>NC_134999.1:26733159-31733159 GCF_051020985.1 Nomia melanderi | reverse complement strand
GTCAATTCCAACGCAATTCACGTTGGCAGCTTGTAGCTCAGTCTGATCGAAGACACGCGTGTTCACCTGTTATGAGTCAGCTGAACCATGGCCCACCTTGATCTCCGCCACGAGTTTTCTATGCAGCTTCCACGCAATCACCGAACAGCTTGACCAACAGCCTCGACTATCAGCTTATCGGAAACGTCTGACAACGGACGCCGGCTTCCTCGATACAGCAGTCTTTAACGTCTCGGCGATACAATGCGCTTTTTATCGTTCGGCTTCGAACGATAGATCCCGTACGACGATTGCGAGACGGTAATGAAGCTATTGAGAATTCGATCATCGAACAACGCGGCTTTTTTCAAGCGTAATCGTTAGAGCGCCGTTTTTTCTGCTGTTTAGTAATTAAGCGAGATTCTTCGATAAAACTGAGCCTGGAGATGCGGATATTTGATTATGTAAATTTGTTGTGTTTGATGTTAAAGAAAATGAAGAGCATTGAATTTGATAGGATCTATTTAGTGGATCGAATCGCAATCGCGAAATTAGTATCTTCGCTATTATAAATTAAAGAAACTTGTTATTTAATAATTCATCATTTAACTGTCACGTCGATAACGCCCGAATCTAACGAAATCTGAGTTTATAAAATGTATCTACCATTCGCTTATATATTATAGAATAAGAAGCACGCAATATATCATTTCACTTGGAATCGCCTAACAAATTCAGAAATATGGAAATTTCTCGCTCTAAAAACGGAGGTCCGAGGAGTTGATTTATTTCCTGGTTGAGAAACCGAAAGGAGAAGAAAAATATACAAATATCGATCGCGAGGTCCTAGAACAAAATGGTGCGTAGGACGTAAATCCTAGACAGAGGACACATAGAGTTCCGACATCTGCCTTCCTGGTATTCCGCCCTCGATCCGGGTGGCTCGAGGCATATCTCTCTATCGTGGGTCACCGTTCTCTTATTTTTTCGTCGAACGTAGCAAAATAATCCAGAAATCGAGGTCTATTAGCATCGGAGGCGTACTGGCACGGACCCAGAAAAAAAGTCGATCGGGCCCCGGGTCCTCCTAGAGCAGCGACGAAATAGCTGCATCGGAATCAGTTCCCTGTACGGTGGAAGGTCTCCTCCCGGGGTCTTGTGAGAATGCGGACGACCGCGAAATCGCATATAAATTAAGGTTTCAACCTTTTCGGGTGCCCCTTTGTCGGATTCGCGGTGTCTCGGGGGAGCCATTTTATCTGCCCGGAGTGAAACGGGGAACGGACGCCACGTCGGGAAAGGAGGTCGTGCCATCTGTAATGTTTCGTGTGCCGTACACGTGATTCTGTACACTGATTACTCGGATGTTATAAATAATCGAACGTGCGGCTGTAAAAGTTCTTGGAAATATTCCGTCTTTTAGTATAGAGAAGACAATGAATGGAAGGATTAACATTATGTACTTACTAGCTCTGGTTTCTTTTTAGTGTAGGAATTACGTTCATTTGGCTTTGAAATTTTTCGGTAAAAATTAAGCGCCGTTACTTGGAAATCACTTGAATTACTTGAAAGCAATCGTAACATACAAGATAATCGATGTCGAATGAAAATGTTTAATAATGTGATTAAGCTGATAATAGTGTAATGCAAAGATTGTAAGGCTAAATAATTAATCATTGTTTCTGCTTTTGTTTTCTACTAAAGAATAACTCTATGGCAAAGCGGTGAAGATTTTCGTGGCGCTTAACGTCTTAAGATATTAATGTTAATGTTCTACAGTTTTTATTACTTAGTTTTCTGTTAGGTTTTAGAGAACGCGGAGACAAAAGTGTTCGCGACACGACAATAAATCTTATATACGTTTACAGAAACTCTTCTATATTGAAATTAATTTAAAAATTCATTACCTTAATACCTCCAACATTACCTCCATAGCTCGCGAATATATACGATATAATTCTCAATGTTCCATTTCTAAGTCACGTAAAACGTACAAGAAGAAATGGCGAAGATAAAAATCAACGATTCCCTGGCACCCAATAAGCAACGTGTAATAAAAGAGAAATATTCTTGGGAATTTTATGAGACTCCCACCAAATCTTTTATCACATTATCAAGCCAGTATTTCCCATAAACCCGCCGTTGATCCCGCAGTGACAGGAGCGACGTCGCTGTTCGCATGGCGGGCTTTAAGTCGGTTAAATGAATCGTTAAATCTCCTCAATATTGTGACGCGTCATAATGGATCCGAATTTCCATAAGAGTTCGTTAGCCGAGCACAAAAGGTGAGCCGTCTAATGCCCGAATATTGTTATTCAAATGGCACGTCGAAGGAAGCGACAACGACCGGCGCGGCTCCGATAATCAGCCGATGATATATTGTATATTAATGACGGTGTGAATATTACATGCAGATCGGATTATAGATAGACACGGCGTTAAATGCCGACCTACCCGACGAAATTAATGAGAAACTATGTAGATGCATATAACACGGGAACGGACGAACAATCGATCGGTCGGAATCGGCGGACGGAAACGCTCTCGATCGTCGCGCTGTGATAAATCATTGAAATTCACGGAGAATCGAATTAGGAACCTCTAAGAGGATTTAGGTAATCTCGTTGGACAGGAAGGAGCTGACTGCTCCAATCGTAAGGATCTGACGCGTTTAAACTCCCTCCGCGCCATTGTGCTGCCAGCCATTATGCTGGTTAATCGTGAAACAGAGTCCACGAATTTTCCATTTGAAACGTATCTTTGGAATAAGGATAATTGATCTTAATGTGTATTCAATGTGGAACAGCAGGAAATTAGTTTTTCGAATATAGTCGTAAGAAAACGAAGTTGATCTTGACTTTTTGGAACTTTTTGAAGTTGGAACGAGCTCCTTTGAAGATTGTTAATTAGCAATTGATAGTTTAAACTGTTCTTCTTAGCAGATAGGTTTTTTTCATTGACGTAATTGTTTTAAATAATTGGATTTAGAAGTGTAATCCGATTTACGGTCCTATTGCCTACAATTTTGAAGATTAGATAAAAATTAGACGGTTATCTTATTTATACCTTGGGAAGGGAATAATTACAAATTTTGTCCTGGTCGTATTGAAATAATTACCTTCCAAATTAAGCAACAGAATTAAGTTAGACCCAAGTTAGTCCCATCTCCATCTAGTTTCTCCACAAAAACTACGCAGACACGCAAACCCTCTGATCAAAGATTCAATCCTCCCAAAATCAAGTTCCCTGTCCCCGCCATAACTCTTCCACTAAAATTAACCATTAAAATAAATTTGTCCGATTCAACCACTAGCATCGTACGTGCTCCGCGCATTCGAACAAACACAATCTCTCCTGCCAGCATTAAAACCGCGCGAGAAACAAAGGACAAACGTATATCGAGCCGTGCAACCCTTAAAAAGCGCCATAGAAAATTCATGGAGCCAAGGTGTATCACCATCCACCATAAAATCGCGTCATAACGTTGCATATTTACGGGACCAGAACAAAATCAGGGTGTATAAATCCCGGCCGCGTTTTTTCCCCCCCCTTTTACGACACTGGCTGCGCACGGCTAAGCGATTCGGGCTGGAAAACGGAAAGGTGACACCATAAAAATCCCCGTGTCACGGCACACGTGTCATGACGCCCCGTTCCGGGCCCTTCTTTTTTTCGCCTCTCCCTCTCCCCGTTCGTCGCACGTTTCGCCTCACCTGCCGTGCATTTTGCGCCACGGTTTACCGTTCCCTAAACGATCCCCGGATACGTTTAATTGGGCAAACAACCGCGGTATCAAGGGATCGCCCTTTTTTCCCGCTCCTCTCGCACGCATTTTGCATAATATCTTAGCGATCGATTTCGCGCGCTCAAGTACGCCCACTGGAAACGAACCGGCAAGCGCATGCGCCCCGGGACCGGAGGGTTTCTCGTTTTATTGACCGAACGGCCGATCGATCTCGCGCCGATCGTAAAACTTATTTTTCTCGGAATGGTCCGACGATTACGTTCATTTGCATCGCGATTCGGTTTACGGTTTCGCTCGGTTTCGTTCGCCGGCCGGCCAGCTCGGCTTCTACTTGCCGCAGCGGCGGCGGGAAGCAGTCTGACGCGCAGGTATGCATGGCGGTTAGCTCGGCTACAGGAGCTCCTGTTTGGTTCTTCGATCTGTTTACCTGTTGGCGATGAAACCGATCACTTTTATGCAGCGATTATTTCTTGAATTTTGTTTAGTACTTCGAGTGTGTTGATCCATTGCCGCAAACGATCACTATAGCCGTCCATTTTACGGACTTTACTAATACATTTATTTGTTTATTCTTCGGTAATCCATTGAAAAAAATGACATAACAGTCTCGATAACATGTAGGCTGATTTTGTGTACGATTTTTCACGACCTGAACAAGTCAAAACGAACGATGAAGAAAAACTGCGTTTCAGGGCGCCATTTTAAAACTGAAACTGTGCGGCAATGGGTTAACACTAGGTATTACATTAGGTGTTGAATTTTCTAAATGTTATTTAGTAATAGTTCAAGTCGATTTTCAAATACTCATTGCAATACTCTGATTTTGAAGCTACAATTTTCGTGATTTATATAGAAGAACATTTAGTTTTCTAGGAACAGTAGAATAAAGTGTAGAATAAACGTTCGTTAAATGAATATTGTAGAGATGAAGTTTAGTGTTATCAGAATTTTCATGAAACTCCATGAATTGTTTAGATTATTATTTTAGATTATTTGTTTTCTTCTACTAGTAACTATATTATTATTATTACAGACTAGAACTCAGTAAAATAAGAAATCTCTACTTCAAGCAACTTCCTTAATTCTATAAACGTAGAATCTACTCTCCTAACATTTGGTAGTCATCTCTACAAGCCAATGACTCTCAAGAACAAAATACTCTAAAAATAAAGATACGCCAGCGTGACAAAATAATACTAACGAATCAACCGTCCCGAAACCACACCTTTAATAACACCACCAAAAAGCATTCTCCAATTTCATTAAGCCCAGCCCCACAAACAACCTGTCCATCACGCGTTTTTCAACCAGTCAATCCCACCCGTGTGTCGCGCGACGCGGGAAACACTGTATTCCATCGGGACGTCCCATTAAATCGACCCAGGCCCACGTAACCGGGCATTACGCGGAGCGCGGGGAACGAGAAAAATTTTCCGAGTTTGCACCTTGCCGGTAATTACGGTCCGCGGATGGAAAAGGCGGCTTAACTACCGGCGTGGAGCGTCCTTCCTCCACGGAGGAGGTCTGGCTGGCCTGTAATCACGAGTAATTACGTAGTTTGTGCACCTCCCATTAGACAGGCTCCTAGAAGAGACACGGTGTCCCGGGCAACGTTTCCCGTGTAGTCCGTCTGCCGCTTGATGGCTAGCGGAACAACACAGCGGCAAGACGGTTCTCTCTCTAACGTGCCTTGATGATAATTTTAATTAGTTACACGTAACGGCGCTGATGAATAGGAAATATGTATCGAGGCTGTGATGAGAAAACGTGAAAACTGATCACTTACACCTGCATTCCTTCTGGGATTTAAGTCCTGAGCAATGAGGAGTAGGCACTTACACGAGGAGTCTCTTGATGTTGTTTAGTTTTTATTGTTTATGTGTGATTATTTCGACGAATAACAAGTTAGTATTGAAAGTGAGATAAGGAAAGGTAAGAAAGTAAGATGAAAACTGGTCACTTAGACCTATGTTCCTTCTGGGACCTAAGTTCTAAGCAATGAGGAGTGGGCACTTACACGAGGAGTCTTTTGATTTGTTTATAGTTTTTATAGTTTACGTGTAATTATTTTGAATAGCAAGTTAGTATAGTAAGTGAGGTAATAAATGGTAAGAAAATGAGATGAAAAGTGATTACTCAGACCTGCATTCCTTCTAGGATACGTATCTTTAGCAATGAAGAGTACGTAGTTCACAAGAAAAGTCTCTTGTGTGCTTTATATATGGTTTTGATTTGTTATATGCAACAGTATTGACGAATAACAAATCGGTATCGAGAATGGGATGAGAAGAAATGAAAACTAACCACTTAGACATTCATTCCTCCCCTAGCCTCAAGTGGTAGACAGACTATGGTCTCTATCACGTTCGTTGTTGGAGCAAGACCGTAACCTTCCGACTCTATCTACGATCTCGCCGAACATTCACGGACAATAACAGGGAAGGGAAGGACACGGGAATGAGGTATACCCGGTTAATTGACGGTTCCGCTCCAAATCTAACGATTAGAGGTACGTAAATCAACGCCCACCGCGCGGGGACGCATGTGCTCCGTTTAAACGCGAGGATTCGCGAGGCGACGCCTACTCCCGGACCGTTCAATTTGTGCCGGAGACAGGTCGAACAGACCCATTTCAATTTTCGGTCTCTCTTCGAAAGTTCGGTCTGACCTTATTCTGCGGAGCTACAGTGAGAGGAGTTGGAGCGAGGAAATTGAATGAGTGTTTTCGTTTGAAACGAGATTAAGTGCAGAGTTTATTTATTTCTTCGGTTGCTTTTTTATCGAGATGTGAATGTCATCTCAAGTCTTCGTTAAGGAATGTTTAATCGTTGAATATATACTTGTAGAATTTTGTAGTTAGGGAAGAAATAATTGTGGAAAATTGATTTCTAGATCCACAATCATTAATGAAGATTACCGAATAAAAGTAACTGCATTAATACTTACAAGTAAATAAGAAGTCATCGGATTAAACGAGCTCCCGTGGTTTCATCGTCCTGGTGATCTCGGAGCATGAGCTTTTGAATCAGGTTAAATTATGTGTAACAGAAATGATGGTGTTCTGGAAATACTATTAGAAATAGACACTAAATTCCGGGTATGTCCATTAAAAATACAAACTTTGCGGCACATTATGAAGATTATGATAAAGGCGCGTGATTAACCACATTAATAAGGGTTCATTTTGCGGTCCACTCTGCCCGGACAGGGTAGAATTATCGTGGAGCTCGTGGCTCAGCCGTAGAAGGCAAAAATCCAGCTGAAAATAGATATGGGGGGCGGCTTGGTCGATAATTTCGATAAATAGACCTTTACCGTGATCGACCAGAAAATTGTCGTCGATTAATTTCTCACGGGATTCCACTGGGAAGTTATTGCTGGGTTCGGAAATAGAATTACTGAGGAAGTTCTGCTATTCATTAGGAAGGGTATAGGAATTGTAGGTTTGTGGTCTTCTTAAAAATATAATAGTTCCTCCTTTGAATCAAATTATTGCTACGACTATCATTACTGAACAGGTGAAGAATTCGTTTCAAACAAGAAAGAAATCATTGAATTAATCTTTTTTAAATATCTTCCGTTTCCATCTATAATTTTCAGCTTAACAAACTTTGTCTATTGTTAAGGCTGTTAAAGATCTAAATTAATCAACAAATTCTGTTACCTTCTTCTGTGCTCTTCCAATAATATATGTCGCCATGCTTTCGAATGTCTCGTGTGACTCAAAACGAAGAAAAATAAATTACCTTTACCTTTTGTGTGACTTAAGAAACGAGAAAAGAAATTATGTAACCATTCAATGGACACCGTCATTGTGTTCCTTTCGTGAATGACTTAGCCATGAAGTAACGAGAATATGAATGACCGGTTGCGCTCGCGCGAGACCAGAATTTCATTAGGGAACCCAAACAAACCCCTCGCCACCCTCTCAAGACTTACGTCTAGACTCCGAACGTCCGCGACGCAGTCGTGCAGGCGCCAAATGTCTCATTTTTAAGCTAATAAGCAGATACGTAAGGACGTCTCGTCTACTCGCTCGGAGGCCGTAAAACGCGGAGAAACGCAGGCGTCACTGTACATATTGAAATAGGTGAAGCGGAAAGGGCTGCCGTTCCCGCTTTTCACCGCGATCAATATGCCGGTCGGCGCTTCTGCGTTTCGGAGATTCGAATCCCTTGAAATCTTGATGGTGACACGTCTTCGGACACTTTCAGCACCTTAGCAAATCTTGGTGTCCGTGATTTATATTTCGTCGAACACATGAGAGGTTGGACATTTTTACCGTGTTCACACTACCCTTGTTTCATAATTTTGATATTACATCTATGCTGTCAGTGTAGATGTAGCTGTGAACATTTTTGTAAAAAGGGGTAGTACTTGAGAGGGTTGGAACAGAAATTGAACATTTTAAGATTCATAGTCGCTAAAGTATTTATCTTCTGTCCAAGTTTTGCTAACAGAATTTATGTTTGATCTATTTTCGATTATATCGACGGTACACTTTTATAAATTGTATAACTTTGAAGTATCACAGTGTCTTTAGTGTGTAATACACTATAATTATTTGTAATAAATTATTTCTACCATTTAAGGGATGAAAACAGACAATTCTAACAGTTCTCCGATACAATTTAGACTGTTCCCGAGACCTTTACCATTTCATTGGATTCTCCCGAATTTTCATGGAAATATGGTCTTCGGAGACCATCCGGTGCCCATCGTTAATCAACCGGTTTAAAAAGCCATTCCGATCGAAAGCGATCCTCGCGCCGGCGCGACGCCCGCAGGTTGGTGATCGAAAATCTGCAATTTTAGAAAATATCCCCTTTCAGGAAACGCGGAAATTACAGGGTGGGAAAAGAAGTCCCTAGAAACGGTCCCGGGGGCTCCGTCGGACGTTTCCGAAAGTCGTGACGCCACCGTAAGTGGCAGCTGTCTGTTCCAAAATTCGCCGCCGATAACCTCTTCCCAACATATAGAAGAATCTATGCGTATCCCTTGCCCGGAAATTCTTTCCAGCCAAACGGGCCATAATTATGTACGCTTAAAACGTAATCGAAACCGGTGACTAATTTTAAATTGCTCTAATCACGTAGTTCTCGTAGAATTCTCCAAGGATGATCGAATTAGAACCACATAATGTTACAGGGTATCATAAAGAATAGAAAAAATGTAAAAGTGGAGTAATCGAGTGGATATTTATTTCTTTTCGAATTAGTAATTTGAAATCTCATTGCAAATAATTTTACTGACATTGAATTCTATAGACTAAATGTTATCTAAATTCAACAATTTACTTATATTACGTTTGATATATGGATCAAATTATTCTGTGATATTCACTTGAATGGAGAATGTTTTTATACCTTCTGTTATAAATTTACATAATAATAGTAAAATATATATATCATCTGAACTCCTAGATAGTTCTTTTCTTCTTCAGCCAGCTTGCTGCCGGTGCCAAGTCGCATTAACACTCCGTGTCCGAGACAATTCAACCTGTCCGTGGTCTCCTGTTTCCATTGTTCGATCCTGCGATCTTGACAGGGCTCCCGGAACATACCCCTGACAGCCACCCGGTAGTGGTGCTTCGTTACAGTCCCATCTAAAAATATTAGATTACAACCTTTGACGTTCGCCGACTGATCTCGGCTTGTTGCTGACCACGGACACGATTTCGGCCCCTTCTAGGATGGAGCCAGGACCCTTGCGTGACAAATTCCTCGAAAATTGGTATATAGTATTACACCGTTACGCGATACTCCAAGTCAAATTTGCTTCCAATTAAACAAAAAACTTAGAGCTTCATTTAAGTCTTCATCCTAAACACTTTGACATTTCACAGTCCTCTCAGGAAACGTGATTTTCATTGTAAAGAATACCTAACATCTTTCAAGAAAACAATATAGACGTACTTGACGAAGATAAAAAATAAAAGATAATTTCAAACTGTTTAAAAGAAGTTTAAACAATTAAACATTCAATTCATAAAGTGGACAAACTAACCCTTTTCCCGATAATAGTACCTTTCCTACGACCATCCTCAATTTCTATATAAAACTGCCATTTTTAATTTGAAATAAAAAAATCTGAGATAGCTCTCCCCAGGCAATCGTAACTCATCTTCCGCCAAAGGAAAAAAAGGGAAATGATTTACGTTGCCGCGCGTAAAGCTTTACGGCAAGACAGTTTCTGGCGCCTCATCGAGTTCCGGGTCCTCGCGCCCACAATAATTTCGATTGAAGTCACGGGGGCGAGGTTTCCTGTTTCCGTGATTCACGATCCTGACGCGTGACGGGTGCTTCCTGGCGCCCACATCATATCCCACGTCGGCCGGTCCTGCCAGGATGTCCAGGAGTCGACAGACACCGCCCCGACGCGTGGCCCCGACCATCGTCACCCGACAACGATTTCGTATTCGGCCCGAGCCGCGTCACCGATTCATTAATAAATGGTTTATGGCGCGGTAAACTTGTACCCCTCCGTGGAAACATCGATGAGACCACGATTCGACGGTTCAGGAAGTCGTGTTTTACAAAGGTTATGGCTCTGGCTACCGCTTAGACATGGTTCGACTGGAAATTAAGGTTTTCGGCCGCTGTTTCGGAGGCTCGATGCGTACAGCGGAGAAATTCGGTAAACTTACATGAACGAGACGACGGACATTGGAATTTTAAGTTCTCTTTTTGAACATAGGATACTTTCAGAATGTTCTGTAATATATGATCATTGTCAGAGTATCTAATATAGAATACAAAATCAATAACAAACGTTTTTAATGGAGATCATCTATAAGAACATACTCTTTAATGTATCCTCGCTAAAAACTCGCAACACATTAACACTAAACCCCCCGCGGTTTTAAAATTTCATTTAAAATTCGTGCTCTTCCATTCAATTAACTTCACATCAATTCCCGTATTACCCGATTACTCAATTTACTCATCTTTCCTTTCGTTCCTAAGAAAAATCTTCCAACCTGTTTCCCCCTTTTTTATAACCAGTCACTCGCTGAGTTACGATACCAATAAGTACATATAAAGTGTAGGTAAATTTAACGTCAGGCCAACACGTCCCAGCAACTCAAGCTCACCTAACAAGTTCCAGTTACCTCCATCAAATTACAATATCCCCACCAAAATCCTCTCGCGACAATTTACAGCCAACCTCACAAGATCCTCCTCAAGATCCCCGTAAAAATTTAGCAAAATCCTTAGACCCCTATTCCTTCCACAATGAGCATGGTACGTTACAAGGCTCAAAGGGTGCGCCGTTTAAAGCGTCGCCTCGTGATGCTCAGATAAATCCTCCCGGCTAGCACGCATTCGCGTGGGAGTCGGTTGCGCGTGGTGGTGAACGCGCGTAATATGGACCGACCTGTACACGGCTGCCTGCACATAAGTAACGCGGCTGCCACGTGCAGCGCAGGGCGCGAGGAGGAGGGAGAGAGAAAAGGGAAGTAGGGTGGTCAAGGCACGGCGCGAGGCGGCTCGTCTGATTGGCTGAATTTATGGGGTCTACTTATCGCGTACTTACCGCGTTGTATATCAACAATGACACCCGCACCCGCGGGCGCTCCCTTCCGCCCCCCGCCGACCCTTTTACGCCCCTTTCGAATGCGAGCCGTGGCTGCCTGTCGCGGCTCCCCCCCTAACCGGCGTCCCTCGGCCCTTTGCCGGGACGTTTACACCGGGTAAATGGCTCGGCGATATAGGGCCCCGTGTGCTCGCTGGAAACGCGAAGATGGCGGTAGGATACGTTTCAAGCTGGCCGTTCCGGCGAGATTTATAGGAAGACGATAGGAAGTTGTAAAAGAATATTTATAACTGAAGCCCCCCGAACGAACCGGACTGACGTTGTTGCCGTATCAAACTTTCGCGAGGACCCGGCTTCTGAAAATCGTAAAAAAGAAATAGGTAGTAGGGACAGTGAGTCGTTGTCGATGAGTTTGGGTGGAGGTTTGGAGAGTTTTCTGATTTTCTGGTAAGTTGTGGAATAGAGTTGAATAGAATATCGTTTGATTTAGATGGTGTAACGTAGATGTGAACCGGATTGACGTTGTTGATGTATCAAACTTTGGCGAGGACCCGGCTTCTGAAAATCGTGGAAAAGAAATAGGTAGTAGGGACAGTGAGTCGTTGTCAATGAGTTTGGCTGGAGGTTTGGACAGTTTTTTGGTTTTCTGGTGAATTGTGGGGTGAAGTTGAGTAGAATGACTTTAGTGTAGGGATAGTGATCCTTTGTTGATGAGTTTGAGTAGAAGAAGTGTGGAGAGTTTTTTGGTTTGCTGGTGAGTTGTGGGAAAAGTTGAACAGAGTTTAGTTTAATGTAGGAGTGTATATTAATAATAGTAAGCGTAAAATATCTAATATGAAAAGTGTCAAGTGTAAATACATTTTCCACATATCGTATATTAATAATAGTAAGTGAAAAATGTGGAATGTGAAAAGTTTCAAGCGTAAATATGTTTTCCATTTACTATTATTAATATACATCCTTATATTTTACACTTGAAACTTTGTATTTCGTCATTTTTGTACAGTTCTTGTGAAATACCTCTATATAAATGCAATCTAGTTATAGTTAGATAAATTTATAAATAGATCTGATCCCAAGAAATTTGAGTCCACTAATTATTAACGAAACGCAGGAGTATAATTTACAGCAAATTCCGCTACAACACTCGATCAAACTTAAACCGAGTATCGAATCCTCTTTTCAAATTACTTAACAAGCCACCCTATATAAGCCCCAGCTCCCAAAGACCTAGAATAAATAAAAAAGAGTATCGAAGGACCCATCTCGCTCGAGCAACCGAGCAAAGTGGAGCAAACTTAATCCTAAGATGAAGAGGCTCTCATCTCGTTCCATCAGCGTCAACCTAACAAAAAACAGTTCCTTATCCCTCGATCAAAGTGATCGAGACCGGGGCTCGGTTGAAAAAGATCCGATTCTTCGGGCTGCAGTACGAGCGACGATAATTCAGCGTCGTTAATCTCGCCGGCGTATTTGTAACCCTTAACTCACGTGACCCCGCGCCTCGGTAATGCCCGCCCCATTAATTGCAATTAAGTAAATCCCCGCGAGCCCGGCCGCCGTTGATCCATTATAAGGAACTTTGACCGAGCACGCTTTCCGCGACGCTCACCTTGCGATCGCGATGCGTGCATCACGCCGGCCGCCATATTGGGCCGAGCCTGACGAATATGCGCCGCGCGAATTATGCCGGATAACCACGCTCAGACTCGTGACGCGATTGCATTTTGCGGCCTCCCGTGAAAGATTATGCACACCTGTCAAGAATTCGAATGAGATAACACACACCGGTAGACGAGGCTCGGTCCGAGATAACGGGCTGCAATTTTTCGCTCGAGATTTGCTTAAGAATTACGCGGCGTGCTGGCCGCGCGATAAGGGCGAGGGCTCGAACAGGTGTCGCCATCGATTTTTGGTTTGCTTTCGTTACGGTCCGCCGCGTTGCTTGAGGATATAATGAACCTGTGTTTTTTAATGCCGCTCGAAACGTAATTGATTTTATTTAGATTTCGGCTCGTGAATATTTAATCGTTTATTTTAGCATGGAGATTCCTTTTTAATAATTGGATATTGTAGTTGTTTTGTTAGTGCATTGAATATTTATGGCAATCGGAACTCTCTTGAGTTATTATAAAATATTATAGTAATTGGTATCATTATAATTTTTAATAATTCCTTTTTCATCAGAAACTCCTCTATTATGGAAATTTAAGCAAATGATTTTTATTATATATGTATATGCAGTGTAACTTTCATTATTTTTCATAAATTTAAGAAAATGGAAAGTATCATTTACATATATATTTTCGTCATTTAAATATCTAATTGTAAATGGCGGTATACCTGCAATGTAAAAGAAAACTGAAAACCGAACAAGTGATGTTGCGATGAATTTCCTTTTCCTTGAATATTTACCTACAGCCAGGTGTGCGTTTTATTTTCCAAGCTCGTGGCCCAAGTGGAAGGACGTCCCTCCATGCCACCACATCTTCAATCCGGATTATCCAAGGTGATTAGGCTAAGCCGTATCGAAAATATCCTTTGCGGAACATCGCAACCTGTTAGCTTTCCCGATTCAGTGAAAATATTTGCTCGCAAACATCGCGGCTTGCGGTTGGAATCCGCGCGGATTATTTGACTTGGGCCAGCCGCAACATTTATCTCGCCGGTTAAAATATACCCGGCGTCGATAAGAAAGGCAAATAGAATGGATTATTTCAATAGACGTTCAAGGATCGATTTAATACGCTGATTAATCGGGACCCTCTTGGGGGATACAAAGAGCTTTTTCAGTTCGCTAATTGCTCGCTTCGAGCCCGGACGATTTCCCTTCCGTCTCGCATCCTCTTCCGCCTGACAGTGAAAAAGAGGTCGTTTACAGCCAGTTAAAATACACTCGATCAACGGCTCCTCTCTTCTAACAATAAGTTATATAAGGCGTTGGGCCCCGAGCGATCGGGAAACAAATGAAGAAAGAAAAATCGCGGCCGATCCTTTCTCGTAACGATCCAGCCAAAAGGGATTCTCCAATCGCCACGTTGATCCAGAATAATGTTTAAAACATAGCCATACACAAAATTTATCTCACCGCTCCCTTTATTTTGTACTTCTTTTTGAAAAATGAGCAGTACCATTTCATATACTTGAGAGAAGACAAAATTGTAATATAAAAGAATGGTTCTGAAGAAATATCAATTTTTATCATTCCAGTTACCTCTACAATTTCTAGGCAACAATAACAATTTCTATTTCACTAGGTTAACACGTTAAACGCTAGCCACCGATGACCGACGTTTCCGAATTAGTTGGAAACAATCGTAACAAGATAACCTCGAATGAAAGTATATAATAACTAAACTGATAATACTGCAATGCAAAGATTCTACCACTAAATAATTAATAATACATCCCCGCTTCTCTTTGCTACAAAAGAACTCTACCGGAAAACGGTCAAGATTTTCGCGGCAACGTGTTAATGAACGAAATTAGCAAGTTGTGTCTATAGTCGACATCAAATAAAATAATTTCACGGAAGCGTTCTCTCGGTTTAAATTCCATTAAAACTACTAATCAACAATAACAGGCGTTGTAGTCGACATCGAATAAAATAATTTCACGGAAACGCTCTCTCGGTTTAAATTCCATTAAAACTAGTAATCAACAATAACAGGCGTCCGAATTCAAAGCCCCAGTCGACGAACAAAAGAATTCGCGTCTCGATAGCCTCGGTACACTCGCCGGCGGGTTAATGGATTACGCCAGTGTGGTTATCAGGCAGTCGTCGGGCGTATCGAGTGTCCTGACGGCCTTACCTGTCACGGCGTGCATAGAAGTTGCGTGCAACGCGGGGTAATCTACGGGCCATTAGCCACGATCCTCCATAAGCGGCGCACGCGATACACGCTCGGAATATCGAGTGTCTCAGAGGGAGGACTCCGAGCAATCCGGACATACGAGACACTTCCTCGTGCAAGCGGCGAGTCGCATCCTTTCATCACCCTTTCCCCTTTACCCCGGCTCTCACCCCGTGCCGGTCTATTTTTCTTTTTGCTCCCGTTCGCCCCCAAAAATTCTCCTCGCTGGCCTGTTCGCCGGCCGCCAGAAAAGGGGAAGAGAGCCGACACCGGAGAGCCGGAGGACGAGCTGCATGTGGCAGCTGTGACGGCCTCGTCACGTGGCGCACGTGCAAGTGCAACGAGAGCTAAAAAGAGGGACGGGCTCCGGCACTGAAACGGGAGAACCGGACCGGGGGAGTGAGGTTGCCTGAAACATGCTTCTCTTCCCTTTTTTTTCTCGACGACCTGCTACATGAAGGAAGCCGTGTTGCGCAATGTCCGCGTCTACTATGCGACTCGCGATCCGTGAGGACGCACGGTATAATTAACATTCCGGATACCTCGGGGACTTCCGTGATTTTGGGACAGGTGGCTGACGTGGCCACGCGTGGGGTAGAACCGAGTCCCGGGTGCTTCTTTTTTCTCGAGGGGTGGCTACCCTTTGGTAACAGTTACTTGGTAATGTGTGCGAAGTTTGACATATGTTACGGTGAAATTTAAACCTTGAGTGGTAATGAAAATTGCGATGGAGGGTTATCATTGGAATGTTTCACCCTTTGCACTCTGGAGGTGATTCTCGGTTACCACTTAATGTATAGTATAAAGTTTAATTTTGAATTTTACGTAATCCGTGACTATGTGAAATATTGAAATGTAGCTTTGTTTCATAATCTATGTGTTCTCTCGTTCGTTTCAAAGAATGTCGCCTGTATGTTGAAGCTTGAATATTCCTAGTCATAAACTTCCGAGTAAAGAATTAGTACACTTGAATATATTTCTGCATTTCTCAAGAACGACTATATTGAACTATAGAAATTCTAGGCTGAACAGTTTCTTCTCAACAACCAACTCACATCGAAATCCAGGTTGAAATTCTAACCGCTAACTACATCTTCGCTACCACATTCTCATTTCCATCCCCCGGCAACAATCACGGCCCGTCTAACCATAATTCATTTCCTACTAGCAAACGCGAGAAACGTCACGTCGCTATCCGTCAATTCACCGAAAGCCCTCCTATCAATTTCCGCCAATTTTCGCGGCTCACCCCAGCAGTCAAAGGTTCCACCTTCCCCGCCTCGCCATCCCCTCCGGTCGAAATATATAAATTAACGCACTTATGTAGCACCCTACGGGCGTTAGCCGTTACCCTGTTACACCTGCGTTCGGGGCGCTGAGCGCTGACAATTACCCGGCGATCGATGTATGGCCCCGGGGGTGAAGCTCGGCACCGAAAACAGCCACGAAAACGAGGAACGCGGCCGAGCTATTGTGGCTCGGACGCGAGGGGGAGGCCACGGCGCCGGTATATATGGCAAATTGCAGGTAATCGCCGGCCATTTGTTTGCAAGGGCACATAGTCTTCTTCTGTGCCCCTTTTTCTTCGTCCCTCGCCGGTCGCCATCTTCCTTTTCTGCCTCGCTCGCGATTCCCCGTACGCCTACGAAATTGCAGCGCACGTCATTGTTACATGCTTCGAAAGTTCGACGCGCGTTTTTCGATGCAGAAACATCGAAAAGGCAAATTACTCGCGATTAGCCCTCTGGATACTCCACCGGGGACCGGAGACTTCCTCTCTCCGACTGCTCGGCAGTCGCTCGTTACCAGGCCTCGGAACTTGTAGCTACTTTTCTTTTTTCTGTAGGCAAATTGCGGACCGTTCGGCAGCGGGGTAAGGAAGCTACGTAACCGTACCGAGCTTTGGCAAAAAGTTGCTGGCGTTTCTTGCTGCAGCTGCGGGCATTAGACTTTTTGGAGGTAATTGGTGGAAATGGAGGTTAGTTTATTTTAAATGGGGATGGTGGTACAGGAAGATAGCACGGAGCTCTAAACTTCCGTTGGGCAGTTTACCGAGTCAAAGTGGACTGTGGAATGTTTTCGATGGGTAGACGTATTTGTTAATTTTTCTTCGGTACGAATTATTCGCGAAATCTTTCGAGGTATGTTCTTTATCTCGATATGAGGATTTACTGAAAGTACTTGATTTATACATTTTTTCTGTTTCAATAGATAGCAGCTAATTTAGTCTACCCATTTATCTTTTTTATCTTACATCCATAATATAAGGTAAATAATATTTCCTAAAGTTGTAATAAATAAACATCATTCGATCACTAGGTCTTTATAACACAAATAAATGGAACATATTTCTTATAGCATAAGAAAACTGAATACCTTAATCACCAATTCCAAAGTTATTAAACACATAGAGTAGCACGTGTTGAGCATTATGTAAATTCACACCATAATGGTAATATATTGCATGAATCATAATAACGCCGCACGTCTTTCAATTCCATTCAAGCTCAATTTCACGTATTACCCACTTTATACTCGGAACAATCGAACATTTTGCAGCCAACGGTATCTGTCGAATAATCGACCGTTCCATACCAGGAAGTCGCGATGACGTAACGGACGCGCGCGGATAACAGAGCCGGACACGTCTTCGCACTCGACTGAGCGCGAATTTGAGGAATCACTTAAGAAGTTCCACCGAGGCGCGCGCTTTGCATATTACATTGTAATATCTCTTCCAGCGCGGTGTAAGGAGATCGTAAATGGCCACGGTTGGAAAAAGCGAGGCGAAGATCGGATTTCTGCGGGGCGATCGTCGCCTCGGCGATATTTTAACTCTTATCCGAGGCAATGCGACAGGAGCGAATCGGTCGTGACTTTATTATCGTCGCGTGGGTGTACCCCGGTCATCCCGACAACTATTCGCGTGCACGCGAACAAATGCAGTGTGGGTTACACGGCTTCTAGGGGATTCGATTCGAGCCGTTCTGACAACGTCTAAATTGCACGATCTTGTTCCGACGATCGTTCCCGGGGGAAATTGGCCGTGTGCGTATTTGGAATATTTATTACCTGCGTTACGATAATAATTCATATTTGCTTTGCAATTGTTGTTTCGCAATTAATCAATAATTTGAGTAACTGTATTTTTCGGGTTTGTGGAATAAGATATCTTTGAATTAATTAATAATTGATATCGTTGAAAGATTTGTTATTACGAAAATTAGTTTTACTATTAAGTATTTATATAAGGGGGACAATAAGAAAGCGTGGATAATTGAAATAAAATCGAAAGTGGTATTAGATTGGAAACGAAGTGACATTAAGAATATTACATGAAACGAGTTTATTTATTCATCTTCTTGTCATTTATTTATTCATACCTAGAGAACCGGCGAGGTACTTGAGAAGTAACGATTACAACTGTGAAAAATATAAAACTGTTCGATATTTATGCTCGGAAATCCGTTTAACGGATTCCGGAGTGAAATCATTCCGTCCCAAAGAACCTCCAATTTCTCCTCACCTATGTTATCACTTAAACTACAAATTTTATGGATTTCACGGCGCACGTGGATGCATAAAACTCGATAAAATAGAAACTTTATTCAATTTTTATTTCACTTCTAACCTAATAAAATCCACGGGGGAAATAAATCCGGGTTTAATTCTCGCCTCCCAAAATTACCCTATAAATGTACGGATTTCCATAAACATTCGCAGCGCCGTCCTCAACACACCCATTTCTCACGGCGAACACAACGACCGGCGAGTTCGATTTCCGTCATCTTCGTACCGGAGGAAACTACCACCTATCCAATCCCGATCCCGCGTACCGTCGGACGCGGTCCTGCCCACCCCAATTTATCGCCCACGCGGCGTCTTTAATTTCCATACCGTTAACTCGCCCGGAAAGAAAACTCCGACAAAAGAGGATAAAATAAGACCGACGGACCCGCGCTGTTCTTTATCGAGCATCCTCCGGAGGTGTTCGTAAGTGGTACAGCCCGGCGGGGTGCGTATACAGTGCTGGACAAAAGTATTGCCACCGATCGAATTCTCCGGAGCGAGATTCTCTGGAAATCCGGAAGACTAAAAATTCTGTATCTAACTTACTTTCGCAAAGTATAACTTGCAGTCCCAGAGTTCATATATATAATAATACTGATCAGCTTTAAAAATATGTGTAATAAATGTAAATAGTTAAAAACAGTTACAAAACATTTATATTCGACGTATACAATCGAAGTCGTATAAAATTCGGTATTTCAATAGTGAAATAGTAATTAAAGAATAAAATTATTTGAAATGTGTATTCATCGCGAACTACTCCAGAAACAAAACAACTAAGTCTACGTTTCAAATCTTTCTACATATTACTAAAGTACTCTAATGAAGCTTCGTAGGTATCCATACATATTTCAACCAAAATCTCCTCCCCTCTTGTTCCCCGGAACGATCACTGAATAATCAAACGAACGTGTAGTAAAAACCATCTCCATCCCCCGATACTTTTGTCCATCACTGTATCCGAAAGACAGGAGAAAAAGGTAACCGATGACGAGGCAGTCGGTGGCAGGAGGCACGATAATGTTCCCAGTCGAAACAAAGTACGGAACTTATAGCGTATTTTCCCTTTCGTGAATTCGCGGGAGCCCGGTAACCGGCCGTCGCGTCTTGCCCGACGATTTACAGAGGTGGACGCGTGTCTTCTTCCCGCGGCGTCGATAGCGAGAGAGAAAGAGGGTGCAAGCGGGAGGGAAAGAGAGAAAGACACCGAGCGTGGCCCGAGAGGCCGTGGATTCGGGCGCAGCCGATTGGGCAACAGCGGAACGACGGTGCCCACGCAATGGGCATCCATCAAGGGACCAAACGGCAAGGGACTTTGTCGAGTAATGGCGACTCTACAAAAAGTAGCGGTCGACGGCGGGTGGGGGCGAGGGGTGAACGCGTGGACGACCGCGACGAAGGAGTGGGGCGGCCGAGGGAGCGAGGGGTAGAGACGGACGGGCCCTGGGACCATTCTTAAGGGCCTCATAAAACCGGCAAAGTGCCATGCCGCCACCCACGTGCCTTCTCGAGAAGCGAGAAAATACGTCCGTGGCCGCGGTAAAGACGAGGCAGCTGGTGTATCGACCCTGCCCGAGTCTATTTGACTTTTTTAATTCCGTCGAATCCGTAACCCCGAACGTCGGCTGTGCCGTCTTAGACGAGGGAACTAGATACAGAGGCAACGGGAGTCTGAATGATTTGTTTGTAGATTTTGTTGGTTACGCGTGACTGTTCATTGACACGTTGAACGACACGGAGGTCGGCAACCAATCGAATTATAGTTCATTCGATTAAACGATGATTATTTGACAGCATTTCTATATCATACACAATGCCGTATGTAGCATGATAGGCGACATTGAGTAAGATCAGCAATGATAACGCGATTGAATCGAATGGTTTAATATTGCATTTTATTCTATAATCGCGCGTTCAACGTGTTAATAGGAAATTGGTATTGGAAATGAAATGAGGACGGATGAAAGCCATTTAGATTGGATTTGTTTAGTTTTGATTAGATAAAGCTGATCATTAGGATGATGGCACGCTATGTCTGGGATGAGAAAACTAGGGTAGGTGTTTTGTAGATTTGATTGGTAGCATGTGAGTATATTGACGAATAGGAAATTGGTATAGAAAATAAGATGAGAATAGATGAAAATTGCTGTAGTGACTTTAGCGGTGATTCTTTTGGATAGTCACTGATTTCACTTATGCTTCTTTTTGTGAGACGAAAGAACCGTGTACTCATTGTTCCAAAACGACTGCTGCTGTGACAGTTCCCTACACACTGCTCGTGTGAATTTCGCTTTAGACTGAACCAGCATTCCTTTGGCTAGCTTTCTTGTCAGAGACGTAGAATACTGCCCATCAAGCGACCGGGAATGATTGTTAGCGTCAGGAGGATCAGCAACATGTTGCCACATTGTATGATCGCCAGGGATCATGCTTGTCAAGAGATGAAGTAACGAGCGTTCCTTCGACCCGAGAACAGCGAAATTAGAGGTTATCATGACGGGATGGTTCTGGGACCTTCCGCTTGATTAACCGTCGTACACGGGCCCTGTTCTGGCTTGTCAAAGTTTTTAACCTCGGGGTTGGGTTTGACGCCTGTACGGGTACCTCCTCTTTCACACTGGCAATGTTTCTGTTGATTTCTGTTGTTTTGGATTGCTCGAGAGAGATTTATATTAATTGTACAATAAAGATGCATGATTATAACGGTAATAATAATTTTTTTTATCTGACTTTGTTCGTAGAGTGTATGTAGATTGATGAAACATATTTTCTATTTTTCTAGTTCTTAGTTTCATCAATAATTCCTGTTCTTCGAGTTTGTAGTTCCTTTACTGTGCCCAAAGAAGTAGGAAAATTCGTTATGTAAATGAAGAGTTTCGAATATTGAATAAGCAATGAGAGAATTAGATTTCAGAAAGAAAATATCCATTTTCGAATAAGTGGATATTTATTCAAATAATTTTTGATTTTATTTTACCAGTATCTACAATCCCATTGAAATTTCGTCTAAGTTTGAACCGTGGCAATTTAAACGTAATATCTAATACATCTAGTATTTAACATCTAATGATAATTCCATCGCGCGTGCATATAAAAAGTAACCGTAATCTCATGAATAAAACATAATGAATCTGCTACGAGCCTATTCGTTAAAATCTCCGCCATTCCAGAGTTAAATACCAGAAAATATCAGTCCGGGAGCAATCTCGCGATCGCGGGTTTGAAACCTGCACGTGGGCAGGATGAAATACTTGTAGAAATAATAAACTACGTACAATATCTATGTTAATGTAAGAACATACTTCGAAATATTGATTGTTATACTGTCCATATATGGGTAACGTACCGGTTATAAACTTAGATGTGAAAAATTAATTTTTAGTGTTGGATATTGAATAAAATAAATCCGCGTATGGCTCATGAATATTAGATGCGGTGTAAAACACGAATACTCTAACAGATCCTGGTTTATATCAAAAACTTTTATGGACGATAAGTACATTGGCTAATAATAAACTCAAGATCAAATAGTTTTTAATACAAAGAACAGATAGATATGTTCTGTGGTAAAAAAATATTACCAGATCAACCATTACATTAACATTTTCACATTAAATGCTAAAGCACACTACTAACACCTTAACAATTATCTAAATTTAAAGTGATCTATGAAAATAAATGTCACTATACAATTCTAAAAAATATTACCAACATTAAAAATTGAATGGAAAATCCTGCGAAAATAAATTACATTATTTTCATTTTTATTATTTTCAATCTCTCAGATAATATTTTCCGTAGCACTATGAAAACCTAAGTGCAGACTAAAGGCAAAGAAATTGACGATAAATCGAAAGCTCATTGACGCAGTCCATCAGGGCAGAAACCATTCTTTGCCAGTGAAACGGTGGCCCCGTGGCTTCGACTTCGAGAAATTCATTGTTTGGAGTCTTCTATTTGTCACTTAAAACGAATCGTTTGAGTATCGTCGGCCGCGTATCTCCCCCGGACAAGTGACCCTCGAGTTACTCGCAAAGGAGCACCGGGGCGCGTCAAATCTTCAGAAAATGGTGAATGAATTGCCACTACAAAGTCACTCAACGCTATACACTCCCTCGGCTTCACTCGGCGAGTTTCGTTCAAAACGCTCTTTGCGGGGACCATTGATACCCATTCCTAGGAATCTTGAATGAATTTCGCATTCCTCGGAGCTTCGAGTCCCACTTTTTGTCCGCACGAGAAAAGATATTTGCGAGTCCAATACGCGACGAGAGCAATGGACGCCGGCGAACGATTGTGCGCAGCCAGATGTACTGCGAAAAGTAGAAACTTTGTGAAAAAAAGAGGTTGCGATTGCAATTGGAGCTGTGGAATGTTGAATGTATAATTTTAGTTATTCGACAGTAGTGGAGAACAGATGGTTGAACTCTATATATATTTGAATAAGAATAAAGTTGCAGGAAGAGGAATCTATAATATTATTAATAATGTAGAATATTGGAAATTTAAAAGTATGGATAATAGAAATGTGTCAATTGAGAATTTTAAAGATATGAATTTCTGATTAATATTGTGAAATTAGAATAATACGAATTTGAGAGTATTAAGATCATTCATTTAGCAAATCACCTAATAGTTTTGAATCTGAAAAACATTTATATAATGAAAACAACTTTTATCGTGTTAAATTTCCTATCTATATTTTGTCTGTAAACATATTAAGTAAATAGTTCAAACTGCAGCGAATTTATATGAAAAAAATGGCAGAAACTGTATTCACTGGACAGAGTCTCGCTTTCCAAGGATTTCTAGACGCAGAAGTACTTTCAGAGGAGAGGAACTCGACTTCCCAATAGGTTTTTCAAAAGATGTCAATGAAAACAGCAATAACCTTCGCCCATTTCCCGAAAAGCCGCAAAATAGAAGGGGCCAATTCCCCAGTACTGGGCTCGACAATTACTTAACGCCATAAAGGATCGATGGGAGACGATTCACATCGTATCGCCGTACAATATGCTCGTCACGGTTAAACCTATTGCTGGTCGCAACGAGAACGCGACAAAGTGACTGGGTGCAGATGTGCCATCCGTCAAAAATGAACTTCGGGCATCAATGAACTCGAAAACCGGAGGCACGTCCGAACCTGAATGACTTTTCATTCAGAAACCGTCCTGTATTCCTTCTGAAACGATTCTCAATGTCGAAAAGTGCAAAATTCCAAAAATTCATTACACAATAATATTAATAACAGTAACAGCGGAAAGATCAACATCTCGCCACAGAGTACAATTATAAATATAAAGTGTAAAATTGTTAAAAATATAATGTATGGATTTATTTAATAATCGACTTACTTTATGGAAGAATATAAACGAAAACATATATATTCCAGTTTTGTATTTATCAATTTTGTGAATAAGTATTTTCAATTTCTTCGGGGATATTTGTCATAGCTTGCGATTGAATTAAATTTTTTCAATGATTCGGCGGAGAACCACTGCTTTTAAAAGGTGCGGGGTGAAGATGGTGAAGCATAATGTCCCGTGAAGCGACGAGCAATTTGAAAGTGCGACAATGGGAGGAACCGGAACGCCTTCTCAACTGCGCTGAAATTCGAGTGCACTCAACTTCAAGCTTCGTGACAATGCGAAGGTTATATGACCCTGCTGAAATCGTTATTTAGTGTGCAGATAGTGGGCCCCCGATGGCGGATACTGTTAAGATAATTTCCGATTTAGTTACATTCTATACTCCCCGAAATATAATTATTGCTGGTGCCTTTGAACCCTCTACTAAGAAGCTGAAATTAAATGCAAATCTGCAGGGTATATGCTACCACATATTTTAGACTTTAACTGCACTGAATTACAATATTAGTTACCTTCCCCAGATTTTTATGTCTTCACTTTTTCTCTTTTACTCTGTTCGCCAGTTCTTTTATTCTTCACCGAACGTGTGTTTGATTCAACCATTAAATACTGTCACGAAAGAAAACAAACAGTATATTTACTGTTTCCAATATTCTTGACAACAAAGTATTCCTTACTAATAATACAAAATTTACAAAACCGATCAACATCCATAAAATAAAAATTACAAAAATCTGTTAAATTTACATATGTATTACATACATAAAGAACTAAGTAAACACCTTAACATAAAATCTCCAAAATACTAAGAAACTGGAGTTAACTAGATTTACGGACGTTTACTCTACACTTTATTCTATTATTCCTAAAAAACTACGCGTTCGTCTATATAAATCGCAAAAATTGTAGCTTCAAACTTAGAGCACTATTTATTCTTACAATTGCACGAATCAAAGGAACCGTCACAATGTTTGAAATTCGATATCCATCGAATTGACTGCTTCCGTAAATCTAATATTAATCGCTTCGACACACAAGAAACTCATATAACGGAAGAATTCCATCACGCGGTTCGGATCCACCCTGTATATCCGTGGGCTAGGTACCAGTGGAGTCCGGTGAAACTATAAAATTTCTAACTGCGTCCGTAAACCTTCCCCGGGCAGATGAAAGCGATCGGAAAGGGCGGTTCGCGGCGAAGACAATGGCTCGGATTTCTGCGAGAGCGGCCGGCGAGAAAAGGGAAACGACGAAAAAAGCATTGTATATCCCCATCCCCCAACCCCTCCCACCTCTCGCGCATGGTCCTCCCCTAGCTAAGATGTTTGGCATATTTGTCACATTCGAGTAATTCCACGGTGGTGTGCACCTGCCGCGGCACGAAAACAAGAGGACAACCGGGAGGATTCATGGTGAACGTAGAGAATAGGGCAGGCAAGACCGGGGCCACGCTTGTTCTTGTTTGTTTGTTTCGGCCGCGTATCTTCGGGCCTAATCGCTCGGAACCAAAAACTCGCTGAATCTCGCCGGAATTTTTGGGGCAGAAGCGGATCTTGATAAAAATTGTCGCGCCGGCCCTGAGCCCTGCGCCTCGCCCGCCTGCAAACGGAACGTGGACTGACGAAACCGCTCGGCCGAGATGAATGCCCACCGATGCGATCGCCCGTGGGACGTATTCGAGAAACACGCGCGAGAGCAACGGTCGGCCACGAGACGAATCATACGGTTATTGACATAATCGTTCCATTTGGACTTTTCGACGAAGCTGTAACGTAACTTTGTAGCTGGAACGTTAACTCCTTGTCTTGTAATAACGCGCGAGACATGGTGAAGATTAGAAAGAGAATTTGTCAAATAGTACCCAGTTCTTGCGAATTTAAGTGACATTATTTTGCAGTTATCAGCTATTATATTTTAGAGCAATGGTGGACATAGAAAGTATCGATCACAGTTGAGGAATGAATCATAAGGCAGGGGGTTAATATGAAGGTTACTCAGAAATAAATTATCAATATTTCTTTAAGGAACGTATTCTTTTTAAGAAAGTCTTTAAATGTGTAAACAATTCGAGAATGAAAAATTTGAGAATTTTTTATCTAATCTCAAGATTAAAGATTAAGCTTCTAAGTATTCGAAACTAAACTTAGAAATATTTCTCCAGAAATTCCTCCACAAATATAAATCAATCTCTATTAGAACATATAAACATCACATACGTCAATTATCTCTCATTAATTAAACTCCATTCAAATCTCCCCCACAAAGGAACCACAAACTTTCCAGGTTACACCCCATCCTAACATTACCAATCCAAAATTCTCGCAAAAGCAATCCCAATCCCAAGGAACACCCACTTACCAAAAAGCCAAATTTCGTTCGCATTCCACCCCTCGCGAAAATTCGCCCGCAGAAGACGGTATCGCGCGTTGGTCGCACGAGAACTTTCTCCCTCGGCCGGCTGTCGGCTGCTCTCGTGCGGTCTTTTTGCCAAAGCTGCGGCATCACGTATGCGTAGTATGTTATCGCACAATGCGACTGCAAATACATTTATCGGGCCGGTCGAACGCGCCGCGCGCCGCGCCGCTCCGCGCCGGGGCTCGCGTATATCTTCGCGAGCATCTCCGCCCCGGGAATTCCGAATAATTTGCTTCGGTTGTTGGCCGGGGATTTAGGCCCGGTGATACCGGGTGACTCTGTCGACGGCGCGGGAATCTCACGGGGCCATTTTGTCGCGATAAAACCGGAACAATCAACGGTGACACGCCGACCGGGCGCAGCCCGAAGGGGAGAGGATTCCGCGCGGCCGCCTCACATTCATCAACCGGCAATTATTTTACTTCTGCGCACGTCAGGACCTATTAGGACAACGAGACTAATCGTCCTCCTTAAACGGCGAGCACTGGGATTCCTGCCGGGCTGCACGGCCAGAGCATTTCGCCGCGGTGCATGACCGTGTGAGAAAGAAACCCCCGGCAAGATGTCCGCGGCGAGACCCGCGGAGCGTGAATTGCGAGAAGAAACCGCGTCGGGTTGGGTCGGCGCTGTCCTCGAATAGATTCCTGTCGGTTAATCTCGTTTTTCGGTGTTTCGGGGGCATGTCGCGGAATTGGCGAATCAACGGCTCGAATCGCTCGAGTTCATTAGCTTTGATGGAGGACCGTTGGGGGATGGTTTTTGGGATGCGTCGAGAAGATGGAATTTTAGCGCTTCTTTTTGAGACCTGGGGTGATTGAGGTGCGTCTTTGATGATGAGTTTGGAATAAGTTTGTAGTTTTGGAATTAGTGAGGAATTAGTTATAAGGATTATTATTATTAAGTGGTAATTGCGTGTACGTTCGCTTGGAAGCATGATCATCGAAGACGAAAAATAACATTCGTGTTTGTCGAATACTGCTTGAAATCTTTCGAGAAATGGAAAGTGGAACAGACGAGCAGAAAGATTCTGTAGGTAGCGAAGGGAGCAAGGGAAAATATAGATACGTTGGAAAGATAAAAGAATGTAAAGATTCAGGAAATTGGTGATCGAAGTTTAGAGGGAGTGCAAGTGATCATAGGTTTCATGTGATCGTTTAACACGTTGAGCGCTATGGCGGTCACCGATAACTGAGGCTTCCAAATTTCTTGAGAACAACTACAATAAGAAACTCGGTGTCAAATAAAAATATTTAGTAACGCAGGTGACTAGATAATAGTGTAATACTGTTATACCAAATCACTAATAATTATTTCTACTAACATTAACCTTTGTTACCAAAGAAAAAGTATCAATATACAAAACATTTAAAATTCTAGTGACTAAACCTGTTAATGTATCTGAGAAATACATACAAATGTTTATGCACTAAAACATATGGTACATTTATACAAAATATTTTCTAGAAATAACACAAAGGTACTAATTAAAATAACGGAGCACTTCTTCGAGCAAACAAGAAAATGCGAACCAGAAGCAATTTGCTATTCGCAAACCTACAATAAATCAAGCAATTCCGTTTAAATTCTCCATAAGAATCATCGCGAACCCCGCGGCCATAAATCCAAATCAAAACCGCTTCGAAAGCAGAACGGCCTATCGCGGGGATAAATAAAAGCAAGAACACTTTCTCATCAACCCGATAAATTCAGGAACCACAATAGGCACGGACCCCGTAACACGGATTCCAATTAGAATCGGATGATTGAAACCCGATATAAATTCCCACGGAGCAATTTAACGGGTCGCGTCCCGAGGCTACAGTCTAAAAGTGTTATTTCATCCCTTTCACGTGGAAACGGCGATTCCTCTGTCCTTTCTAAATCAAAAACGCGGCGTCCGCCTCCTACAGCGCCTCCTCCGTCCAGCCGAGTCTTGTCAAAGGGAGCAAAACGAGTCCCGGGGCCGGCACAGTATTCCCGAGGGTCGAGTTCGATCCCCGTCGTCTACCCCCGGTAGGTCCTTAATGACTTGTACAAATGAAGTTTCGGTAAAAAGGAAGACGAACAGTTCTGGCGCCCACGGTGCAAACGGCAGCCACTTATCACGGCCGTGACGGAGCCTCGGGGGAGCCGGGAATGGAAGAGAGGACTGAAATCCAACATCGTTTTCATCTACGGGACTCCATTTCACGGTATAACGTCGCGCATCCTCGCTAAGATAAAAGCTCCCCTGGACTTGGCTAACGAGATGGCTTTGTTTATTTTTCGCCGGTTATACAACGCCGGCCATCGCGCGGCCTGTCTCGTATCGATACGGACACAAAATTGGACGAGCCACTGATGAAGACCTTAATGCTGACGAAGGGCCGAGATCTTTCGGAGTCAATAAGGCTGAGATGCTTCAAGGTCTCATCAATCTTTACCGATAAATAGTCGCGTGCTCGCGGATCCTCCGAGTGGAATTCGCAGTCGATTTGAACTGGTGATTTGGGGATCGGAAATACTGGTTGGAATAGAAGATTAGGAGTATTTTGTGATGTAGATGATATCCGTTGGAACGTCTTATATGTTTGGAGGGAGTATTTGGCTAATTTGCTTTGAATCGAGGAATTTATGGGTTGCAGGATTATATAAGATTTTAGGATCTATTTAGGAAGATTGTAGGGGTGAATATGAGTCTTAGAAAATGAATGAACGGTGAATAGGAGTGATATTATGATGAAAATGTTTGCAATAATTATTACTTAATATTATATGTTTTAAGCATACTTAAAATAATCATCTCTAGAGTAGTAGATCAGTTATTTCTAAAAAGAATAGGAACCTGGGAAAGTGGTGGTTCCATCACTGCCAACAAAAGTAGACATCATTCGACCCAATATCGGTTCACCTGACCAGAATTCATATAATCGAGATCACCAGTTTTATGAAGATATTCGAGTGATCGAAGCAATGAAGTCTTCGTATGAACGAAGTCTTGAAGTACCGACGAGCCCCTGCTGATTCTTTAAAACTGAACTTCAATTCTGATCTTCTGAATGATCATTAATCTCCCTCCGTTCTTCGATGAAGTTGATAAAAGTGGAGGATTTTTGGTAGAAAGATCAGGAATTGACGTGCCGTGACATACGTCTAAAAGATCCGGACATCTTCATAAACTTCAATCTCTTGTTCGTGACTGGACTGGTTCGCCGAAAAACGCATGGCCTCCCTTCGCGCGTTAATCCAATACTAGTTTTTACGGGGGGCCCAGCTTCCAGCTACGCGGACGGCCCGCTCATTGTAAATCGATAGGTTCCTCGGCGATGAGTCGCGGCTGCCTCGCAAAAACCGTATTCCGTGCCCATTTCGTCCGAGAACCAGACGTTTCGCCCGACGAATAAATATTTCCCAGGGTTCGTCGATATTACGGAATTCGGGAGGACATCATCATTCGGGCAGGTGCTCGATCTTGAAATCGAAGCTCGGAACAAATTTTACTCCCTGCGTAAATAGCGATGGGATCGAATCGCTCGGGTAAACAAACGGTTTACAGGAGAAAGGTGTCTCGTCTTTATAGAGTAATTGCAATCTGCATAAAGTACTCGATTAACAAGAATTCATTTTGTTAGACGTATTGGATAAATGTTTGTTTGAAATCATTTTCATAATATTCGATTCTGATTAGCAAATAATATTCTTTGAACAATGTTTAAAATGACACACTATATCAAATTTTCTATGTTCCACGAGATTAACAGACACCTATAACTTCAAATGAAGCAACTTACAAAATATTTCATAATCACATCATTTGCCTATTTCTTAAGTTATTAAGTAATCAGTAAAACAAAGAAAAGAAAGAAACTAAAAAGAGCTAAAATTCACAAATATAATTCTACTACTATATTCAATTTTAATATTATCCAGCATCATCCAATTTATCACAATTAGTAATATTATTATTGTATTAATAACGGTAATTAATAATATTAATAGTAGTATTAAGAATATTTAATACACCACAAACAATAAAACCTACATCCAGCCAAGCCTGACCGCTCGCGTCCAGCTCGATTCCATCGCTAGAGCCAGGCGAACCCGACTTTCCTCTCTCGATTTATAATCGTTCCGCCAAATTTAACGACCGCCATGATGGACGCAACGTCGTGGCTCGATTATTACTGCTAACGATTACGAGGGAAGCGTATCCCTCGTTTTCGCGAGCGACTCCGTTATATGATCCCCGAAAAATTGGAACGATCTGTTTTGCGGGCTCGACCCCTCCCGTTCCTTTCGTTTCCGCTTCTGGTTAAAAAGCGGCCGCTCCTCGACTGTCTCCCCCTTTTTCGCATGTCAACCTAAACGACGACATAATGTACTTCGGAGCTTCGGAGTATATACCGTAGGGGGGGGGAGCAGCCCGATCCAGAACCGCAACAGAGCAATTCGTATACAAATGAGATACTTAAGTGGCGACACTTCATAACAAGGCGATCCGAAAACTGGTCCGGAAGCACGGCGCGGCGAGGTAAGGCGAGAGGAAGCGAGCGAGCGAGCTCCCCTGCCCCGTTTCGCCCCAAGTGGCGCATCCAGCGTCAACGAGGGGAACGAGGTGCCTTTTTGTCACCACCGGCAAGTGTAACGGACTCCAGGGGTTGGGAATCGAGTTATTATCGAGGCGATACGTATACGAAACTGGTCGAAAGTTCCACTTCAAAGAACTCTTTCATCTTTAATAGCTCCGCTGCGATGTGCTATGCGGTACTTGAAAGTTCGACGGAGGGAGGAACGCTGATATGGTTGGTCATGCTTCGGGATAACGTATCTTGGGAAAAATAATTTTTCGAGGATACCTGTATAATCGAAATGCGACTCTTATCGTAATTGTATTGAATATGTTATTGCGATGTGAGAGTCGTTTGGAGATGGTACCCTTTTTTAGACTTGGTGGCAGAAAGGAGAATGTATACAATTTTTAAATGATTCTCGAAGAGTAGGTGTGTTATAAAATATTTATTCTTCTGATAAAAATTTTAACAGACGAGGGATAAAAGGTAGAAAGTGAAGTAAACTTTTATTGAGTATTTTGGGGATGAGGAAATGTTGAACTATCGCGTACAGACAAGTGGGAATGAAGTTGATTGTTGTTATCGATGATCCCATTTATTCGGTTACATTGTATGGTTTCAAAATTCTTTGAAGGGTCTGTGAAGTAACTGTGTATACATCGTTGAAAGCGAAACATTCGAAAATTCATGATCAATTAAAAAGTACGAGGTACATGTCTGCACTTTTAAGGTACACCTTGATTTAACAGTGGCACATAAACCAAGCTCCCTGCCCTGTCTTCCGCGCATGCGGCCATTCATCTTGAAATTTAATAAATTTCAATGTCAAAGCCCGAGGAAAGGTATAAACTTCGAAGCGTCTTGTTCAAAAGGAGCTAACTACGAGTTTCGTGTTTCATTGTACGCCGGTCACAACACGTGCGTCGTGACTGAGGAATTGTCACGTGCTCGGTGAAAGAAGATTACCCCACTCGAAGAACGAGTTTCGTCCAGGCAATTTCACGTTTGATAAATGATTCGTGTATTCAAATAATTTCAACCCCAATTGAACCAGCCGGCTGCTGTTTACAGCCACCGCTCTTTTTTCCCTCAGATTTTTTGACAAGTGTAACGGACACGTCGGATACGTTTATCATCTTCGCGGCGGATATAATGAATAAAACAACTCCTCACGGGTTTCACTCCATTTACAGATAACGTAACTTACTACCCTTCCCGCTGGCGTCTACTTTCTCCCCATTGTCTACCATTTTTGAAACGAAACGAATTCTATGCCCTCCATTAAAATGCATGAACTCGTAACTTCTCATTTGATAATGAAACAATTCCCCGTATTGTACCACGCTTCACCGAACAATACATCTAACCTATAAACAAAATATTCCATAAAAATATTTAAAAATATTTCACACACAAATATTTTCAAACATCCGATAACGAACAATCCGAGCTAAGAGCTGTCCCTTCCGAAACTCGAGAGTTTTTCGATAAATAATCCTCAAATTACTCTCTATTAACAATATTTAATTTACTCGGTATCCAATTATACCGAGAACCACCGATCTCACAATGATATTTACGAACAGAAATCCTCCCCCTACTTAAAACGAGATTCAAGCAAGAAATATATCCGAAAAAACAGCGTCGCCAAGCAGGTGTTTAAATAAAAGGCTAAATTAGATTTCCTGCTGTCGATGGGCGAGGATAAAAATGTCATTTCCATGATTAAAAAGAGGGCGCGGGCAAAAAACAGAATTAACTCAGTTCCGCGGCCAAAAAATTATAAGGTGGGCCGGCTCGCCGCGCCCGGGACGCGAATATTAAATACATAAACCTATACCGTATATTAATCGCGACAGGGCAGCGCGGCGAGCTCATTCCGGCGAGGACACCGTCCCAGCCTTTACGGCGAATCGCTGAAAAATGACCTTGCGGCGTCGGCGTCATTAAGCTTCATTTACAATCCACACCTCATTATAATACAGCCGCACGAACTGGCTGGTGGGGGATACACCCTTCGAGATTAGTTAGGAAAAAGCAGCTAACGACTGGCGGCGTCGACGACACCGAGAAAAAATTGCTTTGCAGCCGAGCGCCGGCGAAAAGGATGCGAGGAGATACGCGCCGCGCGGCTGCCGCTCAAGCCCAAGCAATCGCTCATGATTTCGTTGGTTTTTGCTCATCAATTCAAGCCACGCCACTCCTTTTCCAACCCATCCACCGTGTCCTCGGAACGATAGTTGGCAACAACGGTCACGAAGATTCGAAACTCCGGCTTCTTTTTTTTTTCTTCTTTCGCCCGGGCTAAGACCCTTCGTACCCGCCGCGCAATCAATACGTACCCGTAAAATACTGATGACAATCAATCCACCGAGATTCACTTTGGTAGGCGATGCTCCCTTCATTTTCGAGGTTTATTAATATTTCACAGTGATATTGGGATTAGGAATGGGGTTCACGGAAGGCAATTTGAGATGACTTGTTTGTAGTCTTATTGAATATTCTACGTTACATTCGAACGATTAGATTGTGAAATTAATTTTTGCTACTTTTAGTTTGTACCAATTATGGATTACAGTTTTATACAAATTAAGCGGAAATATAGATTTATTTTGTTGAGCACCTCACTGCTTGTAGAATAAAATTATCATCGCTCTCTTGAAACTATGAATTATGGTTAATATTCTGATAAATGTCTATAACAAATTGTGAGTAGAAGAAAATTTGTCGATGAATTGTATACCAATAGATTTTATTTTAATGATTGAATTTTTGAACACTCGGAATTATCTCTCTCGCTAACAAAAATCTGAAGGTTGCTTATATCTAAAAATTCTACAATTCACTCTATAGATAGTTCATACATTTCTGAACACTTGATCGCAGAATCTCAACTAATGCACCCCAATGATCAACCCGCGATTCAACGAATGCATTGCGTAACGGGGAACGGACAGCAACCCCCTGAAGTCGAGAACTCAGGTTGAATCGATTGTCAGTCTCGCCATTCACACCCCAAAGGATCCACCGAGCATATTCATAAGTCCCCTGGACATGTGTTCTTTCTCACGACACCGTCAGCCGATCACCCTTCGCTCGTATCCTGATTTCTTATTCAGATGCACCGTTGTCCCTGCGCGCGCCGGTTACGGCCCCCCGTTGATTCGGATAAACCCGTTTAATTGAGATCATCCTTACGCGTCAAAGAGTCGATGCCGGAGCGGATTGAAAGCCGGAAAAGGGGTTGAACGCGAAATAAAATGTCCGAGCGCGGACTCGGGAGAGAAATGAAAAATCCCTGCCCCTGTGACGCCGTTGATAAAAGCTTCTACCATCGCTGGGAACATTTATTACGCTGTGGTACTGGAAATCACGAATCCTGTTTCTGGTTTTATGTTCTTCGAACTTTAAAACTTGAAATGAAATTTTGTTGCATCTAATATTTTAACCCCTCGCCTTACAATATCGTGCAGACACGAGGAGATTTCTAATATAGTTTAACAAACATGTCATTATTGTTCTTGTTAACAACTTGTATGTATACTAAATCTAGACATAGAAAGAGCATGGAAAGAATTAATTGACACTTAAAAGTAAAAAAAGTTTTCTGTAAATCTTAGATATGTTACATCTTAAATATTTACTGTGAGTTTTGTTCATTTATTTTTGGCAGGATAAATCATTATACTAGCGTTTTGTGTAAGTACAGTATAGTCAAAGAATTGCTAAGAAAATCTTTTAATTGATCCTCTACTTTTAGAGTTTCCAATGCTCACCACGTATGAAGTACGACAAAGATTAAAATTCTTTTGAAAGGTCACACTGGAAGAGTAATGCGACGTGTAATGATCCAGTTTATTCGGAAAAAGCTGCCGGCTAAAAAGTAGATCCTCGCAACACCAAGTACGCAATAATTTCCTCGGATAGATCGACGGCGCGACGATCATCCGCATCGATCTTCCTCCTTTCACGAGGCTGACACGATCTCTCCGCAGCCGCGGTTCGAAATAAACATATCGGAGCGTATGAACGTCACGTCACGTAGGATCGTATCATCCTTAAACGACGTAGTGAAAGAGTCAGCGAAATTGAAGATGCCAGCCACGTCTAGACGCTGTCTCGTCAAACTACCCGCGTCGACACTTTATCCAATTGACAATAATAAGCGCCATTGCCGCTGTCAGCGACGGAAATGCATATTATCCTACAACAAACGTTTATACGTTTAACCCGTGCCGTGGTGAAACACCACGTGATCGCCCCTGGAATTTTCGATCCGTTGGCCAACTGCAGCACGCTTTGCTCCAAATAAATGAAGATCTCTGGATTGATCCTTTTTGGAATCATTGAACATCGGAATTTAAACTGTTCAATCGTTTATTAACGTTCATTTGTGATAGACTATAACTGATGACGCGTAGATTTAGGATTTTCTATATTATTATCTTCTCTGAAGATTTGCTTTTCTTATTTTAGGGTTATAGTATAGTTTATTAAATTTGTTGTTTTATTGTGTTTTGCAAGTTAGGCAACGTTATGAATTTTCATGCTGTAATTATGCGGAGGCCTAATTATATTTTCATGAGATCGCCGTTTGCGAAATAAACTTGCGAAATCTACGAATTTCAATCTAAATTCTCGAGCCTGATCCACGGTTTTGTTTCGCATACCAAGGCACATTCTACTAGACATTCTCATGCTGGAATTCCATCTAGAAGAATAATTCTCGTGGGTCAGGCCATTGAAACCACGAGGATCGCTGGTTTTTACCAGCACGTCGGACGAACGTCCACCCTGCGCCATATTAGGATGCTACCGCGAGCAACATGGCTGCCAATAAATAGTTTACGCCACTGATGATACATAATTACGTTCATGGAACACTTTACACTTCGCTAGTTGCAGGAAAGATAATTTTAATCCTTTTTATGAACAAATTGACCGTGACCTTATTCAGGAAACCAGTAAAAACTACTTTAAGCGTAACACATTTAAAAAATATATAAGAATAAAAGGTTTAAAGCAAAATGCTACAGAATTTTTCTTTTCTAGAAGCATGAATATTATCAATGATCAGTTTCTAATTATATATGCGTTTGCAATATTTAAAAGACGACACCAAAACTGAACTTCACACCTCGAACCAAACGCTTCTGCAAATCAGTGCAACGAAGCGTGATTTCAATAATCAATTTTTCGCAACCCCATATACACATATTTCAGCGTTCAACGAGGAAGACTCGAGGCTGACGCATACATAAGTTTCACGGCGAGGAAAAAAGTGGTAAATAAGTCGCGGGAGACACCTCCCGACTTGAATTGCAGGGTTCTAAGGACGTAGACACCTGTCGTGATTTACAGTCACGAAATTACGGTTACAGGATCAGCAACGATACCGGTCGGAGTCATTATCCGGTACGGTCCCCCACGAAACCGCGAGATATACGATCGCGATACCGGATCATGAATAACCGACCAGCGAATCTGGCGGCAAGGAAGGCGCTTTAAACCGTTCGAAGGTTCACTGCCACCGTCAAAGTATTGTCAACGTAACACGTCATGTTCCGCGTACGGCACGTTGACAGCGTGTTGACGGTATGTCGACACAGTGTCAACGGCGCTTAAGAAAAGTATCAATTAACGTATTCTTTGCCATGTATACCACCGACGACGCACGCTTCGTAAGAAAACACTTTTTGTGAGATTTGAAAATACTTATTTTGAGAGCATAGATAGTCACACGTGTTGAAAACAATGAAAATGTAAGGAAACGATGTCAAAATCTCTCTATCATTCTAGTATCTCATACGTTTAATAGAACTCGGTTCGTTCGTTACGTCAACAAGATGATTAATGTTTAAGTTTATGTAAATAATGGTGTCATGTATAAATATTCGATCAAAGAAGTTAGTAAATTTATCAAGTGAAATATAACTGAATTTTTCTATGGCGTTGAACTTGTCAATCACTATCACAGATCCACCGTCAATAAATCAAAGACGAATGTGGATGCTTGAACAGCTCCCTTTTTATTAACAGCAATTACCTTGATCTTGAATGAAAGCTGAGTCTAAAAAGGAAAGATTCTCATTTCGCCGGAAGCTCCTCTATAATTGTAGAAGTAGAAATCGATGGCGCATAGCATGCCTTTAAAGGTGCAGGTACACCGGCAAGAAACCCGCGACGTTCGTTCCTCTGATAGCGATTCTCATGACAAGTGTAAACGGAGCTGAAATTACGGGCAAATTCAATTCACTTGCGATGGTAATCTCAACAAGTGGTTTTAGCAAATTATGTCGCAAGTCTCATGCCAGTGTGCCTTAACTTTTTCTTCCGCCAGCGAACAGGTTAAACCGTGTCGCCAAGCCAAGAGGCGTCAGGAATGAAGAAAGACAATCGCTAAACGCACCGTCAACGGCCGACCAACGACAACGACAGTCTATTATTATTTGTTTCACCGTGTCAGCAGTTGTCACGATTTATTACAGGGTCGGCGCGCTAACCACAGGGTGGACGCATTACGAGAAAATTCATTTCGTTCCCGGCTGACCTCCGCCATCAATCCTCCGCGTAAAACCGCGCGGCCGCGGCGATCGCGACACCCTCGGCCCGCCGAATTTTTTCGATGGAGTCGTAATGGAAAAATAACGATTCCTGCCTACGCTCGCCGCGTAATTCCCCCGGCTTAATAAATAATGCCTGTAACAGGTTCCGCGCGCGGCGATCTTCCGCACGCGAGCAGGAATTTAACACGCCGCGGAACAACGTGTAACCGAGGTACACCGAAAAGCGAATAAAAAAGCGGCGGAGAAAAGGCGAGAAACAAAAAAAAAAGCTGAGCCGAAAGAGGGATGCCGTTGGAAAAAGGAAGAGACAGGGTTGGAACGAAGGGAACGAAACGAAAAAAAAAATGAAACGAAGGATAAACGGGTGAGCGACGATTTTATCGGTCGGTGTTTGGACCGTGCGCTCGCGCGCGCGCGCGCGCGCGAGCCAGCGCGGCCAGTACGAATACTGACATTTTTTCAATGATATCTTCTTACCTCCTCCCCAATTTGTAATGCAAGTCTTAATAAATAAAGTCCTCCCGGCGCGGACTCGGAACTTGTAAGCCGAGAAGATACGCGGGCCGAGATTAACGGAAGCAGGGAGAGGGGCGCGCGCTGAAAGAGGAGAAGATATCCTGGTCCGAGTCGGCTCGCCGAGCCGGGGCACAGACGAAGACGAAGACGGCCACGAGGAAGAGAGGAGAGCGAGGAGAACGGCCGCGTAATCTATGTTTCCATCTCGTGGCGCGCGCGTGTCCGTCGTGATTCTCATCCTCGCCGAGCCCACGGATGGGGGCCCGTGAGACGAGGCCACCTGCCGGCTAGGCCCCCGTCACTCTTGCCCTCTCCCTTCCCTTTCCCGCTAGTCCCTACCGCGCCGGGCTCGAGCTCGCCGTTTCCACCACTCCTCGCGCCACGGACCACTACCGAGGGCCCGTGGTGGGGAGCAGAGCGGGCCTCGCCGCCGCCTCAGCCCGCTTTGCCGTGGCAACGCACCGCTACAGCATTCTCGCGTTATGCTTCTAGACCCCGGTGATCCTCGCGAATGATTACGCGGTCTGAATTTTTGCCAAACCGCCGGGAATGCCGGATACGTCGGGGAACGCGTGTCCGGCTGGCGAGTCGCGACGGGAGGGTCGGTGGATCGTGGGAATCGCGGGATTTCGGGATGATTTGTGTGGGCGTGATATCTGTTGCTTCGGGATGGGGATGATGGAATCTCGGTTTTTAGATTGAGACGTCGGAGATGCTTCAGGTTTGTGATCGTTGTTTGCCGTTTTTGAAGGATCGAAGGTTTGTCTTTCTTAGCTTGGAAAGGAAGGATAGGGGAATTAGAGTTTCTTTATGTGTAACGGTGTTGTTAAAGGGGTTTCGAGAATTATTACAATTGTCTTTCGGTATAACTTACTCTTTCTAATTTCAGATTTTCTGCTTTATTCTATTCTAAATTTACCTAAAGATATAGAAATTTAACTCTCACTATTCTGAAAATCTGAAACACAAGATCTCAATGTTTCACCAGTCGTATTCTAATAACTGACTTTCTACCTACAAACAAATTGAACGAAAACAACCTTACACGTCCGACTACAAATCCTTAAATCACATGCCCCAAAGAAAAACAACGGCGCGCAACATCAAGCCTGAAATATCAAGACAGCAACCGAGAGGATCATCGGCAAGAATATTCCCCGTTTCATTACCCCGATGTCCCGCCTCTCGAGCACGATATTCCCGTTTCGTTCCGGGTTTCAGAGCAGCGGGATCGCCCGCCGCGAGGGCGTTTCGAAGGAAACAGCGAGAGATCCCTACAAATAAAGCGGTCTACGAGCAACGATCGGTAGCACGATCTCGCGGAGCGCTCGATCGGCGCGCTCGCCGCGCCGGTCTCGTAGCCCGTGCAACACGTTCAGAAATAAACGATCAATTTACTAATACCGGTGCACGGAGGACTGGCGGCGCGAGAGGTCGAAGCCATTCGTTTCCGAGCATCGATTACATCCCCCTCCCTTCCCCGGTAATACACCGATAATTTGTGCCAGTAATTTCCCGGCGCAGGTGATAATCTCCCACGGAGATAATCCGCGGACGTGACACAGCTTACGGCGGCCGACCGATCTCGTTCCTCTCCTCTTCATCTTGGAAGCCATTCGACCTCACCGGACTCTCGGTTTCGAAGCCTCGCTGAAAATAAGGGGAGAGACGCGAGCATAGAAGGGGCGAGGGGGCCAGGAACGGCGGGGGAACCCCCGCTAGGGTGACCCCGGGCACCCAACGCAGTAAATCCCTGTAGTGGTTCAAGAAACGCGAGACCCGTAAATTACGTACTTTTCTCATGCAGAAAGGATCGCGTTCAGGTGCAGAGGTCAGCAGAAATAATGACGGCGTGCCCGCGGAGATGATCTATCCCGTAATATCTTACGGCGGAGCCCGCGGTCATCACGTGGCCGCGACTCGCTGTCTCGGGGATCCTTCTAATGAGCTCCCTGTCTTTGATGGAGATCCTATTGTGTGTTCGGTGAGGGGATAATTGATTGGAATTGGAAGTGAAATGGGCTGTTATTGTATGCGGGAGATAGCGCTGGAGACCGGCTGATTGTGGGTTGTGAAAGTTGTAGGGGGTTCCTGATGATGCGTGGAATATGGATTGTGGAATGTTCCTTCACTCGTAATATCGCGCTTCTATGATTTTACCTTTCGGAGATTGTTTTTTTAACACTACAACTATCGACTGAAGCTGACTGTAACAAATTTCTTTATAAAAACCATAAGCGTGCGTTTATCGAGATTTCAGTTGAGTTGCGTTTCAGTTTTGCTGTTACTGGATTATTTCCGCTAATAATCTTTCGTTGAGGTGTCTGTACCATTTCAGTAATTGTAAAAGAGGAAATCAGAGATAAGTCATTCTGACCTATCTGGTAGTTCTAGTGTTAAGTATCTTCAAACGTACCATCCTTTATGTAAGTCTCGTATGGTTAAAATATTCACGATTAAAGCATTAGTATCTAAAATTTTTCAAACGTTTATTCTTTAGTGTCTGAAGCACAGTTGCTCCGCTAATTTAATATTAATCCCTGTTACTGATTCATTCGACAGTTCTATCCTTCAACAATTCCCTTCTCAAGTATCCTAAATTAAAATACAATTACGGTAGCTTTAATAATTAAAATACATTACGCATAGTTTCATTAGAATTCACATTTCTAATTACCAGAATCTCCTTCGTTAACCACAATCCTCTTCACTCGCGTTGCTCTGTCATCGTTGAAATTATTCTACGCGATGGTACAAATGGCACTTCGCGTCCGTTATCCCGTGCAGCCGTCCGGTATGAAGAACAAGAGTTTCCGTGACTCGAATACGAATCAGTCTATTTCTCCAGTTTTTCACGGTGCAGCGAAGCGTTCGGCACACGTCTCTCCGCTAAACGACGCTACTTCCCGTCGCGTGGGTCTGTAACCGGCACGATACGCGGCGCGCGAGGACCGAGTGCATTCACACGCGTGTCCCTCTCCGACGCGGCACGAATGAATGAAATCGCGTAAATATTTATAGAACGTCGAGACACGCCGAGAGCCGGTAACAGCGGATGCCGTGCGAATTGCTCGTTTTGTCGGCTGTTTACAATTCGATTACAATCGTGTCGCTGGACAGCGAGGGGGCGCCATGTCTCTGGTAATGAGATTTCGGGACGTTTTCGGAGCCTCCGGGTTCTGTAGCAATTTTTCACGACGAATTTATTCGCCTTTGACGCGCGTTTTATAGGTGTAATGAGAGTGAATCCCATGATTTCGTTCGTGCTAAGTGGAAATGAAATGTACGTGGACTTTATAGAAGAATAGCTTTTCCTGACTTATGCGTTGATAGATTTTAATGGGACGTTTTTGAAAGGTACCGAAAGGTTGACAGAGTATTCATTTATTCCTTTTCCGTTTAAACACTGGAATCTGTTTCATATAATCTAGGCTTACTATGAATAAACTAATAATGGTTATAGAAATAATAATAGATTAGAAATAATAAGATTTAGGTAGAATTATTAAATGGATACTATATTACGATGAAATCACAGGACATTTTAACAAATGCAATTTTGCAATTAATTCGTTTACCTTTGACTGCACCTTTTCAGTTTGAAGAACCGCTGCAATTTTATACTGTACTTCTGATTTGTGATTTCTATTGGTAAATGAAGGATATTTAATACTATTACTGTAGATTTGTGTTCGTATTGTATATTTCAAGCTTCTTAAAGGAGGTAACATTTCATCCCTGTCACAGCGCGAGAAAGCTCATTTTTCTACAATTGGAATAATATTAAGGATCGTCCGCGGCGGCGCAGGTTTCATGAGAAATGGCGTTCGTGATCACCAATGGTGCCCTTCTTCCCATGTAATCGCGATGTCACGTCATAGGATGAGGCACGAGGCAGGCCCGAGGAAAAAAATGTTCACGCGAACGAACTCTTAGCCGGCACGGTAACCAGAGAGATACACGCTGAAAGAAACTGGCCTCAAACTGCCAGTTCATTTCTGCCTTATTATTAAACGTCCAGTTTCATAGCTGTGGAAAGCGTGGTTGTCACGAGCTGAGTGATGATACACCTTTCCATTCGTCGAAAAAACCACTCGGCGGATTTCGGACACCCTTTTTTCATGGGCAGCCTTAATTTAATCCCTTTTTTGGCGCGTCGATACTACCGAGGTTGTAATTATGATCAGACGATCGAAGTATCGGTTCGTCAACTGCACAGAAAATAAATATAAAAATCGAAGAAGCAATCTCCAATAACTTAAATTTTCCAATTGCTGATCATCGCTGAGATTTCGACTGTTTCTCGCTTTTATTTTTCTTTCGACGATACTATAAACGTTTATTTCAGTATTTTAAAGTATCAAAAGATAAGTATATTATTTTATGAAACTCCTATTAATAATAATTACCACAATTTTTATAGTAATCAAATTTCAGTGAACTTATGAATTTTCTATTGCAATTATTTTGATTCTATATTTAGAAACTTCCGCCAGAAGGTAACGTTAAGAAATAAAATATTCTGATAAACAAGAGACCACCGAGAGTTTCGAACATTCGACTAGATTTTCAATTCACGTTTGTATTCAACGTCCTGCATTATTGGCTCCGCGTCTCTCTGTACCGAAGCAACTTCAACATCCGATTGGAATCGATTAGAGGATACAAATAAAGGAGTACGCCGTCTCCTCTTCCCACGGCTCGTATAATATTGATAGATGAGCCTTGGCCTCCTCGCAGCCACGAAAAAGGGGGATCTAACGTTCGAATTTATCAAAATCATTTTGATACCTACTACGCGCAGCATGACGTCACACGCCTCAGCGGTATTCCAGCTGATCCGTCATTAAGAAATTTGCATACGCCAATCAGTCAGTGGCGTAAGGATTAGGACGGCTGTAAAGATATTTTTTTTTTCTGAAAAAAAAGAGATTTACATACGACATGCCTGCCATACGGTCTTCACGAATCTTTTCATTCGGAGTGTCAAGGGGTAAATACTCGAACGCAGAATTCTTTTCACCGTGCAGACATTTTTTTCCTCGATCCTTTAATAATGAAAGAAGTCGTTATCACTGTGTCAGACCTTCTTTACGGATTTTCTTGACTGGCACATTAATCTGCCGACCCAAGAGAGTTAACTGATCGTTTATATTCAACTCTAACCATTTATAATTTGAGGTTTTCATGTTTCTTGAATTAACGATTGCTCCATTCAATTGCGCTAACAATATAAAACATAAAGCAAAATTCTTACATAATCACTAAGCGTATTGTAACTCTTTCGGAAGAATAAATATAGCATTGAATTTTCTAAAATTTTCTACATTTCCTTATGTTACACGTAACCGAACAAATAAGAGCAAATATTTCGAACTACCTAAAACATTGATACGAACATTACCAATTTCTACTGCACCTGTAAATCACGAACAACTTACTAAACGAATTCCATGCCAAATAAACTCCCTTTCGAACACCAACATTTGAATTCAAACAACACCCTCGCTTCGGGACGAAACAAAATCCAAAGCTTCCTTCCCAGAACTGCAAAAAGACGAATCCGCGGCCGAATCTCCATGTCCCTGCGGCAATATCAGCGATCTTCCATGGGCACCTAAATCGATCAAAGACAAATTCGAGGATCGCGGTGTCAGAACGAGATCTACGAAGCAATCGGGGTAGCCCGTTCGCAAGATCGGTTAGGAGAGCGAGACCGTCTGACGTCGCCACGTGGATCGACGATTCGTCTCCCATTTTTATCCCCCCGTAGCGGTATAAATACCGCTCTCGTTTGCATCCGAAGGGAGCGTCGATCGTGAAGGATCGACGCGATATTCTAGGGTCCCTCGTAGGTGACAGTGATTTACATTTGAATGAACCGACCCGACCCGTTGTCGATAGCGGGGCTCGCGGAGGAAAACGAGGAGTGGCGAACGGGGTAAATAAAACGAGCGCGACAGGGATGAATGGGTAAGAAAGAGAAGGAACGTCGACTTAACCCACCGGTCCGAGTCATCGGAAACTAATAGACGTCTGATTGCGGTTACCGCGAGTTTTGACTCGTCAGTACAAATATTTATCTTCATCCCTGTGAGCATTCACGCACAGCGTGCGCCGCACTAAGGCGCCGATCGCGTTATCGATGCATATAAATGCATTAATCTTGATCGGCTCTGCTCTCGTGCTCGCGAGCGCGCGCGCGCGCGCGCGAGTGTGTACGGCTACGGGTTTGCGGCGCGACGCGCTGGGGGTTGAGTCAATATTTAAATTATTGGTATTGATCGGACGTGATTAATGGACCGGTCCTATTTTGCCTCGGAAAATGTCGGGTTTCTATGAATAACAGGCTCGAGCGGAAGGGAAACTGGACTTTCGAGGTGGGGGAGGCTGCTTGATGTTTGAATGATTCATTGGGCTGGGGTTTCTTTTCTAATTCTCGCGTAGGTTTCGGTGGTTATTTTTTTGGGAAATGTGTTGGCGTGTTGGCTGTGGCAATGGATGATTTGTTGGCTTCCGTTGATGTTCGGAATTTCGATGATATTGTTCTGGTGTTAGTCGAAACTAGTTTTAAGTAAAAGAGGATAGAATATATTACATATTTCATCGTGGAAACAGTGTATAGCAATCTACAGGAAATTATTCCAGATATAAAACGAAATAAGGGTCTACGGTAGAATTTTTGAAATCTCATTGTAGAAGAAATCCACTTAAAATATTCATCGCATCCGAGTCTGCCAGATCCCCGACGTAACATATTTAAATTACACTTCTCCGGAATCAAAGCCTCCCACGAGAAAAACATAATTCCACGCTCCCACCCCACTTTCTCGCATAAAATACCTGTACACACTGCAGGCGCCACTATTAAAAGTAATACTCATATTCAGAATGCCCACCTACATCAGACAAAGTTCAAACCACGCTGAAACATCGGAAACCTACCGAATCAACATCGTTACCCAACAAACCCCTAAACCCAACCCTAAAATCAATAATCCCACTTCCCAGGGACGTTCCCCTTAAACGACGAGCGCAGTGCGCCCAAAGAAAGCGGAGAAGCGCCGCCTCCGACACAAAGAGGAGGAAAAAGAAATGGCAAGAGAACTGTCCCCGATTTTTGTTTAACATTCCCGGTGTCGTTCTCTTAACCCACAATGGCTTTCTACCCGCCGGCCAATGAAACTGCGCGGCAATCAAACCGCGCATTTCAGATTACGGGGGCCAGTTACCGGTCAGCGCGAAGAAATATTTCTATAAAATTCGCCCACGCGAATATTTCCGCCGGCGGCCGCCGCACCGCACCGCGCCGCGCCGCATCGCCCGGCCTAAATGCGGTCAGAGACAATCGTCCCGCGGCGCACGATATTCGATGTAATATTCCGGGAGAGGAGGCCAACGGTGACAGGGGTTCCCGGCCGTTTCGTGCTCATATATCTGCAACCGTTCCGGGCGAAGCTCCTCCGGCGAACACGGAACTTTATCGTGGCCGCGCGCAGAACCGCCCTCGCCGAAGGTATAGATGTATGCCGGGGTCTTTTTTTATTTCTCAACGGGCCGGCACACACCGTATTCGAGGACACACACGGATAAATGCATGCACACGTGTGCATGGTACCGGCCATGTTACGCGGTAGCTACCGAGGGCCATGTCCGGGTCAATGTTGCATACGCGCGGGATGCACGTCGATGCACATGTATGCACCGACGGTTCGCCCTCGCGTCTCGCTACACGGGGAACTAGAATCACCTAGTCGCATGAGAAATTTGCCCATCTGTGGAGTATAATATTGTTTCGCTTCGGCTTCCTTGCTGAGGGGTATGCTGCACGCTGGTGCGTCTCTCGAATGTGTTTTTTGTGATCTCGTGCTTTTTGGTCGGGGTTGAGTGAGTTTGTTGGTGGAACGTGTTGGAATGAGGGATAGATGGAATGGAATTGTAGGTGGAGAATTGGCAGTCGAGGTAGAAATGTAGAAATTGATATGATTATTGGAAATTGTCTTGGAATTGTATATTATTGAAAATGATGTCTGATTAGACATAACATTTGTACATCACGATCTGTCTCGAATACCTTCTGCCGACTAAACTGAATCAGTTCAAACTCTTGCTCTATAATTACAAAGCGTAACAAACATGGAACGACCTAATATCTAGCTAGACAGAGACAACATTTTAACGAATTCTACTTCAAAGCTCCATAATAATAATCCAAGAATAAAATTCCAAATAACAACACGGAACTAGAAAGCTTCAACCCAAACGTAGTCCGATTCGAAATGGTCGAACAACGATCTCCGCAAACACACGGCGAGCCTCCAGGAAAGAAGACTCCGCCCGTGAAATCTCTCCGGGAGAAAACATTTATGCGCCGTTCAAAGGAAAGGCACCGCGTCGAGATGACCAGCGAGCGAGTCGGAAGCGGATCACTTGTTCGTTTTCTCGTGATCGGGGCGCGCGTGGAGAGCGGCGTCCCTTGAGGATTCAACGAGATCTTTGAAAATCAGCTCAGCTCAGCTCGCGAGCCGTGTCGCCTCCTCTCCTCCCCCGAGGCGGAGACGTCGGCGTCGACGGCGAAGTGCAGAAAAAGCACGCATTGTCGATGCGCTCAGGACCGTGGACCCTGTCAGCCATAACAAATTGTGACTCCGGTAGCCGGACGCGGTGCGCCGCGGCCGCGGCCACGGTCACGTGATTAATTGTAACGTCCTCGTGGACGCACGGGGCGGTTCTCGATTTTTTCCACGAATTATTTGCATGTCAAGGCGGATTGATGGAAACGCGGCCGAATGCGGCCGACCGCGGTTCCCCGTTGCACAACGGCCGGGCCAGCGGGATTCCCGTTCCGGTCGGGAATTTAACTTTCAAATTGCGCCGGCCGATCAAACGCGACGCGCACGCCGCCGACACCGCGCCGTGGATTTTCGAGAGCGCATAATTTTCGCTTGAAATGCGAATTTCCGCGATGTCGGCGCGCGATAAGCGACGCGTCTCTCCCGATCTACCGCCGCGGGATTGCGAATTATTCGACAGGCAATACCGCGAGCATCGAAACCCTTTCTCTCCGCCGGGGTTCCCCGCTTTTACCGCGGAGAAGCGAAAGCCCTGCGCTCTATTGAAAGGATCCCGATAAGGCGACGCTTGAAATCGATTAAACCGCGGTTTTTGCGGTGGGAAGTTTTGATACGGTTGATCCTCGGTTGGAGGGGAGAGAGCGTTCGTAACGGATTTTGTGGTATGGAGAATTTCGGTGATGGGCAGGTGAAAAGATGGGATAGTTTTTAATATGGTCCGTGCTGGGTTGTTTTTGAGCAAGTGGCATTATCCGACTCCGTGTCCCGTCTTTGGAGTAGGTTTGATAAATGTAGAAGAATTATGTGCTTATAGTTTTCTTTTTGAGTTGTACATTTGTTCGTTAGTAGAGTGTTATTAAGAATATAAGGTAGACATGACAAAAGAACTTTCTTTATATTCGAAATGTTCAAGAATAAAAGCGAAATAAACATAGCAGAGCATTTACGTAAATATCACTTAGAAACGAGGTCTGAGGCACGGAACGTGTTAATATTAGCTCACAGTTTTAAAAGTATACCATAGAATATTCCAAATACTAAAACGTTCTATCTCCGTCGCAGCAGAAAAGTGGCCGATTCAAATATTCAAAAGCTAACCTAATAAATTGATTCCCAACAAAAGAATACAATTTCCCCTCGAACAAACCTAAAATTCCTGCGCACACCGGCGAACCATAGAACCAAGGATCTATTTGCCAGGAAACGTTCGCGCGTCGGTCCCCTTCAATCACCGCGAAACGAAATCACGCGGATCGACGCGGATGATAGCGAACCCATCGCGGTGTCCTGTTTCCATTCGTAAATCAATAAAACAATCGTTGCCCGGTCGATGAAGTAATAATTCCTATCGGGGGAAAGCACAGAAAATGAAGGAGTTATGGTAGCGGGGCTGCCGGGCAGGTATAGGCAGTACAACCGCTGGCCGCGGACTCCGAGCAGAAAAAGACTCGGGCTGCCCTTCGATTTCTTGCGCTATTGGCGCACAGCCGAAGATTCGGGGCCCATAAAGAACGGCCGGAAGACAATGCAACGACACAACTCACAAAGAGACAAAGCCCCCAACTGGCGGTCGGCCACGAAGATGATATCACATGCTTTACGATCGTTCCACGGATACTTTATACCCCACTCCCGGTACTCCCGAACGGTTCGACGTGTGTGCGTTTTCTTTGGTTTTCGAGTCGCCACTCGGCCGCTTGATATAGGAAGAATATGCAGATGTCGCGTGATGAAATATCTTCGCCGTTCCCTTTCTTTCTTCCCTGCGCTCGCTCGCCCTAGCCCTTACTTCGCTGGACCGTGTCTCCCTTCCCTCACCCCCCTCCTGTTCCTCCCTCTGACAACCCCCCTCTCGTTTTTCCCTCGCTCCGGGGGAACGAGAAGTTACGCGGCCGTTTTACTTCGACTGCTCCCCGGTGCTTCGATATATCTATTCGCGGCGGACGCTGCCTACCGTGCATGAAATCATTCCGTGATATACCCCGTTCGCAACACGGTATCTGCGTTTCTCGGAGTTGCCATTTATGCGAGCCCGTGTTGCATGGAAATGGGGCCTCGTTCGAAAAGAGGGACGTTCTAAAAGGTAACTGAAGTTCGATGCTTTGCGTTCCTCACGGCGAAGCTGTTATCCGGATCTCCTCCCTTCAGAATAACTTTGTTTTCCTCGCAGAATGCGTCTCTTCTGTTCGTGCATTCTTCGGCAGACTCGGTTTTTGTTATGAATATTCTATGTTGATGTTGTTCGATGGACGTAGTTTGTTGTAAGTACACGACGAAAGGTTATCGCGTCAAATATACACGACGCTGCTCGAAAATCGCGAAAGAAAACGAACGATTGGTTTGAGCGAAGTCTATGGAATTAGAATTTAGGCTGTATATCTTGTCGAGTATGCGTATGAACCCCTTGCGGTGAAATGACGAGTACAGCTCGTCATTGGTTTTTCTCGCAAAACCGTACAGTGACGAGCTACGCTCGTTAAACGGCTGAAATTACAGGTAACAAGTTTTCGCGTGTACAAAATTTGTGCAGTTCCTAATTGAGAATAAATTGGCATAACAGTTAGTAGCAGCCTGTGAGATTACTTTTAATAAATATTCTTTCAATCATCAAAATGTGTGAATCATAAAATAGAACACAATTTTCTACGATCAAATCGTATCAGAAAGAGTTCGAGCTTACAAAGCTTCAAACGCGGATTGTCCTATCGTTTCTCTTCGAAAGAAAAAGGAAAAAACCCGCGCAAGTTCATAGATCATTGGGTAAGAGCACTTTTGACCGGCGGAGCATTAAACTTGTCAGTGGACAGATTACGACCGTGTTGCTTCATAGAAAGTCGCGATTATAATTGCATCGGTTTTTTTACATATTCCGGCGCGCACACATTCTTAAGTGAATTACGACATAGATCACTGTACTGATTTATATTTACACTCGGTTCGCCAATTACCGGTGCGTACAATAAAGTCGAACAACAATGGTCTATTAACGATACCGGGCGAATAAGGGTGGAAGAAAGTACCGCGGGCACGAAACAGGAAAAGGTGAACCGGCATAAAAAAGGGGAGAACCACTGGTTACGTGGCTCCCACACATCCCTCCATCATTGTCTTCCCGATCAAACGTTTCGAACAATGACAGTACGCGATGAATTCCGTCACGACTCTTATTCCCAGCGGTCCGTGTCCGGACAGCGTACAATAGACAGCCCAGTAGTAGTAGCAGGCAGCAGCACCACCAGCAGCAGAAACAGCAACCTCGAAAGGACGTTCGACATCTTTGCCATAGTACTTCAGGACGTATGACAATCACGTAACTCATTTCCTACACGATAACGTCACCGTGGAATTTCATTATTGAAGAATCGATTGAGGGATCGCGGAGCCGCAAATCTTTCTGTCCGGTGAACGTGAACGGCGGCCATCAAAGAACCGATGATTCATAATCGTGCGTACGGTTGCGTGCAAATTAACGTGAACGAAACCGTCGTTGCCGCGTCGATCGTTTTTATTATCGTCTTCATTATCGTTTTTAGCGTCCGATGGACGAAGGACTTCCGATTCGCGTCTCGAGTATGAATAATTGAAGATGAAAGGGTTGCGTTTTGATTAATAAATCGGTTTGGCTTGTGACTCGTGTGTTGGAACGTTGAGTCATTTTATGGAAGGATGGTTGTCAGGAGAGATTTAATAATTTGTGGACACTTAATAACTCGGGTATCGGTTGGAAAATAATAATCCTTAGCTTCAGGAGTTTGATATATTTAATGTTTGAATTTATAAAGTTTAAGTTTATTCGAATTCTAATGAAGTAGTTTTAAGAACTAGACGAAATTATTAAATGGACTAGACTATGTAACGATTGAAACGTTCACGGAAATATTACATTTCATTAAACTCCAGTAAAAAAGATGTGCCACCGTATCCTCTTAAATTAGTTCGAATTTACAGCTGAGCACCGCCTGTATTGATCCAGGCCGCTCGAAAATAGCTCGCAGTGTCGTTCCGTCCACCGGCATCGGGCAGAATGTTCCGTTTAACCCTAATTACCACCTCGACATCTGTTCCGACATCGTTTCTTCACACATTAATTTTACGTCGCGCAGATGTGTCGCCAGGTTCACCATCCGAATAAGATGAATTGTAAAAACAACAGGACACCGGGCGATTTTCCGGTTCTGTCAGCGGTGGTCCCTACCGTGACTCTGCGACGCGACAAAATGGCCGACGTCCCTCCACTCGAGTTTCCACGGGGACGAATAATGTGCATTCCGATGCCGGATGATGCCGCATCTATTCCGCTGGATCCATTTAACGAATAATCGAGACTATGCTTCTTTCTCTCAAGTGCACGGCGAGTAGGGGCTAACAAAAGTCCGGCAACAATGGATCCTCATCGTTCTCCCTTGTGGTTCGATATGCGTTTGATGGACGTGAAGATGGACCAGCCTTTCTTCAACCTTGGCCCCTCGCTCGAGGAGCTCTTTTTTACGAACTATCAATAAGATATCACCTGCTGGTTGAAAAGCCAGCACGAAACATCGAGGCAATGTATCCGTGCGATGCATCGACCGTCCACGTGATCACGCGTGCCTCGAAGAGCTCGAATAACGAAGGCCTTAGAAAGTTACTCCCGGTAATATTACATTGTGTCATAACGTTCCTCGCGGATAATGGGGAATTGCGAAAGGAGATTCAATAACAGTAAAAACATTTATGCTGATGAATATGTGCTCCGGCTAATAGTATCGGCCGACGCGTAATTGAAATACCGTGCACCTATCAACATGCAATATTACAAACACACACTGAAATATCTCAATCGTCGACTAGTTAAAATTCAAACTCGAATAGCACTCTACCCGTTAATTAGACGCCGAGGGATATTAATCGGTCGTATTTATCACTGGACGGTCTCGATCCTCGGTACAAGTATACAATTCTTTCTCTGCGAAGCGTTAATTAGGCGCGGTGAATTATTGATCGACCGCATTCGTCTTTCAACAAAGTTGCTCGGTTTACGAATACCGGTGTTAAACGATTTCCTCGAACGTTCGATTAAGCCGCAGTCATTGATGGAGGATCGAGCTTCCGGTCGCGGCGAACGGACCGAAATACGCTCGTAACTCAGCCGAGGAGCTGGCGGCCTGTCGCTTGTTGTCCAGCCGTGAATTTATTAAACTACTCTTAATGCAGTGCGCCTAGTAACGCGGAATAAACGACCGTGACCGGCTACTCGATACTCGTTCGTACGCCCACGCGACTTCGGCGCTGCGGAGCCGGGGGAAACGAACGGACTCCGCCGCGCCGGTGCGCGACAAGGCGCGCCGGAGTGAGATATCTAAGATAGCTGGAACAAGATCAGAACGATCGACCATTATTCTTTAGACCGTAAAAGGCGGGATGGAACCGCGCCGCACCGCGCCGCGCCGGGAAATACAGAAGCAGTCGCCGCTAAGTAGTCCGCCCACGGGGCGCGACTCTTAATTCAAATCCTTTCGAGATCATGCTTAACGATCCCTCGGCGGCGTTCCGTGATCAATTTCTTGCGGCCCCTTGCAGCTGCCAGATGATTTTTTGTGTGATAGTTTTTTTCATTTCGATGAAACTGAGAGTTCCGTGGGTTGCGTTAGACTTTCGTTGAACGGGTGAGATTAGGGTTTTGATACAGTTATTTAAACATGATCTTCGTCGCGAAGGGATGTTGTGGTTTTATTGGGGAGATAAGTGATTGATAAGCGATCGGAGATTGTAGATGGATATGTAAATGAAGATTGTGATTGATAAATGAATCGTGGATTGGGATCGATAGGCGATTGAAGGATCGTCTTTCATGGGGTGTGATATAGACAATGTATTATGAAACTGTGGACTATGAAAGTATCTAATACACAGTAATTGCTAATAAACAATTAGAGATCTATAGACGACATAATTTACAACGTACTTCTAATTCATTTTCTCCGAAGTACTATTAAATCTCCGTAGAGTTCTATTTGAACGCTACAAAGTAACGAACAAAGTTAACAAATGTCAAGTTGTGTAAAGTTTCAAATACTAAAATGTATTTTCTTCTGCGACATGCGGGCCCGTCGATTGCCTAGAGAATAATTGGTCACGTAATGCCTTGACTGACTCCCGAGCAACGACGATTTCAGACGGAGAAATAAATTATAGACTGCTGTCTCCCCGATAGAAAGCGTGATAAGGTAGCGGGAATCTGAGTCCATTGTCATTGGCCGGGTCCGGGTGCGCTCTGGAAGCGAGAGAATCGAGACGCGAGCCTCCAAATGTGAGACCGATCGATAAGACCACGTCAATATGCGATGCGGAGGATCGAAAGTGTCCCTTTGTCCGTGGCACGGTCGGCTAAAAGGACCTCGGAATCGAGGACCGAGTCGAAAGCGACACGGAATATCGGTGAAAACGCTCCGGGTCCATTAAATCCGAAAGATGTTATCTGTCCTACTGTTTCTTACCAAAAGTATTCCCTTTCGGTGACGATTTCGATTCTCTCGGATTCGACACGGGCGTAAACTCTTAACATCCTATTGAACCGCTCCGAAGCTTGAAAGGGAAGCGTGTATTCGATGACGAAACAAGTATTGAAATGTAACGGTTATCGTACCTTTTATTTTTGCACCATTGAACGAGATTCTTGGGGAATGGCACTCGAAGAATTCCAATTTCAACCCGTTTACCTTGTGTTTTTAATGTCGCGTATTAAATTAGCTGCTCCTTATGCCGCTCGGTACCACTTTTTACATTCGTTTATAGTACTCTTTAGCATAGCGCAGAGCAGTCATTACTTTACATTAAACTCAGAAAGAATTGATCTAGGTTAATTAAATTTACCAATTATTTATTAATTGCAACGCTGTACCGCTCTAAACTACTTAATAACGTAATACCACTCTGAAAACAAGATTGCCAATTGAAAATACTACCACACAGAATTTCTGTAAGCTAAGTAAGTAATGACACGAATTAACTGCATATTGTTACATAAAGTGACTCCAATACCCATAATCACAGAAGGGGTCAGAGGGCAGGCTTTTAAGTGAATGGGAAGCCCGAAGATGCATCGAACAAACACGCCTGAATGGCCACCGGAAGTCACAGGTCGCAAATGAGCTGGCTCGTCAAATGGAAACGAGAAAAACAGGGGGCGAGGGGGGAGCACGTAAAAGAGAGCCTTGAGTGTCGCCGAAAGGACATAAATCCCCGTTTACAATGCTGCCCGGCAGAGCACACGTGTACGCGCGAGTGAAGTTTGCCGCGCAGATGAATGAAACTCTTTGACGAACACGTTCTGCTCGGTCGGCAGGCACCGATTCCCGGCTTCCCGTTCTCTGTTATCGTCTCGCTGCCAGTTGTCGACGTTGGTGTTCCCCCCTGTAGCGTCGAAAACGGCGGTGCCCTCATCGGGCTTGCCACTAGACACTGGTCCAGGTTATTAAGGCGGTTTACACAGAACACCATCTATTCTATCTCCCCTTCACTCTTTCCCATATAGAACCCCTGCCAACTTTCGACTTCTACGCTTTTAGCATACTGGACCCTGCCCTGGACATGATCTGGATCCTGATGATGTATTTTTGAAAGTGTCTCATGGAAAGTGTCTTTTACTTTTAGATTCGTTGTTCTTTACTTTTGGGCATTGTCGTTTAGTTAGATTAATGCTGAAGGATTCGTTTCATCAATAGAAGACTCAGCTTCGAGTATTCAAAGTCATTTGTACCTTCGACATCAGAACACCCAAGATTCTTATTCACTTCAAACTTTCGAACCACACTGAAATTCCTTGTGAGAATCTATTTCAAATTTAAACAAGACTATGTTCTAATCATCTTCTAGCTACGAAAAATACCTATCTCGGAGTTACTGATGAATAAAACAGAAAAGTGCCAAAATCCTCTTCCAACTCGAGTCCAGCGCAGCTTAAAAGAACCCAACCCACCGGATCCCCGAGCGAAAGGGCGCAAACGCGAGCAAATCGAAACGGATCCCATCCGCCGAACATAGGAAACCGTGGCTTCATTAGACTCCATTACGTTAAAACCGGCGCGCAACTAGGGAACGTGTACGCCGGCAAAGACACGCCAGGAATTATGCATTCGTATTATGTGCCGAAGCATCGAGTCGCCCACGCGTCCCCCCACCCCCGCCGACGTCCGAGGTCTCTCACGTTACCGCTTAAATTCCAGCCCCGGCGAGGCCAGTGCAGCACGAACGTTAATGAGTAAGCGATGCTGCCGGGCGCAGCATCTTTTATTCATTTCACGAGGAGAAGCGAAACATCGGCCGCCGCTTTTACGCTACGCCTGCTGCTGGCTGCTGCTGCTGCTGCCGCTGCTGGCTGCTGTATCCACGTATACGTGCCAGCACACAGGTACCTACACGCACACGCGGCCGGGCTGCCCACGTGCGCCAGCCATATTGCATTTCCGGTTCGTGAAATGTTATAAAGTTGGCTGCTCACTGGAATCCCCGCGGCCGCTATCGCGATTTCCTGTCTGTGATCTGTTGCTCATACGCGCCGCGCAATCCCTGGCCAGAGGCAAAGTGAGCCGCTTCCCCTATCGGCTTCTAGTATCGTAAATTTTTACGAATCCCCCCCGCCGGCCGTCCCGTGAACCTCCGCGGCGTCGGTATCCCCTATCGCGGGCCGCGATTTAAAGATCGGAACGGCGGCGCCGATAGGGGACGCCGCAGGAATTTCAATCGTGGGATACCCCGAATACCGTAAATATTGGAATTTGATACCTGTCGCTAGATCCGAGAGCAAATTAGCGAATCGGCGGCGCGGCGATCGTCGTCCCCCGAGCCTTCGGAGTCCCGCGAGCCTGCCGCTGCCGAGGCGCAAACGAGCCGGTGCGTTTCGGACCTGACCTTAACGCCGCATGCTCCGCCCGAGGCTTCTATTATGAGGGTTGAATTTTATCCCGAGCGAGAAACACGGCCGTTGGAGACACTGGAGTCGAGAGTTTATTTGACGTTTACTGGCGGGTTTAATGGCGAGGGAGGAAAGTGAAGACATAAAAAATCGATAACTAATGCCACGAGTCCCCGGTCGTACGGGCCCCGTCAATTTTTTCTTGTTAATTGGAGTTGAACGGGTCGATCGAGCCGGCCTGATCGAATTATACGCCGCGGGTTTCGGAGCCGATGGAGTCCATTAGCCGCGACTCGGGCGGGATCAACGGCGATCCCCCGCCTACTTATGCTCTCGATTTATTCGGCCCGATCGGGGCCCCGGTCTAGCGTATCGTTACATGTGTTATGGGAGACGGCTCGTTCCGAGTAAATTGGCCGAGTTTCACCTTTATTGGCGATCGGATGGTGCGTGTGTCAAGTGCGATAATTAGCTTCAAAAACGAGGATCGCCGCGGCCCTCGACGTTATGCTGTGTTTCTACGGTGAAATCGTTCCCCCTTTCCTCGGGCGGTTTTTTACTTTCTTGTTGCAAGTTGGTACTTTGATGGCAGTTTATTGTAGAATTAGTTGTAGGTAGGTAGAAATTGTTGTATCGTATCTAGTGGTTGTAGAGGTAAGTGTAATTAATATTTAGAAGCTTAGAAACTTATTGGTATGTGAAATAATAGTGGAATATTTGAGGAATGATTATTGATAAGTAGTTTTAGTCAAATTTAGAATATTATAATGTATTTTATTGTTCTAGTTGGGTTTGAGAATAAGGAAATCACGTTCGCGTGAACCGTTTATCGAGGTGTTAACCCTTTGCATTCGAGAGTCATCATTAGATTCGATATAAAATTGCAAAGTGTTATACATAACATTAACTTTCGCACAATGCATCGATATGTGAGATATTTATATAAAATAGTTTTGTTTCTTAATTTACGTTTCCTCGTTAGTTCGTGTCAAATAATGTCTACATCTAACCGGGAATTGTCGAATGTTTCAAAGGGTTAACATATATTCATTGTTTTTTATTTATCCAATTCATTTTTACGCCGGGTGGAGTAGAAAAGGAGAAATAACCGGTGGGCAGTGGTTCGTCATGATAACAGCGCCGCAAAAAGCAAAAGAATATTTGGAAAACGATTTTATCGCCGTCTGGTATCTGATTGAACGTGGTTCCGCAGTTGAAACGAACGCAATTTTTGTAATCTTCCATCGTAGGCGATCCCGCATCGAGCGCTTCTTTTTTCCAACATTTTTACGATCGAGGGACTTGTTTCGCTATCCCTTTCCGCCTCCGCGATACCGGTCCAGCCTAAACCCCCCAATTTTCGCACAATGGAGCGTCTTGAGGATCCTTATAAAAATTCGAGATACAATGAGGCTTTTGTGCGCGGACTTATCCCATCCGTTCGATTGAACCGGACAATTTTTTTCTTCTTTTCCCCTGCCGACGAGCGCGCGCACCGCCCGCGCTGATTTCTCGTAAAACGTCCGAAAATCGGACACACTCGTGAAGAGGTTAAACCTTTTGTGCCGGGGAATCATCGTGCGATCCATTCAACGAAACCTTTTTCCACCTTTTCCACGTATCCACGTTTTTATGATACCGACAGAGGGGAAAAACATTGTCGGAGGAAGAAAAACGGAGTACCCGAGAAGAGAAAGTTACTGTGTTGTAATCGGTTGACGGGAAGGGGTGGTTTTCTTAAAAATTAATCGTTTAATATCCATAAACTAAATGTTTTATGAAACATTGACTATATGAGATATCTTGTTCGAACTATTGAATGAAGGAACATTTGTTTCGAGGTTATTACATGTAGATATTGTAAGTTTAGATTAAAACGCTCCCTATCAACGTCACATATTTGTGACCACAGCAATGTTGTACTTTACATAAAGAAAATTAAATTATTATAAATATCGTTATTTAAAGTTATAAGCTGAGGCATTATATTTGGGAACTCAATGACTCGTTTCAGTTTCATTGCTTCAATATTTTATTTCGAAGATTTGTTGAATCGAATAGAATATTACTACGGAGATCGTCACCGAAACAAGCGCTGGTAGTGAACGTGTTAATCAAAATTATAAATTTATATACATTGTATACGTTAGGTACAATTTTTGATATTTAGTAATTCTTCACAGTAGGTAGATAATAATTATATTATTTTCAAATATATACAAACGTAGAATTTGATAACTATCTCCATCAAAAATGTCTTTTATCGCAATAAAATCCAACGAAATTTTGCTTGTAGTTTATTATAAAGCGGATTAATTAAAGCTCCCACGAAATCTGAAGAATCCGATGAAGGGGAATCAATGTTTGGACCGATCGGAATCAAACGGCGGATCAATATTTCCAAATAATCAGTTAACCGAGAAGGGGGATCAGCTTTCAGCCCCATTTTCTCGTGGAATCACATCGAGGAAGGGAGAAATCCTTTCGTGGCTCGACAATGGCGCGTTCCGCGACCACGCGTGTCACTCCGGATCCGACAAAGGGGCATTGACGACGCGGTGGATATAGAATTTCCAGAAATCTGGATTCGCCGCGGAACAGGAGGGTTGAGATTGAGGTTTCTTAAGGGTTCGCTGGTTTTCTCGGTGAGATAAAGGGTCGGTTAGCTAGACTTCGCCCCACGCACCACCTGCGAGCGAGATCTTTTCCGTCAAAGGAGGTTACGCGGAGTTTCTCACGCGTCTCGAAGGGAAACACCACCTGCCCCCTGAATCAACCCTTATTCAAGATTATTAAGAACCGAAGCCTAGAAATTTCAGAATCTCGAACACGTAACATACCTTCAATCCTTACCAACGAACAGGAAAGTCTTCGAACTTGACATGTTAGCTGTTCAATTATTTCTTGAAAAATTGATAAACCTGATAAACAACGTACATTCGATAACAAAATCTAAATAAAACATGAAACCATACCATCCTTCCATATAATACTGCAAAGAATCGTCTGTCATTAAACTTCGTTTCAAACCCTTAATCCTTCCCCATGCTCCACAGCGACACCATAAAACCTCAAGCATCCTTCGACGAACAAAAATCGAACTGGCAACAAAAATACCATCCCTCCAACGGACAATCTTCCCCATAAATCAACGGTATCTTCCACTCCATAAACCCGAATCGCAGGACCTCCCAATTAGTGCCACCCTCCGCGTGGTTGGATCCCAAACGTTGTAACTACAAAAATTGATACTTCGAGAGCCACCGGTTACAAAGTGCGTCCCATAACTTTATGATTTACCGCGGCCCCCGGTGAAAGGGAGGAGACAGTTCGCCGTCACGCGTGTCGAGTATCCGTCTCGCGCTGAAGTCGCCGTGGATCTCGATTCAGTTCGAACAGGATCAATTGAAAGTGGCACCGTCGGGATGGCAGGAGCCGAAGGACGGAGTCGTAAGAGCGAAGGCTACAAAGAGGCGGAATAATAATCCCGGAGCAAGCGAGAGAGCGCGTCGCGAGAGGATGAAGGCTTCACGGACGCCATAAACTACCCCCTGTGCGACGAATTTGTAACATTTTATTAGCGGGGAGTCTAAAACGTCCGCGAGAGGTTGCCTCGCCGTGGAAGCTACATTGTAGACGAGCGAATATGTTTTAATGGCCGGACTTTGTTCTCATGGGGGCCCTGTTAGGCGGTTATGCCCTGCCGGTTGCATTCATCCGTGGAGATTTATGCTCGGTGCCCATACGAGAAGAAGGATACGAGTACGGGGCACTTTTATGATCGGTTTCTGTTACAAAGTTGACTCTTTATGCCGGCTACGGGAGCCGGGAGCCACAAAGACGGAGGTAGGAACAGGAAGACGCCTTTAAAGGAGCGATCCATACCAAGTTCGCGGTGGATCAGTTATCCTGCCTTCCGCTACGCTTTCTCTTCCTGTTTAGCTTTTATGATTGACCGTTGTGTTGTTCTTCTTTGAGGCTGTCTGCGAGGAGGATAAACTTATACAGATACGTTCGTTGTTTCGAATGTTGTACTTTTATTTTGGATTTGTTATTAGAGATCTTGAATCTTTCATTATGCTAATTTTTTATCGAGTCGAACCGTGCATTTATATTTTGGTTGATTCAGGGGTTTTTAAGTAATGTGTTCTGCTATGCTTTGAGTTCGTTGGGGGAGGGTATTTTTAGAGTTATCTCTGAGAATGGAAGAGTTTGATTTGATATTTGAGAGTTAGTCATTCGTTTCTTACTTTGGAGTGACTGATGCTTCTATTGAGGGTTATCATCCATTTGATACGTGAGAATCGGTAACCAACTCTTTGATCTTCAATTGGTACTTTTGCTTTAGAGACCATGCGTTTCACCTGAAATAGACCACCAAGAAGTCTTCCTTAGCGATAATGAAATAAAATATGTCCCCTACGTTTACCACTTCGCATTTCGACTTTAAAGAGAAAGGTATACCGATGTACATCCATATCAACCGAATAAAACGTGAAATACGTAGTCCACGAAGAAACCAAGAATTGGCAAATCCTTATGATTACACGCTTAATATAAACCGAACGAAAGTAAATATCTCACACCCACGAAACGAGTAAACCACAAGAAAGACGAATATTATAAAAACCGATTATCAAGTAATTCCGATGCCGCGGGACCAGGAAATATGCACAAAACACTCTCGTATGTAGGAAACATATTTCCATATCTTTAGTACCAGAACAAGGCAATCAAGTGTACCACTTCAGTGGGACCACCCGATACACTACAGTAATTGACACTTTAGGGACGCAGATGCCCGCTAATGAGACTCAATTAGTGCAAAAAAGAACGAATCCCCGATTCCGGGCCGATAACGGAATATACGCGCGTCCGTACGTATGATACAAGAAAGTTAAAAAACCCGCTGACTTTCTGGAAAGCCGAACACACCGTTCTCGGTTGGCTCCCGGTCGGTCCCGCGATATACGATCGGTTACGCGCCATTGCTGACAATCTCGGGGCCCCGGCCGCGCCGTATACTCGCCGTTAAAAATTACAGGAGGGCGTGGAGAGCGGAGTTATACAAGGTAACGGCCGATTTACGTGCGATAAAGTCCTACACGTAAGGCGCAACTCAATATATATTAATGCGCGATCCGTTTAGAGGCAATTACGGGCTAATTCGCGCCTTCGTAAATCTGCCCTGTGATCCGTTGGTCCCCGTTCCGCTTTTCGCCGGGACCGCGCCGCCCCGAGCGGCGTTACGGGGATACGCGTCGGCTGTTTTCAGTCTCTTATCTGATTAATAACGCTGTTCCATCTGCGACTATATCGAGGACGATCCGCGCGGTTCATTTATACACGATCGCGAAACGGTGCCGCTGCTCGCTGTTATTGATAATAATTTACCGATCCGGGGAGTGTTTCAATTATGCCGCGCCTCTTAGGTTATCGTGCTGGACAATTTTCAACTGTAACGTGATAATGCTTCGTATGCGAGGTACACCCGGCTGGAATACGGTGTACGTTGGGTACTTACTAAACTGAGAGTTTAAGGATCTGTGTATTGTGGGTGTAATATGGGACAGGAACATAGCTGACATATGTTTCTTCCATTGTTGATTAAATGAAGAATTATGTGAAAAGTTTTGATGTGATTTTTTTGGTGACTGAGTTAGGAGATCTTGTTTTGTAAGATTATGGATGTAGGAACTAAGTAACCCGTTTGTCTAGAATATACTTATTAGAATGGGAGTCGATCGAAAGGAATCTTGTTGAGTACCTTTCTGTAGAAACTGCATCGTACCGATAAATTGCAGCTTCAGTCGCGATGAAGCACCTTCTAATTACGATAAGGAACTAATACGTCCAATAAATCATTCATTTACCAAAGGAACAGTTTCCCCGGCCCACAACACGCTTCGCAGGTTCAACTGCTTCCCCCACGCGAAACCACCCCTCCCCCGGGCGCCGCTAATTACAAAACACCCGGCACACTCTAAATGTCTTCGAGCCCCGAATTTTTAATTCGGAGTCTATCAAATCGTCCGTGGCCCTAACAACCTCAACATCCGCGCCGTCCCACGCCGTATCCCTCATTCCCGCCTCCCCCTTAATTTTAATTTATTTCTGCAAAAAATAACACCTGCACCGGCCGAACGGGCGAGCAACCACCCGATCCCCAAATTTATTAAGTCCGCAAAAGATCCAACCCCCATCCTACGCGGCTCGCTTATCACGCAGAAAAAACCCTTAATTAACAGCGCGCCTCCGTCCCGTGATCCGCGGCGGTCGCGCGCTACGAGGCGGATAGAGAGAGAGCGATGGAACAAAAAGCAACGGTCGGAATAAAAACGAGCGAGTAGGAAAAAAGACGGCGGCTCGGCGGGGGGAGGGAGGCAAGGGAGACATTTTACAGCCTCGCATCCTTGTTAAGCAAAGGCAGCGTCTCAATAAGCTCGCATCCCCGATCGTAAACTTCGATTGCGGAAAGGGATTCTTTTTCCGTGGGGCAATAATTTATGATAACCGGGTCCGGGGGCCCCGCGTAGAAGAACGAGCTCGTGTCAAGTCGTAACCGGATATCGTCTTACGAGCGGTGTAATTATTTTTCAACGAGACCAAAAGAACGAGACGTGCGAGCGAGCGAGCGAGCCGGCTGGAATGGGGGAACGCGAACAAGGCAACGACGAAAGGGGCCCGGGCGCGCGGGCTCGCGCGAGATTTCGCGCTTCACCCCATAATTACGCGATGCTGGGAATTCATTAGCGCGTTAACCAGGTGCGAGCAACGGACGCCCCGATAATCGGCCAACAGAGACGATCAACGGGTGAAACGGACGAGCGAGAGAGAGAGAGGGGGAGGTGCATGCGGTTCGCCTCGAAAGTCAGCCCCAGGAGAAAAATTAATCCCATCAGATTAACCGGCCCATTATAATTATGAAGTACAAAGCGTTAACGCCGGGGCTACGAGCTTCCACGGGCAAGCGGATTTGCGAGAGAAAGGGGCGGCGAGGTGGCCGGGCCGAATATTCGCGATACGCCCGGATTAATTAGGTTCCCTCCTTTCATTACTCCGCTCCTTTTCCCCCTTCGATGATCTTGTGGGCGAGACGCCGGCCATCGACGTATATTTCAATCGGACGAGCGTTAATGCTGCCTCGCCTGGTTCTTGCTCTCTCGCGGTCGCCCGGCGAACGGGTAAAACGTAATTTATGCCTGTCCAGAAATTAGTCGGGGTTAATGGGACTCGCAGGTGACCGAGGTTTTTCGCGAGGGGATGAACGATTCGCGGAAAATTTGCTTCGGTGGGATTGAGAGTGAGTTGCGGGTGCGATTTTTTAAGAGGGTTTGGGATCGATGATTGCGTGGTGGTGGATTTTGATCATTTTCGTTTGAGTGTGTTCTTCGAATCTTCTGTTTTCTATTTTTGTAGTCTTTGGTTTGAAATTGTGCATTTATGAAGAGTAGTTTCTTAAAATTGTAGAAGGGTTGCAAGAGGTAATAGACATTGATCTCTCTTCTTATATTTTAATGTCATTTTTCGAGTGGTCAAAGGTGATGTGTGTTCCTTCTCATCAAAGTAAGATATGTTTTGATCCCGAAACTCCGTTGATACAAGAATGTCTTATAGAAGAAAGAGATGGTCTTTGCAATTGAAGCATAGATTTGAAAAATATAATAAAATGTCGAGGCTTGCCTCATAATTAATTCAATTCTTCAACTCATTCTTCTCTCGATTTTAAATCTAACCACTTCGCTCAGGTAGAATATAAAATAAGCTATGATTAATTCTGAATGTTCGGATCGCGAGTTGGCTAGGTCTTCTTTCCCAAGGTCCCCCATATAAAATTCTGGAACATGGATCAAGTATTCCGAATTCTATGGACGCTGTAAGCGTCTTCCCCGGAGCTCATAAAACTTTTATTATCGTGAAATGCGCCCCATTGCATCTTATCGAGGATAATTATCTGAGCGATCCTGATAAAAATACACGCAAAACCGGACGAGAATTCAAGGCGACGCGTTAATGGTCCTCGATGGACCACGCGAGCTAGTCCTTCACGTCACCATCGCGGCTAGGACCTCGCTTATTTAACCCCATTCCGCTCGGAATGCAAGCTTTCCCCGGCCAACAGAATTTGTATATTTTCGTCGACAACTCGGAATGTTTGTCGCAGCGGCAGTAATTTTATCGCGTTTCTTTCTTATCGACAATTATATGGAAGTTATTGCGATAGTCGTATATTTTACTCCAAACTCGCCATGAAAAATAAAATTTGCGTCTGCAGGCTAATAATAAAGCTGATAAGTAAAGTTACTTCAGAGTGTATAAACAAATAACTACATTGCCAAATGTATTGACAAGCAATTAATTCTTCAGGGAATAACAAATATAATATAATTCATTAGAGACAGCAAATAAAAAATACTTGAACACCTGCACGATACAATACAAATACAGTTTTAAACATATTTAATTTAATAAGCAAAAAAATTTAATTTATCCCTCTGTTATCAATGATTATACTAGAACAAACGTTAACATACCCAGAATTTTTCTCTCACTTCCAATAAATCATTAATCACAAAGTGCTTACATCGATCGCACTTCCGAAAGGAATCAACAACAGACTAAAATAATTCCATAAACTGCAACCCCAAGGATCAACTCTTCCCAGTCTACCATCGAATCTACTCAATTCCATTTCAAACTCCACAAACCTCCCGCTCATCGTCACCATCGAAATCCCATCATCTACAAACACCCGTAAACAACCTACCAAAGCAAATCGAAACTCATTCCAATTCACACCTCGGACCTCCGATACCCCATACAACCTGGTACAACCTCGTGCAACATCATCCGCGAGCGATCAGCAATAAAGAAGCGTGGTGCCGCGATATTTGGGCCAGTATAGCGAGCATCGACTCGTAAATTCGCGTCTCCCGGTCGGCCACCCGTCTCTGCCTTCTTGCAGGAGCTTTCGGAGCGGCGGAATAAAGAGTTTAGCGATCGATTGGCTTTTTATCGTGCGGATTGGGAGAGGCCCGGCGCGGCGACGACGACGGTGCGGTGGCCGCCTCGTGCGAGAGAGCGCGGCGGAACGGGGGCCGAACGATTTATGCCCGGCGACTTATTTGGCAGCATTGTTTACGGGCCAGGAAGCAGTTTGTCCCGGACACTCGGCTCCTTTTTTGCGATATAATTGCAGATTCTGCGCGTCCGCGCAGCCAGGGCGGTCCCTTTTTGCGGCGGATCTTTCTGTCCCAGCAGCTCGACCATAAGAAACTCGCACCGGCGCGACCGTGCCTCCTCGGGACCCGCTTCGTCGCCCCCCGTCCCCTCCTCCCCCGTCTTCTTTGCCCGCACTTTATCACAACGCCCTCCTTTTTTCTGTCAGGCCACGATATTTCCCTCCCCGCCGCCGCGAGGAGCGCTTTTACGGTAGCCCGAAGCACCGACTCGAGCCGATCTTTTGCTCCTTTTCCCGCCTCCCACTGTCCGCTCGCGTCGCTTCGAAGCTGCTCCCTGCTTCCTACACCCCCTCGTCACCTTTCGTACCGCGGTCCCGATCATTCGGGACCCGGACAAAGCTGGAGAAAGTATATACGGGAGGAACTACGGGCCTCTCGAGCCTTAATGGCGCGTTTCCAAGGACACGGCAATAAAGAAACCCGGGTAACCGCTGATTGCGGATTTAAAGGCTCGAATCTTTGTGCCCGGCGCGATTCATTAAGTTCGCGGCCCTGTGAATCAAGTCGCGCCGTTTTTTACTCGGCACTTTCGAGACCGGTGTGTTTCTCTATTGGCCGAGGACTGATTGTTCTTTCGTCGGCTCTGCGTGGCGCTCCCTTCTCGAGGGAATCCGCTGATTCGGGATGCTGCGAAGGAGACGTTCTTCGAGGAACTTCGGGATTGTTGCGTGAAGGTTATTATTGTAACAATGGAATTGAAGGGAACTGAAATAGTTGCATGAAATCATTGTTTTTTGTTATTTAGAGTGGATAATGTGTATTTTTAATTGTTCTTTGTGTTATTTGTTGGAGTGAATAATATGGAAGCGATGCTATCTGGTGGCGAAAAGATTAATGAAACACGAGCTTGGATTAAAAATATAAATTATTCTTGAAACTGTGCGATGCTCTTCGTCTTTGGTTTTAATCTTTGCGAACCTATCTTTAACACTAGAACTACCAAATGGGTGAAAATGACTCATTCCTAAATTCTCCTTTTACTATTATTAAACAAACAATAGATCCTCCTTTAAGAAATTTCTAAAGAAATTGTTTTAATAATATCTAAACTAAGTTTTGAATGATCGAAGTCTCGATAGATGTACTCTTGATGTTTCTATAGAAAAATTTAGAAAAGTGAACTTGATTAGGTAGTTCTAGTGTTAAGTGATTGAATATGCATATTCCAATGATGAATCACTCTGTTGCACTACGAAACTCGTAGACACTCTATATCAATTGATAGTCTTCTAAATCGTAATCCAGAACGATTCGAAACGCGTTTGTCGTCTAAGTCTCGAACCATTATCTTGCGCGGCCATAAAGTAATATCGAGCACGAACGATCATCGCGTTGATGCGAATTTATGCAGCTGGCTGTTGTCAATGCGTTAACGAGGGCTATCGTGGTCGGAAAGCATGCGAAATTGACGTTATCTGATATACAACTCGGCATCAAATCACTCTGGTCTAATATTAAGCTAATTAAGGTCTGTATTCAGCGAAGATGACATATCTTCCCCGGTGTAATTGGAGCAAGATGTATTTACGCGATGGAACCTATCATCTTCTCGCCGTTCACGGGCCCTGATCGACTCGATGATAATTGATGCGCACTTAATAACGAACCATGCCGAAGGTAATTAAGAACAAGCTCGCGAATTTATCAAGATCCTTTTGGGACATGCTATTAATGTCAGGACGTCTAACGTTCGGATATGTAAACTAGCTGTTCCCAGGCGCACGATCGAACGATTACCGGGGCACAGGGACCGCGATTAATCTCCGGTTTAATTGCTGCAAAACGTTGCTATCAAAATAAATCGAATTAAAAATTGAATACAGCTCGGCGCGATCCTTTGGACGCGATCTCCGGCGAGAAACGCTAAAATGGTCAGGAAATTATCGATAAATTGCTTCGACATCGACCGCAACGTTCGTTTGACATGAAAATTTGATCGCTCCATTTCTATATGGCTGCCAACGGAGGCCTGTATTGATCACTCGGAAATCTTAATCGACATTTATTAATTACATCGCATTTCATGCGTCGGTCGCGCAAGTAGAATTATGGATACCTTCGTAAAGATTAATTTATGATCCAGTTTTAATGATGTGCGCATATTCTACCGGGGTAAGTAGAAGTTAATTGGATCACGGCGAAATAATTCCTTGATGTTTCTTATTTATCACTGATGCCGGTTAATGGAATCGTTCCGGTCGGATGAAGTCGGATAATAAATAGAGATTAATGATTTTTTTAGCCAGAAGTGACAGTAAAATGGCCGACGCGAATGTACGCGGACGAACAAATAATCGATGGGGGGAGTAAAGTGACTTGACCATAGCGAGGAATTGACAGACAAGGCGCTAGCCTAAAGGGAATTCACCGAGAGAGATCGCGCACTCCCGCCTCGGCGGAGAAGCGAAGCAATAAATACGCGTACACGTCGCCGACAGAAGGATCTGATAGCGGCGAAACTTGCTCGCACAAAACCCCCTTTTTTTCGCCATTCACCAAGTATGGAAACGCAAGAACCTTCGTTAAAACGATACGAATAGCCGTATCTACGCCAGTCATTTTGTGGGAAGACGGCGAGCTTCTGAAGAATGCCAATTCTTCCCCTATCGTGAGATCTTTAAACTCGATTTAAGAATATTCTTTTTCAATTTGACAGCAGCTTACACGAAGGAGACTTAGTTTTTTCTTCATTGGAGTTTTACTGTTCTATATGATAGTTATTGAACAGTGTGTCGAAAGAATTAGCAATTGGTATTTGAAATAGATTTGATTTTAAGGGTAGTTGGAAATAAACGCCGGATAAAACATACGGTGACATCTAGCAGAGACAGATAAAAGATCGTAATGGTATCCGGAATTTTTATTTTCTTTATCCTTGAAAGGTAAGATTGATGCTTGGGATCGGCAACTTTATCCGAGATCGATATAAAACCTATTGTCAGTATTTACCATATTTGTATGATGTTCGACGCTATCGGCAATCAATAATTTAAACTTGCTGAGACCAGTGACGAGAGATAAAGATTGGACATCTAACTAAAGGAAATTTGTATCACACTAAAGTTAATGAGAATTTAAACAAGCTAAAGTTATTTAAATAAGATGTACAATTAAATTACAGTGAAAATAAAACTGTATTTAAATTAAAGTAAATGAAGTTAAGAAGGAAAACTTTTGAACAAACGTATTTTATCTCTCGAGAAACCCCTTGTACCCCCTCGAAGAACCATTAGACCTCTTGAACCCCCTTGAGAAACTATTTGAACGTCCTCCAGAAATTCTGTGAACCCTCTCAAAAAACCCCTCGTGCTTCATCGAAAAACCCTTCGAACCCCTTCAAAAAAATTCCCTCGAACACACTCAAAAAACCCCTCGAACCACCTCGAGAAAATTCTACAGACGACATTCTTGCTGTTCTTGCTGTTACTGGTTCGTACCCTCTTGAGAAAACCCAGGAAACCCCTCGAAACACTTCGAGAAACCCCCTGAATCACCTCGAGAAACCTCTTGTGCCCCATTGAGAAACCCCTCGAACCCCCTCAAAAAAATCATTCACCAGGCGGTTCGAGGGTTGACTCGAGAAGTTTCAAGTGGTTTATCAAGGGGGTTCAAGGTGTTTCTAGAAGAGGTTCAACTGGTCTTTCGAGGTGTTCCGAAGGGTTCGTGGGGTTTCTCCAGAGGGCACGAAGCAGTAATAGAAAGAACAGCAAGAATGTTGTCTCTAGAATTTTGTTTTTGCTTTTCAGAATTAGAAACAGAGTTAAATGTCTTCTGTATATAATATATCCAAATGTTATAATTAATTATTCATTGTCAAATATTTAATAAATATTTCGTTAATAAAACAGCCATGTCTAATCCATTAAAAAATCATTAGATAATAGTTTAAAGAAAAATCATTTTTAAAAATTCACGCCATTATCTGGATTAGTGGCGCCACATAATGCAAGATCGCTCAAACTTCTAGCTATATAGTACAAGATTCTCTCTGCTAGAATAACAATACCTTCTGTTCACAATAATGTGACGCCATCTTCTGTGAAATGCACTGACTTTGTTGTCTAACAGTTAGAACATTTTTTTATGGTTGGCGCTACTGTCACTCCGCTTAAACTTCCCCATCGGTATTAATTATTCATCAGTTTGCACATTTTCCCACGGATGACGCCACAGTCGATCCGCGTGAACTCCCACATCGGTAACAATTGTCTACCTGTTTGAGCATTTTTCCACGGATGGCGCCACTAGTCAAAAACGCAGATTTCTGGAAGCAGATAATTCTTGCCGCAATATGTATTAGTAATATACAAAAAACGGCAAGAATTATTCGTTGCATTGAAAGGATTACATATACTAAAATGAAAAAGGAAATTGCCCAAAACGAACGTTGCCTTTCTTCAGACGACTGTCGGTTAATGTCAAAGATAACATCGTAAGACAGCTAACAGATTTTCTAACTTCAACAAATTCTTTTATCACTAACACGTTGACTGTCACAAGAATTTCGAGCCGTTCGTTATGTTAAGATTTATTCCTTTATAATAGAGGAAAATAATATTAGAAATAATTATTAATGTCTTGGTATTACAGTACTCATTTCACACTATTATCTAGCTTCTTCCATTACTAAATATTTTGATTCAATATTAATTTTCTTACCGTCACTGTTTTCAAGCAATTTGGAAGCTTCGGTCACCGGTGATCAGTCAACGTGTTAATAACATAAATTCGAAAGATCTCCAACTGATGAAAACTATTTTCCTACTAAAAACAAGTCCAAGTACGCTATCAGTCGGATAACGACGTCAAATCATTAAAAAAGTTTCATCTCATTAATAAAGAACGATCACAAACGAAACAGAATAGCAAAGTGAGATGAAACTTCAACGTCAACTTCATATTTATATCTCACTTTGTCGTATTCCGTTTTATTTGCGATCTTCGTTCACGCAAGTGAACCAATAACAAAAGTGGCCGAAACCAAGGCGTCAAAGTTCATCGCAAGTGGCCGTGTCACCTTGCCGCACTTGCCCGTTCAGAACTATGGTAATGTGAAGAAACTTCGTCCGTGGATAGTACCTTCAAGCGTTGTTCTGTCATAAATCAGAGTATAACTATATAACGAATTACCTGAGTATAATAAATACACGATAAAAGAATAATTTTCCGTCGTTCTCAGGGGATGAAAGTACGAAAGATCGAATTGAAGTTGTTTATAAGTTAATCCATCACGTTCACTTCGCAGTTGGGGAATTGTATTACCGTTGAATAGCGGGAATAAGGATTCAAACCAAATATTGGCCACAGGCCGATACGATTACAAATACCACAATCCATTGAAGTTTAACGATGATATCCATTGTGAGGGAAAGGATATCATTCAGATTCCGACTGTACTTGATGTCTATTATTCCATTATGCCATTACTGTAGAGCGCGCTTCTTGACTTGTAACTGGATCCGCACACTTGTAGCTGAAGGGGTTAACGGTACGGATAAATGCGGACCAACAAAAAATGATTTATTAGCCCAGCTGTACAGGCCTCTCGCGTTAATTGTCCGACTCGTTGTATGAATAGTTATGAACTTATTTTTATATTTATTGGAAAAGTCAAGACCTACTTTCGCCATTTTATTCTCATACGCCGAGAACGTAAATTCAACTGATTACGTTTCTGCATTCACTCGTCGAGTCGTCAAAGTTTCGCTGCAAGAATATGGCATGATATTTGTAATTTCACTTCATTGAACGTAAGCATGTTATCTGTGACGAGTTACTGAATCAAAAATTGTGGAAACGTTTGACTTTAATGATTCCTTTGTAAACTTCGAGATTTATGTTTATTCAAAGAATTGAACAAGAATTTGTTAATACTATATAAATATTCACAGGCGCAGCTTTATTTATAAATTAGTATATATTCTGAATAATTGATATCAATATTATTATTTTATGGTGGAAGTGAGTAGAGTAGGATGAAGAAATATTTAGAAAAGGTTGTTGAAGATATACTGTTAACTTTGATACAGTTCGGAACATGTATGTGTATGAATAGTTCATTTTATTTTACGGTCGTTGCAATGTTTCACGTCAGAAGTGCACGTTTTGCATTTGAAGTTTTATATAGGACAATGCGACGAAAATATAACCGAGGAGTTGCAATGAAAAATTTGTTTTCCGTATATTTTGGTTCCTCCCCGGGAAAAAGTCAACGTAACCATCGCCGGGACCGGTAATTTGATAACGCGTCGTGAAATTAAAAATTACTGGGCGTGGAAACCTGCTTACTTCGTCACTAAAAGTCCTCCCCTCGTCGTGAAGAGCGAAAAAATTTCAGATGGTTGTCGCATTCGATAAAATTCGCACCGTAAGATTGCATTAAATAATATTTTTAGCCATTCCATACGATGTTTCGACTGAAAATTAAACGGATTTGCATAATATTTCGTCGTGTAGGATTGAATTACATGTTTCTGCTTTAACGGGAAACGAATTGAATCAATTTTCGTATCAAAGTAAATGTACACATTTCAGTTCGTTCATTCATTGAGTTGGGAGACCTTTTAAAAAGAATTTTATATTCCAAATTGTTTAAATACCGACTTGTATTTTTTGAATAATCAATAATTTTTATTTACAACTGTGAATTATACTGGATTAATATCATTCGTATACAATTTACGTTATACATATATAAAATTCACAAAATTATTATTCGCTAAGAGTATTGATAATATTGTATAATATTGTACAAATATATGTAAATATGAATAATAAGAAATATTCAAATGAGTGGAAACTTGTACTACAAATATATTTTAATATATTAATATAATACGTATTTCAATGTACTTAATTAATTAATATAATACATATTGTAATATACGCAATTAATTAATATAATACGTACTTCAATACAATTCCTTAAATACTTTCAACTGAAGAAGAAAATTCCTTGCAGAAGGTTAAGTTTAAAATTCTAAAAAGAACTCTATTATGCATCGTAAGAATGACAGAGGTATGACGAGTTCCACAATTATTATCCACTATTTCGATGGGAACTGTACATGAATACTAATTCAAACTGAGAATATGAAGTAATAATAACAAGTTATGCTGTTAATATAATTCCTCTTTCCTCTGTGAATATGTAATCAAATTCGCATGCACGGTGTTGGCTTTAGAAATTGGTTCTTCTCTGTATATGCAAGCCATTAGTTGTCGAATTATACCAGAAGGTCGAAGAGAACATACTATAATTTTGATTACTGTCATTCTACACATAATTTATTATTTACGAAAAATTCGATCCAATATAAAACAAACTGCTTCCACAATATTAATTTCCTCTATCCACACTCAGAAATCAATCTTAGAAAAGAACATAATATCTAAATTACATTAACATAAAATTAAATGGGTTAGTGTTAATCCATTGCACTCGAGATCTGACTCACTCACCTACCGTATTTCATACAGTGAAACTAAAAAAATTGATATTTAATACTACACTTCACATAATGCATCAATTCGAGAAATATTGAAATAAAATAGCTTTGTTCCTCAAGGCACCTATTTCTCTTCGAGTTTCACAAAATATTTTTATCTCACCAGAAAACGTTAAAACATTTCTAGTGAAAAACATCCAAAGGGTTGAAACCGCACCGAGTTCTCGAAATTACAGTTCCATCATCCGAAAAGGAACAGCAAATCCCACGGTGCCGAAAATAACGACATTCAGTCTAAAAAGAGGACTGTCCTACATTGCCGCCGATCAATCCTCGTCCACCGGCAAGAAACTTTCGCCACCGAATTCTAAATTTAGTAGGGGTTGTACGGTGGTCATTCTTTTTAATTACCCTCCAGCGACTTCACGGGGACGGCTATCTAACCCTGTTAGCTCCGCGTTGGCTGGTTCCTTTGACACACCAGGTATAGGACATGTTCAGCGTGTCGCCGCCTTTAATTCATGTACGCTCGCCGCTTTCTGGACGGTTAACCGGACAGAGAGGGAGAGAGAGAGATAGAGAGAGAGAGAGGAGGGTTTTAATAAATTTTGCACGAGAGTTCACCCTCTGCTCTCCATTCCTATTAAGATGTATATATTCTTGCTGGCGCGTGGTTCTCTCCCGGTCGCGGAAAAAGGGCACGTTCGGTGCCGAACTTTTTACTCGGGAAAAGTGTTCCCATGATTTGTGGCATGAAATTTCAATATTTACATGGTTATCACTCGCTCTTCGAGTTTGTTGGACACCGTGTCTGGCTTGTAGTAATTAATACATAGAGAATCTGCGAAGCTAAATAATTCGTTGATTCGGAAAACGATTGTTACTGGTTGTACCTGTGTTATTTTTATTTTAATGGAGGTCAATGGAGAAGGGTTGAGTATTTGAAAAATATAAAATTGAAAATTAAGATTTTTGTAGTTGTAGATTGGTTTGTATTAGTTTGAATTATTATAATGTGTCTTTATTGTTTAATGATATTTTATACAGTTTGATGTAATCAGTGTTGATTATTGTCAATTATTGTTAATAGCGAGGATATGTAGCTGATAATTCTCCAGTGATGGATGAGATAGTTTGTATGTTGTGTTGTGTGCGTTTTTATCCATGTTCATTGAAATTTTCTTCGTCGATTAACGAGTATCATTGTAGCATTGAATTTTCGAACCTTCTTTTATCGCTAACTACTTCATTGCTACATAGGATGATCGATTATTCTTGTACGAAATATTATCAGAGGTACTGGAGAACAATGTGGTGTGGTATTATAGAAATCTGATATCTGATAAAAAACATAGAATTACTTATTGATTATTACTGTAGTCTATTCAAATTACATCATCATTGCGATATCTATGAATTCCTTTTGTGAAACGTTTTAATTACAATCGCCATTATTTTAATTTCACCGGGAACGCTTTTGTTTCCCATGATCAATTATTCGAAAACTGGGTTATTATTCAGTTGCATCATATGTAGCTTCTGCCGCAGACATTGAAAAGTTACTGACTGATAATTAAATACAATAGACCCCCAATTAAACGGTCCCTGCGGGATCCGACCTCCAACCGCGTACACAAATGAGCAAACAATTCGAATACACATACAAAGCATCAACTGTAAATTATAAATTACATTAAAGAATACATTCATTAAATATTTGCGTTCCAAATGCAAATCGGAAAGCAGAATTGCTAAATTCATTATCATTTCAAATATAATTTCTAAAATTCAAAAATTATTTACACGCCAACAACAATTCTTTAAAATCATCCTACCAAAAGTCATTCTACTTGTCCAAATAAAACAGTACATATTATTAGAACACTACGTACATTCAAACATATTTAAACAATCTTCAAACCGAGTGATACATCCATACACCAATCCCTTTAAAAATCTACCAATTCATCTAAAGGAAAAAGAATTCAAAACAAACTCTAACAACACCATACGACAAAACACATCCCAATAAAACCACCGAAAAGGAAGCTGCATCGCAAATTTCCTTTTCTATCCAGAAAACAGAATACTTCCAGCTGTCTCGAGGAGTGTGACCCCATAGAGCTCGTGAGGACAGGAATTCGTCGACGTGTCCCGGCGAAAAATTATTCCCGAAGCTTGATAACGCAACGGGGGCAACGAAGGGGATGAAAATAGAAAGAAAAAGGGCTAGGGAGGAGGGAAAATGGACGCGGCAGACAGGAGGAACCGTTGGGACACGACGGAAGGGACGCGGAGGGAAGAGGATTAAAGTGATCCGGTGAGAATCAGGGCGGAAAGACAATGTGAGTTACAAGATTTATTAGATCCCGGTTCCCGAAGTCTTTTAATCACGTCCGCGTTACGCGACGAAACGCAAAATTATTTGCTGCGTGCGCCGGGCGGGGCAGGAAAATAACGTTAACCGTTAACGAGTAGTTTCGATATCGGCGTTCCCGGCCACCCCCGTAATGGAGTGCTCGCGACGCAACGATGGCGAAGTGGGTATTAAACGTAGATAGAATAGCCGGGCGAAGATAAGGGGCAGGAATTCATGGTGCAACGAATGAAATGAGATGTAAATACGGTTTATTTTTCGACGGGCTACTATTTACCCCTTATTACATTCGATGCACCATAAACGGTGTCGTTCAGCGTGGAGGGGATGCGTTTCGAAAGTAAATTACGCGGAAATATTTCCGGTGTGCGTGATACCGGCGCGATGGAACTGCTGTTGAAGGCTTTGGAGGATTCGATGGGGATGATATCGCAGCCCTTTTCCATTTTAATACGGACCGAAATAAATTTGTTTCCGAAATTTTCTTCGTATCCCGGCGTCTGTCGTGTACGGTGCGATTTCGTTTTGGTGGATTGCTCGGAAAAATGTTATTTGTTGCGCGATTTAAATTCCATCGATGCGCAAATCGAATTGGGAAAGAGTGTTTCTTCTGTTGTTGCATTGTTGCATTGTTGATCGGTGATTTTTGATTGTTCATTCATATTCTCGTGGCACTTGATAATTCGTTTGTCTACATTGTTCTAGCGCAGTAAACTTTTGTAATTCATATAGGTGTTGTTGGTTTAACATCGATACATTGCAACTGCGAATAAAAAACAGGGGAGTAGACAAAAGCGCTGTAGAATATTAGTTGTTTCCGATAACACATTGATTTAACACGTGGAGTATTGGTAATAACAAGTTAACAATAACATATTCGTAAAGAACCTTCAAACTACCATCAAACAACGAAATCATTCTTAACAATCGATAAAACCTTTCGAACCTTTAGAAACTCGTTTCAAGGGAAATTTAGTATTCCTCAACTTTCCATTCCAAAGAGTTGTAAATATATTACAAAACCCTCACGAGCTTCTTCCAGTATCTAATATAACCAACAAAATAGAATTAACCATAACCAGTTTCAAGGGATATTTAGTATTCCTCAACTTTCCATTCCAAAGAGTTGTAAATATATTCCCAAACCCTCACGAGCTTCTTCCAGTACCTAATATCACGAACAAAATAGAATTAACCATAACTAGTGTCAAGAAAAATATAGTATTCCTCAACTTTCCGTTCCAAAGAGTTGTAAATATATTCCCAAACCCTCACGAGCTTCTTCCAGTACCTAATATCACGAACAAAATAGAATTAACCATAACTAGTGTCAAGAAAAATATAGTATTCCTCAACTTTCCGTTCCAAAGAGTTGTAAATATATTCCCAAACCCTCACGAGCTTCTTCCAGTACCTAATATCACGAACAAAATAGAATTAACCATAGCAATCGATGAAACCTGGCGAACCTTCCGCAGCTCGTCCCAATAGAAAATTTAGGAATCAATATTCCGTTTTCTCCGGGTCTTTCACGGTTGTCATCCGTTCCTCCAGTCTCTCTATCTTTTCACACTTTCATAGTCTATTTGCACTCCTTTCACTTCCTTTGTGCCCTCTTCCTCGAAATCGGGCTCTCTCCTCGCGCTTCCCTTTCAGGGCGTTTCTGTCCTCCCTTTCGAGCTCTTCCACGCGTATAGGTATGTACGCCATGTTCAATTTTATGAGGGGAAACGTATACGGCGAGCCGACGGGCGACGTTTAATAAAGGCGTGGGTGTGTGCGCTAGGGGTGCTAGTTAGCACGGCGCTAGGCGCCGGCGACGACGTCGCCGTCTGGACGCCTATGGCCTCCTCTCGACGTCCTACACCGGCGACGACGGCGACGATGACGACGACCTCGTCTCACTCTCTTCAGGCACGTTCTGACACAAAGTGGTCGTTCTTTAGAAATCCAAAGAACGTCCTGGCGATTTCAAATAATACCGCACGCGATGCTCACTGTCCCTGGACACGTATTTTTACCGGAGGAACTGCATGTCACGCGTGAACTTATTGCCGGTCAATATAGTCATTCTTATAGAGGCACTCATTGTCCGCGCGACAGAAAATCAATCTATGTACAATGTGCTCTCCTTTGTGGAAGGTTCTATGCGTTTTTAAAGGTTTTCGAACACTGGAACTGACGCATCTGGTAAAATGACGTAATTATTGATATCTTCGAAGAGTTCAATCTACAGTATCGTGATAAAATGATTGTCTTATTTTTTAACAAAGTTAACAGTGAACCTACAAAGCAGGTGAATTGACTGAAATTCCTGGATCGCAACTTCAAGAGTGCGTTTGTAGACTTTAATTGATTTATCACTTAGTTTGTGTATAGATGAATCAATTTCTCGAATAATTTCTTAGAGAAATGTTTTGTATTTTTAATGATTGTAAAAAGAAGGAATCAGGAATGGGTCATTTTGACTTGTCTGGTAGGTTTAGTGTTAATTGAACGTGATACTTCAGTTTTCTTTATAATGACGTCTAGGATTTATTTCGTTTCACATATTTATGCTTACTATTTTATTTCATCGCAACTTTGTAGACAGTAAGTATAAAAGGGTTGATAAATCGTAACTACGTGTTTAATAATTATTTTTTGACACAATATAAACGCACTCATCATAATTATGAGTTTCAGTTTTTTTACTTCACAATTACTGATATCTTGAAAGTGTTAAATGTCTGAGACAGTTTTAAAAATAAAAAACTGGAAAGAATCTATTGTCACAATTTTTATATGAATTATTCGAATTCTTTTGTTGAAAGTTGATTTGAAGGTACTATGTAAATTAGGAAATCTATTTCTATTCTAACATTTGTTTAACTATTTTTGAAATAGTTCAATTTTGTAATATTCGACGTTGTTTTTTACGTGTTAGTGGATTAATTAAATGATTCTTTTAGCTTCGTATTTCCATACACAACTTCCCATATGGTACACAATTCTTTTTATATCCTTGATATTTTTTCTCGTCAGTGGTCGTATTCTTTACACTTCCATTTTTTTGTTGTTGCGCGGTAACTGTTATTTAACGAATCCCCTCGCAAAAAGTATAATTTCTACGGTTCCCGAAACAATGTTTTTCGTCCGTATTTATCCATTTACGCAGTGAAATCTGCTCGGTAAACGTAATGGTAACACGTGCACGTTAAAATATAAAATAAAATTCCATGGTAATTTCACAGTACAAAATTGCAGGCATTCGAATTCGGCATACAGATTCTCGCGTTCATTTATTCCGGTATTTCGCGGACAATGTGTTGTTGAAATACAAAATTGTTGTTCTTGACTTGCAAATTACGTGTGGCTCACGGCACGCTGCATCTCATTTACGGGGAACGTCTGTCTCAATGGCTAAAGTGAACAAGTTGAAGAGATACAGCTTTGGAATTGTTATGTGCAATATATTGTACCGTTCATCCAATTTTTAAACGAAACACTGCTTTATTCACTATCATTCCACATTAAGTATTCACGTCCCTTACTTTTTATACTTCAACAATCATACTTTACCAGATTAATTAGTATCAATCATGTTTTCCTTTAAACTTTCCCACGTTTACAATTACACACTAAATCAATCATATTCAATGAAAAACATTTCAAACGAAACGGAATTTTTAACAAACATAATACCGATCCACTCTTAGAACACAATTCTCAGAATCCTCAATTAAACATTATTTCCCGAGAACAAATTCTCCTACCCAGCAAATACCAATTAAATTACAAGGAAACTTCACGAAACACCAGCACGCAACGAAGTTTCAAAAAATCAATAGAAAAACTTCAAACCAGTTACAATCCGGCTAATAAAAATATAACGCGCGAGCAGCATCGGCCGATAAAAGTTATCGCCCGGGAAACCCATCGCGGCTCCTAAACAAATTACAAGTGTTCCAGCGCGAAACTTTAATTCAAGTCGCACGCTCGAGGGAAATAGAATTGTTTGTCCATCCGGGTCGTCGCGGGCCGAGTAAAATGGCGGGCGGGCGGGCGGGCGGCCGTGTGGAGCGGTGTGTTGGTATCACGGCGTTTGATACGTACGCCCCAGAAAAGTTGTTCACAGTCCGCTTGCCTCGAAACGCGAAACGAAAACAAGGGAACGGGACAAAATATCAAGTTGCATGACTTTCCGTCAGAATGGTTTCGAGTCAGCCCGAAAGATTCATTCAGCCGCTAATTGCAGGCTCGCACGCACGCACGCGCGCCATCTAGACAGTCCGGTGGCCGTTATACAGGGTGCGGCGAAAAGACTTTTCAGATCTCGAATGTTAATCAAATCCAAACACAGCGAGATACGGGAAAAATCTATTTCTGAAGACACCGCTAATACTATTTCTATCGAAGCTGTCAGGAGACACATTTTGATACTAATTAAAAATTATTTCCTCGGTTTAATCGTTTTTTCTTGATTGAATGTTGGACATTTCGTACAGTTAATATTATAACCGTTATTGGAAAAGTCGAGAAGTTAGAATATACGACTAAACTTGGAAAATAATTTTAAGTTAAACATTGGAAAGGTCTTTCGACACTTTCGGTAGAAACAGTGTTAACAGTAGGAATATTGAGTCAAATTAATTTTTAGAGATTTTTCTGTAGAAACTCGAAGGGTGCATTTGTTGGGATTTCTATTGATTTACAATTCAGCTTGCGCATTGCTGAGTCAATTTCTTTAATATTTTTAAAGAATTATCTGTTGGTTTTTCAATAATTGCAAAAAGAAGAAATTAGAAGCGAGTCACTTTGACTTGGCTGGTAGATCTAGTGTTAATAACATCGTCGAAAATTCCAGAGACATCTTTGTAATCTACTGTGCCGAGTTCACCACTGATTTTACAAAGAAACATCATTGAAACAAAATTATGCAAGTCGAAGCTGCACTGTCCTTTCATTTTATGCGGTTTTGATTTATTAATCCATAACGATCCACAATTTTCTATTAATTCTTCGCGGACGAGATTGTCTTAAGTTTATTTTCATAAATAACAGAATTACGCTTCGATGTCTTAAATATTAAAAATGGGAAACCACATGTCAGTCTCTCCTTAGTTGAATAACATAGAAAGGTTTAATCTTCCTGGTTTCACTGACATAAAGCGACTATGCCTGCACCGTCAGTTGCTAAAAACTTGGCACGTGACTCCACAGGGGCGGATACAGTCGCTCCAAAAAATCCAATCGCGAGTCCGGAAACGGCTCTCCCCACTCTCCGTCGCGCGACCCGAGTAGTGTGCTCGAGCGCCTCAGCCAATCATACACTAGAACCGAACATTCGTGCAGAGAAGGCGTGCGCTTTTGAATCTGACCACTCAGACGAGAGTGCCAGTTTCCCAGCAACTAACGGTGCCGCATCACAAACCAAGCAGTGCTCCCTGCAAATCGGAAAGTTCTCTTCGCGTCACCCTGTATTTTCGCGAATAGGTACCCGATCGGTTTGAAAAGAGTCAGCGAGGAAACGATTCCACGGAAACCGTCGCGCAGTCTCACGGAACGAAGTGGCGCACGCACTCATCGGGACTTTATTAGTCGCCTGTAATGAGAATGGCGGCCAGGGAAGGGTGAAGAGGTGGTGGATCCGCGATTCACGTTAATATTCGGTGAACAAGCGGATCCGCCGTTCCCTTTTCTTCCCCGTTCACGCGCGTCCTTGTCCCTTTGTTTTTTCTTCCGTTCAGTTTCCAATTTCTCTCGCCTGATTTTCTTCTCCGCCGTCCTTGTTTCGCGTCCCGGCATTATCTCCCCGTACCCCCGGTTCGTTCCGTCTCCGTTCCCCGCCGCCGGCCGACTCGCCGAGTCCAACTTTCCGCGTTTCAGCGTATTTAGCGGACAGTAAAAGGTTTAATGAAAAGGATCTCGACTCTACGAGGCAGTAAAATCGGTTATATCGACGCCGGGGGAGAAAGCTCCGTCAAACGGTCGCAATTTATAGCGCAATCATATAAATGCCTTTTCCTCTATCGCTTCTTTCCTGCGATCTTGCGGCACGACGGGCTTTTGGGTTACAATTTGTTTGTGCCCGGTGTTTGGGAGAGTTGGGGTTACCGCAGAGTCGATTGTTGAATGGTGTTTCTGAGCGTATTAGTGTTATTTAGTATCTTCTAGAGTAAACATTAATGTCAATCGAGAATCGATCGTGTGAATGTGTTCTATACGTACATTGAAATTAGAATAGATTGTTTTGTTAGTATGTTTATGACATATATTTTTTCCATTTGCAACTGTGGCTTATGAAAATCCAGCGAACCTAGGAAAATCGTTCACTTAGAATTGTTTAAACGAATTATTACACACTTACCCTGATTTGTCTTTCAACTGTGATAGGTGCAACTCTATCCTTAATAATCTATTAGGAAAAGAGAAAAGCTTCACGAATATTCTATGTCTACATTTACTGCAAAGTTTAATGATTACCAATATCGAAATAATATTAAATTTATATTAAAGAAATCAAATAACACTTCTTACTTCAAATATCATACCGAATATCAATGGAATTCATTCTACGCGTAGATTTAATTAAGAAACTATATCTGCTCGTTAATACATTTATAAAATACACGTCCGTAAGACGAGTCGTTAAACTGCAAAAATCCGATCCGATCCGAACAATTTCACAGCAGCTCGACTCGCGGCGAACAATTATTAAGTATCACGCACGAAAGTTCCTTCCAAAAAGAAAACTGGAGAAAGTGTAAAACGATGTCCGCGCGGACGAATGGGGTTCCAGCGGCGCGTCCCGTATGATCGATATCGCTGCGCTTTCGATCGGCCATTACTGCCGGCCGAGGATGACGAGGACAATGTCTGTCAACTGTAATTTCTCCGCAGACATTTTTACTCTTCGCGCGTGTGGGCGCGTGTTTAACGGTGTGTTGCCATCGTTCATTAAGTTAACGATCCATCGTTAACCTTACCTTTATTGGATGCGTTCGACGGGCTTCATAGACGGGAAAGAGCAAAGAGAAAGAGTGCTGGAAAAAGAAGAGACAGAGAGAGAGGAGAAAAAAAGCGCAAGGCCTCCCGACGTTCGGCGTTGTTTCTGACGCCATATGGGCTGAGGTGTTTTCAAACGACCGATGCCGTCCATTTCAGGAATAGTACGCCATTCCGCCGGGTTATGGAATACCAGAGTTTAAGCATTTCTCTGGCCCGGCACTGTATTTGTTTTTGTAACCTTGTTTTTATCCCGTCGGAATTGCTTCGTAAAATTGCCCCGCCGGGTACCTTCTATCGAAATTTCGAGAACTTTATGTAACCGTACTTTTCAACGACTTGTAAATTGCGCGCGCTGGCTGGAGACAATATTTCGGGGAAGTTTGTTAATCTGTATCCGCAGTTCGCAATGCCAACGATTTTTGCCGTTTAAATGGCAGTTGTAAGGACACTGTGACACGAATGCGAAAGATTTATCTTCCTTCATAGTTTCAATTTTATATTTCTTCGTTTGTCCGGAGATTTAGACACGAATATTAAGTGATTTAAATGAGCTTTCTCTTTATATTGAATAGCGAATTTTCTTATTTCATCGGTTAAATCAACGAAGTACCGAAATCAATGAAACACGAAATCAAACGCAACTGAAGTTTAACTGCAAGTTCAAACAGTCAGACCTTCGGTGTGTACTATTGGCGTATCCGAGAGGCGCGCTTTGTACAACGGAAAACTTTGCCGGTCGAAGAGCACACTTCGACCGCGGAAGGTTGAAACCAGTTCGAAAATCCTCTGACACCTTTTAAATTTCAAATATTTTCATGATATTCTCGAGGAGCAAGTAAAAATATCGCCGGCAAAGGTGAATTCCTCTCGGCGCTTAACTTCCCGTAACCGTTCACGTTTGTTCAGCAAAGTGCCAAGGGATTCCGTCAAAATTATACGATCCGCGAGTGGTGGCCGCGAGATGAGAAGCGGTATTACGGATCCGAGTGTCTCGAACGAAATTTCCGGCAGTGAAACAAAATTCCGTATTTTCGGTATAATAAATGTTTGCCGTGGCAGCGTTGAAAAGGGGAGAGTCGAGGCATCTTGGATGACCCCGACCCGCCGACGGGGGGAAAGAGACACGGCCGCGCGGATGCCCGTGAACGAAAAAGGAAACGGGTATCGCGGAGAAAAGTATTTCATCCTTCTTTCAAGGCTTTCCCTGCCGGATCCTTGCCAAGTCTGGTCTGGACCGGGTATTACCTCCTTTGAATCTACCACGAACAAGGGTTGGTCTTTAAGATGCTCGCGGGGGTTAGGTTAGTAATTTGCGGATTATACGGCCAAGAGGAAGGCAACGGAGACAGAGCGCTGCGCCGGGGACGCGGCTAGAGAGAGAGAGAGAGAGAGAGAGAGAGAGAGAGAGAGAGAGGGAGCGAGAAATTTGAAGAAGTGATAGAGGAAGCTGGCATTAAATGCTGAAGAGAGAAAAATCGAAAAGGCAGCGGAGGAATATTCCGTATTTCAAAGACAAAGTGGTACGTGGCTGGAATATTACCTTTTTTCAGCGCGTCTCGCTGTTGCCATTTGTTTTGACGATTGTTCCGAGGTACACTGTGTTTTAGTGAATGAAACGTATTTTTTAAATAAATTATAGGGAATACGTGAAGGATTATTGGTTTCTCGAATGCGATTGTTAAGATTGGATTGTGAATCTTCGCGTGATAGGTGTAACTTGGGAGAATCGAAGTTGAGTTTATTTCGGATGATTTTAATGTAACGTTAAATGTTTCTTTCGCTAATGATTCTAATAAGAAATTCAACATTCTGGCAATAACGTCGATGCAAGAACATTCGAGTGTACTAAGTATTACGTTTAACCTACATTACGTTTCATCGTGTTTTTTTTAATACTTCTACGCGATGCAAACTGAACGCGTACGGTTTGTCGATAACAAACCGTACGGTTCACAGGTGATTCGCTTATTCAGGGAAGAAACGAGATTACTCGAGCCTACATCTTTCCGCGGACACGATGTTTTATCATCAGAACGAACGTAGTTTCGTTTCAGTTCCAAGCGATCGTAAAAGGAGCCGGTGGAAAGGGTGAAAGGAACACGGTATTCCCACGTGAGAAACTGCAAAGGAGAACGAACGTAGATGACACAAATGAAGAGCCTTCTCGAGTGATAGTACACGCTCTCATCTGTAATTTTCTGTCCTCTTTCTTCCCCTTTTTTTTCCGCCCGGGCTCCCTTAGCCGCCGTTTTCTGAGATCGTAATTCGGTTCATCGTCCGACGTCGCTTCGCGGCGGGAACTTTCCGGGGGAACTTTTTCATTTCGACAGCTCTAGAAATCTGTCATTTAACCGGCTGAGAAGACTGTACTCGCTTTCGTAGTAGATTATGCCGCCGTCCCTTCTCTTTTCTCTGAGGCTTCCGCAATCAGCGAATTCGTATCGCTGTGATTCTTGTTGTGATTAAAGAGACACCGCGGAAGTATGTTTCCACTCTTTCATTTTGCAATTCGGTTCTTGGAGCGAATACGGTAATTACGTTTCCCGAATCATCGACTTGTGGACGGTCCGACGGAATTATCGAATTTGCTTCGTCTATTTGATCTTTAGATATTTGTAATTTGTGAAAAAAACATATGTATAGTCTTTACTTTTTTACTCATGTAACTCAGTGAAATATAAATAATCCGTTTTAAACCGAAACGTGTATTTCTATAAATTATTTTATGAATTATCAAATTTGCTCCGGTTATTTGATCTTCAGACATTCGCAATTTATAAAAATCCCAGATATACAGTCTTTATTTTTCTGAACTCATGCAGCTCAGTAAAATGTAAATAATCCATTCCAATTTCAAATGTTTATATACTCATCAACATCGAAACGCTATTAACCCAAATAATCTTTACACTAAACATCTCCGCTTCAAATTATAATATTCAAACGTCCAACAGACAAATATTCAATATCAACACAAAAATGCTGCCAAACCTCAGCAAGATACTCCAACTGAAACAAAACTTCTACATCAACTCTACGAATCAACTGAATATTAACTCCCAATTTAATCCTCCTAACAGAATCAACCGCAATAGAACCTCCAAATTTTTCCATATCCCGATATTGTTCATTTCCCAGCTCACAAACGCATTCCTGCGGCTCGCTTCTGGTCCGAGCGCCTAATAATTTCATTCCAGCGATGACGATTGGCGCGGCCCACTAAAAATCCAAACGTAAAGAGTTTAAACATTGTTTCCCTCGGCAAACATTGTTCCCTGCGGGCGTCGCCGGGTAGACCGCCCTTATCGGCCACTCAGTCGTAATACGCGCGCATGAACGAGGACAGGCCGCGAATTAACCGCGGGAATTTATCGCGGCAAGGTACACGGCGCCTTAATCATCCGTCGCGTGGCCGCTAACGAAGAAGTTAATTGACTTAAAGGCTGAATTACTACGGGTTTGTTCGGAGTTAACAGCCGTCAGAAGTTCACCAGGGAAATTTATCCCCCGTCGCCGGGGCACCGCGCGTGCGCGTAGGCTTTCCTGCCCGCGCGTTCGACCGCGAACAAGCCGGGTTTGGAGGGCTCGAAACATGTTTAACTTCTGGCTCGTTCACCAAATGCGTTATTAAGTACTGACCCAGCAACGATTGGGGTAGATGAATGTGAGCCGCGCGCCATCCTTATTCATGAACGCCACGTGCTTCGCTGGGTGAACTGTTTAGGGGTGTCTCGCGGCACGGGGGCAGCTTCCCGTGATAATCCTTGGCATGGTTTAACCCCTTCGCTCGTGAATATGTATTCTTTTAATGCGAATTTTGTGAAGGAAATATACGTGTTCGCTAATCGAATAAAATACATGTACCGACTAGCACTTAAGGTGTTGGCTATAAGTATCGAGCGTATGGAATTAGTGGGAAGAGTTTTAAGTAAGAATGTGTGAGGAAAGATTGTTAGACTATTTGAAGGAGTTTGATGTGTATAATGGAATGTGATATGAGCGAAGGATAAAGTAGTTGGTTAGATGGTAATTGTTAATTGTTGGTCATTTTTAAGTAGAATGTTATACGTTAGTTGTAGCATATATTGTAATTAATGATCTATAGTTGCAGTTCAATTGTACTCTATATTCTACGTTTATCAAGATTAGCTAACGCTTATAAATATTGTTGCGATACATCGAACTGACGAGGTTGCGATGTGTCGAACTCGTCCCTCCAGCACGCACGGCTGAACCAACCCTTAAGATCTGAAGGGGGTTGAAATAAACTGGTCGCTAAGGAGTTGGTCAGAGTGAACGAAGACAAGCGAGTAGTCTTCGAGCGAACGTTGACGAGAAAAGACGTGTCGAACTATAGACTACAGTGTGTAATATTTGTATGAAATTGTAAATATGAGTGTATAAAGAACATTGTAAAAAAATATGTCGCGGGCGAGCACCCCAGGACCCGTCCAGCGCAACAATATTATTGCTCTCATAGTAGTTAAGCTATAATTGTAATTAAATTGCACTTTATATTCTACATTTATCAAGATTACCTAAAATTGATCAATATTGTTACTCTCATAGTAGTTACTATATAGTTGCAACTAAATTGCACCGTATATTCTACATTTATCAAGATTATCAAAAATTTATCAATATTCTTACTCTCATAATATTTAATCTATAGTAGCAACTAAATAGCACCGTATATTCTACATTTATCAAGATTATCAAAAATTTATCAATATTCTTACTCTCATAATATTTAATCTATAGTAGCAACTAAATTGCACCCCATATTCTACATTTATCAAGATTATCAAAAATTTATCAATATTATTACTCTCATAATATTTAACCTATAGTAGCAACTAAATGGCACCCCATATTCATCAGCATTACCTAAAATTTCGAAACACTGTTACTCACAGTAGAAGCAACTTTCACAAAGAAATCGACCAAAGTGAAAATAATATTTTCGGATTAAAATTTTCAATTTCATCAACTCCGAGACGTTCGTCGTCGCCGCCGGAAAGGGGCGTCGAGTGATCCGCGCAGCAGCCGGCCGAAAGATCGCGGAATAAAAATTGAGGCGTGCATTAGGTCGCAGCAGGACCCGAGTAATTTCGTCGTCGGGGATATTCCTTAGGTATTGTCGTGTAAATAGATCGCATTTAGAGGCACTCAGCTCCCAGCGAGAAGCCATTCCGAAACAGACGAAAAGCTGCGGGGTACATAGTGACATTACAGCAGGCTTTTCCACGCGTTTCCTTCGAACGCGAACGGATGACGCGAGGGAATAAGCTGAAAGCGGCGATCGATTTTTTATTAACGAGGAGAAAGACCAAGGCGTTCGAGCGGAGCTTTGAAGTGGCTTCGCTGGATGGCGGACGGAGTAATCGAAAAATTAGGTTATTTCGATAATTCCACATATTGGAGTCCCTCCGCCCTTCGCCTGTCCCAGGACAGGTCATTTACCGCGGAATTATTGCCTGTTTTCCTTCCTCCCTTCGACGTAGAAGGTAACCACGAAACCAATCCGATAGGCACTGATTTATACCGGCTGCTTCATTGATCGTGACAACATTAGACGTTGTTTTCAATTATGTAACGAATTAGGATATAAATTCAATTGCTCGTGAAATTTTCTTTAAGCGTTACCTTCGAAGATTTTAAGGTTGCTTCTTAATGAAACGTGGTTGGTATATGCTTCAATTTTGATAATTCAAGTTTACAAAATTATTAGAAAGTATTAAAAGTGTTATTTCATAATTCAAGTGTATAATATCACTGAAAAATATTAAGGAGAGAAGGAGAATGGAAAAAATTCTGGATTACAACTTCACCCGACGTGAGAGTTAAAACTAGAATTCTGAAAGTAGAAGGAAGAATTATGTTATGTGAAAATGGAAATGATTATTTAGACAATAGATAAAATTATTGTATGAACCTTCACAATTATTCTAGACAGATTTCGTTATTTATTGAAACAACGAAACAAAGAGATAACATCTCAAAACACACGATGATCTTAAAACATCTTCCGAAGTTCCTATAATGTTCATAACTCCCTCAGCAGAATTTACCTCCGCAGAGCCGTTCCCAATTTCATCGCGAAAGCAATATTCACATTTCCGTTTATTTCAGAACAATGTTATCTCGGAAGAAGCAGAGTGTATCAAAACGATTTTATGATGGGGACCGAATTAAAAAAACCTTGTTCAATTTCTGGCCTCGGTTAATTTTCACTCTCCGCCTCTCCTTTCCCGAGTCATCCGCGGATAGAGCCGCGACAAATGTACCGGTGGCGCAGAAACAGCGGGCCGCAGTCGCGAAATTAAAGTCGCCTTCCGCGAGTTTAATTAGAGTGCGTCGAAATATCGGAGAGCGGAACGTGCGGAATGATTGCGATCGATCGCGGGCCAAAACAGTGACGCGTGCCGCGCATACTCGACAGATTTTCTGTGTGGATTCTTCCGCAAAATGTGAGCCTGCGTGCAAACGATTTATTCTATGAGATTGATTCGCTTCTTTCCCGTGGCGGCACGTCGCCTTTTAATAGCGGCTTTGATTTTTCGGGATATTTTGTAGTTCGCATGAAACACATTGCTCTCCGCAGCTCGCAATTAGTAAATTTTAATAACGGTCGTACGTCCCGAACGTTCGCGTCAATCTAAATATTAATAAAACCATGAAACACTAATATAATATAATAATACTAATATAATAACAAACCAATGAATATTAATATAATAATATCTCTTTATTATTAATTTCACGGCGATGCAAATAAAACAAACTCCACGATAACTGAAATTCACAAAGTACAATCTATTCCGACCCACCAAGAATCGAAACAAGATTCTCTTTTTCGATTTAATGACTACGTTTTCGACTTACAAGTTTGAATATATTTATATTACATCGAACCTTTCAATTTTCTTTGTGTCACGTTCGTAGCTTTTGTGATGCAACGAAAACGGATTGTCATATTATTACTATAAATAGGATAAAAGTGTGAAAACCACGTCGCACGATATACAGAAAGAATTTTGACGGTACGATAGTCAGATAAAGTGTTCTAACCATTTTGGTAGAGGAATAGTGTGTACAAAGCGAGGGCTGATCGACGATGTAACACACGCACACAGTGGATCGCATCATTCGGTGTATGTGCTGGTACAAAGGGACGAGATCAAGGACGAGAACATTTGCACGAAGTACCTACAAGATAGGGAGGAAGGACGAGTCGTTTGATGCGAACGTTACTGACCCACTTCAGATACGAACTTTCGATCCTCCCGATTCGTCCTTTCAGCCCTTTCCGTCTCTCCATTCCCATCGGCTCCATCGCCTCTTCGCGCTATCGCATAGATCATAATCAAATTCTGCGGTCCGCTCGACCGCTGAAAGGATCGAGAGTATCGAAAGACAAGCCGATTATCTGGTTGGTTCAATTATTAATCGAGTCTTGGCGAGAACGATCGTGCACCTTCATTGCATAGAAGATTAACCCTTCCTCGGAATACGTTCTCCCCCGTGCTCGTGGTGGAAACAGCGAACGTAAGAAATAAATAACATTGTTCAACTAATATTTATATTCTGCATTTTATTTTAATGACTAATATACCAGTAGATTTTTGTAAATTTGAAAGAATTTAATTGGAAGATATAAGAGTGTTAATTTTCTAAGACTGCTTCGTGTATTGAATTTTTAAATGTTTTTAATAAATAAATAGTTCGATGAATGTTTATTCTTAAGTTTAAGATAGTTATATATTGGAATAATTTAAGTAAATTGGAATTTAGGTAAAAGATGTAGCTTGTTCGTTTTCAGACGACAATTTGGATGAGATACATTTTTTGAGAGGAAGCTGTCGGTCCCTTTGTTATTTACCACTTAACGATGCATATAATCCTGGTTTGCATCACCGAATTGTATTAATGTAACAATAATGATCAAAATAATTAGCTTAGCAGAGGCTAATTATTGTACCTGCTGCGTATAACTTCCAGCAAGTTCACTGTTCACTCCCTTGAATGATAATGCATTGAAATTTGAGGCTGGCACGTTTTAACTTCATTATTAATTCGGTTGGGACCGAAGCATGTAGATGATCGTACAGTGCAGTATAATCACGCTACTGTATGTGGTAATTATTATCGATGCAATTAAGTCCCCAGTATCTATGTTTTACAATATTTGCCATGATAATTAACTATTAGTCGTCTCGAGTTATAATACAATGGACGTTGTTAATGCATTTATCTTTAACCCATTGATCCCCTGTTGATCAAAAATTCATTATTTCTGTTCAATGTATTCTACAAACGAATGTCATTAAGAATTACACCCCCTCATTCTCAAATATAAAAGAATTTCCAAAACATTATAACATAACAATATAATATTTCAGCTCCAACTTCCAATTTCCTTCGATCACTTCAGTTTCACAAAAAATCCTTCCATTGTTGCACCCAAAAAAAACAAATAGTACTGCAAACATAGTTCTTTTGAAATTATTCATGTTTCTCCTAAAATACAATTTTATTTTTATCACTCCAAAAAGATGAACCTTCTAAAAACCACAATGCTACAACATCCTCAAGCCCCTAATTAAATCACACCAAGTCGCAAATAAATTAATCAAAACTAGTACGAAACGACTTAGTATATAAATCTTCCCATACCTTCCTTGTCCCCATCAATCGCCTTCGCCTCATACATTCCATTAGTTACCAGAAAGAGTTCGTACGGCAATAAATTAGTTTGTTAGCAACAAATTAAGGTCCAATTTCAATAAGTATTTCACTAGTTTAATGACAAGTCAGCATTAGCAACATGTTATATTTACACCGTTGATATAAAATAAAATTAACTTATAAAAACATTCTCTCTATTCAACCCTTTGCAGACAAAGATCCTTTGAAACACACAAAACCATCAACAGAAGCAAAATTATATATCAATTGCTCAAACAATAGAACAGAAAACCTCTCTTGCTGTTTAACTGATTAACACTAAAACTACTAACCAGGTCAAACGCATTCCTGACCTCCTGATTCTCCAACTATTCAAAAGAAAACACACGTTTCCCCGAGAAATTATTCAAGAAACTGATTCAGCAACACACAAACTGAACTTCAAACCAATCGAAGCCTCGATACCTGTACTCTCACAGTTTTTATACAAAAATTTCAGAAAGTCAATTTAACTGCTCGATAGTTCCAGCGTCAAATCATTTGCCTACGCCGCGGTATTCCTCACACAAAACTTCCATCTCCGAAAATATCGACGTTCGCCAAAGGGTGAAATTTAGTTCGAAGAGCCCCAACTTTTTCCGGTAGCTAATACGTTCTCCAAGTCGAAAGTGTATCGCGCGGCGGAGCGACACTTTCAATCCCCGTGAATGGAAACGCGGCTCGATCCCGGCCGTCCCGCGGCTCTTTCAGCGTAATTTTCCTCCATCGAAATTTTCCCTGTCCCCACCCGTCGACGATCCGATTTTCTTACTTCACCGCGCGCGCACACAAGGCTGACCGGCCGTTCGAGCGAAGATCGAAGATGGCGGGGCCCCTTTGTGCGGCTCCTAGCGTTCCCCGTTCGCTCTATATCTCCTTTGCCTATCTTTCCAACGCCGTTCCTTCTTCCAGGCCAATCTTTCGCGGCGCGGGGGTGTATCTTATTGCCGCACGCGGCCGGTTTCCCTCGGTTTATTTCACCGGAATCAATTAAAAGGCCCGCCGCTGCCGCCGCCGCCGCCGCCGGCTCGGCTTATACGCTGACTCAAACCACTAGCCGGCCCCGGCTACGGCTGCTGAATATTCAAAGCCGAAGTTCTCGGCCGCGGGTAATTATAACGACATTACCGTTACTTGTCCTCCCTTCGCCGACACCGAGGGCCGAGTTGATATCGGCGAATTAGCGCTCTACTGCCACGGTAATAATTTCCGAAATATTAGAGGAATGCCGTGGATTCAGGGTACATGGTTTTTCTGACGTGTTTGAGCGCCTTTGCTGGTGGTTCCGTGGATTTTCAGATTTGCCTTTGGCATTCGTGCTCGATTTGAAGGCATGGAAACCTAGGAAATTCGGTCGTATAGTCGATTCAATCAGTCGATAAGTATAACGCGGTCGAAGCCTCAATTAAAATCCGCGTAGAGAATAGAGGAATATTATCGAATTTCTATGTTGCTTATGGCATTCCTGTTTGATAGAAATGCGTAGAAATAAGTAGAACAGTCGTGCAGTCGATTCAGTCAGTCGATAAGTATAAGGCGTGGCCGAAACCTCGATTAAAATCTGCGTAGAGCATAAAGGAATTTTTGGATGATGTTGTATGGTCAGTCGAATGACACACCATAACAGTGCGAAATGATAATAGGCGAAATGCTTCAGGAGATATTGGTGAGGAGGTTGTTGATCAGTCGTTCGAAGAATTGGAGGAGACGCGAATGGCGAAGTGGGAGCAAGGGGGTCAGGATCATCGAATGATAGATTTTAAAAAGAACGAAGTAGGTGTAATGACTGTTAAGGCATTATTTGATTTCATAACAGACCCAACTGTAACTGAGGAAAATATGGATAATTATTTAGGTAAAATGTCAGAGCGAATGACGCAAAAAAACGAGCAACAGATTGATCCCATGGAACAAATTGAGGAACAAGTATTTGAAGAAGCTTATATTCCTCAAAATTTATCTCAGGTCATTGATATTGATTTAATATATAAAACCCTTGTTGCTTTAAAAGCAGACTTATCTAAGCCTCTCAGAACCCCTGAAATTCTCGCTAAAGGAAACAACGAAATTGATGATACAGACGAAAAATCTGATCTGTCCGAGGATATTGATAATTCCGAAGAAGACGAAAGTAGCGAAGAAGAAAACGAATCGAAATTCGTGAATTCGGCTCGGCCTCGACACGAGAGTCCAGAAAGTAAGAAAGCAGGAAAAAAGCAGTGAAAGAACAGCAAGCAAAAAAAGGAAAAGTAAAATAAAAAAACATGTAAAAAAACGAAAAGAGAAGGTTTTGAAGAGAAAGTAATAGTGTACATTATTAGGAGAAACATGTTCTAAAACATTATATAATACAAAAGAGTTGTATAAAAGTAATATTTAATTTGTTTAATTTTTTCAAGATCCGAAATATTGGAATGGCGTGGATTCAGGGTACACGGTTTTTGTGACGTGCTTGGGTTTTTTGGTGGTGGTTCTGTGGATTTTCAGATTTGCAGTGGCTGGATTTAAGGGGAGGTTGAGCTTCCGTGTGCTGATGTGTGTTTTAGATTTTTAGTGGTAGCTTGTCTGAGAAGTAATCTGTTGGAAAGAAATGTAATATGAAGAGAGGCGACTTTATGATTTGTTTGGTGCTCGTACGGTTAGGAATACTAGAAGTGTTCAGAGTTTCTGGGTGTAAGCGGTGTTCATTAAGATATTTTACGTTTCGTTAGTATTGCTGCTGGCGTCGTCAGGGAGTTTGAGGACTTACCGATATCGATATTATTACTGATAATTAGGAAATATGGGAGGATTATAGATGAGAGGGTAATATGTAGAATCGTGCTGTGTTACAGTAATTTTTGATACTTGATATATATTAACTCTTTGAACTCATTTAAAATTTATCATTACAAACTGTGAGATCTATAATCGATGAAAAGCAATGAAATATATCTATGACTTTTCTTTTCATATCGCTTATTTATATGTTAATATGCTTTTTCTATTAAAATTGCTTGGAATTGCTGGTAATACCAATGAGAAAAATTTTCGAGGGTTAAAAGTTCGTCTATTTTGGATTTCTCAGTAGTGTCAGCATCAGTGACTCAAACTTCCTGATGACGCTAGCTGCAATGCCAGCGAAACGGAGGGAAATGATTCGTAAGAGAAGCATCGCAATTGAAATGAAATTGAGAATCTAATTCCGAGTAATTCGAACTGAGAATTTCAAGCTAGATGAACTTTTGATATACACCGGGTATCAAAAATTATCATAACACAATGCAGTTCTACATACCATCACCTCATCTATCATTCCCCCATATTCCCTCTAATCACACCACAACCCTTCGTTCCCCGGAACCTACTCCAACACCACAAAACCAACACACACCCCTAACAAAGTTTCTCCAATTTAACCCCTTGGCTACTGTTGACGCCCAAAGGCGCTTTAAAAATTTATTTTCGGTGTACTGCTGATACCTATAGGCGCCCGTGAAACATCACTCACAATAATTACAGCAAAGCTCGCTGAGATCCGAAGCAAGTGAAATCTAATTCAACAATTGCATCTTCCATTAGTCACATATTGTACAAATCTGATTATTTTAACCCTTTGCGGACGAATGGCGACACTTCGGTCAGATGAAATTTTCACATTTGGAATGCTAATTTACGAACGAATGATTTAATTACCTGAATAGCAAGTGATCAGTGTATAGTTCCCTTTTTACTATTGTTCAAGCATTCGATGTATAATTTAGCTTCATATGTTCCAAGCTTAGTGTACTTTAAAAAGTCTTCGTCCAAAGGGTTAAATCGATTCAATCTAGCTCAATTCAGAGTTTCAATGGTTTCAACACGCCTTAGAAACAACGCAACATTCTATCGCAGTCAAACAGTGAAACCTTTGCACTCGAAAATTTTCTACTAGAAATATTCAACGTTTCCCAATAAGATATAGGCAACGTTCTCTGAAACGAACCAATAAGAAAACTTCCGTAAATCAAGATTCAAAGCTATTCTATCCCAATATTTCACGTTTCCATGCATTCTATGAGCATAATATTACGTGTAACCTTATAATTTCACTGCATCAAATCAAGTGGTAATTGACAGTCACATCCGACAGCAAATGGTTAATAAACAAGCAAACAACGGATACAGGGCACGATCGCTTTCCACAATCATAAACCGCAATCGACGAAACGTTAGGAACAGAGATCCAGCGGCTGGCAGGCGCGCGATAAAAAATCGAATTACAATACACGATGTCTAGCCGCAGGGTCTCGTCAACGACCCGAAAACCCGGTGTCATCTGTTGCTCGTGTGCGCCGCCAACAAGTGGTATAAGCCGAAATTTAAGGGGTCGAGAAAACTCGGCTTCGCCCAACCCCTGGTCGCGTTCCACCGTTTCCCCCGGCCGCCGCCGCCGCCGCCGCCAAGCCAACCTCCCACGACCTCTTTTTCGAGGCCGGCACACACACCGATTCCAACGGGAATGGGTCTCACGCTTCCGGCCTTTAATTGTGTTCCGGAAAGAGAGCCGGCGAGGATCCTCTCGGACTGGATATCCGGTCCGGTGTAATGACCCGCAAGGAGGAACAGGAGGAAAAAGGAGGAACGCGGCTCGCCGGGACGTCGATATCCAGCGCCGCGTGCAGGCGTGTTCATGGACGCGCCGCGGCGCCTTCTTGGAATCGTGATCAGCCGACACGGTTGACAGAGTACTCTTTCGCATAATGCGTTCCCTGTCGGACGGTTAACAAGGTATTTCCATTTAAAGCGTCATCTTTCCCTTGGCAACTACTCGGTGCTTAACCTTGCCTTTAGTTAAGGTGCGCTGGCTTGCGTGTATGAGAAATGCGAATGCTTGTAGGTATTGGGGATATGGGAATGGTGGATTTATTGTGTGGAGATTTTCGGTTGTTTATGTTGGACTTGGGGGTATGTGTGTGTGGAATGTTAGCGGAAATTAGGGGGATGGTGTATTTTAAGTTGTAATTAGGTGGATGCCAGTGTTGGGTTTATGGAGTTTTTCAGTTGTAATTGTGTCGGCGGGTAAGTCGATTTTCTGACGTTTACTGATTTTTGTAAATTTGAATGGAGCGGATAATGTTCTGTTTAGTCGTTGAAGGATTTACTCGTTTCTTCTTCTTTACTGGGTCAGGCAGCCGTTATTTCTATAGATTCTAAATGTGTTGTATAATCGTTTCTGAAGGAGAAATATCAGTTTTCTCAATTCTTGCTCGCATTGGCTTCTGAGCGACTCGATTGATAGTTTTGGGAAATTTGAAGTGAATGTTATGAGAAATGTTGAAAGTAGAATAGTATTTACTTGGCGTTATTGGTAAATATTAAACGCGTAAGAATCTTTCCCTTTGTTTAATTGTTTGAAATTCTGCGTAGAAAGAACTGTTCTATATTCTTGGATTTTGTGGTGTACAATTTATTTATATTGACCGAGATAAAATTGTGTGGTTTACCAGTATGTTTTAAAGCAGAATATTTTCAGTATTATTCAAAGGTCAAAGGGTCAAAGAATTGTGTAACGGGAACACAGTTTTTCATTTCATCTCGTACAGCCATTAGGGGGAAATGTTGCACAACGTTGCAGTCATTATGCAAGCATATCGAATTACCGGTCTATGCATACGTTCGTAATAATACAGCTCGGAGTACTTACTGCATGTCCATCGTTACTAACTGTTTAGTTGTTCCGCTATTAAACGGATGAAACTTGCAGTTCCCTGTTGGAAACATTGGGGAAATAAATGAGAAAGCTTCGAAGGCTTTTAGTTGAAAAGATTCAAATAATTCAGAACGAAGGATCATACAATGATTATTCGTTGTGAACTATAATAAATCCTTATTTTGTGTACACTATAATTATATATACCAGATCAAACTATTAATCAATGTAATACAATTAAAAATAATCCTTTACTCGAACATTAACACAAAATATAAACATTTCTTCATCAATTTCTATTTCAGTCGCATATATCATTTCTTCAACCCGATTCTCATTATTATAATGAAGCAGTCGAAACCTTTTAAAGTTCGATAAAATTATTTGTTCTATCTATCTACGAATCGCAACAGAAATAGTTTCTAAAGAAGTAAAAATAAGGAGAAATAAAAATAAGAACAACTGAAAATAAGAACAGCAAAAAATAAGAAAAAATAAAAATAACAACAACTAAAAATAAGAACAATGTATCAAATCATAATAAAAAGCATTTACATCCGAAAATACCGTTCACCCAAAAGATTACTAATCGAATCAATTAACCACGAGTACCGCGAACGCACAGAACCCACACTATTCGAAACGGGCAAGCACGTAGCAACGGGACACCCAGAGACATAATGAATTTCGTCGAAAACGTTCTTAATACGTAGCGTCGCGCATGACATTTTTCGGCCGGCAGAAATAATCCGCCTAATAACTATTTCACGACACCATAAAGTGTCCGGGCCGCAGGGGAAACGAGTAGATGCCAGCGGCAGCCGCGTCTCTTTCCGCGTGTACGCGCCGCGTTCCCGTATGTTTTCCGCGCGTTTCGCCCGGACACATCGAGCACAAGGGGATTCATTAAGCACGCGTGGACGCGCCTGTACGTGCTTTGTCAGTCTGTCGGGATGGATGCTTGTGACGTTATGATTAACGCGGTTGAATGTTGCGCGCGAGACGGCCGCGATCGCCGCCTGCCGAATCGATCGAGCCTTTCGCGGATGATTCGTCCGGCCGATCGCCGGACTCGATTACCGACGCTCATCGCATTACACGCCGCCATTTTTCGGAGAGGCCGGGGAGAACGATTCCGTCGCGTTGATAATTGATCGAATTACCGACTATTTTCTGTTGGCCCGGCATTCAAACGCGGGGGATTACGGGGATTACGAATTCGAATTACACCGTTGGAAATTATTTCTTGGCACTTCGTTGGGCGGATTATGTTTAAAAATATTGTACGCTTCGGATTGATTCTTGTGTTCGTCGTTTTGACAGCTGTAAAGGGAAATTCTTTATTTGTTCGATGTTTATCTTTTTCTTTTCATTAGGTGCACTGTTATTTCGTTTTTAAGTACGATCGATGCCACTGATATATTTAATGTTTAATAATTTGTTAATAGATTGCATACTGGTTTTGTATAGGCACTTAGCTATGTAACTTTGGTGATCAACGTAGCTTTGAAAGAAATATTCAATTTGATTAAAACTGATTATCTGTTTAAAATATATTACATAACTATATAATGTTTGAGTTTTTCTATGTACCGTGATACAAGTTTGAATGTATTAATATTCTATGTTAATGCTTGTTCTGAAATTTAATAACAGAATGGATAACAGAAGAATAATATTTAATTGAAATTCAAGAGAGCTGAGTAACATTCGTGTTTGTTAAATTATTTTGGAAATTTTTACCATGAACCCGATAGGATATTGTAAGGTGAAGGGTTAATAAATATTTTCCTTATTCTGATTTGATAATCTTCTCATTTTGTCAGGAAATGTGTAACACAGACGAGAAACCTTTTGTTTGGAAGTTTGAATATGGGTTCCCGGCGTGAGGACACGTTTGTATGTTGTAGCTGACCAACTCCGTGTAATTTATCGGGCATTGGTAAAAATGATTGCGCACAGTCACGGATTTGTGTAGCAATACGCTTATTGATCGCGCTAGAATGCTCCATAATAGTGACAAATATTCGTAGGGGCTGTTCCAAGAATCGGCCTCGTGTCCTGTTTAAATTTGGGCGAAGCGTATTAACAACGAGTTGCGAAGTCAGTTCGAGTGCCCAGCAAGTGGAACGCGTCCGACCGAATAATTCAATTTTCTGCGATGTTCGTACGTTTAATTAGCCGAAAGTTGAAATATTGAATTGTTGAACGAGTTCTCTGTAATTTTATGGTTGCACTTCCGCCGCTGCAACAATAATCGCGACGTCTATAATGCATTCTGTTTCATTAAACTCTCTTCATTCTGATTTTCAAGCTTATTTCCAGCTGTCGAATTTTTATGAAACTCGAAGCATTAAATTTCGAGTGAAACTTCTGATTGATCCAATTAATGTTTTATCTAATTCATATCATCGCTTCTTTCGTTTTTAACTGAATGTTAATATAAAAGTAGATAATAAGATATCATGTAGTTCTAATTTTTGTTAATGATCTACAATTTTTAACACTGAATAATGAAATGAAATTATAGATAGTAGGCATACATGATTCTGGAGTGTGGATGTATATTGTTCTTCCTTTTATTAGTGGAAAGATTTAGTTGTGTAATTTAGTTAGCCACCAGTAGAAAGATTTTGAATGAAATTAAATATTACAGTAAAGATAAACTGATTTGGAACTCTGTACGTTCTAGAGGACAGTTTTTAAAGTTTCAGTGGGATGTCTGACCATTTTCAGGCTTATTCCACTTAATGCCGATTGACTTCATTTCCCAGTTCCTACATGATAATTATCACTCAACAGAATCATTCTATATTTTCTCTCCTCAGTAAACAAGCAAGTCAATAAATCTTTTTTACTTTTCGTTTTCATGATACAACCCTACCAACGTCGTAGAAAAATTATTATCGTATACTATTGCGTCAGCACAGATAAATTTAGGAGTGTTACATCATTGCCTTTCGCAGATATTGATTCTTTCAGACAGTATGACTCTTTACTGAAGTTATTCCAAATGTAACGTTCTTGTTTTCAAACATCCATGGCGCTTACGTATATGTATATTCTTCTCTTTCACGAAGCAAATTGAATTCAAATAAGTACCCACACAATAAAGAATAAAATTAATTAAGCGAGGCTAATTAATTCCCTTCCGGAGAACAGTGGATGAAAATTCGTATTATATTTGAAATTGAAGAAATTGAAGCCAATTAAAAGGAGGCTGCACGTCGAATGTCTCTATTGAAATTGTAATTAATAAATACATGGTGTGCAAGTAATAAAGTTGTTCGTTGCCTCGACAAAATTATATTTCAATGATCGCGATACCTTGAAATTCGAATGAAAACAGTATCGAATTTCTATTTTGCTTCTGGCATTTCTGTTTGATGGAAATGCATAGAAACCCGTAGACCAGTCGCGCAGTCGATTCGTCAATCAGTCGATAAGTATAACGCGCGGCCGCCGAAACCTCAATTAAAATCTGCGCAGAAAATAGAGGAATATTTGGATGGTGTTCGGCGGTCGGTCGAACGAGGACACCCCATAACAGTGCGAAATAATCATAGACGAAGTGCTTCAGGAGATATCGGTGAGGGGGTTGTTGGAGATCAGTCGTTCGAAGAATTGGAAGAAGAGGCGCGAATGGCGGAGGGGGGAGCAAGGGGCTCGGGATGATCGAATGAAAGGGAAGAGGGATGAAGATGGTCGCGCGAACAGGCGTGGAGGGTAAGGGATGTTTCTGCCAGTGATGGGATCAAGCCTGGTTCAAATAGTATCCACGTATTTTTGCTAATTTAATATCTTCATTGAAAGGCTAGCTTTGTAATATAACAAACGAATTTTTTAATATGAATAAATAAAATAGAAATAATAAAACAATATGGGTAGTAATAAAAATATAAATACCATGAAACATATAAAACTAATTTCGTACATCTCAAAATAAAAATTTCAGCTTCTACCATAGTTTCAATGAAATTCCACATGATTACTGCTAAATATAATAAAACAGATGTCACTATAAAAACACTGATTTGTTTCCTTCATTTAATATCCAATCACTATCACGATATTTATACAGAAACAATTATATTCCGGCACAAGTGATTAAGTCTACACAAATCAATGAAATTAAAAAGAATCAAAGAATTAAGAATCACGCCGAAGTTCCAATAATTCTATTAATGAACCCCTCACATCCCACAAATATCGTCCAACGTTCTTAACTACCCCGCAAAATATATAAATCTAAAAACTCGCCTTTCCGTCAGATCGATAGAAAATAGTAAACGGATCGGGCCCATCACTATCCGTGTCGGACGAAAGGGCAAGAAGGAAGGAAGGGAAATGGGAACGTGGCGGCAGGTGGGGTTGGCGGGCGGTCGGCGCGGGAGGAGGGAGGCTAAGGCAGGAATTGCACGCGCAAGCGCCATTTTGCAAACATGACCAGCCATCTTGCGATGCGTACTGTTCCTGTGGCGGGGTAGGGGTAGGAATATAACCGTTCTTGGTATCGAACAGCGCTTCAGTACCTACGGAGATAGAGACAGGCATAGAACGTCCTCCGACACCTCTAGATCGCTTCACAGTTCGCAATTTATTTTCCACGTTTTTTTTTTCTTTTTCACTCTTTTCTCTCCCCTGTTTTTCAGTCCCTTCGTTTCATCGAAGACTCGACGATTCTCTTCTTTTCCCACTGTTTCGCAACCTCTTTCTTCTTCTTTTTCTTTTTTATCCTTTTCGTTTCGTTTCTTTGGACTCGAGTATACATGCGACCTCGCGAGAAACGGTTCGGTGTGAGACAAAACGCGTCGTTTCGGCGTCCTCGAGCACGGGGATCGAAGAAGACGAGAACGTAATGTCTTCGGGAATTTTTTGAATCACCGCCTTCTCTCCCTCTTCTTTCGTACCACGTTTCTTTCTCTCCGCTCTCTCGAGGATAGTTTCGAGGCGATCTGCTATTGAACGTAATTATAGATATTAATTGATTGGAAGTCCTCGGGTTCGTTGGAATTCGAAGGGCTCGCGCGTTTCGACTGTTTCACTTGGGAAAAGGGATTCTGACTTCGGATCGCGTGTTCCTATTAAGATCCTTGAACGGCCACTTCACTCGCCATGCTGCTTTTCGACTTCTGATTCGTCTTCGAGGATAATCCTCTTAAATACTCTGTGATCGTTTTTGGAATTAATGGAGATCCAGACACTTGTCACGTCTGACGTTTTAAGTTGCTCGAGGAATAAACTTCGTTGCCTTAAGACTTTCTTTTGGTAGTTACTGCTTCCTTATCGATGTAGATTTTGTCCTTTTTTTTAGACAGATCAGGAATATAATGAAAGAGAAATTATACAGTAATTTGAATTTCGTATGAATAAGTGTCTTGAAACAATTTTGTAAACAGTTGCATTCATGATTTTCATAGTTAGATTTTTACACAAAGGATATGTGCAAGATGTTCAATGTAAATTTATCAATGTTGTCACATCAATGATAACAGTTAATTCACGCAGATAATTAACTGCAAACAGTACATTACATTTTCATGCAAAATAAAGCTGCTTTTCCTAATTGGCTTCAAGTATGAAAGCAGAAACGTTCGCAGTGATTCTCCGATGGTTTAAATTCGTTGAATAATTTGTTCAGCATTCGTTGAATCATTCATATATGATTGCTCGATTTTCCCTGTGGCTGGAAAAGATTAATCTCTAAATAGAGCTGTCAAAGGTTGCAAATAGATTTACGTTTCACATAAAAATTTCATAATGTTAAAAAGGATCATCGTCGCGATAACGTTTCACTGCATACAGCGTGCATCGAGAAATAGGTCAGCTCCTCATGAATTTTTCCACGAACCCGATAATCTCTACGTGTTCTCCAGAAATAAAATTTTCACAAAAGCTTCGCTCCCTTTCTTTCAAGTTGGTGGACGTACCAGGATTATTTAAATTATATATATAAATTCGCCAGGTGGTGGTCGGTTGTTCGTTAAAAGCGTTACGAAGCGTGCGCTAAAAACGGGGTCGTGCACTTCGCGAAAAATCGATACGAAATAGTGGACCGGGATTCTCAGTCTGACCACTGGTTGACGTGTTTCACTTAACGCGTTGAAGGCCCATACTTCACAGTGGTTCACGCAGCTTTGCTTGGATCAGTGACAATGTAATTCGTTCCTTGCTTCACGAACGAACGTACGAATAATATTCTACGAACTAATCGTGGACCTTCTACAGGATTTCTATTAAATCAATTAAAATTACAAAGATCCACTGATTATCATTGACGCGATGGTGCTAAACGTAATTACGTGAGTACTTAGAGGTGTTTCATCATTGTAACGCTTTCGCCAAGGATATCGATCGTTTTGTTCAGTGAAATTTGTTGATGCAATTCCGTACGACACAATCACACGATTATTTGTTAGATTTCAACGATCGTACTCGACGAACTTTATCGAGAATCGTTTAGTTGTACGATACTTCATTTGTTCTGTAATAGTGTACCGATTTTTCGCACGCGTGCACGGAGGCGGTTATTTTTGTAAAAATGCGGAAGCATCGAAACGTGATCAACTTCGTCTAGTGTTTCTTTGTCAATAAAGAATTCCGATATTGTTTAAAATTCCGGCCGCCTGGGTGTGATACGAATCGAGTTCTTTGACCTCGATTCGAGTTCTCTACCTGTTGCACGCTGCCTTCATAGAAAATTACCTTACCGACATATTGAACATTGTCATTTCTGTCTATAGCCGGTAATCCTGTTCAGAGACGCGTTGCCTTAGATTAGAACGTTTATCGGGTTTTTTGCCGTGCGTTTGAACGTCGCCGCCTTTACTTTATCGCGCCAGAGATATTAGTAAACGATACTTTCACGACTTTATTTCTACTTATTGCATTAAATGATGTTCTCTTCGTCTTGTGTCAAATGAATTTTATGACGTTAATTAAAGTGTTGCGAACGTTCATGAAAATTGAGAAAAAAAATTGATTCGAACTAAATTTTGAAGCTGAAATTTAATAAAAGTAAAAATTTATAAAATGTCCGATTCTTTTGAAAATGCCCTCTTCGTTAGTCTTCAAGTTGAATTCTAGTTTTACGAGTACTATTCACGAAATATAAATAGTACATAAAATAAAAATTCTTCATTCATTCATTTCAATATTCAAATTCCTATCGAATGATTTTTTCATTGTTCTCTTACACAAATCTATTTTGTAATATGTATCTACCAGTCTACATTTCAGTATATACTTAGTATTCGAAAAATAATAAGAATTAATGACAAATTTCTGTGACACGGTATTATTTTCGGTAATGTTAAGATGTGAAATTCACGCGCACAATTGCAGCAGACCAAGGTAAAGCTCGTGGAAAAGTGGAAATAGAAAATCAGGGTAATTTCAGTACTCCTCCAGTTTCTTCAATTAATGTTCTCGGATCGGGGAAAACGCCAGCGCCATTTTGTTTCACTCGTTTCGGCCTGATAAACGCGCATCGCGTCAAGGAAATTAATTCTGCCTCCTAGAAGGATACTAAGTATCTACCTGTTGCACCATACTAAGAGACGAGACGAAGTGGGCTCGATCGTTTTTGGAGAATCGCGAATAGTGGGGGTAAGGGCAATGTGAGAAGGGACAAGGAATGAACAACAAGAGAGACAGAGAGAGAGAGAGAAAGAGAGAGAGAGAGAGAGAGAGAGAGGGAGAGAAAAAGAGAGAAAGAGAGTGAGAGAGAGAGAGAGAGAGAGAGAGAGAGAGAGAGAGAGAGAGAGAGAGAGAGAGAGAGAGAGAGGGAGAGAAAAAGAGAGAAAAAGGGAGAGAGGAAGAGACAGTGGAAAGGAGAAAGCAACAGCACTTGGCGAATGAAAAATTTTACACGTCTACGCGTAGGAAGAAACCTTCTTGTACGCTGGTGGGTTCCTACTTGTTGCTGGTCACGCCGAGACCTCTCGACTTCTCGATTTCCGGTGCCGCCCCTTGTCCAGGTATGTAGTCAATTTTGAAGTGGATAAAAGCTTGTAAATATCACGTTTCGAGTAAGGAATATGTCAGGATACTTTGGGAGCATTGAATTTTGTTGCATTTTATTTGATTATTTTATTAATGATCGAAGAAGGTAGATGAAGTTATTCAAAATTAATAATATTAAATGTAGTCAATTTTGAAGTGGACGAAAGCTTGTGAACATTATGTTTCGAGCAAGGAATATGTTAGGAAACTTTGGGAACATTGAATTTTGTTGTATTTTATTTGATTATTTTATTAATGATCGAAGAAGGTAGATGAAGTTATTCAAAATTAATAATATTAAATGTAGTCAATTTTGAAGTGGATGAAAGCTTGTGAATATTATGTTTCAAGTAAGGAATATGTTAGGAAACTTTAGGAACATTGAATTTTGTTGCATTTTATTTGATTGTTTAGTAGATTATTTTATTAATCATTGAAGATGGTAGATGAAGTTTTTTAGAATTAATGATTACGTTTTTCATTCGCGAGTTCCAATTGCAAGTTACGTTAATTCGGTAGTAATGAAATCGTGACGGATATTTAAATGTTTTTTCATTAAAAAGTGTACATGTAATTAGACTTTTATATCTTTATTATTTTTTGATGTTAATTGAGCAAGGTAGAAAATACTTGCGTACTTTTAGCAACGCGAGAAACTGAAATCATATTTCAGTCATTAATAAAAATATATAATTTCAGGAATTTTGTAACGCGATTAAAAATATTTTTAATGAAAATTGTATCGAGTGTCCCAGTAAAATAGTATTTAAGTAGTCTCTAAATTTTACAGCAAATTAACTTAGAAATTTTTGCCTGGAAGTGCGGCAGCGTGCATATAGCGCTATCGAAGTAATTAGGTTAATCGTTTAGAAAGCTTAATTGCTCGTTCATTTCTGTTCTTCATTACGGGGTAATCTCTTTTTAGCCGTATTATTCTATGTATTATTGTTTTCGAATATATAGTCCTATATAGACATAGTACATAAAATCTAATATCAGTTTAAACTATAGGGATCTCTAATTTTCGTTTCCAACCCATTTATTGGCCACAGATACTCTACAATAAGAATTAAACAATTACAAAACAACAATAGATACTTTCAGAAATAAAAAACAATTATCAATAGATATAACGTAGATAAAAAAACCCAATTTATAAGAATTCCTCATACAGCTGCTAAAAAAATTAAAGAATTCAAACTCTTGATCTCAAAAAGTCTACTGTAATATAATTAATAAATTCCAAATATATATTCACTTATGAGAAACTTTGCAAATCTAAAATTGCACAATATACATTCGATAAAAAAAATTATATAACACATACGGACAATACTTTCTTTTTGCATTATCTTTTAGGAAAAACTACTTCCGATCTTAATTCCATTTCCCCAATTGTATTCTCAGAAATTCGAATTGGCATAGAAATCTCTAGTTTATCAATTATTCCAGTAATTTTGTTTATTTATTTTATATTACTACTAGCCTATTATTTTTCTTCAACTATCTAAAATAACCAATATACAGTAGCGTTCAAAATCAATGTGCCGTTGTCATTAATGCAAACGATATGACAACGAAATACTGAGCGTACTATGTTAATTACTATGCATCAAATTATTATTATAATAGAAAATAAACATTATTTTCTCTTTTAACATTAAATCTATCAGACAGGTCAAAATGACCCTGACAACTTCTTCTTGCAATCACTAGAAAGAAACAGACGTTTCTCTGAAAAATTATTAAAGAAATTGATCTACCAAATTGAAGTCTCCATAAATGCACTCGTGGAGTTTCCATAGAAAAATTTCAAAAAATCTATTTAACTGCTCGGTAGTTTAACGTTAAACACTCTAACCGAAAACCTTTGAACACGCTGAATTGTTTATTTCTAAAAAGATATGTATAAAGAATGGCGTTGACTTATTTACAGTATCGTCTCATGCAATACGCCCTTTACATGTCATAACAAGTTCTTCAAGCATTCGTGTCAGAAAAGTTCAAAAAACGATCCGGTCGGGAACTTTAGGACGCCACTGCAACATACTTTTAAACCCCAGAAAATTGCCTCCTTCCGTTCCTTCGCATTCAGTAGAATCCGAATTCTCGCGGTCCCCGCGTTTCTTACGTCCGCGGGGGCGTCGCGTCGCATTTCCGCGGTTCATCCGCGGCACCGGCGGAGGGCTCGTCCCGTTCATTTGATAAAAGGGCCGAGGGTGACGGGATGACGGTGGAAAAATTTGAAATATCCGTCCGCCTGAGTTATGCGCGGCGAGCGGACTCACCTGTTGCGCGTTAATTCGACGCGCCGGTGGAAAGTAGACGCGCGGCGCAAAGAGAAGGGGGCTCGGAACGAAAAAAAAAGAAAAAAAAGGAAAAAAAAAGGAAAGAGAGAGGATCGCGTCGCTTCTTTCCGTGCAACATTTAAACAATTCTCTTCGACGCGGCCATACACGACCTGTTGCGCCGTTAATTTAATGAAAAATTCAGCCGGCCGCGGCGCGCGCCGTGGAATTTCATGGCGAACGTGCAAAGGACATCTTCAGGAATGCCTTTCAGACGAACCTCCGCTCTTCGACTCGAGACCCCGAGGCTCTCGCCCTGAAAGATAGACGACTTTGCGAGATGAAGTTCGGAGTCGGGAGAGAGAGGCTCCGTTGCCAACCTCCTGCGACGCGCTGTCGTCGCCGTTCTAATTGAAGAGCACCGGCTCGTAATTTGATTTCAAGTTTCCTTCTAATTACTATGGGAATTCATTGAAATTTGTATTATTGTTGTCTCTTATTTTCGTTTAATTACTTGGGATACGTGCGTGGTTGGAGATTGAAGATTGGCGATGGAATATTGATATAGTGCTTTTATTAATGTCATGTCTATTTTATTATTTATATTTAATTATGTAGGTTATATATAATAAATATATATATATACATTAGAGACATTAATTTATATTATATAAAATTGTTACTTATATTTTTACTTATATTCAAATGATAAATTAGACTTGCGTAAAAGATATTTTCAAAAAAATCAAGGATAATGTATGAATGTTTAATTCCTATATGATTGTACTTTCAGATTAAACTCATGTTTAAATGAGATTTTTTTGGTTCTGTTAAGCGAATTGGTAACCGAATATTATGGTTTTGATTAACAAATTATTTAATATGTACATGTACGTAAAAGCACATGTTTCGCATGTCATTTATTGACTCGATGAATAGTCGAGCAACGCAAAACAAGCGAGCCACGGTAACAATTAAAATTATATTAATTTCATGAATCACGTTTGATCGCAGATGTCGAAACGAGTCGAATCATTTCCATGACGGTGGCTCCTCGATTGTCGCCGATCGATCAACACCTCTCCGCCGGTATTCCTGAACCTCGGGATTGTCAAGCAACAAAAGTTCCGCACCAGAAGAACGGCGGAAGTTCCGTGCAGCGGCGGATGCCTCGGTGAGTCTCAACTAATTTCATTTCTCGAATTATTACGCTACAACGAGGAACATAAAATTGGAAAGTCGTCGCGACAGTATCATTACAAACGACAACATAATAGAAACACAGCTTGCAGCTAAAAGATCGTTAATCCTTTTTCACGGGGGTTTAGATTTATAGTCCTGCTCACGATTTATCTACATCACGAGTAAACCATCGTATAAGGATACAAATGGTTCGGTTTTAAATTGCTGTCCATTTGTGGGTTGAAAGTATGTAACATAAAACGCGGAATTACAGAGCAAGAGGGTGGTACAATTTATTTCAATTGTAAATTAGAAACTTATTCAAAACCAGCATCGATTTCGTAGTATCGTCGTATTTCTTGAAAACTTTGTGACATTGTCTCATCAATCTTAGAAGAGCTTTCGAGGAATTAACTTTCATTTTCCCATAATTACCGCTTACCTTCGTTTTTATAAATAAAACTGCAGAATCTCATTTGAAGATTCCGTTTTTAAATTTCCTTTGTACTCTCTATGCTCGCTGTACTCTTACGTCACGAGATTTAGAGGCAATACTTAAACACCGCCATGCCAAACGTCGTCTGTTGGCAAATGTTTCGGTGGTTCACCGATACTTATTGCTCCATCGTTTTACAGCGTTTTCAGGCACGCGATGCCAAACAAGATATTTCTCCGCGAGTTCTTTTCGAAATAGGTAAATTAACCGCGGTCGATTCGACAGCCGACTTCTGCCAGACCACTCGAGCCGCACAGCGAAACGATATAACTCTCCTTTCGTACGCGGAGAGGAGAGAACAAAACTATATCGACCCCGTTAAAAAGAGGCTCGAACCAATTTGAAGTCGGCTCGGTTTTATCTGAGGCCAGGCTGGTAGGCATCGTGGCCCAGCTACCGCAGGAATTTAATTTAACGAGCAATTTTTCCATCGGCCTCTGCAACGAGGAGAATAAAGTTTCGGGAAGAAAAAGCTTGCCAGAGGCATCCATGTTGCTATCGATCTGCGGCATCCCGTTTTTGGCTGCGTGAGCCCTTCCCTGCCAATCTTACTATCTTTCTAACCGCTCTTCGGAATTAGACTGAAACTCATTATTCCTTTCACCCGTTGCATTCATTTCTTGTTAACTCCTTGCTCTATGATTTATTTCTGCGCCTGTATTCATTCGAAAGGTTAACGGTGGATAATAGGAAATTGCTGTTTAATTTATATTTAACAGAATAAATGACAGATTTGTCAGATTCAGTTGAAACTTTTCGTTGCGAGTGTGATACGATATTGTAGGTCAAGGGGTTAACAGTAGAACTATAACGTTCGTCAAAATGGCGAGCTTCAGTTTTCTTATTTCGTGATGATTGATGTCTTAGAGGTTTAGGTATTCGTAATGATATTGAAAATAAATTGTTTCACTTGAATGTTGTAACCAATATACGAAGAAATCTAAGAAATCTGTTGTTACAATATTTATAATTATATATTAATTATATTGAACACTCGATAGTTCTGCTGTTAAGATATAATTATTATTATAGTTTAATCATTTATCTACTGAATGATCCCATTTTTAATTATTACTGGCATCTTGATTCGAAGTGTTTCAAGAATATTTAAATAATTTATGTTACTGTAATACTTGAATGGATAATGCTATTTAAATATTTAAATAATTCGTAATATTATTGGTTCGTATTAATAAGAATTTAGAAGGCAAGTGAAATTTTTCATTGCATCGTCCCTATAGTCGCAGTGTTCAAAGGAAGTGATGTAATTTTGTAGAGCAGCGAACAGGATTTTGAAGCTCCATTGACTGTTTTGTTCCGTTGCACTCGTCTATCATTATTTCTGCCCCGTCCGTCATTAGCAAGACAGAAGGCCCATTTACTATTAGCTGGCTCGATAACATTATGGAGATGATGATGTAATTATAAAGAGGTCGACAAAGCGGGACTTTAGGGTGAAAATATTACAGTGACAGTTTTGAAAAATTGAGCTGGTACTGCCGATGTAGTGTAACAGTATAAACAATATAAATGTAAAAATAGAATCACCAATGTAATATAAAAATAATTGTATACTGCTTACTCTTATTCTCATGATGTTGAATAATTCCCAACAGCTACATTGAACGCTCATTATTTTAAATAAACCGAGCACGCAGAAAGATTTCATAAAATGAAAAATGCACAGAATCTCTTCTTATGCAAGCAGCAAGCAAAATTGAGACAAATGCTCGAGCATTACAGCAGTTTCAAGAAATTCAAGAACGTCGGGGATGTTCCATGACTGTCAACGTCTTCAGGGGTTCTGTATTTCATCATTAATAGCAGGGAGAAATCTTCAAAATTCCAAACACCACGCTTATTCAAAAATATATCCTTCTACATCAGAAAATACCCAACTAATTCACAAATAATTAAAACCTTCAGCAAAATTATATTAACACTAGATTCACGGAACCCGTCAATTTGACGGATACCGAATTCTTTCAACATTATTCAGTAACAGTTTCAGTAGATTTCGATTCGTGCAATTATACGAATACGCGTCGTAATACGCTTTCGAAGCTACAACTTTCGCGATTTATATGAACGAACACGTAACTTTCTAGGAACAATAGAATAAATTGTAGAATAAACGTCCGTAAATCTAGCGTTAAACGATAACCATACAATTTTAAATCTAACTACAGCAACAAATCCGATCGAGTCCGCCAATAATCAATTCACCGTGTAATTACTTAAATGGCTTCATTTCTAAATTACCGAAACCATTGATATAATTAATATCCTAGAAATCTCCTCGATCCAACGATAAAAATCTAAATTCGAGGAAAAATCCGCGGATGAATATTCACGTTCAACGTCTCCGGGATCAATGTGAATATGAAGAAGGATAAATAGAAATGACTCATCTCTTAATCGGATGGGCACGAGAAGAAATAAAGTTTTACTTACAGCGAACGCCGGCGCCGTTTCGAGTACATCGTATACGAGGGTACGATTAAGGATGCGCGTTAGCCGGTCGTCGCTCGGCTGTCTAATGGCGGCCATCCTGGAATTCATTAGCCGATTGTCTAATTAAGTTAATCGACTCAGGGTCGTCTTGCCGTCATAAAAGTCGCGTTGCGCGCCTCGACGCCGCCGCCCGACGCGTTTCCGCCCCTGAAATTGTTACTTCACTTGTGGATAACGGTGATAGAAGTCACGACTCGGATTATTTGATGGGGGATAAGGAGAGATTAGGGGGTTACCCGAATTGATTGCGCATTTTATTTCTTCTTTCTCTCGTGCTGCAAATGCCCGTGATTGGCTAGAGGATTTCGAGGAATGATGAACTGAAACGAGTCGGCCGGGACGCGAGTATTATTGAATTATACGGGGTGCTTTCCGAATCCGTGCGATCCGAGAAAGGGCTGAATTTATACGAGCGGAACGATCTGTGATATATTCGCTTAATTAACTCTTAGTACGTTCCACCGTATACGTTCTATTTCATTTTGTCAATTGCTTGACAATTTATAAATAATCGGATAGACGCTTTAACATTTGAATTTAAATGTTTAATTTAAACAATAGGAAAATCTAAAGATTGTATTAATATATTCGTCTGCATTGAATTTTCAAGTGTAGTTATTGGAAATATTTACTAATTTATTACCTTAACATCACTAAACTATCTCATTAAACTCATCGTTGCATCTTCAATGGTTAACACTAAAAAATCTCAAATTACTCTCACTTCTGCGCTCTGCGAACGGAGTACTGATTAAAACACTAAATTCCAGAAGATCGAACAGCACGTACCCTCCGCTTCCGGGACACAGCATCCGACAGTAAGCATAAACAGAAAATGGCCGACGCTCGCAGTCGAACGATCATTTCCATCCAGATCGCAAATGATCCGCTCTAAAACGGCCCATAAATCCGCGGGCTATTAAAACCCCCGACCGGGTGTGATTCGAATTTAAGCGATTGTCCCTAATTATATGTCGCGTTTAATTGGAAACTTTTAATTAAATTTCCGTCGGAATCGAAAATCAGGCGGTCGAGTGCTGCGGGCACGTAACGGAACACGGCCCATTAGGGAACTACTGCCGGATAATAAGGGCACGCAGGAAGCGCGAAACGTGGTCAGATCAGCGGCTAACAACAATGGCGCCTGGTTAATTCCGCCGGCGTCGCGATTCCTTTTCCGTTCCCCTCCCCTTTTTTCCTCCTTTTCGCTTTTTTCGGCGCCGATTGTTTCGACCGGCCATTGTACTCGAAGCCGCGCAATCGGCTCGATTACCGCGACTAACAAGGGAAGTTGTCGAATCCGCAAATTCAAAAAAAAAATATGAAACTTTATGGATTTACAGAAAATGCGAACTTTTCTTGAAGAAAATGCAGCTGTATCTTTTTGGAAGCGTCACTGCATTTATAAAAAAAATAACTTTTGGAAAAATAGAGCTTCCTGTAACATTTAGTGCCTTTCTGTCTCTAACAAGGGAAGTTATCGAATCCGCAAATTCAAAAAAAAATATGAAACTTTATGGATTTACAGAAAATGCGAACTTTTCTCGAAGAAAATACAGCTGCATTTTTTTAGAAGCGTCACTGCATTTATAAAAAAAATAACTTTTGGAAAAATAGAGCTTCCTGTAACATTTAGTGCACTTCTGCCTCTAACAAGGGAAGTTATCGAATTCAGAAAATCAAAAAATTATGAAGCTTTATGGATTTATAGAAAATGCGAACTTTTCTTGAAGAAAATGCAGCTGTATTTTTTTAGAAGCGTCACTGCATTTATGAAAAAAAAAATATGCTCTTAGAAAAATAGAGCTTCCTATAATATTTAGTGCATTTCTGCCTCTAACAAGGGATGTTATCGAACCTGAAAATTTAAAAAATGATCCAAACCTTACGTGTAAGTAGAGTAAGTCTAATACGTTGCAATTTTTTTCGTGCGGAATTTCACTTTGAAGGGATGAAATCAGCCCTTGAAAAAAATGTAAATTCTCTCCTCCGTGGATTACCTTGAGATCGATAAGAGACAGCGAAAAAAAGTTAAAACAACAAATATATTGTTCTTTCGCGTCTATAAACTTCTATTTTGCAATTTACATACAAAGTTTCATAATTTTTTGAATTTCCGAGTTTGATAACTTCGCTTGTAAATATACGAGCATGCACGCGATATTTCGTCGCGAGTATAATCGCAACGGGGACAATCCAACGGGAACATGAATCTTATTTCCTGATTTGTCACTGAGGTTTGTAAGTCTTTTATAGCTGGTAGTACCACGTAATTCTTCAGCTTAATGACGGGGACGTAAAGCACAGGTTTTGCGTTAGAAGCATCAGCTTCTATGATTAGTTTCTGGAACTATCATTGGGATGATTGTACTTTTTTTATATTGCGCTCAACTACCTTAAAGTTTTGTGATAAATAATGTATTTTTCTATTAGTAAACAGTTTCATTATCATAAAGTTGTTTAGTTTGAGAATTCTATATAAATACTGAGTTCTATATCTTCATTGTAGCGTCAAGACAATAGGAATTGAAGAAGATTGGTTTAAGGATTGAAACGAATTTCATCATGTTATACCGCAACAATTCGCAGCAGCGAGTTAACATGATTCTCTCATAAATCGTGGACGAATCGCATCAACTAGTGAATGGATCAACGACGCTTCGAATAATTTGTCCGCTCTTTTGTCGTGATTATTTTCGGCGACAAACGGTGAAATACGAGCACCCTCGTTGCGCACAGAGAATAAAGGGCTTTGAGGCGAGGCCTCTTTTCGGTCTCGTGATCCGATGGCCGAGATTTTCGCTGTTACTGACTGGAAACGCGGCGCAGTATAACGTTAGGAAGTGAAATATCAGTAGGACAGAAATTTAGTGAGAGATTAGATTCATTTTTTTTTGGGTATATGACAATATTGTGTACGAGAATATAACCTCCTTTATCTCTGATCTTCCTTATAATTCTCGTCGTGCGTTGAAAATAATAAAACCACTCGTATCAATTAATTTCAATGACTATTACTAAGAACATTATAATCTGAAATTTAATTCATCTTTATCATCTTACAAATTTTGTCACGTATTAAACAAAATAATATCATTTATATATCACAAATTACTATGAATGAAGATATAATAGATTACGATACAGATTTATATGTTTTATTATGTAATCTTTAATACATACAGTTTGTTCCTACTGTTAAGTATGAGTAAACTATTTAACGATATTTCACGTTGAAAAAGAGCTTCATACAAATGCCGATAGACGATGTCTGGAATATTATCGTAATACTGAGCTTTCGTAGGAAATTTTTAGTCAATACCCATTCGTTAAGAGGGCTCTGAACGGGGATGTAACATGTATAGAGTTTCCATTTAAATACGCCAATATATAGGATCGCTGCCCTCGATCTCGATCTCTGTTCACAGTCATGACGAAGAGGGAAAAGCAGAACGGACCAATAAATTAGTCGGCTGCGGTTTACTCGTGTGCACATCGGTGCATTTCGTGCGGTTTTGTTGCAACGGTATCGGTTCCTTGCGTACAATTGAAAATGCACGCTAATTCCTTCCAGCAAAAAGTTATTATGTAACTCTACCCTCTCCCCCGCGCCGCCCGGAAACTTTCGAACGACTCGTACAATTTTATTTCGGCGCAGATTCAACATGAAATTTTCGTACTGATATCTAGGATCTGTTCGTTCCCTTCGAATCGTAGCATCGACAAAATATCGGGAATTTTTTCCTTCTTAAATCTAGCACAATTCGTACCAGCAATCGGGAAATCCGAAAAAGTGTTCCAATTTACTGGAAATTTAACAAAAATTGGTAATAGGATTTACGATGCACTAGTGAAATTAAATATATTTATTACTTCGAACTTGTAAGTATTCATTCCCTGCGATAATAGTATTGATTAATAATATTCACGTATTATTTGAATATAGTAAATAACGACATTATCGTGCAATGGGATTTAACGCCGGTGCGATGCCGATAAATACCGAATGAATTTTAATTATTGAAACTTTGTAAATTTTATTATTGTAATTAACGTCTGCTTTGATGAATATTATGCGGTGAGTCCTAAATAATGTTACATAAATTATAATCGCAACCAACTTAGCAATCAAATTTCAGAAATATTATGAAATTATTACTCGAATTTCGTTATCGGTGCGCTTTACAGAGTTTATTAGTATACTAAAGAGAACCGTATGTCCTATTTCATAAAATCGTTGCAATAAATGCAACATTCTAAATGTTTCAATATTAATAAACATTTCACAACAATTAAGAATATTAAAAACATCAAATATATAAATCAAATTATCCATTTTCCATTTCATTTCATTCTTCAGATTCTATCAAATTCATTCCTTCATGACTTCATCACAATTTGTTTATTTCTATCGTAAAATGTCTCGGTTTAGCTAAAATGTTATTTGTACATTAAATTAAGAACTAGAACGAGTATCTCAGAATTTTCCAAGTTTCTACTGAACTCAACAATAAAGTGTCGAACCCGATCATAAAATGTTCGTATTGCGGATCATTGCCGAAAAATCACGTCGCCAACGTGTGCTTAAAAAATGATACATTTTTTAATAGATATCTCACTGTGATTGCCGAGAATAAACTTTCCCGGTGCATCCGGCGTCGACAAAGATAGGCTTCCGTCAGTAAATACCTCGGCACCGAACTTGTAATTTATAATTCAAACGTCGAGCAACGGTTCGATCACGGTTCTAAATATTTTTCGGCGTTGGCCGTGTTTCCGATAACGATTGCGCGATCCATTATACCCGGAGCAGTAAACATTAACTTTGCAATAGGACGGGCCGCGGCGAAAGGAAATGGCCGCTTCCGATCCCGGGCCAGATTAGACTTTTCGCGAAGCGCGTCGAAAATTGAGGTTTCGAATAAAAATCGGTTACGCCGGGAGCGCCGCGCCGGGCGCTGTGAGTGTTTTGTTTTCATCGATGGCGGTCGGAAAAGTAATAAAAAACGGGGAAAAAATATACGCGCAGAGGAAAAGTCATATCTGCGCTCCGCGCTTCGTCCCGTGAACCGGGGATTGAACTTCTGTGAACTGCGAAATCCGTAAGTAAAAGCCGTCCTCCATTGCATTCTGTTATGGCGCTCGGGCTATCTGTAACATTTGGTCGTAACATGCGAAAAGATTGGCTCCCCTGATAAGAGTGAAACAGAGACGGCCTTCGTTTCAATTATTTCGAAGGGATATTTATTCGGGAGAGCTGTTGCCGGACTTTGTTCCTTTGGAAAGATATTTTCTTAAATTGTGTGTACTCATGTTAGCGAAATGTTTGTATAATAATAATACTAGATGGTTCAATAATAAAATTAGCTTATTGGTTTGTGTTTAACAGTTGTTTTATTGTTAATGATCTTCTAGTAGGAATAATATCGATTCATAAGCGATAGGAAAATTATGGAATTAGGATTAATATATATTAATTCGAAACGATTACTTTGGAATATTTTATACCTCCTTCGTCGAAACATTATTCTTCTAAAAATATTACCATGAAAATCGTATTATTGTTTTACAAATGAAAGATAATGGATGTCACGAGGAAATTAAGCGAAAATTTCAGCAGATGGAATTAAAGAGACAATGGGACTGTTTAAAAATTACCTTCAGTTGTTCTGTTGTCGTTATTATTTGGAGTGCCTGCAATTAATAATTAGGAACGAACGGGCACAGTAATTCAGAAGTTTCTCTCGAAATTAATTAAACTGAATAATTCCTCTGCATTCGTTGAAAATACGTAGCAGTTTGTCGCGATGAATTGTATAGCGACAGTGATTGTTATTAATTGTCTTTTCAATCACCTTCGTACAGAGGAAGAGTAGGTTCCAGTATCTTCGATATATTATAAACGTATATAAAACAGTATATCGAACACTACTTTCTATGTTCGATTTATAAACTCGAATCATTTGCGACTAATGATGTAAAGAATGATACAGAATAATTCAACGCTTTGCAGTAAAATTACTAACCGCTGGCCACCATCCTTTCGTTATCCTGGATATACATACATAATTGTATTGTCGATTTAATCCTTTACCTTATGACACTCTCCCTAAGCTTCCAAGTGTTTACTTCGTTGCCAATAATTTCCCACGAAAATACAATTCTATATTCACGCTAACGTCGAATTCACCGTGAAACCTGAACGTTTATAAATGCGAAACGTTATTCTCCATCGTTCAAGACCACCTAAATAATATCCACGTATATATCAAACGCAACGTGAACTCATATTTACGAAACTCCATGCAAATCGAATGTAAATTCAATGTAAATCCAATGTAGATTTAACGTAAATTCGTTACTACGAGGGGAAGGGTTAATCCCCGAATTTTTACGGGAGAACAGATGATTTCGATAACATTCGGGTCGCGTCAAAATTCGAACGCGTTGCGTTGCCTTCGATTATTTCGATGTTCGTATATCATTCAGTCGGTTCGCAATTAACATTCAGCGAAAAAATCGAGCGGGACACGGAGGAGCGGTGCGAGAAAGAGGGAAGAGCCGGTCTGCCCGGCGGTTTGTTGCACAATTAATTACCATAAACCACCGGCGCAAACGGCCAGCAAAACGACAGTAGTAACGGTTGATTTGTAATTCCCGATAATATTGATTCCGATAATAGACGGACCTACTCGAACGTCAATTTCCATTTGCTTGGTTAGAATTAGCCGCGTTTTCGCGTGATACCCCGTGAAACGCATCAATCGTCAAACGAACGAAACGCGCGCATCCCGCCGCGCCGCGCCGCGCCGCGCCGCGCCGCCTCTCCGGTTCCGTTCCTCTTTTTCACAAGGGAATATCCCGGACGGATTTATTTATACGTCGCGCACGGAAATAGCTGCGCGGATGATACGTTGCCATAGATTATATCGAGCGTAACGGATGTCGCCCGATAAATCATTATTGCCGGGCCTAATTATCATAATTACAACAGCGGAACGTCGATAATGTTATTTCGATGACCGCCCCGTATATATTAATGCGTAGGAACGTTGGCCGACAGCCATTCGCTGTGTTTTATTAACCATTAGAAATCTTAAGTGCGATCACTTGCTGCGCTGGCCGAGTTTTATAAGTGAACTCGTCGAACCAGGAAATTCATGGAATTATGAAACTTTGTGTGTAAGTAGAGCGTGTCGGGTCCCATACACTGAAGTTACATTTTCGTGGCGAATTTTACTCTGAGGGGATGAAACCACGCCTTGGAAAAAATGCGGAGTTTTCTGTGGATTATCTTGAGAACGGTGTGAGATAACGGAAAAAGTTTAAACAAAAATACATTGTTCCTTCAACGATACCTTCAACATCAACCCTTGAAACTGATTTTCTTAGTTTGCGGTTTTATAGACGCGAAGGATGCACTTTTTTAATAAATGAAACAATGCGTCTCAAAAAATGCAGATGTATTTTCTTTAACAAAATTCCATGGGACAGCGAGAAATTATCAGAACGTAATGTTAAAAAATCAATAGCTCGTGAGGTATTTCAAATTTTTTGTAACACTGACCCAGATTTCTGCTTAATTCCATTTTAATCTGAACGAAGCGAAATATACGTGGGAACATACATATTTCCCGCAATCTTACGCTACATTCTCTTTTGCATTACATAAAATCGCGCGTTACACCAACGTTGGACCGTATAATTCAAAATGCAGCGTTACATTTCAAGGATTACTCATCCTCTCCGAAAACGTTGCAAGCACAACAAATAAACAGACGGCGTTACGCGCTTTATAAAAATCTACTGCTGTCTCGATTTTTTCCGCACGCGTATCGTTTACGAGAGAAACACGGTGCCAACTAACTGTACGAGCGCGTGCGGCAGCACGCGTGATTATTTCGAGTTTAATACGTCTCCATTCAGTCCGGCTGCAAACAGTTTCTCCAGGTGCAATTGCACGGCGGACGCGTTCGGAGAAAAAGAGGGAAAAAGCGGGAGTCGCATCGAATGCACGGCGGAAATTCCTGCTGTGCACCCTTCTAAAAAACGTGAATTCGCGTCGCGACCCGGATACTCCGTTAGTCGGTAAAGCATTAAACATCGGTAGGAGTAAACAGTGAAATACAACGTCAGATAAGCGAGGAAAATAATGTCACGCTGATGCGGACATCGAGCCCGGGGTTAGGCGCAGGGGGTGGCTGCGGCCGAAGGAAGGGGAGAAAACGTTCGTCCCGCCCACTGGCACGACGGTATATGCGGGTCGGTTTGAAAAAAAAGCAGGAGAAGAAGGGGGGAGGGGGGAGGGAAACAAAAACAAAATACGACGATGATAGCAGTGGTGGAACACAAAAGGCACAATAGGCGGTGAAAACTTTTCTCGGCGATGGGAAAGGAGGCCTGAGCGTACGCGCAGGCAGAAAACCAGGGAATTCGGGTCAATGGAAAACAGCACAGGGGAAATTGGGACGTTTTTGCCACCCTTTGAAGTTTCCATGAATCTTCCAGCCTCTCTCCTCCTCGGGTTTTCTTCGGCGTAATTGATTCCTGGTGATACCCGGGGCTCGAAGATGTGCTCGCTCTTTTTCTTGGATGAGATCGTTTTAATGATGCGTTTCTGAGGTTGATCTTGCTTGTCGCCCGTGAATAGGGTTACTGGCAAGAAGGACGCTTTTGTAGGTGAAGTTGGCGGTCGTTGGATTATTGGATTATTGAGTTGCTGAGTGATCGAATTGTTGAATGATTGGATGATTGAGTTATTGAATTGTTGAATTGTTGAATTATTAAATATTGAATTTTTGAGTTATTGAGATAACCTTAAATTTTGTTAAGCGATATAGTGTTTAAGGTTTGTACACTGTTTCAATAATTACTTGTTATTAAATATTAGAGATATAGCAAAAATTCAATTATATCAAATTTAATATACAATTAATAGAAATATTTATTTGTGATTCGTAACATTTCTAAACTAATCGCATTGAAATAATTGCTATACTTTCACAATAATAAAAATCGAAATAGGTTTGAAACAAGCATAAAGATCAGTTGTGTTTTTCGGAACATGGCTTTAAATCAGGAACTTGAAGATTAGTCGTTCCGTACTGTTCAACCTTTGCGAAATCCGAGCCACAATGAAATTTCGTTAAAATGGCGGTTCTCAAACAGCCTGAAAGGAGATACACGATTGCCGTATTAAAAGGTTATCGGTGTTCGAACGAAGATTCCTGCTTAGGAAAGCCTTCGTCGGAGAATACCAAGTCAACGTCTTTGTATCGCGTTACGCGAATTCGACGCCAAAGTGAAGGAAAATACATTTAACGGCTCGGCGGCTTTTTTTTCTCTAGAAACCCTTCGTGCCTCGCGCTCCTCCATTTCTTCGTCACGTTTCCACCTGATTCTCTTCCGAAAGTATTAGATTGAGTCGAAAATAACTTCTGTGTTTCTCCTTCTAAATATAAGTCAATCAAAAGTACATGCATCACAGTTCAACGTTAATTTATTACACGTTCCGAATCAATAAATTACTATCACTGATTGAACATGTCCCCATTGTCCCTGTTATTTAAATACGATCTGGTAATTACCTATTCGATATTTGTGACGGAAGTTGTTTACATAATAAACAAATAACTAGTTTTAGCACAATGCACAACATTTGTCAGAAATTTGGAAACTACGCCAATTTGTTCCGAAACAACAGAGTGAAGTTATTAACTGTAAATGTTCTGCTCGGTTCACGATAATGTTAGACGAATCGTGGAAATTTCAAATTATTCACGTATTTCGTTGAAATTTATTTATCGCTAAGTCCCCCGACCGATAGGCTGAATTAATTTCACATCTAATTTACATTAACATTTACAGTCAAATAATTCCATGGTAATTACTACTGATTCATTTATGCCCGATTAACTAATTATATTCTTAATTACTAAATCAAAATGCTTTATCAATTATTCGTAAATCCAAACGTTACGGAAAACACTCGTTTCCCCGATATTCACAGCAAAATCCTCGAGTGTATCTTTTCCTTGAAAGAGAGAAAAAATAACATAAAACTGTCACTTTACTCTCCATCCAGCTGAAAATACTTCACGCGTAAAGTGGCTAAATGACATCCATCGGATTGCGTTTAACCCTTTGCACTCGCAACGGCCATTGCCACTCGAGCTCGCTACGTAACTCAAACGGTGGCGCAGAGGCACCACAATTTTTACATTACTGAATTTGTCTGTATTTCGCCCTTTGACTACGGAACGCGCACGTTAATCCACTTACTCAATGAAAAGGCAACTTGAATTCCGAAACGAAAAAATACAAATAATAACTCAAATTTCTACACAACATTCGAACTTCACCGTTCAACACGCACAAACTTAATAAACCTACAACAACAATTTTCCATTCGTTTAAACCATCCATCTCAAACGCCTCCGAATCACACAGAATTTCACACTAAATCACGCAATTCAAACCACTCCAAACACACCGCAAACCTACTCAAACCATTACAATACACACGAAACAATCCAAAGTATCCATCTTCCGAGATTCAAAACAATACTCCTCGTGGAATCTCTTCAATCAAATAACTCTTCCGATAATCTCAATTTCTAACGAGCCAATTCATTCGACAATGACCGTCATAACACGCGTCATCCGGTATTTATTGACTGTCACGCGAACAACGGCGGTGGTCGCTCGACAGAGGCCGTCGCAGTCAAAGGATTAATGAACGAATCGTTAAAAATTTCACTGTGTTCCATGAACGCGTACAAATGACTCGCTCATTGGTGCATTAGACAGAAACCGTTCCGAGCATGTCGAGGGGGTTCAAATTCACGCGGCGAGGGGAGCAGGGTGACACGGCCGGGGGTGGGTTATAGATGCGGCGAGCGAATCGAGTTAAACCTTAATCAGGCATAAATGGTGGCGCAAACGTAACTTTTAACGGGCCAATAAAAAGGAGGAAATGAAAATCGTCGGCGTTCCTACGTGTGTGTGTGTGTGTGTGTGTGTGTGTGTGTGTGTGTGTGTGTGTGTGCGTTTCTGTGTTTCCGTGTGTGTGTGCGCGTGTACGTATGCAGCCGTCGCGCGTTTGATAATAATAGCGGCACGACGCATTCTGTCGGGCTCGAAGGCAGGGGGTGGGGGGTGGTTTATCGTTGCTCGTTCGTGAAACGCCGCGCGCCGGTGACGTGGACGAATTTATCGATGCTACACGCCGATTAGAATTGTGCGGACTCGGTCAACCGCGATTCACTTTTGCTTTTCGAAAATCTGCCGGGCTTTCCAGGAACAACGGCCGGATCGTTCGACCGGGGAATCGAGTGATGGCTGATTTGTATTCAACGACGACGCCGCAGCCCGACTTGTATTGGTGTCCATCGGGCGCGAGGCATTAACGAAATAAAGTTTCGCCGGAATTGTTAGTCGAATGAAATGTTTGGTCTCGATTTTATTGTCATTTTATGCGACGATCAGAGTACGGTGTTTATCGTTGAACTATCGAGGAAAGTGAATTCGTTGTTCCCTCTGAATTGTTCTTTTTCCGTTCTCTTGTTTGACTGGAGTTTATCGTTGGTTGATGTGGTTTGCGTTTGTGGGAAATCGGTATTTATTGAGATAGAGACGTATGATTATTTTGGATATTATTGAAATAAGGCTTTTTAATAATTGCTTGTATGTGTTTTCCTGTGATGTCTTGGTTATTGTTGATTGAGGAATAACGGATTAGAGATAAATTGTTTAATGTTTATTGGTTTATTTGGAATTTGGATATTCGTTGTTTTATTCCATTTTTCAGAATTATATATTGGGATATGTTTGTACTGTACGATGTTTATTCAATTGGTGGCAGAAATACGAGGAGAGGAATTTTCGGTGTAATTTACACCTGTTGGTAGCGAGAGTTGTCAGATCAAAACGCGGAAAGATCGACTGTCTGACTATTTGACAGAGGGGGCGATCGATCTTTCGGCGTCGCCGCTTTGCAAGTCAGGAACGTCGAGAGAGGGTTGGTAAATACCGATGAATGCAGGATGGAATGCTGCGAACTTCAAATATTCGGATTCGGTTACGATTTAGGGATGTTTTGTCGATTGATTCTTATTTTCCAAGGAATGTGTGCAATACTCAAAATGTTTTGCGTTCGTCGATATTGGTAACTGAAATTCCGATAATGTTGCGATTAAAATCAAAATTCTTCTTTTCTTAATAAAAATCAACCATCTTCGTTTTTTTTAATCGATACATTATCCATTTCTAGAGTGACGTTATCGAAGTTAAAAATCAGAAATTTATCAGAAAACATTATGTCAAAAATGAGTGGAAATATAGAAGTGAATATACTTCGATTACGAACATCTCAGGTTATTCTAAAACTTTTATTGCTTTAAAAACAATTCTGAGACGATATAAAATATAGAGTGACGTATAAAACTGCTATATTAACCGACGAATGATGGGGCAGCGACGTGGGTGCCGAATGCCGGAATAATTTAACCCATAAAGATTTTTTATTTCCATAGAGGCTGCGTAAAAACTTTATTACATTTCTCCCTTATTATTTCTTCGGGATCTACTCTTACATAATATATTGTAGTAAATGATAGAAAACACCTATATGCAGAATATTATATGGATTCAATGATTTTCAATTTAAACACACCAATAAATAATTCATCATGACCTAAATCAAACAATACAATACACACATTAAAAATTCTTTCACATTTCTCTTTTCTCATTAATTCAAAATAATTCCCAAATTTCAATAAATCCATATACAAATCTTCTTCGACAAATACTTTCAAAAATATCAATTTTCCGAACCTCTTACCCAAGATCCACCCCTTAACAGACAAAAATAGTTCAAATAACTCCCAATATAATAAAAAAAAAAGAGCAAAGTAATATTAAAAATAATAATTCCCAAATTTCAATAAATCTATATACAAATTTTCTTCAACAAATACTTTCAAGAATTCAATTTTTCCAACCCCTCACCCAAAATCCACCCCTCAACGAGCAAAAACGATTAAAATCCTCTCCACGCTGATGCTAATTCAATAGTAACGAAGACGACAACATTAACGCCTTCTTCCATCCATCTTCGGGAGAGCGTTCCACCGATCCGACGAAATTCGAATTTTCGTGTCGCTATGGGTAATCGATGGATGCGCCCCGTGAAAAGAAACTTTATCGAGACGTGAAGTGTGACTGGTAAATGAAACGAATAGAAAGACGAGCGACTCGCAGGTAGTTGGCAGCGAATACACGAGATAAGAAAAAAGTTCGGCGATGGTGGACGTGTCGGGGGTGGGGGGGATGAAATATAAGTTCGACGGAGATAGAGGGGTGCACGGCGAAGCGTACCGGTATTACCGGGAATTCCGGAATATAGGCGGAAACTCGGAGCGCAAAACAGAGGGTCATGCAGACAGATAGCACATTTTTTATTCGGAGGGGGTGGCTCAAGCTGCGCTGAGAAGAACTGATGGACCGTGGTGGATTCGAACGATAGTTGATTGTAGCCTGCGAATCTGGATGAAAATAAATCGCAGGCCCTGCTGCATGAAAGTTTCACGCGCCAGGAAATGAGGAGATTCCTTAAAGTGGCTGGCCCGATACGATTTATTTACTCGCCGATCCAATCGTGTTCCTCTGTTTCAACTCGCTCGATCGTTATTGATGTAAACTCGTGCCACTTGAAATCGTTGGAACACGAACGAATTAAGGGGGGAATTCTTCTGGAGCGACGAATCAAGTTTTATTTATATATTAACGCTCGGCAATTTTCTATTAACCCTTCGCACTTCAGAGATACATCTCAGTTGTCGATTGATTTGACACAGTAAAATTGTGAAGTTTGATATTTAATATTAAACTTCGTATAATGCACCGATGTGTGAAATATTGAAAGAAAACAGTTTCTTTCCCAATGTATGTGCGATTTCTTAAGTTAATTTCAGAAAATGTTATCTGATTGAAAAATATTGAGTATTTCCAGTGAGAAACTTCCGGCAAAGGGTTAACTCTTTGCAGACGAGATTGTTTGGGAAAATGTCAGTCTTTCGTCAGTTGCATAATTGAATTATTCATTTGTAGCTTTTGACTTCATAGAGCAAAATACATAAAATGGTCAGAATGTAATATTAAATCATTCGATTGAATTGCGTCATTATTATTGCATGTTCATCGTGCTCAATGTTACCGCGTTAGGTAGCATTGTTTATAGAAATGTTTCCTAATAACCGTTGTTCCATTGAATGAGCTATAATAATTCGATTTGGCTGAAGGTTACCGGCGAACCCCATGGCATTCAACGTGTTAATGAATAAATAGTTGATTAACCGAGAATTCATGGTACTTACGTGTTACACGAACCACTTTCATCTTCTAATTAAACGTCGCCTTGCTCAGTCATTTGAATCAAGTCTTGATTAGTATTTATTTAATACTGTAATATATAATTAATATTTTATTATTACTATCATTACTATTTCATTTTCTGTAGACAAAGGTAGTCTGTATAATGCACGAGTACCAAATTAATTTTCACACGAATGTAAAATGGTTTTAAAAGTTTAATTTGAAGATAGCGACAAAAGTTGATACAGTTTTAAATAAGATAGAAACACTCCCCGACTTTATTTGAACAGTATGAAATTTAAAGTTCATTTATTTTCTCTGCAAACGGAACGCGTAAAACGTCACCGCGATTCCCATTTAATCGCGGCCGGTGTCAAAGGGTTTTTCAAAAAAATCTTTGACACACGGTTGAAGGGGGAATTACTCGGGCACAAAGTTAGAGTATTTCGAGACCAGTTTCCTCTCGCATATTTCCGATTACATAAGCGCCGGTCTGTGTAAACGGTGCAGTATGGCAGTTTACATGAATGCAGGCATCAAAGATGTTTGAGGACCGTTGATATTACGGATCTCCCGACTCTAATCGAGGCACCGGTTCAGACGCCGTTAAACATGCGGTCATTTACGAACGCCATCATTACGACACACAACAAATACATTTATCCGAGCGCTACTAGCATATAATACCGAGCCGAGGAAGTGAGTACACAATTTCATCGTTGAGAAATTCAACGCTGTTCAAATAGCCATTTCATTTAGTCGTGCGAACTCTTCGAAAAAAGGAGGCACTATTTTCGTAAAATTGACGTATATTCAGAACTCGCATCACCTTAATATAAAAATCAATTTCACGAAGGTTCAATAAATTTAATATCTAACCCATTCACATTAATTACTACACTAAACTCTGATACTTTCAAATCTAACGTCTAAATAATTACCAGCCTTCATCCAAACACATCACTTCCAATTCCAACGCTATCAATCTATCAAAACAATATAACCAACTACACACTTCAAACAACTACAAACCTACGAAAACCCAATCCAAATCCCAAAGGACACCAAACAGGTCACAGCGTCTAATCAACCAACCAAGCTTCATCTTCAATCTTCAGGACACAAGTTCGAATCGTTATCAATAAGACCAGCTGAAACACCTTCCGAATCTCTCATCGGAACGATTCACCGAATACACCTAAGATTCCATGCCCAAAGACTCAGCTCCGACGGCTCGCGTCGATAAGAACACGGATCCTGGCCCGAAATTATCACGCCGTCCAGCCGGGAACTCGGCCAGCACAATGTCCACTAATTTCGTTGATTACCGTTCGAGGGCTGCCGCGTTGGCGCGGGCGCCGAGATCAAGGCCTTCGCGGGAGGGCAGTCTGCGCCGCGGTTTCCTGAACTACGATTCTCAACCGTCCGTTCTAATACTCTTTGTAGCCGGCGCGGCGGCGGTCCGCGGGCTCAAAGGCGTGTACACCGCTTAAAACTCGCCCCGCACGAAGTCTGTAACTCAGATTTGAAGGCAGGGAGAGAAACGGGCCAGGGGAGGGGAACGGCTTGCGGTGTCCCCGTGGCCGCGGTCGTTCCTCTTTAATTCGGGACGCAGCCTCTCGTCTTTGAAGTAGCCTCGTCTACCCCCGGCGCAAGTAATCAGGCGAACCCTCTGGCGGACGCGGCATCGGATACTTGCACGACCCTGTTTTGCCCTCGAATCTTCCTTCCCGGAAACTTTTCTCCCCCTAAGGTGGAAAAAGGTGGCCGCCCGGCGGAAGGGGTGGCCGAGGTGAACGGCGAGCAACGGGCGGAGGGGGGAGGATTCGAACGGACGGCCGCAGCTGCCGGTGTTAATGCCGGACTACCACGGTTCTTCTCGTCTTGGGATTTTCCACTGTAACGAGATTAAATCGGGTCTGGCAAGACCTCGCGGGACACGGACCTCGCGGTTTCGGGGCGATGGATCGGACGATATTAATGGCCTCGATGCGAGTGAAAATTATTGACCGGATTCTCGTGTCTTTGCTTTTTGCGCCGCCGGGCTCTCCCGGGTTATTTATGTTCTAATGCGGATTCCGAGTATTTTGGATCTTTGGTGTTAATGGTGATTAATTGGTGTTTTCGGTGTGTTTACTCGGGATATTGTAATAAGGAAATTTCGAACGTGGTGTGGTTCACTGCTAAGATTTTGGTCACTTGTTTTCTTGCGGAATATGAGAAATAGTTTCAGCAAAAATTGATGAATTTATCAGTAAACGATATTAAAACCAGTAGAAGATTACGTGAAACATATTTGTCCGAACGTCTATTTCCCAAGATACAAAAACCAGCGTAAACACCACGAAAGATCCCAGAATTCGTCCTTCAACCCTTTACGGACGTCGTTTCAGGGGATCAAGCAGTGATATTTAAAATACTAAGTCGCAAACAGATTTAATTATTCGAACACCAAGAGATCCCGACGTACCACTATTATTTAACATGTTCGCTACCAGCGTCACATATCTGTAAGGATCGTAGTCCTATATTTTACACAATGAAAATGAAATTAATCCTATGGATATTGTTATTAAAAATGCTAAACTACGACATTATACTTACGAACTCAATGACTCGTTTCAGTTTTATTTTTCTAACATTCTGTTTAGATTTATTGGATCGAAGAAAATATAATTGCAGAGACCGTCACCGAAATAAGCGTTGGTAACGCGTTAAGCAGTCGATATAGTTCGTCCAAGTTTCTATATTCCAAAGAATCTCCCAAGAGTTAAAACACATCGAAAAATCCGCAATTCCTACGAACATGCAGAAGCGAAGCTGCAGAGCCGAAGGCGACACGTCGCGCGTAAAAAACAACACCAGATCGTTCCGTTGCGAGCAGACCTAGACCGTTCCGGTAGCTCGTGGAAGCCTGGTTACCTGAAGGCTCCTCGTTCATCGATCTTCCCCGAATCACGGCCAGTCTCCGGAGGCAGGTCTGACCTTTGCCCCAGCGTGTCACGCGGCGCAACGTCTCCGAGGCTGAAGAAACGGCAGGGGAAGAACAGAGGGCTCATCCCCTGGCGTTTCGCTTTAATTCGAGACATTCAGCGCAGCGTCGCGCTCTCTCCTCGTCTCTCGAGCAGTCTCGTGGTCTGTGTCGGTGTGGTCCGAGCTGGCGAAGAGCCTCGACACCGATGGCGGCCACTTGTCTGATAGAACGTCTGGCCTCTTCCTATCCGACCACCTCTCCCCCCTTTCTCTCTTCTTCGCTCGTCGGTCTCTTCTTCCTTCTTCCCGTTCCTTCCTTTTTTTTTTGCTCGTGACTCGTGGACTTCGCGTTGCCGCGGAATTCCTCCGTTTATCCCGGCGGAAAAGTTTTCCGGGCTAATTGCTGGCCGCTTTTCGCCCGAGTTTCGGCCCTGAAAAGTGGCTGAAAGCGAGCGTAATCGGTTCGTCTTTGGCTTTGTGCTGCGCTCCGGGGGTGTAATTGAATACTTGGGGTAAGAACGATTGTGTTCATCCGGCCCTCAGAGGGAATCGTTTTCCAAGCATCCGCGAGCTTACGCCTTGAGGCTTCTGTTTAACAGATTCGGCTCGGTTGTATTGTAAACGCCTCGCAGGAGGATGTTCTCGTTATTGTTGCCCTGTATTTTGATTGGCGTTGAGAGTGTCTTGAAGACAATGTCTCTTGGTTTCCTTTTAACACGTTTTCGAGTGTTTTGATGTTAATAATGTTTGATGGTCTTGTTCTTTGCATCGAGTATTTGGAATGTAATACTTATGTTAAAGTAAATTCAACGTGATATTTAATGAAAATTTTATGAATTCAGTTTCATGGGAATTAAACTTATTTTCGGAACAGATGTTCGGAATTGTATTAAAGTTATGGAACTTGAGGTATTGTTTCGAACGCGTTAAAATGTTTCGGATTAGTTTTCTTTGAATACACGGTGTATCGTGAGCTTTTTACTTTCGCAATTAAAAGTTTCTAACAACAGTAGGTTTCAACAATTACCCGGCGACCTTTAGTTGAACTCATCACATGGCGATTTTAACGTTGAAATAATCTTGCTTCTGGAAGCGCAGCTCTTGAAACTTTGGGGACTAACAACCACTTGTCTGGCATGACTATAGTTTTGTCTTCTTGCGCTATTTCTCGCGAACAAGTGCTCAAAGCTTGGCTTAAGTGTCAGTCTACATTCATGGGTGTTCTACGAACAGACGTACTACGAGCGACAACCAATTACGCTTGATAAGAATTAAATTCGCCAATTAATCGTGGTAAACGTGTATACATTACTGATTAAAATTCTAATGAAATTTTAAGTCAGATTAGAAGCGCACTGGAACAGTACGGTTCTAAAGCTTCAAATTATTTCATTTCTTTTGTATTGAAGAATATTTATTTATAGTCTTGAGTAAATATTTTTCACGTAGATTCACACTTTTGATGTTTGAATTATCAGTTTTCAGGGACTCTGTGTATTGAATAATAATCAAGATTTTTAAATTATTAAATATGAAAGGAAACCTTGATTGAGCCAACTAGTCGGGTAACTCGATATCCGGATTAATGAGCGAATGATGATATTCCAATATAATATTCATGTATTCATATGACGCTAATGAAAATTTAATGCTTTAACTTGGTTTCTATTCCGCGTGGTCGCAATATTAAACAATTTCCTTAATATAAGATATATCCTGTGCTTCGCAACGACCCAGATTTATTTATAAAGCACCGATATACATATAATTATATAAAATCATAATTACAAAAACATTTATTTCTCTCTAACGTATTTCTTCAGGAAAAAATATTAATTTCAAAATTATCAAAACAATAATACTATATACGTCACATTTGAAACTTAAATCGCCCTATTACCTTAATCAACACTAGAACCACATATAACACAATTAATATATAATCCCTACAAAAATTGTAACACTAGATTATTTCCAGTTTCTTCAGACATTCACCACAGTATTCAAATAAAACTTATTTTCAACATCATTTCGAATTTCCAATACTTTTAAAATACCAATAATTCCAAAACAAAAATATCCAAACCAGTCATTCTTGAGACATTCTAGTGTTGAAAAGAAAGAAACTACAAGCACATTACAGAACCACTCGCCAAGAAATCATCCCATCCACTAAACTAAAGAATAACCCGCCTAAATTGGAATATTTACCCTACAATGCGGATTAAATCATCCGCCGGTATTTCAATCCAAATTCTTCCGCCGGAACATTCGAAAATAGCCCGAAGTAGTTGGCGTCGATGGTGCCGGTCTAATTCATCGCGGAAAGTTTCGGTGGGTGGTCCAACATTCCCGAAGATTCCGCCGCCTATGCCGCGCGCGGCTCGGAATGAATCGCGAACGGGCCCGGGAAAAAAGAATGTCATTCAACGGGACGGAGAAAGGGAGAGAAGAGTTGTCTTAATTATTTATTTATACGATCGAGTTCGCGGCGGCGCGCCGGGAAATGTTCCATTAAACCAGACAGGCCTAGGAAGCGCGGCGTTATTCGACAGAGCGTCTCACCAGGAGCGAAACTCGAACTCAATTCACTCGGAATTCAAATTACGGCGTGCACCGTCGGTGGCTCGGCTCCTCCTTTTCCGTTGCGACCCCTCGCCGCCGCCCCCGGCCGCCCTTTCCCTGTCCCTTCGCGACTCCTTCTTCAACCCCCGTTTATTTTCCGTCTCCCACGCTCCCATTCCTGCGTGCGTCTGCGTCGGAATGCGTTGCACTCGAGAGTCGATGCGCTCATGCAGCCGCGGAACAAAAGTGAACAGACAAACGCCGGCTGGCGGCGGAGCTGACTCCAGAATTGTGCTGGGAATATTTCCCTGACACGTTCTGAAGTTCTCCGCGCGGTCAGTTGTGCAGCGCGACCTCGATTGACCCCTTAAACCTTTCGCCTCGAATGGTACGTACAGGTAGCAGGAACGTTTTTAATTACTCGGAGGCTGGAGAATGAGTAGATAAGGGAAGATCGTGCTGTATGGGGATTTTTGCTTGTGGCCGATAGCTTGGATTCTGTTTTATGAAGTTTATATTGAAAAAGACGTGTTCAGGGACGAAAGAGTTAATCGGTTAGTTGTTTTTGACGAGTGTAGTTGAAGAAATGGGCTTAGTTTTTGTGATAGATTTTATGCACAAAGTTTTTAAAAAGATTGCAACGGCTAACTGGTTGATCGGAGATTTTGAATCGTTCGAAGAGAAGTATGATGGAAGATTAGCGTTGAATAAAAATATTTAATAATGTGAATGGCTAGATAATAGTATAAAGTAGGAACAACGATGCCAAATAATAATATGAGTGAAAAAAGATTCGAGTACGAATTAGTAGTTTCACGTGGATCTATGATTTGCACAAATATTTTAAACTACTTTGTTATTGTATTGTTCTTTTGTCACTGCTAATGAATGTTATGTTAACTAAACAAGTGAATAATGTAAAGATTATGAAAAAGAGTAACAATCTTCAGCTCGATGTTTTCCGTGACCTAGATTGTCTAGAATTTTAGTGAAATCGTTTAGAATAGACCAGATTTCTTTTTAAGATCGTATTTAAAGAAATCAGTTCTGAAAATGTCGATGATTCCTTTGATCTGGAAGGAACCCGCAATTACTATTGTCCAAACGGACATTGATTTCTTCAACTTCGTCGCTTGTCTCAATAGCTTCCGCTTCGCCGGCTTCGGGCTATACAGAAGCCTTGACATAAAAGACCGCGGTCGAAGTTATTAGATGGATGAACAAGGAACCGTAACTTCTGTTTACTCGAAAAATAAAAGCGAGCACTGTGCCACGCTCCAAATTAAACACTCGGTATTTTAAAAGCGGTATCCGGGAAACGTTTTCTTGTACTCTCATTTCTATAAGTGCATTTCATCCGTCTCCTCTATGAATTCTTTCACGAACCCATGAATAAGAAACCAATTCATTGTACCCGTAAAAGAGTACCACCACAAACGGAGATAAAAGCGTTATTAAAAATTCACTTCATTATTCGAAATGTCATATTTCGCTTTGTTCAATGTACGGTCATTAATTTAACCCCTTGAATGAAAATGACGAGTCTCGCTCACTCCGTGCGACACATGATTTTATCATTTATTTTATAAATCCATGATATCATGAACGAAAATAATTCACTTATTTTCGCAAAGAAATTCAGTTGAACCTGTAACACTTCGGTTTTCTTTATAATAGTATCAACAAAGTTGCGATAAAATAAAATAGCGTAAGCATGAACGTGTGAGACCAAGTAAATAATAAAGTAGGAGGTTAATAAATCATAACCGCGTATTCAATAATTAATTCTCAACACTAGAACAACTGCACTCGTCAAAATGACGGGTTTCAGTTTTATTTCGCAATTACTGATACCTTGAAAGCATTAAATACTCTAAATGATTTGAAAAATAAATGGTTTCACTTGAATATTGTAATTAACCCATTGCCCTCTGATTTATACTTTAACTAAGATCGATACAATTACTTCATTGTTAATAATTTATTAAGAAGAGAAACAATTTCGATGTTTATTCTAGTCTACCTTTCTTCCAAAGATTAACAATAGAAAAATAATATTCAACTTACACCTAAAAAAAAATAAATAATACTCAGATCTCTTAAAATCAGTTCAAAATCTTCACGAGTCTAACATTACAATTACAGGCCAAATCGTTAGTACATGAAAAATCCGAAAGCAAATCTATTATCGCAATCTCCATAACCGTCACAACCATGTCAAACGCTCGATTGTTCCGTTAACTCTTAATTCACCGCGCAATCACGGAATAATTTGTCCCTATCGTTTGAACCGCTTTTAATGAGGCTCATCCATACCGCAACAAGGACGAGCTTCCCTTTCGACGCCCTCCGCGGAAACTCGAAATTCCTGAGGCTTAAGGGAAAATTTGCCGTCGAAATTGCGCGTGACGTTTACTATGACCGTAATAAAGTTTTAATCGGCGATGATAATTTATGGTTCGCCTTGGCGGCCGGTTCGAAAGAAGATCGGAAAGGGAGCGTGTTCCACGAGAAATTCGAGGGTCGATAATTCACAAGCGTAGTTCGTTTACGAGAAGTCGTCCATTAACCACGGGAGTGCTTTTAATGTAAAGTGGGTGAAGTCGTAAAGCTCAAGCCCCATACGTAGATTAAGCCCCCGCGCGCTTCGTTTCGTTCCTTTTACGATCCCCTGACCGCCATCGGCCGGTCTGTCTCGAACGATGCTACAAAATCGCTTTTGACCGCCATCATAGTATTTCCCTGCGACCCTTTCGTCGACCGCTACCCACCTATACGTCTCGTTCTGTAAGCATTCGACGCTACGGTTTGCTCGATCCGTCAAAATGACGGATTTGCGCCTCTCGTTTCTCGTAAGAGATCTGTTGCAGGAAAATATCGAGAGTTACGCAGAGGTTATTATTGTTAACTCATCTACGATCAAATTTGTCATCTTTTAAATTGTTTCTATAACACTGAAACTAGTAAACAGGTCAAAATTACCTAATCCTGATTCCTTCTTTTTGCAATTATTAAATAGGTATGTTTCTCTGAGAAATTATTGAAGAAATTGGTTTAGCAACCTGTAAACTGAATGAAATAAAGTTTCAATAGATGCAATCATTAAGATTCTATAGATCGATTTCAAAATGTCAATTTAACTGCTTGGTAGTTTCAGTGTTAAGAAATTAGTATTAACAGTATAGTTCTCAGTTTTGGAAAGTGTAATTGGAAATTTTGGATTGATGTTTCGAACTTTGTCTGTTCATAATCCTCAACCATATTATATTAGTCGAAATGAGGTCTTTGTAATTATCTTTATTTTACTTACGTTGATAATTATCGTTAATCTTCATAATTTATTTCATAAAAGTTACTATGCTACTTTTCTTGGTGCACCGTTCGTAAGTAAATAAATATTTCAATTTCAGAGTTCGGCGCTACGGTATGTAGAGCTCGGTACATAGTGATTATAAACGCTTCCAACCCACGATCGTATCCAACAAAGTTAGCCCCGAAACATGTTATGTGTACCCAAACTCTCGGGAAACCGATATTCTTATGTCTTATGCGAGACACTTTCAGAATTCTGACTCGACCCTGGTCGATCACGTACCGACCCAACCCGACCGTGATTTCGAGTGCTCGTGCACCTTTAATATCCGATAGTTCCTTGCCAATTGGAAATATCTTATCGTCCCCGAGACAGTTAGTGTTTTTTTTATTAACCTTTGTACCCTATCTCCATGAATCTTAGAATATCTTAGAATATCCCTTTATCTTCGCGTTCCCTTTAATGAAATCAATTACTGATAATTCTATCTATTACAGATAATCTCTTATTTCTTTTTATATGAGAACATTTTAATAGTGCATTACAGTTTGATCTCGATTATAGGTTACTTAGATAAGTCAAGAGTTAATTTATATGAGATATTATTCTATTGTTCGTAATAATATTAGGAAATTATGTAATCAATAATTTATAAGAATATAATTTCTTTTAATAATGAAATTTAATAAAGAAATTTTTTAATGAGAAGTTAATTTAAATGAAACTTTTTACGAGAAATTAATCAATTTCCTTGTTAAACGTTGGTCGATCTTTTCCCCTGCTGTTTTACGTTGTTCAAAGAGTTCCACCGGTAGAAAAATAAGCCGATACGTTTCAATTCCCAGCATAATTCGATTCCCGCGAAGTTTCGACGTGTGCAATTCGCAAACAGCGATAAGTAGTTCAATCCAGAGGAAATCGAGAGAAGCCGGAAACCAAGACGCCACCGGGGAAGAGTTATAATCAGCACGGAATTTCGAGATCGTGCATTCTGTTTACTTACCCCGGTTAGTTAGGGTGTTTCAGTTCGCTCGCAGTAACGGTTGTGTTAACTTGTAGACCTGCAAAAACCGGAATAACCAAGTTACTCGCGTAGTCACGGTATTCAACTGGTACGTTGCGAGACCGTTGCAAAAACCTGTCAACAATAGGGATCAAGAAACGATTACACAGAGACGTAATTAGTAACCAAAGAAATGTTCACAGAAACTGCTGACGAGTCTTCGAACTCTTAAAATAATGAATTCAAAATATGTCATCCATTAAATTAGATATTCATTGAAATATACAAAATTATATAAACGCGAATGAAAACGAACTGTTGTATTCGATTTTTAGTACATTATATTATTCTAATTATGAAAACAGTCTTTATTATCTTTTAGTAGGAACTTATTCAATTTTATTTCGTTAATCAGAGCTTGGAGTGCAAATACAATGTTACATTGTTATCGTATCATTATTACTTTTGCGAAATGTTGGTTGAAAAAAGGTTATACCCTGAGAGAACGTAACTTATTATTTTAATCAATCCTACTAATTGAAATTTAATGCAAACAAAAGGTCTTGCTTTTTTCCTGACTTTACCCACGGTTCTCCAACCGCTCACTCAATTAACATAATCATTTCTGTAACGAAGTCTCCTTTCTTTCTTTCTCTATCTCTCTCTCCCTCCCTCTCCCTATCCTCTCATTTTTCATCCCTCGTCGAATTTTGACGTCGAGTTGCAATTACTGGAATAACCCAGACATGAAGGAACGCACAAGCTAATCGATAAATTCTACCAAGATATCGTCGGTATTGTGCAATTACCAGCGCACATACAATCTAACATTTTCGAGTAGGCAGCGAGCCTATTAAACATAAATCATGCCATACCGTGCAACGATGTTAACCGTTATTCAACTTTTCAACGCTGTTCTTAATAAATCTCTCTACGTAGTCTTAAATTAAGAAGCAGCTGAATAATTTAGTTTCGCGAAGATTAAATATATTTTATGCACCTATATACCGGATAAATAAAACATAAGAGCACCAAGTGTATCGTTATAAGCCATAGAAAATTGATCAAAGTTTATTGGAACAAAAATAATTATTTTCTGATGTCCACAAATTCTTGAATAAAAATTATCCATGCATTTTTTATTCAAATTGTTGCATAAATGTCATGGTTCATGAAGTAAATGATTATTCTTTGTAACAATAAATGTATATTTAATTATAAAAGGAACAGTAGTAAATTGAAGGTGGCGAAAATTTATATTGAAATCCGAAACTGTTTTGAATCTGAAATTTTTAATAGACACCAGCTTGATTCGGGATGCTAATTTATGTAGAATGATTCAATCTGCGTATGTACTAACATTTATACTTCGGTACTTCGTATCAAGGCAACTACAACGTTCAGCAGCCTTTGTGCATAACGTGTGCGCGTATATTGTATGTGCATTTGTACATGACGCGTGTACGTGTACATAGTCGCATGAATATGGAACGTCGAAATGCGTGTAATGCTCAACCATCGTACCTAATATACGCATTATAGTTGACGTGCTTGTAGACAGTCATACTACGGATACATGGACTCTGTAAATCCCTGAGAAGTTGCAGCTAACATTGATTTCACGTTCACTGGAAATTACTACAGGTTTCAGTCTAAACGAATAACTTGATACTGTTATGTAACCAGAAATGCGAGCACATTTCTCCCTTATGTCAGTGTATCGTATAGTTTAACATTTCCCAATAAGAAATCAATACGAATAAAGAAAATTCTTAGTGAGAAATTAATAGAAATAAAGAAATTTTTTAACGAGAAATTAATAGAAATAAAGAAACTTCTTAATGAGAAATTAATATAAATATAGAAAATTCTTAATGAGAAATTAATATAAATATAGAAAATTCTTAATTAGAAATTCATATGAACAAAGAAAATTCTTAATTAGAAATTAATATAAATATAGAAAATTCTTAATTAGAAATTAATATAAATATAGAAAATTCTTAATTAGAAATTAATATAAATAAAGATATTTCTTCACAAGATATTAATATAACACTTTTTTACAAGAAATTGAAGCAAATAAAGATATTTATTAATAATATCGGAAAAGATTTTACTAAGTTTATTAAATAATTTTTGTTAATTGAATATAAGCGTCAAGAAACATTTGCATTGTATTCCTTAACAGTACATTCCTTCTAGAAACGATATTATTCGTTTATATTTATTGAGCATAAACGTTGAAGCAGATTTGTATTTTATTTTACGCTTCGTCTGGCATAAATTTTACAGGTTAAACGCTACGGCGGATAATTTATGGGTACAAATATTTTCGTTTAATTTTTTTTATTCGCCGGCCCGAGCGTGCACCGAAAATTTCGAAAATCCAATAATTGAACGGCGCACGACTTTGAAATACGAGTCGGACATTTATGTCCGAACAATTATGAGATATTACCGGCCGAAGGGCAAAACAGAGTTACAATTTGAGCGGCTGAAGATTATTGTTACGCATCATCGTTCAACCGGAAAGTTCGCCAATAAATGCCACCGAAATATCAAGGCACGAAATACGCTGACTCGCCCACGACAGGAAATCAATGCTGTGCCCCTCGATAAATTAATAGAAAGTAATAATGGGGCAACATCATTTTTGGTCGGTTTGAAGAATCGTACATACTTCGGGAAGGATAAAACTGTATTTATATTTTTGAATTTTGTTTAGGTAGAAAGTTAGATTTTACTCGGCAATTATTATTGAAATTCTATAGTTTTTTAATTGACGTTACTCGATTACATGAAATTCAATGGTTTCAACGGGAGTTACAGAAAAATTCATTGAAAAATCTTTGAAAATGGTGGAGATGCAGTGATTTACGTGAAACAGGTTTTAAAAAACTGCGTTTGGACTAACAGAAATATTTCCGTCAATCTCGATGTCAATCAAAAAGTAAAATAGTCGTGCGTTATCTAGAAAATCTTGTTTTTTGAAAAGTGACAGTCAGATTGACTGGAAAATTTGATTTCTGTTTTAAAATGTATTCGGTTGTCAATCTCGCAACATTTACAGCAGATTAGACCTCTAAATTAACAAGTTAAAATACGGAAAAAATTTAGTTGCAATATAATTTGTAAATCTACAAAACTTAAAATCAAAATTTCGAAAATCGAAATTTTTAGATTACCTGAGATTCCTCACTAGGCTTATCTCATTTCTGTCCCTAACCAACCCAGCCCAACCTTAAAATAAATTATTACCATTAACCAAGACCTAACCAAAATGAATTTAAAAACGTAAAGTTAACAAACCTACGGTATTAAAAACGGAATCGAAACGTTCAAATTACCTAACTGTAACATTCCTCAGGAATTCCAAAGGCAATAGCCAATTTCATCCCCTATCCACCCCAGTTCAATCCCAAAATAAATGATTTCCAAACCTCATGTAAAAGCATAAAATTAACAAACCTACAATATTAAAAAAGGAATCGAAATATTCAAATCACCTAATTGTAAGATCCCTCACGTGTTCCAGAGACTGTTAATTACTTTCATCCCCTATCCTCCCCATCCCCACCCCAAAATAATTTTCAGAGCTAATGTCAAAACATAAAATTAACAAACCTAAAATATTAAAAAAGGAATCGAAATATTCAAATCACCTAATTGTAAGATCCCTCGCGAGTTCCAGAGACTGTCAGCCAATTCCAGCCCCTAACCACCCCAGCATCCAGTCACGTGTCACGGCCGCGGGTCACGTTTGAGCACATTCAGGCAATTAATTACCCCTTGATCGTCTTACGATCATCTGCCATTTGCATGGGAACCGATCGTCGGTAGCCGTATTCCCAATTCGTGGATAATATACGCGCGTTCGCCTTCTTCGAGCTCGCGTTCCTCCGGCGGAGACGATGCTCGAGAATCGGCTCGCGGACGTACGACTCCGCCCGAGGGAACACTTCAGGAAGTTTCAGAAATAATTACGCCCGGTATTGTCGGGACGAAGACCGGGGAGCCTCGGTGCCTCGGCGCGACGTGTAATTTATGATTGACGCGAGCGCTAAGTGAAAGACGCGTCTCGCGTCTATTTAAGCGGACCGTTAATTAGGAGCATCGCGCACGGGCGTGTCGATAAATAGCGGACGAGTATCTCGCCAAGGCGAGCTATCCGAAATAGTTCACGGTAATATAGGCTGACTCATAAACTAACAAAGATTAATTGTCAAAAGTAAGGAAACCATTGCTGCGGAGAGTGAATTCCTTTTCAATCGATTTTTCTTAAAATTTCTGTATGAAGATGGTAATTCTTTATCTTCGAATACCGTCGATATGACTTCGAGATTTATTGTGTAAGATATGAAGCTTTAAGTAAATCAATAAATTATTTAAATAATGAGAGATGTATGTAAGATTCTTATTTGTAATTTAGTTCTTTTTATGTAGAGAGTTTTGAGAGTTTGAAAAAGGATTAATAGTTTAATAAGGTTTGACTGATGTTCTCGATGAGTGTTTTATTATTCTGGCTAGTTATTAAGAAGAGAAAATCGAAATTTTATTGATTAAAAGCTTTGGACAAAAAGTTCGGTGGAGAGTGAATATTTTTAATACTTCTTTCTTCGTGGTTCGGGAATGGAATTTCTGTAGTGCGGAATATTTCATTATTTATTTATAAATTTACTTTCCAAAGGTATTGCACTGCATACTCAATTTTTGGGAAACGCCGCGCACGGTAGAATCACTGGATTCGAATTTTCAATTGGAGCTTGTTCAAGTGCATTCAACCCTCAATTTACGTGGTATTCGAATAGCGCGATTTCGATTCCACACGGCTGAAAAAATACGATAAAATTTCAGTTTGGTTAGTAGCATTTCATTCGGTAATAAAACGGATTTTTTATTCATTTTATAGTTTGTTCGCCGGCTTTGATTTCGAAATTGAAATATAAGATTCCAGATACCTGGAAACGGAATGAACCGCACGAAACAGAGATTTTCTTATAAATTAAGAATTTAAACATATCGATAACATTTCCGCTTCGATTTACAAGTGATCGAAGTACGGTGTTAATACGAACGATAAAATCTAAGAATCTCTTAATAAGTCTGTCCTCAGTTTTATGCGCCGATGCATTTATCGTATCGCACGGTTCTGATTTGATTGATACTGATACATTGCCAGTTAAGGGCTGCACGGTGTACATGCAGGTGCATACAACTGCATAACGGCTGGGAGATAATTAACCATTTCCGTATATGTTTGCACGTGCATGCACGTAACAGGTGCACGTGCCACGTGATTAAGGATTTCGTATGCTTTGCGATCCTGCCAACCGTGACATTAACTAATTACGAAAGAATGTTGCATTTTTCTTATATCCACTTTGATCGACATTATTCGATTTCACGCCTGGCGTTCGTGAAATGTTTTACCCTATATACTATTTTATTTTCTTACGTTTTACGATGAATTCGTTCATTGATTAATCAAAATCGCTTTTATATTAAACACAGATGTATGAACAATTAGTACATGAAATACGTAAATTAATTGTATGAAAGAATATCTTATAAAATAAGAATATTCAAGAATAGTGTAACAAGAACAGAATATTTGTAATATATTTCTGTAATGAAAGTTGAAATATTGATATTAAAAATCAGTAAATGTTTATTATTAGTTGTTATACGTTATATATTTATTTACACGCATTCGTTGCAAAATACGGCAAGTTACTAATATTCCTTCGCGGTCCGATCGGAAAAGAATCGCTTAATAGGTGGGACGGCGGTGTAAAAATAATATTCCAGGGGTGAATGCTATAAATACAAAGGGTGTTTATAAATGCGAAGAATAATACGAGACGATATGGAATGAAATTTCATTAAAATAGCGCCGATCTGATTCCGATTGCAAAAATTTCAAGTATCACGCCATGAATAATAGCATTTGTAATGGGCTTCCCTCCGAATTAAATGATTGCCCCCTAATATAATACATGTAAATAATGCGTCGAATTTAATTAATTTCACACACGCGTAGTCCGAAATTTTGTTCTCGAAATATTATTGAAACGGATTCTCGACTCACGTAGAACGAATTTCATTAATTATTTAACGAATTTGAATTTCCTGCGAATAAATACATTTCGCAGATCGAAATAGCAAAACATTTTTATTCTCGCAGAATAAAATCGTAGATCTTCATGCGAATTGATAAATATATAACACATTAACAATAAACTATTTATAACAGGCCACAATAGAATATTATCATTGATGATATTATTATTAATTATTATTACAATTACTGTTATTACTACTAAAGCGAATATCATTACTCGTTAAGCATTGAAAAAAGACAGAAGCGAACAAGAGATTCCTCTGCCAATCTTAATATCTTCATTTAATTATATTCAATTATATTCATTTCTAGACTATGAATATTTTTATATTAGCATTCGGATTTTAATTACATATTCGATTTTAATATCATTTCATGGCATATGAAATACAATACGATAAAACTTTAAATTCGACCTGACACGCGTCGCAGATAACGTTACACGGCCGTCTAGAATAAATATTTATTAAAAGAAATGCAGCTCTCGCTTCCGTGCATCGCGAGCAGTGATTCGTGATTAATTATCCTCGAAATTTTGACGTGGTTCGTTCACGGTAGACGCGTGCATACTAGTTTGCGCGAACGATTAATTATGCCCGGTCGCATCGCACTCCCGTGCACCTGTACCCACACAACTCGTCCTTAACCCGCGATACACCTACATGCATTATTCCACTTTGATCCATGCAAATACAAGCTCCACCATCGAAAATCTATATTTAACGAGCACGTAAAGTCGCACGTGATTTTAGGCCACCGAAAATGCATAGCTTGTGTTCCAGTATAGCTTGATTAGCCTTCATTTACCATTCAAACGTATTAATATCATTCAAAATTTCATCATTTTCAATCTGTAAATTGAAATATCACATTTCACACTTTCTACCGAGTGTTTCCTGATCTGTTCGTTTATCGAACTGTGCCAATTGAATTTATTGCCATGATCCTTGCGTCGAAACAATGATACCGAGAGAATACCAATTGGCGTTATCGCTGAATGGAATAATTAATTAGAAATATGAGTAATAATTGATACAATTTTTAAAAATGATTGTAAGTTTTAGTAAAATAATAATAGTATTTTAAATATATACTTACTGTCGGCTATGATTATAATAATATTTCCAAGATTTATGCAGGAAAGATTTTAATAAAACAGGAGCACAGTTAGGTCGGAATGACCTCGAGGATTATGCTAGCATAACGGTAAGCTCAAAAAGATGAAAATGTGACGTTTCTGTCTCATGGAGGACCTAAATGCTGTAGGGGTGTTAACCCTGTGGTCGCACAGCGAAACGTGATGTGTCCAATCTCTGTCAAAATTAAGGCATGTGTCCTGCCATGTGCACCTAGATGCAATCTCAAAGATAATTGTACTATGAACTAGAATTACCAGATATTCATTTCCTTCAGCTACGAATATGAAGAATTATACTTCAGAAAATATTGTAATTTTTCATTGTTCAAGAAATATGAACTGCTGAACTGTAAAATTAAGGAACTCACACACTGCAATGTATCTCATGCTATAATCTAGATGGAATCAGAAGGCTAGAATTGCTCGTGAAACAATAGCGGGTGATCATAAACCCAGATAGTCTCCATTTTGAAAATTAAAATCCTTTCTCCTTATACTCTCTCCATCCTTCCATAGTATTTTTATTTTGTATATTTATATTATTAACAAAGTCCTACGTTTATAAATAAAATTCCAAAAATCGAAAATCCTTTCTTTGAAACAAGAAACGCAATATTTCTCCCAATAAGCAGCTAAAAGTAACTGACTTGTTCCTATAAGCTAAAAGGGATGTTCAGACGATTATCAGTAAACTATACTGTTAAATAAAATTCCCAAAAGTCGAAAATCCACCCTTTGAAACAAGAAACGCAATATTTCTTCCAATAAGCAGCTAAAAGCAATTGACTCGTTGCTATAAGCTAAACGGATGTTCAGACGATTATCAGTAAACAATATTGTTAAATAAAATTCCCAAAAGTCGAAAATCCACCCTTTGAAACAAGAAACGCAATATTTCTTGCATTAAGTAGCTAAAACCAACCGACTCGTTGCTATAAGCCAAAGGGGTGCGCAGACGATTGTCAGTAAACCGTTCGCTACTGCGAAGCCAGCGAAAATAGTGTCACGCATACCAATAAATAAGAAGGTAAACCGTTGCTGGGGTATCGAATGGCTTATATATAGTCACCATAGGCGGTAAGGCAGTCGGGAGATTATTAATCGGCCGTGTCCGCCGCGTAGAGGCACGCACGTGCGTGTAACACGTGACGCCGCTACGCAGAATAATTGTTGTCATCCCCGTCGTCGCGTGACAGGTTATTTTCCTACGGACTCGTTCATAATTAACAATGGATTTGCGTTTGGCTCGATAATAAATCCAAAGCTGGCGTCCACCCACCCTTAGCAGGGTCGGTTTAACGCGGAACGTGAGCTCATTGCCTCGGAAAAACAAGTCAAATCCGTCGGCGCGTATGCAAATGCGCAATACGAAAAGAAAAGGTGGATTCGAAAAAGCGAATTCAGTCGATTTACCTTCTGAATACCGGCCGTCGAGTAATTAATGTCACTCAGCGGCGTATTGTTCGATTATCGCTGGCAGATTGAAAAACAACGCGTGCGATCGCCTGTTGTGCATTCGGTTTTCATTATATCGTGATAACTGGTACTCTAATATTTTATCATATTCATTTAATATTAATATAACGCAATATAATGTGTTATTATATTTTAAATTGTTTGTGTAACATTTGAAACTTTAATGCTACTACGGTAACGACAGTTTATATGTAATATAAAATAATTAAATGTTTATATTACTATTTTTTAAAAAGATAGGAAGAATGGAGTGTTTCACTTTGCTGCTACATGATTTATACTGAGAAATGGATGCAATTGTATTCGAAGCAGAATGTTAATTAATTCGCACCGTTATCGTAGATCTAGCATTGCTGAACTCGACGTGATTTATGTTCTCACTTTCACAGTGTCATTTATAACAGATTATTTTTACGCTGGGAACAATGAAGCTTTCGGAAATGATAATGTAGCAATTAGACGTTACCAGGCTCTGAAAGCGATTATTACATCGTTGGCGATTTGGCTTGTTCCCGGTGTCGTAATTCTCCTGAAATTAAACTAAATTGTTTAAATGAGGAGAGGCGCCGCGCGTGCTTTTATTCGCGTAATGTAATGAAATCCTTCGCGGTGTCCCGATATAAAGTCTGGCCCGTAATTTTGAGAAAAAAAGGAACAGGATATTCCCATTCATTTCGGCGGACGCGGTGTGCGTTTTATCAGCGGAACATACATTCCGCGGACTATGTTCATACGTTCATAAAACTTTTATTAATCCAGTGGTTCTTCGGGGAAATGTCTTAACATGTACGAAAGGAAATATTAAATTGTGAAAAAAGCGTGTGTAAAAATTTACTACTCATCATTTACATTCATGGAATTATTTATCATTACACCGCAAAGTATTTTCATTGTAAATTTCCATTCTATAATTAAAATGACAAAGTACCGTCCTTTGTATGTTAATACGAACACGTTTAATTTGTATTGTCTATGTAAAATATAAACGATGACGCGAAATTAGGTGTTACAAGCATGCGCGTGATAAAACGACCAAAAAAGTATTACCGCCCACGCACAAAATTCTGCCGCAACGACGATTACCATCGTATTACCAGCATAACGCTCTAAACAGAATGAACTGCGCGCATAATCCGCAGTTTACCGCAGCGACATACATCACCGGTAAAATCAAGATTTACTTAATGCAATACAAACTCGATTAACGAGTAAAAACTACGTCCCGTTGAGGAAATAACGCGTTCAATTTTTAAACGCTGTTCAAACCATTTGTTTCATTCGCCTGGAACATTCGTCTATTCTAAAAAATCTTCAACCTACAAAAAATGGAACCGACATAGATATAAACAGAACACGTTGCAAATGAAACTATTACATTCATTTGTCACTTAACAGATATTTGATTTATTTAATATTTGGCTAAGTGATAAATGAATTAGAATGTACTGTTAACGAGATTTATATATTAGTAGAGTTGTGTAAATATTAATAAATATTTTATTTATTTAATACATGGCTAGTATTAATATCGAGTGTCGCGATAGCATCCCCGTATCAATGCGAAAGCATTTTTTTAAATATTCCAAACACTGGTGCAGTTATTACATTAATATTAATCTCATTGACAATACATCCAAATTCCAATGACGAATTTTCAATATAGATCCTCAATTTCTTACTGCATCGATAGAAAATAAACAGACCTTGTTTCACAAATAACGTTCCCCTGTCAATATCATAACAACGATCAATGAATAGCACAACAGTCATTCTTTAATGGATAAAAGAAGTAGCTAAGATAACGAATTCGAATATCAGGCCCCGCGTGCTACGAAATACGCCGCCGTTAATCGTTCCCCGCGATTACCCTCGTGTGCATCTTCCGGCCGGATCCATCGTCGACACTAAATTGAAACGTTTTTAATCAAACTCCCCCATTCCCCGTGACGCGCGCCAAAATTACGCTTCGGAATAAAATTACCGCAAAATGGCTTATTGTCGCATAAATTTCCGTGACGCCCGGCCCGCAGGTAAGCCGAGCCTCCATTCGTACAGGGATCTTCGAATAAAATTCCTGGCGTAATTCCTGCGAGAACGGGGCAGGGAGGCGATGCTTTCATAAAGCACGAACGTGGAAGCGTTCGTTCTCCTTTTCTCCCATTTTTTTTCACCCCTTTCACCCCTCCACTACACACACACGCGCGCGCGCGCGGGCACACGCACGCACACACATACGCCCTTCATCTCGCGCAGATATATAAATTCCGCGTAATTTCCGCAGATTAGTGCCACGTATCCGGTGCAAACTCGTTGCTAATATAACTTACCGGGAACGTGTTTCGCTCTGTCAGGCAATTAAAATGATCTATCGCGCGAATGTAATAACTGCACCGGCTCCGTGTTTGGAATATTTAAAAAGAAATGCTCTCGCATTGATACGGGGACGCTATCGCAACGACACTCGATATTTCTTAATTTAATCTGCTCGAACGTTCCGATAATTGATTGTAACTTTTTCTGCTCCAAGGGAAGGATGAATGTAGATTTTCTCGTGTAGGGATTACTCGTAGGTTTTGCAACACTTCAACGTATGGATAAATTGAGGAACATTTTTTAAAATTCATTTTGAATATAATTAGAGATTATTAGCTTGTTCAGTGATAAACAGCAATTGCCCTATACATTAGATGCTTACTTCAAAGAGGGATAATCAGGATATTCGACGACCTTTCGTTGATAACAATTTTATAGCGGTTCAGAGGAACCAAACGGAAAATAATAAAACATTTCTGTCGTAAAGTCTGGACTAAAAGCTTCTCGTTTCGTTCACCTGGCAGTCAGGTGAGTTTTCTAAAAATAAAAATCTACATTGAAAAATTTACAGCTACAAATCTGCAGGCATAAAACACACGGTGCATACCTGTCTACGCTGTCTTCGAAAACCCCTCCACTAATAGAAACGTAACTCTCGAACGTTCGCGAAACATCTTCTCCCCGCGGCCGGCAAAAAGAGTGGAACAGCGGGAACAGTTGAAGCGCCGCAACAGGCGAAATTAAAGGGGTGGTCCGCACGGTGGCGAGTTAGGGTCAGCGGCGCGGCTGTTGAAACGAGGACAGGAGCGGGCGGAAAGGAGAGGGATGATGGAAGTAGGGGTAGTTCACGGAAAAGTTTGCTGAAAAATGCGGGAAATTATTGTGGCGGCCGGACCGCAAACATTCTGCTTCCTGTACCCACATTTTCCCATTCTTTCTCCTCGGGGTGCCGCGTCCCACCCCGTACAGTAAGCAGCGGAACTGAGGCAATCAAAAATTTTCAAGAAAGGCATTATTTGCCGTTGAATAAAATGTAATATAATAAGAATCAATGTTTCTTCTTTATTGCCTCGGAAAACTCAAATAGATTTTCGATATTTCAAGTGTTTTCTTCGTCGACTGTCGGGGACGAGATAGCAGTGCACTATGGAAGTAATAACTTGTTTCATTGAAAGGATAAAAGTTAAAATTACAGTTTCTTCGTGTTTTCAGTAATAAATTGTAACTTACGTACGTAGAGAATTGTAAGAATATCTTAACATTTTGCCAGAAAGTTTGTGGAGAATTGTGAGTATGGAATTTGAAGAACATATTCGACAATGTACAGATTTAAAGCTCGAAGGAGCTTTGAAATTAATATTTTCAAAATTTAATTTCTCGAAGGTTATATTATAGAATCAAAGGATACTTGCAGAACTATATTCGGCATCTTAAAATCACTGAAAGAAACTCCTACGTCATACTTATTAATAAAATATGAGAAACACTTATTCCAAAGGCATTAAAAGATCATTGCAAACATTCTATGTTACATTTATTAATACCAAAACTACCGAGCAGTTGAATTGACTTTTTGAAATTCCCCTAGGAACTCCAAGAGTGCTAAATAAATTTCTTTAATAATTTCTCAGCGAAACATCTATTACCTTTTTAACACATTGAATGCCGCAAAATATACGAAACTAAAAAATACGATATTAAATTATTTAATTGAATTACATTGTTATTATCGCAGGTTTACTTTGTTGAATGTCATTAGGTAACGTTATTTACAATATAGTAATGTTTCTAAATATTCATCATTTAATTGAGAGAATTACAGTAATTGAATTCGATTTGTAATTCAATAACTGCAAAGAGAAGAAATCACGATTGAGTCATTTTGACCCGCCTCCAGAGACTCCTCTAAGTCACCAAATGATTTGACACAGCAAAACTGTAAACTTTGATATTTAATATTAAACTTTGTATAATGCATCGATGTACGAAATATTGAAAGAAAATAGTTCTCTTCCTCAATGCACGTGAGATTTGTTAAATCAATCTGAGAAAATGTCATCTGTATTTCATTAGAAAATATTGAATAATTCCGGGGAAAAACTTCTGGAGTGCAAAGGGTTAATAAATGATAAGAAACACTTACACCAAAAGTCTCTAACGTTAATTCAGTGTCGCTCTTCACTCTAAGTGCGTGAACGACATCCGGCGTCGACGTGTCCTGAAAAATCCTGAATCCCTCGGAAGTAGTCCTCGCTCCGGGCGAATTCTCCCGCCATTACGGCGGCTTCCCAGAAATGGCGAAAACTTTCTTAACCGAAGTTATCGCGTCTGGATTGCAGAGAGAGAGGGTTGGCTGCGGCGCTACGTGGACAGGGAGGCGTTAAGCCAACGCGTCGAACGATTTTCCGCTGAAACCGTGGTTCGGTCCGGCCTGCTGAGCGATGTAGTTTCGTTCGCGATTTATTTTCCGCGCGCTGTTCTGCGACATCCCGGCCCCGCCGGTGAATAATTACTTGAACGGATTTAGCGGACGCGTGTTTTTTTCTCCACCGGAGGACTCTTTTTTGTGATACGCTGCAGCTACACGCGTTCTGGTTTCCCTTTTCACGCGGATTGTTGAACGACAGTGAATAGAAAAGTGTTTCGGAGAGTGACAAATTTTCCGATTCAATTTTTCTGAACAGCAGTTATTCAGATTCAATGATAGCTAGGATTATTGAATGTCTAAGTCAAGAAAGTATTCGTTTCTTTGACAAATTTTCAAGTAAATGAAAATTATCAATATTGAAATTAATTTTGCTAGAATAAACAAAATTTCAACGATAAATTTCTATTACTTCCAATAATAACAATATTTAATATTATTAATAAATAATATTCATGTTAATAATATTTCCAACAACATCTCCATCTCTCAGTTCCAAAATAATCAAAAAGAGTCACCTCAACAAACCAAGACCTCCAATAACAAATAAATAATATTAACATTAATAATACTCCTAACAACATCATCCCTCAGTTCCAAAATAACCAAAAAGAGTCACCTCAACGAATCAACATCTCCAATAACAATTAAATAATATTAACATTAATAATACTCCCAACATCATCCCTCAGTTCCAAAATAACCAAAAAGAGTCACCTCAACAAACCAAGACCTCCAATAATAAATAAATAATATTAACATTAAAAATACTCCCAACAACATCATCCCTCAGTTCCAAAATAACCGAAAAGAGTCACCTCAATAAACCAACGTCATCAGTAGCCTAAGTACTCTCAACGCAACATCGTCGAGCAGCTTAATCGTTCGGTACGCAACCATTTAATCCGAATCCTCCCTTATCTTTTTGTCTTATAACCGTCGGAACGATGCGACGCGCAAGAACGAGAAGACAAGTCGGCCGAAGGAAGGGAGAGCCATCAGCCGCTCGAAAAGAGGAACAGGTCCGTAGCGAATGAAAGAAACCGAGTTGAAGAGGGCGGGGAATAGAAAAGGAGTGGAAGGGATGCGTCGAGGGATGAATATTAAAATGTAAAGTTCCCGGTAAATTAATTGCGTTAACGTCAGGATATTTTCGCCGGCGCTCTCAGGACACGCATCCTTCTCGTGCCACCTTCTCCCCCTTTCCCCCGTTCAACCGCCCTTTCTCACTTTCCCCTATTCTCCTTTCCTCCGGCGTCCTTTTCCCGCCAGGCCGACGTTCTATTTTTTTCGTCGAACCAGCCTGCAGGCTGACTCCACTCTGATGCTCCTGAATATTCATTAATCTCGCTCTCTCCTCTTCCTTGCTCCCTCACATATTCACACGTCTGCCGGCTCGCCCTCTCGCTCGCTCCTTCTTCGTCGGATATGCACGACCAGAGGAAAAAATGAAAAAAAGAAAAAGGAAAATAAATCTTTCCAGCCCCGCGCCCTTTCCGCGCGTCTTCCCTCTTTCCTGCCCTCCTTCCCCGACATTCCTCGTTCTAACGTTTCCGGTGGCCGTAACGAAATTCCCGCCGCGTTCCGCGCTTATATCGCCGCGAATATGAATGCTAAATTTATCCTGGATACGTGTTCGCCTTTTTTCACGGCTACGCTCGCTTAATAGTCCTCGAAGCCTTATTTACGCTCGATCCTTCGTCTTTCCTGTTGCGTATCATGGGCCTCCTTGTAATTTCGAGTGGTCATCGGTGCTCCGTGGTACGATCACTTTTATACGTGAACTCGCTTGGTCGTTGATAGTTACAGTTGGACCAAAATTTTCGGTGCTAAATGATTTTTAATATTGTTTTCATGAACCTGTGAGTTCGAATAAAATATTGTTAACACGTTGACTGCCACGAAAAACAGCGTTTCCATCAAAGATGAATAATTATTAATTATTTGCTACCACAATTCTTACGTTACAATATTATTCATATTATTTGAGTCATTGAATATTTTATTCGACGTCAGTTATCTTATAATTGTTTTCAAGTTATTTCGAAGCTCCGGTCACCAGTGACCACAGTCAACGTGTTAAGCAGGAGCTTGATTTTTTACCACGATTACTGTATACACTTTCTTTCCAATAATTCAGTATTATCTTATTTTTAAGAATTATAAAGAATTTTTGTAATCGATTAGATCGCAAATAGAAGAATATAGAATTTAAGGATATCGAATGTGAATTGAGTTACACTTGGCAAAAGGGTGTAATGGTTCAATCACATAATTCTTGTTAAATTCTGAATAGGAATTCGTAGCTGTAGATAAAGATTCGTTGATCTGATTTTCGTGAACACAACGGTAAGAACACGAGGAAACAGTGGATTAAACGAACAATTTTCCGTCCATCCCGGCATTGGCTGGCTCCACGGAGTCTTTCGCCCGTCCAGGCTGACAATGCCACTGCAAATCGCCTCTCCATTTATTTTTCGAGGTTACATCGAAAATCGAATGTCAGGAAAGCAACGGAGAGGAAAGGTCCCGGCGATCCTTTCTTGCCTCGAGTCGTTTCTTTTCTTTCCTGCCCGATTACACCTAAGACACAATCACTCGAACCGAGAAGTTTCATCGTGGGATTCTCCGTCTTTGGCGTTCGGCGCTGTTACTTCAATATTTAGGAAGTACCAGCTAGGAGGAGACCGGTTGTTCCGCCGGCAGGACGTTGCCGTTCCGTTTCAAACAATGTGTCGCACTTCCAATTCGGTTTCGTTATCTGCAGTCCATTCGTAAATCCCTGGTAAATGGAAAAGTTGTTCTGGGCGCAGCACTTCTGTAGATCAAAATTTCCCCATGGAAATGAGTGAAGAGCCGGCGACTGTGCGTTAAGTTTTTCTTTCTTATATCGTTTCGTTGGAAAAGTAATAGAACGGCACTTTGAAACATGCAATTACAGAATCATCGTCGGATGATAAAGGTTGTTAAATACTAGAAAATTTGTATGTGTTTTTTTTTTAATAGAAGTCGATAAATTAGATGACTGTATAAGAAGTTACTTTTAACATATATGTAACAATTATTATGATTATAGTAAATGTACTGTATAAAATTTCGGTTTATGTTAAATATTACATTAAGAGAATTGATAGACTTAAGAAATGTTAAATGTTACAATTTAGTTAGAACTTCAGTTTCGATGAAGTCTTATTAAACCGAGAAAAAATGGAATTCCATTGGCAATTAAGTTTCAAGGAACACTCTGTAACAATGGTATTCCAACAACTTCGTCCTTGGTGAAAGTTGTTCTTCGATTCCGGAAAGAACACGTGACTCCTCCGTGTCCCACATTTATTTAATTAGTAGCTGGAGAGGATGACATTGGACACTGCAGATAGATTGCTTGGTAAAACCCCCCTGCGGAGTTGCTAATTAAACTCCGTATGAACTAACCTTCTGAACTTTGACTTCGTCGCTGGTATTGGTTTTAATGGCGACAAGGTTCACAGCGCAGAAATTCTCGTGGCGAGTCTATTTGCCACTTTGTACCGTTTATGCTTCACCTTCGGCCTCTGTTTGATGCTTTATTTCCATTATTCTCTCGACACTTTGCTTCGCCCATTCAATTAAAGTTGCATTTCACCGCGAAAGGAATGTATTAACAAGTTTTCTTGTAAATCATTCTATCGAACCGCAACTAACAAGTTTCCTCCCAAAATGAGAAATTATGAAATCGTGAACCACGCCGGAATTTGTTTTAAAGGAACTTCGCTCTTCAATTAACGAATTTCTCCATTATCGTTGTATATTTTCAATTAAATTGCGTAACAATTAATTAACAACGCGAGCGTCTACAATTTACATCAATTAAATCATTGGATACCATTCGAGCATGAGCCAATTTGGAATGTAATCAATATCAACGCATAGACCGAATATGTTACGCATTTATAGTAAAATGATCAATTATTCAAAACGCCCACGTTTAGTGTATTAGTCTCGTAGCGTTGCAAATTTCAAAAATTTCAATACTTCAAGACTAAAGCGTTATCGCGATACTATCGCGAAACTCCCCATCAAAATTCCGCTTTTTTAATGACAGAAAAAAGAAACGGCGTACGAAATACACGCGACGAACCGCCTCGCCTTAACTCGTATCGAATTTTTCTTGCTGTACTTTTCTTCCCGGTGTAATTCTATTTTCCGCCGCGGCAAGAATTTCTTTCCCGGCAACCACGGGGCTCCTCTTCACCCTGTGTATCTTTAAAAGCACTACTTAAGAGGAACACAACAGAGAGAAAAAGAGAAAGATGGAAACTTGACGAGAGAGGAAAAAAGACGACACCAGAGGAAAAGATTAAAGAGACATTGTTGCGAAATGGCAGCAGGAAATTCTTGCGTTAACCGTTAACACATTCAATACCCATATTAATCACTCCCACTCACACTGATAAATAAATTCATTACTCGATATCAATAATATTAATCGATTCTTTTGCTCCACTAATCTTCTACTCTAATACTCAACAATTTATTATTTAACACTAGATTTATCAACGTTTATCATACACCTTAACTATTCCTTCAAAAATAGTTAAAACAAATTTTTCCGCGTCTCCCTATCTTTTAATAGATATAATAACATACACACGTTTTAAATAATAACTTTATTACAAAATAACCATTGCTTCACTGAATTTGTACTGTTACGTTGCGATATGTTATTTATTTGTGGATACTATGCTATGGGCATTAATTTTATTACAAATTTTGGCGCCTCCCCTAGGAGCCGCGCCTCTCAGGTTGAAAACCGTGGCCTCAGATTATACATTATAATATTAACGTTTTTCTTATTTTTGTTCAATTTACAAATAGCGCTCAAAAGGTTAGACAAAGAAGCCTTAGCAGGTTGCGATATATTTATTTGTAGATACTATGTTGTGGGCATTAATTTTATTACAAATTTTGGTGCCTCCCCTAGGAGCCGCGCCTCTCAGGTTGGAAACCGTGGTCTCAGATTATATATTATAATATTAACGTTTTTCTCATTTTTATTCAATTTACAAATAGCGCTCGACAGGTTAGATAAAGAAACCTTAGCACGGGGTATGCGTCCAGCCAGATAAGTCGGCAACGAATGTGTTAAAACCGGGTCGCATGCACGGACCCCTAATAATATAGATGACTCCGATGCGATTAGGAACGCAGGCCTCGGCGAGGATGGCCCTTCAGAGGTGCTTACCAGGCGCGTTCCCTGTGTCTGTCCCGGTTCCGCTGGGCTCGCTTGCAATATTCGAGCCTCGCCTACCCGGTAAGCGTCCTTTCAGCCGCCCTTTTCACCCCGCACTCGCACCGTCCGCCCCTAAGGACTCCAGGTGAGAATCTGCTACTTAACACGGGTCCCGTGCATACATTTTTAATCGGCTCGACGTGCCCGACATCGCCCGGCGAATCGATCCGCACCGAGATTCAACAAAGCTTCGGTAGTCTATTGATGTTGCCCCGTGGAACAGTAATCGTTAATCGTGCGGGGTTAGTGATCCCATTAGCGAACGGTTTAGATTTTTCCTTTGCTTTAAATTCCTTGAATGTTGGATGTCGGATGTCTAGTTAACATACACTGTTGCAGATTTGGTAAGTGTGTTCGGCTGTTCTGAGTAGATTTCAGAAGTTAGCGTTGAAGAATTTTTTGTTAGTGAATTTTAGGAAAATTAGTGAGAAAAAATATGTATCTAAACAGAACAATGTTCCTGGTCTTATTACAGAAAACACGAATACAATAAATTTAAAGAATATTAGAATTCTAGCTGGCACTGCAATTTAATCTACACCACTCCCCGACCCTCATAGAAACCATCAAACCATCAAACGAACAATACCTCGACACACTTCCTAAGCAAATCAAAAAACCATACATCTCCACCTTTTTCCAACTTCGGAAGCTCTCCAATCCCAGAAAATTCGCTGAACTCCACCGAAATCCCTATACAAACATAGATTCACCCCCTATTCAAATTCCAGCCGTGATCACGGTTAAAGGTACCCCAGTAAAGAAGGATACAAATTTCTCCACCATTCATCGGCACTGATATGCTAATCACATGCTAAACCCGGGGGAAAAAAATTCCAAGTCCGTCTTCCCGTGTCTGGTGGAACGTCCGAGAACGTTTCTAGTCGCTGCTGAGTGATGAACGGGGGTGGTGCAACGTGTTCCCCTTAAATATACCGTGACGAGGGATGCTGGGGCCAAAAGACGGCAGGGTTAAAAGCGTTTGGCAAGTCGAACAATCCTGAATCGCCGTGCGCCGACTCTTCCGGCTTTCCTCTTCTTCCGCAACCGCCCTCCCCCCTTTCGACTGACATTCGCCACCCTCTCGTGGGAAAGGGAGAGCACCGTTTCCAGTATTACGGTGTAATATGGGCCCCGTTCCCCGGCGAGGACGCAGCAGGACGTAATAGCGTTCCTCGGCTATTACTTATACCCCCGCGACCGCCGCTCGCCGCGAATAAGGTTCCCTCTTTCGTCATTCTTCCCGCTGCTCCGCTCCGCGCCGCGCCGCGACGCGACGCTTTTCGTCTTCCGTCCATCTTACCCGGCGCGTCGTTTGCCCGCAGTTTGCCGCCGCCTCTTTGTACGGCCACGTCGTTCAGGGTTCACTTTCTTTCTACTTGCTCCTGTTTCTGGAAGACCTCTCATTGAAGGGTTGCTAATGTGCGAGAAGTTTGGAGGAAACTGTGGGTGATCTTGTACGAGGTTCATCGGACGTTGATCGCTTTGTACGGAGAATTTTGAGTAAAATGGATCTTCGCTTTTATGCGGGGAAGAATGTTTTGTATGTGGGATTATGGTTTAATGGTAATTTTCTATTTTTCGTTTAGGAGACTGTGATTGATACTAGGAACTGTATTGTTGAGATTGATACGGTATTTTTCTCGGTTCGCAGTTTCGAGAGTTGTTTTCATAAATCGCGGATGTGAAAGTTTTCGACCGTTTCCGATTGTGTAATTTCGTTTAAACGGTTATTAAAGAAAATTGAGAACAATATTTTTGTACGTGGAAAAATTTGATCGATTGTTTCGAATGTATTCTATTTTGTTCAAATAGTTTTTGAATTTTACAGAGCAACTGAAGAAAATTGAGAACAATGTTTTCATATGTGGAAAGGATTGATCAATTATTTCGAATTTGTTCGAATAAGAAAATTGTATTCTATTTAGCTCAAATAGTTTTTGAGTTTCATAGAAGTATTTGAATTTCATAGAAAAACCGATGTAGAACCTCTTGTAAATATACCAAGTAAAAGAAGCTAATACTGCGGGGATATCGTCACGCTTGCAAGTTAAGGAAAGAAAGAACCTCGAAAAGTTTACAAAAATGTACCAGTTCCCATGTCAATTGTCCCTGCAGCATTTCCCCGCCGTATCTCCTCATTCAACATTTCTTCCCTCATTCCCAGGATTTTCTCAGATTTTCCTTCCACTTTCCCCACACCTCTCAACCTCCCTCCTCCCTCCCGCGACCGCCGTAAACAGCATTTCGCGCGCACTTTTTCATTTTCAAGATCCGCAAACAAATTTTGTATTCCTTGACTTTTCATTGTTCCACCGCCTCTGGTTCCCTGTTCTCCTCGTGTCGTAACATTTTCTGCTTTTTTTCCTCCGCTGGATATCGTTCAGCCCCGTTCCTCGTTCGCCGCGCGTCGTCTAGATACCGCACACGTTTAATTTCCGCCCTCTAAGCTCCGCGATACAGGCGGGTGCTCGCAAAAACGCGCGAAAGTGCGCGGTAAACGATAATGGCGAATGTATCTTATAATACTGCGCAGGGGCTGAAACGAACTCGAGTTTTGTCACTCACACGTTCTCCTTTCAAGCTTCCGTTTGCCCCCAGCGCATCCTCGCGTGTAATCGTTCCGCCAACTAGATACCGTAATTGCGCCTTCGTTTCGCCAGAATTATTATGCGACGAGTAATTAAAGCTTAATCCACCGCGCGCCTGGAGCCGATTCGATGAAAAACGAGAACTTAAAGGTCGCCTCGAATTACAATTATATTACCGTCCCTGATCCGGCGACCGGATAATCATCAGTCTTAATAACATTTAATTAACGTTAGTTTGTAGTTGACGGAATTTCCATCTATAGGGTGGCACGCGATGCTTCGTATCTCTGTCGTCAAATTTATATTCATCGCTCGAGCTGGTAGAATAATTGAATTCGATTTTGAAATTGTTTTTCAACCTCTTTTCGGTATATTGTTTTGTTTGATTTTTGTGAACGCTTTTTCTTCTTGTTTCCTGTTATTACCGATTGTAAAGTTGAAGGTCGTACAGTGATAAGTTACTGTAAAGTGTTTGTTGGTTATCGGAAGGTTGTTCTTATTTATTTATGAAGAACAAAGATTACCATGGAACTTGCAGTAAGTGCGAAGCTATTTTAATGAAACTTTACGCAGAGGCGGAGTTTGCGAAAATATACGACACGTATTTTTTGAAGGGCTCATTTTCATGTTAGGGAGGCGAAACTACCCTTCAAAGTCTGGGGTGGAGAAGCTATTTAACTACGTAACTTGAAAAGTAATACAGTCAACAATAAACGTTAAATACGAAAGTTTCTTGGCTTCGTGTAAGAGATGCACGAAGTTTTGGAAAATAAAAAATGGAGTTATCATAGTTTATTGTATCCTATTCCTTCGATATAATAGAATTGATGAGATCAGAATCTATATATATCACTTACTTTTTAAACATTCTTTGAGAATAAGAAAAAGCAATTATATGCGAAGGATGTGATTTATGTTAAAATGAAATTTTTGTGTTTTAAAACTTTGAAAGCTAATTTATCAGGTCATGGATTTGAGAAGAATATCCTGAATCCAGCATGATCTTGTGACGTCTAGCTACAAGCAATTGCATTTCTCCCTATAGAAACAAAGTAATAGGAAACAAAGTGACTCGAGCTGCACAATATTTTCTGGGACACCCTAATATAAGGAGAATTTCGTGAGACTACACGGAATTTTCTGAACTTCCACGTAGCGACGTACATATAGGGTGTGTCGCAAGTGACGTAACACTTAAATATCCCCGATAAGATTGAAAACCATACTGTTCGAGGACAAAATTTTACCGATATAAAAGAATGTTTTTATTTAGTTAGACAATATTGATCTTAGATATCATTCTAAATTATTAACTCCAACAATAATGTATATTTCAACGAACAGTTTCAGTTAAGTTACCGATTCGAACAAATCCAATAATTTCAAATACAACGACTGACTTCGCTGAAATTTGAACAGACAAATTTTTAAAATTCGTAGGTGTTCTATTTCTCACGACTCGCTCCGTATAAATACGTGAACGTGGTACACCGTAGTTTAAACAACGCGAGGAGGCTTAATTAGAAATCCCACGAAAATCCAGAGTTGGTAACAGTGCGTAGTTGTAATAATTAATCGTTTGAAGTGAGAGAAGAAGTTCCACCGCGAAATCAGCGCTGAACTGATAAGTTTTAATAGAAGCACGCAGCGACGATGTAATAATTACTTAACTACTCGTTAGGGGAGGAAGTTCCCTAGAACTTCAAACTTCAAACGAGAGGGGTACACGATTATGCACATTACATAATTCCATGTTAGTCTTCTATTTGCGGCGTTACGCTAAACACTTCACAGTATTAAAACTGATTTTCCCTCGGGGCTTTTCCTCTATTTAAGCAATTCCGGATTGTTTTAGGGGCGCGGTGCTGTTTTAAGATCTCATTCACTTTGCCTACAGCTGCAGGAATCAGAAATGAAATGGAAACGCTTGAATATTTAACTCACGTTCCACCGTGCCCTAGAATCGTTATTCGTACACTTTTTGAGCGAATAATTTATCAGAAAACAAAACATCTCGACACGCGTTAAAATTCACCATTAAATGAAACTAAAGTAACTTTTATTTCAATTTTATATATTCCACGTTTAAGGGTTGTTTACACCCCTTCAACCGATCTAGGAAAACACCATTTCTTTTCAAAACTTACACGATACAAGATTAAATGCAAATTAACGTTCATTACCTCTCCCAAGTCACAGCTAAAAGGATAATATTCATAAATCGAAACAATATAATTCAAACAAATAAATCTCCAACGCAGTCTCGAGTGCAATCGAACGATACGCTACCTCGAATCGAAGAACAAACTCCACACCCTCCCGCTAAAACCAAGATCCACTACAGTTCCCTTTGTCGCAGCCGCGCAACGCCAAGTCAAACATAAAACCATCAAATCAATGTTACCGAAACGAGTCTCCGTATTATCTCCGCTCTGACCGCGCTGGAGCAGGAACACAATCGCGAAAGTAATCCAACGCAGATCCTGTAACAGCAATTATCCTCGTCTGCTTTCCTTTACAGCGGGTTAACGGAGGGAAACGTAAACGCGAGGCGTTCCGTCTCGAGGGCGGAGTGTTAAACACAAAATTTCTTTAATCTGGAGAAGTAACGCATAAAAAGGGGACGGGCGGAGGGCGGTCGGAAGGAAAGAGAGAAAGCGTGCGAGGCCGAGGGATTCTTCGTTTCGCTAAGTTGGTAACAATTAGTAGTTAGTAACCCCCGAGCGACGTCGTAGCCTGGCAGCAACGATTATTGCGGGCCTGGCAATGGTACTAACGATGCGTACGCGAACTTTACATTTATCGTTATTGCGCCCCGTCAAGTTGCCGGCCCGGCTGTTCTTCGTTTCCGTGATCGTTCCTTTTCTCCTCTTCTTCGTTTCCGCTGTCGTCTTTTTCCTTTCCTGGCTCTGACTTCCACCGTGACCTTTTCTGCTCCGCTCGCGACGCTTCTGAAGACATCCTCTTATTCGACGATTTCTCCGACCTTCCTCCCCCTCCCCCCTCCCTCCCTGTTTTCCCGCTTCCTGCAGATGTCCCCTTTCCGATTTCATGTTTCCAAGGGATGTCTCGTAACTGCCGGTACGAGTCGAAGAGTTGTGATTGTACAGGATGAAAAAAGCGGAGAATGGAAAGCGAAATTTGTGAAGTTCGCTCGATTCTGCGGAGGTTTCATTCCGACGATGATGAATTTCAAGTATTATATTTCGATCTGCGCTGAAGATCGAAAGGGATTCGTTGTGGTTCGATGGTTTGATTTGGATTTTCGCGTTTGGTATTTTTCAGTTTTGATTTGGTTGTTGCTCGTGGGTTCTTGAAGTGTTTGGTAAGTCGTGGAAGTGGATTGATATGGAATTGTAGCTATTAATACACGTTGTTCCCTTTGAAATTTTAATGTTTCGACATGAATATTTCGGAATCCTACGATCTACGTATTATAAACTCATTTTTGTTAATGTAACAGACAGTAGTTCAATGTTATTAAAATATTAATAAACTTAAACACGATTTCATATAAATTAAAGGGTACATAACCGTTAGGTATTTAAATAAGGAAGGTTCGGTCCGACACATATCTGAGTTTCATAAATTAGGAAAATATCTTTACACGCGCTCGCCTTCTGTAAACGTTTCGTTTTACAGCTATTTCATTCAAAATGGTTAAATAGGAACAGCGATTTATTATTGCAATTGGAAATTAATATTTTAAACGAGGAGGAGGAAAAATAGGAACATTTCTCGCGGAAACAGTAATGAACCAGGTAGAACCGTCTTTATAAATATGTATGTTGCATTGTATAAAAAAGATCGGACGCTCCATATCAACTTCATAATGTACTGGCGAAACATTCAAGACACGCATCCAGAATAATTTATATTTATGAGAAAGGTGACAAGATCTCGATGGTAGGGGATCACGTCATTATGAATTATTTATGATTTTCTTTTATTCTCCTCTGATAACTATTCCTCCAATTCCATCCATCAATTACCAAAACCATACATTTCCCAGAGAACACTGCATCGCAAAGTTTACTCGAATATTCAGTACTACAAACCACACGTAGATCATCTACACACTATAATTTCAACAACGACAGTGTACCACGCATTTTACTACAAATCACACAAAAGTCATCTATATATACTATGATTTCAATAACAACGGTGCACCACAAATTCTACCCCAATATTCAATACTATAAGTTACACGAAAACCATCTATATGCCACAATTTAAATAACACCGATCTTCGACTCTATCATCTTCGTTTAATACCCAAAAATGATGCTTTAATTCCCGTTTCACCGAGATCCCCACCTCGAGCGCGTAAATTTTTCCAAAACTCTGCAGTCTGATTATCACTTAAAACTATTTAATATCAATGCCGGGGACAGAAACGCGACTGCCGTTCACGGTAACGAAACTGTACTAAAATGAACACACCCCCATTAAAAAGTTTCCAGCCGAGATCGTTCTACCTGGATTATTACCACGTTAGCCTAACAACAGTGTAGGGTCGTCAAATTAAGACACCGTTACCTCAAAATGGTTTCGTTACCACCAGCGCGGGATCTCTCCTCTATCCTTGATCCTCGCGGAACGTTCCTGCGCCGTCGGCGAACCCGCGTCCGGTGTCCGGGTCGCATCGCCGCGCCGGTGGTATCACGAAAATGTCGCCGGTGGCCGGCGGACGCGTCAATTTTTTTGCGGTTTTATCAACCGGCTGGCCGGAGGTGACAATTTGTTGAAGCCCGCGTTGTCGAAGACCGGAAGTAAGTCCCTGACTCTTTGTCCGGCGCCGATGGCCGCCAGCTCGAACCACCTGAAACGATCGGCAGACCGCGATGAGAAATTGACTTACCCTTTCTTTCGCTTTTATTAATCGCGCCGCGTTCGCGTGACAGCGGGGGATTATCGTGGCGAGTTTTTGTGGACGGAGGAAGCGGAATTTTCGACGATCATCGGACGGTTCTACCGGCGATCTGCTTTATGAGCTTTTTGCTGATTAGGATGGTAGATGTTGTGAATAGTGATGATAATTGATTTCTAAAAGAACGTTGTTTCGTAATGAGTATTATTTATGAGAATTGTTGTAGGAATTATTTATTGGAATTTTGTGTAAATTTTTTATAATATCGTTGCTATAATATTAGTTAGAGACAAATTAATATCATTTTCAGAGGATCTATTAATTAATACCCAATTAATACAATCTATTAATTGTTGTAGGAATTATTTATAGGAACTTTGTGTAAATATACTTTTTATGATATCGTTGCTATAATATTAGTTAGAGACAAATTAATATCATTTTCAGAGGATCTATCAATTAATAATAGAATATTTATATACCTATATGTATAGTATATATAATCAGTTAATTCAATGCCTAAGAGATTGACATTCTAATGCATACTAAAAATATTCTTAGTCCCATAAGTTCGTGCCATGTATTACTACTTTCGCGTCACGTGTTATAATCACAGAGCGATACGAGTTCGAGCTTCAGTTTAGTTAATAGAAGGTATACGAGAGCGAACGTCATATTTCACAAAATAACACTCTATGCAATAGTAAAATAAATAGCAGGAATTTATGGAATGACCTAATGTCATCGATATATTCACCAAACCACAAACAATCCCGAGTCTACTATTTTCTTTATTCCCACTCGACAATCCCAATAAAACTGAACTTAAATCAAACCACCCTCATAAACGACTGAATTAGAAGAATGCGACAGTTCCCTATAAAACAATGGCCGGACCGGTTAACACCAACGCAACCGTGGTGACATTAATATCGAGGTTGACGCGGAACGAAAATTATTCCGGGAAATATGGGATCGCATCGCGAATCACGCCATCGTACACCGCCAGCGGCCAGCATAATACGCATTATTTCGACGCGAACGAATTTCTGCCGGCCGAGAATCAGTCGGCCGGTTGTCCGTTTCCATCGACGCGCGCCGCGCGGCGCGTTATACGTTTGTTTTGTTGCTCCTCGCAGAAACGGGCCGCAAATTCGATCGCGCGGTATTTGCGGAGCTCCCAATTTGCGCTTTACAATCGAATGATCGCAGGCCGCGCCTTTATGATTCGTAAACAGCAGGCCGGCCGTTTTGCTAGGCGATACGCGTCCGCCTATTTTCCCTCCGGCTAATAATCTTCGTCCCCGAGCCGGCGCGATAAACAGCCGAATACAAATGCCGGACGCGGTGTAGAATTGTCATCTTCGACGGTATGGAAAACCGCGGGGGCATTAAACGGGACGCTTCGTTTGCGCGGCAGTGGAACCGCCCGCGTGACGACCTCGCCGGCTGATTTTCAACGTAGACGGTTTAATCTGGGCCAATTAATATGAAACGCGTTTTAAGCGGCGCGCCGGATGCAATTATAAATCATTTCCTGGTTGCTTTTGTAGCACCGATTCGGGCGAGCAAAGGAAACGAACGTCGGATGAAAGTGAATTGAATTTGGATCTGTGTTCGGTTTTATTCGTTTGTTTCGTTGTTGGAGATGTTTGAGTTAAATTGATGGATTCATATTGGAATTTTTCTAAGCTTTGTATTATTTGTTATGTATTGTTACATGTTTTTTATAATTCTTGTTTTTTAGAAGGATGGAAATTAAATTGAATTTTGATTTGTTTGGTTTTATTGGTTTGTTTTGTTGGAGACGTTTGAGTTAGATTGATGGATTCATGTTGGAATTTTTCTAAGCTTTGTATTATTCATTGTGTATTGTTATATGTTTTGTATAATTCTTATCTTTTAGAAGGATGGAAATTAAATTGAATTTGGATTTGTTCGGTTTTATTGGTTCGTTTTGTTGGAGATGTTTGAGTTAGGTGCGATGTGTTTAGATGGTAATCTTTCTAAGCTTTGTATTATTATTTATTATGTATTATTATATGCTTCTTGTAATTCATATTTCTTACAAGTGAAATGTGGAAATATTATTTTCAAATGTTAATATAGTACTGTATAATGTATATTCTCTTTATCTTCGTACATCGTTCGAATATATAAAACAAACTTCCCAAAGAAGTAAATAAAATTATCAGCTATTCACAATGAGGATTACAGCGATTGATGAAATACAAAAAAATGTGCCTGGATGTAAGAGACAGCGAGTTAGTCAGTGAATGGTGGCGTCGGAGGGTGGGTGGCAGAATGAAATCGGGCTTGCAACCCCTGACAAATTGAAATTGATTTTGATGCGCGCACGATGGGTCACGCGGAGCGAACGTTTCGCAAGCATATGTGAACACATTCATTTCCCACCTGTTGTTTTTGTATTTGGCAAGGGGTTGAGCAGCTGGATGGGGCGTTTCGGTGGGGAAATATGTGGCCCCATAAAAATCCAGACCGCGGCTCAGCAGCATCGAGGTCTCCTCTACGCTGGCCAGGGTGACCCTTATAACGGGTGGACCCGTGTAAATCGTCGCTGGCTCGTTTTGGTTGTGAGCGTCGCTTTTCAGCTTGTCGTTGATCGCTTTCACTAATTCACAAAGCAGACATCGACTGGTCACCCACCGGGCGCAGTTAGGCAAATGAGGGAGAAAAAGGGTGGAACACCGAGGGTGGAGGGTTGAATTCATTCGATCGTGACTGCCGAGTTAGCGGGACTGCGTGGGAATTCGCGGAATTAGTCGCGAGAATTCACGGTTTCGTTCTGTCGCGTCGTTCTTGTCCTGGTTTCCCGGATTTTCTCTTTTTTTCGGGGATTTTTGCTAGAACGGTCGAACCGGTGTCGAGTAAATTTCGGAGCCAACATTTTATAAAGCTGTTGAGCGGAACAGGAGGATATAGAAACTATAAATGAAACATTCTGAATTTGGAGTTTTAAAGTTTGGAAGTTTGAAAGCTTGAAAATTTGAATGTTTGACAGTTTGGAGGTTTGGAAGCTTGACAGTTTGGTAGTTTGGTAGTTTGGTAGTTTGGTAGTTTGGAAGTTTGGAAGTTTGGAAGTTTGGCAGCTTGAAAGTTTGGAAGTTTGGAAGTTTGGCAGCTTGAAAGTTAGGAAGTTTGGATATTTGAAAATTCGGAAGCTTGAACGTTTGAAAGTTTGGATGTTTGGAAGTTTGGATGTTTGGAAGTTTGGATGTTTGGAAGTTTGGAAGTTTGGAAGCTTGAAAGTTTAGATATTTGAAAATTCGGAAGCTTGAAAGATTGAAGTTTGAACGTTTGAAAGCTTGAAAGTTTAGATGTTTGAAAATTTGGAAGGTTGAAAGTTTGAAGGATTGGGTGTTTGGAAATTTGGAAGCTTGAAGGTTTGGAAGTTTGGGAACTTGAACGTTTGAAAGCTTGAAAGTTTAGATGTTTGAAAATTTGGAAGGCTGAAAGTTTGAAAGATTGGATGTTTGAACATCTAGAAGCTTGAAAGTTTGAATGTTTGGTAGTTTGGGAACTTGAAAGGTTAAAACCTTGAATATTCTAATGCTTGAAAATTCCAAACTTCCTTCAATTTAAAAACTTCAAAACTCAACGAACTTGAAAACTTAAAAACTCACAAACTTAAAAGTTTCAAAATCTTAATACAAACACATACTGCCCACATACCTCCCGCGCACGTTTTCCACCGTGAAATCTGGATAAACAACCCAAGGGTCAGCGCAAGCAGAACACCTCATAGCCGACAAAAAGATCCCGAAAAGCGATTGAAGCTTGAAGATCCTCTAACCAAAGGCTATCGCGATTTCACGCGGCGAGGAATACTCACGGACGGTGCCTGTGTTGAGAGGTAGCCGCGTAACTTCGACTATGGACCGGTACTTGTAGAGGGCATGCCTAATATCCTCTTCGGGTAATTCTTCAGGTACGTCCAAAACGTAGACGGTGAATGTCTTTGCCGGTCTGCAGGGTATGGCAACCTGCGTTCATGAATACGAAACGTCGTATTTAGAGCGGTTTGAAGAGGGAGGAGGGTCCTTTGTGTACCGAAAGATAAGTACCTTCTTGTAGAACCGTGCCCCGGTGACTTTGTGGAAGCCCTTTTTGTAGACCGCCTGAAAATCGTCGATGTTGCTGAACTTGAAGAGTATACCGGTCGCCGTCTTCGTCAAGGAGAACGCGCCACTGTAATGCAAAGCGAGAACGATGTTTTATCTCCGCGCCCTTTTCACTCTTATTTCTCGATCTCTCCCCTGCTTTCTCTCTCCCTCTCTCTCTCTCTCTCTCTCTCTCTTTGTCTCCCTTTATCGCCCTTGTTCCCGCGTTTCCATCCCCACCACCGGCTCGCAAGCTCGTGGCTGGATTTTATCTTGTTTGCTGAGCTCCTCTATCGAGCAATTATCGCTTCGACTTTTCTCGGGGTAATTTTATTCCGAAATGAAGACATGGCTTATCTTAATTGTTGTGATCCACTGGAAATTAACCTGTTGACCGGGGCTCTACGAATGAACTCGCAATTTGTATTCTGTGCTTTGGTGGAAATTGGTTTCTTTATTTATGTACCTGGAGATTGTACGATTGTGTTAGGTTTAGGAGACTCGAATGGTTGATAATTTTTAGATTTTAGAACATTTGAGTTTAACGTTGTTGGATTAATTCCGTTTATTTTTTATATATCCCGATTGTTAAATATGTCACTTAAATTCATTTACTACGGGTTAGACAATTCTGCAAATATATTTTAATAAATTTTGAACATCTTTATTTAATCTTATTTCCGGATCACACTTTTCCTTTGTCCAAGAAATTTTGCTGGCATATGTTTTCGCGCCTCGTTTCAACGGTTTAAATAACCGTTTCAATATTTCCTTTTGTTTTTAATTATGCAATTCTGTTAATGACACTGGTTGGACCGACGCGTCTCGGGCAGCGTCAGCGACTGTCCGGAAATAAATTGCAATTTTCACGTATGATATTTTAGAGCCGAGTATATATCATTTTAATTGAAACAAATTCATTTGTTCGAATTAAACAACGCTGAAGTTCATAAATGTTAGTCGTATGGAATAAAAATTATTAATATGCATATAAATTTTATCAACATACACTCTACGATAAAACAATTTAGAACAACGAAGAGCAATACTCTCCGTTATCGTTAAAATTAGATAAGTCTATCAATGGTTTATTACGTGGCGCAATTATAGCAGGCTATAATTAGTTGAGAGCCATTCGATTCTATCGACCAATTATTTTTCGAAGTCATTTAATTCTAAAATTGGAACCGGTCTATTTCAGCGTTCGCAGTTCAATAAAACTGAATAGAAAGGATCAAATGTAGAAATTCGATGTGCTCTTACTAATTAACAAATGTTTTGAAAGCACAGAATAATTTCGTTAGGTTTGAAAGGAAATTAGCGTTATTGTATTGTGCGCTTTAATGCAGCCTATAAGTGTACCCCCGCGTAATTAGACTGCGATGATTAACGGTTCTGATCGGCACATTTGTTTCAATATTGTCCTTTGCGGTAGGCTAATTCGTTTCAATTACCATAGATACCTTGATGCACCGTTACATCAAAACACTTTGTTTTGTTCCAGAATCGACAGTTCAATCCTCGAGTAACTTTAGTTTCGGTAGTAGTACGTTAAACAATTATCTGTTGTAATTATTATCTTTACTACATAACACAGAAAATTAACGTTCATTAATCCATTTGGATTGTTTAATTATAGTACTGTAACTGCACCTAATTTATTTGAAATAACAAGAAACTCACTGTAATCCTTTTCTACATTTTACATAGAAACTACCAATATAACAATATAATATAAAAGCTTAATTCCACACAAAACGTACATTCAAAAATATAGAATTTTCGAATAATGGTACTTTCAAATGCATCTAGTAATGTGTCTGACCAATGCTCGCTGCTTCTACTCAAAATATGAACTGCCATTATTCTACTCACTTCCATTAAAATGATTACATCTCAACACTCGTCTCAATGAATCCACTGCCCTCGTTACACATAAAATATTATAAAATTTCCATAATTAGCACTAAAACCACCAAGCAGTCAGGTTAACTTTTCGATCACTCACAACTTAGTTTACGTATTACTAAAACAATTTCTTTAGAAATTTCCTAGAACAGGATCTATTGTTTTTTCAATAATAGTAAAAGAAGAATTTAGGAGTGGGTCATTTCGACCTATCTAGTAGTTCTAGTGTTAATCAAATAACAATCAATAACAATTTCTTTAGAAATTTCCTAGATAAGGATCTATTGTTTTTTCAATAATAGTAAAAGAAGAACTTAGGAGTGGGTCCTTTCGACCCATCTAATAGTTCTAGTGTTAATCAAATAACAGTCAATAACAATTTCTTTAGAAATTTGCTAAACAAGGATCTATTGTTTTTTAATAATAGCAAAAAAATAACTTAGGAGTGACTCATTTCGACCAATCTAATAGTTCTAGTGTTAATCAAATAACAATCGAAAAAATTTCTTTAGAAATTTCCTAGGCAAGGATCTATTGTTTTTTCAACAATAGTAAAAGAAGAACTTAGGAGTGGGTCCTTTCGACCCATCTAATAGTTCTAGTGTTAATCAAATAACAGTCAATAACAATTTCTTTAGAAATTTGCTAAACAAGGATCTATTGTTTTTTAATAATAGCAAAAAAATAACTTAGGAGTGACTCATTTCGACCAATCTAGTAGTTCTAGTGTTAATCAAATAACAATCGAAAAAATTTCTTTAGAAATTTCCTAGGCAAGGATCTATTGTTTTTTCAACAATAGTAAAAGAAGAACTTAGGAGTGAGTCATTTCGACCCATCTAGTAATTCTAGTGTTAATCAAATAACAATCAAAACAATTTCTTCAGAAATTTCCTAGACAAGGATCTATTGTTTTCTAATAATAGCAAAAAAATAACTTAGTGAGTCATTTCGACCAATCTGGTAGTTCTAGTGTTAATCAAAGAATCACTAGTGCCAACCTTCCAATTAACAAATTCGCCGGAATATTTACCGGAAGTTCATCTTCTCGCAAATAGTCGCCGCCTTCTCGATGCTCAGCTCGTGGCTGGGCGTCAGCAGGAACGCACCCTTAGTCAGGAAATCGGTCTCGCTGATCTCCGAGTCGGTGTCCTGGTCCTGCCAGTCGGCCGACCCGCGACGATCCTCCTGGTTCAGTCTCAACAGCGAGCTGCTTTTCGACGTGGACATGTCGTTTTCGCACGTGCCACTGGCGTCCTGTCCCTTCTGAGACATCTTTTTATAGGCCGACGAAGTGGGATCGGCTGGCTCGACGGACGAATGTAACCCGTTACGCGAGATCGACTCCTTGGCGAGTACCAACGGGACCGGACATACGCTCTTGACACACTGCTCGCCAGTTACGCACCGATACGCCCCTTTTATATTCGCCGGTAGCACCGCGGTCGCGATCGCCGGGGACTCTGCCCACGATCTTGCTCGTCTCGGTCCGTGATCGTATGAAAAACGCAATGCCACTGATGAGGCGCAGTTGCGATGGGAGAATTGAAGTCGGGAATTCCAAAACAGTAGAAGTGTACTTCTTAAGTTCCGTGGCACTTGTACCGCTTGTAATACACGCCAATTTTTGTGAGAAAATATTTTTAAGGGACACATGATCACGGATAGTGGTATACGTTATAAAGCAGTGAAAACATGAGGAAACAATATCAAAATATATGAAAATGACCAAAAACTTGAATATAAGTTAATATTTTATTTAAAACATCAATACATAAGCAAAATATAACCGAAGTTTCCGTGACACGGAACGTGTTAATATTGTCCGCGTGTATCGATAGTTTAAAATATTTGATTTCTAATTTTCTTTCAATATTTCTTTATCTTTTAATATTGAATCTGTTAATCGTTAATGATTGTATTTATAATTGTTGGTAGCTGGTAGATAATTGTAGAGTATACGTTATAATTCAGATATAGATATAAATCATTAAATAACATTGATCACCGCATATTGGATTCGACTCCAGATTTGATTTGAGTATATAATTTAATAATGTTCGTTAAATATTTGATATACTTTAATGAGCATCGTGAAATGATTTGTATATTTTTATATAGACATCGCTATTTCGTATATTTTATTCATTGTCATTCATGGAAGTTATGATTCAATTATGAACAATCGGGAGCCAATAAGCTGCATTGTCTTCTGTCATAATTCATTTTCATTTTATCGAAACAATTCGAACATTGAATGCTAGGTAGATGGTTATTAACAGAAAAAAGGAGATATTTTATTGACTAAACATTATTAATGTTTCCTGCGCGGCGCGTGACACGTCATTTAACATCCATTTTCGGACTGCACAGATCCGAAGGGTTTAAATCAATTTCTCCATGCATCGTTAACTCGGTGATGATGCATTACTTGCCCGTGCCTCGGGCACGATTTTTTAATAAGCCTCTAATGTATTAAAAATACATTATGTCGAGTAGCTATAAATCCCACCCTCATCCTTAACGAGTGTTCATCGCAAAAACTGAGAAGGTCTGCATCTTAGAAGTAAGAAGCTCGCGAATAAAATGGTACTGGGCATAATTGATCAGCAAATTAGACAAAGATTTATCGTTTCCAACTGAGACGCTGAGCTTCCCAAAGAAATTCATGTTTATTTCTTCCGCGGACAATAAAAGAACGATTCAAAGAAACCTGCTCGAAGTCCGTAGAACGGTAAAACTACTAATTGCATAAAAACCTAACAGAAAACAATTTTCCATATTTTATTAAAACATAAACATAACGAAAATATTCACTTCACTCTTACTTTCCTCTATAAATGTTATGAACATCTTGTTGAAAACTCATTTCAACCAATCTTAAAACTTTCTTCCGATCACCCTAAATCTACAACGAACCTACAAGAATACCAACAACTGCCTACTTCCACAAAGGAAAAATATACATTAGAATTTGAATAATCCCACTTCGTTAAGAATTAATCCCAGCAGTCGGATCCGTTTCCAAGAGCACTTAAATCACTACAAGTGAAAATAAAGCGAAGTGAAATCAGAAAATGCTCTCGGTGCTCGCGAAACTTCGGCAGTCGAGTTGCCGGGGCTGAGCAACGCGGAGTACGCTCGCGTTTAAACAACTTTTCGACTGGGGGCCGGGTCGGAGTAGCGTCTTCGCTAACGCCGCAGAGCTTAAATCTCATTCAAAGATACTTGGCCTACAATGCTAGCCGAAAGCTCCAATTAACGCGGCTTTATCGAACTCTCTAAGGGGTGACAACGGCGCCGAGTCGGTACACAAAGACGCAAACAGGCGTGTACACTGGGTAAACAGTGATCGATGCCGGGGGCTAGATCGCGGGAGGGGGGGACGAAAGAGGGGACGACGAGGTAAGAGGGCTGCGGGGATCGCGAGAGATTCACGTTCAGAAGATCCGTTTGAATTCGAACGAAGATCGACTCGGTTGCGCCGCGAGAATGTTCGGATCGATGACAAAGCGTCGGAGTGCATTGATTTGCACTAATTATTGAGACGGTAATTGCCGGTGGATAGAGGAGGTATTTCTGATTGAGGACCGGGTTCGATCCGTCGTTAATCGAGCGTCGCTCGAATGAAATAAACATGCGGAGCGCGAAGTGCTGGGCCGCCATTGTGCTTTCATGAGGACCCGACTCGTGTTCTCGATGATCAATTGATTCACTGTGTTTTGGGACATTAGTCGCTGATGTGGGGCAACGATAATCGGACTTGCGGAAGGTGTTTGGGTTCACCCGCAACATGTTTACTGCCGTTAGTTGTATAATCTGTGGGACCGTTCTGTGTTGGGAGTTAATGGTGGGTTTATATTTCTGGGGGTGACATGGGGATTTTAATAATTGGGTTGGGGGAGTTTGAGGAAGTTTTGATTTATTTGTAATATGTTTGCTATTGTTGGTTGTATAGTGAATGACAATTTTTGGTGGGAGTTAATTGTGGGTTTTATTTTTGGGGGTGACATGGGGATTTTAATAATTGGGTTGGGGGAGTTTGAGGAAGTTTTGATTGATTTGTAATATGTTTGCTATTGTTAATTGTAGAATGGATGGCAATTGTTTGTTGTGAGTTAATTCTGGGTTTTATTTTTGGGGTTCTATGGGGATTTTAATAATTGGGTTGGGGGAGTTTGAGGAAGTTTTGCTTCATTTGTAATATGTTTGCTATTGTTGATTGTAGAATGGATGACAATTTTTTGTTGGGAGTTAATTGTGGGTTTTATTTTTGGGGGTGACATGGGGATTTTAATAATTGGGTTGGCGGAGTTTGAGGAAGTTTTGCTTCATTTGTAATATGTTTGCTATTGTTGGTTGTATAGTGAATGACAATTTTTTGTTGGGAGTTAATTGTGGGTTTTATTTTTGGGGGTGACATGGGGATTTTAATAATTGGGTTGGCGGAGTTTGAGGAAGTTTTGCTTCATTTGTAATATGTTTGCTATTGTTAGTTGTAGAATGGATGACAATTTTTTGTTGGGAGTTAATTGTGGGTTTTATTTTTTAGGGTTATATGGGGATTTTAATAATTGGGTTGGGGGAGTTTGAGGAAGTTTTGATTTATTTGTAATATGTTTGTTATTGTTGGTTGTAGAATGGATTACAATTTTTTGTTGGGAGTTAGTAATGAGTTTATCTTTTTGGGAATGAAATATGAATTGTAATAATTATACTGGGATAGTTCTTTTAAATACATATTTTCACAGAAGTGTAAAAGCAACTAATATTGGCAGAAAGGAAATTTTTAAAAATTTCATTTTTATGAACGGTTTCAGTCAATCAGCAATAAAATATATTTATATCACATTTATTTTAAATTTCCATTAATTCTATTAAACAGGTTTTATTCAGAAAATCAAGGATGAATATATTCCGTTATTATAAAATTCATCGAGACACGATTTGATAAATGTGTTATCGATTCAGAGTGGGGTGTGAATAAAATGTTGTAAATCACTCACACTTGACGTATTTGTCGAATCGCTATCGAGACATTTTTCATTCTGAACATTTGAATTTATAAAGATTTTCTATTTTATAAATGCTAATAGTTTATAAACGATCGTAATAGAGAATAATCAACAATAACCTTGTACGCAAAAATAAATGAGAAACATAGAATAACATTGTTTCTATGTGAGATTATATTTATAGAAAATATCGAATCGAAACTTTCCCGAATATCGTTTCGAACGCTATTACATTATATCTGGTATATTTGATGTTTTCTAATTCTGCTTGTCGTTGGTACAGTTTTGTCAATTTGCCAGCGGGCTCAGTATCTTCTATCAGTTCATACCGAATTGTTCCGGAAAATAAATACTATCGTATCGCCGACACTGTTTATAAACATTAAATCAAGTGGAAATATCCAATAATGGCCAGACACGTGAACCGAATGGAGCCCGGGGTACACGATAAAGTTCCAACGCAAATTTCATGAAAATCATGAGCTGATATGAAAAAATGTCGATTTACATGTTCAACATTTTGTACTCTATGGAATTTCCCCCATTTCGAATTACACAACAAACTGTTTAACTCTTTCTACAATCCATCAGTACACGAGAAACAAATTGGAGCAACATTTTATAAACATTTCCAACGTTGTTCCATGAAAAACAAGAATGTTCTATATGAAAATAAAATTATTTGAAGTCCGTAAATAAATTCCTCCCTTTAAACCTGGAATTTTCCCTATTGCTTATAAAATCACGCATAAATCATATATTTATTCAAATTTACATACACATTACATTATATAGTATAATATTCACAATATTATATTTACAACGCAATAAACATTGAATCTAACATTTTCAATTCCATTTACTACAATAAAGATTCAACATTATTTCAAAACCTATATTAATACCACCCATTCCGTTCGAACAATCGTCATAATATTCCCAAATTAGAAAACACATAACAAAATCGTGAATTATCTCTAGAAGTAACGGAGCCTCCCTTGTACATTTCAGATCGACAACTCGTCAATGACGAAACCCGTTGGACAAAGAACTTCCTGCGAAAAAAGCGGAGGAATAGGGAGAGGTGGAAAGGTAAGTTAGCTGCTCCAATTAAAGCGTTCCAAATAGCTCGGCGATCGTTGGAAAAAAAAAGCGAAGGATAAAGAAGAAAAAAATGACTGGACCATTTTTTCCGGGCGCTCGATCGTAGAGCGCATCTGTTCCCCAATCACGAGCCGCGGGGGGTCCGTTGAAACGCGACCGGTTTGGTAATCTCGAATCAATTATTATCGATTCGTACGCTCGCAAATTCCCAATCAGCGTTGGCAAAGGGCGCACCGGATTACCGGGGCAAACGGCCGTAATGCGGTCAGCATAATCCAACTAAAAACGGATATGTATCGGCATCAGGTGGGAATCGTCGCGAGAACCTGGCGTCGATTGCCCGCCGCTCGAGCAATGATAATTTGCAACAAGACAGAAACAGGCTGCGTCGTTAATCAATACAACCTCCCCCGCCGGTCGGTTTGGTTAACCGCGATGGGGTCGCGCGCTCATACGAACTCGTTTCTCGCGGCAAGAAATCGAAATGAAATTACGCCGACCGTGTCTACATTGATCACTCGTATCGCGCTTTTTGACGAATTGGAATTTTCTCGTTTTTACACTGTTGAATGTTGATAGTATGATTATGGAAAATATGTTGATGGACTTGGATTTGAGACTTTTCTTTTGGCTGTTGGAAGTTCAGTTGTTGGAAATGTGTTAAATTTCAATTGGAAGTTTTTCTTTGTTTATTTTTAGCTGTTGGAAGTATAATTGTTGGAATTATGTTAATAAATTTCAATTGGAAGTTTTGCTTTTTTTATTTTTGGCTGTTGGAAATTTAGTTGTTGGAAATGTGTTAAATTTGAATTGGAAGTTTTTCTTTCTTTATTTTTAGCTGTTGGAAGTATAATTGTTGGAAATATGTTAATAAATTTCAATTGGAAGTTTTTCTTTTTTTATTTTTGGCTGTTGGAAATTTAGTTGTTGGAAATGTGTTAAATTTCAATTCGAAGATTTCTTTTTTTATTTTTAGCTGTTGGAAGTATAATTGTTGGAAATATGTTAATAAATTTCAATTGGAAGTTTTGCTTTTCTTATTTTTGGCTGTTGGAAGTTCAGTTGTTGGAAATATGTTAATAAATTTCAATTGGAAGTTTTGCTTTTTTTATTTCTAGCTGTTGGAAGTATAATTGTTGGAAATATGTTTATAAACTTTAAATGGTACTTTTTCTTTCCTTGATTTTCAACAGTTGACTGTTTAACCATTGAAAGTATATTAATAGACTTCTCGATATTTATAATGTATTTCGATAAACCTGAAAATTATTTTTCTTCGGTTGTTTCAGTATATTAATATAAAAGGAAAATATGAATTTGTTATATATATGTGCATTTTCATAGCTCACCACATGGTCAGGTCTATTAGTTTGGATATGGAAGGCTCTAATCTAATAAAATTAATTGATCGATGACCCAGCTTCGCTGTCGTGTCGTTAATGAGTAACTGCATGCCTCTATTACCGCCATACGTTGGAACTTTAATTTTCTCCATCGTATCAAGAATGATCTTGACACTTTATCAACCTATGGTTATTCAAAAGTCTTTCAAAAATCATTTCTTACCAAATCAAATCTATCAATCAATTCTTCACTACCAACAATTCGTCCAAAATAATATAGATAATAATCTCTTTTAAAACTATTATCCAGAAGAAGCCTAAATTAATCAAACTTCTAAAATGAATCAAATTCATAAAAATATTTCAAATAAACTCAATCTCTAAATCCTCGATTAACAAAATCAATATTTTATTCTCAACGTTACAATATCTCAGAGTTAAAAAGAAAACCAATAACCAAAATTACTGAACGTATCATTACTCGATACCTCAACCACCGAACGTCCCGATCCGAACAATTTGTCTCGCACAAACAGACATAATCGTTGTCTGTCACAACGGGAACCTGGTTTTTTCCTCGGAGCCGTTAATCCCCGTGTAATTCAGGAAACGAGTCCATCGGACCGGGTGAATTATACAGGAATTATCTGTTGCGCGAACGACTTGTCGTCCATGTTTGCCCCGAGCCGTGACACGTCCGATGACTCACAATTTTCGTGCAATTCCGCCGGTCCACTTCGGGAATGCATTAGAACGCAATTACGTTCTGTTTTTGCGCGGGGATCGGCCTCCAATGGGCAGCAATAATTCACGGGAAGCCGGCGAGACACCGATGCCTCGCCGTCAATAATACGCCGGTGGATTATCGGTAATGTATCCGACTATAGTTCGGCACGCGTAGGTGGCCAATCAACAAGTTGCTTTTTTCAGTGAAGACGCGAGCAGAGGCGTGGGCACTTAATTGGATGATTGGTACCGACGATATATCGTCGATAAATTGGCGCAAACAGAACGGCAGATCGGTACAAAAAAGAAAGGGAAGGGGGTGGGGTTCGACCGAGCGTTCCAAGTGAAGTTCATTGGTAGAGGCTAATGATAATTCTGTGATGCAACCATAATTGGGCACATTTCAGGAGTTCGCTTGTATTCAAGTGTTCCGTACACGAAGAGCGAAAGGACGTTGAACTGTATTTAAATATCTTTTTTATTAAAGGATAGTCTTGTATTTCGAATAATTTTCGAAGTGACATGAGTAATAGTGTTTTTCGTTGTAAAATAATTGTTTTGTTTCGTTTCACACTATCCTTAAATATTTTTTTATTAAAAGATAGTGTGTATTTCGAATCATTTTCTAAGTCACATGAATAACAATATTTTTAGTTGTAAAATAAATGTTTTGTTTTGTTTAACACTAATCCTACCGGGAACCAGTCAAATGACTGGATTTAAAACTCTGCGTTTTCTTTTATTCATTTAATTTTATATCAGTTCCTACATTGACCGATTAATTGATTTTTTAATTTTCATCTCTCCTTTGTTTCTGTTTCCACTAAGAAAGATTTATCATGTAATTTATTTATCTCTATTTTTAGCCAGTTATTTGAGTAGAAATTGTTTGTAATATTCTATGAAGCTTATATTTTAGAAAAATTAACATTTTAATATTCTGACTTTGACCCAATTTTAAAGTCAACGAAATAATGTATCATAGTTTATGAGGGAAGTCGGAATTAATAAGGTATCGCAACAGAAAGTCTGAAAATCGAAGATCTATACTAGCGATTAAACGATGGATTACATTTGAGGTTGTATTTACTCGTTGAATTGTTCATATAACGTTCGAATGTTTATTCTATGAACGCGCGTGCGACCACTGTTCGAAGTCAATTTGAAAATCGCCAGGACACACATACATTTTGAAAAACGCTTTTCCAGAAATGATCGTCGAATAAAATGCGGGAGAATCGCTCGCGCACAAGTGAAATATCAGTGGAGTTTGGTTTTCCGAGTAATTGAAATCTGAGCATCGATTCACACGAAATTCGACAACATTTTTACATAGAGGGGATACAAATATCCGTAACGCGTGCAGGAAATATGCGACGTAGTCTCGCAATTTATAGAAAATATCGAAATGTTACTATCGACGCGATTAATCAATGGAACAACGAATAAAACAAACGCTTTATTTTCAATTGTCAACCAACGGCAGGTGGGTACAACAAATTGGCTTAATAAAAAAGGCAACAATAAATGATAACAATAGAATTGAGAACTAAACGTTTTTTAGAAAATATTTTACATAGTAGACTTGACGTTTAGTTCAAAACAATAATTAATTTTACGATTGAACAACTAAATTCAGCTAACATTTATTTTAATTCTATAGTTTAGGATACAATTCTTTTTTACCGCGATACCTGCGTACCTAGTCTTGTTCAAAATATAAAAAAACTTGATTTTCTATTCTTTGATATTCACCTGTCCGACAGTGCAATATTTTTCATTCCACAAAAACTCTGAAAAATTCATCTCCGTGCAGCGAAACATCCTAGAATATTTCCACGAAAATCAGAAAAGCCTCACAGTAATAGTACAATGGCTTCGCAAACAAAAAAAAAAAAAGAAGTGCCGGAACAAAAGAGAAATCATCATTCACAGCATACAGGATGGATTTCTAACATTAATTGAAATATCTGCATAAAAGTATCCGGGGTTTATGGGACGACCCAATTATTAACACGTTCACACCCTCGTGACCTATATGTACGCGCTCGTTGATTCATTTTAATCTATGAATGCACAGTTGTTAGATATAATTACGAACTTCTTTAAATGCGTTCTAATTAAATTTCTTGTTCGTCCCTGATACGCTGCCGTGACAGCGTAATAAGGGATTACCTGTCCTCTTCACACTTCGTACAGACACATCGTGACACAGGATTATCTTATCATTAAGCTTCACCAGGGAAATGTCAATTACATATTGTCGCGATCAATAATTACAGAGATCTAATACAACATTCCCACACTATGAAAATAGTGAGATCATAATGGTCTAACCAAGAAATTATGCAATTTTTTAAAGAGTACGCGTAGAAATAGTGCGACAACACGTTGAAAATGATAAAATAATAAAATAATCTGTTATCTCTAAATAGTACTATAGTCACCAAGTTATCCACGTATTTTAACCAAACTGAATAACACTTTATAACTTAGAAAATATTAATTTTTTGATACCTGTCTAACACAACTTTCGTTCTATTTAACGTGTAACATTTACCTTCAACATTCTAAATCCTTTTTCTAAATCATCCGATATACACACTGACCTAATTTACCAACACAGTACCTCCCACAATATCAATAATGCTCCAATAAATATCCCTCCATCCCCATAATTTCAAAATATTCATTCCTCGCCAAGTATACACTAAAACTTTCACACGTATTACCTATCTCTAACACTCAAAATTTCCTAAATCCCCCAGTGACTCATCGCTCCAATTCCTCAACTCACACATCACAATACCAATAACAACCAAACGCCAATCCCTCCGTCGTCGACTCCTCGCCAGCCGCGAAACACCGCCAACCCCTAAACAAAGCAGCACCGTCGAAACCCTCCCGGAAAAGAACCCGATCGCCTTCGCCGACCGTCACCCGATAGCCAATTCATTAACCCGCGAAGAAAGGGTTGCATCCGCCCCCACTCAGCATCAGAATGCGAGCCGGGCGTTTTCACTCAGCGCGAAGACACCGGGAGCCCGGATTTCCCGTCTCAAAGGAGACATTATCGTCGCTCCTCTGGCAAAAAGGAGTCAACAATAATCGTCCAGGAAAGAGCCCTCGTCCCCCAACCCTCGATTAGCTCCTCGAATCGATACGTTCCCATTAACGGCCGGGTGATAAACGTTCCTTCGTCCACCCTCCTCCGCCCAACCCCCGTTTTCGAAGAAGCCAACGGAACCCCGCTCGACCAAGCAGCCGGGTGGCCGGCATTCGTCATCGAACGGAACGCGAAGGCGGCGAAAAATGGCCGGGCTCGATGATGAGCGCGGGACGGGGGGCCGGGTGGTAAGCAGTTCCGACTCACCCGGGGGCGGGCGGGAGTCACGGACGGCGGGGGTGGGCCGGTGGCGGCGAAGAAAAGAAATTATTGCTTTTGGCGGGCAGCGCGCGAGAGATGAACGCGGCGTGACTGCTGCTTTGAAACGGGGATGAATTGTAATTGGACGGAAATGGAATTCGGATAGTGCAGCCCCTTTCCCTGAAAACCGACGGGGCGAGGTGGCGGACGGAACGGCGAGGGGGGGTCGGTCGAAGGGAAAGAGAGGCGAACGGTGCAACGGTGGAAACAGAGAAACGAACAGAGAGATAGTAGAGTAGGCCGAGGATAAGGGGGAGAAAGAGGACGGCGGGAACGTTCCCTGGAGGGAGAATGACAGAATGACTGTGCCGGAGGCCGAGGGGTGGAGGGGGCCGACGCCAGTGGCCTGTAACTCTATGCTTCTCTGAGCTTCGATCAATAGACGCGGTACAACATTGAACCGAACGCAGCTGGCTAAAATAGTCTGTACAAGTTGCACGTAGCGGCGGCAGTTTTCCAAAAATCGTCGCCCGCCGCACTCCCACCGACCCCTCGCCGCCCCCCGTCGCCCCGCCGCGCCGCGCCGTCCGTCGCTGCCCGATTGCCGAAGGGTTGATCGACCTAAACGATTTTTCCTTCCGATGGATGACCGGGATTGGAGAACGGGCAGTCGATTTTTGGCAACGAGTTTTGGCGTTCGGTTAATTAGGTGAGCCGGCGCGGACCGTTTTCCAGCGGCTTGATGGCCGCGTGGGAACCCGGGGTCGGCGGACGACGGGTAATTTTTATTGGGATGATTCGGGAAGGAAAAACGTTTGAGACGGGGTAGTCCGTTTTGGTTACCTGGATACCGAATGGTGGATATTGGGGTGAGAAATATTGATGAGGATGTTGATGTTCAACCCTTTGGGGTGGGACGTTTAATCTTTTAATGTTTACAAAGGCTTTGTGCAAGGAATGAATTCTGCATCGGGACAGTGACAAGTGGAAAAGTGGAATACTGTATATTAGTCTCTCGTTGTTTGGATATTTAAATTTTCCATTTGCAGATTTCGATTTTAAATGTCGGAGCTCGAAGTTATGATATTCGAGTAGAAAGGGTTAATTATTTAAGAGTCATAAGGGAGAGTGTTGTAGATTGCTGGTATCCAATAAATCCTTATGTAAAGAATGGTTAAGGAAAGAATGTTTATACATCGTTTCTTAACCCTTTGCGCTCGACAGCTGTCTTTAAGTCACCATTTAATATAGCTAAATTATAATCTTATATAGAATATTATGCTTTGTATAATGCACCAATAAGTGAAATATTTAAGTACAATAGCATTGTTCCTGAATTTATGTACGTTTTCATATTAATTAAATCCAAAGAATGTCGTTTATATCTCCTAGAAAAATGTTGAATATTTCCACCGAAAAAGCTTCGATTGCAAAGAGTTAATACATTTTATGTTTCTTAATGTTACAAAAATCTTGAGCCTCGAACACCTATGATTTATATTCTCATACCAGAGATAAATGAAATCGATTATTAACACTAAACCTACCGAGCAGTTAAATTTTCGAAATTTCTCTACAAAACTTCTTATTTGTACTTATAATTCAGTTTGCGTGTTGCGAAATCAATTTCTTTAATCATTTCCCCGAGAAACATCTGTTATCTTTTTAATAATTGCAAAATGAAGGAATCAGGAATTTTGACCCATCTGATAGTCTTAATTATCAAATACTACAATTCTTACTTGACATTATTACCTAATTATTAAACATACCGTTAGTAAACATTTCTCTTTAACATCAATCGTTCCACTATAATCGTTTCCAAGCAATTCAGAATCATTCGACCGCCAGTCATCCCAGACCACGATGCCAGTCAACGTGTTAAGGTATCCGTACGTAGACGTAGGATGATATTGCGAGATCGTATTGTGCAATTTTATCGACGTCCGCTCCGGACGATTTAATAAACGGTGTATGGGGGATCAATAATGTTGCGCAATCATATCGCGCGAATCGGAGATCGAATCGCGCTATAATTTTGTTTTCTACGGAACGCTGAGCGACACGGATGCGACTCGTGTAACCGTTGATCCGGGCTTTCATGAATGAAAAAGGAGAGGAAGAAAGTGGATGAAGAAGTGATATATGGAGAGACGAAATTATTGCGTAATAAGTTTTTGCTGGCACGATATATTGCGTGAACGTTCGATATTTCTTTTAAATGGTCGATGATATTGTGCTGCCGGCCGTCTGGGGCACGTTTTATGGAAGAGTGTCGTCTCGACGTTGAAACAATTAATTCAATTAAACAGGTGCTCGAATATGTTTCTAATCATTTATAATATAACTATACAATAGTTTTAGATTAAAAATCATATGACTGTTGAAACATGAGAAATAAGGAATTTGATTTTTATATTTGATTCTTTCTCGAAGAATCTGTATTTAAATAGTGAGTTCGATTACCTCTGGTAAATGGATACCAACGTCGAATTTGTCGTTCGTTCAGAAGTTGGTTGTAAAGTAACTATTGAGATGTTCGAAGTTATAAGGTTGGTATACGTACACATTGAATGTCCCGGGTGTCCCAGTGCTGTCAAATAACGTTTCGATGATTGACGTTTGATTTTCCTGGTACTATTCCGTGCCACGTTCTTGAGAGTATCTGGTAACTTCGATTTTATTCCGCACTACAAGATCACAGTAATAAAACGAAAATTGTAATACCTGAAATGATATAAAACTTCTATATATTACGAAAATGAGGATTAAAGAATATAATAAATTATCGACTAATATTCGAACTTCATTTATTCTAAAATTATTTATTCTAGTCAGTCTAATACAGAATTAGAGATAAGATTAACCTTTGGCCCTCTAATGGCCATTTGATTTAATAGATACAATACAATAAAATTTAATATTTCATAATAATTGTATAATGCATCGATACGTGAAATATTCGAATAAAATAGCTTCGTTCCTTAATTTATATGCGAGTTCTCATTAAGTCAGCTTTAAGAAGTGCCATTTACATCTCATGAGAAAATGTCGAGTATTTCTATTGAAAAACTTTCGGAGGGCAAAGGGTTAATTAATGTCTCGAGAGATAAAGATCAAGAATTTTGTTTAAATTCCAATTGCTTTAATCCTCCATCGATTCCTCGTTAAAATAAGAAGTACCATCGAGAGGTAACGACTTCGTGATTCGAAAAGGTATATAATCACTTGTTTTACAAGAAGTTTCTTGAAGCTATTCCAAGCGAAGTGACGCGTAATAGGCGTCCCTTTTTCGAGCAAAACTGCCTCGTCACAAATAGCCCCGGGCTGACAAGAATCGATCGGAAAGCAGTTTTAGTAAGTTATCTTCTAATTTCCTGTGCCCCAACTTATCATGTAGTCGTCGGTGTTGAGCTAATCGCGTTGATATCCTGGGGGCAGCAAGAACACGGAGGCAACGTTTAGTTAAGAAGACCACACGCGCACACTTGCGTTACTATTTACATTCCCTTTTACTTATTTGTCTTGCACAGATGTATCAATGTACTAGTTTGTCTCAGTCTGTTCGCTTATAGATAAAATACAGTCACAGGGAATATTGTTTGTATCCGCTTACCAGGAGATCGTACCAAAGTGACAGCTGGTAATTTCAATGAAAATCTGGCGGAAAGGTCTCACAGAAATATTTGATTCTTTGATGTGTTTATTATATCGATTACTAATATAGTCGAAATATTTGTCATTTTAAAAGAATATTTTCTTCTGACAACTATTTTTCGTCGAAAATACGTGACATATTTGAAATGTTCTAATAAAGTAAGATACTCTAAATAAGATTTTATGGATGATTCTATTAGGGGAGGCAATAATTAAGGGTACAAAATGATTCGTATAATCCTGATGGATTACTAAAAATCAAACTATGAAAATAAAATATTTTTCGGATTAGTTTTAGTAGATTCGATATTGAATCGCTGGTGAAAAGTTATTATATCACACAGGGACATCTTTATAATCATTTTAGTAGTGTAAATAAGTTAGCTTCTCAATTGAAGCGACAGTTTTCCCTGGTTTCTTGCCCACGGACGAGATTCGTCTCGAACGGACGCGTATGCCCGGTAAATAAATGCGCGAGCGGAAAAACTACGGTCGCACCGGGACGTAATTCGATTCGAGGGTCGACTGGAACTCGATTGGCAAAAGTTGCGCGTGCCCATATGGAATTACTACGGGGACGACGAGTTCGAAGTGTCCGATCGTTTTGTTCGGAGACAAAGACAAAGTAGATCCCCGGAAACCCTGATCAGGATTCCCTGACAGTTGCTACAGATTGTTTAAAAAAAAAGGGGGGAAAGAAAGAAGTACAATGGAACTGCCAGTGAACTGTCCCTTGTGTCACCTTGATTTAATGATGAATTCATGAACGTATGTAAATTAGGAAAATGCATATTCATGCTACATGTGGTGTTTTCTGATTTCTATTAAGTACCGTGGACTATTAATTAGGAATTCTTGTTAAATTAGAAATATATATCAATCTTCATTGCTTTAAGTAACCAATCATTCATCTTTAAAGTGTTTCAACTTGATTTTTCGATAAAAATATCTTTTATTTTGCTATCGAAATAAAATTCAATAGAAAATCATAGATAAAAACGTATTAACCCTTTGCGGAGGAATGTCGACATTTTGAGAAGCAAGTTTTCAGATTTGGAATACTAAGTCGCAAACGAATGATTTGATTACTCAAACACCAAGAGATCATTACGTAGTTTCCACTTCTGTTGTTGTTTAAGCAATCGTTACTTAATTTAGCTTCATCTACTGAAAGTTTTGTATATTTCAAGTATCTTCATCCACAAGGAGTAAAAAGAAAACAGAAGATTCTAAATTTCCTTTTCTTCAAAAGATTCTATGTTTTCCAAAAATAATATCTTGTCGATTTCCCATGAATTGAACCAATTAAATTCATCTACAAGAATATACTACCATCGCAAACGCATCAGTCAAAAAATAACAAAATCGCAGTATTTCATTAACCCTTTGCGCTCCACAAGTTTCTCACTGAAAATACTCAATATTTTCGAACGTGATGCAGACGAAATTTACCAAAACTGAGTTGTCGATAAATAAGAAAATTATTTTCTTTTAATATTTCACATACTGGCGCATTATACAAAGTTCAACATTAAATATCAAACGTCACAATTTTCCTGTGTCGAATCAATTGCCGAAAGGGGCGCCTCTGGAGTGCAAAGGGTTAATGTTATTGAAATTATTCCACGTGGAAATGGAACGAGAATTATCGTAAGCGGAAATTGTCCAATAAAACGATGAAACATCGGGGCATCCCGGTCTCGCGGCAAAATTCTCGGCCGATCCAGAAGTGGTTATTCCTATAACTCAGTTCCCGTGGAACACGGTAGGTCGGGGTTACCCTCAATAAGACCGAAAACGGGGTGGCCTAAGGGTTGGCTCTGCGGGTGTGTACCGCTTGCAAAATTAAGCCACGGCGGGAGAGGGGCCGTCCCGGAATGAGGGAGAAAAGATGATCCCCGAAGGATTGAATCGACTTCTGAGACGTCGGCGGCGAAGGCTCGGAACTCGGGGAAAAGTGAAAGGAAATCGGGGAAACGCTGCGGGCAGAGAAAGAAGATTGCGGGGTACGATCAAAGAATAAAACCAAATAGTCGGGAAAACTCGCAGAAAAAACTGTAATAGAAAATGAAGGGAGGAACGGCCCAAGGAACCGGGGAAAGGAACGGAAGAAATGGACGTTTAGGGAACGCGAGGGAAAGGAAGAATGTGAAAATGAACGCCATTTGAATAATACGGAAATGGGGCGCGGCAAAGTTAGAAAATAAGGGACGAAGGAATTAGGAATTGGATGTAACCTAAATAAGAATGACAATGACATAGGATAGTCGGTCTTTTTTTTTAATTTAATAATGAGGGAATAGGATACAAGGGAATTGATATTGTAGAATTTTGGGAAATGTGTATGAGTGAACAATAATTTATGGGATAAGAGGATAAGAGGCATTTGTTGATTAATATTTTCGAAATGGATTCTTGGTCGAGGGACAATGACAGCATTTGAAAAAGATGAAGTGGATGGTTCAAATATATTTGAATCATTCAAGCTTGCTGTTCATAGATATAAAGATAAGCTGTCCTTTCTAACAAGGAAAGGTCTGTCGAGCCCTCTTTACCTTAAGAAGTCTTTTCACGTACCTCCAAACAGCGCAAGTATTTAGTTGTTCCTTTGTGAGTGCTCCCGTTCCTGGTTCCCGCTCGGAAAATGAGAACTGAGAGCAACAAACAAAAGGGAATGTAAACGTGAGAATAGAAGGCGCAAAAATCGAATAGCAGGTGTGTATAGATAAATTGTGAAAAAATGCAACAATGGAAGTGACAATGAAACTCAGAGGAAAGGGGATAAATATATACAGAATAACGGAGGCAAAGGGAAAAAATGATAAGAGGCAAGAGAAGTGAAAATTTTAAACAAGCAACAATAGAGGCGGCATGAATATAGAGAAAATGGAGTCAGAAAAATGTGGTTTACATGAGAGATGGAACACAAATTAAGATCCATTGAAGCGGAGCGACAGAAAGGACGGGCACCAGAGGAAACTGAAAAGAGGAAATGAGAAAGAAGCTGAAAGAACTGGAATTCAAGAACAATTTATTCAAAAAGAAAACAAGTAGTTCATATTTCCTCGAACAACCACTGTTCTCATTAGTAAAAAGCACTCACAATATTATTCTAATCAATTTTATTTAACATCGTACAACATTTTCTTAACCCTATCCCCGCCTATTAGAAAATACTACTAAAATATTCTAATACCCCACTGCAAAGAATAATATAAAATACACCGTTAACATGAAATCCTATAAATACAAAATTTCTTTCCAAACACTATCAAATCCTCAACGCCGATCCAAAACATACCAGCCACAGAAAAATCTTAAAGCATCAAACCCAGTACAATTACAACTCCAAAATCGAAAATCCTTTCGCAACCTGTTTCCCGTCCCAACAAGCGGATACGAAAGAGCAACAAACGGCCCGATCGAAGAAAAACCAAACATATTCCGTGGATCCAATTTCCCCGGTATAACCTGATTCCGACAAGATATTAAAACAACATCGGACCGTCAATAGGACAATTCGCCGACCCTCTTTCACGGGGGCGCCTTAACTTTCCTCGCACGTACCGGCAATCTCGGCTACCATTCGCGTATATATTCGTTCAACGATTCGCAGAACGAGAGGCTGTGAAACGGTCGAAAACCGTCGTGGGAACTTATATAACCTTCCTCGATGGCCCCCTGAAAGAGTGCTTCCATCGGAGCATAACGCGAGGAGCATGAGGCGACGGGGCGGTTAGGAGATGTTTTACGGTGTAGATTTATGCCGATGCCTTGAGACGAAGGGCGACGCGCAAATTGAACGAGCGTTTAGCGACGCTCCGTCGAGCGTGGCCGGCTGCAGGGTCATGTCAATATTTAAATTAATCCCTGGTCACCGGGCACCGTTCCTCAGCCTCTATATCGCTGAATTATATTCTCCGCTGCAATCCTCTCATCGCGCCACCCCTTTCCTCCGCTAATTCTTCCTTCTATTAATTCATACACGCCGGAGAAATCGTCCACGATCGTTGTTGACCTCTCCTATGTATATCAGAGTCGAGACGAACATGTGAATTGGACAAATCAAAATGTTGCTTTATTGTTTTTAGTATAGATTAAATATTCATTGTTCGTTATCAGGCTTTAAGTTTTTGGATAGACATAAATTCTTCCTTCTATTAATTCATACACGCCGGAGAAATCGTCCACGATCGTTGTTGACCTCTCCTATGTATATCAGAGTCGAGACGAACATGTGAATTGGACAAATCAAAATGTTGCTTTATTGCTTTTAGTATAGATTAAATATTCATTGTTCGTTATCAAGCTTTAAGTTTTTGGGTAGACATAAATTCTTCCTTTTGTTCATTCATACGCGCCGGAGAAATCGTCCACAATCGTTGTTGACCTCTCCTATGTATAATATAATATAAATATAAATATTTGTTCATTATCAAGCTTTAAGTTTTGGGTAGGCATAAATAGAATACGCTTTAAATTCTTTTCCTTTGGAGTGAATTCTTGAGGAGGAAGTAGTTTTATTATGTGGTTGTGAAAGCAATTATAGTGCGATTTGTAGACGTGGATTTTTGAAAGGATTGTATATATTTTCTATGGAAAATTAAATAAGGTATAAAATTCTTAAATATTAGTTGTGTACTGATCTTTTATTGTTACATTAAATTCTTTGATTATAACTTTCAAAGTTGTTTTAAGTTCAGCTTTAAAGCTTGTATTATTTGATAATTTCGTGCTGTTGTTTCAGCGTTATTTATTCGTAATTACTCGTGAATTTGAATATCGAGAATATTTAAAATATCTTCGTTCGCAAGCGCTTTTTATAACCGGACTTTTTATACAAAAAATCGAGAAGATTCGTCCATCCATCAGATTTTTCTCCGAGTTTCTCTGCAGACGAATTAAAAAGGGGAATATACAACGGAAACCGATAACACGAATCTTCTCTATAATTATCTTCTCGGTCAAGGTAGAGGATTGAAACTTGGCACAAAATATTTTCTCTTGGTTTTTATCGAACGTTTCATCGTTGGTTTAATTTGGTTCAAGGATACTTTTGATCCCCTTATCTAGCTTACCCTTTGAATACTTTTTAATATTTAAACAGAACCTGGCGTATAGAAATTGTCGGGAATCTACAAAAATTACTCGGTAATATTTTCTAATATTATTAAAATTAAGAAAATAAGGTAATACAAATTTTTTCCGTATTAAATGTCACATAGGTGAACTAGGGAGAAGCAAATAATATGGAAATAAGAAAATGCAGTCGGAAACACACCGTCAGTTGTGTAGATATGGAACCTTATTTTACTGCTCACTGGATTTTCGACATTCTTTTGCTACTCCGTTCCCTGTTTCTACAATACACTCTCGAATCTCGCACACAAATCTTGTCTATCTTATCCCTTCAAGGAATGGTAAGAACTGTTGCCTGCAGGGGATTTGGATAACTCAAAAGTTTCAACTTTTCAGAAACTCTATGGATTTACAGAAACGTCGGTGCAATATCGAACAGATTTACTCTTGTTAATATTTTTCGGTCGTTAAAGTCGGAGACACAATTTTAAATTTAATATACTTTAATGTATATGTATTATCATATTTTATTATTATATTACTATTATTATATACATTATTATATTATATTATAATTTATATACAATCGATAACAAAAGTACTGGAACATGTGCAATTTTCAATGAACGAAATATGTATGTCAAAGCAACTTATTTAAGACAATGCGAGGTGTATAATAGAAGGGAATTTTCAAAATCACGTCGGCAAAATTTGAAAACGATTTAACAACTTACGCAATAGTTGTAATAAATTTATTATAAACACGCACCGTTAGTAGGTTACAAAAGTATTCGAACGCTGATACACTGTTGATCACTTGTCCTCGGATTTTCTCGGAATGCTCGCGACGAAGTCGCATTTTAAAATTATTGGAAATTATTAATAAGTCTATTTTATTCCATTAATTTCCAATAATTTTAAAATGCTATTTCGTTGCGAGCACTCCGCGAAAATCCGAGGACAAGTGCCTCTCCGCGATTTTCCTAATGCTCTCGCGCGTTTGATCATGGCCGCGTTAATGAAGAATTTCGCTCGATTTCCTGCACCGTCACGCCTCCGAGTCGAAAATGGATTTTCTTATTACCGAACGACGTTATGCATTTTAAAGGTGCACCGGAATCGGTGCACGTGATCGCCCACTAAAAATAATGCGTTCGATCTCAGCCGGGACGAGGGGAAATCGTATTAAAATAGCCGGTGATTAACGACGTTGTTCCTGGGGGTAGGAAAGTGAAAAGGGACTGTTCCAGCTAGAATGGAAAACGATGGAGAAAGAACGTTCCACGACGGAGAATGGTAGGACGAGTAAAATTCTGAATGGATTACGGCTCGGGAATTAAGAATTTCAAGTGAAATAAGAAATTGAAAAGTGAACGATTTCTCGACGAGTGGCGTCGATAGTTATTACCTATATTACTTAACACGTTCGCGGATAATACAAATTTTAATTAGCTGCAAAAATAGGAAAACTGTAAACGCCGTACTCCTAATGTTAAAGTGTATAATAATTTCAAAAATTTAACGGTATATAGAATTAAATTGATGGTTTATAAATTTCAATGTTACAGCATTCATGTCATTTTGCATCACAATGAAAATGAACGCTATAGCATTCACGTCAAAGGTGTTAAATTTAAGAAACAATGTTAACCTTTTGACGTACTATTTAATTCTGCTACTAAGCTGGTAATATTTTACTATCGACAATTTGGAAAAAATGCGATAAGATTATCCATTCTATTTCCAGTGGAAATTTTATTTGAAGATAATACAGCGATAAGTGCAAAATTGTTGTTTAAACAATGTAATGAACAACATTGACTGTGGTTACATTAGTCCAGAAATTAGTCATTCAAGGATTAACAGTGATTTGAATTAAGTGATTTTAGTAGGACACTGCGATTGATAGAAATAATAATTGGTAGAATGTAAATCGCTGTAGAACAAAAGCGTACAGTTCTCTTTTTGATTGCCTCTCCCGTTGGTGTATAAGATAGGACACAATACGAAATAAACGATCATCGAACTGTGAATTTTTGCGTATTGTCAAACTGTGAAAAGGGAACGAATTTCGATCAGGAAAGTAGCTGCAATCCCAATATTGCGATGCTTTCAAAGATATTGGAAAACGATGTGAATACAAAAATTGTTCTACTATCTGACCTTTTTTTTCGCGATACGCGTACAGTTGAATAAGAAGTTTCATCGAGGAGAACTCTATTTATCGAGAATTACGTGTTTCGAAGTCGAAAATGATCGTAAAAACGATCAATATTTTCTTTAACTCGCTCATTCAAAACAAACTCAGTGAAACAGTTCGATTTCATTCCTAAAGCTCGTCGATATAAACGAAAAGATATAAAACAAAACGAAAGTTCAATTCAAGAAATATTACTCCAACTACCAAAAACATTCAGAAAGATAATTGTACTGTAAACTATCCTTAAATTTCATAAAAACACGAAGAAACTATTAAAGTTTAAACCTCATTTCTAAGTATATATGCCATAAATTACACAAATTCTTCACAATTATAGTATACTTTCTTCGAAGTTAGCAATTTCCAAAACCTCGATCAGTACCGTCAGTAGCTCCTATAGCTTAGAATTTGAAATTATAGTTTCCGAATCACCGAAGAAATCACCGTCGAGAGTCCAGTCGTTAAAACGGAAAGGGGCAATTGCAGGAAGCACGCGTGTGAGAGGGTTCGCATTAGAAAAATTAGACGTTGCCGGAGGCGTTGAAAAGAACGGCCAGATTGGCGAGCGTCGGCGGGGGCGGGGAGCGCGGAGACACGGGAAAAGAAATTCTCAAGGGCGTTGTGACGGATGAACGTGTTGTACCAACCACGACTTCATTGTGAATTCATCGAGGATTTTCCAAGTGATTTCCTCGGTTATGTCCAAGGGTTATGGCCGACCCTCAGCGAGCAACTGTGTCGCCGCGAGGGGAGAGCCGGCAGACATTGCCAATTTAATATTTGATCGCCGTTTCTTTCTGTTTTCGTTGTCCTTCTAATGTCACACTCGGCTCTTGCGGATTCACCGCAGTCGCCTTGTAACTTGTAATGTCACTCGTAACTGCGCCTCCGTCATGAGCAGAAAGCTCTCGTGAAATCGTAATGGGGTGCTGTTTATTCCGACCGTGGTTGTTTCAGATTTGTCGTCATCTTTTTTTCTCCTTCCACTGGCCTCTCTTCCTTTATCCTCGCAACGAAAATTTTTCTTTATTTCCGACGAGGTAGGAAGTTATCGAGCAAAGAGGGATCTGTTTCTTGAGACAGATCAGAAGCGTTTACTGTCTAAATTTTATTCTATCTCTTTACTACTTTTATGCATCGAAAGATTAAAGAAACTTGATTTAATAATCGTTTTAGAATAAAAGTTCTAAAATTATTGTTATTGATTTTTATTCGTGTTAAGTCCTGTGTCTTATTAATTATGAAAGTGTCCTTTATCAAAGGAAACAAGTTTATAACTCCGCTTTTTTTAATGACAAAGCAGGATCTTCGATCTTTCACAGAGACGCGCTCTATTGCAAATACTCCTGGAGTAGCTCATAATAAAAATGATTCGGAGTTGCTGAAAGGTTATATTGAAAATTGCTCAGAGTAACTTCTCGTGATTGACAGCTTCGAATATTTCGAGGTACATTTTCTGACGTCACTTAAGTCGAGAAGGTCACCGGTGACCGGACCTTCAAAATTGCTTGAATACAATTAATAAGAAAACTGATGTCGAATAAAAGTACTTAGTAACACAAACAGCTAGATGATAGTGTAAAACGTGTACTCTGATACCAAGTCAATAATAATTATTTCTAATACCATTTGTCTTTGTTATGAAAGAATATGTACTGTTTCACAAAACGTTCGAAATTCTCGTGGCAGTCAACATGTTAAATTAACCCTAATCGTACCACGTGTTTTTACGACGAATTATACCACGATGTGACTCTCCGTCATTTATGAGAATAAAAGGAACGATTAAAATGTTATTGTTTCTGTTTATAGGTCCCAAATTTTAGAAGCCCAAAAAAACTTTCGGAAATCCAATATGAAATAATCGAAAAATATAAGTAAAAAGTTCAAATGTGACTCAAAGCCACATCGTGGTCCGATTAGGGTTAACCCTTTGAACTCTGTAGGCCTCAATATAGCACCAGTTATAATATTAAACATTTTAATGAATCTTAAAGAAACTACCCTAAAATTATTAGATTTTCCGCACATCCAAATTTTGTACTAAGAAGAAAAATAAAAGATCGAAGAAATGTATTTCTCATTTTCGCTAGGAACACTATAAAACTTAGTTGCAGTTGTTGATAGATCACAGAACACCATGCAGTGCTAAGGGGTAAATCTATTCGAGTGTCTATAATGGCTGCATCCCAGAGCACAGAACATTAAGACAGAAACGGTACACATTACCGGGACAAACAAATAAGAAATATCACCGTGGTGCAAGCAACCCTTGGATTACCGTTCTCGCCGGTTTCGTTACCAAAGATCCCTGGATTATGGGAAGGCTTTGATTGGAGTTCCATAGGTACACGGAACAGTGTCGTGGAGCCCGCCCAAAACCGGTAGCCGTATTACCATACAGATTGCCGTCGACTGTTATATCCACGGCTCGGGGAATCTATGAATTCAACTAATCATAATCATACAACTAACCGCGGATAATCTTCCCACCCGGTAAATCGGAATTTTATTGTCAAACCGAAATGCGAGCGGCATCTGCCACGCGGAGAATATTTAGAAAACATCCCTGTCGTTTCGCGAGATTGTTAAAATAAAAATGAACGTGTGAATTCCGTTTGGGAGGTTATGTTTCTAGGTTCTTGGTAAATCCTTGAATTCGATATTTAAAAGAAAGTTTGAACTAGCAACTGTGTTTACATTGTATAAAGAAACGAAAGAGACAAATTTTGTAGAGAAAAAGTTTGAAACTTGGGAAATTTGTTTTTTATTGAATGTTAATTGGAAACTAAGAAAATTTACTATTCTTTGCCTTGAGGAAACTTTCTTTAATTTATCAATTTTTAATTGCATCAGTGTTATCATTAGTGCTCCGATTCTTACAAAGTTCATATTATTTGGAAATGTTCAATGAAATGTTTATTTCCATTGAAATGCGACAGAGTTAGATAACCATTTAATGATGCAATGATCACGTTGAGGTTATCGATTTGTTCTGAAACGACTGTTGCAATGATTCAGAGAAGAGTTTCCACGGTACGAAGATACAAGCGAATGTTCAATTGGCAAAAGTTGTAGAGCGAACTTTCGCGAGAACGAACGGCCGCTCGTTAATAATTGGAATTGCACGTACGCGCGAAAGGCGTAAGCGTCCAATTTAAATTTTAGCACGCGTCCCGGGAATCGTATTTTACGGGCGCGGCTACAAAAATGGATAATTATTTGCCAAGTGTTTTCGGTAAAAACGATAACGGCCGGGCCGAGTTGCCATAATGCCGTCGAAATTTCCGCGCCGCCATCCCGTTGTTCGTCGCGCGTTCCATTTTAATTAAAGTTCATTCACGATAACGCGGCTGAATTAATTATTTACACGCGGCCCCTCCCGCCGTTAGGGTAATTACTCAATATAAGGCCAGTAGACCGCGCGGATCACGTTCCATTACTGTTTAGAAAAGTTGGCGGCCGCCCGATCCGCAAATCCTGTGACAAATTACGACGTCCAATTATTCTGAAATGTACGACTTCGTTATTCACACACAAATTTATTACGGCACTGTAATCATTTTTTTTTTATTTGTAAATTCATTAACCCCGTGAAATTGATTCTCTCTGTCGCTCTTTTCTGTTCGAGATCATTTAATTATTTCTACTAAACAGTGCGGAAATTCAAAGTGTTTAAGAGACTTGAAAATTGAAGGATTCACAGTAGGTACACATTAACGGGAGTTAAACAACTTTTAATTAATACTAACTTCATCGAAATAATTTCAATGCAAAATAAACGGTAAATGAGATTCACGTAACGGATGAAAACCTTGCATTTATCCAGTCCAGAGGATACACATCAGTGCAAATTACATGGCATTTATCTTGATTTCCAGACAAAACGCAACAAATCAGCTTTATCAATGGTTCTTTCGCCTTTGTTCGGGCGTTTACAGTATGTTTCCAGCTTGACAAGTTTATTCGTTGCACCGTCATTTCCAAATATTTAAATGCACACCCCATCCTCAATTCACTCATTGCCAAGTACATACAACAGCAATGCTCTTATTTCAAAAATATATTTTTATTTAAAACGATCCTTTCTTTATTGCCATGCAATAGCAACACACTAACATTAACAAATAACATTATACATTAACATTATCCATTATAATATTTCGCGTTACTTTTACAATATTACACGTAACATTATTTATTATAATATTATGCATTAACATAATTTATTATAATATTACACATTAAAATTATTTATTATAATATTACACGTCAACATTATTCATTACAATACTACACGTTAACATTATTTATTATAATATTACGTTAACGAATCAAATACCCAAACATCAAGAACACTTACCCCACTCTGACCCTCAGCATCTCCGCACTCCTGAAAAATCAGCCAACACTAGAACTACCGAAGGAATCAAAATGACCCATTCCTGATTCCTTCTTTTCGCGATTATTAAAAACATAGCAGACGCTTCTCCGAGAGTTATTAAAGAGATTGATTTTTCAATACGCAAATTGAGTCATGGATAAAAGTCTCAACAGATGCGTTCTTGAAATTTCTATAGAGAAATTTGAAAAAGTGAGTGTCAGTGCTCGGTAGTTCCAGTGTTAACCACAGGGGTAGAGTCAAGGTTGCAGAGTCCAGATCACCGGTGGGAAATCCGCGGCAGGTAACGAGCGAAGGAAGCGGCGGCCAATTAAAAGGAAATGAACCGCGATACGCCTCGCGCCGGGAACACGTCCTCTGTTTTCGAATTCCGAAATCGTACGCAAAGGAGGGAGGGGGCAACCCCCTCGGCCCCGGAAGCCTCTAACGAAAGGATACCCACGGAGCCGAGCGTCGCTCCCCGGTGGCTCGCGTTTAAATTCCTAGGTCGGAAGACGTCTTTTTACCTGGCCGAAGTTCCGTGGCGGCCGGGAAAAAAGGAACCATTAGCCCGCGCAATTATCCTTGGACGGACGAGGCTAGAGTTACGCTCGGCTAATAGCACCGCTTCCTGGCACTCCCTCGAGGGACACGTCTCGGGTGGGAGGGGGACGGAACCATAGGCGAGAAAGAGAGGCGGAGAGAGACGGAGGAATTCGATGATAGGAGCGGAACATGGGAACAAGGGGCGCGGGCGGGGAGGGGAATTTGACGAGACAAGAAGAGGGACAGGGCGAGGGGGAGAAGAAGAGAGGATTTTAACGTGACAGAAAAATGGGAGGGACGGAACGAGGGGAGAAGGCGGACGAAGAAGGGGATAAAAATTCGACTTGCAGGCTGATGAAGGAAGAGAGCTGGAGGATTGGGGATATTAATGGGAAGGTTGTAGGAAGTTACAGTGGATATGATGGATACTGTGGAAAGAAATATGAAGTGACGTTTGGGGTTGTCACGTGTTTCTTGGGAATTAGGGCAGTTCGAAGCTTAACATTCTGAAGATACGAATATTCTTGGTAATAAGGCTAACATGAATTTGTCTACATTTCGTAATGGCAGTGTTGAAGTAACGTTTGCTTCGATGAGGTTTGTTCGGTTAAAGAGATTGTCGATGGTCCACTTGGTTAAAGATAAGAGTTCCATCAGTAGCACTCCAGGAAGGAAGAAAACCGGTGCGTACGACAAAGTATTGAGACGAATTATAATAGACAAGCTCACGGAGAGAGAGGTGAAAGACGATTGCAAGAGCGCAAGAAAATTCAAAGTAGGAACCGAAGCAACGGGAACAAGGGAAGACGGAGGAATAAAGTAATGAAAAGCTAGAGAAATTTATCGCGAGGCACAAACAAACCGGAAGAAGAAGCGCGCGAGGGAACGGTCGTGATTGGAGGAAGAGTGGGAATGGTAGGGTGCGTGGAGGGGGTGGGATGGAATAAGGCAGGAAGAAATGTGAATCTTTATGTGACAGAGGAACAGGGATGGAACGGAGGAAGAGGAGGAAAAAAGAACGGGGAAAATCGTGGAAACGAAAATTCAGAGGAAGGAAGTTACATATAGGGCGCGGGGGTGGGGGCAAGAAAAGTAACTCGAGCGCGAGACGGTCTGGAGAAAGATGGACGGCGACGTCTGGTATTATCGATACTGACACCGGTTCGATTGGAACGATTCCGGATGAAATCGTGAATTTCAAATCCTATTCAAACCGGGGAACGCTTTCAAATTAAATCACTCGATGTTTCTTCTGCGCCCTGGCTAAACGGTGATCCATCCGAACGTCGGGGAAATTTAATAGCTGACGGAACTTACAATTCCTCCCTGCTTACGCTCGACGAAGAGAAATTTTTACTATCGAACCTCCTCCCCCTCGCCCCCGCTGTTCTCGCATGAATATGAATGTCTCACGTGAATGAATTTTTAAAAGACTGTCGCGCTGTTTGGATTCCATCCGGGTTCGGTCATCTGTGAAATTTGACGAGCCCGTGAAAACAGTTACATGTGTCTTCGAATGAACCAGGAGCCGCTCGAGAAATTTTCCTTCCGCGACACTTCGAGGACCTCTTTGTACCGGCTTTTAGACGTATTTCGGCGTTGCTGGTACTGTTTTGAAAGAGAACTTGTGCTTTTCTTGCTGAAAGGGACGCGGAATGAGAAAGGATCGTTGCTGTTGAATGTTCTTGTATGAGGGAAGTGAATTTTCATGGAAATTGGAGTTTTGATTGAGATGTTTTGATGGTGGAAATTTGGGGCTGTTGGAAGGATTCTACTGTGTTTGAAGCGTATCACGAAATAATGTATTGAATATATGTATTTCGATATGTTTCCTGTGAGGATAGTCATTTAAGAAAGATTCTTTATTGCAATATTGTCTCATAATAAAATAGGTTGTCGATAAACTTGGAAGATACTGGAATGAAGGTTTTGCTAATGTTTGGAAAAACGACTGTCCCAGTTTGACATGTTGTAGCTGCCGATAACTAACAAAATTTCTACTCGGTTAAAATTAAAGGAACTTTCCATTCTCTCGTGGTACAGTTATCGACTTCCAGCATGTGTGTATGTAGACACACGTGCATACGTCATTGCAGTTCATTGATTATATGTCAATAATGAACTGCAACGGCGATAGACGGCATAATAGAGTTAGGTGTATGCTAATTTATGAATACGTATCATGAATTCGCTTGACGCAAGCAAAATATATAATTTCATATAACGATTCCACTGTTAATGAAATTTATCACGACAGTGGAGGCTTCAGCTTCAACACCTTCCCTATAATCCATAATGCATCCGTGACAATGGCGAGCCGCGGGAAAATCATTTAAAAGACGCTACAATCGTCATTGTCATACGGTTGATCGCATAGAATATATTTGAAAAACCTTCAAAATATGTCTGCTCACTGAACATCATTTTATTTAATGTCCAAATAAAATCCCCAGAAACTACTTAAAAACATGCTGCAATATTATCAAGTATTTATCATTATCTTTCTTTAATATACTTGCAGATAATTTCTTAATACAATTTATAATATAATATAATTTACCTTAAATAAATCCTTCGATAAACCTCCAAAAACTATTTAAAGCTACCTGTCTTTCATTCCATTGATCTATTGAAAACCTCAGCAAGGTAGTCTATCGTCGATTGCACATTAATGACGGAAAGTTCAAAGATCCGGCACGCTTTGCATAAGTTAATCGTCCCGTTCGATCCCGGTGTTCTATATCTTCTCTAGTCCTGCGGAATGAATGACTCATATTTGATAAAGCGGCGCAGGCCGAATGATTTAACGTGCCAACCTCTTCGATCCTTTTTACAGGATTAAACTGTTCTGATAGAGCGGCCGAGGGGTTAAATATCGCATACTTCATACGGTTCAGGGAACCGCTCGAGTAACCGCGCGTAATTTATTCCGAATCCTATTTCCGGCTATTTCGAAGCCAATAGGATAACTCGTTTCTCTGCTTCAGTGACTCTGGCCCTGTGAGACTTTCAGTTCCCGAGGACGGAGTTCACTGTGGGCGGTACGTTATTCCCGTTTCAGGGACGTGTTAAATAATTCCTCGTAACTAGACCTCGTTTATAGGAATTCACGGTTTCGAACAATGATTAGCGGAGATCAATGTATTGTATAATGTACGAAAAGAATATTGAACCCCGGAAATTAAATCGTGATTAGTCAAAATTTTCTAGTGTATTGAAAATACGAATATCTCATGAATATCGGTAAGCAATTAATTTCCATAATAGAGACTAAAAAGTATGACAACTGTATCATTCAACTAAACTATATTTTATCTCAATATCTCAGTGACAAGCAAACGAAATGGTAATACTATAAACAACATTAACACTAAAACTACCGAGCAGATAGAGTAACCTATTTCCAATTTTTTATAAAGATTAGAACAAATTTAAAATACACGAAAATACAGAAATTTAATTAAGAATCTCTCGTAGAAACAGCTTCGCAATCTAAATGCTTGCAAAATAAAAATTCTGAAGTGGTCAATTAAACCCCTCCGATAATCTTGGCGTTAAATGAAACATGTACAAAATAATCATACCACCTGCAATCAATGAAATCTATTCATCAAACTATCAATTTCATACATAACCTACAACAAAAAAGCTAAATCGCAATCAAAGATTTAACTTCTAACACAACACCCCAAGTATTAAACAAACACATAATACAACATTGCCAATAATAAACCTTACACTAATACAACCCTCAAACATAATCATTTCACCCTTTGCACTCAAGAGGTCACCATTTGATTTGATATAACCAAATTACAAAGTGTTATATATAATACTAAGTCTCATATAACACATCAATATATGAAATATTTCTACAAAACACCTTTGTCTCTTAATTTAGATATATTTCCATTAGTCCGTTTCAAACATCATCTGTCTCATCGGAAAGTATCAAATGCTTCCAGTGGCAAGCTTGCAAAGTGCTGAAAAAGAATCTTGAATGCAGCACACTCCGCAAAACTTAATCAACATACATAACCTCAATACACCACCCTTAAACAATGCACCCTCTCCGGTCATGCGTTCCCCGTTTGTCGAGCATCGTTCCGCGCCGCGGTCACAGATCGTAAGAACCACTGACGCACGTAAAGCATTTCGACACGTACACCGGCGAGGAGGACCCGGGGCTCGTCATCGATTCCGGCGCATAAACGCGCCTATAGAGAATCATAATTCGTCCCAGCGGCGGGTCCCGGTGCGGCTCATGTCATCGGCGGTGCGTGTCACGAATACCAACCGCGTTTACGGGGGAGGGCGGCGCGCGAGGGCCCCGGCGCGCCGCGCGCTCATATCCTTCGTGGGCATACAGCGTGTAACGAGCGGTCCTCGCCCACAGCATTGTCCACGATCAAGGGGCAAACTTGCCCAAAGTGGCCGGCCGGAAATGTATCGTCGACTAGTCGCCTTCCGGCGGCCGCGGACCGTCCCACATTCCTTCCGTTCTTCCTTCCTTCCTTCCACCTGGCCGCCGGAGCCCTATCCCTGTCAAGGTTACGCTGTGAAACTTCCGCGATGCTTTATCCCTTTGGTACCCTCTTCCCCAGGGATGACGGATGCTAATTGGTTCACGGGAAACGCATACGGAACACGTGTTTTTAATGTATTGTCGTGGAATGTTCGAGGGATGGGAGTTTCAGAATTTTTGTCGAAGTAGGTTTGATGCGTTTTAATAATTTTAATTGACTCATTCCTGGGTGGATTAGAGTATGAAACTTCGTAGGGGTTTGTCCTTTTGGTAGCCTCTTTCTGAGGGGTAATGGATGTTAACTGCTTCATGGGAAATGCATACGGAACACGTGTTTTTAATGTATTGTCGCGGAATGTTCGAGGGATGGGAGTTTCAGAATTTTTGTCGAAGTAGGTTTGATGTGTTTCAATAATTTTAATTGACTCATTCCTGGGTGGATTAGAGTATGAAACTTCGTAGGGGTTTGTCCTTTTGGTAGCCTCTTTCTGAGGGGTAATGGATATTAATTGCTTCATGGGAAATGCATACGGAACACGTGTTTTTAATATATTGTTGTGGAATGTTCAAGGGATGGGAGTTTCAGAATTTTTGTCAAAGTAGGTTTGATGTGTTTCAATAATTTTAATTGGCTTATTCCTGGGTGGACTAAAGTATGAAACTTTGTAGCGTTTTGTCTTTTTGGTATCCTGTTTCTCAGGGATGACGGGTGTTAATTGGTTCACGGGGAATACATACGGGCCATATGTTTTTAATGGGTTTTATATTGTTGTGACACGTTTGATGGAAGGAAGTTTTAGAATGTTTTGATAATAGTTTCATGTATTTTAGTACTTTTGGTGGAATATCTTTGGGTCAATAATATGTAATCAGATGTGAGGTACCTAATGTATTTTATTTGTAATTTAGCATAGAAGATATTTCTTAAAGTATATGTTATTCAATTCTAATGAGAACTATCAGAGTAAAAAATACATTAAAGAAAACTTTGTTGTATCCTGAATTATCAGCTCCTTTGTTCCATTTAATTTAGACAGAATAATATATAACAACTGCTGCAATCAGACAAACGGCTGGTATCTGAGTTTATAAAAAATATTAACACTAACTAAATACATTAAGCATCTGATATATTTATACAGGAACAGTGCAGCAATAATTAACTTGAACCTTGTTTACAGAGTTACTGCAGGCAATTAATTTCTAATTACGACTAGACACAATTTGTTCTGGTACGTAAATAATTAATTGCCTCTCAATTACACTTTCCCCGTAAATAATTTCAAAAGCAACATTGTATAATTTACATTTTCCCGGCTGGCAGAGCACGAAATTTCAACGTAAGGCGGAAATTACTTTTCTTTCACAAAGGGGAAGACTTAAAATTAATCCAAGACGAAACAAAAGAAAAAATCCAAAGAAAGAAAACACTCCAGACTCTCAAGCCATGACACGCAAGAGCAAAATGAAAGTGCTAAATAAACGGATGAACGAATCTATATTAAAGAAATCAAATAAACCCGTTAACCCTTAAACAAGGAGTACAAACGTTGCACCCTGGAAACACCTTTTTTTCTTCCTGCCGTAAGAGACAAACACTCTGATTACTTTACACTACCCTTATTACATACCAACAACGAAATTGCCGGGATTGCGTCGGACAAACATTTTACGTTCGCTAACCAAGAACGGGGGATCACAAAGCAGGAAATCAACAAAACGAAAGAGAAGCCCACTACTCCTGCCAAAGTGAATAAGGAACAAAGAAGAGGATCGAAAATCTCATTTATTAGAGCCGAGGACGGTACAAAGAAACGATAAAGGATATAACGAAGTCACGGGTGGCTCGGAGGGTGGGACCGGGGGCTGCAGGAAAAAGGGGTGGCGGGCGGAGTCAAAGCTTTCATTTCACGGAAACACATAAGAAAGTAATTAATACGTTGGGACAGATTGACGAATGAATAACTACGACCAAACATTGCGAAAATGAGCTCTTTGTAATTAACTGCGTGGACAGGACGGCCGCCGACCAGCCTGATTCCTCGACACGTAACGTTACCTGTGCACGTATATACACGTGCCGTTTGTCGTTCTAACGAGCTTGTTAGTAGTTGATGAAGTGTAATACACGTGAACTGACATATGTCCCCGCGTCGAACCCCCTAGATATTATATTCGGAATATTTAAAATACGCCCCGAATAAATAATTAGATCATGCCATATAATTTATTCGGCTTCCATGCGGTTCGAGTTGAAAATAACGCCACACGACGCCGGCGTTAATTATTTATTTAGGTCGCGTGCCGCTGGGAACAATAACCGTCGCGTCCTACCTGAGATTTTTCTTCGTGTGGGAAAGTGTATTTTATCGGGTAATTAGTGTTATTAATGGGAATGGTTTGTAAATTAATCTGTGGGATTGCTGTTTTATCGAACAGTTATTGGGAATTCTTTATCGTCGATATCGTGAGTTCGTTAGCTTTAATAGTAAGTGAATGTCGAGCGATGATAATTTGTGATTCAGTAAGTGATTATAGCAGTAATGTAGATGATGTTGGTTCGAGAATTCGATTGGTTAAGTTGGAAAATAACGTTCGGGAATTTGGAATATTTTTATAAGTTGAATAATACTTGTGAATTTCGAGCGATTGTTTAATTGTTTATTAACAACGAACTAGACGCAGCTGAGTACGTTGCGTAACGACAGATAATATTACACGTTACACGTGCAACTGTAACAATACGCAATTACTCTAATTCGAGTGCATTATGAACGACGATTTTCCGTCATATTCCGATGATTTCGGTGCCTGTTAGCTCACTATTGTTCGCGGTGTTAACAATATTATGCATCCTGCATAACAACGATTGTCCACGACGTGTATTCGAGCACGAGGGAAAAACTACAAGAAATCGATAGACGTTTATTAATCGTGCTTTATAATATACGTTCAACGAGTTCCTCGAATGGCCGGCAGAAAAAATGCAATAATTAGTGATTTATTGGCCAGAAAAAACGAAATGAAATATTTGCGTGCAGTTACTGAATCATTATGTTTCATAAAAGGTAATTTACACTTCAAACTATAGTTCTCCCGATTCTCTTTCAAATAATTGGTTCGAAAGATAAATTCACTGGAAGCAGTCCTTCGGATAATTCCTGTTCTTCTTCCAATAAATTTTTGATTAGAAATATTTTATCCTTATTTTTCCAATACCCTTAATTCATTCCGGTATACTTTTAATTGCAAAACTTCATTCAATCAAGATTGAATATGAAATATTAATATGAATACTGAATACTTAACACTTTCGTAAATCAATTTTAAAGAAGCAGCAATGGCTGATCTAATACGGACTCATGCTACTGATTAATGGCATATTCCACTTCATCGAAGTTACCATCCACACTTACCCAACTCCATCATTCATCAACTAAAATCTCCACGAAATAATCCTTCATACTAATGAATCAAACTTCAACAGTATAATCAAAATATAATTCAAACACGTTCAAACCCAAAATTCCAATTCCTCCTGCCTCATTCTTGAATATTACATTATTCCTAAACAAACCCACAAGTTCACACTATCATCATCCATCATCACTCTCATACAAAATACAAAACCAAAAAGATCCAAACCCCACCAATCTCCCACAAAACCATTCCACAAACACCAATTATACACATCTTCCACCTGTATATCCTGCTAATACAATTAACAACCAAACCACGGGATTCAGCTAATCAATTAATTTCCCTCTCATCTCAACCTCTTTTCCATCAATTACATTTTCCAGTTCCCATTCTCAATCACCAATACCCTCATCGATACAGTTACAAAACACCAATCAATACCATAAAACTATAAACGAGAAGTACATCTCACGTTCCAGCAGCCATCAAGCCATCTACCATCCGTACATTCACGTGTCCCTATCCAACGCGTTATTCACTCGCTTCGCTAAAATCATCCGAAAAACACCAATTATCCACATTTTCCACCTGTATATCCTACTAGGAGACCACTTAACAACCAAACCAAGGGATTCAGCAAATAATATTTTCTAATTCCCTTTCTCAATCACCAACACGCTCATCGATACAGTTACAAAACACCAATCAATACCATAAAACCAGAAGTACATCTCACGTTCCAGCAGCCATCAAGCCATCTACCATCCGTACATTCACGTGTCCCTATCCAACGCGTTATCCGCTCGCTTCACCCCCGTTAGGTTTCACAATAGATCGGGCGGAGTTAAAACGGCCCCGCGGTATTACATCTGATACGTGGCGGATGCGAGTGTCGGGTGCTTTTACGTAATTATCGATCGCATATTATATTCGCGTTAGATTGCGCAACGTGAAACGTCCATCCGTTCGTCCGTTCGTTCGTTGGTTCGTTCGTTCATGGTGTCGTGTCGTGTCGCGCCGGAACCTTCGCCAGCCCGGGAGACTGGTTTTCACGTGGCGAGCTTATCGATCTTCATTTTTACCGATGAGACGTAGCACGCAGACACCACTCCTCTTTCGCCGTCGCTTTTGTTGGCCCCGATTAGTATTATCGTCACGGGGTAGGTTTAAGGCTAGTCCCAGCCATTGACAGGTAAAACAATTAGGAAGGCGTATCAGCTAATTACCTGCCTCCCCCTCCACCCCGGTCTCGGTCGGTGCTCGGTGTGCACACGGTAAACACGTGATCTACGTGACTCGGAGCGGCGGCGGAACGGTGGGGGAATAAAGGATGCACACGCACCGTGTATGTTGACGCTGGTAAATGAACGTGTAAGCGGATAGTAACGAGCTGCGCAAACTGCGGAAAACTACTTTCGCATTTCGAGTCGCTTGATCTATCGACACGTGCGTCGGATGATAATGCGGCCGGTAGTTTGAATTTTACTGATTGCTCCGGTCGTTCGGATTTATTGTCGGAGCGGTTGCCCGTACCTCGCGAATCGTGTTATAATTATTGCGGTTTCGGGAAATTGATTCGGCGTTTTGTATTATTTTCGGTGCGCGATATACTATGACAATATTATGATCTTGGTTATTCGCGATTTACGGCGCGGTCGTGCGACTGTGTGCGTTTCAATTATTATAATTGCAACTATATGGCACATTAATTAGCGAGATTAACGTTAATCGCAGTCCTCTCGGGTTATGGTTCCGTAAAATGGGGGGTATAACTAAGCAACCTTGATTAACGTTATGTTTTATCCTTGCGGAATGAATTCGTTGGTGGTTTCTGGGTTGATTTTTCAGCGTTGAGTAATTAATAGGTCGATAATCACGGTTCGTGTTTGAGTTAGATACGAGTTAATTTTCGTAAGTCAATATGATCGGTCAACGTCGATTTATCCGATGCGACAATGATTCACGAGTTACGAACGGAATTAAAACTATTCTTTGATGATCATCCTGTTTACAGTGAATTCTAATACTCTTACAGAAACTCCTTCAATTACTTGCGACAAGCATCGATCTAATTCCTAATAAAATCGACCCAACCTCGACTACCTTCTCTACAACTAAAAGCGCTTGTAATATCAAAAACACTTGCCCCACTAATTAACCAATAATCCAAAAATAAAACCACTCCAATTACCAACAAGCTCCTCGACAAGATTCTCCGAACACCCCTTCAATTCCAGAATTCCTCTCGACAATCGATTCCCAGTTTCCAAATACATTCCGTCCGCCTCGTCCACGGCAAAAAATCCCGGCATCTTAAAAGCTCACAATAAAAACCGATTAGCAATAACAAGAAGAAAACCAATCCGACTCTTATACGACTAATCTCTGAGATCATATCGAGGATCGGTCGACGACGTACTAAACACACTGGATCGCCATAAAACACCGTTCCCGGGGCCGGCCATTCAATTACCACTGGAAACCGGCGAAGGACCATTACACGAGCCAGCTTGAAAAATGACTCGGTACGTCATTGATTCGATTCGATCCGATCGGTAACACGCCGCCGTTGCTTCATGCCATGGGAAGAAGCGCGCGCCAGACGCGGTGCGGTTACGTGTGTGTATACTAATGGAGGGACCAAGCCCACGAGCCGCGATCACGGATGGGTGCGGCATTCTACTTCGACTAATGCGTGGGTGTGCCGCGCGTAACAGTGCCTTAAGTAATTGTTTATTGCCGTGCCGGCCTCTCTTCGATCCACGTGGTTCGTTTCCTCGAACCGGCGCCCTCCCAGACCACGGTGCCTTTATCGCGCACGGCTCGGTTATCCATGAAAGTGTTTTCGTTATATCGTACTTCCCGTTCATCCATCGGGATATGCGTGCCGGCCACCTGGAACTGTTCCGGCGCGATAGCACGAATATTAGGCGTAACGATCGCACTGTGCCTTTCGGGGACGGTTCGCTTCGATGTTAGGCTCGGCTTGGCCGATGATCTTTGGAGACATCGATGACGGGGAGGGTGGACGTAGCGCTGATTCGGATGGCTTTGGTGGTTTTGCTGATATTGTTGATCTGGATGATTTGAATGATTTTGTTGGTTTCGTTGAGTTGGATGATTTCTTTGGTTTTTTTAGTTTGGATGTTTTTGTTGAGTTAGATGATTTTGTTGGTTTTATTGATTTGGACGATTTGGATGATATAATTGTGATTTTATTAATTTTGTTGATTTGGAGAAGATGAAGGGGTAATTATTTTTAATCCTATGCATGACGTTTGAATACTTTATTGTCTTTAGTGTGCTATAATTGAAGGTGTTTGTAAGAAAGATTGAAAACACTGTTCAAAAGTATGAATATGACGATATAAAAGATTTTTTTTCAATCTCACTTTAAACGTTCCATTTCTCTAAACAGTACTATACATTTTAACTTCGTCACTTTATACGGACATTAAAACATGAATAAGCCCTTGATTAACATTCGTTTAAAACATTGAATTTGTACAATAGAGTTGTTAGAACTTATGTTACTACGCAAGGAATCCAAATGGAGGATGAAATTGAATAACACAATGATTTGTATTTAACTGCAAATAAAAACAAGAAGTGCATTTAAGGGAGCATCGATGCGTCATATCGACCAGCGAAAGCTTTTAGTTTCAGGTTTTATAGGTTAATAGAACGTACTAAAAGGCGTTAAAGGTATCGATAAGAATATCTTTCGACAAACATATGCCTAATGGAGGGTCGTAGGAAGGAAATTGATAAGGGTGTATCAGAGAGGATAGGACCGAAATAGCGTTGATAAAGGGAGGGTTCGAAAATTACGAACAGTGAAAGGGATCATTTGATACGTGCTTCTAATACGTGTTCATTTCGACTACATTGTTCGTATCACTTACAAAATTATTAATATACTTTACAACCTGCTGCAATATTATTCCTCTAATACCACAAACACGTGAAATTCATTAAGAAAAAAAAACAAAAATATCAATAATTATTTTCCTTCCATTTCACACAATTAATATTCCCAAGCGGAACTTCGTTTCAAATCATCTCTCGTAATATTATAATATTATATTCAATACAGAAAGTATAAATACACAGTTATTACACAACTTTGGAAACAACTGTTCAGTTTCTTCGAAACTCCAGCTATTTATTACGGTAAGGGGTTGAATTTACAAACGTTCGCAAACAACCGACATTTAAATAATTCGATGGGAAGCGTTACAGAGAAAATGAAGCAACCGCGGATTGCGGAAGTCTAGTCGGACACACCGGAACGATCAATCATAGTTTTAAAACAGAAGTCCCTGGAACGAAAACTCGGTGAGAGTTGCTGACGCCCTAGGACGATGCACATAAAAGTAATTCCTGCAAGCCACCGACACAAAGATGGAAGTTCCAGTAACAAAAGCGCTCCGAACCAGAACCGGCGGGGCCGCGTTCTATCGATCTTAGAACTGTTCCAGTCTTTCGGGTCATGTCGAACCAGTGATTACCGGATATTAGGAGTTACGTCATAATCAAGTTCGAGCCCGACCCGTAGATGGACTCAGAAACAAAGTTTGGATCGTAGAATGGAGTTTCGATTGGTTTTTAGCGCCGCATCGACGCCGTCGATTTTCTTTCTTTTCCCGGCAACGAATTCATTTATTACGAGGACGTCCCGAGGAGCCATGTTTCCCCCGAAACTGCAGACTTTTCGGTAGAATTAAAATATAATAATCGAATAGATAATAATGAAACTAGAAAGGAACACCTTAGATAGAATGAAATTCGAATTAATTATATTCTAATCGTGATACTTTATTAGATTTTTATGAGTGTATATAGATTTTAAGGTTTTGTTTCATTCGAGTGTTCATGGCAATGTTATGGCACCGATATATTAGGGCACGTAAAATCTGCATTGATATAGTTATAAATTTGGAAAAATTTGAAAGAAATATTGAGAAGTTATTAAATCTTTAATAAGATACTGGAAGATCGTATACTTTATAAGTGCATAAAATTCATAGTCGATAGACGGAATTATCAGTGTCGAGGAAGAAAAAATAAAAAGCCTGTAGTTTACCGTTGAATGCGATATTTATGTGCTGAAAAGTTATTTCACAATTTTATGGCGCTACATTCCAACTGAATGAAGCGCGAGAGAAATTTATAATGTAGAAAATGATACAGGGGATGCTGAAACTTTTGTTCCTGAAGATATCGGTTCTCGTTTGATTAATTCGGAAAATATAAATTACTATGAAACACGAAGTGTTCGATTACTGGACAAAGTCTGATAAACTGAACAATAAAATCCATATGCAGTCAAGTTACAAATAAATTTTCAATAGAATATTTCCCTATTTAATATTCTATTGGTTCAAAAATAGTCCAAAATCCTTTACCACGTATAACGAAATTAAACTTCTACAACTCTACAGCTCAAAATAATCGACTTCTTTCCTAAAATAATATATAACGAGTTGAACATAAAAATATAATTATTTACATTATATAAATATTCATCGACTACGAACGCCAACGGATTACAAGCACGCGTGCAGCGGAGCCAATTAAAATTAGTAATATAGGTCAGTCCATTATTCGACCCACTTCACGTGTCACAAAATACCATTTACTCGAAATATTCCCCCTCGTTCGATCATTAACATTGTGAGTGGATCGAGACACGTACGCCCATAATACAAAGTAATTTGGGATAATTGCAGAAATTGTAAGGTCACGAACGACGTTTCTATATTCAGGGGCGAAGTTTAAGGTGTGGTAAGCATCAGAGCTTCCACGACATTAATGGGCGCAGTGAGAGCCTTACCTGGGCAATTTACCACGAGCACAAACACATATATGTCACTCATAGTCATTCCTTCTAATGTAGCTAACTACCGACGCGAGAGTGGCTAAAGGGTTCGGTGTGTGTTGGACCTTCAGTCGTTAGCTTCGGGAATGAATTGAACTGTTACACAGCCTTAATGTTTGATCATTTATAATCGTTCCTCTTAATGACAATTCCGTTGAAATACAGACCTCTCGAAGTACTTAGGGGATCGCAGCTGCACCTAACCTATAGTACAATACATTCTCCATGCACACGAACGGCGAGTACACAACAAAGAAATTATCTCTTCTCGAAACGTCAGTGAAACAGTAAAATCGAATATATCCGTGCGTTTCACGCGAGGATCTACAATAGGATTTCCTAATAATAATTGCAGATTAAGATTATCGTTATATACGGATACTGTTGAAAGCAATTTAAATTCTATTACTCTGATAAGCTCGGATAAATAATCCCATTCCTCGTAAACTGTTAATGCTATTTAATCTAGCTGTTTATGAGATAATATAATCGTATAATACATTGTACGTTTCTTACTCATTCAGTTTTATAACGTCATTTTTAGGCTACGGATCTTTGCAGACTATCTTTTTCAATAAATTTCCATATGAGTAATTTTATGAAAACCAGAGGGAAAGTAAAATGTATTTTATTATGTGAAAGATTCATTAGATTCCTAATTTTTTGAAAAACATACTGTTTTATTTTTTTGTACTTAAGATTCTAATTATCTGCCTCGCAATGTTACTAAAATTGCAAATATACTACTTTTAAAATATTATTAGGTCTTCGAAATTTTCAAAATTAGATTGTAAAAGATTCATTATATTCCTAATTTTTTCAAAAACATACTGTTTTATTTTTTTGTACTTAAGATTCTAATTATCTGCCTCGCAATGTTACTAAAATTTCAAATATACCACTTTTAAAGTATTATTAGGTCTCTGAAATTTTCGAAATTAGATGACTGAGACGTTTGATCAAGATATTAAAGATTGAGTCCTAAACTGTTGACTTCTCCCAAACCCTTCACACTGAATTCCTTACCGAGATCATTCTTGATATCTACTATCTGTCTCCAGCCCCTTGGAGATGATTAACATATCATCAACGTATACGACCATGAATAACATAGAATTCCCTTTCCTGGACTAGTAGACACAAGGGTCTGCAACAGTTGGCTCAAGTCCTAAGTCTTTCAGCTTACGGCAAAGCCTCTCGTGCCATTGTCTTCCTGCTTGATGTATCCCATAGATTGCCTCGTTCAAGAAACACACCGTGTCTTTATTTCCCTTCGAACGATTTAGCAGAGCGATCGCAAATCTTCTTTATTTGCGTTCTCTTCATCAACATCGATGGCAATCGTTTTTATACGTTTGCTTAGTAGCTCGAACTTCGTTTAAGATAAACTTTTAAAGACAGATTAGATTAGACCTAACTAAGCCATAGAACAGTTTAACCATAAATTGAACAATCAAATAACATTCTTTTCTCATTCTTTCTAGAGAATCATTTAGCCATAAACCGACAGAACATTCAACCCTTTGCGCTCCTATGTCGAATATGATTCGATACTAGATTTATTCGAAAGTATTCTTCTCTGTCGAGACATCTTTTAATTGTATTATGTTATACTATTTTTAATAGTACTAGTAAAAAGGATTGTTAACGCTGTTTCTGATTAACTAATTGTCTTTCGAAATACGTTTCAACTAAAGCATTTAACCCTTAAAATGCTGAGTGGGGTCCTACAGGAAGCCCAGAAAGTATTTTTCCTTAATAATTTTGTAAGTAATTTTTTGTAATTTTTCATATTTTATATATTTTCTCTTTTTCCATCGTCAAGTATTGTGGATGATTTGTCTATTCTAAACACATTACCGTTATTTTGTTTTTAGCTATAAATATACTGGGGTCTACAGGAGAGAAAATATGAAAGATTACAAAAAATTACTTACAAAATTATTAAGGAAAAATACTTTCTGGGCTCCCTATAGGGCCCCATTCAGCATTTTAAGGGTTAAAGTAATACAGTATTATGGAAAAGTAAATGTGAAAGAAACTCTCATTTCTTCTAAAGTAACGATTGAATAGTTTTTTTGAATTTATACTGTAAAGTTGATTCGATATGGTTTCGTTAGAATTATTTAAAATTTGTAAAAGTTATTGCCACATTTGTAAAAGACGATTTATAAATTTTAGCAAAATTGCTTGATATTTCTTTGGTTTAAGCGTTCGTTTGTAATTTGTGTTCCCAGTAGGATCATTTACATAATAAATATTCGTATTTGATACGTATTTGTGATGTGTCTCGGGAGAACAACATTTCGCGGAGATATTCCGCGATTCCGTGAAATGCGAGGCATTCGGGGCGGTGAGTTTTTAAATTTCATGTTCTTCCGGTAACAGGAAATTTTCTACGTGCCACGGTGAACTCTCCGCTCCGCAGGAATTAAGATTTATGGTGAACACTTCTTAGTGTTGTCGGCCTGTAATTACTGCGCCGAAAAATACGTGACGGTGCACTTTAGTGCGTGAACACAGTTTTACAGCACTTGACAGCGTTGCAGCAATGTCGCTAAGTAATTCGGTTCAATAAATCTTCGTAACATTTATTTGAACTGCAAAGAGCAATTTAATTATTTATAGTTAAACTTCTCAATGAAATATTTCATTTATCAGCCACTACACATATTTTCATTGGAATTCTACAATAACGTGATTTCTTATTCATTTTTACGAAAATGATTTATTTGTTATACCTCTACAGAAATTAATTATTCCTACTAAATGAATGCCTTCACATCCATCTCATTTAATTAATAAAATAGAATTCCTATTGCGATCAACGATGAATTACAATGAAAATGATTTTCCTCAACAAATATAGATCATTCTACTAAATCTTTCACTTCCAATATTCCAACAGCACAAATCCAAATTTCCCAGAATACAATGTAAACACAAAAATAATATTATAAACTATTCCCCCCAAGAAAAGCTCCAAAAGCTACCCTCTGGATACTTCACAGATCCCTTTGCATCACATGCATTCCCCTTCCCATAAGCGCATACAAATCCGTGCTCCACTAATTATAATTTTCCAAGCGGAAAATCGATAATAACGATCCAGTATTATTCCGTTCACTAAGGCGAGTTTTTCCCCCGAGGTCGAAGTTTAATAATTTCCCGAGTATCGGATAGTCATCCATTCGGAGGACGTGCGAGCGGACTATCATTAGTCTCCCCGCTGGTACGGACGACCCCAAAATCGACGGCAGGGCTGACAAATAGCCTAATTAATCGAGTGAATTTAATTAACTCCGTTCGCCGACGTATACCGGCACACCGTTCAAACTTATGATTCGGGTTCACGCAACTTGGCATGCTTCGTCTTCCCTTCTCTCCCTCTCTCTCTCTCTCTCTCGCTCCGACGTCCCATGGTCCTCCCTCTTCGTCCCGCCGCCATTTTCCCTCCCCCGCCGATCGACGTTCCATCGTTCTGTCGCTATCCCACGCTTTATTTCGTTCTTTCTCGAGCGCTCAGTTCGATTCCGAGCCGTTTCGAGCACCGTTGCAACGAGCCCAATTCCGCCCCTAATGAAAATTGACTTTCGGGAATTCGAGCCGTTGGCCTAGACCGGCGCGAGTTTCAGTTTTTTTGACACGTCCACCGCCGCCGCCTATGACGGCCACCCTTTTTTTTCCCTCGTTCGACCGTTCCGCGGGACAGTTTCCACGGCTTGTCAAATTTTTCCTTCGATTGATGACTGTGAAATCTGTGAACGGCCCCCGCGCCGTGTCCTTTCCACGCGCCGCGACATTATTGGATTTTAATTCGAGCGGCCGTTTTTTTTAAACGGTCCCTGTCAAACTGTTACATCGCCGGAGAGATTCGATTTGGTGTGTACCTTTTATTATAATTGTTGTTTAATTTGTTGGTACTCGGGGATGATTGTCGGGAGTTTCCGATGGTTTCTGGAATGGAATGATTGATAATGTATTGATATATATAATACAAAAAATATGTATATAAATTTGTTTGTATTTGAGGGTTTAGGGTTTGGGGTTTTGAAATGTCTTTTTCGAATGAAATAATTGATAATGTATTGATATATATAATATAAAAAATATATGCAATTTGTTGGTAATTGGAGATAATTTTTGGCATTTTGAAATGTTTTGTTGGAATGGAATAATTGATAATGTATTGATATATATAATATAAAAAATATATATAATTTGTTGGTACTTGGGGATGATTGCTAGTGTGTTAATATGCTTGTTAGGATGGAGTAATTAGTAGTGTTTTAATACGTTGATTATCGTCACTCGTTTAGATAATAGCTATTATTAAATACAACGTGTTCGTTTTATGAGATATTAAGGAAGTATGACAAAAAGCAGTTATTAATTCACCGAATATCATGCTCTGGGTCGTGATTTTAAGTAATAACGTGTATAATATTAATTTGACCCCTTTTATGCAAAGTACGAAATTAAGATCGTTACTAATGTATGGTTTCACTGGAAAATGCGTTAATTTTTAAATCGTTTTACCTTTCCTTTTTTTAGAAACGGAATCGTATTTTAATTGAGTCAGTTATTATGAAGTATCACTGAAAATGTCGAATTTCAGATTTAGTTGAAATGTTCGCGAATTTTCAGAAAAATAATACGGACGTCGTGAATTTCGTGTTACAGTATTATACACGGGAATCCGCAGCAAATTTATCTGGTAATGGACTCCCCATCTAACAAGCAATAATTGTTCAAAATTCTTTCAATGATGAATCGCCACTTTATCACTTTAAATTCAAAATTGATATCGCAAAATGTAAAACGTTGATTTAATATTAAATACTTGTTTCGATGCAATTGAATACTTCAATTTTAGTGATATAAATCGATAATTACTCGTAAAAGTATTTTACATGCTCCAAGAAATATTCAAAAATTGCTTAAATCAGTTCCACGCTTCCTTCTTTCTTGAAACGCGTCTCACGTTATGGTGGATATGCATTATACATCTACTTCTATGAAACTTTTTAGCAACATAAACGTAAAAGTAAGAAAGGCTACAATGTAACGGATATTATAAATCTCCTTAACTATCAGTGGTGTGAATTACGTTTCACGCTTTTCGTAGTAGAAATCCTTTATATACCTACCTATTTTTCACCGCCAAGAAACTAGCTTTGAAATTCTTCTTCTACGGTGAAAGAAAAAAAATATACGCACACCCATTTTGTTACTATCACCTTTATATCAAAGAAAATAACGCATTTTATCTAGAAACATTAACTTCCTAGTTCAAAAGCAAACTCGTGAATCAAAATAAATCATTCAAATAAATATAAAATCTATTATCCTAATAATTAAACATTAATTCTATAAAATTACAGAGATGAATTATTTGAGTAGCCGAAAGTGTAATTAATCAAATGAACATACCGACGAATACAATATAGATTATTCAACTGATAAATACAGAAAGAATAGATAAAAAAGATTTACTCAAACGAACAGACCGAAGAAATTTTTACCGGAACCCATTCACCTAATTAACATGCACAAACATTCACCCTAAAAAATTCAAATAATCCCTTATACCGTGTGAAACGTCTTTCTCCTAGTGCGAGTGTTCCATTCGCTGACCGAACTTCCATTTCCCTCATAAAATTCGGTCAGCGAGCGGTAACCACACACCGGGCAACGTTTTTCAACTTTCCCACAGTCCGTCTCGTTTCCCCGAGAAATCCATATCGTTCCCCGGTCGAGAGAGAAAGAACTCGAACAACGAGAGCTCGTGAACGGGTGTCGTTGAATCGCCGATAAGGGACACGAGCCGCGCTTATTTCCGCCCTTAATTCCGTTCGTAATAGACGCGGCTCGGCCCGATAGAAAATGGTTCGGTTTCAACGTGCGGAATAAAAGCTGTCGACCACTTACCACCGCCAGACCAGCCTCAACGCATTTACATTATTATATGAATCTTTCGCGAATCAAAAGAACTAACTCCACTTTTTGAACGTTTCTAAATTTTACTGACAAAATACCTAATTTTTTTGTGTGCATATACTTATGATTATGAGTACCACAATAGGGATCAGGTCAATTTCAATGCAGTTGCATTATTATATGAATCATTTACGAATCGAAAGAGCTGACTTAACTTTTCTAATATTTCTAAATTTTACTTCCAAGATATTTAATTTCTTTTTGTGCATGAATTTATTTAAGTACTATAATAAGCATCAGGTCAATTTCAATACAGTTGCATTATTATATGAATCATTTACGAATCGAAAGAGCTGACTTAACTTTTCTAATATTTCTAAATTTTACTTCCAAGATATTTAATTTCTTTTTGTGCATGAATTTATTTAAGTACTATAATAAGCATCAGGTCAATTTCAATACAGTTGCATTATTATATGAATCATTAATTGATAAAAATAATTAACTCTATTTTCTAAATGTTTCCAGATTTCCAAATGCTCGAAGATTCGCAATCATTCTCTACGTGTATAGATACAATTTCATTCAATTTCCGTGCTTTCCCTTCTGTGCAATTAATCACTTCATCAAATCAGGTCACCATCATTTATCAATCGTGTTCTTTTAACGAAGTGATCTTAACACTGTTAAAATCTCAATATCCTATATCTTCTCCTCCTCTTCTTCCTCAAATAATAGTGTCTACTATCAAACACAATTCTTCGATATAAAACATTAAACTATATTATTTAACATTAAACTTTACTATTAAAATCAACTTTAACTTTTAGTGCTCCAGTCAACTTGGCAATCTATCAGCAATCCAAAGCAATTTTCATAGTACCCCTAGCAAAAGTTCAAAAATATTATACCATGACGTTCCTTAGATTCTTTATCCTGTTTGGAACAAAATCTGCATTTGTAGCAAATACAATGATCTTAACACTCATTTCTCAAATTTGTTCAAAAAAATATTTAACACCTCAAATCCTGCCGTAGTAAAGTCTACATAGTACAAAAGATTAACCCTTCGCACTCAAAAGTGTTTCACTGTAAATATTCAACATTTTCCGACAAGATATAGACACCATTGTTTGAAACTAATCCAACGATAATTCACAGATAAATTAAGCAACGAAGTTATTTCATTTAAATATTTCACACAGCAATGCAAAGTTCAATTTAAAGTACCAAATATTCAACTTCATAGTTTCCCTGCATCAAATCCAGTGGTGACTGAGAGTCACCTCTCGAGTGCAAAGGGTTAATACATCCAGATTCAAAGGAACAAGGATCATTTATTCACCGGTGAAATCACGAAATTTCGTCCTTTGACCAGCAGCGATCGCCAGTGAAATGACGAAATTTCGTGATCCGGCGTTCAACGTGTTAACTCCATTCGGCTCGTCGATAGCCGGCCGCGTTACGCTCAATCGGCGCGTAACGACAGCTGCGTCGCGTCGCGCCGCGCCGCGTTTCGTGGAGGCGTTCGTTGTGCCCGCTATTAACGGCGTAGGTATTATAAGCCGCGTGTAAGGGTTCGCAAGGTGTACCAGGGCCGTACCATCTGCTCCTGCACGCGGACCTGGCACGTGCTGCCAGCTGATAATGGCTCCTCTCCCGATCCCGCCGACGACGACGACGGCGACGACACGAGCGGGCTCGCGCTACGTGTCCGACATTTCAACCGGGAACTCGGTACAGGACGCTTGTTTAGAGCGATAACGAAATATTTCGGCCACGCGCCGGTTTGCCAGGCACGCAGGCTTATTGAATTTTATTTGTCAAGGTCACGATTCGGGAGCTTTAACACTGAAACTACCGAGCAGTTAAATTGACTTGCTGTAATTCTGTAGAAACTCCAAGAGTGCATCTATTAACCCATTTAACCCGTCTATTAACCCACAAAAAAGAAAGATACATTTTATTAGTGACACTTTTATTTCGAAGTAATCGAAACATGATGGTGAGGACCAACGTTGCACTTTTTCGTATAATGCAAATGGGATCACCTTTTGCACTCGAACGTTTTTTGCTAGAAATATTCAACGCTCTTTAATAAAATATAGACGACGATTGTTGCGACTAATGTAAATAATTTAATCGATTAATTTAGGGACAAAGGTATTTTACTTTGATATTTCACATAATGCGTTATACAAAGTTCAGTATTAAACATCAAAGTTAATAATTTTCTGTATGGAACCAAGTGGTGACTGAGGGTCACCGAGTGCAAAAGGTTAACCCTCTCTGGAATGATTTAACCTCTTACGCTGGAAAGTAATTTAGAAATTACTAATAATTTAGTAATTTTTAAGTAATTTTAGAAAGACAACTAATATAAACTGTTTATATTATGCAAGACGGAAAGATGCTTTAAATTTTAAATCATTATTGAAGTAAAGTATACGAACGTTTGAAAATCATACGCAGTCGTATTAGAAAATGTGTTACATGTCAAATGATCTACCCTCATGCTCCATTTAATTGAAAAATATGGTAACGTGGATGTTTACAGTGGTTTTTGAGAAAGCAGTTTGCATTGGTTTATTTGGCTTACCCTGTATGACCGGAGTAACCTAAGAAATACGAACAGGAATAGATTCAGCCAGGGGAGAGCCTATAAATGTTTGCTATAAAAGTGTTTTCAGGTGGAAATATTGAAACGGGAAAATATTTCTATTTTCCAAGGGAAACTGAATAAGCAGCTTATTATACGCCACAGATTCTCATGCATTTATAGCTCCTCAAGATCCCGGGCGAAAGAATGAAATAAAAATTTCAATAGAATTGCCTTCCGTTTACACTATCTGCCTGCTTTAACCGATTCAAACCAGCATCGTAAAAAACAAACTTCCACGTCACACGGCATCGATCATACGCCGCATTCAAATTCACCGAAAAATCCACAATCTCCATTCGCCTTTACAATAAACAAAATAAACCGTACTTCCAGCCGAAACACAGAAAATTCACGCGGCAATCAACGCGCCAATTAAAATCCCACCGCGGCAAATTGCCAAAAAGACACAAAGCCTTTCGCTGAAACAAAAATATCCTTTGTCAGACCGCGAAACAACACTGACTCAGTTGACGGTAACGCAACGAGCGCTCAAACTCTCCCCCGATCGATCATCAATGTATTAACAAGCCAATCTCCCTGTTCGTACACATCGACTCTCCCGCGCGCGAGCGCGAGGGGCCCCGGCGGCCGCTTCGCGTGTAACAACCGAATAAATTTCAATAGTCCCGGTGGCCTACAATTTCCAGGCACGATCGATCGGTCGAAAACAAAGGTAAATCATAATCGAAAACGGAATTCTGTTTACCGCCGTTGAATAGAGTACAGGGGGTTTCGAGTGTGTGCGGAGTGGGGGCCGATCGGGCGCGCGAGGAATCGCGTTAAATCGATTGGCCTCGAAAAGAGCCAGCCTGGAAATTCCATCCGCGGCGCCCGGAACGGCAACGGTCGGGTCGGGTCGCGTCGCGTCGCGTCGGGGTCGGGCCTGCCCCCGTGGCTCCCGGGAGTTCCGATATTATCGAAAAACGCCACTCGAAACCCCCGGTAACGTCGAGAAGCGAGAAATGTAAACCGGTCTCACCTGGCTCCGGGGCTTGACACGAGGCGATTTTATAGCGCCGCGAAACGCGGCTGTTTGAACAGGTGACCCGACAGCTGTTGTCCGGCGGAGAAATTTCTCTGCCGGCCCAGCGCGCCCCCGGTGCCGGCTGAATGCACATCGCAGAGGCCGCGACGCATCGGCGAATTAGTGTTGGAGAAATGATTCCTGAGCATCGAAAGATGTAGTCGTGACACGAGCCTTTAGCGCTCGCGTCTCGAGCTGTAGGCCTTGTCTTCGGTGGAGTCTTTAGGTCGAAACTAGCAGTTTCTTGGTGTGCCAACGCATTGTCTATTGTTATCGAAGAGTTCATTGAGGATCAGTTATCCTTAATAGCAGGAATTGTAATTTTGAGCGAGTCTTGTTGGGTAAGATAATTATCATTTGGGGACTATTGGGTATGAAGATTGTTAGGTTGGATTTTAATATGAGGTTGTCTGTTATTGAAATGATTATTAATGGTTGCTGGATAAAGTGTTAGCAGTGTGTTGTGTTAATATAGGAATAGTTAGTTTGATTCTTACAACATGGAGCTTAAGTGTGCCAGACTCTTCAGACAGATTTTAAAGATCCAAGATTGAACTCTGAAATTTCGAAGGTTTAGCTTTTAAGGTTGAGCTTTGAAGCTTCGGAGACTAGAGCTTTATAGAACTTTGAGCTTTCAGGACTCACCTTTTGTGATAGAGCCTTGGAGCCTGAAGGAATCCAGCGTTTTACAATATTAAGCGAGTGCAATTGTTGCTCCGGCTACAAGACGTTCCAATGGTGAAAGGGAGAGAGGTCTTTGGTGACCGGAAATTGGGAAAACGCGCCGGAGAATGACACAGGCGACACGAGCACACGCTGGCCTCGAGGTCAAGAGTGTTGACGGAGGGATTAAACTCTCGGGCACGAGACAGTCCTTTCGTTCCCGCGGGAATTCGTGGATGAGGTTCATTGTGTGCTCCGGCGGAGGTGTTTTAAAAAGGGATTTGGAAGTTAGGAGCTGGAGAATTGAGTGTCTGGGTTTATCTGAATTAGCTCGAGGATGTGAATGAGAGCGTTAAAGGGTAATAAGGATGTGGTTGCGTGGGTTCTGTCGTGGTTCTTGTTTTGATATTTTAGTTATCGTCGAATTTAATATTTCTTTCGCTAATTAATAATTGTTTTTAATACGTTCCGTGCCGTGGAAATTTCGGTTAAATTTTACTTATGAATTGTATTGATCTTTTTTATAAAATGTTAACTTATATTCAAGTTTTTGGTCATTTCTATATATTTTGATATTGTTCTTTTATGTTCCGACTACTTTGTAACGCATACCACCATTCGTGACCACGTGTCCCTTAAAAATATTTACGTGTTAATAAAGAAATATTTGGATTGCTTTATTAACGATTGAAAATTCTTGTATTTTTTCTATAGAGGTCCTCGCGTATGTCGCATTTCTAAAAATTATTTGAAATTCATAATTCGTTAAGCTGTATTTTCCAGTTAGTTTAGAATATTTAGATAATATTTCGTATAAGAATTGTAATACAATCTCTTCTGCGTCTATTATCCATTTTAATTCTCCGAAGTAATGGCTCAAGGAAAATTCTCTTATCATTTTGTTTGCCTCCTCAAACACTTTACCTCGCCTTAAACAGCTTAAACAGCTTTTTCATCTATCTATGAATAGCAAAGACATTTAGGCGTTCCCATTTACATGCCCCGCCCCGTATGTATATAGAAATAGAAGAGAGCGCGCATTAACGTTTAACCCTCGAACAGCGGATGGTCTAGCGGCCGACTACGCAGCGAATATAGAGTGTATTCTGACTCACGACACATATCTCATATTTACATAATACAAATCCACTTTTCCGCAAAATGTCTGCCTCCGCCAAAAACATTTTCCTAATACAACATCGAAACCACACATCACTCCTACTCCAATCCACTTGCAACATACCTACAAACATAAAAATTCATCTAAAAACCTTACCAAAATAATCACAAATACATTCCTCAAACCCTCCTATACACGAGTAACACAAAACAGCCCTTCATCGATGCAACATCGAACATCCCCTAAACCTCCCCGAACCTCCGCTCATCAAGAGTCTCCCCCCGGCTGGTGAAAAAATAACAAAGGAAGAAAAATGTCGTCTAAAAGCGCAATCGCGATGCGATAAAAATCCTCGAAGAATAATGGAAACAACCCCATAAGAGATTCCAAGCTCTCTTCCAGCCGAATAAAGGATCCCTAGGTGCGTTTCGGCGGGCGCGCGGGGGGATACGTACGAGCCGACGCTAACGGTCCTTATTAACAATCCACGGTCGAGGATTCCGCGTAAAAACGCAGATAAAACCGAGAGGTCCGCCGGCAGACGGAGGCTCGTACGGTACGGCGATACGTTTTACGGTGACCCATAACGTTAGCGCAGCGAGGGGCGGAGATGAATTGAAGGGAAAACGCAGACGAATGCAGGGGAAACGCCACGGGACGCGGATTATGCCCCCGTAACTCCGCGTAACTGCACTCCGCGACCTTATACGTATGCTAAAGCGGACAAGGGAACGAGACGGAGAAAGTGCAAAGTAACCTTACCGCCCGCGCGACGCCCCCTCCCCGGAGGACGCAAGCCAACAGTGGCTGGGGAGGGCAACGGGGAGGAACTCCGCGGGGTTAAGCGATGAATTTCATTTTACGGGGCTGGCGCGCCGTTTCTACCGTTTCCTACGGACGATTTGCGTGACATTCATCGCCCGCGGAGTCTCTCCGGAGACTGTAAAGATCCGTGCCCGTTTCCTTCCGTGTCCTTTATTTTGATTTTCTCCACGGTTTCCCGGGCGTCCCGGGATATCTGGCCGCGATTAACGGGGCCGCTGGTGGTCACCGGTCACCCACGCTTGTTTCGTGTTTCTTTTGTTTATGCGTTTGCAGGGATGTCATTTCATTTTGAGAACTGCTCCCTCGGGCGTTGATGATAGCGGGATGTCGGTTTTCTAGGGTGTACGGGGCTGTGGAAAGGATTAGTTTCGGTGACGGATCGGAAGATATAATTTTGAGAAGAGTGTGTTGATGGTGGAATATTTGTTTTATGGTGTATGGGAATTGTGGAGATTAGTTTTGATGTGGATTGGGAAAGTGAGGAAAGTAATGTTGATGGTAGGGGTAAATTAGGTTTGGTTAATTTAATGGATTAGTTATAAGTGAAATGATGGTTAGGGTTAATTAGTATTCAGAACTTTGTTTGAATATGTTGCCTATTTTTTGTGGAAAGGATTAGTTTCGGTGACGGATTGGAAGATATAATTTTGAGAAGAGTGTGTTGATGGTGGAATGTTTATTTTATGGTGTATGGGAATTGTGGAGGAGATTAGTTTTGATGTGGGTTGGGAAAGGAGGAAAGTAATGTTGATGGTAGGGGTAAATTAGGTTTGGTTAATTTAATGGATTAGTTATAAGTGAAATGATGGTTAGGGTTAATTAGTATTTGGAAGTTTGTTTGAATATGTTGCCTATTTTTGGGTTAAGTGTTACTAATGATCGTGGAAGTGTATTGTGAATAATTTATGTTATTTATGAAATTGTTTTATGATAGGTGTTTTACTGGATATTTTTGGTAGAATTTTGTTCGGTGGAGATTTTACAGATTTCTGAAGTAATAAAAAACTAGTTGTTGGGAGTGGTTTCATGTTGGACACCCCCTATGTGGAAGCTAGATCACTATCTAATATGTATGCGCAGAGGCTACAAAGGGCAATATGAAAGAGCTGCTGCACCATAATCTCGACGTGCTTAAATTCGCTGCAGCCGCATGTGTAACTAGATAAACAACTAAGAAAAATGATGAATATTAATCTCAAGGTATTTCTGCCTTCAGAACCGCTACATCAATGTCAGATCAATGATAGTTTATTTCCTCCGACTGAATGTTCATGAATTTATTAAATAGAGTGGCTGTTTGAGCATTTTTACATCCCTCTGAAATGCAAACCACGGAAAACATAACTCTGTCATACTTCGTTTTTACAATGTACCAGCTAAAACATTTTAAATCCCACGAACATGTGTGTTATACAATTTATCAAACATGTTACCAACTAAATAAACGCGCTTGCCAAAAATGAATAATATCTATAAATATTTATTAATAATAAATCAAAGATATGTCAAATATCTATCTAATAAATTCCACTATTTACTTTTTACGAAATTCTACACCTTCACCCTTGATATTCCTCAGTCACAACATTAAATGACATTCAACAATAAATAATTCACAAAGAAATTAGATCTCTATTAACATATTCCACCAAATACCCACATTCCCAGCAAAATTAACCGTACTCACAAAAAATTAACGATTTCATAATTAAATCAAAATCCATTCAAAACTTTACACATCTAACATCACATATCCATCTAATAATCTCTACCGCTTACTGTTCACTTTTTACAAAATTCTACACCTTCACTCTATCCTGAATTAACATTCCTTAATCGCAACATTAAATGGCGTCCACCAGTCAGTACTTCACAAAGGAATTAGACCTCCATTAATATATTCCACCAAATATCCACATTCCTAACTGAATTAACCGTACTCACAAAAAATTAATAGTTTCATAATTAAATCAAAATCCATTCGCAACTTTACACATCTAACATCGCATCTAACAATCTCTACCGCTCACTTTTCACTTTTTACAAAATTCTACACCTTCGCTCTATACTGAATTAACATTCCTTAATCGCAACATTAAATGGCGGCCACCAATCAGTACTTCACAAAGAAATTAGACCTCCATTAATATATTCCACCAAATATCCACATTCCCAGCTACCGCTTACTTTTCACGTTTTACAAAATTCTACACCTTCGGTCTATCCTGAATTAACATTCCTTAATCGCAACATTAAACGACATCCACCAATCAGTAATAGCCCATTCGAATATCGACTCATTATCTGTTAAAGTGTACCAAGCCGGATCCACGCGACAATCCGGCGATTGTGTGTCAGTCGTGTTATCGGTCGCGAGTGAGAGGTCCGTGCACGCGTGCCGGAAGCCGCATAAATTTCGATTAGATAATCCGAAAGTCGCGTTCAGGGCTGCGGCACGGTCGCCTAAAATAACAGGGCGAGAGGGCGAGGCGTCCGGCGAGCCCGCAGGCTGAACTTGAGGAGAGGCGAGATCCGCCTCTAACGAGACTTCCGTGGCAAACGAGCCGGTGCTTGAAATTCATCGGCTCCGCCGATTCTGCGGGTATTATAAATAAACGTGAACGGCCGGGAACTCGGCCGAACGACAATTACGAATCGCCCGTTAATGGTGGTGGCTATTAAACTCCGTCACGCCGCGATTAATATTAATGCGCGCGCGAAAACTTTCGCGGTGGCGCGCGCGTTAACTGCGCGCGAGGCTGCGAAGCGATCCGTGGACGAAATTAATGGGGAATCTGGGTCATTTTACACCCTACTCTCTGTGCTTCCTGGCCCTTCCGACGCGACGCGACGCGTCGATCAACGCGCGAAAAGGGCGCACGTCATACGGGCTCGTAATAATGTTTAATTTGGGGAACGGCGGGCCACTTAGTCGATTATCCTGGTAATTTCACTTCGCCCCGCGCTATTAACCCTCTGAGGAATAGATACACGCGAAATCCTTTCTTTCCTTGTTAGACGTGATTCGATTGCTTTTAAAACATTCATTTATCATCTACTCATTGAAAATGTTCTTTAACCCTGATAAAATTTCGTAATTTATATCGTAGATGTCCTGTAAAAGATATTGCGATTTTTTATGTATTTCAAGAAAATCACTTGCATTATTTAATAATAAATATTGTTTATTATATTTATTATTAATACTTTTACTGAATTATCAGATGTTAATGCAAGTGATCTCCTCGAAACACTTCATGCTAAAAACAAATATTTCTTATAAAGAGTTAAGTTTGTACCGGTTTCTAAATAAATTTGATAAGTCTTCATCACATTTATTATTAATGCTTCATTAAATCCATTCAAAAACCATCACAAGGACTATATAAATCAAACCTTTCTAATCACTCCAAACTATCCGTCCAACACGCTTCCACCTCGAACAACAAACTCCAACGAACCCCTAAAAATCACGAAACCCACGGCGATTCATAATCCCCTAATAACAGCCGATATCTAATACCCATCCGAGAAGAAAAATCCTGACGCGCTAACGAGGCAATAATAAATTAGCCGTCGCTTATTGAGAGAAACGAATCAGGTACACTTCGGCGTCGGCGGGACGGCGGCTCCGCGTCGTAGATAAAAGCTGCAACGGTGGGTGGGGTAGTGAGAATAGTACGGGCGCACGGCGACGATAGTGGTTGCCATAATTTAGCCGGCGAGTTTAATAAGGCATGTCGTAGCTCAAGCCTGCCGGGCGCAAAGTGTCAATATGTCTGAGCCGCTGAGTGATATACTTCCGGCGTTCTTCGTAAAATTGAAGAGTCTCCCAGGGGCGAACCGTGCACGGGGTCCATTCGACCCTCCCACGGCCCTCCGTCTTGACACCGAACTCTCCTGCAACGTATCGGCGATCAAAGTCACGAGGCTCGTTCCCTTTTTTTTTCTTCTCCACTCCACCTATCTCTCTCTCTCTTTCTTCCCCTGGGGCGCAAGGAGATCGGGTTAACGACGCCTAAGTTGCACGGCGGATGGCGTCGCGGAAGTTTCAGGGAAATGGAGGGTAATTTTAGGATCGAACGGCCCGCCCGACGACGCGATTTTGGAAATACCGGCGCCTGTTAGCGACTGCCACCGAGGTTTCGCGGATTACGGTGTACTTTCGTTCAGCGGGGATTTCCTGGGAGCCCGATCGACTTTCTATGGGGAATTTTCTTTGATTGTACTGTTTGGCGGGGGGAGTTTACGTCGAAGCTGCACTTGTGGAGTTTGTGGTGTTTGGAGGAAACGGATTTTGGTTTCATGGGTACTGGCTTCTTTTGGTAGCGCTCTGATGGAAGTTTGATTGTTTGGATTTATCGGTGGAATGTTGGTTTGTTATTAGAGCGAGGGAAATTTGTTTTTAGTGTAAAAGGTCTTGGGAAAATGGTTGAAACGTTTTCTGAATTTTTCTGTGGGATAGTTGTGATTTATAATGTGTTAGAATTAGAGGATTGTCTGTGAGTTTTATGTAACGTAAATTAGGCAGCAACAAGTTTGTAAGAGGATGTGAAAGGTAATTTATTTTGTTGCGAGTTTTACAGGTTTCGTGGAGGAAATGAGGTAAATTAAGGGCGTGCAAGTGCATGAAGGACACGTGAAGTGTATATGTTCGAGAATCCAAGTGAATTAATTACATTTAGTAGCTGCACGGAAATGTTATGAAATTACGTAATAATGATAATGTGCACGATGTTAAAGAACTTCTAAAACGTCTAGTCTACGCGGGTAGAAAAAAAAAGAATACGTGCCTTCATATTTTGTCGGGAAATTACATGACAATTTACACCACTAAACTTTTTGTTTCGTCCACAGTGCTTGAAATTTCTCTTGACAAAGGAAAAATTGATGTAATGAATTTCCTGCGAAAATTCAGGGAAACTTTTTTACAACTCTTCAAGAGTTTTAAAGCGACGAAGAAATTCATGTAATAAACTCGGAATTAAGGGAGGTTTATTTTTGCGATATCGCAAAGAATTTATAATAGTAATTAAAACTGCGCGGCCATGTAATTCAAAGGATCTTTAAAAGACGAAAGAGAATTACACAGGCAGTTAAAATATTTTCGTTAACCGGCAAACAATTTCAAGGCAAACGTTACATTCACATCGTATCCAATTTCGGTTTTTAACGAGAATTACACTTCACAATGAAACAATTAAAACATTCCAAGTAAAACCACTTCTCTATTTCCATGCCGTATTTACTTCCCCATTCAATTCCTATAAATCACAGCCGAACATTACACTCGAATTCCATTTTCAATAAAAACAAAACAAACCTCAATATTCACGTAACAAAACAATTCCCAAAAACTCTCCCGATCCACACCAATATTCATCTTCCATCGGCGTCATCCCTCGACGCTCTCGCACACCTCAAAAAAAGAAACCTCAAACAAAAAAACACCGTCACGATGTTAAAGAATTAATTAAGACATCCGGTGAACGCGCAAAATGGCGCATAAGGGTAAACGAAATCAGCCGATCCGCAGAATGGCACTCGAGGGTCCTCTGGGAAAGAAGGAAACACGCGCTCGGCGGCAAACACGGTGGCAACGGACGGCGGAGGGTGGGGGGCGAGGGGGAAAAAAAACGAGCGAAAGGGAAAGCGCGTGCGATAATTAAACAAATATTGGATTTCCGTGTAAACCGGTAGTGGGGCGAGAGCGCCATGAATCTATATAGACATAAATTTCAAATAAACGGCGGCGCACCGCCGTTCGTATTTCTGGCGCGTTTCCGAAAACAATGAGCCCCGCAGCTGGCCTGATGCGTGCATATACCGGGCGTCCCGGGGAACAAAGACTGTCCTGTCAGCAGTCAGCTTCAATTTCGGCTGTATTACGTCCACGAAGTCGCAAGGTGGAAGGGCGACGCCCGGCCTGAACGTAAGCTGGCTGCGTCGAGGCCGTAAAGGATGAGGCTCGAACTGGATACAAAGAGGATACGGCCGACAACAATTCCCACGGAAAATTGGTAACCCGTTCCCGGAGTTGAATTCCAGTCGGATTTCTTCCACCGCCCGGCTCCGCGTAATGTCTCGCATTGTTTCGCATTGTTGCAATTGCTCCCGTTATTCAGCATTACGTAATGCGTCCCGCGCTGGCCCTTTTTTCAATTTTCTTATGCAAAACAGGCGACGGACAATTTTCCGACGAAACTTCATGACACGAGACTTTCCTCCGGTTCTCTATTTTTTTTCACTCTTCTCTTTGTTCTGTTCTTTCTCCTTTTTTTATCGCGCCAAGTTGAAACGCGGGGAGATCTTTGTATCGAGGCGAAGGAACCGTCGCGATGTTTACGGCGATTCCCGTTCACATTGATTATTCCGGGAGAAACGGAATCGCGGGAAAGTTCACTCCGCTTATTAAAGGATTTATACGGGCGGAGATTGTGCGAGAAGCGGTTTTTTTTTTCTACGGTTTTTACTTCCTTCAGCTCGTTCCTTGCACTCCCGGATTACGTAAATGCGTAAAATCCACGGTGTGTTTTATTTGTCGCTGGAGCCATTATCATTGTTTGGCCTCCCCATTGGAGCCTTCGCGTTGCATTCTGTCATTTGTTTGTATTGTCTTCGCGTCCCCCGCCGTGTGATTTTATTTTAACAACGGTTCGAGATTTATTGAAACGCCAAGGATTAATGAATTTTAATAAATCCCCGCTTTCTTTAAACCTCCGCGGACGCGAATATAAAATTATCCGCGAATGTAGAATCCATTAAACTGGTAATAATGTTGTAAGAGGGCTTCGGAATGAAATTTCATGCATTCGCGTGCATCTGCGCATAATTCGAGCTTCATTCTGAAAAATTACAAAAACTTTATATTAAAATATAATTAAGGGTGCACGGTTTACAGAAAAAATTACGTGAAAGCAAGGCGCGGCGAAGGCTTTTTAAAAATTTAACCCAATTAGCAACGTACATACTCTTTAGTATTTCAATGAAAAATATATCACATAATTTCACAGGAAATTCTAACAATGTTTAGCGAGAATCACGGGCTACCGAATCTCGTGTTATGTTTCTCGAAAAGATAAAATTCAAGGAACGACGCAGCGTCAATCCTTACAATGTCTTGTCAAATTCGTGGCGGACTTCTGGTATGCTTTAACGAATGTAAATGTCATTCTTTCGAGTTCAAATGAAACATTATTTGCATAAAATGCAATACGTATGATCTAGAGTAAATCTAGATTACCTGATTCTTTTAAAGTAAATCGAAATTATCTATCTAAATCCAGAAAATCTATACTGTATAAATACGTTATACAATGTTTTACTAGCGCATTGTCAGCGACAAATAGTTACAACGAGTGCAACTGTGAAATGGAATCGTAAGTCAAAGAGTTAAACAGTTACGACGCCTTCCGTCAAGATAAAGTGAAACACGTTCGTTTCGAATAAACTCGATTCGCCCGGTGTCGTTGGATCGCGAGGCGCGTATTCCAGTTCGTAATGAAATTCATGATGCGCCGCGTAATTTTTGCGCCATTCATCGCGCGCACTTTGATGCACGTAAGAGGATAAGACGCAGAAAACGTTCTCCGGGACGCGGGAACAATAGCGCGTCGTTTGTCTGATGAAAATTACAGAGCGATGCTCCCGAAAGAAATTACATCGCGTCGCTCTGGAAATACGACCTAAGGCCAAGCTTTTTCATAAATGAACAGCTGCATCGGTTCGGTTAAACGCGACGCTTTGATGTCTCGAAGAAACGAACGGACGAATGAAATTAAATCTAGAAAAAACAACGTGACGGGATGTTATTCTGTTCCTTTTTCTGGTCGCGGTTGATGATGTTTTGCTTGTATTAGAAATCGAAATGTGAATCGAATTACTAGTTCTGGAAACATTTGACGTGTAGAAACAGAAATGATCGTTGTAATGTTAGGAAATTGTGAAAGATTCAGTGAACGATCTTGGGGTTCTCAAATATTCAAGAGATACATTTTACACTGTTAACGCACTGTGTACTGGTAACGAGAAATGTTTTTATATAAAGACACTTAGCTGTGCAACTTTGCTAATTACCACAGCATTTAAGAAAATGTTAAACTTGATTCCAATTGATTGTTTATTTAAAACATATTGCATAAGAATATGATATTTGAATTTTTCTATATATGTGATGTAAGTTGATCTTACTGAAAATTGTCATCCACGGTTCAGCTCTCTGGAAATTAGCCGGTACGCAATATGTCAATGAATTTCTTAGAGTCCTGGTTGCACGTAGAAGTCTGAAAAGGAATTTACGTAGCATAGAAACTAGTGTGGTCAAAGGATGATGGAAAAATTCGAAATCGTAGAATGTACGTTTCATGTGAATTTCATATTTTCCATTTTCCAGTGAGTTCAAATTTTTTTACCAGCGAACTTTCCAGGATTTGAAGCTTTGAGTAATTCAAGGCTAAATATCCAATCGACGCGAGCAACGTTGAAAATTTGATATATTAATTAGCGTGGCTGGATAGATTTTGCAGGTTGACCACCTTTAATTAATGAATTCACTCGAATAACAAACAAGGGGATATTTATTTCAGCACAAAAAGCATTTCATACGTCACAGCGTAATATCGTTATTTTAATATTTAAGCGGACTTTCGTTGAAAATTGTACGTATACGCGAAATGTTATTCATTTGCACAGTTCAGTCGGGAGCCGACTTTCTCGCAGAATATTCCTCGGTTCGCCGAGGTCTTGTTTATGCTTAATATTTTCATTAAAATTTATAACGCGCAGCTTCACCGTGCCACCCAGTATGTTTAAAATAGATACGTGACGCATAAAAACTTTTGACACTTTGTATGGAGTTCGAAGGGGACGCGATGTGCATCGCCAATTTAAATTAACCGGGAAAATGGAAAAAAGGGGGGCCGGGTTCTTGTAAAACTTTGCCGAAGTAGCGTCGCTCTCGCGGAAGCTAGTCGCTGTTGTGAAATAAATACGATTTATGAATATAAATTTCGGTGGCAACGCAAACTCGGCAATTCGGTAAATCCATCCGAATGTTTTCGTTTGCGTGGATTAAAATCCCCCGTTTCGCGAACGCGTAACCGATTTTTGCACGCCGTTATCCTTTTATTTAATCAATTATACAATGTTTATTGATCCGACGTATCGCATTCCAGTTTCCCTTGAATCTCTCACTTCCCGTTTAACCGTTACCATAGAATAATTTTAGAATCAATAAAAACATCAATAATACCCATTAAACACCTCCAATTTGCACAGTATACACTTAGAACAAAATGAATCAAAACGCACATTCAATATTCTCTAAATTCCAAAATCCTACAATCAAATGAATTCAACATAGAACGAATATAAACCAGAAAATCAAATTTCAATTTAATCTCTATCTAAAATACAAAACTTACCCCTTTCAGTCACGACGTCCTCGTATAAGGACATCCTAAATAAATTCTTGGTATATTCGATAAATTGTATTGTTTGTAAACGTTGTCCTCGTACTATCACAACCATAGATTCTATTTAACAATGGCGTCCTCTTATCAAATTGTGTTATAAAATAAAACTAAAGACGCGCATTCGAGTGAACTCACGAAAAAATAATTCATAATCGAAAGGGTTGTTCCTCTACATCGAAACAAATATTATTAAAATCCTCAATCATCATTACGTCTCATGTCTTCGTACATTTGCATCAAATACAGTCACGTAAGACAAAGAAAACAAAACGTCTCCACGGAATCCAACCGAAAATTTCACATTCTTCGAGCGAACCTCGCGTCTTCGTGTTGCCACGATTTCCCCGAGATTGTCGGCGGAACTCCGTCCAACATAATGGACCACAGATTGACAGAGTAACTGAGTCCTGGGGGTTCCCATTGGTTTGCGTATTAATCTACACGCGCACGTGTATCTGCGTGTCCCCTTATCTATTCATCTATCCATTTCTCCGGCCACCCTCCGCCTCTGTCCGCCTGTCGATGACGGCTTATGCAATGTCGGAAACTGATCGGATTCATTGGGGCGGGTAATAATATTTTGCAGGGTCGAGCAGGTTCGTTCACTCTGACCCGTTCCCGTCCGTGAACAGGTCGTATCGATTAGCTCTCCACCCTGTTCCCTCCTCGCCACCCCTTCGGCCCTGTACCCGCTTTCTTCTTACCTTCCATGTGTTTTCTCGCCTAATAGTCTATCACTTTTCAACTGCACCCCGCCACTCCTTATCTCCCCTCACTTGCATTTGCTCTTGACACCTTCTCGCCTGCGCTCCCATTTTCTTCCCTACCCCGGCTTCCTCTCGTTTTCGTCCTGAGGACCACGAGCAATAAGAAAGAAATTGTACCCACGCTTCCCGTGGATCGATTGGTACCACGTTGCGCAACGCAATTATGGCGCAATGTTGTTAACCCTTTGCGCTTGGAATTTCTTTTGCACTTCTCCCTACATAACTCTGTATTGTTATATTTGAAACGGATTTTAAAGAATAGATAGTTCGTAGAGAGTAGTGTGAACGATTCTTCTTAGCAATAGTATTGAAAATAATATAATGATATAATCTATTTCAAAAATATCTTGAGGAAGGAGTACGTTTATGAAGAAAACTCGAGTCACGCTTGATATAGGAATGCAAAAGGTTGATAATTGGAGAATTGGGGCATCGTGGTCTACAACTTTCTTTGAGAATTGGGTAGCGTCTTTTTGAATTTGGGACGTGACAGGGGTGGAAGTTTTAGATTTTCTTGAGGTGGTTTTGAGGGTTTCACTTGAATAGTCTTTGGAAATTCAATGTTTTTTATTTATTTGAAAGGTAAATGTTATAGTGTAGTGAATGTTTCATTTCTTACTTTGTAGAGTTTTTATAGTGATTTTAATAGTGGAGTATTTGGGCATCACTATATTGTGGATATTTTAAGAACCCGTAACAAAGTTTCAAGTTATATACTGTTTTAGAACTACTTGTATCTGTGGTTTATTTATTGTGACGTTTTGTTGAAAGTTACACATTTATTACATGTATATCAAATTAGCGAGCCTGGCGTTAATGCGAATATTTCATCCCTTATTTCGATCTACACACGAAAAACTAACCTTAGCAAATAACGTTACGGCTCATTAAGCAAACAGTCGGGTATAAGTTAATTACGCGTATTATCATTATACCGAAATTAGGTAATGTTAATGCGAATATTGAATTTGCTAATTTGACCAGTACAATTTTAGTGCTACGATGGAATATATAATACACTAATCTACTCGAAATAGCAACAACCATTACAATAACACATGCAGTTTACAATAGAAGCAAACAAATGAAAATTTGAAAAAATTCAGAACCCAACGAACAATTACATCGATTTGAAAAAGTGCAGAATCAAAGTGCACGGAAATCTGCACAAACCACTTACACTATCCACGTTAAAGATAACAAAATAAACTAAAAGACTTGTCTATTGTTTTATCATTGTTACTTTACTATACTTTAACCTGCTCATTAACCTCGATTATACAAAAACTGAAGCATTCATTCGGCTATGCAACTTTTTAATTAAAAGTTGCCAGGTTTCTTTCTTCGTCGAGCAAGCGATTAAATATTTTTCCGCGATATTACGTGTTTCAATGAAGTGGTCCCGAGATTTAGGACCTTCCGCCAACTCCCCCGTTTGCCCAACAAAAGCAGGAAAGAAGAGTTCGACGAAAATAAATAAACAAACCCATGGAAAGTATGTGGGATAGAATATTTAATAGAAAAGCTGGAGCAACGAAGCCGCCTGGTGGAAAGCTTGATGCCTCGGTTGAAGACTGACTCGAAGGCGGTGTAGCTGTGTTCCAGGTTTAATACGATCCTACAGGAAAGTCCCCGAGAGACTTTCATTAGGGGAATTTACAGGAGGCTGCAAAAGCTGCTACTCGCCTCTCTTATTCCCCACTTCTACTAAATCACTCGCCGTAAATGTCGTGGAATTTATTACGCGCTTTGCACGGACGTGCCAGTTATAACCACGCTAGTGCGGTGTCTTTTTTCTGTTCGCTTTTTTTTCTTTTAATAAATTCGATAGAAGTTCGCAGCAACTTCCAGTGTTTTTGTTTATTAAAAAATTCTGGATATTCAAGGTACCTCGTTGCAGATTCTGTTTAATATAATATCGTTCGTAAAAATGTTATTCGAGGTACAAAATGGAATTATTAAATGGAATAAACTATAACGAAGGTATTAAGCGAGTTGTTTAATGAATATTCAATATGTATTATTTCTCACGAAATATTACTTCGTCCAGAATATTGTGTATTTTCTTGACGTCGCCATTTTTACGCGGAATTGCATTACTCCTTTGGACAGAATAATTTGTTCGATATTGAATTTGTTTATAATCGTATCGGTTATTGTTTTTCTGATATCTTTGTGTTAGTTTCATGTGTTTTCTCTTCCCTTATTTCTATGAAAGATAAAAATGGACAGTTTCCTGCGCACAATCGTTACCCCCTGGTAAAGTTGTTCGCATGGATAAACGCAGGACAGTCCAGAAAACGTCAAATAAATCAGCTCCACGATTTCGTTGCGCAATAGTTCCAAATAATGTCACGTTCACCTGTTGATCGGATTTTTCTCCTATTGTTCGCGTACGGTCGACCGCGCGATGATAATGTTAACGGAGGTATTAGTTCTAACCGCGACCGATGCGTGTCCTAATTGTTCAACTACTTAATACGCACACGTCAAGACCGATTAACAGCCGTCGGTGTTTTTAATACAGTTTTTAACACTTCGAGTGCCACGGTGTTCACGTTACCGTGACATATTGAATTTTCTGCAAGAGTAAAGATAACCCCTTCACTATTGTGAAATACGATATCGCATGATAAAGTAACGCATTGTCGGGGCCACTTGTTGTAAAATTCCAATCTGCACGATTTTAATCGGACGACGCAATTATTTAATCCGCGGTGTATATTATGGCCGTAACGGAGGTAACTGAATTATTCCCCAACAAAAACCTACGCGTTTTCTATTAATTTCTGAAAGGATAGAGAGAAATTCATGTCGAGGCATCATAATGTGCAATATATTTGACAGTCGAACAAGCGTTTCGCAGAGGAAAATATTAAAAAAATGTTCGCGCGAGTGCGTTTCATATAAAGAATAATATTCTACGTGCAAAATTGGAAACTACAAATAACGTACTGTGTATAAAAACAGATATACGAACACAGTTTCTCATTACTTATTGTTTATCATTTTCATTGATATTTGACAGAGTACTATCGAACAATTTACCCTTCCCATGGTTTTCAGTTATAAAATAAATATCGTCGAAAAATAAAATTTTCAGAATAGTAATGAATTTAAAAACAAATGAAAGTTCTTCTAAATTAGCCACAGGATTTATTAAACCATGTAATATAATGTATCAGACTTCTTATTAATGGCAATTTAATTTAGTACGACTAATTATATATTCAAAAATCATACAGTTCTCCATAATCATCGCCACCTTCGCAAAACTGTAATAATTGAATATATTTTAATTAACATGTTGAACGTCGCACGACTTCACAGCGCAAAACACACAAAAGAAATATAATATTAAATCGTTTGATCGAATTGCATTATTACCATTGCACGTTGATTTAGCTGAATGTCGTCGCATTAGGCAGCATTATTTATAATATAGAAACGTTTTCAAATAATCATCGTTTAATTGAATAAATTATACTCATTCGACTTAGCTGTAGGTCACCGGTGGCCCCGATGGCATTCAACGCGTTAACAAAATATTTATTTAACTTTGAAGTCGCATATCAGTATACTGACATATTGTTGATTTATTTCATTTTGCACTCAAGGTGGAGAATAAAATGAAATAATCGGTTACCTGCAACTTTTATACGCTCAAGCGTGAAAGTTTAACGTCACTGTAACTTGAAAGTTGCGAAATATATTCGATGAAATTATGGAAACTATTGAATACATTGTTAATTCGCATTCATACGTGGATATTTATTAATTTTGTACTGCACAGATTTTGTTATACTCGCGAACAAAAATTCGGCTCATAGGGGGTTAATTAAAAAAATAAACCATTTTCCTTCCTCTCCGAATAAACCAACATTTCATACTGCACGACGTAATAATATCGCTTCGAAAAAATTCCACGCTGCCTGATATATACTCGCCCGGATTGGTAATCATCTCCGGAACTGTTGATCCTGAATACGAGCATCCTCGAAAAACCAGTTGGCCCTTATATGGTGGGAGGACACAACGTATGAGAATAGAAGTATTAAAAAAGGAGGATGAACGAAAGAAGAGAAAAAAAGGGAGAAGAAGGGAGGAACACTTCCTGCATGCGCATCCCCCCCCTCCCGCTCACCGCCTAGGGGCACTCTCGTCGCGAATATATAGACAAGCCTGCACGATTTCTCGAGTGGGCCACCTATCGAAATACACAGTCGTTCCGCCACCCCTTTTACACGCTGCAACCTGGAGTGGTCTCTCTAAGAAAGGGTTGAAAGTATACTTTGAAGCCTTTCCCGAGCACGGAACGAAATATGGCAGGATGAACTTATGGCGTCGCTCGGGAACGGTGAATCAAAGGAATTCGTAAATTCTCGCTGTAACGTATCATCATTCGAAGTTGTTTATTCAGATTCAAGGAAATATTCCCGTGAAAATTGTAATTTTTTTGAGAACAATTATTATAGATCGACTGTGTAGATTATACTTTTTTTTGAGATTAATCTTTGGAAGAGTTGTGGTACGGATAAATTGTTTTGTAGTAATCGAGGAATAAATAGAATTATTCGAATAAGAGAGCTCATATGGAAAATACAAGTTTATTTTGTATTATGTTTCACGAATATCAAGGTTTACTCTGGAAGTAGAATGTTATTCCTTGTTCTAAATGTTTGATCGTATTACTGCTGGTAATGATGTGAAACGGAAGAAACTTCATTAAAGTTTTTCTTTTATAGAGTGTTAGAGGTTAGAGACGCTATAAATTCATGGATTCCCACGAGGGAAAAAAAATGTTGACTTCATTGAATTTCAGAGGTTAAGTGTCCCATAAATTCGTGAATTCCCATATAATGGAGAACAAATAAATTTTATGAAAATTCTAATTTTATCGAGTTTTAAAGGTTAAGAACGCCATAAATTCGTGAATTCCCACAGTCTAGTTATAGTTATATATACTTATTCAGCACACTTGATCATTCATGTGTAACGATACCCGGCCCGCGATAGTGATCGCCATAGGGAAATTTCTTTTTACATATCGCATACTGCACAAGAATATCAATTATCCGCACAACATGTAATTATATCACTATCTTGATCTTTTATTGGATAGTATAGTATTATCGTTATTTAACCCTCTATGCCCCGAATTATCATTATTACATTTTACTGCTGTCCCTGTTCGAGATATTTCAGGACTGATTAAACAACATATACACGCGAAACGTAAACGCATAGATACGCATTAGAATCGTTATATTGTGAATGCGTGCGATGGTACTTCGAATGGAATGAAATGAAATAAAACGAGGCTGAAAATAAAAATACGAGGATATTCGGTTCATTGCCGTATTTTAATGAAGGTGCCACTTTAAAGTACCCCCCGGGCATAAAGGATTAATTTATCTAATTTTAATTTAGATAAACATTATCCCACGGCGACCTCGCGTCGAACGTGTATACGTGTTTATGGTCCACGTTGCTCGTTCGCTGTAACCAGTGCATCCACGATATTCAAAGAGTTAATTAATCATTAAATTACCGTGCAATTTAATAATTAAATTTAAAATACCGCAACTGTGGACACAACTAAGCGGTACGTGTGCTGCGAACGGGATTACAATAATCTATTCGAACAAATATACGTGATATATACTGAAGCGTGCAATTGTAAATAAACAATTTCCGCTATGCACGTAGAAAAATTAGCGAATAATAGGTAAATAGAATTACATGAATAATATTACCATCAAACACCATTTCCTCTGGTAATCAGCCGTTAATTATATAAAATACACCATCATTGACATAATTCACGAGTAACAGAATTGATTTCTGGTCCATTACTGTCTCACAGATTTCGATTGACCCTTCTACTTCTCAAATACCAATATAAAAATAATATCCAATAATTATTAAACAATTCCAATTAACATACGACCCAACCACTGAATATTTTTAAAATACATTACATTATTATATTACTTTCAATATTATCAGTAAAAACGATTGTTCACACTGCTTTCTATAAACTATTCCTCACGAACGCATTTCAAATCGAACATTACAATAATACAGAGTCATCGAAAAAAAGGTGCAAAAGAAATTCGAAGCGCAAAGGGACAATCTGTTTAACAATTCAAAACAACAGATCAAACCTGTTCGTCCTCGACAGCACCTCCAAAACCGTCGAGCGGAGAAGAAACAATCGCCCAATCCCCTAAACCGGAACACCCCTTAAAATCAATTACTCAGTCCGTCGCGGAAGCGGTCGATCCGCTGCGAACAATCGATAATCCTCGAATTCCTCCCTGGGGAAGGTATTCGGAAGTAAACGTCGCGGTGCGTCCAGTCCCGTGCGATCCGACGTCGCCTGTACGCGCGGCTTTATGCAGCCGGCGGTCGAACGCGCAACGTCTCCGACGGATTTTCTCGTAAAAAGCGCCCTTAAAGGCGGGCAGCCGTGGCATTAACGAAATGTCGCTGAGAATGGGGAGAAGCCGCGGCGCAACGGCCTCGCTCGGTTTAATGTCAATCCTCAAATGTCACGTAACCGTCCGCAACGGTGTCCTTATCGTTTCGACTCTCCCGAGACTCGACGGCAGTAACGTTTCAACACGGGGCCCCCGCAATGCGTCTTCGCCCGGTCCTCCGGCACTGGCATTCGAGCGACCCTGTCCACCCGCAAGACGTTCATTTTCTTTCAGTGGGCTCGTTATTCCGCCGAGCGTACCGTTCCCGCTAATTGGATATGTATCGCCATTGTGTCGGCTTTCTCGCGCCCGGGCACCTTGGCTCTTTTCGCTGGCGTCAACGGCCCGTGGCGTCCCGGGAAATAATGCAATACTACCGTTCCGTTCTACGGACAATCTCGAGCATCTGTCTATCGGCTCGCAGTTCCGTCTGCTGGAGTTCTGTCGTGGAAAGGATCGACCGTGGGTGGTTTTTGTTGAGATGGAAGCTTATTTTCAGACGTTTCGATCGTTGGATATCGTTGGAGTAACGAGCGTGTTGATATTTAAGTAGGGTATTTTAGTGGGGAATTAGGTTGACGTAATTTTGGATTTAACCCTTTGCATTCGACAATTTTCCATTGGAAATATTCAACGTTTTCTGATATAGGCGACGTTCTTTGGAATCAACCGATAAGAAAGCTTACATGAATCAAGAAACAAAGCTGTTTTATTCCAATATTTCACATATGCTTGCATTATACAAGGATTAATATTATATGATATATGAATTTCACCGTATCACATCAAGTGGTGACTAAAGGTCACCTTCCGAATGCAAAGGGTTAATAGTAAGTTGGTTTAATTCGATTGTAAATATAGTAGGATGTTTGCTTTAGTGAATTATAGATTTGATAGGGAACTGGTTTAAGTGGTGATACATTAAATAGAAAGTTAGTTTAAGATAATACAATTAATTATAGATTGAATGGAAGATTAGTTTAGCTTGACTTCAGATTGAATTGAAAGTTAGTTTAAGCTGATATAATTGTTAATTCTAGATTCGATGGAAGGTTAGTTTAACTTAATTCTAAATTGAATTGAAGATTCGTTTGACTTAATTTTGGCTTTAAATTAGTTCAACCCTTTGTGATCATATGTCAAGATATCTTATTTTATTTTGATCACTATGAATTTTACAGTTTGGTACAATATAGAGGATAAGAATAAATTTTTAGCGAAGGAATGTCTGTGCGAGTTATCTCGTTAGGAGATAATCTCGTGGTCAGCAAATGAAATAAAGTTGTCTTTGTAGATGTCAAGTAAGTACATATGATTTAATTCGTGCCTGGTAGTAAACGTGTTAAGCCAGACGAACAGGAAACACTGTCTTCTAGTTTAATTGCTAATCGAATCTCTCTCGCTGATCAATGCGTGATTTTACTGGCCTATAAACTTTTGTTACAAAATAAACAACTACGGAGGTATTTATTGCTCTGCTTAACCTTATTAATATCTTCCTGGTCTAGCATTAAACGGGGTACTATAAGACCTTTGTATTTATTACACGTGCTACTGAATATAAACGATTATACTGCAAATCCTATTTGGTAGTCGACGTGTTAACAGTGGGACTTCCAGACAGTAAAATTAACTAGCTCCTGTTTTTTATACAAATTACAAGAGTGTGTATTTATTCAAATATCAATTTCACTTTAGAAGGCTCGTTATTAAATCAACCTAATTAATAATACCCTAGAGAAGCATACCATCCATTTTCCAAAGTAATTGCCTAGGTAATTAACAAATTAATTAACTAATCAAGTACTTTAGCACTAAAATTTAAAAACCTTCAAAGAATGAAGTTAGTCACTTTGACATATACGTGACTCTCGACTCACTCGTCTACCAAAGTACCAAAATCTATACTTTTGAAAATTAACAAAATCATATTAGTAGACCGTCAATCAAGAGTATCTAAAATTTAAAATAATTAAAACAATGGAATACATGTAAATAGTTCGCATGTTGAATAATTATGAAAACAGAAACTCACTGTTCGTTTCTTTTTTCATAATTATTAGAATAACGATATTTTAACCGGCTAAACGATCCTAGTGCAACAAACTACACAAGATCCCCTAATCGAAAACCGGCAATTCTGATCACCTGGTATTTCCCCTGGCAGCGTGGAATCAATGGACGCCTGCAAAACCATGTCAAAGATTTCCCAGGACAACAGGACGTCGATCAACAATCGCCGCTAATCAAAGAGTGCATCTAGGGCTTAAAGAGGATTATGCAACCGCCAATGAGAATCGGCGGAAGCGCGCGCGCCGGGTTCTGCGGCTAACCACGGACGCAGGCACTCGCTGTCCCGCAGATAGCGACGGTAACTTGAATTTGAATACGCGTATACCTGGTGTGTGCCCATAATCTTCGGTCGGAGAGCGATTTCGTGTGTGGATACGTAAGTAGACAGTCCGGGAAATAGATGCAGGTCATATCAGCCCTTTGAGGACGAATGTCGACATTTTGGCGACATCAAGCTTTTGTAGAAAAGAGACTTGCAAACAAATAATTTAACTCGCGCGCCGGCCCCGAATTAATGCGGAATTTATAGTCTATCGTTTAATTGATAGTTCTATATTAACGCATTGCGTAGTGGTAACGAGAAATCTCGTTTTTATATAAAGAAACTTAACTATGCAACTTCGCTAATTACCACAGCATTGAAAAAAATATAAAATTTCATTCGAATTGATTGTCTATTTAAAATATATTATATAACAATGTGATATATGAGTTTTTTTATGTATAGTGATATAAGTTGACCTCTGTGACAATTGCCATCCGTACAATTCGGTTTTCTGAAAATTAACCGGTACGCAATGTGTTAACACTAAACCTATCGAGCAGTTAAATTGAATTTTTGAGATTCTTCTATAGCAACTTCAAGGGTGGAGTTTCAGTTTGCGTATTGCTAAATCAATTTCTTGAATAATTTCTCGGAGAAACATCTATCTTTTTAATAATTGCAAAAAGAAGAAATTAGGAATGGGTCATTCTGACCCGTCTGGTAGCTTTAGTGTTAATGTAACATTTTAGATGTATATAACACAAATCCAAGGTAAAATTACAAAAACGAATTCCTTATCCTTTTTAGTAAGTTACAGATTTCGGTTTGATTGATGTTTAAAAATGTAAAATGTTAATTATTTGAACATTAACACTAAAACTACAGACGGGTGAAAATGATCCATTCCTGATTTCTTCTTTTTGCAATTATTAAAAGAATAAAAGTTATTTCTCTCTGCGATGATTAAAAAAATTGATCTAACAATACGCAAACTGAATTTTAATTCAATCAAAGCTCCGATAGATGCACTCTTGGAGTTCTTATAAAGGAATTTTGAAAAGTCAACGTAACTGCTCGGTAGTTTTAGTGTTAATAAATCTATGTGTTCTCTGTGTTTCCAATACTTAAAGATACGATATATAATTTTAGTTTCCCCTTCACCTAATCTCATAAAGTTTATCATACTTGAGTTTAGGAACTGTTTTCATTACCTTCTTTCCAACCGTCAATCCAGGTTGTTCACATTTTTCGGGAGCTCTGAAACAATGCAAATAAAATACAATTTACTACTGTAACAAATAATTCGTTTTAAGAACGATATGACTTAATTCAAAGTTTGGCGAATAATGAAGAGTCACGGTAATAACGTATCATTGAAATACAAATGAAGTTCTGGCTTAATATCAACAGTTAACATCCAATATTAATAAATACAATATCATTGAATGTAATATCATTAAATACAATATCAATCGATAAATCAAGAATAAATATGCAAGAACACAACAGATTTTTCAGCATTCAAATACAGCGCGCTGCGACCTCGGTCGCCAAAGGGTTAATCTTATTGCGGTGGAAACGAGCCCAAAGGGAGTGGCGTCAGAACGCCGTGACACGGCACTGTCAGGCCTCGGCTCCTGTCCGTGCGGATTTCGTAGACGAATTGATTTCCCGGCGACCGCCGTTCAATGCTTTCTCGATTTCGTTTTGCGCCCTTTGTCCCGTTCGATTTGCTCGATCAAATTTATTTCAATCGGGAGACGAGAGGCTGGGCCTCGGCCTGTCGCACCTGTAGCGTTTATTCCTCTTGAATTGTTGCCCCGGGAGTCTTTTATGGAAATTCTTCTTTTTTTCGGCGACCCTCTTAGCTGATATTGTTCGGGAGAGAATCGGAGACGGCGCTGGGGAATGTGGAAAGGGTTTCGGGGAGTTTCGGAGTTGACTGTGGTTCGCTAATGATTACGGGATTTTTGTGGGAACTGGAGTTTTTACAGTGATTTATATTATTTATTATTTTGGCAATGGTATCGAGTAAAACTTTCTGTGACAATTATTAATCGAATTCGATAAGTAAAGAATATTCTTTTCTAAGTGAAAACAGGATATTGGTATATTTCGGTATTACCATTCAATGTTTAGGGGAAATGTAGATTTACGAAAATTTGGATTTTTGTCGGTTTGGTAGACTAATGATTAAATACGAGAAGTGATAGAAGTAAGTATTTTTATCGAGGGAGTCGAATTTGGTTTATTATTACCTGAAATATTTGTTGAGGAGTATGAATAGGTAATTTAATGATTTTCATTTTCTTGTTTCCTCTTTTTATATATTTATAATGCAATCAACTTGTACGCGTCTATTAATTAAAATTCATACGGTTTACTCGAATCATTGAAACGTACTGCACGTTTGTAACGCGAACCGGCTCGCATTAAAAATGAATACCTTAAATTCCATCGTTGCTAATTAACCTGTAATTAGTGTTAATAAATCAAATTGCGTAAATCTTACGGTGGCTCGTATTTCGAATGAATTGTCCCGTAATTTTAATGAAGTCCGTGTTAATTTAATGATACGCGGATCGCGCACCTGCTCTTCGAATAAATAACAAATATTCTCTCTATAAACAGTGAACCGCGGCTACGCTACCTCTAAAACAAAGTAGGTACGTATGCATATCAGAATAATAAACCTAGGAGGAAGAGAATTTATTATTAAAGTATACTTTACGCTTACGTAAACGGTTAATCTTAACTTCAACTACTAAAAACCTCCAAGGATTCCACCAAGGATATCAAAGCACTTGTGAAACTAAAAGTTTACGTATAAAAGACTGCGCACTTCATTTTTACATCTTCCATTCGTGAAATTAATTATTCTATTAAATTAACTGCGTGTGTTCGTTATCTCTCGGCTTCAAGCATTTCACTCTAAATTAAAGAATTTATCGCAAGTATCCATCAGCTCACGATTTTTAATCATTTCACTTTGAATTAAAGAGTATTTAGTTCATATTTTCAACGCTTGTAGCCTATATCAAGATTTTAATATATTTAAAAAATGTCTCTTTTCGATGAAACCGATTATCGAGATAATCGGAACATTTTATTGGTAAACATTTGATTGTCACGCTATTTGCAATTTATCCGTCGCAACGTATTGAGATCTCGGCTCGATACTTCCGGTTATATCTGTCCCAGGCTCCCGATATGTCAGCCAGAGTCGGAGCTCCGTAAAATTATCGACAGTATCCGAGGAAATAAAGATGTCCCTCCAGGCGAGAGACGAAAGTTCGACTAAAAAGATCGCTCGGGTCTACGACGTCAGCGAAACGTTCGTAAAAGACGTTTTCACGGTGAATTGTGCTTTTACATGTAAAGTCTGACTCCGGATGGATGCTGCAAGAACAAGCCCTACATTTTTGCGGCACTGCAGCGGACCCCCGTCTAAGTGCACACAAATGCGACTCCGAGATAAGCGATATTTCACCAAATTCTTCGACCGTTATCGTCGTTCTTTTATCCCTGCTAACTCAGATAAAATCCGATGCACCCATTTTATTGTCTTACCTCATAGTCGAACGATAGATTGCTTTTATAAGAACAGACATTACTTTAGAAATTGCTCTATCACTGCTAAATCCTGAGACCCCTTCCGCACTCTTGGAAATCTAACGTAAAATCTGTCAAAATTATGGTCTTCGTATATCAGAAAGTCTTGCATTCTTTTCAACGTAAACATCAAACATTCAATTTCAACAATGAAATATTCAAAATATAGGTTTCTACGCTAATAGAGATAAAACTAAGTAGCATTCTACTTGAGTATATTAATCATTCACCGATAAGAAACCAAAGAACCAAGAACAAGAAACACAAAGTTCCTCGTAAAAATCAAGATGTACTTCACATACAAAATTGCATCTCAGCTTCTCTTAAAAAAATCTTTAAACATTCAATTTTAAAAATGAAAAAAAATAAAGTCAAATAGAATCATCAATCCAAACCCAAAGAACAAAGAACAAAGGACAAAAATCACAAAATTCCTAGTGACACGGTCGCAACAAACACGATCGAGAATATCAGAAATAGTCGTTAACGCGCGCGAGCAATTAATGGAGCATGAAAGCAAATAAAAAGGAAAAAATAAATTTGATGAACAACCGCGCGGCGCGGCGTGGAAACGAAAAATCCGAAATTCCATCTCGGCCCATTGGCGGCCGGGGAATTTAAGTAACAATTTCGTACACCGTAAATCTATTTTTATCAAAAATCATATTCGCGTTCGGCCGATACCGACCGACCAGGTGTTCAACGAGAAAATCGATCGGCGCGTTACGGGTTTTCGGGCGATAAAACTCGGCTGTGCGTCAATCGGTGCCAAATTTAAGCTTCGCCCGAACCATAAGCCACGCCATCTAAATCCGTTTCAGCTGTACACCGGGGTTGTTTTGGTTGGTCGATTTCGGGCCGATGTTTTGCGTCCGGCAAGTTCGACCACGCGCCGCGGAGTGCACACACGCCGCCTCTGTGATTCTTGCCGCCCCGTAGTACACGCCGGCCGCCTGCAACCCAAGCAACAAGAATCGTTAAACTAGCCCGCGCGCAGTTATGACTAGACTGCGAATTTAACGCTGGTTCGTTAAACGAGTTATTGGAATGCGCAACTAGCTTAAACTCGGGAACAGCGCCGATTCGGACGGATGTATGCGGGATGTTTGCGCGCGGCGCGGTCGAAAAGTTTCCGGAATTCCATTATTATACAAAAATGAATGGCACCGTTGGCCGTTCGCCGGCTCCCTTGATTGCGAAGAACTGAATGGAGGATTATTTGAATCAAACTATGATTTAATTGAGGCGGTGCTTCACGCTGTGTGTGCGTTTATCGTTTAACTAACTTTAGCAATTACCGGCGCACCGATAAACGGGGAAACGGCGTTCTGAAAGGGAGCTAACGCGACATTTTGGTAACAATCGTGGATGGCTTTCAGCTTATTCTTTCCATTCGACGAATTTCTCGTAAATTTTATTAAGAATATCATGTACTTTTATATTTGAGATTAACTTATTATTCAAAAACTATTTATTCAAATAATGAATTACTATAGTACCTAATACACAAGCAACAAACAATACACTACCATTTACACTTCAATATATTCCACAAAATTCATATTAAATTCTATCACATAAATCCACAATTTCCAAAATGCACAAACAAGAAGCAAATAATTCAAAGACCATTTCATTCAGTAGAATACCCTTCACGGATAACCATAGAAAATCATTATATCGTTCTAAGAACAGCGCAACAACGTGTACGGCCAGTAATGGTCCCACAAAACCTCCCGAAGCGTAGAATTTCCGCGAGTGTGATTCCCGGCCGATTCGGTGTCCAAATCCAACTGCCGAGCGCCGACCATTTCGCGCCTGCGAGCTTACACCGTAGAATTCCGGCGAGCGTTGCGGACCACGGACACGGCGCGAGCCTTGTCGCTGGAAATTCTGGCGTTCCAGCGGGTCCGAAACTATCCTGGGACGGCCGATGCCTCCGCGATGTCCATGCGAACGTCACCTACGTCTTATGTAAATGCTCGTATAATATCTGCGCGGTTATATTCATGCACGCGCCGCATACACGCCAAGTTTCCGATACACAGCCAGCGAGAGCGGGCCGGCTGCTGAATATTCAGCCGAGAGCGTCCGGCGGACATTTGAAAATAGATATTTCTCCGGAACGAAACTTAATGTCTCTTTAACAACACTGCGAAACGGCTGCCCGCCACCCTCCGCTGCGGATAGACCATTCCAGAGCTCGGCAATATGGCGACCGGCGTGTTACGTTTGACATGGAAAATTGGAAACCTTCGCAGCTACCCGCCACCGGCGCGGATCGAGCGTACAATTTCAATTCTCTTGTGTTCGCCGTTCGTTATTCTACCATGGAAAGACTAACACGGGGACGAGACGATTTTTATGAAAGCTGCAGCGTATTTCTTATGAAAATGTATCGCGTGCCGCTTTTTCCGCGGCCCGATGTGGGTCAATATTGAATGGATACCACCCCCCGTTGGGGTGGGAGATGTATATTTGGAAATATTCGAGAAGAGTTATACGTTATAATTTTTAAATGTGAAGTTTTGTAAGATTTCCACTGTACTCGGTACGTAGAGTTTAAATAATTATTGAAAGTAATGTTTTGGGTATTGTGGGGTTCTTTTACTAGTTACGGTTTCTTTATTGTAATATAGAAAGTGAGGAGAGTTGTATCAAAGATTTCCTCGAGTTTAAACAAAAATCTTGTTGAGAATGCAGTGAATTGAAACATTCGAAAGAATTGTAATATATATTTCCGTTGTCTTTTGTTTCGATTGCTATCGCCTAAAAAGTGAGAAATATATCAAAGATTTTCTCGATGCAGTTTAAACAAAAATCTTGTTGAGAATGCAGTGAATTATAGAAACATTCAAAAGAATTGTAATATATATTTCCGTTGTCTTTTGTTTCGATTACTATCGCCTAAGTGAGAATTATATCAAAGATTTTCTCGATGCAATTTAAACAAAAATCTTGTTGAGAATGCAGTGAATTATAGAAACATTCAGAAGAATTGTAACATATATTTCCGTTTTCTTTCGTTTCGATTACTATCGCCTAAAAAGCAAGGAGAACGATATCAAAGATTTAGTTTAGTTTAGAAGTACTAAAAATTCCGTTACAGGTGCAATAAATTATAGAAACATTCCGAAGGATTGCGATGCACATTTTCGTTGCCTTTTATTCTGATTGCTACACCGGCTAAAAGTTTCCTACCAAGGCATCCATACCTCTCTGATTTCAATTCCCCATTTGTCTCTTCAAGGTTGAACCATTCTTCGCCGGCTGAAATTAATCTTCCCGACTTTCGGTCTAGCCGTTATCAATACACAATACGTAATCGAGGAAGCAGATTATTACAACAGCCGCAACATCGTGTTCCATTTAATCTCGTGGCTCGATCGTCGATCTCTCATCGCGGCTCCTTTTTCGCCCACGAGGAATTATCTATCCTCATGTTTCTTTCAGCTTTAATATCACTTCATTTCGCTTCTGGCCACATCCCGGTAAAAGAACAGTATCGTAATAAAGCGATTGCACCCCTCCGAAAGGACTATGAATCGTTAATCCTCGGAATTGAGTTCTCCCACGGTGCAGGTGTGGGTAACTCTTCATGCACCGGCCTTTTTTTTCCTCCGTTTAATCAGAAACCACCGTACGTTCTTCTTGATTTACCGGGGCTGCCCAGTAAATCCACTGTTGGCTTTCGCCGTTCCCATTGTTCAATATCCTACGAAACGGCGATGAACCATTTTTTTTCACCTGCGATTATTTCGCGTAACTTCACTGTCTTCGCGACAGCACCGGAATGAAGACTAACCCTTGAAAGGTATTATCGAAGTGGGGCATGCTCAAATAAAATTCTCACCGAGCGAAGTTACATTATTGATTGCCAGATACTGTGTAGAATAATTTGACAAATGATTCGATATTAGATTACATTTTGTTACAGTATCGTAATGTAATAGATGTAACACGATATAATCTGATATTATAATATAATGCCCATTGGTATTTTAACATTGAAATATAATATAAAATACTACAATGTTATTAAACTTTATGAAATTATACTCCAATATTAACAATCTAAATAGTAATTGCAATTTCTGGTACATTCAAATGAAATATAACATATTACAATATTATCTTACCACACTACCTTATACTCCAATATTAACAATACAAATTTCCTCTGGTACTTCAACATTCAAATAAAATAACACATTACAATGTTATCACGGTAATCGTCCAATATTAATAATCTAAATACTAATAACATTATCGATACAATTTCCGCTGGTGTTTCAACATCGAAACAGACTATCACAAAATATTACAATATTATCACACCGCGTTACATTGTACTATAGCACCAACGAAAATTACAATAAAACATTTTACCACGCCATTCCCCTACAATACACGACATTCATAATGTATCTGCGTAATCACAACAATAGATAGCTGCTATTATAGTCGTAAAGCAAGCCCTTCGCCAGATAAAGTCCCCAGTTTCGAAATACCCGCAACAACGGCTGTCTGTTGTCCACGTGTACAGCCTGCGCCGTACAGTCTCAAAAGGGTGGGGAGGGGGCCGGGGAAGAAAGGAGGGGGTCGAAATGTTTATCGAAGTTATTCCGGGGACCGAACGAACCGGCTAACGTAAGCAAACTTCACCGTGAAAGGGCAGCGAAAGCTGATTATGCCTGCTGGCTTTACATCCCGACGAATTAAGACGGCCGCGCGCTGCCCGTTCCGCAGCGCCTGCTAATTACATTTTTTCATTAGTCGCCATAAGGAACGGCAGAAACGAATCAAGGTGCCGTTTGAGCGGATAGGAAATGTCCTTTCGAGAAGCGGCCGAATTAGGCCGAGTACAAATGGAAATTATTGGCCGATGGGACGAGCTGTTTTCAATTTTACCCGATACCGCGGTGTTTCGCGCAATCACGTGCGAAACGAATCAATAATGAGGCGTTAGTCGATCGAGACATTTATGCATTCTCTGTTGAATGCGTGTTAAGATATTTAATAACGCGAGGGTTTTGAATGTGTAATTGTTATCTTGAATTTTCGTTTGATTTGATTCAATGGGGGAAATAGATTTTTATTGGATTTGAATGTTTTTTATTAGTTCTGTAAGGTTTATAAGATTCTATAATAGACGAGGTGGTATTTCTCAATTTTCTATTTTATTTAGAATATATTGTTATTAATGCAATTTATTGTTATTGTCAAATTTAATAATTATTTGATGGTTTTGTTATTGCCTAGTTGAATTATTGTGATAGTAATGATAAATGGAGAAAATATTTTCAATTCGGAGGTTAACGATAAATCTAGCAATTACAGTCACTTATTTCGAATCTCTTATGAAAACTAGGACAATACGTTTCTTGAATGCGAACGCTTGCGAAATAAAAGTACCGAAGTACACCCGGTAGTTTTAGTGTCAATTTACACAGATACTTTAATTAACCTTCGCTCGGTTCGTAGTAAGTCGCTTCTGACCTATGACGTGGAAACTGGTATTCCTAAGGTTGATTGGTCAGCCGAACTGTTGAGGAAGGAAATGAATCGCGGGGCGAATCAAGTTCTGGACGGGCGGGTCTAATCAAAGATGAGGAATTCGTGAATATATAAATTCAAACTGGGGCGAAAGATATGCTGACGCGGCCACGGTATTCCAGCGTGACGAATCTGCGGCAAGAAAGCGACTTCATTCGCCCGGTTACCGTAAAAAGTTGGATAAATGGATACCGCATCGTTTGACGGAGGAAAATAAGCAGATAACGTAAGGTCTCACGTTGCCTCCATGATTCGCAAAAAATAAAGGACGTCGGATGGAAAGTTTTACCTCATACTTTTTATAATCCGGACCGGTGTCCTCGTTTCTAACGCTTTTTCTCTCCCCGTGGCAAACATTTTTTACCCATAACCTCTTCAAAAACGATAAAAAGATCAGAGTAAAACATTCTCGTGGATTTTTTAATTAAGAGATGCCCCGTCCATGAAGAAGGAAGTAGTAAAAACTCCCGTAAAACTGCAATAAGCTAATAAATAGATTTCTTGACCTACTACCCCACTTTGACCATCAAATTCCCCGATTTATATTCGTGCCACGGTTCTAAACGAGGAACCTTGTATTTTTTAATATAGATAAAATTCTCTTGCTGCTTTTAGTGAACTGTTAAAGCAATTTTGATTATTTAATCAAGGAAAATAGATATTTCGATACATATCTTTGGTAAAAAATATTCTTAACGCCATTGGGCTTTTCATTTTATCTGCATATTTTAAATGTTACCAAGAAAATAACAGTAAAATGGACAATAATGCTATTATAAATTTCTCAAAACGAAAATTATGTTCAATAAATACAAACGTAACTAAACCGAGAAGTATTAAACAATTCTAGTAATATTGATACACTTGAATAAAATCTAACTGGATAAAAAATGTTCCAAAAACCTCAGGAACGTTAAAAACATGGAGTTCAATACTTTTCACTATAAAATTCAGTTATACATTCGAATTCTGAAAAAAATCCATATCACAAACTCTACTACTAAACAATCCAACTAACATTACTACACTTAAATAAAACCTAACTGGATAAAAAACGTCCCAAAAGACCACAGCGAAATTAAAAACGCGAACTTCAATACTTTTGAATACCAAATTCAATAGTACATCCAAATCCTTAACCCTTTGAACTCTGTAGGCTCCAATATTGCAGCAGTTATAATATTAAATATTTCAATGAATCTCAAAGAAACTACCCTAAACTCATTCGATTTTCCACACATCCAAATTTCGTACTAACAAGGGAAACAAAAGATCGAAATGTTATAGCGTTTCTAGTTTTCGCTAGGAATACTTTAAAAATTAGCTGCAGTCGCCGATAGATTACAAAACAACCTAGAGTGCTAAGGGTTGAAATCCACGTTGCGAATTTAACGAAATAAAATGATCCGAAACGGAATTCGACGAACAGAATTCCTGAACTCGAAACGACCGAGGTCGGTTCGGTGCCTCGCTTAGGGAACTGCAGGCGTTATCTTTTCGGCTGCACGGCAGTTCGCGCGGCGGAATCGTCCTCCGCGGAGGCAGACGACGGCACGAGGCCGATGGCTCGCTTTTATAAAGCATTCCGGCAAATTAATGCGGAGATATCAACTTTCGAAGTTTTCGAGTGGCGGAAATGCAACCGGGTTGTCGCGGAGGGAAACACTGGGCGCGGCTGGGACCGCGCTCGCGGCTCGAACTTGGAAAGTTTGTATCTCCACATTAATTTGATGGAACGCTGCGCGTGGAATCGGGTCATTGAATTTCATCTTGAATAGTCCGGCGGCCGTAACAGGCGTCCCTTCGGCCGGCTACGGTGGAAAAAGCTCGCTAACGATGTTTAAACGACCCTCTCTACAGAAAATGTGATATTTCAAACAATCGCATTATTCATCTTACAGGCCATTTCACCGTGGACACGACTGGGAATCTCTGGCTCTTTTCGCAATACGCGGAAAAAGCGCTGTCGAAACGGGCTACGAATTTCCTGCTGACAGATTGTTTTCGCTGGTATTTAAGATTCTTTGCGAGACTCGCCGAGGAAGGACAGGATTTCATTTGTAACGGTTGAAATCTAGAGCGAATGAAATTTTTTCGATCTGCATTCGTCTGTTTTTTGGTTAGTCTTTTGCTTCGTGAATTTTTGGAATAAGAATATTATAGTTTTTTAATGTTTCTGTTTGGGAATGTTAAAAGGCTGATATACTTGGATGTATAATTTTTCTGTAATTAGTGTATGGTACTGGTTTAACGTAACGAGTGTTTGATAATGCGAACTAAATCGAAATTTCAAATTAAATTGTGTTCCACGGGAATCTATTTAAATGAGAACGGTGAGTATAATTTCGTTATTCGTATTAGAATTGTGTTAATGTATATTGTTAGACGATTAAATAGATTGTTTAGTAGTTTGAGGATCAATTGACAGGAATGAAACACTTGCCCCATTTAATCAGCGATCGCATTGAACGATTAATTAGCATACAAAGAAGAATACTTCCGATAACTTCCTGACGATCTAACTCGAACAAGATTGCGCAGCCTTTTGTGCAGTGAATCGACAAAGTAAAGATTCGTTTCATTTCGGCGAACACATGAGACAGCCCGGCAGTTTGCCAGGTCACGTATAGACATACATGTAAACGTTTAGTACGGTACCCTTGAATACCAATGCACACGTTGTGCTAGATTATTTGGTATGTGATATACGAATTCAATTCGATTTGCGATCCTAATCACGCGCAAATATTATCCTGTTTATGTTTTCGATATCTTCATTTTAACGGATTTATCAATAATTCAATATTTTTCTTGTCCGCGAATCGAGAGCTTGTAACGTTTAACACGTTCGCTACCAGCGATTATTTCGATGAGGACCTCCTCAATTGTGATATTTTATTTAATCCAATAAATATAAACAAAATATCGATAGAATGAAACTGGAACAATTTATTGAGTTCTTTAAATAACTTTAAATAACAATATCTATAAGATTAATTTCATTTGTTTAATGTAAAATATAAGATCGCGTCTTTATTGACTGTCGTTAATATTACTGGATCATTAATCATTCTAATTTATCGAAATTATTATACCCAGTTTTATTCGGATGTAAGTATAGTCGACTCCGGTCGGAGGAGCAGTTCTCATATTTGGAGCAGCCGCGTGCCTGGGAACAGGATATCCGATTAAAGTTGCGAAATGTACGCGCCAGCACCAACCGGTGTGAACTTCGCTGATCGATACACGTTTCTCGATAAAACGCAAACATTAGGTGTTCCTAATCCGTGACATTAATTTCGATAGTTGAACGCGAAGCAATGCTGCAGCTATGCTTTTGTTATTGATATCACGTTTCTCTTGTGAATAATGAATAAAAAGATGAGTTTGAAACATTTTAATACATAATTAATCAGGCTAATTGAACGGAAAAATGTTAGATTCGTTTGGGGAGTTTTTATAACTCTCTATAGAGTAGAGTTAACATTTTTTTCTTTTGCATCGAGACGGATTCAAGTTTCCCCGGGAAATCATTTGAAAAATATGGAATTTCAATAATAACGCAACCCAATCTACGTGATTTTATAATATTTCTGTTTTCATGATTTCCAATAACGATGCGCCGCTGTTCTTGGTAGCAAAATCAATTAGTTTTATGTAAGGGTAGCACGTTTCAAATTTCAAAATTAATTTTCCTTCGATCCAATGGAAATTTTAATTAAAGTCTTTGGAAAGTCAATATAGCAACATTTACTTCAGAGAGAATTAATGAAACGGTCTACGCTATTCTATGACATTTTAATTAAATACCTCCTTCGTAACGGTTTCAGATATTTTACAAAATTTCAGTTTCTAGTTCGAAGTTAAATATCGCGCGAATCGTCCTGCAGAAATTAATATTACTGGGAACATATTGCTCCCCATCCTTATTTCACATTTTGAATGAGTGTCCTGGCGCAAGTTGTTTCATTAAAATATTACGTTCATTAAATTAAGTCAGTGCCATATACTTTCACTATGTGATGTGTACAATTCTTATGCTATGTCTTTTGACACGTCACACGAACAAAATTAGCTTAAAATTGTCTTCAGATAGCGTCTGTTGTCTTCATTTTCAAATTTAAACACCAAGTCAGTACGTTTCAATGTTTTCATCGATTAATCGATAACAGTCTAATTAGAATTGATATTGGTTACCATTTGTAATTCAATTTATATTTACAACGAATAGTCACTGAAATCATTAATAAATAAATATTATTTTATAATTAAAACGAACCGCCCTACGGCTGTTGATGTATTTAATAATATTACGTATCATACATTAATTGCATAATTAAGTAGAATAATTAGTAAGTCTCACACACGGAAATTTGTAATTTACTAATTTCGTTGTAAATACTACTCGAGCAACCATCCACTTAACACGCTTGTAATTTCCCATGTATATTCTTCGCTGTTTCTTAATTATGTTTAATCCCTTTATAGTGGGATACATTAACCAGAGGTAGTACCAATTAAATTGTACAAAAGCAATTACAAAGAGAGCTACTTTGAACCGACCAGAGTATTACACGGTAACACACATGTTAATAGGAATAGTTTTCGCAGCGAACATCCCGTATTACTTTCGTATATTGCTGTATCCTCGCGAGAACTACACGGGAAGCCGTTTTTCGAATTCCGTCTGCGAAACACAGAGTCGTATGTACCTTTTATGCGAACACCGTGTTCCCGAAAATTTCTACATCCCTATTCTATAATTCATTTACTTATATGAAATTTTAAACAATAATCGATGCTTTAAGCATCAAAAACTACAATACATTGTACAACAAAAACATGTATAGATACAAATGGTGATTTCTCAATTACCAAAGTAAATATAAAACTGACAATGCACACTTTCACAAAGAACAAATAATTCTGCAATAAATACTCCTTCCCAAAAATACTCCAAAACCAAATGTTACCACTAAAACCACCAAATAAACACACTAACTTCCAATCTTCCAAAAACTCGCAAAACTGCATTTTTCAAAATATCCCTACGCTTTCGCTAACAAAATAATCAATCCAAAAAAACTCCGTCCACCAGCTCCATTAAATAAAACTCTACAGTCCCACCTACAAAACGTACACGCGACGTACAAACGTATAAACCACCAAATAATCAAACACACTAACTTCCAATCTTCCAAAAAATCACAAAACCGCATTTTTCAAAATATCCCTACGCTTTCGCCAACAAAATAATCAATCCAAAAAAACTCCGTCCACCAGCTCCATTAAATAAAACTCCACAGTCCCACCTACAAAACGTACACGCGACGTACAAACGTATAAACCACCAAATAATCAAACACACTAACTTCCAATCTTCCAAAAAATCGCGAAACCGCATTTTTCAAAATATCCCTACGCTTTCGCTAACAAAATAATCAATCTAAAATACCCCGTCCAGCAGCTCCATTAAATAAAACTCCACAGTCCCACCTACAAAACGTACATGCGACGTACAAACGTATAAACCACCAAATAATCAAACACACTAACTTCCAATCTTCCAAAAAATCGCGAAACCGCATTTTTCAAAATATCCCTACGCTTTCGCCAACAAAATAATCAATCTAAAATACCCCGTCCAGCAGCTCCATTAAATAAAACTCCACAGTCCCACCTACAAAACGTACACGCGACGTACAAACGTATAAACCACCAAATAATCAAACACACTAACTTCCAATCTTCCAAAAAATCGCGAAACCGCATTTTTCAAAATATCCCTACGCTTTCGCTAACAAAATAATCAATCTAAAATACCCCGTCCAGCAGCTCCATTAAATAAAACTCCACAGTCCCACCTACAAAACGTACATGCGACGTACAAACGTATAAACCACCAAATAATCAAACACACTAACTTCCAATCTTCCAAAAAATCGCGAAACCGCATTTTTCAAAATATCCCTACGCTTTCGCCAACAAAATAATCAATCTAAAATACCCCGTCCAGCAGCTCCATTAAATAAAACTCCACAGTCCCACCTACAAAACGTACACGCGACGTACAAACGTATAAACCACCAAATAATCAAACACACTAACTTCCAATCTTCCAAAAAATCGCGAAACCGCATTTTTCAAAATATCCCTACGCTTTCGCTAACAAAATAATCAATCTAAAATACCCCGTCCAGCAGCTCCATTAAATAAAACTCCACAGTCCCACCTACAAAACGTATATACTCTCCGTGACAAACGTCCTCCATGTTTACTCACAATTAGACAGTAGATAAGGACGTCCTACTTTCTCGACCCACCCCCGCGAAGGGGTGGAAAGTTTCCGCACGGCGATCTAGTCAGATTCGGTAAACAAGCGGGGGCGAAGAAAAAGGCCAGAGGAAAACAGGAGGAAAGGATTCGGTTTCCATGCGTTTAGTCAACGCGAGCGTTCACAACCGCGCGCGCGCGCGCGCGCCCGTATCTCGCGCCATGATTGAAGCGAGTGATGATATCATCTGCACGATACAGTGACGCGGGGAATTCCGGTCTCGTTGTTGTTGTTGCTTTATTTTTTTTTTCGTCTGTGCGCCGGTGGAAAAATAAATTCCCATTGGCCGGTCGGTCGGTTGACTCGTTGCTCATATCTGCCTCGAAAATACGTGTTCGCGCGTTACCCGGGGAAGAGGGTACCCAAAAAAAAGAAGAAAAAAGGAGAGCAAGGAAAAAGGAGAAAAAAAACTGTCGAAACGGCGTATCTGTCCCGATACCGGGCGAATTTAGTTTTCCTTGGTGCCGCGCGATGAATTCCGAATCGAAACCCCGCTGACGTTCGATCCCCGCGGTTTCTGATCGGCCGATAAGCCTCCGCTGTAAAGTGGTGAATTTCTTCCATCATTCTCCGTTTTTCTTTTTTTTTTTCCTCTTCTCCCCGGTCCCCTCCAGTTTTTCGCGACTCGGAATTTAGATGACAGCGGTTGTTGCGGACACTTTTTTCGCAGACTTTACGCCGGGGAAACGATATTCTTGACAGGCAGCGGGAAAGTTCCAGCCGATGCCGATGGTCTGAGGTTTCCTCGGAACTTTTTACGCGCGGCTCGTCGTATCTTGTTTTATGCAATAAATGTTCGGCTCGCGGGATTCTTTCCTTTCTTCTGTCACTTTGCGATGCGGCGTCGGGAACGGTGGTTGCCAGTCGGGAACGGTTTAGCGACGGATTTGGAAGTGGTGTTGAGAGAGGAGAGCTTCGATGGGAAATTATTGAACAGTTGTTTATATTAGTGTTTGAATGATTGGCTGGACGAATGTCTTGTGTGAATGTAGTGAATAGGAGGTATCAATGTACCTCGGTATTTGCGTACTATACTGCTTTGATACGTTAGTGCTTTGGTGTTTCGAATATACCCAATTTTATATTTCAATTAGTCGAAGAAAAATCTTCTGTAAGTACGGTGAACAGAAAATATCAATTTTTGGTCATTTATTATTTAGTGCCTTGGTACCTTAGTACTTCACTGCTTTAATACTTTAGTATTTCAAATATATCATATTTTACGTTTTAATTAATTAAAGAAAAATCTTCTGTAAGTATGGTGAACAGAAAATATCAATTTTTGGTAATTTATTATTTAGCGCCTTGGTACTTTAGTACTTCACTGCTTTAATACTTTAGTATTTCAAATATATCATATTTTATGTTTTAATTAATTAAAGAAAAATCTTCTGTAAATATAATGAACGGAAAACATTAGTATTTGGTAATTTATTATATAGTTCTTTAGAGCTTTACCACTTCAGCACATAGATTACACCAAACTTTATATTTTAGTTTGAATTATTATTACTAATATGTTACCATTTAATCAGATAAAAACTATACAATGATTACTTACATCGTTCCCCATATTTTTCTCAAAACACGATTCACACGACTACACTGTTCCACAAATTTCTCCTTCAAGGATTACACAATAAATACCTAGCCTAAAACATTCACCCTTTGTGTCAGTTTCCAACGAAATAAGCAGAACTATGTGGCGAGCTATAGCTTTGTCAGTCACCGTACACGGCGTAACCGTTAATTCGCTTTATTTTCTCTAAAACAATTTTCCAGCGGTAATGTACGCGAACGCTACACGCGAGGCGGGTGAACACATCAGTTGCTAGGAGACTGATTAGGGTGTTTAGATAATGAGTTTTCGGATACGGGGAGCGCCACTGTATTTTCAACTTTGGTTCTCGTAGACTGATTATCCGAAAAGCCGTTTATTGGAGCGGATTTGTCTCCCTATTAGTTCGGATACTCGACATTCTACTTCAACTTGGTAGTTCATATAATTAGAAAGACTTCGTTAGCGTCAGTTGAAAGGTAACGCCCGCGAATCCCGGAATAAAGGGTTCCACCGGGTTTACCATGAGATTATGGTGAACCGAAAGGATGGTTGAACCGCTTCAGCCGGCGTAATGGTCGACTTTAAATATCGAGCAAGGAATTTTATCATTTATTCGATATTAAGGCCGCTCGCGGCTGAGTTTTCCGTATAAGCTGGGAAACCAGTTGGATCAGCCGGCCCGGTAACTGACAACGGACATTAGCAAACTGTAACGCGTCGATCGTTATGGTTATGAAACTTGGAAATGTTTGACACATATTTCTTTGCCCTGGCCCATATTCCCGCTGAAAGATAAAACTATCCGTTGACGGCCGAAGTTGGAAACCTATTCAACGACGGGAAACCGAATATAGGAAAAAATTGTGGCGTACCGAAGTTTTAATCTATTTAGTTCTGTGATCTAATAATATTCTAGTTTTATCAGTATTTAGATTGAATAGAAATACAGTTTATTAGAATAATAAAAACATTGTGGAATGGATGTATTTGAGTAATGAATGTGTGTGCAATAGATGAATGACGCGACTGTGTGTGTGAGCGTTTTGAACGAATGTTCAAAGCGTAGGAATATTCTAGATTATATTGATTTTCTCCGTATGTTAATAATGTTCTTTTTTTAAGAATCTAGAATATTTGAAATATATGTGAAGTTAATGCATGGTGATGAAAGAATGTTCTAGAAAGTGTGAGTGAGACAAGAGCATCTGAGTATATAAATAGTGTGTGCGTTGTTTAATTTAGTTAGTGTTTTATTGTGAGCTGTGATGAAATAATTATACTGTTTCAAATAAAATTCTCTTTCTCCTATAATATATTAAATTGATAAATATTCGTATTATTATTCGTTCGAAGATTTTCATAAGTACTGAGAAACCCTTGGGTATAATGATTCTTTGACTAGAATTTAATTGAAACGTGGAATTTCAGTTTCTCGATGAAATGAATTGAAATAACGGTAAGAATTTAAAATTGCGGCACAAGGAAGTTGATATTAGATGCAAAAGGCTGTAATGAAGGTTACAATTGTTCCAACAAGTAATTCCGAGACTCAGCCGCTCTTCATGGATCGGCATTACAAATATGAAAGACACCATACTGTAATTAAACCATTCGAATACGTAATTTCTTGGATCCGCTCATTGCAACTGCGGCAGAAATTAATTTAGAACAGTTGTAACTCGAGTCACCGGAAACTCCGGCTTGAATCGCAAATTTTCAAGTTCCTCTTAAAACCTCAAGCTGTTCGCCGCTCGAACCGTGGAACGGAACTTATTTCGAGACGCACACGCTGCGTCATTAGGCGCTCCGCGTGGAAACTTCGCCTCGCATATGCTGCGCCCCTGAAATGTGTCGAAGTCATGATTGTATGCGCATTTTGAAAACGTGAAGTCGGACCGAGGAAAAATGCAAATGTCTACGGATGCACCTGGTGTAAGTCGAGAAAGTCTATCAAACATTTTAGACAAATTGTTTCGAAATACACAAAATTTCAATAAAATAGTAAAACATATAATTAGACGTTAAAATGCTTTATAAGAAAACTGTAGATTATAAATAATATATAATGTAAGGAACGATATATTATTATATACAAAAATTAAATGAATGGATTAAAAAAATCAATTTAATGAACAATAAGACAGAGTAGAATGAAATAATTATTGTCTGTATTATAATTTCTATTTGAGTACTTTCATATTGTATTTCTGAAAGGTGCAAGTCTTTTTCTTGTACGTAAATGTTGATTAAATATAATTCACTATGTGTTACCCCTTTACACTCATTTCGTTAAAAATACTTAACATGTTCGAGCTAGAAAAAGACGATATATTTTTAAATGGACTCAACGAGAAATCAAAAATAAATTGAGAAACAAAACTATTTTATCCCAATATTACACACGCCAATGCATTATGTACAGTTCAATAATAAATATCAAATTTTATAGTTTTACTGCATCAAATCAATCACCTCTCGAGTGCAAAGGGATAATACAAACATTTTTTAATCAATGTGTAAGGATGAAATATTCGAATAAGGGAATATTTCTCGCCAGATTTCCTTCTTGTTCAGAAAACGAGAAACGCGGTTGACGTGATACATCCCGTTCCTCTAGAATTTGAGACAACAGGAGAAAATAGGAAAATTCTTATACATCGTGTCGGATGCTCGTCCAGAAATTCCGATTGTTGATATGATTACCAGACAGATGCCCCGAGCGGCACTTTCGTTTCCTCGTTTCTTGTTGCGCGGATATCTTTGATCTTCTAAAGCGTTGCATCGAGCGACGCATCTCAAATGGAAGAGAACAATGCATTTAAATGGGACGATTCGGAGTGGAAGTCGTAGCTGGGTCGCGTGTACTCTCGTTCGAGCATTAGGGTCCGAAACAATCCCGGATAGTTTTCTCGCCTGCGATGCCCGGAAGAAAAGTTTTCCTTTTTTCTGGAAAGCCACTCAGAAATATTAATTCCCCGAACTCACGGTGAATTGCAGTACACAAAAATTGCATTGCCGAGGCAAACGGTTGCGAGGGGAAACAAGTCACTTAGTAAGAGTTAGAAGTTTCGAGTTACAGCTTCAGAAAATAAGATCTGGCCGTTTTATTAGAAAAATTTTAAATCTTTTGTAAATGTTCAGCATATAGAGGAATGGTTTCTTAACCCATTAAGTGATCTATTAATAGATCACTCACTCTAAATTGTTATAGACAATTTATTTGTTAATAAATAATGTATCTAATGATTAGTATAAATATGAGTTAGTATTTAGAATGAATAAATTGAATCAGACGTTATTTTCAGATAAAATTTATACTTGCACTGATTGCACTGCCGCGAGAAATTATTTATAAAATTTGAAATAACAAAGTTAAAATTTTTGCAATTTGGAATTACAAAACAAATGTTTCCAGAATAATGAAGACTATATTTATATGCACTAACATTGAATATAAAAAATGTTATGAACAATTACATTAGGTGGTCTATGAATATGCCACTGCTGTATATAGTATATTGAATATGTCAGATATTTTCCATTATTTTTCCAAGGTAGTATGGACACTCATTACTCGAAATACAAAATTTCATCCAAAAATTAAAAAACACATTCATGGGACTTAATGGGTTAAATAAATTTAATATATACTTTAAAAGATATTAAATTTCATTATTAAAATTTGTATTAATTTTGTCTAATATCTCATATAGAGAATTTAAATGAATAATACTTCTATTCGAATATCTTAATAAATTTGCGTTTTATAAATTGGCAGCATCGTTCATTCAGGTCAGCTTTCTTGTAACTGAAATCCTAAATTACAGCAGCTTGGAAAATTACTGGTGAAGTTGATTCAATGGGAGTAAATACTTAAATTGTATAAAATAGTTATGGAATTGCTGGTCGCAAGAATTACACCAGGTTTGGATATATTATACTTTAATTAAGTGGTTAATGAACGAGTGGCTTTAAGGGTAAAAAAAAAGTTGGCGAAATTTCCTGCTCGAGGTAGCCAAGGGCGGAAGAATTTCTTTCAAAGGGAGCTTGAACGTTCATTATTTTTTTCTTTAACGTCATTTCGTGTGACACTTAATTAAAGATACTTCCCCACGTAATTCTGGAAGTACCAATCGTATTCAAATTTGTTCCTTCCGAAAGAGGGTCAACAGCTTTCAATTATAAACTCGCGAGGATGAAATCAACTTAACTTTCGCGTTGAAACATTCCGCTGAGGATTTATATGAAAATTCATAAGTTAATTGACAATTACGTACAATGTCATCTGCCTTTTATTGTACACAAATTGTATAATTAATACCAATTAATACCGTTGGCAAATAGAAGAATATTTTTGACCTACATTTAGCTCGAAGCATTAATTGTTATCTCGTTTTTAAAAGAAAAAGAATCGTATCAGATCGATAAAGAGGTCAACGCAGAAATGAGGACATTTACCTAACGTTACAGACGGAAGCTACAATTGCACTTCGGTCGTGCCACATAACTGCGAAGGTGTTAATTAAATGCCCATTGAAATGTTACACTTCAAACATTTCACCAGATGGAACATCGTTCTTCGATATCGATGTAAGTAAAAATTTTAAATTAAATATAAATTATAATTATCTTCCTGCTTCTATGAGAAAAGAATCAATATTCGTTCATAATTCTGATACATAATAAATAATGTTATACTAGTGGAATATGGTTGAAAATATTTTTTCAGGAATATTCATAAATTATTGAATGAGAATAAATACTCCGAGCGTTGTTAATTAATGTAACTCTTAGTTTGCTATTATTTCGCGAAACATAATAAAGACAGCGTTGAAATAAACTTTCATCAAATGTTCATGTTACTTCCAATCCACTGGAACGTTTTATCAAGACAATAAATTTCTATTGGATATCGACCATTGGAAACTTGTCAGTGAAAACAAGAAATTGTAACATCCACAGACTAATGATAAATGTTTCCGCAGCGATCCAAGAATATTGTACTCCGAACCTAAAATAGCGAATCATAATTGGTCCGACTTCGCTGCCAGACTGCTTCAGCTGTATTCCGTCTTATCGAGTCTTATTAACTTTTCGCCTGGAATAAGGAGATATACATAGACTCTTATTCCTGCCTTCTCAACAACTAATTATTCACACATAATATCGCGCATAAGATGAAACACGAGTACATACAATCATCTGTTCACAAAAAACGAACAATAAAGTAACTCTAACCACCACTCATAAAGAAAACCATAAAACAGAAAAAATTAAAATATTTCAAAAAATCCACTTCGATTACCTAAGTCAAACCCAAACTGCTCAACATTGTCAATTCCCTACATCCTCTCTCACGCACAACTGCCAACATCGCAAACATTACAATCTTAACTCGCAGAAATGTTAACGATATTATTCACGTTTTACCGTGAATTTATAATTTATCCGGTGATACGAATGACAAGCCGTGGCACTTACGGGTTATAAATACTCGTTCGAACAAACATCCCCGTCCAAACACAAGGACACCGGGAATCCCACGGAGGAACTTCCGGCAAGGAAAGTGCGAACGGGAAACGGGGAACACGTGCGAAACGCAATGAAGTCTTTATCTAAGGAACAGTTTCCTCTCCGGCCGTGACTAATAATCGCGAAACTCGGGTTTCCCGGCGGCGACAAGCGGCGCGGACCGCGTGCAGTATCAACAAATCGACACTTCCGCCGAAAAAGCGCACGGTCGCGGCCAGATGTGGCCTCTCTCGGGCACGCGTGTGTGTATACCGGTCGCGTTTTAAACAACCGCGCACGCGAAAACTTCCTCCCGGCCAACCGGCCCGTTTTACGCCGCGCCCCGGCCACCGCGATTTTTCGACTGTGAAAACGCTTAGCCGGGCCGCGCGCCCCGGGGCGTCTCGCTCGCAATTCGCGGCCGCCGAAATGTCGCGGAAACGTCGCAATTTGCAACCCCGGAAACGGTCGCGCACCGGCAACAATCAACGCCGCGTCCCACGGGCACGATGGATATTCCTTGCGACCTTCCCGGACGCGATTTATTATACATTCCGCGAACAACGGTGATTACAGAATCGCGCGATAGAAACTGAGTTCCCTGGCGGACCGGGCTCTAGCTTACAATTAGAGCGAGCCCCTTGCCTAGGCGTCTCTAATCCTTTGGACACGGAAGCGACCAGTTTTCAGCTTTTTCTTTGTTGAGTCTTTTGACTCTGTAACCGTAGGATTTTCATGGTGGACAGTGTTATTAGGGAACGAGTAGCTTACGAACGTTTGTTGCCATTCTACTATTGTGTCATTGTTGGTATTCGATGCTCTTCCTAATAATAGTCCTTTTGCAGAAAACCTAAATTGTACTTAGAATAATCATTATAGTACGCGACTGTTTATTTTCAAAATCATTTCAGGCTTATCATTTCAACCGCAGTCTAACTACCAAGCACGGATAAACACAATGTTTAAGTATGAATTAAGTTCCTGTTTTCATATTATTTCATAATAATATAAGATAATCATTTATTGTTCATAAAATAATCATTATATTTCATAACAATCGAGTTTCCTCCTTAAAACGAAGAAAATTGATCTGCAATCTCCACGATATTCTTGAAGCGATTACCATATGAATAATTCCAAAACAGAACTAAAGCCAGTGATCCAAACTGCCAGTTCCAGCGTTAATCGAAAAAGATGATCAAGCAACCGGCGCGCTGAAACATTTCAAGCATTTCAAACGGAAACCTCCGACGCGCACGGCCGTCGTTAACGTGTCAACATTCTCGTTAATATTTTTCGCCTCGACATTTATTCCCATCGAGAGGCTGCAGCCCGGCCGCCTCCATTATTCGTCGCGCGGAGGCCAGGCGGCTGAAACAAACTATTGCTCGTTCGAGGCGGGCGCAACTTCAGCGCTGGGACGTGGAAAATACGCAGCGAGGAAGTAACCGGAAGCAGTCCCCGGTGACTCTTTCCGAGATCGGGGTTGGGTCCACGGAGGGAAACGAGCGTGTCGGGCCCGCGAGCCTCGCTCTCCCTTGGTGATCCTAAAACCGATGCACACAGTTCCATCCTCTTTTTCTCTCTTTCTCCCTCTCTCCCTCTCTCTTTGCTTCCTCTCCCATCAGTTCCCTCTTCTGCAGCTCTGCGCTGCTTCTTCTCAAGCTTTTTCCCTCCCTTAACCCCCGTCGAGTGTTTATGGATCACAGACAACACTTCGACTCGCTCGAGTTCCTTTGTCGACTTCGGCCTCGGCTCTCCTGGAATCGTAACGAGCCCGGGGCGAGCGCGTGTTGCGCCGGCATTACTTAAAACTAAAATTAGTTCCTCGAGTGCACCCTCGTGGACCGACAGCGGCGGCGGCGGCGGCGGCGGCCGCGTCCGGGAAACGCTTGGAAATTGTTACAATGTATCGGGAAAGACGGGATTGCCGGGCGAGTAGCGACGGTTCTGATGGAACTCGACGCGCAACGGAATGAATATTGTTTCCGCGAACGAAATAATTGTTTTGCGGCGGGATTCGAGGGCCCGTTGTCGCCAGCGGGGAGGTTTCAAGTGGCTGCGGACGTTCCGCCGGTTTGTTTGTTTGCGCTTTCGGCGATAATGACGACGGAGGGGTGGGGAATGTATTCGATTGGCGGAACGGGGAGAAGATGCTGGGAATTGTGTGTACAATGTTTTTCGTGTGGGTGATCGTAGATTGTGGAGGATTGTGTGGCATGAATTGTTGTGGGTACTTTTTATTTGGAAAGTTATTAAACGTACAGGGGTTGATGAAATTGAAGAACTGAATTTTGGAAAGAGATATAGTAGTTTGTTATTGTTTCTGTCGGGTAATTGAAGTAAGCTTCTTGCTCGAATGTTTTGTATTTGTAACGATTGGATTGGATCGGTTTTCAATTTATTGTTATTTTTAAAATGTAGGATTGATTGTATTCGTTCCGTCAAAGGTGAAGCAATTTCTTGAGCTTTTTGTCTCATCTTCCTTTCACTTGACACACGAACAGCTTTCCTGGTAAGAACGAGAATTTAATCAAATCCGACTGTAACTCATTAGTCGGGCGGAAGTTTCACGGATTTTGGCTCGCGGAACAGAGTGTAACATTTCTTTTAATTAATGTAATTAACATCGGCGCGAGTAAGAAAAGGGTGGAATAATATTCCTCGTGACCCTCTGCAAGAGAGGGCATCAAAACTGTACCACCTACTTTGTCATTCGCGAGCACTTTTTAATTAACCAACCTGGAATGCGGCGAATGTTATTTGTAAAATTATTCGAATTTTCTTTGCGGAATAATTAAAATTCAAGTTGCGTGATAATTAAAAAGTCTGAATGCCGAGAATTGGTCGTTGGCAACAATGATATTTTGAGTGCGCTCCATTCCTGTTGCAATTAGAAAGAAAAATGTGGAACAATTCGAATTCTGGTTGGTAAAGAATATTATCTGCTTTTGTGTTGCAGGATTTTGTAGTATTCCACCCTGAATGTGTGCAATCAACGCTGCTCTACGTACGGTGAGTTATTATTCTAAATCAAATTATTAGACCATCATATAAACTAGATATATGTAACTAGCGTGAGATAATACTGCGATAACTCACGAATTTCATTCGAGCTACAATTATTCATAAACGTTCTAAAATTGGAAAAGTAAATATGAACTTAATAACATCGTTACGAATTTGCTGGTAAATTGATAGAAATTAACATCTGTAGGAAATTACTTACACTGTATCTCCTCACAATCTTGTCAATCTCAACAAAGAAAAACAACAAAATTTCCATTACTCTCTATAATCACCGATTTCAAGCAACACAATCATTCCCATGAAAACAACCTCTACTCCGAAATTCCTATATCGAGAACCATTCACCCAAACGAACTATTTCCATCGTTCTAACCTAAAAACCTCAATCTCTTTATCAAACCAATATTTTCATAACACAAACATCCAATTCCACGTACGTCCAACATTTCGTTTCCAACGAAATCCTATCGATAGCCAAAACTAATCAACCAGCAACATAGTTGCACTCTCATCAAAGGGTGGTCGAGTGAACGGGACAGCGCGTCCTCCATTCCCGCGAAACTCGGTGGTGGCCGGGAAGAAAACAGGGAGAAAATGTGATAAAATACGGGGCACCGGAATTGCGCATTACAGGCGGGACGTTAAAAATCGATTAAAAAGTTTCGCTTGGCCAGGAAGCGGCAAGTGATAATGGCGGGTCGGAGAGGACATCGGCTCGAGTGTCGATCCTCTGGCTAACAGCGGCGAAATTCCTCGGGTTTAATCGACACCGGGGTTTCGTGCTGGTGTTCTTCTCTTACGGCGTACAAGAGGACGTAAGAAGGAAAATAACACGTGCCGGTGTACAGGGGGTTGAGAGAAAGAGAGAGAGGCTGACGGGGAGGGGAGTGGGAGCGACGGAAACCGAGAAGGGGAGTGGGGGAGTTGGTCAAGAAGCGCCTGAGGGCACTTTCGGACTCGGGAGGGTCTACCGCGAATAAACGCGACAGCGAACGTGGCTCTTCCACTCGGCACGTTTACGACGCCCGATAAAAAGAGGCAACGTGAACGGTCGATCTGATATTCGGAACATCCTTAAATGAGATCGTGACTCCCACCGCCAGCTCCTTTCGTCGAATTATACTAAAGGGGATTGCGTAATACAATTTGATGTTTTCATTGGTTCGAATAGTTGAAGGTTTGAGAATCGGTAGAGTATCATTGGTTGCGATAGATTTGTGCGTGTAGAATTGAAAATTGCGGTTGAAGAATTTCATTGCGTAGACTGTGAAGGATTGTAGTTGGTTTTGGTTTCTAGTGTTTGATTGTGATTTTGTTTTTCGTGGAGTTTTAATGATTTGAGAAATTCTTGTTGAGGGGTAATGGATAAGGTTGTTTTGATTAGTGTTTGATTAATGTGAATGTTTCTGAGTGGAAAGTATTATTGTGTAGGTTTGGTTAGGAGAAAATGGTATTTTAGGATCGATATGAGTAGATTGATTGAATGTTGTGAGATAAAGGTGGTAGTTGGTGTCCGTGTATTAATCAATATTTCTACTTAGTTCCTAATTACTATTGCTGAATAGTGGCTTTTAGCATTTTCTTAATCCTTTCATAATCTAGATGATCCATATAATCCTGCATTTCGTTTCTTAACTTCCGTGATTTTTATCTTACACCATATCTCGTCGCTAATGAGGATGCACGTGCAGTTTCAAGTTTCCTAATTATTCCGTATTTACTGGCCTCATTTAGCACTACAAACTTCAGAAAAAAGTCCTTTCGTCGCATCCTCGTGTTCTTAACTACAAATTTCCGAAACCAATCACTCTTAATAAAATACCTCAAACTTCAACAAACACATGCCTTGAAAATCAAACTAAATTCAGAAAAAGAAGTCATTCTTCTTGCCCTCATATTTTTAATTCCAAATTTCCAAAACCAATCATCCTTAATAAAATCTTCAAACTTCAACAAACACATGCCATAAAAATTAAACTAAATTCAGAAAAATAAATCCTTCTTCTCACTCTCACACTTATAATTCCAAATTTCCAAAACCAATCAACTTCAACAAAGCCCGTCAAACTTCAACAAACACATGCCTCCAAAATCCAACTAAATTAAAATAAAAAACCCTTTCCTCCCATCCTCATTTCCCATTGCACATTTTCAAAACCAACCAACTTCAACAAAATCCTTCAAACTTCAACAAACCGACGTCTCGAACAACCGACCAAAAATGCCACGAATCCCAATAAACAACCAGCGATCCGTCATTCGTTTCCGTCTTACCGTCACCCGTCACGTCGGTTCTTCAGAATTCCGTTCCGGCCTCCCCGCAGTCGTCGGGATCGGCGGGGCTGTCTGCTGGAAGAAGCGTGCCGTGACGTGGAAATGCAAATTCCGTCCATGCGGCTCGTTGAATTATTATTTTAAGTCCCGTAACGGCCATTCGCTACGGGAAAATCTCATGAAAATTAATTTATTTTAATGCACTCGGTCCACGCCGGGACTGTATCCTTCTAGGAAACGGCGAGACGCGAACCGGCCGGGGGGGTGGCGCGGGTGCTGAGAGCGAGGGGAGGGGTGGCGATGTGGCGAAAGACTGGGGAGAAACGGGCGACGTTGAACGAAAACGTAGGAGGAATCCGGGAGAAAGACGCAGACGCCAAATTAACGTTCGACTCGTGCTTCTTTGGACGCGGGGAATCCTGAATCCGGACCAGCTCGGATCTGGATAAAAGGGGTACATTTTGACCGTGCCTCATTGGACTCGTGGATCTCCTTGCACCCCGCCTTTTCGATGCGGATTTCTTGGTCCAGTATTTTGAAAGTTTACCCGCGCAACTATGGAGAGGATGGAAATCGAAGCTTAATGGCTTCTGAAATTCGTGGCCAGTTCCGATTTCAGGTATCGTATTTTTAAGGGATGTTTCTGTGTACGTTGAATACGCGGGATTAAGCGCGAGTCCTATTATTGCTGATTTTTCTGGTATCATCAAAGAGGATTTCTGTTATAAGAGAAACAATTTTTATTTATTGGGATTGGTTCTGTAGATTTTGTGTACTTTTAGGTTTATGGTGAACAGGATTATGGTGATGAAGAGCAATGCTTGAATATTTTAGATGAATTTTCGGGTATATGAAGGATTAGATGAAGCATTGTTAAATGTGGATCTTTAGAAATTTATGAATCCTTAAAATCCCCGGGGCAATGGTGAATGGATGTATATATTATAATATAGGATGACATTAACTGAACAACGCGTCAGCATATGGCTTTTATAACATCCCATTATAATAGATAATCAACCATACCGATGCTCATAAGTGGAAAGTTCGATAAGCCGTGCGTAAAGCACTAATCTTTGAACAAGGGGACCGTGTAGCATGCATAATATAATTGTATGTTTAGTTATAAATATTCATTTTAAACACGAGGACATAAAAACCTTGTAATAATTTTGAAAATAATTCTCTTCGAACTATATACTACACAAACATGAAAATACAGTAACAACTATAATAGTAATACTAAAACTATTCAAGTAATTATCAACTGTATATAACACATTAAACATTCGTTTTAAACGCAATGCGACAAAAATTTCATCAAAGATGGAAACATTGAAAACAGATTTCTCCTAAGTAAACATTACACAAACATACATAAAAAAGAATCTAAAATAACCCAAACAATCGCAAACAATAAATACCATAAATCGTGACGTCACTCGGTACAAGATTCAAACTAAACGACAGAATCGAACAGCGTTTCACGGTATATAAGACATTAAACATTAATTTTAAAATCGTCAAAAATAGAAACATTGAAAACGGATTTCTTCTAACTAAACATTACACAAACATACATAACAGAAAAGCTAAATTCATTCAAACAATCGCAAACAATAAATACCATAAATCGTGACGTCACTCGGTACAAGATTCAAACTAAACGACAGAATCGAACAGCGTTTCACGGTATATAAGACATTAATTCCAGCCAGGGGAGAGGCTCGCTCCCTCACGAACGAATCCCTGGAGCGTCTTTCTCGCAACGAGCAAGAAATCTATCCGAAATCTATATAACGGGGTGGCGCACGCACAGACGCACAACTCCGGTGTGATCCCGCGACTCGTACGAAGAACTTTACGGGACGATAATGGACAGATTTATGAGACGGCTTATCGATCCCCGAGTAAATCCAATTTTCGGGGTCGGCACTCGCGCGCGCCCGTCGCGCTGGGAACACAGGATTTCCCTTGCGGGGTGTCGTAAGGCGTGCGCCAGAACGAAAGGAAATCGTCGCGCGGAATCTCCTCGCGTTTTGCCCCGCGACTACAAATTGAAATTTGCTCTGGCGCGCCGTGGACGCCGAGAGTTTAACGATCGAAACATAAAGCGCGATTTAAGGGTGGAAAACACGGGTGCGCGTCTGTCTGCTCTTGGGGATCGGCGAACCATTGGAACGATGGACGAGGGATAAGGCGGTAGGTTGTTTGATCGTTTTAAACTCTAATCTTTGATGAAGAATAAACTATAATATTTGTGTCGCGTGTGAATTATATTGTTTTGTTTGGGTTTTATTTTGTGATTGGTAGTAGGTAACTTTTGGAAATTGAAATAATGGACGAGGGGTAAGACAATAGTTGATCATTTTAAATTTGAATCTGCGATGAGAAGTAAATTGTAATATTTGTGTCGTGTGGGAGTTTTAGTGTTTTACTTGTGTCTTACTTTGTTATCGATAATAGATCATTTTTGGAAATTGAAATAATGGACGAGGGGCAAGACAATAGTTGATCATTTTAAATTTGAATCTGCGATGAGAAGTAAATTGTAATATTTGTGTCGTGTGGGAATTATACTGTTTCATTTGTGTTGTATTTTATTATTGATAATAAGCAATTGTTAGAAATTGGAATAACGGACGAGGGGTAAGACAATAGGTTATTTGGTCGTATTTAATTTTAATCTATAATGAAAAAGTAAATTACAGTAATAATTATAATAAAAGTAACAATTAAAAGTAATCATTTTTCTCTTGCAATGATTACGTGATATTCTACTTGAACTTCAGGTTATAACCAATAGGTAATTCACAGAAATTCTATGCACCGAACATAAATTTAAAAACCATTTTCCCTATCGCATACAGTTTACAAAAACCTAAACTATCAAGAAGAAATTAAACTATCAATTCCAAAATACACCCTGAAAAAGGACACTAACGAATGAATCACAGTTAAACGTATTATCTTCCATCGGAAATCCAAAAATCGAACATCGCTCCCACAGAACATTAACACAAATCAACCATTCCTGAATCGAAACGAACAACAGCCTCTATTGCAAATCAACTAGAAACCTCTGCCGAACTATCGAACTCCTCTCTAATAATAACGAACAATTAGCGCCGCTCGGAGCACTCGAAAGAAAACCCGAAGGAACACCCACCGTTCTCATTATTCGCGCTAATTTCCCGTCGCCCTATAAAAATCGTATTGAGACCCGGTCCGTCACACCGCACGGATATTCGCAGAGCGCGTCGCAGACCGTAGAAAAAGGGGAGAAGGTGAAGAACAAGAGCGACAAGGCTACCACGACGGATCTTCATTTCCGCGAACTCAGCCCTTGGCTTTCGGACTTCTCGAGCTTTTTCGTGGTTTAAGGACAGCATTGACTCAAGAACGTCTCCTTGCTCGCCTCTCAAATCCCATCACAAAGAATACCTCCCTCTACTTTCGTTTCGCTCCCGTTGTCTCGCTCGCTCCTCGATCCTCCCTTCTTGTCCCGCCGATTCCAACCCTCTTCGTCCCGTCCTCACATTCGCCCAGGGGTTTTCCTTCTCGCTATCGTTTCTCAGGCACGTCGTCGTCGGCTAGCCTCTCTCTCCCCCTCTCTTTTTCTCATCCTCGTCATCGCTCTCTCTCTCCCCCTCTCTTTTTCTCCTTCTCTCGGTTTTTTTTCTTCTTTTTCCTTCTCGCGCAACCCCTCTTCCACAGCTCGCTGTTTCCTTTCATCGTTCGCGGTCCCATTCGACCGACGCCGAGACACGGTGAAAAAGATAGCTACCTTAAGTCGCGAGGGCTCACATCTGACGGTCGATGAATAAGGGAGTCGCTATTTAAATTGTAATTTCGACCGTGCTAAAGATACCGGGGGATTTCGACGGGAATTTTTACGAACTACCGAACTGCGCTTCCCCGCGAGGCGATTCCAGCGAAGGGAAAACTGAGGAGCGCTGCTTTTAGGTAACGATTTGTCGAGGACGGAATCGCGATCGTGCATTTTTTCTAAATTTTAATGTCTTGATTTATGGTTCCCGCGGGAACCCTGGGCGGCAAGGGACGGCACGGTGTTATTAATTTGCCGGTGGCGATGGAATTCTATTAGCATTGTAAATGTATGTTTATTCTGAAGTTTGAATATTGGTAACAGGTAAAATAGAGTTTGATTCAATGGAAATGAACAATATTTGTATGCATTTCGTTCGGTTTGAAATTATCGATACTGTAAGGTGAGGGGTTAATATTGTGCCATTAATGATCCACCGTTCGCCACGTGAAGAAATACGAATGATATTCAGTACATTTCAATCAGGGGAAATTTAAATTGATCGTGCGCCATTCGAATTTCTTCTAATTAATTTAGTTCTCGTTAAATCCATTTCGTAATGTACCACTGTACAATCATTTTTTATAAACCCCTCTGTCCAATATGAAATACCACTACACGCATTCCACAATGGAAAAACGGAAAGGCCACAGAATCAGGGCACAAAAGATTAAACAATAACACTGAAGAATTTAAACGAGCAGAAAGCCAAGCATTTCTTTCACGTTCTTCGCAGATGTTACCGGAATTCAACGGAAACGTAAAGAATATTTTACGTTCCCGTTTCTAATGAACGGTCTTGGCTTTCCCTCATCAGGCGGCGAGCAAACGCGATAGATTATTACAATTTACATACCGAACGAAATTGAAAAGACACATTTTCGCAATGCCCGTCTACTCGACTTCAAAGAAACCGTGTATACACGGAAATATATCGTACCTCCCCTTCAATCTCGAGTTCTTTCACGAAGAATAACTCTTTGTATCTATGTCATCTTCTGTCTCACCGCTCTTTGGCCCCCTCCACGCCGCCCGCCCGCCCCCCGTACTCTTTATCTCTTCCCTCTTTCTTTTCGGATCCTTATTATTCTACCTCTTTCCTTCGTCTAACGTTGAAAGAACACATTCAGAGGAGGGAATAATAGTTTTCTAGCATCGCTGAAGGTCCGCAATTAGTTCACCGTTTTGAAACGCGAACGTGACTTCTTCGAGGATCGTGTTTATTGCATTTTATTACGCGCGACCGCGCCTTTGTGGAACGGAACCACGGCGGAAAGGTATCCCGAGGTAAATTCACATTCTTACAGACAGCTCCATCCGGACAGGAATTACATCGGAATTTATTTTCCTCTGTAAAAGATTTTATTTAGTTAAACATACAATGAAGGCTGAATTAAACTTCATGGAAGTTTCCTTTTCGCTTCCGCGCGTCTGCAAGGATGTTGCAACAATGACGGACATTAAGGAGATTACAGGTAAGGGAAAGCTAGTGGATTAATGTCAAATTGGAAGCATGGTTGAATGATAGGTTCAACGTGAGATCGGTTTGGTAAATACGAGAAAAAGGGAATAGGAAATTCGAATATTATACTTACTATTTTAAATGATTAATTCGTATATCCGGAGTTCAATTCATATATTGAGAACATTGAATTTTGAAATTTTGAAATTTGAGAAGTTTAAGAGTTTGAATGTTTAAATGTTTAAATGTTTAAATGTTTAAATGTTTAATTGCTTAATTGTTTAAATGTTTAAATGTTTGAGTGTTTGAACGTTTGAATGTTTGAAAGTTTGAACGTTCCAAAGTTTAAAAGTCTAAAAGTTTAAAAATTTGAGGGTTTGAAAGTTTGAAAGTTTGAAAATTTGGAGGTTTGAAAGTTTGGAAGTTTGAAAATTTGGAGGTTTGAAAGTTTGAAAGTTTGAAGCTTTGAAAGTTTGAACGTTCCAAAGTTTGAAAGTCTAAAAGTTCAAAAATTTGAAGGTTTGAAAGTTTGAAAATATGGAGGTTTGAAAGTTTGGAAGTTTGGAAGTTTGAAAGTTTGCAAGTTTGGAAGTTTGGAAGTTTGAAAGTTTGAAGATTTGAAAGTTTGAACGTTCAAAAGTCAGAAAGTCTAAAAGTTTAAAAATTTGAAGGTTTGAAGGTTTGAAAGTTTGAAAATTTGAAAATTTGGAGGTTTGAAAGTTTGGAAGTTTGAAAGTTTGAAGGTTCGTAGGATTGAAAGTTCGAAGATTTGAAGATTTGAAGGTTTGAAAGTTAAAAGTTAAAAATTTTGAGAGTTTGACGATTTGAAAGTTTAAAATTACGAGAGTTTGGAAATTTGAAAGTTTAAAGATTTGAAATTGATGTCAATGCCTAACAAATAATACCACGGTCGCGTCCGTCGTCGACAACGAACGAAAGAGAAATGTCCAAGGAAAGGAGCGTCTATTCCTTCCGTTTGAATCGTTTGGATGCTCTTCCCTGTCCATGAATTTCTGTCCTTTATGCCGCGTACTTTCGTCGTCCGTCATTTGTCCCTTTCCTTTTATATTCTGATCCCATCTCGTCTCAAGCACCGCGGAACAAGCATGCGTATATTTAATGGTCTATTGTAAAATAATAGTCCCGCAAGAGAATGACGAAATGCGGAGAATCGGAATTTCGTTTAACTCGGTGAACAAATGGCAAACATTTTATCGTCGCTGAGGATCGTGCCCGGACAAATATGAAATAGTTTTACCAGACAGAATGTTTGTATTTTCTTTTCGCATCCTTCGGAAGAAATTCCCGCTGATCCGCCGCTTTCCTTCGACTTTTCCTACCGGTGACTCGTCCCGCATGCAGGCACAACTTTATTTAAAGACATCGGTATACGCTTTTATGACTCGCAGGTTCAGGCTAGAGGATTATCTCTTTCCTGTCACAACTCCTGGGAAATAAATTCGAACATGAGATTTAAATGAGCTTCTTTCAATTAGAAACTAGAAGCCGCGAATTAAATATCGTTTTATTAACATTAAAACGACAGTTTGAGAGCCAGTTTCCACGTACAAACATGAAAAGACATTAAATAATATTACACATTAACCGATGAAATAATTATTTTATAGATTTATAATCTGATAATATAATTATAATGTCCCTCTTATATGATTTCAACCAGCATACACCACGTATGAAATTTAAAAAATTTATTTTACGTCACTTCAATCCTAAAAAGGATTTTTCCTGGAAAAAAAACATTTTTCCACACCTCTCTAAAATTTTTCCCATCTCCATCAATTTTTAAGATATTCCATAAAATGGGTTTTTCATTTGCAACTTCAAGGGTTATTTTCGCGGCGTAAACATGGAAATGGACAGCTATTAAAAAATACCTGTCAAATATTTTTCGATGTTCCACACGCGTGCCACGTTTCATTAAAATCAGCTCGTTCGATTTGAGCGACGTCCCTTTGTTCGATAAATATTTACTCGAAACAATTCGAGCGACGCCAGAATCTGTTTGTGATCAGTTCCCATTGATTCGGTGATATCAATTTTCACCGACCTAATCGTGACGAGCGCGGTGTTATCGTAATAAATTGAGTCGGATCGGACCGTTCCGAGCGAAATCGCCGATTGATAGTCTTCGATTCGCCGGTGCCTAGTGCTCTGCGGCCGATGAATAAGGGAGGCCCGAGATTTACATTGTAAATGGCCACAATATCCGCGTGAAAGCAAACCTTCAATTAGGCTCAGTTACGGTGGTACACACGAAACACGCGGTAGACAGGCAACCCATCCTCCTGGCCACCTAATAACTCCGAAGGCAATTACGAGGACTGTTCCAGCCTTTTTCCTCCGAGGATCAAGAAATTATTCATTTAAATATTCTATCATTCGTGATTGCCTCAAGGAAACACGTGAGCTTCTAACCTTTAACGGTTCTTGGTTCTTGACGTTACTAAATTGATAGTTTCATACGAAATGTTTCTTTCGCGTGGATTATATAATATAAGCCATTCGTCGATAAAGAAAAATCACTTTAAAAATCAGTTTATCTGTAAAATTCGCACATCACTGAAATTATCGAAGCCATGATTTGATATTATTATACGCTATCAAAGTACTCTCAAAAGGCCAAATTATAATCATTTCAGTTAATGCATTATTAAGTGGAGCAACTGTTCGGTCAATATTTTATTTCGATCGATTGTATACCACTTGTGAATTTATTCATTTTTTAAATAGAATTCGCAACACTACGTCGATGATAGCTTAAAATATATATTAAGTAAGAAATAATTACATTCTGCATCTCCAATCTCATTCTATATATTTTTACCAATATTTACCGAGCCCTTCGTTGCCCAGACGAAATACATTTCTCCAAGACGAAAGATGGCTTCTGGTAATATCGGTAAACGTAATATCGGAGACCGAGTCGTGTCCGATGCGCTTTAATCACCGAAGAGGTTGGCAAACTCCCTATAAAATATTCGTGAAGCATCAATTCGTGAAAGATACTTCCAAACGGTGGAAGCCTCGTACCAGCAGGCAACCAGAATCGACACGAGATCTATCATGGCACGTGGCCATTATTGTCACACACGTGTTCGGCCGAACGGGTAACGGAACAGATTCAATCGTCGAAAATAAATTTCCGCCCGTCGTATCGGATCAATAGTAGAGCTAGTACTTCTATTCAGGCACATGAGAGTCTCGGGTACCCGAGAACCCATGATATACTAAGGTATGTAAGATACTGAGGCAAATTAATTACTTTGACGGACGAAAAGTTCTTAATGAGATACTTAGGTACCTGGAACTTGGCTATTGTACGAGATATCTTGATACTCAACTATCTCATGAGATATTCGGCTATCTGTTAAGATACTCAGGTACCTGAATACTCCGCTACCTCGCGAGATACTTGAGTACCTGTATGCTCTACTATCTCATGAGATACTCAGGTACCTGAATCCTCGGTTACCTCGTGAGATACTTGAGTACCTGAATGCTCTACTATTTCATAAGACACGCAGGTACCTGAATACGCGGCTACCTCGTGAGATACTTGAGTATCTGAATGCTCTATTATCTCATGAGATACTCGGGTACCTGAATCCTCGGTTACCTCGTGAGATACTTGAGTACCTGAATGCTCTATTATCTCATGAGATACTCAAGTACCTAAATGCTCTATTATCTCATGAGATACTCAGGTACCTGAATCCTCGGTTACCCCGTGAAATACTTAGGTACCTGAATGCTCTACTATTTCATAAGACACGCAGGTACCTGAATACGCGACTACCTCGTGAGATACTTGAGTATCTGAATGCTCTATTATCTCATGAGATACTCAAGTACCTGAATCCTCGGTTACCTCGTGAGATACTTGAGTACCTGAATGCTCTATTATCTCATGAGATACTCAAGTACCTAAATGCTCTATTATCTCATGAGATACTCAGGTACCTGAATCCTCGGTTACCTCGTGAGATACTTGAGTACCTGAATGCTCTACTATTTCATAAGACACGCAGGTACCTGAATACGCGACTACCTCGTGAGATACTTGAGTATCTGAATGCTCTATTATCTCATGAGATACTCAAGTACCTGAATCCTCGGTTACCTCGTGAGATACTTGAGTACCTGAATGCTCTATTATCTCATGAGATACTCAAGTACCTAAATGCTCTATTATCTCATGAGATACTCAGGTACCTGAATCCTCGGTTACCTCGTGAGATACTTGAGTACCTGAATGCTCTACTATTTCATAAGACACGCAGGTACCTGAATACGCGAATATCTTGTGAGATACTCGGGTACCTCAATACTCTACTATCTCATGAGATACTCAGGTACCTGAATACTCAGCTGTCTTATGAGATATTCGGGTACTAGACTATCTTACAAGTTACTCAGGTACCCAGGTGCTTGACTATCTCATAAGTTACTCAGGTACTCGGGTACTTAGACACCTTACGAGATACTCAGGCAATGTTGCTCTATTCGGGTATGCCACGGATAATTCAAATACCCGAATATTTCATAAATCCCAGCTGGAATCGATAGGCCGCGGATCGTATCGGTCGGCGCGAGCTCAACAAAGTCGGGCATTCACAAAAGGAACCGCGAGGAAACGGGAAAAGTCGAGTTAATTATCCGGTGCTTACGGGACTCTCGATGACTCGAGTGTACGCTCTGCCGCGAATTGCTCTTGCAAATGTTCGAGCCGGGGCTATTAAACCACAACGAAACGTAATTACCCGGTCGCAATAATTTCTTTGTTGGCCCGTGAAGAGGTCGCTGGGAAATTGGTTTGAAACGGTCGCAATGATGTTGTCGATACACTTTATCTTCGGTTAGGGAAACCTGCCCACCGTTCGTACGAAATTTACTTGGCGAGTTGGAAGTCACCGCCTATTTTAACCCCTCAACAATGGAATTATTGCACCTGTTTGAAGTGAATGGCCCCGGCTTCATTATCCTGCAATTATTGAAATAATAAAGGTTATTTTTATAACGAAATTGTTCCCATAACGAATAGTTCCATTTAGTGGTACAATGGAGGACATTAACTACAAAGGAATCTAATAATTCCCTCAATTATTAAACACTCATTTAAAGAGATATTTTAAAAAGAATTTTCAACATCAAAGCGTTATAAGCTCGTTCATTTTTCCTACATAGATTAAAATATTAATTACCGTAACAAACGAAGAGCTGTTTCGTCCCGTACAATCGGACAAAATATGAAATAATAAAATCATTATTATCAAACGTCGTTACTATTATTAAATGATAATTCTAGATATTTCAAAAAGAACGTTCAACATATCAAAGTATTACAATCTCATTCGTTTTCCTAAATAGATTAAAAAAACTCATTATCGTAACAAACAAGCAAGCTCTTCTACCTCGTACAGTGAAACAAACTATAAAATAATAAAATCATTGTTACCAACGCTATTACTATTACTAAATAATAATAGAGGATGAAATTCGCCCGTCCCTCTCGTCGTATCGTTTCCTTATAAACGGGTTTAGCAGCGAAAGGATAATCCTAACGCGAATGATTCGGATGCCATTGCAGCCGCCGTTTGAAAGCGAAAAGGAAAGAAAAAAATGGCACAGCGTCTCGCATTTCTGGCGGATACCGCGAGGTGAAACGCAGAAGCGGCTTGTTCGTTTCAGTCGTTCAACGTAACGCACTCCAGACGGTGGAATTCTGACGTGACGCATAATACAGAATGCATTCCATTCAAACCCGTGCAACTTCGTATGCGAGCCCGCGCGTCAGCGTGCCGCAAGCTGTCGTGCCCGGTGAAATGTAGTCTTAATGGTGTTATCCCTTGGCATACCAGATTATGATTTAGGTCATTGTCCACAAATCCGTGTTGTCATTAGCCCGGCTAATCATTTCTTTCGTCCACTCTATTACCGTGTAACACGATACGCTTATGCACCTTGATGATTCGGTTCATCTTACCATCCCGAACATACACACACAGAGAAGCCGGATTAATTGTGGATGAATTATTAAAGGTTTACTTCCAAGAGAAAGAGAGCTACCAATGAAATTTTCAACTCAATCTCGTTGTGCAAAGAATTTCAAAAGAACTCTGTTGCTCGGACGAGAACGAACTTCGCTGTGCTCGTTCCATGGATTATAGTTTCGCAGGAATTTTGGATTATTTCCGCGGTACGAAATAGTTTAAAGAACAAATCTGGCAACTGGTATAACCACTTGAGTTTTAATATAATTGGACCAGCATTGTTCATGCAAACTAAATATCTGTTTTAAATATAGGCATACCTTGAAAGGGAGTAAATGTACATAATAAATAAAAAATAGGAAACAATGTTTTCAATTGTTTTCGTATATTTCTTCGTTTTTGAATAAACGGATATTAAAATTTGATCTACTGTGTACGTGTCCACAAACACAATAAGCAGAAACGATAGACAATCAACAGACGCATTATCAAATCCCTATCAAGTACCACTCGTATCTATCCAAAATTTCGTTATTCAAATATAAACCTAAATAAAATTCTATCCTCCAATTCCCACTCAGTTTCCACGATTCGACCCACCGCTTTAAAGAATCAATACCTTTTCGCAACGGAATCGGTTAATTCCGCCCCGAAATTTACAGTTCCCCTAATTCCCGGAAGAATGTTTTAATTCGGATATATAAATCGACTCGAATTGCCGCGGGGCAATAACGTTCAAAGATATTCCGTGTCCTTCTTTTTTTATATTTTAGGGGCGTCCAGTGCTTCCAATATTTATGGGGAGGGTCTCCGTACAAATTTTTCCGGGTCGGTGTATCCGTGCGCGCCGCGGGGGTGAAAAAAGCAGGAGGGATCTGGGTCACGGGGAGCCGGCGCAATTTTTAGCGGCGGGCCCTGCATCGAATCCCATTACACGCTGAAAGCGTATAATTTTAGGCTAATGCGAAAGTCCCCGTCATCTCATTGGACCGAAAGGGCGGCGTATCCGCGCGACGGGAAGGCGCAATATGGCGCTGAAATTGTATTAACAGCGGCGTAGGTATGCCGAGTCATGCCGCGCGCCGTCCGAAGGACGTCAGAACATTTGTTATTCATGTGCCATTATACTATATTATCTTGTTCGAATCATTGTTCCGTTCGATCGGTGCGTCTCGGCTCCGTTGCACTCCACCGTTGAATCGTGAGCTTGCAATATGCAGAACAGGCGTTCTTTTAATCTGTTTCGGATTACGCGCTGCCGCGGAGAGTTTGGTTAATTGAGTGTTGACTTTTAGGTCTGTATCGCGAAGTGGAATTATCGGAATCGAGAAAATTGTAGATTTCAAGTCGCTTTGAGGGAGATTGAAGGTGGAGATTCGTGTCTGATCATTACTGGCTGAATCTACTTATCCTTGTAAGAAGGAAATAAGGTTTCTAGAAGATTCAGGAATATTCTGGGATTGAATAGAAGAATTTGTTAATTGGGGAATATAGGAAATTGTCGAAAGCAATTATTTTAAGAGAATGTAATATAATTTATATATCTTTGCTTTTGAAATATTGTACTATAAAACTATGTATTTAAGAAAATATTTCTTCAGCTTTATTTTATTGCATTTTTGAGACGACGTAGTATAATTTATATATCTTTACTTTTGAAATATTGTACCATAAAGTTATTTATTTAACAAAGGAAATTTCTTCAATTTTATTTTACTGAGCTATTTTTGAGACAACGTAATAGAATACATATAGATCTTGAAATATTGTACTATAAAGCTATTTATTTAACAAGATATTTCTTCAATTTTATTCGACTGCGCCATTTTGCAGACTCTGATTATAACCGAGGCTTGAATTTTAGAAGATTCAGATCACTGTGTTATTCTATTTCGAACAATCAAGCCCTGATAACGAGATGACTCTCCGTCCCCGATTAACGTGTTAATATTACAGCTTTGATAGCGAACAGTGTTAGCAAACACTGAGTCGGATAACAGTGTTCTCGTCGGTGCGGAGCCAGCGTTACACGGTCGATTTGCAGGAAGCGCTCGCCAACAGCCTGCAACATCAGACCCGGGGAACTTGATAAAATGTTTCGTCGGTGACTTTTTGCCCGCGGTAAGCTTTTATCAGTCCTCGAACTGTGGTCGGTAGCGAGATAACAACATCGAATTCGTCGTCGGTGCCCGGCGAACGTGTACGTGCGCCTCGTTCGTAAGAATTGGGACAGCTGCTGGTTTCATAAACAAAAGCTGATGTTTAATTGATCTCGTGTAGCACTCACTCGTCCCTTTTTCCTTAATGTTACAATAGTACAAACGTATTTTTTATTCACAGCGACGAGCATATAAATAAGACACAATCCTTGTACAACATTTTAACATGATTAAGTATTAATCTAAATTAATTTTTCAAATGAATACTATATATCATGAAATTATATTAATAGTAATTTTTTAAATTACACTCCAAAGTGCGTTAAAATGATAAAAATTGATAAAGTTCTAAACTCAATTTAAATAAATATTACTTATGGCAGTGAAATCAAGATTTATTTCATAAAGCTGAATAGATTCAGATATCAAGTTTCGTGGTTTAAATAGAGTATACCGTATTTACCAAACCAAGTACAAATTCGACTATATGTATTATTTTAGAATATCTATTTATTTGCAGTATTCTAAACTTGGTTGCATTGTAATCTCCGAGCACGAAGATTATACAGTTAACAAGAGTATTTAATTGTAGGTATTGTATGTTCCTAAAGTTTGTACTATAATATCGAATGCTCAAACTTTTAATAGTCGAAAACATTATTTCAGATAAGAAGTTCCCATAATTCTAGTAATTTTCCAGCAGCATTTTTAAGGTTCCCTTCATTTTCCATAAATCTCCCAATAATTACGAACTGGGGTGTACATAGGTGCATGTACTTATGTGCAAGTACTTACACGTATGTATATGCGCGGACACTGCGTTTCACGTGCATGCAAACCGGAAGAACTCGCGAGCCCCATGCAACGATCGATCGCAGAAGTTATGTAATGAGTCTCCGCGTGCGCTGGCTCCCTCAGGGCGACCGCCAAAATCTGGGTTATCGAGTTCCTTCCGTTGGCACGCACTTTCGACCTACACAACGGAACTTCCGGTTTTTCAGCGATTTTTTTTCCATCCCCCGCGGCATTTTCCTTTCTCTTAGCAACGATCGCCATTTTCGTGACTGCGATTTCACTACGTCGTGCAGCCCGTCAAGTCTCTCACAGAAGATTCGAGGGAAAAACCGAATTTTAAGTTTCTCCGACGCGTTTAAAAATACTTGGACAAATTGAAATAGTTTATTAGATATTTGGAAATATAGATTATTATTTCTCTGGCGATATAAACATTTCAATGTTAAACATTGAAGTTGAATTATTTGAAATTGCCAAATTTGTGACTAACGTTTCAAACTCTTTGGCGACTTTGAGTTAAATTTAAAGAATTCGAGTTTTCATATCGATCGTCGTAGAGAAATACTATGTTGAATTTATAAATAATAAGTTCTTTAAATGAATACAGTTCTGTAATAAATTCACAATTTTTATTACTACCGAGGAATTACTATGGATTCTCGCGAGCAATGTCATGAAATAAGTCATAAAACAAGGGGTAACGAGTATTCCTGCAAACAGGAAAGTCGGTTTATCCATTTTTGTCTCATGGACAATGCATTGCGCGACGTGACGACATTGCAAAAACGATCCGGCACTTGTTTCGAACGTGCAATCTTAAAATACATTATAAGTTGCGCTACTTGTTAGTTCGCGGGCAAAGCGGCGCTTGCTTGGAAAGAAGAATGCGGAAAAGTTTGATCTTTGTGCAGGGAGCACAACTTTACCCTGGAATTGATGTGCTTACTTTTGAAACATCTTATGCAATGTGTTCCACTGACTTTTCTTCGAGGTAGTTTCCTTTTTTAAACTTTCCAGTGCGAATCATTCTTTCGCGCTACCTAAATCATCGAATTCGTAATCTGTCGTCCCTTCGATAAACACTCGATCAAACATATCGAAACGTTTATTCGCTTTTCGATAAACTATAATTCAATGGGAATTCGAGAAGAAGATTTCCAAAGAATACTTATAACATTCATTCGACTTAAATGATTGTGCTCCAATTGAATTCAAACTCTGGACAATCTAGATCACGGAAAACGGTTAATCGAAGTTTTACTGTAACAGATAAATCGTATTATACGATTTTATTATTACCAATCGATTTTCGTGGAAACTATGCAAACAAAATTGCCAAGTTTTTTTCAGGAATATTCATAAAATTGATTACGTCCCAGATACATATATTGGGAAGACAGACACAGCCAGCAACTGTGGCTCAATTTGACCGGAAGTTCACGATTCCATCGAACGATATTGGTGTTCGCGTATTAATTTCGCCGCCACGAACTCGTTAAACTAGGGACGCAACGCATACTTGTATTGCTTACTTCGGATGTTATGCGGCGACATCGAAATCTGGGTTATCGAATTCTAGTTCCTGAATTTCCTGAAGGCAGTCGTGCTTCACGTCAGCAGATTTTGATAGTTTCGTCTGCATCTTTGCCAGCGGGAGATCGGAAGTGTCACAGGGTTTCAGTATTCCAATTATTTTATCAATGGCGCAGAGGCTGAACGATGCATCGTCTAACGTAACAATGATGTAAATAAATGTGACATCTTGTGCAGAAAGTTTAATGTACTTATTAGAGATGATTTACTGTTATTAATTAATCTGGATGTATAGCATCGAATTAAAAAGAGTACGACGTGGAAGCTAGGTATAATTATTTTTAAAAAAAAACGAATATTTTACGGTTAAAAAATTTGCATGATAGCCTGCCACAAAGGTTTAATTTTTCAATAAATTACATTTTTAAATTCAATTCTGCCCCGAAACTGTAACGCCCACGCCCTTCAAATTTTATTTCTGATCCGTGAGTAAATTTCAAATTCCATGAGGAAACGTGGAAATTTTTCAAACGGAACGGTTTCATTTCATACAGGGCACGTCTCTGAGCGAAATCAAAATGATCAAAGAAGCATTTTCACAATAATCAATTCACAATCTATTTATATCTTACCTACTGTCACCGTTCGATGACAAACCCTTAAACAAAGAACCACGAAACTATCACTGTAGAATTCCTCCCTTTACCTTAAATAAACCAACTACTTTCAAAATATTTCTAAACACTCAGAGTAATAACGATCATTTCGTATTTCCCAAGAAAAAAGCTTTAATAAAGTATCGTCAAATCAAAATCACTGACATCAATAATTACCGCTAATTGACATCACTATCCAATTAACCCAAGAACATTTGACAGAACCTTTCCAACAACTCTAAAACGCCAGTTAATCTATTCCGATCCTCTCGTTTAAGGATTAAACACGAAAATAAAATTTCCTCAATTAAAACGTCCACTTCCGTTGCAGAGAACCTTGCCTGATAAAAATTCCCCCTTTTTTAACTGGAACTGTAAGGCTCACTCGGAATTTTATCCCCGTCGCCGAATAAATTTCGAATTCCGCGAGAGGACGCGAGCGTTTCCCAGGCCCTTTCGGATCGAAACGGTTTCCGGCTGCGCGTCTCCGCGAGCGGGGCAAAAATGATCCGTCGGAAAACAGCCCGAGAGGAAAATCGGACTGTTTAAATTCCGTGGTCCTGATTCGCGCGCCAATTAAATTTTATTGTGATAATCTGGTCCGCCGGGCCAGCTCGGCTCGGTTCACGCGGCGCGCGCGACGCGTCTGGAAGGCCGCGGGGCTGCCACCGCTGTATCCACTTCCTCTTTCATCCAGAAATGGCCGGCTCGATTAGCGCTCGAGGGGACGAACTTTGAAAATCCGTCGAGCACGATAACTTTTCTCTTTCGACGGCGAAACTTCTCCTGCCCCCCGGTTCGCCGCGATCGAGAGAAACGCGAGAGTTGCTCGCGTCGCGAACGGCACGAGCGGGCAAGATAAAAAACTGAAAATTGCGGCCAAAGAAAAAGAAGGAACGGCGGAGTGCAGGGGAACGGGGGAGCGAGGGATCGCGGGACGCGATACATCGTTCGATTTCGAACCGTTTCGGCTCCGGAGAACCGGAAATAAGGATTTTTTGACATTTCGCGACGATCGGGGGCGAGAGTGTGAAGCAGGAATTTTTATAAAAGAGGATTTTATGAAGTGACGCTAGAACAGTGGAACATTCCTGAAAGTGACGGACTTAAATGGTTTTATTCTGTAATTATTGATGTCCTGAAGGTGTCAAATATTCGAAGCGATTTTAAAATCTAATAAATATATGAAGAAATCGAATGAGTCTATTGTTACAATTTTTAGAAGGATTGCGTGTCAGTCGTATTAAACTCTGGGTAGTTCTAGTGTTAATATACTTAAGAGAGTGTTTCTGCTTAATCTTTATTTCTTTGATCCATTGGTTTATAACGTTTAGACAAATGATAGGAATTTCGCAAATGTAAGTTACTGTGATAATCAGTTGAATTAGAAATTAAATGCGACATTTTTTATTAGAAATCGTTGACCTTTGGAATGTGGATATAAAATAAACGTAGAATCTTTTTATTAGTCAATTATTAACGAAAAAATGATTTTAGCAATTGAAGTTACGTGAGAATAGTAGGGCAAAGGACGAATCACTTGAGAAAATGTCGAGCTTGCATAAAGATCCGTAGTCAATGGATAAGTTCTAACCGGGTAGTGTATATATATATAATATTCGCGGTACGTCATTACCGACTATGAATAATGTAACGCGTGGAAACGCGTTTCGAAATCGGCGGGGTTTCCGCGGCGAATCAATTGCGCGGATATATCGTGTGCGTCGTGTTTGCAATCCGGTATATCGTGGCGCGATTAAATTGATCGCTTTAATAACGATCGTAATGGGAGCCGGTGCGGAATCATTTTTCCGTCGTGCTGGTTTGATTTTTATTTGTCCCGGGCATCTCTATGAGCTTCGTCTCATTATTTTTGAATAGGGTATCGATCCGGGGACTACTGTACTTCGGGAAACGATCGCATCGGCATCTATTTTTATTTGTTGCGCCCTTAATGCTCGAGTTTAATACTTTTGTTTGATGAAAAGTTCGAAAGGGAATTCTCGTTCTGTGTTTAAAGAGGTTGTAGGAGATGTAGTCAGCAATTATTAAATAGATTTAAGTATTTATGGGGGTCTGATAATATGGGCTGTGCGACATCTTTAATAAAGGTTTCTCGTCAATTTTTAGGGAATAAATTATATATGTAATTAATCGGTTGAGTAGAGAAGTTTTTAGAAATAATTATCTTTCGATTTCAGTTATATTATTGTTCGTTGTTTAATATAAGATGGTTATTGATTAAGTTTTAGAGTTCATCTGCGATTTTTTAGGTAATTAGTTTTCCATCTTTATTTTCTAAACACTCGTATTTTTCTTTTGAAAACACCGCACACATTTTCAGTAATTAATTTAACGGGTGTTCTGTATTCTGTGCACGTTAAGAAATTAGTCAATGACGGCTGTGATGGATCAGTATATACTTTCACGTGCCAAGCGTTAACTACAAAGTCGATTGTGTTACTCATGGTCGGCTCTCCCACTCTCATTGAAATGAGTCACGGTAGAAATAGAACCGTGGTAGCCTTGAATAATCAATTAATGTTGATCCAATTATAATACAACGAATATCAATGTTAAGCGGACCGCGCGAGCTTTTCTACGAAATTCTGTTGAACTTCTTAAACACGATCGTGTGACAAAGCTATATTTTCAATGAATAAATTTCATACGATATTAAGCACTAAAATATGCTAATGTCGCGAGCAATAAAAATATCTCGAAGGAATAAATAACGTTCGTTTATACTTCGTAAAAAGTCTTATCGTGCCAAATTCAAGAAATAAAACTCCACGGTGGAAATATAAATTGAGAAGATTTTTTATCCGCGCGGCGCGGAATTTTTAAGAAATTTTTACTATTTCGTTGCTGAATCGTGAAAAATAGTGAAAAAAGGAAGGTAGACTTAACGGTGACCCCATTTACCGGAAGCTTTGTAAAACTTTTTATATTTTTCTTTTTATTGTGCCGAGCCGGGAAAAGGCGACGAATAATAATTTTAGGTTTTACCGTCGTCCAGCAAATGAGCTTCCAGCGGAAATTTGAATAATTAAAACGCTACGATATTTATTTCCCACGGTTTAAACGTGACAATGTATCCACAGAAATGAAGCCACTGCACAACTTGGTGATACAGCTTATTCAATTTATCTATATACTTCCCCGAAAATCTTTTACATCCACTCCTAACGTTCTAATTAACACTAGAATCACCAAACGAGCTAAAATAATGCATTTTAATTTCCTTCTATAAATACCAATACCTAAAAATACCAAAAAATTCGTTTACTCCTAGAAACGTTAAAACACGAATCATCCAACTGCACTAGTATCTCTACTATCAAAAGATTCCGACCACCGACTACCCGAAACGCGACCAAACCATACACAAAAACGGAGAAACCCCATTCCTCCCCATCATTAATACCAAAACCGCTTTTTCCCCGTGGAACCAAGAATATTCCGCGGGAATATGAAACACGATCTCCAGGAATCTTCGCCGTAACCCAATTACCTTCTCCCCGATAAACTATAAAGAATATATTACTCTCGTGCCAATAAACTTCAAAATTACTGTTCCCCGCGCCCGTCCGGCCCAATAAAAGAACAATAAAAATTCCACAAAAATCTCCGGAGAAACGGGGTCGTCGGTTTTAAATCCTCCGTCCCCATTCCCCGAAAGCGTGATGGTCACCGTTCGAACAGCGAGGAAATTCTCACGAAAACCCGCGGACGGCGTTTGAACCTGGTGGGTCGCGGCGTCGCCGGTAACCGCGCCACCCGTTAGAATATCGCGAAGAAAAATGACATAAGACATCCCCGTTCCGACTCCGGGCGCCATATGACCGTCTCTGTCTCCTCCCCTCCGCCGCGTCCCGTTCGGCCGTCCTCCCCACCATCGATACCCTACTACCGTCATTCCCCGCCGCCCTCCCCCGCGCCCGGGCACCCCCGTCCCGCACCGATTCGTCCGACCGAAGAGCTACACCCCCGCACTCTCACCCACACGCGCCAACACACGTAACAGCGGCGCGCCACCAGCGAGGAAGGCTCAGTTACCTGTGTGCCACCGGGTAACTCGTCCCCCACCCCGTTGACCGTTCCCCTCGGCGCTCTTCACCTCCCCCCACCGGGATTACCGAGAACGGGCCCGGTGACCAACACTAATTGTAAGAGCGGCTCTCGGTGCATCGTCTCGAGCGGGACGTCGGCCGTTGGAAGAAAGGAAGAAGCCTCTGGAAGGACAGAGACCGGTCCGAGCGAGACGGAACGGCAGCACGCGGAGCTGGCCAGGTGGAGGAACAGCGATCGCCAGTCCAGCCGATGGTCACGGGACTTGCGAGGGGGTCGGGCGGGGGTGTGCGAGGACGAGGGGGGACAGGAGAGGCAGAGGGTAGGTGGGGGACAGTTACACGAAGGCTAGAGAGTAGAACACAAGGGAGAAGGTAGCGAGAGGAGAGCATAGTTTAGCATGGTACGACACGGCATATCCATAGACATATACACTGTGTCTATGGGCATATCGACGAGAGCCGAGCGCGGCCGAGTGGCGCCGAGCGACGCCGACTCGGACCCTGCGCGCTCAACCCAAACCCGAGGTAGCATAGTTGCATTTAAACTGCCATCCCACCGAGGTCTCTCTTCCCGTGGTAGTCCGTGTCGGGCCGGGCCAGTTGCACTCGAGGAGTGCGCGTACACCTCGGCCACGTACACCCGCACTCTCCGGGACACCCGTGTCGCACTCGGCCGCCTTGCCCACTCTCGTCGTCGGCCGCAGTTCGTCCTCGTCCCGCGTCACGGATACGTGCGTGAGCCTCGCTCGCCCGTGCGCCGGATCACTCGGCTGTCGGGGGTTGTCGCGCGACGTTAAACCGAGCAGGCTCATCGCTTATTTTTTTGCCATTCGATTTTCCTCCCGTTCGATCGCGGCAAGTGAGAACGCAATCGTTTTTCCGCGGGACGGTATCGAGGTGTTTCTTTGCTGGCAAGTGTTGGAGGACTTTCGGAGTCACCCTTGCGCCGGGTTATCGGGATTCACCGTTGAACGGATAGGCGATTGGAGATCGATCGGAAGGCTGGAGTCCAGTGGAACGTTTGATCGATTTTCTTGGTGTTCCATGTAGTCGTCCTGTCGTCGGAGCTAGGATTAAGGTTTGGAGAACGGATCAAGGACTGTCAGAGCTGCGCCGGGGATCAGCTGCTTCCGTATGGTACGGTGTTGCACCTGGTCTTCCCCGAGTGCACGTTGAGTTCCCGAGGATATTCTTTCCGGAGCCAGGACCGGGGGAATTCTGTTCTTCGGAGAGGTCGCAAATTGGTTGTCGGCGTTCCTCGTTACCTTTCGGGACGGTTCCCAGCCCGACGGTTCGTTAGCTTTTGTGCCCGACCGAGACAACGCGTCCTCGGCGACCTGACGCGCTGAAAATTTAAGGAGACCCGACGGTTTTCTTCCCTCGGCCGCCGGTTACTTGTTGACTTTCTCTTCTGAGCGGCGCGCACCTAACCCGGGCATTATGTAAATCGAATTTGAATTTCTATGATCCCCAGCCGCTGTCCTCGACCGATGCCACGGAGGACTCGCGTGTTACACTTTCGCGGACCCCCCGGATCCACCGGCGAGATTGCCCCGGCGCGGGTTGATCGATAGAACCGCTTCGATCCGCAAATTGCCCGCCTCGAACCCCGCCGATACTCTTGAGCCGCGAGTCCATCGGGATCCAGGGACGGCCGGTTCGACTTATCGATTCCGTCACAAGCGTTTCTTTCACCTCTCCGTCCAGGCCACCGGGAACACTGTTGCCGGCTGGTCGGGTTAATTACTCCGGTTAATTACCTTCGTTATATCGAGCGGCAGCTTTTCACCCGATCGAGCCGACCGGCGTCGGGGAACATTTTTTCCTGGCGAATTCCATTGTCCCGCGATTTCGCGAACTCTCGTCGGGCGAGTCGAAGATCGTTTCTTCGAAGATTGACTCTCGTTCTGCTCGGAAGCTTATTATCCTCGAGATTTCCATGGATTTCGGCATGGAAAAGGAATCCTGCGTCCGGAGGCACGCATTTTTCGCGTTCCTCGCGAGATGTCCATGCGCTGTTACTACGTGCACCATGACGGGGTCACTTTTAAAGCCGATATTGCGGAATGGCGTGATCGCCATAATGAAATTCTACGAGGTCCTGGAAGAATTTCTGGCCCGCGAGCCGGCGTGTGACCCGCTCCTTCGAGATTTCGAGGACGCCTCTGTCGAGTTACGGCGAAAGGGTATCAGGCGGACGATGAGAAAGGATCAATTGGTAACGAGTCGAGCATGTTGGCGTTCCCCTGCGAATCGGCCGCATCGAACGGCCAAATTAACGCGATGCTCCCGTTCGGCGATATCCGGTCGGTCAAGGGGTGCCAACAACGCGTTCAATATTTAACTTCTCGTTTCACTCGTATCGCACGAGGCAACGGTGCTTTCCCTTCCGCTTCATTCGGCGCACAAGCGCGAATTATCGGCTCGGGATTGAAACTTCTCGCCTCCGGACGATCGTTTTCGAATATCTCGATCCTGGATCTCAACCTGGCTAACCTAATTCGCGGATCGTTCGATTCACACCGGTACCGTTCGCGTCCTGTGAATCCAAGTGTCCATTTTCGGGCTGAACGCCGAGGACGGGAACTGGAAGTTTCAGTGCGGGATCGTTCATTCCATTTTCTTCGGATTATCTGGTGTTTCTATTCATTCGCGAATTCGGTGAGCCGCCTCGAGAGCACTGAATGCTCCATGATTACGAAGTTTGAATTCGTTAAACGACGGATTCGTAGTATTTGAGTTTTTGGAGAGGATCGCTTTAATTGGTCGATTCGAGGCACGAAGATTTCGATGGGGAGAGTGATTAAGTTCGTTCGTTAGGTTTCAAACAGTCTGTGTCGAATTATCTGTTATAAATATTTCCGGTGCATCTGTGTATCTTTAATTTATAATTGACCATGAAAATGGTAGGAATTGTTCATGGAATAGTGGTTTTTATTGGTCTCGTTTTAATCCGTGAGGATGGTTTCGTTGCATTTAGATTCATACCTTAATTACTTCCGACAACATAATTAATTAGTCTTAATTAATGGCAAGTATATATCGGAGTATACACTTGGAAGTGTAATGTATTAACTTTTATAAACGGCAGGAGTGCGTTAATTGTGGTTTTATGAATGAATACGTATTTACATGGAAAAGTACCTTTATAATTTTAGGAATCGTTGAACAGAATATTATAAATGCGTCATTTTAATTCTCCGGGAATTTTTAATTCCAATCAATATTTATAAATGTCACTCTTCGGCTCTTCCATGATCGCTGTACAAAGAGTAACTGAAATGTAGAACATTTTATTGAATATTATAATTTCCTTTAGTTTAAAAATAAGGTTCACGATTTCGGTTGCAACTTAAAATAATAAAACCATCGTGTAACGCTCAGGCGATTATTACTTCATACCTCCGGTAGAAAGATAGAGGGCGAAACCATTAGCAAGAATGGACGAGTCGAATAAATTACACCGTTCTTGAACCGGGTCATTCATCTAAGATATTTGGAAACTATTGGGTCATCCGGAAAACTCGTGTTATTCCCTCCGCGGAATCTTTATTACCCTTTTCTGCCTAAGAAATATACTCTCATTTTACTTGGCAAACAAGCTGTCTTCTAAAAACGTTCCACGCGCATCCTATATGAAACTATCCATCACCCTTTTCATTATTCACAAAATATGCAATACTTCAACCTGGAAATTTTACCTTCAGAATATTAACACCTCGAAAATGTATCATTTGTCAAAAAATATCCACGAGTCCCTTTAAGAGAAACACAAAAACATTCGCGCAACCAATAATGAAATTATTCATAAATACAATAAACCTAATTAAATAAAAACTTGCAATTATTCATAAAATAGGACATAAATCCTGACACAATTCCACGCATCGAAATCACAGGAACTTTTTAGTCCTAATTTCAACCTTTGGCTACAAAATCTTCTAAGCATTTCTCAATTAATTATTCAAACCTATTACCAAAACTGGTACATACGTATTACACGGATCTTCTTTGTCTCCTAACTCGTCCCTTGCTGACCAATCATTTAGGTTAAATCTGAAATAATATTTATTCAATATTAGAACACATTATTAATATTTTATCATCATTATTGCCTCTACCGTTATTATTCCTATTTAAAAATTACTATTAATATCCCATTCCAAAACCAAAGTAGTCCGTACAATATTTAAATACCCTAAAATTTATTATCACCGAATCCACATTGAAATGTCCATTTTGCAAGAACTTCTCGCGATATATTCTTTTCCAGAGTATATCAGGGTCGCGACTAAAAATCCAAGGCGAGCCGCGTCAAGCCACGGTCGAGCCCATTCCGTTCGGATGCAACGTATGACAAATTGTAATCGCGATCCGCAGCTTCTGTAATTACAGCTGATACTTGGTTCCGTGTCGCGGGGTCGTTACGCGCCGCCCAAAAGGTAATTTCTTACTCCGTGTAATAACACGCTCCCGTGGGCTGTGTACACACATCGGCCGCCACTTTTGTGCAACTATTACCGCAATTACTCGTCCTCCCTGTCGATCGTTCCCCGGTCAACTGTTGCACGCGAGTTATCCACCGCTCCGCGACTCGATTCGTTACCCGTTCGTATCGGTTAATTAACTGCTTAACCGCGAACGGGCACGAGGCTGCCGTTCCCTACGTAAAAATGATCATTCCTGGTCCGGCCTGATTGCTCTTGGCCAGCACCACCTATCTCTCGGCCGATAAATTTGCCGTTCCCCGGGCCACTTTCCTTTTTTCCATTGGCGAACCTTTTGCTGCTTGATTGGCAGCCCTTTGGTACCTCGGTTAGGCGGTTCAACGTGTTCATTGTCGCTTCCGTCGTGTTCGGTTGACACTGTGCTTCGTGCTGATCGGGAAGCTAATTTTCATGGTGATTCGTCGAGTGAGATTCGCTGATTGTCAGTGTGCTAAGAGGATTCGCATTCCGTACCTGATTATAGAAGGCTTTGAATTTATAATTACGACATTCTTAATGACTATGAAGAGTCTTTCGGTCAGTGTGTCAGTAAATTAATTGCTTCGTTCGTTGTTACCATTTTATGGTAGATGTATATTCGGACTGGCAATTGGTTCCTAGAGCGAAGAATCTAATTTTGGTGTATCAAATAAATTTAGACTCTACAGGAATAACGATCAATTCTAGAGTTTATCTCCTCGATTTATATATTTAGAGAGCTTGAAACGCTACTTTAATTTAGGAGCCTCCAAATGTATCCCTTCGACTCGAGGTGTGAAGTCGGTGACAGGATTCTACGGAAACCACGAATACATTCCTCAAACGTATTTCCAACAGTACTCGAAACAGGTTTCGAGTCGCGCTTACTTCAACACGAGGGGAAAGGAAAAAAAGAATTAACAACCAGCCGTCGTCGTCAAAGGATCCATTCTCCTCGGTCGAAAACCCGGGATTCGTAGTGAAATTCCGGACCACGAGGTCCCCAATTCCAGTTCCCCGCTGGAAGTTTGGGTTACTTTAAGAAAAGTGGCAAACACGAGACAGAACTTTCCCCCAATTTCCACGGCTAAAGGACTTCCCGGTGAACTCCGGGACTCCGGAGTTGTTCCCCAATTGAAGCGAAATTCCTCGTCTAATTTTAATAAGACGAAAAAACGCGGACGACGGTCTTCCCTCGGCGTGGGAAAAAGGAGGATCGTCCTTGCATTAAGTCGAATATCGGTGTCGATCGATACCCGGGCACGGGTTGAGAATTAAAGAGCGCGCTATTGTGAGAGAACATCGGAAGTAAATTCTCGCGAGTGATGGGGTAGGGGGCCTCGAGGAGAATTGATGAGGATCGATGTCGAGGAGCCGACGCGGACGGGGGACGAGGAACGTGAGCGTCGTCTTCTTGTTCAGCGAAATCGGTGAGTACGAATGAAATCACTTTTATCGGGGAATTTAAACGTCTACCGGTGCGCCGTGGATCGAGGGCTCAGACGCAACAGGGTGACATGTGCGATTCGAATGTGTACGCGTCCAGGCTTCGCTTTGAAACTGATAGACTATAAATCGCGTGCGCGAACATGGCCGAGATTACAGAACACGGAGGAATTCCGGTTAGTCGGGCTGACATAGTGATCTTTCTTCTTTTGCTAGCATTTTTCGGCAGGCTTTCGGGAAGGTTGCGTCCACTTTGTGGGTTGTTAGCTGATACAAATGATGTGGAAATGTGGAACAGTTGTATGGTGGAAGATAGTATTTTAAGGGTTGAGATGTGAAGTCTCTTTATTTTATTTTAGGAGATGGATGGTAATTAGACTTCTTTTACTTGAAACATGATGTCGAGAGATACTTTTTCTTTGCGATCCTATTTTTAAATACTTCTTTGTAAAAGTTGCAACCATTTTGTGGTTGTTAATATAAGTGATGTTTAAATGAGGAACAGTTGTATAATGGAAGGTAGTATTCACAGGGTTGAGAAATGAAGTCTCTTTATTTTATTTTAGGAAATAGATGGTAATTAGACTTCTTTTACTTGAAACATGATGTCGAGTTGAGAGATACTTTTTCATAATCCTATTTTTAAATACTTTTTTGTAAAAGTAGCATCTACTTTGTGGTTATTAATATAAATGATGTTTAAATGAGGAACAGTTGTATGGTGGAAAATACTTTTGAAAGGGTTGAGAAGTGAAACGTCCTCGTTTTATTGTAGGAGGGAGATGATAATAAAATTTTCTTTATTTAAAAAATGTTGTCGAGCTAACTTAGTTCTCTTTATTAACCTTTCTGGAAAGGTTGCTTCCAGTTTGTAATTATTAGCAGCTAAATTATATAAATGATGTGTATTCAATAAAGAAAACTCATCTGAATAAAATTTCCAAGTAAAACCTCTTTAAAATAGATTACGATTAGATTTCATTTATTTAAACAATTATGTCAACCATATAAATGTCATATCAGTGAGAATGTTAAATGTTTGTCTGCTCGAAAGTATTTCAATTAATTTTCGATGCAATTATATGACGGAAAATTATGTAACGTGCATTACAGTGGTAAAATGAAATAATCTAATGCAAATACTTCTTTCTATTTTATTTCTATAAGTTCTTCTTTTACCGCGTGTACGTGGGCACAATTGAAATACGCTTTGCCTGCGTGAAATCCAGAGTTCACTCATTTAACTTTATTAACCTTTTTACTGTAATGAGTTCTTCGCAGGCGTGTGTGATATGAATCCATAAAATTCACAGTCCACTGTTATGAAACTAAAACAGCACTTCTTTTTTAATTTCGTGTCTGCGTGAAATGCGAATTTCAATAAATGTCCTTAGCGCAATTAGTGGACTGCAGATGTTATAAAATTTACCTTTTTTTTTCTAACAAAACTCGATATCCCATCGAAATTAATTTTCTTCCGAAAGAATTTCAATTTATTTAATATAATTGAGAAATGAATGACATTTTTGTTCAAATTATTTCACTTCGTTTCGCACAATTAAATAGGCTATGAATGAATATATATATATATATATATTCGGAAATTGGTGATTAGCTGTCCGAGCATTAATTGCAGAAAGGAATTCTGTACGAATAAAAAATGAATTCTTTTAGTATTAGTTCCGTGGTACGTACTATACGCTTTATGAAAATTCGGGTTTAAAAGTCCACTGACCCACATTACACGTTCCAGCACTTTTTAACGTGCCCACCGTCCCGTATGTAGGACAAAATGGATTTAACGCGTGAGCTTATGAGCAACATATGGCACACGGATGTATTCAACTTATTCTAGGTCGTTTCTCGGAACGTGTGAACAGTTTTCCAGTTCTATTTACGGTGGCTATTAAATCTGAAGCTTCTTTAACACAGAGAACACAAAAACTGAGCTTTCAAAGTGAGGCAACTTTAAATTAACACAATGCTAATTTATTTATAAATGAAAATCCTTTTTTATTATATACCCACTTTTAATGGACAATTGAAAAATGAAAAAAAAAATATAAATATCGTGTTCCAACGAAGGAAATAGATTCTTTAAATAAATGTTTCATAATATAACATTCATCGAACAGTCTAAATTTTGCAATAATATTTTTTTCCTCTTTTAGAAAAGGAGATATTTAAATGTTATCGAGTAATATTAACTTTAATTAATTGTTTCTAATAAAAAAAATTCAATTTAGATAATAGTTTCATAGAATCAAATGTAATTTCCATTTCTATGCAGAATCGTGCAGATTAATGATTAATTATGGGAAACTGTATTGTCTCATTCCGAGAGTCATGGAAAAATTAAGATATCAGACCCCGGGGAATTAAAAGGGTGACACGTTTAACGTCATCGAGTGAGAAAAAAATACCTGTCACCTGTCTGGATTCCATGACACGAACGTGTCAAACTACACATTCCCTGATCCTCCGCAATCGCGTGCCGAGCCCGCGCTTCACGCTTAAATATTAGCTCGCGAGAAACAGGGCGTCCGGTCGATGCGTTATCGGATTTAAGCGTGACAGAATCGTGCTAAACATTAACCCTAGAACCGCCCAGCTGAAATCTTTCTCATTGTTCGCTGCTGGACGGTTAACAAAGGACTGGCAATCTTTTTAGTTGTAATCCTTTAGATATATCTTTCGAGTTCTTTAAGGTAACATTTTCATTTAGATTTCATCTTTGGTTTAATTTAATTACAAATGTAACTGTACGAATTTTCTGTATATATACAGTTAGCTATGTATTATTTAAATAAAATTTAATATATCACGGATTTTTGGACTATATTATAAATATATTTATAATATATTATATATATATTATTATATTATTCCCCGGAGTCTGATATCCTAATTTTTCCATGACTTTCGGAATGAGGCAATACAGTTTCTCATAATTAATTATTATTATATTATATATTATATTATAAATATGTTATAAATATATATTAATATTATAAAAGTAATATTCTGATGTAATGTCGTTAACATTCTTTACAATTGATATATGGATAATCATATATAAATTAAGGAACAGAACTATTTGAATGTTTCATATATTACCTGTTGCAATAAACAAAATTTAATATTGCATATTAACCTTTTTTATTTTGACGTGTCCACCCAAGTAACGATTTTCCCGTGCAATGCATTGAAATAGTGTGTGATAAATATTTGTCTGTAACATATTTAATGGCAATTAAAAAATGTAAAAACATACGATGTTCATATTTATCCAATCGATGCAATAGTATGATAGACTAATGCGGATTAACCGGTTCTTATGGAGCCGGGCCTCAGACTGGGTAAATGGACGTCCGGATAATTTAAGCGTGTATTCGACACATGTAAAATACCATTTATAAATTGTACGTCAGGTCGATAAAATTTCTTTATGATGCCATTGTGTCCATTTTAAACGTCATGTAGGTATTATTCAATAGCCCTTTTCTTCTTCTACAATGCCGCGTATTGAAATTTTTCATTTCACCTCGAAAGAAATTGCAAGACACAGAGCTGCATTGTTTCGCGATAGTTTATTTTCATTCATTGTAAGTAATACGCGACGTGTTCCAGGAAAATGGGGCTAACGTGCAGAAACAACTTTTCGCGAAAAAAATCCTTCCGTGGATATTCACCTCCGTAACGGTATTATATTTCGTTTAACCGTACATTGTGGAGTTAATATTTATTCTACCATACTGGAATTGGTCTCGCTGCAAAAAGCATTCTTCCACCTATAAAAAAAAAAAATGAAAAATTCAAAATCGGCTTTACCGAACATAAACCCCACAATACCCGACTCCATCGCGCGGACGCGAACAATGAACAACAGACGATATTGAACCTTGCTAATTGAAATTTAAAATCGTTCCGACTATTACCATCTACATTCTTAATTTAAAAACCCTTTCTTCTATAAACACCTTCGTCACGACTCATACAGCAACTTCCGCAATCGAACAAGAGCAAGGTGAACATTTGCCTTGAACTTCAACCCCGCTTCGCCATACGCAACAGAATCCTCAAACATCTAAATTCCCCGAACACCTTCGTTCCTATCCATCGCAAGATACTCCCCGGAATCCAACAATTCGCGCGACTGCAGCGACGCAACAGACCGGCAACGACTCATTCAAGACTTTCTCGCAGATGAGTCATTCCGCGGGCGCCTTATTAGAAACTAGGGTCAACGAGCGTGGATCGATCCAGCGAACGAACGATGTCCTTAATCCGGCCGTTCGAACGAACGCGCGGGATCGCGGGGCAGGCTGTTACGACGAAATTACATCACATTTGCCGGGAGGATCCCAACGATCGCGTTCCATCGCGCCCCGCCGACACTTTGGAACTCGAAATTATTTTGAACGACCGTCTTACGCGCTGCTCCACTCGCAATCTGCCGCGCGGGGAGCTAAGAATCCGCGCGCGGCCCGCCCCTATCGCGGAGTTATAACGGCGGCCGTTGCGAGGCTTCGAAACGCGAAACGGAAAGCACCTCCCGGGAAATTGAATCGACGCGCAGCGCACTGGTAAATAGATCGCCGTCTCTCTCGCTTTCTCCTCTTCGCTCGTCGTTTTGTTTTTCACCGCCCCGACGTTCCTTCCCTCTATGTCCCTCTTTTTTCGGGGGGAGGACGGACGCGGCGTCAGAGGAGGTGAATAAGGGCGAACAAAAAAGCGGACGAGACGAAGGAAATCCAATTTGTTCGGATTGCTAAATGTCTCGCCGGTTGCACGCGATGCAAACACCCCGGGTCAGCATAATCTCGGGAAAGTAGCAGAGATTAGAGGTGAAAGGCGCGATTATCCGATACCCGAGGCCCCTCTTCGTCCCCGCCGCAGGACCGTATCCTCTTTGGCAACGCGATTTTTATCGGACGACGAATTCGATTGAGTTATCGGCCGGGATCGGCCCGACGCTGGTAACGGCGATACTCCTCGATTGGGATCGATGGGAATTGAATTCACGGTTTTAGAGCTGACAAATTCTTGTGGAGCGTCGACGCTCGCCTTTTTTCCTCTCTTTTCTTTTTCTGCGGGAAATGTGAACGGTTTCGTCGGTCTTCGGAGCTTTTGTGGCGGATGACGGGGTTGGCGCGGTGGGAATTTAACGGAAGTGGTTTTAATTTGAATTGTTCGGGAAAGTAGAATGGGAATTCTCGATTTTGGGAATTGAGGATTGTCTGGGTCGAGGATTGTGTAGGCTAAGAATTTTCTAAATCGGGAACTCTATGAATTGGGAATTCTTTGAATTCGTAATTCCCTAAATTGGGAATTGTATGAATTCGTAATTCCCTAAATTCGGAATTCTATGAATTCGTAATTCCCTAAATTTGGAATTCTTTGAATTCGTAATTCCCTAAATTTGGAATTCTTTGAATTCGTAATTCCCTAAATTTGGAATTCTTTGAATTCGTAATTCCCTAAGATGGGAATCGTTTGAATTCATAACTCCTTAAATTGAGAATTCTCTGAACTAAGGACTCCAGGAATCGAGTATTCTCAGAAGTAAAGATTCTGTAAATTGAAAATTTGAATATTCAAGAACCTCTTTGTTCTACTTTTGGCTATTTGAAAGTCTTTATAGAAGAAATGATGAATATGTAACAAATTCTTGTGAGATGCACTTTCAAGCACAACGACAGAAGAATTACTTCGTTTAAGAGCAGACTAGCATTTGTTCCCTATTCACTGAATTTCTGCCTTAACGAATTTATTTAATCAGTTGGTTAATCGTTGAACGGTCGATAGCGAGTCTCGACTGACCCAATTACGTACTCGATCAGTTATCGAATTATCTTTCGGTTAGTTTCAATTTTCACAATATTCCTACCCGCGATGGAACCATATTACAAAACGATGCGATCGTATCCAGGGGAATGATTTACGTCGTGTATATTTGCCGTGGAGCGTTCGTTGCGCGAGGCTGATTCGTCCTTTTCACTTTTGTAAATGAAATCGACCCACGTACCGTCTTCATACTTCGTTTTAGATAGAACGCTCCGCCCACCACCGGCAAATATTACTTCCCTGCCGCACGGTAAACTAGATTTCTCATTTGAAGTAGAAAAATAAGATGCAGCTACGTAGACGTATCTCTACTTCCTTTTAAAAGGAACGAATGAAAGTAAATGATTCCTCGGGAACGTCTTCACAGAAATGAAAACTAAACTCGCGGAGGTCGCTTTCAAACTTTGGTTGTGAAATTCGTGATATCAGTATTTTCCAACCTTACTTTGTAGCACAATTTCATATCACTGTGACAATTATTAATATTCATTCCCATATTAATCGTAATACTTATCCTACACAAATCTTAAAACCTGCTTCCTTATAACACATAATAAGAATTCATAATTTCTAATCACGCTCTCAATTGAATTAAAGTTCGCAATACCAAAAACCTACATCACATCTAACTAAATTTCATTTCTTTAAAAATGCACCAAAAGAAATCAATAACTGCCAAGCACAAAGATACAAATTTGAAATTAACTATAACCAAATACCAAGAAACCCATTTATTCTTGCCAACTATCAACGTAACCGAAAATCCGCACACCACAAATGCAAAACCGTTTGTCGATCGCCAACCCCGAAAGTTCCGCATTAACAAACACGCGCACAGCGGTACGTTCGGCGAAATTTTCCGCCCGCAGCTGAATCATTTGGAATCGTCAGTCTCGTCTGCCAAAAAAGATACATACCAGCCAACGCATCGGAGGAAGTGGCGGGGGTGGCGGGGGTTGAAACGGCGTCAGACGCTCGTAAATTCGACGGTGCATCGAATCGCGTTCGTGGGAAGGAATGTCAGGTTCGAGATACTTTGACCCCATGACCTTAATGGTCGTACGCCATGGCGCCCACACGGGCACGCGCGACAGCGGCTCAAAAGAACGGGGGTAGAGGGATGGACCTCGCAAAAGCTGGCGCTAGCCTCGACATTTTTCTGGCGTGGATTGCCAATTGGTCCGCAGGAATTGCAGTGGAGAGAGAGAGATAGAAGGGTGGCGGACAGGGGAGCCGCTGTATAAGCCTTCGCGTGGCGTCTATAGGGTTGCAAATGGTCGGTCGTGGCTTCTTCGTCGCAACGACGGCCGACAAAAGATCTTTAGAAACGGGGGAAAAAGGAGTGGCGTCTGAATTGAATCGCCTTGTCCCTGGTCCCGTCTTCCGGCTCTGTTTTCTTCGCGCTCCAATTCATTTACTTTCATTACGGCAACGGTAGAACCGATACGGGGAACCAGGGTATCGCGCCCGCCAGCTTTTTCCTCGTAGCGGGAAACAGAATAATTGAGGTCGTGTGCGCGGCGAAAGGAAAAACCCAGAGGAGGCTATCCGTCTTCGGGAACGTCTGCGTGTAGAACAGTCGAATGTTTCGGCGAGGAAAGGATTTTATGGTTGTCGACAGTGATATGACCTCTAATTTCATGTGCGAAGGATTCATCGTGTGTAGGTGACTCTTGGAAGTTCGGTGCGTTGATGTTTGATTCTTGTGGTGGAAGGCAACGGGACATGTGATCGATTGTTAATATTTAAATAGGTTTTTCATGGGAAGTATGTAGGAACTGCTGGGTTATGATGTTGAAGATGATTTATTGATTCGTGGTTCTAATGGCTGTTTCTAATTGTGGAACATTTATTGAAGAATCCTTCGCTGGAAATTATTAATGTATTGTATACTTTTATATTGTTTTTAGAAAAATAGGTATACCAAGTTCAGGTGTTGAAAATTGAAGGATTAGGTGTTGTGAAATAACGATGAACTGAGATAAGCACATTGCTCAATTAAAGACAAGTATGTGAGACTAATAAATTTATAAAACTTGAAACTCTTCAGATTACAAGATTCCAGAAATCTATTTTCAAATGAGTCCTGTTTTATCCAAATGATTCGCAGAAAATGACAATTGAAGTCGTTTGCTCGTAGTTAGGTAACTGCATCCATCGAGTGCGCTACAATTTTTATTAATTGAGATCGATAAACGGTCCTCGAAGGTGGGACAGAAAGGATCCAGGAGATTGGTAGGTCTCGGAACGCGGAGGAACTACGTTAGGCGTAACACGCCGGAGAAGATTGGCAATTTTCGCAAAATTAAGCGAATTGAATCGAATTATGTCGAGCCGGTGACGTCAGCCTTGTAACCCGCTGAATTGGCGAGAAATGTGACTCTCTTGCGTCGTCGCTTACACATCGATGACTTTACCCGGCCTGCTTGAGTGTCCTCCGTAAGAACACTTGCTGATGAACCTTAAGCACGGCGATGATTAATTTTTTGCGGGAAATTCGCGTCTCGCGCGGGCGCGGCCGGGGATCTCGATTCGACGCCGAGCGGATTTATTTTGATGGATTTGGGTCGAGTTCATCGGGTCGATCCCACCCGCCGTAGGGGACGCCGAAACCGTGAGCTTCAATCATTCGAAGAATGCGTGACGTTAATGAATGTCAATCAGAGAAACTGTAACACCGCGATTAATATAATGAGAGGAAATGGAACCTTCGGCGCCGCGGTGCGCCCGAATTCTATTAATTCTTCGTTTTGCTCGAATTGTAATTTACGCGGCACGGGATTTGCATATAATGAAGAGACCGTACATGTATATTTGATGCAAATATAAATTTAGGCGGGCTGATTTACACGGACTAAAGTTGAACTGTTGGAAACAGCGAAATATTGAAATTAGAACGTTTCGGTGATAAATAATTAATCCTCGCGGGAGGCGCAGAAACAAACTGATTAGAATATTAGTTTATAGTATTCGAATATTATTAATTAAACATTGGAATACTAATTTATCCAAAATATTACACGTAATTCGAAAAAGATTAGAAAGACCTCTCGAACCGAAATATCGAAAACCCATCGTTTCCCTCAAGAAGAATATTCCAAATGTTATCTGAAAATACCTAAGAGCGATATTTAAAAAAAATCAAAACAAAAGATATCAGAAGTAAACTCTTAAAAAACTCAGTCACCAGAACAACCACGAACGACCTGAAACATTGCCCTCGCCCCCAGACCGCGGTACCCACTGCCCGAAAAACCCCTGCAGCCCACGAAAACAAATTCACCAACGATTTCCAGGAGGAATCCACAGGGGCTCGGCATAAAGAAGTAACTCGCAATATTCGCCGCCACTAATAATTCCGAATACTCGGTCGAATTGATTGAAAGAGGGCCGGAGCTGTATAAATTCCTCGTCCGAGGAACGCGCCGGCGAAAATCAATAACCCAATCGGACAAACTGAATCCCGAGCTGAAAATAAATTCATCAAACCCGGTGGTGGCTGGGGCTCGTGGCGGAACAAAAAAAAGAGAGAGAGAAAGAGAGAGAGAGAGAGAGAGAGAGAAAGGAAAACGGCGGGGGTAGGGAAAGAGAGAAGGAAGATGGCTGCCGCCCGCATCGCGGTGCGAAGGAACAATGGAATTCGACGCGGAGAGGCCGTTTGTTGATCGAAAAGGTCAGAACGAGCTGTCTCGGGGAAGGCGTTAATTGACTTTAAACCACGATGGTTTACAGTGTCGGCGCTGCAGAACGTTGCGGATGGCTCGGAGGGAGAGAGAGGGAAGGAGAAAGACAGACAGAAAGGGAGAGAGAGAGAGAGGGGGGCACGCTAGCGTCAGGAAGGAACCGGGGGGTGTGCGAAGTCAATTAGCATAGGCACGAAGTTTGCGGCTCCAACGCGAAGCTGCCAGGTGACGAGGGTGGCTGGCTCGAGGAAGAGCAAGGGTGCTCCCGGAAAGGGGTTCAGCGGGGTTTGGCGAGATAGGGGGCGCGAGGAGGAACGGGGAGGTAGACGGTAAAGTAGATCAACTGTCGGCGAAGAGAATGTTGCAGCCCGGAGGGCGTTCCGCGTCGGCGTCGATGACTTTATAAAGTCATCGCGGCGGGTCATGGATAATCGGACCCCGTGAAATTTGAACTGTCTAATTGGTGACACGGACGAATCGAATTATCAGTGATACACCGTGAACTGTGACTGATAAGCGACTTCTTCCCCTCGCCGGGGTATTAAGGATCTGCTGAGCTCAGTGTTTCGGGCACTAGCGTGGGTGGAGGGGTGGGCAATCTTTCAGAGTAATTGTCGGTTTAATGGTTCTTGATGGGAATTGATAGTGCGGCCGGTTGATGGATGTCTTGTTGCGCGGCGTTCTGAATTGTGAATGTAGAAATTTGATTGGATTCAGGGTAAGGGTCGATCGTGTTCGTAACGTTGCGGAGTTTGTTTGTGTTCGATTTGAGTGTTGTTCGAGCGTTGTTCGAGTGGCGGTTTGAGGATTTTGGAATGGAGGCAGCAGGATGGAAAAATTCGAGATTGGAATGGAAATCGTTTTGGTGTAATTATGCGTGTTCGGATGCGGGAAGAGTTACAGCGATGCTATGTTTGACTTTTTTTTTAATTCTGTTTGTGCGGTGCCTCTTCGTAACGCGGAACCAAGAAAGTTTTGTAATTCACATTCTTTCTAGCTCTACTGTTTTTCGAGTTACGCAGTTGAATAGCTTTTGCTCGCGAAAGTTTGAAGGGTAGTTTCATCCCTTTAGCGCGAAAGTGGGGCGCTGAAGAAAAATACGTTCTGAGTATTTTTACGAATACCTTTCGTGTGTAACGTTTTATGTGTAATTAGTATGCGACTTGAATGATGTTTTAATTCTCGTTTCGCGTAATAAAATTAATTTAATATCCCACAAATAAAGTCTTATAGACAAAATTTCATTATACATTTTCAAGGTATTTCTGCATGAGGAATCATCTCCTTGTCGGTTGTGCCACCTGTCGCGCATTCTAGAATACGCGAGCCATAAATAAAAATGTAAAAGCGGCTGAAATAATGCCGCGGCGGTTCAGTCTCTTAATTAAATTCTTTAGTACGACACCGACTGCACCAGGTGTCCACTCTACAGAAGATCACTTTTGTCTTAATAATTACTTTCCGTCAAATAATGCCAAGAAAGTAACTTTCATTGTACTGTAATTTCTAACTTAATTATTATCTTGACTTAATTAAACTGCAGAGTATTTCAATCTCTCATTTCGTAATTACATTAACAATGTGTGTTCTTAATATATTATCTTCAACTGATCCTTAATAAATTCTTTTAAACATTATATTATCATGTAATAATCCCATATGTTTCACATTTACTGTATTTAGAAGATAATATTCTGCAACAATGAAATCAATTAAGTCACTTACATAATAATGTACCTTCACAAATGGATCAACCAGAAAATCATCGATAAAAGTGACAAGTACATGCCAATGTTTCCGACAGTAAAAGCCGAGGAGTCGTTTTGCTTTACACGGAATGGAGAAAAAAATTGAAACCTCGAAGCCCGTTATATTTCATTCGCACAAAGCGACGAATTCCATTATTTCGCTGTCCCGAATTTCCGTGGAATTAAGCATCCTGGCATCGGGACGAATTCAGGGGAAATTTGTATCGCGCAGCGAACACGATAAAATTTCAGTTTCGAGCTGGAGGAACATTTCCTCGGGTAAAGCTCGCAGGAAAAAAATGTATGGCTGCCGGTATAAACCGGTTCCCCGGAAAAAACGTGAAAATTCTGTTGTGTTCCGTGTGATAGGAGATTATAAAATATAAAATGTCGGTGCACGCATCCGTGCCGCTTTTAAATTTTCATGTCATGCATAAATATGTGTGTTCAACCACCACCACCACCACCGGCGCTACCACCCTCATCACAGACAACCTCGACCCCTCTCCCCTCGGCGCAACGCATCCATATATAAATTGACTTGATAGATAGAGTCCAGTAGATGGAATATGAAATCGAAGCATAAATTACGGGAATGAATGGGAGCCGAAACAAATATCAATGGAAATACAGCGATTCATCTTTATAGATCGCGGCCCGCGGAGCTGATATGGCGAACGTGTCGCTTCGTGCGTGAATATGGCCATTGGCAGACGTTAATTCTACCGAAAATTCCAACCTGCGTTTAAATCACCGTGTACCTGGTAAACGAACAATTCGCGTTTAACGTTTCGCGAATTTCGGGCATTCACTGATCGTACGAGGAACCTTTTCATAATCTTTCGTTTCAGTTTCTATTCGTTTTATTGATGACGCAACTTGGAGATAGAAAAGATTGTGGTTTCTAATCAAGTTTCTAGTGAAGTTCGTTTCCCTTTCTACGTTAAAGGAGACAATTTTTGCATGTAAAAGTACTGTAATCCTTTTCGCCCCAATGGCTACTCTCAGTGGCTACTTAATTTAGTACATAGAATTATAAAATTTAATATTTAGTATTGAGCTTTGTATAACTCGCCAATGCGTGAAATATTGAAACAAATAGAACTTTGCTGCTTAATCTGCGTATGATTTCTCGTTCAGTCGCTTTCAGAAAATATCGTTTGTATCTAATTGGAAAATGTTCAATATTTCTAGTGACATACCGTCGCAAAGGGTTGAAAAAGTACATTATTCTCTTGTGCATTGTCATGTTTCAGTTTTCAACTCAGAATTTATTTAATGTACTAAAACGCGAAGAATTTTCAATAAAATAGTAATATAAATAACTGGTTTTTTCGTTTAAAATATTTTCAAACAAAATCTCTTACGAATTCTAAATTATTATTGAACCGACCAATTAGCATTCAATTTAGGTACTTTCATTTCGATTGTTTGTTTTTTCATCGTTGCACAGTATTTTTTTCCGTGCCGCGGGGAATGTTATACACGGCGCAATCCAATATTTCCGCGTGACGTTAACAACTATTTGGTCGGAAATTAAAAGCGCGGATCGTTCATAATAGACGAGGGATCGTTTGTTTTCCGAGCAGAGATTTGCGCTGGTCGAATCCGACGCTGAAATATCAGCAACCATTTTGCGAAGGTTTACGTCCATTTCCGGCGGTGTGTAAACACATTTCTGCACTTACAGCGCGAAGATGACGTTTACGGGAGATGCAGTTTCACCGGAAACAAGGCGAGGATGAAACCTCAACTCGCCGAGCATCGGCGTGTGTTGTGATTCAACACCTTCTTGCGTAAATACTTCCGCTGAATCTAAACACGCGAGCGCGCGCGTTAATATACACTGTGAAATTTACTAAACCTCTGCGTCTGCCGCGAAACGATTTCATAAAACATGGAATAAGTCGGTGGGAAATGGAAACGTTCGCCCATTTCCTTTAGAGATCTAGCTGCAAAAGGCGTTAGTCATCCTCTAACGTTCGTTCGTTTTATATACACTTCGTTCATGGAATAAAAGTTAGAAGATTTTCTGCGCTTATTGTTTTATCTGTACGCTCGTGCTGGATGAGAAGAGCTGACTTACGTTTGTAGTTTAACATTAGAACTATCAAATTCCTAAATTCTTCTTTTACAATTGTTGAAAAAACAATAGATCCTCTGAGAAATTTCTAAAGAAATTGTTTTAATAATACTTAAACTCAGTTCTGAATGTTCGAAGTCTTCTATAGAAGAATTATGAAAAGTCAACTTGACTATTTGATAGTTCTAACATGTTGTATTACCTTTCTTCAATGTGAAAGACGAACTAATGAATTTAAAATTATTAGAAGATGGGAATGGATGTGTTGAACTTTAGTACAGTCATTATTGATATTTTACATTCTAGTGAAGATAAGTAATATAATAGTAATTATAAAATAATGATGTGTATTATTTTTCTTTTTTATCATGGTTAATTCCTCTTGAATAATATGGAATGATATTTTAATATGTTTTTTAACAATATAATTTAACCAATAAGTTGTTAGTGCACGTGTTTTCAGAAAGTTTGAGATCGAGTATCGAGTGACACCTAAAAACGGATATCGTGTTTTAGTAAAAAGAGAATGTAACAAAAAAGGTTGTTCCTTCTTGTCATAGGAATATAATAACAGCAAAGTCAACAGTCAGGAATACATGGCTGCAAACCGCAAACCTTAAACCGCAATGTCTCGAAAGTGAAAACACGTGACTCACGTTGTTTTACCTCGAAACCACAAAAAAAGAGCGACACACGAACACGCGTCCGCAAATGCTTTACCTCTGAGGTGCGGAACGTATATTTATTGACCGTTGCAAGTTACAAATGGTTTATGTAACAAACAATTATAAAAACCTATATTTTACGAAGAATCTCAATTTAAATTGAATTGTCGAGTACACGAATAATTGTACTAAACATCTAAAAATCACGCAACACTAAAACTAAATGCACTCTCGATAATTTAATACGTAAAACCTAAATTCGCAATTACCAAAATACTGTTCGATACTCATTTAACTGCATCAAAGTGAAACACAATAACGAAATTTCTTCTTGTTACACACAAATACCATAAAACTAACAGTAAAAACAGTTTAATGAGGAAAATTATCAAACTCCTCAAAATAACTTTCTCACCATCAATCCGCTCTAAAGCGCAAAGTTAAATGCAAATGTTCCAAACTTCACTCTTGCATCCATTCACCGAGCGTACCATCGAAACCACCGAACAAAATTCTCCTCTCCGCACCTAATAAATGCGTATTCTACGACTTTCCATAATTTTCCATAATTTCCCACAGTTTTCTATCATTTCCCGCAACTTTCTACGTTTATCCACATTTTTCCAGAACTTTCCACATTCCAATTCTGCCCATCAAAGCCAGCCCTCCGCGACCGCGCCACAAGACACCCAGCTACTCCGAAGGAACCATCAAAGATGCTAGTGGCAACAAAGATTCCAAACGCAGCCGTAAGAATCCCATAAAAAAAATCTTTGTACAATACCGGTGCCGAACCGGCGTTACGGAATCCACCCTTAACCGTTTGATTCGCGCGAGAAATGGCCGACATCTCTGTCTCCGGGCTCGAGAGACGGAAGGGACGTAACGGACGTAACGTTGCCTAGAAAAATGGGGGTGCGCTGGTAGACGTGTAATACGAGCGCGGAAGACGGGGTCAAAGGTCGAGGGGTGGAAAGATGGAAAAAAAGAAGAAGAAGAAGAAGAAGAAGAAGACGAAGGGTATCGTCGAGCTCGCGGGGGACGCGGCGGGGTCATAGGGTGAGGGGTTGGCAGCGATGGCGAAGGGGGGAGGGGGGCGATGAAGATTTTACTGCCGCGGTTATGCCCGCCGGTTTGCGCAATTTCGGTGTATCTGAATTGACGTAGCAGTCGTATCTAAACGAGGCCGGATGAATCTGCGCCCTCCCCCCCTCCGGAACCCCTCTCCACAGGGGGCACGCCCCATAAAAACGTTGTAACGCTCGGTTCCGAGCGTAAGGCTCTCGCGGGAAGAAACCGGGCCGGATGAATAAAGCAGCCCGGATGAAGGATACTCTATGATCGCTGGATGTAACCGAGCAATCTTCCTCCGTCTGCCGCCCCGAGCGGTGGTGGCTGTATTTAAAGAAGTCGAAACTTGGGTGGGTTCCACTTCTTGCGATCGGAAGAGCGGTTTGCGAGGAAGTTCGGGGGATGTGTTCTTGGGAATATTGTTAATCGTATGAGGATGTGGATATAATGGTTTTAATGCGGGTCTTTGGGAAAGGTAAGATTGTTGAGAGAGATTGATAATGTTGGGATGAAATGAACGTTTGCTGGGGGATTATTGTAATTGTTGAGTGATGTGTAAGTATAATTGAGGCGATTGAGGAAGTGTTATAATTGTTGACTGATGTGTAATCATAATTGAGATAGTTGAGAGAGTGTTGTAATTGTTGATTGATGTGTAATTATAATTGAGATAGTTGAGAGGTTATTATAATTATTGACTGGTGCGTAATTGCTATTGAGATAATTGGGAAGCATTAAGGAGATCATTTAATCTAATGATTTGAACTTTGGACGTTAAAGTTGGAGCTAGTTCTTTCTTTTATGAATAGATGTTATTGGACACTGTGATTTATGTTAATTGTAATTGTGAAGAATGAATTAGTGTCAACTGTAACTTGATATCTGTGGGTTCTTAAAAAAATTTCATTGTATCGGGAAGATGTTCTTTAAAGATTCGATGAAGTCACCCACGTGGATGAAAAAGGAGGACGATTTTAATCCCTGCTAATGAATAAAATATGACGGTCATTGAATCTCGAGTGCTCTGATTTAATAGAGCTTTAAAGAGATCACGTTCGCTGAATAGTCCACCGGGACTGTTCTTTTTAAATACGACTGTTTTAATCTTCAGCGAGAATCTGACCACTTAGCCGAATCTTGAAATTAATTTACCGTCCGCCAAATGTCGGTTCTGAAAAGTCGAGTGATTGTTGACTTAATATTCGTCATAATTATTTGCCGGTTTTGTTTCATCAGCCGTGGAATGAGGATCGAAAGTACATATAAAGTGCTTCTTAAGATATTTGAAGGAGAAATTGTAATATCTCTTTCATCGATTTTTCAATTATGTCTTCTATAGTATATACAGAATACGAGCAAAAGAATATTCGCATTCAGGGAATATAAAACTGAAGGAGCCTATGATGAAACAAGCTAAATACACCTTTCCCAACGTACCAAGCAAAGTGTGCCAAAAGATAGTCTCGCTCGTAAATAAATAAAGGCCAATCCTACTGTTCCAAAGGGCTCAATAACGATAAGGCAGAGGCGAAAAGATGGAAGCCATCCTGCTGACAGGATTTAGGTTCCCATGAACAGGACTCCCCTTTTATCACCACCTTCGAGAGATGCAGCTCGCCGTTTCTCGTTCTCACCCCTCGTTCAACTGTCGAGGTCTACCTCGACACGTTGAATCGAACGAAATTCCAGTAAATTTATTATTAGACATCTGCAGAATTGATGACAGTTCGAGGCATCCGTCTTATACATTATTAAAGAAATTTTGCAAGTTTTATACTCTCCAAGGAACTCCCTGTAGTTTCTTTCAGCTCGAATCTGTTATAATAGTACTTGTACCGCAAAAACGTCGACACAACGTTGAAGAAAAAGTACAAAAATATTAATGAACATTTTCGAACAACTTGTTTCATTTCTCGTCGAACAGGTGCATCGTTATTGTCACGAATAATTTAAGCTGCTTACGCGAGTTGAAATTTACAAGTAAAACAGAAAAATGGAAAGCGAGGTTTACCGCGTGTCTGAAGCGAGACGACGAGGTTCACGCGTTGGAAGAAGCGTGCCCGTGTCAGAAATTTCAGCGACGCGCGAGACGTTTATGAAGTTCCCGCGCAATTTCAAAGTTTAATAACTTTTCACATATGTACGTGTCTCGCGCGAGCGAAGTTCATAGATCGCTCGGAGGAACAATTCGGGAAGTTCTCAGCCGTCTAGGCCGGGAACGCCTCCGCAGGCATCGAAGTCGCTAATTTTCGAGGTATTGCCGCGGTGATCCCTGTTGAACGTGAGGATCCGCGAATTGAATCTATATTGACTCGCGTTAAGTGGAATGCCGGATTCTGTACGCAAATCTAACGCGAGGTTAGCGGTCTGCTGACATTAACGTTGTCGTAACACCTCGGAGTTCGGTGGAACACATGATCAACCAATAGCATCGAGTGTCAACAATGGAGAATTAAAAATGAAAAATGCAGAATTCTAAATGACACTAGAATTTCTTAATATTAAATAAACCCAGTGAATAATATTTTAGTTGCGATGTAAAGAATGTTGAAGCACACGTTACCATTTAAAAAATACACCGACGAATCGAATATAAGATCAGATTAAAATCGAAAGACGTAATGATTTTCGAAAGCGACTACCCAGCGATAGGTAAACGTTAGCCCCTTGAACTATAATTGCATTCACAACTATTTCACTGTTTACAATTCATTGAAAAATGAAAACAATCCGCGCTTGTTCTATGTATATACACGTTTACTCTTTAGCGCCGTAATTGATATTAGAAAACTAATATTCCACTCGAACTTAGAAAGGTTAAGTGAGTCTTTACGATACAAATAATCCTTACAAAACTTCTGACAATAAATGTTCTTCGGTGTTTTCATATATTCAAGTGAAACTATTTATTTTCCAAATCATTTCAGACACTTAACACTTTCAAGATGTTAATAATCGCGAAATAGGAAAATTATTCTGGTGATACTTTAGTGCTACATTACGTACCGGCTAATTTCCAGAAAACTGAATTGTTAATGACGATTTTCAGTGAGATCAACTTATATCACTACATACAGAAAAACTCAGATACCAAATTCTTATGTAATATATTTTAAATAGATAATCAATTCGAATCAAATTTATTATTTTCTGAAACGCTGTGACAATTAGCAAAATTGCACGGCTAAGTGTCTTTACGTAAAAATGAAATTTCTCGTTGCCGGTACGCAACGTGTTAAGAAACGAACGAAAACTAATAATGCCATCGAGATACCAGCGAAGCAGACCAAAGTCAAAAAGCGAAAGCGTAACCGCCGTCGTTGCTAGCTGAACGATCAGAGGGAGCTCATTCGAATCAATAGATAAGACGCAAACTCGTGAGCTCCGGTACCCTAAACGAGTGGAATACCGTCGGGGCTGGCCCGAAACAATTAACAAGGAGGGAAGAAACTAGCGAACTCCTAAACTGACCTAACTCTGCCGAGAGTCGTTATGCGTGATTTCGATCGTGTCGCTGGAATCCTCCCTCGTCGTATCTGGCTTCGCTCGGGTCCCGGTAATTGCTGCTCCGAAACAAGCGCGATAGGAACACGGTCGGAAGACACTTCTGTCCTCCGGTTCTTTTCCGTGAAGGGTGGAGAGAGGCGGAACGAGGCTGCGGGCAATTTGAATCGTCCGTCTTGTTAGCGCCGATAGACAGAAAGAGGAATGGCGGCTGCTTCGTGGATACCGAGCTCACCGCGAGATGATACGCTCGGTTGACAGCACGTAATCGTTCGAATATTTCGAAGAATTCGTTTCTTCTATATGTATTTTCGTTTGTAGATATTTCCGAAATATTATTAAATAGGTACTATAGAACGGAATCTAAGAATTGAAGCTGCAACATTTTGAACGGAATAATTCAAGTAGTGGTTCGGTAAACTGTTTAAGAGATGAAGGTTTAAAATGGATAAAATAGAACTTGTTTCACATAATATTATAGATATATTTTATAAACATTCTGAAAGGATGTCTACTATTGAGATTTAAATTATTGACGAAATTATGACATTTTGGATTAAAGGATTCTAGTTTATTCGAGTTCCAATTAGAACCTATATCAGTCTTTTCCAATCCGTATCACGAACGGAAGCTAACTTTCTCAAACAAAACCTTAACGTTTCCTCTGTCACACTATTATCCGTTCATTTTTCTAAACTTCGAAGAACATTTCGAACAGGCGACAGTAACGGGGAGAATATTCTGAAAATATACGTATCCAGCAAGGTTTCAAACGATTATGCCGGCAAGAAGCAGCAAGAATGACACAAAGGAGCCCACGACGGCAGAGCCACAGGGTAAGGAGGTAAAAGGGTGGATGAAACGTCGGCGGTCTCGGGGTGGAAAAAGGAAGAATGGACGGACAGCCTCGCGCCGCGTGAAATTGAAGTGGATTTGTGACAAGTGGCTGCTAACGACGTGTACACAACCGATGGACGCCGGTCCGCATAGAAAATGAGACCCGGGAAACCCGGTCGAACGCGCGAACGCAGCCCCGTTGTTCGCCACGCTGGAACTGCTGGCCTGCCCATCGATATTCCCCGTTTAATCTTGCCTTCGACGAGTAATGGCGACAGTTGAATTACTCTTCCCGGCTCATCCGTCGTTTTTCTTGTTAAGAGTCGCTGCCCGGGGTGTTTTAAATGGGAACCGGAGCGACAGCGTTGATGACCGTTGCCGCGATGGCCGCCCTAACCCCAAAGGTTTTAACGTCACCGTGCTGTTATGAGAAGACGGACAGTTCGTAACGGGCAAAAATTGTCGGCGACGAGAGTTTTAGATTGTAATCGTTATGGTCCGGCAATTGAAACTTCGCCGCGTTTTTGCTCGAGCGCACTTCAGGCTTTTCAAGGGTTTTCGGGCCGGGCGTGAAACGGGGATGACGCCTCGAGGACTGTTATCGAAATACGCTGTATAACGAGATAATGAACGTGACCCGTGTTCGGTGCTTCTGGCCTAGGATTTGGGAATCACGGGAAATTCGATTGGTAGATCGAGGATCTCTATGGAAATTCCTATTCTCGGGAGTAATAGATTTGAAAGAGGAAAAATAGGAAAATCGATGGAGGAAGATTGATCATTGAGAAAGATACAAAAAAATGGTGTTATTATAGAGCGTGGATTTTCCTAACAAATATTTTAACAGCTACGCTTTGGATATTTCGTATATTTTTCGTATCGCGTGCATTCTGCGCAACTGTGCACTTTTAAATTCCCCTTAAATGTATAAAAATCAGCAGTTTTCTAATTGGGAACGCCAGCGGTTTTCAATGGAATGTTTTTTGGTAATTAGAGATTTTTGTAACGCGCCTGTCGGCTAGGCGGGATGGACGAAGGTATTTTTGGCGTGATTTTTTCCCTGTTGTTTCCATTGGCGAACGGTTCCTCGGAAGTTTGGGGATGGAATTAGAACTCCGGAATAACGAGGCAAATAGATTCCGAAGTTCAGCAACTGTACTGGATTGTCGAGAAGTATTTTGAACCCCCGTATTGTTCAGAACTTCGGACTTTGTAGCTCTGTCGGCTGTCAAACTTTAAAGTTTGGAATTTCAGTGCCCCGCGAAGACGCGATTGTGTGCACGGCGAGATTCATTGGGGTAGTTTTCAATTTTCTTAAGATTTCTTCTGCCTCTTGGTCTTGAACTTTAACAGTTTTCAACTTGCGCAACCTTCTAAATAAGTATACAGGTTGGCTCTGATTAAAATTCATTATTACCACGTTCGTTACCAGCGTCGCATATTTGCGACGATCAACGTTTCGTATTTTGTGCAGAAAAAAAGGGCAATTACATTTATGTGTATTTTCATATAATATTGTAAGGCATGATACAATATGGCGGAAGTCGTGGAAATTTTTTCTCTTGAGTATTATTTATATTCTGTAAAGACGATATGTTGTATTTAAGCAATTAACACCTACAACTTAGTTAATGTAATGAATTATCTACGTCTTTGTTTTAATGAAGTAACTTCAAATAGTCTGACTAAATAAATATATAATGATCCTAACAGTCTAACTGAATAAATATATTAAATTATTAAATGTAGTTTGAATAGTGATATATAAATTGCAATGTATTTTTTACTGAGCTAATGTATACATTCTGTTTCAGGAGGATCCATGACTCCCGAGCACAAAGCGACGCAAAACGGCACTAGCCTCCAATTACAAGTGAGTTTCGCCATTACCATTCGCGTTCAAACGTACAACAGAATCGGAAGTTAAATGAGAAAAAAAAGGAAAAGAATACTGTTTCAATTAATTGGAGAAGTTCATTCTATAACTTCCGTCAACTCCAATTATTTCAGTAGCTTCATTGATTAAAATGTTTCAGGCAAAACCATTGCAAAACAAGGGAAATATAATGACATTACCGGAAACTAAATAATTCCCCGTGGAAGAAATTTCTTTGTAAAGTACCAGATGACTTAGTTGGTTAAAAATTGCGAGTAAGCTCTAAACTAAAATTTATGAGTACAGTTTTATTGCCGTAGCTCTTAACGCGTTATATCAGGCACATTATAGCGCTTGTTCCTTTTAGGTAATATATACAGTGGCCTACACATTCTACGATCATAACGATTGCTTTCACTTGGAATATAGTAATAATCTCTTCTTCGAATTAACTCTTCGGAGCCTCGCAGCTGAGCAGGAATAAAAATCACTTAATAGAGAGAAATCGTAAAATCGGTACGCTCGACGTAAATCGACAAAATCAACTCCGATAATACGAAACACCTCGTAGTGTATTGAACGTAGAATGATACTATGCGAAATGATAACACGAGAAACAAAAGAACTCGTATACCAACAAAATAGATTTGAATTCAAAGCAACCGGCCAACTTCCGGAAGGAGTTCAAACTCTCGCGCCCGTCAATCTTGCAGCGTAAATATTTGTATGTCAATTACTCTCTTTCCTTCCACCTTCACAGAATCCAATTTGCCTCGGTCTGTTCCGAGTATATTTGCTCGTATAAGTTTGAAACACCGAGCGCCATCGCTCCGCCCCGGATAAAGCAATCCTTCGCGACGTGACACCTTTAAGGAACGCTTACGAGTTCGTGGCAAACTTTACCTTTGCTCTTTCTTCAGTTTCCTCTTCCTTCCTCGCCCGACATTGTGAAAAACCACTGGACTGTGCTCCGTGGCGCAGACCGTGAATCTGTGTACAGCGGTTGCGATGCTCGTAATCGTTCCGTTGTTAATCGTGTAAAGGGTTGATCGTCTTGAAGAAAGTATTGTTCTGTAAAGTAGAAAATTTAAAATAAAATTACAATAGGAAATTTCTCTAACGAATATTATAAAAAGCATTATACCATAGATGTGCTGTGCATTTTTTCATATGACCGGAGTGTCCAAATTACTTGAAAATAATTTTTCAGACAACTAATGCCGAATGGAAACGTTGAATGGCGTAAATAACTAGATAACAGTGTAACGTCAGCATTGCGATACCAAATAATAAGCAACTGTTCCCTTTTATCTTTGCCAGAAAGGAACAAGCAATACATTAAACTCCGAAGGTTTTCGTGACAGTCCACGTGGTAACAGACTGCAAATTGTTATCCATTTTTATGCAAGAAATATACACAACCCCCAGGTATAATTCCTTCCATAATATTTCTCAGGAAAAACTAGTTGCCATCGTAATTTTATGTTTCTCAACAATAACCTTAAAATTTTGAATTCTCCGAAAGAATGATTTATAAAAAATTTCCCCTTAACCAACCTATAACTCCGACTCTATAAATCTCTATAATTCTCTCAACGTCAGCTCTATCTTCCAGCCGAACCCACGAACGTCCGCCTAAAAAAGCCAGAACCTCCCCGAAACCTCTAAAAGCACAACCCCGGCGCAACAGTGGAATATTCCCGAAATCCCCGAGCTCGTTTGAAAAATTCATAACAATCAAAGACGAGCCCGCGCAGAGCGGCCGTCGCTCTCGGCGGAATCGTCCCGACGAATAATATTTTCCGAAGCGAGCCGGCTCGTCAAGCATCGAGCGATCGCTGGACGCCGCGTCACGTCGTTCGTTTCAATTCATCGGTCGGAAGAATGATCTCAATGGAGACCGTTTGCTCCAATTATTGGCCGCGTAATTCGTCCGTCTCGCCGGTGTTTCGCATAATTGTGCAATCGGCGCTCGATGCCTCTTCCCGAGCGGATCCTCTCGTAAATGCCCGGCCGGGAGAACAACGAATCATTGTAATCGTCGAAACGAGAACAACCGAGCGGAGCCCGCGTATAATGGCCGGCCTGTGTATCACGGTGACGACCGGCTCCTCGTTATCCTGTTGGAAGCCCGTGAATCACTCGACGTGCGAGAAATGACGAATTAGCGGCGTCGATAGACAGAGCGTTAGTCAGGAGGATCGTTAGTCACCGGCTCACACCTCCTCTGCCGTCGGTCCCGTTCCTCTTTAGTCGTTTCCCTTTTGCTCGCGTTCCCCACCATCGCCTAACGCTGCTGATCCCTTCCTTCTTCGCTCGTTCCTTTCAGACGCCGCTCGTTTCTTCCTTTTGTCCGCTGTTCCTTCCTCGCTCGACGATCCGTTCGACTTTCGAACCCGCCTCACCTTCGATCAATTACAGATCTCCTCTTTTTTTCGTTGTGTTTCGTTTATTCGCTTCGACCGGTTGACTGACACCAGAATTTCTAGCGTTTCGCGTGGTGCCGCTTATTCTTTCGTAATGAAGACGAATGACGTTCGTAATGACCGTTAATGGTTTCGCGTCAACGTTTTTGTGGTTGATATTATCTAGTTACGTAAATGTTTTTATTCGATGCCGATTCTCTTATTGCAATTGTTTTCGAGTGGTTTGACAGATTCGTTGTCCTCGGCGACTAGTGGGTTTGTTGGTATTTAATTGGTATGGGTGTCGTAGCGGTGTTGTGAACGATTTGAAAAATTGCTGGTTTTTATAGAGTTGTTTGTTTAATAAATGAATATGAAACTTTAATTGGAGAGTACTCAACGGCGTAAAAAGAACAGAGAGTATGGATGGAAGAAAATAATAGCGAACGAAAGCGTGGTTAGCTAGTGCTTCTTGCACGGTTGCTTATTGAGCAGTAAAAATGTATTTATTAATAGAAATGTTGAAATTATCATTTTAAATGTGCAATATTTTATGCTGCGGCTCTTTAACTTTTGTCGTAATGAATTACGATGTCGGTAGATAGCTGCAGACAGAGATAAGACAAGTTTATGTGATGCCGGCTGATAACCACTGACTAGCGAAGTCATGTATGCGTGAGAGCGTTGTTAAAATCGCACCTAGATCGAGGTTATTAGCAGCTGTGTAAGATGATTGTTACATTGTAGTACACACAGAACACTCGTTCATTATATTTTTCCTATCCGACTATCTATTCACAAAAACAGTTTCATTCCTCGACACAATATTGTGCATCAACGATTTAAGTTTTGAATTCGACTGATCAATCGGTGCTTGTAATTAACAAGAGAATAATCGTTAACAATCGCAATCGATAAAAATACAAAAGTACGTCTATATAGAAACTTTACCAATGAAGTTTTTGTTTTATTATCAATTATTAAACGTACTGTCTTACCACTGAATTTGTCTCTAAAACAAATCGTTCAAAACATCGTTTGAAGTTAAAGAAGCCACCACGACTGTTCATATATAGTTAACTGGTCGAAGAGCTGCCGCAATACAAACGAATCAATTTTCCAGCCGATTACCGAGACAGGATCGTTCAGTTTGAAAAGAATCTATATCCTCCGGCAGGCCACTTCCTTTCCCACTGCGCGGACCGAATGCCCGCGGCGTTTTTAGAACGTCGATGCGTTACTTAGGCCATTATTTAAGTGGCGCGCTAGGGGGACATTAAGTCGTTTGTGAAGTGCAATGCTATCACGACGTGTCCTTGGCGAACCTGTTATTGGAATTCATGGTGAGTGACACAAAAGAAGGGAAAAAAACCGTAACGACGAGCGCGACGCCTGTGTGCATTGTGTGGGAGAGTCGGTATGTACGAGAAATACAGTATACCACCTCCTGGCATAATGCGAGCCTCGCAATAGAATTACTATCGCGCTGGGCGTGCACGCGCGTCACTCTCTACCAAATTCGCTTTCTAACTTGCATCCGAACAATCGTCGATTAGTCGCACTCGAAACGCGTGACGACAATTCCCATGATTTCCTCTTAACATAGTAATCCTGTATCAGGCGTGATATTATTAGTAGTGTATAATGTAATACGATTAATTACTTTTTTGTGACTGATAATTTAGAAGTATTCATAAAAGTCAATATTTATATGACTTCTTTGGTAATAGAAATCGTTCTGTCGAGTTCCGGTCAGTCTATTTATTTCAAAGATTCTATAACTTTCTTAATTATCGGTAGAATCGTTTCGAAATTTGTTCTAAAATATTATGAGTAGTATAGGGGAATATTGAATATTTATCTAAACAAGTTGTTTCTCTGAAATTAATAATATTCTGGTTCAGATATTCTATTTGGAAAATGTGTAATTAGCTCAGCTGCTCTGTTTAAAATGGAGATAGCAAAAGCTCGTTTATCAGAGGAAGAGAAACTGGACACGTCAAAAGCCAGTTCACCAATTAGGAGCTAAAACGTTTCATTTATCCCTCCGCTTCTCGAACACCGACATTCTTTTTTTTTCCATTCGGCGTCGAAACAATACGAGACAGCGTCGCGTCGCCATTTTCCACGGTTCTCTCTCCGACTCCTTGCGTAATACGCTAGTGATTCACGAGTATTTACTGCCGCGCAGAACTGAGGTCAACATAAGCGTGACTGAACAGCAGAGCCGCCAATAATTCAAACGCGGTATCCCGATATATTTTTACGACAGATTTGCATTTAAATGGTTCGCGATAGTTGCCGACGAGCGTAATACTTTACAGTCGTCGAACATCGCCATAACGAATTCTTCGCTTTTCGGTGTTCGACAGTTCCCATGACGTTTGGACCGGCTGTCGTGAAATAGAAATGGAGGAACAATCGGCGCCAAGGTAAAAAATTAGACGAAAAAGGTTAGAAAACGAATCATCCTTTTATAATATCGTGATAGACTCGTGGAGGAGACTTCGAATATAGTTCAACGAGTTTAAATGTCAGTTTCTTTGAATCAGAATGGAGCATTATGTTTCTTGTTACTAATTTGTATGGTTCAGAGTTCATTTAGAGAAAGGAAGAGCGTGGAAATCGTTATTCTCCTAAAGTAGAGTATTGGCTTAATTAATATAAGTAGATTATTAATCATAAGTATTTTTAACGACATTAATTATGAAATTAAATTATCGGGCAAGGGATCAATGTGATAAGAGAATTATAAAAATTCAGTTCAAGGGTAAGATGGAAATTATTTAACGCTAAAACTATCGGAGCAGTCAATTGTCTCGCTCGAGAATTTTTATTTTGCAAGTATTTAAGTCACAAAAGCGTCGTTGCCGGAGATTTTTAATTAAATTCGTTTATTTGTATAGATACAATACCAGCAGACCCTTCGAATCTCAAGAAACGTGTTCTAATTTTGATAAAAGTTGGAAATGAGTCACCGTAATCGCTCGGTAATTTTAGCGTTAAAACGGTTAGGTTCGATGTGCAGATTATAATAACGTGACAGGTTAGCTGTAAACATATTATACATTCGTTGATAAATGGACGTGACATGCAATATGCGTGTCTAAATGTTATTTAATCCTTCCTTCCTCGGTTAAAATACTTAATGCCCGCTGAAAGATAATATCGTAACGCTACAGATGAATTATAGTTTGAACAACACGGAGAGAAGAATTGGGCTCACAATGGGCAGATAAGGAACTCGCAAACGGCGGGATAAAATGACTATGACTTCCGCGGAATTATAGTGCAATTAGATGGACTTCGTCAATTAAAAATACAATTCGCGTAACGAATTGCGCGAGCGGGTAGTACATACAATGCTGTGAACTCGCGTTAGATAAATATTTTACGATCGTAAGAAAATGGATACCGTGATCCTCGGTATACTCGGTGGCTTTCAAATAACAGTGTAGAGGCTTGTTAAGCCAATTGATGCCTCTCGTTCAATATCTCGTGAAAACTTTGTCGATGTCTAGTCTGCTAACCTTTATACACTCGGTGTCCATAAATATCTAGCGAAGAGAAGAAAAATCAATTTAAAAATGCGAGTATTACCATCATTGATGAAAGAACTTCAATGAAGAACTTAAAGTCTTAATCTAAATCATTAACACGTTCGTAGACGTGAATGCTATAATATTCAAATTTATAAGTCACATTATCATGCATTTAATTCTATATAGCCTTCATTTTTTCAAATTATTATGCACTTCAACCCTGAGAGTACTCCACTTACATTTCTTCTATTTTTGCAGCTCGTTAAAATGTTTGTCTACGAACGTAACTTCCATTTTAAGAATAATCCTATGCCTCAGGTATCCATCAAAATACTTACGTCACTCACTATAAAAACTCTTCACGTTTTCTCAATTAACGGATACAAAGAATAATAACAATTCAATTGAACCACCTTCCTAAGTATCGCATTTCTTTCCCTACCAATTAACCAATTCAATTCCGGCCGACCCTAGCTACATTCAAGGAGACATTTTAACTATTTCCGACTTGATACGTCATCCGGTTCCGCCGCGCCTATTTAAAGTTTTGTAGAGCTGCTGCGAGGCGTAATGCTTATTTCAGGGTTCAGTTGATCAATTCTAGCGAACGTTCAACAAGTTCCGCGCGCGGAAAAGCTGTTCGAGAAAACGTATTCGGGGTCGACGAGAGGCCAGAGGCCAGACTCGCAACTACTACACCTATCAGATCACTTAGCCAAGCTGAGGAATTCCGCCGATTGATCAATTTCCATTTGTTCTCGCCCAATTTTCTATTATTTTATTTCGTAATTCGTAACATTCTCGATTACTAATTTATTATTCGTCCATACGGTCGCAAGTAACCAATGAAAACTATAAAACGGTAAACCAGAAAGACACCTTTTGACCCCATGCGGTCGCGCCAGTCATCAATTCAACTCCCAACTGTTTATAAATGGCACGTTATCGACGGTTCGTCGAAGCGTGAAATTCAAGCAACTCGGTTAATCGTTATTACATTGTATAATTCCGTCGTCGCGTTGCGGGGATCGCGCGTCGATACAGTTGCCTCTTAAAGTGCCCTGGCGTCATGCGTCAGGCATGCGGCGCAGCCTTACAGGCCTTACACCATCGCGAGCGGACACGGAGAGCTCGTTATGTGGGCGCTTCCGGCAAGGGCATGGGACCTGATGTAATTGCATTTGACTGTCATTAGTTAAAATAACCAACGTGAGTAACGCGTTAAAAACGCACAATGGCTGCGTGCGCTCGCTGGAGGAGAAAATCGCGGCCGCCATTGTCGCTCGCGCGCCATTCGTCTCCGCGGACGCATTACTTACCGGCATAAATAAGCGCCGCGCTCCTTGTCAAAACGGAGGACCGTTTTGTCTTCATTATTGCACAATGTAATGCAACGGCGACGCGTTTCGTGAAACGGGAACAGATACGTCGCGTTCGTGTTAGGTGAATCGAGAGGGTTTCGGAGGCAACTTGCCGCTTGTTTGCGGAGAGAAATTGCGTGCGGAGAATCGGTTTGATTTTGAGATGGTTTTCAGGACGAGAGATTTCTTGGTTGATTTACAAATGATTTAGTAGATGAGATTTTTTCTTTGATTTCAGAGAGATGTTGTAGTTGAGTGATTGTTTGTTTGGTTTCAAAATAATTTTAACGATGAGATTTTTTATTTGATTTCAGAATGATTTTACGGTTGATAGATTGTTTGTTTAATTTCAAAGTGATTCGGAAGATGAAACTTTTTGTTTGATCTTAAAATAATTTTGTAGGTGAGACGTTTCGTTGGATTTAGAAAGATGTTTTGTTGTTTAAGTTGATTATATTCGTCGTCGGTGAGAATATTGATAATAAAGTGATCGCAGCGAACAGTGCTTTATATTTATTTCAAAGCTATATTTTGTTGTATAAATTTTCAATTTGAAACTACTGACAACACGATTCCACTGCATTTAATTCGGACTATTATAAAACTCCTCTCTTTAGTGGCGCACGGTACACGTCATGAAATAAACTACGTGTTTTCAGCGCAACGCGGTTATTGGAATCGAAATATTCACATACGTGACAATTTCATTGATTGTCTCTTTTTTTTTTAATGTCATTTGGTCCGAATAGCATGTGGTTTTGACAGCGGGCGGAAAACATTTTCATTAAAAGCTGAATACCGAGCTCGGAAAATTATTCCGTGAAACAGAATATAAATTGACGAGAAGACAGGTAAAATGAAACGGGACTGTTTAAACATTATTTAATTAAACGACTTTCTAACCGAGCCAAATAAGAAGAGCACGATTACTCGAACGGAATAGTATATTTAGTTTTTTCGTCTTTAAACGCGTCGCGGGAACGGTCTAAAGAGAGAAAATATGTAGCCGGGTAATAATTACGACTTCATCTTAAGTCTACTTACAATTTTGCTGCGAATGTTATTAAAAGCGGCAATATTTTCAGCCACCTAAGCCTTGTTTGCATAACAAACGGCGCGTTTCGCGAATAATTCCTTTCCTTGCACTTTCGCGTGCTTATCTTTAATGTTTTCTCCATTGTGCCGCTCTACTTCACTTTTCCCTTTCGCAAACTTTGCGTTAATTAAGCTGCGGGAAAAGTGTTGAGGGTAATTGCGTATTAACTCGAACAGCATTCCCGATTTTTCACTCGTCGCGTCTGTCGCCGTGAAATTCGCTCGGATCGATTGAAAGTTTCCTTGGAAAAGCTTCTCCAAATTGAACGTACCCGTAAACACGTAACATAACTAAATAAAAATTTTTCAAAATAATGAATCACTCGATAGTCCTTCCAATATACTCCAAATATATAACACAAAACTGTAATATCTGTAACATTATCTTAAACACAGCCTTAATCGTTCCAAATTCGAGTATGATAACCACTTTCCTCAAGAAGATGTTCCGTCTCAAATTCCGCGCAAACGAATAAATAGAAACAACCAAAGGAGAGGAAACTCGTTTCACGAATTTCACGAAAAAGCAAAGCAAAATATTTCCGACCCTTTGGAAGGGAATAAATCGAAACATGCGATCCGGGGGAAATTCGTTTCACGAATTTTACGGGAAAACAAAGCGAAGTGGATCGCTCGGCATCCTACGCGCCGAGACAGCCGGCTTTATTTAACTGTTATTAAATTTAATATTTGCAAAATTATTCCGCATAATCCATCCGGACTCTCTCGAAGCTCCCTCATCCCGCCGGAAATGTAAATCCGCGGTAGCTTCGTGCAACGGTTACCTAAAAAGGTAGAGGAAATCCTGATTGAAGAATTAAGGTCCACGGAAGTTTCGCGAGCAATTTCGCGAGGCGCATCGAGCCGCGCGGCGACGATTAGGTTAAACACTGATACAGTTAATCCGAGGCGGGGCTTAACAGGTGTTAAATGGACCCGTTTTCGAGTGTTTAATGAAATACCGTGGCTAACTAGTTAAACGCGTTAACTGTTCTCATTAGGTGACCACTTTGGTTGCTTAATCGCTTCGAAGTGGCCGATTTTCAGCCGCCCGGCAAGTTACACCGAAGTTGAACGCCGTCGGAGATATTGACAGAGGATTAGCGTCGTTATTGCGCTTCCTATAACTGGAGATAATTCGCCGGCAAATAATTATTCTGGATCTAAACGCCGCGAAAATGTATTTAACCCGCCGCCATCCGTGTCGATGTTTCCTTCCCGTGGTTGACGATCGAGCGCTTGACACAGTTAAACGGTCGAAATATTAACGCCTCGGCAGACTTCGTTACAAAATACTAGATTAAAATTCAAATTGAATTACAATTAGAACAAATATATTATATACAGAATATTAACGAAAATATTAACTCTATACCGTGTCACAGTTGTGACGAAGGCTTTGAACTGAGTTTGACGAATCTTATTTACTTCTCTCGAATATTTATTAAATATTACTTTTATCAATCGTTAACCTGTTGAATAATTCTAGTAAACTAACGATAAAACAGCTTCATCAGCTGCGAATGAAATCATACGGATTAAAAAAATACAAATAATTCAAATAAAACGAATTCCCATTATTTCAATGTTCGTCGATACGTTCAATCTACACCAGTTTCCATAATTATTGATAATTTTTCAAGCCCATAAACCGTCGCAAACGACTCGCTACACAGATCCATATTGAACTCAATTTCCAAGTAATACGTTCCCTTGCACGCCGCAAGATCAATTAAATCACTGATGCGAATCATTAACAGTTCATTCCTGTCTCCGTCCATCCGAAGTTTCGAATACGCGTTAATAACTTCGGTCACACCCTGGCAGCGAGCGCATGGGAAGAAGTACCGTTCGAATAATCGGGATCCAACTGTCCCGCTATCGAGAACAAAATCTCTAAAGCTACTTGAAACAAAGTTACAAGTTCCCGGTTGACGATAATCCGGAGGAGTCGACGAAGCAAGGTCGTTCATAATCGATATCAGAAGTTTTCCGTAATGCCCAGGGAACACTATACTCGTGGGTGTGTTTTAAGTATCCGTAAATCGAGATCCAGAAGTTCTTGCTCCTCTCGGAGTCCGCCTCTGCCCGAGATATCGCGATACGAGATACCATTTTTTTCCTCTCTCTCTCTCTCTCTCTCTCTCTCTCTCTCTCTCTCTCTCTCTCTCTCTCTCTCTCTCTCTCTCTCTCTCTCTCTCTGTCTCTCTCCCCCCCTCTCCTCAGCCTACTCTTCCACCGTAGCCCGAGTGGAATTACACGAGGCGCGTCCGTTGTGTCCTTGCAGACGACACCCACGTCGCGTTGCGAACACTTGCACTCCACACCCGATGCCTTATACCTTTTTATTATCCTCCTTCTGCACGTCGCCCGCTTTAATGCGCAGTTCACTTTTTTACCTGCAACATTTACCTACAGCGGCGTATCCGCCGCGCCGGGATGGCTAGCGCTTATTTCGACCCGGTCTAATGCTTCCGTTCCAGTTAGAGTAATTAGGCGGCTTAACGTTTAAAACATCCCTTTCGAGATTTCCTGGTTCATTGTTTGCGTGGCCCGCGTGAGAACATTTGGAAGTATTCGATGGGACTTTTTAATGGAATTATAATTGTACTTGATGTTCTGGGGACATTTTTGAGAGAAATTAACGGAGATCGATGATATGTTATTCAAGTGAGATGAAAATGTAGTTCACTGTCAATGGGATCGTTGTGAAACATTTCTGTTGTAATAGGTACGATTTCAGTTTCAGTGAGTACTGTCTTTAGTGAATTACAGTCGAATTATAGAGACGTCGCTCTAATTAAATGCTAATTTAATGGTTCATTTATTGATCCAGTTTAATTCGTAAAATATTAATATAGCAATTACTTGAATGATTTGCTAATATTAAACTGAACAACGGATGTATCTTCTTTTATTAATAATTCATCAACCAAATCGGCAACCGCTTTAATCAACGATTTACATAAAAATTCCGTTGTGTCATTACACTGAAAAAGCTCAAGAATCTTCCAATCTGTTTGGAAAAGCCATATCGAGGTCTCCATCGAACACCACCCCAAAACTCATTCCCTCGTTCCGACGACCATAAACTATTCTTAATTGCGACACACTCGGTAATGACAAGGGACTTCCTCCCAGAACAAAAAAAGAAATCGTTAACCACGCGTCCGCTGTTCCACCTACCGCGGCCTCGATTGCTGATTCCCATTCAACGATAAATAACGAAAAAGAAAAAAAACGGTGTCCCGGGCCTAGAACGGTTCCGTGAGGGCACGTGGACTGTGCAACGGCGGAATCAGACTCCTCACCTGTTCAGGACAGGTGCAAACCGGCTGAAATGATGGTGGCTGCGAGTCCTGCGCCGTGACCGGAAGAACCCGATGTGGGTTTTATTGAGGGAAAAAAAACACGGGCGATTCGGGACGAAATCCGAGCAGCTGTGTCCGTTGAGCATTTTTGACACTCGTGTGCTGTTCGTGTAATTATCGTACTGTACAATCATCTGGTAACATTGGCACGATGAACCGATTACTGATTACCATTATTATTTCAATCGTCTACATTGGTAACTAGATTTTCAATGGGTTGTTAATTAATTAGTGTTTATTGATATAATGTAGTGAATAAATAGTATCTAATGACTCAATAATATGGCAATATATTAGATGTTACTATTGGTTACTATATTACTATGATTGGTCGTTGTGATACAATAAATTCATAAATTTGAGTTACATTATAAATGATAGGGTGTTATAATATAGTAAATAGTAATATCTGTATATTACCATATCATTGTATTATTAGATACACATTTATTTATGTATACAACAGAACTTCGATCAAAAGAGTTGCTATTTTCTCTGATTCAAATTTCCTACGATCTTAATTAGTTTGGAATTCAATCATTCATACTGCAAGAATATTTAAAATATTCAATAATTTCGTCTCCGACTCGCCATTTATCTACTCGTGTAATTCAATTAGAGGTTATACCGTGTAAAAAAAACCCTGCAACGATAATGGGATATTTTTCATTCTACGTGATCCAAATGGGCTGAAATTATTTCGTAGTGAACCAGTCACTTCGCGTTATCTTAATGCCTTGACTGTTAACATTTTTACTACCGACGACTGTTCGGCCTACTGCTGGACAGTGAATAATTATGCAAATACAAATCTTTCAAAGCTAATTAACGAGAACTGCCGCTGAACAGAAACACCGCTTTTTTTCTGTTATGGATTCAGCGGGGAATTTACGAGTGTAAATTCGTTCTAGCGGAATGGATATTGCGGAGAAGTTAATCAGAAACGGGTGGGAGGAGCATGTAGGTGCCGTTTTATCCGTTGATCCGACGACATTCGTGGCGAAGTGGCGTTTAAACGAGGGAATAAAATTTTGCTTTGTAGAACGGAGACTGATTAATGTTTTCGAAGGCGTTTGAGATGAACGGATAAGATTGGAGTTCGCTGCCTCAGCGTCTGGCGGTGATGACTATGTAAGGGCGATCATAGTTTTACACGGTACGTAAAGCTAAGGGAGCCGCCGGGTCACAATGACGTTTTTAACGAGGCAATTCCGTACTGCGGCGGGAAAGGTGAACGCACGGACCTGTGTGTTGAATTTTTGAATAAATCCTTTCCAGTAGATTATTAACCCTCCGCGGGCGAAAAGTTTTCAAACGTTTAGAAACTTTTACCGGAAAAGATTGAATCACGCGTCGTTGTCTTTAATATCGGGAGAAAGGAAACCGCGTATCAATCTCTCGTTATTTGAATAATTCGATTATTCATTCGCGGCTATCGATCTTAGATGACAGCTCGAAGTTGTAATTATGACTTATTAGCGGTGACCGTAATTCTGTTCTTTATATAAAGACAGTTCAATTGAAACTATGGATACTGTTATTAGAAGGTATGGCATTATAATTAGGAACTCAATAACTCTTGCGTATCATTTCTTTTTCAATATTCTATTTGGAAGATTCGTTGAATTCAATAGAACGACACGTAGGTAATTAAGTGACTTATAAAATCGAATATTGAACAACGACTCGCTATTAATTAATTGAAGGAAGTAAAAAAGAATCTGGTTTAACCTCAGATCTACCATTACGTTAAATCATTTAACGAACACAAGCGAAAAGCATTATCTCTAAAGACAAATTGCTATCCTCGAGGAACGACAAGAAGCGAAATATAATTAAGAAACAAATTACTCGTTACAACGAATAAATTAAGGGTACACGAAACGTTATCCCCAATTAATATCGACAGTTTCACTTAAGGAAACGCTTGCACGTTGTTTCACAAGAAACGAAAGAAAAAACGATAGGGGGAAAGCGGTAAGGGGGCCGTGTAACACGGTGTAGTCGCCGGTGTTACGCGTGTTCGGTTATGCCGGCGTAAAAACGTAATTTAAATGTTCATTGGACATTAACCGGAATGAAGGAACAGTCGTAAAAAAAGGAGGAAGAAGAAGAAGAGGACGAAGAGGAGGAGGAGAAGGAGGGAAGAAGAAGCAAGGCCTGTACCGCGAGTCAATTTTCATTTAGTTTTACCTCGAAAGACGAGTTAACGATACCCGGTTTACGTACCCTTCGCGGGGATTGGCGCCGTTTATTATAGTGCAACCGGTTGTAATGGTCACCGGCGATCGATCGCAGTGCACACTGTACAAAATTATTACGTCATTATCCGCCGTTAAATCGCGATTAACTGCGCTCGCGGGGTAACTCAATTAAACGTTTCCTCGATACGGTAACCCTAATAAATATCAATTCGCTTCAATAGGGCCCCTTTTTTGCAGTTCCACTTAACGCGCCGCGGCTCGTATATCAGGCTCGTAAGGGCGTATTTAGTGTTTCAGGCATTTATTTCACTGCTCCTTTCAGTTACGGCAATCAGGGTCGGTGCAATATTTTCGAACGGACAGCATCGCCGTGCTCCTAGGCTTTATACCGTTGTAAATCGAAGTTCGAATGCCCGTGTAACCGTCGCGGTGTCAATCTACGGAGGACAGATCCTCGTGATCCTCTTGGGTATTAGGTTCAGCCCTTTGAGGACGATTGTCGTCGGTTTGGTGACGTCGGAGTATTCATGCTTCGAGCACGATGCGGTACAGGAGTTATTGAATTATTGGAACAATAGAAGATTGTTTAGCTCGCTCCGCTGAAGGTTTTGGATACTTTGGAACGTATCTTACAAAGTAATGCGAGTTTTTTAGGGTTTCCCGAATGGTTGTAGAACGAACGAGGCGGATAAATGACAAACTAACCATTGTGAGCATTCCTGAAGCGATTGTTGATTTCGTTGAGACATAACGGGGCTTTGGAAACAATCAAACGAACAATAGGTATGTTGTCAAATGGTAAAACAATGCGTTTAAAAGTTAACGAGTCGTTCCGCGCGAGTCCCGTCACAGTAATCAGTAATTCAGTTCTGAATTGAAGTCTCGAACGCGTATGGAACAACGTCGTTTGTAGAGTTTCGTAAAAAAAGGAGTGTGTTCGTAATAACTGTTCGTACTTTTCCCATTTAGAACTAATGGCGAAAAAGAGGAATTTCAAGCGTGATTTTACAGAGAACTCTGTTATTCTACGTTCGGAACTTCAGCCCTTTCGGGAAATGAAACTCCAGCAAGGGAACATATTAACTTCGAAATACAGTCTTCCAGAAATATTCAAATATTGAAAAATAATAAATTCATCAGGAAGCAGCAGAAACCATTCATAATTACAAAAATTCCTAAACTGTATCGATACTAATTATTCACACTTCAACTCAGAATCACTAACAAAGAAACTTCCTCAAACCTACTTTTACACGCCTCTCGAAATACTAAAACGTCAGAACAACCTTTCAAAGAAACCCTAAAATACAAACAACTAACACCCGAAACACAAGAAACTCAACTCAACCCTCAAAATCAAAACCTCCCCAAAACCACCGATACGCAAACCCCAAATCCCCTAACCAAAAGCCAACAAAACCCATTCCTCGACAATACCATTCAAGAAAAATCGAAAATCCCGAACGGTCGTTCGCGCGTCCCCGCGAAAAATAGTCCGCCGTAATTGTCCGCTCTCCTCCGGGTTCGTCGCTAATGGCGTAGAGAAGGAACGTAACGCGTGACGTTTTACACGACACTGTTCGTTATGACACGTTCCTTCCTCTCCATTCTGCGCGTTGCGTGGCCCGGGGCGAGGAACCGACAGTTTGACGGATCGATGACCCGGGCCGCGGCGATCGATCCGATCGGATCCGATCGGCCCGCATAGAGATTCCCGTGACAGGATTGCACGGAGGCGCAAAGGGCCCCATTATTTATGAGGGCGTAAATCAGGATCGAGCGGCGATCGGCCGAATCGATCACCCGTCAACCGCCTAACACCGGCGTTCCCTTTGTCGAGGAAACACTGACGAGCCGCCTACGTATCGCTCGCATATCGCCATCATCATCATCATCATCATCATCATCATCATCATCATCATCATGATCATCATCATCATCATGATCATCATCATCATCATCATCATCATCATCAGCATCATCAGCATCAGCATCATCCTCGTCGTCATGCTGATCGTCATCGCGAGTGTCCACGTTGCTGCTTCCTTACGCCGAAGGAAGGGGAAGAGATCCAGGGGAGAGATCAGCCAGCCAGGCTGAATTTGCATTTTTCTCGATCTCCGTTCGCCGGCGGAATCCTTCGACCCTCGAACCCGAGACTTATCTCCGGCTCCAGCCGGGAGACTTACGGCGACCCGCAGAGTTGTTCAAATAAAAGTGACATGTTTATTCGCGGGGATTGCGTAGGGTGGCTTTATGTTGCTGCCAGGGAATATACGCTGCTCAAACAGATCTGGGGGCTAAGTAAGGTATTGAGAGGTGTCCGCGGCACACCGGGACGATCCTAATGTCGCCGGAGCTGTGAACACAGCGGCCGCTGAAGACACGATGTTTAGACATTCGCGTTTGCAGGTGTATTAGAGCGTTGCGTGTGTTTGCGATGATTCCAGCGTGGACTTTGTTTCGACCTTTATGGGAGGCAGAAGTTTCTTGGTGCTGGGACTGACGCAAGTGCGAATGGGTTCTGGTCTCCTTGTTTCGAGATTATTGATTTCTTGGAAGTGTTGAGTACTATTGATTTTAACCCCTTGTCATGTAATAACGAGTGAGACTCGCGATGAAGATTTCTAGATTAATTTAACGAAAATCAATGTCGTTCATTGCCCATGGATCGAAGTAAAAAACTATTTGGTATTATCAATGTATTATCTTCAAATGAAATTTCCACTTAAGGTAGAATGGACAATTATGTTGCATTCCTTCCAAATGGATAGTAAAATGTTACACGAGCTTAGTAGAGAAAGTAAATAACACGTCAAGGGGTTAAAGAAACATAGTTTCGCCTGAATATTGTGATAAATATATGGAGATGACGAAAAGTATGTATTGTTACAATTTTTATTCCAAAAGTGACGCGAGGAAGAAAGGGTTGAGTGGAAAATTTCTTGTTTGGGATTTTGATAAGATGAGGATAGAGTAATAGTATTTTTAAATTGTTACGAATATTTGTCTGCTTTATGTTCCATACACTCGTGTTATAACTGCACAAAAACCACTGTTTGCTGATTACTGGTTGTTTGTATTGGACTTCTGATGTTGTTTCCGTACTATTTTCGTCTCGTTCAGACGCTCAGCAGCTACGCTGGATTTATGTGTAACCTTCTGTCGTCATAAATGCGTCTATAAAATTGTGATTTAATTACGTTGACGTTCGAAATAAATTATTCGGCTTTTAGTGCCGATAAAATTACTCTTCCATCTCGGAGTCGTAAATGGCGGTGATATCGGAAAAGCTGCAAAAAGCGTGGAGTTAACAGGTTCGCTTTTCCGAGCGGCCCGTATTTCAGACGTAAGATAAAGGCGTATCAGTGTTTCGCGAATTAAACGAACAGACGCGGGGGAACTTTTCGCGGGATTATATTATAGAAACGTTGAAACGTAAAGCTAGGAATACCGTCGAATGGAAAGGAAGATCGGGCTTAACCATTCATCCCGGGAGATAATTAATTTCAGGGCAATTCTCCGAGTAATAGTTATCGTCGTCGCCGGCGAAGGAGTTGTTACAAAATTCAGTTTAACGCCGTTACGGTTTTACAATTAAAAGGGCAATAATTAGCAGTAATTTGCCGCGGGATCCGCGACGCAACAAGAAACCCTTTGCCATCAACGATACCGTGGTCGCGGTCTAATTATTCGTGCTGAGCGTTGTTAATTGAATTACGCAATAAATCCCGATAATCGGGCATTAACGGGGAGTAACGGCCGAGCGATTTCTTAAGTAATAATTTCTTATGGCGTACATTGTAATTGATCGTCAGCGTGCATCGCAACCGGTTACGCCGCCATAAACGACGGTAATATCGTCGAAAAGCGCGTAAACCAGCGATCGTTAACCAGATCGTAATCCCCCGGCCAACGGAGATGGAATGAAAACTGATCCGCGATACGAAGTTTTATGGGTGTTTCTTCGTTTGAAAAAAATACATATATATACATATATATATGTGTGTGTGCGCGTGTGTATAGATGAGCATACGCAACTGATACGTAAATAAAATATTTACGCTGCGGCGGGATTAACAATTCCGTGAAACGTGAGTGGCTGCGAGTGTCCGTTTGATAATCCAGTTTTCCGTATACCTTTTTTTTTAACAAAAAAATTTGAAACGTAACAGCGCAAAATACAATTGTAGAACGAGTTCGGGCGATACGTATATTCCAACGTGTAATGGATTTATTCGAACATTGTCAGGAATTGAGTAGTGAATGAAATTTTGAAGTTAATGATCGATTTACCATTTTTCAGAATAATTGGACGATTCAGTGTTTTTCATTATTTGTTGATTTTATGTCTGGTGTTTGTATTCGTCAGTCAATTCATAAATTTAATTCGAACATAATCTTTAAACAGGTTCATTTATAAAAATTATAATATGAATTTTATAGTTTGAAAAATTGGCGATTCGACGTGACGAAAATTTCTCTTAAATGTAACGATTCTTATAGGAGTAATTTATAAAGTTTCAGCGATGTATTTCTTGTATAAAAATATTTCATTTTCCCACAAAGACTCGATGATAAATGTCTAACAAGATGGGAGCGTCCGAGAAAGCGTGAAAGACACGGTGCTAATGAATTCTCCAGAAACGAATTCTTTCGCGTGGAATCCGATTTCCATTCGACGAATAAAGCAACAATACTCTTTTTCCCTTGAGTTTCTTGCTCCAGCTTTTTCTGTAACAGCCGAACCGGAGACCAGATGCTGTGCGTACGAGAGGCCAACGCCGTAAATTATTGTTAAGTGCCGGGCAGCCTTGTGTTAAGTAACGTACACAAGCAGTCGGAATGTTCCTCTAATAAACAGTGCTCTGTGCTCGAATTCCGTGAATTCAATGCTCGTGAATCATCGTACTAACGGGGATACTCTCAAATCCATCGCGTCCACCATTTTCCCCTGCCTGCACGCTCGTATCGTCGCGGTGCCCTTGATACGCGTTTGATTTGTGAATTATTGATCGCCCCGCGAATGTTTCTACAACCATCAATTTTAATGCCACAGTTGGATTTAAACAAAAACTTGTTTACTTCATCATTGATCCCACCGATTTCTAATTAATCCAAAAACACTAAGGATTCATTCGAATCTTTATTCTGTATAGAATTCTTAGTAATCCGATACCGAATCTAATTTACATTTCCTCATATTCACTTTCCTTAAAATATCTTCCTTAAATCGACACGACCAAAATAGACTCATCAAATTAATACAAATCAAACTAGTAGTTTTCATTTAAATATTCAACTACGCACATCACCCTATTAAAACTGTATACAAGCATATATTCCCACTACTTGCTTTTTTTCCAATCGATATTCCGCCGCCCAATCAATTCGCTCTGCAATTTAACAAATCTCATAATCCACTAACCCAATTTTTTCCGGCAAATTAATGTAAATCGATATTATCCACGCAACCAGAAAACCGACGCTCTTTTCTCACCCACGTATCTCCGCGAAACGAGGCTGTTTAATATTCAAAATCTCGTGTCAATTAAATCGGACCGCGGAGGAGGAAGGTGTTCGTTAATTACCATATGACCACATCGCCCGACGCGTTCACCGATTACATCTGTCCTGGCGTAAATCAGATCTTACGTCCTCCCGCGATCAACGCGTGTGCCCATTAATAATTTAGCCTTCGCCATGTGCTTCATATTATCATCGCAGCGTTACGTGTCGCGCTGGCCTTGGCGTTTAACATCATCCACCTGAATATAACGTTCCGCCTAACGTTCGAGATAAGTCAGCAACACGACGGCTGCCGATCCTCTCGACTTATTCATATCGGTTAATTATGAATCGATGATGCCTTTCCCGCTGGCTCGGTTGAATCGGGTCACTTGTTATTAGCAGTAACATCGGCTCTTGAAAAATCATCGGCTCGCCGCGCGCCGTGATTTTTTTCCGCCGTCGATAAATCAACGGAGTGAGTCACGGCTAGCCGGTCCCCGTTCGCGAGACACGCGCGTTATCGCCTCCGCAAAGTATCAGTTAAAAACGTTTTAATCTCAATTACAAAGTTAATTACCGGCCGGCAGCCAGCCTGTCGATTGTCCACGTTCTATCGAAATTTTTATCGTGCCCGGCATCGGCTGCTCCCTTTCCCTCTGATTATCCGCCCGGCACTTTTACGGAATGGAACTGGTTTCACTTGCGCCGAGTAACACCGTGACCGTTCGCTCGACCGGCCGGCCGGCCGGTCGGTAGGAAATTAGATTTCGCGTAATTACGCCGAGTAAGTGGAGACGAGGGAATTTTGAAATAACGATCGCGATGCCGGCGTCCTCCGCTTATGGCGAAGTTCGCGGCGAGGCTATCTCTGGATCGATCGCGATTCGAACTGCCGCGGGGGAATGTCTTTTGGCAGTCGAAACTTTGATAACGTTCCCTTGTTTCACAGAGATTCGACTGTTTTCAGTTTTATTCGAGCTTACTTTGTACAGAAGTGTTTTGTTCTTGGGACATTTAGAGCTGTGGATACGTTAATTCTATGTTAAACCTCGTCTTAGCAATCGAAGTATTTGGGTTTGTTCAAACGTTAGTGTTGTTATTGCGATTTTTTGCTGTAGCACTAACGTTTAAACAAATCCAAATAGTTCTATTGCTAGTATAAGGTTTAATATGAAATTATCGTATCCACAGCTCTTCAAATTTTCTAAGAAATCTTCCTCTGATACCTTTTCGTATATTACTTTCAAAGCACGTATCAACGATCTTCAGGAAAAAGTGACAAACTATCTAGAAGAAAGATTAAAAATGGGTAATTACATAAACTCAAGTAAACATATGTTAAATGAATCTCATTTAAACTGTATAAATCTCCACAAACTTCTACCGAAACGTTCCTCCCCAAAAATCTCTCAAAATACCACTCGAATCTCCGCGAAACTACAAAACGACGTCCAATTATCACACTTCACATGCCCCGGACGCCAAACGTTCGGACAACTTGCAACACTCTCCCGTGAAACAGTTTGCGGCCACCGTGAAACGTTAGAATCATCCGTCTGGCGACAGATAGAAAAAAGGGGAAACAGAATCCGTGCTCCATTGCCGAAGAGAAAATCGCCGTCACGAAATCAATTTTTCGCGAGACGGGAATACTAAGGAGTCCAGCGGGCTCGGGGAGGAGCGGGACAGTTGCAGGTGGGAGAGCTGTCGTTCGGTTGATGTCGGGTGGCGGAATTAAAACGCCTGTTTCGGAATATTCCCGACGAGAAGCCGGAAGCCCGTGTAGCGACGGCGAACGTGACGGAACAAAGAATAGGAAGCGAGGGGGAGAAACGGGGAAAGGAACTGGAACAACGGATGGAACGGATTCGGAGTCTCTCTCGTTGTCTCTCCTTCTCTCCCGGTCGTCTCTGTCCCCCCCTCTCTCTCTCTCTCTCTCTCTCTCGCTTGCTCTCCGGTGTTCGGAGATGACGTCATAAACCTTATTTATATCCGCGCGTGTTTCAGGCGTACAGCGGTGCCGTTATTCGGGGCACACCTCGTTTCAGTTTGCGCGCGGATGCGGGCGGAAATACGTGGATACACACGCGTGCACGTTCGTGCCTGCGGTTAAACACGCACCGCGAGCGGCCGCGCGCGCAACAGCACATCCTACGCGAGAGGATTGCGTCATGCCGGCAGCTCCAGTTGTCGGGTTACGAAATCCTGGAAAATCTACGAGGGCCCTCGCGGCTCGAATCGACGATCCGCGCGATACGATCGATGGAAATGCGGTTGAATTATTTCTGTCGCGGCTCGGGAAGAATGTTCGAAGTTGCTTTGGGAGTTGTGCTCGGGCGTTTGAATTATGGCGCGTTACGCTTTGGGGATGGTTGACGTTGGTTTAAGTTTGCTGGGTTTTCTGGAATTGAAATTGGTTTTGGATGTAGTGCTCGGGACATGGTATTTTTTGGATATCTAAATGGTTGGGTAAATCGGTGCAAATAGTTGAATAAATGATTGTTGAAATAGTTGTATAAATAGTTACCTAAATAGTTACCTAAATAGTAACCTAAATAGTTACCTAAATAGTTACGTAAATAATTTGCTTAAATAGTTATATAAATAATTACCTAAATAGTTACCTAATACTTATCTAAATAGTAACCTAAATAATTGCCTAAATAGTTATATAATTAATTGCCTAAATAGTTACCTGAATTCTTACCTAAATAAATGCCCAAATAGTTATATAAATACTTATCTAATTGTATATCTAAAGAGATATTTAAATAACTATCGAAATAATGACCTAAACAGTTATCCAAATAATTATTTGAATTACTAGGCTATGCGTTAATTATTTTTAAAATTATTTAAATCTAAGTTCCAGCTGAACTGCACGTGAACGTTCGCTAATAATTTTCCAAAATAAGTACAAACTCTAACGAAAAATGATCAAAGAGAAAATTTCTCCCGGTCGGAAATAGAAAGCAAGGCAAATCCTCGAAGTGTCACGACGCAGCGAATTGTCCAGGAAAAAGCAAAAATTAAAGACTGTAGGGAATTCGGTTACGCTTTCGCGAGTCACGAGTACAGGGCAAGGCCCGGCCGGGCGGCGTCGTAATATTATGTCGGCCGACCGCGTGCGCGGTGGTTAACAGGAAACAGAGGAAATATAAAATGAATTACGGCTGTAGCCGGACACGTTTGTGTCTGCCGTCCTTTACGGTTAATACGAGAAAAATGCATATTCGTGTTTCCCGTGGACGATGTTTTAATCCTGTCCGCATCCACTTCGTCCGGCTGCAATGTAAGACAAGGTCCAGCTGCGAACGCGTGATTCAAACGTTGCGGGGGATATTAACATAATTCACTTTAACGAATGAACGTGCTCGGTTGACGCCTCGGTGTCCCCTGAGATCCTTAACTGCACGTTCGAGTCCTTTAGTATTATTTGATAACGGCTAATCGCTGAGATAAGCAAGTTTCGCGTATTACTATATAAGAATAACGTTAATCTCCAACGTCTTTTAGATAAAAAATATAATTCAGAAATATCTACAAGTGGTACCATAATATTTTATATTATTCAAATATAATTACTGAAAAACATTTCATTGTTTCCCGAGAAACTGAAAATTTAGACTCTCTGTAAGTTACCTTATGCGATACAAATTCTTCGAAGGTTTATGTAAATTAGTTTTGTCTATAACCTATTTTCCTAAATTTTACGCAACTAATAATAAGACAGGATATTACCGATACATTAATAATACAGACTTCCGACAAATTAAAGGAACAATTCAATCAACACAAATGAACCTTCGCAACTCGCTGCACCCTGCCATTACCCGAAACAAAAGGATATAATTCCGATGAATGGTAATTTCCGCGCAGTCCCAGCTCGCCGAAATGAAATGAAATTTCCCCGGGAAAGGAAAACTTGCTACCCAAGCAGAGGATTCCCGTTCTATCATCCGTGGCCACCGATACCGCATGCGAACAGCCGAAAAGCGGGACGCGGCCGTAGTGCCTTATTGGGTTCTTATGTTAAACAAAAACCATATATAATGGCACGCAACGTTCGGGCGGGGAATCGTTGGACGCACGTGTCCTTTCGGAATTTCATACGCTTCCATCCTATTATTTACGATGTAACGGAGCACGTAGTGACGCGAAGGAGAAAAAGAAAGGGACAAAGTCGGAGAGCAACGTTGGTCGAGCGCCGGGTTGGATGGAAAAGGGGGTGGCGGGGCGTGCCGGACGGGAGCGGTTAATGTAAAATCGAATTTCCCTCGGTCGGATGGAAAACAAAGTGGAGGGAACAAAGAGAATATCTTCTGCGAGGAATAATTTTGTATCGGCTACATCCGCTGGCGCAGTAGTTTCCCGATGGTTTTGAATAATTCACCGGGGACCGTTTTATTCCAGCGATATGTCATGCAATTTGTAATATTACAGAGTGAAATGTGTCTCCCCTATCCTTACTTCGACAACCTGCCGCAATTAGAGTGATACTTCGTAATTCCTATTCATCGCGAGCTGAGTATGTTCACCGGCGGGTAGCTAAACCCTTAGCACTGATGTCAACGGTGGAAAGTATTCGACTGAGGAGACCGAGCTCTTGTTGCGATGATTATTCACATATCGGGCGTGGAGAGTATTTTTATTTGCGACGAGGGCGTAGTGGAATAACAGTTGCCTCCGATAAGTGACATTTTAATGGAAATGCGTTCGTTTCTTTGTAGTGTCCCGAGGAAGGAAGTTGAACAGTTGTTCTAGGGCACATTTTAAAATCAATAGTATAATAATTTCAGTTTAGGTGATGTTTATTAATAATTGTAAATAGGAAATGTTAATCTTTGTGATGCTTAAGCGTGTGCTCTCAATATTCGCGTGTATTTTAATTGTAAATGACAGTTCGAACCGGTAACGACAGCTATCTCCGCCAGGATATTTCAAAGATGCTACAAGATATCCACATGTGCATGCGTTATGACAGTCTGGTCCAATCAACTGGGGGAAGACGATTTGCATTATATATATGTATATAATGAGATTGGCTTATTAGAAACGGTCTATCGAATCAAGCATCCGGTTGTCTGTACGAACCGTGTATGCAAATTGGAGATCTGTATGCAGCTGAACCAAGGAAATCTATTTCCAATGCGTTTCGACTGGATTCGTATCACTTACGTTATCAATAAGCTGATATAATTCGTGATTACTGTAGATGAAATAACACCAATTAAATTCGAATTTAACATCTAATTTATTCTATACTCTAAATGAGTGTTTCAGCTAATAAAGGTAATCTTATTGCATCGAAATTTCGAACTAAGTAACTTGTTACGTGTAACAAACGTGTTATTCAATGTTTAAGTAAAAAGGATTAAATGAATTACGTAGTCATTTCTACACAAGATAACAACGCTGTTCCTTTCATTGAATATCGCAGAGGATCGTCAAGCCCCATTTTGCAATTGCCGACAGAGCATCAAGGAAAACGCCGCGAGCAACACCGCGGATTGTTTGCAGATCGAAGATACGTTCTCGCTATTAATCACCTATATCAGTCACGTTCGATGGAATTTCCTCGGATAGGAATCGCTCATTTTTTATGTCGTCGCGTTTGACGGCATGAATCTTATCTCGGTAATTTGTTTGTTCGCGATGAAAAATATTCCTCGCACACTTTATTACGGAATAACTTTCTTATCTTTTGGGACTTCATTGCAAAACATCCCTTAAAGTTTTCATCTCAAACGAAGGAATCTTATTCGTTTTATTTCAGCTTCAGTTTACGTAAAAATTGTTCTATTAATTACTATATACAATCGATTCAATTAATTGCAGTGTACTCTAACAACATCCAATCTTAATTCTCTCAAAAATAAGTCCTAAATCCAACAGACGTTATTCTATCTTTTCAACCTACTCGTTATTTATCATTCGATCCTCATTTCCTCTGAACAAAGTTCCCACTCTAAAAACATCTATTCTATATCCTCGATCCACCAAGTTCGCCAACAAGTCTAAAAACATTACAAATCAGTAAACAGTAACGCAACAGGAAGCTTTCAAATAAAATATTCATAGACCATCGAAGCTCTACCCAACAAAAAAAACATTTCCCTTGAAACTCTCCTTTCAACATTCGCTTACTTGAATCTGGATTTATTTGGGAACGACGAAACCTGCCGGCCGACCCAATATTTGTTCACATAGAATCGGCCGGCTCGATACCAGTTACAGGACACCGAGCACATACGTTACATACACATTATGTACGTTACGAATCGAATGAACCCGTCTTATCAACAGAACATCCCTTCCGCCGGAGCGCGGCGCTCGGCCCGCCGAACGGAATAGAATATATCCGACAGGTAGATTACATTTTCCGGCGGTGTTTCTTGAATGCGATGAAATACCTTTGACGTTCGCGAATCAATCGGATCCGCTCGATACTTGGATTTCGTGCCGGTTGCGCGGGTAAGAGATATTTAATAAAATCCGCGGGGACAGCTCGACGAGGTCTGGAGCGATTTTTAATGGTCTCCCGGCATCATTCGCGGCACGGTCCTCGATATTTATGAGGCAGTCATAAATTTCCATAGCCACGAGAAATGATTTAAATGTAAAGTATTGTTAATATCGCTCGTGGCTCGTTAGCGGATCCAGGAATTGTATAAACAGTCGGGTAATATCCTCCGCCAGCCTGTCCATTATCATATCCGTTAATCGCGCCCGGTTGTAATAACACCGGGGATAATCGTGTTTTTCGTTTTATCTTGTTTGCGCGGACTGCTGTCGGACCCCGTCTCGCCTTTACTTCGGCTCCTGCTAATTGTATTGGTAAACAATGGCGAAGGAACTTGCGCATTAACTGGTCTAATTGTCTGTATGGTAATTGGACGTAGACTAAACCGTTTGTAAGGGTTTCCTAGTAGAACAAGAATATTCAGGTTAATCCTGGTGCCCCTGGATCTGGATTTTAGATTTTCCACTTTAGACTTTAGGCTTTGGATGTTAGATATCACTTGGATTTTGCAATTTTATTTGTACTGATTTTAGATCGATTGAATATTGTTTTCTATTTTGATCATTTGGATTTTGAACTTCAGTTTTATCGAGGTCTTTTAGGTTTTGCAAACTTTGGACTGGGATGTTGTGTTTCTCTGTACGTGAAGGTGGAATTTAAAATTGTATAAATGGAGACTTTAAACTATGAACGTTCAAGATTTTAGATATTAGATATTAAGATTTACATAAAGATACTTAGATTTTGAAATATAAATTTTATTCAGTGAAATATAAGATGAAAGACATTGAGACTTTTTTGACAGTTCTATTTACTATTCCTTGTGCACTGAACAGTTCGCTTCCTCGTAATTGAAAGTGAGTTCCCTTGAAAATAAAATTAACTATAATTACTTAAACATTAAAGTTTTCCGCCTCATTACTTTCATTTACACATTACGCATTGCATAAGCTCTCAGTTCGGTGCATTAGAACAGGTTATGTAATGTGAGAATATCTCCGGTTGTTAAACAACCTTAAATACCCGATAATTGAGAAATGTTCAAGGCCAGTCATCGTATCAAGCTTGCATGAAGCTGATAAGTGTGAAACAAAATTTTCTTCTATGTAACAACTTCACCAAAAAATATACATACAAGTATTTAAAATCTGAAGATTTAAATCATCCTCTCAACTCAAAAGCAAAAATTCAGTTAAATTAATCAAGTCTTTTCTTTTTGTTCCAGATTAAAACTGAAGTTCACCTTTCCAGTCCAAGCTGCGATTAATCCAGCCCCTGTAAGTGTCCACCAAGACCATAAATTAATTGTACTCTCATGGAAAACTAATACCGCAGTTTGACAAATAACGACAAAACGGCCAGGTTATTTATCGCTGGACATAGAGCAATCCCACGATTTTTGCAAGCGCTATTTTTTTAACGGCTCGCCGGGCTAGGAAGAGGGAGCTGAAAAAAAAAATCCGACATAATAGTCACGGTATATATTTCTCATTCTCCAAAACGCGTGTTTCAAAAGGGAAATTTACGAGCATTATAAATACGGTTCCGTGAAACGCTACGAGAGCGCAAACGTCGCTCACACTCAGCCAATTTAATTTATCCTTCCTATACATACATTTTTTCCCCATTCTCGTAACAAAAATGACTCGCTCGCCACCTGGAATTTCCGTATTTATAGCAATCGCATTTCGATGATAAATTCGCCGGCGTAATTAATGCAAATTTATTAATACGCGAATTATACCGAGACCCGCCCCCGCGCACCGCGCCCACCCCCCAAAAAGCCACTTTAATCAGATTATTCCCGACTGAAAAAAAAAAGATGGAAGGCGAATATTGAAGGAGTACCTGAGCGGATTAAAATTGAATTGTATTTTAAATTCATTTCATAATGAGCGCCGGGGTAAAGCGATCGCGGATAGAACCCGGCGACGGTCTTATTTCATTTTCCGCTTCTTTCCCGTCCCTGTGTAAGCGGTTAAAAATAAATTCTCGCATCATTTAATGCCTGCTGAAAGTGCAGTTTATCTAGTTTCGAAACTTAACCGGATTGCGTCACCGGAAAAGACCCAGGATAATTCTCTGTAAAGCACAACGCGGTTACGACACGCGCGAAGTACCATTGCCTCGAGTATTTATCTCGGGTATCGAGGCATTTTCGCGCTGCGCTGGGAAACCCGTTTATAATAGAACTCTTCCTTCCTTTGCTTTTGATTAACGTATTAATATTCTACTACCGCTTTGTTCGGTTATCTTTTCCCATTGGGTAACGCGAGACGATTCGTGAACTGTATTATTGTGGAAATCTTGTCATCAGATGTACTTAATTGCACGCCAGTTGAATTTTAATTGTTGTACAGTTTGTAATGTCCGTATAATTGCGTATTTTAACTTTTATCTCTTAATCGGCAGTATTCTTAATTAGAGTCGTTTTAAAAATTGAGTAGTAATACCAAATAGATTGGAGATTATATTAGTACCATGTAGAAAAATAATATTTTGTAATAACTGTGCGAAGTCTATGAAAATATTCATATTGCCAATCGCCGATGATGAAACGTTTAATAAAAAGTTCAACTGCTTTAATAATCTTACCATTGATCAGTATTTTTCTCGGTGCACTTTCAATTTGAATATTAAACACAACCTTTTTTGTCTTTTAATATGTCCCCTGGATTTACTTCAACTCCTACTACGACCAGTGTGGTTCAATAAAATTATGCATTTCATCTATCGCAGTTTTTCCCGCATATTGATTCAGCCCTGCTGGTAAAATCGATACGTAAATCTTATTAAAATTCATCATACTTTCCAGTTCACTAGATTTTGCATACACACGGCTACCATAAATAAATGCCAAAGTCTTAAGCAATTCGCTGTGCATAAAAATGGTTATAATACGCTTTGCCGCGCTCTAATCCGAGCGGAAATATTCAAATAATTACGAGGCCAGGCGTGGACAATAAATAATTAACGATGTCCGGGGTTCCATTATTGCGAACGGTTGCCCGGTAATCTCGATTCCTCCACGAACCTCAATTTTCCTTTCCCGAACCGAGCCGAGTGGTTTAAATTAAAGCATCGCAGGAGTAAACGCAGTTCCTCGCATTAAATTATGGAAGGGCTGTCTTCTTCTATCTAATTTTCCCGTCGCCGCGAGTTAAGCTGATGCCGGGAATTAAGCCCACCTCTATAAATTCATTGGAAGATAATTCCACTTACAGTTAACATAATTCTTGGATTTTCCTCGGCAAAGTGAGATTCGAACAATCGACTACGGTCAGCCGTTCGGTGGGTTGGGGTCATTGTCTCTCGCCGAATAGAGAGAAAGAAAGAAAGGAAAGAAAGAAAGAGAGAGAGAGAGAGAGAGAGAGAGAGAGAGAGAGTTGGTTTACTTTGAGTCTCCGCGGTGAAGTCTCCTTCTGAGGTATGTAGCCTTTGCCAGTTACTTATCAAATTTGATATTAAAATCAGCTAGACCCGCTCGTCTTTATACTTTGACTATGGTTTCTTTTCTCCTGGCGACGGGGTCGAACTTCCTGTAAGTTGCCTTCGAAGTTGTCGGTTAGAATACCGTTCTTAAGCGTCGTTACCAGGTCGAACAATAAATTTTCGATTTTAAGAAGTTCCCTTTGTTGTTATCGTTAGCCTTTAAGCGCTTTTATTGCTTGTGTTTCAGATTTAAATCTTTGCTTCTTTATACTTTAACTATCAGACTTTACTTTCAGTTTTGATGTTAAATAATTATTTTTATTATCTGGTGGTATTGATATTAACACGTTGATCACGGTCACCAATGACTGGAGCGTTTAAATTACTAGGAAACAATTACAAGGAGAAACTGGTATCGAATTGAAATGTTTAGTAACACGAGTATTAAATAATAGTATAACTTAAGAACTATAGTACCAAACCATTAATAAGTAATTCTAATACAATCTTCCATTAGAACCAAAGACTCTAAACCCTCGTGGCAATCAACGCGTTAATAACAATAGCATTAATATCAATAACCATGCTACAATTATTAATCTATTCACATGTTCAGCAAAACAAGTGTCAGTATCATCATTTCGATATCTAAAACCTTTATTTCCTTCAAAATTTCAACCCTACCAATACGCAAATTTCCATAACCAACTACAACTCACCAATACTACCTATCAGACAAAAATCTAATTCCACCCGAAACAGAATAACTCCCGAAACCTGTCGAGCGTAACACGACCACAGGTGAGCATTACGCCAAATGCATCCATCGGCTCGCATTACGGCACAAATGAACGCGGATGCGTCGAGGGAGATGCATCCGAATACAAGCGACGCGAGGAACACGTCTTCCCTCGTCGAACAGATTGAAATCACTCGGCACAAGAGAAACGAAATTTCTTTCCCAATCTTCCCTCCTCAAAGCGTCTAAACTCGGCCGCGCGGAGAGACACGCGGATACGCAAATCTTCCCCACGAACCATGTCGATTTTCTCCGTTCGCCGTGGAATATTCTCCGTTCCCTTGGAAGCTTTCAGTTTAACGCGCTCTTTGTCTTGGCTACCCGTTTCACGGTGCTCCTGGATCCGCGGGCTGTTCGCCGCGCGCGCTCGCTCGCTCGCTCGCCCGCCCGCCCGCTCGCCCGGTCGTATCGTCCTTTATTTTATCCGTCGAAGCCGGGTAACTGTCGTGCATCGATTTCACGGGACATTCTGCGCAAGTATATTGTTACTCGAGTATCAGCTTAAAGGGACTACAACTCGACGAGACAAAGCGATTGATTGTAACGCGATAGTAAGGGAAGATATAAAAGGAGAAACGAGTGGGGTATCCTTTCCTCTTCGGATGTTCCTCGACAGAGAAAGAAATCCACAAAAGAAATCCGGCGCAGTGATTACCGGCGGAGACGCACTCGAGGAATTGGAATAACGCTCGAGAAATGATATTTTTTATTCCTTTCGGGGCCGATTCTTTTTCCTTAATCCTCTACCCAGACCTCCTGGAACCGATCAGAACGCGTCCCTTCTCCTTATGCCACCCGTTCCCTCTACCCACCCCCCTGTCTCGCTCTCTTTCTGCTCGCGAGAAACGCCTACGTACTCCTCACCCCCCCTTCCTCTCGCTCGAAGAACTTTTTGCACGCGTTAAAAGCCGACTCCGCGACCCTGTTTGATACAGTAATGATCGGGTCTTCGAACGTTTGAATTGCGAGCATCAAATTACACGGTATCACGCGCCGCGAACACCTTGCAGCCAGCCCGCCGCCGGGTTATGAAGATCGTTGCGCCCTTCGATGTCGAACGCGAGATTGTTAATTGCGGAGCACGAATGTTACGCGTGAGTACGGGTTACGACCTATTGATCGCGGTTGGCTTTTTAATTGTTTAATGCGTATCGCAGTTTAAGCTTTTCGGGCGTTTCGTAGGTTTTCACTCGAAGATCGAGATAATTGGAACAACTTAGCGTGCCTTTATTTTCTCATCGATTTGAAATGTAGTAAAGAGTATAGTCAATTTTAATGTTTGGCGGCAATAGCATTTAAATAATCATAGTTGCAGCTATATTAATCTTTGAACATTCGTAATGAAAATAATATAATCCAAGAATAATTAAAAATTTAACAGATATATAAAATAATTGCAAAAATAAGAATATCAAAACCTCGAATACCACTGTTAACTATAATTACAATACAAGTCCTAAAAAGTCGCGAAATTCATCGACGTAACGATCAAACTGAAATTCCCTAAAAATCATAGATTCCAAGAAGCAAAGTAATCCCGGTTTTAATCGGAATTTCCGTGCACGGAACGCGAAAGTCTACGACTGGAGGAGATTCGAAGATAGCGGCGAGGATTTCCCTGCATTTCCCGTGCATCACGCGCGCCGTCGTCGTCGCCCTCCGAAGTGACGCGCGCAGACGTCTCCAAATTTGACGTACGTACGCGAAATATGAAAAAGTTTCGTGGAAAGGGTTAAATGGGGCAAACGCCTGCAGATCCGCCCCCCTCCCGCAGCCGGTTCTCCTTCGGCCCTTTCAGCTTTCTCATCCCAGTCGCGCGCCGAGCCCTGATATATAGCGCGTTTATCGACCGGTTCTTGTCTCGTCGCGGATTAGAAAGAACGGACCTACCGTGTTCAAGCGTGATTCCAATTCCTCGATTCTGTCTGCTAGTAATCACGGCACACCGGATTTCTTTCGGTGCCGGAACTCCCGAGCGCCGATGCAACCCGGCCATTCTTCTTTTTGCGGTTCCTCCGCATCCCGTTACGATCGATTATTTTCCCTTAGACCTTTAATCCGTAACATCGGTCAGGGTACTCGAACAACCGAGACCCCGGTCAGACGAGTTTTGATCCTATTAAGCCTCTTGGCCGAGGACTTTACGTTACGATCTTTGTAATGCGAACGACGATTTCGGAAAAGACGTTCCTTCCTTATTCTTTTGTTTTAAACGAGTTTCCGAAGACTGGAAGTGGAATTTCTTTTGGATCCTTGGTACTTTAACAACTGCTAATTCTACTATGAACTTTATTACCCAGGATTCTCTAAAATTTCTTAACTCCTTATGTATACGAGATACAAACTACTGTTTCCATTCTAAGATGCAATATTTATTTAACTGTAAGAATCATTCATCTGATTTAGGATATTAGAATTGAGTATTCAGTTTAGTATTTGTTCCGTCCCTAGTTCCTTTAATAAAGAATAGATTCCATTTTCTACAATTAACACTAGAACTACCGAGTTAAATTGGCTTTTAAAATTTCTCTATAGAAACTCCGAGAATGCATCCATAGAAACATTAATTGATTTACTATTCAATTGATCTATCGCTAAATCATTTTCCTTAGTAACTTCTCAAACGAGTGTCTATTCATTATTGAATCATTGTAAAAAGAAGAAACCAGGAATGAGTTATTCGACCGATTTGGTAGAATTAGTATCAAGAAGTTGTCTCTTGTCTCACTACGAAGGTGATCTAAAGGTAAATCAATTGTTCCGACTTCATTGATCAGGGGTCTCCGTTGAATCATTGATCAGAGTAAGTTAGACGCTGGAGAACCGCAGACACGCTTGACTGTCGATTACGTTTTCGGCTAGCCACGGCTGAGATTTCACGAGCAAAGAGCTCGCAGCGACAAAGGCTGCTCAGTCGACCGTAGGACAATCAGTCGGAACGCGTTGTATCGCAATGTTCAATGGGGACGACTGTCCCACACAGTCCTGGGTATACAAACGAGACGAACATTATCGATCCACGTACCAATGAGAAATAATGCATTCTCCGGGGAGAACAGCGTTGGGCCCCTCGATCTAAAGAAAATACGCGCGAGCCGAGAATAAACTGTTTCGCGTTCTTTCGTCGAACACGAGCAATCACGCCCCGGCCCTTTCAGGCTCGCCGGCCGTTCTCAAACGCATCCATTTGTATTTCAACCTTTCACCTGACTTCTCGGTTCGTTTAATCCGCCGCGTTCATTCAGAGTTCACTCGACGCAATTGATATTTAAATTGGAAAGGGGACGGTCCGAACCGGACTACGGGAAGATAAGCTTCGCTTCTACAGATATCCTTCGACACTTTTTACATAAATAAAGTGCCCCGAACGCGATCCACTTACGCGTAATGGCGGACGTAAGTAATTTTTATTTCGACTCCGCTTTAACGAATATTACATAGTATCCGTGCTAACGTTTTCCTCGATTGCATTCCTTGGATGAAGTATGTATCTCCTGGGGTACTAATTTGGACACAGGTCCTGCAATACTGCAGTATTTTGTAATTAACCTAACAAGTAGCAGCATCGACTCAGAATTAAATCGACAATCGAATACCAATATTAACGTATCAACTATCAAATACCTAAACAATCAACAACCACGAAACTAGCATAGTTAACTCATTCCTAATAACAACAAATATGTACAGACCCCCCGATTCACTTCTCCCAAAGCTAAACCCTCCAAACTCCATTTCCAAATACCTCATTATTCCCGAAGAAACAATATCAATCCACCATTGACCCAGTTCCATCAAACCCGTAACAACTACCGTACCCAAAGAGTCCACATCCCCAAAACAATCACTCTCCGATCGCTACCCTATACACATCGCGAGCCAATTCCGCGAGTACCAGTCTACCGCGAGTCCGAGGCGCCATAGAGGAAGAAAGCCCCGGTGGAAGGGGGTTGGAAACGTTTTCGGGACAGCGTAGAACTTTTCCGGCGTTCGAAGACAATGGCTCCCGGTACAATGCCTCGAATCGTAGGAGCTGCCGGTGATTACATAATCATAGCCTAGTAAACACGTACAATGAGAACGAATCGTTACGTGCATGCCTGCCGGCTCGTCTACTACTGCCCCCTCCATCGCCCCTCTCCCCTCCGCCTCCCACCAACGGCTTGTTCTAGGTATAGTGTCTGCGGACGAAAAATCCGACATGGTACTTCGTGGACGTTCTAATGCCGTGCCGTGGTCGGCGAGCTGAGAGGTTTTCATCGTAGGCTATCCACGCTCGTGGGAATCAGAGCTTTTTATCGGGCATAGTCTGCTCTTTCTCTCCCTCTTTCCCTTTTCCTTCTTTTGCCCCATCCCCCCCCGCCACTTGGTCCCCTTCCACCGTTCACTATGCCAGTTCCCCTCGCAGCACGAATCCTCACTGCCCCCACCATTAGCATCGACCGACTCTCTCTCCCTTTTTCTCACCTCTTTCTCTTCCTACCCTACTCTAACCTTCCACTCCATCCCTCCTCATCCTCCGGCACTCGCCCCTTCCTCGCCGGTCCTGTCCTCCACCCGGCTCTCTTTTCATCTCTCCTTCTCTTCCTCTTTCTCTCGAGGCTGGCTTTATACACGATACAGACTTTCTGCGGTATTACGTTGGTTATACAGGGTGTCCTGTCTAACGACCCTTATCCAATTCCCGCGTTTTCCGAAATGTTTTTTTGAAGCTCGCCGCGCGACTCCCCTCCCGCGGCCCCACGCGGCGCCCGTTTGTTCTCTGTTCTTCTTTGTTCGTTCGCGCGCGAATGTTCCGTGCACCCTACCTAGTAACTGGGTCCTTGTTCCTAGCGATGGCTCTATGATTCTTCGTGGTGTGTTGCGTTTTTTCTTTCTTTTTATTTTCGAGCGAGCACGCGTGTCTACCGCGTTTTCCGGTGCTTGATCTGCGCGATCCGTGAAAGGATAGCAGATTTTTTCCCTACGTTTTTCTTTGTTTTCGGGGGACATTGTTTTCGGAGTGAATGGGACACTTCGTTTGATCCTTCCTTTTTATGCGATACCTTGCTAGCTTGGATTCGATTGTGGCTTAATGTTCGCGGGTTTTGGGATTGTTCTTTGTTTTGCTTTCATTAAGTGCCTGTCGCGATTATTGCGATTGTAACGTGGAATTTATACCTTTTCATTTTCATGATACATTGCTTCTTTTATTGTCTAATTCGATTAACTTATTCGTTCAGTCGGAGTTGCTATTAATACAAACTTCGTCGCAAATAACTAAACAAAGAGACTACACCGCCAAATTGAAACTCCGCAAAACTTCAATCCATTAATATCCTACTCCATTCAACGCCGCGTACACAACCGCATTACCCAACAATCAGGCACACCGCAAACACGAACAACCAAAAGCAGGACAACACCTGTCAATCTCGAATTCCATAAAAATTTCACTCGATCGAACCGCTTCTCTCCGTTCGAGACACCCCGTATACAAGCCGGGTCGTAGCCTTCCTCTTTCTCCTTCACGACCGCCACTTTAGATCCGCTGTTCCGTCTCCCTCAGTCTCGGGTGTCGCGGCTCGTCCCTTTTCTCCCGCAACTACCGTCGTCATCGGTATTAGTTTCAGTTCGAAACTGACTAACTCCTCCGCAAGGAAAAATCTGAACAGGCGTGACTCGTCCCCCGGACTCCGGGTGTTCCATCCGGACCGGCTCTCTCCCCAGCCGCACTCCCCACCCCACCCCCGTCGTTCCACCGCACTTCCCGAAGTACGATTACGATACCTGGGAATCTGTTTATCAGTGGAAAAGCAGCGTACGTTCGCGTCGAATTGAACGCGGAGTAGCACTCGGCCGAACGAGCGACGCCGAACCGAGACGCGCTGGAAACAGACAGATTTTTTTCGACTCGAGATCTTCCTTTCCGCTCCGCGGCTCGTTTACTTTTGTCGTGCACTAGTCACCCCCTCCCCCCCTCCCCACCGTGCCGTCAACCCCTGTCTTTCTCCGTCGGAATCGCTTTTCGAGTTTACCTTCGAAGAGCTTCTTTTATCCCTCGTAAACGACGCAGACTTTGATAATGACAGAGAGAGAAAGAATGAAGGTGGGTTGGCCGGGAGGGTGGAGAAAAGCTCACCCGCCCCTCCCCCCTTTACACGGGCTTCAAGGAAATTTGTCGTTTATGAAAGCACCGGTGGCACGGGAATAACGTGGAAGATCAACCGGCCGTCGTAAAGAGGCTTCTCGAACCGAAAGGTTTCTTTACGCCGGCTCCGGATTTGCTCTGCTATTGACTTTTAAAGAAGGGATAGAAGCGATTCTTTTAATTGCGACTCGGTAACGAGGCTTCGCTGCGCCCCGTCTAGGTACGACCGATTCAACGCTGCCTACCCGTGATTCTTCGCGTCGAGGACGCTTTCAATCGCGTACGGGTTATCTTGTTGGGTAACTTCTGTGTTCGCGACCGCTGAACCGGATGGGATCCTCCCATTTAACCGGGCAGCCCTGATTTCCATCGAATTTTCACGTTCCCTTGTTTTCGTTTTCTAGCGCGCGCGAACGGGGCGAGGTTTCGACGACACTCTTGTTTTCGTCGACAGATTTATTACTGGTTCTTTAATCATTTATTTGGAATGTTCCGTTAATGAAGAGTGTGAATTGTAATCGTGTAACATATTAGTATTTATATGATTTATTTACTGTGGTTGTAGAGTTATACGACTTTCAAATTATCTTCTTATACTTTTATAAAAGCAGAGCTTCTCAATAGTCGATTTTTAACCCTTTGCACTCAAGGGGTGACTCTCAGTCACCTTTCGATTGGATATACCAAAATTCTAAAGTCTTACACAGAATGTTAATCCTCGTATAATCTATAAATATGTGAATTATTTAAATAATAACTTCGTTTCTTATGCATGTTCTCTCATTCAGTTCGTTTCAAGGAATGTCATGTATAACTGATTAGAAAATATTGAATATTTCTAGTCGAAGGCTTCCGAGCGCAAACGATTAAGTAAATCAAATTTATCGTATCTCAGAATATTTATTTAGAATATTTTATCGAGTATAATTTCCCGGGTCCGAATAGGTTCACGTTTATCGCGATCGCGAGTTTCCACGAGCAACGAAACAAACAAATAATATAATAGGGAGCAGCGAGGCGATGCCCGGCGAAGAGTTAATTAAACGAAAGAAAATCATTTACAAGCCCTCGCAATAGGATTGAAGGAAAGTTCGCGGTTCACGGTTTACGAAACAATCTCCCGGCGGGAAAAGTTCAAGCATCTGCGTATGACTTGGACGGGGCCGTAACTTGTGCACAGAGAACGCAAGGAAACTTTCTTTCCGGGCGGTGCCTTAACTTTGCTCATTTTATTTTTTCTCCCCGCCCCCGTGCCCCCCTTGAAAACCCGAAACACACACCGGAGATGGCATCAGTTCTTAATTAAAATGCAACCGTCGTACGAAATATTCGTCGGGCCAGCAGCCCTTCTCCTTACAAAACAAAAGATGGCCAGATAGAAACGCCCGCGTGCGGCGGAACGTTGAACTTAGGAGGAAGGAACGATGCCACGGCTGATTTCGGGCAACGTTGCCTCAACGTATACGCCTCGAAGGGAAAACCGGAGTTATCATGACCGGCATGACAAATGACGATCACGGAATTCCGTCCTTTATGCCGGGAACAGGCTCCCCTTTCATCTTTTTCGACAATCTTGGTCAGTCGACTTTTTAGGATGCTAATGAAACCGGAACCGAGGATCATCAATGTGGAATTCTGGGATTTGAGATCGGTTGAAAGTCACTTGAAAAACTTTTGGCTCCTATCTTCGTGAGTTTGTTAGAAACTGTTTTATACGTTTATAGTTTTTATGCTAATATTTGTGAAGTTGGATATTTTCGAATTTTCTTTAAACCGGTTAGAAAATTAAGTGATTTTATTTAGAATTTATTTTGGTAATATTTAAGAAATACCAAATTTTCGAGTTTTCTTTGGACTAGTTTGAAAATTAAATAATCTTGTTTAGAATTTATTTTGGTAATATTCAGGATGTTTCAAATCTTCGTATTTTATTGAGACTAATATGGAGTTTGAATAATTTTACTTGAAATTTATTTTGGTGGGATAATAAGGATTAGCTTCGATTAAAAATGAATAAATTCCAATTTGTCAAAGATTTCTTTGAAAGTTCATCAAGAGTTATATTATTTCCCATTCACCGTTATTTTGTGCCGCAGAATCGCGCCATTTCCTGCGAATCGCCGGTACAACGTTCCCCCGTAATCCAGTGAATTCGATAGAGAACTGCGCACTAGATTAAATTCAGAAAATACGCTTACAAGCTCGTACGTGGCGTTTAGCACGCTCAGAGTTCGTTTGCTGTGCGGAAATCTTATTTCCTCGATCCGGGTAGCCTAGAAATTGCTTTCGAAAATCGATAAAATACAATTATACGAAATACAGGCGTCCCGTGGCTCGTAAATATTAATTTGCTGAAATGCAATTTAGAGACTCACGAAAAAAAAAGATTGAAAACAGTTCTCGGTTTGTCTCCTCTAAAAAGGTTCTTATTTAAACGACATTTAAAATAACCTACACCCAATCAATTTCATTTTATCCATCAAATAGCCTTCATCACTCAATGACAAATTTCAAAAGATACTCAATCATAAATTCTCCTTTTTACACAGAGTATTTCATCAATTCCCAGAAGAATGATGTATATAAAAATCACGAAACTAGCTGACGCAATTGTTTACCATAGAAAATCGGCTTGGTCACGGAAAGTTCCCCCGTTCGAAGTTGAATCGTTTTGAATTTCGATCGGGTCCACGTGAAAAAGCGGAAGTGGAACGAGAAAAATAAACGCGAGGGAATTCCTGCTAAAAGGCGGAGGTTCATTCGAGACAGCCACTTCAAAAACCTCGTTTCAGAATCATCCCGTCATCCCTCTGTAACCGATACCGAGTGTCTTTCGAGTGACTCAGCTCTTCCGATCTCTCTCCCCGTTGTTGCCAAAATCGATCGATGTCTCGGCTGATAGGATTAAAGGGTGGAACGATCGTAAAGGAATACCGCAAACGCGTCGGTGCTCGGCCTCCGGATTCTTTTGCGCCTCCGACGCCGCCGATAACAATGATGGAGCGATACGTGAGAAGCCCTATGCGCAAACGGAACGCGCGGCGAGGGACGGGCGAACTTGGGAGTAGAAGGACGTCGCTTAAGTTAACGCGCGTCGAGGATCGACCGTATCAGCGTTATACACTGTTCGAGTTAGCGATTCGAACGTTTCGTTATCTCCGTTATTGAAATTGAATTTTAACCTCCTATGATTTATTTCTTAACTATGATCGATGCAACCACTTTATTATTAATCATTTATTAGGAAAATAAAGAATTTTGATGCTTATCGTATGTCTACGTTTACTACAAAGGTTAACGACTCATAATAGGAAAGCAATATTTAATTTATATTTGAAAAATATAAATAACACTTAGATTTCGTTTTAGTTTGAAATCTTTGTCACGAGTCTGACACGGTATTATAGGTCAAAGGGTTACCAAATATATGAACATGCATTTTCGTGAAGATAATTAACACTGAAACTATCGAGCAGTTAAATTCAGTTTTTGAAATTTCTCTATAGGAACTAAAAAAGCGTAATGAGACTTTTATTGAGTTTGATTAGAGTGACATAAGAAATGGGAATGAAGAGCTTGTTTTTCGAAATTTACCAAAAGGTTGCAATTATTAATAGTGTTACCAAAATTACGATTTTGTAAATTGAATGTAACTTAAGTTTAAAAATAGAAGAAGATAATTATCCGAAAGACTTATAATAAATCAAAAGTTCTACATTGAAAAATTGCGTAAATACGCATGCACAAACTAAAATCGGGATCTACATTATTCATAACTCAACTCAGACAAACAGCGATTCGAAAATACACGATTGCAGAAGCAGAACACGAAGTTCGAGAGAAAGCGGAGCCAACATCCGGCTCCAGAATATTTCCGGAAGGTTATGGCTATCAAATCGCGCGATCCTGCGGTTACAACGGTTCGCTGCCATCGCGTTCTTACCACCGTCGTCGTTGTTATCGCCGTCAACCCCTTCCTTTGTCTTTTATTTCCGTTTTAACGGCTCTCAGGCCAGTGGAACGATGTCACCGTCATTTTTTCCTTCGGCGTTCTAGTCTTTTTGGCTCGACCCGGTACCTGGTCGAAGATAAGTGTTTCCATTTCACCGGCGACTCGTGTCCCCGAGGCACAATTAGAGCGTTTGTTTTTGCCCCCGTAGACCGCCGCGGAAAAGTACCGTGTCCTTCGAAACTCTGCCGGAACTAATGCAGTGTCGTCTGGGACGAGTGCATCAGTTTCTTTGCCTCTTCTTCTTTGGAAAGCGTTTCCTGGGTTCGGTATTTGCCGAGAGATCGCTTTCGATTTTCCACCTTTCCGAATGATTCCTCGGAGTCGCAGAAGTAATTACTTAACCTTATAACAACGCGTCAGACTCGTGGTGAATATTTTAAACATAAATGAATATTACTCAACTCTTGAATTTAAATTGAATATTCTTCTATCGTCAATAATTATACTTCGAAGGAAATATAGACGTAGAATATGGTTAGAATTTTTCTCTTTTTCTTAATCGATTGTTAATGGGCGAATGGATCGTGGTTGAGAAATAAATCATAGGACGATGAGTTACGATGCTTTGACATTTCACTGTAATGATTTAACGACGGTTTCCTTGCTAAAGTAGGATACAATCATTTTATAATTTACACTACGAATGTCTCTTCTTTAGTTTCCAGTAATGAAATAATTACTTTAGTATCACAGTATATGTTTCCATTTATATTCGGAATTTATATGTTGTCCTTATGACTCGCACTTTATTTATGCATATCTGCTCAAAACATTCGCAAACGTTAGTTCATCAGAATTCACTTTTTACGACAAGCATAATGACTACCTGTTTACGATGTCTTCGTTTAAATATTTTGCTCATTAGCACCACTATTAGACTATAAACCGTGCAAGTGAAAAAAAAAACACACAAGAAAACGAAGAATGTGATACTACCTGCGACAAACTTAACCTTCCCCAACACCGCAACAAGAATCACCATTGAAATAATTTTATATTTCACTCGAATCCCACGAACTCCCCAATAAATAAATTACCCCCCGCCAAGACGTTCCGATAATAACACCCTGCCATAAATAACCGTGCACACCAGCAAATTTTCCAATTTTCCTATCGAGCGTGCCGACCGGACCAAATAAATTTCCATCGGGGCGAAATTTATCGGTCATGAACAGGTCGTTGCGGAGTATCGTTACGCATTATCTATCGGTCGAATAAAATTTTCTTTAGCGGCCGGCCACGACTTTAATAATGTCTAAGGCGACGCGACGCGGCTGTTTCTCTCCGCGAAGCCCGGGACGCGTCGCGTGGGACGTTACTCGACATAAAACCTGAAACTTTCTCTTAATAACTCGTAACATAAATACCCGGGGCGGCCGGGTTCGAATAGAGTGAAAACTGGCGCGTAGCGGCCTGCGAGAGGAGTGTAATTTACACCCCGCGGAAAACCGGCGTGCTCGCTTAACACTGCCGCGGGTTTTTTCGCTCTCCCATCCCTTCTGCGTCCCGCACGCAGCGACCGGCGGGGTTCCATTGCGTACGGGAAATTTATTCGAAAATATCCGGTGAATTATTTTCTCTTAAGCCGGTTCTCCTTTAAATTAGAATTAAGTTATGCGAAAAACTTCTCGCCCTCCTCCACCCCCTCGGCCCCGGAACCGGCGATATTCCAGCGGCCAGCCGAGCCGGAAAAATGTTCACGGGGCAACAGTGACAAAGTGCCGACGCAATTTAAATCCGTATGCTTCTCTAACGCCTCGTTTGTCATTGCAAAATTTCCGAGCGCCTTGGGAGGAGGTAACAGTCGCGGGTAACTGCCCGAGGGGCACCGTAGCCGCTCGGGTAATAAAACGGTGCTCCTGGAGTGCCGGGCGGAACTGAATCGCGGACCTCTGATCTCTTGCGTGTTTCGCTATTGGATCATTGGATCATCGGGAAATCTTGATGCTTCTTTGTTGGCTTTGCGTTTATCGAGGATCTCGCGTTGCTCGAGGATTCCTTTTTTTCTGGAATTGTTTAACTCGGGAAGTTTGAACTTTGGGGATTTGTTTGTTGATCTGTGGGGGATGTTCGGGGGTTTTTGTTGTGGATTGATAGCGAGATTGTTGGAAGTTATAGTGGTTTTGCTGGGGTGTAGTAAGAAATGCTTGTGATTTTTGGTTTGTGTTAGTTTGATTCTGTTGTGGAAGATGGTAGATGATAACTTTTGTGGTTTGTGATTGATGCAAATGTGTGTTAGCTGTTTGTTAGGATCTAGAAATTTCGTTGGCAGTATGAGCTCATCATATTTTACATTCAACTCATGCGAATTCTTACAATTGGCTGAATCGTAGATTCATGAGCATGTAGGTGGGTTTCCTTCGGTGATGAGGAAGAAATGAGTTAAATTCAATACTGAACTTACTTGATATTTCCGGCTGTTAGATAGATCTGAAGTGATGTCATGGATGTTTTGTCTAAGCATGTCGAGAATGTCCACTCTTTATTCCGTAATTTTCTTCTCATTGCAAAATGGAGAGATCATAAAACAACTGCATGAGAAATACAGCCTATGCTAAGTATTATTTATACACATGATATGAATAATAAATTCTGTTATCTAACAAGTATTAAAAAACGTAGTGTTCGGTTACACATGAAAATGATCAAAACTTCCTTACTCTTCTGATGCCATCAGAAAGGAAAAGTCATTTGTAAATTGCTATACATAAGTATAGTAAAAAATTCTTTACTCCATAAAGAAACATCAAAAACTATGAACTTTCAAACTTTATAAGACATATATTCACATTTCTATGAATATGTTACCTATATTTAAGGCGAAAGTACTACAATAGTTACCATCATATCTCAACATGTTTATATTTTCGAATTAAACTTACAATAAAAAAAATGTCAACATTTCAATATTTCTAAAATCAACTTACAATCTAAATTACTTCAATATCTCAATTGTTCCAAATCAAACTTACTATTAAAAACATTTTCCACGCCGCGCAATTGAAGGATTACCATAAAAGAACATCAGTATTTCAAATACCCTTAACGGTGATACTACCACAAGCTAAAACTCCTTTTTAAAGATGACGATTCCGTTCTATCAAGAACTCTCCGATGAACTTCCCACAGAGAACGTCTCTGATATTTTCCCTCTTCTCCCGTTTTCAGCCCTTCCGCGTTCGGACGCAGAAACGAAAATGGAAATTCAGTGGAAACGGAAGGAAGCACGAAGGGTGGGCAGGGTGCTTCGGGGGTGGCGCAGAAACGTCGAGAGATAAGTTTGAATCCACTTTGGGGGAGGGGTGGGAAGTGCTTAAAATTTACACGTCGCCCCCCGTTTTCGTTTTGTCCTGCTGTCTTCTTATCTGTTCCGGGCCGCGCATCTGAACGGAAAATAATGGACGCGTTTCTTGCGTTGCTGCGTTGCCCTCAACTCTCACCCTTCTTTACTGCAACGTAACGCGTGTTGTTGCGTCCCCTTGATTCCGCGCGGACCCGGATAACGGATGGCTTCGGTATGCAAGAACACGAAACTCGGCTCAAAAATCGGGAACCATTTTCTTCGCGGCGCATTGTGTCCGCGGCGAACGTTCAGCTTCGTGTTTCGACGGTGATTTATGGGCCGCCGCCACCGGCGGAACATTTTGCCCTTCCCCGCGAAACGATAATTCGATGTTTCTTTAAGATGGCTGCTCTTCTTCGATACGATTCGGAAATCGGATTCCTTGGAGATCTTTCTCGCGATGCGACTTCTTTCAGACTGTTTTATTCAGTTTCTGAAGTATTTTATTAGAGGGATTTTGAAGAAATTAATAGAAGTTAATAGAAATCAGTAGAAATTAGCAGGAGTATTGGAATTATTAGAAGTGTTGGCAGAAGTATTGGAATTATTAAAAGTTTTTTAAGAATTAGTATTCTATTGAGTTCACTTCTGTCGTAGAGAAATAAATTATGTATTTATTGTTGAAAGAATTGGATACTCATAAGTAGAAAACGGTATTTCTCTTGAATTACTCTAGAAATTTAGTGAATTCTTATCTATATACACTTTGAACTGAAAAGTGGAAAGCTACTTCCTATATGATAATAAATATTGTCAACTGTACATGATGTTTTCGTTCGTATGTTTATTAGTAATGTTCCTTTTTTTTGTTCCAGTGTCTGCACATGTCTAGAGAGATAAATTCCTGGAGATAGTATACAATACGGTCGAACATTATGGATTCTACAAGAGAAAGGTAAACAAGGAATTACTTCTTATATTCCATGTAATTTATAATTATTAAAGTAGAAAATACCAAATTTCGATTTAAGTATAGTCAGTAAGCAATTATACTACGTAGGTTGGCCAAAGAGTTTTCTTGCCTGGTTTTAAAATATACTGAAAGATGGTAGAAAGTTGTTCAACTAAGTGGGTCATACGTAGAACACGAGATGGATAAGAGAAATAACTTTTCCTTCAACTTGATAATAGTGAAATATTAAATAAATGACCAGTTTAAAATGTCTGATACGTAGAACTGATACAGGGAAAACTAGAAACGAACGAGTTTGAATTTTGGAATGCTGACATGCCTACGCAAATCTTATCAGAAATGCCTGAAAATAACTTTATGTCCATGCGAGGTACACCTACATTTCAATTCGAGTGAGTGAAACTAAATCACCGGTAACTAACAGGGTAAATTTTCGCTACACCCTGAAGGAACTAGTCGCTGGCAATGAAAGTAACGTTATTTTCCTTGAGATCCGGCAACGACTGATAGCTTCATTTAGTCTTATCGGTAATGGATTTCCCGAGACATTCACGATCCTACAAAAGGGACAAGACGTGCACGTAGCATTGTGAAAGTGCTATAAAAGTGGAGAGGAAACGGGGAACATCTCGTAATTGAACGTTCTCCCATTCGCGAGGCGATAATAAGTTTTCTTTTCAGAAGAGACTTAATTGTTCTGTTTACCAGCTTTATGTGTGACGTGGTCCAAACACAAAAAACATTTCTTTACTTGCCTTTTAGAAGAAAGAAAAATATTTGCCCAGAAATTGAAAAATTAAATGAATAGTCTATAAAGTAAGTTAATAATAGTTTTAATATTTTTAATAGCTGACATTTGAAAAATTCATTGTATAAAAATTGTATAAAATGATTTCGTATTAATCTATAATTTAATGACGAGACCGAAGAAATGATTCCTTTAAAGGAATAAGATATTTATCTCGTTATATACATGTTTCTCAATTGATCTTCGAAACGGAGTAATTATCCATAGCGTTTTCGCCAATGCAATTCGCTTCACAAAGATAATTGAACGTGATCGAATTTATGTCACCATAGCTGTATGTCATTAGAAAATATCTTGAATGCTAATCAAATCAAACGCCCAATTAAATTCAAAATCACTACGTTACGATACGATCAGACCAATAACACTGATCAAACTGTGCCCACTAAAGTTTACAGTTGCACGCGATAATAGCGTTTGCAAGATAATATTACGCATGATTTCGATCTTGAAATTGATATACGTATACGTCCTGTTTGAATAGACACATCGGTTTTGATTCCGACCGCACGTTTCATCGGTACTGATTAATTATGCGAGAACACAGAATCGAACAGGATCAAAATTCGTCGGTGTATCACGTCTGCCCATTATTATACAAACACGAAACGTCCACCAATTCGAAACTCCTTATTAAAGAATTATAATTTCTATTATTAATAAACATCATTTTCTATTCTCTTGAAAGCAATCTCTTATAAACTGTGACAATAATCACAAGACATATTTTCCATATATTCACGTTCTAGAACAAAAAGAAAAGCATTTTACTTGAAAAAAATTGGAAATAATTTAATTTCTGTGATCTTCTAAACAGTTATCAAAAAACAAATTAGAACATAGTAATACTTTTAAATATAAAAGAGCCTAGAATAAACTCAATAAAAACGAGATCCATCTTATTAGATAAAACTTTCAAATCGTAGATCAATTTTCATTCGAAATCTACCTAAAGAGAATATTTCCTATTTACCAAACGACTGTCAGAAAAGAAATCAAAATGCAGTAACACTTTGAAGACATACATCTCTTCAAAAGTACATTAAAATGAGTTCACCTCGCCAATAAGAAACAATCCCATCCTCTTCCCAACAAAATTGTTTCAGTAGAAAAACCCAATAAAATTCTAGATTCGTTCGCGATCGAGATGATCGACCATAAAGCAGTTAACGATCTAACTGACCACACGGATACAAGGAGCGCGGCCAGAGGGCCGCCGCGCCGATGACGAGGAGCGTTGATCGTGACAAAGATGCAAACGATGATGGTAGTACGGGCGAGTTGCTAGTAGGCGGAAGTGGGCTTGACCTACTTCGATCGTGACCACAAAGAAAAAAGTCTCCGGTGGTTCCCCCGGGGTCATGAGCCCCGGACGCGGGGAATTAAAACTTGTTCCTATTGGTTGCCTTAGCAGGCTGCCAACAGAAGTCACGCGTGCCCGCTGCGTGATTCCCCCCGTGTAATAATACTCTGCGTTACTCAGAAGATGCTCCCTAAATGGAATACGGCCTAATTGGTTAGTTTTCACCTAGTTTCATATCATTTTCGATATTAACATAAGTATTGTACACCGGTCCCGCATAATTCTTCAATATCGCGTTATTTTCAATGGCTATAATACAAATCCAAAGTAAAATTAAAGAACGTATTCCTTGTTCTTTTTGGTAAGTTGAAGGCTTCAGTTTGATAGATGTTTAAATATGTAAAAATAGACAAATCGGTTGACTCTATTTTTAGAGATTTTAAAAATGTCATCGTCGAAGTGGTTGATTTGATTTTTACACTTGACATAAATCTCTTTATTATTGGATTTAGTATCACAAAATAGCAGGAATTCATTTTCCCATGGAAAAATTGCAATGATTACCTCAAAGGTGTACCATTTTATTCATTTTAAATATTGAACCGATTAAGCTATACCTGTTATAACGCAATGAAATACAATTTATAACATTTACATAATTTTCTATGCAAAACAGAATTTTAAAAATCAATGTATACCATTGCATTATCTTTCTCTGTATTTTGTTTCATGGAGTTTACAAATTTGGCTAATGACAATATGTTAATTTATTATTCTTCAATACAGTTCCAAATATTTAAGATTATAAACACACATCTGGTGTGTTACATTAATCGCACATGTACACATGGCCCGTGTTTCTCGCTCTTTCCACAGGTCCCTCGTCCGTACTTAATTTCCCTGGTTGTCCGAGGACGCCTCGCCCGCTCGCCTGAGATTCTCAATCTTTTAAATGGTCCTCGCGTGTCCCCCGCACGCCCCGATCTCGACATCTTATGCAACCGATTACACCCCGAGTTAATTGATCGAACAACTCCGTTTTTTATCCCGGGTCGCCTTCGTGAATCTAAATGGAATTTCTCGAGAAACCGATCGGGACTGGAGAGGTTGTTCCCCGGTGTCGATGAAATATTTCAATCGGACGTGGGCTGGGATGACTAATGCCAGCTTCTCGGGTTTCTCGAAATTTTAGCGCCAGAATGCTTGAGATTTATTCATATGACTTCAGTTATTTCTTTTGCAGATTTTTTGCGATGTTTATCATTTTGAAACTGAAGTGGGTCTAGTCGTGGCTGTTAGCTGAATACGCAAAACATTAAATTAATGAGAGAAATCGATTTCTGAGAACGTTAAGATAGTATTGCGTATTAATTTTTTGATAAAGAATAAAAAATTTGTTCTTAATTGGGATTGTGTTCGTTACGTTAAAAGGTATCATGTTTCAAGTGAAAGAATTTCGAAAGTTCCTCTGGTAATCATTATTATAATCTACTTTAGCATTACTTGTTCAACGTCTGTCTATTGCTGACTGTTTCTACTTGTAACTGTATTTACGAACATTCGCTAAAATCTGTTATTATCAGTGTGCCACGGTAATTCCACGTAAATCACTAATTACGTGCCAATAAAGATACAATAATTTTAACCAGTACACACAGTGTCTATCTAAATGTTCGTATACTTGTTCGAACGGAAATTGATCGCTTCGCGATTCATTACATTGCCGAGAATGCAAAGGTTTCCGAAGAACGAATCGAGAAGATTAAAAACTCGCGAAGTGCATTGAAGAGCATGCGTAAATACAGCATGAAAAACACACAGCTCCACCGGAAGGTCGTCAAAGGCACCACATATCTCAAACTTTAAAAGGCCCGTTACTCTTTGCGCTCCTTTTGCGAATTATATGCCCGCTAAGCAAAGCTAATTTGTATCTTTGACGCACGCCGCGTCCCGGCGCTCTTAATTTTATTTAAGTGTTTCCAGCGTTTCGCTGCATTCAATCCGAAAGTTACACGATTCGGAAGGCTTTTCAGTCATTAATTTAATACGCAGTTACATATCCGGCAACTTTGAGCGTACAGTTATCCAGGCGCGTGAGATTGTATTTCCGTAAAATGGGAAACTGCTCGGAAAATTCCTGCACGTCGGAGCACGCCGCGTTATATTCGAGTTTAATTCCAGCGCGCAGGGGACGGGAAGACGAATATATTCGAGCTTTAAAGTGTTCGATGAATTATCGAAACAATACGGCCGGGGAAAAAGAAGTAGAAAAAGGGAATATAGAACAAGAGCGTCTCGTCGTACGTTTTCCACGACGTCGCCGGGCAATTAGATTTAGTGCTTCTTCTTCGTACCCCGTTTCCCTTTGTCTTTCCATTCTGAAACTCTTCTTTTCTCTCGCATCCTTGTACACGCACACGAATGGAACGAATGCTCACGCGACCGAATGAAAGGGCGCGCAGTTTCGTTTATTCTCATTGAAACTTTCCAAGCAAATCTCCATTTGTTCCCTGCCGTTCTTTCACCTTTTCTGCCCGGCATCATTCGTGCCATTTTGCATGTAACGGATGAATTTTCTGACTGTTACCGGGCTACGAGGCGTTTTTAATATTTCGGAACACCGTTAACACTTCCGCGGCTCGATACGATGATGACGCGCTGTCAAAAGAACGCGCGCACGCTTTCAATTTATTCGCTCGCTTTATAAGTCGCTTCTGAAGGTGACGTCGGAAACGATAAGACTTCGATTGCTTAGAACTTTGATTATTTATATTTTTTAAAATATCCATATGGAAATAAATTACTCTTATAAAGCTTCACCAAATAACGTTGAAATTCTCGTTGAAAATCTCGCTTTCGAAGAACATCAAACTCGAAGTACAAATTGAATTCAATTTTCATTTCTATCTCTAATCCCTTCCAAATCTTTCTATTCCACATTTGTGTACGTATGTTAACGACGAAAAAAGCACAACCAGAGTTAAAAGCCGTATTCAGCATTCCTAGAAAATAGAGGAAAGCAGAGGCTCCGCTTCGGTAGCTACTTTTAAACGAACTCAATTTGTTTTCAAATACATTCCGCGTCGCCGTTCCGCGAGTTGAACGTATTATTCCGGCTACCGTGGATTAAAGTTACAGGCGCGAGCGAAATTGCTTACAAAATCGCCCGAATTTCGCGGCGTGTCTCCGCGGCTGTCTGAGCGCGCAATTTGCGCGAATCATGGACACACAATAGTGAAATTTGCATTCGGAGGATGCGCGGCGTCGCGTCGCGTCGCGTCGCGTCGACTCGTACGTCCGGTTAATGCCACGGGTTTTAAATCCACTTTCTTTCCCCTTTAGCCGTCCCGAAAGTTCCGAAATTGCTGTCGGCCACAGTTCATCCTTTGTTAACGACGCATTCACCGTCCCGTTTTCGGCGGTGCGCGTTTAACGGCCGTGGAAATCCCGGACATATTAAATGATCGTGTAATTACGAATGTTTGCCGAAACCCTTCCCCTATCCGCCCGGTCTCCAACCCTTTTTGCTCGGTCGCACGGTATTCTCTTTGTCTTTGGTTTCCCGGCTCGGGTCACCTTTTTATCCGGACGAGCACCTCGCGGTGTCTGATTATGGACAGAAGAAGGGCCGGATAAAGAGACGACGATGAGTCTCGCGGTCATTCCGAACCAATTTCCCCGACGCCATTTAAATGGGACCTCTGACGCAACCCCTATGTCTGTTCCAGTACTCGTGTCTCCTCGCACCTTCCGTCGCTGATTGTAGTGACTGATTTTAAATTAGTGTCAACGATTTCAGTGATCTCTTTGAAAAGGAAGATAGGACATTTGCGTACTGGGAGAAACCATGTAATTTGAGAAACCGTTTGTCTAGGTTTTTTTCTTTTCTAAAGAGAAAAAGAAAATTTAAATAGAGAGAAACAATTTAATTTGAGGGATCATTTTACTAATTTCCGTTGACAGAAATGTAATGTGACAAAAGAAATGTAAATTTTTTTCAATTTCCAATTGACATTATTTAATAATATTCTATAAGGGTTGATTCAAAGACGAAATGAAAAGCTTGACAATTAAAGATATTTCTATGAGTTAACATTTTCTGATTTCAAACATTCACAGACTCCAGCAACTACCTCCGCGACACTCCAAATTACCTCCACTCCCAATTCTATACTTCACCCTCAATTTCAAACGAAGTCAGATCCACTCAAAGAAACCACTTTTCTCATTACAACGCATCACCCACAACTAAACTATAAACATCTCTAAATCCCCGACATCAAACCCCAGTCTACAAAGAACAAACCCAAACAAAGTCCAATTATTCAATAACAAACCTTTCCCATCATTACCACGCAGCCATAAACCTTATCAAACCTCCCATTCCAGCGCATTTCGTTAAGGTTCACCTTAAACGCATAAATTTGACCGCTCATGACAGAATGACCCGATATTTTTTACATTTCCTTCTTCCGCACCTCCCACGCAGTGCCCCCTCTGTGCGTTCCTCATTCTTTCTTCCCCCTTCCGTCGTTCTAGGCCCTCTCTCTCTCTCTCTCTCTCTCTCTCTCTCTCTCTCTCTCTCTCTCTCTCTCTCTCTCTCTCTCTCTCTCTCTCTCTCTCTCTCTCTCCTCTCCCTCGTATTCTTTCTCGGCTCCATTCTACAACCTCTTTTTTTCTCCACTTCTTTTCTCTCCTCCCTCGGATCTGACCCAGCCTACCCCTTCCACCCACCCTCTTCCTCTCATCGTGCGCGCGCGCGTTCGCTGCTGTCGTTCGTTCACGCAAGCACGCATCTCCACGCATACCAAATGAAAGCCCACACTATCCTTCCTCCGCGTTCGCCTGGCACGCTCATAATCGGTCTCGTCATCGCATGATCCCCGGCTGCATTGCTCCGAAGAAAGGCGGCTTTCACGAATGCTGCCAAACTGCCTGCGGTCGTTACCCTTTATGATGCACAAGATTCAACGATTCCGCGGTGTCTATTGATCCGGCACCAGCGACTGGCACAATCGGCCGGCCCGGCCCGGCCCGGCCCGGCTCGGCTCGGCCTCGTGGTGTCGTTAAAGTTAAGACCAATCCGATCACGCGCTCATTAAACCGATCGGTGCCACGGGATTTCCGGCGGACCCGGAGGGATAGCATAAAAATAATGACAATTGACCGGCGCGGTGCTTTTGTAGAGAATCCGCGCGCTGTTGCGCTCGGCTCCATGGGCCCAACGGTCGAACGCCTTCCACCGAGCGGTTCTCCGAACGCTGCGACACGGATCCTCAACGATTTCTCGAGTTATCGGTTTTCTTGTGATTGAACTGCAACTAGGGAACGTTACGTTTCGTTGGCTGCGATCGAAATTATTGTGATTTTGTTTGGTCTCTTTATCGGTCGTTTGTTTGTGTGGTATTAAGCGTGAATGGGAATTGTTTACACCAGTTATATTGCGATGTACATTGATGAAAGGCGAAATTGAAGGGCATACATGAATTTGTAGGATTTGCATCCTTTTAAGGTTGACGGGCTGAAGAGTCTTTTTGATTTGGCTAAAGTTGGATTTTTTATATTTTTGTTTGAATCTGTATGTACTGTTTAGAATATATTGTCGTGGCGATTTTGTATAGTTTTGAAAAATGTAAAGGTTTTAGAGTATCTTTTCGACAGAAACGGATTGTTTTGGTAATGGACAGTTTTAATATAATTCATTTGTGTTTCGTATTGTAATTAAGGAATAAGTCTTTATCAATTTCGATTCGCAAATATTTTACGTTAAATTACATTCAACGATTTTTCTGTGTTCCCTTCAGTATTGTCTGGTGAAGTTAATTCGAGTGTAATAATGTGACATTTAATGTTATTTTCTTTAATACATTATCACTGTTTAGTGACTTGGATTTAATTGTTTTACTTTCTTCAGTACGAGTTCATTTCAATAATACATTTCCAATTGACTGCGTAAAATATACAAACTGTTCGTGAAATTTTTCAGGCAAAGGTGCCTTTCGTAATTTCATAAAGGACGTATTAAATTAATAATTATTACTTTGATTGTTCAAATAAAATTTAGCTTATTGATATTCTTCTGACTCGATATTAATATTACAGGATTCAAATTAAACGTGATTTTATACCTTCGTTATTAGTACGCGCGAGAAGATATTATATAGGATACGGGTAACGTGATATAAAGTGTGCCAATTATGCGAGGTACGACTGGATCAAATCTCCTACCAAGTTGTAATACGAAACAGGGACAGGTCGAACTTTTTACGTCGTAAATTATATAACTTGATCCTGTTACATCCGATTACGCTTGTTATTACCTACATGCGATCATTTTTATTAAATATATTATTCATCGAACAAATAAATCCGATACTAATAATACATAACTCTGCTTTTTCTAACGATAGATTTCAGCTAACAATCATTAAAGAATTATTACACCCCGGTAATAAAATCAAACAATGTAATAACATTCAATCATAAACATCAGTTCTCAATAAAAGAACGTTTACTTTCGTTCTTACAATCGTCTAATCGCAAATCTGCCAGAGAAACAAAAGAATTGAACAAATTTCTAATTATTTCATCCCAACTGAATAAACATTCAGAAACGCTCTACTCCCAAATCAACCACAAAACAAGATCCGCACCTTCTCTCATCTTAAACCTATTTATACAAAATCGCAAAGGCCCTCGGGAAGAAGTATATAAGTAGTACCCGACGAAGATTAATCGAATCTTATTCACAGGAATAAGACAAAATTGCTCGATCTCCGATGAAGGGGCGAGCCCGGTCACCGGAGGAATCAGGATTTCCCCGAAACGAAACAGGAAGAAAAGGAGACGATAAATAAAACGAACGAGCGGCGCGGCCGAGCCGAAACAAATGGAAAAATCGTGGCCGGTTGATTCGCTTCGAAGGATTTCGATCAGAAGAGAGATCGGTGGAAATGGAAACGGGCGCGGCGTCGGCGAGCGACGCGCATCCGGCGCGAGAAAATACGGATTCAGTGAAACGAATCTGTTCGGTTTGATCGAGGAGATCCGCGAGGTAGGAAACCAGCTCGTTGACGTGGACATATGCAATCGGAGACACACTCAGGTGCTGCCGGCGGGACGAGCAGGCCGAACTGGCCGGCTACACGGATGTGTACGGGGTCGACGGAAAGGAGCAAGGCGAAGGAAGACGGTGGTAATGGTGAAACTATCTTGGGGTTATACTCCGGTCACTGACATCCAGCCGTAACGCTATATTCTCTTCTCCTGGACACCGGCTTTGCCCTCTGACAGGCTGCGTCTGCAGATCGTCGGACTCTCTTTCACGATACAGCTCTCGCGCTCTGCCCTCTTCCAGGCTTGCGGTACCCAAATCGGAGAGCAGTCGTATTCGTACAAACCACAGTTTTCTACTGATGTTTCCAGTGTTTTTTATTTACCGTTTTAATGTTGATCTGAAATTACTGTCAACGATTTCGGTGATCTCTTTGGAAAGAAAGACAGGGAATTTGGATATTGAGAGACGATACGATTTGAGAACCGTTCGACTAATTTTTGGAAAAGAAAAGTTTAAATGGAGAGAAACAATTTCATTTGGAGAATCATTTTACTGATTTTTTTTTTGAAAGAAATGTAATGTGAAAAGAGGAAATGTAGAAGGAATGTTGTGTTCATCAGTCATCTAATTAAATGTCACCGCATTAGGTAACATTATTTATAATATGGAAATGTTTTCAAATAATCATTGTAAGATTGAGTGAACTGTAGTAATTCGATGACAATTGACGTTTTGATTTCGATTGTTTAATGTAGTATTGAGAAATAGGAATGCAACCATTTCTTTTGTAGTTTTATTAAATTGAGGAGTGTCTTCGGAAAATGGGAATGGAAATTAAAAAAGTGCAAAATGGTAGTAAAATCATTGTGAACTTAGTATAATCATTGTGAACCATTGTTTTAATTATCTCCATACTCTATTTTAATTATCTTTTATTTTTATTTTCCGTAGAAAATTTGAGGAATTGGTTAATTATTAATCTTGTAGATATTATTTACATCAAAATGTGGGTGTTAATTTGAACGAGCTTAATTTATTTTGTTCGAAACAAGGCTGATTTTTTTATTGTTACACCCGGTGTGTACACCATCGGTGACAGTAATAGGTTAAGATCCATCGATTAATTTCAAATTGATTGATCTCTGACGAACTCCTTCCGGATACGTTTAAGTCGCTGTTAGGTGCACTTATAGGATGGCAGTTGGTTCCGTGTAGCATAAACTGTGGTAATCGGTTTAGTGGCCCACGCTCACGGACGACCAGGTATTTAGCAAAGTGCATGTAACGACGAGATTACACGCGGTTGTAACACACGACCGACGCAATACCCAAGCGATTTTTATTTAATTTCGTTGAAGCCAGCACGTATTCCGTTTACCGAGGGGATGAAGTTTTCGTCAGTGCTTATGATCTAATATTCATTTGAATGGAAGTTGGTCTCCATCCCACATTAGAGCTCACTAATGTTTTATTGTAAGTATTTATTCCGAGCGTTTCGTAGAAACTGAATATTATGTATCACATACTCCGCGAACATTAAATCCTGTGTACTGGAGTATTTAACAGAAATTAAACGCAACGAGCTAAATATAAAAATACAAGGATCGTTAAAATTCTTTTCCAAGTTCAAAAATATATAAAATGATAATTACTCGAGACATTAATGTAGATAGTTCGAAATATTTATATATATATATATATATATATATATATATATATATATATATATATATATATTATCCAATTCCTCGCAAGGTCCAATTTAATAAAAATAAATCGCAAACGAAAGGAATGAATTTTCAGCCATCAAGGGATTAAAAAATGCGAGAAAACTCACTGGTCAACCTATCGTTTCGAACTCGAAATCACACGTGATTTCATATTTCAATAAAAACGACGAAACTTCCTTTCGATTATCTAATATTTGCGGTCCGAGGCAAATCTACTGGTAAATATCACGCGGCTTTTCAATTCTGTTTCAGACGGGGCCATGAACAATGAGGCTCGAGTGTCGTCTCGAGAGAGAAAAGAACGAAAGAAAGAAAGAAAGAGTCCAAAGTAGGATGAACCGTGAACAGTCTTGATTCCTTGGTTGCCATCGCTGAGTGCAGCTCCGGAGGCTTCTCTGCGCTCTTTGCTTCTTTCTTCCTTCGATCTTCGCCCTCCGACACCCTATTTTCCTGCGGCTTCTAATGGCTCTCGAGGGTCCCTGTCTTATCGGTAACCCGTTTTCCACGGATCCGTTCTCAATGAAGAATCTGTACTTCTATTTTCCAGTGTCCTCATGGCGACACGGGGACGGAGCGATCCCGCGAACCGGGAAACGGCGGCTCCAACGTTGGAGGACATCGGGGATTCGCGGGGAACATGAACGTTACGGCCGGGCCTGACTCTTTGCTCTACCCGTACATTTTTCCTCTGGGTGAGCAAAGTTTCAGGTGTGTCCGTGGCAGTCGGTCGTCATGGATTATTACGAACCCGAATGATCGATGCTGCTTCGACGACTCTAATGGAAATCTGAATTATAGACGAGCAAGAAAGAAAGATGCGAGGAGGATAGAGGATTGGGCACGTTTCGTGTTGGCTTTGCTGGTGGACACATCAGTGAGGTTAGCTGGTAGACCCTGTCTCAGACCGGTCTTCGACGAATGGTTAACACTTTGTCTACTGGAAACGTATAAATTGGATTCGCAAGAATAGTGCTGTATGAAAAAGTAATGTCGAAAGAAATGGTTGGACTAGGTTTTCTGAGATGATATGGTAGATCAGAGCTTTAATTGCTGTGGCTATTGAGGAATGGATATTAGAGAATACTTGGGTATTGTTGATTCTTTAGAGACTATTAGTATAGATACAGTGTTGACATATTGACTGTTGAAATATCGGGAAGTTTTTGCAAAATTGAAGTACTCTGTTTGATTAAATAGAAACTGATGGAAGTAAATATGATTAGAAGTAATTAACAGTATGAATTATCTAGTTTTGATTCATTTAACGGAGAATAACTTTTAGAAATGTTCTCGAAATTTTGCATAAATGAACTGTAGAGTTCATTTTTTCTCGACATTTAGAATCTGGGCTTCGAATAAAGTAATACGAATCGCAAAAGGTTAAAAAGCTCATTTTCGATTGTTAAAAGATTAGGGACAGTGTGCATGAATTAACATATTTTCCAGCATCGTCTGCAAGAAGTATAAAATAAATACTCGGGACCGGCCAAGTAGACTCGACAGTACTCTTACGCCTGAAATTTGCTTTTTACCTGGACCTCATACTCTCTTACTTTGAGAAAATAAAGGTGAGCAAAGTTTCAGGTGTGTGAGTGCGTTGGATTCAACAAGTAAGTCTGAATAGCGAGGAATTCTGGAACAGAATGCTGAATAAAAGACGAATCGAAGGAAAAGACGAGGTCGAAGATGTAAAAAGTAACTGGAAGAAAAAATGTACATGTTCGCGAGTACCGTAAAAAGATAAAGAAATAAGAAGATAGAAAATTAGATTTTTCACTTCATAGTAGATGAGTGTGAAATACATACATTTTTACTTCAACACGTTCATCATAGTAATCCACTGATTAGTTACTGTTTACATCACAAAGAAATTGACGTAACTACTTGTAATATTGTTAAATATTGTTACAGAATAATTATAAGAAACCATGAATAAAAAACCGATTTATAGTTGCATAAGTCTGTAATATTTGATAAACCTAAATAAAAGAATTTGAGAAAAATGATATACATCCAGTGTGAACCTTCCATATCGTATGTATCGTGAGAAATGTATTCTAATACACTTGTTCGACAATTTAAACAAAAATTTGTATTAATCATAATTGCATTATTCAAATCAATTCAGTATAGTATATATTAAAATTTACATGTTGATATTTTTAGAACTATATTTATGAACATACAATCCCATTTTACTCGAGCATACTGACTGCATGTAGATAGGGATGTCTATGCTTTTTGTTTTACAATTATACCTGCAGCTATTTGAATCGTCCATGGTGCGTCAAATGGAAACTAATACATTCCGGAAAATTCATGCAACCGCGAAAGATCCGTTCAAGAAACAGTCTAAGATTAGCAGAGAAGTTTGGCAGGTCTTGGAAAGACTAATAAATCAAGTCGAGCGTTAGAATCTGGTTTCCGTCAGCGTCAGGCTTCCCTGTACGCGTATAAATCGATAACAGAGTCGTTAAAGCCAGTGTAATTGAGAGAATGTAACTTTACACTTCAAAGTCAATAAGGAACTAAAGCTACGTTCTTAAACAGCGAAATTCCTGTAACTTTGTGTGCATACTTAAAAGTTTAAATAATAATAAATACAACCGTAATGAATGAATTCAATTAAAGTATCAACATAACTTAGTTTCCCTTGCACATGTGAATCCATTAAGTGCACTATATATTATCATAAAAGTTCTTTAAATTAAACCTATATTTCAGCATATAATGCGGTACTAATTACTATTGAAACAAGATCGTATCTAGCGACAGTTCACAAGACAATGTATCATTGTTTAAATATAACGCGATTATGGCGAGCAACGAACCCGATTTTACAATCATTTTATTGGCTGGCCCTCGTAAAAGCCGTGTCCATATGGGCTTGGTTTTGACGTATGGCTTTATGCACGCAGCTTAAAATCCGTTGGATACTTCGGGGAAATCCGGGTAAGATTGCTACTTCAGCGCTAGCACCTGAGGCGGCCTCGCTGGGAAGTTCAAAGAAGTGGGGATTACTCGGTTTACCAGACCAATACGGATTTCTATAATAATGTGGTAGATAACAGCGACGCGAGCCTGAAGAAATTAATGAAACGCGATTTTAAAGAGGAAATACTGTATTCAATATTTAAGCAATCAAAAAGGATTAACCCGATTAAACTCTGTATAAAAGTGTAGACTACAGGATGAACATAAAACTGCATTATTAATTTGTTCACGTTGAACGCTATAATAAAGTATGCTCTAAATGTCTGAACTTGTAAATGAAACATACTGTTGAAACGGCGACGTTTACTGTAACCGTAACCGTAATAATTATTAACCGAAAATACGACTGGAGCAGTGTTTACGGTCATTTCAGCCGAAATTCATGAGATTCTAAACCACATTTACGATCAAGAATGAAATTCACGGGAGTTCCTCACTTTGAATTATGGTCTAGACCGAAGTCCATTTTCGTTGTTCAAGTATAAAATTCGAGAATATATCGCAATATACTACAGATGAAAATAAAACTTTTAATTCCGATGGACGAATGTCTTTCTTCAAATACAGATACCAATCGTTTATGTATTATTCCTTACTCTATAAAAATAACTTTTCATCTGTATTTAGATAAGACAGAAATTCAAAAAATATGTTTAGTGAATCTTGACAGTACAAATCGTCTACAGGTAATAAGATAATAAGATAATAATCATTTCTCTATAGACAAACAACGCGCAACGATCGTATTGGTTGCAGAGTTGATGTATCCTACGTTGCGCGTAACATTTCGACTGTTATATCCAGGGCGAAGGTGCTTAGCCGCGAAATGGCATTGCAGCCGTAAAAGATTATGAACTTTACAACCCTGTAACCGAAACTGCATTTTGGGGCAGCATTGTTGAAAGTTTCTGGTCGATAGTTGATAACGCTACAAGTTAGTTATTACCGAAAGTTTCGCCACTAAACCATCCGACGGATACTGTTGCTGGCATCGAATTTAAACTGTTAACACATCCACTAACCTATCGTACATTCGAGGTATATTATTCGCGATAAGAACGGCCCGCTTGCTATCGTGTTTTCCGTGTGCAGTTCGGTATTGGACAAGTTATGGTATCCGTTGCTACTCTTTATTGCGGTTTTCGGCCGGCTGAGATAATTGGAAAAGTTGCTATCCGCCGGCTAAATCCTTTGTGCTCCATTTTATGCAAACTGAACGGGAACCCCTAAATTGTTCATCGCTTTGGCGAAAGAAAAATTACAATTCCAGCGTTCCGTTGCGCACCTCGACTTAAATGTTCAAACGTCTGCTTTGCTAATGTTGCAAGCGTTGTTTCCTATTTAATGAATTATATAAAATAATGTTCTACGTCAAGAAAACAATATCACTAAACCGAAAAGTAGATCAAAATAAAGGAATATAACGATTTCAAAGTCAGAAACTTTTCAACCACCCTGTACAGTGAGTTAAGACGCAGACGTGAAACATGGTTGTCAACCCCTTGTCTTGCGATTTCTTACGCAATTGCGATCGTTAGAACTATTTCTAATGATTTAATCTTTTTTCTCTTGTTCTGCATCTACGTTTACTGTAAAGATTAACAGCTAAAGGAAGATGATATTTAATTTGAACGTGAAAGAATTGAATGATATTTATTACTATTAAATTCTATCCGAATCTTTCGTCACGAGTCTGCAAGGGGTTAATCAGGAAAGAATACCAATACGTCCAATACGTTCCGTGTCAGTTGAACATCGAACAGTACCAGAAATTGTGGACGGTAAGTACTGAACAACACGAGAACTTCGATTTCTCTCTCGACCCTTATTCCGGCAATAAAGTACGAAACAAACAAATCCCGGTAGAATTGTTCCAAAGGTTTCCTTTTCATTCGTCCGTGAAATTGAGCAATTTAATAAAACGCCGTTCATAACTGGCGCAGAAATTGTCACAAACAGAGGATCGTGATCGTAACTTGAGAAATAATGCCACAAATCGACCTTCGTATCGGAGCCAGTCCAACTCCCGTTTACCTTAGAGTCGGGAGAAACAACTGGTGTGCATAGGTAATCCCTGAAACGATAAACCCGAAGTGCATGTAAGTAGCATGGTCGGCTTTACGCAACACCTTGCCGCGACAAAATGGATATACCTTGCGCAATGTCTATTAATAAACTAGTCCATAGACAGACGATAATAAAAGGCGACAGTGTTGTTCGGAACAAGAATAATAAATCACGCCTCAAATTGGCAAATTTACAACAATAATAGTCGTCCATTTCTTAGGCAACACTGTCGCCTTTGTGCCGATTGCTTCTTGCGACACAGGGTGATAGAAATTGAAATCTAAACTGTTCGTAATAATTCAATTGAAATTCCTGATCTGAACGGAATTTATTGGTTCCGCGATCGAGATATTTTCCTTTCTGTTTCCTTTGATACCGAAATAATGACTTCGTGATCTCACGATTTACTCACGGAGAGGAAGAACAGAATGCTTCGTGAATCCCAGAGAGACGAGTAACAGGCTAAAACTTTCCTTAATCTATTTCAATCACTTATGTGTGAATTTGTTAAGTATCCTTACAACTATTTTTATGAAACGTATTTCGAGTCGGATAAGCTACGAGACTCGATATTAATTTCACGAAATATTGACTATAAGGTTGTTGAAAAGAAGGCGTTCATTCAAAAATGCAAAAAAAGACTCAATGATTCTCAAAAAGGAGTCACCAGTTCATTGAAAATTTGTTTACCAGATTTTGTAAATTGTTAGATGCCCCTTTAGCTAAAATATACTGTCATGTGTTGAAAAGTATATTTAAATTTAATGTTTTGTACATAGAAAGTTAATATAAAATGCTAAACACCATAGAATTTTAAGGTAACTCTTTTGAGGTCGTCATTTTGAACGTAAATACAGGTAAAAGGTTTTATGATCATTGATTCATTGCCGCTAAAATTTGAAAATACAACTAGCTCCCAAGTGTGCCAATTTACTGTCAATAAATATAACTGCATATTAATAACTAGACAAACATTTGACTGGGATTTTATCATTAAACTAGGAACATTTACATCTCCCCAAGATGTGCTGGATAGGGAATTATTATAACGAAATTCCCTATGAGAAGTGAAAATATTACTAAGTAGTGGAAAAATAGCAGCTGACATTTTACGTTTGCATTTAATAGTCTAGGGTTTTTGCGATTGGTGCATAATTGTGCAGTAGAGAGTGATGTGTAAAATCTTAAACAAAGAAATTGTTATGCGAAACGAAATAAGATCATAATAAGAACTGTAAAGGATTTAAAATAATATCTACTGTTAACGTTCGAATTCTTTTTCATCCAAAAACATAATCGCATTATTGCGCCTAATTCGTGCAATTATGTTATGAATCTGTTGATAGGAATGTCATCAGATACTATTTTGATTGAACTTTGTTAATATTTACGAAAGAATTGGTGAGTCCAAATTTCATTACAAAAAAAAGATACGGAAAACACTATTTGACATATGTCAGTTACAGATTCTATTAAGTTGTTTTCTGTGTGTAAAGGATATTATATAAAACATAATAAGTGTAATACATAATTTAATGAAACTGAACATAATATCAGTGACATACCTTTGTTTATCATCTGTCTATTATCTAAACTATTGATATTGACTTTTTTTTGTAGATAAAATCATGTTGCAGTATGATACTAATACTAAGATTGTTTTGATATTACAGCGTCATTAATTGTAGCTAGTAAAATTTATTTTGAAAGATGATTTACTTTAGATTTAAAGTGTTCAGTTTTAGTAATTTCAGTTAAACAAGTTAAATAAAATTGTTCTTTTGTATTTTCTTTGTATTTTACATTATGCAGCTTTATGCATTACATTTGTTATTGTATGCAATAATAATAATAATAATAGTTGATATTAATATATACATTAATATTAGCTTGAATTCTTAAATGTTAATATATTGAACTTCCAGGTATTCATTTTTGGGAATCATTAAATGCTGCAATTAAGCTAATGTTAACATGAATGAATTTTTCACCATGGAATCCAGTCAAGAAGAGAAGTCTCTTGTAAAAGTACAAAATTCTGAAAGTTCAAAAATATCTTTGGACTCAGAGACTCGTTTACAAAGTCTTGGCTTCATCATAAACAATGGAAAGGCTAGGTTTATGTTAGAAGATGATACACCGATATACTCGAATGCTGCATTAACCAACTTTAGTATTACTGATCCAAGTGATACATTATCTTTTGTGGTGTTGGGTAAAGATTCTATGGATTTCATTCAGGCATCTTCGATTGCATCATATGTTGATATTGAACGTAAAAGCATGTCTGTTGTATGTATCTATGACTTAGCTGAAATTAAGGAACTTTCCTACTTCAACATTTTAAATCTAGAATTTAATTTGAAAAAACTACAAATTAGTCAATTCTTAACTTCGATATGTTCATTCATACCAATTTTTATAACTAATAGAATTTAAAAGATTTGAACATTTAATAAAACAGTATCTTTTAATAAAGACCTAGAAGTATTTGTGCACATTTAGTTTTAAAACAATGTGCAATTAGGAAGCTTCCTTTCACTTATTAAATTGTAAAATTTGGGCATTTAGAAAGTTTATTTAATGTGTAGGATTATAATTCTATGATTGCGTCGTGGAATTCAGATGAGATTCATGAAAAATTAAGTGAGTTACTACAAGAGAATGGAAAACTAAAAGAAACATTAAAACAGAATAATATTGCTATGAAACAACAGTTTAACACTTTAGTCAATTGGCAAGAAGAAATTATGAAAATACATCAGAGTCACAAGAAAAAATTTGCTGAAACCAGAGAATTAATAAGTTACTTACAGAAAGAAAATAATGAATTCAAAATGAGACTGGCTACTGGGGGAATTAGTACCGAACCAGGGTATGAGGTATGTTTCATTACATTGTATCTTACTCATTGTATTTGTTAATATTATTAATTTCCTAAACAGATGCTAAGTGCAAATGAAATGCAAAGTACTAGTGACAAAAAAGAGTCATCTATTCTTGGAACAGAACTTCATGAAAAAGTATCTTCATTAACAGAAGAATTAAGTAACTCTAAACAAAAATGTGAAAAATTATCCTCTGACGTTGAGAAATTACTTAGTATATCAAATTTAGTGAGTTCTCAATTGAAGCAAGCTACTTCTACGATACAAGATCAGAGGCTCAATATAAAAAAGTTAGAGATGCAAGCTTCAATGTCAAAATCATACGATTCAAATCATTTTAATCAGTCCCTTAATTATAATATCCCTAAATGTACTGAGTTTACAAATAAACATATAAATTGTGAGAACTGTTTGATAAAAGATAAAGAAATTAACTCCTTAAAAGAATCTCTTGTTATGCTTCAACATAAATTACAACATGTAAGTATTTGGACTAATATGTACAATTTACAGTATATTGATGACACAAATATTTTAGGCTATTCTGTATGAGCCAGAAACAGTTTTGAGAGAAAAAATAGAAGATATAACACAAACTAATATGTCCACTGAATCTGTTAAGGATAAGACAGAGTCAGTAGAACAGGGCATTGAAAATAAACAGTCATTAGAAGAAAGTATGAGTTTACTTGCCAAAGAAAAGGAACGTCTGAAGGAAACAGAACAGTTATTAGACAGCCAAAAGAAAAATCTTGAAATGGAACGCAAACATTTAAATGAAGCAATGGAACTTCTACAGCAAGAAAAAATAAGTTTGAATGAAGAAAAGTCATCTCTTGATCAACAGAGTCAGTTGTATGAAAGTCATTACAAAACTGTTCTAGAAACAGAAAAAAATAAATGTGATGCAAAATGCAGTCAATTGATCAGTGAAATTGGTATTTTGCATGAAACTGTACAGAAAAAGGAATTACGTGTGAAAGAGTTAGAAGCAGAGATAAAACAACGTGTAAGTACAAATTCTTATTTTTTAATCTCTAAAAAAATAAAAAATATTAATTAGATCTATACATAGTTTAAGAATTTATAAATCATTGCTTTGAGAAAATTGCAATTTAAACATTTTTCTATTTGTGTTTCTAAAATGGCTAATCATTCTCTTTAAAAATATATAACTTTTGTATTTTTTAAATCTCTTTATATAAAAAATAATCATTCGATTTTTCAAAAAGAATACTTCTTTAAATACATTCTTTAAATTAACAGTTTTAAAGATGGATGTCATAGTATTTTTTCATTCTTAATATAGGAAGAACATATTGCCTTGCTGCGAATGCAATTAGAACTTTATGAAGAAGATTTTACAAAAGAAAAGAATCAGAAAGAACGAATATTGGCAGAAAAAGATGAACTGAATGATTCTCTACAGAGACAAACGGAACTTAATCAACAATTACTAGGAGATATTTCAACATATTTGTATAGATAATTCACTGGGACATCATCAAAATAAGAAATACTATTATTTCTCATGATTTCTTTGCAGATATACTTAATATTTCTGTTAATGTCAACATTTTTGTCCTAAATATGATAGCGCAGTCAAAAATGTACAATTTTTGAGACAACTGTTATTCAGTGTTTGAAGTAAGAATAATACAATATTCTACATTACTTCTTTTGTATAGAATAGTGTATATTATTGACAAATGAAAATGTTACCAAGTTAAGTTATAAGAAAAGATGTAAAAATTTATATGTAATAAATCCTGTAAAAAGATTGACAAATAAAATAATATTCCTAAACATTAAAGTACAAAGTAAATTAATTAAGTACATTAAAAATTTATGGTAGTACCTCCTGCACACAACTGTAAAAGGCTAACAAAGATTTCTTTAAAACTGATTTCTATAAACAAGAAATCTAACACATAATTGGGTAATTAATTTCATAATACATTTAATTTAATCAATAAATAAACAATAAATATATAAATGTATAATATATACATTTAATAAAATATTAAGTGCCATAACGGTATATAACTTACCAAATATATAGCCATTCTACCAATAATGCTTCATATTTTGTTTAAAGCATTGTCATAGTAAAACTTTGCTTTAGTATTATAGTAGAACTATACACAAAGAAATCTGTTTCTCTTTTCAATAAAAAACACATATTTTATACATTAACACTTATGAAAAATGTTTGATCAATTGTTCTGTCGCGGCACTTCCGAATAACTCAGTTAGCGCCTTTTCTTTTCCTATCTTATTGGTCTAGAGCTAGGGACCAATGAAATGGGGTTAAAATGTCATAGTGCCTTTTTCAAATAACTGGCAACACTGTCGCACCATATGGCATGTTATAACGTATCAATTTTAAACAGTATCAGTTGTACACTGTTGAGTGATTTATGGAAGCCCAATAGTTTCATTTATGCAATTTGTTTCTTAATATAATGCATTAAAATGTCAAAATTTCGACAACAATATAAAGCAAAGACTTTCGGTTTTGGGGATGCAGCTGCAGCTCGAATTGTTCGTACAGAAAACCACGAAAAGGCACGTAAAAATTCCAGGTCCAAGATTTTCACTGGAAATAGAAATATTTTAAATTCTAAATCTAATACAATACAGAATAATGGTTTGTAGAATAATTTATTGCTGTTTAATGTATTGTTATTGTCGTGATTATTCATTATGTGATTACATTTTGATTTCAGAACCAAAAGTATCTTCTGCATCAGGAAACCATACAAGTCGGTTAATAGAGTGGAAAGTAGAACGTGAGAAGTCTAAAAAGATGGAACAAATGCATAAAAAACGTCCTTTTATAGTTGGTGCTGTTCACCATAAACTTTATTCACCTTTATCTACAAATAATGTAGTTGGAAAAAAATTGAATGTACCACCCATTCCCAAAAAAGTTTCTAAAGTTACAGAAAGAAGACTAATGCTTAAAAGTCAATCTCAAAAAGTATCAAAATCTGTAGTAAAAGATTCAAAATCCTCCATAGAATGTTCAAGAGAAAAACAATCCTTTGCTCCTATAGATCAAAAAGTGAAACCATTGGAAGAACCATTACATCAAGAACCATTATTTGGTCGATCACAATGTAGAATGTCAATTAACAACTTTTGTAACAAGAATACTGAGAACATTAATACAGAAACATCTAACAAGAATTTACCTAAATCAAACTATTCTGAATTACCTAGTGAACCAGTTTTTTTTTCACCGTATGTAGTTTCTAGTCGTGGTAAAAGCAATGCCAGAACTGAACAGCAGATAAAACGTGGTTTTAGTCTTAGCCGATCATTAAGTGATGAGATTCCTACAAAGGATACTGTCATGAAAAATCTTAATATTTCAATTGAAGAGGAAGAACGAACTGCACAATATTTTCAGTTTCTTCTGAATGGAGAAGTAGATAGATTAAATGAATTATGTAATAAGTGGACATTGGTGAAAGAAGAATCAGGTATTACAGAAGATGGTCAGTATCAAATTAATCAGGCTATTGGACAAACACAATTACTCATAAATAAAAAGTTTGAAAGATTTCGTGGTTTAGTTTCCGATTGTGAAACGGGAAAAGGAGAAATGTTAGTTACCTGTAAAGATTTACAAGGTTTCTGGGATATGATGTATATGGAAGTAAAAAATTGTGATTCACGGTTTGATAAATTAGAACAATTGCGTTCAGAAGGTTGGAAAGAAGAAGAAAATGTACCTGTTATTACTAAAGTTACAAAAAAGAAAACAGCTACGAAGAAAAAAATTATGCCTAAAAAATCCAGTTCAATAAGAACTTTCCTAGCAGAAAGAAAAAAGAATATAGCAAAAGAAATAAGTAACAATAATGGCACAGAAGAGCTTAAGATCTTTGATAACAAATATAAAACTAGAAGGTTTAGTAGTTCTAATGTTAAGAAATACACCCCTGTTAAGTATGATAGAACAAAATTAAATTTGTTGCAAAAAGTACAACTGTCAGAAACAAAAAAACATAAAAGTCCTTTAACTATGATGAAAATAAGTCAGATGTGTAAAACACCAGAGGTTCAGTTAGACGATACAATTTCATATATTAATTCTGATCAAACTCCAGGGAAGAGTATACTGAAACAGCCAAAGAAGTCAAATGAGATAGGATCCTGTATAAAGACATCGCATAAAGTTAATTTTAATGATACTGTAGTTTTAAATGAAGTTCCCATGGATGAAGAAACACAAACAAAAATGGAGTTAGCTGCAGCATTAGCAAGAATAGATAGTCTTGAATTTAATAATTCAGTTGAGGAAGAATTAATACATGCAGAAAGGAAGCTTACCTTTGATGACAATAGCTTTGAAGAATATGAAGATGTATTTGATAAAAATGAGCCTTCTGGCTTGAAGATTTCAACAAAAAATACTATGAGTGTACCATCTACACATGTAGAAACTGCAACATCAATTAAAAAACCTACACCATATCATAGTTCAGCTACTCTTTCGCCAAGAAGAAGTTTGAGAAGACAAAGTGTTGTAAACGAAACAATTGCAAGTATAACACCAAATATTGTGCCATCTGAAAATGCTGTACACAATACAGACTTAAATGTGATTACAAGAAATTCACAAGAACATATTCTTGCAAGTGATGAAGAAGAAGTAGATAAACACAATGAAAGCATAAGAGTTCTAAGAAATAGAAGTATTACTTCAGTAAGTACACCAATTCTAAGGGGGAAATCTGGAAAGGTATCTACAAATATACAACAGTCAGAACATAAAGAGAATATCAATTCAAAAATTGATTTATATAATGACATTAATACCATGAGGTCAAATGAAAAAAGTGATAGAAGAAAATCGAGAAGGAATGTTAAATTTTCTGGTAAAGATGATCCTTAGTAACATATTAATTATGTTTGATGTAAATGACACTAATTTTAATAAATAGATCTTGTTACAGAAGGAAAGTGTAATAGTGAAATAGAAAAATCAGTACTTCCTATGACTCCTCATATTAAAAAGAGTAAATCCTTAGGAGTACTTAATGAAAAGAAAAAAAGTATAGGTACACAAGATACTACATCATTTGAAATAATAGGTAAATGTTATTGTTCTTTATTGTTATTTTTAATCTTTGAAGATAATTATTCATTTCAGTCTATTTCAGCTCCCGCACGCATTAGGAGGTCGCAAAACAGAACAAAATAGTTCTTGCATTATAATTGAATTATTTAGTTAAAAAAACATATTAAACTAATTTTTACTTAAAACTTATGTTTAATTAAATGTTTTTAATTATAAGGTATCTGTATGCAGTACAAAACTTTTAATTTCACTGTTTACTTTTTTGTTTGACGCTATTGCAATGTTTTTACATTTGAGACTTTCAGGCATGACTCATGTTTTCTTCGAAAAATTATTACAGCGTTGATAAACGGATTAATATTATTGATGAGTGTGATAAATCATTATTAACATTTGATATTCTAGTAATAATTCTTATTGTTGCATTTTTTATTGGTCATACGATATTATTTAAATGTTGAAGTTTGAGAAGTGTAATATTTGTATAATAAGATATAAATATAAGTTTAAATGTAATATTTATTCGTGTTTTATTTAATGCATTAAATATATGAAACTAATTTTACGTTACGTAATTAATAGAGAATATGTTTTATTTGAAAATTGTAATTGTATAGATGAATTTTTATACGAATGAAACCATTGTAAATACGTATCACGATGTTTGAATAACTATGCATTATGGATATTTTTTTAATTTTAACATTTTGTGTTAAATAAATATTTATTGAATTATTCCACATTTTAATAATTGCGTAATTTTTTCTCGGAACACGATTCATTTTGTCGGCATTATTAATCTCATTTTAATCTTCCCATTAATCATTTGTTTTTATTATTTATTGATAATGTAATTATATATTGTAAAGTGGTGATAAATTCAATATGGTGCCGATGCCAGATTGACGTTCATATCCTAAGCTTCGGGAGCAACACTCAGAAATCGAAAAATATTTTATATTCTTTTTATTGTGAATAATTTTTAGTTGCAATTTGAGTATTTGTTATTTAGCTTTTCCATGGGAGTAAAGACATTCTTTAATTATTCAAGTCATATTTTAATAAAAAATACTTCTTACTTTCTTGATACTGCAATCTACACATAGAAAATATTAATCCGAATTCATTTTTATTTGTTTTCCTCATTTGCCGAATAACAATAATTTCAACTTAGATTTTATTCACTGTGAAGAAGGTGCAATATTCAGTCTCAAACGATAAAAAATGTAAAAAGAATCTTCCATCTTACAACAGGAATAAACCTTGAAATCTACAATTATTTATTAGCAATTTATACCGTGATACTTCATAAACAGATGTATCATGTTCATTATTTACTATTTCAAATACGTCTTTTCTAATCCAACGATAAACGCGCGTAGTTTCAGAAGCCTGGCAGACCCATGAACCCTAGAACTACCATATCCATCAAAATGAAGGGTTTTAGTTTTCTAATCTTTCAATCATTAACATTTTACAAGTATTTAATATCCAAAATTCTCTTGAAAATAAATAGTTTCGCTTAAATACTACAACGAATATCCGAAGAAATCGAAAAAAATGTATTATTACAATCTTTACACGAATTACGTATCAACCCCGATAAATGCTCGGTAGCTCTGGCGTTAACCGATTAAGGGTTGATCCGTAGTAGAATATTCGTGTCTTGGACAACCGCGTTAACACCCTTTCAGCATTCCTCTCGTAGGAAATGCGGATCGGTGGCGGGCCGATAAACACCATGAAATAGAATAAAAACAGGGGGAATGGTCGGCGGGGCACAGTCGGGTTGGAGTTGCGGCACGCAAGCACAGTGAGCCCGGTGCGGAGCGGAGCGCAACTTCAGAACCGTGTGCAGTGGGTGGGAGTCGCAGCCCCCGTGAGTCAAGAGAGTGAAGAGTAACTGAAAGAACGGACTTCTACTCAGTCTGTCCGCGACCGTCCGTCAAGCAGACGTCTCCGACTCGGTCCGGTGGTCCGTCATTTACGGAGTGTCTCGTTCAGTAGTGTCACCGAGGCCTCGTAGAAGCCACATGTCGCCTATCGTGCGTTGGTTACCGGCGTCCTGATCCATCAACGATCATCGCTAACAGCAGATAGCAGCTACCATCCTCCACGTTTCCGGTCACGATCGTGTTTGACAGTTCAAACCGAGAATCGCCCGCCGTGCATGAAAGTGACTTGACCGTGCGATCAGTGGCAATAAGGTGCAAAAGATATGTGGTTCGCGAACGTCCTCGCAGGCTTTATCGGCCTGACCCTCGTCGGGTCACCACCTTGGTGTTCCGACGCCTTCAACGTGGAGACGAAGCACACCACGGTTTATCAGTTGGACAGCACATACATGTTTGGGTTCGCGGTGTCGATGTACCGGGACAAACAGGGTCGAGGCTGGTGAGTACTTTTCGATATATGCTTTCGTCTCGTGATTGACGCGTTGCTGATACGGGTTAGCTAATTTTTTTATTGGCCGAGGTTTGTTGACCAGTTGATCTGTCTTACACGTAGAAAAAGGGGAGCCGCGATAAACGGTTACTTTCGCGGAAAGTAGATTGGCAATAACGTGTTAAAACGGTGACTGGTTTTTCTTTGGACGACGGGTTTCTATTGATCCCGTGATCTATCGGTTTTATGTTTCAATTAGTTTGTGTCTTGAACATTGGAAATAACGGTTTCGAGTTCTGTTAGTTGTGTACTTATAGATTAATTAATATAGATTAGTTCATGTTTTTGTAGTCTATTCTAGATTAATTTTATTGAGTATCGTTTAAAGAAATCGTTACCCGTTCAAAGTTGCTGTATCTGGATCTTCATTTTGATAAATTTTTTTTTTGTCAAAGGAAGCGATAAAAATAAAAAGTCTTTCTACTCAATATAAATTTACATAGTCTGTGTTTTATGAAGCAACAAATTTTCTCTTTCGGAGTTTGGAGTAAAAAATTAAGATTATTGCAAGCAGTGATACACTTCTCCACATAGATCGCAATTTCCTAAATATATTGTCTTGCAATGGGAAAAAGCAGTATGAAATGTTAGGAACTGATTCGCAAATTTTATTGAAACATAAACGACAGTAGTACTCCTACGAGTTTAGGACGACCACGCTCGCCTTTTAAGTCCTCGTCCCAGAAACACACAGCAAGTAGCTTCCACCATTCCATCGCGTCGGTTGGAACTTCAATAATGAAATATCGACTTTCATCAATCTGCAATGAGCGCGAAACAATGTATATAACTTCTTTCGCAAACGCGTTTGAAATACGCGATCCGAGATCTGCAATCACGCACTTACCGGATTCCAAATACAACTCCGATGCGTTCACGATTCTGTTGGAAAAAATGGCGTCGGCGCCTTCCATTTTTCCTCGAAGATTTCTTCATTTATCTTCTACTATAATTCCTTAATTTAACCACAAGAAATCCCTTAAAGATGCTACTTGAATTTACTATACAAAAATTGCTTACAAGATTAAACCCAACTGATTCATCAGAAATAAAATGAATTACATTATTATTTTGCATGTTCCAAACTCGTTTTCCAAGATTTCTGGATTTTAACGTATTTCCCAATAACACATAAGTAAAGAATATTACAGCGAGCGTATTAAATATTCAAGGAAAACGAATAACGAAAGAAAACCCGCTGACAACAGTGCCGCATGAATCCCAATATCACCTCCATACGTTCCTCAATTATTTTTATTACCGAATGAATTGATTCTCCTATCGGGCGCGATAGTGTCCGTACATCGGCACCATAATCCTCCCCCGCAACGGGACCGTAACTCCCCAGCGAAAGAATCTAGGTCCGCTTTCATCGGTTTCCTTTCGACGGTGGCTCGCCTCCGCAGCAGGTGAAATAACAGGTGCCTGGACAAGCTTAGGTCCGTTCTCCATTAATGTCTCCTTGGGGACCAAGTGGGTTCTCCGGTTTCATTGCGCTCTCCTCGTAACCGCTCAGCCGACGATAAACTTTCGTCTGTGGGCGATAAGCGTGATCGAGCGCGCGCACCGTTTCTCTTCGTGGCCACCCTTTTTCGCGAAGTCGGCCAGGGTTTGGCGCCATCCGTCCGCGCGCGCAACGCCAGAGAGAAGTTCGTTCGTTTCCCTTCGCGAGAGCGTCTCCGTGAGTCACGCGGGCCACGAATAAACGTTTCTGCTCCAGCTCCTCCGGCGACGACGGATATAAATAATGCCGACAGAACGAGGAAACGCGGGTAATGGCATCGGTTACGTCGGCCCCGGCCGCGGAAAAGTCTGCGCGAAAGGTCGACGGGGTCCGGCCGCAGTAATTTATTCAAGACAACGGAGGCTAGGCACGAGCCGGGCCTGACAAGAGACGCGACTCTTCGTTCCTCGATCTCCGATACGAAGATCGATCTGTTCGGAGGGTCTGTGTCGCCTTCGATGCGCTATTCGATAAGAATGTAGAGGGTGCACGTCTTGTAAGGCCCATCGAGACTCGTGTATACGGCTATTGGAAAATTCTTCACGTGCGTGGAAATGTGACAGCTCTGGGAGCTGATGTGACAGATCATTTTTCTAAATCGCACTCTGCGCGAGTGGTTGGGTAACTGTACAGGGAGACTTATGAAAATGGCAACTTTGGAGATGATAGTACTCGGATGTTTTCGTATAGAAATCAATTTTAGCATCTTGCCCTACATTTACTTCTCAACTATAATCGATACAACTACTTTGTCATTGATCGTTTAGCGAAGAAAGAAAAATTCTAGGCATATTCTATGCCTACGTTTGCTTCAAAGAGTTAGGGTTGCATTTTATTGTGAAGTACACTTTGTTAATCCACGTGGGTCTGGTTTACCAGAAATTCTGAATCCCATCTGGCGAGCATCTTTTATATTTACAGAAAGTTCACATTTTGAGGCATCTGTTTACCAGACATTGCTAACGTACTGCAGACTATAGTTCAGGTGTTCAGGTATATACTTTAGAGTTTTATGGACGTAGCACAGATTTTGGCACTTTCGTAGTCCTATCGGGCCCTCTCTAGTTAGTGTTTTCAAAAAGGCAAACTGAGGGTTCATCGTATGCTAGATAAATAACTAAACAAGTCAGCTAATATTATTTCACTCACGCGTGACTGTCAAACACGTATATCTAGAAGTAAATATTTTCAAAATCTTTAACTTTTTAAGAACTAACGGCAACAATCTCTCAAGCATAGATTATGTATTAGAGTATAATATAAATTTCGATAGAGTTTCATTTAATTTTAGCGTTTATAACAATTTAAAATTTAAATACAAGTGGAGCCTTAACTAGGTTATTAAGGTCTCAATCATAAGAGTCTATATGTCTCATTCACTATTAAAAGAATCACTTTATAATTAAGTGAAAATTATAACTAGGCGAAACGAATGATAGAAGAAATGATAATCCAAAGATTACAGACAACAAAGGTGTCATGAATCACTACGGGTCGGAATGGTTTTCGGGTCGCTATATTTGGCGTTACAGAAGTCGTGAGTACAACGGGGGTGGTTTCTTCGATTTTGTTTCTTCGTTTCAGCTACTCACACCGATTCTTTGTACATTGTTTTCCCAAAGACAATGGGCGTGCGCGATAAAGGGGAAAATAAAGAATGAATCGTACTCGCGTTCGGAATATCCAAAGCCGCAGGAAGTCCGGATTACATCGTTCGTTACGAGAAACTTCGTAGGCGCTTATATTTAGGCCAGCCCGTAGAAGCTTTACGAGCGCTCGTCCTCGTTAATCTAACGCGGGGCGAACGCATCCGATCGCCATCATGGTTTCGCCGTCCTTTTCTCCCGTTAATCCTCGAAATAGAGTCTCACGGTGATATATTCGATCGAAAATCGTACGGACGAAACCCCGCAATTTATGCAGGGCCGTCGAACACAAAAGTGGTCTCCTTCGTGACAGATTTTCTTAATCCTGTATCGTGTAGCGTTTAAAAAAGACCCCTCGCACAGTGATTTAATATTCACCGGTTGCCAGTTCTTCAACTTTTTTCACCGTCTGTTTACGTTGGCAACAGAGTAGTTTTTCTTTGTCAGCGTGAATGGTCCCCGAGGTTCATTTAATTTTAGAATTAATACGCGATTCGTTGCTCGGCCTGTTTAGATATTCCTTTTCCTTCACGTTTTTCGAGCGATGAGTTAAGACGACGTATTATTTTAGCCGATGAACCGAAACGTGTCCACCTAACTGAAATCAACACGAACCCGTTGCATTAACACTAGATTTACGGACATTTATTCTACATTTTCGTATATTGTTCCTAGAACACTACCTACTCATTCGTACAGAATACAGAAATTAGAGCTTCAATGACAGAGCGGTACAACGCTTATTCGCATAATCGCATGAATCGAAATTGACTTAAACTGTCACCGAATAATGCAAAAATCCCTCAAATTGACGGTAAATCTAGTGCTAAAAGTACAGTCAATCCAAAACATACATTATCCAACACTAGAACTCTCAAACTTCATTCTTCCCCTTAACAATACAAAATAAAAATCAGTAGCAATATTTCTTCTTCATTATCGTATACTTTAAACAATTTCCAATAACATCCCACTATTCAACTTTTCAATTCTCCAGCATTGAAACAAGAAACAAAATAACTAAATCTAAATCAATTCCACCGATCCTCGATTAGAGCAAACAAGACAATTAACAGTTTCCGATTCCACCGAGCTATCAATAGAGTCTTCACTTTCCCTTTCGTCCTATGTCGGTTTTCCTATAGGCAGACGTGTCTGTGGGCAACCGGCGCGGCGCGGGGCGGAACACGTTCGACAGATTCAGAGCACGAGGTCCGCCGTGATACAGGATGTTAGGTCATCGTCTCTCCGTTACGTGGGCGGCAGCTCGCGCTCTCGCCTCGCTCTGATTAATACTCCCATAATCTCTGGCTTCGATCTGCCATTTCGCCGTTGCACCCGAGGTCTTCCTCAATGAAACCCACCTTGCCTCGTGCTCTCCGCCAATCGGACGGCCCTTCGTGGAATACGGAATCGGGATCCGGACATCTTATGCATACGGCCGATGACGGTCCCACGAAGATGCCATCTAATCCGCTGACCATATCGGTCCGTGATGCTCGAGGAGCACGCGTAATCTTCCTTATATCTGGGCCAAACCGAGACTGTCCTGCTCGTCCACGTACGTGTAACTGGATCGATGTTGTGTTAGGTCCGGAACACTCTTAGACCCGAGTTCTCTGGTTTTCGACCCCTTCCGAACGTCTTCTTCGACGCGTCCCTTACGCCTCTATGAATAGAAAGCGATTTCTAGCGGCGGCAGGGGTCGCAACTCCTTTTTCTCTTGGCGACGGGTGGAAGGAAACGGCGCGTGAAGAAGTTCAGTGGCTTTATGAGGACATTTTCGTGCTGTTATTGTTCCGACTGTGAATGGCACCGTTCGGTTCTTCTTTGATCGTTTCATTTGTAACTCGGATCACCCGAGGAGAGCGTTTTTGTTGACGTTGTATCGGTTTTGTAGAGTTAGTAATCCTTTTGCTTTCGATTTCACTGTACCTTCCCTTGAATTCATTTCGTTTGAGATTCATTCATGGAGATTATTAAAAATTGAGGAAGCAAGATAGACTTAGTATAGTGTAAATTATTCGTAGATAGAATAGAATCTTTTATTTTATAAATATAGTATAGCAAGTTGATATGTTCAAATATTAATAACGTATGAAATAAGTATTGAGAATGATCTTCACTTTTCCTAAACGGTCGATGACAGCACGATTGAAGCTATGTGGACGCAAGAACCGACACGAGAAAGGAAGTTCCGTGACTCTCCAATTCCATCTTAAATTCGTCGTAAAGCATTACTAATTGGGGATTTTCATGTCATGACGTGGTCTTATCGCGGGGAGTCGGGCGAAGATAAGGAACACATGTTTCCCGGAATCGTCGGCGAATAGTCTCCGTCACAATAGAAACGTGAACGGAGAGAGGGAAACTAGTTTCGTTTCTGCGAAGCTGCGGCCTGTCGGCGTATTCTATCTCTAATAATAATTAATTCGATCCGTAAACAAGAGAAACATGATGGAGATGAGGGTCGGTCTTTATCTCAGGCTTGTCGGTCGTTCCCGACGCGACCGGTGGATTTTATCTTTCTGTCGGCCATCTTCGGGTTGTGAAATAATTTTTATATTTAGCGGCTGCAATTCGACTCACCGGTTTCGGAGCGAGTAATCGAATCTGGGAAAAAGGCGAGTCACCTCGTGGCTGCAATGAATCGCGTCATGCCTTGACCAGCCTCTATCCTCATCGATTCTCCTCTCTCTTTTACTCCTTCGGCGCGCGGATTTACCGGGGAACGTGTCTTTTAAAGGCTCAAAACGAGACCGGCTGACTCATAATTCGGTTAGCGAGTCTCGTTCTCTCTCTCTCTCTTTCTCTCTCTCTCTCGCTACGGCGTCACGTTGAAAAATATACGGCCGTGCCACGAGAGTACAACCTGTTCGTCACGTTTAAAATTACCTTTTGTTAGTCCCTTGGCCTGAGCTGTTGCTTTCGATCGAGATCGTAGCGGTGTATCTTTACTCCGCGTGTTATTGTCCGATTTCATTTTGTAGGGAGCCAGGTAAATTTTGGAAGGCAGTTAAGCAACACTGACTTGTTGTGATGTACTGTTACAGGGGTGTACGTAAAGTGTTACGATTTTAGCTTGAAGCTTGTAGGTAACTAGTAGTGATAGCAAAATTTTCTGCCTTCTATCTAGTTAATTATTTAGTGATAATTAAATATAAAATTAAAAATACTGTCACGTTAAGGCTGTAATGTATCCAGACATTGTCTTATGGTACATTGAGTTTTGAAGATAAATGCAATGAAACTTTAATGCATTGAATCATTAAAATCGAGCTAATAATACACCTATTCTTCAAATGAGTCTATTTTGACTATTGGGTAGTTAGAAGAGGGAATTATCGTTATTAAAATATTACAAAAATGGAATAATTTTTTTTATTTTATAGATACCTACTTTCACAGGCAGAATAAGGTAAAACGCGAGTTCTTCCGCCAGTCATATGGCATTCCCACGGTCGTGTCCTTCGTAAAAATCTCTCATCCTGTAAGTGTAGACTTGGTTGTTTCGTGTTCGTTCAAAACACGTGCTTACAGAGCGTGTCGCTGGAGGAGGAAGCGAGGATTCAATTTCCCTGTTTCCGGTCGGCGAAACGGAACAAAAGCTAGGGGTGGATCGTTGCCTATCTGTTGTTCGCTTTCCGCTTTTAAGTAATTTGTGTGCAAAACACCATCTGCCTTTTCCTTTTTTTATCTCCTCCACAGTCATTGCTTATGCGTTCTCCTTGTAGCACAGCTCGGCACAATTGTACAAGGAGCTGGTTAAAATTCTGTGAACAATAGGCGAGAGTACCGACATTCCTAAGATCTCAGTTTTATCTATCGTAGCACTGAAGATAAGCCAAAAGCTTTTACAGATTCTCTCCATTAATAAATCTACGAATACCTGCCATTAACCCCTTGCCCTACTACATCGTGTCAGACTCGTGACGAAACTTTTCGACTGAATTTGACAAATCTAAATGTTACTCTTTTCGAATACAAATTAAACATTACTTTCCTATTATCAAGGCTAACCCCTGGAGTAAACATAGCCATAGAATAAACACCTTTTCTCTCCAAGAAATTATTATCGATAAAGACACTCTGTCAAGCATAGTTGCGAAAGAAATCACACAAGGGGTTAATAAATCTATAGTAATCTATTTCAAACTAAATCTACGATTAATAAAAAAGAATTCCTAGCGAAGTAAAAAAGAATCCTCCCACACATCCTAAGAATAACACATTAAATTCGCTTTCCAAGAATCAAACAAAAACTTAAGCTATCCAAAGCGAAGTATCCCCAGCAGTAAAGTACAGTACGATCATAGTAAACACAAATCATCCCACGGATCTCGTCGTCGCGTAAATTCGAGGAGCGACACGATAAATAATTCTCAGTGCGTTTTTGACCGGTGTTTCGACTCGCCCATTAAAATCAGCCGAGTCAAGTCTCAATTTCTCGAAAGTATCCCGGCGCGAGGAAGGGTCTTCCACGGTCACGGTGCAGTAAAACCGTGATATACGGCGATCGGCCGGTTAACAACGACCCGAAGAGCAGTGTAAACGAAGATTTAAACGGTAGCCGCGTGTACGATCGTCAACGGCCGTGATCCTTCAGTCGGTTTAACCGCGAGGGTCCTCCTAACTTGTAAGACAGCGCGTTATTCATCGCTTTTTATTCGGACGTCGGCCCCTTCTCCTCGACAGCCGCCCACCGGCGCATACCTGGCGCACCTTTCGATCGATTACCGATTCGCGTCGAGCCTGGCATTGATACTGATGGATCCTGACGATGCAGATTCGCCGGCTTCCTTTTTTTCCCGGTCCCACCGCCGCCGCCGCCGACGACGACGACCCGTGTCCCGTTGACGCTGGCTCCAATTAGGCTGAAAGTAACCGAATGAGATTACGACCCGGTTTCCCCTCTTGATTTATAATGATATCGAGAAATTGATGAACTGTCGGCGGTCACGGCTCGGACAGGAAGGAACGCGTAGGTTTATCGGAGAGATTTATAACGACGCGGAGTTCGCGATCTGCCTCGTTCTATCGGAAATATTTTTCATCGGCGTAATGACGTTTCTGGATCATCGGCTTTTTCGCGTGGTTTTTGTTTCGTGCTGTTTTCGGAGTATTTTATGCGCTGGAAGTTTTATGCACTCCAGGGAACAGTTTGTAATTGTTTGTGTTGCTGGATTTCATTTTTACGAGCTGATCGGCATACTTTTACTCTGTGAAAGACGTTTGTTGCTGTTTAATTAGGTAACTTTCTTCGCGATGGAATAGTTGATTTAGGATTATAATAGCTTTTGTTTGTAGAACATTTATTAAAACTAGATTTATCCAGGTTACCTAGATTCTATTTAGTTTCCTCCTCGTGAATCTTTAATTTTAAACACTTGTACGTAGTGCGATTATTTATCTAAAAATATATGCAATGAAAAACATATAGAAAAATAATAAATATTATATAAGAATAATACTATATAGTATGTAACATAAGTCGATAAATCTAGTATTCGAATGTTCTTAACTCTAAACTATTAATTTTTAAGAGATTGCCTTATATATGAGGATTTTACATTGTAAAATAAAATAATATTATACAGCATGTAATATATGTCAATAAATCTGGTATTCAAACATTCTTAACTGTAAGCTTAATTTTTAGGAGATTGTCTTACACTGTAAACTTAATTTTTAAGAGATTGTCTTACACTGTAAACTTAATTTTTAAGAGATTGTCTTACATAAGGAGGTTTTACATTGTAAAATGTTAATAACTGGGCGAAGAATGATTCAGTTTCTGTGATGATTATCGAAAATGGGCGAAGTATAGGAGGTGAGGAAGGATGACAAAGTGTTAAACTTCCCCAGGAAAAGGGAAGAAGAGGAGAAAAGGAGGCGGAGGATCGAGATAATGGGGATCGCGTGAGGCACGTGCCCGAAGCTCTGGCTGTGTCATTATCCAGAGGAGAGCCGACAGCCCGGGGCCTATTACCTTTACCTGGGCCCATGCAAACACGTGTGCAAATGCTCCTCCACACGTGCGCAACACGCCTGTGCACGGCTGCGGGGCCAGGTGATGAAGGTTCGGCGATGAAATAAAAACAGAACTTTCGCAAATGAGTTACTGCTCCGCTACCGTCTTCGCAGGCCTCTTTTGTATCTGTTTCACAGCCTTTCAATGTCCCTCGAAACTCGTTTATTATTTTTCTTCGTAGCTTGTTCTTTTATTTTATTAACGGAATTTTAAGCTATTAATCAAACATCGGGGATCTTTCGTATTGTGATTCTGTAACCTCTTCCTCTATCGTTGATAAACTTTGTCTACTTTATAGAATATTTGAGACATCAATATTGTAGAGTATAAAAATTATAATGAAACCTTCGGGATTTATGAAAATATTTATTTCTTCATTCGTGGTTAGGTTATATGGAAATGGTAAATAATATTTAACTATTCTTCTTAAAGTGGAAAATACTTAGAATAATAAACAAATCTTTCCTATCAACTCCGTTAAAAAATATACAATCTTACAGAGATCTAATAAGAAGAATAATTGTGTTGTCTCGAAAATTAAATTTCAACCTCGGCAAAGGGAAATTGCGTTGTATATTTAAAGAGGATCCCGAAATCAGGTTTGGGTCTCGTAGATCAGTTCCGAGCTTTTAATCCGCTTTTGAATACAGTTCACTCGAGCATGCGCAAACGCAATTACGCATTTGCCGAACAGTGAAAACAAGATAATTGGATCTCAGTGTCCGAGCGATTATATTCACGGTAATATTTCCACAAGCGTGTTCCAATCAGGCTAACATAGTATCGAATCGTTGTATTATGAACAAATTGATTGCCGTTAATCAGTCCATTCATGGCTGCAAAGCTCGCGAACGATGCAGTATCGACAGCGACGGCGCCACGGCTCTAAGGTGGTCGGAAATGCGCTTCTAAATCACTTAACGAGCCGTTTCAATTGCGCTCTCACGTTGTCAATGCTTAATGACTTTCACGTACGAGCTATTACGTCACTCACGTCACTAGGGTACGAGCTGCGCTACGTACGTGACGCAAAAATCTCGTGAACACACATTGCCTATCGTTTGTTTAGTCACGTTTAGCATGGAGCGTGTCCGAGAGAATAATTATCACGGGGCATCAGCCGGCGTCGATTAATTATAGGAATCGACCGGACCGCCTGTTTTCTCCGTTTAATAAATGGTGATAGTTAGCGGGGCGATTTAGCAAATGGGGAGGTAAAGCTAAATTTAGAATCGTGCGTCGGGGTTGTTTAATGAGTGGTCAGTAGGTCAAATAAATTTTTACGTGACGTTTGACATTCGACATTTGGCAGAATTTTTTATTATTATAGTCGTTAGTATTTTATAGTGCATTATCTCTTTATTTAATGAATATTACGGTTATTTAAAATTAAAAATCTTTTTCGTGAAACTGAATTAGACAAATAAGTATTGTAATAGAGGATGACCTGTAATTTTCGTAATGGAACAAATGTTCGTCATGATGGATGAACTTTCTTTTGAATTTTCCCATAGATGATGATGATGATGAAAATTTTCTCGATTTCCTGTTTTCGAAAGACCATTTGGCATTATGGCCTGTCACTAGGGAATTTCCGTGTCTATCTTCGGGTTCTTCGAAAGTCAATCTTCTGTCCACCATATGGCAGGGTTCGTTTACGCCCTGACAAAATTGCATTGTTGCCTTTTAGACACATGTTTCCTATTATGAGGACAGCACCCCCATCGACTTCGATGACAATCTACTTTCCCAGATAATATACTAAGATAACAAAAAATTCCCGTGAGAAAAACTGTTTGCAGCCAAAGAAGCCAAATTTTTTATGTACAAAGCAATTGATATTCACTGAATGATTGTTAATTAGTCGAATAACATGAAATATGATTATGTACTCTTAATACATTGTTGAAGGTAGCTTTCACATTTTTGTGGTGGCCGTTTTTTCCTTTTCCTTAACCTTTCTTTCTGTTTAAAACAATCAAAAAGTTACACTTAGTATTTTATATTTATATATAAATCATCGGGGATTGATACATTTTGTTACTCCGCAAATATACATTGTAGTAATTGAAGTCAACCAATTCCTCCCTTGTGGGTACACTACCTCAAATGAGAAGAACGTGACCCGAAGGTCGGGAAAAGCGTTTTATGGGCGTTCGCGGCAAGATTTATAGTTCCTCCTGAACTCGCCTTCTTGTTACATTGATCACTCGACGGGTCGAAGAACTTATTTTCATGTGTGTTCAGCTGATTTCGATATCCCTTTCCCACAATATAAATATGATGCTTTGGGAAAAAGTGTTATACTTCTAGCACAGAAACATTTGAAAGCAAACAAGAGAAACATAGAAATTAGATGAAAATTAACACTAAAACTACCGAGCAGTTAAATTGACTTTTTGAAATTCCTCTATAGAAACACCAAGAATTGAGACTTCAATTGATTAACAATTCAGCTTGAGTATTACTAGATCAATTTCTATAATCATTCCTCAGAGATATCTGTTACCTTTTTAATAGTTATAAACAGAAGAAATCAAGAATGGGACATTCTCAAGATGCCGACTTGTGTTTTCGTCTATTGCATTTGGTTTATCATAGTCATTTGAGAAAGAGCGGTCAACTGATACGAGATATCTGCAATCGTTTCTTCGAAATCAATAATAAAACCATGAGGAGCTTATTTGTTTAATTGGTCGAGTAGTCGATAAGCTAGATAAATGAGACCATAAAAGATGTCATACAGGAGCAACTGCAATTGCATTGTTCGTACCGCGAATGGAAATGGGTCGTCGTTTCATCGTGACCCCAGATGAAACGATGTTGATTAATTTGCTCTTTCATTAATGCGATTAAAATCAGCCAATTAAGTTGCTTGTCGAGACCCAGTTCCTTCCGTGATTGATCTCGGTGCATACGACTGCAGTTCAGTTTTATGCTCGTACATATTACGATCATTTATTTATTGGACGACTAATCGACCTCGTGGTCGCAGGATTTATTTTGCTTTTTTTTTTCAACGTTCCTCAATATTCATTTAAACGGTCGTAACTCTACGGTACACGTACAAGAATGTTTCTAGTACAATTAATATTGTACTATGATCCCTCTTGAAGCAATTAAAAGATAATTGAAAACTGTTTATTAACGACGGTGTACAATATAAAATTTAAACCTATTCTGTAACATTGCACAAAGAGATATCCAATTAATTTTTGAAAGATGCTTTGAAATACGTAAATTAGTTTTAATTTATTCGACAAATAAAATTAATCTTGTTACATTTTCCTAAATTACTAACTGCTTTTTTCTTTTCACAAAACATTCAGAAAGAATATTCAGAAAGTATTTTGAGTCAAACGAAATGAATCCTCAGTTTTATCTGGAAAAAGTAAAGGATTTAAACAAACAGCCTCTCTTAATCGACGAACAAAATTTACTCTGCATAGTCTCTTCTCGAGTCTCCTCGGAGAAGTACTAAAGCCTTCGGCACGCAGATATCTTTTATTAACAATGAGGATGACGTAAACAAGTAAACGCAGCTGTCCGATAAGGACGGTGGATGAGGAATGAACGAATTCGCACGGTTTCGTGGACGACCAACGGAACGATCGTTTGTTTCACAAACTTTGCCAAATCTGGCGCCCACATGGACCCTCTCCTGACCATTTTCGGCGATTCGTTTAGGTCTATCCAGAAAAGTCATTTAAGTCATACGCGCCGTTTGCGAGCAAAAGCCGTTTCGCGCCCACGTGTTTTTCCTTGAATTTCAAACTTTGAAGCGAACCTTTGCCGCATTGATTTCCGCCTTCAAGGTTTTCCTTCGGAATAAGAAGTTTAAGTGCTGTTGCTCTTCGAATTAATCATTAATTACCGTTTAATATATTTCTTAACAATTACATCTTCATTTTATTTGTAAAATTGTGACGAATGCAGAAAAATATTTTAATATATGGTCAAAGATATACGTGTTTTGCACGCTTTATCTGCGTTTCCGGCGAAGGGGAAGTGGCGTTATGTGACTTCCTCTTGTATACCACATGAAAACAGGCATTTCAATTTAAATTAAACAGATTTAGTGTCTTAAAACATTGTAGATATCTAATATTTGAAGTTAAATCAATTATTATATTCATGTTGTGTAAGGATATTTAATAATAACATAAGAATATTCTGTAAATCTATTTTTTATACAATTGGAAAAAATTGATCAGGTATTTCTAAAAATATCTTTATAAATGAAAAATTTCAAGGAAGATTAAAAATTTTAATTAGCTGCAATTTGGTTCGTGTCCTCTGCTCCAACAGAACGAACATAATTTCTATAATCAACGGCACGCAACGCTCGTTGTCAAAGTGAATTAACAAAAGCTGATTTCACAGTCCAGTAGTCTTTGTTTTCGCTTACACGAGCATAATCGGTGAATTGTAAAGTTGTACAAGAACAAGGCACAGTGGACCTCGATTGCTAATCGAAACTGCTGCACGGCCTTGAATTCATTCAGATACTCACGCGCTCCGCTTCGAATGCTTCGGCTGAGTCTACATCTGTGCAACAAAGTGTCGCGCACGAGCCTGAAGTCCAAATATTGAAAAAATTAGCTTTACGAGGAAACGTGTGTACCAGAAAAGATGACGCAAAAAGAAGCCGAACGCGTGACAGAAAAACTTGAAAGAGAAAAAAGTTAATCCTTCCCAAACCACTTCGTTTAATGCTCACATATTGTTCGGATGAATCCGAGTTGAAATGAATATTTCAATTCTTTGTGTTATCTTAAAGAAGTTCTTGTCTTGGCGAGTCGAAGATTGACTTCGGTGGAGAATTTGGATTTTTTAAATATATCACGTAAGATTTACGCAGTCGAAGATTTGATAGTGGATGCCATTAGTTGAGAAATGTTTTAGATTATTAGAATGAAACAGCTGCGTTCGTTAGAGATGACCTTACGCTACTGCTGGACGCAAATTATACTCGAAGAATATTCAATTGGATCTATAATTGTTCGTGACCGAGATACTGTCGAAGACTTTACGATCCTGGAAAGGAAAACCGCTTCTCGTTTGTATGGATATTCACGACACATTGTAAACGCGGAATAAATTTATGATTATCGAAGTTTTGGGGTTGCGGAGATAACGAGATTTAGACATCGACGCTGTCGATAATTAGAGAGGAATTGAAGTGAAAATCGGATAGATGAAATTCAATATTAAGTTTCGTTTTAATGGATAGATTCGCCTGCAAGGAAGACTTTCCAAGCTTTCACAAGCAATAAAATGTTGTTTTCGATGAACGAATGGATACTGAATTAAATGATTCCGACGTTAAAAGGCTTTAAAATATCATTGAAATTGACGTTGCTGAACGTTTAATGGAATTCCAGTGAAAAATCCAATTTTCTTCGGATGTTTTTAAAATTTATCAGTTCGAGTGACGAAGATTAAAAATTTGAAATGAATCGTGTTAAAATAATAGGGAAATTGAGAATATGTATAAAATATAAAAGAAGAAACAATGAGAAAACGAATAAGGAAATATTAAAAAATAAACACATTGTGATTGTAAAAATACTTTGTTCCTGTATGGTATTCATGTTTTATTATAATTGTACCTGAAATTGTATAAAAGAACATTCACTTGTGATTAATTCGGAAATATATTTGGAGTTTGAATATATTAGTTACTCAGAACTTGAATTCAAAATAAAATTGCTTGAATGTTAACTTCACGAATACACTTCGCCGCATTTGAAATCGTTCTTTCATTCCCCGTCAAAGAGAGTATTAAAATTCTGTCTTGCCCGAAGATATTTCCTGCCGATACAATCAAAAAATTACCCCTCACCCGGAAATCACTTCTTTGTCGGCACTTCATTAAAATACAATCCGCGCGTATCGATGCATTTCGATAATATTAGTATTACCATCACACTTAAGATAGGAGATGTTAATAGTTGACCATTTAACGAAATTTATCTCCGATCCGACTAGATTCAAAAAGCAAAAGAAAAGTGTAGAATAAAATGGGGCAATTAATATAAAGAATTAATGAATATTACTAATATTATTAACAACATACTATATATATATATTTGACACGAACCCCCAATTGTAGGGATGAAAAGCTCGTTAAAATTAATTTAACTTTCCACTATTTTTCCTAATGTATAATCATTAAAAAAATCCTTATATACTGAATAAATTACACAACACATGCCTTACGCCATTCATCACAATTTCCTTCAAACAAAGTTATCATTGAAAATAAAAAACAAATGAATATTTCTAACAATAAGATGTGATAACATTGACACTAAATCAATTTCTTTAACTTCTCGAAGAAACATCTACTATCTTTTTAACAACTGCAGAAAGAAGACATCAGGAGTGAGTCCCTTTGACCCATCTGGTAGTTTCGGTGTTAACTCTTTGCACTCGAGAGGCGACACTCAGCACTTAATTCGATATAGTAAAATTATAAAATCTTATATGTAAAATTGTTTTCTTAGTAGTTGATTTCGAAGAATGTCGTTTACATTGAGGAATATTGAATATTTACTGAAAAACTTTTGAGTGCAAAGGGTTAATAACACCCTAACAAGAAATTAAGCCTACGAGGCGTCACGAACGGACTCGGTAAATAGCGAGAAAACCACCCTTCGATCAGCTGGAACGGTATTTCGTCGGAGCGATCATAAATAATGCTACCTGCGTGTCACGTACTCTCGTACACACGATTTCGCTCGGAGCGATCGGAGCTTTGCTCACAGCGAAAGCCGATTGGTGTTGGTGAGGAGGTGCTCCTTATAAAGTAGCGGAGCCGCGACGTCGATACACCTCCGTTCGCCTTGCGTCATCGACAGATCGCGCGTCTCGACGCGCGCGCGTTGCGTGAACCTTGAATTTCTGTGCCGCGACGAGATCTTTCGTCGAATTTCTTCTTTTTTCTCTTCCCCCCAAGGAGAACGGTATTGTGTAAACCGTGAATGAAGATGGACAAGTCCGAAAACAGACGTCTTTCAAAAACGTGAAAACCTTTTACGCGTTGTTTGGCTTTGGTCGAGGCGTTTAATGAAATTGACTAATTCCAAAAGATAAATCGACGAAAGTCGACGAAACCCATTCTAGACTCTAGGCTCGCTGACACGAGAAAATCGTCTACGTCGATTTAGAAAGTGCGTGGATACGATGACAATTTTTTATCCCCGTTCGAGCATAAGTAGAAACGAGATTTATCTCGCAGCACGTTTATTACGGCGCTGTACAGTATAAACGCGAGATAAAGCTGTATCTTAAATACATTCCCGTGACATTTCGAGTTGGAAAAAAAATCAGCGAATGGGAATGTGTTCGTGACATGTTAGAAGCGAAACGATAGCGAACAATAGCGTGCTATTTGTCTCTGTCGTGAAAAGTAATTCGTTAATGAATTAAAAGTTTTATTTATGTTTATGTTATTGTACGTACTGCATGTGTACAGGGAAATGCGAACAAGAAATAATATACCATGTTGTTTGATAATTTTGTATTTTATATATATATATTTTTATATATTTATATATATATATAATGTAATTTTTATAATTTATATATATAATTTATTGAACAATTTTAACTGCCAAAAATTAATTAAATAAACTTAATTCAAGGGTATGTACAGGAATACACGTGTAATATTGAATTAAGTTTATTTAATTTGGTCGTGGTAATTAAAATTGCTTGCCTGCGGCACGTCTTCTGATGATGCAACGAAATTTCGAAATAATCCAGAGCTGTTGGTTTAGCAGAATTTCGTTACTCGGCGATAATGTATCCGACTTGCATGTGCATATCGTGTGGAAGGCATATTCTACCTGGTTTTAAATTTCCTAGCACGCAGAGGCTCATTACCATATGCACGTTCCCGGAGAAGATCTCGAGTTCGCTGAACTCTATACCTTAATCGGGGATTTCACTCCAAAAATCTCTTGGTAGGTCATTCCCCAGTGCGTTTGATCTTCGCATCGATAAATATCGGAACGCCGGGAGTTCAGGACTTTATCGAGGAGCAGATGACAGTATTCCTCGCATGCGAGGAGTTTTAATATCTTCTAATTTACTTTAATACGTGCATCTTACAGAATTCGAATTAATTCAAGGAACTTGTTCTGTATTTGTACAAAAATGAAAAATGAGAAATTTGTCATAGTTTCCTCTTAATCCGATGCTGAAACTATTAATAAAAAAGCAGAATTGAATTCGAAGTCTTCCAATAAAACTGTAAGTTTTTATAATTATGTAGTTATAGAATAGAGTGAATTTTTGAATTTTATCGAGGAAAATATTAAGCTCGTGTAGAGTTTAATCAAAGTTAAAAATAAATAGTTAATGTTGATAAGAAATATCATTGTAGTGATAATAAATCAATTATCGTTAATACATATTGTTATAAAATATGGTATTATAAAATATTCTTTATAATAACAATAAAAAGTGCTTCCGTTCTATTTCATTATTGTTTATAAAAAGGATTAATGCAGGAATATTCGGTTTAATCTATAGTACACGGGATTAGGATGGATTGCGCGATCTCGGATGAGATTCGATACAAGCAGGAAAGAGTGTGATTTTACTTGACTTGTCTGGCTGTATGTAATACTTTCCACGGATAGATACTAGGTACTTCCCTTTGTAGGGTCTTAAAGTATTACGTGATTTCCGGCTTGAACTACTGTGGCTGCATTACAATCATGATTCTTTACGCATGTACACGTGTTCCTGCTCGACTATGACAGTTCTAACGGAAACGAGCAAATTAAACGTGTATTTCTCTACCATCATGTACGACAATAACTGATAATCATAATTATTAATCATATTCACGTCTTGCCTTCTTTTCCATTTGATATTTCAATGAACATCCGAAATCAAAAACAACATTCTTTGATATTTAACCCTTTGTACTCGAGAGGCGACTCTTAGTCACCATTTGATACAGCAAAACTATGAATATTTAGTATTTTAAATAAAACTTTGTACTGCTACGTGAAAGATTTAAATAAAATAGCTTCGTTGTTTAAATTACCCGTGAATTATCGTTAAGTTAGTTTCAAACGATGTCGTCTATATCTCGTCGGAAAATATCGAATATTTCCAGTGAAAAACTTTCGAGTGCAAAATGTTAATAACCAGTTCTACGTACGTTATCGTAAGAATTTGATAAGATAATTAATATTTACGAATTCTTTATGACTTAATGTCTGCTTCAGTTTGCTATGACTGAGAATCCCAAGGCTAAACTAACAGCTGTCTCTTCAGCCTACTCGAAGCACGTCTTTAGCTTTATTTGATTATCACTCGCGGGCATTTCTAACCTCCATTGTTTTGCGGGACACCCACGTTCGTCACTGAAATCCTCTAGCAACCTGCACATCAGGATTGACTGAGGATTTAAACGGCAGTCAAGAATTTTTCTGTATGCCAAATGAGTAATATCTTCAATTTCGCTGCAACTGCAGTCGAAGCGAATCGAGTGTACTACTCAGTACTAGATGGGATCCTCTTTTGTGTTCACGGTGATCTTTAGGATCCTTTGTGTACTTTGAATAATGAAGAAATAATAAACGAAAAATGGAAAAATAATGAAAAAATACTTCATGATAGACGGCAGCTTCAACAATGAGACATTGTTTAATAAGAAGTTTATATAAATTGAAACCATATTCTGTAGGAAACATCGCTCTGATCTTCGAAAAGGATTCCCTGTAACGAAGCAGAGTTTATTAAATACGTTCGCAAGGAAGTTAACAATAAAGTGGGAGATCTCGATGAATTCCTATTCATTAATTATTAATTAGCATAATGCAGTCACGTTTCGTTTATTGTACGGGTAATTAATACGGATACCCTCAAGGTCACTGCACTTTATCCCCCTCCCCATCAACATCACTGCAAAATGGGTCTCTATCACGCACCACAGAGCATCTTACCGTACGTTCTCTGTTATCGTGGAAATCCTATGCGCAATCGCTCCATTTCCATCTGAAGTAATATTGTAGATTGCAACACGGGTCAAATTATTCATACGATTCTTATTATTTATAACATTTGAATACGCACCATAGATACCTCAATAAATACACTAGTAAGTCAAAAATCATTGTAGAATTTTTCTTGAATTATAAATAAATATTTATATTCTAACGATATAATATAGAGGTAATAATTTCAATTCAAAAACTTCCATTTCCGATAAGCTTATTATCCTTAAATGAGGAGAACATATTTGTAGATTCTTTTTTCCTCGTGAATCTTCAAAGGATATATTCAAGAACGTATTAAACCTTTGCACTCGAAAGATTTTTACTAGAAATATCCAACACTCTTTGGCAAAATATAGACGATGCTCGTTGCGACTAATATAATTCAATCGATGAATTAAGGGACAAAAGTATTTTACTCTGATATTTCACATAGCGATGCGTTATACAAAGTTTAGTATTAAACATCGAACTTTACGATCTTACTGTATCAAACCTGACAAGCCACCTTCCGAGCGCAAAGGGTTAAACCTTCAAAAACCATCGAACAAACCAAACCTGCAATACGCACTATTAATCATTAAATCAATTACATTAAAAACCACGCAAATCACCCAAGAATAACCACGTTCAAACAGGCATTTCGCAAACCCTATTAAAAACTCCGCTGTGCCCAACTTACAATTAGCTTCACCCATGAAAGGGTTAACGCCTATAATCACAGGGTTGGCCAGAACAAAGCCGCGTTTGCCACGAACGCGCCTAAATTCCCTCCGGTCACGGCATGCTCGCGCAACGTCCGCTTTTCTTTCACGCTGGTAGGGTAATCAACACCGTGCGAGCGCATCAATGGATCAATAAATAAATCCATCCGCCGCGGAGGGCCGTTGACGGTCTTGAAACGCACCGACAACACGGAACCCTGCCCTTTTGCGACTTCCACGGTTGGTCCCCGTAAAAATCCGGCCGCGTATCGCTCGGAAAAATCGCGGCGCGCTGTTAATCCGTCGGTGAATGAATTAGAGAGCCCGTCGCGGCGCGTAATTCAAGTTTGATCGGCGGTGCGCGGCTGGTATATCGGCATCCCTTTATTCGCGGCACGCGAGGCCGTCGTATTGACTTATATCGCGACGCGACGCCGGACAGACGCGCATTCGTAACCCCCGTATTTGGCAAAATCGGACGGCTCCATTCGCGGCGCGTTGCTCAACGCAACGGGGCCTCCGTTTCCACCTGGAATCTCGAGCTTTGATCTCTGAAAACGCGCCGGATCCCAGCTCGCGTATTCTACACGCGACAAATTTATACGCGCCGCGGAGCTCCCTTGATGCGTGGGAAGCCTCCCGAGAACGAATTCCTGGTTCGTGTACCTTTGAAATAGGGCTAGCACTCTTTTAGCCGAGAATAGGGGATGAGATACGTTTCACTGTAAACACGGTGAATTTTCAATCGACGTCGGAACCCATGAGAACTGGCGTAAACTGCTGGTATGCTTCTGTTAAACACCTGTCAAAGTGCGAACGCTTTTAACCAGGAGGTGGTGAAGGAATTTTCTGGAATGTATTTCAAAGTAGAGCTGTGGCTTATAGCTACTTTTGATGTGATTCGAGGGAGGGAGGGAATTATTTTTGTCGAAGTTTTGTTTGGAGTATCTTGATATGATATTAGAACTGCGGAGCAGTATATGCTCGTAATATGATTAATATGTAATCATCACAGTAATTGTAATATTAGATTTATACCGGTTTCTTCATGTATTTGTTATAGTGGTCGAGTGAAGCTATTTCTTTTTAAATTGTTTCGGATATTTAATAGTTTTAAGATATCAATAATCGGGAGATGAGTTGAGACTCGTCGTTTTGACGAGTGTGGTAGTTCTATTGTTAACTGTTTTTGATAAGTGACTTTCGGAAAGAGATCAAATCAGGGTAAATTAAATCGTCCTTGGTATTAGGGGAAAACGTCGAATGATACACTATTCGCAATAATATAATGAAGCAGTTTCTTGTTCGAGAAGAAGGAATTTTAGTTGCAATGTGGTTAATTGGTTCAAAATCTAATGGCCACGCTCGCCTCGAATAAGTGATTCGAGTCTCCATTAAATTTCGCGAGTCAGCCGTGTTCACGAGCTAATTTAGCAGACGCTAAATCACAGCACCTGCACGCGGTTGATGCAGCTGCAGGCTTCCATTAGCACGTAGCAAGGTCGCAGCATCCAATAAATCCAAAACCGTCGAACGTAACCGACAAGCTACCGTGTACGGTTCGCGAATAACTAGAAATTCGAATTTCAGATCTTTTATAATTGCGTTGGGAAACGTATAGGCACGCGCACGTATGTATGCGCGAATCACCGTGTAATCTTCGGGTATTTTCGCGGCTTCGTAAGTGCCTACCTGAAACCATGTAGCTGGGTTGCAACTGATACCACCTTCTGTGGACGTCATGCATATTTCCATTATTTAATGCACGCTACTGCGCATTCCATTAATTGGACGCATTCGAAACGAACGTGACGAGATACGTGTCGCTTCTTAAAGTTATTTCCCAGATTGATAATTAGACTTTAAACGAATAATTTATTATACTATTTTTAAAACCTGTCGTTCTGTATTTGTCTACAAACAAGTGCATCTGCTTTTTATAAGGAATGTTCACTTGTTTTCGCTTGTAAAGTAGATTATTAGTTTCCTTGCTAGTGAATGCAAATCCATTTCATATGAAAATACAGGACTAAGTGGATGTAAATCCGTAAGTCAAAGTACATAGCAACGTTACGGAATAAGAAATTGTTCTTTAAACATGAAGTTATTCTTTCACATTTAGTATAGTTTCACTAAAAAACAGAGTATATCTGATTATGTTTTCTGTAACTTACATAGGCTATCGTTTATACTTAAGTATTCGCATTATATAGATGAAGTATTCAGAAAATTGCATACACTTTCTCGTAGGCCCGAAGAAAGGGTTACTTCATTTTTCGATCGAATTGTACTATGGCAGCCATTAACGCAACACCAATTACCTTAACAGGCAACTCTACACTGACGTGGTGTTCAGGTCGAACGTCTTAAATAGCAGTTGCTTTCAAACCTGTCATTTTTATTGTCAGCCATCCGGATCCAGTCGCGATCGAATAAAAAGGGAAACTAAATTATTCTTCAAACTGGACCGGCATTGTAAATCAACGCGTTTCAACTTTCCCTCGATGCCGGGTTACTTGTCCTCACGTAACCCGCATCGTGTGTCGGGTCATCTTTGTCACGTACTGTCATAACTAATTCTCAAGGACTTCTTTTATCATTATTCTATGAATAAGATTATAAAATCATAGTCACTTAAATACCATAAGGAACAAAGTTACAACACATAAAAAGTACATGATATTTAATTAAAAATGGACAAGAATCAAACAAAAAATTAAGAGCAAAGCTCAACAAATAATTCCATATTACAGAGTATTAAAAATCTGAGGGTTATGAAAAAAACGCAGTTTCTAACATGCATTGCTAGCCTACTTACATTAATTAAATAGTAATTAAATATTCAAATATTGGATAACACAAAACACAGTGAAAATAAATCACTGAACCGAAGAAATATCATATATTCCATAGAAATTTCAGTGTGACATTAAGCTAGGCCCAAAGAATGCAGGAGTCTCGACTAAAGACGAAAGAAGAAGAGAGAAATCGCAGGGGCTTAGATAAAAAAATAAGAATTTCGAAAGGGACTTTATGCGAAGGAGAAAAAGGGTAACTATGGCGAGGGAAAAGAGAAAGATTCTAGGTGTTCGTATTCGTGGTATCCTGCGGGACCGGTTCGCCCCTGCACTCCCGTTCTGGTGCATGCGTCACATATCGGTGACTGCAGTTCGTCGCGATTGCAAAAAAAGAAGGGAAAGAAAAGAAAAATAGAGTGGGCGAGCTTAAGTCCTCGTCAGGCCCGACCCACGTTTGCTATTAACGCGGCGCGTCCCGCGAATCGCGCGTCTTTAAATGTATCGAATTTCGGCAGCGTTCGCTTGGTGCATCGACTGCAGAAATGAATCTCGTTCGTGCCTCCGTTGTCGATTCTGAACGTTCCCATGGAAATAATCGGGATCACACGTTTCAAGTTTTAAATAAGTATTGTAAACTAACTAGAAGAATTACTAACTAGATTCGATTATTATTCACTGGTACCTGCAATTCTTTCTATACGAAGTTTAAATGTAGATTTTTCACTCGGTTGCGTCGCCTTATGAATAATGACAAACCTTTTTAACGAATTCGGGTTAAATTTTGAGAATTTGATTAGATTATTGCTTAAATACTTTGATTGAAATCAAACTTTAAGTTTGTATGAGTATTTGTTGCTTAATTATGCCTTGAAATAGCTAATGTTCTATTTAATGTATAGTGTTGAATTATTTAGACAAATCTGAATATATTAACGGCTGCAATTTAGTTCTATACAATATTTATCAAATTTTCTATAACTGATTAAACATGGAACTTGTTCGATTGCTTTTCGTTATTTTATTGAATAAAGAATGCAATTCACTGTATGAATGAAAGGTATTGTTCAAATATTGGCAGTTACACTTTCTGTATTCGCTGGAAATCTGATACCCAAGCTTTAAAATCGTGATTCTAGTCTCTGCTTGTTAATCATCTTAACCGTGCAATTTACCATTCCCTGTCATTCATTGTTATTAAAGCTCCTACTCGGGATTCTAGCTGCGCGTTGCGTAGACTTACGGATCGCTTGCATAACTCGCATAATCGTTGCTCTTCTAGTCTTCAGTCATTTTACGCACGATTCTGAACGCGTGTGTGACTTTTACCTACATGCTCACTAGCTGCAGCCTAGGAGCCGAAGTATGCCAAGGTTGCTGTGTAAACGATGTCGTTTTTACATTTCAACCAATCACGATCGAGGTTTTCACAAAGGATTCATAGTTCCTTCCGAGCGCGTTCAAGTTCATCTTATGCCACGAGTAGTCTTGAAACGTAATAGTAAACATTTGCTCGCAGAAGTTTAGACAAACTGACGATACAATCAATAAACATTTCTGCATATTTGGTAATAAATTAAATGTAACAAATCTCTTGAAGTTTGAATCACTGAGAAATAGACTTCTTAAAATTACGTAATCCCTTTTTGTCCATTGTACCATAGAATCACTTAATTTAATTTCAATCTATGCAGATACATTTGTGTCAGCTGTAGCATATGTTGATTACATTCGCATAAGTTTCTGGAATTTTTAAATCCTATAATTCTAACTACGTTGTCATCAGTTTCTAGAATTTCTAAATCTTACAAAATCTTCTGTTTCGTTTGTGGTGATTAAACAAAGGACACTTACATAAGATATCGTTTCTATTTAAATGAAGTCCTTACCATTGTGCGAAGTAAATCGAATCAATTATCCGTTGCTTTTGTTAGAAGCGAAGAATGGACCGTTGTCCACAAGACCCGAGTCTCATTATGTGCGACGATAATGTAATAAAGCCAGTGGGCAACGATAACATAATATCAACGAGGCTTTTATTTATTTTAGTCACCGATTAAACATCGCTACGAAAGGTCTAAAACTCTTCTGGTTGTAATAACGTTCTTTCTAAAGAAGGTGTTGCAACGAGAACGAAGTAGATTCAATTATCATTCAAGTATTCACCGAGAGAAAAAAAAAGCTTTCATTCAGGAAAGTTCAAGGTAAGCTGGAATATAAGCGCAAGGTCGAGGTTTAGAAATTCCGTGGTTGTTGAGTTACTCGTTAGATCGGTCGTTTGCTTATCCGTTTAATTATCTACGAGGAATAAAACTCTTTTTACTTTTATGTCCCCCTTCCTGCTCGAACGTGTACACCTAATTCGAATGTGGGCAGCATGAACTAATCACGCTGTGGGTTTAGAGCGATTTCAAGGTGCAATCACTATGGCCGACTCTCGTTAAATGGTTATACGATCGATTACCTCACCTAGTAATTCTCTTATTGTCCGAACACACCCACGCGAATCGATTTCGCGATTAAGGAGGGTAATTTTAATTTATTAGGATGCGTCAGAGGTTTAGTCGAACGTAAACATGGTAGATGTATTTTAATTAGCTACCTCTGAGTCAAGGGAAAACGTGATTCACTAGAAATCGATGTTCGTTAATTTTTACAAAGTCTATAGAAAAATTTTACTTGGGAATGATTAATTTCAATTTAAGCTTTCGTTAATGGCCTTGAAAAAGATCTTTGCAATTGTGCTGCATCTGTGTTTTAATCTTTGAGAAGCGATTGAACACTGTAGCCTTTAATAGAACACTTTTGCCGGAGAGGAAGAGTTAAATCTTTCGCCAATAAACACAATAGTCAATATCCAAGGCGGTCATTGAATTACTTGGCCGCGTTAAGGCTTCCATTACGCTGTCGGTATTTTTAGATTCTTAATTGAACGGTGGACTAATTAACGACGAAGATAACATAATTACAGATATACACACTATCAACTATACATTAACAGACTTAATACGTACCAAAATTTTTGTGTTCGATGTTCTTCATTATGCACCGAGCGTACTTGGTACAGCTATTTTATAACTTAATTATGTAGATAAGTAGACCGCGTAGGCTCACGCCCAGTATTTCCATACCCGACATTCTGTAATTACAGATTATAGCGTAATAAATACACCGCGAAATCTTCATTTTCATGTTTCTGTTCATTGTACCATTCCCCGTATATCTTATAGATTCGAACGATCCAAGAATTCATTTTATTAACAAGAGGTAAAAGTAAACTGGCAATTACTATAAATCAGTATTTTCAATCGATAACAACGGATACTGATTTCTCTTTATTTCCTATACCCGTCTCAGGAGAAAACGAAATATTTCATCGAAAATTACGCATTTATATCAGGAATAAGAATTCAAATTTTACGTGTACGAACACAGAGAAAGTGGATTGTAATTTTGATTTCTAAATATAAACTTTATGGATCTCCCGATGTTAAAAGGATTTTTAACAACTTTCATGCGTCGTCGATAAGGTTTATAGATAATAAAAATCCGCGATCTAATTAGAGTGAAACATAAACAATACAGCATACCCGCGTTGTACGCACCGTCGAGCGTATAAAAAGTTGCGGTGGCAACTGTGTTACCTGGTTTAATAACTCCTCGGTTGATCGGATCAGTTACTGACTCTCTTGCGCCACTGTTCAAAATAGCTCGTGACCACTGACCTCGATCTCGTGAATACGTTCGCATCATCGTCTTTCCTTAACGATTCGATAATGAATCTCGAACGATGACACGATAATAACGCTGCATCCTGATCGATTATGCAATACGCTTCATTCGCCCGTTTCCTATATCAAACGGTCGCGTGAACTTTATCTCTATGATCTTCTCGATCGCGACGAGAATATATATATATATTCTTTACTGCTTCCTCGGTCTCACCTGATTTCCATGTTTCCTTTTTCAGGGGGATTGTGGGTGCACCGATGGCCGCAACCGAGCAAGAGGGTGTCTACAGAGGCGGTAAAGTTTATAGATGCGACATCGCCGCTGATAACACGTGCTGGCCGATCCGTTTCGACACGAGCAGTAAGCATTTTTATATGTATTTAAGAAAAAACCGTTACAATGATGTTTCCTTGTCTTGACTCGTATGGAAATCGGAGAGATGATAGAGGAGAGTGTTGAATAATTAATTACAGTACAGCAGAGATTTTTTTGCTTGTATTACCGATTAATCTTCATTGAATACATTTATTAAATAGTTGCGAATTTTACTCATCACTTTTCACGTTCCAATAAAAAGAGATTAACACTAGAACTACCGATCACTTAAACTGACTTTTACTTTCTCCATAAAAACCGCAAGCGTGCGTTTATTAATATTTCAATTGAGTTGTTTTTCAGTTTTGCTATTACTCAATTAGTTTCGTTGATCATTTTTCGCAGAAGTATCTATACGTCTTTAGTAATTGTAAAACAAGAGATCAGGAATAAGTTATTTTAACCCATCTGGTAGTTTTAGTGTTAAAAGCAGAATGAATATAAGTGATAAAAATAGGAAGTAAAATTTATCATCTCGTTAAAAATTTTAGTTATCCACCTTTCTAGCCATCTACTGAATATTCCATTAAAATGCTCTAAGTGTTATTAATTACTATCAAATTAGCCTCGAATCACAGTCGAATACCATCTTCCTCAGCCCCAAACGTAAGAACTCTCAAAATGTCTACAGTTAACACATTGAATGCCGCACGATTTCACAGAGCAAAATACACAAAATGGGAAAACTATGATATTAAACCATTTGCTTGAATTGCAGTCTTATCATTGCACATTGATACAGCTGAATGGCACCGCATTAGGTAGCATTATTTATGACGTAGAAATGTTTTCAGATAATCATCGTTTAATTCGATTTGCTTGGGGGTGACCGGTGACACGGTCATTCAACGCGTTAAAATCTCCGGTTTACAAATCTGTAGGTGTGAATCTCAAGAAAACCGTCGGAGCTGATCGATCGAATAATAGACTTTCGGCCGGTATCGCGGAAACAAGGACAAATTAACTGTTCCAGCCTCTCTGGACTCGATCCGATATCTGTTTTCCGGTTCTTTCCTCCACTTGCACTCTCTCGCACTTGCCGTGGGCTTCGAAAGGTACCTCAACGTAGTGTTGCTAACGAGGGCTCGTATCTCGTGTTCCGCGGGCTGCCCGCAGTCGCTGACCTACATTCCGGCTTTCCACCCGCTGTCAGAGCCCCCTGAAGAGCTTCGTAATCTCAGGAACTGCGGAGTAACCGACCGACTGGTTATAGAACATTCTATTCTCGGCGCCGTTCCACCCACCTTGCCGTTGTCCCTTCCATGTTTCAAGGCTCTCTTGGTTGCGAGCTTACGGATATCGATTTCAAATACTTTTCCTCGCGCGATTATTAACCTGTTAACTCTTAGGTAACGAGTCACTGCATCTCGTTTGACGGTGTGTGGGTGACACGACGTGGCGCTTAGAGACCGAACAGCCACGGCTGTGACGAAACTTGAAACGAAATCGACTTCGTTGAAGGAGGAACGTTGGGAGGAAGGATTATGGGTGGTTTGCGAATGTTTGTGTATTTCTATATTTATGTTCCATTTTGGGAAGTGCGATAGAGGTAGGAGATAAGGTTTTATAAAAGTTTCGTGTTACGTTTTATCTGAAGAGATTTTGCAAAAGAAACGAGTATAACTATGGCGAATGACTAAATTCATTTCGCGAGGGTACGTTGAGGTTGTTTTGTCGTGTCACTTGTATTCAGTCGAGACAGTTTTATTTTACTTTCAATCTGATTAAGCTTTCATCGTTAACACGTCGACCGCTATGAGAATTTAGAGCGTTTCGTAGGACATTATTTATCGTATTGTAACAAACACAAATGGTATTAGAAACAGTTACTAATAGTTTGGTATCATAGTTCTTAAGTTGTACTATTATTTAATTACTCAGGTCACTAAACGTTTTAATTCAACATCAGTTCTCTTCTTATAATTGTTCTCAAGTAATTTGGATGACAAGTAACTTAATTTGTAGAAATCCATATTTCCATAAATAATACTTCAGTGCTATTAATCGAACGATAAAACTCCGGAAACAATTTGTTCTATTTTTAACTGAGTCCAAACAATGCATACCTTCTTCTTCTTATCGTATATTCATCTTCCTCTCTCTCTCCATCGTATCTTAAAATATTCAATCAAAAATAGAACGCGCTCCAAGAGAGACCATAATGTCTTAATCCCAAGGGAATGAACAATGTAAGCGAAACAAATGAAGTCACGATCATGCATGAATTTCCGCGTAGACAGCCATTCAAATTAATAATCACGCGCGCGCGATACGATCTTCCGCTCGGTGCGCGCGGCGCGGCCGCGAAGCCGACGCTGACGCGCCGATGCAAATTAGTGGAATCATGCCGGCACGGATTAGACATGCTTACACACCTCGTAACGCCGGTATCTTGGCGATCGAACACGATTCCGGACCCATAATTTGCCCGCGAGAAAGTAATTGACCGCTCGGAAGGCAATCGGCAGGAAATCACCGGCGCAGCGCGCCGCCGATTTCACGTTATCTTAGCGGGAGCGTGCTGCATCGATCTCAACTGTCAGATTGAGATAAAGTGTTGATTAAGACGCGAGGATGTTTCGTTATTCGACCTATTCGTCTTCGAACTAATTATTTCCATGAATGGAGGGATAGCTTTCTGAGAGAATTCGAACGAGTTACTTTTGTCTTCGATCTAAAGAATCGAATATAGATTTGTATGTAAACGTTGTTGAAGTGCTTGACTCATTCGCTACCAGAATTTCTTTCGATAACAGTCTCCGCGGTTAGAATATTTGATTAAATGAAGCATCTCATTTTTATATAATACAAATGACAGTCGAGAAAAGAAATCTCTTCGACTTCCTGCTTATTATACCATGCATTACAATATTAAATGAAAATGCGTAAATGTAATTTACTCTTCCTTCCACGAAATATGAAACATTGATCGTATTTCGTGGAACGTTGGTAGCGAACGTGTTAATTAAATACTTTCTTAAGTTTCCCACAATATAGAGATTTTTAACTAACAATTACGTTCTTATTTGTGTGAATTGTAAAGAACACAGTTCATTTATTGTATGATAAATTCAGCATGTTATTTGAATGTTGCCATAAAATATTAATTTCTATCTTAAATCAAGAAATTCCTGTAAACTACGTCTATATATACTGAGACTAGAATATATTAGAACCGTTCTCTCTTGTGATTCGCTTGGATTGTCGACAAAAGTTCCAGTCATTTAATTATTCCGCCAGAATTGCAAAGTGTCTAGTGCTAATTCTTGTCAGTCTGAGTTGAAGAATACTATGGTCCTTCCTATTAGTTTGCACGGATGGAGGATGCTCCTATCCCCTTCTCCCTATTAACGCAGACTCGGCGGAGGCCTCCTCGCTTGATAGAGAAACGTTTTCACCGACTACATATACAAGATCATGCCCCACGCTACGTCCAATTAGCCGGCTCTCTTCCTTAGTCAACGCTGTTCGCCCGGACACTTCGCTTTGATCGATAATTAGCTTGGCTGAATGCTCGATCTTGTCTCGATCTTATCCAATTACAGTCGTATTTGATAGTCCTAGCCATTTATTACATTCACGGCTCTCGCGTACACGCTGACAGTCTCTGCCCGTTTCGACGAGAAATTTTTACAAAGAAAATTATTTTCTTGTTTGGAACGAAAATTATCCTTTCATCGTTTCCCTTCGCTTGGTTCCAACGAAACAACGGTTTACGAGGAGAATCGTGTTCTTTCGTTAATCACAGGATACCCGGTTCGTTTTGTCTATTACATGATAACGGATTTCGTTGCGGCTTACTGGAAACCAACTTCTATCAAGCATTCCTGTATTACGTAATGTATGTAATAAATATTTGATCCTATATTATTGGAAGTTCTGTCTTACTTTCTTCACTTTGTATTGAAGCTACTGTAATTAAGTTAATTGCTTCTTGTGGGAAACATTGATCTCAATTAGCGGTATTTGATAATTACTTTCTAAAGCTACCTATAATAGGATCAAGATAGTACAAAAGAATTGAAGAGTTTGAAGACTTTTTAACCTACATTAACTTAATTGAACATCTCCCTATTTTTATATACTAAAACAGAGCAAACTATATCTAATCTCCTATCATCTAAATACTCAAACTATCTCTTTAAAACTTCCAACCTCAAACACAAAATCTCGAAAGTAAATCTCCTACTATTTCCACATTTAAATAATAAAAGAAGAAAACCATAACTAATCTTTCATTATTTAAACACTCAAACTATCTCTTTAAAACCTTCAACCCCAAGTACAAACTCCCAAAAACGAATCTCCTATAATTTCCACGTGTAAGTAATAAAAAGGAAAACCTTATAGTTTACATTATTTCTATAATCTTCCATCAATCAAATACTCGAACCATCTCTTTAAAACACTCAACTCCACAAAATCTAAATACCATTAACTTCCATAAATCTCCAAGGATACAAGGGTTGAAACAGTCGCACCAAGATCGAATGGATTCCGAACCCTCGATCCCAGCAATGCGTTCAGTCGATCCGGCCGTTCCTTCTACAATATCTTCGATTCCGTTTGCGTACGAGGAAGAGACTCGGATATCTCGTACAGGTCTCGGAGGTCACTCACTTCTTCGGGTGCTCGACCGAAGAAGTCTTGAGGAACTCCTCCAGGTACACCCCACGGAGAGTGTCAGAGTGGCGCGGTGGGCCGTCTCGAGATACCGGGAACCGTGTCCGCGCAAGAAGCCGGCTCTACCTAATACAGAAAACCGTAAGGTCGTTCTACCGACGGCCCTGCCCCGCCGAACGTTCGGCATTTCTTGCAGAATGCCACCTGAGGATCCTTCGGGGAAGGTCGGTCGCGCGCGTCGTTCGATTCCGCGCGCGGTTAATTGACATCCCCCTTAATGAGTGCGGTAATCGGTGAAATAATTGGACCGCGATAAACCCGGCCGACTTTCGCCCGTGAACGATAGATAATTTCGTAATTGATCCTCATTAGGAATCGGTCGTGCGCTCGGTTTATCAGCGATTTTAATTGACAGGGGAGGTTTTCAATCCGCGCGGGCCGAACGGACGCGCACGGGGACATTTTAATGCGCGAGAGAGATCTAATTAGGGATACGGTTCCCCTGGTTTCTGGTATCGAGTGCATTCGTTATTCGAACCGAAATCCGTGTAATTATTTCATTTCGTTGTGAATTATTAGTGGCGTTTAACGGCGATTGGAGGGTATATGGGATTGAGGGTTTGGGTACTTTTGATTAACATTGTGAATACTGTTTGAACGAGGTACTGGATTTTGTAAGTACTTTTGCTGCGTGATGTTGGTAACTTATTTTTATTTCATTATACAGCAGTATATATGTATTGAAATTTTCTATTCATATTAATACGCTTCTATCGGTATTCAAATTTTTACTAATATTTCAAATTCTAAAGCTTTTGTGGAGATTTTTCATGGAATATTTTGATTCTTGTTTTTTGTCAATTATTACTGAAGTTTGAATATTTGTAAGATTAAAATGATTTGTTAGTAATACTCAGAGGTTCACAATGCTCGTCATAATGCTGTCGTGAATGGGAGACTCATCCGAACGTTGCCTTTAATAGCGCTCGCGAATTAGGGGTGGGATGCGAAGGACAACTTCCCTTTAAGGGCCACACTTGACCGATACGGCTAACGGGTTCATTCCGTTCGGAAAATCGACGAAGAAAACCGCAGGGTGCACTTGCTGGGAATTCTCTGCGGTGACACCTGCTCAGGGCTCGGTTCTTAAAGGAATACCTGGATGACGCATTGTAACCGCCATTTACTGCAGATTATTTCTGTATCGATCCGTTATATGACAATCGTAAAATTTAAGTTTCAATTCGCATATGAAATTCTATAAAGAAATATATGTCTTCATAAATTGTGAATATTCCTTGGGCATTCGTATTGATTTTTAACCGTTTGCGGACGAATGTAGGCATGTTACTGAGATCAAACTTATGTTTCGAATATCAAGTTGCGAACAAATGATTTCACTATTCGAACAGCAAGGAATCAGTACACAGTTTCCTTATTTTCTATGATTTAAGCAGTCAGTGTTTAATTCAGCAGAATCTGCAAAAGGTTTTGTATACTTTCAACAGTCTTCGTCCGCAAAGGGTTAATTCATGAAAATGGGAATTCGAAATTACATGGTTTACTTGTCTGATTGCAGGAAATAATTATGTTAGAAATCCGAGCGTCGCGGGCGGACTAAGTCAGATCGATAATAAAACACTTCAATGGTTTGGTGCAACGGTATCATCTTCCTCGGTTGATGGAGGTCCAATTTTGGTGAGTATAATTAATTGATTTATATTTAAAAAGAGAAATCCGTCGAATAAAAAATTGCAGGCTACTCTTTGCAGAATAGAATAGAGTACAATGATGTTGCGTCGGTGAATTGAAGGAATAACAATGTTCAAAACGTCTGACGAGCATAGAATTTTCTATTAATAGGGCGGTAAAGCCATACTGTACACGACAAATCTTTTAGTGCTCCTTTTTCACATCTCAAACGTATTTATAAAGGTACAAAAGCAGTCGTTACGAATAGATGAAGGGGTTTTGTGAGAAATTACAGGCGCATGTTCCCAGAAGACCGCGCCTTCTATTTCAGGAATCGAAAACAAACGGATTTCTGTTAAATTCTGTTTCCGTTCGGCCGTCTACCTCATTCTTCCTGTTTATATTACAAATTTCTATGAAAACTAACCATATAATTTATTCCAAAATTAATAAATTTGCAAAAATTGATATAGACATTCATTTAAGTTCAAACAATTATTCCTCTCATATATAAATCCTAAACATACAACTTCTTTTCCATAACAATATAGAGAAATCGATATTTACCAGAAGATTACTCACAAGCAGAACTCAAAACTATGCAAATTCACATTTCTTGTAACTAATCAACAATAACAAAACTTAAGTTAACATTCTGAAACTCTTCTATAGAATCTCCGAGAGTGCATGTATCAAGACTTTAACTCATACTTCAGTTTGCATATTGCTAAATAATTTCTGTAACATCTCAAAATGATCTTGAAAATAAATAGCTTCACTTGAATACTATAATGAATATCCGAAGAAACCGACAATAATCTATTGTTACAATTTTTATAGAGATTACATATCAATCGTATTAAATCCTCGGTAGCTCTAATGTTACTAGATTTACGGATATCTATTATACAGTTTGTTCTATCGTTCTTAGAAAAATTGATACTCCTTCATTTAGATTTCAGAAATTCAAAGTTCGAAAGTAGACAATTATATATTTGCGTAATTGCATCAATCAAAATCGACCAGAACATTTACTAATGTTTATAAAATTCAATATTAGTGAAATTAACTTCTGTAAATCTAGCGTTAAGTCAGCACGCTGAATTTTTCATTCGATCGCCACAAGATCTCTTACACACGAGCTTCACAATTTTCCTTCTCGAGCGTGGTCCCGATATCAATCTATTTCGAAGATCCGCGCCCTTCTCGGAGGGCCCGAGCCGTCCCCTCCTCCCCTGTGATGGGAAGCCGGCTTCCTATGATCCGTCGCCGCCCTTATCTTTACGTGCGTTGCACTCGGCCGCGCGCGTACACGCACTGCTAGACCTATTCCGCACGCATATGTGCATGCGGATCACGCGCGGCTGCGGTGCGCCGGGCGGGAAGATTGAACGGGGAAAGAAAAAGGAGCGAGCCGCGGAACCGACCGGGATTTTTCGACCGCGGTAACGCGCCGACGGTCCTCCGCTGTTTGTTTAGCAGTTCATAATTGGATTCAGAACGATTTTATGGCTACTTTATTGCCCTACCTGGGGGTTTTAACGCGCATTATGAATTTTTATGGTGGTAGTTGAATGGAGGAATTATTCTAAACGTACAATGAAATTCTGAGAATCAATTAGAATTATCGTCGAAATTTGTATAAGTACTGTATCATTATCGAAATTTCTTGTTTTGTATTTTATAATTTTATCTTATTGTATATTCCGGGAGTTTATGGGCAGTGATTTTTGAATGCATTAACCCTTTGCGGACGGACGTCGGCGTTTCGGTGAGATGAAATGTTCAGATCTGGAAGACTGAGTCGTGGACAAATGATCTAATTAGTGAAACAGCAAGAGATCAGCATATAGTTTTCTCTTCTTATATTAATTAATTGATATATAATTTAGCTTCATGTGTTGGTTTTGTATGTTTCTTAAGGGACCGGAGGTATAAAGTTTACTTACCGCCAAACAGTACCTAAGCGGAAAGAAGTGCGCAAAGTGACTAGCACAGTAGTTAACGTGTTAAGTGTTAATATTACAATACTAGCAGTGATAAAAGTAATAAAATGATTTGTGCCATATATGCGGCATTGGAGTGAATAAAAGTGGCATTGGTCCGTTAAGAGTTAAGTTTTGTATTGTAGAAATTACGTGTTCGTAAATGTTTGTAATTGTAAGGTTCCTTTGAAAGAATGATTCGATTAGACTCTATTTTCGTCGAATAGAATATGAATCACTGTTGAATAGATACAGTTCATAGTTTCTCCAAAACCGATTAGAGATGGAGAAATCGGGATCGTTCGGTCATCGCCGTGCAGAATGGGATCCTACAAATAAGAGGTAGCCATTTTCTATGTGAGAGACATATTAGTGACAATTATCGTTCCCATGCTCGCGTAATTTTCACATAACGAAACGTCGCCGCGACATTCCCGTCCTCCTGGCCGCGGAATTATGCGGGAATTATCTACTTACTCCAGAATGCGAGCGCACGTTCCGCAATAAATACCGCCGCAGGTTTTTCCACGATTATTCTTTCTCGCTTTCTCCAGCCTACTGCGGGCCAGCATGATACGCGAATTAAAGATAAGTAATTACTGGTGACGCGGGCACGGCAAGCTATTTTCTCGGTGGCGTCGCGCCGCGGAAGCTTCTAAGGTTTGTTTTCAACAATTTTGCAATCGCTTCAGTCTTTTTGCAAAGTTTCTTTCAATCGTCTGCGACAGCGATCGCCATTGAAATGGAATTTCTCAATGAAAACTTTAACGTCAAAGATTAAAATCGTGATAAAATAATTACAAAACTTGATATTTTGATATTAAAAACAAAAATAATGATAGAGCAATGATACAATTTGATATTGAAAAGGTATATTTTTGTAAAATCATTTTCAAGTCTTTGGAAAACCAAAAGAGCTATATTGTAAACATATTTTCTACCTGATTTCATACAGTAAAACTTTGAAATTTGATATTTAATATTATACCTTGCATAACGCAGCAATTTGAGAAATATTAAAATAAAATAGCTTTGTTCCTCAATGTATGATTTCTCTTCCAGTTAGTTTCACAAAATATCGTCTTTATCTCATCAGAAAATGTTGAAATATTTCTAGTGAAAAACTTCCAAGTGCAAAGGGTTAAAAAAGATAAATAATAGTTTTATTTTTCAAGTACCTTTATTATAATTCTTCTTCCACTGTTTCGTATTCACGATGAACTGCACGTTAAAAGTATCAATATCGTTATGTTATATTATGAGGAAATAGTCCAAGTACTAAAAATACTGGAGAACAGTGAAAAGTAAAAGCGAATCGAGATGGAATCGTATAATTCAAGTTAATTAACGAGACTATCCCGAAACGAGGGGTTGACCTCCGGTTTTCGGCACCCATCAAACTTGCCGGTGGACGTCACTTATACGTGACGAGAATAACTTCTTTGGGCTGTATCGTTTTAGCGCCATAGACGACGCGTCGAAGCATTTGGTGCGATTATGCATGAACCTCACGTATCCACCTCCGGTCGTAAAAGGAGACAGGACGGGGCTTCTACTCAGTCACACTATTAATTAACAAAAACTTGAATCTCTATATAAATACCGTTCTCCAAATTCCGATCGTCGCTGATACACGCGTGTGCGTTCAATCTCAGAAAATCGGTGATTGTTTGTTTATAAGACACGAATTCTCCTTAGATACTGAAAACAAATAAACTTGATAAAATTAAGTGTATCTAAGCGAATTTAATAGAGTAACTCTATGTATGTACACAGTATAAAGTTAAATTTTGAGAAATTCTCATTGCAAGGGAAACATTTCTATAGATTTCTCAATCAAATTTATAATAATACTGTTCGACAAATGAAGAGACAATATTTATTCTAAATTCAGTAAAAATATTTGTCAGTTATAAATAGATGCACGTTGCAACGAACAAAGTGCAAGATGTTTTTAAGAACATACCGAAGACAAATTGCGTTACTTCTTACAAAATACTACCGACAAATTGCATTCTTAATACGCTTCGTTGCAAGCATCGACAAGTAGTAACTATGGACCGATAATCACCGGAATAATATCGAAGAAGAATACAGTGTACGCTATTTCTTTCGGTCTCTGTCAATCGTGGAGCATAACCACAGAGAGACGCTGCAGGACGTCCGTTTTCTGACCAGAAGCAATTTACTCGAGTTGCATCGAGTGGCACGCAAGAACTCGTATCGTGACTGTATTAATGCACGCGTGAATACACGCTTCTGTTTGACAGGAATAACTGGCGATACCATCGTCGATCGTGCATGAAGGGAATTACGCAATTTGTTTTTAAATAGTTACGGATGAGTAACGGTTTGCAGAAAAATTCTTCCTTTGGACTTTGAGGAATTATAATTTCACGATTACTACAATACAATCTAATAGAATTTATTAAGTAGAATAAACGAGCATAACTATAGAATGTTTTCAAGATTTATCTGACGATAAAGATAAAATAATCTTACTATACTAACTAATAAATATTATACTAAATGAAAATATATATTTAGTAGAATTGTAATAATATTAGCTTGAGTTTACAGTTTTCAAAAATAATGGGTCATGCAACTGATTATTTAATGATTTTATTTTGATGAAATTATATTTTTTAAATTCTTTAACTGTTGGAATTAAATCTCGTATAGCATTATTTTGTTCCTACGCTAAATAAACTGGTCTCATATTTCCATCTACCATTGGACTGTCGTTGCAGCGTTTTTTGCAGTCATCCAATTCAGCGATGTTTCTTCGACCTCTTCTTCCTTCCTCCTCTTTCACCTCTTCTTCGTCGTACTTGTTCCCTTTCGCGATCCGCCGACGTTTCGGAGATACAGCTCCTTGATTACTGCCAGATGTTTCTCGCTTCCGACCTTTCTCTCTTTTCTCCTTTCTCCAAATAAGAGAATCGGAGCTTTTTTGCGACGTTCGGGACGATTTCTTATCCGATCGAGACGCACAATGGCGAGAGATCAACGGCTGATTTAAGACACACGAACGTTTACTTTCCGAAAAATTGTTCGCATTCTCACTGGTCCTCCTTGAACATTGCTTCTTAGATCTCGCCATCGACACAGTATATCAAATGTTCACTCTAACTGACAAATATTTAATTTCAAACCACTTATACATTCAAACTTAAAACAATTTATTTATACTCTCTTTACCTTCATCTTATACATTTCACCAAAACTTGATCCACTGAATTAATTAATCAAACCATATCTCTAATTAAAGAACTGTTCCATCGCCGCACAACTAATATAACAATCAAATCATCAACAAGCCCAACCAACTCACAAACTCTCCCAAAATAAAATAGAAAAATGTCAAAAAATAATACTCATAGAAAAATCAGTCTCTAGAAAAACAATACATCTAACCAAACAACCATAACACCCAACTAACTCAACAATCGAACTACCAAGGCCCGCAGAAACCGCCCCAAAAGAATCCAAAGAAAAACCTGCACAAAGACCACCCCAAATAAAGGACAATCGACGAAATACGACGTAACCCCGGTGATAAAGTTGCACGGTCCCCCAAGCGAAAAAGCGCAACGATTAAAAGTTAGAGCACAGGGACCTCTGGTTAGCAGCCGCGACCCCGGTGACCTATCCTGAGAGCAGAGTCTTGTACGAAATTCGCGTTCGCTTTCCGTTCGACCGCGACCTTTCTCATCGTTCGTCGACTTTAAACCCTCGGCCCGTCCCCCCCCGGCGTCGGATCGCCCTTTTTGGGGAACCCGGAGGGAAGGATTCCTCGAGGGCCCAGGGATCGATGGGGCCCGCGGCTGATCGAACGTTTGTCGGCCGGCGGAATGGAAATACCATTGTCAGAGGGAATCGACGGGACAATGTTTGAGAAATTCCCCGTGGCCGCGCGAGAGATATTGCGAGAAGCGGTTGATCATTCTGTCTCCTCCGCCGGCCTGGCGGCGCGGATTTTTTCTCGGGTGTCCTGCCCGCTCGCGGCGCGGACCGCCGACTCCTGCGCCTCGCCTTGTTCCCTTTTAATGGTGGAATTTCTTTGGCCTCTCGTTTGGGTTAGAATCATACCGCTGGCCTGTTCCCGGTGAATTAAAGGGATGTTCCCGGCGATTTATGATGGATGATTCGGCCGCGGTGGAATGGGAGCGTGCGTCCTGGGACTCCCGGAGAATAAAAGGGAATTATTTACGAACGGTTCGAACGGCGGGAGTTATTATTGGATCGTCGGATGCTTGCGGATTCCGGTTTTCAGGGATGCGTTTCGGGGATGGGTATTTCGTGTTTTGTTGTGGTTTTGCTGGGTGAAGAGTGTGTCGATTGTAATTGAGGTTTTGAGAGTCATTGGTGTTTGTGTTTTGGTGACTGTACATTTTCAAGTTAAGTATCTTTATTGGTAGGGAATTTGTTAGTTTGCGTGTATTCGGTGTAGAATGGTAATGGGAAGTTAAGTAATAATGTGGTGAGTTAATGGAAGTTAATGTTGTACTGACATGGGGCTGAAAAGTTATTAAGGGAAGCTAGAGACTTTTTGTTTTAGAATATTATAGAGATAGCAAGCTGATGTTTCACTTTGTAAGGACGAAGATTCTTCGAAATACAGGAAACCTTCAGCAGATGAAGTTAAATTATATATCGATTACTTGAATAATGGAAAAAGCTGACTACATACTGATTTCTTGCTGTTTGAGTAATTAACCCCTTGTCCTACAACGAGTGAGGCCCGTGGTGAAGATTTTCAACATAATTCAACAAATATATATTACTTAGTTAATTCGAATTCAAAATAAATATTATTCCTCTGTAATCAACTATTACACTTAAAAGGAAATATAGGAATAACACATGCTTAGAATTTTTCTCTTTCTCCAATAAATTATTCATGACAAAGTAGCCGTATCGATGAGAGTTGAGAAAGAAATCATAGGTCAAGGGGTTAAATTATGTTTCTATGTTTTACGAAGAATGTGTAATTCACCAGGAAATGTTGAAACAGACGATAATTTCAGATGTAATCGATAATATTATAATAATATAATAAAATTACGAATGAGTATCGATACGATCGGATATAAATATTCGGTGCTCTTATCTGTATGTGATTCTTTCATCTTGCTCCTGGCGAGATCCTGCTCGAGAGGAGGAGCCGAAGTAGGAGGATAATCCAACGGGCAGACAATACGCATTCCACTCGTGTGTTTTGTCGACGGGACAAATTGCAACGTCCGTTAAACGATCGCTTTATGCCCGCGGCGGCCTTTCCTACCTTTAACTCGGTTCGCATGAACCGGCTATTTTGACCGATTCTAATTACGATTAGTTGCACCGTGACGGGATCAGAATTGTATTGCACCGTGAACATTATCGCGTCAGCTGTCACTTACAGAACGGAACCGGCGACGAACGCCGATTGAATTCCGATCGAAAAATGTCGGTCAATTGAATAATCATAATACATTCAACATGGAATGCGAGAACTTCAATATAAAAGTCTCTTGATACAATCACATTTTATTCGTTGAATATTTATTTGCTAAATAAATACAGCAGAGTTTGAACTAAGCATATATTTATTAATATATATTTAACACTAACCGTGCCGGGAACAGGTCAAATGACCGGATTTAAAATTCTAGGTATTTTTATGTAACATTAATATCAATTCCTATATTGTTCGATTACCCAGGTTTTCAATTCTTGCCTTTCCTTTTGTTTCTGTTTTTACTACAAAACAGTTATCATCTAATTTGTTTATCTTCATTTCGCAGCCAGTTATTTGACTGTTTACGGCACGAAAAGTGTCGATACGGTTAGTGTTAAAGACGATTTACAAACGCTGGTCCTAGCTCGATCGTTTGTGAACTGACTCGGCAAAACGAGACGCTCGACAAGTGCAATAAAAGGGTGTCCTCAGGTAATACTGACCCTTGCGAGACAGGGGACTGCACTAACGCACTTCCTATACCATTGAAAATATATCTAATGCTTACTCTCTGCATTATTATACTAATTTTTCACTTGAAACTCCAAGAAACTAAGATATATAATGGAATCTCTGTAAAACATAGAATAGTTTCCTTTCAGCCTTAATATGATATACCCAAAGTATCTGTAACTGTCAAAGCATGTCCATTGTTATTAAAGTAAATAAACAGATTAATTTGACTTGAATAATAAGTAATTGTCCTGGCCACAAAGCATTCGAACAACAAGAATTCATTCGACTAATAATCTCAAGCAAACATCTGGCCCGAACAATGCAAACAATTTCAAACTCCGGACTGCCGTTATAATCCCCTGAAAGTGTCCCAGGTCCCCGATAGACGAGGGTTAAGTGAAAATAATCGCCGAACGTTCCGCGCGACAGAACTCAAGCGGAGGAACAAGATAACGAGTGGCTACTACCGCCGCTGCTAAGAAGGTCCATTTTGTCGTCCAGCGGCGTTTACATGGCTCCCAGTAATGTAACCCGGTCGCAGGCCATCAAACTTAACACAAGAACAGGAGGGTGCGCGATAACTCAGTGGCAGCCCGTCGCCCCGGAAATCTGCAATATGGCCGCCGTATTCGGAATCAGTCGCGGAACACCGAAAGAAACGGCGCAGCCTTGTCGCGGTCTTCCTTCTTTGTCTCTTTGACAAATACCCGCGCTTTCATTCCGTCAGGATTTTTGGTCTCGAGGCGATTTCTCGCGTTAGGTCATTCCACGGTGTATAATGGGTGATCGCTTGATGGTAGAGGTGTACGAGAACCTTAAAATATTGAGTAGGATATTTTTTTCACTTTCCAGTCGGGTTCCTGAAATTTTGAAATAAAGAATAAAATATGGAGTGAAGAGAATAACTAAATAATATTTGATTATATTTCATTGCATTTATTATTTCTTCTTTTGTACTCGAACTGAGAAACTTCCTTTTACTTAGATCCGATTTTTTGGAAATCTCTACTTGACAGCTAGGCTAAATGCAAGTCTATTTGGTTTTTATCTGTTCTGATTCAATTTTTGGTGCTAATTTGCTATTTGTCGGTATGGTTACACATTAACATTTGATATTATAAACTAAAGACTAGAATATAAAGACAGACATCACATCTCGCGACAATAAAGTTTTGAGATCACTTGATAGCTAAGCTGAGGAATGGAAGTCCAATTGGTCAGTTTTATCTATTCCCATCCGATTTCCGATGTTAATCTGTCCCTGGTCAATATAGTTACGTGAAACTAATCAGAAGTATAAACAAAGTACTCAATTAAAGACTTTTGTCACTGTACTGTTCCCTAAGCGCCAAGATATAAAGACATCTCCCGCCAATAAAATTCGATATTTTTATCTGTTCCCATCCCCTTCTCGATGTTAATTTGCCTCTGGTCAATATATTTACACGAAACCAATCAGAAGTACAAACAATGTACTCAATTAACACTAGATTTACGAAACGAGTCAATGTGACTCACATTGAATTTTATAAACAACTTTTGGTAAATACGACGATTTTGATTCATGTAGTAACGTAAATATATACTCTAATTACCTACGTTTAAACCTCTCCTTTCCAATATCTATATGAACGAATATCAATTTTTATAATTGTTGAAGTTAATGCATTGACCATGCTTGTACCGTTTTTTGGAAAACCCTACATCCTTGCAGTGATTGGTCAATTAGGGTCTGGGGCCTGCGAGTTCTCCAGGTATAGATGCATGTACTGTCGTGGCAGTCTTGTAACCACCGATTTCTACCAATAGTTTCTTCACCGTTTAATATCTCTGTATAAATATAACTATTACTCTGATATACTCTACGCGTGTATTATTTTATTCCACATAACCCCTCAACAATAATAACGATAGAACAAACTCTATATTAAATGCCGGTAAATCTCGTGTCAAAGACTTTTGTCACTTACTGTCCCCTAAGCGCCAAGACAAAGACATCTCCCACCAGTAATGTTCCAAGATCACCCGACGTTTTCATCTGTTCATCCCCTTCTCGATGTCAATCTGCTACTGGTCAACATATTTACCGATCGAAACTATAAACAAAAGACTCAGCGAACCCCCCTTGCCTCTATCCCTTCTCACTAGACATCAAGTCATATCCCAACGGTATAAATAAGGCAGTGAGTCAGAAGGTGTGCGAGGAGGTGAGTCAACCTCGACGGCCAACGAAACTGAAGCGAACGGACGGACGAAAGCGTCGTCTTCCGTGCGGGCCACCTTCGTGACGTAAATATCCGTCCGTCCGGCGTCGCTCTGTTATCCTGTCGCGGCAGCCCGCAGCTACCCGGCTCGCGGAAGGGGGTGAAGTCAGGTGAAAAATATGGCCGGCGGCCACGGACAAATTTAGCGGGGATATTTCATTCGCGTATATGCAGCTGCCGCTCTTTTTCTGCTCGGCCGACGTTTTTTCACCGGCGCGGCGCGGCGCGGCGGTCAACGCTTTTCTGCTTGAAACGGGAATCGCCGCGATGGGCGGCGAGATTTTTGGTGGGCGGCGTGTCGGCGGGACTTCTGCTTGTTCTTACAGTTTTCTTGTTGCACCGAGTTATGGATCGAATGATAATTGAGGAGATCGCTGAAAAAGGGCCTGTACACTGAAATGACGAATTGAGTACATCGCGTCGGAGATTTTGCTCGTGGTTTTTTCTGTGTGCCGTGTTTGAGTTGTTACGTAGCCATTAGGGACGGAATTTTGGATTGATGTTAAATAAACGATAACTAGTTGTAGATACTTTATCGGAAAAGGAGATATAGATTTGTGGATCCCTTTCTCAGAAACGTTCCTAAGTGTACGGTTTTCTAAAATTTTGACTATTGTGTCAACGACCTTTTTTTCAATAATTAAGTTTCGACTAGGAGTCGAATTTTATTGTATCTACACGATGTGAAAATGTTGAGAAAAGGTTATAAAAATCTTGATATTTTAATGTCGTTGAGAAAACTAATTTATTTGTATTTATGGGATTTTTATAAGTGCCGACTAGTCGATGCATTAGGGTGGCTTCTAATTCAGTATCGTGAAAGTTATTTTTAAGAATTATAAGAAAAGAAACCACGACAGACAATATAAAGGGGATTCTTGTATTTTATTAAGGATCTCTTGAACCATCTATTTCAGTGGAGTTGTAACAATGTCACAACACCGATGTTTGTGTTCTTGCGTTACGCAGAAATTTACAACGCAACATCGCCCGCACAGTGCTAAACTGCTAGTATATTTCCATCACGAAAGATTATATTACTGGACGGTATATAAAGTTTTACGAGTCACTTTACTCTGCAACCTCACCGTCCTTCTGTACCATTACACCATTTACCAGAATTATCCGACTCGCCAGACGTCTAATAGACAGATTCCTAGTGATCATCTCCACCGGTAGCAAACGTATTACTTTACTTAACCTCTTTTGCGACAATGTCTGGCAGCGAAGATTTCCGGCTGAATTTAATAAACGTGAATATTACCCAGACCTCATTAATCACAGGCAAACTAGCCTGCGGTAAACAAACTCCATCAATCTGAAGCTCTACTCAAATTCTCGAGAAACAAAGGATACAATACCAATAATAATTAATCTTTTTCCTTCCTTCTATCATAACCCTTTGCACTAGCCAATATTTTTCATTATAAATATTTAATATTTCCTGATATTTATAATCGCATTTAAACTTTTGCACTTCCAGCAATTTTTAATACGACATTTCAGCAACTCCGAATCATTTTTCTATGAGCTACCAGTTACTTCAGGAGTATTTACAATACAAACGCGTCTTTGTGAAAGATTGAAGATCCTGCTTTGTCATTAAAAAAGACGCGTATCCATTTTGGAGTTATGTTTCATTAAAAACGGAGTCAGCAACTTCAACGGAGTGCAAAGGGTTAAAACTACCATAAAGAAAAATTCATATACCTCATCCAAAATGTAATATTGAAACTCTTAATTGCATAATTTTCTTACGTTGAATCCAATGTCAACCGAAAGTTCCCTCTCGACTGAAAAGTATTGAATCCTGCTACAATCATCCTCCCATCGATCGCATCGCATCAATATTACGTTCTCAAACGTGCGCGATTAAGTAATCAAGGAAAGGATAGAAAATCAATCGTAAAGCGCGTAATTTTACGGCTTAATCGTGCGGGGACGCGTTGATCCCGTCCATTTAATAAATCGCGACAATATCTCCGGCGTTTAATAAGTTTACGGGAGCATAAAAACACACCACTCCCTTACAATATATTAATCCCAAGGAGCAAGTCGACGGGGGCCCGTAACGGGTCGATTTTACGGCAAATTACAGCCTCAAATGAGCTCACCGTTCGCCGGATCTTAATCCGATTTGTCATACTTCCTCGTAACGGGCAATTTAACGCATAATCTCCGCCGTCGCGAGAAAGGAACGCAAGGGTTGAGCGGATTAACGCGAATCGGCGGGCTCGCGCAAAGAGCCACGTGGAAAGTGGCGCACACGTCGAAAGGAGGAAAGGACAAACAAAAAAAAGAAAAGAAATGGGACATCGGGGAGTTGCCTCGGAACGGGCTGGTAATGGCCGATCGTAAAACGTCACGCGTTCATCCGCCGTAACAAACCTCGAGACATTTTATTTATCGCCGCGCGGCGCGGGGAATTAATGACGAAACTGCGGTAGACCGTTCGGACGCAAGAAAAATGAAAAATCTCCGCGGAACTGACGCGTGATTTAAAGCGTGGCCAATAAACGCGTAATTAGGCTCGGTAATTAGAGGCCTCGATCGCTGAAAAAACTCCTTCGTTGACACGCGAGCTACGACCGGCTGCGACGCTTCGTTCACGCGACCATAATTTCGGTGACGTTCCTGATCGATTTTAACGTTGTTCGTTTTACTATTAATTGATCAGCGATTTCGACTTTCTGTTTTATTGGCGCATCCGCAGCCGCTGACGCAACGCCGATGTTTTATCTCTTGTACTTAGAATGGCATTATCGTTCGGGTTTACGATTACTGCGAAATATAGATTGATGCGGCTTGGCGCGTATCTTATCGTATCGGAAGTAAGTTTTATTGATATTTTTGTTATGGAGCTTTATGTTCGAGTTTGATAGTAGCCACCGAGTAAGTTTGTTGCTTGATTTTACCTTATGTGAAATTACTTTGTGACTTCTGAAAAATATCTCCGATGGAACTTGGATCCATGTGTTCTGCAATTTATCTAAAGATATTACAAATTATAAAATTCCAAAGTAACTAGCACGTATTTAATATCTCCATTGCAGAAGCCACTACCGTCCGCGTCTCCGCATTAATAATCCCTCTTAGAAATTAGCACCTATACGAATTCTGCAAATCACCTAAAAACATACTCGACAAATTCCACAATTCCAAGTTAACTAACACTTACTATTCACCGAAAAAAGAACCACTACTATCCACGTCTCGACTTCGTTGCCTCCGAAACGTAACCATCGCCCACCCCGAAAGTGTCACGTTGCACACACCATCGATTCCTCAAAGTCGCACCTAAATGGGCGGGCAGGTTCCCCGAAAACCGTGGCCGATTCCACGGAAGTCGTTCCATATATCGGTTCCCTTAAAATACGGCTGATCTATCCGTGTCGGTTAGCTCGGGGTGCAGCCGACCCAAGATGACCTCATTTTCGCTTAAGAATAACTTACGTCGGCCGGGTCGTTCGCTCCCGTGAACGATACACACTTACGAACACACGCTCACGGAATACACACGAGCGAGTAGCATGGGCCCGCTTTCTTTCCCCGTCGAAAAATTTATCGGCCACTTTTAAGACGGCAGGGGTGAAAAGGTAAAGCGAAGCGGGGACATTGAAACGCAATCCCTCGATAAAGGAATCCATATTTCGCCGTTCGCGAAGCAAGTATCGCTGGCCGGGCTCTCAGCCCGGTTACAATGGAAATGCATTAAGCATTACGGGGAATATTGCAATCGATAAAATAGTGGTATATTGTTTTAATTTACGGTGGCCGTTCCGCGGTGTGAGATACGGCCCTACCGTTATGGCGCCGCTTGTCAGCGCACTCTTCGAGCGCCGGGAATTTCCTGCGTGCACACGTGCGTTACACGTTTCCGAACAATAAAGGTCAAACGCGCGGGGTGGGAGGGGGGAAGAGTTTACGGGCGGCCAGGCCAGTTTCCTTCGTTCACTCGTAAACTTTGACGGAATCGTAAAGACACACGGGTGCTGCTACCGCGTTTTCCCGGGAAAAACCGGGGATTTATTTTCGAACAATATGGAGGCCCTTGGAAATCGATAGGGTTGTCCTTGGGCCTCTCGGTGGCCCGGAAAATCCGTGGGTCAAGTGGCTGTCGAGGCACACGAGGGATTAGGAACGATCATTTTTTATGGCTCGGAGAACGGAATGGTAAAATGTACTGCAAGGGAGCTCAGCTGAGGACGCGATTAATCGTTTGCGGTTGAATGTAATGGCGACTTCGAGCTTCGATGTAAAATCTGAAGCTGCGAATGAATCGTTTAATTATGATTACGAGATACTGATACGTGATTTCTTTCTTTTCTAGTGATTGAGACTTCGATGCATAATTCTGTCTTTCGTGGAAAGAGTTTTCAGTAGAACAGTTCTCGAGTTGAATTTGTGGATAATAACAGTTATTTAGAACTACTTACGCTGTGTTACAGAGTGTCGAGTCGTATTTTATTTTCGACGAGATAAATGCTATCTGGGGGAACATAAAATAAGAGAAGGAACCAATGTGGCTTATCTAAAATAATGAACGGTTATATAACTGTCAGCTTCCGATTTTATTGTTTCACTTTTTATCGTTAAACGCACGATTTGTCTCGAACACGAGACTAAGAGTATAAAAAGTGGTCTCTTGATTGAATGCTAATTCATTATATTAAAAAGATTTCTCTTATACCGTGGCTTTGCTTATTATAACTGAAAAAGAGAAACTTTCAATTATATTCGAATATACAGTTTAATTTGTCGGATGATTTAAGTTTCCAATTATTTCAATTTTATGAAGACACTATGGGTCGAATCGGAATTTCAATGGAACCGATCGCAGATTAATTACGAGCAATTTTTTCTGGAATACCTGCATCCCGGTTAACTTCCTCGTTCGTCTGTCACTTTTATCTCCATACAATAAAATCGGTCGTAACCCGCGTCGTTTGTATTCCGAGGCAGCGTTGAAAAATCAAAAAGAAATCGGTTCGAGCGACGGTTGCAATACGAGTCGAAAAAAAAACTTGTACACTCGCGCCGAAACGCCACGAAGAGGTCGGCTGAAGACATTAAAGGAACTGTACCATTAGTCAGGTTTAAGTTCTTTCGAGTGGTACTTTTAATGAAGAGCGAACGCGGGTATGGTTCGTCGCAATCACCGCCGGAGAATATGGTCATCTCCCGGACGATTATTATTCGATTTCTTTCGGGCCGTTCGCTCCTCTTTTCTCCGTGCAATTAAAGGAACTTTCCGTGGCCGAAACGTAGCGATTCCGTTCCTTAGCGAGCGAAGAAAACGCGCCGCAAACGTGTCATTATCTGGCTTTAAAGTCTTCCGGGACGTACGACGGCGAGCAAATTGCACGCGGACACACAAAACTCGACCGTTAAAGTCGAGCAAAACGGCTGAACCGCGAGCCGAACGATTGACCCGTGAACACCTCGTGCTTCGTTTGAATAGGGAATAGGATCGATAGTCGTTGCCTGTCGAAAGATTGAAAAAGGGTGGAGGTGAACAGTAACGAGTGAACTGCAGATCTTTATGCATTTATGGGAAGTCTGAAAATACCCGATGGCATAGGATACATGTAATTTGAACAAATATATAAAGTATCTGAAACGTAGTGTTTTTCATAGTGTTCGTTAGGGAAAACGATTTTCTATCGAGATTCTGTTGTTTTAATTAGTCTAATTATGAGATATCAGAATTGTACTTTTCCAGTATGAAGTTATGTATCTATTGTCGTTTTTAATTTTCTAAAAACTCCAAAGAAAAGCTTCCAATTTAAATAAACTGTTTTCATCTACCAGGAACAAATATTTCAAACGCGAAAGATCATTTCAGAAGCCAATATTTAATAAATTAAAAATTTTATTCTTACAAAATGCTGTAAACGGTAACCGTGCTAGCTCGTTGCCTATCGTAACCCACAAATAACTAGCTGCAGAATAAAAAATGAAGAAATTAGATAATAAATTTTTAGCGGAAGCAGAGACAAAAGGAAAGACGAAAATTGCAGACCCGATTAATCGGGTAATATAAAAATTGATATGCAGTTAACTGAACGAAAGAATTTTAAATACGATCATTTGACTGGTTCCCGGTACGGTTAGTGTTAACATACATTTTCGTGCCGAACGAGTATCAACAGCCATCGTGAGAGGAACGAAATGATTCTCATCGAGATCGTTATACTTCGTGTTTCATAAATGAAAAATGAAATAAAACTGTTGTGCCTATCTCGTGTACGCCTCTTTGCTCTTTCCAGCGTTCTCCGGCGCGTAATCATCATCATCGCGTCGATCATCTGTCGATTCTTTAATATCACGATCGAGATACATCTGGTACCTCGTGTCAAGATACAAGATCGATTTACTTAAACCGGCTCGGTCACGATCGATCCGCGGGCAGCTGTAACCCGTGGTAATCCTGGCTTCCCTCTTCATTTACTCTTCCTTAACGTTCTCCTTCTCCGTCCGTCGCTCGGCTCAACGAGGCGCATTCAAAGGGTTCACTAAGAACTGCTTTATTTGGAACGTCCGATAACTAAACTCATTCTTGTATTTCTTTGCGGCTGTCCGACGCTATTATGCCTTTCGATTCGGGGATATTTCCATCCCCGTCTTCCCGTTTCTTTTCACAGCTGTTTCGTCTGTCGATTCTTGTTCTCCTTCGTTTGTGACGGACCTGGATGTTACATTACATCTCGTGGTTCAGTTTACTTTTTAACACTAGAACTACCGCGCAAGTCAGAATGACTGGTTTCGGTTTTCTTACATTATTAATATCTTAAATGCATTGAATATTCGGAATAATTTTGAAAATAAATAGTTTCGCTTAAATACTATGATCGATGTATGAAGAAACTGAAAATAATCTTTTCTTATCATTTTTAGAGGGATTACGTGTCAATTATATTAAATACTCGGTAGTTCTAGTGTTAAAGAAATCGTGGTCACTGAAGAGATACATAAGAGGGAGAAAATTGAAATGAAGTTGATGTTATGAAGAATTTAAGCTTTTGTAGTAAAACATAGAATTCTAACTGGTCTTTTTCGTAAATTAGGGTGTAATAGTGTGGTTTTACATTAATTTTGGAAGATTAGTTACTTGGACTGGAACTTTTAAGTTAAAGTGATACAACAAGTATGATCGAATGAGAAATTTAAGGTCAACAATGAATAGTGATTTAAAGTTAAAAGAAATTGACTTTCTTGCACCGTCTAAAATGGAAATCTCACAGAAAGATGACACACGAATTGAGTCATTATTGCTTATTTCCTGATGAAGCGTAAACCCGCAAAGGCGACATGATTCTACATTTCAAACTGACTTGTTACTCGAGTCAATACTAATTTCGAAGCCCTTCCGTTCGAGAACGCAATGAAGGTCTCTTGTAGATCCACGGGTGATTGAATTAAAGTGGCGTAATGGATAAATTGCACTCTAGATTGACGCACGATCTTCTTTTTTTACGTTGCTCCTGTTAATTCTTCTTCGAAGGGAGGATGTTCGCAGAGCTTTCTGCAGAAGAACGAAACAGAATGAACAAATCTAAACTTACTGATTGAACTAAAAATTATAATACTACACAGTGACACTGAAAAATATTCTAATATTTCCTTACTTAATTAACGAAGAAGTACAATTACGAATAAGGCAAACAGACAACTCTAATACCAATAATTTAAGGTAACTCCATCCGAAATCTCATTTAGATTGTCAAATATCTATACTTTACACTATTTTCAGTTATATACTAAATCTTCTATAGTAGCCTATTTCACTACACTACAACTACCGAGCACTCAAACTGACTTTTGAAAATGTTATAAAAACTACAAACGTGGATTTATTAAGATTTGTATTCTTTTAAATTTCAGCTTAGGTATTACTTAAACAGCTTCTTTAGTAACTTCTCAAAGATATTCGTATCTCTTCAGTAATCGCAAAAGAAAAATCAAGGAATGGGTCATTTTAACCCATTCGATAGTGTTAACTATATGTTCCTCTCGTATACATTCACTTTCATAAATACATATCTTCTAGTAGGAATCAATGATATTCATACTATAATAATTATTTTTTTAAAAATGACCCATCCACCCAAACTTTCCCTATAATAGATGTCCGCATCGTCTAACTCTTACACCAGTTCAACCGTATTGTATTCGCGATTATTTCATTGAACAGGAATTATCGTTGACCATGGCCACCCATAGCAGATCTTTCAGCTGAGACAAGCAATGGCGGCCAATTTGAACGGTCACGATAAATCAAACGCGAACAGGACGACGCTCTGCCTTAAATGCAGATTGCGCTTATATGCAGATTCACGGGAGAGAACAAACGCGTCGCATCGTCGCGTACGCGGCCCGGTAACATTTTAATCGGTTTTCAAGGCTAGCTCCGTGTAAACGAGCCCTAACGAGCGGGACGCTGATTCCGCATGCACGCGGATCGTGTGTACTGCTGCCGGGGCACGCAACATTGCATTATTAATTGCGAGCCAATTAAGGCGCGTTACAACGTTACATCGTTTTACCACGCGAGTCGGATGCTGCGCGCGACCGTGCGTCCGTTGAAAATCGAGCCGAGAAAGCGGCAGACATCATTGATTAATGCGCGTCGAAAAAAAAACAACAGGTCTCCGGGACGGAAACTGTGGTTTAACATGAATATTATACTGACAACTGACCTGACGACTTCGAATTACTTAATATAAACCTGGGAACACGTAAACTTGAAATGTACGAGCTGCTAAATGTATTAGGTTGATATAAATTGGAAAACAGAGATGGAGATTGTTTCTGTTTCAACCGTTTGCACTCGGAAGTTTTTCGCTAGAAACATTTTAACATTTTCCGATGAGATAACGACGATATTTTGTGCAACTTACTGGAAGAGGATTTATTACATTGAGGAATAAAGCTATTTTATTTCAATATTTCTCAAATTGATGCATTATAAAGAGTATAATATTAAATATCAAATTTTACTCGAGTGCAAAGGGTTAACTCGGTATATACTGGTACTGGCATTTTCGAAACTGTAATTGCGATAGTAGTAAAGCAGATGAAGATGACTGAAGTGGCACGAAGCATTCAAAGAGGCTAATATCTAACGTGAAGAGTACAAATTCTCTAATATAAATGAAAGAAGAGACAAACTTGGACTCTTGAATGCTAGCTTCGAAATGTCTCACTCCAATAAGAATGTAAAGAGTAAAAATAAAAATTGTTTCTGATTGTACCTAGCAACTATATTGCAATCTTCGATGCTGAGAATAGCAACAAGATAGACGAAGGAAACGATCGAAGCGACGGAAAGAATTGAAAAAAAAACCAAGCCTAATGATCATCTAAGTGTTGCTCGTATCTTCTACAATGGGTTTCAAGGATTATTCAGAAATTGTCTACAAGGTTTTCACACAGACTCCATCCTTCGGGATGAAAAGATGTCTGGATGCAATACGCCTTCAGTGTCGCTCGAAGACGTATCCTCCATTGAACAAAATCAATCCTGACACAAGGTTCTCGTGCGCACAATAATCGGCGTATTACGTCAATCATCTGTACTTGACCAGGCAGCCACTCTGGCAGCTGATGACCTTAATAACACTTCGCATAAATATATGCACACGACGACGTACTTTGTGTCTCATCGACCGTGGAACCGCGTTTCAGAATTTCCACGAAACACGTCACGCGCGGTCTCATTACTGGCCGTGCGCCGTGGATCCTCGGCGTACAATAAATTAAATTAATCATAGAATTCGCGGAAACTTCACGGAGACGCTGAATCTTGTCTCGCCGCCGAGATTCGTGACTCACGACGTGCCAATCTTGTTAGGGTTAAATGTGCGCCCGGTTTTCGCGAAGAACCGTACTCATTACACTCCGTGAATTGTCTTTGTACCCGAGGTGAAATACGTTCCATTGAAACCACTGAAGCTTTCCGCTTCAGTAAACCCATAAGTTATACGAAGAAGTAGTAATTTAATCAAAAGTTGAATTTCCACTTGAATTTTACTTGAAAAGAGAGTCTGAAGTGTAAGTTTAGATTTTCTGGAAAGAAGAATAACATAATTGAGAATCCTAAATTCGATACCTTCTTCCTTAGACCTTCCAATCGTTTTTGTAAAACAATCAAACGATTATAAATAAGAAGTTTAAATATTTCCATTTCTTTTATATTATGAATATTGTAACTAATCAACTATTTTTAACCAATTCTTTGAATATATGTCTAATCAATAGCTTCTTCAAATATTGAAATAATTGCACAATTTTTGGAATTTTCTTCCAATCGTTTTTGTAAAACGATCAAACGATTATAAATAAGAAGTTTAAATATTTCCATTTCTTTTATATTATGAATATTGTAACTAATCAACTATTTTTAAGCAATTCTTTGAATACATGTCTAATGAACAGCTTCTTCAAATATTGAAGTAATTCCACAACTCAGCCTCCAGAAATTCTCATGCTTCACGCATGGATCCATCGCAATTTCAGTTTAAACTTCGAATATGTCGTGTAATGTTACACTAGTCTCAAAGTTGATGTCACGTTTCCAAGCGGAGCGTATACATAATTGCAATCTCGGTCGGAGGATCTCGGAGGAGATCGAACAGATCGAGCTCGTAACGAGTCGATGGTTACGACCAATTGCGATGGAACGGTTGTTAACGATGCGAACTCATCGATGGTGACTTTTAAACAGTTCCCTGTTTTATATGTTCGCAGGCGTGTGCCCCCAGGTACATCTGGTTCTCGGTGTCCCAGTCGAAGCATGATCACGATGACAATCGGTGGAGCAAGGAATCGACGGCCGGAAATCGACGGGAACCTGTCGGCACCTGTTGGGTCGTTAGCGACAGCTTCAAGGAATCGCAGGAATTTTCACCCTGCCGGACAAGTGAGTTTCTTGTTATTTTCTCCTTTGCGTTTCTTTTTAGAACAGAAATAAGACCTCGCGAACTTCGACGGATTTAGAGCAGTTAGAGATGATTTATTCCTCCGTGCATTTCCGGTTTACAATCTCCTATTTATCAGCGGGATATCCAACAGTAAACGTAATGTGTTCTCAATTTTCTTAAACATGAAGTTAACACGTTCGCTACCAGAGTCACGTATTTGTGACGGGCACAATCTTACATTTTACGTAAAGCAAATGAAATTAATCTTATAGATACTGTTATTTAAAGTTATAAGCTAGGCATTATATTTAGGAACTCAATATCTCGTTCCAGTTTCATTTTTTCGATATTTTGTTTAGAACATTTATTAGATTGAATGAAATATTAAATTGAGGAGGTCCTCATCGAGATAAATGCTGGTAGCAAACGTGTTAATATAAGAATTAGAAATTCTTTCGCGTGCCCATTCTCAACGATAGAAAAGATAAAGTCTCTCAACGTCAAAGTTGAATAAGCAAAATTCGTCTCGAAAAAAATATCATTAACCCCTTACGGTAAAATGACGAGTATAGCTTATCATTTGTCTTCCGTGACAAATCGTGCGACTAAAATTACAGGCAACACGTTTTCACATGCATAAAAGTGCAGTTCATAATTGAGAATAAATTGAGAATAAATTCAGATAATATTTAGTAGTACGTTGCTAGATTACTTTTAATTAATACTCTTTTAATTAACAAAATGTGCGAATCATAAAATGAAACATGTTCTCTTTAATAAAAACAAAGTACTCCTATCATGCATAACTTCGTGATTAAATCATACCGGAAAAGGTTAATGGGTTTACGAAGAAAAGCCTAACGTGAGAAATCATTTTGATCTGTAATCGAGTTAAAATACTTCAAACCATTCAAAACACTATGATCTATAATGAATAATCTCATATTTAACACTAAAACTACCGGTCAAAATGACCCACTCTTAATTATTTTTGCAATTATTAATAACAAATGCTTCTCTGAGAAACGATCGCAGAAGTCGATTCAGTAATACGCGAACTGTATTATGAATCAATTGAAGTCTCAATAGAAGAATTCTTGAAGTGTCTATAAAGAAATTCCCAAAAGTCAATTTATCTGCTCGGTAGTTTCAGTGATTCGCACGAAAATCGATCGCGAACAATGAAATTCGCCATTGCACGATGATAATAACAAACTCCTCAACTCCGTTTGTACGCAGCCCGTTCTTTTGGCACTCGAATCGAAACCGTGTTCCCAGAATTTATAGAGTACGCCCGGTCCCGTCCCCGTTCCCGAATTAGCTCGGTTTACGTGAAAAAGGGAGAACGAAATCGGGAAAACATCTTTGTGACTCCGGCTACGCTCCGCGCGAGTGCTATAAACAGTTGTAAACAGTTGACCCGGGGGTACTCGGTCGTGTTCTCTTCCGACGAGTGTCCCGAGGATAAGCGGTGTCGTTTCTCGAGAGGTAAATCGCTCGTCCCTCGAGGAATCCCGAGGGGCAAATTTCCTCCGAGGACGTCGAGGATCCGCCGCGACATGTGGCCGTGTCCTCAAACTATGGCGGCCATAAATACGCCCGGTAACAGGATATTTCCTGGCGTCCGTGTAGGTCTGCCTTTTAATGACAAAAGACATATCGATTTTCGTCGGCCCAGCGAACGGGTGCTGGTTCTTATAATGATTTAGGGAGCTACGTGGTCAGATCCACCTGTCTCGGTGTCTTGATTCGATTATCGAGCAGGGAAACGTGCGTGATGTTCGGATTGCGGTCTTAACACGTTGCGCGCCGGCACCACGATAATGCGGGATTTTTAGATATTTATAAGACAAATCCAAAGTAAAATTGCAAAATCGAATTCCTCATTCTTTTTCGTAAGTCAGAAATTTCGGCTCGATTGATGTTTAAAAATGTATCAGTATAATCACCGACGCTCGCGTTTTTAGAAATTTAGCCGGCGTATAATGTGTTAAAGGATTATTATTGAGTTTTAACCCTTTGCACTCGACGATCTTGTTGCCACGTGTACACCTAATTTTTTAATGAAGCATTGACTGAATTTTTTACCGGATTGAAATATTAAGCGATACCATTATTTTAATGTTTAATTGCATTATATTAGAGTTAGCATTAAATATAAAATTTTGCAATTTTGCTGCGTCAGATTATAATCATGTTTGTAATTGTTCGTTTAAATTTGGACCTCAAGATGTTATAAATGTAATTTGAGAATTTTGACATTTAGAAATGTTGAGGTATTGATATTGAAAATGTAGTAGGAATTATTTATTTTTTTGCGATAGAGGTAAATCTTGGAATAATTATTAATTGGGTATTCGATGAAATAGGTGTCACTTCTTTCGCTTCCTAATAAAAAAACATTACGCGGATCCCACGTGTAGGTTAGGAAAGTGTATGACGCAGAGGAGGATGAGTGTTTTTTCTGAATCATCAAATTCATTCATTAATTCGTTACGACAACGATTACGCCATATCTTTATTCTACGCGCATGATCGAATGCTACAGTGTTCCATGGATTCTTATTTTCACGTATAATGACGAAAACATATTCATTTTTCTTATAATTACTTTAAAATTCATTAAAGAAACAAGTCATCGACATTTTTCAACGACAGCAACCTCTGCTCAATCGTTAAGTGTTCAACCAGAAGTACATTTTCTTCTTTTCCTGGCGATAATGACGCCCCAAGATAAGTTGCCTCAGAATGCAGTGCATTTTTGTGTTATCTGGTACTTATCACCACTGAAACAGACTTACAGCGCAGATTTCAGCTGTTATTTATGTGTAGGGCAGTATCGTGCGTCTCCCACGTTGCTTAGATGTTTCGGATGTCTTTCCGGTCGATCATATTTTGTTCAACCGTTTCTTCTAACCCAAACTGTTACCTTTGACTTTCGATCTCCAACAAACGAAGTTCCTTTATTCCTCCAAGTTACATATACAGAAATGTTCAAAGAAGAATTTCGAAAGAGATATTCTTCAGAAAAGGGTATAACGTTTCCAGAAACGAACGACGTTTAAGAATGTTCGCTGATAATAACACTCGTTGCATCCGGCACTCAGTCGATGATCACAGAAACATCCTTTTCCTGTAACTAAAGTGTCCCCAAACTTACGCTGAAGCATTTGTTGAAACACAAAGCTTGCATGCGCAGGGACGGAAAGTGCATTCCAGGCTAATGCATTTCCTGCAGAGCGAAGCATCCAGTATTCCTTGCGAATTGCATTTTTCCATCGAAGTAACTCTTATTATTTTGATTCCAATGAATTTATCTTCGATGGGAATGCAATTATGCAAGAAGATACAGACCTATTTAACACCCTGCCATGATATTCCTTTCTTAATCCAACAACAGCTACCTTATTATTAATTTAGAAAATAAAAATGAAATCTTATTGTTACATAGTTTTATACAATACGAAATATTAGAAGTAGTTAAAACGATCAGATAAACGCGGCTACGATCCATCATAAAATCGTGATATCTACACGGAAACGATTCGAGGCGTCGACGTGTGAGATCATCGTCCAGAAATTCCGCAACGAGACCGGGCAATTAAACAATTTGTAGGAACCCAACGTTTGCCGCCGCTTTTCCCAAGAATCGCAGCGGCGTTTTAACATTAGATCGCTTTGTGAAGAGCCTCGTTGTTAAAGTCACATAACTTCTCATCGAAAATTCTTCCGTTTATCAATTTACGCATCTACATTCCGATTCTATTCGCTAAATCGAATCGAGCATTATATCTATCATTCGAATGGAAATTAAATGAATATTTCCATACCTGACTTCGCGCAAGATATTCGAATACTGTGCAAACATCGTGAGCTTCCGAGTGAATCCGGCAACGAGAAACGAATTCCTCATCGGTACACAAATAATGACGATTCCAGTCGTTCGATTACGTGAAAAATCTGAAGTATTACGAACGAAGGAAATTCACTTGTGCGGACAGTTCGAATCGACGTTTTGAGATATTCCAACAATCCGATAATTAGCGTGGAATTGAATTGTCGAGAGGTATCGAGGCGTTCAGTGCTGTGGGAATGGCACCGAGCCAGCATTTAATTTTGAATCCAACTATAGCCGTAACCTCGCTTGATTGCTCTTTAGTATCGCGTTGTTCATTGTTGCCTTTTCTGGAGAGAATTGCCGTGCACGTTCCTCTGCTTGCTTATCTGTCTTCGAGTAACCGGCATCCATTTGTCGGCGTTTACAATGTCATAAGTATAATTTCCTTCACGGAACGCAGCGTATACTCGGCTACACAGCTGCGCGTTTGCGGCCGCTCCATTCTCGTTCACGTCCTTCGATGTCGCGAATTACTCAGTGGCGGAGTGCTTGATTTTTAATTGACTCGGTCTTCGCCGATTTTGAATTATTTATGACCAGTCGAATTGTTTATTCGATTCTTCTCTATCGAACACTGTTGCAACTGTAAGATCGTACGCGTAAACGGAATGTTACATTTTTGTAATTGTTATTGTTTCATTTACTATGCCGTGGAAGGAGAGTTAATTGTTAAGTGGTACTTGAAATTTAATCGATTTATGGTTACTGTACTTTTTAGTCTTGGAACGAAGGTTTCTTTTATAATGAAAGTAACAAGAGTTTCTTTAGGTTTTTCGTTGTTTCAAGTGTAATTGATTAGAATGTTTAATTATTTATACGGTGTTAGTTATAGAACAATTTAAGAAGAATTTATACGCAAAAAATAATAATGTATGTATAGAGGTAGATGAGATGAAAAATTGTGCGTCATTGCACATGCAACGTTCTGTGTAATATTATTGCACATTTCGTTGGACAGTTCGTGTCTCACCTGCACAAAAGATACAGCACGGAAGACCTGCGACTACGTAACTCTTATTTCTGTGCACTTACGTTATAACTCCGCCCGTTGAAAAAAAAAAAACACTTAGTGACACCTATGTACATTAGCATAAACGTGCAGTTGCCACTTTTTCCTCGAGTCCACTTCCTGTTCAAACAGACCCATTACTTCAAAACTGTTAACATTGAATGTTTTGGAAGCAATTTACTAACTCTGGCGAATGAATAGCTAATAGGATTCGCAGTCATTGGTAATGAAAATAGCAATGAATTCACAGTCAACGAGTAAAGTAATATTGATATTATCATTACTGGATACTTCGTAGGCTAACATAGTAACTAAATGATCAAAATATTCTAATTAAACGTTGCATATTAACTGTAAATTTAGAAATATGATACTCTACTATTATCACAAAACAATTTGTTTAAAATCCCTTCTATGTAAATTTCGAATCTATTGTCATTATCAACAGAACCGAAGATATTTATTCAATCTGATTATCAACAATATCACACTTAAACCTTTTCTCATCTAATTAAAAACAATGCACATATCTCCTACAACTATGTTTTCTAAAAAAATCTTTTATATATATTACATAAAATCAATGTACCAATTAAAAGATTTCTTCATCTAATTAAAAACAATGCACATATTTCCTACAATTACATTTTATAAAAAAATCTTATATATATATTACATAAAATCAATGTACCAATTAAAAGATTTCTTCATCCAATTAAAAACAATGCACACATTTCCTACAAATACATTCTCTAAAAGATCTTATATACGTTACATAAAATCAATGTATCAATTAAAAGATTTTTTCATCTAATTAAAAACAACGCACACATTTCCCGCAGTTACATTTTCTAAAAGATCTTGTCTGCGTATTTCGTAAAATCGATTTACTAATTAAGGTGATTTCTCAATTTTTTCCCCGCGTACGTAAATAAAGAGTACACTGTTCCCCGTCGACTGACACCGCGAAATATCGACCAGTCGGCTAATGGCCGGTAAAGTGTTAACTACGCTACAAGGAGAGGAAAAAACGGAGCACGGTGTTAGCCGATACTAAAAAGAGGTTTTAGAACCATCCCGGAGGTCCTACGGTACACGGCCGGCGATTTACGATTCACACTTTGTCCACTACCTTCGATGCGTCGAGCCGGTGATTACGCGGACGAAACCAGAACGAGTCTCATCCAGGCTTCTCGAAACCGCGATTCCGCGGAAATCAGGCTGTTATTACGGTGTGCAGTTTCCAGTACTTCCATTTAAACGGCTGTCGTATTTGTCTAGATTTGGTATCGAACGTCCAACGTTTCTTCTTACGTCAACCAGGAAGTAGACTTTTTTCCAGACAATTTAGAGAAGACATATCTACTCGCAATTACGTTTTTCGTTCTATAATAAAACATTCCATTATTCTACTAAATTGCATTACGAACCTTGCGTTGTATTCATATTTACGCATTGCTAAGAAACAATGAATATGTTTTTAACACGCTGACTGCCACGAGAATTTAGACCGTTTTGTTATGGCAAGATTTATTCCTTTATAATAGAGGACAATAGTATTAGAAATAATTATTTATGTTTTAGTATTATACTACTTGTATTACACTATTATCTAACTTCCTGTGTTACTGGATATTTTAATTCAATATCAATTTTCCTATTGTAATTGTCTTCAAGCAATTTGGAGGCTCCGCTCACCGGTGACCAGTGGCAGTGAACGTGTTAAATGAATTACCTTCAAATTACAATTTCTACTCCATAAACTTCATTACAATTTCTACTCGATAAACTTCATTAAAATTGATTTCCCAAAGAAAATGAATATTCAACAAACCCACAATATAAATTCAACAACGTAACCCCTAATGAAGCAAAAGATCCTTCCCAATTCTCATTCTCAAGTATCAATGCGTCAAATCGTAAATTCAAACAAACACCCGTGGACTCTACATTACACTGTTATTATTATTTTATTATTTTCGCCATACACGCCATCACGCGTTTACACTTCGCTCGCACGACATCGACATATCTGACAATAAACATGTCTCCGGGATAGCGAGCCGAACGACGGCGCAACAACACCGTCGAGTGAAAGTGGCAATGAATTGCGGTAACTGTATTCCTCGACGAAAGCCGCCCACCCGTCAAAGCCGCCGGTGGGCCTCTCCACCGGGGGGGTGGGGGGGTGGTGGGGGTGAAAAAAATCGTAATTAGAAGGCGCCATTGCCTCCGGCCACCGACTCAACACCGTTCCAACGAGGCCAATTAGTACTTGATCTTGCTTGAATTACGATCGTGTTACCGATCTCGCCGCCTTCGCGCTGCCACAGTATCTCTTCTTGCCGCGGATTCATTAAAACGTATCGTGGCCGGCCGTCGACGACCATTATTCGCGGCGGCCCAATGAAAATTACGAGTAGTTTGTCCCGGAACGAAGTATTGGGGGCTGGAATGCCGGCGACAAGGCCTCAGAGTACCGTCGCGCAATAAGGATCATTCGTTTTTATTGCGATTTTATTGTGACGTGCCGACCGCGCGGAATTGCTCGTAAAAGATTGCCCGTACTTTCTAGCAATCTTGTCATTTCCTGCGATTCTTTTTTCAGGGGCTATTGTTGATTGTCTTCTCCGTGAGAAAATTCCGTTTTCGAGGAGCCTCGTGCGAATGGTCCTTGGATTGAGCTGTGGCGTTAGAGAGTTTTTAACCGAATGTGTTTTGATTAAGGTTTGGAGTACGATGTATAATATTGGTATAATAATTGTGTACTCTTGTTGTTGAATTGATTTACTTGGTTATTGAAGTATTCGAAGATCGTGGTATTAAAGTAGACGTGGCGTTTGTTTGATAGTGCATGTGTCTTCAAATTTGGGAAATTTTAGTTAAACGAACTTTGATTTTGAGTTTTTGAATATTGCTTTGAAGAGATTTGTAATTTTTAAGCGATTTTTATAAAGCTTGAGGGAAGAGTATTGATTGGTGAAAGTTTTGAAACGATCTCCGAAGTTTTCACAGAAAAAAACTAGGTTCGATAGGGAATACTTAATCGCTCATCGTCACACCCATACTGTTACGTGGAATCAGAACTACAGTAGCTCCATTCATTCCCTGTTACTCCATTAAGGGTCGCGTGCACCGGGCAAACGCTTTCACCGCATCGTTCTAACTTCCTCCTTTTAAAATCGCATCGCTGCGTTTAAAAGGAATTATCGATTTGTAAGAGAGTGTATCGTGAATATTATTAACCTCCTTCGAATTACATTCATAACAGTATATCAATTATACAAAGATCACACTGAGTACTTTTATAAACAAATTTGTACACTTTAAAGTGGAAATTGTAAAAAAATACAATTCTATGAAATCTTTTATAATATCATTGCAATTAACGATTATAAAATGTCATTAGTTATAAACGTTACAATTTGGAGCTGCAGTCCACAGTTACATAGCTGGATAAATTAAAGTATTAATTATTTATTCAATATTCTCATAAATAAAAAGTTCTGTTATACTTTATCCAAGAAGAATATTAATTTCGTAAACATAGAACACATATGAATGTTAAGTATTAATTATTTATTCAATATTCTCATAAATAAAAAATTCTGTTATACTTTATCCAAGAAGAATATTAATTTCGTAAACATAGAACACATATAAATGTTAAGTATTAATTATTTATTCAATATTCTCATAAATAAAAGATTCCGTTATACTTTATCCAAGAAGAATATTAATTTCGTAAACACAGAGCACGTATACATGTTAAGTATTAATTATTTATTCAATATTCTCATAAATAAAAAATTCTGTTACACTTTATCCAAGAAGAATATTAATTTTGCGAACACAGAGCACGTATTTGATAACACTAATCGTTTTCCACATCGAGCAGCGTTCCTTACGTGAAAACATTTCCTTGGCACTTGTCCTGGGTCCAAGTTCGAGTGCAAAGCACTCTCTTACCGACGAGAATAGCACCCTCGCACAGCATCGAGACACGAAGGATTATAAATAGATCGACCGGAGACGATATCGCCCAATCGAACCTGTCCTTTGTCGCTTCACACATTACAGGCTCCCTCAGCAGCCCCCTCGCAAACATGGCCGCCCCTTCAACGCTGGAAATCTAATCCAGGATTAGATCTAATCTAGTCAAGGGTCACTTGATTTGTTGTAGAACATGCTTACGACTCAATAAAATGTTCTAGGTGTAGACATCTCGGCGGAACGTTCACATAATCACAAAATGGCGCTGAAATCGTGATCCTTAACACTAATCATACAGATACTCTTCCTACCGTAAATAACTAGTTACAACATAGAGATAAACAAATTAGATGATACATTTTTGTTTAGTAGAAACAGAAACAAAAGGAAGAATGAAAATTGAAAAACCATTGATATAAAATTAAATGAACAAAAGAGAACGCAGAATTTTAAACCCAGTCATTTGACCGGTACAGTTAGTGTTAAATAATATTCCTGTATATTAAATCTCCTAATGTAACAAATTAATATTAATGTATTTCAATCATCAACGTATTAATCATTGGTTATAACATCCAGTTCCCATTAATCTTACGTTAAATAATCATAAACATTAAATAATACAAAGTAGAAAACGACGTTACTTATGGCGATACCGAATAATTTACGAAATATAATTAATATGAATATTTTAAATGACTCGTCGCTGAATCGTTTCATGCACACTTTATAAAATTTATTCCGCGTGCAACGGAAAGTTCAAAGATTCAAAGTCCACCTTCGGCAACAAAGATCGCATTCGCATTCGCAACGGCGCTTATCGCAGATGCGTTTTACGTCTCCTTTCTTCGGTGCCCTGCGCGGCCGGATCGTCGTCGACGACCGATTGATGTAATTGCGTGACTGGCAGCTCGTCCAAAGCGACCGATCGGCCGTCAGGACCCCTTCGTCGCTGTTTATAACGTATGTATGCGCATACGTGGCCATGTAGGAGAAGCCGTGGCGCGCGGCTATTCCACCGGATATTCTCCCATACACGCTCCGTTTTCTTGCTGAGTACGCGCTGTTGCGCGTTGCGTCGCGTCGAGCCCGAATAACGCGGATACCGTTTGTTTTCATTAATTATTAATCCCTTAACCCTCTGTCGCGCGCATTTTAGCGAGAAGTTAAAATATATATGGATGTTATTCTATTTAAATGCGGTGTGGCGATATAAATAAATAAATAAGGAAATGTTATTTATTGCATTTTATCACTGTTGCCATATGGGAACTTCGTGTATATGCAGATGAAAATAAAACAGAATGTTTATTTTGTGAAAGTTTAAGCTTTTGGTTGGAAATGGAATGCGATAGATTAACCAATGATTTATTTCATTGGTGTATAAAGAATTACTCTGTCATTAATGATTTACCCGAGACAAAGGAGAATTCGATGTTCATTTATATGATGTTTAATTTCAAGTGTAGTAATTGAGAAGTGTGGTTGATGAAGTAATTTCAATTTGTGATATTTCTCAGGAATGTTGTATGGCGAATCGACTAATGATACGTGGAATGCAGGACAAATAGATAATGGCTATGAAAGATTTAATATTTTGCACGTATTATAATTTGGTTGAAGATTTTTGTATATTTCAGTAGAATTGAAAGTTTAATGGATATAATATAAGAATAAGATTTTCGGTTTATTTGGGTCTTAATAGAAACATACATTTTATTTGAAATAGATGCAAGTACTTGATTAATTGCTCCATCAGATTTCAACTGCAATGTTACCATCATTGAATTTTGTAGCGGTTTCTATGTTACTGTGATTTATAGATGGCTGCATGCCACAAGCCGGCTGTTCTGTGTACAATTTTTTTTAACTCGTCACCGCACAGCTACTCTAACCAAAAGAGCAACGACTCTGGCACATGACTTAAAGACTACCACTAACGTTCTACTATAATCTGGGTCATTCCAGTCACGTGTAAAACTCATTTCTCCCTGTAGAATCATTTCCCAGTAGACGTGTTTCGTATTGCGATGATATATGTATTTAATTATCATCTTCTTTGCACTAAACAGAAAACGTAGAAAGACATGCCGTTTTGGAAAGCATATCTGTCTATCATAGAAATCAGTGAAATAATTTATAATTATATTTTGTACATTTAACAAATACTTCATTCTATCTTCCAAAATGCTCTATCATCATTAGATTGCAGAATTGTGTACGCTTACAATATTAAAACCCTTAAAAAGTTAGAAATGTAATATTATATACGTTCCGCTACACTTCGATCCAATTTTCAACGTATTAAAAAATTCCAAGAGACCAAAAACTATATTTAATTTCAATTTCTTTCATAAAAGTTTTCTCTGAACTTCCTCGGTCTAACCCTTCGCAGTCTCAAAGCTTTTCACTAGAAATATAGAATATTTTCCAATCTAACTTTGATATTCCTTGAATCTACTGAGAAAACATAAACACGTAAACAAAGAAATAAGCTATTGTATTCCAATGTTTCATATACCGATGCATTGTACAAAATTGAATATCATACATAAGACTTTCCAATTTTATTATATCAAATCCAGAGTCACCTCTCGAGTGCAAAGGGCTAATATCTATTCGCACAGTAGCACTGACCCAACCCCTTCAATAAATACTCCACAACGCATAGTTAACGCTGACAACAAATTACACCGACGATCGAGCGTAACCGTAACGAGCCTCATGGAGAATCCCTCGCGGAATACCACGATCGAGTAGTTTTGTTGCTTCTTCGTACCGATAGCGACCGATTGTCGGTTAATGGCAGCGACTCGTCGCGATTGCCTACGTTGGCGCAGCTTTGACGAGGCGCGCGCGGCTTATTGACGCTAATGCCGAGTGTCAGGCCGAGATTAATCTTTCCGGCGGTGGTCACATTCGCGCGATCAATCTTGCTCGCGAGGTTCCGCGGGAATGTGAAAGTACCATTCCGTTTCCTCCGCGGGAACTTTTTCTTCCTCGGCGAGCGATGATCCGCGAGAAATTCGAATGACACACATTCGATGATATCGGACCGTTGAAAAATGATTGCATCGATTGTCAATGGGAACGCGACGCGCGAGAGGTTCCACCGAGGATTGAAAACAGTTATATCGGCTTCGGCTCTTCGTACAGTTACGAGGAACCGAAATAAGTCGTAACTGTTACTCGGGACGTCGGTTTTAAAATGGTTATGGAACTGTTATTTTCTGGTCCTTCGTCTCTGTTCTTCAAAATTGGTTCGGAAATTGAATAAAATTAGGTTTTGATAAAATTAGAAATTGTAGAGGTTCCGAAAATAACTGAAACTGTTATATGAAGTAAGTCATAATTTATATTCGGTATAACAGTTCTGAGTTATATTGGCTCTAAAACGGTTATAGACCTGTTCTTTTCCGGTTGTCATTTCGGTTCTTCATTACTGTCTCAAGAACCGAACAATAATAGTCATCCTTTTAGCTACTATATGCAACTGTGGTGTCTATCGTGTATATCATCTGTTCGAACGGTGCACTATAGCGGTTCAATTCTTTCTCTGTCATTGATAGCTATATACATTATAGTCTAACCTAACGTAATTGCACAGTAGAAAATTCTCAGTCTGAAATCGCAATGCCACATTTACGATATGCAGCCGTATCAAACCTTACCGTAGCTAAAAGGTTATTAACATTTCGATCACTAGTTTTATCGAAGCTGTCAATTTTTGAAACAGTTTTGAAAAATCGAGATGAACGACCAAAATAACAATTCTATAACCTTTTCAGAACCGATATAATATAATACCACTTCTTTCGAATCTCCATAAACTGTTCTATTCGGAACCGATTTATAACAGTTCCGAACGGTTTCTTTCGGAACCTTTTCAGTCCCTGGATTCTACCGAATGATTTCGACTTTATCGCGGTCGTCCGGGATATCTGAGATTCGAAAGGGGACAAAAGGATAAAGAAAGAAGGAAATTGGTACGTGCGGGTAGCCCGTGGCTGCATTTCTGCATTCTCATCGCGCGCATTGATGTACAGCGATGGGCGTAAAAGAACTTCCGCACGGCTCGGGACTACACGATAAAGTGGCTGGCACGTGAAACGAAACTAAAACCTCTCTCTCCCGGCGACGTCTTTTACTTCCTGCGTGGCGTCGCCTGGGTTACGAACCCCTTTCGAGTCTCTCCCGCGAGTAATCGCGTTTGACATTTCGAGAAGTAAACCGTTCGCTGTAATTGTTCGGTTTTCCTCGGCTTAATTGGTCGGTGAAACTATTGAAGAATGGGCTGTTGGAAACCGGTGGTTGGAATTGTTCAGGTGATTAGACAAGAACTGAAGAAATAGTAGCTCTCTTTATTTTTTAAATGAACACGCAATCAGAAAATATATTTAATTGAAATTCCAATTGAATGCGTAAGAAGAAAATAAATAAAAATCTTTATAACCCTTTCAGTCATGGCGTCCTCATATAACGTACTAAAGCTTGGTGTATCTAAATTCGGTAAATTTTATTGTTTGCAACCGTCCTATTATCACAACCATAGATTCTATTCAACAATGGTGTCGACCTCTCTTATTAAATTTTGTTATAAAATAAAACTAAAGTCGCACTTTCAAGTGGACTCAGGAAAAAATCGTGACCGAAAGGGTTAAATTGTGGTATTATAGTGTGAATTATTTATTGATACATCTGATGCAAACATAAGCAAGTTAAGATGGTTGAATTTTGATGAATGCAACAGTACATCATTTAATTTAGCAAGTAGGATTCGAAATTATCTAGTTGTCAGATTCGAACGGTACTGAATCGAAGCTATAATCAGAGGTAATATATTACATTTCCAAAGAGAATAGAAACGACTGGCAGCAAAATGAAAGTGTTGATCAGTTGCGAAGTTAAATTAGATAGTGTGACGAACAGCCCGGGGAAATGGTTTTCTCATTTTTTCACCAGTTCCATACGCGAACTCGGTGCGACGAAGAGGCACGGATATTTCTACGATTTGAGGAGGACATTCCTGCGGGAAGAATCGCGAGACGCCAAGCGGAAATTGCCAGAAGAACGGCTATAATAACCCCTGCCTTTTTCTCGATGACACGTAATTGCCGCTTCAGCACGTGAATTAGGATCAGCCGCGGATAAAACGGTTTGTCAAACCTCGCACACGCGTGTCCGCCGGACGCGACGTTTCAACTGGTTTGGAACAAGGGAAAAACGGGAAATTATAGGAAATCACGAGCTACGAGGAAGCAATAAAAATCGTAATCGTGGGACGCGGTGCCAGATGCGGCTGAGAAAAGGTAGAAACTGGTGGTCGTGAAAAAGTCACTCGAGTCGAATGAATTATTTATCGAAACGCCTGAATACTATGCCACGCATTATTGTTTTAGTTGCGATAAAATGTCGTAGGTATGAATTGTTTTGTAACAAAAACCGTCTACCTTGAAATTCTTTCTTGTTCTTGCAACTTGTTACATATAAATTTGTGTTTTTCTTGTAATGGAATAGAACATAAGAAACTATGCACAAATATTAGATTTCTACTTGTTAAAGTGTCATACTATAATTTTGCAAAAGATATAACCTATTCATTAACACTGGAACTACTCGAAGGGTCAAAATGGTTCCTAAATTATTTCACAATTATTGACAAAATAATAGATACATCTCTAAGAAATTTCTAAGGAAATTGTTTAGTAAAACCCAAACTAAGTTATGAGTGATCGAAATCTCGATATGTATACCCTTAGCGTTTCTATAGACAAATTTTGAAGAGTCAAGTACTGCTCGGTAGTTCTAGTGTTAAGAAGAATTAGAAAATTGCGTAATAATTCATTGGAAATTTATAAATTCAATTCAAATGATATTTTATTAGATTAAAAAAAGTATCGCAGTACCTCTGATCTGAGGAGAACCGCCGAAACGAGACGATCAAATTTATATTGACCCCCAATTGTGATTTAATCGGATTTAATCAAATGAAAAGTTCGAAGCGCAACTGGGCTACAATTGAATTTACATTCAATTTGAATCGTGCACTGTCGAGGCGAAATTCCGTGTAAGTTACACGCGTGGCTCGAAAGAGAAACTGATGGATCGGCTTGCTCGATCCCGCGAGGAAAACGTACTGCGAAGGCGTCACGGCGGAAGATCGATCTGGGATTAATGATGCATGCACGTATTCCTCGGAGTTGTGCGAGAGTGCGTGGCAATGGGCCTTTAAAGCGATGCCTACGAGACTTCCTATTCGATAGCCCGACAAACGACCCCCGTGTCACTTACATCTGCAAGTAGTGGTGGCTCTTCGAGTCGTTCGAGTAGGTTCGAACACGTGTTACTTTCCAAATATTTAATTTCCAGATTTTCGAGATGTCCATAAGTCAATATGAAGTACGAAACGATGAAAATCGTGAGAATTTTCATTGCAATTTTATTTTGAATCTATTTTACTGTAATTTGTACATTTCTGATTGTTCTTTTCTTTCTGGATAGGGTGGCTTTAGAAAAATGTTAGTTTTAGGTAAGAACCGAGGCTGAATTCTTTGAAACAGATTTTGGATTTGCAAAAGGATTTGAATTGGGTGTTGAATGTGATCGAATGTTTCGAATACCGATCGTTGATTCGAACGCGCTCGAGCAACTTGAAGACCCATCGCTATTGCATACGAGACGTCTTACAAATGCGTACACGTAAAATATTCCACCTTTTCTCAAGGAAACACGACTTTCTCGATCGAACTGCAATTTCTCTTTCGGGCACTTTGAGTGTTCGATGAACCCCGTAGGAAATCGTAAGCTTTCAATTAAATTTATTTCGTTTAATATTTGTCTATGAAATATCGATGTCGACTCTTTTTTAACTTGAATTTAAAAGTATTATTAACATTAAATTTTTTAAATAAACTGTCTCTAATATATTCCTCTCTGTCAATAAATTTTAAATAAAAGATATTAATGTTTAAAGCTATTAAATATAAGATAAAAATAGTTCTATATGTTTATGAAGCGTGAATTGCACATTAAAACTGATTTTCAAGTCTTAATGTCCATTTTAAATGATCTGATTTCGTCTGTTGGGGTAGTAATTGCAAGGTCACTTTAGTTCTTTAAACTCATTCGATGTCAATCATGCTTTATTTACTTAATAATCTAATTACAAGTTGAAATGCGACGAAGATTAAGGGCCTCGGTGACCACTCAATTATCAAGGGCACCCGGTACATGGTCAAGGGGCCATTCGAACGAAACGACCGAGATATGACGTCTCTGTTTCGAATAGCGAAGGACGACACGGAATAATTGCGTGTTTCCGTTTCAGAGCACTGGGGATACCACAGGCAGGGTTCGTGTCAAGCTGGTTTGGGCGCCGCCATATCCAAGGTAAGATTCGACGAAAATTTTACTGACTTTCGTTCCATTTGTTTATATAGAGCAAATAACAAACACCGTACATTTTAAACTGAAATCTGTAAATTTTAAAAATAACAATTTTTACTGCAAAAACGATTTTTCGCAGTGATTGCTCTTTGAACTTTCTTGCAACTTGTAGACTCAACAAAATTTGGCTCGTTTCATATGGTACTAAGAAAATTAATTTCATGAATGTCGTGGCAGTCAATGTGTTAAAATTTGAAAATTCTATAAACCCAAGAATTAAAATCCCCTATACCTTCACTAGAAATTTCAACTTTCAAAATTCCATGCACACAGGAACTAAAATTCTCTAACCCTTCACTAGAAACATCAAACTTCAAAATTCTTTAAAAACCAACCACTAAAACCCTCAACACCCTCCCTAAAAACATCAAACTTCAAAATTCCACCAACCGAACAACTAAAACCCTCCACACCATCCCCAAAACCGTCAAACTTCAAAGTTCCTTAAAACCCAACAACTAAAATCCTCAACATCCTCCCTAAAATTATCAAACTTCAAAATTCCACCAACTCGACAATAAAATCCCTCCACACCATCCCTAAGCACATCAAACTTCAAAGTTCCTTAAAACCCAACAACTAAAATCCTCAATACCCTTCCTAAACACATCAAACTTCAGAATTCCACCAACCGAACAACTAAAACCCTCCACTCCATCCCAAAACCGTCAAACTTCAAAATTCCTTAAAACCCAGCAACTGAAACCCTCGACGCGATCACTGGGAGCGTTCCAAAAGCCACCGATCGCCGCGCGAAACGAAGCGAACAGAAGAGCCATGGGGCTGGGAAGGGGTGAGATTAAAATTCAGGCTTGAACTATTGAAGTCAACGAGAGAGGCGAAACACAAGCTACGGTTCGTACGGTCTAACTGTGTTTATACACCCGGGGGATATAAATACGGTAACCCCACGTGTCCTGGCGGGTGCCGGGTTCTGAAAGAGTTAAGAGACGATGCGAGGGGTCGGCGAGAGCCGAATATGGCCAGGAATGTGAATTCCTACCTTACGCACCTCCGACCGGGGCATTCGTATTCGTGGTGCATGCGAGGAGGCATAGAAGCAATCGGCGGCCCTCTCGTATACGATTGTCTTGTCGAAAGCTCGATTTTCTGGCCGTCGCGTCGCGTCCCGTCCCGTCCCGTCCCGTCGGCAAATCCCGGGGCCCGATCGGGCCTTCAGGTACCTTACGTAGGCGTCGACCAACTCCTTTTTTTCCCCGCTCGATTTCTTTGAGATACATCTCGACCCGCGCACACCTAAAGGCCGTGCGACGTTTGTTGCACCTGCACGATCTACCGTTTGATACCTTCTTCGAGCGGCTCCCTCGCCGGCGCGATAAGTATCAGGGGCAATGGGTACAAATTCGAAATTGGTATGTTAGTGTTTTATTCACGTGACCCTCGCCGGGGAAGAAAGGGTGTACGTGAAGCGTATGAGGAATGGGTTTCGGGACCAGGCGATTTCGTTGGCCAGCCGATTCTTTTGTCGAGGATGAGTCAATCTTCTGTTCGAGGTGTTGGTTCTGGGAACACTGAGTTTTAAGGGATAACCGAGTGCAGCGATAGAAGAGAATTAACCGCTTGCCTTATAATGACGTGCAGATTCGTGATGAAAATTTCAAACCGAATTCAACGGTGTCTTCATCTAAGTGTTTTTAATTTGTAACATAAATTAAATATATGTCTATTATTAATCTCTAACCTTTAGAGTAAATGTAGACACAAAATAAACATAACATTCGTTTCCTTTTCTACTATTAATGACAAAGTTGTTTTATCAAACACAATTGAGAAGTAAATCGTAAGGCAAGAGGTTAAATAACAGTTATTTGGTAACTCAATGAACGATTATATTTGTAGGATAGAAACTAACGTTTAAGTTTCATTTCTTTATAAACCATTTATGTGTTGAATGTTTATTTTTCTAACTTTGTATGAAACAATGTTTCCCAAGTTTTTCCTAAGTAATTCCGAAGATCTTCTATTGTTTTCTTGTTGGTTTGCAATAGTTTCCTGAGAACGAGCTTGTCATGCTTTATTCAGCCAGCATCGCGCGCTGTGTTACGTAGAGGAAAAATCCGGTAAAGTTGAATATACTATTCAGATGACAATTTCACCGATCTCTAAGCAGAGGTTCCCCAGGCTCGCCTCAATCCGCGGCGAGAGCAGCGTTATCGCGGAGCGGGACAGCTTCGATTGCCGGCAAAGAAATAGTGGGACAATTCCGCGGCCACTCAGCCGGCTATCTTGCCATGGATGTATAATTCAGAATTGTCCGGCTATATGGCAGATGTTTAATGCATGCTCCGGACCGTGGCCGGTTCTAGCTTCGCCATCGGCATTCAATGTTAATACCCCACCCCCACACCCGAAACGGTCAATCGTGACTTTACCCACGGGTCCGTGAAACGACGCGGACCGCAATGATTTTAGGCAAATTCGATTCTTGCTCGCGCCCCGCTTCGATTTCGACCTCGCTCCATCTTTACCCTCTGCTCTCAAAGTCGACGCCGCCCTCTTGGGACAATCGTCGGTCGCTAGTAAATTCTAATGGGACTCTCAACTTCGGACGAAGATATTTATTCTTCTTCATTTGAATGTACATTTTGGATATCTATGAAAACATTCGTTTTTCTAATGTAACTGGAAACCATAGTTAAATATAAGATTTGCTCGTTGTATTGAGAATTTGAATAAACATTGAAATTAATTGATATTAACCCTTTGCACTCGAGAGGTGACTCTCACACACCGTTTGATTTCATATAGTAAAAGTATAAAATTTGATATTTAATATTATACTTTGTATAACACATCAATTTGAGAAATATTGAAATAACTAATTTACTTTTGGGAACTTGTTTCAGCTTGTTATCTATGTTAGGGTATTTTTTGGCAGTAAGTGAACTTGAAATACTTCCGGTCCGTTAAGGGTTGATACCTAATGCTTGTAGATTCCTATTACTTCAATCACTATTGAATTTTTCATTAGATTTCTAAGAATTATGTAAGATAATCTTAGAGATGCAGCAGTCAAACGTTGGTCGCCTGCATTTTATCTTACAATTGTTCCCTTACGATTTACAACGTGTTGTCTTACAATTATCTTATGACAAAAATAATTTGAACAGTGTAGATTTTATCGATGTTAATAGTTTCCGTTTTGGAAACAATATTTCAGTATTAGGTAAATTTTCTTGCTACTTAGCGCGAAACATCCTCCAATCCTCAGGGTTTTTCTCGTGAAACAGATCGAGGCAGTCTGTTCACCGATTGAATTACTAGGGGATTCCCCTCGTGCACTAAATCTCGAGGTCAGTGATTTAGGAGGCTCCCCGACGCCATTGAGTATGCAATCGACCATCGATCTTCGCGTTAAACCGCCGCACTCGGTATCTACCTCTGTTGTGCCTGGTACCGCGCGTTATCCTTCGATCTACAAAGGATCTAGTCAAGATCGATTGATACCCGGCCGATACCGATCTATACAACTCGGCCGCGCATCGATCCTCGATCGGCGGACGCGTATCGCGTATTTATCGGGCCGAAAATAACTCTGGGGAGGTCCTCTCGTGAAATCTCAATGTTCAAACGGAATTCCTGGTTCGCGACGCTGTTTCCGATCGAGGCCGATAGAGATTTATCTGTCATCGGGGGATTATTCTCGATCCTTCCTGCACACGGACAGCGTGGAAAGTAATGGCCATCGGAGATTTGTATGAACACCGTTCCTTCACTAGATCGTGAGATATATTCTCAGAAATCAAATAATCGGGACAACAATGTTGAGGTTCTGGTTAATCAACTTGATTAGTTTCTAAAAGAATTTTCTAAAAGATTTTTTTCTAGAAAAAGCTACCTTCTCTTTGTTGGAATTTCTATATATTTCGAAATATCATAAAAACAAAGGAAAACAAATTATTCTGTTAACGCTACAACTACCGAACGGGTCGAAATCATCCATTTCAGATTTCTCCTTTTCGCGATTATTAAAAAAATAGCAGATGCTTGACTGGGAGTTATCAAAGAAATTGATTTGGCAATATGCAAATTCAATAATGAATCAATTAAACCCTCAATAGATGCACTCTGGAAGTTTCTATAGAGAAATATCAAAAAGTCAATTTCAATGCTCGGTAGTTCTAATGTTAAATACAAAAGTGTAACTCAAGAAGAAATTTGTAGATTTCCAAGCTTTCCGTTTTTTCAACTTCAAAGCTCAAGTATTCAGCTGCAAGCTCTCTGTTTAAATGTTTCTTTTAACATTGCCTCAAACAGGGTCGAAACTACCTACCCTCTTGCGCTCTGAACCTCTCTCAGCCGCCCCCAAACACTCGTAGAACAATACGAGCCCAACACAGGGACTTCCACTCTACTTTCGAGTTATCACGCTTGAAAGAGACTCCGCATTTGCGATTCAGAAAAACTACTTCCGCCTGAACGGTACTTTCGATTTCCTCTTACGAGGCCGGCAGCTGGCCGCTTGTCTGTCATCGGGAACCGTTTCTTGTCGGCCGTTCGCGTAGCCTCTGTCTGCGCTGCGTTCGGTATGCACTTCATCGACGAGGGCTCTCACTTGCATGATACCGATCCGAATGCGTGCAAGGTGGTCAAGCTATTCTTCGAGTTTCGGTTTCAGCAACTCTGCGGTCGTTGATCGAATATTATTAAAACTTCATGGAAACAGGATAAATTACTCTTTCCTCTCTGCACGACCTCTGATTAGTTAAAATTTCTTAGAGTTCAGTTGAAACTTTAAAGCCACTTTCGTATACACATTCTCTACAATATAACCCTTAATTCGAGAGGCGCCTTTCAATCGCCATTTGATTTGGTACAAGAAAATTATAAAATTAAAAATAAAAAATGTTAAATTTCGTCACTTAACATATGCAAGGTATTTCTTTATGTCGGTTATAAACAATATCATTGATATTTCAACAGAAAATAATGAATACTTGTTGAGAAAAGTATTCTCGAGTGCAAAAGGTTAATAAACAGTCAATTTCCAGGTAATTAAATTTAAAGTACAATTCACGTCTTGATCGTGGCTTATTGAAAATTCTTGTTATTACGACATCCACGTCATACTTCTACTATTTAAACAACTAAGAATAACAGCAGTCTATCCTGAAAAAAGAAAACCTTTTCTAAAATATTCTTGGGCAAATGAAAACGTTAATATAAAAATATTATTAACAGTACCGATTATCGTTGACTATTAACATTAGCAATCGCGGGTCCTTTTTTTCTCAGCCACTTAATTCACTATCATCCCGATCCTCTCATTTATTTATAGTGCACGCTCATCGACTTCTTCAGAAGCCACTGAAGTCATCCAAGAACTTATTGGCCACCCCAATACGCGCATATAGAAACGGCCGGTGGCATAAATTTCACCGTGCCCCCATACATATTTGAGCAACCGGTTATATTTCAATCTCGTATGGCCGTTTCCTCCCCCTCGCGATCGGCGCCGGAATACAACTCATGCCGGTCGTGTTTCGTGTAGACGGACCGGTGCCCGGCCGCCATTGTCTCGGTTGCAAATTTTTCGCGTGTAGAAGCACCGAGCCAGCGCTACTCCGTAGGGGGTACATCGTGTCGGTTTCTCCTGTTGCGCACGTTCCGGCCCGCTTCTGTGTCCGGCCGTGTTGTACGAGTTCGCTCGACAAATGCACGTATTTGCTCGGCTACCGATTCACTAATATCCCCGCATGTTGGAGCTGTTGCCGAGGGGGTTGCAAAATTCACTGGGAACGCGATCGCTTCCCTGCGAATCAGCGGACAGGAGTTTCTCGACTGTCGAACGAACTTTTGGATTTTCGTCGGCATGTTTGTTGTATATTCTGTAATGAGTCTATATATGTAGTAAATACCATGAGTATGTTGTTAATTTCAAAAGTGAAGATATAGATTATCATCTTGATACTATGATATAAAGTGTAGTATTATACAATTACCGATCACTAGTTAACACTGGAACTACCAAGCACCTAAACCATCTTAAAATGTCTTTATAAAAGCTAAAAGTGTGAATTTATTAAGATTTCAATTGGCTTACGTTTAGGTATTACCAAATCAGCTTCATTAATCATTTCTTAAAGAAGTATCTATACCTTTGCATTTGTAAAAGAAGCAGTTAGGTCACTTTGACTCACCTGGTAGCTCTAGCGTTAAAGTATTACATAAAGCTAGAAAACTTCACGTGAGACGATAAATACAATAGAATTCGCAAACAAAAAGAGACGAATCAGATGCCATCACAATTTCCAATGAACAAGTAACTGTAACCTCTCAAGATCACTGAAAGCAACAAGAATCCGTATACCTAATTTCCCATATAAATATTTATTCCAACCAAATCGAAAGCCGAACAGATTTCGGTTACGCCGGGGACGATCAATCACGGTGTTCGCGGCGAAACGAGTCGCCGAGGATGATTCCCGGGATCCAGAGGGGCTCAGTGGATGGCGCCGGAACACGGTAGTCACGGTTATTGCACCCGTGGATCGGGCCATTGGGCGTGCACGTGACTCGGTCGCACGTTTGACATTGTTGGCCGACGGAGGAGGATCCATTGTTCGCTCACCGTGCGAATCGCCCGGTGGATCGGCGAGCCGGCCCACAAATAATAACTTTTCTGCGCTGGTATAAACAAAAGCGGCCCCTAAAATGCACCGGACTGGCGCCACTCTCCCGGCGGCGCACACGGAACCGCGTCCCCCGCCCCGTTCGATGCGCTGACGTAACCGAGATGTTTCGCGGATAGCGTCAGTACGTTTGTGTCATAGACTCCGGCGTCCGTAGGCACCGGCAGGAAATTAATGGAGGCACGGCCCCGGCGTGCACGTGTTTACCGCGGAACAATGTTGACATATGCAGAACGCGATGTTCTCGGAGGATTTTTCCTCCCTCGCCCGTGGAGGACTGGGACACTTTGTTTTGATGCAGGGTGTTCATAGGCGCACGTGTGCAGTCGCGTTTAAGTGGAAATATCCTTGGCGTTTGTGGGAAATGAATGGATTCGGAAGTTCCGTTCGTCGACGTTGGTACTCACGCTCTTTGCGCTTGACGGTATCTCAAATATTCAGTATTTTCTGTGAAATATCGATGATATTGTTTGTAGAACAATTCTGCATGAATTTTAGAACCAGTTTTACTGGTTCGTTTATTCGTACTGTGTACAATATTTAATATTGTCATTTGAAATTTAATATTGAATTTGGTGTTTTCGCTTTGAATATAATGGCGACTCTCGAGGGTAAATGGGTAGAACTGCGTTCGTTCGGAATGTAACGTTTGTAGAAGAGGTAGATACCGTTGATGCATAGCCTTTTTTTTTGTGTTTGCGGTTACTGGAGAGGAAGATTGCAACGAGAATGTTGCGTAGGTAGAAGTCGTTTAGTTGCAAGGTTGTATACAGTGGAAAGCTTTTAAGTATCAAAAGTAATGGCCTCATTAGGGGCTGCGAAAATTAATTTACGTTTCTTTCTCGCATGCAAACGGATCTAATTATAGAAATCTGCGCCGTGATGGTCATAGACTGCGAGAAGGAAGCACCTAATGCAAATGCAGTGACTCAACAGCATAAAGTCCGAGATCCGGCAGAATTACAGCGCAAAGCGCGTCGTTTGTAACAAGACAGCGCTTACAAGTATCGTCTGCGCGGGTCCTAATGGAGCAAAGATTACTTATCGGGGGGCAGTGAAAATGCATTCCTATTATTCTTCCTAGACCCTACGTTACATTCTCAACGCACACGCGCGAGTCACGCTGCGGCCGTTTCACTGATCCTTATTTCCTAAATGCACGTGTGAAATTTGTGCTTCTACGAGTTGCTCCAGTTCCTTTATAAATTGGTTATTCTAATAGTTTTCGTGGCGTAAGTTTTTACAATTATTAGAACAATTTACAAATTGGTATATGAAAACTATTATAAAATTCAATTGCATATATTTAATTAAAATATATCTAAGCTATTACAAAATACAATTGCACACGTTCAATTTAAGAATATATATATCTAAGTTACAAAATTCAATTGCACATGTTTAATTTGACACTAGGTTTACACGTTGAATGTTACAAACATTTCTTCGCAAACCTACGTCGGTTTCGGTTGATACAAAAATATCTATCCCAACAGTATCTTTAAATCCCTAATTGCCAAGATTTAAACGACCAAACATCATTCTCTAGAAACAGTAGCATAAACCATACAATAAACGCCCGTGAACCTAGTATTAAAAATAGACACACTATCGATCAAAACCGTGACATCGGTTAAAAGAATAATATTAAAAGAACTTCCATTCCATGTAAACAACTGTTATCAGGGGACTTTTGTCTATTCCAAAGGAACATGCGCGTATGTATATTAATCAAATACAAAGATACATAATTTCTATGATTTCATTTTATACATTCCTCAGACATGTATGTTACACATCAAGCGGTCTTAAACTTTTGACCGACAGTGTATATCTGAGCACGCGTGGACATGAACTCCGGAACTTGAGTACGAGCAGGGTTATCTGGTTCGCGTAGCCCGAATTAGAACTCGGGAAACGATGGCACCGTGCGGCAGCTATACCCTTTGTCGCGTCGACGTCGCACGCGCGTGTTCGCGACGCGTATATACGCGTAACCCCGCCGCGGAAAGAGATAGTCCCGGGTGGAGAGGGAAAAAGGGCACTCGCGACACGGCAGCGGCGAACAGCAACAGCAACAGCAACGGCAGGAGAGTCTCAGGTGGCCATTTAAGGCACGAACATTTCGTTCTGTCACCGTGTTCCGTGTTCAGCGTCGAGCAGCGTTGCGAGGAGGCCACCTACGCGCCGGTGGTCCTCCTCCCTTAGCGGTCGCATTGTTTTATAAATGGCCGCCATTTCTCATGATAAGCAGAGTAAAACGAAACTAGACACGGACCTTTCGCCGGAACGGAACCAGGGAATCCGACCGGTGCCGTCACATTTTCGCGTCTCGCCCTTTCCGCTTTCGCTGTCCGCTTGTCCCGCTTCGAGATTCTTTCCTGGTTGCTCCGAACTTCTTCATCTTTGTAAACTATATCGCTGTGGTCTCCTTTCTTTGTTGTTTGATCATTTCCTTGAGTTTATATTTCATTTTTGTTAATATTGTCGTAGGAGTTTGTTCATTTGAGTTTGCTGGGGAGCAATATGGTTTGGATGATGATTCATCAGTTCGTTCTACCACCATTTTCTAATTTTCTAATTCATACACTGATGCTTTATATTATTTCTATTATGACTTTTATTTAGGCTCTTGAATATGCTACAAATTTCACAAGAATTTCTATACTAAATTTAGCTTTTAGGCCAATTATAAGGTATCATATCCCTTTTCTTTCAAATCACTGTTGCCATTAACTAAAAATGCAATGCCTCGATCAAAACAATTCCGAACAAATCTCAATGCCGTTAACAAGTTCAACTCAGCTAAATTCCTATCAAAGTATACAGTCACAGTAACAGTCTGTTTAACAATCGAATTAGTAGCAATTTCACCCCCCGATCCTATACATTCTCTAGCATCGTAATTCCGCATGCGCGCCGGTACATTCGAATGGCCGTCATTAAATAATTTAGATCTCCGCTTCCATTGCCGGTTGCATCTCAACGAGGTCCTCTGGCGCATTGAACCACCAATCATCTCGTGCGCGACGGTAACTCTGCCGTCCTCCCCGTCACGCGCTCGCCGCGTTTCCGTGCATCTCGTTCCGTTCCCCGTTCGATCCCCGGAATCCCCGTCCTTTATTCTCTATGCGACCGCGTGGGCGTTGGACTGCATCGGCGAGGTGCACCTACGCGCCGACATTGTCCCGCGATTAACACTTTGATCCCGGCGATATTTAAGCGGGGCCTTGAATGGTGGCGACCCCTGCGGCAGGGGTCAACGCGGCCGGCACCGCGAAAGGTCGCGGACGCGTGATTCTATACGAGATACTGGGACTAACTAGGGATTCGTACTCGGGTCTAGTGTTTCACCGATTTTTCGCTGCAGCATGCACGCCGAGAATTCACTACCCCCGAGACGCATCGTTGCCGGCTCCTTCCCCCTTGTTCTGGTTTTTTCGACGGATTCCTGGAACCGCCTTCAACCAGTCCCTCGCTGCGCGGGTCATCGCGATTCACGGTGCGTCAGGGGCTGGACCGTGATTAAGTTAACTAGGGATTTCGCAGTGATGTTTCTATGGGAAAATTCGATGCATTTATTGTAAACATCGATGCGTACGACTGAATATGTTTTAAATTTTTACGTTTGACGAAGGTTTTGGATGAGTTTGAATTTAGAAATTATTAAAACTTTAAACATTGATATTGAGCGCTGTGACTACCGGATCCGTCAAAATGGCGGGTTTCAGTGTTCTTATTTCGCAGTTAGTGATATTTGAAAAATATTAAATGCGAGAAAGGATCTTAGAGGTAAATAGTTTCGGCAGCATACTATGTCAAATGCACAAAGAAACTGAAATTATTAGAATTTTGTTGATTACTTATTAATCATATTAAACGCTCGGTTCTACTATTAAATGTACCGTTACAATCTTCATTGAATTCAGATTAATAAGGTTCATTATTTATTAGAAACAATCCTTCACACGGATCGTAAAAATAATAAGATCCCAATTTCACTGGAGTCTCACGTTGCAGAAAGTGGCGATAAAAAGTTCCTTATAAAAACCCATCACAAAGTGCATTTTCCCAGTGCATTATCGAGCGAGCGATCTCGAAATTGTAATCGCGAAAAAAGTCGTTTTCCTGCCTCGATCCCGGCCTTGTCGATCTCATTCATATTGCATGACATTATCGTGGATCGTGCCTCTTCGAGCGTTCAGCTTCTTACGATCATTCACGTAGACCGTTGATTAATATGTACGCGGGACACAATCTTTACTACTGCTCCGCCGCCGTTAGATAAGGATGTGGGAGGCTTACCGTTACACCGTGTAAAACGTAAACGCATTGCGTGCCGGCTAGCCGGCTTTACAAGCTTTCGACCTCGGTAAATACGCCGCTAACGAGGCCTGCCTCCGTCGCCGGGGCCCTCGGTGGAATATTAACTTTCAATAAGCGACGCTAATAATTTAATGATGTACACGAGGTAATACGGGATAATTGTTACTTTGATTGATGCTCGGTTGTTAACGAGGCCGTTTATGGCGGCCGAAACGAGAAAAAGGCAATCGACGATTTCCTTAAATAAAAGGCTTCGGACACTTCACTTTGGATACTCGTGTTGGATACGTGTTAATACATCGGATTAATAATATTGTATTAACAATGCACATGAAATTTCAAGCGAAATTCATTTTTAATGAATATTTATCTAAGGTAATCGAGTGATAATAAATTCTTGTTTGAATAATGTATTTGAGCAATTAGTTGATGTATAATATATTATACTTGTTTAATTTATTAGTATCGTATGTTAATTGTTTCGTGGTATCACGTTGTTTCATTTGTTTGGTATATAATGCATTTGTGTTTATTATTCGGAGAATGCAATTTTATTTGAATAATATATTTTTTCTCATCTTGTTAATTGAATAAATGTTTGTTTTATTGTAACGTACTGTTAGTTGTGTTGAAATAATATTGTACAATCCACTGAAGCGAACCAACGAGTTCGATATGAATTTTTAGTAGCCGCGGGCGTCAGCAAGGAAACGGACCCACCCACGAAAATTTTTCTATAATTCGCAAGATAATGGCGAAGATAGGGGACGGCTTGTGCACAAGCTAGCGATACGATAAATCGGGCTGCAGTACGTACGCTAGCTGTAAATTTATACGCTCGTGCGTGCACCGTAGACACAACTGCGTCACGCATGTTAAACACTCTTTTGCGGTGGGTCTCGTGATAGGGGCTTCTTGGTACGATCTCTTTGTGTTTGCGAAAAAGTCACTTTATCAACAGAAGATAATCTATCTGCCTTATAACTTGTAGAAAATTCTTCCAAAGAATTTCGTTACGAACGTTCTTAAGAGTACTCTTCAGCTGTGTCTGACTTGAATTATTATAACAGTGTACAATTCTCAAACTAAACTAGAGTAAGCTGTGATCCAAATGTGGGGACGTGTTTTTTAGATCATTTAAACTAATATTAATCATCATTTCAATAAGCTAATAAAAAATAACTCTATTAGTAATACGAATACTATACATTAATATGCCATGGATACCATGAGGGTCACTGATTCGATTAAACGATGATTATTTGAAAACATTTCTATATTATAAGTAATACCACTTAATGCACATTCGACAATTCAAACCTGCAATAATAACAACGTAATTCAATCACATAAGTTGACATTACATTATTTTCATTTTCTATATTTGTCTCATCATCATGCGACATTCAATGTGTTAACTGTTGTAGAAAATGTTAATGAAAATTTAGCGTTTTGATATTTTTAGAAACTGCCAGAACACATAATAAAGTACAAAGAAATGCTTCGTCAATTCTAAGTCGTTTAAATTGATCGTAACGAATGTATATCTGTAAAGCTTATTATTTAAAATAGAACATGACGAGGCGTGCGTCATATGGGAAATGCAGGCGTTATTTTAAGCATAATCGGTAAATAGGTGTGATTAAAAACTACTAAATTTCAAGCGGCAAACTTGGATCAACTCGAGAAACCTGTCGTAACATCGCGGTCGGTGATAAAACGCCACACTTGAGCCACGTTTACACACGGTCTTCGATACTCTGCCATACTTAATCGGTGCATTGAGCTGCTCGAGTGCCACTCGAAATCATCGACATACCTATCGCGGCTGAACCTTCCTATCGACTGTTCCCATGCACGGAACATGGAACTTTCACGCAGGTTTTACTCGTCCGGCGCACGCAGGCTTATACTACTTACGACAGCCGAGCGCAAACGCACGAGAACAATGTTAATCATGTTATAAGTTACTGCTAGAATGCACATCTCTTGCATTCGTGACAGACACGAACGACTGAAACACGATAACAGAAATATTTTAATAAGGATCGATGAAATTCTAACTTTATTTTTACATTTCTCAATGAAGGAACTTATTTTTCCTTTCATTCTGATTCTGGTGATGAAATGTATGTATTATGATTTAAATGAACTTTTATAGAACAGTATAATTTATTCCTAATAAAAGAATTCTCTTTTGAATAATTGTGTACATTTTTTATTACATATGATTATGAGTATAATCGTAAACTCCTTGATTTTTCTCATTTTGATAGAACTTAATAACCTTAGTTAATTCAATTAAATAATTCTAATCAAAGAAACTATTAAATTCTTCTGCAAGCTGAGATTATTAATCATTTTAGTAAACAAATACGTTCTGACCATTTCGTAATTCGACTGAAATTTAAAAAGTTTCATTGATTTCTTCAATCAGCTAATATTAACATACCGATATGCATAGCACTTTAAGTGATTTACGTAGACAGTTTTATTTCTTCTAAAGAAGTGTAGAGAATTATCTACCTCTCGAATAAGTAAGTCACTAATTGTAAGTATCAAAAGGAAGTTAAATAAATTTCCCTGATAAGGGCGATCAACTAAAGTGCTTCGCACCGTTCGTCACTTGACATCGACTGATCCCCCTAATGGCATACCTTTCTATTTGTTTCAGAACGGTGAGAGACTCTTCATCGGGGCGCCAGGAAGTTGGTACTGGCAAGGTAAGCTTCTTTCTCGAATCGTCGTCCCCAGAGATCGATTTAAGCAACTATTAGGAGGACCAGCAAGAAATTTGTTACTTTTAATCTCAAAAGAAAGCTTTACTATTTAATATACATTTTTAAATATTAATCCAAAAAGTACAATTGAAGAATATATCATTAGACGAGAAACTGCCCAAAAGGAAACAGAGAATCATACCTTAAATCAGTATTCAAAAATTTATATAAAATAATGAAACTATCTATTGAAACTAAAAATAATCAATTTCTTCCCTGTCCTCCTAATATTATCCGATAAAAATCGTCTGAAACCGACGATACAATGAAATTATTCACTTATACGATAAATCTTACGAAAATGTACAGCCACTTATTAATTGGATTCCAACGATCACAGTCTAAAGCCACTATTGCTGATCTATTAGGTCCAAGGGTTAACGCTAATTCAAATTCCGCGCTGAATAATCAAAATTACAATTCGAGAGGGTTTCTAAATTCTGCCCAGAATAATCGGCTTACTTTAAATCTCGATCGATTTACCTCGGTTCTATTGGCCTTCACTAATCAGACAACGTAAAGTCACTTTCTTTACTAATGAAGAGACGATAGCTTTGATAACGCCTGGGAAAGAACGGAAAAACCATCCGGTACGACGCGACCACCCGGGCTCTGCGGATTATTTTAGAGTGATCTTTAGGAAACGTTAAACAATTACAGGTCAGATATACTCGATCAGCACCGCTATGAGGTTGAAGTTCGTAGAGACGATGTTGTTCACCCCCGAAGCAGAGGCATCAGGTACCGCGTATTTGGAGGCGTTCCTAATCAAACGACGACAGTGGACGCTGTCGTTTTAAACCAGCCCCCTTAAACCTCTAATCAGCTGCCAAACTGTTAACAAATGTCGCTTGATGCTCAAAATACAATTTTTCCGACGGCGTTCATTAGACCTGATGTTCTGGGGGACGCTAATCTAAAGACCTCGCAGAAAACTGATTTAGAAATGTTCACACTTACGCTCGGAAGTATTAATAGATCAATTATTCAGAATAAATTAGAAATCTTAAATTCTTTTTAGATTCCAGATGAAAGAAACTATTGTGTATAAAAAGATAAATCAAAAAGATAATACAATATTAACTCTTTTGTTCTGGGAAATCTCTCAAAATATAACTAATAGATTGCTATATAATTTATAAACATACAATAGAATTTTAAGCATACTGTTATAAAAAGTCTTTCAAAACATAATCAACGTATTATCTAATTTCCATTTTAGCAATTGACACTAGAACTACCGAGCAGTGAAATTGCCTTTTCGAAATTTCTCTGTACAAACCCCAATAGTGCAACTATTCAGACTTCAATTTGCAATTTAGTTTGCGTATTGCTAAATCAATTTCCCTAGTAATTTCTTAGAGGAGCATGTGTTATTTATTCAATAACTGGAGATAATGAAATCAGGAATGGGCCATTTCGACCCGTCCAATAATTCCAGTATTAAATTCACAGATACATAAATTCAGACAATCACTTGCAGTCTAGATAATACACAAAACGATGCAACGCGAAATGTGAAATACAGAATCAGTTTTTAACGAGGAATAACGGTTTAATGTTCCCTGGAGGACATCGGTCAGCGTCGATGCTGTTCAGAACCAGTTGAAAAAGACACCAGTATTCGCAATCGTGCGTTTACACTTGCTTGGCAGTGGCCCCAATTAATTTCCATTAATTACTCGGTCATCCGGCTTCTACCACCTGTTTCACCGCGATTAACACGACGCCTGTGATTAATAATATTCGGTTTAAACCACGGCGAACTGCCTGGCCCGAGATTGTCACGCACACGAAAATGGACGCTTCATTCCTTCCTCGTGGCTGCGATTGCGCGCTCGGCAGTTCGAGGGCCGCCGCGTCTCTCCGCCCCTCCCCCGTCAGTGATTAATATCCGATTGACGATTAATGCACCGTGTGACATTAGTACTTATTAATTACCGCCAGGTGAGTCGAGGGTGGCCATTATTTAACAGGTGCAGGCCCGCTTTCTACAGCTTCGCGCGGCAGCGTAACGCGAGGCACAGCTACTTAATGCCTCTAATGGACTCCGGAGTCCGTTTGACTGCTGCTATTTAGTTGACAGTGCGCCTTGACGACACGGACGATGTTCCGGTCGTCGTTCGTTAAAACGAACTGTGCTTAGAAGCTAGATTAATTCATAATGTTAAACGGCTTACGATTTACATGTGTGAACTTTCCACGCGTTTTCTGACTGCGATTGTCGTTTTCGTTTTGCTTAGAGGTTTGATTGGCTATCTTGGATTGTAACACGTGAAATGTCCTGTTTGTTTCTAAGTCTAGTGTGATTGTTTGTTTAGGTGATTCGAAGAGTGCAATGATTAAAGTAAATCTTTTTAAATTAATTCTAATGTAATTGTCTCTTTGGGTAATTTGAAATTGTAATGATTGAATTAAGTATTTTTAAGTGAATTTTAATTCTCTCTGTTTAGGTAATTCGAAGGTTGTAATGATTAAACTAAATCTCTTTAAATTCATTGTAATATAGTTGTCTGTTTATATAATTTCAAAGCTGTGATGTATTAATTCAATTTTTGTATTACGATATTTTACCTGTTTTATATTAATTGACAAAAGTAATTTCTTTCTTTCCTTTGGAAGTTTCTTTTAAAATTGACAAAGTTTCAGTCGTCTGGCAGATAACATATCAGAGATCGCGGTAAGCAAATAACGTCGACAGTGGATCACCATTCACCGTCACATTTTTCGCGTGCGAACATAGTTTCGGCATAGGTCTAAGATTCATCAATGTCTAGCTTTTGAGACATTGGTCATCGGTTATCGTGCAGGGTCCATTTATCATCTTGTCGCTTGCCAATCAAAGAGTAGTTTGTTAGTACGACTTTCAAACAAAATAATCCACTTTAGTTTATTGTTTCCTGTTCAATATTATTAGTCACTTTGCCTGAGGTCATTATTCTATATACATTATCCTATAGAAATCTCAAAAAATACTCTTATCTGCAAAAAGTAAATCTTCAAGAGGACATTTCATATATTACAACCTGTTTATTGGAGTTTGCATTGTAATGTTACATTTTGTTATACTGCAAGTATAAACCTCATGGATTATTGGAACTCATGTATCCAAAACATTGTAAACATATTTTTTATTGTATCTCAACAACGAATACGAATTATATCTAATTGAACGTTTAGATACCAAATCACATATAATTTTCTGCAATTACGAAGAACACGACTAGTAACATATATTTCACTCAATAACGCGAAAATTAGTTCACAAGAATACAAAAAATTGAATACTTATATAACAATCAGTTCTTATATCACGTTTATGATTTGTTTTCCAATGAATTCCATTAATATCCATGCTTCAGGTTTTCAATTCCACACGAATTACACTTCACACACAACCTATACAGCAACTGAGTTTGGTGTTTGTCGTTGCAGTCCTGTCCGATGATTGTGAAATACCCTTTGATCGTAGTCAACAACGAAAACGTGTTCGGAAAACTATGTGTTGAAAGTCGCTGTCCGCTCCGCCGATTTTCTCAACCGTCTTTCGCTTTACAGGCCAAGTGTTTTCACAGCCGTTGAACAGCCGCTCGAGAATAATGTTCACCAAGGAAGGTCCGGCGAAGGAGGACGATAGCTACATGGGTTATTCCGTCACGACCGGGGACTTTATTGGAAATGGCGACAGCGGCACGGCTGTCGGCGTGCCTCGTGGCTCCGATCTGCTCGGCAAAGTATGCTCATGAAATATTAACACGTAATCGCGAGGAAAAGAACGAACGATTGAAATTAATTCCTCTAGTGAAAGTAACCCGTCACGAACAAATTTATTGCTTCCTCGGAAAAAAGATTGCGGCTCCACAATATCGATCCCTTGGTAGCAATTTAAGAACGATGTCGACAAGTTGGATACCTAGACCTGAACATGTTCAGCGGGGGATTTCATGAATTTAAAGCTGCTATATACTTATGGAATTATTTCTCATTGATTTTTCTGTTCGCCAGGTAGATTATGGAAGTTGGGTCTTTTAAGATTTAGTTGCGATAAATGTTGTAAGGGTTTGATATAGGCTATTCCTTAGGTAATTTATTTGAATGTAACATAAGTTAACCCTTTGCATTCGGAAACTTTTCACTGGAAACATTCGTCACTTTCCGATGAGACATCGACGACACTATTTGAAACGAACTAATGAGGAAACATACGTCAATTAAGGAACGAAGCTATTTTATAGAAATATTTCAGATATTGATGCATTATATGAAAGCTTAATATTATGGATGACACTTTGTAATTTTGTTACATCAAATGAAATGGTGACTGAGAGTCACCTCTCGAGTGCGAAGGGTTAATGTTAAGGTGTTCGAGATTTTTGTGAAGTTTGGGGAAAGTTGAAAGTTGTTGATTGATAATAATGTCTGGTCGCAGGTGATCCTTTTCACTTCGAACATGACGAATCCTCGTAACATTAGTGGCGAACAAATGGGAGCTTACTTCGGTTATGCGGTGGCTTCCGGTGATATCGACGGCGATGGGTTAGACGATCTTATAGTCGGCGCGCCTATGTACACCGTGCCAGATAACCCGGAAATGACCATCGAGACCGGAAGGGTGTACGTGATCTACCAAGGCGCCGGACCTGAAAAATTCCGCAAAGTTGATTCCAGGTATTTCGCAATTATCAGTAACTCAGAATAAAAAATGATTTACACACTTGTATTAAAAAACATCATAAAAAGTAAAGCTAGGCTACTCAATTTGCACTACAAAATTAGATAACATACAAAAATAAATGAATTTTCTTTATATTATTTTTAATTGTATATTATACAGTCAACACAATTTTCAAAATTATAAACTCTATACTTGCCAAACCCAAAAATAAAGGAATAAACTTTAAAAAGTTCTCAAATAAAGAATTTAATAAGAAATGCCTAGTACAGTTTTAAAAATTATAAACTCCACACTTCTCTAATGCAAAAATAAAAGAATAAACCTGAAAAAGTTCTAAAATAAAAAATGTAATAACAAATGCCTCAGTACAGCACTCGGAACTATTGAACTATGCCGATAATTGCTTGTCGTTATCCAGAGATGGGGAGAGCAACCGTGGACGATTCGGTTTGTCGCTGTCTTCACTGGGTGATATTGACCGTGACGGTTACGGCGACTTCGCCGTGGGTGCTCCTTACGGTGGTCTTCATACCGACAGCGGTGCTGTCTACATCTACCATGGATCCGCGACTGGTGTCTTAGAAAAGTATTCGCAAGTGATCTACGCCGAAGAGCTGAAGCTGCCTGCGCATTTGAAGACTTTCGGATTTTCCGTGTCCGGTGGCCTCGACCTCGACGGGAACCATTACCCCGATCTGATAGTCGGTGCCTATGAGTCGAGCACAGCGGTGTTCTTCAGATCTCGTCCGGTCATCAAAATGGATTCGTACGTGACGTTCGATCAGGAATCGAAATTGATCTCGTTGGACGACAAGAACTGCAGGCTATCGGATAGCAGCAGGGTCACCTGCTTCCCTTTGAGGGCTTGCTTCAAGTATAGCGGCGAGGGAGTGTTGACCAGCCACACTTTCAATATTCAGTACGTCCTGGACGTGAAGAAGACGAAGAATCCTAGGCTATTCTTCTTGGAACTGGAAGGCAGGAACATGATGAACCGAACGATCACGGTAGATCGGGATCGTCAGTTCTGTCGCACGGTTCAGGTTAGTATAGATATGCTGGTGATTTGAATATTTCTGTATTCATGTTTCGGGATGGACGTCAGTTTGGATAACAGAACACTTAGGGCCGGGGGACGTATGATCGTTAGATTATGGACGCTATTGACGACGGTCTTGAATTGATTTTTACGAAGCAGTACCTTTTTAAAGCCTGCTCGATTTATCGGGAATATCTGTTGATACAAATGAAATATTATTGTAGTGGAGATTAATCATTGCTTTGAATACAAACCCTTAACACTGGGACTACTGAAGAGTCAAATTGAATTTTTTAAAGTTCTGTGTAGAGACTTGAAGAGTGTGACTATTCAGATTTCTATCGATCTGCAATTCGTGCGTTATTCAATCAACTTTGTTAACAGTTCCTCAGAGAAGGATCTGTTACCTGTTTGATAATAGCACAAGTAGGCGTCAGGAATGAGTCATTTTGAGTCATTCCGTAGTTCTAGTGTTCAGTATCAATGTATATTAACACTAGAACTACCAAAAGGGTCAAAATAACACATTCCTTAATTTTTTCTTTTTCAATTACTGAAGAGGTAGGACTACTTCGAGAAATTACTCAAGAAACTGATTAAGTGATACCTAAGCCGAAATTTAAACCAATTCGAATCTTAATAAATCCACGTTTGTAGTTTTTATAATGAAATTTTCAAAAGTCAGTTTAAGTGCTCAGTGGTTTTAGTGTTAAGTCTGTCCATGTCATTTCTATACTGAAACTATCCCCGTTATCCACAGGTGTACGTAGCACCAAACATTCGTGACAAGTTGACATCACTAGATGCCGAGATGCGAATGAGCCTTGACGAAGAACGTATCGGTGATATCAGACAACGCGACCCACGACTTCCTCTGCGCCCTGTCCTCGGATCGACGACATCCAGGAAAGATTCTCTATCCATCAGGAAGAATTGTGGTCCTGACAATGTGTGCATACCGGATCTTCAGATGAACGTGTCGTCCAACGTTCTCAAGTATCTTCTGGGATCTGGGAAACGTCTGGAACTGGATGTCCTGGTGCAGAACATGGGCGAAGACGCGTTCGAATCGACGTACAATCTGAAACTGCCAACTGGAATAGATTACATAAAGGTAGAGAAGATCGAGACAATGGGGGTGCCTGTGCAGTGTTCAGCGCCGAAACAATCGAACAACAATACGCTTCGCTGCGACATTGGCAATCCACTGCAGAAGAATGGATTGGTGAAGTTCAAGGTTCTGCTGCAACCTGTCACTTCCCATGGAATGAAGCCTATCTATGAATTCGAGATGGACGTGAACACCACCAATCCAGAGAATCCAATGACAGTCGAGGACAACGTGTACACATTAAGGTTGCCTATCTGGATCGAGACCGATCTGCGGGTGGACGGTGAGAGCAAACCGAAGGAGCTATATTACGATCCTGGCAATTACACCAGCGAAACGAACGCTACCACGGAAATGGAGTTTGGCCCAGCCATGACACACAATTACACTATTCGTAACCTTGGCCCGTCGGATGTTATCGAGGCGGAAGTGTTCCTCATTTGGCCCGCGCAAACGCTGGCCGGAAATGAGCTACTGTACCTGCTGGAACAGCCGGAAACCTCGGGACCTATCGCCTGCGAGAGCGCGAACGCGAATTATCTTAGCTTGAAGGTGAGTAGTGGTCCACGAGACCGTGGCGAGAAACGTTGGCAGAATAATTAGGGGTAAATATTAAACAAGTGAGACGAATAGTTAAAAAAATACTAGATTTGAAGGGTATTCTTAATAAGTACAAAGATTGATTTCTTTAGCAGGTAATTGATGTTAATAATAAAAAATCATTTCCAGTTGGACCAACGCAAAAGATTCTACTCGCAGCATGCAGATCCTTCAGGCGTGATCTTGGACGAATCGCAGTCAGGCAGAACTATAAACGTCCAAAGAGGATTCGATGCGCAAAGCAACAGAATGAACCAAACAGAAGAAGCCGACATCAACAGCGGAGACAGTTCGAGTATCCAGAAAACTCGTCACTCGTCCTCGTCTTCGTCGAACGTTGTTGCCAGCGAAACTAGGAGGATACAATTATCAACGACCGGAGAGAAGCCGGACGTCTTGGTGCAGACGTACACTCAAAACAACTCTGGCACTAGTTCCATCAGCAGTGGCAATCTATCCGGTGGCAACAGGGGCATGGTCTTCCACACAGAATCCGGTGGTTACGCGGAGTCCGGTACTCTGGGCGGTGGTTTCCGCAACACCGACGACGCCAGTTTGGACTCTAGGGTTCCCAACCTGGAAACACACCACGGGAGTAGAATAAATCACTCGGAGACGATTGAAACTCGCTGGGGTGAGACGAGCGCCTCTGGAGGCCGCGCTGTTTCCGGCTCACTCAATCCCGATCTGATCCAAAGCGAGGAGTACCAGGAATCGTTGAGGCGGCAGATGGAACAGCGTCGTCTGGAGCAAGAGAAGCAAAATAAAGGGCAGCAGGAACACCGATCGCAACTGTGGAAAGAGGAAGAGGAACGTATCGCTATGAAGCAACAGCGAGAGGATTGGGAACGTTTGGTCTACCAGAGAAAGCAGGAAGAGAAGCGGAGAGAGCAAGAGGAAGAAGAGCGAAGAAGGCAAGAAGAAGAGCGAAGGAGACAGCAGGAAGAGGAGGAAGCGCGAAGAAGTTTGAAAGAGGAAGAGATCCGAAGACGCGAGGAAGAGCGACGACGATTGACGGAAGAGGAGTACAAACTGAAGCAGGAAAGGCGATACGGCATTTCCGCAGGTACGGAAGGCGGATTAATCACCGGCGATCGAGAGGAAACCGTTCGAGGTGGCGAGTTCGGATTCCAGCTGCGTAACATCAGCTCTACACAGGAATTGGAGTCCTTGTTCGGGTCTTTATCGAAGTCGTCTAGTTACGCGTTATACAACAGACAGGGCAGGAATTATGTCCAGTTCACGGCCAGGTTCAGGACTTCCGCCGATAGGAAAGAATACATTGAGTTCCAGGATGGTTCCATGTTCCCTCTTCAGGATCGGTACGGGGACACTAGTTACGTATCCGAATCTACCGAACCTCGGGAAAGTCGGTTCTTAAAAATGGAGGGCGAGCTGTTGGTTGACTCACATGGGAAAGGCTTCATCGTTTTGAAAGACAGTCGCAGGTTCCCTCTGCAAGGTTCCTTCACTTACACCGAAGAACGTACCTACACCTCAGGCGATCCTCGCGAAGGACTTCAGAACAGAGGTTCCAGTGATTATGAGTCGAGGGGCTACAGCAGGTCCTGGAACGAGGATTCCGAGCAGACTGGAGACGTCGATTATGAGGCGAGATACACGAGTACTCATGAAGAGAAGAGAACAGAGGACAGACGAGTAACCAGCAGGATTCATGGAAGAGACAATCGCGAGACATTCGATGAGACTAATACGCAGAGCTCGAACGCTGGTAGCAGATTCAAGCGTGAAAGCGATATGATGGAAGTGGAAGAGTTTAAGAGGTTGCAGAGGCTACATAGACGTACCAGAGACTTGGAGAAGGATCTTATAGCGGAGGAGAGTGAATTCGATGAGAACGATGAGGATGAAAATGATCCCAGGACCCATGGACCCGTCAGTCCATGCGATACCTCGAAGTGTGTCATGTTAAGGTGCGTCGTGGGTCCAATGAAAAAGGACCAGGAAGTCTGGATCGGTGCTAGGTATAGGGTAGACGCAAGGACCTTGAAGAAAGTGGCCACGCAGGAGAAGGTGAAGGTCTCCACCAAGCTGGTGGCACGTGTCACTAAGCAGCCGTTCATCGGTGCACCTGCCGAACAGGTGATCAAAAGTCGTGAAATTAAAACGAACGTCGAACCGAGCACGACACCATCTGCGCCGGATTTCATTCCTCTGTGGGTTGTGGTTCTCTCTGCTTGCGCTGGAACGATCATCCTGTTGCTGCTTATTTACCTGCTGCACAAGGTTTGTATACGTGAATTATGTATCGATATTATGTACGAGAAAGGAGATCTGATAGAAACGTTACGGTTCTTTCATGTAAATTAAACGTAATAACAGCTTCGATGCGGTAGGCTTGAAAAATTTACGACTGATTAACGAATGATTAAGTTTTTAAATAGAAAAAATATTTAACGGTACCATTAATGTTTGTTATTAGTGCGGATTCTTCAAGAGGAACAGGCCATCAGATGCGCCAGAGAGGCAACCTTTGAACAGGAACGGTCATTTCCACGGGGACGATCACTGAAGCATGAATCGAGGATGGATCAGTGGGAATCCTCGGGATACGAAAAGTGTCGAACGATAATTGATGAATCGAACGAAGCGCCACGAAGTGCCTTTGACTGCTAACCCGTCGAAGGAGCGGGAACACGCATTCGTTGGGTCACACGGAGCTGTAACACAGTTCTGCCGCGTGTACGAAATAATTTTCACTAACGATCGCGGATATCTCTATCTCCAGGACGTTACAGAAACTGGTAGAGTGAATTAGAAAGGTTCTGGAGCGATTCTGCGACCATTTTACTGCCACTGAATACTCCTTCCAGCTCCTGCAGCTCGACCATGCAAGTTTCTAGTCAGGAGACATTTTCTTTTTTATTTTATTGTTCTCTTTCCTCTTTAACCTGTAATATTTACTTAAGCCTCCCGTTCGTCGATAAATGCGTCGATAAATACGTGTAAGTGAACTCGACGATCGTATCGTCCTAATACGCACAGTAGAACAAACGTTTCTCGAGAACAGAAAGTCAATGTTCACCAGAATATCTTCCTACTTGCGAAGAGTGGATAGAAGATCCTCTTCGTCTGCTTTTGAAACGAAAAGTTCGTTGATCGAAACTCTCCGAGTAGAGAAATGGAAAAGAGAATGTTATTTTTAACCCCCATTCGATAAGAAGCTTGTACAAATGATAATTAAGTTTCAGACGTTTTGAAAACGAAATGAAGAAGAGGTGCAATTTTTACTGAATGATATCGGAGTAGTTCAAATTTTTATTATAATGTTAATCCACAGGGTGTGACATGATATGTTGTAAATTGTGAATGTAGACTCTATTTAACTCTGTAATGTGTAACTGTTGGACACCATCGATTTGAATTCAGAAACTTTTAAAAAGTTATTAAAATGCTACATATACTGCTGTTAAAGATAACCAATCATCTTTCATACAAATCATTTCATTTCATATCTAAATATGCAAACAGAGTCAAGTAAAGAATACATTTCTATGAATACCTTTCCTATAAATTGCAAAACACCCTGTACAAGAGAGCGTACCATGAACGTGTTGCAACAGAACTTCAAGTTCTTTCCCCTGACTTTATAATATTTATTTACGATAGTTCATCGATACCACGAAAGCAATAACGGTGAGCAAAGATACAACATAATTAATATAAAACAGAATGGACAAAAATAAGATGACAAACATAAAGTCTAATATTTTCGCAAACCTTACTGATAGAATATCCGAAACTGCAATCAATGAAGTTCGTTTTTTAACGTGTGGGCGTACAGTCGGCCCGAATATTTTAACATCATGAAGAATTAAATATTGACAGATCTCATTTGTTGCCTACATCGGTAACCGATTTGTACTTTTTTTTTCTTTTTAGTAAGGAAATGGACTCGAGAACGGGAATATCTAATTATTTATTAAATTTCTACATTATACGATGTACATGTAACGTATGATAGAGGACCGTAACGTGAACGGTGTCTCACCTGTGTATGTGTGTACAATCTTGTAAATTATTAATTGTATTACTAAAACTATTCAGATGGAAAATAGCTAACGCAATAATAATTATATAGAAAATAAAAGAAGAAATTCCTGAGAAATGCGGGAAGGTAGAACTGACTTGTATATACAGACTTAAGATGTAATGTTAAAAACAAAAAATATATATATAAATATAAATAATGTTATTAATACTAATGTTGGTGTTTTCTTTACCATCATACAATTTAGAAACTCTGTATGGTTATTACAAAGGACCGGTTTCATTTAAGATATTTTATAATGTAAAAGCGGATTTCTATTAAACAATTTAATACATGTTTATTTTGATCCTAGAAAGTAAAAGAAAGGGATAATGGTAAGAGATATTTAAATATACACATAAATACCTAGTTATATTTGGTGGCGTCACCTAACGGAGCAACCTAGTACTATTTGGTTAAACGTTTGAGAGATTTCGTACTATAAGATAAGGAAGTGTTACTATTCTGTGTTATCAATGAAATATTTAATACATATTTAATACTGAACAATTAATTATAACATTTAGGTTCATTATATAAAGAAAACATTTAACTCTGCTCCGAATTCTGAAAAGGAAAAACAAAATCCTAAAATAAATATTCCTAAAGAAACCCCTTGAACCCTTTCAAGAAACTCGTCATAAATCAAAATGCAGATAGATGTAATTTTATATATACATTGGACTCTAATTGATATTTCATTTTTATTTCAGCTTATTTGTGTATATAGTTCAATCGCGCATTTTTTAAATTGTGTATACTTGATGCATTGTGAGTTTCATTTCATAATGTAGTTTATATAATTATTGTTAGAAATTTAGTTCCCTTTTCAGATAGGTATCACCATAGGACATTATAAGCTCATTAGAATCTTCAGCCTATACACATATAGGCGTACATTAGATTACCTTGTATAGTTAGATAGGAAATTTATGGGGATAAGTTTTAATAACACAAATATTCATGAAAAGTTAAAATCGTATACAAATAAGAAAAATAAATGACAAAGCATAAAAAAACAAAGGGCATACATAAGTAAACAAAATAATAAATTAATACTTAATAATAATCAATTATTAAATAATGCTAGTTCTTATTATTACTAATTTAGCATTATTAAATGTATATAAAAACAGGAAACGTAATTTATTTTTCAATAGGATTATTTATTGAAAAATCACAATGACGTTGTGTACACAAAACAAATGCATGATTACTATTAACCATAGTATGCTATTGATCACTTTACATCACCTGTACGAATCGCGTTTCCATCGAAACCAACGTGTAAGTTTCATCGTGTACAAATAATACGAAAATTCTTCCAGATATAAAAAAATAGATACTTCGATAATCTCGTTTCATTCGATAGATTTTGACAGTATTTTTTCTCTCGTCTTTTTTTTTTGATATTGATAAAATTTATATAAAAATAATCTATGAGTACAATCATTTTGTAAAATATAGTATTATTTTGGTATTATTTTTGTTTTTTTTCATTTCGCGAGCTTTGTAGAAAAGGACCGTGTAGAAAACACTTCCGGTTGCTTTAGCTCACAGAATAAAGTAAAATAGTTTACATATATATATGTACATATATATGTATTCGAGAACAGAAATTCCATCCAGACGGAAGTAAATATTATAAAAATTGTATTTTTGCTTTTTCTCTCGCTCTCCCTTTCGCGCGCGTCATTGATAGTTGAACAGTACAAAAGTCGTCAATACTTTAGAAAAGATACGTATAAAAGGAAACTTTGAAACGTTACCTTCATATCGATTCTCCAACAAGAATTATTGTTAGAAAATTATCGATTATGTACACGTATCTGTAATATGGTTACTGAACAGGATGGATTGCGTTGCCTTTAGATTAAAACATGTTGCGAAATTAAAATAAATATCAATACATAATCGAGCAGTGTGGGATTGATATTGCTCTTCAAAATGATAATGTGCTATTGGACAATATTTACAAATTCGCAGTGATGCGGTGTATAAGTTTCACTTCCTGAAATTATAATCAACAAGAATTCCATACCTTCGGTTCCCTTAATGATTTACATGATCGACTCGATGAAAATTGGCCAAATATCTGACTTGCATAAGAAGATTCAAATATGCTTATATATAATGAACGATTTCGACAAACTGGTATTATAAAAAGAGAATGTAATTGTACCCGTAATCAGAACTTTTTGCGACATCATCGCCACACTTGACCCACGACTGCTCTTTCTACCTTAGACACATCCGAAACTGAGAAGCGCATAATTTCGCCGCAAAATGGCACCTTGCCACGCTGCTTAAAAATGAATTAAACGATGTTTCACGAGGCACAATTTTTAAATTATTTACACCATGCTTCGGAATCATCATCTAAACTTCATTGTCGTTGCCCAAAGCGACGAAATCATGTACCTCTTCATGGGGGTCATCCTCGTATCAGCTATCCGGCACCTAAAGTAGTAAATGTGTAGAAGGTTGCGGCGAGCGAGTTAATTTAAAATATTGTATTTTATCCATCGTTCTTACCTTCCATTGTAACTGATTGCCAACGTTGTAAAGTTCTTTCAATGATTCGGCTAATTTTCCAGAATTTTCTAATTCTTCGTATTTGCGGTATAATTCAAGAGCCGCACGGGCGTCCTCCGTTGAATCGTGTGTTTCAGATTGAATTTTTTTGCCCAAAAAATGCCACGTTAAAAATCGTAATGATACCATACGATGATGAGGCAAATGAAACAGTAAAACAGTATCTACTACCTGTTCCGGTGGTACAACTAAGTTTATTACTCTGCAATAATAAATGAGGAAATGAATTACTCCTTTTAGACACGCTTTTATAAAATTGAAATAATCCTATAAACTGATCACCTAAAATCATTCTTTAAACCGTGTCCAACGAATATTATTCCATTGTCAACTAAGAAACGTAGCTTCTTATAAGTCGATTTAAGAGTAGTTAAATGTTTACTGCTGAAATTAGCATCCAAATCACCCGGTTGAATGCCACTGAATTTTGTTAGATAATCAACCACTTGCTCTTGGGTACTTATGTAGTCGTCTATGAAGGGAGTTCCTTCCAAAGGACCATGTCTATTTGAAAAATTAGATATGTTATATCAGTCAGTATTAAATAGCAAACAACACTTTATTACAACTGTAGGAAGGTATACATAGAAAATTTTAATGAAAGAATCAATAATTAAACGTATAATTTTATATTACGCATACATATTCCAATTAGTGATACAGAATTATACATACCCACGTATACAAGTAATTCGTGCAACAGACATGTGACTCGGTTTTATAGTTGACATTTTCCCATCACTGCGAAGTTCAGATTCTTCCTGATTTAAAGTAACAAATTCTGCATCAATTCCGACCAGTTCTCCTGAAAAAGGAATAATTCCATTTACAATTGCAGTCTTAGAAAGTCTTTCTCGCGAGTTCATCTTCTTTTTAACCTTTCTTTGGCATTTCATCGGATGTTAAAGGAGTAAATGTGATGCCTCTTGTTCCCCCACTGCGAGCAATGCATTTATCTTCTCCAAATACATCATATGTAAGAGGACTAACTAAGGGTGCAGGTTCAGGTGCTGGCACAGCTGTGTAATGAAGTACGCAAGGAACTTTCCAATCTAGATTAAACCAAACTGCTTCTTGAGGGGTCACTGCTGATATGCTGCAGAAATTTATTAATATATTATAATTTGTTCATAAATATATAGAATAAACTTCTCCACTTACCAAAAATCATTTAAAATATACCACTGTGACACTGCACTACCAGCTGATCTTTCATGATAATTTGGTCCGACTCGTAGCAAGGCAACAATGTTCCGTCTGTCTTCGTTACTTTTATCATCGATGTAACAAATAACAGCGCTAAGACTATATTCCATTTTGCTCACTTTGTTTAAACTTTCATTAATCTTATTTGTGCTTCCGCCATCTCCATTGTCTGGTACTGGGGTAACATGATTTTCCAATACTTTCGTTTCCGATTCCGTCGCACAACCTTCTAAATCTTGTTGCATTTTATCGTCACTCTGACCATTTTCTACTACCGTTTCTTCGCTAGGCTTAGTACTTTCATTAGAATTATTCTTTGGATTGCTAATCTTCTCTACATTAAGTTCACCGCTACTTTTCAAAGAAATTTCTATATTGTGTGGTATCCATGAATGTGAATAATACAAGTGACTAGGTGGAGTTGCAACAGGTGTTGTAGTTGGTATAGGGGGTGTTACAGGAGATGTTGATACGTTTTCTACGAAAAGGATTTAATATTTGCAGTCTAAGATTTGATAATGGTATTTTTAAATTAAATAAGCGTACCTGAATCTCTACCCATATGCCTAAATCTACAACCAGTACGGGTGCAATTGTTACCGTATCGACAAGGTTTCACAGTGATAGGAACGGGACTTGAAGATGGACTACTTTCCTTTCCACTTAACACTTTTTGAACGACAATATCCATTTGTGTTTGCCAAAATGATTTATCCTAAAAAAATTTTAGTTTAAACAATTTGCACCTATACAGTTATACTGTATACATTATTATATTCTACAAGTTACAGTCATTAAGGATATTCAGTCTCATATAAATCTTCTATCAGAAATTTTTGTAAGGAAACTATACAAATTTCTTAAAATGTGTATAGAAAATTCTCCAGATTAAACAAGCATCAAATTTCTATGACTGCTACTGGTAGAAAAACACTGTTTCTGCTAATTTTAAAATGTATGTACAAGTTTGTGTTTTTTGTACCTGTTGTGTATCTAAACCACAGTTCAGTGCCAATATTTGAGGTAGTTTAGTCAATTGTCGAGATTGGAGAGTGGGTGTAAATTTTTGACAACTGTCACACCATGCAGGTGTAATTTTCTCGGGTCTTAAACTGCGGGCAAGAACATTTGTAAACGGAACCTCCTCTGCTACAAAAGGTAAAAGATCACTCGTTTAATGCACGAGAAAGGTATTGACACGCATGGGATACGCATAGCTTAGATATTGTCTTACAAGGATGTGTTAATTCTGGATAAACTAAGTTACACAGCAACATGATGGAATGTTTTGTAGCTTCTTGCCCACATTTGAGACAACGATGTATGTGCGTTTGTTCTGACCCAAACAGACGACTGATCTCTGTCTCTTCGTCCCGTACTTCATTTTCTTCAATAGATTTTTTGTTGTTCTTGTCTAACCGCAATAAAGATTAATTTAAAATATGACTGAATTGACCTTGATGTTTAGTCACTTATGTATCATTACTACAAATATGTTAGAAATATTTTTTCTTTTATTTCAGAGCTTGTTTAGCAGTGTCTTAATGAATATCATATATTATTTATGTACAATAGAATTTCCTTAATGTAGGTTTAATAACTCAGAGCAAATATTGATTATATGTATTTAACTATGCTTATAAGGGACAATCTGCATTTTAAGATTTTACTAGTTTCATTTCGAATAATGTTCTTTAAAAACACATTAAGTAGAACAGCATCTCTGATACATGTAAAATGCAAAACTTAAAGTTACTTCGAATTTAAAAGCACTGCTTATACTTATTTTTAGAAATAGATCATGCAATCGCGGAAAGCAATGTCTTCTGTCCTATAAAAAAAAGGAGTCGAATGAAATATGTAAAAAATCGCACAGAACAAGCAATGGGAAAACTCTATTTCCATGTAGCATAATCAAAAATAAAAGAGATGCAATATCCTAAGAATATAGCAAAAAATGCATGTATGTTTTAAATAAAATAGTCATGTGTGGAAAAGTGCTAGTGTAAAAAAAGTTGAACATAATTGCCATTTAATATTCTTGGGATATATTGCCGAGTAAGTGGAAACGTATGGTTGGATACAAAATGAAAAATAAACACAAAGAGTGCCCAATGTGAAGGTTACACGTGAATTGTGTTTACCTTTCGATGTGATCCACATATATTTACCATCCTCCTCTTGCTTCCTCCTCTTTTTTCTTTCTTCGTCATGACTTCTATACCGTGAACCAATATCCTGTAAAATGCTAGGAAAATCTTGTTCATTATAAACAAATGGTGAACACTTGGGGCCAGCTTTAAGACGAGCTGCTTCCTCTTCCTCCTGTTGTCGTTTCTTTGTTTCCAGGATTTCATAATGAATTTGATGTAGAATAAATCGATTCCAACTCTGAAATGGAAATCAAAGTAATTATTAAGTATTTGAAAATTTCAATATACTCCTCTCTGTAAAAAAAAATAGAGTATCTTCTCAAACACCACATTAGTTAATTAAACAATCTTATATCATACTTGTATCAGCCGTATCAAGTTAGTTTTCCTTTTAGTTTCTGGATGTAGATCACTCAATATAAGTCCTAATGCCGCTGCTTCAGGAACCGTCCTAAAAGCTCTGAGAAAATTTGCAGCCTGGCAAGGCAACCCTCTAGATGTGTCCAACATATGAAATAAGAATCCTAGTTCGCAGGAAAGGCAGAACTCTCTTTGGCATGAATGCGAAAGTAATGCTATCCTCACAGGTTCGCAATAGTAAAGTAACTGAAAAACATAGATGCAGAATATTTCCTATTCAGGAAAAAAAAAACTTTTAGAAGCTGTCTTACCTGTAACATAGCATTGCAGTAACTGTTGGGAAGTGTGGCTTCCAGACCGCAAAAGCTGGTACGATTATACTGATCGAAATCAAATTCATCGTAACCAAGACGTGAATATTTCACCTCTATTTTACGATAGCGTTTAGGTATCGCCACAAATGTGCAGTCATCTGTTTTAGATCGTGAGTCCCCCGCGAATAGCTTTGCGACTACGCCACGTCGTTTTTCCAAATTGTAAGGTATCTGCAAAAGAGGTATTATTTATTTTTCTTCAATTAGTCGATTGTTTTTTTTTTTTTGGGATAGCTTATACGCGAATTTTTAGTACGAATTGGGTGAATGCTCGTTTACAGTAAATGGTACAAAATTCGACACATCATTAATAACATAATTGGGACCGTGAAAAAATAAATAATACCTATTGAACACGCGTGGGACCGAGCCAATAAGTTAGGCTTACGTGTGTGTCTTACAATCTTTATTTCAATCAAATACAACTTCGATTATACATTCTTTGAGAAATATATTCTATAAACAATAAGCGTAATAAGATTATTGAGCACAAACCATTAAGCGGGAACGAACAAAATGCATCAGTTACAAACATACTGTGCTTAAAGGCGGGATTAAAGGCAGCAGAACTTTTCCACGCTGACTTATAAAATACAGAGCCGTGAAGTGTAAACATCGATATGAAATATTGATATTTCCTTTCTTTTTTAAAGCAGTTTTTAATGCTGTTTTCTTTCAATGGTCGCTAAGTGTAACAATAAAATATCTTGTATTTTAGTTGCACTTTATAATACCCTATGTGGCAAAGTAATAATTATGCACATATTCATTTTTTGTTATTTTCAAATAGATCCAAATTCAAATTATGCTAGAATCAGATCTATGCAGTACATAATTAATACATCAATATTGTAAATTACCTAGTGCGCTTGTATATGCAATAATGTAGAAGCACATTCATTTCCTTTCTAAATTGGCACATTGTTGATATCTTTATGAATAAATAAAATTTTTTTGGAAGAAATTAAGGCAACTGCAATCACTGCTCCTTAATAACTGTATTCTTATACAGTCATCAAAGTGCTATTACTATAAAAGAACTTAAAACTTGATATTGCTTTGCTTGTTTAACCGATACTTAACGAATTTAAAAACAGTCGAAATAAATTAGTTTTCGGAAACTCTTATGATCCCATCAAGGAAGATTAAAGACTTATAGATTATACACTTCATAATAAGAACTTAGTTTTATATTTGTATCACTTCAGTGATCAAAATGAGATCAAGTATAACGAATTGTTAGATTTATTTTTTATAATATTTTTTCTGAAGATATGAAGATTTAAAGAAAAAAATATACGATCTAAGAGAAAATAAAGAATGTTTTAAAATTATATTAGTACATGTATTTACCGTCTTATTAAGGTTTGTTTCTCTCGTACATTATAGTAGAGGAAATTATTAGAATACTAGTTGGACTAGTTTACGAAAATATATCACGTTTCTTTAACGTTATTTATGGACTACAATATTTATCACGAAACGCTTCAGTCTTAATCACGTTATATTATTCTGGTTCCTCTACAAAATTAACAGCTTCAATCACATTGAGCTTCATTTCTTGTCGTAAGTAATGCATTGCTCTGATTTATTGCATTGGTTTAATACTGAGATTATACCACCAAAGCCATAATGAAGTTAATAGATTATACCTCTTAGGTATTCATGTAGTTAATATTGTCTTGCAAAACTGATTGAATTAATACATCACATGTATTGAGATATATGGAATGCATATTAATAATTAATTATAACTACACATTCCATATATATGTATATATATATAAAAACAATATTCTCTGAGAACAACTTAAACAATTCAAATGTAAAGATCAATAGATACTCACAACCTTCAACAGTAATAATTTGTTGTTTTGTATCTTTTTGTCTATAATATAACTAGTGATAAAAAGTCTAAACATCAAGAATATAACACATAACTTATTTTATATAATTATAAGTGGAAATCACGGGAAAACACTCGAATGAAGGGAAAACAGGAACTTTGGAATTCAGGAAAGTTTTAGGAAAGCTGGAGAAGAATACTGTAGTAGAGTGGGTGAATATTGTTTCCTCACTTGATTTCTGCGAAACGCCTGAGGATTTGGAGCATAACCTATTGTTCCTTGCATTTTCATTGTGCGTAGAATTTCAGGGTCAATTGGTGGTGTCTTCCTGCGAAAGCAAGGAACAAAATATTTAATAGGTTTCATATGTGTATTAATTATGTATTATAAATATTATATCGCATATTTTAATCTTAAGTCTTTAAAATGATACTATGTTTGATTCTATTTGAGCATTATCAGATACAGTGGTACATTGACTTACGAACCTAATTCGTTGCAATCCGAAGTTGGGAGTACGAAAAATGTTCGTATTTAGAGAAGTTAAGGTACCACTGTACATGGATACAATTTAACATGGTTAATTAGAGTAACATACCTATAAACTTTTTTTAAATATTCATCTGACCAATCACTCAATAACAGGTGCCCAGTATATACAATAGGTATTGTACTTAGTGGTGTAACATCATCATCAAATGCTATGGATTGAATTGACTCAACTGGGTCAGCAAATTCTGTTGGTCTAAAGAAATCAAAGTATGGCTTTTTACTATGTTTTTTAAATATCATGTAACTTTTTTTATCCATATTTTTATATAACTACTAACCGAGAAAATGTATTGAACTGAGGTTCTGGTGTATTTGTAGACATAAGATGTATAGAACCTGCTGAATCTCCAAAACAAAGGCATTGGGATGTGGAGGACACATCAAAGGATAAAATCATAGCACCACCAGTAGCAACCTACAGATATAAGGAGATATGTAAAAATATAACAGCGAGTTGTCATCTAAAGAAAATTTTGCAGACATTTACCTGATATAAACATGTCATAGATGGTTGTACATTTGCATAGATAGTATCAAGAAGTTGCATTTGTCCCAATGGCGATACAACAGCTAAACGACTTGAATAACTGGGTAGGAACTTTAATAAAAGAGGGTATACCAGAGTAGTAACAGGACTTAATGCTCGCATTTGTCTCAGATCATATGCCATTAAGAAACGATCTACTGAGAGGCCCTGACGACTAAAGCCATAATACAATTGACAAACCATACTACTCTTTAATCAAATCTTTTGATTAGACTGTGTCTTACCTATTACTAAAACCACAGGTAACAAGATAATTCCCTTGAACATCAAAATCACTAAGAGATCCGCTATGCGTATCGAAGGTATGTTCTACTGATAACGTATTCGGATCCCTGAGATCAATTCTTCCAGCAGGATTACCAGCACATATAAGTCTACTATGCTGCCTTAAAATTGCGCAACCACTTTCCCCTACGTTTACCTATAAGTATAATAAAATAGTGATACATAAAAATGCAGAGACATAATTGTATTTAGTATACTTTTTTTAACACTCACTACACCAGTCTCTTTCCCTCTAGTAAGATTAAAATCAATTATTTTATCCTGATGTCCCCCCATTAGTAATCTTGTTGGAGAAATTTGAAGCATACACTGCATGTCTATCATATTTGATGACCTATAAAATTATTTAAAACTTATTAAAAGTCTGTTTAATTGCATGTACAATACATAGTATGAGTATAACATACGTGTGAGTAAATATTGGTATGCCTCTCCGTAATTGACATCTTAACAAGCTTTGGGTCAAAATTAAAATTCCCTCATCTAAGGGATGGATATGTCGAACTTCTTGTGTTGCATGTACTTGAAATGAGGTATATTTTTGTAACCCAGCCCCATAGTAAGACGTTACATGACCCTATAAGGTTTTATAATTGATAATCATTGCTTTTATACTTACTACTTACGTTATTTATTAACATGTTCACGACCATGTGTCACATATATGTAACACAACGATTTGTTTGAAGAGTAAAATGCTTTGTTTATTTTATATATTATGTTTTAAATGTTTAAAAATTATATGAATAACATATAATGTGAAACAGTTGTAAGAAAGATGATCTATGGTAAAGGTATTTAAAATGTGACCATGGTTGCTAACATGCTAAGCTACATTCATCTGTAATAACTGTTATACCCCTTGATTCCCCATCCACATAAGTTCTTCGATAGTGTCAAAAGTAGCAGTTGAAACTCCAAACCTATCCCCCCCATCGGCAAGTAAGGTTCGAGTTTCATGAAACTCAGCCCCAGCAAAATCCTCTCCAAATTGTTCTGTTGCTGGTACATATTCCTCGGTGGATAATACATAATTTGTTTCTTCCCCTGTAAGGAAATATGTAAAAGTTGAGCATGAAAATCCATGCTGTTACATATCAATCATACATTTCGATAAAACTTGCAGTGACATTTTACTGCTACAGATAGGTTAATATTAAAGTCAACAATCTTATCACTGTTCATAACAACTTTCATATTTTTTTAAATTGTCAAACCAAATTGCATTATGAGATAAATAATAATATATTCGATTTTCGAATTACATAAAATTCTAGAATATGTCATTCAATGAACAGCTGACCTATATCAGCTCAAACACCTGAAAACAATAGAAAGTAAGATAACAGTCAATAACAGTTTGTTGAATCAGCAGATAACAATTTACAAGACCAAAGGTAACACATTACTGATGCACATATATTTTCTTGACATTGTATGAATATTTTTTTCTCAAAGTAAAAGTCAAACGTACAAAATAAAATTTCATATAATACGAAAACAGCATCCAAATCCTAGCATCAACATTTCTTATCAAAAATAATCTTTGCAATGAAAATTAAATCTGTAAAAAAATATATACAGGAATAAAAGCAAAGAGTACTTCCAGTATAAAGCGTATGCCGCGTGATATTTTAAGTACTGATTAATTCATAGTTATTACAATACCCGACACTCAGAATATTTCACGTATCTATTTCGAATTTTATTCATGTCTGGCAGCAGGACACCAGATTGCGCACCATGGTCTGAGCGTCGAGTGTTACGAAGCGAATAGGTTTCGCGCCTTGCTGAGTCTTCGAGTTTACAGTTGGGTAGACCACAGTTTGGCATGATGCTGACTTTCTGGCGCCTTTGCGAGAAAGAAAGACAGTTCGAATAGGTGCAAAAAGTACTCACAAAGCAGTTCTTGCTCGTCTCCGCCGCTCTCGGCCGTGGCCTCTACGGACGGGTCGTAGTGGCCCAGAACCGGGTAGTCCATAATATTCCCGTCTTCAGGCTGTTCGTTTTTCAAAACATCGAATTGCCATCGGCGCGAAGATAGCCGTAGAATTGCCGTTTCAACGATCGTTCTCTTTTCATAGCACGCTTTCAGCACGCACACGCACGCAGCCACGCACCTTAGTCGCCTTGGCAACTGTGCAACAAGCGAAACACTTAGCCACCGATATTCCCGGTTTCAACGGCACTGAACAATCGAAACGATTCAAATTGAGCGCAGCATAACGGTTTTAGAACTGCTTTATCACGATACGCGGACTGGTTCACTCATTGAGACACCTTTAATTCATGATTCCACTTTTCTGCGCGTTTCACCCGTGTAAGGTTGTATGATGGCCTTGAAGGTGGCGACATCTGCTATTGCCGCGTCGAGCAGTTACGCCAATGGCAAGGACGCGAAACTCACTAGATCGCATTGTTTTTTTTTCTGGTTGCACTGGGTAACGTAGGCGCGAAACGGACTGACGATTGGAGAAAAATGAAGTTCAATTTGGTTCAGTTGAAGTAAATATGTAAGTTTCTGTGAATTTTAGTCGTTTGTGCTCGAATTAAACATGCAGCAGCCAAGATGCAGCTGTAAATATTATATGTAAGTGCTTTTATCGTATTTTATAATGAATTCTGAGCTTGTAGAGAATAATAGAATTTATTTATTGAACACCAATATATGTACATATGTATATATTTCACGAGTTATATTAAACAGTTTGCATATCACGTGAGAAAAGATTAGAATCACAGAAGTGTCGGAGAGAGGTACAGGTGTTTCTTTTCTTTTTTAGAAAATACGTTGAAAATCATTTGTAATTTTGTCGAAAATACATTCATCTATTAATACTTTCACGTAATCTGTGCGTTGTATTACGATTTCGTACGCAAAAAGATGCAAATAAGCAAGGACGTTTAGTTCCCTTCCATTTCCAGTCTCAAACAGATTTTGCGGTCTTCTGTGCGCACAAACGTCTTCTGCTAGCCGCGTCACCTAAGAAAATAAGAATGATTATTTAAATATAATAATTCTTTATTCATTCAATATTAACACGTTGACTGTCATGGTGGTCACCGATAACCGGAGCTTCCAAATTACTGAAGAACAATTACAACAAAAAACATGATTTTAAATAAAGTATTTAGTAACATAAGTAGCTAGACCATAGCGTAATATTACTACTGCAATACTAAATCATTAATAATTATTTTTAATATCGTTTGCCTTCGTTATTAAAGAATACATATTAATATTCAAAACGCTAGAAATTCTTATGGTAGTCAACATGTTAAATGATATTTTTTTTGGTAAATGAAAGTGTACAGAATATAACTAAAACACTTTAGTTATTAGTTGAGTTTCAGTTTTTCGAATATTTAATTACGTTTGAATCGAACAATACAACGTAAAATTCGTTTTCATTTTGTAATTTCAAATATAAATGAGTTTTGCCTGTTTTTATAAATCATTCAGAGAACCAGGGAAAACTATTGAAATAAAAAGTGCTGTATTAAAATTACCTTATGGATAATTGTAAATGTGTAGAACTGTGAAGGTATATAAGTGAGTTTGTTGCGTAGCTATAAGCATCAGAGGAGTTTCATTGTTAATGCAAAATTTTCTAGTAAATTGCTGGAGTTGTAAAATATAAACTGGAAGAATTAACGTCTCTTGTGGGAGTCCTTTTGGTTGGTGAGCTTCCCAAATAGCAAGAATTGTTTAGAAAGTCGTGGACACGTGAGCGTTGTGCGATGCGTGAGACCTACTTAAAAAATAATATTACTATTCTTAGACATGCATAATACATATTATATTTCATTAACATACCCTTCAGTCTAGGACGCATACCCTGTTAGTGTTAACGCGAATGAAGTTTCAAATAATTCAATAGATTGGTTTGACTGAAACGAACACAGAGTCTCCAATTAATATTTAGCTATCGCCTGTTACTAATAATAGAAAATCAACTTTTCTGCATGTATAAAATCGACAAAGAATCACTTGTAGCCTCTTGTCGTGTAAACGTGCCGCTGTCACCGTTTTCAAATAAAAATTGTCAATTTTGAAATAATGATGATTTTATGCGGTGCAATCTAATGGTTCTTCGGCTAAGGCAATTGTAGATTTCAGTCGAGTCGGAAGATGTTACCTTAATGTCGTCGAATCAGGCGTGTGCGATGATGAAGTGCATTAATGAGAACTCCGATTTCTTCCTCGGCCTCTGCCGACTGGCGTCTTGACATCCGATTAGTCGGAGTACCACTAACCGAGCCAGCAGTTTGCTTGGCCGGTTGCGACGGAAATGAGGATCGGCGAATAAGCGGCGGCGGTCTTGCACCTATGGGAATTTGATTCAGCCATTTTATGCATTATACTTTTATAGCCTGTCCAAGCCGATCTAATTATATGCTACCTAATAAGCGTAAAGCGGATCGATGCATGCCTTGCATTTCAAAAGACCTCTGACTGTTCATTGGTTGTCTCGGAATAAAGCCTCTCTGCATGGGGATTTCGATCGTGGAAGCATTTCTTGAACTGGCAATACCTGCCTTAGACGAGTCCTTAGGCGGTTTTTAAAAATATGCACATGTACGTATACTCGTGTTTGTTGGTTTTTCGCAGACACAGAATGAAATATTGTGTTTTAGTTTTATTTATTATAACTGTGTGTGTGTATCTTTTTTTGTCATTATCGGCGGACGTGAAATCAATCAGTGTAAAGCCTCGTTACGTATCGTGTTTTTTTTTTTTTACAAAAATATAACGTTTCTAAACGAGCAAGATACTTAATAACGTGCTAACCCCTATACACACAACGTTACTATACAAACAACAGTATAATTCTCGTATAATTCTGATCTATGATTATAGTTATAACATTTCTATATTTTCTATCTCACTTTCGTTCACGTGTACTCCGAAACGAATTATTCTAAACGGACTCCGAAAGCGCCTATCCTCGTTCGCATCTATATTTCATCGTTCAACGGAACTTTACGTTTCTCGACAAAAAAAAAAGGACTCTCTCTTTCGTTATGCGAATCTACACTGATTGGATTTGCAAACCACGGAAATTAGGATTCGTTAAAATCGTTATTTACTCTTCGATCTGGATCAAAATTAAGGTAAGAAACTAGTGCGGTCGCCGCTGTAATACCTTGTCTCTAGCGAAACGTATTCGCAATACTTCGACTAGAGCAGCTATCGCCGATATCAGAAGCATCGTCACGAGAATATGCCCCGCCACTGGAACCGATTTCGAGCGACGATCTTTGCCACTATCTTCCGTGCATTCTGTCAAGTTCTTTTCAACGGTCTCCTTCGAGACCTCCGTTACTTCGCTTTTATTTCCGTTCGACTTGCTCGCCTCTTCGACGTCGTTTCTCGTCGCATCGTCGTCCGCGCTGGACGGCGTGTACGTGCAATTCGTGTCGTAATCGCAGTGGAAAACCGACAGCAGCACCTCGTTGTAGTCTAATTTCGGACAGCGTTTCAGCTTCCGATGATCCACCGGGATCACCGCCGTCTGGAAGCTCGTCGCGTTCATGGTACCCGTGTCGTTGCCGTCGATAGATTGGTTCCGGCTGTAGTACGTTGTGTTCAGCAACAGTCGCAGAGGTAAAAACAACAGTACACCGAAGATCGTCAGCATCACTAGGATGCTGATGTTGATGCCCAGCGAGATGTGTATCTCGTGAGTCTTCAGTGAACGCTCCGCACTTTCCACGTGCATGACCGACTCCTCGGGCACCGGCAGTTGCTCGATGGACCTCGACCTCTCGTTGTCCTCCATTTCCGAATCCTTCGACTCTTGTCCGCCGGAGAATGGAATTAACCGTGATATACCTTTCCCTATCTTTCGTTCAGACGCAACTGTTGCACATTCTGTTGTGACTGCAGTTCCGAGTGGACCTGGACGCTCGACTGATATTGATTTCCAGGTGGAGGCAGCCACGTACGCGCAAGCCCTTGCAGTGCCTCTTTCGTCGAGGAATCCAGACGTGGCGGTAATTAGGTGTCGTTTAAACGGAAGCTGTCGTGTAACAGTTAACGCCTACGACGGAACCCTTGTCACCGTGTAATCGATAGTCTTTGATGTAGCTATCGACGGTAGACTATAAGCGGCGTTTAAAAGTTGCGTCTTCTAGAAGAGAAACACATAGCTTTACAAATATAGTCACGTTTCATATGAATAATTATATACTAGACATTTCAATGGAGAATACAAAAGATGTTACATGCTTGGAACAATTTTTCTTATTTTATTACGGTTAGAATAGACTCGATTTAGCTATCAATGCTACTTCTACCCTCATCAGCTACCAAAGGAACAAGACTACACTTCTCCATCAAAAACTTAGGCCGTTTCTACATAATAATTCGAGTCACGGATAGATATTAATTAACGATCTGCAACGGCGGTAGTGTCACGGAAACGAGTATTACTACAAAACAGTGTATCACAAGCAATCCAACCATAAATTTACCCGGAAAACGTAAACCCCAAGACTGGGGCCTGCGCACGCTCGCTGCGCAGACATAGCTCGAAAGCGGCTCGCGGCGCACGAGTCGATTCATCGGTGTTTGCGGGGTCTTCTTCGGTTTCCCGTCGAAGGGAAGCAACGCGGTGTCCGCTGGCAGGGCGAAGGGGAACGGCTCGAAATGGGCTGGTTCTCTCTAGCGTGTGCATACATAAATAATATTAGACAATATCGAATTAAAATTCGCATCTTTCTGCGAGCAACAATGGGTCGTGGTGTCCCAACAAAGGGAATGCCCGCCGCAGAGGCGGCGGCGGGGCCCGGTGGTGGTGGCAGCATCGGCGGCGGCATTTATAAAAGTAATAAAACAGTCGAACAACAACTCTCTGAAGTGAGCTGCGCGCGCGCGCGCTCCCGTAAGCGAGAAAGAGAGAGCAAGAAAGGTAGAGGAAGGTGGAAAGGGCTGAAGCGAGCGGGGGTATACTACGGGAAGGTGAAAAGAGGAGGGCGAAAGGAGGGTACAGAAAAACAGACCAAAAGAGAGAGATGAAGCGCAGGAGAACAGCGACCCGACCCGACCGACCGGTAGCCCAGCCAGCGCACGTATATCTTGCTCTGCTACACCGCACGCCGATTCTTCGAGGTTCTCATTGATGAATTCGTTCTCTTAGAAAACGGATACCCGCGATTTCTCATCCCCCACCTTCCGATCTCCCACGGATCATCCGGTAGCTGAATCCCGGTGAAAAACTGCCGCTAACAAATCGCGACATCTCGCGTTGATCATTATTCATGCAGGCCCGTCTTTTAGCCCGGTCGCTAATAAGACGGAAAGGCTACCGGTACATGAACTCGGACGGCCGCTAGCCGAGAGATAAGTCCGTGGTCGGATACTTAATTAGCCCGATTATTAATCCATCACGTCGGTGCGCGTATAATACCCCGTTAAACCCGTTCGTTTCGTTCCACCGGTATATCGAATTGCCGTCGGAAGATCCGTTTCGCGAATATCGCCCGGCGTTAATTTAATCTGAATACCAGTCCTGTCCGGGGGGAAGAATCTGCGCTGCCTCGATTGAGAAAACCAGTTCTCTAAACGAACCGTAATGATTATTAGCCGTCGGGCATACATCGAAAAAAACGATGATGTCGAAGGGTACGGGCCGCGCGAGGGGCCTGCAGAGGACACGCAGGTGCAGCCGGCCGATTATTGGCAAGTTTTGCGCGAAAGATGAGCGGAGGTTGAGAGCCAGGGTATGTAGAGCAGATGCTGGCCGTGGCAGTGGTGGCGGGGTGCGTGATTTTTCACCGCCGACAGCTCCTCCTTCGAGAACCGCGCATTCCACCTCCTTCCTTCTCCTTCGACCCCCTCTCGATCCCTCGCCGTCGGTCCCCTTCATCCTTCACTCTTCGTTCGCATCGCAACGCTCTCTGACCGTCTCTCTCTCTTTCTCTCTCTCTCTCTTTTTCTCCCTTTCTCTATCTCTACCCTTTCTCTTCATCTTTCTCCCTTTCTCTTGTTCACCCTCCAATCCCCGGCTTCCTTCTTCTCCGTCCTCCTCTGTACCCTCGGTGGCGAACATCGGCAACGTATGCCGCGGACACGCCACTGGACACCAGTTGCACGATCTTAGATTTGCTGATCTCGCATCCCGAGTGCACCGACACACGGATGCGCTCGGCGCACCGCACGATACGACGTAGGCACGCCTGCCAGTGCCTCCTTCTGCCCGTTCGCGTGTGTAACCCGCCAGCGTGCACGTTCACGCACGCGATACACAAAGGGCCGGGCGGGCCTCGATGCTCGTGACCGTTCCGAGAAATGATTTTCAATAATCGGCCAACGAGGAAAATACGAAAGGCGTGCCCGTGGAAGCTCCGTGTCACGACGGCTCGGTAATTTTGATTGATTCCCCGCGTGCCGCGTTCTGCCTGATCACCGCCGCGCTATCGCTTCACGATTGGATCGCGTCGCGCGGCTCGTTACATCGTTAACGCTGGAAACGTGTTTCGTCGGTTATGTTCGTTGTCGTGAGGGCTGTTTGTCGATATTTCGATTTACGATTTAATTCGCGTTTTCAGCGGGTAGCTTTCAATGACTAGCGCCTGCCTTTATGTTACCAGCGGCGTCGAGCTGTAGATATGGATTGCTGTTAGGTCTAGAGTACTCGGAGGTTTTGTTCAGGAAAGAGTAACTTGTTTTGGGATGAAAATCGAATTTCTGATTGAACTATCTTCTACAAATGTCTAACGCCACTTCGCTTGCTCCTTTTTACCACCAGATGTCCGCACTCTGGCGTTTCTTCTGCCCACGAATCTCTTCGTTTTACCTTTCTAATTCCTACTGATAGTAATCTCGTTTCTTTCACGCGTGTCACGGTAACGCCAATTTTTCCAGCGTTATTAGCGGTGTTTATTGCTCTTATTCAGTTTGGAATTATACTTATACTATGCTAAAATGAAAGATTTATATATCGATGTCGCAAAAACTGGGGATATGAAAGTTTAGTTTATTAGGTCTTCGAATCTGGAGAGTAGTCTTATAGTAGCCGTTAATGTTTAGCTGTCATGTCCAACACGGTCCTCCCGCGAGAAAAATATAACAACGTAGAGCTGTCGTTTAAATTAATACGCGTGTAATAAATCAAATTTTTCGACGACACGAGAGATTAACATTGATCGACACTAATGAATCGTATTCATTTCTGTGATGTCGTAATTTCCTTGAAAAGACATCAGATATTTTAAAGCTAATTCCAGCAATGTTATCGCTTAACGATCTGAAAACCTCTCTACCATAAAAGCGCATCTCTCATTCTCGAGATTCCTTAAACTTTCTCACCGGAATTTCCATATGATTCACAGCTCTTCAATTTATTCTACGCAACATCAACATTTCACTCCTAATTTTCCCGTTCGGCTCGACGGAACGCGAAAAACAATCCGCCCGGTCGCGTTACACCCCACCGATCCCACACAAACGGCGATAACATCTTAATCGCCGTCACTTTCTACTCGCCTCTGAAAAGAGAAGTCCACGGCACGGATCGACAATAGGGAACAGAAAATATTTCCAAGCCAGGGCCCACGGTTCATTAGATTCGCGCTCCCTTGTCTCCGTTTACCATCTTTTTCCCAAGTAATCCCGCGTGTTACCGATTTCCAGCGAGCCGTGGATCGGTCGGGCAGTCCCGCAGCGGGCTCGTTACGCTTGTAATTTACATTTGCTAGTCGGAGCGGTACAACATAGTTCGAATCGGCCGTTGAATAGAATCAACACTCGCGCAAGACCGTTCCCGCGGAACAAGTGATTTACGCAAGCGGCGCGGCGCGGCGCACAGCCGTGGCCCGTCCGTCCAGCCGGGGAGGGAGCATAGAAAGCGAAATCGACTTGTAAATCGGAGTGCCATTATGCAGATAGCGAGATGCACGGGTGAACGACGGGGAGAAAAAGCGCGCGCGCTGGTATCGCCGGAGTCCAGGGTCCGGTCTAGGGGATTTACAATCGAGGGAGATCGGAAATCACTGGCCGAGAGCCCGGGCATTAGCCATCGGACGCATCGCAGGCGCGAACGCGGCTAATTGGCTTAGCACGAGCCGCCTTGCTGCCGAGGATACCGGTAACTCCGGGCAGAGCCTTGAAGCTGTGGCACCGAAATTTCCATCGAAAGCGTTTATAAAATATATAGACGCGGATGGGACGGACGGGACGACCGGTAAGACGGTCGCGTCTTGGTCCGGTGTTCGGCAGAGGGAGAAGGTGGACGGGTAGGGGACAAGGGACGAGGTAAGCATCGCAATTACGCAAATTGCGGCTCTGTTCTCGCCTCCTCCGGGCTTACCGGCCGCGGAAGGGCATCAAGACGAACAGCACGGGTTGAAGGATGGTGTTACAAGGAATGCTCAACGTTCGCACGTACCCGTGCCGCGAACACGTACACGCGGAGACGGCTCGCGCTCCGGTGGTTCTCGGCCGTTCGATCGGGCCCGAGCGAGCAATTTGAATGAACGACACGAACGGCGAGTTTGTTGTCGGCTGATCCGAAAGGGCTACCGAGTTCCCGGTCCGTCGCGCGCTGATCGTGTCCCGGCGTGGCGAAGAGGATCGTCCGTCCGGCATGAAACCTCACTCCGGAACGAGAGGAATCGCTTTAAGAGCGATGAAAAATGCTGTTTATATCGGGGAAACTGGTTGAACGGCGCTCGGCACACCGATGGCCGGCCACTAGCGCGTGCCTGCTGCGGTCTTATTAGCGCTGATCAGCCTCGCGATAAATTTATGTGCCGGCCAAGATATATATGCCGCGAGGCACCGTCACCGGCGGACGAAGAAAGACAAAAAAAAGACGGAGTAGGAAGGGAAAAGAAAGAACGACCGCCGGTTACGCGCGGATCCCCGTAGCTTTCTGCCTCGATTCTCTCTCCGGCGTCCGTGTCCAGGCGGTTTTTGCGTCGCGCCGCCGCCGCGCGCGCACGCTTGACAGTACGCCTAACAGAGATCGACAGAAAATCTATCAGGCTTTCAGTGAAACCCGGCGGATACGCACCGCGGCTGGAATTTCTAATGCCGGCGTGCGCGCGCGCGTCAGCTATGCCCGGCACGACGATTGGCGAGAAATCGTTTTATGCTTTGTAACGTCGTTTTTGCGAAGAACGAATCTGTCCTGTCGCTGTCCGTTCCTCTTCCTGTTCCCCTCGTTCGCGCGCGAACGCGCGCGCGCCATCGCTTGCTCCCGTCACGCGACGGGAACACCCTTTTTCGCGGGTGTCGCGTTGGCTGTTCGAACGTTTTAAAAATGCCAAGTAATCTCGCAGTCCCTTGGTCCCGGATTTTGATTTTTCAAATGAGATTTTATAGATATTTGCGTTCTAAACTACTGGGTAATGAATAGGAAATTCTCATGAGATTGATTTTTTAGATTAACCGTACGCTATTTATTGACATGTTCCGCTAAATTTACGAGATCGCGCTTTCACGCTGCACGGACCACCAACGGTTCACGTCACGCATTTTATTGTTCGTTCATGAAATATGACTTCTAACGTTTGCGAGGCAGCGAGCATTAGCGTTGGCAACGAGAAAGCGTGAAACATAATCTACGCTGGAAAGGAGAAACATATAATTCTCGTGACAAATTATCGAGACGATTTGAGCGGAAAATTCGATGTGATACGGGGATAACTCGCCCAGCACTGAATCTCTTAACGCTCTCGCATTGCCTTGTTCGGAAGCGAAAATGGCAGCGCGGATTAATGAATCGCGGACGGCCGAAAAAAATGATCCGCGTCGATTAGCAGCGAGGCGGACGTATCGGGCGAAAGAGTATCAGCTGCGGCGGGATTTAAAAGCTTCCAGAAACAGCCGCGCGAGACTTTGTTAATTGGCCGGCGCGCAGTCTAAATAACGAAGAAATTTTCTGATTACATATATCGCCAGGGCAAAACCTACTCGTCGTTAAAGATTAACATTCGTTCGTTATCCAAATGAAATTATGCAGAACAGTGGCCGGGCGTAATTATGCCGACGCTTCCCAGCATCCTTGTTACGCGGACCGTTCCCATTTTATGGGACGGCCGTTCCGCCGTTCAAAAGCGAAAGGAAAAAAATCTTCATAATCCCGATTGATATTAATGTCCAGCGGGACAGGAAAGGTCTGTTTTAAGCGCCAGAGAAGCCCGGGGTCGCGTAGAGAGCCGAGCGCAAGCGTGAAGCTGCTCACCAGGGGCGTATTAACGGCGGTGCCATAAGGCGGGCATTTATTTCTCTATCGGCGGCATCCGTTGGAAGCGTCGAGAGACCACGGTCGGGTAGAAAACGATGGAAATTTATACGGGGCCGATAATTAGCGAGCCGAATCGACTCCTCGGTAGGAGTACCTCAGCGGCCGCGGTAATCGCCGTAATTTATGCCCGCTCCTGAGGATATAAGCTCGTTGAGATAGTCCAGGAGCGTAAAAAGCCGCACGGCGAAAATGTCGCCCAATTAACGGCGAATTGGAGCGGCCGTGGGGATCGCGTGTATACACGCGTCGTTCTCGATCGTTCCGATGTGTTCGTGCCGTTCACCCTCCTGCGCGTGTTCCCTCTCACCGGGAGCCACGCACCTTCTACAGGGTGAGCCGGCCGCGAACGCAGCGAAATCCCTATAAATTAACGTGCGCCAGTGATCCATCCTCGCCTGTAATTTCCATTCCTTAAACATCGTTCACCGGAGAGTCTTTCGAAGAAAGTTTCATCGCGCGCACGCGGCGTGAGCGGTTCAGAAGAAGAGGGGGAGAGAGGCTCGCCGCGAGGTGGAGAGGACACGGTATCGGTTTCACGGGAAATGGTCAAATAAAATAGATACCCACCGTGTATATAAATACACACGAATATTCTTGAACATTCTTACGCGCGAGCCAGGTATACACACGGCCGGGGACGCGACGGAAAGCGTGTGGTACCGCTTAACGAGTCGCTCCCCGCGCAAAAGCTGCCGCCGCTCCGCCATTAGCGGAACGGGCAAGTGAACCGGGCTTAAATAGCGCGACCGTTCTCAACCGGACGCGAGCGAGCGGGCGAGAGAGCGAGCGAGCAGGCGAGCAGGCCCGGCATTCCCTTTTGAACTTTGAGCCACTTTTACGATTTTATTATTGGCTCTTACGTTCGCGATATTTATGCGACGTCGCGCGATATTTTCCACGGCGCAACGCGTCGACTTTAATGGCGACCGCCTTCTACCGGCCGCGCGCACCGTGGACGACCCTCTTAGGGGCGATGCATTGCGCGGTGCACTAATAACGCTTCGACCGAGCGGAACTTAATTAGGAGGCTACAAACAACGACGGGGAACGGCCGGGCAACTCTTACGACCGTGTCGTTTACCATCCGGGAATACTGGACGTTTCCAATTCCACTGGATTCCGTGCACGCATTCGCTCGATAATTTAGCTGTCTGCCTTTTTTCGCCATTGATTAAACCGCGGCCGAACGAACGAAACTGAATACGGTTTCTGTACGAAGCGTTTCCCTTCTTGTCCTTCCCCCCCTCCAGCCCCATTTTTTCGTCTTTTTAATCGAATTAGGTCGCTGTGCGTGTTATTCGACGTTACAGGGGAATCGAGTACAGCGATTCGTCGAGCGAGAACGTCTCAGGATCCTCGCGGTAATGACGCTCGCGCGCGTTTCATTTCCATTAATTAATCGTAAGGTTTTACAATGATTTCGTGTAGATTTATCTGAGAAGTTTTGGGGATTCTCTTTTGAAGCGTCGATATGTAGTCGATTTTGAATTATCTGTGCGGGTATTAAAGCGTTAGTTAATGTAGTATTGTCCTCAATAGTTTCTCTATGATTTTAGTAACTGTGGAATAAGGAAATTTGAATTAGACATCTTTCTTGGTTCTGGTAGATCTTGTAGTTCCAGTGCTAAGGTAGTGCCAGATATTTTCTGATATTAGATGATTGGAATTTTTCTGGTTCTCGTATCAAGAGTAATTTGAGCTTTAAAGGCTGCAAATGATGCAGGTGAATCTCGCCGGTCGATTCGGTCTTAAACTTTTGAATGGTGCAGCAAATAGGGATTGATGAAGATACGAACTCCTGTCAAAGAGGCATCCATTAATCGAATGGCAGGCCATACGAAGAGCTCGATAATCTTTCACGTCTATCGGATGTTAATGACCCTAATAAATGTAACCGGGGCAAGCAGAGGAGCATTGACATTTGAGGTGCATCGTTATATCTACGCATCTCCGTTGGTCATTCCGGTTAATATTTATTTATGCATCTCAACCGGCCCAGCCTCAAACTCGTTTGGCGACGCAGGTTTGAAAGGTTCAATGAAGCTTCCTGAAGACACCTGTGGATCTTCGACGTCAACTTACGTACCATCATATTTATTAATAAGTCACGCTTCAATGAGAATTTCAATCAAAGTCTTCAGAATATGTTGCAAGCAATAATAAAATAATTTCTAATTCAACCTATATAACGTTAGAACATCAAAACGAAAGTACCTATGTGAAAGCAAAGTTTCGTACATAATACTTAAAAAGATTTACTCTGCATAGAATTATTTTCCTTACGATCTTTCTGTTCCTAAGCAATTGCCATTATATACTTCAAGATACCTTTCTTAACACAAGTTTACTTCATCTTCAATTCGTTTTAGATCATTGACGTATCGCAAGCGATTTGGTAAAAATGTCAAGTTGACTCACAGTACAGTATTCCAATCAATAGCATCGGTATAAATTATTTTAACCTTTCAAAAATATCGTTCTCGTAAATATAAAAATAGGATCAAGTTTTTCAATTACAATTCAAACGTTTCCTCCTCGAGGTCGTAGTAAAAGTTCCCTCCTGTAAAGCTTCGGCACCAGTATTGATTATTGCCAACCGCTTCATCGCACACCATTACGTAACCGTTCAAACGCTTTCTTTATAGAGATCTTATCGTTCGTGTGTTGCCTATGGTTTCCACGAGCAGCGTCCATATATGCAAAGAACGAATACGTACGTTCTATTTGTTCTCCCGTACACGTGTGCGTCCGATTCTCTCGACGGTGAGGCTCGAAAGCAGCTGCGGAAGGGACCGTTAGGAGTCGATAACGATATTCAAGCAGTTTAAAGGAGGCCTGGCACTCGTTGCGTGCCGATCGTGTCCATTTTACTAGGCGCGAACGACAGCCTTTTCTCCGATCGGCCATCACCCGGACAACGCCTCGCATGTTCCCGACAGCGAAGCCAATGAGTACTAAAGTACTTGATTTTCGAATTCACTACTTGGCAGTGTTCACAGCAGGACACTGTACGCGTACTTGTCTCTAGCCGAGTCGACGACGCTTTCAAACAAGATTATTTAGCTTCGCGAGCTCCTGCTAGATAGCTAATTTAAACCGCTAGAAATAAATCTTCGGATTTTTCTTGCTTCGGAATGGGATGTTACCATTTCCTGATTTATTTCGACTCGTTAAGGGATCCTCGCGAATGGTTTGCCTTTCTTTTTGCGGCGGAAATTGTTGGACGAGTGTTGGGTTTCTGATCGAGTTACTGCTGTCTTGGCTCTTGAAAGTAATTAATTGCATTGTAACTGAGAGTAAACATTTTTCTTTGTTGTTTATTTTTTTCGGCTGTTCAGATTTCATCGTTTGCTAGTTAATAAATTTAAAATTTAGATTCTTTTTAAACACTATTTAAATCTTTTTAAGAGATCAGTACGTTCCTGCTTATTTAAGTAAATAGAATAATGAAATTTCATTGAAAGGAATGAACTGGTTTGTTGTTTGTTTAAACTAATTTGAAACTGTCAGGATTGACCCAACGATACTGTAAAGAGTTCTGACGTTTGTTGATCACTATGTTTCGAGTTAACATCTCACCATAGACTCTCGATTGAAATTATTCGCGTCCTTTCGATGCAACCGACCACTGAGATTGCAAAAGGACCCGATAGGGAATGGAACACTGCAACGCATACAATAGCCACGCTTTACGATTCGATCTATTGCTACCTTCATTCGAAACGCGAAAACGTGGAAGTTGTTCTTGCCGCCATTCCGCATGGCTGCCCATAGCTATGCCACCACTACTACTATCCGGTCAACCATTTTGGACGACAATAGACGCGAGATGACTTAAATCGATGAATACATAATACAGATCCTGGAATCTGCAGATTTAAACTTATAAAACCTAGTACACTATTTCATTACAGTAATTAAAACCACATTCTACAAGACGAGTTCTTATATCAATTAATCCTAGAAAAATAAAAGAGGTTACAAATTTTCTTTTATTTATATCATCAAGATCAATATTAAAAAATTCAATTTTATCTTCCTAAAAATATTATTTTCCAACAGGAGCACTGAAATAGATAAAAGAACGCGATAAATATTCATATGATATCGATGAAACTAAAATATTATACTCCACTTATAAATATTTAATTCTTCTAATCTATTTTCTCATACAGTAAATACATAACTCCTACTGTGAAAACAATTAAGAACAAACGGTTTAACAATATCCTCTTGAATCTAATGCTCTTGCAGCGCAGACGAACAATGAACACCCAAACATTCCCATTTACGCGATTGTTTTCAGTCAATCGTACAAAAAACTGGATTACATCCAAAATTTCTTCTTTTCCCCCGTGCATCGAATTTAACGGCGTCCCTTAATTGATGCAACCAGATCGAATAAATCATCCGCGTCTCGTTATCCGTTCCCGGGCAGAGACGCGCTCTATTACGGTCGTCGACAAAGGTCGCCGGGTCCATGAATCACCGCTATTTTGACAGTTCAAATAATCCAGACCGCGCCAAAATAATACCCCGACGGTGTTCGGTCGTGTCCGGGCAGTTCCGCTTCCGCGAGCGTCGAGCCTAATCTCCGCCGGCTCGTATCACTCCGGCTTCTATAATTAAAAGCCGGCGAACCACGCGCCTCTGCGCAGAATAATCGCTTCGAACTCTCGAATTTTATAGATATTATCTGACAGCAGTTTAAGTCGATCTCGATGGATACAATTACGTAGACATGTACCTTAACTCTCTCTTCCTGAAGGTATATCTTTTGGGATTCATATAAATGAAAATTTAGTATATTAAGAACAATAGAATTTAGTGTACAATAAGGCTAATACAGATGAGTGTTCGAGAATGTTGCAATGGCGGATAGTAGTGTATTTGCCCTATCTGAACGGTCAAAATTAAAGGTTATATCGACTGTTTACAAGAAAATATGATTTTGTATTAGTTACGTTAAAATGTCGATATTTACGTAAAGATTTATGGCCAAAGGTAATGAACTATTAAAGGTACAGTGCATACTTACCTGAAAACTTTGATACTGAAGAAAAATTCGTACAACTTTTCTAAAGAAAAGTGTTGCGAGACATTTTAAGAGTAAAACGCGTAGTCGAATAATATCTAAGTTTCCGGATAGCTCAGCACTTTTTGAGTGCTCCAAGGATAAAAAAATTTGTAGGACATTGTTCCTCGCATATTTAGCTGCCTCACATAACAAAAGTTTTCTGGTTCAAATAATCCACTTTGCGGCGATTGTTTCAAAGTAACAAGGAGACAAAAGAAGGAACAATGTCCCACAAAAGGATAACAGGACCTTGTGTCTCTATTCTCCTAAAATATTTGTACATATTACTTATTTGCACACTTGGATTTGGCTTAAACGTTCGTAAACTAGTTGCGAGGTAACTTAATATCAAGCTGAATAGATTTCATCATTTACTTGTAATTCCATTGATGAGCAAATCAGAAAGTCGGAAGGGAGACGAAAATAAATGAAAACTTAACCTTAAGACTGGCATTCCTCAGTTTATTCATCAACTGATTACACAACAGTAGTTAATGATGTCAAGCGTACGGCACAAGGGTAAAAGGGGTCATCTATAGGCTGTTTATAGTTTCGATTGAATACGAGGATTATTGGATCAAAAACAATCAAATGATCTCGTAAATTAACGTTAACTCTCTGTTACAAATATGTCTTTTCTTTATTATTATTCTTCTGGAGATAGAAGAGTGTATTTATTGATATTTCTATAGGCTAATAGTTTGGTTCAAACATGATCAAATCAGACTGTTCAGACTTCGAGTCTTGATATCTAGATTCGAAAGCTGCAAATGAATAATTTAATGGTTCAAATACTAAGATACTCATGTGTAATTCTCCTTTTATTTAGGTTTAAGACTTCAACACACAACTCATCAATTTCATAGACAAGTTTCCACAAGTTTAACACTATGACTTCCAGGCCGCTCAAATTTCGCTGACACCATTACTTATATAAATCTAAACAATAATTTTCTCGGTTACATATCGAACGAACCGAAAGACAGGAGAGCAATCGTTGTGAAGAATCTTGACTTCCTAACTTTAACTATATCAACAAAAATAGTTCCAACTGCCTAGGTGTTTTCACGATCTCCTACTTGCCAGCCAAACTTAAAAGCTCGTCCGCAAAAAGGGTTAATCGAATCGCGCGTACGGAGTCCGCCAGCGCCGTGGCGCGCGCGTGTCGGTTTAGCCGCGAACAGAGCCGCGCTGCTCGCCGTGTGGTCCGAGAGAGCGCGAAATCAAATCGAGCGTCGCTCGCTAGCCGCCGCGCGGTTCTCGGTGCTCGGAAGAGTTCGTCAAGTTTCGTATGAGCGTGGCACATCGCGGCCGTTTGACCTGTTGGCCGACCAGGCGGGCAGTCAGCGCGACAGAATCGCTTTGTTTACACCGCCGCGACAAGCGCTCATAAATCGATACCGCGTCGCTCCCGGTGCACGCATCCAGCTTGACCGTGTGTGCCCGCCGACCGATCACCGTCGCATCCCTCCGGGGGATCGCGGCGAACGATTTTCTACCGCGATCGCTGCCCGATCGCCCAACTCCCCCCTTGCTCCCCTAACCGGACAGGAAACGTCGTTCACTCGTCGGAGGCTTAAGTGCGGCCAGGTGCAATATTCGAGTCGCGGTGTTCTTGCACCGAGTTCCTTGTACCGCTAGTTATGACCGATAGTACCGATCCGGCTGATGATAGGGATCATTTACATATCGACACGCCCAACGACTAAAAGGTGAACGACACAGATCCTGTTCGTCGCTGTTTACCGTCAATGCCAAGGACCCGTTCGGACGACACACGCTGATTTACTGCGGAAGAACACTTCGGGTTTCTGTTTACAGTCAATCTGATAGCCTTCTAGGACTATTCCGGAGCTTCCTATCGAGTCAAGCCTGAATCTCTCGGGACGTTTGGATGCTCCCTTGTAAACACTGTGAACAGTTTAGAGGATGGATCAAGGGCTCCAGTGGCTTCGCGAGTGATAATCGAGTATGGACGCTAAGTTTAATCGGACCGCGTGGCGGTATGTCCGGAGGATCGAAAGAAACGCTGTACGCACTCACACCGCGCCGTGTCCGGCACACGGTAGTGTTCGTACGGCTTCGTTCGCATAGGAGAGCGCGCGTAACCCGTGCCCGAGGCCGAGGTTAGGTAGCGCACGGAGCCGCGCGTCGGCCTTTTGTTTACGTATCAGCCGGGACGGGCCGATGATCGGTCAGGCGCCCTCGCGTGCATCGCTGTTATCCGCGCACCTTCGTAATCGCGATTCGTCGCCGCGCGTGACTCGCGTCCCGTCAGTAGGATTTCGCGCTCGCGGCCGCGACGAGCCGACCCGACCCGACCTGACGCGACAGAGTCGATCGCACGCGACCTCCGCGCGCGATCCTCGTTCTCGCTGCATCGAGCTACACGTGTGTGATCGTCGTTGGTTTAGGATTATGAGACGCTTCGCCGACGACGAAACCATCTGAGGATCGAACCGAGGAGGATCCAACGGCTTCGACTCGGTGAGTAACGCCACGCGCACCGCCTTTCGACGTGGTATCCCGCGTTTCCTGGAATTCCCGCGGCGGCCGATTGTTTTGGAGCGTGAAAGGTGCGCGGGACGGCCTTCGGCTGTTGCATATCTGTGCCAAGCACCCGGCGGAAATTGTTATTTGTGCGTTGCTCGAGGAATGTCGGAGTTGAACTTTCTTGGAACGCGGCGAGCTGATGTTTAGGTGATCGCTGAACGATGCTTCTGGCGTGCTATCGCTTGTCGCTTCGATCGATGAGCGATCTTCGGTCTTGGTTACGGAGAGTACTCGGAGTTACAAAATTGGTGGTCCGTGGTTGTGGTGTTCGATATTTATCGATCGATTTTTGGATTGGAGGTATAGATTCTGGTTGGTAATAGATTATTGAAATTTGCTTTTAGAATTTTTATGCTTTGTTTGAATAATGTTTGTTTAAAATGTTATTGGTGCTAGGAATGGATTAGTTGGGTACTTTTAATTCTCAGATGTATTTTTATTAGGTTTGTCCTCTTATATTTAGTTTGTATTTTATACTTTTGTATTCCTTATAGAACTGGTTGTTTTAAAATCTTTAAAATATGTCTTAAGTCATCTTTGTTCTTCTTGTATTAATTTCTCAAGTGTACAACTCAATTCAATTCAAATGTTCTTTTTTTAATTAAATATTCTGTTTCGTGACATGATTCATATTTGCAGAAAATCTGTATGTTGTTATTTTATGTAACGTGTGCCGTAAGGTTATATAGATAGAAGCAACTGGCGGCGGAAGTACAGCCTGCTGATAGCGGAACTCGAAGTGAATATGTAGTTGCCACAGTTCGCGTACATTCCGGTGGAAAAGTTATTTCGGTGTCGTGCCGGCTCAGAACCTTTCGCGTTTCGAAGTGACGGTGTGGTTTAGAGTTATAGAGACGTCAGATATTAAAATTCGTGCTGTTAAATACTGTTTGCCTAATCAGCAGAGTCGAGATTATAATTACTAAAGATCACTACTCTAAAATAAATTGACCTTCTTTCTTTTTAAATAATACTTTTAAGTTTCTATTGTTCCGAAATGAGTCACGTATCTCGCATTTTTACAATTATAAATATGAGCATCGTGTGGGGTACGCACAATTTAAAAAGTATTCAATATTTAATACAGATATTCGGTATAGATAAATAATTACAAACCAGTATTTTTGAAAGTTCATTGTTTCAGCGTTAATTTATATATTCAAGAAAATCATTTCATTTATCAACTCCTTTACAGTATCAGACCACAACCAAGCACAAAACTAAAATCCTTCGAATGTACATACATAATTGACGAAAATATCCTTCAAAAAATAAACTTTCATAAAAACCGTTCATATCACAAGCCAAGAAACACGAGCAATGTACATAGAATTATCAATCCAACATTTCCAAACATTTACAACCCACACGCACAAGAAAATCTGAAGAAAAAACCGGCAAGAGCCTACCTACGTTCCACATACGAGTTAATTCGAGTTCTCCAACTTTTCCCCGGCGCGAGTAGAAGAAGTAATGTACCTCGTAACGTACATCACGGACGTACGCCGGGGTCCGAAGGGGTTAAACCTACAAGTCTCGATATCCCGCATTTACCTGGCAAGCATAACCACCGCGCGGCAGTTGAAACTCATGTTCCCAGCCATCGTAGCTCGAAGGGGGATGAAAAAGGGGCAGCCTAGGCATAACAGTCTCATTCATAGAAGCAGTTACAATCGGATATTCATAAAATCCCGAGCAATTCCGCAAAACGGTCGAGCCCGAAGCACTTCCCTCGACGAGCGTAAAACCCGCGATCGAGTACATCGAGTGCGCGCCTCGTGTTCGCCCGGTACCATTCCGGACAGTGTCAACGCGACCCGAACGATCAGTCGTCGATCGTAAACGTCCCGAGGATGATCCGGGCCATGTTTCAGTCCGCTCCTCCCCGCTTCGCCCGTCTCCTGCCTACCATTCGCCGATCCATAAACACGTTACTACGTATTCGCCGCGTCTGTTCGAACGGAACGGTGATCGTTAGGTTTTCTACGATCGGCGTTATGTACCCGGGGACAGCCGGGAGAGGGACGCGGGCATAGAGAAGAGAATCTGTCCGCGGCTGGTCTATCGCCGCCGCGGCCAACGGTGTATCGGAGTGGAGTGAAGCAGATAAGATAGCGGGCCCCGGTTATCGAGCCTCGCTTACACTCGGTTCACCTGCGTCCTAAGTACTCTTATCTCGGCCTTTTATCTGTGACCTCTGCTCCGGTGCCGGCGGTGCCTGATATCGCGGCCCAGTCGAGACACGAAACCGTCTGGGGCCCGTATGCAACGAGACCTATACAAGTGCACTCTCTCCACCTCCTCCTCTCTCTCTTTCTCCGTTACATACACAGGACTGTAATGTCTACATCGGAACGGTGCACGACCCACCTACCTTCTTCACGCTCGCTCGTTCCAATTTTCAGGATTGCCTCCTGCGACCGTGTCCTGTCTCTCCTGCCCCCAGTCGCATTCCCTGCCACGCAGATCCCACCGTTCCCTCTCCTTCTCCACGTTCAACCCCGGGTTCATCGGTGTCCCGCTATTTTCCTCTCTTTTTCTCTCTCCGCGTTCCACGAAGATGCGATCTTGTCCACCGACCACGCCTTCGACGCCGCGCGGAGAGGAAGGCAGGCCAGCAGGCTAGCAGGCAGGCGGCGTGCAACGTCGATCTCGTTTCGAGAGACCGGCGTGTGTCGTTCCTTCTTATTTCCATGGGGAGGGAGAGGGTGGCCGGTGAACGAACACGCTGGAAAGAGGAGAGAGGGAGAAAAAAAGGATGTACGTATCGAGTGCAGGATATAACCGTGCGTCCGCGTGGCAGTCGATCCTGCTGTTGGTGGTGGTGATGATGGTGGCGGGCGGCGACCATAGCGGCGGCCGTGGTGGTGGTGGTTTCTTCATTGCGGAGGTCTCCCAGCGTGCACGCTCTCGGACGGTCCCCCGACACTTTTGCAAAGTAAATCTCGTTTCGTAGCCAAGCATCGTCCTTCTCCCACTTAGTGGAAGGACTTCCGTCACCGTTGACGTTCCTCGTCGTGCTTCGATGCTCCGCAAAAAATCGGCTGCGCTCGGCTGGAACGTCATAACCGCGTTCGCTACGTGTTTCTTGTACGGACCGCGACGATTCCTTTCGTCTCCCCGGCAGCCCGTCGCCCCCTCCGTCCACGCCGACACGTCACGCATGTTTCTTATAGCCGAGTAAATTCTCGGCTGTGCCCAGGCCACCAATCCGCCGAGCATCGTTTCTGCCCATTTTTTTTTCCTTTTTCGTCTCGCTCTTTTCACTTCCCCTCCCTGTCGTTTTTACTTTGTTTGCGCGCGTTACAGATGAGGAGTGGAGACCGCAGTCGTACGTTACTCGACCGATAACGCGGTATTTTGATTTCAACCGTGGTGACAGGTGCGCGCGCGCGCGCGCGAGCGTCAGCTCTCTCCCGCTAGGCAGGACACCTAGCCAGGCTGTTTCTTGTTACCCTCGATCCGCCTGGCGGCCGGATTTTATGGTAACATTGATAATTTACGATCGCGCTGGAAGAGCTGGGAGACCGTGAAATAATCGTCGGCGTTGCTGTGAGCTAGGAAAGCTTTATCGGCCGTCGCGTCGCCTTATCCCGGCGCGTCATTACCTCGATAGCGGTTGCGCGCGCGTATCGAAAAAGAACAGGCTTATCGGCGGCTCTCCTTCCAGGAAATGCAGCGCGCGCGCGATTGTCGGGAAATCGAATCGTATCTGATCACCGGACGAACCGGCGCTAGGATCCTCGTTTCTTCTTCTTTCGCGGTTTCCCGTTTCTCTCTGTTGCTCTTCGTTTTGTGCTTGTTCTCGTCGTCGTCGTCGTCCTCTGTGTCGTCGTAGTCGCAAGATTTCGCTGTGTACCGCGTATCGTCGCGTGCGTATAAACGCACGGAGATAGGCTTTCTCGATTGACGGGAATGAGCCGATCGTGTTTACCTTGCACTCGTTGAACGACTCGATCGATCGACCGCGACAATTTGTATGGGGCGTCGATGTACTCGCTCGATAGACCAAGATTTTTCGCAACGCGGTCACCGCGGACGGATATTGTAATCAGTCATCGGGTCGATGTAGATGAAACGAGCCGATACCGCGGGCAACGGTTGTTCGCCGCTTGTAACGAGGGAAATTCGTATGGGACGGCGATCCGATCGAATCCGAGGGACTTTATTGGTGTCCCGATAAGGTGGATTGAGCGGTCTCGCCTTTTCTGATTCTCGAAAGCTGTCCTTTGCGTACGTTGTAAGAACATTGAGGACGTTCTGGTTGCTACGTGAATTTTTAAGTTTCTTATACTTTTTCAGTGGAAGTTCGTTTTCTTGTTTTATATCCTCATCAATTTATATACGGAGCGATCGGTAATTATAAATTGGAATGCTGGGACCGTTCCGTAAATTAGTCGGAATTCTTTAATCGCGGTGTTTGTAATTATTCGAATGTTTTGGTCGATTAGAGGAAGATAGGATCGTAACCGTAGTATATTGTGTTTACTGTTTCGTCCGATGATCCATTAGACCATTAAACAACAAACAACAATACGCAAGTGTGTTCAGCTCTAATTACTGAGAGGGATATTTGTTTGTTTGTACTCGATTCGTTGGGATTTGTTGTCCTAGGTGTAGAGGCGCCTTCCTTCAGCGCTGCCAGGTGGTTAGCAAACACGGCGCATTGTATTAGATCTTCTTTTACGAGAAGGCAATTAACCTCGAACATTTTACCTATTCTCCATATTCGTATTTGACCTTCATCAAGCGTTTTTATCGAATTCCTTAAAAATACCGAATATAATAGAGACCTAAAGTAAATTTGCAGGGAACACAGAAGCCCTTTCATCCCGGCGAAGCATTAACAATAAAACAGCCGCGGCGTACTCAACTGTGAAATCCTGAAGGGTTGAACTTACACCACCATTCCAACGTTGAATCTCTTTAAAAAAAAAAACCGTTCCACCTCTCTGCATCGTTTTCGCCGAGAAGCCGCCGGATTCCCGGTACCACCGTCGTTGCGGTCACACCTCTCGTAACGACGGCGTCGTACTTTTCACGTAATTACGTGGTTCCAATAAATCTGACGCGTAACCGGCGAGCGCAGCCTCGAATTAAAAAGATTCAATGAGGGTACGGCCGATCCGGCGGCGGCGCTTAATAGAAACGCTTAACATTCCTCCGAGGCGGCATTAAGATATCCGCGTAATCGGGCCTCTCATTATCCGTCATACGATGGCGCCTAATATCACGGTACGGCCATGGGAAAGGGGGCAGCGGCCAGGGGAGACGGAGAATCTCTTCCTTTTTTAGCCGCGGCGTGTCGAACACTTTTCGTACATCGGTGCTACCCATAGTCGATGCTGATGCTGGTAGTCACCCAGCCTCTTTCGGTGTGCTGATACAAAAGGGGACGCGACGCTGGATGTTGTATATGTATGGCGGTCGGCAAACAAGAGGGGCAGGTGGAAAGGTTGTGCAACCTGTTGCTTCGGTGCACGGGACGAGGAACGGTAGGATGAGAGTTCGGGTTTGGCTGCGGGTCTGCATGAGACGGCACACCGGAGAAACATTCTGCCCTTGGGTATGGCAATCACAATGGGGCGAGTCTCCTTCTCCGTGGCTCTTTCTCCTTGTGATGTACGCTCTCGTTGCTCCTTCGCGCTCTTCTTCTTCTTCTGCTTCTGCGTCTTCTTCCTCTGCATCTTCTGCTTCTGCATCTTCTGCTTTCGCTTCTTCTGCTTCTCCTCCTTCTTCTTCTTCTTCCGAAGTCGATGCGGTTCTTCCCCCAGTCTCTCTCCGCCTTCCTCTTCTTGGACGTCGCGCCCCCGGGACGCGATCCCGATCTGACGCGATTTGCATAATTCCAGTATCCCCGCCCAGCCGTTCAGCTGCTCAATTATTAGCTGGAATTTAAGACGTGTTTAAGAAAATAGCTCGACCCGGTTGCTTTTCGCTTCTGACGATTCAGGTCCGATTGCGCCGCCATTAAGCTTCTTTGTGTGATAGGGGGGAATAGTGGCAGCAGCCGGATGTGGTCTAGAAAATTGTATAAATTCCGAGTCGAACGACGCGACGTGGCAATTAACGCGGTAGCTGGCGAGATAAGAGTGTAGGGATATTGGATTCTATAATGTTAAGGAAGTTGTTTAATGGAGGTTGGATTGGGAATGGTTTGTTATTGTAGATTGGGGTTTCTTATGTGACTGGAGAAAGGATTTGCCTATTCGGTTTTAGTTTTGTGTTGTATATATTACAAGACAATTGCTTTTACCAATTATGGTATTGGGGATACGTTATGACAATAAATATTAAGTGTATACGCAACGGTATAAGTATAATGCGCATGTTTAATGAGATAAATTTGTATGCATCACACGAGCATAATAATTATGTAAATAGCACCCGTATATATCTGAGAACATGTTTTTGTTGGCATAATATTGAAAAGCAAGTGTGGGTTACATAACATCGATTCAATATCTCCTTTTATAAAACCCGCAGGTGTCCCAATATTAATGAATAGGGGTTGTAACTCGTGGATTTCTCTATTCGCTGGAATTTATTGTTCCATTTTATCATGAGGTTTATGTATATATCTCTCATTTAATGGTAACAATTATTGATTATTAATTTGTCTTTGTTCCTTTTGGCTGGACACTTTAATGAGCAATGAATCATTTGGTAAAAACTGAAGGTTTTCTGCTATTAAGGGTTTTTATTATGAAAGCAGTAAGATTAATGTATTTTTGAACTTCAACTACGTCCTTTTAGGTTTAAGCATACATTTATATTAGTTATATTCAATAAACGTACAGGCTACTTATTTATTATGTAACAAGTGATTATTCGTTAAGCCTGAAGTAATTTTAACGTGATTCTATACAATAGAGTTATTTGGATTAGTAACGATCACTGAAACAGCGTAAATTCTCGTTTAGATATTTTCTGAGTTTTAGTTCCTATAGTTTGCAGGAATAATTGCATGAATGAAAGTGCGATTATTCGGTATTTACATACATGACATAACGCTTTTTCATAAAGGAAAGTTATGGGTAATCAAGGCTCATTACATGTCAAATTAATGCAAAATGCAATTTTTTTCTCGATAACGAAATTCGTTAAGCTTTATTTCTTTTGTTGGGAATATGGCAAGGATGAATTTAATTAATTGAAAATTAATTATTTTATAATGCAAGTGACCATCGATATTTTCGTATTTCCTAATTTTAACAACTCCGTTCTCTCTAGACACACGGTAAACCTAAAAAGAAGCTTATCGAGACGTCGAATCATTATTAGGTTTAAATAACATTTGTTGTCAGCGCCGGAACGAATGAAACTTATACACCGTTATCACGGAACACGTTTTTATCAGCGGTGCGATATGGTAACGAGGTCTGTACTTACGGATGTCTGTTGCGGTTTTTCGTTCCACATACGAGATTTACTTTGTGTTACCGTCTACGGATTTAATTGGTCGCATGCGATTAAAATTCTCTACGTCTGGTTGCTCGAAGAGAACTATATTTTCCACAACCCACTAACTATAAAACAACTACCTAAATATTCCACGCTTTATCCAACTGTCCGTTACAAATATTTAAATAAATCACCGACAGAAATTGCACCAATTAAACAAGAAGAAATAAATATACCCAACCACCCATTACAAATTCCAATGCACACGATTTATATCAAGCAAACAATTATTCAAACGAAATCCAACAATAATACAAATTTAATTAACTTCTCATGAATGATTGTCATCAAATGTTTCAATAATTTTCATTCAGAGATCAACGTATAATCTGTACCTTCGTTCAGATAGATGAAACATATTATTGATCAAAGTTTATTACGACGCACTATTCGATCAAGGATACGATCTGAAAGGATCCTGAGCGCGACGTCCCTTCGATCCTTTCCGGTCCGCACGAATGTGCAACGTCAGGTTTATGTACTCGCCAATTTCGTTGATTAAAGCGCGCCTTCATCGGTGATATCCTCCATTAATCTCGCATCGGGTCGAGTGCATCGCGAATCGCGCTCCTTGATGCGCGATGTGTGTCTCTGGCGGCCGGGAAGAATCGGCCGCAACGCGTTAGGGCGCATTCCCACTGGTCAACCATCCACGAAGCGCGGACGCGCGCAGGGTAATATTCTGATCCATCGGGCATCATTATAATTCATTTTATTGCCGCCCACCTGTACGGGACGCATCCTTTATGTATTCGTGCATCTGCGTGTGCATCCTGCTCAAGCGTTCAGCGTCTTCTTGTTGCCCGAACGGCAGATTATTCTCTCGATAATTTCGCGTGATACATGGCAACGTGTCGCGCGTTCATCGATATCGTTTAATTCCTTCCTCGATCGTCCCTCGTCCCTTGTATTCGTGCTCCCGACGATTATACGTAAGTTTGCGTTGCCCACGAGTTTACGGGCTAACTTGTGCGCCAATATATCATGCGAAGTATCAAGAAAATTATTCAAGCTGTTTAGGCCAGATAAAACCCGCCGAACCGAGTGGCAATTTTGATTTTTCGAATATAGATTGCGACATTAATATCCTATGGACCTGTTACCCACCGTGGACTATTCAAATCGTCGAGAATAATTAGGCATAATTGTATAATAACGAGTTTGTGAAATTAATCATTATTATTTATGAACAGTTTGAGGATGACTGCTTCGGATTAAAACTTCTGAAAAATTGCCGAAGATCGTCGTGAGAGATTAATGTAATTAATCACCGGAATGAATATTAATCTGGTAACTTCATTCGAGAAACATGAGTTGAAATTAAATTTCTTTTTGCGTTAATTTCGCTAGACCTTTTAGTTACCCGATATTTATTAACAGGCTTCTCACTTGGAGGAAATTATGTTCTATTACATATGATTTATCAATTTATAATCGTTACCGCTGTCAAATAACCTACACACTGCAAAATCGTCCACCATCAAATCATTCTCACAAAAACCTGAATAACCGTCAACAAGCGAATCACGAGAAACCACCCTAAATTCTCCAAATCCCATTTCCATCTCCCCCACACGCGTGCTCCGACGATGCACCGCAATATGCACGCGATACCTCCGCCTCTGACCCCGGGCCGCATGCCCGCGAACATTCTCATTAATCGGGGATCCTCGAATCGTCGATTACATCAGCGCTATTTCCATCCGACCACTTAACTCCCGGCCGGGGCAAAAAAGCGGCGTCGGCTGCCCGCGGTACGATCATCCCGCGGTATAAACAAAAATTCATTCCGTTCGCCTGGTCTGCGCCGGGTCGGGTCGGAAGGATGTTTACAATTACCAGGCAATTACCGAAGGGGGCCTCTCGCGTAATAGCGAGACGCATAACACCGGTGGAAACGCACCCTTACGCCGGAGGCAATGAAAGAAGCTGGTCCGCGGCGCGGCGCGCGCGCGGCACAGGGCGAGGCTCTCTCATCGTATCGCATCTGCGTACTCTCTTTAAAGGCGTTGGGCGTTCACCCCGACCTCGCCAGCCCGGTGCAACTGGTTCAAATGCATATCGCCTAGTGCAGAGGTGCACTACTGGTAGCGTCCGTCCCCTCCCTCGCCGCCGCCGCCGCTGCACCAGCCACCATCATCCCCCTTTGCTCCCTGCCTCCCTCGCCTAATGGAGCTTGCAGCGGCCGGATCTCGTCCTGGCAAGCGGCACGAGTATTTCGACGGTCGGTCGCTGCGCCTCTCGTCTTCGCCGTCAGCCATTTTCGCGTTGACGACCGTGGATCGAACGACCGCCGATGAAACCGAAGAAGCAAACAGTCAAGGAGCTGATCATCTTTCACGCTGATCGGCTAAGTCGATCGTCTTGGACTGGTTTAGGCTAGAGGAGAGTTTAGGGTGTGGGCTGACCGAACAGGCAGTAAATGTAAACAAAAATCATTGCTGACTTAGGTGTGACTGGGATGATCGCGTTGGTCAATCGTGGAGTTTAGCTTGTGAATGGTTGGAGTATTTCTGCTGTTCCGTCTTGTGAAATGTAGTGAGCAACCTTTGTGTTGACGTGGGCGAGGATTGAAGGCTTAATGTCCTTTGCAATCTAGAATTGAAAATCTAGCATTCTTTGCAGGATCGAGAGCCTAACATTCTTTGCAGCCTAGGATTGAAAGCTTAATGTTCTTTGCAACCTTGAACTGACAACCTAATATTTTTTGCAGCCTAGAACCGAAAACCTAATATTCTTTACAGTCTAGAATGGAAAACCCAATATTCTTTCAGCCGTTCGCAATATTAAAAGCTTAGGATGATTCAGTCTGCAACTATCTATGAATAAAGCGATACGATCCAGGATAAAGTAAGGAAAGAGAACGTTCACAGATGATAATTTTTGGACATCAGCTGCCAGGTCTCACGTAAGGATTTCGAGGGCAACACGCGGTTCGCGGGTTACGCAGCTCTGGGTTTAGGCGGTCTAGGCGAACTCGCGAACCAGTGGACTCGAACCGGGGCGCCGTTTATGATGGAATTTTAATTGGCTGCTGGGCTCATTACCGGCTGCCCTACCCCGCGATAGACAATGCGAACGCCGGTTTTTAGCTCGGTTTCCGCGCTAATTGGAACGGGTTACCGATTGGGAACAATGGGGGAGGGAATTGCGATGGAACAAATGGCGGAGGAATATTGTTCGGTGTAAAGCAGCGGGCTATTAAACGTGTGGGGCTCCGGCGAGAGGATGGATTGTCGGTGAATATACTCGGTCGTGTAAATGAATGGACCGGCTGTTAAAATTGATTACTTCAGTTCGTTCTACGGGATTGAAAGTTATTAGACGGGTTCGATGTTTGAGGATCTAGGGGAAAGTTGTTTGATCCGTTAACCGAAGGATAAGATTCCGGCCATAATTTAATTTGCTGCAGAAATCTGTATGAAATTACACAGGGGAGTTAGAAGGACTTTTCGTGGTCCATAATTATTTTTGTCTCTTTATATGTTTACAGATATAAGAAAATGAACTGAAATGATTAGCGTACACGTAGAAAGAGAATCCTGATAAATTTAATTTAAGCGAGCTGGAACGATGAGCTAGAATGTTAGAATTCCGAGAAGTATTAGACTAGTCGGATTATCAATCACATGTTCCTGAAGAGACTGATAATCGATCGGAGAGTTGCCAGTGAAATCAAATCGAAGATCTGTGATTATCTCCGCGTGTACTTTCATCTGCAGGTATCCTTTCACCAATGAATTCGATTTTCTTAAATGTTACGTTGAGGAACGTATGAAGTCTAACGACAGGTACACACGCAACTCGCGTCTAACGCGATTACACGAGCTTCAAATCCGATTTTCGAACAAAGGGCTTTGTCTCGGTCATGCATAAATTGCCTTCTTAACGGCACAGCCTAAGACAACTGGGATGCGGCGAACATATGGTGGTTTTTTGATTGCACCGCCGCCACAATTTCTTAGTTCACTCCCTCTCGCTAATGGATACAAAAGGATAATGCCGGGGTAGCGCTGCTTCTGTGGATTATCGCATAACAGAAGCAAGAAAGGGACGGGTGACCATTAATGGCACTGTAGCTTCGATAGGTTGTGCTTTTGTTTTATCGATACAATTGCGCGGCCGGGAACGCAAAACGACTGGAGGGCCTGTAATGGATACTCCCGGAGTGTACGTGCTGATCATTGATGGGGATGATAAAGTCGGTACTGATTCTGGAATGAGCGTAGGCGATGTTTGAAGTTACGTTCCGATGGTAACCACAACCTTGCTTTCAAACAGTCCTGACGATACCCAGTTTCTTTAAGTTTCAATCGATGAAGATATTTGCGTTCGATTTTCTTTGCGAGGAAATGACTTCTTTCTTTACTAGACGAAGAAAGTTGAGAATACTGAAAGTGGAATAAGGATTATTATTCTCTTTGTCATATTTCAAAATTCTTTAAATAACATATGTGAAAATATGTTTCCTTCTTTTCAATTATTAAATACAAATAAAAATTTAAATACTTTTAGGATTAAGAATGTAAGTCACTATATAGCAACACTTGGCTACCGTGTCTGTTCACTACTCACTCTTTCTACTTCTTTCTAGTACGAACGCATAGTGCAGTCTCCATCCCCATTCAACTCCCATATTCATATACGTTTCATATCGATACGAACCTAATACACAATGAATACTAAAAGCAAACAAAATTATCAAAACACTAAAACAAACTCCACTGCAAATACAAAACGCGTTCCACGAAAAACAATTAAATCCTCGCAGATTCCGCGTCACGCGACAAAAAACTTCAAATCGTCATCAAAGAAGGATGTACCCGGTTACCAAAAAACAGGAACGAACGCATTTCGAAGCATCAGCTTTATTGACCAATCCCGGGGCGCTTTTTATATCGGCGCGCGTTCACCGGGCAGCATAATCGCGGAGCAACTTTTGTCAGAACGAGCCGTGGATGGCCGTGGTACGAGTTAATCAGCGAAAAATCGGGCGCAGGCCTGACCGTGTCCGCAACACACCCGTACGATCGCCATTAACGTGGATATCTGAATATAGATACTTCTTGCGGCCGGTTACACGCGGATACGGCTTCGCGCTCGTGTGGCAGTATATGGTTTTGGTACACGGGGGCATAAGTGGCGGCGCATGCCTCGAGCAACGTCGGCGGTTTTTCTGGCTCGGAAGGGCCCGAAAGAAGCTCGCCGCAATTAACGGCTCCGTAAATTTACATACGTCGGCGATCGGCAGGGATAAATGGGCAGAAGTCGCGTCTCCGCCGTGAACGAGGCGAGCCCAACAGATAAGCAATCGCGTAAATCTCCGCTGGGCAAAAAGCCGGATCTCCGTTTTGCCGAAGTGATTTCGTAATTTCATTCAGAAATTGATTTTGCGATCTATCTTCGCCCGCTGCGAATTATCGCGGGCCGCGCGCGCCGAAAGAAATGATCTTCGTGAGAGCAGCGCTGGAAGTTCTTCTTCCACTTTTTTCCCCTTCTTCTTTTTGTTCCTCTTTTGCCATCTTCATTTTTATCCTTCTCATCTTCTTCCTCTCTTTCTTCGTATTCTTTATCTTCCTTTTCGCTCTCCTTCATTTTTTCGTTTCTTCCAGTGGTCGCGTTTTCGGAAACGAGTCCTGCGATGCGAAAGCTCGTTATTTATTGCAACAGGATCTTCGAGCTCTCGTAAATACACTTTTAATCTGATATTGACGGCGTCTGAGTCTTTTTGCAGCGCGTACTTCTTTGCCAGTCATATTTTATATCGGCCGAGGAACACTTCGTTTCTGGACGCAAAGTGGTTGTTAACTTGGGGAGTGGGCACCGCTGGAAGTTTAACATCTCTATATCGGAGCATCATTAAATATTGATTTGTAGATTTCGATAAGGAGGGTAGAAAAATCGTGCGTAAATTCTTCGGCGGAATTGATGGGCGCGAGTGGAAGCTTGCTTCTGTATTCAGCTTAATTAGGTGTTTTTGTCTTTAACGAGCTGGGGCACGGTTTTTCGTTTTTCCTCGGATCGGGATACCGAAGATATGTGACTTCTTTTTATCTGCGTGAAACAATCAAAATAAATCAAATATTGTTTGGTTAGTATAAATGAAATCATTAAACCTTTTTCAAAGTATTCACATCGACTGTTACATGTACTTATTCTTCATTCTTCAAAGTTACATTAGCATTAACATCTTCTTAAAAATTCCTATGCATATCATTGCTATATCCCTAATTCTCACAACTCACAAATACTATCAATCAAACACATAAAACACCTCTCAAACAAAGATCAGTTCCCACGCAAATAAAACTTCCGTCCAACAATTGCATTAATTACCCCGAGCAAACATCCACAGCGAACAATCCGATCAACCCCCACCCCTGTTGCAGCGCTCGAGAAGAAAACGATCTCCACCCCTCGCGCCATAATTCCATGAATTTCCGCAACACGCACGACCAAGCCCATGCAATCCGGAACGTTCCGGTGAACGCTATAAATCGGCGGAGCCCTCACCGACAGCCAGTTTCATTGATCCCCGTTTCATTAACAAATTCTTTAAATAAATTCCTTCGCGGTAATTAAAGTCCGGCCGAGGTTCTTTCTTGCAGAAGCGGTTGGTCGCGACGCGGCCGAAAGCAGATCAATCACGGGCCGCACGGAATCGAGTCGTTCCTTTTTTTTTTCTTTCTTTCGAAGACGCGGGATCGGGTCCCGGGAGGAACGGTTGAGCGGATGCAAACGAGGATTCGTCTCGCCTCGCCAGAAGCAACGGCAACAGCAGCAGCAGCAGCAATTGGATTCACCGATTCCTTTTCGCTAATGAAGGAATCGTCGGTTCGACTTTGTAATTAACCCACCATGGGCACGACGACCACGTCAATGAAACTCTCGTTACAGATATACAGACGAGGCCTGCTGCTCTCGCTGTTGCTGCTTCTGGTGTCCTGGCGCTGGCTGCTGTTCGCCTCCGTCTCCCTTGCGGCTTGCCTCTCCTTTTCATTCTCGTCCCGCCGCCGCCGCCGCCGTTTCCTTCTTCGCCCCGTGTCCCTCCACGATGTTCGCGGGGCCCTCGAGATCGTGGCTCTCGGCACGGCCACGTCGCAGAAAGTAATTACAATAATGAATGTTTATTTTCGCAATCAGCTGAACCGCGGTAGGTAGACTTATACCATTCCGTAAGGTAACTTCTCTTGACTCTCTTTCTCAACCCCTGCGGCAAGGTGGTCCCTTACTCTTCCTCGGGAGGCATCGACGTAACTCGCGTTGATCGCCTTGCACACGCGTCCCCCTTTCTTTTTCTCTCTCCGTCTCCTCTGGCCTTTCTTTCCTTCTTCCTTTCTCCCGGCTCGTTGCCGGTTCCACTTTGCTGGCCGATATGTTGACATACTGTTAACTGTCGCGTGAATTCGCGGAGTTTGACTCGCGAAAGATAAATTGATGCGATACGAGGATTGTTTTGTGTACAACGCAGAGAAAGGTTTGGGATTTTGGAAATGAGTGGTTTCTTTAGTGGGAATGGGGATGATTGACTGTTTGAGCTGGATGGTGTGATTAGAGTAAACTTAGTGGGAAAAGTGTGGACGTTACTGCTTGAAGTTTGTAATGTCGCGTTAGGTTTTGCTGGATATAATGTTTGAGAATAATTACTAATAGGGTGAAATTATGCTTGTGAGTACCAGATGATAACCACTGGTTAGCGAAATCACGGGTAAGTGATAGACGCTATTGAAATAAGACAGCTTGTAGGAAAGTAAAGCTGCGTGGAATTTCACTTTTTGTAATAATAGTTTTTGCAGTTGAAAGTGGAACCTTGAGTTTCATTGTTTTCCATAAATTTTGATGGACTGTAAATGCGTAAAGTAAATTGGTTGCGATAAATAGATTACAGATTCTTAGTTAAACAGCAGGGTATTTATTCTATTACTGGTTGTATCAGGCTCCACGCGAAGTAGAGGATCTTATTAAACTTGTTTAAACATTTTAAGCGAGTTTCAGACGATCTATTGCACTATAAATACGCGTAATCCATGGCACAACGATAAATGATTGGAAGTGCTCGAATTAGAAAAATATTAGATGAATGTAGGTGTATCGGCGATGAAAAGATTCTGCGTTTTGCTCGTGTTTTTAGTAGGAGGCGGTAACATACTTAGTGACCGAGGCGAGTATGTTCCAGTGCTTGCCGGTCGGGCATCATAAGCGGACCGTTTAATGTATATATTTTTTCTGACGTCGCTGCACTCGTCGTCCGTGCACTCGCATGTATCAGCGCAATGAATCGCGACCCGACCGGCCCAACCGGTGCACAACCGAAATACATTTTGCGAGTGAGTTATGGGGAACAGTGGGGCATTTGTTTAACGGTCACGTGAGTGAGTTTGTAACGAGAAATCCTGAAATTTAACCTCCTTTTGGGGAATTCTCGTGAAATTGGAATATGCTTTTTGTGTATTTACCGCATACACAGACGTAAAATATATTGCCATAGGTTATATGTTTGCCATTTGTTGAGATACTGTAGATTGTTTGTAGATTTTATTACGTAATACTAGTTTTTATTTAATTATTTAGTCGGTATCGGTAACTACAGTTAATTAAACTATGAAAACACATATTTCACACTGATCAAATACAGATTACCCAAAACATCAATAATTCCCCTACTCAGGAAATCATGGAACTGTTCACCATGAGAGTCTTCCTGTCAAAGACAGTCCAAAATTAATCACTCATTCACTGAACCGAACAAGAGTAGTCAAGAAATTCTGAAGACTGGAACTTCTCGGGCTTCGTGATACGAGAGACCTCGTACCAGGATCCACTGAATACGTCGATCAGTGTGAGTCCCTTGTTCTTTTCTTTGAGCATAATCAAGATCGACAGGCTGGGCAATTAAAACCAGATTGACGTCTGGAACGATGAACCGTGCTCGTAACCCCTCAATGTTCAAAGCTTGTGTCTTACATGACCAATTAGCAGTACGGTTCTGAGTTTTCTATTTCTCTTCATTTTTAAGTTTAATGTTTGTGTTAATTGCCATTTATGTACTATTTACGTTTTATCATGTTTGAACTACAAGCAATTCTTCACAAGGTGAATGAATTCCAATTTTTCATTGCAGCTTTCAATTGTAGCTACTAAGACAATATTACAAGTACTTATAATATGAATTAAAACCTATAGCTTCCCAAAGCAATAGATTACAATTTCTAAAGTAACACACCACAGTTTCCTAAACAATACAACATACACCCCCAAGCAAAACACAGCAATTCCCAAAACAACACACTTTAGTCCCAAAGCAACGCACCAGCTTCAATAACAATCCACTATTCCCAAGTAAACCATAGAATTCCTGAGAAACCACAACCCCGTCAAGCTAAACGCATCAAACCAAACCAAGAAACAGGTCTCCAACATCCTTCAAAACTAAATCAATCTCCACCACCTGAAATTAGGCGTTGAGGGGTTAGATCCTCCACTGTCACGAGGAAGCGACGCGACACGACGGAAAGGAGGCATCCCCGTCGTGGCCGGGTGTAGGAGAGAACGAAAAAGAGCCGGGTCCCGTCCGGATCGCACGGATAACCCGTCTGGCGTGCACAGTGCCGTGAATTAATTATCACCCGTGGGCCCCGTGTTCGTACTTTTAATCGGCCTGCCGTAGCCCCGACCTCGGCCCACCTCGTGCCTCGTTTCCACCTATAAAATGTTCGTCGTGCGGCAGTATTTCACGCCTGCCCACGCGCGCCCTTACGCCAGAGGGAGAACCTCCAGGACAGCCTCTCGCGAGATGGTCCGGGAGAGAGCGAGCGAGAGAAAGGGAGAGAGAGGACGGACTCCCTTCTTCTCGTCGTACTCTCTTCGCGCGAGCACTCGTCTCCGTGCTCGTCCCGTTCGTTCGTGTTTGCTCACCGTGCAGGTGCACGCGTGGAGTCACCTTTGCGCTGAATGTTTGCAATATTGTACGGTTATGCGTGGCCGTAATGCGCTGGGACGCGCGGGCCGTGTTTCAGGCTCGTGTCGCGTTTATGCGCGGCACGGACCGTGCGTCGCCTCGGCCTCTCGTCGTCGATCCCCGCGATCGAGAACCGCCATAGGCGAGCGTGTCTCACGGTGACACCGGTGTACCAGGATTCAGGAAAATGGCAAGGGATTTACTTTTATGGCGATTGCGTTAGTTGTGTGGGATTTATTTTATGGAATATGCTCCTTTCTCAGGTGCGCCGTAGAGGTTTTTCTTTGATAGTGTACGTTGGAGGACAGAAGAGACTTTTTGTGATTACTGAAACTATGAAAGGAAGATTGAGGGATTCGTTTAAAAATTTTGAGAGCTTTTTGGTATATTGTTGTTATTTTATTCTAGATTTTGTGAATTCAATTGCTTGCAATGAATAGGGTATGTGCTGTTAGTCTTCTCTAATGAATCTAAATTAATTAGTCATCGATAAATTAATACGCCATTACTTTATTATAGTAGACACATTATTTTGTATACACCTTTTATTTTATTTAAAACTACCTTGACATTCACACTAAGATCAGCATACCGATGAATTCAAACCACAAACGATCGTCTCGCTTAAATTGAAGCGCCCCGCGGATACAACACGTTTCGACCTAAATCTCTAACGCCGAACCGCAGCTGATTAATCACTCGCAGCCTCGAATTACACGGGAAACAAAACAACTCCTGTCGTTCCCCACGTTTGAATCGCTCCACGGCATCGCACCGATTGATTCGTCCGTATGTTTCCCGGTTTTTTCCTTGGTTGCCGGGAATACATTATAATACACGTTCCCGGCGCGACGCTATCGCTTACGCAGCGAGTTCACGCAGCACAGAGACATTTATTCCAGCGACGCGGAATCATTAATTTTCGCGTGCACGGTATTCCGTTCGCCGTGACCGCGGACGGATTTCAGGCTGATCATATTACAGAAAATCGCGTCGATATTTCATGTCACCACTTCGGCCACGTCGGAAACATTACTGATAAACGCGAGTCATTTGTCATTTAGGATCGAACCCTTAATTGATGAGCCGTTCACGAACACGGGCCCCGGCGGGCCGGTGTGCGGCCACGGTTAATTAGATACGGCGAGTACACGACGGATCGGAGTCCGCCAATTAGTCGCCTTATTTCGCGGAAAAATTTCGTGTAGGCCTGCGAACCGCCGGGATGCTCCTCCTCGTCCGAGACCGTACGAATTTAGAGAACAAGGGTCTATTTATAACGGCACGGTCGCGCGATTGAACTTGCGCTTTTACCGCGGAATCAAGTCGTTCCGGCGCAGCAGATTTCGTTTTAATGGCCAATTACTGCCACCGTTCGATAAATGGGCGAGGCATTACGGTTGGCCATTTCGACACGACTTAGAGCATCGAGCGTACCGTTCCGATGCCCGTGTTCGCGTGGTCGGGATCCAGCGGGAGCCAATCAATTGATACAGATGTCCTTTTACAGACGATATTGGTACGGGGCAAAAAGTTTCTCTTTCTTTCCCGGAATGGCCCTCAATATCTTGTTTCTGGGTATCCGCTCGGCAACCGAAGTGAGATTTCCATTTAACCGGCGGAGTTGGCTGAATCACCTTTCGCGGGTGATAGTGGTACAAGGTAACGACTTGATCTCTATTTTCGTTGAATTGAATCGAAGTAGGTTGGACGGGTGTTGTCTTTTGGTACAGTGGATGCAGTCTCTTAAGATTATTTTATTAGATGATGGGTGAATCGCCAGTGCGAGCGAGTTACTCTAACAAAGAATGTAGCAAGGATAAAAGTCGTTTCGATAGATCTATTGGAAAGCAACTGAAAGGTGGTAGTTAAAATTATGTACCAATTTTCAGTAAAAAATGCTAAAGTATTAAAAAGATCATCTTTCTCCAGATGAACATCCCCTTCGCTATAATATATTTTTCTTTCAATTTCCGAATTTATCACTAAAGAAATTTTCAAAAACTCTCCATTTCACTCTAGACTATCCCGCTCCACACAAACTCCTCTACAGCTCGTCTATCTCCAAATTATCTTTTAAACAAACTCTTCCTTAATCTTCAAATAAGATTAAACATTTTCCCCAGCTTCTACAAACTCACTTCTCCAGTTAACATTATAAAATCTAGTCTTCTATTCCTCGAAAACGGTTTCTAATTTTCACTTCTCGTTCCCCGAGCAATCCATCGCCGCCCACAGCGCGAAACCCCCCAAACCTGCATTCTTCATTCAATATCCAATCGAAAGTGTGTCGAACCGAAAGTGACACCTCGTGGGTCCACGCGAACAGCAAAATTGGCTTGCGGTGCGTTCTCATCTAGCACGTGCGTTCTTTCGGCGGAAAGACCGCGAAGAATGCAGTTGCACCGGTCTCGGTAGCCGGTGATTGCCGCGTCTCGGTCGGCCGGTGCACATAGGTACCTACATGCGCCGATACCATTGCTCACGCGGCTATGTAATTGCGAGATCGAACGGGGCGTAATCGGTTGAAAAACACGGAGCTTTATTAATAATATTCTTGCGCGTCCAGAAATCGCCCCGGCCCTGTAAAAGCCGAGGCTTTCCCGTTCGGCTCGTTTTGCACGATTTACGTTACCGCCGTCATACTTTGTATCCCGCTATTAGTTTTTACATCTCGATAAGATTACCGCGGCGGGTCGGTGCAACTATGCGGTCGGACCGAATATCCTGTTCCACCGATACGGCCGATGTTAAATATTTGCGATGCGGTTCGATCGATATTTCGCCCGGCTACCAGATATCGCTATTTGCTCGTCGTGCTCGTCTACGAATGGGAGCGACCGTTTCCTCGAAAAACTGCGCTTCGGCTCCCGATGTTCTCGGATGCAATTTTACTCATTCCGTTTCAACGGATATCGTTCTTCCCTGATTTTACGATGTTTCGGAATCGCGGGGAATACTCGAGTGTAGCTGCTTCCGAGTGAGAACTCGCGTAACGTTTCAATCGCTACCCTTTGCTTTCGTTGCCTCTTAAGTGAACTGGAATATTGAAGTTGGTAGACGGTGACTTTTTTCAGAGTATTTAGATAAACAATATATTGGGAATATTTGATATTCTAATGGCTAATGATGTTCTAATATTTTGAATCGAAGTATGTATTGAGACTTCTATTCTTTCTGAAATATTATAGAATCTATATTGAAGCGAAGACATTTTTTCTATTCCAATTTTAATAAATCGTCCCTCAAAAATTCATATTTTCAAGAATTATCCCTATTAAAGTAAAGAAATATTTTTAATTCCAATATTTAATAAATCATTCCCCAACATTCCATATTTCCGAAACGAAACTATACTAAAGTAAACAAATTGTTTTCAATATTCAACAAACCGTCCCTCAAACATTTATATTAGCCAAAGAATCTTCACTGAAGTAAACAAATATTTTCAATTCCAATATTCAATAAATCATCCCCAAGGAATCCATATTTCCAAAAAGAATCTCCACCATACTAGAAAACTATTTCTAATTCTAATATTCAACAAACCGTCCCCCAAAGATTCATATTTCCAAAAAGAATCTTCGCTGAGGCAAAGAAACATTTTCAATCCAATATCAACAATATCATCCCCTAAAAATCTATCTTTACGAAAAGATCCACAGGCACTTACTAATAATGCCAATAACGATCCGAAACATGAAAAATCCCGGAACGCGTAATACGCGTCGCTATCGGTTGTGTTCCCGTAAATCAATGCGTGTCGGAGATAAACGAATGTCCGCATTGTCTCCGCGTGCGCCGCGTACAGCTACACGTTCCCGTTTCAAGCCCGGCTACCAGCGTACACCTGCGCATATTTAAATATGCGCGGAGCAACACGACGGATTCACGCGATACCGATTTCATGTATGTAGTAGGTACTTACGTCGGCAGTCGTATAGATCACGGCAATTAATCTAGCCCGCTCGCGTTTCGCGGGAGGAAATTTACATCGGTCGGCGAGCGTAAATCGCTCCTCAACTTGCTCGCGCCGCTCTTGCTCCTTAATCCGGCGATCGACAAAAAATCGATAAGGTTAATGCTATTATAATTAGCCGGCGTTCGACGATTTATATGAATTTCGCTGAATCGGCAGTTAATCGCGTGAAACTGAACGTTCGCATGCACGGACAGCCGTTTTCCTCTATCGCCGCGTTTATCAAGGAGCATATAGTATCCAGGGAAATTGCTCGACTCGTTTCTGGTTCACCATTACTTCTGTTATTAATGTTGGCGCGTTAATATTCAAGTGTAAACGGTATTACATTTAATTGGGTTTGATGTATTTGTGTCTAATGGAAACGCGTAAGTATTTCTCCGGTGATTGGGGTTGATGCAAGCGTCACGCGCGTGATTGCGAGATAAGACAGGAAAAAATGCCAGTGGAAAGTTTGTAGAAAGTTGTCCAATTTGAATTTAAAAATTTAGATCTTTTTAGAAGTAGAATATTTTCCACGGGAACCTTGGAAATGCTCTATTACCATGTTGATTGAATTTGTTGGAGGTCTGACGATTTTAGTGCTGAAGTTTTTGGTCTATTGTACAGGTGAAGAAAAATCCTACACGATGCCGTGATTTGTAAAGCGTGAGTAGATAATTTAAAGAGGTGTCAAGTGTAAGATGGCTATCAGTATCATTGTGCTCTGAGCTACGGTTCTGGCTAAAGGTCTAAATCGTTTTCTATATTGTAGGAGACAGGGTAACCTTTATCAGATTTTATCGCACAACTTCGCAAAGGTCTCGCGGATCTCAGATCTAATGTTCCGTAAAAAGCACGGTTTTTGATGTGACACCTGCTTCTGCGAGGATGGAATAATTTGACAGAGAAACTTAAGGTGCTACATTCATGATACTAAATATTTACAATAACGCTTCATAGGTTTCGAAGCTATCTATATTATACAATCACAAATTCAACCAACATTTAAACTTCAAAACAAAAATTCAGAAAACCACATAAAACCTCAAAACCTACTACTAAAACCACTATGAATCCATAAACATTCTATGCCATAAATACCAAATGATCCTCCCCTTATCACTTCCCCTAAATTCTTCCTCGCCATTCTCCCGACCAGCGTAAAGAACATTCCACGTCAACCCAATACTCTTCCCCACCAGTAAAGATTAATAAAGCAATAACCACCGTAGCATCATAATTTTTAACCACTCCTCAGATACGATGAAATCGCGACCAACATGGACAGCAAGAAGATTAGAACAGTCCCGTAAATTCTCTCAAGAATGTCCCATTAATAAAACTGAGCCGTTTCGTCTTATCAATTCGCTTTATCGCGGGCTGTCGCGCGCTGTCTGAAACCATAAACTTCGATTCGCTCTTCCCTGGCCAGTGTCCCGCCGTATTAATTCATTTCACCTATCTCGCGCATAAACCGTTCGAAAGGTAGCCGGCGCGCGGCGGCGTTCCGCGACTTCTTCGTCGATTAGGACGCGTCCGGAGCGGGTTTCGCCGGGCGGTTGTGTTTAGACACCGATTAATCGGAACGATTCCCATTAAATTGGCGAAATATTGCCTATCGTTGGTATTAATTGGCCAGAACCGATCCCGCAACAGCCGGCATAATTTGTCTATGCGTTTGCTCAGCGGCCGGTATTAATTCCCTTATGCGATTTAAGTGACCTTTCGGCTCGGAGTCGGCGTGGCGCGCACACGCGCGCGGTCCCCGGCTGATTCAGATCGCTGCTAGATACGCCGGTGGGTGGTCACGTTTCGTGGATAATTAATTGAAACGTTCGGCCGCGAGTCGTTACCGTTTGATAGAACGCTGGCTGGTACACACGGACAAAACGTTCCCCTCGCTATATTAATTAGATCGGCCGATCAATGCGGCCCGGCGCAATTTGTCACGAAATCGTTCGTAAAATACTAATTTGGAAGCGGATCCGTCCGGAGGAACGCGGCGAGAGATGTACTCCGCTCCGGCTCCCCCGGCCACGAGATATCGAGAACGTCGATCAGCTGACAGTACGTTGCCGCGTTCCTTCGAGCGATACACGGTACCTATATAGATCCTAGAGAAGTCGAGCGGATCTTGTTTAATTAATCGGATCAATAGTGAATAGCATGTTAGGTAGGGATCTTTAATGTTGCGCTCGTTCGTTCGCGTGTTGCCCGACTGTTCGCCGATGTTACTTAATTCAAGGTGATATATTGTTCGGGTAATACTAATTAGAAACTTTAGCCGGCGTACACCGCCGGTGCGTTTCCTTTAGTTATTTGTCAATTCGGCTCGCCTTGTTCGGTGAAACACTGACGTTTAATTTCAGTTGAACGCTTTGTGCTTTGCTTTCAGTTGTCTTTGATGAAAGTTACTGCGAGCTTCGCTGAGATTTAGGTGCTGTTAACGTTGGAAGCTGATAGTTAAGTAGTAATTCGACCGTTATTGATGTTAACCCTCTACACTTGACAATGTCTTTTATTAGAAACGTTATTGAAATATTGGTAATATTATTTGTCACTGACATAAAGAAAACTCTTAAATTAAGGGAACTATCTTATTTCTTCGTGATTCATACGATGATAATGCAAAATTGAATATTGCATTTTAAAGTTCATCATTCTGCCGTATAGAATCTAATGTCTGAGAATTTTCTCTCAGTTGCAAAGGGATAATATACAGTAATAATTTTTTTTAAGAACAACTTCATTTGCTTAATGATTATAAAATATTGATATTCTTTCATAACCTCTATATTTAATTCCCCTCTACCGTTATGTTTATCGGCCACAAAGTACTCGCACAAGCACGTTCACCAACGCCCACAAAGAGATTTATAAAATGTCAAGCACGCCTCGAAAGATATTTTTAAAATATTGAATATCTCGAACAACGTTACGCGAAGACCATGAACGCCGGGCGAACGATGTTTATGCCGGTGTGCAGCAACAAATGTGGTGCAAAGTGTACAGTTTTTATGAAATATCGTATTTTCTCGGTATCACCGGCCGGAACTCGAGCGCCATCGCCGCGCGCTAGTGGAGCAATTATTTATTGGCATGCGTAACGACTCCGTCTATAAACACTTAACTAACCATACGTTCTCGGCGGACGAGCCAGCAGGGACGACGTTAATACTTGTACTGTCGTCGTTAACTCGTGGTTCTTCCGGAAACGACGCGGACGCGATGCGAACCGATCCTCCCTTACCGGTTCACATAATTGTTCTGGATTTTCTACGTCTCAATCTGGTTTCTGTCTCTGTTCCTGGTCAGTCCGGTAGAGAAACCGATACGCATCTATACAGTTCTCGATATTTCCAAGATCGAAGATAAACCGATTTTTCTTCGAATAATCTATACTGAAGGGAACAGTATTTACGAGATTCAACTTCGATTTTTAACCTTGCCCGGTCGATTTCGAGTTCTAGAATTCCCTTGGTATATGCACTTATGCTCGGTCTGATAGCAGACTTTATGGAGTGCTCCCCGTTCTGGAGCTTGACGACAGTTTTACTTCGATATTTTTCACCTTTGACGTGTGCTGATAACGAATTAAAATGGACATTACCCGTTCTCTGTAACACGTTCTCTTGTTTTAGGATCTTAAGCGATACATTATTAACCTCCCACACCGTAACTACTGTTTCATATATACATTAAACAATTGTTTAAATATATTCCTTAAATATCAAGCAGTGATTTATGTTATAGCCTCAATTTTTACGTTGATTTAACAAACAAGTACACTTCTCATTCACAATTCTGTATTAATACAAACTCTTTCAAAACATCTAGATCTAATTTAAATTAAAAAATTCCTAAATCTTCAAGCAACAATGCTAAATTGAAATACATTAGCTCATCCCGTAAGTAATCTTTCTCTAACTTCCACCGTAAGAAATTAATATTTACGTTTTCTTTTAATAATCAACGTATCGTTGTATATAATCTGCCCCAGTATTCAATCAACTTTTTCATACCATGTCCAAACAAGTTCTGTGGTTCTCCACTAAAAGTGCATGAAGAACAACGTTACTCATAAACTGATCTAATACAACCAGTCGAATACAGCGTCACAGAGTAATCGTGGCAATCGTACAAAAGAAAACTGTAGACAGTCACGTGTCCACGAGAACACCTGGAAAAAGATGTTCGAACGGTAACAGCCGAACGATTTAGAGCGTAATTGTTCCGGATTTTCTGTGTCTCTATCCCGCTTCGCCTTTTTGCGATGCCTCCGGCGGCTAGGGGACGATTTATTTCTCTCGCGACATTAACGCTCGACGAGCCAGTTTTACGCGTTGCTGGACGCAGCGGACGTTTCGTCGATCGGAAACCGATCATCCGCTTATTCGTTCCTTCGGCGTTCCCCTTTGCTCCTTTCTTCCTGTCGTTTTCAATAGTGCGCGCCTCCTCCTCTCCCCCCTCGATCTCCCGGTGTCTCTTGATTCCCCCCGAGCACCGTCACGTATCTCATGCCATCTTTCCCTCCGCAAATCGCTATCGATCGCGGTCGTGTAGGAACATTACGTTGAAATTGCACTATCCGTTTGACCCCGGCACGGGATCGTCGCCGCATCGATCTCATTTCTCTTCCTTATCTCATGGAAATGCTATGGTGTCACCGTTACGGTCTATCATTCGATCGATGGAATGGAAGATTCCTGTATCGGATATTCCGATCTTTTTCTTTTGAAATTGATTTTAGATTTGGAAATTACAGGTATCGACCGACGTATGGTAATGTTTTGTACGAGTCTGATGGTGGTTTGAGAATTTGGTAGATAATGGAAGGTTGTGGTGGTTTGCTAGATCGATATTGAGTATATTAACGAGTAATTAACTTTGCCGGAGAGATAGTTAGTTTATTTTTATTATACGGAACTTTTAATTCTTTTGTTCTATAGAAGAATGATACTGCTTTTGTGCTTCTTGTAGTTCAAAGATAGAAGATATAAACAAATGATTTATAAATAGTCACTTTATAAATAATGGGTAACCTATTATTTTTACTATTAAACTGGGAACACTGTTTAACCTCTTCAAGAATACCGGCACGCATACGTAACATTTAATTTTAGTTTGACATTATATGTTAGTGGTCGCGCGTGAACGCCCACCGTTTTTTAAAATAATTTTATAATTATTCGCATCCTCCTCTAATTCTATGTATTTAATCTGTAAGAATTACAATTAATCGGCGATATAAATAATTTTTACTTTCCCCTAAGTAACTCCTCCCAAAAAAATCACAGAGAATCCATACAAAAAATACAATTCTCATAAGAAGCCACCACAAACCGTATCAACCATTTTACCAGTTCAACCACCAGTGCAAACAACCCCATGAATCATTTCCCAAAAGAGATACCAATATACCGCATATCTCCATTACCTTGTATCAACAGTCAAGCATAATTCCCAGCCACGACTTCAATCAAAGTCGAAAACCCTGAACAATGGCGACGCCGCGAGCCCCATCAGCGGTCATTTTACGCCCATTTTTCCACGTTAACGTCTATGATACTCCCATAACGAGCATCTCGAGTAAATTAGCTCAAACACTCCGGTTATTTGCGATGCGTTTAACGATCGTATGAAACGATCTCGCACGGAATCGTTTGAAACGCACGCGCGCCGGTGCCGGGGTGCCGGTGCCGAGAGATACACCCCGGCCGGCCCGAAGGAGATGCGTCCGAGTTAATTGTGCTTTCATCGCCGCATAAAATCGCCGGAAAGTGTGGGAAAGGTGGCAGCGTCGGGTTAGGTGGGTGGGTGATTTGGATCAACGGTGACGTCAAACGAGGCAGCGCGGTTATTTTGAGAGAGGAGAGACGGCTGCCGGCGCGGCGGCAGGAGAGGAGATGAGCGAGGTCGAGTCTCGTGCGATGAGTTCGGGTCAGCTCGCTCCGCTCGCGGGCGTCACCCACGCCACCCTTTTTTTCTTGGCGGTGCTCCAGCGAATGGTGTCGCCTCCGCGCGAGAAACCCAGTAGAATCGCGTTCGATAATACCTCGAACGAATAATCCCGGTTTCTTAGGCGTGTCACGAATCTTTTTCACCGGTGAGCACCCGCTATCGTTTGTTTTCTGTCTGAGTTTGGCTCTCGCAGGTCTGTTCAACGTCTGTTGCCTTGACAGTGTTCGCTCGATCGACTGACGTATTTTTTCAATTCTTGGACGTTTCGGTTGGCTTCGCAATAATCGATACGAGGCTTTAAACAGGGAAATAGGAATAAGAAAGTTCTGCTTATAGCAAAGCTATTTCCTGTGTAACGCCTTGTAACTGGACTGAGAATTTTTGTGTATTCGTAAACGGCATTTAATGAGCTTTGACGAACATCGAGATTTTAATATGCTTTTCCGTTTGGTGGAAACACTTATCGCGGTAACAAGCTTGTTTACTGCTTCTATCAATTATATAATCCCTACAATTAGGAATTTGCATAAAGATTGTAATCTAACGGGATAAATGATCGATTACCCGACGCACCTAGTAACACAGCCGTGTTCTACGTTTTTCGAAAAATGTAATATAAGAAAGGTTAACATCGTTCCGAGTGAAACTACGTACGATCACGTTCTAATCGCGCGAAGAATCATTTATCGTGGGTGACCCCTTTTCCTACATGCTGAATATTACGGAAAGATCACAAAGGGGAATCGAGATAGGCGCTCGGCTAATTTTAATCGCCGTGGGCCAAACGCGAGCCTGTTTCCAGCTATTTGTCGGAGATAGAGGATCGATATCCGAGGCATTCTGTAGATCGCGATCTACCGAATACCGGGAGATCCGGCTGTAGCGGCGGGCAACGTTCGCGTGTTCCGCCGCCGCCACGTGGGAGACCGCAAAAAGGTAAAGCACAGTTCGGGCCCGGGGTACGACAAAGGCAAGAAGAGGCCGATTGAAACGCCCTGTACGTACGCTCCCACTCGTACGAAAGAATTTACTGCCGACTCCCGATGAAATATGGTAATAGCCGTTACATGACAGATATTAGCGGCGATTACCACTTGCGCCACTGGCCTGCTGGCTATAGAAGTCGACAGCGCCCTTTTCGGCTAGTTTCAATAGGAAGCAAGCCGTCAATGATATTTCCTTGTTGTGAAATAACCGACACCCGATGTGTTGGGATAATTTAGTGGCGATGTCTGGGGAAATGTTCCAGTTTCGGTTAGGATATCTTCTTGAGTACGGAGGAATTGTTTTCAAAGGAATGATGGGAGCTATTAAATTTGATGTTTATGTAATTATTGGATTTGTCTTCCAATTGCATTAGAATGCAATTACATTGAAATATATTGAAATACATCAAATCCATTTGAAGATTTCTGAAAGATAGAAATGTATAACGTTTATCTGATTGATTCAAGCATTAGTCAAAGGTTAATCCTTTGACTATTTGATTACTTGGCCTCTATCGTGTCTAGTAACTAATCTAGATTCCATCAGCTTCAGCTCCTTCATTAATACTACCTGTCAACTTACGCAATTGTGTATATTCACGTGTACACAATCCTCAAACAAAATTAATAACCCTATCAAGTCACAGTGTCCATACTGTCGAAAACCTAAAAGTTTCTCGTTCCAATCTCATCGACTCAAAAAACACTGCGTTCCCTACAACCTTCCATTCCTAAAAACCCACAAGTCAAAGGTACAATTCGCATTCGATCCACCTGCGCCCGAATTAATTAAAACAAATTCACGCGAGACTTTCACGTCCAATTTGCATTTAGCCGTGGTGATCCAACAAAAGCAACTGCGAAGGAGGAGGATTCATCCGTGCTATCAGGTTTCAATAGCGACCGGCGCGCATTCACTTTTCCCGCCAATTCGTAATCGTTAGCCGGATGTTCCGGGGTTGGCGCGGTTGTGGGGATTATTTTCTAATGGGAGGGCCGCGTGGAGGATTATTTATAGAATAGCGCGGACGTTTCGACAAATTGCTGAGCCGAGCACGGCAACCGGCGCACCAAGATGAATTCTCGTACACCGGGTCTCGTAGATCATGATCCACGAAACGCACGCCTGCTCGAGTTCTCCCGCAGGTTTCTGTTCGCTCGGTTGCGTGGGCGTCGCGCTTGGCAGGGTTCCAGGACTCGTGGGAGGCGGCTGACCAGGCCTTATAGACTGACCTCAGCCTCTGACCTCACCCGAAATAGTCTCTCTCGTTCCCTGGCTCGTTTCTCCTGCATTTCTATTTCGGAATTTTCCCCTCGCGCACCGCGGGATACTTCGGCCGAGAGAGGAAGAGAGAGAGAGGGGGAGAGAGAGAGAGAGAGAGAGAGAGAGAGAGCGTGCGTGCGTGCGTGCCGCGACCAGACGACTCGGGAATCCTGGAATAAAATGTTTACCCGTTGACCGGTCGGAAATTTCGGTTCCCGTCCGGGGAACGGTTTCCTTCTCTCGTTCAGCTTTTCCGATGGCACCGAATATTCCGTTTCGGTTTCTGGTGTTTGGAATTGTTCGTGGGATGATTAAAACGACTGAAGCCAGCTTTAGGGAGAGTTATGGGGCAGCATGGGGTTGTTCGGGGAATTTGTGACTAGATTGTGGGCTTAATGTATTTATAGCACACTTGGCTCTGAGGTTCGATGTTCTTAGGAGTTTGATGGGTTTTAGCTTGTTCCGTGTCTTTGATTCTCGATTTTATTTATGCCTGTTAGGTTGAGATACTGTTACGACGGGGGAATGTTTTAGTGGGTAATTGATGGGGATATATTTGGAAATGATATTTGTACGTCTTTGGTATCGTGGTGTTGGTTTACTTACATTTCTTCTTAGATATTGACAGAGAGAATATTTTCGTGATATGTGTAATTTTGGTGGGCGTGGACATTAATGTTTATGAAATGTACGAAGGAGTTATTACACTAGTTTGTAAAATCGTGAACATTTGTTAAAAGAAATTTCGTAGGAAGATGTAGATTTTTGTAACTGATTGTATTCTTTCTGTATTCAGTCGAACGAACTCTGATCATGACGCTTCGCACACGGCTTCGATCTATCAATCTTGAGAAATGATCTAATAAACATTCTCAGCAATACAGTGTCACAATCTACGCTGTTAGCTACGACAATAAATTTAGCAGCGTAAGCATTAATTTCTCTCATCTCGAACTATATCATTCCCACATTTCACCGCTACATTTCCTTCGAACACTCCCAACCCATTCAAATAACTAAAAACGAGCAACAGTGCAGTTCGTATAAAATCAAATCCCAACGAACATCTCAGAAAACAAACCGAAAAAACCAAGAAACAATTCAACCAAACGATCCATCAAAGGCCATCCAACTCTCCCAAACTCTCCATCAAGCCCCATAAATTCAAAATACCCCAATTTCAAATTCACCGTCGATAAAACTCAAACGTTCCTCAACCAACACGTACTCCCTACTCGGCCGATCATCCTCAACGGAAAGCCAAAACGCAAAAAGAACAAAAGAGACGAAAAAGAAACGATAAATTCCCGTCGTCTGGGCCGATGATCGAAGGAAACGTGTACTTTCGCGTAAACGTCGGCGGTCGTCGTCGTCGTCGTCGTCGTCGTCGTCGTCGTCGTCGGGGCAGGGCTATTTTCAGACTCGTCGTTTTTCCGTTCGGCGGTCGACGGTAGCGAACACCGGCAGGAGGAATTATGACGTGGGCCGCCATGCTACGGGTAGGTAGGTAGTTCCATTAAGATGCAAATTCGCCAATAATTCCGCGGCGCGGCCGGCTTGTCGCTCTGCTCGCTTACCGGCTCGTAATCGTTCATGCCGCGACCGGATCGGCCGGGAGAGCCCGTTTTCCAATTCCCCGTGCATCACGAGGCGCCTACGACCGCCAGGAGTTAATTATTGTCCCGGGGATTTAATTGCCCGCGTATCGTGATACCCCGTTCCCTTTTTCGGCTTCGGGGCCGCCGTTGCGGCCGGAGTGGGGGTCGGGCCGGGGCCCGGCCATGTGGGAGGGGACCGTAAACACAACACCGTGCGTGCGTGTGACGCGCGAGGAAAGCTCGGTCGGGCCGGTGTTCTCTAGTATGTAGTACCAGTATCCTTTACAAGCCGATGTTGCGGATATTTGTAGGTACGGGTAGTGATGGGACCGATACCGTGCCGATATTGCCGATACAGGCACGTCTTAATGCGCTGTTCGGTTCAGTGTGAATTGGAAAATGCTACCTAGCGTTCAATGCGGAAGTTTAGTTGATGTCAGGTTTGTGGGACTTATTTTATTGATATAGTATTCGAATACATAAAATTTATGTTTGTTTTTTATAAATTAACGAAATAGGGGTGATAAGGTGGAAGAAAGTGTTTTTGGTTTAAATTAGAAGCAATCGGGTTTTGTATATTTCTGGATTATCACTTGAATCGTTTTGTAAGTTTTAATGTAATGTTTCGGATTCTAATCGGATCGATATTAATGTAGTATCGTATCGAAATCAAAACGAACGTATGGATATTTGTTTGGTACTTCCTGATTATTGAAATGTGTATCGTCTCGCAGAGGAATCAGTTTTAAAATTGATACCGAGTATCAGGTCACTTTATAGGTAATATGGTTTTTGTACTCTCGGTTTATTTAAACAGATTAAATTAAACAAAATTTTGTTGAATCTATAATATATTCTCCTTTACATTGTACAGATCAAAAAAGTTTCTTTTATTCTATTTTTTTAAAATAAAAGAGACATGCAAACGCAACAATGTACATGGGGTGATCGAATGCATGACATTTCAATACATACTGATACTTTCTATTGAGTACTTTCGTACCGGTTGTGCCGAACGTCGTCGGTACTATTGGTATCAGTCCCATCACTAGATATAGGACTGCGGAACATATTGAGTACCTGTTCCCTCGCGGGTACCGACAACCGTGTATCGGTTTATATTGGTCAATTTCTCGTTACACGCGAAACAACAATCCACGAGGGTCTAATGAAAAATCACGACTACACCGGAGGGGTGTAAGGATGACCGGTTGCGTGGACCGATTAGAATAATTGCTAGATCGGATATCATACGACCGTATGAATTATTGTGTAGATGCAGTTTTCTGTGGTGGCTTTGTAACGATGTTGCAAATTTGCTGTAGGCTGTTTTGTCGAGATATGGAGAAAGCAATTTTGTTGCGAAGTGTTTATAGGCATGGTGAAAATCGGTTCGAAATTATGTGGGTGACTAAAGTTGAGGTATGATAATTGGTTCGTTTTTTGATTTCCGGTTTGGTGAGATCGTTTGAGGAGATTTGAACTGATATGACTATTCGCGTGGTAATTGGACTGTGAACGTTTTGATATGTTTGTGGTACATTGAAGTAGTTCGAAAATTAATAAATCTGAACAATAGCTTTGATGTGTTTGTGGCGTATTGGAACGGTTCGAAAATGAATAAATCCGAGAGATTTTTATATGTTTGTGATATATTGAAATGGTCCGGAAATTAAGAAAACTGGACAATGAAAACTTTGACGTGTTTGTGGCGTATGGAAATGATCGGAAAATTAATAAAATGGGCGTGTTAATGGAATTTAAAACTGTTTTGTTTCCCCCGCAATTAGCGAGGCTATTCATCAAGGATGTTGGTTTTCGTATGATGTCACTTTCTTCACGCTTCTCTATAAAATTACACATCTGCATATACAATACTTCCGCGACGCAGTAATAATAATTAACTGAATGAGTGATTGGACCAGCAACTTGCGTAACTGTAAATATTTATGACATCGTCCTGACGTTGGACGTCTTAATGATTGTACATCATTTATAGGACCGCAGATCCTTATGCATATACAGATTTTTCCAATGTTACTTTATGGAAAGGGAATTAATCAGACGGGTATTTCTTTGTTAGAACTCCCCAAAAAGTGGAAAATAAAAAGGAGAAGTTTTTCAAAGTCTTGATCACCGTATCAATCTTGTATTTGCATACTCGTAGTTGCTGTAAGTGCCCAACATCCGCAATCTAATCATTTAATACCAACATGTCTCTGATAGGACAGCCGTAAATCCGAGCAGATTCATAATTTATGCATAATAAAATTCCCGTACGTTCCTTAAGGATTAATAATTTAAGCCAGAAAGTTCGGATTCGATGTGTTTATCAGTTCCACTTTAAAAAGATCCTCGGACGTCACGCCGTTCGTCGAAACAGGAAGGAAATCCTGCCGCGAAAAAGTGAAACAGAAATAATTTACGATTCGACCTAATATAAAACATTCCCAACGATCATCATTACTCGGATGAAATTGCGTTCATCTTCGGAATCCTTTTAACGCCACTTTCTCCAGCCGCTGGCTGTCGCGCAGTGGTTCGGATCGTGCAATTAGAAGTAAAAGGGTTCAAGATTGAAAGTAAAAGAGTGCATGTATTAGTGAATGTTTAGTGCACTGCACGTGCTGCTTAAACGCATAATGAACTTTGGCATTAGATTAGTTGAAAATGAAATAAATCAGGAGAATTATTTGTACGAGTATATTAGTGAGTCACGAATTTTCTAAATATAAATTTTCCCATATTTCAGAAGCTGCTAATCTCATCGATTTAACTTTTATCACGTTTAAACTGGAGTATTGTGATCAATGGAAAAGTAATATTAGAATTCTTTAGAATTATAGAAAATTCTTTTTTAGGATCTTAGAATCCTAGAAATTTATTTTTTAGGGTTTTAGATTGTTAGACAATTGTTTTGTAGGATTTTAGAATCTTAAAAATTTATTTTTTAGGATTTTAGACTTTTAGACAATTCTCTTTTAGGATCTTAAAATCCTAGAAATTTTTTTTTAGGATTTTACATTATTACAAAATTCTTTTTTAGGATTTTAGAATCATACAGATCTTTTTCTTAGGATTTTAGAATCATACAGATCTCTTTCTTAGGATTTTAGAATTATAGAAAATTCTTTTTTAGGATCCTAGAATTTGGGAATTATAGAAAATTCGTCTGTAGGATTTTAAAATTCTAGAAAATTCCTTTTTAAAATTTTAGAGTTGTAGAAAATTCTTTTTCCAGAATTTTAGAAAACAGAAGGTAACACTCTGGGAAACGAGCCTAGTGTCGTCGTGTGCGTGAAGGTATTCGGGCTTAGGTCGTTGAAGTAATTAGATACTCCTGGAAATACGTTAAGACTCGACTGTCCAGCTAGATCCCCACTCCTTCAACCTTTTCAGTTTATAAGAGAGCACTAGAAGCATTTCAGACTGTTAGGGAATCAGCGATATTGGCTTACGAGATTGGAAAAGCGATAGCCTTGCCCGGGCAGCACCACCAACTATCTTAGCACTAGCCAGCAAAGAACGGCTCTTACGCTAACCTATTGCCGGCAACAATCGCACGCATAATTCATAACGCGAAACTGTACCGCTGTTTTCCCGTGAATCCAGTTGAAAGAGTCGTACGGATGTCTGACAGAAAAGCAATGAAACTGGTAGCGTTGAACATTCTTATTGGCAATTTCGCTACAAATCAATTTTATTGCTTTCGGTACGGCTACCTTGGAAAGCCATATACTGTTGGAGATGTTGTTTCTACTTCTGGAAACTGTACTGGAAGCCTTTGATTGATAGTGATTGGTGTAATTGATGGATAGATGGGTCGATCACTGTCTTTTGAACTTTGCTGAGATTCCTTAGTGGTGACTGTGCAGTTGGTATTTTATTTTCAGGGAAAAGTAATGGTCTCTGGTGAGAAGGTTAAGGTATATAGCAATAATCTTCTTGGTCAGAAATTGTTTTTCTGAAAGTTCAATGTAGTAACAAGTTTTGTCATAACGGAGCATCTACAAGTCACTAATTTTACCTAGAACATCCCAAAAATTTAATAACAGTAATTTCGATTGATTTTTCATCTATTCGGTATGAATCTTTTATTAGCAACATTTCAAATTCAAGTTTTCCTTATTCCTTTCAGAATAATCTCCTTTTTCTACAGTTCCTGGACTGTTTTAAAATTATGTATTCCAAGAACCTATAAATAAAATAGAACCTCATCTTCGTAAGCTTATTTGAGTATGCTAAGTGTCTATTAGAATTTTTGCAATTTAAAAATTCACTTATAGACGAAATTTTTATTGAATACACAGTGTCAGCATTTCTTTTACAGTTTAGGTGATTTTTCGAAGAAAAACACTAGCCTCGTTACTTTTCTGACAGACTACGTACTCTAGCGGAGCAAATTGTGAGACTGTTGGAACGACCGCCGGCACGAGATTGGTACACAGTCAACATTAATATCTCTATGGTATTGACTATTAAAGCATGAATTACGATCACCGGTCACGCAGCCGTAACATGGCTGAAACGCCGCACGGATTTCCGTCGGTCACTGTTTAAGTTGATCGCGCCGCAAATTCCGCACTATGGAGAACCAGAATTATTAACATATTCATTGGCCGAGTCGGGGTGAAAAATCCCGGGGAATTGATCCGCGAATTTGCTGGTTAATTTAGCAGTGGAGGTATCGAAAAAGGCACGGCGGTTGGATCGGAAAAATTGACATTATCATCGTAGTTCAATAAAAGTCGAGGCGGAATTATATAAATTGCGATACGCTATGACCTGTCCGTGCACGATTTATGAAGTCCGATGCAAATTTTGATAAGCTGGACCAAGAATGCAGTGCATGATCTTTTCACCCGTTTATTTTACATTTCTTATCGCGTTTTATGTAAATCGATGACTAACGTGCTGTGTTTGATTAAGTTGCACGGGGGTCAATGCTTCTTATATTACAATCTTTAAGAAGTTTGAAAATATGTTTGTGAACTATGGTTTATTTTCTGTTTTCTTTGTTAAGCTCGAGTGTTGGTGAACGTTTTAATGATTATATCAAGAATGTTGGTTTTAATAAATAAACAGGAATTATCTTTGAAAATTCGATTTTTAGTTAATATAATAATTCATGTTCCTTTTGATTACAATTTATTCAACATATGCTATTCTAACTACCGAGTACGGTAGATTATCTGCTACTTGTTCTTCCGAATGATAAATCCTAAACTTATGAAGTTATTAAACACGTCCAATAATAATATTATATTTTCAATAAGTTAGCCTTTACAGCTATCAGAAACAAATAATAGAATTTCCAAGCAAATACCGTGCATTGCTTTTTCGTCCATTCACCAGAATTTATGTACTCACTAAATAACATCTAAATACGCGATAAAGACTAACAGCAATAACATTCTTACATACATTACAATTTCTCGTCACGTTTCATTAATATCCACTACTATCTCTAAACTCCACGATATGCATTTCTAGTAGATAAAAATCTACAAAATCTCATTAAAAAAACACCCAACAAAAAGCTTAACACAAGAACGACCGTACCAGTCAAAATGGTATATTATTAACATATAATTAATATCTTCGAAGCAATTGAATATTCGGAATAATTTCAAAAATAAACAGTCGCTTGAATACTACAACGAATATCCCGAAGAAACTAAAAATAATCTATTACAATTTTTATAACAATTACATATCAACCATGGTAGTTCCAATGCAATCCTTCCATTTTTCAATCCCATTCGCACTGATCCATCATTCCGCTCAGCCGTTGTAAATAAAAATACTCCAACCGCCTCGCATCATCGCAAAGCAACGAACAGAAGCAAATATTTCCTCAATGACTCCGATCGTTCCAAAACATACAAAAGACAGTCGAGCGGTCTATAATCAACATCAATCTGCTTTCGCGGAGGCGCAAAGGATCAGAACGCGAGAGCCGGCCGTCAGAAAACCGGAGCACTCGTCGTGTCTCGCCTTTCGCTTCCTCTTCGATGGCCGGGGCCGGTTGATCACCGGCGCGGATGAGTTGCCCCTGGTATGAAAAGTCGTGGACCCCGCGATATCCGTGGAACGAATGTTAAGTCGCAGATGTTATCGTTCTACATATTTACTGGCCTGCGAGCCATCAGACCGTTCCAGATTAATGGCGCGCTATGTAATGAACGTGTGGTAGCGAGGGCCACGGCAATCACGGCTTCTTGGTACCACAAATCCCGACTTCCTTGTACCACCGCGGGGCGCGCTGCGCCCGGTCGTATCGCTGCGGACGCGCGCTCGCGCGCCCGCGCGCACACACAACGCGTAGGTACGTCCGCGCGCATTATTATCAATATGACTTCATGCATTTGAGACACGTACCCGGGGATATGCACGCGTGCGTATATTCCTCTGCAGGCGTTCTTTGATGTCGTTCCGGTAAAAGGGTCACCGGTTCTCCGCGCCGCGGATAGAAAGCCGTATTATTAACGTGAAAGCGGCTTCGCTCGCTCGCTCTCTTGCTCGCCTCACCTGCTCGCTAATGCGAATATTAATCCAGTTATTCGGATTTTTGATAGGGTCCTTTGTATTTTGGTTTGCTCTGTATTGCTTTCTTTTTGAAGTTTTGCGAAACGGGGAGTTGAGGAATTGAGGCACTGAGCGATTCGCTTCTTGGTTGTAAGGGAATGTTGATTTAGTTATTTGGATTTCTGATATGATTCTTTTATTTTGGTTTGTTTTGGTTTCTTTTCGATGTTTCGTGAAGCGAGGAATTGAGAAGTTTAGCGATTTACTTCTTGACTGTGAGGGAAGATTGATTTGGTATTGTAATTTGGATTTTTGATATGGTTATTTATATTTTGGTTTGGTTGTTTTCATTTTACTTTTGTTTTGAGAAGTGAGGAAATAGGAAAATGAGGGATTTATTTTTTGATCGTTAGGAACTATTAATGTAGTTTGGATTTTTGAAATTGTTATTTATATTTTGGTTTTGGTTCCTTTTATTTTCTATTTTGTTTTAGGAAGTGAACGAAGATGTGATTGACCTTCTTTTGGATCGTTACAAAATATTAATCTAGTAATTCATATTTTTCAAATTGTTATTTATATTTTGATTTACTCTGTTTGATTTCGTTTCTTTTATTTTCTTTCTTATTTTTGTTCACCTCGGAAGCAAGCGACTTCCTTCTTGATCGTTAGGAAAGTTCGAGATTCTGGCCGGAGATAACCGGTGCATTGTTAGTCGTGCTACTTAAGGCTGTTTTTATGGTCGGATTTTCTCCTGGAATTTTTATACGCGAGACGTGAAAAGCGGACAAAAGGAAATTTCGATGAATATCGGATCACTTACTCACGCTTGTACGTAATTAATGTGGGCGCCGTTCGCGAAAGTGAAGTTGGGTAGCGCAGGATTGGGATTGTTTGCGGCAGATGCTGCGGCTTCAGTTTATATTGTTTCGAGTGCACACTTTTTCGCGTGGATTTATGTGGTCGCTTCTGTGACAGACTAAATGTTGAGTCTGCGTACTTTTTTATGTCGGTCCATGGAAAAGTTGATATTTTTTCGCATTTTATTCAAACAAGTACATTCATTAGCGGTACATTGTATTCTTGGTTCCTTAATTTTCGTATAACTGATAAAGTGATAATGCAAAAATGAAATAAATAAAATACAAATTTCCAATACTCTGATTCTTCTTTTCCTTTATTAACTACTTCTTCACAGTTTCCAATGAGATGCTCTTCAGTTACTCATAGACACATCTATAATCTATAATTACTTGATGCATCCTTACCATCATTATACAAAACAGTAACATTAATAGTAACGCTATTTTCAATTTTCTATACTGACCACTACAATATTTATTACAATGCTATCACAATAACATTTACTATAATACTATTGCAAGAATACTTACTATAATACTATCATACGAATACTTACTATAACACTATCATACGAATACTTACTATAATATAATCATACGAATACTTACTATAATACTATCGCAAGAATACTTACTATAATACTATCATACGAATACTTACTATAATACTATCGCAAGAATACTTACTATAATACTATCATACGAATACTTACTATAATATTATCATACGAATACTTACTATAATACTATTGCAAGAATACTTACTATAATACCATCAAAATATCTTGAACAATACACGCACCAACAAACGCGTCGGCACTTGTACGAAAATTACAGTATAAAAACGGAAAATCGTGCATCACCGGGGACGGTAGATACCATGCACGATCGAATAATACAAAATTCAGTGACTTATCGGCACGGTCGCGCGGATGGGTCCGCAGCAACGCAGCATTTGTTCCAATCTAAGCGACCTGGGGTAATAAATATGCCTCTCCGGCTGATATAATGCGAGCGTGGGTTGGTACCACTGGAATCAGTCGTCGCAGCTGCTTGATTTACGCCATACGCCGCGATGCATCACGGGACTATCGTTCTGCTTGCATTTCGCCGACCGAAAATAGGTTCGGCTCTCGTAACCCGATGCTCTCTCGCTTCGTCTCGGTGGCCTCTCTCCTCCTTTCTCCGACCGGGCCCACGGAGATCGGAGGGATACGGCTCGGAGCGATCCATTTCTTCCTAAATCCTCTTCTTCATTCTTATCCCTACCTCGTGACTCCATTATCGGACGTCGTTTGTTTTCGGACACGGTTCACGGTACTTTCGATTCACTCTGTTTTCGAAACATTCCTCCGGTAAATGTCCGGCGCTGTTTCTTTGTACTCCAGATTAACCCCTATGCTATGGAATCAAAATGTCCGGCTTTATTGAACATAGTGTTCCGATAATTTTGCGTAAATTCTTTGTTTTAGAAGCAGACGTCGATGTAACAGTATTAAAGAAAGGAATTTTTCAAGTTCTCATGAGAACAAGACAATGTTTCAAGGAAGAAAGATTCAAAATGAGTACCTAGCTGCTAATGAGGGTTAACTCTATTAGACCAGTTATATTTGTGACATATTAGATGTAGTTTCTTAATTTTGTCTAATTTAATTTTGTTTAGGTGCGTTTAATTTTTTGTGAAATTAAAGCTTTATTTAAAATAATGTACGAATAATTATCAAGCTATTTGCGATTACTATTTGTGTTGAATATCATTGCGATAGAGATTCGGTAGTTTGGATGAAATGAATTCATCTATCGAATTGAAGATCGTCGGAAACTTTTTAGTACGCCTAATAAATTTGATATTGAATTTAATTCATATGATTCGGTACACGTTGATCGCAGTTAAATGTTATATTAGCACTGTACTGTTTTATCGGTTATTTTATGTTAGCCTGGTTCGACGCGTGATACACGGATGAATTTTAAATACACTAAATATTTTAATAATGTGTTTATTGCTACTTTCGCGGTTAGAGTTACACATTTACAGCGGTCGCGATTTCGTATTTTGCGTAAGAGGGATTAAATTAATTTTATGCGCGCTGTTATTGAAAGCCATAACGCGTGGCGCGATATTTAGAAAATCAAAAGTGTAAAAGAAATATAAAAGAAGTGGTTACGACCATTTCTCCAATAATTACGACTTTCTTCATTCTATTGATCAGATTCTTAATCAATCAACATACTTCGCAGAAAAGGAAGCCATACTTTCACATTCCAAATATTAATCACACAGATACTATTGCTTTCAATCCATTTGCTTGAAACGAGATTCGTATCTAGTAAATTCAATAAAAGTTCTTCCCAAAATTCAAACTTAATATTAACAACATCACACTCAACTTAACACTACACTCCTACATAAATATACAAATACACCATACACCGTAACACAGTACATAACTAATCACTAAACAGTATAAACCTAAACACCACCGAGCACAATTCAAACACGATCACAAAACAGACACACCAACACCATACTCAAAATAAAACATCGAAAATGAAATACCAAAAATATCCAAAACATCCAAAACATTCAAACAAAAATCCAAAAAGAATCCCTACCACCCTACACCAGAAAAACCAAACGAAAAGCAGCCCATCCGAAAATAATCGTACCAACCAAGAGTCCTTGTCACCGGTGCCGAGCCCAGCTCACTTCGAGCACGCAGCGGCGTGCCTATCAGCGATCAGAAAATATTCCGCGTTCGGGAACAGCGGTTTCCGCGAACCAGTTCGTGGCGGCAGAAGGTGGCTCTCGATCCGAGCGACCCGGGCGTACCGATCGGAGCTACCACGCCGCTCAGGTGATATCGGCCTCGCCGCGCCGCGAAAGCGTATATCCCGCAGCGCGGAGGACGGAATATCGCGTGTCGTTCCGGCCCCGAACATTTCAGCGTTTTATGGACGCGGTTAGGAGAGCACAGCCTTGCCGGTGCCCGCGCGCGCGCGAGGTCGTCGTTTTGCGACGAGGTCCCCGCGATCAGCCTTCCCGTCCCCGCCCCGCTGGCCACTGTCGTTGCCCGTGGTCTCATCCTTTGGTCTCGACCTCCGTGGACCGGTTTCGACCCGCGGCTACCGGCGTCAATGAAAAAGTCGACTTATGATACCGTGGGCCCCCTGACTGCGTCCGGGCCCTCTCTCTTCCTCTCCCCGTGAATCGGCTGGAGGTGGGTACTCGCCGTGCCGCAGCTCGGTCTGATTGGAGTTCGCCGACGTCGAACCGGGGCTACCGTAATTACTAATTGCCGGCGTGCCTTAATTAGCGATTCACGTCGTTGGTTCATCAGCGCTTTCTGGCCCCCGTCCGCCACTTTCTTCCACCGATCCAGAACCGTTTTTCGCCCGGAATCGTGAAAGTCGACCGGTTGCGCGGACGCAGCTGGCTCGGTCTCTCGCTCGGCGGCTACTAGCTGCCTCTTCGTCTTCTTCTTCATCGGACATCGACGTTTCGGGGGGAAACGGGGAGGATTCCGCGTACCCGCGGACCTTCCTGCTCACCGGGATTGCTTCATTAGACAGGTGCACCTGCGCCGCATACGGCCGGGATCTCTCTTTCTCCTTCTCTTTCCCTCTTCCCGTCGTTCCTCGCCGTTCGTTTCGGAGTCATTATTGGTCCGTGTCCCTACTCTATCGGAATAATTTCTTCTTAGGAAACGGAACCCGGAGGCGCGAGTTTTATTCGATTTTTGCCCGGCAATTTGCATAATGGCGCACGGTGGTCCGCGACGGTCCCGGTGAGTTTTCGCCGATCGACGAAAGGAATTTTTATAAATTGCGCGGGGATTGAACGGCGTGGTGCTTCTTTTTCGGTGGATATTGTGCTGGGAAAGGGGGAGGAACTATGAAGTTGCAAGGGGGTTTGTTTTAAGTGAAATTGAATGTAGGAGGTAACTGGTTGGAAGGTGGCTAATGGTGGGTTTGGAGTACACGTTTTTTAACGGTTTTAGTGTGCTATTAGGTCTGAGGGACAAGTCGATTTGAATGTTAATTTGTTTGCAAAGAATATCGATGTATCGAGAGCGATATAATTATGAGAATATCATAATTATTTTCATTTGGAGGATCAAATATGCTATCAGGGTATTACTATCTTTATATTAGTCTCTAATAAAGTTTGAATTTTGAAGCAAATTTATTTCCTTTATCATGAATATCATTATCAAAGCAGTAAAATATAGAACACATACAATTTCACTAGAATTATTTATATAAATCTTTCGCTTAACAATGCAACAGTCAAAATTCCGCTCACAAATGCAACGAAGTTCATAATCTACCCACAACGTAACACAATCTTCAAAATAAAAACAAAATTAACAAATCACTCCAACAAAAAAAGAGAACAATATATCCGAACTACCGTATCAAACAAAAACTTCTCCCGTTTTCCATCTCACTATACCAAATCGAGACTCCTAACCCTACTTCCTCAATTACCAATTCCCACCCCGCAGCCATTCCACCCGCAAGCGTACAAGTCGCAAGTAACACAAGAGAGTCCAACGACGTCCTGACTCCTGTGTGCTCCCGGCATCGCGAAAAAAAAGGTTGGTTCTCGATAACTACCGTGCACACCGGTGGTTACGCCGTGAGGTAGACGGCTGAGGGGGCGAGGGGTGGCAGGGAGTCGTGAAACGGCCGCGGATGCCCACTGGAAACGCAGAAGGAGAGAGGAATGAGACTCGAAGGCACCCGGAGGAGAGCGGACGCCCTTCCTCCTAGTTGGTCCACATTAATTAACCTGCTCTCTTAATTGCGCGGCTTGTTTATTACATGGCCACGGCCATTTGTCGATGGCTGACACGGCCCCGGAACCCGCGCGGCATAGACCTATTATCCGATCTCTACCGTGGTCGGTCGGCCGGTCGGACGTTCGTTCGTTCGACCGGTGTCGCGCGTTACGCGGTGCGTATCGATTTCGAAGGACCCGCCGCGCCGCGCCGGAATCTACATACGGGAGGGGTGCATTCCGATATCCCGATCCGGCGGAACGAGGGATATTTGTTCGGCCGGAATCGCGGGCATGTTGCTGGCATGATTCATGGCCGGTGCTAATGAACCCAGCGCCGTTTTTGCCGCTCGGTTTCGCCCTTTCCGGCCTGCCGTGTTACGGGGAGGAAATATCGTTCGACATTCGTTTGCATATTTCAACGCAGCGGGATCGGATGCATGGGAATTAACCATTTGCGAATGAGGGTTTTTGAAAATATTGGGAACCATTTCGGTGGGAAGGAAAATGTGTGCTGTTCTTGATTAGTGGGATGGAGAAAATTAATAAGCTACTGAGCAGATCTGTTATTTATGTAATTGAATAGATATATGGGAATTAACCCTTTGCGATTGAGGTTTTTGAAAATGTTTGGAACGATTTTAGTAGGGAGGAAAATGATGTATACAATTATTGAATAATAGAGATGGAGAAAACTACTAAGCTACTAAATTGATATGTTGTTGTTTCAATAATTATAAGGATTTTTGAAAATAGAAACGTTTTCTGTAAAAAGGAAAATTGTACATTAAGTTATTAAATACTAAGGATGGAGCAAACTACTAAGCTACTAAATTTATATGTTGTTGTTTCAATAATTATAAGGATTTTTGAAAATAGAAACGTTTTCTGTAAAAAGGAAAATTGTACATTAAATTATTAAATACTAAGGATGGAGCGAACTACTAAGCTACTAAACTGATCTTTTGTTATTTCAATAATTAAATGATTTGATTGCAATTCCCGACGATAGATACAGAAGTCTGCTAATATTACATTCATCTTTATGGGGTTGAAAGCAATTTGCGCAAGGGAAGTTGGTTTCCCTCCCAAGTGCTAGGCGGGTTAGTAACTTAGTTTATCGGTGAACGAACGTAGAGACGAAGAATAATTCGAGATAGCGCTTCTGTATAAGCACTCCCGTTCGGTTCTTCGTTTTCTTTCTTTTCCCGCGTATACCGGGATGAGACATTTTGTACGGTTCGAATATGAATCGCCGGATATAAGTGAAATCGAATTTGTGGGGCGCTAGAGCTTAATGAGTTAGCTTCGGTAACTGTGCTGGCCACGCCCAGACACTTCTATGCTCCGCCTACTTTCATCGATAGGCGGGAAAGTGTATAATTGATGATGAGTTTGAGAAGGTTTTTTTCTTTACGGGGAATAATTGATAAACTTCGGCGGGAATTAATGTCGCGGTGTTTTCGTATGAAACGGGATTTTTTGCAAGTGTTCGCGAGGTAATTTTCATGAAATTCAACGTTTTACGAGTATTTTGCGCGGAGATGATCCGGCCGGTACTTCGTCAATTTTTTCGTTCTCCAACAAAATCTGTTTCGACGATCGTTTCGTCGTTTCTTCATCCCGCGAATCTGTACTTTCGGCGTAATGCGCCAATTGTTTCAAATGTATAAAAGGGGATTATTTTCTTATGCTTATTAAAAATATTCTCAAACTAAGTGATTCGTATTCTTAAGGTTTCAGTCGCCACATGCGGTTCAGTCACAAATGTTTCTACACAAAAAACATTTGTTTCAAAGGGGCGTGCGTTACAATGAAAATCATCCTCTCTTATATCTCTTTTAACGGGACCACGTACTTTTACTACCGTGCTTAATGTCACTGAAAAAATTAATTTTTAATTACATTCTACCATCACCAGCGCTTTTTATAATCACTTGTTTTATCAATAGCAATAACAATATTACATAAAATAATATTGAATTTATTAAATTACCACTTCATAAGAACTCATTTAGTTTTTCATTAATCTCTGTAATAACAATAAACATATACCCACCATTAAAAAAAGTCATCGACTATCACAATATTTCAAAAAACAATCCAAGAAATCCTTCCGATCGCTGTGTTCATCCCCAAACGAAAAATCCTTTCCTCAGAACAATGCTCGTGTAATTAAACTCAACAGAGACGTTTCAAGTTCCAGTCTGACCGTCAGGCAACTCTCCCTAAGAAATCGTAGGAGAGCGTTCGCGAAAGGAATCCGTGTCGCGATCAAGGCGACAATTATGCAACAGTTCCCAGCCAAACTGATCGCGGACACGTTAAAAGTTGACAGTATTAATATAAATAACCGCACGATAATCCATTATCGTCTGATGAATATTTCATCGTACAAGCGTGCTCGTATAAGTTATTGGCGGCGCGTAAATCCCTACTGGTTCGCGTCGAATAGGATCGGACACGATCGATCGAGATCGGACGAACGATAGTTCGCACGACAGTGTTGCGAATTGGGTCATCAAACAAACGAATTCCCTTGGGGTGGTAGCGGTGCCGCGCCGCAGTCAACCGGCGCGCACGTTTTGCAATGATTTCATCTGCAAACGCGGAGGAAATTGTGCGTGAAGCTCGGGCTGTTCGGACCGGCGCGGTTCACCGGTGTCTGCGTTAGACATCAATTATGAAAGAACATACCGCGAATAGACGTATGCCAGCGGTCACGATAATTATCAGACATTTTCCGTGAGCGTTCAGCCGTGCGCACTGACATTCTGACGTAGCCACGGGAATTGGAAAACAGAAATCAGAGGCGTATCATTCGGCTCGTATATGGAGAGGCAGGTGTTAATGAAATCTTTGCTTTTCAGACGGCGTTTCGATCTTTAGAAAGGCGTATTTACATTCCGCTGACGTTGAGAGGCTTTCAGGTGCTTTATTATTACGTTTTATATTTTGCGGCTGTACCTTTCGTTTTGGGAGCATTCGATCATGAGATAACTGTATTGGGCGATTGAGGAAGGCTCTTAACGATCGTACGCTCATTTTATTAAGGATCATCGGTGACTCGTTATTCTGTGTTTTGATTTAGTTATGCTGAGTGTGATTTTGTAGTTAATGGTAACGATTTATAGCAGGGTTCCTGTGATAGAATTATTGATGAAAGATTGATACGTATGGATATTATTCGAGAGTTGGAAATTTTGTGTGTTGTTTGTGTTGACGTTTATTGTCACTATAGATCGTGATGGAATTTGAATTAATGGTAACCATTCAAATTTAAATTTAGTGCTATACGCATAAATTAGTATTATACTAATATAATACTAATATGTATTACACTAACACATAAATTTAGTATTACACTATTTTATCAGCAACATGCAAGTATGCAACTTTATTCAATTTACAAAAACATCTGTCGTTACTTTATTGACTGAATTATCCACAATTTCCTCTACTCAACGATCTTCATTTCACTATCATTAAAAATCACACTACAATACTATCTACTGTTAATAAAAGAGAACATTGAATTCACTTCATTATACCAATCTGTAAAACAGAAAAATATCTTTAACGACAGATTTCAACAGTAATGTAGGAAAAATCCTACGAAAGTATCCCCAGCAGGTAAACCATTAATAAGCCAGGATAGAGTCATCGAGAAGTTAGTGCCGATACCTCTCAATATTAATTTAGCGTGAAGCTTCCGCAGGAATTCTCTTTCCGAACGTTTACGTCCCGTGCGCCGGCGGTTTCGCATTGTTCGCCGCGTTCGATTCCGCGCACAACGTTCACGTTTATGGGAAAGTCGCGCTTAGAAGGAAACGATTCGGTGTTCGCGGAAGAGGATCGCGTGGTCCGATCGGGAATTGGCGGAGATCGTGTTGCGGAACGTACGATCCTCTTCAAGGCCGTGTTAGACCTTCACCTCTTGACACTCGAACGGATCCGAAGGCACGGCTGAATGTAGCCTGGAATACCGTCGAGCTTATGAACCGTACACACCCGGGTACTTAAGGCATACTTGACCCCGGGTGACAGAATTGAGTCAACTGGATATCGGTGCTCCTATTTCATGCCAGCTTTCTTTCAGCGCATTGACAACCGTACCGATCATAAACGATCGGCATTCCTAAATTGCATTAAAACAACATTCCAGCTCTAAACGGCAACATTTATAATTTTGAATAATTAAGTTTATCACCCGATTCGACGGATAATAATACGGTAGCCGCAGTAATGAGGATAGAAACGATCGCATTAATATTTTTAACGTTAACAGGGAACTGGAAATATTAAAGTTTTATCGAGCGATTTACATTCGAATGTTCGCCGGATAACTCACGTCGAATGGGTTTTCGTTGGGGCATTGGATGCTCGCGAGCAGCTTTGTTTCGATAGGGGGGGAAAAAAACAATGTAAATATTTATAGGTGGCACGACCTTTATCTAATTGGCGGGTGTGATAGATCATTGCCGTGGTTGAATGTAATGAGGTAATTGCAAAACGATCAAGGTTGATTAGTTTTGATAATATGTTCCCTGCGTTGTGCAAGGTGCATTGTAGAATTCATTTGAATTAGTAATTCGCGATGAGTGAACGTTTCACAGAAATGTATTATGATAATCGTGCCGCCTTCAGCGAAACGTGATCATATGTGTTGTTTCATTGTCTGTATTGTACGTATTTCTGTCTGCTCTCTATAAATATAGTTTCTGGAATTCCGATTACTTAATGGCGCGTGGGATATTATTTTGTTTGCGATAAATTTGGGATGGCATGTGAATGATATAACATTTACGTATATGCGTGGAATAAAATATGTATATTATAATATTCAACTTCTTCGAAATAATGTATCTTAAAATACCGTGAGTCTCCTGTTTAAAACAACGCCGAAAGTTTATCAGGTATATCGGTCTATAAATTTCATTTGTTATTACAATAGTTCAAGTGTTACCGAATGTTTTTTCGTTATATTAGTACCTCTAAGTATTAACCGTGAAGTCATGGTATCTGGTTTCTATATAATTGAATATAAGTTATTGGACGATAATATCAATGAAGAACAGGTAGTACTGTTTAAGTGGAAACGGTATGTAATGTACAGACACAGTACCAGCTATACTTCTAAGCGTTGCACAAATATTTAGGCTTGACTTCCTGATAATTTTCACTCAGGCATGAGCATTCATTGGCATAGATAGTTTCTTTATAATAAAGAAATAAACAATCCGTAGATGGAAAGTAGGAACTCACATGAAATTCTTAAAATTCATAAAATAATACACTGTTTGGAGTTTAATGAATTGAACTAATGTAGCTAACTTCTCAAGTTCAAACCACTATTTGTAAATCATTTTGTAATTTTTCTTATATAATTTCACTTACGTAAGTTCTCTGTAAACTTAACTTTACGAATCGCTTTGAAAATCTTAGCAGAACCAACATGTCTTTCATAATAATTTTCTACAGATAGATTAACGAAATTACCGAAAGCTACCGAACTAATTGTTAATTATCAAAGCTAAACTACCTTGTTGTTTTTTACATCAATCCTTTGTCCTCCGGAACAAAAGCTGCGATAAAATCGAGTAGTCCCAGCAGGCATGTTCGCTTTAAAATAAATCGCAAGACGAGGAGTTAATTAGTTAATGGGCATGGAGAATTATTCCGAGTGTCCTGTGCGGTACTGCACGTACGCGACACGTGCACCGGTGGACAAAAGGAAATTCGTACGGATAAACGTTGCCAACAGCGCTAATCGTTCGGGACCACCTACCGGCTCCTGATTTCATAATCTGAGCTCGCGGCACGGGGAGACGCGGTGCGGTCTGCATCGTGCCATTATCTTCGGCGTTCGAGTTTCAATTAACTTGCGAGTGCTTCCCGAGACATCGCGCCGCAAGAATTCAGATCGTGTATCCGTGATTAACGCTCGTGTCGAATCGCCTCGCCGGTGAACGATGGGAACCATCCTCGATTTCTTTCTTCAAAGACATTCTGATTTTTCCAATGGAGATCTCGATGACATCGAATACAAAGAAACTGAATTTCTTCTTTTTAATTGAAACATTGTTAAATTAATAGAATCATTTGAACGGTGTTTGCTAAGTTTTGGTCAATTCTCAGTAACAATAAAATTGAATTCCTTTTTTAAATTGGAGCATTGTTAGAATTATAGAACGATTTGAACAGTGCCTGCTAAGATTTGGTTAATTCTCAATAATAAGAAAATTTAATTCCGTTCGTTAAAAATTGGAGCATTGTTAGAATTATAGGACAATTTAAGTGTCCGTAAACTTCTGCTCGATTCTCAATATACCATCCTTTTAATTTCGAAATCTTATGCAATAATTCTAATCTCAAATTCCTACGTCCGAAGTTCCCCATTGCGCGTTGAAAGTGTTGAAACAGCAATTTACGTGTTCACATGAAATGATTTCAATTCTCACGTGCAGTACCTTATCTGTCGAATATTCAAGCTGATCCGAATATGTAATTCCGAGAGGAGAATCGGCATACCAGATTCAGATTCAAGTAACTCAATTTCACGGTGAAATTTCCACAGTAACCCACCGATTTTCACGGTACATATTCTATCCACAGTTTAGAAACTGTAACAACACTTTCACGCGTGCGTCCGTTCGATCGCTTTTTCTCACGAGCCTCGGGCAGTTGTTCTAACGCCACTTTCACGGTTGCCTATTTTCTTATTCCGAATGCGTGATTTGCATTCGCCCCGAGTCCGCTGGAAGTGACCGTAAACTATGACCCGCCTGATCGCCGCGCGTTGCGCCACATTTTTCCTTATCCGACGCCGGTTATTTTTCTCATCGCAACGAAAGGTTACGGCTGCGCCGGTGAGAACGAGGATGCATAATGACGGAGATCGATCAATCTATCGGTCGCGGCGCATAATCGGTTGGCATTGCGGCGGCGAGAAAATGCGTCCCGCGTGAATGTCAAGATCCGATCCACGGAATTCCAGTTTAGTCACGCGTGTGCACGCGTATTCGAGGGATCGTTCGCGCTGCTCCGCCAAGATCGACATTGTTCGCTTACTCGCGGTCTATATTCCCCTTCCATTCAGATAAATGAATTCTAATAAGGGGATCTAGGTTGGCAGACTTTGTTCGTAGCTGTTAGATCAGATGACACGATTTTTCGAGATTTATCCTTATTTTGTAATATTCAAATTTTCAAATGTTTATTGTTTTTAGGGTTCACCAATTGTTTTGGGAAATTATTACTGTCGAATGGTGAAATGTTTTGTATTGATATGGTATGAGAGATAGACAGAGGTTTTATTATTCTAATGAAGAGATAGAGGATTACTCACTTTTTAACAGTTTTTGTTTTTTTGTATTCCTTTTGATCTAAGGAATTAGTGTCTCTAATCGTATCTTTTAGTCTGCTATCTTGGTTTATGGTACATATATATTTTTTTATATATAAATTTTCTTTAAATTTTCAGAGGAAGGCGTAAAACATTTTTCAATGCGTTCACGGATAATTTACTTCCGTTGTCAGTCTTCATTAGCTTCTAGACTGGTGTCTATAACATCGGTAATTTATTTTAATTTCTATCTTGGCTGAGCGATCTTGTTACTGATTAGGTCGTTGTTTGTGTTTGGTATTTTAATCTAGTGGATAATCCGCTTTTCCACGCAGAATCGGCGGGGACGCGTGATGATTTCCCGTTTCGCTGAATTATCTGATAAGGAAAGTTGCCGTGTCACCGCTAATAACGCAAAGATACCGGGTTAATTAACTTTGATTTAGAAATGCTTGATCAACATCTTCGCGACGGCTTTATGTGTTTTGAACGGTTCTACTTGGTGGACGTTTTTGAAGCGTTGAATTGTGAGAATTAATTCGCACGAGAGAATAATAATATACGTGGAGAAAATTGAACCGTTGATTTGTTTCTGTAATATGATCTTGTTACAATGCACTATGAAACTGTATAATTATATTTTGCCTGTAACTTTAAAATTTAATAAAATATTACAGTTAAGCTATAAAGAAAGAATAGAATTTCAGTAATAATTCGATCTTTCAGTTTGGAACACAGGAACATATAACATAAACTAATTCGAATATTTCAATTTTTAAAATATACTTCCGCGATTAATTAAATTTTCATTTAACTTTCTCGATTCGTCCGTATCTGCACCAGTAAACATAAACGTGAATCCGTGTCGTATCATTTAAGTACTGTGACGTTATTAACGCGTAAAAATATAAAAGCGACTATAAGGAAGCACGTACACCTACACCAGTAGAGCAAATAATTCGAAAAATCAAGCTTGCTTCATAGTAATTAAAATAACGTTCCACGTGTACGCTAGTAGTAAATTACAACAAACACCGTATACATTTCTAAATAAACTTACTATCAGCCAGACTCGGCGAATACTACATCACGAGTTAGCATAATTCCCACGTCTCAATGACATTAACGTATTTCCATAATTCTCCATTACTGGATCCTGGATTGTAAAAACATTTTCCACCATTTTGTACGGTAATTGCCCTATCAATCAGACGCTTGATTGGCTATTAATAGCTGCTACGGGTCTCGTGCGAAACCAGGCGCGCTTCACACAAAATGGCGGTAGCCACGGGGTAAAAGGAAGGTCATCCCCTTAGAATAGAAGCAATTAGACCCTATTCAGCACTGAACCGGCGTCCATTTTGACGCAACAGCATCCTGGATTAATCCCATTCGATCAGAGGAACATTCCTCTAACTGTAGTAGAGGCTTTCCTATTAACGCCGCTTCTTCTTTTATGGTGTTTACGTAACGGCCAGGTTTTTACGCGTTTGCCACTAAGAGGTACGAGCCTGGCGAACCATGAAACCCGCGGCTCTTTGTTTGCCACCGCAACAAAGCCGCGAAAAAAGCTGACATTTCTGTCGATAATCGTTCCTCCGCACCACCGCATCGTTTACTCATTACCGGAGAACACCTCCTTCGCTTCCTGACAGCGTGGATTCTTAGGTTCTGTCCTTAAGGTTCGCCGTGGTCGCAGCTGGATGAAAATCTTGGGGTCATATAACACTGGAGCTACTTAACGAAACTTTTTAATCCGTGTCTCCCGATTTAGTATTATCGTAACGGTATAAACCCTCTGACCAGCTAAATCTTTTATTTCTGAACTGGTTCTTTTAATGATTACCTAAACAAGATTCACCACTTCCTACAGATACAGCATTAATTATGTCTATTCCCTCGATAAATCTATGATAAGACTTCTAAGGTATTCGCGAGAACTTAAATTCATCTAGATTAATTTGAAGTAATCGGACTCAGCTGTAAATTGTCTTCGTCCACAATTAACATTTCAGCGAAACTGGAACTCGATTAAGCTGTACAAAATCGTTAAAAGCGGTGCGGTATCGTTGACGCAATCTCCGCCGATTACGGTGCAGTTCGAGAAATAAAGAAACGGCGGAGGATAAAGCCGATTGCAACAAATGGTCCCGAGATTGCATCTTATCATGCATTGAGTCGCGGCTTAGAGAAACTCGGCTCTATCCCTCTTCAAAGAGAAAGGGCGGAACTGAATCCGCTCGGACCGCCGGCCGTGACCTTGATTCAGCAGGTGCACTTCCTGAAGATTGTTCCGAGCGATACCTGTCGATTGTCGATCACTTAACAGTCGCGTCTCCTGTTACAGGCCGGACGAGCCTGCAACATTGTAGAAAGCGCCGGTGAAAGCGTGGCAAACTGTGATCCATCGTTTTAGACACCGCCCCGCGGCCCAGCGATTTGCTCGGCCGTATTAAAATTCATTGAAATACCTCGGGTGCAATCTCTTCCGCGTTGCCGTGGCATTAATTCAATAACGTTTTGCCCGGACATTTCGCGCCTTTCACGGATCGCGTTTGTTGCACGCGGAATTGTCTGGAGGATGCCATTTCAGCGCCGATATGATCGCCACGCGATGGACAGGTGTCTGGTAATGTTTAACGCGACGCGGGAGATTTCTGGAATGTGGATTAGACATTGTCGCAGGTACAATAGTTCGCGAATGTAGTGATTAGCGGCGGATCTTTACGAAATTCCAAAGTTTTAAGAGTATGATTAGGAAAGTGGAATTGAAATGGAAGATGGTTTTTCTTAAAAATTTGTAATTGAAAAATTATAGGGTATTACACTTTGGACATTTCATAAATTTGTTCGTATTACAAATGCATAAAATTTCACAGTATAGTTATTAGATTATAAAGTAAAAATGTATGTATATACGGAAAATTTCAAACTTTTGAGAAAGTACTAGTGTATCGTATTTTAATAAATTTTCATACAAAATTTTGATGAGTTAGGAATATTATTATTAAATGCACAGGTAGTGTATTTGTTGAATTATTTTTATCAGGCCGAATGCAGTCGTTTCAGACAAGGTTATCAAAGGATTACGCAGAGTTTCATAGAACAAATTATATCCAACAGCGTGCAGTTATATATAAATACATGGTCCAATAAAAAACTCCAAACACTGGCTTGAAACAATAATCTTTGAAATTTATGGTGGAAATACCTTAAGCTTCTTCAATATAAGCTTCTTCCGAGTAAATATACCGGCTCCATTGTTGTTTCCGCTGCCAAACAGATTTTTCGATTTTTTTGCAGTCTAGACGTCGTATTTCTTTAATGTTTCCACGTCGTAGAGTCTTCTTCCTATCAAGTCTTCTTTATTTTATGAAAAATTGGAAACAATTACAGGATGTTATATGCGAAGAGTAGAAGGACTTTTAGACTCGCGTGATGCAGTGTTTAGCTAAGAAGCGTTGAACAAGTCGGAAAGACAGGAGCATTATTATGGTGAAGGTTCCTGTTATCTGATTAACACTTTGCTGCCGTCATAAGAGCATTATAGTGCATCATCAGGCGCCACGCAGAAATAATACAGACTGGTTATCGTGAATGATTTATTGAAGCGGGAATAAGAAAAAGGTAATATAATTCGACATTTTCTTTGAAAACAGGATATCAACCGGGCTCCATTGAAAGGACTTTTTGTCGTATCATCCAAAAAGTAAATAACAAGATTCTTAGTCAGTGTATTTATAAACGAGTACTTCAGACACATATTAAACGTTTACTTATTCTACTGCAATAAAAGAACCCAACATGAAGTCCTAATTATTTCTACAAAAAACTAACTTCAATCTTCCAATCTATAGTATCATCATTTGCAAAAACAAACTTCTCGATCCCCACAAAATCGTTCTTCCTAAAATTCTCAAAACAAGAAATCACCCTCACTTTAAAGTCTTCGTCTCTTAAACTCCAACAATGTTCCATGAGAACCATATCAATTTTTAAATTTCACACGTCAATCTAAACAAATAAAATAAAAGCTGACAGTGCCCAAGAGACTTCTCGACCCCCACAAAATCGTTCTTCCTAAGATCCTCAAAACAAGAAATCACCCTCACTTTAAAGTCTTCGTCTCTTAAACTCCAACAATATTCCATGAAAGCCATATCAATCTTCAAATTTCACACGTCAATCTAAACAAATAAAATAAAAGCTGACAGTACCCAAGAGACTTCCCAACCTGCACAGAATCATCCTTCCTAAAATTCTCAAAGCAAGAGATCACTCTGACTTTAAAATCTTCACCCCTTGAGCTCCACCGATATTCCATGAAAACCATGTTAATTTTCAAATTTCAAAGTCGATCAAAACGAATAAAATAAAATCTGACAGTACCCATTGATACCCATCGCTATAGACTTCACCATCGCTCCGCATACTCAACTTGATTCGCCCCTATTAAGTAGCCCGGAGTCTTTCATGAAACTGATACAAAATAAATTGCCCCCGACTTTTTGCCAATTATTCATGCTCGTATTCCAAGACTGGTCCTAGCAGCGATCAACGTTCTTGATCGATGTTACTCTTCCCGGCCGGTAGCCGCGCGTTCTCACCCTTTCCCTGCGGGACGCCCATCGAAGCTTTCCCTAATGCGTCCTTGATGAGAGGTAACCTTGCCAGAGGTCTTCGGTGCACTCCACCCCTGGATTGCTCGGTTTATCGATGCGGACGATTATTTTGCTCGTCACGTTCGTCATCGTCTCTGCGGGTCATCCGGTTGTTAACTTCTTCTAACAGCATTATAGAGACCCGCGACGCGGTCAACTAGGCGGGATAATCTCCCGGACGACGTAGCCTGCTCCTTTAGCGGGTATGTCGTAAGATCGTCCTCCGGAGTCGCCGTTTAATCCCCCGATGAAAAATGATCGCTCGACGGCTCCGAGACTAAAGTGGTCTCGCGAGCATAGAGCTGCGGCGGGGTATTTAAATAACGGTCTACTATTTAATGTCCACTATCAATTTTTCTGTGAATCGGTCGCATACGAAACGCACCTCCCTCCCCCTCCGTTTTCTTCTTTAATAGTTTTTCATGTTTCAGTGGAATTCTATTTGTCACTGCGAGATTATTTACTTTCTGTAACGAAAAGAGAGGGCTCGTGGGGTTCGTATTAATAATCGGATTCTTGATAGGGGATTTTCGAATTTGAACGTTGTACTTTAGGGAGAAATAAATTGTGATCTTGGTGAACGATAGTTTTCTAAACGAAGGGATTTCGACTGGATTTTTGTATGAATTTTGTATTCAGTTTTGAGGTCGATTAAAAGTGGTACTAACATTTAGCGAGTGATTTTTAGTGACCAACTTTTAGTGATAATCGTGATTGTATTTTTTACAGTTTTAATGCGTATTGTATGGATATTGCGACTGAGGTTCATGTCAATTCACCGTCAGCTTGGATTTATTCCAAGGATAGTTCGCGTCAAGACGTTTATTGATCGTATTTCCGAGAAACTGGAATAATCAACTCGGTTGAACTTCTGACACAGTGAATAACACTGCGTCTCCGAGGCGAATGAAAATTCCTCGTCATAAAAATCTGCGAGCAAAGATAATTCCCTAGATATAAAATTCCTAACAAAATACGTAGTGGCTACCTTCCCAAGAAAAGAATTCCAAGGCAACAGTAAAACGTAAAGGTGAAACGCGGCGAGCGTAGCAAACGTTCCCAGCAAAAATCCGCGAGCGATGCTCGTAACTCTAGCCTTGGCTCTACGGCGGCGGTGCAGGCAATGAAGCTCGCGAACGAGCACAAAAAGAATACACAATAGATTGCGATACAATTTGCGATCTCAATTAAAATATTTCGAACAAATGCTTATTCAAGATTACTGAACGAATTGCTCTATTACCTTCGTATTGGATTTCACATTAGGATTCCGTATACCTATCGTACGCTAAAATTTTAATTCAACTCCAGATCAGAAGTACAGGCCATTAAAAATAAATCGATGACGTTCAATACGATTCTTTTGTCGTGAGAACAATAATTTGAATAATATTCGACAAGCATCGAACAATATTCTTAATTTATTTTTACCATTGAAAAATATTCCAAGCATACATTTAAGATCTAAAAATATTCTACTCTATATTTCAAACTATCAAAAACATTTCAGTGCTCCAAAATTTCACATTAACTATCTACCTATCACGTCACTCGAATCTCTGTGACACAATTTCTTCTGTAAACTTAAAAATCAGTTTTCTCGGTAAGATATGTAACAAAGCAAGTTTCCTTAGATAGGCAGGTAAGAAGGTGCAGAAACCAATCACTATGAAAAATTGCTTTGATCGTACGAGTTATTTAATAAGTGCCAAATTTCCAATCAACATATTAACCCTTTGCCTTACGATTTAATTTCTTAGATACATTCCTTAAAACTATTTATCGTTAATAATGCACTAGTAAAAGAAAACATTCCATGCTCTTTCTACGTCTAGATTTAGTATAAACCACACAAATTGCTAACAAGAATAATAATGTTTCATTCAAACTTAAGACAACTCAATGACATTTATACTTGTTAAACCATATTAGAAATCTTCGCCTCTAACACGATATTATAAGACAAGGGGTTAAAAGTTTCAAAGAAAAAACCTATATCACCAATAACATACGACGTCCCTTAAACTATCCCTAATTTTATACAACGCCCACAATCAATACTGTACTCGCAAACAAACCAATCGTCTCTCACACATTCATTTCACGAAAATTACCCAGTAGCTCCGAAGACAGATTCCACGGACCGAACAAAGGCTAGTACGCGAGGTTTAAAGGCCCGACCACCGAGCGGTCGGCCATTGCTAGGGGTACGAGGAGAGATGGAGGAGGACCGGCGACATTAGAGGCACATTAGCGTGCGCCACTCGTCGTCCAGCTGGTAGTCAACCAGGCTAGCTAATTACATGCCGATTCCAGGGGGATCAGGCCATACAATGCCGTGTCGACATACCGTTGGCTCGTCGAGGTTGCGCGGGGGGTCCTCGATACCGATATATCCGTGTACCCGCGGCTACGCTTTCGCAGAAAGGTTTCATCGGTTACACGCTGCCTCCGCGGAGGCAGAGCGCGAGCCGGCTAATCGCTCGAAACTCGCTAACTCGCCGGCGCACCGGCCGTCGATTTACCGGCATCGGCTCTCCCCCTGCGAAACACCGCGCCGGGTAATTGTTCCCCGTGCGTGCCTCCTACGGCAGGAAGCTCCTACTCCCGCGCGTGCAGCCGGACGAAAGCGAGCGTTCCGGAGATCCTATCGCCGCGGACCGCGTATTAAATGTAGAAACGGATTACTTTCTCGACGATAGGCTTCGAATGACAGGGAACACCCGGGAAGTCGTGCTCGATTCGTTTCCGTTGAGCAGCTTTTTGTTTCGTTGCGACGGAGCTTGGCGGGAGATTTGGTATTGGGTTTGGCGAGTTGGGGTATTGTTCGTTTTACTTGATGATGGGGGAATTATTGTTTTCTGAGGTTTTTGTAATTTGGGTAGTTTGTGTAGTTTGTATAGTCTGTATAGTCTGTATGGTTTGTACAATTTTTATAGTTTGTATAGTTCGTATAGTTCGTAAAGTTTGTAAAGTTTGTAAAGTTTATAAAGTCTGTATAGATTTTATAGTACTTATAATCGAGTACCGTGAAGTACAACATTTAGCTTTTTATTGATTTCTTTTAGATGCAGAAAACTGAATTTCGGTGTGCTACATTTTCAAGCAGAACTCGTTTTTCATATCTATTATAGTTTCACCAGAAATTAAGTTTTCCTCGAATACCAACAGTTTCCTCAGAATAATTGTAACAATTGTAAATAATAAATACCATTATTAATGAGGAACCTAGAAAAACATGCTTGCGCGTTCCTCTTACCGTAGGTTCCCGGGTGTACTTTATAAAACGGAACTATCAGCAACTCTTCGCTTTAACGGTCATTTTAATAACGCAGTAAACGTAAAACCTTTCAGTAAAATATTTAAACGAAATTAAGAGACGATCGCAACTCGAACAACGCCTATCCGCCTAAGCGTGTATACTTTACAACCTTCGAACGCAATGGGAACAACATGCAGTCCCGAGAGGAAGCTTTTGTTCATTCGCAGCGGCATTACGAGGAAAATCTTGCGGGCACGGTTCAACTATCTATTTGTAACCGCGTGTTCATAATTCTTTGTACCGCGGGGAGATGCGCGCACGGACTTTTTCGTTCCAGCGGAACACGCTGGATCTTCGTAGTCCGCAGATGTTACCAGCGGGAGTTCTTCAGGTACGTATTTGAAGAACGAGCGCTCATTTGAGACCAGCCTGCGTCCCACTGCGACGAAAATTCAAATGTTAAGATACGTTTCTCACTGCGATGATCAAAGACTGCTTCCTTGCTCCCTTGATGCTTTAATTAATTGCCCCCTTTTGTTCCAATAACGAACATCCTCCGTGTTCTCGAGATTCGTTCAGGAAATCTTCTACTCGGCTTTCATAAGAAACGTGACGATTGAACGGCGGATATTACGTGTTCCTGGTATGTTCATAGGCGAACTGGAAATACTGTGTAATATTGAACATCCAATCGAATTCCATGGAGCTATTTCATTTCAAATAGACAGACTTTTTAGAATAACTTAAAGATCATTCTAATTCCATTTCGTATAAATCTAAATTCTAAACATATGTTTCATTTGAAATTCCATCTCTCAAACACTCTACAATTTACATTCTATTTACTCCAAGTCGAATCTCACAACATAAGATACTCTATTATCTACTCCTCATTCTCGTATTCCTCTCAGTTCCACGGAATCAAGTCCCTAAATCCATCCGCAACTCCAAGCCACATTCCCACAATCCTCCCGAAAACTCCAACATAAAGCCCATCAACCCGGACGATCACAAAGCACAGCAAAAAAGGCTCAATCCCTCATACGTCCCGCCGTACAAAAACCACTCTCCATACACACCAGATCGAGATCACCGCGGAACGCTCCGCTAAATCATACCGCGCGAAACTCGGAGCAGCGCCGTACATCAGCGAATCCATAAAACAACTTCATCGCTCATTAGCCGCTCGGCGCTCGCCTCGAATCGCCGAGTCAGCTCGAAGTGCGGTCGAAATGCCCGGTGCGCGTCGTGTGTCGGGTCGTATAAAGACGTTAAGGCCTCTCCGTTCATTTTTCCGCGGCGCTTTACGGTGGAGGGGGCACCTAAACCGCGAGTCTCTTCCGACTTTATTGTTCCTGGAAACTGGTCGCGCGCGTCTTTATCATTTTCACGAGTGGCCACGCTCGACATCGCTCAACCGGCGGGGACGGAGGGCCGCGCTGGTTCCTCCTCGCTATTAACGGCAGGATGTCTCGCGGGAACGAGGCGTCCCGCGCCCCCCTCTCCCACTAGAGGTCCGTGATGGCAAACATCGCGGAACTGTCGCCGGCCTTCAGGTTCTTGCGAAAACTGTCGACCGTTGTCGTCGCCCGTCGCAAACCGCTGATGACACTCCACGCCACTCGAGCCGGGCCGCGTCGCGCTAGCTTCCTCGAAAGAGCCTCCAACCCTTGTCGCCGGCGACGGTGGACAACGACGACAGAGCGGCGACGATTACGACGGGGCCCTCTCTCTTCGGCAATTACCGGTCGAGTGGCACCGCGAGGAGACAGGTGGCGAGGCCGCGTCAGCTCGTACCGCCGGCGTCATCCGCTATTCCTTTTTACCCTAGCGCCTCCTGCGAATTTACGATGGGACATATATATGTTAGTTACAGCATTTATTACGCGACGCGCACCGATGCTTTACGATTCCCGGAGAATCCGAACCGTCCCCCTTGGCACCGTTGTTCCTCGCAGCCGGATACGCTGGTAGCTGCAGCTTGCGCTACTTGGACGGTTCGCGGCACTGTGTTCTCTAATAATAGAGTGTTTGGCCGAAGGAGCTTTGATTGGGAGGATTCGTGTCTGGATTGTTACGCGTTTATGAGGAATTTGGCAGGGGACTGGGTAGAATGATCGAAGATGCATGTAGAATGTTTTGCGTCGTGATTCTTGTAACGTTCGGGAGAAGTGATTTGTTAGTGTGATCTTGTTTTTCTAAGTGGGCTTTTGAAGATTTGAATTTTGATGGGTATTCAGGGTTTGTTAATTAACACGTTGATTGCCACGGAAAACATCAGTGTTTTATGTATTACTTATCCTTTCTGTAGTAAAGATACAAAGCAATTATTAATTCTTTGATATGAAAATTCTTATGTTACCTAGTTATTTACTTAGTAACTATTACCTAGTTATTTACGTTACGGAAAATTTGTATTCGGAATTAATCATCTTCAAAGTCATTATTTTCTTGTAATTCGAAAGTGTTAACGGGGGGAAAGGGACTGTAGTGAATTCTGAGAATGTTTTTGATATAGGATCTGTTATGTTGGTTATTTTATGAAGGTACAGAATATAATTTAGGTGTGTACAGTTTTTGTGGGACGAAATATATGATAAAATGCAAAGAGAAATCTGTGTTTTCGAAATACGTGAAATATTAGCGTATGTGATAATGATAACGGTAAAATGCAATACAAAGTAACTTTGTAATGATTAATTGCTTTTCTTAGTAAGACTTCGTAGGAGCACACTTTAAATATTTATGGATAACGTTAAGTATTCGCGCAAAAACTGACGTAAATGTTTGCGCATGAAATATTGAAACTCTTTGGTAAGTAGGACGACGTGTGTTTATGGAAGTTATGCTCCACGCGTATATACGAAACGGGCCTTAAATTCAGTTACTTTATACTCTGTAACGTGTATGGCGGGACTTGTAACTCAACAGTAACATACGCGTCTTTGAGTATACAGACTGATCAACTTCGTAAATTAAAAGTTGTCGAAATTGATTACATTACAGCCATTGTTTCTCAAACTTTAGTTTTATGTATCGGTGCACAAACATCTTGAAGTGAATTATTTAATACACAGTCTTCATATTACGAGATATGAAATCCATGAAAACACATGCGCATAAAACACTCAAACCAAGGGCTTTACAGGAAGCAGTATAGATTAGTTAGGTTTATAAAACTGTCGTAACTATCTAGTAGATGTTCATTATTTCCAAAGAATCACGAGCAAAGAAGAATTCGCTTTAACGAGCATGGCGTAAATTAAATTAACCCGCATACCCCGTTTATATAATAATTCCATTCTCTTCACTTTCACTTCCTGCGAGACTGTATCAGAAATCGGATAGAATAAACAAAAAATATAATAATGCATAAAACATTAGAATCATTAATTACTTCAAATTTGATTAACACATTATTCGCATACATAAAAATTCCATAAAATTAACTCTACAATATGATTTCAGACTTATGGCAAAAATTTCAAATACAATATAACTAAATAAATACATATTCATTTTCCATCATTAATTATAATACTTCAAAATAAACGTAGACACAGAACGAACACGAAATTTCATCTTACTGAACTACGAACAATAAAACAGTTCCATCAACCCTCGCGAAAGAAACCACATTGCAAGCTACTGCCAAATCGAACACTCGAAATTCAAGATCCACAAACCTCCCATCTCGCAGAGCCGAAGCGAATTCGGTTCAGCAGAAAAACCTAAAACATCTATTCCCGACGAAACCCGCCGGAACCAGAGTAAAAACTCGAAGAACTCGCGCATTAATCCCCATCGGGTTGTCCCTTTAATCATGCCCCGCCTATCCGCGTACGCGACGCACGCATAAAATCCCGGCACCGGCCATATCTCACTCTATAAAACGCATCGCGGCGAACCCCGAAGAATTAAAATCCTTGTTCAATCACGGTCCCTCTTTGCGCACGGGGAACGCCGATTAAAAACTGCCCTTACATTCGCCGGCTAATGACGCATTAAACAAGCCCGCCGGGACCGGCGAGCGTCATGAATCATCGCGCCGGGTCCCTACGCCGATCGTGTACTTTTTCCGATCGTCGTACGTTACCGATCGACAAATTCCCCGGTTCCGGTCCCCCATAAATCTGATCGGGTCCGCGGCGAGGATTAACTCCGCGGGACGGGACGAACGGTCGGAGGACGGAACGAGAGGAAGAGAGAGAGACGGAGGTGGTCTTAGGGACGAAAACGCGTCTTATCGTAATACGATCGATAAAACTGGATCCGCGTGGACCGCTGGCGGGATCCAGGATAACGCTGTCGGGCATGACACGTCGGGCCCGGCCGATAAACGAAGCCAGGCCCACGGCGAGGAAACTCGATGCGAGATACTCGTCGTCAAGGGCTGCGGATAATCGACTTAACGACGGGGCTTAACGACTTCTCGGTAACGGTTCCGCCGGGCCTTCTCCGTTCGTCGCCGGGCATTACGATCCGCGGGAATTCTAAACTTGGGCCTTGTCCGCCGGGTCCCGTCGCCTCGCGTCGCGTCGCGTCGAGTCGAGTCGCGTCGGCCAGCCCGGTCCGGGCTCTAGCAGCGGCCTCTATAATGCACGGGCGACACCGCCATACGTGTCATGGGGAATCGATCCGATCCGGTTGTAAGCCGACCTAACCATAAGTCCGGAGCGGATCGGCCGTGCTCGTCGAACAAGAGTACTTGCCTTACCCCCGGCCCCGGGGAAACTAGCATTTGAATTTATTGCGGAGGGGAATGGCTGGCCATCGATGTCGCGAGGGGGATAATTGTTTTGTTTCAGGCTTTGGTGGAATTTTGAGGGAAGCTTTTGGGATTGTCCAGGTTTCTATGGGAATAGAAGGGTCCTTTTGAGTTTGGATTGATTTTGTGGTGTATCTTTGTGGCGGATTCGGGAGTAACGTTGGAATTAGTGTTGTTGAAATTTGGTCTGTGAGAGGACTCGTTGGTTGTTGCATTGACGATGGCAATTAACACTTTGTTGGCTGGATTTTTTTAGAAGCTATCACCAGTTATTATTCCTTATGCAAGTGAAAACAGGAGGTAACTCGTGATCGGTTAATAAGATTTGTTCTGGTTTTGTACTTTTTCTTTAAAGTGAAATCATTGTTGTAGGATTATTTCATTTGTGTAGGATCTCAAGCTTTTACTTTCAACTTGTTGAAGTTGTTAAGAAAAATTCCATTTTGTCTCGGTTTGGAGAATCTAGATTGCAACAATGTAAGTTTGATTGCGGGTCCGCTGTTCGTTCGCGAAACGGAAATGCATTTCTTCAAACGCTGATTAGAAAGACACGTATATAAAATTCTTTCGTTCTGGCTGTTTTCGGATAACGAACAGGGAGGCACGGAGAAAAGTGATTTAGTGGGATTAACGGTTCAGGATTTGATTAAATTCGTTTCTCCCCGCGAGGCTACGATGCACAGGTTTGGAGCTCGTGGCTTCGTAACTGCATTTTTATGGTGATCCGACGCGTAAACGGTTCGGGGAGATTTAAGATTAGCCTGACCTTAGGAGGCGTAACCTGTCGGCTGGTTTATGGGATTCTTTTCTGTCATAAATATGATTCCGAGCCAAGAGTTCCTGGACTGTGGCGCTGGAAAAATTGCTGGTTTACAGTAACGAGCACTGTCCACTGTGCTTTTTTTCTACGTGAACGATTTTTGGACCCACTTAAATAATACTTAATTTTATTATATATTCAAAGATTACTAACATTACAAAACTCCATGTGAATTGAGATAAATGATAATATAAAAATGTATTGAACGAAGTTAGAAAGACATACTTAAAAAAACCTAATAACAAGTATGGCGGCACAGATTTGTATCAAATCAATTACGAAGCATTCGTTGTTTCTTAAAATGAAATTCATTCCTAAACATGTTTGTCTTCGATATAACAAGTTCTTGCAAACATTGTTTTCAAAAATGAATTTTGAGGTTGTAGTACCATTAAAGGTAAAACAGTCTCGTTCCACCTTTTCTTCGAGCCATCACGTTCCTCGAACAAACCGTAGCTCCGCGTTTGCTCTCCTTATTACAGTCAATGAGTCTCTCATTGCTTTTACCTGAATCATCGTGCTCAGTGAGTACGAGGACACCGGAATTCGCAGTATCGTGTTGAACCGTGGGAAATGATGGAACCCGGCTGCTTCCGTCATCCTTCCTTGCCTCGTCTCTCCGTCTAATTTCCGTTTTTTCTTATCCTCTTTTTCTGTTTTCCAGGACTGTGACAACCTGGCGCACGGGACAGAGCGTGACTCCCCTTGGAGTTATGGGGGTGGCAGCGGTCTCGGCCGCAGACCCCTCATCTCCATTATCGAGCACCTACGCACCTGTAAAAGCAGACACAATGGTGAGTCACCATTGCTTCGAGCTTTTACAACGGAGATCCGTCGAATTTCCGAAATTTCAACATCAACGTGTTCAATTTCGAAACGAACCGTCGAAATCATTCGTCGTAAAGCGGCTCCTATAAACCGTTTATTAGAATCATAGTTTTCCCAAAGGAACTAAATATTTTATGCTTCGCGTTTATTAGTTATATTTATGACACGATCCCGAGACATTCTGTTTCCGATCTAAAATAATCTTGTTTAATATTAATGCAGTTTTGCCTTCACATGTTTAACGATCTCTTACGCTCTTAATGGATCGCATTAATGAGCTAACATTACCGGAGATTTGGAATGCGAGTCTTTCGCTCTTTTTTTCTTGCCCGTTCGCGCGCATAAACATTCTCAGTGGCCGGTGTGTGTTGGTCGCATCGACGCGAGCTTCTTTTTATTAGAGACGCGCGTACGCGATTTAATCACAATATAGTTGTGCTCCCCCGACTTTTTATTTCACCGAAGGATCACGTTGTACGCTAAAGGGTAACAAGTAATTCCGTCTCAAGTGCCGTACATCTTTTTCCCTGTTCCTCGAAAGAAATATTAAATCTGATCAGAATAGAGAACGACGCCGATAAACGTCTCGATATTTCATTGTGTAATAAGCGCTATCATTCGAGGTTGCCCGCCGCTAATTCGTAGCCTAACCTAAATCTCCGAACCCGGTGGCACACCGCAACCCACACCGGGCGAACGTTCTTTTTGCGTTTATGCGAAACTATTTACTGCCCGGTATAAACTATTACAAGCAGGATTTAAATTCCATCGCATTCCACAAAGACTGTCCATAATCCTTTAATCCACATTCAATGTGCACACGGCGGTCATTAGAAATAATGAGACCATCCATATGCGCGAGAGTAATGACCGCAGCTCGTAAAGATAATAAATAATCGGTGAAATATAAAGCCACAAAACGATTCGTTCTCTTGATAGCTAAACTAGGATTCCCTGGAGAATCGTCCGGGACTATGGTGATGTCTTCATCCGAGGTAATTAGAGGCAGGGACGCACATAAGCGGGACGTATAATGCATCGGTTCTCCTCAGTGAAACGGATGTCCCCATCCTGAAGGCCTTTGCTCAGTCTTTCACTGGTATCTTTTTTGTGCAAACAAATCGCGAGAGAGAGAGAGAGAGAGAGAGAGAGAGGGTGGTGTATAGAGGATAAAGAAATCATTGAGAACAGAAATACTCGAACGAATTAACGACTCAAGTGGCTGACTCCATGTTTAGAACTTTTTTTTTACAATTTTTATAATGTAACACTCTATCGATGCTTTAAACGATTTTGTCAATTTTCTTGGACGTATGTTTTATAGAGTTAATTACTTTGATTAACGAACGGTTTAGATACTGATTTATGTAAAAATGGAAGGAATCTTTACTTTCAATTTAGATAAAGTGTTATAGAGTTTTAATGGCGGAATTATTGATTTTTATGCCTTGAAAAATATAAAAGATCGTTTTAATGGCATGCATACGAATGAATGGAAATGTGGTCAATCGATGTTTAAAGAATACTAGATTTCAAGTAACAACATGGGCGTTACTTTATGGCTTTACCATATAATTCCCGATAGTTTTACATTTAAATTGCTGATTCTATGGTTAAGGTATTTAATGTTAAGTTTTTCTATCCTCGATAAATAGTATTTTGATTCCTATAGCTGATGGCACAGGAACCGAGGGTCTCGATGGTTACATCGTTTTCCATAAAACACGTATAAATATATTTTTTATTCGTACACTGCTTTCCATGCAGCTGTATATAACAGTCTAAATAATCCACATTCACATTCGATATATTATGCATATAATTAATTTAACCTGCTATAGTAGGAATAAAATTTGAGTTACCTCAGCACATAAAAGGATTCCACTCATCGTGTAACTTATTCATTCTATTATCGATCAATGCGATTCAATCTATCCCCTACAAACTCAAAAATTAAATAGAAAACATACCTTTAACCTAACCTTATCACTAAAGTCTTCCAAATAAACCAACCTCAAACCTCTCCATCACACTCAATACCAAAACATATCAAAAAACCTCAACTCCACCAATACAAAAACTCCTCCCCGTAACCCTTTCAGAACCCCCGAAAATTCGCCAACATCCTTAACACTTCCAAATAAAAAAAGAACGCTTTCAACAGGCCTCAGAAGCTGTGACCGGTAGGCGATAAAGAAATGATTTTTCCATATTGCAACCGGTTCGCCGGGGCAGAAACACAATCTCCCTGGCCGGCGTCCGTGTGCCCGGCGATCGCCTTAAAACACAAGCAAGCTAACGTCTTAATTAGAGAATCCCCGGTGCTTTGAGCAGCAACCAATCAAACCGGAAACAGAGGAAGTCCCGAAGGTCTCCGGCGGCGGATCGGGCATCAGCCGCGGCCGGTAGGCCGGCCGAAAGGAGCCGGCAGGAGAGGATCCCCAACGTCAATCACGATTACGGGGATGAGTTTTCAGCGCGCGTCTCATTAGCCCACGCCCTCATTATTACGTTATCAACGTCTCCGGGCTCGCATAATGGCCCCTGAATATATTTATGAGGGTAATCCCCGCGGCCGTTCGCGGCCATACGAAAGCCGCGGCCCCGGACCGTAACAATAATCCTTATATCCCCCACATAATTGTGCCCGCGGAGGATTTATAGAGCTGGTCCGGGGCACCGATCCTATCTAACGATCTGCCCATTGAGTAGCCGACCTAGGACGCCACGAGGATACACTCGGGAATGGGATTCATTCAAAACCGCGAACATTGGACTGGACCCACGGATCCTCTTCGCCGCTGTCCTCTTCTTTCTCCTTTTTCCTTTTCGCTCCGCGTCCCCTCGGACGGGTCATCTAGATTCGAGCGGGTCCGCCGCTTTCTTTCCTTCTCCGTGTTTTCTGGCTTGATTGGTTTATCGACCCTTCCCCGAAACGCTCGCGCTGATTCCGTGGACCCGGGGCAATTTGGTTGTTCGCCGGCTTATCTGATCCGGATGATACATCGAAGTGTTCCTCGCGTTGCTTTTATTATTTCGCTTTACGGATCTCGTTATTCTCGGAGATCTTGTACTGGCTTTCGAGATGACGGTTCCGTGGGACGCGAATGGTTTTCGGAGCTTTCCGTTCGATGATTGAATTAGTTTGTGGGCATCGGGGAGTGGGTGTTGGCGTTTAGTTGGACGGAGATTGTTGCGTGGATCGGTACTTCGAGCGGTTGATCGTATATATAGGAAGTGTTTAGCTGAGTAACTCGATGGATCTTGGGATTCTTGAGGTTCTTATTTGATTAATGTTCTGTTTCTCGGTATTTGTCGTAACGGTTGGGTAGGTGGAAGAGAGAATACTCGATTGTGCTTTAACAGCGAAACTTGGAATTGGATGGGATTTTTTATTCGATTCGTCCGAGGTTTCTTTCAATCAATCTTTATGAATATGTACAACAAATCCAAGGTTTCGCGTCACTGTAACTCACTACAACCATACCAATTACGATGCAATCTCACAGTTTGTCGGTGCGTTGAATAGAAAAGTATAAATGTCAGACGTAAGGCAGTTTCCAAGGATATGCGAGGAAACGATGTTGGCCGAGCAAAGGATGTACACTATCGGTCAAAAGTATGGAATACCCTCCATTCTTTATACTAGACTTCATTAACAACAACCCTAATTTCATACAAACATCAACACTTTCACTTCAATTCAACTTCAGAAGATATCACTACATAATCACCTGATATCCGTAAACAGTCACAAACTCCATACATTCGTTACATTCACAAATATCTATAACATTCTCAAACACTCACTTTCGCTAAAACCTTCGATAACCTTCGCATCGCTACCAAAACAATAAAGCTCACGATAACCAACAGCTTCGTTCAATCAAAATTTCCGTAAGTTACTCAACAATGACACTTACGTAACAATCCATAGTCTACTTCTGAACGCCAGTGTATCTAGACAGTCCCCTATCCCCGATGGCAGGAAAACGTCGGAACGATAAAAATAACCGTATCCTCCAAGGACGTTCTTATCCTTATGAACGAAGTACCGGGAATCCATAGATTGGCTCGGGGATTAGCTATTCCAGGACGATCGTCTACGACGTGTCATTACAGTGTAGCTCGTTCCGCGCTGGATGACATCACACACAGAGACTCTGCTCACCTCTCGGTAATTCCATTCCCCGGTTCTCTTTTCTTCAGCGCTCACGAACTGCACCTTGCCGCCGCTGCCTGTCCTAATAAGGAGCTGCTGATGATCCACTGAGATAGATTCGCGTGTCATTAGCCGGCGATTTCGTACCGAATTGCCCCTGTCAATTGTGGGAGCGGTCCGTGGTTCTTGCTGCTCCCCGGGGCAACGCTCGTCCCCCGTAAAGTGTTTTACAGGACCGGTACCGTTAACGTTCGCCACTCGCGGAAGAACGAGCTCGTTACTAGAAACGCTGTTTTTGGCGCGACCGGAGATCCTGCGCGGCTTTATGTGCGACGCTTTTTCGAATGATAAATTGATTTGACGACGACCGCATCTCGGACGCGAGGTCGATGCGTTTTTGCTCGCGGAAGAACTGAACTTTCCGCTTCGGGTTATTTTGTGGATCACCTCGTTCGAGGGATGCGGGTTGTGGCAACGATAGTTCGACAGTATTTGTACATTATCGTTCATCTCTGCCTTCGGTTTACTGTTATTCTTCAATGGAGTATAGTACTTTTATTACCTTGGTGTCGACTGTATCGCGTGATTACATTATGATTCACTGTGTTGCAATATTTGAATTTTGTGAAGATTCACATGTGTCCTCTCTTTCAGCTTTTATCATATTAACTTCTTTGTCGTTAGAGATAAAGACAAAAACGAAACACATTTTCCAAATGCAAAGTTCCGAAGGAAACTTTGTCCTAGTTTACAAATTAACGACTTCCCTTTACAAGACGAACCTCCTAAGAACAATTTCTCTGACTTAAAATACTTCTGTCACTCAAAGCATCCGACAAGCTCCCGAAATAAGACTACTCAAAACTATCGGAACTATCTCCGATCCCTCCGAATCACGAGGCTCCATCGAGCCGCGCCCCACTTTTGTCACACGGTAATCAACGACGCATCCTGCCCTAGATGCGCCGATCGCAGGAAAGAGAAGCTCAGCTCCGCAGGTCGGGAGCCGGGGTCTTTTCTCGTTCCTGGCTGATTCCAGGCAGCATCCTGGAAGCGGCAATTCGACACGGCGGCGGTAGGGGTAGCAGGCGCGTTGCGCTCCGCGCTCGCCAGGATGTGCAGGCACATGCACAATTTATAATGCAATTAGAGCCTCGGATGGTAGCGCTCGGATTTATGGCAGCTGGAGAATCTACCGTCCGCCGCGAGAGGAACGATGAAAAAGGAAACGATCCGGGAAGAGAAAGCGAGACGGCGGCCGGCGAGGCTGCCGAGGCGAACGCGAGGGCTATATTCCCGTGGAATGAGTTATACGCCTCCCGCGGTTCCAATACATTATTTATTGCTCGGCTTTTCATTATTACCGCGCGGTGCGCGCCGCTGATTCAGCCACGAAACGCGGTTTCCGGCGGCGCGGCGCGGCCGCGTCCGATCCGGGGATTTCCAGGCCACGCGATTCTAATTGGTCGTGTACCGGGAGTATTGTTGGCGCGGCCGTGCACGGACTCGTCGCGGGGCCACATTTTTCGGGATGATTTAGGACGCCCGGTATTGGATTTATCGCTCGTTAATGAGGATCGCGTTCTTGCCGGCCGCGAGGGCTCCCCTGATGATTTTCGTTAGAGGTTTACGAGAGTTTTTCACACCATCCCCGACACGCCACCGTGACGTGCGAGGTGCTGATTCATTTTCTGAGGGCTCGTTCGTCGGCTCGAAGGAAATTGTGTTGGGATTTATTGGTGGGAATTCATTTCACGGGGTGGGTTGGGTCTTGAGATTCGTATGTATTTGGTTTATCTCGGAGGAAATTATATTCTCTGTTTTATATTATCTATTTATCCATTTTATAGACCTCGAAAATATTCACTGCGGAATGTCGATGATGATTTAGATACTTAAAAATGTTCACCGGAGCAGACATTCTTTTTTAATCGCATTTACATCTAAACGGCGCATAATTATACTTAACAGCTCGTATTTCCAAGTTAAGAACAGATTGAGACTTGCTCTAGTTGACTCTTAAAATGCTGGCTACGCCTTTAATAATTCAGTGCCGGGGACATTGATATCTTGTTGCGATTACATCTACAGACTGTTCTTATCACTTACAAGCAGAATATTCCTGATCGGTGATTCTTCTCCGCGCTCCGAAGTAAGCCAGACCCATTAAATCCGTCGTTGAAAACAGGAAGCGCGACAGCGTCTCGTTTGACAAACCAATAAGAGGACCTAAGGTGGTGAACGCGTACACCGAAACGTGTCTCCTGACTGCGTTTAACGCGGTGGCAAAAATACGTGGCCGTAAATAACGGCTTGTGCAACGAGTCCTCATTAGCATCGTATCGTCGACATAAGTTATTGCGCGTAATGATAGAGGCGACCCTGAATATGGCACGGGGCAAAAAGAAATTCCACCCTAGCCAAGAGTCACAGAACCGGAAAACAGGTTTTAAAAAGGCTAACGCGAGGAAAATCGTTTGACAAGTATTCGGGTTCAATGTCCACGTTCGTTTAGCGATCGGCACCCCTCGCGAACAGGTACAAATTTGTTAATTACTATTATTAATACGGAGGCACCCGTCGACCATCTAGAAATTATTCTTCGCCTCGGGCGACCGATTTTTCAGCCGGTCTCGCGATCCTTTTTTGTAGGAGATGAAAAAAGGCATGGTAATAATGTAGGCGCTTTTTATATACCTTTATTCGTCTTCTGGTTGCTCGACGTCGTTCGTGGAAGTCTAAGATATTCGTAATATTATTCGAAATTAACATCAGTGTCTTCGACGGTATTCGAACTTTCACATTGATCTTTTCTAATGTGAGATTCTTATTGGTGAACAAAATTATACTGAATATTTTTCTAATCTTTATGAATAGTATTGTTCTTTTCTGTGACCTAGAAATGTTTTTTAAAATTGCGTTTGATCGAAGTGTAGTTTATACATATTAAAAACCAGGGGCGAATAAGGAGTGGAAAGTTTAAAAATTGTGATCTAGTTATTTTATGATCAGAAGAGAGAAATTGTTAGTCTACTAGTATATTTTGTAATACATTCTGAACGCATTAAAAACAGTAATGACTACGTTTCTCCCGTACTTTATTTGCATCGTATATTATCCACGAATTTATGTATTCCGCGAGAATCACTGGTAGTCGATAATGATTCATATCTCTAAGATATTAGAAAGTCTCTCCCCATGGGTCGAAGGAAGACGAGCGCACGGTTGCGGGCGTGAAAGAGGCAAAGCCGAGCTCGAACCGTTAATCGTGAGCGTAATTACGATAATCGCTCATTGATTACCCTGTGAACGTGCCTTCTGCACCTTCCTACCGCGTCCAGAGGCTATACAAAGCATTCCATCTTATTGCGCCACGAGCGCGGTACTTACACGCTGGCCGCGTTGCAGAAAATTGGGTATTTGAAACATTGTTATTCATATAATAATGATCGTATGTTTCCCGTGTCAGGAACTGAAATATTGTAATTCAGAGTTAAAGTCGATCATTATGCAACAAGTAGTGCGGAGATTTATCGCTCCTGCTACGCTATATTCAAATCACTTTTTAATGATTGCTATCAGTTCGAAAACTTCAAATCTCCTAGCCTCAAACTTATGTAATTCTTAATAATGAAAACTGAAACTGCAGTTCGAACTGAATAGATTTTTATCGATAAATTCCTCTTGATGTAATTCCTTTTTCAATGATTCAGTAGCAATTTACCTTTAACTGTCCAAAGATGTAAGTTCTATTCGATAAAGCTATTTACTTGAGAATAATGATGACACTCAACAAAATAGCGTCCACGATTCAATCATACAGATTGTAAAAAGACAAGATACTTTACCATCACTCCAACGACTACTACCAAGTACCGAGGAATACATATTCAATCACATTTCCGATCGCACCAAAAAACCGCACAAAACCGGATAAAACTATTCCTCCTTCACAACGGCTCCGTCCCATTAGACGCCTAAAATATGACACCGCGGCGACCCTTTACACTCGTCATACATCTTCGAGCGATCAGTCTCGACCTCTGCAACCCCGCCACCCACGTCTCGCGCTCGCCGCGAATCCCCAACAAAAGCCGCCCGATTCCCCTAACAAATCGTCCGTCGCCAGACACGACGAAAAGGAGAAAAAGAAACGCAAGACCTAGCGATGATCACCGGCCGCGTTTGTCCGGTTGATTGATGCCACCCACCCACGCTCGATCCAATTTCCAGAATTCCCGTTTCCGCGACGGCCGATGATGAACGGCAATTAAGCCGGGTGAAAGCGAATTCGTGCGACCGGTTGATTGACGCGTGTGCAGTCGCGTATGGAGAGCGGATCGTGTCTGCCGCGGAGTCAGCCACGATGGCGGCGGCGGCGGTTGCTCTGCGGCTGCGGCCAGGTCCGAGCCGAGTCGAGCCGAGGTCGCAGATAATGCATCTATTCGCGTGGTAGACGCCGTGAATAAAGACATTAATAAAGCTCGCGGTGGCCGACGATGGAACGCAGAACGCAGCCAGGAACCCGCGCGGAACACAATACGCACCGAGAGCCGGGGCCGAGTAATGGATGCCGGCTTGGCACTGGATGGTGTAACGGATGGTGCTCTAGATGGTGGTGCTATCTTGGGATTCTGATGGCTGCTCGGATATACGCGTTATCGGGACGGTGAATCGTGAGGATCGAACAAAAACGGCCGGACCCTCCAGACGCGGAAGCCAGGGAATGGAGATGACAAGGGGGGATGCTGTTTTAATACGAGACGCAAACCCTACAGCTCGCTGCTCCGCTGCATTGTTCCCCGAATAGGATCGTTCGGTTTCCGTTTTGTCGATTCATTCCGCGCGGTCGTGTCTGTTCTATGGAGTGCCTTTTACCGTGCAGCTTTGACACGCTCTGCGCTTGCGATTTAAGCATTGAATGTCTACTTTCCGTTCTTGTTCGAGTATTTAGCTCCTTTGGAATTAGCTGATCAATAGGGATGACGGGATCGGTCGCTGTTTGCTCGAGTCCTTCGATTATTCTTGCTTTATCTTCTAGAATCTCTAAAACGTAACTATTTTACACTTGTTATTTCCTTCCATTCGAGAAACTCCTGATTGACTGAGAAATTTAAGGTACATTGTTTCCTGGAACATTGAAAATTCCTTCCACTCCTATGGATAGAACAGAGTTAAAGAACTGCCAAATGCGTTGACCCATTCTTCTTCTGCAATTATTAAGAATATAACAGACGTTTCTCTAGAAAATTACTATGCTAATACACAAACCGAACCATAAGTCAATCGATGCAATACCTGCATTTCTCAACCTACAGGAACATTTGAAAAAATCAATTCCACTGCTTGGTTTAGTGCTAATTACAATACGAATCCTTCCCTCACCTACGATCCCATTAACACCATTTTATTCCTCCACATTCCGGCGCGGGGTCTATGAAATCCCGAAAGTACGGTGCCGAGTCTAAGAATTTACAGGCTCATGTAGATAATGAATTCGCTCGTACCCGTCCGAAAGGTATAAAATTTTGATCACGCACGGACTCGAATCTCCCACAGCGTGATGCCCGGTACGAGTCCCATTCCTCGCGTCGATGTCCTCGTCCGGAGCCAGGTTCCCCTTAACGACTCCACTTGAGTTTGTGTACCGATCAATTCGCGGCACAAAACGCCCTCGTGGTCACGTGTAAACGAGAAAACGGAACGAGCTGGCTTACCCTTGTCCGGGGCCGGGTTTATCTCGTACCCTTCGTGAGTCCCAGCCCGACCATTAGTCGTTGTCAGTTACGTCCGGCCTCTCCTCTTCTCTCTGGATCAAGAACCAGGAACCGTGGTGGAGACTCGTAGCCGTTCGTGCTCTCGTACGGCTCGTAACGTGACCCCTTCACCACCTTCGAGGAATTAAGATATCGAGCCTCGCGCCACGGCCGCGGAAGTATTCCCTCTCTATCCCCCCACGGACCGAGACCCTTCTTTACGAGCCGGCCACGATGATCAATTGGTGTTTTAGCGTTCGTCTAGTGGATTCTAATAGTTTCTGGGAATTAAGGTATCGACGAGCGCTCATGGAAATGAGCCTCGTTTCTCCCCTCGATGCGACGTCTGCTTCGTGCTGCGACTGTAATAGTCGATCGTTGCGATAATAAATAATTTAGTAATTTTTCTAGGTAGCTGTGCAATGCTTGACGATATAATAAGTTTCGTTTGTGTTGGATGATGGGATGTTGTTGAGGTGGTTTTCTTTGATATTTTATAGGAATGGCGTTTAAAATGTATGTTGTCTGGTATTTATAATACTATGCCATAGTTTCTTTAATAATATTAATCTCGATGCTTATTTCTAAACTAAATAATATTTCCTCAGTCCCTTATGATTTCGAAAAATTCAATATTCGCAAGCACAAAATACTATATTATAAATCAAGATGTTAAATACTGCATCCAACCATTTTATCCTTTATTCAGCATAACTCTCCTCTCCACTTCACCGAGAAAAAACCTGCCAACAAGTACCTAAAGACCGAAGCTCGCATAAACCTTAAGAGATCACGAAATTCCTAAGAAACGGACTCCATCGAAGCTCGGGTAACCCCGTCCATCACCGGGCATGCGTCCAACGTGTCGACGAAAGAATCCTCGAAGGATTACGAGCGGCACGCGCGCGCGTGTCTCGTTGTCCTAGGAATGGTGTCACGCCGCGGAATTCCCTCGGCGCGCCATCATTGTATTTTATTCTCCACCGCGCTTATTAAGTCGGACATTTACAACCCCTTGAACCCGGTCGAATCCAGCTCGGCGAGACCGGGTTTTATCGTCGGTTTTATTGCGCTTTACCATCCCGGCTGAATTAAGACGTTGCAAATAATGTCGTCGGTCCCGTTCACAATGGGCGCACCTATCCGTGTTCTAAGGTGCCCGGGGCGATCGCCGGCCGGTGTTCCTCGGCCGATAATTTATTCGGAATCGTGAAAATTTTATTACTCGCCTCGATCGGACCCGCTCGATCGCGGCCGGCCCTGGATAAATGATCGCGGATATATCGGGTGAACGGGAATGATTAATATTCCGCATCCTGTTTATCCGATCTAAACGGCTCGGCGAAAATGCGGACCCATCGGCCAAGGATATCCAAAGAATTATCCGGCGATAACAATCGCGAGAAAGCTATCGAGGAAGTACGCGCGCGTTCCTCGGCCGTTGGGTCGTTTCGTTCGATGTTCCGGCTCCTCGATCCTTTCGATGACCGTGCATCGCGGATTCGCCCCTCCCGAGCGATTTTTTCACCTTTGTCGGCCGAGGCGGATTCGATGAATGTTATTGACCCACTTGATCGCCGGGATCGGTGGCAGCGCGACTGTCCGGCAGTCCGCTTCCTTCGTGCAGGCTGCAGATTCGATTTGACGACTTTCGAGAATGGCCGCTGAGAAAGGTCACGGAGGTAATTTTATTATTCTATTGTTAGACGATCGTTCGTTTATTTAACCGGCACTGGGAAAAATTCGAGATCGAAGAGGAATGAATGCACTTAGTGGTCGTGAGTTATTGAATACTTGCGGCGAAGGTAATGTAAACTGTGATACAAGTTTATGTAAGGGGAGATTGTTTTATGCTCCTCTGAGGTTATGGTTGTTTAGAGTCTTTATGAATCTGCTGGAGTCATTTGGAAAGTTTCGATTATTAACCTTCAACCGGCTCTTTAAAAAGACGGAAAAATTAATCTCGACTTGGGTCGAAGAAAACTCCGGTCAAGGTTAAATCATAGTACTTCTTTAATTTCTCGCGTTATGAGTAATATTGTAAACCGATTAAAAATAAAAGTCAAGCCACGATTAATAAAGAAATATAACTAAGCGGAAACTTGGAGGAATCTTTACATTCATTACATAAACGGTTTTGTCTCGATGGTCCAAATAGTAGTGTATACTATTATCATGACATTCGAAAAGGACAATTAACAGAAACTAGGCGATAAATGAAAGGAGGTAGAATAATGAACAAACGGATATTAATTTTATACAAAGAAAATGAATAGCGCAAGTTATTTGTGATGAATTAAAAACCAATTAGTAGACGATAATCTTTATACATCATTTGCCCCTTCCCTATGCCATAATTATACCGCGAGAAGTTAAAGATAGCACCCGTACGCTATCTTTTTCTTTGACAGTATATATCAATCTTACTGCCGTAAACACTCAAAATATTCAACAGAAACCAACACCACGTTCCGTGCAACAAAATCAAACACCAAAAGCACGCCATTTACATAATCCTCGAGTAGAAAAAAAATCCCTCGGTAAAGCCCAAAAAAACTAAACCCAAGATACCAGTGATTAAGAATTAATAACATGACGCATTGCTGGCCACTGTGGCCGATAATTCGAACATGATATAAGAACAGCCTAATGATAATAATCAAGCGATAATTGGCATAGATACACGCGAACGGGGGGAGTGTATTAAGTAATATATTGTTAAAACAGGATTCCGAAAGGAGTCGCGGTTGGCTCGAAGATAAGAGCATCCGTTCTGGGGTAGGTGTGCTCAGTGTCACAGGGGAAAAGGGGGGAGGGGAGGAGTGAAATAAAAGGTCGGATAATCCGATAGACGCGAGAGGGTCGAATGTTGGGAAGAAAAACGGTGGCCGCCGATATAGTCTTCCCCGGAGCTATCAAATTCCGCGCGGATAAAGACGCGGGATACGTCCGACGGCTCGTGAATGGGATTATTAATATTTCCCTTTCCTGCGCGCTCCTCTCTCGCGGCCTTTCTCCGGCGTATCGGCGTCGAGCGAGCTAGCTAGCTAGCTAGCCAGCCAGCCAGCCAGCGAGCGAGCGAGCGAGCGAGCGATCCGCGCGAGATACCCCGGCCGATAATTTATGCGAAATCGTGAAATCAAGTTTTACTACTTCTCGCCCATCGAGCCCCTTTCGTACGCGGCGGACGCGCGCTGATACGACGCGCCTTTCCCTCCCCGCGCTCGCGTACGCGCATAGATAATTAAGATATCTTTCCAACGGCGGATTTATTAATATTTCCTGTTCCCCTCAATAGGGATTCTTACCGAGCCGTGTACAAAGCGGCGATTTCATGGAAATCGCACGTTGAAATTTAAATTAATTCCCCGTCCCCATGGTCTACGCGCGCCGCGCCGACGCGACGCGTCCCGCGAGGTGATAAATGCGCGACGGCTGCTGGGATCGCGGGGCCCGCGACACGCTCCCCGAATGAGGGGAACATTCTCTGTCGAACGCGATGAACAATGTTGCTTAACGGACTTGTGCTTCGATTTGCTGATTGTTCCGCTTGTTTGGACGGTGTTTTTGGGGTCGTATTGTTTATTGTAGATAGATTTGCGTTGAAATATTGATTTTTGTGCTAATGAGTAGGGGTTTTGTAGGATTATCAGGAAAATAGAAGTGCTTTCTGTGAATTTCTGTAGTTTTGATAGTATGTCTGATTACTGTTTACTGATTCTACTTATTTCTTCTATATCAAATCGTATCTACCATTTATATTTTCCATGGAAAATATATCCCAAATTTACGTTTATTCTGTTAAAAATTCATTATAAATAAATTCTCAGTATAAAGTACTCCGTGAATTAAAACATAACAACTTCAAAACGCAAATCCTTGTTACCGAGACATCACGTTTCCCAGGCTGAAAGGATTCCTCCAAACCCCCAAATAAATTACAAGAATGTACATGCAACGTGAAAGGTTAGCATCATCCCATTTCTCATGTTCCCCATTCAGACAACCAGAAATTTCATTCCGATACTCGGTCGGAAGTTCTCATTCTGCTCGCAAACCTCCGCGAGTCCTCGCAGTTACGTCAGCTGCATCGAAACGTCCCGAAACGACGAAACCAAACTGGAGAACCGGAAAAAATCCGCGGACATGCGCACGCATAATAGATTCCAGACGCATCTGCCGCGCTCGTATCCAAAATAAAGGCCATTCGATTATCTCTCTTCACGAACGCCATTACTCGGGCCAGCGGGAAGCGGTGTAACAAAAGTGCTGGCCGGCTCGGGAGCTGCCGGATTGAAATGCCAACAAGTGACGCGCTCCGCTTTTTTTCAAACGACGCACGTAAACGCGTAATTCCGGGGCTCCATCTGGAAAGAAAGAAAAGGGAAAGAGTCGCCACGACGCTGTTTGGGTGTAACGTTGCTTTTTCTGAATTTTATGCGTTTCATTGACTCAATTTTGTGGAGGTTTACAAATTCGTCGCACCTTCGACAAGCCGATTAAATAATTACTGGAGAATAATTGTAAAAGACACTCTTCGTGCGAAAGTAGTACAACCAGAGAAAGAAGTTGAACCAATATAGAAAAACGTATTTTAATAAGATTCGCAAACGTGAAGTCGATATAACACGGATACTATCTTGTTTTATCTATTGCTATTATTTATGTATCAAGGTGATCTCGTTCAACTTTGTTCCATTTAGCAGTCGGTTGTTTTGGATCGTACCGCCTACGTTCAACGAGTTTTGACGCATTTCAGTTATCGACAGAAACAGAATCCGAGTGTATTCCACTTCGTCTCGTTCTGTTCTATTCGCATTCTTCGTTACATGTTTTGGTCTTTTGTTGAAACCTCGAGTCTTCGAAGTTTCATGACTTAATCCTGAATCTTTGGAAGTTTTATCTGAAATTTAAGAGTCTCCAATCCTCGAGTCTTTATGCTTCAATAATACTAATTAAAAAATAGTAATAATAAACACCACGCAGTGTTGACACGGTAGCAGACGAGAGTCTTCAATCATAAAGACTACAACATTAAAGACTCGAGCTCCTAAAACTGAAGCCTCGAAGCCGCAGTCCTATATTTTCTATAAAGAAACTTAAATTAATTCTATAGATATAGTTACTTAAAGTTACAAGCTACAAGATTACATGTAGGGATTCAATGACTCGTTTCAGCTTCATTTGTTTCAATAATTTCTTCAGAAGATTTATTGAATTGAATAAAATATTATAATTAAGAAGATCGCCACTGAAACAAACGCTGGTAGCGAACATGTTAACTCGCCCTATGATTTCTTTCTGAACTCTAACTACTTTGTTATTAATGATTTATTGAAACTAAGAGAAAATTCCAGTTGAATTCCATGCCAGCGTACGCTCTAAGATATAATCATTGAGACCAGAAGAATAACACGCAATTTGCTTTCGAACAAGTTGAATAATATCCATGTTCGTTAAATTCTGTTTGAAATCACCACGAGTTTGATATTGTAGAGCAAGGGATTAAAGCTATCAGTTACAAGTTCCAAGATGCCAGGCTCGAAACTGACTTTTCTACCATTGGATTCAGCCAATAGTAAAATCCGAGCATCGCGAGTGGACCCTTCCCGTTGCCCCTGTACACTTCCAGCTGTGGGTAGTCTCCGAGACGTGAGAGGCCTAGCGCGGCCGCGAGTTCGTGCGTGCACCGCGACCAAGGATTTTTCTTTTTCTCTTGTTCCCTTTCTACGACGCGCGGAAGACGTGGGCGGACTTCGACACACGGGGTTGACTACGCGTCTCAAGGGAAACTGGATGGAAAGAACCGATCCGGGGCATTATCGGGCGTGTTTCGAGCGCGCACTGCGGCGCTGTAGGCGTACCGGCCGCGCGTGTGCCTCGCTAAATGATTTGTGGAATGCTGAAATTATCGGAGAACGTAGGAAGGAGAACGTAATAGACGTCAGTTCCAAATAGATCGCGCCAGAGATTCTCAACTGGTTCGGAGGTGCGGATCGGCCTCGCGCGTGCAGCTCGAGGTTTTCGAACCGGCCCGGTGACGCCGTATCTAGACGACTCGGCTTAAATATGATTTTCGATTTATCGTGGCGCGAATTTGAGTTACGAGATTGATCCGGGGGATTAGTTGCACGGGCTTGCCGCGATAAGACTGTCTGTCGGCGTTTTATTGCCGGCTGATCGTTTCAGTTAGATCTCGGAGTGGTCTCTTAAGTCGTTAGATAAGGAAGATTCATATGGAAATTGAGTTATTGTATCTGTGGAATCAGCCGGGATAAATTATATGCTTAGCAGTTATTGAATGAGACGGATTGAGAAATCAGTTCGACCGATTTATATTGTTTTTCAGAATTTGGCAATAAATAGTATTCTGCGCTATTGTAAATCTGCGTTTATTCTGAAGATTAGATTAGATAATGTTTCGTTTCAATTTAAAAGAAAGTTATAATTCAGCTCGCTATTATTAGGAAGCGAATTTATTCCATCTGGTTCTATATATAATCAATATTTCATTAACCCTTTGCACTCGAGAGCTGACTCTCACTCACCTACTGTACGATTTCATACAGTAACACTATAAAATTTGATATTTAATATTATACATCTGTTTGAGAAATACTAAAATAAAATAACTTTATTCCTCAATGTATTATTTCTCTTCAAGTTAGTTTCACAAAGTATCGTCTTTATCTCGTCAGAAAATGTTAAAATATTTTTAGCGAAAAACTTCAGAGTGCAAAGGGTTAATTCCAGCGCACTAAATCGTAGACACTTGCGTTTGCTACAGTTCTACGGTTCATCTACGATTCAGTCATGGGTAGACAACAGTCGCCAACTTTGTAGCTGAATTATCTAAACCTTGAGTTTCCTTTCTAACATTACTAGTAGCCAATAAGAGAGCTGTGCGTTCTGAAAAATATACAAGCACGTAATCGAAGAAGTGAGACCGTTCCTCCGAAGCTCTACCTCGATACCCCGTTTAAACTGTATCAACTCCCACTTCCTGGCGACATATAATTTCGTCGCTACCCTCGACGTTAAAACGAGTAGTCTCGGCGTTCGCGAGTCCCCTGCCTCTACCCTTGGAAAAACGTAAAACACATATTTTTACGCGTTCCCTTTTTCTTCAATACACGGCGTATCATTACTTTAATGCATCGTTGCTGCTCGCTAGCAGGAACAACAGAATCGAAATCGCCTTGATCGTCGGCGGTAACGGAGTAGGTTACTAATGGTGGGCTTGGTGGGTCGGTGGGTTGGTAGACTGGGTTGGGCTTCTTAGAGGTCCACCGAGGTCAGCTGTACGAGAAGGATATAGTTGCCCAAGGCACCGATGACATCGACGAGCGAATAACCGGGCTCGAGATTCTCGAACGAGCACGCTGACCGAACAGAGACCCGATCCTTTCAATGAAATATTCACTGAATAATGATGCCAATACCCTTAACATCGACCATTCGAGGTTCCTGATTTTCTTTTTGGCAGACATTTATTTTACTTATTTATTCACTTCCTCTTGTTGCCTCTAAAACTATTCATCTATTTATTAAGCTCTACGTTAGCTATTCTCGCTTCTATTTCGAAAGTCTTTAACTATTAACACTGTCAAAGTGTCTAAAAGGGTTCCTGTAATTTTTCAGCTCTACTTTAATTGTTTTCACTTGTTCTCATTGAAAGTATCTAATTTTTAGAATTTTCTAGAAGGTCTAAAAGGATTCTCCTAATTGTTTAGCTCCATATTATCTTCACCTGTCCTCTGTTAGAAGCTATTATTATTTCCAATAAGTCTCTAAGTAAACTAACAGAAGATTCGTATTCTTCTTGAAATACCATTTAATTATACTTACACTCCGTCAAACATACTTTTCCCAATTCAAAAATTCATAGGGTATTCTATATCGTTGTCGCGTCTGATCACTGCCTACTCATTCTACTTACCGAAAACTTATGTACCAGATAGTCCTTCGAAAGCAATTCTTTTCGGCGCAAAGATTAAAATGAAGTGTATTACTCTATAAATATATACTGAACGTAGACACGTTAAGTCGTTTTTAATATACTTAACAGACGCCAGGGTCAAGGTCGTGACCTCCGTTCGAAAATAATTATTCCGTGTGCTCTCCTTCGAAGAAACCCGCGGTGCGTGTTGCAATGTATGAAACACCGGTGTTTCGTGCAGCTGATGTGTGTCTTTGCCGGGCGGAGAGACGAAGGAGGATAAAAAGAGGCGAAAGGCCGGGCAGAGAAGGGCAGAAGAGATGCTGAAGAAGGCATGGGTCATGCAACAACAGGAAGGTTAGTTGCTCGGGGCGGCGACAAGCGAGCGAACACCATCTTGCCACGGCTCTTACATACGTAACCAGCTCTCATAATAATTTCACTGAACCACGAGGGACCATGGACGATGCGCAACGCGCGGTTCCTGGAACTTTGCCCTTTTTGTCGTGAAACAGACTTCCTTCGGATTCGTTATCCGTCGCGGGAGTGGCCGTGCGTGTGGACGTTAGGGTAATTGATCTTCACTTCGATCATTCCTTTTATTTCTACGGCAATCTTTTCCAGTTAAATCTCAGCCGCTTAAAATGGGATCTCGGATTTCTAATGGCAACCGTTTTTCTACACAATATCCAAACTGTTTCTTTCGAAATAATCCGATTCGTTGGATTTGTAAACTTGGATTTATAGATTTGATTATAGATTTATAAATAAAATTATTTATTCGTGAATATTTATACTGATTACTCATAATTGCGTTCGACAAAAGAAATCTTAATCGATAACATAAACTTCACCCCTATTACAGTTTTCACGAAGTTACCTGTAAGAGCTTTGATTTATATAAAAACAATTTAATTACAATTAAAAACAATTAACCTATCGAATGTCATAATGGAGACTTCGAGCTTCGATACCCAAATTCGAAAGCTGCAAATCCGAGTAGCGAGAGATTGATACATCATTTTCTTTCCTCTAGTATTTACGATTTCGATGCGTAACTCAGACTTTTTACAACAAAGCTTTCTAAAAGATCACATAATTACTACCCCATTGTCGCAAACGACGGCTGTAGCCGTCCATTTTATGGACTGTACCAATGCATTTATTTGTTTATCCTTCAGTAATACATTGATCAAAAATGACGTAACAGTTTAGATAACATGTAAGTTGATTTTCTGTACGATTTTCCATGACCTGAGCAAGTCAAAACAAGCAATTAAAAAACTGCGTTTCTAGGCACGATTTTAACATCAGATTTACTGACATTTACTGTACACTTTGTTCTATTGTTCTTAGAGAAATTCTATCCGTTCATTTAGATCTTAGAAATCAGAGGTTTAAGAGTAGACAATAAGGATACATATTTGTATAACTGCGTTAATAAAAGTCGAGCCAAACATTTACCAAATAATGCTTATAAATTTTAATATCACTCGTTCCGTAAATCTAGTGTTAAAACTAAAAATGCGCGGCGATGGGTTAATAATTATCCCCAGGTGTAGAGCACAAAATTCCGTTTATCCGAGCGACTGAAAACTGTACACCAAGAGAAAAAGAATCCGAGCACCTGATGATATCTCCCGCCAGTATTCCACTTTTTTCGTCTCGCCGAATGTCAACCGGGGCACAAGGTGAACGACAGCCGTACGAGTTCGGCGGGGATAATCGATCGGCGGGGTACGATCGGGCTAATGGAGGCGTCGTCACCGTTAGCTCGTTAATTAGCCGCGGTACAGTATGTACACCTGCGCGATTTCACGCAGCGTTCGAGAACGCGATCGGGACCCCTGCCTCGGTTCACCTTTTATCCGGGCCCCTCCGCTGCCGATCGCCGGAATCTCCTCCCGACGTGCCCTTTTTTTACTTTCCCCCTCCCCGCTTCCCGTTCCTTCGTCGTTCACGACACGCTCGCGTGATTACGATCGATCCATCGCGGAACCACCTCGCAAGGTAGGCAGCCGGTACTTATCGGGATCATCGGGAACAATTGGAGATCGCGCGAGCGAACGGCGTTCGACGCCGAGAAAGATGACGGGGACCGGTATTATCGGTCCGTGGGACGACGCAGCGGCCGCGACGGTACCGATCCGGCGAACGTGTGTCGAGAATAATTGAAATCGGAGTTTATTGCCGGCGAATTGAAACTAAGCGACAGGCCAGAGTAAATATGTCCGCGCGGCTGACACGTACCCCACGAGATTATTAAACTTGTCTATCGTCCGGGCCGCGCCGGATAGACGCGATGAAAATTGGTTGCTACTGTGTGTTGGGTGGTCTGGGATTTTCAGTGATGGACTGTATCGTACGAATCGGGTTTAGGTTTTTGTTCATTATTAAAGTATGTTTGGGAGCTAGACTCTTATTATTTTTAGCAATTATAACGTGTTTAGTTTCTATGGTTTGTGATTTGGAAAACTATTGTAATTATAGTATGAATATCAAGGTCTGGAAATGTTTGTAGTCAAATATAAATGGAAGTAGTGTATTCCTTTATCAGAGTTCGAAATCTGTTTATTCTTGAGTTTATGTTTTGGAAGACTATTGTGATTTTTATAATAGTAAGAACATTAATATCTTGAAATATTCGTAAATGACTGAACATAAATGTAAATAGTCATGTATTATTCAAATATTATTCAATTCATCTCATTATTCTGTTGCTTTCCCTTTATTTCGTGCTCCCGAGCGTCCGTTGCGATCGCCGCACAATATGGCCGCCGAACAAAGCGGCGGGAATTTCAAATTTCCACGTGACAATCCCCCGTGTACACAACAGTCGCAACTACCGAGCGGATAATTGCCGATGTCTGGATAACAAAAGCGTGTCAATAATTAATCAACGGTGAAGCGGAGATTAATCAATTTGGTTAACGCCACACGGCAAGCGTGCGGTATCGTTCGGCGGGGCCGTCGTCGCCGGGGCTGAAACCAGCCGGAGCGCGCCCTCCTCTCTCTATCTCTCGCCTCCGCAAACGTCGGTTCCCGCTCGTGTTAATTAACTCCATTGAGATCCCAGTTAAGATATCATTGTTCCGTGGCGAGTTTGCGTTTCGACGAGAAACAAAATCGCCGCCGGCCCGGTCGCCCGCTCCACCTTTCCGCGGGGACCGAATAAATCTTTTGCCGCTGCAAGGGTCCGACTAATTTTTAAGATCTCGGTTTTCAATTGTAATTGCCGCGCGCCGGGCCCGACCCGATAAATTATGGATGCCCGAAGTGTTGTATTCCCGAAGTGAAAACAACGCCGGGACGTACCGCCGTCGCTGCTTTTCGGTGCGCGTCGCTTCGGAGATGCCTGTCGGCGTTTCGTTCGGCTCGAGGTTTCGGAAACGCGTTACGTGAACTATTAGGAAAATATTGGACCTCGCGAGTAAGATGTTTCATGAGATTCCATAAGATACTTTGTTAATTTTTCTCATGTTGTTTCGAAATGGTAGTTCGGTTGATTAAAAAATTAATCGAAGATTGGGGAGAATTCACGTACGATGGCTAGTATAAGTATTCGTATTTTACATTAGAAGTTAGCGTAACGAAAACTTTTGGAATGAATAATTGTACAGAGTAATTAAACAGTTCAGATGATACAATTATTACTTCGTTTCCATTGATAATTGATTACGAATTTAATGTTGACGTATCAATCGATTAACGCGGGTTTGTTAAAGTTGTGCATTGTTGTAGCGTAGGTTGTTAGCAAGCGATAATTAAGGGACTCTTAAAAACTATAATAGTAGAATTGCTTTTGTAAACGAGAGGTGCACGTGTACGTAACGGAGGGTCGAGCGGAGGCACTGGCAAGCAATAAAACAGCGGCAACTTCCTTGTTTGGCGACGAACGCGATCGAGAGATCGCAATTAGGCCCACCGCGTCAAAGGTTCTGGTCGGTGGGCTCTTATCTCCTCGCGCCCGTCTTGTACACTTTCTCTTTTCGATCAGACCTTACCGATTTCGGTGGAAGGTGGGAGCGTTGCTCGACTTGCCACGGATGCTCGGGGAAGATCGGCATGCGATCGTCTTATTACCTTAGATTTGCCAACAAGTAATTCATCGTTTTCTTATTCAATAACCTATTGACATAACATAATTACAGAATGTTTTTTTAATTACCAGCAACAGAACAAAACTTTGAATATTATTTCTTTCAGATAACTGAAACATACGATGAGATACAAAGATTTCTTTTTGTTTTTAAATAAATAAATTATTCTTGTGTCAAATATCAGATATATTAGATAATTAACTATTTATCCTTTTTATTAAACTGATGACATAAATTCGAATATCACGAAATCTACTCATAAATAAAGCATCACTCTTCTTTATTTACCCATGCATCATCCCTCCCTCATTAATTTAGAGATACCCATCAAACGTTCAGTGTTGTATATCCGACTTAATTAAGCGTCTCGAACAACAACCGCCGCGTTTACAGTCCCCGATAAATTCGTCCGACGTGTCTTTCTCGTCGGCGCCGAAAAGAAAAAACAAATGAAAGCTGTAAATTCCTCTATCTCGCTATTTTCCCCATCAACTTCTGGCGATCGCCTAGAAAACCTACGGGCCGATTATAAATAACCCCCCTCAACACCGGGGGACATAATCGTCATAAATTACACTTTTGCAAGCGAACGTTCAATAACCGTGCTCAGAATTTTCTTCCGAGCCATGAAAACGCAGCCACTTCACGACGCCAGAACATTTCATTTCCATACGCCAGGAAATTATTTTTTATAGCATTTAAATGTCACAATATTTTCATGACGCAATGCTCGCTCGCGCAGAGGTCAATTTGCGCGCGCGCGGGCGCGCGTGCGCTCCGTACAGGCGGTCCATATTGCTGTCAATCACGCGTTCATTTAATATGCGCCGCGCCTTATGGGGGTAATTGAACGGTGCTCATATCTGGCCATAGATTTCCATAGGACAGTATATCAAGGGAACAGTTCTACGCGACGCGACGCCGCGAATCGGTATTCTCCTCGAAACGTTCCGCGTGTCCGTCGCCATTACCATTTTCCTCACCTCCAGTGTAATTCGCGTGACAGATACGCCATCTTTAGAACTATTAGACGTTACAGCTTCGTCTAATCGCGCAATGAGAACGGTACATTCGTTTTTGTTTCTGGAAAGTTGCAATCATCGCGGGCGATTATGGTACAGCTACGCGGCCATTAGGTTTCTTTCGCTCGGGCATATTTACACGAAATGAATTCGCTTAACCTTGTTGCGTTACGTGCTCCGGCCGGTTATTATTTCACTGTTGACAACGATTTTTATTGTTCCGTTGCGCGATCCGAAGGTTCTTTATCATCTCCGATTGTAGTTACATTTAATGCTAATTCTAATGAAAGTATTCGATGAGATATCCATTTATCCATGTGTCAGACGTAGATGTCTTTATTAATGATAAACTAAATACTAGTCGCAATATAGGGAAATGATAATTCGAACGTTAATACATTCATTTTAGTGTACAATTTAGAATAATAAAATCAGTGATTCGATAAAGTAATCAAATATACTACGCGAATCTTCCTAACCTTTCCATTTCCTTAATCCGTGCTAAATCATTCACAATATTATCTCATAATTTCTTCGTATCGTTTCTTGTTTCGACGGTATTTTCCTTGGATATCATCCACCATTCAATTACACTTCTTTAATACAGGTGTAATACTATTATCCATTTTTAATATGCCTACAAATCATGCCTTCAACAATCCCGTTAACAATTTTGATCAAGTACTTTCTAGTTGGCCGCGGCAAAAAGTATGTCCGATTCGATATGGCTCTTATCTGTTGCATCCACCGAGCTCCTCCTCGGAGAGTTACGATCGGTATCGTGTTCGGTATAGGAGCATCAGATCCTGTGCTCTACAAAACCGTACAAAGCATCCACTGGCTCTCCTATAATCGCAGGCCTCGTGGCTTCCGGTATAATAGCGTCTGAGAGAGCCTCATCGTCGCTCGCAACGACGGCTTCTTGCCTCTTCTTTTTCTGCCAGTTATCCCGCGGCTGGTGCGCCGCGGTAGTTAACTTTTTGCCACGTGATCGCGCGACACGGTCCACGTGCCACGTGTTCGAGCTAATACCTAAAATGCTTTCCGCTGATTGTGGGCCAGCCTGTCGTGTACACCTCGACGGTGCAAGAAAATGTTCTTCATCGCTGGTAAATTCTGTTGAGCCGTGATAACGGTCTTCTCCGCGCGCCTCTAGGTGAAAGAGAGTAGAATTCCTCTTCGTCTTACGGGGAATTTGCTATTTTAGGGCGGAGATGATTTTTTTACAGATCATTCGCGTGAGCTTTGCATAATATAGTTTCTGTGATCGAGTTTAGCGAAATGCTTCATAGTTTTTCTTCGATTCTCGGTTGAACTGATTGGAATCGGTTTCGAAGTGGACTTTTGAATATTTAAAATGCTTCGAATCCTATTTTTCTATGAATTCTATTTTCCTTTAATCCTGAGATATTACTTTTTATTAATTGTAGACAGAAAGAGGGATTTTCTAAGTGAACTAATTATAAAATATACAAAATAATGTTTAGTTTGATAAAGATATTATTTCTAGAAACAAGATTGGAAGTATAACGTTATACACAGTGGTAATTTTGTTCAATGACTTAAGCTCAAACACTCTACTAAATCACTTACCTTTCAACCGTTTCCTTCTCATCCTTTTATCTACCAAAATCTTGAAGCGGTAATTACAGAGATTACATCCTCATCGCTCAACATGTTTAATCTATCTATTGTATCTACCAGTCGTTTAATCATCTACAGGAAACGCCAACAATATTGCACACCGTACACCCACATTACCATCTAACACTTAATAGCTCTAACCCCTCTTAGAATAAATTTTTCCGAACATTGTAGTGTAACTGCAATCAACAGTCAGATCAATTCAATCTTCAATGTACACAATACGACTACGCCATATCATCGCCCCATTAAAAATAATTAACCATTAATTAACAAATGCAGTAATCTTAGGGTATCTCCAAAATGTTCCCATACCAATATTAATACCATAAATACTACCTACACTATAAATCAATATAACAATTTCCTTATTAATACAATTAAATATCTGAAAATTCTAATAAATACACTTAATCAGTTAACACGTTAACTGCTACGACGGTCACCGACGACCGAAGCTTCAAAATTACAAGAAAATACTATAACTTGTTACATAACTGATGTCGAATAAGAATGTTTAGTAGCGTAAATAACTAGATAATAGTGTAACACAAATATTGTATTACCAAATAATTAATACTTTTTACTTTTGCTAGGAAAAGAATAAGTGGTACATGAAATATTGTTTCTCGTAGCAGTCAACGTGTTAATATCACAATCTAATACAATCAATTAATACTGTAAACACTATAACAGTCAATCCTAGACCGCAAAGTGTTCAGTACCCTAAAGAAGATCGCCAAAAATAGCGACACTTCGATCTATCTCCCACAACTTCAGAAAATCCTCCATTCACCCTACAATCTCCGTTGTTTTGATCCACAGCTCGATCGAGTTTACATCGTGACGCGGTATTCATCCGAGAGGCACCTTGCTCAGTTCCGCGCTTCTCTATTTGTCTTCCTCGTCCTGTCGGTGAAGGGGCGCGCCCGAGTTCCCCCGACCGCAGTCACTCTTTCAGCGAACTTCTTTCTTCCCCTACCTTCTCGGCGATGCTCACTCTATCTCTCTTTCTCTCGGCCGCATTTCTTCGGCGCTTCCTCTTTTTGCTTGGCTCCCTCGATCCTTCTCTCGCCTCGTCACTCTCTTCTTTATCGAGTTCCTGGCGACTACCACGGGTTCGACGGTGATTACTTATGGCCACTTCAAGAACCGACTCAAGAACTGTTGGAGGGGATGAAGGGGGGAGGATATAAGGTCCCCACTTTAATCCCTCCTCTTCATCCTTCCTGATAGAAAGAGATTAGGGCCGTTATAAGGCGGACACCAGTTTGTCGAGGCTGATCGATCATCGAGGCGACGACGAGGGGGGAAAGGGGTAGAGAGACGGGGAGACGGGCTCGATACACTTCGGTTACCCGATGAGGATTACTGTCAGACCCGGACTGCAATTCCTACGGCCGCGTTGCTTACTATAATTATTTAATAGCTTTCTTAGAACTCGCGAGACACGTTCGTACTTGCGTTAAAGACATCCGCGTTTAGCGCGGATGATGATAGACTCGGTATACTGTGAATGAGTTCCAGATTAGATGATGCTGAACCGTACGCGCGTGGATTTCTGAGTAGATGTGATAAATACGTGTGCGGGGAATGCCTGCTGTTTTCGAAATGTCGGTGGTTTAATTGTTTCATTGAATTTAACGGTTCTTCGTCGATTAAATTTGAATATCTTATAATTTTCTCCTCTTGTCGTAATAAATTCTTAACCCATTTCTAGTTTCTATAATCTCTGCATCGTGCTTCGCAGAAATTTTGTATTAATCTCAATTAATGCAAAGAATTTACCGTGGTGACCTTATTAAATGAAAACTACGAAGAGAATGTATACACCTATCCACTATATTTCGATATAAAGATAACGACCACTTCGACAATGAGATCACTGGAAGAAACTACGAACACAATGACAGAAACATCGCTCCGAACTTTCTCGCTCAATTTCTCTACCCCCGAACGAAAAAGAAACCATCCGCGCGTTTAATTCCTCCGAGCCCGCTAATTTCATTCTCCCCTGTATCCACGCAATCGAGAAGCGAAATCCCATTTCCTCCGTCGATTTCCGTTTTCGCTCCGGCGTAATACGTTCGTCTGAATCGCTGACCCAATGGCCACTTAATTTCACCGGGGCTCGGTAATCCGCCGGCTCGGGTCGATCGATAATTGCGATCGGCCGATCGTACCCTGGAATATCTCCTTATTGAATACCATTGAAAATTTATTTCCCCTCGCGGTTAGTTTTTTCGAGAACCCGTTAAGGCGGGGATCGTTTGACAAGTTCGTCGCCGGCCGACATCGAGGCCGATCGAAGCTATCTGGGTCCTCCCTATTTGAAACCCTCCCCCCCCTTCCCCCTTCGTCTGTACGACGCAGAAGGAGATAACGGGGCGGCCAGTCGTTAATCAGCAATAATTACCGATGGTAGATACGTCATAGCGCTTATGCAGCAGCAACCCCGGTGCCCGGACGTATCTCGCAGCGAGAAAGAAAAATCGAACGGGGCCTTAGCCGAGGCCTCGTTGCGGCCAGATCGAAAATGAGATGATCCCTTGTCTCGATATTTCTCATCCTTCGGAGCCCCTCTTCGACGGAATCGAGATTGCTTCCGCTTGAACGCGCGCCGAGATGAATTCTGCCGGTAATTAAAGACGATTGATATTGCGTTCCTCTGCGCACGGACTCCTTCGGCCGGGGCCTTGCGGCCCGGCCGGCAGTAGGAGGATCGCCGATCGATGTTCGAGGGCTGCGAATCGCCTAGTAGTCGGGTAAAGGGCGGAGTTGAGTCGCTTCTGACCTACGGTAGTGTCTGCTGTTGCAACCTCTGTGTGCTTAACGCTAGGACTACCGTACACGTTCGAGTCAGTTTTAGTTTTCTTATTCTGCGATTGTTGATATTCTAACACTGGCGTTACTGACATTTACTGTACAGTTTGTTCTATTGTTCTTAGAGAAACTGTTGTCGGTTCATTTAGATCTTAGAAATTAAAGGTTTAAGAATAGACAATTAGAATGCATATTTGCATAACTGGGTTAATAAAAATCGACCCAAAAATTTACCAACTTGTGTTTATAAAATTCAGTATGAGTCAAATTGACTCGTTCCGTAAATTTAGTGTCGAAGTATCCCATGTTTGAAATGATCTTGAGAATAATTTCAATTCAGTATTATGACGAGTATCCGAAGAAATCGGAAAGAATGTATTGTTACAATTTTTGTGAGGGTTATATATGGACTTCAATAAATGATATGTAGTTCCAGTGTTAAGGTTTATCAGTATTTTGGTTTGGAGATTCTTGGGAGTAATTTGGATAATATTGAAGATGTTTTTGGTTTTGTAATTTAGAATGTAAGAATTTTCCTTGATATAGGAATATGGGAAGACTAATTTTATTAACTTTTGACGAATATTCCGTTAACATTTGCGAAATATTTTCACTCTAAATATATAGCTTCATTTACATCCTTTAGTAAAACGTAGAATAATTATTATAATTCAGAAATAAAGATTTAACCTACTGATAATATTTTTGTATTCTTTATGGATAGTATTTCTTTAGCTTCATTTCATAAATAAACAAGTACGCCATTTAACACTAAACAAATCAGATACCTAATCAGATAGCTAAGAGGATAAACTAACGAAAACCACCAAGAAGCACGCAGAGCCTACAACAAAATAAGTATACACAAACGAATAACACTCATAGAACAGTTTCCACAATCTCTTCCAAACTATTCTAACAAGGTGTGAGTCACTGTATTCCTTCCGCAGCGTAGAAAGTAAGGGAGGGATCCCCGCGTAACACGATTACATTCCCAGAAATAAAGTGATTAATTCGACTGAGCAACAAATTCCGCCGTTAACTGCCGGGAGCACCGTTCGACAGACAGTTAAAAATCGCACGGTCGATAAATAAAACGAAAAGTATCGTGATACGGTAGTCGAATCGCGTTCGTTGGTAACCCTGACTGCGGTCACGTGTCATTAGCCGCGGCTAAACTGAATATTAGAAATTCACGGTGCGATTTCGTAATGTCTGCACCGCCGGGTCCCAGCGTAACGTTCGTCGGCATCGTCGGCGGACTTTTAGCGAGCCGGCCGGCACGGATACCACGAAAGTTTGAAATATCGAGTCGGATTGCGATATTAGATACGGCTAATTGAATGCCGGGGAAGTTTTCACGTAACTCCGGGTCTCCGGGAGGCACGGGTAATTTATTATGTACTTAACGCTTTTTCGTATGATTAATAATATGCGTGCGAGCCAGCGCGCCGGTGTGCATTACGGTCTGCCCGCGATGATTTATCGAATAATATTTATTATTGCGTAAGCCCCGCACGTCGGCGGGATTGTAATCCTAGCGCGAACGATCCTTCATCCGGCCCATTTTTCCCAATTAATAGTCAAATTGCTTACATAATGCACCGCGTTGCGAAGCGCTCGGATCGAAAACTGTTACTTTTCAACGCCTCTCTTTGATCGCGCTGATGTATGAACGGAGTTAAGCTAATTTAATACCCTAAGCGCGGTTCGCGTTCGTTCGCGATCGGGTCGCGTCGGGAGAAAGAATTCAGTACGGTTCGATAAAGTAACATCACGGTGTTTCTGTTGCGACGAGCTTCTTAACACTGAAACTACCGAGTAATTCAGTTGACTCGAAATTCCTCTATAGAGACTCCAAGAATGCATCTATTGAAACTTTAATCGAAAACATCTGTCCTAAATAAAATACAAAATTCTCTAAACCCATCTTCACGAACACCAACTCTTCGAAATGAAAAATTCACGTAACTCAATATCTCCAAATTAAAATCGTTTCCTTGTGATCTCTTCGAAACTCTTATTCCTCGCATTCCTTCGGCTCGATCTGAAAAATTTCCGCAGTTTCGTGGCTCAGATGAATATCTCCGCTCAAACACCGTCAACCGCAAGTGGTGGCGGTATCGTTCGAAAGAAGACAAGTTTCCAGCAGTTCTCGAAATTCCAGTTCGTTTTTCGAGTTCCGCCGGTAGAGTCCGTAACCACCCGAACCGTGGGCACTAAATGAAGATTTATAGGGGGCTGCTATTTGCACGGCAGGGCAAGGCACGGCACGGCACGCTACGCCGCGCCGTGGCACGCAGCGCACACACGCCCGTAATCCACCGATACGGCCAGAAATACGAGTGTCCCCTTCGTGAGCATCTAGCGTGCTCGCATTCGTATGCAGCGTGCACGCACCGATTACACAGAGCGCAGAGGGAAAAATAAGTGGAGGCTGCCCGGTCCACCGGTCTCCCGGAGCACGGTTGCAATTGGTCGCGATTTTGTCGATGATACCCGGACCCGATATTTATGAGGTCGGCTCCTCTTCGGGAATCGACGCTGCGTTACCAATAATGAATCACGGCCGGCCGGAATGATTATTAATTGTTACCGGCATGATGTATTGTTCCGCCGACCGATTCTGGCGTGATAAGGCCCTCCGAGTGAAAACCTGTTACCCGAACACTGGTGAATCCTCGATCGCCACTGGACTGAGCGATTGAATAGTGTCCGTGGAAAAGGATGTCAATAGATTTTTTCGGGGAGCTGGAAAGTTGGTTGATTAAATTAAATTACAATTGGGTAATCTTGAAAACTTTTAATGTTATTAGGATGGTTGAATTTTTTAGGTGGAAGGGGGAGTTATTTAATTAGATTCAATTAAATTGGAATTATGTGATAGTTGTGTTGTCTTTTTCATATGGTCGGTGTTATACGTGACTACTTGCGAAAGGAAAATTATATGTAAATTGTGCGCTACATTATATAAATAGAGAAAAACTTTTTATTTTTGGCGTTGACAGTGTGTTCTATAAGAACTCTTCGATTATTTAAATATTCTTTAGAAATATTAAATAGTAAATAGAGACCCTACGCAATAGACTGTGGACCTTCATGCAAATTCAAAGTTTGATGGAGATGATAAAAAGCAAAATTGATGTATAAAGTGCACTATACTTTACATATTTTATATATTCATTCGTAACGTGTGCATTCTACGCAATCTTGCACTTTCAAGTTTCTCGCGGGCAAATAAAAGTCCGTGCCCAATTAACTAATATCGCAGGAGCCTAAAAATACCGAAAGAAAATTCGCTGTTTCACAAATTAGACCGGCAGCTGTTCGGTAATCGACACGGCGTTACTAATAATGAATCACAGCCGATCAGGGCGAGCATTAATTGTTACCGGCATGATGTATTGTTCCGCGGGCCGATTCAGGCGTGATAAGGTTCACCGAGTGAAAACTTGTTACCGGGTCGCTGATGAATCCGTGATCGCTACTGAACAGAGAGCTCCGTTCCAGAATCGACTGGTAATTAATTGCATTGTGATTACTTTTGTACTTCATTAATAAACGTAATCGCGGTAATGATATTCATTAATCAGGGCTTGATCGGTAATCGGGAATCTCGTTTGTAATTTGTTGGTATAAGTGGGTAATTTGTCATTCGAATGATATGAATTGGGAAGAATAATAAAATGGCGTATGGAAACGTAAGTAAAAAGTGGGAATTTTATAATGTACGGGAAAAATGTTTAGTAATCGATCATTAAGGTTCATTAATTAATTTATGTAATTTGTTATGTTAATTAATCGGGGTTAATTAATTATTGGCTTATTATGATGACATAGGAGAAGAGATAAGGTACACATGTTGTAAAGATAACATGCCTATGTTATTGCCATCGGTAAATTGGTACTTAAGAATAATCAGTATAAGAATTTCTGAAATGTATTTTACGGGCCAATGGTTCTTATCAAAATATTTATTAAGAGTATAATTAGAATAAAAGTTCGAAAGTGGTCGTTACACCGCGGAAGTTTACAGATTTTCATAGAGACATTTCGGAGTATCAACAAATTAAATAGAATTTAATTCCCTTCGCGAACGATTCCCGCAAATTGAAAGCTAAGTGAGACTGTATTAAACATTATTAAAGATTGTATTTTATTAATTTTTTGGTGATTTTTATACGCTATAAATGCATCAAGTTCTGCAGCCCGGCGACCATTAATCTAAAAAGAGAGCTGAAAGTGCTGTGCGATAATAGGGGCATAAAATGGCCGGTGGAAGGCGCAGATTGGCCGATAAATGAGACATCTGGCCAAATGTAGTTTAATTTTCACTATAATTTTCTTGGAAACGCTCGTGTCGCGTCTGAAAGTTCGCTTAATTGGAAAACTAAAGCGATCAGCAATCAGGATAGGTAATATCCTCGCGCAATTAGGTTGAAATAATAGAAAACAAACACGGTTTATTATATAAATATTGATTATTCCAAGTCGGAGAACATAACCTAATAGGCATATAATAAAACAAATTTGATGATATATCGATACGCAATGGTGATAAAGAACGTTCATGATTTTTCACAATTATATTTCTTCAGTCCGATTAAAGTCCGTTTACCTTTATTACACGGATAACGTTGGATTAATCAACGTATCTCATAAATAATACGTTTGTTGCACTCTTCGCGCGAACCCTTCAATTCGCTGCTTGTTTTCCTCTTTCTTTTTATCGTAATTGGATTCGGAAGACTTTATTCGAAGAATCTTCGAAATCAGGAGGACCTTTCGGTTTAACGTTCTCCAAATTGAGATGTACCGTGGCTGGAAACGTTCAAAGTTGCATTCCCGGTGAAATTATACGAAATTATGTATCCGTTTTGCGAAAGTGCAGGTTCAAATGCTACCAGACGTCGTTGCATTCTAAAAAGCAGTAATAAACGAAATCGACCGTGAATCGATAAGTGAATCCATCCGCTGCCATTTTTCTTGCTGTTCTGTAAAATGCACCATGACGTAGAAATTAAAAAATATGGAAATTTGAAACTGTAAAAATTAAAAAATACGAAAATTTTAAACTTTACGAATTAAAAGATTCTAAAATTTGAAACTTTACAAATTAAAAAATTCTAAAATTTGGAACTTTACAAATTTAAAAACTTTGAAAATTTGAAAATTCAAAAGTTTTCAAAAAACATACAATTAAAGCATACGTATTCTCTTAATTCTATTAATTATATTTCCCTCGAGGCTTCTTTAATCAATTAGATAACAATTGTACAACTTCACATTGGTCCTTTAGATTTATTCCACGACTCTTTCTATTTCCATGAAACCTTCACAGAAGTAGTGAACTCTATAGAAAATATATATAATATTCAATTTCCACTGAAACGAAAAAGATAATATTTATATTTATTAAATTCGGTTAGAAATCACCGCGTGAAAGGGATTAAATGATTTCGTATTACAGGCTAACGATTTTAAAGCACCTTAATCTTTAACCAGTTCGCATTTTTCCACGCGGCCGGGTAGACAGCTCGGATCACAATTCGCGCAGCATAAAATATTTCGAGTTTCCTCACTTTATTAATTTATTACTTTCTGACTTTTATTATAATACTTATTTCATTGCGTATCGCGCGTACACTTTCTCTGCGAATGCATAAAATCGTAATCTGCATTCAGATCTGTAATTCATGTTATTCACCAGTCATAATAGGGGTAATATTTTATTGACTATTTTATAACCTTTTAACAGCGGACGGCGTTTAATTGAACCGCGTTAAAATTATAGTAGCATAAAATGTAAATTACGTGATTTTCATATACACGTATATATCATGAGCAATTTTCATTCGATTTTATAGGGAATTTGTATCTACATTTAGAACTTAATGATTTCCCAATAAGGTGGAGAAAAAAACCGCGAATCCTCAAACTTGACTCCATTCAGTAACACAGATGTACACACTACGGTCACCTTTTTTCTTTTGCCCGCAATGTATTTATGATTCATTATTTCTGTAACTAATTATCGCAATGTCGTCTCAGTTTCCGCGACAGGATCGCGGCTCTCCTGTTCGTTAATAGACCGAAGCAATTCCGAGTCCCTAGAACGGACGTAACAGCCGTCGTAATGGAGGGTGTCATGCGCCTTGATTTATACAGTTATCGAGCAAAGCCTGTGCTCGCTCGCACACTAATGATCACCGTATCACCGGCGTAATTGTGAAAACACGCCGCGCCGCGATCAACAAGAGTTACCGTGTCCGACGTTTTCGTCAAGTACATTAAAATCAGGCCGCATGAATTGTTTGGCACAACAATGCGTTATTAGCATCGGCCGCCGGATTAAGACAGTTACGATTATTGCGATGAAAGTGAAAGGTACTATATTTGGTCCGTTCTAGCTGGAAAACTCGTTTCAACTTATAATATCATTTCAGCCGCCGGATTTATTCATCGCGGTAAATATCCCTGGATTTTCGAATTTATGGCCTTTCACGCGGTGCTAACGAGTCCCGCAGGTTTCCATGATGTAAATGAAAGCGTTTTAATTGTGACGAAGTAAATGTCCTTAATCAAATTACTCCGATCTGCGCTGTTGGAATTTCCGCGTATGAAAGCTATGTAAATTACTGACTTTCCTTTAAAAGCTAATGGTCGGGAATGAATTATAAAAGAAAATTGATTTCCTAGTATACTTTATTCGAGAATACTCGTTATACTTTCAAGATCGACCTAATTATTATATTTCACATTTATAAAAATTACATTACTCAAACACTTTAATGTATCCAATTCCTTTTCTTACTAAATTCAATTACTACTTCTTTCAGAGAGAACCAAAAATGTACCATTTCACCATAACAATTACCCTCTAAACCATCCCCGTCCTAACTCCTAACTCCAAAAAATCACCCCAAAAAGAAATCCCTAATCCCTTCCCAAACTCTAACACCCTCCGACACTCGCCACCCGGCCGAAACCTGAAAATCTCCGATTACAAGAGTCATTATCCTCCGCCTCCAGCGATCATCCAACGGAAACCCAACCCCCGTCACCGGGGCAGCCCGGGACGCCAAAGTATAGGGGCATCTGCAGCATCAAAGGTGTCCAAAAAAGGTGAAGCGGAGTGACAACGCGTCGGCCGGGGGATTCCCAGAAATTTCGTGGCTCGATAAGTTTTCGTCAACCGCAAACAGGATGCGTGTAAGAATGTTTCGCCATTGTCTGTCCTCTTTCACGGCTTAATCCCCCCCTCTTCCCCGCCTTTCGCCGCTGCAGGCCGCCTCTTTCTCTCGTCCGCCGTCCGTTTCCATGGGTTTTGCGGTCGAGCTCCGGTCAAGTTACCGGTGCACCGGCAGCTAACCTCTACGCGGATTAATTCGAGATCGGAGAGCTGGGTGTGTAGCACCGGTGTGCGCAGTCGCGCCTCCGGGTGTGCCCGGCGCGTCTCCCATTCCGCGCGCAACCCCGGGGTCGCCGCTATCGGGACTCTATCGTCCAAATATTTACGATCCCCCCCCCCCCGGCTTTATGACGCCGGATTTCATTCGGCGACACGCCGTAACGCACTCCTTCCTGCCCCTTTGACTCACCCCGGACGCCTTTATCGCCAGTATCCAGCCCCATCAACCTCACTTTCGATATCCGCGATGCGTGCTCGCGGATGAGCGTACGTTTCTTCGATCCCCGCGCTCAATGCCGCGGTGTGTGTGGCCTTTCGCGCGTGAGCTTGGATCGGGTTTCATATTTGTCGCACCGGTATGAATACTTTGATTGCCGTTCCGTACGAAGTGATGGAGCAGAGGAGATACGAAGGTTTTTCGGGGGTGAGGTGTTTGAGAATGGAGATGATTTTTGGTTTCGACCGGTTGAGTGTTGTGGTGTTTGAGAGAGATGAGTTGGTGGGGGTTGAACAGAGAGTTTGAGAGATTAAGGGCTTTGAGGGTGAGGTGTTTGAGAATGGAGATGATTTTTGGTTTCGACTGGTTGAGTGTTGTGGTGTTTGAGAGAGATGAGTTGATGGGGGTAGAAAAGAGAGTTTGAGAGATTAAGGGCTTTGAGGGTGAGGTGTTTGAGAATGAAGATGATTTTTGGTTTTGACTGGTTGAGTGTTGTGGTGTTTGAGAGAGATGAGTTGGTGGGGGTTGAACAGAGAGTTTGAGAGATTAAGGGCTTTGAGGGTGAGGTGTTTGAGAATGGAGATGATTTTTGGTTTCGACTGGTTGAGTGTTGTGGTGTTTGAGAGAGATGAGTTGGTGGGGGTAGAAAAGAGAGTTTGAGAGATTAAGGGCTTCGAGGGTGAGGTGTTTGAGAATGGAGATGATTTTTGGTTTCGACCGGTTGAGTGTTGTGGTGTTTGGGAGAGATGAGTTGGTGGGGGTTGAAAAGAGAGTTTGAGAGATTAATGGCTTTGAGGGTGAGGTGTTTGAGAATGGAGATGATTTTTGGTTTCGACTGGTTGAGTGTTGTGGTGTTTGAGAGAGATGAGTTGGTGGGGGTTGAAAAGAGAGTTTGAGAGATTAAGGGCTTTGAGGGTGAGGTGTTTGAGAATGGAGATGATTTTTGGTTTCGACTGGTTGAGTGTTGTGGTGTTTGAGAGAGATGAGTTGGTGGGGGTAGAAAAGAGAGTTTGAGAGATTAATGGCTTTGAGGGTGAGGTTTTTTTAAGTCAGATGAATTTTATCTTTGTTTGGTTGTGCTTTGTGGTGTTTGAATGAATTGAATTGAAGATGGAGAAGATTGAAAAGAACTGTGAGTATGTTAAAGTATTGGGCTTTAATATTAATTTAAGATTGAATGTGAATAATTTCGCTATCTTCGATGAAATTAAGAATAAGTAATACTGAGCGAATGGAGGGGAAAAGTCTTATATATATTTTCAAACTTTTAATTACAAATGTTTCCTTTATAAATCGGCTGTTGCGAGGAAGTAGCAAAATTATATGGTACCTATAAAGAAGTGTTATTATTTGGGTGTATAAATGCGAGCCGCATTCTTAAGGAAAGGTTCCCAACATTTAATTAGCGAACCATTACAATACGTTTTTCAAAAGGACAATGATTACGCTTGAGAGCTCGATCGTTAACAATCGTACGATTCCGAGCCTTGAATGGATTAAATCCCCGATAGAAGGATCAATTCAATTACACCGTGAAGTAAGGGAACTGAAAATCAAACGAATAGTCCTGCTTCCCATTCGAATCGTCCCGATTCGCCACCGTTTCATTAAGTCACTTCCTTTTATTACTCGTTCGCGTGTTTTCATTGCTGTTTCCCCGCGGCCGGTTCTGTAAGGTCGTCGCGAAACAGGAACTCGTCCTTCTCCTTGTATCTCTCGTTTTCTTTTCGCGTTGCCTCTCGGCAAAGCGGAAAACCACGAGATAAAGCCTTATCATAGATATGTGCATCGCCACGGAGCGGCTGACCGGTGAAGCGCATAAACCAGGGCGATTGGGTCGCTTGCCACTCAAGGACGCACTGAAAAACGAAGCAGAATACTGTGACGTTAAATTGTTATAAATAATATTCCACGACTACACTGATAATAGAATAATATTATACAATAAAATTCTTGATATTTAAATCTTTTAAATTACCTCTTTATTTTTCATTAACTCGAATGAAATAAATAATTTATACACGTCGAACAGATTATTCAACTCATCTGGTTTCATTAACTTCCTCAAATGATATCATTTTATAGAATCAAATTTTATTAACATTTAAAAGGATTAAATGAATTATTATTGTGACAAATTGTGGCTCGTCAATATTCTATTCAGTGGAAATCATTTATATTCCTGTAATTTGTTGGCGTGCACTGCTGGCGATTGTGTGCAAGTAAATTTTCAAGTGCGAGTTCTTTTTTCAGTTGCTAGGATACTGTACAGCAGATAACCATCGACGGTGACGCTTTATCGGCGATGCGTCTATGGCAGCACGTCGGTAATGACTCGGACCTCGATTCCATAAAGAGAATAGCTCGTAACGGCAGGCAAATGGTAGGTGCTTCGAAAGTGACGGAAATCGTTTCTCGATTTCTTCGTGTCGGACAACTATGCCAGTCCTCCTCAAATTAAACTGTCTCGTCGTCGGACACGCTCCGGAGCTTCGGTTAAGCATTTAATCCTCTTAAGGTATTTTGAGTCGCACAATTAATACGATTTTATATCTTCATCTGGTCTTATTAAATTGATAAAGTGTGTAATGCGAATAGGTCGGAGGAAGTATTAAGATTTAAAACGGCATAAAAACCGTCGGAACGTTCCGTCGCTGCGACTTAAGCCACGCTTGCGTATGATTCACGGGAAAATTTCGTTATAATGACTTATAGCTTTACTACCAAAGTTTTTGCAATTATACATCATTACCGGGATATTCCAAGGAATTATATAAAATTGATATCTCTTCGTGGATGTTCTTCGCATATTCAAGCCAAAGAGGAGAGATCTTAAATATCATTAAACCCTGTATTTTATTAATTTTTCTGAATTATATACTGTGAACACGAAAACTTTCCTGGAGTAATCGAGACGGAAAGAAAATACATTTATTTTCTCGTTATTGTTGTTACAGTTTAATCAAATAATAATTGATATTAACAAACAACTTTTAAACGGAAACAGCTTCGATAAGGAATTGAATGAATAAGGAACATAATTTTAAAAGCAACCCAGTTGCATTGATATATTGCAATTTCCAATTTCCTGTTTCGCTCGTTTTATTATTTCCACGGTTTGCTACTTTGAGTAATCGCTAATGTACCATCCAGTAACGGTAAACATTAACCGAGAAAAGCAGGATAGTCGAGGGTGAAACTTCGTCGTCGAGCTATTGTTCTCGACAACAATTTCCAATCGTTTCCGATTTTTCCCGTAATTACGAAAAAAATGGAACGTTCACGAACGCGATCACAATCAGCGTCACATTCACCATCGGGATCAAATCGTGCGGGCAACATATGTATATGCAGGTGTCCCGGGTGCACCAACCGGATGTAATAAATCGAACACGGTGAAAACGTTCAGCGAGCGCCAGCCGTGACTCGATGACAGCTCGAGAATATGCCGGGCGATCGTGACTTCGCTGATCCAGAAGTAAATACAGCATAATAGAGTTCATTTCGATAGGAGCGCACGTCGCCATTTCGAGCGTGCCCGCCAGCGGGCCTTTTTTATTCTATCGCCTCGAATAATGGCGACCGGGTTTCGTAATTAATGCGGGGTCATGGACTAGTTTCCGTTGCTGCGCATCAGCCGAACATTAGCGCAATTATTCAGCTGTTTGCGCAGACGAGCGATACGCGGATATTAAAAACTTTTTCTATCATGCTGGTTGATTGGATCGAGTGTGTTCATGCATTAATGCGAGCATGAAGACTTGACGATGTCGAAAGTAGGCGCAATTCAAATTAGTATTCTTGCTCTCATGCTAACTGAAAGTGGATGAGAATTATTGAGAATAGGTTTCTATTCAAGTCAAATCTTTAGGTACCGTACCAAGAATACTTTATTCTAACAAAGATCTATTTGGTAGTACAACTACCTAGCAATCCCAATTTGTTTTACAATACAAAACCATAGAAATTCCAATCAATACCACGAAAATCCAACAAACCCATAAAACAGTATAGTAAAATAGTACAAAAATAAAGAAACCCTAATCAATATCAGAAAAATCAGAGACAGATCAAATTCAGTACAATAAAAATAAAGCAACCCCAACGCAACAAAACCCCGCGAATACAGTGAGAATCGTTACCCCACGAACGAAGCAAAAGTCGATCATCGATTCCCATTCGAGCACTCCCCGCACTCGAATTGCGAACGTTAAAACCCGAGCGACGAGTCAGCGAAGATGACTGCCTACCGATCATTCGTTTCCCACGACACTTACCATTATCTTTTCCGCTGCACCTCGTAAATTCGCCGGGGCCGGCTAGGAAAAAAAGGGCTGTCTTCGAGCATAAAATTTCTCCTCTGTTTCAATCACCTGTTTCTTCTTCCTACTTACGAAATAATGTGCTCCATACCGTACCCATGGCTCCGTTGCGTAACAGCGACACGGAGTCAATGCGCATTCCGCGGGGAAGACTTTTAAACCGGCGACGGCGCTCGTTGCGCCGCGCGCCGAAGGAATCTCGAGAGGAACGGTTGCAAGGTGGTTGCAACCGGGGTGGGAGAAATAAAGAATCCGCCTTCGGTGCACGGGCTACCGATCACGAATTAATTAAATCCGTGTAGCAATATGCGGCGAACACGGTTCCGCGTGTTCATACACGAGATAGGGATTTGAATTGTTCACGATCACGCGCCGTTTCTCCTATAATCGCGGACAATATATCGTGATTATCCGTTTGCACGCCGCACGTCTGCAACCCCCCTCCCCCCGCGCGCGCTCATTGAAAAGGTGTAGCATTCTTCAATGGCCGCCCTTTGTCGACACGGTCCACCGATTGGTAACAATTTAATGTTAATTCCTCGTGACCCGAGTAATTCCGTTTGAACAAGATCGTATCGAGGGAAAATTGTCGTAATCGGCGATGTATAATTGCTTCGCGAATCGGCTCCAAGGAGATGCGAGGTTACGGTAGCATCGGTGAAAGTGTTGCTTGACGGATGGCACCTCTTGCTCGGTGGAAACGAGGATTTCTGTGGATATGGATTTTCGGTGGTGATTGTCGAGATTCTTATTGTGCGTGGATTATTGAGTTTGAATTGTTCGGTTGACCCTTTGCAGTATGAAGCCTAGGGAACTATTTTTCGGTAGAACTCTTAAGCCACTTCTTACGTGAGAAAATTATTCGTTAGAGTTCTTAAGTTACTTTTGATATGATATTAATAAACTGAATGTTTGAAGTTTGATGTGAACTCTTTGTGAACCGTCCTTCTGTTAATAGACAGCTAAATTTTGAATACTGCAAGCACTTTTTTCGTATATAAAATGAAACATCAAATGTAGGAAAATTAAATCAGAAATGGTACGGAATAAATTAGAAAAATAATTATAGTGCAAAGGGTTAATGTATCGTTCATGTATCTGTTTTTCTTGTGAGGAATGAATATTTTCTAACAATGTATGGGCTGATTTAAATTATTGTTTGTATAATTTTCATGTTGAAATAGGTGTCAATTATGAACTCAAAATTGATATTTTATCATTTTGTTTTTTAAGATTGGGGAAGACATCAATTTTCTTTACTTATTTAATTAATGTATATTATTTATATGTATGTAATATTACGCTCCGCTATGCGGGGGAGTTTTACACGCCACGGAGAACCGTGAGACCGTGGTCCACCGCGGACAACATACGATCTTCCCAGCCTCTTCTGCCAATGATCCTTTGAAACTGTAATTTAAATGAGGAAACATTTTTCCTCACTTTTATTATATTTTTATGAGCGACACTTTTTTAGTAAAAAATAAAATTGATCTCTTGCAGAGTGGTAAAAGAATTTGAATAAATACTTACGAAAATTAAATGAATGTTTATTATAAAATATGTTCGCTTATTTTATTTAAAGTAGTTTAAATTTAAATGATTTTCGACGATGAAGTTTCAATAGTTACCGAATTAAAATATACGTATTATTGTTTTATTGAGTATTAAAAATGTTAAATTTCCCTTGCAGCGAATGTTCATTTTTATTAGTTTCCTAACTTTTTTGGAAACTATATCGAGAGAAGATATTTTAATTTTTGATCACGCGTCTCCTTTTAAGTGTGTTCGTAATAGTACAAGTCCTGTTCCACACGACAGATGGCCGACCAATTCGCCGTTATTTCAAGTGAAATTCAGGTTTAAGCAATTACGATAATAGCACGGTACAAGTGTTATAAAACACGCAATAATTTATAAAACACTCAGCAGTAAGATGTATATAACTGGCATCTTACATAATCCCGAACGTTAAGTGTCTTATCAAATCAATAATTCATACTCTAATTCCTCTGGCTTTATCCAAGCTCAGTCTGACTAGTCAATCACTTTTCTCCTTAAACGTAATTGTACCCTTTCCGACAAAGCTCCCACCTAAAACGAATAAACAACACACTCCACTGATTTTATCATCCCACCTCCTTATCCATATCCTATCACTAAAAAACCTGTTCGTCCTCTTTCCAACCGAATGCAATTTCCAACACAAAGATAAACTGCATACTCCAAATTAACATACTACCCTCTAAAAACACCTCTGTCGCAAAAACACGCATCACCCAAAGAAATCAACTACACAACTCGAACGCACTCCACCATACTCCATCACGACCAAAATCCCTCCCAATTAACAAATACGAAAGCAAACATTCCTAACTATAATCATCAATCAATTTCATTGCTTCGCACTCGCGATCCACAAAACTCACGTCCCGGCGAATCACGGCAACCGATCCACCCAACGAAACCATTATCAGCGATTCCGGGGCCGCCGAAAACCCTCATCGCTACCAATCGCCGAGTTTATTAACAGCGCCGCAGCAAAAAACCGTCGAGGCGTGAAATTTCATCCGTGACACCCTCCGCGATTATTAATTCCCTCTCCATCGGCGCGCGGCCGAGGAAGCAATTAAACACGTCCCACCTCCGTCGCGAGAATCCTCGACGAACGAGACTGCCGGGTTGCGACCACCGCGTGGTTCCTCGCTTCCCTCGCCCCGGCTCATTACTCTCCACCCGAAATTTACGCGATAATTAATTGACCCCTCGGTCGGGGGGCGTCGGGTCTCCGAGGCCGAATAATCGTCGGCCCGGTCCGAATAATCCTCTCGCGCGCAAATATTCTAAATGACCGTCTTAAATTATCCGCCGCTATCGCGGATAATCGAGCCCCGGGGTCGGGGGAAGGGTTCACGGACGCTTGGCCGAGCAAGCGAAGCGAGCGAAGCGAGCGAAGCGAGCCAAGCCAAGGAGCTGCTCGCTGCCGGCGTTCCATCGGTGTTCCTTTGCCGCTCTTTGCAAGACGATACCTAGCCACGACTGTTTTTCACCTGGCGCGATTCGACGGGGGTCTACCCTTTTCCTTTCCCCCTCCGCTGAGGCCGGCGAATGAATCCACGGGTGTAGCGGCCGTTCGCGGAAGGTGATAACGATACGGTACATTAGCGGCCGCGTGAATTTCTCATTAGTCATCGTCCCCGGCCGCCGTAATTTTCAGCACGCGTTGCTGGCTGAGCCTTTTCTACGCTTTCGGCGGTAGCCCTTTCTCTTCTATCCGTGGAGATTTCTATTGGAGCGAGTTCGGCTTGGCATTTTATTCGGATTTTATTCGAATGACGAATTCGGATTAGGTTTTATGCGGTAGAGCAGTGAACAGTTGTAGTAGGAAGGTGAGGTTTGTTAGTGGTTGCTTTTGAGGTTATTGTTTTAGAGGAAGTATTAACACATTGTTGATCGGCAATTTTGGGGAGAAGCTATTATATGTGACTATTATTGGGTAACTAAATATGAAAGTGAGGCAATGTAAATAAATTTCAGTATACTTTATTTATATGTAAAGAATTGAAATGAAACTTTAGATATATCTACTATGTAACTTTGAATATTTTACTTTTCTAGTATTTTATATTGCCCTGCGTTTCTAAAATTGAGATAGTTAACGCAACTGCAAACGCGAGTTAACTCGTGATTGGTCAGCAGCGTTTCCACATGAAAGCACGAGAAAACTTGCGATCGGTCAACAATGTGTTAAGCATTGCAGACATAACGTATGCAAATAGCCAATATGTTGAAACGTGAGAAGGTTATAGCAACATTCAAAGGAATAGGTATCGATAACTAGAGAAAAATCTGAATGTACGAGGTTATCGATAGCAATAACAGTAGTATTCTTCTATCTACTAACGAACATGTACCGTGAATAATCACGAAATCAAGTGGTGTGCCAGTAACAAATTATTCGAGCAACAAAAACGTTCCTATGCTAACCGTTACCTCATAGAACAAAGAATGACGAAATAGTCTGATCGACGAATAAACAGCATAAAGTTGTTCGGTCAATGGAAACGTAAATATCTATTGTGCGTTGCTCGGTGAACCCGGAAAAAATGGAATTGTCTGTGCAACATTGTCTGCGAATGAATTATAGTGGAAGGGTTTAACCCGGTCGCCGAGGGTAGCCCCAGGTAGTCGCGTTGAAACGTTTAAATCGTTCTTCGTTCGGCATCAGGCTACCGAACATGTCCTATTAATATTGCCTTAGCGGGCGCGGGTCCACGGACCGGGTTAATGCACGCTTTTAACGCCCGCCGCGGGTCTGAGCTATGGAGACAGCCGCGCGATACGCGCTTTCACGGGACAGCCGGCTCTGGCCAGGGCCAGGTGGGTGGATATATGTCGGGACTGTAATCCTTCCGGATTGCGGAGGTCCTTGGATGGTATATCGGTCGGATGTCAGCGAGAGTTGCGGGGATTAGAGACGTCGAGTTGATTTTAACGGGCCGATGGCGGGTTCTTGTGTTCTTCGGACGGATTCTAGGGATTGAGGTCGTTCAGGGGATCTGCTGAATTTGTTAGGTCGTTTAGTGTTTTACCGAGGATTTGCGGCGTCTTCTGTTTCAGAAAAAGTGGATATTATGTAGTATATTGTGAATGATTAGGACGCATTTCGGGGATCTGCTGGGATTGACGCGGGTGCTGTGTTTGTTGGATTATTTGTATTAACCCTTTGCTCTTGGAAGTTTCTCACTAGAAATATTTAAGATATTAAGGCGTAGATGATATTCTTCGAAACTAATATATTTCATATATCGGGACATTGTACAAGGTCAACATTAATTCACCTACCGAGTGCAAAGGGTTAATAATAGATTTATGGATATTTATTGCACAGTTTATTCTATTGTTCTTAGAAAACTTAATGTTCGTTCATTTAAATTTTGGAAGTTAGAGGCTTAGAAATCGGCAATTAGGATATACATTTGTTCAATTACATCGATCACAATCGACATCGAGATTTATGAAATAATGTTCACAAATTCCGTATGCGTCAAATTGGCGCATCCAGTAAACCTAGTGTTGACTATTAATCTACCGACTATATAATAATATAGAAAATAAATCAATAAATATCAATAAATTCTTAAAATCGAAAACTGCAAACAAATAATTTAATTATTCAACAAAGGAAAGACTGACATGTATTCCTTCTCCTTTTATTACTTAAGACTTAGATGCATGATTCAGTTTTTTATGAAAAGAAATATTAATTTAAAACAGTCTTGTTCGCAAAGAGTTAATAGAAAATTGTCAATCGTTAAGGATTAATTAAAAGCTAAGAAATGAATCAACCTTTCCAATTATAATTATGAACCAACAAGTGAATTTCCAGTAACGTAACAACTTTTTTCTGATATCAGAACACTTTTATTTCAAGAATATTTTTAATGACGCTAATGAAATCACAGACACATGGCATAGAATTTATAATGACTTTTGTTAATCTACTTAACAGTAGACTATTTTTAAAATGAATAGTACCGAACGCGGTATAAAGAATTCTGGATGAAAATCTTTTCATCCACCTTGCGAAACCTCGGAAAAAATCTGCTTGAAACGAGTTGCTTATCGACCACCGTACTAATTTTCTCTCTGCCGAACGTCATTAGAGAACTGCCTAAAAATCACCGCGTAATCACGATTTCAGCCGCGTAATGCCATCATTGTCTGATGCCCGCACTCATCAATTTCCGCGGACAGTCGAGGAACCATTGTCTCGCTGACGGATCGCGTCCATTTCTCAACCGCCTTGTATTCAACCGTACAGCATAATCGACATCAACCCTCCGCGGGGACATTAACCCTTTCACGATTGGTATTCTTTTAATTATCGCTGGCAATCTGAACGAGACTACTATAGAACTGTCAACGTGAAATTAATTTCAATCGAGTCGACTAGTTTCTCAATTCTTCGAACCTTTTATCGGTACACCGAGAATTTTGTATAATTAGAGCAAGAAACAGTGCATTAGGTAGAGAATATATCAATAATATTTGAAAATATTATTATTTCTAATCTGAGAAAGAATTCTTATTATTAACACATTCCATGCTACCACAAATTTCGATTATATCTTGCTTTTAAAGTACACTGATTCTTTCAATGATAGATTAAGTTACATTCAAGCTTTTGCTGACTTTTAACATATTTTCATATTATTTCTTTACATTTTTATTGTTTCAAGATGTTATCATGGTTCTTTGACACATGTCTCACAAGAAATGTTTTCTTACAAAAATTCTGCGTGTACCATAAACATTCTATCATAGAGTTTTTGATAGATTAAAAAATTATTAACGTCCGATTTTCATCAGAAATATATTCATCAAGTTAATACGAATAATCGTTCATTGGTAATTGGTTCGATTTAACTATGAGCATCTCGGTGCGATAATAAATGGGATTCATTGAAAACTGGTACTTTCACTGCATTCATATATCAATGGATGCTTACATGAAACGCTATAAATACTATATCGGCGAGACTCTACGGACTCTCTCAAGAGCATAAACGTGGAAACTTATTGATTACGCAGAGAATATTCTATACTCAGTTTTACCGCTAGAAAGTAGGATGTTTGAAATATGGGATTCAAGTAATCGATGATTTCAAGGGACTGCTTTCCAGGGTTCTTCTAACGTGCATTAAAAGACTGCGCAATTTAATTCACCTTCATTTACAAAGACGAATTACAAATGTCATTAATATTCATTACTATAAACGTCCTTTTACACGTCACAGATTTGTAAATGCAAAACCATGCACTTCAATTTTGCATTCGGTTTATTAAGTTACTTTTCAAATTATTCATAGACAAAATTATATATATATAACAAAAGCACAAAGTCTTTTAGTTATTAATTCCTATAAAATTTCATAGCACTACAATGACTTTCATTTCGATTCAATTTCCCACATTACAGTCATATTTCTGCAGGATTTGCTCCGAATTGGTAGGTATCGCAATTAATTTAAAAGAATTCCGTTTTTCTCTGGGACCCGGTTATTTGAAAGCGGTTTGCCTTTGTCGCAGACCCCCCGATTCCCGAAAATTGCAGTATAAACATCGCCGTTCCGAATACAGAAAATATTTTCGCGTAATTTTACGTTCGACGTCGGTGTGCCGGTTGTTCGACTGTGGTAGATCGATTGCATAAAAGAGCGTAACCGCAAAAAATTTTCTCGGGCCCTTCCAGATTCCCTCGGCGGATCTCCTTCTCGTTCCGAAGGGAGGTTCGGGAATCAATTACTTCAGGTCGGGTATATAATCCTTTCGGCGTGTCCCTTATATGGAAATTCAACGTAAAAAGCCGCTGTCAGGTTCTGTGTCCCTGCGGTCAGCATCTGTGATGAACGAAGGTGACACCGTGGTCATTCTCGAGCGCGTTTTATCGAAGAACGATATGTCGGCGTCGCGTATTATTAGATATAGCTTTAAGAAATTCTGTTCTCCAGTGGAAACTGACTTTGTTTACCGATTGCTTTATATTTCGCTGACGGAGAGTGAACGAGTGAATGAATTATGTAATTTTAGAGACAATGAAGTCGATGATTTCATTGCACCGCCTCATACAGTTCTAATTAGAGATTCGTGTAAAATAACATGAGTTCTAGTATTAATAGTTATAAAAAACTAGAAAGTTAATTTTAAAGCTAATTAGATGAAAAGTTCTTTGAATTATATCGTCAACCCATGAATTATCCATTTTTTATTGTCTGACAGGTTACACGCACCTTGATTCAATATATTACCTAATTATCTATAATTTATATTCGAGTGGAAATAAAATATAAATATTCATTTCATTAGTCGCCTCTTTGTTCGTGGTGGATTGTAAACTCGCATAATCGAACACAACAGATCAATCACGATTTTATTGTGCGCAGTTAAGAACAGTGTCTTCCAAGATTTTCCTTGGTTTCACAACGGACCAACAATTTCGTAGGTGCGTTTCTCAAGAAAGAAATATGACACCATTAACATCGAGCCGTTTATGGTGTGGTCGTAGGAAGAACTATAGCAATAAAACAACCGTAATTGACATTATTGTCTTCGCAATGACTACCATAATTCACTTTGACGGAATTTTCTATTTCCTTCCATTCGACACTTCACTTTTAAGCAATACGATTTACTATACGATATCCCTTTAACGCTACAACTACCAAATATCAAATAAATGAATTTCGTATTACATAACTTAAAATATAAGGCAATTAAAATTTCAACATACCTTCCCAATTTTTTAAATTAATTCATCCACTTAGTAGTTTTAATTTAATAACTAGAATTCTATACTAGACTAAATAACTACTAATAATAATCGAATTTCATACAGTTTAAAAAATTCCTTCTCGACTCTCCATTTAACCTGTTAATTACTCAATTAAATCGGATAATCAAGATCCTATTGCACTTACAGATCTCTAACATCGAAGAATCGCTTCTTCAGTATTAGCCGGATTATCTGTCTTTTCATTATACATATTAATTGAATTTGATCCAATTAAAATTTTTTAATCTAACAGTTGATTATATATAACTTTCATAACTGAAAAATGCATCTTGTATTAGGTTTTCCAAAGCGAAACTTCGTCAAACGAAACGGGCGGTCTAATACCAAAGCTAACGCCAAAGTACCGAAGAATCTAATGCTCAAAAATGATAGAAAGTGTGACCGCAAGCGGTAACTCAAAGTCGCGACCGTTGTAGAACATTATCTACGACGATCAGCGATTAGAAAGTTTTATCAGCAGACGCCGCTAGTCGCTCGGCGACGACGCGCCCGAAGAATCCCGGAATTCTCGCGGGAATTCTCGAACTGTTGGTAGCGCGGCGCCGTCCTTGAGGTAGCGCGAGCCGAGAGCGCTCCTCACTCATGCGAGGTCGAGGTCGGGAGGCCGGAACAGGACCACGGGAATTCGAGGTGCTCGAAGCGTTTCGACGACTCATCATAGAGAATACCTGGGGCCGCGGATAAAAGGGAATCCGTGTGCGTTCGGCGGGAAACGGCATGTGTACCTGCTACGGTGCCACACGATCGGAATCTCCGCCAGTCACTTCCGTTATTTATGAACACCAGCCGACTACCTCTTTGCGGACCGCGGCGCGGCGCTTATTACTAGACTAAGGATCCTTATGCGAACTGAAATTTCTTCGAACGTAACTGGAAAAATAGAATTACGACGGAATAACGGTGTTCCCGGCGAATATTATAAGAAGCAGTGTGCTTTGAATATTTTATGTATCTTTTTGTATCAAGTGTATTACGTGCAATTTTGGACTTTCAAATTTCTTGTCGTGGCAGACGAATTTGTGGGAATTTGTTGGAAATGTATAGAAAATTTACTGACTGGATAATTGTTGAGTTAACCCCTTGATATTAGGTTTTGCGTAAATCAGTAACTGAGATAAGATTAGAATTATCATGTTTGTTAAAATGATTGATTTCATAAGTTATCGATCAGTTTGAATATTTGATAATCTTAGTTACTTTGAAATGTAATGTCTATAGAGGATAATGTTTTGAATAATTTAATATATGCAGGGTTTTGATAGTAGAAAATAGTAAAAAATAGTAGAAAGAATAAATAGTTTGGTTTCGGTAATTATATTAGTTACTTGCAAGATACTACAGCGGAAAGATGAAGTAAATCTTGAAAATATTCAAACCTTATGCAGAGTGAATCATAATTCGCGGGCATAACGTGAACAGCGATCAAAGTGAATGAATGCGCGCATAAAAAGTGAATAAAGTTCACATAAACGCATATCGCTCAAATTTCAGCACACTGAAGACCATACTTTTAACGCTGCCAATTAATGAACGGGTTAAACATTCTGGTCGTCGAACCCTGCACGTGTTCATTTTCGGGTTTCGACGGTGCGAAACAGATGGTTTTATAATGGATTTAAACGATTGCCGCGAGAGCTTGTGATGAACATTCAAGATACCGGCCAGTATTCCCGGCGTGTAGCTTTTTTACGCCTTTACAATCCACTGTTATAAAACTACCCGGGGACACGATTCGCGTTTATTAGCCCTTCGCGATTCGGCTCTCGGATTATAAAACCCCGGTGAAATTTCATGAGATCCCTGTCGCAGCCGAAGAATTACTTTTATGAGCGCAAAGACCTGGATATCGCGAATTCCTTGACAAAATTCATCCAGGGGGGACGATCAAGATTGAAATCGAGGAGAAAGCGCATAGGAAAGGAGTAAAGTTCACTGTTGATCAGCACAGATCGAACAAAAACGATAAGAACACGTGTATTCTTCATTATCAACGTATCATAAGTAGAAACATTATATAAACAATTTCCCTGAAGGCCGTGGATAATTTTGCAATGACAATATACTATGAATGATCATTGAGAGAATTGACTAAATCTCTTTTATCCCTAACTTTAACCTTAATCAGGTTCTAAGATCTTCTTCGATCTAAATCAAGGTTTTTGCAGTAGTTTTTCTGAAGAGACGGATAAAGATTAATTGCAGTTGCATAGTATACTGAAATATGTGTCATAACATAAAAAGCAAGTCATAAATTCCAGGCAATCATCGATGCACGTTCGTCAGTTTACCTCTTCCGCGTATTTCCCACGTTTTCTCGAGCCTACGATCACCGGCCCGTCCCACAAACCATCAGCGATCACTTTGAAATAAATCATAATGAATTTCATAGCTAGGTCCGGCCCGCCTCGCGCTCGCGGCACGCACAGCTTTCCACGTTATCCACCCCTTACATAAGAAAAACGTGTCACTGTTATGACCAGTCGGTCCAGTTATCCTATAAACGATAGAGCATTCGAATTGCCAGACTTCGCGGAACGTTATTAAATAGTAATCCATTCGGATAGCACGATCGATCAACGCCAGTTACCCGGCAGCCGATAGATCCTGGTGCAGGCCCAGCTCTACGCTCAGCCAACTTCCACTTGCCAGCGGGAAAAATCTTGAACCCGGCGACCCCTTACACGAAAGTGGACGCACAATAAACGCCTGATCGCTGAGTCAGCCGCGAAACTTTCGATTTTTCACCGCCGAACTCCGCAATTCACCCCCACCAGGCTGAAATCGCTGCGCGCCGATCGATAAATCACGGCCCGGCGACTTTTCAGCCCGAACGGGACGTGTTAATTCAAAATATATCGACCGGTCCAGATCCGCGTAGCCGGACAAACGATCGGGGTAGCTCGATAACGCTCGGAAACTAGCTCCTTCCGTCGCTATCATACTCCATAACGGAAAAATCCGCTGGATCAATAACTAACGCCGAACGAACCGGCGAAAAATCGAATGAATGGGTGGCTAATGCCTAGCCTCGGCTGGCCGGAGCTAACGATCGCGAAACAGAAGGTATCATCAAGCCATTAGCGGCGGCGGCAGCGTAGGGAGCCGGCGAAAAAGAGAGATACCGAGGGAGATAGAAGGATTTTTCGCCGACAGATTCAGAGGCCGATAACTGTCGTCGCGTTCCCGGGGAGAAAGAGAGAGCCGGTAGGCGTTTCTGTTAGACCGTAACGATATTGTCAGGTTGCATAAGAGGGGGTGCCCCCGGTTATGACAGATTACGAGCGCATAAATAATGGCCGCGCGATTTTCGTCCTGTGTACCTACACGCTACACGTACACGCGTGCCGGCACGCACGTGTGGAGCCTCGGTTAGGGGCGGGGGGGAGATGGGAGCCAGCGTTCGCGGTGGGTATAGGTTCATATCGAGGCGAGTGATCTACGACGGGATCCGTAGATCGATGACTGACCGTGCCGACTGAACAGCTGCTGCCGGGTCGCGGAGTGACCCCGGGTACCGAGGTTGATCGATGACTCCGCCGATGACCCCGGCCGCGGAACGATCGGGCACCGGCCACGGCCGGCATTCTTCTGCTTTGATCCTCCTCGCGAACACGGAGCTGGAACTCCGTGGAGAGCTGCACGGTGACGTTTGATCGTTGCCAAGTATGCAAACCGGTATATCGTCGCTAACCGAGTCGGATTTGCCCGGCCGCGGTGATACGATGCGTGTCGGCTCGGATGGATTCCGGCCTGCCAGGACCTGGACGGGGTGGACTTGTTGCGCTGCGTGGGCGGTTCTACGGGGCGATCTGGGAGCCTGGTCGCAGGAGATCGAGGAGGTGGCTGATCGAAGGGTGGGCGTAGGGTTAGTTTCTGGGGGTGGTCGGTGGAACTGTGGCTGGTGGGTTCATGAATGGGGATTGGGGAGGTCTCGTTTTAGGGGATGCTGTGGGATGGATGGTGCTGGGTTTTTCTTTGTTGAAGGTGTGTTTGTCTTTGTTTTATGATTTTCTTTTTAAATGTATGAAGCAATTTCCTCGGTCGCAATCGATTCTGAATTATCGATTGATCTGTTTAACGCGTTGATACTGTGGCGACGTTCAGGAAGACAAACCTGCGATAATAATAAGGCAATTCAATTAAATAATTTAATATTGTATTTTTTCATTTCGCATATTCTGCACCTTGAAATCGTGCGGCATTCAACGTGTTAATGGACGTTTTTTAGTTTATATGGTGGTAATGCAACGTTACTTCTGCATCGAGTGATGGAATTAGTGGGTGTACCAATGTGGAAGTTAACTCGTTGCTTTGTGAATTATTTGTCGATTGTGATTGGTGCAGCTACTTTGTAATTAACAATTTATTGAAGAGAAGAATTCTACGCATATTTTATGGGTTTTCTTTAAAGTATAATTATTGGTAATAGAAGAATAATAATTTAATTTGAATTCAAAAGAGTTGAGTGATACTTATGCTTGTTAAATTTTGTTTGAAGTGTTCACCACGAGTCTGACACGTTGTAAGGCAGGGGGTTAACAGGTTGATTGTTACGGTGATCGTTGATGATCCATGCTTCTAGATCGCTTGAGGGCAATTATAATATGAATGATGTCGAATAAAAATACATAGTAACATGAGTAATTAGATAATAGTAACTTAAGAACTATGATATCGAATCATTAAGAATGAATTCTAATCTTTGTTATGAAAGAATAAGTAATATTATACAAAACATTCGAATTCTCATGGCAGTTGACGTGTTAATGTATTATTTAAAGTTATTGTAGTAGAAGGAAAGTTAGTAACTTTTCTTTTGTGTGATAGTTTTAACAGAGACTGTTGCATTGTCATTTAAGATGAGTTTGTGGTTTATAATTGTAGTTGGTTATCGTAATACTTAAAAATATTGTGTTGCCTACTATAATAGTCTCTTCAGAATTACACGATATCTCCGTTGGGGATTGGAATAATTGGAATAATAACAGTATTCTTCGTTTGTCGTAAAGGGCGACTAAAAAGGGGAACAATAAAGTTTATTCTTCGCGGATCTAAAAATGGATTTAAAATTTTTCGTCTACAGTTAATAGTTTTCTTAACGTTCAAATAAAATGGATTCTTTAATTACACGGAACAATACGTATCAAATATTCTCTCAAGTTTCACGTGACGCTTACAGCGTATTATAACCAGCATGCGTGGAGCCTACGATATCCCTAAAAAATCATTGCCACCAAAATATACCTGAATCAAATACCTAACCGACACGATTCTCAATTTTATACGTTTCATAGTGCCCGGTTACTTCAAAGCTCAAAGTATCGGTTCCAAATTTCCGTGAAGCCGGTGAATAGAAGCTCGCACGCGGAACGCAAATATGCATATTGCAATTCAGTAATAGCTGCGGGACCTATTATTTCGTCCGGCGCATTCCATTAAATCAAGCTGACATTTAAGGGGGAAATAACAGCCGTCGTGTAGTCGGGGGACTCCCCAAATTAAGTTCAGGGAACAGTAATGGCGCGTTTACATCAACCGAATAAATGCTCGTTCAGCCCCCAATCTGTCAAATCTACACTCAAATTTAGTGAACGACAAGTGAGCTATGAATGCGAACGTTCATATAGTTTAACTTGATGTCCACCAGATCGTCATTCGTTTAAAGTCTGCACAGTCGAGAGAATATTCTCAATAAAACGTAAATTTGAAGATTTACATTTTTCATTGCTTCTTTACTTCCCTTACATCACAGAGGTGCAACATTCATTTTGTTAATGTATCACCGAGAAGATCAATTTGTATAACTACACAAAAAGTCATATCACTCGAATTCAATGAATACAACGATCTAGGTATTAAAACAAACGTAGATCAGTTATTCTATCTTCATTTATTTCTGAAATCTACCTATCATTCGAGCAATTCTTCGAAATAGAAGGCAAACAAACATCCGTCGGACTGAACGTAAACGCGCCATAAGGCTAACGGTGCACCGCGCGACATTCGCAGACGGGAAGTTTTATACGCGTGCCACACGATAAAACGATCCCCTCCCATCCAACCCCCTTGCGCATCTTGAATGGCGAAGTTCTTCACGCGGCAACGCCGATTCTAGTCATTTATAACGAGGCACCGTGCCGGATTGTATCGCAATTACCGGTAAACAAATTGCCCCGTCAATTTCGCAAATTGCAGGTTCAGGAGAATGAAATCTTACAATCTGGACTGTAAAGTGTGCGCTACCTCCGTTCCGATCGCACGCACACGCGCTACCGGCCGGGCCCCCGTGTGTTTATGCACGTGCTCGCGCGCATCGCGTTCTTCTCGGCCACGTTAAACCGAGCGGCCGGTTTAATGCACGTAAACGATGCCCCTCGAATTAGCGGCGCATGCTTCCGGCCGAGTCCACTAAATTTACGCTGATATTTTCGACGGCCGGACGGATTGTTGATCCTCGGAACAATGTTGCCCTCGGGATTGTTTGACGAAGATTTAACGCCGCTTCCTGGTAGACGTTTTGCTCGGTGCTTGGCTACGAGAGTCTGTCAGAGTGTTTGAACAATATTTGGACACTGCTGGAGGTGACTTCACTTTCTACTTCTGACTTGGTTGGGACTGTTGGGAAGATTGACGTTGGCGACTGAAGCTTGGGGAGATTTTTAGCAGATGGATTTGGTATTGTAATGTTCGAGGCTCGTGTATATTCATTGTTCCAATATCGAGAGATTTTTATCTTTCTGCGATAGACACAATATTTATGTATTTTTAATTTATGATAAGAATATGGATATTCAGTACTTGACACTGTCACAAAATATCCATGTAGAACTCGTATTCCTCAGTTCCTTGGTGTCTACACTTTTCACTTTCAACAGAACTACAACTATACAAAAATCAAATCTATCGAACCGTTCAAACTAACCGAATTTCATTTTGCAACAAACCAATCATTCCAAATTTTCCATAAGAAGAATCCGGCTACTATAATATTCCTATTCCCATTTGTTTATTTTTCAGTATCTAACTACACACTAAGAAGCCGAGAATAACAAAACACTTTTCATTTTAACCTTTACACTCGAGAAGCGACTCTCACTCGCCATTTGATAGAAAGCAGTAAAATTATAAAATGAAAAATTCAATATAAAATATTTAACACATGGAACATAGAAATAAAACAGTTCTGCCCATAATTTATACTACATGTTCCTTTATTTAAGTTGCAAATAATATTAACACGTTGACTGCCACGGTGGTCACTGATGACCGGAGCTTCGAAATAACTTGAAAACAATTATAATTCCCAAGAGAACTGACGAATAGAAAAATATTCAATAACGTAAATAACTAAATAATATTGTAACGTAAGAAATTGTGCTAGCAAATAATTAATAATTCCTATTTATCTTTGTAACGAAGGTGTAAGTAAAACGTTGATGTCTTTCGTGGCAGTGAACGTTAATATTTCGTCAGAAAATAATGAATGTTTGTAATGAAAAATATTGGCCAGTTCAAAAGGTTAATAAAACAAACTACTCAGCAATATTCCTTTCCATAAAGGGATGATTTAGCTTTCTCGTGACTCCCGAACGCGTCCACGTAGTTCATCAAAGGATCACGGAGCAAGTTGATCCACGTATCGGCAAGTCCCATTCATAGCCGCGTATTCCCGCGTTTATTCCCCGTTCCACCGTGGCAGCGCGGCGCGGCGTCGGCTACGATCCTTTGTGACGGGATCGGCCAATAAAACCACCCCGTTCGACTGCTACTGTTTACCCTTGAGCGGACCCGCAGCCGCGGACGAATAAACTCGTGATACTTACGGGAGTGCATACGTGGGATGGTTTACCCGTAAACTGTTTTGCATACAGTAACGTGGCCGCGTTCGCAACGGAGCCGCCTCCTCTTTGCCGTCGGTTTACTTTCGATTTTCTTTGTGAGCACGCGGGCCTGGAACCGCTCTTCGCATACCGATGCACGCCGCCGCCGTATTGTCATTGCGTTCCCGTGAGGTATATGCACCTACGTGTAGGCAATGCTTGATGACGCTGCCGCCGGGGGGAAAAAATATCGGCGTAAGTAATGATATCGAAAAAAGGAGGGGAGGGACGGTTGAATAACTATGGGAATATCGATGTCGATGCTGCGGGCTGCGTGCCGGTAATAATAGAACTGTGACGATGGTATCGGTCACCACAATCCAACGTTCCGGCGCGTTTTCCTTTTCCGACGTTTTTTGCAACCTGTGATTAGCGCGTTTTGACGAAGTTTTATATAGGTAATAGCTGTAATCAAATGGTTGGAAGTAGTTTTTGTAAGATCTTGGGGCTGAGACGAAGAAATTGTGAAACGGAAGAACTTGTATTGTGAGAAATATTGTGGATCTGTGATTGTTGTATGAATGATGTTGTGAAGGTTGGAAATATACTTTCTTTTGGGAATTTTTCAAGGTTAAGAAATTGTAGGAACAGGAGAATTCATACATGAATGTTTCGTTTTAAGATAAATTACGCTTTTCTTTGCTACGATGTTAGAATGATTTACGGAAATGGTAGATTTAATGACACTTTAGACACAAGTATGCAACTTCGGAATTTCAGAGCATCGCAGAAGGACGGAGGAGCAGAATTCGAAAATATTTTTATACCCGATATTAACGTCTCGAACGCCGCGAGATACTGAGTGAAGTTGGCACTAAGAAATAATTTATAGTCTATCAAGTCAGTCCCCCGAAGTATTCGGAATGAGGTTAATTGATTATAAATCATAACACTCTCCGCGTTCTTTATTGAACACGAGTGGAACGCATTAAAGCTAAATTATTTACTGAACGCAGTTTAGTAAACATTGCATATGGAAGCATTAAATATAGCGCCGGTAGATGTGCCAATCGCGAGTTCATTATATTCTCGAGAAGATGTAAAGGCAAACCTCCTTTCATTAAGTTAAACATAATTAAACCGACGCTGCCAATTTGGTCCGACAATTTCCTATCATCCTCGAATAGTTAATTCGATTAAAAATCTTCTTTAATCTCGACGAACACCGAAGAACATTATCTATACTCTCCCTAAAACGAATATCGAACCGAATAAAAATCTTGAATTATTCATCGCGTAATTATTTATTATTTCTTGTAAATCATTCAGCCCGATCTTCCATTATCTATACAATATCCGCGAGATTGGCGACCATCTTTCCATTAAGGTACAGTTTTTTCCGAATTTGTATTCGCGAGCTTCTTTCTCGGTAATTGCATCCGATTCCTGGTTGCAACTTCCCGGCCGATGTGCATTATTAACACCGGCCGCGGATTAAAATATTCATGAACCCCTTCAACCCTAATCAACGATCCTTGAATTCATCTCAGCACGGTCCCTAACAAGAACTATAACGTTATCTTGTCTATCGCGGCATTTATAATATACTTAGCCGCGATAACGCATCGCGCGAACGTTGAAATTATGTTTATTAAAAACGTGTTCGCGTTCGTTCGCTACCATTCATTATAAATCATACGCGTGGGGTTCCGTGCCTGACTTTCCTCGTCGTGAATTTAAAGGCTATACCAGTTCCTCCTTTTTTCATACACGAGAAACATCGCAGCCAAGAGTTATCAGGGGTGCAATCATAGCGGTTACGTGACTTTCTATTATGATAATGGAATCTGGCGCGAAACGTGCACCAGATTACGAATTTGTTTTATTCCTCATTATGGTAAATAAGCACTAATTTGAATTTATTATAGAGTTAAAGGAAATACTAAGTATCGTGACGGGCATGGTATCTTTTATTATCCAGCTACTGTAATAATACTTTTACTTCGCTGAAAATAGAGATAAATGACACGAAGACACGATAAGGGATAAAATTCACCCCCGTGATTATGATCTACTTATAAACCGAACAGCGCGTAGATTAAATATAAATATTTTATCTATATAGTAGGTAAATTAATTTCAATTGAATTTTACAAAGCTTCCAAGTATATTTCATTGAAAATGATGAGAATGGTACTGTTTATATTCGAAATGTAAAGTAGTAACTATAATATTTCAACTGTTGCAAAAATATTCACAATTCTATCCAAACCCCAATAATTTTTACCTAAACGTTACAGTATTAGAAATTCAAAAATCCCATTAATCCTCCTCAAAGATCCCCACTGCCTTACCATCAAAATATTCACAAACGTTGCAACGATAAATCCTCCAACAAAGTCACCAATATGTTTACCATTTCGCTAAAGTTTTTCAATGCTCACCTGCCTCAGCAATTTTTACCTAAACATTAAAGTATTAGGAATTCAAAGATCTCATTAATCTTTCTCAAAGGTCTCCCTGCCTTACTTTCAAGATATTCACAAACGTTACAACGTTGAATCCTACAACAAAGTCACCAATATATTTAGCACTTCGCTAAAATTCCGTCAGTGTTCAATTGGCTCAACAATTTTTCACTAAACATTATACAATAGTATTAAGAATTCAAAAATCCCATTAAAATATTCACAAACGTTGCAACGATAAATCCTCCAACAAAGTCACCAATACATTTACCATTTCGCCAAAGTTTTTCAATGCTCACTCGCCTCAACGACGAACATCGCAGAGGTAATTCACGAAACGATTAAAAGTCGAAATCGCCGGAGCACACCGGCGCAATACGAGGAGCAAATTGCAGAAGCGCGCGAGCCGACGTGCGCCGATTCATAATTCCCGGGCCCATTCAATTCCCGGTAAAACAATATAACGACGCGTGTCAGATGTTCCGCGCATCGCGTTATTACACGGGATCAGCTCGCTCGCTCGCTCGCTCGCGATTCTCATAATCGCAACGCGAACCCCCGGCCGTTTAACTGCATGATATCACGAACGCCAGCGCGGCGCGCGGCAGTGTCGGCTCAATTATTTAGCAATCATTGCGGTCCGCCGCGATGATCGCGCGGCGAACCTTCCACAAAACACATGCAGTGTCACGAGCCACAGAACAGGCCGCCGCGGAACGATCCCTGAACCCATTATCACGGTCCGCGGGGGCTGAACAGTTAAGCCCCTTACACACGTTAGAACATGTTGTGATGCATTCGTCGGCTCTCAGGTTTTGATATACGTTGTAATGTAGTACAAAAGATGAACAAAATGATAGAATCATCTTGTATATTCAATAAATTTATCATTTACGTCTTGTAGGATTACCGGACAACTGAATCTGTTTGAGATCGTACTAATGTTGAATAATGTTTAAAATATTATGTTATTCTCGTAGAAAGCTTGAAGTGTTCTTGAAATGGTACTTTAGTCTGATGATTATTAAATCGTGATCAAAAGTGTTCTTTTTTCTATTTTGCAGCATCGATATTGAATTTAGTTTGATATAGTACTCTAATCATTTATTTAAGAACATTGGAAGTACTAAACCTGCATAATTCTAGCAGTACGATTAACTACAATAGAAACTAGTAAAGACCATTAGAATAAAATAGTATATTTTCATTTTATTCAATCCCCATCTATATTTCAGCATTTACAAAATCACCATTAGAATTAACTAACATCACAGTGCAAGCCAAGAACCGATAGCGTAAGCCGACGCTGGTGCAGGTGTCATGAAACCCAAGAATCGATGCATGCACCGCAACGTGTTTCGAGGTGTGCAGGAGGCTTTAGAAAGAGAGAAAGAAAGGGAGGAAGATCTTGGAACACAGACTCGTTGGTCGCCTTTGAAAGCCCCGGCCGATCGACCTTTCAGGGTTCAACGATCGGAGGTCGATCTCTCGCCGTGGTCCGATCTTCCGGGTGTCCTCTCGACGGTCCGCGCATACCTCGGGACGATGCGCAGCCCGGTTGTGTATTGGAGGCGCAGGGTAATTTCAGCCCGGGACAGATCAGGTGTTACGAGCAGCCGGGAGCGTATTAATCATTCAGCCCGCCGTTCCTTGGAGGTGGGCCAAGAAGGTGGTTCGCGTACGCGAAACTGGTATCCATAATACGCCTATCTCGTGATCGGACGCGGCTTCCGCGGCTCCGAGACCGGCGCGTACGGTGCCCGATTGCATATTGGACGGTAATTACTGGGAACGGTCGCTCCCTTCTACTTTGGCCGGCCGATCGCCACGACTTAGAAACACGCCACCTGCGCCCCGGGGACTCTATGGGGGTCTTGCAAGGAATGCTTGAGCTTCGACACTAGGCGAGGACCGGTCGTTGTGTATCTGCACTTGCGAGGGATAATGGGGTCGATGGAGGATTGCACTGTTCAACTGTCTGCTCTTGCGATGAACAAAGTTAGAGGATCCTTAGAGATGCTCGAGCTGTTGGACAGTTTGCTTCTCGGATTTTAGGGGATAGGGTTTTCGCGGTTCGAGATTTTGTTTGTTGGTTCGCTGGAGATGCGATTGGAAGAGTGAATGAGTGTTGGGAATTAAAGTTCTGTTTTTGGGAGTTGAACTCGAGGTGAAGCTTCGTCTTCTGATAGTTTAGGGGTCTTTTTAGGAAATTGGGCGAGTTTCCTGAGGAACTTGGTAATTGTCGCGAATTAGAATTGTATAATAGGAGTTTGATTTTTTGAATGTATTATCTAATGAGATTTTGTAATAATTATTAGAAAAGTGAAACTTTATTAACATGTAACGGATATTGGTTAGAATAGCTGGGTCATAAGAAACTGAATTACGATTAGGTTGCTGATACTATACTCGTAAAATAATTAGCCGCGTAGGAATTACTGATTCCTAGTACTACTTCTATCTACAGATCCATATTTATAAAAGTATTTCAAAGTCCAATGCGAAGTCTGACGCGTAACACCAAGGCTTACCCCGGTCAGACGAGTTCATCGTACCTGGTGCAACTCTGAACTTCACGGCAGTGCGTTTAAGTGATATAAGAGCACGGCGGCATGTACACACACCAGCTGCTCTTAAACTTGCTAACGAACGTTACGTGGTTTATAATCGTTTAGCGGGTCGGACCGTAACGATTACAGAGAGAATTATAGGTGTTCACTGTCACCGATGATTCTGCGAATCCTTCAGGCCGGTTTAAGTCCCACCTCTCCGGACACAATTGCTCTATTTGGGTTAGACGACGTAAAGATCAGCTCGAATTTTCTTCTTTCTTCGTAAAGAAGAAATTTTACTTGGAAACTTATTGAAAATATAATAATTTTATAATATTTTATTATATTTTTAATTACTATATTACCTGATCTATTACTAAAGCGCAGACACTCACATTACTGCATTACAAATATAATTTTTCTCGTCGCAAATTGAAAGATACGATTAAAATTCTTATAATTCCTAACATTTCTGGAATTTCTAATATTCTCGAAAATGGAGACTTACGGCGAAAAGCTCAAACGGAAGTTACTAACAATTTAATTACATTTAATAACGTTTAATTCTTTTGAATTCAAATTTACTATTCCTTTTCCATTACTAATTGGTTCTTAAACCAAACATAAATTCGAACACAAAATTCTTCTGTGTCTATTAAATTCTTCATAACAAAATAATTTCTGAAATTGTAGTTACAAAAGGAATCACACTGCAAAACCCAAAATTAACACGAGAACTACCGAACGTTCAACACGATCGATACGCAATTCTCATGAAAATTGTAACATTAGATTTTCTCAGTTTCCTCATATATTCATTACAGTATTCAACTATCAATGATTAAAACCATTTCAAACGTTTAACACTGCTAAAACATTAATAACTACAAAATAACAACACTCAAACTTTCGAAATTCTAAATTAAACCAATTTTCACAGTTTAATCATTTTTTCTCAACTGAATTTTTCACATTTCCTATTCTTAATATCCTAATCTTTACCAAAAAAGTCGAAACGTCAATTCAGAATATAAACCGAAACATAGAAAATAATATTAACACCTCGAGCGCCATGTCAGTCATGTTTCCGAATGACTTGAAAACAATCGTAACGTGCAAGATAACCGATGTCGAATAAAAATGGTTAATAACCTAACTAAGTTGACAACAGTGTAACGCAAGAATTGTAACGCCAAATAATTAATAACTCCTACTTATTAATAACTCTACAAAAAAGACGGTCAAGGTTCTCACAGCGCTTAACGTATCAAGTTATAATTTCAAAAGTTGCCTCTCGACATCCTCGATAAAAGTAATATTAACCAGGGAACTACAAAAACCACCGCTCCCTTATCCCGAATAACTTGAATTTCAAAAAGACTCTCGAGAGCAAAAGGGGTCGAGGTTCACCGATCGGTGCGCGTCCGATTAAAGTGATATAAGACCGCTGGCGGCGACTGCGTCGGGAGCGGCAACAGCAACGGCGGCGGCGGCGGCGGCGGCGGCGGCGTTCAGTGGCCGGCATTAAATTAGCTAACGAACTAGTCCGGCGCGGGCGCAGCGCCTAGCTTTAATAAAAGAATATTCGAGCACGAGCGGCTGCGGCGGCGTGCACGGTTACGCCGGCGTGTATAAGAGGAGAGAGCGGGTCTCCGGGTCGACGATGATGCCCTCTCCGCCTCGGTCCCGTGGCGGCGCACAATCAGCGGAGCGTGCTCGTAATGACCATTACCGTCCGACTCGCTACCTCGCTACCTTCGGCCACCACGGTAATGGCTCGTGTCTGCCAACCTCTCGACCATGTGTTCACCGATACACCTACTTCAGGGACGGATAACCGCTATCTGGCACCCATCCCCTCGCCTCTCCGGCTGCCTAGCTTCCTGGTGGACGCGCGGCGCACCGGCAGCCTCGCGGCATCGGGACAGATAAGGGAGCCGGGAGATTAACGCGCCTGTACAACCACCCGGGAACTTGAAACTCGCGTCGGATTTCATGGAATCGCGTGGCCATATTTCAAACGCGAAAAATGGCCGTTTCTAGATACACCTCGGGCCGCCTGAGGGATCGCCGATTCGGGACGCTCGCTGCCTGCCGCGCTAGCTGGATGAAGAGTTTAGGGGCCGGCCGATAATGTTCGCCGCTGATGGATTCGCGTGTAATTGCGCCGGCTCGCGCGTTTACAACGGGAATGGTTTTCGTGAGATTTATCCGTGAACGGAGATGATCTTCGGGGAATATCCGTGTAGGTTTCTGGGATCTTGCGAGATCGTTCTGATTGCATTCTCGATATTGCTTTGTTGCTGGTGGTATGTTCTTACGTGGAATTTAGTAGGCTTCTTAATAGAGTAGATATATATTGAATTAAATATGGTTCTCGTGAAGTAGTTGTAAATTCGTGGATATTCTGTATATATGTGGAATTTAATGTTGAAACGTACTCGCAGAATCTGACAGCTTATAGGACAGATCCTCTTTCCACAGCGGCTTCTTAGCTGTTCATTATCTTTTAGTAGAAAACGAACTTCGAGGAAAACCTTACTATCACAAAAACTTACGAAACACTTTTTCCTCCTTGCCCAATGCTCCCAATGGAAAAGCCTACCCAGTGATTAAAAAAGTATCAAGAGCAGAAGAAAACCGCTAACTGTTGCAACGTTCCAGCTCTAATATTGCAGAACTATGCAGCTGTCGGTCCCTGACGCTGAAAAACGCGATGAAAGGTTGCGACAGCCCGGAAACCGCAGACAAAAAGTGCCGTTCCCCAATAATTTCATTCCGATTTGATTGCGAGGGGTCGCCCCCGTCACATCCTCGAGGCGTGTACCCACACGACGCGAGGTTTCGCAACGGTGGTCGTTGGCTGACCATTAGGACGCACGCCGGCGCACGTACCTACGTATAATGGCAATCATGTTAATTATTGTAAGTAGAGCCGCGCGCCACCGCTCTGCGGCCGCGGCCACAGCCACAGAGAGCCGGTACCAGCTGCCTTTTCTCCTCTTTTCTCGTGGTGGTAACGGCGTGTGCCACCATTACGGGGAGCGCCTTACCGTGAACGCACGCTATTCATTCCCCCGCGAGGAAGACCCTGGAGGAACCCGTACGACGGCGGCGCGAGGGGGAACGGGGGGCGGGGCGGAGGGTTGAAAGGAAGGAAGGTCGAACGAGCGAACCAGAAGTGCACGTTTGAACCGTCGAGTCTCTGGCCCCCTGTACCGTAACGCGTCCTGTCAGGCCATGTTATAAATAGGGATCATAATTTCTTAGGAACATAGTGGAAGTCTTCTGATTAGAATATACTTTCTAGGATCTCGGGATTAACAGTTTGCATTCGAGGGTTACCGAGTAGAGGCATTTTATGTTTGTCGCTGTACGTTGGACAATTTTGTTGTTAAGTGTATTAGAATAATTGTGTGTATAATTAATAGAGAAAATAAGATGCAGCTGTGAAGTTTCTTTTTAGTGTATGTAATTTGTTTATATGTGAATATGATTTTCTTATTGAAATTGCTTTGAGTTGCTGGTGATACGAGTGGAAAAAGTATGGAGGGCAAGGTGTTCATTTGGGAATATCCGGAAGTAGGGTTAATTTTGAGGATTTAGGGTTAATCTTTATACATTTATTTAGATTTTAAGAGGGAAGACCTTTGTGTGAGATTCGATGTAGTTTCAGATGATTTTTGGGTTTTAATGAATTTACTTTGAATAATTCGAGTAACAGAGTTTTTGTTACGATATATTTTCGAGGTTAGATTAACGTTTCATTGATCCACGCAGGAGAATGAGACAAAAGAGGCATCGAGGACGTAGTGAGTTAATAATGAAACAGTCTACACGACTTTTATTGATAAAGTTATCTACTGATCACACTGGCGGCTCGCCTAAGTACAAGTGAAACACGTATAATCTGGACGTACTAAAACTGGTAAATCAACAGTGACTTCGATATTTTTATAAGGCCGCATCCGCAGAATAGAGGAGAATCCAGAAAGATTAACTTCCGTGACGATGAGGAAGGCTGCCCGTCTTAATAACAGACGCCGACATTTTCTTACCTCCGACTTAGACCTGGCCCATTGCTAACCGTCACGCTGGCGATCCTAATTAAATTGCCGCTAATTAAGATCGACCTTAATGCACGCTCTCGCGAGTTATATCGCCTATCACGAATTCAGTTTCGCGCTAGCACCGGCCCGATTCGAGTTTCTAGGTTCACATTGGCTATCGAAACGTAGAGGAACAACCGTCGTAAAATAATAACCGCCACAAACTGTAATTTAGAAAATAAATCTGTCACGAAACTTTTAAATGATTTCCATTAATCAGCCTTTAAAAACTATTCGGAGTTCCTTTTAATGAAACCGCGCACTGGCGCCGCAAGTCGTTTAGATAATTACATGAATTACAAAATGAAATCATCGGTAATTAACCCTTTCCATTCGACTGAGGGAAAAGTATTTTCATTTTCTTTTTCTTTCTAGAATTACGCTAGCATCAGGATACTCTGCTAAATATAATAATTTAACGATGACATTAAAAGATGACAACCAGTTGTATAAACTAAGCATTATATCTCTCAATGAAAATCCTGTTTTTTTTTTGTATCAGATGATCTCTTTCAAAGTTCTAACAAAATACACCGATCCACCGGATAAATTAGAAACTGCTGATTACATATACACATGTACAAATAGAATATATTCTATCGTATCCAAATAACAATCGAATACTTTCAAATCGAAAATAACTCTGCTATCGCAACATCCAGAATCATGAATGGCGTTAGTCGCCATTTTCTCTCTGCGTAGAAAACTCCGTGCGTGTGGACCCCGGGCCGCGGTAATATTTATCCAGCTGCATAGAGCAGCGAGAAACTTTTCCCGCGTATTAAAAATGCACATTAACATTAATTAAATGTTAACAATGCCTTTCACGAGCGTGCAGTCCAAATAGCTGTGTAAATGCTAATTAAAATGGTGGATTCTAATTGAACCGATGAATGAGCCGAGCTTTCAGAATGCGCCATTCACGCCGAAACAAAAGGACGGCTAATGAAGTAATTTCGACGATGGAGGGAGATCTTAATCGTTCGCCCGGTGCTTCGGAATCTCCCGTTCGCTTTTTAATTATTTAAACGTGTAATTGCACGCGATCAACGGCACGCACGAGCGAAACGGGTGGCTCGCGAAAACGTATCGTTACAGCAACAGCTACGCGCTCTTAAGCCCTCGCAACGTGCCCCTGATAATTAGATAAAATGATACACGCCGCGGCGCACACGAGCCAGACGAACGCGGTCGCCTCGCGGCGCAGTCCTACAAATGCCTGTTAACTGGACTGCGTCTAATTAGGGGACACGATAAGGGTCAAACCGCGAGATACGAAATTCGACCGTTCGGAGAAATATAATTGGGATGAAACGCGGAAATATGTTCAACCTAAAGGCTTGATTATACAAAAAACGTTCGTTAATGGAATGATCAGCACGATTTCCGAGTTAGCATTCTCACTTAGCGATTCGCGCGGCCGCCATTTATCAAATCGTTCACACTTCCCAACACTAATAATTTCCGTTTTACCTCTGTAAGTCTTTTTCGCTGATCGAAGATTGTTTAAACTTGACGTGCATCGATTGTATCTTTTTATAATGGGAACGGACTGAAGTAATTTCATTCATGAGGTTGTAAGGCAATAATTAAGGAGTGAGAGATACGAATGTGCTATGATTATTGTGTAATGGAGAAACAAAAGTTTGAGGAACATGTACTCGGATGAATTTGTATAAGAGCCGATTAAAATTTCGTTTCAAAGATTACTGAAAGAGATCAAGTTTTTAATATATGCATCCTCTACAAATGCTTTTCTACGCTGATTTGTTATACGATTAGGATTTTCGATTCAGAATCACGATTTCATTCAATGTTTTCTCTGCTTCAATGCCTTTAACTGTTTCACGACCGGCGATCAAAGAAATTCGTGTCAAATATTTTTCTGAGAACTATCTTTCATGAAAATTTCATAAAACACGACATATATGGGTTCGGTACGTTTCCTTGTAAGAACGATTTCACACTAGCTTCCAGGCGATCTTTCCCACACGCGACAACGCGTTGTCCTTATTCGACGAGTGGTTTCTCTGTCTCGCGCACTGTCCTGTGTCCTTTTCATATGTTTCTCACGCAGCGCAACAAATACTAGTGAGAAACCGATGTTACTTTTTCTCCTTTCATCGACAAATTTGAAGCACGGCACACCTACCATCATCCGATTTCACAATATAGTGCCAATAATCGTTCAATTACATTGACACGTTGACAGCCCTGCTTTTTTATCGACAATTGCCTCTCTTAATGCATTTTATGGAAACTTGTATCCGTTAGTCGCATTTCCACCGACGTTTTTACTCACTCGCCGAGCATAAAAAAATCAAAATCGACTCAACTATATAATTACCAAACAAACACAACAATTCCAATTAAAAATGAAATATTTTTCTCGCGCCAATCCTTACATCTCGAAAGAAGACCACAAACAGAACAAGAAATCCCTCCCAGTCAATAAATCATTATCACTGAACCATTCCCATTAGTCCCGAAAGAAACCACAAATCAACGGATTAAAACCCATTAATCGCCGGATGTATCGTGTCAAAAATTAACATTCGGAGTTACCGGACTCAACGAAATCTCCCCTTATCTCCCAGACATATCACGTTCGCGTGATGGCGGCCATCAAATCGTTGTTAAAACCCCCTCGAATAATAAAACTCCGGCAAAAGAGACTTTTATATTCGAAACTCGCATTCCCCGCCCCTTTCGTCCTCGCGCCGGGCCGCAACAAAGTTGTAAATAGTCGTCGAGCAAACCGGTGCAACGCCGGGTTCATCCGAGACGTTATCTGCTGCCATTATGAGCCGCGGATGCCGTTCTAACGCCCCGGTTAATAATCTCGATTCCGAATGCACGGCGTTGCAGGATGCCATTAACGAACCGTGGTTTCTCGCTCGCTCCCGTTGGCCGCCGTTTCATCTGCCCGGTCGGGAGGGTTTTAATTTAATGAACGAAAATATAATATTTACAATGTAGATCGTCCGGGCGGCGCACGGGTCCCGGGGATTCATTAGATCCCCGTCGAAACGGTCGGAGTTTAAAATTCGGAGGATGCGCGGCGGCGGAGTGGCGAGCCACCGGAGTGCCAATTAATTACCGGGAAAGGAAGGAAGGAGCGCAGGATCACGGCCGCGTTTGAATTTCCACGCGAGTTTCTTTCGCGATCTGCTTGAGCCACCGAGCGTAGCGTTCGCATATAATCAGCGGCCCGAGCCTCGATTACGCCCTTCCTCTCCACCCCTCCCGGTACGTTATATCACCGTCTCTTTCTCCTCCGCTCCGTCGTTCCGTTCGCGAAAGATATTCAACTCTTCCAGTCAACGTGGCCGCGCGCGTATCTAGCGGGGCAGAGTTCTTTTATTTATTTAGCAGGCCAGGAAGCCGTTCATTCTGCCAGCAGCCCCGCGGTAACTAATTAAAGGTCAGAACGCAGCCTGGTCTTATCCGGGCAACGGCGAGTCGTAAGCGCTCGCTTCCGGCCCTCCGGGTCAACTTTCATAGTCGAACGATAAACGAGATGCCACGGATTAAATCCTTTTCGCTGCTGGCGTTATTCCTGCTTTGGTGGCTTTATTAGATGCTTCTGGCTGCGGTGCGCCGTTCTTCTTTCCCTTCGACTGATTGCGGAACGCCTCGCAACGGAACGCGGTTCAGTGTTACTGGTTATTGTTCGCGAAAGTAGTAGGCTTAGGTTTCCGGAATATTTCAGATGTGCTTTTATCTGGGTGCTAGGTGCGTTGGGTTCGAGAGTAATTGAAGTTTGAGGTCGGATTAGGAGTCTTGTAATCGTTTGATGAATTGACCAAAGGGATTGTAAATTTTAATAAAAGGTAATGATGAAGTTACTTAAATGATTTACCATCTAATTATACGTATATCATTTATAAAGATTCTATTTAAAAGACATTTGTCACATATCTATACACAATTCCCGTACACCTCTACATTCTCCAACCAATTGATTCCCAATATCCCGAACAAAGGAATCCTCACTATCTCCAACACAAAAACCAAACCAAAATTAGCCCCAAACAATCTCCGATTAACCAAAATCCATAAACAAAACCAAACTCCAAACAAACCAACAAAATAATAATTCAGTAGCACAAGAAACCACTCGGCAAAACCTCGCAACTCCGTGGTCGTTCTATAATTCAAAAATCCAATTCCACCGGCGGCTCCCCGTCACCAGAAATAGTCTCTCAGCCGTCGACCCACATCTAATGGCCAGTCCAATTTGTCCGGTGTTTCGTAACGCGACCGGTACGGTTCACCTTGTCTAACGATATATCTCCGACGATGACGAGCGCGCGACGCCCGATGATTTAACGATGCCGTGCACGCAGCCGCGATTGAAATGGACGAAACGTTACCGCGGAACGTCGCCGTCCGGCGCGGGCGCGCGGGACACGCGGATTCCCCCGCGAGAGAGAGGTCGAAATGAAATCATTAGCCGTCGAACGAGCCGACTCCGGTCGCCGCTAATGGCCGCGCGTTTATATATATATATATACATATATATATATATATTTATATATATATGTATATGTATATACACACCGAACTAAATAATGGTATTGTACCCGATCGGATTTCTATCGTTAACAAGCCGGGGTGTCCGCGTAAAAAGATATCGTGGCTGACCGTAACTCAGCCGCTCCCACAATGAGCGCTCGCTCGGGCCGCTCGCGGCATCAACGCACTTCGTTATTCGACCGATCGACAGAAACCGGCCGCCTTCTATGGCATGCGAGCGCATAACGCACGACTAATGGAACCGAGACAACGGGTAACCTGCGTGCACGATACTGTATTTACCCTGCCGCGATATACACTACCCGCCGGCTAGGGGGAGGGCTCGCCTTCGAATGACCGGCACAGGTTTCACTGCTGCTTGACCGGGATCATTGGAACGGGGACTTTTCTGCGGGTTTCTCGTGGAATTCGTTGATTATAGGATTTTCGAGTTTCATGTTTAGTACTAAGCATACCGGCACCTTTTTTACTGTAACCGGTTAAATTACTGGCTGCAAAATGGAGAGACAAATTAGATGATACGGGTGACAGACAAAGTGTCAATGTAACACCGGATTTACAAAACGAGGAAATTGATGCAGATATGCAGATATGTATTCTAATTGTCTACCTTTGACATTAAGTATACCAACACTACCGTAACTGGTTAAATAACTGGCTGCGAAATAGAGATAAACAAGTTAGTATATGGGTAAAGTATTGACTGAAATTGGAAAGACTTAAAAAACGCGGCAGTTAAACGATTGCCAAAAATGTAAATATTGCTTTTAGTAATTTATATCAATATTTCCCGCGCTTAGTTCAGTAAGTGTTGACAGTATGAATAGCCTATAATGTTTGGTATAATATGCGCACGTCAAAGTGACATAGCTTCAATGGACAAGAATTAATGGATAACAACATTGATCGATAGTAATTTTGAAAGACACGTTCACTGGCTTGTACACATCGTTAACGTTATGCAACGGTAAAAAGTATATTTAGGTTCAAAATATTGTGACCTTTTGATAATAAAAGTGCAACGACTGAGTGAGCATTGTAGATTAGTGCTAGTGACAGTCGACGTTGCTATCAGTCAAACATGTTTTCATTTGAAAACCTGTGTTTACGCGTAGTACCAGTATAATCTACCAAACGAGTCCTTGTTTTCTACCTCTAGGGGTATTTATTCGTTTGCATAGAGTGCACTCGCGAAACGATCACTTCCTTACGACTAATTTCAATTGCGAAATATTTCTATTCATTCCAAAACCCAGATCGACGAATTATAATAACATATCTCCAAAAAGGTACAAACTTCAGCGTTCTCAAATTCACAAAATCGTCACAAACGTCCACCGTCTAAAGATTCCAAAGCTATCAACTACCAAAATTCAAATAATCCCACCTAAAAAACACCGCAAACATTAAACTTCATCCTATCCCAAAGGAAACCGAAAACTCTTCACTCCAACGAAAAACATCGTCAAGCAAACAACTCGCATCGATTCGATCGCCAAATCCGTACATCTGATCTCCAGCAATAAGTTCCATCGTCGGTCCCAATAAATACCATCGAATCTCTATGCAACACCGCTGGAAGCGAGTTCATCCCATAAAATTTCACCGGCGATAGAAACGACAAGCACATTCGTAAAGCTAGCAGCCAGTCCGTTAAACCGATTCACACGGCAATCAGCAGGGAACATTTCCATTTCATTGTCGAACAAATGCTCTCCCCGTCTCTCTCTCCTTCTCTCTCTCCCTCTCTCTCTCTTTATCTCCTGGCCTCCTTCCCCGATCGATCCGCAGCGTTCTTTAGAAAGGGAATCAGCGGAATATCGAGGCTGGGATATAAATTTCCCGGGATTATGTAAACGCTCGTAGGATAAGAGCCGACGAGCCATAGGTAAAAAGGGGATCGCCGGCGCGCATGTTACCTGGGGGACGCGTAACGCACTGCGGCGCGCGGACTGCGGGCCCGTAGAAGCCTCATAGTCCGACATACGCATTCGAGCGTTGCTTCCAACGTCGTACGACACGCCGGAGCGGCTCGTTTGTGGATCTCCTATGGCCGTTTCTTACTTCTCTTTCGTCTCTGTCCCTTTCTTTCGCGTTCGCGCGCGCGGCGCGGTTCGTGGGACCCACTCCGCTAAGAGAACAAAGTTTCATCGATTCAATAAATTCCCATTAGGTCGATCTTGTCGGGATGTAAGGTCTCTCCCCCGGCATCCGGTAACTGGTTTTCTCTCTACCGTTTGTACGTCGTTACCCGCGCCGGTATCGCCGCGTGCCCGCGTGCCCGCGCGCGCGGGGGGAACCACGTAATATTATTTGTTAAATAATCTGTCTCCGGCGCACGGCGACATTTGTCCCGGCCGATTTACGATTCTTAATTTACGACGGGAAATCTGATTATCGCGCGCGAAACCGGCCATTCAGTCGTCACTTAATTAACTTTCCGCCTTGTTGCCGCTTGTCCGCCGATATTGCGCGGCCGTGTTCATGCCGGAGATTAATGGCCGCGGAGACTATTCGCGAATTTCACGGGGCACCGGGGCGGGGGATTGAATTCTCGGCTGCGGGACGCTTGTTAGCGACAATGAGGCCGGGATTTTTCCGTTGGAGCCGCGTGTTTGATGAGATCAGCGAATCGGTTAATGGCGATCGGGGATCGGGTGAGCGAGTTTCGATGGAGATTGGTTTGTTTAATGTGCAGTTGAGGTAGTTTCGGTCGAGTCTGTTTGCGATGATGAATGTACCTTTCGAATGAAGTTGATGAGTGTATGCATTCAGTTGTTTGTATTAGTATGTTTGAAGTAGTCATTTCGAAGGGCGAAGAATCGTTCTGTTTTATTATTTTCTTCTAAGAGTTTAGGATAATTCTTTTCATTGAAATATAAATTTCGCTGAAAATATTCACAATTTAACTTAGAACAGGAATACAATCATTTAAGAGAACATCTTTCGGAAATTGGACATTTCCAAGGAGCGTCTTTCCGGGGAAAACAATAAAAGCGCCGCGCAACCGCGATGAAGAAATTACTCGTGACTGAAACACAATAGCGAAGCCAAATATGCAGCGGAATTGCTCGTAAAACGGTACACGTGTCATTAAACCCAGGACCTGGTATAAAATTCGGCTCAATCCCGACGAAAGAGGGATTTCAGAATTTCGACCGGCCAGCTCGGAGAAAACACTCATCAAGACGAAGCGTTCTTCGAAGATGAAGCCAGGATCCGCCGCGGTATTCATTACCTGTCCCCTTCCCTAATTATTTCATAACCGCAACCCGGTGATTTGGCTCGGCAATTAGACACCCTAGATATCGCGTATGAATCATCGCTGAAGAAGGATAACGCGGGTGCCGATAATTAGTTATAATTACCGGTCTCCGGGCCAGGTAGCAGATCATTGGCCCGGCCTGGCGACAGATCGCGGGAGGCGCCTTTTTATGTGGTATGCGCCAAAAAGACGACGAGAGGGAACGGAGGGGAGGGGAAAGGAGTGAAAGAAGATCGGGCTGTGTTATTAGACGGGCGGCGTGTGTATCCACGTTGCCGGTGGCAATTAACCAGCTACCGGTTGTGCGACCGTCGCGGCAATTAACAACGTTCCTCACCTATTTGCCGTGGCGGTGGGCAGCTGTCGGCGGCGAGCGATCCGACTATGACGTCACGGGAACAGGTTCGATAAATAAATCGGTAGATCCGGCATTCAGGTCGAATCTCCGCGGCTCGGTACGTGACCGTTCGATCGAATACTTCACCGAGACCCCGCTACGTACACGCTGTACTCCAACGAGAACGGTTGATTGAAAGTAACGACTGGACGGCACGACGTCCTGCACGCATTTACCGTCTTGTTCCCCTGATCCTCGCGTTCCTACGGCTACGCCACTGTTGTGGAACTAGCCGTTGTCTTTGTACAGGACAGTGTAGAATTAAACGAAAGGGAGAATTGTGGTTTTTACCGTGTAGGCTGATGTGGAAATGGCGACTGTGCTCGATGGTTTTGTTACGTAGACGGGACATTGATGGAGAAATTGATACGGCTTTTGTTTGTTTGAATAGGCGATAGAATTATGGTTTTTATTCTGTAGGTATGTAGGACGATGGGTAATCAAATTTTGATAGTTCTGCTTACCGTAAAGAGAAGAAAAGGTCAAAGTATATGAATGTACCTGTTTAAAGTGATATATCATTTTTATGGTGAACGTAGGAATGTAGAACTTACAGGAATTGTTAAAAATAGAAAGAATTATAATATGATCTTGCTCGTGGTAATTCTTTGATTCACGATTATAACTGCTATTGAGAAATTTAAAATTGATTACAAAATTCCTGTTAAGTCGTTGATCTTCAGACAATTATTATGTAGTTCATTCTTACAGTATATATTTCATAGGAGAACAAATCGAGCTTTCGCTAGAAAAGATGCTATACTCGTTCAAGAAACTTCGTAGTCCTATTGGCCATCATAATCAAATTCTTTCAACACCTTCCGCCATTTCACTCGCACGTTGCCCACGATTGTAATACGCTCGCGTCACAATTACGTCCACGACGGTGACACGCCGAGCTACAAATTTTGTTTTACGATATGTTGACTGCGGCCCCGAAGAGCAACCACAATGGCCCTGTGAAGCAAGCAATTCGAGGTGGATTTATTGCGCCGCGAGTGTCCGCCGCGTCTTTTACGCTTTTCCGTTACGGATAAGCCTCCCGTACATCTCTATGCGATAGAAACGCGTCACGGGGAACGCAGTATAATATAATTTAGCGCGGGGAATGTTGTAAAATTTTATTACAAGGTGTCCTTTCTCCGCTATTGCCTCGTTTGAATACATTGTGTCTTGTAATGCCCGTGTAATTTCGTATTCTCGCCCGATGACGCGTTCTTTGTGTTAACCGCCTTGGCCACACTTACGCGTGCACTCCCTTTGTTCGGTAATGCAACGACACGGTTATGGGATAATACGCGCGTCTATATCGCGCCGTTCATTTATTAGGATTTATTCGTTCCCTTATCGAGAGTCTTCCTATATTACAAACGACGGCGATAATCCATAAACATTACGCAAATTTTATTAACACTGTCGTAAAGAGTAAGCGAGAATTTTCTCCGCGAGACTTTCATTGGTAGTAAACGCCGTAGTCAAATATTGATAAACTAAAAGCATCAGGATGCGATAAAGGGATTAAAAAATGACAGTAATTCATTGTACTACCCCTAAGATTCTCAAAACTGATTTCAACTCTCACTCAATGATTAATATCCTATTAAATTCTTTTTCAAACACCTTAACAAATTCTTTACCGCGCGAACATGCAACTACTAACAATTCCCTAGCCAGAAAACCTCGCGCAACCTTTTACACTCCGTCTACCAAGCAAAACCAAGCCCACCCAAAATCTCCGCCTCGGAACCAAACAAAAAGCCCATTAAATCTCTATTAACCATCCGTATACTCCAGTTGAAACGCAAACCATTGAAAAGACACTCGTCCAGCACGCGAGAAGGAGCTCTATCGTGATGCGTCTCGCGTGAACCCCGAAAAACGGAGCGTATCGCGTGTAGAATTCCAAGGGGTCCTGGCGATTTCCGAATTCGCAAAAAATCGGGCCAGCCGGCGTGCGCGCGCGCGAGCGAGCGAGCGAGCGCGGCCGTTGGTTTCGGGGTCAGTCGAATTCGCGGCGGGAACACGAACCGCGGCGATGCCCGGTGAATGAAGCCGGCGGATCGGGTTGAATGGGAGCGGTGCAGAGAACGGGACGCAGAAAGAGGCGGAGCGGTCGGCCGCGAAACAGGGAGGAAGATGAAGAGCCGAGGGCCGTATCCTATCGTTCGAGCGGTCGCATAACGTGACGCCGCGCCGGCCGAGAGCGATGCTTACTCTCCCACAACGAGCACCGGTAGTGGATGATGCTATAATGGCTGGGAGTCGGACATGTGAGCGCGGACAGGAAGTCCGTCCAGGCCCGTACCCTGGCAAGACGAGGATCTTCGCATGGAGGCCCCGCGCAAACCTCCTACGTGTCACGCAACTCATTCACCGGCTTTCCTACGCTCGCATTAACCGCCATTATCCGCGAGTAGCGGCGCAGCACGCCAACGATCTACGCCTTTAAATAAATTAATTATCCTCAAATGATATGCAGTCCCGAGCACCGAGGCTGGGCTAGCCCCGAGCTGACTCTTATCACGCCGGGTAACCGTGAAGCTGTTTGCTCGCCGGCTGTTCCGGCCGTCGATCCATCCTCTATGAATCCCCATTCTTCAGTTCCCTTCCTTCTTCCGTTTTTTATGGAACAGGATTTTTATGCTCCGCGCGGCCTGCCGGGGATCATTCACGGGAACGAACGGGTTTAATGAATGTACCGGGCCTTCTAGGTGTTCCACGGGTCACGCGACGTTTCAAATGGAAGTCGAACGTTGCGGAAGGTAGGCCCGCGGCGAAGGATGAGGTTGTGTACCACTGGTCACACTGGCTGCAGCAGGTGAAACGTTTCCTCGAGGGCTTTTTTGTTGTTTGTCGTTGGATTATGCGAGAGAGGTTTTGACAGGTGATTAGCTGTTTGAATGATTCATTAGGTTTTTGCGGGTGGTACTTTTAGTTGGTTTTGTTTATCGCGGGATAGATTTAAATAGGTGTTGCTTGCGAGACGTCATGGGAAGTTTTGACGTTGGACAGCGTTTGGTGGGATGCTGTGCGTTGGGATTTCGAGTGATTCGCTCGGGATTATTTGTGAAGTTATAATTGTGCGCGTGTCGGGTTTATTGTTGATATATGGTTATTTAGGATTACGAACTTTCGTGTAACTTGTTCTTGTTAGATCGGTAGATATATAGAGTAAATAATTTCAGGACTGAATCCACTTTTTTGGCTTTTATCTAACACTATAAGAGAGCATATTAATTTCCTGTTTTGTACTTTATCAATAATACACGGAAGATAAAGGCACATTTGCTCGGAATTCTTTACCATTCTAAACCTCAAAGAAGCATAAATCACTAATAATGGTTCATTTGGTCGTACGATCTCTTTGCTCTCATGCACGTAACATAATTGATCTTTCAAATTTATACAACATCGACATACTAACGATAGGATAGTATATATACTCTCTTGCGCAGTATCGATCTCGAATTACTCGTTCGCTCGTGGCGATCATAATTATGCGCATTCATCGTGTGTCGGGGGTGGTGTCATTTTACCTTCCCAATTCCCTATCAATTAACATAAAACTATAAGTAACACCAACTTCACTTGTGTTTCGTTTGACAACATTCTAATAATAATACTATTTTGAAATAATCCCGGAACATAAAGTTCGAAATAAATTGTGTCTACTAGTTCTAGAAACATATGACATTTTCCCATAAAAATATAAATTGCATTGGATCATTTGTAACTTATAAAAACAATTTATTTCTCTCTTCTTACATTTAATTAGGCTTGACATCATACAAACTAAAACAAACAACATTCCTTTAATCACTATTCTACTTATGATTAATAAGTTCTCGGAAGTATAGAGAGTTCATTAAATAGAAAATTATTAGAACAATGTTGAGCTCTCTATGTAGCACCGCCGCTCATTGTGGAAGGCCTCGTGGGATGTCGTTGACCCACGGACAGGAAGATCATGACGCGTTGCGTAAGAGGACATTATCGTAGAGCCGCGCAGCAGGTTACAATTTCATTCATGAATCCCTCTCTTCCGTTCCTTCCCTCCTCGTACGTGTATTTACTTTCTCTGAGCGCATCCTCGGATTCCCCTTCCGCGCCGACCGACTTCGTTTTCCGACTTATTTCTTTTTCTCGTCCCGCCATCTTGATTCCCAGGCGCGGGTGGAGGACGCGATAATGGCGTTCGACGATTGTTACCCTAGAAAAAGACCGGACGAGAAACTCTGATAATTTGGGAAATTACATTTCATATGTTGAGCAGTTTAAATCGTCGATGTTTCGTTTCGTTGTTGCGATTTTAATGCATTTCGTTAGTCGGCGAGTAAAAGAACCGCAATTACTAAATTTCTGTTTACCGAGTACTTCATTTTAACGTTCTGTGTTTCTAAACAGTATTTTGTTATTTACGTGTTATCGAAGTGTGCAGTTGAAAAGTTTAATTGGTAAAATCTAAATTAATTTATCGTGTATTTTGTTCATTGATCGTCAAATGTACATTGATGTAGAATTGATGAAAACTCGTAGTAATGAGTAAGTCATACTTATTAGGCTGAACAGAATTTGTATTTGTAAAAACTTATTATAATCTGGAATATGGAATTTACCATTGAACATCTGGGGAGATGAAGAGTATTCGAACTGCGAGTTGTAAAATGTTTTTCATATTGAAAAATTCCAGGATAGATGATATCCCATCGTGTAAAAAATTATTTTATTAGGCATATCATTTTCTGCATTCGTTAGTTTAATGTATTTTCTAATTGTAGTAAGACATTTTTCTTGAATAATAATTATGATAATAATATCGTCTTTATTGCGGGCAACACATATCAATGTTTGCGAGCCAAGTAAAGAGAACAAATAATAATAAAATGCGAATAATGTAAATATACACGGCGGGTAGATAGAAAAAAGGAAAATAACGAATCGTTAATGGGTAAAAAATAAATTAATCAGTTAAATGAGGTTCAGTGCAATAAATAAGGCATGCAAACGCGGGGCTCACCGGGTAAGCTCAGTTATTAAACCAAAGTAATCACCAGTCACAATGAGCGATTAAAACATGTGTTAAGTCCACATATCCCGAAGGTACTATAAAACTACCATATTCATTAAAACGCTACTACCAGCCAAACATATTTATATATTTTTCAAATTCAATTTCATTCCAAGTACCACTCCGTTTATGTTCTAACTATACTGAACATTATCTCTATATAACATACGTGTCATTTGAAATCTCTGTTCTAACTTTAATTTAATGCTTCCGATTTAATCTACGACACGTTTAACGCGTTTCGCTGCCGTTCCATTCAATTCAATTTAAACCTCCATTACACGAATTAGTTTCCCAACATTACAAAATACATTTCTCCGCAACCTATACATCACGCTCATCAAAAAACTCCGTCAACCACCGAATCCGAACGCACAAAAAACACAAAATTCAATCGCAACGACAAAACACAAAAATCAAACGAACACACGAAGATTAAAACCACCACAAGCTCCCCCTCCAAATCCTCGTTTCCCAGTCCACATCGATTTCTCGATTCGCCGAAAGAAAACCGCGCTCATCGAAAAACTCGCATTAATCCCCGCGGGGCCATAAATCTCCCCCGACCTCGCATCAGCCGGTCGAGTCCGCAGACCGGTGGCAAAAATTATTGCTCGGTGTCTAAACTCCGAAAAGAATCATACACGGGGGCCAGGATTAAACCGGCGAGACCGATGAAGAGAGAGAAAGATCGAGAGAAACAGAGAGAGAGAGAGAGAGAGAGAGAGAGAGAGAGAGAGAGAGAGAGAGAGAGCCAGAAAAAAAAGGAACCTACTCGAAGCGCAAAAAATGAAGGAACAAAAAACAAAACGCCGGCTATATTCAGCGGCAGTCCGAAGCGAAATTTATAACATCGCGCCGGAGTAAATCCGCCGGGACCCGTCGTCTCTCCTCCTCTTCCTGGGTCGTCTCTCCGCTCCTCGCGTCGCCGGTCCGCGCTGCTTTTTCCCCGGGTACGACCCGTGGCCCCCGCTAGAATAAAGAACGCTGCGCCGTGTCTACAAGTGTGAGACAAGAGGGGCCCCCGATATTACCGCCTTATAATAAGACAGTATCGCATGAACGGCCGGCGTCGTGGGTCCCGCCACAGAGGGCGGTCCGAACAATGGGCCTGAATATCCGCGGAGCGAAACGGAGAGAAGGTGGGCCCCGGGAGCGATGCGTCGCGTTGCGTCGCGGCGGTTCGTGTGTAACAAGGTGAGCCTAACCACCACCACGGCCGCTGCCGCTGCGCCAGCAAAGAGAGCACCGAGCTAAGAAGGCGCGCAGGGCGTGGATGGAGGAGCATGCACGCCATATATCAACATCGTACCGATAACGAGGTCCTCAGGAGGCTACCGGTCGTGGAGGACGCCGACGACCGGGCTCCGTGTGTGCGCGCACGCTACTCGCTCGTTCGCTTGCTTGCTCGCTCGCTCGCTCGCTAACTTTGGTCGCCGCCACGAACCCGCGGGGCCGCTCGCCCCTGAGCGGAGTCCTGGCTTCTTTCGATGGGGGACCCTGCTGCGGGGCTCCCGCCGGATGAAAAAGCGGGGACGCGTCCGGCGAAAACGTTCGACACGTACTGCTATAATTTACTGGCCGGCTGCTGCACGGGAATCCCGTGAGATTTCGATGCGGCCCGTGTCACTGGGAACTGGGGAGGGTCCGCTTGATGGAGGGAAGTTCTCGTTTGATGGGGGGTATGTTTGATTTGGTAGCTTTGCTTGAGTGATTGTTGAGTTTGTCGTGGGTTTGTCGTTGGTTGATAGTTGGCGGTCGTGGCTGGTGAGATAGTAGTAAGTGGTTTTATGGGAATAGGTGGGATGGTTTGGAATTGGGTATACGATGGAGGAGTGGAATATGGTATTTGCAGTTGTGGTTGGTATCTTTAAAATGTGCAGCACTGGAAGGTATTGATTGTGTTCCGTTTTGTTCGCAATAGTTTTTATTGGTTCGTGTTTGTGATTGGAATTTTAATACTTGATACGGAAGACAGTAGCGTGTATTTCCCTCGATGTGTGTTACAAGTAGAAACAGTGTACGATGGACGGACTGAATATTCTAGTTTCTAAAAGGATGTTCGATAAATCAAATTGGCTTTCTACGAGAACGAAGTTTGATATATATAATTTTATTATATATTTTTAATCTATATCCTATCTTAAGATCGCATTACAAGTTTCTTACAAAATTAATTGCTTACGTTCGTAAATAAAAGATACACGATATAAATACCCGACAGCCTGAAAAGTTCTGCACATTTTTGAGTATTAGGTCCACGAGTAAGAAATAAACGAAGTTAACTGAAAGGAGGTATCACAAAAAGCGATTATTTATGGTCACAAGTAAACGAGTAAGAGCACGATCAACGCATTCACCGTACAGTTAATGTTTCTCGGCGCAGCGCGTCGAATTAATTTTTTCGTAAATAAACAATGTAAAACCTCGCGGCCTGTTCATATACCTTCGGCTTATCTTTTCGGACGCATCGCAGCGGGCAACATTGTTTTAATGGCGTCAGAACTCTCGTCGAATGAATTCTGCGTTATAAACATGGCGAGCTTAAAGGCTAGTCTGCGCAGCGGAAGGTGGCTCGAAAGAAGAAAATAAATGCAACGTTAAACGCGTTATCTCGAGGCGTTCTGCCGGCACAATTGCCGGCCGCCGTACGCAACGGATCAGCGTTAAAACTCTTATCTAACTAATTTAAGAGCCCGCAGTTTTCTTTGCTTTCCGAGGCGGATTTACGCCGCTCGTGGCGTCCAATATGGTTGCGAACGAGGCGGTGAACAATGCCGGACAATAATGTTCGCCGCTCGATTTGCATGTTCCCGGGAATATCAGCGGATCCAGATCGTGCAATTAATAAATTTGTCGGCCTGCTGCATTATTCATTCGCCACGGTGCCCGCGTACCGTTCTTCCCGCTCCGTTCTTTTCTTACGCTTCTTCCTTCATTTTGCTTCCCTTTTTTCTAACTGAACCCAGCGACGCGTGCGCTTCATTCACACTGCGCTCGAAATCTGCCGGGAATTAGAAATCATTGCCTGTGGCGTTCTTTATTCTTTTCACCCTTTCGTTTTGTGATAAAATAATTTCTTGCGAAATAATTAAGAAATATCGATTCGCCGGAACAGCTCTTCGTAATTATTATTCGACGATACAAGAGTGCATCTGGGATTCTGTTTCATTTCAATAATTAATTTTTTACGCTTATCGAATGGTTATGTTTCTGCAACAGATATTAAATAGGAACTTTGGTATAGATCAATTAAGCGTTTTATTATATTTTCGGCGTGATTGAATCCTAATAAGGGATATAAACCTATAATTGCCATTTTTGCGACTTGTTGCTGGTCTATAAAATCGTCATTCGCAGTTAGTTAATTGCGACTAATATAATTTGTCTTTTTCCTGTGCTCAGAGCCGGCTAGGATGGAAAGCGCGATCGTTAACGTCGACTTTAAAAGGAGCTGCTTTGTGAAAAATAATTCATTCATGTCTACCGGTTTACGCCTTCCTCGTCCATTCATTTTCAATTAAAAAGTCTTAGCCGAGTGAATGCAGCGCAGAAGCTATTAAAATGATGAAATGTATAATGATCTAGATCGTCATAAATCATAACATAAAAATTAGTTTCGGGATATTTGCTTCGTTAAAACCGTTTCCTCCTTCTTACGCCGTCCTATTACTACTATGTACGTTCTTCTCTAACCGCGGGAGCTCTATATATTTCCACGTGTAATCATTTTACGATCCATAAACTAAACGCGACACACAGCAACGCTAATTCACTTTACATAACATCTTATCGAGTACCCGAAAAACCTCACACGAGACTCAATGAATCAACGTCCCCGCCGTAATCACCAAACCCTACCTCGGACAACTTCAAACCTAAAAACCCCCGTATCCGACTACATTCGCACAATTTCAAACACAATCACGCCCGACACGAACGAACATCCTAAAAACAACAAATCCCATCAGAATCAAGAAACAAACCAACAAACCCCAATTCACTTCCAGCCATTTCACCATGCTCATCATCAACCATCCTCCGCCCAACATCCCATCAATTCCAACCATAACCGTAACAAAACCCCATTCAAGTCCTCCCGAAAAGTCTCCCACGCTGCGGCCGAGTCGTTACCCCGAGGCTGCGGAGGGGCCTCGGTCGCGTCGGCCCACGAAATTTCGAAAAGGACAAGTTTTTGCCGGCGAGGTGAGGGACATTAAGGTCTCTCCTCTCGCGGCTGGAACAAGCGGGCGCTCGCGCTCGCGCGCGCGGTTCCGCTCGCCGCGGACATTGTAGGGCTTATATGGCGATCCGGCATAAATCAAAGGGCTAATATACTGCGGGGGCCCGGTAATGCAGCCGATGCCGCGCCACGCCGCGCCGCAACGCGCGGCGGAGGTCTTTTTATCGGCGTAGTAAGACAATACGCATTTACATACGCACGCTCACGCACGCTGATCCGCGGGCCCCGCGCGGCCTGTAGCCGGGTTTAGGCCCGCGCAGGCCTTTCCGCGCCACGCCACGCCACCGGGGCCCGGCGAAGGGCATATGGCATGGCTTATTGGAGCGGAGGCCGCGGCGGCGCGGCAATTACCGCGCTTCTGCCCGCCGGCTCCTTCGGATGCGCATCAAAGTGGCTGTCTCTGTCCCCTCCTCCTTCTTCCCCTTTTTTCGTTACCCTTCTTGTCTCCGTTCTTGGCTCTCCTCCCGCTTGTTCGGCTCTACCGCTACCGCGAGAGGGGAGATGGGGAGATTGCGCTTATAGGGGTGAGTCTTCTTTTTGCGGAGATTCTTGTCTGGTGTTCGTTTCTGCTTCTTCTTCTTCTGTTTCTTCTTTCGATCCCCATACTCCTACTACTGCTGCTGCTGCTGCTGCTGCTGCTGCTGCTGTTGCTGCTGTTACCGCTGCGGCTGGTGGCTTCTTTTTCCATCTGGTTCTTCTCGGCTCGCTCTGTTTTCTGTACTCCTCGGACCCTTCGAGAGTATTTTGGCCACGATTCTTGTCGCTGGTGATCCGTTGTTAAAGTAATTGGGCAGATCGGACGATGGCGAGTAAGGAGTTTGATGAGCGTTCGGAATTATTTTGGGGATCGCTGGATTGGGGGACCGTTGTCTGCGGATTTTATTGTTCGGTAGGGTGAGTTTTATTGTCGAGGGTGGGAGGGGGTGCGGTACGCTTTTACTACGAAGGAATGCAAGTGTTTCTGTTATTGGGTTTAATTGGGAAATGGAGGTTTATTTTCTGGATTGGGGAGGTGATCTTCGCGTGTTGGGTGTTGGGTTATTCGTGTTGATTTTAACTGAATTAGTACTTTAGCTGGAAATTAACGTATTTCTTCTGTTTTTTCCTGTGCGAGAATTTGTTCTGAAGTTATTTAACGTTTATTTTTCTTTCGAATATCTTGGTGTCAGGCATCTGTGATCTAGAGAGATAAATGGCTTCTTTATGAGGACCAGGGCAAAAACGGTGGAATTCTGTGGGGGTTAAAAATGTTAACTATCTCGTTTTTACAGAAGTGCACACATTTAATTAAACTGACCTCCTATAAAATTAAAAAAGGACAACTCTCGCAGGCCGAACTCATTCAAATATCTGTAGCAAACAGTTAAAAGAACTAAATATAAGAATTACGCAACGTTAGACACTCATCGACAAAAGGCGAGCGAAGACTACGATCCCAAGAGTGTTACACACCTTCCCACAGAACAAACGTACACAGAAACAGCCCCCGATCGCGTAACCGAATATATCAACACTCGAAAATTCAAATCCCAAACGAAAACCCACCCCACCTTCAATTTATTCCAACGACAAAAGCCCCGGTGCAGCTATTTGGCTCCGGTGGCCGGGCACATAAACGCGGGTCCCAACAATTAATCCTATATAATTTCAAAACGCGAAAAAAACAGGAAGAATAATAATCAAATCTTACGAAGCAATAATCATGGAAATCCACCGGGACCATTATAAATCCCTCTTCCAGTTCGTTCGTTCATAAACCCCGCAAAACTTTTATCATAATTAGCCGTTCCCGGTTCCGTAGCACGCCAATTAAGGGGACCAATTAAAATCCACCCGAATCGAGACCGAGCGAGCGAGAAAAAGAGAGGGAGCGCGGGAGAAAGAGAGATTCGCTGGGGTGAAGGAGGGATGAGCAGGGAGGAGTGCACCAAGGAGCGCATCCCATTCGTGAGAGTTAACGAACGTCCCTTCGGGCAGTATTCGTACATAATGCAGAGAGTAAGAAAAGGGGTTGGAAGAAGAAGTGGGAGAGAGAAAGAGAAAGAGAAAGAGCGAGCGAGAGTGAGAGGGGGTGGGATGGAGGGAGAGGGATAAGCGGAGAGGGATTCGCGGTTACGGGGACCGTGTGGCTTGACGTAGAAGAATTTAGGAGCGACGGCGAAAGCAAAGGCCCAGTTCGCGAGCGGCCAGGTCCCTTTGAAGTCTAAAAACAATGGCATTGTCTCTTCAGTCTAGCGAAAGGCTGCATCTTCCTCTTTTTCTTCCCTGGCCTCCCTCCGCCGGGCCGGCCTTTCCTCTCCGAGCCCGGGGACCGCGTAAAACGTTTTAGATCTTTTTTCCGCTCACGGACAGAGAGGTCTCGCCGGGCCGAAAGGCCGCGATCGGTAAGGGCAATCGGACCAATTTACATTTTTCATTTACATCGGGCCCCGGCGAGACCCCGGGGACCCCGTGGACCCCGCGCGCACACGGGATCGTTCGACGATCCCGTCGGGACACCGGGGATCACGTGTCCTTCCCCCACCACTGTCGTGAGTCCCAGCGCTGTCCTCGATTGAAGATGCTGACAGGTCGGGAATAATGCCTCCGGACACCGGATGTTTAGAAGAAAGGGAATCACCTTCGGTTTTTCGGTTAAGGTTCTAAATATACCGGATGCTTGACGGGGTTCGCCGTGCGGTTTCGGTGCGTGCGGTGTTTTATTAGGAAAAAGGGAGACTTCGTGTTTTTGGCGGTGTTAAAGAAGTTTTACGAAGTTTAAGGTTGGAAGTTGGAAGTTGAATTTTGGAATTTAATCTTTGAATTGAATAGAGGTTAAAGGTATAGTCGAGGAATATTAGAATAGATCAAAATGAGATAAACGTTAAATAAGTATAGTGCTTAAAGAAAGCCATAGAAAACCATGGACAACTGTAGAAGAAACGAATGCCAGTAACTAAAAGTTTCTTGTCAAGTGATTCCCCGTTGTTGATTATACGAGAGAGAAAAACTAGCAATGTCTCAATTAAGAACTCATCCATAATCATGTGGTCAAAAGGATATGTCCTTTACTGCTTATACAGTAAAGAATGTAACTTAGAATCACTCATTATATACTTCATTAATGTTCAATTTGTATTGATTCACGCAATTAAATATTTCCATGAATCAAGTCCACCTATTCTCACAACGGAATACTTCCTTTTAAAATCCCAAGTTCTAACACATGTCACCACGTTCCTCCAAAGACCCTGCAAAAAGTACATTCATTTTTGAAACATAAAAGAAACTATAACGACGGCTGTTCTTTTCTATGAAACCCAGTAGCTCGGTCAGCATGGACAATAGGCTCCGCAGTGGCATCCAGTGAAATTTGTATACCTGTATTTGCATGATCCACTAAATTATGGGAAACGGAATTCAGGGGTTTCGTTCTCGGGACGAGATCGTGCCACCTGCGCGGGTTTTACCTTTCCGCCGGATTGAAGGGCGAGTCCTCTCCCGGTCAGAGCCAGAGGGACGTCGGGTCGTTATTTCGTCCAGGTTCCAGGAGAGAGGAATACAGATTCGGCGTGTGTGTCCCCCGCGGTAGCCAACAGAGGCTATTAGGTTCGTATAAGAGCGTTCTCCTTTTGTCACGAGCGGAATTTATTCGTCTCGATCCGCCCGGTCCCCCTCTCGTCAAAAAAGAAGCCGATCTGTCCGGGCTCCCCGAGTTCCAGACGATACCCTCCTATCTCTCTAGTGTCTAGATCCGCCGACGATTTGAAATTCCCGATGCGGCGCGCGCATCGCCCCCTTGACTTCTCGTTGACCAACGTGTCACGCGTCGTAAACTATTCCTTTCGCGCCGAACAATGGGACTTACTTTGTACATTGTTTTTTCGCTCGGAACGTTTGCTCGTTCGGTTTTCGAGTATTAGAAATAGTGTTTTCTATAGGCTCGGGTAATTTGTTGTAGTTGTAAAATGGTTCGATGGAAAATATATCTTAGTAATGTAATTTGGTAAATTAATTTTGAATTACAGATGGAGAAGGTAGTTTTATCAGTGCTTTTGCAACAAATGAAACTTAGAATTTTCGTAACGCTCTAATGAGTAGATTTTATTAAACGCAGATATTACAAAGAATATTGAATGACAATTATTAATCTTCTCCAAGATTCCTACCTTTACTCGAATCTGAAAATACTTCCATAAATTCATTCCCACAACTCGAAACCTTGGTGAATATCATTCGACACTGTTGGCAACCTAAGGAAGCAATTAACAATAACATAAAAACCATCGAGAAACCCAGGCAGAAGCAACGTTGATTAATCGGTACACGGAACGTTTACACCGCTTCAGTTAGTAAAAGATTCCCGGGCCGCATCGGAAGAATGTAGCCATTCTTCAGGGACCGAGATCACCGAATTTCATCCCCCTCCGTGCTCATTATTCGTGAATCGGAGGGCCGCGGCGGCGATACCCGAGCGACACGGAATAATTGGTATTCCGGACAATTCGCAGCGTGTACCTTGTACGCCGGTTAATCTTGTATATTCCGCAGACCAGTCTATCGCGGTCCAATTAAGAAAAGCCAGGGAAGGGGGGGAGGGCGAGCCGGGCCTGCGCGACGATGTCTTCGTCTCCCCTCTTAAGGAGCCGCAATTACCGGCCACCACGGGAACGGAAGTCAAATTGAGAAGTTCCAGCGGCAATATACAAACACCTTGTGCCGCGTTTGATTTACGTACCGCGTGGTTCCGTGCATAATTCAAGTTTGTTTAATGAACGCGTGTTCGTGCCGCGGCCGGTTATTTTTGCAGACTGTTCATCACTCGGATCGCCTGGTAACCGCCGCCGCGCCGCGCCGCGCGCCAGGCGTGTTCACGAGGGGCGGGAATGAGCATGGGCGGTGGGAGGAGGGTGGCGGAGAAGGCAGAAAAATCGAGGCGGATTTTAATTACGCGAAATCTGACTTTAATCATTTCGCGAGCGGTTTGCATATTCATGAGGTTGACTAATTATTACCGTTACACCAGATGATTCGCCGCGCCAACCCGGTAATTAGGATCTGTCGATGATGAATCGGTTCGCCCGGCGAATGATGAATGCGGTGTAAATTGATTTTCAACGATTATTTCCTTGATTGATGCGGCGAGACCCCTTTATACATCGTCGTTGTTGTTCCTTTTTCTTTTTTATCGACGCTGGCCGGTTTCGTGTGAATTTTTGAAAAGAGTATATTCGATTTTGACGCGCTTTAACGCGAACTGCAGTGTCCCCGCGAAGTAGACCGTGAAGCATTTTAACGAGATGGAAGAGTGATTTAGATAACATTGAATCGCTCGATTCGAAGAGCGTTGAATTGAAATGTAAAATGACCTTGAATGGAACAATTGTGTAAGGAGAGTGCGATTGCGCTGCTTCTTTTAATTAACGCAATTACAGTGAATGAGAAACGCTCTGTTTCGAGGTTCCTTGTATTCCCAATTGTTCTAATTGTAATCTTATTAACCATCCACTATCTAATTATATCACTTCACCTTTATTACTCATTCACACTCCACTTCATTTTAACATAACATGAAACACAACTCAACGATACAAAAAAACATTGTAATAACACACTAATACAGAAACACAGTAACCACACAGATACAAAATCTATACCACAAAACGTTAACACTAAACTTATCGAGCAATTAAATTGACTTTTTAAAATTCCCCTATAGAAACTTCAAGAGTGTATGTATCGAGACTTTAATTGATTTACGATCCAGTTTGCGTATCGCTAAATCAACTTCCTTAATAATTTCTTATAGAATCATGCGTTATCTTTTTAATCCTTTGCACTGGGGAGGTGACTCTCGGTCACCATTTGATTGGACGCAGTGAAACTATAAAATCTGATATTTAATGTTGACCTTTGTGTAATGTCTCGATACGTGAAATATTGGAATAAAATAGCTTTGTTCCAGAATGTACTTATGATTTCCCTTAGAGTTAGTTTCAAAGAATATCGTCTTTGTCTTGTCAAAAACTGTTAAATATTTCTAGTGAGAAACTTCCGAGTGCAAAGGTTTAATAATTGCGAAATGAAGAAATCAGGGATGAGTCATTTTGATCTATCCGGTAGTTTCAATGTCAACCGTTTGCGCTCCTACGTGGATCATGACTCGACATCAGTTTTATTCACAGGTGTGCTTCTTTGTCAAGATATTCCTAAAATATACTATATTATTATATTTTCAATATTATTAATAAAAACAATCGTTCACACTAACCTCTAGAAACTAAGCATTCCTTAAAATCCATTTCAAATAAAATATCGTGATAATGCAGAGTCACCGATGAAGAGTACAAAAGAAAGTCGGGGTGCAGAGGGTCGAACAACCAAAGAACCAACAGTTCAATGCTCCCGATTTTCCCATGATGAACCGATTCCACTTTCCAGCACGTTTCTCCGGCCCGACCGCAGAGTCGTGTACCGACAGAACGTGGCCCGAAAGAAATGGTCCGGCTATCGGGGCCCGCGATCGCCGGTCAACGGATTAAAAGCGGTGGCCAGTAATTAACGAGCAGCCGGACGGAAGTCGATTTGAGAAATTCCGGTGGCCTCCGCATAGGCCGGGGCCCGGGGTGTTTCAAATCGATCGACGCCGCCCGGTACGTACACAGATACGGTAGCACGAAAACATTTATCGGGCGACACTGGGCCCCGCGGGCCTCCCCCACCCCATCCCTTTTATTGATCGTCGCAATTAAAAGAGCGCGTCTCATTAATTGCGCCGCTGGCCCTTAATTAGGAACCATCAATTCGTAGAGCCGGCGGCGTTTACGTGCTAGGGACCCGCGTATGATTAACGGGGATGCAGACGCGAGGTGGTACACGGGACCAGGGCCACGATAAATATTGATGTCGTACCTGTTTATCGAAATCCTTCGTTGCCACTCGATTTTTTCCAGCTTGTGCACCCTCCGTCGACTTTTACGGTTAAGCTCGGTATGCACTTAACCCTTTGCACTCGGGAGGCGACTATCGGTCGCCATTTGATTGAACGCAGCAAAATTGTGAAATAAAAACATCAACGTAAAATGTTGAATAAGGTGTGACATGTTAACACGTGAAACAGAAATAAAACAATTCTGCCTCATAATTTATGCGAGATGTTTCTTTATGTAAGTTGCAAATAATATTGCTAATATTTCGTCAGAAAGTAATGAATGTTTGTAAAGGAAAATATCGTCGAGTGCAAGGGGTTTTTGCAGTGGGAGCCTTTTATAGTGCATTGGAAATCTACATTCAGGGATTTCCTTGTGGAGAGGTTTGAATGATATTTTGATTTTGTTAGTGGTATTTATTGGAATTGGTATGGTGATTATTGGATTAGAAATGGGAGTAATTTGCTTTATGTTGAGTATTGAATGAGGAATGATTTGAATTTTTAAGTTTAATTATGTTGTAGTCATTTATTTGGTGAAATGGAATTGGAAAGTTGAGGTTAACATTCTGATATTTTGGATAACGAAATTAGAGTAGATATGCTGTGGCAGGAATTTACTCTGTAATTTCTAGGGCGAATTATGTTATCTGAATTTTGGTGGTGTGGTTGTTATTATTTTGATAAAACGGAGATTGGAAAGTTATGATTTATCGTAATGATCCCGTAGTCGTTTCAGTTAATTAATTACGAGATTTTCTGTTGCTTTCGTTTGTATCATAGCTTTAACGTTTTCAAATAATTATTTATGTTTCGTACGTGTAATAATAATTTAGTGTTTAATGTTAATAAACATAATTTCCAAGTGTACGAGACGCTTTAGGTATCCTCGTTCTCACGTCGTAGGAATCAACGTAGGATCGTCAACTCTGCGTGAGCCCGTGCGTGTTACGAAGAAAGTACCTACCGACTTCTCGTTTCTTTGGAGTTGTCGAAGCCCGATATTTATAGGAACGTGCACGGTGAACCATTTATTTTGACCAGTTCATATATTTCCGTTCAGTAGTCTTGGGATCGAGGGAGAGCTCTTTTTTCTTCTACCTTTCTGCATTCGATTCGGCGGTGCTGCGTTCGGTTGCATGATGCGGGAAAATGCATCGCGTGGTATCGTTTTAATTATTCAGACACGGAAATTAATTAAGTCCGAGGAACGTGGGAATGCGAGTTCACGTTGCAATGTTTCTCTTTCGTCGCTAATAACTAATAATATTTCTTCACTTAGGATGAAGTTAGTTTATTATTCCAGTGTAGTCTGTTTTATGTTTGATCTGTTATTTGAAAGTTAAATGGAAGAAAGTTTTTCATTGCACTTCGATTTATATATTAATAATATTAATTTCTTTATTTCTTTGTTTCCTTCTTCTTAAGACAATCGTTTTTTAAATACAGACATATAATTCAAATAGCACGTCGAATAATTTGAAACTTGCAGTAGCTCGTGAAATAAATTTTATTAGCAATCTGTTCGTTCAATATAAGATATTTATTAAGACGATTTTGCTGTGTTTATTTCTTAAGTGTTATTAATTACTTTTTATTCAATTATAAGTGAAACGTTTAGTTTCCTGGCATTACATGAGCTGTCCCTTAGAATTGATAAATTAAAGTTTATTATTAATTTGATATTCATTGAAATATAAAGAGAGAAACGTTCGAAGAAAGGTAAAAGGATAATCAATTGATCGGTTTAGTATTGTAATACGTCTGACCACGAACCGACTCGAACTACTTCATCGCCCTTTCTTTATTAACCGAGATGTACAAGTGATGTAATATTTGTTGATCTACGATTATGCAAATATTTTACACACATATATGGAGTATTAATTATTTACAATATTAACTATCCTACAAGATAAAATAGTAATGTAACAAATTCTATTTCCAACATTCCACACAGTAATATTCATATATAATACCAGCCTTTATTATGATAATTAAAACAAGATAGCATATTCGAATAATATAACTCATGTTTATTTTATAAGTCATTTTTATCCATATTACCTATGCACATTTTAATTAACATCTCTGAATACATTATAAAATATCTATTTATCAACTACAAACACTATAAATAATCCCCATTTATTATTTGAAAAAAACAATTCCCATATTCGTACAACAGAATACAAAGAAATATAACATTCGAACAATGCAAAAACACAAATGTCATACTGTCCTTTGTCATGCTAGTAACTTTAGCACAGCTCATTAAGAATTTGCATTATTCCATTTTAAAGGAAACTTAATCGCTTGTTTAAAAATAGCAACGAAACGCGCGGTCTTTCAGTATTAAAATCGGATAGCTGAAACATACAACGTATTTATTACCGGAGGAGTTAAAATTAAGCCGTTAAACCGACGAGCGTTTCTCGATGAGAAAATGCAGTCGCGTAGTAGGCAGCGAAGCACGATTAAGGTTTATTCAGAACTTAATCTGCTCGGGGAATCTGCATTTCTCTGTCGAGAGATTCGCGAACTCGGGTCGATGAGGGTCGCGGAGCGATCGAGCTGGTCACGTCGCGAGTTCCCAAGCGCGCTGCGTGAGCAGCGTTGACTTTTGTCCGAAAACTTAGTCGAAATGCGGTCGGTTCGTTGCTTGAACGACGGATATATACGCTGCTCCATAAAATGTATGTAACACAATACACACACTCTAATCTATTGCTCATAATTATTTATAGTCGTTTAGTTTACTTCGTTAAGAAATTAATTAAGCTTCTCGGTAGATTTATTTTCGTTCGCGATGAAACGAAATAAAATTTATCGTCGTTGAGCGACAATTAAACGGGTAAAGAATTTATAACGAATTGTTTTCATTTCTATTCGTTACATGTTTGGATGGTAGATTCAATTTAATCGAGTCCGATTACATTTCTTTTAAAATCGTTTACGTCAATAGAGGAGAATTATAATCTCATGAATTTTGTAATAAGGTCACTCATCCTATGAATGGAACAGTATGTTCAACAACATTTGAAACAGTGAAAGCTTTATCAAACACGATTTGATAACCTCGGTAATTTCTTTTATAAATGACATTGTCTGTCGTGTAAGTTTGCAAAACCACAGTTTCACGTCGATTCAAATTTAGATTAGTATTCCGTCTTATCTGTATTCACTTACACGCAGTACAGTAAAGAGCCTATTCAATCCAATTCAACGAATTAATTATACATTCAGTTAAAAGGAAATCAGTAAAGTTAAAGCGTCCAACTACAAATTCATCCAATCTATACAAAAAATACAAAACATAACCAGAATAACAATCCACGCGTTCAACAAACCCAGAAGCAATGAAAATCAACGCTAAAAAGAGCAACAGAAAAACCAACCATTAATTCATCAAGACCATCACCTAAAAATATTCATTTTATTCCTATATTCATTTTCGACAAATCATCCTCAAACGAACGATATTAACAAATAATCGCTCTCGATGCAATCATTTTATCTCGACGCAGTAAACCTTAGAAATAAAACAACTCGAATAAATCCAAATTGGAAATCCACAAAGAATCTGTTATCAAAGATCGCGCCGGCGATGAAAGGAGATCGATTGACCTCATCAACTCGTAATTAGACGGGCGTCGAAGTGGGAGTGAGGCTGGCAAATGTCGGAGTATGACGCGAGTATACGATAATTGGCCGCACTCGGTCGCGTAACGTGAAATTTTTCAAGCGTTCCAGTCGGCCGGTCGGCCCGCCACTGATGGTCCCGATGCAGGAGTCATGGGTTCAGAGGTCCGATGCGGGTCTTCCGCACACATCCATATTAAGTGGCTCACTTTCACATACGCGGCCGGACACTGAACGCTCTCAAACGCGAAACGGACACAGAGCCGTTACCGACGTCGCCGCCGCGACACGGCCCTGATCCCGGTCTGATCGCTGCAAAAATATCGCATTTCTCAACCGCGATCCTCTACGTAAGAAGAACGTTCCCAACGAAGTTTTTCTGCCTTCCTCTTTTTGCCTCCTGCTTCCCGATCCGAAGTTTCGCGTGTACAACCGATCGCAGGTGGTTTTGCGCCGGACACTCGTATCGTTTATCCGCGTCGGTTTTCTTGTGACAACACTGGGACAAAAGGAATTTTGTTTTGTACGGTTTATTACAATGGAAATGAAGCACGAGTTCTTGCTCGTTCCTTTTTGCTGGTGCTCCGTCGTGATCTAGATATTCAGATTTGCGCGGACGCGAGGAATAATTATCCCGTATTCTTCGGAATGTGAATATTCCCTTTCGTTCAATTCATCAGTTATTTTCGTATTTTATAGAGATCGCATTGTATTAGCATATTATCCTCTTCTCGAAAAATGCTCACGTAACGTACATTTCCTAAAATCACTTAGAAAAGAAAAATAGAAAACTCGTATTATTTCAAAAATAATTCCCCATTCCACATTTTCCTAAATCATATTAAACCAACATATTAAAAAGACATTTCAAATTCAGATTACGCTATACTCAGTTATCTCGATCCTAAAAATCAAGGTTCCCAAAACCAAGCCCACGGAACACCACTAAAACGAATACAACCCGAACCCACTATCCCCGACGAATCTCCAAACTCATCCTCCTGAAGCAACATCATCTCATCCCACGAGAAATCCCTGCAAAACACCCCGCGCCCTATCCAAACCTCAAAAATCAAATCAGAAACTCAATCTCGTAAACCACATGAACCGAGAGAGTGCGGCGAAGAAAAAGAAGTGCGAGTCTAAAACGACGCCTGTTGCGGCGTTTAAACGGCGGCGGCGCGCGCGCGCGGGGAGCGAGGGAGAGATGTGAACGCAGAAGAAGAAAGAGCGGCTTGGCGGGGAGCGAAGAGTGGCGGATCGAGCCGGGTCGGAGGGATCGAGAGGGTCAGGGGTCACGGGTCGTACGGCATAGCCCTGACCTTCGACCTTATTCCCTTCCAGCTCTTCCCAAGACCCCGCGCAGACCCCTACCAGTTGTACCTAGAAACTCGCCTCTGCCTCGCGTTCGACTCCGGCTTCGAGTCTCTCGACCGTCGACTCTCGTCGTCTGGCTCGCGTGACCGTCCGTCGGGGGTAGGGAAAAAAGCGCCGGCAATTTTTCACGTCGCGTTTCCTCGTTTTCCTTTCTCCGTGATTTCTCGTCGGCCCGCGGACGGGGGTTGCTGAGACGCGTCTTCCGGTTTCCGGGGAGCCTTGACACAGTTCGGTTCCGGTGAACGTTCGCCGGAACAGTGCGACACGCGTGCACACGCCTGTCTTCGTGTGCGAGGTGTATACGTGCAGAGACACGTACCGCGTGTGCGGACACACGGGAGTGCATCTGGTGCTGCGGACGCATGCACAGCCGCGCAGTGCAGCCTCGTGACACGGTGTAACGACGCATCGATTTGATCTTTACAACGGTCGCTGGGTGCCGGCCACACTGATGGAGCAGCCTGTTGTTGTTCGTGGCGGACGATCACGGCCCGTGCGATTCGTATGTAGGCTGGGGCTCGAGCTGATTCGGATCCGGATGAGAGTGGACGTGCTGGATGTGAAGGACGGCTGGTGCTTTCGGGGGATTTCGGGGTGTTCGGATCTCGAGGGGATGACGATTGGCTGGGCTTTGTTCAATTGATTGTGGGGATCGCGGAGGATGTTCTGTGAGTTTTCGGAGTGGGGTCCGATTTGCTTTTGGGTTTTCGGTTGAGATCGAGATCGGCGATTTTGGAGGTTGATTTGGAAGTATTAGGGTTTTCGGTTTGAGATCTTTGATAGTTTGAGATGGTTCGTGTTTAATTTAATTATTGAGGAGAGTTGTTTGGATAGTTGTTTTTGGAAGTACTTAGATCGATGATTGTTTAGTAGATTGATGTTTTTTGAAATCGTCGGTAGCTATAAAAAAGATTTAATTTATACAGTTCGAAGTATCTCTGAAAATTATGTCTCTCGATTCATTTAAACAATTTCTGCATGGATATTTACTTATACTTTTACCAAAAATTCACGTCAAACACTGTTGTCAACGTTTCCCAAAAATGAGAATTTTAATGAATTTTCAAAATTATACTGCGGAGTTTCATACAGATCCCGGTTTTCATTGATTGTTTTACAAAAATAGATTCCAGTATTGTTCATTTTTATTGATAGCAAAATTTCGTCATATTTTACAAAATCGAAACAATAAAGAATACATAGAAATCTGTGGAATACAATAATTATTAACCGAAAAGAGACTTTTGAGTATGAAAACATCCACGAAATGTCGCGGACTGCTGAAAAAGGAGTTGCACGGACAGGAACGGGAAAAATGACGCCGGTGAAAAGACTCTGAGACGTAGAAGCAATTTGTCTGAATAAAAGCTTCAAGCGGAACGATACACCGGCCTGCGAAACCGATTTCTTTCTTAATGGAAGCCACGGTTACGTACGGCCGCGCGATAAAGCGGCTTTACTGCCGATATCCGGAATAATTTATTGTCATTACATTCATCATGGTGACTGTAATGCGCGACACTCGCGTTCCGAGAGAAAGCACCGCATCTGGAGTAATGTTACTAGGTACTAACGCCGATTTACGAGCGACATTTGCCCATGCGTTTAACGGACGCCGTCGACAAGAGATAATTTCACCCGATAATGGACTATCTTTCTCATCAAAGGGAAAATCTACCCTCGCTGAGTAAATGTTTTTGAAAATGGCCCGACATTAAATGCTGGCGCGCAAGGAACACCGTACGATGATATAAATTGCGATTTATTCGGTGATTCGTTTATTTACATTGAATTTTATAAAGTCCCTAACTTACACAGCGTTACAATTTATTTATTCAGAAATGAAAAATGATTATCTTACTCAGAGTATCTCCTCGCTTTCACACGTCGGGCTCTCAAATCATTTCCGTGACGTTCGTTTCGTTAATATCTGGGACAAAATAATTTCGTTTAAATCACTTTCGATATTAAGTTTATTTTCACTTTGGTAAAGACATTTTCATTCTATTATTATAACTTAAATTCTCCTACAACCGAAATTTTCCATATTACTTCGTAGAAAATGTAGTTTTAGCAAAATTTGATTTTTCATACTCGCGTAAATACATAACTTTCGACCTATGAACCGATTTCTATCTTCAATTCTTTCACGTCCGCCAATAAATAAATACTAGGAACACAGAATCTTTTACGAAATCCAAGTTTCAACTAAGAATTATTCTTCCAATGTATTTAAAATGTTACTGGTTGCGCATAAACTATCATTACCGGTCATAAATCCATGAATTTCCGTAGTCCAACGATCATTGTGATCGCGGGCAATCCGTTCGGAGCAGATCGATTCGCCACGCAATCGATCAGCGCGGCTGCCTCGCATTTCCGATCCCGATAATCTATTTCGACTTCACACTTCATTCCGGCGGGGCAGCAGATTAAAATGTAAAACACGAAGGCCGATGGGTTCGATAATCGCGTCGCGATCCCCGACGGTCTACGAGAGCGTTCTGTAAATAATCGACTTTTAGAAGCCGGCTCGCGGATTAATTACGGGGGTAAACGACGGTATCGCGTAATCGTAAATAAAACGAAGTCGACGGGCAATCAAGGGGACCATTCAGCCTCGTGATTAATACTGTTATCCCTTGAGCAACGAGCGGCCGTTCGGCGCTTCATAAGCTGATCCTAGATAAACGCCGCTTCCGATCCGAAAGCGCTTCATTATTGTGTCGTGCTTCGGTATATAGTAATCCGTTTCATGCTTTTACGCCGACCAGATGAATCCGATTCCATTCTCGGGTATTACTCGGGAACACGTCGGCTTCGTTTTGTCCGGTTGATGGACGATATAATTAAATCGCGCTAGAATCGAACAAGCCAAGTGTCACGATCGGCGTTACGATATTGTAAAAATCGGCGGATTTTCAGCGGGTTATATGTTTTCATTAAATACCCTGTTCTTCGTGAAAAAATATTCTTTTCGAGATGATTCAAGACGAAACGGTTAATGGTAATTGCTTGTTTTAGAGATCGTTTTCATTTAACGATCGGAATTTGTATGCCGGTGAAAGGAACGGTTAATAAGAAACTATAACACAAGACATTTATAGGAAATTGAAGATTTTCAGACAACTGTGACCTATAAATTTAGGAAATTTCGTAGATTTTAGACGCGTTACACGGCAATATACAACAGTATACATAACATATCGATAATACAATATTTACAATCTTCACTGGTTAAAAGTGAAGTGTTTAGAAACCTCAGAATCGCAGATACAATTATTACTAACTCCATAATACCAAGCCAAGTACTCAATCAATTTACCCGAGCCATCAAAGAACATAAATGAAAACTTCCATCGTTCATCTTCCTCCTCTATTATATTTCTTTGAAGCTCTCAAACGCTCGGATCAAGTTATATACAGAATTATATTGCCACTAAACACGTCCGGGGGAAAAACTCCGCGCGTCAATTTGCGGGGACGTAACGCCATGGTGTCCCGTTAGCCGCGTCGCGTCGACAACAATAACTGAAATTTGTCCGGCAAGAAAATCAGCGTCGCGCGGTGCGCCGCGGCGACGAGACAAGAAACATCGTCCGCGACGGCCGGAGTGAATCGTCACGTTGATCAGCGGAGAAGTGGCCGAGCGTGTCTCGTTCCCTCGCGTGTGGGTGCATAGGTGCGTAGGTATATATCGTAGGTTACGCGTGGCTCGTGAACGACCTTAGACCACGGTTCGTTAGCGGGGATCGTCCTCCTCGCCCGCCTCGAGGATGACCCGGCGTGGGCGCGGGCCACGCGTCGCTAATTACGAGCAATCAGCCGCGTCTCTATGCAGATCCGGTCTCCAAAGGGCAGCCGGAGAAAGTGATTAGAGGATCGGTTACGTCGCTCCGTCGAACAGATTTTCTTCCTCGGGCTGTTGCTGTCTTATTGAGCGAGCCGAGTCAATGGACACGACGCTGAGAAAATTTATTAACACTAACCGCACCGGGAACCGGTCAAATGACCGGATTTAAAATTCAGCGTTTCCTTTTGTTCATTTAATTTTATATCAATTACTATGTTGTAGGCTTAATTGGTGTTTCAATTTTCATCGTCACTTTTGTTTCTGTTTCCACTCGAAGACGTGTATCGTCTAATTTACTTATCCATATTGTGTAGCTAGTTGTTTGACTAGTTACTGTAGGGAAAGTGCCGGTATCGTTAGTGTTAAATCGTATTACGTGTGTGGAATTTTGAGTTTTTAAAATTTTTGGATTTTGATTTGGTAAGTTGCATTGCGTATGTTCGTGGTACTTTAATTTTTTAATTTTTGTGACACTGTGGGAGAGATACTTCGGTTTAGATGATCATTTTTGGAGTAACTTTTGGAAATTTCTTTCGGTGAATTGACTGATTGAGTATTCTTGATTTTTTTATGTGCATGTGTCTCTGACTTTTGTGTTTTGTTAGTTGGAAGTGAATGAATCGATGACAACTTTATTTACAAATTATTTAAATTTGAATGTTAGTATATTTTATGATAAATGTGTACTGTTTCATGAAAGTATCGTTTTTAAAATCATTCTGAATGTTTACTTTTCTTGAACAATATGTATTCGAATGTATTTTTTTAAGAATGAATATTTTCGCTGTTAAGTTTCCCGTAATATTGCTTCAATATACTTGTAAAAGTTACTAGGAATATATTATTTAAACGTGTTTTGCTTTTCAAATCTTTAACCTCTTTACGGAGCAGATAATTTTGCGCAAGGACAAGTGACTGTGGTTTACTGCGCATACCTAATTCGTCACACGCAATATGACTTTTACTGTTCACGAAAAAAAAATTAGGTCGGTTCGTGGAAAATCATTCACACCCGCCGTTAAACTGTCAATGCTCCCACAAGCTTAAGGACACTTCTGACTAGTTAATTTCACTCTTCAGTGATTCACTTTGCTCAGGCAGCACGGTCGATTGATTTTAATAAGTTGAAGAGTTCGTTCGTTTCCCAGATAACAAATTTCGACTTTATCTATTCTTCCTCTAAACATAAAAATCACGTTTTTTAACCTAAACGTACCTTCTCCAAAAAATCTTCAAATGTAGCCACTTCTATAAAAAAAATACTAATAAATGTTTAAGCCTTTGCGGACGAAGATTCTTAGAAAAACACAGAATCATCAGATGAAGTTAAATTATATATCGATTGCTTAACACTGTTTCTACCGAAGGTGTCGAAAGCTACCTTTTGAAATTTTAACATAAAATTATTTTCAAAGCTTACTCATATATTCTGAATTGACTTTCCGACTTTTTAAATAGCGATTATAAATTAGTTACAGGAAATATCCAAAATTCAATTGAGGAAAACTGATTAAACTGAGAAAATAATTTTAAGTTAAGTTAAGTTAAGTTTTGAAAATGCTGTCTTTCGACACCTTCTGTAAAAATAGTGTTAAATAACAGAAAACAAGGAAACTACACACTGATCTGTTACTGTTCGAGTAATTCAATTATTCGTTTGCGACGTAGTCTTCCAAACACGAACATCTCGTCTCGCCGAGATGTCGACGTTCGTCCGCAAAGAGTTAAACTTTTCCACAATTCACAATCTAATTAAGAAGAAACGACCGTCAGTGGAATGATTAAACGTTTTTGTGACAAAGACGAAACTTCACAGTCCTTTTTACATTATCATATTCCTTGCATCGTAGACCACGCCTTTCTATGCAAATCAAAGTCCTCCATATCTCATTGTAAGTAATTAAAATTAATTGATAATTTGTACTCGTAATTCAGGGCCTCGTTTGATCGCAACGGAGATTTATTAAACCTCCATCAGAATTAGCATACCCTCGTCACACTCTCGCGCTATAAATGTATAAAGTCCACGGCATTATTTATGCGAATTGCGAGTGCATAAAATACGCATTCTAATTTGAATCTTATGACATCTCGCCGAGAGCAACAGCGACAAAAGAGGAAGAAAGTTCGCGTGTACCGTTCTGGAGAAAGTTCGAATCAGAGCTCACCTTCGTAGTCCTGGTTTTATCGAGGTGGCCCCTACCAACGCCGCCTCCTGAACCTCCACCAGCTCCTCGAGGTCCGCCCACAACGCGTGCTCCTTCGTTCCCTTCGCTCCATCCCCGCGAACTCCCACGCCACGTGCTCGTCCTTCTTGCCTCTCTGGTTCTTTTGGTCCACCAGGAAACCACGCATCCTCCATCCATCACGAGCATCTTCATTCACGACTTCCACGTCTGATGAACTTCCTCTAATATTATATAGGGTGACTTCAAGCTGATATGAGACATTTGTAGAAGATACTCTATATTCTAGAATTAATTCATCAGACTGAAATAATTGGTTTAACACGTTCGCTACTAGCGTCACATATTTGTGACGGCTGTAATCCTACATTTTACATAATATAAATGAAATTAATAGATATTGTTATTAGGAATTATAAACTACGACGTTATATTTAGGAACTCAATGACTCGTTGCAGTTTCATTTTTCTAATATTTCGTTTAGAAGGATTATTGGATTGAAGAAAATATAATTGAGGAGACCGTCACTGAAAGAAGCGCTGGTAGCGAACGTGTTAAAGAATTTTCTGTGGTAGAATATGAAGAGATGCTAAAGCAATGTTAGAAGATATTTACGAAAAGGTATATTATGTATTAAGATTAATTACGACTGACTGATTTATAATTAGAATGAATTTTCCAAAGTAATACATTTGGTATAGAAGTCTGGTGTTGCAGAAGACATGTCTATTAAAGGAATGAATGATAGGATGAAAATGTAGAGAAATATTAGGAGATATGTTAGATTTTAAAATCAATTTATTAAAATAAAACATTTGGTTTTAAAAGGTATTCGCGAAAGGATGAAAATAGTTCTAAAATAATCGTACAGAATTGTTAGCCTAATCTTACGATTCGAAACGAACGTGCAAACGTCAATCTTCGCAAACGCGATAAATCTTGTTTGCAAGCCTAATGCTCGAAACAGTAGCTACTTTTTATTGAATTTCAATTACCGCAATTATACTATTGGAGTTCACGGTTCGATAGACGCGAATCGATTTACTCCAGATTCTTACGATTCATTGTTATACGTTCCATGGAGCTGGCGAGATTCTTTCGTCCGCTTTCGGAAAGGCGTTGCCAGCTATTTTGCATGAGTTCTTTCGAAATTCCGCAAGTTTTTCTCTCCCGTTCCAGAACTGTTACGTTACGCCCCTGTAACTGTACCGGTTTCTCGGTCGTAGCTCAAAGGATAAAGAGTGATCGACGCGGTGATCCAGGGATTTATTTCTTCATGGTCAAGCGATGTGGAGAAATGTGGGAACAGTTTGTTTCACGCTTCGGACAGTCCGGCCGAGAATGTTTCCCTCGACACGACATTTCTGTGAGGAAACGCGGTGCAGGAACGTTCGTCTTGCGCTTTCTACTTTCTACATGTGTTCTGCAACCCGATTCGTAACAATTCTATCTCGAGATTTCCATCGATTCTTTCGACATTATAATCTTATCCAGCCGTCAAGAATTATCATATAAAAACTGCTCTATTGATAAATTCGAAGGTTAATAAGATTTCAATTAAATCTCATAAAACAAGCTTCATTTATCGAACAGAAACCTACATTAAATTCATTTATTTTAAAAACGTTTACACAAAAATTTATATAACAGAAGTATTAGGTATTATAAATACATCAGGTCACAAGTATCAAAAGGTTCTAATTCTAAAAATTCCATTAGAACAAGAAACTTTGATCACTCTTAATATTCCCGCACTATCATTCTACTTAATTAACACAAAAAACAATCAAGCTCACCAACTATATTCATCCTCTCCAATAGTTACTTTATCCACACAAAGAACTCTATCTACCCAACTAAAAATCGCTTCCACAAACATCCCCAATCCCCAACTCGTACCCACAAAGGGTTCAAATAAAAACCACCCGTCGTTTCTTCAGTAATCTCGTTGAACCACGCGTACCCGCAGAACGCGTGATCCAGTACGATCGCGATCCTCGGAGAGCCAATCTATCCACGCCAAAGAACGGTCTCGCGGCACGCCCGGAATCATTTCCGTCGACCGCACGATCAACGACAGGAGAAAATGAAAAAGGTATCAGAAGGCCCGACGCGGTCGAACACGGGAATACGAGGGGTCATTACGTGCTCGCGGGCTCGCTAACGCGAAAAACAGTAGCCGGTTCTGCATGCGGGGAAACGACGACACGCCTCGTGTGCGCGAGCCGGGCAGGCCGCGCGCGGCGCACAAAAGCCGGGGAGACTATCGGCACGGGATCGCGCGAAAATAGTACGGTTACGACGTGTTTTATGATAGCCGCGGGTAAGTGCGCGTTCCTTTCTAGCGGCAAAGTGGCAAAACCATCGTGATAAAGGAACGCGCCGCTCGGAGGCCGCAGGAAACCGGCGATGGTGCTGCGCCGGGCTGATCGGGAACCGCGGCAAAAGGGAACGCGGAGGGAAATCCGCGGTTTTTCGTTTCTCTACGCCTTTTTGCCGGGCCGGGTGCCGCGCCTAGCATGGAGATAGTTCCATCGCGGCGTTATAAAACAGTAATCTATGGTCTCCCTGGCGCACGGTCCGCCAGAGGTCGAGAACGACCGGAATCCTGGCCGGGTTTCTACCTTGCCGGACGATTATACTAATCTATTCGAGGAATACTCGCGGAGGAGTTCGGAGATTGAAGTTTTAACACTGGTGCTACTGGATGGGATAACTCCTTGTTCTATGATGTTTAAAAGTCTCGAATTAAATTTGAGAAATATAATTGTCACATTTCTTTTTTGTCATCGATCGTTAATGTTTGAAGATAAGCTGGAGGTAGAATCTGTATGAGATTCTTTGTTGTGATAGTTATTGAGGTTGAAGTACTTTTGTTAGGCACGGTTGTGAAAGACGTTGCAGGGTGAAGGGTTAAAATGAATCATTGATGATTTCTTTTTTTACAATCATTAAAGAGGTATACTTCTTTAAATCTAAAGACATGATTGATAATGGAAAAGTAATAATTAATATATGTTTTTGAAGAAAGTTAGATTTTTTAAACTCGGTTTAAAATTTTTGTCGCTATATTGTAGGTTAAAGGGTTAAGAAATTATTGAAGATGATTTAGTAATATATAAGCCAATTGAAAGTGATTCCAGTGTTAACTGATCTGTTGCTTTCGATGTTTTCTGGAATTGTCGAGGATGTTGTGATTCGGTAACTTTTTTTATTCATATTGGACTATTAATTGATTAATTTAATGTTGAATATTCTCTTTGAAGATACACGTCGTAATTTGTTTGGAAATATTGGACAGTGGGCTCCAATATTGAATTTGAAACAGTGAACTAGTAACAGTGCGAATTTGGACAATATTTGACATTGATTTTACTACAACAAACATTAATGATACTGCAACACCGATCGAAGGAAGTATATAAAATGTTCAGTCTCGATTGGGGCTTCCATTTTCTACCGGAAGAAAATACAGGTAAGATATCTGAAATTCTTCTGTATCTCTAGATAGCGTACGCAAAAACTTTCATTATCTTCATTGCCGATCATTGGTCTACGTATCATCAAATCGTATTAAAATCACTATGGTTTAAGCGATAAGTCTGACGTATTCCGTAAAAAAGTTTAAGTACCAGAAAATATTAACTAAATTTAATTCCTATAATTCAAATCATGATAAGTTCAACATCGTACAATCCTTCCTAGATAGATAGATTTACCTTAATATCGAATCTCCCGAAAATTATCGTATGTTATCAGAAAATGCACATAATAATATGTTTTGCTCGACAACTTTCACTACTCCCTGTCTTCATTATTTACACACAACACGTACTCGTGCGTTCAAAATGCAAACACGATATTGCGAAACAGCAAGACGATTTCCTGGCCAATGTGTATTGTTATTATACGGTGCATACCTCCGTAGTATACAGAATAGACTTTCCATATAGTGTTAATTGCGGCATTTATGGCTTAATACGCCGTCTATCCAACGGCCGAGGACGTTGAAACATGGAGAAAACGAGTAATCACGCGGTTTCATTGGTGCTGTACTCGCCGCTGAGCTGCCTCATGCTGCGCGGTCGCTGGTACCGGCGGGTTTCAATACTCCCGAACACGTGGATGAAGAAACGGTCCCCTCGTGGACCAATGAAAAGCTCGGTAGCAGCGATCCCGCTGCGAACTTTTCTCGTTTTCAACGTTTTGACGTGCCTCGACGTACCGAGTCGCCTGGAATAATGCATAGTTCTACTCAGAGACCAATTAAATCGCATCTCAACGAGAGCCCCTTCATTACTGACTCTACTGATTTAATCATCGTAAATACCAGAGACTGCTGGTATACATTGTAGCTGAGGGACTGTAATTCATGGCAGTCAAAGAAAGGAATGCTCGAAGAATTGATTACAGCAGCATTTGTTCGATCAACTTGTATTAAATATTGTGTCCGATCAATTATTCAACCAATTATCCGGTTGCTTCGAGAAACTCTCGTCTTCATTTAATTTCTAGTATAATCGGTATATGTAGCTTATGATTTCGTAATGATTTTATTCTTACCGTCAAGATCTCTCGATACACTAAATCGAAAATTGGATTATCGAAAATATTAATTATAGTTACAGTGTAATTTTCATAAAACATTTTTTGCAATAATAATTCAGTATTTCTCTTCTTTACGATGTAAATGTCAAGATTTTAATTGAATGTAATATTTATAGATACTCCACCTGTAATAATTTATTGATTTCTTGTTAGCCGGCTTGAGAAAGCTTCGTTCGCAACTATTTCTGAACTACTTTATTAATGTATGAACTTTCTCCGTATTTCTTTTACATATACAATCATAGTGTATTTAAAGCTACAGGCACGTAGATAATTATACTATACCTCCCCACCTCTGCTTCATTGGTTTTGAAACAGTAATCGTCATCGGAACACCGCACTATTTAAAGCTATCGATAAATTGTTTTATTGCTCAAGATCCTTTTATTTCTTACTACCATGGAACTACATTATTTAATCTTTTTCCATTTAATAATAATATTAATTAACAAGCAATATACATTAGCCTTTATAAAGTAATAAATATTACGAACACCTCGTTCTATTCATGAACCACCCCATTCAACTAATGAAGCAGTTTATCTTCAATTTAAATATCTCGCCTGCTTGTCACGGTGTATTTTCACATTTTTCCACCGTGCCCGATCTCATTCAACTTCCTGCTTGGTAGTCAACAGCTCGCTCCCATTCTCTTGGTTTATCAATGTAGTTCTAATCAAGAGAGTATTCGCGCGAGACAGGACGCGCGACCGAGGGAAGCTGTATTAGTTAACCTTGTCAGATGGGTAGGTAGCTACCTTCTAGCTGGTCGTGCATGCTAAGTAGGTTCTTCGTGGGTGGTGCTCCTGACTACCACCTACAGCTGCACTCGCGAAGCGCGCGGTATTCGTCGATCGATCGATCGATATGCGTTCCATCCCCGAGTGATTGGAATTGCTACCCCCACTTGCGCGTTTCGGATTGTCGGACACGCCGACTGAACGATCAGCCAGGTGCATCGTTCTCGTTTGTACCAGTGTCTTTAGTCGTTCACGCCTAATTATTTATTTATCGGTTCGTTTACTTTCGACCACTTCTTATCTATGCACACTTTTAATCAGTATTCTTCTATATTGCCATTCTGTTTGGATTATTATCGTATATTGTAGGTAGTGTATGTTTTTTTGCGTGAGAATCTATGTTTTAAGTCAATGACTTATAATTACAGAGCTCGATTTTGGCAAAAGAGAAATTGATTTTTGAAACAATAAAAGACTGGCGAGGTATATACAGAAAAACGTGTTCTTTTTATATGTTTGAAGTGGTGTCATTTCAATTGAATGTTTACCTTAAATATATTAAACGGCATGCAATTTTCTTACAATATACATAATACTTAAGGTTTAAACTAGAGAATTATATTCGATAGAAGAATTATTTGATCAATAATTTGTATTTTGATTTCATATTGTTCAATAAAAGAATATGATTTTCTCAAATACATAACGATGCGTAATGGAATCGCTATTTTACTGGTTTATAAGAAATATAATGAAATTATCAGTTGACACTTCTGATAACGTTTATTACAAGACCGTTAATCTTGAAAAGTACTTTTTATTCGAAATAGAAAGGATTGCTAAAGGCTAGAGGCATTTAATGAATACATACTACGAAATATCTATATTACAGTATCAATTCATTATCCAATTAAAAGATTCCCGTATTCTTCTCAGCGATTCGCACAATACGAGAATCGTCGTGCATTCACATTGTCAGCCACTTAGACAATGAACCGTAGATCCCACGGGTCTCGATCGGAACCTCGATCGATTTGATTAAAATCTTTCCATTGATTTCATTCGCATCCTCGGTTCCGACATCTAGGGCGGTCCCTTTAATGACAGTATACGGAAAGGGTTGCATCGTGGGTGGTGCGTGCATCTGCATTTGTTCGATTCCGCCGTTTATCCGTCTGCATGAACCCGCTATCGACGTCTCGATCTAACGATGCATTCGATCTGTTTCAGGCTCGGAGAAGAATGGTTTCCCCAACGTCGGTGGTTCCTACACGTGGCGATTTGGTGAGCGCTTCGAAATCAATTAATTATCCTTAATCTCTCCACGGAGAAAAATTACTTTAACCGTAATTTATATCTGAATATATTTTACAATAATTTGCCACTTCCTTCTTCGAATTAAACAAATAATAATTATTCAACTCAAACGATTGAATAATATTATTTTAATAAAAGAATCAGTCTCTGGTGAAGTTTAATATATCGTTATTTAAAATGAAAAAATTTGTATTTTTCATTTAAAGTGTCAATATCTTTCTTCGCCTAGCAATTCTAGATTAACGGTTTTTATCTGTATCGGTAACACTTAGTATCACTATCAACAATTTGCTATCTCTTATCAAGCTTAGAACAGATTTCTAGAGAAATTGATAAAAGGACTAATCTCTGCGACAAATTAAAATTCTCCAGTGTCAATTTCTTCCGATAAACAGCTTCGCTTTCGTTCATTTTTAATATCCACCAGCGAACCATGAAATGTGTTAGGGTTCTCCGATTTTTCAACGCAACGAGACTGATCATCCTGTTTTCATAAATAGCTTACGCGGATCCTATTTTCACGGTTCATTTCGGCCATGTCTTTATTAAAACCACACCGCGCCATACGGATACCGCAAGACGAGGAGCATCGAGGCCGATCAAACAATCATCCCGATAAAATGAATCTCGCCTAGGCTTAATCGCGCGTAACCGAGCCACGTATCCGAAATAAAGTGGCTCCGAACATCCGGGGGCCGACCCCGACGCGCATCGATAGGGAGTCCGGCAGTCGTGGTCGACGCGTTGCGAAACGATTAGGGTCGAACGATTATTCGCGGTCCTACGGAGGAGTTAACCGGTCGTAGAAGTAATAACGCCCGGCAATCTGGTCCGGCAATCGATGAGTACGTGTTTATGTAAATCGAACGAGCCACGACACGAACCACGCGAGCAACTTTTCCTATGCGGCCGGGGCACCAGTGCCCGGCCGGGGCCGGGGATAGGAATGCTTTGTTATCTCACGAGGAAGACGACATATCCTGCTGCACGCAAGCCTCCTTGCTGCTGACCCTGCCGATGACGAATCTGGCCATTCCTTGAAAACGTTTCGCGTCGTGTTTTACGGCCCTTTTTGCATTCGCTTTATCTTTGAGGGAAGGTTCTTTGTATGAGAATTGAATTGAGATTTTCTGTTTGTTGTGTTGGTCGATTTTATTGTGTATGTAATTTTTATAGTTTGATAGCTTGATAGTTTCATAGTTTCATAGTTTCATAGTCTCCTAGTATCATAGTTTCATAGTCTCATACTATCATGATATGATCATTCAACCAGTTTATCACATCTATATTTTTGAATTGATTAACGACTAAATTGTACACAATGTGATCCAATTTCGTCATACACAACGCTCCTTCATTGCATCAAATTGACAATAAAAGATGACTTTGTGTTGCACAAGTCAATCTTACTTTCACTACGTACAAGTTAATTTTCCACAAAGTCATTAAACCCGCCCATTTCAATTGTAAATGAGCCAGCTAATTAAACGGACCTACTTAATAGAGAATAAAAACCCGATTACCATTAACACTCTCAACACGGTAATCTCACGCAATTTTCACGCGCAAATTTAATCGCCGCGCAACACAATGAATCCTAATCCCCTGAAATCAATACCAAACAATACCATCCTTAACTCCAAACTTTCACACGTTCAATTCTCCCGCAACAAGACCAAACAAAAAAAAAACAAACGATCCAAACAGACCATCAAAACCGCAACGAACGGTAAAGCCAAAATCGCCCGTAAAAACAAGGAGCAACACAAACCGACCGCGTGAAAAATCGCCGGTAAATTGGCAGCGTGACGCCAAGCTAACACGCAGCGACGGCCATTTCCTCGTCGCGCGGATCCAATAAAATGTGTCCCGGCCGTCTAATATATTCGATACCCATCACCGCTAAACACTCCCTCGCGCCCAGCGTGGTCGTCGTCTTCTACGCCTAACCGGGCCCGTCGTCGCTCGCGGGCCCTGGGTAGCTCAACGAGCCGGGTAGCTGACAATCCGGCCAGTTATAACTCTTCTTGATCGACGATTATCTGTAGTAAATTGCGCCGTCTTCCTCGCGCGGCGCATCGCAGCCCGAGCACAGATGTAAAGCAGAATAATTGTAGTCATTACTTTGTTAAACAGGGTTTCGCCACTGCTAGCCCTGCTCGTGTCCCTCCGCGAAGTTACCTCTCGACCGGCAGCGAGCTTCCATCCCACCCTCGAGTCGAGCGGTGTCGGTGAACGTGACGCTATAAAATTTTTAGTGCGCCAAGGCGCGCACGGTTGTTATTGGTACGTTCACACACGGTCGCGCGTTTTCAGTCCGGGCGTCGTTAACGGCATAAAATTGCAGCACTTGTGGCATTTGTTTGTCGTGGCAGGGCGAGCCACCATTCGCACTGCGCCGCGCACGTCCGTTTAACCAGAACGAATTGCGCCGGGACCGCTCGCGGTAATGATAGGTATGCTAGAACGTTACCAGTGGTAGCCGTGTCATGATTTTTTCGCTGGTCTTCTTCTCTACCCTTTTCTTCCCACCGGCCGCCCCCACTCTCTGCGTTCAATACGTGCTTTTAGGCGCTGCGGAGAACGGCAGCTGCGCCGCGCCGGATTTATCGGTATGCTCGGCGGCCATTACTCGATTTATGGAAAGTGTCTCCCAGCTGAACGTTTTGAGGGACACTGAGCTATGGATAGTCGAGGACGATCGACGGCCGTAACCGTTTTTCGGCGTCACGGTACATCGACGCGAAGCGGCCCGCCGCGATTTATGAAAGTGGCACTCCGGGGCCCTCCTCGAGCTCGCTCTCTCGCGCGCTTTATTCTTCCTGTCCTCTGCGGTGAACAGTTTCACCGTTTCGCAGCTCGACGTGTATTCGAATCGAGATTCCGGAGTCTGCGTATGGGTGAGGATTGTGTCTCAAATAGATTTGGAGCGGTTTTCGGGTGGCAATTTTTGGGAGGATTTGATTGCTTGTCTTTTTTCGGCTGCTAGAGGGGGTCTTTGATGGTTAATGTGAGATTGTATTATTATCTTGTGGTGGCTTTAGAATATATTTCTTTGGAGTCTTTTCTTTTGTTTCCTTTTCTTTTAATTTAATGAATGAAATGCTTGTTGCAATCTCTATCATATAAAATATTTTTGATATTACCTAGGTATTATCATGAATCAGCTGCAATATTGTATTTAATCTTATCTGATTCGTACTATATTTCTAGATTGCCGATTTTAATAGAACTTTTAGAAACTCCTCAAACGTAACATAAATTTGAAATCGAAGAAAACTGTAATCCACCTATTTAGAATTCTATCGAGGCCCAAATAAAATGAAAATCTCATAGTTTATTAAACTTTCCATTGCACCGATGCAGATGTTCCAGAGCACATGTACATAAAACCAGCAGCCAGGGCAGCTGAGAAACTCGCAAAAGCTTAATGGCAGTCGACCACCTCTGACTCATTTGGCGTGACTCTGGAATCTAGTCCGCGAAGTAAACGCGGCCGCGTTTCATCAGCGCGCGCGCGCGCGCGAGCGGGTTTCGTCGTAACCGTATCAGACCAGACGCAACGGAATCGCATTGTCGTTCGTCGAATCGGAGCCGCGGAGGCCGATCAATTATGCCGGTCGATTCCAGGCCACGAAATGTCAAGGCTCCACCTCGCTGGAATTCTAAGCCGGCCTCATCCTCGATGTCTGAATATCGGGCTCGGACTTGATACACGTGTACACGTCGCATGATCGTCATTGATAATGTTATGCCCGGTGATCCCCGACTGGAATACCGATTCGATCTCCTTCTGCACCGAGAAACGCATCGGCTCGCCTGTAATTAGGCTCTCCCGGGAGGAAAGCCTCTTTCAGTTATAAGCGGATTTTTCTCGAGACCGCGATCGCGATCGGAGATTTATGCTTGTCACGAGAGTCAGCTCGCAAGATTCATTCTAATATCGTCCGGAGAAATATTGCTACGGATATCGCGTATTTTTAGTTATCGCGATGGATTCGTTAATTGATAGAAATTGTACGATACCATAAATTTCCTTATTTCTTTAAAGATGCTTCATTTATTGAAATGATAATCTTCTGTTTGAAATCTTCGAATCTGTACGTGGAATTATTATAGTATTTCAAATTCAATTTACTAGTCGTTAAAAGAGATTTCTAATGAAAATCGAAAAATCAGTTAGTTCGCCTTTAAAAATCATACGAACGAACTGCTATAAATAATTTCTACGAATACAGAAAAGAATACATATATATTAAAAAACACGTATCAGAATCCTCTACGTTAAACTACAATTCCATACACTCCCCAAAAAGCCACCGGTCAGTGTCCATTCAGAAAATCGAGAACCTCCTCCGCCTGCCGAAAGAAAACTACCCAACCAATCAAAAAACACCTGGTCCGAGCGTTCTCCAATCGAAAGGCCGGTCCACAAAGTAACAATCATTTTCACGGTTTGTTGGTTCGGTATCGGTAACCCGTCGGCGGCGTGGCCCACCCATAAAACCCGTGGCACCGCATGTACGTCACGTCCAGCGCGATAATGCAGCCGTCGGAAAGGCGAGGCCAGATGTAAGTACTCGCACGTACGCACACGCGTGTGCCAAAGTATAATAAACATAATCGCGGTAGCACGATGAGAGGAGGCCTTGGCTGTCTCCCTTCGGTCGTGGCCGGCACGCCCACCGTTGCTACCATCGTGCCGTGCAAAGAGAAAATACAGCCGTGGCAATCAACGGTTTTACACCTGAGCATCTACACGTAGGTCGAAGGCGGCCGAAGAAGGGAGCCAAGAGGTTAAGGAAAGGATGGAGAAACAGAACCAGATAACTTCTCTGCCTGTCCCTCTTTATCCTTATCCTCATCCTATCCTCTTTCTCCTCTTCCTCTTCGTCTTCTTCGTCTTTTCTTCTTCTTCTTCTTCTTCTTCTTCTTCTTTTCTGCCTCCTCTTCTTCTCCTTAAGCTTGTGTTGCTTCTGATCCTCGGCAAGTTGCCTCGCCTCGGCTTGTACATCGGCTCGATAGGACCGAGCACGACCTATGCTGAAGGATTATCGACGGCGCATCTTTCGATACGCTCCCGTTGCCTCGACGGCTCCCGTTGCACGTCCTGGATCGATCCTGGCTGCCGCGGCTAGTGTCCTGCACCGCTGTTACCTCGTAGAGGTAACGGTCGCTCGGCTGGGTTATCTACGCTCGCCAAGCGTGATGATCGATTTCGTGGATGCTGGATGCATAGATTATGCTCGGGAGTTCGGACGGGGCGGAGCGGCCTTTGTGTTGCTTGGAATTTAGCGGCAGGGTTTTCAATAGCTTGTGGATATTAGAAAATTGAGGATGGCTGGAGTGGACTGGAACTTCGATGTGGTGGGACGTTCTCTTCGTAGGTTCTTTTGAAAATTGAAAGGTGTAAGGGAATTGAACGCCGGTTCGAGGAAGCGACGAGGTAAAAGGTATTTTGATACGTTAGAATTTTACTGTTTTTCCGTAATGTAGGAAATTATGAGATACGTATCGTATGTTATTTTATTATTAAATGATTAGTTAATTGATTTCATGAATGTTTTTAGTAAACAATGAGTATCTTATCTGATACGATGAATATAATGTAGTTTGATATTGCACAGGTTAGATTTTTATTTTTAGAAGAATATTAGATGAAACTATCGAATCTGCATAGAAGATTAAAATAAATTACATTTCGAATGAAATATTTGAATGTTAAATTAATCTTCTTGATAAGTATTAGGATTCTCGTGATTATATGGAGTCAAGTACGGTAGATCCTGCAGACAAAGAAGGCGCCCTGTATCCTTCGAGACGTATCGAGATGTATCGATGATTATCATTCGAGCGGAAGCGATCTCTCTCTTCGTGGTCACATCGGCCGGGTTGACAAGCCGGCGATCGAATTTCTACGGCATTCCGGAGGGCAATTTCTACGACGTAGAATGATCTCCAGGCAGATATTAGACGCTGGAATATTCCGAGAAAATTTTGCTGCAATTACTGTAATTATTTTCAGATTCCATGTTCTTCATTCTTCCAATCAACATTAATCACTGAACTTAACGTGAACACGAGTTTCTGACAAATTAACCAAGACATACTAGGCTGTACCCAAGCTATGTTCTTAATTTCTTATTCTGAATTTTCTGTTTTAAATTTCAAGGTCTTCATATTATAGTGATTACAAAATTCGTACGAGTTTATTATCACATCTCGTTAAATCTTATTTATTTAAACTTTTTATTTTATTAAGTGTGATGAATACCATAATAATTACAAGAAAATACCGCCGAAGATATTCCTTAGCCCATACGAAGCTAATTGTTGCAGGTTTCCATTATTTTCTCGTCCCCGACGATCATTAATCTGCCAAAACTACTACCTCGCACTTTCAAAAATCGTACCCTATTAAACGAGTTTATTACCCACATCTCAAACATCATAGTTGAATTCCACATTCGAAATATACGACTATCCAAGCAGTCGAAGCAAATTTACAGCACAATATTTACGAGACACAATAAAATACACCAGAAATTTACGATACTCTAAACATCCCCCTAAAATCCGCTCCACTATAAAACCTCCCCATCAAAACCACCGGAACCATCAAAACCATCGAAACCATCAAACTCCGAACAGAAATCTGTGAACTCTAAAAAAGAACCCAACATCGTAATTCCTACGATTGCCGTGCGTTCAAAGGTAAACGCGCGATCATCAATCTCCAGCGCGGCCCAAAAATCTAGCGCAGCAAGCGAGGCGTGAAGGCCCACTTAAAGTGGCACAAACGTCCCATAAATCACTCGACGTCGATAATTATATATCGAATAGTTCATTAACGAATCATACACGTGGCACAGGGCTCCTTCTCCGCGGCGTGTATCGGTATAGTTAAAGCTGGCCTGGGGGGTAATTACACGCGTCTAATGTCAGCGATCGTTAGCTGCGTTCGATCAGCAGCTTCCGCGATCCAGGGTCCCGTGATCACGGATCCCTGGGCGTCCGGTGCATGCCTTTTCGACAGCGATGTAGATCTTCCGAGAAAGTTGTTCGGGTCGCCGGTTATTTGATCAGGAGGACTGGTACCGACGAGTCGTTAGCCGGTACGTGCCAAGATCGAGATTCGACCGTGTGGACACCAACACCGGCCCGGCGCTCGTGCTCCCTGCCCGTATCATCCGGCATACGTGACTCGATCGCTCCGCAACCCGGGGTATATATTCCCCTCGATATATAGGGTGGGGTAATAACTATTGCCACTTGAAATAACTCGATCGGACGGTGTTTCCGATGCGGACAGGGGAGGAGCTGAATGATACACCCGGCCCTGCCCGGTGCCCGGCTGATGCCGATTTGCATGAATGGGAATTTTTTCCGCGTGATTTATAACACGACCGAGTAATTGGCGACTGGGTCTTCTTTCGTACAACCTTGTTTCGCCGCCATTGCTGCGTGCTGTACCGGGCAGCTTGGGAATTGCTCGGAATGAGAGCGAAGTTTTTAGGCTGTCGTTTGATCGAAACAGGAGTAGGGGATTTTTATTCTGGTTTCACAACAGGCGATTCTGTGGTTGTACGAAGAAGTTCGGAATTATTTAGGAAAATAGTGTAATAAACTCTATTTATCGATTAGTCATTTTTTGATCATTAAGATAGGAATCTCTATATTTTGTTTATCTTTCTCTTATTACTAGATTACGAATTCGATGCATTTACAGTACTTTTAATCTTACGAAACTGGACGCTATAAAACTTCCGCGCAACTCTTATCTCCAGAACCCGCGTCCAACCCCGACAAACTAAATAAATGTTTCCTCGATTCCAACTCCGTAAACCAGCCAATGAAAATCTATAATCCCCATAAACACTCCAATTACCACCATTACCCAGCGCTTCGGCATTCCTCGTCCATCCGCCGATAGCCGCCTAGGAAACGCTGCGCCGCGGAGCTTGCTCCAAATCCTCTAAAATCATGATCCACCGGGAAATCAATTCCCCCGCAAATCGAGCAGCGCAAACGAGCAAAGAAGATACCGAGAGCGAAGTAGAAGTCACGCCCAAAGGAATCCGAAGCCCATCCCCGATCCGTTGAAAAAGGTAAACCGCGAGTGGAGGCAACCCGGAGTGACACGCGATGTTCAGGGCGAGGGGGAGTGGTGTCGTATCAGGCGGGAACGATCGTGGCGTCTCGCCCCAGTCGAAATTACCTTGTACGACAACGAGAGAGGTGGCTCGTTCTATTCAGACGGCCAATGGTTATTTCCCCTCGGGTCCGCTTATACGTGAAACGAGATACATACACCGGTAAGATAGAAAGAGAGAGAAAGAGGATGGCAATGTTCCCTCGTAGCTGGAAGATATACGCGCGTTTGGCAGCGACTGGCGGCAGGGCAGTTACGGGGCACCGGGAGCATAAGTCTATACTTATGGAGCTAGGTGGTAGATATGGAGCGGTCGATAATGATCCAATATACTGGTACATCCTCGCGAAGTAATTACAATGATGAGCGAACCGCTACCATCGGCTGGCCTGCCACTCGGGCGAGCTCCTTCGGAGGCTTAGGCGTCGGGTCGGGCAAGGCCTATCCTCCGCGCTCTCCTCTTCTGGTCGTCTTCCTGTTTTTCTTGTTCCCCTCTCCCTGCTCTGCCCTTCTCTTTCTATAGCTTGCTCGGACTCCTTTCCTCCTCTCCCTCGCAGTTCCTCGTCTACTTTATCTTCGGCTCGACCTACCTCTTTCTTCCTACCGGGCTGCCGGTCTCGACGGTACGCGGCCGCATCGCAACAAGAGCAAACATCTTCCCCGGGGTCGTCACAGGGCCACGGAGTCACGGTGGATGGATCGGCTCCGAACCTCTTTCTCGATCCACCGGAATTATCACCGGGGCCACCGTGGGGGTTCGCTCGGCCGGAAGTGCGTCATCAGCGAGATATACGTGGTCGTCGACGGTAACGATCCCGCGGGACTACCTTTGTTTGCCGGGTCTTTTGTTATCGGACGGCGATGGTTTCGTCCGAACGGAATCGGGATGCGTATTGATCGAGAACTGATCGCGGAATTGTTTGTTGGTTTGTTTTGTAGGGCTTTGGTGCTCGGAGGATCGTGATTTAGCTTTGAGGTTAGGTTTAAAGGGATTTTTGGCAGTTTTTGCATTGCGATGCCGGTTGGAATGGTTCCTGTATGTTCGCTTGTGGACGCCATTTTGATTGTATGGTGGTTTTGGTATGGTAATACTTTGGAGTTTTAAGTATAAAGGGAAATAGAAATGGATTTTAGAAGGGAAATTTTGATTTTGATGAAATATTGAAGTGGAATTGTTTTATTCTTCTCTTGAGAGAATATGTTTGGTTGTTTTTGAAAACTTGTTTCTATTTCTTGGTTATTACTACTCGCGTTTTGTTGAATTGATCAACTTGTATTTCTTATTTACGATTACAGCATGAACTTTACGATTACACGTTAGGTGTAGAATACAAAGAAGTGTTGCTAAATCTTAATTTATTGTTAAGGATTAAGTATGGAAAGCACTTTCATTTAATCGAAATATATCCTAGCGAATGCAGTATCCAATTATACTCGTCTATATTGCTAGTTAATTCGGTCTTAACATTAAATTTCGTTTTCCTGTCGGTTACAATTAAATACAATAGCACAAATATTCCGATTGAAACATGATTCACAAGCGAACGATAAAATTTCACTTTTGTTTATACGTATAATACGCCTGCAAATCTTAGTTTCGAAATAATCGAGAGTAATTGGACCGCCAAAGAGATGAAAAGTGTGCGCTCATCCGCGCCATCAAAGCGGCAGACCTAATCTCCAGCCGAGCGTCATTAAATCTTAATGCAATGCAAACTGAAACAGTAAACGCGGCGAGATTGATAGACAGATTAAGCGAAATCTAATAGATTTTACAATCAGCCGCTTAGTATTGATACTACCCATTCACGGGTACTGCAATTTCCGCTTGATATTCCGCCGCGCAATTGTTCTAAAGCAGATGCCATTCAATAAGTGGCTACGTGCATCAAAGAGATACAACGAAAAAGGATAAAACAATTTATAAATTTCATAATTCGACAGGTTTCAAAAATCACAAAATACTCATAAAGCTGCGTGACTTTAAGAATATTAACAAAAAATATATTGCCGACATGCTATCGCTTCCTTAGAGGGCACAACCAAAAGAGAATGTAATCAAGGTAAAAGATAATACAGGTAATTTGAACAAGATTTATCTTTCCTATTTATCTAAGCCCAACATTTTTCAACATTATAACTTATAATACATCAAATTCATGATGAAGACTTTTCGCTCGTAAATATTTAACCTTCACAGAAGATTAAGTTTTACGATAGAAATAGAATTCCTTTTCCAAAATGACAAAGTTATAATGAAACAGGTAGCAAAAATTAGAAGTCAAGCAATTAGGTGATCCTAGCCAAAGAAAAATCTCAAGTCAGGGGGTTAATTGTTCGGTAAGCATCGTAAACGGTGTTTCACCATGCGGAACAATTTACAAATCGACGAACGGAGCCAACGGGTTCGGAGGTTCACGGGTTCCCGCCGAACGGAGAATTCGGTCGAGCAAGACGAGCTCAGCGGCGCGGCGGTGCGCGCACCGGTTGAAGGTTCATTCATCGATTTTTTGCCACCGAAGAACCTGCTGCGAGCTAGATCACTTCGCTCGCTGGGAGCTGAATAGAGGCGATACGAAGTGTCTGATTAACGTTGCTTTTTTGTTGGTAACGACCGTAGAGCGGCTCGTCACGAGCCGATGACCTCGCCCTCTTCGTTCCCTTTCCGGTCGACTCGATTATGAGCGAATATGGCTATCGAATTCTACAACATCGCGTTACATTTACAATCCTGCTACCGCCGCACACGACGATCTTCGTGTTTCCCTGCATAATTGATCAGTGCCATTCGGAACGTGGAGATTATATTATGTTATTCAGCATTTTCTGCGACGTTTCGGTTTTGTTTGTAGGGACAACACGAATCTTTGATACATCACGTTTTTCATATATGAAAAGGAATGCTTTCGTCGGTGATACTTAAATCTGACACTTCTTTTCTCGGTTTTCTATTTTATATTTCTATCAATGAAGAAATTTATCTTCTTATAATCTTAAGAATTATTACAAATGTTCATAATTTTAAGGGTTAAGATAATTTAAAGATAATACTTTGTTATTACTAAATGCAAAGGAAGACTTACAGAACCAATCCAAATTATAGAAAGTTTCTAGAAGATATTCATAAAACCATATTCAAAAACTAATTTCATCTTTACCAAATCTTCAACGATTCACAAACAAACAAAAAAAACTATAGTCACATTAATCAACATTCATTCCATCACTCTGCCTACAAAATCAAGTACCACATAAATCACATCAATAATCCGCAAGCTCCTTTTCAAACTTAACAAATACTCCCCGCCATTATTTTAACATCTCGAAACGGTCATATTAAGTGAATTTCAGCGTCACCGGGCAACCCGAGGATGTCAAGCCGTGGTAAAGTGACGGTTGCGACGCCACTGTAAGTGCATCCGAGGCACAAGAGCACGCATAACGTAGATGCAACGCTCCGCAGCGCCGGATCGCCGAGGGCGCGCTTCTCCGCAAGAAACGGAGGTGAAGGGGGCACGCCAGGGACCACGAAGAGGGGCCTGAAGAGAGCTAGGGGAAGAGGTCGACCGGGATAAACATCTGAGCCCCGCCCGGCACCCGAGGCTGCGCCTTTTGTTGCTCTTTTTCATCGTCTCTCTTCTCCTTCCTCTTCTTCGTCTTCTTCTTCTGCCTCTTCTTCTGGTGGAACCTTTTGCCCACTGTACCTTCTCTTCCTCTTCTCAGTCCTCTTTCTCTAGTTCTTCTTCCTCTGTCTCCCTCGCCTCTTTACATTCTACACTTTGCCATTTTGCTGCCATTATTGATCACCGATGCGGTTCGCAAGTGTCGATACGCAGCATTTCACACATCCCGCACGTTTTATGGCGTTACGCCTCTATCTGGTTTCCCTTAATTGTATTTCGTTTCTAGCCCTCTATTCGGGGTTGATTAATATTCCTGGTTCGGGGTCGTTATCGATTCGGTTATTGTTTAATTGGTATCCGATAAGGGGCATCTGTGAGGGTGAATAGCGAAGCGCTACGTGATTCGTGAGGTGGAATGCGGATTTTTATGGGAAGTGGTAAATGTTGATTGCAGGGTGAAATGTATTTAGTTGTTAGGAGGATGGTGTTTGTATTAGAGCTGCAAACGAAAGTTTTAGTCTTTATAGGAATGGTACTCGAAGTTAAGACTGAATAGTTGATTTTAAGAGTTGGCGCTTAAATGCAGTATTGAGATTCTGTGAGGTAGCAACTATCAATTGGACTACTTTAACTAATTGAACAGTACAGTTTTTCATTCGACAGAGGTAAACGTACGAGATAAGCTGGAGTATATTGATAAGCAGAAGTAAATATGGTAGAGGTAAAATTTTAACTTTGAATCGAATAAACTGTGATGTGATAAATTTTGACATTTTGAGTCGATTAACTGATTACTGTTGATTATTATTGAAATACAAATATAGCTTAATCTCCATTATATCAGGAATTCTTCATTACATCAGTTCTACGTTTGTTCTGAAAATAAAAGTTAGTACAAATATATATATACTTAACATACTTCTTCTACTTTAATGCATTAAATAACAAATGACAATTTGGTTGAGTATGTCTACAACGTTTACTTTTTATACTCACGCTTTTATACTTATTGTCAAATATCATTTAATTCTAGTATCTTTAATATGTGAATCCCTCAGTTTCATGAATAATTTGATTAAAGTTCCATTTTTACGCAATTAAATGGTTTTCTAAGCATGCACGTTACACTCGTCTCCAAATAGAAACGAGCGGATACTCCGATCGAGTCGGGCCGGTAAAAACTAAATTGCGCGTCGGATCCGAACGACCATCTCGCCGCGCGAATCAACAAACACTCGGAATCCCATCTGGCCGCAAGCCTCGACAAATAACAGCCTGATCGATCCGCTTCGCTCGATCAAATTAGAAATCCATCAGAAAGCGGTTTTTGCCGCGGAACAGTTGCACCGAACGAGGCCTACGTTTATCGACCTCGACCCGCAATATCGGCGCAGTCGGTCTTTGGATTTGTACCACTTACGGCCCGATAACAACAGCCTTTCTGATTAAAGTTTATTGCCTTCGCGGTGTATCAGATAAGCGGCTTCCGTGTTTCTTGTCCCGAGATGATCGGGGAGCGCGCCATTGAGAAGCGGTTCCCTCTTCGAGCGTCCTAGACCTGGAAATACGGGCTACCTTGAGCAAGTCTGCACGGATGCATCTATCATTCGAAAGTAATGAAACTTTGAGCACCTTGGTAGTTATTTTAATTGATAGCAAACAGTAGTATATTTTTACATAAATAATTTGAAGATGTTTTAACATCTATGTTTCAATTTCTCTTGTGGACTTGTTCAGTTTGGAAACTTTGAGTAGTTTAAATATCAATTTAACTAACACCAAGTAGTAGTTTTTTTTTTATGTAAATAATTTACAGATGTTTCAATAGCTATGTTTCGATTTTCCTTATGAAGTTGTTTAGTTTGGAAACTTTGAGTAGTTTACAAGGCCCTTGAATTGATAGCAAATAGTAGTACATTTCTATAAAAATAATTTTCAAATATTTCAATAGCTGTTTTCATTTTCCTTATGAACCTATTCAGTCTCATTTAAAGGTGAGAGTAAAATAATCTCCTCAACATACTGAACAATCCAAATAACGAACAAGTGGAAGTAACTCAAGCCAAATTTATGTATTACTATTAACCTTCCCTCTGATTTTTGTCTATATAAAATTTACATTCATTTCTAACTTTAAGTTATTATACTAATCTTTTCAAATTAATGTTATAATTAACAATAAATTAATTTGCACAAGCGTCGAATTGTACGGGTGGCAAAATTCGTGAGAAAATCCGCGAAACTTTCCCAGGAAAGTCCGGCGGAGCGAGGCTCGCGGGCAGTCGTAAGAATAGGGGAAAGAAAGCCAGAACGGAATAAAGAGTGAAAGAGGGATCGGGCACGCACGTTGCACAAAGTGCAATTTCGCCATTTTTGCCTCGTAAAATCCGGCGAATGAACGGCGTAAAAATGAATAACTGGAGGATCGTTCACCCGCCGGGGCGCAAGGATACCCCGTTGCTCCCGCTACACTCTTTCGTCACGATCGGCCATCTTCGTCCGCCGCGGAGCGCAGCCCCAGCCGCTCCGCGGAACGATTTTTATCTTCCGGGTAGAATAGATTATCTTTATTTACGAGCAATCTGTAGCATGGGCAAATTGTTTGGGAACGGGAGGGCCGCTTATTTAGAAGCCGTAAACTATTCAATACTCAAGGAGGATCCGCGGCGAACAGGGCGCAAGAAATGAAACAAGGGGTGGTCGGCGGCGGGGGGAGCGGGAGGGCAATGTTAAACCTTATAGGGCATTTGGGACGCAACAGTGTGCTGCGATCTCTATTAAGTCATCACGCGCCTAGCGGTTATAGAACCATCTATGCGAAAGTAATACTTGTAGCAACTTTTTATCGTTCGCACTGGGTCGTTGTAAACAATTTTTAGATATCTCCTTACATGAGAAATCCGATGAATATGATAGTTTGACGACGTTGATCAATTTTTGTATTTTATTTTATATTGTCTTGTTTGGAAACTACCGAGCAGTGGAACTGACTTTTTGAAATTCCTCTGTAGAAACTGTAAGAGTATCGATCTGCATCAATAAAAATCTACATCAATTTCTCTAACAATTTCTAGGAGGAACATGTGTTATCTTTTTAATAGTTACGAAAAGAAGAAATCAGGAACGGGCCATTTTGAGTTGTCTGATAGTTTAAGTGTTAAATTTTCGGTTAAATTTAATCAGTGACGATTGAAATTAGTGTTTTCATGTTTCATTGCATATAACAAAATACATGGAAGTATTACTATTTGTGTTTCGAAAATCGCATAAATTTTGAAACCGTGCAACCGTAGAGGTTTCGAGAAATACGAGCGTTTACCTTTCGACAGCAAATTGCCATTACAAAGCCACGATGTTTCCATCGTTCTCGTTCACACTTACAATGAAGCTGTCGCGCCCTGTACGGACCGTCATCCGAGGACATGCCCGTTGTCAACGATCCCCCCGACAATATATAAAATCGACGGTTTACGATCAATAATCCAGGAAAAAATGGTCCCCGCGCAACGCGCGGCGGACGTTCCTTAATGGAAAAGAATAAAAACAAACCGAAACGGATCATTGGCCAATTTATCGTCTTCCGTCGTAAGTTGTCGAGGTGTTAACCGATAAACAAGCGACCCTTAATTAACCGTGAAACGGTTTGACGTCCGAAGGAGTGTCACAAATTCCCGGTGGCAGACGGTTTTATGCCCAGGAAATGAGGATAACGGACAATCCCGACGATCACCAGTGCCAGGATCCCGTCCGATTCGTTTATTAACATTTGTACGACCTAGACCGATGTAATTCCTCTTGTCTTCGGCATATTATCGCGGCATAAATCCTTCTAATTCAACACAATTTCGGGATTCTAGGATGAAGCGCGTCGCCGGAAACGTCGTAAATTCGTCGTCCGAATCGTCAGCGCGTTGTAGCGGGGAGAAAAAAAGAAACAGGGAAAAGCAGCAGTTCGTGCCGGTAGCAGTCGGGCAATAATTAACAGAAACGTCAAACATCGTCAGCGTGATTCCTTGAATCACTGGAAGCTACTAAAATGAGGAGACTTCTCGGATGATACTTATCCGGCGTTCTAATGGTGGCGTAACGGACGATCTCCGTCGTAGCGGAGCGCAATAAAATATTAGAAACAGTCGTAAAACTGGTGAACAGTGTAAACCGAGCAACGACGTGCCCGATATTATCTTTCCGTTCCAATGGTGGCGGGGCGAGCCACGAAGGTCCGCGAATTCCCGGGAAGTCTCTAACTTGACGGGGGCCGCTCTGTATTGTCGTCGGAGGAGTCTTGAAATGTGCCAAGCAAATTGAATGGTTGTAGACGTGATTGCAGTCGTAAAATATTAGATATCGTTTACGGCTGTTCCCGAGTGAGTGCGAACTCCGATTCAACGCGGTGTGAGGTTTCCGCGCTTATTGCCTCGACGCTGCTCGCGTCCAGCGGTGACCGTAGTCCTTTACCAGTGTGCAGATCAATTTTTCTCGTGATATTTATTGCTAAGACGGAAGATTTATTGGCAGGGAACGTAGGCCTTCAAAGGTTATCGATTTCGCAGAATCTACACAAGGATTGGATAACTGATTTTTCTTTTTTAGCAGAATAACGTTATTGTTAATTGGTCTTAATGATACCTATTGCGTTCGTGAGATATAGTTTGGAATTATTGGTATATAATGGACTGATTATTACGAAATTTATGACTATCTTGTGTGTAGTTGGATTACTCTATTATCCTTAAATGTTACTTTAATTCACAGGTGAATTTTATATTATACTTCATTATTATGTTACCGAACAAAGTATTAAAGCTGCTGAAGTATAATTCCGACAGTAATTACCGACAGTATTTAATTACTTGCTCCCTGTGTAACATACGACGTTTAAATGCAAATGCCGAGTATAATTATACAAGAAACAATTTCCAGCACAAGCTTTCATAAAGTCCATTTATCAATCACTTTCCACAAAGCGCGCAATTATTGGTAATCAAGCGGTAGATTTAAATTACTTCCGCTGCGGTTGAATGCAAGAAAAGAATAATTGAACCCTTCCGTAATATAAAAACGGGCATCTGCGGGGAATAACAGAATTCAGTGACTTCTTGCCAACTATTTTGCGTGCGCGGCGAACAAATTAGGAACATCTGTCGGTGGACAGAAAATGTACAGTAATTTTCCTTCGAATGGTGTTGTTCACGACATGAACTTGCATGAAACCAATTAGATTAGCCGCGGAACGCGCGTTTATCGCGACTACTAGGCGATATAATTAACAAGTTCCTCAAACGGGTTGCGTAATCGTCGTTGGCAGGAAAGGCGAACGGTTTTTAGTTGCGTCGCGTAAAAAGCGGACGATAATTAATTCCCGGATCGCGTTTCGAGGTTTCCTTCTTCCAGGTCAACGCGTTCGACGGCCGGCCGTTTCCTTGACCTTTCAAGTGCACGGTTTATCCATCTGACCTTTACCTCCGCTGATTCATCGGCATCCGAGGGTGTTACCCCGACCGTCATAATCGTGCGTGTTCACATTTATCATCCCATTTATCGTTTCGCACGCGGCGCGATACTAATCAGCGAGAACATGACTGCATCAGGACTTCGGGACGAACCGTGCTCCGGCTACTCTGATTTCTTGTCAGAGTCTCGTTCATCGGAGCTGCGGCTTCCGCTGCTTTCCGAATCCTCCTCGGACATGATCCTGTTAGCTGTGATGGTTTAATGTTGACTCTGACATTATAAACACACTGTTGTTAATTTTTATGCATTTTTTAGCTTAAATTTACATAGTCTCATAGCCACGGTCACCGATTACCAGAGCGTCCACGTTACTCGGAAACAATTACAAGGAAACTGATGTATCATTTTGTTACGTAGGTAGCTAAATAACAGTGTAACTGAAGAGTTATGATGCCAAATCGTTGCTAATTAGTTCTAATACCATTTGCATTTGTTATGATACGATAAGTAACGTTATATAAAACACTCTAAATCTGGCGGTAGACGTGCTAATATTATGAGGTCTCTAGAGAATCTATTCAATGTTATCTTGAAATATTGATCTGTTCATATTAATGAATAAGTTACTCTACTGAAAATGAAAAGAAACTTAATCTTAATTTGTATTAGTCTACGTCTGTTACTTCTGGCTGTGGCGATTGAATGAAGAAGTATTAACATTAATATCTCTTCGAGTGAAAAACTTTAAAGAACATTTACATGGAATATTGTGCCCCCTTTTTACCTTCCACATTATATTTATTGCGAAATTAAGAGAAACGAATGGAGCATGAAATAAAACTCGTTCGTGGAACGCTTTCGCATCAAGAAAATTGAATTTCAAGCTCACATTACAAATTAAACATTTACACCTCCTGTTCCCGTGTTCCACATGTTACGGGACCCTTGTACAACATTGAATGAATACACTGAATGGGAACGGGGACTTGAGAAACACACGTATCGCATACTTCGCGGCGTGTTTATGCAGCGGCACGCAAAAAAGGAACTGATATTGCATCGCTACATCATAATTTTATTTCACGTAACATGGCTCGCGCGAGTCCGTCCCATATCGCCGGGGCGTTTAATTGTGACCCGTGTAAAGATGACCACGTGGCACGTCACAAAATTCATTAACGTAAGCCTCACGGGCGGCGCGGCGTGCGAGACGCGAGTTAAAAGGAGCTGCCCGCGGCTGCCCCACCGTTCGGGAACGTAAAGTTCCGGTGAAAAAGTTTCATGGCGTTTAAACGAAACCTCGCGGAACCACGCGAGTTTTTTCGTCTGGCCGCGGCGGCGCACGGAGAAACGAGGCTGGTTCTGTAACGTACGGTTAATTTCGATGCAATTTACGCGAATGCTCCACCACGCGCAAGGAAGAGGTCGGACCGATTAACGTTCACGAGTTTTAGTTAATTAAATACCTCGTTCGGCGAGGGCCAAGTATAAACGATAAACGCTATTCGTTTCATTATTCAGTGTTCCTCGCCGGCTGTTAATATAATTCGAGAACGTTTCTTGCTGCGCTGTGTTTCGCGTTTTTTTCTTCTCGGAGAGAAATAATTTGGCCGAGCTAAAGGAAAGGTTACGGAGTAGTTACGGTCATTGTTCCTTTTTTACGAAGTTGTGGAAGTTAATACGTAGAATTATAAGAAAAATTTGTAATATTATTCATTTAATGAACGCTGTTGAATCTATCTAGTTTCTTCGTTTGTCTTATTCTTTTGTATAATATTTTATGCATAAAAGTAATAAATATCCAATAAAAGGTAATAAATTAATCCTCCCAGAAACAATTACAAAATTGGATATAGTGTACATTAAAGTAATTGATACATTCAGGAATGTAACTCAGACATCCCTCGAAATTTTTATTCAAAGCCATTACGCTCCCAAGTTTCGTCGCTGTCTGAAAAAGAAACAAGCACCATTCTCGAAGCAACTCGACTGTTGCATGCAACATTTGATCTCGTCCGGCTGGGATAAAAAGAGAACCGAGCTACACCGGAATCCCGCAGGAACATCGAAACAAGCCGACGACACCCGTATCCGCCGCCCCGGACTGACTAAGTAACAAACGGCTCGGCGCGAATGAGCGTGTCACCTCCGCGAACTCATGTTCCCGACTTATTAATCGGGACTTTCGAGCGTTCAGCGATCCGTGAAACCGATTTACATCGAATTCGCCCGCGACGGACGATCCGCCTCGATCCCGAACGATCCGGGGCCGGGCGCATCTCACGATCGAACACGTTCCGCGGCATCGAGCCGGCCATCGCGACGCCTGGAAACACCGCGAAACCGCAAAAATAACGATCCCGAGCCGTCGGTTAAGATATAAATCGAGCGGGACCGGTGGGGAGACAAGCGGTGACGAGTGGTACCAGAATCCCGCGCGACGGAAGATGAGGAGAGAAGAAGAAGAAGAAGCGAGCGTCTCCTATCGAGAGGCGGCCGGCCGATAGTCCTGATCTCTTCATGGCTCATTAAGACCGCGACTCGTCGCGTGTTCGCCGCATACATCATAATAAAAATTCCGTAAAGCAGGTGCCCCTTATCGTTTTTACGCCTCTCTGCGACCGGGAATCCATCGAGGACCGTTCCCTGCCCTGCCCTCTTCTTCTTCTTTCTTCTCCCTCCTCTTTTCACCCCCTGCCTCGTGTCCCCGTGGCTTTTAACGCGGATGCTTTTAAAGCAAATTAAATACGGCGCAACAAATTACGCGGCGAGTGGAGCTTCTCGTAAATCAAACGGCCAATAAAACGTCCACCGAAACGGGTCGAAAAATCCGACGGGCCATCCGATAGGGCGCCGTCCCCCTTCTCGCCCGGAAGAAGACCATGAGCGGTGAAGAACCCAAGCGAGGGGACGACCGGGCGAGGAGGGTGACGGGGCAGGGTCTTTTTTAGTACCGGCTCGACGTCTCAATTAAATCTTCGAAATCATCATCGGGACCCGGGTCGTCGGTTTCCTCGTCACCGTTCTCCACCTTCCTTTCTCTATCTCTCTCGCTCTTGTTCTCCCTCTTTCTCTCTTTCTCGCGGTCCCTGTTTTGTCGATGGGCGTAAATTTTCTTTGGTCAACGGCACTGTTGATGTCTATGCATGAGGCTGCCGAGAAAGGGGCATTGTGCTCAGAGCTTTCGGCGTGCTGTTTCATGAGTCGAGGGTGCTGCGCCGATGATTCGAGCTGTTGGAGAGAAGAATAGTTTGTATCGTGGAATTACTGTCTTGCGATAATAGTTGAATCGTATTCTTTGTATCGATATTTGTAAGGTTGTTTGATAAGGATTTGTTTTGATAGAGAAGGGATTGTTATATATAATGATAACTTTATGAATTCATATTTTTAGTATTATTAGGTGAAGTTTATTTATTTTTTCTTTGTATGAATTTTTATTCAGATTATTATATGTTGGTTGCATAATTAAACTAAAATAAAAATACAGTTTCATTGATTTTAGTGGTGTTATGAATAATTAGAGTATTCAATTTTCCTACTAGGATTATTTCAATATTTTATTTACAACATGAAATGAAGCTGCTAAAATAAGATTTGAATTGGAACACAGTGACGTTCACCAAATTTGATTTCCGCGCGTCTAGCTGTGTCACGTGACCAGTGTACCACTAGCATAGCTCCGCGCGCAGTGAGGGTGACATTTCGCGCTCTTTGCTCAAGTTGGGAATGTGGTGTTGCGGTGCTTCAGAAGCTTGCATTCATTATATAAATTATAACAGATATTTGAAGTGATATGTGTCATGTTAATATTCTTCTGATAAAGTTCTCGTTAAAGTTCCCGTATAGAACCTAAACAAATCACATGTGTTTATGCAGTTCATGTACAGCTGAAAGAAATACAAAGTAACCTCAAAATTGTCACTATTAACTGCTTCAAGGTATATCTCAATATTTTCAACAATTCATCTTTGATAATATATTAAAACTGTCAATTATTTTGTACATTTTCTTATTTATCTTAATAACAATTAATGTATTTCATACGTCTTCCAATTTATCATTTGTATTGTATATTCATCTTGTTAAGAGATCAATGACCTCTGTTACAATAATATTTATCACAGCACCTCATAACAACGAAGATAAAAATTAAGGTACACACACAAATAAGAAATATAAAACAAAATTTTTACATAAATTTAATAAGATTCAATATTAAATAGATATTTAATGAATATATATAAGATTCATCTTTTATTTCATGCACAATGAATTAATGCGATAGTAGCTGCACTATTAATTTGGTTAGGATGAATTGGCGCGAGCTTTCAAAGCAATTTCGATTTACTTATTGTTAAGTGCCGTGTTTCGGCATGCCTCGGCTGTGCGGATTACAGTGTTTCGGAACGCTGTAATCTTCGCCGGGAAATATGATGATTGGAGTCGAAAGCATGAATTAGGATTGATTCTTCCTGCCGAGTAAGGAGTCTCTCGTGAAGGATGAAAAAACGAGACGTTCTTGGGGAATCTTTCAATTAAATTTTTTGAACTGCAAAAGAAAGCGACGATTTAGGGCTCGGAATACTTCTCATCTTGACAACATAGAATTTAAAACACCTGCTCGCAGAAAATATTACTTTTAGAGCAGATCCTTTAATTTTCCTCCACTGATGTTATTCAAAAAAATTTATTCCAAGCATTATTAACCCATTGCACTACTTTCACGAGTCTCATTCGTGGTAATAATTTCGAAACAAACATGAATGTCGCGAGTGAGGCGCGGGGTCACAATTTCAGGCCATACATAAACATCACGAGTGAGATACTCTACTCTACAATTATGACCAGAATTTACCTCAAGTAAATAGTAATACAAGGCGTTAATTATCAGATTGATCAATGAATCAGTTACCTTTATTTTCATAAAATGTCGTACTGTTATTTTCAAGATAAATGTTAAAATAACAGTTGTAAATGTTATTTCTTACCGACAATATGAAACATTAATTCTCATCGTCGACCCAAAATCACTATAATCTTGTATTATTTTTTAAAACGTACACAAACGACGGATAACATTGCGAACGCATTCTCACGAACTTTCCAATGTTCAAACTTAGCTCGACCAGAATCCCCAGCAGCTCCCTTCGCAACGAACAAACATCAGGATAATTCCCAAGGCAGTACATTAAAATACGTCAAGAAGATATTCGACATCGCCGTGTACAAAAATAATCCGGAACTTTCACGCAGTATCGGGGAACGGAATCGACTTCACCTCGAAATTCGTAATTGCGTGTTGATCCGCGGGGACGGTTGGTTCGGCGAAGTCAGCGGAGAGGATGTTGGCCGAAGAAGCTCTGGAACATCAGCTCCGCTGGCAGATCTCGAATAACACGGCCGGGGCACGGCACCGAACGGCAGAGGAAGCGCGAGAGTGCGAGAGAGAGAGGAGAGTTTCAGTTCGATCAGGGGCCTCGATGTACAAAAGGCACCTCGTTATCAGTTGGTCCCATCTTATCAGGCTGAACGGGCACAGCCGATAAATCATCCGAGACCTTGGCGGGGCACCTTTAATTACCGGGTGTGCATCAAGGGAAAAAAATATGAAGACGTAATACGTTATCCGGCTGCCTCTCTTCGTGCCTACCGGTGTATAGAGAGGCTGGTCCAGTTGATGCCGAGAGGCGTTGCTCATAAATAATGAACACGTATTCATGAACGCCACTGGTTACTTCAGCTCCGAGGATGAGCTATGGCTAGCTACGGCTTCCAGTCCGACCGGGACGCCTTTAACGGGTCGATCCCGGAGCGATCGTCTTCCGTTCGTCTAGCTGTTTCTTGAAATATAGATTCCGCTTTAACGTTTCCTGCCATGCCGACCGGTCGGAGATACATTCGACACCGCTCGGAAAATCGTGAATAAAAATCACTCCGAGGAGTGATGCGCTATTTCCCGGCACGTGTAGCTTTTATGGACGCTGGCGGATGAAATGTATGTGGCGAGAGTAATGACACAAGTTACGGGGAAAGTCGAATTAATCGGGCTAGGGGAACGCGGAATGATCGAGTGGGTGGAGTGGTTCGTATTTTAGATGCGTGCTAAACTAGAGGAGAGAAGATGATCGAGTTTTTTAATTAGCTCCTTTATTTGGGGAGTCGATCATCAGAGAAGTTCGAGCTTGTTGGTACTTGTTATATAAATTTATCCTCCATTGGTTTGGTTAAGATAGAAGTGTACATTTAGATGTATCTATATTCCTCCTACTAATTGGCACAAGCACTGCTATTATCTATTTTATGAATCTTCATGGTTATCTTTCGTATTCTCTATCAATTTGTATCTAGACGTTTCTTCAGATAATCCGTTGCCGGACATTCTTTCCACGCTGAGTCTCCATTCATTTCTGTAAGATATCATTTCTTGTGGAACACCATGCACCCTCAATCCTTCGCCACTAATATCGCAGCTTATTAACCTGCTCGAGTCATCTGCATAACTATTCAGTCTATCTCCCAGATATCGGCGATACCTTCCTAACACCGGCAACATTCGAAAACCAGTCCATAAGTGCCTACCCGATACAACTACTGCTCAGTCAACCTGTGTCATACACACGAGTACCCAGCAATTTAAGCCTGTCTTCTAAGAACCCTCCGCAGAAGCGGAAGATTCAAGGACCAATTGAGAAACTTCTACCCAATATTATCTCTACCTACTCAGTCCACGCGATACATATGTGCACATAGTAATCGAATCCTGTCCACCAGAACTTCATACCAAAGACCCCAATATCAGCTGTGCATTCAAAGACAATTTTGGAATATCTCGTACTCAAGATTATAACTTCTTATTCACTTAGCCACAGGTTGCGCAGCTATAAAACTATCTTCCAAGTATCTATAAGAAAGTCCAGCGTCCGCATAAAGACGGAACAACCTCCGAGCGAAGACCAGTCCAGAAATATTCCCCGTCATTATCATAGCTAATCGCGTATCGGGTTGCCGGGCACAGAATGGCAATCCATCGGATTGACGCTAATCTTTGGCATCACCGATTACCGCTTCGCCGTCAGTACGGGTGGGGGTCGACGGACCGTTTAATCGAATCCAGGGCCGCGAAAGAAAATGGCCGAGGTGGTAATCGTTAGCTCCGGAAGCTGACCAGATCAGACCAGATATAGGATGCCGGTGTGTAACGCACGGCGCGGGGCAGCGAGGCGACGTCGCTGCCTCGAATAATCTCGGAGCGAGCGGATATCTAAACGAGGACCTTGAAGCCAGCCCGCGGGCGATGTACGCGTACATATGTACGCCCGAGCGGACGTATGGAAGTCGAGTGCTCCGCCGAGTGATATATATCGGGCCGCGATATATCGCTCTCGATGGCAGGGCTCCGATCTTCTTCGGCTAACCGAGAGAGAGGGCGAGCCGGAGAGGAAGAGGGAAGTTAGGCCCCGGCTGGTAGACGTTCTCCACGCACTCGCCGCGAACAACGGCTCCACCACGCCCTCGTGAAACAATGTGATGGTTAACCTAACAAGCTCCTCATCCGTGGTTCACGTGGCTCTCGGTGTACCCTACCGTGGTGCACGGTTGCAGGCTCGTTTCGCTCCGCGTCCTGGTCGCGTTCGCCACGCAGTGACGCCTAGGGCAACACTTCCAGGACACTGGCCGTATAGCGATATTCTACGCCGATAACGATGTTGCGACACACGAGAGTTAAGTCGTGGGACCGGGGTTGCGTCGCAGGTATTAACGAAAAGGCGAACCTTAATACCTGTGGTGACGGGTATACCGGAGCGTTTTCTTTATTTTCGTCTAAGGAGTAATTGAAGGGTGGTGAGAGCTTCTTTGCTCGGAACGAGTTTTTTGATCGGTTCGGGGAACGGGTGTATGAATATCATTCTGCGCGCGTTTCGACACTTAGTCGGATGATTGTTGCTTAGAGGACGGCTAATGGGGTTCAGCGGATTAATTGCAAATGGAATTTGAATGACTGGGAGGTTTGAGTTAATCGTTCGGGTGTTTGGAGATTATGATTTGTGCAGTGTGTTTTTTAATTTGTTGGTTTCAGTCGTTTCGTTGGACGAAGGAGTTTATTTTATGATTAAAATTTGTTAGTAATTGTGAATGTTGATTTTATATTGAATAATGAAGATTTGTTGGGAAGCTTCGTTTTTGAGAGAATTTAATTTGCGAAAGTGCTCGGTTTGATTTCTGGTTAATGTGTCTGGTCATTGCTCACTGTTTCTACTTCTAGTAAACGCGGATAGTGCGGTATTATCTGTTTGCTGTTGATATTAGTATCTTCTGTTTATCAATTTATGTCAGATTATTACGGAATACAAATATACCTTATCTCTTCCAATATTTATAAACATTATCGGGAATAGTAACAATCTGCAATGATATAACACTACGAGACTTCACTCGAATATATTAAATACACTGAACCAATAATTCTTTTTAACAAACCAACCATATACAAACAGAACTATCCTAATATCATATCTCTCACTAGAAATAAATGGATTTCAAAATATTACACACTGTCAAAATACAGTAACGCTTAATTTTTCCCTAAATAGAAACTTGCCAATTAAAAATTCGAAAAAAATCTATACATCTTACATAAAATAACATTCAACTCACTTTCATCTCCTAATTTTCCAAGTAAGAATCAGCTACTTCTCACCTTTGCAAACGTTCCACAGAAGCCGGTACAATCAGGACACGATTAAATCAGAAAGTTTTAGTAATCTCCCTTTCCCCGGACCCGGAGAACAATATCCAATCATTCGGAGCACACGAAGATAATTGAATGCCGGTATATCGTCGCGTCCAAAGGTAGAGGCAGTTGTTCCCGAGCCACGTCCATATCCCCGTGTTTGGGTGGAACAAGGCATTCTTGTCTGGTTTTATCGATATACTGTCCGCCTAGACGAAACGTAACTCCGCGCAGCTAGAGACGTAAAGAAAGACGTAGTTAGACAGCGCTGCGACGTTCACCGGACAACGAGTCAGGAGACAATCTGCCATCAGGTTGTGCCCAGCGGAATCGGCTGGAAACGCCTGGAATTCAATACTCTTCTATACCACCGAGGAATCCAAATATGGGACTCGGCAACGATCTTTGTAGGAAGCCATAGCCGGCCGGGCAGAAAATACGAAAGTGCTGCGTACGTCTTTTGTCCGAACAGCAATAAAATCTAAATGAAGGAATCACTTTCTCCTCCTTGTTCTATTCTTTCCGAGTATTTCTATTTTCGCTCGCCGATTCGTTGCCCCGGCAATTTTGCAGTCGTATCGTCGGATTTTGTGCGACTTACGACGTGAAGTACGCGTATAAAACGCTACGAGGCAAGAACCACGAATATTCATTAAATTTTTATTCCGCCACGATCTTAATCGTCCTTGTAATTGGCAAAATGAACTTTCTCCTTCGAGCCTGGTATTTATAAAATGGTCTATGAAAGTGAGAATTTGCCTGAAAGGCTTCGAAGCCGATGGAGCGTTTGCAAAAGCGTTTGATTATGTGTGGAAATTATACTTCTTTGGCGTTCGGTATCGGTTACTGGGAAGTAAATCTGCTGGTCATTAATCAAGATATGATTTTGTAGTACTATGTAATTTTTATTCGTCCGATCACGCCTGACTTTCTAGTTTCTTCGCGTTGGTTCGGGCGTTAGTGTAGTGGGAAGAGGCGATGATACTTGAATATGCGGAAGTAAAGTATTCATATTATTTTTGTTGGTGGTTATTAATGAATCTATAAGTGTTAATAATGTTATAATTATCGGATAAAAGAATTAGAATACAAAATTAATATTTCCTGTTAATATTTTCATTTCATACAAAATTAATATTTTCTATTCTTTATTTTAACTGAAAATAAGTTTTTAACAAAACATTAGATAATTAAGGAACTAGTAAAGGTTTTAATTGTGGTAAATAATGATTAATGATTGTAATTTTACCATTTTTGTGTACTTCCATGCATTTACTTGGGACATTACAAATTCAATGCTTCCCATTAAGAATCGAAGTTTACATCAAATGAAATAATTGTGGTGAAACTATCGAACGGATGTGCATAACGAACATATTTGAAGCTACATTGAGCATAATTATCCTGATCATTATAACGAAACCTTGAAGAGGGCCTTGCTTGCACAGACTTCTTTATTTATAAATAACCCGAGGACACTGCACGTTAAAGACCAGTTGCTAAAACGCAAGGCTCCTGTGACAACGTTAAGGATAATTCTTGTAATGTCGTAGCGATCCGAAACATCTAAAGAATGTTCGAATATCTCCAATGAGCCAAGTAGTTAGCCACTTTGTTCGAGGATACCGTTACCGCCGGTTCACTTAGCGCTTCACTTTGAACGGATGTATATCGAGCAAGGAATATTTCAAAATACCGATTCTTATCGAGAAACTATTAATACCAACATAATATACAATAAATTTTGTTAAGAGAAAGTTACGAATAACTCATATACATCAAAACAGACAGGACCAAACATACAACACACAAAACAAATTACTATCCAACCTTCCTCCAACCAAAATACAAACAATTCCATTAACACCCAATTATCAGTCAACTTCGCCGAAAATGCATTAAAAAAACAACAAAACACCCAACTCACAAACTGAAATACAACCTACCGTTCTTCAAGGAAAATCAATACCAAAAGTCCTGCTATACGCACGATTCAAACCTCGACGTCTAAAAAAGTCCCTATTCCAACAAATAGAAGCCACTTCGAAGACGAACCAAGCATACAAATCACACAACAACAAAACCTGCGACCCGGAACCATAGCCAAACACGCATCCCGCGAATCTACAAGACTCCCCGATCATCGTCTGCCCGAAGATACGCTCATCAAACAAACTACTCGAAAAAAGTTCCCCGAAAATTCCCAGCGCGGATGTTCCTGTGAAACAGAGTCCGTCCTGGAGTGGGCGCGCGAGATCCTCCTCTAGTCAGTTTCTGCGCCGTCAGCGGGTCGAGTGGGCCAACGTCCACGTCGCGTCGCGTCGCGTCGCGTCGGGGCCCCGAAAAGAAAATATTATCTTTGCGGGCCCATTGTGGGGAATCATCCGCAAAGAACGGGGCCGCGACAGGTTACTTCTCCCGGCTCCGGTGGCGCGCTCCGGTCGGAGGACCTCTTCTCCGGTTCCTACTCCTTTCGTCCTGCGATCCTACCACCGCAGCCGACCACCACCCTGCCGCTCCTGCCGGCCACCACCACCCGGCCCACTACCTTTGTCCACCACCACTTGCCACCGCTACCACCTCCTTGTTCGCCAGGCCAGGCAGCCGCGGCCGGGGCACCTCGCCATGTGACTGATTCCCCTTCTCCGCAGGTTGACGAGCGGTAGGCCTGCCTACCTGCCGCCCGTTGCCCCGCTCCCATTACGACGCGGACTCTCGCGGCAGGTGCACCAACCTAAGTGCCACTCCGCTTACCTGTGTGTCGTGCCTACCAAGCCAGTGTGTCCGGTGGTCAGGTTCTTCCCTCTCTCTCTTTCTTTCTCTCTTTCTCTCTCTCTCTCTCTCTCTTTCTTTCTCTGTCTCTGTCTACCTGTCTATCTTTCTCTCTCTTCTCTTCTGCTTCCTCTTCTTCTCTGCTCGTCTGTCCACCTCTCTATCTCTGTCTTTCTTTTTTATCTGTCTTTTTTCTTCGAAGCGTACTCACTCACTCGCTGGCTCGTTCGCTCTTTCAATCTGCCTCTCTCTCTTTCTCTCTCTGTCTTTCTGTTCCTCCCCCTTTCTCTGTCTCCCCTTCTCACCCCCTACCCGGCATCTCCCTCTGTCTCTGTCCCCTTCGGACGTCGCCTCACGCAGCCCAGTGCCGTGTTTGTAGTGTCGTGTCATCCTGCGCTACGTCAACGATCCTCCCGGAACGTGGAGGCGAACGATCGATCGCGGTTATCCTATCACGATTCCGTCGCTACCGGGTCGTCGCCTGGTGAACCGTCGCCTGGTGTACCGTCGCGTGTCCTCCCCCCGCACTCGATCCGGTGTCGCCTCTCGGCGTGTCGCGTTCCCGCCGTTGCTGGCCCGCCGCGAGATTAAACGAATATACGCCGAGGAACGACGGAAGAATGATTCTCTGGCCGCTGGTCCAGGCTGCCGTGTGATCAACGACCGATCGAGCTAGAACAGCCAATTCGATTCTCGGCCCCCGCGGATCGTTTGCTTCCACCGGGCGCTGAAGCTTCGGCAGAGCCAGGTGTCCGGCGACGTCCACCTTGATCCGGCGATCGCGATCGGCAGAAGGGAATATTCGATCGGATCGGAGTTTACGCGAGTGTTGTCAGTGATATCGGCGGATAGTGCGCAAGAACATACGGTTCGAACGCCGGCCGAGAAGGAAGACTGGTTCCCCGGGTCGGCCTGGCTTGGGGACAGCGGAGGAAGGGGACAGTGAAGGTGTCAAACGTCCGCGACTCCTCATTGACATTTCCGTGACATTTAGTGCGCGATTCTGAGGCGAGTGCGAAACATCGTTTCGTGTAACACGCGTGGAGAAAGAGGCGGAGAGGACAGCGAGGAAGAGAGGCAGAAGCGGAGGTCGTCCCGGAGAAAGTCACAAGGGCAGGGGACCGAGTCGATGACGGATCTGCCGTGCCTTATCGCCGGCGCAGACCGCTTATCTACGGTTATCTGTCTCCTGGAATCGCGTCGCGCACGTGCAACCGTCCGATAAAAGGGGCACAGCGGATTTCTTGCACCTCGGCCCCGAGTCTCGTCGATCGTCTCGGCCGAAGGCATGATCTTTGACCGACCTCCTCGCTGCGCGCGCGGCTCGACCTGATACCCGACGTTCGACAGGTGGTTTCCCCGTAAAGTGACGGACCGTTTGCGCGGAAGGACGAAAGAAAGGGATTATTCAGAGAGACTACTGTTGTGGTTCTCGCTTTTGCTCGAGGGGACGTCGATCGGTGACGTTCTTCGTTTGGACGGAAGCTTCTATCGAAGATCAAACTGGACATACTTACCGCCACGTCGGGACGTACGGAGTGGAGATGTCCGCGGGTCGCTGAGAGAATGAGGGAGCTGGACACCGAAAGCCCTGTTGTCTGGCCGGCCTGGTGTTATACTGGTGAGTCCGATGATCAGGTTTTCAGGGGATTGTTTGGAGAGATTGCGGATAATGTTTGATTAGGAGGTGTACTTCTTCTTGAGAAGCCTTCGGTTTTGTTAGGATAACGCGAGGTTACGTTGCTTGGTTGGATCTGAAGGTTTGGAGATGTTAGATTGACGTTTCTTTGGTTGGCAGTTGTGCTTGAGATTGACAACGTTGAGCAGGGTTCAGTATCAAGATTCTTTTGGTTGAATGCAGAATATTTGCAGCCTGTGTGAACATGTATACCATCGAGAAATTGTTGTATTAAAGAATCTTATCTTTTTAGAGGTATGGCAGGAATCGATAATGAAATCGTGTTTATTGGATCGATCTTATTTATGAGATTGACGCTATTGGTTAGCAAAGAACTGCTCACCAAAGAGGATTATTAATATATTTATTAATTGTTTATCGTAAAATGTTTAGTATCCCATGAAAATAATACTGTATCATTACGTGATTAAAAGAATCAAGATGAATGAATTTAGCGTTTTCAAGTGACGTTCATTGATAGATAAGAAAATTAATGAAATGGGTTTTCGTTCAAACGAGAGCGAATTTGAAACAATGAACTCCGCCTGAGAAATATTATGTAGTGTCAAGTGAACAATGTGTCCGAAGTGTTTACTTTAAGTTAGGTTTCGCTCGTATATCGTCGCCATTCATTCCGGCGTTTCATTGAGAACAATAGTATCCATTCACTAAATAATTGTTAGACACGGTACTTGGTAAGTCAACCAAATGACAGTCGCGATCGTTGTAAATTGTATGCTCCACAATTTTCCGCGTGTAAAACACATTTCACTCTAACAGTGACTGACGTTTATTTCTGATAGTGTCTCAGGCAGGCTGCTCGCTATCTAAGAAACACGCCTCTACTACACGCAGTTCATTCGATTTTTCCACTGCAATGTTTAAACTTCGATGATCTACGAGACAACAAATCTTGTAAAATTCAGTTCACGCCAAATTACACGTTATTACACCTTTTCATTACCGATAATAGATACTTCTCAACGCGTCGGACAGAAAATAAATTTCTGCGTTAAAAAATAGGACACAGCCTTTATGCTTGTGTCCATAAAGCCTTCAAAGCGTTTGAAATCGATTTATGTTCTTTCGTATCGATTCGGAAAAATTAATTTGCTCTGGACGTGTTCAATTTACTTCCAAATATTTTAAAATCTATTATATCAGTGACAGAATCTGTCTAGATCGGGCGGCTGTTTCAAAATAGAGCAAATGATACGATCATTATCGTGTCTTGTTTGACGTTTACGAATCAGTATTTGCGAGGCGTTTGCTCTATCGACGATACCTGTTTCGATAGCCGACGAAATTATATCGAGCATGTAATTGGATGCCATTCACGGGAACAGCACACGTAAAATTACGAAACACACGTGCGACCATCTATTGTCGTCCGCCGCTGGAGTTCGTACTCAGCGTTCGGTCAAAATGTTGACGTTCGACGATACGGAGCGATCTACGGATAAATGAACGTCGTCGGCGATAAGGGATCGAGAATTTCGTTTCACGATTACTTCGCCGATTATATAACGCGAGTACTTTTCAATTGATCTCTGTGTAATTGGCGGAATATTGCTTGTCATTGAGTCGAAATTTTTGGAGTAACGCGAGGATATCATGTTTAATATCTAAACGTTCGGTAACAGAAGTTTATACGACGACGTTTCTTGTCGTGTATAGATCATCGATACCAAGAAATTATTTTCGTTTGATAAAGTACAACTGTTGGAATTTTGTTCACGGTATTGAACGTTTTGACAGTGACAAATTGGAAAACGATCGCGAGTTATATCTCTTCATTACAATGTGTTTTGTGTTGAACGCTTACTTGTTATTATTCCTTAAGTTCCAATTGTTTCATCATTTATTCACAAAGTACAAGTTTGAGATTTAAGTGTCTTACAAAATTTATTTATTTCAATAATTCAACTTTTACAATTAAATTACTGGCGAACAGCAGATAGGAAAACGATGGTACTGTGTGTATCATCAAATTTCATATTAGCAACATAATAATCATTATAGTATTAAACATTTACATCAATTCAAAGTTTCAAAATATCACTAACTCTATTACTCCTTAAAAAACCAGAGAAAAAAACAATTCCATCATTCTCCATAAAAATCTTCGTTCCGTTGGTTTCACTCATCTCCGCTATCCATTTCATTACTTCACTATTAATACATCTAATTCACTCGCTAATACCTCCGACGTAATCAAAGAGAAACTGCAAGCTAATAGATTAATCATTAACAGACGCTTAGTCATCAATTAATTAATAGTATTTAAAAAGCATTTATTACAAAATAAACTTGGAGCTATCAAGTTGCAATATTGCGGCACAGGTTAGTGCCTGATGTATAGACAATAAATTCATCATAGATCGCAAATGATCCGACTCCAGCCTTTAACAGACTGTCCGACGTTGTCGTCGTCGAGCCGTTGAAGAACCATTTCTCGTTTCATGTCTGGGAGCAGTGATTCGCCTTAATCGCCTTCCGGATGACGGCTTTTCCCGCGAACACCTCCGTTATCGTCCGCTTATCAGTGTCACCTCGAAAGTTTCCGACAAGCGAGAGGAGCCGGGCGATACGTTCGGCCGGCCACGCCATAAAAACGAATTCCCGGGAGTTTAGGGTGTCTTAAGTGAGCCGAAGGAACGAATGTCGAAGCGTGTAATTACGGCTCTCGATCTTGACAATTAGGAGCCCTCGGAAGCTGTCGGTAGCGAATAGGCGGCCACTTAGACGCCGAAATTTCCGACTCGGCCTTATCTCGGCGAATCGGGCTCGGTTGTTCGTCGGCCGCTTCTAATTAAGAGGGTCCCCGGTGATTTTTTCTTCCTCTTTGCGAAATTGCTTCGTCGACTACCGTCTTCGTATAATACAACGATATTTATTTATTGCGCGACTCGGAAACTCGCTGCCCAGCCGGATCGTTCAATTATTTTCGCGGCCTACGCGTTGCTCGCTTTTTCGCCGACCAGACGCGGTTTGCGTAATTATCTGAGCCGATAGATGCCACTTAAATTTTTATTAAAACCGAATTAAATTTGTTAGGCGTCTTTTTGGGGGGTGTTTAATAAATATCCTCAGATTTAACGTGTGATCGTCGGATGTTTCGCTTGAATATTGCTAATAGATTGTAGATCCCACGTTCCCGAATTGTTGAAAGTTGCAAATTGCAGTTTAGAAAGTTGAAGCATTGAAGATATTTCGAAATTGCTGACGATTCAATTTTGAAAGTTGGAATTTTAAACAATTTTTCATTCCATATTCTAAGAACCCCTGTTCACGTCCTTAATTCTCAATCATCTCGACAAAACCGATAGAAAACTATAATTCCAAATTTTATCCACAAATCGACAAAATCAAGGAGTGACATTGTGTCTACAAAAATATCGAACTTAAGAAACCAGATCCCATTCTCCAACAAAAATGCCTCAAATTTTGTGCCTCACCCTATCAACTCTCCAAACACTTAATCAATCTCGACTAGCTATAATTTCATCGCGTCCAATTCTCCTCGTTCCCGACTTATTCCTGTCAACCGTGACGCTAGACAATTCCGCGAGGTTTGACGTAGGGTTTCACAATATTTATCTGCGGGAGACAGAGAAAACTCCGTCAGCCGTCCGAGGAAGCAGTTCCCCAATCAGTCATGTACACTGCGCTTACAAGGCTCGTCATTCGTCGAAGGGAAAAACGAGAAAGGAAAGGGTACTGTGGAAACGGTCCCGGGATCCAACTGCTGACGTATCGGAAATGATGAACCGACGTTCCGCGTCGCGTCGCGTCGCGTTGCCTGGACGCAAAGTGCATCGCTTGCCGCACAATAGCGTCGGCAATCAGCGGCTTTTTCACGGGGAATACATTATCTTCCGGCTGGCTGATGCCTGTTCGTTAACCGGTATCCCCGGCGCACCGTGTTGCGATTCGGTGACAGCGGCGATCCCGCGGAACGAATCCGTCATGATATAATGCCGCGGTAATGGCGGATGCCGCGGACGAACGCCACTCTTTGTCGCCGGTCCGCTAATGGGATTAATGTTCGTCCCCGGCTGACACAATGTAAACCTGGACACCGGGTTTCGCGATTCTCGATGATTAATCGAGCCGCCGACTGAATACACCTTGAACCGAAACGGTTCCTGGCTGTCGGACAATCATTTCGGCGGGGTGTTTGGTTCTGACTTGTTAGGGGATGTTCGCTGTTAGCGTAGAAATCAATTTTTATAGGAAATACGAGGCAAGAATAGTCAAAAATTGTAATTACGTTGTGATGCGAAAAGAAAAAGGATGCTTTATTTATATAGTAGATTATTAATACTTTAAGTATTTAATAAGTAATTCAACTGTTTCGTATGAAGTATTGAATCAGAATTCTTAAATGAATCGCGAGGGAAAAGATTGAACAATATTTTCCTTGTTTCCATTATTCAATATAATGTTCTATTACATTGTTCTTGTTTTCTTCTCAAACGTAGGTGCATTTTCATACAATATTTATCGAACAAAGAATAAGAGAAATTGTATAATATTTAACGTTATATTTAGTATTCTTATTTCAATTATACAAACCATATAAATCAGAGTGTCTACTACTTATTATTCGAAAGTGGTCGTTCACGATTCAGCGAAATAAGCTAAATCCAGTTACGGGCGTTTAACGTTGCGTACAGTGCATCGATAGAATGCTTCCGATCGGCTTCCCAGAATCACGATCGCTGTCAAAGTCTCCCTACAGGAGAAAGCGCCATGTAGGGCCTCGTAGGTCCGACTTCGCGAGAGCCACCGCGGTTATCCTCGACCTTCACTTTACGTCAGGGAACACGAGACTTGTCTTCGGTAGCCCCCTCGGGTCGTAGCTGTCCTGGTTGCACGGATCGCCATTGCCGGAGTTAAATATTGGCTGTCGCTCAAAATACAAACGCGATTCTTCTCGTCGCCGTTGCGGCCCTTGCAGGCTACCACCGGCAATTGACATATTTATGGACCACAAAGCAGCTGGCTTTATCGTTTCCACCGGTTCGTTTCGTTTTCATTGTTTCTGACAGCATCGGAATTGAGTTACACCATCGCAACGCGCGTATTATTGTTCCGACGCGTCCGCGACTGGCTGCGACGCCGGCTCTCTGTGGGTCAGGGTAGTCTGGTGGTTACGATTCGGCGGCCATTTTTGGTGTCTTCTTGGCTCGGTCGTTCCATTCGAAGAGACTGACGTGCGTCTGCCTCTTCGTATGTTTTATTGGAACTTGCGTCATCTACTATATGATAGGGTCAATTCATTTTGTACAATATTGGGACAGAATGAGTCGTACACTAAGCTATTAGCTATCATAGAATTATGGTTTAAGAAAAGAATGAAAACCTTGCCTTTTTAAATAATATCAAATATCAAATAAATAGATTTCGTATATAATAAGCGTACAAATACACTGATACACATAAAACATTCAATCTTGAAATAGAAATTCCTATAGATCATCCAATCCCAGGTAAAACAATATTAAAATAATTTACCATTCAACTCGAATAACATTAACGACGGCAAAATCAAGAAAGTAAAGAATAAAACAAACATATTATTTCAATAATTACCTGAATAAAATTACACATCCACAGTTTCCAATTCTGTTCAACTCAAATAAGCATTGAGGACAGCGAAATACCCTAAGACAGCACGATCAAACGTGTTGGCCCGTTCGTAGACAGCACCCGATGCATCGTTCCCAACGAAACTTCGGCTATCAGCAGCATCTACCCAGAAACGCGTATCGCTGGTGCCCGGCTCCTAGTTCCGGATCTCTCGATCGCAGAAAATCGCGGCGGACGTTGACGTTTATCGCGAGCGACGATCGCGTGCCCCGAGACAAACTATCGAATCACGCGTCCGCCGGTTGTCGGGTTCCTGGACAAATTAAACATGACAAGGTGGCCGCGATACGTGGGCGAGAGGCTGCCCGCGATCGGTTCGCGGCAGTTAGAAACTCACTTTATGTACTGTCAGCTTGACAATGGAGGCGAAACGATTCCGCGACCACACGCCGATCCATTCAGCGGGCTCCTCCCGGGACGCGACGGTTGCCAGTTAGAGGAAAACTCGTTCCGCCGGTCGACACAGCCGCCGATGAGTTTGGAAATTGCACTTTTGACCCTTCGCCCTATGGCGGTGAGCGTATTTAGCTCGATTTAATCCTTAACACATTCACTGTTACGAATATTTTGAGGTTATATGTTACTCATTCTTTCGTGGTGGTGATCAATGGGAATAAATATTAATTATTTTGTATCAGAATTCGTATGATACACTGTTATCTAGTTATAACATTTTTGGTCATTGGTGAATATCATTGAGAGTGAACGTGTCAATTGTCGAGGCGAATTTCAATATTATAATCGTTGTTGTTTGTATAGCATGATATTGACAGTTTTTAATGAATAAAGAAGTATTTAAGTGATTTTAGTGTGCGTATTGGAACAAGTGATATCACTAGATTGTTCTATTTTTGTTACATAATGTAATTATATTATTTTTTTACTAAAGAAGATCCATGGAATCTCTGAGATTTTAGCTTGATAGTTAGGGGTTGATTCTAGAAAGTAATATCTTATTTCTTTCGTATATGCATGAAAGTCGTATGATAAAGGGTTGAAGCAAAACCTGTTCGTTTTTCTCTGTTGTTGGAACCGCCTTTACCATTCAGTGTAGTGCTTCACTGTTCACCGCAAGAGGACAATTTTCCTTGATGTTATGTAAGCTAGTTGAGCATCACGATTGCGGCTTGATCAACGGATATACTCAGAATGAATGTGAACACGCGATATGCTACTTTGTTAAGCGATCGAACGCTGATGATTATGGATTGCAGAATGTTTGGGTGGAAAAAGGAATATTCCTCGAAAAGAATACTGTTCAGCTTTGAATTTAAAAGTGATTGTAGAAATTTGCACAAACACCAATATCTCACGTTAAAGAATTAAAAATGAGTATTAATTTCAAATTATAAAATATGTAGATTTAAATAGGTACACGTATAACTTATAAAGATTTACATGAAAGATTAAAACTTTCGTAGAATATAGAACTTCACAGTTTACATATCATTTTCAAAGCATATAAACAACGAATACAACATACAAAACTTTCATCCAATTATTAATAGCACCAAGCAACATTTTTCATCGACCAAATCATTCGAACAACGGCACGAAACAATCCGTAACAATCCAAGCGCCAACTCATCAGACAGCGAAATCATTTTATTCAATTTCCTGCAAGCCTTTTTACGAAACTATTAACAGCAGCAATCAAACTGGGACCACAAAAAGTCCTCCAAATAACACCAACCGTTTGTTCGCTCAAATCTCTCAATCGACCCAATTACCTGAAACGCAAGAAATTCAGGGTAAAATTATATCCAGCTATCAAAGTCCCCCCCGAAGATCCGACAATAAGACCCGTGGAACACGCCACCGTTTTCTGGTCCCGCGGCCATTATCGAGTTCTCGAAGCTATCTGCCGGCCACGCGAGTCGGAGCCAATTTTTTTTCCCCTCGTCCGGTCTACCGTCGACCCTTTCCTTCGATAAGTGACACCGTAATGATCACAGGATCCGCGAACTCGATCGGGCAACTGTCGATCAAACGAGAAGCTGATTCGGGGTCCGGGCGGTGGCGTAATCGTCAGACAGTGGGGATCAAACCAAGGGACACAAGCCGTGGACTAGTAAGAGGGGGTTGAGGAGAGGGACGAGAAAAGGGGTCCAGGCATTACGTGGTTTGGGCTTCGTGGAAAGGGAGACCCTTCGTGTTCGCAGCCGCGAAATAACGTCGGTGGTTTGTGGTTTTTCATACGTGCAAGAAGTCACAATAATGAACCGGGCAGCGATCCCTGTACGTGGCGAGCCGAAAGCCTCTCTCCATAGACATAGGAGAAGAAGATGAGGCGGAGGGAGGGAAGAAACTGAAGAAAGTGTGGCTTTTGTTCCCACCTCGGGCACTGCGTGGTCTGCCACTTTTTCTCGTTTCACCTTGCCCCGACTGTGCTCCGTCTTCGTCGTTCTTCCCTTCGGTCATTTCCCTGCCATCCCCTTTTCGTCTTTCCTACGGCCGACGCGACGCTTTGTCTCTGGGAAACGTGATTAGGAATCCTCGCGGCGCAATTTTCAGGCGGCTACCGCTTCCTTCGTAATGGCTAGGCTATTAGTTTCCATGGAAGCGAATTTTGCGAAATTAGCTGGCATTCTGTCGTCGGATTCTGGGCAAGATGTTTGGGTTTACGTGGAGCTCGATCGTTTTGTTTATTCCTTCTGAGAAACTGCCCCCGGTGTTGATCTGGCTCTGTTGGGCTTAGGGCATTGTGCTGGAGTTTTTTTGGGATTTCTTTGGAAATTCTTTCGTGATGCTCGGTAACCATTTGTATATAGATTGAAATTATCGCACTTGGACTGCATGAAGTTTGGTGATATTTAAACTTGAACTGCTACTGTTGAGCTGCCTACTAGTTTTAGTCAAAGTTTCATTCGAATAATGATACTTATTAAAATTTCAGAACAGGAATACCAATGGAACTTCATCCAAAAACAAATACTATAATATTTCTATTATACTTTCTACTACAAGAACCCTTCCTCTTCATCGAAACGACCTACAAAGACAATCTCAAAAAGTCTCCATTCCAGCAACAAACACTACACGTCTCAAACCTCCTCAAACCGGCTCACCAAAGAACAAATCCAATTTTCCACTCAGCCCGGCAACTCCATCGCTCAAGGGTCGTGGCGATTCAAATAAATCCGAAGCAAATTGACGCCTGCGTACCCGACTCAAACGGCGTCGCACCGAGTTACACCTCGTGGACATTTTACGACACCCCATTCACTCAAATTGATTCATTGTCCCCCCAAACGAGCGCAGGTTGAAAGGATTCCCGGTCGGGGCGATGAATGACAGTAAACCTGGTGTTCGTTCCGTCGGAACGGCATGCGCCCGCTCGCTAGCTCACTCGCTCGCGCGATCACGCTTGCGTACCGTTCCCGGCGCGCCGCTCGGGTCGTTCCTACAGGTGTCTCGGGCGGCCGTGTGGGGGGAGAGAACGACTCCTTAATCGCGGCATGACGTTTCCATACCACACGAATCGGGCGAGTCACGTCACTTAATTGCCCCAGCGAATTGTTGAATGTCTTCCGTGCACGGCACGCGTTTATCTTTCGGCCGGAAACGGGCGCCCGGCGCGCGAAGAAAGCGCGTGTCTACCTGACGCCATTATCTGCCCCGGCCATGAGAAACTGTCGATAACGAGCTATCGGAATGGGAAGACGGCCAGCTTGATAAAACGGACGGGGATCGGCTACGAGATTGCTCCGGGAATCACGCGCGCACGACAGATGGCGAGGCTTCGCGCGTAATTGCCGTGGACTCGCCGGACCGGAGCAAGCTCGGACGATTTGATTGTCGCGAGGTGCTAACGATGGAAACGCGTTCCTCGAACAGCTCGCTTGGGAAAGTTTTTTCGTGGGAATTTTTCGTAGGATTATTTGCAAGTTTGTGGGGTTGCTGGGGGCTTTTAAGGGGATTTGTGGACGCGTACTTGTCGTTTGGAGATGTGCATTGTGGTTGGAAAGGTCAACGATAATTGCAGATTGTATGCATTTTTTTGAATGGAAGGTTTTGTTATTTTTATCATTTTGGAGTTAACATTAGAATTGAAAACAGCTCGCTTGGGAAAGTTTCTCGTGGGAATTTTTCGTAGGATTATTTGCAAGTTTGTGGGGTTGCTGGGGGCTTTTAAGGGGATTTGTGGACGAGTGCTTGTCGTTTGGAGATGTGTATTGTGGTTGGAGAGGTCAACGATAATTGCAGATTGTATGCATTTTGTCGAATGGAAGGCTTTGTTATTTTTATCATTTTGGAGTTAATATTGGAATTGAAATGTAATGGTGCGAAACAATTGGAAAGTTTTCAGTTTTGTATTTTAGAGACAGAGTACTTTCTCTAGGAACATCGTATAACTTATTTACAGTTCGACCGATGATTTCCAGTTTTCGATGAGTAATGAGTAATAAACATCAAAAATTCATTAATCTTTCATCTTAAAGAACTTAGGCTTTCATACAAGTAATTTACACCTAACTTTCAATAATAAATTAGAATTAGACATCTTGCATGCATCTCCATCAATCTCTACTCGTTTAGAGGTCCATAAATGTCATCCTCAATGTAATCTGCTCAAACCTTCTCGCGAATCCGGCAGATTTTTACCGTTACGCTTAAAATGGAGGGTTTAACGGAGCAATTTATCCATTGTCAACGCAGTCAATTAACTCGAAAGAATAACCGAGGGGTATAAAATGGTTCAAGAAAAAGGGGCGCGGGTCTGGTTCGCGAAAAATGAGCAAAAAACGGCCCGAGGTAACATTCTAGCCGCATTCCGATGCGTGCATCGTCGACGAAGGAAACCACCCTGGTCGAACGTTTCACGGGACCATTTCTCTCGCTCTAACAAGCGCCGTAATTAAAAATTCGCCCGCACGCTCCAATCAGCCGCGAAGCTCTCCGTTAATGAGAACCGCGCTACAATATTTCGACCCGGAGGAGACGGTTGCCCGGTTCTCTTCCGGTATGCGCCGGCCGCGGTCGAATTCGCGCTCGGCGACTTTAACGAGCGGAATAAGATGCGTGAAATGTGTCGAAGCGCGTGCAGATAGCTCCCGTAGCCACGGTGCCGATCTAACGAGCCGTGAACTACACCTCGCGGCCCTATGAAAATGCAAATGACGCTGCGCCCGACGGTCAGATAACGATTTTTACGGGGCACGCTCGCATGGGACCGGTGACGACAACTTACACCGTCGTGCATAAGTATTTGGACACGTTCGCATTGCTAGACACGCGTGAGAGCATCGGCACGGTCTGGATGCTCTTTCGTATTTTTGGGAATTTTTGAAGAATGTGGATTACGATTGAACTTCGACTGTTTAATTCAACCCTTTCGGTGCTATTTGTAAATTGAATAAATATGAGAAAACCTTATATCATAATGTATAATCTGAGGTACAGATAAAGAGAAAATAACAGAAAATATGAAAAATTCCATTGATGATTATATTTATCAAAGATAGAGTCGCTAAACGACGCTAGCGCTTTTGGGAAAAATTTTCAGTGTCGTTCATAGCGATGTTGGCACTCGAAGGGTTAACCCTTTATCGTGGAATATCCTGTCAGACTCGTGGTGAAGTCTAATATGGTTTAAACCTTAGCAGACGAAATTTTTTGAAATACAGAAAACTTTTAATTGATGAAGTTCAATTATATGTCTATGTTTACAGTGATTGTAGAAATAGAAAGAGCATGAAATTCATTGTTTTACTGGTACGTCATTAACGATCAATAATTTTGACTGGTGCAATCGCGAAATTAAATCACAGGGCAAGAAGTTAATTCACCGAGTAACAGTTCAGATGATAGTATAGGTATATTTCAGGGTACAATTTAAAGATTTGGTTCAATCGGATGACTAACAATCGAGATGAATTGCGTAGAAACTTCTCAAAATATATTTGTATAACTCGATGGAAAAAAATGCTTTCTATTTCAACATAAAAAAACTTTAAATATTGCTATCATTCCATTTTCCGACTTTCAAGCAAGTAACAAAAAAAATAAATAATCAGAAGGAAGTCAAATAAATAAACTTAATTTGATTCTGCGAACCGATAGGCTGACACTTTTAGGCAGTGCAACGGAGAAGCGCGATCGCGCCGTTTGGCACTCAAACGGTTGAACTAAAAGTTAGCATAAAAACGACCTTGCTTACGGAATGATTTAGTATGTTTCGTGGTGCTCATGAGATTCATCGACGAATATACAAAGAACGCATGCCCGACGGAAGTCGCTCTTAATCGCGAGATCGTTGTCGGGGCAGCCGCGGCTACGCATACGGCCGATCGAAGTTCTGTCTTGGGGAATTTTTATCGGACCACTTTACCAATCTCGCCGATGTTACACCCGGAGAAATCGAGCGGAGATCGTTATCGGCCGGATGATTGAATGTACGGTCGCCGGGGAAACGATTCCGACGGGTGAGAAAGATTCGCGGATCGCTTCCTGGTTTTTGAGTTGATGGTGTCGGCTTGTTGTTTGCGGACGGAGTAAAAATGTTAGATGATCGTGTGATAAATTTGATGTTCACGCGGAAGGTGTTGTGTTCGGAGTGAATGATTTTGTGGAATTGAGACTGAGGATTTTGATAAGTGATTTTTTAAATGGTTTCTAATGGTTTAATGCGTGAGCGATCGTTTTTGGTGGTTCTGATGTAATAGCGATGATTTTCTTGGTTGGATATGGAAAAAACAATGACATTGAAATAATTGTATGCAATTATTGCATATAACGAAGCATTATTACAATAAAGGAAGTTCATTGAATTCATGTAACGCTTTAAAAGAAGTTTCGTAACTTTCTTGTTTGTTGCTTACGCAATAGGGGTAGAAGCAAATAGTCTTATCAGTGATATTTTAAAGGTTACGTTTGATAATTGCTTTGGTCTTTTGCTAATAACATCGTATATAAATACGTAAACATGTAAATGTTTATCTAACTCATTTATACTAACTAGTTCCAGAATCTAAATTTCTTCATAGTGATCAGTGAAACTTTCATCGTTCTAGAAATGCACTATGCGCACGAATGCTCACGATTAAATGAAAATTCTATGAATATTCCGAACGTTATTCTCGCATTCAACATTTTCTGTTATAACTTATTTTCTAATTTCCACGCAGAGTTATATTTTTCTTGTCGAGGATTGCGAAACTGAAATGATATAGAAATTTCAATTCAACGCGCAGAATTAATAGTCCATGGATTAAACATAATTTAAAACGGACGAACGTTTTGTGTTTTTAATTCTACAAAAGCTTTACTTTTATTCGCGAATTTTGAAAGTTTGTTCATTAAAAATTAACAAAGAACGCTAATTTTGAAAAAACACCTACATAAAAGATTGCCAGAAAACACCCTAATTTTATGAACAATTCTAAATTAAAAGTTGACAACGGAAGCTCCAATTTTTTAAGAATTTCAAAATCAAGAATCGAGAAGAAACGCAATAATCTATAAAGCAATCGAAAATTGAATCTCTGTATCTAAAATGAACACAGAACACTGCGATTTTGAATGAACCTGGAAATCTAAAATTGACACCGACTGGTTCATTAAATTTCTCGGCATAAGGGACGCGGTTCGAACCGTTCAAAAGATACGATTCACACGGTGAAAGAAAACGGTGAACGACGTCGAAGTTTCTGCCCACTGTTCGCAAGAAGGACAACGTTTTCGTATTCCGTGGACGTGTTGTCTGGGTTGTCATACCGACACGCCAGCCACGACACTCCGCGTCTACGTACGTAGTTGGTAGGCAGACGTGCCAACCCGACGGCTAAATATGCTCAAAGTCACGGATCCATCGATCGCTTGTCGCCCGACAAGTATGCACGCAGCTGTGTGTTTTTATTTCCTTCGTGTGTTCAGCTTTCGATTTTTAGCGCCGTCTGCGAAAAAAAGCGATCGTCGACACATCGAATAAATATAGGCACCCTAATGTCTTCGGCAGTTAACCTTTTGCCCTATGATTTTGTCAACTATGATCGATACATCTGTTGTCTTATTAATAATGTATTAAATAGGGAAGAAATCTATACCTACGTTTTCTATAAAGTGTGGTAATTGAGGACAACAATATTTAATTTACACTCGGAAGAACTGAGTAACATTTATGAATGTTCAATTCAGTTGGAAATGTTCATCATGAGTTTGAAACGATATTATAAGACAAGGGATTAACCGACTTCGATCGGTTTGAACAATTTTTGCTTGATTCAGACGATTCACAGGTAGATGTACATTCATATCAGTTCAGTTTTTAGCATTCCATTAGCACACAGAGATCGATAAATCAATTCTATGCGATCGCAATCCACACGCATGCTTAAATACCTCAAAAACTTATCGCATCCGATTAATTCATTGTCTCAACGTTCCTCGAGAAACAGTATTAAACCTATCTCCCAAACAAAACTCAATCCTCAAACACCACTCTCCCCGCCGCAAAGCCAACTCACCGCAGACTGCACCGCGCAGACGAGAGCGCCCTAGCGGAAACCAGAATTCCTCAGCTCCCATTACCCAGATCTCCCTTGTCATCCGACAGGTTCAGATAAATGGAGTCCCACAGTAATTACCCCCGATCAAAAAATTACGCCAATCACACCGAAGCGGGTCTCACAGCGGCCGGTAAAAAAGGAACAGCGAACGTCCGAGATAAGACCATCGAGAGAAAGAGAACCAACCTCGAAGTACCCACATAAAAAGCAAACAGGAACAAAATCCAGAAACAAACCGACCAAAACAGCGAAGAAAAGGAGGTGGAAACAAAAAGCCTGAGGAAAGGAAAGAAAAAAGACGGGGACAAAGCAAGAAAAAATAAAGAGAAGGGTGCACTTAAGGCTCGCCGTGTATCAATGCTTGAATCACGGTGTATTGGTAGCCGGCGCGGCGAGAGACCGGAAAAGGGCAGAAAAAGCTGATACCGGACGGCGCCACCTTACGCTCCCGTCTCTTAATTTAGACGCCGCCCCGTGAAAATGTCCTTTCTCCCTCTCTGCCTCTCTCTCCCTCTCTCTCTCTCTTTCCCATCCCCTAACCCCCGTGGTGGCTGGCCGGTGTCTACCCCGGCCTTGCCCGGGTCCCGGGGGCCCCGGCCGGCTGAGGGACGTCGGTTATTGCGCCGTCGACTATAGAAACGCCGTAAACACGTCGCGGCCGCCGGAGACGGGATAAAACGTCGGTTTTATGCGAAGGCGTTACCGGCCGAGGGAGATTCCCCTTCGTGATAGAGACATGTTTTCAGGTATTACCCGGCCGTGGACAGGTACGGGCTCTTAGAGCGGCGTTACGACCGCCTTGGAACGCAAGCTCGCTCTTAATCGGAAGACACACCGGGCTCTGCCTTCTTCTCTGCCCTCTCCTCGCCGCTCCCCGCCAGCCCCTGCGATGGAAGCTGCGCGTTTGTTTGCCAGCGCGCAGAGAGAAGCCGTACGGGGACCGCGGCGCGTTTTTACGCCGATATTTCGGCGATCGCGGGCTCCGAGCGTTCATTTCCTCTCTCAACCCCCCTCCCCCTGTCAGGACGTGGGTCGCGGCGAACGCGTCCGGGTGTCGGGCGAGCTTATAAGAGGATTACGGCCGATTGTGCTGCGACTTCGGAGCTAGGTTCGATGGGTTCTGGGATTTGTTTGCTGCTTCGATGGGAGGGGTTGCATTTCGTGAAGGTTATTGGGAGTGTTGGGATTATTGCGGTGTCGGTCGCGGTGGAGGATGCTGGTAACGTTTGATATCGAGGGAATTTCATTGATTGGTAATGTACTCTTTTCAGAATTTTTGTGACTTTTTATCGCGGAAAATGGATTTTGAGGAATTTATATTACGTGTTTCGGTTATTCGCTCGTTACTTTATTTATTCGTTTGGATGTGGAATTCATTTGAGTTCGAAGGAAAGGTTGTTTCAATGTTGTCGATAAAGCTTCGTATATTCTTTCCTTTTGTTTCCTCGTGAGCTGTTAATAACGAAGTAACTGTGGTGAAAAATTCACGAAGAAAATAGCAAGCAAAGTAGTGTTAAAGTAAAGGGAAATCAGACGGAGTTCAACCCTTTGAGCTATTGGTGAGGTAAACGAGGAGCGTTATGAAGTATTTTGCAGTTTTTTTAGTGCTCCGGCGATGTTGAACGCTTTTGATCATTATTGCACAGTCTAAGGACTTTTCAGACGTATTAGGGTGTTTATCAAGCGCGGCAGCGCACTTTAGAAAACAACGTCGGAAAGAGAAGTTGAAGGTAGCCTTAATACCCGCGTTTATCGTTGCTTAGAGGAAGAAGAATAAATATCGGGAATTAATGTAAATATTAAAAGAAAAGTCGTTAACTGTTCTGTGCCTCGTGATTATGAATTATGCTGTATCTACTACGCGTCTCTGTTCTCGGTTTATTGAAGAAGCTATCAAGATTCGGGATTAGCGGGGCAAATGGCATTTAAGCGGATTAAGTTAATTGAGTTACTGTACGGTTGAAAGTGTCAGTAGTATTATTAAGAATATAAATCTTTTCATAAACGTAAGTTACGATTTTACAGTGTTTTACGATGTCTGCTTAAGCAGCCATCAAGATCTAATTCCCGGGGATATTTATTCTAATTGAAACTCGAGGCTGATGAAGCTTCAAAGAGGAATCTCGTTGAAACGTTATCCAGGCCGACATTTTGTGCGCGGAAAAATTGTAATTGATAGTTTCAGCAGATTTTTCGATCTCGTTATTTATCTAGCTCTCGTTACGTCTGCGGAATTGCTTTCCATTAACCACTTACGTTATCAATTATTGTAATGAATAATCAACTACCTTCTCCATAAATCAGTAATGTAATTTAAATTGGACACTTCATTTTGTCTTTGCGTTCAATAAATACGATGCAAGATTATTACAAATCACTTAATCGCGGAAGCGAAGCGTAATTGTCATTCGTATTAATTAAAGGCTAAACGATTCAAGCTAATTCTACTTTATCAAGGATAAAATAGATTATAAGTAGAATGCATTATTCCCTGTGTCGAGATGTTTACAGGCTCGTACCTTAATCGTCTCCAAAATACGATTAAAGTTTCTTAACCTGAATTTACTCACATTTATAAAACTCAAAATTAATTAAATTACCTATACCAATACATTCTCCTTTTCTCAAAAATGAGTTTACATGATTTTCATCGTAACAAACGATTAAACCATATTAAACCATATTAAACCGTATCATTCACCAACAAATTTCCACTTCATCCAAGCAAATAAATTAAAGTAATTAAATTACAAATTCAAAGTCCACATTAAATAATACATAAATCATTTCTCCTCTCGATATCTTCCAAAAACGCACAGTCACTTCTCCAAGCACCGTCCCAAACAGCTATCTATATCCCACCAAGTGAAAACCCAAAACGCACCAAGAATCCCAGAATCCCGAAAAGCCCGTCTCACTAGAGAAACCCCGCCAATATCCCCCGGCTATAACGCTAATCAGAAATAACCAAAGAAAGATGACAGGAAGATCTCGCTCGCACGAATTGAACCGCGACCGAGAGCAAAAGGTATCGTAGCGCCAATAAAGAGGGCGATTAAAAGGTGCACCGTCCGGTGGCTCGCGAGAAAAAGGGGAAGAGGAGCGCGGCGAGGCGGAATTAAGCGACATTAAAGAGAGACGCTAAAAAGGCCGGGGTTGAGGGTGGGGCTCGAATTAACGAAGAAGAGTCCGCGGCGATTCCTCTCCGCGCCATACGAGAGTCAAAGAAGAAGGGGACTCGGACAGCAGCGGTAGAGGGAGAACGACAATGAAAAAGGAACGAACTGCTCGGAGGTAAACGAAAAGGAACGAATCGCAGGGAGATTAAAGAGAGAGAGAGGGGCAGACGGAGAAGGAGCAACGCGATAAAGGGGGAACGAGAGCCCAGCGCAGAAGAAGAAATCGAGAAGGAAGCTGCAGCGGCAGCGGCAGCAGCGTTACGTTTACGCCCACCGAATCCCGTGGCCGCGGCGTGGCGACCGTGGAACGAAAAAAAGACACCTGGTAGAGAGAGACGTCAGAGAGAAGGCCTGAACGGGGCATGCCTTTACGATACCGTCCTCCGCCATAAACGTCACGTATCTTTGGCTAAAGAGAGCTCATAGTGGCGCCCCTTGCGAGCCCACGGCCCTTTATTAACGACGTGACTCCGCGGACTTCCGGGACTGAGACCAACAGAGAAACCACCTTGAGCGAACAAAGGGGGTTCTCTCGGGGCCCCGGCGAGGGTTTCGCGTGTAGCGTTGGCCGCTGTCTTTCTCGGAGGCTTTCTTAGTGTATGGAACAATTGGGGGTTCGGGTGTCAGTCAGATTTTCATTTTAGTTAATAGCAGAACTACTAGGTAAGAAATGGTATGTGATTTCTTGTTTTACAGTTAGGGAAAGGTAGACTTCCTTGAGCAATGACTGGAGAAATTGAAATTTATTTGTACTCTTGAAACGTTGAAGCAGGGTATGTAGGCTAGAGGTTTTTCGGGGATATTATCAGGTTCATGTTTTGGAGGCAATGAGGACTTGGTTAGTTTGACAGGGAATAGACGAACGAAATGGTGACGAAGGAATTGGACAGTGATTGGGTTAAGTATGTATCAAGATCATTTAGTTAACGAGTATTTGTATTATTGAACCTTTCAGTTAACAATGCGACTGTGTTACTATATCAGCACTGAAGACTTAGTTCCATAGGTGGTGCCCCAAAGCATTCGAAGTTGTAACAACAGTTTTACGATTAATACTGCAATTATGTTACTACGTTTGTGTTTAAGAATTCGTTCTATAGGTGTGTCCCAATTGCTGTATATATTGAAAGTTTAACGATAACTCATGTTTGTCAATAGAATTATGTAACTACATTTGTACTCACGACTCAGTTGTACAAGCAGTACTCTAACTGTCTTACCGACTCAAGGTTTCAAGAATGAAGGCTCTTTTGAATTACCCAAAACGAAAATGTGACTTACACTGATTAACTTCTGAGCCCTCCAATTATGTCGCCGAAGGGACGACCCAGAACGCGTCACACCGGGAACGTCTCTCTCTTTCCCTCTCTTTTTCTCGGTTTCTGTCTCTCCCCACGCCCTTCCCGGAATGCCGGGACGAAGGATTGGGGACCGGTTCTCCCAGAGAATACTTGTAACCCGTGTTCGGCAAAATTTTATTCTGATAAGGGTTAAAGGAGGAGGATAACGAAGGAAATTTTATTGGGATGGAACCGTGGCCGGCGCTAATGAAGAAATAGTCGTTCGAGGGAGGATTTGGCTGAATTTACTGTGAATGGGTGAAGGGAGGATTTTTTTCAGACCACCTGTTATTAAATATTAGAAGCGTGCTGTTTATTTTTGGGCGAAACATTTGCGCGTTGTTTCTGACTTCTGGATTTCGAGGAGTTGAGTTTAATTTGAAGTATTGGTGAATGTGCGTTAACATTAAACGTACAGACACTTTGTGTATACTTATTCTTACCGTAATCAGTAACTGGGTACAACATAAAGATAAACAAATTAGAAGATTTTTGTTATTAGAAACAGAAGCAAAAGGAAACATAAAACTTGAATAGCTGATTAATCGAGCAATATAGAAATTGATATAAAGTTAAATAAACGAAAGAAAACGCAGAATTTTTAATCAAGTTTAAAATCCGGTTATTTGATCGGTAGCGGTGCGTTTAGGATTAGTAGGTTAATTTCCAAGCCTCGTTTCTTGAAGATCATAATGCCACGGTGTATTAATTAACTCTTATCAGAAACCGATGACGGATATAATAATCCTATCACACAGAACTTTAAAACTACTTTTTATTCTAATTTTCCAAAGATAATTCGTATATTCAGTGACAAAAAATTCGGTTATATATCCTAAATAAATATTCAAACCAATTCCATTACAACACGCACACGTACAAAGTACAGAAACAACACAAAGAATGTGCAAGAATATAAAACTCTAAAAGCCACAAATAAATGGGACGAATATCATTCAATCCACGTGCACGAGAGAAACATACGAAGAGATATCGAGAAACATCCAATAACGATATTAACACATAATATCGAGCGAAATGAAAATCTCCCATCATGTCACGAAAATTCTCATGTCGCGGCGATCTTATAAAAAGCCGATACGACGTCGTATAAAGGGGGCACACCACGTTACACGTATCCCATAAAAATCTTCGCAGCGTCGTTCCTGCGAAGATTTTCTGTTTCTCGGCAACGTGCTCACCCCGTTCCCGCAAGATTTTTACTTTAGCCCGGCGCGGCGCGGCGTCCCTCATTCTACCTCGAGATCTCATTTCGGTTTCTCGTCCTTTTCCAGTGGTCCGGCGTGACCGTAACGTTGCCTACTATATACGCAACGACCGCAACCGAGAATTTCCTCGTCGGGCCCGCGATCGCCCGTAATGATCCGTACGGTTTTCATTGGCGTGAAATACGCGACGTTTACACGATCGTTCCGTATCTTCGCTCGCGAATAGCCCGCGTACCCGCTGAGCGTTATCCAGCTCCTCGGAGGAAACGGGCTTGACCTTGCCCGTGCCACGGAAATGGAGCGATTTTATGGAGGGGCCTGCATCCGTGCAAATAATCCCCCGCTTTCGGCTCGGAGCCCACCGAGGTCTCGAACCCTGGAATCGATGAGGCCGTCGAGGAACGCAACGATGGTCTGCGGGTGATAATCTCACTGATAATTTCATCTGCTCGTTCTAATGAATAACTTGATTATTACTTGAATCGGGTCAATGCGAAAATTAATAGGGTTTCTGGGTTTAACTGAAATTTTCGATCTCTAATGTGGAATGTTGATGTGTGTATTTAGTTCGATTGATTAATATTTATATGCAGTTTGATTGGTTAATATTTAGATTTGCTTTGATGGAAATTTATGTGTGCTTGGATTGATTAATATTTATATCCAGTTTTAATACTTACATTATTATTTCAGTTTACTTTGATCAGAATTTGTGTTTGTTTCGATTGGTTCATGTTCATGTTTAGTTTGATTGATTGATGTTTGTGTTTACTTTGATCGGAATGTATGTTTATTTTGATTGATTAGTATATTTAGTTTACATTGATTGTTGTTTGCTCGGAGTCTTGAGACTTCCAGACCATTTTTGGATCCATTTGTTTTGAAAATTTTTGATGGTTAGAATTGCTGTTCATTAAAATTTCGTGTATGAATAATTGTGAATACCGTTGTATTCATTATTTCTTATAGTCGTGTTGTCGGTTACAAATGGTAAAACTGTAAAATTGACGAATCTGATATATTAACATTTATTGAACACTTTTATGATTCGAATTTTACTATGGAAAAAAGTGCGTCTCACTAGAAAAATATTAAAAATCATTGAAATTATATTAAGGAAGATAGGCTTCGAACGAACGATTTCTAGCCTGCCATGGAAAACAGATTGCATTAATGAATTAGAGACCGGTCTTGTTACAAGATAAAGTTGGATTTCATGCATCACGGATGCCGATAAAAAGTTTAATAGGGTGTGAAATTTTACTGACGTAGTCCTGTGTGTCTCACTCTCGGTCTTATAAATAATTTTCTACGAAATCAAATATGCCTCGATAAGGAGCGTGAAAAATAAGTGAAGAATGTAATCATTCTGAAACCAGTCAATAACTGTATCGAAAATCTGTAGTTTGCCTAGGAATCGTTCAATTTGAAGCTTAAACATATGTAGATTTTAACAAGTATGTCTCGGTTGATCTTTAGGCAGTTAATATATCAAGAAATCGTGTGTGCATGTAGTACATGCTCCTGATAGACGTGATATGTTGTAAATTATAATTTTTCACCTGAAATGTAGGTATATTGCAAATCATTCTATTATTCAAAAGATTCGATCGCCAAAAAGACTAATCACATCACATAAAACTGAACAAAATCTAGTTACAAGTAATAAACACCCTTTAGTGTCAACTAGAAAATATGAGAATCAAAAAGAAATCCAATATTTTTGATATTTCACTTGAACCCATAAAGTTTGAAAACGGATTCGTAAAATGTATCGCTAAATGAAAAACTGTCTTAAAAGAAAAAGGAAATAATATTAACCCTGTGCAGTCCTTTAGCCACTCTCAATGGCAACTTGATTCAGCACATACGAAATTGTAAAATTTAATATTTAATGTTAAGCTTCGTATAATACATCAATATGTGGAATATTCAATAAAAAATACTGTGCTCCTTAACACGTTGAATGCCACAGGATTTCATAGAGCAAACTACACAAAATGGAAAAAAATATATTATTAAATCGTTTCATTGAATTGCATTACTATTATTGCACGTTCATCTAGCCGAATGTCACCGCACAAGGTAGCATTATTTATAATACAGAAATGTCTTCGAATAATCATCGTTCAATTCAGTGAACTATAGTAATTCGAATGTTTTTCAAGAAATAAATCAAAATAAATTTATTTGAACAAATGTTATTCTTTGATATTCCTTTTTGTAATAACACAATATCTGTGATCTAATTAGACAACTACATATTAATTCTTTTCCATACACATCCAATCACTTCCGCATTTTTGGTATATATCCACAAAATTTGTTTAGCACTTAAACGGTTAATCTATATACACTATCTCGTTAAGTTGCTTTCAAAACATGTTTGTATCTCATCAAAAAACGTTGAATATTTCTAACTTTTAAATACTTTTAGAGTGCAAAGGGTTAATATAAAGATTCGTATGAAATAACAAGCTTCCCACTGGGACTATCAAATAATCGATTTCTTTTCGGTCTCCCTGAAATGAAAGTTTGTAACGATATCAATGGCGAGTCAGCTGAATTTCTCGTGCACGCCGGTTTCCCCGATCCGCAAGCGTTTTTACCTGGGCGGTACGGTTTAATTCCCATCCTCGGTCGCCCGGCGCGGCGATCCGAGTGGACAGGCCGGAGGTCACTCGTTCGTGAAGCCGATGCGTAACCCGACCTGGCTGCGTCCCCCAGGTCGTAGTCTGCTGTTTTTATCTGGCCATATTTCAGGATGATTCCACGCTTAATGCTCCTCCCCGGCATGCCGTGGCCAACCCTCTTTACGAAGCGGCCACAGTGACAACTTAACCCGGGGGATCTGGCCGCGGCCCAGCCGTCGCTTTACGAGCGTGTCGAAGCGTCAACCTGAACCCTGACCGCTTCTCCGAGAGCGTTACATCGACGGGAATGCGATTTCGGAGCTCGTTATCGCACTTCCGTCATGGAACTCGGGATTCTAATGTTTCCTTCTGCTTCTTTCGTGTCCTTTCGTGAGCAAATTCCAATACAATGTTTATATTGTATAATAGTCGATTTCTTATATACATCTTATACTTATTCAATACTTCTCTTCTGGTTTTCACGGGGCAATTATCTTGCTATACAATATTCACGATACAGTTCAATGCAATACAATACTTGAAATTATTTTAATTAGTTTATCTTTAAAATTTATTTTTTTTAGTTTATCTTTTTATACATTTTCATAGGTTTGAAAAGTAAGTTACATTTTTGCGTAGAAAGAATTTTGAGAAAGAAAGCTTTTTTATCCTAATATTTCACACACCGATACATTATACACAGTTCAATATTAAATATCAAATTTTATAGTTTTATTGCATCGAATCAGGTAATGACTAAGAGTCGCCTCTCGAGTGGAAAGGGTTAAACTTATAGGTTTGTAATAAACTTTGTAATGAAATTATTAAATAAATACTAGAATAATCAACCAAATCTTACGGGATTGCGAAACGAATAACATGACGAGGAGTTAAAGAGCACCAGTAAATATCTCCATCGTGGGTCAACGGTGACCCGAGCTCCCGTTAGAATTAACGAGTCGCCGAACAGTAAGAGTTTCGCGCAAGATCGGCCGCGAACCGTGAAGGACAGATTCCCCGTGATACTCGGCCAGCTATCGAAAGCTCAAACAGATTGGCTGCACTTGCGGATCGGAAATATTGACAGGTAGATACAAGCCCGCGCCTGAATGGTCATGCCCGGTCCCGATTAAGCGGTAGAATTAGCGGACCATGTCCGAGCGTTAAGCGGCGCAAACGTTTTCCACGGGAAGGATTATTAGTTGAGCAATAACGTAGCCTGAATTATGAAAGTCAGTGAACTCCCGCGACGACGTGGCCTCAGCCTCCATCGGTTTGCCGAGTAAATTAGCGTGCGCCGTGTAACGAGTGCAATCTGATACACGCACTGTATTTACAATACTGTTCTTCATCGGCGATTAGCGTGCGCCTGCGCGCGCGCCACTGCTATTCGAGGCAATTAGTTTGCATACGATTGGAAAACGGACTCTTTGTGCTATGTTCGGGTCTCGATGAGCCATTAGGAGGAACATTACGACGCATTATATTCGTGAAGATGAATGTGTCGGCAGTATCTACGATTTTATCGGCACTTACGAGTTTATTATTGCATTAGATAATTAAGAGTAGTAATTATATTGATTACTGTGTAATGGTCCTTTAATAATTTCAGTTATAAATTCGCTGTTTAGGTTTTTGCGCATTAAAAACGCTACGTTATTTTATAACTTATGTTTTATTGTTGCTGTACGATTTATTTAGTGGCAGTTCTCAACGTTGTCACGGTGCCATTTAAGTTTTCCTTGTATACTATTTGTTCGTTGTTAAGAGTCCATTTATGTTGTTTGTGAATTATATTTTATATCTAACGTTCCGTTATAATGGTAAATGAAAGTATATTGATTGGACATTAATATATTATTACTTATTTAAATTTCTATGTGTTTTGAATATTTATATAAGAATTTTGTTTACCTTCGATCGATTTAACGCACATCGCTACCATGGACTTTTTTCGTCCCGCTTCTACGTTATTTGTTCAAATTCGGGGTTCACCATCGTTTCAGGTATCAGATACTTAAGCAGCAATATTAAGTACTTAAACGACTATAACCCTGCGTGATTAATATTAATGAGTCGACGTCGCGGTTGCGCGATGTCGCATTAAAAGCCACCTCGGGCATTAATTAATTGCTACGCTAACTTTATGATAAGCTGAGAATTTATGGGACAATAAGAGGTATACAAGCTGCATACTTTGCGTGGTAATTATGAAATTATTGTAAATTCTGTCTCAGTCGATAGCTGCCTTTCCGCGCGAGACACCTGCTGAGCCACTAACGTATTATATTCGTTACCCTTAAGGACAAGACTGAACGTCCGAGACGAAAGCTTGAATAATCTAATACCGACTTAGAACGTGATTGCAATTTTTCATAAGCAACCGTCGTTAGAAAATTCTCGATTTTATAACTAATCAATGTCGTACTTATCTTTTGAATAATCGATTATCCCGCATAGAATTTGAATATCATTTAAATGGATCTTTTCGAAATCCTTTGAGCCTAATTATATTATATCTTCATTATATACCATTGAATGCCTATATTTTTATGTATTTACATTAAGTGCAAACTTTCTTGTTTATTTATTGAATAGTATAATTGAATATATACAGTGATGATACTTAACAAATATTAATCTCTTTTATTATACGTATTTAATATTTCTGATACTATTGGATATTAAGCAATTCCTAGAACGATCTAGAGCAATTAACCATTAGAATTCATTCTTAATTTTATTAATCTCTTAATTAGAATTATTAGAACAATTTTAATGACACAATTTCTCTAGAACTTACTTTTCCATTTATCCCATTACCCACCAAACAAATACGAAGGAAACCTACGCAACATTCAAATCTCCCTCAATTTCCTTTCAGTACATTTAAATCTCAAGGTCATCGACGATCGTTTAACGGAACCCTAGTCAGACCTCTGTGCCGCAACCCTAGACGCCCAGACACCAAGTGAAAGGCGTGCCTTATAATCACCATGCTCTAACATTCAGATCGCCAGGAAAACGTTTACTTTCCTCGAATCGTTCACCAATAATTCCCTCAACCTCCGGAAAAATCGGGATCCAACGTGACTCGTTTGTGTATCGCTGAATCTCGCACCGCTCGATCACTCCCCTTTTGACGCTTAGCAGACCGCGTCGATGTTGCGGCCGGGGGGTATTAATCTGGCCGGTGATATAATGAAGCCTTTTTATCGGCCGGGGGACCGGTATACACGGGATGGCAAAGGTGCAGAGGTTGCGCCGGCCGAGGTGAAGCCGTGTACCGGCATTTTTCCCGTTCATGCGTCGCCGGCCACGGGATCAGAGGTCGATGGACAGATCGTGGAATTCAACGATCGTCGGAAACCGCACAGAAAACGGTTCCAGCTGACGCCGGTATCCGGGATAAGGGTACGATTATAGAGGAGCTGCGATGGAATCGGAGAGAGCGTCGATTCGCAACACTTGTATCGCTCATCGATCAACTGAGCGTAGCTCTGTCCGTCGCTCCGAGGTAAACGCTTTCATTAACACGTTGACTGCCACGGTGGTCAGCGATCACCGGAACTTCCACATCGCCCGACAGCGAGCGCGATAAAAAGTTGACGCCGAATGAAAGTATTTGGTCGTATAAGTAAATAATAGTATAACTTAGGGACTATGGGAGCAGATTATTAATCATTGATTCTAATACTATTCACCTTTGTTACCAATGTCACGAAACAAATTCTAATTACGATTGAACCATTTTTATATTTCTAAGCTAACAGTAGAAAGGAATAGATAAACTCGATTTAATTCTACAAACAGGCTAGCACCTTTAGACCTTGTGCATATAAGCGACGCGATCCTGCTGCGGTTCGTTTTGGAGTAACAGAGAAACAAAGATAGTGTATATGGACCGGAAATAGCACAAGAATATAGAAAGCTAAGGGAATATAAATGTTTGTTAATACTGAGATAGGTAACGGCTAACGATAACGTACAACTTTTTGCGCCGACGGTCAGTACACGACTCTACAACTAATTGCCGCGAAGGCCAACGCACTCAAAAATCATTATCTCCTCCATAAGCATTCCGCCCGCTCCCAGCAACCTCTCGAACACATCCCTTCAAAGCTGAACTAGCAATTTTGAACATTGTACAAGTTACTTTCCTTCGATCGTTAGGTTTTCTTCTTTTACTGCTCTTCGCTCACGCTCATCCTCGCATTCACAGTTCTTAAAAATATTCTAAACCATGCTAAAATCCTACATACTACACAAAGTTCTTCTGTCTCGCAGAAAGAGGATAAGAACACTCTTTGTTCTTTCGAAATCGCGTGCATACGCCCTTAGGCAGTGTAAAGGAGAAGCACGATCACTCCGCGAATCTTCCTGCTTCACCTCCGATATTGATCCACTTCTATAAGAAATATCCTGAACCACGTTAAAATCCTAGATATTATACAAAGTTCCTCTGTCTCGCAAAAAGAGGATAAGGAGACTTCACGTCTTCTTTCAAAATCGTGTAGCTCGTGTGCATAAGCCCTTAGGCAATGTGAGAGAGAAGCACAATCACTACGCAAATCTTCCTGCTTCACCTCCGATATGGATCCATTTCAAAATCAAAAGCATGTACTTCTTCGCTTTTATCGCAGTTCCGCGATAAAAGTACCCTAAGACGCCGCCAGCCCTATGTCCCGATGAGGCCTGGCTGACTAGTCCGCGTTGCAGAGATCTAATTCATCATTATGATTCCGAGCCAGAGACCGGCAATCGCGTGCGCCGATGCACCGCGATAACGATACCATGCCGAGGCGGCGCATCAATCTGATCGGTAATAATCGGCTGCCAGCCAGCCGGAAATCCATTACCGGGACGTCGATGATTTACCCTAGATCAACGCCGGTTCTCGTTTCGGTTTCCCGTTCGGCGTCGGAGTTTTCTTTGGACAGGCCTGGGGACGGGAAGTCGAGAAAATTGAGAGAAAATGTTGCCCCGAGTTTCTTTCGAGCGGATTTCTCCCTTTCTCCCTTCATTTGCGGTTGCTTTGAGCGGGTCATTCGGATCGACGGACAGGAAGTTCTCTGGGAAACTTTTTGTCTAATGTTTCTTGGGCGATTGGTTTGTGTTGAATGTTATACTGTTCAGTTAGATCGGCGGATTATCAGTGAGTTAATTCTTTAACTGTGGATGACTTAATACTGTAATACGTGGAATAGTATTTGTGTTAAGTATATATTGATATGAAGATAAAACTAAAGTTTGACTTATATTTGGAGGAGTTTAAGAAGCTATAAATTATTATAATATGGTTCTGTTGTTTATTTTCATTTATACGTCTTTATTGTTAAGATGTTGAATATGAAATTACTCCTGCTGTGGACATGTAACTACAAATTTTATAGATATTATATCACTATTGACTTTATAAATAATGATGCTAGGAACGAAGAGAAATACGTCCTTCTCGTCAAATTTTGCCAAAATTCAGGTTCAATCATGACAATACTCACTGAAGGAGAGTTAAATATTCTCACAAAGGTTTAACAATAACGCCCAAGCGATGCATGAGGAGCGTTTCTCATCCGGGAGTAAAGGTTTCGAGGAAATCTAGAGCGCGACGTTGATACGTTTATGGTCGCAAGCGCGACGACTGCGAAAAGTCACGTAGAATGGAAACGGTCTCCTTTTTTTTCGACTCGGCGAGCACACGGAAAACAATGAATTCCAGCCAGCGGAACGAAATCATTGCATAAGAGTCTGGCGAGTACGATCGACGCGGACAGATAATTCGGTTTGCACGTAAGCGATCGCAAAAAGTCTCGTAATCAAGGGAACTGCACCCCACGCCGGTTAATATCGGTATCGCACGGTCGATCGTAAAAGGTCGCTACGCTATTTTACCCTTTGCTATCTGCTGATCGACCTTTACGATCGGTATCAGTGATCTCATTAGACGTTAACAATAAAATGTCGCACTGCCGCGACCTATCGGCCGTCATTGCTGAATTTATACGAAACTGATCGCTTGAGCATTGACGGTTTCCCTGTTTTTCAGAAATTCGTGGCGGTCGATGAAATTCGCTTTTGAAATATATATTAATTGAGACGAACGAACAAGAAAGTATTCTATGAATTATAACAGATAATTGTGGAATAGAAATGAATCTCATAGATACTGAAGTTTAATATGGATTCTTTATGAATTAGATGAAAGGAAGGACAGATTAATAGAATTAAATAAAATTCAATTATTTATGACAACTAATGGTGATCGTTTTAGTAAATGTTCAGGATTAAAATTCTTATTTCAAAAGCAGTTCACATTTCCTCATAGTATGTTTATCAAGTTGCTCTAGCATATGAAAACCCGCATTTAATACAAATATTCATTAATTTTTTCTGATGTTTTATAATCATTAACACTTTGTACGTTTATATTGCGTTATTTGAAGTAAAAACAACGTCGATCATTCACTGTTGTATCATGGTCACGGATATTGCAAAGAAATAAAAAATGTGAAGCAAAAAGTAAAGAAATCGAAGATTAATATATTTGCGGGTGAAGGTTTGCTTCGTGTTTCGTTAGTTAGGGACTCAGGAGTACCATAGGGTCGGCATAGCCAACAATGTATCATCACGAAAACACGCAGGTTGCACGAGAACGATGTAAATTTCGTCTTCGTTTTACGATCGTTCTTGGAATCGATCAGTGCTATGCGATTAACCTTTCGCCTCCGAAGGATCATGTCGTAGGTTAAATGTTACGACGATCCTTTCGATAAAAAGTGGGACTCCGGCTTGTCTGCGATTAGATCATCGCGTTGGGAATTCGAAGAATCCTTCGAGGACTTTGAACACGCTTTTGCTCTTTCTGCTTCTCGCGTTGTTGATCGTTTCTCCGGTTATTTTCAAAGCGCATTGATATGTTTTATTTGATATTTAATTATATGTCTGTTATACTTGTTCCGAATTAATCACATACGAATGACTAATTTTCCGTAGTCGATGTCAATGGTAATGTCTGAACGGTGCAACGCGACCACCGCGATTGCATCACAGAATCGTTGAAAAAATGTGATTGCATCAGGAATGATGCAACCGATGCAATCGATTAAATGTAATTAAATTCTGAATGTAATCAATCTATCGTGTCAATATCTATATTTTTAGAATGTATGATTTTCTAATTCCTCCTTTTCAACGCGAACAGAAAAATACCCGAAGTGCAACGGGTTAATTACGTGGTAACGTTAGGAACTCACATTAATTACTTTTTAACAACGGTATTACTGAGAGCATACCTCGTATTATATGGACCGTTTACTACGAAAGCGGTGTAACTCTATTTTTTCTTGTACCGAGGCATTTGAGCTATGTAACGAGAAGTAATTACATCAATGCGTTTTATTTTTTTTGATCACTAATGAATCTACACTGTTTTCGCAATAAATAGGTATGTGATACCATTTAACAATAGATTTTCGACCGACGAAAGAAAACAAGCGTTTTCAAATATAAATCATAAAAATTTACCACACTAACTTACAAACTGTTAAACTTCTAAACCTTCAAACATTCAAACCCTCGAACTTTCTAATTCACAAACTCTTCAATTCCAATCTACCACCCAACATTGTACAAAACAAATATTCCCGGTATCACATATCAAAAGCTTCCTACTAAACTACTTCCTCCATTCCCTAATCGTCTCCAAAAAAATTCACGTCTTCATAAAAGAACAGCCCACGTGATACCGAACAATGACACGATAAATATTCGCAGTGGTGTACATGGAATCGTACGGAGCGTCATCGGAAAGATACAAAGGGATCTAGAGGAACACGTAGACACGGATCCACGGGGGGAAAGGTACACGTCAACGACGATGGTCGGACAGACGGGCGGCGGGTTACGGGATGGGCGCGGAGTAGCAGACGCGTAGCAGGAGTTCGGGCCAATGATGGAGCTCACGGCCAGTCAGCCAGTACTAATTAACCGTGGAATGCTGTATCTAGATTGAAATCTGGGTGACCCGACGCCCTGGGGCCACCACCTTGGCTCAACCTCGAGGCTCCGTTCCCGAGGCGGGTTCACCGGCTCCGGCCACTGTGTTGTACCTGCACACCCGCTCGTATAATACTTGTGCACGCGCTACTTTCGTGCGAGACGTTTTCTTGCACGCGACTATTCGACGTCCATCTGACGCAGCGGCTCCCTCCGCCGATGAACCGATGACTGGCTGCGTCTTTAATATTCTACATTTATTGCTCGCTTACCGCCTAGATAGAGATCGTTCGAATACGAAACGCGTGGCGTGCTTTTTAATTGCCATGCCGGAACTTGGTCAATGGTTTCTTTTTTCCTTCATTCCACAGTCGCTTTAACGAGAATCGTCGAGCTGATCGCGTTTATGGTAATCTGTGTTTTTATCGGGAGAGGTTCGATTAGATAAATATCTTCTACTTTGTGGTGGGAGTTGGTCGTTGAAGATTTGTTTTTATACGGTGCGCTCTTTTTACTGTTTGGAGAGTATCGTTGAATTAGAGACATTTGATATTTGAATACCGCCGATGTTTACTATGATTTTATTATCTGGTGTTCGGATCTATTCAGATTTTATATACGTAGACGTACAAAGTCTACGGTCATCAATATTAAAGATTGAGAATCCAATGTTGCAGTGAAATACACACTTGTCACACCTGACCTTTTTTATTCGGAAAAACACTATTTCCAGCTAACTTGCGGTGATAAAGCTAGTTGACTCACCTTGTGGAAATAACATTAGCATCATACATCTTTGCATATTTCTCAATAAACATTCAACACGTTAACTTTTCACATTACGAACTCCCGGTCACAATAAACTTACATCATCTTCCTCTACGTCTCTACGCTATCCTCTAATTCCATCAATCTCAAAAAGTCACCCCAAAAACCAACTACCCAAGCGTCAACATATCCAAGTCCCAAAAAACGCAACATTCCCAAACCCCATCAACTCATCATCATCGCCTCAATCCTTCACCCAACCGAAAATATCACCGAGCATGCCTACATCATTTTCCCCTACATCCCCATACTATTCTCTAATTCCATTAATTTCATGAAACCACCCCTAAAACCAAGCTACAACATTCCCAGATCCCATCAACCAAGACACGTCCCAGCAACTCAACTTATCCTCACCGCCTCGATCCTTCACCCAACCCGAAACATCAACCGAGCAAACCTAATTCATCATCTGGCACTCCAGTTTCCTTTGCCCAATCCGGCGAGATCGCGGAACAAGGCTCGGCCGGCTGGGTTCGGTTACAAAATCGCAAGAAACCCGGCGGCGGCGGGGCAGCGGTTAATAAATCACCGATGCCTCGCTGCCAAAGAATACTATACCCGATATTTCCGGGTAAAGAACGATCCCGGCGCAACTAATACCGGCGTTGTAGCCGCTCCGTCGGGTACACGGGCCCGGCAAACGGCGTCGTGTCATTCTGTAAAACAAGGAGAAACGTGCCGCGGCAAGAAATTTCTCTATATCCCGTGCAGTGTCGTGCAATCGATCGACGTCCCCCGATCCTGCCCCCGCTCGCGGATTCCGACAGTTTCCTGGCGCACGACACCATCCCGCTTCCTTTTTTCCCCTGTCCGCCGGGCTTCTTTTTCTCCGATCGCCCCTCCCCGTTCGCCACCTTTCCCCATTTCTCTACCAGGCGGATAGCGATGCCTCCGCGCCCGTGTCTCGGCCCGTTGAGGCGAGAAACATCGTGAGTCGCCGCGTTTCGAAGATTTATCGGCCTGCCGCTACTTCGGATAGGGTACCCTCTACTCGTGCGCTACCATCCGCGGCGGTTACGTAACTCACGGCGGAGCGAGGGCCCGGGCCCGCATAAATTTCAACGAGAATATTAACCGAGCCTTTAAAGATTTGCTCGCTTCTGTCTGGCTTACGCGGGCCCGGGGATACGCCGCGGAATAATTAGCTTGAAGCGTAACGCTGCCTTTTTCCTTGTCGCCGGGTTTCGATCTGTTTTAATGGGATTTATGAGCGCCGGGTTTTGGTGATGTTTTAGTGGATGTGGTGGGTCTTGTGTATTGTATCGTGGTGTTTCTAAATGGGAACGGAGGTTTGATTATTTTTCTCTCGCACCTTTGTGTTGTTTAGTTTATTCATTTGGATGAGATTCTCTCGTTAAGGGTGATTTTGGAGATTAGTCAATTTGTAGATTTTTTGTTTAACTTGGTGCACTTTTTGTTGTTTTAACGAGCAGTTATGAATGGGATCTACTTAGAGTTTCTGTGTTTTATCGGAAACATTACCCGAGGAAACGTTTATCTCATAGTAACATTTAGTATTTAATATCAGTCTAACAATTAAACATGAATAATTCACCAATTTTTCTTCTGAATCTCGAGTGAAGTCCTTTTGAGATCAACTACAGAAACTCCACAGAGGTTTCGAGAGTTTTTGTGTTCAGCGACTTGGGTACGCACAAGAAACAGCAAGACAAAAACCAGCGTAATTACGTGTTGTATTACGTAATCCTAGTTGACGTTAAGTATGATTGCATTCTGCTTAAGTTCTTTTCAGTAATGTGTACCACACAACCTTGTAGTTACGGTGTACAAATTTTCGAATCGACCAAATGATCTTCGGACACAGAACAAAAACATCCGGATCACCTGCATCATTAGTACACACAGAGTATTACAAAATCAGCCAAACTGTTCGACAACTATTTACTATTCATTGTTAAGATAAGAAATACCTATCTACAGGCATTACAGATCATTCGCTGCATCGATTTGTACATTTTAATTTAACCTTTCAAGGAAGACAAACTTTGATTCATTTTTATAGAAAATGTGAATAGAAACAATTTAAATTATTGTCGCAGGATATGATACTTTTGATTTCATTCAATGGAAGCGAATAAATTCGCCGCGTGTATTATTTCGCTGTGAATTGACTACGTCGTCGTTTATGTTCTCCTGACTTTTGTCGCGGATTTGTAGTGTCCGCGCGCTGGGCATTGTGCGGTCGCGTTGCATAACGCGTTATAAAATTGCAGCCAATTGAAACCGCATAAATCTTTCCGTGGAATATTGCCTGTTCTACGTTAATCGTTCCTCGCGGTGCCTCGTAATAACCGATTATTGTCTTGTGTCTTCCAATAATCCCGCTTCCTTGGATCATCGCGCAGTTTTATCATGGCTGTCGTTATCGAGCTTCACTGCTTTTCGCATTAGCTTTACAGACTTTAATTTTATAAACATTCTTTAACAAAAGTTTACGTCCATTTTCATTGCTCCGATTATACGAGTATGAATTTTCATTTTGTGCTTTGGAAGAATGTAAAAAGTTAAAACACAATAAATGAGTGATTGCAACAATACTGGTTTAATTACTATTTCTAAGTTCTCGAATAAAGCTTCTGCGAAACGATTTATAATTAATTAAGTATTGATATTATAATTATTAATATTAGTAATTAAAAGAAATTAATACTATTAATAATATAGTTAGAGATATTAGTAATTAAAAGTAATTAATACTATTAACAACATAGTACGTAATATTAGTACTCAATTAATATTAAAATATTTCATAGAAGCTTTTCTTCCTTTTAGATTTCTAATTCCCAAGTTCTCGAGGAAGCTTTAATGAAATATTCTTTTTTAATTGAATGCTAATGTTTAATGTTATTAATACTATTACTCGCCATTAATTACTGACGTTAATAATTACAATATTGTTCCAGTAATATCGAATTCATTCAAGAATTTTTCACGATAGCTTTCTTTTCGCGAACTCTGAAATGGAAGTCAGACTGTTATTCCGAGCCACACAATTGCGCGCGGTCTTTCTGAGCACGTGATCACGTAACAGATGGCGGACCACCGCCCGGAATTAAACACACTGCTCCGTGGCCATTATTAATGGTCTTCAATTCGGCTGCTGCCTTCCGGGCATCTCTACGGAGCCTCGAAAAAATATAGCCGGCGTTTGAACTTGTTTATACTACTTCGCCGTTCCGTTCGTGTAATCTCCATTATTGATAGGTTTCTTCACCTCGGCAAATTATAGTTTTTTTTAGCTCGGCCACGTCGGTGAACGTGAAAAATTGCTTCGTACGGTTTCGGCTGTCTACATGCTTTCCGGCTTCATTATTTTTTCAATATTCTAATATTTAGTCATTTGTTCCTTGCGTATCAAGTAACAAACTACGTACTCCAGAATTATAATAATAGTCCCGTTGAATTACGAACAACAGCGTCACGTTTAATCATTGCGTAATCATCCAGTTAAATGCCAGTGAAGTGTAAAGTTTCTATTATCATTATTACCGTTCTTTCAGAAATATAAATTAATTTAACGTCGCCGTTTCATGAATATTGATATCAGTTTCTTGCGATACTTGTTAAATTTAATTTATAAACCGACTTTTTATTGATATCAGCTTCTTGCACTATTTGTTGAATGTAATTCATAAATCTTTGTTTATACAGTGAGTTTCCACTGAGCATAATCAGGTTCAAAGAAAAATTCAAAAGAGAAATCAATCACTTAACAATTCTTTCAAATTTGCAATGAACGACTACACCTAAATAATACTCTCTTTGGAGCACGTCAAACGTTCGCAAGTTACGGCAAAAAGAAACTTCGGAAACTGGAAATCCAATTTAAATTGCATCCCATCTTCGAAACTTTTATTTTTCGCAAGACCGTCAAAACTGTCCGCCTTTTCTTCTTTCTTTCATTCCTTTTACGATAATCGTATATTAATTACCGTGCTCTGTCTAATTTTCGTCATTCGCCCGAACGCGTACGTGGCTCGACAGAAATTTCCGTGGAATAACACAGGTTCCCCGCGACAAAACAATAATTCACGTCGCGGGCTGAGGATCCATTCGATCTCCGGAGCGGATCAAGATCTTAAGGACGCCCGGAGGTTGCCTCGAGGTCGAGGAAACAACGTGCAGGACAGACAGCAGCATCAGCTGCAACAGCAGCGCACAGCAGGCTGCAGGAGCAATCTCCCGGACAATTAGCCCGCAGTTCGTGACGGGTACCTCCTCCTTGGTCCTCTACCGATGCCGCTTTCTCTTTCTTCCTCCTCTTCTTCCTCTCTTCCTCTTCCTCCCTGCATACCCGGCCTCTTCTAGATAACCGCAATTCCCTTACAACGCGTTATTTCTTTCTTGCACGGGCTACCAACTGTGCATCCTGGTCCCTTCTTCGTCTTGTTCGGTTCCCCTTTGTGTCGTACCTTCGCGTTTTGTCGTCGTTCACCGCGTTTCACGTTGCTCCGCTTGGGAACCCTTTCCTTCGGATTGAGTCTCCGAAAAAATGCGAGGGAACGGGGGGAAAGAAATTGAATATGGATGCATCGGTGGAAAAGGAGTGGAAATTGAAATATCGATGAAGCGATAGAAAGGAAGTTGATAGTAATTGAAGTGGGAATATCAGTGCGTTATTGCAGCTTCGAAATTCAATGGTAACGCGAAAGTTGACATATATTTATTATTTTAAATCATTTAGTATTTCATATGGTATGTTCCAAAAAACTTGTACTACCTTTATTAGACATTCCCTTCCATTTGATCGTTTATCAACTCGAGCTCATTAATCGGTTCTCGAAAACAAGAAAAGTCGCAATTTTATACAAATGCAGATTGACAATTGCAACCTCGTCAATTTTCTATACAGTTCAAAACTCCTTCTTACATCTCCCATTAATCCTTTACCTTGTTTCTTTTACAACTGTGCTTGATAAAGATACTTCATCGAAAAACTTCTATATCTACGTTTGCATCAAAGCTTAACCATTGATAACAATGAATATTCAACAAAAGTAAATTCAGATTTATCAAATTCAATCGTACATTTCCGTCGCGACGTCATAGGGCAAGGGGTCAAAAAATCCCAGCTTTTCGCAAAATAAACGATCCGTCGGCGAGCCCTGTTATCGAATTGATGCGGTCACGTAAATAATTCCCTCCATCAGTCCATTGACTTTCCTCTCACGACTCATTTTTATTTCGACCGGACTGCTCGCCGGCGACGTGTCTCCTCTCGTCCGTCCCAAGTCAATCTCTACCTGCCGTTTCTACCCTAATGACCTGGCAGGTGCGGCGGCGTGCCCTCTCGGTGCAGGGCCACCCGGGTACGTGACGCCTCCGAAAACCTCCGTGAGATCGCGGCGTCTCGAGTGGCTCTCGATCTCCTCTCGACGTTCCACGGAATAATCGACCGAAAAAAGGATCTCGATGGGAGACGATCGACAGGTGCTGGCCGCTGCCGGCTCCACCGGCAGGCGCCGAATGAAAGATTGATTCGAAGATTCATTAATGAATCGGAGGTAGCTGTTACGCTTAATGGCGGAACGATGTTTTGTCGCGATAGAAGACGAGATAAAGAACCCTGGAGTAAGATGTACGTTGCTGCACGCTGTACCTCTCTCTCTCTCTCTCTGAGAAACAGATTATTACAGGTCTACTATCAACAATTTGAAGTTTCACCCCAAAGCCATTCAATTCAATATTTATGACACAAACGTGTGGTTATTAGCACTGGAACTTATTTCGCAATGATTACCTTAAAAGCATCGGCTGTTTGAAAGGATTTGAAAAATAGTTTGAATTCTACGATGGATGTCTGAAGAAATTGTAATCTATTGTCACAGTTTTTGTACGGATTATATATCGATCATATTAAATACTCAGTAGTTCTAGTATTAGTTCTAGTTATTAACTTCGTATTGAATTCATCTCGATTCACTCGAACCAAAGAGAATTATTTCGAATTCGAAATTACCTGTATATCACATCGACGATGAATATTCACAATAAATTCAGAATTCCCTTTGAAGTTCCATTAGGCAATCATTAACACATTGAGTACCGGCTAATTTTCGGAAAATTGAATTGCGCGGATGGCGATTTTCAGTGAGATCAACTTATATCACTATCTACAGAAAAACTCAAGTATCATATTGTTATGTAATATATTCTAAATACATAATCCGTTCAACACAACTCTAATATTTTTTTAAATGCTATAATTAGCAAAGTTACACAGCTAAGTGTCTTTACATAAAAACGAGATATCTCGTTACCAGTATGCAATGTGTTAACCCCTTGTATCCCGAATCTTTCTTGCATTTTTTCCTCGACAACTCTATATTATTACAATATTTTATTCGAAATGCATTTCAATAAATACTTAGTTTACAAATATCAATGTAAACGTTTCCTTCCACTAATAATATTGAAAATAACATAATAATATAATCTATTGTAAAAATATCTCGACAAAGAAGCACAACTATGAGTAAAACTGACGTCGAATCACGCTCGACATAGGAGCGCAAAGGATCAAGGACAGTCTTGTTAGCGGCGGGATAAATCATAAGAGGTTAAAAAGGTAATTCACTTTCCTAAAAGCAAAAGTTCCCTGTTCCTTCGGTTCAGCATCCATTCAACTTTCCTCTGGCAGAGACGGCGATAGATACTCGTCGGAGGCAGCGGGCCGGGATGCTAATCGATTCTCGTAAGAACCAGCCACGACCATGTTCAGCGCATCCGCGCCGTATCGTTCCCGGCATCGGGACCCGCGGATTAATTCATTCGCGGTTTGTACTCGTCAACTGCGTTTTTTTTCACCCGTCTCCCCCACCCCTCCAGCCCCTCCGCCCGGCGAACGTTTCACCGCGGACGAGATCGAGGCAGCATGACGAGGGAAAAAGACTCGATCGACTCGCGTCCAGGGGATCGGTAATGGATGTGCATATTCACCGGGGACGAAACCTGGCGCAACGATTAACGTTGCGAAAATCCTCTGTCGTCCCGAAGATCGGCGACGTGACTCTATCCCGGGACGGAATAACCAATAAGGCACGTCCGCCGTGACGACGCGGCGACGATCCTGCCGTTTACGGCGAACGATTGTTTCAACAAATTTGTCCGCGATATTGGGACTGGTATCAGTGAAATTACTAGATGGGTGAAAATGACCCATTCCTTAATTCCTTTTTTTGCAATTATTGGAAGGGTAGTAGGTGTTTTTTTAGAGGGAGAGAGAGAGATTATTGAAGAAATTGAGGTAGCGATAAGCAAATTGAATTGTAAATCAATTACGGTTTCCGGTTACGTGGAAATTAGGTTAAATATTTGGTAGTGTCCTTTTCTGCGTTTATTAGTGGATACTTGTAGAATTTGATATGGATTCACAGTTTGATGTATTGGTTGTTGGAATTTTATTTTGTAATGTTCCCGTTTGACATTTCTGGAGATAGTTTTTTAATTATTTTTTGTTTCTGTTTGTTTCAGGTAAGTGGTCATTCGTGAAGTACAGACCCGAATTGATTAGGTATGGAAGATCATAAATTGCTGACGATGTAAGTAGTAATTTTTATTCTTAGTAACTTGAAATACTATGTCAATCAAATTTATATCTTCCAACGTGAGCATTGACAAACATTGTTAAACATACTGTCTATGATTTCTACTAATTTTTAAACTGCTATATTCAGAATTCCAAGTTCAAACTTCACCAACAAATTACTGTCATCTCAGACATCAAGAGAGTCTCTCTAAAGCGAGCCTCCATACCTAACAGGTTCTTCTAAATCATAAACAATCATTCTCCCCGTGTCACGGCCAATCTCATCAAACTCGCAAGAACAGCCTCTCTGTTTCCGCTGGGCTCCATTAATTATCCGATACGAGTTATTAACCTCTTGCCGTACAATTGTCTTCGTGATTATGCCCATCACGTTTACTTTGCTATCAATAATTCGAAAGAAAACAAAAGAGTTCGCTGTTCATTGCAAGTGTAAAATAGTAAAAACATTTGAAAACAGTTTCTCAGTTCTTCCTCTGTACAATAAATAATATTAATTATTTTCTTAACTTAATCTGAATCTCTATTTATTGCACACAGATACTGCGATGGTGAAAGTATAGAGAATAGCAAAATACTTTTTCATTTCTCCCTCTGTACAATAAATAATATTAATTCTTCTCCTGTTTTGATCTAAATCTCTTCATTGCAATTGCAAATTTTCAATATAAAAATATTGAGAATAGCAAAACAGTTTCTCACTTCTTCCTCTCTATAATAAATAACATCAATTCCTTTCCTCTTTCAATCTAAATGTCCATTCATTTCAATTACAAACATCAGAAATAGAAACATTAAGACTAACAAAGCAATTTCCCATTTCTCTATCTATACAACAAATAATATTGACTTCCATTAAATCATTCCAAAAAATCTTCACCGCGAGTCCCACTAGTCATTACACGGGAAAGAGTTCAAGCGACAAAGAACGAAGACCAGGGGTGGGTGGTTCGGGTTCTTTGCAATTCGATCCGAGCTGCGTTTACGCTCGTCCGTGGAATAGTAATCAGCGGCGACAGCCCTTTTACTCATTGTCAGCGGTGGCTTCGTAGAAAAGCGTGTGACTGCCCTGACAAATTGGCCTACTACTCCCAATGGGGACTCCGGCACCGCGGGATCTACGGCCCTCGATCGCTCAAAGTAATTAATTATCGGGTTGGTCTCTGCCTCCTAGGAGATCGTGCCGATCGGGACTGTCCGCAGAGAAAGAGAGACGACGCCGGCGTGGGCGAGGTGCGAACGATCCATTCATTATACTACACCGGCTGCGTCTTGTCTTTCAAGACGGTCGTCGATGATGCTCTTTCGTTATTGTCGCGACGGGAACCGTAGACGACGATTAACGGTCCCCGGTTGGGTCGTCCGTTCCACTGAACAACGTTCTATGATTACCTGCGAAGTTGTAGGAGGAATTTTTCAAATTTCACTCAATTGCCTGCTATTTGTCTCGTGTTAAACTGTGACTAGGAAGAGTGGATTAATGAGTAATCGGTTAGGCTTTGTCCGACGAAAGTAAAGAGATGCGATTTAAAATCGCAACTTTGAAAGGAAGCATAGAGTAATAGGTTGGCGAATAAAGTTTTCCGATAATCATACTTCACTACCTTTCACAGTATTCTCGAGTTGTATTCGTAGTTCTTTATGCTCGTGAATACTGACGATAACAGAGGAACAGTGTTCTGTCAATGAAAACGAGGATCCTAGTATCATAAATAAGGAGAACAGCAAAGTACATGGATAAATAGAAGATATTACGCTTGTAAATTACTTTTCATCTATTAAAATCATTTCCATAGGAAACGAAAAGCTCCATGAAACTCCATTTCCTTATTTATCCACGAAACGGGCGGTTCACGCAGCCGGCGGAGCAATCATAAACAACCACGTTCTAGTTAGAAACGAGCCACCGTATCACGTACGGAACAAATCGAGGATGCGCTCATCCCATTGAATAATTCAATGAAACAATTACCCCGGGTTGATCGCGGTCCGCGAGAGTCGGCAATCAATGATCCCATTCACGCCGCTAATTCTCATTAATTCAACGGTGGCCCGAGCCTCTCCGCGTATTAATCTTGACCGCGCACCGCGGAACAAATTATTTCCTCCGCGTTCGAGGCCATTCTGCAGCCCGGTCGGAAGCGGTTCTCATATAAAAGGAAACCGGAGATGATCGGTTCGTTAATGGATCCCGGCAACCGGTGATCGCCACCGGGTGATTAATTATCGAACGATCTCGCCGCTGCAAGCCCGGCGAGGAAGAGAGGTCCGGGCTCTTGGGCGACGGCGAACGAGAGGAGCGGAGACAAATAGCGTGGGCGAGGTGTGAACAATCCATTAATTACGGTGCATCGTGGCGAGCCACCGTACGCTGAATCAATCAATTTCTTGGGAACTACGCCGTTTCCTTCTTCTCCTCCAACGGAATCGACGCTAAGAGACGTTTAGTCGGCGACTAAGAGGAGGTTGACGGGGTTAATTGTTAATATACATAATTACTCCGTTTAGAGTGTTCCTGGGAAATATATAGCGTAGATAACTACTTCGTTTAGGCTGGTTATGGAAAACAGTACGTATGCATAATTAATTTAGACTGTTTACTGGGAAAAGTATATAATAATTATTATTATAACAATTACAATTATTTCATTTGGACTACTCGTGGAAAATAGTATATAAGTGTATATTAAAGAGTGCGATAGTATTTTTGGATTTTCACGTGGATACTTAATATGGTGATTTTTGAATATTTCCTGAGGGTTTTATCAATTCTGGGATTTTTTGGTGGTTTATTTAATTTTCCTTCTTATCGGTATTTTTACGATTTTAGTAACCACGAAATATTAAGTTTGGAGTTGGTTATTGTCAGTGCTCTTGTAATTTTATTATGAATATATGAATTTTGAAATTTGACTGTGTTTTTCTTGGGATTTTTTAATTTTGGAACACTATTTCCTTTCTTGGTTACATTTTATTTGAGGCCACTGAATGTTTTGTCAAGAAAAGAATTATTACACGAGAATTGGATAGATTTCCATAATTACAGTTTCGGCTGATTCAAGGTCTACATTGACATCGTAAATAACCAGACGCCGATGACAAGCCAGTCGAAGCCCGACAATTAATTGAACACATCCAAATAGCGAATTTACATGGATCAGAAGCCGAATAGCAATTTCGGTACAAAATATACTGCGACAGCGCACATTCTTCAAAATCTTGCTGCCGACTATCGTTTGTAAATTTGTCGGGACACAGAAAATTTAGTAAATTACGGTAACATTAACGAAAATCAGCAAAGCAAATTTCAAACCTTAACCAAATAATCTTCGTATTTACAGACATTCTTTAGAAAAATATTTGTTCTTGTTAAAAATTCATACTTTTCTTTCAGTTTTCAAGTGTCTTTAACACTAACCGTAACAGCACTTTTTTAGTTGCAACCAGTCAAATCACTGGCTGCAAAATAAAGATAAACAAGTTAGATGAAAAATGTTCTGTAGTGAAAACAGAAACAACAAGAAAGGCAAGAATTGATGAACTGAGTAATTGGACAATATAGGAATTGATATTAAAATTGTATATACGAAAAAAAAACGTAGAATGTTGGTTATTAACACGAAAGAATTGAATTATACAATCTGTATCAGTATCTCAAAATTTATGCAACATAAATTATTGATATAAAATTATATAATCTTTATATACAATTAACTTGGTTGTAATTAATAAAAGGAATTTGTATTCCTGAAACTTAAAAAACAATGGGAACAATAATCATTAGGGAAGAGGCACGGTATTTCAACTTTGTCCCTTTACCTTTAATTTTCCTAATTGCAAATCGAATAAGCAGAGGATAATTGAATATGTATGTATTTGTAATGAATTCTTTGAATAATGGAAAAGTTACGATTTCTCGTGTTTACTTAGTGTTTACTTAGTAGAGTGAAATCTGCATAAATACCGCCACAGACAGTTCTAATAGATCAATCGCCCGAAAAAAATGGTAAATGTTGTACGGAGAACATATTAATGCCCGCACAGCAGGAAGAAAAAGTCACATAAAAATATCGGAAATACACGCTGATACCAGCTACCGCAGAAAAACCAGATTCTATCGGGAAAAAGTAACAAGAGGCAAAGAATTTATCAATAATATCAGTTTTTACCAGATGAATTTATCACTCTCAGCTGACACGGGTTGACTTGTATTACTTCAGTGCAATTATAACAGATAAATACCTGTGTAATCCTGAACTGTGAACTCATTTCCAAGAAAGAAACTGTTGAAAATTTATAAATCAGTTGCGTTTAGCACAAAATTAATTGTCGGTGAAGTCAACTTCTTCAAGACAGTGAGCTTGTTTATATTGAAATTAGGAATTAATATTCATAAGGCAGAAGCCTGGACGTCATTATATTTTTTTCCCAAGAACCAAATTTCACTGTACTATATTCTATATCTCTACACTATACTGTACTTCATCTAGTTAATAGAATTCATCAATCAAATAATCAAACTTTATATTAAAAAAGAATAGTAACAAAAATTAATTCTAGATACTTTTGAATTTAAAAATTTTATTTATATGAAACCTTCATAATTTACCAACTAACAGAGTACATCAATAAATCCAGCCCAATCATAAAACATCCAAATATTACCAATCTTTCATGCCTAAATAAAAAACTAGTGCAAATAATTTTTTACCAAAATAAAAACAAATGATAAAACAGGGAGTAATCGACTAATTTTTCTTGATTCTTAATTAACACTTACCATACCGGCTCTTTTCCTGCCGTAACCAGTCGAATAATTGGCTGTAAAATAAAAATAAACAAGTTAGACGAAAAATGTTTTGTAGTGAAAACGGAAGCAAAGGATAAGGTAAGAATTGAAAAACTGAGTAATCGGACAATATAGGAATTGATATTAAAATTATATATACGAAAAAGAGAACGTAGAATTTTTAATCCGGTCGTTTGATCGGTTCTCGGTACGGTTAATGTTAACTAGAAAGAATTGAATTATACAATCTGTATCAGTATCTCAAAATTTATGCAACATAAATTATTGATATAAAATTATATAATCTTTATATACAATAAACTCGGTTGTAATTAATAAAAGGAATGTATTCCTGAAACTTAAAATACAATGGGAACAATAATCATTAGGGAAGAGGCACGGTGTCTCAACTTTGTCCCTTTACCTTTAATTTTTCTAATCACCGATCAGTGGTTCGGCTTCATTAAAATTCCCTGTCCATCTGTTGCATATTCATATCACTTGTACAAACCGCGAGAGATGAAACGATTGACCCCGGGTTAATGAGTTCCCCGGATTGCGTGTTCGGTATGGGATTTGAGGCATTTCGTCGTGAGGAGCGTTTAAGTGGAACGAGTTTATGAATATTCATCCGCGACAGAATCGACGATACAGGCAGATTTGTACGGAGTCATTGAGAGTGAATATTTATTTGGTGGTTCAAGCCGTGAGTAATTTATTTAGCTTCGTGCTTACGAGATCGGCGTATCGAAATCAAGTTTCGAGATTGCTCGTTAAATATCTCCGAAATTCATGAAGTACATGATAGACTTTCCTCCTATGAAATCATCAAGTTATTAGAAAGACATTTTTCTTGAGGTTATTAACTATAAGATATTTACAGCGGGTAATGTAATAGTCAATGTGGATAGGTAATGTAGATGAAATTTAGGAAATTAAATTATGAAAATTGATTTTAATTAATAAAGTTAGAAATGTAGATAGTCTAGTATGACGTAGAAGTAAATTTCTATTACTATAGCTAATAATTATTTCTTATATAAATTAGAAAAATATTCAAGAACAAAATACACATGTATATTGTCTCTAAGAAATTAATCAGATACTATTAGAGTTTCTTTTATTGATATTAATATGTGTGTTCTTATGAAAAGAAACAGTCATCAATTTTTTATTAAGTAATCAAGAGAACAGTCTGTCTAAAACATATTCTGAACATTCCTACATATTTTTTTTTCCGCCAATGTTCCAGGATATTGTTTCTATTATTAATTTTGTGTAGTTTAGTCTTCATTATTACTCTCCCACTCATCTTTACAGTACACTATTCGTTTTATCGTCAATCAAATTATCTCAACATAATATAATTATGTTGAGAGAATTTTTTTGCTTAAGAAGGATCCGTATCATTCATTATTAAATCACGTATAGTACAATCAGCCATGAAATGAAATCCATGCCTGAGACTAATCAATCATTAATATCAATCAATTTAATCTATAGAGTCGTTTCGGTTTAATTTGATTAATGATCCTAGAAACAAGTGGTTCATTCGTATAAAATTTCATACGGCAGAATTATACTCTCGAACTGTAAATCAGTAAATACGAGCAAGAAGCAAATGACCGCATAAGAAAATCCTCGGTATAACAACGTGGATTTTTCTCAGAGTCGTAAAGGCGAGGACTTAGTTTACAACGTAATATAAAATAGAAGATCATTATCTCGATACGTAGCGTTACAACGAAAATTAGGCGTAGTGTTTTAGAATGAATGTTTCCGTGGTGCGTTTTAAAGCAGGAAATGAATGGGAATTCGTGTGTATCAGGAAGTAAGGAGTTGTAATGCGTGGTGGATGTACGTGTTAAATTGCGAAGATTCTCTAGGATCGGGTAGGATAAGCGTTATAGAAGTAAAGGGAAACAATTATGCCTATCCGTTCTCTCCTTTAGTATTATAATTTACTTTATAGAAAATATCATTTTATAAGGAACCATGAAATAGTACGACTATTATCATAGTTTCATTATCGCGGCGTTTTATAGTTCCATAGTTCCATAGTTTCACACTCCTATACTCTGACAATTCCAAATCTTCACGACGTCCATAACCTTACAATCTCCCTTTCCATAACTCCACTAAAGTTTTCATACTTCCACGATCCCACGAACTTACCTTAACCAATCTTAGCAAGCACCGAACCATTCCATTCCACAGGACGCCAGTTCCATGCAACGTTCAGATCAAACTGGTACACGAAATCCATGTAGCACTATCACCCGATCATCCACCAAGAAGACAGTCCCCTATGCGCAGGGAGCAATTGGCCGTACGAGGCTAATCGGTCACTGGTCACAGCTGCTCCCACCGGGTATCTCGATCGGGCCAGCCGAAGGAGTGAAAGGAATTCGATTAGAGGAGATTAGAAGAGGGCACGGGACGGTATACTCGCCATGAACGAGCGTGTCCTGTCGATGTGCATCCCTCTCGTCGCAGGGATAAGGAGGAGGGCCCCCGATGCCAAAGCGTTTGCCGGCCGAGTGGCTTTCAGAGCGAGACGTCAGATCACGAAGACAAAGCCATCCATCCGGCAAGACCGGGGGACAGGCGCATTCCATCGCCTTACGAGGCGTCCACACGCATGTCCAGCCGCGCACACACGCCGGCCCGCGGCGCAGTGTGCGCGCTTGGCACTGTTTGAACCTGGAAGCCTGCGGTCGCTACGGGGTCACGCGACCTCGCTCGAAAAGAAAGAGAAACAGGCTGCCAGGACGCTCGAGGTTCTTCCACGTGGGCTCCGCGAACCTGACCGACGCGACGGTCGACGATCTCGCAGCGGACTCGAAATCGGTTTCGAGATCGGCCATCGAGCGCTTCATCGTCTTCGTGGGATTCTCGATCAGAATACTAAGTCGGACAACCTTGCGCGACTGTTGGTGCGGTTTCAGTAACTTGTTTCTACGAAGAAGACACTTTGGATGTGAACTCTTGCCCTTTGTAACCTTTCGGCGTTGCTGAACAATTATTTTCTTGCGCTGATCGTTCACTTGGTTCTTTTCGAGGATTGTAGTCTTTGTACAACTTGGAGTTTGAATAGAGAAAATCATCAATTAGAAGGAATCTGTTCGTTACGTTATAGAGTGTAAGATTTGTTCACCGGAAGAGTATCTAGGACACTAAGTTCAATTATAATCTATGTTCTATTTCTCTTCGTTCCATCAATCAATAATTCCAAGATTCCAAACATCCTCATAGTTACACGTCTAAACCAGCTCAATCTATTCCCAGACTTCTAGAGCCGCATACTTACGGGATACCACCGATGCACTTTACAGAATACACGACGCAGGAAAAGCTTTTAAAACAGCAATGAATCGTAAGGTGCAGGTCTGGTTCACTTGGTAGAATAAGCGATAAAGGGAAAGCGACTGGAAGTGCAGCATCGAGAGGGTCGATCGATCTTTCTCAGCGGACGTAGTCCTCGGAGCCTGATAGGCCTGGCGATCGGCCTATATCGCGAAGTATCGCGGCGCGAACCGGTCGAAACCTCGTCAAGGTCTGCGACGTCGCACCGAGGGAGACACTAATCCCTTAATATCGTTTTACAAGGCGTCTTCTCGCGATTCTTGCCGCGTGTCAGGTTATGGGAGGAGGCAGGACACGAGTCCGCCGGCTGCTATCGGCCTCGTGAAATCTCGCCGGGCTGACATTCAAGAGGACATCGATCGACGATATCGCTGTATCGCCGGCAGGTCGGTCTCTTTCCCTCTTTCCTGTCGTTTGCTCTTCTTTTTCAGTCTTTCACCTCGCCGGTCGGTCGGTCTCCTTACCCTTTTTCCGCGGAGCGGCTATGCACGTTCGTCTCGTTCGTTCCCTCCCGTCGTTTTTCAATCTTCGCCGAAGAAACCGGGGTCCCGAGGCGCACGCACCGAGTGTGCGTGTCACGCGAGAAGGAGGCTGAAGGAGGAGGAGGGTCGCGTTCATTCGTAGCTCCGGGTGAACAGAGGCTGTAGCCTCTTCCGTGACCTGAACCGGTCCGCCTCGTGCTCGTTCTATGCAGGTCAGCGGTTCTCAACCTAGGACAACGCCTATTCAACCCTTTTCTGGCTTCGTGGCTCGTTTGTATCAGTGTGGTGGGAATGTTGGAAGGTGTGGGTTGATCTTGATTGATATAGACATTTGAACGTTTGAGCCTTTCAACATTTGAACATTTCAATGTTAAAACAATCAAGTAAACATTTCCAACTTTTAATTATTGAATGAATATTTTTTATATAAGGAAAAACTAAATGTTGTTGATAATTATCTATACTCTTATGATTCGAGGCGTGTAGAACGAAATGTCCCAGGAATAACGTACGTCAATCACTACTAATGTAGCAAAAGTTTCCGAAACTTTGAATCTTCGCATTTCATAGCACTGAGAAACCTTCGCATAATCGTCTATATTAGAAACCTATAAAACGCCTCTGCCTCCGCAAGAACAACAATAAAGACGACGTAACATGTCAATACAGTGACTGTCCATTCCACATGTTAAACATGAATTATGTACAATTCATTAAGAAGTGGTTCACGGGGACAGCGGCGGACATAAAGTGCAAACATAATATATTATAACAGTAATGCACAGATATCGTATAAATACACGATGCAACATAAAATCACGACGCCGCGGCTACCTGTCATTATCAGCCCAACCCAGAACGGGCCATTATCAATTCGACGGATGCGATTTATTACGCTCGTGGCCCCCGCTGAACGTAATGCGGCCGTTTCGTCCGTAGGAAAATTTATATTTCCCATTGTGCAACGCGAATTAAACACATGTTAACTGTCGGCGCTGCGGGTAGATCCCGGCACCACGATTAGTTCTGTTGCGTCGATCGGATTTTACGGTGTTCCGTGGCGGAAGCAATAACGTTAACCTTAGATCCTGTTTGTGATCGATTCTTAATTCAAACAGATTGTTACAGATCGTACGGGGCGGCCGCGTTGTACTGTGTCACGGCGGATCAACGGCAACTGGATCAATTAACCGTTCCTAATGGTGCGTTTGCACCAACCGAACGTACGACCGTTGGCCCCACTTTGACAAAATTGAAGTACAAACGAACATTTTCCCATTGCTAATGGCCCTTGCTTGATTTTAGAACTAAATGTTCGAGTGAAAAGGAATTCGTCCGCTCAATTTAAATGTTACATTCTATAATTGATCTACACGTTGGAAATATTATTTAAAGAAGATAAGAAAACGGAGTTCTTTATAATATTCACAGACTGAAATTATTCTGGAGAAAACGAGGACGCGATTGACTCGGAAAACACTAAACAAACGAAATGATGGTACAGAAGATAAGAACTTACGAGGATAAATTGAATCAGTCACTGCAAACATATGCAAACATACCGTTTCAATGATATTTAATAACTTAGTTATTATATTATTATATTATATATTATTATTTAATTTCAATAACTTAGAATTATCATTTTCAGCGACTTCTCGCTAACCAAACTACCATTTCCCCAATTAATAACTATAATCAATTCTAAGATTCCAAGTCTCGACTAAATCTCTCTTTCTAAAATCAATATCTTCTTAAAAGTCCTCATAAAATTTCCCAAATTTAAAAATCATTGACAATATATTTTGCAATAAGAATCGGCGCAACGTCAATCAACATCAATCAACAGCCCGTCAAATACATGCGCATCGTTATCAACACGCAACGCGAACTCTCGAAGCAAGCCCTTTTTTCGTTGTTCCATGTTCCCATTATCGTGGCTGACAAATAAAAGAGAATTAAATTCAGATGTCCGTCCCATAAAAGCGTTAATGTAATTTTTGCATATTCTTTACGTGCGCTTCGTCCGCGTCCCCCCGGCCGCGTCGATTTCGAGAAACCGTTCCGGAGGATGGTTTTTCAGGCGGGAATTGGAAAACGAGGCGAAACGAGCGTGCAAATGTTTGGCCTTGACTGTGGGCCGATAAATTCCCGTGTACCGATTACCGTTTTACGACTGCTCGCGGGGAACACGGTTTTACGTCTTCCTTTCGATAATTGAACGCCCGGGAACGACACTCGGAACGACGGACATTTGTTTATCGGGGCCAGATAAGAACGTCTCGATGGATTTCGCTGTTCCGTTCGCGAGTCCGCAATTACTGTTCCGCGGACACGGTCGGAATATAATTAATCCACGTTTTAAAACACGCTCGCGTGTAGCCTACACCGCACATAAATGGCGAACAATCCTGTGTCCGAATTAATGAGCGAACGAGACGTTTCGATTAATTTATTCGTCGATTCTATTAAAATTTTATTCAAAATAATGTCACCCTGGGGAATTTGACTCGTGATAACACTGTGTTCTTTCTTGCCAGCGAACAATTGAATTAATACACCTGACCCTCGATTTACGCGGGAAGCCGTTCCACGTGGATTCGGTATATGTGAATGGAAATCGCGTAAATAGAGTCGCTGCGAGAGAGAATATTGGGAAGAGAAGCTGATATAACTTTTAGAGAAACAAGAGGAATAATAATGATAAAAGTACATTTTATTCGATGTTACCAAATGTAGATCATGCATGAAAACTATATAATACATTCTGAATGTATTCCTTAGCATTCACTGAACAATATAATTTCCATCGTAACTAATGACGTCTTTCCACGGTAATTTGAGAATTCCATACCTGCAGTATGAGTCATATTTGGTAACTTGAGATACCACTATCGGACAGACCTTTCCTGTAGACCTAATATATTGTTAAAAATTATAAATTCTCCTTCTCCATACGGTCGACAAGTTTCTGCATCGTTATTAAATAATTTATTTCCTTCGCAAAGAATCAACGTTATATCAACACGATTCCACGGACAACCTTCCGCTCACTTAACCAGTTAGCTGTTTCCGACGAGTGTACTCGTCATAAAGAAACGGCAAGGTTTTATGTTATGACGAGCATAATCGTTCAAAAGCAGCTAACTGGTTAAGGTAACATTCACTTTCGAAACAACCGATTTCACAGGTACACATTACTTAAATGAAAATGTTTGAAAAAGTTATTTCCAGATACGAACGCGTACACATACCAGAATACTTTTCAAAGAGGTCACAGTAGCTGACTGGTCAACACGTCGACTGTCACGTAAAATATCTACGTATCGCTTATTCCTTCGTAGCAAAGATAAAAAGGAACTATTATTAATTACTCGCCGCCGCAATTCTTGCGTTGCACTGTTATCTAGTTATTTACGCTATCGAACATTGTTATTCGACGTTAGTTTTCCTATGAATTATAATTCTTCTCGAGTCATTTCGAATCCGCGATCCCGTGAGACCACTGTTGCAGCGAAAGTGTTAACGCTCGATTTCCTTCCATTATTTTCTATCGCTACATTCCGTCCTCGATATTTATTAACAAAAAAATATTATCAAACGTTCCATTCAGAAAATTCCATCTGGCCGGCACGCCACATTAAAAACACGCCACGAAAAAAATACGCGAGAGACAAACTTACGGCCGGGCCGGCCGCAAAAGTGCCATTTCCATCAGGAGCCGGGACGCGGCTCGGCCAATAATCAACGCCCACGCGCGACACCGTCATCGTCGGTTTAATAACAGTATCAGCGCCGGCCTGGCTGAAAAATCCCGCAGAAACCGGGAACGACTGGAAAGGGCAAAGGCGACGGAATCCCGGCGCGGATTTTTCGAACGAAAGAATTCCCAGCCGGACGAAGATACGTGCCTCGCGGCCGCGCGCGTATATATGCAACGGTGCAGATTAGGCCGTTTCGAGAAACGTCCGCGGGGACGTGCGGGCACGTTGCCGCCGCTTGCGGCACGTCGTCGCAAAAGTCAGAGGTGACGTGTCACCGAAGGTGACGACGATTCCGCGGCGCGTTGCGCAACAACGGCGAAATAACGGCTGCCGTTGCACGCGAACCGGCAACCAAACGATCTCGATGGCCCCGGCCCGCGGCGACGCGACTTTTTCCTGTTCCCCACCCCGCACCGCGTGATCCGGTGCATTGTCGCGGACACTTGTGTTTCTATGTACAGTAGGACCTACTGTAGGAATGAAAAATTGAGAAACACCAGTGCGATTTTTCACTGGAAAATGATAGGTACAGAGGAAGAAGCTGGACGAGGATCTAGAGAACTGTCGATGGGATTGAATACTTCGTTTTATAATATTGTGAAGAGTCGTGACTTCAAACGAAATTTAATAGTCACAGTATTACTTGATTCTTCTGAATTTAAGCATTATTCTTCTGGTAGGTGTTATACTTTGAAGATAACGTAGATATAGAATTTGTATGATTGTTGTATGTTTGTAATGAATTATTAATGGCAAAGTAGTTGTGTTATTATGGTTGAGGAAGAAGTAGGGTAACGGGTTAAACGAAATGTGTAAACGTGAAATTTTGAATTTTTTAATCGCGTTTTTCGGTTGATTTCGTGATGTTAACTTTGACGTGTCAATTTTGGGTACTTCGTATGTGATACGGATAATAATACGAATTGGCTTTGATTTAAGTAATGAAATGTTAGTAGTAATAATAATAATACAGTATTAATAATATGTTATAGTATTAAATAAATACTTGAATCGGTTCGAGTTGGAGACGTTCGGTTTGTTGAATGCTGGTAATGGTGGAATGGTTGATCTTTGATTTATTAGTTGAGTGTTGGGATTGTTGAAGTGGTTGAACTTTGATTTATTATTGGATGGACAGTGGAGTGTTGAAATGGTCAAAGTTCAAGAGCGTTTTGAGGATTCTTGGATTGTTGTTATTGGAATTGTGGGAGAATGTAATGGAAATAGTATTTGAGGAATTAATACATTCGTATTTATGAGACCTTGGGAAATAAACTTCAGTAATATTTACAAGAAATTTAATTATTAATGACATTGTAATGTACAGAAATGTTACTTAGGTATAATCGATTTTCGTTGAAGTTCCATTTACACTTAAAACAATAACTTTCTAAAAAAGATTCTACATAAAAGATACCAGTTCGAAATCTTTATTTTTCAGACTGCAGATTGCATTCATTGAATTTTCGACTTTCTAAAATCCGACACAGAGAAACACTTGAAAAATGTGTCAGTTTACTACAGATTCTACAAATTGATTCGCAAACATGTTTATCCGGGTGAAGATCCGAAATCTGGTTGCGTTCAACGAGTATCATCTTTTATTCAAGCGAGATCCCGCTTATCTCCAGCTTTTGATGAATAGAATTTTAATTGAATAACCTCCGAGGAAACGAAACAGCGTTTCAGACGTGCATCCTGACATTCATATTGGCTTCTCGACTGAATAGATGTTCAGATACGCGTCGATTTATTCAGAGTGAGGCAACAGTTAATTTTTTTAATTGCAGCACCTGTGTTCCGCCGTCGAAAAATGAGCAACTAGCGTTTACATGTTTTATTCATTACACTGAACTCTCTATGCAGATAATGAATTTGCCTATCTCCGACTTCGAGTTACGAGTTTGTGTGTTTTATTAAGTCCACGGGAAAGTCGTGTTTGTTTCCGTATCTCTCGTTTGATTTGCGTTGCGACTTGCTCTTTGTTACACTGGCCAGGAAGTGGGAGGTGTTAGCTATTATTCTTTATGACCGTAACCAATCTTTTCTGGCAGTTTATTAACGCCTCTGGTATACAAGCGAAGTGTTATTTTCTTCTCTTGAAAAACTATAAAGATAACATTCATTTACACCTAATAATTTGCATTTTACATTCATTAGCGCAGGCGTCTAATTATGAATTTATTAAGAAATATGGCCGTTATCAATACTCCGTGCACTTTAACCGATGTATTATTCTAATATTTCCGGAAAAGTTCATAGGACTTACTGCCCCGTTAAGTTTCCAAAGCTTGAGCTGTTCGACAGCTGATTAACTTCTACAAAACACATCGACTCAATGTATCCCGCATCTAACACCTTAACGACGAATGACTCTATGATACGTCAAATCGAATTTTCTCATTACATTTCACCTACTAAACGTTTTATCATAGAAATTTCCTATTATCAAAATATAAATTTTAGTTTCGATATCAATACAACTACGCAATCACACAGGCAATTATACTATAAATAAAATTAGACAATAAAAAATATTTAAAAAAAGAAATCAAAATCCATCTCGCAGAGATAAGAACAGAGCTCGAACCAGAATTACGTCTCACATTGCACCAAGCATAAACCGAACGCTTCATCACAAAACTTTCCTATTATCAAAATATAAATTTCATATTCAATATCAATCTAACTCCACAATCACACAAGTAGCAAAGTCTCCATCACCCCTCATTTTCATCTCCTTCAGCCGCCATTTATTCAGTTACATCCAGCTTGATCAACCGATAAACAAAACCATCTGCGATCCCAAAAAAAGAAGCGAAATCCATCGCGCAGAGATAAGAACGGAGCTCGAAAGCCGCGACGTCTTTCTCTTTCCCGGGAGCGAAGGCAGCCAGAATTACGACGTCTCGCGCGGCAATTCATTTTCTTCGGACTCGGTTCGCCGAAAGGTCGGGCCACCTGACCCTTCCTCGTAATTACACAAAGGTCGGAGATTTAATGGGGCTGGCCTACGCAATTGTTCCCGACAATGCAGCCTGCGTAAATAAGTAACGACTCGACCCTGGAGGAGGCAGCCTCTTGTTCGACGAACACGCGGCCGGTCCAGCGCGCCGCGCCGGTTCGTAGACCGACCACCGCGGTACCCTCACTTAAGCCTTGCCCGCACGTATTCCACGAGCCGCCTCGATAGAATACTCGACTGTCCTTTTTGTAAAATGCAAATCCTTCCGCGAGGAGGGACGCAGCGCACCGTGTGAACGAGATCTCGGAGCGGTTCGGGGTCGCCGCGGTACACTGCGGCGACTCTTGTTCCGGCCCGTGTGGCTTTCAAAGCGGCTTTCCTTGCTTCGCGGACCGAATGCGGCGGTTACAGATTGTTACCGTGTATCGTTGCCGTTTTTTCCCCTTTTGGGTCCTGCGTCCGGATAGACTTGACATTTGACTTTGCTCGAACTTTTGTATTTCACTGGGTTTCGTTCCGTTTGTGGGATCGCAGTGAATTTATTTATGAGGACGAGTTTAGTGATTTTCATGTTTTCGGGTAGATTATTGATTAGATAGAGAAGCGTGTACCTAAAATGTATCGCAAAAGTAAGCTGTTTTGATGAAGATACCTTGATAAAGAACCGGCATTTCTTTGTGAGGAGTATACTAGAGAGATAACTGGGTAAAGCAATGTATTAGATTGTAGTTGAATTAGGAAATTATGCAAGTTGCGTAAAGGAAAATTGGCAATAGGCCGTGAACAGTTAATACTTTGAGTACTGGTGATTATTGATCTTCATAGAGAAATTAATGGGAAATGTAACATACTATTTGTTAGATTTTTATTTATCTGTATCCTCCACTTTGTGCATTTTTGTTAAAATACTAGAAAATTCAATCTAACGTTACTATCATAGGTATATCGAATAATCTAAAATATATCAAGTAATCAGGTATTATAAACTGATAATAAGACTATAATAATATCAAATTAGTTTTCCTTACACCTGATACCCCCTGCACCAATCTCAAAAGCACAACAATCGCTTAATCAAAAACTCAAGAAACCGTCATACAATTCCAATCGAGAACTCCATCGGCATATTAAAACCACCATTAAAATTCACATCAAGTTGCAACAGAGTAATCCACGCGAACCCGCAAATAATAGACAGTCATCCAGCCTCTAAATGATACAAATCTCGAGTCCGTTATCGCATCCATCCGATCATCCATGAATATTCCCCGTGGCTAATTTCACACACATTGATAGCGAAAAATGTCGATAATTCTCTCATGAATATTAGATTCGTCACGCCTTTCAATGCGTTCGCGGCACTTGACAAAAACTGCGCGGCCGCCATTCCCGCGGCTGAATGTAAATTCAGCACTAAATTTCCGTCAGTCCGCTCATTTATATTAATCAAAAAATATAAATCAAGAAACGGAATGGCCGGCGTCGGCTTTTTGCCGCGTGCACGCGCGCGGCGTTCAATTATACAGAACGTTTCCTGACGGTTGTCCACCGGTCGAACGTCGAGGGCGGGGGGGGGGGGGGGGGGGGGGGGGGTCATCAATTTTCCAGCGTTTCCGATGCAGCGATCAAACCGATTCGCTTAACTGCGCCGCGGCGACACCGCGGCTCGCCAATTAAATTAAAACTCGCGGGGGCCCCCGTGAAGGATTATCATAATCGGCCGAGTGGAAGTCGTACGCGGCTCGTAAAACCGTGTCCTTTAATTCGACTGGCGAGGAACGCCGGGTCTCTTCATTATTCGATCGTGAAATGCCTAATACCGTCGTGACGGTCGCGTCGTTATTAACATATTAGAAAGCCGGGAGCGATTAATATTTTTACGGGCCACAGGAAAAAAAGGCGGCTTGCGTCAGAATCCGTTGATCAACGGTTTGATACATTATCCGTCCCGGTTCCGCGCATGGCATTTATTACTTATTGTGCCGGCCAGTGAAAGTGTACAGCCCGTAGTCGTGCTATCGCGAATTTCAACGTCATTACCTTCGTATTAGGAAGCAACGAAGATACCGCGGACATCGATTCATCTCGAGGATTTATTCGGGTTTTATGTTCATCGGGAAAATTGATTTGGTCGGCGGTGTGGCGGCGATAATGACGCACCTTGACATTTTCATTGTAATTATGGGTTCTCACAGCGTGTACCGTATAATTGAGGTGGTAATGATTGTTTATGGGCTTGCGACTCTCTTTGTTCCGTGCTGCATTGGTACTGTTTAGTATTCTGAGTTCTTGTTTACTTTGCGACCAATTTGGAAGGAATTCTTTTATTATTGATCATTCTCCATTGTAATATTCCTCTTCGGTTGATGCGAGCTAGAATTTGAATTACCTAGAACTATGATGGAAATTGTCATTTCATCTCCAATGCAATATTAAAATCAAACAAGATTTATCTACTAAATCCCATCTAAATAAGATTCTCATTAACAAGCTATAACACTCTCTACTACCCAATTCTAAATATACCCGCGCAACATAACCGAACATTCCAAGTACGACAGTTCACCGTCTCACCGACATCGCCCAGCATCTACCAACCCTACAATCCCACAAAGATCCAATGAAACAGACCGACCTCAACCTCTCGCATTCCACTCAACAAACAAAAACATTTACCCACGGCATGCGCGAACAACAGCATCTACTAAAGGGTCCCTCGAAGCCGATGTCAAAAACCGCAGGAATATCCAGCGGAGGCCAGGGCCACTTCCGAAACGCGACATTTTCGACGTTCACGTACCGTCGCGTCCAGCGTCCTAATGTGACATTTACTTCGCCACGAGGTTCTCCGGGGAACTCTCGCGGGCACGGAGGCAGGAATTCAAAAGTGTCGTTCGGGTGGAAGCGAGAAGCGTACACGGGCCGGGAGGAGAGTGACATCGGGACGAGCGGTTTCTGCATGGGTTGGAAGACAAGTGGGTGGGGTGCCCCGCGCGAGGATTGTCGTAAATGTCTTCATCCGTAAGATATGAGATGCCGTGGGCGTCCACGGGCACGTAGACCCTCTGGTGGACACCGCTCTCGGTTGTATTAATCCCCCGGCGAAAAGATGCCGAGGTGAAGGTGAAGAGGAAGCAGGGAAGAAAGATGTCAAGCTGGACTCCCGGTTCGCGGAATATCGCGCGGGTGATCGAGACACGCACCGTCGCGGTACCATTCCGCGTTCCCCGGGTCTACCTCCGTTGGATTCCGGTTGGACCTTTTTGCGATTCGGTAGAATGGATACGGATGGCGCGGTGGATGGGAATGAGTTTTGTTTGGGGTTTGACATTGTGTTGGTTTATTGAGGATGATCTGTTGGACGATGCTCGAGTATTTAGGGGATAGGATATTTTGTGGTCCGGGTTAATATCTTGCAATTGGGAAATGTATTTTTCTATGGTGTTTATTGAAATTTGAGTGTATTAGAGTTGACTGTTAGGATGGTTGTATGCTTAAGTTAGTAGTAGATTGCTCTGGGGTAGTTATATAGAAACTAAATAATTGTAATATTTTAAATAGGAACTTATCAATCGAACATTTCAAACTATATTTGCTAATCAGCTATACCGTATCATCGTTGTATTATCCCACACAAACAGAAATTACGCCGAACACACTATTCAACAACCCAGATAAGTTCCTCCAACAAATCATACCAGTTGTGTTCCAAATACCACAGTGCGCAACAGCAGACGCATCGCCGAAGCTCCCATTAATAGGTCTTAAGTCCTCAGAAATCCCGGATTCTCCTACAGCAGTCTTCCCCTGAAGCGATATAAGCATCTTAGATTCATCAATCCAACCTGATCATCCCGTAACACCGACGTCAAGCATAATTGAATCCAACAATCACAAAATAACCCATAGATCTCGAAGAAAAGGCTCGAGATTCAGTAAACGTTGAAGAGCTCGGAGAAGGATCAGCCAGGTCGGAGAGAAGAAGTTAAGCCGCGATGAATAGTGCCGAGGAAGAGACGTTGCCCGAATCGGGTCGCGCACTCGACATTGAAAACCGAGTACCCCGTAAGTCCTCTATTCTTCCGTTTCCACGAATCCTGTTAGTGCCGGGCCCCGCGCCCTCCGCGCCGCGAGAGGAGGCTTTACCTCCGCGTCGTATTCCCTGACCGGTGAAATTCCAAAGAGGCTCACAGCTTAGAGGTTCGTCGCGTGTTGGCGTTGCACGTGGGTTGGGCACCACGTTGAGCCCCCCACACAATGGTACACCTTGGCCGGTGTACACGGGAATAGGTCGGGACCTCGACGTGTCAGAGGTGAGGCCGCACCCTGCATTGTGTCCTACCCACGTGACCGTCGTACAAGTCGTCATTCGTGTCAACGTTTGCCCCATGAATCCTTCTCCGACCGTAGAAACGCGGATGTGTTGGTAACGAGTCGTGATAAAGACCGCCCGGGCCGGGCCGTGATCGTCGCGCGCGCACGCGAGCGTTCCGTCTCTCCCTTCTGGCCCTTTAAGGGAGAGGATGTCGTAGAATACATCGAATTTGAACCCCTAAACGCGCGATTCAACCGGCGGCAATAAAATATACGAAAACGGCCGGTTCGTGCGCCAATAAGGAAGAGGTGGTGCGCTCGGAAAAAGTCGGCTTTCAGCCGTTGCAGCTCTGTATGGGTTGTAAATTGAAGAAACGTTGTTGTTTATCAACGACCCCTTTTGGCGCGAAGATAAATTCGACGGTGTGGGTTCTTTGAATTTGGTTTCCGTTCTTTGCTGTGAGATTACTTCTGAATATTTTATTTTAACGCGTTGAATGCTGGTGGAAGTCACTGGTGATCCCGAGTTATTATAGTTCAGTCAATTAAACGATCGTTATTTGCAAACATTCTTATGTTACAGATAATGCTATCTAATGCGGTGGCATTCGGCAAGATAAACGTGCGATAATAATAAAACGATTCAACGAAATAATTCGATGTTACATTGTTTTCATTTTGTGCATTTTGCTGCGTGAAATCGTACGGCGTTCAACGTGTTAATGTTACTTTATAAATTGATACTAATTATGTAACCTGTTAACTGTGGAGTTTAATTTGAGAAATCATCTAGCTCGTCTAACACAAGCTAGATGCGCCTATATATATATATAATATATTCTAACGAGAAGCTAAAGCGAAACGGAGAATTACACGTTCATCTGAAAAAATCAATGATTTATCGTTGAAAGAATTAGTATCATTTCGATTTTAACATGACATGCACACTCGTCGGACGCAGTTAACTGGTTACAAACTGAATACAGATAGACGGGTATACACGGTGAGATGATAACTTTTCGAGTAGGGAACGAATATAATGATAGTTCTTCCGCGGAGACAACATAAACTGTGCCGATCACTCATCTTTCAACATCGCCGGTACTAGGACACCAAGAGCCGCCGCGAGATTAATTAATCCCATCCTCGCAACCTTCAATTAGAAGGTAAAAATCACACGTTGCTCGATCAAATGGAATGGGAACTCCCAGACAATTCATTGACGTTCAATCGGGTTTCGCGTGATTCCTAGCGTCGTACCTCGTTATTAGGTCAATTGTCTTCCCTTACAGTGTAACGATCGCGCGTCGTGATGCATGATGGAAGATTATAAAACTGCGCTCGATTCAATTCACCGGCGCGCCGTATAATTTATGCAAGCGATTACGCGGCCACCAATTATTAAGCCTGATGAATTACATGGCGCGCGTTTGACCGAGCGCAAGCCGGGACGAAGGTTCTAACCTCTGCATCCGAAACTTTCTATCGGCACAGAAACCGAGACGGTGTATGCTAAGTTCAAATACTAAAACGCCCCGTTAGCCCATAAATCTTAGCCGGCCATCGAAATGCCCGGCTCCGTGTAAAACCGTTCGAAGTCAAATTGCAGGGGAAGCTTTCCGCGTTGTGTCCCGACGTACGTTCACCCGATGGACCCGCTTCGACGATTAGAAGATGAAAAAAGATCGCGGGGAACGACGGTAGCTATCGGGAACCAGAATCTAATTAGCATTTCCTGCGGGATTTTTTGTGCGCGAGTTGGAAACGCAACTGGCCAGTCAGAGGGGTCTTGAACTTCGCTTTATGCGGCACCGTTTACTACTAACGTAACATCATAAAGTATAGGCGGCGTGCATTAGGCCAGTTCAGGAGTCGTTCCCATTGCGCTGTGAAGGATCTAGGCGCAGAAGTAAAATTTCGTTGGACTTTATTTTGTATCAGCGTCAATTTTTTAATGGTTTACGAACTCGATTTATTGCTGATGGATTACTACGCGTGTATTGTTACTATGTCAAATGTGATTGGTAATATTGTTATTTCGAAATTTTTTAGGCGTGCAATGTAGTAACAATGAAACTTGATAAAGCTACTTTGCACTTAATAGTACTTAATAGAAATAATATTGTGAATATTTATTTTCATTTTAGATTCTACTTTCATTAAATTATTTAGTCTATATGGTATCATTTATTCTCTATATATTTATATTGACTACCATGATCTCACTAAAAAATAATTTACGCCAACCAAAGTATAGTAATCAGATCCCAATGAAACAAATGTAAAACTATACCAAAACTATTCCTCCCTAGCGAATTCCTCCGCATCAATGTGTCGGAATGTAGTGTGTTATTTAATATTCGCGACAAATATGCTTACAAGTTATTTATTTGCGTAGATGAGTGTTCGGAGGCAGAACGGGTAATGTGTCGTAATGTAAAGTAACGTAATGTAAAAAGGTACTTCCTCGCGCCTTTCCGCTTTATTTATACTAGCCTTCGGAAAGGCGTTACCCCTTAGAAACTTCGAGGGTGGAGCTAGTTCCCTTCTCCAACGTCGCCTCGATTTTTGGTAGGGGAAAAATTATGCATTTCTAATTTGCAATGTTTTTTCCGAGCCGCGCTGACCGTGCGGCCGAAGAAGCCTTAACGGGACATGGCTGGCAGCGTTTATGGTAGGGTAGCCTATTCAGCTACGCACGTGTAAAAAGTGTAAAATATTTTCGCCGACTTACAGACTTTAGGGTAGGCCTAATTGCCTATACCTAAACGTCTGTAAGCGGTCAATGCTATTTTCTACCAACGCTGCGAGCCACGTACCGCTACATCACCCCCTTGCCAGTGATAACGCTATACAATATGTGTAAAATATATATACAGTATTAACATGTATTCTTACAAACTATTATGCCTTATACCTATCGGTAAACCTAATGACTCGCCCATAACGAGTTTTAATCGGCGCAGACTGTTTTAAAATACCTTTCGTTTTTTTATTTGTATTTGTTTGATTGGCTGCGCTTGATGGTAGACTCGGAAGTGTAGTTTCGGTTTCTGATTCGGAATGTTCTATGTCTATATGCGCCGGTTTGAGTCGATCGATTGATACGGTTCTTTCCTGTGATCCTATTATAATAGTAAAATGTTTATCACTTCGCCTAATAACTTTGTATGGTCCGTCATACAACGGTTGTAATGATCGTTTTGTTGCATCCTGTCTTAAAAATACATGTGAAGTTGTTTTCAGGTCTTTGTGTACAAAGGTTGGATGTGTACCATGTCGTGACGCTTTACATGGCTGTATATTTTTCATGCTCTGCTTGAAACGCGAAACAAAATCGGATGTTACTGGATTATCTTGGTTGTTTTTAAAAAATTCTCCGGGCAATTTAAGATTGCATCCATAAACTAATTCGGCTGGGGTTGCATGTAAATCTTCTTTGTAGGTAGATCTTATGCCTAATAAAACTAGCGGCAGTACTTCGGACCACCTGTCTGTTTCGTGACAACGGATTCCTGCTTTCAATTGTCGGTGTAATCTTTCTACCATACCGTTTGCTGCGGGATGAAAAGCGGTGGTTCTAATGTGCCGGGAACCCAAACATTGTGTTAATTCTTTGAAAAGTTGAGATTCAAACTGTCTACCCTGATCCGTAGTAATAACCGCTGGAACACCGAAGCGTGATATCCAGCCTTTTAACAGGGTATTTGCTATTGTTTCTGCAGTTATGTCTTCGATCGGCCAGGCTTCTGGCCAGCGGGTGAAACGGTCGACACAGGTAAGGCAATACCTGTGTCCTTGTGAAATGGGTAATGGTCCTACTATGTCAATATGGATATGATGGAATCGGGCAGCCGGTACTGGAAAATTTCCTAACGGAGATGTGGTGTGTCTTGTAATTTTGTTTTTTTGGCACGGTATGCATTCTTTAGACCATTTATTGCAATCTTTGTTGGCAGAAGGCCAAATAAAGCGATCGGTGATGAGTTTACGCGTTGCTTTAATTCCCGGGTGAGACAATCCGTGTAGAGTATTGAAGACTCGTTTACGCAGATTTTTTGGTATGTACGGGCGGATAGTAGAGGTGGAGATATCGCAAAAGATTTCTACATCGCCTTCACTGGTTGGAAAACGTATTTTCTTTAATTTAAGGGCTGTCTCAGACAGTAAGAGGCTTTGAAGCTCTTCATCTGCCTGTTGAGACAGAGCCATTTCTGTATGGTTGACCACTTTGCTAATTTGGTCAACTCGTGATAGTGTATCAGCGACTATATTATCTTTCCCGCTTACGTGCTGTATGTCAGTTGAAAATTGTCCAATGAAATCAAGATAACGGAATTGTCTAGGCGAAGCTTTTTCCGGGCGTTGTTTAAAAGCAAAGATTAATGGTTTATGGTCAGTGAAAATAGTAAAAACGTGACCCTCTAATTGGTATCTGAATCTTTTAACCGCGGAGTAAACTGCTAAAAGTTCTCTATCGTATGCGCTATACTTGCGTTGTGCAGATGACAGAGTTTTTGTAAAAAATGCCAACGGTTGCCAGGTATCATCTACCCATTGCTGAAGCGCCGCTCCCATTGCATAATCTGATGCATCGACACTGATGCAGAGTTTCGCACCAGGTAGTGGATGCGTTAGGAGGGTAGCTTCCGCCAGGGCTTCTTTTACCTGCTTGAAAGCTATTGTTGCTTCGGTTGACCATATAATTTCGGGATTACCGCGAGGAGGTGCACCTTTGAGTAAATCTGTTAACGGAACCAGTAATCTAGCTGCATTTGGAATAAAACGGCGATAAAAATTGATCATTCCCAAAAACCTTCTCAATTCCTTTACGTTTTTGGGCTGTGGAAACTTTACGATTGAATCTACTTTTTCAGAGTTGGGACTTGTTCCTTTTGCGTTAATAGTATAGCCTAAAAATTCTATGGTATCTTGACCAAATATACATTTTGCAGGATTAATAACAATACCGTAATCTTGAAGTCGTGCAAAAAGTTGACGGATGTGAGAAAAATGTTCTTCTTCGCTAGAGGAAGCTATAAAAATATCATCTAAATACGCGTAACAGAAATCTAAACCATGTAAAACCTCGTTTATAAATCTTTGGAATGTCTGAGCGGCGTTCATTAAACCAAACGGCATTTTCGTATATTCGAACAGACCAAAGGGTGTGGTAATTGCTGTCTTCTCTATATCTGACGGTTCGATCGGGATTTGGTGATAAGCTTTGACAAGGTCTACCTTTGAAAAAATGCGTTTTCCAAACAGTGAGTGGGGAAAATCTTCTATGTGGGGTAATGGATACCGATCGGGAACTGTACGTGCGTTTAAAGCTCTATAATCACCACACGGTCTCCAGCCTTGATCCTTTTTAGGGACTAGGTGGAGAGGTGAGGCCCACGGGCTCTTCGACGGTCGGATTATGCCTTCTGACAACAAATACTCGAATTCCTGTTTGACTATCTTTAACTTATCGGGGGTTAATCTGCGCGGTTTTGCGAAAACTGTGGGACCCGGTGTTACTTTAATGTGATGGGTGATTCTATGTTTCGCGACTACACCTGCGCGCGTTGGAATAGTGATATCTTTATATTCGGCAAGGATTTTATGGTACGGAGAGTCGCCGGCAATTGTTTTGATACAATTTAAATCCGCGACACCCAATTGTCCTTGGATCGATAAATTTGTCGTGTTGTCGATCAATCGCTTATTTCTAATATCTACCAGCAAGCCGTAATATTTTAATAAATCTGCGCCAATTATGGGTTTTGAAATATCCGCGATAATAAAAGTCCATTTTATAACGCGCCGCAATCCAAAATTTAGATTTAAAACAATATCGCCATACGTCGAGATGGTCGAATCGTTCGCGGCATATAAAACAAATGTCGACTTTGGGGGTTGTCCCCTTACTAAATTACGCGGGTATACACTTATGTCGGCGCCGGTATCAATAAGGTACTGTACCTTACTTTGCTTGTCGGTTAAAAATAAGCGGCTCGTAGAGGGATCGACAGGCTCTGCCGCATCTAGCGTCGATCGGCTTCGTTTCCCTGTTGTTGTTGGACGTATGTGCAGGGCGTCGTACATCTCGTCGACTTGTCTCCGAACCTCCGGTGATACCAGCACACACCTGGTTGCGACGGGCTAGGGCTGCGGCTGCGGCTGCGGCTGCGGTGATGCCATCTTCTTCGTCCGCGAAAAGTGGATGACCTTTTATGATGTTGCGTCGTGGAATTGTTTTTTGTCAGCTCCGCGACTTGCTGCGTTAGCCTCGCCATTTGTTCACAGAGCATCTCGAACCGTGTGTCCGTGGCGATAGTGGCACATCTACCGATAGGAGTAAATTCATTTACTTTATCGGCCAATTCCGCCATCTTGTCGAGCGATGCGTCCATTTGTGTTACGAGGATAGTTCGCATAGATGCTGGAAGACGATTCATCCAGATCGTACGCAAAAAATTTTCCGGCACTTTTATGTCACCCGCCAAATTTCGGAGGTGCCGCAGAAATTGTGAGGGTGTTCTGTCACCTATTTCCTCGTGCTCCAGGAGTTGTTGAATTCGCTGCTCCTGCGATCTCGACAGCCTCCGAATTAATTCCTCCTTAATTTTCTCGTATTTACCCGTAGCGGGAGGATTCTGTATTACGTCTTCTACCTCTTGTAAACATTTCATGTCAAGAAATGACGTGACATAATAAAATTTGGTTGAGTCTGCCGTTATGGAGTTGAGTGCAAATTGCGCTTCCAGCTGATGGAACCAGAGAGCTGGATTGCTGGACCAAAAGGGTGGAGCACGTATACCCACACGGTCAATGTTCAGCACTTCGAAAGGGTTTGCACCTTTTTCAGGGCTGAAGAAAACATCTGTATTTTCGTTGGCCATCACTATTATGCACTTATCACTTGTGTCTGTACTATTACTGTCACTAAATGTTTTTTTCACAAAATCACGTCGGGGTCACCAGTTGTCGGAATGTAGTGTGTTATTTAATATTCGCGACAAATATGCTTACAAGTTATTTATTTGCGTAGATGAGTGTTCGGAGGCAGAACGGGTAATGTGTCGTAATGTAAAGTAACGTAATGTAAAAAGGTACTTCCTCGCGCCTTTCCGCTTTATTTATACTAGCCTTCGGAAAGGCGTTACCCCTTAGAAACTTCGAGGGTGGAGCTAGTTCCCTTCTCCAACGTCGCCTCGATTTTTGGTAGGGGAAAAATTATGCATTTCTAATTTGCAATGTTTTTTCCGAGCCGCGCTGACCGTGCGGCCGAAGAAGCCTTAACGGGACATGGCTGGCAGCGTTTATGGTAGGGTAGCCTATTCAGCTACGCACGTGTAAAAAGTGTAAAATATTTTCGCCGACTTACAGACTTTAGGGTAGGCCTAATTGCCTATACCTAAACGTCTGTAAGCGGTCAATGCTATTTTCTACCAACGCTGCGAGCCACGTACCGCTACAAATGTGAAATCCACGTCCGATCAACGCAAACAATCGCCAACAATTTCATCAACGCATCGAATCGATTGTCATTATCAAGTCCACAGTTGACATACTTCGGCACACGTTAAACCAGTTCTAACGGCGTCGCAAGACACATCAAGTGCCATTAGAAATTCCAATGAACTCTAATATAGTATTCTAATTTTGAAATCGGGAGACAGCACGCCCTACACAATCGTCTCTCGTGTTTCCTGACAGGCTGCCCGAGGATGAATCTATGAAAGCATTAGTGCAATACCGAGGTCAAGTCGTAGGCAGATACGCCCAACTCTTTCTCCCTCCCCACCCGCGCCCCCCCTCGACGATCCTTTCCTTTTATTAACGCGGCATCGACAAACCCGATCGTCAGGTTTGTCGTTCGTAACCGTACACCGTCTTTCGCTGATTAATCATCTCGAACCGGAGCGTATATCATCCAGTTAATATCTCCGCGATCGATTATACGTAATGAGCAGATCGCGGAATTTATTGGCCGGCTTTATTGATTGGATTTAATTGTGCGTAAGGTAATTAAAAACCTTTAATGGGTGGCTTCCTTTTCTATTTAACGCGATAGTGACTTAATTAGAAGGCCTAGGGCTGTCATTAATTCTAACAACATGAAAATTGCTGCACGAGACTGTGAATTTACACATATATAAATCTCCGCGGTTTAATAAGGAGCATTTCTTTTCTTCTACCCTTTATCTAAGTGGTTAAGTGTTTCCCTTACGATTCGAAGCGTCACGTTCGAAATTAATTGCGATCGACGGGAACGTTTAACCAGACGGATGTTGTTGTTTTAGCGGAGTTACCGCAATTACGGGTTGTCTTGTTGCGTTTTGTGGGGTTAGTAATAAAATCCGGTTGATTTATATTGTCAGATGTTACTGGTGTCGGGGACTCTTTTGTTTTAATAAATTACTCCACGGAATTTACATGCTTTATATTTCCCACATTTTTTTTCTTGTAGTTTATAAGCTTTTATCTGGAAATTTCTATATTTTCGAATGTTTAATAGAATGTTTTCATAGAACTATGCAACAAAATTTACTGAAGTAGTATAAAATATTCGACTCATTATGAAATGATATTATAGTTTCACAGAATTTATCTCTAAACAAGTATTTCATTTTTCTGTTGCAGGTAAGCAGACATTTTTGCAATTGACAGTTCTCTGGGCGTTCTTGGATTGTTAAAGATCAGCAGAAAATCTTATTAGGTATAGGTGCGTAGAAGGTAAATGCATGTAGGTTCCATTATCTCGTTATAGAAGTGGTTTATCAGGGTGGTTCCCCGTTAAATGCTTTTTGTTTCGTTTGAAATTGTGCAGTCTATGGAACCTGAAGGAATTCTCACACTTTGTTTTGATTGATCGCGCGGAAATCGCGGAAGAATCAGCGCCTCCGCTGACCCGGAGCGCCTAAAGAGACGTAGGCCGATAGATTTATGAAAGCTTTAACCTTTCCCGTCGAAGTTGCTTCGCAAATTTTCGAGTTGCAAAATAATAGACTTTTTATTTAGACATTCCACCTTTTTCTTCCCATACGTTGATTTCGTGATTCGAAATTCGGATAAGAGATTCATTAAAATATTCAAATTTTTGTGAGAATATTCAGGCGATATAAATAAATATTTAAAAATATGTGTATTCTTAATTGAATATTACAATATAGAACAAGAATAACTTTACAGAAGAGTTACAAATCTTCTGAAAATCAGACTGTAATAAATCTCGCAGCATTCTACACCGCACGATATATTTTATATTTAACTTGAATAATTCGCCAATCAAAAATAACGGTAACGAAACAGAAACACACCGTGCTTATAAAATATACATTCTGCTTAAAAATTAATTATCTTCTGCCCAAATGAACCTTCTGACTTGTAGAATGGTAACACAGTGTATAATATATGTAAATTATTTTTATAATCTTCGCTGATTTTGTTCACTTCACGTTATTCCAGTTTCAATCGAGCTTTCTCTCGCCAATTAATAACCGAACATTTTAATTGATAATAATTATCTTAATTGATAATCCCCGGATTTAAATAAAAAGCTGATTCGGCCGGCGAAACGTTCTGTGGATCGGGAACAAAATGGCGCGGGACAGGCGCAATTAAAACGCCGAAAAAGAAAGGAAGCAGGAAACTGAAATTCAGAAACGTTGCTGCCGTTAACATATTATAATTGGTGATCGCGGCGGTCACGTGTGCAGCCTGATGTATCACGTTAATGGCTCGTTCCGGGATTCGCGAGAGGTCGATCGTATATATTCCAAGTTTATACAGTTGTTCCATTATTATTGACGAGTTCGATCCACCGCTAATTATCGCGTTTATGATATGAGCCAATTACCACGGCTAATTTGCACCACGCGAATGTACCATTAATATCGCATTATCACGCGTACCACCGGGTTTGCTGCTCGACAGTGGATTCGTTATGCAAATGAGCAACGAGATTAGCAAAAATCGCGGTTATCGATGTGAAAAAATCAATATTTATTGTGATCTCCTGATATGATTTTATACCTTCATGTCAATCGATTTCTTGAGTTTGGCAGGGAAATATGGTAGACCAAGGCGAATAAGTGCACAGTGTACATTGGATCGAAATAAGAATCTAGATTTGCTATATTGAAAATTATACTCTTCATTTCTACTTCTTGGTTTGTAAAAGAATTAGAAATTCTTTCTGAGCTGTACTCTTCATGTTCTAAATATTTCCATTTTTTCATTGTCAAAGCAGTCTATTCAATTCTGTTCGGTCTATCCTATAGTAAAATGTTATGTTATTGATGCTTTAATATTAAAATATGTATAATTTCTGCTTTTTGTTATATACATTGTATTTAACTGAAAAAACCTAATTTAATAATTTTCAGAAATATTCTTACCTTTTGGTATATTGTTTTAGCAGTTTTTCCGATTATCGAAATTAAGTTCGCACGATGCGAAAAGTATTTGAATTGAACTTCAATTGAAGTATATATTGATAAAGGAACTGAATTTCATTGAATTTACCTCTTGGATAATAGTGATTTACTGATAAGATATTTAATATGTTTATGTGAAGAAGTGATGCTTACGCAGACCCGGTACTCAATTATAATTTTCATTTCAGTGTCCTCCACGGACAAGTAATTGATAGTTCGACAATAAAATAGTGATTACAGCAAGTTACGGGAGTAAAAGATTTTATTATAAATATAAGAACCGGTGGAACATCAATTCTTCAGTGTCATTTTTTCCACGATGAACTATCAACAGTTATTCGCTGCATTTAATTGCGTTCTTGTCAGCGGTTTCTCTATCGTTTGATCGACTGTCTGTATTTCTTCGACGCTACGCGCCTAATAGGCCCTGATGAATTTCGATAAACATCGAACAGTATTCTTTAATTAATTGCTGTTTCAATTAGTTGTGTGAGTTACTAATTTTAATTACCTCGAAAGGGCAATGCTGCACGGAGACGCGAATAGAGGAAGACTGAAGGAGATTTATCTGATTACACGGGAGATCGGAATCAACGAAACTTTCTTATTTCACTCCTTCACTATCTTTGCAAAAATGTTTTCATTCATTAGAAATTTCACCTGTAATACACACGTAAATATTCAAGAAGACCTTAAGAACATTCACTTTTATAAACATTCCTTCTAACACTAAATTCTCTTAGTATTTAGTTTGCATTAGCAAAAATTCTTATTCGAAATCACACATTTCAAAGAATCCAGTTACTTCAACTATCAAATAAATATTCCACATCTTCAAAGTATCCAAATCTCCACTTGCAAGGTTTACCAATTCCATTTCCAAAGACACCAATAGTACACCAATCCTCCTAAAAACAGATCATCAATAACGATCTCCCATTTCCACACTCCAGGACATCACGAAAACATCTCCCAGATCTCACATTCCAAACTACCCCCAAATATGCACCGAACCCACACCCAAATCTCATCCACGTCGAATCCACTGCGATCTCCATCCGTTGCGAAAGGCCCGATACTCGAAAACCCAGCCTAGAGTTCAGCGAGCCTTCCCATTAGCTGGCGTAATGCGCGTACCCGCGGCACGATAAATCAGGCGGCGTAAAATCGCGGCGAAACACGGTGAGCAGGAAGGCTTGCGGAGGAGACGGTCCAGAAAGATCGTGACGAGTTCCCAAGCGCGCGAGGTACGGCCGGCAATAAATCCACGGGGCCTGCAAGTGGCGCATGAAAAACCGCGTGGAGCCGTGCGTCGCGTCGCGTCGATGGCGCGGCGTGCCTGGCCGGCGAGGAGGCGAAGCCGGGCTTCTTCGGGCCCCGGAGAGACTTTAACGACACCTCCCAGGCCGCGATAAAGATGTAAATCTGCCTGTAAGCGACGAGAAGTACGAGCACGGCAGCGGCCGCTATTAATTCATGCATGCATTGTTACGTGTCAAGCCGCGCGGTGTATCTGTCGGCAGATCGTCGTGACGAGATAAGCGAGTGAAAACCTTCCTCCTCTCGATCGGCCCTCCTCCTCCTCCTCCTCTTGTTCCTCCCCCGCTTCGTCCTCCAGGCCGGAGCCGGCGCGGCGCGGCGCGGCGCGGATGCTGGGAGCACGACGAAAAGGCTACTCCTTCGCACTGGCGAAGATTAATCGTCCACGTCGCACGGACGTCGTGATAATTCCTTTAAACGACACGCGGCCACGCGAAACCGGGAACTGGTGATACGGTGAAACGGTGCGGCCGGGGCTCCGGCCGCCGCGACGGTGGTAATTATTTCGTTTAGCGACGCACTGATAGACGGCTCGTGTAGGTACCTGCGCTCGGACTGCGACTGACGATCCGAGGGGTAATAACGTTATCGGACGGCGGTGTTTGACGACGACGAACACGCAGATGCATGGATTTTTAAGGTATACCGCTTTGACGGATGAACTTTGGAGTGAATATTCAAATTTGTTGGAAATCTCAATCGCGATGGAGGTTGTGGAATTCGGTGGATAGGAGGGGTGCGTCTTTGGGATGATTTGTTGGTTTGTTGACGTTTGTCCCCTGACGAGGGGACTTTGGACTGAACATTCAAATCTTTTAAAAATCTTAGCTACTTAGAATGGCGGAAGTGAAATTTGTTGGATAGGGCGAGCTACGTTTTTGGATGGTTTATTGGTTTGTTGTTTGGTTGATGAGATTAATGGAGATTGTTGGGTTTGGTTGTTTGGTAGATATTGTAAAAGATAGTTTGCGTATTTGACGGTTTTAAAGGATGTTGAGTTGATTGTTTGTTGGGGAATTGATTAAATTATTTTGTTGGAGTATTGGTTGAATAGCTCTTCACTGAAGTTTGAAGTGATTGAGTTATTTTGAATGATAAATACTGTTAGCGTTGTGATATTAGCCTTTTCGTGCGGGTATATGGAAATGTGAGTAGAGCGGAAGATTTCGTTCTTGATTCTCGGAATTTCTCTGTGAAAGTGTAGACCTGCATGAATTTTCGAGAACTGTCTGTGAAGAGATTGCAAGATAGAGGAACTAAGAAACTCGGAACGAAAGTATTTTATTCAAGAAAGCAGGAACCTTACAGCCGAGATTTATCATAACGATTATCCTCTTAACCATCCAGTGTCTCGTCAATTCTAAAGAAGTTTGGTTCACTCATTTCCAAATATGGACAAATAATTGTTACCCATATGACGTAATCAAAATGTCAATTAGTGAATTACTTTAACAAAGTTTAAATACAATCTACAAACCTTTAATAAAGTTCTACAATATTCAAGTCATACAAACCTCATCCACATACATTTAATGAAAAACCAAGGCAACCCCATGTACACTAATTGCAACACAGTAAATTCAATAGAACGCGTAATTACGTCCTGCTAAATGCATCAACAACAAAGAAGGTTCAAAATCAAAAATAACATCAGAGATGCCAAGGTTCTGAGGACCTTTGCAACAGCTCAATCAAGTTTTTAAAGTACACAAAATTAAGTAACCTCATTTAAAAATGATGAATACCATGTACAAACCTTGCAGTTGCTAATGATTCTCGTGAAGTTGATGGAACTTTAAAAATAAATTAAAAAAAAGATCAGACCTGAATTCTCCCGATAAAAGTCTAGAACGAGTAAAGTTATCAGCGTCGAACGAATGGGCCAGCCGATGCTGGACCCAATGGGATCCCTCATTACACCGACAGGAAGCAGGACCGACGATTTGTCGCGTAATGCGCGATATCGTGAATCTCGAGGTCGCAATCGCCATGACCGGCGCGTCAGACACGCGGTAACACGTGTCTGGCTTCCAATGAGAATTTAATTGCTCGAGCTTTCATTCGCCTACCGGTGAAGCAAGACTCTCCTCGGCCCTCTCATTTGCATTGAGAGAGCATGACCATATCGGGGCCGCTTCTCTATTGCCCTCTGCCCTTTCCTTTCTTTCCTTCCTTCTCGATATACTGTTTCTGCCGCAACGAGCTGCAGCTCGCGGAAGAACGATTTCGTTCGCTGAACGCTCTGCGCATCGAAATATGTACGTACGGTAGGACCTCGATTAACCCTTACGTTAGCAATCGAAATGTTTGCGTTCGTTCAATATTGCAGTATTCTTGCGTAAATGTTTTATTTTTAGAGCGAAACTTAACGCGAGTGTGCTGGGTTTATTAAGATCCTAAGCAGTTTCGTCACATTTCCAATTTTAAGAAATTATATAGAGTGGAAGTTTACAATTGGTATCCTGTTAGCATAAGCAGCTTCGGTTGTTCGCAGATTCAATAATTTAGATTTTTAGATTATGCCTCGGGATATGTACAGTCGAATTTATTTAGAGTCTCTATTAGGCGTCCAATTAAATTGGTTAATCAAGGTTTTACTGTATCAAATGTTTGGAGAAAGATTGTGGTTACTAATGGACTCTTGGCTGTGTTTGCTGTTAGTAACATTCTTTGAAGAGTGTTAATCGTTGCGGTAAATGTTATTAACATTTTATTTATTCAGGATGTCCTGTATAACTGAAATGGGATGATTCTATATGAAAAAGTATATTTAGAGAATAGAATAAAATGTTTCATTCGAAGCTTCCTTTTTAAGAAGACAGAGTTATATGGATATATGAATTAAAGACTTTCATTGATTAATTATATCATGTTGATTAAGGTTTTTCATCGACTTATTTCAAATTTCAAGTTTCTAATTTTAGTGGATTGCGAACGATGCACGAATCGTTGAAATAAAAATACACTGTAAGTTGCGCAACGGATTAATTGAATGCTTTATGCGGTTGAAGATCGAATGTGATATTTATACCGTAACAAATACTTGGTAGAATGGAGATAGCGGGATGAAAACTATAATCAGTTCGACCAATTTAATTATCTGCTATTAATGATTATCGTCCTCGCATCTCTCAGCTAGTTGCCTATCAGTCACGCTTGTCACTCTAAGATATATCAATTTATTCAGTCATGCTTGACGTACAGCAACACCTTGTCTAAGTTATCTGGTGTCATAATCGACGAACGATAATGTAACAGCAAGTGAGATCCAGAATGGATCACTATAAAATTCAAAATAACTACTAAAACCATGTTATCCAAACTAATAATCACGACGGAATAAATGTTCTCAATCATTTCTATCCTGTCCTTATCTGATCGAAATGTCCCAAGGTTTGCAGGATCAACTTTTATCGAGGAAAATATTTGGCTACTGTGTGCTATTATTTTTTTTAACTTAATTGATACCTTGATATTCAAAAGACTCTAATTTCGCGTTGAGGAACATCGTATCATAAATCTAAAAGTTTCTAGCTATTGGCGATGTCAAGTAACACATGTTGTTTCATTTATAATAGATTTATTTGTAGTAACGAAAGCTCGATTAAGGAATAAAATCAAAGTACTCGTTGAAAGGACAATCCTATTCCCTTTTAAAAACACGTTAAACATTTCTTTCCCTTTTTCATATTTCATTCTTCATTTTAAAAACTTGTTAAATATTCTGTTTTTCATACAAACAGTTCATCACTGAATCTCGAAATTCTGTTCCGCAAAAGTACGATAGATTATTCCAACGTATTTTCCGCTTCTCCAAGAAAGTGAACAACTTTTTCCTTCTCGTTCGGATAAACAACTCTCGCGAGGTGTCCGAAGCTCTGCAACTCCTCTGCGGGAGAGGAAAGAGTCTAGCAGGTTTCCGCTTACTTGCGTGTTGTTTGCGAGGCTCGCGATGCCGATAATTCTCATTGTCACAATGATGTTTATGCATGAGAGGAAAACGAGGAGGGGGAAGCGTCGACGCCTTGACACATACAAATGGCGATCGATAGTATATCGATGAAGAGGTCTTGCCGTTAATTGGTCAACGACGTTCGCCGTGGGAACAATTCTGATGAATAAAATGTAACAAAGAAACAATTGTCAACCGACAACTTTGGAATTAAAATTGATCGATTGTCGAACGACGAGAAATTTGTCTACGGCAAAGCTGGGTCACGCGTTACTCAATATAAGATTTATTTGTTTATACGTAACAGAGTCAATTTTTGTATCAATTTTTAGAATGTACTTAATAGATACTATATATTTTAGAAAATAAAAAATTGTTATATTGTTAGTTATAAATTGTACGGATCACATGTGATCCAATTTGATGGACGATTAAGAAATTCTAACTCCGAGACATTATCGAATTAAATCGGGTTATGCTGAATTCCATAAATATTTATGGGGACTTCTCGTATCTGATCGCGATTAGTTTCATATCGGCGAACCACGTGATCTATGGGGCGTCCTCCCGAATTAGAAGCGTCTCGCCGGTCGGAATTTTTATCGGCTGACCCCTTTACGACGGAAAAACCTATCGGCGAGTTATTCGGCTATTGATAAACGCTTAGTGCGCGCGGTAAAAGTATTCCCGCAGCTCGGAATGTTTATGATGGTGTTAAAGGTATAGCTGTGAGCTGTAAAGACACATTGTGGCGGACGAGGTTTATGACGATATTAAAAATATCTGTCAGAAATACCGGCGAGTGTTGGGGATTCGTCACTCGCTCGCAGTGTTCTTTTTTTTTTATAGTGTACGGTGGCAATATTCGTTGCTGCGTTTCGGTATGAAGTTTCTGCCAAATGTGTTCGTACATATTAAAATTTGTAGTATATAAAACGATAAGAATTTTCTTTGAAATTAGACATTGAGAAAGAAAGCGGCAATATTCAACGAAGAACCTTATTGTCGCAGTTGTGTTTGCACATACAGTCACAAACTTCTACAAACATTCCCCAACTTTTATGTAAAAAATGCTTATCTAGAAAATTAAGTACATTCAAACGAACAAAAATTACTATAATCATTGCAATAATCGAACTTTCTGCAGCTCTACCCGATAAGCTGAAACATTACAAACAAGTTCAAACATTCATTCCTCCCTACCGCTAAAAAGCTCCCCCCCCCCCCATCTCATGAATAAACTAAATCCTATCTCTCAAACGTCGTCACACAACTTCACATAAACCTAAAACGTTCTCCAACAAAGCCACAATCTGAACAATTAATACATCCCACAGCATCCTCAATCTCCCCTGAAAAATTCAATCGCTATCGTCTGGAATATTTCATTACGTCGGAACCCTCCATGAATCCGTTGCCATTATCTCGCCAGCGAATTAATTCCAAGCCCGCGTTGGCCATCGGTAATGGAGCGGCCTATCTCAGCGGAACCATGGAAAAACAAAATAACTCGTAACTCGTTCGTCTGTCCCGGGGTGAAGCGAACGGATCGCGATCACGCGGGGGTCGCGGTATCGCGGTGCCCGGCACAATGTGGCTAAATCGCATAATTAACAACGTGCTTCGGCCGAGCGCGAGATTACAGTCGAGCGTGGCTTGATTGCATTCTTCGCCGATATCAGCAGCGCATGAATCCTGTAATACTGGCATTACCGAGTAGTAACAGCAATCAGAATACACATTATCGTAAAGGCCACGTTCTCGCGCGTTTTATGGGATTTCCCCCTGTCGATGGGACCGGCGTCTCTAGGAGCCGGCTAGGTGGGGTTAAAGTGTACCGACACGGAACAACCCATTAACAGCCGACGCGAGAGCTTTTATTGACTCGTTTCGTAATTGCGAAAAGTTTCGATGACGCCCTCCCCCTTTCCCCGTCGCCCGGCTCTAATCTCTCTACATTGAGAGCTGGAACGATCGGAGCCGTCCGTTCGGACGGGCGATCAACGCAGGAGGTGAAGCCGAGGGAGTTTATCGGCTGGCCTTTGCCTGTTCGATTGCCACGCAGGTCGAAAACGACCTGCGAGCTTTCGGCCGAGCCGTGTTTCCCTGTCCTTCGGTAAATAGACGGGACGCGGCCGGCAGTGGAAGGTTCATTAGCGAGGTATATCAGGATCCCTCGACATTCCTCGACCCGGCCCGAGGGTCAAGGGTCCTAAGCGTTTTTCTCCATCCGCCGGGGATCGAAATATCGTTCCCTTGATGCTTCGCCCGTCAACCGGCTGATATCCCCGATTATAATTACTGGACCGTGGATATGTTTATGTGGGTATAAAACCGGGCTTGCGGGGAATTTATGCGTGGAGCGGGTAAGAAACGTCTGTCTTCGAGGTATTAATTGTTTTATTGTTGCGTCTGTTGGGTTGAGATGTGTCTTGGAGTTCACTGGAGGTGAGCTTTCTTGCGTTGGCCGGTGTACGGAGAAGTTTGATTGTTGAAGTTGGTTTCAATAGTGTTTCGTGGTGTGTTATGGTAGAGACTGTTGTGATTGTTAAACGTGTGGTTTTTTGAACGATCAGTGTTGAAATGATTGTAGAACGATTGCAGTTGTATCGTCGATTTGTCGTTTCATGGCCGTTTTTCTGTTGTTCGCGTCATTGTTTAACTGCTTTATGGTCCGATTCTAAACTAGATGAATATTCTCGCGATTATGCATGCACTGTTTAATGTGCGTGAGATACGTACCATAGAAAATATGCTAAATGAAAGATGTATTTTCATAAGCTTCTAATGACGAGACAAACTATGCACGGATCGTTTGCGTAACGGTCCTCACTCTAGTTACTGCCCACATCTATTCTTTAGACTGCATGCAAATTAATAAGGAACCTGTTATTCCTTAATTGTATTCGAAATTCTCTATATTTATAATCCCACAATCCTGCGAGCCACATATAAACTGCCAAAGAACACATCAGTCTTTAATTCTCCTCGAAATTCCTCATAATCACTGTTCCACAGTCCTTTAAAGTACAAATCACCCAAGGAAACACGTAATTCTTTTCTCTCTCCATTGTCAGCAATAAATTAACTACAATAACTATACAACTACAACAAATACCTATAACACCCGTAACAAATACTCCTATAACTATAACAAACCAACCATAACAAACGTAGTCACCAAAAAGAGTCACAGAAGCAACCAAAAGAATTCGAAATAAAAGCTACAAACCCGAATGCAGCGACGCGATAAGCCTAATCGCAGAACAGTAGCCAGCCGGAGGCTACCGGAAAGAGTGAGGCTCACGTGTACGGGTCAGTATCACCGAGTCACGAAAACGTCTTCGAATTTCGCGCCGATCGTCCGGGCTAACGACCACCGCGATACGATAAGTCCGCTAATTTACGTTTGTCGACGATACTGTGAGGGCCTGTCGTGGGTGGCCTGTCGCCACGGCGTCGTCGTCGTTCCATACGACAGTACGATATGTCCGCCATCTCTCCTCCGGCCCTCGCCGGCCGGCGAATACCGCGCGACATGCCCGCGATTAATTAGCCAGGCGAACGATATCGGCGAACGAAACTGTAATCGCCGGGATCGGTCACGCTTTTCGGGATGGCCATGACTACGCGATCCTGCGCCCCGCTCGCTGATCCCCGGTGATTGCACTATGTTGCACCGGCGCGGCCCGCTGACTGGCAACCCCTCTACCCAGTCCATCTACCGACGAAAGATTTCGTGATAGGTTGCGTTATGTATGGATAGAATTATATCGTGGGAAGGAATGCGGACCGCCTGGTCTTCTTGTCTTTAAGGTCTTCTCTTTTAAAGTTCTTCTTCTCTTTGCTTCTTTTCTCTTGGCGTGCGCATCCAATGCGATATTACGATGTCAATCTGTGGGAAGCACTGTGCTTTGCTTGAGAATGTTCGGGTAACCCCTACAATGATTTCGAAGGGAGTTTTAGTCTGTTAATGGTAATTTGTATTTTTTTCTAGAGAGTTGAGGATTTTCTGTTGATCGGGCTTTAGAAGGTTTAGGGTTTCCTCAGTGTTTCTGTTCGGTATTCTGTGATTAAAGAGATTAATTACTGATTTAGATAATGTATTTTTATGAACCTTTGTGGTTTCTTAAGTGAATATGTACAATTGTGAAGCTACTAATTAAGTTAAAGTAAAGGAATCCTGGCTCTCGTTGGCTAATGAAGATATTGAAGATACGGAAATAATTTCCCAGGTAGTTTGCACAATGCGCAATGTACCTAGATCACGTCTCTTTCACCTGCACTTTTGAAGAAACAGTTACGGACACGGCCTTCCTCTTGCACGCGAGTTATTGCAAACCAACTGAATCACAGATCAACGGTCCAACGTGAGTCACATTGGACTCAGCCATCAGACAAGACACAACAATGGCCGCGGAGCTGCGAAAGACACCCATTAGTCAAGCACCGAGGAGCTGACCACGGTGCGCCTCGTTTGAGCAAGAAGCGGAATGCTCGGTCTTAGAGTAGCGATATATTACGCCGGTAATTACTGTTAAACCGGCATCAATTACTATCAAGCGGCCGGCGCGCGCGGTCCGGGTAAACCTATAGTCGAATAAAATACGATCGTAACATCGGTGACCAAGAATGCCGATGTCAGAAATTATTCAGGGGTCGCGGATCCGTTTCTTGATGACTGCCAGTGAGTGATTCATCATTTCATTTAATAATTATTGACCAATATATGAAACGTCTCCTTTATAATACTATTATAAGAGGTTATTCAAAAGCAAATATAAAAATAGAGTTACGCTTGAAAACTTTTTTTCGTGCTTGAAACTACAGTTTATTGAGTTGCTATTAGTACAGTTTGAATTCATAGAGTTTTAGCAGTGATGTGTGATAAATTAGATTTTTGGGCTATAGAATTTTAATAATGGAGTTTCAATTATTAGTGTTGGAAGTATGAAATTGAATATATTGAAAGTAATACTTTTTCTATTTCTGACAAGTAATGGAACTTACTTCAGAAAGCTTATAATCACTGCCAAATAACTGTATTGAAAATAATTATACATATAGTTTATTATATAGTTTGCAAAAATGTTTCATGTTTGCAAACTTTTCAATAATTTTTATAAAGGGAATGCTCAATAGATATTAGGATAGACAAAAAGGTGTTCTCGAGAAATGAATTTATTCGACATGATCAAAGCTATTTAATTCTTTAAACGGTTTAAATCCGTCTGAACCTAGCATTGAAAATTTATTCATGATGCCCGTACGTCCTTCGAAGTAGCGACGCTCGAGGTGTCGATCAATGACATTCGAGACACCGGCTGCATTCGTTAACGTGGCTCCTGTCATTGGAATAATTACAGTCCGACTCCTTGACACGCGATCCGTGCCCCAACTGGGATCGCCATTGGCCGATGAACAATGCGGTTTGATTGGTGACGCGATTAATTGTGGGAACCGTTCAGCTCGACGCTTTCGAAGGACATTTGTGGTTTTCGCTTTTGTCAGGTGACTTGACCTCGGTAATTAATGGTGGACGGATTATTTTATAATTTAATCGCAGCTAATCACGGTAATATTAATGGGAATGTGAGAAATCGCTTTGTTCGAGGAATATGGTGAGCATCTTCTAAGGCAAAGAATAATTTAGTTTCGATTGTATCTTTCGTATAAAACATGTCTTTCATTTGTGAAGTAATTTCCTGTAAAATCAACCAACGATTACCATATTGCTAATATTGCTGACGCTGGTTCTCAGAAATTTCATTAAACTTCCTAGATTATTCTATGTAAATTCAAGAAAGAAACGCAGTAAATACATTAGATTCACAATTTCTTTCTTCTTAGCTACTTCAACACTTGCTTCAAAAATTCTTATCACTATAGAAAAAGCTCAATATGGTTACACTTTTATCTGTTTTAAAACAGATTGTTCTTCGTTGGCTTTAAATGTTGATCTATGAAGAAAATCTCAATAAGTTGCATCTTATTAATTTTGAATCCTGATCAACCCTTGTTGAAGCCATTGCTACGCGAAACGAGCAGCTGGCTGCAGCGTTTTGCTGCCGACTGTACGCCAGCAAGCAAGCAGTTAACATTAGCCATGATGACGAAGAAGGCCAGGGACTCGGCGAGATGATAGCGAGCGCGTTCGCTGGCTGCTCACATCGGTCACACCGCAGGTGACTCGTCGTGGTCCAGCTCTGACCCTTGCTCGACCCACGTACCTGACTTCCACTCCTTCCCTGCGTCCTCCGAGCTTCTCTCTTCTTATCCTCCCGGGATGGAGAACGAAAGTGGATTGTCGGTGCTAATCGTTTCTCGCGCACCGAGTCACCTTGCTCTTTGTCGTTCATCAGTGGATACCATTACTCGTTCCTAGGGATCTCTAATCGTCAGGTGCTTTCGACTTCTATGTAGAGCGATGACGATTCGCGTGGAAACCAGGGCAACCTCCATTAGCGATGAAGTTTCGATTTTGTGATATTTGATCTTTGAGCTTGTCTATTCATGGTTTAGATTCTCGACATGTTTGTAGTGGAATGTACTACTTGATTTTATGAAATTATCCTCCGTTTTATGTATACTGTGTTATAGTTTTTAAGTTTTAGTATATAAGTCAGCAACTTAGTCAAATAGAAATGATAAGATTGGGAATGTAGAGAACTAGAGAACTAGGAAACCAGAGAATTAGAGAAATAGAAAACTAGAGAACTTAAAGAATTGGAGATCTAAAAAGATAGAAAACCAGAGAACTAGAGAATCGGAAAACTAGAAAAACTAGAAAAATTAGAAAAACTAAAGAAACGAGGGAACTATAGGACTATAGAACTAAAGAATTAAAGAACTAGAGAATAGAGATATGAGAATTGGAGAACTAGAAAAATATAAAACTACAGAACTACTGAATTGGAAAGCTAGAAAGACCAGAGAACCCAGAAAACTAAACGCCTGAAAAATATAGAAACTCACCCTCCACACTACTGCCCCTACACTCCTCAATCTCCACTTCAGTAAAATACACCGAACAAAACATAATAACAAACTGTAACAAACTTCAATCCTGCCAAACCCGAACCTTCCATTCCAACGGTCCCTTCGCAACACCCTTCCTGCTACACCCAAAAAGAAGTCCTTCCCCTGTAATCCGAAGCTCGAGAGCCAATCACGCGATACAATCGCGACTCTCACCCCTTCTGCCTCTGCCCGGCCGTACAATTACAATACGTGACCATAATTCAATTCACTCGATTACTCGTCCGCACCGCGTTCCTGCGCGCCGCGCCAGGCATCAAGATACGCAAATCGATCCCGTGATTTATTCATCAACCTTGAGCCTTCCCGCACCCACGTATCTTTTTATCACTCCGCGTAAAGGAATATCAAATCCTTCGGATTATGCCTCGCGGTTTTTACGGACACGCGCGCCGTCTCCCGTTCACACCCTTTTTTTTCCTCCGCCCCGCCCGCCCCGTGTTTCACAAGAGTCTCTCCCCGGCCGGCTATCGATGGCACGAGAGGCGAGAGTATCGTTCACGTTAATCGCTCGCCGAGCACGAAACGACGAGGTCGCGTCGCTCTTTGTTTGTCATCCGCTCGTAACTCGCGCCGCTGTCGAGTTTAACATACGCGGCCAAGAAAGGGCGAAAGAGAGACAGAGACGGATAGTGAGAATCAGGAGGGTGGCCGGGGGGGCGAGGGAGGAACGGTGCCAGGACGTGTAAGACTCCGGTGCAACTGCGTGTGGAAAGTTTCCAGTGCACGGTGTGCAATCGCGGAACCCATGTGTGGGTGGTTTATTAACCTGTTTAGATGCATATCTAATCGTTTTTATCTGCGGAGCAATGTTAAATGATTCCGCGCCTCGGAGCGAGCGTCATTTTTCAAGCGCGCGCGCGTTTCCGTTTCCGCGCGCGGAAATGGACTGGCTATATTTAAGTCCGCGCGCAGTCGAAGGGATTAGGAACATTTTCTGGTGTGCAGTATTAGAGTTGATTGAGATCGCAGTTTATTCTGGGGAGAGTGGAATTATTGGGAATCGAATTAAGCGGACGAATATAGAAATGGAAGTTTCTTTTCTTGGGAAATTGTGTTTGATGGTTTTGTAGATATTCGTGTGGGATTATGGGACGGAGGAAGTACTTTTGAGGTGTTTCTTTTTTGAATTTAGAGAATTCTTGGAGAGTTGATGGTATAGGTGAAGATGATGAAATGCGATGGAATGGTTTCGTTTTTCTTGGTCGACAAAGGTTTTTGTTACTCACGTAGAGATACTATTCGCTCTGTGTTATCATGTTTATTATTGTATAGATATCTTTTGTTTATCTATAACCCTTTGCGGACGGAGATTGTTCAAAATATCCAACACTTTTAGCAGAGGAAGCTAAATAATACGTAGAACTGATAACGTTAGAAAAAGAGAAAATTGTTTACCGAGCTCCGTTTATTTGATTAATGAAATGGTTCATTTGTGATTTTATATTCTAGATATGAAACTTTAAAATTACGTTTACAGACGGTTTATTCTATTATTTTATTATTAAAGCGTTTTCTATTATTTCTCTATTGCTAAAGCCGACATAAACTTTTGCCAAGTAATGTTTGTAAAATTCAATATGCGTTAAATTTGTACGTTTCGTAAACCTAGTGTTGACACTAAAACTACCAGCTCAAAATGACTCACTCCTGATTTCTTCCTTTTGAAATGATTAAATAGATAACAGATGTTTCTCTGAGAAATTATTAAAGAAATTGATTTAGCAGTACTAAATATTTCTATCGTGAAATTTCAAAAAGTCAACTTAACTGTTTGGTCATCTTAATGTTAATGTCGCCAATATGACATCTGTCTTCAAAGGGATACCTGAAACAAAGTTCACTATAGTGCCCACGAGTAAAAGAATTTTCATAATTGCAATATCCGTGTGTCACAGCTTTCTCTTTGGGGTAGAAAAGAAAGCTACATCACGATTTCTACCATTGCCCTTTGCGTACCGTTTACTTTGGCCGTGATAAAACAATTATGTAACTCATTTACTGTTGGGAACACGCACACCGAGATCGGTTAGAAAGAGGGCGGCGGAGGGAAACGCGAAACGAGCCAAGTATAGAATGGCCGAGTCGTGGGAGTACGGTTTTTACATTTCTCCGGGATGAAAATTTCCTGTCGAATCACCGCGAGTTTCTTATCGTCGCCTGTCCCGGCTGCGTAGGAAAGACATTTACTTAACTGTGTATGATATTTCAGCTTGTAACGTAACGTCGTAAAGATGCAGAGTGGTTTAGCCTTTTACGATCCCAGATACCGATATTGTGATAACGCTGTCATAATCCGTGAAAAGTTCGCGGCGGTCGCTGCTCTTTCATTATGGACATTTCAGTCCTAAACGGTTCCGCGTACACTTCGGCCACGTTGCAGCGTTAAATTTCGATCTAAACGAAAAATTACCATTAAATGTTTGTTGAACTTTATCTATTTCCTTCGGTTTCATCTTTTTTTCTTCTCGCGCGCGCGCGGGCGCGCGCTGCTGTTACGCGCACTTGTTGCTGCACATTTTAACGACCGGTTAAATTTTAATCTCTCAATTTATACGCTTTGCATATGCATCGCGCGCCTGATTCCACATTTATAATTATGTTTCCTGCACTTATACGTCTGCTCGTGTGGATATACGCTTATACATCCGACTTCGGTTCTATTTGTGCCCGTACTTCCTTATGTTCTTATCTGTATCAGATATGCATAGAATTTTATTTATATTCGTGGTAAAAGGATACGATTAGGTTCAGCGTGTTCTCCGCTTTACATAAAATTGAATTGCAATGATTGAATCATTGAGGACTTACAGCGAGGATATAGCGATACCGAAAAATTAGAAAGTTATTTAATAGGATAATTTAAATTAAAACAAAAGTGTTGTTAAAACCATTTTAATATTTCATTACTGCAATTTATACAATGAATATTATAACTTCAACTTTTAACCTAAAACCGTAATAGACAAGAGTACAAAGTTTCAGAAAAAAAGCTATTCTCTTTGTTGACCGTCGGCAATAACGACAGTAATCATAAACATGAAACGTTAACCCCTACAACGGCATCAATCTAAAAGACACTTCTCTAATTCCCCTCAGCTTCTCACTTCCACGTCCCTTCACCGTGCCCCCTCCACCCTTCTCCCCACTCATACGCCCACGGACTTCCGTTTCCAAAGAATCGAGGAACACGCGAGGAAATTATCATTTAAGGCGCGTTGCCGTAGCCAGCGCAGCGCCAGGCGGACTTCCTCCATCCACCGGCGGCGCACCGCGTGTGTCGTCGATCTTCATCCGGCGGGAGTGACACTCGAGTCACGCCCAGCATTCACGACACCTACACGACCCTGAACGGAGGACTAGAGAGAAGTCTCTGTCCACGAAACGGTAGACACCTACGTCTGCTAGCGATACGACCAACACACCGGGGAACAAAGTTCACCGCGAGGTTGTGTTCACGGCGTACGGGTGTCCCGCGGAAGAGACGCCAGCGAGCGCGAAGAGGAAGAAGGGAGAAGAGCGAAGAGCGAAGAGAGAAGAGAGAAGAGAGAGGAGAGAAGAGAGAAGATAGAAGTCGAAGAGGTGGTTAAGAGGTGGAATGACCCCGCGGATCGCATTGTAGGCGAGTATAGGGCCCTTCCCCGCGCCGGGGGTAACATATGCGTGATGGCCAGCGAAAGCTACGTCACGCAGGAACGCGTTCCCTCCTCTCACCCCACCGACCCGCTCGTTCCCCTTCTTGATCTTTGGATCGCTACACCGTACCCTTTTCGCGCGGCGTGATGGGCCCACCGAGAGGTCACCGCGTGCTCTCTGCCACTGGACGAGCGGACCGTTCGCGAGTACTCTTCCTGGGGACTTCTGCGCTGGCCGGGATTTAGAGCAGGTGGAAGAGAGTTGTCGGAGATGATTGGTGATTAAGTTTTAGGTGAATCTTGTTAAGGAAATGAGAGATGATTGGTAATAATATTGGGGATGAGAAGAGGAATTTTGTGTTGGATGTTCGTAATTTTGGGAAGATTGATTGAAGGATTTGGATTTTTAGTTTTGTATGTATTTTGTTGTTGGTGTATATTGTATACGTAGTTTGGTACGTATTGTTGTCGATGTGGTTTTATGATGTTCTTTCATTTTTATATTTTCGAGTTTCAGTGTTAATTGTGCATATGGTAGGTATAGGATTAGATAAGTATGCAGAATGGTTTAAGATAGAATGAAGAAGAAATATCTGATTTAATCATTTATGAGAGAATTCATTGATGTACACTTAACATATGTATTAGCATATATTGATAACTGCGAATAATAAGAGGATTATTGAATATAAGTATGTTTTTAATGAATTCTTTGAATAATGAAAAGGTTAGGATTTCTTTATGTTTACGTTTTAGTAGAACGAAATCTGCATAAACGCCATCGTAAACAATTCTAATAAATTAATCACCCGAAAGAAAAAGATAAATGTTTTCCAGAAAACGTGTTATTAATGGCACATGTGGCAGGAAGAAAAAATCACATAAAAATAACGGAAATACATGCTGATATCAGCTACCGCAGAAAAACTAGACTCTATCGGGAAAAAAGTAACAGGAGGCAAAGAATTTATTAATAAAATCAGCTTTTATCAGATAAACTTATCGATATACTTTCAACTGACACGGGTCGATTTGTATTAATCAGTCCAATTATAAATGATGAATACCTATGTAATCCTGAACTGTGAAGTCATTTCCAAGAAAGAAACCGTTAAATATTTATAAATCAATTGCGTTCATCTCAAAATTAGTTGTCGGTGATGTCAACTTTTTTAAGACAGTGAGCTTGTTTATATTGAAATTAGGAATTAATATTCATAAGGCAGAACTTCGGACGTCATTAATACACTTCTTTCCCAAGAACCAAATTTCACTATACTATATTCCATATCTCCATTCTATACTTTACTTCATCTAATCAATTAATAGAATTCATCAATAAAATAATCAAACTTTATATTAAAAAAAAATATTGACAAAAATTAATTCTAGATACTTTTAAATTGAAAGATTTTATTTATATTATACCTTCATAATTTACCAACTAACACAGTACACCAATAAATCCAACCCAATCATAAAACATCCAAATATTACCAATCTTTCATTCCTAAATAGAAAACTAGTGCAAATAATTTTTTACCAAAATAAAAACAAATGATAAAACAGCGAGTAATCGACTAATTTTTCTCGATTCCTAATTAACACTAACCATGCTGGCTCTTTTCCTGCCGTAACCAGTCAAATAACTGGCTGTAAAATAAAATTAAACAAGTTAGAGGACAAATGTTTTCCAGTAAAAACAGAAACAAAAAGAAAGACAAGAATTGAAAAACTGAGTAATCGGACAATATAGGAATTGATATTTCCTACCGAAGGTGTCAAAAGACATCTCCTGAAATTTTCACTCAAAATTATTTTCCCAGTTAAATCATTTGTCCTTAATCGAATTTTGGACATTTCCTACAATTAATTTCATAATTATTACTGAAAAACTCGAATAGTTAATTCAGATTATACGACTAAACTCGGAAAATAATTTCAATTTAAAAACTCCAAAAGTTTCTTTCGACACCTTCGGTAAAAATAGTGTTGAAATTACATACACAAATAAAAAACCTAGAATTATAAATCCGGTCATTTGACTGGTTCTCGGTACGGTTAGCGTTAGAAATTTCTAGTAAAAAGAAATCTTGTTCACATCAGAGGAATTCTGCCCTATAAAGGGTCAAAAGAACCCGCACGCGTCCTCGTGCCCGCACTTGAATGATCGCGGCCACGTGCTCCCTGCTCCCGCATTCCAGCTACACCTGAATGCGTCATGGCCACGTGTTCTTAGGGGGATGTTAATTAACCGGAACCATAATAAATTGCATCGTTTCCCCCTTTCTTTCATCGCCCATTTTCTCGTCTTGAACGTCGGCTAATAAACGCTTGCCAGTCACGTGATAGCCCATTGTGTACCACGGGAGGCCTTCCACCTGAAACAGCTGATTCGACCATTCTCCGCACGACCAAGGTTACGCCTCGACGGGAAGAATACGTGGTCTTATTATGCGGTCCGCCGTCAGCTCTCGATCGGATCGTGCATTCGCTGGTTCGCGGCCGCGGCACACTCGATAAGAATGCTGAGTTAGGCGATCGCGATCTCGGCCACTACGCGAGCATTCCTAACCGCTTCGGTTTCGTTACGATGGTAATGAACTTCGTTGGGGAATTCGCGAGCGATTGGAAGCTACTTAACATATCGTTCGTGAAATGCGACGATAAGAGATTTTATCTTTTAAGATTGAATTTTGCTCATTTGAGGTTTGCTTTTAATTTTGGTAGTTCCGATTTTCGTTTAAATCGTGCTGGTTCGGGTTTTGGTTGTTTAAATTTTAGCTAGATGGTTGACTTGATTAGATAGGTTCGTAGAGAAAAGAATTATCTACCTTGTCATCGTCTGTTCTCTATCTTTTCTGTTTTGTGATTCAAATGTCTAACGCATTTGCCTCGATTTCCTTTTCTCTTGTGAAAGTTGATATTCGCTACTGATATTCAACGTACGATTGATGTTATAAATTATGTAAGATACTATGTTGGAGTTGAGATCTGTATTACAGTTCAGTTTGCCCTGAAATCTACAATTTCTATTTTAAAAGTGCCTAAGCACGATAATATCATACATTAATTCTATAATTTCGTATTACACGTCGAAAACCGTAGATAAATATTGAATTTCGCAAGAGAAGGAGAGAAGCACTTATCAGTCATTTGAATAATAGTCTGAATCATTATTTACTCTCTACTATTCATTTACTGTAGAATTATGACAATCATCCGAAAGCACGGTCAAGTGTGTTGACCCCCGAACTCCATCGTTGCAACACCGAGTGATGCAAGGCGTGATGTTATCACATCCGCATACCGAAAATATTCTGATTCGGCAATAAACTGGCACGACATAAAATTGGTAATCACGAGAAACGAATGGCTCTTGAATAATCGAAATTTACGAGGTTACAGGAAATTTCCGAATTTCGTAATTTTTCGGATTTATCAGCATCAGTCGTGCGTCATGTAAAATTCGCAAACGAGATGATATTCGAGCAGTCGAGACCGTCTGTAATTTCAGCTGTGTGGCCGTCGCATAACGATGACCTCAACGCGTCCATATTTCACGCCGCGGGGTCTCGTTCTGCATAGTAGCGTCGCGACGTTCTCTCCCCGAGGATGATTCCTCGCGTGCTCCGAGTGCCTTCACCTACTTAGCGGTTACAATAATTTGTTCTGCGTCCCCAGTTTCGTTAAAACGCGCGTAACGTTTCGGTTTTATTGATTCCTACGTCCGTGCGTTCTGAATACAATATTTAATGCATGAATATAAGTAGCCGATTCGAGTGCCGTTTAATGAAGAGCAATAATTCATCAGAATTGTAAGGGAATTTAGTGAATATATCTTCGTCGTTAGAATATTGACAGTAAAATACATTTGCTTAATACATTTACTTCTAACCTTGAAAAATATACTAGTGAAAATACACTAATAAATATTAAACATCCAAACATTCGTATACATGTGATAATACAATATCAAATACTACCAAACTAAACCATTCTATTTACTTTTATACATCTATTTTACATACATTTATTTTAAAACTATTAAGTTTTGCATTTAATCATTGTTTACATTACGATTGCACATACCAAAATAGTTTCAACGAACATCTAACCAATCCCTCAATCAACCAACTGAAACCTCCAGAAATCGGACTGAACTAAAATTAAAGAAACCCAATCGCACGCTTCGAAAGATACCAATGTCCATGAAGACTCCAATTCACAATGAATCGCATGACGGATCATTGTTACATAACGACACGAGAAAGAGCATTCACGCGTTGATTCGGAACGTCAGGCGAAACCGTGTACGATCGGCTCATCGGGTATTCATCGAGTTAGCAACGCGTCTCAATATCAGCCGGGCGCGCGAGCCTGAGCGATTGCGACACGGGTAAACGATAATCGCGCATTAATTGCCAACCGAAGCCGCGTTTCGTACAATTTATACCGCGGCGCGTTGTTGCCCCGCGTCCGGGATCCTCGCAGCGAACTTCACCCACATGCAGAGGGGCCCAGTGAATGACACGCGCACACGCACGTAGCGGGCAGGCAGCGGCACACCGGCTACTGCATTATGCATTAGTCATGATTACAAAGTAAGTGGCGTGCTCGTGGCGCGTCTATAGTAATAACGGCGTATTTGCGGTGCTTATGATTTTCCACTTGAAACGGGCATAACCCGCTTTAATGGCGCAGCCGGCCGGCCCTCCCGGTCGCGCATAACTTACGGGCAGATTTACAACGCCGTACACGGGGATCCGAGGCGGCCGGGGCCCGCTGACGGCGCTGATCGCGTTAACGTCGTGACACTAATCTCTCCCCTTCTTCCTCACTGTCGCGTTTCTTTTACCCCCGCGCGCAACGCGAGCTGGATCGGCCTTTAAAGGTCGTCTGGCTTGGTAATTGTCACTGGGGATCTACTGGACGCGAGGGACTGCCGCTAGGGGAATAGGGGATTTTTCTGAGGACTCTGGGTAGCTTGGTATATGATTTTCAGGCATTGATTGGGTTTTCCAAGTGTTCGCTGGGGATTTGTTGGGATTTGATCGTGCTGGGTAATAGTATTTGGGTGGTGATCCTTTGCGATCTACTGGAGGCGAAGGATTGATGCGCATAGAGGATTTTGTGGACTTTGATTAACTTGGTCCTCGATTCTTGAGTATCGACTAGTTTCTCCAATCGTTATTTTGTGATTTGATTGTGTCGGATAAAAGTATTTTGAGCGGCGAGTCTTAAAGATAATAATAATTAACTTCAGCAATATTACCAGTTGGTACAGTACACTGTAATGGCTCTTGGTCCACTGTAATAGCTGCCACAGAGATAGATTCGCAGTTGACCATCATAGTGGCTTTTAGTGGCTTTCATTAAATGAACAAACGGATATCTAACCGGTGAATAAAATATCGAAACGTTAATCCGCCTCGCCAAACACAGAAACTCTCTTACCCAGATAATACTCGTAAAGATTAAGCACAGATCAAGAAAGATTACCAGTTTTCCTATCGTAAACGTCAATGAGTGAAATGAACTCGTCAGGTTTATTATGCAATTAAAATCTTCAACCCGGGGTAGCATTTTTGAATGTAAATAAACGAACGGAAACATGGTATAGTCGAAACAATCACTTAACAATGACTGTGGCGGAATATTTAATTACCAATGTTCACGCGATGATGTTGGAAATATTAAGATAAAGCAGTCCGGGTATCTTGTGCATTAAAAAAATAATGGCTCGCCACTTCTGGAGTTTATAATGACGGTCTGCATGCGGCAGCACCGCCTTAATCGTTCATTAGGTACCGCGCTAACCCCGGATGCGGACATTCGAAGATGGTTGCGTGCACGCGCGCTGCACGCGTGCAAACTCTTGCCCGGCGAACCGACAGTTTTTCAGCCGGCCAGCCTTGCCGAGGCCGACGCAAATGGAGGAAACGGGGGCTTCCGGTCTTGCTTCTTCATCTTTAACCATTCCAGCGAGCGGCTCGGTCGCTTCCCTTCATCAACGCCGTGTTTCGCTATTTCTCTTAACTTCTCGCTGAACTAATTTCTTTAGCATACCTGCTCCGCTAGGTAATCCACGTTCGTTTTGACTCCTTTTGTTTCTTTGCCCCTCGTTTGTTCCGCGTTGCGCTTCCGAACTAATGCGAAGGAGGTATTAAGAATTCTAACGGGATCGAAAAATTAGCATACGATCTGGTAAAAACATGTCCGCCGATACGTTAACGTACCCGCTATCAATTTTTTCCTGTTTACTCGCTGATGTTTTAGACTTTATATTTGTATCCCGGATTCTGGTAGACTCTAAATTGAATAACAGTTGATTGTAATTTATTAGATTTTCTAGATAAATGTTTAAATATATCTTATCTAAGTATAAGCTAGCTAGAGTCAAGATAAAATTCAAGTTAGGGTAATGAAATAATTAATCAAGTTTCCCATTTTTAAATAAAAATTGGGGAATCAAATTATTCTGTTTGATATCGATGACAGCGAAAAATTTCCATATCTTCAGAATTGAATAGAAGTATAGTATAATTGCTTTATAAAATCATCTCTGGATTCATTTCTAAATCCCCGTACCTATAATAATTACATATTATACTTGTATAATTTACGTCTACATTGGAAGCGATAAAGCGTAGTCGAACACGTTATGAAACAAAATTTCATAACATGCTCGAAAATAAACAATTTTTTGATCGTCATGTCTTTGAAAACTCAAGGACCATTATACTTATTTAAAAGTTAACAAAAGAATAAACGATTCCGAAGAAAGAGGAAGACGATCAGTCATTCGACGCGAGAGCCACTTGATTCCAGCTCCTTTCTCCGAATACCCTAGTGTTCTTCGAGCGTTTCACGCGAATTCCGTCAAAAAGACTTTCAAGATGGGAATAATTACCGACAGTTGAAAGAAGCGTTGCGCCATCTTTATTCCTGTCGCGAGGCGCTCTATTCCCGACCCCGAGGGTCAATTCGTTTTAGCCGCAGCCCGAGCGAAATAATTTATGCTCGGCACCCATTGCTCGCTGTTCCGGGTGTCCCTAGATTTTCCACCACGTTCCGGCAGCATTTCGAGCAGCAACATGATAATTAAGTAATTTGTAACCTTTCCGAGCTCTTCATTTCCGGGGAAGGAGGCGTGGGCCTTTGCAGATATGAAGACCTCTCGCCGCACGAAACAAATCCGTGGGAATGAGAGATGCTGGAGCTTCTTGATGGACCTAACAAGCAATCCGAATTGTACTTTGTAATTTTATGGAAATTTTACGTGGTCTATGGTAGAATATCTATTACATTTAATAATAGAATGTGTATTATATGGAATATCTACTGTAATATGGTATTTTTTGGTTTATTTCCCAATGATTTTCTGATAGTTTAAATTTTCTATGGATTTATAGGTCGAACTATAGATTAATTATAAGATTTCATTTGTTAAACCTCATGACATTTATAAATGTACATTTATTTTAGACTTCGTGCAACTTTTAGTATTGTGTAAATGTATAAATTGATTTGTTTATTAATTGGTTATTTGCTCGGAATGATTAGCTGTCGATAATTCTAGTTTCTCTTTCCGCTCCAACAAGTTATTTTCAGGTCGTCGTGGTGCTTGAACTTTCAGTTACGAAAGGTCGACGATACGCGAGAAGCACAAAGTTCTTCCACCTGTTGTTAGAACAATGCGAGGTTCAAGTGTGAAATATCGTAACGACTTGTTAATAGAAGCTAACAATACCGTGTCGTCGCACCTTGGAGTTTAACTCGACCGTGTTGTGTCTTTGAAAACGGGAACGTCGGTTTTCCTATGAGTTACGTTTTATAAATGTTGCGAAGCTATTAATCTTCAGCACATAGTAATCTTAATTTCCGATCTTTATAGACATTTAAATAATTTTACATAACGTCGCGCATACATCATACACCTGCTAAATAAAACTGACAGTATCTCTGTCATAAATGGAGATTCAAAGAAGTGATAAGAAAAAGTGTGTATTCTTCAATGAAATCTCCTTACATTTAATACTGTTTCTTCGCAACTGTATTAATTCATAACAAGCACACATTCTTCAATTAATTTTTATTTCTAAACTTCATTAACTATTTAATTCGTACCTACACTAATCTCCTTACTATTACAAAAACAATGCACTTCGCTTTTAATCACACTTTTTGTTACAGAAATTTAGAAAATTTCAGATAATAGATTCAATTATATTTAATTAATGTCATTAATTGAATAATCGTAATACTGTTGCAAGCAAACGAATATTATCCAGCTTCGCAAACAATAAACTATTTAAAAAGAGATAGGCAGGTCGAGATTGCGTTATATTTGCGTTCTCACTTCTATGAAGTATTATTTGCCTTGAAAAGTTGCGCGAGCGCCGCGGTAATAAGAATTTTTCGCCGCGCGTAAAACCTGCAAATGTTTAACGGCAAACAGCTGTCGCTCCGGGAACAATTCACGCGCTGACTGGTGGATTTCGCTAAAACTCCGAACGGTCATAACCGCTAGAAATTTTTCGCCGCCCGTGAATAACTAGGAAGATGTCCGAGGAACGATCTGCAAACAATAGTTCGGCTCTTCGGGAGTTCCGGAATTCGTGTTATGATATTTGTCGTACGTGACTTGGCCGTGCTACCGCACTCATAAAAGTTGCGGTCGAGATGTATCTTCCGAAGGAAACGTGACGGAATGCGATGGAAACCGGCAGATAATGCTTTACAAGCTTTCCTTATTACAACGTGAAATCAAAACTCGACCCAGACGCGTTAGAAAGTTTCAATGAAAAATGATCCTTGTTCGCACATCTCGTGTTTGTTTTATAACAGAAAATTATTGTGTAACACCACCTACTATAACATCATGTTTTTATTATACTTCAGACGTACGTACAAGTTGATACATCGTAAAACACTTCGTTTCAATATTGCCTTAGAACGGTTTACAAAAATTGTTGGTTTTTGTTTTTCAATGGTCGTTTTATGACGCACGAATAAATGTCGTAAATGGACGTGACGAAACGTTGACCAGCAAAACGGACACTTATTATTTAAGTGCTTATACAATTTATATAATTCTTACGATCTTCCATTACTCCTCGACGAATTAGATTTAATAACTACGCAACAATTCACTTTTCTCCAATATTTAATTACCTATTCACTTCCATGCGTCACACGCGCATCGTATAACCACGATTACGTCGACTCGCGTTTAGAACGTTCGCAGGTTTGCGAAAAAAAGGAATGATTATTTCGTGTAAATTATTCATTACCATTTGATTAGCCGGTGCGTCGTCTCGCAGCTATTAAATTCATCGATTTGCAGAAGTATTGCGCGCGCGCGCAGTGGAAAAAGATCGAGGAGCATCAAGTCGATTTCATCGGGGACGTAAACATCTAATTTATATTCCGACCTGAATTTATTTTCATGATTAAAACACGTCCCGTCCTTTGCGCACCTCTCATTTTGTTTTTCCGAATCGTCGTAAGTTGGCACGTAAGGCGATAAATCGACACCAGAGGCGGTGTGTATCAATAGCCTGTCGTGCGTGCGCTAGAAAAATGAACGAGGAATAAAACCCATAAAACGCGTGGACACGAAGAATTCATTTTCTTAAGTGCCCGGGGAAGAGGCTTTAAATTTTCAAGGCGTAACAGGAGATGGACGTATCAAGATGAATGAGGGTCAGTTTCCTGTTAGAAGATAATATCTAATAGAATTTTGATGGGAAGCTGTAAATATTCCGGCCTGTAACGATGAAGTCATTGGATAATGACTATCATCGGAATGGCTTTTACGATGTTCTTGTACAGGCTTTTTGTTAAACGTAACTGAACTCTACCAATTTCAGGATTCCGTTTCGCGCCGCCGGCAGCTGTAAAACGGAATTAATGCGCATTTTTACGCGCCCGATGATATATTTGTGATTGCTCGTAAAATGATGGACTGCTGCAATTGAATCCCCCCCCTCCCTCTTCGACTCGTTTCTTTTTTCATTCGTTTCTGTATCCTGAAAATCGAGTTAATTAAAATTGAAATTCCCCGGCCGATCGTTTTCTTTTAACTTGTGCGCTGAAACGCCGTTCGATAGCTGCCTGTAAGGACCATTCGGTTTAACCGTGATCGAGGAAAATCGATTCTTCGGTATCATCGTCGTTCTCTGAAGTCCCTTTCGCAGATATAATTTATCTACGATGGGGATCGACGCTGTGTAGATATATTTTCTTAGAAACTTCAATCTAAATTTCGCAATTATCACATTTTCTCCCTAGAAAATAAATCATAAATTACCATTAACGATACCAATTACACAAGAAACATAACTGAAAATTCAACAAATCAATAACATCAAATTCTATGAATCCAATTCACCATCACAATATAATCTCTAAAACATCAGAACAAAATCAACCAATCAACCCCAGAAAACCAACAAAAAACACTCGATAAACCAACCACCGCGATAGGAAAGTCAAAATCTCGCGAGACAGTCGAGATTCGCGAATAAATAAATCGCGGGTCCCCTAGAGAAGCCTCATAAAATCGGTGCTCGCACACGCGTGCATCGATGGCAGAATCATGGCGGTCCGAGCGGCATCGCACGCAACCATCTCCGCCGCGATCCTATCGTCCAACAAATTCGGCCATGTGCACGAGTTACTGCCGCCATAAAATTCCGGCCATTTAACGATGGCAAGAATTTATTGGATATTTTTGGTAGCTAATGTGGCCGGCGACCTTCTCCCTTCTTTAGCCCGTTCGTTCTTAGCGATCCCCCGCTCCGCTCTCCTTCTTCTTCCGTTTCGCCCTCCTTCCGCCGCCCCGCCGCTCCGCCCGCTGTACCTTCTATCATTGGGCATCGCGGCCGAAAACTCGTGTACTTCTCGCACGGGTCAGATACGCGTCTCTGATCGAGCATGAAGATAATGGCGGCGGGGACGGGTTCATTTATTGGGTGTAAATCTCCTCGCCGCGTAGAGAGCGGGCCCTCTGTGCGTTTCGCCTCTCGGCCACCGTGTAATCGCGTCCCCACGGTTATCCCTCTTAACGTATTTCATCGAAATTCTCGGTGTCGAAAGACACCGTTTACACGGGGACCGACGTTAAGAAAGCTTTACGACGTGCCCCCTTCAGCTACCGCCTCGTTACGAAAGCCCGCGGTGTCTCGTACGTCTGCGGCCCCCTGTTAAGCCCCCTGCACACGTTCATGCAGCTATCCTCGGGTTTCGTGATGCACACTGCTTTCTACGGGTATTGGACGAAATAATGGGAATCTTACATTGGACGAATTTTGTATTAATATTGTAAAGGGTCACTCGTGGAGTTTTCTGAGAAAGGAATTGTGGAGATTTTGAATTTTCAATACTAAAATCGTTAAGCAGTTAAATTGACTTTTTGAAATTTTATAGAAAGTTCAAGAGTGCGTTGAGACTTCAATTGATCTGCAGTTTGCTACCTCGGTTTCTTTAATAATTTCTCAGAGAAACTCTAGTAGTTAGTGTTAATGAAGTTTTTGCAGGAACCACACTTTTAAACGATGGCTTGTAATTCTGTTGAAACCTAAGGTTCTTAGTGTTTCACTTCAGAGCTTGTATGAATGTTATATAATTAATTTACTGTTTAACAATCACTTTTATTTATTTAAGAATATTTATGAAGTACTAAAGTTGTACTTATATATGATACAATTATAATATCAGAATGATTACAGTAGAAATTAGCGAAGTACTTGATTATTGAAATGAAACTGAATGTTAAATTTTCCTGGACACGTTATGTAAAGGTTTGAGCAACATTTTGATCATTTCGCTCGGTGTCAGAAACAACTGGCGTCGTGTGAGAGACTGAAAAAATCGGCAGTGTGGAGGCGAACCGCTGTCGATGCACCGCAACATGTTTTAACGTGTGTAGGGGGCTTTAGAGGCTCCGCTGCTGCCGTTGCTGCTGTTCTGCGGCGGGAAAACGTACGAGGAGATTCGCCGCGGATTTATCGGCGCGATGATGCGCCAAAATACGAGCCGACAAGCGACGGTGACGCAAAGACCCGGGAAACTTGGCTTGTTTTAAGGTTGGCAGTTAAGGAGCCGTCTTCCTCGTTCGGCGAGCCCTGTGACGAGCCGGCTCGATATTTTAGGGGCTATCTGATCCCGAATGGGAACTTTCCTTGATACTTAATTGTGAGAGATAGGAGCAGGTCGGAGCAGTAGGTAAATCGAATAGGAGTTACGGCTTGCCTTGTTGCCGAGGTTGCTTTGGGATTTATTGGCGATCGGTGTTTTGTGGGATCGAGCGGGAGGAGGTTTAGTTAGAGTTCGTTGGTGCATCTACTACTTGGTGATTTACCTTAGACATTTTTTTTATTATGCATTCTGTTTCTTTTTAATTTTATATTCTATTTTGTGTTCTGTTTTGTATTCTAGAATTTCTATCTTCTTTTTTCGTTTGTTATAGCAGTTCACTATATCTATAATGTCTGTGTTATCGATGTTGGAGTAAGATTCTTTAATGACGCTACGACGAAAGAGAAATTGTTGCGACCTTTTTGATAATGAAAATATCCATTTTATGCGTCTGTTATTTTAGTCGTGTAAACTATAATAGTTTGTAAGCTATATAGTTGTTTCATAGTATTATGAATACGTTCCAAGTGCAATGAAGATATATATCACGTGAGGCAGAACGTATCGCAGTAAAATATATTTAGAAGGTATACAACATTTGATCATACTAGATTATAAATTAAACCCTCTAGTTCCATCAATCTTATTTACATACGCTTTAATGTGTCCAAATAACTTTCGCCGACGTGAAATCCGAATTTTCCACGGAATCACATTTCTACTCGCGCGGTGATACGAATAAAAAGCGAATGGCACGAAAAAAGAGTCTCGTTAAATATACCTGGTCGAGTTTTCCCATAGCCATAAACGCAAGGACTTAGTTTACGACCTAATATTCTTTTATGTAAATGTAAGTAGAAATTACGAGCTTCACCATGATTTTTTTCCTGATCGAACCATTTGCAATTCTTACACGTATCACCATAAAAATTACTACCATTTAATTATTTCGTTTAATGTCGAACTTTACGAGGATAAAATGTCCGTGCATGTACGTATCATACCTTTCACAGCTTTAAACGATGACTGCCCTTTTTAACAAAAAAAAAAGAAAAGAAAAGAAAAAAAAACACCGTAAACAGTTGATTATCAGATCAATATATAATTTTATTGAACCTTTTTATATTCTTTAAAAATGATATATAATAATTTTCAGTTCAATAGATTATGTATGTATATCAGATTTCGTCTGACGAATTTCAACGAATACGATTCCCTGACGTTGTCCTTTTATTTTGTAGGTGAGGTATCAGGTGAAAACGTGTCCGCCAGTTCCGGGCCACGTGGCGCTGATCGTGGAGAGGCGACCGATTTAGGCACACACACGGAAAACAACGACGGGGCCACCCTGGCCGCGAACACAGCGGTCGACGCCAGGGGCGGAAGCCCCCAGGGCGCTCACCTCTCTGGTGCGGCCACCCCCAGACCGCCGCGAGGAAGGAGGCGGCAGAATCAGAATGGTCTCGACACTACTCAAGTAGGTTACACGATGAATTGATCATATCATTCAAAATAATCGTACGATAAATTAGTTATATAATTGAAAACTATTTTACGACAAATTAATCATATAATTTAACTTTCGTAGAAGCCAGAGTCTAGCACTTCTGTAGTTAATTATTTTACATCAGATGCTTCATTAAGATAGACAAACTATAGTCTATAGTGAACTATTCAATGTTGTCTGAGAACTCAATGGTTTATTACAATTTACTGTTCCCTTTCCGAACATTTTCAAGCTGGGTTAAAAGACTTTCAAGTATTTCCATAGATCTTTTAAGGAGTGAAAGGTTAAGGAATGAGTTTCAAACTAGGCACATCTTTATTCAATCTATTAGTACATTATATAGTCTTTCTTAATGATTAAAGTACACTTACATTTTTCCCGTGTCCACTTTATTCTCAATCTTTCTCAGAAATCTCGTTTACAGGCTTCTATACAATTATTCTATTTTCCAATCAGATTTCTGTTCCGTAAGACTCATTAAGAGCTTCGGTTCCCGCGTAATCACCGAAAAGCAGGATTCCTTTGTAGATTGGTACCCTCGGTATTTGCGTTGGGACTCCCGAAAGAACCCGTGCCCACGGTGGTCCGAAGTGTTTGATCATCACCGGAAATATGTATGAGAAGCTGAAGGTGCTCAGCAGTAGGAAAGGTCTCCGTTTGAAGCGGTAGCTTTAGTGTGCTCTCGCGAGCGAGGAGTTTCTATCGTCCTAAGTCCGTGGAGAGCGGTGCTCTATGAGTACAGCGATGTCAACGAAAGATGCAGTGTCATACTGCCGCTGACATCCGTGTAGCCATTCGACGCTTCTGTGAACGGTGCATTGAGGCCAGAAAAAAGGGGACGGTTCGGAGGCAGGGAAAATATCGATGGTCATCGTTCGGAGGGAATGTCCGTTCAATGACATGTGGAGATTCGGTATTTACGTAGTATACGGACTACCATTGTTTTAAGCGATAAAGTATTATAAAGTATGTATGTAATAAATGATATACAATATTATGATATTAAATACGATAGAATAGTATGTTGTAATATTACATGTAATTATATTATAGTATATATTATTATAGTTAGTAATATATTTAATAGTAAATTTATTAGATAATGTATTGTAATATTATATATAATAAACTAATATATTATAATATTGAATAAATACTAACTCAGACAAGTGCCACCTTTATTTGAGAGACAGAAGTAGTCCGTATAATACGTAAGTACCGGATATTGTTGAACTATCTTCTGACGTGGACAAAATGAAGATCTCTATGTTAGGAGGATTGAAACTGAGAGAATAGGATAGAGTGATTATAGATGCACGGAGATAATAAAATAATAGTGGAGATCATTATTCAATATTCTTTCTGTACGTTCATTCTTTGATTTATTCGTCCTTTCGCTTTGTAATAGGAATGATATTAATCTGTACATGAATGGTAATGAACCCACTCGTCATTTGCATTCGGATTTCTAGTTTCATTGGTTACTTATCTAAAGATTCTTGAAGTAGATTATCTCGGAATCTCCTTGGTGATGTAAATTAAATTATAATTGTATTCGTTGTGGGATAGATCGCTTCAGATCGTTATCATTCCCCTTCACTTATGCCTGCGTGGATATTATTGGTCGGGAAGACTGATTGACAAGTTAATTAGATATGAGAAAGATAACGATAAATGGTTAATTGGATAATGAAGTCAGAACCACCCTTAAGCTAATTCAGGCCGATAATGAATCGTTCGATAGCTTATCAAGAATAATATTTTAATTTTAATTTTCTATCTTGACTTTGGATGTAGTTACAAGAAAAGTAGTAATTAAGAGATATCGTTAACAACAAATAATCATCTTACTTGGTTCAATAACAGTTTCAATTTTCAATTTTGTATTTTATTTATATTTAACTTTATATGTATATTAATAATATGGAAACAAAGGAGATAAGTACTTAGATGTCAAAACAAATTTTCTCCAACTTCTAAGCGACCTTCGATCACTTGTATTCAAGAAAATATTACAAATTTTATAAATACGTATCAATAACCTGCCTCAATCTTTTAACTACAATTAACTACATAGAGTTCGAGCTACAGTTACTAGAATACCTAAATTACGTTCAAACAATTACGACAGACCAATGTATAAATCCAATAATTTCTTTGCCAGTAAACAAATAAAATTACCTCTTCAACACTAACCAGTAAAAAGAATGTTCAAATCTTCACAAATAATAAACAAAAAACGAGAAATATGGTTTCCCATATAACAAACCCAACTGGATTCTCATTTCGATCAGCTTCACTTCATTAACAATACCCAGTTAAAAAGAATGTTCAAATCTTCACAAATAATAAACAAAAAACGAGAAATATAGTTTCCCATATAACAAACCCAACTGGATTCTCATTTCGATCAGCTTCACTTCATTAACAATACACAGTTAAAAAGAATGTTCAAACATTTTTCACAAATAATAAACAAAAAACAAGAAATACAGTTTCCCATAAAACAAGCCCAAACTGGATTCTCATTTCCATCCAATTCACTTCTTTAACAATGCGCAATGAAAAAGAATGTTCAAAGCCTCACAAATAATAAGCAAAAAACGAGGAATATAGTTTCCCATACAGCAAACCCAAACTACAATAGATTCTCATTTCGATCCGATTCGCCTCGTGATCCGACGGCTCGGTCTACCCTATCAATTCAGGCAATTTGGTAAAGAGTTCAGAATAGACTTCGGCCCGAGGCAAACAGCGTACGGAAGGACATTCAGGCGTTTTCTTGGCTAAGAAACTGGCAAGTGGGACTGAAAGAGCAAGAGTCCCTGGAAACGTATACACGGGGATCGTGTCTACGTCGCGAGACCCGGAGCGGCCCCTTGTCAGGAAGAGGTCTCGAGGCGAGAAAGAGATTTACCGTGGCCTCTTCGAGCGGCTCCTCGGACTCCTCGGGGATCCTATTCTACGCCAATCGAGTCTCGTTCTTCTTAGTGTCACGCCGCGTTCTCGCAGCCGAAGAGGAGTCAACTCTTACGCCACGCGTTGCCTTCATTACCATATCTCAGATGCAATCTGTTCCCGGGAATTAATGCGCGGAGATATTTCCTGCTAGGTCGGACACTTCCCCGGTGAAACCGAAGTGGATCGCAATGACGTTTTCAATGACCAAGGACGCGAGCAGTGAGGCTGTTCCGTGATTTGCATTCGAATCGATTGGGGGAAGGGCGAGTTTCAGCGTTCCTCTAGGTTTCTTTTCTGTGGGATACCTTTTTAGTCGAGGAATTTGCTATTGTTTTTTGAATGGTTTGATTTCAATTGTTTTAGATTGATCGTAGGTCGTAGATTAGGGGAATTCGATGAGAGAAATTAATGGTTCTTGGTTCTCTGATTTGAAGTTTTTAGCTCTATCGTTTGTGTTATATGTTTAAGAAGATTAAGAATTGTTTGGTTTAAAAGTTACAATTATTTGTTAAATAAGGCTTAGTTAATTATTTGATTAAATATTGTTCTCGCGAAACCACGTTTATATTTCGCAACAATTACTGTATTAAAGTGAATTATATGAGTCAACTTGCAGACACCGATTTACACAACACTGGTTTATTTGTTAGTTGTTTTGTTACGTAGATATTTAGATAAATTTAAATGCTGTATTAGCAATACAATGAAAATCATAAAATGACGGAACACGGAATACCGAAAAACAGAAAGAACGCTTTGCTTTAAGATGCTTGATAATATGCGACCTACGTTGTTTATATGGGAGCCATACACACATACATTCTCACGCATGTACTCAAGGGTTATTACCCTTACTCCTCTTCCCTCTTTCAATTTCGCTCTCGCTCTCGCACACACTCGGAGGTCGTCACACTTCGCACTCACTCTTCAAGTCATTCTTTGCCTACTATTATTGTTTATCGGGCGCCACTTGTTTACCTCAAAAACAAACGACCGGCGACCCGCTCTAAAAACACGCATACTCTTTTCTCCGGGGAAGGTCGGTCGCGCCGAACTGCTCGGCTTCCTACAGATACTATGTAACATTGTTATTACTTAGGTCTCAGTTCCTCTTAACTGTTTGAGTCCCAAGCAGCGCGATCGCGGTGTTTAGATGTTACGTCGAAAGGACGCAGTACATTTATACGCTTCATACTCCGTTGAAATAGCGCGCTCAACTTTTCTGACGCATGTACATCACACTGCTAGTTCTTTTTATGTAAATAATGCAAGTGATACATTTTGTGTTTCGTGGTTAAACTTTCAATCATTTTTACTGAAATAAACTATAAAAATAGTATAAGCTCGATGACGTGAAAAGTGTGAATACGTTATTTGGCAACGGCAAACATAAATTCGGACAAGCGCTGTCGCGCCGCTCGGCTCTTTTCGCTAGTTTGGACGCTGATGCACTGTTCGGTACTTTCCGAGAGAGTTTTTTCAATAGCCTCCGAGGCTCAAATGGTTATCAAAGTGTGTTTCTTTATGTATCTTAAAATTTCATTATTTCTGGATACAATTTAATTGTCTGTGTTGGTACTTGGTAAGTCTTTTTAGAGAGTATTCGACGTTTTTGCTTCAGGTCAAAACTGAACGACTCACGCCAGACAATAACTCAACATCGTCGAGGAGCGTAACGCCCTCGTCGTCTAGCCATCCGGGAACGCCGCCAAATGCAACCCCCTTGGGTGGTCCCGAGGGCCCACCGCCACCGCATCATCTCAAACACATGGAACAGATGATGGGACGGAGTTACAGCGATTTTATGAAAAGTCTCGCTGCCAAATACAACAATGCCAACCCGAATGAGTAAGTCGCCATTCTCTTCTTCCATAAATTAAACCTTACACTTACGTATAACCATGATTCAGCTTGTCAAATATTACGTTCAATTCCCAATAATTGGATTATTAACTTCTATATCAATTTCATAATACTTCAGTAACCTTCAACTTCGTGTATCTTCTAAACAGATATTAAATTCGACGAAGCTCATTCCACATTATTTTTTTATTCGACTTAATTCTTAAGAAAAATAATGAACGAGTAAGTTATAAACTACAATTTACATTTATACATAACCATAATTAATACTTGTCAAATATTAAGTTCAATTATTCTCAATATTTCGATTATTACTAACCTCTACAACAATCTTATAACGCTTCAATAACCTTCAACTCCGTGTACCTTTTAAACAATCATTAAATTCGTCGAAGAATCTCATTCCACACTTTACTATCTTTATATTCCACTCAATTCCTAACAAAAACAGCTGCCACTACCACTCACTTTTCACGAAGCATCGTATTCCCCTCGCACTTCGAACCAACAAATGAAAGTGAAAGTACCAAATACCATCGAGAAGTATGAGCTGCGAGCGGTAATGTTCTCAATTCCAGCACAACAATCATCATAATTGTCAGGGGCTCGTGTAACTCGCGCACCTTTCTTTCCAAACGCAGGCAAATGTCGATCCATTACCGCGCCCGCGGCTTCAGCTATCGTCTAGCGTTGTTTGATGTAAGGAACGTAAGACCTTGAAAGTCATGACGTTTGCCTTGACATTCTTCCCGTGATCTCTGTGTTCCGTGTGCATACGTGGGAACGCAGGAACGCCTAACAGGCGACTACGCCGGGCTCGCGGCGGGCCCGGCAGACAGTTCGACGAGGACGCGAAGCCGCGAAGGGAAAATATTGGTCGTCTTGTTACACGTCTTGAAATATTGATGCTCGAGGGGACGGAACGGCTGGGTGTTCCGCGGGATATCGTCACCGCGGAACCGGTCGCGGGATCCGCGGATACGTCGACTTTCAATTATGTGCCTTCCGGCAATCGATCGAGCGGCTACTTTCTGTTGATCAGTCAAGTATCGGGTATACGTAGATACGCTTGACCAGCGCGTTGAAAAGTCCAGCGATGTTTGCGGTTCGTGACATTTCGAGGAAGTATACCTACTCGTGTTTCATGGTTTTGGTTCGTTGAATGGTTACGGAGACTAGCTCGAAGGTGTATGCATGCGGAGACTAGTTTGAAAGTGTATGAATGTGGGTTTTGAACAGGTTGTAAATCGATTGTGCATTGCAATATTTTGTATTAGTAAATTTGATTGTGGGGATGAATGTATTTTGATTGTGAATGTATTCTGTTAAGGATTTAGTGAATCATTAGTTGGAGATTGGTAGAATTGTGATCTATGAGTAGTGACTTTTTAGAAGGTTTTATAATCTGGATATTAGTAACGTAACAGAGGACCACTTTGTAGTGAAACTGTTAAAATTGCAAAGAAAGTCGTTGCACAATTTATGATTATATAGAAAATAGTATGAACTGTATATAATTGTAGTTGTAGTTTCATGGGGAAACTAGATTGATTTAAATTTTGAGACAATATGGATTCTTCAGTAGCAATGAAAATTTCTGTTATCGGATTTCAGATAAAGACAAAATGTGTTTTCAGAAATGTTAAGAAAACTGTTCACTTTTACAGTGTCTTATATAAGGGTACATTTTTTAAAAATAATTTTGATAAAACTTACACGTTACAGTTTCTTCAGTTCACCAAGGAATGGCTACCCTCCCGGTCTGGACCCAAGGTTTCCAGCGTTCAAATCTGGCGCGACGCCCTTTGTTGGTTTAATGGCTCCTCTGGGTGCGCCCCAGCCGCCTACCGTGACAACCACCTCACCTCTTTCCAGCAAAGACCCGAAAGAACAGAAGCAAGACACTCTGTTCGGTAATCCTGTCTTTCCACCGATGCTCGACATGTCGTCGACACAGGCACTTTTGCATATGGTTAGGACTGCGAATGCTGCCCAGAACGCGGCTGAATTGGAAACGTATCTGAAAGGTATTCGATAATTATTCATATTCATTAAACCAAGTGATCTTTGATTTCTCATTTTTATATTATTCTCGCGTTACTTATCTATGATCTTTAATATTCTGCATCGTTTTTATTAAATATAAGGGTTGAAAAATAGGTTAAATACATTGCTAGGCTATTACAATATTTATAATTACTTCGAAGTAAAATCGGTTTAAAAACTAATAAAGTTCTTAATTTAAGTTTCCAATTGGTTTAAAAACTAAAAAGATTAATCTGTAGCGGCACATCGTTCGCAGCCCGAAGGGTCGAGAAAATTACTTGCAGTGGTTAAAGCAGAAGTCCAAAACTTTCTTTAATTTCTGCCAGTAAAAATATTACCGCACTAAGTGTGTTTTCCCTGCAATAAGGGAAGTTTTTCCTCCGCCACATCAAGGTGAACCCGAAGAAAAAGAGTCTAAAACTTTTGCACTCAGAAGGTGACTCTTAGTCACCAGTTGATTTGACGCAGTAAAACTACAAAATCTGATATTTAATATTGAACTTTCTATAATGCCTCGATACGTGAAATATTGGAATAAATAGCTTTGTCCCTCAATATACTTCTAATTTCCCTCCTCATTAGCTTCAAAAAATATCGTCTTTATCTCATCATCAACGGTTAAAATATTTTTAGTGAAAAGTTGCCGTGCAAAGAGATATTCATCGCGTCTAACCGATTCGTACATTTCCGAGCATAGCTATTTATCAATAAACCACGTTAACACTAGAACTACCAACCACTCGAATCGGCATTTCGAAATTTGTCTATAGGAACTCTGAGAATACAGCTGCTGAAATTTCAATTGATCTATGATTCAATTCTAATATTACAAAATCACTTTTTTTAGTGATTCCGTAGAGGAGCATCTGTTACGTTTTTAATCATTGAGAAAGAAGAAGGCAGGAACGGATCAATTCGACCCATCTGGTAGTTCTAGTGTTAAAGAACACGTTTACAATTTTAGCAACTACTAACGACAAGTCTAAATTCTGCTCATCGTCTTAACAATGAACAATGAAATTTGCCTTAATCAGGTGCGAACAAAAGAGACGCTGGTGTGACGAGTCCCCTAGACCTGTCGAGTCCAGGAGGATTCGCTCCCCGCAAGAGGCAAAGAACGGAGACCCGTAGATCGGGTAGCGTGTCGCCTAAACCGAAACCAACTCCCAGACCCACCACGCCACCCCCAGTGAGGTGTCCATCCCTTTGCGGCCACATGCCGTGCGGCGACGGGCAAGCTGTCAACCGGTGGACCATCGAAGACGTCGTGAATTACGTGTCGTCGATCGACAGTTGCGCCGAGTATGCACAGGTGAGTCACGGCAAGCTTTGTTTGTCCCTCTTTTCCCGCAGGCATGCTTTTTTTTGCGAGCCGCCATTACGACACTCGGCGAACGTGTCGCCGTGGCTTCGCGAGAAACGCCATAGGCGCTGGGAAAACTCGAGGTGAGCTAATCGACGGCCACGGAATTTCTGGGGAACAATCGAGGAACGATTTCCATCGATTTTCTGTAAACGTTGGAATATCTGTCATGCAACGAACGCCTCGTAATTGGTCAATTTAGAATTGAACAGTTTTTTTCGAGCGGTCGCTCGTTACTGTGATTTAAGTTGGAGTTGTACGTTAAGTGGATACATTAATGAGATCGTTTCGAGTAAATTTGTATTGGAAGCTGTTTGGAAATTTTATTTCAGAATTTGGTGTAAATTCTTTTATCTTTATGACGTTCGAATTTATTTAATTAGATAATAACAGAAATTCTATTTAAATATTTTTACTTTACTATTTATGAAACTTCACAGTTAACATCCGCACCCGTTAGAAGGGTTTCAATTTTTTTATTTGGTAATTATTGATATCTTAAAAGCGTTATATATCTGAAATGATTTGTAAAAAATCTATCAATTATAGAATTGTTACAAGGATTACTAATCTTGGTTGTTCTAGTGTTAATATATCTGACTAAAATTTGCTGGAAGCTACTGAATGCTTCCAGTGGTTCAACTTTGTTGGGAACCGATTGTTTTTACGTATCCATGATCAGCGGAGAGATTTAGGTGTTTCTATTCACGTGTCCCAGCTCCTTACAGCCAATAACGCGAATATATATCATTCAATTCAATTTCCTGAGCAATCGGAACGACACATCGACAAAAACTTGCCGCTCGAAAATTTATGCCGCAATTAATACCGGCAACGAAACATTAACCACCGAACGTACCCGGTATCAATTACAAAACGTCCGTCCGACGTTAGACAGGGTTAGGCTTTTAATTACTTCCCCGTCGCTCTGATTTCTCCCGAAGCTTTCTCTCCGCGTTCATTTTTCAATCTTTTCCCCGCGGCGTACTCGATTCTTCGTTCCTTCGTTCGCCGAACGAACGAATTTCGCAACAATAGCGAATCCCATCGATCAAAGTCAGGTGAAATGTAATCTGATTAGATATTACTGATAATAATCCAATTCCACAGACGATTCTATAACCAACTCTTCAATAATCTTCAATTACCACTAAGCACACAACCGAAATGAAACTGATCACTGTATCTCCTAATTCCTAATTACAAACAGTAACATCCCATTAAACAGAAGTTTCATCTCAACCATTTTCATTAACCCTCAACTCCTACAGAACCAAACAAAATAATTAGAACTCACTTAACCTACAAATGTTCATATTTCAATGACTTTCTTCAGTTACCAAACTAAATAATCACCATACACACTTTATATCATTTATAATAGCCACATGAAGAATATTCATAATGATCAATGAACGCATAACCAAATTACATTTTTTCCGAGATCGATACAGAAAAGGAAAGATCTATTCGTCTGCGTCATGGAAAATGAGCGATTGGTCGTATAGATCCGCGGAACATCGAGGGGGCGGGATAAGCTTGGGCATGCCAGTTTTAATTGCTTTTGAAAGTCGTCCGCGTAATGAGCCGTGCCGGGATACGTCGCGCAATATCTTTCGAACTGTTCAGCCTCCTCTCGACAATCCGCGCGCGGCGATGAGGCAACCGGAGGAGGCCTAGGAAGCTCCGAATGACCTGACATCAGTCAATCCAGACAGTCTGGCATCAGCGAGCACTCGTTGCTCGCCCGTTAGAAGAGTTCTATAATGACCCCTCGAAGCTAGAAACGACCCTGCACCCCTCTTCGATCCTCTTGTCCGCACACTTTCTTCCCCTTTTTCTCGTACGCTCTCGCTGCCTCTCGCCTTTCCCTTTCTTTCTCCTTCTGTCTCTATCTCTCCTCCTCTCTCTCTGTCTCTGTCTCTCTGTGTCTCTCTCTCTCTCTCTCTCTCTGTTCGGCAGACGTGGGACGAAATTCCACGGGGAACGTGAAGCTATCCGCGATCGTTCGACATGGTCGTTTCTCTTGGTTTTCCGTTGAAGTTGCAACGACAGAGTTTTCTCTTCCTGATCCGTGGCTTCGTTCGAAGTGTTTGCTTTGGCTAATTTGTTTGGTAAAGGGAACAGAAGTGTTTTTAATTTAGAAGGATTTTTTAGGATTTTATTTTCTTCGTGGAAATATGTATAGAGTTCGGTAGGAGTGTTTAGGACAGCTAGAAGTAGTATCTTTAAGTATGAAGCAAATGGGATTCATTAAACTTCATTTGGAACCATTCTTTCGCATAATGGAAACTTTAAGAACGATTCAAAATTTTCGTTGCGAATGTCGATATTACTTACCGATTGCTTCTTAGCGCAGAATTTTAATATCTCCTATGATTCAAAAGTTAATTACACGAAGTATCGATATTTCCATTGGAAACAAGAATAATCCTCAATTTCTTTGTCTCGGTTGAAAGTATTTATAAGAACGATCAACATTGTCGTTGATTCGTTTCTCACCGGTTCCCCTGATAACACGCTGGATCCCGGCGAGTGCAAACCTCTCGGAACGCCCTCCGGACGTTCCGAAAACACTGACCAGTCGTCCCGAGACGTAACGTGGTTCCCCGGGAACTGTCAGACCCGATTATGTGACCGGTTATCGTTGGCCCTCAGCTCGGAGCCGCGGTCCTCGAAACGTCAGCCTGTCAGCTTCGTAAATTTTTGCGGGGGCATCCACCTAGTCATGCATATTCATGAACACTCGAACCGAGAACGAGGTCCTCGAGTATCTCGATCGGCCGTCCACTCGGATTCGAGGATGACGCTGGCCACTGCACGAATATGGTCGCTGCTGGCTCGGATTGTCACGCTCTTAGTCAGATCTGGAATTCACTCGTTTGTTTGGAAGTAGGTTGAGTATCATAGTAATATTCTTCATTGATCAATTCAACGTACCTTTGTGTTCTATATAGATCCAGTCTTCTTCGTCTACATTTATTTAGATTCATCTACTTAATTTAGATTCACTTAGTTTTCGTTATTTAACCGTCTCTTGATCGTAGATTGATATGAACTTAATCGTCGAATGCTAAAGTGCTAGAATGCAACATTTGAAATTGTTTGTAACAAGAATTTTTCTTTTTTCTACTTAGCTTTAGAGGTTTAAATAATTTTCCTTTTGTTCAACAGATGGTTAATATGTAATAGAAACATCTATTATTTCTTAATAAACAGCGATGAATAAATACGAAGTACTGCAGAAATTCCATAAAATTTCATTAATAACACTTATTACTGTATCTCCCACAATAATCGATATAGACAAATTAATAATGAATTTCCATTGCACTCGAATAAAATTCAACGATAGAATCAAAAAGAAACTACTTCGATAAAATGAAATCAATCGAGAATCACACTGTCCTTTAATGAAATCCCATTTAATGATAAAAAGAAGAATGCTGTCAAGTTTCGGATAATTATATCGAAGGACTCGCGAACGGTCTCGCTTCGAGGAGAAATAATTGATAGACCGGAAGAGATTTGAATATGGATGGTTTCATTGAGCGAAGCGGCCGGAGTACATACAGCCGCGATCGTGGATTGAAGGCGAGCCCAGGTTTCGTGACGAATCACAGATAGCGGGAGCACGAACGAACGATTTACAAGGTTTTCTGGTTCGTAAATAGCGTATCGCGTCGCGGCGTCCCGAGATTATCTTATAAAGGATACCGCGGACTGATCAGCGGTGAGAGAGCGATCCTACGGTAGATCCTCATGGAATTATAGCGTCGATCCTTATCTGGATCTGGAATAGTGCCGCGGTATGTACGCTCACTTTCGTTCGAGCGAGCGCGGCGAGAAACTATCGCCGGGAAATGTAAATAATTGCCGCGAATGCTGCGTACCTAATTATCGCGGCTTGTTCGGCAGATACGATTTATGATGTTCAATAAAGAAGCGATATTTAATTGCTCGTTAATGACGCTCGCACCGGTGTTCATTGCGTTGATTGACTTCCGATGGCGTTAATACTGCGCCGCTTCCCTTGTTAATTCGCTAATTACTGCCTGCCACGTTTTATATCACCGATTCGTCCTTTTCAAGGAGTTTTCTGGAAGGAGATCGATTTTGCTCGGCCTTCTCTTTGTCCATTACTACAGATTTTCATGAATTTTTCATATTGATAATCTCGATTAATTTGAAATTTGAATAGTAACGTTGGTTAAATTTTCATTGTAAATTTTTCTTTACACTAGCGATGAGATTGCGAGTTTTTCGATGATCAGTGTTTCTCGTTTAGAAAACATTTTTCTACTTTTTGTTATGTATTTAATTGAAAAACTTATTTGACGTATGAAAGCTACCTTAATTCAATCTAATAAACAAATGGACAATCTCTGTAATAATATCCAACAAAGTCATCTTTGTATTTCAGTGAAAAGTACAAAAATTGTAAAATAAGATGTTTTACGACCACGTTTCGTGTTCGATCATTTTATTTGTCTTGCACACTTTTATAATTTGTAAAGAATCGTCCGTAACTAAGCAAACCGTACTTCGCTGTAACAAGAAGCCTCGCTGGTATAAAGAACCCATAAGAAATGTTGCATGTTTCGGAATCAAGGGGGACGACTTTAAAACCGCCACATTGGAGCGTCTTTATGTATGTGTGCTCGGTCCCGGATCGTTAGAAAGTCATGAATGTGAATCGAATCGGTTCGTACGTCTTTCGTGATGTGGCACACAAGAAGATATCGTGTCTTCACGTCCCACGCATGATCTTCATGCAAACTCCTCCATCGTTTTCGCTCGCGTTTTATCGGTCTCGTGCTTGTCGCCCATTCCAGGTCCCCAGTGGTCTTCATCCTTTGTTGCGACGGACAAAAACCTGAGTTACCATTTTGCTTCTCATCTTTCACAGTATTCAACGTTTCCTCTCTTCCTGATCTAGTGAGGCGAAAAATTAAAACACCTTTTCACATAAAATCTTCAAAATTATTCTATGTCACATCTTTTCCAATCAAACTAAATAATCTTCACTCTCCTCAGATTATTATCTTCAACTTCCAATTAAACTTCCCCAACCTCCTCAATTACAGCGAATTTTCAAATGAACCCTTACATCAATCAAACTTCACCAGCCACAAACATTCACTCTTTCATCAACACACAATCAGTAATTAACCTTTATCTTTCCAAACTCAATTCATTCAATGCATTCTCAAATCAACCCTAACCCTAATATCCACATCCACAAACCATCAATATCGTAATCACCCGCAAACAAAAAAAAAACGATTCGCCAAACCATCAAACTCCAATTTCCACCGAAAGATCTCATCAAACTCTCTGGAACCTCATACCAAACGTGTCCCTATCTCCCCTCAAACTCGAGTAGCAGAGCTTGGTCGCCGGTGTCTATTTAAAGCGGCGCGCAAAAGCGGCGGCTAGAAAGCGGCATCCTCCGCAGCTCGCCCAACATGCAAATCGTTCATCACCGATTCCGCGTCGCCGCTCCAAAAATGTCGAACCGTCCGACACATCCGCGGCCCGGTGTGCAATTACCGGACGAGTCGTGTTACGTCGCCGCGCAACGCCGATCATCCTCGTAAATCCTCGATCGACGCGTTACGTCGAATCCGGTCAACCGGGTATTTCTGCATCGCGCGCCAGAACAGGGATCTGGAACGATTTCGAAGGGACCCCGCGTCGATCGCCGATCATTCGACCATTCGACACGGTTGCCCGTGATCGACGCGCTCGCCGCGATGAACGTTATCGCCTATTAATGATTAATCGACCGGGATTCGGTACGTGTTCGCGGGCCGCGGCCAGATACGCGTTCGCGCGCGCGCGCTCGTTCCGCGCTTCTAGAACGAGAGGTCGACCCGGGTCACGTCACGCTCCGCACCGAATCGTTAGAAAGTCCGACGCGGATCCCTCCATACAGACGCCTTTCTCGTTTTTTCCGCGGAGCGCGATTCCATTTTTCATCGACGAGCTGCGCTTTTTTTCCGTTTTTCCGGTTTCATTCGGTGCGAATAGGATAAATGGTTCGTGAATTGTAGGTTGAATGACGATCGCTGAACGGTGGTAGAGGTTTGACAACCGTTGATCGAAACATTGATAATTCAGGAGATGTAAATTGATGGTTCTTTTCATCTGATTGAAACGGTTGCTTTCCTTTTGTTTCGTTTTTCAGAGGTTGCGGGAATAATTGATTGTCCGCCGATGTATATAGAGTTCGAGTGTTTTGGTTATTTTAGGAGAACCCTCTTCCGTATGCAGGTTCCGTGAGTTTTTTATTTTCGCGAAATTGAGATGTTTGAGCACCGCGAACGTACGATTTAGCCGATCGAGAACCGTTGCGTGAAACTTTTGAAGCTTGGGACGAGAATATAAATTAGCGCTGTTTTTTCGAGATTTTTTTGGGCGTTCTACTTTGCACGCGATGTTAGGTTGTTGCGATTCAATCGAAGTATGGGGAAATGAGTTAATGTTAATAAGTAATACTGAACAAACTTTTCTAACTTGAAAAAGAATCTTCGTAACTAACCATACCAAATTCGACTTTATTAACAAGTAATATTTAATAAATACCTCTGACTACAAAAATATTGCTCTTCATTGCACAGCAGTTCCACGAATCCAACAAATTTATAACCGGTTTAAAAATAACAGCACGATCGCGAAGTTCTCGTTAAACGATACTCGAATCAAGCAAAGTCGGCGCGGATCTCAGCAAGAAAAATCCAAAAGTTCTCTAACCAAGAGATTAATACTTCGCATCGCATCGGCTGCATTAGTAATCTCGCGCGACACCGTCGGCCGCTATCAAAACTGTCCATTCGCGTCTCACGTTACAATTAAGTTCCTCCCGTGTCGTCTCTATCTCTCGGCTACAACCCCGCCCGATAAATCGTTACACGTATCGCGCGTCGCGCGCGGAAGGGACAGAGAAAAAACGACGCAACTCTCGACCGCCGAACAACCGAGAGCCTCTTATCAAACCTCTACGCGTGCGTGTACGCGATAGAAAACAGTTACTCGATCGACTTTGTAGCGTACGACTTTATCCTGGCGATAAGCCGGGACAGGATCGTCGCGGAGTCTCGATCCGCGGCTAGAAAGTCGCGGAACGATCGATCCGACGACGGTTCGCGCGGAATTTCTATGCGATCGTTGGATCAAGATTTTAATAACCGGCCACGTGGTTGCCGCTTACTCCCGGCTGATCGCTAATTAACCGTGTGAGCCACGTGCGCGCTTTCTCCGCGGCGCGCACGCGTGCGTGCGTGCGTGTAATTACGCGTGTTCGCCGGTGATCGAATGATTTTTGCCGGGAGCACCGTTTGCCGGTGCAACTCGTTACGGCAAGAATCATTCGCGAGCGAAACTGTTCGATGAATTTTTGCTGGTTCGATGGCGGACCGCTTGCTCGCCGGCGGAGAGATTTATTGGAACGGTTCTCCGAGTGTGGCTTGGGAAGAGTGGGCGATGTATCTGGCGTGTGTAAACATTTACTTGAAATCATTGCCTTTTTCTGAGAGCACGAAGATAATTGCAACTCGACCGGACCAGATGGTTGCAATTACGATGGGGTGGGATCTAAGCCATTCCAAGGAACGAAAATTTTTGCGTGCTGGATGTAGAAAAGGATAATGCGAGTGAATAAAGAAAGACTGAGACCTTTAGCTTCGAGACTTTTAATTTGTGAACTTTAACTCAAGAATCGAACTTTTATATTTCTGATTTTTTATGAATGAAGTTTCTACTGTCGCGTTTGTTATGTTCTCCTGATTAAACTGGCGCCAAACATGATAAAATTGTGATTATAATTGTTTGCATAACAAGCGATTGAAGTTTGAGATGTAGAAAAGGACTGAGATAGAAAAGAGAGACGTTGAAATTGTTGAGTTTGACAATAGTCGGATTACGTCACTTCCTTCAACCGTGGTTGGTCGTCGAGCGCTACGGTGTGTTTAAAGGGAAACTGGTAGGAATGTATGGGGGATGATGATGTTGCATTATGAAGAGGTACCCGATCTTGTAATTATCCAATGTTCAGTATAATTAGCTTGATACGTTAATTGTAACTTTTCGATAGTTATTTTGAGGATGTAAATAAGAAATAATTGTTGAACAGTATTCTAAGTGAGAATACTAAAATGTATTCATACTTTGTGATATATTTTATTTAGATTTTGTCTAATATTTCTGTGGAGTTAGATTATAATTGTAGAATAATTGTATATGTTCTCTATAAAGGTTTTTGTAACAGTGAATTTGTGTTTTATAAATTAGATTTATAATTGTATTTGGATAACTGATGTTCTTTCTACATACATTTCACTAATAAATAACTGTCTATTGCGTTTTATGAATATTTTATTCAATATCGTTGTGTAGAAATAAAGAATATTAATATTGAAGGAAGCATAAATTTTACAGAAATGTGCATTTGTATTAGGAAAATGGAGGGTAAGGATTATAAGTCGAACGAGACCTTGCATTCACCGTGTTAACTTGTGTTGAATTTGCTATTCGATGTTCAACTAGCATTTATATAAATACGTAGATATCTATTGATGTATTTATTGACAGTATATCTTAGCTACGCGAATGAACGTAGACGTGAACTTTTTGAATCTCGCAGGAGGAAATGATCCCTGTTAAACATTTCTCCGGAGTGACTCACGATCGTGATTCTGTTAGTTTGATTGAAATGGAAACTGGTCTTTATGTAAGTGACTAGATTCTACGATCGAATAATTTCCGTTTGGAATGGACTCTCAGTGAATATTTATGTAAGAACTTAATTGTTCAATACTTATCTGCTCTAAAACCCAAGGAACACCACAAATTACTCTTCAGACCAAAATATTCACCATATCAGTTAACAATAATCATTCTTCTACGATAACATCTTTTATAATCAACATCTATAATCAAGAAATGCTATAATCAAGAAAAGAATAATTAAAAAATTCAGAAACCTCATGAACAGTGTTCCAAACATTAAAATCGATAAAACCTAATAAGTAATTCATTAATTTGTACATTCGTTAGTCAATTAAAAAGTTTTTCATTCAAATATCCTGCCTCTAATTCACAATACAAAACACTCCAATTTCCAACTAACCTAAAACATATAGTCGTAAGGAAATCCCTAAATCATCCGCATCCTTGAATGACAAAATTCTTAAATCTCAAGATCACACGTTCTCAACGAAACGATCAATTATATCAACGACTGTCCTTGTCCTTCACGCGTGAAACACGCGTAAACAATCCTCCCCCTCCCCCTCCACGCGTGGCGAGCACGGCGTTTCAAAATATGATCATCAATTTCAAAGTCAGCCCGAATGCACGAGCTTTTACGACACCAGGGATACCAATAAACTCAGAATGTAAATCGCGCGGCATCGCATAAAATTCTGCAATTTCCCCATAAAATTTGCTCGTTGTCCCTTATCACCGTGCATCTACGTTGCCCGCGGTAACAGCCGCCCCCCACCCTCCGCCCTCTCGCCAGTGCCCGCTCTCCGCCACCCTTTCGCCCTCCGCCGATCTTTTTCAATCCCGTAATTTACTGCAGCGACGGAACCAGTTCGAACATTGTCCGACATTTAAATTAAAATGTTTAACCATTTTCCGTTCGCATAAACGGGCCGAATAAGGCTGCGGTCACAGTGGCAGCAACATCGGACGATTCGTTCGACACGTAGTGGTCTATATTGTCGGATTAGGACGGAGAAATGCTGTCTTCGTTTTCTCTCGGAGGGAATATTTTCCTGCGTTTTAGAACGAATGTAACCAAAATCGAGTGGATAGGATTATAATAGGTAGTTTTATTGTAGGATTATATTTAACCCTTTGCATACGATTCGATACGGCAAAGTTGTAAAGTTCGATATTTAATATTGAGCCTCGTGCGATGCTTCCATATGCGGAATATTTAAATAAGATACCTTTTTCCTTTAATCTACATATAATGTCAGGTTGAGTTAACTTTCAACGAATCCCATCTACATCTGAAACTATTGAATCTTTTTACTGAAAAACTTCCGAGTATCGAGAACTCAAGATTCATAACTCAGTAACAAACTCGTATACATGTTCCAGTATCACTTTCATCGGTGCTAATTAACCTAATACCATAAGTAACCACGCATTTAACCTTACAACCACCAATCCTCCAAAGCTAACCAACATCAAATTTTTCCTTTCACAATCACCGATTTCCCAAAGCTGTCACCGTAAAAACCCACTAAATAAATGAAACGACTGAATCGATAAATTTAAATTAATAATTAAATCTCCAAATATAAAAGAACTAACTACTATACCTTAGCGTGCATAAAAAAATATTGAAAAACCAGTCAGATTAGCAGCTCGCCGGTTCGAGCGCCGACTAGCGCGAGTGAGCGAAACGTTTATCGATACTCGCATTCTTTTGCCTTTAAGATCGGACAGTTTTTTGCCTGCTAATTACACGTTCTAGGCCCCCGCGCGACCGTAAAAATCGGCGGATCGATGTCGGTGCCGCTGTGACCGTAGCCTAAGGCGAACGACAACGTGTAGGTTCTGCTCGAACACTCTCCGAGCGTCGCTGATCGTCGGGGCAGGTAGCTAAAGCTGCCGGGTAGGCAGAGCGAACGGAGAGAAATTCATACGTGGTCACGTAGGTAGGTAGATGTATGTAAAGCGATATGTGAGCACCTACGGGGCCCGGGACCGTTTTTCTTCGGACTGACAGATCGCTACCGTTTCGTTTAGAAAACGTGTTGCTCGGCGATAAAACGGCCGCCGCGGATATGCCTTTCAGCGTGCCTCGTGTTCTGTCATTTCCAGAATGAAAATGTCTCTCTCCCGGCCGCGCGCCTCCGGTGGGTGTGTAATTAGGTAGATATTAAACGGCGGGATATCGACACGGGTTCATTATGATAATGAACGGCGACGCCCGTTAACGATCGTTCGGGATTCGTTTTTCCGAATGTCGCGCGCCGCAACGTCGCCGCCGTGAACAGTGTCGCGGCCGGCACCGCGTTTCTCGTTCCGGCGATCGAAAAATCTGTCGGGCAACACAGATACGTGTAATTAATGGCCATTAACGGCGGAAAAGTGCGCTCGGGCTTGGCCGTTTTATCGCGATGATTTTTTTCGAGGTTTGACGGCCGTGATAACGAGCCGTTGTAATGGATTGTTCGGTTGTCGGCCGAGTTTAATGGATACGTTGGATTTTTGGTTGGCATGCTCGCTTGTGGCTTTGATTTATCGATGATTTGGCGACCCTTCGTTTTGTTCGTTGTCGGATTGTTGGGCTTTGTTTTGGGACGAATGTGTGGGATGATAGTGTTCGCGTTGGGAAAGGAAATGGCATAGTTGACTTTTAGGATTGGGAATGTATAATGGTTTTAATAAAGCTGTTCGAGGGAAAAAGGTTTATTGCTTATGATAATTGAACGTGAAATTTTTTATTCCTTTAAATTGCGAATGAGAATGGATTAGTATCTGGTATTTGGTATTCTATTGCCGTAGAAATTGTTTTTTCATTGATTCGGGTTGAATTTAAATGAAATATTATAAGCATGAGTTTTAGATAAGAAGATTTGAAACTTATTAACTGCTGTGGTTAGTTAATGAAATCTGGAATTTACCAGCCAGATTAGATTACTCAATTATAATATCTTATTAATGAGAGATAAGAGATTTCTCAATTAGAATTTCTTTATTTCCAAATCCTTATTAATGGACATCCTTTATGACCCTAATGACATTTGTAGATATTCCTTTCTATTCGTTTCTCTCGCAGGAGCATTTAATATTCTTAAAAAATAGACTTTAAAAAAATATGAAGAAGAGATTACTGTTTTAACTTTATCTCGTCCCTTGATTCCTCTTGTTTCCTAAATTCATTTCCTTTACTTTCTTTAATTCCCGTAATTATTACCTTTATTTACTTATTGTTTGTATTTTCTTTATTTCCTACATTCACTTTATTTATTTCCTTTATTCCCTTCATACATTCAACTCTATTCCCATTACCCAAGAGCCCTATCACCAGTATCTCCAAACACAAGAAATTTTCCTCGCCGTCCCGACGTTATCATTAACCCACGGCAAATCCCGAGCTACCAAAGACTAAATTGCATAGCGGCGCACCTGCACAATACGAGCCCACAGCCGTGACTCTCGTTTTAGGCACCTGCGCACCCCGTTTCCCTCTTCCATCGATATGATCGAGTTTCGAGCCATCACTCACGTTTCCTACGTGGCGGTTCAATAAGCCCCCCGGTTTAAACGTCGTGTTACCACATATTCCCGACTAGTTAAGGCTTAAACCCGTATCGTACGCTGCGAGGAGACGAAGGAAGCTAGGTGCCCGCCGCCGAAGCGGGTAAAGGGGAACGAGGACAGAGAAAAACGGAGAGAAACGGTCGGGGAGCGAGAGAGAGAGCAGGGTCGTGACACGTATATGTATACGAGGCACACGCGCGTTCCCTATATCGACAGCCGGTTGCCGTGGCCGAGCCGCAATCAACGTCTTATTGGTTCCACTGGTTGTCTTTGGCTATAATTCTCGTTGCCCCTCTTCGGCCAAGACCGGTGAGCACTTCTTCCGGCTACCGTCGCCGATTCCTCATTAGCGCGCACGCTTGCGCGTTGACAAACCCGATACTGATTCGGTAACGATCCAGCGTCGATCAACCAGATGTTACCGGCGGAATGAGTTATTGGATTGGGCCGACTAATCAGATAAATCCGGCCGGAAGAGTTTTGAAGAATAGAAAGTATTTAATTAAGAGCTCTTCCCTGAGAAACGTTAGTTTAGGATGGTTGCGTTATGACGTTGGTATCTGTAAGTTTTAGTTGGTGTAGCTTGTGATGATTTGATTGTTTATGGAAATTGTGGAAATTATTCTAAGTTTATCATTTCTTAGGTGTATTACCGGAGCTTGTGTATGTCACGATAGAAGTTTACTTTCTGATGTAGTTTTTTGTTAGTTTATTAGAATCGAATGGAATTTTCATTGAATGGTGTTTCTGACTTAGTTTCGGTTTGATTAGGAATATATTGAAAAGTAATTACGTTTTTCTGTATTCTAGATATTTATACGGATATATTTCATTGTTAGTAATATTTAAAAGGAATGATTAATTACGAAGCATTGAACTGTCACATTTTCCAGCCCCACTTACAATATTAAAATACCAGCTTATCAACAGATTTCCAGACCCGCGTGCAGTTACGGAACCGACGCGACTCAATAACTTCCAATGACAGATGCATTCGGTCCAAGGAACATATTAATTCAACGCGATCGATCATTAATAACCGCGCGCGGAGTGAAATTTCACGAAAACATAAATTCTTCTCCATCCAGAACCGAGACGAATGATCGAGAATGTTCCGAGACATCGGCGAACTTCGCGCAGCCTATACATCACGCATTATCAGATAGGCCGCGCTAATTCATCATTAACGACCGTCAAAATTAATTATACCGTGTTCTGTCCACCGGCTGTCGTTTTCGTCTTTTCACCAGGACACCCTAAAAGCTCTGCCACCCTTATCAGATTCATTGTACATTCCCGAACGTGATCGATCAGCGTGTTATGCGCCGCGGCATTTTTCCCACCGACTTCTAAAACTGGTTTCGGGGATAACCAGACAATCCTCGTTGCAGCTATCGATTCGGTTCGGACGTTTACATTACCCTAATTACGTAGCCCGGTTGCTGGGTCTCGGCTCGAATTCCTCTCGGTCTTCCCGTCACCGTTAAACTCGCACGATTGATCATGAGTAATAGAAACACTCGAAGCAGCCACATTTCTCTGAGCTACTGAACAACATTAATAAACTGGTTCATAACTTAACACTTCGCTGTCACTGGGTAGCATTTTGACTAAGATAGATGTACTACTGGCTGTAGAAATTTTTATAGATAGATGTATATTAAAATTTTCAAAGCGAAGGTATAAATCAAAAATACAAACGCATGTCGTGTTTTATTTTTAACGAGAACCGCTTGTCGTAGTATATTAAGAAAGAATTGATCACTGAATCTGGAGTTTTAGATAGAAACTGATTGATTAAGAGACATTTATACGTTCTATAGAGTCATTAGTAATTATTTATATATTAGAAATTTGCTAATAATTGATAATACTCCAAATTCTCATTTCCATAAACGAACTTCAATCTACAAACATTACGTAAAATTTTATGCTAATACTCTCCTATGAATGAAAATCTGAACTTCATATCATATTATATTTAACGCTACAACTACCGAGCATTCAATACGACTAACATATGATTTCCATAAAAATGGTAACAATAGATTCTTCAAATTTACATAACATTCGTTCTAGTACATAACTAAAACTATCAATTTTAAACATCACTTGAAACGTTCGATACCTTTAAACTCTCAATAATTGCAAAATGAGAAAACTGGAACCAGTCATTCCGACTGGCACGGTGTAGTTCCAGTGTGAAAATCCACACAGCGGTTAAGCAGAGCTGCAGTTACTAAATATCTCGCGGAGGGAACGATAAATATCGAAATGGGGAACACTTTCGTCGCACGAATTGTCGCCAACGAAAGTTAGTGCGCCGATGATATCAGCGGATTCATCGTCCGATTCCTATCCGGCTGCTCGGGACATAACTAATTATAGCTCGTTATAGGTCAATGCTTAATTACACCGCGGGCGAGATTCCACCTCCGCTTTCGGGCTTATCCGCCGGCCGATCTTAGAGCACGGCAACAGGTTCTCCTCCGGACTGGTTTGATTTTACCATAACTTCTGGCCCGAATATCCGCGAGGCCTGTTAACCTTTTCCGCCGCGGCGTGTCACTGATCACGCCGGCAGAATTTGCCAGCTCCTATTTAGGTGTCGGCCAGATCTGCCGCGCCGCTGCGCGCCGGTGTAATTACTTTCCAGCGGATCGGTGTATCCTTATAGCCGGCGAGCAGGAAGCCGCTTCTGTTTTAGCGAACGAAAGTAAGAGATGGTGATTAATTTGTTGGTTACCGTGTTACACGATCGGCTTTCACTTGCGCTCGCTGCGTTCGGACGCCATCGTTGTGCACTGCGGAGTGTTAATTATCTGATCCCAGCTAGAAAAACACACATGAAATTAGAATCTTTCTTTCATTTATGCTTCCCTCGTATTGGGTTTCGCGTTTAGGATTGAAAGCCAGTTAACAGGTTTTTCCGATTTGTAAAGGGAATAGAAATGTATTTCTCTCTCTGTCCGTTAGATATAGAAGAGAGTAGTACAAGTTGAAATAATTTATAAACTTCTAATTTTATTCATAGTCCATTAAAACGCTGAAAACCGAGAATCCTCTAGATACCCCTCCAAGATAAAATAGATTGTTTCCAATAAAATATAAACATTCCACAAGTTTCATTTCACATTATTCTAAAATATCCCGCGCAGTACCTCAAACAGTAAAATCTGAAACACGTCGTTTCCAAGTTTCCAAACAATTCCTACTCGTGTCCCGAGCTAACAGTACTGTCTTTAATAGCATAGTCCTCAGAAAGAAACGACATAACTCACGATAAATCCGATCCAGCTGTATGTTCCACGCGAAAAGATGTCGACGAGTTTTCCTCGAATTCTGAACAGCAGATAGAGGCGAAGTGAAAAAGAAAGGGGGATCGAATTCCTTTGGAAATATTCCCGTAGCCGAAGGAAAGCCAGGATCTAAATAGTCGCTGCGTCTAAAAGGATACAGATATCTGCGCTACTATTTCAAGCGGGTATCCGCAGTAACTTAATCTGAAGCATGCACCTACAACGGCGAACCGCTGCGGGAAAGATGGGACTGGAAGATGTTTAGGGTAAGAGAATCGCAACGAAGAATTTCATGAAAGCAAGAGCGTGCATCTGTGCGCTACCGTGCAATGCAAGGACGTTCCTTTTAAGGATGGAGCTACTGTTTTATGCACATGTTTCTACAATGGTGCACTAGTTTAATGCTGATACCGCGCGGCGCAGCTCACTTCCTACTGGCGAACTCCCGGCGAATTGTTTTCTAAGCACATGTCGTGCAATATTATCGAGTCGTGGGTCTGCACATGTTTATTTGCCCCCGCAGGGGAAATGCTGCTTTTTCGTTTCGCGGCCCTCGCGTGTGAAAGTCCATAACAGATCCCCGCATTATTAATGCGTTCACCGCGTACCGATTTTCTTGTGCGTGTTCATTGGATCCCGGATGTGTGTTTAATCCTGGAACTATCGAGCATTTATCGATTGTATGTTTGATACGTGATATTTAGAAAGATTGTAGCAATTTTTCTTCGATTTTCTTGGGTGTTCGTTATAATATTAGAGTGAAACTGTTTGTTTTTAGATTGTTGATATTCGATACTTTTGAGATATTTATCATTTAAAATGAGGAAACGGTGGTTATAGTAAATATGGATTTTTAACATTCTTTTTCGATTTCATTTGGGTATTCGTTATTATATTTGAGTGAAACTATTTGTTTTCAGATTGTTTCGGATATTGGATATTTTTGAGATATATTCCACAATGAGGTAATGGTGTTTCTAGTAAATGTGGATTTTTAGAGGGTCTGTTTGAAGGGATTAAAATACGTATATGAGTTTGTATTAGTGAGAATTTATATTTATAGTAGTATATTAGTAGTGTTTATTATTAAAAATTATTGTTTTCAGTAGCCTGGAAATACTGTGGAAAGGAATGTTATTAGTTTTCGAGAATTTTTCATAGATTGCAGATTTATATAGAAAATCTGAATTCACTGTAGCAGTGAAACGTAAAACTAAGTATAAGTAGAAATATATTCCTTCTAATTAGAATTTTTTAAAACACAGAACAACATAACATCGTTCAATTTCTCCAAAATTTTCATATCCCACAAACTTTCCCCATACACCCATAAGATCCTTACTCAATTTACAAGCATGGTACAAATCTATAAAAATCCGTGCACGATCGATCGGTAACAAGAAAAAGTATTTATGCACTAATAACTTCGGCCTTCTATCGCCAATAAAATTTCCAGCGAAACATTCACCCCAGAATCGCGAGGCAAATAAACCTAATGTAAATGGCATTTTCAAAAAGTTTCACCTCACATCTGCGCCGAGAACCATGAAAAAGGATCAACGGTATTTTCAAACAAGAGAAATATATCAAAACAATTTCTCCTTTCCGGGGGAAAGATAGAAACTGCGGGAACATCGGAATCTACTCTAAGTTATCGATGAATAAAACACCTGGGATATCTTGGAAACACGTGAGTTAGAGCGTTACGCGTTGTAGTCGCGAGTGCACCGCGGAATAGGATGCATTTTCGCGGTGGATCGAATAGGAAGCCGCGTTAATCTGAGGGAATCGTTCATGGACAGTTGCATACCGAATACCAGGTCTCAATTTCGCGTAATCCGCAATTCCGAGGCTCTCTCCGCGAGAGACAGATCTCCGCTCCGTCGCGGGCGCGTGCAACAGTAACAGGCACACCTATCTCCATTTTCTCCAAGCAGATTCCTCGCCTCGTTCTACACGTATCTCGTTATCATTTAAGGATGATTACGAAACGCGCGGCGGAGGCACGGCGGGCCTCTTTCAGCGGATGATTGCGCGATGATGAGGCCTGAAATCACGAAACGACGCGGTCGTTTTAAACCAGTGATGCACAACCTTTTGCGGATAAAGGGCCGTGCGCAGCATCGTGCGCCAGGCTGTAACAATGAATTCTTCTGCCTCTTAACACTGGAACAACCGTACCCGTCAGAATAACGAGCTTCGCTTATTTCGCGAATATCCGAAATCATTTGAAAAATAAACAGCTTCACTTTGATACTATAATTAATGTACTAGGAAACCGAAAACATCTGTTTGTACGATTTTTATAAGGATTACGTATTAATTATGTTATGCTTGGGTTTCCCGGTGTTAATTGTATAGAATTTAATATGGTACAGTATCGATAATTATATACTGGCTAACTGCTATTTTCGTAAGCAATGTATGAATACTTACTTTTTCTAATTAAAACTCTTATAAAGCAGAGAATTTTAAACGATAAATAATGATTTAATATATATGATTCTTCATTTGATAGAAAATAAGTTAGATAGTTAAACCATATTTTCATGAAGTTTTAAGCACATCGAAATTAAGCTAGAAAATAGAAATAATAAAATAGAAGAATAGAAATATTTAATATCTAATGTCAGTCCTATCACCTTTTAATTTATTTTCAAATATCAACCTATGATCAAATTATCCCTTTACTACAACTTCTCTATAAACGACTCCAGTCAAATAGAAGAAAACAGCAGAACACAATTCGCCGTTCAGAGAAAGGAAGATTTTCGCAAAAATTTCAACGGCGGGTTGTGCATCACTGTTTTAGTTTCCCTCTCCCTTAACCTGGCGTCGACGATATTCCCAGTGACCCGTTCTACTCTCGTAGAACTCAGCGCTGGTTTAAACGGGCCTGATGAATGGTCGGCTCCGCTTCGCGTCCTCGTCTCTCCCCTTGGTCTACCCGCGAGCCACGATCCTCCCTCGTCTCTTTCTCGGGTGACAGATCTGGGTTGCTTTGAGTTACGTCACGACCGTTTGTCTTCGTCTTCCTCTTATTCGCCTTTGATCCTTTTTGCGCGGAACGATCACGGCGATGCGCGCGCGAGGCGGAGAGAGAGAGGGAGATCTTAAATTGGCGTACGTCGAGGGACAAATTGTTCGATGAAGAATGAAGCTGGCTTTTGCGGCGATAAAAAAAGTACGGTAGACGCTCGGGGTCTTGTGTAGTTTGAAGTTGAGCAACGGGACGAGAAGTTATGAAATGATAATTGTTGATGGAAGGCTGTGTTCGGAATTTTAGATAGGGATTGGCACCGAAGAGCATGCGCCAGGATTTTATTCTACTTTGATAGGGTTCTCGTTGCTCGCAACAAGTTGCGCACAACGTAGAAAGTGAACATTGGAATTCTTACTTTAGTGCATTATGCAGATTTCGGAAAGCCATAAATGCGAAAATACGCAGGAGCTAACGGCCAATTAATGACTCGCGTTGTCAGTGCTGCGAGACTGCGTGTTGTATTAGCAACTTTTTCAGCTTGACACGTTTCGACATTTTAATGAAATTTATCTGGGCTACGTGGTTTACGTTTGATTTAGTTTTATCGAATTGCAACAGAGTGTTTAGGCTTCAGTAGGCCGGCCGTTAATTGGAGAGCGGATTTTTCTGTGTTTAAACATTAATATGGAAAATTCGAGGACAGGTGGTTAGCTAATCTGGCTAACTGGCATGCACTCTTATTTCAGTAATACTCATTTATTTAGTTTAACTGCTGCTGTTGGCGTTGATGTAAGTTTGGTTGTAAATTTCGTAAGAAACTGTCGTTAGTCTTTCCTTCTAACATTTTCTGGATTCAGCACTATAATAAATCATCACACTCCTACAATATTATCATCTAATACATTAGCATCATATTCCAATGCTACAACAGAAAACAAATTCCCCAGTAAAAGCTAAATTAGATGAGATTCGAAAACTCAGCCATTATTCTCAACATCTCAATTCTAAAACATTTCCTCAAACCTTTCAAAACAACATAACCCAAAAATCCCACAAACTTCCTCAAACATTCCATCAACCCACATACAATTCTTCAAGCATCGCTCGAAAATCACTTGCCCTCCCCAATCCTCATCGCGTTCAACGCCTCAATCACACTCGCTCTCTCAACCGATTCCTCGCCAAACGTTCGCCGGCGACATAAATCTGCATAAACGTCCGCGGCCTGTTTATCATTCCGCGGCTCGCCCTTCATCGAGAACCCCACGGAATTCGCAATCATACCGTCGGGGACCGCTCCGGGACAAAGCCTTCATCGATTCCACATTTCCCCGTGCATGTTCCTCCGACCATTCCCGATGGTTCCCTCGGTTCCCGCGGGCAACGAGCAAAAAATCCGGCGCATTAAGGAAGAAAGGTGCACCGCGAGCGGGTAGGGGTAAAGACCACCGGTAGACAAAGACGAACAACCGCGGAGCGTCTCGGAAGAGAGCGGAGGAGAAAGAAAGAAGTACGGTGGAGCTTTCTCGAGAGAGGGTCTCGTTTCCATCATCGTCTCGTTAAAACCCATCGATCCGCCGGTAGCATCCGAAGACCGTCCCGTGACACGCTGGAAATGCGGTAAACGAACAGTCGCTGCCTTTAAAGGGCTTGCCGGTTCCCTTTCCCCTCTGCCGGCCCTCGATCGGCTGTTCGGTCCGCGTAGCTGCACGTCGCTCGTCTCTGTCGTATCCGAGAGGTATCTCTGACTCTCCGGTTAGGCCCGCAGCTCGGTGGATCCCCTTTGCTCGGCCGGCGAAGGAGAGAAGAAGACAGCGGGTACCAGGCCGGCTTTAAAGTCGGACGTCATAGACAGCTGGTATCTTTATCGAATCGATTCGGCTGACAAACTGGAGGATACCGCAAGACGAATAGCCGATCTGCATGAGGTATGGAGTCGTGCGCATTGCGATTAGTCAGGGGACTCGAAGTCCTCGTGCTCTAATGGGCATCGTTAGCCGTTCACGTAAAGGAGAGGAGCGTGTCGGTACGCGGCGGCGGGACCTGGTGCAGCCGGGGTCTAGCCTAACCTGGCCACCGCCGCAGCTAGCTGGGACGGGACGGGACGGGACGGGACGGGGAACGACACGGTGGCTCCTTGATGAACGGGGAAGACACGTAGGCCGATCGCGACCGGACCGAACGCGTGTACATCCGTGCCGATCTACTTGTTCGGGGTGTCCCGGCTAATCGTCCCACGATCCTCATCTTCGGATAACGCTTTCCTAGAACCGGGAATATGGGAGCTAAGCTTTCAGGATTGTACCGGGGTTTCCTTGCTCGGGGCATTGTGCAGTTTCGCTTGCTGGGTTTGTTGAGTTTGAGGTATCGCTGGCTTCTGGTAGATTGATTGTTGATTGTTTTAATGATGTTTAGGGATTGGAGGAGTTTGTTTGGAATGGGAGGTTCAGATTTGTCTGATTAGGTATTGTTAGAATGCTTTCATGAAATGCGTTGTTGTGTTGTAATATGAATTGGGTTACGTTCGGTATCCTTTTATTATTAGCTTCGTGAAGTAATGAAGGAGGAATGTGGTATTCAGCTGACTGCAAACAGCTTCTTGCTAATTCCAATTAATTTTCTAAATTAGTATTCTAAAAAATACGAACTCTAATTAGTTTTCTAAAAAATACGAACCTATCATCTTCATCAAACTACCATGTTCAACAGACTACACAATGTCCACCAAAAGTACAAAAAAATCAAATCTTCCAAACGCAGAAAATCCAAGCCTTCGCTGAGGATTAACTCTAACTCTCTAACTCTACAAGCACCCGAGATCGATAACAAAGCAACAAGCAAGCTCCACACCGAGTACCAGAAAATCGCAGAAACTATTTTCCTCCATTCTCTCCCTGGTTTCTTTCCTTCCTCTCGCGGAACGGTCTTCTCATTATACCCACGGGGGAACAGAAGTGGGTCGTGGCACGGGCGCGGTAGCCAGTCACGGCGAAGGTGAAGTTAGGTGGGGTACACACGATCCCATTCCTTCCACGAGGGTAATGATAATTAATCCACCAGGGACCGCTCCTTTCAGCCGGACCCCGGTGGTCAACGTCGGAGGCGGCCGAGGTCAGCCTCGGGAGTCTTCCTTCTCCTACCAGGAGTCGTCTTCCCCGCGTCTGGCCAGCCGGACTCTCTCCTCTTTTTCTTTTCATTAACCAATTAATAACGTCACCTACTATGGCGTTACCGTTCCGGTTCTCCTCCCTGCGTTGACCCTGGCGAACGGTACCTGCGCACAGAGACCACGGTTCGAAGAACCCTGCCGGCTAAATCGAGCTAGGCGATTGTGTCCTTAGGGGACCGAGTCGCCGGGCGTGCAGTCTCATCGGGTTCAATCGGCCTGGTTATTTAATGGAAAACCTGATCGCCGTTCAGCCAGGTTTCTTGGACACTTTGACCCGGGGAAAGGCGATCAGGTGCTGCTCCCTTTTTGTGATTGGCATACTGTGCACTCGGTATCGAGTTGCTGCTTTGATTAGTATGGAGTATGTGTAATGAATAGGGGATCTTTATGATTAAGAATAAATTCCGTTTTGTTTCTCTGTATTTCTAATGTTATACAATGTTTGCTGTATTTATTTGGAGAGATTATTCTTAATAGGAATTTGTATTTTTTGCTTTATATCTGTAAGATAGAAGTGAGAGTGAGTCAATTAGAACGTATGTTAGAAGTACTAGATTTGTGAGTATTGTTCTTTTGAGTTGAGTTTTGCTTATGTAGATCTTTCGGGTGAGTTTTCACTTAAGTGGATTGGACGAATATCGATGCGATAGATTGAACGATAGAGAAAACATTGATTAAAGTATTTATATAGTATTTCGAAGATTGTTTTTATAACACTTTAGCTATCTTCTACCTCGATGTTTGTCGATGAAATGCCTTGGAAGGTACATCGTAATCATGTATTTTGCATATGCTCATTTATTCCTTAACTCAGCGAATTAATTTTCATACCATTGTTAGCCTCCCTTCGGTTGAATAATACCTCACCTCGGAATAACCTTAGCTTTATTAGATTAAATGATTCGAGTATCCACGGGGACTACTCCGCGGAGAAGATCTCACCGATTAGTTGACTCGTTGAATGTAATCAAGATAGCCTTCTCTCGCTGCTGCAAACCAAACATATTTCTTCTTGCTCCAACCAATTTTAGCGTGTAAGATGGTTTTAAGATAGACATCTTGTCGTTACGATAATAAGACTTTTTTCACGCGCCTCGCAATTACTTTCTTCTTTTCATTACTCTATCAGTGGTATTATTCTCAGATCGCCTGTGGCTGATTTGAAATGTATACGTAGTCCCTCAGCCTTTGTAACGATTGTTTATTAATCCCACACAGTAACTACATTGTATATTTATTTTCACCTTCGTATGAATAAATTGTTCACTTAAAATGTTCGACTAATTCTAATTTATAGTACATTCAACGGACATCGATAAGTCGCGTTCTCCGCAAAGGGTTTTACCATTTTTATTAAGTTGTTACTTTAAATGATGACTGCCGTCCTGTCTATCATCGTGTAATCTAACCCAGGGGGAATAAAATTATTCAAGGCATCCTGAGAATGGCAGCTTCAAATATTTTTTGCTCGCAGGGTACGATTATTATGCACTTTAGCAAGAAATATGTAAATTGTTATTTTGGAACCTTATGGAAACTGTAGGTCATTATACATAATAGTAGTATTATTACACTAACGACGTATTACAAATTATGCTATGACTACGCTGTTTCCAAAATACTTTCTATCTGACCATAAAAATATTAATAACAATATTTTAATCGTTTGATACTATAACAACTACTTTCTTAAAACTAACCAAATATTAACAATTTTCCCCAATCCCTTCAATTAAACGACAAAAGTACAACAAAACCTAATCCAAATTTTCCCTCCTACAATGATCCCGATTAAATCACAGAAACCTCAATTCCCCGATAACCAATCGAATACTTCACCGCCAATTTAATTCGCTTCGACGTCACTTTCAACACCTTCACTCTACACCCTTCATATCAAAACTCTAAATTGCTCAATCAACTGCAATCTACTCGTTCAGCTATCAAAATTCATAAGTCATATTCCACAAGCAATATTCAACGAATAAAAAGAAACTGAACGTTCGATAAATTAAAAAAGAAAGGCAGGGAAGTAAATCCAGGAACACATTTGCTATCGGAACGCTCGCGGCCGCGCGTTATCGGCTATTAAATCAGCCGTCGAGCGAATTTCACGGTGTAACAAAGTAATCGAGTGTGTCCCATTGAACGCAGCGCCGATCCCGTCGCCGCTGCACGGCGTACGGCTTCATTAAATCCGTTCATCAGAATTAGCTGGCTGTTAAATCGCAATCGGCGCGCGTTGGTCGATAAGCAACGAGCCGCCGTTTGTCGCAGCGGTGCGCGCGAGCGCGAATGCAAGCGTTTATGCAACCGTTAGGCGCGCGGGCCGGCCGCAACGCAGATGATGAAAGATAAAAGCGGGCGAAAGAGCACGAAACCAGCGTAATAATCTTGTTAAAATTCCCCGCGCTGCAGCGACGGTGCATAGGGAGGCCGCTATCCATCGGAAACGCGGGGAAATTGAATGGAAACGGTGACTAAGGGTCTATGTTTCGGTCGATATGGAGTTAACACGTTGAATGCCGCATGATTTCATAGAGTAAAATATACAAAATGGAAAGAATCTAATATTAAATCGTTTGATTGAATTGCGTTATTATCGTTGCACGTTGATCATAATTATCGGTTAATTGAGTGAAGTAATTCGATTTGGCTGGGGGTCATCGGTGACTTCCGTGGCATTCAATGTGTTAAGCGAAGCTGATTCTTTGGTTGATGTTCGTAGATGTGAAGTGTTGGGGATAATGTGTTTAATATGAATCATTGAGAAACAAATCGGAAATTTGTTGGGAGTAATTGTCTTAATATAAATGATTAACAAACGAATAAATTACTAATATTAATTATTGTTATTTTGTCTGAATTATCGGTATTAGTTATATTATTTTAGTATAAATTATAATTTTATTACAATTATTCGATACAAATTTTAATACGAACACTTTGATATTTAAAAATTGAAATGATAATTTTATGGAAGAGAAGGAAGCATGTCGTACTAAATAATAATAAAAGTCACTTCTAGAATTTTGCTCGAATTGATCACTTAAGGAAACATAGAAAATGCGACGAATGTAGAATATTTGATCTTATTGATAGTGCAAGGGTTAAACCACCTTACCTCGGAATATAATACATGCAAGGTACACCGTTACCCGAGGGGTTTCATTCAATTGTTCGTCGAGGACAAAAGAAAACGGAAAAGGAGAGGAAGAGGGAAATGTAAACCGGCGAGGAATTTCGGTTAATTGCGACACATCGGCTCGCCTCGCGTTCTACGACGCTCGGGGGGTTCAAAAGGTGAGATCGAGGCGAATAAAAGTGTTGCGTCAGCCCCCGACGGCAGAAAAGATCCATTGTTTCCGCTCTGCGTTCGGAAAAAGTCTCGCTCGCGGTTTATAATTGCCCCGTTCACTATCTTGTGTACGTTTATTGTTCGAAGTTTATCGGGCTGCGTTATTTCTTCATGGTTCAAGTGGTACGGCGAACTTGTGCAAGCCGCGGCGACCGAACACCGCGCATTTGTAATGAATCGGTAGCGAAGAAAAATCCGGTTTCCTCGGGCTTTTTATCGCCGTTGATTGGCTATTATTTTCATCGAGGTGTTTAATTGGCAATTTTATAGAGGATTTAATTACCAATATTCCCTTAACAGTGTTTCCTTTTCACTTTTTTCTTATAATAAAATTCTTTTTCTACGAGTGCATAAAACTTGCACTCTGTTGAACTTCTATTCCAACACTTGTACACTTCGTTGGACCAGTCCAATTCGAAATAAGTATTTAAATTTTTCTAAATTCGTCTGCTTCGGGAAGATCTTTAAATATATTTTATATATTCCTTATATATTTGAATGGGACTGTAATTTATAATTAATTACCATTTCAAAGAAAAGTGTACAAGGTATGATTTATTAAAGTAATTATTCTCTTTTCTGTATGAAATCCTTTCTAAATCCATTCTCAAATATTCCCGATGAAGCATGGAATAAAATAATAAATTTGTTAAATGGTTACTTTGTTACACTTCTTACACGTTGATGCATTTCAAATGTACGGTATACTTTATTACACTGGCAGGATCTGCTTACGGAAATGCCATACGTAAATCACAAATCCCGACAAAGCTTTCCTAACAGCTCGGCGCAGAAGTGAAACATAAAGCAAGAAGAACAGCTAATCGACGCGCACAATAAATCTCATTCATTACCTCCGCGAGGATTTACACACGCACACAGAGGCCGGGGAAAAAGAGTGGCTCGAGTGCAAGGGGTTAACAAATTGTTCGTTCGTCGCGTAATCTTTCCACCCCCTGTCTCTTCCCCGGCGGAGATTCTGTCGCAATCTTGAGATCACGCGAGCTAGTGATGGCACCAAGCACGTCACGAACTATATCGAAACTTCTCATCATTTGTTTCGACTTTTTGTGAGCTTAACGACCATATTACTATTTGATGAAACAATATATTTCTAATACTCTGCGAATCTCGTGAAATCTCCCGTTTACAATTACTCTTCCTTGAATTAACCTTGGAAACATACACATCCGAATAAACTGAATAATTAATGTACATTAACGCAGAAATGTTAAATTTTAATGAAAATTATACATGAGTGTGGCAGCGAAAGAAATATTTCACCTACCATTAGTTCCATTGTAAAATTAAAAAGCCATCTGAATTTTCTAAATCAAAATGAAAATCAAATTTTAAATATCCATTTGATAGATATCGAATGTTACAAATTAACCATATTTGCCAAAATAAACTAAAAAACAGAAATCATAAGACTTCTTCCCAATATAAAAACTTTAATAGCAAGTCAATCATATTGCCACTAAAATTCCAATAAAATTAGAAGTACAATTTTTATCTTGACCCACTAAGATCCTTCATCCAAGTTCACACCAAGTCAATCATACTCTCACTAAAATTCAAATAAAGTAAAAAGAATTAAAATGTTTATCTTGGACCGGGTCTTTAGTCTAAGTTAACACCGAATCAATCATATTACCACTATTTTAATTAAAAAATTAAAAGTACAGTTTTTATCTTAACCCACTAAAATCCTCCATCGAAGTTAACACCGAGTCAATCTGCCGCTAAAATCAAGAAATGAGAAAAAGCAAAATTTAATCTACTGCCTCCTAAGTTCCTTCGTCGAAGTTGGTCCCATCGCTAACTCGAGCGTAAACCGCGCGACAAGCGACGATGGCAGGAACGGCTGTTCGCCACGCTGGTAGTACAGATTGTCATAAGCGGCCGGGAGAGACGAAGCGAAGCCGTAGACCGAATAGACGCGTCGGCTCTCCACCTCCGAGTGTGCCGAAGATATATTACCTCCTCGATGTGTCGGCCCACGGAGAACCGCGGACTTTCCCCTGGGAGACGTAACCGGAGCCACTAGATGCTCTCCGTTTCATCTTCCTCGCTCCCCGGCGTATCGTCACCTATATCTCCTTTGTATCTCTCCTCTATTGTGCCTCTGCCTACGACGCGTCGCGCCGAACACCGCCGAACGGGACCGAGCTATTTCAAACATCCGCTTGAAAGTCTCCCCCTTTACTTGCGCCATCTTCTTTTCAGAATGGACCATCCATCTGCGATCAGTCTTATCTTTCAACAACCTATTCAACAATGTATGACTACGCGATTCTCTGTTAATCGTTGATGGATTTATGATTAAAGTTTTGTAATTCAATGGATGGGACATTGTCTCAGGTTTTTATCTGGGGTACAAGGGAAATGGAGATTCTTGTGTAGAGTAAATCATCGAGGTACAGATAACTAGCATAAATGAAAGCTCTTATCTTCTGTAATATTTTATTTTCTTATTTCTCTCTTCTGTAATGTTTCATGATGCATTCTATGAATACATTCTATTTTTCTAATTCTCATCCTGGGATTTATTTTTCATTATACCTAAGATTTCGATCTTGTAATTACCTAAAATTCGAATGTATCTATTCGCGAATGATTAATAAATATTTACTTCATTACTAAAATTCACGACCAGAATACAAGTTTCTAATATATCACACTCGAGGCATGCTCGAACTTTCTTTTATTACAACCTCCGCGCACGGGAGTGCATAAAAAGCGCATAAAATCGACATTGTAATCACCGGTACACAAGATCGTGTCGAGATGAAGTTACCATTCGGTCGGACGCTACCGCGGTAGCGCGGCGCATCAGAATTCCAGTTTATTAGATAATTCACCGGGAGCATCGCGGCCGCCGCACCGCGCCGACTCGCGGGCCCGCGAGCTCGCGCGTTGCTTCAATAATTCCGCGCGGTTGCGTTCAGCAAGACATTATCCCCCGGTAGTTCATAATTCCCGCGAGTTCGAACGACAAACGCGGCATTCCGCGCCGTGAATCAAACAAGCGAAACCGTAAAAGACAACCGGGTGAACCGAACCGAGTCACATTTCCAGGCAATAATACCCGGCGCGCCGGGCACGGCATAAATTTCCCATAAAATCGCGGCGGGCTAATTGAAAAATTCCCCGATAGCGATGCATCATCCTCGCTTTCTAAATTACCCCGCTACCCGAGGCTTCCCGAAGGTGTGTACGAGCAATGACGCATTAACAGGAACGTCGGCGGAGACAGCTGCGCGATCACGAGTCGCGCACGATCGCTCCAACTAGCATACACGGTGTCCCGTTTTCACCCTTTGCGGACGAAGATTCTTTGAAATATACAAAACCCTCAATAGATGAAGCTAAATTATGTAAAAATTATGTGGGAATGAATGTATTTGAATGTGAGAATGAATATATTGATGAGTGATGGATGTGTGCGCAATAGATGAATGACTGTGTGTGTGAGCGCGGTTTGAGTGAATGTTCAAAGCATTGGAATATTCTAAATTGATTTTCTCTATATTGATTTGTATGTTAATAATGTTTGTTTCTTATGCATCTAGAATATTCCAAATACACGTGAAGTTAATGCATGGTAATGAAAGAATGTTCTAGAAAGTGTGCGAGTGAGACAAGAGCGTCTGAGTGTATAAATAGTGTGTGCGTTCCAAATATGAAAATATCATCTTGTCGAAACGTCGACATTCGTCTGCAAAGGGTTGATGTACGAATATGATTACCTACGAAACTATTCGTTATTTCGTAATGTCTTAAGTTGCAGTTTCTTCTATTTTGAGAGGGTAGTTCGGTATAGTCAATTTGTTTCTAAGTTAACGTACGTGGAAGATACGAGAAATATCTACGATTTTCGATGTAAAAAAGTGTAGAAATGAAAATTCCCTTGTAAAGTATATATCAGAGTATCTAAATACATATTTGAAAGTATCTATCACTGATATGTATCAATTTATAATATATTATAAATTGTATTCAGATATTTCGATAAATACCAGCTAGAATAACCATTAAAGATTAAGTGTATATTCTCAGATTATGGAATTCATGCCCATATCTTTTCAACTCCATCGAAGAAAAGAAACAGAACCTAACCACCGTAATTCTCAAATTCTGCAAGAACATTAAAAAGAATCCGCCTGTGGCAGAAGATGTAGCTCTCACGCAACCATCACGAAATTTCAAGCTAAACATCCTGTTTTGTGCCCGAATGCCTCGATAATGATCTTTTACCTTTAAACGCGGACACACTGTATATACATGCCTAGGTTATGCCGGGAGACAAACAGCACACGTTTCTGGGCGGCCGGGAGCATCCTTCTTTTTCCCCTCGCGCGCGAGCGCGGCTTCTCCTCTTCTTTCGCGGCGCAACATGTGTTACGATTTCGACATGGCTGGGGGCCCGCCACGTTTCTAAATCACGGCGTCGCCGTATTCGTCGTCGTTGTTCCACAAGATATATCCACGCAAACCGAGTCCGGACCGCCGTCACGATTACCTTATTGTGTTCATACTAATGGGCTCGGAACAGCATTGCCTTGTTCGCCGTGTGGCGAGGATATAGGCTCACTCAAAATTCTCGGGCACTGGATATTTCTCAACCCTTGCTCACTGTCCGGGTCAATTTGCATCAGATGCGATATTTTGGATTCAATTACCGTTTTCTTTCTTTAGTGAATTATCTTAATTATATTTACCGCCACTAAAAATTCCCGAGTGATGGATATTTTTCAACCCTTGCTTGTTGTTAGGGTCAATTTGCATCAGAAGCAATCTTTTAGTTTTAACTGTTTTATTCTCTTCTTTAGTGAATTATTTTAATAATATTTAGTGTCAATAAAAATTCCCGAGTGACGGATATTTTTCAACCCTTGCTTGTTGTTCGGGTCAATTTGCATCAGAAGCAATCTTTTGGTTTTAACTGTTTTATTCTCTTCTTTAGTGAATTATTTTAATAATATTTAGTGTCAGTAAAAATTCCTGAATGATGGATATTCTACCCTTGCATATTGTTCGGGTCAATTTGCATCAGAAACAAGCTTTTGGTTTTAATTGTTTTGTTTTCTTCTTTGGTGAATTATTTAAATTCATTTAATATCACTAAAAATTCTGATTTTTGCTCAATTCTTGTTCAAATAAATTTCTACAGAGAACAATCTTTTCAATGTTATGATATTACTTTTTCCAATAAATTATAGACATTGATTTAATGTCGATAACTCATACATGACAAGGTCGATGTGTTAATTTTGTAGATGTATACACTGACTGGTTTATGTATGCGCATGTTGATTTAATAAGGAAATGTATTCGCAAGCAATAAAACTTAGACTTTTATTAGTTGAAGAATATATTTTCTTACGTGATTTAGTGAGAGTAACCACTAGCAGAAATGCATCGTTCGAATGAATATTTTTGCTGGTGGTCGTGCATACCAATCGTGCAATGTATAAAATACAAACAAATATGCATCATTTTAAGTAGACGTTTTTATTGGCAGGTTTAATTTATTTATATCTGCACGTGTTTGTAACTGTACTTAACTGAGACGTAATATTAGTAAATTTATTAAATGAAATATTGCTTTCTCGTATTCATTTTTTAAGCGTATTTAAAAAGAAATTCTATATACGTGGAACAGTAATGTGTAGTATTTGTGAAAAGAACATTTTCGGATTTACATTTTTGTATGTTACAATAAGTCACCGAAAAAGTTGATTTATTTGTGTATCACATAATACACCCATAAAATGTTTTCTTTCCATTATGTAAAGTAAAGTGGAAGATTAAATAATTATTCTTGGAAGAAATTCTCCTTTGGAGTGAACAGGAATTTTCATACACAACTGCAGAGTACATATGTCTATGCAACAGACATAAGTCTGACATTTTGCATTCTATCTCCAGTGCATCTTAATAAGGCTAATCCTCATAGCATTTCCAATTTTAATGTCTCGTCTGCAGTCGCGTAAAAATCTTAAGACAGCTGCACGAAGAGATTACGTTCGATTGTGCACTCGAGACGAGTTTCCGTTTCTTCTTCTCAAACACCTACTCATTGTCAGTGCCGTGTGGCTGTTTGCATGTCGGATTAGCGACTTGTTAAGCTTGACGTGTTTCGATGTTTAAGTAAAATCTATAATCCACGGCAAGAGCTACCTGATTTGCAATTGTTTCACTATTACCGATATACAAAACGGGAGCATTAAATTGCAAAATACTATTGCAATAGTAGGATTCACACGATAAAAGAATATTCCATATTAAAATTCTTCTAACCCCTTAAGAATTTCTAAATCCAAGCATCCATATCACGATAATAAATTTTTCTACTTTTTCTTATATTCCAACATAAAATTGGTTAAAATATTTACATTTCTTTCTTCAAATAAATTCGATTCTAATAACTCCCACCTCTATTATCTTCAAACATTCCTTGATATTTATCATATAACTACCTCCAACAATAAAACACATTTCCTTATCCGATTCAAAAAAGTTACTAAATCGACTACGATCAATACTAATTTTATTCACCTACTCTACAAGATAATTCCACCTCTCTATCTCACACACAAACCTCAACGAAATATTTCTACCACCACAAACGTTTCCAATCAACCTCCTTACAACCTACACCTTCAAACTTCCCCAAACATTCCACCAACCCTTTCCCAAACGCCTCTCAGAACCGCGCAACCTAAAATCCCGACAACAAACTCAACAAACCAAAACTGCAACATCAAGAACTCCCAAAGAGCAGCCCCACTTTCATTGCTGCTAGGTGTCTGAGCTCTCTCCCCGCGCTGGCTCGATCTTTCCCGAGGATAAGTAGATACATCCTTCGCAGTCAGGCATCGTCAGATAATATCAGTTTTCTTCCTGGGTATAAAAGGCAGGAAGGAAGAATTCGTCTGGTTCTCAGGCCCGGTTAAACTGCGCAAAACGATCCTAGACGTTCCTTCCGGGCACGAAACGCCGCCGAGATCGATCCTCTTCTTCGCCGCCGCCGCTCCGCTCGTCGGATCATCCGTCCGGCCTACAGGGGTTCTTATCTATAGGGGCGCGGAGGAACGTCGCCGGGGTCCGCTTCCAAAAATAAATCACGCAACGTCGATCGTTAGGGCCCGGTCCGAGTTTCGGGGCCTGTCCGGACCGGGGGCTATCGGGAGGGAGTCGGGAGGCCGTATGAAAAAAGGGGGCACAGCGTAGCTCCGAGGAATTATGCAGGGCAACGTGCGCGCCGCCGGATGGCTGGTAGTTACCCAACCCACCCGAATACTTAGAGAATACTCGCGAGAATCCAAAACTCGTTTAGAGTACCTGCGGCTCTCGGTAACGCGGACCGAGGACCGGGCTCCGTCCCGCGGAAGCTTTTAAATCAAGGCGAGGGCGGCTTTTCGATGGACGGACCTCGCAAGGTAGTAGTTTGCTGGGTGTTCTTGTTTGGACTGGTCCTCGTAAGGGCTGTCCAGCGTACTGCAGGCTTCCCTTCTTTTTGCTCTTTGGGTGGGGCGGGGGTACTGTACGTTTATTTTGATTTTATCGTTTGATTCTGGAGGGAAGGTGATGGTACTTTCTGAGTTGGAAGTGTGTCACTTTTTTCAATTTCTGGGATCTCTTTGGCTTGCGTTGTGAGGAGTAGGTGTAGTTTTTTGAAGTTATAGGGTTTGTAGTTCTATTTTTATTGGAAATGGGTCACTTTTTTAAATTTCTGGGATTTCTTTGACTTGGGTTGTGAGGAGTAGGTGTAGTTTTTTGAAGTTATAGGGTTTGTAGTTCTATCTGTATTGGAAATGGGTCACTTTTTTAAATTTCTGGGATTTCTTTAGCTTGGATTGTGAGGAGTAGGTGTAATTCTTTTTTGAAGATATAGGACTTTGTAGTTTTATTTGAATTGGAAATGTGTGACATATTTAAATTTCTAGTATCTTGAGATTTTAGATAGCAAAGAATAGGTAGAGTTCTTTTTTGAAGGCACGTGACTTCAAAATTTCAGTGTTTGTTGTTTTGAGCTTCTGTACTTCGAATATGTTATCAGTCTTTGTTGTTCTCGCTGGAAAATTGTTTTTGCGGAATATGGTAAGACTACGTACATCAAAAAGTAAAATAAAAATGATCTTAATATTTGCAAACGTCGATCTTTCGAAATCAATGCACAGATACTTTCCTTCGCTAAATATCTCATTTCCTAACACACGCGAAATCAATATTGGTTTCTTATTCTCCCGTATTTCTGAAAGCAGTTCAAAGACAACTCATTAAGCAAACCTTCACCAGAATATCTATTACTTCCACCATGTGTATTAACCTACAACACGTATTACTGTGTCATAATACATGTTCCCCCAACTTACATCAAAGGGAACAGTTGCCTCTTAAATTACCTTCGTATATAATTTCGTACAACCACTCTTTACACGCTCCATGGTGTCCGTAATACTTCCATTTCAGTTTTCCTGAAAAAAACGCATGAAACTCCAGCGGTATATTATTAAATGCCTCTATTTCAAACTTAAAAGTCCAGAATGATACGATTCAGAGCACAAGGGGGCTAATCCAGATCTGAAATTGCGTTTCCCATTTTATCAATAAAAACATTGAACAATTAGTGCTTTCAGGACAGATTTATGTTATCCGTCCGTTAGAATAGCCGCGATTATGCTGAACAGTCGGGCGCCTGGTTATCGTGTACTCTAGCGGCCCGCAATCCATTCAGTAGCCTGTAAATTTGTTTGAAACTATCAATTAGATACATCCCACCAGTCGGCCCACGCGACGGATCACAATATGTAATCAGAATATTACACCTCCGTACGTAGGACTAAATTATCCGCTATCCGGCTAGATAAATGCGGGCACAGCGGTCTGATAAATCTTCAACAACGGATTCTACGCCACGGCGGAACGGCGATAGGGCCACGCCCACGCGGATTTTCATTATTCCGCTGTTTCCCTTCACGACAACGCTCGCCCTTAATAGATCAAAGATTCCATTAGCTCCCGCGGGGAGGGAAGAGGCGATTTTTTCCGCGGCTCGCCGGCCATATCCATGGCTTCATTTGCTCAACTTAATTGAATATTGCTAGATTACGGTTGCCGTAACGAGGGTATACATGAATTATACAGGACGTTCCAGAATCATAAATCAAAGTCTAATGAGAAGCTAAATGCGTAGGAAACGGCGGCGAGGTTTTAATAGATATTCACGCGCGGCCACGGTTTCTTTCAGATACCTTCTCGTTCTCTTTCTCCGTAGGATCGCGGATTTTTCGAATCGTTCGTTTTTGAAAAATGTCCCGTCGTTGGCGGAAATGTTGATTGAATCTAATGAATTTCAATCTGCGTACGGTTGTTGGCAAATCGATGTGATTTGTACGTATCGATTTCATGTTTGATTTATAAGGTAACAGAGCATTCAATTTGTTAGCATTTTCGATAGAATTTCGTAGAATCTTTCGCTATAATGTCTACAAATTAATAGCAGAATTATTAGTCGGGTTTCAGCTGAATTCCGTAACTTGGAAAATGTTCTAAACTTCCTATAAAAACAAACAAACTCATTCTTTTCACATAGCAAGCTTACGAAACTATTTTAACTAAGATATTTCTATCACTTTCCAAACAAATTCCAAACCCAACGCCAAATTAAAAACACAGCAACTTCGTTAACACATCTAATATTCCAAGAATTCCCAAATATCACAAACGTCAATCCCCGACATACACCATGAAACTTCAATCCACATCCACCTCGAGCTACAAGCAATAATTCCGAAAACTACGTAACTCAGAACACAATCACTCCCATTAAATCCTTTCAGCCTCACCCCGGAGGTACCACCCTCCACATTCGGAAACCCCTTAATCCCGTCCGTATTCTAAACAATCCGCTGCGCATCCCTAGAGAGCCGCTCCTTATTTCTGAACGGGACTGTACGATAAGAGCATGTCCGACAGAAAACGTTCGGTCGGATGCTGCCGGCGGGGACAATTACGCAGATGTGTGGCCGGCAGAAGAGGAGGACGCGTGAGCGTGTCGTGCAACCCGTGGATCGTTCGGCGTTGCCCTCACGCGTGCGCGCCGGCTCGGCTCGGCGCACACCTACACGATCACCGTGCACCCCATGCTCCCGTCCGGAATTAGCATGCACCGGCGTCGGATATTTTGCTCGCTATGTCTATACACACCGTGTTTCTACCCATGGCATGTATTAGTGGACGACCACGGAGAACCGATTCCAACCGACACACCGAGCGTTCGAACGTGTACGTGCACAGGTGTGCGCGCGTATCGCAGGGAAGAGGAACGAGGAAGGGCCGAAAGAGAAAGAGAGAAAAGTGATTACAGAGCTCGAGCCTCCGGTTGCCCCCGGCGCGTGCGTCCACCTCTCGAGCATCCTCCTCCTGTAAAATCCTGCCAGTTTCACCTTTCCTGGAACACCGCCCCGGGGGCCGTTTCGAGAGATCTCTCGACGGTGTGTCCGGAGCTCGAGCGAGCGAGCGAGCGGGGCAGGGGAATGTTTTACCGGCGGACGAAGACGTTAGGATGATGCCCGAAGAGGAGGAATAGGTGGACGATGGTACCAGGTGGCTTCAAGGATCGAGGATCCTTGAAAAAGGTGGTTATTACCGGAAAGCTGGATTTCAAGAACCGATTTGATGGGTATGCCCGCTTAGTCCCGCGAGCGTTTGATTCTCTATCGGATTTCGTTCGATTGTGTTCGGGCTTTTGGGCTTGGGGATGATGAGGTATGTTGTGTAGGGGGATTTTTGGGAAGGTTCGATGGTGGTAGGTTGTTTGGCGAATTGTGTAATGTTTCTGTTGGTACGTTGAACAGTTTGTTGGTGTTTGTAGGTGTTTGAGGTTCATGGGGTTTTATCATTGATAGCGTATTTCGGTGGGAATTGATGTATCGATCGACTTTGAGGATGTTTGTGTTTCCTTCTCTTGGACGTTTAAGTTTATATGTTCATCTGATGGCATAGACTGTCTGTTAGCCTTACGTATGTCTGTTGAACGAGTAGTAATTAAAATAAAGATATATTAAGCAGTAACAAACTTTTACGAGTAACGAGTTGTTACAGTTCACGTACATTTTTAATGGAATTCGAAGGTGTCTTCTGGATTAGAAGTGCCATTTTGGAATAATCTTTAAAATTTCTTTTTCAATGAATTGAATGAAGTTTTATGTTTGTAGTTTAATATTATAAAAATGTTCTTGGCATACATTGTCTTCGTTTAACAGTGAAAATCAGTTCTGAGTGGTACTGTTGTTTACGTAAGATTTCACTTGTCCTTTCAAGTATAATAGAGGTATCTTATAAGGCGAAGCATTAATGGTAACAATGTTGTCTTTTCGTTTGTTTCAGGTAAGTCTCGTATCGCTACACCGGGATCAACATCCATTCCTTCGAATTATAAACTATTTCTGGCCATGTAAGTAGTAAATTCAGACAGAACGTAGTAGATTCATTAAAACCGTCTTCAGAAGACAAGTTACCATATACGAAAAATCAGATTTTAAGTTTACTCGTGTGTTCGCGTGACTCTAGACGGTTGCGATAATCACCTGCGCGTGATTATGAAATACAAGATGTGCTGAGTACAGTGATACCAAAAATGGTAACTTCTGACGGTAATGATATTGACGTGCCCCTTCCAACCATGAATTTTGTACGAAATTTTTACGGGCGAAATGATTGCTCGTTCCCAGAGGTTACGAACACACGCTCTTCCATTTCTGGTGAAATTCATTGTTAAAAGATAATGAATTTTAAAGAGGTTCTAAAATTATGAAAGCAATAAATAATACAAGTTAATAATTTAATGAGTAAAATTGCATTATTGTATTTAAAAATATCTCCAGAATAACTAAAAAATCTGAAACCTCAACAATTAGAAATGATCTGATACACAAGAAAATAATTCTATTTTATTTAAACAAATTTCTCTGAGCAACTATCAAGTCTAGCACCTAAACGATAGTTTCAAACTCACTATCAAACTATTAATTCATAATTCTATAACTCGTACGTTACAAAAAATTCCCACTATTCTACGTCTGCATTCCCTTCAACAAACAAGTAACAACTGTTCACCGCAGAAATTACCCAAACAATTCTATAAAACTCACTTCACCCGGTACTCTTACCAAATTTCACCAACAATACTTCTTGCCCACATTCCCAAGTGCGCGAGCAACACGGATATTCCTGTTCCGCAATCCGTTTTCCCGGAATGATTTTCCAAGCACTTAAACTTCCACGGTACATAGTTGAAACGCTGGCTCGCTCGCCGGCACATAAAATTACGCGTTTATCCGACATAAAACCGCGGATCTTCGCTCCTTAGCTGAAGAAGTGCGACGAGCTACCGTATGAAGCAACACATCCACCCCCGACTGTTTACATAACACGAAAAACTTAATGAAACCTCGTCCGCGGCAAAAAGCGTGTAACACTTATTGCCGCGTAATCGGCGATGCGCGTGAAGCGGCCCGATGGAATGTAGAAAGTGCAAGAAAGATATTGAGCCGGCCGCTAGAGGAAAGTCCCGCGGGTCGGCCACCCTTTTGTCGCTCTTTCAACATCCCGGCGTCTCGGGTCTATCCGTCGGGCTAATAAAAACAATGATTGATCTTAATGGGTAATAAGGAACCAGTTGCCGTGTGAGGCAAGAGAAAATGATCCGCGATTAACGTCAGTATCTGTTACGCCTTACGATCGCATAACTCCCGCTCGCGATTCTTCCGCGGATTATTTCAGCCGTGAACAATGCTGTGACAGGATGTGTTGTCGATTTCGTCTAATTTGACAACGATGGCTTTTTTTTGCGTGAAACTGGTACGCTCGATTACAGTTGCTTCACGAAAAGTATGTAACACGGTGGAATGGTTATCTGAGTTTTGTTCCTTTGTAATTGGGAAGTTAAATGGGTTGACGTGGCTGTGTGGCGTGTGGATGAAGTATGTAAAACAAAACATTAGTTTATGATATTAACATTGAAATGCGTAATTGAATTTGTTTAGAGTTGTGTAGTATGTAACTTTATTATTATTAGATAGTAACTGTTATGCGTATTGATATATTAGTGTATTGTGCTAATATTGATGTTACGGTAGCAGTTTATGTAAATATTCAAAGTGAAAGTTAGTAATTATCGTATTTTAATGCTAACGATCTAAGAAATGAAGCTTCGAATTCAATTCAATTTCAATCCAATTCAATTTCGAAAAATGGGAATACACTTAAAAATCGAAGTGATTCAGTGGATACTTCATCGGTTATTAACCATCCTAGTAATCATGCAAGAATCGATCGATAAATCATCTTCAGTATTAAATTTTCTTCCTCCTGGAATATATTTGCAGCATTCATTAATCATGGAACTAGTCGATAGAACTGAGCTGCGCGCCTCGCGAAATTTATTAAGACAATTATTAACAGTATATAACAGCAGTATATTAGGTGATCCAACAAGATTCAACTTATCGCCACTTGGCTCCCGCATTTTGCATTTTATTGCGCAAGAAATCGCAAGAAGTCCACGTTCGCACAATTCACACGGGAGGCAGCGAAGGATTCAAACCGAGCCTCTATGCAAACAATTATGCGCGCGACCCGACGTAAATCAGTCACCGAGAAAAAGAGACCGCGACAGGGATCGTCGACGATGAAATTGAATTTCGAGCTGAAAGGTCGTCCGTGCATCGCGAGTCTCGTTGCGTAACACGAATCGCACGGTGCCGGGTCTCGAATCGATCAATTTGAAGGATATTCACATCGATCCAGTTTTCATCCTCGGGCTCGCGGAATTCCGCGTTCCGCGACCCCGCGAGCGCCCATTAACCCTTTTCGCTTGAAAGGCGACTCACAGTCGCCGTTTAGTTTAACACGTTCAACGCCACGGGAAAGTTCGGTTATATTTTACCTAGAGAGTCTATTCGGTTTGTTAATGCGACGCTTAATTATATTCGTGTAAAAGTTACCAGGTATTTGGTGATTAATGAATTCCAACCAGTTCATTTTTACTTGGCGATTCATTCGTTTTAATCGATTCATTTTTATTTGGCAATTAATTCGTTTTAATCTACTCAGCTTTATTTGGTAATTTATTACGGAGGATTCTTAAATAATTCATTTTTATTCATATATTTGAATGTAGTATGACAATTTTATGTCTTTTGGTTGTATCGTTATATTTTCTGATTGAACACATTAATGCAGCAGAATTAGAGGATTCGACGTTGAATATTAAATTTTGCATAATGCAATGACTAAACTGAGGATCCACGTACAAATCCAAATTTGTTAGATTACAAAAAATAAAATTACAATGGAAAATAATTTTTCCTATAAAAACCACTATACTTATACTATTGTATTTATACTTTGTCTATTTGATATACTTTCCCGTATTATGTGCATTCTATTCGATTTTAGTTTCAAATTTCATGTATAAAATAAATGTGTAAAAATCTATAATCCAGTAAATATTCTATGAAATATCGAAATAGTATAGGTAATTCTGTTGCATGATTCATGTATGATTTCTCCTTATGATTCCCTATATTGCGAAAAATGTGATCAATATTTCACTGGGAAACGATGAACACGTACGATCGAAGAAACTTTCGAGTGCAAAGGGTCGAGCCCTCGCAGCGTATTATAATATATCTATTATAGAGCTGAATCGCGGTGAAAGTTCAGCGGAACACGCGGGACAAACGCGCGGTGTCGACCGCGTGCCTCCGCTTCCGCGCATCGCCGTTCCTTCTTTTTAATTGCGATCGTTCCAATTCCCGAGGCGGCGTTTTCACCGTTCCTCTCGCGAATTCGCGGAATTCGCTCTTCCACGGAAAGCAATCGAGACATTCCGCGGCAACGATCGATATCCGCAATTTTCAACGAGACGAGGGGCTTATCAGGAATGGAGATCTTTATCGGCTTGATATCAAATTACGTGCGCATCAGTTAATCCTTTATTACTTGGTTATTGAATACTGAACTTGAAACGGAATGCTGGCTAGATTTCTATTAAAATTTACATCGTATTTATTGTTGCATTGGTCAAAAGGTCTTCTCGATTCTTTTCTGAACGACGTTAGCATGCGAGAATAAGTATTATAAACGAGTGAATAAATATATCGAAATATCGTAAGAAGTTGTCGACAAAATTCATATGCTTCAATAAATCGCTGTTGGATATTAAATGGTTCATATTAAAAATTTTAAATTATTATTCATAAATATTCAAAGTATCGTGAAAAAATGTCCACAACGTATTACACTTCAATATCTTTCCTCGTAAAATATCTATATTGTGATATTGTAAGAAGTTGTCGGCAAAATTCATACGCTTCAATAAATAGCTATTGGATCTTAAATTATTCATACTAAAAATTTTTAATTATCATTCATAAAGATTTAAAGCGTCACGAAAAAAGTGTCCACGACATATTACACTTCAATACCTTTCCCCATAAATATCTACAATATATTAAAATATTGTAACAAGTTGCCAACAAAATTCATACTTTAATAAATCGCTGTTGGTTGTGAATTGGTTCGTATTAAAAATTTGTAATTATTATTCATAAATATTTAAAGTATCATGAGAAAATGTCCACAGAGTGTTATACTTCAATATTCTTCCGCGTAAAATAACTAACGCAGCCTGAATTTATTAACCAATTTACACTGATTTCTATCGTAAAGTAATCGCGCTTAATTGGTGCAAATCAACGAATTAAACGTGTCGTTGAGAAATCTTTTCGCCGAAACCAGCAATCACTGTCGATATAAACACAAAGTTACCCCGCACTAAATTAAAATCACAGAACCACGCAACAAACATATAAAAGAACGTGCGACGCAACCCATTAAATCTATCATTAACCCCGCCACACTCTCGCCTCAGCTCTGAATTAGAAGCAACGTTTAGAAAGTCGAAACCCGTGAAACCGACCATTTCCTTCCACCTTTCTAAAACACGAAGGCATCTTTAAAAAAAGAATCGGCACACAACTCCGCCTATGAAGCCTAATCAATCGTAATCGTCGGAAAGAAGTGCAAAGTGTCGATTCGATCGGGCTGAATGAAATCCGAAGAGCGTGTCGATAAATAACAGTCATTCTATTTATCAAGCCACGTCGTTCCGTCGGTCCAATGACCAGTTTCAAAAGTTTCTCGACAAACAATCGATATAAATCACTGTCGGAGAAAACTCTCGTTGCTGCTCTCTTCGTTTCTCTCTTTAACCCCTTGCCTGACGATTTATTCCGAACCAAACCTGCTTACGCTGTATAATATTGTCGCAATCCTGTGGACACGATTATTTCCATGAAAACTAAAATACCGCAGGTTCGATTAAATTTATTCATTGAAATAAGAATATTATTTTAAGTATGATACATCATGTTTGCAAAGTAATTCGCGAAATTGCCTTTTTAATTTCATAGTGTCGTCAACTTCCTTCTCTATCGTTGCATCTCATTTCTTCGCATTCGATGCGACGTTTTAGCTTTTAGCATAAGCGACTCTCTTCTGCGTAAGATTACATCAATATCGTCGTAACAAGAATAATCGGCAACGTCACATATGTGACGCCGTTGGACCGCCTAAACGAACCGACGCGTCGTACATATGCAACGCGCACTCGCGTACTTAACCCTTCAACTGTGAACTATAGGCGCTCAGCAAGAGTCTCACTCTCCGGGCGAACAGCGCCTTTAGGCGCCCAATGCGAGAGCGTCATTCGTAGCAAACAGCCTAACAATGCACAATAACCTGTTATTCTTTGATTTCTTTCCGACCTGCGATGAATCTAACTACTTTGTTATTAATTTATTGAAAATAAGAGAACATTTCAGACGTATTATATCAACGTGTGCTCTAAGGTATAATCATTGATAACAGGGCAGTAACATGTAATTTGCATTCAAACGAATCGAATAATATCTATATTTGTTAAATTCTACTTGAAATCTTCACCGCGAATCGCACACGATATTGCAGGGCAAGCAGTTAACGTATTTGCTCTTGGCATATTGGCATCATATGTTTCTCGCTCAGAATATTTTCCAGAAGAATCAAATACGATTCCCATAAATCGTCTCCATCGTGGACAAACACAAGATCGATCCTTTTCATTTTGCACGCACCGCGGCCGAAGGGTTAAGAACCACTGATCTAATGGTATCGGCCATGCCCAGGGGCGAGGGTGAAAAACGAAGCGAGAAAAACAAAGGAAATTTGCGTACACGCCGCAGCGCATCGACGACGTAATCACTGTGATCGACGTAACGTCGGCGAAAGTAGAGACCCCAGTGTTCCTCGAGGACAGGCCGCGTCCTCCTTCAGCTTTCATCCCCCAAGGGGAGCAATATCGGCTCGTCTCCGGTCCGCGCGCGCGAGTTTTTCCGTGGCCTTGCTTCAGGCTTCGTCGCGGCCGGCCGAGCGGAGCGCGAGCAATGGGACCGTCCTTCTGGCGCGAGGCATTGCCCCGGACGAGCTCGAAAAGTGCCGTCGCGGCCTACCTCTAATGACAATGTAGATGTGGATCAAGGTAATGATAATGCGTGGCTAGGCGCACGGTGCACGGTTCACGGCTGCGAGCGCATTCGTGCGTACATCGCGACGCCGATCGCGGAGAGCTGTTGACGTGTCACGGGACGTGGGCGCGGGCGTGGTTCCGATGCATCGTGCACGCTGAACTTGCGGTTGCTAATGGTGTTATGGATTTTGCGCGTTTGCTGGAAACAAGGTGGTTATTAGCAGTTGATGCACGTTAGGGCGAGGGTTTGATGGGTTTTTGATTGGTTTTGGGTTTTTGGAATTTTGATGGGACGATGGTTGTGTGATTGTTTTTTTTAGAGTTATAGGTGAAGTTTGTAGTTAATTGTGGGTAATTTAGTGGTGTATTTTGAATGGTACAGTAATAAATTTTGATTTGAGTTTTTGGAACTTTAATGGGATAACGGTTGTGTGATTGTTTTTGTAAAGTTGTAAGTACGATTTGTATTTAATTTTGGATAATTTAGTCATGATGCTATTGTGAGTGGTACGATAATCGATTTTTGTATGGTAGTTTTCTGAATCTTGATAATTTAATGAACCGAAAATCTCCTAAATAGAATCCATCAATACAAGAGAAACCAAAATATTCAAAAGAAAAGCTGATATAAATTTCAGAGACATATTTATTTCACACAGTCGAAAAGAAATGATAAAATTTCAGAAAACAAAAGCAATATTAAAGACACTTCGCAAAGCAAAACTACATTTTATTCGTCCTCACTGAACTAACATCGCATATAAGAGCTAAATAACATAAACACTGTTCTAACTTTCCCGTAAAAAAAACGGACTCCCCCAGAAAAGAAATCCGCGTAAATGAAGGATTAGGTGTACCACTTCCAAGCAAAGCATAAGAAGCCGTTCCGCGCCGTCAGACGAAGCCGGAGATACCGATCCGGAAGAAGGTTAAACGCGGGCAACGCGATTATCGATAGCGTCGAGTTCGGCGAGCAACAGCCTGTCCGGTCCGAGCCGACGACCGGCGATCGAATAAGAGCGAAACAACCACGAAAATGATCGGTGATGGAAGAAACGGCCTCGGGCCGATTTTTCCAGACGGTCCGTTCCGTTTCTCCCGTTGATCAGCGCTGAAAGTGCGACAGCGCGTGAAATTAAGAACGGTACGCCGGGGACACGCGTGTCCGCGCGCATCGGTCATCGAAGTCGTAATCACTGTGATCGTGGTAACCGTCGTCGGAAGAGAGCCGCGGAGGTCGAGGACTCGTGCTCTTGTATTCCTCGGGGGTAGACGCGCATCCTGTTCCCCCCTCCCCTTTCATTTATGTCTTATTTCAGCCCGGTCTCGCGCGCCGTCTTCCTACGTATGCAAATGATAAATCTTTCTGGCCTGTGGTACGGCTCACCGTTCCCCTTGCTCTTTTTGACTTTCTTCGCGAACTAGGTAGATAACGGGCAACAAGGTGGGCAGGGTTCCGTGGAGCTAGATGGCTCTGATGTTCGGTTAATGAAAGCTGTGTAGAGCACAATGTAGATCTGATTCGCCGCGTAACAGTTCAGTCGTTACCGTCGAACCGTGCCTTTTATGGAAGAACCAGGGTTTCGTGTGTATTTTCTGCGGAGTGATCACTCGTGCCGATTTCCTCGGTCAGATAGTGGTTCTTTCGAACGTTTATGATTATACTGGTTTATTGATGGGAGTAATCGAAGTTTTGGTATTTAGTTTCGTAGTTGGGGAAGTATATCGAGTATTTTCCAAACATTTGGTAATTGAGGGATTGAAGAGAAAGTTCGGAATTTGTTGAGAAATATTCGTGTGAATTGTTAGAGAAGAATTTTATGGATCGGAGTGAATGTTGGTAAAGTATGATTGAAATTAACATTTCGGATGTAATTCAATTAAGAGGATCAGTTGGTTGAGCAAATGAAGAATGAGCAATTACAAGACGTAAACTAGTGTATACCAAATAAGTAAATATCCCATTTCTCTTCGGATAAAAATATTCAACGTATAAACCTATAACACGCGATTTCATTGACACTAAAACGAGAGTGCATATATTGAAGCTTTAATTGATTCACAATTCAGTTCGCGCATTGCTAAACCAATTTCTTTAATCATTTCTCCGAGAAACAACCGTTATCTTTTTAATAATCGCAAAAAGAAGACATCAGGAGTGAGCAAATTCGACCCGTTCGATAGTTTCAGTATTAAATTAACTATTTAAATAAATACATACTACACAAACTGACAGCTTCACAAAACCAACATTACTTCCCCAACTCTTCAACCCCTGTACTCAAATTCACCACTACCCTCGTATAACTCCATACAATCAACAATTTGCAAGAAACAAAGAAACCTCTTCCATTGTAACCACAAATTCGTTTCGAAAATAATAAATTGGCAATAAAAAAACAATTTCCTCTTATGGTCCATAAACGACAATACCGATTTTTACCAAATTAATCTATAAATCTTCGTCGCGAGTCAGTCGAGATCGTACGGCGAGGGGTTAACCACCCCAAAAGCAATTCCCAAAAATCTCCATATGTATCATCTCCTAGATATCTCGACCGATCCGAATTGAGCAATTACCCAGTGATAATTAGGTCCTGGTTTTATATCTTTGTAAATTGCGGCACAGTGGCGGGCGGGCGTTCGAGTCGGTGGGGCGCGGAGACAATGGGGCCCGGGAAACAATGGCCGTCTCGTAGCCGGCGTACGGGTTCAGCGCTATAAACAATACCGGAGAGAGGCCCGGCTGATAGGGTCACGGGGTCAGCCCCTGTGGGAGCTCCTGACTCTCTTTACTCCTCTTCATCTACCTTCTTCACCCGGCCACCACCGCCTCCGACGTGGCAGGTTCTTCCTGAACGAGGTCACGAAATTAATTTTTCGTTTCCTCCGCCGACCGGCCGGCCAGCTGGCCGGTGAGGCCGATCGTTGCCTCGGTTCATCGGTGTTTGCTACTATGTATTGTTCGGTATGTAATTACGCTCGCTATTGCGCGGGGCTGCTCGGTAATTATAACCGTGCGGACGCGGTGCACGTATACCGTGTGTTTAACAGTCGGATGGAATTCGTTACGGGAATTCCCGCTCCTTTTTCCTACTGCTCTTCTTTTTCCTCTCGGTTCAGATGAAATGGCGAGCTGGCGGTGGCATCCGGGATTACGGGATTCGGGGTTAGTCCGGAGTTTTGTTTGCTAGGATAAGTGGGTATCTTGAGTGAATTTGTGGAATGATTAGTATTGGTGTGGTTTGATGGAATTGGTAGGTTGTTTTTGAATTTTGAAGTCTTGCTGGTTAAGGTTCGGATGAATTGCATTGGGTGTGGAAGTGTGAAGTTTTAATGATGTGTTTGTTAGAAGTAGGTTCTAATTTAGAGTAGATGTTTGTTAGATTGAATGCTGTCTTCGAATTAGTAGTTGTTATGGTTGAATAATACGTTATTAGAATGTATGGTGTATTCTGTGAAGAAGGAGATTTTATGTTTGATGGAATTATTGGTAAGTTGTTTTTGAATTTTGAATTTTTTCTGATTGAGGTTTGGATGAATTGGATTGGATGTGGAAGTGTGAAGTTTTAATGATGTGTTTGTTAGAAGTAGGTTCTAATTTAGAGTAGATGTTTGTTAGATTGAATGCTGTCTTCGAATTAGTAGTTGTTATGGTTGAATAATACGTTATTAGAATGTATGGTGTATTCTGCGAAGAAGGAGATTTTGGAATGATTAATATTGGTGTAAGATGTTTGATGGAATTATTGGTAAGTTGTTTTTGAATTTTGAATTTTTTCTGATTGAGGTTTGGATGAATTGGATTGGTTGTGTTGAAGTGTGAAGTGTGAATGATGTGTTTGTTAGAAGTAAGTTGTAATTACGAGTAGATGTTAGATTGAGTGCTGTCTTCGAATTAGTAGTTGTTATGGTTGAATAATATGTTATTGGAATATATAGTGTATTTTACCAAGGAAGATGAATTATTCTAAGAAATAATTTACTGCGGACAACGATTGATTATTATCTGGACGCAGTATTACAACAGGAATTCATTCCGCAGATTATCTTCTTGTTTCAAACAATTCGAACAATGCTCAATAAATAATGCAACGCAAACTTGCCTTGAAGCACGTTTCCCTGTTAGCCAATCGTATCCATCATTCCCACATATTACTACTTTGCGAATGAAAGAATATTCGATAATCAAAAATTAATACTAAAATTGCCAATTATTTTAAATGGTATACGAAGCTTGTTATAACAATTAAAAAACTATATGCTTAAGTGCCCGTGCTACATTTGCATTCTGTAAGTGAAAATATCAGTTTCTAAAGTAATTTAAAATATAAACTTTCACGTCTTCAGTAATTGTTCCAATTAAAAATATTAACTTCTAAAACAATCTCTGATATAATGACCTTCGAGTCATTAATTAACTTCCTTAACTCTATTGTTACAAATATTCATCCTTTGCACTCAAGAGATGACTCTCAGTCACCATTTGATTCAACATAACAAAATTACAAAGTGTCATATATAATATTAATTTCCCTATATTGCATCAATATGTAATACATTCATACAAAATACCTTTGTATTTAATTTATGTATGTTTTCTCATTACTTCGTTTCAAATAGTGTCGTCTATGTCTCATCGGAAAGTGTCGAATATTTCTAGTGAAAATCTCCCGAGTGCAAAGGGTTAACTTCATTAACTCTATTACAAACATGAACTTCATTAACTCTATAATCACAACATGAATTTCCAAAGTAGCCTCCACTATGATTCCCCATAACTTCACTAATTCCCATTATTCCTCTGCAACATAACCACCTAAGATCACCCATACCAACAAGCCAACACCTCAAAATCATTTCAAAGCATATCCTACCTCCACCATTCAAAACCGCCCAATTGTAGTCGAACATCTCGCAAGAACATCGCGCGGAACATGTATATACCGGCAGTAGACCATTCGCGGGACGCTCCCCCGACAAGATTCAATTTCTCCGTTTAGCCCGACATCCGTGATCACCAGGCATTCACGAAAACGCCTAAACCCTAGCCCGCGTTGTAAACACATTAATCACCTCGCGGCGCGTACACGTGTACGACTGGTATTCTTGGCGTACATCAGCGAATGTTACACACTAAATTACACGAGACCGTACTGCCAGATAATCTCCTCTGTTCACAGCATTCTCCGATAACGCAACATCAGATTACCATCTCCACCGTTGAATTTCTCTTTTCAGCTGGCCCATGAAACCTCATGCGAAATTGTTATGCATATGCATATATACTTCACGCGTTTACATGCATTTCTATATATACATATATGTATATATATGTATATATATGTACATATATTTACAGGTGCGTCCGCATATGTACGAATTTACATATATTTATATATATATATATATATTTGTACGTACACGTACCCGTTCGGCGTGTCCTTTTTTTCCGTAATCCACGGGAAGCCTTTAACGAGATTTACTCGAAGGCAGGAGCGCGTAAACGCATTCCTGCTGGCGCAGGCGGCGAGCCGCAAAAATCTTCGCCGAGATCCCTTCGCGAGATAGGATATCCGCGAAGTCGGTTTCGTCGGCACGCTTTTAAGGTCGAAACCCATGGAAACGGCGAACAAATGCACTCGGTGCGCGCTAAGAAGCGATGCGCGGTCCCATTTCTCTCGTTTTTTTGCTTCTTTTCTTTTCGATTCTGCAGCTGGAATTTCGCTGAGTCTGCTTTCGCGCAGTGACCCTGTCTTGTTTGCGTATTTTTGCCTTGGTTTCGATAGTGGGAATCTTTTAGTTGGCGAAGAGATGTTCTTCTTTTTAATTTCATTTCTGGAAAATAATGTAGGACATTTTTGTGGGGATTTCTGATATAGTGATTAGTCTTGAAAACATTGTTATTAAAATCGTACTTCTGTAGGATTGGTTTTGGAAGTGTATCTTGTGATTAGACTTAGATTTGTACAATTACAAAGTTTTATTCGGATTAATAAAATTTCGAATTATTTGGAGATTTATTTACATTCACGACATTTCATGTTACTTCAAATTTTAGTTGTATCTGTGAAATTTCAGATTACTTCAAATTTTATTCGTATCTATGAAATTTCAAATTTTTCCGAACCACCCTCAAATTAACGAACTTCCAAATGTTTTCACATTCCACTGAAATAATGAACTTTCACATTGTCCGGTTAATTCGTAATGAACGAAATGAAATACATACTTGCTCGCGTCTCCAGCTTGTTGCTCCACAATATGTTCAATGCGTCCAAGCCCGCAGAGGTTACTTTATCGTTAATGCATTCGTCACGCGAGGCATAAAATAAATCTCCTTGATAATTATTTCGGGTTAATGACTTCGACGGTAAAAGAACTATTCATTCAATTTCCAGCGGTATAAAGTAATCATTAAGAATATCCGCATTTCGCTGTTCGCGTTTGATTCAGTGTTTGTTCATTTATCGGTTTCAGTAGTCATTGTTTGATTTTAATGATCGAGTTATGGGTAATTAAGTTTCTATTTTACGGGATCTGGAACACGCGTTCCGGCAACTCCGGGATATTACGCGGGGTTCGGTACCGCTGTATGCGCACGTACACGGCCAGCCTGAACCTCGAAGGCCCTCGCGAAAAGGCCACGGAGAGGTCACGTAATGACGGGCCGAGTCTGCAATCACAGAAGCGCGCACGCCACGTGGCTTTGATGTACGCCTCGGCCGGCCTCTCCTCGCGTTTGCGCCAGCTTCAATGTTCTTTCATACTGCTTTCGTATGAATGTGTATTAGAGCTGACACCAACGTTACTCGAGTAAAAGATTATTTTAACCCCTTGCACTCGAAAGTTTTTCACTGGAAAAGGTAAAGTTTAATTTAAAATACTAAATATTCAACCTCATAGTTTTGCTGTATCGAATCAAGTGGTGACCAACAGTGCAAAGGGTTAACACTAGAACTGCCAAGCTAAATTCTTCTTTACAATGATTGAAACAATAATAGATCCTTCTCTAAGAAATGTCTAAAGAAATTGTTTTAGTTATACGGAGACTAAGTTTTGAGCGATCGATGTCTCAATAGATGCACTCTTGGGGTTTCTATGGAAGTTTTGAAAAATCAATTTCACTGCTCGGTAGTTCTAGTGTTAATGACAGTAACGAAGAAATAATTAATCTTTGAATCTCTGGTTATTTACTGTAGGTTAGTTGCTGTTTATTCGTATTAATAAATTCGGTTAATAATAAGGTAATTTAGGTTTCTTATATTATTATATGCAGTGTCTCGTAAAAGTTATTTTATAATATAAAATGCTATGTTAATGTATATGGTTTATTTCTTAAGTATGATCGATACAACTACTTTATCGTTAATAATTCATTAGGCAAAGTGTCATTGAATTTATATTTTTAAAAAATATATAGCAATTGGGTTTGTCAAATTCAGTTTAAAATTTTCGGCACGAGTCTGACACGATGTAGGCGAAAGGGGTAATAATAAATTATATTTTGAATAAATTTCATATTGGATTATTAATTATTATGTATGTAGATCGTTATTAATGTGTTAATTATTATTTGCATATTAATTATTCGAACATAATAATTAGATCGAATTTATTGATTCTATCGAATAAGCATTGTCCAACACTGACACACGTGACATGTGAACTATTTATTATGAAAGCAACGCATTTCCATTTTTCTTCGAGACGAGATATTTAAAAGTTTGCAATTCATTCGATTCAAATGGTCCAATAAAACCTAGTAGGTTTATTCACGCTTGTATGAATTCATACAACGGGAAGTATATTCTATAAATTACGTTTATGGGATTCCAGTATGTTAATATACTTTTTAAGGTTATAAATAGAGCTACATTATATCGAAATCTTTAGTTCTTATCGCTTTTAAATTGGTTTTTATCGATTGTATTACTTTTAACCATTTAAGTTTACTAATACTAAAGTACATATAATTTATTCAATTTATTATACTACTGTAATAAACCGTATCTTTATTTCCTTCAATTAATAAAACAGTTTCAAACTTTCCTTCGATTGTATTCAATCTAATTACAGAATCACTTTGTATTTATCATACAAGTGGAATGTGATCACCAAGATCGGACGAACAAAAATACTTATAACTTCTCCAGGATTCTCCATCCTCTAATCAAAATTTCCTTCAAATGAAATATAAAGAATAAACATTCAACCTTATTCCAAGCAAGCATTATCACCCTCCAATTCAACGCTGAAATTCTTCTGCTGAAACCACCCAAACCGATAAATTCAATCAAGCTGTCATTCAAGGGTAGAAAAAAGATGTGTTCCCTCGTCTTCAACACTTGCCCAGAAATCCATTAATTCCGAAGTCAGGCGGTTTCGTGCTTAGTCACAAGCATAATCACGGCGGAAAATTAATAACAACGATATCGTGATAGGGGCGAACCGCGGATCGACGGAATCGAGCGCCAGTGTGTTTTCAGTCGGGGCGGGGGTTCAAAGCGCCGATGAAAACTGGTATGATCCGCAAAATGACTCGGATACCTTACCGTAGTGATGGACTTGATGCCAGTATTTCCCATGAGTTTTAAGCAATTCAATATTCAGGTACCTACTTGAAACATACGTAACATAGTATCAATACAGAAAGTTGTAATCAATTAAAATATTCAATTAACAATAGATCAACGCATAGTTTTCTTCTTTCTTAACATCTAAAGATTTCTTGAATAATTTACCTCTCTATGCAATGAGTTTCTGATATTTTCCAAAATTATTGTTTATAACACGTTAATAATATATTACGATTGTACAAGTGCAATTACAAATCTATCGACATCACACATGTCGATACTCTTAATACTTAAATTCAATTTAATTGACTTTGATTTAATGCATCTATATATTTCTAAACAAAATTTCTACCAAATGGTTGTCAATTATAAACAGTCTACTATATTTACGATTAACCGATGTTCATAAACTCGTTGAATTTTATTTTCCATTATAATAGTATTCGACTCGATTAGAATAGAGATTAATAAAGAAAGCGTTTAATTGAATCTGCTTTTCCAATCTAACATTCTTTTAGTTCTTGCACAGCCTACTTATGACTTTACGATAGTTTGCTGTTAAATATTGATACGACTTGAGCAGCATCATTTCCCATCACTACCTCACCGGAGCCTGGGGTCAGAACCTCGGGACGTTGTCATGGGATTAAATGACTATGGCCGGGCCGGCTCGCAGAGGGGCCAGCTGTTGAAGCGATAAGAACCGGAGGAGATCGCCGCGCGTCGCGCCGAGTCATCCCCGTGTAATTATACGTACCGCGAGGCCAATAGGGGGTCTCTGTATCGACAATTAGGGCATTTCGGCTTCCCATTTAACGGCACGTCGATTTATTCGGATACACTCGCCACAGACGTTCTTCATTATCTTCTTCTGATCCATGGTGAATCGGCTTCGAAACGCTGACGCTGATCCGCCGAGATTTTATTAGGGGACGGGGTTAGATGATTCGAGTATAAATACGTATTAATACTGTTGAATTTCTGGGGGCTGTAATTATTTCGGTTTTTGGCTGAGTTACTACAGCTGGCGAAACTCGAAGAGCGCACGTATTAAAACTGAAATTGATTTACAATTCAGTCTGTATTGTTTAGTCAATTCGTTATATAATTCCTCAGAGAAGCAGCCCTTATCTTTTCAATAATTGTGAAACGAAGAAATCAGGAACGGGTCATTTTGAGTATTGAATGTGCAGTTGATGTGTAATGATTTTGAAAGAATTTATTGCCGATTTTCATTTTTTGAACGTCTTTTCTCTGTTTACTCGTTTCTTCTGTTTTATCTTTATTTATTCGTAGTTTCTAGTTTATAGTGAAATTTATCGATATTATCGGAGCAGAAATATTTCTGTTTCACAAGAATTGAAATTTTCAGTGGAGCATTATGTGGAATATATTTTCGTTCTTGGTTTAATCCAAAAGTACAGATATTTAAATGATTATAGTAATTTCAGATAAATATTCTCTGGTATTTTTTGATTTGTAGACAACCACGGTTAAATTTATCATATCTCGATGAATACTAATAAATTTCTCATCCAAGAAGTGAATAAATAAATTGTAAATAAATTCAGAATAAATTAGCTCCTCGAAATATCCGTAACTGCTGCTGATATTTTCCTGATGCCATTTAAATAATCCACGTTCACCGTATTCCCGCACGGTTAAATATTCGTGCAGTTATGCGCACACGTGTGCAACCGTACGCAACTTCGGTAAATATCGTACGCTCGTTGCTCCGTTTTGCAAGTACCGGAGCGCTGTATCTCTATTTTATGTATCTCTTTATGCTCTTATACAGCTGGAAATAATATGTACTTACTTCGTATGCGCACGAAGTGCACAGTGCAGATTAGTAATTAGTTGGTTCAATCTTCGTGCAGGTTAAAAAGAAATCGGTCGTAAAACTGTATCAGCGGAAAAGAGAGGAGTCCGATTAATCGTTTGAAAAGGAAAAATTCGACTGCAGCGGGAGATGCTTCCTGCGTGGAAATGAGCCGGTCGCCAGCGAGACCGTCTGTAATTCCTTCGTTATGAATAATGCATTCGCGATTGGCACCGCTGATACCGAACGAGTACATATAATTACGATCGGCCATGATAATTGCAAGGAACGCCGGCGGAGATTCTCTGATTTGGGGTTTAAGGGGGGCCCCACCCCTCCTCCATTATCGTTTTTGACACTTTTAATGTTGAACGACTTATATTACATTACAACACCATTTAGATAGTTACAAAATAACTGAAACACATTAAGGTGACGTTGATTATTACGTCAACGTAATTTAAGACTCTCTTCTCGAAACGCTTCAATGTTTCATATGAGTAATTAAATAAGGGTACTTTGGAAATATTGAAGTATATATGTTAACAGTGAACCATCGAATTTTGGTTTCGATTTATAGTGAAAGTAACTGTAATATTTACGAGAATTTCAGGTAATCTTTAATTAAAAAGATCGAAATATCGAACGGTATTTATGATGTTAAGATATGTATCTATATACTCTAGTTACAGAGTTATTCAGAACTAAAATTACATTAAAATATCATTTAGAATAATTTTCTACAAATAAATATCCGCGAACCGTATCCAACGAACACGAATTCATTTCGCTAATCACCTTGCGCAAGCATCGATTCGAAGCAATTCGAGACAGTGCCGCACGCTGGTTTAGAATAATGGAAGAACGGTTCCGAGAAAAGTGACTCGACGAACGACTGGCAATTAAATAACAGTGATTACGATCGGTATGGCCATTGGGTATTCATTACTCTAATTCATAACGATCATCGTCGACTTCGACACGGCGGCTTGCCGGGACGCAGCGCGGAGTAACACGCACGCACGATTATTCGGAATTTTCGAATTCCGTTCGTGGATGGGCCCGATAAAGGAGAACTAAATCGAGCGGTTCGCCGCGAGGAAATTACACGTTCCGCGCCCACTCGAATTAGAAGAGGTCTAAAGTTGGTAACACAAACGGGTCGAATATTGTTGCCGGAGGAATGCGCTTTCGTGACGGTTTTATCTGATTCCGGCCGACAGGCCCGGTGATTATGAATTATGCAATTGTCCGTGCGACTCGGTGTTTCGGTTACCGGGCCCGGTTTATGGATATTCCAATTGGTTAATTATTAAGGGCTCCGGCTACCGTTCGCTGCCTCGGAAATTCGTTCGTTCGGGGCCTCTAAGTGCTATAATGAGTAATCGCTGACCGTATGAATTATGCATCGCCCGGGGAGGGTTAAGGCTGCCGTGCAATTGCAGGTGAAACGACGTACAAATATGTTGAGCTATAATGTTAATCTGTGATACTAGATTGAGACTTGAAACACCTGTTAACCCTTTCGCACTGTCTTGATTCCGATACATTTCGCGTACTACGAAAGACGCTTGCTCTATGTAACATCGTTTTTTAATATAATTTTGATATCAACACGTTGACTACCACGCCGAAATCGCATGTTTTGCTCAGGACGTCGCTCAAAACATAAACGTTTTATATATCACTTGTTCTTTCCGCGGAGAAGATAAAAAGGAAGTATTATTAATTATTTGATATCACAATTTCGACGTTACACAAGTATCTAGTTAGCCACGCTACTGAACATTTGCATTCATCTGACATCAGTTATCTTACAAGCTATAATTATTTTCACGTAATTTTGAAGCTCCGATCACCGATGGCCACCATGGCGCTACAGAAGAAACAATTTGCGGTCAGATATGACCACCGTGGCGGTCAACGTGTTAACATGTTCGGCACCAGTGCTTATTTCGATGACAGTCTCAATTATAATATTTTCTTCGATCCAATGAATCTTCTAAACAAAATATTAGAGAAATGAAACTGAAACGAGTCATTGGGTTCCTAAATATGATGTCGTAGTTTATGATTTCTAATAACAATATCTATAGGATTAATTTCATTTTCATTATGTAAAATATTAATGATATTTATTGGGTTATCGGTTTTTATATTCCTCTTATTTTTAAAAATAAGGATAAATGGAATCTTTTAAAAAGTAATTATAATGTGTAGATAGACGATTTATACAATGGAGATGTGGTTTAGATTAAAGACAGTTTTGTTTATCTTTATTTTTGAAAATAAGGTAAATATGGAAAACCGTATTGTTTATGGGACGGCCCAATATTTTCGATGACAAAATGAGATATAACATATTTTGTAATAGTCTATACGAAGTAATTTTAAATAGTTCAAATGCTTTTTAATTAAGCGATTTGATTGTTGAAATAGGCGAGAGATAATATATGTATTCTATTTTTAATGTTTAAAGTCTGAATATTTAATTTTTCACTCTTATATCTAAGATGTAAATTTTCGTATAAAACGAGTTAGAAGTTTTTTATAATCATACGATTAAGCTATCGTCTAAACTAGACAGTCAATATCAGATTGTCGCGAGACAAAGAGAAATCGGATATTTTTCCGTAGCCCAGATCGCGAACGTGATTCGGGTTCCATTCTCATCGGAAACTTCAGAAGCCGGCTGCGGAACGATATCATCGTCTCGTGTAGCTCTTGCCCCATGAGAAACCGAAACAGATTGAAGCGTAACAGCTTCCATGGGAACATCTAATCAGTGTGAAGTCCTCGTCATTCTCTTAATAACCGCGGTCACCTCGAACGGTACTTCGAACTGACAGTTTAACAGTTTCGTGGAACCTCCAAATTGTTCAATTGTTGAGAATCAACGCGAAAAGGTAATTCCAGTAAAAATAACTTCTACAATAATCTAAAAAATTACAAGAATACAAAATATAAAGACAATTTAAAGCATCCAGAATAAAACAAAGGCAAAATTCAAATAACCACTAAACTTCTTTCCCCTTTTACCTCACTGATAATGACTTCAATCAACGCTGCATTAACACAAGCTTTACATACGTTTATTGTATAGCTTATTCCATTATTCCTAGAAAAATGTTCCTTCGTTTACATCTTCGAAATCAGATTCAAAAATACACTATTATTCTACACATTCCTATAATCGCAATTACAATCGACATAATCGTTCACCGAGTAATATTTATAAAATTCGACAAAATAACGCATTCGGTGAACCTATCGCTAAAATCTAAAAACAAAGAAGAAAATCAGAGAATTTGTTGTATTGCTTATATCTAAGAGCAACGGGCCGAACAAAGAAGTTAACTTGAGTAAATTGAACTCGAGGCGTTCGAGCCTTACGTAACCCTCCATTCGAAACGTCCGCGCGGCGAACAAAATCGACGGTACGCAAACGCGTGTAGAATAGAGAAGATCGATTCGAACCGTAACGAAGAATCCATCGCGTCGACACGGTTTGACGGACAGTTCAAGCCGGACAGAAATCGAGTAAGAAGTTTATTCAGCGATAGCTTCGGGGCCAGCCTATCGACCAAGAAGAGACAGGCCTGGTGCTCGAGGACGCGGAACGGCTTACAGGTTCACCGTGGAATCTTTCGGCCCCGCTGTTGGACACCTTTTCTCGAACGATACACCCACTGTGATCCTATTTCCTGGGCACGGTTATTACCCTATCCCGTGGACAGATGCGTATCAGCTCTCGCCGATCCTTCGTAATCGCCTCGCTCCACTTCGGCCCTCGTTTCTTCGGACAATTAGGTCCCTTTTATTTTAGGTACAGTTACTCGCCTATTTTATTCCGTGGATCGTTATTTGCCCGTGGTAGAAATGTTTGAGCTTGTTAAAACTGGGGTATGGACGATGGAAAAGGCATTATGTGCTCGTAAAGTGGATCGAGAGGCTGCCAGGTCGTGCTACCATGGACGGGACAATGAAACTGTGCCGGAGATTGTGGGTGAAGGGTTTTCGGATTTATTCAGAGTTATTAACTGTTTCACGGTTTCTTTCTGTTGGAATTCTTGTTATGCTTTCGTTGCAGTAAATTTAATTGGTAACTTTAGGCTATTCGTCATTGTAGAATAATATTTCTACTGATTCGTAGATTTTAAGTAAACTGTGATATTGTATAGAGTTTTCTATATAAAATATGTGCAGAGTACTACTCTTACATATAATATAAAATTATATTTATTAAATTAATAAACAATATTATTAATAAATTTAATTAGTAACTTTAGGCTATTTGTCATTGTAGAATAATATTTCTACTGATTCGTAGATTTTAAGTAAATCGTGATATTGTATAGAGTTTTCTATATAAAATATGTGCAGAGTACTATTCTTATATATAATATAAAATTATATTTATTAAATTAATAAACAATATTAATTCAGTTTACAAATCTTTATGCCTAATGAATTCAATTTCAATTATCTCTCTATTCTATTCACTATTCATTCTTAATTTACTACTGTAGACATTTCAAAGAGACTTAACGTATCTGCTCTTTATTAACGAAATTCAAACACGATTCCACAAAACTGACTCGACTCTATGACTCTTTCCCCTGCCATTCCGCGTTTTAGTCACTTCTCGATATTCGTCCTATTTCTCGATTCCCGCCGTCTTCAGAGCTCGTCGCTCCGTCCTGTCAATCGACTACCGGATTAGATCGACACCCCACGCCACTTTATCCAGCACTCGCAATAAATTAATTCCAAATTCTAATTCGCATGTCTACAACAAATAAATCATGGTACAGTATATCGGACGTATAACATTCCGAGAATGACAACGCGATTAATGATCCGATTAAACCGGCGATCAACAAATTCCCGATCGTAAAGAGGCGAAGTATCTATTAAGCGTCGCGAAACGGGACCACCAACGAGACACATTAAATTTATTTCGTCGACGGGGACACGTGACTGGAATTAACTCGGTAACAATTTGATTAACCGTGACCGGACTCGACGATCGCCGTTCTCGGGCCATTTTCCGCGTTAACGGTTACAGCGGGCAGGCTGATACGCGCCCCGATTGATACTTCGTCTTTGTCAGCTTGCTGGAAAGAAGAAAAAAACCGTCGCGCTGGAAAAGTGTGCTCCGGCCCGGCGGAATGCGAGACCGAACACGTTTCAGAGCCGAGTTAGATATTCATGCCACCGAGCCGCAGCGCGGCTTATCAATATTCATACCGTATACGCGGCCGGTGTTATACATATCAATCAGCCGTGGCTGATTAAAAAATGAGGCTGGCTGAATTGCCGGGCCGCGTGCTCCCGCTGCCAGGCGTTCGCCAAATTTGCCCGGGAGCTCGGTCGCCGATGCAGACGAATTTCGAGGCTCGTTCCTCCACGCCGAGACGTTTAATTAATTCCGGATGATTGTTTGGGGACTATCCGGGAGTTTTCTGTTTTAGGGACTCCGAGCGTTTAGGTGGTTTTTTTTTCGGCTTATTTCATCGCCGGCGAATGAGCTCGGGAGTAATTGAAGATCGAGTGCCATTTTTCTGACCTTTTTGGGAAGTTGAGGATTCTTAATTGGTACGGTTTAGTGAGTTAGTCTTACAGACTTTGATTATTCAAATGTTTTCGTTTGTTTATTGTTATACTGTTGGTATATAAGGTTAGAAATAATTTTTACATTTGACTGAATACTGTCTTTCGAGCTTTTATAGTAAACGAAAGTTTTTGGTTTCTATTTAGTTTTGTGTTTCTGGTAATATGATATAATTTATGGAAGTTGCTGTTAGTGTCATTGTCAAATTATTGTTAAATAATACTTGAGAGTAATAGTTAGCATAACGTGTATTAAATATTTTTCTTCTTCCATTGTACCAGCAACAGTCATTAACTACATTCAAAGCGTCACCTTACTCTTCCATGCAACGAACGCATAATCCAGAACACTATCCTCCAAGTTCATTGAAACGATCCAATCGTTGACCAATCTTTCGAACATTTACCGCAACTTCCCAATTACCCCGACCTCAAGACACACCTATAACCGCTACAACCTAATACCTGACCCCGAATGTATTACCCAACCGATTTCGTTCATCCGCATAAATTCGAAGTTCGCCCCAAAGTTCCCATAAAAGTCAGGACAGTTCATTATTTTCAATCCCAAAGGGCTACCAGGATCACGGATACCTAATCCCGTCCACGATCATCCCGACAACAGACTCAATCGAGCTTCCGAGGGACAGGGACCCGAGGAAAACGAGTCCCGTGTACGGGACGACGGCGAGAGGCATTCCTGCACGTCACCGTGTCCGCCCAGTGGCTCCGCCGAATCGCGGGGGGACTCCTTATATAATTAACCATTAAATTATAAGTTTGGCTATCGAACCGCCGGCGAAGCTCAGCGCCGGACTAGAAGTAATTACTCGGCCCTGGAGGGGCCCCCGGAACGGCAGCGACCGGGATCATCGGCGAAGAAGGAGAACAAAAAAGGAAGAGCGGGGCAAGGAACCAAAGAAGCAAAAAGGGAACAGAGGAACGGGCACGATGGGACGAGGGGTGAAAAGGGCGGGAGAGAGACGAGGAGGTTAAAGTGGAACGGACGGAGACGGAGGTACGGTCGAAGTGTAGAAAGAGGTGAAAAAGTCAGAGGGTAGAGAAATGAGAAGAAAAGAATGGAATAAGAGGGGTCGCGACGGCTACCTTACATCGAGCACGGGAATTGCCAGCGCCGTTCTATCGGCGTAATGATCGGAGGCGGGACTTTTGCCTTTTTAATCGACATTAATCGCGCCGGGGGCTCTGTAACCCCCTGGACGCAGGGTATCGTCGTTATATTCGGCGCTACAACGACCCGGCCGGGGTCTGGTCCGGGCATTAATGCGGGACGCCCGCCATTTCGTCCGTGTCCGACTCGGGATTCTTTCAGCGGGATGAAATATTGAAGCACCGCGCCTCGCCGGGGCTGTTAGGAAGTTATGAGGATTGGTTATTGGAATGCGCGCGGGTGCAGGTGCACGTGCTCGGAAGTCCGATGAAAAGATTTCGCGCTGGACCGGCGAGTTTATAAATTGCCGGGCCGCGCCGTTGCCCCGATGAACAACGCGCTCGTATTGATTCTTCTCGATTGGAAAGTGAGACGGTAATTACGCGGGATAGGGAATGCGGGGATAGAGTTAGCGCTGGTTGTTTGGAATAGGGGATGGGAGGAATTGTACGCGGCGGCTCGGGTATTTGCTGATGACGGGCTGCGAGTGCTTTTGTATTTTGGATTATGGGATTATGCGTCTTGAACCTAGGGTAATGAATTTTAAATGTTGGACAGTGCACCTTGCATTTTGAATCTTGGGCTTTGGAATTTTAATCGTGAACCTTCGGTTTTGGAGTTTTGGCCTTCTGAACTCGGGATTGCTCGTTTCGATTTTAGATCGTAGACATGGAATTTTTAATCTTGGAGTGTAGACTATAGATTATAGATTCTAGATTTGAAATTCTCAATTTTAGATCATGGACTTTAGGTCCTAGATTCTAGATCCTGGATCTGGAATTTTCAATCTTGGACTCTAGACTCTAGATCCCAGATCCTAGATCTGGAATTCTTAATTTTGCACACTAGACTCTAGATCCTAGATCTGGAATTCTTAATTTTGCACACTAGACTCTAGATCCTAGATCTGGAATTCTTAATTTTGCACACTAGACTCTAGATCCTAGATCTGGAATTCTTAATTTTGCACACTAGACTCTAGATCCTAGATCTGGAATTCTCAATTTCGGATCCTAGACTCTAGACTCTAGATCCTAGATCTGGAATTCTTAATTTTAGATCCTAGACTGTACATCCTAGATTCCAGATTCTAGGCCCGAAACTCTCAATCTTGGACCCTAAACTCTGCACCCCAGATTCTAGATCTGGAATTCTCAATTTTTAATAGATTCTAGATCTTACATCATATATCTGGAATTCTCAATCTTGAATCCTACATTCCAACTTCTGAATTTTTAATTCCGAGCTTTAGACTCTGAATCTTAGATCTTGGACCGTGAATGCTTGTACCCTAGATCCTAAATCTCAAGCTTTTAATCCTACCCTGATCCAATACATCCTACAGTACATATTTTTACTCGAAACTCCACACCATCTCTCTTCGGATCCAATTACCTCAAATCCCCATAGCACGATAAACAACACTCACAAGCAAAGACTTGATTCCAACGTTTCTGCTGACAGCGTATCTCCTCGGTTTCGCGGAGTCCATCAAACCGCTTCCCAACTTAATCTCGACTTAAAATCCCGGTTTCGCGTCTAATCATGAATCAGCATCTTCAGTCCCACGAGCTGATGCTGCGCAAGAGCATGCACGGTCATAAATCCAGACCAATACATTGACACGTTGGAGAAGCGTCCTGATCCAGGAGACCTTTTAAAATTCTCATCCCGGGTCGCGCACTGACCGATCAGGACGTGGCGCGTTTCGAGCCGTCCTTAAAGGCGGCCACACACGTCGCGATCTTGATACTGGTTGTCTTCTCTTTCACGTCCACGGTGCCGCAGTGCCCATCAGGGGTTACCGAAGGCTCAGCTTTGTCGCCGTGCTGATCTTCAACCTCCTGTACTTACAGCCATCTCCACCAACGGCTAATCCCAATTTAATGCCGCTCTGGCTCCCTCTCTTTCTCACCCTGCCAACCCTCCTTATAGAATCCGATGCGCCCGTGTACCTCGTTTATCTCTCCGCTCACGCTCGCGAAGAGTGCTCTTCTCCTAATGATTCTCGAAATATCGTTACATCGGTTTAGAATGTTCCCGGCCGAAGGGTGACCCGGCCGCCTGTCGGCCGTAGAATTAATCGAAATCTTGGACAGACCTTAAATCAAATTCGAAATTAAACACGGTATAAGTCGTCGTCTGGGCTCGGATCGTGTCGCTTCGAGTAATCCACTTTAAATCTTGCGACGCTCGTGCCCTTTGAAATTGAAAGTTTGATCGAAGTTGTAGAATTAGCTGCGAAGTATTACGAACTATGTAATTTATCATTTTTGGAGTAGGATCTAATATATAATATACATTTATTTAATTTAATGAAAAATTTTATTACATTTGAGACAATAGGAACATTTTATGTAATACTTTTTGTATTATGTTTTGTATAGTGAGGTATATTTGTGTATTAAGAAGTTTAACGCGTTCACGACCAGTGACGCATATTTGCGACAATGTTTCGTATGTTGTGCGAAGAAGTCGATTACATTTATGTTTGTTTTCATTTAATATTCTAACGGATTGTGTAATGCGGAGAAAGTTGTGGAGATTTATTTTCTTAATTATTATTTGTATTCTGCAAAGACGATATGTTCTATTTAATAAAACATTATAACCACGAAGACCGTTATTGAAAGAAATGCTGGTAGTGAATGAGTTAAATCTGTGTGAATTAATATAAGTTTAAGTTTTGTGATGTTTGGATAAATTATTCTCAGTTATTACGAATTATTAAGGTAATGGTACTGTAATCAAATTATCGATTACTAATTGCAAACATCGCAACAATTGCCATTCGATAATCAAGGAATTATTGAATCTGTAATAGACGCATTCATGTTTCAGGGAATTTTCTAATGAGCAGTGAACATTCTTCCCTCCACAGGAATTTTTCGCGCGACTTTTAAATTTCAATTGTATTACTGGAAAATTCCCCGCGCTCAAATTGCGTCGACGGGAGGAATCCGAAACTGTTTTTCTTTCGTCTTCTTCAAATGCAGTTGCCAGGGGAATTTGTCCTAGAATTCACTTTGGATACTATGTACATCCCGTTCTATGTTTTTTGCATGGTATTATTATTACAGTACTGTTACATTTCCTAGCAATTATTTTATCTGTCTTTCATCTAAATAAAATCATTCGAATATTTCATGCTTCGATGGCGTCGAATCTTTATATTCTTTATCTTCCTTCGATACATTAGCATATTTCGCCAAGACTCTTTTATTTTACCCGTGTCTTCTTTCATACCTTTCTCTGTTCTTATTTTATCTATTCCATAATATTTTTATATTTATTTCAACACTAGAACTACCGTTCACTTAAACTGACTTTTACAAATTTCTTTATGAAAACCACAAACGTGCGTTTACTGTGATTTCAATTGAATTGTATTCCAGTTTAACCATTACTGAATTAGTTTCCTTAATAATGTTTCGTAGACGTATCTGTACCTTTTCAGCAATTATAAAAGAAGAAATCAGAAATAAGTCATTTCGACCTATCTGATATTTCTAGTATTAATATAATTAACGAATCAATAATTTGCACTTGTTTAATTTAATTAAACCTAGTTACACCTACCCTTCGTCTATACAAAATTTCCCGATGCAATATCTTATAATAAATCTATTCGTTTCATTTACATACACGTGTCAACATATAAAAATGTCAAATGATCAGAAACACTGAATATCATATCCGTCTATTTATATCTAACATAAATATCCTTCTGTCTGTTTCAGGTAAGAGAACTATCACTCACGCACACGCATCATTCAAATGAAACAGAGATCAGTGACATTTCGCTGCGTAAGGTACGAGCATAACACGTACTGCCATTTAAACAGAGAGATTCTTGTACGCAACGCGACAGGAAGTAACCGCCAGCTGTGGGAGAATGCCATTTGCGCTATTAAACAATCACGGGAAAGAAATAGATTCGGTGAAAGTGGGATCGGAGGTCACGTTGATAGAGGGTGTTAGCAAATCGTAAAATTAACTCTTCTTGTAGCGTTAATGACGGCCGATGTCGGGACGGTGAATCGCGATCTTATCGAGAATAATGTAATTATCATGTTGCTCCGGGGGCCTTCGATTTAATGATGAAGCACCTTCGTTTTACTCTCTCCTAATTGTCCGACGGTCTTCATTCGTTGTTTCGTCGATTCAGCGTTGTATGTACTTTATTTGAAACTCTCGTAATTAACGTTTGTGCCGAGTCACAGGGAAAGATTGCGTTGCCCGCGACCGGCGAGTTTATCGGACGTCATACGCCTTCGTGAATTTGCATATTCCGGCGTATCGTTATAACTTTGTTACATTATTGTCAGTTTCCTGTCCCGATCGTTTCGGCCGCGGAATACGTCCACCCTTTTTTTCCCCTCGCCGAGGGATTTCGTTTTAATGAAGTAATTAATTCTTCGATAATTGTTCGACTTTTTGTATGATTATTAATACACAACAACTCGGGGCGACGTTACAAAAAATTCTGCTTGTCACGTCAAGTCCACAACTTCTTTAGAAGAAGCGTGTCAGTATTATAATTTTTTACGAGTTAATTTGTGTCACATAAAAAGTAAATTGTGAGGACCTTATCCTACCGGAATGATTTGACATTTTCATTTTTCAAGAAGAAACACTTAATATTCGATTAAGAGGATTAAAAATTTCATTCGGAAAGTGCAATCTCTTCGTAGTTCGTTGCGTTATCTTATAAATCGTTTTTTCAAATATTTTCCTCGTACGAAATAATAGTGATGTGGTTAATTGAAAATATTAGTATTATAAAAATAATTATATTTATAATACAGAACTAACAATATTAATATTATGAAAATATTAATCTATTTTCCTCTAAAATATTTTCCTCGTACGAAATAATAGTGATGTGGTTAATTGAAAATATTAGTATTATAAAAATAATTATATTTATAATACAGAAGTAACAATATTAATATTATAAAAATAATCCTATTTATAGAATAAAGGTAACAATACTAATATTATAGGAATAACCTTATTTATAGTATAAAACTAATAATATTAATATTGATAGTATAAAAATAATATCAATACTGATACTATAAAAGTGACAATGTTAATATTACAAGAACAATAACAATAACAATTCGATAAAGATACAGAAAATTTGGTAACCGGTTTCAATTACAGAATCGGCCTAAACCTCCTCGTAAATCGTTTCCAATGATCTCCGCCGCGTTCCTCTGTTATCGGCCGATGTTCATCGACGCATGGATATGAGGAATGATCTCCGATGATCGTTCGTATCGATTCCTGATGCATAGGGTATCCAGTCCGTGGGGGAATCTAATGCACGAACGACATGTTATCACCGACATGCACGGAATCGATGCGGGCTTTAATTATATGTATTAGTGGGATCATTATTCTCGTCATTATGGTGTACATAACGTTCGAGCATGTTGTACCATCTTCGCGGAAGATCGTCATTAATATACCACTAACCAGGCAGCCTTGTACCGCCGTACGTTTTCAACAATGCTTCCGATAAATCAATCGGCCCTGTAATACGAGATTTAATTGCGGAATCGACCCACGAAACGACCCCGCGACCAGGAAACAGATTCCCCGATGGGTTTGATTAAACGATTTCAATTGGCTTTGTGGAATCTTTCCGTATATTAATGAATGCCGTTCACCGTAGAATGTGATTCCATGATAGAACAATTTGTCCGATAAGGAATTCGATCGTAGACACGATTCGAGGTCTAAGGCTCGGTAAACAAGGGCGATGCGATGATATCGAGTGAGCCGTTTCTTTCACTGGATCTCTCGGTTTTTATGAGAACTTCATTTCACGAAGTTCTATTAAAACGATGGGGAGAAATGGGAAATTAGCAGGAAATTGGAAATGCGAACGTAGTAATGGAGTTTCGAGAAGATAGAGGAAATTACGGATGTTGAACTTCCATTATAAAGCTGATGTAATTGAATTTACCTTGACACGATTTTTACAGTGGCTTTTGATATTTTTTTGACTGTATTTATATGATGTTTATTGTTCTCACGAGACGTTTCGTGTTGTAAATTTGGCGATGTTTATTTTTGTTATATATAAAGATTGTCTTGTGTTTATTGTTAATTTTATAGATTGATCGCTGTATTAACTTTAATTAACTTATTCGTGTATGATTTATTAACATACTGGTACACGAAGGAAAACATTTTTTCCATATTAAGCTGGATTTGCATGTCATTGTCATGCAGTTATTCAAACTAGCAGTTTTCTGTGTATTGGACGATCGTTTTTATAATCATTATGCTAATCGTTTTGAAGCGGAAAAAATTTGGTTTATTCTATAATTACATTTTCCATGTTAATCGTTCATTGATGTATTCAATCTTTGCTACTAGTGGTATTTTATAATCTCAGTCTTTGGATCTCTTTGATTACATCGATAAATGTTTTGTTGAGAAAAAGTTAATTACCAGCTGTCACTTAGCAGTATCCTTTTTTTCTCTGGTCATGTATATTTAAGTACTGAAGCGGATACCAGGAACTTCCCTGTTCTGTGACAAAACCAGAAATTGACGTGCCTCTGAGCGAGTTAACGTCGCATTCTTTCCACGAACGAAACGAAAGCGAGCAGAGGACGTTTTCTCTCGCATTAAGCGGATAAATGTCGCGTTCGCAGTGACAGCTCTCGCTTTCGTTTATTCTTACGGTTCCAATAAAGAGGAAAAGGCTACTTGGCACGAAGACAAAGAGATTTTGCTTGATATACGCCTGAGAAATCGAGGATCACTTCTCGGTTGCACAATCGAAAGCAATTGTTTCGATTCAGTGCATAATTGCCATTAAAGTATTCCCCTAATTAATTTCTTATTTTACTTCTATCCACAGTCTCGTGTTTCCTATGAGAAGATGAACTTATAACAGCACCGCTGCACAGTGAAAAGTTCAATAGCATTTAAGAAACTTTTATTTAATTCATGATCTCATAAGATCATTAATATTAAAGAGTGCTACTATACCTTCCCAATTCCTATAGATTAACCTACCTTATATTTAAAACACATACACAATCATTCCAAATTTGTCTACTCTATAGAACTGAAAAAATAACATTTCTTAAAAGCTTAAAATAATCAATATGTTTCTGCAATAAACCATAGAGTCCAATTACTATTAAAATCACCTTTAAGAACCACCACAGATCCAATCCAATACATTCAAGCCCCATTAAATCAACTCATCCCTTAACCCTTTGGGCTCGAGAGATTTCATCGCTAGGTTCGATGTAACAAGACTATCTCCATATATAACATTGTGCTCTGCATAATGCATCGATATGTGAAGTATTCGAATAAACTAGCTTTGTTTCTCAATTTACATACGTTTCCTCATTCGTCAGTGTCAAAGAATATCGTTTATATCTCGCTGAAAAATCTTGCACATTTCCAGGAAAGAACTTCCGAGTGCGCAGAGTTAATAAATTAATTAAACCACAAACCACGAAACTCGCGAAGAGATCCACGGGACAGGTGGCGCGGAGTGTCCGAAACCTTATCTTAATTACCCCGTGGTCCAGCTCTCCCCTTTGATCCAACCACCCCAACCCCCGCGGCACTCGTTCCCTTTTGTCCGACGCAGCGCGCGCGCGCGCGGGGTTGCGCCGTGTCGCTCGGAGCCGAAGTTGTAAATTCGCTCGCGGTTCGGTTGCGTGCCCTTTATAGGCAAGGGCTCTTAAGGGGCCACGTCCAAGTTTTAAGGTCCGTGGGACCGGTGGATCGCGGACATGATTGCATTTGCATTATACACGCCGCGGCGCGCACGCAGATTTATCTGCCCCTGGGGTTTATTTATCTGGAGTTATGGCAAACACTGACCGGCCCGAAGCCGGCCAATAACGTATGGTAATGGAGGGGTCCGATTGACTTTTTTACCCTCCTCCCCCACCCTTTATCTCTAGCTCGGCATCTTTCTCTTTCTTTCTTGCTCGTCGCTACATCTCTTCATTTCCCTTTCATTACTTCTCCCTTTCTCTCTGTCTTTATTTGTTCCTTTCATTCGCTCTCGCATTCTTGCTCTCATTCTCTGTTCCACTTTTGTTCTGTTACACTCATCCTCTTTTCCTTTCATTTTATCTTTCACTTTCCCTCTCTTCCTCTCTTTCACTTATTTTTCATTTCTCTTTATTCTTCTCTCATTCGCTCTTGCATTCTTGCATTCTTGCCCTCATTCTTCGTTTCACTGTTCCGTTACACTCATCTTTTTCTCTCTGTCTTTCACTCTTCCCATTTTCTCTTTCACTTTTCCTCTTTCTCCCCCTTTCTCCCCTTTTTCACTTGTTTCCTTCTTTCATCCTCTATTTTACTGTTTTCCACGTGTCTCCTTTTCTCTTTCGCTCTTTCTCCACTTTGTTCCATTAGTTCATTCCGTCTGTGTGCTGTATCTCTCATTCTGTTTCTCTTTCTCCCTTTTCCCTGTTTTTGCCTCTCGCGACGCGCGCCTCCATCGTTCATTTCCCGTTCGCCCGCCTCGTTTCTCCCTTTCTTCCTCTAATTCCGCGCGAGCATGTCGTCCCTCTTCCCTGCCGTCTATTTCTACCGCGCGGGAGGACCGTCTCTCTCGTTTTATTGGGCCCGCGGCCTATCATAACACGGACGATCGGTGAACCTGTGACCCCTCTGTATATTCTCCTACCTCGCCCTTTCCTCCTGTTTTTTTCCTCTTGTGCCTGTCCTGCCATCCCCACCGTGCTTGTTTAGCTTTTCCTGTTCCTGCTTCATCGCCACGTTTCCTGCGAACGTTCTTCTCGAGCTGCGATACTGGTTTGTGCATTCTGCGAGGGATTTTGTCTTGAAATACCTACGGGAAATTGTTGTTTAGAACGATTGTAAAATAATTCTAAAATAACTGCCATTTAAATGATTAAAATTTGGATTATTGGAAGAAATTCTTATTTTGTAGTGTGTGTCTGTTCTCACCACTTGATTTGATATAACAAAGTTATACAATATTATATAATTATCAATTATACAATCGTTTCCTCATTATTTACTTTCAAAGAATGTCGTCTATATCTCATCACAAAATGTTGAGTATTTCTGGTAAAAAAAACTTTTGACTGCAAAGGTTGATATATTATTAATACCTCCTTTCAAAGTTTCGTAAATTATTACTCGCTAGCACTAAATTTTCTTTCAAAATCAAATTTCCAAATCTTAAATTCGATAATTTTCATATACACGGCGAAGGAAGATTTAATAATATCTATTCTCGAAGAAATAATCATCTGAGATATATTATTCCAATTACAACGTAAACAACATTGTTCTAATTAAACGCATACCATTAAACACTGTTTCCGCAGAATCGCAGCAATAATGATTATCCGTTGGCCAATCATTAATTCGATCCTGAATTCACAACGGTTCAATTTCCAGCAGCGATAGCGCGGAATACTCGCTTCGCGCGGGGTAATTTATTCAAATAAAATCGCTTCGCGAAGTTGCGAAGGCGAAACTTCATCCAATTCGCGTGCAGTAATTGCGGGTAGTGTTCGAGGTCCATTATAAAATCGAACAATATTATTACCGGCCTCATCCCCTCTGAAATGTCACGCACGCCTTATGACACGACGGCAGTTAACGCGGCGACACGGCGTGGGCTTTATTGCTCGCGGAATGGGCGATTCGCTCGCGAAAAGGGCAGCTGTCTCATTAGCGGTGCTGTACGAGCAGCCCGATATTGCTTGTAGCTTCTCAAATACGCTGACGCGTCGCTGTCACCTTGTTCCAGAGACACCTTTTACCATATACTTCTGCCGTGGTCCAGCTAGCGTCTATCGTCTCCATACTGAAAGAGAAATCGACGCACAAGAATGCTTCTAAAACTGTTTGCTTAAACTTTACGAACGTGTTTTATCTGCCACGCTCATCTGGAAATTACAGGATGGGAGTATATAAATAGTTATATAAATTATCGCGGTCGTTCGTTTGCGATATTTCGATTGAGAGATATCTTCGGCGAATTGAAAACCGTGATAAATAGTCATTTTTACGTGCGTCAGCCGAGAGAATTAATACATATTTCATGATTTATCGTTTGAATGGCAATCCTGGAAATGTGAATGATTATATATGTAACTCGTTTGAAATGTTTCGCTCGACAGAAGTAACGTGTATATTATCTTTTGTAACCTGAGAATCAATCTTGGGAACACGAGCAATAAATAATATGGCACTTTGCAACTGTAACTTGAGAGGATGAGTTCTTGGTCTTCCTGGGATTCACCTTTTTGACAACGAATGGCTTTAATGGAATAATAGCAAACTCGTGCTATTAAAAGTTTAGAAACATAAGTTGAATATTTTTCATATGTAACTTTAACGTTCTTTCGTACAGTTTATTTTTAATGCGATCGTGTTCCAAAGTTCGTAAAACGCCTGCACTTTCGAATAAATGTCTAATAATGTGTCTGTTCATAGCTAACCATTTCCACTTTTAAATACCACCGCGTGCGTGTCAGGCAGACCTTCAAAGTTCATTATCTCTTTAATGAAGTCCGCTATAAGAAAACTTTACTGTCCATTTTCTATTTATTTTTTACATAGCGTTATTTTCTTCCCACTCGTACTACAGTTTAACAACATTTAACTGGACATGAAATACAAAATATCTACACTGGTGCACAAAAGTAATTAAAATGTTTGTAATAAAACTGGATGTACCTCTCCAATAGTTATTCATACGAAAATTGGGTAATAACTATTATCCAGTGAATATAACCTTTTCATTGCAAACACATCAATTTGAAATTCTTTTGATATACCAGTGTATCTACAATACTAACCCTTTGCACTCGAAAGTTTTCAGAAATATGGAACATTTTTCAATGGAATATAAAGGACAATCTTTAAAACTAACAAATAAGAAAACGTACATAAATTAAGAAACAAAGCTATTTTATTTTAATATTTCACATAACGACGCATTGTACAGAACATAATACTGTATTATATATAACATGATAATTTTGCTATATCAAATCTAATGACTGAGAGTTACCTCTCGACTGAAAACTGTTCACACCTTAAACCCACAACTATTTCTACTCTCCACTGAAGTTACAAATGAAAAAATTGCATCTACACATAACCAACATAACAAAAATACCTCTCCCCAATCACAATGCTTCACTGAAATTCATCACAGACAACACGAACAAATTTCCCAATATCACATGTCTTATAAAATATCGTTCCTCAAATTCGATACTGTCAGCAACGTGTTAAATTACTTCAGCCCGGACGGCTAAACTATCCCTTGACTCCACGCAGTCAGCCGCCGCGTTAACTTCCCTGAAAAATCATCAGATAGCCAAACATTGCGAACATTATCGGAATTCTCAATTACCCGGGTACACGCAACGACCGGTGAACGCAAAGTTGCGGCCGATCAGAGAGCAAGTTGCGTTCCCTGTAAAACGACGCCGCGTCCATTAAAACGCCGAAGTTCGATCTACCGTGAACCGGCGCGATACCGATTGGACAGTTAATATCTCACTCCAGTAGCCGGACTGTTCGCATGTCCCGTGGTTGCGGCGGCGGCGGCGGCGGCGATGGCGGCGCGAGGGATTGGAAAGGCGGCTTTATATATTCATTTCTCGCGAGACTCGCGTGATGTATGAACGTATGTGGGAGCGGGTTGTTACGTCATCCTCGCCGATCGAGCGCAACCGTGCAGCTGTGCCGTTCGTTCGCCGACACCGCGATACCGCATCGCCACGGAGAGAAGCCTTTACACGCGGATTCGTGTAAAATTGATACAGCCGAGATTGCGAGCCCTCGTGCCAGCTACCCGGCCGACGGACACCGGTGTGGAAACAGCCGAGGCCTGCCCAGTATGAGGACTTCTTGGCTTTTGTTGGACTAGTTTTGCTTTCAATGTTGTCCGGTGTGCTTCGGGCATTGGAATTAGGGGATAGGTTTCTTGTTGGACTAGTTTCGCTTTGGACATCGAATGACGTGTTTAGAGTATTGGAATTGGGGGATAGGTTTTTTTGTTGGAGTAGTTTCGCTATCAACGTTGAATAGTTTGCTCGGGGTATTGGATTAGGGGATAGATTTCTCGTTGGACTAGTTTCGCTTTGGACATCGAATGACGTGTTTAGAGTATTGGAATTGGGGGATAGGTTTCTCGTTGGAATAGTTTTGCTTTCAACGTTGAATGGTTTGCTTGTGCTATTGGATTCGGAGTAGGTTTTTTGTTGGAATAGTTTGCTTGGGGTATTGGATTAGGGGATAGGTTACTTGTTGGACTAATTTTGCTTTGGATATTGAATGGTGTGCTTAGGGTACTAGAGTTAGGGGATAGGTTTTTTGTTGAACTAATTTTGCTTTGAATGTAGAATAGTGTGCTTAGAGTATGAGAGTTAGGGGATAGTTTGTTGAACTAGTTTTGATTTCTATGAGTGGTGTGTTTGGAATATTAGAATTAGGGAATAGAGTTTTTGAATTTTGTTGGGTGAACGGATTTATGATGCTAGAAGTAGCTGTAGGTAACCACTAAGTGATGACTAAGTAGGTAATGAAAGATTGAGTTGTGGGTTCTTAATCCTTTTGAAGTCCTTAATTTATTTAGGATCGTTAAAATGTTATTAAGATAGAAACGTCTACATTCGTTGCTGTGAATGATGTGAAAATCACAACAGTTCATTCATTAAATTAAATCTTGATGGCCTATCATATTTTAAATTGAGATAGCCACTTCAATCAAGTTAATTTAGGTTCTACAGAATATGGCAATAAAGTGTTATATCAACAGTATCTTCTGTTTTTTCCACGAACACTATAGAGTCAATAACATCCACAGTATATTCATCACGATCTCACCAGTCACTCGATACTCGCAATAAAAATGTATTAAATGTATCACAGAACAAATTGAAAATAACAGAACTTTATACTTAAACACAGTGTCTTACAATAAAACGATAAACTAACAAAACACTGTGCTTCACGAATAATTTCTTGAAACACATTCACCGAGTAACTCAGACACAGACAGAATTAAAAGGAAACATTAGGAATCAACCGTTTCGCAGCAGAAAATTTGAATCTTTGAACATCCATTTCTTTTCGTACGCGTACACGTGTACGTATACATGTTTACGAAGTTCACGTAGTATGCAGCTAATTATTGTTAATTAATAATAAACCGGCGTTACTTGGAAATCGAAGTCACAAAGTACGACCGTTATTATAACCCAGAGGGGAAAGCAATTTGTAAGACACACACTGTGAGAACTCGTAAAATTTCATCCTGGCAGCAATATAAATTTCACGATCGTAAAAGTCGTTTATGCCATCGCGCATACGCCAACACGCGTGCTCGCTGAATAACGAGATCGTTTGCAATTCCGCTCGGAACGAAAAATCGTTAAACCAGAACGCCCGACATCACTGTCAATCTCGGCTCTCGATCTCGTTAAGCAAACAGTCGTGCGTTAATAGCGATCGAAATTAAAAAATTCGATTCCGCGTAGACCATTAAACCGGGGAAGGATCTTCATTCTGTGCCCCGATTCAGGAAAACTGTTGGTCTCGCGAACCGATGCGAATCGAAACGTCAATACCGATCCTTTGCGGTACCGGTTGCGGAAACGTATATTTATGTTTTTTTTTCTTTCAGCGGACCAGCGAGATAATATTAGATCCGTTAATTTGAAATTTTGATTTTCATTAACGCCAACGATCCTGCGCGGTTTTATCCTGGTAATGAAGGTGATAAGGCGCAAGTTCGTCTTGTTCCAGGTTAATGCGAAGTGTAACGAACGCGAGGAGAGTCGATTAAATCTGGAATATTGGATTTCAATGGAGATCGTACATCATTAATCACTGTTTCTCGTAAAGTACAAAAGAAAGGCAATTTAGAAATATTTTGTTAACGATACAAAGTTAAATATATATTTTACCAAATGATAACTTAATAGAATTACTACACGAAGAATACAAACGATTGTCTACTAGCTATATTCCTTTAACAATTATGATGTACTTCTCTTTTAAATATATTTCTAAATTCTTTATATAAAATTACATACATAATAACACCACCAGCCAATACAGTTTTCAATTACTAAATCATAATTACAAGTTAAATTAAATCACAAAACAACTCAACTTACAGATCAAATAAAACCGCTGTCCAGCTGAAACCCATTCGAAATCAAGCTCCACGTCAATTTTATTTAGAGCATCGCCTCAATGACACCGGTACTTCAAAGAACCTTCAGTCCATAAATCGTCAAACCAATGATCAAACGCAGTCAACGTTCCAGCTGCTCCCGAAAGTTCCCGAATATACTTTCCATGATGATACCGTGAGCATCCGCGCGGTGGTACTCCGGCAGAATAATTTAACGGGGGATGGCTAACCGGCCGCTCTTAACGAATAGCGAGAATCGGACTTAAATGACGGCCGGACGCCGCATTAAACAGCTTACGCAACACCGCGAAACAACTGCATCCCGGGAATAAGGTGTTCCTCTCGCTGGTCAAGAGCAGGCCGGAAAAAAAATCGGAGGGGCGTGCTAATATCAGCGCGCGGAGTCATTACACAGGCACACAGTCGTTCAACACGCGATGGATCGGGACCCGCCGCGCCGGTGAAAAGGCTACCACCGTCCCGCAACCGGCGTTCAGCTTTCTCCTGCGCGAGTTGTCATTAATTCGTCGCCCGAATCGTTTATCCCGTGTGTTTAGCCCGGAACGACTTCGTTTCCTTTCGTCAATTGTATCGCGGAACGATCTCTGCGTAAGGTGAACCACAACCGGTGCTCGAGAGCTTTGCGATAATCATTTTTTCTTTTCGTCGGGCTTTGTTCGAGACTTCGACCGTGTTCCTTTTCTTTATTCTATTGATACCGTGGATATGAGAGTAATTGGAGATCGTAGATTCTGTGGATTTTCAGGTGTACAGGTTTTCGATAACACTTTATCATGTGAAGTATAGTTTCAATTTTTTAACGCAATCTTCTCGTGACCAATTGGATGAAGCTTATAAGAGGTTTAGAAAATATTTAAGCTTGTCTGATCATTGCAGGGCACCACTACTCGTAAATACTTATGAACGATGAAATTAATATTACTGACTCTTTTAATAATTCAATGTGAATTAAAGGAAGAAGAGATAAATTAAGGTATCGTACCATTAAGGAATATTTAAATATTTTTTTCTGAAAAGAATCCTGATGTAAAGGATCTTATCTTTTTGGTTTAATTTGATATATGCAAATGATTTGTTCTTAGCGAAGTTAGAATTTTCAATGCACATTGCATTATTTGTGTCAACACGATTGCACTCTATTAAATACTACGTGAATGCTTGGGACGAGTGCTGTTAAGAACAGTTATTGAAAATTGAGATATTCCCGGAATGGAGAACCTCGCGGTGACACGAGTCCCTTTCTTTATCGGCGATCCGGAGAGACTGGCCGATAAATGAGGGACTCAGGTCCGTATCTGCCAATTAGGTGGCCTCTTTCACCATGAGAATTAATGTCCACTGTCGTCTGAACACGATTATTAGCCTCCTTTTGCTCGCGTGAATTACCTGAACACCGGGCTTCCACGGAGAAATATCCTGTCGAGCCAATTTTGAATATTTTCTCATTTAATATTAAGAATCTCCATTTTCGAAGAGGATCTGGGAAAATTTAAATACTTGTACTACCCGTGAAGAATATATTCCACGGTCTATGAATGTTATTGCACTTAAATCAGATGATTGCTAGAATGTTAATGCATTTGTGACATGCAAGAAGACATCTATATTTCCTTTTACACGATCACCTCCATTACGCGCTTGATGTAGATGTAATTCGCTTCAAATGGGTCAAACCTTTTAACTATTTTCCAAACGACTCAAGACGAATTCGATAACATCATAAACACTGCACAACTATACACTTCAATGTCCCATGATTCGCATTAGCATTGCGGTTCGATGAAGCACCATTATCTATCTAACGAACACGAAAACGCAGAGCTATTGGGAAATGAAACAAAACTCGAATAACGTCTTAACTCATCCCAAGTTAAAAGGTTAACACTAGATCTACCAAGCATTTATTACAATTTACGTTACAATATCCAAGCAAAACCATTTACTATCATCGTTACACACGTTTAACACTCCAGAACCATCAATATCCAAAACAAGCAGACCAAAACCCCTCATTTCTACGCACAATACCTCCAGTATCGAGAGACACCGAATCCAACCCAATACCGCGGCGCGGACACCCTACCCAGGCATCGAAGTCTCCACACACGCGACCAGCGTAGCGGTCCCATCGTTCCCCTACCAGTCCCCATCGCCGCGTGCCCATTATTCAAACACCCGGAAGACCGAGCCAGGCGAGCTGGCGCGCGCATTGTTCGCGGTGGTCGGCCACGCCTGGGCCCCCGTGTCCAGGACATCCGGGCTATCACCCGAAACGAAGCGATGCAAGGGTAGGTGGGGACAGAGAACGAACAGAGACGGAGAGAAACTGACCAAAGACAGAGAGACAGACAGAGAGAGAGAGAGAGAGAGAGGACACAGCGAGAGGCGAGCGTTTCTTCTGGTGGCGAACACCGTGTAACACGTGGCAGTATCTTGTATCGGGACCGCGGTCCCCCGCTGGTAGCACGGTGTTCTACTCTATCCGCGGTGTGCTGCCATTCGCTGCCTCCTCCGGGCCGCGGATGCCGGTGGCGGTTTCGAGGGGGACACCAGGGCACCGTGAGGCCCACAACCATCTCTCTCTCTCTCTCTCGCTCTCTCTCTCTTTTTCTCTCTCTCTCTCACACACACACACCCACTCTCTCTCTCTCTCTCTCTCTGGCTGGCTTCCTCTCCCCCGCACCCCTCTCTCCATCGCCGCGCCTCCGCCCAAGATCTCCGGCTGGCATACCTACAAGAGTAGATTTCCTGCAGATAACTGCCAACCGCACGGAGGTCCGCCGGTGGCCATAGGTGCACTCTCTCCCCTCGGTTTCCTGCGTGCGAGACCCCACGGTTATGGCTGTATAATATAGCCCCTATCCCCCTTCTTCTAATCGCGCCGTCTCCGTCGGGCCTGTCTATGTTCCTTTCTTCATGCGTCCCTCTCTTTCGCGGCGTGTTTCTTTCTACGCCGCGTTGTGACTGGCCGCGCGCTGGCAAGTTGCGCGCCGCTCCGAGGCGGCTCTCGGTGTGCCCGGGTTCACCGGAGGTCATTGCAAGGTTGCCTTTCGAAGAGACCGCCTCGAAGAGGCGAGGCTCTCCTCCGGGCGACCACTTTCCCCGTTTGATCACCCTGCTATGCTCTTTCGAGTGTTGCCGGCGCAACCAGGGAGCACCGAGGTTGAAGGTGAGGCCGGGAAGAGGTCGATGCGCCTCTCGACGGAGGTCGGCCCTTTTTTTCGCGACGACGGAGAACGGAGCGTTTGGAACGGACGGTTAGAGGATACTGGTGGCGATGGTTTTGGGCAGTTCTTTGGGATTCTGCGTGGGCTTGTTTGGGTTTGTTCGTTGAGGGGTGTGGGGTGTGGGAGGAGGAAGTGTTTTGGTAATTTTGAGCGAGGGTGGAGTGGGTATTGTTGACTTGTGGGTTAGGTTGGGATGAGGAGTAGGAGAGACGTGTTTTTAATCCATTTGCATCATTAGCATGTATGTTTCTCAATTTTTCTGATCACTACTCCCTTTTTCATACTTATGATGCAAATGGATTAACACGTTGACCCCTATGGTGGTCATCGATAGCTGGAGCGTCCAAATTACTTGAAATCAGTTACAAGTAGAAAACTGATGCCGTATCAGAATATTTAGTTACGTTGGTAGCTAAATAATAGTATAATTTAAAAACTATGATACTAAACCATTAATGACTAAATCTAATACCATTTGCCTTTGATACGATAAGTGTTGTCACATGAAATGCTCTAAATTCTCATGGCAGTCAACGTGTTAACGATGCGAAGTCTTGTGTTTGGAAACTGACATTGTCACTGGAACATTATACTTCATGTGTGTTACAGAGTGACGTATAGTCCTGGGATTTTCGAATTAATGAAATTCATATTTGAGATGCAAGTTCTATAAGTAAACGCAAACATTTAGCTCAGACCTAGCTTAGAAACCTCGCCCTAACAATGATCTAAGATAAGTATCCTATTTCGTGTCGCGTACAATAGTTCGTAAAACGTCGATCAGAAGTAGGCGATGTCCATTTATCAAATTTATTTTCAATTACACCATACTAAAACGAGAAAATAAATCTACTTGAATTCTTCGCTATCATAATATCACTGCGCATAACCGCCGTACGCATTTATGCTGCAGCAATTATAAAAAGTATTCGTACTTAGCATACGCATCATTCTAATAATCTTACGGTACCTGAAATAACATATATAAAATATATGAATAATATAGTTCAGAACGCTTAGCAATTTGCTAACCAATTTACTATCCAATTAAAAGTGACTCATTGGGCCTACGAGATATGATTACGAGGAGAATCGCCTCTGGCCGGCATCGAGAATCAGCAGCTTGGAAAGCAAACATTAAAACAATCTACGGTATCGCTTTTCCTTTCACGGGAGCGTTCTCCGCGGCAAAAATTCCGATCGAATCGATTTCCTCACCGGTGCCCGCGGCTATCATTTCCTTCGATCGGCCGACCGACTTTCCTCGCCGCTTTTCGTCGCCGAGTGCACGCACAGACTCCTGGTTGGCTGACCCTGAACTTTCTAGGCTAATTTAAATTCTCGAACGGTGCTCGTAGGCGCGTTCAGATCTTTAGTCCCGACCTCGACCGTCCAACTTCCGGTCTGCGCCGCTGGTGGATCCAGTCGGCTACCAAAATACGCTGACTGTCATCCCCGCGGGAAAATTATGGTCTTGTAGAAATGTTAAGTGGCGATAGGATTAAATTGAGAAATGGACCCGTAAATAAATGGGATGTTTCACTTGACTCGGGGAAAGTAGGAAGAATACTTTATTGGATTAGCTGAGATTTATCGCTCCTTTTTCGTTGCGAGTCGTTTTACCGTTACATATGAGTGTTATGGATAATTGTGAATATTGGTAGTTCGACGGAGTTTAATTTAATACGGGGAAGGTTTAATTTTTAGTTTAAGCTTGACTCTTGGAAAATTGAATGTTTTCATTGCGTTTGATGAAATGGTATGAACAAGCGTTTTTGTCATAAAATTACAATAAAGACATTTAATATGTAATTGTTGTGATAGCGCAAGCATTTATTACAATAATTATGTATCATTCGCATAATACAGTTTGCTGTCTTTCATCGAAAACGATTGAAATTTCCTGATTAGAACTCAGAACTAGGTTTGATGATCTAATCTAAAGAGATACGCTATGAATATTTGCGTAATATTCTAATGATATTCAATGTGGAATGAAGATATACTTAATCATATAGAATGATGTTTATCTCTGTATAATAAAGATAAAGATTCAAATTTTATCAACATCGTGCAATAAGACGTATGACAGATTATTTTCTTTTATTACTTAAACTGAAACTCTTGAATACTAATGAGTACATATTGGAGTTAGTCACGTAACTAATACAAGAAGACAAATGTTCAACGTTCAAGCTGCTACTATCGCTTCAGGCATGGTCAGAAGATGAATACAATCCTCTTATGGCCAATTTAATTCCACTACCAAACATATGTCATTCTTATGAGAAAGATTTCTCGGCCGTACCGATTTTTAGTGACAACTTAACAACTCGACGTCTTATTTCGGGAATCGATGATATTAATAATTCATCCCCGTGAAAACGAAAATGTCTAAATATATTCCCGACGGCGGCGCCGCTTAGAAATCCACGGTCCTATCGACAGTGTACAGTTAAAACGGTACAGCCGGCGATGTGTAAATTATTGGCGCGATTTATTATTCAAGAATCCGTGATTGGTCGTTGATAAACTGGGAAACGCTAGGAGAACGCCTTGTAACCTGTTCTTCGAGGTACAATTGACGATTGTACACAGATCGGAGCTCTATTTGCGAGAAAATGAAATTGAAAACGAAATCGAAAACGAAATTGAAAATGAAAATGTTCTCTTCTTCATTTAAATTGTCAATGTTGACGTACGCTGTGTTTGTAAAAAGAAAAAAATAAAGTAAAAAACGAGAAATGGAGTAGAAAAGAAAATAGTGAAAAGAAAGTAACAAAGAGATTGTAATAAAGTAAAGGTAAAAGTAAAGATAAAAGTGTCAAATAAAGCATTGAAAAGAAGAAAATAAAGCAGGAAAAAAGTAGTAGAGAAAACAAAATAAAATAGCGTAGAAGGTATAGTACATTAAAGAAATTGCATCAAAGAAAATTAAAATAATTAGCAAAGAAAGTATGAGAGTATACTAAAGAAGAGCAAAGTAATTAACAAAGAAAGTTTAATAATAGAGAAGAAGAAAATAAAAAATTGTATAGAACGTTTATCATCTGTACGTTCTTTCATTTCGTCCTCACTAATTAATACCTACACTCAACATCCTCAAGGTTCAAAGGATCATGTACACCTACGCGTCAGACACGCGAATCAATTCATCAATCACGACGAATGTAAGAATATTCACCGGCAAATAAATAATATAGTCAGGAAGGACGTATTTTTACTGGCAGAACTATCTACAATGTTTATCAAATTTCTTCGAGGCGACGTGTGTACACGTACCGCATATTAGTGGCTGTCGAATCGGTGATTCATGATTGATGAGTTAACCTCAGCTGATGGACACGCGTCAGGTAGACCAGATCTAAATTCGTTAAGTTTGATACATCGACGATGTTTTATACCGGGCACTTATCGATCGGTGATTTATCGAGCCGCTCTTTTTCTCGTAATAGAATTTTTAGACTCGCTTGACATATGTTCACCTCGTTTCTTTTAGTCGCTTTCTAATGCAGGGATCTATTAAATATCCCGTACACCTCGCGCTAGCTGCATCCATAAAATATTCCACATCGGAATATTGATTTACAATACGAATATTTTCGCATACGAATATAATCCCTAAGAAATTATAAATCATATATTTGAATAATGTATCGCGTATTGAATTGTAGATTGAAAAGCAATTTCTCCAATTATAATAAGGTTTCCGAGATACACATGATGAATATTCTAAGCTCCGGGATTTATGAATGTTCTAATCAGCTCGTGAATAATGTGCAGCCGTTATATTCGTTCCGTCGGGTTCGAAAATTGTCATTTTTACGACAGGCCGCACAATATACGACATCTCATCGATCAGTAACACAAAAACCAGTGAAACAATGATTCCGACGAGCGATCGGAGGTAGTAAACCATTCGAGTCCCCTGCGATCGTTCATCGTTTCACCGACGAGCGAATCAGAAATTGTGTTATCACGGATTTAATCGCCGTCATCGACTGATCGATGACGACCTGCCTGAAGCTAGCTCGGCCCAGGGATCCTCTGTGTCGTGTCTATGCCGCGTGTTCATGTGTTATCGATCACCGTAACAGAACACAGCATTAAGTTCGACCGGCTCTGTGTTCCTCTTGGCGAAAACACGTGGAGCGGCGGGTTTGAGCCAGCCGCTCGCATATAAAACAGGACTTCTCAATCCATCTTATGAGTTCCCACATTCGCGACTCATTTAAATAACTTGTTATCGATCGATACGGTTCCCATGATAAAGGCGATCGAGACTCATAAAGAAATTTTCTGACGCCGAAGAAAGTTTTTTCTCTCTTTACATTCACTTTTATAGGCTTTTGTGATTAATTGACTTCAAAGGTACTTTTGTGACAATGATTTCGTGATATCCGCTGTGATTATTGGACACTGGTTTAATAATTGTTCCTTTAGATTGTTGATACTCGGGTTTGTAACAGGTTTGCTAATAGTCGAACTGAGGAAAGATAGAGATACTTTTATTTTAACTTGTAAATTGTAAATATGAAAAGTAGATGAAGTATTAAATACTAGTAATACAATATTTCTAATATTTAATTATACAATAATATCTTAAACATGCATATACAGAAGAAATCGTTATTAAAGAATAATAAATATCCTCACTAAATTATCGAACAATATAAATTAAATTCCTTACTATTACACTTCAAACTACAACTCCTCCAACCAGGAACTTTCAAAACAACATTCTCAGCGTCGACATCATTAAGACTAAAACCGCCGAGCTAAATTGCTTTTGAAATTCCTCTATAAAAATTCCAAGAGTGAATCTATCGAGACTTCAATTGATTTACAATTCACTTCACGCATTGCTAAATCGATTTCTTTAATAATTTCTCACAGAAACGTCTGTTACCTTTTCAATATTTCCAAAATGAGGGAATCCAGGATTAGCTGATTTGGACCTGTCCATTAGTTTTACTGTTAAACGCATTACACAATGAAATACCAATAGATCAAAACCATCTCTTTTGAGTATCTTTTCTAAATTATCTCTCCGGTCACATCTGAATTATACATCCGATCGAAAGACACCCAGTGTACGTCATCCCGGGTATCACGATCTCGTTATCGAGCCGACCTTTCGCGGATTTTTCCTTCACCCTGGCCCGATACTTTCTCCGATTGTTCCATCGACCTGGCGCGGCGCTCCCCCTTCCCCTGGCAATTTATTCCGCTCACGTGGCGCGGCTTATCGATTTCTCGAAACGACTTATACGGGCCGCAGATAGCCCGAAGTGATCCGAAATCTCGCCCCGGGACACGATCTAAGAGAGTATCGCGGGGCCAGGCAATTTTCTTCGTACTGTATCGTAATGGCGTCGTGGCGCCATTGGCAGCGGACACGATCCGCCGCAGCCTCGTCGCTGATAGCAGCCCCGATCGGTGGCAATTTAAATTCTGAAGCGGTTCGTTCCTTTTTTTTCTCGCTCGCCGTGGAAGCCGAGATAAGGGACGGCGGTTAAGGTCTTCTTCTTTGGTTCGCTGGGGCCGGAGTCTCCGAGGAGTCGAATAAATTGCGGGGAAATCTCCGTCGGTGACGATGCTGATAAGATCCTCGATTTAATTCGGCCGGCCATGGAGTTGTAAACAAGCTTATGAACTATTTATACGTTGTAGATTGTTCGTTGATTGCTTAACAACGTTCGATAACTGCCGTCTGCGTGGAAGTAGATTGGATATTAATGGACGTACAGGTGGAAAATTGTGAAATTGTGCAGTGGCTGATGAAAGAAAGTGTGGAAGGTGGAAGATAAGGTGATGTAATTATTTTGTAACACAGTATTGCAGGTCGCGGTGGTAATGGATTTTTTGTACGTGTGAAAGGATGGAAATGAGAGAAGTGGGAGTGGGAATATGGAGCAGAGGAGTTTGATGGACAAGGTTCTATTACATATTTCTATTAATTTATTTGTCATTTTTTTGTGAGTACTAGTATTCTACGAGCTCCCTTTTGTTATTACAACTCTTTGATATCACAATTGACTAAATTTTGTAATATGTTTATTGAAAAAGTATACGACTTTAGTTATGCTACTCTGAAAGATTTCAGTTTATACAAAATTTTCATATTCTCATCTAAAATCCTCTAAGGATACTCAACGACAATTAAGGTTTAACAATTCTGATTATAATCCTTCAAATTCCTTTCATCAAAAAACCATTGCAACCTTTTCACCACTAAACCTACCGCAACCGGTCAAAGGACCAGTTTCAAAATTATATTCTAAATTCCACGTTCTATTTCCACTGAACGCCATACCAATCCCTATATTCTCCGATTCCTGTTTTCCAATTTTTGCCCTGTTTCTATTCCTACTAAGAAAGAACAGTTCTCAAACTAACTTACTTTCATTCTGTACCCAGTCATTCTACCGATTACCTTAGAAATAGGTGTGCCGTACCGGTTATCGTTAATTCCATTCACATCTTCATCCCGCAAGACAATCTCCCCGACTGCACCCTGAAAGCTCGCAAATTGAAAGCCGAAAGTTCCTGCCCTCCGCCGACACTCGGCAATCATAAGAAATTCCAGCGCGGCCCGGCGTAAGTTCACATTAAACGAGAACACGTCGGAAAACTGAATCGACGACGAAGCTCGCGAGGATGACCGGTGCTGCCGGGCCACGGTCGTGTCGCCGTGTAATTGAGAGACATTCAGAGTGCATTAGCACTGCCGGGCAAGAGGCAGGCAGGCGTATTAATTGCTCATCAACAATAATGAACGGTTCGCGAGCCGATATTAGCATAACTAACAGGTTTCTCGGTAATGAAGCCACGCTCACTGTCACGACCGCTACCGGTCTCTTTATGTATCCGAGCGGACCTCCCGATGAAAACAAGACGATGCGTGCGTGTATACGCACACACAGGCACACGTACACACCGGTATAAAACTATATGACGCTACGACCGTATGCGAGCGGCCGCCATATTGGCGGGGAAGCCCGATATACGCGGCGCATCGCCGTCGAACGATTTCATTCCGACGAATTTCGAGCGGCCATCGCGGCGAACGGACGAGATAAAAAAGTGAATCGAGTGATCTTCGGGATCCCTGTGCCCACGGAAAGCCGCGAGAGATAAGTTCCCGGCGTGCAACAGAAATGGGTATGCAGAAACGAGGCCTGGCCTTTTTGATTCTCTGTTTTGTCGGCGGAGAGGGACGCGCCCCGTCGATATAGCTGGCTCTTAATTAGCGGGATGTGTTTTTCGAGCTTCTGTGCTCTCCGCAGCCTGAATTCCCGGGGCCGCCGCTCGATTCAGGGGAGACTGGTTTTCTATAATCTCCGATTACTGCCGCGGAGATGCCTATCTTCCGACGATTTCGGTGTCCGATGGAAACGTCTTAATTCTGATCTCCGGGAAATGACGCCGACTGTATCGGCATGTTTATTGAACCGGTCGTCTGATTATTTCAATTAGACCGGCGGAGCCCCTTCTAGTTAATTGACCAACGAATTTATTGGCTGGCCTATGATCGGCCGAGGAGTATACCCTAAGAAGGATTCATTATTTCGCGAACGGATCGGAAGATTGTAAATCTGTCGGTGGAATAATTATCTGAGGGGATTCTTGGTTTTGATGAAAGGAGGTTTTCAGTTACAAATATCTTTGAACAATTGTTTGTTAAAAATCAAAGTGGAGTGCATGTTTACTGAGGTTCGAGGTTTGAATATTTGACGTCTTTAGTTGCTAGAATTCAATGTATAGAGGACTAAATGTATGAAATCGTAGAAAAAGCTGAACCACTGAAGCCTCGTTGCTAGCTGCTCGATAAACTAAGAAACTCTGATCATTGAGGAAAAAGGATGGTCGGGCGTCTTTGGCGACTTCCAGAAATGGTAGAAATTTTAAGCAACTTTCTGGTCGTCGAATGAAATTAGTAGATTTGTCATTGGTCGGTTTTTGAAATGGGATTTTCTTATTACTGTATTTGCTAAGCGCGCAAGTACTCTATTTCCGCGCGTAAGCGCCTTATATGGGCACGCAAGTGACCGTGTCCCTTGCGAAAAATGGCTCGCGGGTAAATAAGAAGGTCAACGCAGCGTTCGAAACTTTCCGGCACGCTTTAGATGACTTTACGAGAAACCATAGCCTATTCTCCTGGAAGCAATAAACATAAAGTCGCGAGAGTACGAACAATAAAAGGCTTTGTGACTCCTCGTGTTCCATTGTAGCCTTTTCTTCTATGTATTTTCGAACTTCCGGCGATCAAAGGATATTTCGGAAATCGCCGCTGCTTGAATACAGTTTGAATCTCGAGCTACAGGTTGCATGGGGTTCTAGGATGCTTTTAGTTTTGTTTCCCAATAAAGACTTCTACCAGCGATAAACACGCGAATAACCGACTTAGCACTAAAACTGCCAGACGAGTCAAAATTACCCATTCCTGACTTCTTCATTTCGCAATTATTAAAAAGCATATGTTTCCCCGAGAAATGATGGAAGAAATTGAGATAGCAATACGCAAAGTGAATTAAAAATAAATTAATGCCTCTCTCGAACTTTCCATACAGGTATTTCGAAAAATCAATTTTACTGCTTGGTAGTTCTAACGTCAATTACAACAGAATAAACCTGAACGGGAATGTGGAAACAGATCTCGCTTAGAATATGGGTTGCTAATCTATGAATATTCGAAGAATATAGTATCACGTCAGGGTTAATTAGATTCTACGTACGAAGTTTCCGAAGATACGGAATAATATTCGAAACGCCGCGAGATCGGAGTCAGTCAACCGTGTTGCAGAAGATAGCTTGTCATTCGAGTCCGATTGCAACTTTTTCTTACCGCACTTATCTCGCCATCAATTCTTCCACTTTATTGAGCCGTAACATCCGTATAAGCGAAAACCGAGTTGCACTGATGTTCCTGCTACAGGTTAAGTTAACTTCGTGCGGGAACGTTTTCCGTGGAACCGAAGCTTCGGCCAATTAACGCGCGTTTCGCCTAGCGAAGGTAATTTCCGATTAAGTTAAACGAACTTCAACTTGCCACATGCAAATTCGACGTTCCTAAAAATTCCTACGGTATCTGGGGGCCTATTAATAGACATCTGCTCGCGGTGAAGTTCGAAGAACCCGCGGATAGAGCGAGATTGCGCCGGCTCGGGTCCGTCCTTTGCGTCGCTGGACATTGCGAGACACGACTGGACGAGTTATCTAAATAACTTCATATCTGTCCGAGCTTAATCCGCGGTTAGCCGAGTTATCCGGCTTTAATTACTCCTGCGCTCGATATCGCTTCTTTCGCGGAGGCAAAATGATAATTAAAACGCGGCTGCGGCGATCCGCTCGCAGCCATCGCTTGAAAATAATATAAAAGGGGAAACTAGACGTGTGGAAGTAACAGTATTTCAACGAACCCTGACGAGACGAGGGTAGAATTCCCGGCGGAAAATAGAAGCTCGAACCTCGGCTACGAACTGGGCGTGGTCCTGTGAAGGATTGCGATTCGCGAGGCGAACAAGATCGAAGGATGGCGCGCGGACGTGTGAACGGGACTTGATCCCTTTGCACTTTGCGACTAGGTTATGGTTGGCTACTGGAAACCTTGGATGAGGTGCTGGAAATTGTTTAACACCTTGTTTTATGATGTCTGTCACAATTGTGAGTGATAAGGATGATTTGTTGTTTAAACCTTCACAGTTTTATGCATCGCTTATTCTTTTGTAGCAAAGATAAAGAGGAACTGTTACTTATTATTTGGTATCGCAATGCGTACGTTACAGTGTTATCTAGTTATTTACACTATGAAATATTTTCATTCGACATTAGCTATCGGACGAATTATAATTATTGTCAAGTAATTTGGAAACTCCGATTATGGGTAACCGACATGGCAGTCAACGTGTTAATGGTTTCTTAGAGAAAGGAGAGAATTTAATATTTATTTTGTGTCTGCGTTTACTCTAGAGTAAAGCCTGACTCTAATCATTGTTAATAGAAAAGTAATGTTTAGTTTGTATTCAATAAAAGTAAATTTAGATTTACCAGATTTAACTCTAAGTTTTCATCACGATTATGATACGATATTATAGGGCAAGAAGTTAATCGTTTAGGGACGAATGTCGACATTTTGATGGAGTCAAGTTTTCGTATTTGGAACACCGAGTTGATGAGAAACGATTCGATTACTCGAACAGCAAAAGATCGATTCGTAGTTTCCAGTTTTTTTAAATTATTTAAGCATTTAATACATACGTATATTTAACTTCAACTGCTGAAGGTTTTGCGTAGTTTAAGGAATCTTCATCTACGAGGGGTTAATAGTATTTTTAAGGAAGGTATCAAAGGACACGTGTTAAAATTTTAAGTTAAAATTAGTTTCTTTTTTGTTGTAAAATTAATTTAGTGGTATATGGTAGATTTTATTAAAATTTTGTAATACTGTGGTCTAAATTATTTTTGATATTTATGGTTTATTAGCCTGATATTTAGGCATGCTATAGGTTTTGTTGGTGTTATGAGTTTTATGTGAAACTAGTGCCATTAGGCCTTTTGGTGAAATAAGATGTTTTATGTTAATATAACCTATTTGAAAAATAATTATATTTGATATACTTGGTATTTACTAGTTTATTCTAATGTATTTTGAAACATTGTAAGCTTTAGTTTTTGTGATTGCTATTTTCTCAATGAATGTATTATAAACAAAATTTATGAATGAATGGAAGAATGTAAAGGAAGAATGCGAAGTAAGAGAAGAGAATGAATGAATTCGCTACGTGAACACCTAAAATACAGGTATAAAGACGATAAGCTGAAAGGAAGGGAAAAAATAAGATACAAAATCGGCGAAAGAAGAATCAAATCAAAGTTAAATAAATTTTTATGGATACTGGCGCAGCAATTAACGCAACAGAAATAAAAGTTGCTCGAGAAAGAAAGAAAGCCGAGTACAAAACAAGGACGAAGAACGAACCCGTTCAGTACAAGAACACAAGAACCTCAAGTATAACAAAATACAGTCGCGTGATCGAAGGAAAAAGAAATCCTAAAGGGAGCAAGGTAGTAAAGAAGAAATGAAAACACAATCAGAGGAGAGGAGTAATAAAAGGAGAAAGAGGAAACAGGAAATCGATGTAAGAGAAATAAAATCTGAATTAAGTAAATTTTTACGAATGCTAACGTATCTCGAACAAAGTTCATCAGAATTCAAAAATAAAGGGAAACCAATTTAGTACACGAATGCGAAATAAAGCGTAAGTGTATCCCAAGTGTAACAGAACACTGTCGCGTGATCGAAGAAAAAAGAAAACCTTAAATTAGCGGAGCAGTAGAGGAGACATAAAGATGCATTGAAAAGAGAGGAGTAGTAAAGCAAGAAATAAGAAATATGAAATGGATGTAACAGAAATAGAATCCAAATTAAATAAATTTCTATGCTAAATTTCCACGACAAAAACAAAAAGAGCAGGATTTCAAATACTCAAGTGCAACAGAACAGTCGCACGATCATAGCAGAAGGAAAACCTTAAAGAAGAGATGAAGACGCAGTAAAAGGAGAGAAATAGTAAAAGAAAAAATAAGAAATATGAAATGTATGTAACAGAGGTAGAGTCTAAATTAAATAAATTTCTATGCTAAATTTCTATGTCCAGGCATAGAAAACATTCGAATTTCAAATACTCGAGTACAACAAAACACTGTCGATCATAGCAAAAGGAAAACCTTACAGAAGAGATGAAGACACAGTGAGAGGAGAGAAGCACTGAAAGAAGAAAGAAGAGATAGGAAATCGTCGAAAGGGGGGTGTAAGAAGGAGAGGAGAAAGGTGGAGACGGAAGTACAGTGGGAGACAGAGCGTAGCGGGAAGCAGTGGGGCTATGTTGATCTGGTTAGGCTGGTGGGCAGCGGTCGTCGGAACGCCGCGGTCGACGTCGGTGCGCCGGTCGTCCGCGAGAGAGGCGCGCGACGACCTCCACAGGGCGTGGCAGGTCACCGGTTCTTGTTCGCTGTTGCACAGTGGCGTAGCCACCGATCAGATTCACCGTGCCCGAACAACAGGAATTTCTAACGCGATTCGATCGAGAAATCATTTTCCTGATCGATCGACGATTGCTTCGAACATTCACTAAAGCTGTTACGTTCATTTCTTTCATATAAAATGGTGATTATTACAATTGCAATCTTATTTGAATAGAATTTGGTATTTTATTGAATATTAAAGTTACTGGTAGTTCCTTGAATATTTGTAATATAATAGTAAATTTAGATTTTCGATGGTGGTAATGGGAATTGATTAGTTGTTGAATGTAAACAATAGTTAAACGTTATAAAAATAAGTGTTTCATTCAGCTTGTGGGATTTTTGTTTTTCTTTTTACACTGTTGAATTAATGTTACGAGAAAGTGGGGGATCTGATAACAATGGTTTCTTTTCCTTGAAACTTTTCACTGAACTGTTTAAATATTAATAAAGGTCGAGGCATGTAAAGTTTCCTGTAGCGAGTTACATGGGAGATAAAGGTCACGATTAACAAAAGGTGGAAGGTGACCGGAATTTCTGATACCTGTTCGACACAAATTCCGGGCATCGGTCGAACCTAGCACAGAACATGGCTACATAAAGAAATTCCATGCGATTCTACTGTTTCTTTACGCTCGTAGAATTTACGATGTAAATCTCATGATTTGTGTTCTGATGTGGTTGCCGCGGAACGTTGAAAATTGTTGTTGCAATAAAAATTGTTAGAAGTGAATCGAAACATTTTCTCTCGATGTAAGATTTTGTGAATCATAAACTGAAATATTTGAAAATGCTATAACTCGGACATTCAAAAATTCAGATATTTTAAAATTTAAAGATTCTAAGATTTAACATTACAAATTCGAAGATCCAAATCGTGTCAATTCAATAATTGGTTGTACCTACCGAATAATTCAATTACGAAGAATATTTCTTCATAAATAAAACGAATTCCTCCCAACCGCACTGAAAAATGTCTTGAATTCATAAACTGCTCTAGAGCTACACTCGGCCAAGACCTAAACTACAACTAGTATTCTATCTTTTTACAAACCGAACCGCCTGTACAGTAGTGTACAACTTGACAGCAAGTCGTAAACGTAAATTCCGAGCATCGGTTCATCCTACCTCGTGTTTTGCATACTGCAACTCCAAATAAGGCGTTACCGTGAGCGTAAAACAGCCCGAGGCGAATGCAGCGGTTGGATGCAGTAGCGTTAACAAAAGTTATAACAGCGGTTGCAAGGTTCCGTGGAACATCGTTTGTCCTAGATTCATATCGCTTAATTGCTTTGTTCTCTTCGTTGAACAACCGTTTTAACTTCAAGTACAAATGCAATTCTTCGCAAAATTTTCATAATGCACCAGGTGATTCATTAAGACACTTACAACATTGAATACTTTAATCAACACGATCAAATATCTTTGCCACACCTAAATGAAACTTCAACAAAACCTTTTCCCACTGTCAACCTATACTATTCAATAATTATTATAAAGTATAATTATTACAAAGATTAAAACCACAAACTATTTATAACAGCAATGAGGTTATCCTTCAATTTTATAATCTCCAGTTGCAAATACATTCAATTTTTGTGACATTTATGTGTACCACTACCGAACTTTGATCAATTACACATATCGGTTACAATTTTACCCTCTTGTCCAACACGGCTTAAATCTTTAATCGATACATTTCCCAATCGAAGTACCCAGCGGTTTCTAAGTTCGCCGGATGAAGTGTCCCTCGCGACTAGCTGAATCTCAGATAAAACTTTTTATAGCAGCCGGGAACCATTTAAATGAGCAATAAAATTCTTATTAATGTTCGCTAAGTATCCCATATGATTCATATTCAATTATACAGAATATTAATGTACGGTTCGGGCAATGTTCGAGCCGAGAGGGTTCGGCGAACGGTTCGTCGTCTCGTCCCGTATCGCGCGGGCAAACAGCGTAAAATTTTCGACGTATCGTAAAACGTTCCTCTCATTAACACGTCAGGGTTACACAACAGCTGTAGCAACAGTCGAAGCTACCTGATGTCAGCGACGGGACTTTTATTGCGCGGCTACCGAGGACACCTGATGCACGATGATTTAAAGCCGTGGAATAATTAAGGAAAGTATTTTACGCGTCGTAAATACGGGGACCGATGTCCAGGCGCCGTTTAAACAGTTTGACACTTGTTCGAAATTCGTGCGTAAATCACGTGATCCGGTGACTATGATATTTTTAACAGCCTATGGGGGGACAGTAAATTGGTCGGGCATGTTTCTAGAAATAATTGCGATGCGATCGTCTCGATGGGGAACTATTCGACTCCGGTACAGTTAATTTCGTTAGGATAGAGATAATTGGAAAGTTGACGGGAAGAGTTGAACGTTTCAACGAAGATCTTGTTTTCTGGAATTCGTTATTGGAAATGATAGTTTTAGTAATTAAATGAAAACGAATATCCGTGTTTTAATAATGATATTCGAAAATTTATACATTTGAGAATTTTACTTTTAGTTCTGTTATAGTCGAAATTGCTTCAATTGTAATATTGTAATCCTGAAAGTAACGAATGAACGTAAAATTCTCTTTGATCCAAGGAATGCTATTACAGTCCATCAATCTTCATCACAGATACAGTATAAAAATAAAAGTTGAAAAAGATATACGTTACTCACGAAACAGTTCAAATTATATTTAATTCTATAACACGTTATTAATACTTTATTATTATTATCGTTATTATTACTATTATTATTATCATCGTTATTATTACTATGACTATTATTATCATTATTATTACTATCATTATTAACACATTGCGTGCTGGTAACGAGAAATCTCGTTTCTACATAGACACTTAGCTATGCAACTTCGCTAATTACCACAGCATTTAAAACAATATTAAATTTGATTCGAATCGATTATCTATTTAAAATATATTAAAATAACAATGCGATATCTGAATTTTTGTATATATAATGATATAACTAGATGTCACTGAAAATTGCCGTTACAATTCAGTTTTCTGAAAATTAGGTACGCAACGTGTTTACGTCTTATTTGCTAAAAACAAAGGTAACCCGCAACGCCCGAGTACCAAAGACCCACATTATTCCTTCCAAAAAATCCAAACGTCGGTCATCTTAAGAAACGAACACAATTTCTTCCGAGAAACCCCACTTCAACGGATCCGAGTGGCAAAACTTCAGTCGGCGAAGTGTCGAACGGCGAAGTCGTAGGAAGAACGGAATCGAAAGCGTGATAGATATCCGCGGCGTATTTACTGCATTCCATAAATTCGTTCCCGGAGGTTGGGCCTCGATTTTGCAACGGGCGAGTTATTTCAACAGACTGTTTTTCTCGGCGTAGAAACCGATGGACCGAGAGGAAAGATTCCTCGGCCTCACCGCGAACGGTTAACGTGACGCGGTTCCGACTCGGTGCTCTTCCGAGGTTATAACCGCGGCGCTGAGATCCTCAGGGGTCAGGAATTCGAACTCGGTAAGAACCAGACCATTACTTTTCGAGGATCCTCGATCCTTTTCACGCTCGAGCAACACTTCTCGAACACTTTCCGGCGAAAGCCCCTTGTACACGACATTATCTTTCTGCTCGATCGAGCGGATTTTCGAACATGCTCTTATTTCCTTCGCCGATGGTTCGCGCTGATGTTACGCGTTTAAAATTCAAACTTCTAGGAAAACCGAGGATCCTGAGGCGATCTCAAACGTTTGTACTGTATTTCATGTAACAGAATGTAATGGCTGTACACCTTTAGCATTGAATTTCTGTATAGGAGGGAAATAAGGTGAATCGCCTCCGAGGTTTTTGTTTTATTGCATTTTCTTCTTGGGAATATGTATTTAATACTTGAACGCTTTGTCAAGATTTATGTAATAGGCACAGGTGTGGGTTATAGGTTTCCGTGGAAATATCTTGATTTCGATTTAACGCGTTAGGTGTTTCTCTGTGTATGTAAATAATTGAGTAGCTGTCAATATATACAAATAACGAATTCGGTATGTAAATGCATAGATAATAAACTAGGTGTCTATCAGTATATTCAAACCATAAATTAGATATTTAAATACATAGATAATAAACTAGGTATCTATCAGTATATTGAAACAATGAATTAGGTATTTAAATACATAGATAATAAACTAAGTATCTATCTATAAATATTAAACTAGATATCTACTTACACATATAAACAACAAATTCGGTACCCACAACTAAATATCTATAAGCACCAAACAAATAAACATTTTCCACCTACAATCATGACATCGCATACAAGACAACCCAAAACTCAATTACCCCGATAATGAAGCCTCCATCACAATTCCCAGTACCCAAATCCGAAAAATCCATCCAGCAAAAACTGCCAATCACCAGCTCCATTCTCCCGTAAAGTTCAACGAAAATCGAATGATCCGATCGGCCGAGCGAGAGTAACCGAAGGCGACGTTCGAACGGGCAACCATAATCCCGGAAAATCGTCGGTCGTGGCTGCGTACGAAGTTCACGCTTGCACGTTTCAAGCTCGCGCGCGAGATAAGAGCGTGTTTGTGGAAGGTATAATTGATGCCGGGCCAGGCCAGGCCTGGGATCGCGTTTGCCCTTAAGAGTTTGGAACTGGGTGGAGAAAATATAGGTTGTCTTCGTGGCTGGGGCTTTGGAGGGCCGCGGTCGCCCGCGGTGCAACACGAGGATGATATATTCCCTGCAACTGCAGCTGCACACCACACGGAGCGCACGGCCGCGCTGCGCCGGACGGACGGGCTACGGGGTTTCGTGAGATTACAAAACTTCTGGCCTGTACGCCTGTGCCCGAAGACAATGAGATGTATGCGCCGAGATGAGATATCCGCGCGGACGCTCTTTTCTTAAATATGGCCGCGGCCACGGACCCGTGTCAACTGGTCCTCCTCCGAAACACCTTGTTTTTTTCGGTTCGCGCGGCCAGCCCGCGCGCTCGGCTTGTTTATCCTGATTAGAGCCTATGCACGAGCGACGCGATCTCATTGCGGCGCCGCAACGGTGACGATGTGCAATTTTCAAACGAAGACGTAGAAGTATAAGTTTATTGGGGATTTATTATTTTTTTAGTTTTAAAGTGTAAGATATGGTTGACAATATGATCCGGTTGAAATTTTTCGTTTAATCCATTAGGAGCTTTTTATCCTATTTTGTGAGACAATGTGCCGATGTGCAATTTTCAAACGAAGACGTAGAAGTATAAGTTTATTGTGGATTTATTATTTTTTTAGTTTTAAAGTGTAAGATATGGTTGACAATATGATCCGGTTGAAATTTTTCGTTTAATCCATTAGGAGCTTTTTATCCTATTTTGTGAGACAATGTGCCGATGTGCAATTTTGAAACGAAGACGTAGAAGTATAAGTTTATTGTGGATTTATTATTTTTTTAGTTTTAAAGTGTAAGATATGGTTGACAATATGATCCGGTTGAAATTTTTCGTTTAATCCATTAGGAGCTTTTTATCCTATTTTGTGAGACAATGTGCCGATGTGCAATTTTGAAACGAAGACGTAGAAGTATAAGTTTATTGTGGATTTATTATTTTTTTAGTTTTAAAGTGTAAGATATGGTTGACAATATAATGTGGTTGAAATTTTTCGTTTAATCAATTAGGAATTTTTTATCTTTTTTTTGTGAGACAAGAACTTCGTTTCTCTGTTACTGCAACAGAATTGCTGCGATACCGCAATGGTGACGATGTGCAATTTTGAAACGAGAACGTAGAAGTATAAGGTTATTGTGGATTTATTATTTTTTTAGATTTAAAGTTGCAAGATATATATAAGTAATTAGAAGTTCTGTTATCCTTGTTTTGGAAGATAGAAGAACTTTGTTTCTCTGTTGTCGCTTGTGTATGGACTCTTATACAGTCGAATAATCTTCTACTTTATACTGATATTTTTTTTAACAGAAGTGTTACAATATGGCACAATTATTTGGTAGCTTCAGAACCTCCTTTCGTAGAACATCCATTACTGGCGCACTTGACTGCAAACAACTGAAACGTCCAGAAAAAAATGTTTGTAGGTTAACTTAAACTTAAATTTTATTTTCAATGTAATTATCATTACATAATATTTATAGATTCAGGAATCACGTAACCGGTGTTCCAGATAAAGTAGTAACCGTAGATACTGTAGCAACCTGTTTATACTCTGTTTCAGATGTTTCTGTAACGTGAATTTGTCTTGATATTAGTATCTCGATATTGCTACTAGATTCTTTAGTTTCACGGAGATACGAGGAATGTAATGTTTCGAATCGCGCTGCAATAAATTACAAGCCAAGATAAACTAAATTGCTGTGGCAAGATAAGCGAAATTGCGAAAAGTAATATAGACTAATGGATATTACACAATTCGTTAAGTAAAATAATAAGATCATGGCAAATTGGTTTGTACACGTACCCAACATCTTAAGAAATAAACATTATTCCATATCTTTAACCCATATCCTTTTGATCCAGTCACACGACACCCTGTACATTTCCAGTTTTCTGCGTTCTACCGAACACATTCCGTTTTACATAGAATCTGTTTTAATTAACCTCTAGCATTATATCTCGACAAACCTGTAACTTCACATCAACTTCAATCAATTTAAATATTCAACTCACATCGATTACGCTCAAATACTATTTCTCTCTCGCGAATACCAATCCACTCGATAAATTCACTCCCACGTCGAATACACCCTACCATTTCCACGTTAATCAAATCATTCAACGATCCGAACACCTTGTCCTATAATATGTTGGCAAACTCGTCATAAAAATGTGAAACGAAACTCGACAAGCCTGAATACTACTTATTTTCAATACGAATTAACTATTACTTTTTTATCACCAATCACGAACCTTTATAGTAACCATATACACAAAACCCTCAAAAATCCCTTTTCCCAACAAATCACGACCAATGAAGTAATTTCATCGAGCCACGAAAGAAAATCACAGGGCGAAGGGTTAATCGGCTACAAAGAGAGCCGCGAAGCAATAGGTTAATCCGCGACACGTTCAAAAATCATTCCTCGTCCCGGGCTTTCGGTGTTCCGAGGAACTCGGGAAAAAATTTTAATGCGCTGCCAATAAATCCTTTAATAACCGTAATTTCATGGCGGGGTACCGGCCGGTTTTTCTTCCATTTTTCGAGAACATTATCGCTGGAGAACGGAACGGTATCCGCGGGTAGCAACGGGAGAAAAAGGTAGCATGTTATAATTTCGCCGGCGACGGAGGCGCGGTGATCCCGTGGAATGATCGGGACGGGTCGTTTTAATGCGCGGTCATCAGCGCGCAACGCGGCGGGGGAAAAATGTGATTCCAGGAGCAACATTTTGCTCTAAATACATTTTAATGAAATAGAATCCGGGCGTGCAGCTCGCGCAACGCTCGCCGTGGACGCGAACCGACAATTTCCATCCCGGGGCAGCAGCTGGCAAAAAACCGGCAGTTCGATCAACGAGGGGACATCCTGCACTGTAATTTCGCGCTACTTGTTCCCGCCACGGCGTACAAGCATAATTGATACCCAGATTTCAGGTCGGTAATTCATAATAATCAGCTAAGAGATCGCGAGCAATGTATGTATACGGCTCCCGTGGCCGACAGTCTATTCCGTACGGTAATTTAATATACGAAAAGAACGCCTTTTTCTTGTAGCCCGTTGCGTACACTCTGATGAACCCACGATCGGGTTGAGTACATTGTAGAAACTTCGCTGCCTTGGTAAATACTTTGATACCGTAGAATCTCGATCGAACGAGTAAAATGGAATTCTGTAATCTTTTTGGCGTGCTCCTCGGTTCATTGCAGATTACGTGTTTCTGATTGGGTCGGCCGGAGATAAGAAAATGGAAGTTTGCATATGATTAAGAATGAAGTTATGGGAAACGTAGAAGGAACTTTTACTTTAATGCGTGTAGTATTTATATATAATTATTCTACGGTAATAAGCATTCGGATTCTTATCAAATTTTTTAACCAGTTAACTGCGCTTGAATATACGCGTCAATTTAAAGCTTAAAATGATACTAACTCTTTCAACGATGAATTCTTCAGTTTTTTTAGGTAAATGTGTGATTCTTCTTTGTTTTGCTTTGGGGTTTCATTAAAATATATCCTAGGTGCATTCGTCCTGCATTTGACGAGTACACACTATGATTTTTTCAACTAAATTCCACAGTTAACAGGATAATAGACAATTTTTCTTTGTCTTCTGCATTTATTTGGTATACTTGAGTAGTATACAATACAACTAAGCAGATGGAATTATATTTCTATTATGTTTCCATTATATAAACAGCTAAATAACAATACAATACTTCCATTACACTTCTATTACAAAAACCAAACAGATCATATTTCTATTATAACTCCCAAACCATTTACCGTCAACAATAAAAAATCCTCTCTTCCCACCAACAGAACACTAACCCAGAACGCAAATCATTCCGAAAACCTCTTTCTGTCCCCATCATCCAGTCAAATCGCAAAAAATGCTCCAAAAAACACAACAAAGGAACTCCCACAAATTAGTTCGTCTCTTACCGTCCCATTACCCGCACGGAGCTCGCATTTTTCCCGCGCACGCGCGCGCGCGCCGGCTAATTATCCCATTCACCCTTACACCGTGCGATACGCGCGGGCCAGCTGACACCGGTGTTAAACGAGCGTCGCGGTGCCAGAAACAACGACGACGACGGCGACGAGGAACAACGACCGGCCGGCCATCTATCACGCCAGGTACACGGCCGACATTGTTTCGAATTTCCGATAGGGCTCCGTGGCGGCTGGTAACGGTATAAAACGGCAGAAAACGGCGATGGAAACCGCGCCGCTCGCCACGCTCGCGCCGTTCACGGTCGCTTCGCGTAAACGCTAATTAACTAAGTCGTTACGCCGGCTGAAGAGAGACGTTCGGCCGCGGAAGAAAGCCTTGGACCGTTATTAGAAGCGAACGCCGGTGCCCGTTTCGAGCAATTGGCCCGAATACCCGCGTTTAATGATCCACGGCCGCGAATCCCACTAAAAACAACGGGCCAACTCGTCTGCGCGAGCCGCGGCGCCCGCTAGACGCCGGACCTCGCGGAGATACATATGATCGGCAGCTTTGATGCCCGTGTTATTGGGATTGCTGACTGCGAATCTTTGGTAATTAAATGGACTCTTGCCGGTTGAATGTTTCACTGGGTGAATCTATTGCACTACTTTGATGAGGCTCACTCGTGATCATAATTTTGGACCGAAGAGTCAGTAGTGAAATTCGAAGTCAACTGGAGTGAGATATCGGTTGATATAGCCCCGATTTTGATTGACTATGTGGTGCTGAAAGGGGTTGAGAATTTTATATTGGAAATTGTTTCGATTGTTTTTCGTTGTTGAGTTGCTTGGGGAATAGCTGTGTGAATAGTTTGGAGGGGATTTATTTAGTGTATCGGTTTGGTATGATGGAATGTTTTTGTATAGAAAGGGTTGCAATGGAAAGTTATATCATTGATCGATTCATTCATTATTAATTTGTTCTAGAAAGTTCTGCCAGGGAATTCTTAGTTTTGTTTGAATATGGAGAACGAGACTCTTCAATAAAATCCTTGTTACATTCCAACTCAAACTGCTATCTAAACAAATATTTCAAGTCCTTATTAAACTACTTAGTAAATCCATATTCAAATGTCCACCGTTCCTTAAATTATTTGGAATAATTGTAATTGGACAGATTCTTACGGGTTGTATGTTTTTAGCGGGTTAATGATTACTTGGTATTGGAGATTGTTCAGATTGTTTCAAGTTATTGAATTCTTTGAGAAATATCTGTGTAAATAATTTTGAAAATGATTTATCTGATCGATTCAATATAACAGAATATTTCTATATTAAAGGAATTGCAATAGAAAATCATATAATAACGTACTAAATAATATATCTCAAACAACGATTCCTCAGTTAATTACCCAAGAGAATTCTCTCAATCTCTATTTTTCTTCAAACCTCCAGCAAACCAAACCTATTCACCAAAATCCCTATGCAATTCTAACTCAAACTGCCATCGAAACGAATCCTCAAACTCTTACTCAACCAACTCACCAAATCTTAATTCAAACTTCCAACGATCCTCCAATTCACCATCGAACGAATCCGTACACCCTAAACTCCCTCGACCGGGCGTTCACCCGACCGCCTCCTCGGATTCTATCTGCATCGAATTCGATCCGTTTACGTCCGGCGGCCGAATGAAAATTCTGTGCTCCCATTTAGAAATCGCGTGGAGCACCGGCCGTAAATACCAAGGTCTCGTTGCGCGGCCTCGATTAATACCGATCCTGATCTTCAATCGCGTCCTTCCCCCTTTCGCGACGGAATGCCTCGAAGAAGACCGGTCTGCCTTTGCGTGCAACAGTCGCATTAGACCGTTGAATATTTCATTCATAAGCGGTGCCCGAGCAATCACCGTATTCCGCGAACGCGTACACCGTAGAGAGACCCGATACACCGCGCCGGTAGTACGGTGTGAGTGGCCGCCGCTCGCTCGCTCGCTCGCTTGCTCGCTCGCGCGAACGAGCGATGCAGCGGGGGTAAGTTGCAGCAGCAGTTGCGGCCGCAATTACGTCCGCGGCCCCCGATCCCGTGAATGAATCGTCCGTCCTTTTTTTACCCTTTTCTTCTTCCGCCTGTTCTTCTTCTTCTTCCTCTCGCCCCATCCTCCGTCCCTCTCCCCTTCGGCCCGCGATCCCCTCGCTCGCTTCAGTTTCCTCTTTCCTCTTCCTCTCTTCGTCGGCTCGCTATCCCCTACTTGCTCGTTTCCTCTTCCCCCTTCGCTCCTCTGTTCCATTCCGCGGCCGGCGAGGCGATCTGATTCCATCCGACCGGCTCGAGACGGAGTTTCTGCGGAACCAGAGGTTTAATGAGCGAGCGCCGCGCGCGCGGCGTTCCACGTCGTTGGGAATGCACCTTGTTGCGCGCCGCGACGCGGCGAGGAGTTTCCTCGACGTGATACGCGACCTTCGCGATCGTTTCCAGCGGGTTAAGGGTCGCCGCGAGGTATTCTGGAATGGCTGGATTGTTAATGTTTCGCCGGGGACGCGTGGGTGTCATTCTCTGGGCTTGTTTGGAGAGGACGGCGTTGAGAGTCAGGGTGCGGGGTCTTTCACCTTTGAACCGGGGATTTTTTGAGTACCCGTGGTTTTGATTTTGTTGTGAATATTTAGTTGCGTGTATTATGGAACTGTTGGTGTCCAGATCTTGGGTGATTGTAACTGGATTAGTATGAAGGTTTTAGCGGAAGATCTTTGGACTTTTAGGATGTTAATCAGTTTTGATCATTTCATACTTTATATACGGAAACTCTATGAGCTAGGATACCCTCCAAACATTTATAAAATAGAAAAACCTACACTCTACGTAAAGAACTAAATATATTTAGTAACCTCAGTAAATCATCCATCAAAACGAACCATGCAGTTTTATAAATATCAAACCAGTATTACGAAACTACGTAAGAACCAAATATACGATCTCTCATTTAACTCAACATCTCTAGATCCTTACAGTCCAGTCAATTTCAAGTAACACTGCCAACCGCGCGCCGTAGATTTACTTCAAAGTGGGGGAATTCCCCGTTCGGTTGGCAAAGTGTTAAATCAGTTATCAACGAAGTACCTTGAAAACTTCAAATTCTAGATTCAACCGTTCAAAGAACCAATATATACCCTAACCAGCATCTTTCTCTTTCAGAATTTCCGGGAGCACCGCATCGACGGCGCAGCGTTGCCCCTGTTATCAGAGGACCACCTGACAGGCCCGATGGGGATGAAGCTAGGCCCAGCCTTGAAGCTACGCGCGCTACTGGCCCGCAAGCTGGGCGCGTGCACGGTGTGCCTGCACTGCGCGCACTGTCACCAGACACCTTTGCCGGCGTTGAACGCCGCGGCAGCGGTCGCCGCCGCATCCCAGCAGCAACAGCAACAGATGCCCGGCAGACGACCGAGCAGCACGGGGAACTGACAAACAATGGCGGAGACTCCGGCGGGTCTGGAGGGCGCATCCGCGCCCTCGCCGGACCCGAACAGGGCCCTAAGGATAGAACGGCGCGTACCTCGTCCCGTACGCAAGCCGGAAGTCGTCTTCAAGAAGCCCATTAAGCAGTGACGCAGCCCGCGGAAGCAAACCACGCGGACTGTTGCTCACGGAGGCTCCGCCTTTAATCCTCCATCGACTCTTTTTAGACTCTAAGTGTTGAAGCAACCGAGGACTCGGTGAACGTTCACGCGGTGAAACGTTGGTGAATGGGATCTTTCGAGTTTTGCAAACGTGTACCTGGAGAAACGAAGGATCCGTTTTTATCGTTGACGAAAGCTTGTCGGTGTATTGTATCGTAACACTGAACTGGATTTCGTATGACACTTCATTCTAGGGATGGAGTACAGTTTCGCTTGGGTATCCTCTGTGATCAAGGGAACTTCTTATCCGGAGGGATTCGAGCGGTGATCAAGGATGCTGGACCTGGAGAAGTGCTTAATTGCTAGAGACATCGACGTCTTGTCGTGAGATCTATTATCGATAGCTTGTAATTCTTGGACGTAGCGACGTAGATGATCTGGGGATACCGACACCTGGTGCCTAAGGCTGAAGTGCTTACCCGATTTAGATTTGTTCGGAGCTGACCGCGGTGGCAGGTTGCTTCGAGATTGTTCAGACGGTGCTCCAAGCGACCTGCGATCGTCGATCTAGCTCCTGGATCTCGGCTAGACGGGCTTTCCTCGGTTCTCTTTTTTTTTCTCCTGCAGAGGAAGCGGAGGGTAACTAACAAGTGTTAACGATCCTGCGTTACCCGCGGAATCCGGGTACGAATTAGAAATAGACACGCGATGAGCACAAAGAAGCTGGTACTGTGTAATAAACGAATTAATTGGCTCCTCGGGCTCGGGTCAAGAAATCCGAACGCGCTTGTTTCGAATCCTTCTAATGAGCAACCATCGGCCGAGCGAAATTGCGCGTTCGCCGAGCATTAGGCGTGTTCAGATAAATTAATTGAGAAATTAATGAACGGTTCAGAGCGAATAGGGAATTTTAGAGTAGAGGGAAATTTATAGGCGACTAGAGGAACTAGAGTGGACTAGAGAAAATTTATCGATTACAGAGAAAATATTTCGAAGATCAACGAAACGAGTGCCTATCCATGAAAAAAGTCTTCCAGAGGCTGGCCTTTCGTAGAGAAACTCGATTGATCCGGTGATTTGTCGTTTTCGACGAGCCGCACAGCTCGTTCTGAATTCGCTTCGCGACGGTAATTCTCATCCCTGTAGCTTTAAATGCGATTTTGCTGCGAATTGTTCGAATTTTTTCAATACTGAGAGCTAAAAGTTTGTTCATTTTTTATTAGACACTTCTCTTCGATGTTCTCTCTTTTTTATGAAGCTTCAAATAATTATATAACATATGAAAGTTTTATTTTCCTTTGATGAATGCAATGATTTGCACGAAATAGAATATGAATACTTTATTTGATATTAAATTGTATAAAGTATTTCAAATTCAATATAACACTAAATGTTTTTAGTTTGCCAGTGCCTATGGCAGCATAATATTTCGGTTCAGGAACCTTTAATTTACATTTCAATGTTATGAAATAACATTAACCTGATGCAACTGATTTCAGTTACTTTTTTTATTTCGTTTAATCGTAGCTTGCAACGGATTATTATTTCAAATTGTTTGTTTCGTGGAATCAATTAAACGATTAATGGTTATATAGTGATAACCAGAATATTCGTACAAATCATCGGTCGATGAATAAACAGCGGGGAATTCGAGTAAATCCGCAAACCCAACAACGACATACAGTAACAGAAACGATCAAGATGAGAGTGGTGGAATAAATAAGCGTAAATAATAGAGTATGTATAAAATAATTGTTATTTGCGCGTGGAGAGATGGAAGACCGTACGATCGCATGAGAGGAAGTGAGTCTGCGTGTATATCTGTATGAGAGAGAGAGAGTGAGAGGGAGCGAGAGGGAGAGAGGGAGAGAGTGAGATCGATGAAAAAGAGACAACACTTTATTAGCGAAAATTGATGTGCAATAAAGGAACGTTTCGACACGGTACTTTTAACTATGATAGGAGATACGTATTTGCTCAAATCGTTGTTTCTTTTATATATTTTAACGAAGTTTTTATATGAATGAATTATAATGATAAATATACTAAATTATATTTTTGCTAGCGTCTACGTGCAGGACCAAAGTTCTGGGCTCCGCACACGTAATATACATTCATATTTCATACGAAGATGAACGTACTCATAGACACGCGTGTACAGTTTGATCCACAGGTTTGCATTGCAAGCGAAGAATATGGTTTACCCTTTTTTCATTCTTAAAGGCATCGTGTTACTTTAATTTTAACGAATTAAAAGTTAACACGTACGATCGACAATTGGACGATTCGGTAATTAACATATGAACGATTTTGTTACAATTTAAAATGTTTTATAAAATCGCTAAATATATGAGTGGAATTTTTAATGGAATTAATGCGATTAGTCGGAAATTTATAATTGATCGCAGTGAACCTACATTATTATAAAAATTGAGAATGGTAAATAATTATTCAAAAGTATTTCATAGGGTTACTTTACGACGAGATATCCTTGCGATAATGGCGTAACAAATACAATACTATTAATTTTAATAAGACATTTTCGAGTATTAAAGAATGCAAATAAATTCGTTACTCGTAAAATTGTAACACAATTCGTCAGCATAGATTTTAGAAATTTAATGTATTGAGGAAATTGTGGGAAATGAGGATTATGGGAATAGGAGGCAGCCATATTGTCTCTCGCAACGCGAATGAGTGGCGCTATCTGTACACGGGTACAGACGATACGTAGTAAACAATATAGATGTACTAGCGACGGATCCGTAATGTAGCTTAGAAGAATTGTAAATTAACGTCTTCTTTCTTCTCTTACTTACAACGTTTAACGTTTATTTATTTAGGTGTAAACTGTTGCCTTATTGTATTCACGTATAACAATTAAGACGTAAAAAAAACAATAAAAAGAGACGTCCTAGGTTGGAGACAGTGTTAAGATCGGAAGGTTGGTAAGTTCATAAAAAAAAAAATGAGCAGTATTTTTAGATTTACATTAGCCTGAATTTACTGCAGACTATATACGTTTATAAATATTATGTACACATACACTTACGCGGCTGCGCGTGCTTCCAAGTTCACGTTTCACTGCGAACCATTCACTTCTCATTCCTAAGGCAAATACATTTGATTCCCAACGTTATCAGTTTCTTTTCACCATAACTCCGGTTTTCTCTTTACTCCCTCGAACCGATAATTTCATGATACCTCTAAAAAAAATAACGGAAATTTCGACGAAAACTGCTTGTCGTCCTTCACCATAAACCCGTGCACCGTCGTGAAATTAAAAACCGAGATTAAAGAACGCAAGCTTGTTAGCGACGCGCGGCCATTAACCGAGCTAGCGGCTTTTACTTAAACCGAGATCACTGTACATAATGCTTCAGCATTTATTTATATCGTGCTTTTACAAGAAGACCCGTAGTATTTTATTTAGTTTCGTAGCCGGGGTTCATCATTACTGCGTCGCACGAGATCGTTACGTTATCGGGCAGCAGGATCGCTCGGATTGATCGAGAAAGCGCGCGAGAAAGAGAGAGAGAGAGAGAGAAAGAGAGAGAAAGAGAGAGAAAGAGAGAGAAAGAGAGACAAGTATGAACGGAATGCGTGTGTAAATCTGTATGAAAGGAAGCAAACAGAGAAAAAGATACTTTACATGGCAGGAAATGCGTTCGACGAACGGAAAAGAAATCACTTCTGTAGAATTATTTAAGGGGAAGAAAGGATATTGTAAGTCTCGGCCAAATAATTCGTGCCGTTCCCGTTATAACGCTGCCCGGGTCACAAGACGGCAAGAATTATTCGGCGCACAGTTTACAAACTATATTCAAACGAAATGGAGAAGAGGAGGGACAATAGAACGGGCGATAAAGCAATCTTGTGATACTTCGATGTTCTTCCATCCACATATATATTTTTTTTTCTCACCCCACGTTTCCTTCCGCGTTTGATTTCCAGCGACCACGTCCGACCGTCGATCCCCTCCCCTCCCTCCGTTCCCGCTGCACCCCATTCTTCTATGTTTCTTCTTCTTTATGTTTTCATCTTCTTTATTTCTTTTTTTTTTTTCTTTTTTTTCTCTTAATTTCTCCATCGCGCGTCTGTCGTGTATTATTCTACGATTATCTGTCATATTAATGTATAGTAGAAATTAATGGTGAAAAGAGAACAAAAACAGTACATTGTTTCTGTTAAAATAAACTTTGTTGAAAAATACCTGATCCCACGGGTTCTGTCACCTGTCGTTCTTCGATCCTCGTCCCGACAGTGCCGGGAATGCGTGTCAAGGCGAGATTAAACGGGGAACGCGTGGGATTTCTCGGCGCACGTGACAGGTGAACACGGGTTTTCGATAAGGCGATAAGGATCGATACCGGCTGCTTTGTCGGCGTTCTGTTTCCAGGTAAATATTTACAATGCTACTTTTTCTCTTCCATTTTTATCGCGAGATTGGCTGGCTCCGGAAGACGCGTGCGCTAACGCGTCGAATTTTTTGTTATTTATTGGATTTTCTGCGTGACGGGAGCTTGTCGATGCTTTCGTTTGATACACCCTGTAGAACGATTGTTTCTTCGTGCCGGAGTTTGAGATTGGAAGTAGTAAATTTAGTTCAAAATTAATGAGGATCGTGATCACCGTTTTGGGAGGAAATGGAAAATTGAATATAGAGCTTTACGAAACTTAACAATTTATTTGGTGTAAATTGTATTGCATATAAACTTATTCTAGTCCCCTGTGTTGTCCGCATTTAGATTCGTCGATTTTCTCTAAGAGAGCTTCGCCTGAAAGCATGAAACAGTTATTTAGAGATTCCTCCATGCTTTTCTTAGCTCTATTTAGTCGTATTATTATTTTTAATAGCTTCAGTATGAAAAAATAATTATAGCTAACTATGGAACTATACTCAAATTCGCACTCAAGAGTTTCAGAGAAATATTAAACCATAAATCAAAATAAAATGCAAAATAAAATATAAAATAAAATACAGCATAATCTACAAAATAATCTAAAAAATCAAGTTTTCAATCCAAAAATGAAGTTTTCAAAAATCATTACTTTCTACCTAAACAAACTTCGCGAAAGAATCTTTTTATCCAAACTATGTACCCACGAATTACATTAAAAATGAATGAGAAAATATCTAACCGATTCCGAAACAAGTACTTACATTCTTGTGAATGGCGAGCACTCCGTCTTCTTCGGATTTCAAGATCTCAACGTACATATTTCCGTTCGATTCCACGTTGACCACTTTTCCGGTGCACCGTCCGCCTTGCAGGCCGCCAGAAATCACGTCGCAGTACCTGCCGGGCCGCAAGCAGCTCCTGAGCGTCACCTTCATGTCGTATTGATCGCCGTTGAAAGCGATGAAACCAGCGTTTCCTCTGCAGAACGCGATCTGGTTGCTGCCATTGTCCCACCAGTTGTTGACGTTGGTGCCTTTCGCAGCGTTACGGAATCCGATCATGTTGTAAATCTGCCTCCAACGGTGCTCGCAGACCCAGCCGTTTCCGCAGGTGTTGTCAGCGTGAATAGCAGGAGATATAATGTGACCCTGGCCGTTTTGAGGTGGACCTTGATCGAAATCTCGGTAGTCGAAGGAACTCATCACTCTTGGGATACCGTAATTTTGAGCCAACATGAAAGCCACCGCCATCTGAAATGAAATTCCATTTCAAATGAATATTGTGCGCTTGACGGGTTAAGTGGAGATTAATTTGTAGTGTTTTATGATATTAATTCTTAATGTTCGTTGAAATACTTTGATCTGTTTTTGTAGATTCATTGAAATATTTTGATACAGCTTGATCTGTTTTTGTAGAAACATTGATAATAGTTTTGTGTACGTATTGAAGTAGATAGTATTAATACAATTTTGGATGAATAGGTTGGGATTGTGATTGATATAATCTTGAAAGTAGTTTTAAAAGTAATCTTTGTTGAATGTCGGAGGTATTAATTGTTAGTTGATAATTTTGTTTATAATATAAAAGAGCGTTTACTTTGGTAAGTTTTAAGTAGTGGAAGCCTAGGGTTTAGGTTGTATTTTTGGAACTGAGAATTGAGTTATTTAATTAATTACTTCGGTAAGTGATTACAAGTGCTATTTGTATTAATAGAATCAATTAATTATCGTCACATTTTCATGAAATACTGTGTCAACAGTTCTTCGAAATATTACCATTTCCTAAAGAGTACAAGAAACGTTTGGAAGGCTACCTTTCTGCGGTCGTCTGACTATACACCGACCTATTCTACTTGCTGGCTCTAACCGAAATATTTCTAATCATTAAAACAACTTCCAAATTTGTCCTTTAATTCACCTATCCATCGAATAAAATATTGATAGATACTTATAATCCAATAATTAAATACCAGGCACTTAAAAATATTTAATCTTTAAACTTCTTTACTTTAATTGCTTAAATGTATTTTAAAAAGAAATATACTAACCAGTAGTAGTTTTAAAAAAAAGTCTATTTTTCTTCAGGTTCTTCGTGAAGCTCTTTATGCCCAGAAATTGTTAATAAATGTAAGAAACAAATTGATGTATTGAATACATACCTTGTACAGTTTAGGTGTTTTGTAGGTGAGTGGAGCATTGTTGGAACGCTGTGTGTCGTGGTTGTCGACGAAGACAAACGCGGCCCTCGATGGCAGAAGACCCCATTTTTCTCCCCAGTTAGAGAACCATTTCAACATATTATTACCACGGAATGAGTTACTGAGCTCCTGACCATGTTTGAATTCAGTCACCGCGCCAATCTCGTCGTATTGGTATTTGGAGACGGCCTCGTGGCCATTATAGTCGATGACTTCTTGGTATATGAATGCTTGGCTATTCGGTGCGAAACCGTGGTGTACGTTCAGATTCTTCAGTCTCGAGTAAATGACGCCCAAGTCAGCTGGCCACATATGCTTAGCAGCGTCCATACTAAAAAGATGATAAAAATATACATTAAGTGGACAAAGTAGAAAGTTTTAATATCTAAACCAACGTCATATATCGAATGTACTAATTTAATTAAATATTCTATAATGTTGAAATTGTAAGAAAAAATATTAGAAGTATTAACGAGGAAATCTAATATATTATTCTAACAAACCCTCAGTGAATATTGAAAACATATTGAAACGTAATAAAGCTATTAATCAAATTAGTATAATATCATATGAAATTCAAATAAATAAGACCTATATAAATTGAGAAAATAACTATATATCAAACTACTGTTACGAAGAGAAGAAAACAGTATAGACAAGGTATATTTTTGTTACAAAGTAATAAATTAAGAAGCAATAATTTAGATAGTTCACGTATAAAATAAAAAGTGGTTAATACATTTAATGTCGTGGGGGTCACCGGTGACCCCCAACCAAATTGTACTATAGTTCACTCAATGAAGCAACTATTATTTGGAAACATTTCTATGTTACAAATAATGCTGTTTAATGTGACATTCAACTAGAAGAACGTGCAATAATAATAATGCAATTCAATCAAATGTTCAATCAAATGTCAATCAACGTGTTAAATATAGTTTCAACAATATATCATTATCAATACTCAAAAGACTTTATAATACAACATATTATAAAGATGAAGAATTTAATTAACACATTGCTGAAGAACAATTACAATAAAAAACGTGATTTTAAATAAAAATATTTAGTAACATAAGTAGCTAGATCATAGAGTAACATGACTACCGTGATACTAAACCATTAATAATTATTTTCAATATCATTCGCCTTTGTCATTAAAGAATAACGATTAATATTCAAAACGCTAGAAATTCTCGTGGCACTCAACGCGTTAAGAAAGATACAAACCGGAAACCAGCGACACCAGCATCAATCGCTTCGTTCATGAAGTTAACTATCTTCTCTCGGACATATTCGGATCCCTGGTTCAAGTCATGCAGACCGTCGAGTTCGCAGTTCCTCACATTGGCGGCGTCGTTGTAGTTGGTGATCGAGCAAGTAGGGTGGAAATCGTTCCTACTGTATGGTACCGCGTAGTAATCGCGACTGTACGTGTTCGCTCTGGAACCACCGGTGCCCACTGCGTTCGCGTGGTCCGCGCACATGTGGTTCACGACGGCGTCGACGTAAATTCGGACCCCAGCTTTGTTACACCTAGCCACCATGTCGATGAATTCCTGTTTATTGCCAGATCTTGTGACCCACAAATAGGAGATCGGTTGGTACCGCTCCCACCATGGTCTGTTCACGACAATCACGTTTTCTTGAATTGGCGACACCTGTGTGGAAAATAAAAATATTTCGACTGTTTTATGGTTTCGATCATTGGTAAGTAAAGTACTCTTACTTTAATAATCTAGAGTGTAATATTTTCTGTAAGAAAGAAGAGTTGCCATTTTTCAAATGGCACTTAAAGCTAGGAACAGTTTAGAAGAAATATTTGAACGTCTGTTTGAAGAATTAGACGCTGTATAATTTAGATTAAAGGATATTTTATACTTTGGTAGCACTAGTTTAATTAACAATCTGTTTTAGTATAATTATATGAAAATATCAACTTTCCGTGTGTACCATATTCTACTTACCACTTGTTTTCTTTAAATCAATTAACGTTCGTTTACTATATTCCATAAAGTATTTCATTAAATCTTAATACTTCGAGTGCCATTTGTAGTTGCTAAAATTGCTTCGAAAATTGCCATGTAATTTTATCGAGAAGTGCTTAGCTTACAGGGAATATAAAAATTGTATCATTTATATCAATGCACTAAAACGTTCACAAGGTACAATAAACATTTTCATCTTTTGGTAGCCATGTTACTTGCAGAAATTAGGCGAAAAATATTTTGCAAAGAAATTATTCTCACAGCGACGTTGGCACTCTAAGGGTTAATATAACATTTAATAACACAAGTATATAAAATACTGTATTTCTCCTTGTCTTCTAAAATAATGTTTCTATTTCTTTAACGGAGATTCAAAGATACAATTAAAGAACAATCCACAATTGTACTATTTACAGAATTGACTGTAATCAAAAAATGGCAACAATGATTGTAACTGTATTATACGAATTAATTTAACAAGTGTCTGAGAATGAACTCACTTGAACACCTCCGTATCCTTTCGGCCCGAGGAAAGTCTCGCACTCTTTCGCGATGTCGTTCCATTTCCATTCGAAAAGATGAACCATGCCATCGTGGCCTGGTGCATAGTGCGGGTCCTGATGAGCGGATTGGACCACCGCGGACGAGCAGAGGACAAGTAAAACAGCGGTCGCCAACATCGCAGCAGGTTATGTCGCAAAACGATCGGTTCCTCAATTTATATCCGGTCGCCGCTTACATCACTGCTCTCTGCCGCATCCAAAGGTCAATTTTCATCTACCACCAATGATCTCCTTATCGGTTTGATGCTCCATTGCCTACTCGATAATTTAGTCTCCCTGTACATCTTATCTTTCTGTAGTATCAGGGCAAACAGCGCGATGAAAAGAATTTTTATGTAATACCTGATACCGATCGTGTTCTATCGATCATCGATCGGGATGGATCGGGGTAAGATTTAGAAACAGATTTCCTTTTCACGTGCCTGTAGATAAGCTAATTGATGTTATAAATATTCATGGTATTCAATGTTATCGTATACTTATCGTTAGAATACGTTTTAACATTTGATGTGCTATCTGCGTAAGCTTGACAGATTTGTTAATTAGAAATGAAGTATCTGTGAAATATGAAGTGAAATTCATTTGATTTGTATGGCAAAAGTAGTGTAGAAATTGTAGAAATTTTATACTGTGTTCGGTTTATTGAAGTGTTTTGTATAAATACGTTCTTGGTAGAAATGGTACTGTATTAAGAATTGGAATTTAATTGTGACGATTGATTAAGTTAGATTTAATATTTACATAACTTAAATTTATAAGAGTTAGCAACCATATTCGCAAGTTTTTCTCCAAAGAAACAAAAATTATTGTTCTATGAGTTCTGATAAATAATTCTTTTATTTATTGTGCATTTCAATAGTATATCTTATCTAACGAAAAATGTTGACACTATACTTATGTAATGCAAATATTGACTACGATAAAATTTGTGCTGCGTGTATGGCCAAGTGTCCTTAAAAGTATTTTAAAAACGGCACGCAACGTGTTTCTAATTAACATTACGAAATATGTTTAATAAAACCACCTGTGCTAACAACTGACAATAACTTATTATGTATCACGATCCGCATAACTCTTCTGCAAATTGGGTTTCCTTGTTGATGTACCTTGAAGGCTACTATCATTCCAGAAATATGTTTTTCAGAATTTCCAAGGCCACCAATGTTTTTATCACGTGAAATTTACTTCTCAGGAGATCTATTCCTTGTTGCGTCAAATATTTAATAAATCCGTAGATGTGCAACGAGATAATTTCTAATTTCCAAAATAATATATAAATATTTAAATTTATTTTCATTGAAATACTTTAAGTGGCACATTGCCTACATAGAATACTGATATTATAATATTTCTTTTATTTTGAACACTACAGCAAAATGTTTAAGATACGAGTTGAATAATTTTTAATGAAAAATTGAAATGTAAAAAATGAAAAGCAACAAGAAATAGAAACGTAAAGAATTTTTTGTAAAATGATTTTCTTTTACAGTTTTCAATTAACAATTCTTTTGTGCGAAAGTATCTGTTCCCTTTCAATGTATCTTGCAGTTTGTGTTTGCTGCAATTCATTCAAGTATTCAAAGCACTCGAAGTTATCGCTTTCTAGGAGAGCGTATGGAAAAACAATTGAATGTTTGCGTCGATAAAACATACGACACGATATCTATTAACAACAGCACACCGCTAAGAACAATCGATCGTAGATAGGGATACTCCTCCAATTGTTTGTGAAGTAACGTCGGTAAAAGTTCCGATTATTTGTCGTGTTTTCTCGAGTGATATCGGTTGCTATCGATAAACATCGAATGAAATGACAATGTTTACGAACACAGGGTATATTGACTCTAATAATAGAGTACTACTGAAGTGTTTTATTGTTTCATTCATTCGTAAACAGAGAAATTGTAAAATTACTTCAATATAAAATTATATTATTTTCCACGTTCATTTTATATAAATTAAGGTTGATGTATGAATAATTTTTTGTCTTAAAACTGGTACGATAAAGTTACAAAAACAATTGCAATAAATAGTTATATCATCATAGAAACTACTATTAAGCATAATTCAAAATTATTTTAGTAATATTATCCAAACAGTATTATCAAAAAATAAATTCACAAATAAACTTGATAAATCACAGAAAGACTTAATGCGCATTTCAAACCCTTAAATAATTGCATAGAAACTATATAACAACAGAATAAAGAATGATCTACCACATTCCAAGCGACAATAACAATTCTAAAAATCTTTCACATCGAGCCGAGCGCGCAAACAATTTTCAACATGATCACCGAGCGATTACTAAACAGTAATTACTGAACAAGAACAATGAGACCGCGCGGATTGTGTAACAGTTACTTAGAATAACTCTTCGCTCGCATAACATTGTTTACGAGATTCCGACCCGTGAACATGAACTCCGTAGCATCGTATGAAATTTATAAATCATCGCGCGCATAAATATCTCCGTCTTTGTAGAATAATCATTTGACAGATGTTACAAGCAGGGGCGTATCTCGCGCGATTCAAATAACAGAAACTGTTGTACTTTTGTTGCTGGATGACGTTCGTAGGAGGAGATACCGATTTTTCTAACATGTTGCGAAACCAGTGTTTACATTCCTCGCCGCGGTTTTAGTATCGTTCGGCACCGATAAAGCGATACTCCGATTGTTTCCGTTGTGAACCTTCTGCACCATGAATCAACAGTACGCCCCGTTCAAGTATAATTGCTCGTCAAATTTTTCTCCGATTTAGAAATATTCTGTTTCCTTAACCTTTGAACAAACGAGTATCTCCACGCGACCATACGAATTGTAACAAGAGTTCGTGGGAGCGCGTGACCGGAAATAATGACTAATGAACTATACTGGTGCGCAAAACGCTGACGCGAATTCGATGAATACTAATGTACAAGCGTTGCTCTATTGCACTTTTTGCGATATGAACATTTTCTCTTTCTTTTCTTCCCTGTGTTTCTATTCTTTTCGTTTAGTGTAAATTAAGTAATAATTTATTAGAATCGTTTATCTCTTTCACTCCAATGGTCACTGTCAGTTCAGATTCAGCACATAGAAAATTAAACAAATGAATATTTAATGTTAAGCTTCGTATAATGCAGCGATATGTAGAGTATTGAATAAGAAAACCTATGCTCTTTAATCTACTGGTTAAGTTGCTCCCAAAACATGTCTGCATCTCATTAGGAAATATTGAATATTTCTAGCGAAGTACTTTCGGAGTGCAAAGGGTGAAATGTTAATATTAAGAAATAGAATATTCTATTTTTGAAAGTAATTTGTGCAACGAAAGAATTTGCGCTTACAAAATGTCTGAAATCTCGATGACAACCAGGCTAATAATATGATTTCATTAATGCATTGAAATATTCGTATACAGGTGTAGTCGCGACGATAAATGAATAAGGTACTATTAAGAATATGGAAAATATTCAAACAAATAATCGCGTAACATTTCCTCAATTTTTCCCTTGAATATTTATTGCACCATAATCAGAGGAGACCGAGGTGCGTTCTTCCATCGCCGGATATGAGCCGCCGATTAATTAACATTCATTAAGTGACCTTATGAGACCATATTACAAGGTAGTTGCAGGAAGCGAGTGTATCGACAGTTGATTTGTGAACCTAATAATCCTTACAACTTCCGCCGCGTTTGTCGCTATATTACACCGATGAATATCCGTTACGATGCCATTTACATTTGTAAGAACGTTTCGTGCGTTCGTATGAAATTCATTATTTCATCCGCATGTTCCTGCGCCGCACTGATTGCCTCCGTAGATTTCCCTTTCCATTAATATCATTTAATGCGATTTGCATAAAGCATAAAACATGTCGCGGCACGTATCAAGATTGTATTATAAAATAGCTTTCTTCCCGATCTTTCGAAAGTAAGAGTCGCTGTGTAATTGAACGCCGCGAGACAGATTTTAAACGGCAATGAAATTATACGTTCCGATTGTAATTAAATTAGACGAAAAATATATTCCTAATAAGCGCGTAATAGTAATTATCGACTGTTTTTCAGTTAAACGCGAATAACAGCTCGGGATTATGCATAATCCGTTCGCGACTACGTGAAACTTAATAGGCTGCGATGTTAAATTGTACATTCGACAAATTTATGGAACCCATGAATCTAGGATATAGAACAATTATATAACGTAATCAGTTTTTTTTATTAATCTCTGATTAATCGTAATTTTACATTACTCTATACATTTACCTTAATACCACATAAATAACAAACGTAAAAATATTCGAATGTAGTTATAATTACATCTTTCTCACAAATATCATGTCTCTCGAAATATGGTTCGAAACTTCGATGTATTCCAGTTTATTCTTAATTACCACTTGTTCAAACACCATCAGTTTTAGCGAACGTAAATCTTTTATTTGAACATAATCCATCGGTTTATCTACATTATCGAATAGTTCCTTTAAACCATTTCTCCGTTTTCCTGTCTCAACAAATCGATTAAAACGACCGAGCGTTTAACCATTTCTTATAAGCGTACTTCCGTCGGAAAAATTAAAAAACGGATCGAATCCACCAATTAAAGGTTAGTACGAAAGTCGTTTAAAACCGCACGGTAGCCATTTAATCAGTTCACCCCGCTAAGGCACTTAAAGCCTCTCCCCATGGCCGTCTAACAGCGAGGAGTCCTTCTCCGAGGCGTTTCTTAGCTAAACGAATTATCCAGGCCCATCAACGCATCTCGCTGGTCTGATTGCTTCATATGCAAGAGAGCGAACTTGCATATACAGTTGCGAACAAAAGTTTCCGAACGATATCGTTTCTCGTATTTCATGCGATTTTATCTACTCGTTCCATTCGGAATCATAAGAAAAGCAATAGATTGTATTTCTCTGTGAACACGTTTTAGGCGAATTCTTGCAAATCGTTAAATTCTTTTAATTCTTTTTTTACTCCTGATGATGCACGTTGAATATCATGAAATATATTCACATTTTAACATTTTTTGTCATCATATGAAATACTGAGTTATACCATAAACAGTGTGATTTTTGTACAGATCTTTTATTTTTAAAAATTCAGATAAACAAAACATTTTTTAATCTAAATATAATACTTCGTTATCTACACATTATAATTAGATTTTAAAAAGTTTTGTTCATCTTAATTTTTTATAATAAAAGATGTATACCGCATTGTTCATTGGATGACGTAATGTTTTATAAATAACATATTTTCATAAGATACTTCATTTACGAGATAATAGCCTTCGAAAATTTGTCAGTTCACTCGTATTACTCAATAAATCTCGGCTAATATGTCTGTTCGTGACTTATCATATCTACTCTTTATAAATGCCACTGCGTGCTTGTTGGATAAACTTTCTAAGTCGATTATCTCGAGAATAAAGTATTCTACGATAAAATTCCATTCCACGTTTCCGGCTTATTTTTACGCATAGATTTTTCTCTCCTCAGTTGTATATTTTTAAAAACATCTTCTACAAGTGTTTCTTCCACTAATTACATCTACGTAAGAATATTGTAAAATTCTTCTATTTGGTATATCTACATGTCGAGATTCTAAAATTCTTCTCTTTATTACATCTACATTCCAATGTTCCAAATCCTACTAATTACATCTCCGTACCAATATTATAAAGTCCTACTCGTTACATCTATATTTCAATACCATAAAACTCTTCTACTCATTACGTCTATATTTCAATATTATAAAATTCTTCTACTCATTACATCTACATCCCAATATTCCAAACTCCCACTAATTACATCGCCGTACCAATATTAAAATCCTACTCGTTACATCTACATTTCAATACTATAAAATTCTTCTACTCATTACGTTCGCACGAATATTGTCAAATTCTCCTACCCATCGCATCTACATCTCAATATTATAAAATTCACCTACTCGTTACACCAACGTCCCAACACATCCAACTCCTCCCACTCGCATCTACACCCAACAATAACAAAATCCCCACCCACATCTCCTCATTAAATCCACCATACCCCCGAAACAAATACCAATTATTTCTTTCAACACCCAATACCCCTAAGACACTTAGCCAATCCCCGAAAGTCAACCCGAAAGCGCCATCTCATCTCGCATTCGATTTCCTCCAGCCAATACTCGAACCAGCCCGAGTTTTAGAGGTGCTCGTGAAAGGGCATCGCGCGGCGCATCCACCGGGCATAATTACGAGCGATCGTTAATCGGGCTCCCTCGGTTCGCAAAAGGGGATCAAGCGACGGCCGAGGCTCCTCGGCCGTTATCAACCTGCGCCGTGCGCGTATATCGCCGCGGAGGAGACGCGCTCCTCCTCCCCGTGTCCCTAGCCCAAACCCATGCGATTTCGCTGCAGGTTACAATTACGAGCGAGGCGCGTAATTAAAAGCCGATGTCCCTCGTTTATTAATGCTACCGGACGAGTCCCCGGGTCCGGGCCCTGTCGATGCGCATCGCGAGATGCCGGCCGCCCCTCTCCCCGCCGGTTTTAATGCCCCGAACGTCATCAGTCTTCGAGCGGCGGCCTTCATTCCGCCCTCCCTCATTTCCATACCCGTGCACGCGGAATGTCCGTCCGCCAATACGGGTTATCGATAAACCGCGATAATTGCCACGCGGCCGGATGACTCAATCAATTTTATGTCCCCGCGTGTAATTAAACCGGCCGAGTCTAGCTAGGCTTTTCGCTCTGGCCTCTCTGCCTCGCGATCTTGCTCTCGGACTGGGCTCGCTCGTTCCTCTCGGCTGGTGCGCTCGTGTCCTTGCTCGCCGAAGCTTGGCGTCTCTTCGCGTTATGGGTACTGTACGCCTCTCGCGTTACCTCCACTCGTCTTGGGTCTAACCTCTTGCGCTGGAAATTCGAAGTGTTGCGCGAAGAATTTTCTTTTTACCTGTTTCACGCGTTTTTGCATGTTTACGTCTTGGATTAAGGATGATGGGGAGATTGTGGGGATCTTGAGGATTCGGTGATTGGTGTTTCTGATGTTGGGTTTGCGGAGAGGGAGTAATTTTGAGGAGTAAATGGGGGTTTTTGAGGTAATTTAATGTTGACACTGTTACTTCAGTGTGACAGTTTTGATCATATAGGAAATGGGTAATGGAAGAATGATTGTAGGGAGTTGGAAGATGAATCTTTAAGTATAGGAACGATGGAGTTCTTCCGATGAAGTATTTAGTGCCCTGTAAATGAAATAATTGATGTAATTGTGCAAGCAACATTATTTTCAGAGATAATTTTATGAGGTAGATCTTCGTATGTGATTTCTGGCTGTAAGATGAAAAGATTCTGTAGAAATTATAGAAATAAGAGACAAAATTGAACAACATTTGAAATTATAACTATCCTTATCAGTCCAGGTATAACTGTAAACAAAAATACGTATGAGAATGTTTTACGCAAATATCGAGTAACTACGAGAACTTTTATAATCACAACTTCTTTTATTATACTCTTTTCCAATAGCTCTGTGTATTCATGACAGTTGAACCTGAGACAAGAGCATGTGTTATACGAACAAAGTATTGTCGATGATATACGCGAGGAGAACAACGAAAATCCAAGCACACAGAAGATCCATTATCTTTCTTGCCGTTCTTACTCTCCTAAGTCAGTTAACAATTATACATACTATTATACACGACAGTCCGACGTTTAACAGAGGAATAGCGAGAATTTCACAATCACAACGACAATGCGGCTGCGGATGTTTATGCAAATTCAAGAAACCGCGATCTCGAGAAACAGAAAACAGAAATGAAACTTTTCAATTTTATATTTCCTTTCAGTCGGTTGTAAACTGAAAACGATGCTACACGCTTCGTAAATTTTCATTTTTCTCAACGCTGCGCCTTGAACACTCGGTGTCTACGATGAACGCATAAACTCCACAGTCCGATAATAGCTTCTCCCTTCGTTCGGTACTAAACAGTTCTATCGAACGGAAGCAGTGCGGCTTGCGAGGTACGAAATTTACAGAAATTTTACAGTTCCTTTTATTTACACACGAGACATGTTTCGCTAACAACAAAATCGCTGCGTGTTACTCTGCGCACAACGTTGCACGGAGATTGCACAGACAATTGCACGGCTATTAAGAAGATAATTGCTCATTATTAGTCCCTCGCTTTCTTTTAGTTTCAATGCAGCCTTCGAGCGAAACTCGCGTTCGTGTAACTGGTCGTACACAATACGTACGCGAGATTGTCGCAAATGCTTCTTCGAATGTTGCTTCAGAATCTTCGATGACGATACTTCGTGTTCCAAAGTTTTCTAATCTTGGAATGTTAAATTATGTAACATTCCATTCTTTCATTTTATAAGAATCTCACTGTATAAAAAATTTGATTAATTTATAGTTATCGAAGTTAGAATGAAATGTTTTTCACAGTCTTATAGAATCTTTCGTAACGCAACGATGTTTTGTTTTTCTGTATAGTTGATCAAAAAGTTGTTACTCAAATTGTATTATTGAAGAAAGAATTGATTGTATTATTCGTGCAACATTTAGGCGATCTTTATTGATCATCCTTGAGCGGTTAGCTTCATTCGAAGAATATTTGCTGTTGCACACGCAGAAAATAGCAATCACGTTCGCGCCTTAACACACGTAAGTACATTGTTTCAAAGTACGTGCGATTGCCACGTTCGGCAATCGTTTATTATATAAGTATTAACATTCATTTCCTCGTTTTACTCCCTCAACACTTCTTGCTAACAGAATTTGAGATTTTAGCATTCGGCGAATCGGAAATTGTCGACGTGCTTTATATTAATGCTGAGTATTACATCGATCAACAACGTTTATAAACACTCTGATTTTATTCATCTCTTAAACAATTTCTTTTGAACTGACATCCAAGGAAAAAAATATTCGTTGTTCGTAAAAATCAAATATCTCAATAAAATAGATTATACTTGTAAACGATTAAAATTTTGAACAATATGTTGACGCATGTAAAATATTATTTTTTCAAGAAAGACTAGAAAACACAAGAAGCGTAAATTAATTAAATATTAACGATTTAATTAATTAAGTAATGAGACAGTTTGAAAAATTTAAAGTAATCGACTTCCATCAAAGTATCTACAAAAAAACCGTAAGAAACAATCAGAATATTCTCCTCCTCGCTGTCAGTCATGTAAACATCATTATTATATTAAACATTCACATTTTCGTGAACGAAATTCTTAGAAATCTCATTGCATTTACAATAACGAAGTAATCTCGCGGCAGTAGCCTCCCGCGTTCTCCGGCGATTCAAAATGGCGAACGAAACTGTGGAAACGTCAGGGACAGCGTCGAAAGCAGCGGCGTTAATTGAAAACGTCAATGAAATACACACTCCGAAAACAGTGAGAAACACCTAAAATATTATAAAAAGGTATCAAATTCATATTCCAACTACTAATACAAAGAAACTTCAACTAATCATCCTTAAACACTCAGTAGACAAATATTCTCACTCACAAATCTTCGAGGCTGTGACTCTGTCAACGTCTTTTTTATTCATTTGTTATTAATAAAATAGCAAAATTGAAATGAAAACAGGTTGACCAGCGTCTCGAGGAATCGTTTGTCATTGTCAAATCATCTAAAGTTCTCGAGTACCTCGCACGGAAGCAACACGAGCCTATAACACTCTATTTTTCATTTAGTATAGTATCAAATATAGATGTATAGTTACACATATATATACATGCGCGTATATATATATATATGTATATATATGTATATATAGTTAGTCTTTGCAGTCCTTTGACATACATAATTCACGGCAATCGATGGATATGTCCTACGGTAAAACTGTTTAACAATAACATCACCGACCAGCGTCTCTGTTCTTTCGTTCCCTTTGTTGGCATCGACATGCTTCACGCAATTGGATTTTTGATCGATGTCTGTGATAAAATATATTTCATCGTCTGTGATTGGTCACAGGTAAAACGGATCTTGGCGAGCTCGTTCGAGCTTGATAGAAACGATCATTTCGTGTAGTATATATAATGGAGAGGGTCCAGTAGTTTGGTAAAAAATTGATAGTGTGTCCGAGAAGGGAACATTCTTGCCTTGCAAGTGTAGTGTCATTAATGATAAGTGTATTCAGTATGAGAGAGTAGAAAAATGACGAGGAAGCATCGACTTAATTAAGATGTCGTTAGAAATTAGTGTTTCATTGTCCAACGCGTCGATTAAAGTAGAAAATTATATGGTGTATTGAAATGATTGATTAAAATAATTGATTAGAGATCGCAGTTGAAAGTAGTAATGAGTAATAATTATACAAATCAATTATTCGCTTTTGTACTATTAAATATTCCTGATAGATCATTTGAATTAAATTAAGTATATTTTTAATTGTAGAATGCGTATGTTTGTATATGGAAAGTATTCAATCGTAACATTCATAACTGAAATTAATTGTGGACTGGAAAGATTGAAATATTACACATAAAAGAATTTAAATAACTGGATCTCAGTAGAATTAATTTTAAACTTTTAAGAATCATCATTATTAATAACAAAATATCTAGAAGATAGTATTAGATAAACAGCTTAAACATTTAGCATATTTTTGACACAAAGAAGTAATAAAGAGTGAAACAATCAAACACATCTACTCATCGGTTAATAAACTATATCTTACACGATTCAGAATGAAGATCAAATCAGAACAATTAAATATAACGATTGAAACAGTTTCTCAAATCAGTCTCTCAATAAATATTTCCATCGAACAACAATAAGATGTTTATATATTTCCTTTCGTTCAGCATCTATTCAACGAACCAACCGAAAATATCAACCGATCATCGACAAACTCCAAAAATCCCGATCAAACATTTAATAAACCTCCAGCAACGAAATCAATAAAATTTGAAACGAACGTTCAATGTAATTATCCTAGGTCCACGCCCGAGGTACATCGATTCCTATTAACGCGTCTAACCGTGAGCGCCTGCTCACTCGCACACTCACACCGACAACCTTAAAACATCATCGAGCAACACGCGACCGCGTGCAATCTCGCGTTAGACTGTAAATCGAAACGATGGATCCTCAAGATCTAGGCGACGAGACAGACTGTTATACTCTGGAATAGTTTCCCGTCGCGGAAATAACGAATCCATGGCGACAGGTGTCAACCAGGTGGCAAACCAGAAATAGAAGACAACGAAACGGACATCTTTAGAACATGTGTGTTTTCAGGAGCCAAACCAAATTCGCTCGGCCTTCCTGCCTCACCACCAATCTTATATAGAACCCGCTCACTCCTTCTCTAGGAGCAGCGATCTCTTGCTCCTGCGGCTGATCCTGTTGCTCCTTCTTCTGAACCTCTGCCTTCTTCACGCGAATCTTCACTCTTTCCTCTTTCTTCGCTTCCTTTGGCTTTGCCTGCTCCTCCACGGGTTTCTCGGCTTCAGGCTTCCTGCCTTCGAAATACAACTGATACTGATGAGCTTCTAGCTCCTCTTCGCGTCGTCTTTCTTGTATCTGTCTCAGCAACGCGTCCTCCTGCTTCTGTAAAATAATTTCCTGCTGAACTGCCAGGTGGAGCTTCAGCTTCTGCAGCTGTAGCTGCAGTTTCCTCTCCTTCAGGATCCGTTGCTGCTCTTCCTTCTCCTGATCATTCAGCAGTTCCTTGGGCGCGGTAGCCTTATCTTCGAGATGTTTCCGATCGTCTTGTTGGTCTCGGAGTTTAATTTCCTCTTTCAGCTCTTGGTGTTCCTCCTTCGCTTCTTGCAAACCTCCTTTCTCCTTTTGAACCGTTGATTCATCACTCCGCTGACGATCTTGCTGTTTCTCTTCTTGCTTCTTAGGTACTTGCTTCTTTGACGCTGGTTTCAGTGGTTGCGCCTGCTGCTGAGTCTCCGGCTGCTCTGTTTGCTGATGGCTCTCCACTTTGTCTGCTTGCTGCTGGCTTTGTAGTTTCTCTGACTCTTGCTGGCTTTTCAATTTCTCCGATTCCTGTTGACTCTTCAATTTCTCTGCCTCCTGTTGACTCTTCAATTTCTCCGCCTCCTGTTGACTCTTCAATTTCTCTGCCTCCTGTTGTCTCTTCAACTTCTCCGCCTCCTGTTGACTTTTCAACTTCTCCGCCTCCTGTTGACTTTTCAACTTCTCCGCCTCCTGTTGACTTTTCAACTTCTCCGCCTCCTGTTGACTTCTCAATTTCTCCGTCTGTTGCCTCCTCAACTCCCTTTCTTCTCTTTGCCTGGCCTTTATCAACTCCTCGTTCTGCCTTTGCTTCTCCAGCTCCTCCGCCACCCGTTTCCTCATCTCCTCCTCCTCCTGCCTCTTCAACTCCTCCTGCCTCTTCAACTCCTCCGCCTCCTCCTTCTCCCTCTTCTTCATCTCTTTCTTCAACTCCTTCTTCGACTTCTTGCTCTTCTTCCTCTTCTCCTGCTTGTCCTTCTTCGACTCCTTTCCATCTTTATCCTCGGACTTCTTCCCTTTCTCGTCCATTTCCATCTGTCTCCGTAGCTCCTCTTCCCTTTCCAGCATCCTGGCCTCCTCCTCCTGTCTCTTCTGCTCTTGCTCCTGGCGTAGCAGCTGAAGCTGTATCCTCTGCTCGATCTGACGCTGCAGGTCCTCTTCGTCCTCTTGCCTCGGTGTTTTCGGCCGTTGGTCTAGCTGGTGTTGCTGCTGCATCGGCTGCGGCTGCTCGCCGGTCGAGTCTTGCTCCGCTACGCTGTTTTTACCTTCAACCGGATGCGAGACTGCATCGTTAATAGGAATTTCCTCGCGTCGAGGCCCGTCCGATACGGCCGCGTTCAGTGCGGCCGTGGCCGGAGGTTAGTTGCTACCTGAATGCTGCTTCTGGTCGGAGCCCGCGTCGGAACCGTTCGAGCTCAGTGTCGTGTTGCTACCGTACGGGTCCAGGGAGGACTGCACCGACATGCAGCGACCCTGGCGCCTCACTCTGTGGGGGGAGTGTTTGTCCGGGTCGACACTGGTCGGGTCTGCCTGCAACAAACCCTCTGGTCAAGGGACTTCGGGATGATCGACTACCGATGCTCGCTGCTCGTGTGTACAACGAGGGACTCTTTCGGGGACGTTCATCTCTACTTTGGCTGGCTGGCTGAGCCAGAGTTAGGCAGAATTTAATCTGATCGTCGTTTTGTTATGAAAAAGATGTTTTCGAAGTTCTCGAGAAAAAGTTAGGGTATGTAGCGGACCTCCCATTAGAGCGAAACCAGGAACGCATAGTGGTAAATTTAGTTAATTAATCAAAGATACGAGTGTTGTGAATTGATGATTTCTGATTTATACAGTTGCCTTTCTATAAACGTATCCTGAGATTAATAGGACTCGAACTTGAAGTGTTGAATTTTGGCTGACTTACTCTATCTTAATATTGGACTTGGTATTTTCATGTATAAATTGCAGAAGTGCAGTTATTGAAGTTCTGAGGTTGATTTATTATCAATTTTAAAAGAACTTGTATCTTTCTTTAGTAATTGTGAAAGACGAATTGTGGCGTGAGACATTTTAATGCATCTGATGGTTTTAGTAGTAATGGACTTTGGCATTCATCGATTTTTCTTAGACTAGGTCACAAGCAATTTCTTATAATCATTAATAATGACGCTAGTGCAGGAAGCAATTTTTCTTCAAATTAAGTGTTGCATTTCCTTGTCATCGGTATCGTGTAATCAGATTACATTTTGCCCGACTCTGTTAAGGGCAGTGTATCGACAATCAATACGGAGGGGGACAATAGTAGCGATAGGACCAAGCTCGCCGGAAGTTGTATTCAAAACTGATACTGCGAGATTGAATCTGCCATGTATTGCATGCTTGATAGAATCGAAGATAGTAGTCATGAACAAACAGCGAAGTTTTACGTTTATGCAGGGTGTATCATTTAATTCATAATCTTCTTCGTTTTAATTGAGTTGCATTAAAATTTTGTGAAATTGTTTTTAGCAAACATTGGACAAATCTGTAGTATTTGAAATATAATAATAATTGTTTTATTTCGACGGAAAATCTGAAAGAAATAAAACTCTTAGTTATGTATTTTGAAAGAAAAAATTAAAAGTTTAGTTTTTAATGTAGATAAAATATGTAATGCACTATTTTGAACTTGATCCCATTACTAAACGAAATTCAACAGTAGGGGGTCACGTTGCAATGCTACAACTATTCAAAGTTCGACTGTGTATAAATATATTTATAAAGAAAAAGTTTTGTACATATAAATGCATACTCATTATTTATATAGGAGTGTGAAAAATTATGTGGGGTACACTTCACGAATAGATTCAATGCTTTAATGAAACTTTTTTGTATTGTTTTTCGAACGACTGAACGAGAGCAGCGAATATTCCATGATTTATTCACTGTTATTTCAGCATGCTTAAAAAAGGTTTAAGAAGGTACAAACAGAAGGGTGTGGGAAGGAACGGGGTCAATATTTTCCCAAAAATCTCTAAAAACTTAATTACTTAATTAACCAATTTATCATTCCTTTATCTCTGAATTAATAAATCTTTCTAATAAAAATAATTTATATACCTATACGTAAATTACATATAAAACTTAAATATTTTAATTAATTGAACAATCAAACACGTATAAATTAACATGACAATACTCATGAGAAGCGTAAATTCAAGCTATTAAAATATCATTAGATTTCGCTTAATTTACAAATTTAAATACTGAAAATTTACTTCAAAATTCATTAAAAATAAGTATAAATCTTCAAGCTATATTAATCAACAAAATAATCCCACTAATTCCTATACTCAATAAGAACTTAACACTTCACTCTTCGTGTATAAAAAAATTCGAGATTTCCAAGGGAACAGGACAATCACACAGGAACGTAATCTTACTGCGATTCCTCTCAAGTATTTTTGGGCGGAACCAACGGGACACGTACATCGAGCAGATTTGTTTAATCGGTTACTACCTTCGTGAAGCATGTACGTTCTAGTTCGTTTTGTTAGGTAAATTCACAGACTAATGTCCTGGAGCTAAATTAAAAAAGCGCTGCTTGTAACAGTGTGTCGCTGAATAATTAATTCTCATCAGGTTATGGGTGTCAACGTTTTCGTTTTCGATAAACGATCGACGAGCCTTGCGAGATATAGAGAAGAAAAAGAAATGGAAACTGTGAATCTAGATCGTAAATAAGGATACAGAAATGTCGAGATACTAGAAACACAAGATTGTTAGCAGATTACGATCGAAAGTGCCGATCGAGCGGTGAACTACCGCGATAACGGAAAGAAATGACAACAAGAGAATGTTGCGCGCAGGTATCTCGAGGACAACACGCACCTGATAGGCCAGCGCGTTCATGATGGTCGCGGAAGGCACCAGATTTAATGGGTGGACCTCCTTCATTAACACGGTCGTTGGGATCTTGTGGAATTGAATGTACTCGAGGAAATTCCCTATCACATCTTTCAGGCTGACGTTTTGATTGCTGTCGCAGTACTTCTTGCTCCACATTAAGGCCGCCTGGTGGAAACAGAAAAAAGACAATGTGAGAATGGAAAATACAGTGTTTCCTTAACATTATCGAAAAATAGGATGAATATTAGTCGTTTGTTTTATGATCTATTTTAACGTGTTTGTCGGAATCATTTTACCATTAATAAGTTACTGGAAAATATCTATACATCGGAATATATCTACTTGATCTATTTTACTTATTTATTTTGCGAGTCGGTAACACTATTAACAAAACGAATTAACTATATTGTTAGTATTACGTGTTATTAAATCATTTATATTTAATTACTTGAAACTTGGTGAATTCATCAGCGCGCAGCTCTTCTCTCGCTAAGATCAGTCGGACCACGTGTTGAGGGAGCAAAGTGAAGGATCCTAAATTCAACACTTCGTTGCCATGTTCGTCGACGAATTCCAAGACCTGTAAATATTACCAGCGAACAATTAACCCTTTGTCTTCGAATTTATTTCACGACTTCCTTTTCCATTAATTCAATTTCCTCGTTAATAATTTTATAGGAACAAAAAGGAAATACAAGCCAATACTTATCTTGAAGCTAAAATTAATTATTACTTTCAAAAGAAGTACTTTAATTTGACTTATAATTGTAAAGAACGGATAAATAATATTCGTATTTAGAAAATTAATTGAGTATTACTTTGTGTGCTCACAAAAAAAAAACGTTTGACACTATTATCAAATCTTTTCATTTCATTTTAAGAAGCAATAAGGTGATCAAGATTACTAAACCAATTTCGATCTTAACGAGTGGGTGTTCTATCCAAGCGATACGCAGATTTTAATCAATTATTATGCGATAAAACTTTATCTACCACTGTTACGTAAGATATGAATTAAATTGTTGGTTTAAATATTTACGAATACCTTTATCTTATCTTAATATAATTGCATTATTAATACTTTCAATACGATATCTCCTTATCTTGTGCAATGTGAAATCAAAACAGATGGCAAATCCACGCGAATGATTTTATGGTTGTACTGAGTTTATATATAATTATAAGTGCCTATCAGAAATAAAAAATACACGTGGGATTTATTTAAAAATTTACGCAAAATGCAGAAGACTATTATTATTGAATAATTTAAGTCTTCGATAAATCATTTATTTTCAATGATTTTTAATTATTTTATTCGATGTATTTGATTTTTAAATTTTAATCACTTTATTCTGAACAATTTTCCAGCAGAGAAAATAATTAATTTCGAAATGAACCAATTCCAAACTTTTGTTTCTATTAAAATTTAATTACAATTCACCACGTTAGGATTATATAAGGTTTACCTTCTGAACCAAGGACTTCGTGCATTTGTACTGAATATATCGTTCGGCAGACGCCAATAAAGCGCAGACAGTATCCACGGTTATACAGCATTGAACGAATCCAGCGCAGGCACTTCTGAGCTGGTTCAAGCCGTAATAATCCGCGGCATTCATTACTCCTTAAAAAAAAATGAGAATATCTTTTACATCAGTTTTTATACTTCAATGGACAATATAATGTACATAGGTATAAAAATCATTAAAGAAAGTTTCAATAGAATGCTACACAGTTGCACCATTTGAAACAAAATAAATTCGAAAATGAGTTTAATGAAATTTCATTGAATGAATTTATTATTTAAAAATAAATTCGGAGAACAGATTGATTTGGAAATAAAAGAATTGTATAAGTAATAATTTATGAAAGAGGGAGGTAGATTTTAATCATATTCTCAGTTATTTATTACAACAGTTTATATGTACTATTTAAATTTTTAATTAAATGAAGGAGAAGGTACTTTGAAAAATAAAACAATATAAGAAAGATGTTTTATTATAGACGTTAGAAATGGTCTAAGGTAATAAAGATATATGAAATGGTACATTACATATAATAATGATAATTTAATAATTTTTATGAAATATTTATTTACCTAACAATGTTCTAGGCTGCAGGATAATGCAACCGGTGTGAATGTACTCTATCACTTGACGGAACACGTCGGGCTCGTACTCCTCGATGATTAAAGTTGGATGCGGCTGCGGCTCAGGAAAAAATTCAAATATTTATACGAACGAGGGCACACCACGATCAATAAATAATTCAGACTCTAACACGGATGTGAAAAACTATTTTAAGCTAACTGCGCGGTGCATTTAATGATGGATACACTAAATTTTGAATAAAAAAGATGTAACACTATGTACAAGTTTCGAAAACATTCGTTCACCCTTTGTAGAATAATATATTTTTTATGTTCGAGTGAAAAAAAATTATTCATTCAATAACGTTCAACTATAAAGAATTAAAACAGCCTGTTACTAGTACACGCAACTATTAAATTAATAAATTAAAGAGTAAATTAAATTAACAACTCAATGTATCGATGTTTACGGTGAAATTTAATCTACAAAGTTTCTCGAAAATTTCAACGATAGATTCTCTTGTTTAATTAAATTTATAAGTCTACACGAGTATTAAAAATTATTAATAAGCTACAATTACTGCAGAAAATCTTGAGAATTTAGTTGATCGTCCATCATCAATAGCTGAAGCATTGGGAGAACTTGTTGGAGCACTTCCGTGCCAACATTTCGCGACACAGTCGGCGTGGGTGCGGATTCTCATAGGCAAACTACTGTGCGTCTAATACCACCATAAATCCACGACTACGTGACGAACTTGTGAGATGCAGACGATTATATATATATAAATTGTGTCGTTTCTGAATGACGAGTATCGTGATCGTGCGATCCTATAACTACTGCACATTTTTCAATACGATAATACTTCCATTTAGATATTTGGAATTTAAAAGTCGTAATCGGAAATTTGCATACCCACTGGAAGAGACAGACAAAAATATTTGTTTGTACCACATTAAAAACAATATAAACATAGTTACCGTTTACAGCAATTTCTAAAGTGTCAGCTCTAATTATTCAGTTTTCTTCCCTCCTAGTATTTTTATTGCATTTCCTCAGACATAAAATTATTCAATGTTCGATAACCAATTTCACTATCTTCTATCGAAATTTCATTAACAAATACCTACATATAATATCAATCAATTTCTACCAAATGAGACACACCAATAACGGTACAAAAGCAAAGTCCCATGCCTGTATCTTTCAGTAAAACAATCAATCGTTTCGCACTAGTGTCGCAAGAGAATGATCCGAAAACAGTGTCCGACTATTATGCACAATCCGCTACGAGAAATAACAACCAAACGAAACGGAATATAATCACACAGATCGCGCGATGGCGTCCATAATAACCAGCGCGCACCTCGTCTCATGCAATTCTATCGGCGCTGTATGTCGCGCGCCTATTTACACGCCACACGAATGAACGGATGACACGGATGACACAGAAGAAGGAAGGAACGATTTCTTCGTGGAATCGTTGCAAACAAGAATGTCTCCTAATGAGAATCGATGAAAGTGACATTCGATCGCGGTGTAACGTTAACTCTCCGCGAGCTCTTTCTTAAAGATTCAGACTGTAGGCTACGAACTGTACAAGGCTGTATGAACAGAGTGAGAGAGAGAGAGGAAAAAAAAGATTATCGTATCCAGAAGTGACGTTCATAGTACCTCTTGAATGGTAGCCAACTGCTGCGTGTACCCTGACCGCTATACGCCATATAACAAATGCACATTTACTGTCGTTTCAGCGGTGAGATGACCGTGTCTGTTTCGAACACGGTGTGTACATTCGACTCTAGGGGACGCCATGTTTCCCGTACGGTCACGTACCCCGTCCACCGGCTGCGCGAAATGTTCCCGGACGTTTGCGAAAATTTAGTTCGGCAAATAAACCCGTGGATCGTAAGTATCCGACGAGTGAATGTGCCGACGAACGGACATTCGTGGATGGTACAGGGACGAGCAAACGGAAATGAGGACAGAGGAACGACTGCGTTTCGCGTTGTTTGTTATGTAATTAATGTAATATTGTGTTTATGTTTGTAACAAAAATTATGTGAGAAAATTGTAATTGTAATAATATCGTACTGTATATTATATTTAATAATATAATTTATATTATATTATGTTATGTTTAATAATATTTAGCAATGTAATTATACCTTTGATATAATATCAATATTGTGAATATAATTATAATATTATACGATATTATATTGTATAATACAATATATTAGGATTATATTAACATTATAGTATAATTATAATTTATATAAATTTTATATAATTACATAACTGATGGATGAAATTATTTTTTATGAAGCGAATGTGAGTATACGTAAGGAGATAATTGAAATAAATAAAAGTATGTATGGAATAATAATTAATACAACAGGAACATATTAGAATCACGATATTGGTGTTGCATCAGTATTTCAAACGCATACGTAAATATCAAATAATATAAGAAATTGTTAAATATTTCTAATTCCTTAGAAAACATGTATCTATATAAATAATAACTATTCGCAAACGTTCGATAGAACCGCGCGACCGATGGATACGTGGTTACTGAACGTCAAAAATTCGTTCAGCCGAATGTACGTGATCTATAAAATGTGCTTCAATTGATACAAATTAAGTTTGAATTCAGTAACACATCATCTTATAATAATCTTAGTCCAATAATCCTGCAGAATTACGGTTACGTTGAGCTATTATGTTATTGGTTAAAGTTTTCAATCGAAATTATTATATCCCTGTCAATTCAGTTTCTATATTAATTAGTAAACTACTTTGTTTGGGTAAATAAATCACGTGTACCCTGCAGAGTGTCCTGAATTAAAGAAATTCTCATTTTCCAGTACAATAATTAAATTAACATATGAAATAACAGTTGAAGCCGACTATACAGAATATTTTAACTATAAAAGAAAATACTCAACATTTTTTAGCAACACTGTAGATACGTATATATCGCTGAAAAGATATGTTAATTCTATTTTGAACATTCTGCAACTTACACATTTTCCTCGCATACTTCTTTTATCACTAGGCATCGAAACTATGTACCTTCTACGTGTTGCAAATTGTTATCTAAATTTCTACACTTGTATCATTTACGCTTTCGGTTCATAGTGCTGGGACGTATACCTAAGTACTCTGTGTCGACGGACAGTAAGAAGGATTGCAAGGGAACAATCGTTCTGAAATGACTGCAATTACCTGTTGCGCCGCATTCTGTAGATTCAACAGCGGTTCCGAGCTTCTTTTCAAGAACATACGGATCTTATCACGGGATGGTGGGTCTTTCTTGCGTTGCGGACTCGGCGCTTGATAGAGCATTTTGTGGAACACTCTAGAATAACCGAGACTCAATCATTTGTGCCATTGTATGATTATTCCGACAGATTATCAATAAATATCGCTATAATCTTTGTTACTCCGGCTAAAAGTATTTACACATACTCTTGAAATTTTCTCGTATTAAATTTCAAGGTAAATGAAGATTTTATACTTTAACATTAGCTTCATATGATTTTGGAATAACTGAACTAATTTATTCAATTACATTATTTTTGTTAATAGAATCGAAGATACAATTTAACTCTTTATGATCAGCACATTTTCTTGCTGACTGTACCAACTGGTCGAAGGAAATATATATATTTTCAAAGTTATTTTTCTATAGGTGGTTTATAATAAATATATAGATATTAAAAATTCGTTAAAGTTAACGTGTTTTGTTGAATATAAATACTATGAAGAATAATAAATGCAACACCTCTCAATAACACTATACTAAAAAAAAAGAACATGCCGCCATATTGGCGACAACGATTTCGAAAACAAATGTCAAATGTCACCACTGTGGCGGCATCGATCGCAAAGGGTTAAAGTTCTGTTAAACCTTCATGTGTTTAATTGTCAAATTGACTTCTTGGATTTGTAAAATCGCTTTTCGAGGAAATTAATATTTCATTGAATATCGACGTTCAATAATATATCGATAATATATCGAATTAATAGTATATCAATTAAATATTGAAATTTCGTAAAAAGTCTGCATTTGTACGATACGAACCTACTTCTCGCCGCTAGGACAGCCTTCACAGCGCACACTGGCTCCCTGGTATCGCCGACGAGGAACGTGACATCGCAAAGTTCCGGCATTCGAGCCAGGAACTTCATGTCGTCGGCCAAGCCGGTTTTATTCTCGAAAGTCGAATAATCCGACTCGTCGGCCAGGCCGCTCCTCTCGAAAGCCGAATAATCCGACTCGTCGGCCACCCCCGATCCCGAAGCTTCCGGCATCGAGCTCGTATTTTCCTGAAAACGATTGTACACGATACATCGTAGTATCTTTGATCCTCCGAAGTTCGATACAACGAAGTATTTAGAAGAGTTTAATAAAGTTTTAATAATACTTTTATCTAGTAAATAAATATTTTCAGGTAACAATAACGTGAATAGATAATATAATAAACAAATATTTGTCTATAATAATAATAATAATAATAGAAATAGATAATATAATAAATAAATGTTTGTGTGTAATAATAATAATAGAAATAAATAATATAATAAACAAATATTTTTCTTTCACAATTCAAAGAAAAAGGTTTATGGGTGACCTGCAATGAATTTTAATGGAAGAATAAAAACAAACGAAACAAAATAATGGATGCTCGGATATAAAGGGCTCCACTGCAGGTAAGAAATTATTTACGAGTGATCATTACAGTGTGAACGGTTTTTTTAATGCATCCACGTCCGGCCGAACGCGTTAAGAATTTCTAAAGAAGAAGCAGGAGCACGCTTTAATGGACGAAATGCACTTTCCTTTATCGGGATAGGGAAATCTGCGAGCCCATCGATAAATCAGGCGTCCCCTCCCTCCCGCGGAGACCTTAACTACCCCTCCGGGTAACGAGGTCCGTTATCTACAATGTAGTTAACCTACTTGCAGCCGGAGACTCCTTTAATCCTTGTCCCTGGCCGACAGTAAACTTTCATTTACATTTGACCTTTAAATCGGACGAATCACTGCATCGATATTTCCGCGACATTTCCTGTTTAATAACCAATACGATTCAATCCCGCGTAATGTTCCGGAATATTTGCACTTTGATATTCGATTTCTATTGATTATCAACGAGTTCGTGAAGTGTATTCATCTCTGGGACTTGAACTTTTGTTTTTAGCATTATTTTGCGTGATTTTTATCACGAAATTTGATTTACTTTGATTTTCATTTGTGTCTAAGATTGTTCGTACTATAAAATTCGCGGTATTTTGGTTTTGAACGGTATTTGCATTTTGGTAGAAGATTTAGTTTGTTGTTAAAGTTTGTGTACCTTTTAGCACTAAATCTACCGAGCAGTTAAATTAATTTTTTGAAATTTCTCTATAGCAACTTCAAGGATGCATCTATTGAGACATTGATTTACAATTCAGTTTGCATACTGCTAAATCAAATTCTTTAATAATTTCTCGGAGCAACATCTGTCATGATTGTAATGATTGTAAAAAGAAGAAATCAGGAATGGGTCATTTTGACTCAGCTGGTAGGTTTAATGTTAAATTTCAAATGTTAAATAAAAATGAGAATTCTATGTTTATCTTTCTTGATTGGCAATAAATGTAAATAAATGAGTTAGAAATACGAAGTCAGGAAATATATCATACAAATTCTTTTCGTTATGGTCATTATAAGTTTCTGTGACTGACTGTACTTCATTTTGAAAGCTGATGCACTTTGAAGTTCACGCTGCATTATCTGATAAAATGTCACGCAATATTTCTAATCTGTAACTCGATAGGTTTCAATCCGAAACCATTCGAGAAAGGTCATGTAACAATTTTATACCCGGACTATCTTCGATTTTCAGAATAATTGTTCAGTGTTTCAAAGCATGTTCATTTTTAGAGGTGCTGCGAATCATTTTGCTTTTGAAATTTGATAAACTTTTACTTTGATCGATATTATGGAATATTCTGATTTTAAACCTGAATACACTTTGTTTGGAGGGATATTTCACGGTTTTTTAATTTTGCAACTTTGCACACCCCTTTTTACGTGTTATCAGTTGTTATGACTTTGAAATTGAACATACATTTACTTTTAATAGGATTAGTTTCATAAAAGCTAATAAATATAATAAATATAAGATTAATTTAGATTCTTATTGATAATCTTATGTCTTCCTTGTATTTTACTCTTTTATTTCATTTTATATCCATGCTTTTTTCTTCTGAGATACTTCAAAACTTCTCCCCTTTAAGAAGTATTCATTTTGGTTTCTTAAAGTACTACCAGAAAATTCCATATTACGTTCTTCTAACCATGTTTTAAACAATGCAATGTTTATTTTTATAAAAGTCGATTAAGGAATATAAACATAAAAAAATTAATTCGTAAAATAGGACATGAATTAATTAATTTAGAAAAATATTGTGGATATGAAAAATTAAATTAATCGCATACACAATACTGTCAATAAAAAATATTAAATTTGATATTGAGTTTATTAATTTTAACCTACAAATATCATAATGATAACAATCAATAACATAATACTTGAGCTACGATTCACCTAAACTCTTACCTTATTTGTCAACAACTAATTCTTATCATAATCACAAGATCCTAATTCCCAGTGAAAAATAACAAACAAAGGGAAGCATTCTTTAATTAACCCCCAGAAAGAAACAATAATTAACAAAGACACGTCAAAATTAACATCCTTCAGACTGAAGCATCCCAGTAACAACATAAATTCAATTCCCCAGAAGAATCCAATGTCCACTTACACCCCGCGAGCCAAGAGAAAAACCGAAAACCAATTACTTGGCACGAGCAACACCTAAGCAAACAAAAAAACGAGCAACCGACGACTAGACAGGAACGCAAGGCTCGGTGATTTCACTCAGCCCGCCCACGAATCTCGGCACGTCACCCGTCGAAACAAAGAAGAAAAAAAAAGAGGAGAACGGGGTCACTCTCGAAAGAAAGATCGACGAAAGGGGTGCCCCGCAGAAGGGGTAAATTACCTGTTGCTCGGATCCCGGAGCCCCCTCGCTCGGCGGGTCGCGTTTGCCCCGAAAAAACACTTTTACCTCACTTCCACGCTTCCACGATCACGCATAATCCACCACGCTGGTCGTGAACAATATCCCCTTCGCGGCTACCCTTAAAACATCTCGAACTCGATCTCAATGATAAACCCAGGCAATGAGAAACGAAACTATAGAATCAACGAAAACGTCCGAAAACGGTGTCCGAAGCACAAAGAGTCTCCGACGAAGATGATCTCCCGCGAACCACCCCTGCTAAGCAGCAACGATCACCCCTGTTGCTTTCAGGGCCACCCCGACCGAGCGATAATTTTCTCGAGAGACACGCCTGCTCGCGACCGAGTTTCCAACGACGACGATCTCCTACTCCTCGCTTGCGGAGACTCAGCTTCGGCGACACGCGGACTCGAACTCGATTCTTTTCCCTTTCTTTAGCCCGTGTTTTTCGAAGAAGTGCACGCGCCGGGGGTGGTTTTCAAGATCGTTCGGGTCTCGTGAATGGTGCTCGCGTGCGGAATACGAAAACGTTGCTCGATTTTGGGGCAGAACGAGTCGACTGCGCGGCCTGTCCACTCCCTGAGGCCAGGCGACCCTCACTGCGCACACGCGGCCCGCTCGCCGGGGGTGAAACCCGCCGGCTGCGCCCGTACGACCCCGCAGCCTCCTACGAAGGACCTCTCCCTTTCCTGCCGGTGGATTTTTAAATGTCACCTAGTTACGGGCATCCTCGGCGTAACCCGAGATCGATCATTTCGAAGGGCTGAAAGGGGTTGGAAGGAGAAAGTTTTCGGGTTGATGGAGAGTTAGTTTTCTGGGGTTTCTTTGTTGATTTTTGCTGCTCGGTTGTTTTCGTTGGGAAGGGTGTTTTTTTAGTAGTAACTTTGGATTGGAATTGTTAATTTGAGATCGATCATTTCGAAGGGCTGAAAGGGGTTGGAAGGAGAAAGTTTTCGGGTTGATGGAGAGTTTGTTTTCTGGAGTTTATTTGTTGATTTTTGTTGTTCAGTTATTTTCATTGGGAAGAGTGTTTTGTTAGTAGTTAGTTTGGATTGGAATTGTTAGTGGTTTTAGAGGTGAGAGGGTTGTATCTTTTGAAAATACTGAATATTTGTAATTGTAAAAGGGTTTTTGATTTGTTTTGTGGGAGTAGTGTAATATTTATGATTACTACGTTCAATTTGATAGTTGAGGTTGATGTTATGTGGCAAAGGGTTCGGTTTTACTTGAGATTATGTATGGCTGTTTTAAACTAATTTTAAGTAGATTTATGTAGATGAAAATGTTTAATAAAATTCCATTTTGCGTTATATATAAGATACATTAAAAGTATAATATAAAACGATATGCTAATTAATTCAAATACTTCTAAAAAGATTGAAAAATCAATTTTTAAATTTTCATTTCGGCTTGAACTCGATGAAATTGTTAGACTAAAAAGTATTATTTAAATCTTACGTTTATATATTACTTTATTTTATAAAAATCTAATTTCTATAATCTGCTATCTAAGAATCATACTGCCATTTTCTAAGAACTCTTCTGGAAGATGGAACAGTCAAAATATTCTGTAATTAATTTTGTTATAACAAGTCGACGAGAATATGTTGACTGTCATGAAACTATTCGCAAGATATTTAACGAGTATGGATATGCAGGTATTCCACATCTCATACGGTTTTTCACATCGTGTTACAACTTGGGCAACGAAAGTGAAGGTAACGTGAACTCCACCGTGACGAATCCGGGTCAAGCTCAAAATCTGGCTCTGTGGACCACAACCATTCATGTCTGTAGGGGGAGTCCCGTCTCCCTCCATTCTAGACCGCCTTTCTCTACTAATCAATAACATTCGGCCCTGCAACAAGTTGGTATCCCGGCTGGAAGTTGAGGGAAATGGCGCAAGAAATTTGATCGAAGAAAATTTTCTTTTATTAGAACCCGTGTAATTTGATTACCGTTCCCTTACACTTTGATATCCGAACTTTGGAATTTTTTTACATAAATGGAAATTCGGAATATACGAATTCGTTGGAAATTGTTCTCCTTTTTGTCATGGGTGAATGTTATTCTTAGGAAAATCGAAATTTTGTGCCTTTTGGAATTGTTTTATGAATATTTGATTTTGGGCTTGTTTAGAACCTAAGATGCTTCATGTTTCTACAAGTAAATTAATTAAAATTTTTACCTTCATTTCTTATTCTATTTAATGGATTTATTTCTAAAAATTTTTGGATATTTTTATATGTCCAAAGGTCAGTGTTCTTAGAAAAATTGATAAACTATAAATCAACTGAGTGATACAGGATTATATCTAGAACTACAAGTTACAATTAAAATAATATTAATCGTATATGAAAAAAGTGAATTCCAGATTAGTTAAAATGTCTTCTGTTTGCAGTTTCAATATGACATTTGCGTGCACTATATGCAAATTAATTCTTAAACTCACTTAAAAGGGGTGAAAGTCTTCTTAGCAATTCGATAATACTATTTTTTACTAGAAGACAAATAATACTACCTTCATAATACATGTTTTCATGAACTTTCTAAAACAGTTTCGATATTTCACTGTTATTTATTTATAACACTATATGTTAGTTCCTTCCCATTTCCCCTGCAATTGATTTTAATTCAAAAGAATATTCCTTTAAAATATAAAATTTTTAAAATTCAGTGCACATCATACAGAAGGATCAGATGATTTACATTATAATGGAACACGTGCAGGATTTTTTTTTTCAAAAACTTCCGAATGGAAGACGTGTCCTCGATGTTATTCCCTAGGCGAGGAACGTCCCGTGGCTGAACCACGCATGCGCGAGAATAACGAACCATTTCGTTTTGGTTTCCGTAGCAGCCCCTCGATAATTGGTAAACGGCTCGATACACGCACCGGGCGTTTGAAAATCAAAAAATTATATAAATTGTTCCACACAAGTTTCTAGGTTGCAGTCTGAATAAATGTCGAAGGTACAATTAAGTTTGTATCTCGAATAAAATAAAAAGAAATATATTCGTCTCATTTAAAATGAAATTAAATTGACCGACTCATTGAATATCGATTCCCCCAGTTTATCGGTTTATCAAGAATTAGCTGGAGTAGGGCAACGCCGAAGTAGGAACGGAAATTTATGGTCAGACCGAAATAGTTCAAGGTTGATTGGAACTATGTCATGACCGACTTTCATGGTGAACTCTCGATTGAATACCGTGTGCAATTATGCAGATCAGGCGCGTCGAAAGGGTCCATGGCGTTTGAACAATAATTGTGTCGGTGTGCGAAGGAAAATGAGTATGAAAAATCATTTTCATGCACGGTTTAATTGTTCCATAAATTTCTCAATCTTCTGCCGGGGATACGTAATGTCAGAGTAAAATTTTAATAATTAATTTCTCTGATTTAGAGTCATTAAAATCGTTCATTCGATTTATAATTAAATGAATCTATTTTTGACAGATTTATTGGTATGTTAACATTGTTTCGAAACGAAAAATGTATGATTAAAATAATAAATCATTTTCATTGTTACACATTGTCATTGATTTTTTCTATTTTTAAGGTAAGCAAGAAATATGATCATATTTATAACTAAAATTCTTTTACGATACTTCATTATCTTGCATTACTTTACGCGGTTTTCTATTTTCAGCGTAAGGAAACTTTATTTATTACTTACTTACGATTAACTATAAATAATCCAGTGTCGAAGGAAATTAACAGATTTGCTCAAGAATGCCAATAACTTCAACAGTTTATGGGTACAGTAAAAGAAATATTAAAAAATTCGTCACCTAAAAGAGGTTGGTATTTATTTACAACAGAATTGTTCATTTCCAAACAAATTCATTAGCTTCCGTTCATCCAGGAAATGGAAGAATTGTATAGTGTGAATAACAGATTGATCTCCATGAGTAACATAAAACAACATCGATTTATTTCAACACAAATACTTGCACGTTACGATAGAGGTTCGTAGTAATGATAATAGTGATAATAATATTCATATATACAGGAAATAAGGCACGTTCGATATTACATTAATTAACGTGCGACCAGCGTCGCTCGGCTGTCTGTTATATCTCTTATCATCATCATTGTATCTCCGTTTCTCGCGATATGCAACATCCTTACCAAATGTAGAAAATGTTTTATATATATATAATATATATAATATATTTATATATATGTATATATATACATATATATTTTTTATCTGTATAAACGTTCTCGTTGAATTCCATTCGTCCGTTCATCGGTACTTCGAAGAAAAGAATCTTACACCACCTTAAAATCTAAGTTTTCTCCCATTCTTAATTAATCGTGATGAAATCGCGGCCATCATTGGTCGCCCGTGACGTATTTCCCCTTGTTTTCCAAGGGAGAAATATCCACGGCCTTGTTCTTGCTGAACGCGTGCCAGGAAACGCGAAAGATTTTGATTAAATGTCTAGAACGATGAACATCGATGTCGCGACGAAGTTAATTGGCTGTTCAAGGTCACCGTTCCCATCACAATATTTAACCCTTTTTTGTAATTGATTCAATAAGCGATTCCCATTTTCTAAATTGCTTGTTGGTCGCTTGAGAATGTCAATATTTTTATTCCTTTTTTTGTTTAGAAATATTCTTCGTGTAACTTATATGGAGGATAATTAATTTCTATATTCGAAGTTATACAATTTTTGAAGCGTAGGACTTGAGATTAGTTACATTTTCTCACAATTTTGATTCAAGAATATTTTGTTGTATCTAATGCTTCAGAATAATTAAATTTTGTTACCTCAGTTGAGGAATAATTTTCGAAAAAGGTGATTTTTAATAAGAACTATTAATTCTAAAGTAATTAATGACAGTAATATCAAATAAGCCATTACAACACATGGAACAGATTTATTATATAATTCATACTTCAGACAATATTCACGAATCGAAATGGAAATATTTGTGTATCATGATTTTAAACTAATGATTACCAAATTTAAATATTACCATCTTGACATATAAATATCTTCTAAAATATAAATTGCAAAATCAACTGTTCGATTTATTCAATCAGTCTCAATCATCTCTACCAAAAGAAACTATTCAACACTCTCTCAAACCTTACTGACCCAAAAGAAACATATAACAATCCATTTTAAAATGAATAAATTTGAGGGAATGACCTCGAACAGCAATGTACATTTGTTTCAATGCTACAGAAATCTTCGCCACGACATTTGTCGCGTTTCATTCTTCACAATACGGTTTTTCCGCACGCTTACGGCCCTCGGTTTCGCATCGTTGCAGCAGAACTGCTCGCGAAATCCTGAATTCGGTCGACCGTAAGTTGTGCCATTAATTGGCACTCGTCGAGAACAATCAATCTGTCAAAAAATACGCTGGTACAATATTGTCTCGATGAATATTTTCGAATCGAACTAAAAAACGGTGTCTCCAAGTACGCTCGTCACATTCTACGAATCTCTAATACAATACCATTTTTTCCCCTCTTTTTTTTGGATATGTGAAATGCTGCGGAAAATCAGCGTGCGGATCGCAGGATAAATGATTCGCGAATGAATCGAGACACGTTGGAATATTACGCAATGTTCCACGCGCTGGCAGCGGCATTCGTGATTTCGTTGGCACGCACTGACGTCTGCAGACTACGTCAATGGAATCTCGGTAATCAACCCTTCAGTGTCCTTTCATAGAGGGGAGCCATTTCATGGAACTCTGTATTATGGAATCAGGAGAAATTCAACCATTTTTTGAATGTTCGATATGTAAATTTTTTTGTCGGATATACACGTTTTATTTTCGAATATAAAAAGTTCTTCGATGTAACTAAGAATTGTTTTGCAATGATTTTATATTTATATTTACAAAACTGAATAAAATGGGAACTATAATGATTTTTAGTAATGATATTATTGCACCATGGATGTATTTTAAATTGTTATTTTAATATAGGCAAAGGGACATTTATTTCTTTAATGAGAAAACTGTTGATGTTTCCAGTAAAATATAATTTTTAACAATCCTTAAATTTAAAATAAGATTTGCTGTCTAAGAAGTAGGGGAATAGAAGAGAGATTGAAATGGAACTATATTCTTATAGAGCTTTTCTAATGCTGTTATAGAAACGTTCTATTTCTGTACTGTACCAAACAACCTGCTTTGTGAATGATATAAAAATTCTCACGTGAAGAATAGGGCATCAATTGTAGAGTAGTTCAACTATCTGATGGGGACAATAACCTTAAATGGCCCATTGATTTTGTTCTATTCATAGAATTCCTATCCCAAGTCTGATATTTATAAAACTACTATCACAAACATCTAGAAACATAGGGTGTCCCATAAATGGCTTCACTATTCACATAAAAGAATAAGCCAAAAATAAAAACTAACTTTTCCCCATTTTACAATTAGTTTTTGAAAACATACAATTTAATTGAAATTACAATTTCAACTGCATCTAATGCATATTTAATCTGTGTCGCTATTTAATTGAAATTGTAAAGAATATCGAGATACCATTTAAATTCCATTTCCACCAATGATTAAATTATTAAAATTTCACTTAATAGATTAATGGATTATTAAACTTATACAAACATCCATCATAAAATCACAACACTCTAAAGATACACATAACAACTATCCATTTCTATTTCACTGACATAATCTTATTTTCCTTCTTCATTAACCCCTTGACCTTATTATTCCTTCAACAATTATACTCACAAAAATTGTTTCACTTTGAATAATTTTCCATTAGAAAAACAACTGACCGATTCGTATCTCCAAAAATAATGCTGGACACCAAAGGGTTGCACGAATCCACAATGGACTCGTGATACAAGACTACGCACTCTGCAAATTATTTATTCTCGCACATACACTCGGAATTATACACTCGGAAATTTACGTTAGGCGGTATCTAAACTGGCATCGAGATACTTTACACGAATGTACAAAATGTCGTCCTACACCGTACCGGAATGTATACCGTTTCACTCACACGCTCTCCGTCCCCTACGCGCTACGTGTGATCTAAATTATTTAGAAAAAAAAAAGAAGAGCTCTCCACTCGTCGCACACCAACTCGGAATCGTCGGCAACGTCGCTTTCATCCATACTGGAATGTGTGATGCAACCGTAAGCGCTGATAATATGACAGAGAAACGAGGGACACGTCGACGAATCATCGATTGGCTGGTCTACTTTAAATCTATCAGTATTTTCGTGAACGTAATTTCTGATATTTCTAAATTATTCCACCAATTATTACAATATTCAATTCAAAGTCTACTCTAATTCAATTGAAAGCTTGAATTTCGTCAATTGCGTCGGTAAAAGGGTGAAACGTTCGAATAAAGAAGTCACTTTTAAGGTTGGAAGAATAACATTTCCCTTTCGGATCGTGACAATCTTGAAATTTAATTAGAACGTAGAAAAATGCAGTAAATTTGGAATATTAACGTTCAATAGCAATATACAATGTATAAAATAGAATTTTGAAATTCTATGCACTAAAGTTCTTAAATTTAGAGTGATATGTAGAGAAATGTGTCAAGATCGAAGATTAACGTTGAATATATATCTTGAAATCTTGTGTTGGATAAAAACTAATTTATTAGATATGGAAGATTGAAATTCCCATAATCTTCGAATTCGTTTGATATGTAGAAAGAAGCGACAAGTTTCGAAGCTGAAAGTTGAAAGGCTAAAGACTATTACTGCGAACTAACACGAGAATAATTCAAATAATATCGCTTCGAGGAATTACAATGAAATTTAACAATTGGTCTATTCCAATCAACATTCACTTCTACGAAGGATAAATCCCTCGACTTAAGTTCTAAAATGATTAAAACTCGCCTAAAAGAAACTAAGTTTAGAAACACTTAGAAGGTTTCGAATCTCTTATTTCGTATTAAAAATTTGTAAAGTCGGATCCCTAAATTTATAGAGCTTCAATTATGTCACTGTTGCCAGTCAACGATTCGTCGTATTATGATAAAAATCGAAACGCATCGTTTTCTCTGAGATGGCACTCGCCATAAGCAGCTTACGCAAATCGTTCGATCCATAAAACGTCGATTAACGAACGAAAGCGACGATCGAGGCTCCCTCGGAGATCAATGCGATCGCGTTCGTTCGTTCATTTCGATAGAAAACGAAAAGAAAGAATGATCTAACCAATACATTCTTCTGACACGCGTTTCGCTGTCACTGATGTATTGACAACCTAATTATTGTCTTAACCTACAGAATCAGCCGTTGAAACCTCGTTTCCATTTGTAAGTACTTTACAAAGTCGAATAAACTCCTCATAGCCATTAATGTCTAATCAATCAAAATTTGTTAAACGTAACAATTCAACTTTACAACTATTAACGTTAAAAATAGTACTAAGAAACATATTCAGATTCCACGAAAACCGCGACGAACATTAATACATCCAATGAACGAACCTAAATTTCTGTTAACAACAAATGAAATTAATGGAATAATTCCACGCGTGGAATTATTTCAATGTAATATTAGATTGTTGCATGTGAAGTACATTTGACAACACTTTTATGGATGAAAATGATCAACAAATGTTAAATATTCGTATTTTTAATTCAGTCGTGCATTCAATTGTTTATAACCCACTGTTTACTTGCTTCGTTCCAGAATTAAAAATATTTGAAAGCTTATGCAACGAATCAACACTGAAAGTGAACGAATTTCAAATTGTTTTAGCCTTCTCGTCTGTATCTAAAATTTCTCATTTTTTTATTGAAAATCCATGCGTTGAGTCTGTTATTCGGTAAACTTCTTAATAATAGCATAAATGCAGGATGGTTCATAATCTATTAAAACTTAGTTACTTATTCAACTATAACAGTTCAAGAAAACCAGTTCAATTCAACATTACACTTTCCATTGTATATAACAAAACAAATGAATTTTCCTTACAAAATCTAAGGATCCATAATTCAAGCTTTATCCATCCCAAGATACATCAAAATCCTCACGAATCTAAATAAACATACCATAACCCGTTACGTCCATTCAAACTGCTTCAAACGCGTTTGCATAGGTTCGTATGAGCAAGTTGGAAGTTACAATTCTAAACAGACTCTATAAACGATAAAACTACACAATACAGTGGAAATAAAATTCATTGAGTATCTTAACATCGACTGCCTTCAAACAATAACCCATCGTACATCGCTGATCTCGTAGCGAACCCGATCAAACTCAACATTAATCCCCATCATCCAAGAGTCTGCGTCGTTTGATCCAAGAAAATCATCCATTCTGCAACAAGCTAATACTAAATCCCTATTCAATATCCTCAATGCCAGCGAAAGCGTTGCTCAAACACAGACCAGCTCGATCGCTCCAAACTCTATCCACTTATTGTACATCAGTTACAATTTCGTCGAAGATAAAGTCCTCCTCTTCTATCCTTTTTAAGTCGATATATCTATTGCACTTCGTCCATAGGTAGAATTACATCCGACGATCGGCGATTGGATCGTTTGTCCCCCACCCCTCCCGCCCCCACCGTTTTTTTCTTCTTCTCGTTCGCTCGAAGCCTAGTCCGCGAGTTTTCCTTTAATTCTTCGATCGCGCGGAACCTCCGCGCCATTTTCCTCTTCGCAGTCGACCTCGAGCGTCCATTCGACGAAGGATCGAGGCACCCCGGCCCCGAAACCACGGGATCTATCTACCGAAACGAGTTTTCGCGACGGAGTACCGCTGATCGGACAGCCACGCGCCGGACCGATCGAACTTCCGCCCGGTGTTCCTCGACTGGCGACGTGAAAAGGCGCGATATCACAGCTTCGAAGGATCATAGTTCTCAAAGGACCACCTCTGCCTCGCAGCTGTCGGCGAACACTCCTCCATTATTAGACGCTGCTTGCTCTCCGTGATCGCTAGACACTTGTCGCTGCTGCCGTGTCTGATCTGCTTCGTCTGGAAACGAAGGACATCGTTTAGAGAAGTTTCAACATGTTTGTGGAGGATTTATTTTGTTGAAGATTAGGGATACTGATGAGATTTGTGAGATACGATTAATATTTTGAGCTACTGAGCAATGAAATTAAGGTTTTATAATATTTTAATGATTTATTGATTGTTTGTTTATTGATCACTTGATCTCTCCGATTTCTAAGAGCAGTAACTTTATATTGTTATTGTAAGATTCAATGATTGTGAAAAAATAAATTATGAATCGTTTTGATTAATTTAATGATTCTAGTGTTAAACATAATATTTTGCTTCAACGTCAATGTCTTAATATTAGATAACTCGATGCTGTGTTGAATTGAATAATGTATATTTGTAATAAATAAATATGGAGATGATATGTAAGAGAATATTTTTTGGAATTCAGAGAAGGGTTTCTAAATTATGACTTATTTCAAATTTTTATTATAACCATGAATCAGATTGGAAACCTTGTTATCCGTTGAAAAAGAAATCAGGCTAATGGGGGTTTGGTCGAACGTTTTGTTCTAATATCCTCAGTGCGCTAGAGCTATTTCTAACTTTCGCCATTAGTATACCAAGGTAATAGGTCTTCACAGGAGAAGATATATGTGCGTGGAGGGAATGTTCGAGTGGTAGAGCCAAGTGCAAATTGTCTTGAGTAAGGGCTCAGGATAAGGGTGTAGGAAACAGCCACTAAACAAGACCGACCAGTGATATTCAGAAATGAGAACGCCCCTTGTATATTAACGCGACGCTAATATTATTAAATTCTCATATCTCACAAGTTCATAGCATACACCGCAGCTTTGATGCATTTATAATCAAAACAGAAACGGGATTTGAAGCTTCGATAATGATCATTTAATTATTCATACTAATTTCGAATAATTGTTAACGGACAAAATTGTTAAATATTAATCAAATTTAACAATGAACTCAAAATGTTTCCAAACACAATACATTTCCTAAAGCTTCAATGTTAACAAATTCTATAACAGTAAACATAAGAAATTATGTTCTCAATCTGCAAAATAATCTACAAAATCCATTTTCATCTTTATTAGTTAAACATTTAATCAGTATAATTTAATAAATTATTATACGAAACTATGAATTCATCGAAATATCCGTAATAACATTGCAACAAAATGAACGAGACCCGGACATTGTCAATAATAATAAAACTACCGAGCAATGAAATTGACTATTTGAAATTCCTCTATAGAAACTCTTAGAAGGCATCTACCAGTTTTATTTACAAGTGCGTTTCTTTGTCAAGATATTTTTAAAGTAGATTATATTACTACATTATTGTCAATATTATCAGTAAAAACAATCGTTTACACTGCTCTTTACAACCTATCTATCTTCTGAAATACATTTCAAATAATAATACAGAGTTATCGAGGATGAAATGCAAAAGAAATTCAAAGGGTTAATAATTGTAAAAAGAAGAAATCAGGAATAGGTGATTTTGACTCAGCTGGCGGTTTTAGTGTTAAAAGCTGACAGTAACACTTCACGTAAACTTGATGATAGCGTACCTGAGGATTATATATCCATTGTTGATTCCCCTTGCTACCGTGACAAGGATAGAGGATGACATCAGTGCCGCTGTAATCCAAGCACGACTCGTCTCGACGGATCTCACCGGTCTTGCTCAACATCCAGTACTGTGACAAACGATCAAGATTAATGGCCATGGATTTTGACCTCCAACGTTTGCCTATGACCGATGGTTCTGACAGTCGTGTACAGGTGCATGCATTCAAAGAACTGCTGGCGAAAGGATACGCCTGGAATCTCTTTCCTACCAAATTTGTCGGAAATATCGAGCTGCCAAATTTTTCCAGTATTCCCAGCATTGATGAATGAAATTCCATTTGAGTCTCATAAAAAAGAATTCCCCACGAAGTCCATATGAAATTGTTTTACCACGAAGGTGCAATATTGAATTCTTTTTTTCAGATTGTATATCGTTAATAAATTGATGATAAATGATTGAAGTTGTTTATTATTATTTGAGTTTTCATTGAAGTACGGAATCCTCATTAATTACTGTGGAATTTGAAACGTGTTCGAAATGCAACGTATAATGAAATTCTTTTCGAATTAAAATGACGTTCTTCATTAACAAATGGAAATTTGAAAAATTGAACGGTTATGGAAAGGATGGGTTTCCTGATTGAAGTTAACTTCTTCCAGTGAACATTCATTATCATTCTACATCTATTATTCATTGTTCCATGGTAATTGATGAATGTTGTCCAACTTTTTTCATGAAAACCAAGGGATGCTTCGTCGTTGGTAATTACTGGGACAATGTTCTACATTTAAGTTTGCCGGTAATGGATAGTTAATACTTTCGACATTTATGAGTCTCATAAAAGAAGTTGTTAGGCGCGAGTCGAGAAAAATTTGTCGACTTTCCCTGCACCGTTCAAGCGTTCCTTTTTCTTTGGGATAGTTCGCTAGCGTAGCGAAATTATGAAACTTCACAACTGAAGTAAAAACGGTAATTGTCAGCTGAATTTCTCTCCTTATAAATTAATATTATGCGTATAATAGATGAATATAAAATTCGCTCGAACGGAGGCTGATAATGGAAACTGGAAGTATTAACGGGACTTCGAGAATTCCGAACTTTCGACTTTTCTTTATATTTAGGAGGGAAATTTTATTTAACAGGGATTTTGTTTTAGCAGTAAACATTTATGTTTGTAGAGTTAAAAAGTATATTTCAGTTAAAAACAGAATACCAATGAAATATACCTTGTTAAGCATAAATTGAAGTTAAATTAAAGTATTCGTAAAAATAAGAGTAATAAAAGTTTTCTGATTATGAAAATCGTTTAGTTAAAATTATGTAAATAATATCCTGTGTCTTTATACACGTACACCAAATATATGTGATACTGTCAGAACCATTTAAAATGATAACACATCACATCAGCCGTATCATGCAACGTTGTGCTTAAAAGCAGCAGGATTAGTATCATGAGAAGCGAGGATTTATATCATGAATATATTAGGTGTAGGCAAGGGTTACTGTTTCAGAAGAAAACTAATAGCTTCAGTTAGTTTTTGCTTGGAAGCAATATCAGGTCATCAAAAAGCAATTTGCAACTTTTTTAATGCAGATACTTGACGAGACCATTTTTTCAATCCCCCGAGATTATCGTCCGCCGTTTTTATAATAATCAAACTGTAATTATCGTTACATCGAGAGACCATTAAATATATGAAACCGAAATGGACGAAATATAAAAATTAACAGAAAATATTTTTATCCACTTTTTACTCTTGAAACATAGAAAGAAAAGAAGAATATACGTTGAAATTTTACCATTCTCTTCGTATTATTATTAATGATGTAATCCTATACGTAATTGAATACAGATTTTAATTATGCATCGTTATTACGAGATGAAACATCACTTTCTTTTTCTCAGCTTTGAAAAGTAGAACGAGAAATAGGGAATATTACGTATAATATATTTTTAGAATTTTATTCGTATTGCTTATAATATTGTAATTTTAATTAAATTAAATTAAATGTTAATCGAAGAATTTATTCTATTAATCTATATCGAGTGCAACAATGATTCATTCGATGTTGCAATGGTAGCACGTTTACTTTCATCGAAGGGCTGTTTATTTGTCAGTAAATTGTCACATTAGCCGATTTCTAATTATCGATAATTGCCTGCGATAAACCTCATACGGCGCGGAAATGTAATCGCTCGGTCTAATAGCAATCTGTCCAACCTGTCAGAATCACGTTCCCGATGTCAGTTAGACGTTGGTCACCATTGACACTGCTCATTTAACTGAATTATTAACTCGGTTACCGATAACTACTTTTCATTAGATCGTCGTCAAACAATTATTTGCCATTCCTGTGTATCGATAATCGACTAATACAACAATCAGTGATTTAATCAGTATGCGTGATTGCAACTGATGATTGGCTCTAATCATGATATATGATATGTGGCTAGCTGAGGATATTATCTTGTATTCAATACTGGTAACTACACAGTGTCATAAAAAATTGAATAAGACAATAATTAATTATGCTTGTGTCATACTTCTAAAGAAATACAAAATACAATCAAATGTTTACTAAGCCATGAAATAAAAATTTACATTGGACGTCCAGTCTCTTATGATATTGATTAACGAATCTATTATCTTCTTCGGAATAAAAACCGTTGCATAAATTTTTCAAAATAACTGATACTATTTTTAAGTAAAAGTATACGTTCTTATTTTCTAATATTCCGATTCAATTAACATTACACCACCAATTTGTAAAAACAATGAATCCATTCGTTTCACATAAAAACGACATTTCATCTAATTCGATAATGTAATTTCTATGCATGAAAAATCAATACAAATAATTTAAAATCATTTAACCCACACGATTCAATTATTAGTCGCTCGAATACTAACTCTGAGTCAAATTCTATGCGCGTAAGATAACATTACCATCAGCCTAATTGCTTGATCGTCGATCGAAACGTAATCAGCAATCAGCGGGACGCGGCCGAACGAAGGGAGCGGGCGATAAGATAAGTATTCCGTCCTGGTAGAATGTTAACAATCCGGAATTGTATTGTCCCAATCATTCGAACACGTCGAAGTCATCAATAAACAGAAGTGGTCGCGACTCAATTAGAGGCAGCCCAGTCAAGCCGGGTAACGCTTAATTACCGTGAAACCGCGGCTTAATTGCTGGGGCAAATAGCTAAATTAAAGCGGCGCTTTACGAGGCCGAAGCGAGCGCCGACTGATTGTGTTTTTGGTTGTAACTGGTTGTCACGGTTGTTAAACCACGCCGGCTCCGGAGCTTTTGTGCGAAACGACGATGCCCGGATCCGTGGGCGCGCGCGCACGGTTTCGTTGTCGTTGACGCAGACTTCGTGCGCGTGATTTTAACGACGAGACGGGTGCACGATCCTGGCGAACGGTTCCCAAGTGTTCGACACGGTCTGATGCATCTAACGAACTCTTTCTCTCAATATTCTTCTTTTCAAGAATCAATCGTTTTTTATTCTTTTTTTGTTCTATTTTTAATTGATCAAATGTTTGAAAAATATTCGTAATACATTTGCTGTCTATACTATGTGTACGAGTTGATGTTGCTCGAAAAGGAAGTGAAATGAATTTTCTGTATTGGTATTTGAAGTGATGACACATTTCTGCAGTGTTTTGGAATTTTAAGACGCTTTGTTTATTAGCATTTGTAAGATTTAGAAAATGCGGGTAGCAATGTTTGTGAATTTACTCATTGCAATTTGAATCGAGCGAATAATAGTGTTAAGTGGAATGTTAATATTTGAAGTTGTAAGTGGTTTTGTTTAAAGTCAGACATGATTTTGAAACGAAACATTTTTCATTTGTTGAAATGAAGATTTGAAATGGGGAATATTTTTCTTGAATGTTTGACTGTTGGGAATGTGATATTATTTCGATTACTATGAAGGGTTGAGCGACGAAGATCGCGAGAACTTAGGAAACTGAATGGTAGCGCCATCTGACGACGATACGTGCAACCTTCGTCTTCACAAAAGCTTCTCAAGCTTGAAAAAGCACGATTATGAATATGATCATGATAACTTCTTAAAAAGTATCAGCTACAGAATAATATAAAAATATACAATTCATATGATCATTGCTGTAAATGCATAAACTTCTATCCTGATTACAACAAAAAACACACATCGATGTCAATACACAGTATGTCATACATTTCACTAATATTTCAAACGTATTAATAAAAGCACCCAATTTTTGATCCTTAATTATCACCACTGCGCGTAATATAATTTCTTTCCCATCAACCGCACGAAGTTCTGTACTTCGGTATTTTTACAATTTAATATTTACAACATTTCAAGTACCTATATTCCATCTAACATTTCGAAATTGATAAATATTATTTACAAAAGCCATTTATAAATATCCAACATTCACCGAGCTCTGAATGTATTCGATGAAGAATCCTCCAGCGCGCAACTCGATTCTCATATCTCGATTGGAGCACTTCGGCTCCTTAAATGTCAATTGCAATTTCAGCCATGCCGTTGTCTCCGAATGTATCATCGTTAAACTATAAGAGCCGCGTTAGACGAGGAAAATGTTCTACGCCGAGTCATTGGAAAATCGATCCGTTTGCAACCCCTCAATCGAGCCGGTCAAGCCTCCTCGAGATCGATTTCGATTTTAAGTGTGTCACGCTCGTTATTTTCAATTAACAATTACCGACGCTTAATCTGCTACCTTCGAGCTTTAAATACCGTGCTCAACGAGGAATAAGTCCGCGGGGGAATCATTGCGCAACCGATTTGCTCGCGATCGATCAATCACAGAATTTCATCCCCTTAGTGATTGATGGCAATTTTAATTGCGTTCCTTAATTCTTCTTCATTTGGAGATAGCTCTACGCGTGATCTAGCGTCTGCAAGCTCCGATCCTCATATTTCATGAACGATTCCTTAAGGATTATTTAATTATTAATTACATTGTGAATTTTTGGAACACTGATTTGATAGTAAATTATTAATCGAAGTATTTGAACCTTCGATGAATAGATTATGAATAGATGTATATTTGCGTAATTGTTTCCAATTTGAGATTATTACCTCTCGATTTAGTAACTTTGAGCTTTACGCCTCTGAATTGATGGAGATTAAACCCCATGGGAAACTCTTGGAAAATTGATTTGCTCGTCTATTGAAGCCTGTGGGCCAACTAGCGATCAATGGCTACGTTAACTATGTCATTGTAATGAATTTAACCCTTCTACCATTAAAAGCCGCTATAGTGGTCATCAGTGATTCTGTCTGTGCGCGAGAGGATGATATCCCTTTAAATATCATACTGTCGTACAGCAATGAAATTCATTTATTAATTCGACTGCTTTAATATTCCACTGTTACCATAGATTCTTCAGAAATATAATCAGAATAATCCAACAATTTTCCTAAAAATTCAGTCTAACTGTTCCATAAGAATCAAAATTGAGGATGTTTCTTAACCCTTTGCAGTCGAAAGTTTCGCACTAGGAATATTCAACATTTTCAGTGAGATACAAACGACATTCTTTGAAGCTAACTAATGAGAACATGTACATAAATTAGGAAACAAAGCTATTTTATTTCAATATTTCACGTATCGATGTATTATACACAGCAGAATGTTATACGTAAGACTAGAATATTACTATGTCAAATCTGGTGCTGACCGAGAGTCACCTCTCGAACGCAAAGGGTTAAACAAAATTTCATACAGAATGTCTAAATAATAAATAAAATACCCTTAACCCTTTGAACTCGGGCATTTTTCATTAACATTTTCATCGTAACATTTTCTAATGAGATAAAGACGATACTTCGTAAAACTAACTCGAAGAGAAGTCACAGGTATATGGAAGAACAATGCTATTTTACTTCAATATTTCTCAAACTGATGCATTATACGAAGTATAATATTAAGTATCAAATTTTATAGTTTTACTGTATAAAATCAAGTGGTGAGTGAGAGTCACCTTTCGAGTGCAAAGGGTTAAAACAAAGTATGAAAGACAGGTAAATTTTCATCTAAATTATAAATCAAGAATCGTTCACGACACAAAAAGAATAGCAAAAGAAGCTACACATTCTCATAAAAGAATCGTTTTCCATGTCGCTATTGTTACCCATTTCTCCCGCTGAAATTCAGCTAGAAGTAACACAAGTCATAATAACCCGGTAAGAATAGCGCGCCTCCCGACGCGAACCGAAGATTAATTCACCGCGACGTAGCCGGACTGAAAATGACGACAATCCGCAGATAGTTGACGGCTAGGGAAACCTGACTTAGGTCATCGGACCGCTACAGAGAAGGGCGGACGATTGATGAGCAGCTGCGCCAGATTAGCGGCGTTACTAATTGCAGCGAAATAGGTCGGAGCTTAGCATCGAGTTAGCGTGCAAGTTAAATGGTAAACGTGTCGTCAGTTAATGGTCCCTTTTTCTCCTTCGCCGGACGATACTTGTACCCTGGCAGAGCGATTATCGTAAACGATCGCTTACCGAGGCTTGTTCATCGTTTGAACAGAGTGTACAACGGTTAGGTAACTGCGGCGAAATAATTTAGTGGCCCGCGTTATAGCACGACTCAGGTGGTTTCGAAATTTTCGATCAGTTTATTTTGGCCGTTTAATCGAACGCTCCGGCACTCAGCGATGGAAAACGCGCCGGGATTATGCTGATCCGGCAATGTTTCAAAGAGATTCCGAATTTTACGAGTATAATAGAAATTCATGGTGTAAACACGAGTTTTATATAAAATACATTATTCAATTTTATCTATTAGATTCTCGATTCCATGGAAAATGGTAACTGTACATTTTAGAAATATTCTCGAGTCACTGAAATTATCAGAGAATTAAACGTAAGATGTATAAAAGAGAATTTTTCCAATTTTCTGAGTGTTCACAGAAACGTAGGAAACTGAATTAAATATAATCTTTAAATTAAGTCGCCTAATTGCATTGTTTCGTTGACATTATAGTATCGCGAATTTCGAATCCAACCGTTTTAAACACTTCAATTATCCAGGCACGCTAAAATTCAACAGAAAAGAGACGATCTCGGGAATAACTAAATAACGGGATAGGTAATCCGAAGAAATTATTCACGTGTTAATTATCTCCGGATCTGAAACCGTCTTCTCCGATTCCTTTGTCGTCGAAATTAGATTGTAATCGTACCGTCGTACCAAATCACAAGCAAGTAGAGGTTTAAATATCCCATCACCATCAAGGATCCCGTTCAAACAGTCAGATGCCGAAATTAGCGTCGAATTAGGTGATTAGATGGAACCACGTGCCCCGCAATTATTCCAAAACTGTTTAACTCGATCGTTTCGTTCGGTCGATTTTCGAACTCGTGTACCTGATTGCCGCCCTGGCGGTGACAGGGATATAAACCCACTGGCTGGTGTAAGTCTTCCGGTTTCCCTGGCGAGTCTATACATATGCTGCTAACGAGGTGTCTGATCTGAATTGAAATTCAAGAATATTTCCATTACTATCCGCTGCACGAACCGATAAGCAATGCATCGATTTCTCACAGTTTATAAATAAAACAATATCTCGGGACGTTCATTGGTCCCGATATGTCTGCTTTCGATAGAATCGTTGTCCTTGCTTTTCTTTGATTTTCCTGATCCTAAAGCTTCCTGATGGAAAAACACAAACACAGGATAAGCCTGGGAGTGCATAAAAGGGAACATGCAAGCGTGGCTCGGGATATGTTACGGGGTCAGCATATTTTTCTTGGCGAAACGAAAAGTCAACCTCTCACGTGAGTCGTTCGAGTGTGTCAACATTAATCGGCTAAGCGATCGAACTGAGATATTAGACATATTTTAGAATATACTTAACTTTCAACAATTTTTTATGCTTTGAATAATTAATCTTCGGGATTATCGATGTTTCATTCTGAAAGCTTTGAATACTTAATTTTCAATGTTTTTAGTATTCGATTCTGAAGATTTTCAATGTGTTTATGTTTTATTTTCATATTGCATATATATGAAATTTAATAATTTCTTATTCAAAGGATTCGCAATAAAAAACTACCAAAAAATAAAGCCGAGTTTTCGTTTCAATGAATCCACACACAAATAAATCGTTCAACAGGAGCATTCTGGCTGAAATGCATGGTGCAGTGATAACGACGATAAAAATAAATGTAATCTAATATCTCTTGAACAACAAATCGGGAATCTGAAGCAAAATTTTCCGATATAAAGTTCTGTTTTCCCGGAAATCAGATTTTTCTATTTTCCCAGATCCAGGAAATATTGCGTTATTCATGATTTAATGACAATTGATTTTCTGGAAATCTAATTTCTGGAAATATGAATTTAAGTTTCATATAGGAAAATCGTTCATCCTATAATTTCGATTTACTGTTAAATCGAGTACCAGCTTCCATGAATTTTTACCATTATTATCACTCCAAGTTTTATACAGAGTGTACCACAAGTTTTCGTACAAACTTTGTATATTGTACAATTAAAACTATTTTTAACGATACTCGCATAAATAATTCCTTGAACGATCCCGTATTTCCCAGTAGTAATATAAACAAGAATTTTATTATTAATAATTCCATAAATTCCCAGATATATAAATAAAATTTCAAAATATCGAATCCTCCATTTATAAAACTAACAATAAAAAATTAACATTTCCCATATATAGCATGAATAAACATATCTCAAACAAACTTAAAAAAAAAAAACACCAGGATCCTCTAAAATTCTCAACAAAGTTCCCCTATAAAACTCAAATGAACCACATTGCAATGAAAATATCAAGAATATCTAATCCTCCATTAAAACTCAAATAAACGACATTGCAAATAAGACACCAAAAACGCTAAAATTCTCAACAAAATCCCCCAATAAAATAAACCATGTTGCAAACAAAGGTATCAAATACTTCTAACAAAATCCTCTCCCGAAACTCGAATAAGCGACACTGGAAGTAAAATACCAAACACTGTAAAATTCTCCAAAAATAATGCTCCCATAAAACTTGAATAAATCACACTGCATCTAGTGCTACAAAAATTCTTCGAGAGCAACAAGTACCCAAGAGAACGCAGCCCAATTAGAACTTCTCGATAAAGAGCCGCCAGGTAATGAACGCAACGCGCTCGTCTTACTCGCCGCGGCGAAACAGGCGGACAAAGTTTGCACGGAAACCAGCCCGCGACACTCTGTATTCCGCTATGCAGATGCAGATTCAGCTTCCCGTCTATTTGTACCTGATTTCCGCCCTGTCGATGGCAGGGGTAGAGTCCGGCCGGTTTATGCAAGTCTGCCTTGCGTGCCGGCGAATCCAGACAGGTGCCACCTCCCTCTCCGAGATTGCGTACCTGTTCATTAGTTAGTGCCGTCATTTCTGGGATTAGAGACGTTAGGCGGAAACGTTAGTCGGGACCGAGTGCACTAAGGGCGGGGGTGGGGGGTGGAATATTCGTGCACCACCGCGAACACCGAGAAGAACGGGACGATCTATCGATTCGATCAGCTGGAAGTTAACACTAAACCGTACCGACACTTTTCCTGCCGTAACCAGTCAAATAACTGGCTGTAATATAAGGATAAACAAGTTAGACGACAAATGTTTTGCAGTGAAAATAGAAACAAAAGGAAGGGCAAGAATTGAAAAACTGAGCAATCTGACGATATAAGAATTGATATATTAACCGTTTGAGTCCCACACTGTTTCGTGAAATTTAGGGTGTTGATAGTGATACAAACTGGGAAGAAGTGATTTTGCGTAAGATTAATTAGAGAAGAAACACTGAAATTTATTTCCCTTTTAGTACTCCTTGCGTAATAATAGAAATATATAGTTAATAATATATGTGATTAAGAAAATTAATCAAATATAGAAATACCAGTAATTAAAAAGAATAACACAATCTTTTATAGTATCTAGATGTATTTAATTTTATATTAGATCAGGTTGAATAATTGATAAACAAATTACAAAGTACAATTAATAAACAAATAAACCGAGAATGCAAACTGTATAATTCCTTTGTATATTAATTCCTTAACTTAACCGTTCCTTCTTCAAAATACACCCCTTATATATACCTTTATAATTTTCAAACTCGATATTCTCAAAAACGGTGCTCCCAATGAAACAATTTTATTCTTTCGTTTCACTTCAGTTTTTTTTTTTAAATACAGAACTACTTCTTTTCAATTTGTATCAACGAATCCGGAACACCCTGCATATTTCCCTGGATTCCACCCTCGTCAACCCCCTACAGTTCGCGCCGTTCTCTCGCAGTGTTTGCGGACCGGTAGAAAATATTCGGTAGCGACAAAATTTCGTCGCGCCACGGCTGGAACAACAAGATACACAAATCAATACGAGTGTAACAATCGAATGAGCCACGCGAACTCGTAAAGTTGTCGAACCGTTCGAACGAGACAGAGAAAGAGAGGGAGGAGCGAAGAAAAAAGAATAGAGCGACAGAGGGATACGGATCGTGTCCGGGCACCTCTCCAGCAGATTTTCCTTTTCGTTGGCGTTGACGGTGAATGGTTCTTTTGAGTTCGTTGATATATTTATGTGTGTTACACGATGATCGATTTTATTGATTCCGAATTGTTTCTGGGCGCCTGGACCTCTGCACGCTCCGTATGGATTGGGCGTGCGAGCTTTATTGAAGGTACGAAGTGTCTATTAGCTTCTTTTTCGTGGAAATACGGTGGCACCTCGATTAACGCTAGAACCACCGAACAGTAAAATTGATTATTCTGTGTTTTGTTATCAGATTTACACAGGTACATTCATTGAGTTTTCAATTTAGTTATATCCTAGTTTGTATTTATCTGAATCAATTTATTGAATAATTTAACGGAAAATCGTCTCTACACGAGTCTCATCTGATAGTTCCAGTATTAATCGAGTTGCTATTTTTCGTGGTCTAGATTGTTCAAAGTGTTCGTCAAATTAGAACAATAATTTGGATTTTCGTAATTAGGTAATGATTTGAAATATATATGATCGAATTTTGTAAATATAGTTTGAAAAATATTATTTAGCCTACATTTATCTTGATTGAAATTATTTGTTAAATTAATTTAATTTTGATGTTAGAGTAAGATAGTGTGATCGTTTTTGTGACGCTGTAGACAATGTTTAGTAAGCACTTATTTTTTCACAAATGATGGTTTGTAATTATTTGTTTTATATTCATTTTATTTTATTTTTCTGGGACTAAAACGCTTAAGCACACCTGTGTATTTATCTATAAATCGATTTTACGGACTTTGAATTGCTTGCAGAGCACACTGTTCTTTTTCTTCAAGAAAAAAAATGGCATGCTGAGTTTTATGAGCGTATTCTGGCCATTAAAGCTTTTATGGAAAATCGATGTGTCTATAAGGGTTTCAGAAATATTTGTGTTTTATAGAAATAGTTGAAAACTGCAGTACTGAGAATAATGGAAATGAGAAGGTGTAATTATTTTTATGATTTATAATTGTGTTTCGTTAATGTTCTCGACTTTCAATAAGTGTAAACAGTTTAATTTGTACAATGAGAAGTTTTTGAAATTGAAAGTACCGTGTGTCCGATCACAGGCTGACCTATACTACTTGCACTCTATTATAGACACGAAATCTCGCGAAATATCCAAAATACAATGATAGAATTAAAAACCAATAAAAACAACTAAATTAAATTATAAACACAAATTTGTAACAACAATTGCTAGATCAAAAATAACATATTTCAAGCTCTACATCACTTCAACAAAAACACCCTTACTCATCTTTCCCGAAACAACAAATCCTAAAATAATTCCAAATCATTACCCGACAATATTTACAATTTCAGATCAGAATTCGAAAAAATCACGATACCTTCGAACAATCTAAAGAAACCAACGGAACTACCAATTCCGCTAAACAAACTCCGCTTCGTACCTCCGATGAATGAAACTGCTCTTGCCGCAATAATTTCAAGCCGATTTCCTCGAGTGAAAAACCCGTCGGACGTTCGACAACCTCGAAACGAACTCGCGTTGCTCATCGACGGTCGACCGTAGAAAGACCGCAAAGCTCCCGGATCGAAAAGTACCGTGCTCCGTCGCAGCCGCGTTCGATTTCGTAGCCGAGCAGCAGCAAACCGGAAATGAGCGTAGCTCTTGTTTTCGTTCCGTGGAAATCCACGCACGGTTTCGGGTTTCGGGGAACTCGCGGCCTCTCGGCGAGTCAATCGCGGCGCACACGTGTGCGTGCATTTAGAAACCGGGCCGCATTCAGTTACGGAGCTCGGTCAGCAGTTTCGATTCCTGTGCATGCAAGAATTCTGTGGTCGCTGCAGTTTCAACGCGAGCATCTTCATCCCTTTCAGCCTCTCCTCGTCGTCGTCGGCGGCGGCGGCGGCGTCGGCAGCGGCGACGGTAGCTAGCTAGAATAAAAACTAGTGATTTATCGTCGACGGTTCCGATATAATTCTGAATGGTCCATCGACTCAATTCCCGACGTCAGCTTTATTAGAGTGGCTCGGAGACTCCCATGTGGACTTAATTTTTACGAGGGAACTTCCTTCCGTGGATAGCCACGATGAATTTGGCTCTTGTTGGGGAAACGGCTTGGGCGTGGCGAATTCTGATTGCACCGGGTAATTATTTTCTTATCGGTTTTCGGGGACTGATCGTTGGAGAGATGGATCGCGGGTTTTTGGGGTTTGTGGGGTAGTTTATTGAGTAAATAGAGTATGTAATAATTGGTAGATTGTATTTCGTTGGATGCTTGATTTCGTGTGTTGTATATTTATGCGGAGTTTCATTTGTTCCTGGTTCTTTGGAAGATTGAATTTTGCGATTCTTTTAAGTTGTAGATTTTAATGACTTTTCAGTTTTGCGGTGGGTTCCGTGTCGTTGGTTCACGGTAGTTTTGGTAGCATTATATCATACTACTTTATATTGCTTTTAATATTGTTGAGACTTCTTTGGGGAGGTGTAGACGTTGTTATATACTTTCGATAACGAGTTATAGTTAATAAAAAGATACCAAGTTAATGTTTCTATGCGCAACACTTGCAATTTGCAGTTCGCAAAAGGTTTCCAGCAATTCCTAGAAACCCAAATATAAACATTTGTGAAAACTACATTAATTTTCACAGTACACGTTAACTATCGCGTCTAACAAAACTAAATGCTGTTGTAAAAAATACTACTCTAAGTGTAAAAAAAAGAGAGTGCGATTAATATATAGATTTTATTAATAGTATTATTAATATATATAATTATAATATATTAATTAAATTCTTGACTCTGTTGAATAAAAATAATACACCATGTATAATTATATTATACACAATATAATATTGAATACTGAATTTTCTAACTTAACTGTATCAAACAAAGTAGTGACTGTAAGTTATCTTTCGAGTGCAAAGGGTTAACCCTCAGCAGTCCTATATCGTGTCAGAACGTCTACTAACAATTTCTCTATATTTATTTGTAATATCACAATTGTACCATTTAGAGGTACCACCTCAGTGATTCCCAACTATTCTTCAATAAACAATTCACGTCGTATCAACACTAAAACTACCGAGCATTTAAATGAACTTTTCCAAATTCCTCCATAGAAACTTCAAAACTGCATCTATTGAGACTAATTGATTTCCAATTAAGTTTCCGTAATGCTACATCAACCTCTTCAATAATTTCTCAACGAAACAACATATTTCGAATAATTGCAAAACGAAGACATCAGGAATGGTCATTTTAACCCGTAGTTTTAGCATTAAACTGTAATGGAATGAAACAACGTCGATGTGGACTCCAAAGCGAGAAGCCAAGAGCACTTCAGACCGCAAAGGGTTAAAACGTCCAACAACGTTCGTCTCAGAGCTTGAACGCCATACCCATATTCGCCACAATGCATCGTCTTTTTCTCCAAAAAAGAGAAATAATTGCAGCGTGATTTAACCGAAGACACCGAAAAAGAGAACTGCCACCGTAGAAAGGCAGGAAGCGAAGGGGAAGAAGGGAAAGGGCGGACGGGGTCGCGGGTGAGAACATAAGTTCCGAGGCGGCGGACGGCTCGTCCAAGGGAAATTGTTATTTCGCATGCGGCGCGAACCGCATTCCGAAGCGCGCGCCGCGTGAAATGCTTCTTCGTGGAAATGTCCGGCCATCCTTTATGCGTTCTTCCTTTTTCCCGCGCCCTTTCCCCCTTTTTTCCACTATCCGCCCGGCTGTGTAAGAGTTTTCCGCAGCCGTCGCGCGTCGAGAATGCCGGTGTCGTTGCGCGCGAAGAAAAAATATGGCAAAACGCATTCCATTCGCGCGTTCGGATCGGGGGCGAGAGGCTGCGGAGAATGCTCGCGGAACTGGAAAAGGGTTGTGATCGATACGATTTCTGTGTTATAAGCCGAGACGACGAGCGACTCTCTCTCTCTCGCTGCTTTGTTGCGCGAGCTGAGACCGGGACGTTTTATTCCTCGATTCTTCACTCTTTTCGGGACAATTCGAATTTTCTGGTTTGAGATGGTTTACGTGAAATATGTATTATATGTTTGCGTGTCTATGCTGTATTAAATGCAGTCTATTTGTTTGTTTGTTTTCTAGTGGGATTCATCAACTACTTCTATTACATCGTGTCAGACTCGCGATGAATATTATCAACCGGTATTCTGTAAAACTAATGGAAACATGTACATAAATTAGGAAACAAAGCTACTTTATTTGAATATTTCACGTATCGTATCGTATGTTTATGTTTACTTGTTTGTTTGTTTTTTAGTGGCATTCATCAACTACTTGTTGTATTACATCGTGTCAGACTCAGGATGGATATTATCAACTCGACGAATCTAAATGTTATTTCTTCATTTTTCATATGAAATATTACTTGTTTACTATCAATCTTCGAGCTCTAGAGGCAACGTAGACATAAAATAAGCATCGAATTTTTGTGTTTTTCTGTAAAATCATTAACGACAAAGTATCTGTGTCGAGCACTGTTGTGAAAGAAATCGTTAAGGGGTTAAATTGTGTATTAGAATTCGAGACGGGTAGATCGATTTAATTTAAAGTTACTTTGTTACTGTGAGTTTTGTAAGAAGGATAATAATCATTTCTTTGGGAATACAAATTTGATGATTATTTATTTGGAAATATGATAGTTGAAGAAGCATAAGGTAAATGTAAAATTGTGCGAATAAAGTTTGTAGGATACACACTGATTTCTTGTATCAAGTAGAAGTGTAAGTAGAAATAACTAGTATTAGTCAGACATGTTCATATTAATGACTACATCCAATATGTTTTAAACGTCGATTTTGTCATGGGAAAAGTAAAATTTAATGAAATCATTTCATGGTTTATGCTGGTTTCTTAGTCGATGAAGTAGGTTATACTTATTCATAATTAATGTATCGATTTTTTTATAGCATTTTATGAAGCTTCGTATGCTGTAATTAAATAATTATTATATAAAAACTGGCAAATGTTAGAATACGAAATTTATTACGAAAATCACCGGCTTCTGACGCTGTATACGGGTTCCAGATTAAAGGTGCACGGCTTTAGAGGAAAGCACGAAATATCCCAGTTGCGTGACACTGCAATTCACGTGGGTCTAGGAAGCCCTTAATCTGTGTATTTATGGGAGATCCAGCGGCAGACGTAAAGAAAGGGTAAAACTATGAGAAAGTCAGTGATTACACAAGAAAGTGATCAATTCTTGAACAGTTATCACGATACTTTTCTCGACGTTACTTCTGTACCATGAGTAAAAACTCTAAGAGAAACGTTAAATACGAATTACACATATAAAAGTCTTATCATTATACGTACTGGAGACCTACACTTGTAATTCTTTCAATACAGTCCACGATAAAAGTAAAAAAGTTCCTATAATCCTAGAAATATATTTTAATGAAAAGAATATTATTTAATTAATTTAATAGTCTCCAATTAAAAAGACTAAATAATTGCTTGTCGTTTAATTGTAGTGAAATATTCAGTTTGAACATTGATATTTTTATGTATTCATTTATAAATTATCTTTCGCATTAATTGTCTCGTTATTTTAAAAATGAAATATCATCGAAAGTTTGGATACTGTAAAAATAAACAATCAACTTCTCGCTGCCGGGTAATGTAAAATATAAAACACGGTTAACTTGTCCTTTTGTCGTGAACTGTACGCGACTTGAGCATTGCACACTTTTACCTTCTGTTCGCGTACTCCAGTGTACGAGAATGGTATATAAAAAATAATGGAAGAAGTTAATTGAGCGTTAAAAGTGTTATGAATTGCTTAGGAAGGGAAAGAGGTGGAAAAGGGGCGAGAAAAGTGTACATTTTGCTCACGCGACATCGTAGCTTACACAGCATTTAATTGCCGATACGAATCGCTGCTTCGTCGATATTTTAGACACGTTCCACGTGGACTGATCGATTTTTCTCTAACAGCAAACAGTTCGAATAAGTCAGTTAAAGGTAAATCGCTGTTATCAGTATTTTTATCCTTTCGTGAGGGTAATTTAAAGATTATCGATGTTTCCCTAAGTATTACTCATTACCGACTGCAATAACTTAGGAAAAAGAATATTTTAAAATTAATAGTATTCTTATTGAAACTAATTGTTACTTATGAAAGCAAAATGACTAATAAGATAATTATGATAAAATTAGTTTTTTATAATATTAAATAAAATGATAATTAATATTTCTACACTTGTTACACTTTCTACCATTTATAAGTTTCTATTATATTTATTTATATGAAAATTCGTAGTCTATTTACAAATAGAATAGATCTGTCTGATCAAAGCTTATCTACTTCTACTTCCAAATTTCTTAATTCCGATCTTCCGCATTAAATTGCTCCACATCAAACTAAAATAATCTATACTAACTGCTTGCAACAAGTGAACATTTTATTTGATACACAAACACCGAAAATCTACTGATCAAAGATCAATTGCAATATTATTCACAACAATGGTACACGGTTTAATTGACCATTCTTCAATCAACAACTTCATTAATAAATTCAATAATATAACGATCATTTCATTACTACTAAATTCAATTCCTGTGAAGTTTTCCTTAACACTAAATTTACGGGACGCGTCAATTTGACGCATATTGAATTTTATAAACATTACTTTGTAAACGTATATGTCAGTTCTGATTGATGCAAATACATGAACGTGTACTCCAATAATGTATTTTTAAATCCCTAATTTCCAAGATCTAAACGAACGAAGATTAATTCTTGATTTAGACGTACAATGTATCTTTTGACCAACTTATTAAGAAACCGAGTCACTGGTCACATCGCAATTCGATAACACGGTGGATTGCGACGGCCATCGATCAACCACGTATACAGAGATCGAGAATGTAATGACCCGTAGGAGTACCGGGGCCACGGTGCCACGAGATTATCGGCGACAAGCTCGACAATCATTTCGCAATTACGAATGCAGCGAAACAGAGGGTTGCCAGACGTCGGCCGGCGTCGCGACAGCCGGAAATAAATCGAAACTTGATTGATCGCCATGAATCCTCCATGGGAACGGAATTAATGCACTGTCAATCGCGGAATGGCCGAACCGGGGCCGCGGCTTTCCCTGTCCCCGTTGTAATACTTTAACGTCATAATAACATCAATATTTATACGTTTGTTCTTTCATTTCGACAATTCTTTCACTTTCATCGTTTTACACTCTGACCTTCTCATGGTTTGAATATTATGTCGTGGAAGTGTAATGCTATGGTTGTAAATGGTAATGCAATGGTTTTTAGTAGTACTTTCAACGTGAGACTGTCTACCTAATAGGAATATTGAAAAAAATACTCTGAAAGTAGAAGTTTATTTGTTAAGAAGTATGTGAATTGTGAGATTTTTGAATAAGTGAGATGCTAAATAAAGTAAGATATTTTAAAGTTTAAAATAAAAATTAGATATTGTTTCATTGCACAGTTTGTTGAAATATTTTTAAAACTTGATTAATATTTTGTAATTATACCTTTTGAAAAATCTGCATTCGAAATCTACTAGCTTATGTGTTCATACTTGGGTAAAGTGTTTATGATTAAATTTCTATAGAAATATATAGGTGATATTGATAGACAAATATTTGTCTGCCCATTCGCGTACCACTTCCACTTTGGATACACTCTTATCCCTTTATACCTTAACAATGTATCAAAAATTATAATTGAAATGAACTATAATAAATTTGTACGTTCAAACGTGACACGTTTTATAAAAAAAATCGATCTTACAAAAAAGAATATAATCATTAATCCACAAGATAGAAACCAGGTCTGACAATACATGTGCCATTATCACTGAAACTTCCCAACTATCTTCACATTTCCACATTTATTCCGTAAAATACCTTTCATTTCATAAATCTCTCATATTCTAAGGCAATATTGAAACGTTGTCATTCTATTGTAACAATATCCCCGCGAAGACATAAAAAAAAATATCAATAACGAAGCAACAACTGAAGTCAGACACAAAAAGAACATAACATAAAGGGAGTACGGAAGTTATTACAAGCGTTTTAATAACACTTGCTTATAAAACCGTAAATTCGTGGAAACGATTCGAGAGACAATAGCCGCGGGTCGGCAGATCAAAGTAAAGGGACTTTAATCACGAAATCGAAATCGAAAGTCCCGCCAATAGCCCCGAGGGAAACGTCTTAGCCCGCGGCCACATTTGATTCCCTTCCATTATCGAATGACTACCAACTTCGTTGAGAGCAGCCACGATTTCAACAAGCCGATTGAGGTGAATTGATTTCCGATCGGGCGCCACGGAAACCTTCAAACCGACGCTATCAGAATCGCTTTCGATCGCGGCTATCATTGTTTCCCGATCGAAGGCATTGTTTTCTTTCGCTGGCTTATCAGCATCAATCACTGTTCATGCTAGCAGCGATCGAGTTTTGCGTCTCTAACTAAAATAGCGCAGACACGTGGAAGTCGGGATGTAATTCGTGACACAATCGAAGGGTGCAATGGTTTTCCATTGGACGTGAATGGAATATATTGTGAAATATATAATATTATTCTATTAACTCTTTGCGGACGAATATCGATATTTCGGCGGGATGAAAGTTTCGTATTTGGAAGACTAAGTTGCGGACACATGATCTGATTACTCGAAGAGCAAAGGATCAGTACGTAGTTTCCTTTTTATATCAATTAAACAATTGATAGGTAAATCAGCTTCATCTGCTGAAGGTTTCATATATTTTACAGAATCTCCGTCCGCAAAGGGTTAATTGTATTATATTGTATTTTAAAATATATTATATTGAAATTAATTGGGAATTGTGTGTGTGTTTCAATTGATTGGTGGTATTTCTTAATCTATTTAAATTGGTTCATCTCCAAAGAAGTCTCTGTTATTAATTTGTCAAATGAAATTGTTAGGAAGTTCTTCTTTAAGTATAAGGTTACTTTACCCACTGACTTTATTTGCAAAAGATTTTGTGAACTTTCATAGGTCAATAAAAACATATAAAATCTTCTTTCTAATAAACTTTCCTGCATCTATTGTACTTCTCGAAGTACACAATGAAGTAATAAAACTCTCATTATCCCCTGAAAGAAGTTCGCGCTCCACACAACCAACAACTAGCAAAAAAGATTACTCAACAAACTAAGGAACTTTTAGAAAGTTCCCAATCCCCTGACATTAAACTTTCCCATAAAATCAAAAGGAACATATTGTTGCGATACATCGAATTAACGAGGTTGCGATGTATCGAACTCGTCCCTCTAGCACGAACCAACCCTTAGGATCTGAAGGGGGTTGAAATAAACTGGTCGCTAAGGAGTTGGTCAGAGTAAACGAAGACAAACGAGTAGTCTTTGAGCGAACGTTGACGTGAATAGACGTGTTGAGCTATAGACTACATTCTGTAATATTTGTATGAAATTGTAAATATTAGTGTAAATAAGAACATTGTAAATAAACATGTCGCGGGCGAGCACCCCAGAACCCGCCCAGCGCAACAATATAAAGACATCAAAACATTCAGTATCAACACCTATCAAAGATGTTACTCAAAAATATTCAGTGTATAAATTAATTCAGTGCCTTTCCATTTATTTAACACACAAATTCCTTCTACATTTAAATATCCTCTTCTTATGTCAAGATTCTCCATGTTTACCACAAAAATGACAAAAGTTGTTCAAAGTCACAGACAATACTTCAAGAATCAAGAAACACTCAATTGCAACATAAATATGTTCAAACATATTCAAACTCGTTTTCACTGCGAGTTTCACGAAGCAGTGAATCCTTTTCAACAAGCAATAATTACATTCATAGTCTAACTCAACCGATTCCTTACTCTAAAAATAAATTGAATAAAAAAACAGACTGCAGTAAAACAATCTAAAACCAGGAGAAAACTCTAAATCGCCCATTTACCTTTATTTAGGTTATTACCTAAGAATTGTGAACGAAATGTAGGTGCATTCGAAAGAAGCACTGAATTTGTCTCTATATCCAATATAATCCAGGAAACATCCGAAGCGTTCGTTCGGGGGGAGTTAAGAGAAGGGATGAAAAGGAAACCTCCTCTCGATCATTTATCCTGCCAGTGGAGGGAGCCTCCGAGCCAGTTAGATGGTAACTCAACACCGTGATGGATCAAAGTGGCGGATAACGTTGTTAGAGAAACGAATGGGCCGCTCGCTCGGCGCCCGCTCGATTCCGATGGCAGCGTTCACCTGCGAAGAAAAGATACGAGGGGCGCCCCCCCGAAGGGGGACGGACACGCGTAAATCCTTACCTCGCCAGAAGCCACCGCTTCGCCGGGTATGAAGAGCTCTGGGTAAACGTTGTCCAGGTACCATTTGAACGACTTGCAGCCTAGCTTCTTCCTTAGCGCCTTGCGGTCCGACACGTCGCCATAGTTACCCTGCAATTTGCGAATTATACGTACAGAAACTTTTCAATTGACTAACAAGGAGGAATATGGTGGTAGATCGAAGAGGCGGAATTAGGATTTAGGAGATTTAGATGTCTATATGACATTTATTATACTGTTGTAAGAGATTTATGTACTGATCTGGTGTGAAGTAATTGGTATTGTATAAATTGTGAATTAAGGGAATAGAAACCGTTGATTGAGGAAGGGAAATATTGTAGTAAACTCGTTAAAATTTGAAGTTGGGTGTTTGACTTGGAAGTTTATATTAGGAGATGTTTTCAGTAGATTGTAGCCCAATGAGTTGCCATAATTTCCATTTGAATTGGGAATTACGAATTCGGAAATGTTTGATTGAGTGAAGGGAAGGAACATAATAGTGAAGTAGGTAGAATTTGAAGATCTAAGTTATAGGTTAGGAATTATTTCTTTGTATTTATATATAGTTTCCAATTAGTCAATATAATTTCTTTACAAATGGGGGATTACAAATCCAGACATTTTTTATTTTTTAAACACTAGAAACATAGCGGTGAATTAGCTAAGTTCTGAAAATCTAAATTATAGGTTAAGATCTATATTTTCCTTATCTCTGCATATTCCAATAAATCACTATAATTTTTCTATAAATTTTGAATTACAAATTCAGAAATTTTGTATCCAGTAAACAACAGGGACATAGTGGTGAATTGGCCAAGTTCTGAAGATCTAAATTATAGGTTAGGATCTATATTTTCCTTATCTCTGTATATTCCAATAAATCACTATAATTTTTCTATAAATTTTGAATTACAAATTCAGAAATTTTTGATCGAATAAAGGGGAGAGACATGGCGGCGGATTAGCTAAGATTTGAAGGTCCGGATTAGGAGCTAGGGGGTGAATTCTATAGGGTAGAATGGAAATACGAGAACGTCGTTTCCGGGAGCACGGATTTAAAGGCACGGGAACAGGATAGCAGATATAATCGTAAAAGGGTGGGAGGAAAAGGACGGTAGCTGGAAACCCGAGGAAGAAATAAAGGGCGAGCACAGAAACACACGGTGCCTTTTATGGACTCGAGTTTAGAGCCTCGAAGTGGAATAATGGGGATACTTGTTCGGGGTGAAAGGACGATTTATGTGGCCGATGCGCGGCGAATCTTTGGGCAATCTTCGGACAGTCGTGTAAGGGGTGTCACGAAGTTCCTTTTGATACGTGGCGGCGCCGGAGGGGTGAGTTTTAGTCGAACGATGGGCAATGAGTGAGAATGACGAGTAAAATTGTACTGGCTGGTGCGAGTAAATGACCAATTAATAGGGAATTTCTTTGACAAAATTATTACTCATCATAAACATACGATTAATATACAATAATGAAAATTATTCTAACAATAGGCAATATTTAAAATCTTCGAACATTGAAAACAGAATTTTATAAGTATGAAAAGAATTACTTTGTATATTATAAATCACTAACTTCATTTATCTTAGAATACTATAAACAATAATTAAAAATCTCCGTATTTTTAACAGAACATTCAAATCCATTCACTAAATCATCAAACAAAGTGCCTCGTCATTAAATTAACTTGCACCAAGCTTCAAATAATTCTATTCAACAATTCTCAATCCCCCTTTATCATATCACACTCACCGATTAGAAACATTCATTCATTTCCCAAAATCTCTCCGGAAAAGTAACACAAAACCAATAAAATCCCCTCGGAACGCCCACCCCGTGCTTCCGCAAAGGTTCCCCAAGTCATAAACATCCGCAGCAAGCTTGTATCCCATTCGGAGAATCAGGACAAACGTCACTAACACGTCCGACCGTTCCGATCGTCTATTTGTCAGCCCTGATTCGAGACATAATGTCCGCGCGAGACTGCTTTTAAAGGAGATCCCCGAAGGAGGACCAGAGAGTGCCACTTGTTCCGGCAATATAATTTGACGTACGCGAAGGGGAAACGATTTATTTTTATCCTATCATTCCAGTCGCTCGATCGGATCCCGTTCCGGGAGGACAAGCTGCCAGGATAAAGGATGGATCGTTATGACCGTGGATAAAAGAAGCGTCTTTCAAGGGAACGCCGGGACACGCGAGCGATCCCGAGGAGTGCTTGCCACGTTTATAGCTCCCTCTGCCCCGCTCTTTTTACGAGGAGTCTCGGTCTACGGTATTCTCCATCATCGGGCCCGGTTATAGTCATTTCTTATCGTAACCGTTCCGTCGAACGTGTGCTCTAGCGGACCGCCAATAAAATCACACGCAAATGGAAACACGAGTGCCGTCACGACCACCCCTCGCAGGAAGCGTATAATGAGGCCGAGATACGTTTAACGAACCACTCGAAAAAAGGGAATGTCCCCGGATCCGGAGATTCAAAGCACGACTTAACGGAGGAGTTATGATCGACTTCCGCGCAATTAGAACTCTTTTCTGGACGTGGAAATGGCAACTGAAATTTTCCGCTGCGTCCGAGGCAATAACTTGGGGGAATGTTTGCTGATTGCTTGTGGGATCAGTAATTTATAGAGGATGAGTATGGAGTTTTGAGATGGTGACGGAGAGAGGTTGGTAAATGAAACTTTGAAGGATTTGGATAATTTAATGTTATGGTGTCGTAGGTTGTGTGGGGTATTGAGCTGTTTTATGTTTGTTCTAGTTTGTTTGATGATAGAGATTTGTTCTTGGACATTTCGAACCGATGGTAGCTGAAGAATAATTTAATTATCGAATAAGTTGTCTGGTTTGTTGTTCACTGATATTTGTTCATTTGCCGGTTTTAATATAGAGAATATAATATTTTAGATCACTGTTGGTGGAGTAATCTGCGTTGAAGTTGATGGATACTCTGTTTTGTTGTAATCGTTATATACTTCAACAATTTTCTTTATACTACCTCCTAATGTCACAATCATATGAAATGCAACATATAATTTCAAATTTCAACAGATGTCAAAAGTTTTTAAATAAACTACAAGATTACCACACTAAAATATAATTGAATCAAGATACAATGGCCGCTGATAAACATCTCCAGTTTTATAGATTCAAATAACTAGTCGTCAATTTCCCTCATTCCTCATAATTCCTTTTTCAACCTAATCCATCTCGAGGAACCTGCTAAACAACCCCAGTTCCCCAAATTCAATTAACTAACCATCAATTCTCTTCATTCCTCGTAATTCCTTTTTCAACCTAATCCGTCTCGAGGAACTCGCTAAAATCCCCAGTTCCCCAAATTCAAGTAACTAACCATCAATTCTCTTCATTCCTCATAATTCCTTTTTCAACCTAATCCATCTCGAGGAACTCGCTAAAATCCCCATTCCCGAAATTCAACTAATCAATGCGTTTTATTCCTCGCCAATCTCCTTTCCCTCGCGATTTATCTCGTATAGCCCCGAGACAGAAAGCGTGCGAGTCGCTTCAGCATAATCCGTCTCGAGGAAGCTGTCGGAAGTAAAACCAAGATGACGAGTCTGGGACGAGGTGGTGGGTGGACGGGCGTTCTGAAAAAGGTTACTCAAAGCAGAAGTGCTCACCTTGTCGTGACCTATCCTCTGGTAGTAGTACTTGGCGTACTCGTCTAGCCACACTTCGCTCAGCCTTATGCTGTTCCTCTTGAGCACGTTCACGCCGCTACGCCACTTGTACGGCGAACGTTTCCGGAAGATGTGGCCCACGTGCGAGCACGGCACGATCTCCAGAGTACCTGGGACCGCAAGTCGAAATTTCATTCGTTCGCCACGGACTGACGAAACGGCTGATTGCCGGGGAAACAACTTTAGTCCGCAGGTAACGGGGCCGGTCTGTATACTCGATCCACGATGATCCCGGAACCGTTCCGGGGGATTTAAGCTTTCCGCGGTTGGCGACCGGTACCCCGCCACTTCCGGAAGCGGAGGAAGGTGGGGGAATTCGGTCGGCGAGAAGGGAGAGCGTTATTGGCCGTTGAAAGGGTTGTATGGGCGGTTTGCTGTGATATTGGTTTCCATTTGTTTTTGGGGGATAGTGAAGAAGTAAATGATTTTGATATGATAGATGAGGTATTTATTTATTGTATTTAGTTTATTATGATGGTGGTGTCGATTTATATTTGGGGCACAGTGAGAAATAAATGATTTTGGTGTGATAGATGAGGTGTTCATTTATTTTATTTAGTTTATTATGATGGTGCCAAAAATGTATTTTGAAGAAATAAATGATTTTGATATGATAGATGAGGTATTTATTTATTGTATTCAGTTTATTATGATGGTGGTGTCAATATATATTTGGGGGACAGTGAGAAATAAATGATTTTGGTATGATAGACGAGGTGTTCATTTATTTTATTTAGTTTATTATGATGGTGCCAAAAATGTATTTTGAAGAAATAAATGATTTTGATATGATAGATGAGGTATTTATTTATTGTATTCAGTTTATTATGATGGTGGTGTCGATTTATATTTGGGGCACAGTGAGAAATAAATGATTTTGGTGTGATAGATGAGGTGTTCATTTATTTTATTTAGTTTATTATGATGGTGCTACAAATGTATTTTGAAGAAATAAATGATTTTGATATGATAGTGGTGTTAATTTATTTTTGGGGAATATTGAGAAGTGATTTCAATATGATAATGGTGTTAATTTATTTTTGGAGAATATTGAGAAATGATTTCAATATGATGATGGTGTTAATTTATTCTGTTTAGTTTGTTATGGTAGTGACGTAAAATTATTTCGAAGTATTGAGAAAATAAATGATTCAGATGAAACTTAATGCATACTTCATATTTACGGGTAATTAATGCTTTTCAATTTAACGTATACGCGAACATTGATCAATTGAATCATTTTGATTATCTTACCGTCGTAAGAATTATTGCAATTAATTTAGATTACGATTTTCTTCTATACACCTACGCTACAAGGATGCATGCAAAATGTTTATAATACTGAACGAACTATAATAAATGTAGTTTATATAACTACGATTTTCCGAACTGTAATTATCAAATGTATCAGATAATAACACAAAAGACAAGTCTAAAATTCTTGAAAGAGGAAACGAGCGTCATATTTTCTAAGGTTTGAAATCAAGATAGTGTGCACTCTTGTTCATTGAAAATTCCTGATCCAACCTATTTTTCTTTAATCATAAAGAACATCGTACGTTCTCAAAGCAAAAGCTTTTCCACGAGAAAGCTCTGCTTATTCCATTTCTGGCAATTTCTTGGGAACAGTTTTTACCATAGCGTGAACATACCTCCGCACATCCAGGTCTTGAACGAAAGCTCGAGATTTTCGCCGCCCCAAATGTCGAAACCGCTGTCGTACGTGCCGAGGCGGTCAAAGAAAGCTCGATCTATCGAAAAGAGGCCACCGGCCATGGTCGGCGACCAAACGGGCTCCGCGGGATTCTTGTGCCTCTTTTTCTCCCGTTCTGGTACCGCGTGCCAATTGAACTGATAAAGAAAATCAAGGAACCTTCAGTGACTCACTGATCACACGAAGCTTTTATTCAAATAAATAAATAAAAAGTTCGAAGAATTCTATACGATGATATCAAAGAAATCGTGTAACGACTTTTCACGTACACATAAATGTACGAAGTAAAATGAAACTAGATTTTAGTGAAAAATTAAAGAGATCTTCAAATAAATAATAAAATAAATCTGTTTTATTCTAATCTACAATTTTTTATTGTAATCTGTGTGGTTTGATATCATTATGAACGTTCGTAGTGAAAGTATAACATACAGATTTTAAATAATGTATTAAAATTTGTAGATTTACTAATTAGTAGATACGAATTCATTTAATTCAAGGATTCTATAATGATAGTCTGAAATTTTTAAGAATTCTTCTTGTACTCTGAGCTGGAAACAAATTTTGAATTATTGCATAAAAATTGATAGTGTGCTTCATTTCAAGGTTAAATCTATTGAAGCTTTAAATTCAATCAGCAAAATTACTACGCTGTATATGATTTTAATAAAGAATAACACCGATACAGTTTCATTTAGTAAACGTCGGAAAATAAAGCCAAAGTCGAGAAATATGCGTACGCTACCAAAGCTTTTATTAAATCCGTCAGACTTTTTAAAATAATGATCTAACAAGTTACTGCGCCCGACAGCAGACCGCCCTGTCGCCCTTTTTACTGCTGAATAAAACATTTTTACTTAATTTCACTTACGGCAACTCTGTAAGTTTCCTCTCCTCGCGTATTTTAATGTGTACATTATTAAAAACTTCTTCGAGAGGAAAATTCACCATATTAATTAAAGAAAAAATGTTCACGTTAATGATGACAAGGTTTCTACTGAACTTATTAGAAATTTCAGTTATTGACGTTAATGGATTGATGTTCGAACAAAGTACAGGGATTAAAGTAGAATGAATTTATGAGGTAATCACTGTAGAAGTATCAGGCGTGTCATTAAAATCTTTTTGGACAGTTATGCAAGAAATATCTGAACACTATATAATTAGAAAACAATTTAACTAATTAACGTACTGCATAATTTCTATTACAATAATAAATCCAAATTTTACTTAAAACATTTTAAAAAGTATAAATATTAACCTAGTATAAAATTAACGTATAAGGGTCAATATTATGCAAATAATAAATACTGCCTTGGAAAACTGAAATTACATTTCGACTGCAAGAAAATTAATAATATTTGTGTTATATACACTAATTTGAAATCATTACCACAAATTTTACTCCATATTACAGAACGAAGAGTTGAAAACATTTCTGTAAAAAATTATTTTGAAATTGGATCTATTACAATATTGAATGGTTTAGCTGTGTACGTTCTCGGGATAAACCACATCGAAGTACTAAATTATTTTCTGATAACGACTGATAATAATGGAGAGAATTTCGCATACCTGGAGATTCCAATCGAAACCGCCCACGTTCACGCCACCCGAATCCCGCCAGTGATATTCGAGTGTGGTGTCGTCAATAACGTCGATCACGGGACAGACGACTGTCGTCGAGTCTCTGGCAATACGATCGAGGAGTGGTTCCAACCATCCCTCGGTGCACTCGCAATGGCTGTCCAAATATGTGAGCACGGGAGCCTTCGCGGCTGCCGCGCCGAGTAAACGCGCTCTAATAAGACCCTCGCGTTTTTGCGCCCTAATGATCTGCACCTTCGGATAGTTCATCATGTAGTCCTCGAGCTGGCGCTGGAGATGGGCTGCGAACAAATATGTTCGAGTGATTAAGCATCAGAATAAACGTTGTAATAGGAATTGAATATTAGGATAATTAAATATTAATATTAGATTCAAGATTGGAATGATTATTATAACAAAGATTGTATATTGAGATGATTGAATATTAAGTATTGAATAAAAAATGGTGTTAGTTAATTAGATATTGATGGTAGATTAAATATTAGAATAAGTATCGAATAGTGAAAGAAATATTAAATGAAGATTGAATTTTGAAGTGACTAAGTGTTAAGTGGTGAATAAATAATAAGATATTAGGTAATTAGATATAAATAGCAGATTAAATATTGGAATAAGTATTGAATAAAGAGTAATAGAAATATTGTATAAAGTTTGAATTTTGAAATGATTAAATATTAAGTGTTGAATAAATAATAAGATATTAGGTAATTAGATATAAATAGCAGATTAAATATTGGAATAAGTATTGAATAAAGAGTAATAGAAATATTGAATAGAAATTAAAAGGATAACAGAATAAATATTGTAATAGAGATTGACGATTAATGAGTGCAGTTATCGATATGTGTCTTCATACGATAACGTCAGTGATAAATAATAATGTGGATTTTGTATGCATATAACATAACTGTTTATCCAAAATTTTGGAGGATGGACATTTTAATAAATCATTATGAGATTTTTAGTATATAAATAAACAAAATTTAGATGAATATTTTAATATAGTAGAGAAATTAATAGACACTGATGGATAGATAAGTTCATAATGAGTCGCTGGTGTACCACGAGATATAAATATTAATACGAGCTTTATATGCTTGTAATATAACTTATCATTTGATCGCGAGATTGAGTGGGATGAAAACTTGAATAAAGTTTAATGAGATTTCCCATGTCTTCCAACATGCCTATATAAATGTATATCTACTTTCAAAGATACTTTGCAGTCTACTGACGATGTAAAATAACTTACGTGTAACAACTTATATTATCTTTACTTCAAAGCCAATCCTTTCGCAAACTAACGCGAAATAAACATCGCTTCTTGCATTTATTAAAGTAAAAGTGTCACGTATCTAATAATTTCAGGCGCACAGCAAATCATGATTAAAGATCACACCGAGGATAATAACAATTAGTGATCATAGGTGATTTATTCCACGCTGAAACAGGACGAGACGCTTATATAACGTGTCCTCATTTATGGGGCTTACTTTAATTACGGATAATATAAAGGATTTCAACGGTGGACGTTGTTAACGAGCATAATGACGACCCTCGGATGACATACGTATCATTTTGGTGAAATCGACGATGTGACACACTCCATGGTCTGTGTTTATGTATATATATATATTTTTTTTTCGATTTCTCCAACAGTCACTGACCTCTTTTGTTCGGCACCCTTTTAATAACGCGTTTGACACAAAAATTCATTAAAAACACGTTATCGAATACACCAAAGAGAACGCTGCGCGGAACAATTTAATTAAAATTCGATGTCTGAACCGGTACATCGACGTTTCACGCGACGCTCAGCGTCATGTTCAGGATCGTTAAACACTATTTGTCAATTACTAATTCTTTCGTGCGAGCCGAACGTAATTATACCAGATATAAATGTTTCAATTCGGGCAAAGGACGGTTTCGAATAAAACACGCCGGCTTTTAATCGTGTAAATCTATCGATACGAGAGGGAAAAAAACGAAAATTCGTTAAAATATACATTTGATATTATTTATTCCTTTCAATGGGAACATATTTTTTTTTTAAATCGGCCGTTCCTGTTAAAATACCCATCACTCGAATTGTTACAATACCTTTTGTACAATTCCCATGACATAAAATAATGATTAAAATTCTGGAAGATATTACTAATTGGTAATTCAAATTAATATCTTTTCGAACACTTTATACGTTTATAAATTATTTCTCTTGGAGGCGTAACGAACAAATATTTAATGCAAGGAAATGCATCAGTTGTTTTCTTTGGTTTCCGAAAATTTTATAAAAATTTTATTGTAAATAAAATATAAACTGTTGAAATTGTTAAATAATAACGAGATTGCGGTAAAGAATAATGTTTTCTGTTCGTACACTTCCAGCAAATGTAATGGCATTTAACTCCTAATAAATTCCTGTAGCACAAGCATTCACGTAATTGTACCGAATCCGGTATTGCAAAATTAATTACGGGTTTTCGAAGTGAAGCATTCCGTTCATTTATTACGGAGCATCAAACAGTTGGAATTGTTTGCGAACTGCTCGATCGCAGCCTATAAATGAAACTTAACACTTGTAATGCGAATGATCATTATGTGCAGGTATTTTGCCACGAAGTATTTATAGCTTTAAAATATAATGTATTAAATTTCATAGATTACATGATGTATATAATTATCATAATAACCACCATGATCTAAACTCCTTTGTTAGACAACTACAAGGTAAAATATTTTATTTAAATATGAGAACATTTATTTCATAATTTAAAAAGTATAAAGTAAAATATTTTATTCGAATGTAAAAGTTTTCTGCGGCTTAAAATACAACAGGTATAATATGTTATGATAAAATAATATTGTACTAGAGTTCTTTCACTGAAAAATAATGTGGGTAAAAAATATTGTATATTATAGATCAGGGAAAATGCGGACACGAGAGAAAAGAAAACAATTTAATTATATATTCCATCAAACCTCTCATTTTCCACTCAATTACCAAGTAATTAAAAGTAAATAATTGATATTTATCGGTGGCTTCGTTCCCATATTAATATTTTATTTATACAACGGTTTTATCTACGAACGAATGCAAATATTCTATCTGGAGTGTTTGATCCGATTATATATAAATCTTTATCAATATTTGACGAATTCTCGTTAGCAAATCCGAAACTGTTTTAGACATCAAACTATTAATTGTTAAATATGATACACATAATACTATTTCAGATGTCAAACTATTAATTATTAAATATGTTACACATGAAACTATTTTAGATATCAAACTATTAATTGTTAAGAATGTTACATATAAAACTACTTTAAATACCAAACTATTAGTTATTAAATATAGTACACACGACAATATTCTAAATATCAAACTATTAACTATTAAACATCTTAGATGTCCAACTATTTTATATATCCAACCTCGAACTCGCCAGTGCCATGGCGTTACACCGTAGAGGGTTAATACGTTCATAAAAGAGGGTGTGTCGGATATTTTCGTGCAGCTCACAATAAAACAAAATGGGAGTAGACACGAAAAAGGTTAGGGAGGAGCTTATTGCGTCGTTCCTATGATAAAACAATCAGTCGGCTTGTAATGGGACACGCCACGTGTTGTCTATGGTGTTGGTACCCATGTTTATGAGCCGCACTTCCGCCCGACGCGGAAGCTTATCTCGAGCTTTTAAGGGGATTTTCACGGGCTCCACGCCATGTTACCTCCGCCACACCATCCCCTATCCCTCTGTCACGGGTTAATCTCGCCGGGTCTTTCCGTCGCGATTTTTATTTTTCTTCACCCTTCGTTACACGCGACTCCCGCCGGTTATCTGCCCCCTCGATCCCCGGGTGTATTAATAAAGTCTGAACGCCATTAACGATACGAAAGCTTAGTCCTTTCGCGTCACTGCCGACCAGTCGTCGAAATAATTTAGTTCAATTATTTATTAACACGACACAGTCCGGCGCGATTCGAGTGAGAAATGTTTCCTTAAATTAACACGTTGAACGCCACGGTGGTTATCGGTGACCGGAGCTCTCAAATTTCGTGAAAACAATTGCAGTAAGAAAATTGATATTGAATCGAAATGTTTAGTAACACAAGAAGCTAGATAATAGTGTAACATGAGTACTGTAATACTAAAACATTAATAATTATTTCTAACACTATTTTATTATAAAGGATTAAATCTTACTATAACAAAACGCTCGAAATTCTCGTGGCAGTTAACGTGATAATCATCAACTTCGTGCATTATATTTCAGATGAATTTATGCAACTGAAAGCTTCTAGTACGTAGTTTCTATTAAATTTATTGAAAAGTTTATTAGACGAATACAGATTGTGTTTCTTTTTTGAATGTGAAGTTTGTGTTTTGGTAAATAAGTGAAGGGTGTGAAGTATTAATATACTGATTAGGTAGGAAATTGGTAAATGAAGTGGTCAGGGTGTAGTGTGATGAAGTTTAAATGAAATCTTCATATAATTGATTGAAACCAAATTATATTAATGAAGAGAAATTTGTCTTTAAAGATAGCAATAAATTCAGACTTTAGCATACGAATTTCATGGAAACGAGTTAGTAGGATTGGACTTGTATATTTCATTGAAGAATATAGTCTGACTATATCGGAAGAGGTTCAGAATTTGTAGTTAATTTGATTAGACACTGCGAAGTTCGCGTTACAATATAGTACAAGTTCTACAGCGCGGTACCTTAATCCTCAAAGTTTTAATCTTGTCCGAGTGGTGATATCTAACAGGGTTCCGGGATATTTAGCGTTGAAGTTAAGAGAAGTTTTCTGTTTTAATTGTATTTTTACGTCTGGGAAGATCATTTTTATTTTCATCTCAGAAATTATAAACGTTCTTATACTGTGATTAATAATTAGAATCATTTAAAAGTTGTTGAACTGCAAATAAAATTACAAAGATTCGAATATATACAACATTTTAAATCAAATTAAAATGTTTAATTGAAAAAGCAATATTCGAATGTATAGATTCTACAACACAGCAGTTTGAAACGCTCAAGCGTATTATTAATTTCCATGCATTTACAGAAAATCTTATTAAATACATTATTAAATACATTATTAAATACATTGTTAAATACATTCCTTCTGATTAAAATACAACTCCATTTTTTATCAATTACACTATCTAGTAACAATTTATCAACTACAATTATATTACTCAAATTGTTCACCAATCCCAATGATGAATATAACCTCCGACAGTTCCAATTAACGTAGATGCAAACACAATAAAATCCACAAAATCACATTATCCTAATGGCATCTATAAAATATTCCACGGAAAATCAGAAATGTTCACACGATTATCCGTTCTATAATGGAGCAAAAAAATTGATCGCCAAACTTCCCTGGATGTTGAGGCTCGCGCGTCAAACGCAGGCAAATCTGACTCTCCGTTCGTTCGTTCGATCCCGACCGGAAGTCCGTGGAAAGGTATCAACATGTCGGCGTCGTTGGCATGTATCAACCTGTCGGAATTTCCCGAGTACACGCGAAACATGTCTGCAAAAGCTTTCCCTTCTATTCACGTTGACCCGATCGTTACGGTGCTCGCGGACCCCGCGCCACACACGCCGGAGATGGATCGCGATTAATCGATCTATCGCGGAGCTACGGAACACCGGCGCGATAACGAATCACCGGGTTGAATAGGGACACGCTTGCTCGGCCGAGCAACTATTACCGCATAACGAAAGTCTTCCATTTGAACTCGGCCAACGTCGATCCTTGATCCGGCAAATGCAGTTTTTTCTAAGTTGATACGATCGTAGGATTTTTAACACTAGAACTACTGGACGAATCGAAACGATCTATTCCTGATATCTTCTTTTTGTAATTATTGAAGAGAAAAGGAATGTTTCTTTGAGAAATTATTACAGGAATTGATTTAGTAATACGCAAACTGAATTGTAAATCAATTAAAGTCTCGGTAGGTGCAGTCTTGGAGTTTCTAGAGAAATTAGAAAAAGTCAATTTAACTGCTCGGTAGATTTAGTGTTAACACTAGAGCTACTGAACGAATCGAAATGGTGGGTTTCAGGTTTCTTACTTCGCAATTATTGATACCTCATATGTATTAAATATTTGAAATGTGGTGAGAAGTAAATTGCTTCACTTGAATATTATAATTGGTATATGAAGAAAGAAATTTATTGTTAGAACTTTAATGAGAATTACATATTAATCACATTAAATGCTTGGGTCAAAATAAGCTCATTCCTGTTTTCTTGTTTTTATAGTTATTAAACGGACAACAGAAGCTTCTCTGAAGAATTACTAAAGAAATTGATTCAATAATATACGAACTGAGTTTTGAATTGATTGAAATTTCGATGCACTCTTGGAGTTTCTATACGAACATTTTGGAAAGTCGGTTTGATTGTTTTGGTAGTTCTAGTGCTAAGGGATGAAAATGCTACTATGACGTTGAGAGAAAATCGTGTGCTGGAATTATAGGTTTTAGGAAAGTGATACGTTGCAAGTATGAAATTCTGAGTAAATTGAATTATTGTGTTATTGTGTAATTTACAATAATTATAATTTGTAATTCGATTACAGAGAAAGTTGTCGATAATGTAATAGAAAAATATGAGAAAGATGTAACTCAAAATACAGTGACAAAGAAATAGTATTTGCAATCTGTGTATTTGATTTACTTACGCATATCGGAGAAGTCATCTACCAAGATGATTTCTTGTATTAAATGTTCCGGCGATCTGTCCAACACGGAATGAACTGTCCTTAATAATACTGACCACGCTTCGTTGTGGAAGCATATAATTACTGCTGTGGGTGGAAGATCCTTTAAATATCTTCCTGGTTCTTTGCACCTGTAACAAAACAATGTATAAAAATGTAAGTAACAAAGTATGTACTTCAAAAACTCCATTGTAATTATTCCTTTCATAAAAATCAAATAAAATAAAGTGCAAACTTTATTTATATATAACATCTTATTCTGTAGAATCCAATATTTAAATTTATATTATCTAAATTAAGATTATTAGATACGTTAGTCCAAAACTATATTATTCTTATTTTACGGAACCCGTCAATTTGACGGATATTGCATTTTTTAATTATTTACTTAGTATCAGTTTAAGTCGATTTTGATTCGTGCAATTATGCGAATACGCATTGCGATAGTCTGGTTTTGAAGTTATAATTTTCGCGATTTATATAGACGAACATGTAGTTTTCTAGAAACAATAAAATAAAATTTAGAATAAACCTCCGTGAATCTAGTGTTAATAGAAGCAAAATATAAGTACCATATTTCACGATGATTGAAGTATTTGAAATTCAAATTAATTTTAAAACGTATTCAAATTTAACACGTTTCATCGCATAAACTAAAACGAAACGAAATTGGAAACAAGTTTACCGCGTTCGTAACTCCCCAATAAAGATCTCGCCTGACTATAAATTCGATGGCTCGGTATTAATGTCTTAATCCCATCATCGAACGGAAGATACGGATTATGGAGGAGAGATACCGGCGGAACGATAGGGGTCAAAATACGGTAATACGATTAGAAACCACTGTGTTGGCAGAATAAACGGTCTAGAGGTGTACACACATTTCTGAGATCCCTGCAGGCCAAGATTCCGTGAGGCCGTTCGATTCGCCACGCCATCGGCGTATCGTCTAATAAACTTAACGTTGATAATATGCTTTGTAAACAAGCAAGTTCCTCTATCCACGAGTCGGTATAAGGATCTGTGTGCATCTGAATTTAGAAACACCGAATAAAATGTACCGAAGCTTTTTGAAATATCATTATTAGTATTATTTGTTTGTTAAGCTATGTGACGTATTGCTTGATAAATTTAATGTTGATAATATGCTTCGTAAACAAGCAACTTCGTCGATCCACGAGTATCTGTGTGTATATGAATTCAGTAACACCGAATGAAATGTATTTTTGTTTTGTGAAATGTTATTATTATTATTTGTTTGTTAAGCTATGTGACGTATTGCTTAATAAATTTAATGTTGATAAGATATGATTAAATGTATTTTTGTTTTGTGAAGTATCATTATTATTATTTTTTTGTTAAGCTATGTGACGTATTGCTTAATAAATTTAATGTTGATAAGATATGATTAAATGTATTTTTGTTTTGTGAAGTATCATTATTATTATTTTTTTGTTAAGCTACGTGGAATAAATATGTATTTGTAAAACGTATAAGTGCTTTTCTTTCCAATAGTTTGTTTTCCCTTGTACCGACAGGATTTTCGCGTAAATGGAGGGTCAGGTGTAGTTTGAATCATAAAATTAAATTCAACTAAAATGCTCTCAAACAGAAATCGTTTATTATTTATGGATTGTAGAAGTTTACATGAATTTCTATTTTAACAGGAAGCAAATCGGAAATTGTTTAATAAAAAGAAAAGTTTACTTCTGTCAATAAACTACATCGGTTTAAAAATGGAAGGGTTTTAAAAGATTAAGAAGAGAAATTTACTTTTATTAATGAATTATTTTTTATTGAATGTTTTTATCGAGAAGAGTTTCGTTGGCAGTAAAAACGAAGTAGATTTCTATAGATGAATTATATTTGTTTAAAAATATAACATTTTATTTGGCACACTCCAGCTGCAAGATTCCCGACATTATTTTATGATAGAATCATTCAATATTGATTTTGAGATTTGTATCGGAACTAATATCAGACATAATAATAGTATGTCAATAATAATCTGTCACATTCCCAATTTCATTGATTATTAATGCACGCTGTGTTCGAAGCATTTAAAATACACATTCAACAAATTCGATATCCGTTGAAAGTGTCTATAAATTATTCAAACGATATTTCCGGAGTCTCAGTTAGAAGCGTATCTATTAAACGAAATACAACTGCAATCTCGTATAACAGTAAATTTATCTATAAATGGAATCGAATTAAACGAAAAGATTTTTATGACGTTATATCAAGAGCGTTCCATGGTTAACATTAACCCGTTGCCATATAATGACGAGCGAGACTGATACGAATGATTCGGTTAATTTAGTAAAAATCAATATCCTAACAATATTACTTTAACCTTGTGTTTTCATTCATATTTAAAAATAAATTTGTATTAATTTCTATTTATTATACTTAATATACTACTTTAAACTACATTTCCTATTTTATTCAAAAACTTATCAATATTTTTTCTACATTTAACTAATGTATTATTATTTTATAGGTGAAGTGAATATTACTAAAAAATTACCCACCCTGAAAGGCTTATCAGTAAAATAAATCACGCTTATCAGTCAATAACACAGCAAGAGATTAATACAAAATATTGTACCACTCCCTAAATAACGCAGTTATTAAATTTCTTATATTTAAAAAAATTAAAATAAATTTTAGTAAATATAAAACACATCCTCCTTCATATATCATCCATTATTAATAATGGAGAATATATTTTAATTTCAATAAACTTTCGTTTATCTTAATTTTCAAAAATAGAAGAATTAGAAAAGACCCTATTGTTTATGGGACGATAGAATGATATGTACGAAATGAATACAATATTTTGCAATGATGAACATAGTTCAGCGGGCCGTTAAAGTGAACGCGGTTAAGAGGGAAGAGTTTAAGGTGTCTGACACCACAAAGGCGTAACAGTTGCAGCTATTGCCAGTGCATTAAACTCGAGCCATTTTTTTCGAACGGGGTTACCTTTGCTGGGAATCAGTTTGCGGTTTATATTTGCCTGTTTGGATGGTATCAACCGTAAGCCGACCGGGTTTTTGCGTGTGCCGGGGTACAAGTAACAGGAAATATAGAAGCGGCTTACACCTGGCTTAGACCGATTGTGCTCATGCCTCGAAAGAACGTGCACGCAGTAGATACGTCGAATCATGGTCAGACAACAAGAAAGTAACGGCACGATCGTCGTAGAGGTTATCTACGAATATTCCACGAATAACATTGTAATAAACGTAATGTTAAAACGGTGTTTCGAACAAATTGAAAAGTAGAAAATTAAATAAGTAATTAATAAATAATTTTATAGGAAACAGAAAGTAATAGTTTGTTGTAAGGGTTATTTATAAATGATTATAAAGTAAAACGATGCTTGAACAAACTGAAAAGTAGGAATTTATGTGAATAATTAATTTACGTTTATTATAGAATAAAATACAATTTTTGTTTGGAATTTCATAATTACTGGAATGAATGCAATTTCTCTACCATTTTATTCTATTTGTGTGTTTCATGTGACTTTCGAGAAATATGGAAGAGTGATTAGTAATAAATGGACAGAATATTGACTGGTACAATATTTAAAATAATGTCAATTAAATGAATTATTAATATTGTTTGGTGTATTTATCGTGTATGGAGTTTTAATGGAGAATAATGCGTATGGTTAATATAATAATATTAATTCTGATATGAGTTTTGAATTATTAGTTTATATGTGTTCTTATTTGCAACTGATAATTTTTTGTTAATTGGAGATATTGGCTGTTTATTGAAACATTATGTTAAATCATTTCTGACGGACTCTATATGGAAGATTAACATATCCATATAACAATTTATGCAGTTCATTTGCCTGCATGATTATTCAGGAATACTTGCAGTAGATGGATCGACATATAGTCAGGCACATAGTACCACTACCCCTATAATACAAATCTGCGAATAATCATACGATTTTCATATTAAACGGATTGTTACAGTGAAGTGATTACACAATATTATTATTTAATACGAAATAAATTTCTTTAGACAAATTACAACAAAATTATAATAAATTATCTGATCTCAAACTTTATTCCTTCAAAGATATTTCACTTCGAAAACATTTGTGAAGTTTTTCTTATCCTTTCTGCGACTGACAGCGTTGAAAATCGGAGTAAACAACTACAGGTGTAGAACAGAAATGACGAGCAGTTACAAAAGAATTTTTCCAGAGGAGGATATTGTTCTCGCGACAAGCTCTTACAGAAACAAATACAGTTGATCGACTTCTTAAGCTTTTGTCTTATTTCGATGTATATATATTATGTATAATAATAATATAATAATTAAATTTAAAAATAATATTATAATTCTTTGTATATATACAGGGTGTAACTAAATTGTTGCGCAGGAATGATAGCGTGTGTACAACTCATTAAACTCAGTAAAAAAATCCCAATGAAGATGGATCCAATTCTCAAATAGTTTCCGAGAAAAAATAGTTTTAAAAAAATTATCTCGAAAAGTATCAGTGATGCAAACGAATGTGTCAGACAAAAGTTACAGGGTATGAAATATATATATAGTTTTATGTAAAATATAGTTTTATATAACTATAATATTGTAATGACATTCATTTAAAACATATTTTCAACCCTTACCCAATAAAAATAACTCTACTATATACCAATTCCTATTTGCTAACAGAAAAAATGTAAATATCTTCTAATTAAAAATTTATATATTACACAAACATTTAATCATTTTCTATCCACCATCGCAAATATTTCAATTAGGTGGTCCCAATTTCAACACAAACATTCCAAACAACTGTTCCCATGTCTGCAAGTGCAGGAGAGAATTAAATACCGGAAGACCATCGAAAAAGGCGAAACCCTAGAACGAAGTTCGGGCTTCTCTTTCTCATTCGATAATCCCGGCTGATTTCCAGGCAACCAACAATGGAGGCTCTTTTATGGGCGGTAAAGAGGATATCGTCGCTGTTGAACGGCAATCGAGCAGAAACGATCCCCAGTGTTTCCGCTGGCTTAAAGGTTTTTCCGGGCCGCGTGGCCCTGGCAACATGCTCGTGAAATTAACGGGTCCTAGTGACAGTTGTACGTAACGATGCCGGACAGTTCCGTCGTTGTCTTCTGCGACGGGCTAACGGTTTAATATTGCGAAAGAATTGCGAGCGGACTGCTGCTTGACTTTATTCTTTAGCGATGCTCGGCGATATTTGGAGCTAAGCGAAATTTACGGAGATTGTGTGCTATATTAGAATTCTATTACGTTAGGATTTATTAGGAATGATTACTGTGCTTTGAATTTGGAAGAAAATGGATATAAAATTTTATTGTTGGAAGTGGGTTATTGGAGGAAAGGTGTTGAAGGTGTGTGATACTAATTAAAATAGTAATTGTACATTAATTATAGTGAATAATTTCTATTTATAAAAAATAGTATAATTAAATCGTATGTTATTTAAAATTATCTTGTTCATGTTTGGGAATATTTAAATTACAAATACATAAAAATTCAGGAGGTCATAATTATTTTTTTACACAAACTACTGGACAGATCAAAATGACATTCCTGATTTCCTCTTTTGTAATTATTCTACAGACAACAGATGTTTCTCTAAGAAATTATTAAAAAAATTGATTTAACAACATGTAGACTGAATTGTAAATTAATTGAAGTCTCGGTAGATACAGTCTTGGAGTTTCTAGAGAAATTTCAAAAAGTCAATTCAGCTGCTAGTTTGTATCTATACTTTATCAAACTCCGCATTCTACGGTAACAATCTAAAAATCTATACCAAATGAACGAAACATAATAATCCAACGTCACCTGAAAACATAAAAGTAGTATTCCAGTAGATACACTTAAAAACCCCCGGACAACGATGAAATTTAGAATTTAAATGCCCCCATAATTCCAGGCAAGTAGACTCGAACTCCGCGCGGTTGTTAAACAAATGGCCCATGTTTAATAAAACTTGCCGGTGTGCTCGTTCAACGCCAGTTAAAAATTGCCCATCGTGCTAAATTCCTGTACCGAGTAAATCTGCGGAATAAGAATGAAATATGCAAATTAAAGGAAGACCGTCCACGGAGTGGCTTAAAAGAGTCTCTAACTAGGATCTACTGTTAAACGGTATCATTATCGCACGGAACATCCGTCAGGGCCGTAACTCAGGGCCAGTGCGTGTCAAAAGATCACGGATAGCTGTTTCAATTAGTCTGGCGGCGGAATTTCCCGCGTACCGGCCCGACGACCCATGGGGCGTCGTAAAGATCCGTAATGGCTAAGGGCTGCGGACTTTCGGCCCGTGAATGTGATAGGGACAACCATGATGGACTGTTCCTCTAACCACGTGGAAAGACGCCGGGATGCGTGCGTATAGACACGGAGGACACGCTCTAACTGATGCCAGTTTTTGCACGCGAGGAGAATGGAATTGTCCGTCCAAGAATCTGAGGCGAATTACTTCGGTGGTTTGTTCGGTGAGGGTTGCCGACAGTATTTCGTAGATAATGTCTGGAAGGAATTGTAGGTCTTAATATTGGAACTGCGAGTGTTCAGTCTGATGTGTAATGTTTATACAAATTGCAGCAATGGATTTTTTTAGTATATTTATGTTTATTGTAATATTCGAGTACTTGTCATTCGAGTGAAGTCGACAAGGGTTGCTAATAGTATTTTATAGATAATGTCCAGAAGAAGTTGTACATCTTAATATTGGAATTGCGAGTGTTTAATATGATGTGTAATGTTTATACAAATTGCAGCAATAGATTTTTTTAAGTATATTTATGGTTACTGTAATATTCGAGTGAATCTATTCATTTTTTAGAATATTTTATCTTATATTTCTTAGATATTTGACACTTTTAAGATGTCAGTAACGGCGAAATAAGTTTCTTTACCATTATTTTGTAGATTATATTATTATAATTCATTATTGGCCCACTATGTTATCTAATATATCTATTATCAATCTACTATTTTGTAGAGTACATTTTTATAATCTACAATATATTATAGATTAAATTATTACACAGATCTCTGTATAGTTTTTTATAGAAATATAATATTAACTGTAAAAATGAAGCAGTATTAAATAACACTAATACTTTTTATATCTATGTATACAAGGAAGTTGCCAATGCAATTTGGAGATTAAAATACATAACAATTAATGCCCCATTAATGTGTCAAGATTATAATTACTCATTTATTAACACTAGGTTTACGGGCATTTATTGTACTTCATTCTATTATTCCTAAAAGAATTGATGCTCGTTTATTTAGATTGTGGAAACTGGAGATTTGATAGTAGGTAATTGGGTTACATGTCAGTGTGATCGCATCGATCAAAATCGGCGTGAACATTTACAAAATAATATTTCTAAAATCCAATATGCGTCAATCAGACGCGTTCCGTAAACCTAGTTTTAACTCTCCCTCGGAGCAATTCAGTTTATCAACATTAAATATTCTCAAAATATTATTCCCATTCTCGAATGAATATTTTTTTAAAGTACCGGTCACTTTCACGGATGAAATTTCTCTGAGAACGACTTCGCGTTTCCGCAATCCCGTCGGTAATGTTGAAAAAGAACCATACGCACTGTGGGGTTGCTTGACAATCATTTTTGCATACAGTGAGCCCAATTCCCGGCAGCAACGGCGTCGCGAGCAGAGTAAACTTTCGTTAAAATTTACTAAATGAATCGCTGCGGGTGTTGCGCCCCGTCACGCGTCGCTTGATTGTTTCGTTACGAATTCGTTTGTGGCCGCGGCCGCGGCCACAGAAAAATAGACCGCCGCCGCCGCCGCCGCGCGCGCGAAACTGTTTTAATTATTATACTTCAATACATAATTGAAACGCGCCGCGAGGTCGCGTTGCAACGGTGATTACACGGAACAACGAGAGGTGGGAGATGCTACCCAATTATACACCTGAATATTCATCCTCGTTCGAGAGAAAAACTGTTTTTTCAACGGCAGGGAATCCGCTGTAATATTCATTTGAAATTAATACTTCTATAACGTTTAATCCGATTTACTGTCACGCTAATAACCCACAGATTACTCTTAATTTTAAGCGAATCAGTAATTCTCAATGATAACATCTAATTATTTTGTGGAAATAATACTACCTAGGAGAAGGATCAATAATTACTTGTACGTGAGATGATTGAAATGTTCCTTTCAGATTAATATTTGTATGTTAATTTCATTTTATTTGTCGATTATGAAATATTCATGGGAATTATACTATAATTAGGAATAAAAGTGATACGAGTTTAAGATTTAAGATTAAACGAATCTCATAAGCGAGGAATAATATTTCCTCGGAAAGGAATGTTTAATTATTGTTACGTGAGGTGATGTAACTCGGTAGATGAATAAAAATTAGTTCCGAGCGTTCTGCAACAAACTTGTGCGTTGTTCTCGCAACGTGAAAAACCAGTTTTACCTGGAAAACTTAGCTTCAGATGGTTATAAAAAATTAAGTAATCGAGATATCGAAAAATCCGTATATTTTAGATAATATATTTTTGTTTACAAATCCACACAAATTTTTGTCTTTGGATGTATCAGTTTGCGATCGAGTCAACCAACAATGGATATTTTACCAAAAAGTTTTCCAAAACTACCGAATAACTTTGCCATTTTGTAACATTATAGTTTAGAAGAAATATAAATATAAAGCAGAAGGTTATACACCCAGAAAAAATTAAAAATTTTCACTTGACAGTTATTAACCCTCTATAGGCCGAATTTTTATTTATGATTGTAACTAAATCTATGCAGTACAAAAATAATAAATATATGAATACGAATTAACAATGTATTCAATAGTTTCAATGATTTCCTCAAACAAATATATTTTGTAACTTTCAAGTTACAATGACGTTAAACTTTCACGCCTGAGCATACAAAAGTTGAAGTTAACAGATTACTTAATTTTATTCGCCACTTTGAGTGCAAAATGAAATGAATCAAAAAGATGCCAATATACTTCATAGTCACGTGGGCCTACAGAGGATTAAGAAAAAAATTCCTAAAGTTTACCTATATGTAGGACGTCTCTAGGTGGTATCCCCACTGAAGTCTAAAAAATTCATTCCCGTTTGCTCGTTGTTAGTGTTTAACGCAACTGAAGTGGTCCTGCGAGCAGACAGCGTAGAAATTGGATGCAAACAGAGCTGCTTGTTAGCGTTCTGAGCATTCTCCCCGGCATACATCAACAGCGATAGCGCCGCTAGAATGTTTACTCATTACCGGTAAACACAATCCATCATCTGGCTTTCAGTTTCAAGTTAATCGCACGCTGCGAGAGAAGTGTGATCGACACTGTCTTCAACTTGGGATGCAGTGTTCGCTGTGTGTCTGCTCGCAAGAGTCTCGTATCAATTTGATTTTGGATTTAACGTGTATATAGTTAGTTCATGGATTTAGAACTTATATGAATAAAGTGTTAAATAAAGAATTGAACAAAGTCTTATTTATTAAACCTTTGTACTCCAAAAGTACTTCGCTAGAAATATTCAATATTTTCTGATGAGATGCTGACGACACGGTTTAAAGTCAACTTAACGGTGTACATAGATTATGGAGTAGTTTGTTTTATTCAATATTTCATATAATGATACATTATAGGAAGCTTAACATTAAATATTCAATTGTATAATTTTGTATGTGCTGAATCAAGTGGCCACTGAAAGTGGCCATTGGAGTGCAAAAGGTTAATGAAGGAGTAAAATGGAAATAAAAGATTAAAATGAAAATATCTTAATAAAAATTTAATAAACACACGTTGAAGTATTAATAATTTGATGGTACTCTTAATCGATAAATTAACATTTTAGAAAGATTTTTATAAACATTTTAATAGAACGTTCTGTTGTTTTATTAGTAAACATTCGATTAGAATGTTATATTATGAATTTAAGTAAATATTTTATTCAAATTTGGCATCATAAATTTTAATGAACATTTCAATAATGTTTACAATATGTACTTAATATTACATTTTGGTTGTTGCATTTTGTCTTATGCAACGGTTTATATTAACTTTAAAATGATAAAACTAATTTAACATTCATTAGCACTGCTACTTCTGAAATTTGATATTGTTAATTATCTATCATTAATTTTATTCGACAAAATTATTATAATGTATGAGGGAAACTACCAGCGAACGCGCACGCGAATTTCACGCTCTAATTAGAGCATGCTCAAAGTAAAGTATCCGACTGGCGCAATGAAGTTTATTACTGGTGGCAATTTTGACCAAATTACGTGTTACAAACGTGCCTGCAACAACCGTATTAAATAAGCAATGGGCAAATAGCGCCATCCACCTCCATTAACAACGTAAAGCATCGTTAATATTTGTTTAGAGACGCCGGCAACGAAATGAAATTCAATTCGCAATTCCATGCGTTGCATGCTTGTTAAAAGTGTCGTATGTAATCCACACGCTTGCGTTTGAAACTCTCCAGAGTTCCAGAACTTAAGAATACGCGTTCAGAATTCAAGTTCGTGAAAATTGAAACGTGAAACTGAAATTCTGAGACATTGATTCTGAGAAAACTGAGACAATGTTATTCCAATAAAGTAAGTCGTAACAATAAGTACCTTCTCCTGTTGCAAATATATAAATATAAGAAATAAAAATAAACAGTAAAATTTTGTTTAAAGTTAATCAATGAGTACGAGTTAAATAATCATACTTAATCGAATAGAAGTTTCTAAAAATTATAAAAGGAATCTATGAACATTTCTAACAAAATAAATTTTTACCAATAAACTCAAACTTACGTAAATTTGTATCTAAAATTACTACATTAGTAATAAACAAATAATATTATTGTTAACAAATATTCCAAACAGCTCGAATAATATCTAACGTCAGTATACAAAACTTCCTCAATTATTTATGTATCATTACATGCTTAAACATTCATATAATTTAATTAATTCCACAATCAAAAGTAAGAAACACTGAATTCTCCATTCTTTCTAAATTCGATGGCATCGTGTCGCTGGAACTACCGAGCCAGTAAATATCCAAGAAAGCTTTCAAGCTTTCAGACATAATTTTCGTCAACTTCCAAATTTCGCTTCGAAGATCCCGCTATCATTCTTCGGTCGGCCCTTTAAAACTTCGGAAAATATCCCTCGATACTTCGTGGCGGTATATCACCGCGAACACGTTCCATAGTTAATTAACCCGGATAGGAAGTGTCCAACATTGAAATATTAGTTCCACCGACACGGCCGTATTTTCTTGTTACACCGGGGCAATACGGTTTTTACATCGCGCGTATGAACGTCAATTAATGCCGGGCAGTCGTTAATTCGATCTAAAACGATTTAATTGTGTCCCGATGATCCGTCGTTATTCGCGTCAATGTCACGTCCCGGGGAAATAAATACAATTTCAATGGGGACAAATTAATTGGACCGCGTTTAATCCCGTTTAGTGCGGCGGCGTTGAATATTGCGTTCCGATTATTATTCTCACGAGTTTCGCGACACTCGATCGACGTAGCTAAAAAATTAATTTCATACGCATCGTCGGTCCATTCAGCCGGAAACGCTTGCCTAACTTGACTCGCTCGGGATTCGGTTAATGCGCGTTTATGTTCGATTCATGAAATTCGCGTGAAAGTTAAACGTTTCGGGGATAAAGCCATTTTATCGATGTTCAATTGATATTTTGGAAACACTGAACTTCGTTTTATATAAACACGATATTAAGTCCGATGAAATACTGGGTTTATTGGAAGCCGTAAAGCTGTTTAATTAAAATTAGTTTTGAAATGCTCCACCTATCGACGGCCCATTAATAAAATTCTGCACGGCCGCGGCGCGTCAAGAAGAATTTCATTAATTTCTTTTTAAACAACACCGTCGAAAAATGTTATGAGTTTATGTTGACCGGGTTCACATATTGATTACAAGTTTACATTGCGATTAGCTGCGATGAATTTATCGAGAATATTCAATTATTGGTCAGTATATGTTTAGTGACTTCACTAGTAACGATGTCTGATTATTGCCGGATATTTCCACTGGTATCAGCGTTTATTATTTTTAACAACTCCACGCCGTTAATCGATTTTCGACATTTGAATTAATGATCAAACAACATTGAGTACTGACTAATATATATAGAAACAGGATTATAACCACTTGTCACAAGTAGAAACATCGAATATAAATCAGAAACACTACTTTAACACTAGAACTACCGAACGGGGCAAATTATTAAAAAAATAGCAGATACTTCTCTGGGATTTATTAAACAAAATGATTTGGCAATATGCAAATTGACTCATGAATCAGTTAAAGTCTCAATAGCTGCACTCTTGAAATTTCTATAGAGAAGTTTCAAAAAGTCAATTTTAGTTTTCGATAGTTCTAGTACTAAACCTACCAACAATTTCCTTCAAAACCCCGTATTCCCTTATACGAACCATAAACACGTTCAAATTTGCAATCACAGACACAAGAATCTCGATCAACTTACATCCAAACGAACAAACATTCCCCAACCAACATACTCAATCCCCAACAGCAGATCTACAGTCTCCAACGACTCGAAGACAAACAATCAATCCCACGGAAATAACCTCCATCATTCCAATATCCATAAAATAATGAACCGATCATCGTTCAATAAAATCACTCTCTATACCACCGAATCCTATTCAATTATCGAAACTATCCTCTAAAGCGGAGCCCACCCGGTGTTATATATCAAGTCCACCGTGCCAGAGGAACTCGCTAACAAATCCTCTATCGCCGCATCGGTCAGCCCAAAGAACTCGGAGCCAGGGAACTGATCCTCGTTAGGGGGTGTCGAAAACTGTCGCGGTACGCAGCGAACTAACATAATTATCGGCATATCTGTAGACAATGGTTCTTGTTAGCCGGCACGAAACTATTACCAGGGGACGACGGGGGATACAGTTTGTCGAAGATGCTGGCAGCTCTAGCGTAGACCGCGGTATTACTTCCTCTTTGGAAGAGGTCCAAGTTTCCGAGTGCTTATTGGACGACCGGTCCTCATCTGTGTCTCCCTTTCCATCTTTCTCTCTCGACCCTCTTCCCGGTCGTCTCTTCGCCGCCGTCGTCGTTTCGACGTCCCCCGCCGCTGCCCGCCCCGCCGCAGCCGCCGCCAGCAGCACCGACATCGAACAGCCATCGAGATTGGACGGTTTTCTGGAACCGCAGCAGATTTTCGACTAATGGACCTTGAAGAAGAGACACGCGGCCCGACACCCGACGTGCCTCGCCTTCGACCGTCAACGCGATTCTTCGGACGGGAGCTTCAGCACGCGTCCGCCGACAGCGGGCCTCGTCAGTTTTATTCGACGCGTTCCTTTGACGGTTTTGGGAATCGATTCTTCCGTTGCGACGAGTGCTTTGGGATTGGGGCGTTAGGTGAGGATGCGAGATCGTGGAATTTCTGTTTGGGGATGTTGGGTTAACATGTTGGTAATCCTATACTGTTGCATAATGAAATTAATCCTACGGATGTTGTTATTAGAAGTTATAAACTACGACGGTATGTTTAGGAACTCAATGACTGGTTTCAGTTTCATTTTTATAATATTTTCTTTAGATTCATTGGATGAGAATATTATAATTGAGAAGACTGTCACTGAAATAAACCGTAGTAGCGAACGTGTTAATGGGTGTTCGTGATGGATTCGGAGGTATGTAGTTTTGCGAAGTTTCGTTTGAGCTTTTTAAATTGGAGGGGGAATTATGGAGTGTAATTTGGCAGGCCATGTTTGTTGAAATACTTTTCTTGGAAATGAATAGTAACTATTGTTGTCATTGTCGTTGTTATTTAGATATTGCCGAATTACAAAATTCAGGAAACACCTGCAATATCTAATTTAAATTGTTTCTAGCACACATTTAAAACTATGAAAACATAAATCAACAGCTATTCCCAATATCGAAAGTTACAAGAAAGAAACATTAAAAAGTCAAAAACTATTTCCTCGAATAAAATATTTTTACAATCTATTTCAAAGAAACTGGAATCGATAAAACTGTCAGACTCCAACGAGAAACTATTCGAAACTCCGAATAAAATAAAAACCTTAAACATTACCAAACGCAGAAAGCTCTGAAGCTGACAGACTCGTGTACGCAGTGAATGCAAAATAGTAAATCCAATCACAGAGCACGACAATGATTAACCGTTATCGAATACCGACGATACTACCGTTAGCTGAAAAAACGTGCAATTAAAGCGGCAGCACTCTAATGACACGTTTCCAAAGCAAGATGCATAATAAAAACGTATACGAGTGAAACGCTACTATTGCACCGACCGTTGCGCCGCCCATTCGGCCGCGCGTCGCCGCGAATTAATTGGTCTTGCCTCGTGATTAGTAGGTCCAACGGAATTACCGCGATGCCTCTACCGTGATTAATATCCCGGCGTTGCCAACTTTCGCACGGAAGATTAATAATGGACGGAGGCGAGGATAGAAAGCAAGGGGGGAGGATAGGCGGACGAATAGGACCATTAGAATAGAAGTTTTAATGCGGCCGGGACGGGTTTGTCTCCGAGGGTTTCCGCCAGACAAATTCCTATATTTTCGCGTATGCAGATTTAGGTTTCCTGAACGTCAGATGCAGCTGTTTGCACGGATCCGGCGCCGACGTAACCCACCATTCAAATTTTTGTTGGCTGTCCGATGAATCGGGAGTTACGGGGATTAAACCCTCGACTCCGACGAAACCGCACCGTTTCCCGAAATTTGATTGTAGGACTCTCGGGATTTGTTTTGGGATTAAGTTGCGCTTACTCGGTTGTGGAATATAAATCTTGATTAATAAATTGGTCATTTGTATTTTCGTAATTATTTTTAAATGCGCCTTGGATTAAATTTTTTTAGTTATTTTTAAGTGTAATTTGTATGGAATTTTTGTAATTATTTTTAAGTGTGCCTTGAATTACATTTTTGTAGTTATTTTTAAGTGTGTATTGAATTACATTTTTATAGTTATTTTTAAGTGTGTATTCAATTCAATTTTTGCAGTTATTTTTAAACGTATCTTATATTCAATTTTTGTATATTATTTTTAAATGAGTCTTGAATTGAATTTTTGTAGTTATATTTAAACGTGTCTTGCATTAAATGTTTGCAAATTATTTTTAATTGTTACTTTTAAACCCATCTTGCACTGAATGTTCATAGTAGATATATTAAATTCTTATTAAAATAATACGATACAAGATAACAATTTTTCAAATTTCTTTTATCAAATCAAAGGTATATCACGTTATTACGAATATTTATTAAACTATTCCCTTTGCACCCTGCGTCCAACTCCACAAAAATTTCCAGCGAGCAAGCCAAACTGCATTAATGAAAATGGAACAGTGTTCCGACCAGCTGAACAAAATAAAATACTACCTTCGCAAACACCATTGATTAGAATCCAAAAATCTCACCCCAAAGATACCCAGACAACCCACCCTAAATTCATTCATCACTTCAACATTTCGCATACCCGAAAATAAAAGCAAAACCACTTTCAACATGTCCCAACGTCAACAGTCCAAAACCAACCTCCCCCAAAATTCTCAAAAAAACATCCCCATTAATTAACCAATCCCACCATCAATAACGAACACATTCCAGCTGGAACCAGCAAAAATACTATCCATCAAGCAGCATTCATTAAAATCCAATGCTCGCCTACAAAACTCGCGGCGCCCTCTCGCGACCGAATCCACCCCGACGTTTCTCCCCTTCGCCGGGGCGATTCTTCTCGTGCACAATAGACCGCGCCCCGACGTTCCGACCGTCCCTGTATAATTTACACAGTCTTGATATCTGGCGATTAGCCGGCGGCGCAACACCCGGAACGTGTAAATAATTCCGCGTTTCTAGACGAAGGGTGTTTCATCCGGAGCCTGTATGCGTGTGCGTGCGCGCGCGTCCGTGTGCGCCGTTGCCGACGACGTTTCTCGCGGCGTCGTTTAATTAACGTATGGATTATGCCATCGCGTCGAGCGATGCGTGTTCTCGGCTAGAAACATCGCATTAATCATAAACGGTGACCGGGTCGTAATTCGCTGGGATGAATTGCAGCCTCCGCGGCGAGCAGGCCACTGCAGACCGTCCGCCATTGCGGCGGAATGCGCGAAATTCGTCGGCTTGTTTAACCCCCCTGCGATTTATTTCTTAACCCTTTGCACTCGAGAGGCGCCACTTAATTCGATATGGTAAAATTATAAAATCTTATATGTAATGCAGCGGCTTCCAACCTTTATGCTACTACGCCTCTGTAAAAGAAATTTTATTTCTATCTGTTTATCGATATAATAATATAGACACATTTTAAATAATAAGAACTATAATGAATTTTTTATTAAAAATTGTGGCGCTTCTTTTAGCAATAGTCCGCGCCTCCCAGGTTGGAAACCGCTAATGTTGAATATTATGTAATATATGGAACGCGAAGTATTGAATTAAATAGACTTAATTCTTCGTTTATATATGTTTTCTTAGTAAACTCGAAAACTTTCGAGTGCAAAGGGTTAACACTAGATTTACGGAACCCGTCAGATACTGAATTTTTTAAACATTATTCAGTGATAGTTTAAGTAGATTTTAATTCGTGCAATTCTTCGAATACATATTGCAATACTCTAGCTTTGAAGCTACAATTTTCGCGTTCAGGCTCGTTATCCCTGCATTTTCACAGTCCATTCGCTTAGTCCCAACGTTCTGCCTCTCATTCTTTCAGCTACTCGAGATTCTCTAAACTTACTCACTCGATTTCCGAATATACTGACGTCTCCTAGTCACAAAGCGACATCGACTACACGCGCAGACAATCGAGTATTGCATACAAAACATCGACGCCACACTGTCTTAGTATGAACTTGGCGGGGACGTCTCGTCGGAATTTTACCGCTACATTATAGGCCGCTACTATTTATATTTTGACAAAATAAATAACACTTAGGTTCTTCAAATCCAAGTTAAAATTTTCATCACGACTCCCAACGCGTCTTTATCGACGAGTCCACTAGTAGATCCCGTACAGAATGCTCTCTTCCGCTATCCTAACATTCTAAAATCACTTTCTCCTTTCTATAACATTATAGGCCACTTCAATGTATATTTTTACAGAATAAACAACACTCGGATTCTTCAAATTCTAGTTAAAATTTTCGTCACGGGCCTGGCACGTTGCCGGCACGGTTAACGTTAAAGGTACCGGTCCTAATTCAAAATGGCGCAGCGCGGGGACGAAATCTCTTTCCCCATATGCGTGATCCGGATTAATGCAGGCCGAACGGAAGTGCATAAACGACACAGGCGACGCCCGCGGGAAACGATTTATCGCGGAAACGTATGAAGCGTGTGCGCCCGACGAGCCGAATCCGATTACGGAAGTTTTCGCCGTGGATGCCCGGGATCAAGGAGGAAAAACAGGGTGATGAATCTGCCACGGGAAATGACGTGGGCGCCGGTGAATGCGGAATTGAGCGATCGGTTTTTGGCTTCCTTTTACGGTTTTGGGAAATGCTTGGGGAAACGGATCGGGAGATAGCTGCCTTGAGGTCCCGGGAATTCGTTTTTGCGGGATTCCGTCGTAACGAGTTATACCGCCGAAATTTCCTGTAGTATTGATTTTCCGTTCAGCCTTTTTAACTGTCAGCTAGTCATTTCGGAACTTGCGCATTGCTTTTGTAAAATGTAATTTTGTCCGAGAGCTTAGTGGCTTTAGTAGTATATTGGTAGATACTGAAACTGTACTTGTATATATGATTGATGTATTATATCATGGATATCTATAAGAAATTGGTAAAATTTGTAGTTTTGTAATATTTTATTTGAACGTATTGCAATTTGAAAATATAAGATTTCCGTAAATCGGAAACAAAATAGATACACAAGGGAAATTGTCGAGCCCGTAAAATCAAAGAATTATGAAACTTTGTATATAAGTAGAGTAAGTCAAGCATAATACATTGCAATTTTATTTCTGGGCCGAATTTCACTTTGAAGGAGTGAAACCTTGAGAAAATACACATTTCTCTCTCCCATAGACTATCTTGAGAACGGTAAAGAACAGCAGAAAAGGCTTGAACAAAAAATACATTGTCCTCTCACGCTTATAGAATTCAGTTCTGCAATCTCCGGATTCAATAACTTCCTTTATCAGTTAATAAAAACCTCATATCACATAGTAGTTACCTAAACAGATGAAATACTATCGAAACAAAAAGTTTCAAAATAAAAATAAACAAGTTTATACTTCCTCCTCCAACCATCTCACATAGTTCCGAAACAATAAAATTTCTAATTCGAAATCTACCTAGACTCGATTACTGAAAAATTCGTGTCTCAAAACAAATCCCAAGAGAAAATTGCCCGCGTCCGCATATTTTCGAATATAACGACGAAAGTCCCGGCGTCGAGGATTTCAGGTTAGCAGGAAATGACTTTTGCGCGGGGCGCAGTAATGCAGCTGCGACAGGCAGGTCGGCCATGTTGAAAATTTAAACCGGGTTCCGTCGGTGTCTACGTTTAAGACGGGCCAAACCGGAAGGCAAATTTTATGCAGCGCGTTAAATTCGAACGGAAAATTGGCCGCGCCGCGTAACGGGGCGAGCAAATAGACGAAAAGCGGGTTAATACGCGATGCGCCCGCGTCCCGGCCGACGTCGACCACAGGCATAAAATTACTTACGCCCGTCTGACTAGTGCCGGTAGCTTCTACTTAGCGCGTTCACGTGAGAACGCCATGCGCCGGCCGACTTACAGGGGCATGAATTTAAAGTCGAGTGGCGACTCGTGGTCACATTTAAATTTCATCGGTCGCGCACAGCACCGTGGTTCAACCGCTGCAGCAAACTTTTCACTTCGACGTTTATCTGCCCATAATTTTGCCCCCTCAAAGGTACGTCCGGTGGTATTTATTCTTTTACGAAGAATGCGCCGCTGAATACAGCTGAACAGCTTCTATGGTTGCACAATTATTCTCTGTGGGAAGTATACTTTATTTGTGGTTTAAACTGTTGTTAATGGTACATGATGGTGAATCGAGTGTTTCTGCAGGATTTCTGTGTGTTTAGGAATAGTAGATTTTATTTTTTGGATCTTCCAGAGTTTCGTGGATATTGTATATTTGTAAAATGGCTGTAAATATTTTATTGAATCTATAATTTTTTGATATTTCAATATTTGTAGAATATTTTATGGGTGACTATAATATTTGATATTCATGACACCTCTAAATCTATAAAGTATTTTATAGATATTGGATTTGCAAGTTTATGTTTTTCGGAGTTGGTAACACAAATGTGTCTTTAGAGAGGAGTAATGATGTAAAGACACAATTATTCTGGAAATTTGTAGTCTTTAGAGATCAAATCTCATACCTTCAAATGGACTGTGGTTTAAATATTCAAATTAAAAGTAAGACACGGATAGCTGAAGAACTAATGAATAATTAAATGTACTTAGCAGATTAAACAATTGTTCTTTACTTCTGATCGCAATTTTCTAAATACTTCCCTGTGAGCAATGAATAAAATATGTCTTGGCGCAGATTTACCGGTTAGAGAGGATTAAAACGAAACCTTCATAGAATTTGCATCGATAAATTGATCGCATTGTTACATTCCTGTTGTCACTGAACAATATTCACTGTTTAGAAAGGGCAGTACAAAGGTTTGTATCGTGCGCAAACAATAGTTTTTCGACGGAATGAAAGCTCGACAAAAAAGCTTCATTTTCTATGAATGAAATGAATTTGCGTCCGGTGGACTTTTCGATGAAAAGCGTCATCGATAAATCACAGAGGCTCGGGCGATGCCTGCGGGCTCGAAAGGATCGCTAGAATTTTTTTCCCCGAGAACCCAGGGCGTTAACAGTGAACCAGTTTCCTATTTCATCTTCTATTAATCTCAATGCACAACGCGTCGCATCGGACAGTTCAGAACGATACCTGCGAAACCGAGTATCGATTACTCCGCCGGATGTTGCTGACGTTATTTATTTTGCCGTCTATCGAGGAATTAATTACTCCGTAGAAGTTGATTTACCGTTTATCTGATATTATGTATATTATGTAAACTGTAGCATCCACTGATGGAAAATCTATATTTAAAAACGTGTAAGCCTATGTGTTCATCACGACAGCGACATCAATCCATTTCTCTACAAAATTAGCACGGACAATTTTACATTGTACGTTTAATTTAATGCCTTGTAAATAGACGAATTACAAAAAATTGTATTAAATTGGTTAAAATATTATTTATTATAATTTAATATTATTTATTATAAATTCTACTATTCCTTCTCTCTTCAACCTTAAAATTCTCAACACTACAGCTACCATTCAAAATCACTTCCATCTTTCTATTCCGCAGTCATTAATATCTCAAAAGCATTGAACATTCAAAACAATCTCAATAATAAATAGTTTCACTTCAATACTACCACAAATACCCGAAGAAACTGAAAATAATCTATTCTCGCAATTTCCACAGACATTACAAATGAATCTTATTAAACACTCGGTACTTCTAATATTAACGCAAAATTCTTCCTACCACACACGAAACTCCTATTCCCACTAACCACTATGAAAGCACACATTCAATTCTCCAAAAGAAAACTCTCGAAAGTATCCTCATTCGATCTTCGCCGAACGAATGTCCATTCTGCGTTCCCTACATATTTTGTTCTCGCCGAATCGTATCGTTCTCGATTGGACAGCCTCTAAAAACCAGCGATGAGGTTATAAAGCTGCGAGTATCAGTGGGCTTTTGTCGCGGAGGATGTCGATGCGAAACATCAATTGCTCCGGACGCTGCGTGAACGTGTCCGTCGTCGTCGCGACGCCTCTTTCCGTCTAGATGAAGATATAACGGTGTGGAAAAGGTGCCGGCGAGTTTTTATTAGTTCCCGCCCGGCCGGGCACGTCTAAATGGCCGCGATTATTCTTCCGGGTGGCGCCTTGAATTTCATTCGCTGCCTGCGCTTTGCAGTTGTTTAGGAGTTTAGATACGCGAGTTCGCTCGTATTTCAGGAACTTTCGGTGATACTTTTGCCCGGCGATATTAAATAGCGCCGCCTTCGCGGACGACGGAGCGCGGAGTCGTGAAAAAGGAATCCCCGGATTTAACCTACGGTTCCTGATTTTTCCACGAATATTGAGATATTGAAACTGGAGAATATAGTCTAATAATTAATAATTAACGAATACAATGAATCATGTAACTTGTACAAATGTTCACAAACGTGAAGACATCTCTGTGATTCATGATTTACTTCTGTTTTAGATGATTTTTGATATGTTAATTACTGGATATAGTTGGTTTACAGTTAGTTTAATAAGTTACATACATCATCAATGTGCCAACCTCTTTTAATAATTAGATAACAGAAGTGCGATAAGACATTTTGAATATAATAATTAGACGCGAAGGAGAATAATGAATAAATAAGATAAGAAAGTTTCTGTAATTTCCAATTAATATTCTAAATTAAATTTCAAAGATAAAGAAGTAAATGTTATGACATTAATAAATAAAGTCTGAAATACAAGGTCACGTAAGTGTACTATGAAAGATATTCAAGATCGATCCTAATTGAAAAATCCTCAATAAGTTTTCAATAAGACTCAGTGGACGCCGATAAGAATGGAACCCGTCGAATCGTCGAAAAATAAGCCCTGTCATCGAGATAAGGAGCGCGGCAAAGGGATTTTTCGGTTGCGTCGTTTCCTATTCGAACGAATTCACCAACGACGTCTACCAGATTCAGCGAAATCAGTCGCGTGGACCGCATGCACGAGCGGCTTGGCCTGTAATGTAGGTAATGAAAGACGGTTTCCCTTTATCAAAGGTCTAAGGAACTGAGAGCTCCAATTCGGGATGCGACTCGACATTCGTCATGTTTGCTCAGAAGTTCGATCGTTCTTTTATCGTCGCACAAAAGGAATTAAGACTGCGATGAATATTGAAAGTACTTATTAGGTTCCTCGAAAAATCTTGTCGAACTCATAAAAGAAATTTGAAGGAAATTTTTGAATTTTAGCTTCATTGACCTGTGCGTTGTGTATTTTATTCGGAAGCTATATATTATCCTTTAATTCACTTATTTGTAATGTTTATTTGTATATTGTAATACAAATGCTGTTATATTATTGAAATAAATAACAGAATTTTCTGACAAACCTAATTGACCGGAATTGTGAATTATTTTATCGTTTTTATAGTCGAGGATCGAATATTTTAAGAAATTCATTTCTTCTGAAATACAGTTCTTTTTACATTAATGTAACAGTTTCAATAGATTCCAGCTATCCCAAGAAACTGAAATATTTAATACACTGAAAATACCCCGTTTTTAATTTCATTTGTTTCTAAGATACCTGCAATAAGATTAAAATTTTAAAAGGATCTTCTAGAAAGTACAGTACGATAGAAATGCTTGATTAATTACGAATGTAAGGCAAAACGACCGATGCAATATTTCACGAGTTCACGGTTAACGAAATGCTTGTGACGAGTATACTCGCCCAAAAACAGCCTACTAGTTAAAGAAACACTCATTTTCTGAGCAACCAATTTTACAGGTATACACTACTTAATCCTTTGCACTCGGAAGTCTTTGACTAAAAATGTTTAACATTTTTCAGTGAGTTGTAGGCGACATTTCTTTAGACGAGTTGGATAATAAAACATATATACGTTAAGAAACAAAGTTACTGTTTCTATATTTCGCATGTATATGGATTATACGGAATTTAATATTGTGCGTAAGACTTTATAATTTTATTATATCAAATCGAATGGCGAGTAAGAGTCATTTCTCGAATGCAAAGGGTTAAATGAAAATTCTTGAGAAAATTATTTACAGATACAACCACGTACACATACCAGAATACAGTACAAACTTTTTCAATGCGGTCCAGACAACTAAATAGTTAAACCGTCTTCGAAAATGTTCCGTCGAACAACGGCGGCATTAAAATCAAATTAAAATCTGCTGCGACGAGTGTAAATATAAATAAACAACTCGAATCCCACGACAAACTGAAAGTCAGCTATTCCGAGCTTTCCGGCCACTTCGGGGCCGCATTTCCCACTTTCCGAAGCTCATGAAATATAATGCGAATCTCGTGACGAGGAAAGACAGAGACAAGGGAGGAAAGGGAGGGGGGAAAAAGAGAGGAACTCAATAAAAGTACAGAAATAACTGACGCGGCGTGCCGCGTCCGTACCGACACACTTTGTACCGAGCGGTTCGATGCAATTTAAAACGCGTACGAATGAAAAACAAAAGGAGGAGAGGCAAAAAAAAGCCGCAGAATTTTATCTGTCACTACAAAGGCAAAGAGGGCAACAGAAAAAAGTAGCTAGAACGGTTCCACGATCGATACGATACTCTTTTTCACCTTGTTCCGATGTCGAAAAGGATCAAAAATATTATTCACCCTTTGAATTTCACACTTATTACTCGGATGTGGGAAGACCTTTGAAGAATACCCCCCTCTCGCCGGGTGTCCATTATCATATCGATGTATTGCAATCGTTTGATCCTTTGGCAACGGGAAAGGAACGGTTAACTTCGGGATGAGATCAGTTTTTGATATTTATTCGCTTCGTGGTCACTCTTATGCTAGTTCAATAGAAATATTTTTCGCTTCGGGTAACAGTGAGATATGTGTTGGGATATTCTTTGTTTCCCTTTCATGAAATGGTAAATTGTAATTTTGAGTATGTGTGACATTGTATCTGTGACGATACTTATGCTTAGAATGAAGTAACATTTAGCAACTGTCGCAGATGAAGATACAAATTGCAATTTAATAAGTTAAGTTTAATTTAATCTATACGTCAATGTTTCTGCAATTTTCCCGTCTAGTTAATATTAAACATACGATGGTTATATTCTATTTTTATTAGAGGGTATTACCAAATTGTTCAAATGATAATGAATATGCGTTTCGATCGCAACGTTATATAAACAGAATTTATTCGCGCAAAATGGTTATTTTTTAGATAAAAATCATATGGTATAACAGGGACTATTTAGCAACACATTGATAACCTTCTACTTTCATTATCCGAACAGTCGAATTTTCAGGTTTTGTCCACAGGCGGTCATACTGTGCGCCGTAACGAATTCCGAACGTTGAATATGACAATTTGCCCGCGTTCGGCGTCTTCCATTCATCGTTGAAGAGTTCCCACCGATCGCGTAGTCTCAAAACTATTTCCTCGAGCTCACCGCGGGTCCGGTCAACGTTTCAAGTTTAAACGAACGCTAACGAAGTTGCCAGATTGCCCGAGTGCCGCTGATGTTTGCAAATTAAAAGCTCGCAAGGCTGCACGCCGTTGCGGATATAAACGGAAACTCGCCGGAAGCTCGTTAAGCGACGGTTACTCGCGAACAATCGGGATTCTGGGGTGAAAACGCGACTCGCGATGACGGAGGGATGACGGCGGAGAGGGTGAGACGGCTCATTGAAGGGTGCTCGATGATCGGATCACGATTGCTCGATTCGTCCTTGTCTGCAACCGATCGAAGACTCACGGCGATTCCGTGAATCGATTGAGATGCTGAATGGGGATCCGTGGAGTGCAAATCAATATGGAACTTCATGTTTTCAAGGATGCAGGTAGAAATAAAATTAAGGTGGAAAATGGTTTTTAGATGTAAAGAACAGGGGAGATTTCAGTGAATAGGTTGAGATGCTAGAAACTAGTGAATAGACTGTGGATTTTTCTGGAAATTCAGATTTTGAAGAATGTAATTAGGAAAATAGAATTTCAATAGAAAATGGGGTTTCCTGACTAATAATAAACAATAGAAAAATAATAAAACAGTAATACAAAAGAAATAAAAATGCAATAAAATAAAAGCGAAGAGAGATTCAGTAAATCGGCAGAGATACTATAAAAAGGCACGAATAAAACAAAACGATAAATAAACTACAGATTCTCATGCAACATCATTATCATCAATATTTTATAAAAACAGAAGTTCAACAAATCAATATCCTACGGTATAACATTATACAACGTGGATGTTTAGAATGAAAATTAGCTAGAAATAGGTTTAACGAATGTCCTTAACAGTCTCGATTAAAATTAAATATCCGAAGTCACTAAAACTTGGAAATGAAACGAAAAATTTGTTATAATCAACGATTTCGGAAAGGAATCTTTGGAAATGTAAGTCTATCCCACACTTGATTGTACCGTTCCCCTCGTAACATCGTATTAACTGCAATCTAATACCTAGCAAGAAGAAGAGTCAAGAATATTTCAGTGAAATATACAAGAATATCTCCTTGCATATAAATTATGGTTTCAATCTCAGAAGAATGACTGCAGGCTCGGAACAACGGGGAAGACGTCTCCTGGTGATTCGATTGCGAATTCCGAGGGAAACTCGAAACAATGGCAAACAGAAACTCGAACAAGATGAAAGCAGGAACGGAGTGGGATTTCAAAAGAACCGAAGAATCCGAGTGATCCATCGTTCGGCGTGTTTCTCGTCGAGATTGGTCGCTCCGGCTGATTGCCGTTTGTATAATTCATCGGAAATTTCCGTATCACCCTCTTGTCTCAACGGTGGCCGCGATTTCGCGACCCGCCCCGCGCGATCTTCGTCGAACCTTTTCCCGCCCTTAATTCCAATCGTCACTTTATATTCCGAAAACCGAGTCCCGGGGCTTACTCGAATTGTTCCTCAACTCCGATAATGGCTTTAAGATGAGTTTTCGTAGGAATTCGATCTAAAGCGATTCGATTCATCGCTCTCGACACGATTCGTTCGAGATAAATGGACTGACGGAAACGAGAGTATAAAGACGTAGACAGTGGGGGAAGATCCTATTTGTAGTTGAAAGAGTACCAACGGCGGGGAAACGGATTATTCTAATTACTGTGGTGACTGGGATGATTGAAATTGCACTGGGACAGAACGCTCGATTTATTTGAGGCGCGCTGGGTAAATTGAAAGCTGAGTCTGTCACTAGATGCCCAATGTTATTTTTGTCCAAGTTTTTATATAAATTAAGAGTATTATCGACGTTTCAACGATTTTGATTGATTGACGTTTCGACTTATTTTTGTGGTGATTGTATAATTATTTTGGGAATATTTTTCATTATTTATACCGTCTAAAGTTAGAATATAGAATTTTGTTAAAATATTCTACTATATACAACTATATATAACTATACAAAACTATATAAAACTGTATAAACTGTACAAATAACTTAAAATATAAATAAGGGGAATTAATAAGTCATAGTCTTAATGAATTAATTAAAATTAAATATTACTGTAATATTTGAAAAGTTCTAACAGTACGGTTTTGATGGTACGAAAGGAGATAAATATTAACTTTAATAAGTAAGTGAATAAGTAAAACCTAAATGCTTTATTAATTCAAACAAGCCAAGACAAAGGATTCAAATTATGAAAGATAATACAATTCTCCCACAGAAGAATTTCATTTACTTGTTCACTTAAACATTTTACTTCTACAAGGAAATAACTCAGAAATTACCCTCTCCTGTAAAACCACCCTCATTCAGCAACGTCTCTTAAACTTCTTATCAAAGCTACAGATGTTCATTTAAATATAAATCCGGAAATAATAAGTCCATAATAAAAATAATCCGTTTCACCAACACAAAAGAACAATTTGAAAGTGAAACACAATTACATAAATTTTCAAATAGCTTTATCAACCTGTACAAACGCACGCTTAATTCGGAATTAAACGAAACAATGGAGTTTCTCGACAATACTAGGAAGGATTAAAAAATAAATTACGGAAAATTCAACGTTAATAAACATTCACCAACCAAACCAAAACAAATAAATACATAACACGGACCATTGTACAAAAACCACAAAAGGTTCCCCAGATCCTTATTAAAACTTCAATCGGAACTCCTATGAAAACTCCAAAACGCATGTAACAAAAATCAATAATTTACTCGAACTTTTAACAAATGAATCGAATAAAAATACAACGCGAAGCTCCGTACAAAAACCAAAAGGAAACCCAAAAATCTCGACAAACCATCAGAAAAATCGTCATTTCAAATTCCCTGTTCTAAAATTTCACAAACGTTTCGAACGAATCAATAATTTCCTATAATTCTCACGTTCTCCGAAAGCGGTCTGAAACAATCCAAATTCCCGCGACTACAATTTCCTCTCGAGTCTCCCCACGTTCTGTTCCCGTTCGCGGGCGTTTGTTTGCACACGTAAAACGTTAAACCTTTTCACACACGTCACCCGTCATATTTTTTCCGCACCTCCCCGGGGCTCCGCAGCGGCGCAAACAGAAAATATAACTTTCCGATCCCGACGAGAACACTTCACAGCGATTTCCAAGGGAGAGGGAAGGTGGAAAAAGACGAAGGAGAGAGAGAGAGAGAGAGAGAGAGAGAGATGACCGCGATACATCCGCCGGGATGTGTAGCCATGGCCGGGGTGTGAAAATACCGATTTCCAAAGAGAAAATGGAACGTTTCGCCGCGCGGCGAGTGCGTGGAGGAATTGAAGCTATCGATATATCGAAACGAGCGAAGTACCCCGTGACCGCAAACATCATTCGGATACGTCTATAGCTGGGGAGATAGTAGCGTTTCTTTTTTATTCCTGCTTTTCGCGTTTTCGAAAAAAAACCCGACGAGAAAAAAGACGAGATCCTCTACGATTGTAGAGTGCGCTGGACAAGATGGATCAATCGAGGGATTCACGGAACAGAGAACAATGTCTTTGACGCTGGATTTATGGATATTTATTGTAGAGTTTGTTCTATCGTTCTTGAAAAAATTGATATTCGTTTAGACTTTGGGAATTAGAGGTTTAAACATAGACGATCAGAATTATAGAGTTTTAATAGAATTAGATTTATAGATATTTATTGTAGAGATCATTCTATCGTTCTGGGAAGAACTGATATTCGTTTATTTAGAGTTTAGAAATTAGAGGTTCAATTCGTTGCACTCGATAGGCGATTGTCGCCGCTTGATTTGATGCAGTGAAACTATAAAATTTGATATTTAATATTGAACTGTGTATGATGCATCGGTAAGTGAAATATTGGGATAAAAAAGCTTTGTTTCTCAATTTGCTTGGGATGTTTGTTAATTTCAAAAATCATCGTCTTTGTCTAGGTAGAAAATGTTAAGTATTTCTAATGAAATACTTCCTTAGGATACATTCGCGTGACTATCAGTCGGAACTGATATAAGGGTTTACCAAATAGTGTTTATAAAATTCGATATGAGTCAAATTAACTCGTTCCGTGAGCCTCTTGAATATTATAGATATAAACGTACAGTACTGTGAGAGGTATGAATACGTTTTTTCGAAAATATTTTATTGGTTGGGAAATATCCGAGAAGATTAAAAAGAGAATTGGATATCGGGTGAAATATGGATGATGAATTTTTAAATATTGGAATGTTGTTTGATTTTAGTTCCTGGGGTCTGCTTTTTTATGAGAGCGGCTGAGGGGATTTATAAAGGAACGTGAATGTTGAAATATTGAATATTGTGGAAGTACTTTCTTTGTTTTGTAAATGTCTTCGATGTACCGAGTGAAAAGAAATAATGTAATTAACAATGACCGCTCAATAATGAGGAGATCGACAAAACGAAGATCGTAATTTATATATTCATTACAACTTATAAATTATAATATATAATTCATTATAATTAATATATTAATGTATATATTCGTGATTTACATATTCGTATAATGAATGTATAAAATCGCAGTACAAATAATACAAGAAAACAGAGATTGAGATGATAAAGGTCTTAACGAACCTCTATGCGATAAATGCGTAAAATCGCGGTATAACAGGAAATTCAATTGCTTCCCAGTTTCCGGAGCCGGGGAACGATAAATATTATTCTATGGGAGCAATGTGTTTCCTTTCGTTACTTTATTGTTACGAAGCGCTACAAAGGTATTAGATGAATTTAACATAATTCAAACACACGGTTCATAGTTCAGCTATGAAACTATTAGAACGCGGAGTTATAATAATGAACGTCGTTCCGCGTGGGAGGGTGGCGAGGCGCGCGGCGCAGAGCTTTCGCGGGAGGAACTACACCTTAAACTCGAAACGGCACTTCAAGCATGGAAATGTGGCGAGATAGCGAGAGAAGACGGGAACAAAGTGAACTCCGCGGAGAAATTCCATGACAATTAGTTCAGCATCGAGAGGGAGGACTTCTGATTCTATTGACTGTGCAAGTTTCGCATCGGTTTTAACTTCCATCGATTCACGAATATACAATCTGCCCCGAATCACGCGGAAACGTTCGCAGGATATCATCTATATGCATGTAAGAAACATTTGTAGTTTTCCACGGTTAATAATGAGTATCAAAGCAATCAGTCGCGATTATTATTATGAATTATGAGTTATCATTAATTCAGGTAGGAAAATATTTCCTTTGACGCCTCCTGCTAACGTAATAACACAGAATATTAATAAATTTGTAACTATTCGAAATTATTAGGAATTAAAAATTTTAATTCAATAATATCTATATTTCTGGAAACTATTTCCCTGTGAAATCGGAAAATGTTCAATTAAATTGAAACATTAAGAATAAAAATTAAATAAATTTATTCTTAATTAGTCTCTAACTCAATATACAAGATTTCCGACGCTAACATTTTCTTAGAAAACCTAGATCTAATCGTAGAAAATTATCGAATTAAAAGAAACACTGGCCGGGTCTTAGAATATTAAAACGAGGATTATCTTTCACGTCAGAGGAGCTGAATGAAAAACGTCTCTGACGCAAAGAAAATATTAATTTCACGAGGTAAAAAATTTTCACGGGAGAATGGCTGAAAAGGAGACAGGGGCCACGAGAAGACGCGTCTCGAAGGGAAAAGAAAAACTCTGGGATGACAGCAAAGGTTTCCACCGTTCCCCGGATTAACCTCAAAGTGACTGTCGTTTGCACGAGCCTTCCGGCTGCCATCGGTATTTATGCATTATTCCCTCTTTCTCCCACTTTTTCCGCCATCGGCGATATTCTTCCACTACCCTGGCTACCCCTCTCCATTTCAGATTTCAATACGACTGAATTATTCCGTCCGGAGGTTGACGCGTTCGGTAACAGACTCGCGGTCTCTGTCGTTTCGGAGTTAAATATAAAATTCAGCTTTGACTCTCTGCACACCGTGCTCGTGCGTTATCTATTACAAGGCGAGTACGAATGGAATAAAATTTTTTATTTTGTATTCTTGTATTCTCTTTCTGGACTATTGCTCTATTTAAAGAGAATTTAATACAGGAATATTGGAATGTAATGTTTATGAGATGATAGTGTTTATAGAAACGTGAAATCTAGGTTTGCTTTTGTTAAATATTTGTGATTTGATCTTTGGAAATATAAATGTGTGTAATTTAAACTATAAATATAAATATGTGTAATTTGGACGATATGAATATAAATATTTCTTATTTAAACGCTGTAAATGTACATATTGGTCATTTGAACGCTTTAAATATAAATGTTTGTAATTCAATAATCACAAATTTAAGTGTTCGTAATTTAACAGTTACAAATAAAAATATTTGTACTTCAATTATTACAAATTTAACTGTTTGTAATTCAATAATCACAAATTTAAGTGTTCGTAATTTAACAGTTACAAATAAAAATATTTGTACTTCAATCATTACAAATTTAAATGTTTGTAATTTAACCGCTCACTTATGATGTGCAGAGTGAAACCCTGAATTTCCAGATAAACTCAAAGAAACTGAAATCAAAGAAAATTCTCTTTCCGATATTAATCGAACAAGAGATTCCACACTGCATTTTTTTAGAAAATAATCATAAGCCACACGATTGGACTGTTCTTTCAGTTGCACCCCGTATATCCCACGTAGTGGCAATCGGCTTTCCGCCTTCGCCTTTGTACGAGTCGCGCGTGTCCGTTCCGGAAGTGGACGACCGATCGTATTTATTTTGGCGGTTGTCGGGTTCGTGCAATCTTCTTTGAGAACCGACGCACGCGGCGAGGTGGACGTGATTGTGGGGGTGGCAATCGGAGCTGGCCTTCGAGCCCTCAAAGCGAATATACAGAGGCGAATGAAAATATTCGTTCAGCGAAAAATCATAAAAGGGTTGGTTATAAGTTTAATGACAAAGGAGTAACTTCATTTCAGTGAATTCTACGCAACATTTGAGCTAGTCTTTAATATCTATACACAACGTGTCCCATCTGAAATTGAATACTGCTACGTTTCCCTAATTTTCAAGGCTATAAAAAACATTTCAATAATAATTCCAATAATTCCGAAACAAGAATACACTGTTTAAAACGAGAAATTCCATGCTGTGATTTTGCCAATGTATTTCTTAATATTCAATGAACATTCCGAAAATGCCCAATCAATTAATTTTCCATTTTCCAATGGATTCTAATGTAAGAACTCAACATCACATTCTATATCAACTAAAACACTCATTCCAGACACCAACAGTCCAGCACATACCCAATAACAATACAAAACTACAAAAGAACCCACGAGATATTTAAAAATAGAAGCAAAGTAAAGTAAATTACACGAGCTCAAACATAAAAAGATGAATAATACACAAGAGACCATTGAATCAATAACCAATCACTATATAAAAACAACAACCATTACTCCATTACAAAGAGAAGTATTCAAAGTAAAGCGAGTCCTATGAAACCAAATATCTAACCTCAAAACCCTCTCAGTAAGCGTAACCGGGAACCAATTGCCCAAACACATCGCAAAGAATAAAACGCCGGTTTCTATAGTCCGCGTAACCGAGCAACGGCTCCTCTTTTTGTCTCTCGCGAGCCATATTTCCCGTGAAATCGTCCTCAGCAGACTAGTCAAAGCGGAAGTGCGCGTAGAAGGAGCGCGCACAGGTGGTCGCGAACGCGAAACTCGCGGACGCGGTAATAAAAACCGGGATGGGTCCTTTGATTCGGTCCGGATTATCAGAACACGGTCAACGACACTCGGTATCGGTTACCGGTTCTCCCTCCGACGTGTCGTTTCGACGATACAACGCGGAGTTCGCCGACCGCGGGCGTTAATTCAATACTAGCCAGACTCTGGGTACTTACCTTTTAGCTACCCGCCACCCATACCCCTCGCCCGGCGCCATTCTGCATTCCGACACAGCGAACGGCGCATTCGAAACGTGACCCCGTTTCGACCGGACGTACCCCGCAAGTTTTGTAATTTGCAAATTGGACGGGGACGAATCCGAGGGGACGAAGAAACTTCCCTTTCAATAGGCCACGGAAACCTCGAACGGGCTATACTTCAAGGGACTTTCTGACCCTTCGCGTTTCACAAACAAGTTCTGCTACTGCAAAGCTACCGCGAGTTTAAGGCTAAAAAGCGGGGAGAAGAGGGCGGGCTGGTTTCTTGACGAGATTGATGAATGGGATTTGGTATTTCGAAGTTGACGCTGATTGTTGGGCTAGCTAATGCCAGGTGGAGGTTTATGAAAGGAAAGTAAGTTTGATGTTTGATTCTCGGGTGAGTGTAATCGTGGAAACGGGGTTGGCGTTGGAGGGTTAATCGAGGCGTTCGATTTTGTCAGAGTGAAATATCAGGTTTAACCCTTTGCGGAGGTGTTTTCAGCTTTGGAAACTCTTTGCATGAAACATTGAATTATGTATCGAAGTCTTCAATTTTAGAGAAAGAAAACAACGTAGCAATCTATGAATATTTGAATAATTAAATTATTCGTTTATAGCTTTCGATTCTAGATACAACAGGTCGATGTCGTCGTTACGATATTCGATCGCAAAGGGTTAATATTAGAATTTATTGAAACGAATCTTGGTGCGATATAAGTCTCTAATTTTGTTAAGCTACTGTTGACAGAAAGGATGAAATCTTCAGAATTGAAACGAATATATCTCGAACATCTAGGAAACTGTTAGCGATAGATTTTATATCCACAGTTAAAAAAATTCCAACATTTCAATTACACTTGCACCAGCTTTATAATTCGAACAATAAACTTACAACCCTATATAATCGTCAACCTCGTTAAAAAGTTAAGCACATCAACATTATCGAAAACGTCTACCAGCCGCTGATATTCATATTTAACGATGTACAGCGCCAAAGGGCCATAATTAATGAGGCGCCCTATACATATTTCTCAGTGACACAGCACTTTTCACTGCACAACGAAATTCCTTAACAAGAGAGACGAGATCCGTGGAGGCTGAGTGGCCGATCCCTCTCGAATGCTTTGACTCTACCATCTTCCTCCACTTTCCTTCCCGGACACCCTTTCGTTCGGTAGAAGCTGAAGATTCAGCTCACCGTCGGCCCCTCACCCCCCTCATTGACCCAGCGCGTCTAATGAGCGCGCACCTGAGTGTTTCTAGACAAGTGGATCTGCACTTGCATCCACCTGGCGGTGTCTGGATGCCGACACGTGTGCATCGCGACGTCACAAAGCCGCGGATCTGTAAATGGGGTGTGCGGCGGGCGTGCGCGGGATGAAACACTGTCGCGAGCGATGATCTTTCCTTCGGGGAGGAATAATCGCGAGAGGGGGGTGGTCTGTCTGAAGCATTCGGTGTGTTTGGCTTTCCTTTTTCCGTTCGATCTACACTGACGTTCAAAAATATTTTGTAATTTGCGTGATAAATGGATTGCGGATCAGTCATAAATTCTTAGGAATGTAAGTGGAAAAGTTGAATTGCAATAGAAAATACTTTTTCTTAGAATGCGTTACGAGAAGTACATTTTGAATATTTTATAGATGCTTTTACATCGTGTGCAATCTGTGCAATTGTTCACTTTTGCATAAATATGCAATTACACTTTCTTAGGGATGTAAGTGGAAAAGTAGAATTGCAATAGAAAATACTTTTTCTTAGAATGCGTTACGAGAAGTACATTTTGAATATTTTATAGATTGTTTTACATCGTGTGCAATCTGTGCAATTGTTTACTTCTGCATAAATGGGTAAATATCCACGGTTAATGATAAATGTTTGATTGGTCGTTTATAAAGAAATTGTTAGACAAAATACAAATTCATAGTCTCAAATGTTATTTTATAAAAAGGGATGAGATAAAATTTAATTTTGAGTCAGTAGAAGAATAGAAATGTTATTAGAGTTCGATACAGTATTTTGTTGTATTTTATGAAATTGTAGATGTAAATGGCGATTTGGATAGAAAATTATATTGCAGAAGAATGCTCGTAATGTTTGAATATTAATTAGTACATTGTAATTGAGTAATTCAGAGAAATAAATAAAGTAGAATTAGTGGATCATTAAAAGTAGAAAAACTGAAAGGAAACAGTAGCAATTATTCAATCTAAACGTCACCGAATAAAACTCGTTAGAATCGCACGACAGAAACGTTTCCCGTGGAATAAAATGAAAGCTGCGCAACGAACACTTCCGTTCCAGAATCTCTGAACAAAACAACAGTCGAACCGCTCCCGACCGATATTATGTGCAAACGAACTCGAAGCTCGTTAGAATTACAGAAAGTGCAGTGCGCAACGCAATCAGCTCGCGTGCCAAACAAAACGTAGCGCTGATGTCCGAACGCTGTAGGATTTCTAGTACACTGGAGCGTGCAATCTCGAATAATTAAAATTGAAATTTAACCTTGGATGCCGTTGTGTTTGAGTAACTTAATTTCGCTGGAAATTCGCCAAGTGATTCAACGCGATGCTACATAATTAACCGCCGTGAATCGCGGATCGTTAAACTGTTCCTTCGAATTCCGTAACGTTCCTACTGAAACTGCCGACGCAGTCGATTTGTCTTTATTTAATTTCCATGCAGAAACTCTAAAAATGCATTCATTGAAATTTCATAATATAATCCGCGCATTAACGAAGCAATTTTCTTAGTAACTTCCCGGAGAAGCACCGATTATCTTTTCGATAATCGTAAAGAAAGGAAATCGGGAATCGGTCGTTTTGACAGATCTGGTTTTAGAGTTAAGGAATCGTTTAAACATTCATCACCGAAAACATCCTTGAAACGAGCATACTTCTCGCGCGAGGATTTTAGAGAAGCCCGATGAAATGTTAATCTTAATTGAGGCCGGTTGCATAATGCAGTATGCTAATCTCATGGAACAACTGCTTCGCGTAATTTTCCATCTGACTCCGGAATTACAATACCAAATGCATAGTGAAAAATTCAGCGAATTGTCCCGTCTTAACACTTTTGTGCCTCGTTCGCGATACTTAGACGATGTAACAATGACTCGAAGCTTTTCCAATGGTTTGTAAAAGGATCGTAGAAAGTTTTATTTCGTGCGACTAGAATGTCTAGTGTCCTGCGAAAATTTCAATTTTAAATGTTCAGGCGTGAACGTTCGTTAAAAGTTCCAATTTTGGAAGCTGTCGATATATTGTTCGTGAAATATTGAGGGAAACATGAAATCTCCGTCAAAGCATGTTTCCCATGCTTTTTTATTTTATTTTCCTTTCCCAGAAATTAGTTTGACACGCTGAAACAAACAAAACGGCACCATTTTCAAATATTTTCTGTCTGACGGTCGTGTAAATGGCACTTGCCTGTGTCATCGAGTGACAAAGATTTCATATACGATAAATGATATTATTCTAGCATTCCAGAACATCGGGGTTAACAAACCAAAAATCTTTCACTACCGTCAAATATTTGTATAATCAATGACAGAAGAATAATACTTAATTTCAATTAAAACAGAACTTAGTAATATCCATGTTTGTTAAATTCTGTTTAATTCTATTCTATCATTCCCAGAATTCATGTTCAATTTTTCAAATGACAATGGAAAATTTGCGTTTCGATTCCAACGGTATACAAATAAAAAAAAACGGAATTTATTCGCACAGAATTGTTGTTTTCCAAATGAAAATCATTTTGTATAGCAGGAATTAGCGACACATTGTTCACCTTCGATTTTCTTTACGCGTACAATCGAATTCTGGGATTTGTTCACAAGCGGCCGCGCCTCGCGACGTGTCCCGAGGACTTACCCCCTGGAAGCCTTCTTCTTCGGATACTTTACGGTCGCGTTACTTTTACGAGAGCGAACTTCTGCAGTCGATTGTACCGGGTGTATCCACTCGAGGAGTCCTCCACACACGAGACTGTTGGGGTTCACCGGGAACGGGAGGGGGCTGGAAAAAGGGGGTGGAAGCTGGAGCACCTTTTCCCCCTACCATCCAACGGTGCGACGCCCGTGAACACCCCATCCAACCCCTTCAGGGTCTCACCGGAGCTCTTTCTCTTTCGTCGGTAGCTGCGTCTGCGCTCCTATACATATGGATGTAGCTGCATCGCGTAATTAGAGCGAGACGTGCTCAAAGAGCCCGCCGCGGCCTGTCCCCACCCGCCCATTCACTTCGTCGCGTTGTAAAATCCGTCGCGACACGATCGTTCGTACCTTTATCGAGGATTTCGAGAAACCGTATACCGTCGCTGTGATTGAACCTTGTTGTTTCTCTGGCTCATCGTTTTTCGTGGTTTATGTTCGGGGGTAAATGTTGTCACACGAATTTCTGGTTCTATTGGAATGAGTTGTGGGTATTAGCTTTGGGCTGTTAGTTTTGAGTAGTATATTTATGTATATGGTTTGTTTGGTTAATTATTTTGTGTTTAACAAATGAAGTGACAAAAATGGTAATTTTGAGAAATAAATTGGCAGATTATATGGATCTAATAGTGTGATATTTAATTTAATTTAGAACTAGATTTGAAGTGTGTAGAAGTTGAAAATGATAAATGAAGATTTTATCGAATTCTGTATTTTATAAAGTTTATTTTTATGGACCACTGTGCATTTACCTTCTGCATAAAGCAGTTCTTGAAAATAAAGTAGTATTCCTCTTTCATGGATAAAGGATTGCATCGAGAGACCAATTATCTTAATTAAGAGTCATAATGTAATTATTTAAAAATCTTGAAGCTGTTACCGTTAAATACAAGATTTTCTCGTGGACATTATGTAAATCGTTATTACTAATGCGATTAAGGGGGAAAAAATAAAGCGAGCATAGTACAAAGAAGCGCGAACCAGCTTACATCCAACGTAATGTTATTATGTAAATGTAATAAGTACTGCGTGCAGTAAGTACCTAAGCACATGTTTATTTTAAGTTCCTCCTCAATCTACAACGATTTAATTTTGAAATATACAACATGTATTGAATTACGTTTTCAAAAGATTTTTATAAAAATTATTCTCATCTGAATGTCTGACGTGCGACGATTTATAATAGAAAATAATGGAAACAATGGAAATAATGGTAACATGGATGCTTGTTTACCTCTCATCTTCGTTCATCGCAAAAGAAATAATGAAAAAGTGGAAGAGCGATATCTGATTCGGTTATAGGAAGCAGCAGTTATTGGAAGTTCGCCCTTTTATCAAGAAATAACAAGAACTCTTATCAAAAGGAGCTCGGTTCTCGCAACACTCATTGGCTATGAATACTTTGTTCTTCCATCAGGAAAATTTAAAGCACACAAAACAGTGCCCTTTAAAATTCCCCTCGTTTCTGAACGCAAGGAAGATGTCTTCATCCTTGGTTCTCTTTATATTTTGCATTAAGCCATACAAATTGTTATTTTAAATTAACTAATATAAAATCGAAACGTTAAACAATTTAAAAATGTACCTTAATCTTTGAAAATAAAGTATACCAAACTAGAATCCATTAATTTCCATAACACAAAACAACGCTGAGAAAAACTCTTCAAATCTAATCAACATTTACAGCCACATTCTCAATAGACATATTTACCAATTAGTAATGTTCCAATACCCAATATCCTCTACCGACGAACCCATAAAAAAGAGTACATTACAGTAATCCCCAAACATTTATGCATTCATAAATCCATCGAAAAAAAATTCCCGAGCAGCAATCGAATAAACCATTCAGTTACATTGAATCCGACATCGAGCCGTTCCTAATTCATTGAACGGCAATAACAATGATACAGGAAATGAAACTTTAATTGATCCTATTCGCTCGATTGGTCAATTTACCTGAACTCACCCGGGGAAACCTAACTTAGCATAAACACGCGGTGTCCATTAATTCTGCCACATTTCACGGAACAAGCCCGATGTTTCGCGAGGAAGAAACAAGTGCAGCTAATCAGGAGGGACCCAGGAAACGGCTCGAACTCGGAGAAATTTCTTGCGTGAATCTTCTTGCCGCGGCGCGTCGTAACAGACTCTGCCTCAATATCGCTTTTACGTTCCTGCCGCGGGGAGAGACGATATCCGGAATACCTGCCGGCTTCCAATTGCGGCGCGCTATGAAATGTACTTCTTGCTACTCATCCACGGAAAATTGTATGAGATTACGAAGATACGAGAAGCCGGACCCGCGGCGTAACGCGAAAATACCCTCTTCGCGCTAATGCTTTTTACGAGGTACAGTCGGCAACGAAAGTATCCGAACGTTGCGTGTTATTCGCGGTTAATCCCTTCTATAATCGAGTCGGACTCGTGATGAGAATTTACAACTAAATTCGACGAACCTAAATGTTAGGTCGTGTAATAGGGAATTTCGGATTTTCCGGAGAAAAGGAAACCTTGTTTGAGCTTGTAAAAGACATGATTTATTTTTTAACTATGATCGATGTAGTTACTGTGTTATCATTGATTTATTAGGAGAAAAATTATGATGATAGTTTTACGTTTACGTTTACTCCGACTGGTGACTTGTCAACCGGTAATCGATAGTAGAAAATTAATATTCAATCTGGATTTTTGAGAAGCTAATGAATATATTCCTCTTTTGAAGAATTATGAATTTAGAATTAATATATTGCACTGCTTTTTCGTTTGCAATATTATTCTCGAATGTTTATATTTCGAGCAGTTTTTGTAGTATTATTTCCAAGTTAGAATTCGTAATTTGACTCAGTTAAACGATGATTATTTGAAAATTTTGTTCAATTTTAAATAATGCTATATAATGATTTCTAGGTTAGAGGCTGAAATAAATTATATATAATATATAATGCACCGATATTTATCAAGATAAGCGTGCAATAATGATAATACAACTCAATTAAATAATTGAATATATATTTGTCATTATTACGATAGAATGTAGGTTTCTTTATGATAATTTATCCGTTGAAAACTTTCGTTGCTGACTGTACGCTACTCTGCAAACGTTTTCCATGTCGCGATATTATTATTACCATCTTATTTATATTAAGTCGAATAAAGAGGGATGCATTTGTTTTAACACATTAGCCAGTAAGAACTTATTCATCGGCCATACGTATCAATGTGCAAAGTTGAGTAAGAAAGCACTTCTAACTGTAACTTAAGAACTTAATGTGTAATATACTCGTACAATATGGAATGTATAACTCATAATGTGTAATGTATAATGTATTATATATCGTTCATAATTCGAGATGTGAAATGTATAATTTATAACGTTCAATGTATAATTTATGATGTATAATGCGTAAGATATGATGTATATAAAATTGATTGCTGAATCTAATTTGTAACTTCAAATGTCTAACAAGGAAAAGAAACTTATGATTTTTAATCACAACAAATATTTATTAATTATAGTAAATATCTTTCTCAATCTTTCTTACACTAGAATCTCATATTTTGTCAATAAATTAATATTTGAAAAATGCAAAAATTAATCGAGAAGTGTATCATGAATTTTTATTCTTAATCATAACTAAATTGTAATAGAACTATAATAAAAGTTACATTTGAAAAATATTTAATCAACTTGATTTCTAAATAATATAAATACTATACTGCTATAAATATTGCACCATTCAAGACCTGATCTGAAATGTTAATGCATTCGCTAAGTATTAATGTTGTTTCCTGGAACAGAAAGCCAAAGCATGTAGTAACATTTTTCTTCGACAAGAAAGTACACTCTGAAAGGGAAAAGCAAAGCGTTTCGCCACTTAAAAGGAATATATTCTATGCTCTTTCCAGAAGCGCACCATTTCGCGTAAATCTTACATGGTTATTGCCAAATGCGAGCTACCTCTTCAAGCACATCTCCCAACGAAACACGTTGAATAATGAAACCGCTTTTAAAAGTGGCCCAAATAAACCGCTGAAAAAGTAACAGTCCTCGACAGAACTGCACACAATAAAACTAATCTTTCGAAAATGTGCCATGTTATTAGGAACACTACACGCAATAAAGTTTCCAGTTTGTTACGCCGGTTGTTCACTGGAGAATGTAATTGTTAAGTTTTAACAACTTTTTTACCGAGATGTTGGTTTCCCAGTGTACGGTTCCACGAATGAAAACAAGCATCGCTCGTTTGCGTAACTTCTAATGAACTATAAGGATGCAAATAAGAAACACTCTGAAATATAATCATGGTACGTTTGCTTTATGAACGGTGCAATGATTCGAAGGGAACTAGGAAATCAATTAAACCGGGAAACAATGCGACCTAACGACATCACGTTGCGAAAAATATTTTCGAATTCCCTAATTTTTCTCAACATACGATTTCTGGAATGATATTTATATCTTCGAAAATTTGAAACTTTATATTTATGAAATAAACTTGGCATTTAAAAATTTCTAGGGTGATTGTTTCAATAATTAGAGATATTTCAAATTTAAAAGGAAAAAGAAAATGTTCGATCAATTGAAATATATTGAACAGTTACATGTTGAAAATATTAAAGTAAAAATCTTTTCCTGTTCCATTAATAAAACTAATATTTCACCCTGCCATTTGAAAATTAATTTACAAAATTACACACTCCAGTAAATATATAAAACCTGTTTAAAATTCATTTCTCCGTTTTGGAAACTACATTATTTCTATTCAATATTAATTATAGACATGTCATTATGAACACGAATAACACGAAATTTGTTTAAAACGTAACCACAAGTTTTATATATTTCATCTTATTCGCATATTATCTACATTTCATACTTAACCTAATAAAACTCGAAATTCCAGAAATACAATTTCCTTGAATCCAATTTCAGTAAAATTATACTCCAACGTTAACGATCGCTAAAGTAAGCTTCCCTTACGAAGCTCCGCTGATATTTAACTCGTTTTTGTTACATCGCGGTTCCCGATGCTTCAGACCAATAGCAAAAAAATCCCTCGTCACGGAAAAAAATCAGAAAACAGCGAGTTCCTCGTGCAACCGCGCGCTCGTCAAAAAAGCAAGTGGACGCGGGTTCTGTCGAACAAACCGTGAAACGTCAGTTTCCATTCGTCGGGGCGATTTCTAACTTTTTGAATGAACCCGCGGAGACGGGAATAAACGTGGCCGTGTTTTCCGCGGCACAGTGATCTAACCGGATCCAAAGCCCAACAAAATTCAGCCCATTGAATTGGCCAACTTCCCCGCGAAGAGCTCTTTGACATCCGGCCATGAATAAACTTCGCCGTTCTGTAACGTCTCGTCCTCACGGGATTCAGTTGCTTTTTACCGGTGACGAAAATCGTCGGTGAAAACTGAAAGGAGTGCACCATATTCAGCGAGACGGAAGGAATTGTATTTTTGTGACTTAACGCTAAACGTACCGTCACTTTGTATATATTTATTCCTATTGTAACTAGTCTAATAACTGGTTATAGAATGAAGGTACATATAGAAATTAGAAGAGAAATTTTTCTTGGTGAAAACGTAAACGAAGGGAAATATGAAAATTGAAAAACTGATTCATGAGACAATATACTGTGTAAAACTAAATTAAAATATATAGAAATATATAAAAGTATGTAAAACTATATAAAATTATATAAAACTATGTAAAACTAATTAATATAAGGTCCAATGAGCAAAATGAAACGTCACGTCGTGTTTCCTATATTTAAAAAAATTTTGTTGATTATTGAAATTTTGAAAAATTTTTTACTGTTTAGTGTGTTAATTAGCATATAGTTTCAGTGTAATTTGAATGCTTTTGTGAATTGAAATGTTAATAATAATAGATTAATTAAGAGGAAGTGTAATTATGTGAAGCTTGTGCAAGAGATATACAGAGAGTTATTGCTAGACAGTAACGATAATTATACCAAAGCCCAAATTATTTGAGAAATATTCACTAAAAATAGTATATTTACACATTTTATATAGAATGTATTTGACTTTGTCGCACGATGGAAATAAGTTACAAAATATTTTCACAGCGCAACAGTTAAGCAACGGCGAGCGAATCGCACGCGAAGACAAACGGATGAAACATGGTGGCAACAATCTGCGAAGTAAGCACGCGTACCACGTTGATCGAAGGATTGAGGAATTTCGAGAGGAGAGATCGCGCGACGGTGTGTGCGTACGAAATGCAAATTCGTCGACGGATTTCCGACGGAGGGGGGGATATAAACTTTCGAATAATTCCATTGGCACGATCGAGCGTCTCGCGTACGTAAACCCTGTCGAGCACCGCTCAGAACGCGACAGCCATCTTTGTTGTGCGTCGGCGAAACTATGAGGAAGAACTGGATGAAATATAGAGAAAACTATGTTTGAAATATTAGATACTACGTAGTTTAAACGAAATGGTGTTTCAAATCGGAAGCAAAATTTGAACAACTGAAATTTGAATAATTTGACATTTTCAATTATATATTTTGAGTCTGTATTCAAAAATTGTGATGTGATATATGGTACAATGAGAGATATTTCGGTATTGAAAGAAACTAAAGATTTTATAAATGTTCATTGTCGAACCATTTAGATAATTTTGTTAACAAATAGATTGTTTCAGATGAAAAACACAGAAGTAACAATTAAAGAATTGTTGAATTTCAGAACTAATGATGTTTATAAATCTGACACACTGAATGATATTTATCTGTAATGTTCCACAATTACATAAAAAGTATATTTAGTGTTTTTACAATATTAATGAACAAATAAATTGAAATAAATAGTAGATAGAATATAAGATTAAATAGATTATTTACTATTAACTCGTACACTCGAAAGGAATTTGTTTAGAAAAACGTCGCTACCAAGGAATTAGCAAGAAGCTTCTTCCAATTCAAGATGGAACCTTCAGGACGAGTGTAATGGATACATGATGACCAACTCCTCCACGTGCACCGGATGTTTAAACTAATTAAGAGTGAGGACAACGAATTCACGCGCGATAAGGATCAAACGAGACTAGAGTGGATAATTAAACTGGAGAAATGAAACGAAACGGACGTGGAATACGAAGTAATTGGACAATTTGTTACATGACGGTGAAAATTAATGGGTCTTCTAATCTAATCTACCTATCCAAATTAAGGGTTTAACACAGTGGATGTTTCTACCAAATTACAAGTATTTATGCAAATATCAGTATCTATATATTAATTTCCTTAACACAACTTTCTTTGTTTTTTCGTAAATTACTAAGGACAAAATTATCCTGGCAATCATAGTTATGAAATAAATAATAGGGCATCGTGTAATATCTATGTTTGCTCGATTCTGTCTGAAATCATCAGCACGTGTTGGAATATAGCCGCCTGTGGTCAGCGTTCGGAGCAAGCTTCTACCAAGCATCAGTCAGTTACCGAAATTCGCAGGCACTGAAACTCCCAAGCACATCACTTCTACATGAACAATGTTTCTATAGATTCGTAATTGTACCGCTAGAACCATCGAGCATTTAATACGATGTATATATACTATCTGTAACAATTGTAATAATAGATTATTCTCGGTTCCTCAAACATTCACCATAGCATTCAAGTGAAGCTATTTTCAAAATCATTTCAAATGTTCAATTCTTTTGAGACATCAATAATTACGAAACAAAAACAACGAAATCATTTTGACTAGTACAATGGTTCTAACGTTGATTAATAGAAATTTGCGATAAAACCTTGAAAATTGCGCGAAAAAGTTTAAAAGATTACTTTTTAAAAGATTATGAAGATTAAATCTTATTATAATGATAATAAACAAAATAAATATAAAACCTTGCATTCTACCGCTATAAATTCCTTTAACTCATTCTCCTAAAAATAAATACAAGCTTCCACCCAACAACATTGGAAATAAATCGAGTGCAAAAAATTAATACAAATTAACCCGTTGACTAATACAGGAAAATAGTATTAGAAATAATTATTAATGTTTTGGTACTGAAGTACTCATATTACACTGTCATCCAGCTTCTTGTGTTAGTAAATATTTTGATTCCACTTTCTTATTATAATTGCTTTCAAGTAATTTGGAAGCTCCAGTCATCGGTGAACCGTGACAGTCAACGTGCTAACCCTTTGCACTCCGAGTTCCTTTCACATTTACTTTCCCATAATTCTGTATTACTGTAACTGCTTTACTTGAAATATATTTCAAAAGGCAATTAATTAATAGCAAACAGCGTAAACAATTCTCACCAATACTATTAACACTAGTATAACAACATAATGCAATTTCAAAAATGTCTCGACAGATGTTTCGAATAAATCTACTGTCGAGCCATATTCGAGGAGCGCAAAGGGTTAATAATAAAACTTGCAGTCTAAGGGTTAAAAAGTCCTCATCCGCAAGGGTTATAACTGACTGACAAACCTCCTGATGTCTCCGATTCAATAAACATCGCCGGGAGGGCAGACGCAGGAACGTCTGTTGCTTCGTTTCCCTTTCCACCGGCGAACGGAATGTAACTACGCGACCGAAACCCTCGGAACCAGGCTTAGGCATTTACAGAGTCCCGTATAAACATATTTCCCGTCGAATGCGGAAATTGCGCCGATGCCGACGGGTTCCGGGACGGCGGAGGAGGAACGGGGGAGGGCGTGGGAGGGTTTTAGCGGCGCAGGAGATCGCGTACGTCGCGCTAAATTGCCCTTGTTGAATTTCTGGGGACATTGGGCCGGGGCCGGGGGTTAGGGACACGGGGAGAGGGGCGCGCAGGAAGGATCGGGGGGTCGGGCTCCGGTGCAAAGACGTTCTTCCCGATTGAGTTTTACGAGGCGTTCACGTCACGTGCAAGTAAAACGATAGTACCCATGGTTACGCTTCGAGAAACTGCAAATGCCTCGTAAAAGCCAACAGGAGAGGAAGATTTCGGGGGGAAATGCGAGCGAGTTTGCATCCGCGATAAGTTTCCCGACCCGCGCGTTCTTTTTCCCACCCAGAAATCGAGCTGTCCTCGTAAAAAAATCCACCCGTATAACATCGCGGAGTTACAGTATTTACGGCACGTGACGAAAGGGATCTTTCGCTGTTTCGACGCTTTTAGTGTGTAATTCTGTCATTTGGATATCTTGGTATTCTTATTTGAGGCGGTTTTTGGTTCGTTGAGTTGATTATGGGTTTACTTTTTGTTTAGTTTCTTTGGGATGTTTTGGTGTTCGTTGAGGTTGTCTTGCTGGAGTGTAGATAATATAGAAATGAAATTTATTATTTTCGGTTTGTTGTTTGAGCGAAGAATAGCGGATCTGTGAATTATTTGTTAGCTGTACCAATTTCATAGACTGTTTCTGTAATACCTCCTGAAGAAATTTGTGAGATTTACAGACCTCTCTGAGACACCTCGCAATGTTTTAATTAATCTTGGAGCGTAATTAACGATTCCAAGTTAAAATCTACTTGGAATGGTGTCACACTGCATAGACAATTCTATTAAAAGATGTATTACGTATCTATACTGGATTAAAGTGTTACTTTCTCTAAATAAATTACATTTGCAACATAAAAATTTCATAAACACAGATCGGAAATTTATGTTACAATGAAACTTACAGATATAATTCAGTTAATTATTCGTAGTTCTTTTTCAATGATATCCGCAAGGAAATATCTTTAAAAACATGGCAATTAAACATTCTGAAATGTAAATTCAGTTTAAAATACATTTAAATAAAAATGAAACTAACTAAAAATAAATGTGTTTAAACGGAAAAAAAATATTTCTGGCACTTAAAGGGTTAAAATTAGTTCCAATCACTCGCTTGCCGAGTCTCTCACTTTTATCCACCGCGATCAGTCCGTGAAAAATATCTATCATATTCGCAAAAGTAAAATTCTTCGCCGATTCGATATCGACATTTCCATCGAGTTCTTTTCCGCCTTAATTAATACCCGTCCTATCGAAACGGACACGGAACGTCCGCATAAAATACTAATTAGCGCGATCCCTAAACGGGAGACAATGGAACGCGCAATTAAGTAATTGCCGGAGAACAGGAAACCTCCAAATAAGCGAACGAGCTCCGTTTAATAGCCTATTACGATTGACAGGCAATACGGAGACAACGGAGGTGCCGGAGACGATGGGAAGGAAAACAATGAGACCAGAAATAATGAAAGGTAAAAGCAGCGAAGGCAAAAGTGGAATTAAAAGTGTAGAGAAGTGCGATCGATCTGCTGCTCATTAGTACAATTTTTGCACTAGCTGCGAGCAATTGTGTTTGTATCAAGTGTAACCTTTAGTTTCACATGGCTTGGAATATGATTTTTCATCGATATGGCCGGAAATATGGACCTAATATGATTTAGATTCGATTTTCCATTGCCGTGAGTTTTGTGAAAGTTTGGTAGAATTCGAGAAAAGAATTTATCCATTTATGGAAAATGTTTTAATGGAAACTTGCACTGAATGCGTACAATACGGAAAAATACGTAAAATATTTGAAATACAGTGAATTAATGATAACATTGCTAAGAAAGAATCATTTTCTATCGTAATTATATTTCTTCGATTATATTCTTGAAAATTTACATAAAAATCTACAATTGTAGTCCCTAATTCAATATACAAATGTCAATTTAACCAAATCTCCATATCATTTTCCAATAAAGCAAAGAATCGTGATAAAGCCATGAAGAAATAAAATTATCGACCGGACTTTAATAGTACATAATGCTACTAATAGATTAATATAATCTTTGTCGGTAAAAAGTATATTTTATACAATATATACCTGATTAAAGTCAATGATTATCGTTTCATATTTTTCCAAACTAAAAGCTGCCTTTGTTGACAACAACGTTTAACCCAACATTTTTAACATACATCCAAGAAAATTCTTCAGCACTCGCACGGTTAAAATGGAGGAACTGAGTAATAAGACGATACTGACGGTCTCCAAGGGAACGTTGAAAGATGACTTCCGGAAGTTATCGTTTTAAGGAACCGGTGGAACGTAGCGCGGAGTTCCCGGCGAAGTTACATTGGACGTGTTTTATTTTTTAGCCCCACGTTTCGCGGCGAGGCGAAACTATTCCTGACCGCGAATCGTGTTCCGAAGTATCGTTAAAAATTGGAAAATGTGGAAAAAGTTCGGTTCGTTCCCGCTTCCTTTTCGGGTTGATCGACTTCGCGAAGGATCGGACGACACCGCCATTAAGAAATGAAACGGGGATGGCGTGCCCAGTTTTTCCCCGTCCAGCGAGCTCGGAACAGGAAGAAGTTGAAGGGAAAAGCTCCAGCCTGTAACTAGGATGGAAATTATTTAAAGGACACAACGTGGTGTTCGTTCTGAAGTATCTCTGCGGACTTCTAAACATAAGTTGGAGAGATCCAGGGAAGATAAATGGACGGAACTATTCGGATAAGATGAATTTAATGTATTCGATGCAATGCAATAAATATTAATGAACTCGACCGAAGAATTGAAGACCTTGTTATTTTTGTAAAGAAGAATTCTTTACAAAGAATATATACAGAGAGCATGAATAAAGAATATAAATAAAGAATACACGCAAAGAGTATAAATAAAGAACGAACAAAGAGTAACTAGAAAGAGCATGAATAAAGAATATAAATAAAGAACGTAAATAAACAGTATCTGCAAACAGTAAAAACAAAGGCTATAAACAAAGAGTATCTACAAAGAGCATGAATAAAGAATATAAATAAAGAACATAAATAAACAGTATCTGCAAACAGTAAAAACAAAGGACATGAACAAAGAGTATCTACAAAGAGCATGAATAAAGAATATAAATAAAGAACATAAATAAACAGTATCTGCAAACAGTATAAACAAAGGACATAAACAAAGAGTATCTACAAAGAGCATGAATAAAGAATATACATAAAGAATATCTACAAAGTGCATAAATAGAAAATATAAATAAAGAGTATCTGCAATCAGTACAAACAAAGGACATAAACAAAGAGTACCTACAAAGAGCATGAATAAAGAATATAAATAAAGAACATAAATAAACAGTATCTGCAAACAGTAAAAACAAAGGACATGAACAAAGAGTATCTACAAAGAGCATGAATAAAGAATATAAATAAAGAACATAAATAAACAGTATCTGCAAACAGTATAAACAAAGGACATAAACAAAGAGTATCTACAAAGAGCATGAATAAAGAATATAAATAAAGAACATAAATAAACAGTATCTGCAAACAGTAAAAACAAAGGCTATAAACAAAGAGTATCTACAAAGAGCATGAATAAAGAATATACATAAAGAATATCTACAAAGTGCATAAATAAAAAATATAAATGAAGAGTATCTGCAAGCAGTATAAACAAAAGACATAAACAAAGAGTACCTAGAAAGAGCATAAATAAAGAATATAAATAAAGAATATCTACAAAGAGCATAAACAAAGAATATAAATAAAGAGTATCCGCACAGAATATAAACAAAAAGTATCTACAAAGTTTATCTATTTCCTGGACAGCATTAAAATCATTTGTAACCCTCGAGAAGTAAATACCGAGTAGTTCGATGTGTCCGCCCGCGTCTGAACGTTTATTTATTTGCCTCGGCTCGACCGGAACGACAGAACAACGGGGTTCGCTTTAATACCGTCCCGTCGCACGACTCGTGGCCCTGATACAGGTGTACCCGGTCGTCTTTTGTATCGGTCCGCAGCCTCGCGCTGTCTGCCGGCGTTGGATTTACGGTGATCGATTACCGGTGCACCGACGGAAAATTGCTATCCCCAACTCGGGCGCTGCGCGCAGAATGAAAATTACGTGTCCCTCCCGCGCGGCACCGGCCCACCGGCCTTTCTCGCCGCCCCATTAGCTGATTGATATGATCGAAAATAATGGTCAGATTGAGAGATTGAAAAGAACTGGATCACCGGCGTATTTACACGCCGCGACGTGGGTGTTCTCGTCCGTGGAAACACGGTCGGCGGAAAATTACGCTTGTTCCGCTGAATGACGGGCCTCGTTCGCGGGAACAACACGGGGTAAGTCGATGTTGGGGAGGATTTAAGAATTAAGCGAGACATTGTTTCGAAGCTGAGCTTAGGGGAGGCTTACTTGTCTCGAGACTTTAATATTTGAGCGCTTTGCTGTTTCTTGGAGCTGGATGTTTGAGGGGAATTGTTAATTGTTGATAATTCCGGAAATTCTTTGAATGTTTCTGTAAATATTTATGTGTGTTCTCGGTTTGAGGACATTTTTAGTGAATATTTGAAAAGTGGCAAATGTTTTTGTGAATATTAGAAAATTTGAGGTTTGCTTACATTTTAAGTGGATGTTAGAAAATGGTGAGGTGTTCTTTAATAATTAAGATGATTGACTTGTAATATTATAATATAATGATATTTTCTTATCATATGTTGTTTCTTGCTACCCTTTCCTCTGGTGTATGGCTATATATTTGTAAAGAAAAATTTTTTAGGAGGAACATTCGTTTCATAAGTCGCTATTTTCTTTGAAAGAAAATTCACTCAAGAAGTTTTTTACGTAAATAGAGTGATCCTTTATGCAAGAAGATTTTCCGCTTTAACATTGGTAAGAAAGTCGTTACAAATGTTTCAGTCGACGAACTAGGTCGTCGCAAAACAATGGTCTGAGTTGTATATATTCTCAGATTTAATTACGTTTTCGTGAACAAAGATGGTAAAATAAAGTCAGTAATTGCATCTTGAAGTAGATGACATTAATTATTTAAACGTAGTAATTACTTCACTCCGTCAGGCGGACTGAATATTTAATCAAATTTATTCAAAATGTACATTTAATAACTGTTATTACGTTAAAAGTAGGTTTTAAAGTATTCATGAGTCGACGTAAGAATTTTATTCTCCCACTATTGCAACAATTCGTGCTGCTTCCGACACGTAAATACACGTACAATCGCAAAAACCATTGGAACATTTCATACGCAAGAGTTTCCATCTTTAAAGCATAATATTATACGATTACACGAGTTTAATAAACATGACAATTCCGTAATCTACCCTGAATAAATTACAATACGAATAATGAAATAAATAAACGCAATAAACAAAAAGAATGAATATTCATAACAGTGCATTACCACGCAATCGCAATTAATAAATATGAAAATTTTGCGATCTTCCCGAATAAAATACAATACGAATGCGGCGTGTATTGAAACGAATAATAAAAGAAACAGGAAAACCTCGCTGCGAAGGTGAATCCCAGAAAATATTGTTGAAATAAGAATTTCCTAAAATGTATCGTTCAAACAACAATAACAGCGGGAGCCGCGAGAAATGAAAATAATAAATTACGTAAGAACGGGATGCATATATTCGCGACGAAAAAATCTGAAACAAATCCTCAAGCGCCAGTTGTTCAAACATCTCCGAGAACCGCAAGAAATGAAATGAAAGCATTCAGAAAAGGATGAAACCAAAAAACGAGGAATATGTTTTAAATAACGACGCGAGCACTTCGCGTATTTACCCGGCACGCATTTCACGGCATAAAAAAGAAATCGGGCGTCGTTCATTAAATTTTGTCTAAAATTTCCAGGCCGTGTTACGAAAATAGCGGTGTACCAATTACACGGAACACTTTCGCCGCGTTGAACAACGGCGTGAATAACATGTCGGAACATCCCCGGCGATAAAAAAAAACCACTTCAGAAATCATGGACGCTCGTGATCTTCCCGCTCTTTCTCTTCCGACAGAATTGAGGACTCCAACGCGAGGAGCTAAGCCGCGGTAGTGAAGTTATGAGACTGAAGCTTTTACAGGAAGTTGTGTTTCAATGGAAATTGCGTAATTAAAACTGTTATTCTTTCTATTGAACTTTGAGATACATGTATAACATTAATTAGTATATTTTATATATTTTTTCTATATTTATTTATGTACTTATTTATAATATATATATTTATATTTACGTATTTATTACACGTTTTATTTATTGATATTATATATAAAAAAACATCTCACTATAGAAATCTTCCCTCGTAGTTATAAAATCATTAAATATAATAACTGGAGAGCAGAAGAAATTAAAATGAATAGATATTCCATTTCTCAATGTTTTGTGGGATAGCTTTCCGTTGTACGGAAATTGTAACACGCCAGAAAGACAATCTTCAATATACCCAAGCAAAAATGTATGCAAGGAAGTTTACCGTGCAATTAAGAAACTAAAGAATAATAATTAGATAGAATAATAGCCAAGAATGGATACATATTTCGGTCTTCAATATTTGCCAGGTCAACTTCCTCCTATATATAAATAATAAAACACAACAAATATCTCCGATACACCCAAGAAAACTCGTAATTAATAAATCCAAGTGCAACAATTACACATCAAGAACACCAAAATAATTAACCATCTTTTTGAACATTTCCTAGCTGAACTCCCTCTTGAACACAAATAATAAAACACAACAAGCATCTCCGATACACCCAAGAAAACTCGTAATTAATAAATCCAAGTGCAACAATTACACATCACGAACACCAAAATAAGTAACCATCTTTTTGAACATTTCCTAGCTCAACTCCCTCTTCCAGCGGACCCCTCAATTCTCCCCGTTCCCTTTCAAATTTCCACCGCATCTTACCTGCAGCTTCTCGTCATTCATTCGTTTCCGGTTGGGTAATGACCGAGTCTTCCTTCGTCACTCTCGTCCTTCCCCCGTCCCCCTTTCACTGGAAGAATCTTCTCGCGCTACCTTCCAACCCCCCGCGACGGGGTTCTTTCATCCTGTTTCCCTATTTTCCGCGGGACTTTTATTATATTTTCATACGGCGCGCGCGCGCAAAGGGGAACGCGGGAGGCTCGCTCGCAGGAATTTCCGCGCAGAACAGAGAAAAGTGACGCGGACGGCCGTGTCTCTTTAACGAAATGGGTTATTTGTTTCGCAAAAATGGGACGTCGTATTGTCAGAGAAATTGCGGCTGGGGTTTTCAGACGGAACGCTATGCGTCTCGTGGATCCACGAGGTCGTTTCTGTCGCCCCTGCGCCTCGCTCTTCGTATCTTTGTGCAATAAGTCCGAGATTCTACTTCCACTGGCTTACTACGCTTCCTTGCTTTGGTTTTGTTACACTCCGACGTCTACGGTTTATGCACTCTCCTGATGAGGGCTAATTAATATCGTAATAATGTTTATGAAACCTGCGGTATAGGGAATAACGACGAAACGAGAGATCGTTAGAATGTTCAAAGGAATTACGTGTGAATGAAATTTAATTGTATTGATAAAATGGAAATTTAATTTTCATTATTTCTCGAGCTTCATGGAGAGATTAAAAATTCTTGTGTATTAACAAATTTATGAATTTATTGTGACACTATAAAATATATTTGCATTGGTTCATTATTGAGAAACGTGATTCATTTTGTAAGTTAATGTACTAGATTTTATTTCTGTCGTATCTATTTTATGCCGATTTTAAATAAATTTGTAGTAAAGTGAAACTCTTCAAATATTCTTAGGTACACTGAGAGAGATAAAAGAAATTGCTTTAATTAGTATGTTCTATCAATAACCACTGCAAACCTAACCAAGAAATACGAACTAAAGTGGTTAAAAAATGTAAGCTTCCGAAGGATCGAACTGGGGCAGAGGTTTCCCATAAATAGATATCAGGAGGCATTATTTAAGAAGTCACATTTCGCCGCGCCATGCACGCCGAATTAACCCAGCATCCTCTAATTAGGATTATCTATAGCTGCCCCGTGGATTTGTGCTGCGAAACGTCCAATTAAGGTGGCACGATAGACAATGGGATTGCACAGTCGCGAAATTACGTTGCCAAGGACGGTCCCATGCAAATAACCTTATGTATTCCCAACGACGTACGGACTCGCGAGCGGCGTAGCTCGCGGAAATTGGAAAAAGACGGTGGACGAACGTCTTCGTCGGAGTATTGGATAAAAGCCTCCATCTCGGATCAGCCATTGTCCACGGTAAAATAGAAAGATACCATAAAATTCATGAAAACACGAAGAAGATATTGTATATGGTGTATTTTCGAAATGATAAGGTCAAGAAAATCGAATTTTAAAAAATGCGTTGAAAATGTGGAATACGATTTTCCATGTAAGACATTTAGTTTCTGAGATAATGGACTATAACATTTTATACGACGCGTGATTTATTGTTAAAATTTATGAGAAGTAAAAACAGTAAGTGATAAACAGACACGTTAACCGGTTCTATTCGAGAATAACTCGTGTTCCATGAATTTTCGAACGCGATTATTTGAAAATAAAGTGAAGAAAATTCTATTCTATGCTTCTGTGTTTTATTTATATTTTTCTATAACGAAGTACAATTTTGTATTTTAACTTTAACTCTTTGCGGACGAATGTCGCATTTCAAGATCAAATTTTCATATTTCGAATACTAAGTCGTAAACAAATGACTTAATTACTCAAACAACAAGAGACCGGTACGTCGTTTGCATTTCTTCTATTGTTTAACGTTGAACGCCGCAAAATTTCATAGAGCACAATACCCAAAATGGAAAAAATATAATATTAAATCATTGGATTGAATTGTATTATTATTACTGCATGTTTATCTAGCTGAATATCACCGCATTAGGTAGCATTATTTATAATACAGAAATGTTCCCAAATAATCAGCGTTTAATCGAATGAACTATAGTAATTCGATTCGACATTCAACGCATTAAGCAATCAATATATTATTTAACTTCGTCTGCTGAAGGTTTTGTATACTTCAAAGAATCATCATCCGCAAAGGATTAATATTGAAAACTGCCTGAATTCACTCAATCGATTAAAAACCCACAAAAAAGACTATATATATTCTCTTGGAGCCAAATTGCGTATAAATATACAAACTCCAAACAAACAGTAAGTATCGAAACTCTTGAAACAATAATATAATATACATACCTACAACCATCTTCAAAGTATCGAATATTCTCACAGAAAACTACATCGAAACCAGACAAATACCAAGACACGTAAAATAAGCATCCAAATCAACTGTACATTCCAAATTGAAAACGACGCGAGTAGTTTACAAATTCAATTAATACATAAAAAGATTAACCTCTGCGCGCGGTGCATCAGCCTGCGGAACTCTTCGTACAATATTGAACGTAATAGAGGAAAGAAAGAAGGAGCGCAGCAATCTTCGCGGAGAATATTTTCTTGGCCGAAGAAGCCATCGGAAATTTGCCAACGCGAGGAAACAGATTTCCTGCCGCGCGGAGGTGGAATGGTCTCATCTTTTACTCGGAACGAAACCTGTTTGCACTTTACTTATGCACCATCCCCGGTTTTTCACCTGTCTGGAACAGGGAACCGTGCGAGAATAGAATCGTAGGAGTCTTGCAAACTTAATTACGCTCGCCAATTCAATTACCCCCGGCAGTCTTTGTGCGCTGCGTTCCTGATTCCACGGTTTTGGTTAAATAAATAAGTCGCCGTTGGCTAGAACTTGTTATCGGCGACCTAGCATTTATAAATAATAAAGCGATCGAACCCGGTGCCGTGTGTTCATGCAGATTCGTTCATTTTCTGGGATAACTTCTGGGTAATGGGATCGAATCGGGGGAGAATTGATTGACACGTTGACTGCCACGATGATGGAGCTTCGAAATTGCTTGAGATCGATTATTATGAAAATTGATGTTAAATTAATATATTTAATAACACGAGTAGCTGGATAATAATGTCATATGAATATTCTGATAGCGAATTATTAGGTCCTATCAGAAAGTTCTGTTCGTTTTGTAATTAAAAGAAAATAATACATGTTCGATGGATTTATTAATATTTAGTGGACAGTAGAGTTTCATCGTTACTAATTACCTCTACCCCGGTGTGATGGTAATTCGTGGATAATTCAACAGAACTTTCCGATAGACCCAATAATTATTTTTCATGTGATTTTTCTTTGCTCGAAGAGACATCACGTTCTAGATTTGCCTGAACGTTTTACTTCTCAGTTCGTTATAGACACTTAAGTCAGTCAAGACTCTTATTACCAGATTGCAAACTTAAGTATAAAGATTTTGGAACTTTAGATGATTTGAATGAGATGCTCTGTAAAAGTGATGAATTCACGATAACGAATAGTGAATTGATTGTAAATTACCTCAGTTGTTAACATAGGAAGAACAAACTTTTAAAAAGCCTTTGTTATGGAAGAATATGTATTACTGTAGGAAACGTTTGAAATTCTGGCGGTAGCCAACGGTTAACTTCCTTTGGGATGAGCGGATTCGCAAAAGCCGGAAGTGGAGAATGAATTTCGCGCGGAACTTCGCTGAAATTTTCCCTTTCGATCGGTTGCGCCCGATTTGAAATGCATCAAACCCGTAACCCGATAATAAATACGCATCCGTATTCAACGGCGCTCTCTGCCGTTCCAATCGTTTTATTTTATTATGAACACGCGACCGAGGTAACATTCAATTAGGGGACGTTACATTTAATTAATGAATATTGATGTCGCGGCGACAGGGCGAAGGCTGAAAACACTCGGACGCTCAAAATTCCATGGTCACTCGACCGGGTCGCGGGTGAATTGGGTATATTCATCGCGCGAGAAATTCGAATGGATTACGTGTTAATTATTTGTGTTACCCGCATCGATATTTCCTACGAATTTTATCCGCGGAAGTTGGCATCGTTTTAATTTCAATGGAGATACGTGTAAATGGTAAATTCCGAATGAATTCCGTGAAATCGTGTTGTTACGAGCGAATAAAATTTGTTGGATATTCGCTGTGATTCAAAGTATTGCTGTTTTAATCATTGATTTGAGAAGATTTATTCCTCAATGATTTTCATGGTTTTTTCACTGTGCGAAATATTGCTATTCGTAAATTATTACTTTCCGTCGTGACTCTCGGCTTTGATCGTTATTATGTTTATTGTGTTTATGTTATTTATTACTGTATTCTGTTAATGTGGCTTATAGGGAATTGTATTCGTTAACATGCTTTGAAACTATTATTAATTATTCACGATTATTGTACACAATAATAATTTGGAACATATTATGGTATTGATATAATATTATAATATCATAATATTATAATATTATAATATCATAAGTTTAACGTTGTTATACTATTATACTATACTATACCATTACACTGCACTACGCCATCATTTCATTATTACATTACACTTTGACAAAACTTCCACTATCTAATCACGATAATATTAATTTCCCTACACATTAAAGCAATCAACCTTCAGTGTAACAAAAAGGAATCTCCAATGCTACATTTTCACCTTCACACGGTTCCAATTAACACGTTAACCACGGTGGTCACTGTGGGTCCTCCAAATTACTTGAAAACAATTACAAGAAGAAAACTGATTTACAAAATCCAGTTACGTACATTTAATGAACCAATGTTACCATATAAGAGGCATGGGACTTACTTAAAGCCGCGCATAGGGTGGCAAAAATAATTGTATTATATTTATCGTTGTTATTGTTCCAATATTTAGAATTAACACATTAAGTATTGTGCTAGGCCACTTCTATAAATTTGTTTCCGCTTGTTATCTACGTTACGGTATTTTTTAGCGATAAGTCAACTTGAAATACTTCCGATCCGTTAAGGGTTAACTAATTCTAATACCATTTACCTTTGTTACAGTACGATAAGTAATGTTATACAAAACATTCTAAATTCCGGTGGCAGTCAACGTATGAACGAAAATCCCCGAAGCATTAACACGTTGAATGCCATGGGATCACCGGTGATCCCCAAACCAAATCGAATTACTGTAGTTCGTTCGATTAAACGATGGTTATTTGAAAACATTCCTATATTACACAGAATACTACCTAAGCCATTCAGCTAGATGAACGTGCAATAATAATGCAATTCGAACAAACGATTTAATATTATATTTTTTCCATTCTCCGTACTTCACTCCATGAAATCGTGCGGCATTCGACGCGTTAATTTCACTTGAAACCGAACGGAACACGCAAGAGGACAAACAAATCTCGAGCGAATCTCGGTTGCCGCAAATTGGTCCTCGAAAATCCATATTTCCGTAAGCATCCGGCGTTTAATCAGCCGGATACGATCCGCCGTCTCGACGAGCAATTGACAGGCTTCGGTTCGTCTCCCAGCAACATGCTCATTCCGCCTGTGTCTCGCGAGGATTCCCACCTCGACGCGAGCCATCGATTCCGGAATCGAGGGGCTCCCTTCAGGAAAAACGCTGCCGTGAGAAAGGGACGCTGGAAGAGGTGGATTCCCAAGATCGCAGTAAATCCAATTACACCGAAGCTCCTGAGTGATGCGAGCGACCTGGGAAGACTCGGGGAAAAGCGAAACAGGTGAAAATAAAGAAGCCCGGGGAGTCCCTCAGCCTCCGCGCGGAGATTAGAATTCGAAGGGATTCCGGCGGGGCAACGATGGAGCTCGGATTTTCCGCGGAATCTGTCAGTATACTTCGGGACAATGTGTCAAAAGTTCGAAGTACGCCGGAAGTTATATCGAAGATGATTGCAACTTCGAGACGTCTGGGCTGACGTACGCGTAGATGGAGCCGCGAGGGAAGCGACCTCCGCCGTGATATAATTTAAGTTGCCCGGGCTGGTGGATTACATTGTTTCAAGTAATTATCCTTTGGTTGACGGGCATATTTTTGCGTCTTCGCGGATTAATTCGGGAGCAATTTGACGAGGTGCGTTTGTCGGGAATTCGAGGATTTTATCGAGCTTCGCTTGAGGCGGTTGAACGTTTTCGCGGAATTAGGTATTTTTGGATGTCGATGTATATTTTTTGTTTTGATGTTTCTGGATGCAGAGTTCTAGGTGTTTAGATACTTCTCAATTTAGATGCGAGTTTTAGGTATTTAGATATCTGTAGATGTAATTTTAGACGTTCAGAAATCTTTGGATACAGATATAGATGTTTAGATATTTTACGATATAGATATAAATATTTAAATGTTTTAAGATACAGGTGTAAATTATTGTCTTGAAAAGATACACAGTAGTTATTACATAATAAACACTCATATCGCTGATACACTTTATATATTACATAGAGTGTCCAATAAAAAGAAGAGATTACTTGAACACTTGAATACCTTTTTAAGAACTAATGAATTTAATAACGAATATACTTCGTATCCATCCAGCCTCAATATTGAACGAAGCCATAATGGTTGAAGGCAAAGTTTTATCTTTTTAGAGCAACTCTAAAGTAACGGGTCCACACTGTCCATCCCAAGTCCTCTTCTGTAAGGTTACCAGTATTCACCCTTAACGAACTGGTTCACCTTAATCCCCGTTACCCGCGAGGATTAAGTTAAGTGAAAGGGTCTTATCGCCTTAACAATGATCGACGTCCTCGATCTTGGGTCTAGGTAGCTAAGTAAGGTTTTGTGTATAGCTTGGCGGCGTCTCCTTCAGGAAACGTCACGGGTGACGACAGTTAACTACCGTGATTGTTGGATCACTTTGAAAGAGAAGTTACGAAACCTGCGGAAAACTTTCCACGGAACTCTCCACTGTCATTGTAACCTATGATAATACATATTTTATCCGAAATCTTCGTTCTTATTTTCGGGAAGCCTGAAAGATGTCCTGAGACTTTAGGAAGTAAGTTCGACCATTTTATGGTATTTTTATCCGGACGTAGCAAAGAAGTAATGTATTTTTAATTTAAAGTTACATCTATTATATAGATCAATATGATGCATACATTTATTTTAACCCAGTTATTGAAAATATAAGGCTTCCCTAACAAATTACTAAAGATTCTCATATTAAAATATAAAGCAATCGAAATTTCGATGAATTATATTTTCCTGTTATCACCGGAAGTTACAAACGAATTAATTTAATCTATATTCCTAATGATAACTTATACCTTCTACTAAATTCAAAAATAAATACTAGACTTTATTATAAGAACAACACACCCAACAATTCAATTGCCAGCTTTCCATAATAAAAGAATGCTAACATTACAAACAGCATCAGAACAGAGAAACAAAACAGAGATCTCAAAAACGCAGTAACAAGAACAATCTCAATACAATCGCTTTCGTTATACCGCTCACATCTGCGAACGAAAGGAAAGCTCAAAATCTGCGATCACACTCGCATCACACGGCAACAGCCTCTTTCCCGCGCGAAGCGTTAAAAGATCGCTCGAGAAGTTCGCAATACTAATTCGGTGTATCCCGGTGCGCGGGCAATCCGAAAAAGAAGGAAACGGGGAAAAAAAGCGGAAACATTTCAGATAATAAGAGAAAGTCTGTTATCGCGTTGCAGGAATCTTGCCCTTAAAGCGCAAGTAACAAGCCGGCAATTCGCAGAAACTAACTCGCGCAATAGCGACGCGGAAACTGGTTCCGGCAGAAGCTACTTCGGCAAAGTAATCCGGCCAGATGTAAAAAGGGAGTCCCGGCCGCTAGATCGACTTCGCGCACGGTCATAAACTGCAAAGTGGAAACGGCCTGCGAGAGGGCCCGGCAAATGAGGCTCGCGACTGCGGGCTTCCCGAGTTTCCCTGGTTAACTGCGTCCAAGGACGAGGAGGGAGCAGGGACCACGAGACTGTGCATGCACGCGGATAAGGAATTGAATAATTTCATTCTTACAGGGACAAAGAATTTTTCTTTGAACAAAATAATGTTAGCGCAGCTGACTGAACTGAGCTAGGTAGAAATGAACAGAAAATGCATAAGTCAAAATTAAATAATATGTTCCCTTTATTATCGTTAAGAAATATAAATGATACGGGTAAAATTTTTATTACACTTCCTACTGTATTTTACTCATGCAATTCTTATTAACGTAACCAATCGAAAATCTTTCAAATTTTCATTTTAAAACCGTAGACCTTCATTAACCAAACCATAACATCCCTTAATTCCTACAATTTCAATTAAACGAATATTTTTCTTAGGAATCAAGTAATGGATATCTCTAATATCCCCACAAATTAACTAACAATTCAGTACTAAATTTCAAGTTAAAACCGTTTCACTTTACTCAAAGAGAAAATTAAAACACGTCGATCTTCGCTTAACTAGAATACAAATTTGAAAATAAAATTAATTTACGTCTTTCTAAATTCCCTCAACTAGAATCTAGAACTAATAAAAAGCGTCTTATGCAGTTTCTGTTCATTTCTATTCAGCTCGGTTCAGTTACGCTAACATTATTCTCTTCAAAGAAAAATTCTTTGTGGTTTAATTGAAATTGTTGGAATTAAAGAACGCGATGGTTTGGTCAATGAAGGTTTATGATTTTAGGATGGAGATTTGCAAGTAAAGTTCTCGGTTGTTTATGTTAATGAGAATTGTATGAGTAAAATGCAGCAGAAAGTGTTATATGTTATATTTCTTAGTGATAATAAAAGGAACATATTATTATCTGATTTTCCACTAAGAATTCAATTTATCAGTTGACTACGTAATAAGATTACATGTTTCTGTTTTATCAAAGATGATACTGCAAGCATTAGATATACTAGATAATGATAGTGGGGTAATAAATATTACCAGTGGCATGGATACGTATGCATGAAAGTTGGGAAAACCTGTTTGCGAGAAAACTACAACCAACTTTCTATGAGTACACCCCAGAGTGTGCTTGTAGGATTTATATTATTGCTTAACACGTTGAATGCCGAGAGATTTCACGCAGGAAAATACACGAAATGGAAAAACATATAATATCAAAGTATTTGATTGAACTGCGTTGTCGTTGTTGCACTGTTATCTTGCTAAACGTCACTGCTTAAGAATCGTCTCAGTGAGTGAATTATAGTAACTCGATTTGGTTGAGGGTCATCGATGACCCCCACAATATTCAACGTGTTAAAGTATTAAGGTTGAATTTATGTAACTGCGAAGATAAATTGTAGACATGTATGTATGGTGTACGAGTAAATATATTTTTGATAAGATACGTAATATTCTCGATGGAATTTTCAGTGACCAGAAACATTAAAATCATATTTAATCATATTAAAAAATGTAATGCTTTATTGTTTATAAAACTAAAACAGTTAACGAGATAACATTTCCATATGATTAATGACTCTATCATTACAGAAATTCTTAAATAATAAAATTAAGCTAGCATTAATCCTCATTAAAATTTCCATATAAAACCATCGTACTCAATATACTCAGCAATAAATATTTTACAATCTCAAATGAACCTTGAAATAATTTTATTAATAATTTAACGTCAATCCCACACATTATTTCCAAAAATAAGTGTACCAATTATTAACACTTAAAGAAGCAATTAATCAACGACTACCTAAAATTACAATAGTATTTACTTAATACTTTTCATAAACACAAAATGTCACACAAAAACTTTACCTATTCCCCCGAAAATTCTAAATATTTTTCCAGCAAATGTTCGCTCTTCGCGCACATAGAACCCCGTATTTACTTACGAGATAAAAAAAGCCCTTTTTCTGTGCACGACCCATGGTACTTTCGGAAATAAAGAAGCAATTTGAATCGCGACAACGCCACCAGAAATTCTTTTGTGCCCCTGGGGACGGCAACGTTCGCGTGCCAATTCGTCCGAGTCAAAAATTGCAGCATCAACGTGGTTCCCGAGAACTCGAAACCGTCCACCGTTTCCAGCGGCGTTTACGATCGCCTAACTGCCGACTAATTTTCGTGCTCGCGGTGTAATGCACCCTCGTTACGCCGGTGGAGGATTGAAGTGCGCCTGAAAACCGGGCAACCTCGTCCCGTGATCGAGATAAAACTCTCTGTTTCGGGGAAAAGCCGGGAAGGACCCTCCGACAAAAATGGCCGAACTATTCCGCGCTCGCGTTTGACTGCCGTTGCAGTTAATTTTTTTCGGGGAAAAAATAATTCGAACACCGCCCGGCGACGTCCGCGGACGGAAACGAATTTTTAGAGGCAACCGAGTTTAGTTCGTATTCGATCAAACGAGAATTAACGGCGCAGCGGAATTTTTTAGAGGCCAGAGATGTTTTTGTATCCGGTTATTTAATCGCAAAATCGGGGAGATATTTTGATCTTTTGCGCCGCGAATTATATTCTCGGAATGTGTAAAATAAACTACAAATATTTGCCCGGATTTTGGCTTCCGTTTTTTCAATTTTATTTGAAATCTGTTTTAAAGGAATATGAATGAAGTAGAAATATTGACTATGTGTCCGTTTTGAGAATAAATGGTAACAAGATAGATATTAAGAGAAAAATTATGATATCCAGGAAAAGCGTTATACGATAATGTAATGTAATTATTTTGATATTAGATTATTCGATTTCCTCGTTGAAACTTCGGTAACTCCAATAACTCGAATAATTCGTTACAATTGTATCAAACTGGTTCAATGAACATTATATTTTCAGAATGTGTGAAATAAACTACAAATATCTGCCTGGACTTTATCTTCCATGTTTCCACTTTTATTACAAATCTCTTTAAAATATGAATAAAGAGGAAATATTAACCATTTTGAGCGTAATAGTAAAAAAATAGATACTAAAGAAAAATTGATAGCCAGAAAAAGCGTTACAAAATAATATAATCATTCCGATACTAAATTATTCTACATCCCCTCTAAAACTTCGATAATCCCAATAATTCGAATAATTTAATACAACTGTGTCGTACCGATTTAATGAATATTGAATCAGCTCCGTATAAATCGATGCATCATAAATTGAACCCAGAATCCGAAATGATGTCAGCGCGCTGAAAATAACAATCGACGAAGCAAATATTATAGACAATTCTATGTAGGATGCGGTGGTTTAACGTAGAAATCGGAACCACCGTTTCGAAAGTACTCGTTCCATGATGAAACCTCATCGGTCCATTGAAACCACTATACGTATCGAGTTGGCGAACAAAACGGATAATTGAAGAGATCATCGATGCTCATAACAGACTTTGCTCTGGTCGTTTTTAAGCGATGCGAGCCGAGCCGAGCCCCAAGTCGTAGAGTGGATAAAAGCTACGCAAATACGGATGCGAACAAGAGCTCGCTGGCTGGTTCCACTTCACTTGGAAATCCCGCGCATCCAGCAACGGCCGGAAATCACCGGCAGCAACAACGCTCCTCAGCGTGTTGTAAGCCACCTCGTTTCGTCGGGCGCACGGAACCGCCGCAATTAAATACTTAGCGTGCGTCGACTAATTAATACCTGTCTTGACAGCCGGAGGATAAATCCTCGTCACGCGAAATTCTTAACGCTTGTTTCGCCGAGAACTTTTCGAGCTTCATCGACGTGGCTGGTTAATTGCTTTTGATCGATTTGACCTTTCGACCTTGGACAGTTAAGACCGCACTGAAATGGGGTTGGACGTGCGATTATAAATATAACATCGGTTAATTAAAGTTTATTTAACGGTGTCAATGATATTATTCAAACCAGATGTCGATGAAGATATTTCAAATATGGAACGCTTTAAGGGTTGGAATATCGAGATATTACAACGTTGAAGCAATAAAATACTGGGATATTAAAATATTGAAACAGCATTGAAATAATAAAATATTAAAGCAATAACAGATTGAAATATTGAAATAATGAAATACTGAAGCAATGAAATACTGAAACATTAAAATATTGAGAATATTGAAAGCAACATTAAAACCTTGTGAATAATTTTCGTCTAATTCAAATAAGGTATTATAATAATTTTCATATTAATGAATTCTATATTTTTCTTTTAAAAACAGTGTTATTCTCGTATGCTCTACGTTTCAAGATAAATAGTCTCAACCCTCTGCAACGATCTTCTCAACTCAATCTATTCAAAAACTCACCCCTAAATTTCAGAAACTTCCAAGAAAATTCTAACTAACGTATATATTCCTACTTCGCCAACAATATCCAAAATTCATAAACAACCTAAGCCCCGCATTAAGTTAACTGAAATATTCTCAAACTTTCCCTGACGTCGTATTTCAATTTCACCTTCAGCTGCACAACAAATTAACAAACTTTGCGCGAGAACCCGCGGGACACCCTGCGTGCAAACAAAAAACCAGCCAGTACTCGTTCACAGTGTTCCTATTAGACGGTCGCAGCCAGTCGAGCGGTAGAAACATAAGTAAACAGACCGGAACCGACTAGATCCGCTGCCAACGAGGATCCATTAATTTTGCTGGGACGAAAAGCGGCGTGCTTAGGGGACATTGGCGTCAGAGTCAGTTTTAGCTACTACTTTTAACATCAATTCGTATTGAGTCCTTTAACACGTTGAAACATGTTGTGATGTATCGACTACTGAGTTTCACGAACCTACATTATTATCAATTGACTTCTACATTATCGATTTCTCTTACTGTTAGTTTATCCTCTGACGGCAATTGCTTCTGATACCGATTCGTTTATATCGAACTGTGAGCGTCAGCGAAAAACTAATGAACTTTTGTCTATATCTCGAGAACGAGTGCAGGTATCAAGATAAAACAAAAAGTAAATGAAAATACGATTCATTAGCTACAAAACCTATATTCGCTTTCCTATGATCGTCGTTCGGTTTAATAAATTATTACCTTTTGCCAATGCAAGATGAGTTTCTTCAATTCGCGAACAAAGGATTCTGGTGTTGTATCTTTGATAAAAAAAAGTCACTGATGTCTTAACTTCATTGTTTAACTTGAAATATCTACCTCCGAATGTTACCTATAATCCTACATAAAAACGAAAACCACAAGATGCTGAACCTAGCAGAATCACTTTAAACTTCAATCTCACAAGCGCTTCTCATTGATGTCGAATTCAACCAAACCTCATTCTAAATGATACCGTTTTCAACTGCGTCAACCAGACTTACCGAAATTCGGCATGCTTGTAGAAGAAAGATGTAGCTACAAACTGAATTCTTCGTCAAGCTCATATCTCATTTCGTTTCTGAGATATAGTCAAACGTTCGTTACTTTCCAACCGATCCTCACAGTTCAGCATCAACGAATCAACGCCATAAACAACCAGTCACACAAAAAATCAATAACTATCGAAGAATCTGTAATATGAAAGTAAACTAACACTAATATAGCTTCCATGATACTTAGAACCTACATGGCAACATGTTTCAACGTGTGCGGAGAGCTTTCTCGCGTGGCACAGGTGTCTTTGCTGCTCTGGAACACGGTCAGCGGCGCCCAGCCATTTCCAGGACTATAGCGTCGCCTCAGGAAGGGATCTGATCCTGGAGGAAGCTCGCCGCGCCACAATAGAACCCAGCGAATGGATTCTCTAGCCGGCACAATGGCACGCACGGTGATCGTTATGCATTCGCGGCGCGATTTGGCCGCCAGGCCAACTTATTTCTTCCGGCCGCGAACTGTTCGAAAGCTCCCGCTCGGGTACGGGGACACTCTCTTCGCCTGGAAATTGCTCCAGCGTCTCGCGAGCGAGTTTCCCAACCGTCATTACAGCGGCGTTCTACGGGTTTGAATAAGCCGTGTGTCGTTGCCCTTTGAATTCGAAGTGATTCCAAAACGCTAGGTGGAGATTGTTAAGTGTTTATCGTTTGGACGTGAAGTGAATGGCTCTGTCGAGTATCGGAGATGGTTCGTTAACTGTTAGGACTTCGTATCTTATTGGAACTGTTAATTGTTCTAACTTAGGATCACTGGGGATTGGATTATATTACAGCAAAGCGAATTAGTGAAGACAAAAATATGTACGAATGAAATATTGGCAATACTTCGTCTTAAAACATTTTAGGTTTCTAAAGTTAGGAGTAGATTTGTAGAAATTAATGCTTGGAGTGTAAAAGGTTGATTGTTATAGTTTCTGTTGTAAAGTAGAAAAGGGAGGTAAATAAATATTTATGACAAATGGAATGGTTTTTTATAGCATTTTGATTAGCTTCAATGAAATATGGAACTGTTAAGAAATAACAGAGGATAAACTAAATAATGGTAACAATGGAATACTCGAGAAAAACACGTAGCTATTTGAATGAAATTTAACGTCGAGCAATACCGCGGAGGATTAAAGCTTTGTTAACTGGTCAGCGGTATACTCGTATCTGTTTGTACATAAGCTTTAATAATGAACTATCGAAGTATGAAATTATGTAAATTCTGACTGCAGTATCGTTCATCGTGTTGGATAGTGCGCGGATGTTTATTCTTTATATAAAAGTTGTGAATAATCGTGACTGTTATTAACAGGATACGCCTCGCTTTTGTAATTAATTGCATTCGTGTTCTTGTCGATATTAACAATTGCGAAAACACGAAATCCGATCGGTAAACATAATTCCGGCACTGATAAGAGAAATACATTTAATTTAATTGCAAACAACGAAATTTATCCTATCTAGAAATTGAATTAATTATGAAAAGACAGCGTGCGAGGTACCGGCCAAGCGCAATCAATTGAATAAATGAATAATTTAAATTCAATTGCTACGGTATTAAACGATTCTGATTACATTAATTTATCGCAAATAAACCCTGAAAATCGTTTTTAGCGCATTTATTAAATAGGTCTCAAGCGACTAATATAAGCGAATAATTTTATAATGTTAATAATATTAACGCTAATGAATTACATTAACTTTATAAAATTCTATAACACTGATAGATAAAATTCTAGACAAGTTACTATACTATCTACATTATAGATAAATTATAATTAAACAAATACATAAACTTTCTAGAACAATATATAATATTTATCAAATGATACGTTCTCTTTGCAGATATTTCTACAAAATTCACAAGAACGATAAAAGGATTCAAAACTGTCTAACAATGTAACCCGCAGTCCTAAAACATTAAATATCATCAACCACCAGATATAGCTAAATCATATTTCATATAACGTAAAAATTAAACATTGTTGTATCACGACGAAACAAAAATTTTATTTGAAGAATATCGAATTAAAAACGAAAATTTAATCATTCTCAAAATGAACGATCCAGAAACAAACGGACTACAATTTATTATTCTCAACTTCAAGATGTAATTTACTTGTAGCAAAGTGCTCGAGTCACCAAACAACTTTCAGACCAGAAACATCCTTTTCTAAGAATTCAATTACAGTTCTCGTTTCTCCAAGCAAAAATGATCTTGCCCTGGTTCACAGTCGCTGTTCACGGTATTCCATTTGATATCGTTCTGTTTGAGTTTGTCACAGCATGTGTCTTGATTGAAAACCAGGTCGAAATTGCTCTTCGCAAATAATTCCGCGGAACAACCACTATCTACCGTGCGCTGTGTTTCGAAGCTGCTTTATTTAAAGTCATCTTGTTTGGATTTTCGTTTACAGTCGCCGAAAGAGCCGTGTTTCATCTTACTATCCTCGGCTGAGCGTTGTTCCCAGTTCCCGAGGGATGCTGCGTCGAACATTCTGTCTGCGATTCAATCGAAATGAATGCGATCGTTGAAGTCGCTTCGATTAAAAAGCTTTGCTTTTAAATAAAGGCAGATAATTTTTCATTTTTGTATTTCTGTGACAATTCTTTATCATTCAGTGGAAAAATAAGTAATTTTCGAGCCTGAACAATCGACCTCTGATTAAGATTATTTTGAATGAAAATAAGAAGCCTTCAATTTTTGAGTGTAAACAAAAAAACTCCGATTCTTGGTTAATTATGAGTATATTTTTGAATAAATACTACTTACATTCGGTACACTGTAATTAAAATTTTCTCTACGAGTCTGATATTATATTATAAGGCAAAGATTAACCGTTGACCTATAATGTCGTATCAGACTCGTGACGAAAATTGTAAATTGTGTAAAAATTTTCTTTTCCTAATAAATTATTAACAATAAAATAGTTGCATCGATCATAATAGACCCCTTGCTCTATGATTTATTTCCTAACTATAATCGAAACAACTACTTTACCATTACTAATTTATTAAGAAAAGATACATTTCTATGCTTATTCTATATCTACGTTTACTCCAAAGGTTAACCACCGATAACAGGAAGCTAATATTCAATTTGTCTTAAAAAGAAATTAACACTTGAATTTTTCAAATTCAGTTCAAAACTTTTGTCACGAGCCCGATATCGTAGGTCGAGGGGTTAAGAAACAAATCATAAGGCACGGCGTTGAACGCGTTAGACGAAGGGGGAAAGTAACAAAGGAAAAATGACGAATTTCCAGCGAGAATTCCGATCGGTGAATAGAAAGGGAAGCTCGACGCGTACGGAGTCAGCGATATACTAAATGATAGGTGGCCCGGAGGACGAGTTTGAAACCATCGTTCCGCATACGAAAGCGATTTGGCCTCTCCGCCAACTTATTTGTTGCGGCCGTGACTGGTTCGCCGTCTCTCTACCGTCCTCTCCACCTCTTTCGCCGAGTGAAAGCGCATCCCTCTGAGGAGGCCACCAGTCAAAATTGCTTTTCTATTTCGCGAGTAACTCATTACACCGGCAATACGCAATTCCCGTTTCGCTCGAGATACGCCAGGCAAAGGCATACCATTCGGAAAGGGGATTAACTTCGTGTGCTCATCGAATAGAACGACGCTTCAAAGTATCGAGATGCTGACGAAGTATTTTAATCAAAGCCCCCCCCCCCCTCCCGTTAAAAGCGGCCAATTTTATCCGGCGTCGTTCCTTTTATTAGACGTTAATTGGCTCGCTCGGGAATAATCGAGTTTTGATAAGCGGCGGGTAATTTATGGTGCGAGGAATTGTTTCGTGGCGAGCACTTTGTAGCGTGGGAACGAATTCTTTATCGTTGGATAATGAAATTGCAAATTGTAGTAGTACCTTTTTGCTGTGGTTTTGTAGGGAGTGTGAGTGTGGGAGTGAGTTGTGGGAGTGTGAAGATAGAGAGTGTTTTTTAGAATGGAAATGGTTTGAAGTGCGGTTAGTAAGCTTGAATATGATTGTGCTAATTAATTGATTAATATTATGTAATATGAAGGTATTGAATATGAATATTGAAGCTTTCATTGATTTTCCTTATTACTTCTTATTGTACACAAATAATTGGCTAGGATCATTAACTTCTTTAATGTATCTTCGTTCAAATTACATACGTATATAAATGTAAAGAATGCAAATTAATGACTTTACAAGGAGCCCTCCAACAGTTAAAAATTTAGAATAATTCCGTGGATAATGAGAAGTAGGTCTTCCCTTTAATCTTTTACCTTGTAATTTCAGGTCAAACTCGCAATGAAGACTTCCAATTGAACTTTGTAAGAATAAATACTATTTCTATGTAAATTTCCTTCCGCAATGAATACGTAATTCATTTTCTTTTATGAAACTATTAACGATGAAAGAACTGCTATTCACTCACTAAGTCCACTTCTAATGCTTCTGTGAAAACCTTCTTATAAATCTGCTTCAAATACTTCTACCCGATTATTACATAAATACAAACAGTTTTTACTAAATCTGCTTCAAATACTATTACAAGAATTTCACAAAAATAAGAAAAAGTTTGACTGAATTCACTTTAAATACTTCCGCAAAATCTTCACAAAAATACAAGAAGCTCCCACTAAACCAACTTCACGCACTTAAACAAAATCTTCACAAAAATACAAGAATCTCCTACTAAATTCAAATACTTCTACATGAGTATTACATAAATACAAAAAGCTCCTACTAAATTTGCTCCAAATACTATTACAAGAATTTTATAAAAATAAGAAAAGGTCTTACCGAACTTACTTCATACACTTCCGCAAAGTCTTCACGAAAATACAAAAAGCTCCTACTAAATCCGCTTCAAAGACTTCCACAAGACCACCCTCTTAAATCAACGCCAAATACTTGCACAAAAACCCCCTGAACAATTCAAGTACTTACAAGCACCTCCTACTAAATCTATTTCGAATACCTCCACAAGATTTCCACGTAAACCCTCGATCCTGCGTGTCGCGCAGTTTACTTCGTTACACGGCTTCCCTCTACGGGATCCTCGGAAGAATCTTCCCTCACGGGCGCGGCGAGTTCCCTTAAATAAGCCGCTCAATTATTTATTCCCATCTTTCCCCGACCGGGCACGACCCGGTCCAGCGCCGACCGACGATTCGAGATCCTCCCTTTGTTCTCGGAACAAGCAACTGCACGCCGTTAATTTAGTCCGGCGAGACGCGAGAGCGGAGTAGGTGGAAACGGCGCGGGAAACGGTAATGAAAAAGTATGCGCCCGGGCCCGGGGGCCGAGCTGACCGGCCGACTTCCGTTTCGCGCACGGCGAGCCAATGCCGGGACGCCAATATTTTTCAATTACCAGTCGGCCCGGGTTTATTTAGTTTGTGTACAATTGCCGGCGTCCTGCCGCTTGCCCACCCTTCCGAACCCGCCGCCGAATTAGCTGCATTCGAAGGAAAAACAGCCGTTCGAAGACCGATGATGCGATACTCTGTGCTCGCTGCACGTGAAATATATGCATCCTTTGTTTTTAATATCCGGCGGATCAACAGACTGTTATATCGACAATATTTGTTTCATGAGAAGGCGTCTTTCCATTTTCGATTTTATATTTCGGAAGAGCAATACGTTGGCGGAAATATTGGGTTGAAGAGTCTCTTCTTTTTTATTGTTTCGGCGGTTTCAAAGAGAAGATACATTTTTAAAAATGTAGAATTAAAAATTGGGATAAAAGGTTTTGCAAGTGGAGTATGAGAGTGGTGTATAGCGTGGATTTTACCTCCATTGTACTTTTAATATTTTTCGGATTGTATTCTAGTCTGTTCACGCATTTTCATATATTTTTCAGAGATTTTGAGAATTTCTTGAACCTCTTGATATATTTAACTGATGGAAAAATGTTTTTTTTTAGATTTTAGATTTTGAAAGGGAAGTCATTTTTGAGCGAAAACGCTGGGTTGAGCAGTCTCTGTGTTGTTTTGGTGTTTTAAAAGAGAACGGAGACTGTGGGAAAATGTAAAATCAAAGATTGGGAGAAAAATTGTTCCAACTAAGATACAAGAGTGGTGGAAAACGTGGTTTTTATCTCCATTATATTTTTAATATTGCTTTATTTATTTTCATATATTGTTCAACGATTTTTTGCACTTCTTTAAACCCTTAAATCGTTTTTCCACTGTTCCTCCAACGACGTAAATTTCCGCTGTATTCCGAAGTTCAAATTGACAAAGCACAAAAGCAAAAAGTTATTAAATCTTCACGGTCCATTGGCCGCGTCGCGGCAATATTTATAGCGTGCATCACGACTCTATTGGCGCAGCAATAAAATTGAAACTTCATTTGTATCAAAATACAGTGAACTAACGAAACAAATCAAAATAATGTCAGCGCGAATGTAAATAATCCTTTCTCTTCGGAACGAAACTTTTGATTCGGAAAAATACACAGGCTGCAAGGAGTTAACAGATCGTTCGCCGTCATTGAGCTTGTACACAAAATGGAATATCGAAGTAAATAAAAAATGCAAACACTGTGCGCCAATTAAACGGAGAGAATCTATCGGAACTATTGTTAGGATTGTTGTTTTTAAAAAATATTGGAAAACTTCCGGCAGGGATTCCAGAAAAATATTTCTGACAGGAATATCGTGGTAACCTTGCTTCGATGTCTAATACTTCTAAAATATTAGTTTTGCAAAAAACTTGTGCCGTGTTTCGCCCGATATGACACGTCCACTACAACAAACGAATAAATATTGTAGATAAATAGACTGAAAAATTGTTGAAAGTTGTCGAGCAATATGGTATATCTTAACCTCTTGCCTTGTAATATCGTGCCAGACTCATGACGAAAATGTTAAACTGAATTTGGCAAATCTAAATGTCATTTATTTCTGTAAAAACCAAATTAAATATTAATTTTCTACTATTAATCGTTACCATTTGAAGTAAACGTAGACAGAATAAACATGCTAATTTTACTTCTCCTAATAAATTTTTAACCCTTTGCACTGCGAGTGTCTTCTACATTTCTTTTTCGATAATTTTGTATTACTTTAAGTGTTTTCTTAATATTCTTAATATTCTTTTTACTAATATTACTGGAAATTGTATAATAATATAATTTTAAAATGTGTCGATATAGAAGCACACTATTGAATAAATCTGATGTCAAGTCATATTCGACACAGGAGTGCAAAGAGTTAATGATAACATTGCTATATCAATCGTAATTACAATATACTATACAGAAATTACTATTAGTACTACAGAAATTAATTATTAATTTCCTAACATCAATCGTTAACCTTCAGACTAAACGTGGACGTACAATAAGCATCTAATTTCTAATTGTTGTCTTATGTTCCTAAATTCTATTAAACGCATTTATAAAAGAAAACATAGGACAAAGGTTTAACGAAATTTAATTCAATGAACAGAAAGTTGTCGTAAAGAATCCTGAAAAGAATACAAGACTGTTTGGCTGATCTAATATAAATGAACGTGTAATAGGAGACACGAAAATTTCTCGAGTTTCATGACTGGCGATAGAATTATTTATTGGCTGGCTAAGAAGTCACGTAATAAACTTTCACTGGTGGACAACAGATTGAATCTAATTAAAGAATTTCCACGAGAAATCGAGCGGGGACCCTCAAATGTTTCAACGAGAGACACTTCCCGATGTAGTTTCGCGAACGAGTGCACCAGGGTCAGTAAAAAGGTAAAAATCTAGCTCGGCTCGGTTAACGAGGAGTTATGAACACCGCAGTCGACTCGTCCGGCAATAATTTCGCCACTCCTGAGAATGGTTTTTATTGTTCGCGCCGTGAACCCGGGCTCTTTAACTTGTTGACGTCTTTCATGTTTTTGAGACGCTTGTTAACGCTGTTCGGCGCAAGAACACGTTGTGTACGCTTCTAAAATAATAGTTCGTTTCAAAATTGATTTATCTGAGAACAGCTTTTTCTTTGTATAATTTATATTCGTGATATTAATGATTTATTAGATCTACTAATAAATATCCAACGATTTCCTATAACAAGGAACACTGTTCAGATTTAATACTCAGATACATAATTTGTTAAATCATAGAAAAATAATTTTAGAAATCTGGCACTTATTGTTTCAAGTAAAAAATGGAAAGAAACTATTTTCACTTTTTTAGACTTTAATTTAGAAAATTAAACTCGGTTAATATCCTTATTTTACACGATAATTATTACACAATATTCTTATACATCATTTTCCATTTTTAAACTATTTTATAAATCTTTCTGTCAATTTACTTTTCCAAACAATTTGATAAGACTAAAAATGAAGTAAACGTCTATATATTCCATTAAATACGTTGATTAATTCAAATACGAATAAAAAGTTCATGAAGCATTAATCGATGTCTCCGATATTGCTTTATAAACAAATTAAATTGCCATTAAATTATTTCCACATAAATGTAATTAACCTTATCGTTTCCTTGTACTAAAGCACAATTCTGCCGCTTAATTTGTACGACTAATTGGAACGGTTAATTGACATTTCAAAGAATTCCATGCTTCAAGAGGGAAAACAGATTTCCACCCCGCCAACAGTTCCGCACGAAAGAAACTAATTCCGTAAAAGCCTCTACATAGCTCCGCAAACTTATCTCCTATTATTTATGATCGCGTTAATTAAACAAAACTTTCCGCGAAAGTTTCTTATCAAATTAAGCACGGTATTGAGTTAATTATTTCAACGATACAATTTTAATGGAACATCGAAACTTCGTTTCCTGGTACGAGTGTCAATATTCGTTCGAGTTACTCGATATATTTGACACGACAGGATGGAATTCATTTTTCTAATACGATTCGTCGCGGCGTATTAAGAGTGAAATTAGAACTGGTTCGAATTTCAGTTTGCTTTATCGTTTATACTCCCCCTCGCTGTCCCGAACGCAATCTTTTGTGGTTGACATATCTCGCATGCATAGTCGTATTACTCGCTTCACGAATCAGTGTTCAAAGAAAGAAAAAAAGCCGTATTTATACACCGCTGACTTTTCCTTTCAACTGTCAATATTGTTTCTGACGTAAGTCTGCGTTCCAAATAAGTTGTGTCACAGCATTTCGCAAAGGGGATAGTCTCTTATGAAAATGCTGCCTTATGCAAATGATTTTAAAGCTACCAGTTATTGATCGTTAACCGTAGAAAAGTATTTAGGCCAACTTGACCGGAGTGCGAGTTAGACACTGTATTTTAAATCAATTTGTTTAACAAATTTTTGACAAGTTACGTTAGTGTGCGGATATAACTAACTTATGAAATATAAATTATTATATTTCAACTGAATATTATAAAATATGCGAAATTTGTTATACTCATTTGATTCACCCCTATAATATTATATTTCGATATAATTCAACTCTTTATATCCTGAAATTATCTTAAAATACCCTTTTCATTGAAATACTACTACGAATGAAATATTTTCAAGTTTTTCATACAATTTTATTAATTTAACTGCGATAGTATTGTATTTCTCTCTTGTAATTGTAGGAAATGTTTAAATTCAATTATACGTTAAATTTTGAAGCAGGCATCTAAAATAAAGATGCCAGTAGAAAATAAGAATTAAGGATGAATTAGTTTTTAACGTTAATTTGACATTACGTGACACAACTCGTGATAGAGATGCTTCTTCATTGGCCAACTCGCGTCAGCCAAATTCTCTATAACAAGTTCATATCGCGGAACTAGTTAGAGATAGGTCTGATATGATGAATGACTTGGTGATGAGCGATGAAGACACGTTAGGTAACACGATTAAACTTCAACCCCTAACTGTCGAGGTGGATTAAGAATCCAATCTTTCACCCTCGTGCACACTTTTTTTATTAGTTTCGCCAAGCAGTGAAGCAACACCGAAACAACAGCGCTGCTGCTATTAAACTGACCAGCTCCTTGTTAATCACAGGTAATTACGACATAATACTTCGTTTCGAATCAATCATTCTGGACACTGCGGCACGTACATTAAACTGCCATTTGTAGACGCTAATTCTGTATAGAAATTCACACTTTCACGCGTTCTTTTCCAAGAATCTGTGCAAAGAAAGCATTTTCAAAAATTACGTTTAAACACAGAAATTTTTGAACTTGATTATTTTATCTTACGTGAAATTGGTGCCAATCTCTAGCTATTTTTTTCACGTGAATAAACATAGAAGTTAGTACTTGAATTTTTATTATACTCGTAGGTTCATGTTATGGTGATGCAAGCATAAAAGCGGTAGAGTAAATGCAGAGTGGAATTTTATACGTATTGTACTGAGAATCCTGGGTACCGTTTTTAATAATAAATTATCTAGACAACATTCGGTCGCACGTAATGTGCAGCTCTACAAGGAACTGTGGTTCATGATTTTTTGAAGGTGCATTACCTGACCTGAGTTTCGATGGTGGTAACCCGTGGTTACCTGTGCTGACTTACAATACAACGTGAATTATGTAAATCACAACAGAGTAACAATCAGTAATTTAGTAATTTAATAATTGTTACTCTTAGTAATTTTGTTATTATTCATACTTTCGTTCCATTTTGAAACCAATTGTATAACTTACATATATTGTCTGTTCAGAAGGTTTTTATTTATTTAACTCTCAAAGGGTGGACACTTTTTGTTAACGACGATAACATAGATATTTAAATTCTAAATGAACAATATAAATAAGAAACAACTTAAATTAACAAGTAATAGCTGAAAAATTAATTAAAACGATTAGAAATCTAATATTCATAATTATCACTAGACTACAAATTCCTATCAACCCCTTGTCTCACAATATATTTCATTTCACACGTGTATACATACGGTAATTATTTCTGTCGCAACTTTGTAGACGTAACCAATATAAACAAAACCACTACGGGCTCAAAAATTCCTTTACGAGAACAAGAAAATTATTTTGATTGCGATACCACGGGTTTATAAAATAAATTGCAAATCATGTTTTGACTCATCATTTTTACTTAAGGTATTAATACTACATTGTACGAAAGGTAATGAACTTTATCCTGATTTCCTTATCACTTCAACCCCATCAAAACTTCCCAAAAGTAAACATATTCTGTTTCCGATATGAACCTTTCTCATCCAAAAATGTCATTCCAGAAACTTGAAATTTCTAAATTTATATTCCGACGAAGGTGTTACAAAGTTTTCCACTTTCAGTCGCAGAAGATGGCATCGATTACACGCCTCGTCTCCCTTGCACGCGAATTTTATTTACAGGGAAGAGGCTAAAGATTGTTTTGCATAATTGAGGGGTTCCTTGAGGAACGGCGATAAATTCGTGTCCCAATGGCGAGGCGTGGAATCGCCTGTGAACCGCCCGGCGGACCGTGAAATCAATTAAACGATCTGTTACGGATAAACTTTCTCTTCCTGCAACTTAATGAATATGTCGGGGGGACGGCCGGTTGAATATTCACGAATCATGGGCGTCGTTGAAATAGGATCCATTAAGGTGAATTTGTTCATTAATCGGCGCCGGGGTTGAATTAATTTCGCGTCGATTGCGATAAAAACGGGACCCCTTCGAACTTCGGCCACTTTCTAAGGTGTCTCACGGCGCTGTAAAATTTTTTATTGCCAGCCCTGGGAAAGGGACAAAGTTTAGTCTAACGGTAGAATATAGGGTAGTTTGAAACACCTATCAAGGGGTTAGACCGCACTGGCCACTTAGAAAATGAAAGGGTACCCTTTCTCATTACTCAGAGAATTTAAAAATTCTTGTAGAAGGTAGAACTAACTTTGTATACGAATAAATTGTATCAATTTTTAAGATGGAAACTTGATAATAATTATAATTACTTTTACTACAAAACAAGAATGCAAAACTTTAACCATAACTTCAATTTCAATCGATACTAAACAATTTTCAAATAATTCAAACAAATATCCAAAGAAACTATCAAATAATCTCCTTCAGAAAAAGCATCTTCGCTCAAAATCAAAAACAAATTCTCCACCAACCAACAAAACCAATCAATAAACCTCAACCATTGCCAACCCACAAAAAACATCAGAATACATAAAACCCAGCTAACAAACCTTAAAAAACTAAATCTCCCCCTAAAATCAATTCGCCAAAAGAAAAACACTTACCCAATCCCTCAAAGAACTCGAACCAAATTCCCACCCCCGGCGATCCTTCGACAAGCCGAGGATCCCATCGATATAAAAAAATATCGCCGTCGAGCCCATAAAACCGCATCGGCCGTATCGAGCCGGCGATCGACAAACAGGAAGGTTGAACGGGCGCCACGTGAGATCGCGGGGAACAGGTTGCATGGGGTTGAAAAGCGGTATCTGCGTTGTTCACCGGAATATCAAGAGCCACGGTCGATTTATCGCGGAAGGCCCGCCGGTCCCGTATCGCCGGATCATTCTTCATAATTCCGTAATAAATCTCGCCGGTCGCCTTAAGACCGACGATTTATTTCGCAACAGAAGCCCCCGGGCAAAGGTAGGCCAAGGCGATATCTAGCAGACGATCGGGGCTTGCAACCCTTTCCGAAATATGCTCCCCGGCGAGCGTAAATTCTCGGTAAAACTTCGGCTTGCGCGACCGTGCTCGCAGCCGGCGCCGAATTAACCCCATGAATATTAATTACAATTTACATGATATTAACCGGCATTATCAGCAGACCAGGCGCGCGGGGGCTGGGAGAAGTCCATGGGCGTCCGTTGGCGCGGGACACCGCGACGTCGTTCGGTCTACACCGAAAGAGGAGGGTGGCGGAGGGTGGAAACCGACGCGCAGGTGTCCGCGAACAGGTGGCCCCGATTTACAGGCTTTTCGGCCGCGTTAAATAACGCTGATCAGCGGTCACGCTAACGCTGCCACGCGGTCGGCTTGACGGTGGAATGGTTTCACCGGTTGGAGGGACGTATTTTTGTAGGGACATTGCGTCGGAGTTCGTTAACCCTGTAACCCCATAGCTTTGTCTTGTAACTTGAGAATCGTCGTGAAGATTTTTACACTAAAATTAGTGAGCGAGTAGATTGATTTTTTGAAATTACTGTATAGAAACACGAAGGACGCTGTTGAGACTTTAACACAGAACTACCAGATGGGTCGAAATGACCCATTCCCGATTTCTTCTTTTAGAATCACTGGAAAGCCACGGATACTTGTTTGAGAAATTATTGCGGAAACTGATTTAATACTTAAATTGATATACAAGATAATTGGAATTTTAATAAGTACACACTTGTGGTTCTCACGAAGAAATTTTCAAAAGACAGTTTAAGTACTCGGTAGTTCTAGTGTTAATTGATTTAAGATTCAATTTGCGCATCGTTAAACCGGGTTCTTTAATAATTTCTTAGACACCTGTCATCTTTTTAATTGCAAAAAGACGAAATCAGGAATGGCACATTTTGATCTGTCTAGTAGTTTTAATGTTAAAGAGAATTTAAGAAGTATAATTATTACTGAAGTCTTTTGAGTTGAAATTAGAGTTATTCTTTTGTAGCTTGATTGTTAATTAATGTTGAGGATTATAATTTATTGTAACACTCTCTGGTCAACTTTGTTAAAATTGTCCTTCTGTTGAGATTTACTTACAAGGAAATGTATCGACACCGGAAGTTCAAAGAATTATGAAACTTTGTATGTAAGTAGAATAAGTCAAGCCCAATACATTGCAATTTTTTTGGGGTCGAATTTCACTTTGCACGGTTAAAACCACTCCTTGAAAAAAATTGCAAAATAGAATGTTATAAACGCGACAGAACAATGTATTCTTTGTTCACACTCTTCTTGTTATTTCTTACTGTTTTCGAGATCAACCACGGAAAAGAAAAGTTTGCATTTACTTCAAAGGGTTTCATCCGTTCAAAGTGAAATTCGGCACGAAGAAAAATTGATAGCTTGATTTACTCTACTCACACACAAAGTTTCACAATAAATCGCCGGTTCGATACCTTTCCTTGTAATTGAAGATATACAACCGTATTACTGTAATACCTTCGTAACTCATTCCACAAAATTCGCTAACATTAACTACCCTCATTAAAATGACTCACAAACCATCTCAGATAAAGCACTCTCCTGAAACGTCTACTAACGTAACCACCCATCAACAACCCATCATTCAACTCATAAAAATCCACAGTCACCAATAGTATAACAATATAATATAACAACAATCCCTCCGACAATCTCGAACAGCTTCAAAGAAAACGCTCCAACAACTTCAACAAGTTTCCCCGACGAAGCACAACATTATCATCGCGCCAGTAGAAAATAAGGAATTCCGTGTGCCAATTAAATCAACCGGCAATCACGCGTGCCTAGCGCGTAACGAGGGGGTGTGCAGGTGCGTAATAAATTAGTACCGGGGGCCAAGTAATTTATCCGCGCGGCATATCGCGCGCCCCGGCGGCCGGCGAAATTACTTTCTCCGTGTCAACGGGAAGTAATTCGGACAATTTGTTAACAAGAAGCTGCAATAACGTCCCATTACTCCGGGCCGAAGCGTATTAATGGAGCCGTGGCCCGTTCTCCGCTTTCGATGAGAGCCCCGGCTTCGACGTCGAAACGAGCCCGGCCCCGCGCACGTTCCCGCTTTATCGCGTTACTCGGAAGAGGGAACCCGCCGAAGATCCTTGAATATTTCATTCGGCCCGACCCCGCGATCCCGGAAATCCCGACGAAGCCGGCGCACGATGTTTGACATAACTCGAACTAAATGTGCTGCCGAGTAATTTAATTAAATAATAACAAAGGAACAACTCTAATTCCGCGGTGGGCCGCGCGAACTACGCTTTTACCCCCGCTCGAAATTATCTCGCGCTTTATCGAGACCCTTAACTTCTACACAGGTTTCCCTTCGGGGTGTACGTTAATTTTAAGGTCCACCGTAACGGGGAAAACCGAAGCACGCACGTTTCCCCGAAGTGAAAGAATAATAACGCAGAGTTCCTATAATTGGATGCGTTTTTGCAGCTGTTTGGGTTAACTGTAATGTTATTGCAGAGGGTTTCTTGCTGCTTGCATTCGTTGTAATAGGGAACGAAACAGTTTGTTCTTGTGCTTGTTTGAGAACATCGAATGTAGCTTCTGGCGTAATTATATTCGCCATTTTTGCTCGGGGTTTGGGTAGTTCGTGGTTAGATGGATATTTTCAAGTGAAATTGCGTTAATTTCGTATTTCAGGAAATCTGGTGGGTACGTTGTTCTATGATTTTTGCTATTGGTTAGTCTGAACTGTATGAAAGTTCAACTACCTTTGTTAAGATATGAATAAATATTGTTGGTCTGAAATTGATTAGTTCAGAGATTTGGCAGTATACTGTTCTGCGATTTTTAATATTGGTTAATTTCAACTGCATCGCAATTCAATTATCTTCGCTAAAATATAAATAGAAATTGTTGATTTGAAATTCAATATTTGAAAGATCTGGTGGCATATATTATTTTGTGAGTGTTAATATTGATTAACATTAATTGTAGACAAATTTAACAGTAGAACTACCAAATGGATCAAAATGGCCCGTTCCTTGATCTTTTTTTGTGATTACTGAAGAGATACGAACACCTCTTTGAGAAATTACTAAAGTAGCTGATTAAGTAATACCTAAGCTGAAATTTAAACCAATTCAAATCTTATTAAATAGTTTATTAAGTAGTTTTTATAATGAAATTTTCAAAGGTTAGTTTAAGTGCTCGGTAGTTCCAGTGTTAAGAGTCTTTTGTAATAGACAGATAAGTATTGTTAGCTTCAAATTAATTACTTAAGAGGATGGATCTGACTCACCATGGATCACGAGGGTCAGGAAGCGTTCGATGGACAGAAATCAAGTCGCTGACGTACTGATTGAACGCATTGTTCAACCATCCGTCGTCGACGAGTTTCTTCGTCTCGGCAGTTAAGTTTGTTGGCAGAATTACTGGTCGCCCCATTTCACCAGCCGCGCTCGGGTCTTGTTCGCGAGGTGCTGCGAGTACACCACCACCTGAAATGAGTATTAATAAAAGAAAAAAAGGTTAACAAGAGGAAACCTACTTATTTATCTTTCGCCCTGAAACTTCCTCCGCGACTGAATTTAATTAAAGTTACTTTATCATCAACGATTTGACAAATGAAAAAACTTAATTCGTTTTAAATCTACGTTTCGCTGCACAAGTTAAATATTGATAATGGGAACACATTATTTTATTTTGACATTAAAATATTAATAATTGCGACATTATTATCTCTTGTTAAAAATTTTGTTATTGAAACAATGAAAAGGAAAGTTGTATTGTGAATTCTTATTATCAACGTAACAACAGAACTTCGATAGTATAGAAACAACAATATAAACAGTATAAATAAATAATATAATATAGAAATAATTAAAAAATGAAGATAATATAGAAATAAAAAGATAAACTATATAAATAAATAATATAAATAATACAGAAATAATTAAACATACAAATAATATAGAAACAATACTATAAATAATAAAAGTAAATACTATAAAAATAGGAAATGAATATAATCTATTAATTCGAAGAACCTATGCTGATCTCATCCATTGACGAGTCCACAAGAATTGACTCTCGCGATATTCCATTTCACACGTGACACAAATAAGTAACCTGCAGTATCCTTCCATTTCAACGAGTCGAAACCTCATTTCCCTCTCCGATTTCCTAATCAAATTGTCTCTGGGGTAACGCGGCGGACTCAAAGAAAGCAGGTAAACGTGGGCGCGGTAATCGAAAAGCAAAGGAGGGGAAGGGTCGCCGCGCGAACGAGATACAGGTGAGAAAGGAGGGAAATCGGTGAGGAGAAGCAGTGGAAAGCGCGAATTGAATTTTCAGAACGTTTCGTACATCCACGCGTTCTTGCCCACCTCTCCGACCGTTCTAAGAGCTTTTCCGTATAAACTCGAGTTTTATTTTCCGAGGCGCCATATTGGCGGGGCATAGGTAAAGCCGACAGTAAATGGCGGCGCGCGATACCGTCGCTCGACTACCGCCAGTTTCCACGGCGTCTTGTCGTGTCTGAAAAATAATATGCCGGCAAACGAAGTTAGGCTCCCGGCGTGTACAACGCGGCAATAAAGAGAACGACAAATTGCTTGAACGCCGAACGAACCGTTTAGCGAACTCCGCCGCGGCGAAGCTCGCGTCGCGCGACACTGTTGCCCACTTAATAATTGGATTTTTCATTGGAATCCTGCGATTTCCTGTGTTCAGTCTGTCTTCTGTGCTTCTTTCAGTTAATTGCTATTTCGCTGGGTATTATTGGCTCGTTTTCTGCAGTATTTGGTTATATTCTACACCGTTAACGCTAGATTTACGGACATTTATTGTACAGTTTATTCTATTGTTTCCGGAAAGGTTGACGTTCGTTCCTTTAGATCTAGGAAATCAAATACTTAAAAACATATTATTAGAAACCATAATCACGCAATTGAATCAATCCAAATCGACCCAAACGTTTACCAAATAATGTTTATAAAATTCAATATGAGTCAAATTGACACGTTCCGTAAATCTAGTGTTAATGATTTTCGATTTTCATTTTTGTGAGTGATTGAACCGACACGCGAAAATATTAATGATATTTATTATAAATTTTAGTATTGAAATATATTTCAAACATGTCTTAATAGTCTAAAGTATCACTGATGAGTTCCAACAACTATTCTCATTAATTACTGATAACTACAAGCACAACATAAATATCCAAGTCCACCGAATCTTATTTATCAACTTGAAGATTCAAACTATTCACGAAACACTCCAAACTTCGAATCTACTTACTGGATTCGAAAAGCATCTCTTCAAAGTGCAATCACTACAATAAATATATAAAACTCACAACTAAACAGCAACCAAAAACGTAACCCCAAATGAACTAAACACTTCGACAAACCTACATTCAGCAAACCGCGCGTTACGTCCAACATTCGTCAAACGAACGAACACGACAAAACCTCTTGCACTGAATCCGTCATCCCATCCCGTAGGCCGAGAGCAAGAATACCAGCTCCCTTTGCAGCGGCCATTAACAACAAATTAATTACCTTGCTCGGGACCAGCTTGCAGGACCTTCGGTTTGGGCTTCTCGTTAAGCGGCGTCTCCTTTCGAAGGGCTGCGGCCGCCGGAACAAAACCGTTCGCCATCTGCGGCGCCGCGACGCCGGACGGCGCCAGGCCCTGCACCGCTGCGTTCGCGCGGTCCTCCGTGTAGAGGAGGAAGCAGACGGTAGCCCAAACCGCGGACGCCAAAATGGCCACCTTCAGCCACAGGGATCTCCGTCTTGGGAACACCATTCTTGACTATCAAGCCGGGCCCGGCCCCTATCGTTCAGCCAGAAATCCTCGGCTAGACCCGTCAGGCTTACGATCCTCCGCGGTATCGGGGACGGGTTCAATTAACTCTCGTTTCCACAGCCGGCTCGATAAATCGTGTTACCTCAACAACATCCTCTTGCCACTTTGCCCTTAGCTCCTCTTTTATACACTGAGTCAGGCAACTCTCAATTCACCGGGAGTTTGGAATATTTCTTGCCTTTCGTCGCGACGAAGAATGTCGATGCTCTAGCTGGTCAGGCTATAATAGTTTCTCGCCGATCTGGCGTGATCGACACTTGATACGACACAGTTTCGACTGAATCATTTTCCGACCTTCGTTCTTTCAGCGATAAGACTCGTGCCGTGGTGGATTGATATCTGATTGATTATCTGTCTCTGGATAGCTATGGCTCCCGCGACTTCTTCGATGTGACGGTATATGATATGAGTTGATATGTGTGAGTTTCCGGGCGATGTTGGGCTTGTTAACGCATCGCCGTCCCTGGAAAAGAAAATCGAGGTATTAGCTTGAGTGTGGATTAAGCGGTGCTGAGATGTTTGTTATTAGTTTTGAAGAGTTGGGTTTTAGGTGTGGATTGGGATTGGTGGTTTTAAGTTTAAGTCTGTAGTTTCAGTTTGTGATGGATAATGGAGTGTAAGGTTATATAAAACGTTTATATTTTCTTATTATGTATGTAATGTATAAATTGTTTCTTATTATGTATGTAATATATGAAATAGAAACAATGATTGTTATATTGTAGTATTATTAAAATATGTCGATTTTAGTTGTTCAGAAAATTCGATGTTGTGGCTTTTAACAAAGGGCAAAAGGAAAAGAGGAGTTTATGTATAAATATTGATATTATTCAGTGCATAATAAAGTGTAATTTTTATTAAACAATTTTAAGCCAGTTAATAAATACGTTTTGTACGTTTCATTAGCAACGTTACGTCATGCGCGATTTGTTTCAAGTTTTCTAGACAGAAACATTACCCAGTAATGCGATATGAATATTCAACGAAATTTTAGGAATGAAATTAAAGTACCGCAAAATATTTGACAACGATATATTTCCAGTGCAGAGATATACCATAAATTAACTTACGCGAAGTAATTGAGTAATTCATCATGACAGCGATTTCATTAACCCAAGTAAAACATTCGAGAAAATTTCGTTCAGTACGAAAAGTTTTGATTATACGCCAGAAACAAACATTACAGTGTATAAAAGTCAGATGAATATTCATGGCCACTAAAACATTTATCGAAGGGAAGTATAAAACTGGAATATATGTTTTCGAAGCTATGAATCCTATCAGAAAACTATATTTTAACATTTTGATATATGTAGCATGATACCGATATAAACCATATTTATCACAATACTGAAAACATTTTGAAGACTAATCTTTAAAAAGAAAATCAGCAATGTTAAGTACATTCAAATTTAAATTTGTACAACCTTTAGTAATGTATAATTATATAGTCTTTTAAGATATTTATATTGTATTCTTTTAAAGTGACTTTTAGTCAATGGTGTTGCAATTCAAAATAAACAGGGTAAACGGGGAGGCAGTGTAAACGTAGAGCAATAAAGAGATGTAACTTTTAAACGAAGTTTAAAAAGGTCTGAATGATTTATTCATTCGACTCGCGGCTCTATAAATTTTGAACGACCGCCTTCTGGGATTCAGAATCGGAAAGAGGACAAATATTCCAGGAAGTTAATGAAGTTTATAGTCCGTCTGAGGTTTGGCTAACTAGAACGAATCACCGCTGAACTTTTGAATACGAAGGTACACTATTAAGGAGCTGGGAGTCCGCATCGAGTCATTCATTAATAAATGGAGAGCACGTCTGCTTGTTGTACTGCACTCTACTGCATTGTTCTTAAGTGACTGAGACATTCACAATTGCCATAAGAACTTAAGAAAATTGAAACTCTGCTGCCGCTATCCAATCTTATGATTAAGAATTTTCTTCATTATCTGCACTATTGTTTAGGGTTTTGAAATCAGTAATTCATTGAATTAATATTGGTTAAAACAAATAAGGTAATTATTCAGGTTAAACCATTCGATATAGGCTTTCTACTTTCTTAACTGCGGTATTTATGAATTTATACTATATAGAATAATAATGTAATAATAAATTTAATAAAATATAATAATTCTATTTTATTTGCGGATTAATAATATTCTTCAAAGAGCTTCTTATATATATATATATATATCTACTAATTCACTCTTAATAAAACCATTGAATTATACAAATAAAAATCAACACTACTTATTATTATTACTTATTTATTACCATATTTACAATCTTAATATTATCTTTGAAACCAAGGGGTGTAGAAAAGAAACCTAAATTGTTCGTTTCATTAAGGGAAACAATTTTTAAAAAATTTCTTTTCTACCTCTGGTGTTAAAGGTGTTATAAACAATATACTTTCAACCCTAAACTTTAAGGGGTGTTTTCACTCGTTCAAAGTAGATATTATCTGATAAAAAAACATAGGTGTCAAACGTTTCCTTGAGAACTATGCCCCACATAAGTTCCATCAAAATCAGCATGTGTTAATTATTGGTGTAAAGATAGACAAGAAATTTTTGTTTAAATTATTCTCTTCGAAATGAACAATTTAGATTTCTTTTCTACAGCCCATAGTTTCAAGGATATTGCAAACAATATACTTTCAACCCTCAAGTTCGAGGGGTGCGTTAACCCGTTCAAAGTAGACATTGACCGATAAGAAAAAATATGTGTGAAATATTTTCTTGAGAACTATGTCCCACATAAGTTTCATCAAAATCGGCGTGTGCTGGTTGAAACGGTTCCCTCGCAAGCTAAACTATGGCGCGCGGAGTACACTCGAAGACACCGGAATAGTGCAAGCGGAACGTGCTAATGGCGTTGCGACCGGCAGAAACGTTACGTAAATCGCGAAAAAACGAAAGAATAATAGGCAGAGCACAATCTTTGTCCGCGATCCGGCATTAGAATGCCTACGGTTCGGCATCGGGGAGTCGAAGATGCGGGACGCATTCAGCCTGTGTACCCTTTTATGCACAACAGATTCGCACTGCATTCGATGCGGTCCGGTACGTTCTTAAAATCGCGATGGCGCGGAGAATGTGGTCTGTTTCCTTTTTCATAGGAGATCAGACGTACCGAGGCGTGTAGCTATTAAGTGGCAATTTATCATTCGCGATTTTATTGTTCCTGGAGTAAGCTGCGCCTTTCTCGGAGGAAATTCAATGATTTATCAACCGTACGACTACGTCGAGGTATAAAAAAGGCATTAGCATTGTGCGGGACATTCTCATGACGGCCGACGTGCCTCGCTGAGCTGTGTTCTTACACTCATTGTTTGAATCTAACAATAAAGTTGCATGATTTCAAAGGGGGAGGCGATTAAACGATCATTTGATCGATTGCCGTGTCGCATGCAACAGTATGATGAACTTTATGCGAATGAAATGATGATAGAATAATGATTAATGTAATAATGCACGAGGAAATCTGTATATTCGCATATAAATTAATAATAATTACTTTAAATACATGAAATAATTAATAATAATTATTTCAATACAAAGTACAAGCCATAAAAGTCTATGCATTGTACAAGTTTCGAGTTGCGACTGTTTAACGAAGTATTTTGAGTATTTTATATTAATTAGTTTGTGAATTAAAATTAAAAATATTCCGAAAGAAATGAGAACGTTGCTTGTTCGTTATACAATAATATATGAATGAACTGGAAACGTAAAGTTATGAAATGTACTGGAAGGCTGAAAGAGAATACTAAAATGTACAAAGCTTGTTATGAATATTTTAATTAATATGAATAAGTTCATTAAAATCAGCAGTTTATTTCTAGTTCTACTTTGTTTATTATTCCTAGTAATGAAGTACAAACATGATGTGATAATTCCGTAGACTTAAAACAAAGGTATCATTGCTTTGATTTTATTGGAAGGGATTCGCCAAGGCGGCATCGAACGAGGAAAATTTTTTTAACGACTACCGTAGTGTTTTCACCCGAAATTATGCCTTTTTAAAGTAATCCGCGAAAGTCGGGAATGAAACAGAAATTTAGTTTTTCTTCTAATGGCTCAGCGCGATTTCAAAGAAAGTAATGAGGTTATTAAAGTTTAATGAAGCTGTTATTGCATTACACACCGCACGTTCGTGTGCCTGATTAATGCAGAAAATCCGCGGGCTACTCGTCGCGGAATCCATTTTGAATGTCCTTATGAATAAACTCTGAACCTCGACTGTAAGAATGGTAGAATTCGGTACACGCAATAAAAATTTCATCCCCAACCGTGAGACCGTGGAAGCAGCTTATGCAAATACGCAGTTTTAGCGGCGAAATTTCGTGAAACTTCGTGCACAAGAGAAACTTATCGTTAGTCTCCTTTGTTAAGAATTTTCGGGAAGCCGAAGGAACCTGGAAAATGTATGAGGCTTCATTGAAATGTTCACGGAAATGTTTCATTGTTTTGAACAGGTGTTAAGTTTCGCAAGGCATTAAAAATCATTAAATTCTCATTTTACTATAATTTCCCAAATATACAGAGTCACGTTCATCAATCTTTGAGAACCACTTTCACTTTGAAAAACTACAATTTACAAAGAAAATTGTCTAATACACGTGTTAACCTTTAATTTCCGACGGCATGGCCGCGAAACCACATGTATCAATATCAGGAAAAATCGATATAATAATCACTCTCGCATTATTGTTACTACTATTTTTACTAGTATTTTTAAAAATATTTATTTCTATTAAAAATGATAAGTTGACTTATATTATGAAAATTAATTTCTTAAAGGTTTTATACGGGACCTGAAGTGTTAAGATCTACATTAGGCTAGAAAACTGCATAATTATAGAAATTGAATTAACTTCACCAAGATTAGAATATAAAGTGTAAACTCCGTATTACCGAAGTTCCTTTCTATTTTCCTCAATAATATTTACCAAATACCTAAATAAAGTTCACGCGATCATTTTTATATCTCAAGATAATTCCGAACGATCAAACACCACACTGCACCTAAATTTCTCTTAATTTCTCAGAAGGATCATTATGCAACCCGCCTTAATTAGATAAACGTGGCACGCGAGTTAAACGATGTTTTTCTTATCCTTTCCTCTGTTATCTCGAGGCACCGCCGAACGTATAATAAATTCCGCATCGAAATGGAATCGCTGCGGCGCAAGTTGCTCCTTGTTTCTCGCTCTGTCGAAACGGAATTCCACGGTGCGAATGAACGAGCCCCGGGCGGGCTCGCCTTACCGAAACGAAATTGTTTCATTCGTCGGCTCGTTACGCGGGTACCGTATAATACACGACCCAGTCGCAGCGCCAATGAGATTAACACTAGAACTACCGAGCACTTCATACGATTGACATGTAATCCATATAAGAATTCTAACAATAGATTATTTCCAGTTTCTTCAGATATCTGTTACAGTGTTCGAATGAAACTATTTATTTTCGAGATCACAAGAAGCGATACATCATGCGCTTGCGAAAAGTGCCTTTTTGATTTTATCAGTAATAAAGGAAGACTTGTTAGTGCTGTTTTTAGTATTGTGTAAAAATTTTATGAACTTTAGAAAAGAATTGACCGAAATATAAATTTTTATTTGTAATCATGCGTCTTTCGTTTTAAATTGTCTGGCATTTCTCAAGTATGTATGAACATTTCCTCTGGCACTCAAAGGATTAATGTATCAATAATTTCAACGAGGCAACTAATCATTTTAACTGGAACTGAAAAATCGTTTCATTGTTTTGCGCTGAAAACTGGTTGACGTTTTATTAGAATTCTAAAAAGAACTTGTTACGAAATTTTATTGACACTTGAACTATCGAGCATTTAATATGATTGACATGTCCATATAAAACTTGTAACAACAGATTATTTTCAATTTCCTCGTATATTCGTTATACAGTTCGAGCGAAACTATTTATCTTCGGAATTAGGTCAAACATTTAATACCTTCAAGATATAGATAATTGCGAAAGAAGGGAATCAGTCGTTTTGACTGGTAATGAAAATTCGTTCCGTTGATTCGTGTTGAAAACTAGTTGTTTTTTATAAGAATTCCTAAAAGAACTTATTATGAAATTTTATTGACACTGCTGAACATTTAATATAATTGATTTGATAAAGATGATCCCTATAATAATTGTAACAATAGATTATTTCCAGTTTCTTTCTGACATTTGTTATAGTGTGCAAGTGAAACTATTTATTTTTGAAATCATTTCGAATATTTAATGCCTCTGAGGTATCAATAACTGCGGAACAAGGAAACCGGAATCAATAATTCTGATTGATAAGGTACATCTAGTAGTGTTAAAAATGAAACTACCGGCCGAGTCAAATTGACCCACTTCAGAATTTTTATTTTTCACGTGTTTCAATTGCGATATTTGACACCTCTGATGCGACGGTTCCACGGTTTTAATAACGCGGACTGCTTATTAACTGAATATCGAACGCATCGAACGCTGTCGAGTAACGTTCATTCTTCGGGGACCTGATTTACACGTTATTATTCGCGATACACTCGTGGACTCGTTTCTTTTCCAAGCTTCGACAGAGCTGTAGAGTTTCTCATTGAAAGTTACGATTCAAAGATTCGTCGGTGACACCTTCCTCCTGAATGAGAAATAGAATAATCAAGAACTAATTTTATCAGCTTTCGAGAATTCCATTTCATCCTGAATTAAGTACTGTAGATCTAATCTTATCAGCTTTCGAGAAGTCCAATTTTTCCTAAAACAAAATCTAAGTTAATTACTGCAGACCTAATCTTATCAGCTTTCGAGAATTCTAGTTTTTCCTTAAATAAAAACTAAGTTAAGTAATCTTGAACTAATCTTATCAGTCTCATCGGTAACATAATAAATATCTATTATTAGAAATGAACAACTATGACGAATAACGAAGGAAATTCAACTATGAACATCTCTAAAATAGCTCTCAAGCGCCGTAACTGCGTTCAATTAAAAAGGAAACCAAGTCTCAAGAAAAACAGCTGGTTCCCCATACAGCCGGATGCATCTGGTAAATGAATAAACGCGTGTAGTTTACTAATTAACAACTGCCGGCGTGAGATCGCGCGTATCCGCGGACCGCGGCCCGCTACAATGCTCGGGGAATCCCCTTGATCCAGCGGGGAGCAATTTTGGTGGAGTAATCGCCTCCTTTTCGTCGTTCTAAAACGCGCGGCGGTTACGCAGCGCGGCTCTATCGCGACAAGAATCGGAATTGTTCGCGATAAGTAGGTGTATACAATGCTCACCGGCGGCTTTATGCACCGTCCGGGAAAAGTTTCGCGGCGCACGCAATCTCGGAAATTGTCTAAAGTTGTCGTCTACCGTATCAGGGAATCGAGGGCTGCATTCCGAATGCGAGGGAGCAAGAGGGAAGGAGGGGAACAGAGAAGGGACGAAGGGAAAAAGAAGCCGGGCCTCGGGGAAACGATGAAAGAGAAACATGTCGAGGCCGTACGTGAATCCTGAAAGATTCTCTCGACGCGGAAGCTCCGCGGAAGCTCGCCGAGCACCGGAAGAGGCCGTATGCGTGCGCACGATCGCGCGTTACCCTCGAATGCCTCCGGTATCGCCTCAACGACGGATTTGCGGGACGACGATACGCTCGTTTTCATGTGGAACAATTGACCGTTGAAGGCAACTCGATTTAAATATTTTGCTATTCCTTTGTTGTGGGAGTTTCATTATGGCAGACGTTTTGGAATAATCTTGCGGTGGTGAATTGGACGGGGTTTTCTGTTGTTTTCGAGGAACAACTTAGAAACAACAAGAAATGTGTGTTTTATCATCCTTTTGTTATGAGATTTATTAAATGTTTGTGAAAATAATGAATAAGCGAGAAGAAACTCATAAAATGTTGTTTTCCAAAAAAATTAAGGGAATATTAATAACTGCTAAGTCAATGTTTCTTAAATGAAAAATCCTCCTAAAAGAAAGCTCAATGCTAAAAGAAAACTAAAATTTCTACTACAATGTACGTCTTAAAATCAATATTTTGTTACAGAAAAAGTTTCATCGTCGCATTCTATTAACGTTACCCAACAGAACCACAAGAAAATATAAAAAACCGGAACCCAAAGAAAAAAGAAAAACCTCTCACCGTCAAATTCCGCTTTCCACATCCCAAAAACTCATACTGCCGCAACGTATTCGCCACGTTCAAAGAAACACTTTCGATCTTGTTGCAGCGACGAGCATTTTCCGAATTGGATACACCGAAGCTCTCCATCGCGATAGGTAACGACCACTAAAAATCGAGCGAACCACTTCGCCACGTACAGAGTCCTGCTACAGTAGGACACGCGAAACTATCTCGCCATACATACATAGTGTGACCAAAAAATTCGGGAGATAGTATCAAAAAACAAGTAATAGAAAATATAAACAAATTACCTTTGCTGTCCTATTTTTCAAGGTAGCCCCCATTCGACACTACACTTTTGGCAACGTGTATAAAGTTTATGAAAACTGTCGGCGAAGGTCAGTTGATTCATTGAAGTTCAGTTTACTAAACGCATCAATTTGACACATATAGAATTTTATAAACATTAACTGACAAATATTTATATTGAGTTTAATTGACGTAATTTCCGAATATGCATTCTAATCATCGATCTTTACATCTCTAATCACCAAGATCTAAATGAACGAATTTATTGAAATTCCAATCAATTTTTCTAGAAATAGAATACAACAATATAATAAATATTCATAAATCTAATATTAACAATAAAACTACCAGACACGTCAAAATAACCAATTCCTGATATCTTCGTTTTACAATTATCAAACAGGCAACAGATGTTTCTCCGAGAAACGATTAAAGAAATTGAGTTGACAGTTGAGTTTCTATAGAAAAATTTCAAGAAGTCAATTTAATTGCTCAATAGCTTCATCGTTAAGAATCAATCACGTTTCTTATATTATTATACACATCGTGAAGCAAAAGTAATTCGAAACAACGAACAGAATCAACGAATAACTCCAATTCACCTCTATAAAGAATGAATATATTAATTACTCTTTATTATCAACCAACCAATTAATTCGTCATTCTCTATAACACTTGCCTAACTCTTCGGAGATCAGTGAAAGTATTTTCTGTCCCTTCTATGTATTTCATTTAATTACTTTATTCGATTTACCGGTCACCAAATTTCTCGGACACACCGTGTATCGCAGAAGACGAGACACGGGCTACTCGAGACACCGGTATCCTTTGGTCCGCGAGAAAATGGAGGCGGAGAGAGATGGGACGGAGATGGCCGGACCGGCTCGCAACGGGAAATTCGGTCCGTTTCGATTGTTAGAAATGTAATAATCCCGCGGCGGGTGGCAATCACTTGCGCTTCGATCGGCGGGAATTCTGCCGGCGCCGCGGCAGCCTTGTACACCGTCCGATACTTTTCGAACTTCTTTGGAAATCGAGTTCCGTCCGGCTGTCTCTAACTGGATGGAACGAGCGGACGCGACTGTCGCGTTTTCAACGACGATAAAGCGAAGTTTCTACCACCGCGAGGGCTTTCTCCCGTTACTTCCGAGTTTTATGAGCTGTCCGTGTTTATTCAACCTGTTAACCGGGGAAGAGGCGGGTTTAATCGGCTGCGGGTGGATTTATTCTGTGATAATTCTTTATTTTCCTTCTGGAATTAAATGTTTGTATGGTTCGCGTTATGTAAGTGGGTCGGGTACAATGTTATTAATTGTTTCTGAAATAAGTAGGAATCAGCTACTGGTTTTTACGGTTAAACGGTTAATAAAGTTTCTTTGATTTTTTAATTTGTGTAATAAACGTTGGGTGAAGTTTGATAACTTTAGAAGTTAATAGAAATTGGTAATTAATAAAAGTTAACGTTAAACTTTGATCGAAATCGATGAAGTTATACGAATAAAAAAGTTGATGTCTCATTTGAGAGATGGTAGGTATCTGGAAATAGAATACACAACGCGAAGATTATGAATAAATGTTCAACTCTGTTTATCAGTTTGACAGATTTAACATATTTCTCCGTTTTAAAAGTAATATCGAAGTGGATGGGGAAGTTGTTAACCATGTACGCACGTCGCTTGAGTTATACCGTCCAGACATGCTAACGCTGAAAACATTATTAAAACTTCCATCGTTTATGTGATAAATCTTGACTAGCACTGTTGCCGTTTTTTTTTTTTTGTTGCAATGAAAACATAATTAAAACTTTACATCATGACGTGATAAATCTTATATCGCATAGTTTGCATTCTTCCCTTTTTGAAGTAACCTCGTTGAAACTGTAATTGCACAGATACCGATCTGCTAGTGAATATATTAACACTAGAATTAACAATCCAAATGACCGGTTTCGATTTACTTGTTTCGCAATTATTTATATATGAATATTCAAAACCATTCTGAAAATAAATAGTTTCGATACTATGTTGAATGTCTGAAGAAACTGAAAATAGCATCGTTACAATTTTCATGGGGATTACATGTCAATCATATTAACCCTTTGCGTCCCTATGTCGAGTGTGACTCGACATCAATTTTATTCACAGGTGTGCTTCTTAGTCAAGATATTTTTCAAATACAGTATACTATTATGTTGTTTTGAATATTATTAATACAAAGAAGTATTTAGACTGCTTTCTACAAACTAACTATTCTTCAATATGTATTTCAAACAAAACATTTCTAACAACACAAAGTTATCGAGAAAAAACTGCAAAAAGAATTCGGAGTGCAAAGGGTTAAATGCTCCGTGATTCTCAGTGTTAACCCTTTGCACTCCGAGTTCCTTTCACATTTACTTTCCCATAACTCTATTAATTTCATTGTTTTCAGTGAAAAGTACTTCGAAAGACAATTAGTTAATAGCAAACAGCGTAAAGAATTATTTTCACCGATACTATTAAAACTAGTATAACAACATAATACAATTAAAAAATGTCACACTTTCGAATAAATCGACTGCCGAGTCATATTCGACATAGAAGCGCAAAGGGTTAATAAAATTTCATAAAAAGTTCTTCTTGGAATTCTAATAAGATCGGAGGATTAAACAATGTCAACCGGTTTACAGCGCGAATCGACGGTACAAATTTTCATCGGTAAGTTTCCGTGATAGCCGCCATCAGATTACTTTCCCCAAAAGTTTTTCTTTCCCTTAGCCGTTACCTTCCGTGTTGCGCGAAGTTACATTGCACTGCCACGCCCGGGATAACATCTCGGTCGCGTGTTCCCGTTTATTTGGCTTGCCTTCTATTTTCACCGAGGGATTTCCACCCCCCCCCCCCGCTTGTTCCGCCACTAACGTAATGAACAAACCTTTCGTTGTCTAAAGAAGTTTCGGTTTCGGATCTACGTGTTGCGATCGACATTTATAAGTAGAAACGGCGAGCAACGGAGGAACGGTTTCAGGTCAACCGAAATTAGAGAAGAAAAATAAGAAGCTCGGAGTGAGCGTTACTTGTTAATGTTAAATGAGAAATAAATAAACGACGCAGACACTGGAACAATTTTCTAATATAAATTTAAACCTCTTCTAAATTTAGAAAAGAATTTAATTTAATTAATATAGTTGAAGTTCAATTGAATGAAACGATTTATTTATTTAAAAATCGAATGTATTTATTCTTTAGTATCGTTATCGTGTAATTTACGAATGATCAAATATTCAAATATAAATGTTTCTAGTGACAATGATTTTTAGAAAAGATTTTTTACCTTCAAACTTTTATGTTTCAGCACTGCAAAGTGAAATGAAAAAGTATGAACCCAGAGATAATCTTCTGACGAGCTATAATTTCAATACAGTACGTGCCAACTAAAATCTTTCAAAGCAGAACACACAGACTCGGAAATTTCAAAAGGAATTGGGACAGGTGAACGAACCGAAATAAAAATTAATTTTCCCCGGGTATCTGTTGCAGAATCTAGACCAATGTACCAAAATTCAATCAAATCGGTAACTTGAAGCTTCCCAGAAATTGAGACACAAAATTTCGAGTATGCGTATATCGTTTCACGAAAGTATGTAAAACGCTTTATTGGATTTATTCATCATACTTTGTTGGACCCATGTACATTTAATTCTGTTTTCACATAATAGATACAATCTGTATGAAATATATACTGCACTTATAAAAAAAATAGAAATTGGATCTAGATCGAAAAAATTAGCAAAGTACATAATAGAATAAACAATATAAAATTTCAAAGTGAGTGTATTAACCCTTTGCACTCGAAAGTTTTTCAATGGAAATATTCAACATTTTCTGACGAGATATAGGCGATATTGTTTAAAACTAATTAAACGATAATTTAGTATTTTATTTAAATATTTCACGTAGCAATGCAAAGTTTAATTTGAAATATTAAATATTCAACTTCATAGTTTTGTTTTATCGAATCGAATGGTGACTGAGAGTCACCTCTCGACTGCGGAGGGTTAAATCGAACCAAATCGTAGAAGAAGAAAATACATTCCTTCCTTTCGTGTAGAAGCAGAAAAATAACTCGCGTTAGATCAAAGTGACGTAAAAAACACTCATATAAAACCATTGACGCTATTTCCGAATCCTAATCATCCATCTTTAAATCTCTACTCACCAAGATCTAAATGAACGAATTTATTAAAATTCCAATCAATTTTCCCAGAAACAGAATAAACTATATAATATTCATAAATCTGATATCAACACTAAAACTACCAGTCACGTCGAAATAACCAACTCCCGATGTCGTCCATGTAGAAACAGAAAAATAACTCGCGTTAAATCAACGTCGCGTAAAAAACATTCGTACAAAACGAAAATGACGTAGGTGCATCCGTAATGCATTTCTTAACAAACGGGAGCGAAATAAAAGTTTCCGGTCACGAGAGCGGTGTCCCCGTTCCAGGAACGAAATGCGCGCCGAAATCAAAGTTTCCAAACTTAAAATCCCTAGGCCGGAGCCCGGTTCATTCGGGATAAGAACGATACCGGCGCGAGGAGACGCGGGCAGATGGAGAATGCCGGAAACCGGGCCGTGGACTAAGAAAATAAGCCGACCGGCTGCGTCTGTGGCCGGTTCGGTAGACACCGAGCGAGAGAAAAAGGGGAATCTAGGGATTTCGAATCTGCATGAAATCCCCGGCCGCTGTAAAGAAGATTGGAAAAACAATCGGCGAAGAGACCGCCGCGGAGAGCGTATAAAACGCGCACGAAACTGAAGACGAAGCTGTACCGGAGTCCCTTCTCCGCGTTCGGTCCCTTTATTCGTTGTTCCAGATTCGAAATTCACCCGCCCACCTTGTTTTTTCTGCTACCACCTCCGCCCGCGAATAATTCGCGCGAAATCCCCTGAAGGATCAATATTGCTTCTGAATTGAATTTCAATTTTTGGATTGAAAATTCGGTTTCTTCGGGGAAAAGGGAATTCTTGGTAATATTGGATGTTGGTGCGATTAGGAAGTTGTTAATAAACGTGTGATAAATATGAAATTAGCTGTTGTGAATGTAAGGAAATATAATGAAATATATTGTTATAAATATAAGTATAAGTATAAAGATTAGTCAGAATGTGTACATAACAGATAAGCTTAATTTTTATTAGAAAGAGAAATGCTTAAAAGATGTTTGAAATATATTGTAATGGAATTACTGTATTTAGCAAAATGCTGAAAGCGAAACTAAGATATTAGTGTAATTGTCTGCTCCGAGGGTCAACGTGGAGTTACATGAATTTGCGTGAATACACTGGGACAAAGTTACTGCAAACATCGTATCCAATTTCGTTACACGAGACCGAATGAATAACGACGGAATAATTTCTCTGTTGCATACAGCTATATTGATATTTACGTTTCCACTGGTCTCTAATCTGTTAATTATCTCTGCAACGTTGAAATGCAGTAATATTTAATACAATAATTATGTTAATATTGCATGGTATAATGGTCAGGTTTTGTTACAATAACATTGTGACCATTTAACGTATAATGTTCCGTATAAATGAAGACATTTTTATAATTGCTAATTAATATGGATGTTATAACAGGAAACAATCAGTTTAATCAATGATAATAATCGCTTCAGAAATGTCGGAAATAAATCATTGCTGATATTTTATATAAAAATATTGTACACCTCGTTTTATTGTGATTAATGTCGCAAATGTGTAATACGATATGTCCAAAATGCTTTGCTTCGAAAAGTAACGATCATCGTTGAAAATTATTAAGCTTCAACTGTAATTCGCGATCCAGGTTTCACGTAGGTATGATTTATTGTTCGCGTGAGAAGCCACAATACGTTCAATTTCAGATTGAAAGTAATATGCCCCTTAATGAAGAGTCATTGTGCCGTGTTAACTTCTATCGAAGTGTTTGAATCTGAAACTACGAGTCCGCTGAAACTTTATTTCAAACGAAAAAAACATGAAGCGCACTTCACACAACCCTTTCGAAATGTATTTAATTTATTACGATAAAAAGAAACACAAAATGTTAAATTGAAATTTTGTTTAGACATGTTGTGCATGAGAATATTATTTACACGTGAATCTTAATTAATAAAAATAATATATAAACTCTGAATTTATTAATTTTTAATTTGTCAAAAATATATTTATCATAGTAAACTAAGTTTCTAATAGAAAATATAATATTTTAAAAATTGGACTAATTTCTAATTTAAATAAATTTATAATATATAATATCTGATTGAAATACTCAAAGCTGTTTGTCATTAAAGGATTTTGTATTATTAATATTTGATTTAACTAGTAATTAACGTGAATAGTTGATGCAATGTTACATGACGAATAACATTTGTTCCTGTCATTAAAGTAAAATACACTTTCCCCGTTCTATATTGGCACAATTTTCGGATTAAAGTACATTAATCCATAAATCATGAACCGTATAATATGTTTATCCCTCCATCGTGCCCCAACGCTGAGAATATTAACAGGAAATTTTCTAAACCCATCGATGCACGAAATTACATCCTCGTTGCAGTACGTGCAGCAAAGCAATCTCGAGTGTTATTACAAATCGTTACGGATTTCTGGTTCCCACTGCAGAAACCGAACGCTGTGAACAATATCTTGAAAAACGTCTCGCCAAGAGTCATTTCGTAACATAATTCACACATAAATATTTAATTATTAACTGCACGCTTCCATGTATACGTTTCCCTAATAAAAATACCGACCGATTTTATTAAAATAAAAACAAAAAGTTATTTGATGCTCGGATGCAACAGGCAGAATATATTGATTCGAATATGAAATATCGAACGAAATGCATATTTCATAAAACGAATATCCTACGAAATTGAAAAATTGATAAATTTTTGGGAAAATATGTAATGAAACGCATGGAAGTGTCAAGAATTGTATTTATAGATAACGAAGCACGAAATTAATAATTTTTTCGTAGATTAAGAAATTTAGAATATTCCAAGTGGCAAGAAGATATAGTGCGCACCGAGCGTTTTCGTATAAATTGTGAAAGAAAAATAGCAGGAGTGCACCACGCAAATTTTGCATATTGAAATTTATATGCAGCGCAGCAACTTTATTTGAATGATATGTAAATGATAATATATCTACTTCATTTTCCCTGCAGCTCCAAATGGTTTTCCCACCGGAACACTTTATTTTGCATCAAAAAATTTCATTTTCGTCGAATTGAAGTAAATTTCGTTCTGCTCGTTGGCATGATTTAATAATCGTTCCTCTGTTTAATGATGCCTTCGTTATATTAAATTCATGCCACATTACAACAGTATCTACTTTATATTTACATATAAATGTAAAATTTATATAAGAATATGTTGAATTTAATATCCAACAGTTATTCATTTATCAAACTTAAAGTATGAACACCCGTGAATTCTTAACATCGTTACCTAAATAATTAAAAGATCATTAATAATTGTACATTATTTCCTAAACAATAATAAACAAGAAATAATACACGTTCTAAACTATAACAGTTCAATAATTCACAATTAAGAACCTCAAAACTATAAAAAATAGTGCACCAATTACTTATTGACACTAACACTGCCATACAGATCAAAACGACCCATTCCTGATTTTTTCATTTCGCAATTATGAGAAATTATCAAAGAAATTAACTCGGCAATAGGTAAATCAATGAAACTCTCAACAGATGCACTCTATAGACAAATTTCAAAAAGTCTGTTTAACTGATATGTAGATTCGGTATTAAACAACTTCCAACAAGCTTCAAATTACATCCTCAATTAATACTGAAATTATTCAAACGATGCAATGAGCGAAGGAAAATATGGAACGACCATATACTCCCAATTGCCTCTAGCTAATCACTGAATCACCAATTCCCATGAATATGAAAGACAACTTTGTTGGCGGACGTTAAGATAAGAATAACAAACTCGAATACCTCAGTTCGCGTTTACTGCGCGCGGAAACGGTTTCCGCGTGGCCGAGGAGGAACAGCCCTATCTGGTCCGGTCGCCAGTGCCGGAACGGTTTTACGGTAATCCCCGGGAAATGTGGACATTAAACGCCCTCTCCGCGGGAGATGAAGAACGGCGGCTCATATACCGACGGGCAATAAAGAGTTAACACGGTAACCGCTAATGGAATAATGGACACTCGAAGCTCGCAGACAGCGGCTGGACCATCGCCAAATACGTATTTCCCTTCCGGAATATTGGCTCAACCTGCCTCGCCCTTTACCCCCTTTGTCCCCAAGCTAATATAACTTACACTCTACCTTGCCCGTTGGTGTTCTGTTTTTTTGCGATCGTAATAATCGATGAGTCAGTCGATATACAAGTCATACGATGATTGCGAAGTAACCAAATTTCTGTATGTTTTGTAACTGTTTGAATGAAACTGATGGTCTTTGTTGTTTCTTTATTTGTTAGCTACTAGTTTAGCTGGTGAGAGAATTTTGAGAAATTGAAATATTTAAAATTTGGATGGGTGAAATATTTGGAGCTTGAAAACTTGAAATATTTGGACTTCGGAAGATTAGATATTTGATGTTTGGAAAGTTGAAATATTTGAACTTTGGAAGATTATACATTTGATTTTTGGAAAATTGAAATATTTGAACTTTGCAAGATTATACATTTGATGTTTGGAAAGTTGAAATATTTGAACTTTGCAAGATTAAATATTTGAGGTTTACAAAATTGAAATATTCAAATTTCAAAAGATTAGAATATTCGAGGTTTATAGATTTTTAGGAGAATTCAATAGAAATATCAATTTCTTTGCTTAACTTTTAGTCGTTCACGTTGAAAACATCTTAAGTTAAAATCTATCTTAATTTAACTAACAACTTAAAAGCTGTTTCACGGTTTTCTATATACCTTCAAAACTGTAATAAATAGAAAATTAGTCCTTGAATTAAGAAAAGAAGATTTCAAAGAAAAATAGAATGTTAATAAAGTTTTCTTTAAAGAGGTTCCTTTGTTTTACAAAACTGTACAATCAGCTGATTAAAAACTGGACGTATTTCAAGCAGCGGGATTTTAACCTGAAAATACCGTGATCACTATTCAGTTGATCTAGTTCCCTGGAGATGCCATGACGATTCATCAAACCAGACGGTTCAGCATGGCTAAGTTTACTAGAAACGTTTGCCCCTCGTGTTCCGATTTTAGACCCCGAGATCAAACAGCTTGTGTGAATGCAAGCCAGCGTGGAAACTCGAGCGAAATTCGAGGTGCGTAAGCAGTCGCGTGCTTGTACTAGTTGGGTCACGGGTCACGGGGTCACTGTGGCCCTCTGGACAAGAAATCGTTACGTGACTCGAGAACCCTAAAACCAGATTGTTGACACGCTCCTCCTTATCCGATTCCGGAAATTTGACTTTTACTTACGACCAATTTGGAACAAGGTCTAAGGAACGTAACAAATCATTTTGTGTTCTTTATGACTAACTTCATTTATTATTCGGAATAAGAAATTATTTGAATATTCATAAGCGTTTAATGGGCAAAGGAAACTGCACAAGAAATTATACCGAAAGAAATAATGTATGAATGGTTTTATTACGAAAAGAGACCTTAACCCTCGTTTAATCAATACCGAGACGCCTTTGACCCACATTTTAAAACGAAAATATACGAAGCATCTAAACTTCGTGTATAAACAGCATAAAATGAGAAGATACTTTTACACGCGACATATGTGTAAACAAATGAAAGTCTATATTTATGAAGTATTTATATTTGTTTAATAATAATTTAATAATTTAATGATTATAATTTGTTTAATAATTTATATCAAAAAGTGACATCAAAGGTGTGTATAATGAGCATTCTAGTAGATCAGATGTAACCAAGTATCTATCTAAATGGAGACCACACTTAGCAGTTCAAAGGTTAATTACAACTATTGACACACCAAACTGACCTACTTAGGCTTTTTCCTTCGACAACTATCGGAAAATTAAACACACTCTCGCAATCACTAAAAGACTCCATCCTCTCACGTGCGCACTAAAATGTAAAGCTGCCAAGACCTCAACAAACAACGCAAATTATTCCCAAGTACACAACAAAAGTACAAACCAGTGCATATTAAAACCCACCCGATATTACCAGATGAAATAACAAACTTCCCAAAAGCAAAACCACAAAGTTTCAAAGCTCGCGATCGAGTAAGTCGAGGCGCGAGACAATGTTAAACGGCAATTAGCAGGGCGCGTTAATTGCGTGAGTTAACAGCGATCACGAGTGTCGCCGTCCGTGAAGCGACTCGTTACTCGAGCTACGAGCTATCAACGCCGGAATTCGCGAACGTTCATAGAAATTCGCGGAGGAAACCGCGGGCGATACGATACTGGATAATCAAATTTTCACCCGTGGGGACGATTCGTGATCGATTTCACGGGCCGTCGACACCGTGAACCCGACACGACGCCCGCGCCTGGAGACGTCGCCTCCTCGAAGAGCCAGCAGCCCGACGCTAATGAATTTTCGTCGAATTAACGCCGACGTACCGTGAACCAAGCGGCAAAGGAGACCGGCCCGGTGGAACGAGGCTTCGCGGATGCAATTCCGCCTCCCAAAGGATGCACCTTGCATTTATTGGCCCCGCGCAATTAACAGCTTCTATGGATACGATATATACAAGCCGGGATGTAATTCGCGGTGTAGACTTAAGTGAGATATAGAAATGCAGAATGGAAATCGCGGTACAATGGAACCCATTGTAGAGGCTGATTTTACGAGAAGAACCAAGAAGCATTTCGTATAACATTTCTTCGTATTAAGTCTGATTCTCGGGAAAATCGATTGTGAAGACTTAAATAGGATGTAGAGATGCACGGTGGAAATCGTAGTACAATGGGGTATTTGAGGGCTGATTCCACGAGAAGAACTAAGAAACATTTGGTATAACGTTTCTTGATAACAAGTCTCATTGTTGAGAAAAATCGGTTATAAGTCTTAAATGGGATATAGAGATATAAGCTGGAAATCGTATAATGGGATAGGTGGTGATTCCACGTGAAAAAATAAGAAACTTGAAGGTTGAACAACTGAATATGATTTCATGGTCGTTATTTTAAAAAGTTATCTTTATACGAGCTGATGTTGATAAACAGTGATATGATTGAAATAATACAAGGTGGTTACGATCTCCGATCCACCCTGTATAGAAAGTTTATCTTTTTATCTATACGTAGGACCCTGTACAATACGGTTCTAAATTTGCTGGAACACAAGTATGAAAATGAGTCTTCATATGAAAATGATATTAGAGGGAAAAGTTGAGTGTTCGAAGGGTGATGTCTGTGAAACTTAACTAGAAATCTGTAAACATGAAATCTACTGTAATTGTATGGAAATAGAAAATATGGGATGATTTGTTGTGATGGTGAACTTTGGTTTTGGGAAAATTATGATTGCAAAGATGGAACAGTTGATGTATATGATTAGGTTGTCGCAGTATGATGGTACATTTTGATCTTCTTTTGAATTTCCTTTTGTCTGTTGGAATGTTAATTACTTGATACGTACATATTTTTCCTATGTTATAAACAGTAGATAAAATCTGACATTAAAAACTAAATCTAACTAAATCTAACTATTGAAGAAACAAAAAAGATTAAAGTAAAAGAAACACGAATAAAAAGTAAATAAAATAGTAAAGAATAAATATAAAAGTAAACAAACTGGTCGGTAAGTATTCAAAGAAAAGAGGTGAAAAATAAGAGATCCACAGGTTGAAAGGAATGGTAAAAAATCTGTTGTAATTCAAACTGTTCGATTCGTCTAGAAATCTATTGAACAGATTTCGTGATGTATAAGCTACACCTTCGTTGCTCATTAGAAGAAAGGATAAAAGAGAGACTTTAGGTACGAATTTCGTGGTATTCGTATCGCAACAGCCCCACCCAGTAATTTCGCGAACGTGACGTTCCACGACGCCGAAGTCGAAACATCGGGGACCTCGTCTGCGCCGGCACGGCGGCGAAACAAAATTTTATTCCTGGAAAGAATTTGATGGCGGCGTCAGTCACACGGCGATCGACCGGAAAATAGAAGAAATCAAATAAGAATCACGACGTCTGTGCCCGAGGCTGAATGTCGCCGGTTCTGATTACTCGCGAGACTCGGCCTCCCAAACGTGATTCGAAGTTCGAGTTGCTTTCGGTAAGTTTACGACGCCTGTTTCGATGGATTGTATATCTGCCGTCGCCCGCAAACGTTCCTTTCGAATGCACGCGCGGACAATTGAATTCTTTTATCTTCTCATTCGTTTGCACTTCACACCGAAACTAGTTTTACGATTTAAGTGTAATTTATGTGCCCCTGGTTTTCCACGTTTTGTCATTCTTTTGATAAAAAGAATTTTATTCGATAGGTTTCATTGTACAGGCATAGATTCAACGGTAAAGGGGATATGTAAATGTTTACAAATGAAGTTCCCATTTTATGTATCGTATTTATAATAAACGTAGCCGATAAAACGTAAACAAAATGGAAAATTGTATATCGAGATTTCTATTTTAATTAAACCTTGAAAAAACACGGGTGACAATCAAATTTTCATGTGATAAAATATTTTGTTTATTATGAGATTTTTATTTATTTCGTTTCAAGCTTGATGAATCCACAAAAGAATTAAATTCCTAAACCTTGAAAAAATACAGTTATAAACGAATCAACTGTTAATAAAATATTTCGTTTACAATGAGATTTCCATTTACTTAACCTCAAACTTGACAAAACCTACAAAACAATTAAGTTCCTACACAATACCAAATTCCACACACTGAACCCTACAAAACCATTCCAGCACCACTTCATCAACCAACATTCCAAGCCATCCGCAGAAAGAACATTCTACCCTCTCGCAACTTCCCCACGTAGTCGATCGCATTACAACCCACCTTAAACAATACCCGACTCGCAAGCCGCAGAGCCCTCGAACCAAAAACTCCATCGACAACAAGCAAACGGAAACTCTAGCATCCTGCCAAAAATCCGCATCCCCATGAGCTTGTAACGGTTCGAAAATCAGATCCGGAGTGGGTATAAGAGAAATTCGGTGCAAAGTGACCACTCGAATTCGTCAAAAGTACACGCGGAACGGGCGAGGCGAAATCGGGTACGGCGATGAAGAGGGGAGGGAGGGGAGGGCAACAGGGGCAAGGAATCAGGGGTGAGTTTCCTACGGCCGAGTTCTAAACTGCACTCCAAGTCGCCAAATATTCCGCGACGTTCTCGCACTCGGCCGGCTTTGCCCTGCACTCGACTTCGGTCACTTCGCGGGATTCCGCGGGAACCGAATTCAACTCGTTGAAACTATGCCCGTAGTCTTTTCGTATGCACGGTACGTTAAACCGGTATTATTCCGTGTCTTCCCTGCGTAACACGTCCCGTTAAGCGATACAAGTTTGCCCGCGCTTTAATTCATTGTCGCTGGCTCCGCGCCGCGGCTTTTCATCCCCGGGGCGGACGCAGTTTCGTAATATAAGCATTTAACTTGCCCGCTCAAATATTTCAATTAGCCCAGGCTCGAACAATTTAAAGCCGTTTCCGGGATTTATTGGACGTCGCCGGCGGTCCCACTTGCAACATCGTTTCAGCGTTGTTATTAAGTTCGCCGCGGAATGAACGAGTATTTGAACGCGGCGGGACCGCCGTTGTTTTCCCGCGTGTAATTGCGGAACAGTCCGAGGTTGCTTTAAGATTCTTTCCTTGCGGCGGAGTGATTGGACGTCGCGAGGGTATTATTTGCGTGGTATTGTTAGTACAATGGATAATGAAATGTTTAAATGGAGATTGCTCGCCGTGTGTTTGCCAATCGTTCCGATGGCGGCTTTTGATTTTTGTGGGTTACTTTTATTTGTTGCGAGTGGATGAATTGGATGTTATTGAGTAGTGATGGGGAGGGGATTACTTTGTAGGTTGTTTGTGAATTGTTTTAATTGTATCTTGTGATTTTGAAAATGAAAATGTTTGAATGGAGATCGCTTGCTGTGTGTTTGCCAAGCGTTTCGATGGTGCTTTTTGAATTTTATGCGTTGAGAATAGATGAATTGAATGTAATTAAGTGGTGATGCAAAGGGGATGACCTTTTAGATGCATGTGAATTGTAATTATATTTTATAATTGTTATATTTCGTTTTAATTTTTAGGTGTTACTAGACTTAGTGTTATTTCATTGTGTATTTTGTTTATTGTGTATTTGTATTTGTTATTACCCATTTCTGTGAAGAATTATAATTGTCCGTATTATTCAGTATGGTAGAATATGCCTATTCTGAACAAGTTCCCTGTGATTAAACTGTCTTGTTAGTGAAGGCGACTACAGTCACCCACTCTCGAGTCCTCATTATGCTTCAAAGGTTATTATGTCATAATCCGACAAAGTTCTAATCATTATACTCTACCTTTGACAAAGACAATAAGCTTCACCGTAAGAGGAACATTAATTAAGTCAAGTTTAAAGAGACACCTACTCACGCTTTTCTAATTACTAGACTGCAGATTTCCATGCAAACACAAGGCATCCATTTCACAACTTTGCCCGATAAAATTACTTTATCGTTAAAACTATAATTTAGTAAAATTATTATAAATAATTAAGTAATTCCAAAAAAAGAATAGAACTCAACGTTTATTCGACGTCCACGTTTAATTCTAAAAATTAGAAATCAATAATAGACAAGTAATATTTCATTTATACGAAGAATAAATAAATACCATATGTTACTAAAAACATCTCCTCAAATTCGGTTGAAAATTTCCGTCACGAGTCTCATCGGATATTACAGGAGAAGGGAATTTTATTACAGAAAAATTAACCCTTTGACGAAGGTTCTTTGAAATTTGCAAAACCTTCAGCAGATGAGGTTAAATTATATATCGGTTTGTTTCATCTCTTGCCTTACTTCTAATTGAAATTAGACATTACTCTTTTGTTATTAATCAATATATTGTAGGGCAAAACGTAGATATAGAATACGCATAGAATTTTTCTGTTTTTCCAATAAATTGTTAGTAACGAAGTTGTTATATTAATCTCATTTAAAAAACAAGTCACAGGGCAAGGGGTTAAACAAGAGAAGAAAAGCAAACTACGTACCGATCTCTTTCTGTTTGGTAATTAATCCTTTGCCTACGAAAGACGTAAATATACGCCCTCCATATTTTTCTGTCGATATTTTCTGACTATCTTTCGATCCATATTTTAGAATATATCACACACAAACTGACTAATAAGTCGTTTTTATTATCCTCTTATCATCTACAGTCAATATTACCTTTATCATTACGTTAAAACTGTCCTATTAAATTTCCTCTCCATTATAAATTTTGAATGCTTCCCTTTACTTTCGATTACCAACTAAAATTGAAGGAATATCCACTTTTGCCAATGCAGAACCAGTCGCAACGACGGACACGCGAATATCGCGCCATCGGTATTGACGATCCTTCACGAGCGTGCGCCGTGGTCAAAAGATTAAGTCATTTCTTTGCGACTTAGTATTGCGGACATGAAAATTTGATCGAAATGTCGGCATTCGTCCGCAAAGAGTTAATCACGTAAAGAGTCCAGAGTGGCCTTTGAAGCATCGCTGCGTCCGATCTCCGATCGCTGCATCGCGGTTGAACGGGGTCCACAAAGGGGAGATGAATTTATTCCCAGCGCGTATGGTAAAGTAACGAGAGTGGCTGGTATAAATCTGTGTCCAAAGTAGAAGGGGTAGAACCACGAAACACAAGAGTAAGCAGCACGACAGCCGGCGGCGCGACTGAATCCTGGCCCGCCGCTTCTGGGACGCCCGCTCTCGCGTCTTTCCGGCCGGATGCACGTACGCGACTCGCGGCAGCATTGTTGCGCTGACATCTTGTGAAGAAGAAAAACGAGAAGAGCCGAGGGAACGCCGCTTACATGGACCAAACGTATGCGCGTCCCGCTTCGCTGGACGTTACATCATAATTCCGCGTGACGAGTATACGCGACCATGTCTGCGCTGCCTGCTAGCGAGCCCCGCTAATGGCTTCGGACAATCATTTTCAGCGAGGAGAATAATTGCGATTTTCTAAATGATTGTTAGCGTTCATCGCGGAAAAACTGTTACGGAGTGAGTCATGTTAGCTGTAATTTTACCGGTTCCAGTGTTGTTAATGTTAATTATATATAATTATAATTAACTTTAACGGATAATTAATTTTAACGAGGTGTCTGGGAGGATAATGATATGTATTAAAAGCTTAGTATCTTTCAGTTTCTATTAGTTACTGAATTTTGGTAAATTTAGAAATAGATTTCGACAAATATCCGGGAGAATGATATAAATAGGAAGATGGCGATGAGTTACTACTAATTAGTAAATTCGGTAAATTCGAGGATAATGAGTTTTTAATAAACGAATTTTTGAGGGAACAACGATGTAAATCATAAGCTCAGTGTTTTTAAGTTACTAATTATTGAAATATATTTGATGAGCAAAATGAAATAAACGAATCATGAAATTTATATCGAAATACTTATTACATTTTATTCCTGAGAAACTAAACAATTATTGTTCATGCAATGTTTAATTTCCGTCTTCTCAGAAGGAGTAATTATAGAGCCAATTAAGCTAGTCGACTGTTGAAAGTATCAGTACCCGAACTGAGTAATTAGAGATTCGATTTGCTCATCGAATGAAAGACATTAATTAGGTTCGGAGAATTTATGGCACGCTGTTGCTGTGACACGCGTTCAGCCCCTAAAGATACGGACGCACTGATACCAGAATGCATTGCACGTTTCGGAGAACCATGTGACGAGAGGTCGGCCATCGTTCTGACTTGCGGATGACCGAGGTTACGATTGTCATGTTGCATGCGTTTTCATGAAACGTAGTACGTTCTCCCCGCGGACATGGTCCCGGCAACATTTTGGATTATGGGTTATATCTGTTCAACGGAATGCGCAATGAACGTTACTTTAAACAGTTAACCGGGTTTTCAACAGTGAATTAGTTCCTTTTTCAGATACACGTGTAATTCTTCTTCGTTTTGCTTATATATTCTTCGTTTTTCTCCTCGGAATATATTATAGGTACATTTTCACTGAGTTTGATGAGTATTTGATTAATTGACTTGATCTTCACTCTCTTCACTCTGAGAGATTATTTAAACTAAATTCCACAGTCAACTGGTTAATAAATAGCTCGCGTACCGTAATAAAATTAGCAACTCGCAAATACCTATAGAAATTCATATGTTTAGAGTCGAAATCACAAAAGTAAAAACAATTGGCCCATGCTCGAGCGAACAAATAGTTCCTTGCTTCTAAGTTTTGTGAAATTTAACTCCTTTCGTCTCTGAACATTTATTTTTCCCCTAAATCAAAAAGAGAAGAACAGCTGCTTTCTAGTGAAACTGAAGCTTTTCAGTGAAAGAAATATGATAAACACTAATAATAATAATAATAATTAGAATTTATCTACAACTCCTCAACCTACAATATCGCGTTGGACTCGTGATAAAAATTTTAAACTGAATTTAGGAAATCTAAGTACTACTTTTTTCTTTAAACACAAATTAAGTATTACTCTTTTCTATCCAAATTTGTTCTTCCTTTGATAAATTATTAACGATAAAGTAGTTGTATCGATCATAGTTAAGAAATAAATCATAGGGCAATGGTTTATGGCGTTTTATAGCTTTTCGGTAGTTTAAAATGTTCATGGCACGTGTGTGTAGTATACGGAACAAAATGGCTAAGGCGTCAGTGTATGTAAAATTGAAATTTCCCTAAAAGGACGACAAAACATTCTTGCCAGCCTAATGTATCTACGATCTATTCGTGCCAGCGCAGTAACAAAGTATGCATCGTCCCGCGATGCGCTGTAAATATTTCATGCGAGGGTACAGACCGATGACGAACGTTCGTTTGTCGCGATGATAGAACGACGGAGCGCGACGAGTTCACGCGAGCTCGCAATTTTCCGTGTCTTTGCCGGGGCACGATAAAGATCGATGATCCACCAAGTCGGAACTTCTATAACCGCTCGAGCATTTAACAATGCGTGACGTTGCATTAATTAACAATTCGTTCGTTAGTTCGTTCCGGTGTGATTCGCCGCGTACCGCGAGACCGGGAAATTAATTATGTAATTAAAAGTCTGCAACACGCGACAAAGTACCGCTGGAATTCTATGCTCGATCGGGTTCCAGATTCTTTCCTTGGGGGTCGTTGAACTTTAATAATTTAATTAGTTTAAATCGCTGAAATTTAATTAATGTAAAAATGATCGAATTGTTGAGCAATGGTTTGACGCGCCTTGGTTTTTAGATAAAGTATTTACGCGTGTTTTTGGTAAATCGAAAATATACATGAGGGAGAATTATGTGGATAAGTCTCAAGATGAAAATAGGAATGTTTCGTTTGTAATATACAGCTTTTGTAAATGAAAAGTATCGTAAACTAAATTTAAATATTATTCAAAATGAAAGTTGTAATTTTATGAATATTTCACAAACAGATGATTTCTATATATTATCTTCTCACTTTGAAATGAATTATTCTCAGGTTTCTGGAACAATTAATTACCAAATAATTTCCGAGTCCATGAATTCCTAAATTAATCATTCGTAAATGAAGTAATTCAGATAAAGAGGTCATTCGACGAAAATGTTCAGTTTCTCAAGCCATGAATACATAATTAAGATCAAAATGAAACGAATCGCGTGAAATTAATGATCCGAGATGACTGACACTTGACTTCTGGAAATTCAATCCGGAAGAAACGTATGATCCCGCTTCATGCATGCATGCAACGCGCGGAGCCGTATATTAAGCTCACCGGAATCGAGTCTCGCCGTCAGGTTGAAGAACATTTTTAAACATTATTCGAACGAAAACGAGGAACAGAGTTACCCGGAATTTTTATCGGGAAATTATGGAAAAGAACAGCTACCGGCGACAACCCGGCTTCGTTTTCGCAGAGACAGGCCGGAGCATTCGCTCGGAACGGTGTTCGCCGGCATCGATACACGGACGATGTCGTGCAAACAAAAGTCTCATCGGTTTTACGTGGCTTATGTCGTGGAGGAAAAACTCCGAGAATATCCGATTCCGTGTTCTATGCGCATGCATCCGCGAGAGTAAACAGAATGCATCGAGAGCTCGAGATCCCAGATCCCCGCGATACTGAGAAACATCTGAGTCGCTTTAATCGAAACTGCGATAGCAGCGAAATATTCTCGGACGACATGGAAACGATTAAAACGAGCGATAATCGTGAATTTTTATGTTCGGAGCAATTAATTGTTGGACTTATTGCATTGTTTTCGCAAAAATCAATGTATCGCGTAGAGATATTCGGAATTAGAGAGTTGATGGTAAAATCAATTAGAGTTGGTTGAAAGATGATATTACTTTACTCTTTTTACTTTACTTTATTTTAATGAAGATTAATGGAAATTAATAAAAATTAATGAACGGTTTATTAAACTAGTAAGTGTTCGCTGCAAAAATGGTGCACAGAAAAATCCACAATTTTCTAATTAAACCCCCACGTAAAGTAATGTACTGCAAAAATTTACTTAGTGCATTCAAAGATAAAAGAAGCCAAGTTTTTGTAAAATAAACTAACGGATTTATAGTTTGTAAATCGAGATATAATCGAAAGTAATTCGTGTAGCTCTTAATTTCTATTCTCTAGTACTTCTAGTTTCCATAATTTAATTATTTAAAAGGTACGACATAATAAGGCAAAGGATAATGATGACTGAATCCTTCCCGTTCCATCACTGTCACGCCAATTGAAACACTAAGAGGGCCGAGCGAACGTTTTCATTAACGGCATCCGACACGAATACATTTCATTTTTCCCCGGATAAGGTGAACCACGTTATCTAGATCCGAAGGACTCTTTTTTTTAATCCCGGAGGATAATGGCGGTGGACGGGGGCGGGCACCGGGGCGCGGAGGAGGCAAAAATGGTGGAAACGAAGCAGACTGAACGAGCAATATTCGTCTCACCAGGAGTTACACCTCGCTGGTTACATTGTACCACTCTATAGACTGCACTTTGCGCAATAGTACGCCGGTGCATACGCCAGACAGACTGCGAAAGCTATTTATGAAATGAAACGAAAAGGATAACCGAGGATACCGCCCTGAGCGTTCCTTCTCGCGGAAAAAATGTTGATTCAACGGTTGAGGATTATATCCCAGCGACAGAGAAACTTTTGCGCATAATTTACTGTAATTACGGAAGTCGAAATGCGAAATTTAATAGACGCGTTAATTATTTCTTTAATCATTTACCTAATTTTGAAAGTGAACTAATTAATTGTATTTTAGAAATACCTGTTGTGCTTCGTTAATGAACTGTGCTACATTTGTAAAATATTACAGGACTATATTCACTATTAATTCGAAGTATCCTTTGCGAAATTAATCTGAGAAGCGAAGGATTAAATAATTATATTCCCTTTGAAATTGATGTTTCTATCAATATAAATATATTCTCGATTTTAAATTTAATCTATATTACAACAGAACGTCGTCTAAATTAATGCATTGCTAACCGTCGATTTTACACAGAAGCTATCTCACGTCACCGGTTATTATTCCATAATTTAATATGACAGCGAAGCAGTCTAAATAAACTGCAATACACTTTATTTATACGCAATAAATTGAAATGAAACTTTAGACGTATCTTTTATATAACTGAATATTTTGCTTCTGCAATATTGTACATTGTATTTAGAAAACTGACATAGCTGATACAAGTGCAAACAACAGGTAACCGGTCAATAATGTGTCAAGAATCACAAATGGATTAACACATGAACATTAAATACTATAAACAAAAACAAATGAACAAATGTACACGTTTATTCACAAAGAACCATGCTCACCGTAAAAATCCATGATTCCGAAACCAACGATCCCATCAACACGCAACAGAGCAATCTCACCGAACATTCCACAAAAACCCCAACGGAACGACGTCCCGAAAGTCACCTCAACGATTCATAATCCCTTAACCACAGCTACGATTCAATTTTCCGCATAATTGACCCCATCATTAATAATCGGAACTGAACTTCCGCGATACCTTCGTTCCTCCCGGAGTCAATTAAACTTTTCCCGAACCACATTAATCACGCTGTTCCCCGATAAGACGTTATTACGTAAATGTAAAACGTGATCATTCCGATATTCGTAAAGCCTCCGTGAAGGGAAAGAGGCGAAAAATCCCGGGGAACGACGACGAAGAAGAAGAGGAAGAAGAAGAAGAAGAAGAAGAGAGGGAAAAAAGCGAGGAAAAAAGTGAAAACGAAGTAGAATGAACTCGGCGTCTAGGCCGATTCAATTTTTTTTCGCCGTTCAACCCTTACGCGCCCGCTCGCCTCAGCCATCGGTTAAGAGGACCCTCAGGAGGAGGCGCGGAGGAAGCGAAATGGAAGAGGCAATTAATTAATCCCGGACGAAAGTATGCCGAAGAAGTTCCAACGTGTTCCTCCTACTCCTCTCTCCCCGCCGTCCCCCTTGCGAACCCTGTTTCCTTCGCGAAACAATGGGGATTGCGAGTGTACCCTCGAGAGAAAGAGGGCCGGAAATACTCGACGATCCCCGGTAACGAAGCGGCAGCAGTCGTCGCCCGCCGACGTCGCGCCGGGATTTGCATAAAGTTTTTGAGAACTTTTCGAATAAACACCCGGGATATCGGCCACCCGTCGAACGCCGGTTCCAGTTAACGGGAACAACTTTTCCATTTCCGCGATGCTGTCCTCCAGTTGCTGCGGCAACCCCCTGACACTTTCCCTGTGGCGAGGGGACGTCTCAGTGGTTGAATCATCGATTTCGATGGAACTTCTTTTTAACCAGTTAACTGTGGAGTTTAGTTTGAAAAATCTATCGTTGTGTGATAAAATTGAATGATAAAATGTATACACGAAGAAAGCAGGATAATTTGTGCTTGTAATATATTCTAACGGAAAACTACGGTGAAACGAGGAATTACACGTTCATGTGAAAAGATAGAGAACTGATTATTCGGAAAGTTTACCATTTTGTATTTTAAAAAATACTGTAATGTAGATGACAAGCGACAAATTCGCAGAGGTGAGCTAGCACAGTACTTAACGTGTTAATTGTAAATATTACAACAGTGATAAGAACCAGTTAAGACCTTGCTTTGATTTGTTTCTCGATTGTGATCGATGTAACTACTTTGGCATGAATTATTTAGCGAGGAAAAAGAAACTTTAGGTATATTGTATGTCTCTGTTTCCTCTAAGGTATAATTATTGATAACAGGAGAATAATATTGAATTTTGAATTTGAAAGGATTGAGCAATATTTATCTTCGTTTCGACGTTTTGAATTCACCGTTGAGTAGATGAAGAATTTTATTGGATATTTTGTTGACTAAGGGTGCTTAAAGTTTTTTGTGTTGGAAAATTGATAGGGTGTTTTTGAGAATGGTATAACTTAGAATATTTATGATTATGATCTTGAGAAATAGTGTAAAGAAATCTAGAATTATTCCCTTCTCGACTAATAGTAGTTGCAAGAAATAATTGTAATAAACAAATTTGTACTAATCCATCGATATTAATTCTCACTTTTCAAGTAAATTTAGAAAAACTGTCAAAAACAATTTTCCTTCTGATTCCAGTAGAATGACATCATATTCAATTCCATTAAAATTTCTCCTTCGAATTTCGAAAATGTGTACAAACCACACAAAATATTAATAAAGATCAGAAAAACATTTATTCCTCTCGCAGAAACTATTTCAAACAATTTTCATTACCAATCATATCTTCCAGACTACTTTTAAAGAATTTGTTAGGCGGGATAAAGATATTTCCTGAGGGGATCGTCTGAAATAAACGGGTACGTACGCAAATGATTTTCCTAGCCGAAAAGGTTGATCTCCTGCCGCGGTTAATATCATTTTCCGATCGTTTTATCTCGCCGTGTTATCCGGCGAGACAGGGATGAAGCTATTTCGCCCTTGTCCCGAAGAGTCGGACGAAGTTACGGAAAACTCAAAGGGGTTGCAAGACCGTAAATCGTCTTTGTTGTTTCGGGGCTCGTTTATTCTCTCGTTCTGTTATCTGATTAGGGGGGAGATAGTGGTAAATTGTTCCCTCGGCGGAAATGTTTGATACTATAGCCGGGGTATTTAAGGTAGAATTATTCCGCGGCTTTAATGGTTTCTATGGAATCGCCCGTGGCTCGTTACGGGGACGCGGTTCACCCCGAACAAAAAATATACCGGGGGACCGTGCAATGTGCAACGAATTATGCAAACTCCGAATACGAGCGCGAAAAAATAAACCGTAAGGGCTTCGTTCCAATTTTATCGCGAATGCCGGCAATAAAATCATTCTTCTCCGCGGAACTGAGCACTTAATTAAGCGGCATTTAAACGCGACAAGTACAATCTTGTATCGATTTATGGGAACATAATTCGGTGGATCACTTTGACCCGCTTGCCAGTAATTACTGTGTTTTATGTGGCGCATTTTGTAACAAAAAGTTCTAGTTCTTAGTGCCATGTAACTACGGGCAATTTAGCTTCACGAAGAACTGCTTCCTGTAATTAAGGGCCTGAATGTGAAAAACAAGGGTATTTTTAATTGTGTAATTAGAAGGAGGTATTGGTTATTGGAAAGTCTGTGGGAAGATTGTGATAAGATACATGGTACGTTGGTTCGGTTCTTTTCGTATTATGAAGATTCAATCGATTAACTTAAGTATCGTTCAATAATAAATTCCTCAGTTTTCTCGATAATTCTCTGGTATCATTGTATTTATTTATTTTTAATATTTATTCACGAATGAAACAATCACTGTATTTTGATAACAAATGTTCAATCATAGACTATCTGAATCATTGATAAGATGACTTAAATAAATAAACATATTTTATATTCTCAACTTATTATTGCTTAGAATTACAAACCCCATAGAATCACCAGTCATAACACACCCTGGATATTAAATTAATATACACAATAATTTCGCGTAAATAAATAAAATTAATATTATTCTTCACTAAGTATATTTTTTATAAAATTCATTAGGAAAAATTATTTTCTTCATAATTCTACTCTTCCAATTGCACCCATAAAAACTTGAATTTGCATAAGGATCCGCAGTATAATCATAAATAATGAAGAATTACAACAATTATTTTCCTCTGAATATAGAGGAGAAAATGAACTTAGTGCAGAGTATCGGCGTTCGTTGCGAGGGATGTTAAATAATGGGGCGAAGAGGATGCGTATTATTTCTTCTTGGAAACAGTAAATAATCAGATCAAATCGGATCGTCAGGCGTGAGAACCACGTTCAGCTCTCTTCTCCTTAGTAGCAAATCGGTTCGAGAAATACGGGTAGCTGGAAGAATAATGCGGCTGCCGATGGTAGCTGCCTCTGAATGGGCAGGAGAATTTTCCTGAGCACAGTAATGATGTTTTATGTGAGAAGAATCATAGCCCTTCCGGGAGCCGTGCACCATTTACGAGGAATCGATGCGCTCCTCGGATAAGACATTTTGCAAGTGGCCGTAATAGTGATGGAAAAGCGGCTCTCTCGAAACTACTGCATGAATATCGGCAATTTATCTTTAATCACTGCTGGCTTCCCCTCGTTTGCTGAGCCGATTACTTTAAAAATACGGAAATCTCCAATTTTATTTTTAGAAACACTGGGAACTTGAAAACTGACTTTCGTAATAATTATCTTGTAAATAGAAATACGTTAATTTGGATTTCAAACTGAAGTTTAAGGAAATTTAAGGAAAATGGAGCTTTTTAAGACCTTTGAGAAATATTGGATAAATATAAGATGAAATTTGGCAGCGAATATGTGATAGAAATTTTCAAATTATTCTAGTAGAAGGTAGTAATTATAAAAGAAAATTTTGTAATATTTCAATGATAAATTATATGTTAAAATCACAATATTTAAACACCTCATTATTGATTAAAAATTGTAGAATATTAATTTCAAAAGACTATTCCATATTTTATACAAAAATTTGAACAATTTAGCACAATGCACTCATACATTTAAAGGACAAAAATGAAATATCAATCAAGTCGAATACAAGTTTCCTATTATTTAGAACTAAATATACTCCTACAAAAAGTTAATAATCATTTCCAAAATGAATGTATTTTTACAGAACAGATTCTAATATTTATGTTTCGTCGAAAGAATTAGCAATCTTCAGCGAAACAATCCAAGAATGCAAGAAATCTGAGAAGGACCGACGATACCGAAGTCGATCGAACCGTGGTAATCGAAACCCCGGCTCGCTTTCGATAGTTCGGAGCATCTCCGAACTTTCTCAAAATCGACGTTGGTTCTTGATCCGAAACTTTCCGCCGAATGGCACGAAAGTGCCACAGCGTTCTCCGAATCTCCGTGAACTTGAGGGTCGGAGGTTTTCAACAGGTACCTACACTCAAGATTATTTTCTTCCACTCGCGATCGTTTCCGCGAATTATTGAACAAAGAGAAAAAGTATCGTGGTAAAAGGCTGCTAACTATAGTTTAAAATACTTTCCAAAAATGATTAATTATCATCTACGTCTACAGGATTAATATTAAACGATCGTACTTTGAAGAATGCCTGTTTCAATAAAAATATCAAAAATAAATATAGAAAATAATTAGTCGTTTTAAGGTTAATGATATATTAATAACACCACGAAGAATCCATACAATCAACAGCAATTAAACAATGAATAATCAAAAGTAACTGCACATATTAAGCTTCTCTTCATAACTGAAATTAATTTGAAATACAATATTAGTTATGAAATATAATATAATTAATAGACTCCGCACGGAATTTCCAATAAAACTGCAATTCTGGAAAAATATTACGTTTTTCGGTCATTATCTTCATAGAGGCTCTATTCTACCTTTAAAGTTCATGTACTATTCCCCGATCACCTTTATGACCAAATAAACACATAAACAGTCGTAAAGTATAGTTATTATGCCATTCCGATTGTACAGTAATTCTTATCAGACTGTAACTTCTCGTTCACGCAAAGAATAGGTTGTTTCCACGTGTTTTCCATGCGCCGCTGAAAACACGATGCACAGTGGGATTCATTATTTCGCCGTTTTTAATGAAACGAGTGCCGAGAATTTAATTAACCCTTCGCCGTAACGAAGAAATAAAGCGCACGCGCGGATAATGCATTTAATCTCGTGTGCGGCGAGCGTCTAGCCTCGTTTTTGGCTATTTTTCGCAAGAATTCCTTTGTTTGTCGCCGCGCAAGCTCCCCGGCGCGGCGCGAGAATGCAACCGCGCGACAACGTCGCACCTGTTCCTACTAAACTTTTTTATGACTGACGTACGAGCGGCGGTTGCGAACGGAGAATAGTTACGCCGCGATGTCCTCGTACGCGCGTTTTCAAGCTTGATGCGCACAGTGCATCGCGTAGGTGGCTGTGCAATTGAATACAGGGGCGACGACAGTTCTGGCAGGCGAATAGTGTAACTGTTCTCAAGTGGTCGTAATCTAGATTGGAAAGATGTATGAATATCTTGTATTTTGGAATTAGGAGGTATTCTTGGGACTGCAGCTATTGTTATGAATACAATGGTATTTCAGTATGTTACATTAATATTAAATATTTAAACTCGACAATTTTGAATTAAAATATTCAACATTTTTGGATGAAATGTACGTAAATTAAGGAACAGAGCTATTTTATTTTAATGTTTCATGTATGGATGTATTATGCAAAGTATAATGTTATACATAAATTAATTTTGTTGTATATTAATTAATAAATATTAAAAGGTTAATGCATTACGAAAATTTGTTATAATATGGTAATTAGACTGTGGATCTTTAGGCAAATTGAAATTGTCAAGAATATAATTGAAATAAAATTGTAGTGGAAATTGGGTTTTTTTAATGAGCGTTATGGAAAGTATTATGCTTTGGATATTTTCTATATCTTTCCGCATCGTGACAGATGATTTGATATTCAACGGTTAACTGTTGGACAAAATATTTCCCAATAATTTCTTTGAAACAGAAATTGATATGTTTAAAAAGTCAAATGGGATCTGAGCACTTTATTAAATAAAATGAGAATTATTAGCATGAGTAAAAATAAAAAATAAAAATAAGCAATATATTACCATAAAAATTAATTTTTGACGGAATAGCATAGTGCATGCATGGCCAATGTGAACAGGCAATGTGTCAGTGAATGTAAATTGCAAAATTAATTTTCAATACTCATAGGTGATTGAAAATGTTAATGAATATAAATTGCAAAATTAATTTTCAATATTCATAAATATTTAAAACTGTAAATAAATATAAATAACAAAATTAATTTTCAATATTCATAAATACTTAAAACTGTAAATAAATATAAATAGCAAAATTAATTTTCGATATTCATAAATACTTAAAACTGTAAATAAATATAAATAGCAAAATTAATTTTCAATATTCATAAATACTTTAAACTGTAAATAAATATAAATAACAAAATTAATTTTCGATACACATAAATACTTCAAAATATCAATAAATACAGATTACAAAATAAATTTTCGATATTCATAAATACTTCAAACTGCTAATAAATATAAATAACGAAATTAATTTTCGATATTCATAAATACTTCGGACCGTTAATCAATATGAATGACAAAATTTACCTTTAATACGTACAAACGGTTAAAAGCGTCGGCATACGTAAATTACAAAATTACTTTTTAAAACTCATCGACGATTTAAGGTGTCGACGCGCGTGAACCCCGCAATCGCTTCAAAATATCTAAAAGTGGTTCGTAGAATAGGAAATCGAAAGGTCGGAGCCCACGTCTAGCGGCGTCTGCCATTCAGTCGAAAATGTCAATTCGACCAAGAGAATGCTCGTGCGGGCGCTGCGTTCATTCCAAACACATCGCACACGGATACACAAGTAACTGAATGTTCCACAGGGAATAACACATGTCGTCGGCAAACACTAATACGGCATAGTGGGCGTTACGTGTACATATCACGCGAAACAACAGCGAGACACACGACTGATTGGGGACTAGTAAACTGCCTATACATGGATGAACCGCAACCGTGAAAGTGCAAACTATTACCGAGGCACCGGACAACTTTATGCAAATTGAAATGACAACTGACAACGAAACGGTGCGCTGGAAATTCGCTAACTCGGGAGTGGTTATTCGAGGGTCCATTGCAGCATCTTCTATTTACGCCCATAAAGTATGATAATTAGGTACAGTGCTCATTCCACTCGTCGTAAAGGTTTTCGAAATTATTTACCACCTTTCACCGTGGCTGCGGCAGGGTTTCTAAGGCCAGAGATATTCGTACACCATTGTTGTTTGTTCTCAAACTATAATGTTACTGATGTAATGTGAAGTGAGGAATTCTTTGTTTCTAATATGTCTAAAGTGTATCATAATTTTGGAACGAACGGAAGTAGTACTTGCGACACTAAATTTGTTACTCGAAGTATTATTCTATTAAGGTAATCAAGCTGAAATTAATTATGGTTAATAGCAACACTTATGCTTAAAATAAAAATAATATAAAATAATTTAAAATAATTTAAAATAATATAAGAAAAAAACCAACAGATTATAAAGTTAGAAATTTGTATGTAAACATATATCTTTATAGTTACATACCTCGTGGGAAACAAAATACCAATAACGCTCTTAATAAACTTAGTTCCACGAATGCCAAAAAATGTTCAAGCAATAGCCAAATATAAAAATACTCGCATCGCCGAATATTACTCACAAACAATACCTATCAATAACCTTAAAAACATAATATCCAAATATTCCAAACATTTAAATATATCCCAACAGTTAGCACTAACATTATAAAAGAGTTCGCACGAGTTTCCCGCTGATAGCTCCGCGCGCGGGTGTTGAAAATTACGATCGCGTTGAACGGCGAAACAGAAATCCAGGCGGCCGGGCTGTGACAGCAGGTGTCCGTTTCAATTTACTTATCGCGCCGGACGACAGCGGGACTCTCCGTGTTTAATCCCATCGCGGTCAGAACGCGCGCCCGCCGGAAAAGCGGAAAAGGACAAAAAAAGCGAAAGAAGCCGGAGCCATTCGAAAATCCACCCTTTGTGCGCCGCGATCCTTTCCCCAGACGGCATCCTTTTCCCGCGCAGCCCCATCCCCCTCGTTCTATTTCTTTATCAACATTTCACTCGATTCTTCTGCTCGCCCCTTTCCTACAACCCCGTTTCCGCTTCTCCTTTTCCCCTTTGATCCTTCCTCAACCCCTTCCTCTCCGGATTTCACGCTCTAACATTTATCTCCGCGTTTTGTATTAATTAATCGCTCGCACTGTACCGCACATTTTTTCAATGCGGCCTTGTCTTTTCGTTAGCGAGCTTCTTTAGACTCTCTCGTCTCTTCGTTTACGGTGAATTAATCGTTCTTCGTATGTTAAATACGTTATTCTTCTGGCCTTTGTTAACGGATCCTGGTTTTTTGATATTTCATGTGTCTATCGTGTGACTTTATGTTAAGGTATGGCTGTCCATTTTTTTTTTCCAGGATTTGGTTTGGTTTTTAGTATTTTTCGTGCTCGTGTTATATGTGGTGTTCAATAGTTTCTTTGATTCTTCTTGATAGCTATTTGGAGGAATTGAGTAACTAAGTAATTTTAAATTATTGATACGTTATTGTAAAAACAGGATTATTGGTATAAATAGATAAAAGAATGTCTACTGATTATTAATTGGTACCTGTTCAAATCAATTATTGCATTATTGAAAGATTGCATTATAAACCATAAACTCGAGTATCTAATTAAGAATGTCTAATTATTGAAAATTCGTACACTCAAAACAGCCAAAAGAATAATCTATGTAACCGAAGCTGAAGAGAGTTAATTTATTTCTTAGAATCAAGAAACTGATAACAAAATTTCAATTTATACCGAACGAACCTCCTCAACCACCATCCCTAAGCCAAGTCTCATCAGATCGTTTGCAACTCTGAGCGCCATCAACCACAGCGACCAGAAATTTCCCATCAAACCCGCATTTACACCTTCAATCCGAGACTCCGGATCCCTTAATACCACCCCAACTCTTTCACAGGGTGGGACAAGGGTGGAAAAACCAGTCGTCCCGATTTCGCCGATGAAGCCTTCCCGTCGCCGCCGCCGCTATCACCCCTCCCCTTTTGTTCCCCGATTGAATGGTAGGCTTGATATCAATTGAAACGTTCCCGGACGTCGAGACTCTATCGGCTCGGCCAACAGAAAATTTTTAATGAAAGTCACCAAGGAGTGTAAATGTAACGAATCCTCTGGGGAAAGTAAGGCTGCCGTCACAGTGTCTTCGACTAGTTGATTAGCCAAAGACTGCCAAAAATACTATCAGTAACAAAAAATACAAAACATCAGAAGAGCATATAAAGTTCTTTGAATTGAAATTATTTACAAAATTTAATTTCTCAAAATAATCTAATTTTCGTTGATAAGATTACCAAAGCTTAATAATTAATTGAAGTGATCGAACTGTGGCTTCTTAGCAACCCTATAGTAGCTTCCTCAAATTAAAATTCTTATCAACTATATTTTAAACTATATAATGGAAGACGTTCCTTATAATAATAAACTTTTGAAACAACACTGATTTAATAACTATAATTCCTTATTTTCCATTACACAACTCTAAAAGACCAAGAGCAAAAGAAAAAGTAAAGTAAATAAAAGGCAACGTGTTATTAGTAGCATTAAAATCTCTCCATCCTCAATCAATAACACATTAAAATTCCACCACAATTCTATTAAAATCATTTAAATACATTACACAACTCTAAGAAAACAACAACGAAAGAACAAATAAACTAAAAAGGTCAAGATATAACATTTTCTCAATACAATCAGAAATTCTTCACCCCCAATCAATAACACACTAAAATACTAATTCCTCGACAATTTTAACGAAATCATTTCAATACCGGTGCCACTGTGACGCAGCCTAAGAAGCTGGATGGAAGGAGAGTAATCTCTGACATCTTGTTACAGGCCGACATAAGAAAGAAGCCGTGGGTGGCAGCAGAGAGGGGGCGGAGGGAGAGGACCTCTCGGTGGTCCGCGTTCAATTAAAGCGTCACCTCGCGGAGGAAACTTTTATATGAATGGTTTTCATTACGTCGCAGGACTTATTAAAGCCGTCTTCGCGCGGACATTAATATCCCTCGTCCAGACAAGTTTTGTTATCAGCCGCGTGGCCCATTCACGGACGCGTAATAGGCGATTGTATCATTCGCGGCGGGCCCCGGGCCGGCAGACGCTAACTACACGGTAACCCGGTTATGCGGGAAATTAACGAACAATTTGCTGGTGACAATGTCAGTATTGTCGCGGGAAGACGGCGACTTTGGGGGGGGATGAAACATCTCTGCGGGGGCTGTTTAAAGGTGATGGATGACTCGGGCTGCTTCTTCGGATTGTTTTTCGTTGTAACGTGAATTATGGGGAGCATTGTTCGGGTGGCTGGAATAAAGGACGTCTGAGGTTTGTTTATTTAGGCGTTGAGAATGTTTCGACCGGTGCGAGGACTTTTCCTAATTTATTTTGAAGGCTCTTTAACCCTTTCTTTGTAACGGATACGTGAAGTTTTCGTGAATGTCTTGAAATTGGTATTATGAGCTTTTGAATTTGTATTTATTTATGTGGTTGTTGTATTTGGAAGTTTATAATTATATTTTTTGTTAGTGGTTATTTAGTAATTCGATAGGAAAAAGATAAATTGTACGTTTATTTTGGTAGTAATATTTCGTTTCACTGTTAAAGAATAATGTTTGCAACTGTTGTCAGGGGTTTGAATCAATATTCAGACGCAGGGGGTTGAAATTTACAGTAACCTTATAATTTTCAACGAAACGAGATTCTACTGTCAATAAATAAAACTTATATACTAAATATAAATGATAAAGGCACTTACTTAATGATGCTTCCTCAAATCCACTTTGAAGTTACTAAATTACTTCCACACTGAAGATTATTGTCTTGCTGGAAGTGAAATGCTCGATCCTGTAACAAAAATCAGAAAAAAACGTGAAACATCCATTCCACCGGACGAATAGTAACGGAGGAAGGAACAAAACGATAATGCATCGATGAAACACGGGTTTAACGGTGATATACGTGACGCGCGGTTATATTTGTAAGAAAAATATTGTCATTGTAAATCATGGCGCAGAAACATATAAGTTGAACCGTGTAACAGAGAGGTGTTGCAAGGAAAAGCCAGTTGAATTGGAAAATAAAATATATTCCCATCCACACTCGTGGCACGATAGTGGCATAAAATGTCACGTGCCGTTTCATTCTTAAGATTTAAGCGCTCATAAACTTTAGATAGGATATCCGCCTGCAACCCGCATACGGAGCATATGGTAATATCGCGGAATCTTACATTTCCTAGCGTGTACACATAATCTCGAGCGTCCATCACATACAGGTTGCACGAACATTTCATTATATTCTTTTGCGTAAAGTATCGCGTAAAAGGAGAAGCGGAATTCTCGATGCTGCGTGGCCTCGTTAAAACTAATTTGTAAATTGAGTAATCTACAATAAATTATCGCCGTGAAAGTTCATTAATCTCCCTTCTTGAAGGGAAAGTTAAAGAAATCCTTGATAAAGTAGTTCACAGTTCTACAATTCATAAACTAATTAAGATTTGTAAAAATTAGATAATTCTCTGAGAAATTAGTTTCAATCACCACTGTATATTTTACAATGACATCTATTACATTCACACAATTCTCAATGAAATTACAATCGCAAATTGATCGCTTTTTAATATCATTTCCCGTTAACACACTAGCAAGCCATAGAACATCAATTAAAATTAACAAAATCATTACCAAATTATCGCCAGCGTCGAATATACAATGCTCGAAATACCACTGCTCAGCAAGTAATACACGCGCCGACATTAATTACGATAATACTCCGTACAACACATTATTCTCGCCAAGGTGAATATATTAATAATCACGAACGAGTTTATAGCCGTTTAACGCTGATAGCTTGCTCAGCAAGGGGTTGAACTTCCATTTAACCTTCGATCGCGTTTAATCTCCTAAACAATTCCTTCCACTTCAATATCATTATCAGAAAAGAAACGCCTGTATAAGATAAGGCATTGCGTTACACTCGAGCACAGAGTATTTACACCGCCATTAACTTCCAATAAAGAAAACGTAACAAGAAACGTGTGGTCCATGAAGTGCCGGCATTTCCATCGGTGGAAGCAAGTGTTCTAATGGTTATGGTCCATTGTTGGCGTCTTATAAATGAGAAACCAAGGCTCCGGCGTGCATCGGACTCATCCGTAAATATCGATACCGTTATCGAGGGCACAGCCACTATCCGAGCCGGCCATTTTCTTGATGCTCGGTTCGCCACTTATCGTCCGGTTGCTCGTATCGCCGACTCCGTTAATGCTCGTAGATGCGGCGCTCACGTTTGCAGCATTGTTGCGCGCCGCTTTGTCGAGAAATCCTGTTACCCGCGTATTTAGTCCTGTATCCCGGAACTTTCTTTCTTCCCCCGTTTCCGTGGCACCTTTGTTTCTTCGGATTTTCATCCCCTGTTCCCGCGGTAATTGAACCGGCCCGGCCGACCGACGTTTCCGACGGTAGCTGCTTTGAATAACGATTCGAAGCGACGCGCGATTATGCCGGATGAGACGACCGTTCGCGGCGCTGCTCGATGAAAGAACCTAGGGGACGAGCATTGATTCGATTGTCTTCGATCAGTAATGCGTTGCTGTTATCCGTTTATCGCGGGGTTTACGGAACGCGACGAACTGTCGAATATTGGATTTTGTAAACAGTATCTGGTAAATGTTTGCGTCGATCATTGATCCGTTTTAAGTGTCTCTTTTTGAACCTTTGGTTTTTGTAATCTGAATGAATGAGTATTCACTTTTGCAAGATTAATGGAATGCACGTTAACACTAAAGCTACCGAACAGTTACGTTCACTTCTTGAAATTCCTTTATAGAAACTTCAAGAGTGCGTCTATTGAGACTTTGATTTATAATTCAGTTGGCGTATTGCTAAATCGATTTCTCTAATAGTTTCTCAGAGAAACATCTGTTGTCTGTTTGATAATTGCAAAATGAGGAAATCAGGAATGGGTCATTTTGACCCGTCTGGTAGCTTTAGTGTTACATGTCTGTAGACTTTAAATTCTGGATTTTGGAAAATAATTGATATTTTGATGGGTACTCGGAAATGATGGGCATTTTGTAGATAGATAAAATTATTTGTTTTATGGTATGAAATGCTTTTGGTTGTTTATATTCACGGTTTTATGAAATGATATAGTTAAAAGTTTGTATTTGGGGAATCTATGACTATCACAATCTATGTTTTTGGGTTAGTGATAGAAAATAGAAATTTATGAAATATTTATTCTAAGATTGTGCTGTATTTTTGATCATAGATATTATAAAATTAATGGACTAATTATTAGAAGTTGCTATCGGAGGATCCTTAATTAAAGAGTGAATTAATTAAACTTGTATCCGAAAGAAGAAAATTGTGTTTCATCACCAAAATTAATTAATTTAGTATTCAAGAAGGGAGATTAATTAAACTTGATAACAGTTCTTGTTACGGTGTACGCGAATAAAAGCGACGCAGCGAAACAAGGACAATAATAAAAGTTATAGTTTTTATTTTATGTTCAGTGTACTGATTTCTTTGATTCGCGGTATTAAAATTGTTTCCACAGACGCAAGGTGTTCCAAGGAAACGGAAGTTAGCAGGAACACCTGACGACTGGTCGTAAATCTTTGAACAGCAAGATACTCTTTTTAGAAAAGAAATGGAACCGATCGTTGCAATTACACGACCGCTGGAATTATACTTGGAATTCCTATATTACTTCTCGAATGACCCACACAACCTGCATTATCGATATTCATCGATCACATTACCGTTAGGAGTACCTCTATGGGAAACTGACCCGCGAAACCACAGTGTACGTCAGAGAGGGGAAAATTTCTTGTCCCCGTAAAGAAGTGTCCGATATTAAACCGAGAATGGGAAATTTATTGCTCATTACCTCTCATGAGGTATATCGTAAAATTCATCGTGAACGAAAATAAATTAATGTTTTTGTTCTAAATAAATACACGTATCGTTTATTCGAAAATCAAACATCAATTTGAATAAAAATGCTAGGAAATTCAAACGTAGTGTTTATATAAAGTTATATAATACTTTTCTGTGTTCCTTTGATAAAACAAAAGTATATATCTTTACAGCATTAAAAGTGAGAAGAACATTTGATAAAAGGTACAAAAGGGAACGAACCGTGATAAAGAAATAAATCTACAATATTTATTCTATTTGATGCTTCTCGAGCAAGTTTTTATTAGTTCAGAAAACAATGTCGATTTATTTTATACCTGAAACTCTCATCCAAGTTCCAGGAGTTATGGGGAAAAAGTTGTCAATTTTTATTCATCGCTCGTAACTTCGTGCCCGGGTAACAAACTTGCCAGGAAATGTCAAGCTTTACCATATTAAAAAACCGCGTTATAGGCTTTTCAACGGGGAAAAGGCGATACCGCTGAATTTAATAAAGTATGTAAAATACGATAAAGTTGAAATAATTAAACTTTAATACCGGCAACCTGATGAAATTCTTGATACACGTAACAGTATATTTCACGCCTTTCATTACACATTTATTCGCAGCATTTCATTTGAAAAATTATTATCAATTACTATTAAAAAGAGAATTCTATTAAATATTTTACCAATTTAAAATTCTCCAATTATCCCTGAAGCAACCCAACAAAATCATCAGAATTACCAAATACGTCTAACATTAACAGACACATGTTTCTTCTATAAACAAAGAATTATTTATTCTTTCACATTAACACTAGATTCACAGGCGTTTATTGCACCATTTATTCTATTATTTCCAAAGTAATCATTGCTCCTTCAGAAGAATCCCAGAAATTAGAGATTTAAAAATAGACTGTAATACACATTCACGACAATCGCATCAATAAAAATCAACATTAATTAATAAAATTAAATCTACGCTAAATTGACTCATTCCATAAAGCTAGTGTTAATCCTTTGCACTCAAAAATTTTCCATTAGAAATATTCGCCGTGTTCTAATAAAACATAGACGATCTTTGAAACCACCAAATAAGAAAACACTAATAAATCAAGAAACAAAGGCATTATTCCAACACCCTTATAACAACCCCTCAAATACAACATCTAAAAACTTAAAACACCTCCATCAAACCATCGAAAACCATGAATCATTCAAAAAATCCAATTCAATTTCCCCGCCGAGCGACAAAGCCACTAATTAAATTCGAATCCGTACACCTCTCTCCCACTGGTCGCGCTCCATTCAAACGCGAGCGGCCCGCAGCCTCCGCAGACCGTCTCGGAAATTAGTTCTTAAATCCACGCCGGTAAACAAATAAACCTGCGAGAAGTGTCGGCGGGTGGGCGAAGGAGGCAAACAAATTCCCCAATAATCTCGCGGACGGTAAAAAAGTCACGCCTCTATCGTAAACCCGGAACCGCATCGTAATCCTGAACACCTTCTCGGGTCGCGGGCATCCGTCCCGCGATCCGGGGTTGGGGGGGGGGGGGCGGGCGCGCTGCCATTTTCAAGCTTTCTCGCCCGGGCTATTTCCAGCGTGAAATTATAAACGTCGGTGCGCGCATGCATTTTATACGAGGCCGCGCGAAACTGCTGTGTTACTTCGTTCCGAGGGGCTTACTTAAGGGATGGGAAGCGTGCGCGCGCGGACGCCAGCCCGCAATTTTTCATTACGCGCGCGGCCAAAGGAAGGAAAAAAATATTCGACGAACTGGGAGATAGAGAAAGAGAGAGAGAGATGGGAGAGGGGGGAATAGGTACAAACGGCTCGCTACGCGAAATCAAGAAGGCCACGGCCGGCGGAATTGCTTCCGCGTGTCGCGCAAGCATAATCCCGATGCGTCTGCTTTTCTACCATGTTACAAAGTTTTCCTCTTTTCCTGTGCTGTTTCTTCTCTTCTTCTCTACTCTCCCTCTCTTTTCCTTTTTTTTTGTTATTATTGTTTCCTACGGGCCAGGGAGTTTCGGAATTTCAGGGGCTTCGTCGTCCGTGCCGTTTAATATCCGTAACGGGCGGAGGATTCAAAGGCCTCTTTTCGGGGTGAGCAGCCGCCGGTATTCATCGTTCGTGGAGTCAAAGCCTTCTTTCCGGTGCGGCAGTTATTTACACGCTTAAAAATTAATCTTTCGTCGTAAGATTGAACTTAAATATCTTATCCACCGTCCCGCTGCTGTTGTGAGTGTTTTCGAAGAGTGGGTGGGGAGTAATTTGGATTGACGAAGTTTTGAGGGGTTGTGGATATTGAGTTTTTATCAAGTTTCTTTTTGTTCGATGATTAGAGGGTTCTATTGATGGAGTTAGTGGCGATCGTATTGGGATACGGGAGTGGATATTCTGTAGGGAAGATGGAACAGTGGGAGATTTTATGGAAAAGTGTTAGAATTAAAGGAAGAATTGATGGTTGTAGAAGCGATAAATAATAGACGAAATGGAAAAAGGGTAAGAATAACCATTGAGTCGAGAAATAAGTGTAGTCAAATAATAAGGAACTTGTTCCTTACATGCTTTGTTAAAAACTTCCGTTCTCTTCTTGTTCACCTTTCTTCTTCTGTTTGATAGTATTCATACTTTTAGCAACAGAATTATCTTTTTATTACATACAAATGCATACCTTCGTTACACGAAATACTCCCCCTTCCTTAAGATTGTAATCCAATGAAGTGAATCATCACTATCACTGCAAATTCCTATGAAAACGCCCAATAATCGCTCGTCGAAATCACAAGAAAGGGTGAACGTCATCTAACACACCATAAGGGTTGCGTGTCACCACAAAAAACCGAATCACACAAGAAATACGCACGAAGAAACCACGAGACCACGTGTACGGCGGTACAAGTACCTTCAGAGGAAAGGAGCGCGGAGAAAAAATTCCTGGTTAAAAATGAATCGGGTTCCGCGCCATCGCCGTCGCAGTTGTTTGCCGAACTCTGTTCCTGTTTTTTGGTCCATCGACCCACTCACTGTTCCTTTCAATCGGATACACCACGGTTCTCTTGTCTCTCCAGCCGCGAGAAGCGTTTTCAAAGCGGATTTCGCGGAGCGTGGCCACGCTCGAACGTGATCACAGCAATTTGTCGCAGCGGCGCATTCATCGTGGCAAATCAAACCGATTAAGAGCACCCATGGATACTCGGGCTTCGACCAGCCAAACCGGTTCCTACGGTAACGGTTCAAAAGCCTGATGGTTCTTTTTCCTGCAAGTTTCGTGGATCTTGTGGATTTCAGTCTTTCTGGAGGTTCGAAGATTTCGGAACAAAACCACACAAATGGAAATAGAACTTTGATTATTCGATTTAATGTTAACATATAGTTAATATGTAGTATGTTAACATATAGTATGTAACATAGAGAATATCGTTATTAAGGAATAAACTGCACTAGTTTTTCTTTCGAAGGATAGTTGTAATGTCAGAGCTGATACGAAAATGAAATCAGGATGATCATTCAGAATAGACACGACTGGTATTATTTCTTCATTTTGCAATTATTAAAAATATATCAGACGTTTCTGTGAGAAATTATTAAAGAAATTGATTTAACAATACACGAACTGAATCATAAATCGATTAAAGTCTTATGCAGATGCACTCTTGAAGTTTCTATAGAGGAATTTTGGAAAGTATATTTAACTGCTCGGTAGTTCTAGTATTAAGTTTATGAATTTTGAAAGAAGTCCAATTTGATGTATATTGAATTTTGTACACATTATTTGGTTAGTATTTACATGGATTTTGATGGATGTAATTATCATGTATATTGTAATTGTTTGTTCTTGAACCCTTAATTTTTACGATCCAAATGATCAATTTTTGTAGAAAGACACTGTAGAATAAATGTCTGTAGACGTTCGTAGTATTAATTAGGTGACTAAGAATCTAGATAAATGGGGACTCGAGAAAAAGTTCTTTGAAACATGTTAGTAATATTTTATATATTCTAAAGTATAATCTTAATACCCGAATCATTGAGTCTGTGGATTCTGAATCACCTACATCGCGAAGAATAGTAATTCGATTAATGGAAGGTCCACTGTAACGTGAGACATAAGAAATAGAAAAGGAGTTGGAGCTATTATAGTTTTTACTCGCATTGTAGACATAGAACCGCGTATCTAAGATCACGGAATAAAGTATTACTGATTTCATATCTAGGATTGCGGTAGAAAATATTGCTGATTTCATATCTAGGATTATGAAAGTAAACATTACTGACATGTGAACTTTCATGTGTTTGAGTTGATAACAGTTTAACTCCGATATATCTGTGACCTCCTTTCAGAAGGATGTTTAAATAATAATTTTATTCCGATGTACTACATGATTTCTTACACGATTTCAAAATTGATGTAATAATTAAAATGAATATAAATCATGTAGTTACTATTAATAACTAAAACTAACCTGATTTTAATAACTCCAAATCTATACCTACATATTCCGAATCCAAATTTCCTGAACATAATGATACGCTTCAGTTTTCGATTCCAAGTTGAAGGTAATCGACGTTTTCCAATGAAAAATCACGAAGCGGGGAGGGTAAAGAAAAATAAGATTACCGAAGAACATTCGAACCACCAACCTTCGGTTAAAGGCTCTCATTCGTGGGATGGATCCGATCGGCCGTGGAAAATCCGTTTTCCTGCGCCTCTCGCGTGATTTCGCTAATACTATTTGCGAGCTGAACGACGCTTTGCAAGATGGGAACATCTTTCTGAGTGACTTTATTCCGAGAATAAGAGGACGCCTCGCAGTATGTGTGGGCATGATCGAATGGAGATTATTTTTGAGTTTTGAAAGGAGGCTCTCAGGAGATTCTTCGGGATTTGGTTCTACCCGCTTTCCGAGCCGGAATGGATATAGTTTCACTTAAGTCACTGATAGAATTTTTACGAACGTTTACGTCGAAAATATACGGGATATTTCGAGGCTGAATATTTTCATTCTCATAGTATTCACTTTACTGACTTTAATTCAAGATTTATACAAATATAGACAAGCATGGAACTTGAATTTAATATACTCTTTAGTAAAGTAATATCTGTTATTTATTTAATACTTATGGATATAGTAGTGAAATATGATCGTATAATTTATAAATATTAAATAGGCAATGAAAGATTTATTTATACCATAATTGAAATGAATAAATATGAATAAATATGGATAGATATAATACAATAAATTAAATTTTATGTGAATTTTATTTTATTTGTAGTTCAACGGATTTATTTATGAAACTGCAAAGCAAATGGTAGAATAATTAATTTATTCTTCCTATTAAGAGCTTCATTATATTTAATTTTTCATTTATGTCAATGTTGTTTTATATTTCGAATTTATATGGTTATGAGCATCAAATGATAGAGCATTGCGGAGCATTTATATAATCGAATTAAACTTGACTGATCGTTCAAGAGCGTTTCCTCTCCACTGAGCTATATAATACGATTTGTACGTTTAGAGCAAGCTGGAAATAAGAAACGAAAAATAGAGAGATCACGGTAAATATCAAAGGATATAAGGATTCAGTGGTTCAGAATAACGCAACGATTAATTACGTCTGAAACAGAATACATAAATACACCAACTGAGCTCAAACAATGAACATCTAAATAAAAATGATTAAATTCTTATAATTTTCATCAAATTATTTAGCATGATAAACACGAAGCATTTTAAAAATAGAAAAAGTTGAAACGTACAAATGAATACCGAATTTTCTGTTCCTATCTCTCAAATGTCAAAATTAAAAAATTCGAGTTTCATTCATTAATGCCAATTTTTCATTAAAACGTGTTTACTCTTATTTAGTAATTAAAAGGAGAAGGTCCTCCCAGCTTTTCATTCCTTGAACTATTATTTACGCTATAAATCCGTATTAATAATATACCAAACGCGTATGGAGGTTTTTAAAACGTTCGATAAAAATGATCCAGCGCACATTCGGACTGGACCGAAAAATTCAGTTGCTACGAATGCACGGCTAAATTTACAGACCGGATTAACCTAATGGGTTAAACGTGTAAACGCAGATTCGAGCACGGGAGGAAGATCGACGATAAACCGAATGTGTCGTGTTCTAGTAGACTCAGGCGTATATCGTGCCTCGCCGTGGGGAATAAAAGATCGTTTTTAGATTCAGCGAGATGCATCAGCGACCAGGTAAAGTTGCAACGCAATTTTTATAGACATTATAAAAAGCTGTTATTCTCTGTACTATCAGTTTAAAATATACAAAATGATATATCATCCATGTTTTTAAATATTCAAAAACATACTCGACATATATAATATTCTTTTCCGATTTCCACTGATATTTTCTAAAACAATGTCGTAAGTTTTTTGAACTTCAGAAGTTTATAAGGTTTTTAAAAGCAACATTGAAAGTCAATTATTATTCTGTTACATATTTTTTAATGTTGTTAAATTGGATGTTTATTACCATACTACGAATATTTATGGGAAATCGGTCAGTTTGAAACAATTTAGGAAAATAGGGGTTGAAGGAATTTATTAACCCTTTGCACTCGAGAGGTGACGCTCAGTCACCGCTTGATTTAATACAACAAAACTATGAAGTTGAATATTTACTATTTTAAATTAAAGTTCGTGTTGCTATGCGAAATAATTAAATAAATTGGCTTTGCTCCTTAATTTATCTGTGAATTACCGTTAAATTAGTTTCAAACAATGTCGTCAGTGTCTCATCGGAAAATTTTGAATATTTCCAGTGGAAATCTTTCGAGTGTAAAGGGTTGAAAACTTTGTCATTTAATTAGACGAAACGAAACTCGTGTGGAAATATCTAAACTGTCTGAACACCGTTAACAGTGGAGGTTGAAATAAACGCGAAGATTGGGCAATTTACGTTCGAGTTTGATTAAGAGATCCGTTGGTTTATTCGTTCCGTGTACTGCATTACCGTGACCCGCGTCTGTGTTCGACGTTAACACTCGCGCGACCCCGAGGATGGGGTCATCTTCGACACAGGAATGCACTCGCTGCGATTGCGATCTTGACAGCCATTACTCCTTTTTTGAAAAAGGAAGAAACTTCACGGAAAATCGATTCCGTATGTTGACTCTACGGGCAATTCGGAGGATTAAACGAATATTGTTACTGTCAAATATAATCAAATAATTCGTACATGTATATTAAATACATTCTATATATAATAAATTACTTTATAAGCGAATCCAAAAAAGCTAGATCATTGATTCTGATAAATAATGACAAAAATAAATATACATTTGTGTACACTGATTTTCTAGATTAATTCGGTTACAAAAATAATAGTAATCTGCTAATTAAATTATATAAATGAACTAAAAAATACTATATTAAATTCTAACGGATATATCAATTAAATATCGGCACTGAATTTGTGAGTCCAATAAACACTGAAAAATCGATCATATTTCATCAATTTTCATCAATTTCACCATCAACTATGTATTAGAAAATAGGAATTCAGAACAATATTAAATAAATGTCATAAATATAAAAAAATATAATCATTCCAGTTTAAAAATATTCGATCCCCTGTTCAACAAATGAAACTCATAACTTTATACATTCCCATCTTCGAAAAATAAAGAAAAAAAATGGTAAAACATAAAGTACAAGGAACCGACTCTGATATACTTGCATTTCTCTTTTGACCCATCCGAAACCATTCACAAAGGAGGTCCAATCTGATTCATCACCACCGCTTCAAATCCGTCTCTAAAAATGTAAATCCCGGCTAGATCTTCGTCTTCCCAAACTGGCCAATAAAAATGTAAATCAGCAACGGAATAAATTTAATGTTGATTACGCTCTGTCCAAATTGGAGTCCCGCCGTTCCCCATCATTTAATTCCGCGGCGAAAGGGTTAACAGCGACGAGTCGCTCCACCGCCGGCAAGCATCGGAGTAACAAGCTCTGTGTAATCGCAGCTCAGAAAGCGGCGTGGTTCGAACTGGCTTCACTGGCGAAGCTTATCCTTTTCATTCGTGTCAAAGAAACCATGACGCTGATTATAATAACACCATTGACCCTTTGCGCTTCTATGTCGAATATGAGTCGAGAATAGATTTATTCGAAAGTACTATGCTGTTATACTATTTTTAATAGTATTGGTAAAAAGAATTGTTCACGTTGTTCGCTATTAACTAAATGTCTTTCGAAACACATTTGAAGTGAAGCACTTAAATTATGGAAAAGTAAATGTGAAAGGCACTCGGAGTGCAAAAGGTTAACCAACAAAGTCAAAGATCTTTGGAGTTTTTTGACGTCGATCCTCGTAGTGCCTTATAGGTTTTTGAATATTTTTCTTGTATATGAATATGTTTTTATTATAAGCAAGGATAATTCTGGAAGTTATGCATATTCCTTTTGAAAAATATTATTTCGTATTATAGAAACTTATTTTATAAAGATAATACGTCGATAGATGTAAATGTTTTACTTATAAAATATTTGTGATGAATAAGCTACATTGAAAAATCACGAAGCCAATGTTTTGACTATTGGATACCAAAAAGATTAATTGACGTACAGCTATTGCTTACTGTTCTCAATTAGATATTTTACTAACCAAGCATTAGCAAATTATTAGAAATTCTAATTAAAAGGTATATTGAGTACGATCGGAAACCACACAAAAACAGCAGAAACAAATGAAAACTAGGAATAATCTCATAAACATTAACGCCTTCAGACCTATATCATACAAAATTCAGTTCCACCTAACAAATTATCATCCAACGCAACATTGACATCATCTCAAACAAAACACTACATTCCCAATACAAAACACCCACAAAACTAAGGACACATACACAGTGTCATCATTACAAAATCCTCCAAAATACCAAAGCATTAAACCAGTCATTACAATTATCAAATCTAAATGTTCTAACAATCGAAGATCATCAGAACCGTATTCCGCCAATTCCAAAAACCCAGCTCCCGAAGGGGTTGAAGTCGACCTACTCACAGAACCGAGCTCGTCTGCAAATAGCGGGATCCGAGCGATTGCGGAGTAGGATTAAATGTATTCCTATAGAAAATCATATCCCCGTTTTACGAGATTCCCAGTCAGCCGTCGGCGTTTTACGGTCCCCAGGTTATACAGGCGGCGTGAAATGACGGAGAGCCGATAAGGGTCGCGGGAACGACGGTGTCGTTATTATTAAATAAGGCGTGGCGAAAGAGGCGGCGCGCTGCTAGTCACCGGTTATCACGACGGACAAGGGGAAACCGTGAGGGGGGGAGGAAGGAAGAGGGGAAGGGAGGTATCATGCATAATTCAGCGAAAACTTCGACCCCCGTGGGATAGTAGCCGAAGAGACGTTGCATCGATGCATCCCGGCCGTGGAGTAACGGCACTCTGTCCTTTGGTTCGCGTCACGAACTCGCTCCCTCCCTCTTTCTCTCGCTCTCCCCCCCTTTCCCGCCGCGCTGCTCTTTCTTTGGAATCTTTACCGAGCCATTAACGTCGAACAACTTTTTACGATATTCTTGGAACTTCGCTGCTGCAACTCGCGGAGTCGTAATTTGTTGCGTCCAGAACGCGATCCCTACAGTGTACTTTTATCTCGGATTTATGTGGATCAGTAAGTAACCCCGCGCCGCTATAAAAACGCGAATGAAGGAAGGTTTATTATTGGTAGTATAGAGGGTGAATTATGTAAGTGGATCGTGTTAAGTTACTCGTGATTTATTTTCTACGGGAGTAGCAATTTGCAGGGGCTGGACGAACGCGGAGGGGGAGAGATGCGGTGTATAGTTCTATCTTGGACTTACGGGAATCGGTTAATTACTCTGTAAAGAGTAAATGGAGAAGGGATCTTTATTGGTTATTTATACGGCGAATCGGGTGAGTGAATCGTGCTTGGGTTTTGTATGGTGGAGGTTTGTAAGTTGGAGGAGTGGTGTTTGGGATATGAAAGAGGAGGGTGAGAGATGTATTATTCAATAATGATCGCAAAAGGAATTAGTTGTTGTTAGTTCACAATTCTAAGTGATGTAGGTATTAAAGAATGAATTAAGGAATCAGTTCTTAATCGTAGATCGTTGATAGGTCATTAAACAATCTCCAATAAGTAGAATACTGAGTTACAACAGTTTGATATATGATAAAATTTCAACAATCAATCAAACACGATAATCCATTTCTTCTTGAAATACAATCTGTACCAGACTCAGGAATTCGAAGATTTATCGTTAAGTAAAACCTTAATATCGACAACCAACCCGTTACTTTACCATTCCCTCCGCAACTAACGTTAAAATCGAAATTTTCCTAAATTACATTATGTTCAATAATCAACTAAAAACAGAGCTCCAACAAATCTGCATCAACCACAAATAAAATATGATCGCAAGAAAAAGATATTCAATTTCCACTAGAAAGACAAAAATAATACCGACGCATGCTAAATTCAATAGGAAAACACCATCTCGACTCCCGCTCGTAATTCTAAGGCAAAGTGTTAATGCGAGTCCATATAGGAAAATGAAAAGAACGTTCTCTGGAAATGCTAATTAGAACGTAAGAACGAAAGAGTCCGCGGAGGAGCGTGAATACCGCGAGTACACCGGTTCTTATCGCGCCGACAACAATATCCGCGAAAGGAAAACGTAGGACGGCTCCGAGAATTACGCGGACGCGAATACGCTTCAGAGCGTTCGCCATAAGCAGGCGAGAAGTGCAAGCCCCGTCGTTGGTGCTTGAAACTTAATCCTCCGCGTCGTCGTAAGATAACGGCACTCGGCGCCGCATAAACTTCATTGTCCTCGGGGTAAGCGGCCGTTGCAACACCGCCCCGTCACCCGGCCCGGTGTCTCATTGTTTCCGAACAGTTTGTGACGTCTGAATGACTATATCGTCACGGCTAATTCCCGGTCGTGCTGTTTTTCGGTCGGCACTAGACGAGCTCGTTAACTTCCGACGAACGACACCGCCGAGTACACGTAATTGAATCGCGTGCTCGGAACACGATGGAAAGAAACGGAGTTTCTGGAACTATTAGGTGTAGAAATTCTTTAGTAGTATCTTTCTTTTTAACACTCGATTCACGGGACTCGTTGATTTCACGGGCATCGAATGTTTTGATCCTTTGCGCTCCGTTGTCGCCGCTGCGGTGATATTGTAAGGTAAGTTTTTAACTTGATGAGGTTTTTAATCGAATAATGCTTTTATATATACACGGGTCAATTTGATTCATGAAAAATATTATATATTTTCTTTAAGAAACAACTTAAAAAACGACATAATTGTATATAATTATCTTATAAATGAAACTGTATATCGCAGAATAATAAAATCTTAACAATTCTCAGTGCCATTAACACTAAAACTGTCGGACGAGTCGGAATAACCTATTCCTGCCGTTTCCCTTTCGGATTTATTAAAAAGAAACATGTTTCTCCATGAAATTATTGAAGATTGATTTAACAATACGGAAACTGAATTGTAAAACAATTAACCCATACGCATCATTAAGCAGAATAATCCACACACAAAAACTGTTGCTTGTCACCAAGAACGGAATATTCCGCACACAATTCAGTTGTCTTTGTGTTACCTGCTATATCGATCTGAGCAGATTAATTTCAATCGAAAGCTTGAAAAACTTTCAGTTGAGCATCTCTGATTTATATAGTAAGCTTCATATTTCGAGCGAAGATGCAAATAGGTTAGTCTCAATATATACACTCTTGGAGGTTCTATAAAGGAATTTTAAAAAGTCAATGTAACTGTTCAGTGTTGCTAAGAGAACCATACAAAATCACCATAAAAAGGAACACGATAAACCACCGTTCACATACATCGATGGCTCGACGAACAAAACCAAAAATTACACGATAAGGCCAAAACACAGCATAAATTTCGCAAAATCAAACGCTTTTGCGAGAGCTTCACTTCTGATTTCTGGAGCGCGAGCCGCGGCGCGGGCGGCCCGAAGAAAAATGCGCCGCTATAAAGGATACACCACGGAAGCGATTCTGTTTTGCCGCGGAAGCGGCGTTCATAAATTGACGCTAAAGTTGAAAAATTGTAATGGAGCCGGCGCGCGAATGAATGATGGCGTGCATCGCCGCGAAAAAGATAGAGAGCTTCGGGAACTGCCAGTTGATTAATGTTCCGTCACGGTGACGTAAGAAGGCGGACAGAACACGAAGCCATCAGGATTTAAAACGACTGAACCGGAACAAAAGATAAGGAGGCATGAATGTTTGGAGGATCCGCGCACTCCGTGGAAATCTGCCTTTCCCCGGAGACCCGGCGGAAGGAGGCCGGAAAGAACCGACGAAAATCGCTGTTTACCGTCGCGATTCAAAGGGAAAATCCTCTTTTTCTGGGGGATGAGAGGGGAACACGGTGATTAATGAGGCCCGGTATCGCGTAACCGATACACGAGCTTCGATTCACGATTCCTTGTGTAGGAGAACATCGTCAATCATTATCAGCACCTGTGTTTTTTTCTGATCGCCGGCAAATCGATGGAGATAACCGCGAAAATTTGTTGCTAACAATGTATTACAACCGGAATGTAGTTATTCTTTGTGTGATTTTAATAAATACTGTTTGGAGTTTTTATATGTTTGTGGTGTTCTGTTGAAACATTCTCGAGAGTGTTACGTTGTTTTAATTAATAATAATATAAGAATAAAAGAGATAATAATAATATAATGATAAAGAAGATAATAATAACATAATAATAAAAAAAGATATTACGTGTTCGAGTAACTTTCTTATACGTGTTAAATATCGTTTGACTTATGACGCAATAAACAAGATGAAAGATATTTTCAATATAAAAATTATAAAGAAAGATTCCTAAACTTATTAATAATCAAAACGTTCGTGCACCTTCTTATATAACTACCAAGTAATATTCAACATTGGGAGAATTATAAAAAGAATTTTAATAAAAAGGGAATAGATGGAAGAAAAATAAGGTAAGGAAATTGAAAACGTGAATTAAATAACAGAATCAAAATGGGAATTGCAACAGACACGCATGATAAATTTCAATAAACTAGACTTAAATTGCACTGTATGACAAGAACTGAGGCCACCGGCAAGCGAAGATAAGACGAATTACTCCAATTCGTATTAAAAGTTGACAAGAACTGGTTTTCTGTATCGCGCGCGCGTATGATCGTCCGTCAACGTCAAGTTGGCCAAGAGATCGTGAAAATTCTCGGCGGTGATATCCCGTCTCGGCGAAATTAGAAGAGGGAAAGGTAACAAGGGAAAGACGGATGACCCTGGTGAATGAAGCTGTAGAGTTCGTGGAGCTCAGCTGGACCCAAGGGTAAAATTTGCATCGCGGATCCCTCTTCTGTTGTTCTTTCACTGTTCTCTGAGCCTTGCAATCGTTTCGTTTCGCTGGCCGTGGAAAGCCACGAGACGGCAGGTCCATAATCGCGCTTTGACAAAGGAACGAACAGCGCAATGGCTGTTCAAGGATTTTTTAATTATTGTTAAATTAGTATCTTTTCCAATTATTATTAACACGTTCGCGTACAGTACAAATTTTAGTGAGCCGCAAAAATAGGAAAAATGCGAATTCCGTACTCCGGGGGTTAAAGTGAATTTCAAAGAGTTAAGGCTATATAGAATTAAATTCATGACAATGTGGCTTGTACATTTCAATGTTATAGCATTTATGCCATTTTGCATCACAATGAAAATGGATGCTGTAGCATTCACGTTCGCGAACGTGTTAAATGATTTTTTCAAATTATTATTAAATAATTTGTTAAAGGTATTAGTAAATGGGCCCTACGGTTTTTTCATTTGAAAATTTTAATATCTTTGCTGTTGAAATTTTTCGTGCGTGAAAATAATATCAACTATGTACTGTGCGTTGCACCGAACCTGACACTCTCGCCTTAGTGGTCGAATTTGAAGACGCACGCCTTCTTTGCACGAATATTCAGTTCTGGTATGTGATTGGTTGAGGCGCTCACGCACACCCACCGAGTCGCGCAGCAGAGAGCGTGGAGAGTCGTTTCCGGACTCGCAATTGGACTTCTCGGAGCGACTATATCCACCTTTATGACATCACAAGTGCCAGGTTCCCAGCAACTAACAGTACTTCTCTAATAGATAATACATAGATGCATTTTACATATTTAATAAATATTAAAATTGGGGATTACTACATAGATATAATTTATATCATCATAAACCCTGATTCATGTGTTTTAAGATTTTATACAGTTTACTAAAAAAATTACGTATACAGTTCACAAAAAGAAATATATTTTACTAAAATACGAAATATCAAATCCACTAATGGATAAACGAATACTTTTGTGAGTACTTAACACGTTCAGTGGCGCGTGTACCATATATGGTACATGCCAATTTCTGTAAAAAAATATTTTCAAGGCACACATGCTCACGGATGGTGGTATGCGTTACAAAACAGCGAGAACATAAAGGAACAATGTCAAAATATCTAAAACTTACCAAAAACTTGAGTGTAACTTAACCTTTTATTTAAAAAATCAATACGGTTCATAAGTAAAATATAACCGAAATTTCCCTGTCACGGAACGTGTTAAATGTATTTTAGATTACTTTTTCTTTACAGCCCGGTATAAAGTATTAAGCAGCCATCTCCGACACACTGTACCATCCACTCATTCAGACCTCTAAAGTCGGTCAATCGCAGAAACACCGGAAATAATGTCGAAACGAGACCGTGCCGCGGGCAAAACGCTTTAAAACTTAATTTTAATTGGCCGCCATCTGGCCAGGATTAATAAACCATACGCAATCCTTATCAAACATTTATGATTCGCATCAGAACATCCGAGCAATAAATTGACAAGTCATTCCTCCGGTTTACGGCTTCCATAAAACTGTAGAGGCGCGCGGATCGCCAGCGCGCGCGAGAAAGAGAAGCGAAAAATGGCGCCGGCGCGTGTCGTAAAAAATGGAGTCACGTCCCAAGGATTCGGCCGGAGGTACAGGACGGAACGAAATGAAACGGGAAGCGACGAAAACGCGTAAACTTAGATGGCTTTGTCAGGACGAGGAGTAAAATGCTAGGGAGGAGGCGAATTTTTATGTAGATCAAGCAAAAAAAGTTCTTTCATTGTAGAACTCGAAACGTAGAAATTATTTTAAAGCTGTGCCATGAAGAACAGTGCAAAATATGTTGAGTTCTAGGTAAACCTTTACGTATTTTTATCTATTCTAATTTAAACAAAAGACTTAATTATGCCAAAAGTATGTTTACAAGTTTACTGATATTCATAATATGAGAAACTATTCGAAATATTTTTCAATTTTCCTATTTTAAACAATACTATATAATTCAATATTCTAAACAGTTCAATAAAATTCAATGAAACCTTCATTTTATCTACAAACTAATAATATATTTAATACATTTAATTTTCCTGTTGCTTCGATTCCAGAAAATTAGCTTGTAAAAAGATAAATTTGTTAAATTGTATGTAGAACAATTTTACGGCTTCAAGGTACTGTACGTAAATATCGCTTGCCGAGAATATTCTACTCGAAGGATCACGAAGGCTGAATTTCCCGCTCACAGAAATGCATTTCCAATTTCGTTTTGGCTGGCACTAGGCGAAAAACGAAGAGAAAATGATTTTCACCACGACCCACGCGAAAATTCACAACACCGGCCCGGAAGAGGGAAAACGGTCGACGAAGTCCGACGGTATATCGACGTGTTTGCAAATGTTCGACGCACTGCTCTAACGGGCCGATCCGCAGAGAAAAATTGCCTGTTTCATTGTCCACCATTTTTCTACCGGCGAATCATCCTGTCATCCGTTCATCAACACTGTAAACGTTCGAATCGAGGATGGAACATTTCGTTCACGTTCTTCAACTTAATTAGTCACCGAACTGAAGTTACTCTTCTTTCTTCTGATATTAGGTCACCTCATAAGTAATATCATTTTTATGCTAATTTCTACTGTAAACAATTAATACTCGCGTTTGCTTTACCGTTGATATATTGTTACATATAACCTTTCATCGTTTGACCTTCTACATACTGTATAACTACTACTCTACAACTGTAGAATTAGTCGAAACAATTTCTTATATAAATTTTATAGCTGTAATTTATATAGTAAATGTATTTATAAGAATATTTACATTTGTGAATTAATAAAAACTGCATTGTTATAAAGTTCTATTGAATAAATAGTATTTTTCATTTAAAATACTGATAAACGATAACAAAATATTATAGATTAATATACGAGGAACGTAAAATGCACAGAGCAATTGAATTGAATATTTACTTTCATTAACAAACATCGATATTATCGAGAGAGAAAATAAATGTATTTAACCTCATCGTTTAAATACGTGTTTAACAAAGGAAAACATTCGAAATGGTTAAAATGGTACTTTCATCATTCGGAGTGATAATATCAGATGATTCAGTAAATGCCGAGGAATTGGAAAAAGTATAAATGCTTACAGAAAACATATTTTTTCATAATATCACACATTCCTCATTATTGCATATTCCTTTTTACTCCCAAAATACAATTTACAAAATTGAATGAAATTCAACTCATCTACACAGATAATAGACATACTGCCCAAAATTACTCATCACTTACAGTAGCCACAAACTAACGAAAAATAATGTCGAACAAAAACATAGCGCAATATTTTATTATTAACATTTCCACGCAAAAATTGAAGCATCCTTCACTAAACAAAAGTTATCATTCACCTGAAAAACTAAATAAATTCTGATCTTGCAAAAAAGTGTTGTTCATCATATGTTATTCGTCTTGTCAAACTTCATCTTCCGGTGACGTTTACACCGAATCGTTTCCCTTTATTCGGACGCGCGTAAAACTCTGCTATAAATAGAAAGAATGATATATAAGGAAATATGATGTACAAGGTACACGCACGATTGTTATTTTAATTTCTCACGGCGGGACGATAATTCACGAAAGAATCGTTCGCCAGAAAATATCACGCGAAAAGCATTCTCGTGTTCCCCGATTCCGCGGTGTATGTTCCGAAATTTCGTCGCGTACACGGATTTATTGATATTTCTCTGAATATAAATTGAACATCAATCGCGGTGAATAATTTGTAACGGCGGAAACGGGACACGAAATACCGCCGCTTCATCGCTCGATTTTAACGAGGTTTTAATCGCGAAATTATTCGTTCGAATGGTTGAAAATCATTTTTCTTTTGACGCGACGCGCGTGCGGAGTGTACACGTTTTGTAACACGGCTGTGTAATGCTTCCACGGAACTCTATATATTTTAAATCAATATCGCCGCCGACGCGGAATATTTGACATTCAATTCGTCCACACCTTAATTCGCTCGGTCCCGTGCATCTGTTTACCGTACACTCGACTAATTGATTTTTATACACGTGTACACTTTCCAACCACTTCGTTTACCTTTCGCGAGCGAAACTTGTTTCAGTTTATTGTACCATAATATTTGCGCTCATCGATAGGTGCCTACTGTGCACTGGATCGTGTTTACTGCTCTTTAACAATGCGTAAAACACGGAATCGATATCCTGCAGAATACTTTGAAACATTGATAAATGCTTGAAGATTTTATGAATACTCTGAAGTTCTTTCATTCGAGTGAACGTAGTCTGCACTTCAATTATTGTATTCACTGGGCTTTCCGTTTCTTGGAATTTTTAATTGAAAATCCAACCTTAACCCTTTATAATCGGACTTTGCTGAATCATGAATAGTATCCTACTGACTGAAAGATATACAGACGAGATAAGAAAAATGATTTTATACTTTGAATATTTGATGTGAATTAAAAAAGCATTCAGACGAAAAGATATTCATTAAACGGTTATATTTCTTTTTGTTACCATTCATGAATCACATTATTTCATGCATAAAAGATTATAGAAGAAAAATATAAATATTATAAACATTAACGTCCCTTATGTATCATTAACAACAAAGTGATATTTCTTAAAATAATACAACAATGATAAGCGACAACTATAGATTGACGTGCAGATGTGACAAGAAAATCTAGTGCCATCGTAGACACTTAAGATTAATGGAAACGATAAAAAGACCCCATGAAAGTGGCTTCAATAAAGGGAAAAACAGCTCGCTGTCTCCCTTTTGTAGATTAAGCTCGGTTTCACAAAAAAGAAAGAGGAACAGAGAAAGAGCGTGTCGAACAACTCGATGCAACCAGATTTTCCCCAGCGTTTCGCGCTGCGAAACTCGTTCCGCGTGAAAATGGCTATCGAAAAAGCGGGGCAAGAAATGGTTCGTCATCCGTGGAACGAGATTGCCGATGAAACGTAACATCGTTACGTCCCAGCGGTAACATTTATCGTGGCAGAATGTAAATGCACGATCGCTCGGATAAATGCATTTGTTCGTTGCGCTCTCCCTCCACCCTGACCTCTGTCGCGCAATGTTCACTTCCGTTTCGCGCGGATTAGATTCGAAGTGTCCGATGACAATGATCGCTGCGGTGTTTGATCCTCTCTCCCAGAAAACGATATTGGTAACAAGTTCCCATTCGTCGATTTTATTAAAACAAGTTTTTAGTTCGTTGTGGAAAATTAAAAATTTTAAATCAAACATACTGATTTTAAAATTATGTACTAATAATAAGAAGATGCTAGATTCTGTAATGCGTCGTTGTAAAACTAAGATATACTTGAAACATTGGACAATGTTTTATTATTTAATGTATATTATTGTAAAATGTTATTGACAATAATTGCAACGAAGCTCAGATCTAAGTGAATTCTAATTCAACAATTGCATCTTCTGTTAGTTATATATTCTATAAATCTGATTATTTTAGATTGATTTGATCTAGTTCAATTCGGTGTTTTAATAGTTTCAATGCACTTTCTTCGAAATACGCGTTGACGCGAAATTCTTCAACGCGTATTATTTAATTAATAATAATTAAACAGAAGGTCGGTGCGTTGTTCAGTTATTTTAATTAGTAAATTACATTTTGATAAAACAATTATTAAAGATATCTCTCGTAATATTATTTCATTACGTGTTCATAGCAGCTTGTTTAGTTTATCGGGGGCGGTCCGACGATATGAATGAAACCGTAACAAATAATAGTCATAACAAGGTCCGCTCCGAGTTCGTGTGATGCTAAGCGTCGCGTGACATCGATGCGCGAGCACGAAAACCCAAATTGCAAATGCCTAACCGCAAAAACGGGAATTCCACGGTCGTGATGCATCGTAACATGAAACATTCATTGTACACGGAAACCAGATATTAGTCGACATCGATGTACTGGCGGCCGTGCACAAAGTGTTACGCCCGGTGTCCGATCATCGATACAATTCATGAAACATGCCAATGAAGTATGATACACGGATCAATCCGGGAAATATGCGCGCCGGCAAACCGGGGGAAGTGTTGCAGACATGTTGCATTAGAAATTATTGCGCAAACCTCCATGTTCCCTATCGAGCATTCACGGGAAAACGTTGGTTGCCTAGCATCGCATATTTTTTGCAGGCGCACAAATAAATATTTATATCTGTAGCGGGAAATATTTTTCAAAATTCCGCGCCGAAAATATCATTGCAATCGCGATGCCTATACAAGAAAATCCTCCAATAACTCGAGCAATATTATTACAACCATTAACTATACACATGAAATGAGTCTCTTTACTTAGGTTTGTTAAACCTTTGCTCTATGATTTATTTCTTAGCTATGATCGATGCAATTACTTTATCGTTAATCGTTTATTAAAAGTCCCCACCAACCTCCACAAACAAATATATCTAAGAAATATAAATAACACTTATATTTTTCAAATTCAGTTTGAAATTTTCGTCGAGTGTGGCACAATACTTCAGATAGCGTTAAAAAACGATTTCAATCCAAACAAAATTTTATTATATCTGCCGCTGCCATTTCTATCGCAAAAAATACTCATAACACAATACAAAACAAATACTCCACCGATCACCGCAAGCCACATTCACCCCCAAAAATCCCGAAACCCCGACGATCGTGTCCACCGACGACCGAAACTTCCGCTCGAACAAACAAGTCGTTGAACCCCGCCACAGGCCAATTAGAGAAACACCACAATAACATCCGAAAGAACCAGTAAACCCAATAATTTCGCGAGCGAAGCGATAATCGCGCGGAAATAATTAGTCGAATTGTGCGCCCGATCGGGCATGCATCAAAGAGAAGCCAAAGGAACCGGCTGCAATTTCAGATCCGGCAGCAACAAGGAGCGGCAGTAACGGCGGCGGTGGATCAGAAGCTCTTGTACAAGCCTGCAGCTCTGGTGATCCGTTCTATCGGCGTCGATATCGCGGATCCCCATCCTTCGGCGGGGGGATCGCGATAAAATCAAAGCGAAATCCCTTGAAAATCGCGCGTCGAGGGAACCTCGGAGCCCGCCCACGCATCCTCCGGATCGCGTTTTGACGCTCCGCTTGAGCGGAAGAACCTAACCCGGACGTTTTTGCGATGCTGGCTCCATTCGGCTGAGCTGGCAGAAGCAATCATCTTCCGGACTGTCAGACCTCACCGATACGAATCTTTCCCGGGCTGCAAGCTCGCGTCCACTGCCGCGCGGAACACCGACTCCGGGACGAACGGAGTAATAAGAAACGATATCGCGTGTCGCTTACGTTCGAACACGGCGCATTCAGCGGGCCCGGCTCGTTTTCCGGTTGAACTTCGAGCGAATCACGCGTTATACGGTGTCCCGTAATTTCCAGCGACTCTCGCGTGATCTTCGGTGTAGGTGAAATTAAGTTTGAGTGGACTGGTTGGACTTGATTTAGTTGCGAAGGTTTTTTAACACGGATGCCGTGGGGGTTATCGATGATCGGAGCTTCGAAATGAGTTGAAAACAATTGTGATTCGTAGGATAAGTGACGTGGAATGAATATATTTAATAACGTAAATAACTAGATAATAATAACGTAAGAATTGTGGTAGCGAATAATTGGTAATTGTTCCTTTTTAGCTTTGCTGTAAAGGAATAAGTGAACGACACCAGTTTAAATTCAACTACTGTAATTCGTTCAATTAAACTATGATTGTTTAAAAACGTTCTTAGATTGTAAATAACGCTACCTAACGCGGTTGCATTTAACAAACCTACGATAATAACAACAGAATTCAATTATTTAATTTAATATTGTATTTTCTTCATTTCGTATATTCTGTACCTTAAATCGTGCGGCATTCATCGTGTTAATGTAACGGGGGTGTTTGAGGCTGGAATTATAGACAGTTGAGAGATTGTGACATGGTTGATGAAAATAGAGTGGGAATTTTGAAGATTTTTTTGGGTGAGAAATTACTTTGGCAGTTTTTCTATGGAATTTTTGGAAATATGATGTTTTAAGTTTCTTTTTATTTGTATATTATTTGTGTATTTTGGTTTCTTTTGTTAATTGGTTTGATTATAAGGAAAAAAAGGGTAACATAAGAAATATCAAAAACTTCGTTTCAGTATCACGCAGAAAAATAACTGATTACAATTTCAATCGCGATTTCCAGTACACCCTGTATAAATAACCCGTCAGAAGATATATTGCAGGGTTGCTCTAATCGAGAAGATGCAACTCCATTAAAACTTCGGGAATTCCCCGCGTAAACGGGGACAATGGAAAACGAGTTCCGTTTGCGGGCCAAGATGTCGCGAATAGATTAAGCTTCCGCTGAGATCATCAAAGACTGCGTTACGTTCAAACATAGAATTATTATACGCTTCCATAATACAGTTAATTCTGATTCTACAAACAGATACATTCTACGTAAAACAATATATTGTATATCTACAAGAAGATAGAAATTGGTTTCAAACCTAAAAAATTAGGAAAATAATACAATAAATCATATAGACGACAGTGTTAAATCAAAGCACTAAATTATGAAACAAGAAAACAAACTTTTTAATTCAAGTTAAATCAAACAAATCGTATAAAAATGGAAACATAATTCGCGGTAAGCATTTCAAGTAAAAGCTTTTAAAAATAAGAAGCGAAAAGTTTCTAACATATTTTTAGTATTGTGTAAAAATTATATAACTTAAAGATCAAAATTGACCGAAATATAAATTCCTGTTTGTTTAAAATTGTCTGGCATTTTTTAAATATATATGAAAATTTCCCCTGGCATTCAAAAGGTTAAAACAGAATTTGATGTACAGTGTTGTTTGTGAATATCCAAGCTTAAAATCTAGCGATTGAAGGACGAGGGAACTCATAAGAGTAGGAAGGAAACGCGTAAACGTGCACATGGCAAAGAAAACAGGGGCCGGGCGAGATTTATCGGGTGAAATGCAAATTGAATCGTAGTTAGCGGGAATGCGGCGGAACGACGCAGGTAAATCGTGCTCCTCCTACTTCTGGATTCTTTCTCCTGCCTTCTTTGTCAGTCGGTCGCCATTTTACTCGAGCTGCCGATAATTCGCGCATAAATTCACGAGGAATTGAAATAAAAACTGGGTCGATCGAGACGCAATTTAGCGGGATCCACTCGGCATGACGAAAAAAAAGGACAGGTTGAAGCTAAGGGGTGGATCGAAGGGGTGGACGGGCGGTCGGGATTGTTTAGTGGCCGGAAACCAATCACGCCGTCGGTAATTCCCTTCTCGCGTATTAATTGCGGTCTCCAGAAGTTTCTGCGAGAAGAAAACCACCGTGGCTAGTGATAATTGCCGGTGTGATTGGGTAAAATAATTTTCTTTCTGCGACGGTTGTGATATTCTTTGATTACGCGAAACAAAGTCTAATATTTGGCTAAATAAAAGGGTTATTTAATGAATAGTTCGAAATTTATTTCAATTTGAATTATCATAGATACTGCGTTACGAAATAATGAGTTACTATAGATTTTTCATTCGTTATAGTCACCTTATCTTATATTATTGAACAAATATAATTTTCTATAATGCAACGTTACATAAAACGACTAATTCTAGTTAAAACATTGTCAAAACAATGAAATAACAATACACGAGAAAAATTTATATATTATTCTATTTCATTGTGCTTGCTGTCTCACATTATTAAACAATACCTCCAACCTAAAATGTCCAACTCCTCTCAACAATACTCAACAAAAACACTTGAAACTAACATAAAAATCCAAACTGCAAACACTGATCTACTTCACCGTAAACGCTATCAACCAAAAACTTCTCACATCGATCAAGTAATCCCATTACAAGGCGCCATTTCTACGCAATTCCCTTAATTCTCTCCAAGTTCCATGGGCAACTCGTGATTAAAAAATTCTACAATCCTGAAATTAGTGTTCCGTTACCCGTAAATCCCCGCGGAACAGTATTTCCCGGCTTCTGCCCGCGGTCTGATCTTTTATACGGCCGGCAGTATAACTTAAAATCCTTTCGCAGTGTCCCGAGCAGGATGCCACGCGCCTTTACGAGCCGCACACGTTTAACCGAGACATCACACACTTTTAATACACCGGGCTTCGTAACACTTTTCTCATTGTGCGATTTAAACATAACTGGGGGAGCGGCTCGTAAAACCCTTAATTTTACATAATGCCCCGTCCGTGGGGCGGCCATTTTTATGAAGCCAGAAGTGGCCATTAAAAGAACCAGCCGCGGCGCAATGGCGTTCTCGAACCTACGGGCGCGCGTCACAGTGCGACCGCCTGCGGACGAAACCCAAAAATTCGACTATTTACACAACGAAACGCGAAAGTTACCAATGTGTTACTAAACAGTCTCTGCTATACAAAATAATTCTCATTTCAAAATTAACAATTTTGTACAAATAAATTCCATTTCTCTATTTATATAACCTTGGAATCGAAATACAAACTATCCGTTGCTATTGAAAAAACTTCAGTATATCCCCATCATGTAAAAAACCAATACAACCATATATTTTATATTACAACTATTATATTACAACTTTTGTCTGAAGCATTGTTTTGTATCGCTCATACTTTTTAACCACTTGTAGTGGCAACGAATTCGGAAACTTGGCAGAATCTCACGCGAGGAATTCGGTCGTCAGTTATTATATACAGATATGTACACTAATTTTGTTTATTAATCGTTTTGTACAGAGTGGTAGATTTCAAAACAATCTAGACTATATGCATATCGTTGGTAATTTTGGAGCAAAAATATCACGCAGCACATCTTTCCAGCGCAAGTGGTTAAGTTATCGAGTTTTCCCCAGAAAACGGTCGTTTGGCCGCACTATGCGCGAGGACACACGAACAGAGTGAAACAGGGGAGAGGGAAAAATTGTTTCCCTGATAAAACCTGATTCGCGAGCAACCACCGTGAACCCCGCGCTCCTTTGTCCCGGGTGAGACAAACCGAGACGGAACCAGAACCGAGTTAACGCTCTTTGACGCGGTGTTTCGCGCCAACTATGAGGACCGACTGGTTCGTTACTTGCGGACGGTGACGGTAAATACCGTGCAGCTTTCCTTATCAGAACAGCCGTCCTTTGAATAATTTACATTCTTGATTTTTTTATTATGATTAAGGTTGGTTTAGGACAATTTTGTAGAGAGAAGAAAATTGTGTTTGACGTGCAAGGGTAAATTTGCTTTAAGGGTTGAACGATTAAGGGTGGAAAAGGTAATTTTGATTTAAACACGGACTGGATGTTGGTGTTTGTTAATTTTAGTGGGAATTTTCTATGATATACAAATACAAAGGTAAGGGGTTGATACTTGGGAGTTTTGTTGAAATTGAATTCGTTAATAGGATTTTTCTGCTATGGTAACTGGAACAGAGGTTTTTATGTAAATTTATGGTTTTAGGGGAGAGTTTACGAAAGCAGAAATTAATATTGCAATTAAAATAAAAGTTGGGTTAAAAATTTTGTGGACTTCATCAAATTCGAGGATATTTTATTTTCAGCGGCTCGAAAGTGTTTGAAGATAAAATGAATTTATATAGGAGTCTAGGTTAAATTCTACAAGAAAATATGTTTCTGCGTAAATCAAGAATTTATCTCTCGAAACTCATCAAACTTTCAAGCGACTGGATTTGGCAAGATTCCCCGGGAACGGGTATAACGAATGAATCATTTGGTTTTACGTGTGAGAATCGGATTTCATGAAAATGATTTTAAAAGTTGCTCGATAACGTTGAGTTATGGCGTTAGAAGTGTCGATGAAGAGTGGAAATGAAGAAAATTGAATGGAATAATTTCTGCGAACGATACTCCTCGCACAGACCCAAATCACGAACGAATAAGAAAACGTCTGAGAGGCATCGATATCTTAACGATTTATGAGGGAGGAAGATTCGCTAGAATTATGGCCGCTTTCACCGAGTGCTTGTGCTACGGTTAAATAGATAAGAAATGAAAATCGTGACTGGAGAATCTGCTTCGTGCTCTCTCCACTTCATCGCCTGATGACGCACGAATGTTAAATACTAGAGAACAGAAAAAATTATCTTCGTAGATTCCCGAGTTTATTATACTTGACAGAAACTGATCTTCAACAATCAAGAAAGAAATAATTAAACAATAAAACCATACAGTATTGAATATCAACTGTTTTTCAAAAATATTTACAATATAAAAATATATAGAAATAAATAGTATTAAAAAATATATGAATCATCAAATTATTTAACTCAGGATATTGTAAAATATATAACTTATATAGTTTATACTGTATAATCTAACTTCAATTCATATTGTAAATTACATACATTACTTCATCTGAATAGTTTTCCATAAATAATTGACCTCGATTCTTGTTTAACAAATTAGCCATTACATCGCAATAATTTCATTTCCAACCAACTCGAAACACGAGCAAATAGAAACAAACATAATCATTCCACTTCAATATAACACAATAAAGAACTAAGAACTCCAACAGCAACATTTTCAATCAAAAATTCCTTTCGAGAGCGCCATCCGTACTAGATTTATAAAACCCTCGGTACAAAAACGCGTAAAAGAGAATTTAAAACACAGAGATAAGTTACTGACGGAAACGTTATTAAAAACTCACCGGCGCGGCACAGTTTTTGTAATTAATTTCCGAGACAAATTCGCTCTGGGGCTTGGATCCCCCTTTTCAAAGATAAATTCCCGCTTTCAAAAGAGTTTCACCCGCCTTGAACATCTGTTGTCGCAGTTCGCGTGGTCCACTAGTGTTTCGACCGCTAGGACTCGAAAACACAAAGAGCGATCAAAAAGTTTTTTAGTGCCTGAAATTTAAAAATATCATTTCGTTACTTTTCCTCCAGTTTCTAGAGTTTCGGTAGCCATATTCTTTATTCAGTTCAGCTAGCGCTTGTTCCACGCAAACGCGCTTCCGGTGATTGATTTTAAAGGAAATTCTTGTAAAGACACCCCTATTTCGGGAACTTTTGGTCTGAAATTCGAGTTTATTCAGTTTAGTATGCTTCTGGAAGCCGAATAAAGTATGAGAATTGAATTTGACCTCGGAAGCTCTTGAATGAGAAGTGGTTTAAGAAAACATCCTTCAAAATCGATCACTACGGAAAATCGACGCAAATGTGGAACACGTGAATCGAATGATAAATGCATTGAGCAAAGACTACGGTTAACGAAATTCGCCGGAGAAAAAGCTGGAAGAAGATGCGGAATAGTCATTAAAATGCATTATAAATTTATGCTTTAAAACAAGCAACTGAGCTGTAGAGAATATTTCTAAACGTCAAATTCCAAATTTATAATTTCAAATATAAAGCAATTGCTTGTAAACGGTTGTCCGCACGGAAAGCACAATGTCAAAGTTCCGAAATTTTTTCCAGAAACAATGTTATAAATATTGTTGTCTTTTGCCTCTCATGGTGGGAAGAGTTAATCGCAGCTTGCATATACGGTAAACACGCGAAAAGGGAATTTCGCGATACGTGACCGAAGATGTATTCCATTTCGATCGTTGACTCCCGCTCTCGAATCGTCGGGAGAATATTGTGCTCCGTCGCGGGTATCGATTCCTATCGCCGTGAGCGAAGCAACCTGACAAAACAGCCTCGCAGTTATTCCCGCAGAAAGACGACGACAGTAGGTACGTGAACGAGGTGAATCAGAATTTCCGGTTCCCAGGGCAAGTTCAACAACACCGAGCCGCGGGGATTATCGATGATCGAGAGACTTGATCGCTGGCTCCGTGACAGTTTATCACGTTTGCTTGACTCATTAACCCTTAACCCTTTGCACTCCGAATGTCTTTTGCATTGTTTCCTCGATAACTCTGTATTATTATCACATCTTGTTTGAAATGCATTTTAAAAAATAGTTTGTAGGTAGCAGAGTAAGCTATTCTTCTTATTAATAACATTGAAAATAACATAATAATATAATTTATAGAGGAATTTAAAAAAATCGATTTTACTGCTCGGTAGTTTTAGTGTTAATGACATATATAATTCTTATAAATTTTGCAATATTTATACGAGATATTATATAATTTTTCATACGTTATCTTTATTTTTTTTTATATTATATAGAATTTGAAAAATTACAAGTTACTTTTTTGTATTAATTGTTCATGTTAAAGGGATGAACACCCTCAAAGTGCAGGGGTTGAAAAATATCTGAAAAATTATTAGACGTAGAGATAGTCCTACTTTTAAAGCTTCTACGTCCTTGCACTATTTTCCTGTTTTTTTGACAATGTTTTATATCATTATAATACATTGTATATTTTTATACACAGGTTTTGTAAGCTTTAATAACTATAATATTGACAGTTTTTTCCTGTGAAGTAAATTGAAACATTACCTTGAAACATCACGTGTCAAAAATAAATTTCGGACATTTATCTTCATATTTTAACATTTCAACCGTGGATCGTTTTACTGGAGAACCTTCCGTTGTAATATTCGCGTGTCAGCTGCTGACACGACTACAAAATCAGAAATAATTAAAGCAGAAGATCGACGAAACAATCGAGGATATTTAGCTGTTTCAGCAATTGCTATGCGGGCTATGACGGTATGCTCGATACTATGTCAATTTGACGAAACCATAAACCTGTTATATCAACTGACATTTATCTGATGTGTACACGTGTCTATACACTCATCGTACACATTAATGATTAAGTGAAATCGTATAATTACTCTTCTCGCGTTCGAAGCGATTATTATCAGGGGACAATAAAAAATATCGTAATCTTTACTGCAAAAAATTACACTCTTTCGTCATAAATTATTTGAAACATTCAACTGTACAATTTCATCTTTTAAATGCATCTGCTATGTATAGTGTATTGTGTGGCCGTAACAAGCCATTATTCCTTCCACAGTGCAATTAGGAACAATAAACTACAGGAACAAAACGAACACCTTCTTATCTGACACTCTTCTTCGAATAAGTACTAATTGTAACATACTATTAAAATAAATTCTAATTTTACAATGGTAGAAAAAATTACATATTATCATAACGTAATTATACAGTTATATATTAAATGCAAAAATGAAGTTAATAATAAAAAAACATGCTTTTCTATTTTTATCATTTCTGTAGATCACTTTGTACATTGGCAAAATTATCCATCCCAGAAAGCATCAAGATTCCATCAACGCACTGATATTCACACGATCGAAGTCTCAAAAATAAATTCCCAAGTCTGTACGCCGACGAAAACATTCGAAACCTTAAAAGTTACTTAACAAATGACTGCCAAACAATTACCGTCCATCCCAGAAAGCATTAAGATTGGATCAACACGCTGATTTTCACATAATAAAACTCTCAAGAAAAAATCACTGAGTGTGTAAATACCTTCTTGACCCACTGCGCGTGGCCAAGATTGTCTTTCCCGGATCCGCGATAGCCTATCCGCCTTTCACAATCGCGAATTACCATACTGTCCCACGCGGTTAGTTCCCCGTGGGCGTTCAACAAAGAGCTCTCTGTCATAACTGGCTGGGCGTTAAAAGTAGCTTCCGAGGCGGGAGTCTGGGTGCTGAAGACGGAGAGGGAACCTCAATTGACCCGTCACGTCTGTGCCGACAACCCAAAAGCTAAAAGTGCACAGGGGCAAGGGGAAGGCGTCCACTCACGATGATCGGTCCAGTACTATCCACAGACGATATCTTTTCACATTCCCAACGAACTGACGAGGCAAGTGCGACAAGGGGATATGGAGCAAAGTTTGGAAAGTCGGAGAATGAGTATGAGAAGAAGCGAGACGCGAGACTTCAAAGCGCTGCCACTTGTGTCAAATATAAACTCGCAATGTTGTTCAGGTTGTTGTTAAAAAAACATGACGTAAATGAAACTGGTTCTATCGATTTTGACGGAATGAAACTTTAATCTCGTTCATTACATTATGCAATTCCTGCATCGTCGAAAGAATATTTGTTAATAATAATAAAGCAATTTGTTTAAGCATGAAAGGTTAAGAGCCGATCAACCATTCACAATCTTAAAAAATTCAAAAAGTCTAACCAATGAATAGCTCAAATAAGACACCGACGGCCATATTCAACTTCTATTGTTACCTTTCACTTTGTCGTATTCTGCCCTCTACTCTCTTCGTCGCGCGACTCAGCCAATAACAACACGGTACACCCCAGGCGTCGTTCTATAGCAATTAACGCGAGTATCCTGAGTGTAGAACAGTCCCCTCGCCTCTATGCACTTTTAGCTTGTGGGTAGCCGGCTAAGACACGAGATCATCACTGTAGTTAGGGGATAGGCTACGGATAGGCATCGACGAGGTGAGGTGAGAGGGTGTTAAACGGCGTCCGGGCGAACTTTATTAAACTATTACAGGGCAAAACTCGTTAAATACCCATGAGCGAACTATTACATACCCAGAAGCTGCGGTCTGACCGTCTAATTTCATCCGACAGACAGCATGTTTGCGTGACGCCGCTGGCATCTTCACGCTCCACATGTCGAAGGCACGCCACGGGAATTCGCGGACCGTGCGGATACGTGCGTACACCCCCCAGAGAGATCGATACCACGGCATTCCGGCTTAATAACGCGGGGCCGGGGGTACTCTTGTCAGTCGCGTCGTTAACGCCACGGTCGTTCTATCATTTATTCGTTGACCAATTCCCGTAGCACCCACTTGTATATAGGGTGTCCTGTCTGATGTAGCAGTATTCGAGGAGGATGATTTTGTGAATGAAAATGCTTTAGAACGGTGTTCAGAGAGGAAAATGTTTTGTTCGTTGTTCGATGAGGGATGTTTTTGTTAGCAAGGTAGATCGAAAATATGGAATAAAATCGAGATCGAAAGTCTAACGTTGAATAATTGATGATAGAATAAATTGAAATTAATTTATTTTTAACACTAAAATTACCGGACGAGTGAAAATTACGCATTCCTGATTTCTTCTTTCTGCAATTACCAGAAAGATGACGGATGTTTGAGGAATTATTCAAGAATTTGATGTAAATAAAATCTGTAATAAGAATGGAGTTCTATAGAGGAATTTCAAAAAGTCAATTCAAGCTCGGTAGTTTTAGTGTTAATGAGGATATGAACGATAGAGTTTTGTTTATAATTGAATATTTTTTTGTTTGTTTTCATACGCTGTACAAGTATTATACGATTGTGTGTATTTATCAGGATTTGAATAATTGTTTATTAAACGCGACGTTCGATACATTTTTATATACAATTTTCTGGTGAACGGAGTATCGAATGAATCAATGTTCTTTTTCGATTTGGTTTTACAGGTAGAATTGCTACCTGGCTTACTGTTACTTACACCGATACTCCGTGTATCGCTCTCCACGAGTGACATCGATTTCTTCCAAAGGGTAATTGACCGATTCGCTTTTCGGAAGCTTCCGCGGGAAAACATCGACTATCCCAGTGTAACTCGTCCTCAACTACATTGACGCACGATCGATCATTCTACAATTACGAACGTTGATTCTAGTGAAGTGTGACGGATCCGAGTAGAAACTGTTCGAGTTAAGCATCGATGATCGATTGGTCTTGCTTGTGAAGAGACATTTATTCGGCTGGAAATGTAATTTTGAAAGGGGCGTTTATAGCTTTCACAGCCTTTTCATGGATCGCTTTAGGTAATATTCTTTTAATTGTTTTTTAAATATAGAATCTAATTATAGAATGATTGCGAAGTAATATATATCGATGAATTGTTGAATTAATTAGTCTATGAAATGCATGAAACTTGAAATCTGATAAGTGTATATAAAATTTCGTATGAAACAGCATATCGAATTGAATTTTCTCAAATTTATTTCATCACCTTGTTATATTATAGTATTGAAACTAATTACTTCGTTCCATACTATTGAACTATTAACTAGAAAATATTTCACTGGCATTCGCATCTCATTGAACACAATCATTGCACCTACGCTCGATTGATTCTGCATAGGCGTCGAAGTTGCACAACCTATCCAGTATAAAGTCACCATTCATGGACTCGATGAGTTTATTATCCTAAGTAACGAGGTCGATTAGAAATATTTATCTTCCAATAAGAATTTATCTCCTGCGAAGCATTTATTTCCTTCAAACAAGATTTTCCGGTGTGCTTTCGCTTCTACAGGGTGTCCTAGTTCAATGTGTTAATAAATCTCAATATCTACTGTAAAACCTTACATTTTTATTTCTATTAAATATTTCTTTATTGGTATTTTTTACGTTAACCTTTACAACATTAACCCTTTATCTTATAGTACCCCAACTCTTAATTAAAATGTTAAACAGAGTTTAATAAGCGTAAATGTCATTCAATTCTCCTAAATTCAAATTAAATATCACTCTCCTATTATCAATTACAATATATATATATATATATTGCAAGCATATATAGAAATGTCCAGAAAATGTCCAGAATTTTTCTCTAGTTTTCAATAACTGATTAATGACACAATAAATACACCAACACTAGAACTACTAGACGTGTCAAAAGAATCAATTCCTAATTTCTTCTTGTACAATCATTACAAAGGCACAGACACTTCTTTAAAAATTATTAAAGAACTTAGCATTTATAAAGAAATTTTAAAAAGACGGTTTAAATGCTCGGTAGTTCTAGTGTTAATCTTCTATGTGACACTGTCAAGAAATTAGTATATGTTCAGATACAAAATAATTTTAAACATCTCTTATAAAAGTAACAAAAAAATGGTTATAACTGAAAAACAAGATCGAACAGGAGATACGTTTATATGAATTATTTATATCGCTTCCATGTATAGAATCTACTTCGAAAAAAGTATTCCCGATAAACTGGCACACCCTGTGCATTCGAGATTCTCCACTAGACTGTAGGAATTGCATCTCAAGTAACCTTCGCCGACAACACTTGACCCCTGTAATATTCGCATAGCGTTCGATCCTTTCGGATTTCACCTACGGGCATTCGGCTGATCGTTCCACGATCCGGGAGCCTTAAGGATGTAACTGTAAATTGAAATTGCTCGGGAGCACCGATATTACACGGTTTTTTAACAATACTGCGTTACATGATGCTGCGTGCAGAAATTTCTATGGACTTTGTTACGAGGCGTTATTACGTTTAACGACGGCAATAATTGCGCCAGGAATGTTTCAATATGGCGACAACGCTGCCCGTAGAGGTAATAGGCAGATGCGGATTTAGCTATTATCGCGAGATAACTGTCCGTGGTTGAGAAATAGGATATAACTGGATTTTCAATAATGATATTGTTTAATTGCAATGTAATCGGTAATTATTCAGTTGAAGAAACGTTTAACGAGTGGATCGTAGAATGTAATTGTGTATGTGTGAAATATACCAAAATTACTATTAAATTATCAGTAACTTGATATCAATTTATCTTTTTTCAATTATATCAATTATGATATTTGGATTATTCAAAATTGACATCGATTTTGTATGTAGCATACCGGAAAGTTATAGAATATTATAAGCATTGATAAAAATATTAAAAGTAACTAAGGTAAATCGAATGTCCATGCAAATACACAAAGTTTCGCCCAAACACAGGTCTTAAAATAACTACGTACACAAGCCCACAAAATATCCAATCTAGTAATATTAACACATTGGATGCAATTAACACATTCGATTAAACGACGATTATTTAAAAAATTTTTCTATATTATAAGTAATACCACCTAACACAGTGACATCCAACAAGATAAACCTGTAATAATAATAACGTAATTCAACTACATAAGTTAATATCACATTAGTTTCATTTTCTGAATCTTTCTCAGGAAAATCGTGCGATACTCAATGGTTAAATGACACCAGCCTTATCACCACATACCCAAAACACAACTCAAACTTCGCACACATTTCACCCCAACCCTTACCTCCTAAGACTATCAACAAACCCCACCACAATCCCTCTACGATCACACAACCCCACAGTTTTCACCCGCAAAAATCCAAATCTCCACTCGGCCAGTAATCGCAACAACAAAATCATCGTTCAACACTCGTGCACAGTGGATCCACGTAATCGCTCGGAACGTCCCGTCCACCCCGGCAAATGGCAATGTTAATCCCGCCGTAAACTCGGCAATAATCCCGCCTAATTCAAAACGCCGAGCCGCGGACGGAGGATCGCGACCAGCCCGGAATTGTAAAACTTGTTATATTACATCTGTCGGGGCAGCGTATAAGAGCAGTGGGAAGGGGCGAGGGTCATATTTCCACGGTCGCGTCGGAAATAATTGCTTAATGAAAATTCAACGTCGCCGTCGTCGACGCGGGGGTGGGGCCCGCCCGGCAAAAAGGAAAACAGTTTCTCGTGGGCGTAAAACGCCGGCGGGACGGGCGTAGTCGTAGTCGCATTTAAATTCCGCATTCAGTCGCAATATCCCGGGACGAATCACGGTACAATAAGTGGCACCAGATGGTGCCTCCTAATAAGCGGAGCACCTTTGCACCCTTCATCACGGCCGCCAACCCATTTCCCGCTCTCGTTGTTCCGATCTAATTCGACGCGACGCGACGCGACGCGAAAGACGCGGCCCGTGCAACTTCAATTAACAAATTCTTGCCCCCAGGAGAATCTCTGCCGCTCTAATTAGGGGAGGAATACCGGCCGAAGAGGAAGAGTTCCTGGTAATTTGTTTAAAAATATTGGCACAATGCGGAGGAAATTTATATGTTGAGTTTTGGAGTCGGGTGGGATGGTTCGAAGGGGTTTTATGTGAATTGTTTCTTTGGTGGAAGGGAGCCGTTGGGTTTTATTAATGGGAGGATTTTGTTTGTATTAGTATTTGTTGTTGATTAGTGGAGATTTAGGGTTTGAGCAGAAATAAGAGAAGGGAGACTTAGTTGATAACTTTTTGTGGAATTTAATTTTATGAAAGAGGTTTCTTTGTAATTAATTTATTTTCATTTGTGATAAATAATTAATTGTAGATATCAGTTGGAAACATTATTAAACTTATATAAAATATTACTGTGAATTACCATATTATAAGTCACCATAAAAATAAATAACTGAACAGCTTTACCAGGAAAACAACCCTAGAATCAGCCACCTTTCTAAACTTCAATTATAAAACTTCAGCTTCAGTTAAAGTTTTTCCAGGAAACAGCAGAAACTTTCATTATAATTCGATTCCCCAGAACAATCTCGTCAAACATCTAACCCATTCTATTAAAAATAAAGGACCTGATGTAACCTAACCTCTAAACCGCATACTCTATTTCATATCTGAAATATATTCAAGTCGCGTAAGCTCCAAAAATCGTCTTATCATCCCTTCAACTGATATACTCCGTGTCTCAATAAAATAAAGAGGAATTGGAACCCTAGAAGTACCCGAAATGCTGGGTTACAATCGATAAGGGAAGTACGATTAGAAAACAGTAAGGCGCTGTTGTGTTCTCGGTGTCTCCGAAGGATTCCATTATCGAGTATCATGGATTGGAGGCTAGAATGTTGGCCCGTACCGTGGCCCTTTTTCTTCGTCGTCACGAGCTTCGTACGTAGAAGTCGTTAAAAAGTCCTGCTCTCAATCTCACGGCCCGTTCCTCACGACCAAGGACTGGCGAACGAGACGGGGGACCGAGGATGATCCGGGTAAACGAAAACGGAGAAAGATAAATGAAGAACCAGACCAGAATACAAAGGTGAAGGGAGCAAAGAAAGGAGGCTGCTCGAGGGAGAGAGAAGATGAACATCACGTTGATGGGAAGCTGGCAGACTCGAGTGAAGTGATACTTTAAATAGTATATTACAATAAACATATGTTAGTTCAAATTTGTGTCTATTCTATTTGGAATCTAACTTTTATTTTTCATTTAAATATATCATTATGTTTACGTTTTAAGTACCATTTCAGAAATGCATCAGAACAAATAAAATGCTAATTTCATTCGTCAAATGTTAAGGTTCTTTACGTTATGAATAGAAATATAGTTAGAAAATATTTTAAATACTTTATATTGAGCTTAAAATTATTTAACATATAAATTTTCATATTCTTCTCCTATTCAAAATGTTATACTTTATTCGAATAACATCTAATACTTCCAAACATTATCAATAACACTTTATACGTTACAATATCTTATTAACTACGACAGTATATAAACTACCCTTGTGCAAATCAGACAATATTAAAATCAAAATTATTTAATCAAACATCGAACGTAAACATTGCGAACGAAATATTGAACCAAACTTTAATTAAAAACCACGAGGGTATTCCGTAAGTTAACCAGACACTGAAACTGTTAATCGACATTTAATATACTCATTCTGTAAACTTCATCCGACGCTGATGAAAGATAAACGAAAAAAAGGGAGGAACGGAAGATCGGGGGGGATAAGGGCGAAGGGTGCGGGATTAAATACACGATTAAGCGGGTGAGGAAGGAACGGGCGACGTCGGGAGTCGGGCATCGAACTCTCGGCACAAGCACGAGGACGTGTTACGTCGAGTGAGCGATCTCGCGGTATGTGAAGGTATCTTGAAGAGACATCGTGAGGCCACGCGAAATAGACTTGCAGGACTTAACGGTGCTCGAATTGCCGACGATCGTGCGAACCGCGCTCTACCGGCACCACCTTATGACTGATTTCGATCGAGACCTCACGACTACATGCTTTATTTGACGGCTCTACGCGGCACGAGCGATCTCCTCCGCCTTCGTGAAGCTGGTGCGATTAACCCCTCGCCGTTTAATATCGAACCAGACGCGCGGTGGAATTTTAAATCGACGTTCGAGTAATAAAACTGGTGTTCGGTTTCCATCGATTTCTGGAAAACGCTATTTCGAGCTTGCGAAAATTGTATCTTGTATTTGAATTTGAGTTTTAATTCTCTTAATCCGAATCTGAGTTTTGATTTTTGTCACTTTGGATTTGAGTTTTGATTCTTTTAATTTGAATGTTTGAAATCGAACGGTTGGTTCAGAATTTGGTAATTAAAGTTGTTTAATCTAAATTCCAATGAATACGTTGGATAAGAGATAAAAGCTGAAAAACGCGAGAATTGGTAGGATAAAAGTAAATATATTCAACAGAAAAAACATGTACATCCGTGTAAACGTAGAGAGAAATGTTCGTTCGCACAATAGAAACAGAATGGAAGAACTCACCACGCAACAATGTCCAGCGTTACACGCAGTGAAGATTAATCGTACCCAAAAAAAAAAAACTGCAACGGTTCTGCCTGTAACACAAACAAAATAATCCACAGTTGACAAAACTAGTTCTCAATCGGCAGAAGAGAATAAACATAGCGCGGTGGGAGCAGCTAATGAGTTCCAACCCTATAATTGAATTACATCCGCGCGATTTGCCAATTCGAAATATGAATTGCCCATTAAAAACGTTTCCCGCGGACACGAATGGACAATAAATTAATAACGAACTATTAAATACGTAATGCCCCGAGCGAGTGGAATTTAGTTAAGATTTACGAGACGCTAGGTAGGTTAAAAGTATTATGACTGCGTCAGATCCCGACCGTTCAATTTCTATTTATAAATTTATGCGACTTTAATGGGTCCGCCGGTCCAAGTGTTAAGAAACTGGACCATAAATTAAAAGAAAGCCCGGCTATCGTTTTAAGGATGTATATCTAACCTACGGTGATTACGGTCGAGCGGATTGAATTATTCGGTGACTTCTTTGGGCGTAACGGCAGTGAGCGATTCAGCATCCATAATGCACGCGGAACGCCGGCTGAGCCCGTTCAACGAGACGCAGCAACATTGCGTGCGTTTTTTATCACATCGGGGACAGATTTATGATAGCCGCAGATAACCTCGCGCAACGAAAACGCCCCGACCGAACCGACTGCATGAATCTAGCTCAATTACGCGGCGCATGAATGACGCGTCTTAAACGCGCGCACACCGGCGGGCACCGTTAGATTGAGTAATGCACGTCGCTGACCGAGTTGTATCGACTGAATGACAGTCTCGCCAGTATTGACAGCCTTCCGGTTGCACGTTATCAGACCGTTACCATGCGAATCCGCGGAACCGCAGAAAATGGACCGTGCGCGATCGTTTCTTTAACCCCTTGCCCTACAACAACCAGTGAGACCCGTGGTGAACATTTTCAACCTGATTCGACGAATATATGTATTACTCAGTTCATTCGAATTCAAATTAAATATTATTGCTCTGTAATCAACTATTATACTTGAAAGGAAATATACGCATAACATACGCTTAGAATTTTTCTCGTTTTCCAATAAATTATTAATGACAAAGTAGCCATATCGATCAGAGTTGAGAAAGAAATCATAAGCCAAGGGATTAACCATTTGAGGCTCAAGCGGCGCGATGGCACTTCTCTGTTACATTGTCGAAAAGTGCCAGTCTATCGGTTCGTAGAATCAGATGAAGCTTATTTATTTCTTTTCCTTCTAATTATTGATTTTTATTTTTGCTATTGCCCGAGTAAGACTGGCAAAATGTCGCGATCGCACTATTTAAAATCTAGTTTTGTAAAAGTAGAAAAGCGTAATTCAGTTTCTAAATTGATTCCGCGATTGCGCCGCTTGGCATTTTTCAACCAGGTTTTTGCAAAAACCTGCGGAACTCAAAAGATTAACACTAACTATACTGGCACTTTTCCTACCGTAACTCAAATAACTGGCTACAAAATAAAGATAAACAAATTAGATGATAAATCTTTTCTAGTGGAAACAGAAACAAAAGGAATGAAAATTGAAAAATCAATTAATCGGACAATATAGGAATTGATATAAAATTATATGAACAAAAGAAAACGCAGTATTTTGAACCCGGTCATTTCACCGGTTTTCGGTACGGTTAGAGTTAATCCTCAACCTTTTGCACTCCAAATTTCTTTTGCATTTTTTCCTAGATAACTCTGTATTATTACGATATTTTATTTGAAATGCATTTTAACCTTTTGCACTCGAGAGGTGACTCTCACTCACCACTTGATTTCATATAGTAAAACTGAAAAATTTGATATTTCATATTATACTTCGTCTAATGCATCAATTTGAGAAATACCGAAATGAAATAGCTTTATTCCTCAAAGTATGTGTGATTTCTCTTCGAGTTAGTTCCAAAAAATATCGTCTTTATCTTACCACAAAATGTTCAAATATTTCTATTGGATAAACACCCGAGTGCAAAGGGTTAAAAAGTAGATAGTTTGTGGGGAATAGTGTAAACATAAAATAATATAATCTATTTTAAAAATATCTTGACAAAGAGGCACAGCTGTGAATAAAACCGATGTCGAGTTACGCTCGGCTTAGGAGCGCAAAGAATTAAAGTACGGAGGAGTCTTTCAGTCAATTGATTTGACACAGTAAACTTATAAAATCTGATATTTCACCGCTTGCCTTAATTTGTTTCTTAACTCTTTGGGACTACCGCCGTATATATGTGCTCTGAGTAAATCAATCTGATAGAAAAACTCATATGAGCCATTTTTTTAAGTAGTATAAGTCCATTTTTTCATAAATTGAGATACTTCGCGAGTTCGCGTTTGGATGAACTTAAAAATATTGGCAGTCCTTAATCAATTCAGGTAATGTTCATAAAACCATAAAGTTGTTAAGTTTTATTATCCAATAATAATTAATAAAATTCTTAAAGAAAATAAACAATTTTTTAGGCACATGACTTATACTACGTTCAAAAGAAACTTCTCACATATCCGTTAGCAAAAACAACTGAGAACTGAAAGACTCATGCGTCTCGCGTAGTCATTGCTGTGTCCAATGAACGCATATATGCGTCCATTAATTAACGATTGTAATGTCTCACAAAAATATTTTCATTACAAACTTCTCATTAATACGATCAGTTTTATGAAGTCCAGAGTTAATTGCAACCTTTCCCCTCTTAAAATATTAAATACGTTAAAAAATAAAGTTAATCGAACGTCGGCATTCACGATCGTCGCAACTGTCAACGACATTTCATTCGAGCGAGACAACTGGTGTCCTTGATCGACGTATCAAAATTCACGAAGAAAAAGGACGCGAACGTCTCGCAAAAAAAGTTTTCGATCGCGAACAGATTAAATACCAGCTCGTATAATCCGTGAAATTACGCTCGGCGCTCGGCGAACCGAACGCAAACACGCTCTGGGGGTCACTAGCCTGGAAGATGGTGTTGCAACAAGCAGCTCGGCGACCTCGCAAACTGGTTTCGCACAAGTCAAGATCTAGATCGCGACCTTCTCGGAGCCTGTACGCCTCTGACCTCGGAATCCAACTCTTGGGGCAACCTCGGCAAAAGTGGAGGTCGATCCAAGGAAATTAAAAGTAAACACCGAAGCGATCCGGTGACGTTGAATTTCGATCGATTTCACGTAGCTCGGTCCACCGTTTCGTGTCTACAATCCCTCCCGTAGTTAAGCACTCGCTCTAATTAATTCAAATTTTATTAAATCTGTCACGAAACTCCGCTGTAGACGACGAAATTATCTTTTTTGTCGAGAAACTTAAACCCTACTGGGGTTTAGAAGTGAAGTTTCACCCTTTCCGAAGGTTGTTTGGATATTATTACGATGGCTGAGAAGTGTTTCGTATTTTTTACAGCGGTTAAAAGAAAATTGGGAAGTTCAGTTTATAGAACGTTTAAAAAAATATATAGATATTTGAACAAATTCTTTAAGTTATTCGTTGTACTCGATAACTTTCTGTCACTCTCCAGTGTACTTATTTATATTTTTCCTACTTCATAATATTAACTTGATATTTTAAAGAATAAGAAGTTTCTCTGGTCAATCTAGTATTACATTCCTGTAAACATAATAGTAGTAATGATATTAATCCTTTACGATTTATTCATCTCGAACATTCTCACTTACGTTATTTAATTTTATCATAACTATATAGACACAACGGTTACAAAAGAAACTGAATTATTACAGATTCAATTAAATGTATTCCTGAAGATAAGAAAATTATTTTGTTTACGGTACGGCAGATTTATAAAACGATTTACAAAATCAAGTCACGAGCGGAGAACACGTGCGACCGAGGCTCATCATTTCCACGCAAGGGATTAATGTATCTCCTTTTGATGACAACTCGTGGAAATGAATACTGTATGATCACGACGACGAGACATCTCATAATTCCATCCTTCACATAACCCCATTCTCACCTGACAAATCGTTTCTGCATTAATCATTGATACTACTCTTCACGCTGTTACTTCCGGTAACTTCTAAAAGCGAAATCAATTTATTCCCTTGTGACCCAGTTAATCAAAAGTTCGCAACACTTCCTATAATCAATATTCCAATCGTTATTACCACTCGAAGAGAGAAGAGACAAATATTTCAATCTCTAAATATTCTTAACGCGATGTTACAATACTCAACGGCACAATAAAAAATATTCCCATCGATATCCTCGTAATCAAACTCCTACTTCGCGAGACTGAGTCACTCGTAGCGGTTTCTTTGCCGATGAAATGGCATTATTAAATATATAATTGGTACGGATACAGTGACCGTGTTTCCTTTTCTAATTAATCCGCGGAGGCGCTTACATTTACATTTACAATTGCATTATGCAAGCGTACCGTAACGCCGCCCATTATTTTTCATTTACTGTTACACGAAGAGGCGCTACCGGCCGCGGCGCGGCCGCGGCGTTAAACGACGTTTCATAACAGAGCAAAACGCAATACTTTATAATCAGATTATTGGGACAAGCGATTATTGGCGCTGTTCTGCGCGCGCGATAATGACACCGGTCGCGTTTTAAACGGGAATAACGGGACCGTCCATTTCTTTGCATTAGTTACGACACAACGACCGTTGAATCGCGTTACAGGCTCGTTAGCCGGCGATTTAGCAAAATTTGCCGGATTTACTGCACGGTTTACTAGCCCGGCCATCCCGAACACGTTCTCTCAACTTAATGAATTCGGTTTCACGGTAACGCGATACCGCGCGAATATTTCTATGTACCTTTCGAACGGACGTGTTTACGCGGGACCTCACGCGTTAAATATGCGAGTTTGAATCATGTAATTAAAAATAATTGCGATTTGTTACGGGAATGGAGGACGCCGGTGTTGTTTCGGAGGAATGTTATCGAGTAGGAATTTCGTGATTCTGCGATTGAACATTGCGAACACCGAGTTTTAGAGTTTTTGGATAATAATGGAATTTGTTGATGTGGTACTGTATTATTGTATTATCGTATCATTACAGTATTATATTACTGAATTATTATAATTATCAGTACATTGCTTATATTACATTAAAACCAATCTAAGTAAAAATGAAACACAATCCTTATATTTTGTGAATATGCAGGATTAATTAAAATTTTGAATGAACAGAAGGAAGAAGTACAACTAACGATTTCCTCTGCAACCATCTCATATTTTCAGCTACCCCCTACATTTCTCAAATTTTATACCCAACCACCCGGTCCAACGAAACCTGCAACACACTCAATTTCCAGATTTTTCAATTCCAATTCCGATAATTCTTGTTTCATTCATTCGCGTCGAGCAGAAGGCCCTTCATCCTGCAGGTTCGTCAATTACAATCGGACATTCCGACAATACAATGAAAGGGAGATGTTCGAGGCGCAGAAATTCTGAACGAGTTCCGACGAGGCTCGCGCGCTGTGATATCCTACGCGATAATCGGTGGACTTCGACACTATATGGAGTAGTTAATTTCGCGGCGTAATGGCGGATCGGATTTCAGCGTGTTCATCGCGTGGCGCCATCGGGACTGAATATTTTCCCCCTCCATAAAAGTCGACGCGACTACAGTAAAATCTTATTTATTCGTGTTCTCTTATTCCGATGCAGTTTTTCATCGTTGCGGGTGATTAAATTCGTATTCGGACGGAAAGTGTTAATAAAGTGTCACGATAATGCCCGTGAAAAGTTTTATTCGACATTCGAATAAATATACCGATACAACCGGTTCTGCATGTTATGTATACAGCTTCATATGCGACGAGATTAAGTTAAAAATAGCTCGCTCGTATTTTGCATCGCCGTGAAGTAATAATATCGCTATTCCTTCGACATTTTGTAATAATTATATCGCAAAGTTATATATTTTTTTTTTATCGATATTGAACAAAGGGGTGAATTTAATAATTGCAAAAAGAAGACATCAGGAATGGGTGATTTTGACCGTCTGCTAGTTTCAGTGTTAACATATTGCGTACTGATAATGAATCTCGCTTTTATATAAAGACACTTAGCTATGCAACTTTGCTAATTACCACAGCATTTAAAAAAATATTAAATTTGAATCCAATTGATTATCTATTTAACACTAACCACACTGACACTTTTCCTATCGTGACTCAAATAACTGGATACAAAATGGAAATAAACAAATTAGATGATAAATCTTTTTTAGTGGAAACAGGAACAAAAGATGAAAATTGAAAAACCAATTAATAAGACAATATAGGAATTGGTATAAAATTAAATGAATAAAATAAAACGCAGAATTTTAAATCCGGTCATTCGACCGGTTCCCGGTACGGTTACTGTTAAAATATATTACATAACAATATGATATCTGAGTTTTTGTATATATAATGATATAAGCTGATCTCACTGAAAATTACCATTAGCAGAATTCAGTTTCCCCAAAAATCAGCCGGTACGCAATGCATTAACAAATGAACAACAATCTCCCGAATACCCACATACTCGATACTTTCTTTCCATTACTACATAGAATCTCTGAATGCAAAAAAATAAATCCTCAACAATGCGTCAAGTGGCAACTTTCCACCATCTCGCGAGAAAAGAAACGTGACCGATGAACTTGACGAATAATGGCCGGTAATAAGGGACACGGGGAATCATGAAGCCGAGCCATGGCGAATCGATGATAAATCAGCGAGTCACGGCGAGTGATTTGCAAGCAAAAGCGGATATGTACTTCTTAGCGAGGGGATCGAAAGTTTCCCCGGGATCTTAATCCGACAAGAATTCCGTCGGATTATTGTAAGCGATTCACCTTCACCTCTGACCTTCCTGCCGGCAACATTCCTGTCCCTCGGATCTTCGGCCGGCTCTCCAGACTCTCAAGGATCTCTTCTTTTTCCCTGGCAGAAATCGAAATGGCCGCCGGCCCCGCGGTTCTCTCTCTCTCTCTCTCTCTCTCCTTTCGAGAATATATTACGCCAGAGACGAAAGCACTTTTATCTGAATTTCTAGCGTTCCAAGATTGCGGGAGACGGAGAAATTTTCTGATGACGTCTGGGACCGAGCGGCACGATGAATACTTCTTACGGATATGTTTATTAATAATTTTCCTCCAGACGGCTCCTGTCAAGAGACATCTCCCCGCTGTTTTCGTGACGAACGAAACTCGGCAACCGAACCCGCCACGGGGAAAAAGTATTCCCGCGATGCTGAATTTTGCTCGCGGACTATTCTTGCTACGACGCTGAGTCGAGGATTAATCCAATTATGAAACGTTTGGATTCGGATAATTGAATCGCGGGTGAAACGGTATTATTGGAGACGTAAATTAAATATGTATTATCTGGGATGTACGAGTCGCTCAAAAGTGAATGCGGTTAATCGAGTTTCTGATATTTCGATGGACTATTTAATCTGCTCTAACACTAGATTCTAACACTGTACAGTTTGTTCTATTGTTCTTAGAAACATTATTATTTGTTCATTTAGATCTTAGGAATTAGTGGTCTGAAAGTAGGCAATTAAGATACATATTTGCGTAACTGCGTTAATAAAAATACCCAAACATTTACCAAGTAATGCTTATAAAATTCAATATGAGTCAAATTGACTCGTTCCGTAAATCTAGTTTTAATTCAGAAAAAATGTTAAAAACTATTTAACAACTTTTTATGCTATTATTTCTTTAAAAGTGTCCCTACCAGTTCAAACCGAAGTTTATACAATTGTTTTCCCAGCGCAAACGCTGCGCTTAGAAATAAAAGGAGAAAGGGAAAAAGGTGTTCGTCGGGTTCATAGGTGACGTGACGTCGGAATGTTACACGGGCATTGGAAATTCGGTCGGTCTCGACGAATTACCGTTATTAATTCTCAGTTTTCAGCGTTGTTCGCGGCGCCGCGCCGCCATTATTCAAAGCCAGTCGGAATCCGCGCGGAAACACATCGAACGATTCGGCAATATCGTTCGACGGCCGGGGAATGCAAGTTGCCTTCGTCTGGCCCACGGAGAAAAAGTAATTAACGATACATCCGTTCCGCGGCGGCGGCGGCAAAACCCCCGTAATATTTTCCCGGAGACCGGCTTTTTTTTCAATGCTCGCAACGCGCTCGCTGCGACGTATAACGCGACAGACCGAGCAATATGACGAATTTGATGGCTCCGTGTGACGATCTTTCCTGTGTTTTCAGTTTGAAAGAAATCAAATCGATGGAACGTTTATATTAGGTAGAAGAGTTTGACCTTTTATCGGTCGAATTTTTGTTTGTGACCGTAAAAAAATGTATGTAGTATAAAATTAACACTATTCTATATTTTAGTATGTTTTATCTATTCACTTGCACCTTTTCTACTTTTATCTGTCATTTCCTTTTTATTTTCTGTTAACCATTTTTAAGCATACTTTTGCAATAACGTATTATACGATATTTTATTTTACTTTAACTAATATATTCTAGTCTACTTTATGTTATTCTGTTTTATTTTATTTTATTCTACTGTACCGTTGTTCGCACTCTATCTTTACTAGTCATGTTTAATTATAATTATTCACTCCTGTTACCGGAAGGATTTTTGTAATGTGTTGTACTATCTTTAATCCATTGGTCACACTCGTCGTAAAGGCGAGGTGTGTCCATTGGTCACCCGGCCAGTTATTGTAAGGCCGAGAAAACATGTTTTGAACAATGAAATTAAGAAATGTCAACGTGTAAATACTGATTGATAGTGTATTCGATAGTTTTAGTAATGGCATTAAAGCGTACATACCTTGTAATTTTGAAATTACAATGACGTTGAACTTTCACGTCTGAGAGAGTAAAAGTTTAAGTTAATTACATAATTTCATTAGTTAATTTGCTATGCAAAATGAAATAAACCAACGAGATGCCAATAGGTGTATGTGACTGCTGTTTTCGAACTTGTAATGCTGTTAATGTTTCCGCTATCGCATTTAATTTATACATAGGTAATTGGGATATATCAATAGTTTGTAAATAACACATTAGAAATTATTGTAAGTCGTGCAGTGAATATTATAGAAAATAATGTAGAATTTTGCGGAGATTACTGATGATCAATTTTTATGTTCCTCCCCTTTACCGTTATTTAAATCAAGCTCTCCAAACTGGTAATTCGAAACTTTCATAATGGAAACAATATTCAATATTATTAAAGCAAATTCACTGCAACAGCAACTCACAGTAGTTCGAAAGCAAGGTAACTCGAAACAAATGTATCCTTGAAACATTGCAAATTTACTTTCCAAACGAATTTATTCAAAGAGAATGAACTTTCCTTATGTACTCTTCGCTTAAGAAGATGAAGTATGATATTGCTGAATGATTCCTGACATGTTTTAAAGGTTAAAAAAACCGGACTAACGCTGAAGACCATCGAGACGTCCTGAGCATTAGAAACTCCTTCAGCATCATTCAGCAGGAGTAAAAATGTCGTCGTTCTCTTCTTCTAAAAAACGAAACGTGTCTTAATGTTGATGCCAGCTGCTTTAACGCCGGTAATCGCGTGAAACTAGTTGCCCAGATGAATGAGTAGCAACGTGAAAGTCATGTTCAAGATGATATTTCTCGTTAATGTAAGACTGTAAGATCCTTCGCGAAAGAAACGGGAACATCACGATACAGCAAGTATATTAAAGTAATAAATTAATCTTCTCCGCGATAGATTTATTAAACAGGTAACAGCTGGCATTTCCCGGAGAGGAATTCCTGTCCACTTTGATTTGTATCAGAACCGTGAGACACGTTATATAGAATTGTAAATATCACTGGCTAATAAATATTAAATTTTCATTAATTCAGGGAATACTGAATGTTTAGTGAAGTTGTTTACTGGAAGTGATTTTTCTTTTATAGCAAATTAAATATAGTGGGTGCAGCGAGGTTTTATGTTAAATAATAAGCACTTTAGATACTTCTTTTATGAAATACTTTGTCATTAATGAGTAGCTTCTCTATGTTCATAAAAATGCACATAGACTAATTTATGAAGGAGTTATGACGAGTGATTGTCTATTTTAGTGAAGGTTTGAAAATGGTTAATATTGAATATTCAATTAAAGAATATTATAATTCTGAATTTATTCAAATCAAACTTTCAAACACTCCTATGCAAAATGAATTAATTCTTTATAAAAGAACTGTTAATAATTTGCTTTATCTTCTCCATACAATTAAATGTATATCAAATAATTATATGTATAAATATGTACAACTTATTCAGCGTACTGAATTTTGTGTGTGTGTTTTGTTACTTAATTTTATATATTTATAAGATATAAAATTTTTGTTATTTTACTTTATATAAATTTATAAGATATAATTTTTAATCCGCGTTAGATATCAAGTGGTTCCAAATATTTGACCAGCAGTTTATATTTCCTCCTCGAGACACCAATCAGAAAATTCAAATAAAAATGTTTCGGAGTTCGGTCAGTAGAGGTTGCAACATATCTATCGGGGCTTTATCGACAGATTATTTTATCAACCAGTATATTTTAAAAACCTTATTTCTTATTTCCCTGAAAAATGGTCAACTACCGATACCAGCTCAATTATGGATGCCTTTACCTTATTTGTAAGATATATAATTTTTAATTCGTGACATTACATATCAAGTGGTTCCAAACATTTGACCACCTGCGTATACTCTCTCCCCGAGACACCAATCAGAAAATTAGTATTTGACCGTCATTCCCGCCGAATGAAATAATCACCACCGTACAGTTTCATAACGTATTCCGCTCGGAGCGGCCTATCCGACGCGAATCGATATTCGCGGTTCGCCCGTGCCGCAGGAAAACAATAAAAAAAAAACCTTCGAAAAACAAGAGCGAAGAACAAACTATCGCTTAATGCAACTCGGCGAAAAATCGACCGCTGATTGTTCTAGATGCGGACGCATATCCTGGACGCAACGCGAGATATAATGAATAATTGGAACGCCGCGGGTACCGGGCCGAGCGCCGATAATTGTTATACGTTCGCTGAATAATCAGCGTTTCGCCGTGACCGCGAGCCAATAATATTCCGATGAAAAGGAAGGCGAGACGGGAAGGAGGAAAAAAGGTAATGAAAAATCGAAAAAAGAAAAAACAAAACGTCGTCGGTCGACGGCGGGAATTAACTTCGATTTAATTGCATCGTATTAATCGTGCTTCGGGGCACGATTTAAAATGCAAATTCCGTGGGAATTCGGCGCCGCGGCGTCGACCGAGCCGGGCGAAGAAAGTTGAGGAAAAAATATCCGGTGAAACGCATGGACTAGAAATTATGGGGCATATTTACCTACATACGTACGTGTGCGAGCGATTGTGGCCCGCGTCTGATTCGAGTTTCTCTCGTGCGTTTGGATGCAGTTACAGGCAAAAGTGAAACAAAGGAAGATTCTATGTTGTTGATGTTAGAATCGATATGTAGGTCAGAATGAAGGGTTTTAGATTTTTTTTATTTTGCAATTATTGATAGTTTCGAAGTATTTAATATGAAAAATGATTTTGTAAATTGATGGTTTCACTTATATATAACTGTTTGAAGGAATTGAAGAGAAATGTATTGCTATCTTTGCGAGGGTTGTTATTTTTAATCATGAAATACACACTTAAAGGAACTGTAAAAGGAGAAGTACAATAAAGTCTTTCATGAATGTCAATCTCTGACTTTTTAATTGCAGTTTGTTAGTGGAAGATTTGTCGACTGTTTCCATTTGTTGTTCCATTTTTCTTCTTAAATTGCAAAATTGCACAATCTAATGTCACTTTACTTTATGTTCAATTTAATGAAAAAGGCGTCGAAGAAAAAAGATTCTATTGTTCCCGAATTCTTTATATTTCCATTAATTGAAAAGAGAAAAAAAAGGAAACATAGATGTAGGTCAGGAGACTGACCTGTATCGACTATCGTGGACGAAACAGGTTAATTAGCCTGCCAACTTTAATCTGGCGTACTCCATAGTAGAACATTTTTCTTGAATAAAAATGCTCTGCCCCATTCGGATGCGCCTCACATAGAAATTAACAGAGTATCTTTTTTATTTCTCATGTTTGTATTTTATGAAAATATTTCCACCACTTGATTGATTCGAAATACAGGAAGGAAAGTTTTCTCAATGGAGGTATTATTGTTATAAATAATAAATAATACCACAGTATAAATATGGGATTCCAGGAAATAATATTATAGGGAGAGGAGGAAGAAGAACTCAGACTAGCGAGAATCGAACCTGCGATCTAGAGATTCATCACTGACGAGCTGTGCCTTAACGATCACGACCAAAGCTATCTTTAAACTCTTCTTACGTTCATAATACTTCTAGCGTGCTGGCTACTACACGAAATGCCAGTCAGATACTTAAAGATCGTACTATCTAAATTTTAGTCTTTACATAGTAAAATCCAGCACAGGATTTAAGATAAAATTCCAAATACAGGTTTCTTAACGATAACGTAGAATGAATTATTTCGAATAAAATTAAAGAACAAACTTTTTCAAATGAAAATTATGGATAAATTCATAGAAAGGGTAAGGAACTATTATTGTTCCCAATATATAATCATAATTGAATCTTTCGGAATAAATTTCTATAGAACAGTAATGAGAGTAATAAATAAATAGATAATTCCTATGTAATAGATCTAAGAATAATAAATAAATAATTAGTAATTCCCATATAATCGAAATAATAATAAAGTAATAAATAATTCTCATATAATAAAAATAATAATAACAAATAACAAATAATTCCTATATAACAAAACTATTTCAGAAACCGCCTGAATTAAGAACAAACGCATAAACAAGTTCCTCATGAACAACGAACATCCAATTGATCCAATCAATTTACCACCAACAATTTACAAATAAATCCCAGAAAACCAATCAAAAGCAGACAAAGCCATCGACTACCATTCACCGGTCACGAATGTCAGCCGCGCAGCCCGCAAACGTTTAACTAGCCCCCCTACGGTGTCCTCAAAAATCCGATGAATCGAGCGGGTACTCCCACCGGTCCACCTCCGCAAAAATTCAGTGGAATCGCATTCTGTGACTTATCGTGCCATTCAATTATCGCGATTCATCCTCCGAATACCGGGGCGACCTTGCCCGAACCGCGCGACAATCCGTCCACCGGTCAGGAATGCGGACTTTCACGGCATACATATGCATTCCGTCTGCGGTACGCACCCTTGCACGTGCTCTCCGCACGCCCACGCGGCTCGTCCTTGCTCGCCAGCGCGGCGTGGGCTTCGGAATCACGGCTGCGAAGATCGTAATCAGGTGCTCGCGTGGTGCGGAGCGAGCGCATCGTCGAAATTATCATAGGCATCCGGTCCGGCCGTGCTCGGAGCGGAGTAGGGGGTTCGATAAGGCTTAATTCACACCGGTCAAAGGTACGATGGAATTGCACGCTATAACCAGGGATTGAAGAGGTCCCGAAAATAACTGTTTCAAACTGTCATATATCGGTTCCGATTGAGACAATTAGGAAGAACTGAAATTAAATCAAATTCCACAATTTTGGATCCCAAATCAGATCGAATTGAATCTGAAATCAAGATCTGAGATTAAATTGATTAAGCCCCTTCTTCTAATTTTTCTTAACCATTTTGCTCTTGGTGGAGTTATTCTTCAACCCAAATAGCATTCTCCTTCATTACTATTGTACAAATTTAGAAAGTATAGAATGTAGAATTGAATAAGCGCTCTCCTTTAATTCTTCTTCGCTATTTTCCTCTTGATGGAGTCATTTTTTATCTGAAGTAGTATTCTCTGTTCCTTGTAGCATTAGTCTCTATGAATATTTGACGCAGAAGCACCTACGTCCATCCATCACAATTGCTCAAATTTACAAAATATACAATGTAAAATTGAATACATCCATTCTCTAATTCTTCTTCACGATTTTGCTCTTGGTGGAGTTATTCCTCACCAGAAGCAGCATTCTCTGCTGCTCGAAGCGTTAGTCTGGGTGAATGTTTGACGCAGAAGCACTTTGACCATCCGTCGCACAAATTATCAAAATGAACCACAATTGAACCTAGTGGAATTTAACCGAATAGAAAAAAAAACAGGGGGCAGCTATTCGCTTCCAGAAATTGACTCGAGCACAAAAGGCAGAGAATTGATACGGTAATCCGAAACGGAATAGATACAGTGCACCGAAAATCGTGAATTTCTGGGACTGCTGTCATTAAATTCTGTCCACACGCGATGGAAAGCAGAGTAGTTTTACCGACTTAAAATCGTAATTTTCTTTAATTGTTTGTTTCGACTTGTTCAGGTCATGAAAAATCGTACACAAAATCAACTTATATGTTATCTGGACTGCTACGTCATTTTTGTTCAATGTATTACTGAAGAATAAACAAATGAATGCATTAGTACAGTCTGTAAAATGGATGACTATAGCCGTCGTTTGCGACAGTGGGTTAAACTAGACCGATTTACGTCGCGTTTGGATTCATTGTAATGACAAGGACCTCAACATTCCATCGGTACTTCTATTGGGAAGGAGAGATTGAAATTATTGCACTTGAATTTTCTTCGTTGGGTATTTATACTTGGCGCATCTCTTTAACTTGCGCCTGCTTATTTTCCTCGCAATGCATTCATTTTCTATCCCTGTCTACTGGGGTCGCGTTGCACTGAACTCAAGACACTCAGTAGTCGGAAAAGAATGGGGATGCAGCGGAATTAAGTCGAACAGATTTCTGTAACTGTTATGTATTATATCGGTTTCAATTCTGGATCTTCAGAACCAATATTATATTGGTTCTGAATCGGTTTTATAATTGCTTTTCGATTGTCCATTTCGATTGTTCATAATTGTTCCAAGAACCGACAAACAACATTCCCACCAGTCTCGAATGTGTTAAGCCAAATAATTTAACCGAGCATCACTGTAACTGTTATGTATTATATCGGTTTCAATTCTGGATCTTCAGAACCAATATTATATCGGTTCTGAATCGACTTTATAATTGCCTTTCCATTGTCCATTTCGATTGTTTATAATTGTTCCAAGAACCGACAAACAACATTCCCACCAGTCTCGAATGTGTTAAGTCACCTGAAAATCTGTCGACCATGAAATCGCTTTGCCAGTAATCGAAATCCTAGCAGATTTAACTTGATCATTAAGACTCGGTTCACGCTAACGATCGAAAGCATCAGCGGTACCGAGCAATATTGACTGGCCCGTCGCGATTGACTGTACCGTAGCCGCTAGTGTGAATCAGGCTTAAACCGGCGCTCGTTAGCGAAACGAGCTACTCGCGCGAGCTACTAGGATCGGAAAAATCGGACCGCGGGGAAATGTGCTTTTGTTCGAACATTCCGGGTCGGCTGGATTTTTCTGTCCTCGATTTCTGTTCGCGCTATCTGTTGTGCTTTTTCTTCTGCCCCCTTTTTTTTTTTTAGTTCTTTGTAATTCGGCGAGGATAGAACTTTTTGGGTCAGAGATTTGATCGATCAGAGCACTCTCGCGAGTTGGCGGGCGCGGATGCGAGGCGAGAGAGACCCAATCGCTCTGACGTTGACAGTATTATCTTAATGGCTTTATGGAAGCGCGGCGCGGAGGGCGAAATTTAATATGACCGCGACGCTTGAACTGCGTGGGCGGATTTTTGCTCGCTCGAGTTTCGGCGGGGCGTGGCGGCTTTAACGGTAGAACCGTCGAGCGATTTCAATGATTTTTCTTAAACATTTTAGAAGAACTATAAGAGTGCTCTTATTAGAATCTTAATTCGGTTATATTGTAGTCCGAGTGTTGCTAAATCAATTCTTTCAATAATTCCTTAACACTAGTTTCAGGAGCAGTTTATTCTATCGTTCCTTGCTGTGGGAAATCATGCGGCATTCAAAGTGTTATTCTCGCGATGATTTTAGGAAATTGTAATCATAAGACTTAAATTCTAAAACTAATTTTAACACTAGCACTACTCACGTTAGAACGATGGATTTCAGTTTTCTTATTTTGTAATTGTTGATGTCTTGAAAGTGTCAAATATCCGAAATGATTTTATGAATAAATAGCTTCCCTGTGATAATAAATATACGGAGAAATCGACAAAAATGTATTCTTACATTTTTATAAGAGTTGCATATTAATTATATTAAACGTTCGGTTGTTATAGTGTTAAAAGTAATATATTCCGTACCCTTTATGCGATAATACAACGGAGGAAAGTTTTGGCAAAATTTAGTAGAACAAACAACAGCCTTCGATCTTTAGAGTATCATCTTATATATTACCACAAAATTATTTTTTCTATGGTAAATACGAAACTAGAATCGACATAAACGTGCGAGAATGCTATTTAGGTAACGAGTTCATATCTCTGAGAGATAGATTTTGCAATTCACTATTAATAGCGCAAATGTCCATGTGTTGTATATTATTGCGGTACGAATTGGTTCGTATTGTTTTGGGGTTAATGACGGTATTACACCTTGTAGTGTAAATTGCAGTTGGAATTCTATTGGAACGAAGATCGAATTTGTCGCGGTGATCATTGATACGACGTACCCTGTCGATTATGATAGATTATATTGAAATGAATAATAATCTAAATAAATCATTTAATTAAAATTAATTGAAATGACTAATTATTGTGAAATTCAGTGAGAGAACACATTTGTGTCTGTTTTGTTATATAACTATAGTGTTCAATATCTTATAACAATACTGTAATTGCAATAAATTATATTCACATAACCTTGTAATATTTTACAGTATTCCTATAAACGAAAAATAGTTATTCATTATTATTAACTAATACTAAACACCAAACAATTATTAGTTGTTATCGAAATTTATTAACTGTAGACGTTAGGGATCTGTCTCGCAGAAATAGTTTAATTAATCTCATTCATATCGAGGAAAATATGGCGCATAATATTGGTTCAAAATTCTCTATCAGACGTCTGCGCGTAGAGTTACCTAAATTCCAAGGTAATATCTTGAAACTAATACACGTCCTCCTTGAGAAGCAGAGTCAAATCTCCGGAGAGATTGCTTCTGATAAATGCATCAGGATGTACGGAGATAACCGAGTCTATGTTGAGACACAAAATTATATTTGAACTTGTCTTTGGTCTTTTCATGAAAAATTCTATGGTATCTCTGCAAAAGAAGCACTGCACCATGTCAGATAAAGAATTCTGTTCATTCTCTACAGATGAGATACTTTTGCTCGTAAGGTAGACATTTTTATAAACTTTTTATTCTAGATCGTTGCAATTTTAAGTGGACGCTGCTCTCAATGTCTCACAGAAAACTTCGTTCTCCATAGGAATCCTACAGGCAGCGTAGAAAGTAATAATTTAAGATTCAAGCTCGAGCATAATGATTACTTTTAAATTCCTTATTATATCAATACTAAAACCTGACTCTTCAAATATTCATTTCCGGAGATTTAACAGAAACTAGAATGAAAAATAAATGAACTTTACTAGACAAAAGTATCCTACATCATTACCAATTAAAGGCAACGCAATAATTTCATTAATCACCTTTGAATCTCTCAATTTCCATTCTACTTCGTTTCTTTAATCAATTTTATCGTATCAATTCCGAATTCATTTATTACGAAACAACTTACTAAACCAAAATCAAAGGGAAACTTCTCTTCTTTCACCGTTCTCCGACGCAAAAGTTTATTATGATAAACGTCTAATTCAACCTCATTCATTATACAATTATTATACAATTATTATACAATTATTATACAATTATACAATTATTCCTCGCTCCAATTTTATTCTTTATCTCACTAACCATGTTAACTCTAGTCAAACGTTATTTATTTCCATCCTTCCGGAAGCGAGCCGAGAGAAGTAATGCATTCTCAAACGTTCATTTAAATTCCAACAACCGAATTACTGTAGCTAACGAAGAGCATTTGCAAGAGAAAAATTCATTTCGCCTGAGACAAGATATCCTTTTCGATTCCGTTGAATCGAGCAGTGGACGTGCTTCAACGCCACGGCCGAGAAATATAAAAACCGGAGGCGGGCGGATTAAAATTAAGGATTCATTTGATGTTTCAATTATGTTTCCGTGGAACGGCGCGCCGGCAATCTGCCGACAGATTTCTTGCTAAAGGCGCATCAAGATCTCGCGAGCCGTAGGCGTGATAATCGCCATCGCGACCTTACCGAGCTAGTTAACCTATGCTAAGGGCGCTTTTTCATCGCCGGCGACTCAGCGTGTTTGAAGACGCGGCCCCGAGAGGAAGGATGATGATACCATTCTTCACGTTTAAGAGGATTAGGCTGCTTATGATTGCCGAGATCTGGCTTTCGCTTCCTGTCGACAACACGGTTTTTAGAACGCCGACAAAATGGCGGCACAGGGATATTAATTGCGCCCGTTTTTTTTATCGAAAGTGGCGTGGGCCATTTTTGAGGAAAACGAGCTAATGGTAGTTCAGTGAGATATAGGTATCCTTCTTTTATGTTTATAATCACACTATCTATGGTGTACGATATTTTCATAAATTAATCGAAAGAAGTTTAACTTGATTCAAAAGAAGTGAGATGTTATCGTAAAAATGTTTTCTTTGAAAGTGAAATAAGTGCGACTAAAAAATCGTTCATTTTCTTTAGTAATTTTATATCTCACGATATTATTATTATCGTCTCTCAAGATATTTATATCTCATTAAAAGTACTATTAATTCATTTTTTTCAAAATGGACTTGTACCATTTTCAGAAAAATGGCATAATTATATCGAGATCTTTGGTTCTAATGATATTCTGTGTCTTATTATTATTATTATATTATTGGATTTTATTATTTATTTTGTATTATATACTTTATATCATTTTTCATTATATATTACTGTTATTATTATTTTACGTATCTTGCTGTTACGCTGAGGATTTTTATGTAAAGTACAAGATTGGAATTTTTAAAAATTGACGTGAAATAAATTGGTTGATTTTACAGGAATTTTAAATCATGAAACTCAGTGATAGAGCAATTAAATTGGAAGTTAAATATCAAGATATTAATATTGCCGGAGTAATTGAAGTGTTCGCAGTCCAACATTTTCACGAATTACAGAACCAACCGCATGCAATGAACAAAAGCTCCAAACACAAGATCAAAAGGCCAAAAAACAAAAGCTACCACGAAAGTACAAGCGTCACGCACATTTCAGAATAAAAAATCAACATATTCCACCCTCGGAAAAACAGATTCTCCCCGCGAAAATGATAAGCACCCACGTTCCCGCAACCATTTATATTCTCGTTGAGCTAATTAACTCGAGCAGCTAGGATTTTCCATCAAGGGGAAGAAAGTGATTAGCAAAAATTACGCTCGAGTTCAGAAGGAAAATTCTTCCCGACCGAGACGACGCGTTCTTCTTTCGATTTTCTAGTGAACTCGACATCGGGGTTTCGCGAAAGTTATTCAAAATAAGGAATAAATAATAATAAATAAATTCTATCTATTTGTTATTTTCGAGTAATGAATAGTTAATATATTCATCATTTTAATTTATTCGCCAGTTATCATGTCTTACTTTTATCCGATTCACCTCGGTCTACCATAATTTAACACATTCACATTGGGACATTTTTCTATGTATTTAATCACAGATTATATTAATAATAATGCTTACAAAAATGAGTTGGGTTATATTCTTTTTCGAAGTGTCTAATTTTCTTCAGTTGCTAATTGTGGGTAAAAGTTAATAAATAATTTGAATTTGAATAATTTGAGTTTCATTCGAATCGCGCAGGCTGTCAAATAGCAAGCAAGTTTCTTTCCCTACAGAAAAAATGAAGTCAGTATGTCTGCCTAATAATTCGAGATATACAACACAACAATTAGTATTACCAGATGAAATCAATTATTTACTCCTCGCTCTTATTCCAATAAAATTCTATTCAAACAACACCTGACACTTTGTCCGCGGAGGCTGTCAAGCAGCGAGCAAGTTTCTTTCCCGGTTACCTCTTTCACTCACTCGTTCCCGCCCTTCCAGTCGACGGTCCTTTGTCTACGACGCAACAAAGGAGTAGATTAGGCGTGGATCTACTCAGTCCAACGGCATGCATGGTATCGCGTATCTGGCCGGGCATATGTGTTCGTGCCGAGATAGACGCAGTTATGGGGCTAAATGTACCTGAATTGTACACGTAGATGCACACGGGCCGAACTGGGGTGCCCCATTGTCTCAGAACACGCGCGCGCATCGTCGAGATTAGCGTGAATACGCGACGTCAAATCGGCGACGCGACGCGACGCGACGCCCGCTAAGTATACGGATTTAATTTAATGATCAGACCGATAGAGTTGCGGCTGACGAGATACCGCGTACCGAGATAGGGCTCCCTGAAACCAATAGGGCGCCCAGATTGTTTCATTTTAGGGATGAAATTGAGACACTGAATAGAACACTGGAACTGGGATAGGATTTGGAATTGTAATGATGGTAGCAATCAGAATGTTAATTATGGTAGTCTGTAATGATAATTACAGCGATGGTAACGATGTGTGTGTTTATGTGGCTGTGTTAATTGGTGAGATGATATAGAATGTTAGTGTTTTTTGATGTTTCAGTATTCAGTGTTTGGGTATCTTTTTATTATTTGAATAATTATCCTTCGTTATAGAATACATGAAAATTCTATATAATGTTTCTTGTGATTTAATATAACTACTTTATGTAATTAATAAGATTAGAATGTTGATATCTTAATATTCAAATTAAGAAAATTGAAATTAATGTTACAAACATTTATGAACTCCCAAGTTATAGAGATTTTCAGAAATTCTATTAAAATATTTCTGTTACAAACGTTTACACTACAAAATAGTTTTACAAATTGAACTTTGATAAAAATATAATCGCTTTCCTTCCATTTAGTAAATTAGCATATTTCAAATCTTTTAAACCAACACTCACAACGTCACATAAACCTATAACTTTATTATCACACCATTCAGGATACATATTTGTATCAGAGTTCAATTTGTAAAACTATTTTGCAGTGTAAACGTTTGTAACAGAAATATTTTAATAGAATTTCTGAAAATCCCTATAACTTGGGAGTTCATAAATGTTTGTAACATTAATTTCAATTTTCTTAATTTCAATATTTCCTTAAACGAAAGGAAACGAGAAAGATAAATATTTTCCGGTAGAGTTCAGTGGAATGACTCACCGAAATTTGTTGGTAATTCTGGTATATTTCGAGCTGCGTATTCGAAACGAATTTATAAGCAATCTAGTAAATATATCCAGAAATGTAATTCCGTGGTAGGAGGATACGATTTCCCTAAAATGAATTATTGCTCCCGCGCGAATACGATTGACACGGATTCGCTAATGCACCGAAACGTTCTTGGGCATGCACCTGAATGCTCCAGCTCGGGCAAGGCATTATTGTTTCAGGACACGCACACGAATGATAGAACGTAGATTAGCGCCATCAAAGCGCCCACATTCGGCACACACAGAATTCGTGGAACGCTATTACGGGGATTGATTTGATAAATAAATGTTTGACGTGGTAACAGAGGAACCATAACGTTTGATTTGTCACAACAAAATTCATATGGATGTTAATTAATTGATCTGACACACGGAATTCGGAGGATCTTGTAAATCAAAATTGAATGTACATTTTTGAAAGAATATTGTGTTGATTTTATTGGTATCAATCCGAAGAATTAATAAATATAAATTACATTAGCGTAATTTTAATAACACATCAGTAACTTGAAAAATTCGATGCAATATTTTAGTACATGAAAACTGTTTAAATACGTTGTTGATTTAATAACTTCTTGTTTTTCTATTGACCACCTAGTATTTTTTTAAACAATAAACAATCCTTAAGCATTTAAAACTGCGATAAATTTAAAAAGAAATATATTAGAATAAAAAATTAAATATTCTTCACAAAATCATTCAAAAAGATTCGTTACCAAAATTTTAAATATGATATATTTTCAGTTGTTTAACCCAGTTAACAATTGTAGAGTTACCGTGAAGTAACGTTATTTCTTAAATAAAGAAAATCGTGTAACAACTCGTGTTTATCATACCCACATTGTCTAATCTTCTTCCGCAATCGATTTCTCCGGTAGATTTCGTAATTAATACATTTCTCGTGCAATAAATTCGAAGATTATTGTAAGCTATTTTCACTGTCATAAATACAGCTGTAGAAGACGTCTTAGTATGGAATTTCATATAAAATATTTGCAATGGTGATGTACCTAATTATGTCGGGGAAACTCTCACGATCCAAAGTGGTCGTCAATTAACACAGTTGCTAAGCAGATTTAGCCGAGAAAAATGTACGCTCTCGAGTACCAATGATACTGTAACTACTCGACGGAGAGCGAAGTATACTGTCAATGGCAAAAACGTTATAATGTAAGATTGAACATTTACCGTGAGAACGTCCTCGGTTCACAGCTTCCGATTCACCTGGATGATCGACTTCCGTTTGTTATTCGACGGCTCTCGTTTTCTATACCAGAAGACAATCTGTCTCGTAGTCGCTCGGGCTCGAGTGAATAACCGTGAAAGTTTTGGGAATCGAGCCGGAAAACTGTAACTCGCGTCGACACTCACGCTTCGATAGCGCTGAAAGCAAAAAAGAGAATATCCTTGTAAGCATAATGTCCCGATATTAAAATTACAAGGTCGTCGTGTAATTTAAAAGATTTTTTCCTATTCATTTGTGTATGTAGACTCGTCAATTTACATGGAAATAGAAAGATCTTAATTTTGATTTTGATTGATTTATTACTGTGGTGTCGCGGCACTTTAATTTAGTTAAATAAGATGAAGAATTAAGAAATATTTTTAAAAATTGAGAATAGTATGTTATACGCATAATTGGAATGAAATCATTTTCTGTAACGGGAATAAAATTAAAATTTTGTTGATATAGAAATATTAATACTATCAATTATATTATTAATATTATAATATTATTAACTATATTATTAATGTTATAATATTATCAATTATATTATTAATATTATAATATTATTAACTATATTATTAATGTTATAATATTATCAATTATATTATTAATATTATAACATTATAACTTATATTATTAATATTATAACATTATAATTTATATTATTAATATAATAACATTATGACTTATGTAATGAAATAGTAAACTTAATCATCGAACAAATTATGACTTATCACATTCCGAACCGTTTACATTAATTAAATTTCATTTCCTACAATAATTTTTATTTATTATTACTTTTTATACTTTCTTTATTCCATAATTTTAGAACATTAACAAAATCAAATCGTTATTTCTCATTACATTGTAACGATAACTGTACAATGCTTAAACAGAACATAATTCCTGATTCTTATTTAAAATTACAAAAGAACGATTACGTAACAGCAGAAATAATTTACACTGGCAGTGAAAACACTCTTCACAACTAACTTCTAACGCCAGGAAAAATCATCGAGCTTCCGTTCATACCGAAATGTTAAAATACTTTCAAATAACTCTCGCTCTACTTTCATCCCAGCCCGACAAGTAGTATTGGTCTTTGCGTGGTCAGACAGACTACTTCGCAAAGTTCCCTCGTAGAGAAAATGAAACTGTATTTCTGAATTTCCCGGCTGTGTACGTGTGCGCGTTTATGTACCGAGTTCTCCCTTCGACTGAAACGAAACAGACTGTGTCACGACTGAGAAGAAGGAATTGTGGAAAGGAAGAGAGACGAGTATAATTTAATATGACGCTCCTGCGAGAGAATTCCCGGCGTCAGCGGGCCGCCCGATTTTTCCAATTTGGTCTGAGTAAATTGTGAAGCATTCTTTAACACGTCGAATATCTATTCTGGGAAAGTATACAACGGTCTTTCTACTAGAGAAAATATAACATAGCTTCGAATAGAAATAATGTTCGTGACATATTTGCGTGTTAACACGTTGACTGCCACGATGGTCACCGAAGATAGGAATTTCCAAATTGCTGGAGAACAATTACAATAAGAAATAAAAATATTTAGTAACATAAGTAGCTAGATCATAGCGTAATACGACTACCGTGATACTAAACTATTAATAATTATTTTCAATATAATTTTCCTTTGTTATTAAAGAAAGAGTATTACTATTCAAAACGCTAGAAATTCTCGTGGCAGTCAATGTGTTAACGTGATCCCCGACCAAATCGAATTACTATAGTTCACTCGATTAAACGACGATTATTTGAAAAGATTTCAACGTGCAATAATAATAGTGCGATTCAATCAAATGATCTAATATTATATTTTTTCTATTCTGTGTATTTTACTGTATGAAATCGTGTGGCATTTAACGTGTTAAAGACTAATTTATGAAATTTTGATTTTTAATGAAACGGAGAATTAATGAAGGATATTACTGAGTTCGATAAATAGTTTTTCTTTTATTTTTCAATGTGATAGATGAATAAATGTTGTAAACATATAAGTGTTTGCACTAAGTGATGATAACAAGTAGAAATATTGTTGAATGAAATTTAATTTTATGAATGTTTGATTTGTTCTTTATTCAAAATCCAAGAAAACTTGGTAATTAATCGAATATCTACATCATCAGATCTCATAATGGTATAATTGACTAACGTGTTCGTGAATAAATCAATTACTCCAAATAATATTTCCTTCTCACAAACAATATGTTACCATAATTTTTCGGAGATAATAAACTCCCTTCAATGTTCACTTAATTTCTCACAAGTACCACCTAACGAAATAATAAAAATTTGGAAACTCTAAAATACTAAAACTAATCCCACTCTCCTATTTAAAATTCTAAACTTAACCCCTTGCCTTATGATTTATTTCTTAATTGTAATCGATACAACTACTTTATCATTACTCATTTACTAGGAAAAGAGCAAATTTTGAATTATGAATTAATTATCCATTATCTAATTACTTATATCAATTAATTACAACTCTATTTGAATATTTCACAAGAACAAAAAATGTATACCACCCTTTATAGAAAAAGGAACATTTCAAACGCAAATGTACGAAAACAATTCTATCCCTTCAACGTAACAAAGTACTTTTTCTTGTTTGAAATTCGATACTTTAAAATTCAGAACTGCCAACGGATTCCATAATACCTTCCAACACTACCAAAACTTCCCAAAACGTATAAAAGAATAAATTTTGAATTATGAATTAATTATCTATTATCTAATTACTTATATCAACTAATTACAACTCTATTTGAATGTTTCATAAGAACAAAAAATGTATACCACCCTTTATAGAAAAAGGAGCATTTCAAACGCAAATGTACGAAAACAATTCTACCCCTTCAACGTAACAAAGTACTTTTTCTTGTTTGAAATTCGATACTTTAAAATTCAGAACTGTCAACGAATTCCATGATACCATCCGACACTACCAAAACTTCCCAAAACCCTTCTCAAGTATTTTCATCGTTAATACCAATCGCGAGCTCACAAATTCGCCGGGTCGAACTGCAAATAATCCCGCCGGGCAGAAAAGAACGAAACAGGCGTCGCTCGGTGAAACGATAATAACATACCGGCTGCGCTGACTCCCGATGCACGATAAGCGAGACGAAAATGGCGTCGGCGTTGACTGCGCAGATAAAGCAAGAATTCTATTATCGGAGGCTTAAAAATCCTGACGCGCGGTAATGCCGCTTCCTATTTGAAATTCAACTTTGTCAGCTCGGTCCGCGGGTACCGGTCCCAGCCAGAAATATTATATCAACTCCGCTGTTTCGCTTTGATGAGTACGGACACGGCGAAATAAGGGTGTACTTAATTAAACGAATTCCCCTCCGCCAGAAGAAAAATAAGAGGATTATTCTAAAGAAGCGACCAAATGTTTCTTTGTAACGGAAACAAGCCCTTAGACCAGCTGAACGATGCCGACGAGGGCGCAAAGAACAGGGCGAAAGGGGGAAACATGGCGGAACGGAACGGTGGATTTGTAACTGTGCGCCGCACAGTGGGTCGAACTCGTCGAACACTAGGCATTGGGTAGAAAATAATTTTCTGCTACTGTTATTGCAGAACAAGTGTCCATTAAAAGTTCGTAACAGGAAACCATATTTTACAATTCAGCAAACTTCATTTGAAAGTCTCAAAACTTATGTACAATATTCTTCAGATTGCGTTCCGAGTTATTGTACTGGGAAAACGTGTTTACTTATTGTCACAGATAAAAACTGATTTGTTATTTCATTACGAAACCAAGGGGAAACGTATGTTCGCGGAGAACACACGTTTTTGCGGATCAATTAATGAAAGCGGGAATTAAACGGAAAATTTATACTTCGATAAAGTGTGTTGATAGGTAGAAAGGAAAACGCTGCACGTGTTGTCAATTTTGACTTGCGATTGAGGTTGAAAGAATAGATGTAATAAGTTGTGGGTGAATGATTGCGTAAATAGAAAATGTTAATGTTTTTTAAATATATTTTATCTGAGGGGGTAAGGAAGATATTATATAATAATTGGAGTGTGAGAATACGGATCTAATTATATTCACATCAAAGACAGAAATTTAAATATAATTTGATATTAAATAATAATTAGAGTGTGAGAATATGGACCTAATTATATTCTCATCGAAGATATAAATTTAAATATAATTTGATATGAAATAATGATTGGAGTGTAAGAATCCAGATTTAGTTATATTTAAATCAAAGACATAAATTGAAGTGTATTTAATTTGATTTTCAAGAGACTACTGTGGAAAGTGAACTAAAGCAAACAAGGAAGAAAGAAAGAGGTAAAGAGGACAAGAGAGAGATAGTGAGAGGAAGAGGGAGAGGGATATCGTGTGAGTCATCCATCAAGAGCAAGCACTATCAAGCCAGCTTCCTCAAATATTAACACAATGGCAACATGGTGCGTTCGGTAGCAACAAAGATCGTGCACGTCAGCTTATGATCCGGAAAAGCAAGGAAGATAGACAACATCCAGCGTCGAGATACCCAGTAGATAATTTTGTCTAGTTCAACAGAGTTGCTCGCACGTCGTTTCATTAAGTTGGACATCCTTTTAAAATCAACGGTTTTTAAAGAGTACTTGTTACAAAGATTGGAGAATCGTTAAAATTCCAAAAATGTTTGTCTTCTGTGATAATATTTACACGAGTATATTGCAGATAATCAGAGAATGTTATTCTATAGTATTCTTGAATGTAATTAAATAATTAATTAGAGAACTTCCTCGGTAGGTCAATTTTTAAAATATCTTCTTACAGAATAATTGTATATATTCTTTTAATGGAGCCATAGATATCAAATAAATCAACAAAAATAATCATAAACAACATTGCCCGTCGCATTTCGCCGTTTCATGCAAGAAGACCCGGTAAACTCGTAGGCGAAGCCAATTTTGTTTACTAAATTGAGTTGCCCGCAGAAACAAACGCAATTATGGTACAGATTAATTTCGACTAGAATCAGTACATTAAACCGAAATTTGCTTACTCCATTAAGAGTTTTAACAAAGTTCCGGTCAAAATGAAAATCTCGTTAAACGCCCCCGAACTTTCCATAATACCAAGTTTTAAACAACGGCGCGAGTGATAAAATCCGTGGTTGAACGATAACTTCTCCGGAATCAAATTTCCGTTAAGAAAAGTAGCACCAACGAAGTTCAATTTAAATCCGTACCGCCGCTTGGAAATTTCAGTACTCCGGGGGATGTTGCGCAACACTGAGGGAAGTTCGACAGCTGCAGTGAAAGTACTTTAGCTGAAGAGACCCGTGTTTGCTCGTAAGCTCCGGCAAGACCGTTTGCGGTCAACCACAACAGAAACGACAGAAAATTCGGGTCGTCCTAAATCTGCTTTCAAAAGTAGAACCGTACGAAGTGGTCCCTTCCACGAAATCTTCTTTCGGATTGCGAAATAAAATCAGCGTGAAATTCATAACCCTACTACTGCCAGTTCTTTCCTAATTCTCTTTTCTTTAACTGAACTCAAAAATAATTATCCCTTCGTTGAATATAAAACGAGTGTATGAAACTAACGTAGAAAAGCTTCATCTCGTCCATAGTATGTATTTATATAAAAATTCAACAACAAAATTAAAACAATACGAAGTAAACATAAAATTACTCGTCTTCTGAAATTAGATCAGGAAAACTGTATAACCCTACTACTGACAATTCTTTTATAATTTTCCTCTCTATAAGTAAGTTTCGAAAACAATTATCACTTTACTAAATATATTACAAGTTCTTCTGAAATTAACGTAGAAAAGTTTCGCCTCGTTCGCGCTATCGAAACGAAACTTCGACGAAATTGAGATACCGAAGTTCCTGCTTATCTGCCGATCGAGATAACGCTTTAATGCAACGTGGAAGCATCGGGTCGTCCCTTGGTGGTGCACGCGCAACAATTTCCCCGGTGTTACGTCATCGACTCGCATCTCGAGAACTCTCATTAACAACGACGTAACAGCTACTTAGAAGTTACCAGTGCAGAATGGTTGCCGGTGCTTAGTACTTATAGTCATTAAATTAGACGTTACTTAACCCCGCGGCGAATGAAATCGACACCTGTGTAGAGTAATTGAGTAAACAGCTTCAATCCCCGTGTTTCCCTTGACAATCTATACGCGTTACGGCCGTTGTTCCCTTCGAACGAGCATTCAACCCTCTCAGGATCAATGGATTTTCGGAGACACTCGATCAAATGTTTAAGAGGTTGGCTGTCTATTTAATAAATGGTATTTTTCATTTCATTTACCATTTTTGTTGAATGCAATGTACCACTGAAGTACTAAACGTTATTTTTAATTTTAAACATAACATAACGGTTTCTTAATTTTTAAACTATTTTATTGTGATTAGAAATTTCTTTATTTTTATTCCTACTAACGAACGACGTCGATTACAAAAGATTTTTGTAGATTTCAAGTATTTCGATTGGAGTAATTGGCAGTAAACCTGTTAAAGAGTTTGTACAACGTAAATATGGAACTTTTTTTGGTATTATAAAATTCTTAAATCTATTTCCATGTCAAGAAACGTAAGTAATATTTATATTCTTAGTAGGCTTAAAAAAGAACGTAAATTAATTTTTATATCTTCTATAATAAATTCTTATACCGAAGTTAGACTTTCAACTAAAGCAAAATATAGAGGTGTGTTACGAATTCATTTGCACAGCGAATACCTTATAATTTCTTATCCAGTTGAAAAACTACGCAGAATAAAACATTATTGGGCCTAGTCACGGAATAAACTTTAAAACAAGAGGGCTAACGTAGGAAATAAAAATCTGCTTTGAATTTGCAATTATCGAACACAACGTTTTAAATTAAGATAAAGATTAACCATGGAATTATTGTAATAAACGCAACAATGTGTAACGTAAAAACCTCAGGAATTTATTTCACTTTTTTGTAACGAATATTTCATAATTTCTTATCCCAATGAAAAATTACCAAGAATGAGTCATTGTTAATGCAGTTAGTCACGAAACAATATAAGGTATTAATACAAGAAAGAAAACTTCACTTCATATCAGATTTACGATTGTTGACTACGAAACTGTAAATTAACCTAAAGATCATCCATTTTAATTACTATCTTAATATCTTACTATGCATACTTCACTTAACTGTCACAGTCAACGTAATAGCGCATAAAATACAAAGACTCCAAGAAATTAGAGTAATTCCGTAGAAGATGACCGTAAAAAAAATATGATCAACTATCTTGCACAAACAATCGCCACAATTACATTTACAATTAATCTCTCTTCATGTCTACTTTTACTTCTCATCGATTATTTCCTAAGAAAGTAATTAAAGTTAATTTAAAACTAAAATTTGATTCAAATCCTTCTAATCTTCATTTAAATGTATTTTAAAAAAAAACATGGCCATTACCTTATACCATTAACTTTGAAAATCCCTAAGTCGTATATTTTTAGTCTCAAGATATTTAAAAACTTATACTTGAAGAGATTAAAAAATATTTTTATACTATATAACAAAAATATATCAAAGACATTAGTCTCGATAAAATGAGAATTTAGTGCAACTCAGTAATGTTGTATATAATTTATAAATATGTTTCTTAACGTTCCAAATGACTATTCGTTCAAAATGAAACGCACAATCATTTTCCACGACAATAAGCCACTTGACACGACGAGCCTACCAACGAGATAGACGATCCTCGAACAAAACCTTAGTCCGGATTAAGCGTGTTCGACGATTTTTCAGCAACGCGCAGGTTACGACGGACGTTGAGAGAACGCGCGGGGTCAGAGCTGACGAATGAATCCAACCCGGTCTTCCTTTTTCATCCTCGCTATCGCCGTCCCGACAATGTAAATTCGGCATTGTGGACCCTTGAAAAATGTCTGGCCAAGCCGCGCGTCTCTTTCGCCGCGCTTTCCGCCCTATTTTTCGACGGACCCTCGGCCGTCGCGACGCCCACTTCCGGCGCCGTTTCCCGGTCGCCTTTCAGCGATCAAGCAGGGACGCTTGATCGTCTCCGGCCCCCGGAAACGGCGCTTTTGTCCACGCGTTACCGGTTACATCGAGTCGAGTCGAGTCGAGTCGATCGATTAGGCCGCGCGACGTGATCCTTGGATAAGCGTCGTTTTTCATGGTGCACGGCTCTACGCTGTCTTTCTTTTCTTCGTTTAAGGACGTGCGAGCCATTCAACGAACTGGACGCCTGATTTTCCAGATGAGTTAGAAGGGTTGCTTTAGAGATTGTTTGGTGTTTTAATGCAGCTTGATGGGGTGATTGTTTTAACGTTACAATAATAATTCTATGGCATTTTTGGTTTTTTGTTTGAAGAGATGAGACTCGTTCAATGAGCTGAATGCCTGATTTTGGAGATGAGTTAGAAGGGTTGCTAAATTGTTTAGTGTTTTAATGAAGTTTGATAGTGTAGCTGTTTTGTTGTATTAATAATTCTTGTTAGATATCTGATTTTGGAGATGAGTTAGAAGAGTTGCTTTAGAGATTGTTTGGTGTTTTAAGGGAATTTTGTACAATAATAGCTTTAATGTTATTTTGATAAATGTAATTGTAGTAACAACTGTAGATACATATAAATCTAATAAGAATTGATATGATTTATTTAATACCTGGTCGTTTCCAAGCGAAACTTTGCCAACCCCTGAGTTATAGAACTTCATCGCCTAATTTCGGATTCTGGACAGGGGATCTTCAAGACGAATGAGATACGAAATCTGCTAGTATGTTACTAATGGATTTTGTTTGGTAGTTCGATAGAGGGATTAGGCATTGTGATATGGCCAATGCCTGGTCCACGGGGAAATTAGGAGGCTATGGAGAATTGACGGGGATCAAGATTCTCTTTCTGAGTGATATGAACATATCGTTCAGATATAAAAATTCTCGTAACTTGATAAAGAATATATCATAATTTCTATTCTATCTTAAATTTCTATTCTGTGTTAAAGTAACACCCCACTCCACATTTGATTCGTCTATCAATTAATACTAAACAATAAAAATACTATTATCACTATTCTACCCCCTCAATATCACACACAACACCAACAAAATATTCTTTACACCCACTAAAACCTCCAAAACCGTTCCAATCAAACCAAACTCACGGCAAATTCTTAAAAAATCCCCCTCAAACCGCTACAACGGTAATTGCCTAAACAAAGAAAAACAAAAGAAACGTAACGAGACACGATCCAAGCCGTTTAAGTCCCGCGTCGCGGCATCGTCGCGCCCTTTGTGCGACCGGGAAAAGGATTTCAAGATCTTTTTCCGTATAAATATTCGCGGCACGTGTCCATTTTAAACCACTATCTCGTAATTACAAGGTCGTAAAACAAGTCCCAACGTTCCGGAGGAATGAAAGGGGGGAAAAAAGGGGGAGAGGAAAAACATCGGAGCGAAGAGAACGGGACGAAGAGAAGAAAAGAATGGAGAGAGCACGCTGGAAAAGTGGCGAGGAGAGGATCCACAAACGGTAGTGAGAATTTTCCGGCGTAGAGGCGCAACAATGGCGGTCGCCGAAGAACGCCGGGGTCCCGTTTCCTGCTGCCCCCCTCCCGCGCCCTTCAACCGCTGCAAGCTAGACCACGCTTTTCTTTTTTCCCCTTTTCATCCCTTTCTTCCTCTCAAACGCACCGGAGCTCGCCGCTTGCCGCCCCAGTAATTCGAACGATGTAATCTGGCTTCTTGCTCCGCAGATTACCGGACGGAATTAACCTCACGCCGACTGCTTTCGGGACACGCCACTCCGCACCTTGAGAATTCGCGGAGAACGCGCCACGAGACCCGAATTGGGCAGCGTAACCCTCGCGATTTCACGGGAATGAAGTGGCCGCAGGAATTATTCGGAATTTGTTACGCGCGTTTCCGTGCTGTGTTCGTTCGTTGCCCGGTATAGGTTATGTTCCGTGGCCGCCATTTTCGCGGTGCACGCGAAATAGCGGTTTCACCGGGTTTAAGATTGTCGTGTCGGTTTAACGGTCGTGATTGTGACTGTAACGAGTGCGTAATGAATATTAGGTACTGAATATTTTGTGGGACAGAATGGCGGGAGTGTTTGAATACAGTGGAATGAAGTTTCGGTGTGAGTTTGGAGTTGATGAAAGTTCTGGAGAAGGAAATATGTTAATTTGTATTGTCATACATCGGTTACATATTGCTGCTTTGAAGTTGGTTTAGAATTATTTTTTAAATTATTAAATTATTTAAATATTTTGTTAAGATGAAATGATCTCTGTTTTTATCGTTGAATTGGCTGTAAAGGTTAGAAGAATTTACAAACATGGAGTACGAAAACCATGGAATTTACAGTATGAAAAATACATAAGTCCAATAAATTATTTCTGCATTAATTGATCGGATCATTATTTAGTGCTTATCATTATCATTATCAATACGAAATACAGACTGCATTTAGCAGTTTCAATTTCATTACAAACGAGCTGCCACTTAAAATCTGTGTAACGATCATGCTATTAAACAAATCCGTATCCGCTTTAAAGTACAACCCGATTATCAAGGGAACAACAAATTCGAGGCGAGCTTACTACAGATTAAACCCGTAACTTCCGACGTGTCTCGAGCAGCTGGTTCTTTCCGACGAAATATATCGTAGCCTCTCCTATTCCGTGCACTCGTCTATGGCCGTGGCTTAAAACAAAACTCTCGAAATTTCAATAAATCGCAACCCTCTAACGCGGCGGGTATAAAGTAAAGCACCGAAGGTCGTAATAATGTCCAACGAGCTCACATGGGGCTAAAAATTGAATTCACTTCAACTGAATACTATTGCCGGCGCTTTCGACAAGGGATGTATATATTAATTATAGTCTCTAGACCACCAGTTATCTTACCACTAGCGTAGAAGAAACAGAATACAGAAATAAACAATCTTTCTTTAAATTCTACATTCGTGTTATGCTTAGAACTATATTACTGGAATAATAATATTAAATTCAATTTTATTACACAAAACTCAATCAAAATTTATCATTTACCTATTACACTGTCTAAGTACATTCCCACATAAATATATAAAATCCTCACTCCACGCGTGAAATAAACAATATTTACAACAGACAACAAATACAAATCACACTAAATCCTCCAAGAATGACCAAACCCTAAAATTTCTAAACCTCCCAGCAATACACTAATCTTCAAAAACCCAACAGCCGAGCGTCCAAGCATCCACCAATTTCCAAATCCCAAAACAATCTGCACAACTCCCCAAAAAACGAGCAAAAGTCCGAATAAACTTAATATAAGCAATTAACGTAAACTTCCAAAGAATGTAATCCCAAGCGAGAAAAAGCAGCGCGCAGTCCGAGGAGCATCAAGAAAACAGCGCCAACAAGAGCGAGGTAGAGCCGGGTCCGAAATGGAAAACTACCCCCGCCCCGGCACAGAAGTCCGGGGATTGTCGTACGACGATGAGCTTTCTCATAACGAAGTTTCTTTCCGTGTTTGGCACGCGATGCACGTGCGATTCTCCGATCCAACTCGCCCCCCGTCCTCCCGAACCTCCTTTTGCGCCCTTTCATCGTCCCTTTTTCTTCTTGTTCTTCTTCCGCGCTTCGAAGGGGCTGCAGCCGGCGGTTAATGGATTTAACGGCTGAGCCGAAAGCTGGACGAATCTCTGTTTGCTAGGAGATTCTCGGGGCCGAGGGAAAACGACCGTGAAAGATGCCCCGGATATAAGCGGGATTTATGAGGGCGTCAGGATGTTCAAGGGACGGGGGGGTGGCAGCAAGGAAAAAGGGGGGAAAGGCAAAGGCTCGCACGAACTGCCGGTGAAGCGAGTTAATTAAGACTCGGCCGCTCCCACCTTCTTCGGCGCCAACCCCCGTCGAACTTGCTGACTACGTTTCACCCTCGGACCTGTTTTTTAAAGGCTGGTTCGAACTTTTGTAGTGGTTTTCACGTGGAAACGCGAATTTTCTTCGGTCGAATGGAGAGAGATGAATGGGAGTGGAAGTTGCTGGAAAGGGAAGGGACAAGATTTCGAGGGTGATTGCGTTTAAATAGGGGGTTTTGTTGGGAATAGAGTTTTAAATATATTATATTTGCTGATTCTGATCATGCGTGAGAAGAATATTAATGCTGATGTAAGTTTTCTGTTTAAATAGAGGGATTTGTTGGAAATAGAGTTTTAAATATATTATATTTGTTGATTTTGATAATGTGGGAGAGCAATATTAATGTTGATGTACATTTTTTGACTGAATGGAGAGAGATGAATGAGGGTAGAAGTTAGTTGAAAGGGAAGGAGATATAAATAATAATAACGTCGTTTCTCATGAATTTTTCTTAATGAAAACTCACAGAACTTTTTCGAGAATGGCATTAAAAAATTAATCGAAAAAATGGAGAAGGTTCATAACAGTAGTTAATATGTTGACGATTAAAAAACGGAAGAATTAATTTTTTACACTTGAAGTTAGCACAACAAACGATATTATGTATAGGATGACCTGATATATTTATTGATTTTTATAAGGCGAGAAAAAAATATTAAATCGCTGTCAGAAGGTGACTTGAGTTTCGAGAGAATTTAAGAAAGACCAGGAACTCTTTTGAAGACCTTCAAGAGATGTCGGAGTCCTCGGAAGCATTCGGAGGTTCTTAAAGGGTTCAAAGATATTTTCGAGGACCTAAAGAAAGTCCCAAGGAATCGCGAAGTATTCTCAACAGCTTCCGAAAGACCTCAGGAAATCTCAAAATTTAACAAGTATCCTGAAATACTTGGAAAGATCCGAAAATCAAAGACCCTAAAACATTTTCAAAGGACCTTGAAGTTTCATCTTAATAAAAATTAAAACAAAAAAATATGAAATCTTTAAAATGATTAGAATACGTTAATATAATGTATAAGAAGATATAAAATATTCGAAACAATGAAAATTACGAGAAACACATATTGCCCAACAAAATTCAGTAACATTCCATATTCCACACGCAGTTCTGTTACAAAACATTCTTCAATTAATTAATAGAATAATTAATCGAACTGATGAATCAATAAAATAATAAATTATAACTGTACAAATCTAATAACATAATTCTCCCTAACATCTTACAAACCAGGCTCACAGAAAGTATCCACGTTCAGCTAATTATTACCGTTGTTTCCGTTTTCGCTAATTAAGTCGCGCAGAAGACGGGAGTATCTATTGCGTATGGATCTCATTCTTCCTGAAACAAAAATCCCCCTATTCACCGACAGAGAAAGTTTCGTGCATTAAGGTGGGGCACATTAGCCCGGGAAACGTAGATCACAGAATGAGATGCACCCTTGAACGGGCGTCCCTGATTTTCATTTCGCGTGTTCACCAGCCGTGGTGGTTGCCGCCGCCTCGCGGAGGTCCTTCACCCCTTTTAACCGACCGTTGAATCTGACTCGGCTAATTACCGAGCCGATTGTGACCGGAGAACCGAAGACGGCAATCAAAAGAAGCCGTAGGGTGGTTCGAGGGGGTGGAGCAATGTGATTCGCTCGATTCTTCGCCGCTTTCTTGCCCGTTCGTTCGTGTAAATGCTCGTTAAATTACATCCCCGTTTGATGACGTTCTACGACGTCACTTCGAGAAAGAAACTGCACCCTTTTCAGCGACAATCTCATTCAGACGTCCGCTCGTAAATAGGGAGACACAGTCGCACTCGAATCTTTTTCTATTCCCTTGCGCGGGGGCTAATTAACTTTCGTACGGCCGATTGAGTTAACGAAGGAGATTATTCGTTTGCGAGAAAAGTTACGGCGCTGGAGATAAACTTCGGCGGATAAATCTCAAACGTTGAAGCTTGGCTGAATTTTCAAGCGGGATTGTTTTAAATTCAAAGGTGCAGCCGTGACTGGCCGTTGCTTGGAATATCTTTCGGAGTGTCATTTAGATAACGAATGTTTCGTTCTCGAGATATCATTGGAAATGAAAGGTGTGCATTAAAATCTTCCTGAGTTTGACTTTATTTTATCGCATCTTATGCATGTCGCAAATATATGAATTCAATTTGATCCATCTTCTTTACTTGCAGCTGAACTTTATAATAAATATGTTCGTTCATTTACGTTAATTTTATTTCTCCTTGTAACCCTCAATAATTATCTAATGACATAACTCTTTATGATTAATCACGTGAGAAATCAAGATTTATATTCCTAGGTCGAATGAATCTCCAAGAAATCCCTTGATAATCCACAATTAAACTCTACAATTACACAATTATCATTGAAAATAAAGGAAAGTCTGGCCTTGTTCCGAATGCTCCAATTGTTCGTCAGAATAATGTCTCAATTACAGCTCGCCGCGAAAAAAAGGAGGAACGAAAGCGAGATGTATCCACAAAACCGTGACCGGAAACCATTATTGCTCAACGAAAAACAGCACGCAACAGTTATACAATGACGCCGACGACCTCAACTTGTAAAATCAATTAGAGGCGTGGAGCGGCGGATAGTGGGAGGACGGCAAAAGAGGATAGGTACAGCAGTTTCCCAACGCCTCGGATATTCAAATCCTTGGGAGCAAAAAGTCGAGGCAACCCCGGAATCCGGGCGGACTTGTTGCGCAACGAGGTAATCACACGGATCATTGCGCCGAATCAGATACCGGAAACGGCCTCAACGTTGACGCAATAAGTCGATGCTCGATGTACCGAACTACGGGCAACGATAGCTCGGCAAGCGATCAGGTGCGAACGTGCTCGAACACGCGTTGATAAGAAGTATCGCGGGGAATATTTCATAAACCGTACTGTCCGTGAAAGAAGGACTTCGAGTACTTACGATAATCTAATCTTATACTCATTTAATCAATATTTATATTTTGTCTTATTTTATAACGGCAACACAGAAGAAATGAAGAATATCAGATTATGGGTTTTTATGCAACGGTTTTTTTATGGAAACGTTACTATACTTTTAGTATATTATTTCTTTATGGTTTAGAATATTTTTAACTGTACTTACAGGTTTCTATGCAAAGGTTCGTTTTTATGACAATGTTACTATACTTTTACTATATTATTTTTTCAGTTATGGTTTGGAACATTTCTATCTGTAGAAATACATATTTGAAATATTGTGAAATTTTTCGTTTTATGGAAATGAGTAAAGAAACAATTAACAGTGTTAATATTAATTGACTATGAATAGACGTCCGTGGAGAACTCTGTCTCGAGCCTATTATAAATCTAGATTATTATTTCGGTTGAATGTGTTAATATAATACAATCCTCAATATTATTGCATCTTTCTTGAGGATAAAAAAATATTTAGAAAACAAAACCTAAAGCTCCAATTTTCGCCTACAGTGTCACTAATTCAAATATCCACCACACACGGAATACGCTAAACATTTATTTTCTAATAAACAAACTGCTAATCTTCAAATTCTTATATTACCAGTATTATTAGAAATAACTTACAAATAGATCAAAATTGCACTCAGCCATATCCCACGGTACAAAACCCCAAAATTCTCCAATCCTCGCGCAGTCCATAAAAACTTCATTCCAACACTCCATACCCAAAAAGGAACACCCCAAGTCAAACACCCAGCAAGAGTCCCTTCAAAAATATTCAACCCGCTGACCTTTCGCTCCCTACAACTCTCCACCTCCTACAGCAAAGCCTCGAACCAAATATCGGTCAGTTCACAGGGTTCCCCAAACTCCGGAACAAAGAAGCACCCCATTAAAATGGTAATTTTACAACGTATGCTCGCGCTCCTGTATCCCGGCCACGGAAGAAATCGTCTGGCAAGGTACGAATGCATCAACCGTCGGGTAAGACGTTTCGGCGGCGGAAGGGGGGACCGGTGTACCTAATCTCTCCGCTCTTCCCTGCCCCCTGGCACGAGTTATGGCTATATTACGATAGCGAAACGGGCCGGCGCAAGAATAAAGGAGCGCCGGCCGCTCACGAAAACTCGAGTTACGTGCGGTTTTCATTCGACGCCCCCGGGCCACCCGGGAAACGCGAAACCCCGGCTCGGGCTAGCCGTTTGCCACGACTTACGGGTCCGCAACCCTTTGCTCCCTCTGCCCCTTTGGGCGCCGTAATTTTTGGTAACGTTTATTTTGCCCCGCGCTTTGTCAACGTCCGCCCCTGGTACCGGAGTTTGGGGAAACGTTGCCGGAGTGAAAGGCTGTCACTGTTCCATTGTGCTTGTAATTACACAAGGGACAAAAGAAGGGAGTTTTAAGGCAGCCCCTACCGCGCGGGTTTGTATTGAGAAGGAAAGTTTGGGAATTAGAAATTTTGAGCGGAGTGGGGGTGGATTTAATGGCGGTCGCGTTGAAGTTCACGCTTCGGATAGGTTTCTGATTGTTTCAGTTGAGTAGAAACTAGAAAATTCAGTTGAAGTGTTTGTTTCCGGTTTGAAGGGGATATTTTTCAATTTGAGTAATGAACTTTTATAAACAAGTGCCTACAAGATATTATGACTTGAAATGTTTAAAAATTCATACTATAGAGTGACCTTTTGTAGTGAAGAAGTTCAACAAAAAGTATTCAATTTGTTTACTGCAGAAAGTTAAAAGTTTTTAGTTAACAAAATCAAACCATAATAAATGTTCAATTTCATTATCAGTTCACAGGTAATACTACTCCGCACTCCTACTTCCGAATATTAAACTTTCAACGTACCCAATTTATTGCAGAATTATTTTCCACTTACAAAATTAATACAAAACGGATCACCAAGGACAGAAATGAATAAAAAATTCAACAATTTAACAACCTATGTATCAATGAACCCAGTTTAACAGTAAGCCTCAAATTCTTCAGCTTGAATACCTAAGGAAATAATCGCACCACCCCGACAACACTGCTCAATTTCATTCAGCCTGGTGTTCCGCGCAGCGCTGCATCTCCGGCGAATAAGAATCTTCCAGTATAACCGCAGTGGGAAGTCCCAACACGACGCAGCAAGATTGTTTCGTGAGAATAGGATGATCTTCGCGTTTTACGTTCTTCGGTTCGGTGTCTAACCTCTTTTGGCGAAATTTATCACGCCCTCCGCCCCGCAAGGTTCTCCGCGAGGATAGAAGCGAAATTTCCGCGGGTCTCCGCGCGGCTAAGGTTTCTGCGCCGCGCAGTCCGCGCGCACGCATAAATACGGGAATTATCGTGGTTTCATATGATCCGGCGGCTAGGTTAACCCGAAGAAACGCGGTTTCCGACCGCGGTTTTCGCTTTCACGGCGGCTAATCCGAAAATTGCGCCAGCGATATCCGGCGGCACGGCGAGAAACAATATTTGAAGAACAGCTGGCTTACCATGTGTAAACGCACGCCGTGGGTGTAACGAGAATTGTTAAATAACGAGATCCGAAAAGGGAATAATTTTCAAATAAATGAGATGGAACTGCGAATATGGAATTCTACTGTGATTTATGCAGAAAAAGGGAATCAAATGAAACTGAATGTGTTGTAATTGGAATTTTATAAATGTTATTATGTAATGTGTCGAAAGTTTTAATAGGAATTACTATTCTTTATTTTTAAATTAAATATTTAGAATCTCGGAGATTTATAATATTGTAGTAGATATTGGATATATTGTATTAGGTATCGAATTTTGATTTATTTCGTCTCGACAAGGAAGGAAAACTTTCATTTATCTACTAATGGAATGGATTAACACTATTTCTACCTAAGGTATCAAAGGACAGCTTTTGAAATTTTAACTTGCAATTGTTTTCTCAGTTTAATCATTTCTCCTCGATTGAATTCTGGAAATATCTTATAGTTAATTTTATAATCGTTATTAGGAAAGTCGAAAAGTCAATTCAGAATATACTTGTGCCTTTTACGTTTATATTAATTTAATACTTGAAAATATAGCATTGTTACGTGTTATACAAGCTTCCAAAAATACATTTAATTAATTTCAAAAACCGAGCGACTATAAAATAACTGACCTTATTCGAACAAATCAATTTGCCAACAATCGTAAAACCGATAAGAACAAGAATAAACTATATTCCTAATCATCAGAACGAATTATTCTGTAATACTACCGCTGAAATGTAAATCCAATAATCCAATAATTTAGTTTTCATTTATGAACGGATATTCAATCTTTGTTTCATAAATACATCTAATAGTATAAACTATAATAAGATTTTATAATCTGGTACTTAACTTATTTAAGAGCACTCACGCCAATGTACCAATAACTAATACTTATAACTAATATTATAACAGATATTACTGTAGGATAGCATTGAAAACTTATTACATTGCCTTTCGACCTACTATCATAGAAGAAATCTATCTGGTTACTTTATTTGTTTGCAGTGGTACAAATCCTAGTGATAATGTTTACATTACTAAACCTAGATTTATAATTCAGTATATTCAATAGAGTGTGTCTGACTGAATGATGTAGTATATGTACTTTTATCTGATCGATCAGTTCAGAACATTCTATCTTATTACTCAAAATGTTATCTAGTACTGATAAATCATTGATAACCCTTCATAATTAATAATTGGAGAGTAATCATGTTCATTGTATGCCATTCCACTTCCACTCTTATCCACAAGAAACCCCAAAAAGCTATACTTTATAAAAGTGCAAATATAGTTCTCTACCAAGCCCATATCCCCATAACAATCCCAAAAGAAAAACCTTTCCAAATCCCCTCGAAAACCAAACAAACACATTACCACACAGAACTCTCGCGAGGCTCCTGCACCGAATCGATATTACTCCAAACATATGTAAAACGCTAAGCGACAAGTTTGCGCAAACAAAAACCGATCGATCGTTCCGTCAAAGGACTTAATCATCGTGCCGGGATGAAACCGAAATAGCCGCAAGATTGCTATCGCTCGAAAACCGAATTCATGGCGAATGAAATCCCGATACCGATCCGCGGCGCGCGAGATCCCGCCTGCGATTCGGATTGGAATTGTTGCCCGATTTATTCGTCGTTCTACATTTTAATTAAACCGCCCCCCACTATACACCTCGCCGGTTGTGTCCGCGAATTAATTACCACAGCTCGATAACGAAACACGGTACGGGGATAAAGGATCGAGCAAACTTCCGCGCGAGGCAGGAATCGATTAGGGGACAAAAGGCGAGCGGCGAGGAGGATCGTCGCGGTTCTGGCCCGTCTCGCCGCGCAAAACGCTTCGTTACCAGGGAAAATGAAGCAATATGACGGCCGGAGAGATCGCATTACTGGTTTCCCCATCGCGGATTTGTTACGGCCGGGTTGATTGTCGGTTGAAGTTAATTAGATTCCGGGGACATCGGATTTTTACGAACGCCTTTTTTGCCGGTGCTCGCCGCGCGACGATTGGACGACGATAATGGCCGCTGTCGTTTCAGCGAGGTCGGGCTGCTTTGACCGCGTTCGAGTCCTTTCTGGCGCTTGTTTCGACTATTCGGGGCGGAAAGTGTTAAATTAAGCGAGGTAATGGGGGAATGGTCAACAGGGTTTGGTTTCTTTCGGGACCGTTTTGTTGACGGTTGTGGGCGAATGCATGATAGCGTATTGAAGATTGCGATTGATTGAAATTGATGAATTTTTGTATGGGAAGTGTGAAATTATAGTTGTACACTAGTTGTGAATTAGTTGACTATTCAGTATTTAGTTCAGTACTTGTGCGATAGTTTCTATGCGTGATCTAAATTTAGTAACAAGTGAAATTTACTTTTGTTCTCTGATATGTCGTTATTATTTGTTTCGTTTGGCTATGCGACATAAATATGTATTTCTGAAACTTCTGTTAGCTTTTATTTGTAATATTTTGTTTTTCTTTGTACCCGCAGAGTCTAGTTACGCGATTTGCATTCACGTGAATCGAGAGTCAGGTATGTTCGGTTTAATATATTGTTTTGTGAGTTTTTGCGTGACCGTGCTGGAGAAAGTTAGTTTATTATTAATGGCTAGCTGAGCGAGATAGGAATTCGGTGTGAAGAACCAGGAGAATGAAGTGTTCATGAAAATGCATGGTTGATCTGTGTGTACGGTGAGTAATGAATATTGAATAATGAATTAATGAATATTAACAATAGAGAAACAGGGTTTCACTTCGAGTTTAAGGAAATAAAATTATTCTAATGTAGTGAATTTCAAGGATTTGTGCTTGTCATTTAAGTTTTCGATCTGGAATGAGTTTGGATGAGTTTGAGTAGTACTTGGAATAATGATTATAACCTTGGTTGTACAGGTAATTCTTTGGGAATTATTTGTAATCGACGAAGAGAAAGCAAAGACGTAATGTACGAAATCATAATAGGTCTGTCCTCCTTTCCTTCTTGTATCAGAAATTTCAGTTTCATCATTCGGGTAAACTCGCGAGATCAGACTAATCGTCTGTTGAATCTTGCAATTTCGGATGATTTTTTGGTCTCGTGACACAAGTTAAGTAACGCCTACACCGAGACAGTGATCCCGACGACACGATTTCCAAACTTTCTCTATCGCTGCAAACGTTCTCTTCTTTCACCTATAGAAAATCACTAATAGCAGTGACAGATTGCGCTAATAAATAATCAAACTAACCAACGAGAAACACTGTTTAAATAACTGAAATAAAATTCTTCATAATATAAGCTACAATAATCCTAGAAAATTTAATTACTTCCGTTCTGTTATTTCGCAAAATTAAATTAATAAAAAAACCTACCTCAAATTTTATTATATATATATATAGATAGATAGATAGATAGATTTTTTTTATTAATATATATAATACTTTCTTCGCGTCTTCTTTATATAACGTATAAAAGATATAATTATTTAAATATATAACATACATAAAATATATAATATATTACTAGTCGCCAATTAAAAATGCTTCTACTTCTTTATACAATATATAAAAAATATACAATAGTAGCTGTATATTTTAAGTTCTATAGAAAGGATACATAAAAATGTTATCTCACAAAAGAAACATATAATACGTTACTAACGCCCAATTAAAAATGATTTAAATCGTAGCCTAGCGGCCGACTCATCGGATTATCCGAATAATCAAGCGAATTCAATCAGTCTCATCGTGTCCACAGTTTTTCAATTAAACCTGATCGCGTAACCGGAACGGTTTGCAAATTAACATTAACGAAACACGCGATAAATACGGGGGCCGTTATGAAGTAACGTTTCGCATGAATATTTGCGACCGCGGTCCACCGGAAAATATCGCGACACGCGTTTGTAATTAGCGTAACGATGTATGCGATCCGGGGTTACACGCAAATTGCATAAATTGCAAACTTATCCGAATTACAGCCGAAAATCATTTCGACGCAGTCGATTAGTACTCCGGCCAATTCTGCGTAGAACCAACTAAATCAGTGTTGATAATTTACGCGGGAATCATAATGGACCGTGCGTGGTTGAACCGTGTCTCCATTATTCGAATGTACTGTTCCGATAACGGGAAGAATTTAGTCTGTAAACGTCGATCGATTTAATTGGCCGGAAGAATTTCATCTAGCTTATTTAGCAGCGTTAAACACGCGATTCCTTGAATGAACCGCAAACAATTTTTACAGAGTTCTTTAATTTCTTTGGTATAATTAAGCTGCAGATCCTTGTAAAATATACAGTTAATAAAATTGTCTGGAATTCCGAAATAAATAGAAATTTACTTTATAAGGAATCTGAATATATTGTAACTAACATGAAAACTTTATGAAACTTAATTATTACACTGGTTTTAATGTATTTATGCAATGATATTTAAAGGGTAAAAGCAACTTTCGAAGTCCATGTATTATCTACATCTATGAATTATTCAACGTTAATGCTTCTTCAAGAAATACTGAGTTTATGGTAAATACGTCTATAGAAATATGGTTATATATGAGCGATGGCTGTTTATTTACATCTTACACCGTGGTACTATCAATAGGATAAGAATTGCACGTATTAATTATAATCTAGTAAGGATACTTCAATATAGAAAGAGTTTATAATGTAAGCTCTGCAACTTTTATATTAATTTCAATTAATCTACCGATGATTCAACGATTAGATACTTAATTTAACGTAACTTAGTCACTGGTTAATTCGAAACATAAAAATAGCGTTACACACGAATGACAATATATACGTAACCATTAACAACGCAACAATAACCTCTTCATTAAAAATCTCCACAATATACTCATACAAAAATATTAATTCAAAAACCAACTCGAGAAACCAGTAATGACATATATTCCAAATAAAACGTAACAGTATGTTAACTTTCTAAAAATAGTTTTAACCCTTTACACTCGTATGTCATGCTGAAGATGACTCTACAAACTCGTTACACATAAAAAGATTATAAAAATTCAATCTTATAATAACACTAAACAAAATAAATCTAAAACCTGGAATTCTACTACCGTAAATTACTTCAATTCATTTCCCGAAAAGTAAATACAAATTCACAGCCAACGACACTGAAAATAAATCGAGTTCGAGGAGTTAAAATTCTCACAGATATCGAAAGCAGTAAACCAGTGTACATTATATAACATGCGTCAAGCCTGAAGAGGATAATCTAAATACCCAATAACTCGCGAGCAAAAAGAACCGCGGACCGCTATCCGATCTCCTGATCGTTAAATTAGGGATGAGCCCCGCTGAACTACATAAAGGCAGCCATCGAGTCGCGATCAAAATTGCCAACAGATGGGTCGAGAAGCCGCGGAACGAGACCGTGAAGCAGACTAAATGGGACTTGATATCGACAAGCTTTTATTAATGCCCCGATGTTCCGAGCACTCGGACAAATCGATGTAGAATATCCGCGAGCCTACTCGCGGATTCTGGCCGATCGCCAGGCCCGATCACGCTCGAGCGACTTTGCAGCTGCAGCCTGCAGAGGCTTCCTTAATGGACTCTTCCTCTAATCCCGGGCTCTGATCCACGAGAAGGAACGAACAAGGAGGAGAGGATGCGGTGGAGGGCCGGCCCGATTGAGTGTCCAGGTAAAGATACGTGACCAGTTTTCGAGAGTGGATCAGTTCCAGCGTCGTGGATCACGGTAATTGCCAGAGACCTTTGCCTCCATTTTGCTGCCCCTGCTCCTCGCCTCTGTAGGATTCTCTTTATATTGGCTGGCCCCCCCTTAAACGCGACATGTCTCCAGACATTTCTCTGTCGATAACCGAACAGGAAATTGCTTTTGTATCAGGCATTTTCGGGAATAAATGGCGGCGGCGCTGTAATTTGAGGGTTTGATGTGTGTAGCTTTAATTAACACGTTGACTGCCGCGTTACCGATGACCGGAGCTTCCAAATTACTTGACAATAATTATAATCTGTCAGATAACTGATGAATGAAAATATTTAACGTAAATTACTAGATAACAGTGTAAGCACTGCGATACCGAATAATAAGCAACTGTTCCTCTTTATCGTTGCTACAAAAGGATAAGCGATACATAAAATTCTGGTTTTCGTGGCAGTCATCGTGTTAACACGTTAAGCACTAAGAGAGTCTTGAACATTTCATGTATGATATGTACCTTAGTAGTAAAGGTAAATAGGAACAATCGTTAATTATTTGCCATCAGAATTCTTACATTACACTATTGCTAAGTGGTTTATATTATTAAATATTCGTAGTTGACAGCAGCCATCTTGCATATTGCGATTTTTTTTAAGAAATTTAAAAGCGTTGGTCGTCGGTGATTGATACGGAATTTAACACGTTAATTCTTGTGTTGATTCGAAGATAATGTTGTTATTTGGTTGCACTTTTCGTTATGGAGATGCGTGTTATGTATGCATTGGTATGAATATTTGAATAAACGTAACAAAGGAGAGTTGTTGAGATATTCTTTTGTAATGAAAATTCAAAGTCGCCTTTAAAGCGTTACAAGAATGATGGCTGCAGTGTCCTCATTATTTTACTTAGGTTTGAACGTATTAATATGTACATCGCAGCGAATATTTCCTTCCTGCCACGTGAATGCATTCATTTCTATGAAAAATTTAAAAAATTCTGAATTTCTAACTACATCCAACCTCTGCTACAAAAAAGAAAGATATTACAATAAGATACTTTCATTAAAAAAACACTTCAATTTAGAAGAACCATAACACAAACATCTAAGTATCTTCCTTAAAATCGAAAGACAATACTAAAATAAAGCCCGCCAATCACAAAAGAATACAACCCATGAGAACCTCAATTATAAACATGGACCCTCCGTCCAACTGAAAACTACACCGATACCGTTCAACTCAAACAAAATCGAAGGAATAAAACAGACAATGTAAGAATGTCTTAAAAACATCGAATGCTGTCAATTCGGTCCATCGCGGCGAGCAAATAAGGAATCGTCGAACGAAGCTGCACGGTTCGAAGGAACGACCAGGACTTCCTGTATGCTCTCTGCAAGAAACACAGAAAAACAAAGTTACGAGAGAGGTTCGGGAGAGGAGAGGGAAAGAAGAGAGGGGAAAGGACAGAGGCAAACGTATACACGGAGAGAACGGGGTTGGAAACGGAGTAGGGCATAACGAAAAAGACGAACGCGCGAGCACAAAGGTCTTTCAATCCTGGCAAAAAGGAGGAGGAGGAGAAGAAAACGTCCGACTCTCCTCAAGACCAAGTAAACGTTGACCTTTCGATGGCACACTTTCCCGATGGCGACGGAGGATCTGCTACGGAGACCTCTGGGTATCCTCTTCGCCGCGTGGCACACATAGTTCAAGACGCGACCTATCGCGTCGGCCGCCGCCGCCGCCGCCGCGCTATCTAACGAGGAAACGTCGCGCCGCTGAAGAAAGTCCCTAGGAATGCCGAGAGCTCGAGAAGGATCGAGCAATTTCTCTTTCGTTTCGTCTGCCGCGAACATTGTCCCGCGGACGTATCCGGGTCGGACGCTTCCCTATTTTCTTTCGGGCTTCGCGGCGACGGATCACGTAACTGAGAACTGCTTGCGATAGGCGAAGTTTGCGGAGCGGAGAAGTCTTCGACATTTTTGTCGGAATTGTTGAGGTGAAAGGATGAGGTGTTGTAGGAATTATGTAAGCTTGTTTATGTATGAAGTAATAGCATTTTATTGTCGATAAATCGAATCGTGGAGATTCATTTGATCTGATTTTCTCGGTTTGCAATTGTTAAAAGATGAGAGATGTTTGTGTGAGAAACTATTGAAGAATTTGATTTAGCACTATGTAAACTGAATTGTGAATCAATTGAAATCTCAATAGATACACTCTTGGAGTTTCTATGGAGGAATTTCAGAAAGTCGATTTGAGTGCTCGGTTGTTTTAGTGTTAAGTTCTATGAAGATTTGTTACGAAGTAGTTTGTTCTTTAATCGGGGTTTTGGTTTTACATAAGCATCACGCGTAAGATGGATTGAAATATAGTTAAATGAATTGTGTTTTTATAATGAAAATAGGATTAATATCCTTTTAACACTAGAACTATCAAACGGGTCAGAATGACTCATCTGAAATTTCTGCTTCGCGCGAAGGCACACTGACCTTTCTAAGGAATTTGTTTCATAAATCGGTTCGCTAATTCGAAAGTATAAATCAATCGAAATCTTAATAAATTTTCGTAGTTTGTACAAGAAAATACGTGTTGGACAATTTGATCGTTAGATAGTCTTAGTGTTAATGAAGTGAATAATTTAATTAAACCAAGCATGTTATCACGAAATGCATAGAAATAAGATTATTGATTCTATGTAATTATAATTCTGCACAGTGAAAAAGAATAATTAATATTTCAAATAATCAACGTATTCCATAAAAAATCTCCTCAAATCTCAACTAAAATTTCATTTAATATTTGCAACGAATATGGACCTTTAAACCCATCATCAGTTAAAAGTGTCAAAGTATTAAATCGAATAGTATTTTTCAACGAAACGATTCATGAATCATCAAAGGCCTCAAACGACTTTAGAAATCATATTTAGCTCGTGTATTGAGTTATCCTCGTTACGGTTGCTCCGGTGAACGGGGTGCGACCTTAACGCCGGGAAAACTGGTAATTTTCGCACTCGTACGGTAATTAAAGGTCTCATCGTACGAAGTAGTGTTCGTCAAGCGGAACGAAGCATTAATTGGCAAGATGAAAATGATACCGTACAACGGCTCTTGATTTAATTACGAGCCCAACTACTTTTTCTTACAGAGACGTCCCGGTTCGAACCGGTGAATTCCATGAATAAACGGACGAAACAATCATCGCCGACGATTCATTTACCGTTTTAACGTCTCTCATTCGCCATTTTTTTTCGAGAGAAGTTGTGTGTGTTGATTCGAGGGTGAATGCTGTTTCATGCTTACCACAAATACACCCTCGTCGAGCCTCGTTTTCTCGCCACTCTATTTACTCATGAATATACATGTCGCGATCCGTTATTCAATACCATTTTAACCTCATTTCTCTTTTTGGGTTACATGAAGTGGACTAAATCAAGTGCTGCGAAATGACTTCTCTGAAATCACTGCAAATATCGACTTTATTTTGTTCGAATTACCTGGGACAACTAGTTAATCATTTTTTTATGTTACCAAATGATTAAAGGCATGCATTATCCATTGCAATTTTTTAAAAAATTATTATTAAAATTTTCTTACGTGATAGCTTGGAAGAAGCTGCAACCGCAATTTCACCCTTAATTTTGTCTATTACATACTCTTATACTATTTCTATTTCTATAACGTAACAAAATATTTTTGATATCAATATTTATATACAGTACAATTCCTAATATTTCCAATATTTTTAAATATCAAAATTTCAAATATTACAAATATTCAATACTAGAACATTAACACCTCTTAACCCTTTGCACTCGGAAGTTTCTCACTAGAAATGTTGAACAGTTTTTGACGAGGCGAAAACGATATTCCTTGAAAACTAACTCGAAGGGAAATCACAAGTACGTTGAGGAACAAAGCTATTTTATTCCAATATTTCACATATTAAGACATTACACAAAGTGCAACACTAAATATCAGATTTTATAATTTTACCACGTTAAATCAAATGGTGACTGACAGTCGCCTTCCGAGTGCAAAGGGTTAATATTCTCAGTCAAAAGCAAACCACTAACAATTTCACTATTCCCTTAACCCTAATCGGACCACGATGTGACTTTGAGTCACATTTGAACTTTTCACTTAAATTTTTTTATTATTTCATATCACATTTCCAACAGTCTTTTGGGGCTTTTAAAATTCAGGCCCTATAAACAGAAACAATATGTTAATCATTCCTTTTATTCTCATAAGTGACTGAGTGACATCGTGGAATGATTCGTCATAAAAACACGTGGTACGATTGGGTTTAAAGAAATCACTACACTCGTATGAAACTTTTTGCAAACACTGCAAGGTCAACTGCAGACGAGATCGAGACAGAAAGACCAATACTCAAATTCCCGTAGGACAAAGGAATTCTATATTTAAACAGCTTCAAAGTTTTCCATCGGCAAGCCACAAAAAGATCCCGCATTCTTGGAACCATCTACCGATGGAAGCAAACTAGTTCCGTTGCTCGAGGGGTCGCGGATCATTTGCGTGAAGAATCAAACGGATCTCTCGTTAAGAGCAACTTAGCGGCGGACAAGAGGACCGAGGGAAATCTGGCCTCGGCCCTCCTCCGTCGAGTTTCCTCGAGGATCTCCTGGCCGGAGAGCTTCCCAGCAGGGCAAACTCATCAGTCTTGTCCAACTATCGACTGGGATCATCGATTTCGAGAAAATATCGGTATCCGGCCGGCGAACATTTCGCCGAACAGTAAACTTTCCCCGGGGCGAGCGGGAATAAACGGAGTATTGAAACGATCCCGCCGGAATTAACGCAGACATTTACACTTTTGCGCTCGCCTCGCGCTCCCAGTTTTCCGCGTTTTTTTCCCCCCTGCGCCAATAACGTAAAAATGAAATCTACGAAAGAGTATTTACCGGGAATATTGCGTCCCGCGGGATAATGCTACGAATTCAGGGCATTCAACGATGGGATTATAAAGAATACATTTTTTGCCGGAGCTTATCCGCTCGAAATGTACAACAAATCACTGTGGAACGACTGTCACCGCGATTCCCTTTATCGGGCTTTTGCGATCAGCCGGATTGAATTTTCGAATTCGTTTATCGCCGAAACGGATATGAGCAATATTCTTTTGGTAATGTTTCCGGTTTCGGTGATAGCAATACGGATTTTGGGATAATATTTCTGTTGTTCGTCGTTCTATGTGCTAGTTATTGACACGTCGCATACTGGTAACGAGAAATCTCGCTTTTATGTGAAGGCAGCTAGCTATGTAACTTTGTTAATGACTGCAGCATTTAAAGAAATAGTAAGTTTGACCAGAACTGATTGTCTGTTTAAAATATACTCAATAACAATACGATATTTTAGTTTTTCTATATGTATTGGTATAAATTGATCTCATTGAAAATCGCACAATTCAGTTTCTTATAATTAACATGCAATGTGTTAACACTAGAACTACCAAATGGATCAAAATGGTCCATTCCTTGATTTTTTCTTTTGCGATTACTGAAGAGATACGAATATCTCTTTGAGAAATTACTGAAGAAGCTGATTAAGATATACCTAAACTGAAGTTTAAACCAATTCAAATCTTAATGAATCCGTATTTGTAGTTTTAATAATGAAATTTTCAAAAGTCAGTTCAAGTGCTCGGTAGTTGTAGTATTAATAGATTGGCGACTGGAGATTTTATGCACAAGCTATGTCACCGGTTATTATTCAGTAATTAAGCATGAGAGTGAGACAATCTAAATGAAGTTCAATATACTTTATTTATACATAGTGAAGTGAAATGAAACTTTGGACGTACCCTTTACGTGAATTTTAATATTTTCCTTTGACAATATTCTAAGTTGCGATGTGTAAATATTGAAAAAAAACGAGTTAACTCGTGGCAGGTCAATAACGTTTGGACAAGAAAAGACGAGCTAACTCGTAACTGGTCAACAATGTGTTAAAATGTTGGTTAATTCATGTTGGATAGTTATCGCTTTTTATGCTTGGAGATTTGTTAAATTCCTTTTGCTGAGGGTTGTTGCGTCAGCAAACTATTAGCAATGTACGGTGCTTCTGTGATTAATGTTTGATTTTGCAACGAACCATCTTGACAAGTAACGATATTGTGGTGCGTATTTTCCGATTGAGCCAGACACAATTCATATGAAATTGAAGATTGATGTCGATGGACTTTACAGAAGGAAGTTTGCAAGAGACAAGAAATTAAACGAAGTGATTTACAAACATTTAGAAAGAAAGTTCATGTCTCGAGGCATCTTCTTACCTGCCTAGACACTTTCACCTGCTGAATCTACATCACACATTGAAGAAATTATGATATGTATCTTTTTTATCTTCCGTGTCTGCGTTCTTTTTAAATGACTGCTGGTAACGATTAATCACTGGTTAAAAGAAATAAATTTTCAGATTCACTATGAAACATGACTATTATCCATAGGGTTTTTATAATAGTGGCAGTTTATCTAAATGTAAAATAGAGTTGAAATTTATTGCCAGGGAATTTTGCAACGTTGCTGAAAGTTCGATAAAACTATTTAACAAATTTTCTAGTGGTTTCTGACTCTCTTTATATTACCATTTAATTAATGAAAAAGTTAGTTTATCACTTTAATTTAGAAGTTTCAAAAAAGTTCACGAAGGTCTAGTTAATACATCACTGGACCGTAATCATTTATGCAGATACAAATTACTCGTGTATATACAGTACACATAGAAACCATAATTTTTCCACAATCCTTACATTCCTTTCGATTCATTCATTATATACCTAATTCCACCAGCTTATCCAATTTTTCATTTTACACGCAATTTTATAATCGCGAAAGAACAATGTATTTTCTCTTTAAACTTTCTCCCGCTATCTCTTACCGTTCTCAAGATAATCCACGCGAAAGAAAAATTTACTGGCTTCACCCCTTCAAACTAAAATCCAGCACGAGAAAGGTTGCAATGTATTAGTCTTGACTTCTACAGACCAAGTTTCATAACTTTTGAAATTTCTGGGTTCGATAGCTCTCCTTGTAAGTCAAAAACTGTTCCATCCACACCGAGCATTTCAGGCAATGGTGTTCGATACTCCAAGATACAGCCGCCCATAAGACGTTCGAGCGTATTGCGAGTCAGTCACGCGAGCCGTGCGAGCGATTAAGCAATCAGCGACGCGCGAGCGTGCGACCGAGGGATCTATTAATTCGCGGTGTCAAAATAAACGTCGCGGTTCCGCAATCGACGTGCAAGGCGAGAGGAAGAGGGGAGGGGAGGGGAAGGGAGCAGCTCGTGCACGCGCGAAAATGTCAGACGTCTGTTCGGGTGAACGGCGGAGGCAAGCGGAGAGCAAAGTACGCGTCGAAGTAGGAGGAACCGTCGAATTCCTAACAATTATCGAGGATTACGGGATGGGAGAGGCCGCACCGAGAGAAAAGAGAAAAGCAGCGGCGGCGGGGTGGGGGAGGAGGCCGGAGAGATGCACGGTGTTTATTAGCCGCGGATATTTCGCCAGGGAATTTCGAAGCAATCTTTTCTGTTGCGCCGCTGGCATGCGCCGTGTTTCATCGCGACGCAACGCCACCGATGCAATTAGCGAGACCGCAGCCCCGGTAATCGTTGGCCGGCCGTTGCTCAATTTAAATAATCTTCCGAGTGTATAGGGTGGCTTCAAAGGGGATCGGATATTTGGTAGCGTTTTTTCAGTGATTGAAGGAAGTAAAAAGTATGTAATCAATGTCGGTCTTGAAATGGGTTCTTTTGATGGGAAATGTAGTTTTAGCTTTTATTAGTGTTTGATTCTATCAGTGAATTTTTCTGCAATATATATTTTGTGCAATTCGTAGGATATTGAATCTTTCTTGAATGCTAGTGATTTTCTGTTCTGAAATAATTAAAAATGGGACTGTAGATGAATACTTTGGTTGTTGAAGTAATGAGAGGTTCATGCGTGGTTGTCTTTTTTATGGTATTTGGAAGTTTCATGGATAATTTGGGTTTTGATGGGGAGAGTTTGTAGTATTCTGTGGAATGGAAGAGTAGTAAATACTAATACTAATACTAACATACAGAAAATTAATGTTGATAAATACTAATGCAAAGAATATGAGCTTATTATGTATTTTATTTAAGACGCATGTTGGTTAAACACTTTTCACTTCGTTTCGAGTTCGTTTTGATTAGAAACTTCTTGTTTTTCTTTATGAATACTCTAAATATATGTCCTTCAATTATCGAATCATTTTCATAGAAACGCCACGTATACCTCTATCGCCTCCAGAACCGAGCCAACGGTCAATTGGAGGATTCTGACGAATTCGGTTTACACAAGAGAGACGGAGGCCCAAATGCATACATAGGGGATGCGCTTGAATGCACCTGCGTCGATGCTCGGCCGTGGCTAATTAAATCTCCGCCGCGTCTACGATGCTCGACGACTGCTATACGGGATTGTAATTGATGCAATTTATGATCGTTATCGAATCCGACGACCTAGGCACGCGGGAACATGACAGTGAGAATTATAGAGATGGTTAATGAGTCGGAAAAATCTCGTCCCTTTGGTGATAGGCCTGATGATGTGTCTAGAATGTGTTTGGATCGGTCAGCGAACATTCTTTGCGATAATGAAGTGTATTACTTATTTATTAATTTATTCATCATCCTATGGGCACTAATTATACATACAGTTATCAATCAGCATATCATGTGCTGCTGAATTACTTCTGAAAGCCCATATACAATGCAAATCGTGTTATGTTAAACTGACCACTTATTATGCAAGGGTTAATGAAGCGTTTTGCATGATGTTTCTAGGATAAAAATGTAAATCGTTTGATGTGCGATAGAATCAAGAAACTGGGGCAACGCGCGTCGACTGCCATGTCACTCAAATTTGGATGACCCAAATGTTTGTACAGATTTACAAATTAATCGCATGTGCGTCACATAAATCTATAAAATGGTTAAAGGAGAGTTTAACCATGAGTTTTCAAGTGAAATTGAAGCTTTGCAATGAAAGAAATAAGTAACAATAACTAGTAACAATAATTAGCACTCAAGCTGCCAGCCATAAGCAAAGATCACCGTATGTTACAGTTTTCCTTTATCTTCGACCCTTTACTCTATAATAACGTGTCAGACTCGTGGAGAAGATTTTAAATAGAATTGAACGAACATAAATATTACTCGATCCTTGTGAATTCAAATGAAATATTCTTCTTCTGCTATCAATTATTATACCGTAGAGCAAACGTGGACGTAGAATATACTCAGAATTCTTCTCCCTTTTTCATAAATTATTAATGACAAAGTATTCGTACCGATCATAGTTGAGGAATAAATCGTACAAGGTTAAAGTGTTTTCCAGCTTCCCAATAATTTGATCCCCTGACCTATGGTACCTTTCCCAATCGTGCTCAACAAAGATATTTTATTATCCATGATTCATTGGAAAAAGAGGAAAATTCGACACTCATTCTATGTCTACTACTCACAAACATTACAATTAATAATAGAAAAATAACATCCAATTGGGACTTGGAAGAATTAATTGATACCTATATTTGTTAAATTCTATTCGAAACCTTCACCACGAGTCTGACACGATATTCTAAAGCAAGGAGTTTAAATGTCCGTGGTACTAATGTCTACCATTCAGGACGAAAGGATTAACTAAGTCGCTTTAACCATCTACAATATAATGAGCGCCGAGATATGAACTCCTAGCAAACCCACGCCCATTGTCACCTCAATGTTCCTCAAAGCCAAATCGTCTCCATGCTTCGCCCCACGCAAACACCGGCGAATTTTCGAGCAGTGCTAGTAAATCGTCCCGAATTATCGATCGCAATTTAGCCGGCACGTTTTCCCAGGCCGGCCGGGCAAAAGAGACCATCCCCCATCTTCCTGGCGTATAAATCCGCATCGTCGAAGGAAAGAATCGCCGCAGTAAACCGCGGAACCGCCAGGGGAGAGTCTGAACCGAGGGAGCCGAACCGTCTGGGGAGCCGTCGGAACAAACAACTGGAACGCGGACATAGAGATAGGCATTCTCTACCATCCCGGCTACCAACCGGATATAAATCCGCCCACTCGATGTCACGGGCCAGGAGCGAAAGAGAAAAACTGGGTGCCCAGGTTAGGCGGTTTCAGGTGAGGGAAACCGAGTGGCTGCTGGGACAGGGGGACCAAAAGTTAGCAAAGAGCTGAGCTTTTTGGACACCGGCCAAAAACTCGACCGGAGGAAAACGCTACAGCGGAGTTAGCTCCCTTTTCAAAGGATCGTCCTTTTCACTGACAGACTCGCGGATCATGAGATTTTCTTGCTTCAAAGTAATTTGTTGCGGTAGTAGTGTCGTTACACATTGTATGTTCGTCGAGTAACTTTTTAATAATTATTGTTGAGAAGGGAAGGTTTTTTTGCACATCGGTCAGGGCTTTGACCGAAGAGAAAGGTAACAGAGTTAGGCTGTTCGATGGATTCTTTTTTATTTGAACTCGTAGATACTAGAATAAAACTCATATATCTATGATACTCATAGATAAGTCATAGATAGTTTATTAAAAAATTTCCTAGTTTCCAATTTACATGGTGAGTGTTATTATACTTCATGTGTTCATTGAATAATTACTTTTCTAAAGCAGAATTATGTTATCACTTCATCTTTAACACTAAAACTATCAGATGGGTTGAAAAGATCTATCCCTGACGTCTTCCTTTTGGAATTATTACGAAGATAACAAATGTTTCTCTGAAAAATGATTAAAGAAATTGATTTAGCAATACGAGAACTGAATTGCAGATTAATTAAAGTTTTAATGGATGCACTCTTAAAGTTTCTATAAAGAAATTTCAAACAGTCAATATAGCTGAGTAGTTTTAGTGCTAAGAAGAAGAAAGATTACGTTTTTTGGAGAACGATCAGAAATATGACTAGAGGAAAACATTGCCTTTTGCATTCGCAAACTCACAGTAGTTCACTAATCAATAGATTTTCTAGTTTCATACTAATTGTATTCTAAATACCATCATTATACAGTAGACCCTTATGACAATTCAGATAAAAATAGAATTACAATAGAAAATGGCTTCTCCTATCAAATGCTACAAAAATCCTACAACCTGTTACATATATTCTTTGGTATTATATGAATCGTACACAATTCCAAATTTTCAAATTTCCTATGGGACATAAATGCACAGAAGTCCCCAATCACTACACTCCATGTCCTCATTGGGTGATTATTTTGCCAAAGTAAAATCATCGTTAAGAAGAAGCGAAGTTAGGCTTCTTGGACATCAGCCAGAAACTTGGCTAGATGAAAAGGCTACAGCATTGAATGAGTTCGTTTTCAAAGGATCCTTTTTGGATAGAAACGCGGAGAGCATTCTGCGTTCAAAGGAAACGCTTCACCCGCGAGAAAGGAAGCGCGACGAAGCTTGTTCAGAGGTCCAAGTCGCGGGACCATCGCCATTTTCGGACAGATCGGGTCTACTCCGACGCGGGAGTTATTCGCGCTGGTTTGCGGTCGAAACTGGGACAAAGGGAAGTTACGGTGACAAGTTGTAAGCTGGGGATTCTATGGAAACGGGCTCGCTCTTCGGGCGAATTTTGGTGGTTAGTTTTGCGGAGTTCGGAGATTTTTTCCCCTCGGTTTTTTTTACACAGTTTTTCAAAGGTTTATGGACGTTGGAGTTTGAACTTTTGTTGCGGCTACGTCCTTGAAGAATGTGTTTGCTTTCGCAATGAAATGCAGGTTGCTGTGTGGACGTTTAATACTTCATTAATTTCTTCTACTTTGATTTTAATTTAAATTTAATTGTTACTTGTGTATTCATTTGAATTGGTGGAATTTATAGTGTGAGAGACTTAATAAGGTTAGTCCTTTACAGGGAAAAATTCCTGAAACGTGAAAGGAATTTTTGTTATGTCAAGCAAAGTAATTAGTGGCTAAGGAAAATTAATTAATCGTGTTTTATGCATAGGTTGTTTTTTTCATTTATATGGAAGCTTAAGTCTTACCAGTGAATGAGGTTAATGAAAATAATTCATTACTTTCTGAGTGGAAAAAGTAGAAGTTATTAGAGTTAATGACTGTAGCCATTGATTGAGTACTTACTTCTAAGATAATTTTAATGTAAAGTCTGACATGGGGTCTTACGATATTAACGATAATCGTATGGTTTTTGGAGTATTCATCGTACAATGGCAGCTTTCGCTCACATAACTTGCAAATATGGATGTCTGTTTATGAAAGTTAATGAGAATGCCATTAAGCAGGTGTTTGAGTATTGAATTTGTGCATAGCGGCGAAATACAATTTCCAGATAATTAATCGTCGACAATATTGTTCCACTAATCACACCGCATATTCTCGTTTTCCATTGCGTTAATGATTTTAATAGATTGGACGTAATTACAATATATCGCGTGCACTACAATTACATTATGATTAAATTGCAGACAATTACAGAAATGCTATTAATCATTACTAAAACCATTCAAAGAAACCAACATTAAGAAAAATACAAATCTCCTTTATAATAACTAAAAAATCCACAGTCTCTTAATTTTTTAAGAATTCACTAATCAGACTAACTTAAATAAAACAACAAAATCCCCATACCATAATTTACAATTCTAAAACTGATCCTTCTAATTCGTTTACGATCAATATAATTTTTTATCAAGTTTTCCATCGATGACTCGCTGCATCGAAATGCAGTGTTTCAAATAATTCCCAAGATAATTCGAGATGTCTGTTCTTAAGACCAGTATCTCGGATCGATAACAACCAGGCCAGAGACTGGCTCGGTACAATCGAACGTGATCGTCGGCAGAAAGTTCGCCCCGAAGAATTGGCTTATAAAGCCCAGGCTTCCGGTGTACTTCTGCTTCTTTGAAGAGTCGTTTCCGATCGAATCATCAAACGTAACTAATTACATTTCCAAGATGAACCTTCAGATATGCATTTTCAAGAGATGCATCCGAAGATGCTCTGATCCTATTGGACCCGGAATCATGATCTTAACTCTTTTTCGACCTGCACTTTCTTTGAGTCTTAACTCCTGTTTAAAATTGATACAGAGATACTTCTTAATGTATACTTCTTAATCACATGCTGCAGAATAAGATTATACACTTCGATGTACATTTTAATTGACATTATATTCGATATTAATATCGAAATAAAATGGTAAATTTAGTAAATTCTGAATTTTATGCAGTTCTATAAAATTCTACTGATTACGAGTGGAAAGATAATCTAATAACGTTCATTACTTTTTATTTAATTCTTTGCGAATAGATTACGTTACACGCGAGAAAATTATTTAATTTTTACCTCTACGATCAAAAGGCTAATTACTTGCGTATTAAATGGTACCTTTAACCAAAAGGAATTTTCAGATGATTTTTCATTTATATTCATTTATATTGAAGAGATGATTCTTGCATTGGTCTTTTTCCACTGCTAGTACTGTGATTTGTTCACATTTCCTTTACAACTGTCGCTTATTTCATTAGCATGTATTATTGTGCATTGAATACGTTCGAGTATAAAGCTGACACGACTAATTGGAAAGTCGATCGCTTAATGCGTACGATGAACGGAGCGGAAGCAATAATAGATGTGGTTGCAGCGTTACGTGAATGAAAATTTAATTATTTCGATCAGAAAGAATGGGGGGAAACGAAAAATTATAATTATATTCGTTATATATGTAGGTACGATGTGAAACATGATCTGTGCATTGTAAATAACGTGAGTGTACATGCATAATATTAACTTTTAATATCTAATTTCGATTTTTCGAACTTGTTCGTTTAATTCTACGAATGGCCTAGAAATCTACCACTACTCATAATGTTAACAGGTTAGATTAAGTTTGTTTAAAAATGTGTCTTATCATAGAAACTGGCTCACGATATCAGTTATACAAATACCATTATTTTTTAATTTTGAGATAAGGGCTATCAAAAGATAATAAGTTTAAAGTGTCCCGAATATAAAGACTTTTTAATACTTCACGATCTTACAATAATCATAAATCATATTTCTCAAGCATTACCTAGTATTCAAGAAGTATATTTTATTGGAATAATCATTCGAATAATATCATAAAATACCGTCAACTTGTAACAATAAAATATCAACAATATTCCATTTGCATTAATCAAACAAATTAGCATGAAATTTATAACGATTTATCTGCAATTATATCAGTCACCTATAAGAACATCAATGCCAAACAAATATATTCGATAACATAAATAACAAAGACAAAATAAATGAAATAAATAAAACAAAGTGAAACCTGCAACATTTAATGCTCAATCGTTATTTCTAGCACCATTTACTTCTCTCTAATGCAACAAAATAAACGATAAGCATACAAAATGCTAAAAATTCTTCCACTCGGCACATTAATCATCTTCTAGAGATCCAAAAAAAGAGAAAAACACTTCACCGCCAAAGGCAACCGTTTCTTCAAAATTTCTTCCGCCAACAAAACACAAAACACGTCGGCCGTACAATAAATATTCGTTTACAGGGAAACAATGCAGCGGCATCTGGAGGGAAACGACGCGAAGTTCCCTCACGCCGAAAACTTGGAATCTCTTTCGGCAGTGTTCCGTCGCCGTTAGACCTCCGCGCCGGTAATATATCACGAATATTAGTTTCCAGGCGAAAAGAACGACGACGGAAGCGAGAGGGAAGAAAAAATGGGGGGGAGGAACGAGTGAATATAAGACGGGTAGAAATCGACGATGCGCTTTGGGAATATTTCAAATAATATTTCCCCGCGGTCGCGCCCGTACATCCGCGAGTACTGCTTTAATTGGACGGATTCCAATCAGCGCGGCAATCGAATCATGTATAGGACTGGCGGTCGTGGAAAGCAATCTGCCGATAAAACGAACAAGTATGCCTCAATTTTAGCCGAGGAAATCAAAGATATCGACCCCGACAACCGGCTCCCGCTTAATTTACCCGGCAAATTATTCGGGGGAATAAATTTTACACGGTAATTCCCTCCGTCTACGTCTATTTAATCACATTTTTAAAACACATATCGCGTCAGCCCGTCCCTCCACTCGTGAACTTGGGAATTGAACGACAATTATTTCGTTCGATCGAATTTTCGCGAATCGACGTTATTAGCTATAATTTTGAGTTATTGCGTCAAGATGGATTTAATAGGCTGTTTAAATTTAAGGTTAATTATTTGAGTATAGGTGCAGTTACTAGGAAAATTTTTTGATTAGATATATTTTCTTGGCAATTATGTTAATAATAGTTGACTAATGTTAAATGTAAGTTTTAATTTATCAATAATATTGGTAATAACTAGTATTAAATGTAAATATAAATTTATTAACAATATTGGTAGCGCTTAACTAGTATTAAATACAAATTTAAATTTATTAATGATATTAACAACACTACTAACATAAAACATAAATTCAAACATATTAGTAACACTTATCTTTATTAAATATAAATACAACAATTCTATTTACTGCATCCAGCATACACATAAATATAATTCCTTCAATCCACCTACTTTCACGCCGCCATAAACAATGTCCTTAACTTCCACTTCATTTCAAACTCCCCAATTCCCCATTCCTCCAATTTCAACTTCCGAACCTTAAATTCTAAATTATAATTATTCCATGCTAACCATTCTGTAAATCAACAATCGTCCAGCTAACATTCCGCAACTAACAAACTGAACGCTCCTCAAAAATGAACCCATTAACTCTCCATCTCTCCCAGCGTTCAGTAGTTTTCGCGTTACAGAGGATTCGCCGTCAAAACATCGCTCGCAAAATATTATCTACCCCTAAACTACCAACGGGATCATTAAGGAATATGGCGTTCCGTCTTCCGTCGGCGTCGTCGCCGGTCGACGTTTCAACCTCGACTTCCCTATCGCCGGCAATCTCCTTCTCCACGGTGAATCCACATTTCCGCGCCACACACCTCCTCCGCGCGGAGGATCTCGACTCCGCGGGATTAGATTACGGCGTAAGCGGCTTATTTATCGCCGCGGCGCGGAGTCGCGACTGCACCGTAATCAACGCGCCGAGAAACATTCCCCGAAACGCGCCGTCGCGTCTTCCCGGCGGAAATCTCGCATCGACGCAGCCCGACATTCCTCAATGCGACGAGATTTTTCGACAACGGAACGCGGATTCCAGACACGCGCGGATACGAAAGCTGCGGCGCAGAATTTATTGCCTCTCGTGTGTTCCGACGAGATTGTTCCGCGATAAGATTCGAGGTCTGATAAGTTGATGGGACCGGGAGATGTTGATTCAATCGAGACGATACGCGTTGTCGGGCTAAAGTTTCGAACTGTATGTGAAATTAGGGCTGGTTGTGTGTGCATGTAGGTGCAGTTGCGAACGACTATATTAACTCTTTGCACTTTGAATTTCTTTCGCATTTTTTCTTCGATAATTCTGTAGTATTACGATGTTTAATTTGAAATGTATTTTAAAAAATAGATAGTTTTTAGAGAGTAGTGTAAACGATTCTTCTTAGTAATAATATTGAAAATAACGTGATAATATAATGTATTTTAAAAATTGGCAAAGAAGCACACCTGTGAAAAAACTGATGTAGTCACGCTCGACGTACGAGCGCAAAGAGTTAATCATGTTAATAATAGTTAACAAATATTAGATGTAAGTTTATTCGTGATATTGATAACACTTAACTAGTGTTAAATATACATTTAATAATAATATTGACAACAGTTAACTAATATTACGTATAAACTTAAATTTATTAATGATATTAAGAACACTAATACATTGATATAAACGTCACAAATTAAGAGTCATATATCTTATAAATATATAAACGAAATAACAAAAATTGTATATCTTTATGTATGACTAATACACATGTGCAAGTTAGTTGGTGAATTAAATAATTGACATTAATAAAGAATGAGTGATACCAGTGTGACAAGCTCTAAGAGTGTCCAATAAAACTTGTCTCGCTCTTTCTTCCCAATAACTAATAAACACATTAATGTCGTTTGACGAAAACGGTGAAACAGAAGAATTCACATAAAATGTTCTAGTCATTCGCGATTCACCTCCTATTTTCCGTTAAACAGACGAGAGCGGCATGTTTGCACCGACTCGATCGAATAATGCTACAAATCCCAATATACTCCGCGATTGCTCAATATCTAGCCAATCGATAGACAAACATCAGGGAATCGTTGCAATTTACCGCGATCCCAGACAGTCGAACGAGAATCTTATTGAACGACTATCTGACGTACGAACGAAAAAGAAACGAGAAGAACCAAGTAGTTACGGTAGCCTCTAATTAATTCCATCTCCTCGAAAGAGAGACGGGTCTGAAATAAAGCTGTCGCAACGCGTGACGCGTATATCGAATCGATCCATGGCTGATCAAACGAGTCATCCGCCGGGATATCGCAATCTCCGCGATTGAAAACCGCGCACGGCGCTTCGGATTGCCGGATTAGGAAAGAAAATGATAAATAGTCCGAAATAATTTTTCATTAATCGCATTGCCGTACGTTCGCGTGCCCTGAATCGAGCGCAACTAAAATCAAATCGATTACGAGTGGAGAAGATAAATTCCAAAATGAATTTCTCATTAATTGCAGTACTATCCCCTATATATTCGAGTATAATCAACGGGACTAACATCAAATCAAAGGGGTTACTAGTTTTTGAAATATTAATAATAACATAATTATATATTCTAATAAGTTATATACAATAATGAATGATACTAATGAAAACAATTAATAATCATCAGAAAACAATAAGTAACATTAACAAAGAGATATTAATAATAAATATAACTTACTAATACATCAATTTTCAATTGATTTAATACCAGAAATCACTGTGCGTTTATAGTGCAGAAAATATTGAATAATGTTTATACGTTCCATTATCTTCAATTTTGGATCTTTTTTTTAATTGTACTGTCCGTATCAATATGCGCGTATCGAATAATCGAACCGGATATGTGGTCATGCAATCGACAGAGGAAAACCGACGGAACGAAAGAGGAAAAAAAACGAACGGGTTCGTTCCCTTTCGGGGGATCCGGTGCACGGCGAGCCGAACAAGTGTCGTCGCCAGTGCCCGACACTTTTCCGCTCTCTTTCGTCCACTTTCTTTCGCGTTCCCGCGCCGGGAGACCACGTGGCTTGTGAAAGAAGCTGCTGCGAATTAAAATTCCGTCGCCGACTCGCCTCGCTCGTCAGCTGATACACGTTCACGCAACGACGAACGGTCTCGAGCCTTTTTCGAGGATGTTGAGAAACGGCCGGTTTTGTAGCGATAGGTGCACTGTTAGTCAAGAGTTTGGTAGTCGCTTCTAATATTCGTGGTTTGTAAGGGAAAATAAAGTAAATAATCAAGTAAATAGTCAAGTAAACATTCAAGTAAAAAATGAAGTAAATTATCATGTAAATAATGAAGTGAATAATGAAATAAAAAATTTGTGGTACCTACTTTATTTTTAGAAACTTTATCCTAATTCCTTTTTTGGTATCGAATCGGTTGCGTTTTATTTCAAGAAGCATTACCGTTTCAACTGATTCTATTTTCTACTATTACTTTTACATTAATTGCGTAATATGATCTTTTTTTAGAACATACGTTTCATTTTTCTTCTTATATCATTATATTCACGAGAGTTATAACATTTCGTCCTTTATCATCAATTTAAAACTATAATTTTCAGTAACTACAGATTAATGATTGTAATCTCATTTTTGTATTTTATACAACTTCTTAACGCTCTTCTTGTTTAACTCGTAGATGTTTATAAAGTAAAATCACCATTAAGAAGAGGAATCGTTATTTTCTTATACCTGTAAATCATCGATTTAACGACGATACTGTAGTACAATTTAATTATTGGTTGAAAATTCAGGTTGTGTCAATAATGCACGCTAGATCCTATCATAGTCCTATAGACTCTATGTCAATAAGAAAATACAGATTGCTCTTTAACGTGATAGAAACGGCAACGTTACAGCCGCGTGTGTAAACGTTACGGCTCTATTTGCAAACGATCAGGAACCCGGAATTTGCTCAGGTGAATTCAGTGCTTTTTCGAGTGAAGAATAATCATTTCTAATCGCTGTCAATTGTAATGTACGACGAAGAGTAATTGTAATTAGGTACACTTGATTCTACGAATTTTTCATATCGAAATAATGTTACAGGCAGTCTTCAAAAACTGAAATTTTACGGTGAAATTTTGACGAAGCATCCAAATGACTTGATTAAAATTAATTAAGATCGAATACAAATATTGACGAGAATCCAATTAATCAGTAAAAAGACACGAATGAATGAAAATCTACATACAATATTCAATAAAGAGTTTTTAATTGGAAATTATTAAAATCAGAACGTATCGAATTGTCTTCAACCAATTATTTTTAACGATGAACACGTTGACAATTCGAAAAATACAGAAGTAATATTCGATAGTAATTCAATAAATACACTATATTAATATAGATTATTTTTTCCTATAAGATTTCTAATAATACACATTGCATCAAACGCACGTGCCAGTTAAAAAGTATTGTTCGAAAGATACAGAAGCTTTTGTAAACTCTATAGAATCCTCAAAAACAAATTCACCAAATGTATTTGGTTAAATTATTAAATAAAACTAAGGAATAAGAAAATTGTATTAAACTAGCATGTCACCTTCAGAAAATTCCTCCAATAAGTTTCGATTAGATATCACAATAAAATAAAGATAAAAATCAAATAATGATTTAACACTGCGTAATTTCAATCGATTTATCTGTAACGCCTAGGGTGACAAATAATCTCTGGCTCGTTCAACTGATAAATATCTATTGCGATAAGAAATCATTCACAGACGGAGTAATTTGATCCTGCGTAACAGATAAATTGCTGCTATTTCATAGCTCGTATGGATAGGTATTTGCTATATAATTAGTAAAAGCTGCTTTATTTCTTACGTAGATAAATCTTGCGTATTGCGACCATTGACGTTATTCCGACTGGTCTCGAAAATCAATTCGGCTTAAGTAAATAATATTTCGAAGCCAATATGAGCAAATATTTCACATTGGTGGTTCATTATCGCAGACCCAATTAATGCCTCGAATGTCATTCCTATCACTAGTGAGTAGAAAATGATCAGCTCACGGTGACTGCGGATAAAAACTTGATGCGAATGTCCCAGTCAGTCTATTTTATTAAAATTCTTAAGCTAACGGTTCCTCTTGACGACCGAACGAATTCCTTTAGTCTAACATAAACCTGAACCTCGGTATTTCATGTGCCAGTTGAATTCTTCATTTAACTATTTCCTTTTATTTCATTTATTTTTCACCGGTTACTATCATTTACTTTAATAAATTCGAGTTCCTCCTTTTTCTTCAACTTTAGAGTCGTCAGATGACTTCGCAATGTTATCATTACTGAAATCATAGAGGTAACTCTATCAGAATCGAATCGAATTAAATGTCAATAAATGAAACCTTAGGCATTCAGGAAAATCTGAATAAATGTATCGCAAAAGAAACGTTGTAGTACTGAAATCGGGTAGTATTAGAAAAAATACTACAAATTTGTTCAATTTTTATCGATGATCTTGCTGACTACGTTAACACAGTCGTTACTGTCATCTATCTCAATGGATAATATATATTATACACTACAAATGCTTCAATATACACACTGCATCCTCTTTATAAACCGATAAAAAATGTGCCAAAGAAGAATAATTCATTTAACTATTTCTATAGGAAACATGTAACGTGATTAATAATCCCATCAATGTGTGTCAAAGCCAATCTAGCTCCGTATTGTACCTCCACATACCAAACTATTCAAGAATCCATTATTCCTTCTTACTGCCTTCTAAATCTAAATCAAGAACCATGTTCAAAGACAAGCTTCACAAAAGCAACCTTAGCATGAAATGTTATATTTTCCAGTAAATTGTTAACCACAAGTACTTCCAACAAGTGCAACTGTGAAACTAAACCATAAAACAAGATATTAATCAAGATCCTACCGCATTCCTTCTCACTTCCACCTAAATCCGAATGAAGAACCATTTTCAAAGACAAGCTTCACAGAAGCAACCTTAGCATAGCATATTTATTTTCCAGTAAATTATTAACAATAAGTAGTTCCAACAACTCGAACTGCGAAACTAAATCATAAAACAAGATATTAATCAAGATCCTACCGCATTCCTTCTCACTTCCACTACTCGTATCGTTAATCATTTACAAAGACGATCTACTTACATCTCACAGAAGCAATCGTCGGCCAGTCGGCACGAACTCCCACAATCCCACACCCACGCACCGCATGTATCGAAGTTCCGGCGCCCAGGCTGGCCGTTCGGCCGACGTATCCTCCGGTCCACGCGTTCAAATCACCCACTGAACCCGCGGAACCGATTTTCACCGAGGAACCGTGACGGACGCACAGAGGCACGCGCGACGCGGAGACAAAGGCCGGCGATCCGAGAACGATCGGCGGGTAACGGCGGCGGGCCACGAGGGAACCGGCATACCTGGCGACGACCAGGCGTTAACTGAAAGCGTATGGCGGCCGAGGAACGCCGACCGCCGCGGCCAGTACACCTGTGTGCCCCCCTCGAGTAGGAGAAGGCGAGCGAAGGTAGGAGAGGCCGCCAGGCCGAAGGAGAGGACCGACACTCCCGATACGACCTTTACACAAGAGATATGTTTACCACGATAAACGGTAAACGATGCGACGCGACGAAACGTTCCTGTGCCTGACGAAATTCACAAGGGGAAACTGCTCGAGGAATTTTTCAATGGTTTTCCGGGTTTCTGGTTTTCTGGGATGGCTATTGGGGAATTATTCTTTTGTTTCTTAACACACCGTGTACCGACTAATTTTCAGAAAACTGAACTGAGCGGATGGCAATTTTCAATGAGATTAACTTATATGACTATACATACAAAAATTCAGATAACATTGTTATGTAATATATTTTAAATAGATAATCAATTCGAATCAAATTTAATATTTTTTTAAGTGCTGCGGTAAATAGCAAAGTTGCATAGCTAAGTGTCTTTATATAGAAACGAAGTTTCTCGTTACCAGTACGCAACGAATTAATTGTTTTAAGCATTTATTTTTTTTTTTTAATTGTCTGGAACGTTTATCGGGGAGTTTTTCATTTTTTTAGTAATCTTAAAGGTTATCGGGGAATTATTTTCGTTTTGAATTTTCTTGAACGTTTATCGGGGTATCGTTCTTTTCCTTCTTGGTAATCGTAAAGATTTAGCGGAGAGTTACTTACTTTTTGAATTTTCTTGGAGGTTTGTCGGGGAATTATTGTTTTCCTTTTTGGTTTCCTTAACGGTTTGTACCGGAATTATTCTTCTCTTCTCGAGTTTTCTTGAACATCTGTGGAGGATGTATTCTCTTCTTTTCTGTCTTTGTTAAGGATTTGTCGGAGAATTTTGTTTTCTTCTTTTTAAAAAGAGTGAAGTGATAGTTGGCTTCAAGTTCTTTTCTTGGAGAACGTAATTCTATTTATATCAGAAGTAGTTGTGCTTTTTAATTACCTACATATTTCATTTCAGGATGACAGGAGTGCTATTATAATTTTCAGTATTTATGGAGGTTAAAATTCTGTATGTATCATTTAAACTTCTTTTGAATAGATATCCATCTACGAAACTTGTAAGTAGCACAATTTGTTAGTCAAATATTTGAACCGGATAATAATTATTACCGTTGCGATTATTCAAAATAAACCAATTATTTCCAATGATTTGAACAGTTAATTTTCATTTACTCCTCATATTTATTTTATTTTATTTATTAAATGTAGTAACTGATTTAGTGTAATACATTTTTAAATGTTCTTGAAACGTCCACAACGTAATTGGTTGACGACGAGAGTTTGTTTTGTATACTTTAACACCCTTCCACTCGAGTTATGTGTTTGGATTAAAAGTAAAGAAAATTATAAGTCATATGTTTTCATTCTCCAGGTGCTGACGTTTACAGTTCGAAGCATCAGTGTCATCAAGTTGCAAGTCATTCATTTTCTTAAATCCTTCTTCCAACTTTTTGATGCGTGACGGTCATAATGCCAGTAATCTAAAGCATTGTCGCAATTCCCAATGTCATTTTACCCTTCATCTTTGATAATCTCCCTTATTACTCCTTTAATTTTAGTACATTGTCATACATCGTATTTCCAGGAATCATTTTTCAACAAAAATCCATTTTCTTCTTCTCTTCTTCAGTAAAATGCAGTTTCCAATTACACATAACCATCAAATTATAATTCTGAAAACAATTACTTACAATTCTTATTACATCGTTTAATATCCAATCTACTTGAAAGTAAATTAACATTTATTAAGAACTAATAATTGCATATAGAATTCACTTATTCGACTCACTATATCGTGCAATACCATCTGCATCTAAAACTTGCAACACCCTAACACTGGAACTTACTTGTTTCGTAATTATTGACACCTTAAAACCATTAAATATTCGAAATGATTTCGAAACTAAATAGTATCGCTTGAATAGTACAATGAATATCCGAAGAAACTGAAAACAATCTATCGTTACAATTTTTATACAGCTTACAAATCAATCACATTAACACTAAAACTACCAAACGTGTCAGAATTACCCATTCTCGATGTCTTCTTGTAATTATTAATAAGATAACAAATGTTTCCCTGAAAAATCATTAAAGAAACTGATTCAACAGTAGCCAAACTAAATTATAAACCAATTAAACTCTCAGCAGATACTGGAATCTTGGAGTTTCTATAGAGAAATTTCAAAGAATCAGTGCAACTGCAGTTTCAGTGTTAAATGCTCAGTAGTTTCAACGTTAGAAGCAAAATTACTCGACACAAATTTTACAATGGCATACATTTAATTCGTTCAAACATAATAGATGTTTTCCACATTCCGTCGTCCTCCAAGGACAACGCACATTATCGTTATAAAACTCTTCCCGAGAAAGAAGTGCTCCGCTCCCCCATTGAACTTCGTAGTAACAACGAAGTTCGTTGCCTCGGGACTCTTTTCGTTCTAAGATAAATTACCTGCAGGCACTCCCTTCAACAGGTGGAACCGCGACGGTTTACGGTTTAATTTCAGAAAGTGTGGAGAGAATGCGGCGCGCGGAGGGAGGGAGGACGAAGATCCTCGCTCTCTTATTGGAAAGATTGCGGGTCGAGTGATCACGGAGGCCGAGGTCTTTTGCTTTCGTGCAAAGGCCATCGGGAATGTTGCTTTCCTACCGCGAGAGAACAGGTTTGCATATTTTCTGTTCGCGCTTCGGTCCTTTTGTATTATTTCCCTGACAAGTTCTTGCCGGCTCATCCTTAGGTTATAGGTTTCCAGAAAGAATACGGGAAAGTGAAACACGGTATAATCTCCATTACGCGAATAGAATATCCATTGATCGGAGCGATCCGCTGATCTACCGTCGACATTTCAGTGGATCGGAATAACAGCGGTCTAACTACTATTTCTGAGGTGAGATTATTAACTACTGTCTCGAGAATAAAGGTTTTCGTGAAATTTATATATAATAATTTATTATATATAAATATTATATATAAATATTTATTATATATAAATATATATATATAATTACTATTATTGTATAAACTTATATAAAATTGTATTAATATTAATATTTAACACTGGAACTACCGATTAGTCAAACTGATTTTTTGAAATTTTTCTATAGAAACTTCAACAGTGCAACGATTGAGATTTCTAATGTGACTTACAATTCAGTTTACCTATTGGTAAATTAATTCCGGTAGTAATTTCTATATAATACCTATTATCTTTTTCATAATTATAAAAAAATGAAATCAGGAGTGGGTCAGCTTTCATATCATGAAAGCTTTTTTTCTGGAATTTATTATAGAAATAGTAGTTAGATTATTATTAGTTCGTGATATATATTTGATGCAAAGGGGATTTTAAGGCGTTTTTAGAAATAGTAAAATGGAAGGTTAAATGGAATATTGATAAATTATAGAAAAAAATGAGATAGATTTTAAATAAAAGATAGTAATCTCTATTTGTACTGAGACACCATGTTTTTAATAGACTCTACTTGTTCATTCTTTATTTCAAGGTTCTCAGCAACAATACAAGAATAAATTGTGCATTAAATCTACAATTCAACGAGGATCTTCATTGGCTGAGGATAATACCAGTCGGACGTGTCATTAATATACTAATCAACCACCTCTTCACATTCACTTCAATATTTTCAAAAATTTCCTTTGTTTCCAAATAATACTACTTCATTAGTACCAGAAAACATAGAAAATACAAAAATCCATGACCTTTCAAAGACAAACATGCTTATTAACCAACTAACATTTGGTTAACACTATTTCTATCAAAGCTGTCAAGAGACACCTTCCAAAATTGTAACTTAAAACCATTTCCCAGTTTAGTCCTACATTTAGAATACACTTTTCAACTTTTCCAAGTTTAGCCATACATTCTGAATACTTCTCAATTTGTCCAATAAATAAAATAAATAGGAAATGTCAAAATTCAATTGAGAAAAAACAATCATCAATCAAATTATTCTAAAATAATTTCCAGTTGAAAGTTCAAAAGGTGTCTCTCGACACTTTCGACAGAAATAGTGCTTTCACACAGTAAAACTATAAAATTTGATATTTAATATTATACCTTGTATAATGCATCAATTTGAGAAATATTGAAATAAAATAGCTTTGTTCCTCGATGTCTCACCAGAAAATGTCCAAATATTTCTAGTGAAAAACTTCCGAGTGCAAAGGGTTAATAACCATTCCGTCATCCAACCGATCACCACGATCACAAAAGCAACGTCCATCTGAAAGAGACATTCCCAAACGCACTAACCGATTAATCACCCCGTGCAGATAAAGATCGAATTAACCGATGCACGGGAACAACGGAGATCGTCAAGCGTGAATTTCGATTGTTCAGGATATGCGGTTAATAATCGGCTGCTACTATAATCACGTCGGATCTCTATCGAGTTTCAACGTTAAGTTCGAAACTGTTTCGAGGTTTGGGCGCGCGCAGCGTCCTGGGAAAACTGCAACAATCATTCGCAGTATACGAATAGTGGTACACAGTATGTACGAAACGATTCCGGCCTGTTTCATTACCGCGAGCCCGTAGTATTGTATTATCGGCGGTCGAACAAATTGCTTCCTTCCATACGGTTTTCGAATTGCGGATACCATAAATACTGGCCCACCTACGGGGAATTCGTCGGACGGAATTCATCGGCCGCCAAGCCAGCGAGGAGCCGTAAGTTATCGGGATCGCGAGAGGAAAATTGAACCGATACGAAACAAAACGGCGTTCCGAGCCGGCCACGCTGCTCGTTTCCTGCCCTACGTTTCGTTGTAAAAATAATGCGGGCAACGATACTTTCTTTCCTTTCTTCCCCGCTTTTCTTAGGTTCTTTGTTCCTTTCTTTGGGACTTGTCGGGAATAAAGTGCAACGAAATGGCAACAACCGATTTTCTATCGACATTTTGGGAATTGAAACTGCTGGCTGATTGCGCGTTTCGTTATTCCGGGGAGGTTTTCTTGTTCTGCGGTGGATAGAAGAAATAATGAGCAGTTTTAAGGAATTTAGGTGAAGTTTGCTGTATTCATGCAGTAATTTGTAACTGGTTGGTTTATTCGATGTTTCAGTAGTTTTAATAGTTTATTGAATAAGTAATTTCATTTCTGTAAATGTGCAATACTTAAATTAATATTCGATTTCAAATCATTAGATTTCGAATTGATTTGTTGGAATATGGATGAATAATCGGTTAATTATCTGCCTAAAATAACTCTGTTTCTCGCATATTTCAAGAATAAACTGTAATTATTATATTCCATTATAACTATCATTTGATATTAATAACCGTATTATTAATTTAATGTAACAACATGATTATAAACACGATCATATTATGAATAAAACAAGATTTCACGTTTACGGGTTCCACGCACGTACCAAAAGTGTGCGGCAATGGGTTAAGGGTTAAAACCGGTCGTTTAACCGGTCGCGGTACATTTAGTGTTAATCCCGTTATACGATGTTCTACTGTAAACAAATGCGAGTACCCTGCCAATAAATCCGATTCACCCCGTTCGCTCATTTTTATTAGTCAACTCACTCGTCGATCCAGCCCCATCGTACCACGCGAGATCCATTCCTCCCTATTCCAAGTCAATTCATTCCACCCGCTGTTCACTTTGAAAATTCCGGGAATCGCGGAACGATTTCCATCCGACGTCGTCGGAGTCCCGGATAATTCGGTTCCCGGTTCATTCATGCGTCGAACGTACGAAACTTTTCCGCGATTGCGCGCCTTCGAAATTGGCAAACAGTGGAGTTTCGTTCGTGGATGTCCAGTGGATCGCATCCCCGCCCCCTCGCCGTTCCCTTGAGTTCCTTCCGGAACAAGCGTTGGAAACTTTTCTCCGTTAACTACTTACCTGCAGCAAGCGACGCGATAGGTCCGCGCCCCCTCGCCGCGCCGAAGATTACGTTCAATCAGAATTAAGGATGCGCTGGCGGAGAACCGTTGCCCGGGGATTGGTCGATGATCTTCGTCTCATTTCGCCCGATCCTCGACGAAGTTAATCCAAAGATCTCGCCGTTCGATCGACTTCTCCGCGGAGAAGTTTAACTCTTTCGATCTGAATTTTTTGATCTTTTGTTATTTTGTGTTAGAAATTGAAAATATTAAGCTGGGAATATATATATATATACACAATATAACATAATAATATAATATAATACATTATATATTATTTATTCCCAGCTTAATACTCTCAATTTCTAACACAAAACAACCAAAAATCAAAAAATTCAAATTATATATATAGGTATAATTAAAATATAGTATATAGTACCCATATATTGGAACTACAACTGCCGATTATAACTGAAGTATTATAATTTTACAGTTGAACATTTTTACTTAGCAGGAAAAATTTGTTCGAAGTATTGATTACTGCAACATATACACAAATTATCGAAAGCAATGAAGGTGTTGTTAATCTACCAACCAATTCTACTGTAAAACACAATAAAATAGATAACAATTATTTTCTCAGGTAAAATGTATTCGATTAGAAATAATAATTATAAGTGTTCATCGAATTCTCTCTTTTCTGGTTCGGTTTTTGGAAACGGATTTTTTTCTCTGCCCGCACGTTTGATTTTTGGGACGAGGAATCTCACGAAGATATTACCCTATGAATAACGCAAACGTCGTGAAACGTGAAACGGTGGAAAACGTGATGCTTTGATCTTATCGGATTTCTTGGGACGCCGGGTAATTTAAAAAGTGGGGGAGCGGGGTCAACGTGTCCCTTGTTAGAGATCCTCGTGGGCCTGGAGACTTTAAATTACACGAGGATTTTCCTTTTTGTCAAGAATTCTTTGGAATTCACTTTTGTGTATGGAAATATTGAGTGTAAACACACGATTGGTGTTCTGTGATCACATTAAAACAAAAAGTCCTGAAAATCTCACACGTTAACATTTCATCTACTCAAAATCGACTAACAGTCCATATTAATATTTAATAACAATGAATATTTAACAGAATTTCAAGGAACACTGTACAATATAATATAATTAATTATTTTTCATATCAATTGAAAAGACATCGACAATAATGGTATTAACAAAAATAAAAAGAAGAAATACAAAAATTAACAGTTCTTTTAACTTAAAAATTCAAAAATTCCATATTTTTTCTATATGTAAATTTGCTCTGAACCATACAGCTTAATAACAAGAAAGGTAATTCTTCATTTGAACTCAAAGAAATTGACATTTATTATTTATGTTAAGCTGTATTCGAGATCTTTATCTGGAGTCTGACAAGACACTACAGGCCAAGGGGTTAACACTAAAATTGCCAAACAGTTAGATTGACATTTTGAAATTCCTCTATAGAATAATTAGCGCATTGCTAAACCAATCTCTTTAATTATTTCTCAGAGAAACATCTGTGACCCTATTAACACTAGAACTACCGAGCATTTAGCAAAATAGTAACAATAAATTTTTCTCGGTTCCTTCAGATACTCGTTATAGTGTTCGAGAGTAACTATTCATTTTCCAAATCATTTAAGATATTTAATATTTTTAAGGTAGCGATAATTGCGAAATGGGACAACTGAGAACAGTCATTTTGACTGGCACGGTAGTTCTAGTGTTAATAATTGCAAAAAGAACTAACAGAAAAATGAAGCGTTGCAATGACTTCCTCGTTCCAAATTGTTGAAGAACAACTACAATAAAAAACTTGATTTCAAATAAAAATATTTCGTAACATAAGTAACTAGATCATAGCGTAATATGACTACTGTGATACTAAACGATTAATAATTATTTTCAGTATCATTTGCCCTTGTTATTAAAGAATAAGTGGTACCATTCAAAACGCCAGAAATTTTCGTGACGGTCAACGTGTTAAATCTATCGGTACCGAATATTCCGATTGAAACCTCGGAACCAGCGCATCCCCGATAAGCGTGCAGCACGACGAGATTCCGCGGAGCCTCTTATCCAACGGCCTCTTTTGTACTACTAAACCAACGTTTATTTCCACTCATCTGTCTTCTATTGTTCCTTCAACCCCTTCAATTATGACAGTGATTTAAGAGGGTATGTTACTTGGCCGTAAAGTTGGAACAGGTAAAACCATCTATCCCGATGCGATGGGCGGCCATAAATCTTCCAGGACGACGCGGGGCTTCCTCCAGTTTGCTGGTTGACATCGAGCGCAGCCCTTCGCCGATACCTCGATATTTTCGTAGCGTTACACGTATCGACACGCGATATTCATGGACAGGGGAACCAGAGGGATTCGAGAACTGTCGGCCGGGCTGTCGATAGGTCTATCCTTGCACAAAAGGAGTATCGAAGATCACGGGCCAACCGAAAGTAAAGCGATTCCGTTGCAAAATTAAGTGGAAGAACGCTGTGAACCGAAATTCCCTGATACCAGCCTTTATCTTCGAGATGTTTTATTATGAAAATGCTTTTCAATGGGAGCCATTGGATAGGAGCTGATGCGTGATCGTTTCTATCGTTGAATAATATTTGTTTCGATATCTACAAATGATACAGATTTCTATGTATTGACAGGGTATTAACGGGTTGATTAATATTACATACAAATAACATGTGTTACGTTAAATTTTATTGGAGGTTTTAATTCATTGTATCTGGAAATAATATGTAATGTTTGTTAAATTTCTGAATTATCGAAAGCATTCGTATAAATAGATTTCGTCTTTGCTTTAGATCATTCAAAATCTTAAAGAAAACTAGATATCGGTTGGATCTTAAAAAATCTAGATATCTTTATTACGTGACACAAATAGTCATAATAAATATTTCCATCGCGTATCGATGGAATTTAAATGATTCATACATTTATATCAATAAATCCTAGCACAAAATGTATCATATAAAACTTAATTATAATACACTTACGAAAATGTATTCGAATATTCCGTCGATATCTAAAAAGATTGCGCATATCACATGAAATCTCAGAATATTCCCCGAAAATGGGATAAACGTGTTTCAAGCTGAATCTATAAAATCGAAAACACTCGCGGTATTACATTTTCCACTCAATTTTGTAAGAGGAATCGATTCCTCCGACTGGCGGCACAGTTTCACGCACAATCCCTTCGACGCACCCGACGTCGTGCCGACGGTCACTTAACGTGATCGTTTATTTAAACAATTTTCGCCGACAGCGTTCCCTCCAGACCGAACGCTCGAAATCAGGTGAAAGAGATTTAATAATCGATACGCTCTCCCCGTCTCTCCCAGCTGTAGCAAATACAGGAAAAGAAGGGAGCGAACAAACAGACCTCTATTTACAGTTCCCCGCGTTTGTTCCAGATTTACAGTTGGCCGTAACGTTCGACGGAATTGGGATATTACGTTGACACATTTGTAACGGCAGCGGGGGGGATTACCGCATGATGAATCGGCGCCACTCGTGATCGGTAATCCGGGGAAGGTGCAGTTGTTATTCAGGAAATTGGTCACGCTTGCGTAACCCGGATTCGACGTTGACCGTTTCGAGTTCTAATTGCTCCAGATTTCTTCGATTCTGAATTCAAGCTGTGAACGCTGCACTCTGGAATCGTTTATAGCTCGATCGCGGATTTATATGAATTTATAGAAAATTCGAAAATGAGTATAGAATGTGTACAACATAGGAAAATATATAAAATACCCAAAAGTTACAATGTTCACTAATAAAACCTATCGAAATTCTATATTTCTAATTATATTTGAAAAAATTTGTATAAAGAGAAAATATTACATCTAATCATCAATATATTTTTGTTTTTAATTTATATCGGTATAGGATACTTGTGTGATTAATATAATTTGATTATATCTTTATTATTATAACATTCTACACAATTGAGTTTTGCATGGTCAAATATGTTACAAACACCCGCAAACAACTTGCAATATAAATTTCTGTGAACTTTGTCAATTTTAATCAAAGTTATTTTCTCTCGTGTATTACCAGAATCATTGAATTTTGTTTCCCAAGATACAGCAGTGTCATGTTTATGCGACACAGCATTGAAATGGTTAATTCGAATTTCCCCGGTGACGAGCGGCGGGAAAACCAAAGTAAAATTAAGTAATGTAGGTCAATCGATCGTCCAGAAGAGGAGCGTCGTTCTGCAGGATGCTCTTGGCCCATTTCGCTTGTATTTGTTTCGCGAGTTTCAGCCCCAGCTCTCCCCGAATTGCGTTCTAAATAATGCATCATTCGCGGGGACGTTTGACCACGTTGAAACATGCCGGGCATGAAAGTGATTCAAAAAGCCGGGCTTCCTTCAATCGGTAATTCTAGGACGGCGGTGCGGTACGACGGAAAAAAAGCTCCGCAAGGAGAAAGAGAAAGAAACGAAAAAGCTGAATGCTTCGTCCGCCGTGACATCAATTTTTATTGCGGGGGTTGTTCCGCATGATGAAACGCATCTCTTTGGACTCGCTTTCTTTCAGATTCTGCTTCCGTTCAAAATATAAATTTCAATAAGCAATCCTTCTTTTTAGAACTCGGAATGATATAATATTGTGAACTCCACAGAAAAATTCTACTATACATAATACTACGGAAAAACAATTTTAACGCGTTGAATGCTACGAGGATTACCAACCAAATCGAATTACTATAGTTCGCTCGACTAAACGATGATTATTTGGAAACATTTCTATATTATAACTAATGCTATCTAATGCGGCGACGTTCAGTTAGATGAATGATATAACAATAATAATACTATTCAATGAAATGATTTAATATTATATTTCTTCCATTTTGTGCGTTTTACTGTATAAAATCGCGCAGCATTCAACGTGTTAATTGTTATGTCTACAATTAAAATTAATTGATTAAAACGTTTTAAACTGTAATGTATCACCGATCACAGAATCAATCAGACATTTGTATTATTTCGAATTTTATTAATACAGACTAATAATGAAAAATAAGAATATTATAAACCTGAATGAGTCGTAAGTTGATAAATTAACCCTTCGAATGAAAACGACGACGTTCATGTGAAACTTCATTATGAAAATTACTTTATAAATCTGTCGTATCACAACCAAAATAATTTTTCTATTGTCAGAAATAAACTTCATTGAATCTATAACATTTTCTTAATTAACGCATTTTTTAAATCATTTCTTTTATAATGTCCGAGTTGCGACAAAACTGTTACCTTCCACGAACGACAATTTGAAGGAAAAAAGAAGATTAAATACGTATGATAAATAAAGATATAATTTCGTTTCCTTTGAAACCAATTTTTCCCACTCAGGACAAGATGTTTTTAACACTAGGTTTACGGGCATTTATTGTACACTTCATTCTATTATTCCCAAAAGAATTGATGCTCGTTTATTTAGGTTGTGGAAACTGGAGATTTAATAGTAAGTAATTGGGGTACATGTCAGAGTGATCGCATCAATCAAAATCGTCGTAAACATTTACAAAATAATATTTCTAAAATCCAATATGCGTCAATTCGACGCGTTCCGTAAACCTAGTGTTAATTTCCTCGACAGCTCATAGATGTTCCCAGTGACACGAGACAGGTCGCAAAATTACAGAGTGCATGTAAATAAGTTAACCGCCGGTGGACAATGCATTTAATGGCAGAGAGTCTGCAAAGTCTGTCGGTCTGAGCTAGTCTTCATTTATTCGCGAGGGAGACTCGCGAGCGCGGCAAGTGCGGCAGATTGAAAGTTCATGTTCGGATGTCGGATCGGAGCATTAATCTTCTAGCCTCGCGACCCATTATTCGCGTGTCGGTGATTCCCGGGAAAAAATTGCATCTGTATAATGCAGCGCAACCCTCCGCGTGAAATTCATAAGCCCCCGCGCGCGGCTGACGCGTGGATTAAAAACCGACTCGGATTGTTATGTAGTTTCTTTGAACAAGGGAAAACTCGAGCGACGTTTTCAATTTTCGATCGATTCGGTCGACAGCTTCCTCTGTTAGTTTTCGTTCTTCGATCGGTCATTTCTTTTGTTTTGCACCCTTTCGTCGATGCGTTCCGCGAAATATATTGAGAAAATAATAGGTTCGTAAGAGGATTTGCAATGGACAGAATAATTGTTTGGGATTTTGATTATTGGAAAGTAAACTTTCGTGTAATAACACATTGTTGACTGGCAATTTTACGTAGAAGCTATCCCGTGTCGTCGGTTATTATTCCGTAATTAAATATGAAAGTAATTAATTCTACGTAAACTTCGATATACTTTATTTATACATAATGAACTGAAATGAAACTTTGGACATATCTTTTATGTGAATTTTAATATTTTGCTTTTGCAATGTTCTGCACTGCCTTGCGTTTCAAGGATTGAAGTGTCTAATGCAATTGCAAACACGAGTTAACTCGTCACCGGTCAATGTATTAATTTCGAACTGGATATTTGTTTCTTTTGTTGGAACTTCTGGGTTTAGAGGATTAGAAGTTAGTAATGTGAATTTTAAGAATTTTTTGAACGTCGAATGATTTTTCTGTGAAAGTAATGTTTCGAAGTTGTAAATGTACGTGTAATCGGTGTTTGTGTCTAATTACCATCGCTGTTTATTCAAACTCGTGTTTTGTTAAACGATTTGTGAGAATCGTTGAAAGGAAAGATTAATGCTTTTATTTGGCTTTCTTATACTTGGTTGCTGCTACTGTATGCAGATGATATCCGCATTCCAGTTATTAAAGTGCTTAGTCATCGCTTCTAATGGACTTTCATAAACCTTTCATAGATTCCTTAATAGGAGTCCCGATAAGAATTGTGAGCTGTGATTAAACTTGTACTCATTTCTGCTTCCAGATAGAATCAACAATGTTTGTTGTACACGAAGCAAATTTTTTGGTTAATTACCGAATGTTTGCTACAATCTTAATTACATTTACCGATGACTGTTGCATCTTTGTTCTAAGATTCACTCTGAAGCAATATTAAATTAATACCGTACACATTTGTCAAAAGGAGAATCTTTCAATCTAAACCCTCTTCCTCAGAAACTTATTTCCTTAAAATAAATATTCTAGGACCTTCGTTCTAATTATAAAACAGTACTAAAGAATTCATTTCAAATTTCATTTATTCCATTCATAATTTATTTTACTCCTCCCGGAAAACTTATCGTTCGTTCATTTAGATCTTGAGAATTGTTAATATATCAAAATCGATTTGAACATTTACCGAACAACATTTATAAAATTCTATATACGTCAAATTCACGTGTTCCGTAAGCTTCGTGTCGAAAATGATGAAGAAGAATCTTTTGAAAAAAATTCTTACACCTCAAACGTTTCAATGAAAGAAGATACGACTGTAGCAATGAAACGTGCTAAGATTCGAAGGGAAGTAAGGAACAAAGGGTGGCGATAAAGGGTATGAACTCATCAGTCATGTTGCATCCCATTTATAGCGATCGGGGTTGGGCACTCCTATCTCCTTTGTTGAAGCTGATAATATTTCAGTGGCGAGCCGGAAGGAGGTGGAAAGTCGGCCCGGAAGAAATTGTGAGAACCGTCGCGTCGATAGTGATTGTTCGGATACGGGGCGATGAATTGCCCGAAGGATTAATCGTCGATCGACGTAAGCAAAGGGCATATCACGAAAATCGCGGATACGTGGGAAAAAGAAAAAGTTTATGAATACCTGGCCACCCCAGCCACGTCAAGGATCACTCTATTATTGAAGACAGACGACTCCGATGACTTGAGAAACCATTTTGCTTACAGTATCATCGTAAATATGGAATTTCAATCGAGTTCATGGTATTTTGATGGTCACTAAAGGAACCTAACAGCTTCGATCAGACTTTATACCTCTGAATTTTATGCATGAACATCGTATAAATACTTCTGCCAGTGATGATGAGAAAGGTAAGAAGAAACAATTAAGGTGAAACATTTATTTGTAGTCTTCATGCTTTCTCTTGTTTTCTTTAATGAACTGAGGATGATCTGTAAACTGTGGGTTTTCTTGTATTAATGGTCTTGGTAAGTTAAACAGACTGTAGAGAGAGGGGAAATTTTATTGAAATCCGCGTTATAGTAATTTCTGTAAGATTTTTAGAAGGTACATAGGTATAAACATCTGTAGTATGGAAATAAAATATTATTAATATGATTGCTGCGTTAGTACTCATAAAACCCCACAAAATCAAAGTATATAATTTATTTAATGACACAAATATCAAAAAATTAAGATTCATTGATAGTTATATTAAACTAAAATGTTCTTTTTAAATTATCATACCAAATTATCATATGCTTATCATTTATAGATCGATATCATATTTCAACTTTCTCTGCATGCTTATCATTTATAGATCATTGTCATATTTCAACTCCCTCGTATCCTATAATATCTCAACAAAATTTGTTTCAAACATTGCTGCAAACATTAATTTTCCAACCTAAACGAAGTCCGCTGGATTTAACTGAAGCACTGAAAGGGTTAAACTAAAAATTGGAAAACAAAATATTTCATATCTATCCAGAGTTATTCCAGATTGAAACAGAGAGTTACACACAACTTAATTTGCCGATCAATTACGTTACAAGGGGCCACGGTAACGTCTCCAATGGCCGGTCAATTCGAAACTCCGGAGGTCGTTACTTGACCGTAGTTTCGATCTGTCCACTTGACGCATAGTTTCCCTCGAACCGGGATATATACGACTCGGCACGGCCCGTTAAAACAATTACACGTTCGAGTTCGTGATCTCGGAAGTTTGTATAGAGTAAAACGGCCGTGGTTGTTCGGTCCGAGCGTCGACCAATCTGAAATCCTCTGACACGATTTACAAGTCCCACCCCGTCGCTTGTCCTCTATTTACGCAAGCATAAAAATAAAACAATGAAAATTTCAGAAGAATAAAAAGTACCAATACTTCATCGGTAAGCTGTTGAAACTTTTTACTTTTTACGTAACTGAAATATATTCAATAGACACTATCCCTAAACTATCAATGAAACGACTAATAAGAATCTTGTATTCAAATTTATTATAATAATTAATTATCTGATGATAATATTTTTGATTACCATAGAAAAATTATAAAAGGAACATAAACTTAGATGTAGAATTAAGGGAAAGAATAAATTTCTATTCTACTTGCATTTTTCTGACCCCTCGACGTATGATTTTATTTATAATATATGTTTCAGTTGTAATATTATAATTCAACGAATATATTCAAATTAGAGTTTCTATTTATTTCGAAGATAAAATACTGGGGATGGCAAACTAGTTGATTTCAACGTGTACGAGAAATGAGTAACGTTGATTTCGATTAAATTGAGTTTAAGAAATACAAGTGTGCATAAATATTCGCGATACTATCAAGGGAACGGTCCAATTTGTAGTAAAAGTGCGTTATCTTGAAATCACAGTTACGAGAGCGGATAAGTTTTCTTCGGAACGATCGGCGAGGCTGCAAATATTATTAACCGTATGATCCCTTTATGGAAGAATGACGGGCAGAGTATCGCAGAAAAGCGCGATACGGATACCTCATATAGTGGATATGAATATTAATGACGACGCGAGAACCTGTCTATGAAAGGTGGATATCGACCATCGGGAACCAGTTTACAATTTATTTGCATCTATATACTGGGTCCCTGTAAAAATGGCATCCTTTATCGTGCGTGCTGACCCCACCTTTGTCACAACACCATGTTGAACTCGTTAATTTATACATTGGATCGCATAATGGCAGTCCTCTTGTCGATTCTATACTCCTTATCTATTTTACATCAACGTTAATCACTTAATTAGTGGTCTACGAATGAAAGCAATCTTCTTATGCATGCTCATTCAGAACGAGTTATATCTGTTCTATTCTTAGAAGTATGTGCCTGTATTATTATCTAGATATGTTTGCTCTTTTAACTTCTTAGCGATTGTAATTGTAAAATGTAATGGAGGTGTATTAATATTTTAAAAAATTAACTAAGAAATTGAGCGATGTTTAATGCATTTATTCCATTTTTCGTGTTTCGATTAGCACGAAATTCAAATGGTTTTCAAACATATATTATATATTAGTAATATAATAAATAGTCAAATGTGCAACATTTAAAAATTCCAAATACTCGCTACTTTACCAAGAAGCTACGTACAAATCAATGATAACTACTAACAATTAACCTCACACGAAATACCAATATCTCGGCCACAAGAACAAACAGAATTCGTCTCGCAAAGACAATAAATGTATCTCTTGAACTCACATTAGAAGATTCCAAAGTAAATAACCACGAAGAATTAACCTCACACGAAATACCAATATCCCGACCACAAAAACAACACAAAGAATTCCTCTCGCGAAAAAGACAATGAATACTTGTCACGAACTAACATTAGGAGGACGCAACGAAAACCGTTCGACCATTTAATAAGGTTCTTGCGGGTCGTGCGACGGTTCTTACATCGGAGGTCGGAAAAAGGTTTCGTTTCGCGGGTATAAATCTGCATGATGGCGCGGATTTTTGCGGCGTCGGCGGCTGCAGCGGCGCGTGGGGTGAAGAAGCGAAGGGTTGAAAGAGTGATAGAGCCCGGCACGTCGTCGGGTTCATTAGACTTCTCGTATCGTCTCGCGTGTTACGCTCAAAATGGCTGGCGGAGCCAGGTGATCGATAGCGGCACATTATTTGTCGTTATGGGTGACACGTCCGCCGCGGCCTGGCCATAGTAAGAAATTGACGATTCGTATTCCTGAAGCGAACGCGATTAACCATCGTTACCTTTCCCTGATTACGCGCATTCCTCGCTTGCATACGGGAAACGGTATGTCTTGATTAGCTCCGGGCACCTCGAATTAGTCTCCACCGCGGCGAGAACGCTTTGCCGTGAAAATAAGGCAAATGGTCCCATTATCGAATATATCGAATGCTTTATGACACCTTGAACTCGTTTTATTAACGCTTTATCGTTAACTGCTTTTCATCGATCTTCCTCGGGATAAATCTTACGTTGGAGATATTAGGATTTTGTGAGTATCTAGAATTGGAAGTAGCAAGTGTGTGATTTAATTATTTAACCAGTTAACTATGGAATTTAGTTGAAAGAACCTCACGCACTAAAATCGAAAAATGGAGCGTGTACTCGTCGAACGCAGGACGAATGTACGTAGAGTATATTTTAATGAAGGATCAAAGCGAAACAAAGAAGAATTACAGTATCATGTCAAGCTTCACGATGACGTGTATACTCGTGAAACACAGTTAACTGGTTAAACAAGAGAAGTATATAGTTTTTTTCTTTCTTCTAGTGATCAAGAATTTGATGTGTAATTTAGGTTTTTAAAAGAGGTTCGATGGTTTGAAAAATCGCTTGAAAATAATTAAACATTTGCAGTGATGAAGTTCCATAATATTTAAAATACTTTAATTAGCTATCTATCAAATAAATATTTCCCAATTTAATTAATTAAAAATTGTATGTACTTAACGATTAAAAAAGTTCTCCTTCGCGGACGAAGATTCATTGAAATATTCAAAATCTTCCGCAGATGAAGCTAATAATGCTTACAATGAAGCTAATGCTTAAATAATAGAAGACATGGAAAATACGTATCGATCTCTTGCTGTTCCACTAATTAAATCATTTGTCTGCGACTTAGTATTCCAAATATGAAAATTTAATCTCCTCGAAATATCAACATTCGTCCGCATGGGGATAATTAAATCTGTTAAACCCATGGAATCACACAAAAATTAGCATACAGCAAAGGAACAGTCGGAAGGATAAAAATGAACCATCAATGAACATAATAATCGCAACGAAAAAGTAATCTTAAATTCAAAAGGCAAGTTCCTACAACAATCCTACCACCGGAAACGCAAAAATTCCGAAATTCTTGTTATCGAAACGTTAAAATTAGGCCGCGCTTCCGCAGTCTCCATACTGAACATCGACATCGAGTCAGCTTTTGCCCTTCTGCTCTACGCGAGGTTTCTGTCCACTACCGAAAATTCCAAACAATAATCCTGCACCACCCCAGTACATTAAATTCGTACCTTGTTCCAGTCGTAGCCACCCGATTTCGGGGTTGCGAGCCTACTGTTTATCGCTGTGGCGCTAAAGCCACGGATCCTTTTTTTCCTCTCCTTGAACATTATTTAAAGGGAAGCACTTATTCACGGGTGCAGTAAAGCGAGCCATTATAACTCTCCGGGGCCAAATAAAGCGGGGGTAGCTTACCAGCGGTATCGCTCGCTTTCATAAATCGAGCAACAAGATCTCACCTCCTTGGACAAAGGAACGACGAATGTTACTCGCGAGAAAGACTATATCCAGCGGCCGTGGGATGGGCTGGGACTTGATAATGAGCCCGGGAAGATACGAAGGTATCGCGAAATAAATCCGTGGCTCGGAACGAATGATAAAGGGGGCAGGGAGCTGTTGGAACGGTGCTCGAGGAACACCGCATCGGTGTTATCGAGGTCGTTCCGCGGGAGGAACTGCCAGGGAATATAATGCTCGGTGCTGTTCACTTGACCCTGGAGCACAACGACGCTTAACGAGCTGAAAACACTGAACGAAGATCTTCCGCGGAGCTGTATTTGTATGCTACTCTTCCTGGTTAATGCGAAAGATGACGCTACGCTGGTATGGGATTACTGGGACCCTCGGGTAATGGGAATTAAATGTTTGAATAACACCAAAACGATCTGAGGATTGCAGAGTTCAGCGGTGACTAATGTTCCTTGATCTGTTCGTGTTCTTCAGTTTGTGGAAGTGGTTCTTTGTTTGAGCAAGTGCAGAAATATTGTTGCCAATGTCTTTGAATTGTGGATGATTAAAAAGTTGAGGTTAGTTCGGGGAGTTTGAAGGAACTGTGGTTTGTGTACAACACGAAGAGACTTGGTTTTGGTATGTTAATAGGTGCACGAATGATAAAATCATTAATATATTTATAGTATAATGATTATGGGGAGTAAACTGTAGAATGTTCGGAGGACTAACCAAGGATAGCTATCAGTCTTTCCAAAGATAATTTCAATGTTGATAGTGGAACTAAGAATAATAATAGAATCAGCACATCTAAAATTTCAAGAGGTGACGTTTCAACAAAAGCGAGAAGCCTTCACAAACTTCCTATAATTACCCAAATTCTGAAAGAAATCTAAAGGAATCGTTACAGGGGCTCATTAGCCCGACTCCATAGATAATAATTAATTATTTTAACCGGTGAATACTCACAATCTCGTCGAACTTGGAACACAGGAAGCTTCCTCGCCGCCGGGACCCTGAAACGAAAGAAAGAAATATGATCGATCGGTTCCGGTCTTGGGTGGGAGATTTTCTCGAAATTATTGCCTCGCATTGTCCATTGAAAAATAAAGTTTCCCGGCTGTCTGGCGGTCGTAACGCCGTCCGACTGTATTAAAAATTCAAAAGGCGGTCCGGGGTTGGATGGAAGAAGGGTGGAAAGGTGGAGCCGAACTTCTAACTGAGTTGCGGGGCAGGCGAAAAAGCACCCCTGACCTTCGAGCGCGCCGGAGACGATCATTTCCTTCCCTCTTTCGTCCTCGGGGGACTCTCCTCGGCTTTCCCTCTCGACAAGAAGTTTCATTCGTCTCCCGCGCTGTTCCGCGGCCTTTTTTCCCGGCTACGAAACCTTGCGAAGAAATGTATTACGTCGGCCCCGTGGAATATTGCCGGAAGTACTGCGCTTCGGAGGGGTGAGTTTCTAGTGTTTCACGTTTTAGTGTGGATCGATGAGAAGAAAGTCGGATTAGAAGGTTCTTTTTATTCGATTTTTGAGGTAACAGTATTTCTCCCCTCGGTATGGATCCATAAAAATAAATGATACTGCCGAAATACTGGCCTCCGAAGAGGTGAGTTTCCAGTGTTTCACGTTTTAGAGTGGATCAATGAGAAGAAAGTCGGATTAGAAGGTTCTTTTTATTTTATTTTTGAGATAACAGTATTTCTTGTCAGAGCATTGATCGATGGAAAGAAATTATATTGCAGGAAATACTGGCCTCCAAAGAGGTGAGTTTTTAGTGTTTCACTGTTTTAGCGTGGATCAATGAGAAGAAAGTCGGATTAGAAGGTTCTTTTTATTTTATTTTTGAGATAACAGTATTTCTTGTCGGAATATGGATCGGTAGAAAGAAATTATTGCCCGAAGTACAGGGCTTCGGAGGGGTGAATTCTGTTTCACCAACACTGAATAGTGTTTTTATGTTTTAGCGTGGAACAATCAGAAAAAGGTGGGATTAAAAGGTTCTTTTTATTTCACTGTTGAGATAAATAGTATTTCTTGTCTGAGTATGGACTGATAGGAAAAAATTGGGGATGTTTTTTTACTTAATTTTTGAAACGAACCTCGCAGTGCTTTATGTCTGAATATAGAACAATAAAAAGAAAATAAGGTTAACTGTCTTTTTTATTTAACATTAACATTATTAACCAGTCAAATTATCTGTAATTTTCTTATGTAAATAACAAGAATGCATTTAGTAAAATTTTTATATTATATTATTATATATTTTTACATTATATTATTGAACATAATAATTCTTCCAGAAACCATGTGTTTCCTTTGAATAATTGTGATAGAAGAAATTAGAAATGAATCATTTTGGTTCATCTGATAGTTCTAGTGTTGATTTCTGGAACGCACTCTACGGTATGCAATATATTACAGGTTATATGTTTTATAAATTCAATTACGGGAAGCTATTCGTGCCAGTTATCAAATTCCAAGCAGTAGGAAGTGGTCCGTTAATGCTACGGTTCCGATAAAAACTAATTGGTCCTGTGACCTTACCCGGTAAAGATAATTACGCAGTGCAGTCTTTATCGTTTCTATGCACACGGGAATAATAAACTGTGACGGTATCGGCGAACACGACAGCCCGCAGCTTGGCTCTTTGTCGAGCAGTCTGTGGATCGATTTGTTTTCTTTTGGAACGGTTTTACATTGGAAATTCGAATTTCCGAATAATGCTCTTGATGTATTCGGATCAATGTTTGTGCAGTATGTTTCATTAATCGTTCGAAGATTATGCCGTTTAAACAAGAAGTCAGGCCTAATGAATTGTTTCTTGAGTTCTTATTTGCTACAATATTAATTTCACAGTTTAATTCGTAAAAATTTCAAGTGTAATATTAGTGTTTTATTATATATACTTTTGTTCGTTGAATTGGTGTATATGGATGAAAAATAATCATTTCTATACCATTGATATTTTTTTTAAAGTATTTTTGCAGTTCAGTGATAGAATGAAAAATACTATTATCAATTGAAAGCAAAAGACAGTAGTAGTTCATGAATAAATGCTTTTTTTGTGTATGTTAATGTCCCGCAAGCTACGGCAACAGAGACAATATGCAACTCCGGTAAATCCATATTCAAATAGAGAAAAATGAATATTCAAAAAGTACACGATACGAAAAATGTATACAACAAGGCAGTAAGTGCTAAACCAAAAAGTGACGTTATTTGAAGTCTTTAATATTGCTGAAATTGAAATGCTTGTGAACTGTTTAATAGTAATAACCCTTTATTACTTCACTGATATTATATTTTTCATTTAGCGAAGAATAGAATCAGTGCAAAATTCTTATTAAAAAAAACTATAATATTTCTTCTTACTATGGCAAATAGAATATTATTCGTTCTTCAAACCGAATAATTTTGCCAAGTACTCAACACATTTATTCACCCTTTAAATACAATGATATTTCAAAAGTATCCAATATTCATTCCTCGGAATTCATCATATTTAACAGTACCATCTATCATCTTCTAAGGATTCAATTATTTTCCGAAACTCTCGGCGTTAATTTATTTATTCCCCAAACTCATCTACTACCACAAACACCCAATACTTCTTCATCCCCTGAACTCAACAATTTCGCCAAATATGTAGTTCACAACAAGGTACCAAAGAGTTAATGCCGCTTATTCAGAAACCCTGCACTCCAGCAGTCGATTAAGCCCTACTCCGTCGACACATCGTTTCAAAAGCGAACCTTCCATTCGCCGGACTCACGAAAACGCTTCAGTCGAGCTGGCTAACCGGCTTCCCCTAAATTTTTCACAAGTCGCGCGTCTTCCATTAAGTTTTCTATGAACAGTCCGCGTACGTGCGAATCCCCGTGAAGTTTACACTCACATAGCTACGAGAAATCTCGCAATTACTAGTCGCTATCAACGCGTCCCGCATGTTGGTGTAAACACACTATCCAGCATAATTGTTTTGACACTTTCACGCTGTTGGACGAGTGAAAGTGGAGAAACTCTTTAAATAAAATGCTGCATAGTTTTGGTAATGATATTACCACGTTGAACGCCGCGCGATTTCATACAGCTAAATACATAAAATGGAAAATATGCAATATCAAATCATTCGATTGAATTGAATTATTATTATTGCACGTTCATTTAACCGAATGTCACGGCATTAGGTAGCATTATTTATAATGTAGAATCCTTATCAAATAATCATCGTTTAATTGAGTGAACTCTAGTAATTCAATTTAGATGGAGTCATCGGCGACCTCTGTGTCACTCAACATGTTAATTATGATGAAGGTATTAATCCTTCGTAAACGAGGACCTTTTTGAAGTATTTAAAATTAGTAACTTCTCAGGAGAAAGCTAAATTATGTATGAAACTTTTAGCCTCTCGTGGGAGAAGATTTTTTAAAAATATTCAAAGTCTTCACTGGAGAAAATTCAATTGTACATTAAATTTCTAAATACTAGAGAAGAAGAAAATTATGCATTTGTCTTTTATTCGAATGATTCAATTGTTTACTTACAAGTTTCAATTTTATATACGAGGTGGCTCAGAACGATAGTGGTCTAACTTCTATTGCTGAGTTTCCAAGAAAAATTTCGCAGAAACTTCTTTTTCACCAGATAACTCAGAAATAGTAGACCATTCTTTTGAGTTACTTATATAAAAGCTTAACGACGCCGATACGTCATCATTCATCTTGAAAGTCTTAACCTTTTGTACTTGTGAAGTGAGCCGATTTTAGTCACAGATTTGATACAGTAAAATTTTACATGTAATATTAAGCTTTGTATAAATAAGTTTGTTTCTTAACACTAGATCTACCGTACACGTTAAATTAACAGATTCAATTATCCTTATTTTTCAATTACTGATATTTTAAAGGTATTCAATATCCGAAATGATTTTGAAAACAAATAATTTCACTAAATCACTAACGAATATCTAAAGAAATCGAACAACAATATATTGTTGCAATCTTTATAAGGACTACGTATAGACTCCAATAAATCCTCAGTACTCCTAGTGTTTATCTATGTATCTGCCCTCATTAGTTTCAAACAGTCTAATCTTAATCTGTCTATAACCTAGTCTACATCTCATCGTACAATATTAATGGATAAAAGCGTTTTATACAGATAAAACTACCAAACCAGTCAAATTGACCCATTTCAGAACGTTTATTCTGCAAACATTCAAATAACCAAACCATTATTGTGAAAGATTTTCAATTAAATCCCTGTAGCTGCACTGCAACGAGACACCCTTCGAATCTCAATAAACGCATTGTTCCAATTTTCATTGAAAATTGGAAAGTCACCCTAATTATATAATAATAAAGATTTCCCACAGAATTTAACATAAATATTATTCAATTTGTTCGAAGGCAAATTGCATATTGATCCTCTGTTATCAATGATTATACCTTAGAGCACACGTTGACATAGAGTAAAACTGAAATTTTCTCTTAGTTTCAATAAATCATTAATAACAAAGCTAAATCGATCACAGTTCATAAAGAAATCATAGGGCAACAGGTTAATGTTAAATATTTCCAATAAAGATCTTTCCAACGCAAGGAATTAACAGCATCAATTATTAATAGCCCCAATACAAAGGAAAACATTTTAATAAGATCACGCCAAGTATCCAAACACTCGAGCACAGTGGCGTACACACTCTATCGCGTTTCGGCTGCGAATTTTTCTCTCTTGTAATTTTTCCCTTCACTTTGAAATTTCCGCGGCGCTCCTGCACGCTCGGAAACCCGCTTAATATTTTCCCGAGGAAACTTTCCTCTGTTCCTACGTGATCCTCGCACGCTTTACAAGCTTACATGTAAATAAGCCCTGCGCTCGGCCTCGCGGAAGCCTCGCGCGGCGAACGGACGATTATTAAAGCGACTATTATACGCGCGCGTGACATTGTAGTCCGCGGAACGAGCGTAAAGGGAAAGGGGAAACGCGGAGGCGAGCTCTTACCGAGCTGTCGAGGTGAATCGATACCGGCACGCTCGTGTCAGTGGACTCTGTGTGTAGGCGGTACTATTTGCTGCACGGAAACCCGTGGTCTCTGACGGATACGCCGCTAACCTGTTGGAATCGTCTTCGGGGATTGATTGCGGGAATAAACTCTGTTTATAAGATTCAGATTCAGAAGAATTTACTGACGCCCTGCTGGAAAGTCAATATTCTTGCGTATCCATTAGATTTTATAATGTTCTTGGAATGATCGTTGAACTTAACCATTTGTACTTGATAGGAACCTCTCAGTCGCCGATTTGACACAGCAAAATGGTAAAATTTGATATTTAACACGTTAACACGTTCGTTGCCAACGGTTATTTCAGTGACGGTCTCCTCAATTTTGATATTTTCTTTAATTCATTTAGTTCGAAAAATATGGAAGTTCTATTTACATATTTGCAAATATCTTTTGCATGTTTTAATTTTGCACTCCGAATGAAAGAGAAATTAAATTTCTTTGTTATCTATATTAATATATCAATTACCTTATTTTGTAAAAATTTTGAAAACAAACAAACAACATTCTAAACAAAAGTTTCCATTACCTTATTTCCAATTAAAAAACAATTTTTATTCCCTAATTCCAATAATTCCAATCCTATCAAGCAAATACCTTGCTCACCTCTAAAACCACATATTCCCTCTCTTCAACAATATTTTCTCACCCAAATGTCAACGAGCATCCACCTAATCAAAACTCCCTTCCCCAAAAGTTAAACACATCTAAAAGCAATGAAATAAATCATCAAAAACCTGTACTCAAGAATGTTGTACTCAAAATTTTGAAAACAAACAAACCACATTCGAGACAAAAATGTCCATTACCTTATTCCCAATTAAAAAAGAATTTTACTATGCCCTAATTCCAATCTAATCAACCAAATACCTTCCTCATCCCTAAATCCACATATTCCCTCTCCACAACATCATTCCACTCAAATGTCAAGAAACGTCTACCCAATCAAAACCTATTCCCAATTAAAAAATAATTTTACTATTCCCTAATTTCAATAATTCCAATCTAATCAACCAAATACTTTACTCGCCCCTAAATCCACATATTCCCTCTCCACAACATCATTCCACTCAAATGTCAAGAAACGTCTACCCAATCAAAACCTATTCCCAATTAAAAAATAATTTTACTATTCCCTAATTTCAATAATTCCAATCTAATCAACCAAATACTTTACTCGCCCCTAAATCCACATATTCCCTCTCCACAACAATATTATCCCACTCAAACGTCAAGAAACGTCTACCCAATCAAAACTCCCTTCCCTAAAAATTATTTGAACACATCCGAAAGCAAGAAAATAAATCATCAAAAACCTCACTAACGCGTGCTGCAAGCATCGAAAAGGCTAGGCGCGAGTTAGATCCGCTCCGCACTGTCTCCACGGGATTACTCGACCCGTTGTCGGCGCAAAGCTCCCCCGTATCTAAATTTTTGATTCGAACAAAAGGGCCGTGAGATGCGCCGTGACAATCGCTGTCCCGCCGTATCAACCCCGACTTTTACACGGTCCCACCGTATATCGTCTAATTTTAAAGCGATCGTCGCGCAGGACAAATTTACATTCCACTAGTGGCCCCCGGCCACACAAACAATGGCGTCCCATTGTGCGGGCGAGGCGCACGCTCCTTCGGCCTTCCGTACGTGGACTGGGAGTGACGGAATTGTTCGCACTTTATTTCCCATTCCATTATCCGGGGATCGGGGGAATCTCATGCATCATAAAAGAACGACCATCCGCCATCCCCCACCTCGATGAATTCACCAGGCGAAGTCCATCTGACTGAAAGGACCGGCCCGCGCAAATAGAATCTTTTCCACGGGGCGGCCCGGTTAGCCTCGTTTTATTGATTTATCGCAAGCGCGACGGGACCATCGAATTTCGAAGGATCATGTGCTTGTTCGCGTTTAACGCTAACCGCGTTTTTATTGAGATAAGTGAGACTTTTATAGAGCATTTTATAGAGTACATTCATAGGTATTTACTGGGGGTACATAGCGAGACAATGTAACTCGCGTTTCTTGAGAAGATTCAGTTTCAACGCTTTACACTCGTGTGCCGTGCTGGAGATGGCAATATTAATTTGTTATAGAATTCGTATGTCACGTTGGAGATGACAATACTACATAATTTATATTAAAACACGAACGTCACGTTAGAAATTGTTTTTGCGGGCGAAGATTCTTCGAAGCATACGAAACCTTCAACATATGAAGCTAAATTATACATCAATTGCTTGGTTAATAGAACAAAAGAAAACTACGTGCTGATCTCTTCCTGTTATACGTTATACGTTGGATAATTATAAAAATTACATCTTATTATAATGATAATAAATTAAATAAATATAAAATGTTGAGCTCCACCGTTGTAAATTGCTTCAATTCGTTTCCCTAAAAGTAAATACAAGTTTACACCCAACAGTATTGAAGGTAAATCGAGTACAAAGGATTAACTCTTTGTACTCTAGAAGTATTTGACTGAAAGTATTTATTGTTTTATAGTGAGATACAAGCGACGTTATTTGAAACTGACGAGAAATCGCAGATACATTGAGGAACAAGACTATTTTATTTCAATACTTCATATATTGATGCATTGTACAAAGTTCAATGTTACATATAGAATTTTATTGTTTAATTTTATAACATAATGAGTGATTCATACGTAGTTCTCCTTCATTTTGATACTTAAGACTTCGATAATTAATTCAATTTTTTATGAAAAGACGCAAGGGGTTAATTTTATTGTTAGTAGTATTCGGTGCGACGTGCATCTTTGAATGAGAAAAATGTATTAAAATGATTTCTTCTTAAACAGAGAAATGTAATATTGCAGTTTATTTTCAGTTGTCGATGAATAAAAGTGTGATATTTTGAAATCAGAAAATATTTATCGTCATTATATAATATTATTGTTAATATAATATCATATTGCTGCATTAGCATATTACCACATTACATGCAACAAATATATAGTAAAACTAAAGCTTCACGTTAAGATATGAAATAATCCTCAAACTAAATGAATATTCTCCTATTTCGTAACAATAAACGTCAATGCGTAATGAAGGAGGTATAAATATACATCGGTAAAGTCCGTGTAAATTGATTTCGACCCATGAAATCTAACTGTAAAACTATGAAAAATAGTTTTCATACCGGACAAGATTTATCCCGGCCATATCCGATAAACGCGATTTTCAACGGGCATATCAGCGAATCGAAAATGGCATCCGATCACTCCCCCGTTCGCGGTGATAAAAACCGCAGTTCGACGGGTCTCCTTGTACCGATACTTACGATATGGTTTCGCGTCGCGATCACGCGTGAAATCGGGTGGCCCCGATTTTCTCGCGACGCGACAAACGCCGGCACGAATAATCGGAAATCAATTAGCCCGTAATGCCACGTACCTTCCGGCACATCAAATAAATTTAATCACCGCCGACGGAATCCGGGTACCCATTAACTGCCGCTACCTGGGATCATAAAATCAAGTGCAGTCCGGCAATAATGAAATCGGCTCGTAAACGAGCAGCGTTCGCTGGCGGGAAAACGATCGCGGATTTTTGCGATTCCCGGCGAATCGCAGGGTCCCGTCGCGACGAGATGAAATTTTGATATAGCCGTGGATAACGTGCTGACTGTCTTGCAATTGGCTGTACAGACTTGAAAATTGGCGATTCGATTTTATGGGGAAATTAATTGACGATTGAGTATAAAATTTAGTTGGATACAATGGAGTTTTCGGGAGGAAAGGTTGAAATAATTTCAGTGGTTCGTTGATTATGTTTGGTGTGAGGTTAGATTGTTTTTATGTGTTTGTTTATTATAGTCCGGTAATGTCTGAGTAATGAGATACGTGTGTTATAATTGGCTGTATCATCGGAGGAAATTGGTGATTTGATTTTATGCGGGAAAATTAATTGACAGTTGAGTATAAAATTGATTTAGATATAATGGAGTTTTCGAGAGGAACGGTTGAAATAATTTGAACGGTTTGTCGATTATGTTTGGTGTAAGATTAGATTGTATTTATATGTTTGTTTAAAATTATTCGATGAGTTATATGTGTATCAAATGAATTTCTAAGAGAAGTAACATCCTGTGTAAACAGGAATTACCGTTTATTTATGTTGACGCTTTCAATGAATTAACGTAAAAGAGAATTTAACTTTGAAGGTGTAATCCTTTTAAATCAAAGGTTGTTTCTCAAATGTTTTCCCGGCTTCATTAAGTACGGTTTATATGAACTGTGGAATTATTTTAAAAAGTGCAAGAGTGTCAAATATAATTATTAAATTTCCTGCTAAAATGAAACCATTTCGTTTTATTGATACTAGAGCCACGTTAATTGAATAAATGTTGTTTAAAGTAGATGTTTGGAACCTTAAGAGATTTTCTACAAATAAAATAAACAAAAAGTATACTTAGCCCTTAGCTGCGATCGATATTGAATATCAGTCATTATATAACCCATAGTTTGTAGTTTAGTACAGGTACGTAAAAGGAACTTTTATGGCCTCGATAGGTTTATTCTTCGACGATATAGCTACTGTTAAGAATAATGTTCGATATTTCATGAGTACACAAAACAGTCCATTCGTTTTATGAGTATTTCGTTCAGTTCAATAAAGAGTGTCATAAACACTTATATTTACTACATTAATTTGATTGGTAGTAATGGATAAATACTGATACTATACAGTTTAATCAGCAACACATACTATATAGTTTATACGACACGCCCCGTAAATAAGTGATTTCCGATTCTACTTCCCTTTTTCACCTATAAACCATGATTAGAATACGTGCATTTTCCAAACCTTGATGAAAATATTTCCAACGCCAGGATACTAGGATAACTTTGTCAAATATACAAACATACATTTAAAAAATTCTATAATAATACTAACAAAACAAATTTATACGAACATTTTAATAAATTGGAATTCAATAAATTCTTTACTAATTGCATTCAGAAATTCTACAAATACAAATAACTACACTAGTGATAACAGTACAACGCTACACTCCAAAACCCCTAAATATTTTATGTACATTTTATTAAATCAATACAAAAGAGTAGTTCAAAGGACAAAACACATTTTCAACGACGTATGCAATAATAGCATTAAACAACTAAAATTTTCAAAAACAAATTCATCAAAATCTCACACTCTTCCTAATCAGAAAAAAGAATCTAACGCAATTGAAACACAACAGTGAAACATCTAATCCCACGAAAGCAACGCTACTGATCGAATGAAACGCACCGATAACAATAAATCAACGATCCACGTAAATTAGAAACATGTTCGACAGGCATCTACGCGGGCGGACCAGACAACTCGCGTGAAAAAGCAAATTGGAAGATCAGCGAAGCGAGCGTAATACGGAAGTAACGCGTATAATGCACGCGTATCGGTAATAAGGAGGCTCAGGCAATTAGAGCTGAATAATTAAAAGGTCGTTAGTCCCGTCGCGTCTGCCGGCGAAACAGCACGTCTTGCGTCTCGCCGAGTGATCGATTCGCGTAAAAATGGGACAAAAATAGAAAATTTCTTCTAACAATTGGAAATTTTTATGTAATTTGATTGACTATAGTCTAATACATATAACTGATACATTTTTTTATGTAATCCTACGTTTTAGATCAACGCTGAACCTAGCGAACAGTTAAATTGACGTTTTGAAATTTCTTTACAGAAACTTCAAGGGTGCATGTATCCAGACTAATTGATTTACAACTCAGTTTGCGTACTGCTAAATCAATTTCTTTAATAATTCCTCAGAGAAACACTGCGGATTTGAAATTCTGCGTTTTCTTTTGCTTATTTAACCCTTTGCACTCGAGAGGTGACTCTCAGTTACCATTTGATTCGATGTAACAAATTACAAAGTGTTATATATAATACTAAGTTTCGTATAATTCATCAATATGTGAATAATTCATCAATAAGTATAAAATAGATTTGTTTCTTAATTTACGTTTGTTTTCTCATTAGTTCGTTTCAAATAGTGTCGTCTATGTCTCATCGGAAAGTGTCGAATGTTTCTAATGAAAAGTTTCTGAGTGCAAAGGGTTAATTCTATATCAATTCCTATATTGTCCGATTAATTGGTTTTTCTATATCCGTCCTTCCTTTTGTTTCTGCTTTCACTGAGAACAATTTATCATTTCATTTTCTTACGACTGATACATTGTAGCGGCGTTTTCACGCTGCTCGCGCGCTCCCGCGATAAACACTCGCTGTTCAAACCCGAAACCACCGTTGAACCAATCATCGAAAAGCGACCATTTAATTGGCCTATCGATTTTTACGTGTTAACATATTTAAGTGCCACATTTTTCATCGTGCGTATTGTCGTCTTGGACCTTTGAATGAACGTAGAAACGACACTGTATTATTTACCAGTTCAACTATTGAATAAAAATAAATATATAATATTTATATATACGACTACTTTGTCATTAATAATTTATTGGAGAAAGAGAAAAATTCTAAGCATATATTATGCCTATATTTCCTTTTAAGTATAATAGTTGATTACAGAGGAATAATGTTTACTTTGAATTCGAATTAACTAAGTGATGTACATATTTGTTCAATCATGTTGAAAATCTTCACCACGAGTCTCACTCGTTGTAGGACAAGGGGTTGATTGACCACTCTGTGCCGCCGGGATGGCAGACGAAAGGGATCGCGGAACGGAAATGAAGTCCAGAATCTTCGAAAGCCGGACGCGAGCCGGCTGAATTACAGAAACTATCGATCCTGTCAGGCCGCGTCTTAATTTTCTAGCTCGGGCTTCCGCCTCCCTCGGCCCCTCCTGCGCGGAATGCAATAATCGTACGTTAAGCGTGACACAACTACCCGTATAATTAGTGGTACACGAACGGCCGACGACGGGACTCGCCGAGGGAAGCGGGTGTCGCGTTATAATGCATTCGCAATGCCGGCGAAGCACGTAATTGCCGCGAGTTTGTCTTGGCCCTGACGGTGCGCGGCGAACAAAGAATTATTAGGCACGCCTTTTTTTCGGGATATTGCGCCATTTCGCGGCTCGCCTGGACCGCGTTCTAAGGCTGAGAGGATTCTGATGGGAGAAATTGAATGGAGCTGGAGACAGTCGTGAGAATGGTTTTTGGTATATGGTTGAATCGGTGGTGGAGGGTGTAGTGAGAATGGAGGTAGTAGTGTTACGATTTGTATTATTGTATTATTAAAGTGTTGTTATAATTTATTGTTGTTTCGTTTATTTAGTATATTGTTAGGTTATTAAGTGGTTATGTCATTTTATTACTGTGCTGCTATGTTCCTGGATTGTTATGTTGCTATATTGCTATGCTGTTATGTTCCTATGTTACTATGTTACTATGTTACTATGTTAATATGTTCCTATATTCCTATGTTCTTATGTTGCGATGTTTGTATGTTTCTATGTTCCAATATTTATTCCTATGTTTGTATGTTGCTATGGTCCTATGTCCCTATGCTCCTATATTCCTATGTTCCTATGTTCCTATGTTCCTATGTTCCTATGTTCCTACGTTCCTATGTTACTATGTTATTATGTTATTATGTTACTATGTTCCTATGTTACTATGTTACTATGTTACTATATTCCTATATTCCTATGTTCTTATGTTGCGATGTTTGTATGTGTCTATGTTTCAATATTTATTCCTATGTTTGTATGTTTGTATGTTCCTATGTTCCTATGTTCCTATGTTCCTATGTTACTATGTTCCTATGATCCTATGATCCTATGATTCTATGATTCTGAATAACTATTTCCATTACAATATTATTATATTATTATATTATTATATTACTACATTACTATATTACTATATTACCATATTACTACATTACTACTACATTGTTATTACATTACTATATCACTACGTCATTGTATTTTTATATCATTATTTTATTCAGAGTTATTCATTTCGTCACTTTTATCACACACAATCACTGAAACGTTATCTTCTGTATTTTGTACTAAAATTTTCATCCAAATATAACGACAGCAAATTTAGTAATAAAAATGCAATATCATATTTCATACTTCAATGCGATGCAAATGGGTAGGAATTGTCCGACAGTTTACCGGAGAAGAAAGCCATGAACAGAATATACATTCCAGTTAAGGGGCCATTCTACGCTGAAGCATACCGCTGCATTTGTCTATAAGGTTTAAATAATGCATTCGGTTTCAAACGCAACACGTTCTTGATATTACAGTGCTTCCGAGAGAATTTATCACGCGGAAACATTTGTCTCCGTAATCTTCGCAACAACATTTCTTAACATTTTATCAAAAAATAAACAAAAACCAGTACGCATAATAAATTCTACCTTTAATAATTGCTTTAACCGTCTGAGCCCCACGGATTTTTGCAAATTTAATAATTCCTCAAAGAAACACCTGTTATCTTTTTAATAATTAACAGAAAGTGGAAATTGATAATGACTCATTTTGAGTCGCGCAGTAGCTTTGATGATAAAAATACATTTCTTTGCGTTTTTCCTGTAGAACAAGAAACAAACGTATTTTACCTCTGTCAACGCAAAACGAAAAGAAGCTTTTTCATGAGATTTTTGCAATTTTCTGTTACACTGAAACGGTTCAAAACGGGCTACACTGCGACACACATAACCGTGTCCCTTTCAATCTCCCCAGCGAATCAAACACCGACGTCCTCGAAACTTCCGTGACAATTTTTTCCGTAGCGACTCGTTTTACACCGGAAAGTCCCGGCAGTAATAACTGCGCGACACCACGGGAGAGCCTTTAAACCTCTGATCCCGCCGTGTTCCCCGCTCCTCAGCGAATTTCCTTTGAGCCCCGATTAATATTAAAGTACCGCGCGTCGAGTTAAATATCGCGACACCGTGCACAAAGGCATGCAAATCCGCACGGTCGAAACAACAAGTACCGGTCGCGATACCGATGGGATACGTCCTCGCGGCAGGACGAACGTTTTTATTTTTGTCAGCGGAGATTGTTCCCCGAGTATACTGTAACTGCTAAAAATAAACATTTTCAGAAGAAACCTATCGGACAGGACATTATTTCTGAAACTTTCTTGGTGAACACCGCGATTGCTAAAAATCAAAGTTTTCAGGAGAAAATATTAAGCTGGTGAACCTAAAATTATTTCTGAAACTTTGACGATGAATACTGCGACTGCCAGAAATCAAAGTTCCCAGGAGGAACTAATGAACTATTCAACGTGAAATTATTTCTAAAACTTTGACGATAAATACTGTAACTGCTGAAAATCAAAATTTTCAGGAGGACATATTAAGTTGCTGAATATGAAATTACTTGTAAAACTTTCTTGATGAACGCTGTAACTGCTAAAAATCAAAATTTTCAGGAGAAAATATTAAGCCGTTGAACGTGAAATTACTTCTAAAATTTTCTTGATGAATACTGCAACTGCTAGAAATCAAAGTTTCCAGAAGGAACTAATAAACTATTATTTAACGTGAAATTAATTCTGAAATTTGATTATTTTGTTGCTAAATGTGAGTAAGGATGCAATAATCTAAGTGCGTCACAGAATGTCTTATGTTCTCTATTAAACTAAATAATTTAAAAGTCATAATTGTAGAAAATAGATTCAGTTTCTAGTTAAAATCAACTTTCCATTTAACTCCGAGTTAAAACCTAAACTATCACACAATAATAATTACGTGTCAAATGTTTCACTGCTAAGAACATAAAACTCAAATTCAAAGTTCCTTTCACAAAAACGTTACACGTAAAAGAAATATATTCATGGAAGCTACATATACACATCGACTTTTATCAAAGAGCTAATAACCATTTATAAACGCAAATCGCATACAAATGCTACATTAGAATATTCCGTTTAACCCGCGGAATCCCCGAAAACGAAAGGAAAACTTTTTTAATTTCAACACTTGCAGCGTTTCCGACAAACAGTCTTCAAATTATTTCGCCGGAGTCAGCGTTTCACAAATAATAGAAAAAAAAAGGAGGAGGGGAACGGATTCGTGCACTCGTTAGCTGTGGACGAACATATGAAAAATGCATGACGCCGGAAGGATCGTTATGCTAATTCGTTCGGTCGTCTCGTGTACAAACCTGCCGCTCGTCGATCCGCGCGTATCAATGCGCGCGCGAGCACGCGTGCACTATAGCATCGATCGTAATTAAAGCTGTCCATCAGATTTCCACGTAGACCCGGCGTTCCCCCGCTTCCCTGCGATCCACATTCATCGCGCGTCATTTCGGAACTGTCATGTCGGAAGGGTTCGTTAAGTCGCTCTCTAAGGCTAGACTCTAATAATAACTCCATTCGGGTAGCGCGAAGGCAACGACGCGACTTCGTAGGAGTTTCGGAAGAACCACCGCCACGGGAATGGTTAATTTATTAGGAACGAAATTTCGACGTGGGATGATTGATAAGGCAATGCCATCTAATATGGAACACCTGATTTGAAAAGCTTGAAATAAGATACGAGATGTTTTCAGTGGAACTGCATCAGCACACGAAGAAATTAAACGTTCGTACACTGATCGATAATAATGCAAGAATTTGAATGTCTTCGAGTTACGGTAAGAAATGTAAATAAAGTTATAAACAGTCATCCGGCAAAATGGCTTCTGATATGGAACACCCAGGTTTGTACACAAAACTCATTTTTGTCGCGAGAACTGAATATTTATAGAATTAATGATTAACGAATTTTCAAATTTTTCTATTTAATGAATACTAAAGAAATTTTTCCTTTATGATTGTTACTTATTTTCTATCCTTAATGAAATTGTCAGTATATTTCGCTTTCATATATCATTAATGTTCTATTCTTTCAGTCACTTGTATGTTCAACTAAATTAAAATTGTTTTCAGTAACTATATACGTGATTCAATGACTTAATACTAATAGAATAATGTTAATGAGTCATATCACATAACCATAGAATAATAATTGAATTATTGTCTCGCATTTACAGTTTATTGCGGAATTATTTCACGAATTCCCTACAACCGAAGAAGAATATTTAACAGAAAAATATAAATGCAACTCCGGAGAGTCTTCCATTTTCAAGCAATTGATCTTTGCGTATCGCGGAGTATTTCAAGGTTTCCTCCGCGGAACACGGGAACAGGAAAAGTTTCTTCGATATTCCATCCGACGCGATAGGTGCAATTATCGAAGATAGGAGAGGGACGTTTCCCGGTCGCATGTCCCACTATTCGAAAATCTTATTGAGGCAACTTCGGATCGTCGAACGGGTCCTACTAATTCCCTCGGAATTTCAACTCATTCACCTCCCTCGAGAATAGTTTCAGTAGATCCGAAAGCGACTCCGGGAGCAGTTATTACCATCACGCCGCCCCGGTTATCTGGTTTTCGCGGATTTTACGAAGTAACGTAACTATGTTCACGTGGTTCATTCAGCGCAGTCGAAGTTTCCTGCCTCACCTGCGCGGTCGCGTTTCCCTCTACCCTTTGACACGATTTCGACGATCAAAGTAACCGGATTTTCTTGTTACACTGGAAATCCCATTGATTGGAATGTTATCAAGAAGTTAACCAGTTAACCGCGTTCAACGAACATACACGGGATTTTAAAGTCAAAATAATACTGATTCTTTGAACAATCAATTATTCATTTTGTCGGATGAACGTATAATTCTCCTTCGTTTTGCATCGGTTTTTCGTTAGAATATATTATAGATTATCAGAGATCAGAGATTTTTGAGTTTGAATTCCAGAGTTAACAGGTTAAATTAACCCCTTTGAAATAAAGTGGCGAGTCTCAAACTGGATTGTAAATAATTTTACAAATATACTGTATCGTGAGTGATACAGTGTCCTTATTTCCATAGATAAATTTAAGCGAAGCTGTACTACTTCATTTTCTTTAAAATAATCGTCTCCATACGGTTGCGACAAAATTAAATAACGTAAGCAAACGTTTGGTTCAAAATAAATCGTCAGGGATTAAATTATCAAGGATACATCTTATAGATAGAAAGAAAAATTCACTCTCTCGAGTTTCTTGCAATGAACGCGTCGACGGGATAACGATTAAAAAAGATTAATTAATTATTAACAAAGTTAAGGAGACAGGTAATATTTTGTGACAACTTACTTATCATTATAATCGCATTATAATCGCATTAACACCATTCATCTCATCACACGATGCTCCTAAGGTACAAAAATCGCACGATGAACTGATCACTGACGTCTCGAATTTCACTTGACCCATTTACTCGAGTAATTACCCGTTCCATTAATCAAACCTCCCCGAAAGAAAACTCCATAAAGAAGCTTAATTAACGCTACATCATTCCTTCGAATAAGACTTCCAGTAATTCCGTTGACTACGCTTTCCGGCGTCGATCATAAATTCATTTTCAATAATCAATTAATCCGAGGATTTATGAAAATCCTGGTAAATGACGCAAGAACCTGACGCGAATGGAGTTTTCATAGTCGTCGCGAGGATGGGAAACACGATGGAATTAAGTTGCGCGAGTGACAGCGATGAAAGGCTGAAGGTTGCGGATTTGAAGCAGTATAAAGAATCAGGATGGATTACCCAACGAGAAAACGCTGGCGGCTTCCGCGTGCTCGCGGGGGCATACGCGGGGTACGCGGAAAAGTTTCCGAGCAAACGGTGGGAGGAGCTCTTGTAAGCACGAAGAAGAATCGATGTTCGCCAACAAAGTAGCAATACCTGGCCCATTCACTATTCAGTAGATATCATCGGACAACGAATCGGGAATAAAGTCACAAAAGACGAAGGAGCGAACCGGTCGGTCTAATGCATTTTTAATACGTATCAATATTTCATAATAGTACAGCTAAACCACAAAAGAGAGATTTCCATGGGCTCCCCGGTACCGAGATGAAGTCAATGTTACACAGACCATCTCGTATTCATTGTTTAGCTCCCTGAATCGGGCGATGTTCCGGTAATGAAGTCCCGAATGCATTATTACTTCGATTATGGTCCGCGTTCTAGATTTATGTACGATCGATAGTTGCTAATGATTGCCGGGGGGTGGTTTGTATATACAAATGATTGAAGTGATAAATACTGGGAATGGATGATGGTAAGGAGAATGTTTGGGAATAGAAGGAATAGAAAGTGGTTCTAGTGATGATGATGCTTAGAGATCGTACGGAAAATGGAGGGAATAAAAATAAGTTTAGTCGATGAAAATAAGAACGTGCAGGCAGCATTTGAAGAAGTGAAAATAATATTGATGGTGATGTGGTTAATTAATTGTCATATGAAAACGGGAAACTGTTGATAGTGATAAAAATAATATTATAGGAATAAAAATAATATTAACACGTCGACTGCCATGGAAAACCTCAGCGTTCTATGCATCACTTATTCTTTTTTAGTAAATATAAAATGGAACAATTATCAATTATCTGGTACCCAATTCTTAGGTTACGCTATTATCCAGTTATTTACGTTATTGCACATTTTTATTCAACGCCAGTTATCATACGAATGAATTGTTTTCAAATAATTAGGAAGCTCCGGTCATCAGTGACTACTCTGGCAGTTGACGTGTTAATGGAGACACTCAGAGGTTATAAAAAAATAGAAAACAGAACTAATAGTAGAGACGCTCAGAAACTATAGTAAAAATAAAGAACACCAATAATAATAATTCACTCGTAGACCATACGAGAATCAACGACAAATATTAACAAAGACATCACAGAGGTCGCACAAAACATAAAATGACACTAACGATATCGAAGACACTAAAAAATTAGGAAAAGTAAAGTACAACACCACTGGCAGTAAAAACACTTACACACAATACAAAAAATGGTAAGCAACACCGGTGGCAAGTCACGCGAAACCCATGCAGAAGGCAAAAAGCATCCCGAATGGTAATAAATACACATTAAGAAACCGCACGAACAATGACATCGCACTTCAGGAACTCCAACGCAACCCCACACTTTCAGCTCATTTGAATACCGCCCCGATTAAGTCACACTCGAACAAATCACGGTCACGTTTCGACGAAGACGATCCCAGGGTTTATCGAGCGTGGCCCGTGCACTGGAACGTGTCCAGTTTTGAGTCACTTTTCCAGCCATTGTCCAGCCGCTCCAAGTTCCATTAGCAGCCCGGCGGACCGGATGCCGCGCGGTCGAAATACCTCATCGGAACTCGAATCATTCCGTCGTGTGGGGGACGCTTAATCCGCAGTATGTTACCGATTCCCGCGCAGAATAGGGTAATTCCGTGTGAAACGGTCTTGCGAGTGAAACCGCCCCATCTCATTTAGATTGTTAAACATATCTATGTTTCTTATTGTTTCCAGTGGTATACTGAATCTTTCATTTTCCCGTATTTAAGCCTTACAACGACGTGTCAGGCTCGCAATAAGGATTTTCACGCGTTCGCTATTAACACGTTGACTGCCACGGTGGTCACCGGTGACCGGAGCTTCCAAGGTGCTTGATAACAATAACAGAAAATTGATGCCAAATGAAAATATTTGATGACGTAAGTAGCTGGATAACAACGTAATGTGAGTATCGTCGTACCAAATCATTATTAATTATTTCTGTTATCATTTGCCTTTGTTGCGAAAGAATAAGTATTATATACAAAACGCTCGAAACTCTCGTGGCAGTCGACGTGTTAACGTCACATATTTGTGACGGTCGTAATTCTATATTTTACATAATGAAAATGAAATTAATCCTATAGATATTGTTATTAGAAATTATAAACTACGACGTTAGATTTAGGAACTGAATGACTCGTTTCAGTTTCATTTTTCTAGTATTTTGTTTAGAAGATTTATTGGATTGAAGAAAATATTATAATTGAGGAGACCGTCAGACCGAAAATTTTACAAGCGTAGGTATTGCTCAACTCTTGTGAATTCAAATTGAATTATTCTTCTGTTACCAGTAATTATACTTTAGAGAAATCGTAGGCATAGAATACGCCTAAATTTGTCTGTTTTCAGTAAATTATATTAATGACAAAGTAGATTCTTAATAGTTGAGAAGTAAATCATAGAGCGAGGGGTTAGTACATTGTAGAAGTGAATATTGGCTTTTGATTTAGACGAACCCTTAACTCCTTGGAGTTTACTAGCACGTTAATGTGCCAAATTTCAGGAATTTTCATTTTTCCCAATAAATCAAGGTTTGCTGATTTATTTTCCTGTTTGGGTATTATGGAATCAACTTCTTTCAACTCTTGCAGTATCAAGGTCACTGTAAACATGGCCCGGATTTTGCCAGAATAAATGGTACTACAAAAAATCAACTATTCTCCTGATCTCATTAAATTTATCAAACACACCATTTTTTTCAACAGTACACTGAATTTCGTACAGAGACCTATTGAACTATTCTTCTTATACAGATGTATCTATTTTCGTGAATATATTTTATTCTTCGTTAGATAGTAATAATACTTATAATATAAATATTTGTTTCTCTTAACTATCAATGACATTCCTAATATAATAGTTCTTCCAACCCCTTTCCCTACGATTTACTTTCTTTGTTTAGATTTACTCCAAACCTTAGAAATTACTGACAAGAAAAATAACGTTCCATTCGAACTCAAGAGAGTCAAGTGACATTTATACCTGTAAATCACATTAAAAATCTTCGCCACAAATACGAGACGACATTACAAGGCAAGGAGTTAAAATAAGTAGGCCATTTCTCTCGGATTTACCCTATCACCGTAGCCCGAAGAATAAGAGGTATTCTTGGAGTAGAAACAAACGTCCGGCACACGGATTAATTACCCCGAATCCTTCTTAATTAGCGTCGCTTCCCTCCGGGAAAGGGTTTGAAACTTCCGCCGTACCGCAGTTTGTATTTGAAGTTCGCGTCGCTCGGCGCAATCGCCGCAATTTATGCAAATGCCGAGCGGGCCGATTTCCATTTTGTTGCGCACCGACCAACCGACCAACCGACCGGGAGCCGGCTATTGCCAGATTGCCGGACGGATTTCGGGGGATGACGGATGCCGGGGATACACTATTTCGAACTATTACCCCTACGGGAATAACCGATTCGCTCTGTGGCGGAGGATTGCTTTGAAACTTGTCTGATCGGATAACCTTTTCGGATTATAGGGGAATTCTTTGCTTTTGAAGGTTTAGCCGGCTAAGGTGGTTAATGGCTTTGAATTCAGTTTGACTGAGGAGTTAGATCAATACGTTCACTACTGTTATTGTAATTGTAATATCATTTTGTTTCTATATTATTTTTATTCGTAATATCATTTCGTTCTTTTTCCACGTTGATGCTTATAAATGATCGAGAACTTTGTTCGATAGTTTAATGTCATTTTCACGGCGGTCTGTAAACTTGTTATTGAAGTACAGCAGTTTCATTTAACTGCAGTGCCCTAAGAACTAGCTTACTCATCATTATATGACTTGTATATTAGTCTTCAGCTACAAGGCTAATACATGTACATTAGTTAACTGGTCTTTAGTAGCTAAGGTGTTAATGGACTGCTGAAGGTGGAGGTACATTAGCAAGAAACTTGTGATATTGTTTTCTGATAGTAGCTTCGATTCACTTGGGACAGTAATTATATAAAACGGAGGTGTAAAAGCTTTTTGAAGTCTCTGTGAGAAAAATGCCGCGATTTACTTTTCAACGTATGTGCACCGTAAGGAGTAACACTATTAAGTTGCAACTCAAGTTACAAATAGGATAGTTCTAAAGAAAATTTGGATTATTAGCTGTTTTTTAATTTCCCTGTAATTGATTGCAGCTAAGAATTCCAAAGATATTTTTTGTATATCTTAGATGCCACATATTTGAAAATTTCTTCAGATTTTTTAATTCGAAGTTGTAATTATGAGAAATTGAGAATTTACAAAATAGAGATTGCTTATAGAAGTTAAAAAATTATATTATATATACTTTCAAAAATTATTAGAAGATATAGAAACATAGAAACAATTATACAACAGTAATATAGATAGAAAAATTATACAACAATAATATTCCCTATTAACTGATATAAAATTATAACCTATTTAATCAGTATAAACTAAAAACTATTCAAATTTACAGAATTCAGCGCTGCAAGCAAGCTGTTACAAATTTATACACATAACAAGATGAATTTTATAGCGAATCAGGTTTCAATATGGCGGCCATCGGAAGCTAATCGGCCGGCTCGATATCACAGGGGGCAAACATCAGCCGATCGTTATTAATTTATGCGGACAAGGCGAGTTTCTAATCTGTCCCCATACCGGGCGCGTTCACAGCCTAGATTTAATCTGCATTCGGTTTAATTAAAATCAACCGGCTCCGCGGCGCTACGCCCTCGTTGACAATTGCATGCAGATTGGATTAAGCTTTGGAATTAGAACCGGGGTCGAATTCATGCCGCCCGGGAATCTGCTCGCCGTTTGTCCACATTAATATTCGAATTTCTGGAAATAGAGCGATCCGCGGCGCGAGCCGGTATGTACACATTGCTCGGACCTGATAACGACCAAATCACCTGCGAGGAGATCAATCGTTGTCAACGTTTTAAAACAACCTATATCCTGGCGGCCAAGTCCTGTTCAACTATCCAGGAAACACACTGAAAGGACAATTGCTGATTTAGATGGAACAATGGTAGAAGATTATTATTAGATCGCAGATCTTCATGCGAATACAAAACTTTCTAATGGGGTTCGAAGAAACAAGAATTGGAAATTTTTGATTTCTTTCCTGAAAAACTGTCGTACGTTGACAGCAAAGTAACTGAATTCTTAAGTATTTATAAAGATTCTAACCTTTTGCACTCGGAAGTTTTTCAGTAGACATAGTCGACACTTTCCGATGAGACATAAATACGTAAATTAAGAAACAAATCTATTTTATACAGACATTTCACATATTGATGAATTATACGAAACTTATTATATATAACACTTTGTAATTTTGTTATATCGAATCGAACGGTGATCGAGAGTCACGCCTCGAGCGCAAAGAGTTAATACTTTCAATTCTATGCACTTATAAATGTATCAAAATCTTGTTCTAGTTATTATAGACGCTCGAAATACATATTATTAGTATACATGTAATTATGAGTGTTGTAACTAGACTCGATTAATTTTTGTAAATGAAAAATGTGATTTATGGATGAATCCCATATATTCGATGAGTTTAAAATAAAATATTGATTGAAATTATATAATTTTCGTGCTTTGATCGATTACTTTTTGGTAAGTGGCGATGCAACGCAAACTTTCATGTACCGTTAACAAAGATTTACGGCAATCTTGATTCTGCAGAGCGCGATGTTTTCGAGTGTTTTGAAATATGAATACGCTGAATAGCGACATTTTTAAGTTGGATAAGTAGTACTCCAACAGACTATATATCATTTCGTACTTGCACCGTTTCTGTCGGACAACGTTAAACTCGCTGCCACGCAAACACGCAATTTTTTCATTTGCATTTGTAATACGGACTGATACGATCAATTATGAATATGTATCTGTTGTTCAAGTACACTGTTCCTTCGGCATTAATTAATGAATGGACGTTACCGTGTCATTATTTCGGTGCTTCATCAAAAGCACCGAACTCAAACTGATAACGCACGGCTAATCACTTACCAACTCTCGCGCTTCTTCAAAGTGAACTTTAATTAAAGATTAATTGAACCGTTCGAAAAAATGTAGACACATTACACCATATATTTTTATCGTATAATTATCAACTTTATTAGGTTTATTAAATCACCGCAGTCCTTCTTGAAAATGTATCTGAATCTGTGCTAGCGACGTCTTTTAAATGATTCTTAACAGAAACATCTTTCACGCTTAAAATTCGAAACTCGTTTAATGCCGATTTAAAACATTCGATGCAATGTTTGCAACAACCAAAATAAACGCTAATAAAGTTATCGAGTAATCAAAATCAAACAGAAAATTAAAAGATAAAGAATTTCCAAGCAATGGTATCAACAGAAATGATAACGATGATAAGTTCCGTTTAATTGAATATTATAATTTTTTTACTGTCTACCACAGTATCAATTTACCACATTTTTACACAATCGAACCTCAGTAAGTCAAATCATAAAGGAAATCATAAGGTCTTCGGTTTAATAAACGAAAATCCGACGCATAGAAAGTTTTCAATAATTCCGACCTATATATAAATATGAATTTCGTCTTGTAGAAATATAATTCGAGCTATAAAATTTTAGTGCTTCGACCTGCAAAAGTTCGAGCGGAACAGAAGAAAAGAAAGAATTTCATAAGTTTCGATTTATCGAGATTTAACTGTATTATAAAAAAAATGTACTCTTCAACCAGTTAGCAGTTTTTAACGATCACGAAGGAATGCCAAGCTTTTATGTTATAACAAGTATACTCGTCTAAAAACAGCTAACTTAACATTAAACCTACAGAGCTTTAAATTGACTTTTTTAAAATTCCTCTATAGAAACTTCGTAGCGTACTGCTGAATGAATTTCTTTAATAATTTCCCAGAGAAACATCTGTTATCTTTTTAATAATTACGAAATGAAGAAATCAGGAATGGGTCATTTTTACCCGTCTAGTAATTTCAGTGTTAACCCTTTGTGCTCCTATGATCAAGATATTTTTAAGCTAGATTATATTATTATCTTATTTTCAATAATATTGGTAAGAAGAATCGTTAAACTGTTCTCTACAAACTAACTATTTTTTAAAATGCATTTCAAATAAATATCTTAATAATACAGAGTTATCAAGGAACAAATGCAAAAGAAACTGAGGGTGCAGAGTTAATGGAACATTCATTTCCAAAACATATTTATATATAACATTACTTAACCCTCTATGGGTCGAATTTTTGTTCATAATTATAACAAAATCTATGCAGTACAAAATTAACAAATATCCACATATGAATACGAATTAACAATGTATTCAATAGTTTCAATAATTTCATCAAATATATTTTATAACTTTCGAGTTACAATGACGTTAAACTTTCACTAAGCGTATACAAGTTTAAGTTAACCGATTACTTAATTTTATTCACCACTTTGAGTGCAAAATGAAATAAATTAACCAGATGCCAATATACTAATATATAACTTCAACATTTTTCAACTTTGAACATTTTTGAAGAAATTGTAAAATTATTGCACATACCAGAATAAGGTGTACACTTTTCAAAGTGGTCGCAACAGCTGGTCAACTGTTTATTTCAAATCTGTCCCGATTATGTCCAGCCCGGAAATAGCGCTAGTCAGCAGACAAATGACGCAATCGAAGGTTTACGGTCGCTTAAACAGAGCAAGCCGGTACCGTACGCACCGTAATCCAATTCGACCGACCCCGATCAGAATGAACATCGCCGTGGAAGATTGCAGACCGGCGCAAAAAGCTCACTAATTTTCGTCCCCGAGTAACACAGTTTCCGCTCCGGTCCCCCGTGTCCGAGAGACCCGTCCCGTCGGTGAAGCTGCCTTCTAATTGCTAGGACTATAAGGAGCTAATGCTATTAGCGCGGCGGAGTCTTCGGCTCCGGGAAACAATTAACCTGAAAGGCGCGTTTAGTCTTTCAGCGAGATGAGTAGATTAGCTTGTTAGTCCGGCGGCCGCGTTATACACGCGCGATACACTTTCGGCCCTGCCTAGACGCCATTTTGCATGCTGAATTTCCGTAGTTCCTTCGTACCAATTTTGGGAAAAATTTTGGAACCGAAGATACCGTGAGATATGACATTTTCATTATTTAAATTTCACTGTTTTCTTGTTTCCTCTATTTGTCACTTTTTTCGAATATTAATAATTCTTAAAATTTCAGTTAATTTGTTATAGCTGTTTTCCCTTGATCGATGAGAGGAATTTCGCTATCGAATTTTTCAAATTTTTGTTTTCCTCGAATTATTCGAATTCTTGTTTTGTGTTATTAATCTTTGCAATTCGTATGATATTCTTGTTAAGTTGCTGACAATTCTAAACTCCACTAGTGAAACGAAATTTTTAATGATTTCTTGTTTTGTTCAATACTTCTCTGCTTTGTGTATCTTTTCCTTGAGAAATATTTCTAGCAACATTTTGTTTATATATATAGAAAACAATATTAAATTTGATACCTTATTAACAGCTGCTACAAAACAGGCATAATTATTTCCGAATTATTTTAGTTTTAGAATAATTAATATCATTTAATTTACAGGTTCGTAGACTAGGTTGAGTTTATCCGAGATATTCGGTAATAATTCTCAAAATTGAAACATTAAGTTCGTCTGGAATAGCAACAGCGTCATTCGAACGCAGGCAGCGTAAGAATGCACTGGAGAATGAAACACGAAAAGTCGACCTTCGAATGACGATAACGACTGCCGGAAAAGGAAGTTCCTACTCAGACATTAATGACCGGCGGAACCTCTTTTTCTCCGGACCACGATCGCGGTGGCTTTTTAAAGATTTATCGTTATAGCGAGCGAAGAATTGCCCGTTGTACATACCTACCGCAATTAAAATACAAGATAGTGGACCCTCTATTCTCTAAGAAAAAAGGCCACCGCTTTTTCCTTGTACAGTAATCGTTTCTGCATTCTATATCACAAAATAAAATAATTCTCGTGTTTCCTATTTTATTCTCTAAAAGATGTTAAGGCCACTTACAGCCTTAACGTTTCCTCCGACCCCTTAGAACCATCGTACTTTTTAGTTTGTATACACCTTTTATGTTTGCTACGGCTTATTGTACATTTGGTAGTTTTTTCGAAATAATAGGAGCCTTCGTCCCGTTCACAACTTGCAATCGTCTTTACGGTATTACGAGAAGGGACCGTGGCAGCCATAAATCCCTGAACCCATAAGGCCCGCGATTATTGCTGTAGATTTTCTTTGCCTATTGTTTACATCTGGTGTCCAGTCACCAGTATTTTTAACTCTCTTGCCCGTCCGTTAGCATGTGTTTCTAAGGCCAAGCGTTTCTTGCTTTTTACCTGCCACGGTCGGCGATTGCAAACGGGACGAATTAGTTATTAACTTTAGCAACTAGGAAGACTAGAAGGGAAGGGATTGTGTCTCCCTTCCACAACCATTTTCAGATCGAAAAGGGCCAACCAGAACGTCTTCACCCCCGTGAAGACGACATCGCGGAGGTGTCGTCGAAGACGATTCTGGGAGGCCCAGGCAGTCGAGATTAAGGAGTCGAGAACAGCGAGTCGAGAATAGCGAGTCGAGAATAGGAGTCGATCATTCATGAATTACAAATTCGCAAGGAAAAGGTGATAGAGTTAAATAAAAGCTTTGAAAACGTTCAGTCAAGCATAGAGTTAGAGGACGAGGCTTCCGATCACGATTCGGAAAGAGAACAGTTCGAACGAAACTATTTTAAGATAAGTAGCCTCCTAAACCGCCGAATTGAGAGATTACAAACCCCTAGTAATTTAGCCAGCACAGGTAGATCCACAGACTCGCCAAATACCGTAACGGTAAGGCAAGAAAGTACCCTTCTACCAAAAATAGAGATAAAACCATACGACGGTAATCCCATTGAATGGCACAGTTTCCATGATACCTTTAAAACATTGGTCCACGACAATTTAGACTTACCTGCGGTACAAAAATTCCATCTATTGAAAAATGCACTTCGCGGAGAAATTGCGTCGATAATTACCTCATTAAACGCGTCAGAACCGAACTACCGGGTCGCTTGGGACTTGTTACAAAGGCGATGCAACAGACCGCGACAAATCGTACAGTCGCATTTGAAAACGTTATTTGAATTACCAGAAGTAACTCGCGATGCACCCTCGAGCCTCAGATCATTGGCGGAGCAGGCTCAAATGCATGTAAATGCACTCGCCACTCTAGGTCAGCCCGTAGAACAATGGGACGCGATATTAGTTTATTTGATAGGAAAAAAGCTAGACATAAATACTCGACGCGGATGGGAACGCACTTTAGAAAATGATGAGATGCCGACATTCGAACAATTAGTTAGTTTTGTAAACAAACAAGCGCGTGGCGAGGAGATTGAAGCGGAATTTTCTAACACAATGAAACGGGTTCCGTATCAAGAGCGTCCGCTACGAAACAAAGTTAATGCAAGGGGGTACATTCACGTAGCGACGACAAATACTAAGTGCGTCATGTGTAACGAGAACCACGAAATTTACTATTGTAAACATTTTTTGCAAGCTTCAATTCGGGATAGATTAGAGGTGATAAAACGGAATAAATTATGTCTTAATTGCTTCCGAACTGGACATTTAGTCGCCACGTGTCAAGCAAACGGGTGCAGGAAATGCAATCAAAGGCACAATACATTATTACATTTTAATAATGAACACCGGGTCAATACGAACATTAGTAACACCCAAGTAGAAGCTCAAATAACAAACGCGGGAGCCAATGCAACTGCGTTAACGGTCACATGTGATTCAGAAATATTGCTTGGTACAGCGCGGATAAAAATATTAGACAAATTCAACAAGGAACACGAGTGCCGCGTTTTATTAGACGGGGGATCTCAGACGCATTTTATAACCAGTGAACTAGCCGAAAAATTGCAATTATGTAAGCATAACGTAAATTTAACGCTATCAGGTTTAGGTCAGCAGGCGACCAGGGCACAATATAGTGTAAAAACAATAGTCAAGGCGCGGAATAGTAATTTTTCCAGTCCGATATCGATGATTGCTGTACCCTCGATTACCGGATTATTACCATCCCGACTAGTAAACAGAACCGCGATTCAAGTACCGCAAAACATCGCGTTAGCAGATCCGGAATTCCATAAGCCAGGGAAGATAGACGCGTTATTAGGCAATACATTGTTCTTCAGCCTATTAAGCATTGGACAAATTAAATTAAATAACAACAGTATCATATTGCAGAAAACTAGGTTAGGATGGATAGTTACCGGCAAAACAGATTTGCAACCCGCATATAAGAACCCATCAGTAAAATCGTTCCTTGTTACGTCGAGTTTAGATAAAACGTTAAACAAATTCCGGGAGATAGAAGAAGTCGCGGAGAAATCGTATTTATCAGAAGAAGAAAGGGCCGCGGAAATTTCATTTAAACAGGGTACAATACGAGATGCAGACGGACGATATTGCGTAAGATTACCGTTCAACATAAAAAATAAACAACGGTTAGGGAGTTCGCGAGAGATAGCGCTAAAGGGATTTTATGCTTTAGAACAGAAACTACATTCCAATCAGGAACTCTTAACAGGACATCGGGAATTTTTAAAGGATTACGAACAGTTAGGGCATATGACACAGGTCAGCGGAGACGAGCTCACCGAGGGTTTCTACCTGCCGCACCACGCGGTAATAAAGGGAGTCGATTATTGCGGACCATTCTTTTTAAGGGAACGGAAACACAGAAGTGAAAATAGAATCAAGGGATACGTTGTAGTGTTTGTATGCTTTGCCACAAAGGCAACTCATTTAGAATTAGTCACAAACCTTACCACGGTGAAGGTTTTTAAAAACCACTTAAAAGCTACGATCGGAGACGCACTGGTCACGTACGAACAATTGAACAGCATAGTAATCGAAATCGAGGCTATCTTAAAATCCCGACCACTAACACCCCTATCCTCTAATCCTAAAGACTATATCGCACTAACACCTGCACACTTCCTAATTGGTGATTCGTTACGAACCCTACCGGAATATGAGTGGACAGATGTGCATATCAAAAGGCTGTCATTGTGGCAACATACTCAAAGGTGCAGGTATTCAGGAAGGGACACTGGTACTCATACGAGAGGACAACCTTCCACCGTTGCAGTGAGAATTGGGCCGAATCTTGGAGGTACATCCAGGGGACGACAAGATTATCCGTGTGGTGACTGTGAAGACACCGCTAGGAGGGTACAAACGGAGTGTAAAAGGACTTGCGCCACTACCGATAGACTGAGCGTAGCATCTATAGTTCATTGTATATACGTATAGGCCTTTGTGTATAGATATAAGTTAGTTTTTTATGATTATGCACTCTCCAGACTTCACAGTTTTAATGTAATAGTTTAGACATGTTGAACGGAACCGTTCAAGGGGGGCGGTATGTTAAGGCCACTTACAGCCTTAACGTTTCCTCCGACCCCTTAGAACCATCGTACTTTTTAGTTTGTATACACCTTTTATGTTTGCTACGGCTTATTGTACATTTGGTAGTTTTTTCGAAATAATAGGAGCCTTCGTCCCGTTCACAACTTGCAATCGTCTTTACGGTATTACGAGAAGGGACCGTGGCAGCCATAAATCCCTGAACCCATAAGGCCCGCGATTATTGCTGTAGATTTTCTTTGCCTATTGTTTACATCTGGTGTCCAGTCACCAGTATTTTTAACTCTCTTGCCCGTCCGTTAGCATGTGTTTCTAAGGCCAAGCGTTTCTTGCTTTTTACCTGCCACGGTCGGCGATTGCAAACGGGACGAATTAGTTATTAACTTTAGCAACTAGGAAGACTAGAAGGGAAGGGATTGTGTCTCCCTTCCACAACCATTTTCAGATCGAAAAGGGCCAACCAGAACGTCTTCACCCCCGTGAAGACGACATCGCGGAGGTGTCGTCGAAGACGATTCTGGGAGGCCCAGGCAGTCGAGATTAAGGAGTCGAGAACAGCGAGTCGAGAATAGCGAGTCGAGAATAGGAGTCGAGAATAGCGAGTCGAGAATAGGAGTCGAGAATAGTGAGTCGAGAATAGGAGTCGAGAATAGTGAGTCGAGAATCATAGTTGGAAACAAATAGTCAAACCAGCAAATAGAGAGCATCGAACATATTTCGAGTCACTACACTGATTTTCACAAGTAAATACAGTCCACTTCACAAACCTAAAAATTCGCACAAAGTTAATTCGGCGTGCGAAGTACTAGTTTAACTACCGAACATAGTCGGTGGAAAACAAGGTACACGACAAAAGATACAGACGCTTTCCTAAGAAATTATTGAATAAATTAATTTACCGATGTGTATTTTCAAATATTAGTAAATAATATATAAATTGATCGAGTTTCCACAAATTCTTTAATTTTAATTATCTCAACAATAATATAATAATCATTCTTAATGATATGTTACGTCAGTCAATCAATTCTTATTTTTATTGAATAGATACTTTTAATATGCACCCTTTTTGTAATGACAATTGTTCACGCCTAAGCGACGGAAATAGCTGTCAAAGCTTAAGGGATGAAACACGTATTTTCATCAAAATTTCGAAGATAATTTTAAAAAACTTATACATTCTTTAGTAAGATTAGATCTGTGACGTTTTTCATTTAAAACAAAAACGTGTCGAAATATTAAGGTACAAACATCGTAAAAAAACAGAATTTATCACACGAAACAGGTATTTCGAGGGCGCGCTTTTTTCCCTACAGTTTTTGAACCAGCAATCAATTTCACTTCGAATGTTCCCGCGCAAGAGTTTCGGGTTACCTCGGATTCTATCAGTACAGTTTTTCGTTTGTGGCGAACGGTATTTTTTTCAGTTTACAAATCCAGAGTGCAATTTTACGCTACGGTGTAAAAGCTATCTGTTAAGCGGTTGGGGACGAACATATGAGAACGTTAAACAAGATTTCAGCTTCAAAACAACAATAATTGGGATACACTGTCGAAACTTTCTGCTTAAGAGTAATGTAATTATTGAAAATAAAATCTTTGTTGGTACAATTGAGAAGTGTACAATTGTTTTGCGTTAGAAAAATGTCAGCATAAAAGAGGAATTAAAAGTATAAGACAGTTATTATAAAATATTCATTCAGTTACCGTCAAGCAATAAAATATTAAACTTATTCGAATAACGATTCTTATAGTTGCAATGTTTCATTATTTCCTTACATTTCAGTGTCCCTGCTAATTACCTCGGCTAGAATTACTTTCAGGTAATAATTTTCCAGCAGTAAAATCAATTCCATACTCATTGCAGAGGTAAACTGACTTCAATGTTTAATGTTTAAACATTCACAGCCTCTAAATGGTGTTTGCTTTCGATCATTTCGATTGTCCCAACCAAAGTAATTAAAACAATCTCTTCGTTTCTGTCTCAATAAACTCTTCGATTATCAAATATATATTTTCCGTGAATCTCAGTTTCGTTACAATTAATGGAAGTAATTTCGCAGCGATAATTACTTCACTCTAAACTGTTGATCGGTAACGTACGCGCAAAATTTCATTTCAATCTATACACGCAATTATTTCCATAATTGGTTTTAACGAAACGGACAAACAAAATTCATGTGATTTTTGCATTTCTCTCGCCCGACCGTGTTAAAGTGAAATGCAAGTGCCGTGTAAATGGAAGTTCGTCCGCTCTCCTTCAACCGTGTTAAACCGAAATCATGCAATTCGAATGCCTGCAAATCGAGGGCAAAGTGTATATGGTTGCCTTTCACGGTTTTAACCTGTTAACTGTGGAATTTAGTTTGAAAAATCTCTCGTTTTACGCGCAATAAAATCAAAAAATCAAACGTATACTCGTCAGATGCAGGACGAATGCGTCTAAAGTATACTTTAACACGTTGAATGCTGTGGGGGTCACCGGTGACCCCCAGCCAAATCGAATTACTATAATTCACTCGATTAAACGATAATTATTTAAAAACTTCCGTATATTAGGACTAATGCAGCCTAAAACGATGATGTTTTGCAAGATAACCGTGCAATTTTTAATATAGTATAATATAATTTAATATAATTGAACGTAATTTAATATAAGCTAACCCTTAGCGGACGAAAATTCTTTGAAATATACAAAACGTTCAGCAGATGAAGATAAATTACATATCGATTGCTTAAATAATGAAAAAAAAAGGGAACTGCGTATTAGTCTCTTGCTGTTTCAGAAATTAAATCATTTGTTTGTTATTTAGTGCTCCAAATATGAAAATTCAATCTCTCTGAAATGTCGACATCCGACCGCAAAGGGTTAATATAGATTAATATAATTTGATATAAATTAATATCTTTTAATATGAATTAACATAATTTAATACAAATTAATACAATTGAATGTAAGTTAATGTAGATTAATATAAATTAATATAATTTTGTACAATTCAATTTTGCTCCGTAAAATCATTCGGCATTTCAACATGCTAGAAACCAAAGCAAAACAAAGAATGACATATTCATGTGAAAAAAAACCAAATAATTCATCGTTGAAAGAAGTTTTGTATAGTAATACATATTCTTCGATAACAAAGGCAAATGGTATTAGAAATAATTACTAATACGTTGCAATCACAGCACTCATATTACCCTGTCATCTATTTACTCGTGTTACGAAATATTTTAATTCCACATGAATTTTCTTAGTGCAATCGTTCTTAAACAATTTGGATGCTTCGATTATCAGTGACCGTGGCAGTTAACGCGTTAAGATAACGTGCATACTTGTCAAACGCAGTTAACTGGTTAATATTTCGTCAGAGAGTGGAATAGTTACAATATTACAATATCCACCGAGTCTGAAGGAGTTAAGAAAAAGGAAAGTATGGATCCGACAGATTTCAGGATACAGTCTGTTACGTCACAGATCCGGCTCGAAGTACCGAAAAATGTGACGTCGCAGCGTGGCAACCTCGATAGTTGCACGCCCGTACACGAATACTAACGCGGATTTAACTTTAGGTCTCGTTAATACTCGCGACGCTTCGATTTCCAAATTTCTTCAGAAATCGACTGATTCGACTCTGATCTCCGAATGATTGAGATCAGACCACTAGTTTCTCACGATACTGAGAACCCGTTTGATGTTGCGCGTTTCGAGACGAACGACTTCTCGAATTTCGAATTGGATGCTCCTTCGGAGTGTGAAGCTCGAGTGTAGTTGTCCCGAACGATGGACTGACTGGTAACTGATTAACTGTTTAACTGTCTGTCCCGAACGATGGACTGACTGAATGTGTGAATGAATGAATATCTCGTTACTCCGTAAAAACACTGAGAATATCGTCACTCCGAACGGTTGAGTGATTCTGAACTATTCTGATTGATGTTAACTGCGTAACTGTCTGTAACTGTGTAAAACACTCACGCGAGTGCGATCCTGTAGGTGTTTTTATACAACACCTACAGGTTTTGTGTCGAGTGCGCTGATTGGAAAGTCGAAAATATCCAATCGGCGCATAATTCCAAAACTATTGTCTGGACATGCGCGGATTGACTAAATGATTTTATCATGGTTTAGGGTGAAATAGCCCCTTGTAACTAAAACAAATAAACTGAGTTCGAAAAAAGCTAATCCCGAAAATAAATTTGTTGGCCCGTCCATATCATGAACGAACCTTCGAGGATTTTCGCCGTTTTGTTCCGCATCGGACGGAACACAGTCGTTCCTAAAAGTGAAGCGTGAAAAAGAAGTTATCCAAAAGGGAAATTTTGCTGGTCGCTCAGCAGGTGAAGAGGGGATAGCCGGCGTGTTCAAACAAACGCTGGAAGACGCCGTTTTCCAACTCCATTCCAAAGCCACTGCGCGCACACGCCGCTCCGCCAATATTTGCCACCGACTGAAATGACATATCGTTGTTGTCGGAACGCGCCATTAAACATTGGAGTCAGCGACTTTCACGACGCCGCGCTGCGCCGTAACGCAAATAATGCACGGTATCATAGGAATCATCGTCGAAACTGCCGGACACGTTCCAATCGGGGGTGTAGTAACAATCGACCTAACGGTTCGACGTTAAATAGAACAGTATGATGGCAAATAATCTTTGGTAGTGATCGAACAAGACGATTGTTGAAATTGTAAGTATATTCGAGATGAATATTCGAAAATAATACTTCTCAACGATTGTTGAAATTGAAAGTACATTTGTATTGAATATTCGAAAAGAATATTTCTCAACGATTGTTGAAATTGGAAGGATATTTGTGACGAATATTCGAAAATAATATTTCTCAAAGCGAGAGGAAACTGATATTCGTAATAAGGTGATAAGATTATAATGATAATTTATTTTTAATTCTCAGTATTTCAAAATTAATTTCTTAATTGCTGAGAGATATCACAACAGATCATATCTTTGTAAATTAAAGAGAGGAAAGATTGAATTAATTTGATAGGTAGTATGAATGAAATAAGAATTCATAGACATAGCATACTATTATTGAACTGGATCAAAGTTTCAAAACTCGAGTCTAAACGGTGAATTGATCAGTTAATTATTAATCGAATAATTTCACTTCCATTACGTCATAACTTCATTCGAAACAAGATTAATGGCGATACATACTAAAAATAGCCGTTAGTATTTTTATTATAAGTTAATCAAATTGTTTTCTATTCAACAGAGGAATATCATTATTCAAAATTCTCTTGTACAATTCAACTACACGGATCATCTTTCAAAAATGTAGAGCGCGTCTCAATGGACGACGGAATGAATAGCTGAAAATACGTGTCACAATAATGAGGAAACGAGAGACACTTGTGGAAAATCTGATCGGTCGGTTTTTTGCGGGCGGATCCATTCGAATTCACAACGTCCCATTATATTTCCGCGGGGGGTGGCGTAATTCAATGGAGACACTTCGACGTTCGGGCGTCACGTTAACGCATCACGTGCACACATCGCCATTATCGCGACGATTAAATTTTAGATTACAATGTTCGTGCTAATGCGCCTCTGAAAGCGTTTTACGAACGTGCAGAAATCCTCGCGCGCTCGCGTGAACTCGGCAGACGTTATACCGGCACCGCTCATTGTTTACGATTTATTTATTATTTACGACAGATTCGGCCGACTTATGCGGCACGCAAACAGAACGAAGATAATGGCGAGAGACGATGACACGACCGTTTTCGTGCAACAAATGCGACATGATATTGAAATACGTCCGGAATTCCGCGCGCCGTGACGGATACCCGTTGTAAACAAAAGTGAAACCGAGGAATTGATATTTCCAGTTAAACCAATAAAAACATTATTCTTTCGGAAATTTTATACGACCGTTATATTCGAATGCATGCAACATACTGGAATAAAATTAAAAATAATACTAAATAATACTATAAATAGCAAGATAAAAATTATTTTTTTATTTCTTTGTTTTTAACGGTGAAACTACTGCACCTGTTAAAATAGCCTATTTCAATTTCCTTATCTCACAGTTATTGATATCTGAGAGTCATTCAATATTCGGAATGATTTTAAAAATAAATACTTGACTACTATAATAAAAAATGATTTAACGATACTCAAACTAAATTGAAATCTCAATAGATGCTAAAAGAAAAATTTAAAGAAACTAATTAGATTATATGGTAGTACTAGTGCTAAAATAAAAAAATTCGACTTCCGTTTCATTCACTTAGCTTTGTACTATTAATACTAGAACCACGCACTCGTCAAAATGGCAAGTTTCAGCTTACTTAGCACGCAATTATTCATATCTGAAAAGTGTTAAACATTTGAAACGATTCGAAAACTAACTAGCTACTATAATCAATATACGAAGGAACCAAAGAAACATCTATTCTTACAATTTTCCTAAGGATTACATTTAAATCATATCAATCTCTCCGTAGTTCTATCATCAAATACATTTATCTAAGCATCGCATTGATAGTCATAGAAAACTGATGCTGCGTCAAATTTCCTGAATACTCTCAACAAAATGCAAAGTTACTATCCGAACGTGGCCTGTCCAATGATTTCCCGCGCGAGGGGAAAATCCCACGCGAATATGAATGCACATCGAACATTTTCGTTGCTGACAATAAGCGATCCGGTAACACACGGATTTTTACCAGTAAACGTATTTTCATTCGCCCATTCGAGGAAAATTCAGCGTGTCGAACGGCTACAATCGAAAGTGAGAAATTTTTGGTAAATGTAGCCGCTCGGACGAGAATGCATGTGCGCCTTTGTCAGTGCAGCTGATGCACGGTTGCATACAACCGTGCTGATGCTATTCAGGATTAATTTCATTTATCCCTCCGCTTCTCTCTACGCTCTGTCAATTTGATTGTCCTTCCGGTCGCTAGCACTCAAGCACCGCATATTCGCGCTGCTGATACGGGGTATCACGTAGACCTACCGACGTCAATGATTTTTCACTTGCGTGACTCAATATGTCGCGAACTTCAGATGCCGTAATGGAATTTCCTTTGAACGTCCGGGGAGTTTCGTGTAACCAATGATCGGGAAGTAAAGACATTATTGGAGAAGGAAATTTTGCGCAAATTCAATTGCAATTTTGAAAGATAGATGCGCTAGAGTGATGCGGTGTAATTAATGGAATAAGGGTATCTTTGGAGTACTTTGTTAGTGGAATAGTATATGAAATAGGATTTTCGAACGAGGTTATAAAGTTATAAATTATTCATGATTATGGGGTTTGATTGAATAGGGCTGGCTAAATGGTTGCATCATAAGCATTGATATTTTTATAGTATCGTTATATTAGGTATATGTAAACGAGTATTTCTTTAGAAAATTGCCGGGAAAGTAATTGTCAGTTACAGTATATCACTGTATAAATGGTGGTATATTTATTGGTATTGTAGTTAATGGTACCATAATAAATTAAGAAGATAAATAGTATACAACACACTGATATAACGACACTGTCAATCATATTTCATCGGATCAACAAAATTTAAACTTCAAATCTTCAAAGTTACCAAAGCAAAGTTTCCGCAAGTCCCCGCCATTTTGTAGGTAATATATTCCAGTTACACAAGAAATTTCGCGGTGCGTTTGGCCAGACGGAAAATTGAAACTTCGTTAGCTGATTTATCGTCGTCGAAAGGAGCCGATGACAGGAAATTAATTACAAGTCCAACGTCAGCAGGCGAAAAACAAGTTGCGAAGAAAGATCTCCGCGCCGACGTCGGAAAAATTTCGAACTTACGGACATGCAGAGTAGTAAAATGTAAGGAGCGTGTAACGCGAAGCCCGCAGCCATGAAAAAGTGAAAGAGTAAGGATGGAACACTGTCACTGGGGAGAGAAAAGGAGCGGCTGGTTGTATAAAGACTCGTCCACGCGAGGGTAACATGCAAAAATACGATTTTACCTGGAACGCCCTATATTCTCGCGATATCTCGCATCGTGTGAGTGTCCCCCGGTTGCACGAAGATGAAAAGTGATACTAGAAGTTTCACCGAAGCATTACCGGTTGAGTTGATTCGAAATATTACAGTAGTAATAAGACAATGTTTTCTGATGTCATTTATTTCAGAAGGAATTCAAATTTTCTATATTCTTTCGTACTTTTCAGCGATTTCGAAGAATATTGGAAAGACGCGAAAGGAATGTAATTTGGGAGTTGAATCACGACAAATTTAAGAAGTGGAAATGACCTTTGAAAAGTGTATTTAACCCTTTGCAGACAAATGTCGACATTTCGGTGAAATCTAATTTTCGTAGCCTGGAAGGCTAAATCGGAGACAAATCAGTTAATTGATGTCAGAGATCAGCACATAGTTTCCTTTTTTCCTGTTGTTTAAGTAACTGATATACAATTTCGCTTCGTCTGCTGAAAGTTTCGTATATTTCAAAGAATCTTCGTCTATAAAGGGTTAATAAACATGATTTTGATCTACACCTTAAATACTAGATTTTGTATATTTTTAATTTAATTACAACATCTATAACATTTACAACTTTTCACGTGTCTAATAGCAAGATGTAGATAATTCTCTATAAACAAATCAAAGACGGGCCCAAAATTGCCAATTTTCAAAGAGTAAAATCATCCCCTAAACCTAACCATCTCCATCACCAAAAGGATCATCCCCTAATTTAAACTCTCCGTCGCGCATCCTTAACATGGCACCTCCCAACAAATCCCCAAAATCTTCACCAAAATCAGACTACAAGGATCAAACGATTTTCACGAGTTGCGAACAGCCAGCTCACCTTAATCACATTATGAAAAGCCACATTCTACACAGCGTGTCCTCTTAATTACCCGCTTAATCATCTTATTTGAGTAAATCTGCCGGTTACGGTAAGCAATATTTATCTTGCGATTGTTAACACGTGACCAGCGAACGTCAGTGTGGGCGCAGGACCTAAGGTGAAAGGGAGCGTTTCGCTTCCTCAAAGACGCGACCCGTGCGCCGTTAACGGGCAAGATTAACAATGCCGTTAACCAACATCGCCGGAACCAAAGCGGGACGCGGCGAGACATTAAATGAACTTCGCGAAGTTGAACAATGGGGGCGGGAAGTTGCGTGGTTCGCCGTTCTACTCGGTAATGAAGAGTAAATGACTCATCCCCCACCTCGGAGCTGTGTTCAATTTGTCCGTACACCTGTTATTACTTTCGCCGGCAACGCGGCGCCGGAACGGGCATAATAAATGAACGGAATGGAAAAGTGGGCGCGAACGGGGGCGAAATAACAAAAACCCCGGACCAGACGCAGAATAAGACGAATGAAGCGTCGCGGATGTAAGGATATCTCTGGAACGGGAATGAAACGAGTGATGAATAAGCATGAACTACCAAGCTGATGTTTCTATTTCGAGGGACGGCCACGGGAAAAATGTTTCACCCGTGAAACTCGAATTAGCTCGGGAGAACTTCGTGATAAGTGTTTTATTGCTGGGAAATTGGTATGACTTATAAATGATAAAGTGGTCGTGGCTGTTGGAAATTTTTATGCAATTGTAATTTCAGTGGTGACTACCCGTGGGGAACTAATGAACAGACACTTCTGGATACTGATTTGAAAAGAATGGGATAGAATTTCTTGTGAATGTTATGTTATTATATAGAAATGATTATATAATTGTGTAAATATATGAAGCATTTTCGATGACAATGTTATGAGATTAGGAAAATATTAATTTGCAGGAGATTGGATAAAATTTCTGGTATTAGAAGTTATTGTATTTATAATACGGTTGACGAAAGTTATTAATATATTTACATCTCTGTGTTTTTAATTCATAAAGCTTCGATATCTAATTTCTTGCAGAAATTTTATTTCGGAAACAGATTGACGTTTGAAAATTAAAAAATACGAAAATCTAGAGCATTTTGAATTTTCCAATTACTCTTTAGCTTTTACTTCTTTAACAGTAAACGTACTAATCTATAGTTTTCCGTTCATGTCAAAAACAAATGATAATATATAATCTTTCTCTTATTCTCCAAAAGTTATTCTATGCATCGTTTCCGTATTAAATCAAAGATCATCTATATTCCGTTCGCAAAAACACGACCGATAATTAAAGTATTAAAACTCCCCGTACATTTAGTGTTAAGAAACAAGATAAAGATAATCAACACGTTGACTGCTACGAAAAACAAGAGCGTTTTATATATCACTTATTTTTTCATATAAAAAACGAAAAGGAAGAATTATTAATTATTTGGTATCACAATTCTTGCGTTACACTATTATCTAGTTACTTACGCTACTGAACATATTTATTTGACATCGGCAATCTCATAAATTATAATTATTTTCTTAATTTTGAAGCTTCAGTCATCGGATCCATTAAAACCGAGTATTTCAAGGGGTAATATTTCAAAATCTCTTGAAAGAAACATCTGTTGCACAAATGGCCACGCATAAATCAATTTTCCAAGCATATTGTTGCAAAAATCGCGGGCGCTATGTAAATTCGAGAGCGGGCAATAAATATTCCCAGCACCACGCATCGTAAATATGAGAGCCTTCCACGGCTAGCGGATATTTTATGCAAATGGTCCGGTCCCCAGACACACTGTCTTACTTGAAATTAGCCAAAGGGTGCACGCATCGCGAGAGGGTCCAATTTGCACGTATTCCCGGCGTCGTTTCTCCTCGCGCGAAGTAACATGTAATCTGCTTGACAGTCGCGTCACGTTCCCCTTGTCGGATGCGGAACTCCATTCCTCGTCATATCGCGACGAGTTGGTACTTTCGGCGGGCCAAGTCGAGCGAAACAAAAGGTGTTACATCGCGGCAGCCATTGCTACCCGACAATAAGACATTCGTTATCAGTATATACTCGCTATAACGGCATGCTTTCTAATTAGGATATTTTATTAACACGTCGACTGCCACGAGAGTTTCGAACATTTTGTATCGTAATATAAATTTTAGGCATATTCTATGCCTACGATTTCTCTAAAGTATAATTACTGGTAATAGAATACTAGAAAATACTAGAAAAATGAAACTGAAACGAGTCATTCAGTTCCTAAATATAATGTCGTAGTTTATAATTTTTAATAACAATATCTATAGGATTAATTTCATTTTCATTATGTAAAATATAGGATTACGACCGTCACAAATGTGTGACGTTAACATGTTGACTGCCACGAGAGTTTCGAGCGTTTTGTATATAATACTTATTCTTTCGTAACAGAGGCAAATAGTAACGGAAATAATTATTAATGATTTGGTATCACAGTACTCTCATTACGTTGTTATTCAGTTACTTGTGTCACCAAATATTTTTATTTGATATAAATTTTCTTATTGTTATCGAGCAATTTGGAAGCTCCGGTCACCAGTGACCACCGTGGCAGTCAACGTGTTAACTCTTTGCAGTTCGAATCTCTTTTGCACTTTTTCTTGGATAACTCTGTATTATTACGATATTTTATTTGAACTACCACTTTAACACTATTTCTACCGAAGCTGTGAAAAGACACCTTTCAAAATTTTAACTTGAAATTATATTCTCAGTTTAATAATTGTTCTTCAATCGAATTTTACACATTTCCTATAGTTAGTTTTGTAATCGTTATTGGAAAAATCGGGGAGTCAATTCAGAATATACGACTAAACTTGAAAATTAATTTTGAGATAAAATTTCAGGTGTCTTTCGACACCTTTGGTAGAAACAGTATTAGAAAGATAGTTTGGAGACAGCATTGTAAGCTCCTTAAAATAACATAGTAATATAATCTATTTTAAAAATAGCTTGACAAACAAGTACACATATGAATAAAACTGAGGTCGAGAGTTCTTGTTTAATACTATTGTCTAACTACTTACGTTGCTAAAGGTATTTTTTCAACATCAATCATTTTATGTAATCGGTGTCAAGAAATTCAAGGAAAAATTGGTCACAGGTTTCCACTATGACGATTAACGCGTTAATGCGTCAAAGATATACGTTCAGTAACATATTCCTAGAGAATAGTGTAAGAACTGTGGTATTTAACCTTCGCAAACAAGAATTGTTCAAACTTCTGAAACCTCTTCCAAAAAGCTAAATTATGTATCAAAATCTAAATATTAGTAAGTGTAAGAAAACACATCTCAATCTCTAGTTATTTGAATAATTTAATTATTCATTTGCAGCTTTAGATTTCAGATATCAAAGCTTGAAGTCTCCATGACAGCAGCATTCGGCTGTAAAGGGTTAGTGATTAATAATCGTTCTTAACACCATTTATCTTTACCGCGAAAGAATAATTGATATACGAAACAATTAAGATTCTCGTAGTAATCAACGTATTAAACGCAACAAACCTCTTTAAAGAAATATAAATGAAACTTTTCTCAAAAAGTCTTATCAACTTCCCATGCATTGTATCATGCTACTACTTTGCATAAAAATACGCGTCGAATTTACTTTTCTTTAAACAAAGTGTAACACATTTGTTATTGCAAACTCGAGATAATCGCAAAATGTTAAAACTTCAACTAAAAATACACAAAAATAATTTTCCTTTTTTTTTCAAATAAGTGGATAATATGGTGACTAAAGACCTGGAATACTGATAGAAAAAGTGTTGAGGCAAGCGAAACAGCCGAGCATATGTACATCTGGGATGGAAAATCGTAGAACGACGAGCATGCTCGAATTAATCCGAATAAATCCGTGGCGTTCAATTAAATTAAACTATCCGGCGCGCGATCGAGGGTAAAGGGTGTGTTTGGAACGTCCTGTAGAATGGACACAGGGCTGCGCTGTTGCGGATACAATTTGCAAGTGAAATTCCGCTGACCGTATCTCACGCCATTCGTTATGTTTCCATCGGATAACTTTACACGTCAGAATTTTCATATTGCCCGCTTGATTTCTTCGGGATTCCATCGATCCAATTTCGAATTTAATTCTCATAAATGATTCCGTTATCTGATGAAAAAGCGGAGTACTCGAGACGCGAATAACGTGCAGACGTATCTTCGAGTAAAATAAAATATTTAGAATTAAACAAAAATTCACTTTCTCGGTTAACCTCGAAATACAATTGCTAAATTTAAAATTGCATTTTACGTTTCGTCGCATCTGCAGTATTCATATTTCACGTTAAGCACAGTTTAGTAACGGGAAAGTGAGAACTACGCAAATACTAAAATATACATAGATCGCGCAATTGTAAATATGAAATTTCGTCGACAGCAAAGCTGTGGTTTGTAGAAAATGTTTGTGCAGACCACTTTCATAACCTCACTTTTACAAAGAAGTCACTCAACTGGTGTTAAATGCCACTTTCTCTTGGCCTGAATACATTGTTGCATTTATAATCACTGAACTTGCAATTTACATGAAAATACATACACCTATGAACTATTAATATAAAACATTTATACAGGGCGTCTCACAAATTTTGGTACAAACTTCACCAGTATATTCTCCTATCAAAAATAACACTAAATAATTATAAACAAGAGGTGAATGAATTTTCCAATACCAAACAGATAAATATTCTCTATTTCAATCCGAATCCAACAAGTTCAAACTTCACGCTTACCCCGCTTTCGCACAGTTAACCCCTTGTTTTACGAGTGAGACTCGTGAAGATTTTCAAGATGATTCAACAAATATATATATTACTCAGTTCAGTCGAATTCAAAGTAAATACTATTCCTCTGTAATCAACTATTCTACTTAAAAGAAAATACAGGCATAACGCGTACTTAGAATTTTTTTCTTTTTCTAATGAATTATTAATGACAAAGTAGCCGTACCGATCAGAGTTGAGAAAGAAATCATAGGCCAAGGGGTTAACCACCCATCTCAACTTCAATCCTTCATTCTCCCACTATCATCGCTGCATTTATTAATTAATACTTACTATCCTCTAACAATGCAACCGCACTCCCCTTGATTTTCTCTTCCCGTTCACGCTCCAATAATACACTCAGCCAACGGACTTATCTGCACGCCCACTATTCACCAAACGTACCACCGCGAAATCCCAATACCTCAACTAGGCTATCACTATCAGAACCATCAAAAATCGCGTCGCCCGCGCCCGGGAAACGTCACGGAACAGAAAAAAGAGGAGATTTTTTCCTCTCCGCCCCGACAGGAACCCCGATCAGCACGCGAAAGGACAAAGGTGGCCGTGGACAATAAGCATTGTCCGTTGTCCGCGTGCTCGACATATTACCCGGCGTTATCTGCATCGGAACGCGATTCAGGCTCGCCAAAGGTTAATTGCCCCGTCCCAATTAATGCTAATAGTATTACAGATCGCGGCATCCCTTATATGATAATGCCTCGGCCGTAATAAGGTGAACCAATCGCGACCTCTAATTAGCGGCCGACGCGCGTAACGGGTCCGGCGTAAACCGTCCGATATCGAAACGCGAGGATCTCGTGGATCCCTCTCTCGTCAGATGAACGAGTAACTCGCCTGCAGTTACCTAATTGGTGCGTGTTTCGCTTTAAACTGTTCTTATCGTACGATAAAACGAATGCTTTCTTTATCGCCGTTAACCCCTCGCCTTACAGTAACGTGCGAGACTCGTGGCGAAGATTATAACACGAAAACCAGCAGACCATCGATACGTTAATGATACGGTAGCTGTGTTTGCGGTCGCTGCGTTACCTGTTTTAACACTGAAACCGTCAGATCGGTGAAAATAACTTATTCCTGATTCTTCCTGTTCGCGATTATTGAAAAGATAACAGATGCTTCTTAGAGGAATTGCTACAGAGATTGATTTAGCAATACGTAAACTGAATTTTAAATCGATTAAAGTCTCGGTAGATGCACCCTTGGAGTTTCTATAGAGGAATTTCAAGAAGTCGGTTTAACTACTTGGGAGTTTTTGTGTTTAGTAGAATTCAACTCTAGATCTACGGAATGCATCAGTTTGATGGATATTGGATTTTATAAATATTAGTTAGTCAATGTTTATGTCGGTTTTTTAATGATACACTCGTACGAATATGTATGTAACAGTCTATTTTTAAGTCTCTAATTTCCAAGATCTAAACGTATGAACAAGTTTCCTAGAAACAATACAATAAAACGTATAATAAACGTCCGTGAACCTAGTGTTAACAAATAAATATTATGTTCCTGTGAATTCGAATGAAATATTATTCTTCCGGTATGGATTACGATACTTTAGGGAAAACGTGGATGTAGGATGTGTCTAGGATTTTTCTCTTTTCTCCGATAAATTATTTATGATAGAGTAGTCGTATCGATCACAGCTGAGAAATAGAACGTAGGGCAAAGAACTAATATTTTGTTTTCTTTGATAAAGGGTGCTGTGGAAAGAGATAGTTAAACTTTGGAGTCTCTAGTGTGACTAAGGAAGAAGGGTCATTTAGATATAAATGTGAAAATACTCGCAAATCAGAAGAGTATGGTGAATTATCATAATAGTAGTCTCTTTGACTCGGTTATGTTCTTGTTTCTTTAGACAGGACTCGAAGCACAGTGGAAATAAGTTGCTACTGGTCACCATTTATGACATTTAATTATTTCACTTATTTAAGTTTAACTTTTTTAGATAATTTATATACGTAAATACTGTACATCATGTGCAAAAATATTAATGAATATGTCTAAAACTATTCTAGAATTTTCATATAACAGTATGACTCTATTAAAAGTATCGTTAATTGCATGAAGAACTGGAGAGTGAAAGAAATAGTGTTAATAGTGACAACAATATGTCACCTGTGAAACGCATATTAATCACGAAATAAATATCATTTACTGATGAGCAACTATAGCAGCAAAAGATAGAGCAGTAGACTATCTTCATATAAAAATAAAAAAAAAATGAAATTACTTATACAACATTGCCCACAAATAAATTACAATTGTTTGTTTAGCAACAGTGTAAGTTCCCATATCACCCAACGTTCCAACTAAGGGAAACGAAATTGGCTGCCTGTGCAACATCGCTCACAAATAAATTGCAGTAGTGAGGGTCAAGGGGTTAAACATCTGTTCATGCCGGAGTGGCTGAACCGATAGAGAGTCAGCATTGGAGAAGGGACAATCTCGCTAACGCAGCTAAAGGTAGATTAACTAATTAGAACGGCGTACATCCGACGTGACCCAGCGATTAAGATGGCAGAGACGACGGCTCCTGAACTTAAGCAGGATGTAATCGTCTTAGGTCCGTAACGACCATCGGGACGGGTTTGCATTAATCTTCCGGCGTGTCTGGAACTGCTTGATATGCCGGCGAGGATCCTGCAGGACCCGGTGGTGTCCGCCGACCCGAACCGGGAACCACTACCAACGACCGGCCAACCCTTGCGGAACGAGTTTCGCGCCCATTTTCCTGGCCGAGATTAACACGTTCGCTACCGACGTCGCATATTTGTGACGATCGCACTCGCACACCTCGCACGAAGAAAATGAAATTAAGCCTTTGCACTGTATAGATTCCGCGGCGTGATTTATGGTATTAAATACTTTACGAACTGGGGAAACTACTCTAAGATTATTCCATTCGCTGCACGTGTGAATTGTGTTGTAAAAAGGAAAATGAAAAGTATTAGAACGTAATACTTTGTCATGGTATAGCGTAGCTTTTTGTTATGCTATGGCATAATATTTTATTACGTTATAGTATAGCATTTTGTTATGTTATGATATAATATTTATTATGTTTAGTACAGTATTTTGTTATGTATTATGTAATGTTTTATTATATTATAGAATAGTATTTTCTTATGTCATAATATAATATTTTACTATGTCATAGTATAGTATTTGTTATGTTATGATATAATATTTTATTATGTTGTAGTATAGTATTTTATTGTGTTATAATATACTCTATTCTTTTAACCTTATGATACAACATTGTTCAATTTTTACTAGGGTACCATAAAAATGGCTTAGATTAGGTTACATTGCAAATCGGCTGGAGCTCTAAGGGTGAATGCTGTAAACCTATTCAAAGTTTTAAAATACGACGTGATATTTGGCAACTGAATAACTCTTTTTATCGTCAGTTCCAGTTACCCAATATTTTACTTAGAGGATTTGTTGGATTTAACAGAACATTGCAACTAAGATCATCGACGAAACGAATGGTAGTAGCGAACGTGTTAAGCCCCGCGCATCACCACGTCCGATGAAAGCCGACACGTATATCGCGCACCTCGGAAAATTCCGTTCGAACGGTACTTTCCCTGGTCGTGATTTACTGGACGAAGCAATTGTGATTTGCGGTTGGGAATCGAGTGATGGTACTGGAGATTCTTGATTGAGGTTATCCCTTTATGGGAAGATTTATGGGGGAGATTTTTGATGGGGATGAAATCTGAGGCTGAAAAGCCTCCAGGCTGTGTTCTGGTTCGAAGGAAGATAGGATGAGTTATTTATTGATTGAGTATCTTGGATAGTTTTGATGCTTTAATCATACGAAAAGCTTTCGAAGAGTTACATCCTCTCATTTTTCAAAATTTTGACAACGTTTCAATTAGAAGTAGATCTTAGAGGTACTTTTTTAAAGTTTCAATGTTCTCCTCTTAAAATCTCATTTTTAGAATTTTTGGAAAAATAATATAGAAACAATTGTAGAAAGTTGTGATAAAATTCAAGAAAACTAGACTAAACTCCAATAACAAGATTTTTTAATTTTCATATTTGAATTAACATTCTTAAAAGTATAACTTGCCTTCTGCTGTACGGTTAGTACAAAAAGTAATTTCATTTCAAAAGGCAAATATTTTCCGCGGTTGGAACATCTTCAAATAAATTAACATGCAATACGGTCCAAAATTAATTCCTGAAACGGTGCAACCGACTCACGAGCGTTACAGGATTTTCCCTTCTCCACACGTGCGGCATTAAATCAATGTTGCACCCCATTGCGTGTTACTCAACCCCGAGACAGGCACTCGTGGTCTTTTACGCTATTCAGCGTGCATACGTGACGACGTTACGTATCCTGCACAATTTCTTGCCTATTTCCACGGACTATTCGTGTGGAACGTTTCTGGAAAACTATCACCGGCCTCGAAGTAAATTTTCAACCATGACATGTCCATCAATATCCTAACAGTAACATACTATCACTAATATTGAACAGACTATTAACGAATGCTGCGCGACTTCACAGAGCAAAATACACAAAATGGAAAAAATATAATATTAAATCATTATTTATAATATTGAAATATTTAGCAACTTGAGTTAGTTGGAGGTTACCGGTGACTCCCATCGCCTTCAACGTGTTAATAAAGCTGTTAGGAATGAAATAAATCAAACCGTGTAATTTTCATAATCTTTCACTTTCATTCTTTTGGTACCATTACAATTCCTTAGAATTTTTGATTTACTCATATTCTTATATTTTCCAGAATGCTTTTGAATCTGACAAAAATACAAGGTAGTAATTACTAGTAAACATACGTTTACCTTTTCAATAATACTTAAAACATGTAGGCAAACTAAAAATAACAGAGCTAATTTAAACAACTAGCAATTATAACAAAGTTAGCTTACAAAAACAATTTCAAACGATATTGAAACATTAAAGAGTACAAGAAAATAATTTCCAGTTTACGTATTTCTATTTCTCGAATAATATTTTAAACGTACACTTGAACAAAAGACAGAAACAGAGTAAAATTAAGAAATGATGTTAAATGACGTCGAAACGTTCATTGCTCCGAGACATCCAGCCGAGTTATTGCAATTGAAACATTAAAACCATTAAAACATGAAACACGTTACCCCTGTCTAATTACGTATTCATTACCGCCGCTGGTCACGACACTATTAGTAACCGGTGTTGAACGCGAGAAGATCAGTCGAGAAATAAGGGAGAATAGGGGAAAAATGGAAACGGTAACGCGGTATCTAATGGTCGCGTGAAATTCATCGTGTCCGCCCCGGTGGAAACGCTCGAGTTCGACAAACTCACGCGAGACGCGTGACCGCAGCTAAAGCTCGCGGAATATAGCGTCGGCTAACGGCTTGTTTGGTATTCTGGCCAAACAGCGGCCGATTCGCTATCTGTGCGTTGTCTTTTCGGTTCTGGGCTGCGAGCACGACGTCGATAGGCAGCTAGGAAGCATCGCATCGTGACCGATAAATCTCTCAAACCACCCCCATTCGAGAAATCGTTCTGGAACCACCCCTTCGACCCGCATCTTGTTTCAGACAGTGATATGGGTTGATTGCGAAGCTTCTTGATATCAGGGAGTCTTCGTAGTCCATGGAATTAACTCTCGAACGTCCTGACATTACATTTTATTTATACTCTGTTGTGTTCTTATATTCTAGAGAAGAATATCTGAGGAATTCATGTTTGAGTATGCTCAACACGAAATATATGTTTTCTGCGTAGATGTGTTTTGGATAAAGTAATTGTACGAATGTTTGTTGTGGAAATAAGTAAGATAGACAGTTAAATTCTTGATTTGTTAATTAATTAAATTTAATGTTTCGTGAATAGAATGTATTCATGAATTATTGTTTGCTAATTATTATGTAGCTATTGATTAACTGTGAGAAAGTAAATGGCTGCGTTTGAGGCTGTTTGTGAATGATTACAAATGTTTGATGAGTGTAAATATTGAAAGACAGAGATGTGCCAGGTTATGGAAATATTTTATGAATGAACACATGAAATTTCAGTGGTAAAAATCTTGTTTCCACTGAACATCGTCAAATAGAGACTGAGGAAAATGAACTTACTGCTTTCTGAATTTGTATGAATGCTTTCCGGTCTCTTAATGAATGTGTGCAAACAAACGGATAGAGAAGCATTCAGAATATTTTCAAAGGTTCAGATGCTAAACCGATTATTGAATCTGGGACTATTCAAAAACATTATTACCGAATTGAATCTCTAAGATTTGCCAATCGAGCTTTGGGAATTCTATCTCTCCAATTCCTCCGCCAATTTCATCGCAAATATCCTGTTCCTAGAGTAAGATTAAAGAGAATATACATTGCTGTCTGGATCGCTGTATCAGTAGCCGATTCAAAGTGACTCCTTAAGGCAGCTGGCATTAAGAAACAATCTACTTAAATAAATCATCGATTCAAACGTTATTTATGTATAGATACTACTTTATCAAACCGCATTATACATTCGAGAAATAGCAATTCAGGATGTGCAGGAAATTGATTAAACGATATACATTACCTAATCTATAAAACCAGAATAATTAAACATTGACACCAAACTGATTAGACAAAAGTATTTGCAACAAATAACTACAAGTTCACTAAAACAAATTAGTAAACGTGCCAGCAATGATGGATTCCCTTATCACTGAGGCAAAAATTTCTCATTGACAGAGGAAAATATGAACACTTGCCCCATGCCCTAAGTTATTATTATTTATAATATCATTTAGTTTTTTTACCACATTGGTAGTTATAAATGATAGAGAATTTACTTTGACAGTGGCCTATGAACTTATCATTAGCGTGCAACAGTTTCATTTAAATACAGTACCCCAAGAATTAGCTTACTGACCATTATATTAATATTCTTTCTAGTTATTAAAGGATTTACTCGTTCCTTCGTTTTTTCTAGGTCACAAAGCCTTTCTTTGTATACCTTCTCAATATATTGTGCAATCATCTCAGAAGCCAAAACATTAATTTTCTCAATTTTCATTTTCTGGACTTAACAGCATTGGCTTCTGAGCGACTCAACTAGTCCTCGGTAGACAATATGTTAACTTACGCACCCCTGATCTAGACCAAGAGGGCGCATAATGCAGCCAAACGTTCGTTTCCTGGAGAAAATTCAATAACTTAACACTATAACTATCGAGCATTTAATATGATTAATATGTAATCCCTACAAAAATCGTAATAATAAATTATTTTCAGCTTCTTCAGGCATTCATTATAGTACTCAAGTAAAACTATTTAATTCCAAGATCATTTCAACTATTCAATGCTTTTAAGATGTCAATAATCGCGAAACAAACAAATCGAAATCAGTTCTAGTATTAAAAAGTATGAGTGAACGAAAAGCGATGCTTCAGACAAAAGTTGTAAGGTATAGAGCAAAACATACGGTGGTTATATTCTTTGCATTATATGGATGTTATGAAGTTTTTTAAATTTTCACATTTTTAGTTTTGAAATACAAATCATTTCGTACAGCAGAGACTACTTAGCAACCGATTAGTAACAATTTTCGTTACGCGAACAGTCGAATTTTGAGGTTATGTCCACAGGCGACACTGTGGGACGGCTTAAAATGGAACTGCCTGTAGAACCGCTGGTAACAGGGATAACAGGCGGTAGCTTCGAACGTCCCGGATCGAGTGGCGTCGGATTAGCCCGGCGTCGCATCGGCGCGTGTTAACGACATCTTACTATGTATCGAGCGGCTCGATCGGCCGGTGAAAAATGACGCCATTTGCCGGTACAGGGATGCCCGCGGGGAGGGATAAGTCCCTGAACCGATACGTAAACTCGCTGAAACTCGGATGGCGGTCATTCGTTCGGCTGCCGGACCGCAAATTGAGCGGTTTGTTTCGCGCCCGCGCGAGCCGCCGGTCGGACGGACGGACCGCGTGCACGGGACGATCCGACGCGGGAAAAGCCGAAAGAATCATGAGCCTCAGGAACGAGTTCCTGATTCCTGCCATTTATCAAGCCGGCCCCGGAAGAAATTTCCTTAGACAGTCCGTAAGTCCCTGCCCCGGAGAATTTCGTGATTACAGTTACAACTTTTGAGCCGGGAAAGTTGCGACCGACGGGATCCGTTCGCGCGAACTTTCTTGTATCGGCTTCGCGAGGGGTTCGCTGCGATGGTGAACGCCGGAAGGGGCGAGGGGCGGGAAAAACTTCCGGACCCTGGGTACGAGGGAGCGTGTCCGATTCGGAAATTGTCTGATTAGCATTGTATATACTTTGTAACTCGGCTCGCGGAGTCGAATTAATTCGGAACTTTGTTGCAGTCTTGTATTTGGGTTATTAGGAAATGGAAGTTGCTGCGTTTCGATGGGATGCTGGGCGGCGTATACTGGGTGCAAAAGGTTGGAAGGGAATGTTTGCGGATGTTTGTTTTGTTAACTATAAAACTACGGTGGAATTGGCCCACTTCGGAATGTTCGTTCTGCGAGTATTTATGAATTGAAGATGTCTTCGTGGAAGATTTTTTTGTGGGGGTCTTCGAATCGCGAGAGATTTATTGTTTCGATTTTTGTGAAAAGTTGGAAGTGAGTCAGTTTAATTGATAGGTAGGTTTAGTGTGGGTGATGCATGAGAGAAGGGAAATGAGAGTTTTTAGCTTGCAGTTAGGCTATTGGGTTTGCTATATTTGTTTTGGGTGTTTTTGTGTTAATCATGTATGGTCTTGGGAATGTATTTATATATCTATGATTTTAAATTGAATTAGTTGATATTTCAGGCAGATTTGAGTAATTGTAGTATCTAGATAATATTGTATGGGATACAATGTGAATAAAGAGGAATATGCAACAATGGGAAACGATTTTTCTCGAAAAATTAAGAATGGAAAATCCTAAGAGATAGAAGCTAAATGTCTAACTTCACAGCAAAAATCAACATGGTTAATGTTTTATAGGTACAAACATCGATATAACAGTTTGCAGTAATGCGGATATTGCGACCCAATAAAACAAAAAACTTGTTAATCGAATAAGTAAACAGACATAGAACTAGTGGAAGAAGATAAACACAGTTAACATTGTCCGGCTAACACTGGAAATTGTTACAAATTCAGTTGATAGCAAAGCCATGCCGCTTCACGTAATCATCATTCACAGATAATAAATAAATTGAATTTATTCGTCACTTTTTATTCATCACTTTTAATAAGTGTCATGACATATTAATTAATTATTGGTTATTCTCAAATGACAATCAAATCGAATTTATTCGCCACTCTCTGTTCATTTCCAATCAAAAATAAAGAATAAATTCAATTTATTTATTATCTCTACAAACGATTAATTATTGATTATTAATTATTCTCAAATAACGATCAGATTAAATTTCCTCGTAATTCTCCATTTATTATTTCTAATCAAAAATAAACAATATATTCAATTTACTTATTACCTATGAATAATGAACACATTAATTATTGATTGTTCCCAAATAAAAATCAAATTTAATTGATTCGTCACTCTTTACTCGTTATTTCGAATAACCTTTGCCCAACAGTGTTTCACAGTCAGTTAATACCGGCGGCATCGATCAAACCGATTCGAAACGGGCCACCTCGCGCCGCGTTAATTCCGTCGTTCGAGCTGAAAACTCGAGGACCAATTCCGAGCGATCGAGGGTGGCCGAAAGGGGTCGAACGAGTGGTAGATGCGAGGATTAAGTCGAGAGGGCAGCTCGTAAATCAGAAGCTCAGCCAGCTATGTCTGCGGCGCCGGAGATAATAACCATTTTGCGCTTCCATAGGCTCTGTCCCATACCCCCGCCCCGTTATAAGCGATCTTACGACAACGGGGTGGGGGGAACCTATTCAATTAACTCTGTAAAACGTAAATCGAGACGCTCGGTACCTCTTCGGTCCCCGATCTTCCGGCTCTCTATCATTTTCCTATCGCTGCTCTTTCTTTTCGAACGACATTTCCTTAGCACAAGACTTGTTGAATTTTTATAGGTTAGGTCCCTAGAAAATGCGACAGTCTTTATTTACTTAGTGACTTTTGAAAGCTATACAATCATTTTTACGTATTTTGGGAGATTTGAAAACTATGCAATGATTTTTTGACGTATTTCCATACAATTTAGATCCGCAGTTTCCTGAGAGGCGCGGCTTCTAGGGGAAGCGCCAAAATTTTTAATAAGAAATTAACGTTCATACCGTAATATCTACAAATAAATAAACTTCATATCGTAACGTAACAGTAAAAGTTCAGTGAAGTAATGTTTATTTTGTAATACAGTTATTATTATTTAAAACGTGTCTACACGTTACGACTCACTGGCTTATAATTTATATTTTAAACAGAAGAGAGTTGGAATGAAAAATGTCTGAATTCAAATTACTATTTTCAATTCTCTTAACTCCATTCCATACATACTTAATGTAGATATAAATTTAAATTATACTTTAATTAATTAGATACATAATAAAGTACAGAAGGATCGTGTTTCCAACTTTTTCATAACGTTTTTACTATTCAAACTTATTTTTTAAATTCAAGGTGTCCTATAATTGAAGTTCACCTGAAAGTTCATTTTTAATTCCTATCATTGTTTATTTAGTGATAGAGTCACGTTTTTAACACAAACTACTTAAAATGATATATTTATATAATATATACTCTTCTTTGTTCGTTTCACGTATTTTATTGCAGACCAAAAGGTATTTCTAACTTGTTAATGAAGTGTTAAAAATATCAGCTCGAAATTCGCCAGTGAGTGACGTGTCTCACTTAGGGAATCTTTACCTTAGCGCTCTTCCCCCACCTCTTTCAACCCCTAAATTCCCATCGGCGAGGCAGCCCCGTGCCTACACCCACTTCGGGACACGCTTATTGTTTGATTTGCATATTCAACGCGTGGCACAGTTGTTGCGTATATTATAAGGGATACTGACGCCCTGGCCTTCATATTACCTTTTCAGCCCTCAAAGTGTTTCGTGGAGTATCGGTACACGCTCGGGGATGTCTTATGAGCGATACCGGTGTTACGGAAAGTATGATAATCACTACATCGTTACATAATTATTTTTGACTAGAAACGTTATCTTGTATCGTGCCCTAACGACACGAATAGCATCTTTAAATCTTTTTATTTAACCCCTTGCCCTGTGATTTATTTCTCAACTATGATGGACGTAACTACTTTGTTATTAATAACTTAGTAAAAAAGAGAGAAAATTTATGGGCATATTCTATCCCCACAGTTGGTCCTTAGTGTAATAATTTATTACAGAAGAATAATATTTAATTTGAATTCAAGAGAAATGATTAACGTTTACGGTTGTTAAACCCTATTTAAAATTTTCACCGAGTCTGACACGTTATTGTAAGGCAAGGGGTTAATAGTCGGTGGATTGTGGTTTTCCACGGATTATTTAATACAAATATTAATCCATTGTACTCGGAAGTTTTCCAATGGAAATATTCAACATTCTCTGACGCGATATTGTTTGAAACTAATTTAACGATTATTCACGTAACAATGCCAAGTTTAATTTGAAATATTGAATATTCAACGTCGTAGTTTTGTTGTATCGAATCAAGTGGTGACCTCTCGAGGGCAAAGGGTTAAAACTAACTATACATATTATTTATATTCTAAATATTACATACTATATTATTGAGAAATATTTTTAATTTAATTTCTTATTTTATATAATTGAAGTGATAATTTATGAGTGATTATTTATAGTAATTACTAAACCTTCTCCATAAATATTTACTATAAATAACCACACGTTATAAATTGCCGCTTCAAGAATATAAAATTAAAAACTGAATTAAAAACATCCCTCAGTAATATAATATATAATATTTACTTCTCTGTTAAATTTTAAAAATATACCAACTAAGTACCTCACGATACACCCCAACAGTCTGCCGTCAAAAGGAATCAGCTTACCTGTAATCAGAGAAAAAATGACTAATTAGTTACAGTCACTGACAGATTGTAATTAAAATAAATCTTAGTCTAGACTAGTATACCAATAAAACCGATGCACTGTCCATTTTGTTAGAGTGAAACTAACTCGTGAGCACAGACGATGGAAGGCAAGGCTTCGGTTCTAGCCGGCTAATCGCGTTATATTCCGATAAGCCAAAATCCAATTTGATCAAATGCAATTTCGCAAATTCTTTCTCTTCGCCGGTGGTATCAAGATCTCGTCCGTGACGATAAATATGCGCCAGCCTTTCAGCGGGCTAATTTTTCATGCGAAAATGACGGGCGACCGGTTACGATTCATCATCGTCGGCGCCATTATTAGCGGAGTTTCTCGACCGGCCAAAAAAACAAGCTGTCCCGCCGTTCCTCATTTTAATTTCAACTCCCGAAGTTCGTGATTCTCGTAACCGCTGGAACGTTTCAGAATCCCGTGCGAGAATCGTATAGAAACAGTAATTAGTTACGGGGAGCCGGTATCGCGAGCTGTAATCGAAATCTGTCGGTACATGCCTCGGGACCATTTATAAATAAGTTTCCAGCATAAAGGCGGAATTTGCGAACGGTGACTGATGCGATTTCATATGAATAATTCATCGGGGAGAAAAATAGTATTCAAGAACATCATTATGACAATGGGAGAATTAATTTGTTTGGCTACGTGTCACCTCATAATGGAAGAGAATTTTGTATTAATATGGTAATAGAACTTCGATTGTATGAAGTAACCATCTCCACGGTGGTTTGATGATTAAAATTGTTAGGTGATGGAATCCATTGTATTTAAGTAGATTCAACATAGGAAAGTATTTTTTAACCCTTTGCCTCAAGATTTGTTTCGTCTCAGATGTTTCTGCTTGCGATACTTAGTTTTGTTGCAATTTTATAGATACAGTTATTGTAAAGGAAATTGTAGTATTACAAGTTTAATTGAACTTACTTATGACAATAAGAGAATTATTTTGGTTATATGACAGATTTGTAAAATAATATACAAAAGCAGTTCTCATTTCCACTCAAGGGGTTAATGATGATTTCATGTTTTAGTTGAATAAGAATGTTTACGTTTCGTTGATGTATTGGTAGGAAGTGTAACGGTTAATTGGTTCGGATAATTGAAGGTTTGGACACCCTATGTTCGGATAATTGAAGATTCAGGTAATTGAAGGGCAGTACAACCTATAATCCAATAATTACAGGACCAGATAACCAATGCTCGGATAACTGGAGGTTTGGATGTTCGAGGGTTCGGACAACTGGAAGTTTGGATACTTGAAGGTTCGAATAACTGAAAGTTCAGATATTTCAAGGATAATTTAAAGTTTGTATCTTTGAAGTTTAGGTAACTGAAGATTTGTATATTAAAAATTTTAGATAATCAAAAATTAAGATATTTAAAGATTCGAACCGTATATTTTGAAAGTGACTTAAGTCCACTTGAAAAAGATTAAGAAACTAGTAAAGAATAAAAATATTATATAGAATCGTAACTATTATAACGATTGACTTGATTTCTTTGAAAATGGACTTACTTTCAAAATAAACGGCGCATTTAAATACTCGAAGGTTCGTATCGCTAATCGTCTAGATCAATATTCAAATAATCAAAATTCTATTGTACTCGCAAAATCGTATCTATTCATTACCTCAAAAAATAATTCCTTCCATTCCAATGTTTGCATCTTTAAACCAAACATGTATATCCTTCTGTTATTAAAAATCACGAAAATATTTCAAGCTGTGTTTTCAGACGAATTATTTATCCAAGTTAGCATGATCATCATTCCCAGCGCAAAAGCTCTCAATTCATTGATGTGCATCGACGGAAGCAACCGACGACTCCGCAAGCGCCTAATTTGCCAGAAAAACAGAAACACACCGTGACGTGCATTAACTCGACAGAATTTTTACGAGTTCCGGTGCCGAGCGGAAATTTTACTGCCGCGATAACATCCTACTCCGATATCACCAATATCTGGGAATTCAATATTTATAAAATAAGTGTGCAATAAGAGAAGCACCGAATCGGGCAATATGTTCAGTATCTAGAGTATCCGACCGACGATGAATATGAAATATTTCAGGAAGGAAATAATCCCATACTGAATATCGGACGCGTACACCTTTCTTTGTGTGGAAAATATTTGGCCCGGCTTCATCCTTCTTTCAATGGGGAGCGCTCGATCAACAGGCACCGGCGAAGTTGGGAAATAAACACATGGACTGTTTATGAGTTTCATAAAACCAAAGAAATTGAAAGTAAAAAGAACTGAAAATTAATATTTTTTAACGAAACGTGACATCTATTTAACCGACGTCGTTAACCTCTTGCCTTATAATAACGTGTCGGACTCGTGATAAAAATTTCAAAGCGAATTCGATAAATCTAAGCGTTACTTATTAATTTCTGACATGGATTAAGTATCACTTGCTTATTATTAATCGATAACCTATGGAGTAAATGTAGACACGAAGTAAGTATATATTCGTTCAATTTTCTACTAATTTATTAACGACATAGTTGTTCTAGTAAACAGGGTTGAGAAGTAAATCATAAGGGAAGGGGTTGAAACTTATACAAACAGCTAATTTGAATCTATTTATAATTGAAATTTGAATTTTATAGTTTTATGTTATTGCAAATAAAGATAGACACTAACTATTGTTTCAACATAAATAAATTCGGTTGTATTCTGTACTCTTTACACTGTTCATTTCCAAAGTGCTTCCTTCTTTCATTAGTTCTTTTTATCATTAGTTAATTACAGTTCCAGATATATATCAAGAAACTATACAGATCATACGATCAAATAAAAACCAGTCTTCCCAAGGCATTAACATTGAACAAATTACATTCATCAACATATATTCCAACACCAACCACACACTAAAAACTACCATACAAACAACTAAAAAAAAACATCCTCAAGCAAAAATCATCTTATCGCCACAATCAGCCCCAACAATCCATTACCTCCATACCGAGCACCATTTCCCAAATCTCCTCAAAGAACCTCCGAACCGGCCCATACCCTAAATTCGTTTGCACCCTCCGTCTCTCAAGAACTCTCTCTCCATTCCTCAAAGGACAAAAAAAGGAGCCGGTCCGAGATCTCACGAAACCGGGATCCCAGTGAAGAACATCAGCGGAAAGCAACGCTACGCGGCGCAGCCTCGTCAGTGGAGCACACCGGGCGGACAGCGGGAAATTGAAGTCGGACACGGAAAGGGACTGCAACCGTCCTCCGCGTCGGCCGAGCAATAACAGTTTTTCCCGGGGAATATACTTTACATCGACGTGGCACGCTCGTGGTGCGGGTGGTTTGATCCGAAACACGGCCGGCTCGGTATCGGCCGAGCGGAAAAGGGGAAAAGGGATGCTAGCCTTGGTCCCCTTCCACTGTCCCGGCATCCTTGTATCGGATTTTCACAAACGAAACGAGCAATCTCGCGGCTCAAGAATCCGGCCTCGAAGGGCGACCGATCCCTGTCTGTCCCGGTCCCCAAAGCCTCGAGGAATGCCCTTGAGCGCCGCTGGCTGGATACCACGCTCGCGGAAGTGACTTCGAGCCCAGCCAGGATCGATCCGCGTCATCCCTCTGGCCGCCCTCTTTTCTTTCCGCCCGCGTTTTCTCGCCACCGGTTATCTCGGGAGCCCCGGTGCAGCTGCAACCCCCCACGGAATGTAATCCAATCGGGGAGGCAAAACGGAACACGGTCCTTTTACGGTGATTCGATAGTAAAGAATACGACCCCGGGAGTTTGGTGTGGCGGCGTGAGGGGCGGGGAGCTGGGCTGCCCGATATTTCGGGTCGTAGAGAAGTTTTCGGTGGATCGATCCGGCTCGAGACAACCCCTTCGAGAGGTTTATGCGAATTAAACGGTTAAGGGTGGGTTTGTTTCGGAATTGTGTCGATCGAAGGTGTTTTGGTACTTGGGTATTGCAGGGTGTACCTTTGGTATGATTGGATCTGGGGTCGGTTATTTGGATTAGGTATGGAGTATTTATTTAACACCTGGTTTTATAATTTATTTATTAAGTATGATCAATATAGCTGCTTTATCGTTAATGATCTAGTAGGGAAAGAGATTTTGATGATTATTCTATGTCTACGTTTAGTGTAAAACGTAACGATTGATAATAGAAGATTAATATTTAATTTGGAGTTTTAAAAAATAAATAATACTTAGATTTGTCAAATTCAGTTGAGTGACAGGGTGATGTAGGTCAAGGGGTTGATATTGTGAGATATTATTATTTTGTTATTGTTGTCATTATTATTACTATTATTATTGATGTTTTATTTCTTGAAGACACAGGTGGTTCGTGTAATATGTAAGTAAAGGTATTTCGTGATTAATTGCTTGGAAAGGGGATTGGTTAATGGGAGTCTACGTTCTACAGGTTAACAGCTGATGGTATAATCTTATTTAGGAGGGTGCAAGTGTTTTGCGACATGGAGTGTTTTATTCGAATTTGGAATAACAATTGTTTAACTTCTTGCTCTATGACAACGTTATCAATAATTATACTTTAGAGTAAATATAGACATACAATATGTCTCGAATTATTCTCTTTTTTCAATCAATTGTTAATGGCAAAGTAGTTGCATTGATCATAGTTGAGAAATAAATCATAGGGCAAGGGGTTAATAATTGTATTAATTGTTGTTCGGGCAAAGGCGATAAATAGTGTCCCTTCACAATAATATATTAACTATTGAAAACAAAAAGATAGCATGGAATCTTCATTTTAATACTAAGTTTTAATATTTATAACTTTATATCTAAAATCTTCAATACAAATGATCAAGTGTTTAAAATGTGTTCATCAACGATATAATTTGATTTTAGAGTGAAATGATTCCCGCAAATCAGACAAATTCGCTTCTGAATAACAATGACCGCATTGTGTGGACAATGCTCGAATAAGATTACCCATTGTTTCGTGGAAACAATCACTTTACCTGAATTGCGTGCAGCATAATATTTAAAATATAAAATTATCCATTCTTTTGATCTCCTTATTTCACCAATTCCCAAATATTCTTCTGCACTCAACGCGATTTCTATCAAAAACAATTCTTCAATTTCTACATAAATTTAAATCCCACAACTAAAACTGAACCACATAAAGCTATTAAATAACATTCCAAACACTCTCCAAAATTCCCCTAATTCTGCTGTATTTCCATTAACATTCAAACAACAACCTCATCTTCACAAACCCACATAAATTATCATTAAAATAATCATTACCCAGCAAAAGAGGACTCAAACGAACAGAACTTTTGACTGAACGAATGCAAAAGAACTTAAGAACTCACAGGCCTCCAATATCCCATCGCAGCGACGAGCTGCCGGCAGTGTAGAGGACAAATCGAACTTCCACCGAGGAAATACCGTACTTTGATCGTGGCTCCTTGAAAACGCACCGACCGTGTTGTACTTATCGTCGCAATCTGTATCGAGTGCAATTTCGAACGATCGTATTTCTTCGCCGGCGGCGGACACAGCCTCAGCCGTGCCCCAGTACGTGTGCACACGCACGGAAATCCGAGCGACGTGCTCAATTGTCACGGTTGTAACGCCGCCTCGTAATGTCCGCGATTTAATAACGAGTACGGGCCGGTATTGATCCCCGCGGGAACTCTCAGCACCGCCAGGCGAATACGTTAAACGCGAACCGGGCCCTGACGTGATAATTTGATACACGCTTTGATAAAGAAACGAGTCTGGCTTCGTTCTTTTGCGTGTGCTGTCTCATCACCGGGAAGTTACTCTTAACGAGGAGGCCGCTATCGCGACGCGGATGAACGGTTCCCGACCTCGGTTGGATTTAATTCGAAGAAAATCTGCTCGGTGCTTTCGATTCTATAGTCTCCCATCTTGAGAACTTCTTGTTTCATTGATTTCTGTTAGCCAGAGGTTTTAAAGGGGAAAATGTTCGAATTTCGCGTGCAAATCTTGGCGTGACTGATTTTGTGGGAATTTAATTAATAGAAAAAGATAAGAATTTGATACTTATTTTGTGTGTAAGTGTAGTCTGAAGGTTAGAGATTGATAATAGATTGACGCAGAGATTTTGAGGGGAAAATGTTCGAATTTTTTATACAAATCTTGGTGTGATTAATTTTATGGAAATTTGGTTAACTTTCACGATTCGCAGGTGTGCTTGATGAAATTTGTAGGAGAGTTTAATAGGAAAAGATAAGAATTTTATATTTATTCTGTGTGTAAGTGTAGTCTGAAGGTTAGAGATTGACAATAGATTGACGCAGAGATTTTAAAGGGGAAAATGTTCGAATTTTGTATACAAATCTTGGTGTGATTAATTTTTTAGAGATTTGGTTAACTTTCTCGATTTCTTTCGTAGGTGTGCTTAATGCAATTTGTAGGAGAGTTTAGTAGAAAAAGAAAAGAGTTTGATATTTATTCTGTGTGTAAGTGTAGTCTGAAGGTTAGAGATTGATAATAGATAAGTAACGTTTAATTTATTTATAAATCAATAAATAACATTTAGATGTGTAGAATTCGGTTGAAAATTATCGATAATACTGTAAATCAGTTCTGGTAGATTTAGTAATATTGTGAATCTGTTTTGGTAGGTTTAGTAATATCTGGCGTAAACCAGCTCTGATAGGTTTAGTGATATTGTAAATCAGTTCCAGTAGATTTAGTAACATTGTATTTAGGAATATTGTAAATCAACGTGGGCCGATTTAGGATATTGTAAATCAGTTTTGGTAGGTTTCGTAATATTCTATGCCAGTGCTGGCACAGTTGGGAATATTATGTATCAATTCTAGAAACCGATGTAGACAATGGTCACATTGCTGTTTCACGAGGATTCTTTTAATTAAGAATCCATTAACTTTCTATAGAATATTTTCTATTCGATATTTCAAAAAATTCATTTCTTATCTTCTCGTCAAATTATTATCAACCATTTCATCGATTAATACGATTCGAATTGACGCACTTTCACGCAAAAGAATTTAAAAACCAGGAAACGATTTTTGAACGTCGAAGTGACATCCGCAATCCAATAGTTCCTCTAAAATTGTTCAAACATAATTCATACGAGGACGCAACTGAATACTGGAAGGTGGACAATGGATAAATTCGGGCGCAATATGTTTGTACAATAATAAATATGATGAAGTGCAGTCGTGACACGTAACACGGATCCGCTCAGCGAAAACTTTCATTGTTCGATATTTTGCCGGTCTTCTGTTGGTCAATTGTGAATGTTACCTCTTCTCCGTCTAACGGGCTACGATAATCTATTGTACTCGCGGTTATATTCGACGGGAAACGATAATTTCTATGGAGGAATAAAGCGTTGATCGTAAATCTGCTGATCACGGATGTTGCATTTTACAATAGGAGTACAAAACCATCTGTCCGCGAAACAAGTGGACCATGGATACAATAAAATAACAAGCACTGCCATTTGCTGCTACTTTAGTTCGTAAAAAAACATGAAAATTAACGAACATACGTCTCTTGCAATTGACTTCTTTCGTTTGTATTCCAATAAAATACTAAAAATTACAGCAGAGCATTTTTAATCGAATTAAATAAAATTTCAAACTAAACAGATGTTCAATTTATATCAATAAAAATTTCAAAATTCAAAAATCTAGTATACAACCGTGTAAATTAAAAACATTCTATTAATTCTTTCTTTAGATAAATTAAAATTCCAACTTAAAAATAATAAAAAAGCAAAAGCTTATAAATAAATCCATCTATAACTTTATTAATTAAAGTTGATGTTCGAAGGGATCAACATAGATTGAACCAAATTTCAACTAAACTAAAAGAAATCATTAGAAATCAACATTTCTAAACCAACCACGTCCCCACAAAAATTTAACCCTTTACACTCAAGAGGTGACTCTCAGTCACGAATTGATTCGATACAACAAAACTGTGAAGTGGAATATTTAATATTTCAAACGAAACTTTGCATTGCTACGTGAAATATTTAAATAAAACACCCTTGTTGCTTAATTTATCTATAAATTATCATTAAATTAGTTTCAAAGAATACCGCCTATATCTCGTCAGAAAATATTGAATATTTCCATTGAAAAACTTTCGAGTGCAAAGGGTTAGACTCTACAAAACAAGACCAAGACAACCCAACACCAAAACCATCGAACAATACTCAACTTTCAAAAAGAAAGTCTCAAGAAAATCCAAATTCATTGAAGAATACTTCACGGATCCATACGCAACCTATTAATTGCTTCCCATGAGCCGATCAATAAAGCGGAAAATTAATGAACACGTAACAACTAGTCCCGAACAATTAGCAGGCCCACCGACACACGCTCGGCTACCGGCCGAATCGTTGACCGGAAACAAATGTTGCCAGTCGCGGCAATGATTAATAGTAAACCACGTCCTGGGACGTGATTAAGCGTGGTTAATCATCCCGGGCCAGTGAAACGGAGGATTCCAACCTCTGTGGACCGTGCGACAGAACTATGGCGAACCACGATTGTTTGACAGATAGCCGCGTCAAAACAACCGCCGCGCGGCCCTTGTATATGGAGTTCGCATGTGCACAGGCCACTGACACCTGTCGTGGCACTACCGGAGCCTCTGTCAGTTCGACTAACCGTTCGAACAATAGGAAAGCTGGCCTAGGTCCGCACGAGCCTCGTATAAGGGCTGCCCGGAAAGTAGCTGGCCCTATGGTGCAGCAAGAGGAAGTATCCATCTTGGTTAACCTGCGCTCCGAGTTTCTTTTGCATTCTTTCGTCGATAACTCTGTTATTATAATGTTTGGAATGCATTTTGGAAAATAGTTTGTAAGAAGCAATGTAAACAATTATTTTTACTAGTAATATTGAAAATAATATAATAATATAATGCATTTTAAAAATATCTCGACAAAGAACTGATGTCGAATCACATGTGTAATAACGTAGGTAACTATATAATAGTGTCATTAAGGACTATGATAAAGTATGAACCGTTTATATTCTTCTAGTGAGATGTAGGCAAAATTCTTTGAAACTAACTAATAGGAAACATAAACAAATTAAGAAGCGAAGCTATTTTTTTTAATATTTCACATATTCATACATTAACGAAGCTTAATATTGTACATAAGACTTTACAACTTTGCTGTAACAGATCAAGTGACAGTCATCTTTCCAGTGCGAAAGATGAATAATTAATTTTAGTATCATTTATCTTTGTTATAAAAGAGTAAGTAACATTATACGAAACGCAGATGATTCTAGCGACAGCAAACATGTTAATAGTAAACTAAAGACAAGTATCATCAAGAATAAAGCGATGAGGCAAGAGGTTGTACGTCAAAGATGAGTAATTAATTTTAATATCATTTATCTTTGTTATAAAAGAGTAAGTAACATTATACGAAACGCAGATGATTCTAGCGACAGCAAACATGTTAATAGTAAACTAAAGACAAGTATCATCAAGAATAAAGCGATAAGCTAAGAGGTTGCACGTCAGAAACTGACTTTAGCGTCGAAGACTCGCGTGTTGACAAACGACAAGCTCGAACCATCTTGTTAAACATGGCAACCGGGTGCGTGGCCAAGTGCATTCGTAATCGCGGGGCAACCGGCGAACGCACAGGATGGTTCGCGCTGATGGATAGTGTAACAGATTCCGTGCCGTGTCCACCGCCGCTGACCGAACTGACGTCGATGACACCGGACAGCGGATTGGCGTGGTAGGAAATTTGTTAACACTTCGAGTGGACTGTTGGTTGATTACCGATGACGTAATTCATTGGCATTGATAGAAGGATGAACTTTCGTGTGTTGGGTGACTTGAACTTCGACGGGATTTTGTGAAAATAAAAATGTGTGTAATAGTGTCGACTAATTGAAGGAGTTATTAAGTCGATTTTTGTGAACTTATGGCATTTAGAAGTGTTTGAAGTTCAATGTAATGGAATTTTGAATAATGTGTGATGAGATTCTCGAGTTTCTAAAATATGATGAAACTAGTAATATACTATGAGGAATTGGTGTAGAATATCTGTAACGAATTCTTTTGTCATTGTTGTCTAGAAATTGGTGTAACAAATCTTGATTTGATAAATAATGTGTGATGAGATTCTCGTGTTTCTAAAATGTAATGGAACTAGTAATAGACTATGAAGAATTGCAATAGAATATCTGTAATCAATTCTTTTGTCATTGTTGTCTAGAAATCAATGTAACAAATTTTGATTTGATAAGTTCAATATCTTCAATCACACTGTTCAGACTTTATAAAATTTTTATAACAAACATTATAAAAAATGTTAAAACTAAAAAGTTTCTAAAGTGACGAACATTAATATTAATATTTGCAAGTTTTGAATAATAGAAGATTTAAATTGGGCTTCTACATAAATATTTGTCAAGACAAGTAAAGGTACAGTCAAATAAAGTTGCATTCCATTAAAATTTGAAATTCATGCATCACCTCTAAAAAGATCTTCACACCTATAGTACCTATACTTTTGTCAAAAGCAGACACTGAAAATTCAATAAGATTAAGTAATGATCTCGTTTCAAGTAAACATCAGACCGATGTCTCTCGTATGTAGGGTGTGCCTTACATGTGACCTAGTCTTTGCCCAAACCTTACCTGACTCTATCTATAACCTAACGTCACATGCTTTGAGGCCACTGACACCTGTCGCAAGCTATCTCCTAGCTTGAATAAGCGAACAATGGAATCGTAAGCCCATACCCACACAAAGATCGCATGGATTAAACGTTGGCTGCCCGGCAAATTGTTGGATCAACATTTACTATCTAGTGCATTCTAAATATGGCAGAGAAGTTACTATGTACGCTGCAATGTTTATCTGTGTACAACTATATCAAAATAATACCTGCTATTGCAATGCTGCTACGTTTTATTCGCGATCATTTGATATCATCTGATCATTTAAAAATAGTAAGTACTGATAAATTAAAAATAAGAAGTAATCAAGTATTACGTTATTTCTGTTGAATATTTTCAAGTAGAAATAGTCGACAATAGACAGATACATTGACTATGACTAGAAAGTCACGTGTTGAATGAATAATAAGCAAATTTTATGTATATCTTAATTATTAATTACTTTTGTTAGTATTAATAATTGTAGATATTATTTGTATTAATTAGATATTAAGTAGATATTAATGGCAATGCAAGAATAAATAGGAACGTGTTATTATACCTACGAGTTTAACAGAAGTAGAAATGGTCTGTGATGGACAGACACTGTAACCTATCTTCTTTAAAACATTGATTTACAGTTATTACTATTTTTCTCATAGATGACATTAATTATTTACTAATTACATATATATATATTTTTTCAATAATATATGTTTTTTAACATTACATTTAAACATAATTATAATTAATTTGATACATGTAATATGAAAGTTAATATTACAAATACTAATGGTAAAAAGAAAACTGTACGGAAAATAATATATTACATAAAATGACAAAGATTCAAGATATTCTATCAACCTCGATGACAAAAAATCGTTACCTCTCGTTTCTTAAATTCTACGTTGCAGTACAGTTAACTCTTTTTTCGAAGATTCAACGGAACAACGAGGCCATAGGAAATTCTCTTTCATTAAAAAAAGCTCCTAAATGCTCTTACAAGCTTAACGCGCTCGTTTCCATGTCAGGATATTCGATTATTTCGCTAGCCGGTCGGGGTGTGTTCATTAATTAGTATCTGTCGTTGGTAACGATCGTTTGCGGTGTATCTTGTGACCGCGCCACGATACCTATATCAAATTTAGGGTAGATAGGTGTAATGCAGTCCGTAACTGAAAATCAAGATTAATTCGAACTAGTCAGTTACTGTTCTGCATTGTTTACCGAGTGTTAACAAGTTAACAATAACGTGATTACAAATCCGCCCACTTTCAGGGAATAAAATTTCAGTAAAAGTCAACTGAAATATTTCTCCGAAGTAATATATTCAAAAGCTACAATACAAAAATGCAATTTCAACAGGAATTTCATTCTACTAATGAGGATTTAATTATCAATTTCATTAATATTGAAGAGGATATAAAATCTTGGCGAGATAGTTTCATAAAAGTAACGGTGGAATCATAATTATTAAATCTAATGCATGTATTCTCAGTTTCAGAAAATATTCACGTATAAAATCATTTTTATTGATAATTAGTCTGATCTGCAATTCCTGGTTCGACTGAATAAAATTCTTAACGATTCCTAATATTTATTCAACGCAATTGTAAACTGATTAAAATTAATTCGAAATCTCAGTAACTTTATCTCACAATAAAGTGCGATGATTTGATTATAAAATACCATGGAACATTAACTTACAATTACAGTACAATCTTCTTTCAGTATTTAATTTCAATTTAAATTCTGCTTAGATTTACAACTGAAGTTACGTTAAAAATAACTTCTAACTGTCTCACCTTTTGCACTAGCAGTACAGATAATTTATTTGCTTTCTTTTTATAACTATATTTTTAGTGAAATAAAACTATAAAACAACGATAAAAATAAAAAAAAATAAGATTATTTTCATCAGTGATGTTACTGATTGAGAAATATTCAACGAGCAAGTCAGTCGACCGACATTCAAACGATCGAAACCCATTCGACGGAAATTATTCAACACAGTGAATTTTCGAGTATCCCTAGTGTAGACACTGTCCAGTAAACAGCGGCAGTCCTCCCTGTTGATACGCCGTTACTCATAGACTAAAATCGGGACAGCCCTAGAATTTGGATTAGTCCGCTGAGTGGTCTCGTGCATCGAATAATCTACGACCCTTTATTCCGAATTTAAGTCACGAAAATGGGGAACACGCGATTCCCTTTGTCCCCTTTGGTATTACAGGGAAATCGGTTTCGACTTTCCGCATCAAATTTGTGCATCGAATTTATCCAATCCTAATCGTATCTTCTCGATTTTGAATTTATTAGTCTTTTAACATATCTTTAGAATGCTAATGTTAAAAATAAATTTATGCAATGTAAAAATACAATTTTATGACTAAACTAGATCTTCCAGTTTTTAAAATTATTTCCTATAACCGAAACTATATTTATTTATTCATATTTATATATTTTTATTCATTGATATCAGTGAAATTAAATAAATGAAAACTCGAGCTTCTACTTCAGATAGAAAAGTTTTAAAAGAAGCTACATTTCTTTGTTTTTATTCATTTTTTGTTGCTACTATATTTATTTATTCGTAGTTACACGTTTCCAATGATGGATAGACAGCAGTGGGAATGAATAAACGTGCGAGCTTGTACTTCCAATGGGAAGATGTAAAAAAGAAATTATTTTACAGCGGCGAGATTACTGCGATTAATGTGAAAAGTTAATGCAGAAAGAGCATTGTCCGCGCAGAGGCGCGGAGACTGCACCGGAGCGTGATTTTTGCGCGGCTGACCCAACTACGAAATTTTCGTATTACGAACTGGCTGGATATTTTCGGAGTACCTCAATTTTCATGCGAACAAAAGCGAAAAGCATCAAAAGATGGAAAAAATCCGCAACCGCTGTCGGTCACGAAACTGTTCCATTTGATGAACTGTGCGCGGCCAGAAATGAAACAAAATTCGAGAGGAGAAAAAAAAAATACTTTCGCATTTCACGAAGTTTCGAGCGGCTCTTTGCATTTTCGGAAAAAATCACGAAAATCCGACGGAACGGAGGTGGAAAAAAAAACATGTCCGCGGGACGATATTGAATGCGTCATAAATATGTAAATAAAAAGTGTAAATCGTAAAAACGCGAGTGCGCCAGCATTTGTTGTGTTAACGAGCAGCGTGGACACGAAATTTTTATAGAAATTTCTTTGGAAATTGTTTATACCATATTTTTATTAATGGGCAACGCCGATATTTGTCGCGTTCTATTTACTGAAAGAGATGGCCTTTTATTTAACCGCATCGAACTGGAAACTAAAAAATGCAAATTCTCTTTTGATGACAGGAGCGTATGTAAAATTCGTCCAATGAAAACAGTCATCGCAAAGTACATTGATAAACCATATTCTCCGGGAAATATAAAAACGGAATTCACTTGGTTCGCTGCCTACGGAGTCGCGTGGTACGAAGATAGTATACAAGTGTTTCAAAGGTATCCTTACATCGATGGACCTTTCATAAAAATGATAAATGGTTTCAGAATTTCATGCATTTCCAGCCCTTATGAATAAATGCAGTAAAAGCTGCATGAAATTTAATAAAAATTTCGTTTTATTGGTAATAAAATTCCTGAGCACAGGAAACGAATTCCTGTTACACATTCGTTCTTGGGAATTATTAAACGAATCGCAGGTAAATAATAAAAATCTAATAACGATAAATCGACTGGGAAAACAGATCGCTTCCAATTTCCATAAATTCCTCAATTCCAATCCAGACATATTCACGCGTCTGTACATAATTTCCTATATTCATATATAATAACCGAAATAATATATAAAACATACGTTCCAATATATAAAACAATATATAAAACGTTCCCACGTAATACATAATCACAACAAACATTTCATTTTCGAGTAAAATCAGAATGATACGATTCTCAAACCAAAACTATAAATTAACTACAATGTCTCTGAAAATTACCCAACCATTTCAAAGCTTCCGCAAACAATACCGAACCTTCGTTAGTCCCTCAAATTCCTGTCTATAAAAATATCACTTCCTCGTTCGTTAGTATTCTCTAAAATGATCAGCACTTATTTATAAGGAACATTTCCAAAATAACAGCTGACAAAGAAAAGCCTTAACCCTTTGCACTCGGAAGTTTCTCACTAGAAATATTTCAACACTTTCTAATGAGATGAAGACGATATTTTGTGAAACTAACTCGACGAGAGCTTACACGAACATTGACGGACAAAGCTATTTTATGTCAATATTTCTCAAACCGATGCATTATACGAAGTATAATATTAAATATCAAATTTTATAGTTTTCCTGTATGAAATCAAGTGATGATTGAAAGTCACCTCTCGAGTGCAAAGGATTACTACCTGTAATTATTAAATCATTTCGTATGGTCAGAGGTAACGACGTAACGAGACAATAATAAATTTAAAAAAAAAAGTTTCGAACAATTCTACAGCTGACTTTTCACATCAAAGGGAGAAATACAAGAAAGAAAGAAGCTAGGAAAGGCGAGAAACTTTCTTGATGAAGAGAGCACGTGAAAGAAGAAATATATCAGCGAAAGAGAACCGTAGTCGCAGAATCGATATTATCGGAAAGAAGGCAACAAAAGGAGGAGTACATATGTACCGAGACCCGCACATAGATACCTGTCTAGCAAGCGTCTAATACGAACAGGGTCGAAGGGCCCGGCGCAAACTTGGATTTATGCTCACGTTGCACCGCATAAAGTTCCCTGTCCTTGCATAGTCGGTTCACCATGGCAAATTTCTCACCGTTCCAGCAATATTCTCGCTGACGGGTTAACGCCAAATATATTTCGAGGGACGCGCGATCAATTTTCCGAGCAGAGTGTTTCAATTCGAGTGACTGTTCCAGACCACCGGCCAAATCCGATGGGACCATCTAAAATTTTCACTTTGTATGTACCCCCAGAAATTATATGTAAACGAGTGTGGGTACACTGAGAGGAATCGATATGGCGGAGTGGCCATCCCTGCGGGACCATTTCTGTAGAAACCACTTTTGCGGGTTAGGACTCGTCGATCTGGAACATTTTTCGATATATTCAAATGTTCGGAGTTTACTTCGGGGGAAAGGTAATTTAGACTTTGAAGGTTTAATTAGTGTTAGAGAAACTCCGTATGGTTGATTTTGTTGGTCTTTATTAGTGGAAGAATTTTTTTGGGATTCATTGTGGAGGGAGTTACTTGTATTGGGCATAATGAATTTATTTGATTGTTATTGATAGTAATGATAATGGGAAAAATATGGGAAAATGTAATATATGGAGTTGAGTAAAAAAAATAGAGGGAATATGGGAAACAGGAGAAATATTGAATATGAATAAATTTATTTTATGTTGTAAGGTAATAGTTGAAATGAATGTCGATCAATATGAAGGTATTATAATTAAATTTAGAATTTTTAGTGTACTGGAAAGGGTAGTTACAGACGGAATTCTGATGAAATGTTTTTATAGTCTTTGCAAATTTTCACTTAATTTTCAGTTTATGTCCAATAAATGTGTCACTCGTGTGTAGATGATATGACAAAAGTGTTATGAGTGTGGTTGTAACGTACATTACTTAACCAGGTGTCATTTTCTCACTTTTATGGGACTCTTATTCAAACACCCGACACAAATCCCCTTTATGGCCCATCTGAGTTATTGTCTCGTTGTGTCGTTACCTCCGACCATACTAAATGATTTAATAATTACAAACAGTATGAAGTTTCCTCTTTGTCGACTGTCATTTTGAAAATATCCTCTAAAAATAAGTCCTGATAATTTTAAATAAAACTGACAACTTCAATAAATGCAATTATTCAACTAACACAATTATATATTTTTATGTTTATCATATTCAAATCAAAATTCTCGAATAACCTACATAAACTGTCAAAAATTTCCAAAATAAATATTCCTCACTGCAATCACTTTTAGTTACTTCAACACTATTTAACCCTTTATGCCCTAATAGAAACATTTACAAAAACTACCTTTATTTTTACAATATACATTGACTAACTTATCATGCCTTACAATAAATATATTTATCAAAAACGCCGGTGACCATACTAATAACACAAGACTAACTATTATATCAATTTTATACTGATAGTATTGCGACTAGTCTACACTTTATTTAAAAACCATTTGCACGCAACAAGTTTTTCGCTGAAAATACTCAACATTTTCTAATGACATACAAGCGACATCTTCCGAAATTCATTCGACGAGAAATACACTGAGGAACAAAACTATTTTCTTCCAATATTTCCATATTGAAGCCTCGCGCAAAATTCAATATTAATCCTTTGCGGACGAATGTCGACACTTCGGCGAGACGAAGTGTTCGTATTTGGAGGACTAGGTCGCAAACAAATGATTGAGTTACTCAAACAACAAGAAACCAGCGCGTACTTTCCTTTCTTTCTATTGTTTAAGCAACTGATATAGAATTTTGCTTCATCTGCTGAAGGTTTTGCATATTCCAAAGAATCTTCGTCCGCAAAGAGTTAATCAAACTTCACAATATCACTATCAAATCGCTAACAGTTAATACCGAAACACGTGGTTCCAATGCAAGATTATCGAAAACTAAAGCGTTCACCCTACCGAGCCGAAATCGCTAAATCCCGAACGCAAATGCAAAAGACACACCCAAATCAAATGAGAAGCGAAAAATCCAAGCGCTCGTGCACGGTGCCGTTGCCTCGAAACTGGAATTCCCAAGTACCGTCAGGGCAGAAAGGTTTAAAATTCGTAAGACCGGCCGTAGCTCATTCGTGCCATCCCGTGAACGTATAAATCGCTGACACGGAGGAAGAACGAAAATTCCTGGTTCGTGTTCTCCGCCCGTTCCCCCTTTTCCCCGTCCCTTTTCACTGACTTTGCATTTTTCCCAGGCGCAGCTGGACACACGGGATAAAATTCTTTTATAGGAAATCAATGAAGAGGGAGAGAGGCCCGTGACTCGCAGGAATGATTCTATTCGTTCACCGGTGAATGCCGGACCCGGTGCATCGGATGCACGCCGCCTCGTCAAGGTCAACAGACCGGCTCAAGGAGATCGGGAAATGCACCGAGCGGCGACGCGCGCGTCTTCCTTTCACGAGGCTGGTGGTGGAAGGTTACGATTGACTCATCAGGTATTTCGAGTCATTTACTTAGGCGATAGCTAGGATAATTTATCTCCCTCGGTCGCGTACTACGGACATCTTCCTTTTATTGCAGGCCGACCGCGATCCTGTGTGAAGATAAATTGTTGCGTATTTCACGCGATTACCGATGCCGCGAGCTTACCTATGTTGCAACACTACCTGGAATCCAGTCGGTTCTAATAGATGGAAACTATGCGGGGTAATTTAACCGCTGATCAGCGTTTAACTATCGCGCCGGTGATGGGCAACTGTTCTTCTGGTATCGCGCGAGGCAACGATTTTCGAGGTGACCTTATTTTAGAAAGCGGGGAGAACTGTTTTGATTTTGATCGGTGATTGATGATTGGTGAACTGGTGACCGTTGGGGTTCTTATGTGAACTCGTAGGTTTTAGAATGGGCTTTCGAGAAAGAGGTTCGATAGAATCGTTTTATCTATTAAATGTTGTGAAAGTAACTATAAAACGCTGAATATTTCACTTTGCAATTGAATCTTTTACTTTACGATCTTGTAATTTCTTATTTCTTGTAACTATATGAAAATCTGCAGTGTGGTAATTTGTTTTTAATATAATATTGTATTTAATTATTATTAATTATTGTTCATTATTATTAGTATTGAGTATTATTTATTATTAACATTTTGATATTATAATATTATAATTAATTAATAATACACTTCCAATGTAATGTAATATTCCGTGATTCTATACATAATAAATTATTGTTGCCATTAATGTATTTTATACATCAAATATTCTACCTTTCACTTCTCCTGTTGATGCAATTTCAATAGAATATTTTAATTTGCTGTTTACACGAATTGTATTTTTTTAAATGCTTTCGTCAGGAAGTCGTAATTCACTTTCAGCTGGTTTAACATATTTTTGAACTAAATACGTTTATTAAATTTACCTACGTCTACTGTTCACCCGAGTATAAGCATTAGCTACAGATATTGTCCTTTATAACTTCCTTCGTATGGAGTCCAACGGAAAAACAAAATTAGGAAACTGACACAGGCAGAATAAGGAACTTAACAAGGAAAAAGTAGACAAGACACTGCGAAGGAAAAGTAAGAAAAATACTTCAACTGGAGTGGAAGAATTGACAAAAATGAAACGGAGAAAGAAGCGAACTCAGTCTACCAAAAATATGACACTGTATCTTTCAACTACTAAAAAAGAAGAAAGAAATGTTGCACAATGGACATAACAGATAGAACCATCAACAGTTCTTACAGATACTGAATTCACAATTAAACGATGGACTTTAACGCAAAATAAAATTCCTTTGTCGAAATATATAAACTCTGAGACGAAACTGGAATTTAATTCTTCTACAAATAATTTGATTAACATGAAATCAATATCGAATTTCCTTTATGAACTTCGTTTAATGAAATATGTTATATCCAGCCATTCGCAAACATTCCTTATATTAATCCAAAATTGCGCATGCTCAATATTCACGATTTTCTCTTCACAATTACCCCTCGCATTTATCCCATATTCATATTCAACACTCTTTCAAACAATAACGACAGAGATCCATAATAAAAATTCCCAACACATTACAACAAAAACCCATACATTACCCGCGTACAAGTTCCAATAACAATCTCAATACCACCAACCCTTTCCATTGAAACAAATCATTCACCGAAAAACTCCATTACACTCGAACCAATTAGCATCGAAACAAATCCACCAACCACCAAAGAAAGCCTCGCACCGAACAATTGCCATAAACAAACCTGACAATCAATCCTAAGCATCTGGCTCCCCGACAAATTGTGAAAAGCGACCAATCCCCATAAAAAAGAACCCGTTCCATTCAAGATACAGGCGAGCCGTACCCGGCAAAAACCGCAGAAAAACAGCTCTGCGAGGTAGGCCGTAGTTAGAAAAACCGAGCAGACCGCACAACAAAATCCAATCGCGAATCGAAACCAGTTTCCCTGGAAGTGCCTGTAGCCACTGCGCGGAAACTTAGAAAAAACACCGAGAGGCGAGAGATCCAGCGACGCGGCAAGAAAGCGTCCTCGCCACTCCAGTCCACAAGAATTCCTCCACGGTAACCGGTATACAGTTTCCAGCGCCGGGTCCTCGTCAAGCGAAAGGATTCATCCCCCTCCTACGGGGGGAGGTTTTACGACCAGCGATTTATCGGGTCGCCCCGTGCCCCTCGGCCTCCCGACACCCCTCTGTCCTCTCTATCTAGCCGGCTTCCTGAAGCAGTCCATAAATTGCAGCGATGTACCGGAAGAAAAGGAATGAAAAGGAGGTGAAAGGAAGAAAAGAGCGGACCGGGGGGGTGGCGCGCGGGATATAGGGACCTCCGCACACGCCGTGGAGAACGCTGAATAGGGGCGCGAACTACGTTCCCTATTTCTCTTCCTCTCTAGCGGGCCGACCTACGATCCACGGGCCAAAATGCATCGAATGCGCGGCGGCGCATCCCTCTTCTGTCATTCGCACGGCGCGCGATCCGCGAGGCTCGAGCCGCCGCGCCGCGCCGCGCCGCGCCGCGCCGCCTCGGAGATATACACGAACGGCTGGATCCTACGCCGCCCGGTAGCCAAAAACGAGCGGGACCAGCCGAGCGTGTAAGTGCATCACAGGCTGCAATGGAAACGTCGACCTCCTTCCTCATTCCACGCCGCCCGCGCGCTTCCATTTCCGCGGGCATCGATAAGATAGAATCGAGTACGTTTTGGATTTCGAATGGTTTGTGCATGCCTCTCGAGTCGGAGCTACTCTGCGGGTGAAGGATACGGTTTTTCGAGGTGTTTTTGATTTTCGATGTTTCGTTTTGCAGGTTTTTCGCCCGAGGGAGTTCAGTGGGTGAGTTTGGAGCTTTTGGATGTTTGGGGAATGGAGGTTTCAATTTTGTGGTGATTTTTTTGGATGAATGTTGATGTAGTAATTGATTGTAGTTTCAAGATTGATTTTTGGTCTTGTTATGTCAGAGAACTGAGTGGTTATGAGTGATGTTTGAAGTTTTTGGGTGTTTGGAGAGTGGAGGTTTCAACTTAAGTCTATGTGGGTTTGAAGGTTTTATAAGACTTTTTTGTAAGTTGATGTAGTAATTGATTGTAAGTTTCTAATTAGAATTGTAATGAATCCCTTTTTAAAATACAGTAAGTAATGTTTTTTAATAATGCAATAACTAAAAACTGTAAGTTAACTATTGATGCGAATTGATGCTTATTGGTTCCCATCCCAAGTTTTTTAAATAAGAACAAAAGCTTATGCCATAGAGAAGTAATAATAAATACGGTAGAGATTTTCAAAGAATATTTATTATTTTCTCATTTATTTGTTGTTCGTGAGAATTATTAACCTTCATTGAAAGCAAACGCAATATTCGTCGTTATTAAGAATTCACCGAACTAGAAGAAATCTCGAAAACGATCGAGATGTTTCATCTTAAAATACGCTTCTTTAGCTCCGTATACAATTAAGATCTCAAAGGGAGAAAACAGAGTACTTTTACGGAGATAATAAAGTAAACGAAGCCACGCTCGACGTATGGATAAATGTTTCCGCGTCGTTTTTCCAACGATGAGGCTGAAATACGTTAAGTTTCTCGAATGCATCGCGAGCACGGCCGCGAGACGAGGAAAATTTCTCGCTATTTGAGTATTATACGAGGATCCCCTTTGCCTCGCATAAACCGACGTCGAACAATGAGTTCGTCCCAGAAAAGTCGCGGTGGAAAAAACCGCCGGCATTAATATCCACCGGTTGAAAAGGCAGCCGCATTATTCGTTTTAAATTCATCGCTCAGGAATTATAAAAACCTCCTGATAAATATTCATTAGTTCTGCGGGAGCATCTGTCTAATTTTAAGCGGAGAAATTAATTCCAATGAAATATGATGTTTTCACTGTAACTGACATTAATATCTCCCGCTCGCCTTCGCGGCTCGGCCTGTTTCTTTTTAATTACTTCATCCCTTATTAACAAAAACATGCTTCACCAAATTCCTCCGTTTTCAAGAATTACAACGCAGACCTACAGAAAATTGCTATATTACGATTCTCCGAGAAAAACATTCCACGTTTCTATTTCCTCCCATTATACTTCGTTATTCTCTCTTTAATTCGTTTATAAACAAAACAAGATTTAAATTCTGATCCAACGATTACAATCATTAACTACAATAATCCACTCTTATTTCCACAAACTAAACATCAAAAACAGTTCAAAGCAAATCTCACAATATCGCCAATACATCAACGGTACCATCGACTAACCCAGGAAACGATTAACAAATTACCACGTCCATTTCTCCAAACATCGAAGCCAACAGACCTTCAATTCGCCGAACATCGCAAAGATGTACCCTCAAAAAATTCCCGACATCGCGATAAGAATTCCATTTCAGATTACGTGCCGCAAGTTCGCCTGCCCAGTTGCCAGTCGACGTCGACGGAGCAACTCGTCGAGCATCGGTACCGGTGAATTTCGAAATTCCCGCTTGAAAGGAGCACGTCAGCCGAAAATGAAAAAGAACAGAGGGAAACGGTCGGATGTGTAGCCGACGGGCGGATAAAAATTCGAGATTTCCGTAAGGAGGGCCGACGTATCTAATCCCATCAGGCAAGGTAGACAGGCTAGCGATGCGAGAATCATGAAAACACGATCCCCCCTCGTCCGACGCGATATTGCCGTAGATTTTTCTAGCCCGTCGGGTCAAAACGCGGGAGGACGCTCAATATCCAAGCGGGATATCAGATCCCAGGGCCCGGGGTGTCCGCTTTATCATCCGAATAAGTGTAGCAACCGGGTAAACTCGAGCGGATAACGGTAGTCTTCGAGAAAATACAACGAGCGAGCTGGCAAGTGAGCGAATCACTGCGCGCGGAGGAGGACGCCGAGCCGGCGTGCTGGAAAGGGATGAAAGCGCCATATAAGGGACTTTATTTCCGTTTCGCAGTCGCTCCGTTTTATTTCTTCCCTCGACCTCCGCTGTCGCGCGGGAAACCGGCCTCCGCCGGCGCGGCGAGCCGAACGACGAAAGTTAATCTCGGAACGCTTAGCCGCCTATTTCTTGCTTCCGCGTTTGACGATGAATAAACCGACCGCTGATAACGGGATTTAACATCGATGAAGCGAACCGTTTGAAGCGCTCGTTTTGTGGAGATAAAGCTGCTGGAGTGGGTTCGAACTGGTTTCAGGAGGAAATTTCGAAGTTTTGTTTTTGGCAGATGGGAGGTGAGGTATTTATGGTATTACTGTCGAATTAATTTGATCTAGGACATTGGGGTTATCGAGATGGGGATTGAACTAGTTTGTGGGCAGAATTTTGAAGTTTTGCCAGAGTGACAAACGTGTTTGAGTATCAGCGATTGTGATACTGAGTTTTAGATCTGTTTAATTTGTGGGAAAAGAGAAGGCGAAAACTGTGTTCAGAGTGACTTCGTAAATTGTTATAAATTATTTCTAAACCTTTTGAATGTTGAAGATTTTTTAATGAAAAATTCATGTTCTGTATAAAGAATTTGATGCACTGTGAAGTTTTCATTGTTTCCTTTAAGTTTCATTGTAACTGCTTGAAGTTTCAGTAATGAATATTTAAAAGTACTTTAATCGGTTTTGTACATTTTGATGTCTGGAATAGTGCTTTGCTAATGAAGAGGTTGGATTAAAAGGTTTTCTTTTTTATCTCTTCATGAATCGACGATGTAATTTTCGCTGCCACGATTCCATTATTTTCTTTAATAAACAAGATGTCCATTGAAATTAAATGACAAGTGGAGTAGCATATGGTTTGGAATATAATGTGACAGTGACGATGCTGCCAGAGCTAATAATTCAATATATACAAATAAATGTCCACTTAACCGCACAGACTGATGTGCTATGACATTTCTATCATTTCTGTGCGATACTACATTATTCGAGTTGCTGCTCCATTTCAATGCACTGAACCTTAAACTCGTCCAACATAATATGGTAAATAGATATTTCTCTCCATTATATTAATATTAAATGGTATGTAACAACTAGACTGTACATTATACGAATACCCATTATCTGGTACAGATAAAGATTATATTCATAAACAGTTCACAAAGTAAACAGATAAATAATATTATTAAATTTATTGCAAACGAAAAACGAAATCGTAAACACCAAGAGATTGTCAAACAGATAAATAATATTACTAAATGCTTCAAAAAATTCAGAAATTGTGTATCAGACAAGATCCATTAATTCAAAAAATTCATTCCAAGCCTCAAAATAAACTGCCCGTCTAGTTAAAGCGAAAATTTTAATTAATCTTGAAAAATCATCCACTACCTTGTCTTCGAGACAAAACTAAAAAGTTCCAAAACGACGAAGGGAAGTTTAAAAATGAACCTCTGAAAGTCTACATTTAAAAATTCACGTTCCGCTAAAAGCCAAAAGACGCATATAGGAAAAAGACTGCAGTGCACGCCATTTCAAATTCAAATCTCAGGAATTACATAGCCATTCAGAAGGTAGGGCATAAAGCATACCTAAATACGCATAAGATGCACATACGGCGCATGTGGCTTACTTAATCAGCGAGCCCAGCTAGTTAAGCCCTTTGCCACGGGTCGCGACGCCGGGCGTTAGCCTTTCGTTCCAAAATCGGATTCCTAGAGGCCGCCAATAATTAATCCGCACACGTTCGCGAGCGTTTTTCCAGCGTGAAGAACCGCCGGAGTTAATTAAAATGCGAGTCACGGGCCACGATGTCACTACCAATTTACAGAGGGCAGAAGCCGCGAACAGGGTCAATCCTATTCTTGGCGGTCGCGGTTTGAGCGATGTTTTGATTTAAATTGAGTTTCGTCGCTTTTAACGACGTTGCGGCCTGCTGTGGTTTTCAACCGCCGACAACTTTGTTTTAAAAAGGCAAAGAAAGTCCGGTTCCCGGTGAATAGATTTACTTCAGCTGTTCCGCGGATAGAACGGCGCCAAGTTGGGAAGACGGGAAAAAAGTGTTGATTTTAAAGCAGTGGAATTGCAGTACAACGTGGGTAACGATTTTTCTCAATGAAATTTTCTTTTCCTATTCAATTGAATGAACTCTGTTGGATAAGAATAAAAAGACTTCGGAAATTTCGAATGTAAATTCGAACGGATTCAAGGGAAAGGAGTGGAATCACTCTTCAATGGTTCATCTCGTTATTGTATTTTTGAATTTGGAATAGATAAAATATATTAAAGGTACATCATTAGAATTTAAAAAGGTTTAAAGGTTCATTTTATATTATAGAATTTATTTTTAAAACTATGCGTTGCCTAATGTATTTACGCTGGTTATTTTTGTTGAAACTCCAAATTGAAAGGTTACAATATTTTCTGGCAAACACAATAAAGTACGTTGTATGTACTCATTTCTGAAAATACTAAATTTATTAACAGAAAAGAAAGAAAATATACGTTTATTAAACACAATATTATTATAGAATAATTTCATTCCTATAGCAACATATTGAGTACTTAGACTTGTGACAAAAATGTAACGAATTTTATAACTTCATTCCACAATGTATTTTGGAAAGTACATTTGATTTCTGTGATATTTGAACTCAACGGTTTTGGAGGAACGTCCAGTAATGCGAATAACGATCCAGTACAGACACTTGATACAGTAAAACTGAGCTTTGAAATGTGCAACATGCCCCGCAACCCTTAACGTCCAAAGAGATCGAGCCAGATAAAGCATGGAAATGGAGGAAGAGGGATTAAGCGATTCCGTGATGCTAAACGCATCTGACCGACGCAATGCTTGTTCGACGCAGGATTTGCCCGGGGAACATTAACACGGACCGATTAAATCGACCAATGTACTGTACGAACCGAATGTTGCACCGGATATGAACTTGAAATTTGCATAGCACGACACGGTTTGCTGCGTCGCACGATTAACGTGATCGCGACCGACAAACACGAGCCAAAAGACTTAGACCCGGAAAATTATGGGTTCGGACTGAATTTATACATATCGTGCTACTTAATGATCTATGCGGATTCAATTAGTATTCAGGAAAAAGTACTAACAAGGGAACTTTTTTGGGAAAGTACCGAGTTTCTTAAAACTGTTGAAATTCTAGGTGTGTTAATCGTTCCGGGCGAAAATATTCATCAGAGATTAATTAGAAACTATTTCAATTTGGAATTTAGAAAGTTCGAAAATCTCAATACCTGAAAATGTGAACAGTTCAATATTTGAAAATTCAAAAATTTGAACACTTCGATATTTGAACATATTCTAATGTTAAGACTTGAACATTCTAAAATCCTTAAACGTTAAAACTTCAATAATTGAAAATTTGTTCGTTTTAAAACGTTAACATTTGAACAGTTTCAAACTTAAAACTGTTTCACTTGGTAACAGATAAACTGAGAATGTTACTAGATTTTAATTAAACCTTCGTTCCACTGCGATTCCACCAATCACATTTCTCGCGCAAAACAGAATTTAATTTATACGAATATCGCTTCGACCGTAAAATGGAAGAGTAACTCGCCCATTCACGGGTAAAAAGATTGAACAACTTGGAAAGTATTCGGTTCTCCAGGTCAAGAAGTCAAAGAGAAATTGCCTAGAGCGATCGCCACGGCCGTCGTTCGCGTTAGCGGCGATGGAACGAAGGAATCCGCACACGAAACCGTAACGCGCATGCAAATCAGACGTTACGGTAGCGAAATAGCGTTTTAAAGTGAATCCTCGAGAGCCGTAAAGCATAAAAGAGCGTATATTCTAAATAGGATCGTGCAACGTTCCTCGAAATTCCACTCGGCTCATGAGCCGTGCGGAAAAAAGCTGCGCACGCAACGCGCGCGTTCAACTTGTTGCATGCGAATAATATTTAATGACACATAAGTCATCGCTTCGAGCGCGTTTAAGTGTAACGCACGGCTGTAAATGGAACGGCCCGTAAAATGCCATTTCGCGCCATTAATTCGCACACACTTACAAATTGGCCCGGTGAAGCGTCGCCGGTGCATGCTCGATCACGCGAACTTGATAAAGAAGCCAATGGTCACCGTGCACCCGTTACTCGGAAAAATACTGACCTACGTTCGCATGAACTGTGTTCTGTAACTGTCGTAATCGCTCAGCGTCTTCTACCGATTACCGACGCTTGCAGGGGGATGACTGGTGCCAGTAATCCGGGGAAATTAATTTATTAAATTCTAAATGGTTTGTTAATATTTTTGAAGATATTTTGAAGTATCCTTTTTATTGAAATGTCAGTGACAATCGAGTGTTCGGGTATTTTTATTTATATTTGTATTATTTTATGTTTATATTTTTGAAGGATAAATTTGGAGTGTAACAATGTTGTGTTATGATAAAGTGTAACTATGTGTGTACATATTTGAAATCAAGTGATATTATATTCTTTTACAAAATATACGAAATATTTAGTAAAAGGTGAAGTAATTATAAACGAGTTTAAGGATTGCATTCGAGCACATCATTTACCTTTATAATGGCTTCTTTCGGTTAAAATAAGAAAGCATTTCTATGAACGACATTTCAGAGGAAAGTTTAGAATTTCTATTCTGTTGCGAATAAAGAAGCCTCCATCTTTATTGTACGAAACAAAAGTTTCCCCGATGAAAGGAGCGTAAAGTGGTTTTCAGCGATAATTTCAGTTTTTTGATTGCCGCCTTATCATATTTCCACAGTCGCGTCTATTCACTCTAAATACAATACTACATAAACCGCCCAAAGATCCTCTGCTAGGTTGCCTCTCGTAAAATCCAAGGTCTCTTCACACTGAACAGGCGATTCCCAACTCGCGAGCAGCAGAGCGTGCGCTTAACAAATCCATAAATACCCCGAAACGTCTAGTAAATGTTTATATACACATACATAAATTGGGCTCTGCGGCAAGAAATTCGCTTTTCAACGAAAATCGAGAGAAAGACCGCGGGGGTGGAAGATCCGAGCAGGAAGGTGGGAGGAGGGCGGTGGAAAGAGAGCGCGCGCGGCTTCGAGGCAAAGCGCGGAGAATGCGAGATTGAGACACCGGAAACGGAAGCCATTAATGGCGTTCACGACGAGTACCGTCAAGTGGATGAAGCTAGATAGACGGACGAACAGAGAAGAGGATAGAGGGAAAGAAAAGAAGAGTGTGAGAGAGAGAGAGAGAGAGAGAGAAAGAGAGAGAAGCTAAGAGGAAAATGAAATGGAGATAAAGAGAGGAAAGGACAGAGAGAAGAGAATCAGGGAGGAGAGAGATGAGAAGAAAGAGGGAGAGATTACTCAGAGAGTGAGAGTAAGAGGGGGAGTGTTATAAGAAAATAACAAAGAGAGGGGAGAGTTACGAGAAAATAAGAAAAAGAGACAGCATTATGAAAAAAGTGAAAAAGAAGATGAAAGCGTTATGAAAAAAATAAAGAAAGAGGAGAGCTGAAAGGAAAGTGAAAGAGAGGGATAGAAAGCTAAAAGAAGAGGGAGAAAAGCAACAAAGATGGAATAAGAGAGGGGTAAGAGAAGAGAAAGAAAGAGAAAGAGTTAATGGAAAACTAAAAGAGATGGAGAGACAACTAGAGAAAGGAAGAGAGAGAAAGAGTTAAGCGAAAGATAAAAGAGAGCAAGAGAATCAAAGAAAAAGAGAGAAAGACAGAGACTAGCTGTGAGAAAAGAAAGATAAAAAGAGAGAGCTAAGAGGAAAATGAAACAGGAACCAGGAGGAGACTTAAAACGTGGGGCAGGGGGGAAAAAAGGTGGAGAAGCGGAAGGGGGTGAGAATAAGGGTGACCGTAAGAGAAAATCGCGCGTCGGGAAGAACGAGATAGGGGTGGAAGAGAGAGAGAGAAAGGGAAAGGAGCAGAGAGTTACACAATGGCATTGTGAATTCGTAACCACGCTTTCGGATCTCCTTTTCTGCAGTCCTTCTGCATCGCCCAGCCATCTTCAATGCGTCTCTCTCGGCACCGGGTCTGCAGAGTGCTGTCGGAAAAACCCCTTGACGCGTGTCGGGTTTCACGTATATACCGTTGTTAATCCTTCGAGCGAAGGGCCCCTACCCCCACTCCGCCATCGCGACAATCGTTCTTACGCCCTCGCCCTTCGACCGCTTTGAGCATCGAAAATTTTCAACGGCAACTTTCCTCGGTCGCGGGCACTGGAAACTTGGACTACAGGTGGACGGAAGGTGGAGACGACACGTGTGAAATTGTTTATAGTTTTGGTTTTAATGTTAAGACTGTTAACACCTGCTGTATTTATTTTTCAAGTATGATCGATGCAATTACTTTGCCATTAATAATTTTGTGAGAAGAGACGAGTTCTGGGTATATTCTATATTTATGAAATATAATTATTAATGCTTTAAAATATAATTATTGATAATAGAAGAAAAGTGTTGAAATTGAATTCTTCGTTGAATGTTTTAATTTAATTTAGAATCTTCGGCAAGAGTCTGGCACGGTGTTATAAGACTAAGAATAAAATTCTGTGAATTTATGATTAATATTATAATGTATTAATTATATATTAATTGTCAGATTCGTCAAACGAATCGTTTTGGGTTTCTTGATTAGCAGCTGTTGAAAGGTTACCAAAGATTTTCTGAGAAATTCGTTAAGAAATTGTTTTAATGATACATAATTTATAATGCAAATGGAACGAGACTTTGATGGGTGCATTGTTTTTGTAATTTGTATAGAAAAATATAGAGCAGTTGGTTTACTGGTCGCTGGTTTTAGTGATCGTATCTAGAATCCCGTAAGTGACATTGTAGGTTTTAACGACTTGAAGATTACTTTGGAATTCTAATAACGAGGGAATAGTGGAAGTTTAATGAATTTGTTGAATTCCGACCTACATTTGCGTGATGAAAGCTTCTTCTCGTGGATCACGGAATTGAGAAATGAGAAACCTAAGTCACTGTAAAGAACTCCGGATATCCTGGTTGAAGAAGTAGAATTACCTCCGATCTAACGAGTAGAATAAGTCAATTCTGTATCAGACGAGTAGAATGATGACATCCGTATTCAGACAGATTAAAAATACTTTGTTTCTGCTTCTGACCGTGTTAACATTTATTCTCTTATAAGGTAGCAAATACTTTACTTTATGTTTTTGAGGCCTCTGTTAATTAGACACATTTTCTCCTTCTAACAATCAGCAATTATCTTAAACTCTTCAAATAGTGAACTATTTTCTTTTTAATATCCTATAAATTACACATTAATTATATATTACAAAAATTCACTTGCAACACTAATGAATAACAAACTTTAACTTTTCATCACAAGAAATCTTTTCGAGGCCTACATTCATCATACAATTTTTACCTTTCTATTTTTCAATATGCAATATCTCTATTACAGCACACAAATAAGTCCCACAAATAACTAAACCAGGAAACAACGAAAATCTTCCAAATAAAAGACACAACGCACAGATCAACGAAGCTCAACTCAACTCAACGAAATTTCCCTTCTAACTTCATCTATAAAAACAAAGAATCATTTTCCCAAACCTAATATAAATCCTGCAAGTATCAATAAATACCACAAACAACTAATCTAAAAGACAACAAAACTTTTCCAAATAAAAGATACGAAGATCAACTCAACTCAACTCAACTCAACAAAATTTCCTTCCAACTTCATCTAAAAATACGACAAACCATTTTTCCAAACCTAATATAAATCGTCCAAGTATCAATCCCTTCTTTATTCAACACCATGTAGATCGAAGATACGAGCAGAAGATCACGATCGAAGGAAATTAGTTCCGATCGGTGCGCTTAAAAGAAATGGTAGCAGTGAGTTTATGCTATCGGCGACGAGGGCGCGGATAATAAATCGAAAGGGATTCCGATGGCTTAACGATCACGCGACTTCCATCGACCGAAGCCCGGCCCGCTGGCAAGAGGAATTTACGTCGCGCGGCTGAAATTTCGGAGCCGGCAGACTTTACGACTTCGCTGAAACCGGGCACGAATCGCTGGAAGAATCGGCTGCGCGGAAACGCCATCGCGCTATCAAAGATTCAAGCCTGTACCACTTCTCTGTACTCTGTCTTTCCCTCTTTCCCCTATTTTTTGTATCACGGTACACTGTCAAAGGATTGATTCGATAGACTCCGGCACCCATTAGTCCCGAACCGATTTATGCGACGATTCACGGAGGAATTTAGGGCGACCGGGGCCTTTGACGGGAGCCTCTGTCTATCCGACGCTGAGGCGATAAATGAGGTTAGTTTTTTTACACGATCTCGCTTCGCCCCGGAGAGCGTGACGGATTGTTTCATCAAGTTAGGGATGTTGGGAAATGATTTGGGTACTTTGGAAGATGAAGTGTAGAAATATTATGAATTATTGAATGTAATTTAACGTTCAATATATTTAGGAGTTCCCTTTGTTTTATGGAAAGAGTTTGCAGGTGTTTTGGGTACTCCGGAAGATAGAGTATAGAGATACTATGGATTATTGAATGTAATTTAAGGTTGAGTATATTTAGGAGTTCTGTTTGCTATATGGAAAGAGTTTGCAGGTGTTTTTGGTACTCTGGAAGATAGAGTATAGAAATACTATGAATTATTGAATGTAATTTAAGGTTGAGTATATTTAGGAGTTCTGTTTGCTATATGGAAAGAGTTTGCAGGTGTTTTTGGTACTCCGGAAGATAGAGTATAGAAATACTATGGATTATTGAATGTAATTTAAGGTTGAGTATATTTAGGAGTTCTGTTTGCTATATGGAAAGAGTTTGCAGGTGTTTTTGGTACTCCGGAAGATAGAGTATAGAAATACTATGGATTATTGAATGTAATTTAAGGTTGAGTATATTTAGGAGTTCTGTTTGCTATATGGAAAGAGTTTGCAGGTGTTTTTGGTACTCTGGAAGATAGAGTATAGAAATACTATGAATTATTGAATGTAATTTAAGGTTGAGTATATTTAGGAGTTCTGTTTGCTATATGGAAAGAGTTTGCAGGTGTTTTTGGTACTCTGGAAGATAGAGTATAGAAATACTATGAATTATTGAATGTAATTTAAGGTTGAGTATATTTAGGAGTTCTGTTTGCTATATGGAAAGAGTTTGCAGGTGTTTTTGGTACTCCGGAAGATAGAGTATAGAAATACTATGAATTATTGAATGTAATTTAAGGTTGAGTATATTTAGGAGTTCTGTTTGCTATATGGAAAGAGTTTGCAGGTGTTTTTGGTACTCTGAAAGATGAAGTGTCGAAATACTATGAATTATTGAATGTAATTTCAAATTGAGTATACTTAGGAGTTCTCTTTGTTTCATGGGAAGAGATTGAAGATATTTTAGCAGTGTTTTTGGAAAAGAGCTTAGGTAATAAGGTAATAATAATCTAATACAGTTGTGAATAATTGTTTTTAATATAAATTAATAATTATAATATATTAAGGCGGTATAAAGATTTCTGTTTAAAAAAGAAAGAATGTTTATTCTAATTCGGTATTCTTAAATCATTCTACAAAAATTCGAGAAATAAACTGGTCCAACTATTGCGTTATAAAGATACTAATATCAATGATTATCAGATTATTTTTGTTACATTTTCATGTGTAAAATTATTTCATGAAGAACGTAGAATCTCAAATTGTCACGGAAAGCACTCAAAAATATTGATACTGCGCGTGTCACGTTCAACGAGGAGTTCTTATCCAGAGCTGCGAGCTTCGAACACCTTCCGCCGGTTAGTGTTACCAGGAGCAGGCCAGGCAGCTATTAGCAACTTAACTAATTCCGAAATTATAACAGTTACGGGGAAAGTTTATGGAACAGAAGTTCGGGGGAAAAAGATTGCGTTATGTGTGTATCCCCCGTAACGTAACCGCGGAAATGCGAAATTTGCAGCACGAGGAAAGTTCGCAACTTTCTATTACCATCTAGCCAGTCCCATTTACCTGGCAATTAACCCCGAAACGTGTAATTATCATCGTCAGTTTTACGACAGCTTCGGATTTCGGGGATGCGTCTCGAATTTAATGACGAAGCTTTATTGCTCCGCGCTTCGCAGTCTTCCTTTAACTTAATTAACCTAAAGTGGCGTAAATATGCGACTCATAGCCGTTCGTCGCGTTGCATTGTGAAATATAATGAACAATTCCCAGTGAAACTTAATTTAACTTTAAGCCGTTCGGATGAAATCTTCGAGGAAATTGCTTTCCAGGTTAATTGTTATTTTAATTATTATTCTTTTCGTGTCGTCTACGTGAAATAGGAGATGTTGTTTCATTTTTGCAATTTTCTATCGTATGTTAGGACACAATATGATTTCCTGTTATAGATTTGAAAGTATAAAATATTTTTTGCAATTAACTCTTGCATCGTGTTCATGATTCTATATGTCTCAGTTACTAACCCTCTGCGCTCCGCTAATTTTCTCACTATAAATGCACATCGCTTTCGAATGAAATATCAATGATACGTTTCAAAACTAATATAAAGAAAATTTCACATATATTTTAATAATTAGAATATATAATTTACAATCTATAATATATAATTTAAGAACAGAATTTCTCTGTTTCAACGTTTCGTATGTTAATGTGTTATATAATTATTGATACCGACTATCTAATGTTATAATTTTGTTGCTTTAAAACAAATGGCCTCCTGGGTGCGAAGGGTTAGTTACAAACTATCGAAAGTTGTACCGTTAATTAAATTATACATAATTCTCAGTAATAGATGAAGGTGTAATACATTTCGTCTCGCTTAATTATTGTGTTGTAATTTATGGTAATGTGTTCCTTTAACGTTGCATGCCTAGAAACTTGCAACGATCATACATAACTCTATTAAAATCGCTAAGAAGTACCCAAGAAGCTGTTCGCCGATTAATTACCACTGTAAAATGAGCATGAACGATTGCATGAAGCATTCTTACGTTTTCCACCACTCGATGACGCACCCGCAAGTCAACCGTGTGCTTCGGAAATCAATTTCTGCAGCACTATTACTTTCAGCCATAAAACACTGGAACGCAACGGAGACGCTCAGTGACGCAAAAACATTTGCATAAGCCTGAAAGTTCGTTGCGGTGAATTTTTGAGAAATCTATAATATAATGGGTAATCATGCGTATTTCACATATTCAATTCACTTTATATTAATTATAGAACCACGTGTATACAACGATCATCATAAAACATCCACCATTTCCTATTCATTCAGAATAATTTTATAGAAACCTTCTAAGATTAATTACTGATAAGATACTGCAATTTTCAATTAAATTAACTTCCCATCTCTGCCAAAGTAATTAAAATTAAAATGAATTATTATATATTTTCTATACGTAACACAACACGCTCACTTGTTAATTACTATATCATTTAATTATCCGTTATTCCCACTTCATTCACCAAATAATGAAAACAAAATAACCCCACTTTATACTCAAAAATACGATAAACCTTTCACATTGCCAAACACTAACCACAAAAAATACTACTCTGTCTACCAAAGATAGATCAATCAAACACAATTCTCTCCACACTTCAATTTCTGCAAAGCATCCTACAAAAATCAATATTTATACAACATTCCAACCCGACTAATTACACTTGAACCCCTAAATGCCTCAAAAACATTTAAAAAACACATAGGAATATACCAAACAGGAAAGACACGACAAGAATAGAGCACAAAGATAGAAAGTCCACAACTGGAACACGAATGCTTTCCAGTTAATCTTCCGATACACGATTGACTGCATCCAGCAAAACGCAATCTAGGAATAATGTTAGAGTTAATAACCCCTATCAACCTCGGGTAATCTTCAGGTCCTCGCAGCTGGGAACCACGGTGTTCTCAGACCGCCATCACGGGTACGCGCGGCTCGGACTGGTCCGCAGGATCGGCAAGAGAAAGATGGTCCCCACTAACACTCATACAGAAGATTGTACGGAGGGAATTCCAAGGAAGACCTTAAATCTCCCTTCGAGCACAAAGCGCGCGGTTCATTCCCGAGAATAAGACGAGCGAAGTCTGCCTACCCCTCCCACCTCGGCTCGCCACAGGGCCGCATTCACTCTATCGGTCTAATAACCTTGAAATTAGGTTCGCGGAACGTTTGCTCGATCTTTGATCGGCTAATTTCTTTGATAACGGCCACGGTTTTTCGAACGGACGCGAACAATGGAGGTAAAACGGGAGAAGGACGGATCGGAACGACGGATCTTCCAGAACGTTCGCCGGCTATTAAATTTAATGGGAATTTTCACCAGCTGAGATACGGATGGTCTTCAACCCTTTTGTACTCTTCCAGCAATTGTTACTACATCATTCCCCGAGTTAACGTGGAGACGTTTCTCGTTGAGTGACAACGCTTTCGTTGGATTCTATTGTGCAAAGCCTGGGCTCTTGTTCGTCGAATATCAGTGGATTATGAATTCATTTGTTTCAATTATTCGTAGCATATATGATTTTTAATGTAGGTGTTCCGATGTTTTGCTGAGTTTTCGGAAGTGTTTTATCTTATGGAGGTTAATACGGCTTTTAATATTGTATATACGGTTATTAGTTATGAATGTATTTATGGTTGTATATAAGGATTCTTTGAGAATATTGTTTCCAATATTTATGTAGAGCTTTCAAATTGAATAGATCATAAGGATTTTCAACTATGTAATCTATTCGCAACTCTGAAGTATTACTATTATTCAATCATCTGAAACTTTCTAGAAAAATATGTAAAAAAGATAGCTTTAAAAACTGAGGATCTTTTAAAAACATTATTATAAAGAATTTTAAAAATATTTGTAAGTTATTGTTTCCCGTAATGAAACATTTAGTTAAAGTAATCAACATTTCGTCAACACTTGCAAACAAACTGCACCGATACACGATCGAATCTGATTTCACCGCAACAAATGCGTTCGGCAAAAACAATTTCGCCTATCCATTACACGGCCGGCACGGAAACAATAAAACCGGTGAGAAAGGGAAAGCCCGTAATGCCGCGATAACGCACGCAGGGCAAATTAAAGGAACTTTAAACCCGCCAAATGAAATACTCTTAAGGGCCCTGGAACGGCCGAGCGACAGAAACCGAAGATCAATTAAATCACTTTACTGCTGTCTAAAGTTTCCCGTTTCCGAGGACGAGTAACAGCACATTAAAATTTAATACGGCGAACTTCATCAAACGGCCGACTCTCAAATTGCTGATCCAGCCAGATACTTTCCACCCCTGCCTCGTTCACGGTGCTTTCTCGTGTCTGATTCACCCCGGAATTTAAGAAACTTTCCCCTCCCCTCCGCGCAGGATCGCCGTTTTTCATTTATACCCGGCAACGTTCCGAAGGTGCGTTCAATAGTGGACGCCGTAAATCAATTGCCGAACTTCCCTGTTGAAAGTCAACGCTATGTCTCTGCGCGTCGCGCTGTTTCCGAGAGAGGCAAAAATAGCGCACACGTTATGCCAATTTTTATAAGATTGTAAAATATTGGTGGAAGTATGCATATTTTAACCGTACGTGCACTTTGTATATACCTGTTTCTATCGTAACTAGTCGAACTGGCTCCAAACTGGCGGTGAATAGGTTAGATAACAAATTCTTTATAGTGGAAATAGAAACAAAAGGAAAGGGAAACACTGAAAAAGTGATTAATCGGACGATATATGATTTCATATAAAATTAAATGAACGAAAGAAAACGCATTGGCACTCTAGTCGATTTTGCAATCTAATAATAAATTTAATTATTTTTGTAATATCGTTAGTGAAAATTAAAAAATGTTATAAAATTACATACGAAATTAAAGTGCGAAACTGTAAACATTGCTTCAAGTTTCTATCTTTGTAAGATATTTTGTATATGTTTAATATAAATGAAAATAAACTGTTACATTTTGTTCGTCAGACCCACCTTGTAATTAGAATTACCCAATCCTTGTCAATGTAAGTAATTGTTAGTTGTGATGAACCGAAATAAGTCATCTTGTTATTCGGTATATTAGTTCTGAGATACGTCGGTTTCGGTTCCAGTTCTTCATAATTCATATTATATAATAATATAATGAATATATAATAACATCATAATAATAATAATAATATAACATAATGAATATATAATAACATAATAATATAATATAATGAAATATATATAATAATAATAATAATAATAATAATAATAATAATAATAATAATAATAATAATATAACATAATGAATATATAATAATATAATAATATAATATAATGAAATATATATAATAATATAATATAATGAAATATATTTCATTGTATTATTATATTTCATACAATCTAAATATTATATAATATATATATAGAATTCATATTATACATATTATATAATATAATTTCTGAATAACCGGAATCGAAACCGACATATCTCACAACCAATACACCAAATCATCGATGACTCATTTCAGTCCCTCACAACTGTCTCAGTCGAGACCGATATATAACAGTTTCAAACAGTTATCTCTGGAATCTTTTCAATCCCTGCTTTTCTCATACTTTCCCGAGACGTTTGCAGTAACCACAGATTTCGACGGATCTCCCGCTAATTCCACGGATGTCGCGGCGCCAAAGATCCTCAAGATTTCGAACACGACGGCGACGTATACGATTTCTTTGGGAATTGAACGGATAGTATCCTCGCGATCCAGAGTTTCTAATCGCCCTGCCACCTGGCTGGGATGTCTCCAGGGTGTGCGCGTTTTGAATTCACCCCCGAGTTTCCAGTCGATAGCGCGCTCGCTGTTCAGAATCTCGTGGCGTTTCTGACGCGCTTCCCCGACCGGATTAGACTCGACTCGCGGGGAGAATGGCGTTCGATGTTGCGTGATTGTTTTATGGCTGGATGGCGGGTGTTATTTGAATTTTAGTGTTTCTGGTTTGGGATTCGAAATGTAATTTGTAACTTAGGAGGCTGTGTTAGTGTACAGCGAAGTATTACAGTCACATCGGAGCGATGGTGTTAGTGTCTACCGAAGGATTAAGTTTATTCTGGAGTAATAAAGGTAGTTTATACTGCAGCATTAAGTCTGTGAGAAAGTAGTAAAGTTATATATACTAAAGGAAAGGCTTTTCAATTTGCTATTGGTTGTGTTTGTTAGAATTAAATGGTCTGAAATGATATTAATTTTAATTATCGTAATGAGAAGATATAAAGTGATTCTTCGGTTTCTGAACGGTAATGCGATTTTTGTAGATAGAAATAAGAATTTTCCTATATATTTTCCTCTTCTAATGAACTATGATTAGTTTCCTGACATTTAAACGTGTTGTTCCTTTAAACGGTATTCAATTATTTTTTAATTTAAAAATACATATACCACTTTCTTGCACAATTCAGTCGCTTCAAGAAACTACCTCTCTTATTAACTCATACCATTCTATTCGTTACTTTCACAAACTTCCTTTCTAACGGAAAATAATTTTTCTAGTATTTCAATACCTTTTTCCTTTACATAATATTTAATAACTTCCTAATTCTAAATCACATTTCTACCACTTCCTTTCAAAACTCTATCGGTTCAAACTACAAGCTACCTCTCCTATTAACCTATTCATTACTTTCACACACTTCCTCCCATTCTAATGGAAAATAATTTTCCTAATATTCTCATGTACTTTTCCTTTAAATAATATTTAATTGCTTCTCAATTCCAAAACACATTTCTACCACTTTCTTTCGCAATTCTATCTCTTCAAGCCGCAAACTATCTCTCCCATTAACCCAGACCATTCTGTTCCATTTCTTTCGCACACTACCCTCGAGATGTAAGATCCCGTTCAATCAAACTTTAGTTTTCAATGAAACCGAAGCACCACGAAAATCAAATTCCGAACCCCATCAAGCCGGGTTCAGCCCGATTCAATTTCTGCGGTGGCCAAATAAAACTCGCCGACCCGCCGGAATAAAGGGGTACCTCATATGCATGAAAGTCCAGTGAAATTCTTAAGGATCCCGTAAGAGGGGACGGAAAATCCGTGTTCTATAGGCGTGCGTGACTTCATTACACTTCGGGGGAACGGCGTTCCGGTCGTCTCGGTGTCTTCAAACGACGCGACCTCTATCATCCTCCCTCTCTCGCCATTTATACGCGCTCGTTCCCGTCTCCCGACGATCTAGAACCGTTGCACTTCGCCGGCATGGAATCCTCCGAGCGAATTACCAGAGAAAACTCACGGTCCGGCCAAGCGAGTAATCGGTTTGCTTATAGTGCATTCGCACCGACCGAACGAATGCAGTTTTACTCCCCACTACGACGGAATTGAAATTCGAGCCATAACGATCAATTAAACCTACGTTTCTTACAAGTCCTTTCTTTCTATCAACGCTGAGTTTACGGGCATTTATTGTACACTTCATTCTATTGTTCCTAAAAGAATTGATGCTCGTTTATTTAGATTGTGGAAACTGGAGATTCGATAGTAGGTAAACATTTACAAAATAATATTTCTAAAATCCAATATGTGTCAGTTTGACGCGTTCGGTGAACCTAGTGTTAACACGTTGGCTGCTACGAGAAATATCAGTGTTTTACGTATCACTTGTTCCTTTGTAGCAAAGATAAAATGGACAATTATTAATTATTATTATTTGCTACCACGATTCTTACGTTACACTGTTATCCAGTTATTTACGCTGTTGAACATTTTGATTCGACGTCGGTTGTCTTGTGAATTATAATTGTTTTCAAATCATTTGAAAGCTGCGGTCACCGGTGACCACCATGACAGCGGACGTGTTAATCGGTTAACACGTTGAATGCCGCACGATTTCATAATTATTTCATTGAATCGTTTTATTATTACTGCACGTTCATCTTGCCGAATGTCGCGTATAATATAAACATCTTTGCAAATAATCATCGTTTAATACACGAAGATTAAACACGTCACCTTGAAGCTTGAAATGATAATAATTCTATAAATGACGAATTGTTTATTTTTTCAGATAAACATAATTCTTCATAATTTTGCTTTGGTTTTTTATTAAAATATACCTTACGTGCGTTCATTCTGCTTGTGACAAGTACACACTTCATCTTCTGATTTTATTGCATGCAAACCTAGAGATTTTTTAAACTAAATTCCATAGCTAACAGGTAAGAGAATTCATTTATTTATAGATTAATAGTTGAAGATTTTATGATTTAAAAGTAAGCGTACTGGAATTTTGTATAACTATTCTTACCGTAACTCGTCAATAACTGGTTATAAAATAAAGGTAAACAAATTGAAGGATAAATGTTTCTTGGTGAAAATAGAAATAGGAGGAAAGACAAATATGGAAAAACTGATTAAGTCGATAACGTAAGAGCTGATATAAAGTTAAATCGACAAAATAAAATGCAGGATTTGTAATTAAATTTGAAAACCGGTCGCGGTAAACTCTTTTAAAGGAAAATGATTGTATTCTTTTTTCATGGAGTACTATCATTGAGAAATGTATTAATATAGTTAAACTGATCTAATACGGTTACATTATAATTGAATGGAGCCACTCTTTGAAAACACAGTTTCAATGTAACACTCCTATAACACGATTTCTATGTAGCACGACGCAATAAACTTATACTGTCCTTATGTTGCGTGAACGTTTCCATGACACTGACCAACTGAAGTGACAGTACGATTTCCATACAATACCGGAACAAGTTACACGTTTCGTAGAAGCATTTACTGTAATGACATAAACAACACAGACACAACGAATGTTTTTTCTTTCCCTTGTGTCCTATCGAATGTGAACTTTCTATCAACGCATAGTTTTCAATAGTAAATTTTACGCAATATTATTAAACGTGAAACATTAACACAATCAATAATTTGATCAATACCTGATTAGAAAACTATGAACATATGTAACGAAAGAAGCTTCAGCTGCAAAAAATTAACATAGTTATAAAAGAATTGTCTGTAACACCGTAAAAAAGCAAAGAATGTCTTTTGTTATCTCTGTATCGTCTTGGCAGCGATTTTCCTATCAAAGCACAGTACCAAATTTTATGTAATTCAATTGGATACAAACTATTATAATTATATAATTCCATCTATTAATTCGTATAACATTTTTGTTCAACACATTCAATAATTTAATCAATATCGAATTAGAATATTCCGAATATAAACACAACTTTCTTCCATTTTAATAAATAACCAAAACAAAAGTTCAATAATAACAAACAAATTCTTAATAAAATAAAATTCTTAATAGTCACATAAACGAAGCATAAAAAGAAAGTCTTTTCTTCTCTTACACATTCAATAATTTAATCGATATCTAATTAGAACATTCCGAATATAAACACAACTTTCTTCCATTTTAATAAATAACCAAAACAAAAGTTCAATAATAACAAACAAATTCTTAATAAAATAAAATTCTTAATAGTCACATAAACGAAGCATAAAAAGAAAGTCTTTTCTTCTCTTACACATTCAATAATTTAATCGATATCTAATTAGAACATTCCGAATATAAACACAACTTTCTTCCATTTTAATAAATAACCAAAACAAAAGTTCAATAATAACAAACAAATTCTTAATAAAATAAAATTCTTAATAGTCACATAAACGAAGCATAAAAAGAAAGTCTTTTCTTCTCTTACACATTCAATAATTTAATCGATATCTAATTAGAACATTCCGAATATAAACACAACTTTCTTCCATTTTAATATATAATCAAAACAAAAGTTCAATGATAACAAATAAACTCTTAATAATTGTACATACAACGAAAAACTCTCGAATGCAAGAAATTAACTCTGTTATAAAAGAATAACTTGTCACATAAATAAATCACAAAAGGAAAGGTCTTCTCTTACCCCTATATCGTCTCGGTAGCGAACTTCCTATCAACGCACAGTAGACGGCCTTCGCAGGCCATCGACCGTGGGCAGCATTCGTTGTCGCGTGAACTTAACACGCCTCTTTATCTTCGCGCCGATGCATATCAATGAGGCGACACTCGTGCACGACCCAGAAAAAGTAATTGATACGAACGGTTTTTCCGCGGCGATTTAATAAAATCGCTAGCCGGACCGTTATTTTTAGCCCCGAGGAAGCCATTAAGGCGCAATTAACGCCGAGCGCCGGCCACGCGAAGAAACTGTTCGCGGTTTCGATACGGATGTTGAATTATGATCCTTTTGGAATTAATATCGATTTATGGCGTAAAAATCCGCGGATAAGGCTCGAGATCTTTTCTTCGAGTTTATGGGCAGCGCGAGGGGTGCGAAATGATTGATGGGCAATTATTGCCCGTGGCAAATGGTTTCTTCGAACAAATTGACCATGTGCCGCGGGAATTATTGATGTTCCGTGCGTAAGGAGTATATTTATTGATGATGGGACACGTTGAGTGCATAAATTATTCATATTTAATTCCTCCGAATGCGAGTAACGGTTCGAAAGTTGAATTCAATAATGCTTGTAGCATGATCTTTAGGAGGACATGATAAGAAACCATTTGTAATATTTCTTAGAGATTTTAAATATCGATGTAGGAAAGATTGTAAATGTTATTCGATGAACTTTACCACGATGACCTTTCACCCAGCGCGATAAATGTCACCGGTTCACGCTGGGTTAGGTCGTGGGTGACATCTCTGAATAAGGACTGCTTAAGAGTTTTTCTTTTTGTCGTCTTGTTCCTTTGTATAAGGAATTATAATCGGTCCTATAGATCACTTTGTTTCTGCACTAACAATTTGTCTTGTATTAATTAATTCTAATTATTAGCAAATACGAATTAATACCTAGCAATGAATTTCTATCTTGGAATTATTAATCATTATAGTATGAACAAGTATATTGAAAGATGGAGAAATAGGAACTTGTAAAGTTCGATAGAATTGAAATTTTACTATTGATTTTAGAAATCGTTGTTTTATGTTTATTTTAGCAAATGTAATGTATATAATCTACTGCTCTTGCAAATTGACGAATAAATATGATAGCAATTTAATCATTCAATTTTCTATGTTCCGCGTGTCGTTTCGGAGTTTAGGCAATGACACGCTTACGCGTACGAATTGCAGACTCAGGTGTTCTCAAGGTTTCAACCGTGCATTGTGTGTGGTAATAATTGGATCCGTCTTTCGCAATCGAATTCAGTTGACAATTAAGAAATGTGTTCAACAGTGTAAACAACAAATGTTTCACGCAACAATACGACTAATGTTTGCACGTTTAATTTCCTAACAGTAAGCTAATTACCTGAAACGGAATATTCCGGAAATAATGTACACACAATGTCTTATCATCAATGTTTCAATAAGAATTCAAATATCAAACAATATCATTTACAGAATAATATGAAAAGAATTATTCCAATGATTAAATTAATGTATAAGAAATATCTTCTCTCTAATAGTAATATACAATATTATAATTATTTTCAATCGATATCTTCTATATGAAAGTAGCGGACTAATGAAATAATCCTTTCAATAGAAGACGACAATATTCACTTTCTCCTTCTTCATATTACTACTTTATACCTTACGACCTAACATTTAACAGTATCTATATTAAACATTAAGTCACAAAAATGTCAAATAAATGTCCACTAAATAACTTCAATTTCCATTCTAAATACGAACTCAACCTGAACTTAATCAGTTAACTGCAAGTATACACGTTACTTTAAAACACAAAATGGTATCAATTTTCAACGACAAATTATTTATCTTTCCAGATAAACGTTTAATTCTTCTTCGTTATGCTTCAGTTTTTCGTTAGAATGTATTATAGATGCATTTGCTCTCCATTTGACGAGTACACACTTTATTTGATTTTACTGCGCGCAATGAAAGATTTGTCAAACTAAATTCCACAGTTAACTGTCGTTAAAAGTTAAAATGTCGGAACTATTCAGCCACAACATAAAAGCGACGACTAGAAAGTGAGGTGGTAAAAGTGAATCGAGGAAACCCCGGCAACCCCGTGCAACATCTATCAATTTGATACAAAAGGGACAGCGATTAAAATGCAATTCGATTCCGTTTCCATCCGTAGCTTCCCGGAAGGAAACGTCTTCCTCCATCGGGGAGAGCCCGAACGGCTCTAATTCGTCGGGGAAAGAAGTGAAACTAGCATAATAACGAGGAGGTCCGAAGGAACAGACCGAAATGCCGGATAATAAACGTCGTAACTTCAATAACGAGCGACACGGTCCATGAATAATACAAGAACAACCGGCTGATGAGTTGCTAACAGAGTGTTTTCCATTATTAATAAGCGAATAGGCGAAACCTATTTCTGTCTGCCCGCGATAAGCTAATAATTCAAAATGTTAATGCGGCCCGGCGTCGCGTCGCGACGTTCCGAAGAATGTTCGCGCGAATTGCCAAGTCATTAGCGGGCTGCTAACAACGCGGAACGCGGGTCCGCGCGACGCATGCGAATGAACCGCGCGCCGGTTGAATACGTGCTCTCTTTATTTTCGTACAATTAACTAATGAGCACTGTTCGCCGTTCGAACGGGGGAAAAAACTAAACGAAACGAAATCAGCAATAGCCTCGCCGCCAGGCCGCCTTGGAAACCGTGCGCCAGTCGAGATGATTAATTTTGCACGCGACGACGAGCGCTCGTTACTTTTCGAAAGTTTCGGAAACGTCAACGAGTCCTTTATTCCTGTGAATCGTTACAAAAGAATCGGTTACCAGCGCTTTGTGCTGGTCTGCTGGGTACATTCGAGGATTTTTCGTTATGCGAACGCGCAGCGTGGTAAACTGTTTACTCGTCGTGTGATATTTAGTTAGACTTGCGAAGGAAATTTTTAATTGGGTCTGGTGAGTTTGTATGTTGTTTAGGTTTTCTGGATATTAGCTGCTTTGTTTAAGTGGCATAAGTACATTTTGTTGTACATTGAGATAGTTAAGGATTTGTGTTTAAAGGGACTTAAGAATTTTGGTAAACGTTAACCAATTTGGGTAATGTTTTTAAAACCATGAACTTATTGAATTTTATGATGAAATATTAATTAATAATATTGTTGAAGAAAATACAGGACTTTTTATCTACAAATGGAGTTATTCTACTTTCGAAGAAAACATTCTTGCGATAACGTTTTACAATTAAGCTTCTTTTGATTAATTTATGAGGATATCGCACGTCTTTGATTGTGTTATTATCAATGTAAAAAGAGGGTATCTACATCTCACTAGCAATAAACTCATTTTTTTCAAAAATAGACATACACCACTTTTAAAAAAAACTGCTCATATATTGAGTATTATTTTCCTATTTTCAATTATTAATTGTCTGGAGTAAATGTATACAATAAATATCAAATTGCTATTTTTTTTAATCAGAAATTTCGTTTGTCGTTCTTTTATTCTCAATAATTTCCAAATTAATTTTGACTATTCTATTCGTTGAATTTGTTAAATATTCTTTATCCAAATTATTTTATTTTACTTCAAAAAGTTCTTTCTCCACAAAACTGGAAACCTTACTATCAGTAGGAACAAACAATGACTATTTTTCTCAGGCAGCCACTTCTGTTAATTAAACAACAACTGTTTCCAAACGTTCGAACCTCAGGTCTACACGCCTGGTTATTTGAAAACACGCGATGCAACATCCAGGAAATTTGCCAACACTCTTTCATGCAACGTTTCCAAAACGGTTACCAGCAACGAACCTGTTAAATTAAATCCTTTCGAAAATACCGGATTGCTCGGCAGGAAAATAAATTGCAATATTTACAAAATCATTTCGAATGATACACGACTTCCTTCCAAATATTTAATTTCCATAAAAACTCGCAATAATTTTAATAAAAAGAACTTCATTACCCACGTCCCATTACAACATGAACATTAATTACACTCTAATCTAATATTTCTCCAACCTACTACAAATACGAAGCATATCCATAATTAACCACACCAACACTTTATATACACATATTCCGATCGTAACCAGTCAAATAACTGTCTACAAAACAAAACAAGCTGGACAATAAATTTTTCCCAATGAAAACGTAAAGAAAAGAGCAGAAAACAATTAAAAAACATAATAATCAGACAATACAGTTAAATGAACGAAAGAAAACGCAGAAATTTTTATCAAATTTAAAAACCGGTCATTTGACCGGTTCGCGGTCAATGTTAAAGTCATTCCTACCCAAATGAACGTGCTTTCCGTATGAACACATTATTCACCGATAAAAGCAGAATAATTCAAGACACCAGAAAAGGAGTAGCAGCAGTCGCAACAGATAGCGCTGTCAGAAGCGGTAATGAGCAGTCGAAATCGTCGAGGCCGACAGAACGATATAGCTCAATTAACTTCGCTCATGATTACGCCTACGAGCCGAAACCCGATAGAACTTGTCAGAACAAAATGACCATCGATCATCCCCACATTAGACCGGGAACACAGGGAGCGGGCCGGTGCAAAATAGAAAGAGAGAGACAGAGAGAGAGAGAGAGAGAGAGAGAGAGAGAGAGAGAGAGGGAGATGAATGAAGAGAGACAGAGATAGGGGACAAGCAAGAGGGAATATTAACCTGCGATATGACGTTCGTCACGTAACACTACCGCGTACAATGTGCCGTGTACAAAGGGAACACGCAGCGACGAGCAAGCGAGCATGTTCATCTCCACGCTTCGATAAAGTGGGACTCAACGATCGTTACGTATGATTGTTCAACGTTAACATCGCTAATATCGATGAAACGGTTCACGCTCGACGAACCCGCGGCCTACGGAAACGTCGAAACGATGTGCTAACTTGGCAAACTTTACTGGCGACCGTGATCAGACACTTCCTTCGAAATAGTATCGGTCTACTGTAATTTATTTCACTATCAATTTCACGTTCTTTGTATTGATATTACTGCCTTGAAATTTATCTTATCATTGATTCGGTAACGCCTTGGCGTCGGTGTCTTATAATTAACGGTAGAACAGGCTGTGTATTGAAATTGATATTAGTGTCTTGGAATTCGCCTTATCATTGATTAAGCAAAGTTTTGGTGCTGGTGTCTTATAATTAACAATAGAACTAGCTGCGTATTGTAATCGATGTTAGTATCTTGGAATTTGACTTATCGATTCGTTAAAGTTTTGGTGTTGGCGTCTTCTAATTAACACTAGAACTAGTTGTATATTGAAATTGATGTTAGTATCTTGGAATTTGGCTTATCATTGATTTAATGTTTTGGTGTTGGTGTCTTATAATTAACAATTACCACTAGAACTACCGAGTATTTAATATGATTGGTATGTAATTCTTATAAAAATTAGGATAGATTTTTTTAATTTCTAGAACCGTTCATTATAGTATGAAAGTACAGCCATTGATTTGTAAAATAACTTCGGGTATTTAATACTTTTGTGACAGCAATAATTGCGAAATAAGAAAACTAAAAACGTTAATGTTAATAACATAAAAAATCTTCAAAGTTAAGGGTTGAAAATATATTTCCCTGAAAATCTGTTTAACGCTAAAACTACGGAGCAGCAAATTGACTTCTTGAAATATTTCTATACAAACTCTACGAGTACAACTCTGTTGAGTCTTCTATTAATTTACAATTATGTTCAAGTATTGCTAAATCAATTTCTTTAGTAACTTCTCAGAGAATCATCTTTCCAATTATTGTAAAAAGAAATCACGAATGGGACATTTCGACCTGTCAGGTAGTTCCAGTGTTAACATCCCTATAATTTCAGATCCATCATTCTGCCCCATAAATCATCGCTACAAACATCCACAGTCGTCGATTCCTTTAATCTAAAATTATTCCCGACGCCAAGGCTGTTTATCAAATAAACTGCCCCAATCTTCACCGCCTAGTCTGCGCGGCCATTCATCCGACTGAAAAGTTTCGGGGCAAGTAATCAAGCTAAATTACCAGAAATGAACACTTCGGCTTCAATTCGCCGCTAGCTGGTTCCTCTCATCCGGCGGAATATTTGTAACTGTACGAATAAGAACCGGCAAGGATAATTAACAGTAGAAAGTTCTTCGCTGTTGAATAAGCGGCGTCCTGCGAACGTACGCGCGGAGAACGATGATTTATATCAGGGAAAGTTGGCTGCCTCGTTTCCAGAAACATCGTCCGTCCGCGCGGATGGATCCTTGAACTTAAACGTCGGTTTCCGCGGCGGAGCAACAGTCACCGTGTAACGAGCGCCAATTACCATGTAATCGCACTGACATTTATTGTCGTCCATGGATGAGCTGTTAGTCCATCGGCATTTGAACATGATCACGAGGGAACACGGGGAAGATCGATTGACCCGGTTCGCGGATTCACGATCGCGCCTCGGAGCCTTTCGCTACAGTTCGCAGCGATACCTATTCGTTCCATGCGATCGATGTATGAATTATAGACACGCTGCTATCGTTACCGAACAATTTTTTCGTGGTTCATGACCTCCGTAACCTACTATTGGTCTAACGAGGAGTTAGTTGTGCGGTGATTTTGAAAGAAAGGTGTGCTTGGGAACTTATTGGAGAGCTTAAGTGTCTTGGTTTAGGGTATTGAGATTGGTTCTTGGCGAAGAAGTTGATTGTGAATGTTTTGCAGTAAGTTCAGTGTATTATTCTATTTATTGTTTAGTATTTAGTTGTTTATTCTGGTGCTGGAAAATTGGTAACGAGAAAATGAATGGTCTGAGTTTGATTAACACTAGAACTTCCAGATGGGTCAAAACGATCTCTTCCTGATTTCTGCTTTTACAATTATTGAAAAGGTACAATTCGGAAATAGCAAAACTAAAATACAAGTCAATTGAAATCTTAATAAACGCACACTTATGGTTTTTAGAAAGGAATCTGTAACAGTTAATTTAAGTGATCGATAGTTTTATTGTTAAGGAAATAATAAGTTGAGGGGTTGATTTATATGGCCATACAATGGGTATGAATTATACATGTAACACTTTTAATTTAATTTGTATGGATGCAACATGTAACACAGGATTCTTTACTTTTTTCACTTTTTTAAATACAACTGTGAATTCTTGTTACGTCAGTGCATCGCTTTTGTTGTGGAAAAAATGAACGCGTAAGCTGAATTGTGTGACTCATCCTCTACACAGATGCTTTCAATACAGACTTTGTGCCAGAGTGAAAATGAATCATAGTAAAGTAAAAAGCCATTTGTTTAAAGTTAATGTCTGCAGTATGTTACAGTTTCACACCTTTAATGACTCAGTGGCGTGAATAGTCTCGGTTTCTGATGATAAGTATCTAATTAACGCGTTCACTGTCCCATGACCCTTACATGGGCCATGACGAGTTACTAGGTCAAAGCCACTTTGCATGCAGTTATTAGAAAATTTGTAGTATATGGAACATCAAGTGAAAAACAATTATCTGATGTTTAATCAAAATACCCTTAAATAAAAGATTGAAATAATTTTATACGATATCAAAATATAATCTACTAGTACGACTGCATATTAGAACACTAAGTGGCACACAAATGATTTAATTATTCAAACAGCAAAAGATCAGCGTGTAGATTCTTTTTCTGTATTATTTAAATATCTGGTATACAATTTAGCTTCATCAGCGAAAGGTTTTGTATACTTCAAAGAATCTTCGTCCGCAATTGTCAATTGTGCTTCTGAGTAAACGTGGACATAGAATAAGCGTAAAACTATCTTCTCGTAATGAATTAACACTGAAATATCAAATGTCGATAAAAAATCGCAGAACGAGGGGTTAAAGAAAGCGACAAAACACAAATACGAAAGATAAAAATTGTTATACCCAAGCTCCTCGTAATTCAACGCTCGTCCTGAATAATTATAGCCCCTCCTCAAGCTAAAGCTCTCAAAAGCGTCCCGACAAAGCCGAAGTAATTAATGATACATATCTTATCTCAATTATGCACGCCCGAAACAACGATATTACCCGCCGCCCTGAATAAAAGATCCGCTTCCAATTACTCCGATCCGTGAACCGTGTCAACTTTCAATAACGTCGTCCTAAGGCATGTCCGAATCCATTTTTCAATGTTCCGCAGTGTGATTGATGATTGCGCGTCCCCGTGCAGACAGGATCAACGTTTCAACGACGACAGTATCGCGGTCATTATCTCCGGAGGAAAGTAAACGGAACTGCTGATAATAACTAAGCGCTATCAGCGAATGGACAATGGAACATTAATGAATGACTTGTACTACACGGCTCAGAATCAGAATTCAAACTTTTCGATACGCGAGAAAGAGACAATGAAAGGAAGAGTTAGGTGTTGATCATTAGGTGTAATCAATTAATCCTTTGCACTTTGAGTTTTAGATTCTCCTCTTGAAAATATTGTATCATTTTAACGTATTGTACCGGGAAATTTTTGCTAAAATTGATTTATAAGAATTTTTACAGGAAAGGGGTGTTTTAGTGATGTGAAAATATTTTAACGTGTGTGTGTTAAAACTGAGATGATTATGTTTGTAATTAATATTTAATATGATATACAATGTAGTCTATGTAACCTTAACCCTTTGCACTCCGCTGTCCCCTCTCAGGGGACATTAAAGTTTATTAGTGATTACGGGGAATTAAGTTATGTCAGCGCAACTTTTTGAGACACGCATGTTTCCCTGAAGTTTTCTCTTGAAACGGCACAAGAAATCAAATCAAAATATAGTAAAATTACTGAGATATATAAAAATAAATATCAGCGGGTTTTGTGTCAGAAGAGAACGCGAGAAGGTCGCACTTGAAAAGGGCGACAAGAAGAGTTCGTGGAAGAAAGGTCGATATGTGTGCATACCTCGCACTGTATAGTGAGATTTATAAATATAAGTAAACAAATTTAAAACTGGAGGAAAAGATTTTCAAAGCAGAGCTCAATCTGGTTTGAAGCGTCGAGCGGTATAGATAGATCTAACGAGTGAAAAAATCGGAAAGTGATTCTTCTCTTTGTAAATACGTTCTTTTGGTAAATATCATTTTGTGAGTCAGTAATAACAATTAGAAGTTTTCAAACCATGTATTTATTCATTTTTTTTTTTTATTAGAACAATGGCAAAGCGTTCAAACAGGAATGAGTCTCATGACACAAGTAGTAATGAAGATGAGCTCCAGATAGATATTTCTACAGGTATGTTAGAAAGACTAAATGTAGAAGAAAACAATAACAGTGGTAATGATATCGTCCAACCAACAAGGCGACGAAGAGATCGCATAGATAGCGATAGCGATGAAAGTGATACGGAAGAACGGTTTATCACACTGTACAAAATTATAAAAAATAAAATATTGATTTTTTTTGCAAATATACATTCCTTGATTTCAACCAATTCATATAAGTCCAATATCATTATAATACGTTACTTGGTTCCAAAACTATACTAAATAATACGAGGGTCCGTAAATGCACGTTTCTGCCACAAAGTAGCGCTGAGTTCGGAGTGCAAAGGGTTAATCATGTAGTTAGTTAATGGTACATTTACTTGATTGTAATTCGGAGAGAATAGAAAATGAAGATATATTTGGGTCATTCTGAAAGTTTAAAAATGTCTATCGTTGAATGTTAATTACATTCCTCATTTGCAATTTAAAGAAAACAAAACAGAAGCAAATATTTGCGTCATGTGGAAAGTTCGTTTAAAATATTCTGGTAGCAAGCGTGTTAAGCGAACTATAAGTAAAACTTTCTATTTCAGAATTCTAATTACATTTCTGATTTGCAATTCAGAGACAACAGAAAATAGTACCAAATATTTGCGTCGATCCAGAAGTTTGTTTTAAATATCCTCTTACGGAAAACGGTGAGCAAACTATAACTAAGAATATCTACTAAAAACTACAAATTACTTAGTCTTACAATTAATTAAAAGAGAACAAACACGAACAAAATATTTGCCTAAATAAAACATTCTAAAAGTTTCTTAACACTAGGTTTACGGACATTTATTGTACAATTTATTATATTGGTCTCAGAAAAATTGATGTCCATTTAAATCTTGGAAATCAATTTAATTGACAATTAACCAGTTAACACCGTCCAACAAGTACACACGTTATCTTAAAATTAAAATGATACTAGTGCGTTCAACGATGAATTATTTATTTTTCAGATAAACGTGTAATTCTTCTTCATTTTGCGTTAGTTTTCCGTCAGAATATATTATAGATGTATTTGCTCTACATTTAACGAGTATACAGTCTATTATTTGATTTCATTGCGAGCATATCAAAGATTTTTAAAATTAAATTCCAGAGTTACCAGCTTAAAATACACATTTGTGTTTTGCATTAATCAAAATCAACGTAAACATTTGCCAAACAACGTTTCTAAAATTCAAAGTGCCTATAATTTACGCGTTTCATACACCTAATTAACACTAGGTTAACCGACATTTCTTATACACCTACATATCTCTGACACAGGTCAATTTGACCCATGAACAAAATCACACATTTTCATTAAAAAGCAAGTTAAAGTACGGCATAATTATACACAATGATTTTATAAATGAAACTATGAGATGTATGGATGAAAGTCAGTCCAACTGGCAGAAAAGAATGTAAACGGTTTCGGTAATTTCCCTCGCAAAGTTCGAAATTGATCAAAACGTCCGATAAACCTAGTGTCAACACTATCGGTACCGGGAATCGGTCAAATGGCCGGATTAAAAATTCTACGTTTTCTTTGTTCATTTAATTTTATATCAACTCCTATATTGACCGATTAATTGGTTTCTCAATTCTCGTTCTTCCTTCTGTTTCTGTTTGCACTAAAAAGAATTCATCATCTGATTTGTTTATCTCTATTTCGTAGCCAATCATTTGACTAGTCGTGCTAGTGAAAATACTGGTATGGTTAGTGTTAACACTAGAATTACCAGGTGGGTCAAAATGACCAATTCCTAATTTCTTCTTCTGCAATTACTGAAAAGGTACAGATGCTTCTCTGAGAAATCGTTAAAGAATAGTAATACCTGCACTGAAATATAAACCAATTGAAATCTCAATAAATTCACGCTTATAACTTATATAAAAAAAATTTCAAAAAGACGGTTTAAGTGCTCGGTAGTTCTAGTGTTAATATCCCAGAAAAAAGGCGTATCGAACAGTTCAAAACAAACGTGTCGAACAATTAAAAATTTCCACCGAAGGATCCCAATTAGAATCGCGCCGTTATTAAGAATTACACGGATAGCTAATCAGCCGCGGCTTAATGACGACTCAGCACAATATTGGACTCGATTGTACAAATGCGAATCGGCCGGATTCGAGTTGCTACTTTCGATATACGGAACGCCGGCGATGTTCCGTATGATAATTGGATCCGTAGCTTCCCGTCCCGGATTTCGTATTTCGCTGATCGCCTTAACAGCAGCCACTTGCAACAACCGACGACGTCGGAATTAAGAGCATCTATTAACCTGATTAATTACCATTATCGTATGGCTCCGGATTGCACGGTATCAGCGCGAAACCGGGAGCGCAGCGTCGCGGCCGTACATGGCGAGCGCCGCACCTGGATAGAAATTGTCGCCCACGGTGCGAACGAACCATTCGCGGAATCGTCGATTTTCCCAGAAGATAAAACGGGGAAGAACTCGTCCGCGGCGAGCCGGATGGAACGAACACCAGAAACGGAAAAGTTTAATCCGGCCCGATTCTTCTTTTGTTGAACTTTAAATTAATTTCGATCATCGCCGCGACTTTCGAAACGAAACACGCTTCGCAGCGGCCGCCGGGGGTTCTGTTTGTGTACAGATTTTATTGGAAATTGGATTATTGGAAATTATACGTTTACCGAAGATGTTTTTGTTCGCTTTACCCTTTGGGCGGTAAACAAGAACTTTAGGTGAGAATACATTTGTTTTCGGAATACTGCTTGGATTATTGTTTTTAACGAAAATACAGGTTTTATGAAAGATAACGTTCTAACCGTTGAAGAATAAATGGCGATTATTGTATCGATTTTGTACTGGTCGCTTAGTAACTATCTATTGCTTCGCATTTTACTAATATTGAAATATGTGGTTTCAAGATAATGCTAGTAGGAACTAACGGGTTAAATTTTTGTTTGAAACTCTGTTTATGTAGCTTGTATTAGAAATTTAATTACTGGAGACTATGTATTTATTAAAAATGGTTTGTTTATTTTTTTTTGTTTTTTTAGGTGATTCTATATGCTTGTAAGATGTTAAGGGTCGTTTTAGATTAAAATCGTGTGAATTTTTGTATCGTATACTTAATTATATAGTCTAGAATTTCTTATTTCTTATTACTGGTTAGTATTGCGTGCTTAAAAATATATACAAGTTATGAAATATATGTAATCGTGATTACAATCAATGTAAAGTATACACTTTACACTATTCTCCATCGGTTACTTTTGTAATAAACATTTCCGTATTCACTAGAAGTTTAAATACATAAATATGTCTAAACTACTTACAAAAACGTTTTCCCATTGCATATCCAACCGTGCGATACAGAGCATTAAATTTCTCCGCCAATTGATGAATGAAAATCATTTCGACATTTATTCGCCAGCCTAAACAGTCGATTATATACCATAAACAGTGCACTATTATCAAACATGCAATCACTAAACTTTCTTCGTAATTTCCATTCATAAAAACGCCGGTCATTACGACAATCAGCAGAAATAATCAACTCACTCACGTGGAACAATCATTATTATAGCGCCGGTCGTGATCCAGTGACGAACTATGACCCCAAAGTTTCGTTTCTTACACGGGGGCCGACGTTGCCGCATAACCTAAAGTCACGCGACTTACTTTTCTTCATGCGGAAAAGGAGAAATTTAATTACACGATAGACAAAGAAATGACCTGTCACGTAAGAGTGAAACTGTTTCGTTACGACGCGGAATACTTCATTTGCTCCTTTTGTAAAATATTGCGCCTGTTATCAACGGCGGTGCCTGCTCGAACAGCTGCGGGTACGTTTGCTTAATTCGCTATCTGTTACGGCCGCGCGCCAACTAATTGCCTGCGTGAACCTGATTTAACGAAACGCGCGGCGCACATGTCGGGCGGACGCGAATAAATTACTACGAGTGACGCAACTCTGCGTATTGACGTTTTTCAATATACCTCGATCGACTAATTAATTTATTGACTCGGATGTTCCGTGATTAAACTGTATTTCCATGCGTATCTAGTTTGATTAGACGCGATACGAAGAATCTAATGCTTCTCTGTGCGACAAATAAAACATTGACGTAATAGATTTGCATATATTAATATTCATTAAACATAAATACTCAATAAGCTGGAATATATATTAATACATAAATTATATTGTAACACAAACGACACATTTTTCAAGCTGCGTTGATGGCTGTGATAACAGTTCCTCCCAAATCTAGTGGTGGTTTTAATTAACTGTTGATCTCTGTGCAAATTCTAATTTTTAAAGTTTATCATAAATGCTTTTCATTGGCTAAAAAATTCTGTATAATAAATATACAGCATATAAATCAAAGATACTATTAAATTTTTGGAATATACGCATATTCTAATTTGATAAATTTATCTAGATCCATAATTCAACCCTTTGAATGCCAGGAGAAATTTTCATATATATTCGAGAAATGCCAGACAATTTTAAATAAAGATGAATGATTGTAAACAACAATTTATATTTCAATTCTGATCTAAAGTTCATAAAATTTGCGCATGATACTAAAAACATGTTAGACTTCCTTTATTACTAATAAAATCAAAACGAAACTTTTCGGAAATGAACGAGGGAGCGGTGTAGCACTCCTTCACACTCAAAGGGTTAATATTCTCCGTGTTAATTTAACAGAAACTACGAGACGGATCAAAATGACCCATTCCTGATTTCTTCATTTAGCAATTATTAAAAAGATAACAGATGTTTCTCTGAGAAATTATTTGGCAATACGCAAACTAAATTATAAATAATTAAAGTCTCGATAAATGCACCTTTAAAGTTTCTATAAAGGAATTTCAGAAAGTCAATGTATCTGCTCGGTAGGTTCAGTGTTAAAGAACATTAACCTTTTGCGTATACAGGTAAACAGATAAAGACAGAGAAAGGGAAAGAAATACGAAAAAATATAAATTCACAACGGGAACAGAGACAATAGAATGGTTCGAGGTATCGGATTTCGTCCAGAAAGAAATAATCCCCGAACAGGGACGTTCAGTTTGTCAACCGACACGCCCGGACAAAATGGTAACGGCCTAACGCGTTGAAATCAATCGTGAAGCTGATCGCTTTCGAAACGTTTAACGCTCGTCTCCCAGCAATGACAAAAGTTTAACGGGCTGGAATTGAATTCGACCGAGGAAACACCCTTCCAGAGGAACGATAGACGGGAAAACGAAGAAAAAATAAAACGTAGCGGCTGTCTGCAGAGGGAAAATTGGATTTCGCGTGTTGAGGTACGAACAACAACGTCTGTGACGAACGAGCCGCTTCATTCCATCGAATCTTCCTCCTTTTCCCCCCTCTTTTTTACCTTAAAAGACAAGTGCCCGATTTAAACGTAATTGTTAATAAAATTGTCAGACCAAGATCGATACAGAACTCCAGAATTGGTTCCCAACTGTTTTTTAAATAACCTTCCATTCGTTCTACGGTTCGGATAGGTACATTTACTTCTGTATTGATTTTTCGGATTGCAATGCTAGTGAAAGGAATAGAAGATTATTAAAAATAAGTAAGTATAAGGAAATCATTTAAGTGGAGCGTTATTTTAAAATTGAAACAATTTCCCGTTGTTAGCAAGATCAATTAAGAATTTTTTAATTGGTATACTAGGTACTGATTGTCTCGATTTTTGCAAATTGCGATACTACTAAAGAAATATAGAATGACTTGAAAGGAATGAGATAAAGAAACTTCTAATTAATCAGTATCGAATGATTTGTAATTTGAAAAAGTACCGTTGTATAAACGGAGTGTCATTTTGAAAATGGAACGATTTCCTGTCGTTATCGAGATCAGTCAAGAATTTATTCAGACATAATTAATTGAGATATTGAATTAATTGAGTTACCATATACTGCTTGTCTCGATTTTTCAAATTACGATATTACTAAATAAATATAGAACGATTTAAAGGAACTTCTAATTACTTAATATTTAATAATGTATAATTTTAAAAAATGTATCACTATTTAGCGAGACATTTTACAATTGGACCGATTTCTCGTCGTTATCGAGGTGAATAAAAAATTCTTTAATTGAAACACGTCATCTTTTGTCTCCACTTTTTAAAATAACAATACCGCTACAGAAGTATAGAACGATTCACCGTAAAAGAGCATAAAGGAACGTCTGGTTAATTAACATCGAACGATCTACTATTGGAGGAGAGGGTATCATTTAAATGGAGCATCCTGTTGCAACTGAAACAAAATTGCAATCGGTTTCAGCGAAATTAAAAAAGGTTCCCCGGCGGAAATCGTGAGAGAAAGGATAGGTCGGGCCCCGTTGACTGAACGCATCCATCCTCGAATTAATTAGGCGTCAATTAGGCATACAGCTGCGGAAAATCGAGGCTCGGTCATTAAGTCGGCTACCAAGTTCATCGTACAAAGTACTGCGAGTACGTATGCTGCAACCAGCTAATTTTCACCGGCCGCCCCCTCCATCATCCTTTCTCTCTGTCTCCATTCGAACACGCCCGCGTCAGTTCCTATGTACCTTTGAGTTCCCAGCTCTCAGGGAAGTCAATGTTTCATTAACTTATCCCACGAATTTCAAGTTCCCCTGTTTTACAGAAACCATTCTTTCGACGACTGATCTCGCTGCCGCGTCGTGATTTGACGAAATATTTCGCAAAATTTAGAAACGTAATATGATTACTGTGTGGACAACAGTGTATCATTAATGTTACGATTACATTACGACATTGATATACGATTAATAATGAAATTTAGTTAAAATGATTAAATATCAGATATCAAATAATATCTAATGAAACTGTAGAGCTTCATGAAGACGGATCGTTGCGAATTAATTTATAGAAATTGGAGTAGCAAAAAGTTAATTTATTATAATTCATTTTTCTATTATATTCTAATGAATAGAATTGAATATTCTCCTACGTCGTGCTTTAGAAGATAGAAATATTATTTTCTCATTCAGCCCGTACACTTGTGTGCTCATTATCATGCCGCCCACACACGTGCGATAACTCTTTCGATAAAGAGTCAAAAAAGTAATCTCCAGAGACAAGAGCCTCCTATCTTGTCAACTGTCCTTCGAAACAACGTATATGCGCCGGCGTTTCTAAATTTAACATATCACCACTATATCTGCAATTTTTTAATCTTCACGTTGATACATCCATCGAACCAGATTTCATTCAACCCTTGCCTTTCAATACTGTGACAGACTCAAAAGGAAGATGTCAAACTGAAATTAACGAAAACAAATAAACCTCAATTCTCCTGAGTCTAAATTGCGTATTATATTTCTAGTGTCAACTGTTACGTTTTAAACTAAACGTGAGTATAGATGAATACGAAATTCTCCTTTGTTCCTAATAAATTATTAATACTACATTTACCATACTTGTCAAAAAGATTCAGTTTCCTTATTTCGTAATTATTGGTATTTTAAAAGTGCGAATACTTTGTTAACCGGCAATTTTACGCAGAAGCTATCAAACACGAATCAACTCGTGACCGATCAACAATTAAATTCCTGAAATAATCCCAAAAATAAATACTTTCACTTGAATGCTGTAATAAATACTCGAAAAAACGAAAAGAGGTGTAATTTTTACAAGGACTACGTATTAATCATATTGTCCGTTTTTTAATAAATAATAAAAATGATTAACATACACGCAAATAACACAAACCGCAAGACCCCACAAACATGTGAACTATGAGTGTAACACAATAACAGAATCGTTACCAGAAAAATAAACAAAATACAATACGTTAAACACGATTCGTCTATTCTATTAAACGCTCGTTAATCGTAGCGCTAATAACAAACACCTCATGACGCGATTACGAAAGAAATCACAGATTAGCGATCATCAGCTTAACAGCTACTACAATCAAAAATATCAGAAGACCACCGAGCACGGTACACTTCAACTTTCCAATGTCCACACCGCCAAGCAAATCATTTCAATTTCGCGCGATCTGTACGGGTTCAACAGTCAATTTGTCAATTTTTCACAGCCCGATACCTTCGGACTCGATTACCGTCACGGAGAGTCGTAGCGCAGCCCTCTCGCCGGAGTCGCGAAAATGGAAAGATCATTGCGGAGGACACGTGATCACAATCTGCGGTGATGAACGACGTTATTAGAGTGTCCGACTCCGCAATTACAATCGGCTGCGGCCGAACGCATCGGTAATTATAATGGGATTTTGTGCGCGCGCGGAGTACACAGAGAACGTATCGTGGATAGCGAAGCGGTTGACCGATAATAAGGATATTGGTAACGGGAAGCGGACAATGATCATTAGAGACCGTTGAAAGAGAGACAGAGAGAGAGAGAGAGAGAGAGAAAGAGAGAGAGTGAGAGAGAGAGGACTGGCGGGTGAAGAGGTATCATGACTCCTACGTGCCGAGGGTCACCGACCTTTCAGCGAAATGACTCTTCGGGTACACGGGAAAAGGGACCGCTAAAAACGTGTAATTACACCCCCATTAGAGGGTTACTTGCTAATTCCAGCCCTGCACGAATGACGTTCTGAATACCAGCTATCGGATAAATTCTGCAGAAGAAGCTGCAGATGAAGCTTTAAATAGAACGGATCGCATGGGGTCCATTGTCGAAGTAGATAGTCACTGTAGAGTAGACGTGAACATTGGGTTTCGTCGATAATGGATGTTCTTTTGGGTTCAAGGTTTTGTAAGCGATCTGAGACTATTTGCGACTTCATTAAGGAGGTTTGGGTTTTAGAAGGTTACCGGGTTTTCATTGTGGAATTGTTTTATTCGCTGATGAAGGAATGAAGAGATTGTTGATGAGGGATTTATTGTTGGGAATGAGGAGATTGCTGAAGATTGTTCATCTTCGTTAGAAAGATTTTTCGATTTTCTATGGTTGAATAATCTTTAGAAGAATTGTTTTCGCACCCCAAGAATTATTGTTTCATCTACGATCACTACAATTGTGAGACTGTTCTTACCGGCAATGATTAGATGTTACTCATGGAATTAGAAACATATATTGTAACTTCTAAATTACTCAAACTAAACTTAGATAGACTTTTTAGTTTTCTTATAAGAATAATTTAGAAGTTATAATTATCCTAAGTTTGCCAGAATAATGCCAATGCAATAGATTAATCAATTCTAATTTGCATGCTTCCTTCCCTCGTTTATGCGTTGCCCTATCAAATAAGCATCACGTAATCTTCGGTAATATTTGTTTCACAACTAAAACTGGATATTCGAGGATCAGATGGATTATGCAGTATACCACATAATGTTCGAGTACATAAGAGGCACAGAGCTCGCTGCCGGATCAATTGGGTATATCAAAAAGGGAATAGCAAAAGCTGGAGGAGCAGTCATTCGAAATCCCTGAGGCGGTTCTAATGGGTCCCCTAGTAGAGGTTTCTCAGCCTTGTTTGGATCTCTCCAACGTTTCCACCGCAACCGGTAAATCCTCGCGAACCAGAGTACCTGTATCCCGTACGGTTAACGCTGAACTTATATGGATACCTGTATTCAGACGGATGCTTTAACCGAGACAGAACGCAGACACCGACACGAATTACTCGAGACCTGACATAAGACGCTTGCACTTGTTTTTAAGTGGAAAAGAAATTAAATTCATCACTTTGCTAGACGCTATCGCTCGCTCGACGAGTTTCTATTGTGAACCTGTACCTTTCTAAACAATTCTTCTGTCTCATATCCATCGAATTGTCTAGGTTGACTTCGTGAATATTTCATTTATATCAATTTCACTTCTAAAGACGTATTTTTTACTATACAACGATATATTATAAGTTTTATTATTCGTATAAATTCCATATAAAATTTGCTTGCTTCGAATTCTTTAGCAGTTGATAAAACTCATTTTATAATTATTGACCTTAGATTTTGATACTATCTCAAATATTTATTGTTTGAATAAATAATCTGATTGTAAATTTAGTGCTATCTTAATTTCCTTTATGTAGATGACTGAATACCTCGTTGAAATATGGTGCATATTTGAAATGCTGTTATTTAAAGTAATTAGTCTTCGTCTCTATAAAATGTACTTCACTTACTGAAATTCCGAAGCGAACCGCAAAGAATCTCAGGAATGTGGAATGCACGATTACTGCAAACTCACCTGTAACAAACGAAATAATTACAGTATTAATACAAAAGTATTAGTTACGGGAACTGTAAAACACGTAATACAAATTTACGGAATAAAATCTGAAACAGGATTCGTAAATATTTTACGTGCCGTTCCACGGGGAGTTCCGTAAATGCTTTAATTTATCCTGACCACATTTAAAGCCTGCCTTTACGGCTTTATGGTTTATTAACCCAGAAAAATTATACTAAACTAATCAAACGGATGATGAACCTCTACACCTCTGCAATTAAAGTATTTAACGGTCGTCGTGGATGATATTTTAGTGCGAACTCTAATTGCCGTTTTTTGAGCGTTCGTGTAGTTAAATTCGTAGAAATTCATCTCTATCCGCCGGCCACCAGTACACCCACGATCCCTATCCGTGGAAGTTGCTAACTAGCCTCGTAATCCCGATAAAACCTTTCTAACGAGTTACTCGACCGTTTTGTAATAGTCGGAATTACGGATTCGCGCAAACATTAACAACATTAATAACGGCAAAGTGGTTCGCCCTCTCGTTTCACCCGTGAATATAAATCATAACGGAAAAACAAATAACTCCGATATATACTGTGTCCAACCGCGCGCCAGCGAAGCGTTTGTCTCTTTAATTCTTAACGGGCGGGCAACGGGTGCACACGTCTTTTCCAGGGGGACAAACAAACAAATAAATTCAATAAACAATGCGTGAAATGTACAGAAAGGATAACGATACGGTAAAAATATGGCAAGACGTAGGAAAGTTTAATATAACGTATAGGTTACGGCCGTTTCAGTGAACTCGCAATTTCACAGGCCATTTCACAAATCCCGGAACAAGGAAAAATTTATTTGTGCAATTACGGAATCTAGTAAGGTAGAACAAGTCATTTCTCGAGGCAAAGAATTAATTTGCAGTTGATGTGGTGGTAAAATCTATTAATTGCGTGTTGTTCGTCATTCAATGCGCGTGCATTCTTTTATTGCTGTGACAGCTTGAGGAAACAGACAGATTGAAATTCAAAGTTATGGAAACTGAAACGTGCTTTTTCCTTTTTTAATCCACGTCTTTATTATTATGTCACAGCCTTCGCTATTTCTAATCTTTCTAAATTGGTTCCACATAATACTGCTTATAAATCCTTCATAAGAAAAGGAAACAAATGTATGAACTGCAAAATATGCTCTCAGACTCTTAATATCCTCCATTATCATCCTCATTTCTTACCAACCAAAGTATCTCTTCTTATTTCACATATTTCAGAATCACTTAAATGATAAATACATTTCACATAAATATAGACAATCGACGAACTGCACTTTCATATATCTAAAACCACACCAAATTAAATTAACAAGAAAACTCCAAGACTCGGTTTACACCGTTATTTAAATACCATTGATGCTCGAATCTTTCGATCTTACTACCATTCCAATCCAAACTAAACCATACACGTGTTCCCAAGAAATTCTTAAATTCATCTTATTATTTATTAAATTCAGCTCCTAAGAACAAAGTTTCCAATTTTGTCTCGTAAACAATGTAATTATTACGCACGTAACTGTATCTGTAACACACTGCTCTACATCCACGTATACATGGAAATTAGCCCACTGGCGAGGGTAAATTAAAAGGCGAGTGCGCAAATTGTACCTTTTGTTTTCGTGGCGGATGTTACACTTCTCTCAAACGATGTAGATTAACGATAATCGCGAAACTATAGATCGGCATAAAGCAACTCGCAGCTATGACAAGCTAGCGCCGCTCGAGTTTTTCACCTGGCATGATACCAGCCTATTTCGCGAGCTCGCGTTACGCTTCCCTAAGTGGGTTATCGACCGTATCGACTATAAAGATACTGTTTTCAACGTGCTTTAACTTACCAACCCACCCCCACCCCCGGGCCCAACGATCTTTGTTTAAGCGTTGGCGTAGGTTGCCATTGTGAAGGCATTCGAAAATATCATTCCACGGGTACTACGATTAACCTATACACGTCGAGACACGTTTTTATATGTCCTATCTGTAGATTGCGAATTATAGTCTCTTAATTATTATCTTTAGAATTATTTGATATTATTATGAAATCGTGGATTGCAAGTTTGTATGCGTTTGTGGGGAATTTGAAAGTGCAAGAATGCATAGATTGCATGCAATACGAAAGATATATAGATCGTACAATTTGTAGGTGTTTTTGTAGCATTTGTTACAAAAATTATTATCGTACATTGCAAATTTGTATGCATTTATGGGGAATTTGAAAGTGCAAGAATGCGCAGATTGCGTGTAATATGAAAAATATATAAAATGCATAGAGTGTAGGGCTTTCTGTAGTATTTGTTAGAAAAAATTATTTTTCATCGTAATATAATACTATCTTTCTAATTATGTTTTTAAAATGTTGAATTTGCATAAAGATTCGCTATCTATTAAACATATATCGTAATTATAATAAAGTAATGCGTGAGAGGATACTGGAGTATATTCTTTTGTTACATGCTTAGGTTTCTGATTTCGGTTTCTAATTCTGGATAAATGTTAGTAAATAATCTAGTAGATCAATTAATTAATTATTAATATTAATGTACTATGATCTTGTATATTAGCTGTACATCGGTGGTACATGTAGACATGAACACGTTAAATAACGAACTACATGAATGAGCCTGAGTCAGTTTCATGGAACGCATAATTAAATATTTTGTAATTACGTTCCGTGTAAATTACCTTCTTACGTGAGTCACGAGAGGTATTGGTAAATGATCTCGCGATTGTTTCATTTCTTATGAATCATCCTTGCGTAAGATATTCATTGATTTATCTTCATGGAGAAATTTTAATTCTTTTTTAAGCAATGTGGTTGCATGAGAAAATTGATTGTGAATTGTGTGCTAAGTATGCTAAGTTTCAACCCTTTGCTTAAACCTCAAGAGTAGATACAGCAAAAATTCTTATGATATTTCAATTTCTTCTCTTTCTTATATTTAGATGCGTGCAAGAGTTCTAACAATATTCTCAATGGCTGCAACCATCAAAGAATTTATTAACAATTCTTTCCCCAATTTCATAAAAAATTCAATTTCAAAGCTAAAGTATCCTCGCGGAGATATTATGCCTTTAAAACCACTAAACCCATACTTCTAATTTAATACAATTCCTGATTATTAATTTCCCTATCAGTACATTAATAACAAAAATAAACTTCCCGAAAATCGGTCCCATCAAATTCAATCCCATCGCAATATTCCCAAATCCGGCGGTATAACATTAATCTCCCGGCTCATAACATTTACAGCAATAAATTTGATAAATCCCTGAATAAAAAGCACTTCGATCCTCCGAAAATTTCGTTTATTCGCCGAGCAGCCCGAAAAACCCTCCGCCAGTTGCACCCGTTAAAAACGTGCGGAACGTGCCGGGTAGAAAATTTCGCCTGACGTGGCGTCGGTGCGCGCGATTATTATTATCGATGTTAAAAAATCTCGGCCAATAATTCGCGCGACTGGCGCACAGTGGGCCAAAATCGTAAAAACCCGGGCGAAATTCATATTTCTCTTATTTTTATATCAATAATTACAATATAACCTTATTATTACATAAACATACTTACTTGAAGTGAAAAAAACATATAGACAAGAGAATGCTCTTTAACGCTATATAGTTATATTTGAGATAACTCTTATCCACAGTCAAAATATAGTAAAGCAAAGCACGCCAATTTCAAAGAAAATAGAATTTTTCTGAAACAAGCGTTTTCCTTATTTTCGAAGCTTGCGGCTACGCGCTAATCAACCAAAACACATGTACTGACAGCTGATAAGCACTTAACCTCCTAACTGTGGAATTTAGTTTGAAAAATTTCTCGTTTTGGGCGCAATAAAATGAAAAAATGAAGTGTATTCGTCAAACGCAGGACGAAAGCACCTAGGGTTTTAATGAAACACGAAAGCGAAACAAAGAAGAATTACATGTTTATCTAAAAAAATAAAGAGTTCATCGTTGAAAGAATTAGTATGATTTCAAGCTTTAAGATAGCGTGTATACTCGTCAAACGCAGTTAACTATATGTAGTTAAGCTGTCAGCCATATGCGAAGATCCCCGTGTGATACACTTTCCTTTATGTATGCATTTTCTAGTTTGACACTAGATAATGCTCGCAATGAAATCAAATAATAGAGTGTATACTTGTATAACGCAGGCCAAATGCGCCTACAATACATTCCAACGAAAACCTTCAGCAACACGAAGAAGAATTACATGTTTATCTAAAACAATAAAGGATTCGTCATAGAAAATATTAGCATCATTTTGATTTTCAGATAACGCGTATATCCATCGAACACGGTTAACTGGTTAAGATTATGTGGTAAACGTTTCATGTCCTTTCAAGCAGGTCGAAAATTTGAATTTAGTCCAAGCTTTTACAATCCTGGCCCACTATGCGTCTGCGTGCACGATTATTATTATCAATGTTAAAAAATCTCGGCCAATAATTCGTGCAGCCGGCGAACAGAGCGCGGGGGAAATTGGTCGCGAGGCGAAACAAACGCGTCGCGCGCGGTGGCCCCGTTAAAATGGCCGGTCCGTACAATCGCGACGAACGGAGAGACTGCGCGAGCGAGCGCGCGCGCGCGCGTGTAATCATGACATACCGCCTTGCAAACACGCTTGTTACACGCCGCGCGCCGCGCCGGTACATCGAGGCGGGAAACGATGCGGCCTCCGCATACAGACAATTTATTTCCTAGCTATCCGGGCGAACGTTCCGCATTAACCAAAGCGAATCCGACGTCGAAACGGTAACGACGCATCGCGTCGGACCGCATCTCGAACGATCGTTTCCTGTTGCAACAGAGCTGGACGAAATGTAATCTGATTATGCGTTGGACAGGATCATTCGGATGTAATGGTTGATTCGATTGGAGATTAGATTTTATGGTGTTTGGAGTATACGATTGAAACTGGGGTGATTATTATAGTGAATTGTAATTGATAAGTTGTGCATAGACAGCGAGTTGTTGTAGAATAAGAAATTGCATTTTAAAGGTTAATCTTAATTTGCAAAAAGTAGAGTACAAGTTTGTACGTAGGTTAAAATTTGTGAGAGTGTGTTCAGGAAAATGGTCGAACTGCGTCTCTAATGATTGTTCCTTGTGTAACAGAGTGGGGCGAAATGTAATCTGATTATGCGTTAGGGAGGATCATTCGAATGTAATGGTTGAGTCGATTGGAAATTAGATTTTATGGTGTTTGGAGTTCACGATTGAAACTGGGGGTGATTATTACAGTGGATTGTAAGGGATAGATGTAGCGAGTTGCTGTGGAATAAGAAATTGTATTTTAAACATTAATCTTATGTTATAATCAGTAGAGTGTGGATATGTATGCAAATTTAATTTTGTATATTTAGAAAAATAGAATTGCGACGAAAACTAGTTTTCCTTAAGTAATATGAATAATAATTGGTATATTACTAATATGAATATTGATTAAAAACATGTAGAATATTTTATGAACAACGTTCTATACTATTTAAACTAATATGAATAATATATCACAACACTGTACTATTATATTTTTGTGCTATTATGTTATTTATACTGCTGCATTATAGATATTATTCACACTGCACCCTACATATCTAATCCATACATTTTTACACTTTCAAATTTCCCATAAATGCATAAAGATCCTCAGTCTAGTAGTTAGATTATAGGTATTTCGCTCAAGTCTGCCCGATATTCTGTGACAGCTTCGCCTTGTCCACATGCGAGTTCTTTATCGATTCTCCGAGTCGATTTCCCCGCGTCACTAGATCGTGATTCGAGTGGAAGTTATTATGAATATCGCGATACGATCGTTCGAAATGGAAATTATAATTGAGTACAGGGGATGGACGGGATTATTGGCACGGGCTGTATTATTCTGTGAAATCCTTTGTAAATATATCGAACGTATCATTCTTGACCTAATTGTTTTGCAAAATGTTATATTCACGCGAAGATCTCGTTTCACGCGAGAATTTCAAATGCGCGAATACCGTAATTTATTATCGTAACGTAAATCATCGTAATATTCAATTTAGCATTCCGATTGCAATCTTTATCGTTTAATTGCACTTTATAATCGATTGGTTATCGAGTGTACTAAATTATATCCATTACTGTACTTTATTACTTCGTCACTTTTTGCTGTTGTTCATTACTGTAGTTGTACCAATAGATTGGATAGCCTTTAATAATCTTTTTGCAGTCGATTGCATCGTTCACTATGAGTCACTAAAGTAATATAGTATTTTTTAGTTTAAGGTGTTCCCATTTTTTAACACAGCTGTACGATGAATGGCCATAATTCCTGCAACTTTTTCTGCAGCTGATTTAATCAATGTTATGCAACTGTCGACAGTGTGTCAATATTGCACTGTCTAAAAGGTGCGCTTAGGTGCATATGGATGCAATTTACATAAATACTATGACCATGTAATATATATTACTTTATCTTTAAAAACGTACCTATAGTATCGAGTGCATCTACAAATGCAACTTGAATGCATTAAATCTCTATTACCTTAATAATGATAATAATAATAATAAAAGGTTTCTACGACGTTACAGAAGAAAAACATTCAAAAGAGATAGAAATACGTTAAAAAAAATAACTGTCGATGCATGGAGAGCACTACTTATGCTAAAATTGGTTAAAGCAATAGTCTTGTAACACAGCGGATGTGCATACAGGATATTCCAAGTACCGTGGTGCAACCGGAAAACAGGGTGATTCTTTGCGAAAAAAATACGTGAAAGTGCACAGCAAAATTTCTTCATGTAAGACTTCGCCTTTAAACGAATCAATTTGAAAATTCATTTCAGTCGTATGCATTCGTTGCTACACGTATCTAGTAAAATTGATAAATCATGAACAGACCCAATGATCGAATTCTTTGTAAACTAATTTCAAATCAATACAAATCTGTCTGTATTATAAGTATTTATACTTAAATTTATAAAGGATTTGGGGTTTTCAAAATTCTTTTTTACTGATATTAAAGAAGAATCAAGTGATTCGATTCGCCTCCATCTACACTACAAATTATTTCTTCCTAGTTTAAATTAATTTTCACGCGAAGAACAGGATTCAATAATTTTCCAGATTTACTTTATTTCACGAAATAATTTCCAGTTCTTACAAACGAGGATCTAAACTGTTCGCTACACTTCATCCACGAAACCAGGAATGTTCGGGTAACCTACAAAGCAAGCCGAATTTTATCAAAATCTCAGAACGCGAATCGATATTTTCCGTATACGAGAAACCTAAATTTTCATACCCGATCCGAACGCGTTATCTCGGTGTTCGAGGAAAAATGCGAGCGTATCGCAGCGGTATTAAAAACATGAAACTTCGATTAGCAAGTGTTGCCGGGCATAGTCCCGAGTCTCATGAAAATCCACGCCAACCTGCACGGAATATGTTAATACGAAAACGGACCGTAAGCGACCCGCGGTCATATTACGTGACTAGTTTTACTTTTCTTCCCGCGGCTTTATTTCTTTCGTGCAGGAGATTGCGTTTTACGTGTGACCGCGACCACTGCGTTTCCACGGGCTCCGGATGAATTTCAACGAAATGATCCTTCCATTTTGGAACTGGAGTAAATACACCTTTGCTTCGAAATACTGAAGTGTTTAGCTTTATCATAAATTGACTTTTTGAAATTTGCCTATAGAAACTTTAAGAGAGTATCGAGATTCGATGTCTTGAAGTGTATCTCCTAATATTTATATTGTAAACTAGCTGCAGATACAAAATATAGATGAAAATATGTCTAAACGTTTCATTTCTTTAATTTTATCCAAACACAAACTTATACTGCTTTCAAAATCAATAATTAAAATAATTCTATCCAACAGCGAAACTGACTGAAACAAATGAATCTTCTAATATTTAAATTGTAAACTAGTTACAAATCAAAAATTTAGATTGAAACATGTGTAGACTTCGTTCTTTCAATTTTATCAAAACATAAACATATACCAGTTTCAAAATAAACAGTCCATTGTTATTTCTTTTCCCGTTTCCAAGGATCCAGTTCCACTTCAACCACTAAGCAACATTTCCATGCTACTGATACCATTGAAGTCTGAACATTCAGAATTGCGAGATTATGATCGTTTCGGACGCAATAACACGGAAGCACGCGGTAACGCCTGTCGCCGTAACGCAAACTGCTAACTTCCTCCCCATTGCAACACGCGTAACGTGTCAAGTGTTTCTTTCTCTTTTTCTTTCTCTCCGGCGCTCTCTCTTTTTCGTCGGCTATCGAATATGGGCTTATATAATTTATCGGTGTTTTGCATGAGACGCGTACAATGCTCCATTGATTTCTAATGCTGCTGGCCGTTGAGAGACATGGTAGCACTGACGTACCTCTGTTCCATCGGAGTAATATAATAATATGCTGTTGCTCACGAAGATGTTAGGATCGAGACAAATATCCTACATTTTAAACATATTAAATCCTACTAATTTCATTTGAAATTTTCGTTCCGTATTGTTAATGGTGACAGAAATATTTAGAATAAATAACCTTTCACCAGATAATATATTATAATAGATATATTTTATATGCAAATGCTTATATCATAAAAAACCAATTATATAAATTTCATTCGTATAATCAACTAAAAATAAGATTAATGATTGATCCAAAGATCATGAAGATATGAAACAAAATGATATAATAGTACCAATCACAAATCTCTATCGTGCAGCGTACGAAGAAAGACAATATGCGATTAACCAGATGCACAAGAAAGCAGCTAATTACTCAAAGAAGAAAGATAAGAATAAAATACATGTTATAATTCTCTCATCTTATAATATAAAAATGTTAACAATAATACCAATATTAAAGCACTGATAATCAAAATATCAGAATATCAGAATATCAGAATATCGAAATATCGAAATATCGAAATAAAAATATCAATTTAAAGAGACTCTTCCTTGACACACATCATTATCAGTGTATCTTTAGCCCCCTGATGAAGCCAGCTGCAATGCTGGCGAAACGTTGGGAACAAATTCCTAGTGAACACGGTTCTCACCCGAAAGCCAGAAATGAATGTAACACTCCAGGCCGTGAAAGCATCAAAACTACTAAAAATATCAATATAGAAATATCAATATCTAAATATCAAGATGATAATCTGCATATGTGAACAACACAAACAAGCTAACGAGATGCACAAAGGAAATCCTGCCAGCTCCGAAAAAAATCCATAGTTCGATATGATAGTCCTACGTCCTCGCGATTCGCAGAAATTCTCAATGCCTGCGCCAACCCGATAACAAAATTCCCTCCAGCGTCCAGCCCAATAAGAAAAACCGTACAGGAACTTCCCGCGACAGCTGCGCCGAACCTCTCGAAATCCTGTCGGAAAGCCTTCCTTTCCCGATACCCGGGGATTATTAACGCGCGGATTGAACGTCCCGCGCCGCGGTTCGAAGCCGAGATCATAAAAATATTCCCGAGTGAATCACTCCGGGAATGCGGTCCACCCGTCGCCTGTCGTCTTTTCGATTTCGCGTGCCGCACGCCGCGCGCATTCCTTATGCACGCGCGTCCCCGATTCTCCAAAACGGCGATTTTTTATTTTTTCTTTACCACGGAGACCCTTTAACCCCTTGCCTTACGATTTATTTCTCAACTACGATCGATACAATTACTTTATTATTAACAGTTCATTCAAAATCGAAAGAAATCTAGAAATATTCTGTGGTAATGTTTAGTATAAAGTATAGTAATTGATGACAAAAGAACAATATTTAATTTGAATTCACAAGAATTCGGTAATATTTATGTTTGTTAAACTTGGTTTAACATCGTCATCACGAGTCTGACACGTTATTGTAAGGCAAGAGGTTAATACTAGATTTACGGACATTTACTGTACAGCTTATTCTATCGCATTTAAAGAAAACCTTCGAATATTCACATAAATACTCTCATTATCAGTCACTCCAATGTTTGTCGAGATCGCGGTTGCCCAGAAGTTACACAATAACTATAGTAATCATCAGTAATCATCAATACCTCGTACAACCGAGCAATTTTCTTTAAAAAACCTGAAAACTCTTTGTTTGTACTTCTTATGACTTAAGAATAAAATTCAGTTTATTCGACATATCACTAAGAAACATTCTTAATTCTATACGAAAGTATTACTTCACACAAATTCAGATGACACGAGGTCAGATTGTTAAGAAACGCTGTCCTAGAGTAACCGGCAGAACGTGCCGGTTCATTCTCGCAAAATGGAGGACATCCGGTCGGCCAGACTCGTTTCCGATAGATACTATCCGGCGGAGAATTCTTGACGAGGAACTTCCTTGAATTTATCAAACGAATTCGGTTGTTCGCCGATCGTGGTATAGATCGGCGAATCGTACGACCGGAAATAGGCGCTCGTGAATCTTTTATTCCGCGCGCCGCGTTCGCCATGTTCTGCTCGTCCGACGAATTATGGATTAAGTGGATTAAAGCTCTCCGGGCTGAAGAGTACAATTTGTCGATGATCAGTAGTATGCTGAGAGTTACAACGAAAGGAACAGGTGGAGAATCTAATACACGTGAATTGTGTTTTGCTCGTCTGTGTATATGTATTCCATTAGATTTCTGATCAATTTTGGTATAATAGGATTATATTTAATGACAGGTCTATATTTCGTTTGTCTGACTTATTTGTAACTTAACTTATGGTTCTTTATAGCTTTTGAGGCCAGAGTCATTATATGTTCTTTATGTATCTAGTTATTCTCCTTGTTTTTTAATCGTTGTTACAAATATTTTACCTGCGGTGTTCGATAAAAGGATATATTACTGTTAATATCTTGCCTCATGAATCTTATGGTTATCCTCAGAAAAGTTACATAGTTGTTATTAATTTCCTAAAATAAGAAAGGATTCTGTCCTCGTTGTAAATCTACCTCCATCTAATTCCATGAAAAGGACAGTGTTTCAATTTATTCAATTTAATTTGAATTCTGCGCGATCTATTGCTCATTTCATTCACAGTATCATTTAAATTCGACACAGCCATTTATCTAAATCCCATAGAAATATCTTAACCCTTTGTGAGTGAAGATTCGTTGAGCTTCTAAACTCTTGTCCAAAACTGAATTACACGTGAAAAACATTAAATATCATGAAACAATGAACCATATGCGAATCTCTCATTATTAGAATAATTGAATTATTCACTTCCAGCTTTCTATTTTATAGATATCAAAGCTTGAAGTAGCTATTATAAAGACATTCAGCCGTAAAGGGTTGATACTCCAAAGAAAAATAGTCTAACATTAAAAGACACATTAAAGAAAAACAATCAACCGTTAAAAGACACATCGAAGGAAAACAATCTAACGTTAAAAGACACATTAAAGAAAAAAAAATCCAACATTTCCATAACTTTTATCTTCTCGAGAACCACTGAACCCAAATACCCGAACACAAATCGCAGACCATCGAATTCGAAGAAAGCTCATCTCCCTTTTCCACGGCAAGCATTCAAATCTCCAAATCCTTTCCCCAGTAGCCCGTAAAGCAGACCCGACGGTCAATCAACAATCCCCGCCGCCATTACGAGCCATCGCGGCGCAATTGCTGCCCGATGCGCCTCGTTACATGCACAGCGTGCAGTTCCGCGCGGTTACAGTACACGCGAGGTACATCCAACAGAGTTATTCCAACGGAGAGGATGCTGCCGGGATACGCAGCAGTATAGATTGAGAAAAAGGTGGAAGGTGGAGAAGTGGGAGGAAGGACGAGCGAGCTGGAACAAGGAAAGACAGAGCGCCAAGGGTGGAGGGGGAGGGCCCGGCGAAGAGGGAACGGAGAAAGGGCCAGTTGGAGAGAACCGAACCGACCTGTCTGAGTCAACCGGTCTAACCACATGTTTGCCTGCGAGTCGCTATGCAACCGGATGGAGTTCGCTCAGAACCGTAAGCAACCTCCGTTAAGCCGCATTTACACCGAAGAACAAATCGATTGGCGGAGGAAAGGGAGGAAACGACGACGCTCAGGCCGAGGAAAGCGACGTTTATTATGGCGAACGATGCCAACCGGCAAAGGGACCTATGCGATAGGTCAGGTTTCGATTAATTGCCAGTTTGACTGGTGCGTCGACTGAATTTGGGTAAAGTTTTTATCAATCGACTCTTTGGATTGCAGAGGCAATCTTTAGGAACTATTTGGTTGGATATAGATGAAGTGTAGTGTTTGATGCTGGATATTAACACGTTAAGCGCCACGAGAATCTTGAGTATTTTACAGTTGTCCTTTTCAGCAAAGAAAAGTAGCAACAATTAGTCACTATTTGGCATTGCACTCTTTGCATTACAGTATTATCAACTTAGTTATTTCATTCGGCATTGATTATCTTGCATGTTACGATTGTTTCCAAGTAATTCAAAAGCGTCTGTCATCGATGACTGACATGGTACTTGACGTGTCAATACTTGATTTTAGGGCATTTGTTGTAGTCTTTAGTATATTGTTTTCGTGGTGAGATAGGTCAGATTTCGATTGATTGGTAGTTCGACTGAGTGTCAATTGAGTTTGGGTGAAGTTTTTATTAATTGACTCTTTCGACTGGGGAGGTAATCTTCAGGAGCTGTTTGGTTGGATGTGGATGAAGTGTAGTGTTTGATATTGGATATTAATACTTGGTTTTAGAAGATCTATTGCACTGCCCCCAGAAAAATAACTGTTTATTTATACAGATAGTAGAAACTAGAATTACTTAATTCCTTCATAATTAGAGTTCCATACTCGATTACTTTCAATACAAATTTTAAATTTACAAAAATTTCTTCAATATAACAAATCATATTTTTTATATTGAAAATTGGACCAAACTATATTTTCTACCCAAAACGCAAGAACAGAAGATTAACAAAACAATCGCAATCAAAGAAAAACCTTAACTTTCCAATTTCTATAAAACGAAATTGTCTCGATTATACATGAGATTCTGATGAATATTAATTAAATAATCAACGTGTTGCAGGCAGTGGAACAGTCCATGTGAGCGCAGTGATTGCATTGATAATCGAGATTGAAATTTTTGCCCGACAGTATGTTCCGCGAACGTTCACATAGCCGCCGATACACGGTAATTAGGATTTGTCGTTTGATCGATGCGTCCTATTAAACTAATTTGAATACAATGGACGGGGACGACGCGGGCGCGCGCGCGCACGCTGCCGCCGCCTTTCTAAGCGACTCGTTTCAAGGCGACCCTGGACCAGGCGGGATCGTTAATTCGGTTTTACGCGCAATTATCGTTTCGATTCTCTCTAGAAAGAGATTAAAGGCTCTCAGTCCGGCGGAATACGCGTCCAGCGGATTCGTCAGTGAAATGTTCCATTCGATTTCTGGGCTGATTGTTATCGCGTATCGTTAGAAGAAACATTGTCCAGTGGAAATACGTTTCAATTTGCTTTGTATGTTGTGGGAGCCACGGAATTGAAAGTTTCATACAATCTCGTTTCTCTTTGTAGGATTTTTTAGGGCACTGAGCCAGGTTGAGGCATTGTTACATGAATATTTAATTGAAATTTAGACTTTGAAGCCGAAAAGAACTAAGAAGAAGAATCCAATGGAAAGTTTTGTGCATGTTTCATCCTCCTTGCGCGATTTTTAAGTAATTTAATATGATTAACAGTATTGAAATTATTAAAACATTGTTGGATATTTGCTTGAAATTTGATTGAATTTTATAGGTTGTTGTGATACTCGAAGAAGAATGGAATTGAAAGTTTTGTGTAAACTTTTGTTTAAACCGAAGTTTCCATTTGATCTTTGTAGTTTGTAAAATATTTGGAAAAGAAGGAAATCAAAATTTTAATAAAATTCTACTTCTTTTTGTATGGTCATCAAAGCTATTTATAATTCAATAGCAATCATGTAATTGCTATTAAGCAATTAAAGGTTATTGTCATATTAAATGTTCAATCTCCAGGAATATTTTGAAATGATGTGCATGTTTCAGAGAAATATTTTAATGTAGTATGACCATGATCGTCAGGATGCTATTTCTGAATTTTTATATTCTATTTATATATGTTCCTACGCTATAATTACATCAAATGGATGCTGTTTTATTCGCAGCGGAAGTTTCATATATTTCTGCAACCGGATAATTGGCATATGCTGTAATTCTTTCTTTGTATCTTTCCGTACCTATAAGAGCGGACTTCTTCACACACTGTTAAACTTTATAGTCAATTATCGACTAAAATAAAATTTCATTTCCTGTCTTAATGGAACAGACAGGTTGATGATGATACAATCAAGGCGGAAATTCTTCTATTTCTTGCGTAATCGTTTTTGAAGATCTCTAAAAGTCCTGGTAAATTAAACCGAACTAAAATTTCGTTTCCTCCATGAATAATTTAACTCGGTTATAAATAATAATAACAAGGGGCTTGAAATTCTGAGAAGCCTTCTAATTCTACCCATTGGAGAAATCTTCAAAAGCTGTAACTGTCACATTCATATCATTACCATATTCAAATTTCGAACTTCCACAGAATGACTAAGAAAAGAATGAAAAAGTCAGAAAACTCATTAAAAACATAATATTTCAAACTTTGAAGGATTTTGCTGATCGATCAGTTCTCAATTTTCTATAAAAATTGTAACAATAGATTATTTTCTGTTTCTTCGGGCATTCGTTATAGTGTTCAAGCGAAGCTATTTATTTTCAAAATCATTTCGAATATTCTATGCTTTTAAGATATCAATAATTGCGAAACAAAAAATCTAGACCAGTCGTTTTTACTGGTACGGTAGTTCTAGTGTTAAAACTACGCATTCGTCAAAATGACAGGTTTCAACTTCCTCATATCGCAATTATCGATACCTCATTGCATCAGGTGCTGTTACCCTACACTCCAACGCCGCACAGTGCCAAACGGCTGTTTTCTGGACAAAACTCAATAACTTAAAAAGTATGAGTGAAAGAAGAAAATGCTTTAGACAAAAGGTGTAAGGTGTAGAGCTAAGCATATGGTGGTATATATTTTTTTTACGTTATGAGGATATTATGAAGCTTTCTCAATAACAAAGAATATTTTGCGTTTCGATTTCGATAAACAGAAAAACAGCACTCATTTGCGTAAAATTGTTATTTTTCAAACGAAAATCATGTTGTATAGCAGAGACTACTCAGCAACACATTGGTAACCTTCAATTTTCGTTATGCAAGTAGTCAAATTTTGGGGCTTTGCCCTATGATTTATTTCTCAACTGTGATCAACATAACAACTCTATCGTTAATAATTCATTGAAAAGGGAGAAAAATTCGATGTATATTCTATGTCGAAATTTGCTCTACAATACAATAATTTATAACAGAAAAATAATATTTCATTGAAATTCACAAGAACTGAGTGACATTTACATTCGTCAAAGTCTGTTTAAAATTTTCACCACGGGTCTCACGCGTCATTCTAAGGCAAGGGGTTAAGATACATCCGCTTTAACTCTCCACCGAAATTCTCAGAGTTTCTATAAAGAAATTTCGAAAAGTCTGCTTGTCTCCTCGATAGTTTTAGCACCAAGGGGTTAATCAAATTTAAAATCGCTTACGGAACGATCGCACGTGCCCGATATTACCTCGAATCCGCGAGTTGAAGGAGGAGGAAGAGAGGAAAGGGTCGCCGGTGTTCTTTTCGATGCAGGACGAATATCGAGAACCGGGGGGACACGAGGAAAAACCGGGAGCAAATGGAGCCTCGTATAACCAATCATTCCAGGGCCAGACTTCTAATAATCCATGGGCAATATATCCGTGGGGGACAGCGAAACTGTACGAGATATCTGCTCCGGGCAAATATCTAGCCATTCTGGGATTCGATCGCACGATAAAAAGGACGGGTTCGATCGGTAAAGGGGCGAAGGGAGGGCGAGCGCGGGGGGCAGCAACAGCGAATTACAGCTATCCGACCCAGGACCGACCGGTGTGACACAACGTGTGCGTGCTCGGGCACACACAACGGAATGCCAGCCATTTAAAATTTAAATGTTCAACCCGACGCACTTTATACACCGCCAATGCCTCTTTTCTGTCGATCCCGGGTCCATATATCAAACGCCGCGCGGAAATCATTTCGCGCGTTCCGTAGAAATATCGTTGTCGATGTATGCTCGCGTAAATATTTTTCTGTTTTGTTTTCTGTTCTCTTCTGTGTACTTTTTCGCTGCGCTTCACGCGTGCCCGCGTGAATGTGTGGGTTTAACATAATGTTGTTGACAGAGTTGATTTATGGACTGGCCGGTGTTTGTCGGTGTTTGCGACGGAATGGGGCAGGACAGATTTTTATGCAAGTTGGTAATGAGTTTGTGGATTTTAGGTGTGTGTTTATTGTACGTTTGTTTCGGTTGGTTTGCGTTTGTGTGAGTTGGAAGGTTATTGTGAAGGTTGATGTTTGATTGATTGATGGGTGGGAAGAAGTGAATTTTTAAATATACAAACTGAATTGCTATGTTATTTGCTTTTGGATATAAATGGTAATCGAACCTGTGTATTCAGAGAAATTTAATATAGGTTCCTATGATTGAAATTTTCTTGATTATTAACTTCAAAAGATTACTTTCCAGATTCTCGTATCTCACTGTAACTTGTGTAAATGTTAACTCGTAACGCAATAAGAAAGAAGTTTCTGTACATACGTTCAACTCGTTTAAAATCGATTGGACTGGTTCGTGACTTTTCGGATACAGTTCGTTTTGGCTCGTGGCAGAATGAGATTTTTAGGATTATTTTTAACTTATTTATCCTGTCAAAGTGGAAGCTCGTTTATCCGGTTTCACCTGAACTCTGGTATGTTAGATAAACTTAAACCATAGTATGAAATTAGAGTAGTGTTTTCTAAATGCATAATAACACGTAGGTATACCATTCCATTAATTAATACAATATAAAACCCCCTATTTAAATTCGAAATTACGTAAATAAAATAGAACACAAAATTATAATCAATACCACAATTCTTCTATAATAAAATTAGATATTAAAGTCCTTCAATATTGTTCTCCAAAACATTACATACAAAGTTATCATTAAAACAATATTTATCTTTCATCAAATGACAGATTACGTTGCTGAAATAATACCACATAACAATTATTCCTCAATAACATTAACTATTGCAAAAAAGAAATAACACAACATTCCAAAATAAAACCGAAACAAAAATTATTACTAACATATCAATCACGAAAGAACTCAACTACAGTACACCCAACAATAACGAATCCTTCACAAGTATCAACCAAAGAAGGCTATAAAAATACAAGATACGCTACTTCCAAAAGAAGCGCCCACTAAATTATGATACTGCCGATAACAATATATCCTTCAAGCATCGGCCAAAGAGAAACAGAAGATCCACACACACACGTACAGACCGAAGCTACTAAACGGAAACCTTTGGCCCTGTATCAGAACAAACTGTTACGAACCGGTGAACACGTAGGTGGCTGAGCTATATCGCACGCGGGAATAAGAGAAAACGAGGTTGTTACACCTCGCGCACGAGAATCCGCTTCGAAATCTCGGCTCGGTGTCAGCGGGACGCTTAGAATTTGCGGCACGAGCTGGAAAAAATCCAAAAACGAAAACGACGTACGTCGCAGACGTACTGCTAAGAGATCAGTTGATGGCTAGGCTAAGGAATTCGGCTGATCGATTGGTTTCTATCTTTTCCCAACCAGTTTAACGGTGGTTTCATTATATTTTCTATTCCCGATGTTTTCGATTAGTAATTTGCCATTCGTCAATACGGTTACAAGTCACTAATTACTTTTGGACCATTTAAAGTTAAACTGTATATGGTGCAAAGATAGTTTTTGTTACTCCTTTTTATGGTCGAATAATAGGGTTGTTTTTAACCTTTTCGTCCCGAACGGTACACATAAGTACCACGAACATTTAACCCTTTGCGCTCGAAAGTTTTTCACTAGAAATATTTTAACATTTTCTGATGAGGTACAGATGATATTTTGTGAAACTAACTCGAAGAGAAATCACACGTGCATTGAGGAACGAAGCTATTTTATTTCAATATTTCTCGAATTGATACATTATACAGAGTATAATATTAAATATCAAATTTTATGGCTGATAGCTTAAGCGTTAATTATTATTAGTGCTCATCTTATTTCCTTCACTGAAAAACTTCAATTTCACTTAACAGCAGCTGTTCTTGGTTCTCTCTTTAATTTAGGGGGAAAGATAGATATTCAGGGACGAAGGGGTTAAATCCAGCATAAAGGATTTATTAGTTAATGGATGAAGGTTATAGAAAACAATATCCAATATACGAGTCGTTTTTTTTTTAAACTAGTGTAAGTCCATTTTTGGAGAAAACTGAGTTGATGGTCACTTTAGTGAGACATAGATATCTTTTATATTTATAATCACACAATCAAAGACGTATGATATTCTCATAAACTAACCAAAAGATGTTTAACTGTAAAACGTTATTTCAAAAATGTTTTTTTTGAAAGTGGAATGAACTCATTTCTAGCCAAAAAATCGCTTATTTTCTTGAACAATTTTATTAATTATTATTGCATAATAAAATTTAACAAGTTTATGGTTTTCCAATCACCCTTATCGATTAACGTTTGCCAATATTTTCAAACTGATTCAAACGCAAACCCTTAACACTAGATTTACGGGACCCGTCAATTTGACGGATATTGAACTTTTTAAACATTATTTCGTAACAATTTAACTCGCTTTCGATTGATGCAACTTCGTGAATACTCATTGTAATTCTCTGTTCTTGAAACACCAATTTTCGTAATCTATATAAACAAACATACACTCTTCTAGAAACGATAGAATGAAGTATAGAATAATCTCCATAAATCTAGTGTTAAATATCTCAATGTATGAAAAAACGGACCTACACCATTTTCAAAAAAATGGCTCGTATCATTAATTAATCTTCTTCCGAAGATTAAATATATACAATTAAATTTCTCCTAAGACGAGAAAACTTTTTTGCTAACTTGATATTTCAATTTCTATAAGAGTTAACGAAGATGTAATCGAAAATACCGGTGTGATATCGATATTTTACAGTTGGGTAGAAGTACCTGACCAAAACGACGCGCTGGACGAAAGGAAGAGACAGGAAAGACGAAACGAGGGGCACAACATAGATTGAAATGCACGGAATAAATTTCAGGCACCGTTGCAGAGATTTAATTATGGATGCATCGCGCTTCATTTCTGAAGTTGAATAGAATCCCAGTCGCCGATCGGAGCGTGCCCAGCTCCTTGATTGCGCGGAGCGTCGACCTGCCCCTCGTGTTCATTTTTCGATTCCAGGCTTCATACGTTGCCGGCGAAATTAATTAATCGGGGTTCGTTTACTCGCCGCTGATTTCGACGGTTTAGTGCATTATCGGTGATGAGTTTTGGGAGTAAGTTAATAACGGTTGCGGAAAAACGAGAGAGTCCGCCGATTTAAATAATTCATTTCGTTTGCTCGGGAAAGGAAATGAATGGAGGACAGTTTTTGTTGGAAATGTAGAGGTTTTGCTGACTTAATGGTATTAAATTGTTTGAGAACTGTTTGCTTTCCGAAAGATATTTCGAACGAATGGAATACGAGAAATAGTATGAGAAGACAATAAATATTTTGCATACGAAATTTCTTTAAAAAATGCAAATGAATAATGGTACTTTTGTGTTTTAAATTAGTGTTTATAAATACTGAATGCCAGAATTACAATCGTTAAGCTCTGTTTATTTAAAATAATCGTTTTACAGTAGTTTGTAGGCCTTTTATTGAAATAATTTATTTTTTTTTTTGGGAAGATTTTATCAAGGAAAATTAGTTATCCAATAAAAGAACAAAGTATTGTATTGCTTTGGAAATGGAAGAGTATTTTAAGGGCTATTTTGGATCTCAGTCTTAGATGATTCACACCTTCAAGCAATCGTATCTCAAGTGTTCCTAATCTACACGTAGTTTACAATAGACCTGCCTCAGGTGTCTCCGACTAATACATGGTCATGATAGTGGCAGCTCAGGCCAATATAGCCCATATATTGGTCACAATATAACCTTGACCGGTCGTATACACATGAGTCATGAGTATTTTGACTATAGTATTCAGCTTTATGCGTCATGAACCTGTTTAGATAGTATCATTCACAACTGATGAATGAAAGGTACCTATTCTCATTTGAATGGCTCCAAATAATAGTAGTCTAACTCCTATTCATGAGTTCTCAAAAGAAAATGCTTTAGTGAAATGTATTTAGATTGATTAAATACTAATATTACAATTATTGTTATTAATAATTACTAATAATCAACGTTATTAACAACATTGTAACATTAGTATTTAAAAAATCTAAAAACATTTTACAAAAGCTTGTTTTCTAGAAATAGTAATCAGATAATTGTTATTCTGAGCCATTTATTTCTCAAACAATGCAAATACGATAAACATTAATATAAAAACATAACAACAGTTTTCAGGCTTTAAGGTTATTCAGATTATTAGCGCAAAATTAAATGGAAATGGGGACTCGTAAACGATACCTAAGCCTCTTCAGCCAATTTTGGCATATTAGGTTTCTGTACCCTGTCCAGAAAACAAAAAGAAAACTTATAACTGGAGGATTACTATTTACGTTCGAAGACGCTCCGCTAAGAAGCAGTAAATGGCCGTCGTAAAACAAATATTAAACGTCTGGGTGCCATAAAAGCTAACAATAAGCCAGACAGTCTCACATTTTTGGTCGATAGAGCAAGTGGCGTAACAGGAACAAGACTCTGCCAGACAATTAAATTACACTTATCGTTTCGCCAGAAATTGAAGCTGATTTTGAGTTACACGGTAAACGTGTTCCAAATTCTTGAAACGGACGGAAGCATTCCGAATGAAATTTTAACGAGTAAAACTGAATTATGACCGACTCAGTGTCGGATTTAATGAGTAATCAGTACCGTGGCCGCGATAATGTACTTTTGGCATTTATTTGTGAATAGATATTGTTAGTCATTTATGTCCTGAAATAAGATATTGCGTAAATATTAGAGTTTCATTGGAAATTTACATGAATGTACTGTGAAACACCATTTGAGCAGTTATGTGCCCCATCAGTTGAGAAAGGTATTTGTAAATACGTTATGTCATTTGAGAATTACGACGGGCTAAAATGTAACATGAGCATCAAGATTTAAGGCACAATACAAGAATCCCAGTATAAAACAAAAATTGCATATAAAATTATGTAAAATAATCAAAGTGGTTTACTTTGACAATAAGATTAAATATTCAAAAACTAATAAAACATTGTCATTTGCACAATTTCATTTTTCTAACATTCTAATTCTAAAGCTAACAATAAAAAGCATCCTTAAAAATCACCAGTATTATTTCTAAATACGTATATTAATTTTAAAATCACTTTAGAAAATCCTCCGATTCTGAGAAAAAAGACCTACGACGTACTAAAAGTATTACGAAATCGTTGGAAATTCTTATTTTCATTCCACGTCTAAGTGAAACCAAAAAATTATTTGAAAGTACCATTGTTAAATTTTTGTTTTAAAGTTAATGTGCAAAATTTTCCAGTCCCAAGGAAAAGAGACCGAGTATTATGCAATCGTTGGAAAAACGATCGATCGTGCAATTGTTCATTCCATTCGCAATCAATTTGGCGTTTAATAAATAATGGTATCGAGATGCTCGCAATCGACGTAAACGCGATAATGAAAAACCGATTCGATAAGTAAGGCCAGATGCATTTGTCGTCTATCCGACGCGGCGAGCTTTTAGCAACATTTGTGGTTCTTTCGACCCACGCACACCGACGAGACCACTTGAATTAATTAAAAGTTTCGATAGTCCATTTAAATACACCAAAAGAGACGAGGAATACGTTCACGCTTATCGAACGGGGATTATTCGACAACGTCATTTTTCATCGCGATTCGAATCCATTTCGGTCGAATATCTTTATTTTTTAAGCAAATACTAACGCCACCGTTATCACTTGCGTTCAGCAGTTTTCGGGAACTGAAATTGCTGATGAAGCGTGGAATCGTTCAATGAAAACATCAGTCCGGTTTTCAGTTCTCTATGTAACGAAAATTGAAACAATATTCAATTAGAACACGCGTATAAAAACGTCCCCATCAAAAACAATTGAAATGTCAACGATGTCGAATAAATTTCTCGACGACCTGAATTTTGTCAGAAGTTTTAACAATTAATTAACATTGACTACCGCGATAGTCGAAAAAAGAATTCGAAAGAAGTCCTTGTTAAGAATAATAATTAAAAATACAATTTTTATCTAGGTGAATCGTAATTAATCTAAAACAATTCCGCATCGTCTCAAGAAGTCAGAATACCATTTACCAAAGTTTCACGTTAACATTAAATATTCTCTAAGCAAACACAGTTGCATCCGATAATTAATTTTCAGTGAGTACTTCTATTAACAACAGATCAGAATTCATTAATCCCCTACTTTATAATAACCCCAAGACTCGTGGACATTTTAAACAGAATTTAACAAGCACAAATATCACTCGACCTTTCTCAATTCTAACTAAACATTACTCGATTATCAATTATCATGCTTCGAGGTATACACTACAGACAGAATACATCTAAAACTGTCTTTCCCCTCAATAAATCACCAACAAAAACGTAGTCGTACAGTTCATAATTGAAATATAAATCACGGAGCGAAAGGCAGAATAATATTATTCTCTCAGAAAAGAACAGAAATAACCCGAAATAACAACCGAACGGATAGATAAATCTCCATCACAACAATTCCCCTATCGTTCCTTCCGTTCTCCGATACAAACCGGAAATTTTTATAATACCGAAACATCGTGGAGCCGCGTTCGCTGTCTGGTACCCGCCGATTTGAATTTAAAATCGTCTTCTCTGCCATGCAAAACATCGCGAAACAAACATACGGACACGAACCCCGGTTAAATGCACTGCCGAGAAGTTACGCGAGGAAAAAACGAGGAGAAGAAGAGAGACAGAGAAAGAGAAAGAGAGAGAGAAGAAAAAGAAAAGCAGGCTGAGAGAGGACTCGATTCCCGATATCTCGCACGCCTCGATATTACACACGCTCGCGCGCTCGATGTAACCTGCCTGGGGGAGAAAGATTTATGGTTGTCTAGCTACAGTCTGACAGATAAGAAACAACTGCCGCAATAATGCACGTAACGTCTGCTCGTCATTAATGCGGCAAGAACGCCGGCAGCATTCCAAGCGACTGCGGTCAACTTCTATCTATTCTTTCTTGTTCCGCCCGGTGTTACGGGATAGTAGGCGCTTTGTTAGAGTGTTCGTAGGTCATGAACGTGAGCCCGAGGTGCCGGGAGGGTGGTGAGAGTTTGGGCACGTGGCTCCCACCAAATTGCCCCGGGTTCTCGCTCGCGATGTTCTTATCTTTTCAGCAACCATTCTAATACTTCTGACAATTGCCACTTGTTTCGGATGTGTCGTATGCAGTTCGATTCACCTTGTTTTCTTTCTTTTGTTTGGTGCTTCCTTTAGGAGACATAGAGATGGAATTGATGGCTTTGATAGTTTTTTTTGTTAACAGTGGAATTAGCAGACATTTCAGGTGGAAGATTACATCGAAAAATTTAGACTCTCCAGTTTCTGGATTGAATTCATTAGTTCGTGATCGCTTTATGTATGTTATTTATCCATTTGTTAATGCAAGTTTGGACAATGATTGTTGCCTGAGAAGATAATCTATCACATTCGAAAGTGAATCTATAGTATCATTATTAATACTAGAAGTATGGTACCGGTGAAAATGACTGGTTTCGATTTTTTCGTTTTGTAATTGTTGATATTTTCATGGCATTGAATATTTGGAGTGGCTTTGAAAATTAATGACTTCACTTGAATACTATAATTAATGTATGAAGAAACTGAGAATCTATTGTTGTAGTTTTATAGGGATTACGTGTAATTAAGTAATTTTTTATTTTTAGTGGAACTTTTGTTTTTGTTGATGAGTGTTGAGTATGTAATGATTAAAGTACAGTTGTTAACTAGTATATTAAGCACAGTTCTCTCTTTCTAGGTTTTTATTTTCGATTATATTCGGTCGTAACTTAATTTGTTAATTTAACTTTCAGTGTAGCCTTGGTTTTAAATTAGAACTGTCAGCTGCACTTTATTTCCATGAAATATTAAATTCTTATAAACCATGCACTTATTCAATATATTAAAATTCTTCTATCCTCTAACATTCATATACAAACGTATAAAGTAAATAAAAAACTCTCCGCTAGAAAATATTCAAGGAAACAATGAACAAGCCTGAAAGCTGAAATATGATAAAGCTGAAATTAATATAACCCTTCTTAATTTCAATGGAAAATTACTTTTTTCGCACGCGAGCAACGTGAAAGTTAATGCGCTAAAAATAAAAGGGTCAAAGGTATGTATCTTTAAGCTTAGAGCAGTAAATGAGAAATGGTGTTTAGAGTCACGCGCGACCCACATCGTACAACGCACTCGATTAACAAAAAAGAAAGCAGGAGATAAATTACCACGTAATTACGGTGTCGTTAAATACCGAGGCAAAAACTGTGCTCGACAAAACGCGAGTAACGGCGGGAGTCGAAACTAAGGAAGCCGTAACGTTGATAACACTGTGTACACATCCGTGTAACTATGCCTACAGAGATATCACGTGCGAGTAATTGCGGTAGCAATCATCCGATTCTTAGTACAAATGTCTCCTTTGTAAGCGAACAAGCAACGCTGAATGAAAATATACTCTTGTATGGACGAATTCCCCGAAAACGACGTTCTTATCAGCTTTTCCCTGAGAATACGAATGTCACGTTGTTAGATGCAGCATGTATTGTTACAGGAGCGAAGATTTATAACGTAATTTATAAAACGAATAATCGAGATACGAATACACTTTATCTTCGGCATAATCATACACAATCAAACAGAGATTAGTTATTTTATTCGCGGTTGCGGAAATTTAAAACAATCTTAAACATTCGTGTAACGAAAAATGAAAAATAAAACGTTAGTTAGGTTTAAGTTATCAGACAATAATTTCTATGTAATTCCTGTCTTTTTTAGAGTAATGGAAACCAGAAATTTTGTGAAGAATTCATTAAGGTTATATTCAAGTTTAAAACGTTGTAGTCTATTAAGTAAAATATGTTTAAACTATTGTTCCTGTTTTTCAACATAAATAGTTATTAAGTAAATTTTGTTGTATTGTCTTCTGTATTCAATGTATTGAATAAATAGGTGCAATGTATTTTATTATAATATTACTATGAATTATTTCGTATTTAATATTTTAAATATAGCTTGCTTTTTCAGAAAATCTTACAATCTTTTTTCATTTGCGAAACGGGAATATTTTCTTCGAGTAATAGAAATGCACGTATTTTCAGAACACGAACTGCACCGGTATATTCTCCGATCACGTCCGCAACTTCACGCGAAATGAATTCAAATTATCAAGTAAATAATGCGAGCCAACAGCATTGAAACTTGAAGTGTTTCTGCGACAGGAGAAGAGTCAATGAACGGCCGAAAGACGGAACAAAAAATTATTTCCGTACAATTGCTTCGATTTTATCTATATCGAGTAATAATCTTCGAAGTGTTATTAATCCTTTGCATTCGGAAGCTTTTTCGCTAGGTATATTCACCATCTTCTAACGAAATAATAATGATATGTTTTACAACTAACAGAAATATAAACAAGACTAAAACTACCGAACAGTTAAATTGACTTTTTAATCGTATATTCGTGAAACTAATACATATTACGATAATTATTTCAAAGATTTTTATATCTTATTTTATATATACATTAATGGCCATCAGTGTCAAATATGAATTCTGAATAACAAATTGTCCTGGTGATTAATACCTGTAACCAAAGACAACACTGTAACCCTCGTCAACCAACCTTGCGAAGATCTGGCTTCAGACTGTAACAACTTTGCCAGTACTAGTTCCTATAAATAGTTATTTATTTCTTCAAGTTTAGAATAACCAATGATTTATGATTATTCAAAAATATTACATAAGATACTATACATACTTACTATACTATTAACGATACTTGAGCATTAAAACATTACAGTCAAAGTTTTAAATAAATTCTAAACTTTATCAGTTTTATATATAATTCCTACATAATTCCATTAATCCATCTAATATTAGTTTAATCGAACAAAAGCTTATCAATCCACTTCCACATAAAAATCTACAATTCTTAAACAAATAATTCAAAGACGTATGCGTTTCAATAAAATCTAATTTTACTTAAATCGAACAAAAGCTTATCAATCCACTTCCACATAAAAATCTACAACTCTTAAACAAATAATTCAAACACGTATGCGTTTCAATAAAATCTAATTTTACTTAAATCGAACAAAAGCTTATCAATCCACTTCCACATAAAAATCTACAACTCTTAAACAAGCAATTCAAACATCTATGCGTTCCAATAAAATTTCGAAACAAATCGTAAAATAAAGAGAAAAAGGGATCTTCCAAATCAATAGCTCAAACGTTCGAATCTATTACCGATGGACTGACCATCGAAGAGCCGGGCTAGGAGCACGTTATAACGAAAGCTCGTTATAGGAAACGGGAGAGCGTGTAATCACCAGATCTTGGCTTACATTCGGACAATGCACCGTTTGTCACCAGATACCGAGGCGCATTCGTACAGCATGCTATTGGAATTCCAGGTGTTATCTTGCTAACGATCAAGCACGAGCACGCACTTGCACGTTCCGGGGTCGGAGATCAAAGTAAAGATTGTTGCATCGATTTTTCGCGACACGGAGAAACCGAACCACTGCATACTGTCTTGCGTTACCTATCCAGTTCGAATGAATCCGATTGCATAAGCACGTGAAGAGCACTGTGCGTATTGTTACCTTCAAAGTTCTATCGGTGAACAAAGGACACTTTCCAATATTAAGCTGGCAAAATAAGTGCTGCAATTTATTTCGTATATTCATAATGCCAATCATTGTTATAATAATTTTTAGCATTTGGTTGTGGTTGAATGCAGGAATAATGAAATAAATAAATAAAAAGGATACGATTATTTATAAAGCATGAGTTGGCTGACCTTCTGTAGTAAATTAACTTCAGAAATTGTGTTAAAATTTGATTTTATTTGCTCTATTAAGAGTAATGGAATCTCATATTAATTCGGGTAAAATAAATCTCATTATCAGTTTCGGTATCTGCAAATACCGAAGTCTTTTAATTTTAAACTACTTGGTACGGAATAAAAGAATTAAATGATCAGACATGCATAGAAACTTCTAAACAAGTTCCATACTACATTCGACCGTCATCAATATCATTGAACCAATCAGAAATAAATATCCAGCCTAGTTTAAATAGTCTAGACGATTTTTTCACGCGCAGCAACACGACCGAATTTTTTGCGCGCCGAGGCGCAAAGTCGAGCTTCGATTGATGAAATCCGATTAGCGATAGACGGTTCGCAAATGCACACATCGGAACACGATTGATTCGAAAATTCCATTGCGCGAACGATAGACGTGACTTAGCATAATGCTATTTAAATACGGAACACCACGAAATTTCGAAAAGTAATTAGCTTATATTATTTAGCATTGGAAACACTTCATTAGCAATGAAAAACGATCTGATGATCTGAACTCGAAAGAGTTAAGCGACATTGATATTTGATAAATTCTATTTGAATTATTCGTCGGGAGTCTGATGCAGTATTCTAGAGCAAGAAGTTAACATTAGAATTACCAGACGAGTCAAAACTACCCATTCCTAATTCCTCCATTTTACAAATAAATTGATTTACCGACATGCAAACTAAATAAAAAGTGTCGTCTTTCGTTTCATTCTTTTACCTTTGTACCGCAACTTGAAAGTACACCAACAATTCCATTAACACTTCTTTTATTTCGCAACTATTGATATCTTAGAGGCGTTAAATATCCGAAACGATTAGAAAAATAAATAATTTCACTTCGATACTACAATCAATACACGAAGAAACCGAAAAGATCTATTGTTACCATTTATATAAGAATTGCATATTAAAGATGTTAAACGCTCGGTAGTTCTACTATTAATTTTTGTTTCGGTGCAATAAAAACATTAGCTAAATAAGAAAGCTAGAGAACGTCTTAAAGGTAAAGGAAAATTGTATCACACGAGGACCTTTGCTTATGACTGACAGCTTAAGTGCTAATCAACTATCAATACATGTGTTTCAATTGATCAGAACGCAACCGTAAGTTTATGTTCGCAAAATTCATACTAAAAAAAGTACATATTCAGAGACGAAACGGTTAAAAATATACTTAAGCTTTTAATTATTTCTAGCACTGCATTACGTGCTGTTAGCCTATAGTTCGACGCCGAGGCAAATTTGAATACCGAAACCGTGTCCCTTTAAGATACAGCCGCTTTAACTCTTCCGCAGCCGGCAATTCTAGGGCACATAAACCTGGGAGCTGTGTCCAACGTCTAAAATCTAGAACTGTCGCTGAAACAGGCGTGTAAATACGGGAAGCTTACTTTAAAATATCACGCTCCTAACCGTTTCTAACTGGATAGAAACAAACTGCGAAGTAAATTAGAAATGTAGCAATCTATTAAGTATTCCTGTCGGCATCACCCAGCATCGAACGTGATGAGAAACGGCACTGTAACATCGACAACAAATGTGTTCCACCGTAACTGAGCCAATCAATAAGTTTAACTTGATGGAAGGAAGACACGAATTCCATTGAGAGGAATTATAAATGCTTCCGAACAGCGCATCACCTCGTGCATCTGCTGAAAATTGCAGCGGATTTGAATCTATGAATGCTTGACTGTTGCTTCTAGAGTTTAATTTACAGTCATAAAATCCCTGAAGTTAATTAACCTTCGACGCGAACATCCTAATCATTTTTCTTATAAATAATAAGAAATGAAACTGAATTGTGCATAAAAAACTGCATACAGAACTATGATTGACACAAAACTGATTATATAACCGTTAAAACTCCTGTATTTTCGTAACAGACAGATGTAACGTTTTAAGATTCAAATGATATTGTTCGACGACACCTTTTTCTGACCTTTGAGAGACAGAAAATCATTTATATTTTTATCAAAATTAGAATTTAACGTTATTATACTGTATTATTCTCTAATTCTAAGGCTTGTTTGTATTTTCTTTAGAAATAATAATTATTAATAGTATTAATGTATACTGATGTTAACGTGTGTATGATACAATTCCATAGATAGACAAATGAAACTATAATTTAATCAATCTGCGCAGGACACCCTGTATACAGGGCAAGAAAGTAAATCAATGTCGAGAAGCTTAATTTTCACTACGGCACGTACCACGGCAACATGCGGAACGGAAGGTCAATCATGTGTCAGTTCGATAGATTTGAAGAGGCTTTGAATATTCCCCCTAATAAGAGGTTAGGTTAAGTTTTGGTAGGGTTCTCAGCCTCTGTAATTATCAGGAAATGTACTCTAATTGTATAGAAATTGCCTATGATTATAAAAGAGACAAAGCAATAACTTACGTGCAATGATCAGACAAAGCAATAACTTACGTGTCAAGGCAAAGAGACCACACAGTGTTAGTGTCAAGGGGAAAAGCACATACGTTCCTTTTAACCAGTTAACTGTGGAATTTAATTTGAAAAATTTCTCATTGTGCTCGCAATAAGATCAAATAGTAAAGCGTATACTCATCAGACGCGGAGCAAATGCATCTATAATATATTCTAACGAAAAACTAAAGCAAAACAAAGAAGAACTACACATTCATCTGGAGAAATAAATAATTTATCTTTGAAAAAATTAGTACCATTTTGCGTTTTAAGGTGACGTATATACTCGTCAAACACAGTTAACTGGTGGATGAAGAAAATATTTAATTCACGTTTTAACCATTTACACTCGTATAATCTCTAGTCAAGTTTCGTAAAAAAATGTATTTTACCTTTATAATATAATTCTTATAATAATTATTCTTACAAAGATTAATAAACCTTTTACTAAGAAAAATTAACTTCCTCCAGGTAACCAAGCCTACAAATGAGACCAGAAAGTTGAAACTCTGAATCACTGTTCTCGATCTTGCGATAAAATCTCGAACACGTTCAAATCGCTGAAACAATTAGTCACTGAACACTTTAGTACGTGTTAAGAGGTAATGTTTGATGATAAAATCTCTGCATTAATTTTCAGACCTAAAACTGTCGAAACCCTCCAATTGATCATAGTTCAAATTGCCATATACACATACCAGTTTTACGAATAAACCATTTACACATCTGTAACCATTAAAAATGATTATCAATGGACATTACGTTAACACTATAATTATTACATTTACAACAAAGTACATAAAACAGTTAATTTCTTTTATATCAACATTATATTCCTATCACTTCGAATAATCAGAATAAATACTCCAAAAAAATTAATGTTCATAATCGTTGGTTATTTTTCTTCATATTGCCGAATCAATTTTCACTCTCATTATCCTCGTCTCCTTCCAAGATTAATATATACGATTTTTAATCTGGTCTACACCTGTTTAAGTAGGTCGCGCGTAGCGTGCCTCATCATTCGAGTGGTAAACTGGGTTATTCGATGGCGAATGGGCTGTGACACCCCGTTAAAGAATACTTGATCCACCACCTTTCGTTCTTCATGACGAACGACGGATTAAAAGAGAGTTGAAACGACGAGGTCGACCGTCAATTTCGGGAAAACTTTAATTCGAACAATTAGACCGTAACCTTGGACACGGTTTACCGTCCCCATTGGCTGCGTGCTACGAGCGTGTCTGCTATTCTCGCTACTGGCAGACGCCAAACGTAAACAAAATCAACGATAACGACATACGATGGTCGCTACAACGACCAAGATACGACGAACCCAGAGCACCAAAATCGGAGTTGGATAAAATACCATTTGATTATATTACATTTTAGAAGTAATAATTAAAACGCAAGTTTCAATCGATTTCAATAATTTTAATGAAGTACAACACCTGTAATTATTAATTAGAACTCACCGTAATCACTTCGATTTGAATTATATAATAACTTGATAACTGATATATAATTGATATAATAACTTAATAACGACGATCAACGAAACTAATTGCAAAAGATAATTTATGGAATCAACTGTTATATTTGAATAAAGCAGATTATATTTTATTCAATTATGCTTGGAATCTAATTATTCTTTTAACCACTATTGCAGAGCAATTTTGAATTTGGAGGGTATAATAAATTTAATTAACATCGATGCGGATTATGGATACATGTTTGAGTTTAAAAGAATATTAAATAATGCCTATATAATTTGAAACTTGAGGAAATTGAGGTAATCTTGTGCAGGTAAGTGATGTTTGTAGGGACTTTGCGAAGATATAGATTTTTATAAGATGTAACTTTTGATACTTTGCAGTGTAATGAGTTCCTGATTTGTATCCTTTGTATACGGAACCAAAATGTTCATAGTATTTGAAGTTTTAATATTCGACATTTTTTATAGAAATGTTCGTTATGTGAAAAGTATTCAAAGAATGAAGAGCAAGAGAAATTGCAAAATATTCTGACAGGAACAGAAAAGAATTGGCACTGCAATGGAAATACACATAGTCACTCAGTGATTCGCGAAAGGGTTGAAACACGTGAGTGTGCAAAACAGAAGGGAACAAGTATTTCAATAAAATGTCATGTACCTTTAAATTCTTCGGATTCTCAGAAAACTCTGCTTCGAAAAATGCTACCAATCTTTCATTTTAGAATTCTTACGAGTTTCGCATACCCTTGAACTCCGCAGTAACCGAATTAAAGGTAAATGTCAAGGATTCTCCGACATAAAGTCACAGAAGTTAATCCCTCGTTTTATAATGCCGAGCCAGACACGTGGCGAAGACATTTAATTGAATTTAATCAATAAAGGTGCACTTCAAGTTCGTAGCAAGAAAAATACCATTTTGCATTTACAAATATTAAACTATTATCAGCTTAAGTATTTACGCGATTTACTTTCTTGTTACAAAAACTCAGAAAACAAGATGTTAAAAAACAAGTCCACAGAAACGTCCCTGCAAACCTAAAGTTTACCTTAAACTCCACAGTGACAACAAAACGTCAAAGACACACCAACACACAATCACAAAAACCAAAGAAACACAGACTCCCCAAGTACCTAAAAGATTCCTCCCTACGCAGTAACTTCCACCCCAAACATCACACTAACCCAATAAAAATCAAATATAAGAAGCACCCCAACGCACAACCACAAAAACCAACAAACCACCCCAACATTCCCCAGGACCATCCTCAATAAAAACCCCTAAAATCCACCAGCACACCTCAAGCCCCGAAAAAACCAGCTCAACGGCTAATTTCACTACGTTACACAAGGGGTTGAAACCGTGACGATCGCACTTATCGCTCCACGAGAAACGCCACGAGGTCAAGCGTGCAACGCAGTGCGCCTTGTCAGGGGGATCGACTTACCTAGCAGTTAATCGGCCAGGGGGAACGTCCTCGCGGTAATATCTCCGTTACCATTCACACACTTCCGCGCACTGGACACACGCGAAGAACGCCGGTTGCAACCCCGCCGAAACCAGGTTCACCGGGGAGTGCAAACGATTCCGTACCGCACCAAAAAAATTAAAAAAAAAAGGAAGTATAAAAGCTGCGAGCTGTCGAACCAATGCGACCCGTTTTCTTCGTGTTCCGAAAGGAACGCACACAGTAGGGAGACGCGCGTGAAGGGTAAACGTCGAACGAGGGAGGTGAAGCGAGAGGGGATTACGCGACAGAACGGTTGACAGTGGTGTCAAGTTCACGCGGATCGCGAACAAGAAATATCGCACGACACCCTCGATACTCGCGCGCCGAGAGACCGGCTTCGACTGTCGAGCGATGCCTGACTCGACCCGCTGGTCGCCACCGCTGTCAACGACACGCGGACCACGCACCCTCTCTCGCGTCTACGAGCCTCTCTCTTTCTCTCTCTCTCTCTCCTCTCGCTTGATTCTACCCCCTCCCGCAGCAACTCGTATCGTTGGGTCGCGACTACGCTATCTTTTCCCCCTGAAACCGACGTGGCGCCCCTCCACCCACGCCGTTCACCGCCGACGCGAACCCTCGCGAGCCGGCTACCGTCGAATCAACGCGCATGCGACCGTCTTCCGTTCCGCGGGAGGAACGAATTTCGAGCGTGTCGGGATGCGCGGTGAGTTGTAATTGAAATCATGTGGGATTAACTGAAGAGTTAACACTAGGCTTACCGAGCCAGTCACTTTGACGCGTATTGAATTTTATAAACGTTGTGTGGCAAATTATCGAGGCGATTTTCATTGCAATTACACGGGTCTTCATTGTCTGTCTTTAACCTTTCGTGGACGAAGATTCTTTGAAATATACGAAACCTTCGGCAGATGAAATTAAATTATGTGTTAATTGATTAATTAGTAGGAAAAGCTGTTCGATCTTGCTGTTCGAGTAGTTAGCCCTTTGCACTCGGGAGGTGACTCGCAGTCAACACTTGATTTGACGCTTTGACGATTTAAATGGACGAACATCAATTTTTCTAGAACTATAGAACAAGTTGCAGGGTAGACGTCTAATAAATCTAGTGTTCAGCAGACGAGATTGTTTTCCAATTCTAACGTTTGTTTTTATGAAATACTGAATTATGCATCGGAGTCTTGATTAGATTGCGCTGGAAATTAATTCAGGGATTTGGTAAAGTCTGGCGTGAGGAATTTGGTTTTCATCTGTTTTACGGAGATGTGTAGTTTTGTTTATTAACACTGGAACTACCGATAATGTGATTGGTATGTAATTCTTATGAAAATTAGGATAATAGATTTTTGTTTATTTCTAAAATCACTCATTATAATATGAAAGTGCAGCTATTGATTTGTAAAATAATTTTGGATATTTGATACTCTTATGATAGAATTGCGAAATAAGAAAACTGAAACCAAACATTTTATCTGATTCGGTAGCTCTAGTGTTAATCATTTTGTATAGAGTGATACATTTCAAAAGAATCTAGTATGTGTAATGTAACAAAACTATCGATATTCTTTTATTTTAACATATTATAATAAATTATTCTTCTATAGCTCTTATAGCAATAATGTTTACTGGGAAATTACTAAAGAAACTAATTCAGTAATAGCTAAACTGAAACATAAAATTTCTCTAAAGAAATTATAGTTTCTAAATAAAAATATTCAATTGATCTTCAAACAGTACACTCCAGAAGTCGAATGCTCAATTTTTAATTATTAATATTTCTAAGATGCAACCTTAACTTCCAACAAAAAAAATAATTCTCCAAAATGAATTTCAACGAAGAACATCCACTCTTTCGATTTCGTGTTCTATATTTTTTGGTACACCCAGTGTATACATCTGACGCGACTCAAAGTGACTGCTGACCCATCACAAGTGACACACTGCGGGAACAGTTGTTCGGTCTTTCTTGACCCTGTTCAGGTTTTTTTCTCTCCGTTGAGCCAGGTCGCGCACGCCAGATGTTTGCCGAAGAACGAGCCGGAGAATTTCTATCGGAATGACGTTCCGCGGCAGCGATCGTTTGAGGTAGATCGTACGGTTAACGGTGTGGCAATAAGCGTAGCGGAGCCTTAACAATCTGAGTGTTACGTCAGTCATATATGGGTGACACGGTTTTTGGTTCGCAGCTAACAAGTCATTTTTCCGGTGCGGTATTGGATAAAGCGAATGTAATTGGAGTGTACGAGATTCAAGGAGGTTAAATGAATAACTGCCGTGATAAGTAGACTGCACGCCTGCACTCGGAGAAAACAATAAAATAAGGAACTTCGGACGCAGAGAAGCATTTGTGTCCCTTGCTTGATCAATGAAGACACTTCGTGGAAGAAACATGTTTCTACTTAACGCCAGATTTACGGATATTTACAGTATAGTTTGTCCTATTGTTCTTAGAAAGATTGATATTCGTTTATTTAGATTTTAGAAATTAGAGGGTTAAAAGTAAACAATTGGTATATATTTGTGTAACTGTCAAATTGATCCAAATGTTTACCAAATAATATTTATAAAATTCAATGTGAGTCAAATTGACTCGTTCCGCAAATCTAGTGTTAATGGCACTGGGAATTTTTAAGGGAATAACAGATAATTTGTAGAAACAGTAAATAAATAGAAATATACTTCTTTTATTATAAGTTTTACTTCTTACTTTTTTAGATTCTCGCGATGACTCTCATTATATCTTTTCATGGAAATCTCAGAATGCAAATGAAGTATATAAAAGTTTGAATATTTTGTTGGGTAGTCATTTTAATAAACCATTAGCTCCTAATATAATTCCATCAGAACGAAGGCAATAAATTAACTTACGTTGAAACTGTTTTAATTGTACAAATATGATAGCTCGAGATCTACAGTTCTCCAAGCTTATTTTTATCATAGAAAACAAATAAATGGTCTCAACGTAAAAATGCACAATAAACGGATAGTAAGTTAACGGCATCCGGAAAACTCAGAATCACGCAAACGCGTCAGTCATAACGAGATAATTTTAGTTTTTTAGAGAATTCCAGTTGCAATCTACATGTGTGTTTCTATCGCAACTCGAATCAGCGCTGACCATCAAAATGTCACTGACAGTTTGCTCTTGTCCCATCGTGCATACAAAATGAGCGAGGTTACATAATACCTGACCTTGTTTCTTCGTACAGAAGCCTCCCCTGCCACCTCGACTGCTATTAATCTTCACGATAAACCAATTACCTTCGAGAAAGACCGGTCGAACTGTAATCCGCTTAAGAATTTCTGCATTCGTTCTCGCGGCTAATTCATCTCGTATTTTCCACATTTACTTAATTCTCGGGAAATTAGTAAGCATTTAAAAGGGAACAAGGTATATTGCGCAGAAGTTATGAATGGATATTTTCAACGAAAATGAGGATGGCTGTGATAGCATAAAGTATTATTTAATATTGATACTACTACTTTCTTTATTGAATAATTGTATTTATCAAAAAGAGAAAAACTTCTACTAAGTCTTGAAATAAAATTCTCCCAGATTTAGGTAATTATTAACAATACCGTGAAACATGAAGTTTCAAAACAAGGAATTTGATTATTGTATTATACGAGAATTATTTGTTGCAAATCAATGTTCGTAAATTATCTTCTGAAAAATCGTAATAAATGATAAATTACACAACAGATGAGGATCTTTACAAAGTAAAACAAGATGCCTGCAAACTATTAAAGAAAAATTCTAGTTATTTTTTTCATTTTTCTTACTACAATTCACTATTTTATCTCTTTAACAATTATTGTATAAAAATTCATGCTCTAAAGTCGAATAATAACATGAACTTGCCATCCAATAACCAAGACATTTCTGACATTATTAAATTCAACGCTTGTAATTTTATTTTAACATCTTCCCGCCATTTTGATCTTTGATTCAGCCATACAAAATCAAAAATATACCTTCAACTTACCTAAACAATCCATATTGTCAACCCTTTGCAAACGAGAATATTTTAAACTTACGAAAACTTGATCGCAAAAAAAAACTGAATTTATTCATTCGCAGTTTCCGAATTTAGGTATCACAACTCGAAATCATTATGGCGACATTCGTTCGCCGAGGGTCAACGATAACCCGCAGAGAACACATTTAATCAGAATTCTCCTTATTTCAGTGTCGTGCACCCTCGTAACTTGCAACCCTGTTTCCACACGTTTCCTTACACTTTATACATCAAGGTGGAAAGGAGACAAGGTTGTCGAGTGTCTCGGGGGACGGTTAGCCATCTGTGTTTCCGTGACGAAAGAAATCGAGCCATTACGAGCGAGTCGTTCCGCAGATTTAAATTCTAATTCGAGGTCGGCGACGGTAGGGCTCGGTTAAGTTCGCCAAGCGAGGCGAACTAATGCCCCCGCCCAGCGAGGCCCCCGAAGGAATTTGTAAATTCGACGGTGGAAGTTTTAATCGTCCATCAGGGAAGAAACGAGCAGCACGAACTTTTCGCATAATAATTCTTTCCTAGGTTTCCCGCGATGGGCCCGCGCGCTACGTCGACCGGGAAAATGAGGAGGAACGATTTTCGCGAGGGAACGAATATTTCCTGCAACTACGGATACCCCGCGAAGTAACCCTTCAACTATATTTCCTTTTTATTATTCGCGATTCGACTTAACGCCTGGTTAAATATCTTCAACTTTTAACCGACGCTTGGGACGATCATTTCTCGGTAAGTGGAGATTTAGAGGATACTTCGATGCAGTTTTTAACTTCTTTTAATGGGAGTCGTAATTGTGAATAGTCAAATGTAGAAAAAGATTCATTTTGAGGAAATATTGTCTTCGCGTGTCTCTTTATTACAATCGTAGAATACTTTTAGTATATTTATTTTATAGTGACAATGGTAAAGATTTTCAGATGAATCGAAGTGAGATTGAAATGTGAATAGATCGACCCCTAAGTAATCAACGCAAACGTGGTTAATCCTTTGGTTACAACATTTTGCGTCAGCACGTATTCGCAGCATAAACAATCTTATCAAATTTCCACAAGAACACAAGTGCAGAAGAAAATACATAAACAAACATCCAGGTACATAACAACCCACCCAAGAATTAAACAAACCTTCACCAGTTTCAAAGTGCACATTCAACAATCACAAAACCAAGCTAACCTGCAATCCCCAAAGAAAGCACCCCGCTTTTCAACGCGAATTCCCAAAAAACATCCCCTTAAATCGAAGAAATCGATTCGACCTTGTGCCTCATCCATACGTAAACAGTAATCCCTAAAAAAAGGCTGCGTCGCATGTTGTACGAGGGGCGACAGGGAGATTCTTTCAAAATTTAAATGGTCGTCGTCTGCGCAGATTCTCGGGGAATCACAGGGATCCGTGCTGGATTTGAGTGTCGATCAAATCTGACGCCGAGGCGGTCGTTTAAATTTCACGAGACCCGTTGCTGCGCGAGATAGCTTCCTCCGGCGAGTCCGAGCCGCTTCGGGGTCCAGTTTTTACGAAGCGGATGCTTACGTCTTCGGCTCGTTGACGACTCGCGTCCCGTCTTCTAGTCGTATCCGAGGTCGCGGGTTCAGTGGCCGGTTGCAGGGTTAACCTGGCCAGGACTATTTCTCCGGGGATCGAGCGCCTGGCGTTTTTACGAGCGACCACAACGCGCGACACATACCGTTGACTGATGCGTTGGATGACCAATCCACGTTATCTACCACGCGCCGCGTTGACCTAATGATTCACTGTTTTCGGGCATCTGCAGCTTGTCTGGCCAGAACGGGGAAATTGAGGGGAACACAGTTTACCCTCTCCTTGGTGTAACCCTGACTTCTGCGGCGGTTGCGGAGGTTGTTGGAGGATGTCTGCTGACGAGAAATGAGGTAGTGGAAGGGATAAGACAGAGTGGGGACATGAAACTGCTTGGTTGCTTTCTGGCTTCACTCTCTCCAGCAGAGCCACCTACAAAGTCTGAGTCACGACAATTAGAGTTCATCTCTGAAGGCCTTCATACTGTCCACAGACGATATCTTTTCATTTCTCCATTGAGCTGAAGGAGCAAGTACGGAAAGGACCGGGATTATTCGATTATAGTTTGACAAAGTCGGAGAATGAATATAATGAGAAGTGAGAGAATCCTGCGAGCATCGAGGGTTGAGGCGTGAGACTTCAAAATACCGCACGCATCAGATATAAACATACAATAAAGGAAATATCAGTTTCATTAATTTCGATCTTACTTTCTCAAGTAGTGCCAGTGGATTGCAGCTATAAACGATGAGTTTGAGTTTTCCGAAGTTTCGTGATACATGTTGCATTCAAACAAAAAGTAGAAAAGGCTCAATCTATCGCTGCGTGTTCCCGCGTGTTTTGGGCCCTAAGGTTTAGTCATCCTCGTCCTTTTTCTTGGATATTTTAAGATAGAAGCGGCCGAATTGCAAGCAGCATAGAGCATTCGAATTCTGAACCTAGCACCGAAACTCTGTTGAACTCGCTACTCCGCAAGCTTTATGTTTACGTCGTCTACAGTAATAATGCGAAAAATAATGTATTGTATAATATTTACTCATGCGACTTCAGTATTGAAATATGTTTATATTTTCGCTTGTCGATCTTTTCACCCGGTATGCAATAGATGATTTGGTGTCTAACTGGATGGCGAAAGGGCGAAAATGGTCTTTCGCTTTGTGGTTTGTTTATAGTTTTAATTGTTTATGCGTCAATAGGTTGGCGAATAGCAAATTAGTATTGTAAATAAAATGAGTACTGACCAATTGGGCGCAGGTTCCTCAGCCTAGCCATGAAGTAGATAATCTCACCATAAAACTATTGGGGGATGATTCAACGTCCACCTGGATGGCAAAAATCAAGGGAGATTATTCACTGTGTTATTTGTTTATGGTTTTAATTGTTTACGCGTAACCAGATTGGCGAATAGGAAATTAGCATGGCGAATGAAATGAGTACTGACCAATCAAACCCACATTCCTCAGCCTAGTCATCAAGTAATCTTACAATGCTATTATAAGGGGGAGGTTTACTAATAATTTTAATTTTCTACTGAGTAATCTGAAAATTGTCCATGCTTGGAGAATTAAAATAAAATCATTGAATGATCTTCAAGAAAAGAATTACGTAGATTGTCAAGAGATTATATCTACGGTATTTAATGTTCGTCAAACTAATTCCATGAAACTAATGTTGAAATATTATTTTATCTGGATTGTAAGCTTTTGTTATTTTAAGTCACGTTTGAAATATATTCTCGGTAAACTTTACTCAACTCTGAGAATAATCCTCTCGCGATCAGAGAAAATAATAAATTTCAAATATATTACTGTTATTAATAGCCGGCGCCGACAGATGTTGACGTCAGCCTTCGAAGACATGCATTATTTACGAATGGGACAGGAATTCTCCTAATGAACGTTATGAAACTCTTATAAGAATCACAGCACAGTGGATTTCATTAGATTTTTTCGTGTGTGGCAATTGTTTCTAAGATAATGTAAAATTATTCGTGACTGTTTATCCACCGTAGAAACTCGAACTCGTTAACTGCGGAGGGTCTAGATAAGTGGCCGCAACAATGTATAAATCGACGATTATCTGTCTCCCACTCAGCGTGTAAGCGAGCCTGGGTAAACGTAAACAAGATGGAGTCATATTTCGCACGGCGCTCGACACTTCAAACGCGTGCCGCGCGAGTGTCGGTGTACCAATTACCGTCGCAAAGTGGAAACTCCTTACTTTTGAGTAGAATCTTTATACGAATTTTACTCAGAGATTGGTGAAACCTTCCCGATCAATGTATATCTAGAAATATCATTTTTCAAATACCTATTAACGCTTATGTCAATTTTAAAAAATTATAAGACTTGAAGTAATGTTACATTGATTTGAAAATTGAGTAAAGTTACAGTGATTTACTTTGAAGCATGAAAATACAATAGAAAATAATATAATTCATTAGATAAGATACAAAGAAGATTACCGGATTAACATTTCTTAATTTAAGTATTAATTAATATTATTAGGCATCTTTTATTATTTTCATGTTATTCCCAGCTACAATTATTACATGCAATTCATTTCTCTAGATAGAAATCACTGCAATCCTTTATTTTATAATTTTTTCTTGACTAATTTCAAAACAGTTATTTAACGATTAATAATTTCCTAGCACAAAAAGTAATTACTCGTTGCATTAAAATTATTCAAAACGAATGTTCATTTTGACAGTTAGTTGACTATAAAATTTATTTAAAAATTTTAATATAAGTTAAGTATTCATAAAGATAAAACAACCCTCTTCTTTAATTGATTTTGTTTCAACAGAATAACATTCGTGTTCATTAAATTAAATGCCGAAACCTTTGCCGTGAATCTGGCTTGAATTTATAAAGGTAGGGAGTTCAATTATTTATAATACAAATCAAATGGCAACTTAATTAACAGAAAAAATTTTCATTTAAAGGTTAAACTGTTCTTGATCGCTTCGAGATCGTTTTTATGGTATCGTTTAAAGGACGGTAAGAATAAATTGGATTCACTTACAATTAGCAAGAATAACGGGATCAGAACATTTCGAAGCACATTATACGGACTGAGGGCCATTACACACGTCTGTAATTAACGCTGATTATTATTCAAGAACCGTGTTGCCCTATCGAAATTCGTTCTGTGCGACTTGTCGGTGGATAGCTGCCACTTAAAATGCATGACATCTCCTGGCCGAACGACATTGAAAGTGTTTCAAGAATGTACATTACGTATACACCGAAAATTTGGCATTATCGGAGATCCTATCATTTCGACGTTAAAATAAATAAATTATTTGGGCAAGAATGTCCACGGAAATTATTTAATATGTATCGCATTCACCGAGTTCTCTTGAACTTTAGAAGGAAATTTCACAACAATTTTCTCTTTATCGAGTTAAAGTTTTTGAAATCGTGAAAAACAAATGCATTGAAAGGAATAACGAGATTTTGTATTCACTTAACGAAATACAGAATGTAAGAATTAAATAATATTTTTACTTCGATAAACTGGTGTGCCTTAAATAGATTATATTTTACTATGTTTTTATTTGGAACGGTTGAACTCGAAACAAAATTGTTTATAGATAATTTGTTTCGTGTTGATGTATTTTAGAAATGGTTTTAAGTAGGTTTATTAGCATTATTTTTAAAAAAACAATATATTATGCAGTTTTAAATATGAAAATCTGTAAAAGTTTTCGTGTTACTGCATTATTAACACTTCATATCAGAATATAATCCCCATCTGGAGGATTATCGGGATAATCATTTAACATTGATATGTACGTGCACGCTTTGCACGGTTCAACAATCAGTTCGGTAGTTCATCCCATAATAATTCATTAATTGCTAGCTTTCTTTGGAAAGTTCCCGAATTTCCATATCAATAAATAAGTAAAGTGCGAATTACTGAAACATATGAATTGTAAATGACACCTCATTAGATAGAGCATTAACGTTCTGAACACAATGTTAATATATTCAACGAAACAAACTCATAGAACCTAAAAGTACATTATCACAAAACTAGAAAAAAATCTACTATCTAACACATTTCAAAACAACAAAATCAAAGATACTTAATAATCAGACTGAAAAATATCAACTTATGGAAAATTTAAATGCAAAATTGCACAGGATACTTATGACAACAAGAAATATACAAAATATATGAAATGCAATGCCCTTTATGTCTATTAAAAGAACACATTCAAATGTGTTCTAATTATATACTGAAAAATTGCGTGGAGCTCAGCAAACTATTAACACTACTTCTATCGAAGGTGTCGAAAGACACCTTTTGAAATTCTAATTTGAAATTATTTTCTCAGTTTAATCATTTCTTCTCAATTGAATTTCGTGCATTTCCTATGGTTAATTTTATAATCGTTATTGGAAAAATTAAAAAGTCAATTCAGAATATACGACTAAACTTGAAAAATAATTGTAAGTTAAAACTTCGAAAGTTGTCTTTTGACACCTTCGGTAGAAATAGTGTTAATAATTAATTAAAATATTAGTGGAATGTTTTAAGAATCCGCAATACTTGTTTCTCACTATCCTGGCACGATCGAAAACAATCGGCTCGCGACATCCGATTTATTTTCGTTTAAACGTTTCTCCTGACAAACAAAGCACCGCGAAGATGAAAAAGCGCCGATGCTGGAGGGTAGACGCACGTGCGTTCGGCTTCGACAGTGTCAATCGCGGTGCTTCCCCTTTGAATTTTCTTAGCACCGCTTCAGTTAGTCAGCGAGACGCGTGCAGAGAACATCGTCGAGGCTCTCTGGGGACAATAGAGACACATAACCAGCCGACCGACTTCCTCTCACCGAGTTTTCACTTTCCTTCGGAAATAAGACAATTTACACGATGCTGCCGATAACGTAAGAACCATCGCAACGTTCCTTTACAAATTTCCACTCGAAAATTCTATCCATTTTCAACGAGCTCGCGGAAATCCTCCAAAGTTTCCTCGTGCTTTTACTGCCATTGTTGGAAGCGCATGGAATATTTTTTTCAATGTGTCTCCTACATTGAAAAAAACGGAGCTGACCCGACGTTTCGATAGAATTTGTTATATGTTTATACAAACGGAGGAATTTTGGTTCGTTTTCATACGCGAGTGTAAAGTGCCTGTGAAGATTTCTATGTCACCTTGTTGCGCATTATATATCTTCGCGTTTCGAACTTTCCCTTGATTGTATTGAAAATAAGAAATATTTTGGAGAAAATCTACTCAATTATGTTAGATATAAGATGTGTTAAAGATAAGGAATATTTTGAAGAAATTACTGCACGAAGTGGTGGTAGAAGTTCGTTAAATGTAACGAAGAAAGTTTCGACGAAGTAAATGTTATTTTATTAATTCGAGTTTTTGGGGAAATATGAGAATTTCTTCAGGTAAAATGTTGCACGCCACCTATGAACGGCGAGGATAAAAAAAAAATTAGTTGAATAGAGAGCTTAACCCGTCCCTTTCCTGGGAAACTTACTTCAATTACGTATATCTAGTTCGAAAGAAAGTTTGTGTCTGTAAAGTTTGGTCTGGTGGGATGGCATTTCGTGCGCGGGAGCCTAATAATTTCACAGACTAGACTTTTTACTCCCGATTTCTCGTTTTTCGAGATTTATTTTAACGAGTAACGTCAGTTCGCCGCGAACTTTCCGCAGCCATGTTACACGTAATTTAATAGTGCGTAATTTCAGAAAGCGGAAACCGGATGACATTCCCAAACGACGGAGTTTTGGAAAAACCACAATTTACACCTGCTCCAATTGCCAATACAAAAGTAATCGACAATTCAATGTAGATAGACACAAGCAGAGGATCCACGTGACCCACAAGATACGCCACTGTTGCGGTAAGTGAATATCAATTTTTACAATTCAGATTATAATCATATTAGTTATTTGAACAAATATTTTTAACTGTAAAATCTTCGTTGAAATTGGAATCCTTAGTAAATAAATTATAATTCAGGAATAGATTATGTTCTGCTACTTTTGATTACTTTACCTTGAGTTCATACTCGTTTAATTATTTAGAAACAAGTGTATTTTGTGGATTTTCCTATGCTTCACGTAAAAGGATTTATTGTTAAATAACAAAATTAAATTGTTGTTGATTAATCATCCTAATAGCTGTCCGTCATCGTTAAAAATTTTAGAAACATAAGAAAATTAAAGAAAAGATGTTACGTGCGAGAAAATTGATTTTTGTTACTCGTAAAGAAAAAAATGTCAAATAAAATCATTTTATAAATCTTGTGATCAATTTCCAATTTATAATAATTGTGATCCTATAGTTTGCAATGTAACATTCTCCAAATGGCAGAATTTAATTCATAAATCAAAAAGCTAATATAAAACTGTTTGAATGAAAATCGAAAGAAAATTAAATGTATGTACTCCATTATAAATGTAAATTTCTCCATTTATTTAAAGAAACTATCAAATCATTAATTCCTTTCACTTCTCACAAGAGTAATTTATTTTTGCTCGAAAGTGATGTTGCTTTGGTTAGATTTTGAATGGATCGCAGGCTGAAACAAAATTGGAAATTAATGGTGAAACGCGACGCGGAGACAAAGTTGTTTAATAAACCGAGCCCTGCGTCCTTTATTTCGGAGATCGGTTCGATTATCGCGACGCGGTCCAAACAAACCGAGCGATGTAGTGGATCGGGAATCTGACCATGCCGCGCGTTCTTTGTTGTTTCTCCATCCCGCTTAGATAAAACCGTCAGTCGGCCTTTTGAAGCGTTCTCCAATAATAATCCAATGTTCGGGTGTCAATTCCGTCCTCTCATTTCGCCTTTGCAATCCGTTGCGGGATTTTTATCGTCGGCCTCGCACGCGACGAATGAATCAATAAATAAATGGATCCGAAACGGAACGATTCACTTGAAGTTGTCGAGTTATATACATATATTTGAGTACAAATTTTAGTAGTATACAATTATCAATTTTGAAACTCGCTTATGAAACATTTATACAAGCTATAGGTAAATTATTTAATCTTTTAAGAAATTGATTTTAAAAAGTGTGTCAAACAGAAACGACTTATTTTATTACTTTGCTAAATGAATATTTATAAATTATCTATTCTTCTTTGTTATCTTTGGTGTTTTTAGGCAGATAGATTGTAAGGAATTAGAAATCTTCAATTTATACATACTCCCAAGAAAAATAATCGTATCAATAATTAAATTTAAATTTATATTCAAACAAATGATAAATATTGAACTAAATAGTAAAAATATTAATATATGAAAACAATATAAAATGTTGATGATTAAATGTTTCATTGAGTATGTAATGACAATTACAAAATGAAGAACAAAGAATAATGTAAAACAACTATCCGAAAAACAGAAAAAAGACACGATTTCGCTTCCCTCTTTTCTCTCTCACTCTCGCACGCAAACACTTGAGAGTCATCATACTTAATATTCAAATTCCGGATCACAGCTTGCCTATCATTGTTGATTAGGCGCCGTTCGTTTACCGCAAAGACGAACGGCCCTCTCCAAAAACGCGCGTTCTTTATTTTCGAAGACGGCCGATCGCGCCAACGGCTCGGTTTCCTATATAAATAACGTATAAAACAATCAATCATCTATCTTTCACAGGGAAACAATTCTTCACCAAGGGAAGCTATTATGTCCACTGCGAAAAAAGCCATCCTCACAGCCGGTTGCACTCGATCACATCTCGAAGCAAATACAAAATCACCCACGAATCGGTTACAAGGACTGACGACGAAGAAGCCGATCACTCGCACGCTGATTACGAAAGCAAACCCTCGTACGAAGTGCAATTCGAGCGGAGATACTCGGAGAGGGTCCGACTAAGGAAAAAAAAGGCAGTAGAATCCGAAGTGAGCTTAAGCTACTCGTTCACGTACAGCGACGTCGACATGGAGAACATGCCCCTGATAAGTTTCCTCACCGATCGGAGGCTGAAACAGTACCTGAAAAGACTAACGGAGTCGCAGTTGGCGAGCAACAATAACAAGAAATCAGAAGATACAAGTCGTACCCTAAACTTCGCCATCTCGTCGCAGCAGGACATGGAAAAGGCGCGGCCCGAAGATGGCGAATTGAACGTTAAAGACGTTTCCGATTCGACTGTTGCCGCGATTTCGCAGGAATTGCCGGTGAAGAAGCTTATTTTGCACCGGTTCAGAACGAACGTTACCCGGAAATTCGGGACACCGTTATGGGAGCAAAATAATAATGTCTCTAGCCAAGTGAGTTTCGCGGAGAATCGAAGCAACGACTCGAACCCGGTGCGGCAGAGTCACGCGAAAGCGTCAATGCGATGGTTGGACAAGGAGAACGTGTCGACGTTCTCGTTCAGCATGGAACAGCTTCATATAGAGCTGGACAGGGGTATCGCGGTCCCGGATGTCTCCCAAGTACACCGAGACTTTCTGGAGGCGATTGATTTTGATAAGTATAGGATATTTTAAATGTTGGCGTTGGAGAGATGAATGGTTGAGAGGTACTACTAGAACACTTGATGACTAACCAAGGAAGGTTTTCAACTAGGACATCCTGACTTTGATGAAACTTATGTGAAGCATGGTTCTCGAGAAAATATTTAACACTATTTTTTCTTATTGCCTAATATCCACTTTGAAGGGGTGAAAACAAAGTTCAGGATTGAAATTGCACCTTTTACATCTCTGAAACTAGGGGGTGTAGGAAATTAAATTCTTCTTAAATTATTCGTCTCAAAATGGACAATTTAGATTTCTTTTATACACCCAGTAGTTTCAGAGATATACAAAATCTACTTTCAACTCTTTCAATCCTTTCAACCTAAAAGATTCCCTTATAGGCTAAGAACTTCGGGTGATAGATCGGTGTTGATTGTTTATCGCCTAATTTTCTGATGATCTCATCTCTTAATTTGTGATGTCTTCGATTGTTAATTTACTGTTCTTCAATATGGTTAGGCATATCCAATTAAGACTATGACGTTATAGAATAGAAAGACATCTCTTGCTCTTGTGCTGTTGCACTAGACATCAAGTCATGTCCCAACTACTTGTTCGTTGTTCAGAAGAGCTTCAAACTGTCATATAGATAAGAGGGTTTATGTATGTGTGTTGTTCATAGTTTTAATTGGTTATGTGCAATCGTATTGATGAATAGCAAATTAGTGTAGAAAGTGAGATGGCAGAAGATGAAAGTTGACCAATTAGGCTGGCATACTTTTTAGAGTTCTTCTAGTGAACAACATGGAGTACTTTTTATTGCTCAAGGGTTAATATCTGGATGACATGTGGCCTTAGTTGATGTGTATTTGTCTCCTGTTGTGTCTTTTATGGCAATTTGCTATTCGTAAATACGATTACATGTTGTCAGTCAAAAGTATAAAGAAACATAGTGGAAAATATAATGAGTTTAAAAAAATTTAGAGTTACTGTTTTTCGAATCAGCTGAAAGCTCACGTTTATTTTTTAAAGTTAATACGAGAGTTTAATAGTTATATATACCTTGTTATTTATTCTTTAGAAATGAAGGATGAAAAAAGTATTTAAATGGTAACTGCATACCAAAGATAAATGATATGACTGTACTACCTCGTAGTATATTATTGAACGTGATATACTTTGCAAAGTACATATAAGTAAAATATAAATGTAAGTTTCTACGTATAGTACTTTCATATAATACCAAATTATGTTTATAATTATACTTTTATACTGTACCAAAGAACCCATATCGTTGTTGCACAAAGCAAAAATGTATTTTGTAATACTTCTATATTTTTAATATAATGAACTTATTTATTACTGTGCTGTACTTATTTTATATAATAATATATTATAGCATTATTAAAACAACTTCGATATAAGGCTCAAACTTCTTTCAATCTATCATTATGCCATAAGAAAGATTAGAAAAATTATAATACATCATTTAAGATTCCCAAAAGATTAACTCAATTGAATATTTCCAGCAACATTCAAGCAAAATCAATCATTCCATAATTACAAAAGAATTCTCTTATATTGTATTATTTTTTAATTGACCTGGCATTACGTAACAAGTCTCAAATATTAAACTCTTACGCAACACACGTGTTATTACACCGTAATACCCTCACCTATTTCTAATAATTAAAAAATAGGACTAAGAGTATTATGTAACACGAATATAGTATTACACAACGAAGGCTGATTTAAATGTAACAAAATACGTATGCGCTGTAATATATTTTGCAAAGTGTGAATCACATTCCGCCCGATAAACCGAGAACTCGCAAAACACGTGGACGCGGCCACCAAAGATCCAGCTATCGTTCTCATTGCGACTGAACACTGTTCCGCGGTTGTTATTTTAATAAAGTGCACTTTAAGACCGATATTATGCGGCGAAACGCTTGTCTTGCATAAACCTACACCTGCTTCACCTCTTACCCCGAACCATTCACAAGCGGAAGCGCCACGTCACTTTCTCAAGCGTCAGCATTTTGTTTAATGCCTCTATTTTAAACCTTTTTATAGCCTTCTAGCAAACGAACTTCTGAATATCCTTTGACCACCCATCCACCAGCACTACCTCCTCATCCACCCCTTATATTCATCCCCTTGGGAAACCGTTTCATCATTGAGAACAGGAAGATTCGTTTGCATATTGCATATAATTTTTTAGCGTTTTACGGGGTGACCTACTTGAACTCTTTGATGTTGCTGGAACCGCAACGAAGGGGAAGCAGAAATAAAAAGGAATTGGAACATGGCATTTAATCGGAAGTGGCACATGGAGAATTATTTGAATGGAGGTGCGAAGCTAAGAAAATTAATTCTGATATTATGAAATGATAGTTCTGTTTTGAAGTACCTAATTTTGCAATATGAGGATGAGTATGTTTTGAATTTATTGATTAAAAATAAGTTCATTAATAGATAAAATTCAATGTATACTAATTACTTGGTTTTATCTTCTTCCTGTAATTTGATATACTTATTTTACATAAAAGTGGTATAGAATAATTATTTACATAATTGTGAGTGACATTTATTATGATTTGTTTATAGGTCAATCATACTTGCAACACAAAGTGAGTCAAATAAACTTTCAATTGCAAATAATTCTTTAATAATTAGCAAATCTACAAATTAGTTTTCTAACCAACACCTCTTTCACATAAAGTATGAATTATTCTATCTCCATTCAGTATTATAATTTTAATTATCTAATTTTTGATTCCATGATCAACTTACAGAGAATCTATAATATTTTTACTAAATGAACAAAAATGTACATACATTAATGAAAACCACCATTGCTACAAAATCTTTCCTCTCAATTCAAAACTAACTTCGTGTCACATTAAAATTCGTCAAATTACAGATTTTATTCGTCCGACAGTATTATACTCGTCTCCAAATTCATTTTATAAAATATTTCTTCCAATTACACGTTACGCGAGAAGTCAATACTTTAATGTAAACCGTTCGCAATCAAGCATTCGATCATGTATCGGCGATCAGAATTTTTCAATTGCCGTTGTAATCGTCAAGGGAGCAACTCAACGTTACCAACGCCGATTGCATTATTTTATAAACTCGGGACACGTAAAACGTCACGTACGTTACAATTGGCTGGAGCAATTATCTCGTTCCGTCCGTGTAGGAGCGTGACAATGTGTACGTATGCATGTGTGTATGTGTGTGTGTGTTTAGTGTGTGTGTGTGTGTGTGTGTGTGTGTGGGGTCGGGGTGTTAACGAACCGGACAATGAGTAGTCACGGTTCGTTAGATACTCAACAACCAAATAATTAGCGGCTGCATTCGGATTCCCATGTGTCTGAATTTCGGACACAATGTCACACCTCTGCGGCGGCACTGTGCTTCAATGTCAAATTTCATTTTACATTAATCTTTATTATATAGGCCCAATATTCTATCTCTATGTATAGGTATACATTGTATTCAATCAATCAACTAGAAATTTGTCTCTTCCATTAACTGGTTTATTAACGTTGAACTGAAATATAGATTTCAATTGTACCGTATTGATTTTTTTCGGTGTACTGATTGAGTTTTAGATTTTTGAGATTGATATGGATACATGAAATTTGTGTCCTGATGATAATAGTTCATTTTATTATAGATTGTGATATTCTCTTAATATAGTTAAGTATTTTTTATCAGAGAATTCAGAAATAAAATCATTGGTAACTTAATTGGTACCTCCAAAAATGAAGTGAGAAAATATTAGAATATGTTATTAAAGAACGTATGCCGCAAAGATTGTAAAGAAATTATTTTCGAAATACTAATCTGAAGAATAGAAGCTTTAATTATCAATTAATTGCTTATTATATCAATAAATACTTTAATAAGTATAGACAGTTATTGATTATAAAACGTGCTTTAAGGCAATTATATTAATAATAATATTTTAGTAATAATAATTCGATGATTTATTCGTATTTTACGATTTTGCAATATTATCGAATATTCGAGGCTTTCTGGAGCGGCAATCGATGCAACGCCGGTGCATTCGCGATCCATCATACCAGTTCCAGTGCTGATGAAAATCTCTTGTACACTCGTCGACGGTAAAATTGGTTAATCCGATTTCCCGTGAAATTTCCGTGGAAAGTCTAATGAAAATTTGACCGGACCACCACAACGAAATACTCGTTCCGCTTCGGTTCCTGGCAACGAGAGAATTCGAAAGCGTTGTTTATGAAACTATCTCCGCCCTTGGATCACCAGGCCCGCGCTTCTGCTGAATTTGAAAGCACATCATGTCGCGTTCGTTGAACAACGGATTACTGCCGCGGATGGGTTTATTTTATAACTTAATACGCAATCACAAAGAATAACTTTAATTTCATCCTCGGAGCATGTTTGCGAACAGAATGATTAACTCTTTCAGTCATTTCAAACTTGTCTCTCGAATATAATTCCCTTTGAAGTGCGATACGTATTTATAACCTTATTTATTCTCAAGTTCCTGTTTTAATTATTCCCAAATTAAAATCTCATTATTAAACTCGGAGGAATCCAGTCAATTCTGAATTTATATTCATAACAAAGGATGGAAAGAAGAATTCTATCATTGATTACTAATAACGAGACTCGCGATAGAATACAGAAATTAATTTAAGGGATACCAATTCAATATTTTCATGATCGAAACGTAATACTATTTTTGTATTTTGAAAACTTGTGAAAATAGAATCTTTCACCTTTAACCCTTACTTTATCTAAGCTCACAGATATCTACAAATTAGAAATATTGAAAACATAAGATATAGTCTTAATAATATTCTGTATAATATTTATAATAAGTTCTATATAATTATTTATAATAATTTCTATACAATATTTACAATAAAATATAAAATAATAATATTCTTATACCATTTTCAAATTGGACAGTATTTGTAATAAAATAAGAATGCGACTAAGATGCAACAATTAAACAAACAAAATACTGCTAAGAAAATAAAATCGTGATCACAAACGACCCAAGAACCTAACATGAATGTATTATCACAAAAGAATTCTAATAACCGCGTTAATTAACCCCTTGACCTATAATACCATGTCAGACTCGCGGCGAAAATTTCAAACTGAATGTGACAAATCTGTTATTTATTGTGTTCAAACATAAACTAAATATTACTTCTCTATTATCAATTATTAACCTTTCGAGTAGACATAGTCACAAAATAATCATCAAAACTGTTCCTTTCCCCAATAAATTATTAACGATAAAGTAGCATCCCTCACGGTTAAGAAATAACTCATAGAACGAGGCGTTAAATAAATAAGAAATAAATAAGAAGTCGTAAAATTTCATCAGTCGGAAGATCCCCTATATTACTGTACATTTTTGCCCACGTTCTCTCTCGAAGATCAAGCAGCAACGCGATTCGAAAGACCAGTCAAAGTTCACCCCGCATTTCCCAGCACAGAAATAATCGAAATTGTTCCCGGATGTCCCGGTGAATTTAATGAAGCGTCCGATTGCGGCCGAAAAATGAGATGTTACTTCTGGGAAAGCGCACCACCGCGACTCCACGTGGATATCCGCCGGATATTACGAGCAAGGGAGCAACGTCGAGGAACCTAAACGAGTCTAAAGTACCCACTTCTCTCCTACTCAAGCCCGTTTCACAACGCGAACGTAACCAAGTGTTTTCCACGAAGCTTCTTGACCGACTTTCCGTCGGTTTCCTTGTGGACTTAGAGACATGTATACGGATGGTCTCCTAAATACCAACTGCTGCTACCGGTGGAACTATGGCCGGCGTAACTACTATATTCGTGCAATTTTGCATACCGTGGTTCCCTCTTCTCGCGAGACTTACTTGTTGCCTGCTGCGAACGATTTGTGATGATCAGAGTTATTGCAAATTAACCCTTTGCGGTCGAATCTCGTCGTAATACTGAGCTGTCATATATATATATATATATAAAATCGGAAGTTGCGGATGAATAATTTCGGTCAAAATGACCGATTTGAACCTTTGCTCATGAAAGTTTTACTTTAAAGTAAATTTTAAAGTTCTTTGTAAGACTATGGAAATTCTTATTTGCATGTATCCGACGATTATTATAAAAGATTCTGTAAATTGACTCTGTTTTTTCTGAGATGTATATGTGGTATATGTACATATATACCTAGAGTAAATAATGAGAAATTGATAGGTGGTTTTCTTGTTTTTCTAATGTTTAAGATTTCGAAGTGTCATTCAATTCTTTATGGAAAGAGTTTTTAGAAGTTTGAAAAGTTCTCGTCCGCCAAGGATTAATTAAAATAAAACATATTTTTCAACCTTTTCTTTTCTGAATTATCTTACTTGTATCCTTCATTTTTGTTTCAAATACTTCAAAATTAGTCAATTAGTAATTATAATTACTCCTCTTCCCTTTTTTTCACAGGGTAAACAGTATTTTTTACAACGTGACTCTTAATTAATTCTAAACTCTGAACTTATGAACCAATCCCAAAATCTATTTAAAAGAATAGAAATAGAAATAAATTGAACATTAAATTAGAGTTAGTAGCGACTACCAGATAATTGTCACTTATCTTCTCGTGGTCGATATTCATTTATTTTTACACTGCGGAAGTGTCCACGGTCAGTAGTGAATTATTTACGAAAACGAGAATTATGTATAATACCAAAGACTACCATTAGCATTCGATTATTTATAACATTGCGGGGAATCGGTAACTGCTATTTATTCTTTTATAAAGTCCGGAAACATTATCCGCGGTGGACATTCGATTAATTAAAAAGTATCCGAAGTAAACGTCCAATTATTTCTAAAGTTAGATTACACGATTAAATCGCGGAGAACTCATTGGTCGGATATATTGAAAATGAAAAGAATATAGGCGAGTCACGCGATAGCATCATTAAAGTCAAGGAATATTATAGTGCCTCGATAGCTGAAAGACACGTCTATCCGTAACTATATAGGCGAAGGGGGTTGGACCAAGACACATAGCCCGATCTTTAGTTTAATCAGGTAATGTAGTTTACCGGATACTAAGGCAGCCAATACACCGTGGAATATTGCTGACATCCGCCCAACACGTTCTGGCATGGGTGATGTATTATTAATTACAGCAACATGGAGCTATTAGACCGAGACAATAGTTGTAATCCCCGTGTACTAAGGTAATAGCATATTCAGAAACGCATGGGGCGTTCTTCAAAGAACAATGATACGCACTGTACAGTATTCAGTGAGTAATTTGATCAACGTATGTTTAGGGAACTATAGGACGGTTACGTGATGCATTTACTTCCCGTTTTAGATTAATATACTTTTACAAGGGACCGGTGCATTGTGCATTCAACAACTCAATTTGCATTTAATTGGAAACCTTAAGCTGTACACTTTCAGGAAGAATAGAATATCGATCGTGTACCATTTTAATTTTTCCATGCCATTATGATCGATTAAACCAGTTACGTAATAAGATCATTTACTCGAACACTGTTCTGGCTTTTAACTAAATCCTTTTCTGTGGCTACTTAATCAGTTTCGATATGTGTTTAATATAAAAGAATGTAACTTTACGGAATTCTAATACATGAAATAAATTCATCAATAATTGTTCAATATTCCCAAGAGCTGTGAAATTATAATCAACAAAAATAGAAATTTTCAAGGAAAAAATCATTAATTTCAATTTTTCTACAATCACATATAATTTCAAAAAACAGATTAATAATCGGATGGGTATTTACAACAAAGATTCCTTCTTAGCTCTATTTTCAACAAAACCAAATTCAAAAGTTTCCCAAGCACCCTTTACCTAAAACAAGATCTCAAATAAAAATCTATTCCATAAATTCCATCTGTCCATACAGAATCACTTTACTCCGCTTAGAACCATCTTCGAATCGCCTGATAAAAAGTTAAACAAAAACGCGCAATACATCACCTCATTAATTCTCCTGCAAGAGTTAATCACTTTGTCAAATTAGCTGAGCGTAGCTAATATTATAATCGATGCTGTAATAGGATTGGTCATCAGATTGAATAATAATTTCCCTTCATGACCGGGTGTACATCAAAGGCGTGTTCGACGGCGATTTAACAGGCCAGGAAAATTTCTGACGGATACCTCTGAGGTGGCACTTAGACGCAATTTCCAGACGATCGCTATAGCCGACTGCCGTTGCCGTTGCCGTTGCCGCTGCTGCAACGCTTTATCTCCGTCTAACGAAGCTGCGGTCCGAGATTGCGGCACGTGGAACATCAGGAACTCGTTAGTGCGTGAAGCATCCAGGTATTCCGGAAACTAACTCCATTTACCGACGGTACCGTGAACCCCGTGGCGCACCGGAGAGGCCGGTCAAATTAGAACGTTCGTCCCTTCGAAACGTAATTTACGTTTCCAACAGAACGCATTGATTTGCGAACGCTTCGCCGGGGTCACGAAAGTAATCGCGACAACGCGCCTATCAGGCCGCGAGGTTTTCGAATTTTTCGAAAGCCCGGAACTCGATACTGTTCCCCAGGGATTGAAAACAATAGTGCCATCGATTTCGATTCTTAACAATGAAACGGTTATGGAGAATTGAAGTAAAGTCGTAATTCGGTATACCGGTTCTGAGCTACAGTAGTGTTTGGTGATTAAGAATAACGTAAATTAACACGATTGAGAAATTATTGAAAAATAAGTGAGATTCTTTGTGAGAGAGTAATATAAGCAGAGGGGAAGTTGAACCAGAATCAAAAAGGGGAATTTAACACCTTGCCCTACAATGTCGTAGCAGACTCTTGGCGAAGATTTCAAATAGAATTTAACAAACATGAATGTTATTCAATTTATTTGAATGCAAATTATACGTTATTGCTTTGTTATCAATGATTATACCTTAGAAAAGATGTTGACATAGAATAAGACTATTAATAACGAAGTTATTAAAAGGTCGGTCATAGTTAACAAAGTAATCATAAGGCAAAAGGTTAATGTGGGATTTGAAAACGTAGAGTCGGTTTAATAAGGAGTTTTTTAATTGTTTTATATGGTGTGCTACTGCGTTGCATCAGTTTTATAATTGCTATTTTATAACTGTATTTCGGTTTTACATTTTTTTCAGAACCGAAATGCAGAGAGGAAAAATAACAGTTATGGAGCTACTATAGTGAAAGAATTTTTCTGAAGAACGGAAACTGATATAGCTCAGAAATTATATACCGAATAACAGTTATGACTTTATTTCGGTTCCCCGTAATTGTTTTAATCGGAACGGACATATATACATTTTTGATTAGTTTTACTCGAAATTTTAATTTTTGCTTGACTATGGAAAATGATAAGTTATTGGAATTTATTTACTTTTGTTGTTCTTGATTTGGGTTTGAAACAGGTCAAAGATCGTTGAGAAACATGATTTTCAATATTGAAGTATCCTTCGAGCCTTCGATCACCGAGCTACTCGATATTCTACTGCTTTCCTCGGTCTTTTAGCATCTACGTCTTTATTTTTTTTATTTAAACCGCTGTGATCGATATCGTGGAAATATCGAAGAAAAGGTCAAACTAGAAATAATGATGTTACAAGTTTTAAAAAGAGTTGCTAATAATGTATCGAATTCTAAACGACTAGGCATAAAATAGATTCCACGAAGTAGCTCAAATTGAAAACTTGAACACGTAGGGGCTAGAAGTGGCAAATGAGAACGGTAGAATGGCTGAGACGTACTCATGGATTAAAGTAGGTCGACAACAAGCACAACATAGTATTCCTCTTCAATTGACATGAACTGAGGAGCACTAATGCACATATAATTGAATTTAAAGTCTGTGCTACTTATCCGAGTCGATACTACAAGATGGAGTTAATTAAATTAAACAGAGTTTATTCGAGAGGAAGGTCTGTAATGAATAATCTCGTGCATAATGAAGTATCAGAATATTCATGTATTGAAGAGGCTAGAATATATTTTGAACGTACTGTAATAATAAGTATTACATTGTTAATAAAGAAAGAAATATTTAGAATTGACTAAATAATAAAGAGGTACCAGGCAAAAGTAATAACATAATAAAACATTTAAAAACATAGTAAGTATTATCTTGTGATTTATGTCTTAACTATGATCGATCAAATTACTTTATCGTTCATAATCCATTAGAAAAAGAAGAAATTTTTATGCTTATTCTATATCTACGTTTATTTCAAAGCCTAACGACTGACAATAGAAAAGTAATATTCAATCCATATTTAAAACACATAAATACCACTTATATTTCTCCAATGCAGGTTAAAACTGTTGTCACAACATTGTAGGTCAAGGAACTAATAAAAAGCATCCTTAATATTCCACTTTTTTTAATTCACAAATCCTCAACTTCCATGCAAAATCAGGGGATTCGAAGGCTCGAAGGATACTTCCATATCAAAAAACATTTTTCTCAACCCTTAACCCTTTTCACACTCAAAATCAAGGAAACAACGGAAGCAAATAAATTCGAATAACTTACCTTGCTTCTCTCACAAAACAGCACAACTGACGAGACTCCTCACAAGGAAAAAGTCACCAAACTTATCCAAAATTGTCCAACAGGTCCCTCGGCTGAGAGAAGGTCCCTTCCACTCTACTAATCATTCAATTTGAACGCAGAAGGCGCGTCCCGGCCATAAAACAATTACAACAAAATGGCCGGGGTTCCAGTTAGATACGCATTGTTTCGCGCGGTCAAAAATTATATGCCGCGCCGCGGCGCCGGAAGGGTACAGCGCTCGGAGGGGTTGTCGCAGAAAGAGGCGAGGTAATTATTATCATTGGAATTTATGGTGACACCGGGATTACCCTTTCTCCGTGTCCAGTCCCGCGGAACTGCAAGAAACTATTATTACCCTCACTCGTGTTTCTTGTTTTGCCGTTCCACCCCTGCCGGGGTGTCCCGGAGGACCTTCGTCCCGGCCGAAGTCATAAATCAGTCTCCGCCCTGGACCGTGCAACCCGCCCCGTCCTGTTCGAGGAGCATTCTGTCTCGATAAGAAAGAGGAATCGGACGATACAGGTGCGCCGGTAAGAAAATCGAACCGGTTACGTAGCCGGTGATCCCCCGTAATTCCTACGGATAAGATATCCGAGCGAGCCGGTGCGCGACGACGCTCAGTACAATTGCAGTTTAATTGTAAAGCCAGCGCAAGAAACGTCGGCCGCATCCTGTTACAGATTCCCGCCACGCTTGATAATCGAATAAACAGCTTAGCTGGCCCCGATGGACTTGATTAATGATTCCGGCTGATGAATCGGGTTGGAGCGAATGAATCGGTGTAATGAGGTGATCTTTTTTCCGGAAATTGGTTTTTTGATATTGGGATTAGATACTGTGATGTTTTGCGATTGTTTTCGGTATTGATGGAAGAAGATTCTGTTGTGTAATAATTGTTGATATATGAGTGGAACTGTTAGTAAAATGATGTTTGAACGGGAATGTTTTTTAAAGGTAGGATTAGGTGGATATTTTAGTTTATAGTTGAAATGGAGATGGTTTGTTAGTTTCTAAGCAACAAGTATGCTTCTGCAGAGATTGTGTAATAGGAAATTTAGGACATATTGGAGATAGGTAATCAGTTTTATAATAATAAGTACGGTTATAAAAATGTTGAAGACCTATTTATACTAGAAGACGTAATGGTGGAAATTAATTTGATTATAATGCTCCTTTAGGGGTATTACTGTTTGCCTACTTTTTTAAAAATAAGAGAAAAGAATTTACATTAATTTGATCCTCTCTGTGAATTCATATGAGCAAATAAAATGGGCTGTGAAGACGTACATTTTAACAGAAGTATTTCTGATACGAGTTGCACCCTTGTGTCGATAAGAGTACTTTGATCATTCTATTGACATTAATAATATCTGATAGGGGTTTTAGCCTTTAGTCTCGCGTACGCATTAGTATCCAGGATTAACAGCAGCTTTCTACGGAGTAGCTGATAAGAGAGATTTGAAAGGATTACCTCGAACATAAAGTGAATACATAACGAATTCTCGGAATAAGGGGATTTTTGTTATTGGAAGGAAAAGCAGCGACGCGCTTCAATGATTATTAAGATGAATAAAATATACTGGCCAAGGTTATTCATTCAAATGGACAGCAAGAGGTGGACGACAAAACTATCAAATTTTTCCTTCGTCGAAAATGAACCTTGAAAAAATGACAGCATCCTTTGTGTTAGAAATTATATTGTTCTGCGTGTTTATGCAGGTGGAAACATATTTTTCTTAAAATATGGATTTACTAACTGTAACTTTAGTAATTAAAATACGTCGTTTAAAAAACCTTCTTCTGTACGTAGGTGATTATACAAGAAAGTATACTTACATGAGTTCAGCAATTATAAAGTTCCAGTAACCCTTAAAAAATTATATGAACTGTTCAGAAAATTATTTTTCAATTCTGGATACAAGTTTTTCTCGTTAACAAACATTAATCAAAATTATCTTCTTCATACCTAGATATATTCATTTAATTTAGGATTAAGAGTTAAAATAAATACAACACTCTAAAAGCATTGGTTTTCTAAAGCAGTGGCAAGTGAAATATTTTTTCTGATTTAAGGTACAAGTAACATCCTCACTTTTTTAATATAAGAAATGGAAATCTATGAAAAAACGATCTTTCGTATAAAACGACCTCGATACTTTTCCCTACCCCTTCTCCTCTGTGAATTTCTAATGACCTCGGCCTCTTTCTACCCCTTTATATGCAATTCCTTCAATCCAACGTATTTCCTAGGCTACACACGTGGATTAAAATGGGTCACTTTCTATAGAGTGCTTCCACGTTACAACCCCGAATGCCTCCTTCAAGTTTCACGTCGTGGGAACTTTCTTTCTCATCAACTTTTTTTTTTCAATTCATCCTCCGAGAATATTTGAAACGTTAATTAAGAAGTCTGTTAATTAGACAATGTTGAATTATAGTTCCAATGAAAATCTTCTAAGGAAATGGAGCGTCTAATAAATGTAGTATAATATTTTCTAATAATGTTTCTAATTTGCTAAAAATATGAAATTTCATTTTTCATTAGCAAATAATACATTTAGTATTTCGTGTTATTCTACATAATGTTGTTGTCACTGTTTCATATCATTGTTTTATATATCGTTCATTTCAGCAAGAATTAATACATTACATACATGTACAAGTGCAATTTTTATAATGTTCAACAGATAATCATAATAATTATTCGTAGATTTTCTACATCTATATCTTTTTCTATCTCTATAGCTTTGTAAAGATATAAACTATGGATCATATATCAAATAAAAAGGAAACCGCGTTTTTTATGCGACAACCCAATATATTTGCAAGTTGACTTAAGTAGAACGATGTATGAATACCCAGAAAGTGGAATAAACGACTTTCACGCGTCCAAAAAGACAAACATAAAACGAGCCAACCGAAGCGACAGTATCCCAATACCGAGCGTCATACGATCACTTCCGTCGCGAAAGTAACAAGAGCGCGGTTGCGCAACATCCCGCGCATTTCGAGCAAGTATTTGACTCTCGATTTTAAGAGACATCAGAGTCATTAACTGCAACAGACATGCTCTATACACGCACAATTACGACGTCGTATAGTAGTCCAGATTATGAGGTTAGAAAGAAAAAATTCGAAAATAAATAAAGATTGAATAGAACAAAAGTCATACCAATAGAACTATAATAATTTTATGGTAAGAGTATATTTAAAAAATTTCCATTTTCCGAATATACTTGTACATGTGATATAGTATCACCTTTATCATTGTTGATCAACCTTTTAAAATCCTATAATACAGCAGATTCAATATTGAACTTCATTTCAATCATTTTTACTATAATCATTTATAACACTTCCTAAATATTCCTCAATAGATGATCACAACGATCACATACTGAATTATACAACTTTCAATCCAAAACACAAAAACGTTTCCCACCGCAAAGGGTTAATACAGAAGTCATTAAGCGTTTAACACGTGGAATCACCATAGTTCACTTAATTAAACGACAATTATTCAAAAACATTTCTGTATTATAAACAATGCTATCCAATGCGGTGATATTCAGCTAGATGGACGTAGAATAATAATACTACAATTCAATCGAATGATTTAACATTACATTCTTTCCATTTTGTGCGTTTTGCTCTATGAAATCGTGCGGCCTTCAACGTGTTAAATAGTATACAAAATATTTACTCATACTTATATTCTTTTATCTCCAATTTTCCACTTGTTTCTCGCTAATTATACATAACCCAGACTACTGTGCCTCGTAACAAGCGTGTACAGCGTGCAACTGTTGATTCCACTCCGTATAACTTTTCTTCTACCCGGCATCGAATCTGTCGATTCTAAGCTGGTAATTGACGAGAGTCTAGAGAAAAGGGACGAAACGACCGACGACATAGTAAATTCACCTTGTTACGCACGAATAGCCCGTAACTTCATCGTCGCTGATTCTTGAGCGCCGGTATCGGGCCGGGTATCTGTGTAACACGGTAACCAGATATCGCGGAGAATTAATTACATACGCTTTCGAACGGTATCTCCGGTAATACGGACGACTTTAATTAGGGATCCGGCTCACGCCGGTTCTTTTCGACGGTAAATCACCTGGCTTCTAGTCTTACACGTGTAAAGAGAATTTCGCAATAATATAGAACTATAAGTGGACGAGCAGCGTTTTACAGAGTCAAGCAAAATGTAATCTGAGTAGCAGAATGCGGATTTTACGTGTTCGTCGTAAACATGAAACGGAGAAGTGTTTACATAAATTTCAGATTGTTATTACTCTGTTTTCAGTTTATTAACACATTGCGGTATCAGCAATGTATTTTAGCGAAATAACTACTTTTCTGACTTTGCTAACTATCATGGCATTGGCAAAAATATTAAATCTTATTAGAACTGATTACATGTTGAACCTGTTAACTGCGGAATTCAGGTTGGAAAATCTCTCGCTTTGCGCGTAGTAAAATTAAAGAATGAAGTGTGTATTCGTGAAACGCAGGTCGAAAGCACGTAGGCTATGTTTTAATGAAAAACCAAAGCAAAACGAAGAAGAATTTCATGTTTATCTGAAAAAATAAACAATTCATCGTTGAAAGAATTAGTATCATTTCAAGCTTTAAGATGACGTGTATATTCGTCAAACGCAGTTGATTGATCAATGCTTATGAAACAACAATAAGATATTTGAATATTTTATAGTGATATATCACGAACTTGTACGTTTATATTATTGAAAAAACGGCCAGTTTTCTAAAAATTATCCGGTACACAATGTGTTAAGATTTTTAGAAGAAATTTGCTTCTGCTTAGTATCTACTTGTGACTTCAGACAGCTTTCACAAATTTTTATTTTATTTTCAATATGTTGTCTACTGATTACTGGTGATGATTCAAATGTAATAGTTTATTCTACTACGAATTATCTTTGATAATTTCTAATGATTGATGATGTTCAATTGAAATTGAGATGGTTATGATGAGTCTTTAATAATTATTATGTTGTTATGAAGTGTCAGATGTGTTTCAGTTCATATAAAAAATTCAATAATTTATACGTAATTACTACAAATGTCTAATACAAATAGCATCTTAAAATCAAATCAAAAGTTGAATTGTAATCGTTCGTCTTAATAAGTAATTGAATTACATTTGGCTTAATTCTGGTGTCTTACTGTTGAACCTATTGTCCGAGAGCTAGAGTATCCCCTTGCAATTTAGCCTGTGTACTGTGATTCCTCCCGTTTCACTCGTCCCATAGCGTTCACGAAGCTCCGGTAAATAAATATTCGCAGCGATCTAAATCTCGGATTCTATATCGAATTTCAAGCAGTGCGCGCTCGTTAATTTAATACCACCGCGAAGTTCAGGTATTCCGAGTACTGACACATTCAAGGGGGGGGGGGGGGTGCGCACCTATGCAGATAGGCTAAAAAATTCGATTTCATTGAAATATATTCACGTGGACTAAACTCTGCACGATACACATTTTCAATTTTTCGATGTCCATTTTTCTCGTGGCCACAGTCGCTAAACTCATCCTACCGTTGATTGTTTATAAGAAAACAAAGAAATTCTATTTTTTAAACTGAAATATTAACGATGCCAAGATTAATATTACACTCCAACTAAAAACAAACATGGAGAATATTTAATAATAACATTAAATTGATATTATACAACCAATCCTCTATTCACTTCCTCGATACTTTTACACATACTAAATTATTTATTTGAAAATAAAATTATAAGATTCTACAAAGAGTTTCCTCTAAATATTGAATTTCTTATTTCTAATACGGACATATTAAAAATTCTTTAAAATTCTCCAATGTACGCCAGCAAACACTTTCCATGTCTAAGAGTGCTTAGACCGCAAAGGGTTAAAACTGGAACGATTGATCAAACGAAGACCAGGCTGATCACAAACGCATAACAACCAGAGACGATCTCAAGACCGCCACACCCTATTAAATTTCTCGATAATAAATCGCGGGTAGTCGTAAAGTCGTCGACCCGAGGCCGAAGGGAATAACCACCCTTTACCTTACCCAGGAATCCCGAGCTATACCGCGGCGCATCGCCGACACAGCACAAAAGGCGGCAGCGATGCGGCAGAATTTAAACACTGCAAGTCACTTCAGGTGATCCTCAATTGGTCGATACGGGTGCCCTTATTACGCCGGCTGTCCTTAATTCAGAGTTACGGCACTGCGGCGTGCATCTACCTGTAAGGAAGAGCCGTTCCAACCGCCGGCGCGATAGAGGGTCCTTCGATTATCCGGGCCAGAGGAGCTGAAAGAGCAAAGGTTGTTCTCTACGGTACCTACGCGGCAGAATGTCGCCCGCGATATTGGCGAACCAATTGACGCATGCGTCCCGCCCCTACGAGGAACCGCCGCAATTTTGGAATCTTGTCAACAAACGCTACCCTACGTCCTTAACCCGTTAGCTGCGCGCGAGACCTCTCTCCCACCGGCAGCCGCACTCGATCTTTTTTCCTGACCGACGCCGGAAGCGGTACGACGCGTCGCCTGCCGCAAACTTTGAATATTCGCTAGTGGAAACCTTGCAGTGAAAGTAACAGCCTTGAACGATAGATCGTTAGATCGTTTCAGTGACTATGCCAGTGTGTTCGTCGATCGATGTTCGGGGATAATTGATGTAACAGTGATTCCTCGTTTCATTCTGGACGCTTGATGAGGACTAGAAGCTAGACAGTTTAGAAGCTGAACACGTGTAACGCTATGGACGAAGAGGCAGAATCGCCAGCTGAACAAGCTATCGCTGCGACGCTGTCTGAAAGGTATGAAGGGAGTTTCTTAGGGGATGCGGCGGGGTGGATAATTGTTATGTTGTCTGTGATTAGCATTGGCTTTCGACGCATCGATATTGTTCTTGATCAGCCTCAACAGGTGTACTACAGTGGCCAACAGATTTCTGGACATGTTCATTTGGACGTTAGTGAACCGGTGAACGTTTTAGGTAAGTTTGTTGAGAACTCGGGAAAGCTAGGTGGAATGGGATGTTGGGAAGAATAATGTCGATTTTATATAGTGTTATTCGTATATTCAGTTGGTTGCAGGGGGTGTTGTTTGAATAAAGAAATTAGTGGCTCGGGTGTTAGAATATTTTTGTTATTTTATTGTAATGACAGTAGACGAAAGTTTAATAATCTACTAGTAGGGAGTTCGTAGTTATTATTTAGTAATTAGTAAGAAATACTTTTATCCTAGTTTAATAAAACATCGACATTAACTCTTCCCTACAACTAACAGTTGAAGATTTATCGAAAGTTTTATTTAAATTATTTATGGACGTGAATACTTTGAAGTATACTTTCTAAAATATTAACTTATTTTTTTACTGTAAATGAAAAGTGGAGAATAGATTCAAAAGTGTACTCTCATACATCAAAAAGGTATTGAAAGAAATTATATCTTAGGAAATTTAAAAAAATGTTAGAAGTAAGTAAAAGTAACTTGTAGTAATTTTGCATAAATTCCATGGACTTCTTCAATCATCCTCATTTCTTTCAGTTACGTGACCAACGTTATCGTGGATTATTTCTGCAGCAAGATGTTGCAAAATGACCCAGATATTTTTATAATAAAGTATATATAGCTTTACTTTCAAAGAGCATACAACCCTTTAAAAACAAACCGTTGTCGTTACTTCTCAATCATTTGAATGGGTTTCATTCTTATAATACCGTTTAACCCATTTCTCGCTGCCAAGGAAATTTCAAATCAGCACCGACAAAAAGAAAATTTGGAGATATGAGTTTACTAATTACATGCAAAATTATACTTGAAAATGTTTATTCTGCTAATGTCAACACAAAGTTTTCTCGTCAACGATGACAAAAATGGGTCGAACGATCTGATAAAAATGAAGCTCATTCAAATGATCGAGAAACAACGACAGCAAACAAATCGCTGCAGATGTGCGAAGGCGGTTTGTAATTAATACGTGACCGTGGATCCAGCAGACAGATAAATTTGCCAGAAGTCGGAATAACTAGTTTTAAGTTTCGTCAGTGGAACCACTGCACAATGGGAAGATACCGATGTTTCCATGGTCAAAAATCAAGTTTTAGGAATTGTTAAAAAAACGAAATAAATAGTTTAATTAAAAACAAAATATCTACTAATAGTAAATATAATAAGTTTCTTAAGAAATGATAAATAAATATATAAATACGTCAATATCAGTCATAACAAGCGTTGAAAGTAAACCATGTATCTATAGTAATGATGTTTGAATAACTAATAATAGCAATAATCCTTAATTATTGTTACCTAACTCAAACTCTATACGAGGTAATTATCATTTTGTTCCAGAGTGGTAAAAGAACATTTGATTATTATTAAAAAATCTTTGCCTTCATTTATCCAAACGTTATTTGACTTGCGAGTTTTGACCAGTAAAGCCAAGATCTTGCCAACTGTGCGCCGATACTGCGATCCCGATACATCGAAATCGTGAACGATGGATCGTGCCTGGTCGCGACGAGGCATCGAGCAACTTTATATTTATTCTCGTGATGTTTACCCCCTGCTCGCTCGCAATCACAAAAATTTCTTCGGCCGTGTACTCTCCGCTCGGAGTCGAACGCGTGCCAAACGTGCCATCGATCGGGTTGCATAACGGGTGACCTAAAAGACTCCGGTGCCGGCTATATATGCCGGACGATGCGCTACACGATTCTGGTGCTGCAGGAACGCTCGTGGAATAGATAGGGGAGAGGAAAGTGAAAATTCGATTCGCGCGAGGCCCCGCGGGAATTTTCGGTGCGCATACCAGACGCGCGCCGGCGCCGCTGTTTATCCATGAGCGTCCGTTATTATCAGTGTGACAGCCCGCTAAACATATAAATCTTGCACGGATCGTTTAATTAGCTCCACTAGTTTGCGGTGGTATTCGACTCGATGTTCGAAGTATGCAGATGATACTCGCTCTGTATTTATCGCGGGAGATTATACGGACTGTGAATTTTTATGCGGATGCAAATTCTGATGCGTTCATTTATGGAAATTCAAGTTGAATGAAAATTTCGCACTTTCGCCGGGTGTTTCGGGGGAATAGAAATATAATAGAATTTCGTTGAAGTGTATTAAAGGTTTTTATCATATTGATTATTCAGATGAGATAACGATTTTTATTATTGCGATTTCTGCGCAGAAAATTTGCAGTCTAATTATATAGGAGAATGAAAGGAGAGTCAACCTGGGAGATTGCTATTAACACGTTCACTGCCATGAGAAGTTTTTGCGTTTCGAATAATGTTAATTATTCTTTTGTAACAGAGGTAAATGGTACTGGAATAAATAGTTAATGATTTGGTATTGTAGTTTTTCAATTATACTATTATTTAGTTACTCGTGCTACTAAATATTTTGGTTCGATATTAGATTTGTTGTAATTGTTCTCGAATAATTTGAAAAATCTAATTATTGGTGACTGCCATGGCAATCAACGTGTTAAGTATCTTTATGGAGATTTGAATATATGAAGTTGTGACAATATTTGAATATTCAGAGATTAATTTTCCAAGCTACACATGATTTACATAGTTGACGTTGTTTTTTTATAACTTATTTATATTCAAGAGATTATGTACGCTTTCATAGAAGGGTTGAACAACGTTGGACGCGTCATAGTTTGAAACAAAAAGTTCCCAGAAGGTCATTTAGCTGTAAACTTCGAGTAATGAACAGAGAGAACACTCTGCTGCTATAAACCGGGTTGAACTCTCCTCAATTCCGAGAGTAGTAAACATTTTTACTGTAAGCTTCTTACTAATCGTATTAGATGATATTGCAGAAGTATGCAAATTAGAGTCAAACTATTACAAACACTGGTTTAACGAATGAAACTTTATATCAGAAGTTCCTTTTAGTTATTAGTGAACAAATGAATAGACATCAGTTTAGCTGTAGTAAATTTATAAACATGATACCACCAAACAAAATAAACATTCATACTAAACACTTCTTTTACGAAAATACAAGTCAAACTATACAAAATGTCAATAAATCCATTCATTACCACAGAAAACACGACAAACATTCGAAAAGATCCACTCAAAAGTAACAATGACCCATAAAAAAGATTGTTCACTTCCGAAAAAAGAAAAGGAAAAACAAAACATTTCTTCCAATCTGTAGACTTTATGCATTCAAACGATCGAACCTTTTCAAAAGCCAACAACATATAAAATTCAATAAAATTTCAAAGCTTCACGTCTCCAAGCCACCTAATCCATTACTACGAAAACTTCAATCCCATTTAATTCCAACTTCTCCGCGTTCACCTCCAAGGCCAAAAATTCACACGAAAATCCCCAATTTAACCTACAACTCAAAACCCCCTCAATCCGTAGACCAGCACACGACAAACACTGTCATCGCATTGCAAAAACCACTAATCCCGAAAAACCCCCCATCAATAGCCCCAATCTCCTCCGCCGGTAGTTTAAGTACTTAGCTTCGTTCCGGATTAATTCCAGTATCCCCGTTGTAAGCTCGACCTTTCTGCATGCAGGAATTAGACTTAAGTACAAGGGGGAGGCTCAGGTGTATTTCACGGATCGATCGGCCGGTATCCGACGTAAGTTTTCGGCGTTCGAGAGCTACCTCCACGTGGAGACTTATCTGGCTGGTGGTAAGTACCCAGCTATGTAAGTACCTAACCCGGTCGGCCGACCAGGCAAAGTCGGGATTGCTAACACGGGACCCGATGTCGGGGACTAACGGATTCTCATCACGGCTAGATGGTAAAGAAAAGTCGACGATAACCGGCGGCGTCTACCCGTTCAGCCTGACGCTCCCAGAAAACCTGCCGTGCAGCTTCGAGGGCCGATATGGGCGAGTACGGTACTCGATTAGAGCATTGTTGGACGTAACGACCATTTATCGGTTTTCCACCAATATTATTCCATTCACGGTGGCCCCTATTCTTGACCTTAATCGAGATCCTCTCGCCGCTGTGAGTAGGAGTCTAACAATGAATGATATTCGCTTGCAAACTGATTTCAGTCCCGGGGAACCGAACACGTTCCTCGAGTTCAGTGCATGTATCATTTTTTTACACGTGTACAGTTGGCCTACTACGTTCATATCGAGCTCCGGTAAACTAAGGAGTCATAGGGGCAAGGGGACTCTTTCAGTTGGGATGCTAGGTATCGGTAGCTGTAGAACAACTGTTGATGTTACTGGCCGAGCGTGACGAGGAAACTAGGTGGAATAGAATGTAATGGAGTGAAATTTAATGAACATTGGCGTCGGATTTATTTTCTACGGTGACTATTTATGTTTACTGAATCCTGGGGCATGGAGGCTTGGCTACTATGTTACTTGGAAGGACCTACAGTCTTTCGCGTTAGCTCCATCAGTCTTAGGTTTAACGCTAAAATTACCAGACGGGTTGAAATGATCCATTCCTGGTATCTCCTTTCTGCAATTATTAAAAAGATAACAGATGTTTCTCTGAGGAATTATATACGTATATAAGCTAAATTATATACCAACTGCTTAATTAATAGAAGAACAGGAATCTACGTGCTGATCTCTTGCTGTTTGACTAATTAAATCATTTGTTCGTGACTTAGTCTTTCAAATAAAAACATTTCATCTCGCCGAAATGTCACAAAGGGTTAACTGCTCGATAGGCTTAGTGTTAAATGGTACTATGGCACCCTCCGTTAAAGCCGACGATGGAACACCCCTGGAGCTTTAGTAAAAATCCACACTATACCTTGCCCCTTCAATGGACGAGGGATGCCTGAGACAGGTTATCCAGGGTAAAAAATGGCTTAGTGGTAAAAGTGCACAGAGGCAAGGGGACTTTTCCACTCACAACGCTCGGGCCTCGGCACGCGCCAATAATGACCATGCGTCGAAAGCAGAGGCGGCTCGAACGTTGTGAGTGGAAGAGTCCCCTTGCCTCTGTGCACTTTTAAACCTAAGACCGATGGAGCTAACGTGAAAGGCATATAGTAGGTGGGGCGTGCAGCTGAGTCTCCTTGCCTCTGTACACTTTTAGTTTGGTGGAGCTCGGTCAGGTCGTGGTGGGTCAAAGTACTGTGCTGTTTAGGAGATGAGCCCTGAGAGGATTGGAGGTCTAATTGGTTAGCTTTCATCTTTTGTCATCTCATTTTTGATACTAATGTGCTACTTGTCGATGTGGTTACACCAAACCGATCAAAACCATAAACAAAATCCCTAGAGACCCTTCTCGCTCATCTGCCGTTTCGGGCTTTTCTTATGAACAACATGGAGTAAGCTGCCTGTTGTCTTTGACAAGTGTTCAGAGACTATTCTAACGATTCTTTCCAGTTACCTATAAACATTCAACAGTCGAAGGTGTACATGGGACAAACCGAGCCGATCAGTGTATCCATGTCTCTTCCGGTTCACAGTTACGTTCCTGGGCAAACGATACCGATTAAGATCGCACTGACCAATCCGTCCACCGTTGCGATTAAGAAAATCAGAGTTGTTTTTAAAAAAGTAACACCTTGTGGTATTTTAGTGTAGTTGTGACTTTTGCTACTGTTGGTATTTGGACACGTGATTAAATCTAATGATTATTGTGATCGTTATATATCATAATATTCATTTAATATCAATTCGAATATCCTTGTATTTTAGATTTTGCAAATATTGTGATTCAAAAGTGTTCAAATATTTATCGATGGTAGTGAATGTTTTATTGTTTCTGGAATCCTTTTAAATATTTTGTACTTCGTTGTGTTTAGAAGTAGAGTAGTTTCTTAGTAATACTATAGTAATAGATAATATTGTGCATGGCTACGTAGTACCAGTAGAAGATACATATTTAAATTTCTCATGATTTTGTTTGTAGTTGTAAGTGTTGTATCTTTCCTTAGGTGGTGACCTATCATGCCACGGAAAAGTCTCGTAAGCATAAAGAGATCGTAGTAGAAATAGAACAGCCTGTTAATAAAGAATCCGAAACGTACGACGTCTTGTTCGACGTTCCTGCAGTACCACCCACGGGGATGATCCACTGCACCATCATCGACGTTGTATACACGTTGAAAGTGAGACTATCTCAAATTTCATAGCGCACCGTACCATAACAAAAGCACATATTACTAGAATGCAATAGATAATATCTTTTTAAACAACTTTTCTGCCAGAATATTTATTTTCATTTGTAAAACAATTTATTCTGTTAAATTCACTTGTATTATTTCAGTTATTTGTCAAGAAAGAAGTTTAAGTGCACCAAATGGTTCGAAGATTTAATATTTTCGAAGATAAAAGCAATTTTCTGTCCCAAAATTCTTATTTCTCTCGATGAATATTATTTATTTACTAAGGTTATACGATTAAAATTATATTTCTCCTACTTATAGTAGTCTCCTTTTAAATATTCGCAAAAATATGTTTCTCGATATCAAAGGATTAAGTCACTATTTCGAACATTACTTTTCCAACATGAAATATCAACCGTAATTTACACGTGAATTGTTACATCGCGACAAATACAGATATAAACAGCATCTGCCGTTGACGGTAAAAAAGGAATTTTTAAAAGCTTCCGGCTCCGAAAATATTGACTTTTCAACCTGACAATAATTATTTTGTAGTCGGTTTGGTAAATACGCGCTCGAAGAGTGCAATTCATTTTTGAAACACGCCCGGTGTCTACAAAACTACACGAAATGTTCTTCCTATTGAAAGGTCGAAGCCTGCGTAGACGTGAGCGAGTGGTACTACAGATTGTTTCAGAAGAACTTGAAACTGCGAACGAATATAGTGGTCGGCACGGTACCACTCGAAAATTACGAGACCCCGCAAAAAATGGAGGACGTGACGGAAGCTTTTCCAGCTCGTCCACCGTGCACAACGACCACCGAAGAACGCGGCAACAACGCGTCACCATTGAAAAACATCGAGAAAGAGGAGATTACGAAGTCGAATTTGTCTCGTACGTACACGCGTCGCTGTGCGCACGATTGTTACATGTTAATTCCGAGTATTTACGGCGAGCACGAGTCGACAGTCCCTATTATTCTCCTGTTGGAGAAGTTAAATGTGTCTCCAGGCAGTCGTTCGGGACCTCTGCCTGTTGAAATTCAAAGTTTTCATATAATTCTAACAAGATTGCAATGTAACATATGAAATATTTCTAATGGCTCGTGAATCGAGGAATTTTATCATCGCAGTGCCGCACGGTTAAAAAATTTACATTTTCATGTGGACGTTATATATCATCAGATTTATTTGAACTTACTATGTTAAACATTTTATTCCTTCCATTGGAAACAGATGGAAATGTTTTTGATATAAGGCCGGCGAAAAACACTATATCGCTAATGGTGGGGAATTTTTTTAAAAGTGTTCGTTGTTGATCAAGTAAATAATGGAATCAAATTCGAAATAACGAGTAACATTTAGATGCATTGTTTGTTGTTTGTTAAATACACTGAAAAATACTGATATTTTTTAATAGTCTTTTATATGGAATTTATATTTGCTATTCGTTACTGCAATAATAATATTTTACCCATCTCCGGTGTAAAATAACAATATCTCCGAACGAGAATTTGATAACAGAATTATTGACATAGAAATTTAAATTTATAATTTCTACATTAAAAAGTCAAGTACCATTTTACCTCATGACAGCTGCGATCTAAGACAACAATATACAAATAAAATATCAAATGAAATGAGTTCAATTAAGATCCACGAAAACTTTCACTTCAGTTAATCCTATATTTAAAGTGTTACTAAAATATTAACGAAGTTTCGTTGGTTCAATAACGAAGGGCGCAAAATTCGATAAAACTGAACTGGCTAAGGCAAAAAGTAATTACTGTCTGCAATTCTAAACGTACATATTATTATTAAACACACGGAGCACCATTCGGTAGAAATAACCCCGTGAAGTTCAGGTCCAGCAAATGCTTCCGTTTAAGGGTTACTCGATTCCGCGCGGATGAAAATAAACATTGTATTTCTTTCAGCAGTGCCACTCTACGAGAAAAGTCAGATATATCGATCCTCGAAACCAGACAGAGACGATCCCACGGGAGATGAAGGCGACAGTGACGGAGAGGTCAAGCCATATTCGCCTATGTATCGTGTGTACAACTTCAAATCCTCCCGGAAGAAGGGGAAATAATTACAATACGAGCAAGCGGAAAGGAAAATTTAACTCTCGCGCTACCGAAGGGGATGCTTTTTACTCACCATGACATTTCTTAATTACAATTAAATTTAATTACACTCTGTTTTTAATTGATCATTAATCATTGATAATTTAAATAATAATAAATGTAATAAGTTACATATTATTATTCTAATTATTATTGCATTCATTAATTAGACTTCATTATTATTATTCTTCATTCTCTTAAGGGCGAATGTCATCACATTTGTAACATCAAACTTCGATATCTCAAACTGAAAGTTCCAACCAAGTAATTTAATTATTTAAATAGCAAAACACAAATCTACAATTTTCTTCTTTTCTATTATTTATAGTGTTTCACGTATAATTTAGGTTTTTATAAAAAAGAATGTTAATACTCTAAAAAATTCTCATGCGCAAGGGGTTAATGTTTTAAATAATATTAACATTCTTCAGGATAGACATCCCTTGTTTTAGGAATAATTTAAATGTTTCTCAGTGGACTCGCGTACAGTTCACAAAATAGTAGCGCGAGGGTTAAAAAGAAGAATCTCGTTTAACTATTCGTTGAAACTTGATGTTCGTTAGCGATATCTCTTAACGGATCCGCGGAAGATGTTGAAATTGCACGAAGGAGGTTGAAAACGGAACAACCGGTTCCAGAGATTTTTATATTTTCACGTGTGCCGGTTCGGCGCATGAATTTACGTCCAATTTCGCGTTCGTATCGATTAACGAGTTGCCTTCAATTCCGCCTTTGTTTCTTATTTTCGCCGCGCGGCGAAGTAAAAAGGATCATTAAAACGAAAGAAGCGCGCCGTGAGCGAGATATTAAAATCCGTTGGGACCAACCCGCGCGGCTAATTAAATTCCGTAATTACGCGAGCAACTTGCCGGGGAAGTTATTCTATAATAATTGTTCGGACTGCGAAATCTCCAATACCATCGGGACAAAGTTTGCAAAGCGCGTAACAACGTGTACTGCTTTAATGTCCGATACGAATGTTCCCAACGACTTCGGCCAGCGTTACGATCCGCCTTACTCATTAAGTACCCGGCGAGGAAAAAAAAAAATTGTTAACTAAGTTACAAATTCTGCGCGACGAGATAACCGAGCGATTTCTCTTCGTTAGTGTCTTATTATTAAATTCTACTACTCAATTCCACTCCACTCGTTTACTGTGTACCGCGTAAACAATGGAAAAAGTGTTTGTCTTCATAAATAACAGCGATAAAAGCTGCGAATGTTGGCATATTTATTTTGTATACGAATGTGCAACGTAGAATAAAATAAAAATCATAGGAGAGTTCGACAGATATGTATTTTAAGCGAAATTATGCTATAGAGGAAATAAATGTATGTTTCATTTTGCTTCGGACGGCTATGGAAATGTGAATTTGTATTAATAACCTGACTGTCGTAAGATAAATTACGTTACTAATGCAACAGGTTGTAATTCGATAATTTCGTGTATGTAATAGTGGAATTTGATGTGAGGAATGGAATATTTCTGTTCTATGTCTGTGACTGGATTATTATATCCTTTGACTACGTGGTCAACTTGATATACTCGGTGTCTACTAAGTAAGCCTTCTGAATGAATAAATGGGTAACCTTAAATTAAGTGATGTTAAAATTGCATTACTTTATTTTATGTGATTCATTTTGTCGAGTAAAAGTTTCTTTTATATTCAAGATTCTTTTGAGATTCCCTACATTTTAATCCTAGTTCTTTTACTCTAAAATTTCGTAAATCATAAAAATAACTAAGTACAAAAGAAATTATAAAATAATTCTTTATATACAAGTAAATGCACTATTACTTTTACAAATTGTCATAGATCAGCCACTTTGAAAACCAACAAAATAGAGTATCACCTCTTAAAAGTAACTTACATCATCAAATATCAAAAACTTTACGTTTATAATCGCTTTTACAATGAATTTAGTTTAACACTAGGTTTACAGACATTTATTGCATAGTTTATTCTGTTGATCTTAGAAAACTATATTCATCCATTTAGATTTTAGAAATCAGAAACTTAATAGTATACTATTAAAATACAAGGTTGTGTTATTACATCAATCAAAATTGATGTACACATTCTATAGCAAGAGTTAACACTAAGTTCACGAATATTTATGGAGCAGTTCATTCTATTGTTCCTACAGTAATTGATATTCAGTCACTTATCTTAGAACTAAAAAATTAAAAAGTAGACGATTAGAATACACATTCACTTACATTACAAACATCGCAAACATGTACCAAATTAAATAATAATAACACAATAATAAAAATAACAAAATTTCATAAAATTCAATACGCGTCAAATCGACGCGTTCCGTAAACCTAGCGTTAACAATGTAACCTGCCTTTGTGAAAAAGGAACAGGAAGAAAAATTGCCAATATCGAAAAGAAACCAAGAATGGCGTATATGTTACAACGATCATTAAAGCACGCCGGCTAGTCGTTTCGTAATGTTCACGACACGTATGTACGAGCGGAGCCATCTCGTTTGCGTCGTACGCTTGAATTAATGACGTCGTTAATACGCGATTCAACAATAATGCGCATCGATCGTACTGCAAAACGCAATTACAGAGAGTGGTGGCCGAGCCAGGTGGCAAGTAATCGGCGCGCGAGCCCCGATCGGCGAAGAACGCAAAGGAAAGATTACATCTGGGCATTGCTCGCGGCGCAGCGCTGTGTTGTGGCGTTGCGCGATCGAAACAGAAGCGGGATGGAATAAATAGAAATTCTGGGATCGATATCGTCCACTGTAAATTGCAGAGCCGTGTTTTCTGAAGATTGAATGTTCCGCGAGGAGATCGAAATTCGTGGTCGACGGTTTCGAATTAAAATCAGGGAAACGTACGCGCATGGATTCGACTCTGTACGCGGAATAGTCTATCGTAATTTATATTCAACTACTGTGTGCTGCTTTGGGTCGGTTTAATGTGATTAAGAATTTACAACTGATCTGGATATCGTAGGAACTGGTAAATAATAAATAAATTGCAAACGAGGGAGTAGATTAATTTATCTAACCTAGTAGAAGTGATTGGGTCATCTGGTAAATAGTGCAGTTTTTTATATTTATTTTATTTTCAAAGATAAAGATAAATAAAACTGCTTTCAATCTAAAATATATTAATCTGTATTATCTATAAATTGTATATCTATAGATTGTAATTTAAAATTCGTTTATCCTTATTTTTAGAAATAAAGGAAATAAAAAGGCATTTATGAGATGATCCAATACTTGTTTTAAAGACAAAGAAAATTACTTTTTTATGATAGAATGTTGAGCATTTTTCTCTTAATTGAGAGATATTATAATACATTTATTTATTTTAGTATTCAGTAATTACTTTCAGAGACTTTTCGATTAATAGTTACTTCGATCAATTCTTATGAGAAAAAGCTAAGCATGCTATCAAATGCTTTCGTGACAAAGTATCCGATTTCATCCGATTTATAAAGCAACAAAATTTCAAGCACCAAATAATTTCTTCATAAAACAACCAAACGAATACCTTATTATATCCGACAGTCTACTCTATTACCACTAGAACTACTTCTCAAAATAACAGCTCTCACGTTTCTTATTTCGCAATTATCGATACCCTCGGAATATTAAAAAACCGAAATAATCCTAAAGATAAACACTGTCATTTGAATACTATAATAAATACACGGAGGAGCCGAAAAGAAATCTATTGCCACAATTTTAATAAGAATTTTATATTAATCGTACTAAAAGCTCGTACTTAGTTCTATTATAAAATTCTGAAACCCAGATACGCGCGAAGTAATTAAAATCGGTGTAAACATTTATCGATGCCTATATCAGGAGCAGGTTCCGACGTCATCCAAATTCATTGCACGAAACTCAATATCACGCGGTGGCTTCACGCTACGCCAGATCCGACAGGGGGGTGTGTAACGCCATCAGCTTCTTGATTTTGAGGTCGGTGGCAGGTGATGACGGTGCTGCTGGGACTAGCTTTAACTTTGAGGGCTTTCGATATCGCAATGGCGGGGTCTTTGATTACGGACACCGTCTAGCAAATGTTTCCCTCTGTCTCTGTTCTCCTTCGCCGCGTCTTCCTCTCCGCCACGACGTGTATATCTACTTTGAAAGACCACATCATAGGTGGCTAGGTTTCGGGGGTTCGGCTTAACCACGATCCTGCAGCACGAGGTTATCCTAATTTCGTAGTGATTAAACGTTGCCGGCTTGTACCGAGGCCCGGGGACGCGAGTTTCTCGAAAATTGAAGCTTCTTGCAAACTGACTACTCTTCCCTTCAAATTTTCGGTAATTTACATCGCGGTCGCTGCGAATAGCATACATTAACATCGCAGAGCAATTTCTTGTACCAGACTTCTAGATATAGACTTCATTCTCTATTGAATTCCCGTGAAACTCTACCACTCGCGCTACGAAATTTTCATGAATACGGATTCTATACGATTCAATAAACTCTTTGAATGTGTTCCTCGAAGTTTGACGAACTTCGGATTCTGGACGACTATCTGTTACAGTTTCATTCTAATATAACAACGTACGATCGAGCAAGGTATTCAATAGTAATAGACTGTCAACTTTGATTGCTAATTCACAGAATTGAAGTATGGAATGTACAGAATATGGAGAATGTGGAAAACGTGGAAAACTTAAAATGAAAAATATAGAAAATATGGAATACATCAAGTGCAAAACATGGAAAACGTAAAATGGAAAATGTAAGAAACGTGGAAACCATAAAATGGGAAATATGAAAATCATATGAAACGGAAAGTTTTCCCAATTACAAACTCATTATCCAACACCACCTATCAATCTCGCTAAAACAATTGAAAATCAATAAAATTTCCAATTATCATGCGCCCCTTTGAAATCGCGAAACCTTTATTTGATCCACATTTCCGCAAAGCAAACAGCGTATAACTGATTCAAGGCACCAAAATCGAGTAAACTCGCCGCGACCGGTATCTATAGCTGCTTTCCCGGAAACAATAAAATAAAGTATAGAATCAACGCCCGTAAAGCTAATGTCAAACAAAGTAGAACCGACTGTAAAGAGGAAAATGATACGTTACACAGGCCAGGAATCACAATTACAGTTCCGTCCGCATGAAGAGACGAAAGCCGGTCGCACGGCAGGGAATCGATCTCCGGCGAGGTCAGAGCTCGGCCAGATATACCCTTACGTTGAAGTCACGGCGTCAGAGCGTGCACCTAATTAAAAGTTCGTACTACTTCTCTGGAACCCGGTGGCACGGTGTTACCGCTATCGGCTGTCGCGTAAGGACCGAGTATCCGCGAAGAACACTCGGCCAAGAGCGTCGCACTCGGAATTCACCACGGCTCGAAAAATTCTTCCGGGAAGCTGGAACTTCTAGCCAGCCGGTCGTTACCCCCCGATCGTATTCTTTAACACTAAACGTACCGCGACCGGTCAAATGACCGATTTTAAAATTTGATTAAAAATTCTGCATTCTCTTTCGTCCATTGAACTTTATATCAGTTCTTATATTGTACGATTAATACATTTTGCAGTACCTGTCGTTTTTTTTCTGTTTTCAATAAGAAAATTTATTGTTTAATCTTTTACACTTCAGAAGTTTTTCATTGGAAATACTCAACATTTTCGAGTGAGATACCCACGACATTCTTTGAAACACAGAAATTGAGGAAAAAAACTATTTTCGTTCAATATTTCACATGTTGATGCATTATACAAGGTTTAATGTTAAATATCAAACTTTATAATTTTGCTGTGTCAAATCAATTGACGATTGAGACTACGGAGTACAAAGGGTTAACTTGTTTACTTTAAGATGACGTGTATATTCATTAAACGCAGTTAATTGGTTGACACTAGAACTACCAGTCTAAATGACTAGTTTTTATTCTTTTGGTTCGAAGTTATTGATATTTTCAAAGCATTGAATATTCAAAATGATTTTGAAAATAGTTTCACTTAAATACCACAACGAATGTCTGAAGAAACCGAAAATAATCTATTGTTACAATTTTTATAGGGATTTCGTATCAATCATATTACATGCTCGGTAGTTCTAGTATTAATTATATTTCGTCCACCGGCGAGTGAAATTTTATTGGCCAGAAAGGTTCAAGTTATCAATTTTTATGTACACCTGGCTGAAAGTGTAAAGTTCAAAATTGATCGAAAACTACGTTTCTTTCGGGGATATAATGTATAATCTATAGACGCTAGGTTCGGATAGACGTTTTATCCCACGTTTTATGACTTATTTCGTGAGTGGAGTGAAAGATACTTTACTTAATCATTTCTTATCTAGACGTGTTACAGTGTATGTTCGCTGTAGATTGTAGAATTTTATGCAGGTATTTATGACATATATTAATCTTTAAGGAATTTATTATTAATAGATTGATGAAACTATTTGTGGAAGTTAAAATTTATTTAATACGAGTATCTCTAAACTTTTATGTAAAAATGTATATTTGCATATGTTTTCTGGGAAAAATTTGAAATAATGTTACATACTGGAAGTGGTAAATGTTCATAAGCATAAAACAATATTTCTCTTTAGCTGATGTAAACAGTAATATTCACACTTGTCACATAAATTAATTAAAAATCCCTTTCACCTATAACGATACAACCAATGACAAATCACACAAAGAACAAGAACACTCTCAACTTGTATCAAAATAGATCTCTAACTAACAATATCTTGAAAACAAAATCTCAATACTTCCACTCTAATTAATCCGAAAATGGACACTAATCTAAACACAAAGATCTTCCAAATATTAATCTCAAAGAACCCTCTCATTAAATACAAAATCAACACGAACGCAAAGGCTACAATGCTCCCAAAAGCAATTTTGTTAACATAGCGTTGAACGCTCTCCAAAAGAATAAACGAGAACGATGACGGCGAGCCATCCCCGGACCGAGGGAACGTGGCGCTATTAAAACCAGACGTGATTTACCTTCTTAATTCGCGTCGGAAGGCAGCGGAGACGTTTTAATCACGCGGCAGTAAACCCAAAAAGTTGGTTCGCTCGCGGCGCGGCGGCCCGGTTCACCATGGAGTATCATCTTCATGCATCTTCCGAGGATTACGCGTAAAAAGTAAGGGGTGGATTGCGTATTCAAAGCTGGACAGATGTCCCGGGAGGAAATGAAACGTCGGTTGCCGGTGCTTATTGTTGGTCTTGTCGGGGGCGTTCGTGATTCTCCGCGGATCGGCCATTGAAATTCAAAGGGTGGAGGATGTACCAAGTTTTCGCATCGTTCGTGGATAGCGTTACGCGTCGGGGGAAGCTACACCGTGCTCCCCGGGCTATTTCTTTCGGTCTCCCGAAGTTTCCGTGCCGAGACCCCCGCCAGCCTGTTCCGCACAGACCGATTCGTGATTTAATTCCGGCCGTGGCCGGGAAAAGTTCGACGATTGTGAACGAAATCGACAAGCGGCTAAGGCACCGGTCGCACGCCACTTTGAGTCTGACCGAAAATACGACAGGGAATTCCGTAATTGCTCCGGTTGGCCCAGACCAATCACTTGTCGGGATATTGCTACTTGTTAGCGACGAGAAAATTGATTCTGTTCGACGCAATATAAATGAGAATTCTTGAAACATCATGAAGTGGAATTCATTCGCTGCCTGATCTTGAGGTGGATTTTAACCCTTCGCGGACGAAGATTCCTCGAAAGGTACAAAACCTTCAGTAGATGAAGCCAAATTATATATCGGTTGCTTAAATAATTGAAAAAACTGAAACTATATACTGATCTCTTGCTATTAGAGTAATTAAATTATGTGTTTGCGACTTAGTATTCCAAATATGAAAATTTTATCTCACCGAAGTGTCTATGTTAAAAAGAGTTAACAGATTCTGGTGTTTTTTAGTATTTTTGGTGTTGTTTAATATTTGAATGCTTTATTGAGAAGAAAAAGTAGTGGAGATATAACTTTAATATAATATAGTGCTGAAAGGAATATTTATGTGATATTAATATGGTATATTTTTGTATTTTTAAAGGGGATTGAAATTCATTCTTGAACTTACAGATGAAAAATATGTTGACGGAAGGTATTACAAATAAGAGAAGATAAAATTATTGTTCAGCCTTGTTAAAATTGTTTTTTCTTGAATTATTTCTACAACATTTATTTTAAATGCATAAAGATTCGTAGTCCAGTAACGACCAGAACAAGATTCTATTGCCAGCATAATACTCGCGAATTTTATCTCTCCCCTGCACATTTATGTAACTATATGGTATCAATCCTGCAACGAAAATATTTTCATCTCGTTTCCAATGAAAATATCGCGAATAATACATAACTACACTCGCTTATATCTGTTTACTTCAAAACGTTACCCAAAGTAAACCACGCATCAATAAACATTATGTTCGCGCACCGTATGGCAAATAACAGCAAAAAACACTTCCAACTTCTCATGAAACAAAATCGTTTATTTCCAAACATCGTTTCATCTTTCATCGTATTTTTATTTTAAGAATTCACACCGTTGATCGGTAGAAGCGAATGGTACAACTATCTTCCCCGCCAGTCGAATCCCCGAAAGAGCTGAATGCTAATTTCAATGTCAATTCGAGGCAAATTAAGAGCAAACCTCTACGGTATCAGTTCGGTCGCAAAGGGCTACAAGCATTCGAAATTGAATCCTACATGTGTGTGCATGTGTGTATGTGCCGCAGTGTAAAAAATACCCCGGTTTTCCCGTTCAATTCACCACGGTGTATCGGCATCAACTGTATCACGGAAAATGTCATCGCGGTCGGTGTTTTCATTGGTAACTACGTGACGCGTGTGTACGTAACAAACTCTGATTGGAGCAAATCCACGTAAACTCGTCTCTTGCCAGGGGCGCTGCGGGAAATTCAGAGGAAACTTTATCGTTCGGTTGGCAAGTGCCAACACTGCGCGCTACCATGGGGGCCCTCATTGTATTGCAAACCCGATTTTCAGACTCTACGGGTTGCGAAGAAAAGACCGAAGCCGTCCGGCTGGGGCGACGCGTCGCGGGGGATGCTGTTACTCCATAAAGTATTACCTTTCAATTTTTCAAAAGAGCACGACCACGCCGTTTCCCGGCCGATTGCTTCGTTACGTTTCTCGTATTATTCCGCGCCACGTATTGTCAGCCGAGGAAACGAAAATCGAAAGCTTTAAGTAACCTTTTGTTGTTGGTCCCGAGCCTTTGGAGTCTGAAGTGCCAAAGGTTATTCTCTTTGGAGCTAGCATCGACGGTGATTCTTTCTACTGTAGTTTGATAGTTCACTAATTTGTTTGAAAATATTTCAGAAGCATTCCAATTACAATTATGTATGAAATAACATTGAAGTATCTTAATAGTTTGTACTCAACAGACAATGCAACCCTTTCGAATCGATGAGTTAAACGCAATAATTATAAAATGTGCCATTCCTATATCAATAAGATACCAAAACAACAAACAATTTACCACAATAATTCCGCAAAAAAATTCGAACTCGAAGCGATCCAATTAGACGGTTCAATCCGCAATCTTAAAAAAGACCTAAGGCATCAAGAAGCTAAAAGTCCGCGGTAACAAACGGTTCCCATCTCAGGCGTAATCAAATTAAACGTTGATTATACCCTTTTCTAAAGTTACCGTTTATCCGACGGCTGCAGAATGAAGAAACCGATTCTAAAATTACATCCCATTGTGCATACAAGAAGAGTCGAACCCGTACCCAACCGTTAAAGGAAAGGCAATTTCCTGGTTATTTAACTCCTCGCCGGATCAAGTCGATTCGCTCATAAATGCATCACGAGGACGTTCGTCAAGATTATCTTGTCCCGGGCCGAACGGTAATGCGAGCCAACCGCGTCCCCGGGGAAAAGAGAAAAACTGGCGGAATAGAAGGAAACCGATCGTCTCGATTAACGAGCGTGTACCACGTAACAGCCGTCGGCATGGCGGGGGAATTTGCATCGGTGCGTATCTCGGACATTGCGCAGCCTTTATTCGTGGAATTGTCGGGCGTTATCGTGACTGCTTCGTTAAAGCCGTCATTGTGCCACGGGCCTCCGTAGGTGGCTACATAAATCCGGGACTTATTGAGCCGCGTAGTTAAGTACGGGCGGTTAAAACAATTAGCTGCCGCCCGACGCGGCTGCAGTAGCCCCGGTGTAAACAGCCCTCAGCAGTAATTCTGTTATCGGCGCTCGGCGAGCATTCATAGGCTTAACGGGGCTTATTTCCCTCTCCCTAACCTCTCTCTCTCCCCCTCTATCTCTTGTCCACTTTCTCTGTCCCTCTTTTCATCTTCCCTGCTGTTCTATCTTGCAGCGTTGAATTAGTATCGGGGTTTATCACGCAAAGAGTATATCAATGTGGATGTAACCGGCGATGAAGTCAACTTTACGAACCCTGAAGTTTCCATCATCGTGGAATGTACGTTCCTAGCTAGCTAGCTGACTGCATGCCTTGCTGAACGTTTTGATGAATGTCTCGGAACTGTGTCACGTCCAACCAACTACTAGATTTAACTGCGACGCCGGTTGGTTTCGACATGGAAATTGGAAGTGTGCTTTCTGCTTGTTGCCCCTTTCATTGGGGTACTTCGGATGCTGTTTATGTCGGGGCTTGAACTGCTTTCGGGATTGCATTGTTTTTTGCCGTTGGCGCGTTTGAGGTTATTGTTTATACGTTTTGTTGGGGATGGTCGTTGAAATCGGAGCCATTGATGGTCGGAGTGAAGTAGCCGGCTTGGACGTTTGAAATTGGAAGGGTAGTATTGCTGTTCGTTGAGGTACTGCATTATTTTATTGTAAAGTGGTTTGTCTTGGTCTGTTTTATAGAGATATCAATGAAATCTGAAGAAAATTTGTAAAATGGACCAACAATTTTAAACAATATCTATGTATACGATTTTCAAAATCGTTTTTCTGGGGAACGAAACCTCATATCCAAAATTATTCTGCAATCTCGACTTATTTATTTATGAACTATCAATTAATCCTCAGTTCTATCACGTTTGCTGAAACATCTTACGTAATTTCATCCTACTGCCAAATATAATAACAATTTTCTTAAATCAATTGACATTAATAGCAAATCGAATTACAGAAATTATCGACAGATACGAACAGGTTATATAAACGTTTCTAAACTGAAATAATCTGTTTATAAAATAGTGTGTCATAAATGAAACAGAGATTTACAACTTGCATTAGTGATTTTCCAATGGAGAATCGTCTATCCGAAAAGAGCAAGAAACAGTAGAAACGATCCAGGTCCGCGTTATTATTTTCGACTTTATGGGGCTATCGTTTACAATTCCTTTCATCCAAGGGAAAGAGAAGAACGATTATGGATCGTTAGGGCCGAACGTGCTGCGGTGGACGGGAGGCGTTATGCAATTTCGCGCGCGATCGCCTGTGTCAATGCATCCACACGCGCGCAAACATGTTGCTATTCAATGCTGATTCGTTCGTATACGTTATCTGGCTCGTAGACGCTTCGGATAATGGTGGACCTAAATACATCGGACCATTTAAAGGGTACACGAACCCGATACAAGGTGCTCTCATTAAAGAAATGACCCTTCAGAATGCCATGAAGACGACTAGTGCAACCTTTTATTGTAATACGTGTTTCTCAGACTTTCCGATACGGATTTGCAACCAAATTTCTACGTAAATATCTCTGTTATTCGTAGATACAAATAAAATTATTTATTTATATTAAAAATAATTTTTGTATCTACTTAGTTATAGTCTAGTAGTAATACATACATGTTTCTTATTATTATTAGTCTTTTTCATAGTAATTTAGAGTCAACTTTTTATGTAAATATCTCTCTTATCCGTAAATACAAATAGAATTATTTTTTTACGTCATAAATAATTTTTTTATCTACTTAATTATATTTGTATGTATATTTTAAACATTTTTTCATTTTCATATTTACGTGATTCTATTTATATAGTTGACCCTGTTTCTATTTTACTTATGTTGTTACCCTTCCCCTACTCTGTTATTCAGTGCGATTATATTAAATGAATAATTATATTAATTATATTATGTTACTGTATTTGATTGCAAAGGTCAGGCCAAGGTCGTTTGACCAATTAAGGAATAAGTATACGTGGCTCTGGAACAAAGCCAAAGGAGAGAAAAATCGATTTCCATATTGGGGTTAAGGACAGCCCATTTAATTTGCATAAAATTCATTGGAAATCGATCAAGCAGTACACTTATTAACATAAACTTGAAGAAGAAGCATTTTTTCGGTTAATACAAAAAATTAGTGAATAGAATATTAAGAATATTTATCAAAAATTCGCACGAATTAAAAAATTTCAATGACTTGCGTCTGCAAAAACTAGAGACAAAAGGACGGTAAATTCAGGATGCAGCTTGAAATTTCATTCGTACGAGAAATATTAGGAACGAAGATAAAAATTCTAACGGTGCATTTAAACTGCAAATAATAAAGCGGAATGCACTGTTGTAAAACTCGTTGCCTATGTACGCGATTATATTCGCCAGTACATTTTCAGAAGGTACTGTATACGAGTGATAACAGGGATTCATGTTTCTACCGGCAAATTCGTTGTTTATACAAAGAAGAACTATAATTTACTTTTCTTCTGTATAGTATAACATAAAGTGAAGTGATAGGAAAGTTAGTACAAGTAGATAGTGCATAGCTTTTTCTAACAGTGACGAGGTGATAATATATCTGGAAAAAATGGCGATAAGGATAAACGAGTACACTAACTTCCGCAACATCAAACTCATGTCTGGTCATGACATTCTAATATAACATGTTTCATAACTTATGAACTTAAATACAGAAGTAAACGTGAATGCTATTTTACGATTAAATTGTGCTAACTCACTTATGAATGGTAACAACCTACGTTATATGAAATAATCTTTACTGTATGATATAAAATGTAAACGTCCACAGTTTTAAGAATTAGTTCGCTGTACGAATTTTATTTTACAAAAAGTAATTTTCAAAAACATAAATAATTAAAACTCAAAACATTTATGCAGAAAAGAACAGACTGTGTATAATGGTAAAAACTATACACAATCAACAAAATGTTAAAAAATAATTTTGTATCTATCTTCCTTTTTAATTGGACCGCGAATACTTCTATAAGTATATATTTTCGTTAATGCTTTCACCCTAAAAGAATAATTAAACCCTCTGTTAAACCGCATTAAATTTGTTCAATTTATTTTGTTTCGATCTATTCTATACCCGTTAAGCGTGCTCCAAATCCACAGGACAATTGTAAAGTACACAGCACAACATGCTTATGTTTCCCTTTTCATGATATAATGCGCAAATTGAAACAATATGTTCTTCTGTAACTTGGTAGCAGTTTGTAGCCGCCGCAACCGCGTCTGCGGTTTACCTTTCGAGTAGAACTCTCAGGCGGAAGACTTAAGGACGACATTCGTGAAGATTAAGACGCGATTATCCTTTCACCGCGAATAACAGAGTATGCAGAATACGTGGATGGGAATAACAGTAACTTTTTCGAAACTCGACCAAATGTATGCCATTCAATATTCATAGCCCGCTGGGGCAACCCCTGACTATGCGAATCCTGGAAGCTTTTTCGATCCCATGGTTAGCTCCTAGCAAGGGTGAAATACGTTCACGGATCATCGGTTCGATTGTTCGCGAAAATATTACGCCACGATCCCGGTTCATAGTCCTTTCGAAACTTTACCTCCCAGTTTTTCCAGGTTTGTATTTATTGAAGGTTCCCAGTGTACTTGAAGCGTGCACTGAAGTTTGATCGAATAGAGAAATAGGGAAAGTACAATTGCCTGGTGGATTTCAATTGAATTATATTCTTTGCCCTTTCGGTGGCCTGGTAGACTTAATAAAATCGTTTAAAACTTTAATATATTTATATTATATCGAAGTTAAAGTTAGAATTTTACATCTTAATTAAAGAAATAACTTTGAAGCTAATAGAAAAATATGAAAATGGTATGCCTATATTATATTTTATTCATTTAGATTGATATATTTATTTGAACACGAATCCAATCAATAAAATTAATTATACGAATTAAACAAAAAGTTTAACCTTAAATCATTAAGTTGTATCATTAATAGCTTAGATAGTTAGATGAAATAAGTTTAGATATCATAGTACTAACTTAAAATTAATGCAGTTTTCCTTAATTTATTTATTTTCTTAATTATTATTTGTTTCTGGATCCTCAACTAAATGCAATCTTTGCAACAAATTGATATGATAATTGTGACAAAGGAAGTAAAACATTTTTCTACTATTTCCCATTGAGTCATGGCTCATGCCAGTCGCAATATTATCAGTGTGTACGCTAGTAAATAGACCATATATCGATGATTAAAAAATTCCATTCTACATAGCCTATATTTACTTCCACTGAATAATTCAATCATTGTTGAAAACTGCCAAATTCCGAATATTTATTTTATGTTATATTCATTTCTACAAGTTTCCTGAAACGGGAGTTCGGCATTCCATGTTTCACGATATAATACTGAAATCAATTATTCCAAGATATAAAAGCAATTTACGTTCAATTACGTGTAAATATAGAAACGCTACGACTTCGACAGAACCATAATTTAGCTAGACGGTGATTCAGATTCCACGGATTCCGGCGATATTGCTGTTAATAATTCTACAAAAGAAGCCCCGGCAAGAATTTCAGACACGACACGGACTAGAACATGGTAGAACAGAGAATGATTTAAGATCCGACGGTTCGCGGCTCCTGTCCATGAAGTTGAGGACGCAGAAACGGAAGGGTGCGAGAGGCAATTTTGGAATCGTTCGTGCGTTAAAGGATATAGCAGCGTTCTAGAGTGGCACAATACTCGCAGGAATCTAACAGACGATAATACTTAACTGGCAATTCATCCCCCACTACCACCTGACTCGCTGGCACTAGCTGATTCCTTTGGGTCTCGACATTCCCTTATTCCGCATTCATCTCGGTAATAGCCGATTCGTTTCACGTTCGAACTTTTATAACTTTTCACGATACTTCGATGTTGTTTTAAAGAATTATATAAGCTTCCTCAGATAAGTTGCTTCAACTTTTAAATTTCAACTCCACTAATTTCTTAACACTGAAATTACCGACCAGTTACATTGACTTTTTGAAATTCCTCTATAGAAACTCTAAGAGTGCATCTATTGAGATTTTATTTAATTTACAATTCAGTTTAGGTATTGTTAAATCAGTTTCTTTGATTATTTCTTAAAGAAATATCTGTTATATTTTTGATAATTGCAAAAGGAAGAAATCCGGAATGGGTCATTTTGGCAGTTTTAGTGTTAATCTCTTATGCGTTCATAATAGAAGTGATCGAATAAAACATATTCAAATCAAAGATATATTATTATCATGCATGTGTATGTATCTATATCCGCGGTTTCCAACCTGGGAGACGTCAACATTTTTAATAAAAAATTAATGTTCATACCATAATATCTACAAATGAATAAACTTCATATCGTAACGTAACAATACAAATTCAGTGAAGTAATGTTTATTTTGTAATAAAGTTATTATTATTTAAAACGTGTCTATATTATTATATCTATTAAAAGATAGAGAGGCGTAGTAACATAAAGGTTGGAAACCACTAATCTATATTACATACTATATATATTATTTATTACTAACTATTTCATAGACATTTTGCTCAGTTACTATAGTCAAGATATTCTTTGGAGTAATAGATATCTATTTACTTCTATTTATTTTAAATCTAGATCTATATTATTTACAATGTATTTCGAACTATCGGTAAATATTATTGTTAACACTTTACCGACCGGTAGCGGTAAATGGTAACCCATTAATAGGCTATCGGTCGGTAACATGTTAATTTAAGAAATTGAATAAATGAATCATTAATTTCGCTTTAAGAATATATATAGGGAAGACATCTTGGAAACGCCTTTACAATAGAAAGTAAAAGAGATTTCAGAGAACTACTTGGAAAATTGCATTGCCTCGAAATGGCGAATGTTAAAATACGCGAGATCGAAACTCAGAAACAGTTTTCGGTGCATTCGGCACGGAAAGAAGAATAGGAACGTATAGAATAGCGGTTCAGGAAGTTGCCGTTTCCTTATCAGTAAAATAAATCGTTTGCGTGGGTGGAAAATTTCTCCTCTCAAGCCATTATCTCTTTTCTTCCTCTCTAGCTTGTCGATACCCCGAAAACGTTTATGGTTATTGGAGTTCTTCTAAGTAACCGACAGTTCAAATTTATTCATTTAAAACGACGAATCTCTAATTGAATCTACTACAACCAAAAGCGAGAGTATATATGAAATTCACGAAAAATTGTAGGTCTCAATTAGAAAAGTTTCAAGTATTCTTATTTTTATAACCTCCATTAATTTGCATATGCAATGGAATATAAGAGGCTAAAGGAGAATGGAACGTTAAATACCAAATCTTACGATATATTTTATGCGTTACTCTTCAAAATACTTAATATTATAACAAAAAGTACTGTAATATTATTGCAAACATTTAATATGATTTTATCTGAAACAAATTTGAATTCTGGCAAATTCTACTGCCATGTTAGGCGTTAAAATTTTAAGAAGAAATATTGAATTTATTATTATTTTATTAGTACTCCTTATAGTCTCTGGTTAAAAATTAGTATGTTTAGTAAATATTCTTACCATATTTAAGAAAAGATTTCGCCTTCTCTTGATAATAAAAGAAAATTTGTACTTTAAAACACGAATCCTTCGACGCTCTCAAACTGCTGGCTTCCCGCTCTGTGACAGTGGGAGACACCTGATGGACTAATAAGGAACTTGACTGTTCTGTAGAACAGCTCTCTGATTGGTCAATTTTGAAACCCGGAAGAAAGCGGTTGTTGCCTGTTTAACGTGCAATGGCAACGGTTTTGTGGCGCGATACTTGGGGTGTTCGTCCGAATATAATTTTTAAGAAATATACGTAGAAATCTGTGATAGAAATGTCTTACGCGTGTCGGGCTATTGATTTCTTGTGCGACATTTCAATAAATTGATGATCGTAACAGTGTAATCGGTGTAGGGGCGAAATAATCGACGGAAGATTGTCACAGACCTGTTGCGCGTTCTTCATACATGACAAAATATTGTAATTTCGTTTTTGGTAACGTTACATTGGATTAAAGATGACTACGTCGTTGTCATTATTGGCGAGCCACGATGAGGTGGTGCGATGCACGGATGTACTCGTAAATGGAGCCTGCGAAGAAGGTATTTTCTAATGCTTTTATTACGTGCTTACCCCCCACAATGCTCTATCGTTGATAACGCATTCTTAGAAACATACCTTGGCAAGATGCGTACACGCAACATGCTGTGGAAATATTAAATTTTCTTAGGGGGAATATTTTAATTTTGTTAGGTAGTTTTATAATGTTTTCATTCTTTTTAAAAGTATTCGATAAATGATTCATGTGATAATTCAAGACTGCTTAAAACAAGGATTAAATTATAGGATGCTTTCTATTTTTATGAGAATGTTCCGTAATAGTTTTATTATTTTTGAGAGATGTTATATGTTAAGGATTATTAATGTTTCTTAAAGGAGTTTACTTTATATTAAAACTTTTCGCATAGAATTTTTACAATTTGCAATAAATCAAGAAGAAATGAGACAAAAATGGCTGGCATCGATACAAGAATGTCAGCGTCTTCATTCAGCTTTAGAAAAAGCTCATCAAGAAGCAGCAGATTTAGATCGTAAATTAAGTCATGCCAGACGACTTCTGGATGAGGAAAAACGAAAGAGGCGAACTGTTGAGGAACAAAGAAATTCATTGGTAGTTAAAATATTTTATTGATATTTTAAATTCTTTCATAGCATGCTAGATTTCATTACTCATGTATGTGTAGGAGAGGCAAATTGCTATGGCTAGGGATCTTTTATTTAATGACGGTGGAAGAAATTTAAATGACGAAACCAGAGAGAAGTTGCAGTTTTTAAATAATACTACATTGAATGGCCGTCACAGTAACATACATGTCAAAGATGTACACCAAAATGATAAGTGAGTTTTTATTTATAGCAACAATGAATAGCTTCATTCGCAATAGGTACTTAGTAATTAATATTTTAGATTAAATACTATAGCGGAGCTGGACTCCACTGGTTCTATATTAAGCGACTTAAGTTGTTTCTCCAAGTCAGAAGATGATTTAGATACCAGTGTAATTGTTCAACAAAGTCAAAAGAAACGAGAATGGAAGGAACATAGACCTAGCGGTGAATATTCTGCAAAAAAACGTCGTAGCACAGTACAAAAGGTTGCAGAACTAAATTCATCTGACAGAATAATAGCTACAACTACTGTAGTTATGCCTAAAGAAGGTCCTATCACTGCATCTTCTGTAATCGAGGCAATGCCAGCAGATGAAAATGCAGATCCACAGGGTCCATTACATAACTCTTGCAAAAGGCACAAAAGTGGTGATCGCAGTAAATCAAAAGTAACACCTGTTAACAAAAACGATGTGCAAACAGATGCTGTAGTGAGTTATGATTTCATACAAAGAATATTCATTATGAAATTTTTTACTCTCCTTAATTTTCAAAAACTTCCTCTTAGCCATCTGCACCAAAAGCTGATATTCTTACATCAGGATCAGACTCTGAGGGTGTTTTTAAACCTAGTCCAAATATAGGAGGATATACGTTAAATACAAAGTCTGCTAGAGGTCATAGTTTTATAGCTAAAACAGTAATTAAGCCAGAAGTTTGTACACCCTGTGATAAAAGGTACAGATATCTATGCAAAAACTTAATTTCATTCATACAAACAGTTCATATATTCAACAGTCTAAGATTGAACAATATTTCAGAATTCGTTTTGGTAAAGTAGCTTTAAAGTGTAGAGATTGTAGAGCTACAGCTCACACAGAATGTAAAGATTTGGTCCCATTACCATGTGTGCCCACTGGAAATACACCTACTTTACGTGGCACTTCAGTGAGTAATTATTTTACGTTTACAAAAATTTGTGTTAATACATAATGATATAAAAAAACTATGATTGCTATCATCATTACTAGGGAACTATAGCAGACTATACACCTATGATTCCACCAATGGTACCATCATTAGTGGTTCATTGTATCAATGAAGTGGAATTGAGAGGAATGGGCGAACAAGGTTTATATAGAGTAAATGGTGGTGCAACAGAAGTGAAATGCTTGAAAGAAAAGTTCCTTAAGGGTAAAGGTGCTCCTAATCTTTCTGATGTTGATATACCTACCATATGCTCTACCCTTAAAGATTTTCTAAGGTGTGCTGACTTAAAAATTTAATTGCTAATAAACATACTGGTAAATGATTATTAATTGCTACTAATAATCATTATTAGATCTTTACGGGAGCCGTTAATTACTGTAGGATTATGGGCTGACTTTGTTCGTGCTACTGCTATTACTGATAAACAAGATGCTGATGCCGCTTTATATCAAGCAATTTCAGAATTACCTCAGCCTAATAGAGATACTCTTGCCTTCTTAATATTACACTTACAAAGAGTATCAAGTAGTCCTGAATGTAAAATGCCTATAAGTAATCTGGCCAAAGTTTTTGGGCCCACATTGGTAGGTTACAGTTGTCAGGAGCCATCACCAACTTCTTTACTTACAGAAACCAGAAATCAAGTTGCGGTAAGTTTCGTAACGCAGCGTAATGTGGTTAAACGAGCCTTTATAAATATCAAAACATTTTACAGATAGTTGAAAATTTGTTGAAAATTCCTTCTGATTATTGGGCAAATTTCGTTAATCCTGAAAATTTAAATAATGTTACTACTCATAAAACAGCTGAATTAAGGCATACACCATCCACGGAATCTTTGCTTAAACGTAGTACTTCCCGCGGCTTCTTTAACACTCCACTTGCCTCTAGGTACGTGTTTTTTTTAATCGCCATCGCTACTTAAATTTTGTATATACTATATATTTTTTTTCTTTTTTTTGGAATGCTTGTTCCAGCAGAACATTTATGAAGAGAAATAAAAAATACTTCGCAACACCACCCTCTAGAGCAGGTTTCTAAAAAGTATAGGTACGTATATATTACATAAGTCAAGGTACAAATATGCGCACTAATTATCGATTATTTAAGTATAATTACACTTTAGTGTTTAAAAATGTGCAACACAATAATTCTGTTTTGTTCAAAAATTCATGACTATTTAATGCAAATAATTTTTCGTGTAATTCAACGGTAACAATAAGTACTATTAGATTACGCTGTTAGTGTGTTTGAAGTTAAAGAAATTAAACTATTAATGACATAATATATTAAATATAATTATTTTGTACATGCGGATAAATATAATAACAATGATAATCTCAATATTTTAAGTTGAGACTAAAACGTACTTAGTTATATCTGAATTTAGTACAATTCGTTACATCCGTAGAGATTCGTAAACGTGATACTTTTTGTTAACACTGACACATGTAAAAATTTCCGACGGAATAAGAAGAAAAATTGTTTTACTTCAATATGACTTAACGTTTAAAATAGAAATACACGAACGGGTAATAAAAATTATAAATTTATTATTTCTAATTTTGTAAAAATAATATCTGCCTTATACAAATTAAAGTAAACTCGTCAATGTATATTACAAAAAAATTTTTTTAATTCATTTACAACAATTTTAAACGTTAGCAATAGTATTTTCAATTTGTACATACTTTCTTTACTATCGTAATAATAATAATTGTATCACAAATATATGTTACAATTTAAAAGAAATACACAATTAATTATGGCAAAAATAAATTTTTTCGCTATCATAACGAAAATGTAAGCTTATGAAACATTGTCCATTTGATATTTCAGTCGGTGCCTTAAAATGTCCGTGTGCCCGATTTTTCTTTTATTTCCCAACAACATTCCCAGAAATATTTCAGTCTATTATCTCCATTCGAACAAAAGTGTCGAAAATCTTGAATAAGTTTCTTTTGAAATAATTCATCGCCAGCCAGCGTATATGATAACTTCCATTTCCGACTAACCATATGGTTCCACGACCAAAGAAATCCAATCTAGGGAAAGTAAAAAATTATTCATCTATTTTCTCCTAAAAACATACATTATACTTACCCTTCTATCCATGCTATAATCATTTTTATTTTTCCCGCTAACATGTCTTGTGATGTAAGCCTCATGTGGACTGGGCTGATCGGGATGAACTGGATATCCTTTTTGTCCTGTATTTCGTCTCACAACATTTGTAGACGTTCTGGGACGAAACCTTGTGTTTGTTGTAGAAGGAATAAGGATAAATGCATTCCCAGTCATATGGACGTACTGGTGATCATTTTCTGTGCTTTCTATAAGACATGGAATGAAGCCAAATCTTTGTACAATTGCTTCTTGGAAGAGAAAGAGTCGTTGTGCACAGGTCTCTTCTCGAAACTCTGTAATCAATATTTCTCAATCCAGCATTTTCAATATTTTATCTTTCGATATTTAAATTCGTATTAACACTTTGAGCACCCAAAAGTCAACACAGCCAGGATATAAATTTCTTATTTCTCCAAACGATACGGCTGCAAAAAGCTGTACGTCATCAAGAATTGGGAAACGCAGCACTCAAAGTGTTAATATCAAAATAATAACAAACCTTCAAAAAGAGGTTGCTTATTTGTCATAAGACATTCCGTATTGAGTGGTATAAATATAGGCCCTCTTAGAGGATCGCTTTTCAAAGTAAATGGTAAAGCCAGTAGATCACTAGGAATAGGAACCATATGAATACCACACATTTGAGCTTTCCGTTGCCACACGAAAATCTTCCAAAAATATTTTGACATTAATGCCTTATGAAATTTCATTGTTAATATGTATGATATATAGAGTATAATTCATATTCTTACAAGATCGGCAACTATGCTGCCAGATGATGCTACCCATTGTACCACGAGTTCATAAGAATGATCCACTTTGTATATAGACTGATATCTTAAGTGACCCCATTCAATTCTATCGCTCTTATTATTTATGTCGATGTCTAAATGAGTATGCTTATATGGTGGTGCTATAAAAATGCCAATAAAAAAAAAGAAAAATAATTAAGATAGTAAATTGAGGTTGCATGAAGTATCGAATCATTACAATATACCTCGCCATTCTGGGTCGTGTGTATAATCTATTAAGTCTAAGTCGTCTTTAAGAAACGATGGCACATTTGACTCGTCAACTGTATCGCAGCAAGGTATATTTATTGGAGACGACATTGTTGGAAAAGCTCCTATAGAAGTAGGTTCACACCAACTTTTCGGTGCTTTTATTTCTACTTCTACCCATTCATTCTCAAAACTTTGTAAGTCGCCAGTGGGTGAAAAACAATCTGTTGCTTGAAAACGTAAATGTTACAAACAATACTTTGAAAACGTAAATGTAACAAACAATAATTTGCAAAATTTTATACAATGTATAAACGGTATCGCTGCTTACCCCTTTGATTTTCTTTATCTTGTACTACATGGTATAAGTAAAATCCTAAAATAAATGGCTTAGAAAAATCACCAGAGGCATGGCAGATCAATTTATCTTGAATCATTCCCTGAACCAGAAAATCAAATTAGAATGTAATTGATTATTCGACACTTTCAAGTAGAACCTTTCTTACATTCATAATATTAATAGCGCCATCAACTGTTACCCCTCCCTCTATGTGATTGTTTAACCACTGCACCGCATCCGCGCTAACAAATGTCTGACTTGGAAGCGATGGATGTTGCGTAAGGAACCCTACGCCAGACTGGGAATGTTTCATTGCTTCTAGAATTTCATTATTTGGTGCAGTACTTTTTATCTTCATCATCTCCATATTTGTACTGTCGGACAATGTTTACGTATTAATTACCATGATAAGCGAATAACGTGATAGTTTTATCATTTATTCTACCTGTCTTCGTTAGATTCAAAGTGATCCTGTTGTTGTTCGAGTGAAAGGGGCAATACAGCTTCGCTAGCTGGTGAGATTCGGCCCCTATCCATAATTTTAGAGCCTGACCTGATAATGATAGAGGAAATAAAATTACACGGTGTTTTTACCAATAAAAGAATGCATGGAAAATGGAATATACAGATAGAACATAGTAGAAAGTAAGCAATGTTTCAAATTGCAATATGAAAAGCCACAAAATTTCTTTGCATATGCATATAATTTGCATTTATCTCAAACCATCATTATCATAGAATGTTCTCTCAATAATACGTATGTACATTATAAATTATATAAGAAAATATTCTTTGGTGATACATTAGAAATTTGTTCATTATTTCCGTATGAATACACCTGATATGTACATGCGTATCAAACAGTTCTGAATACATATTCAATTTTCTAATTGAATTTAAAGAAATTAAAAGAGTAAAACCAACCTGTTTGGCACGTGGCGAGGAGTGTCGAGGCACGTGCGGGCAGTCGCAGCGGTATTCACTACATGCCTCTCCTGTACAGAGAACCCCGTCACTCCCTCACTCACTACCAATATCTTCTACTCTACAGAGTATTTGTACATTTTACAATTCTTTATTTAAGAAGATAATCGTTATAATGTCATTCTTAGTCAGAAACAAACTGTTACAAATACTCTGTACCTTATATTTACTAGATGATGTAAAGAAAGATAAAAGCAGTTGGAAGATACAGAATGGATACTATATACAAAGATTTTCGAAACATTTGCAAGAACAGTTTTTCTTTGATTCATTCGCATCCCTTGAGAAACAGTGTGCCTTAACAGTTCCATCATACTTATCACCATCATATAAGCATGTAATATTCATAAGCACATTACAAATAATTCTGTTTAATACAATGTGACCAGAGTACCAAAGTTGCACGTAAAGAGACTTTATTTCTCCATCTCCTCAGAAAACATGCAGATGTGCAGTTTGTAAAAAAAAAGTGTGTCATACGTATGTGTATATATACATATATGATATTTCTATTGGCAAATCGTTTTAAAAAATATGTCATATTTAAATATGGAAATTTGCATCGTATAATTCATTATATATTTAACTGTTTACAATAATTGCTATATTAAATTTTTACTTGCAAGTGACATTGTTTTAGTTTGATTCCAATGTTATGCCATTAGAAATGTCATAAAATGTTTATAGCATAAAAATAATAAGTCTTCATTGGACTCACGTCAAGGACGAACTCATTCGCGTATACATGTAAAAAAAGGGATCCTGTTTAACGATCGAATGCATGTACCACAAAGCAGAAAAGCAACATGTAAAAACCATCGAACATTAAATTGCAATGGTCCACCATTACAAAGTAAATATACTGCAAGCTATACCATTACATTTGCGCAAAGCAACAATGCTGAAATCATTAATCTAAGCTTGTTCAAACCTTGGTCTCGGTTTCTCTGGTAGACGATTGCTTCCAAGTCGCTCCCTGAAGGGAGAGCTGCCAACTAGACTGGTCTGAAAAGCATGATGAAGAGTATGGGTAATTGTAAATGTATGAAGAAGCTCATGATCATGAAGATGTATATCTGGTTTGTTTAACTGTAATGCTATAATTGTTAACATTATATCGACAGAAGAGTATTAAATTATGAAAAAATAAGAAATAAATTATATATGTCAATAATTTGCATTACATAAAAGCTTGCTAAAAAAATGTGCGCATTCAAGACAAATAACAGGCATGGTTGCATTCATCATGAGATATGTTGTGTAAGCTGTTCGAACGTTCTAAATATTATGTAAAATAAGGTGGTTAAATTTAATTGCAGCTATAATATCCACTTATGTTCATATTAAATGGTGTTTAATGCAGAAATAAAAGACATCAAGATCTCAAAATTGTTCCTAATTGCCGTAAAGGCAAAGTGTATGTAGTAGCTTGAAGCCTAAGTATAACGATAAAATGTCGTCGTATCGAGGTTCAACATATCGAGGCTACAGGATGCGAGGATATACCTGGTTAGTGAGGACTATCAGGCTCGTGCTGTGCCTGCGTCTGGTCAAATGAGAGGCAGGATCTCTTGGGGGAACACCACCTAGACTCGAAGGGTTCTGAAACATATCATGCTAAATACCCTTCCCTATACTAACATTCCGCTAATCTATTTGAATCTACTGTTATGCGTATATTTTTTGTGTAGTTGTGTGATCTCGGCAATGGCAACCTGCTGGCTGTAATATCATTTTAGAAAATGTTATACCAAACGAAAATAGTTAATATATAATCAAATTCACTTTTTTTTGGGAATGTTATATCTATTATTATTTTAATACCAAAAAAGCTGGTCAAAGTAATCGTGCTCTTTTTGTCTTGTATTTTTAGCAGCGACGTGTCTACTTATCTAGTGCACCATGTAGGATCACACTAAATATCAAAGTGACACTGTGATAAAACTTTCACACACGCACTGCAAGATAACGAGAATTTACGGTTCATGGTATCCAATAAAATAATACATACTAAATAACAAATACATACTCAAAAGTAAAATTAAAGCATTGAAATAAATGGCATTAATTAGGCATTGTACATCAGGCATGCGACATCCAATTTCAAAGTGCGATAATATAGCATATAGTATAATACAAAATAAATTATTTAAAGAAAACTTTTTTTATCATTTAAATAAAGAATATCAAAGCAACTTTTATTGAATACTAAAAGAATTATCTGTTTCATTTTTTTTTTTCACCTAAATATAAACCCAATAATTTATATGCATGTACCAGTTCCTATAAATGGAATAATCAGATTATGGTATATGTAAAATAATTATTTTTTATAAATTACCCAGTTTTTGTTGGAATTTGGACGCCGTATTTTATTGGGCCACAACTCGATGAATCGCAAAAATCCATCCATAAGGGAAACCTGTTCTGAAGTTGTGAGGGGTGTATATATATCACATCTCGATGATCCATCTACAAATTTCCGATTTACTGAATTGTGCAAAGGCAGTAAAAATACACGAAACCTCCAATATTTAAGAGCCTGTAAATTTTTAATTGCAATATGTAAACATTATATCTTCAGCGTCATTATTATTATCATATGCATCAATATATACCTCCACTAAAGCGAAATCAGTGTGACCTCTCGTACATATATAATGATCTAAATAATTCCAATTATAATTTTCTAATTTTTCTGTTGTAAAAGACACCCACGATACTTCATATGTGTCATGATGCGGTGCATGAAAACGATAACGGTAATGAATGTTAAATGGTGGGTAAGGATGCCTATAAAAACGAATACTGAACATAGTGTTTTGTTCATTTTTTGCGAACTAAATCACATAATTAAATTATTTACCTTGGTCGATATCTTGTAACCGTTATACTGTTATCGAATAAGGATATCTTATGGAAAATTCTACCGATACTTAATAAGTACTCTTCTTTGGGCTCTGATTCTGTTTGCCGACCACGCATCACAGAACTTATTGCTGGGACTGCACTACCAGGTGTATTACTTTGATTTTTATTATTTGTAGGTAAAATGATCAATTGAAAACCCTTGAGTAAAAAGTTTGTATATATATGTTTATAAAAGAATTTGTTTTGCGAGTACCAATAAAATTATTAGAATAAATACCTGTGCTAGCCGTTGTGACACAAGCTCTTTAAACACTTCTGCAGTTGTTAAAGGTTTCTTATATATCGCTCGTTGTTGAGCAAAATCTGTATTTACATCATCCGGTAAAAGATTATAATCCGAAACGACATAATCATTTTGCAAACTCCTTTTGTCTGGGAAATAATCTGTAGTTATAGGTAAACATGCTGGAATTGTTAGCGATTTCCAATCGACACCTAAAATATGAAGCATAAAATACAAATGAAAACACACGTTTCGAGTTAGTAGAGAAAGTAGAAAATTGATATAATGCTTGGTGTTAATTTTATATGTAAATAAATATTATAAGTAATCACTTGTAATATTTAATAATAACATACATGTGTATCAAAATAGTTTCATTAGTGCAATATTAAAAGTGCTACTAATATGACCATTACTGATTACTTAAACATGCAATGCAAAATATATTAATTGTAATATATTTCAATAGATCTTCAACATAATGGAGAACACAGACTCATACTATGAAGCACAAAAAACTGTGTAGAACTTACAATTATGGTACTGAAATATGTACAGATTTATGCATAGTTGGTGCAACCAAATTACTTTATAGTCTATAAGATGAAGGAGCATGTGCTAAGCTAATACAAAAAAGTAGATTACTATGTATTAGTCTTAAATGCTACAAGGTATTATATACTACGAAATTGTATTATTTTTGACAAAGGAATATAGGAATTAAAGCTGTATGATAAAGTGAAAGGAGTATAAAGCAGATGAAAGAATGTTTGAAGAATGCAAGATCTACAATAGAAACGATTTTGTGAGAAACAAATGATAATTTCAAACAGTGTGAAGGTAGAAAATAACGAAAATTTCTAAGTAGGTGTATACATAATAATAATAATAATGATAAATGATATTATTATATATTACAGTATTCAATAGACTACGTGTAGAAATTACTTTAAAATTAGAACTCTTTGTGATTGGTAAAGAATATACATGCACAGAAGAATCATAAGAACTTGAGCAATAAAGAACAAAAACACCTATAACTTTAATGCCCTAAAAGTAAATGTGTACCATAACCGAATCAACCCCCAATAACGTATGGGCGCTAACCTATGATTGCTGTTTAATGTGACATCATAGTTGTACATCACACACGCGTCAATGCATCCAGCGTTGCATCCCAATAAGACGTACCATAGCATGGAAATAAATTTAACAATATTATTCATATAAATGATCGATAAAGTTGAAAAATAAATATGATTATATCTAAGAATGAAAATACTTCTTATGCATGATGGTTATGAAATTATGTACCAAAACTTTTATTGAATGTACATGAAAAGAATTTTTTTTTAAGTATACACCAACTATTTTCATTCTTTAAAAAAAATGATAGATCATTGCAACATTAGTTAATCCTTTTAAATATTAATTAATTAAGTAGGAAACTTAAGAGCTGATATTTTTCTAAATTAATGGACTTATTAATTTATCTTCTAAAATACAATTAATATTATGCATTGTAAATATTCAGTGCTTGTTTAATTAAAAACAATTTCAAAATTCTTTCTTCAAACTATAAACTCATTTCATGATAACTTGTGAATAATAACATGACTAGTATTGTTATTTGGATGAATTATATATATATATATATATATATATATATATATATATATATATATATATATATATATATATATATATATATTTGCTAATCTATTTTCCTTGTATAATTCTTATCAAGTAAACATATGCAAACCTGTAGTTAGTGCTGGTGTCCACTCCTGTTCACCAGTAGCACCCCATAACAATGTTAAAGATTTATTTCCTGTAGAAGATATTGGATTTCCACCTTTATCACTACTTGACAAAGATAGATTTAGTTTCTGTGGTTTATTTTTTATATCTGTAAAGTAGTTATGAAACAGTTATAAAATTACATTCATAATCATATCATAGTTTATAATATATATTAATGATATACGTAATTAATATAAAATACTAACGATCTTGGAATTGATTTGTACTGGAGATTTCAGTATGTTCCATAGGTGATCCACTTACAGTAGAAATAACATCGGAATGTGGTTGTGAACACATTTGTGCTGGTACAGCTTGATAGTGGTGTTGTTGTATTAGTACGCCAGTTGGTCCTATAAAATTAACTTGATTTAATTAAATATCCATATGGTTTGTTTTCAAATCTTTACCTTTGGGGAAAATATGTGTCCATCTTCGTCTATTACTAGTAAGTTTTATTGTAACATGAGAAGGGTCAAATGGATTAATAAGTGCTCTACTAGGTCTGATAATATTCGTTGGTTGAGATATTGTATTTGTTGGACTCCCAGCACTACCAACAACTGGTCTAAAGGGTGGTGATATTTCTGAATCTGTTAAATCACTTTTGATTGATGTTCTTGATTCTATTTGGTATAAAATTAATAATTATTGTATGCATATAAGCATTCTTTAAAGTAATTCATACCATTTTCAGGCACATACCATTAATCTCTCCATTTGATTCGCTACTGGTAATATCATCTGTTCTGTAAGGTATAGAGATTGCTGCACTTCTTGTTGCAGCTATTGGAGTTGAATGTAATTCAGGTGGTGGATGATGAATATCAGGGTCAGACATTTTTCTTTTTAAAAGTTTTAGTATATGTGCATTATTATGTGTTTCCATGCTAGCAACACTTGTCTTTTTTGTCCTAGTTGTAACTCGTTGTAGACTACTTGCATAAAATGGTAAAATTTAATACTTTAATACAAAACTTCTAAAAATGTATTACATACTAATATTTTACCTGGAAGTATGAACAGAGGGTAACTGAAAAACTTGAGCATCATATGCATCATAGTCGAATAAAGAATTATGTAAACATTCCCTTGGATCTTCCTGCAAAAGTTTGTTTTTACATTGTAATTTTCCATTTTCTATTCCTGATTGTTTTGACACCCTCTGAGGAAGTTTTATGCGGGGTATAAATGTTGAATAAGGAATTTTTTTATTTGTTGAGTAAAAACTGAGATTAATCCAATGTGGCATACTATAGTCATCAGGTGCATTTATGGATGTATCTTTATTATGAAACTAAAATTATATTATGAATATTATTGTGCAATAATATATGACCATTTAATATTATCAGTATGTTAAAAGTACCTTTAACAAAGGAACTGCGTGTAATGGTTGTTCTCCAACACATACTAAATCACTACCAACACCATTATCAATGATTCTCTGTTTTGTAACATTTGTTAATTCTCTATCAACTTCAAAAACGCCTACACCAGGTGTAATTACCACTGATAATTGACCAGTTCTGTCAAAACTACGGTCTAAATAATGTTTTTCAAACACTATAAAAAAGTCAGATTAGGAATATATTATAATTCAATAATATAACAGTTACTTTGCTATTACCATTTAATGACATATTTAAAACTTCTAAAAAATTTCCTTGTGCAGCTGTTGAATTTACTGCTTTTGGTATAATATCACCTGGTTTCTGATGATATTCTAATACAATTTTTTGATAATCTGTAAACAGTTTACGTAATTGAACCAATACATTGCTCCAATCTTCGAATCTTTCATTTTGTACAACCACTCTGTAGAAATCTTCATAAAATCTTCCCCTATAATCATGTTGTAAACATTCGCGCATATGATTTGGAAATTCTTCCAAACTAGTAGCATTGTAAAATGTTCTTGAAAATAGAACTATTGTTACTTCGTGATTGCTACCATTCTTTTTCCATTTTTGAAATAAATCCGCTAAGAAGCCGTTAACTGCTTTTTCAAAATATAAATCACCATGAATGTCAAAATCCCACATTTCTGAACTCATTTGAATAAAGAGGTATACCATGCTTGTTGAAGAACGAAATACAACCTAAAACCAAAGTTTCTAGAAACAAGTACTTTAGACATATTTTGCAAATTAAATTACGATAGAAACCTTAGTATCATTATTTATAACACCACAAGCAACACGATCTCCTTGTGACCACATCTCGTACACCTGACATCTTATGCTACCTCCGCAAAATTCAATTTTTTTGTTCATGTATACACAAGTGTTGACCTGATGAAAATTTATGTGAGGTATAAAATGAAAATATTAAAATATCTATACTTGTATCCAGAAGTAAATAAAATGTTCTACCAAGCTGTTTTTCAGCCGCCACATTTCACTACGCCCCAAATATTGATCTTTGAAGGTAAGTTCAACAGAATCCAAAGCTACATCATCCGGATTTACAATATTCATATAGACATCCCCAAACGTTCTTAGTTGGAACATTGTTGCTACATTATTTTCCACACTAATCGTTTCACGCCCTTGTAAATCTTCTTTGAAGGATGTAACTTGCAGTAGAAGACGGCTGAATTCAACCTCTGGATGATAAATTTCGACAACATCTCCAGTTTTTATACCTGGATGATCTTTTGGATTGATTATAAGGTCTTCTTCACTAAAGGTTTTTTGATGTACTATCAACTTATAAAGCTTCATTTTTAGCCCATTACTCTGTTGATAGTAAGTTTAACTGTAATATATGATAAAAGTAAATTATAGATGTTTGAATATACGCAAACATTATCATGCATTTCATATATACTTTATAAGATAAAATTTCCATAGTTTCAAAAATTTGAAATTAGTTATGATTGAAATTTTAAAGCACGAAATAAAATGTTTATTTTGCATGTTTAGTATCATTAGACATACTTTACATGCATTTAAGAAAGGTAAAAAGCAATTAACTTACTATCAATATTTACCCAACATAAAGTAATCCTTCAAAATATTTAAAATAAGTATTTCCTTTTATATGACACATTTATATGTTGTTAACATATATATGTTATTAACAATGCATTGTTAAAAGATGACAATGTACTATTATTATCAAAGAATAAACAAATGTATACTACAATTTATGTGAATTCCCAACACCTTTCCCTCCTCCAACTTAATTTATAAAATAACATAAATGATGTGAATTGTTTGTTTATCCTTTAAAGTGTATCAAAAATTAGCACTATGCACTAGGGGAGAATAATTAATATCAAACTCAACATCTAAATTTGCAGTATGCTTTATTCTTCAGAATTTTGATGACACGCATCTGTTTGGTAGAAAAATGTAACTAGCCATCAAGTTTCTTTTATGCGATCGATAACGTAATTTGCTTGATCCATTAATCGTGTGCAGTTAGTTGTATACCAAGGTAATGTAATCACAATAATATACACAGAATCTTGAAAGGTCTGTAAATACCTTCCTAAGAAAAAGCACAAAACTAATAAAATGGAAACTTCCTTAAGCCAAAATGTTATTGGCAATAATTAAATCCAAAACGATGGAAGGTACCTTATGTTGTTACAAACTGATAAATCATATTCAACTGCGACGCAAACAACAGATTATGGGCATCAAAATGTATATTATTAACATTACGTAAAGACTATTCACTATGCTTCTACTTTAGTGTAAAATTTACATTTTGTTTCTTCTATACTTTATTATATCATGTTTATTATAATAGGTATGTAATAGGATATTTAGTTATAAAATATGGTTGATTATTTTAGTACCATATGTGAATACAATGTATCAATTAAATTATATCACTTGTTACCAAAGTTTTACCATCTATATCTCACATGTGAACATAGGTGAAATATTTTGTTTCTCTATGAAAAATATATTTTACTGATACTAAATGCTTTAAAACAATGCTGTGTATTATTATTATTCCATAAGAAATGTTAATAAACGTCTGTGTAATTACTATTTCGTTAAGTTTCTATAAATGGTGATTCATGCCATACCTATATAAAGTAAAAATTTAGTTAAATCATAACAAAAAATAATGTTCTATTATTTGACAATTTTTTTATTAAATCTTTCTTTCATAATGTTGCGTAAGGAAACTTTCTGACAATTGTACGATAATTAAATATTTTATGGAATTACCAATTAGACGCGAAAAGTTCATACTAGTGCAATCTAGTACTAAAATTATGTACTAATTGGTAGTAGTTCAAGTATTTTAGCATACATAGCACCACTGTTCATTTCTACGCGGTTAATTTTTTTATTTCATTTAATATTCAATTATTTATGGCTTTTCTTAAGATTTGTCCTTCACTATTATCGCATGAAAGATTTATAAAATATGATCAATCATAGAATACATTTTTTACTTCAAATTAGCTACGTTTTTTATAATTTTATATTTTATGACATGCCAAGTCAAGTATTACGATTATTTAATTAATTAAATAATAATAATAAGTTATATAGAATTTAGTTATAATATTATACAAAATAGATGCTAATTTTCCATATAAAATTAAATTTATAGTGCAATGCAGAAATTGTGAAAATTCTATTTGTGTTCCATTCAAAACTGTACAATGATTTTGTATTAATTTAAACAAATTTATTACTTAATATCAAAATCAAATTAAATCAGTGTAGAGTTATGCAACGTTGTCATAGTTACGTAATTTATTCTATAGATATTTTACGTAGATTTTGAAATCTATTGCGGTTTGGAAATGCAGTTGTGTAATGCAGCTATGCAGTTTTTATTGCGCAAATGCAGGGTTACCATTTAACAGGTTCCTAGAAATGCGGCGTCTGCTAGAGCACTGACAGTGCTTTGTTATCGGAAAAAGTGTATTTTAATCTAATCGGTGATAAGAATTTAAGCCTTACGTATATAATATGAATTTGATAATTAAATTCTAAAAAATGTATTTCTTCAGTATTCTGCTGTCGGCAGCCTATTCTGGTTATAGTGTTAACTTTACTGTATCACATAGAATGTTTAACCTATATATGATGTTTCTAACGTAAAGTGTCAGTGTGATTGTTATCTAAAAACTGAAAAAACATCTCTGATTAAATGATGAGAGATGCGTACCAGGGGCCTGCTAATGTTCCTTATCTGCATAGCAGGGAGCAGCATTGTTTTCATTGCTTTCAGCAGTCAACGACCCTCCATTCAGACTCTGGTTACAGAGACTCACAAACAGCTACGTAACTTCCAAGTAAATATATAAATCCTTTGATAATATTTAATTGTATTAGTATGTTGTATATTAATGTTAGAGCTTATTCCTTTGCCTCATATTTTTTCAGGAAAATTTCAAAGATGTTGAAGAGAAACGCTTGGTAACAGACTCTAAGTATCTTGCGATGCTTGGTTTAGATGGGCAAACAAGCACAACACCCTTTAGTCCTAAATCACAAAATGTGACTGTTGTCTCTCTTATAAGGCCAGGAAACGAACAGCACATTTATGGCTTTGTTAGAAATGTCAGTCATTTTTTGCCAAATAATAGTATTGTCATTTATAGTGTTGGTTTAAATGAAGATTCTTTGCAAAATATTAGAGCAATTTGTAATTCTACAAAATGTAATGTGACTCAGTTTGACACCAGCCCATTTCCTACACATGTTGAAGACGATAGACTACATGTGTATAGACCTTTAGTTATTCAGGTAATTAATTTGTGTCTACATATGTGATAGCTAACATAATTAATAAAAATATTGAATTATTTCCTTTATGTATCACAGATAGCTTTAAACACATTAGGAAACATATTATACATGGATTCAAATGTGCGTTTGAATTCATCAGACATTTCAAAGTACCTTTCACCAAAATCTGGGATTTTAACTTGGCCTACGAGGCATGCGATTAGCTCTTTAACGCATCCAAAGATGTACGAATATTTTCACGTTTCTGCTGAAAGCTTCTTCTTTCTCCCTTTGATAAGAGCATCTCACTTAGTTATTAGGCATGTTAAAGAAATTAGAGAGAAAGTAATGTTGCCATGGATTCAGTGCGCCTTAACAAGAGATTGCATTTGTCCCATTGGTATGTATACCAGAACTAAATTCATCTGCTTTATAACCCTTTAAATATGAAATTACTATATAAACAACTTATATACATTATTATAGGAGCTCAGTCAGCTGGCTGTCGGTTTAATAAAAAACCACAATACCGGTATTCCGGTTGTCATGCGTATGACACATCTGCACTAAATATCGTGCTCGGTATGCACTTTAATTTCGACGAAACGTACTACGTCCATCAAGATCGGGAAACGTATTTCAATAAGGTTGAACCCGAGGAAATTATAGAAGAATATTTGATGACAGCCAGACAGAACAATACAACTGAACCGAACTTAAGAAATTTCATATCAACTGAACGCTAATTCCTCGACGATCTCAATTAATTTTGGATCGAGAATCAAGTGATACGTTGAACAAGCACAAGTTAATATAAGGATAATTAATAAGTTAAAAAAAAAAACAAATAAAGACTTTAGCTTAAATACCATTTGTATTTATTGCCTGCAAGAACTAAAGATTCAATTTTTTTTCTCAAATAATGGTGCTTGCGATTTTTCTCAGCGTTTCCATTTGGAACGCGCTAATTCGTTGCGCACTACTTAACTGCTATAAAATTCTCAATTCAAAAGTGACAGACTAATTTATAACTCAAAGTAATTTAAATAAAATGTTATTAAATAAATGGGTGTTACAAGGTATTCATTTAATATAAACCGAAAACAGAAACGCTTAAATGAATTACTGTTTTCATTATATTCCATCGTGTTCAATACTTCGAGTACTCGATCAACCACCTCGGCAAATTTTCGTGAATGTAAACAAACATTTATTTTACTTATACGTATAATGTGGTGTCTTGTCACTCGAAGTATTAATATATCAAAACCTACCGCGCATTCAAAGTATCAACCGACATCGAGCGTGATCTATTTGCGTTGCGAAAGTTATCCATGGCAAGTCAACCAAACCACTGTCGGACCATAGTCTTACAGCGTCGCCAGAAGTCGCTTAATGGAGGGTGTTCCTTCCAGCTGAAGGCGACACCCCCGTCAATTTCAAAATCGCGAACGGATTCGTGCGAGGCCACTGTATACCAAAATTAACGGATAAATTCAACGTTAAAGCGTAATTCGATTCGGCGCCGTTTAAGGGGGATTCGTCATTGTTTGTCAGCGAAAAGCGCAACATCGCGTGGATGATGGACGAATGCGCATCCACGGGTACCGTCCGAACTCTTCGAAGGGGCTAGCTGGAAGACGGATCGCGAGCCAACGATATGTGACGTGTTTTTTTAAATTCGACACACTTTTGTCTGATACGAATCCGCATCATATATTACCGGGTCAAGGTTAAGAATACTTGACGATGGTTGACAGCGACGCTGACAGATGGTACGATTGGAAGCGAGATAATGTTAATGAAATGCTCAATGGGGGGGACATTAACGCCTCGAGTGATTTGTGCCTGGCTGCTCCGAATCGATTGAGTTATTCGACTTGCAACGACGGTCAGAAAGAAAGTTCCCGCAGCAATGGGCTTATCCACCATAACGCGATCTCTTCGAGCTCTAGATCCGGCGCGGAAGTCCGGTTCATTAATCCAGCGATTTACGCCGAGACGTTGAACGACGAAGATGAGGAGCGCGAAATAAAAATTCGCGTGAAAGTCAGTTCTAAAGACAATGGAGCTCCGATGGAGGGTAGTTGCAGCGATTCTTCGGGAATTAGCGACATAATGTCTATGTTGGCCATCAAGAATGACCTAGCGACACCGTTCGAGAACCATATCGGTGATCAAGCTTTGTCCCAGAATACCTATCGTTGTTATTCGTTAAATTCACCGGTTGCATCTCTGGAATCTGGCCCTCTACGATCGAAGTCTGTGGTTTCGTGCAGGCCCTCCAATCGGGTTGAGAGGCGATGCAGAATCATTGGCAGAGCAGACGGGAATGACGAACTTTGCTCCGCTAGGCTAGTCGATCCGGAAGTGCAGAGGTATTCCGTGAATTTGTGAATATTTGCTAGAGAGACTTGCCGGTTTAATTTGCAGCCGATTTTCGTAATCTGAAATACTCGTGAACGATCGAAATTGACGACAATCAGATAGCGATTCGATGAATTATGTATCTACATCGTTTTAAGCTTATGTCAGCTTAAATTGGTCAATACAGACCGTTTATCTTCGAGTATTCAATTGGTTGAATTATCGATTACATTTTTGAGTGTCGGTGATTTTATCAGCTCATAATAAATTGCGTCTTGAGCATTTATTCATGAGCCACAAGTATTTTCAGGAGAATGTACTTCACGTATCGGCGAGTGAAATAAGTTTTTATTAGTTTTACAAGATCTGCATCGTATCTTTTTTAATCTACACATAGGCTATTTGTTGAGTGAGAACTTTAAAATTAATATGGAGAATTAACACGTTGAGTGCCATACGATTTTGTCAAGTAAAATATACAAAATGAAAATAATGTAACATCAAGTTATTTAATTGAATTACGTTATTATTATTGCAGGTTTATCTTGTCGAATGTCACTGCATTAGCTAGTATTACTTGTAATATAGAAAAGTTTTCAAATAATCATCGTTTAATCGAATGAATTATAGTCATTCGATTTGGTTGAGGTCACCGGTGACCCCCATAGCATCCAACGCGTTAACTGAAATAAATACATTGAAATATAAAGTTCACTTGTCACTCGATTCTCAAGACATAACGTTGTACAGGTACACTCTAAATGGACACCGAGTGGTGCAAGTTTCCACAGCCTCATTATCCAGCATCAGTATTTTGGAGACCAGGTCGATGAAGCACGATCTTAAAAAGATCCCTTACAGCGAGTGGATGCGATGCAAGCAGCAGGCGGCGAGACAAAAGAGAGAAGAAGAGGATCAGGCGAAGAGGGAAGAGCAAATGGAGGCGGAGAGGTTGGTTCGCGAGAAAGAAGAGAGGGAATCTCGGGAACGGGAGAATTTTCTGAAGTGGAGCGAGAGGAAAAGAAAAGAAGAGGAAAGGAAGAAGGAGATGGTGGCGAAGGAATTGGAAATGCAGAAGAAGCTGAAGGAGTTCGAGGACAAAAGTGTCGTGATGAAGTCTCTGTGTCTTCGTCAGTGGGCTCATAAGAAGAAAGAGGAGGAGAAAGGTAAATCAAGTAGAAGGATACTTCGATTTCTCCTAGGATTCTTATTCGCGATGTTCTCGTAGCTCGCCAAAAGAAAGAAGAAGTAAAACAGAAGAAAATTGACGAGGAAAAGAAGAAAAGATTAGAGGAGAGCACAAAGGCTTATGAAAATTGGCGGAAGAATGCGAAGAACAAGCCTAAGCCTGCTACACAGGGACTTCTGCGTTAGTTTCACTGATTCAATCTTCATATCTTACATTTATAGTATCACCACTGGAAATTTCATTAAGCGTAGTGCTGCTTCTGTAACCTCGTGTTATGATAACTCCCTTAACATCTATCCTCATTTCAATTTTCATTATCTTGTGGTGCCACTCAACTGGCTTTTGAGAAAGATTAATGGTAACAAGTGTCATAACTCTCAAGGATCTCGTTACATTAATGTTAATTTCAAACAACCAGCGCATCAGAAAGCGAAACCATCGTACGTGAATCCGACGCCCTGGCAGGGAATCGTCGACGAGTCCGAGGACGACGAGGTGAACTCGTCGAACGGCAGGAGGACTCACCATGGTCAGCAGGCGAAGATTATCAGTAAAAAGAGTACCACGTATTATCAGTGATGCGAACGTCATCGAGAAATGAGGATTCGAGGACTCTGCAGCTCGAAGACCAGTCATGTGGTCAGTCATTCTACGTCGGGGCAAGGTGCGGTCCAAGGGAGGTATCACGGGGCGAAACGGGTTTCGAACGATTAAAACGGTTCCGTTTCGGGTTCCAGATCTCGTATGCCGTGGCTGTCTTAGAGGACAGAATGATTCTTGCACGGGTTGCGATTAGAATGATGTTCAGCCTCTCTGTTGTAGATATCCTGATAAATAATCTTATTTCGTAGCAGACACACTTTGCACGCTTTACCACCTTCGCTTCATTTTTTTTTTTAGTTTTAACCGGTCATTCGTTAGGTGAGTTAAGAGAACAGAAATGCAAGGATAGAACGTAAACTAGTTGCCAGCCTCGACGTACGAAGAGTTAGGTATTAAAGAAAAGAAATAAAATAGCTCGCGTGTAGCTGATCGAAAGAAATGCCGCGTGTACGCAAAAACCGAGTACACTTTCTTTTCTCCTCATTTATTGTTTCTATCGCTAACACTGTATTATATATACATTATGCGACGTGGATACGTTATACAAAACCATCGTCTATCCTTTTCCTCTTTCTTTTTTTTACATGGACACGTTACGGAGAGTAGTTTCTAACCGTTCGTCGCACCGGATATGCTTTGTGGAACGAAGTTCAACGATAATGATCAATACACAGAATAGAAGTGGCACATTCGAATGCGTTTCACTCTTTTAGAATATTTCGGTAAACAATATGGCCGACGCGCGAGTCAACGTCACATGATCGTGTCTACTTGACAAGGCTGTCCTCCTCTTCCTGAAGTCTCTCGACGTCTGACTTGTTCATAAAATAGTAGGAAGGTTGCCGTGATTTCTGAAACGAAAATTATACGTGGTGTTTTGGATTTAATTGTCAATTTATTCACGCATAGTTGAAACGGATGAAATTGATTACCAGATCTTTTACGGTGCGTTTCGCACCCGCCTTGGTCAGAATGTTGCTCAGTTGTTCGACCGACTGCAGGCCCATCGCGTAATGCAAAGCAGTTCTCTCCAACTGAGACAGAGAATTTTTTGTTTAAAATACACCGAGTTTGTAATAAACCATAGTAACTCCTTTTCAAAGTGTTTCTTCTTTGTTAGTATTGCTTTGTACTTTGATTGTGGAACTAGATTGCGGATGTCATGCAGATTTCCTCTTAAATGACTCGTAAAAGTCAATTGAAAGAAGTCAAAATTATTTGGGAATTGATTCGATTTAATCAATTACAACTTATAAACAAAACTGGATTATAAATGCATGACATCTACAGCCTATGCATAATTTCTTTAATTTATATACGTATGTTATTAATTATATCTTTTTAAAGGTATATCACATGTTTAGAGAATACATTTCGCGTATTAAAATGTTAGTAAAGATTTCAAAGCATATAAAATAATTTGAAAAATCAGTGTTTATTGATGCATGGTAAAAGAATTAAGAATAATATTTTAAATCAATAGTACTCACGTTATCACCAATTCGCAGAGTTTCTGGATACGTTTTTGCAATGAACTCGATCATTTCTTCATTCTCGCGAAGGGTAGCAATGTGAAGAGCACATCTGCTCATTGGATTTTTCCCCATTGCTAATAATTTTCCTCCTCCATTGTTTCTGTGTAACAACTCCTTCACCTTTCCAAGATTGCCTGATCGTATTTCATGATGTACCTCTTCGCGTTGTGTCTATAGAAAGTTTTAATTTTTTAATACATTTAATATTCGACATAATTTCTATACTCTATAATTAAACAATTTTTAAATTTTACCACGTAATTTGGTATAGACTGTAGAAACTGTACGGTTGCATCTCGTCCTCGTTCTGCCGCAATGTCCACAATATTCACACCTCCATCTGTCACGTCTAAAATATGATCGTATCCTTCTAGCAGAAGTTCCACTAATTTCTCAGTTTCGCCTGTATTTAAGAATACAAAGAAAATTTTTAAAATGAATCATAAAAGGATTATATTTTGTATTAAACATCATTGTCGCAGATTGAGAAAATTCTATAATTGTTTGTAGGCCTTGAAAAAGCCTACAAAAATAGATTGTCGAAGTAAATATTTTTCTATTTTGAATTCCGACAATCATGCAGTTATGTAAATGATAGAATATAGATTTTCTTCACGTCTGTCATCATTATGTATTTTTTATTTCTAAGCTCTTACCTCTCGCGGCCAGGTAAGCCACGTAACGGTCAATTTCATCAACGTTTTCTCTAATATTAGCCAATTCAGCAACGTCCCTAGCAGTCCTATACAATTCGTCCCTGAATCCAATATTAACTTGGCTTTCCTGAAGAAGGTGGAACAGTCCGTCCTTTGAGTAAGAACGAATGGCCGCGAAATGAATTACGCTTTGTCCGTGTTCGTCCTAAAGAAAAGAAATGATTTCCAAAAAACATGTTACTATCTTACACAGAAAATTAGTTACGTATATTTATTTAAAAAAAAAGTTAATAATGAGCGCACTCTATTGGGATTGCTAAAAGCTGATTCTGGCACATCAGACCCTGGACTTTGCGGGTAACCAGCGTCCTCATCAGGGTTTTCATTTTCAACATCTTCTACGCTTCCTTCTTCGCGATCAGGAATAATTAAAACATTAGGTTCCTATAATATTTTTAAATTATACAGTATTACAATTTTTGTCTATGATAATATTTAGAATGTTATCACGAAAAACATTTCGTAGTGTAAATTTTTATTATTCAAGTGTATTAGGACAAACATTTACCTGTTCTTGTCCACTGTTTTTGTTTTTATTAGCAAAATTGTATAAGTACGTCGCGAGATAAGTGACCGGATCTTTTGGCCGCGCGTTAGCAATTTCTGTTAAGCCTTTGAGTAGTGGGTCACCGAGAGCTATTAAAATAATTTGATTAAAATTCATAGTTTTTCTATTATTCGTATCTTGTAATTAAAAATAATTATCATTTGACATTGAGTTTTGATTAATTCCTACTTACATGACGCTAAGTATCGACCTTCCTCTTCCCTGAATATCGGTATTTCCAGCTGCTGGTCGTCTGGAAAGAAAGATTCAACTTGTATTAAATGTCTATTTCAGTAGGAACTTTTATATTATAACTGAATTCGTTAATTGATTTAATATTCTCTCAAGTTCCAATGTCGAAGCGTTTTGATAATAAAATATGACAGTGTACAGAATGTAGTGAATATAACACACATGCATACAAACACAGTGCATTTGTTCACTCTGAAAACTGTGTACACATACAGAAAATGTTTCATTTTATTCACACAGGATGATGTATAATTTATACAAACACGTGAACACACATTAACGTGAGAATGTTAAGAATTCAGTCTTGAAGAGGTGTAGGAAATGTACATTTAACAAATCTTTTTTTCACGTGTATACAGTGTCCTGTAACTGTTGATTGAAGCTAAAAGACGATGCTTCTAAATGATAAAATCAATTTTAAAAATACACAAATGTATAAAAATAAATATTTTACTCTACTAAATTCTGTTATAGAGATATTTGAATTTTTCTTGTTTTAAAATAATTTCAAATGATTTTCAAACGATTTTCAAGACGTGAAGACTGTTTTGCCAGTTACGTTAAAAATGATTATAGTTCTTCTTAAATTCAATATTTAAAAACCTAGACCAATTACGGAAGTAATCGCTTCTTCATTTTCGAATTATTTTTATGTGATATCATCAGTTACAGGACACTCTGCCCTCGTATAAGGATTTCCACACGACAGCCGTTGATAAAAATTATCGTAAATTCAGCACATCAAGTTGGAAAGACATGTGCTACGCTATCTCTTTTTCTGTGAACATCGAACTCGTGCGTGACACATAAAGAAGCTCCGATGGGAACTTCCCCTTTAAGCTTTGCAACAGTGGAACAATCAATTTAAACAAATCCATGGTACAAATATTCGAACGGACCTCCGTTGCGTACACACAATTCACGTAAGCATGGTGTCGTGCGACGGCACGTTGACAACTGTTCGTGTACCAATGATGTTCGTTTACTAACCTAATAAATACTCCAGTGTTCCACTCAGCCGTTAATTTTGTTCGAAATATTTCGCAACTCGATGCACGAGAAATAGAGAATAACGTTCACGCACATCTTTCCAACGTTCCTCCCCCACCCTCTTTCTTTAATCTATGCTCTACGTTAATTAATTGGCAGTCGAACGTTTGTATATTGGCTCAAAAATTATCACAGACTGTTGCCACATTTAAGCGTATTATTTGATTATATGAAAAAAAATAATAATTCGAATCGTCCGTCGACATGTTCTCCCTCCTCTCGATCATCCAGTTAATTCTGGAAACGTTTCGCGCTGCTTCGCTTCCGGAATATTCCCGCGAGCAGATTGGCTATCTTCATCGAGTTATTGATCGCCACTTCCTTCTCCAGGGCTAAGATATTCGACACAGCCCTGGAAAAGTCTTGAAGCGTCTGGATCTCCGTGATACTCAAAGATTGTTGATTACCAATTTTAACAGTGTCACGTCTGACCGTTTCCCGAATACTCAGCCCACGCACCACGCACAAATGCTTCAAATGATCGTATTCCTTCGACAACTCTGGGAATCGTATGATCAGATTGAATTTTAGGGTATTACCAATAGCGTAGGGTCGTGAACTCAGAAACCCCAGTTTCTTGTCTATCCTAAAGTCCATTGCATCATTCAGTATCACCATAATTTTTGCCAGTCTCACGTAGGCACGACCTATCAGACCTGGCCTGTTATCGCTGGTCCGACAAATGATCCTCAGATGATCTTGGACGTTCACCCAGGCCACTAGATCTCCAGCTGAAGCTACATAGACACCTCGTCCGTAAGGCCAGTGTTTCCCATGAAGACGTTTCTCATCGTGTAGCTCAAAGTCAGTGATCGGTAACAGCAGACCAGCTGCTGCTAACTGAGCTCTAATTGGGCTGGGCTGATCTAGGATTTCGTTGAGAGTGAAATATGTTCCTGCCTCATCTTCGCTGCTACCCTCAGCTATGATCCCCGCGATGTCTGGACTCATCAGTTCCGAGATGATCACACGTTCTACATCTTCCAGCTGATTCACAGTCAAAGTCAGCGGAAAAGGATACTTCTCCAAGTTCCTGCAGCACTCGATCGTCGCAGTTTGAATGTATTTCGCTTGGACATCAAGATCATAGGTTTCAATCGCAGCAATGGTGGCGTCGTCGATGTTGTCAATAGTTTCTTCTCTGTCATCATCGTCAGGCAGGAAGAATCTCGGTGAAGGGTGATCAGGTAGATCGCCGCTAGCGGTCACGCAATGGATGTCTCTGATCAAGGGGTCGAAGAATTCCATGAAGACGGTGTAGCTTTCATAGTCAGGCGCTACCACCATGACGCTGTCGTCTTCTTCGGAATTACCGCTGATCGTCGAGTAGGCGCTACTCACGTTGGTGTTGGTGTTTGAGTTGTGTTTCTTTAAAGCGGGCCAAATCACATCAAAGAGATTGTGGTCCATGCGAGTCACACGGTGCTTGATACGATCGAACACGTGACGTTTCAGGCAACGGTTCAGCAGTGTACCAGAGTTCCCAGCAGATTTGATGCCGGTGGTGTACTTCGTGCCGGCCAGCAGACGGAAACACCTCTCCAGGGTAGCTAGGATCTCCGGTTCGGTTATGTCGCGGCGGGCGGAGACCGTGTCGCCTCCGGGAACTGTTCGCCACATGACCAAGTGACATAGGGATGTCCGGGAGGAAGATGGTGAAACGTGAAAGGCCGAGGATTAATCAGGAAATTTTGTTTGAGTAATAGTAGTAATTGTTTGAACTGTTAACGAGCCACCTTAATATGGCGGGGAATTGAAGCTTTGTAATATTTTGAGTCTAAGTGTCTTATCAATTTTTGGATCTCTGCTGGGATCTCGTTAGTGTTTTATTGTTTGATAAGCAGATAATTATATTGAAATAGTAAAGAAGTTATAGAAGAAAGATATAGAATCATGTTTAATTATTCAAAATAATTGCAAATAATTTGTGCTGTTATTAGGATGATCTTAATATTTCTTATAGTAGACATAGATGGATAATAGTAGAGAGATAAAAATATGGAGAGCAATGTACAAAATGATAAACCTGTTTTTCGTTCGAATGTTGTTTGAATACGGTAAAACTGTGAGCTTACTTTTTTGTGTTTCAGTGTAATCTAAATAATATTTTCTGAGTTTCATTAAAAAAGATGTTAATTATGTCAGTTTTAATTACTGAAAATGTTGTAGTCTCGATATAGTCTGCAGTAGTTTTAGTTAACATTATGAAGTAATATCTGTGAATATTGTTTCCAAATAGTTAATTTACTGTTTTTTCTTTGCACAGTTTTTTGGGGAGGTTTGCTGTAACGTGATCGTTAGAATTCGTGACTGTGTGATAATTTCAACATGGAGGTTGAATGTGACAAAGCAACGTGATTGTACTGTAAATATAACTTGAACTTGGATACATGGTTTGTAACGAAGGAAACGCAGTGATTGTTTCGGTAGTGCTCTGAACGATCACCGTACAATTCCGTCTAATGTGACCGATGGTGCATGTAAGTGTCACGTTTAAATGAAATACCTTTGTCAGTCAACATTTCGTCGGCGAGTTTCTCGTTCGCTCCGAAATCGCGAAGCAAAGATTTATGCGATAATTCTGACTGATCTTGCTTGTAATAGTCCGCCTTTTGCCCGAACTACGTAAGCACATGGACAATAAGTTTGCAAACATAATAACAAGGTTAAATATTATTTCATTTTTAACCCTTTGAGATTCTGCATCAAGATTATTATCTTTGTAACATTAAGTTTTTAATACGTAGAACAATCGTTTAAAACACAAAGGGTTAAAGTGTACCACACAATTAAATTAAATATATGTAATTAGTAAAATACTACATGAAATATAGGAAACTAAATATTTTTCAAGATTAAGTGAAAATTGTTTGAAGCGAGATTCAATAAAACCAGTTACTTTTTTGGAAATCTGGATGACTAATGTTGTTGGAAATGATAATTTCTTGCCACGAGCAATCGATAATAAGAATATTGTACTTACGTTGTCTTGAGTCAAAGGATTGGCACCCAAGTGAAGCAAGAGGTTGTAGTAATGGCCGTTGTCTGCAAGAGTTGCCGCATAATGTAAAGCCGTTCGGCCATTTAGATCGATCGCGTTTGTGGTTTCTGGAAACCTCCCTGCCAGATATCTGAAGGAAACGTGAAACATTAATAGAATGAATGGGAATCGATGAGCCTTGATGGGTTTGCCAAGGTGACGTTGCTTCTTTTCGTAAACCCTCAATCATTCTAAACAAATCTTATAGAATTCATCAGAACAAATAAAATAATTGCTCAATAAAGTCGACAAATAAGATAAGTTGAATATCCGATGTTCAACAACTTATTTCACTAATTAATTTATTAATAATCCGAGTCTAGTATAGTTGTAAAAGACCAAAAATCTAGCCATTATTTTTATATTACAAGACATTAGTATATTTTCTAAAATCTTATACGTATACTTAAGTAAAATATTCGTAAAAGCAACTGTCATTGCAAATTTAATGAACTCACTTAGCGTTTCATTTTACTTCGACGATAATAATTCATTTGAATAATTCATTTGAATATCACTATATTGTGTACTTATCTGCTGTTATGATCTATTGCTATGTAAAATTGATTAGATTCTGTCTCAGAATTTATGATTATCATAATGCAACTTTTGTATGTTTCTGTTCATGACATCCACTCAGAAACGAAGTAAACTGTATGTTTCTGTAATTTATATGATTGTAAAATTTTACAATACCTAATAATAGTAGTGTTCCCGAATACAACTGCAACGTGCAACGGCGTAGAACCATGCGGAGACGATCCATCCCTCGCGACAGCAAACTTGCGACGGTCCAAAGCACTTTGTAGATCCCTCAGATTTCCCTCTCTCGCTGCCATGTGTATAGCATGAATCTTTCCCTGAAATAATGAAGAATGTTAACATCATTTGTCGATTAACACTACATCTCACTAAAGCACAATCTACATTTCCCACATTAAAAAGACGAACTTCACGAAATTCCCAAAGAAAATATTTCCAATCCTACAACTCAGACATTACAAACAGTTGCGCAATCAACACTCCCAGCGTTCACACAAAGTCAAACATACCACCTATAATAATCCAGCTAACCAAATACAGCCTTACGTCGACTACCAACCGTCCCTAAATTATTCAACGTCGGTTTAAACTACCCAACGAGTTCTACCATTAAACGCACACTCTCGCCAATCAAGAATGCTCACCGAGCCCCTCGTAATCACGCGAGAAGCCATTCGCTAACCGTTTCAATGTAACGCCGCTTCATTAAAGTGGAAGGAAAATAGACAGTGACGTAAAAATAAATATGTAGAATACCTAGCAATCATCGATTCCCGACAAAAACTATAATTTGCCATAATTCGCATGCCGGAAGGTGGTTGTAACACCTTGTCAAAGGTGAGAGCGAGTGGAAAGAAGGAAGCGCGTCGGTCTTTTTTTCTGTCTAAATGACGAATGACACGTAATACCATGTACGAAGGGACGCGATCAATGAAAGCCTGGAGTTCAGGATTCCCCGAGTTCCGGCCGACTAGTCTCCTGCCTTCCCCGTTGAGGACCAACGCTGCCAGCTGCTCCATGTTCCCGTTCTCCAGCAGCTTCTCGATTTCCGGGTCCGCCGTCATGCCTGCGTCGTTCAGCTCTGCCTCCGGAAGCTCCTCGTGCTCGCCGACGATCACCTGCCGATCATGCACAGGTGGAAAACCACGCGCTCCACTCGGGCAGGCACGTGCCGATCAATAGAGAAAATATGTATTAATCGCACGTGGCAATCTAACGAATCGATCGCTCGGCGTGTCTTCTTTTTCTCTCTACATTGCGTGCCGGTGCGTGTATACTCTCGCTCGTTTGTTCCCTACCGATCGAATCTGTCACGTGATCTGACGATTCGTTGTTCTTTTTTTTGTTGAAATGTGCGTGGGTATTTTTAGGGTGGTCTGTTTTTTTCCCGTTGACGATGGTACTTTGGGATTTTGCTTTTGAGACGAGGTTGTGTTTGTTTTTCAAAGCTATCATTGAGACAGTACGTTGATGTTGTTATTGAGATTAGAGGAGTTTGTGAGAATCGATCGATGAAGAATTATATTTTTTCGTAATGTTGAAATAGAACTGAAATATAATGAATACGATAGCCTGTAAGGTTGAAAGCGTTTGTGAGACGTCTCTGAGTTCTTTTTGTAAGGATTTAGAAGTGAATCTTGTTATGATGGGTTGAAAAATTTCATATACATTGATACGTTTAATTTGAATGTTGTGAACTGAACTGTTGTATTTTAATGTTTCCCTTTGGTTTTTAATAAAAACATGATATAGTTAATTGAAAGAAAACTAATGAAGAATATGAACATAAGTTCAACTTTCGAATTTTTGATATCGTAGGAAATATAATCATAAGTGGGAATGAAACTTCTCTAATTTACTATGCATCAAACTATAGTTTCGAAAAATAGAAAATAAAAAGATCAGTGTAACTTTTCTACAATCTACCTACAAATTCATGGGACTGTTCAAAAGTCACATAACAGAGGTCTTTTGTTCAGTCATTTATTTATTGATATATTTGTGCGTCACAAAGAACATGCTGCATAATATTCTTCCATTTCACAAGGACAGTCATCCTAACACTTGTAATCACTGTCAGTCACTCACCAAATTAGATTCGATGTTTCGATAGATGAGCTCCTTAGTCCTTTCACTTTTTCGTTAAGAAGGAACATCACGGTGAGAACGTCAAAAAATTATTTCCATTCCTAACTTCAACAATCTTAGGCTTTCTAATTACAAACTTATTTCTTTAAACACGAATCCTTTAATTTATTCCCCGAAATTATCTATACGTACTCAACCATCGTTAATAAATATTTGAAATCAAATCCTCAAAATAAAATCGCCTATCTCACCGAACAAATAGAATAAACCAAAAAAAATTAACATCCTCTCCAAATATGACACAAAAAACTCTCACAAACACTATTCCAACGATACCCAAAGGAATCCACAAAAGCCTACAAATATAAATTTCCAAGAAACCGCGAACAACGAAATAAGAAATCTCGAAAAACAATTCTTCTCAGTTATCACCGTCGCGTTCCCTCTTAACTTACACCATAATGCACCTATCCAATTAATATTTTTATCCCTGTGTACTGATATGTGTGCGTGCCAGTCGATTGAGTTCCTGAAACTGGATTCGTTTTAAGTGTTATGACGACTGTACCTGGTCTTCGTCGTTTCCTGGATCATCGACCCCTGAATCACCCGTGCTCGGCTCGTTTCTCTCTTCCTGTTCCTTACTTTCCTCCTCTTGCTCGGCATCCTCTGTCTTAGTCCCATCCGCGTCATCCGTCGTTTCCTTAGCCTCTTCTGCAGCTTCAGGCTCTGCTTCCTCTTCAGCCTTTTCTGCTTCCTCCTCGGCCTTCTCTGCTTCCTCCTCGGCGTTCTCAGGCTCCTCTTCCTCTTTGGTTTCTCCTGTTTCCTCCGTTGGTATCCCTGTCACCACATCGTCGTCCGAGGACCTTCCCTCCGAGTCCTCCTTCGCCGCTTCCTGCGCGGCTTCTTCTTCGTTCTTCTCTTCGCCCTCGCCCTCTTTTGCTTCCTCCGCTTCCTCCGCAGCCTCTGGATTTTCCTCATTCCCCGCTTCATCCGTTTCTTCTGGATTCTCAGCTGCTTCTGGGTTCTCTGAATTGTCGGGATTTTCAGGTTCTTCTACGTTCTCTGGATTTTCTGGGTTCTCTGGCTCACCTTCGTTCTCCGCGGGTTCTTCAGCTTTCTCGGCGCCATCTTCGTTCTCCGCCTCTTCTGCGTCCGCCGAGTCCTCTTGGTCTTTCTGTTCTTCGCCTTCTGATCGTTTTATCTGTTGTGAAATTAATATTAGTTTCGTGGATTTGGAAATTCGTATTTTGTGCACTTCTGTGGTTGATATTACTTTGAATGTAATTTACGTAGATGTATTTCTATATGACGAACTGATTTGCGTATGAATAGAATGTTTTAAATACGAAGCAGAAGAATTTTGATATATTTTTGAAGAATGAAAATTTATCTATTCTGTTCGTGTTAATATTAATTAATGTGTTATATTAATATCGTTTTTGTTAAGAAAGTGAAGGTAATTCTAGAATATTCAATTTTCTGATACCTGCTCCATTGATCTGCTATATTTCTTCGATGCAGACTCAGCGCTTCCAAACGCGCTGTCAATGTCTGCACTGTTGGCTTTCTTCATACCTCTTGGAATTTCGGCTTCCAAGATCCTCCAATCCCAGTGTCTGGGGTATGTGGTACCGGAAACTCGAGGAGCTTCCGGTATAACCGATAAGAGTCCATGATCTATATCTGAAGGTCGATTCTTATAGAACGCTGCAGCTTTTTGTCTCTGGTTAAGAAAAAGATTCATTAAAACTTACAATTAACAAAAATAGCGTTGAGAATAAAAATATTAATTAATTACAAATAAATAAGATATATATCGATAATCCACTAACACCTATAAAACATTTTGCATATTTCAGGTATTAAATACGTAATTATTTAATTCAATTAATTGATCTTTTCTTTTCAGAACCCTTTTTCCTCTAATTATATAGAATGTTTTGAAAGTGATATCGACTAGTTTTAATCATTCAAATGCTGGCTATTTTAAATCTTTCATTTTCAAATTAATTCGTCAATAGATTTTACTTAAGTATTAAATTCTCACATTGTCCAATTTGCTTTCATCAGCCCCGTACTCCGTTAACAAATTGTATAATTCTCCGTCGTCTTTTACTGCGGCTGCATAATGCAATGGAGTCTTTCCATCATTGTCCACCGCTTCCACGACGGAAGGATAGGACGACAGAATTTCTCGTGCTATTTCTGTCAGTCCCAATCCAGCAGCCTATCGCATTGGTAATCATATTAATATTTTATTATTAACACTTTGCGGACGAATGTCGACATTTCGCGGAGATGAAATGTCGTTTGGAAGATTAAGTCGCTAACAAATGATTTAATTACTCGAACAGGAACAGATCAGCAAGTAGTTTCCTTTTCTGCTATTAAATAAGCAATCAATATATAATTTAGCTTCATTTGCTGAAGGTTCTTTACATTTTAATGAATCTTTGTCCACGAAGGGTTAATATTACTTTTAAATAGCTTATTATAATATATCATATTCCATTAATAAATATATACTTGATAATATTGAACACAAAAAGATAACAGCGTTGCATATTTGAATGTACCTTATGTAAGACATTTAAACCATTAGAATCCTTGCTACAGAGAATGATGGGCGAGGTAGAGTCTATTTTCTTCCTAAATTCCTCTAAATCGTTTTGTATTGTGGCTGAGTGGATATCTTTCACACTGCCCTACAAAAAATAATATAGAAATTGTATTGATCGAAGACTGTTCGAGAAAGTAGTACATACTTTGCTTTTTATTATATATTTTTAGTATTACACATTCTAAACGTAATTCTTGAACTCGCGTAATTTAATGCATTATTAAAATAAGTGGAACAATGAAGGTACTAAAGTATTTTCTTGAATATTTAAGTAGTCGTGTTTGAGAATTTATTCAATAGTTCCGGAGGTCAGCTTCATATTTATTTTTAGGAAATTATAAGTAATTAATATAGCTTCGAAAGAATAATTCAAAATTTTAATAAAACTACGAACCATTATGAACGGTACAGCTTCTAAAAACCTTTTCACGCGCGGATTGTTGCTGGTCTCCCTGCGCAATTTGTTTCCATGTCCTTCCCATAGAACCTGTTGTAATTTTCCTATGTCTCGGTTGTGGATCCATATTCTAATATTAGAAGGTTTGACATCCAGTGCTATGAAAGAAATAATTTATTTCAGAATTACTAGTTTTTCAAATATTTAACGCAGATCAATATCTTCCGGGGACAATGTTCCTTTATACGCTTATTTCCATACAACTAATGTTTGATCGATAACAGTTTCGTGGAAAGTGATGTTCAACAATTTCATTAAGCAAAGTGTGCGATTATTAATTTCTCAATCCACCTATTCTATAGGTATCGACTATAACCTCGTAGAAAAAGTAAATATTTAAGAAGAACGATTAAAAATGTATAAGCCCGTCTATATAATATTTTATTGACGATCCGAATGAATTATTTATGTAGTCATTTAAATGAGCCGGGTTACACAATATTATTCATAAACTAAGTATAATGACGTGGCCTGCTTTTCTTAAGGTATGATCGACTTTGTTAAAAATTTAACGGCGCCCAGATTTGTAACCGTGTATCGCGTGTTAGAGCAATGTAATAAATATTTTAGACACTCGGAGAAATCCTTCCACCAGTAAATATCGATTTTCCGCTGAACACTGCTTTCGTTCCGGAGAAACGAAAACACATCGATCCGCGCAGGAAAATCAGCATTTTCTCAAAACCTTTCACAATCGATTAACAAAGGGACATAAAAGTCACTTGCTAACTTTTACACAACTCGAATGAATCGTCATCCAGGAAATCAAACGATCAAAACATCTTCGATTAGACACACTCACAAGAATCTTCCAAGTACAGATATTCAAAATTTTCTGTATTACTAATGAATATCTAAATATTCATTTCTTCCTAAGAGAATACAATGACCTCACCCCTTTACATTATTAATACTCAGTATATATAATTTAATTATCTATATAAACATTACCTAAATCTATCTTCTATATTCTGTGTAATACAATGTTTATTAAATAAAAATGATTTTAATCATTTGCATTGCGGGAAAATATACTTTCAATCGGATTATCGTAGAACAATCCTGCGTGGTAAATAATTGACAGCGGAAAATGCGTGCTTTACGGATGTTACATGACTGTGAACGCAAAGAGTCGCGCGCGAGTCAAAGCACGTAACCGTTTTATTCATTTCGCCGCGGATTGCGTGTTCGACGGGTGGATTAATAAATTTTTTAGAGGCAGAACGGGTGCACGGACCCCGTCACATCACCGACACGTCGAAACGTCCAGGCGTTTACATCGTCGTGCTTTCTTGGTAAATAGATCAATCAATGTAGGCGGAAATGCCGGTGTATACACTATAGTCGGTGCACGCTGACTTCGTGTGCCACGTAAAACGCCGTTCGCTTATGACAATTTAATGCCGCTTCGAGGTCTGTCAATTTAACGAAACTTCTACAACTTTCAATAATTCGATGGCCGTACGCCTGCCCGAATGACAATTTGCTTTTCGACGAATTGCCTGACATTTTAACTTGACCATATTCAAAGAATAATCATGTTAGGTCGTTAGTTTGTCAACTAGCTTTGACTTTCGTTTGAATTGTCCGATTCATTCAGGAAGTTCTGGTAATGGTATGACGTTTACGATTGAACTACGAATTTATATGTGAATTCAAACTTTGTCGAATATAATTGGAAAATGATAGAAAATGATAGAAAATGGTGTTTCTTAATGGATTAATACAATACACTACGTTTTACATATTTCATATATCTTTCGAAGTTCAGTGCATCTTGTGCATTTTTTCATTTTCAAATTGCCTATAAATGCATAAAAATCTACAGATCACTTGTAATGTTACGAATAGTAAAAATGTAAAACATGTTGACGGTAGAAAGTGGGTTTAAAACAATTCACTGAAAAAATTAAACGAAAGAAATACAAGTAATTGTCTACATATAAAATAAGTTATAAACATTTTTAAATATTTAACTTGTTTTACCATATGAAAAGCTATCTTTGAATTGAAAGAAAAATGGAAATATGATATTAGTAAAAATTGTTGCATACAACGTTGGTTTAAACTTTAATTGTTATGTTTCATATTTTAAAAAATACATATACCATGTGTTGCAACAGGATTTATTACATAAATAAATAAAGTAAATCTCAAGATAAGGGAACAGGATGTAAAAGCTGATCACTTCAAACATCAGCGAAGTTACGTGTAATATTTTTCATTGTTCTAATGCAAGTGCATAGCATGACCGTCATTGATTGACTACGTAAACTCGCCTTCAACTTTGTAGAATTATTATTCGCCGTTTCCTTAGAATGCCTGCACATTCAACTTTAAATGGAAAACAGAAAAGCGTTATAAGAACATCCAGGAAATAGGCAGTGGATTATCTAGCGAAATGCAAATTTTATGACCAACAGTGACTTCCAATTCTCTGTCGAAAATTGAAATATTACGCTTCAACCATTAGTGCCGTGCCATTTTCGCGAATGATTATAGTTTCCAATCATTTTTCTCAATCACCGTTAAAACAGAAAACTAAAAAAAGAAACTGTTTAGTCAAGATTTTTGAACGTTGAAAAAATATGGAAAAAAGCGGATTGTCACGTATTTCATTGAGAACTTTTAGTTTATCAAAGTTTGCTTATCGGTAACTTTGTAAACAGAGCTAATTTTTAAATAAATTATTCAAACAGTTAGGAAGGTTGTTTGGAGTCATGCCAGGGGAACGCTGGTTTTATGTCGTTAAAAAGGTCAATGGAACTTTAAAAAAATTATAGTTTTCAAGTGTTCCTTAATAATTCCCCACTCGATCGGTGAACACATGACATCCTATCGATCGCCGCAGTTTTCCTTGCCTTACAAACTTAAGTTCTATTGATTCCGACCGGTTATTACTACTGGATTCCGTAGGGTATAAGTCAAGGAATCTATAATGGCAGACAGAAGCATTCGTACGGTAAGACGTATAATATTATATAACATTATATATTCGCATTAACGTTCTACATAAAAAATATATATAATAACAACGTCTATATTCCATGATGTGCGAACGAGTTGTAACAAAACTTCATGACAACACAAAATTTTGAATAGAACATATTTACACACTGTTATATTTATAAATAAATATATACAATAATCAAAATCAAATAATATACTTTCGTGCCTGCTGTTGACTTGGTACTTTAAACTTCAAATTAAAGTTTGATTTCTCTTTCAGCATACCGTGAACCAGCTGTTACAAACTTATATTTAAATTAATTAATGAATAATTAGGGGATTACTATAGAATATATATTTGATATTTCCGTATTTCCTATATTGAATTAATTATTAATTTAAACTTCACAAACAATTCACTGGAATAAAGCTATTCGTTTATTATACGGTTAGAACTGCTTTCGTTATAATTGTCTAAATTGCACAAATACTTTTGTTCAGCATTGTACGCCAGTGTAAAGCAGGAAATGAACGAAATGTAGCTTTCTGCAAGGTTGTCGAGAATCCATTTATCGAGTCCCTTTTAATCGATCCGGTTAACAGTAGTAGATGATTAAGCTTTATCAAATCTTCGATCATTATTCGCGTTACGCGATATCACATTGAAACAAAGTGAAAGTGAATCACGTACAATCTTCACTTACGTTTGATTCGAACGGTGTAAATTACACTGAACATAATCTATCAACTTCAGAGTGACTATTCTTTGAACGCTTGACCTTCTAAGAAGTTGTTATAAAACTTTACAAGAACGGTTATATTTAGAACTGTATTGTGAAATTATAAACCAACGCTAAATATTACATTACCACCAATGTCTGTGGATTTTGTTCCTTATGTTTTCCCTCAAATCATTATTACATTAACATTGTTTTCCTCTATACTCAAAATTCTTAAAGATATTCAACAAAAAATAAATTATAAATTATTCATATACACTCTCCTATTCGAAAATCTTTATTTAAATGAATTTACCTGTCTCTGGATGAACCTGAGTCCATATATTTTCCTGAGTGAAACCTCAAACTACTCCACTAGAACTTTCAGCAGAAACTTCAATAAAAACGAAGCAAAATTTTACAGGCTTATTTATAATACAGTTGTCTGTTTTAATCAATTATAATCGTCAATACTTTTTCTCCTCGTTACAATTAGTGTCTTGCGATTAGTAAAGTGCATTCCTAAATTTTATGAGCGATTAATAAATTAATTTTTATTTATACTGTTACTGCGAAATATACTAATTTGTGAGATCCACTGATTCATCCGCAATAGTGATACATATGTTAGGTGAAAGTCACTCACGCTCCTTGGCGCTGCTTGCTTTTCGGCGATACATGTTCTCCGATTCTGGTAACTCAATCTCCGAACTGTATTCCAGGTAATAAGCTGCCGGATTGCCCTTTTTGTCGCAGATGCTCGCGTCACAACCGGCTTCTACGAGGACATCCCAAATTGCTTCCGGATCCTTGCAGGCTGCACAGTAATGCAACGCTGTTCTGCCTTCCTAGACACAAGCAAAAATTACAAATTCATTATACCATATTCTAATATTCTCAAACTTAATTTTAATAGTAGATGAAATTCAAATTCAATCACTATACATGAAATATATAAAATACATATGAATGTTACAAGTAGGTAATCAATGCCCTGCATCGATATAAAATAAAAAGAAAATAATTAGTAGACAGTTCTCCATCTGAAACAATTAAATGAAGTTAATATTCCTTCGACTATACTATTACATAACAAAACAACAAAAATAAAATTCAAAACTACAATAACAATAATATATCATACAATAATCAAAATATCATCCCTTAGCCCAAAACTCTAAGACCCTTCGATCAATCCCTTCAACTCATCTCTATAAAATTATTCTAAAATTCAAGAACAAAAACATCCTCTAATCGCTTATTCCAAAATCCAAAAAGCAAAAGCATCTAATCAGAAAATTGTCCCAAAGTTCTAAAACAAAAGCATCCCCTGGTAACAAAATTATTTCAAAACTCTTCAACGAAACCATCCCCCAATCGTAGTACCCGAAAGAACATGTCGCGTAACTACTTGCCACGAATATTTCTTTCAATCTATCGTTATCATCGAAACGTAGCGTCGCGTCGCGTCGCGTCGCGTCGTCGGTCAGGGGTGGCAAAAACCGTGTCGATCGTGGAGTGAATGTTTAGAGGGAAGCAGCGGCGTGAACGATATCGACGACAGTTGAATGGCGAATGTATAGTCCGGCGAATTGAGATCGGGGGGTGGGAATGGGGGGCGAGTGAGCACCCTTTAACGTGTCCGCGGGCGCTGGCTGCGTGCGCCCGGACACGGGCACGAAACTCGGATGACTGCAGGGAAGAACAGGTGGTTTACACTTCGTTATTAGCCGGGTCACGCGATGCGGCGAAAGGCGACCGTCGTCGTTAGGAAAAATGGCTTTTCGATTATTCAGGAAACGGCTGGGGGGATGATTTAGCGAGAAGCGCACACGCCTTCGTCACGACATTCCCATAACGGCAACGATTCGAGCGATCCAGCGCGGACGGAAGACGGTGGAACGGTTTCGCGAAAATCGCGATCGGTTTATCGTAGGACCATTTCTTTGTCCTCTTTCTTTTTTAGGTTAATTCGTGTCACGTGTAACGGGGTTACCACTTCGCGTGGAGTTAAACGGGAACGCGATTCGTTTCGCTCTGCTGCGCTCATCGGATCTAACATGGAATCATTGCATTTCTTTCTGGCACCTCGAAGTTAACTTCCAAGTACTTAATATTAGGATTAACATACAATTATCTATTTCGGAATTTAATTTGCTATGACTCGATTATAAAATTAATTCTAAATAATTTAATTTTTAAAAGAATTTCAAATGATTTAGATGTAAATTTTCAACTTAATTTTAAAATGAATTTTATATTACTTAACTTTGGGCTTATACGTAAACTGATTTATTAGTTCATTAGATGTTTAAAATACAAATTTCCAAATCGATTATTGTATCTTGGTTTGGATAATAATATTAAATGGTTCTTTCTATTCAGTAATTTTTATTTGACTATATCGTAAATTTTATGACCACCAGTGATCACCGGCAAGATAAACGCATTGTCGGTAAGTATATCATTTTATTTATTCATATCGCGCAGTAGTGTGTTATTATATACAGGTAATCCAGGAAATTGTGTTACTGTGTCTATGACAATGATGTCTTTAGCATTTATAATGGCAATAATATAATTAGTCTGTCTATAAGTATCAAACTATCAGTAACGTATATGAATTTTCTATTAGAGATTTAATTAATATGCAATCATTTATGAATTGACTTACCCTATCTCTCTGATGCACAATGTTGGGATAATTATTCACCAGCCACTCGACGATGTCCTGTTGGTCGTAGTAGACCGCTTTTTGAAGCAAGGACTTGCCAGTTGAATCCTTAGCGATTGCCAATTTCTTCTTGGGTTCCTCTAAGATGAACCTTTGCGTTTCAGCTAGAGAACCGCGGGAAACTGCGTCGTGCACTTGAGAGATTTTTGTCTGAAGAACGAATCGACACTTGTATTTCAAGAATGGAATTTAACGTGACGATTACACAGCAATAAATTGTTCCTATTTCACTGACCAAGTAATTCGGGAGTCCTTTCAGGAAGACACGAGTTCTGAGATCCGGCGATTGTTCACCTAACAGGCGAGCACCGCGACCTTCGAGGACGACATGCTGTAGCTTCTCGAATTCACCGCGTTGCAGCCACGATTTTAAGGTTGCCGGGTTCATCTGCGTCTGTGGGTACCAAAAAATAAACTACCTTAAGTAATTCTCAATAAATTCTTATCATTTGACTGAATAAAAATGATTAACTCGTTATGTCAATATGAGTTCAAGTATAAGTCGTATTTTTATATGTTTAATATACCACTCGAATTCAATACGAGTCTATTATTTATTATTAGAAACAATTGAAATTGCTTCGAACATCAGAATATTTATATAGATTAATTATTAACGAAAGGAAGCATAAAATAATTGAGAACAAACATTTATATAATAATAGTTATTAACGTTATTTATAAATCTATATACTTAGTAACAAATTTGTTCGTAAGTATATTAATAGTACCCGTATCATTAGCAACGTAAAAAAAAAGATTACACAACACCGTCATGTTTAGAATTCACTCGCGTCTTGTTTACATAAACAACCGTGTGTTTTATATTCTTGATATTCATGTTAACATCGAATAGACATTTCCGATTGTTTTTGTAATTATAAAAAAATGTGTTAATCGATGCGAACGATCATGCGAATAGTTTAAATACATCAACAAGCGCCAGTGATTCACCGAGCCGACTGATTGCCGCGATTTTACTGGGACTTCACTTTTTCCTCTTGCAAAAACATGCAGGGAATCCCCCTAGTTTGTGGGTCGCGTGTGAAGCCAAATGTAACACAAACAACGTCACAAGCATAAGCGGCGGTATATCACGATGAACCTCGTACTTACCTTATTTACGTCGCGAAATTTGCGTAAGAAAACGGTATCAAACATACACGTATTTTATTCGAAACTTTATAGCGAACATTAGATTAGACAATTTTACTTTTATATGGAAAATATGGAATTTCAAAATTACAGAACACGAAGAAATGTATAAAATATCCGAAGTACTACAGTTTATAACGTTTATTAGAAAGAAAAAACATTTTCTATTGTCATGATCTTTTTCGAATAATATTCTGACATTACTTGCACAGTATATTAATAATTCTTTCTCGACGCTAACTCAAAAGTGCATCGATTTTTTATTTTCGCAGCAGGCGTCCTAATTGATGGAAATAGTTTGCAACATGACGTACTTGCGTTTGCGTGGCTAACAGCGGATCGAATTGTTATGCTTCTTTATCAGGAAAATTCGGTCTACTATCTATGAGGAAAGTGATAGTCGTTGAAATTACTTAAAGTATGGTTTCCATTGCACTCTAGATGAAACTCGTCTGATAAGTCGAGGGAAATACCAGGGAATATTGACTCGGTAACTTCGACGAATGTAGAACTCTCTAATTAATGGTTATCGTAGGTGTATCAGTAATAAATTGCTCGGTATATTAATTGATTTTCAATTGATGGGAGATCAAATGCAAATTCTACGATGTAGGTAAACATTGTTTTAAATTTCTTAATGCATAATCATGATACCGACGCTGTTTCCTGGTATCGCTGATCGTGATATATCATTCATGACACGATGAATGTTATCAAAGAAGAAAAGACAAATGGGTGTGGCAAATATAGTTATTAAATGAAAGCCGGTAACGATAAAATCGGTGGTAAGAATTATTCTATTGTGCTTTTCGCAAAGTTTAAAGTTCACAATTCGAACCACTGATATTCCGATTAATTCTAACAAATTTCTACGTTGATCTACTGCAACTTTCTTAAGTATTTAAAGCATTGTGGTAGAACATTCTTAATTGCGACATGAAATAAGTGGAAAATATTGTTAATTACAGAATCGTAATGTTTATAACTTTGTTTCGATGTTACCGAATAATAAATTTCTCGGTACAGAATTATTTAAAATCAATGAAATTGAATGTAAAACAGGATTTCTAATTTTATTGATGTTCATTCTCTCTAGTCATTGAATATCGATAACAAAATCATACTACATTTCGTCCATTAACAACGATATTCGTATTTTCTAGAATGAATCCAAAACTTCCACCACAAATCTCATTAACAATCATAAACCGAAGAGCTAATATTCCAATTTTCATGCAACTCATTAATAATTCAAATAAAACATCAACTCTCTTCCTTTCATCGGTTAAACCTCAATCGCATCTAAATAATTTTGCATTTTCCTTCAACAATTCCTTATGCTTCCTCTTTCTCTATATCACAGTGCATCCACCCATAACAACAAACAAACAAATAAATAAAAATAAACGTGAACATATGAAAAACACAAATATCAAAATCATCGCAGTGATATCCAAGCATAAAAGTACACTTAACCAGTTAACTGCGCTTGACGAGTACTACGCGTCACCTTAAAGCTTGAAATTTTTCAGCTAAACATATAATTCCTCTTCGATTTACTTTATTTCTTCATTAAAATATATCCTAGGTGCATTCGTCCTGCGTTTAACGAATACGCATTTCATTTTTTCATTTTATTGCGTGCAAAACGAGAGATTTTCCAAACTAAATTTCCACAGTGAACAGGTGAAACAAATAATCAGTTCTAATAAAATTTAATATCTTTTTAAATGGCGTGGTGGTCAGCAAAGTGACAAAGGCAGCTATTTAAATGAAAACGACTTCTCGTTTAACGCAGTGTGTTAATAAATTGAAAACAAACTAAATTCCACAGTGAACGGGTTCAAACCAAAGGACAAACCATGTGCATCGTGCGTCCGAGCGATCTTATCTCGATCATTGGAATTATCCTCGCAACGCGGAGTTACCTGATCGATTTCAGTTCACAGTGCTCTTATCATGACTCTGAGCGCGGCGGAACGTGTAGAATGGAAAATACGCATCGTAGCGAGACGCGAAACGAGAACAAATCGCGGTGGTGTCCGGCGTGCGACGGTGGTGCACGGCACGAAGAAGCGTCCCGCGTCGAATGAAGCCGACGCGCGGCGTCGCGACGCCACCTACGTGCTCTTTTTCCATAGACCCTGCCGCCGGGTCATCGGAACTGAACATTGCGAAAAGAATGAGGAAGCGAGGGCGTCATTTTTTTCCTTTATGCCCGCGCAAACAAACAAAATCGATCGTTCGCCGTAGGAGGGCGGAAGAAAGGATCAACGTCACGGATGATCGATACCAAAGTTTCGTACTGGAAGCTCGAACGTTTGTGACGTTATTGTGTGCGTAATTTATTTTATTAACACGTTCGCTACCGACGTTTGTTTTAGTGGCGATACTCTCAATTCTAATATTTTATTCGAACCAATAAATCTTCTAAACAAATTATTGAAACAGATGAAGCTGAAGTCATTGAATCCCTAAATATAATTTCGTAATTTATAATATAAATATAGGATTAATTTCATTTTCTTTACAGAAAATATAGGATTGCGGCCGTCACAAATATGTGACACAATAAACTTGATGAAAATTTTTAATCGGTAAATCTGAATGGCATTTAGATATTTTTCATGTAAATGTAGAACCATAGAAGACATTTTATGAAAACGTAGAACTATTTTATTTCAATATTTCCAGTGTAATTGTATTGTCTTATATCTCATTTGATGTTAAATCCTATAATTTCATAATTTCTTTATATCAAACTAAATAACTATGGGTCGTCTCTCGAGTGCAAAGGGTTAATTGAAAGGAGGATCGTTTTTATCGACTAGAGTTGGGTGAAACGTAATTTGATTACATATTAGTAAATTGTGGATGGTATGAACTTATTTAAAATAATATATTTGTTTCATTAAAAGAAGTTTTTTTACTGAAATTTAGGATTGAAATAATAATATTTAATAAAAATTTTGCAAACGATATGGTATGTTGAATTTACCTGATACACGAAGTAAAAATATGTTTGGAAAACGTGGTTTATAGTGTGCAAAAATAAAAGCATCATGTTTCAAAATAAGTTGAGAAAGAATATTGATCGACTTTTTATTGAAAAATGACATGAATTTATTTTCTGCGGTAAATTACAAAGCTAGAGAATTTCTTCTTTACAATTTCGTTCTTCAATTCTGTAGAGTGTCTTTAATTCTGCAAAAACCAGCAGAACTACCTTTAAATTGATATATCTTGTAACAGAAACAAAGATTTCGAAGGAGAAACTATGAAATTCACTGCAAATAATGATTCTATAATAATGATGACTATGAGAACATTTGAAAGTGCACGTCATGCGTATTTACCTATTTAAAAGCATCAAGATTTGAGATAAATGTCCACCACTGTTATCAAACGTAAAAAATTCAATTCAAACTGTAATACCGCGTGCAACGAATAAAATTCAGTTTGAAAGGGAATTCAATTAAAAAAATACGAATATACGTACAGTGGGATTATCGTTTCTACAACATCGACAATATAATAAACAGAGAATCAAGTACACGATGTTAAAATACACATAACGCGTGATAAATCTGTGATTCTAGAGGAATCACAGAAAGGCTATGAAAACATGGTTAATCCTTGAATCCCCGTTTCTCTCTCTCTCTCTCTCTTTCTTTCTTCTTCTCTCGATCTGAGTAGCACGCGCGAGGCCAGCCACGTGGACCTTCTTTAGGTGAACCCCCCGAGGATCGAACTATTTGCGCGCAATGAAGGAAATTAATTGTATGTTAATTCCAAAAACGGAAGTTAAGGAAGTGCGTTGCGCAACGTTTTCGCTAATGTTGTCCGACAGGAATGGCTTGTGACACAAAATGCAAATACATCACACATTGTCCTTGAAATAGTATTACACGGAACCGACGTTCTATTACTTTTCTATTAAATAATTTAAACGGTATATAAATGAAATGGTATTAAATAAAACTGATGGTTTACTTCAAATGTGAAGTAACTATTCATTTCAGTTTATTATTAAAATAAATGTATCGTTTAAGGAATGAATATTTAAAATTAGTATTATAGGCAGTTCAACTGTTAATGGGCAAGTATTAATTAATACTAACCGTATTTGGAACTGATCAAGTGAGTTTAAAATTCTGCGTTTCCCTTGTTTAGTTTATATTAATTATTATATTGTCCGATTAATCCTTTTTTTAATTTTTGTTTCTGTTCCCACTAGGAAAGATTTGTCATCTAACTTGTTTACCTTTATTTTCTAACCAGTTACGTGATGGTCGGAAAAATTCCAGTGCGGCTAGTATTAAATAATCGAATGAAACTGCAGGTAGTTCTGTATAGCGGGAAAAGTGTCGAGGAAAGCTTATCAAAGAAATGCAGAGCGACATTTTGAACGCTTGATAATTAAATAGACATTTTCACATTTAAATATATGTATACTTTCCTTGGTTTACAAACGCTTATCGCACATGAATATTCATCTTGCTGACAAGGGGAATCCATGAAACGTTTTTTATTCATTTTCGTTATTCATTAGCTTTAAATATGCCACGGCAATTATTCTCATTTATTTTTGGTTCGCGATGTCCCTGGCCATTCGTTCCGTTACCTCAGCTGTTTCGCATATTTCAGAACCAACTTGGCTCGATCGAATCGACGTCGGAGCAATGACAGATCGACGATTTACGTCGAATCGTCTACTGGGATTTGTCCAATAATTTAAACAATCGTCGGGGAATACTCGAGTTAAATACTCGCTATCGAAGTGATTTAGTGGTTGACAGATTAATTGGTCATTACAAAATCGATGTATCATTCATTTCAGTCGCTGATTTCTCAATACGTAATTTATTTGATTAATTATCTATATTTTAATCGTTTACATTTACATTTCGTAGTACAACTGGCGAGAGTCTTGTTTCACGTGAAATATTAAGGACACCTTGTGCAAAATATTCAAAAAACAAAGTACCATATTTTCTATTTTCCTTTTCTCTTCTTAAATGCTTCTTTAAAAGTTACAATATGACTAAACAATATGTCGTCACACAACGGCTTTGTAAAATTTCGAATTCAATAATAACGAAATGGTAATGATTTTGAATAATTGTTTAACTATAGTTTGTCATTGATATTTAATGGAGAATTAATTATGAAATAAGGAGACAGGCTGTAATGGACATTAGAGTGGAATAAACAATTTCTATCAACGTACAAAGCATTAAATAAACTTCATACCAGAAGGCAGTGTAGAAAGAATGTTTTTAATTAGTGAATATTAGAAGGACCTTAAGTTCTTAAGGTACAGTGCTTGTAATTAATATTGTAAATTAACAAACCGTATATTTATCCTCCATATTACGTCACTATTCTTGAAAGACACATAATCCTTGATCCGTTATTGTTAGCCCCGCGTTTGATGATTAAAATCGTCTTAAAAAAATACATTCACGTATAACATACAAAACCTACGACGTCTTTCTGTCGACTGAGGTCGTGCAGTTTTCCACGTGTCCCGAACAACCATGGTTTCTATTATTTAAGAAAAGCATAATGCACCAGTCCGTACAATGTTAGGGTTGGAATGAAGTACATAGTTAACGCGACTTTACATTCAAGGAGATGAATGGTAGGTTGAAAGGGTGGTTACTCGTCGAATTACAAAATGAAATACTGATAATCTACTTAATATTCATCAATATTTCATATTCATAATTAATATTCATAATTGTTAGAGTCACTGATATATTATTGTAATATTTCAATCTTGTTAAGGTATATTAAAATATTAATATTTTATATAAGATAGATATATTAATGAAGTAATATTTATAAATATGATATATTAATTATAATAATAATTAATTGTAAGGTATATTAATAAAAATTAATATTTTAATATGTATCAAAAAGATTGAAACGTTATGATTGTACACCATTTATATTAGATAAAAACACAAAATTCTAATTACATAATTGTTAATCATTTCAGCGAAGTAAAATTGTATACTCATTGCAACAGGTGCACTCAAGATTAAATGCTTCTAGTAATAACATTTGAAAAATAATAAATTGAATAAGAGGAGGCAGTAGATTGATTACAAGTAGTTACCAATTTGTGTTCCAACCGATTAATATTCATTTATACAGATGATTCATGTGCAATATTGTAAGAACGTAATTTGTCATCGTTCCAGGATATGCAACATTTTTCTTCGAAGCATTGATTAATTGACAAATTCCAGTGCCCGGTATGCTGAGATCAGCAGGCCCGTTACGCCTTAAAAATTGCAACACTAATCGATTGAATTTCGATGTTACTCCTTCGTCGTCTTTATTACAGTGCAAAGTGGAAATTCATGGTTGTAGACATGGACAGACGGTTATTAATCGTGCTGATAATTAAATGTGTCGTATTAACAACTCTGGCAAGTGGTAAATAACAAACGATACTCTTCGTATTTCTGATTCTGTTTTCATTCGGTTTGAATCTTGATGTCATTGATTAATTTTAGAAAGAAGTCTCAATCGGTCAGACTTCAATTGTAGCGGTCGTGCTTACCATAATGTGACAATGACTGCCTATTATCCTGATTTCAGCAGTGACGACGAGTTCGATCATTTGGATGTTAAAATGAAAAAACTGAGAACTTTACAGGTTCGTTTAAAATTGGTTTTCGATTAACTTCGGATGCAAAAATATTCTAAATTAAGGACTGACTTTTTTATGATTTTATTTTCAATCCGATTTTATTTATAATTATTTAGATTTAAATTGGTTTCTTTATATGTCGCGACGTAGACATCACTCATGCTAATTACAGGATTTCCTCGACGGCCGCGTGGAATTTGTTACTGTATCAATGGATTTAGATTCAGGTATTCCTTACGGGACAAAAGTGTGCATACCAGAGTTAAATGAAAAATTCGGTCGCCAAATTCCGTTTCAGGTACCATTGTCTTATTGCATTATTTTTAACATTATAAAAGTATCTTGGAATAAAAGTCTTTCTCGCTTTTATAAGAAACGCATAAATAATTCCTGTCACTTCAAATAGTTTCTAAGCTGAAAGTTTACTGTTCTTTATCTAAAATTAAATTTCTCAAAAATTGCAATATGAGTCACAAGTGCTACGAAAGAAAATCGCCAAGTAGTGCTTCTGGAATATTAGAATGCACAGAAAGAGATAAACCTTGTAAACATTACTTTATCAATTCGTACACTTATTTAATAATGAAAATTTTGATTATCAGGCTAGAGACAGAACACGCTACGATGACGTTCAAGGAAAACCAGACTTTTCACACGTGGACATTTGCGTAAGAACTGAAGAGGACACGTACGATAATTCTGTGAATGGTATCGTGACACTTTACGTATGAAAAGTAAGAAGCAATAACGTAAAATATAGAATTAAGAAAGATGTACATTTATTTGGGAACACTCGATACAATTATATAATATGATACAAGAGTTAAATTAATAATATGATATAATATAAAATAATACAATATAATATAATGTAATATTATCACAATACAAGTTTATTTCTTTGATGACCAATGTGGCCAACTTTGAATCAGGTTGTATAAGCTGTCTCCAGGACATTTTGTGCTCGTAGTTTGCCGATGACCGTACAATGTGTAGTTTCCCTGTATTTTTCCGATGGACACTCCGTAATCTATTAATTTCTGGACTGTAGTTATCGCTGCCGCATTCGGCTGGGAAACTGTAATAATTTACAGGTTTATAATTTAAAATAACTTGTACAGCATATTATCTTGTTGAAATCGCATTGACATTCTTATAATAACCAACAATAGTGTCCATGCTAATTTTCTGTTCATATAGATTGATAATTAATGATAATAAAGGCGATCATAAAATAAATTATAAATCAATTACGGTTAAGTCACATTTTCGAAGAGTTTCAGTTTACATCTCAATCGGTCGTATATTTGAATGAAAAAACTGTATCAGGGAAATATCTTTTTTCCAAAATGCAAGAATATCGATAAACGAAACGCACAACTGCAATATTTTAAAATAGAAAATGTGTTCGGGCATTCTGTTTTACGATTACAGGAGAAGCGTCATTGAAACAATGCTGTTTCTAAACTTACGTGTAAAATTGCCAATTATACAGATTCCCATGCTTCTAGAATTATAAGGCGGTGAATGGGCGCCATGTTTACCCCAGCCTCTTCCTTCATACACGTTTCCATCCTCTCCAACTAGGAAGTTGTAACCTATATCGCGCCATTCATTCGCATCCATATGATAGTTCTGTAAAATTACGAAATAATCATTATTATTATAATATTACATATAATTAATTATATAGTACATCTACTACAAATACTAGTGTATAAACACTAAGTATAAATTCTAATTTATTTATGCATTTGAAAGGCTAGAATATCAATAGAAACATGCATTAAAATGTAGACTTGTATATAAAATCAATTTCAACCTCTACTTTCATTTATTGACTTATATCAAATATCTGCATGACGAAGAAATGACAAATCGTCTCTTTAAATTATTTACCTGGAAACTCTTCACTCTAGCTTTACAAACCGCCTCCGTCTGGCAGTTATTAGTATCAGAGTGGTGAATTACTACGTACGGGGCAGGGTTAATTTTAAGATTAGGTATTGGTTGTTTCGGTGATCTGGCGCCCCATTGTGCCCTCGTTATTATATTTGGAGGATCTGTGTACAACATAATGGTCAATCAATATTCGTTGATACTTTATACTTTCATAATTATATAAAATTTCCGTTAAACTGTTTTTCTCGATTGAAAGGTACAAGGAAGTTTCATGATCGATGTAAGAAGTTTAAATGTTAGGTAATTTATATTGAGAACTGTTTCGAGAAGCTGTATGAAAAATATAAAAATGATTTTGGTAATAGAGAATACTTTATGGCAAGCAATATTTGCTTCACGAAGTTTTAAGTTATTAATCATCATTAGCTATTCGCCCTAAATTATTAATTATTAATACATCATTGTTGTGAAGCAATCTAATTTCTCTAAACCTAACTAGTGAGATTCAGATACTGATGAAAATAACACTGAAACAATAATAAAGTAACTTTAATACATTTCCAGTGTTTTTAAATTATATTTTTACGTATGCTGTCCGAAAATTTAATCTAATTCTTTGAACAATTTATTATGGCAACAGGTGAGACTGTTCCATACCGGAAAGCATTTTTCTATTTCAAGTACACAGTTTTCTTGCAATTACCAATACGTGACAAACATCGCGGCAAGCGATTCGAACGCGTCAACTGAAATAATGATTTCCGTAGAAAGATCGAATCGTGCAGATAATTCACGGCCGTGGTAAATTATCTTCTTGAATGTTAACCATGTCATCGTACTGGCGTAACAGTAATTATCAATTTTTCGCAGCATGCTTTCTGTATAGCCTCACCAATTGAGTTGTGTCATCACGATAAATCCACGGTAATTATCATTTAAGTAATTTATATCTATTTTAGTTGAAGAAGAATAACATCTGAATATTTCATTACGTATAATCAAAATCTTAATTGTCGTGTGTACTAAATGTTTGAAGCTGAACTTGTTTGTCAATAAAAAACTTCATTCGAATGTTCTTCAAAATGATCAATGCCGAAGTAATATTGACATACAATAATAAATATCTAATAATAAAAAATAACTGGCCAATAATAAATGATAAACTATAATGATATTGGTGACATAATATTGGAGACAAAAGAATAAGAAAAACCGAAAAATTTGTTACTTACCAACTGTCGTGCCAATTGGTCCAGATACAACATTCAGAACCGCCAGCGAGAGGAACACAATGATTGATCCGTACATCTTTTTCGTTTAGGAAGTACTACCATCGATACACTTACTCTGGCGAATATTTATAAGGGGGATATACAGTCCGGAGCAAAAGTAAGTGATTATCAATAAAGTTTAATGGAGCTAATGATACTGTTACACATGCTTAACACGTTGAGAGCCGCACGATTTTGCCGACAGAAATATAAAAAATGAAAATAATGTGATATCAACTTATGTAATTGAATTACGTTATCATTATTGCAGGTTTATCTCGTTGAATGTTACTGCATTTGGTGGTATTACTTATAATATAGAAAAGTTTCCAAATAATCACCGTATAATCGAATGAATTATGGTAATTCGATTTGGTTGAGATCACCAGTGACCTCCATAGCATCCAACGTGTTAAGTCACATTTATTATGAAACTTTACATTATTTAATCCATCATTGAAATCAATATTTACATTTCTGTATAAAATGAGTATGCTGGTTAATCTTAGGGGAACAAAAGTAAATAAATCGATGCAGTAATTAGAAAAGAAAAATTTATTACATCAACAGTTGAATTTTCTGTAAGTTTTTGATAATGAGCCGATGCTGGGACTTTGGTATTGGAATTACAATTGCAAGTTGCATCGAGAGATTAATAAGTAACATGTCATATGGCTGAAGTCATAATTCAAGTAAAAGAATATAATATTAAATACAATCGAACCTCCGTAACTTGAAAACTTCAATAACTCGTAAAATTTCTTCCTTCTCTAACTTCTTTTTCGAAAATATAACCCGAATCATTTGCTTTGCGCTTTGTGTATATTTTACGTCTACAGTCTGAATTCAGAAAATATTTATCCTTTACAAGTCGAAATTCACATTTAAATATAGGTCAAAATATTAAAAAAAAAAAGCTATATAAGTCAAATTTTCGTTTATCAAATAGCTTTCTCTTAATAAAACGAAACTTCTATAACTCGAAGATCTCGTGTCTCCCCTTGCGATACCATTTACCAAGGTTAGATTGTATTATGTATTAATTCTTTATAACGATAATTACCTATATTAAGTATTGTATTATTTATGCATTTATTTTTGCCCCCGACGGTAGCCATTGTAACGAAACAAGATCACTGAAAATCCCGATCGGGTTTTCCCCGGTCAGGGGAGTTCAGTGATAACTACAATCAATCAAAATTACTACAAATGAAGGATACATACGTATCGAGTAATATCAGGCGAGTATAATACTGTTTTACGCTTTATGTTCATTGATTTTTTATTCCCTTTTGTCAATTAATCATCGTGTAAATTATATTTGTCGTAGATACCCAAATTAATTTCAATTTTAAAGAATTTCATTATCAACTTTATCTATTTTTAGGGCATTATCATATCATTTATATAAAATAATACTTCCAAGAATATAAGTTTAATTGTTTTGCCTGCTATAGTGAAAAAAAGAATATTCAATAACACTAATGTAAATCCAGTGTATTTCACTTGGACTACCTTACTTTACGCATACGTTCTCGTAAAAATTAAAAGTACAATTACTATACAATGAGAAACAAAATTCTCAGGAACATCAACTGCTGTCAGCGACTAAAAACTTATTGCTCGTTACAACTAAAAACTTCTTTCATTATAAATACCAAATCAATTCAATTAATCGGTCAGAGCATCGCATTTCCACAAAATGGGAAACAAGTTCCGACCACCAACTAATTGAACGTTTCAATCAACGCAAAGCACCAATTAAAATAATCAATTTTACATAAATACTTGCGACCAGAAATCCTTGCTTCAACGTACAAGGTAGTGCAACTGGTCTACATTATCTTCTATGTATTACATTGTTGGAGAGCAAATGGTAGTTTGATACAGTTTCACTTTACTGGCCTTGTTACTGTTCTAGTGAAAGGCACACTTGGCAAAAACGATCTGTATAAAATTGCAACTACGTTAAAAATATAAATGCAAACGATCGCTTACACTCCAGCGATTCAAATACTTGCATCCGGTTAAACGTGTACTAAACATATCTCGCAATTGTTCTAAGCTAACGATCATGATCATTAAGTGCTTCTAATTGTATTCAAGCTGGTTTCATTCATAACAGGGACTGGTTTCGCTGTTGCGTTCGTAAATATCGGAACAGGATTCGCGGTCCATCTCGGGTTTGTCTGCACGTATTTGTAGAATTCCTCGCCAGGGCAGACAGTATTCCTCACCTGACGGTGGCCTATCACCTGGTAAGTTTTGCTGATTTTGCCCAGCGATACTCCGTACTCGATCAGACCGTTCAGAGCCTGCAGCGCTGCCTCATTAGGAAGGAAATCTGCAAAAAATAAATATTCGAATTCGTGGAACCGGTCTATAAAAATCTCTCATTCGTTAACGTTCGCGACCAGTTTTTACAACTTCAAAGTTATCTTTGTTCTTCTATAGAATTTGCGAAGTAAACTATTTGACTGAATAAGTAAAGTATTAATAATTTAATTAAAGAAGTAAACTATTTAATAAGTAAACTGTTTAATTCAATATTTTATAATATCCCTAATGTAGAATTCTGTATGAACTGATGAGATTAAAAGAATTTTTATTAATTTATTAAATTGCTGCATCGATTATGCTGTAACCAATTATTTATATAGGAACTCTATTTACTCTGAAACGTACGGATTTTTAAGTGAATTTAAAGTTAATTCTTATATAAAAGTTTTAAAGTACTAAATCCAAATATATTGGTGGAGAAAGAATTCTATTATTTCTTGCTAACTTTTCGAAAAAGAATTTCTGCTTTAGTTTTCTAATGCTGCAGAAACTGACAACAAAAAATTGAACCTATCTTTTACTTAAGTACTTTATAATATTAGATTTCAAAATTCTAGGTATTTAATATTGTTAAAGAGCCTCTAAGTTTTCTAATGCTATTGAAACTAAGAACACCTTCGACAATCTACTTTGCAATATTTAAATACGTTATCATATTGAATGTCAAAATTTTAGATACCTAACACTTTCGGCAAATCTAGAATATTATAGGAACTGCAATATTACTAATGCTACAAAAATGATACCGTTCCGTCGATGTGATCAAAAGACATCTTTCTATTAAACCTTCAAACTGTAATAAACTCCAAAAACATACCTACGTTCCGAGGTATCAAACATTTCAACCCCCTTAAAGGAAATCATTCGCGAAGCTGATTTTTCAGCTTCCTAGTCACATGTTTTGAACCAGGTATTTATCTTAAATTCTAATCTTTGATACTCACCGCTGAAATCACCGATCACACATATCCCAATACTCTGAGTATTGTATCCAGGTGCATGAGCTCCGACGTAATCCCATCCGCGACCCTCGTACGCGTTTCCATCCTCGCCAATAACGAAACTGTAGCCGATATCGAACCAGCCGCGATCGTCAATGTGGAGATTTTGGTAGCTCCTTACGATTGCGGAGCATGACTGTTGGTCGTGGCAATACTGAGGGATTCCTCCGTGATGTATTACGACGTAAGCCGTCGGTGTCGACATTACCTCACGTTCGACAGGTGGCCTGGCTTTCCATTCTTCCCTGGTAATGATTTTGAAAGAATCTGGACAAACAGATCGTAACGTCTGCGTAATTATACGAAAAACTATTTCGTTTTTAACTTATCTATATGATTAGGGTACGTACGTTTTTAGACTAGATTGTGAATGAATAGTACAATCAATATTACTATATTATTATATTATTAACATTATTACTGTTATTTACTGTATTACTATAATATTATGACTTCAAAATCGGTTTCGATGAAGTAATCAAATCGGAATGTAGTATTGATACGTCTATTAAAAATATAGAAATAAGGGAAAGTGTGAAATAGAAAAATGTAGATAAAGTGCAAATTAATACGCGATTAATTAAGAATTGCAATCAATACGGAGAAAGGAAAAGGAAAGTGGAAACGAGGAAAATAGTTAAATAAACAAAGTCAGCAGACCGATCGTTGCAATGATGAAACTATGAAACTTATACGTAAATTATGCTGCAGAAGAAAAGAAAGACAGTAAGCATATTTTAGAAAATCATGCTTGTGCAATTCAAAGTCAAGAACGACGATTACTATTGTCCGGTATCATATGAGTAATAAAATTACCGCAAAGTGATTGATATCGGTAAACAAAGATTAAAATCTGTGATAATCGAGCATAGAGTTTCGTTATTTTAAAAATAGTCCATTATATGTAGGTACACGCTGTAAAAAGTGGTCTCTAACAAATAATTTTACTGTTCCTTTGTCACAGTAATTAACTCCATAAAATGAAAAATAGAAACATTTGATGAAATCACGTACACAAAGAACAGATCCAATGTTTTAACACTGAAAATTGAAGACATTCAAAAAGTGGAGTTAACTAAACACTTCGGCCTGTGAACGACTCAATAAAAAATCATTAAAATCTACACGATTATTCGACTGAATCTCAACACTAGATCAACACTAGAAAAAGTACATATTCACTCGTATAGACCGCAGAAATTAGGGCTTCAAGCCAGATAATTAGGATACTACAAGCGTAACAATAATAATTGCATCAATCGACATAAACTTTCACGAAATTTATTTCGAAAATTTAGTACCTGCCAAACTGACAGGTTTCGGAACTTCTACCGTTAATCTCGTGTACGAGTACGAGCTAAAATTTCCTCGAAGAACTGAAACTTGTTCGGTAATTATTGAAAGGAAAACCATTTACCTGCGTTATTGTAACATATTTCCCAGTTAATTGGTAGGCCAAGAACAATAATCCCGAACGATGCAAGCAAGATTAACGCACAGATTGCGGATACGAGCGACATGTATGATCCCATGATTAGCAGTACTGTAGCAGCTCATATTAAATGTGTAACTGTACGTGAATCGCGAAACGGCGTCCGCTTTTAAACGAAAAATTGAACGTGGCCGGGAAGTCCCTCGAAGGCGCACGTTGGGTCTTTCAACCCTCTCCCCGCCACAGGTCGTTCAATCGCGAAAACACGACCGAACCGCGCCAAATTCGTTTCTCCTGGTTCCTCGATGGTTCTCGGGCCGGCACACGTGAAACGCGAAAAAAACAATTCGTTTCGTAATCTCCACGTCGGAATAAAAATCAAAAAGATAGTGGATACACAACGGTGGTGGGAAATGGCGCGCGATAAGATTCAACGCACGATAATTACATGTGTGTCGATGCCGAGTGTGGGCTTGCATTCGATAATTAATACATTGCACAACAATCTACAATGGCAATTGTTCGACCGTTCCGTTAGAGAATTTATAAATGCATTTTTTTTACTGCAGTTGTCCTTCCTTCCGGAAAGAAAAAGTTTCGAGTTCCACAAAACGTTATCTGATCTGATCGAATTCGGTGATACGGCGACGTTTTCCTTTGAGTTAGTATGATTCCGTTGAATGCACTTTGTTGTTGTTGCGAATGCCAGAGTGTTTACGGTTTTTAGGCCTGACAGATAGTGATTTCAAAATAAAACCTGTTCTGCGTATTGTTTATCATGTTGTGACACGTGATACTTATTTCTTTGAATTACTATTAATTCTGTGATTATGATTCTTGAGTGCGTTGATTGTTGTGTCAATTTTCTTAGGATTTATTATGTCTAACGTACGTATTAAATGTATTGTATTAAAATGAATTACATTTTAATTGGTTAGATATATTATTTTAATATTGTATTCACTAAGGGATTTCATGTTATGCTTTTTATTAAATGATATAGTATTTAGGTCATTATTTCACGGGGAGCAAATGAATTCGATAAAATTGGTAATGTAAGTTTTTAGTAATTCTCTATCGAATTACAGATAAAAACAACGGAACTTAATAATATTGTTATCAGATTGATTTTGATGATACTACTCGTTTCCTCATCTTTATGTTGATTTTTTCAAAAGATTAGATTAAAAACAGAAAAGACAACGAGTGTTAGATATGTCAACTGCGTTTCAATTCGTTGAATCCTCATGCAATGACGAAACATGTGAAAGTTGTTGCAGGTGCATCTGCTTCTGATTGTTAAAATTTTATTTATAAACAATTGTAATACCGTTGTGTTTATTAATGACATATTGTAGCGGATATTATATGGAGTAACAAAATAGTATTTCTATTCTTTTTTAATGAAATTTTTATTAGTAATCATAATCAAGAAACGTTATTTGAGAAAAGGACGAAAATTGTGATACTTAGAAAGAAAGACACTTAAAATTTTATTTAAAAAAGAGATACAAACAATGATAAAAACGGGTCAATTAACGTACATAAAAACATTAAAAATAAATCATGGTGTACACTTAAAATATTTTAAAATTACTAATTTTCATAATGATTTATAGAAATTATCATAAAAGAAAATATATACTCATGGTTCTTTAATTACATTTGCCAAACAAACTTCAGAGGTCGTTGTATACCAGAAATCGCCTTCAGTAGAGATCTAACTTATCTTCGACAATGTTGTGGACGGTTACCCCATTTAAGTTTACCTTTTTCCGTTTCTTTTCGTTGGCGAAAGTGCACGGACAATTACCAAAATCAAAATGTTCAAATTCGGATTTCCGAAAGACGACGAAATGAAAGGTAATCAGGAAATTTACTATTCTACCCAATCGATATAAAATGCTCATAATTTTTAAGGTTATATCCAAGCCACATTGCTTTCTACATATTCGTATTTACGTGACTTTAAACGAGTTCTTTAAAACATTTATTAATCGTCCTTTTGCGTTTAACGAAAGGGATATTTTACACGTTAATTGCATACAGAGATCCATATGTTGAGTAATAATTTCAGAAAATGATGTTAATACTATAAAATTTACCGTTGATTGGATACCTGCATCAAAGGTTCTAGTATCCGAATTGCAAATCGAAAAACAATTCGTACCGAATGATTACACGGTAAGCACAGTATTTCCCAGGTGTAAATTAAAATTAATTCGATTCGATAAAGCTTTACAAGACTTAAAAGACGAAGACTGTGTAATCATTAAAGAAGCAGAGTCACAACACTCAGATCTAGTTCCCGCCAAATACGAAGGTACTCGATGATTCATTTCCACATAGAGATCGTTATTGATTATTATTAATTACTGATGAATAATCACGCTTCGTCATCGACAGTGGTAGAAAATAAACAAATCGTTCGAATTTCTGTATAAAGGTGGTCTAAAAATCTGGGAATGCAGTTACGATCTAGGTCACTATATCCTCGAAAACAACATCGAATTTAAAGGCAAGGTTGTCTTGGATTTGGGTTGTGGCGCCGGTGTCATTGGCCTGATAGCTCTTCTAAGAGATTCAATCGTTCATTTCCAAGATTACGTTCGTGTCTTTTACATAGCATTTGCGATAAATTAAAAAATAACATATAATATAAAAATGTGTTTAGTACAAAGGAAACATTTTACAGAACGTAGAGGTAATTAAAACGATAACGATTCCAAACGTTTTGCTCAATTCGGAGGATCGGGAGAAAGTTTTGCAAAGATGCGAATTTTTTTGCGGGGATTGGGAGTCGTTTACGAGGTTAAATGACAATAAAAACGAGGTTTCGAGGTACGATTTCATTTTCACAAGTGAAACGATTTATAATCCTGACAATCATAGGAAACTGTACGAAGTTTTTAAAGAGAAACTGCAACCAGATGGCGTGGGGTAAGTAAAATGGCTGAAGGACCTTTTTGAGAACATTATTTAAAATTTTTAAAAATAGTAATAAATAAACTGTAATACGTTATAGAAGCATTTGAAATATGTGATTAAATTATTTAAGTATTTTATCTGTTGTTTTTCTAAACTCGTTAAGAATTATTCCAAAATTTGAATAGGAATTTTTGAAAATATATTTCCAAAATGTGACAAGAAAATTTGTTGCTTGATTTGTTATTTGATTTTCTGATCGTTGACGTGAAGGTATCCTTTCTAAGATTAGACTTTTATAGGTAACGTCGCATTCCTTGCTATTGTTTAGGTTCGTTGCCGCCAAAAGTTACTATTTCGGTGTTGGCGGTGGAATGAGACAATTTCAAAGTCTCATAGAGGAAGATGGTATTTTCGATATCGAAATAGCATGGAAAAGTCAACAGGGTAATGAACGATAGCTTAAACCCAATTAACCACCTAGACTCACTTCTCTCTCTCTGTAAATCCCAAGACTCCTCTAATTTATAATAACCTTAAATGGCCAATTGACTTTGCTTCAGCTATAGCATACGTTTAGTATATTACATTAATAGCTAACTATTTCGTATGAGTTTATATTTTATATTAGAATACATTTCAGGTGTACAAAGAGAAATTCTGAAAATCTCGAGGAAACAGCGTTAATGAATCCAACTCGTAACCATTTTGTACTTTTCTCTACGTAAGAACAATTCATTGTACTCGTAGCGTTAGCACGGAATAAATAACTCGATCTTTCGTATGCTATTACGGTGATAGTCTTTCATAAACCCATCCGTTATCTCCCTGATGGACGAGCACGTTATCGATCTTTTCGTTCGTTTTAGGCCGCCTAAAACGAATTCTATCGTGCAAACGATCGCTCTGGCCTTGCCAAAATTCCACGGAACGTGGTATAACGATATATCCGCCCCTGAAAAATAGATCAGACTCTGCAGATTGCCCGTTTTCGAATTGCATCAAACGCGGAAATAACTGCCGATACGATGATCCAGGGTATTTCGTAAAATCAGTTACCAACAATCCGGTCTTTTCACTTGTCCTTCCGGGAATTCGGCTATCAACTCTCTTTCTTTCACCATTAGTGTTTGCCTACTTGCGATCACAGTGCTCTGCTTGCTGGTTATTGCTCCTATCTGGCTGGGGTATGGCCGACTTTGAAAGTAACGATCCGAATCTTCGGCTGATGTCTTTTCTATTTTGCCTTCTACCCGGACCTACGTAATTTCAAAGGAATTAGAATATAGTAATACGTAATGTGTACAATTAAATCAGAATCTTTCAATTGTTAACGCGTTGAACGCCGTGGGGGTCACCCATGACCCCCGGCCAAATTCGATTGCTGCAATTTCTTCAATTAAACGATGATTATTTGAAAACATTTGTATATTGTAAATAATGCTACCTAATACGGTGACGTACAGCAAAACAAACCTGCGATAATAACAACGCAATTCAATGAAATAATTTAATATTGTATCTTTTTCATTTCACATATTCTGCACCTTAAAATCGTGCGGCATTCAACGTGTTAAAGATCATTCGTCAACGTCGCTCATGAAACATCATCTAGTTCATACTGTTTTTTTCAGCCTGTATCTTAACTTTGTTTAGCATTCGACTCTCGCGCAACTATACTGTGTTTATGCAACAGATAAGCATGTTTAATTGCGCTGCTAACTTAACGATATTTACTATGTGAACTCTGTTATGTACCAATCCAAACGAGCGTTGGGGAACAAAGATTTAAATGATTTATAGATTTCGAGTCCTTACGCCCTTTTAAGAAACATTGTAATATCTCGTAAGTGTTTATTTCTCATTGTGGACCCTTAAATTTACGTAATGGCCATCACATGAATCGTTAACCACTTTCATACCGTATACCATATTTCAATATACTTCTTATCTTCTTACCGCTCGGTTCAAAGGTTCCCAATAAAAGGTCAGTGCTGCATTTGGATTCTCGGCCTGAAAGAATCGAATAGATCAGTTTCCGTGGTATGCAAATTATATAATACTGTTTCGTTTTAATGAAAAATTCGATAACAATTTTATCGCTGCCAAGAACTTCCGGTGTCTCTTTCACCTACACTGTCTGCAAACTGTAACTCACCAGTTCGCGGCCCTTTCTACTTCCATAATTCGTATAAAACTTGAAACCTTCCGTACTAAAGCCTTTAAGCAGGACAGGTCTCACGGACGGTATACCATCTCTGTAAAAATTGTATTATATGTTTCCGCGAACCAGTTTGATGATAAAGATCGTTGCTCGTCTAACAGCACGTCTATTCAGTATCTGACCAGCACCGATGTATTCACATTATTTATATGTAGATATTTCAATCCTTTACGATCGGCACATTTTTCTGATGACAGTACCAACTAATCGAAGCAAAGTTATTTTTCTATAGATGGTTGATAATAAATATATGGATATTAAAAATTTGTTAAAATTAATATGTTTTGTAGAATGTAAATTCTGTAAAGAATAATAAAATAACACTGTACTCAGGAAAAAAGAACATCCCGCCATATTGGCGACACCGATTTCGAAAACAAATGTTAAATATCGTCACTGTGGCGGCACCAATCGCAAAGGGTTAACAGTTTGCCTGTTGTATCACTCGAATTCAAATGACACAACCTTTTGTATTAGATCATCCCCTAAATTTGTGTCGTTTGTTCTCCTACCGTATAAAATTATATTTCGTTAGATACTAAATTTGTATAACTTCACGACCTGTCGCTGTCGAATACCTTCTACTGGCTAAACCGAAGCAGTTCAAACTCTTATCGCTCTCAGATTACAAAACGTGACGCGAGAAGTATTAACACACCGCAGCACGCACTCATGAGACTACTTAATATAATTTTCCTAGTAACGCATCTAACGAAATGAATTTTATTTGGATCTGTAAATTTTGAAAAGTTAAAGGAGTTAGCATTGCTACGAGAAATATTGACTTTTCGGTTTCCGTTTAATTCATACTGAACGTACCGGCATTCGACCTACTCCTACTGCAACCGGTCAAATAACCGATTATAAGGTAAACAAGTCGGACAACAAATGTTCGCCAGTGGAAACAGAGAAAAAGACAAAAATAGAAAGCCCGATTAATCAGATGATATAAAAACTTATATAAAAGATTAGCAATTTTCAGTAGTTAGTACTGATTCAATAGTGAACGTATTAATAGAAACGTGCATTTAACACTTTACCTACAGGAAGCCTATGAATAAATTTCACTTGAAAAAATGAAATTGTGGCATATGAAAAGAAGAAGCGTAAACATTTTCTCTTAAACGATAATTCCATTATTTTTGTAATTTCTTGTAACAATAATTCCATTTTCATTCGGTAATTCCAATTACTGTCAGTATCGGTACGACCGATCGATTGTATTGACAATGAAATGTGAATATGTCGATGGTGATCTGTTGTAGACGTTGCACTGTTAAACTACGTGCTCGCTGAAGCAACAACGAGCAACTTTTTATTGATGTTGCGAGTACCTTGAAAAAAGTTGCCACTTGTCGCCTAACCCAGATTTCTTCACGTTTCTATTACTGGCATAGTCGCCTTGAAATTCAAACAAAACTCAAATGTCCCTCAGACGACGTTGCTTCAATGTAGACAAAATGTTATATTTTGGAATTTGTGTAACATACGGTATCACAAGACAGCAAAAAGTTTATTAACGCTAAAATTACCGAGCAATTGGAGTGACTTATTTCTAAGTTTTTAGAAAAATCAGAACGATATATTTCTCGTGATTTGATGGATCCCTTATAGTATTTGCCCAAGTATACAAATTTATTTTACAATTTTCCGCGAAAGTCTTGTCGTAATTGAAACATTTGCAAAATGAACATTCTAAAATTAGTCAGTTTGACTCGCCTGATAGTTTTAGTGTTAATGTTGCTTCAGCGAGGACATAACTCTAGATATGCAACGATCATGAAGCAAGATAACTGTTTGAACATTACTTAGTAGCTGTACCGAGGAACATAGTGTTCGGTTCCATAATCTGCGGGGTTTTGCAAACCTCTTCGAACCATGCTTTAAACTGTCCCATGGGCTCCTTGCTCACCAGTTTATCCTCGGTGAAAGTTTCGTGTTTGTCTTTATATTTCATTCGCATTCCTATTACATGTGAACAAATATGACCGGGAAGTTGTTTCTACGGAACAAGCGCAATCGATTTATTGTAAAACCAACGATAACAGAAATGCAAATCGTGAAGCCACAAGGCGAAGCAACTGTTAACACGTTCGCTACCAGCGTCGCATATTTGTGACAGGCGCAATCTTATATTTTACATAAAGCGAATGAAATTAATCTTATACAATAGACACTGTTATTTTAAGTTATAAGCTACAGCATTATATTTAGGAACTCAATAATTTGTCCCAGTTTCATTTTTTCGATATTTTGTTTAGAAGATTTATTGGATTGAATAAAATATTACAGTTGAGGAGGTCCTCGCTGAAATAAACGCTGGTAACGAACGTGTTAAGAAAACACGAACATTATTTTCCCGACAAAATATCGGACCACAAGTGGATTGAGTTGTCCGTCTATAACGATCAGTTTCTACTTACGATAAACGCAATGTGTATACCGAAGTAGAATTGCAATACAGAATTTTTAAACGCGGAGTTCTATTTATAAAATTGATTTTGCATTTATATTTATTTATTTATTTTAAATAAAATTGAAGCGAACTACGAGTGTCAAATATTAGATTTTCCAGGAGAAAGAGAAGAATTGCAATGTTATATTGGAGCATCATCTCTTAGCATTGCTGATGTGACTTAAAAAGTAAAATTACTCTTAACCCTCTATGAGCCGAATTCGTTTCGTGACTATAATAAAATTGATGCGGTATGATATTAATAAATATCAACCTATGGATACAAATTAACGATGTATTCAATAGTCTTAATAATTTTGTTAAAACGAATATATTTCGTAACTTTGAAGTTCCAATGACGTTGAACGTTTACGCCTGCGTGTATAAAAATTTAAGTTAATTAATTATTTAATTTCATTCGTCATTTTGCGGAAAAAAATTTAATCAATTTAACCCAGCAAATTAATGTGTGACTTTAAAGTCACATGGGCCTGTAGAGGGTTAAATTGTTTACGACAATATTCTCATTGTTATTTAGAACGTTTTTCAATTAAAAGCTCAAACTTTTTCAATTTTCACATTTACAGTGTTCTCTACAGGAAATGGACCACTTTCTACATCGAAAGACACGCATAGAGTAACAAATACAGGTATCCTTTGTCTCTATCGTACCTATTAATATTGTTTCCCACGGTAATCTAAATTGACCGTTTCCTATTGATAGCAGTAGTGATTCGAACTAGTTTTACAATACGATTGATTCCGTGTTTTTAATTATCAATATATGAGCGCACTCTCGCGAGACACTGCGGCACCTATTATCACGCGTTAGCGTTCGATAACAGGTGTTTCGTTGGCAATTACGTAAACCACTGGGAATAGTTCAAGCAATCCATTTTCTTGTGGTAGGGAAAGTAATTTAAACTTGATCATTGAAACGCGAAAAATTCTCAGTGAAATCTACCAAATGCTCAGTTAAATCTACCAAAACCTGTACAGTTCAATTTTGACTCATGAAGAATGTACGATTAGGTCTCAAACTTTACTACTTTAAATGGGCACTATTGCATACATATATTACATACATATATATATATAATGAACGGTTGTCTAATTCTAGGGGTTAGTGTCTCCTGGAAGTACGCGGGAACCGAAAAATTTCGGTAATTATTTGAGGATCAGGATTCCCGAAATTTCCGGGAATCCCCGACGTTTTTGGGTCTCTAGATCTCCAGTTCCTGATATTTTAGGGTTCTCGCAAATCTCTAGCACATTCTTAATGGTAAAATTACCTCCGATGTCAACGCTGTAGTTCATATCTTGGGCGACAGATTTTTCTGATGACATGATGGTTACTCAGCTAAATACTCCGATTTCACAAAGGAATGACTGACACTGGTTTGAAAGTGTTATCTCGCATGGCAAAACGTTGACACAACTTTTAACGTCACATGTTCGAGGTTCCTTCCTCGTGGAAGATGGCGCGCACTGTCATGAGATGCCGAAATAAAGATTTTCTAGGATTATGTTGCTCGTATTTTATCGCTTTTTTTTTGTTTACAAAGTTTTGACACTGATACACCTGACATGTCGAAGTGGCGAAGACTTGTATTGCACTTGTATTGGTTAATGGAGTTACGATTTGAGATTAGACGAGACATTTTCGGAACATTTGCGAAAGTTGGAAACTATTCCTACGTCACTGAGATGATTAATATCGTGACATGATTTAGAAATATCTTGTAGACAATTTTGCAATGTGTAATTTATGTATGTATATCGTATTTCCATTTACTTCCTAGGTTACAGTGGTATTTCTGTTGTTTGTTATTTGACTGTATCGAATTTTTTAAATAATGATGGATAATCATTTTTCTGTTGATTGATCGATTAATGTTTATCACGGTATTTATGATTTATAGGGATTTCTAATATGTAAAATGTCAGTTTTATTGAAAGGCTAATATGAAATATTTTTGCTAAGTACATCGTGTAATGCATCGAATATTAAATATTTACTATCGGTGGTTTATCGAACAATGTTTATATTGTATAGTAAAATTAATATTTTAAAACAGATCAAAATATTCAACTGATTATATTTGTTAATTTAATTCATGAAATAAGGAAATATGTATAATGACTGCTTGCATGTAGTATAACAAACTTTATTATAAAACAATCTAATTGCTTGAAATGTTGTAACAAAAGTTATTTTATAAATGACATATTTGAATGTAATGCGGATCTATTATTGTTATTAATTTGTAATTTATTACAACGCTTAAATGAATCAACTCGTTTAAAAATTTGAAATATAAAATAAAGATTATTTCTGTATGCTTTAATGGCGAATAAAAATAAAGTACACTGTTTTATTTTGACAAGAAAATTGTATTATATATTTTTAAATAAAATATAAGTTACAACCTGTGTTAATAATTAAGAAACTACTTGTTTTCAAGTAGTTGTGTCGGTAATTGATCATCGGAAGAAGTGTTTTCTTATAAATGAAAGAAAAGTTTTGTCAGTTGCATTATTTGCAACTAACGTTTACCAAAATAAAAAAATCAATGTTTCAATTCATGGACTGTTATAACATACGATAGTATGAATCATACTACTCGTCGTATTTTGACAAGCAACAGATAATATCGTCGCTAGGTTAGAATGAAGGTATAATAAGTTTATAAACAATAGTAAGTAGAAATAAAGCGTTCGAAATGCAAAACTAAGTGTAAAATTTGATGTGTTACTTAAAAACTGTTTTTAATATGAAATTGTTCAAATCTGTATTGCAATATTCATTCATGATGTATGTCATAGTAACTGAAATATCTGTCAAATAGTTGCGGTATAAATAAACAAAAACTAGCATTGTGCTATCTTAATTAAATAAATTTGTATAAAACCTCAGGTACAAGTGTATTAAAACTATCTGTCAATAAATCTTATTTATAATGGGAGAATAATAAAAGTAGTTTAGAAACTTAAAAAGAAATAATTTATTTAAAAAAACAAGTGTACATTCTTATACAATTTTTTTTAACCACGCATTTAATTGTTCAATGTCAGCTGACGTATCAGCATCCTTACTAAATGCATTGGATTCTGCAAAGTCTATTTGTGTAACCAACTGGGAAAATTCAAAATCTTTTCCTTCTTTGCCGAGAAAGGCATTTGTAGATGATGCATCTGTAGCTTCCAGCTGACTTGTTTTCGTCATACGTAACAAATTCATTTCTCTCTCTAACAAAGTTTTTATAACAGAAGAACCCTTTGCCATAGTTTGATCTTGTTTATTACATAATACGAGCACAGATTTATTTTGCATTGAAGGATCAGATAATATATTATACAAGTACCTGAAAATGGGTGGTGTTTTATTATTTACTTTGCAGGATGTGATGCCCTGCTATCTGTATATACTTACTCTGCTACATCACGAATATCCTTTTGGAAGGTTACCGAATCAATTATATAGACTAATCCTTTTGCAGATAATTTAAATTGATCAAAAAATTTATATCGTAAACGTTCGTGTCCAGGAATATCAACAAGTTTCAAGGTACGCTAAATAAATAAATGGTAATACAGGATCATATATACGCGTCTAAACAAATGTACCTATGAACACTTACATTATTAATTACAATATCTTCTGTATTCTCTTTTGCAGACGTATAAGTTTTAACAAATTTGGAACATAATAAACGTGCAAATATCAGAGTTTTACCAGAATCGCTCAAACCAGTTAAAAGTATCCTATTACCTATGGACTTTTTTCTGCGCCATATGAAAAATAACACTGAACAGATAAACAAAGCGAAGGATTATACACAGTATCATAATGCCTACACTTAGCTTACCAACATCACACAACCATATAAAGTTAAGTATATGGATATTCTGATTTAAACCAACAAAGTTCTTAAAAGATGTACCTATTTTTGTTTTATATATATAATTACGATATTATGTTTCTTGAACTCCTTGTATGTATTATTATACTTCTTCTTTTTTATCGTACATATTATGATATACATTGATTTTAAACGAATGAGTGTAATTGCTTATTGGACTTGGTAAATAATGTTAAAAGATAATATGAAATTTATGAATACTATTAAAATATACTTTATAATTTGCATATTTCAATGATGTTCCTGAATGTTATCCTCTCATATGATTCACCAATATATCTAAGACCTACCTAATTATGACTAGGAATTATATATTATGATACACAATTAGTTTCATGCGCTGTAGAAAAGAATTTACAATGCTATTTTGATCAATGTAATAATAAATAGAAGGAAAATATATTTCTTGCATAAATATCAGATTATCACTATATTGCGTATAACTTTTAATACATAAATATCATTTATTTCAAAATAATATACGAAGCATAAGGCAAACGTAACCTATAAAACTATGTACATTACCTATGGTTAAGACAATCGCTATTATAGCAACTATAATGCCCATAAATTCGGAATCTGCATAGTGATCCATTAATGGTTTTATTTCTTTTATCATGTTTACAGTAGTTGGTTAATTACAAATCACCTCGTGGTCATATGCTGACTTATTTAAAATCACAACAATGTAATCTACATATATCTTACACTCATCGTGTAAGAAAATGACATGCTACAGGAACAAAGGTGACACCTACATGTATAATCATTGACAGTTTGAGCATTTTATCACGGATGGCACCACAGTGATTCGGCATGAACTTCCACATTGGTAACATTTGTCTACCAGTTTGAGCGTTTTGCCACGGATATCGCTACTAGTCAAAAGCGCAGATTTTCGGAAACAGATAATTCTTGCCGCTATGTGCATTTTATGGTATGCACAGAATGGTAAGAATTATTCATTGTATTGGAAATATTAGCTTGAAATTTTTTAATTTTAATTTGCAACCATTAACTCGACATTACTCTAAATTTATAATGTCTTATCCAGAGCAATATCGATTGCCTTGATCTGACTACGTAGAAATTACTGCAAGAGACCTAGGCAGGTACATATGTAGACACCTCTGCGTTAAGGCAAGAGTGTCGAACTGAGAATGTGTGAACTAGAAAACTCTCTAGGGTTTTTCCCCTCATAGCCTGTTCAACGAGAGTTACCCTCTCCATACCTACTTCCACCTATTATATTGATCACACATAGAACTGTTCGCCTACCAGTTTCGGACAGCTCCTAATGTAGAGATAGTAAGGGAACCCCTAATCGAGAGTTACTAGTTTGAGGGGAGGCAATTTGTCACCTCTGATCTAGAGTTAAATGAATCAAATAAACTTGGTGTATTATGTAAAAGTGCATAAGTTGGCATTAGGTGTGTCATTCATGTAGCACGAAAAGTATTTGTAATTGTTTTGTTACATTTTCAAATTGTTCCCACAGTATTATATTTATCAATTTCATTTATATTAAATATATTTGAAGTTACCATTATTTTTATAAGTGAAAATGTGTAAAGCAATTTTTGTTATTGTCTTCTTAAGTTTATTAATTAATGAAGGTATAACAACAAATTAAATTGCTATTGTATGAAGGGTGTGGTTAATGTCAGTTTATTTTATAATTTAAATTGTATTTACAGGAAAAGGTTTATACTGCTATAGATGTAACAGTAATCACCCTGGGTGTGGCACACCTTTAAATTGGTTATGGTATTGGGGAGAGACTTGCCCGGAATATGATGATAAATGTGTAAAAATAATCGAACGAAAAGGAGGTGTGTGTTTCCACACACATTTGTGGTTGTATCTTATATATATTTATACACATTTATGATAATTTATATTATTATGTTTGTTTCAGCTGAAGTAACTATAACACGTGAATGCTTGAGCTCTGTTCGTAGCTTTAGAAAAGATATACCAGCTGATCGCTATGAAGGTTGTCGACCTGCTGCTAAAGATCTTCACTTAGGTCATTATGTGAACAATTCCATTCATCAATTAGATATCCACAGAGACTATTACGATGAAGTAACATGGTGTTTTTGTTATTTTGATCACAGATGCAATAGTGCTGGTTCTATTGCTATATCAACATTATTATTGTTTGTAGGTGTGGCAATACAACAGTATACTATATAAAATGGTTACATATCATATGATTTTTAATGCATTTTTATAAGTTTGTGCAAATTAATTTTTTTATTGTCATAATTTTCAAAAATTTAATTGGAAACAATATAAGTGTAACCTGTATATAGTGTAAATAAGCACTTACAATATAAATAATTTCATTACATAAAACCAGAAATTGATTTAAATTGTTATTCTGATATTAACAATATTTCTTCATGCAAGATGTTTTTTATATGATCTACATTTTTTTAATTGAAAGTCTGACATTGATATATGTTTATAGCGAAATAAGGATAAGCTACTAACTGTAGCTTGTGTTTAATATTTGTTCCGTCCAAAACTATCTCTTGTAATGTCAATGCGAAAGTACTAGTACTTTAATACTAAAAGTACCAAAACTCTGTTTATAACTCTACCTACAGTAACTAGTCAAATAACTAGTTATAAAATAAAGGTAAACAAGTTAAACAATAAATATTTCTTGTTGGAAACAAACGGAAGGAAAGACAAAAATTGAAAAACTAGTTAATTGGATAATATAGGAATTAATTTATGTTAAGTGAACAAAGAAAAACGGAGAATTTTAAATCAAATTTAACCGTTCGCAGTACAACTGTTAATATACAAAAATGATATTTGAAACACTGTTAGAGTTGTCTTTAGCTGTTAATTATTGATTAATATATTCGCTATTATATGGATTGAATAAAAATATATTGTAAATTTCCAATTATACAAAACTAAAGTAAACATATAATAATGGGCATATTACCTATTATATAATATGTGTTATATTAATGTACTCAGAATTAAATTTGTGTCACACAAATATAATACTGTTAGCGAATGTATTAATACGTAATGTTACTATTTATAAAAGGGTGAGCAAGAATATTGTAAGATTTATGATGAGAAACTAAAAGAATATTTTATACTTTGTAAATTTGTGAACCAATGTATTTCTGCAGTTATGATTTTAAGCACCCTTTATCATTTTACGAGAATAACTATACATATCAAGTTGCCGTCCATTGTTAAATAAGTAGAATTACTTTAAAAATTATATTACATATTATAGATTAGTTTTTATAATATTTTTGTAATCATGTATTTGTATTTAAATATTATCATAATAAATTTCTAATAAATAACATGTTCTCACTTATATTTACAAACTTTATTGCAGTTAGTTGCATAGGATTTTTCTTTAGCACTTAATTATAAACCTGTATCTATTAGAATAAAAATAACAATCTTGCCTCTACTAAAAATGAAACACAGTATATAATAAGTGTTAAAGAATTTTGGTTTGTTGAAGTGGTTGTATATTTTATAAGAAATAATATGAAATAACTACTAATTATTATACAAAATTGTATTTTTTATTACAAAACACTTTATGACAAATTAACATCAATGAGTACAATAGGTGCAGAAAATAAAGTCTTTCAAAGTTCTTTTTTAAGAATTAAATACAAAGGAGTGTTTATGTTTTTGATAATAAATGAAAATAAATGCTTCATGCTAGGTATGGAAGCACAAAATGATAATACTGTAGAGACAAAAATTGACACTTATTGATATAAGATTTCAATAAGATTCTTTAAGCTGCTTTTACAGTCTGGTCTTGACTTCTTCGTTGAACTGAATTCTTTTGCGGTGAAGCTTCCTTTTGTGTTTCTATAGGCTTCGTACTATCTTTTATTGCTGGCTTTCCTGTGACTTCGATTTGAATAACTCTTTCGTTCTTCGATTTCGGATCCAAGTCTTTTCTTGGCGCTGTGATAGTCAAAACTCCATCAGAAGAAAGACTTGATTTAAGTTCATCAATATTACATTGTTCTGGTATTAAGTATTTCCGTGAAAATTGCCTTGAGATCCAACCATGCTCATCTTGCTTTTCTTCATGCTTCCCCTCAACAATTACATTATTTCCGGAAACTGTAATAGTCATTTCTTCTGGAGCAAATTGCTGAACATCCAAGGTTACTTGGAATTTATCTTTATCAGCTTCTATTGTTGAAACTCCACTATTACGATCGGTTTTACGACTAAGACTTCTTTCATAAGGATGTCTGCGAAGACCGTGACGACGAGGTCTTAGGACTAAGACGTCAGAGTCTAATGGAGGCAATATATTAGAAATCGGTAAATCGTCAACATCTACAGGCAATCCAAAGTGTTGATCAAAAAGACTATGTGGTTTTTTCAGATCTTCCCACCAATTGGAGTATAATATCGGAAGTAGAGACATTATTTCTTTTTTCGATCAAGTTTCGATAACGGAATAAAAGACCTCAAAGTGGGCTCAGTCAATAGACTCTTTTGCTACTTTTTCAAGTAATTATTTATTTCACAGTTATTGGAATGATCACTTCTTTTCTTAAATAGTTCAGTACAAACGGTTACAGATTTATATTTCGGAAGCAAGGTTCACGGTTCTAACCTTCCTCGTAACAGCTCCTTTCGAATCTATTCGCAATGGCTGCTAAACACGAATATATGTAAGATACTATATATTCGCACGCTTTGAACGCATAGTGGGGGCTCTGGTGTTCCAGGAGCATGTAGAATATTCTGGAAGCCGTACCTTCTAGAAATAAAGATAAAAACAAAATTAATTGAGTAACATAATGATTCAAACTATAAATTTTTAATCGAAGAAAACAAATTTTATAAAATAAGAATTAAGAATTTTGTAGGAAATTGTTTTCGCGAATTTTCTATCTGTATAAAATGTGCGGGTTATACAAATGAAATATTTGCATTGCCATTCATTTTGAAATAATATAATAAATAATACATGTAAATAATAAGTGTAAGTGTTTAATAAATGCAATTCCAATTGAATTACTTCAATAAAATTCCTTTCCATCTTATTTGTATTGTTTACACGTTTTTTTTTAATTAATCATGAATTAATTTCAAGAAATAACTTTAATTCGACATTCTCCAAAAAAGTACGACTGAGTCAAAATTCATCTATATTACTCAATGAAAGATTTTGAAAAAATTTCTTTTAAGTAATGTACAATGTTTACTATTATAATATTTTCCCTCATCATTTATAACATTGAAGTTATAAAATTATACAGTAAATTGTCAACAACATTTACTAACATTTTGTATGTTATTAATTGTAATAATGGGTAATAAGATCCGGTGAATATTAAATTGACAACCAACAACAATCATCTTAGTCTCTCATAGGCCATAATGATAAAAAGTTGAGAGAAAAAATAAACGTGTGTAGACTATTTTAATAAAAATAAATGGATCTTCCTGGTAAATAATATTAGATGTATGATTTATCTACACTCATAGCTAGGGTACACGTATCCGCAGTATAAATGCTCATTCTCGAAACCTCGGGAAACGACACAGGCTGCGCGAGATACACATAAAAGCAGTCGTGGCAGCGCAGTCACCAGTATTCACGTAGCAACCGAACGGTGAACGTCGCAAGAACAAACGAGTCCTCTTTGCTTTTTGAAGCAAGCTTGTAATATCCGAGTTACATTACCAAGTTAAATTGCAAAATGTCTTTGGTACCATTGCTTTTCTCTGACTGGTGGGAGGATTTGGACCATCCGCATCGGCTGATGGATCAGAATTTCGGGTTAGGCCTCACCCCCGACCAACTTCTAAGCCCAAGCCGGTTGGAGCTGTATCTGCAACCACGAAGAAGAACTGCTAGTTACTACAGACCATGGTCCGAATTACTTCGCTCCAACGAGACCGGCAGCTCTACTGTCCAGGCGGACAAAGATAAATTCCAAGTGGTGCTCGATGTTCAACAATTCGAGCCGGAGGAGATCGATGTTAAAGTCGTCGACAAATATGTCATCGTTACGGCTAAGCACGAGGAGAAGAGGGACGAACATGGCTGGATCTCTCGTCAGTTCACCAGAAAGTACATGATTCCTGAGCAATGCGACATTGATCAGGTTTCATCGAAATTGTCATCGGACGGCGTACTCTCCATCACTGCGCCGAGGAAGGATCAACCGAAGGTGGAGAACGAGAGAGTAGTGAAGATTGAACATACCGGTAAACCGGCGATCCAACCCAAGTCGTCGGCCAAACCCAAGCAGAACGAAGAGGAGAAGGAAGAGAAGAAGTAATGAGATATCATAAAATGTTCGCTGCCATTCCTATTCTTACTTATTGTAACCATTGTTCATCTCACACTCTTTAGATACTATTTAAATTCTATCGTAGCATTTTCGCTTTATCACTAGACACATACATCAATGTTAGAAATGCATAATATGCTGTAAATCGTATTATTGTGTTCTTAGAACTTTCAATATTTAGTCATTTGATGAAATGTGCGACTACATGCATACATATGTATGTGTATGTATATACATATATATATATAATATATATATATCCTATATACCATTACATAGAATTTCAGTTTTTGTTTAACTTTGGTTAATAAAATTATCGAATTATCGAATTTTGTCGTATTTATTTTTTCTCTTTACATGCATTCTATCCCAGAATTTTCCTTATCGATCGGATAATATTGAATAAAACGATTTTTTGAATTCTTGTATTCGTTATTTAATAAATGTTTTATAATTTCAAGATACCTTAACAAACATTGTTTTATGTCGTCGATTTTGTAATTATAACTAAAATTGCACTTAATTTGTGTGCAGTATACGTAACGAAATTGCTACATTATCACATAGTTGAATAAGTTTATTCGCAGAATTCTAAGGTAGCATTTATTTCTTGTGACTCGATAAAATCATCGTTAGAACAATTATTTTGTAATTCAAATACAAGAATCAACACCCAATCATGTATTGTTTAAAATGTATACGTTTATACGCCAGCATTTAAAAATATTTAATAAAAATATTGAAATGCACATGTAAAAGTTTATTTTCTGTATTGACATGACATATCACAATTTCGATTAACGAAAACTTGAAACGAAATTGGTTATGTAATTATTAGATAATATATGTAATTATTACGTAACCAATTTCGTGTGCAATTTTCGTATTTGCAGCTTGTATCGACTATTCATAAAAATTTGTTTAAATTATCAAACAATTTAATTAAAACCAAATCTTACAATAATAAAATAGTATAATATTGGATAAAAACATAATTGCAGAAGTACGAAAAGTATAATTTCCATAATATACTATTTAACTTTATAAGAATTTATCACACAGTTCACTTATTTTTCGAATATACAATACATAAATATTTATATGTATACATAATACAAATACCGAACACTAAACTAGAAGTACAAAATACTAAACATTTAATACAAATATATAAAAATGGTCGATTTTTTATTGTCTCTGTTTTATTTTCTGAGGTTCTTCTGTTGGTGTACTGGTATGTTCGATTTTAATCGTTTTTTCTCGTTTGTTTTCAACAGCTTCTGGTTTCCTTGGTGCTGTTATGGTTAGAATGCCCTCTTGTGTCCATGTACTGGTTGCTTTTTCGGGATCACATTGGTCCGGTACTAAATATTTTCTGACAAAGTGTCTCGAAATAATGCCATGGTCATCTTGTTTATCTTCGTGCTTCCCTGTGTACGATAAAGACTGTTAATCAAATACGAGACGCAACTATTATTATACGTCTCATTGTCCCAACGAGAATGCTAATGAAAGAAATGCAGACCTCATTGGTCAATTTTAATTTTCGATATATACGTGTCATTCGTCAACACGGTTACACATAAACAATGGAAACTACAAAAACACTCAGACTTCTCTTGCCCCTGCACCCACCAGCTTAACATTCTTGTTTGAGACGCATATTTACATTTAATTAAAATAAATTTTTGTTGAACAGAATCAGTTTGAATAAAACCAGTTTCACTCAGTCGGAAACGAAACACTTACCTTCAACAACGATATAGTTGTCGATGACTTTTACATTAACTTCTTCCGGTTTAAATTGTTGCACATCAAGCGCAACGCGGAATTTGTCTTTGTCATCTTTCACGACAGACCATCCAGTTTCTTCTTCCATTTCTTTTACCATATCTACCCATTGTTGATAAAAACCACTTGGATAAAATGCGCTCGGTGATCGGTTAAATACTGTTGGGAAAAATTGTTCCGGTCGTATTGATCTGCCGAAACGTTGATCGAACAACCGATGAGGCCGATCTAATGTTTCCCACCAATGGGAGAACAGTTTTGGAATTAATGTCATTCTCGACCTCATTTTTTAAGGTTAATTGGTTGTCTAATTCAGTGTTGAGAAAAACTTGTTTCTTGACGCGCCGACGATGTTGATCGGTTGCTTGTCCTGTCTAAACTGGCAGCCACAGCCTTGCCACGCAGTTCTATATATGTATAAGCCATAGTGGGATATAAAAGCGACAGACAAAGTTGATGTATCCTGAAACTTCTTGAATCGTCTATAACCCTTTGCACTCTCAGTTACCATACGATTTGATATACCAAAATCATAAAGTCTTACATATAACATTAAGCTTCTTATTCATATTCCATGAATATGTGAAATATTGAAATAATAACTTTTTCTTCACTTATGTATATTCCCCCATTCAATTCGATTTAAAGGATACCGTCTATAACTCATTGGAAACTATTGAATATTTCTAGTGAAAGACTTCCGAGTGCAAAGGGTTAACTATTTAGAAATTATTAAAAAATTTTGTTAATTATGGAGTATTATTATGTAATATTTCCCGAATATTGACATAGAAAGTATTGCTCATTTGTTATGCTATTTCTCTAGCAAATTCTATTGAATTATGTTATTTGTCATATGCATGTTGCGTGGTTAAAATTTTCAGGTAAATTGCATCAGCTATTAGTTTAGACCCAATAATATTGCGTCAACTACGATAATACTATAGTATGTATAACAACATGATTTAATTGCTACAATATAGGTGCAATATATCTAAAAATAAAAATAGTAATCTACTTATAATGAAGAAAGTATGCATGTTATACGAGTTAAGTAATTCAATATTTAAATTAAATTAGCTGTTATGTACAGTTTCAACGAATGGTAATATATTTAGATTACATGTAAATACTTAAATTTCTTTTAAATATTTCACTGTTCTTTCGGACTTACAATAAAAGTAAAAGCCCGTGGCTTGGTGGTATTTATAGCCTGTAGTACTTTAAAACGTGGATCGTACGTTTAGCTTCGTCGCGTGAACTTGGATCGATGTGGAGTACTGAAACGTAGCAAGGGAGACACTGACCTCACCCAACGTGAAAAGTATTTCTAATGTTATACTAGATGTTGTTTTCTTATAAATATTTCGAAATTCACCAAGAGGTTAGTGGAAAGAATCAGATATTAGTTCATAATTAATACTAACGGGTTTGCAAAATAGATTATGTAGTAACAATAAAATACAAAAGAAACTCTTCTGTCTTACTTTCTAATGAATTACTTTAATATATAGATTAAAAATAGACTCTTTTGTCTAGTATTAAATGAGCGTTAAATTGTTTCGAAATGAAACGTTGTTTATATAAGAAACAGGTATTTAATAGAACTGGAACATCTGCTTCTTATGTAACTGGAGAAAAATAATGAATCATATTACATACATTCCTGGTTACAATGTAAAAGAAGGTTCAAAGTTCTTAGTCATTTGCATCTTGTGTTTGCTGGCATTCATCGGGTATTTTCTAATTTCGTATCATGTTGTGTCGCGACGTAGCTCAGCGGAACCCATGGGTCGGGATAAAAAGGTTGGTACAAGGTTACTACGCATTTCGGCGCAGCTCAATCTGTTTCGCTCAAGGTCTGCAGACAATAACGACGCCATATCTACGACGTAACTGACAACGGAGGGTAGTTGTTTACTTAATAATAAAAAGTTTCAAAAAGGTGTTGAAAATGTTTGGTAAAATAGTTTCTGAAATCTGACGATGAGAAACATTACCTCGATTATTTAGATAATGAAAAAGTTTCTTAGTCAATCAAAAATACAATTGTATTAACCCCTTGCCATATGACAACGTGTCAGATTAGTGTAGAAGATTTTAAATAAAATTTAATGAGTATAAGTATTACTAAACTCTTTTGAATTCAAATTAAACATTATTTTTCTGTTATCAATAATTATATTTTAAAGCAAACGAATACGTAGAGTTTTTCTTTTTTTTTTTTAATAAATTACAACTTAATCCATTCGCGTTCTAATATAATTTAGGTATTCTCATCATTCTAATCATTGTCAATCAATATGCATTAATAGATAAAAATCTGTATAGCACTGTACGAAGATAACATGGATTTTGTCACGTATACCTGTATGTACTCAAGTGGATATCCAAATTGTCCATTTAGATTTGAAACGCGTCTCATAAAACTTTGTTTTCGTTATAAAATGATATTTCTGTGCTTTGATATCTGTAACTCGGTTAAAAATGAAATAACACCGCGATAAGTTCTATATTTTCCATGCTATCATCTTTAAACAAATATTCACCAACTTATCCAAACTGAACGTATCGTGAACTATGTCTTGTTTCAATTATAATACTCTGTTGGAATTTGTTTCGTTTTTTATTTATAATACACAATTCAATGAGTTAGATTAGATACAATTATTAAAATGCACAGCAACTTTATTTACTCGGGTTTCTGTTTCTATTTTATATTCTGTAAATATTGAAAAAAAAATTCCAGATTTCGAAATAATATTCTGGTATTTTAATTAATTGTATTCTTCAAACACCAGGTATTACACAATCTGTTAGAATTTGTTTTGTTTTTGTATTTATAATACACAATTTAATGAATTAGATTAGATACAATTATTAAAATACACAGCAACTTTATTTATTTGAGTTTCTATTGTAAACGATGCTTTAGTTTATTTAAATATTCTGAAAATATGGAAAAGAAAATTGATTATATTTTTCAAACACTAGGTATTAAACGTTTATAATTATGACGAAGCTGATAACGACACGTCGAAATATTTGTATTACAACTAGGCAGCCACGATACGTGTGATTAATCGATCCGCGCGTTCTGGAACCTATCGAGATTGTTCGAATCTTTCGAAGAAAGAGAATCAGTAAAATATCTAATCCGATTAGCACAGAAAGTAAAAGAAAGTACACAAACTGCAACAAATGACGCTTGTAACTTAAATGTTTGTTTAGAAGATATGTTACCTATGTAAATACTCTTATTTTATAATGTTAACTTATGAAATATAAATAGATTAATAAAAAGTACATTTCTTTTAAAAATGATATACCTTTAGGTTTGTTATTATATAGTAATTCACTAAATTTTTCCTTGAAATTTCGTTCTTCATATCCTTTTACGTGTTAACATAAAAAAATAACTCTATATCTTATTTTCCTTCATTATTAATTTAAATGAGTTATTTTTCATTTAAATTATTGTATTTTCGCTTACGTATGTTTTTCGTTGACTAATGTCATCAAGTTCATAATACTATCGTTAATGTTACTTAAAGCCACCATTCACGCATATGAATAATTTCAGTGTGAAAAATCATTGTTTTTAAAAACAAACGATAGAACTCTGCATAAACATTTCGTAAAAGCGTTCAACGAAACGATAAAGAGAAGTTGTCATTCCTCTGCTATAGAGATCAAAGTAATAATAATAACAGAACTATATCGAAATGTCAATCTTCAATAGCAAGAATTTCGTTGCGTCATAAGAGATATTTTCAGAAAATTTATTTAAATTTATGAATCGAACTATTAAGTTTGTATTACCATATGTTTACGAAATATCGAAATACAAAATTCTAACTTTAAATGCCAAATAAATGTTTCAACCTGTTCATTTAAACGTGTAAAAAAATACATTAATCTTTCCATTGAAGTAACATATTTTGTAAAAAGCACATATTAGTCAAATAACAACGAAGTATGTAAAAAAAGAAAGCAAAAGATCGATTAAAAGATATTTCATCGATGCTGTACGAAGAAAATTCTAGAAACCTCGTGTTGTTCAAAAAGAGCACGTCGTCTGATGCACAATCGGTCTGAAATTCGTAAACACACCTCGAAGAAAACATGAATATTAATTATTCATGTGTTCGAAGTTAATTATCAATCGTTGAAACGACGAAAAAAAAATACGTTGATGACATTTTCGTTCATAGGCCAGCACCTCCTCGCAAGTATAATATATAGACAACGATTCAACACATTCAAACCTGCCCCACATAAATAGCGGACGCTGTAAGTAACGCTTCAGTTGCATTTGAGACACCGAAAGCAAAGAATAGAGGTGCTTATTGTGTATCTTGTTTGAACACGCGACTACCTAAGTTTCAAGTACCAAAGAAGTGTTTTCTCGAATCTATCGTTCGATGATGTCGCTGCTACCGTTGCTGTTTTCTGCCTGGTGGGCGGACTTGGAGCATCCACACCGGCTTCTGGATCAAAATTTTGGACTGGGCCTGCTCCCCGAGCAATTGCTACTTCCCAGAAGTACAGAGAGAATGCTCGCACCGTATAACAGACCGGCGCTCGAATTATATTACCGACCATTGGCTGAACTGTTACGTACTCCTGAGAGTGGTACCTCTACTATTACTGCAGACAAGGACACGTTTAAGGTTATGCTAGACGTGCAACAGTTCAAACCCGAAGAGATCAATTTGAAACTTGTGGACAGATTTATTGTTGTGGAGGCGAAACACGAAGAGAAGAGGGACGAGCATGGTTTGATTTCGAGACAGTTCATCAGGAAGTATTTGTTGCCTGAACAAGTGGACGAAGAACAGCTAACGTCGAACATTTCGTCCGATGGTATTTTGACTATTACGGCACCAATAAAGGCAACGCAAGAAAAACCGAACGAGCGGATCATCAAGATCGAAAGGACCGGTAAACCTGCCATTCGCGCTGACACGACTGCTGAGAAGTCGAAAACAACTACCGACCAAACAACCACTGGCCAAGCAGCCACTGACCAAACAGCCACTGCTACAAACGAGCCAGAAAAAACGGAGGAACAACATGAAGAAGTTACACCGAATTCACAAGAAGAACAGAACCTGAAAAAATAAGATCGAAAATGTTCCTACATATTAAAGTACATAATTGTTAATTTTTATAATTTTTTAAAGATTTTATTTGTTACGACGTTTATCTCTGAATGATGCGTGTAAGGATATTGTAAAGTTGTGTTCCATTTTTCACTATGTTTAATAAAAAAAGTTAGCGTTAAAATAGTTTCAATTATAATTCTTTCCTGTCCTGTATTCTTTGAAATTGAACCTTCTGAATGCCGCTGAAAATGTTCATATTTGTTTGTAATTGAGTTTTTGAATTTTGTATCATTTATAATAGGAAGTCGAGTGTAATTGAAGTCTGTTGTAAAAAGTTCGTACAACCAATCGAATAAACCGATTAGTAAAAGTTGTATTTAAAATTTCATTTTAAGTGAAGAATATGTTGAATTAGAAACTGTAAATTATGTTGAGCAATAAATCATTTCATTCCTCTAATTGTAATAAAAGAAATGTCAACAAGACTCCTTCTGTAATCTATGCATGCAAAACGAATTAAAACATCCGTAGTTAAGGAATCTATATCGTAAAAATACAGATAACGCTTAAAGCGACTTCTTCAGTGTTTTTTCTAAATATAGCATTTCACTTGGAGTGAATAGACAGAGGGTCGCGGTCAGATGTCTAGACGCTCGCTAGACGCTCGCTAGACACTCTGGAGCAGTGATTCTCAATCTTCATCGGCTCAATGTTCCCTTTCTGTTTCAAAATACTCTTAATGCCTATCCCGGATATTTCTTTATTTATCAGTATTAATAATAAGTTTTTTTTAAGAGAATTATGACTTTACATAGGTTACAATTATAAATGTTTAATGTATAAAAAATTGTCGCGATATCCAGTGTCCTTTTGTGTTACAAACACATAGGACTTTGTCCTGAGTCAAATTCCATCATATTTTATCATTTGCACTACAACAGATAGTGGTCATTGCACTCCTTACCCTAATTAACCCTTTGAATTCGGAAGTTTTTCACTAGAAATATTTTAGCATTTTCTGATGAGGTAAACAGGATATTTTGAAACTAACTCGAAGAGAAATCACACGTGCATTGAAGAACAAAGCTATTTTATTTCAATATTTCTCAAATTGATACATTATACAGGGTATAATATTAAATATCAAATTTTATAGTTTTAGTGCATGAAATCAAGTGGTGACTGAGAGTCACCTCTCGAGTGCAAAGGGTTAATCGATATTCGTATAACAGAAAGGGACAGTTGTGAGCAAACTATTAATTTCTGACCCATGGTACCTTCGTAACAAGTAGAACACAATGCAGTTACACAAAATTTCAATTTTTCAAGCTCAAGACGAATTTTGCGAGCTTTTTTACATCCCCTTCAATCAAATGAACAGTGTAGAATCATGTTATGGTAGTGTAACAGATATTTTTGAAATACCCTGTACACATTGAAATAAATGAAATAAAAGATTCATTCCATCATTAAGTAAAATAAAAAAGAGAAATGAAACAAACAGTTACAATTTAACACGTTCGCTACTGGCGTCACATATTTGTCATCCTATATTTTACGTAATGAAAATGAAATTAATCCTATAAATATTGTTCCATTTTTTTTAAATTTAATTTAGAAGATTTATTCGATTAAAGAAAATATTATAATTGAGAAGATCGTTACCGAAATAAGCACTGATAACGGGTTAAGCTCCACAACCTTTAATGTTCCTTTTAACACTTTGAAGTTAGGTTTAAAATTGTCCCACTTTTTTGGCAGTCAATGCATGGTGGGATATTCTTTCATCCACCAAACTTAACCCCTTGCTTTGCGATTTAATTTCACAAGAACATTTGTTAGAAGTATTTATCGTTAATAATGCATTAGTAAAAGAAAACATTCCATGCTCTTTCTATATCTAGATTTAGCATAAACCATACAAATTGCTAACAAGAATAACAATGTTTCATTTACAACTTAACACAACTCAATGACATTTCTGTTTGTTAAACCATGTCAGAGATCTTCATCTTGAGTCTGACACGATATTGTAAGGCAAGGTGTCAATTAAAATGACTCTTATACTATTATCATGCAGGTCGAGTTTTTTTGCTTCATTAAAATTGTGTGTCCCTAAGGGTTAACACCTCAAACGCTTCCGGAGGTGTTGAGAATCACTGCTTTAGACACAGCGAATCTCGGGGAACCTGTTTTCACTATAAAGTAACGGATCTTGTATAAGTGGACATTCACAGTCAAATGTTTCTCAGTAGGTATAGGTATATAAATCATGTTTACGTTATATTGCGCAGGTCTGGTACATACATACACAACAGATCTCTATTCAGAAGCGCCGGCTTGTTTTCAAGAGCAGTTCTCGTGGTTTCTAGGCTCTTCTCAGCTGGCGTGACGTTTAGTCCCCCCACTATCTTACCTAATGCGCAACGATACGCGTATAAAGAGAACTGCGTGTTGTCGATAGATGATTCACGTGCGAGCGACATAACGGTTCGGCTGCACGATCAGCTGAAAATACATCGACGATTCATACGTGTTACGTAATAGTAACAAGAACAGATAGACTATTATCTAGTATAGTGGTTGGAGCATATAAACAGTATTATTCTAGAAGTGCGATAAACGTTCCACGTACGCTAGTGACAAGTGAGATTCTACCGCAGTGAGATGTCGCTGATACCAATATTATTTTCCGATTGGTGGGAAGATTTGGATCGGCCCCATCGACTTTGGAACCAATATTTTGGCACAGGCATAGATCCGGACGATATCTTATTGGACGGGGAGCTTTCAGAGACGTTATTATATCGGCCTACGCCCCGACGCAATAACAGACGTTATCATCCATTTTGGCGGGCTTCTGCCAGAAAAGGACACGGCGCGTCCACCGTGAAACCGGACAAAAACAAGTTTGAAGTAACGTTAGATGTATCACAGTTCGTAGCGAACGAAGTTAACGTTAAAGTAGTGGACCAGAATGTTATCGTTGAAGCGAAGCACGATGAGAAAGAGGACGAACATGGCTGGGTATCGAGGCGGTTTGTCAGAAAGTACATTGTACCATCGCAATGCGACATTGACCGGGTAGAATCGCGTTTGTCAAATGACGGGATCCTGAGTATCACGGTACCCAGGAAAGAGCCATTGAAGCCCGAATCGAGCGAGAAAATTATAAAGATACAATATACTGGAAAACCCGCGCTGACAAATTGCGAAGAGCAAGTCAATGGCACACCAGAGTCGCAAAAGGAACAGACACAACGAGGACAACGAGAACAAACACACCAGCGGGGAAAGAAAAGGGGTTAAGAACGCATCAATTTCTCTGTCATGATCATCTGTGTTTATTTCATTTTTTATTGCATACTCCATTTTTTATAAACATGGTTAGCATAGTTTATAATACTAATGTAACACTTAAATCAGACTGATATAAAATGTGTATAAATGGCATTAAATAAATTTTGCACTATTTTTGTTGGAATAAATGCGTTTCTTTTTTTTAATTAAATAATGTATTGACCTTTTCTTTTCACATCCTTTCCTACAGTCGAGTTCGTAGTTATTAACACGTAATTTAATTAAAATGTTTTAGGAGCATTACAACAATTAATATGATATAGACTTATATATACTTCAGAAAGATGTATGAGGTGTAGAATTATGTTTTTATAATAATTCTGTTTAAAAAATGGCATATTGAATATAGAAGAAAGTAACGTTTTTAATGGAAGAATTTGAATGTCGATTATCGATATAGTATATCAATATATAAATTATATTTTTGCAAAACTTTATTTTATTATGCAAATTGACGTACCTTAACCTCCTCTTTATTTGAATTGTCACTTTTGGCATTGTTGTGACCATTTTAACTTATGTTAACAAAGTATATTAATACATTATGATTCAAATACCTACACTGTTTCTAAAGAATGACTCAATATCAAATAATATTTTACTATTTATGAATAGTTTCTTTTCGTACGTCACCGTTCAACGTTTAGTTAATATATCAATTATCAGTGTTTATATACGTTTTTTATCTGTTATATATAATTTATAATAAAATATATAGAAATTTACTTTTCAGCAATAGCCTATTGACTCATATTTCGTAGTTTATTTTTCCTGAATACAGCATTCATAATTGACGATATTTTATATTTTATATTTTAAATTATTATCGTTTAATATAGGTTAAACTGAAAATAAAGATATTTCGAATCTTCGAGAGTGCATTAACCCGTATAATAAACATAGATATAGTATATTGGCTGTGAGCCAACATGTGCAAGGTAGAAGCTTAGAAGCACCCAGAAAGGTCGATTTTACGCTGTACAAAAATAGAACGTACGACGAGAACATTATAGATAGAGTCTCAGAAAAATTCATTACCTAAAAGTGTTTTGTAAAATTGGCTGATCTTATATTGTTATTCTTCGTTTTCTATGTAACGATTTTATTTCATCTGCAGAAGTTACGCTTCTCGAAATAGATAATCAATACTGTGTTACTCCGTCGTAGAAGATTCGCCAAGAAGAAAGTGAAACTCAGTAATAGTCAGTTGTACGTTTAGCGAATTTAATTGAACATTTGAGTGTTCGGAAAAGTAATCATTTGAATTGAGGAATGAAATATTTAATATAACGATTATTACTAAAAACTGTTTGTTTCAGTTCAGTATAGTTATATTTGTTGATGAATTAATATTCATTATATATTATGATTTTTCGTGTTTTGATAAATAAAGACGAAGATAGAATTTTGTTATTACATGTATTGTACAAATAGCTGATTAATAACATACTATTCATAGGAATCGAATCTGTAAAATGTAAATGTTTCAAAATTCGCAAGCTTTCATGATGAGGCAGTTAGCTATGATGGTATGTTGAAAAAATTTCTCCAATTATTATTTCTAACAAATGATAAAATAACAGTAAAAAACCTGAAGAAGAAGTTCAGATTCTCCTGTTTGACGCACATAAATGACAACAAATGACGTCAAGGTTAGCGTGTTCTGGCTTTCCTGACGACGAAAATAGAAGCCTGATGTACTCTCTTTTTTTATATGAAAATCATACAAATATTTTAAGAATTCATATTGTCCAGTATCCTTTAATTAAATAAATATAGTCCAAATTTCAATTTCAGTATATGGTGTTAAATAGTTAAGTGTAACAAATAAAGTAATAGTGCATTATTTTACTTAATTGTAATTTTTTACTATTCCACCTTACGTAATTATACCTTTTGTTTTAAATGCATACGTTTACTACATAGCAACGTTTGTAAGGTGAGACGTTTTACAAACGTTTATCTTTATTTCTACATTGTGGCAATATTCTCGTTGGATACATATTTGCCGAACCTAACCTTGCTCGTATCTTACGATATCATCTTCAGAACCTTCATCCATTAAGCTATCAGTTTTTGTTAAATAATACAACACAACATAGGAAAACGTAAAATCCTCCAAACGTACGTGCACTCACTGGGTTATTTTTAGAAAAAATTTAATGCTGGCTAACCTTCTATAATTAACACTTTGAATAAGGATTTTGTTCCGTTTCACTTACGTAAAGATTCCAAAATAAAATTGTATTGTATGTATGTACGTATGTACATGGTTAGCTATAGAATACTGCAATTTTATATAAAAACAGTATGTACTAGGAAACATGAAAAATAGGTAAGACTCCTATTTTAATGAAATTTAACATTGACTAACGAATTAAAAATTTTACAGAAAACAATGCTCAAGAATATATACGTACACAATGAAATCTAATTAATTTTTATCGATAACATGGTTCTAAATGTATGTGCTTACCTTATAAAATGTACTTACGCCCATATGCTCCATATTTAAGTACATACATACATACATACACACATATGCAAAATGCCGGTGAATGACACGCTTTAAATGACACTTTTCACATGCGCGTAGGTGTATCTCAATTTGTTATATGCATAGAAAGAAGATAAATATTAATGTAGTACATAAAAGAGTACTCTTTTAGTAGAAATAACGACATAAAAATCAAACGTGTGTCATTGTAAACAAAACTAACAATATTTGAAAAGATGTATTTATACGCCGTAGGTGCGCTGCGGTTGCGCAGTAACAAATTTCATTGAATCATCATGCTTTTACGATTTATATAGATAATCATTATTCATATCGTTATGTCAACATCATTCCAAAATGATATTTTTACCAACGTGCGTCCTTTGTGAGCAATAAAATATAGAACTTTCCTGAAAATCTACACCGGCTCAGAATGTTCTAGACCCATCTCCTGCCATCGGCTGCGTCGCTATAAATACGTGAGCTACGGAGCATAGCAACAGTTCATTGAAAGCAAGAGACGAGTGAGCATCGAAGCACCCGGCAAGTTAAAAGCAAATTATAAGATTTGCAAATATTACGTTTTTCTAACGTAACAGTTAATAAGTGATCAAGTCAAAATGTCTCTGGTACCGTTGTTGTTCTCTGACTGGTGGGAAGACTTGGATCGTCCGCACCGGCTATTAGACCAGCACTTTGGCCTGGGGTTGTACCCTGAACAATTGCTGAACACAAACATCCTGGACCAGTATATTCTACCTAGTCGCAGGAGGATGACGAGAAGTCCTTTGATATACTACAGGCCATGGGGTGAACTCCTGCGTAAAGAAGGCGGAGGTACGTCTACTGTCAAGGCTGATAAGGACAAATTCCAAGTAGTCCTGGACGTCCAACAATTTAAGCCAGAAGAAATCAGTGTTAAAGTCGTCGACAAAGCTGTCGTTGTCGAGGGCAAACACGAGGAGAAACAAGACGAGCATGGATGGATTTCTCGTCAGTTCACCAGGAAATACATAATACCTGAACAATGTGATATTAACGAAGTAACATCAAGTTTATCATCTGATGGTGTACTGAGCATTACTGCGCCTAGAAAGGATCAACCGAAACCACAGTCGGAGAGAGCAATCACTATTGAACAGACTGGAAAGCCGGCATTGAAGGAAGGTCAAGAAAAGAAGGAGGAAGAGAAGACAGAAGAAAATTAATTTTTTGTTAAACATGGCTGTTACAATTTATTATAATCTGTATTTCTCTTTCATATAGTTTCATGTAATTTTATAATTACATACTTCGTATGTTCTTCAAAATGTGTTAACATGTAAAGTTCCTTTTTATAAATTATAGCTTTAAGAATTTCTTAAATAAACTGTTTAAAAAATAAAGATAATATTTCGAACTTCCCCACTACATCCCTTATTTTTGATCGTTTAAAAGTCAAATGGACATGGTCGTACTTTCCTTGTTCGATCCTTAAAAATTCCAGTTTACCGGTTCCATAAGATTCAATTGAGTTTATTTACTTTTTATTATTTCCTGTTTAGAAGTAGAAAAATAGCATAGTCGTGCCGTTTTTTGGTGAAATGGAAGAAGTACAATTGCGCTCTTCGGCAAATTTCAATTAAATTTTCCCTTGCGCCCGAGCATTCAAATGGTTAATTTACGTGCAGTCCTAAAGTTTCTTATATTTAAAAAAATTCTAAGATAATTGTACATTACAGAGTTTCGATTTTATGTAAAATATATCAGGTTAATTCGTAAAACGTGATCATCTAAATATATTTCGTTCTATATTTTAATATTATAAAGTTTCTTTTATATTACAGTTTTTTAAAGTATTATGCAGTATGGCGCAACAAGTACTAAAGAAAAGTAAGTAAAAACATATTAAAGAAAATTTATAAATTTAAAACAACAATTAGTAGTTAACTAATTAAATCATAGTTAAATCAATTTACTCAATGAGTAACAAGATATATATAAAATTTGGAGGTAAATCTATAGGTTATACAAATATTTAAATTTCATATATGATTATAGTCCGGTTTCAAAGAACATATCAAAGTATTTAATATTAATTTATTACAGATTTATTGCTATTTCGTTACATTCAGTTGTCTTTTGATACATTGAATTTATATATTTAATGTAAAATCAGAACTAATATTTTACCTCACTGACAATAAATATTATAATGTTTAAGACCACAAGAATATAAACATAACTGACATACATTCAACCTGTATAAAGTTTTGAATTACATTGATTGAGTTTATATCCCTTTAAATTGAAAAGAATATATATTTTTTTAATATCTAATACAAATGATAAGTGGAAAGATTTAAAACTGCAAATTTATATAACTTACTACTTTATTCGTTGTATTACATTTGATTAGATTTTTCATATTAAGATTTATAATAAAATAGTGTATTTAGACACTATTTCTTAAATTGACAAAAATTCTGTATTAGGACTATTATGGATTGCTATATTACAATATAGTACACTTGTTAATTTATATTTATTTTTATATTTATATGTTTATTTATATATACATATATTTATATTTATATTTATATTTATATTTATATTTATATTTATATTTATATTTATATTTATATTTATATTTATATTTATATTTATATTTATATTTATATTTATATTTATATTTATATTTATATTTATATTTATAGTTATATTTATATTTATATTTATACTCATATTTTATTGTCGGCTAGAAAATTTGAATTCCTGGAGAATTATTAAAAAGCTCTATTAAATGCATTATGAAATATTAAAATAAAATATTCATTCATCAAGACTTGATAACATTTGAGTGTTATTATCTTGTAAGATAAAGTAATTATAAAGCTACGTACTCAATTTTTTACGAATATAATTACAAATTGTTTCCAGAGTATTATTTCCTTTTTATCCTTATTCAAATAAATTCAGTAAATAAATGTATTTTTTAAACATTGTTCTTAACTATAGTTTAAAAATTTACAATCGTACAATACATTTGATGATTTAATATCAGCTATCCTTTAGTACTTCTTTTAAAATAGAACCTGTATTTCTCGCTGGAACAAAGTCCGGGAATGTTGGTAGATTTACATTCGATAGCAATAGCGTGGATTGTGTTGATGATGTAGAATGTTGCCTACTATGACCAGGTCTTGGTAAAGACTGTAAGACAAAATACACATTATAATATAAAATTGAATTAAATTTACGAAATTTATTCTAATAGTTATACGCACCGATGTTTGAATGGGTAGTGCTGGTAACTGTGGTTTAGGTATCGATTCAGTTTCCAAAAATCTTACAAATGCTGCTGTCAAAGATGATTCTTGATCCTGGAGAACAGAAAAATTAAATACTGTGTTAATATTTATTTTTCAGAACAATATAATTAAACTAAGATCATATAATTAATCTTAAACCCATGAATATTTTAAAAGTAAAAATGTACACACATATTGTTAAGTAAAAAATTTATAATTATTTCTTAATAAATAAAAGTTACCTTATTAGCAATATGAGAACCACTGCTCAAACGCGAAAACCAATTATTTTGAGCGGCCGCATTATTCAAACCAACTTTATCCTTTTCCGTTTCATTGAAGTCCAAAACTGTAGAAAACACTCTGAGTACTGAAGATTTGTCTGCTGCCGACGAAGATAGATAACCCAAGAAAAGATTTTTAATAAGAGTTCTGAAAGAATTTTTGTTTTATATTAATAATTGTATGTACAAAACTTATATTTACATTTATGACAAAAGCAATATTATATAAATGAAATGAAAATTCATTTACTCACTTATCAACTTTTCCCTCTCCACTTTGTCTTGCTTCCTCTACCCTCTGATCAGCTGTAGCTACAAGATTCGTCAATCGGTCCACTATAAATATATGATAACAAACGTGAGAAACAGAGTAATATAAGTAATAATAAATGAAGTATAATAATAACATTATTGGGATTTTAGATTAAGTAATATGCTCGAAATTATACAATATTTTATGTAAAACTGTTTACTATTGGAGGAATATTTTAGTATCTTGGATATTTTATTTCTATACATATGCATTCCAGCGTTGCAAGGTTGGTAGATTTGAAGGTTGAAAAGACATGAGCGTAAGTATAACACAAGTACTGGTTGTTTGAATATCACACCAGTACCTGATGTAATACTCACACCCGTGTCTTGGTTGTTCATGCTGCATTCTTCATTCATCATGCCGTACTAGCAAACTAATTTTCACACATGCCACTAGAAGTAAGAAAGCTATATTAATATGGTAATAAGTACTTTAGTATGTTACAATATAATAATATAATTAGTTTGTTACGATAATATAAATTATTGCATTAGAATTCAATAACAATCTTATTATGATATTATGATGCCATTACAATCAAGTTGAAAATTTATTCTATAAATTAATACAATTTGTTTCAAATAATTATAATAACCATAAAATATTCTTACTTTTACAAGATAAGAAAAAAATATTTAAATCATAAAAATAATTGTTTCTGAAGGTGATGGTAAATTGTTACAAAAATGAAATAAATTAAGGATTGGTTAATGCATTATAAAATTAAGATTAAATAAGAAGAAAATATACATTATTAAGTGGAAAATGAACATATTTTTTTACATGCTTTCATCTTTGTAGGATATTGGTAACGGGTGGGAAACCCCACGAGGTAATATGAGCTTTTACAATTTTCACGCTCACAGTTACCGCATGAGATTACCCACTCTAGCGCTACCAAATTGTACGTGTGGTTTTATATATTTTATTCTTATATCATGAGCAATGTACTATCTTAGACTTCATCATAAAATACTTGGGCTACTATTGAAATATCTATCAATTTTTAAATTCATTTACTATAATAATATATATTATACAAATGATATAAATATACTGTTTACTTCTCTCTCATTTACACACTTCTGAATCGTATGATTGCAAATGCAATTGACAGGATTATACAATTAATTGTAAATGATAGATGATCATACATAAAAATTCATAACTTGAGCATATGATGTAATATTATTTTAGATGCATGGTAACCAACATTTGTTTCAAAGACTAATAAGTGCTAAGGTCATTACATTACTCAATGCATCACTGTCATATTGTATTTGCATTAATAACTCAATTATATATATATGCAGATTCAAAGTCCAAAGTGTAAAACAAATGTAGAACAAATATTTATTAATACATATAAGACATTGTTAGATTTTTAACTGAAAAAGGTAGTTTTACATACATACAGAGTAATATACAATTAAATATTTTGCTTATTTACGATCTTTTATGTGAGAGATCAAGAATTTCTGTTCAGAAATATGCGAGAAGATAGTACCAGCACCAGTGGCAATGCATGAACCAATGAAGTTGTGATTTAGTGTGCTAAGGCGACGGTCCAGTTCGTAGCCGGATACCAGCAAGAATCCTGGGCTGTTCTCAAAATCCCAGAATTACCAGCTGATATTTGACTACGTCACCGGAGTTTCTATGTGTTTGCGTTTGCAGATTAGTCACAGATCACACTCAAACCAATAACTATAGAGTAGGATTTAAACCATGTTACCAGTGCATAAATTATAATGAGTGTGTATGATGTTTTGCAAGCTGATTTATAGCAAGCTATAAAAGTATCAGATTTTTTTTGTCCAATTTTATTATATGTGCATCATTAAAAAATATCAACGTGAAAGTATGTTATATCCATATTTTTTGTATCAATTATAGCATACCAGTACTATTGCACTATCTGTGTAACTATAATACTAATTGTTGTATTCACCAATAGTCATAAGATATTTCATTGTCTTTATTTTAGGCTGTATATAATAAGCATTGTTACATTATGTTGTAAAACTTAACACTAATTACGTGTTTCTGTGAAATGTTCCTAAAAAATATCTTTTTTATGAGAATAATAATCCACTTACGAATAAAATTCAAGAACATATTTTTATATATATAATAAACATAGTGTTATAGAAAGTGTTTTATCATATTAAAATAAGATAGAGTATTATTCTCGATATAATAAAATTTCGTATCTAATATCACTGAAAAAGTTATACAGGAAAGTTCAATAATTAAGCAATAATAAGCACTGTTCTACTTACAAATAAAAACAGTTTAAATATTTTTCGTATATCACTATTATCAATTTCATTTTACACACTAATCCCGAATGAATATATATAACCACACCAAATAAGCACACGTATGTATTATTTACTTACGTTTATCAATATTTCTCGCATTTAATGATTATATCACATATTTGATAATACATTAGAAAAATTTTGTATAATAGCTCCAGAGAATGTTTCAGTACAAAATTATTGGTATTAAAATTTTATGACACTCTTTAAAGCCAATAAATTTTTATGATATATTTTAATTGTGAAAATATGTTAACCATGCGAGATGTAAAAGGGATAAGAGATGCAGGCAGAAATAAAATGTAAAATTTTTTGATAATTATAAAATTAAATACCTTCTTCATTCAGTTGTTCAATACGTTCTGTTTTTCTATCAAGTTGCTCGCTTAATCTGGATGCTGCTTGTAAACATTCTTTAGCTTCAGCTAATTGCTCCTGTTAACAGGTATTAAAAATAATATTGAAATAATAATCTGATAAATAAATTTCGTTGTACGAGTAAATTTGTGAATGTACCTTAAGATTAATAACGTCATTAGCTAATTCTTCTTGCTTCATATATGATTCATTTAATTTCATTTGAAGTCTTTCTGTTGCTGCCTTGATGTCCTTCTCTTTATCTAAAATAAGGAACGCGAACATGTTAGTAGTTTCTTTATAAATTTTGTATTTCTATACATAAAAATAATAATATTAATAATAATCATTCTTAAAAATTTCAATATTATAGTATGTCGAATATATACCTCGTTGGAACTGTTCTAAGACGATTTGTAAATTAGTTAGGGATGCGGTCTGAGATAAAATTTTGTCTTCAGCGCTGGATAGTTTATTTTGTATATCATCTCTTTGTTGAATAATTAGGGCCATTTGCTGTTGTAATGTCTCTACTTGTTGATTCGCTCTGATACTAGCAGATGTGTACGCGGTTGAACTTTGTTTCATTTTTTCTTCAGCTTGTTGTAACTTTACTTCCAATTCCTTTCGCGCTTCTTCAACAATCAAAGCTTCTTCTGTATAAGTAGATTCAATTTCAACTAAATGCGATCGTAGCCTCTCCAGTTCTTTTTCAGCGTTCACTTCTTTGTTCTGACTCTCAATAAGTTGATGTTGCATTATCCTATTATTAGACTGCTCTTGAATTAAGGCTGCTTCCAATGCCTTACATTTCTCGTTAAGAATAGTAACCTCTGCCAGGAGCCTGGAATGTTCGACAATTCCACAGGTTTCGCTACTGTTTGATGCCTCTATATTCTTTAAACGTTGCTGGACTACTTGCAACTCATTTTTCGCCCATAAAAGTTCTGCGTCTTTCTCTGACAATTTCGACAAATTTGCATCTTTCTCTAGAACCAAGCTTTGAATTTGCGATATCTGTTCGTTTAAGAGATGCGTTAATCGTTGAATTTCCTCGTGGTATTTTAAATTTTCATTATGCTTCATGGTAACGAGGGTCACCAATTCGTCTCTTTCGTTTTTGACGGTTGCAAAATTGTTGGACATTTCTGCATTACTTTTGGCAAGATCAACTGATGCCTTCAAACTATTGATTTCTTCATCTTTTTGTCTGATCAAATGAGATAAATTTTCTATCGTCTGCTTCGCCATATCAGCTGATTCTGCGTTACTTTCAATGGTTACTTGTAACTTCTTCTGTGTTTCGACTATTTCAGCCATTAATTTGTCATTATTACTTTTCAAAGCATTGTTCTCCTGTGTTTTCTCTTCCAAAAGTGCTATAGTCTGTTGGATTTCACTATCATTATCATTTTCGTTTACACGATTCGATAATTCATTCTTTTGTGTCTGTAAAGTTAATATTTCTTGTTCTAATTGTTTACATCTTTCTTGAATGGTTTCATTTAGAGCTCGTAAATTTTCGTTATCTTCCATTAGTTTAGAGAAACTTTCTTGTAAGCTTATTAATTCTGTTTCTTTCGAATGCAAAGTTTCCATTTCAGAGAGTAATTTGTTATAATCAGTTTGTACAGAGTTGAGATTTTGTATGGTTGATTTAGACATATCCAATTCGTCCTTTAAATCTTTCTGTTTTTCTATTGTATTTTGTAGGTCTTCATTTTTCAATTGAAGTTCTTCAGCTTTTATACTCAAAGAGCAAAACTTGTTTTCCAGTGTCACGTATCGTTCCTCTGTTTCCCGTAATCGTTCAATAATTTCACTTAACTCTTTCTCTCTGGACGCTACACCTTCCTCCAATTCCTTTTGTTCTTGTTCAAGCAACGATTTCTCTGTGTTCACCAAATCTATTTTATCATAAGACTCATTTTGAATAGCAAGTATTTGTTCTGATAGAGAATTCTTTTCCTTCATTAAACTTTCGTTCTCCTGGCTCAGTTTCATTATCTGATTTTCTTTCACATCTATCTGATTAAATGCTTCGTCCAATTCTTTCCTCATATTTAAGATATCATAATCCAAATCATCCTTTTCGCGAATAGTTTCGCTAAGCTGCTTTTGAAGATTATTCAACACATCGTCGTTCTCCTTCTCCGACGTCATTTCCCGCCATTTCGAAATCTCCATTTCCAGCTGATCGTTTCTACACGACAGTTGTTCATTTTCTTTTTCTATCGCGTTTTTAGTCTCTTGAAGAAGCGCTAAACTACTCTCCAACTGCTTCGTATTAGAAAGCGACACCTTTAATTCCCGTTTCACGTTCTCCAGATTAAACTTCAGTTCCTCGATGAATTCAATATTCTCGTCCAAACCTTTACACTTTTCCAATGACATTCTCAGCTGCTCTTGCGTCTCCTCCTCCGTATTCTCGAGAACATCGATCTTCTTCCGTAATTCGTCGTTCTCGTCTAAAGTGGCGTGCAGTTTGCGATTCAAGTTCTCCATTGGGTTATCAGTCTCTTCGCTGCATTCCGGAATGTCCTCTAATCTCGAGACTTTTTTACTTCTAGTTCCCAAGTGAGCTTGATTCTCTAATCGTATTTCGTTCAAACCAATCCCTCGTAAATTTGCATTTTCTTTCCGCAACACGGCGTTCTCCGTTTGAAGGTGTTTCACCTCTTCCTGCAGAGATTCCGTTTCTGATTCTAGTAGCGCGACGCGCTCCTCGCTCGCTTCCGGTATGGACGGCAAATTCAATTTTAAGTCTTGGATCTCCAGTAACAGCGTGTCTACCTGCGTCTGCATGTCGTCGCATTCTATTTGCAAATTTTCCTTCATTTCCGCGGCATCCTTCAACTCTCGATTCAACTCTGTTAGCTTCTTCTCTAATACATCCTTCTTCCATTTCGCGTCGACGTATTGTCTCGCAACGGTTTCAAAAATCGAAACACCTGGCTCTGACTCTACAGGAATGTTCTTCAGAATTTCTTTCACTTTAACGATTAATTCGTCAACCGTATTTTCTGCGTTCGTCTTCCCATCGCCTTCAGAATCGTCCGTTTGAACGACCTTGTCTGTATTCTCGAACTGGGCAGTTTGCGAGGAATGAGATATCTTTTCAGTTTCAACGGAATTGGAGGATTTCAGTATATCCTGCAGATGAGAAACTTTATCCTGAGCTTGATTGTAGTCCACGTAGAGCTGCTCGTAAGCGTTCTGAAGGCATCGGTGTTTTTTCTCGATTTCTTCCTTGAGAGACAACAGCTTTTCTGAAATACAAGAAATATACATGTTGCAGGTGTTTCACGTTGTTTCGCATGAACGATAAAACAGAGGTGCAATTGAAGTAAAAGCATTATCGACTTAGAGTATGTTTTCGACACAATATAAAATTTGATACGTAATATCATTGTATTATCTTCTCGCGATTTCATTGATCTTGTTCTTTTTTATTTCTTTTATCTGTGACAATCATGTTACGTGCTGTGCGACGTGCGACAGAAAAATTCATTGACAATGACATCATCTGTATTAAGTCTGAGAAGTAATTTTTTCCGTTGTAAGATTGAACGAATGAACGATGTTATTAATTTAACATCTAAAAAAAAGCAGCCAACGGTTACACAAAAATAATTTTATATGCAACGATAAACACAAATATTAATATACAAAACTATCAAAATAATTGCTTATTATTTTTCATAAGGATTATTTGTGTTAAATTAATTGAATTTATTTATGAATATGAAATTCAATTTAAAGGAAAAAGTAGAAAAACATTACTTCACACAAAGGACAAATATAATACTTTTGTTCATTAGTATACTCACGAATCGATTCTTCATGCTGTTGGTCCAATTCTTCCACGCTCGCGAGCAGTCTCTTATTTTCCTCTTGAAGTTCTTCGATTCTCTTATACAATTCCGTCTCCTTGTTGCTCGAAGCCTCGATAAAACCATCGTGTCGCTTGTGATGTTCCGAGTGTACATCGAAACCAGATTTTACCGCGATAGACTGGTGGCCGTAGTTATCGTGTTTCTTAAACTTCTCATCAAAGTCCGACTTTTCTTGCCTATCGGTCTCGGTGTGTTTTTCATTTTCAGTTTCCAGCGCTTTCAGTGCGGTTCGCACCAAATCTAACTTCTCCAGGGAGTTCAATTTGGACAGCACCGTACGGAAGTCATTGATCAATGCGGTTTCATCCGGTTGTATGCGTTTTGTGTTTCTCTCCGCTTCCCGGCTCTAATTAAACATCGAATTCATGTGTTCGCATTAAATGAAATTTCAGTGAATGGCTTATCTTCAAACTATTGGAAAGGACTCTAGAATTATGGCCTTAAATTAAGCTTACATATTTTTGTATCTTTTTAAAGTGTAAAAACAGCCCTAGCATTAAAATTACCGAGCAATCAAATTGACTTTCTGAAATTCCTTTATAGAAACTCCAAGAACGTATCTATTGAGACTTTAATTGATTTAGAATTCAATTTGCCTACTGCTAAATCAATTTCTTTAATAATTTCTCAGAGAATCCTCTGTTGTCTTTTTAATAATTGCAAAACGAAGAAGTCAGGAACGGGTCATTCTGATCTATCTGGTAGTTTTAGTGTTAAAGGAACTGAAACGTGATTAAAAGATGAAAATGCAACTATGTCAGACAAGGGTCTACAAATCGTAGCTTAGAACGTTAATTAGAATTCATCGTATACGAGGCTTTAAGGGTGAATAGAGCATTAATTGAAGAGCTATATATGTAGAAAGGTTTTGTCTTCGTTTGTATAAAAGGAATCAATGTTGCACGCAAGCGTAGTACTATGTCTGAATAAAAATAGACATAATTGAGCTAGCTTATAAGATTTTATTTCATTCTATGAATACGCACGAATGATTTTCTGATTTTATGAATACTGTAAGAAACTAAAGTCGCGGTTTCAAGAGTTCTCCATTGATAACAGTGAGAATAGTATTTTTAAGTAGAATTTACGTAAAACCATTTTAAATGTCAATGCACTGATTTCTCAGTTTTGTGATTCGAGTACTACTTGTAAGTGAATTTATTCTTATTGATATTAAAGAAATTAACGCTAAATGGAAAGAAAATTAGAGTTCTCAAGTAAACGTCTTTCTCTCGTGTTATACCTTTTCTTCCATTTGTATAATACGGTTCACCATATCCTGCTTGGCTCTTACAAATTCTGCCGTCTGATGTCCATCAGGGAGTTCATCTTTCAAAGAGGAATTATTGACCTGTATAAAGTAAGATTTCAGAATGATATTTCGCCAGTATGTGTATTAAAATTGAATAGTGCGTTTCTATTGTTGCATAGATTCGAATCATACTTTTATGAAACCAGGTCTCTCTGTTAACCCCTTGATATATAAGATTTTTAATTCGGTTTACTAAAAATCAATGGTATTCATCGTATATAAGTCGAAGTTGGAAACTATTTTTCATATTATTAATATTTTACTTTTAAAGTCAGTCTATACTTATAACAAATATGAGATTTCTTCGCTTTATCGCAAACTATTAATTACAAAATAAATCCAAGAAGATTAGTAAAGAAAATCATACAAGTGGTTGACAATGGTGACAGATTTTATATGAATTATTGTAACGTATTAAAAAAAAATGGAACAAATTTCTTTATGTCGTTCGAAGGTAATATTATCCTCTTTCATTAATCATGGACACTGGTCCGTCCATTTCCCACATCCAATAAGGTGGCAGTGATACAATATTGATTAAAGATAATGCGTAATGACATCTGCCGTCACGTGCATGTATGCGTGAAACAGTTGGCGGTGCATGCTTAAAATGAAACGCAATTATCTCAAAACAATTACAATCGTAATTATGTATTTTATATTTAGTGGGACGGGAGGAACAACGTGATTATTAGATGCACGGAACAGAAAAGAAAGGATTGCGTAAAGTGGTAAGCAAATCTCGAAACAATTATAGTTTCTGTTGCAGCAACACTCGGGATTGACTCTATGAAGCTGTACGCGTATAAAAAAACAACTATACGATTTTATTGTGCCATTACTGTTGTATAATAAACTGTTTACGGCGACACGACCAAGATCAAAGTGGCGTAGTAACCATATAATTATGTATCAAACTGAAAATGAACTGGAGAAAGCTCGGTACATTTATTATTGTTAGAAAATTTTGCAATATCATGCCATCCATTAACGAGCAGTGCTCGGGTGCTTATTATTGTACATTTAATCAATTTCACTCTAGGTTCTCAGGGAAGCGTTATTTTACAAATTTTCAATGACCCAATTATTCATTTAATAATAAAATGCACTGTCACTATATTATAAACAACAATGCAATTTTACTGTTCATGTATAACGTGATTTTCTGCATTAATTAATGATACAAAATTGTAATGAACGTAATCCTTCTTTAGACATTAAAAGAATTTGTATAAAGTTATAGAAGTCATTATTTATTATTTTTAAGATATACGGATTAACACTTTGACGAAAAGAAATAGTTTATGGAACGCGAAAGTAGAAGCTTCACATTTACGAAATTAATTACGATTTTAATTTTTGGGAAATAGTGTATATTCATCGTGTTTAGAAAATGGTATCTCAACAACTGAAAATACAAAAGAGGCTTATATTTCTGTGAAGTGTTAATGCACGAAGCAAGTGGTATCTTACCATTTGAACACGTTTCAATTCAGTCTCTAAATCATGTATCTTCATGGTGGCTTGTGCCAGTTGTTCTTGGAGCTGCCGAGTGTGATTCTGATTTTTCGAATTACGGTTCTTGGTAGACACTGGATCCCAGAAAAATACTTCGTTGTCGTCATCTTGGTGACTGCCATTCTGTAACAAGAAAAGTATAAACTATGATACGGAGTATTTTAGCAATCACCTGAAATGGAAGAAGAAACTGTAAGATTATAACTCTTTAGAGCATTCATGGGTTATCTCAAAAAATATTATAGAAGGAAACTAACATATTTGCTATAATATATATCATAGTATATTAAATATTATATTAACCTTCTATGTCCGAATTACCTTAAAAAGGCAAACCAACAAATAATTTTGAAAGACATTTCATTCCACATAACAGAATACTATATTAACAAACCTGTTCAAACATACAGTTTCGTACACGTCAATATTTTCCTAATTTTCTTAATAAATATATTATATTTATTTTATATGTTCCACCTCAAAAGCTAAACAGAATAGATTCATACCCCACTTTGAGAATAATCATCGCATACTTTCTTAACCCCTTGCCCTACAATATCGAGTCAGACTCGTGGTGAAGATTTCAAATAGAATTTAACAAACATAAATATTATTCGATTTGTTCAAATGAAAATTACATGTTATTCCTCTGTTATCATTGATTATACCTTATAGCACGCGTTGACATAGAATAAGACTGGAATTTTCTCTGATTTTCAATAAATCATTAATAACCAAGTAATTAGATCGATTACAGTTCAGAAAGAAATCATAAGGCAAGGGGTCAATCTCTTCAAGAATACTGACCCGTGTGTACATCTGATTTTAATTTAAAGTTGTTCATTGAATGGACACTTGCTTTATTTTCGTATAATTCTGATTTTTCTTCTGATTTTTCTCTTTAACGTCTTCGTTTATTTTCCTATTGTTCAGTTTGTATCAATACGAACAGAATAAATTGCTTCCAAACAAAAACTAAGATCATCTTTGTCAGTTCTAACAGAAAATTCGGCTCTGAAGAGATTAAACAGTAATCCTATATTTTACACAATGAAAATGAAATTAATCCTATAGATACTGTTATTAGAAATTATAAACTACGACATTATACTTAAAAACTCAGTGACTCGTTTACAGTTTCATTTTTCTAATATTTTATTTACAAGATTTATTGGATTGAAGAAAATATAATTGAGGAGACCAGCACCAAAATGAGCGCCGGTAGCGAGCGTGTTAAATCTCGAAAGAGTTCACGCAAATTCGAACAGGATCAAGTGACTTCCATTCGGGATCGATACGGTAGCAGTGTCCATCTTCGGAATCACGTGAGCCGTGCCACGCTGACGTTCTTTCGAGGTCTCACTAATGCAGGATGCGGCCATTGAGGCAACCGTATGATTAGTAACTTAGTATTGTTATGCACGTTTACATAAGAGCCTTGTGGTGTGAGCAATGCACCTACTACGGCGTTGGTTCGACCACACGCTGACAAAAAAGTACATATATATATATATAAAAGTGAGAAAAAGAACGACCGATGGCAGAAGGTGGGAGGACACTTATGCAATCCAAATTACGACTGGCCGCGAGTTCTTCGAGGAAGAGAAAGAAAATGTATTGAAGGCACACCGTGCTGCATATTCGGTTTTCAAATTGCCCCGTGTACCTGATGGAAAGGATGTCAAGATTTTACGGTGAATTGAGACCTTATAAAAGCCTTGTCATTTCATAGGAATTGCCTGGGATTATGTAACCCTTAGCGGACTCTCTCACGTGTCCCATACGTATTCGCTCGCTCGTTGTTTTTATCCATCGAAAGGCCGCTCGAATTACAACGAGACGAAACAATGAAATTCTTCCGTCGATATCGAAGGCCGTGATAAATTCACATGGAAGCTGGTGTGCCGGCTAAAACCGTAATTAAGCCTCGGCTCGCGCGCGATTGATTTCCATTGGATTACGTAATCGATGAAAGACGACGACGGAGATTATGCGTACAGATTGGTAACACATTATCAAAAAAATCGTATTCGGTAAAGTTCGCGTGGTTTTCTTTGTTAGTAATGAATTGGAGTGGTTTCAATCAGTATTTTATTAGTTTAACACGTCGAATACGGCGCGATTTCATAGAGAAAAATACACGAAATGGTGAGAATATAATATTAAATCGTCTGATTGAATTGTGTTATTGTTATCGCACGTTCGTGTAGCTGAATGTCAGTCCATTAAGTAGCATTATTTGTAATATAGAAATGTTTTCAAATAATCATCGTTTAATTGAGTGAGCTATAGTAATTCGATCAACGAGTAAACGAATGAAACTGGCATTAGTAGAAAGTTATATTTATGCTGTTGATATCGAATAAAATAAAATTATATTACGTTCTCTGGATTTAAACATTGATTTACAAAACTGCACGAACTTTTTCTGGTACGTAATAATTGCTAATAATACTAAACGTACTGGCACTTTAGCCACCGATCATATTTTTGTGAAGGGAATATAGGTGATTGATTTAATACGGAAACAATATTTAAAATAGTTTTTGGATAAGACAAAGATTATATATTTTCATTCGTTCTCGTTAAAAACAAATGAAAATACATCATCTTATTATTATCCAAAAGTTATGTTGCGCATTGTCTCCGTGGTAAATCAACAATCATCTATATTCCCTTCGCAAAAATATGGTCGATAGATAAAGTGCCGGTACGTGTAGTGTTAAACATAGAAAGGACAGTAGAGCAATTATTACGAAGAACCGTGGCTGTTCTGTTTTATTAAGAAAGCCATTTCGATTGCATGGGAGTTTCGGTGAGTGTTTATTCGCCAGTCGACGTGATAATTGTTTCCAAATAATTTGGAAACTCCAATCACCGGCGGCACTATTTAAACTTAACACTAGAACTTGTTGAAATGATGAGTTTCAATCCTTATTTCGAGAAAACAATGAATCATTTGTATCGTAACTAATTTGAAATTTAACACGTTAAGCGCCATGTTAGTCACTAATGACCGACGCTTTTGAATTGCTTGAAAACAATTATAATATACAAGATGACCGATGTTGAATAAAAATGTTTAATAAAGTAAGTTGATACTAGTGTAATGCAAGGATTGTGATGTCAAATTATCAACTGTTCCTATTTATCCTTGCACCAAAGGAATAATAAGTGTTGCATATCTGTTAATATCTGTAAAACACTAATTGGCGAAACTGATGAAGTTTATAATTCGTCGAGGTAAAATAATACTGCTGTCAAGGATCTTCTTAGAAGCTTTTCGAATTCTTTGCGGAAAGTGGAAACAGAAATTGTACCCCGGCGAATGGGTTAGAGGAATAGCCTCGTCTTTGTCAATCGATTCCAAAGTCCTTCGACGTGCATTATCATAATTCTATACAAATTATTCAATGAGCCATTATTGTAGTCACGTATTACCCCGACAAAGGACTACAAAACGGTTTTTAATCTATCATAAGTTCCCCCACCACAGGGAGATTCACCTTTTGACCGGCCTTTATGTTGTCCAAAGTTCTTTCATCTAAAAGTCAATTCACAGCATATTTTCCTTTTTGACCCGCATAATGTGAACGGCGGCGTCAACTTTACAGCTGTATCCTGACAAAGCTGCATTTTTTAACGTGCAATCGATGCTCGTTTATCGTGTCGTTGATCTCGCGGAAGGAATGCGCTTAGAACTACTCACGAAATTCGTTGGATGTTATAAGTGAATAAGAAATTTAATTTTTATTCGATATCTCCCTCGATAAGTTGTATTATAAGTATTGCAGAATATTATGGAAACTTTAAGAAGTGTAGTTCGCGTCAAAATGTTTGGTTTCGTTCAAATTTATTTTGAATGTATGAATGAAAATGGTGTTTCACAAAATATTTTTGGGAATGATATAGATTTAAAAATCAATGGCTAACCTTGTATGTTAAGGAAACGACAGAAACAACAAAAATGAGTCTTTGAACGAAAAGCACTTAATTCTAAAGAAACAAATAATAGATGCATTCATATGGTCAAATTATGCAGTGGATCATTATTATAATATAAATATTTTTGTATTTTATGTGAATGGTTATAGGTAACAAAACATTTTGTAGAATTAATTACATACTGTAGACATTCGAGGTTTATATTATTAGTGATTTACAGTCATTTTTCAAACTTATTAATTTTTGCAATAGACATACAAACTGACTTCACTTAAAATTGACTCTTGTTTCGCACAATTTTGTCAAGTACTTTACGCGATCAAGTCGAAAGGAAGCTTGGAGAAAAGTGAACAATGAAAGAATGAAACAGATTATACCTTGTTGTCTTATGAAATTTACAGAAGCTTGAAATACGAAGCCGAGACGAGATCGAATTCCTAATGTCTCCGTTATTTTTTAGTGGGACAGCTTGAAAGAGACAAATGAACGGAAAGTCAATCCCTTGATGGATGTGCTAAGCGATTCAGTGTCGTATCGTTGCATATTATTCACTGGGGACCTCTCAGATATGCGACTGATACCAAAAAGCTTTCAAGTTGATCCATGCACACTGTCGAAATGCTAATCGATGCACGCGCCTTATGCATTCGCCTTACTCGTATCGATGATCCTGGCCAAGATAAACAGCCTCTTTAACTTCACGGTCGATAGCTTTGATTCCAGATAAAAACCGAAATTATATGTTAAATTACATTTCGCCTTACATTTGTGACTTTTTTATAATTTTATGGTTCGTGTGTTTTTTAGAATTATTTCTTCAATGCACGTTGATTACCAATCTCTTAAATACACTTAAGACACTGCTTATGAAACTTCTTGTTATTATTTTTATTTGAAATATTAGAAGGATATTACTGAACGAGTTCTTTGAAAATATAACTTATGAGAATTGATGATAAATTGAACGAAGTCATGAATGTTTTATTATCTTTATTTATTTTTCAATTCTAAATGAGAAAATCGTTAGATTTAATTCAAAACGAAGGTATTGGGAATAATATGCAGTTACTTAAATACTGAAAGTTTATTTAATTTAATTTTCTATAATGTTCAGAATTTGATCATATGAACACCTTTTCGTACAAAGGTTCATCATTGTTTCCGTCGTTTCCTTAGTATGCAAGGTCAGCCATTGATTTTGAAATCTATATCATTTTCAAAAGTATTTTGAAAAGTACCATTAAGAATTCAGTCAAAAATTGGATAAACACTGTGCATTTTTGTCGCAAATGAATAAGAACTTTCGAGAAATTCAAGAAACCTGGATGCCTCAAGTGTTACGATGTTGTTCCACCGACTTCAGTGTCAATTTACATTTTTCCCAGAACATTCATGAATCATGTTCCACAGAACTCATATCTTTCGATTTAATTAGTCGTGCAACATACATATAAGTAGTACAAAATAAAATACACAAAGACAACATGCATAAATATTCCAAGAAATAAATTAAAGTATTGACTGATTAACATTTCTGCCAAATATTAATTTAAATATTCCACAAAAATTGATTAAAATAAGATTCCCCATCATTTTTACAATTTCCTCCATGTACAAATACTTTTCGATCGCCACTGTAGATGTACATGTAAAATCGTCATTAATATACTGGTTTAATTATGTCAGTTGCAGCAGAAGTTTACCACATAATTTCAGATTATTTTATTTTAGCTGCAGACGAGATAGCGAAAGGAAATAATACAAGTTAGAAATGGTATGAGTAAGTTTAAGAGGACCGCTTAAAATGCACCGCACATAACCTAAAAGGGAACATTAATTGCAATCAGCTAATACATCATTCCCAAACGAAACTACTTAGCGCATCTCAGTCGAATGAGAAACAAAAATAACAGTGAAATATTTGAAAAGAGACAAGATGGCGCTGGCAAGAAGATATTTTGATAAAAAGAATTCATTTCGAGGCGCGTTAGCACGCGGACGCCTTTCGTGGTCCAAAAGGGGGGAGATTCTAATGAATATGAAAGAGGCCTCCGTTAGGTCAGGTCAAGGAATAATGCATCGTTTGACTTGCATGCGGACAAGCGACAAAAGTTTCCTCCTTTTCTCCATTACAGCCTGCGTATATGGTTGCTTTACCTTGAGCATTCGGTTTCTTGCGACAACGGTTCTTCAATAGCAACTTATGCTATCTTAATACTCTAGAACGCCGTGTGATTTTTATATTAGATCATTCCATAAGTAATGCCATCCTTTTTGTATGCTAACTTTTACTGCAAAAAGTCCATGCTTACGTTCTGTTTTAATGCTTGACGGTTTGACCATCGTTGTACGTGATCTTTTATCATTTTTCGAGTAATACTTTAACACGTTCGCTACCAGCGTCACATATTCGTGACGGCTGTAATCCTATATTTCACATAATGAAAATGAAATTAATCCTATAGATATTGTTATTAGAAATTCTAAACTACGATATTATATTTAGGAACTCAATGACACGTTTCCGTTTCATTCTTTTAATGTTTTGTTTAGAAGATTTATACAAGCGCTGGTAGCGAACGTGTTAAACCGAGGATAACAGTAATAGAATCAAAATCGATATCGTAATTATTTTCACACACTGATAATGTGTATTTCTCTACAGTATACATTAGTAATAAAGATAAAATAAATAATATGATAAATAAAGATCCATAGTCATGTGATAATACAAAAATAGGGGCTGTTCTTAACACTTTTCAACTGCAAACATTTTTTAACAATTATTTACGTATCGTATTGTATTTGAAAAATTTGTTAAGAATTGTTAAACAATTTTAGGAACGAAAGTAGTTAATATTTAGTTATTTCCTTGAGAGATCGGATAACTGAGAAAAAAGAAAATTTATCGATTGTAGAAATAACGCTTGCCCATTTTTCATTACATTATAGACGGCCGGAGCAATAATTTTTCGATCCTAGCCAACTGTGTACACTCTCGTCGCAACAGAGATAACAGTCCTCTGTTTTCCGTCGATACGTTAAGTGCCGTATTCAGGAAACAATGTCTCTTTACTCTATATATTACTAAAAAATTGATGCTATCTGTCGCAACAGTCTTTGATGCAGATCGGGAATAGGTATATGGTCACGATGATGTGGACTTATAGATACTGTGACTCGTAAAGACGCAACGACCGATAGTGCAAATAAAATAAAGCGTTAGAAGCTAGCTTATTGTCAGCGAAATCAATAAAGAGTCACGCGGAATATTGAAGAACTACAAATTAAAATATTTTCCAAAGAATGTACAATGTTCTGGTAACTCGAATTCTCAGAATAGTAAATTACAATAATAAATTATTATTTACGGACGTAACTGATACTTGTTAATCTCGTATTAAAAGATACCAAAAAATTCGACAGGCTCCGTTAAGTTCGAACTTCATTTATTTTTATATTTATTGCGGACTTACATTCAGATCGATATACTTCCATTTGAATTATGGAATCCTGAGAACGTTGAAACTGGTATGCAATATTTATGCAGGTATTCTTTGAATTATATATTTACATAAGTTGTCACAGGCCGTTTCCTCGGAAAGAAATAGAACTGTATCGAGATCATACAGTGATAGCAAGTAGAAAATTTCACCCTGTAACCCAGTGGTAGTAATAATAATGAATATATTTTTACTTAGAATAAGAACGACGGAAATATTTATGGAATGCAGTAAATACTGTTAGATTAATTGTATTTTCTTAACACGTTAAGCGCCATGTCAGTCACTGGTGACTGACGCTTCTGAATGACTAGAAAACAATCGTAACACACAAGATAGTCTATGTGGAATGAAAATGTTTAATAGCGTTACTAAGTTGATAATAGTGCAATGCAAACATTGCAACGCCAAATAATTAATAATTGTTCCTGCTTTTCTTTGCTGCAAAAGAAAAACTCTACGGGAAAACGCTTAAGATTTTCGTGGCGTTCAACGTATCCATGTATTTGGTAAATCCGAAAGTATACCGAAAATTTGTAAAAATTGCATAATATTGTATATAATTTCAAAGATTACGGATGAGTGCGTTTATTATATTATTATTTATTTGTATGCCGTTGCAGAAGATAAAAAGATATTTGCTATGATTGTTTAGAAGATACAATCTATACTGAATATTATCGTTGCTTTGCAGAGAAGAAAATCGATTTCCTCGAAATTGCATTGGCTCATATAAGTCGTTTTGATGCAGCTTGATAACGGGACGCTGATAATCACCGTATGGAAATGAAGGTGTTATCATGATATAATTTCGCGGAACTTGTTGCACGCAAAGTTAAAATAAGACTCGATGGATGATTTGGAAGTGTACCGAAACTTCTGTGATACTTTATTGTAATTAACTTATTTGTGTTACATTTATAAACCTTATGCTGCTGAGTAATATTAAAATCGTTAATCATAATTATCATTGGATATTTACCTTCGAACATTCGCGAACCAAAGGGAGAACTTTGAACTGAATTGTTGCTCGTAGGACTTACTTAGTTTACAAATACGGGAAATAACTGTTTACATTTCGAAGTACTAGATTGAATTAATTGTCTACATCCTAAAAACACAATTCAAGCTAATGATCAATCAGATTCGTTTCGTTTAAAGTCTAAGTTTCTTCGATTCTATTTTGAAACGAATTCCTAAACATTCCTAAGTAAGTGTATGCAAATACGAGGTGCACAGTAAAACAAAAACTCGAATAAAGATTAATAAAACGTTGTTTTTGAGACTTTTATCACGAACATTAAATTAATAGGTCCATAAAAGCGTGAATGCGCATAATTATACACAGTAGGTTTTAAACTAGTCGTTTTCTTTCAGGGCAAGAGACCTCGTTCACTTCGTCCTTCGATTCATACTAACTGTATTAGTACGAAAAATAATGTTTACTACGATAGAGTAAATAAATTTCGAGATGGGCGGAGAGTGTGTATCTAAGAAGTTAAATAGAAATATCAACGCGAAGGATTAGTCTCACTTTTACACGGTTTGTGTATAGACGTCGAGGTCTTCGAGCACTAATTATAATCTCGCGAAAATAAATGACGTCAAAACTTCAAACATGGTGACGAGTCGTTCGAGCACTATTAAATGGATATTGATCACTCCGCTCCCAGTGAATCACGTGCAGCAAGGACACGTGTAACCCTACTAATCCAAATGACAATTGCTTCATTATGGCCTCACGATTGAAACTCTCATGATCAGTTCACTTGCTCCTTTTAATTTTCTTTTGTTACATTTTGCGTTTCGCATAGTTTAAGGGAGATTTCAGAAATTTTGAACATTACCTAAATTATAGGTTTGTAAATGGAACAGACTTGAGAGGGATCTTTTCAACCCTTTGCACTCGCATGTCACGAAAATACGTAGAACGTTGGAGGAAATTGTTTGAAAAAGTGCCACACTTTAAAAGATTATAAAAATGAAATCTTAGTAAAATAAATATAAAGCGTTGAATTCTACCGTTGTAAATTACTTCAATTTATCTTCCTAAAAATAAATACAAGTTTACATCCAACAATATTGAAAATAAATCGAGTGCGAAGGGTTAAACTTTAAATTACACCGAGCGAAAATGAGTTGCATAGATATTTTCTTAATAAGTTTCAAAATATTCCAGAACAATAACAACGAAATAATGACAAGGAAATTTTCCTTTCAAATTGCGGTATTTTGCGGAAATAGTATTTTTCAAATTGTGTTTTTCTTAATTCGTAAAAATGACCTACTTTTGACAGTTCTAAATTAGAATCTGCTTTTAAACTTTGCACTGAAGAAGTGACATTCGATCGCCATTTGCTTCGATGCAAGATTATAAAATCAAAAATTCGATATTAAATTTTGTATAATACATCAACGCACAAACGATTAAAATAAAATAACTTTGTCTCGTTATTTAAACAAAATTTTCTCGATTTCAGTAGCGAGAAATACAACTAATATTTCATCAGAAGACAATGAATATATATCATAAAAATCATTATGTATCGATTGAATATAGTTAACTGAATACCAGTTTAGCGAAAAGCTTCGAACGCTATTTATCCTATTTTGAATATGCATTTGCAAAGAGGAAACGATTACTTGCCGATTTATCGAACTGACACGTCTAACTATACGACGCAAGTGAAACAGCACTGATAGCGACCGTGGGAAAGGAAGCTCCTATCAATGCTGTGTAAACGTGGACTATTCTAATCTCTTGGAATAGAAGTTCCAATATTCTCGTAACTTTCCTTTCATTAATATTCCCAGTTGGGTATTTTTCTCTTCGAGCTCTATCATTTCACGACCAATTTTACCTGCCTTCAATACGACTGGAAAATCGTTGTTGTTGTTGTTTATTGTCACTTAATCGACGTGTAACGAATCCCGTAAGTTAAAACACAACTGGAATAATTTCCTTCGGTACAGGTAGATACAATTAGCTATAATCGTAATACCATTTATGGTTGACTGATTTACTCGTGATAAGAGTTAATCGTAAAGCTCCATTATAAAATGATAAGCAAGTTAAAAAACTTCGAATACGATAACAAGAAAAGGTGCTCGGGATTTAAGTTGAGAAGATAAAGAGCTGAAAGGAAACATTCAATACTTTTTATAAGTTATTAGATAGCTCGTGTTTGTGCAAATTCATCATTTTTGCCAGTGATTTGTAAGAAAGAAAATGAATAGGCTAATGATTAAAATTAAAGACTTACTAAATATTAGTTGAAAAATTGTAGATTGTTACGACTTCGCGAACGAATTAAATAACAATGTAGCTGAGCTGGTAAAACCCTTTTCTCTATCATCTTTTAGTCTAGTTATATTGGTCACGATATATTAAAAAGAAACTTAAGAACTTTCTATTAAATAGTATCCCTGAAGAAATTTGAAGTATATTCTCAGCATATTACTCGAAATGACGTGTTGGTTCGCGAGTATAATTATTATCATTGAAAGCTTATTAAACCTTTGCACTTCAGCTGTTATTGTGACGTTTTATCGAAATTCAGGTTCAAGCTATTTTCGTGGCATCCCTAGTAAAATGAGCAAAACGTTAATTAAGTGATAATAAAAATACATCATCATTACACCGTCTTTTTGGGTAGGTACTTTATTAAACACCTGGTGTGTAATTCGCTTCAAATGGGTTAATAGAATTTACACCAGATGACCGTAATGGCCACAATGACTATTTAACCCTTTGTATTAGGGAGGTGACTCCCAGTCACCACTTAATTTGACGCAGTAAAACTATAAAATCTGATATTTAATGTTGAACTTTGTATAATGCCTCGGTACGTGAAATATTGAAAAAATAGCTTTGTTCCTCAATGTGCTTGTGATTTCTGTTTGAGTTAGTTTCAAAGAATATCGTCCTTGTCTCGCCAAAAAATGTTAAATATTTCTAGTGAGAAACTTCCGAGTGCAAAGGGTTAATCTTCGACTCCTCTTTCCATTCAGTGCAAAGTTTGCTGCACTGTTTTGGTTATTATCCTCCTGCAGAAACCAATCTTGTTTTTTATTTTTTATCACTGCTCCTGGACTAACCATTAACCCTTTGCATTCGAGAGGCGACTCTCAGTCGCCATTTGATTCAACACAACGAAACCATACAATTAAAAATTCAATATTACAAGTTGAATAAGGTATCAACATACGAAACACAGAAATAAAATAGTTGTCCCTTAATTCATGTAAGATCTTTCTCTATGTTAGTTACGGATAACGAATATTTACAATGAAAAATATTGCCGAGTGATAGCTACAATTCGTATGAACGTAATAATTATTAAAAATAAATATATAAATCTAAATTTCATTAAAAATTACAATATAGAAATAATTCGAACAATTATTCCAATAATTCTATTAATAATCATTGCTATTCCATTTTTGAGTCATAAACATAAAGAATATATACACGAATCATAAAACTAAAATACAAAATGTTTTTGTGAATAAAGCCGAGCACGCTTTAATTCGACACACGGTATATTCTCCCGTAGTCGAGCCCATGGAATGCAAAGGATTAAGTTACCATTGGCAGATAAAATATTAAAACTGAAGTACATTTTTATCTACCGAAATCTGACTTCCAACAAACAACTGATTACACGATGATTTCTCGAACAACATGATTCCCATTAACACTAGAACTACCGAGCATTGAAATTGACTTTTTGAAACTTCTCTATAGAAACTTCAAGAGTGCATCTATTGATACTTTAATTTATTCATGATTCAATCCGCATATTGCCGAATCAATTTCTCGAATAACTCCCAGAGAAGCATCCGCTATTTCTTTAATAATCCCGAAAAGAAGAAATCCGGAATGAGTGATTCTGATCCGTTCGGTAGTTCTAGTGTTGAACATTCTCATTTCTCTTCAGGGTTTTCGGGCCGACAAGTAACGAGGCGATTGAACTGACGTCAAGAGTAAGCAGATGCTGCTCAATATTCTAACGCGAGTTATGTCAACATAGACCGTAATAAAACTTCCGTTGCACTGGTCGTATGCGCCCACGTGCTTTGTTTTAGTCGCGCTGTACGGGACGCGTATAAAATTCAATCCGATGTTGTACCGCGACAATTGAAGCCAGATAAGAATCGAGAATTATGGTAACAATTCCTCGATAAACACGTGCACCGCGCACGACTTTGAACCTTCTATGCTACTGAACGATCTTGAAATCGCTCTTCGAACGATGGATGTACAATGCCCGTTAAAAGTTTGAAATCATTTGATATGTAACGTCGCGAATGAAAAATTATGTATCTTATAAACACATAACATAAAATAACAATCATGTGGAGAATGGATGTATAGAGAGACGTTGAACGTGTGTGCAACAAATGAACGACGAGACTGTGCACCTGTGTTTTGAATAAATGTTTGAGGCATTGGAATGTTCTAGGCTAAATTGATTTTCTGTAATATTAATCTTTATATGTTAATACGTCGAATGCCGCACGATTTCATAGAGCGCAATACACATAATGAAAAAATATAATATTAAATCATTTTATTGAATTGAATGTCGCCGCATTAGTTAGCATTATTTATAATATAGAAACGTTTTCAAATAGTCGTCGTTTAATTGAGTGAACTATAGTAATTCGATCTGGTTGGAGGTCACCGATGACCCCCATGGCATTCAACGCGTTAATGATGTTCATGTTAAAGGAATGTAGAATATTCCAGAAGTGTATTGTGTATTTTCAATTGAACAGAGGTCTTCGTGAAGGTATGAGATTTGTAGCGTGCAAACATTAAAAACGTTTCGCGAAAATGGTTATTGCATGCTTATATTTATAATTATTTGACGTCTGCGTAAATTTGTTCAGATTTATTACCAGTTATTTCATTTAAATGGAATAATACGTTGAAACATAAAGCACTTAATTCAATTTGCTACCTTTTTATTCATATTTTCCGGGAACCTCTTGACCGCGTATCATTGTCTCAATAAATAAATTTGGAAGAATGGAATATAAATTCATAAAATATTATAATAATATATACTTCAGTGATCTAAAAGTTGAGTATTTACAAAGATATATTTACAATGATCTATACGAAAGAAATGATTTCTAGTTTCCAAACATCATTTGGATTATATTTAAAAGCCTTTGTTAAACTACAATTATAATTTCCACTTGTATACAGTATTTGATTTGTACCAGCTCTCCGCGAACTATTCGCTGATTGGTTGACAAATAAAAATTGCGAGTTGCCAGGGATCATAGTTCGATTCCTTGAATGGCCGTCCCCAGCGTGTGTACCTTTCTAAAATGGCCGTATCATCGTCACACGATTCAACACGCGTAACACCTCGCGAATCCTTTTTTATCTCTCAAATAACGAGTTCCATTTCCACCACCTTTCGATTTCGCGAGATCAAGCTGCGTATATTCAAATTCTCCGGTATCGTATGTTCATTTCTTCTACATGATTTCTTCTGATTACGTTTACTCGATTTTATTCTTTGACTTCGATCGAATAATTTACCAAATATCTATTCTGGACGAATTCTAAAGTGCACTGGTATTAAAAAGAAATTCATTGGTTTTAACCCCTTGCCCTACGTTTGAAAGCTTCGTATTTTCAACGTATATTCCTGTTGATATCACTTCGAAATGCATTATAAACAAATATCAATCGTTTGAATACTGCAGTTCAGCAGGTACGAATACTCTTGCGACTCACTGTACATACATCCAGAAGAATCGTAAAAATAAAAGCTGCGAATTCTGTCTTGAAAGGGTTAAAGGAGGGCGTAGTAACGTGAAGTTTCGAAACCAATGAAACACAGTGTAGTCCGTAATTATTTCAACTGGGGAAAAAACGAAGGGAATTGGCAAGCAACAACCGGACAAGCAATAAAGGAGGTCACGATAAGAAGCCGGCAAGCAAAGGTTCTCCATTCCCTCCACCTAGATACGTCACTCCAGGTATCAGGAATAACGAAGGTTCGAGCATTCAGGCGCGCGGTGCATTGTTCACATTGCAAATATTGGCTGCGGTCTCGAGTGCACCATGGATATTTCTATTCATCGGTGTGCGTGTCCTCGTGTAAGTTTACGGGAAAAAAGTCAAAACCTCTTTTCCCTTTCTCGATTTCCAACGGGGACCGAGAAAATTACGTACGAGACTTCCGGTTCAGGCGAAAGAAGACGCTAAGCCAATGAGCAACCCCCTGTTTTCTTATTTAAAATGTTTCTAAAACTAAGTTTATTGGGTGGGTCATTTTGACTCATTTCGAACTTCGCGAGGGAAATTGCAGACCGTTTACATTTCTTTTCTGTTATTTGTACCAATTTTTAGCTATACATCTCATAGTTTCATTTATAAGATCACTATGTATAATTATATTGTTTTTAATGTGTTTGTTAAAGAATATGTATGATTTTGTTCATGGGTCAAATCGACCTGTGTCGGTGGAGATAGATATAAAAAAATGTTGGTACACCTAGTATTAACTACTTTAACACTAAAACTGCTAGGCGAGTCAAAATTGCTTATTCCTGATGCCTTCCTTTTGCAATTATTAAAAAGATGACAGACGTTTCTCTGAGAAATTGTTAAATACATTGATTTATCAATACGCGAATTGAATTGTAAATCATATGAAGTCTCGATAGATTTGGTGTTTTTATAGAAAAATTTCGAAAAGTCAATTTAACTGCTCGGTAGATTTAGTGTTAACTCATTGTACTATAATTTCTATTCCAATTGATGGAACTAGTTTATTGTGAATAATTAATTAGGAAAAGAAAAGGGTTTGATATTTAGTCTACGTCTACGTTTGTTCCAGAAGTTAAAAATTGATGATAGATAAATTAATATATTAATATAGTCAATTAAATATTACTCTATATTAATCTGTTAAATTTATATTCAATAAAAAGTAAATAACATTTAAATCTGACAAATTTAATTGAATATTTTTATCGCCATCGTTTTGTTCGATCTTCCCAATCTTCGATTAACTAAAATGCTATTTTTAAGAAAGTTCTCTGGCTTTTTATTAAGAAATTAATAAGAAACGATATTAATTACTGGATGACATAATATTGTTCTTATAGAGATAACTTCAAAGTAATGTATGTATGATTGCTTGTCGCAGTTTTAACCCTTAGCAAGTTTAAAGTTCATTTAACTTGATTATCCATGCAACGTTAAAATAGAATAGTACTATCCCTTAATCTCTATATTATTTATATCAATATTAATTATAAAACATATCATTGATATGTCATTGGAAAATGAGGAACATATCTAGCGAAACAATTTTCGAGTGCAAAAGGTTAATATTCTGCCAGATATTCAAGTAGTAAAACAGTGTACATTATTATGTAGGTTAGGTCTGAAAAGGATAATGTTGGTTACTGTTTCGAATTTCTTTCAATTCTTTATTTAATGAATATAATGGATGTTAAAGAATAATAATTAAACTGCAGTTCTTTATGCAAATTACTGGTGTATTAATTTACAAAGAAAGATTTTATTTTAAACATTCTGAAATTTCGTAAGTATTGTTAAAGTGCTAACGTTTTCTACTTCCTTAGAAGATTAATTAATTACGTGTCGATGTATTTCATAATTGTGATAAGAGAACAGAAGCTCCAACAGGAAAAATGGTAGCACACATCGTAGAGGGTGTATTATAAAGTATCTTTTCATATACCTGTGTTCCCTTTTTATTACCAATGTTCGCATCTCCAATATTCTCGGTTTCCAATAGAGTTTCAATCGTATTGTGTGTGTTATACATTTTTATTGTGCATCGGATCGAACGTAAAAAAAAGTTGTCCATGTACGAGTTATTTGATTTCGAGGGGGAAATATAATATTTGATCGAGCTTTACTTTAAGGATACCAACAGCAGGCACTGCCAGTATTTTTGAACTCGTTTCTTTACTTTCCGCAAAAAACCCAGAAACCATTATTTCAGTTTAAACGTGGAAATTTATATAAGTTTAATTGCAGGCATTCGCATCAACGATCAATGTGTTAGTCTTCCCGTCGTTAAATGAAATTGCAACTGATTCATTAACGAAGAAATGAAACGATCATTTCCTTCCATGCTTTCATACGTGGCGAATTAAAAGAGATTCCTAATGTTTAAAATTTCTGAATAGTTCATATACTATTGTTACGGGTCATGTACAAAGAGCGACGCAATATCTTTATAAATATATTATAAAATTGTGAAAATGTTCGACTTAATATGCTGCATATTTTTCTCTCAAACGTGGAATTCAATATTTGTTCAAAACAAATGCGACATCATTTTACGTGACATCCAGTGAATCATTTAACGTGCTTCTTTGAAGTGCAGTTTCAATGAATCAGATCTTACGAATATTTACATAATTGCATACTGTGATGAGATTGTGACAATTGTTCTTTGCACTATGAGAATGAGGCGAAAGAAATTAGAAAGTTTTAGTGCCCCATGAAAATTGTAAATATTGTCTGTCACTGGAATATAAATATATGTAAAGATAGATATCAGTCTGTGGGCTCAAGGCGAATGTTTCGCCTACCTCGAAGCACAAAATTCCAACACGAGTCCCACAGATCGTGAAAACTGAAAGTATTAAGCAAAACGAATTTCGAAATGAAAGGTATTTATACGTGCGCAATGCGGGTTGTCGTTTTCCTATTCTAAGAAATGTTCAAATCTATGTAAAGCTTCAAAGATAAAAAAGACAAACTACAATATAAATACATAAATTGATGAATAATAAATTCCAAATGAACATATGTTTACTCCCATTCCAATAAATTTGAAATAACAAAGAGACAATCATTAAATAACTCACCAAAGATACAACAATATGAAATGATACATTCATTCGCAATAAATAATACCAGTTAGTAACACTAAACGAAATGGTGAAACAATTTTTCTAAACAAAGATGGACGCTTCGTAAAATAAGTAGGTTAAAAAATTAATGTTTCCGTGGGAGTGAAATTTCAAGTAATTTTGAAGTAAGGAACAAGTTACAACTGTTTTACAAATGATCACGTTTTGCAACGCAATGGAATGGACTTATTGTTAGTACGAAGCTTGACGCTTGTGTGAGCATGCGTACGGTGTTTTAGGTTGACATGGGCAGCTCTTATACCGTGACAGGCACGCTGTAACTGTACTGGTACTAGCATAATAACACACCGCGATGCCAATGACGTAACTGGACGGTGGACATCATGCACAAGCGGTTTGTTGAAATTTTTTACAGACAAATCTTTTAAGCATTATTAACCCCTCGCCTTATAATACTGAATGGGGCTCGTGATGAAGTTTCAAAATTGAATCCGACGAATATAAGTAGCATTTTATTTCTGTAACACTGGAAACATTGTTAGGAAACGTAACTCGTTTTTCTTCTTTTGTCTTAATACACCTTTTGTCTTCTATTTGCATCGTCTTTTGTCTTAGCAGCAATACAAGTAAGTTCTATATCGAATGATTAATTATTACTGTTCTACTTGAGATGGAAATAAATTTTCATGGCCTAGATCTCGCTAACAGGCTTTATTCTCCTATGACACAATTTTGATCAGAAGTGCATCGATGCATACGAAATGAGAAATTGTATTTCCTTTTCAGGTGAAAGCATACGCTCTTTTATTCGATAATGTAATCCCAGGTGCAAGTTCTCCTTTAAATCTTCAGTTATCTGAAACTCTTTAGAATAAAGAACATTTTCATTCTTTATTTTTGATGTTAATATAAATATATATATATATATATATATATATATATATATATATATATATATATATATATATAGATATACAGTAGTATATATTTTTTTAACATAGAACAATTTTTTATGTATATATATATATATATACTAAATTGTTTTCTATGTTAAAAAATTAAACCCAATACGTAATACAAATAGCATAGCAACATAATCGATATATACATTAGAAATATTTTTTGCTTATTTAATTCGTTGTTCAGTCGTACAAACATGTTACAAAAATTACGATTCTAATAAAGAATAAAATATTATTTATTTCATTCGATGCTCAGTCGTTGTGTACAGATGTTACGGAAACTAAGTTTCTAATATAAATTGTACGTGTTAATATAGAATACATAATGTATATTCACGTTATTTTCTAACGTTACGAAGTCTGCAGAAGAATCGGCCATACTTGAGGTACACATTCATAGTTTACACTTCAACGAAGTTGATACGGCGTTCACGAGGTTCTAATTACCGGTTACTTATACCGTCGAGTTTTTGTTTGTGATGACAGTCACAGTGTGCCAGATTGGTTACAAAAGGAATCGCGTGCCATGTATAAATAGTTTAACTTAATCGTTGCATACAGCGAAAAATATTTCTCACGTTACTCAGCATCTGAACGTGTAGGCCTTACATTAGTCATCCAGTTAGCTATCTTCAGTATACTTCAGAATTTACTTCATTTGAAACGGAAATATTACCGTGAAACAATGTTCAGTTAATATTTAGCATTAGTGCAGTTAGCTGTGAGAAACTGTGCAAACTTTGCGAGCAGTATTTTATAAAAAACATACTGGAATTTAATATCAGCTGAAGTGCAAAATGATGGAAGTTAATATATATTTTATTCGGTTTTTATAGGAAGAAAAAAGAAAGAAGAAGTTCGTGTAAAAACATTGGGTGTAATTGTCTTTAAAATTCTCATCGAAAGTTTAATGAAGTTCAGTTTAATATTGAAGTAAGAAAACTTTTCCCTTTCAATCACTTTCTTGTAATAAATAATTGGTTTCTTTTGGTATAGTTATGAACATTTTGATTGCTATGTCATTCGAATTTTGAGACGTGAGAAAATTAATAGAGCAATTGCTACGAAAATGTATGACCTTTGAATTTTAGTTCCACTAAAAATATTCTTTTAACTGAAACAGTGTTCAAAATAGTTTTTGGGTGATACGGAAAAGAACGAAGAACGTTCATGCAGTTGGTATCAAGTGAAATAAAATTATTTTTCAAAAAACATTCTGTGAGTGTAAATTTTGATTTAAGAATCCGCACGAACTTTCTGCTACCTAATGATTTAGACAATATTTATTATTACACGTGCATTTCTTTTCAACGTGAATTGAGTCGCTCAGAAGCCAATGCAGTTAAGTTCAGAAAACAGAAATTCAGAAAATTAATGTTTTGGCTTCTGAAATGATTATACCACATATTCAGAAGCTATACAAAGGACTTCTTGACCTACAAAGAAACGAAGAAACGAGTAGATCCATTAATAACTAAAAAGAACATTATTTATTCCATCGAAATTTACGAAAATCAGAAAATATCAAAACCTCGACTTAAGAGTACCAGCACCTGAGCGACTCAATTGTGGACAGGAATTGCACGATTTCAATTTACACGGCATTTTCGGGGAACCGATCCACCGTGTAAATCGTCGGTTAGGTACAGTTTCAATCCTGGAGAATCGGAAGTTTTATTTCAGAGAACGACGACATCGCGTCCGCGAGTCCTAGCCTCTTATCTTTATAAGCCAGGAACGCGCTGAATATTAACTTCTGAGTATCTAACGCGGGTTACGGTGTACCTTTTCTGTCCATGTTGGTAATATCCTCCGGTATCATGAGGAGGGAAACGAAGACGCCCGGCAGATTACTCGGAAAGCTTGGAGGTGGAAGAAAACGAAGAAATGGAAGAATGCTACGGTGGGAAACGTCGCGTCGGGACTCGTCGCAAACACACTTGTCGCTTCGCTGACTAATCACCGAGACCGGCTTTCTGGCTGCGATCGCCCATTCGCGAGCGTTTGTCCTCAATGAAAACGTTCCAGCTGCGGTCCGCGAAATTTAAGAGCCGAAATCACTTTTTCTCCGTTAATGCAGACGGTCGAGCTTCGCGAAGTTTCTTGAAATTAACCCTTTCCAGTCGAGAGGCGACGTTCGGCCGCCACTTGATGCGATACAGTAGAATTATCAAGATTAATATTTAACATTAAGATTCGTGCGATGCATCGATGTGAGAAATATTGGAATGAAATAGCTTTCACGAAGATCACGAAGATCTTGAGCGGTTTTTCGTAGAGTTACTTTGTAGAAAAGGAAAGCAGGAACAGTTAATTATTTGGCGTTACAATCTTTCCGTCGTACTATTATTAACTTAGTTACTTTATTAGAGGTTTTCATTTGACATCGGTTATCTTGACTGTTACGATCGTTTTCAAGTAACTCGGAAGCGTTGGTCATCAATGACCGACACGTTCAACGTGTCGAGTTATTCTGAAAATGTATCATCTGATAAGGGATGTTATGGAACACGGGAATTCAAAAATACATTGTTCTTTCACGTCTAAAAGATTTTATTTTGCTATTTTATAGACGTAAGGGAATACTGTATTTTCTGTTGAAACTTTTATTCGAATCTTTTATTGTCTTCAAGATAATCCACAGGAAAGAAAAATTTGCACTTTCTTCAAGGCGTGGTTTCATCCCTTCAAAGTGAAATTTGGCGAAAAAATTGGAATGTGTTAGGCTTGACTTGTACTACTTACACAAGAAGCTTCATAGTTTTTCAACTACTGGGTTTTGTAACTTCTCTAGTAAGCGAGAAACTTTTGAGTGTAACAGGGTTAACCCCTTCAGACTGGATGCACGTTATAATGTGCACTGAGCTGGTTTTAATATGAATTGAAGATGAATTATATACCAGTTGTGTAATAGAGTCAATGAAATCGATTATATCGTGTGTGTAATGATCACGAATTTTTATTATCAGTTACCAGTGAAAAATTAAGGTTCGAAGGGGTTGAAGGGCACTACCGAAATACATTGAAATTTCAATGTTTTCTGCACTTGACAATAGATCTCTGACTATACCATTCACATCAATAACTTCACAACTCATTGCAATTAAACAATAATTGCTTTTATGCGCAATCACTCTTTACTTCATATCATATTGTTCCTATAAGATACGAATTTTACATTTAAAGGAACCGAATTCTCCCCAATTCCTTTTAAATCAAATGAATCGTGTAAGAACAGAAAAATAATTCGTTAAATAAAATCGTATATTACTTCGTTATTCGACTCGTTACTTTAAATTTCTTTAAAACAAGCAATTTCTATTAACGAGTAACTGCGTTCGACGAGTATACACTTTATCTTAAAACTCTAAATGGTGCTAACTTTCTCAACGATAGACTATTTTTTTTAAACAGACATGTAATTCTTCTTCGTTTCGCTTTAGTTTCTCGCTAGAATGTATTATAAGCGCATTTGCCCTACATTCGACGAGCATACACTTCATTTAATTTTATTTCGCGCATAATAAGAGATTTTCCAAACTAAATTTCTCATTTTAAGGGTTGAATCTAACGTCCCAACCATCTCGGCGTCAAATTAGAATGAAAAATGTATGTACGTATATTCGCTGCTCAGAAAATGAGTTTTTTTCGCCGCCGAGCCATTGTGCGGCGTGCGCTCTTTCGTTCGGTGCATTGCTTATTCGACACGTGCCATTGTGTTCCACGTCACGTAAAGTGAACGGAAAAATCTCACATATCGCGCAGCGTTGCATAGACGTTTCAAAAGGAGCCCGGATAAGCTGAAACTCCGGGCCCGCAGAGACATCGGAAAGCGGATTCTTCGAGTGTCCCTCTTCTTTCGTAATTCCTGAGTAAATAATACCGCCGAAAATACACACCGGCATGTGTGAAAGACCCCAACGAAACTCTGGTTCCATTTCACGGAGTATTCCTGAAACCTTGAACAATGAGCAGGATGCTACGGAAACCCGGGCCGAGTTTAGCGATCTCGGTAAGAATCTGGGATCGAAAAGGTTCCGAAAATATGACTGTTCCAAACCAGTGTCGGTTTCGACCGAAACAATTCGGGAGAAATGAAATAAAGTTATAAGTTATTGTTGTCTGGTACATCGGTTCTGAGTTATATTCGTTTTGGTATACACTGGTTTTTTGGAATCGATATGAAATCAGTTTTGTATAGGTTCTATAACTGTTATTTTTTGGTTCTGCAGTTCTTTCAATTTTATTCCTTTCGGAACCGAAATATAATAGTTCTAGATTCTTTTCAGTTTTATTTCTTTCAAAGCTGTAATACAATGTTTTGCATTTTTCTCAGTTTCATTTCTTTCAAAACTGTAATGTAAAGTTTTGCATTTTTTTCAGTTTCATTTCTTTCGAAACTGTAATATAAAGTTTTGCATTTCGTCCAATTTTACTTCTTTCAAAACTGTAATATAAAGTTTTGAATTTTTTTTCAGTTTTATTTCTTTCGAAACTGTACTGTAAAGTTTCGCAATTCTTTCAAAGTTGTAATATAAAGTTTTGAATTTCTTCCAACTTTATTTCTTTCAAAACTGAAAAATAACAATTAAAGAAACTAAACAGAACTGATGTAGTTCAGAACCGATACACCCAGTAACAGTTATGGCTTTATTTCAGTTCCCCATAGTTATTCCAAGAGCTCAAACCAATATCATAACAATTTTCAATCCTCGGTAAAAATAAAGAGCGCAAGGTACATAAAAATTAGCTTGATAACTTTACTTCCTCCGTTTCTTCTCCTTATACATTGTATTAAGCTTAATAACCACCTTCGAACGCTATCATCAAAGGAAAACATGTTAATGCTGTCATCGTTAAGTTTATAGTCAGCTCAAGTAAAGTCGTTACGTATTTTAGTTCTATTGAAACAAGATTTTTCTATAGAGGGTGTTATATAATATAGGAGCATAACTTGAACGATGATATCAGCATTCAAGTATAAAAAGAAAAGCATAAGTGGGCAGCGAATAACGAAAATATTAATATTCTGCTTATTAGTAACCGATTAACGAATTTCCAAGCGTTTAAGTTGCATTGGAAAACAATTTAATATTTCAAATAATAATTCTAAAGAAATCGTTTTGTTATTGTTATTTGGAAATTTGTAACTGATTATTGAATATCAGTGGCAAGTAAAAAATATACAAGTACAGTATACTTTTTTAAACTAAACGTATCTATCGTGTAAAAACGGAATAAAATGTACGTTGGAAGAACTTGCTAACGATAAGTCAATTTATGATGACCGATGTGCAAACGGGAATCCCCAAAATAATAATGAACTATTTACATTTCTAATTATTTAGCAATGGTAATTTCTCGTGAAGATTATATCCTTATTCTTAAGATATTCAAAATAATGGGAATAGTAATTGGATCGATTATAATTTAAGTTACGCTGCTGTGCGATTTGAAAAGAATTTTAGGAGAACTAGAAAGAAAAGAAGAATATTTGAAGAAAGAATATGTCACAAAATGCTGTCTGTGCATACGAGGAAGAGGAAGGTAAATTATGTGGCCTTGAAGTAACAGCTTGCTTTTTATATAGTATAAACTGGTAGTTAATATTTCAATCGCGTTTTACTTAAAAAAGACATTTCTTACTGGCTAACATAATATTTCAAAGAAGGTTGCCCGTGCTGTTCTATTATTGGAAATAGGACAAAATCAGTATTTGTAACATTCAAATTTTTTACTTCGGAAACCTAGCAACGTAAAAGTTGAATATTCAACTATCAAATGTTGCGTCATCTTTATTTTTCGATATCTTTCATCATTTTCATTTAGACAATAGTTTCATAGAGTAACATCTTTTCAATTTTCTTCGATTCACGTACTGCAATTACTGCTGTCGTGTCAGTTACGAATAACAATTCGAGCATTTTTTTATATAAAATTCTCTGTATTCTGGAGATCTGTAAATTCATCGATTTACGGTATAGTATAAAATCTCAGTATAAATTACCGAATTTTTCCCACTCTTTTAATCTGACAGATAATCTAATCAACTTTTATAGGCATGGACAATAGTAACTTATTATTCAACACGTTCGTGCGACTAAAAAGGTGATTGTCGAATCGAGAATAAATTTCCCCGTCCTAGGAGTATCTAGAAATGATCAGCTTCATAGTTATGTGCATATTTATCTGTAGAAAATTTAATACCGACCGTCCTGAACGCGATAAATGCAAAATATGAGAAGAAAAATTAATGTGTTTTCCTTTTCGTGAAATTTATCGGCGAAGCTTACTTGTAAATTCAGCGGTTTGTTAACTTCTCGTGTAAAAACTGCATCTGAATGCAGGCCACCGATGCAACGGTCATTCCGTAATTTGCAATGCTGCTGCGAACGTCTCACCGGTTGTTCTTGATCTTTGGTCTACGTCACTGTGCCAAAAAAAGGCCTGCACTCTTCCTATGAATGGAAAAATAACTGGTACAAGGTGATACTGTGAAAGTGCAGAGCAAGAATATTGGCGTTAGGAATTGCGACGGCTGCGTGGAAGCTGCAATGATTCTTCTATCCGCAAAAACTACGGATTCTTGGAACTTTTTGCTAATTCCTTAAAAAGTTTAGCCTTTTATATCGAACGTTTCTTTTACGGAGACCTTCCTTTGTGATTTATAATGATGGAATGTTCGAATGATCTTTAAAAAGGGGTGCTGGTACTAACAATAGTCATTAACATTAATTGTTAATAATAGTTTAACTAAAATAAGGCTAAGTGTTATTAACGTTACAGAGCTTGGTAAATATTCGGAGATTTATTTTTACCTCATCGTTTTATAGTACAGTATAAAATGGCATTGAAAATTATTCTTCTCATTGTTTATCATATTTATTGTATTAGATACTTCTATACAGGGTGGTGAAAGTAGATTCACTTCGATTATTGTGCAAGTAATGATTTTAATGGACAATGTTTTAAATAAGTGTTTAATTGTTTTCAGGGGGGGGCATCGTCATTGATTTTTTAATTGGAGAACGCGTAGAGGTGACCTGAAGGACAAGTTTATTTTTTTAAATTGTATCATATATTCTTTTATTGTATAATTCAATTAATATTATAATTTTCTATGAAGAAGGATGAATCTTTGCATAGTAAAAGCTCATTGGTCTAGGAAATATTGTACTCAATTGTTCACACTGGTACAAGGTGGTAGTAACTTCTAAATTAATTAGTTCAGAGCACAATCATGTTAATTGACATTTTTCTAAAAATAAAAGAAAAACTCCATCGACTGATCTAGTCTTTTTCTATTTATAATCATCGTTTACAAGATATTTATAACGCCCAAGTATAACTCGCAATTACTGTAGCACTCATCGTGAGATTAATTGGAATATGGTCGATTACAGGAAATAATTGCCAACATGAATATACATATGCCACCCATAACACTCATTTTTACGTATTCAATACATCTTGGCTGTTTGACCTTTTCAATTGACCGTATTAAAGTATAATATAAACAATTTGTCGTATTATTAGTTCATACATAAAACTGAGAAAGCATCGGACTGGTGTCGCACCGAGATTGCCGTTGTGCAGAATGACTTTGCATTTGCATCCCGCAAGAGACTGCAACTCGTTATTACGACATTGCGATGGCGTGTAATTAAGCACAACCAGAAATCAGTTGAAATTTTGTAATAAGATCCATGGAGTGGAACACTGGAAATTTTCAAAGTAATTTCAGGCGAACTAATGGAATCGTTGACAGCAAATATTACAAAGACAATGTACATCAAATATCAGAAAAACGTTGTCTCTATCAGTTTTCTAAAGTGAAAATTGTTTTTATAAACTTCGATCTAAAGCGGGCTGAATAATACTTAATCTTTTACATCTACTTATATTCATCGATCGACCAATACAGTTAAATCAAACGCGTTCCAAAACTATTAACACTAGAACCGCCGCACACTTCAAAATGGCGGGACTCAGTTTTCTTATTTCGCAACTACTTATAACTTAAAAGTGTTAAATCTTTGAAATGATTTGGACAATGACTAGTTTCATTTCAATGCTACAATCAATATATGAAGCAATTGGAGAATATCTATTGTTACAATTTTTATAAGGATTATATATTAACACGTTCACTGCCACGAGAATTTCGAGCATTTTGTATGTAGTAAGACTTACTCTTCCATAACATAGATAAATGATATTAGAAACAATTATTAATAATTTGGTATTACAGTATTACACTATTATCTGGCAACGTTACTAGATATTTTTATTCGACATCAATTTTCTTATTGCAATTGTCCTCAAGCAATTTGAAAGTTCCGGTCATCGGTGACGACAAAATGGCGGGTCACAGTTTCTTTATTTCCCAACTATTGATATTTTAAAAGCGTGAAACATTTAAAATGTCGTAAAAATAAATAGTTTCATTTCAACGCTACAATCAACGTATGAAGAAACAAGCAAAGAATCTATTGTTTCAATTTTCATAAGGATTACATGTTAACCGTATCGAACGCTCGGTAGTTCTAGCCTTTCTCATCAGTATAAGGAAATGAACTATAACCACAATCTTCAAACCTCAACAACTGAATATCGTCGGTGAATATTTCAAAGGCAGGAAGTAAAGAATTCAGTGGTATCGATAGTATCCCATAAACGAGCTCTTCGGAGGCTAGAAACGTTCAACAACAATCGCTGCGCTTGTTTAGAACGTAAAAAGGGTCAGTATAGCGTGACATTTTTTTCTGTCGACATTATCAATTTCATGCAGTCACGTGCGCCGACGAATGAATAATGCTTCTCAAGGCCGAAAACTCTACAACGTATCGAAAGTGTTTTACAGATAAGGATTATCACTTACAGTTGAATTTTTATTTTCGCACGATACAGGTAGCGGACGGCATCGGTCGATCGCGCATGACCGCTAATAAATGTGCATAAGAAAAATATGTCACTGTTACTGACGTGTTTTGCAATCGTCCTCATTATCGGAAAAATAGATTGCTTTAGCCCACGTCAACGTTAACCGTGCGCACAATCGCTTCGCGAGTCCTTGTACCCATCCGATGACGAAAAATCGCGCGATTCGTCGAAGCTTTTCTTGAAAATTTTCTGACCTAATTTTTGAAAATCCATTTAGGGACAGTTGGGGACTGATGGTCCACTTTTTTTGAAAGAATTATTGTATAAATATCATTGATATCTGACAGAATATATTTATGAAAGTAAATTATATATATGAAGAATAGTTAACCCTTTGGAGTATTATCTGTTTGATACCTATCAATTTTCTTTATACCTAAATATCATTGATACCTAACAAAATATATTTATGAAAGTGAATTATATACATGAAGGATAGTTAACCTCTTGGAATATTATTTTCTTTATACCTAAATATCATTGATACCTAACAAAATATGTTTATGAAAGCAAATTATATATAAGCAGGATAGTTAACCTCTTGCCGTGTTATTTCCTTGATACATATCAATTTTCTTGATACCTAAATATCATTGGTATCTAACAAAACATATTTACGAAAGTAAATTACAGATATGAAGGATAGTTAACCTCTTAACATATTATTTTCTTTTGCCACTAAGCTGATGTATCTCTTTGCTGTCAACAGTTTGGAATAATCTAACAAAAATCTTCCATCCAATTATAAATGAAAATTTATTCTGAAGATAATATATTGATAGTAGCAGAATAGCTTTTTTTTGATCCATGAACAACATTGATTTTTACTACATTAATCTAGAAATCTTTTTCAGTCTCGCTCGTATTGAACAGTAAAGGGTTAAATAAGCTTCTGTGCAAGATTCAATATACCAGTAAAAACAATTGAAAATTTAGATATTTGACAATTCAAATGAGATCGGGCCATTTTATAGAAAGTATCCTAAGAAAAGTGTGAAATTTGTTTATAGTTATTTCAAGAAATTTTTAAATTCTCACGTGAAATGCTTTCGTTGCATCCCTTACGCTCGTTTTATGGAGGTTCACTGGAAATCTTATTTTACACGAGGATCCCTCGTTTTTTATGAATGCACACGATGCTTCCAAGTGAATATTGAAATGAGACGATAATGGATTTGGAAGGCTAGCTGCTTTGCAATGCAATCGTAGCATTGACACGCGTTGGCTCGGTTATGTAAAGATAAGCGCGATCGTAGGTCGTAGAAAATGTGTATTCCGAAGCTACTAAGTTTTCTTTCTGGCAACCGAAGCGAAAGCTAAAACGAAAATCGCCTAGTGTGCGCGATAAAATGACTTGCGATCGCAATTGGCTCGCGGTATTGAAATATTTTTCAAATCTTCCCACGGTTGGTTCGTTGGCAAAAGTAAAAAAAGGTTTTGTCAAGCGAATTTCGAAAAGGAACTTGTATCTCCTAGGCTATTAATGAAATTTGATCTAGATATGCATGGTCATAATTCTGATCGGATTTTAATAGTATCGCGTTCGATGCCATGTGAGTCACAGAAAAATGTCCTTTATAGACTAACAAGGAAAAATATCCAACTTGCAAATTATAAAAATGATGAGACTTTCTGTATAAGTAGAGTAAGCCAAGTTTAATACATAATAATTTTTTCTCCTGCCGAATTTCACGTTAAAGGGATGAAACCACCCTTTGAAAAAATGCAAATTTTCCTTTCCCGTAGATTATCCAGGGAACGGAAAGATATAGCGAAAAAAAGTTCCCACAAAAAGTACATTGTTCTTTCACGTCCAAAAATTGCAAAATAGAATGAAAAAAAATGTTTTCCAAAATTTTGAAAAATGTGATCTTGAAAAATTTTATTTTGCAATTTTATAGACGTGAAGGGACAATGTATTTTTTGTTTAAACTTTTATCCGCTATCTCTTAACCTTTTTCAAGATAACCCACAGAAAAGAAAAATTTGCATTTTTTTCAAAGGGTGGTTTCACCCCTTTTGTTTTCACTTATTTTACGCAGATATGTACACTAGTTTCATTTACTAATAATTTTGTAATGCAACAAGACTATCGATGTATATTAGACGTCGTTGACAATTTTCGTACGAAATTACATTTATTGCATTTATACTTCGAAATTACCAAATTGTTGTTCCTCGAATAATCGAGAGCAACGCTGCACACGATACAGATTGCGGATGCATCACCGATATATCATCGCAGGATCATGAAATTCTGCAAAGGATGCAACCTATAATGCACCACATAAAATAAAATATAGATGAACCGATGTGACACTTTCCTTGATATCAGTTATACATAGTTACCGATCAATCTTTGCCAATCTATGAGCAAATCAGGCCGCGCATTGCACAGCGTTGCGGCTAAAAATTATCGTACAGATGAGGTCGCATTGCGGTTCGCGGTGCACTGGTAATTTCATTCTCTGTTCCGCTACCGTGAAATTGTAACGCGACTGCTGTCTGATTTGGTTCGCGACTGCCTGGATGAATGCTTCTGTCGGGACGCGGTTCGGGTACGGTAGTCTAACGCACCCGTTCACCAAACAACGCTCTGCTACCATGTTTAATCAGTTAACTGCGTTCGACGAGTATACACGTCATCTTACAACTAAAGTGCTACTAATTCTTTCAACGATGAATTAATCTTTTTTTTTTGTTTTAGTTTAAGAACATATAGGTGCATTTGCCTTGCCTTTGACAAGCATACACTTTACTGTTCGATTTTACTGCGCGTACAATGAGAGATTTTTCATAAATTTCACAGTTAACAGGTTAACAACGTGTTAAGATATCAATAACCGCGGAGAACGATCGAAACCAGTCATTTTAGCTGGCACCGGTAGTTCCAGTGTTAAAGAAACTGCGAACGATCGAGCGAATAAAATGGAGGAACAGTTGCGTTTTATGGGCGCCGTTAATATCTCCCATATGGAACGGTGAATTTGATTTTCTATTATACTCATTACTAAAATTCTGAAGCGTACCGCTCATTCCGATAAACTATTCCTCGATGATGTAATGAAAAGCTTGCAAAACAGTCCTATGAAAATTTACTGCTTTCAGAGTGAACGACGTTTACGCCGATTCCCAGAAACATTTTCTCTTTATTCCCCAAGTGGAAACGTGACCTTAGAGGCTCGGGCCCAAGCCTGAACACGCCGTAACGATTACTCCCCGATAGCTCTGGGAAATTCGAAATAATTGCCGCAACGTTTCGTCGTCGCGTCGTTCCGCTCGCGCCGATTCCAGCGATTTCCACTTCGCCTGGAATTTTCTTCTCGAAACGTTTCACCTTCGAACGATCCAATTAATTCGCCGGACCGAACAAACGTCTGATTGTAATTTCTTATGTGTTCGGCGCTCGAAGCGCGCGTCGTTCGTTTAATGCAGCGGGGACTGGTTTAATCGTTTCAGATCGGTTCGATTGCGAGAGACGGATTATTGTCATCGGTTGATGAAAAGGAACGCGACAGAAAAGATCTAGGAACAGAAGAATTCTTTCTTCTAACGATCTTCATTGTTTACATGTTTCGCATTTTCTACGCCTATGCACTAATTCTATAAAGTGCAGTTAACTCTCTCTGTTGCATGAATTTTTATGAGTTAACCCATTGCCCTATGATTTATGTCGTAACCATGATCGATATGACTGCTTTGTCATCAATAATTTACTGGGAAAAGAGAAAATTTTAAGGATTTTCCATGTCTGTGTTTGCTACAGACATAGGAGTATAAACTCTATAGTATAATAAGTGATAACAGGAGAATAATATTTCATTTGGATTTAAAAGGATTGAATAAGGTTTATGTTTGATAAATTCCGTTTAAAATCTTCACCACGTGTCTGACACGATCTTGTAGGGCAAGGGGTTAATACGAACTACTGTTCCAGTTGAAATGACTGGTTTCGGTTTTCTTGTTTCGCAATGATTGATACCTTAAACTGAAATGATACTAATTCTATCAACGATGAATTATTTAGTTTTTCAGATGAATGGCTAAAAGCATTGAATATTCGAAGTGGTATTAGAAATAAATAGTTATAATTGGATACTACAATGAATAGCCGAAGAAACTGAAAATAATTTGTTGTTACAGTTTTTATAGGGATTACATATCAATCGTATTAAATGCTCCGTAGTTTTAGCGTTCAAAAATATATGTCTGTTGTTCTGTTTAAATATTGGTGTGGTAATGAAGTGAATAAGAAAATATTAATAAACAATGTTATTTAGTGCATTTTGTAGAAGTTAATCTGATGAACGAGTCATAGCTATGTATGAAAGTATAAATTCATTAAGGAACATAGAAAGTAAATGAAATATTATTTCACATTTGCAGCACTTCGATGAGTTCAGCATCAAATGAAAGTTCTTTTAGAATTGATTTAGCGTTTCAATGTTTGACTTCTTCCGTTTTACAACCTCAAGCATGCTATTTGGTTAGTGGGAAAGTAATGTCGATTTTCTAAATGCATAAGTAAATTTACTGTTGACTTACTTAATCAATTATATAATATGCATCGTTTTCTTTGATTAAATTTCATTGTTTTATAAGCTTCTTATAATTTAATTTGCTGGTAATAAAAAACAATCTTATTAAATTAATAATAATGTGTCTATACAATGATTTATATACAATTATACGTATGTCTCCTGCTACTACCTTCTATTTAGGTCAAACATTAGAACAACCGAACATCCGTCAATCGGACGAGTATTTAAAAAACATTCTATTCGTCAGTACATTGCATTTAAAATTCAAATAATCATTCAATAAAAACAACTTCCGGATGCAACAATTTTTAACGTTTCACAGATATTTTTTCATTCTTAAAATCATTCCTTTAACAGCAATTCCCTCAACAGTAATTTGCAAAGAAACTAATCATTTCCTACTAATGCTTCTTTTCAAACTATGTATCTCCGCAACGAGAAGAATACAATTTAACAGTAACAAATTTTAACCGTTTTTCAAAGTCAAAGAAAATTTTGCAATTTTCTTATATTAATCTTCCTCAAACCAAAGGTGTAAAATTCATCTGTACAATAGCCAAGTGCGAGCATTTCTTTCTATCCAGTTACTTGCAGTCGCATAACGATACACAGAGTGTTCCACGCTGACGGAGCAGTCGTCAGCACCTTAAAATAAATAACACCGTGACTTTTTCCAGTCCCTTTTTTCGGGGAGAAAATATCCCGGTGTTAATTTACTCGAGTTTACAGCATTCCGTGCGTTGCGCCTTTCAATTCACGCCTAACTTGTAAGTTTCTCCGTTGCGTTCCAGCAGCCAACGAGCATCGAAAACGCTAGAACACGTTTCTATTGTGTGTATAGGTTTCCCTTCCTCACTGTCGTTACAAGCGTTTCACTGAAAATCCTTATTTAAGTAAACTTAATCTGTCGAATTACCCTTTCAATTCGTACCCGACGTAACGCGAATTAAAATTACGCTTCCTCAACGTTGTGATGCTCTACTTCTTAACACTAGAATTACCGAACATTTAATACGATTAATATGTAATCCCTATAAAAATTGTAACAATAGATTATTTTCAGTTTCTTCAAACATTCATTGTAGTATTCAAGGGAAACTATTTATTTTTAAAATAAAGGAGATCCTTCTAATCTCAAGAAATGTATTGTTCTGATTTTTATAAAAAATCGGAAGTAAGTTACTCTAATTGGTCAGTAGTTTTAGTGTTAATCGAGACAACAAAAAACCTTATCGAACAATCGAATTCAATATGAAAAATATATTTCTCTGTCGTTTGTGAGTTTATACGCTGCAAACGAAGTTGAATATTTAAATTTTCTTTTATACGTTCGTTAGGAGCGTTAATGAGAATATTAACACTAAAACTACGGAGCAGCTAAATTGACTTTTCGAAATTTCTCTATAGAAACTCCAAGCGTGCATCTACTGAGACTTCAGTTGATTTAAAATTCAGTTGGCGTATTGTTAAATCAATTTCTTTAATAATTTCTCCGAGAAACACCTGTTACCTTTTTGATAATTGCAGAAAGAAGAAATCAGAAATGTGCGATTTTGATCCGCCTGATAGTTTTAGCGTTAAGAATCCTCGATGGAGAGTATAAGAATACTTGACCCCACAAATTTGAGGAATTTCATTCGTACACCGGTCCAAATAGCTATAAGATCTCACGTGCTGCTAGTTAATACTCTGTATATTTATAAAACTAATTTTCACATCCAATTTAACGGCGAGCAAAGAGTCAGCTATAAATAGAACCTCTTCAGGACTTCGTATCTCCCATTTCCATTTCAATATCGAACGCTTCATCTTTGAATCGCGATTCTTTCCCATTTATGACACACATGCGTACGTGAAAAATATGAATACGCGAGATAAATGAAATGATAAAAAGAAATTAATTAAGGAGCGAGAAGAAGCATTCAATTTACAATACATACTTATCTCGCGAACGCAGTGGATCGATTAATATATACTTAATACACCGATCATATTTATTTCAATAAAGTTCTGTGTTAATATCAAATGCAATTCGTTCGTTCATTTTTAATGTATTTCACCAAATTGTAATTATCTATTGATGCAACGATTTCGACATTCTTTTCCAAGAAATCAAAAGAACAATTCTCAACTGTTCGCCGGTTAAACCAAAGCTAAGAGTAAAAACAAAGAAGTATCCTTTTTTACTAGGCTTATGCAAAGCGCGTTTCAACGTAGTACACATCAATAAAAAATATATAATATAGTTAAATACGTAAGTGTAGAAGAACTAGTGCACGTATATAAATAAGTATTATAGTGGAACTAAGGAAAAAGGATTGAAACTAGATGGAAGTTATAACGAATAGAGTAAGCACTCCTATGTACATATATACATATGAATATATAAAGGTTACGCTAGTCTGGACGTAATAAATGAAACTACTATTATACTATCATCCATATTAATGAACACATAATTTTCCAGGAACAATAGAATAAAGTGTATAATAAATATCAATAAATTTAGTGTCATACGTTGTAATAGTTTGAAAAATAAAGCTATTCGTTCCGAAGGAAAACATTATTTTCTTAACCGCGTACAAAAAAAAAAACGTCAAAATGTTTGCATTAACACAATATATCTATAGAGAGAAATGTAATACTACTACGAAACGAATAATTTTATTTTTCCAAATTATTGTAACGTAAATTGCTGCAAAAGTTTCGTGAAAATGTGATAAAGTCAAATAAGTTTGAGCTAATGGTTTTAGTTTTCCAAAATATTCTCCTTCGACGTTAATACGTTTTCTATTGTACAGCGTCAGTAGTTTCTAAGCTTGAAAACGTGAAGCTTTACTAAACTTTAATGATTATTTAAAAGAAACTTCCGTGGCAACCTGTCGCCATTTTCCTCTACGCAACCTGAACTTTACACGTGATTAATGTTTACGTAAAACCGCGGTGCGCCGTTCGCGACGTTGGCTTCTCGATTTGAAGAGCGAGAAAGAAGCGGCGCTGAATTTTATGCTCGCCTATCGTTTACTCCAAATCCGAGGATCTCGGGTAGCCATAGCGTTAGTGCAGTTCGCAACAGTGGACCGGTAGCACGACAATTACGTGATGCTTCTATTGCGCAACTGGATCGCTGGACGGAGACCTTGATTACGTTCGTACCTTCGCAGCTACTTTTATTTCTTTCTCAACGTTGGATAATCTATAACTCTCCATCATTCCGCGTGATACGTGTTTGTTTCTTTTTTTCTTCTATAAATGAGAGAGCGGATTGGACAATTGTTTTAACAGCAACGCTTCATTTGAATATCTTTATTCTTTCATTTTGTATTGCTTATTTTATTCTCTATTTTTAACAGTTGTATTTTAGAACTGTATTGTTTGATATATACATATAAGATATAAGAATGTATAAATTTTTATTTGGAAAGATTGATGTTTGAAAGACAATACTGTAATCCTGAAAATTTAGAAATATTCTTGTTTGTTACTTTTCGATCAAAAATAATTTTTCATGTCGAATTTAATTCTGTTATTTCATTCAATAAATTTCTGATACCGATAAGTGTATTATGTATTGTATATGGCAGCTCATTTTAATATCTGAATGCAATTATTTTGGGAATTTGTTATTTGAGAAATGTCTGAAACACATTTGTTTCTGTTTTGATAGATTTCCTAGGTAGACAGCTCAACAGTTTTCTGTTGCAGAGAATGATTTGCTGCATTGATTGATGCGAAATAGATTATATAATTTTACTTGAAAAAGTGGTAGTGTCCTTCGTATCTCGTACACAGGTTTATCCAGAAATTGATTAAAGTAATATTGCATATATGGGCTAAAATCCTGTATATCTATTTATATTATTTATTTATAAATTAGAATTCAGTATAATACAGTCAAAATAGGCTCACCTAGAAATTGATTAAACATTGCATTTATAAATTGGGAACACTTTGTATATTTATTTCTATTATTCATTCAGAAATTATAATTCAATATAATCTAATCAAAATAGGTCCATCTAGAAATTTATTCAACATTGCATTTATAAATTAAAACGGGACACTCTGCATATCTATTTATATTATGCATTCACAAATTATAATTCAATGTAATATAATGTCACCTGTTAATCTATTTATATTATTCGGTAACAGCTCATAATCCAATTAGAAGTAAACAAAATTATTTAATATTGAATCACAGAGTCTTTTCGATTAATAACTACAGAAGAATATTATTTCACCAATAAGAATGCCGACTCCTTTGAAGAATAAAGCACGAACGACGTTGTTTTGGAAACTCGCATCGCGTAACAATGTCTGCGAATAGAAACCTTGATTACACTTGCATCTTTGAGGACATTCGTATTGCCGTTTCATCATGAATTTCCTTTCATTTTGCTCGCTACAGTATTCTTTCTACTTCACTCCTACGACTTCACTTGATTCATAACGATTTGCAATTGCAAACGAAGATGAAAACAGACGGGAACATTCGGAACGTTCCTCAAAAATTAGTGGCAAAACTCAACGAAGTATCAAAAGTTTCTTCAATCGTTAAATTTCATAATCGTAAATAAATCGTTGGCATTAGAACTACCGCAATTATTGATATCTTGAGAGCGTTCAATATCCGAAATGATTTTAACAATAAATAGTTTCCCTTGAATACTGTAATCAATATATTTGAAATCGAGAAAAATTGACTGCTACGATTTTTATAAGAATTACATATTAATCGTATTAAACGCCCAATAATTTTAGATTAATGGAAGTATAAACGAATATTAGAATATATTCTTATTAAAGAGGAAAAGAGCAGTTCTGCTTTTTAGTTGCACTGGCTATCGCGAGTTTTGCATAGTTTCCATGCTAAGAAACATCCAGTTAACGTTGCTAAGCAGCAACGACTTAATTTAACGAAGGTCTTGCGTCATACAGTCAACAGGAAGTTGCTTCCCACATTTTAAATATCAGGTGATTCAATAAGTAATGTCATTTCCAAGATTAATGTGTTGCAACCTGGCTACATTAATCTTTGCAGTTACGTTTAGTGATTTATGTATTGACACTGCTCGTACTTGAACTTACAAAAAAGACGATAACTTTTTTAAGAGCAATAATGGACAGTATTCTTTTCAGGACTGCATAATGCCATTCCATTCGTTTCAATACGCCTTTCGCGTTAATTATACGTGCAGCACACGTTATCTTCATCTTTCAACTAAATTTCATTTATTTAAATTTCAAAGAACCTTACTTTTGATGAAAAATAAAATTGTCCATTTCAAACATTTTTTTGTATTTCAATCATAAAATCTTTGCGAAAAGTGATATATTGACAGGTAGATTCTCCAGAACAAAATAATAAGTATTACTGTGACGTTACGAACATTTAAATATGTTCAAATCGTAATGGATGCAATTTTTTCTTTAAATAACAGGTTAAGGTAACATCGAACAACAACACGAGGTAAAGCATACTTTTTTCATTCGGAAATTGCAGAATTAATTTCGCTTTTGCCGGAGGGAGTAAAGAAGTTCTACGAGATGTGACACCTGAGATCCTTAATGTCAACGAGTGCTTGACATTCTAGGTGGCAACGTGTTAATTATTCCCTTTAAATAAATTTATATAACGTTGCTTTAACGTCTGATATCATTTGCAACGTGCAATTTATAGTTTTGTGTATTATCTAACAACCTGTAGTATTGTGTATAACTTTGCGAAAGTAATAAATTAAATAAGTCTTCGTATAAATTTGTCTAAATTAAGCTTTGCAGAAATTGAACAAGTTTTGGTATAAATCTTTACGAATTAAGTTTTGCAGCAACTGACTAAGTTCTTACGAATTATCATCTCTTCTCGATCCTATTTCTCACGTTTCAATATAAAATATTTAATAGTCGGGCTTTTTATTTCTCAGAAACACGTAATTCCTAATAATTGTATTAATTCGGCGATTGTAATTACAGATTAAAAATAGTCGATCAATATTCCAAACAACAAAGAACTCGATAGTCCCCATTTTACTTCGGTTGAATGGAATCTTCAATTGAATCGATGGCAAACAGTTCCTTCGAGATTTTACTGCCGGCCAGTAAAGCTAGTAAAAGTATAGCGCTCGAAACGACAGGCAAATGCAACGAGTCACGTGAAACTGCATATTACGAAGGATTCCGAACTGTCGACTGTAAGGTTAAAGTACAAGGATCGACTTAATAAGTTGCAAGTAATGCGAGCGTGTACCGCCGGGGCATTTTGTAATTACACGTTTTTTTCATGCCGTTCAAAGCGCAAGAACCGTGGGGTCCATTCGAGAATCGAAAACACGATCAAGATCGCGTTACCCTTTTTTTACAGAACCTGTAAAAATACTGTCGTGTTACTCGGATCGGTGTTATTTAGATCGAAATCGTTCGAGCAACACGGAATCGATTTCATTTAATCATGTAACTGTTGAATTTAGTTTGAAAAATCACTGTGCGCGCAATAAAATCAAATAATAAAGTATATACTCGCCAAACACAGAGCAAATGCATCTATAACATATTCGAACGAAAAACTAAAGGAAAACGGAGAAGAATTACACATTTATCTGAAAAAATAAATAATCTTTCGTTGAAACAATTAGTACCATTTTGCGTTTTAAGATGACGTGTATACTCGTCGAACACAGTTCATTGATTAAACAGCTCTCTTCATTTAGAGAAATACAGTGATGCTTGTTTAACACTAGAACTACGAGACAAGTCAAAATGATCTATTCTTAATTTCTTTTATTTATGAGTATCGAAAAGATAATAGATGGTTTCCTGCCGAATTTCACTTCAAAGCGATGGAACCACCCCTTAAAATGCAAATTCTTCTTTCCCGTGGATTTTCTCGAGAACGGTAGAAGATAGCGAAAACAAGTTTCAACAGAAAGTACATTGTTCTTTCACGTCTACAAAATTGCAAAATAAAAGAATCAATTTTAAGGGTTAGTGGTGCGGGTATTTTGAAAAATTTTCATTTTTTCAATGGATAGTTTCACCCCTTTAAAGTGAAATTTGGCAGAAAGGAAAATTGCAATATATTGGGCTTGACTTACTCCACTTACACCAAACGTTTCATAATATTTGAATTTCCGGGTTCGATAGCTTCCCTCATTTGTATGCAAGAGTAGAGAATGAATACAATGAAAATAAAGAAGACAGGCACACGTCAATAAGATGCTGCGATTATGAAAAGTAAACATGCAATAAACTTTCAATTACAGCAATTTTCGTTTCATTTTCATAACTGTAGCATTCATGGATAGCTGAGATTCATCCGATTGAAACGAGCCCTAAGAAGACGTAAATCGGATTAATTTTATCCGTTAAAAGAATTTTCGAAATCGATCAAATTGATTTAATTTGCGTCACGTTTGTATGTACCGTGACCATCTTGCTTGCTCTCGTTATATCTATTCTCTTACTGTAGAGACGTGCTCGAGCCATTTCTTATAAAAAGACTGTACCCTGTCCGCTTAAATTTCACTACTGACTCCCGAGTTTTGTGAAATTTAAGCGGGTATTGCTGTATTAATACATACTCCATTCTCTGTTCTATCGTGCGCGATAGTAACGGAAACGCTCTAAGTGTCGCGATAAGAAGCGTTATCGTCCCCATCGGAACAGTATCACAACCACACGTACAAATCCATAATAAATTAAGCAACGCCGTAATCTATCGATTGTACGATACGCCGCGGCGCCGTCATTAGTCACCGTTACAAAACACACCTGCGATAGTAAACTGGAAAAATTCGGGGCAAGCTTCGATTGTTCGAAAAAAGGAAAATGTGTGATTAACCGTTTGTTAATTAATACAATACTGTTAATGCAATCTTTCTATTCATACTGAGCCGTTACATTCGTATCAATGGTGAATTTTAATGATTTGAAAATGGAAAATTAGTTTTGTTGATAAAAATGACTTTTTAACGATACATAGCTAAGTAGAATAAATTGTTACCACTGGTATTTCTTGTAGCTATACAAAATATGCATTTTATTCTTTATTTTTGGTATATGGGTATTTAAGAAAATTTATCAGCACTCAAACGGTTGAGGTTTTTAACTTTTCTAACTATGTTGTAACTTTAGGATTGTAAAACACTGTAGAATCTATTCTAAATTTTATCAGTTGTATTGTGTATGGAAGCTTCATAAAGAAAAATTCTTTAATGGAAGAAAGATTTTAAATTTTGATGTGGGCAAGCATTAATATGCATCAAATAAAACTCAAGAGCTAAATTTAAAATCATTAGGAAATTCGTCTTTCGATAACGTGATTAAATTTTGTATTGTAACAATAACTCCTTAAGAATTTCTCTTATTCCTTTATTTCTACACCGATCGAAAAACAATAGAATTAAATGTAGAAGTTTATTATTATAGTTTTTAGAATTTAATCGTTGAAATTATACATTTCTTCTTATTTATTTAGTCCTTCACATTGTTTTTCTTCATTTTTAATTAAGCAATCGTTTGAAAGAAAATTTCGTGACTATTGGTATTTTAAAACCTTAAATAGGATGCAGAATTTTTCAGTTTGTTCATACGTATTTTCTTTATTGCCGCTTTCTACTAGTGACTCTACATTTTAACTACGAGCATACAACGTGGTCTTAAAGCGATACACTGTTAAGTTGTCACCGATAAAGCCTAAGTTCCAGGAAGCGTCCAAGTCTATTTCATGATATCGTAAAACCACAAAGATTAGAGTTATTTTTTTCCTTATAGGAAAATTATCAATTAAGAAGTCTAAATAAGTTTCTCACAGAAGATTGCTTGAATCTCTTCGTAAAGAATCGTACTTTAGCCTTTGATAAATTATATATTTAACAATCAGATTTTTATATAAACGTATCATTCGCTTCTCAGTTTCAAATAAACTCATGGAAAATTATTTTAATCAGCAAAGAGTTTGAATATCCTATTATTATACATGTATTAAAGAGCGTCAATGCATAAATATTAATAAATAAATACATTATGCATGGCTCTTGTACAGGTATGCATATTCTTATGAAGAAATGAAAGTCGTAACTATAATATTCTACTTGAGCAATTTATAATGAAGTTTGCAATATGTATTTAATTAAAAAGTAAACAGAACTGGTAAATATATTCGAATGTATCGTTCATTCAATGGATAAGAACCAATGAAGTTAATTAACACGTACAATCGTTTCAATGATCAAACACGATATTTGCAAATTATGTTGTTTACAAGTATTATTAAAACTCGTATACTTTACAAATATATTTAAATTTAATACAGTCCATTAAATTTTCCTTAAATAACTTGTTGCCAGTTACACATTGGATGATTTCGTTATTGAAGTTCATTTTCCTTGCAGTTTTCGACAGATTCAACTTACAAATGAAAGAAATTTGGTTTTTATTACTTGCACTTTGTTGTTCATGGACGAACACGTGGGACAATTTTATGCAGCAAAAAGTATTGCAAAACTAGAACACTTGATTACACTCGATATAGTAAATATAATGTACATAACACAACAATATCATTCACTTATTTAAATACTAAAATATCAGCTTTAAGGACCAACTTCCAACCCTTTCAGTATCCCTGAATGCAACTCAGAATACTGAAAACAACGAAAAACCCTGAATTAAATTAACCCTTTGAGTTCTGAATACTCCCAGCCGAAACATTCTATGCGGACGGAAAATTCTTTTGCTCATCTGAAGATCGATGAATTATATTAATTCATACAATTAATTGAGTTGTAATTAAATTGTAATTGTAATTCATGTATGTGAAATGTAATATTGACAATGTATGTTAATCACATGCACTTATAATTATCATCGCAGCACGCACGAGACTAAAAAGATCGCTAGACGCATATATTCGTTCATAGTCCACACTGATAGCTTTCGCTGGACGCATATATGAGCCCACAGCAGTCAAAGGGTTAAACCCCAAAATACGCTACACAAAATTGTAACATTTATTCACTGATTCAAATAAAGTGCCATTATTATCAGTGAAAACATTCGAACTAACTTCCATCAGTACCGGCCGCTAATCGCTATTGCACAAATCTCATTATTTAATTAATACAAATGCCTCTCTCACTGAATGCACACAATTATCAAGAACCACCAAACCGAACACGTTAATTTCGAGCGAAGAGATCCAAAAAATCAATTCCAAGTATCCGTTAGACGACTGTTGCGTCCAGTGATCGAAGAACACCGGTTCGCCGTAATCACCCGGGCGCGCCTACAGAAGATCTTTTGCCTGGCAAATAAGAAGCTTTCGGAGCGCGTTTACGGAAATTCACTTCTTGGGATTGTTTGCGCGCCGACTGTTAATCCCGTTCGTAATGTTTGTTCGCGCAGCGGTCGCCGCGCAGCTCCGAGAGGATAATCGTAACGCGGGAAATGGGCCGCGAGCCGTTTGCGAAAGCGATTATCAGCGATATCGTTTGGTTAAGTCCGTCGACGGGCCCGGTGGAAAATGTCGGCGGAGCAGATCGTACGGGGACGATTTGCGTTTGTGCAAATAAGCTGGCATCCTTTCAGCCGCGGTTCTTTCCACGAACGACTCCATCTTTTTCGCGACGCCAGGCCGCCATATTGGCTGCGTCGCTCGCAACGCGAGGCAAAAACTCCGAGTAATATTTCGAGTAAACCGTTCACTAAAGTTATTTGCCCCGTAAATCGAAGAATAGAAGAATTCGATGAAATTATATAAATAAATAATTGTGTTAGAGACGCGGTTATTTCAATGCTAGGATTTTTGACTGGATTAGCCCAATTGTTGATCTGTGTCGTGTTATACTAAGCTTTTGTATTTGGATATTTTTCGCTAGAAACGTTCGTCGTTTTTTAATGAAATGTGGATATTCTTTTAGGATGGTGTTATAGAAAAGTTATACATAAATCACAGAACAAACATACTTTGTTTCAATATTTCACGTATTAATGCATTAGAAGATGAATGTTAAACGTTAAGCTTTGGAAGTTTGGGGTACTAAATCAAGTGGCGATTGAAAACTCCTCGACTGCAAGGATTGAATCACGTGTATTATTGTTATCTATTTCTTTGGTACTAACATTAAATATACAATAACGAAACGGAAATTATTAACGTCCTGCCCTGGGTAACAAAAATTGATTTCCAAGAAAACAGAATTACGTCTGTGTTTATTATAAAGAATTATTATTTACTTTTTCCTAAAATTGTCAGTCGTGGGATATAACAGTTAATCCAAACTTGCGTCGCAAATTACGAGATATCTCATAACTGTACAGCGAAAGGGTGAACCATTTAGCAATTGAAATTGAAAACCCTCGAAAGGCGAAGTTAATTTCTTTCTCTTATAACCGTTTATCTCGATGTAACCGATTGTAACTCGATGTCTATTCCTAAATCTCTCTAATTAATTTACAATGGAAACTCGAGTAGTTCCCAATTAACTCTTTCTTTCCCGTCAACAGTTTCGAAGGGGTGAAGTTGGATCGCGCCCCGCTGGAAACTTGTTGCGCCGGCTGGCAACTTCCCCGCGCCGTTGGTATCTATCACAGGAGATAATTCGATTGGCGGCGGCGAGGGAATTATTAACCTTGTTCCACCGACGAGTCGTGACACATAGAATTTATTAAGGCTACCTCGCGAGACATTGTCCGATGAAACGTAATATACTGCGAGCCCGCGGTATCGACTCGGCCCGCGTACTCTAAACAGAATCAACGACACGTAACATCGTAATTTGAATCCCGCCGTTCGTTGCAAATATTACACAGCCCTCCGGCCTCCGATCGGAGCGAATAACAACGTCGGGTGGCAAAGCCGTTTCTTACGGGCGTGCACGTACCGCACACACGGCTCTTCGCTCCGAATCCACGCGGTACTCGCAAATCCTCCGTCAAATAGGTGCGTCACGAATGAGATCTCCTTCGCCGAAACTGGTCGATAAAAACGATACGCCTTAACCGAGCAACAATTCTTCGTGATAATTCAAACATCCGATGTATTTCTGACACTTCCTCTCGGTAAACGCTAAATCTACCAGTAAACCCGTTTCATTTCTCGTAAAGTGTTCGAAAATCATAGAGACTTCAATCTGCCCTAGTTCAGATCCACCCGAGAGTATCTAATGATTCCTTGGAAAGCCTGTCTTTCCAATAATCCTGCAGGAAGAACTGCGAAGCTAGTTCGATGCGTTTGGTAGCTCTAGCGTTAGAGGATCAAGAGTAGCATTTGGCTTGCTACCCAGTTAATCGGGTGAAACAGTGATCGTTATTAACAGGAATGAATGTTCTTACTTGGTGGAAGGGTATTCGTCCCGGCGATCCCTGACTGCTTCGCAGGAGAAGCGGAGTTTGGGGGATAACACAAGACACCCAGGGGCAACCGAGCCGATGGGACCACTCTGGTGGTTCCTGCGGTCTTCCAAAGGAAACTAACGGCTGCTCACGTGCCGGAAGCCCCCAGACCACGTTCACCGTCCGACCGTCGAGAAGTGACTGTGCGTTCGCTGCTACTCCACCTCCTACCATCAAGCAACCCCCGGCGAGGAGGGGAGGGCGCACGCACACGCGCACGCACGGACCAAGAGGCCGCCGAGTTCTACAGCGCTGCTGACACACAAAACGGCTGGCTGGCTCGCTAGCTAGCTAGCTGGCTAGCTGGCTAGCTCGCTCGCTCGCACACAGGCCGAAGAACCGACGTAGCCAGATATCAAAGATACGTATGCACGGTGACCGTCCAGATATTCTACGGGCAAGTAGATTTCCTACGAACGACATGTACGCGTCTAGAGGTGGCACGGACACCGGCCGCCCGCGCCGACACTGCGGTGCATACAGGCGGCCCTGTGCAAACGAAAAACTTGGAACCGTAGGGGAGGGACACGGGAAGACTAGATACGAGGCGAAGGTATGGCGCAGGAACACGCGTGTGGCCCATTCCACCATGACAAATCGCGCAAATTTGCCACCTTGGTTGTAGACCTCTTTTATGCTGATGGGACACTTTGGGCAGTTGGGTCTACAAGTTTGATCGTTCGGGATATCGTTGGATGGTTCGCGGAAATTTATTGTAGGCTAATTCCGGATGAGACGGCTTTGCCGGTGAAATGGCCAGGTCTCATTTAACACGACAAATGCCGCGCGATTTTATAGAGCAAAATACACAAAATGGAAAAAGTGTAATATTGAATCATTCGATTGAATTGCATATTCATATAGTTGGATGTTACCGCATTAGATAGCATTATTTATATCACCTGTGACCCCCATGACATTCAACGTGTTAACACCGGAAATTGCGATTATATTTTGCTTATGAAGTGCACTGATTTTTTAGATGAAATATTAGGTTACATTCAAGTTTTTGGTGAGTTTTATATGAATTTTGATGGGACTTCTTTCGGTTTCCGCTGCTTCGTGACGCGTATCGTTATTCTTTGCTACATGTCTCACAAAAAATGGTACCTTAGAAAAATTACGTGTACTACAATTGATAGTGGCAACGTGTTAAATTGTTAAATATTTACATTTTCAATTGTTTCTATTGGCATACTGAGTCTTGCTGTAGTCTATTTAATTGTTCTTTTTATATGTATTTACTGACAGAGTTGTATGTTCTCTTTTTGTTAAGTATCAATCATATGTGTGTCTCGAATTAATACGTTGTGACTGCCATAGTGGTCACCGGTGATGGCAGCTTCCTAATTGCTCGCAAACAATTAGAATGAGATCGACGTCGAATAAAAGTATTTACTAACTGAGTTAACTGAGATTAAGTAACTGAGACATGAAATGATGGTGAGTGACTAAGTCATGAAAATATATGTTTCCATCACTTTTCGCAAATCTATAGGGGATATATCGCACCGTGTCAAAGGGTTAAGCCCTCGACCGGGACAATTTACAAGACGTTGAATGATGAAACTTTCAATATTTTAGTAAGTAAACCATTGGACAAATGAAAGCAATTTTATTGTATAAAATGGAATATTTTCTATGATATTAATCATCTATTTCTTCGCCGAAAATTCGATTTACTTATTTTTGTTACATATTATACGATTCTCCAGGAACATTGGTGTCTTTCCCATTCAGAGTTGGAAATAATCAAGGAGGTAGTTGGATAACTTCGTTTCGCAGGACGAATGCGTGTGCATCGATGCCAATGCATTAATGCATTCAGCGGGATATTTTGCCGTGTAGAGAGTACGGCACGCCTGCCGCGCAGTTCTATTAGACGGGTTACCGATAACAAACGCAAGTGCACCCGAGCGATGGACGCCGGGTAAACGCATACCGTGTCAGAACGGCAGACGCGTACGAGTATATTCGCGTACGTAAGTATTGCACGAATCTATGGGTGTGTTACGATCGCAGGGCTATGGAAATGCAGTCAAGCTAAATCTTACAAGCGCTCCAATTACGTTGCAAATTGAAGAGCTCTTGTACGAAACATTGTAAGTGTTAAAATTGAAAAACTTCGTTTCCTTTTCATAATTATTTTGTAGCATACGATGTAAGTGTAATTTTCTTTTTGCTACTAGTTAGCTACAATAACAGTCATACTTAGTACTGATCATGTTAAACGATAATGGAATTATGACGTAACGTTTAACGTAGTGTTAGATAACTTTCTTTCTTCCTCAGAAAAATGCGATGTTCTTTTAATACTTCAATTGTAGAAAAAGAATTTAGAGTAGAAGTAAGAAAAGAAGGAAAATATTTTAGAAGGTTTCTAATGTTTGTAAAAAGGTATTTTAGATAGAATATTCCCTACAAATTGAAAAAACGTGAAATTATCGCCCGTTTATGTATATTGGTACAATTTCTCTGAATATTTAAATTTCGACCCGTTTGCCAAAATGATCTACATATTTGATACTTTCGAAAAAGTGAGGAAAAGACCGATCGATCTTTTTATTCGTTAGGCTAGCGTTAAATGGAGTTTATAATATTTAGGTTTCATTATATTACTGTGTAGACAATTATTGTGTTACTGTATAGGTAATTATTACGTTACTGTATAAGTAATTATTATATTACTCTACATGCAATTATTATATTACGGTGTAGGCAATTATACTACTTGTAGGTAAATATTATACTACTATACAAGTAATTGTTTTATTACTATATTGGCAGCGTATAGTAGAAACGTGAGAAATGTGCATGTTATACCAGCTTGGTCAACTTGTGGAAGACCAGCGTAGTTTGCAACTATGTCAACAAGACAAAATATAAATGTACATAGATAATGGTAAAAAACCTGGTGTGATAGTTTATGTTTTTTCTTTTTCTCTCGGTAGTCAGCTACACCAGCACTGTAATAATTATGTATGTGTATGTTGCAAGTGCAGGTTTGAAGGTTGCCCTGAACGCCCACTTTTTGCGCTATTTTATACTCTTCGATTTCAAGGCGCGCTTTAGATGTACTCAATAATCCCCGGTGAATACAAACTCTAAGCATACACCGTTGTAATCTTGCATTATCCAAATTATCATTGACGAATGCAACAATTATTGGGTCGATGCAAAAATTTTGACGTTTATTGTGCGCGGATAACAAGAATATTTTTTTCTTTGATACAAATAACGTCTGTTGTTGTATAAAGGACACTTTTTTCTTCCTTTTTTCTTATGTAGTTATGGTTTAGCCTGCGGACAGTTGAGCTACCAAACTAAATCTAAAAACTAAAAAGTCAAAACTTTCGCGTCAACACAATATATTGCATTTGAAATTAATTATTTCGTTATGAGGAGATATGGGAGAGAGTCGTGGAGTTTAGAAATTTATTTTCTAGACTGAATTTAACTGATTATAAATTAGATTTAATTTAGCGATCGACTTAATTAGGATACTTTCTTTCATGCCATAGAAATCAAAGAATCATATTTAAATATTCAAGAATGTATAGTGTGAACGTGTCTTTCGGAATGTCGTGTTTAGATGCGGTTAGTTAGGACGATTTAAATTCAATTTGATTGTCTGACGATTTTTCAAAAGCTGCTGAAATATATATATTTCCTACAAAAATGTATGCGGCAAGGGCATCTCGTTTTCCCCGACATTTGCATAATAATGCGCCACAAATCTAAAGGGAATTCAGGAAACAAGTTAGGTCTCGATGAATTACAAATGCGTTTACAGTTCGAAAAAAATAAATGACAACAGTGAATTAATTGTGTATTATGTAAATAGAGGAAAGCGTCCAGGAATGGAATTTCCAAAGTTGACAAACATTTAACATAACTGTTTTATTTGCATTGGTGTTTCATAGTATACCTATTTTAGATCTGAAGGGAAAAAATTGATAGTAAATTTTGTTGGGTCAAGGTCATAGTTTCAAAAATTTCAAGATCACTGAAGATTTATACTTAAAACACTTGTAGAATCAGCAATTAAAAGAACACTAATTCTCAATTTAAATTAAAGATTAAATAGATTTAAAAGCTGCGTTTACATCGATATTATCGATCAAATCATCGATAGAAGCTATTTAAGGCAGCTGTCTTCGATGCTTTCATTATAAAGTTACGAAAATCGTATCAATTTCAATTCATACAGCACATTTAACACTAGAACAATTAGGCAACTAAAGTCATTTATTTCGAAATTTCTAGAAAACCCAAAACAATGCATTCCTTGAAATTTGGAACGTTCCTTACGCTTGCACGTCTGCAAACAGACAACTTATTTTACAATTTCTTGAAAAAGCGTATTCCATATTTCAATATTAACGAAATAAAAATTCTGAAATGTATCACTTCAACACATCTGGTAGTTCTAGTGTTAACCCCTTGCCCTATAATATCGGACTCATTCCAAAGATTCCAAATATCGTTTAATAAATATAAACATCATCCAGCTCTTTCGACTTCTAATCAAACAATATATTCCTTACTAGCAACTTCTATAGTTTAGAATAAATCTGAACACAGAAACAGCATACAGCTTTTTCTTCCATTAATACACTATAGTTCTATCAAAAGCAACTAGGGAATCAAATCATAGTTCCAATATCAACAAACACCTCGCCAATTCTTCTACATTCATTACCAACACGATCAAAGCAATGCGCCAAGTATCAGCTCTAACATCAATGCTCCCCGCTTCACTCGTTGCTTCAACATAAAAGCTTCCACGATAAAACAACGAAACATATTCCCACACTTCCCTGTCGTCGATGTTCTCACCGGCTACCCTTACATCTACGCAAACCCAGCCAAAGCGGAAGAATTATCTTGGGCCAAGCGAAGATTCATTTTGCGCGATGACTCCCGAGCAAAATACAGAGTTCGGAGGAGAAATATCGCGGACACGGTCATGAATAATGTAATTAGGCTAGCTGCCGCCTTTCCGTTGGGTCATGTTTGCGTACGAATGTACAACGCGTCGCTGTTAACGACAGGACATTTTTATCGGCCCCCATGCGAACTCGTGCTGCGGGCGCAGCTGAAGGAAACCAGAGTGGAAAAAGGTATTACCGGTGACATTATGGTAATCGTAGGATCGGCCCCTTCGGGCTCTTCCCTGTTCTTCGCCTCCCCCTGCATTTCGTGGGCCCACCTACGAGGAATTTCTTTTTTTCGGCGGAAGAGCGTTGTTTAACCGGAGGCGGGTTCCGTTAACACGCCGACTGCCACGGAAAACATGAACGTTTTACGTATCACTTATTCCTTCGTAGCAAAGATAAAAAGGAACAATTATTAATGATTTACTACCGCAATGCGTACGTTACACTGTTATCTAGTTATTTACGTTGTCGAACAGTTTTATTCGACGTCGGTTCTTTTATGAATTATAATTGTTTTCAAGTGATTTCGAAGTTTCGGTCCCATAGTACCACTGTGGCAGCGAAAGTATTAAGCGACCCGGCACACGTCACTCGCGATACGCACTATTCGGCCACGTCAAACATTCGTCAACGCGTATCTTGCTGGTCTTTTTCGATGTATTAGGTTGGTAAGAAATTAATCTCTTCGCCTGCAATATCGTGACAGACTCGTGACGAAAATTTCAAACTGAATTTGAGAAATCGACGTGGTATTTATATTGTTTGAATATAAATTATATATCAGTTTTCTATTATTAATTATTAACCTTTCAAGTAAACGTGGACATAGGATAAGCATACAAATTGTGTCTTTTACTAATAAATTATTAACGATAAAATAGTTGCATTGATTATGGGTAAGAAATAAATCATAGGGCAACGGGTTAATGTCGGTTTTCCAGTTTTCGAACCTCGACGCTTGATTTTGGGAGAACAATTCACTTCGTTCTGTTTATCTGTAATATAATTTTACAGTGCAGATGTCGCTCTGCATGCTGATAGGTACGCTTTCGTTTTTATTGTTAATTTCTGCTCACTTCATGTTATTGAATTAACGCTAAAACTACCAGATGGTCCAACATGACCCGTCAATGTTTAATAATGCAATTATTAAAAGCATGTTTCTGTGAGAAATTATTAAAGAAATTTATCTAGCAATACACAAACTGAATTTTAAATCAATTAAAGTCTCAATAGATACACTTTTGGAATTTTTATAGAGAAATTTCAAAAAGACCATTTAAGTGTTCGGTAGTTTTAATCTTAAAAATGAATAGGAACCGAATTCGTATAATATTCTTGTATGAGTATAAACTGAGTCATAAGGCTGCGAGAACGCCTCGCAATATCAATGACGCATTTGGACGAGACATCGTGAATGAATGTTCGGTGCTACGTTGGTTAAAAAAATTTCGATTAAATCCGGCATTGGCCAATCGGGAAGGCCCAATTCTTCTACACGACAATGCTCGGCTACACGTCACACAATCAACGTTACAAAAGTTGAACGAATTGGGTTATGAAGCTCCGCTTCGTCCAGCATACAGTGGCGTTCAAAAGTTCCCGGGTCGTTTTTGGAATTTTTCTTTGATAGGATGAGTTTAAAAGGATGTTTGTTAATATAATAAATAAAGACATATTTACGTGGATGAATACTACAAAAGAAATCGTACTATTTTGTTTTCATAGTTGTGAATTTAAAGAATAACTAAATTGGCGTGTTCTAAAGTTTATTTTTATTACTATTTATTCTTTGTTTCTAAAAAAATATGTATAAAGAATAAACGGTGTTGTCTGACATCATAGATGATGTCCTTTATATACCTTAATAACGAAAAATTCTTAAAGCCTTTATTATGTAAGAAAAGTTCCAAAAATTGAGAATTGTTGCCAACCGATGACCACTTTTTCAAACATCTCGACTACTACTTGCAAGGGAAGATGTTTACTAACCAAGCAGCTACAGAAAATGCATTCAAAGAATTCATCAATTCTATAGTTCCTAGGTTGGCGAGAAAGTTTCATCGTTTTTTAGGGAAAATTAAATTTTATATATTTAATTGCAGAAGGAAAATTAATTACTGATATATTACTGTATTTTGTAATCTTCATATATTTATTAACTAGGTAATTTACGCCGGATGTAAGGGCAATTTTATCCTCTGACTACAAAGAAGAAGCTAATAATAAAAACCTTCTTTGGACCGTTCAACTTTAGATGGTCCAAAAACATAGCATAAATTTTTCTGGCGTTATGACAAAATTGGAACTCATAAAGCATAGAGTGCCGAAAATGAATTTGACTTTCATTCATGATAAACGTTAATTTTTCAAAATTTAAAGATCACAAAGCAGTTCGAATTAAAACATTGAAATTCGATAATATTTCAAATGTCTTCATTCAAAAAAAGGGATAATTGAAACGGTCACGTATGTATCTGACAATTAGCATTTCCCATGAGGGGTCCGAACTTCTTTTTATCTACGACGAATGCAGTAGGTGTGAAAATAGGGCCCGAAACTCATTCATTTGCATGTAAGAGGGATGAAAATAGGATGATCCGTTCTAAACGTTGAACGTCAGCCGTGACTAAAGAAACAAGAACATCGAAAGAAAATGAATATCCTAAGCAACAGCAGTTCCTTGCAGAAGACAAAGAAATATTATATTCTGTTTCATCAAACTGAAGAGCAACCAACTACGTTTGCTAGTGCTTTAGTTGAACTTTCCACGTTTCTTGCATTTGCTATTGAAAACAAGAAAAAATAAGCAGGTCAGATAAAAGTGCTTGTGAATTATGTACACGATAAGGTGCAGTCGATGCAATGTCGTGAGGTATTGAGTAACATGAAGAAAATAATTAAGGTTTCATTAAAAATGCAGATATCGAAGTACACTGCCTCATATACAAATTGAAATAACTATCGAAACTAACTAGAAGCGAGCAACATTACATTTATAACACAACCAATGACGTACAATGTCCTCATTAATTAATGAAAAGAAGTTTAATTGTAAAATGTCATCGCAAAAAAGTTTTCTTTGAAAATGGACTAAGTCCATTTGTAGTTAAAAAATCGTTTATTTTCTTTAATAATTTTATTAATTATTATTGCATGATAAAATTTAACAAGTTTATGGTTTTATAAACATTACTCGAATTGATGAAAGTTTGCTAATATTTTTAAGCCGACTAAAACGCAAATCCTTAAATATCTCAATGTACGAAAAAATGAACTTCTGCCATTAAAGAAGAAAAATGGCTCAATTTATAATATTTCTGTACTGACCTTTGGGCGAAATTGTTAGTTATCGTTCGACCATGAGTGCAGTGGCAGCAGCGTGTAGCAAAATGGAAGCTCAGTCGACCTACATTTATAGCCATTCGCGGGGGTAGTAGTCATGGTCACTATCACCCCCGGGGACCAAGCACCCCTGATATTCGACCTATCATATTTCGATGTGTTATCGGGAAAGGTGAAAGAGCAGTAATTATGTATATAAGTCACAATGAAACGTGTACCTCGTCACGTCGAAACGTTTAGTTAATCGGAAGATTTCCTACGATTATGTAAGTTTTTTATCGGTATGACTGGTCTTATGTGATTACTCTTAATAGATCGCATAGTCAACGATTCGACGGCCGCAAGAATTTTCAAATTATGCGTTTCAAATGTGCCATTTGATGTTATCGACTCGCTGCCGTTCGGATGAAAATTAATTGGAAATTATGAGTTATGTGCATGCGGGTGTTTGAGAATTTGCATCACTCTTCGTCCCTTGACTCGATAAACCTTTGCTTATAGGGGTTAGCGAAAATATTGGGCTAAAACAATCAATAAATTTTATTTATAATAATGTTTCCAAGTTATAGTATTACAAATTAGTTATTATATATATCGATTTATTCATATAAAGCATAGTTGATTTATTATTATTAATTATTTCATGATCATTATTATTATGAACCTGTGACTCTTCATACATATATTATAAAATAAATGGAAGAATCGAAGTGGAAATATTTATTATTTATTTTAAATATTTTCCTAAAAATTTTAAACGTGACATAACTTTTTAGGTAAAATAAAGTCCCATTCATTTATTAGAAAAAAAAATTCGAACAATTCAACAAACTAGTAATTAAATCGAAAATTTACACTGAATATTATATTTCGATGAAATGTTAGATATATTCAATAATTGAATGTATTCGGGGGATTCACATTGATGTCTTATTATAACTGAATTCGTTGCGGAGTCGTAGTTTTTTGCTTGACTGTCTTTAGCAAAATTATCATCTAATCATTCCAAATTCACCGAAACAGATATATGACACGTGTGATACGAGGCGAAGCTAACATATTCTTTATCGGAGCCTGGATTTAATAAAATCAATAATAACGCCCGAATCGAATGTTACAGGTTCATACGTTTAATAACAGGCGAGGAAGTTACGTTATTATTTTGGAAGGGTATTGAACATCGAGATTGTTCATTAAAGTTCTATAGAACGCGCGTGTAAGTTCAAACAGCACTGTGAGGCAGCAATTAACATGCTCTTATTCGGTGCATGTTTAAATGGTACGATTAACTACATCGAGGTCGACAAATTATGGCGAAAACTTCATTAGCAGCAGTGGCAAATTCGACCCTTTAAAGCCCTGAAGCTAATAATTAATTAAAATCCCTGATTTACAACAAATAACAAGTACATCATTTTTCGGTCACGCTAGATTTCTTTGGTCAAGTAATAATTTTAAATCACATATTTCTAAATTTTCATAAATGAGTAATTCAAAGTAGTATAATAATAGTTTGTATATTTTTTATTGCTGAGTTCTCAAAACAAGAAGCTTTTGTAAATTATCCTTGAACTAATTAAACCTTAACCCTTTGCACGCGAGAGGCGACTTTTAGTATTTAAGTACTATTTAATTCAACACAGAAAAATAATAAAATTAAAAATTCAGTATTAAATGTTAAATAAGGTATCAATATATGAAATATATTATTCTGCTCCTTAGTTTATGCAAGATGACTCTTTATGTATATTCCAAATAATATTGCTAATGTTTCGTCAGAACATAATGAATGTTCATAATGAAAATTTTTGTCGAAGGGTTGATATTGCAATGTTATTAACTATGGAATACAAATATATTCTACTTTTATATTTATCACTATCTTTAGCTGATTTCTAGTTGTCTTATTTACTTATAGATTTTTATATAAAATGTTACGATATTGTCTATAGGAATGTATATTATATCATAAATGTATTCATTCTGAATGAAAAATACATATCATTTCCGTTCACTCGTGTTCGTATGCGCATTCTTGGTTAAGAAATCGCCCGGTTAATAGGTTAAAATACAATTATATAGCTTTTGAATGGTTCTATTTGCGTCTTGTCACCTTATCAATGACAGAGGTAATAAATGCTTGCAATTGCCTATGCATAAACAAGTGCACATAATTTGCATTAATTCTCGTCATTAAGTTACGAACCTCTTTAGCTCGTCCTAAATAGTGCTGTGTTTTTCTAATATACACTGTGGAGCACAACGTTAGCACCAGCAATATATAAAAAAACCTTTTAATTAAGAAAAAGTAAATCAGCAACACCAATTGTATCACTCGAGGGAAAGAGATCACCGCAGGTAATGAATTCCAAATGAGAAACGTGAAACTCATCTACATGTGTATCAAGATAGAATCGACATCTTCATTTTGTAGTGTTTTTTTGTAACTCACTGTTGCAAAAGAGTTGCCAGTCATACATTTTTTGCATAATTTAAATATGGTAATGCACGATAAATATCTCAATGATAAAGAGCAAAGTATAACTTCATTGTATAAAGAAGAATAAATAGCAATCCAAGAAATTGGAATATCCTTAGGCAGACTTAGACTTCTCATGAAGATATTTAAATTATTATAAAAGAGTTTCATTAGATATACAAAACGTAAAGTAGAGTAATTAACAAAACAAAGTTGTACTTTAACCCCTTATCATAGAATATCGTGCCAGGTTCTCAAATTGAAATGAATAAAAATAAATCTCAATTTTCTTCAGTCCAAATTAAATGTTATATTTCTGTTGTTAATTATTATACTTCAAAGTAAACGTGGATATAGTGGAATATGGAGTTTTCCTTCTTTTCTAGTGAATTATTAATGACAAAGTGATTCTTAGTGGTGCAGTTATGAAATAGATCGTAGGTTAAGGAGTTAATGTCGAGAAACAAATGGTTAAAATCACCAATAAAATATTAAAAAATTACCACAATTGCAGACTAATAGATATTCTCATTTAACATGGACACTAGCACAAGCTTAGCAGGAGCAGGTGTCCAGATGTCACTCGGTTGGATGAAAGCGATGAGCACAATAATTCTGTTAGTAACGTATTATATAAAATATGTTTCTTCGGTTGGCAATGTTAAGTGTATCGCGTATGAAATGTTTTCTACATCTGCATATATGTGTGACACGAGCTTCGTTATAAGCTGACTACAATATATCGATAACTTTCTTCGACAATCAATATTAAACGAAAAAATGTGTAGGAATCGAATTTATTTGTACCGTGGAATATCTCATATTTTACTGCTTTTTATAGGATTATATTTAAATACTAATAAATTCGTGGAAAATATCCATACATAAATATTCACGAGTCGGTGTCCCATATATATTCAAACAAGGAATTTATTTAATAAGAACCATCTGCTACGTTCGAATAGCTTCTGCAGATCCAAAGTTTGAGCGAGGAACTTCGTTAGAAATAAAAAAAAAATTCCATACCGTGTATATGCTTGCTTGTCAGAAACGTAGAAGCATTCTAAACGGAGACCGATAAGAGCCGCATTAGGTAGTTTTCAATGCATTAACTGCGTTGAGTTTCAAGGACCCAGAGTTAAAAACGATAGGACTTGGACGTAGTGCTGTCTTATACAGTAAACGTTATAACAATAAGGACCTATAAAAAATTAATACAGTGCTCTGATAATAAGTGACCTATGAAAACAAATTAACATAGTGTTCTAAGAATAAAAATCTATGCAAACAAATTGACCTTCTATAGTCCAGACTTTTTAAGTTGAAAACTAAAGTTTATCAGTTTGAAAGATATTATGACACTGAGTATAACGTACAAAAGTTATATGAAACATAAATATTTTAGATAAAACATACTTAAAGAGTTCCATAGGAAATTTCAGTGAATATCTAGCATCATTGTTTATCACGAATCGGGTAATAACAATTTGCAGAACTATGGGCAGTATTAAAATCTATAGTTTTTTAATAGTGTTTCCAAACGTAAAAATTTATTGATTATGATTCAGTTTCGAATGGAAAATACTTTTTTCCTAACAAACTTTATAAAAAGCACTACACCTATTTATATATTTTTTTTTAAGTACCTAGATGTTGTGCAACTTTGTACAAGTTTCGCATAAATGCATAAATATTTGCAGTCTAATCATGATTTTCAGTTTCTTGAATTTTTTCCATTGCTGGAAACGTTGTGAGATCTGAGTGAGGAAATCGATGGGTGATGAAAGGGGGCAAATACAAAAATGGCCAGGGACTGTAACGCATTAAAATGCGGCCCTGCTTAGCTGGTGTTCATTGTTGCCCAGGGATGAGTCACGGCCACGAATTTTATCTTGCCTGTGTTCGTTTTCAAGATGGAAGTGGAAAAAGTACGAAGCTTAGCACCTGATTAGTTATTAAAAGCCGAGGTGCCGGAGGTCATCGGCTACATCCGGTGTTCAGTGTCGTGAAGGCAGCGCAATACCTTTGACTCGATTGTGTCGTGGCTGCACGTGTTTCGTGTCGCAAAACGTACTTTATAGGTCATTAAAAGAATTCAACAAGTGTTAGAATTCAGTCGAGGCTCGATTGTTTTTCATCTTGTACAAATTTTTAATAAATAAGTAATGTGCTATAAATGTAATTTTGATTTTACATGTTTCATTTTAGTTGATTTTATAACTTGATTACATACGATGTTTCATTTGCTTATACTACTGGCAAAAGTTTTCAAATGTCGCAATATCTAAATAGAAATACTTTGATTTCATATGAGTTACATGTACAGATTTTCGTAAGTTTCTGCGGGAAAATATTTTCATACTTCGTTAACAGAGGGATTAGATACAGTTCGTGTATAAAATAAACTACACGAGTCACTATTAAATTGTTATTTATAATTGTTCTAAATTTAAAATAACAAGTTTTATTATCACTATTTAATTGCATGGTACAAACAAATAATAAAAGACACACGTAAGATAAGAAGTTTTTAGTGAAACGTAAGTATTGGTAGATTTTTTATTTTGCGACATTAATTGTGGTCACTATTAATTTAATATTTTTATAACAATCTTTAATGTCTCTATAAAATTTTGATGCAAATTTTTACAGTACTTACACGACTGTCATTTGACAATAACCCTACATTCAATTTATTCATTCATTTATCAAAGTTAATTGGTAAATTCATCAATATAAAGAAAAAGTGGGTGTAATGATGCAGATGTAAATGCAGTATAAATGAGAAGACAATAAGAAGCAACAATTTCAGAAAAGGAAACTATACTGAAGTTATAAAAAGAAGGAAACTCCTATTTTACTTTGCAACAAATTCTCCGCGAAGTGATCATTCGCAAAAATCAATGAATCGACATAGCAGGGAAGTTACGAAAGTAGTGAAAAAAATTCTCGTGTAACTTCCATAAAAAGAGCTGCCAAAGTAAAACATGCAAATAATGTAAAATTATACCTATATCTATCCGGAAATAATAAAGGGAATATTAAAATTTTTCAATTTTATAGTCAAATAAAAATATAACGCAAACGTAATATCGACTGAGACTCGAGCTACATCGTTCTAACAATTAAATATAGAGATGGTAGTGTGTTGGCATGCGGATGTATGAGCTCTTTGGATCTTGCAGGTTTCATGTTTATAGACAGTATAACGAATACGTGAGTTTATTTCATTACTTTGATTTAACACGATTTAGGGATTTTCCTCTTTTTGCAAGATTTACTTCGATTTAACACGATCATCGAAATTCTAATATCAACTTAATCGATCGTGTAAAAACAAAATGAAGTGCACTGTGAACTGTATTAATAAAAAATGCTTCAAGAAATCTGTGGAACTATTTATCAATTTCGTTTCAATATTGCCTTTTGTAGGTCTATGTATTTACCTTCACCTTTTCCTTTGTTTTCTAAAATGTCACTATTATTATTTTTCGTTTAACACAGAGAATTACTGCATCTCTCAAAATAACAGGTTTCAGTTCTCTTATTTAGCAATTATTGCTACTCCTTTATTAATCGTAATAAGTATTCACAGTTCCAGTGTTAAGCTGTGTGCAATAAATATGTATTTCTAAAATGTATACCAGCTTTTTTCAATATTTTTTTTCATTTTGTACTGCTAGACTACGCGATTTTCATTCGTCTAAAACGAATCCACGTGGAATGGATACTCCATGTAAACAGAACTCTGTACATATACTTTATTTTCCTAAAATACAGAGCGAATAACACATACACAGTGAGTGTCCCATAATGTCGACACTCGCTCAGTTGAGCCATTGGTTTGCCCAAAGGAGGTTCCAGTATATATGGTCGGAAGCGAGGGAAAAGCGAAGGAAACTCCATGAATGGTATTTATGATACCGGTGGAAGAGAGAGGTTGGACCGATCCTTTGTTGGCCTAAGATATGAAATAAAGTGCGAGGCTACGGTTATCGGCTTATCTAACATTCCTAGTGAACGTACCTATCACGCTAAACGATGCGACATCGATGTGGCTTTTACAACTGTTTCCTACACTATTCCACATCGCGATCACGCTGATTCGCACGAGGATTTACCAATCTCCTCTTTTTTTGCGTACGATTTTACGAACGTGACTTGAATCGTACACTTCATTCTATTATTCCTAAAAGAATTGATGCTCGTTTATTTAGATTGTGGAAACTAGAGATTCGGTAGCAGGTAATTGGGGTACATGTCAGTGTGATCGCATCAATCAAAATCGGCGTAAACATTTACAAAATAATATTTCTAAAATCCAATATGCGCCAATTCGACGCGTTCCATAAACCTAGTGTTAACACTAAAACTACTGGACGGGTCAAATTGACCCACTTCAGAATTCTTATTTTGCACCTATTTCAATTATGAGGGCGTTTTCGCGAAAGATTTGAAATTATATTTGTGTATTTGCGCAGATACAAGACCAGGAGATTCTTTGAATCTCAAGAAACGTGTTGTATTGATTTTTATTAAGAATTAGAAATAAGTCACTCTAATTGCTCAGTAGTTTTAGTGTTAATGTAATTAATGCTGCCTTCGTTCGAAAATATGGTACACATCTCTTAAAAAATGATGAAAAAATGAATTTCTCAAAAACGAAAGTAATATTAACCTATGTTTTTGTGCTTATTTCTAAATAAGTGGTTTCTAGGTAATTAATAAACAAATGGACGGAAATAGTTTTGCATATGTCAAAAATAATAAACAACAAAAAGATTAAATTAAATATTTTAGACAAAATAAAGTGGCATAGCATTTACTCCAAAAATTTCTTAAGAAATAATGAAAGTAATAATGTTAATCTAATCTTTATTTTTAAAATCATTTTGGGTATTTAACACTCTTAAGGTATTGATAATCACAACATTTAAAAAAATTAAAACTCGTCATTTTGACGGATGCGAGAATTACAGTGCTAAATTCCGTTTGTACTAAGATTATTATTTGATACGTTCAAAAAAGAGAATTTACATATTTTTTAAACTAATATTCCAAGTTTGTCATAAGCATCGTTTAATTTCGAAATCTGAGAACTTTGTTAAGATTTGTTTTCTTGTGATTCTCAATCAGGTTACGTATCGATACCTATTATGTTCATATTAATCCAACTAAAAAAACATTGAATAGCATTAAATCTAAAATAATACCTTATGGTCTATTAAGTACAAAATTGACTGTTCTATCGAACAAAGAAAAACCCAAAACGAACAGGAAGAAATAGAAACAAAGCGCAAACAATACTTCAATCAACTTGCAATCGGTATTGGCGTGTAAACGTCTGCGTCACCTTCGAAGTTTAATAATGCACTGCGACAAGCAATTTAATGACACTCGACCGTGGATTAGATTATTAATTGATACGTTTAAAAAAGGAAATTTACATACTTTTCAAACTAATGTTCTCAGTTTGTCATAAGCATCGTTTAATTTAGATATCTGAGACCTTTGTTAAGATTTGTTTTCTTGCGATTCTCAATTAGGTTACGTATAGATACCTATTATAGTAAAACCGATCGGAAAAAAATAGAAACGAAGCGCAAGCAATATTTTAATCAGCTCGTAATCGGTATTCGAATGTAAACGTCTGCGTCACCTTCGAAACTTAATAATGCACTGTGCCAAGCAATTTAATGACACTCGATCGTGAATTATTCTTACGTGGATGATCTAACAGAGAGTTACCGTCTTTCGAACGTTAACGGAGTTTTGCGACTAGCCGAGGATGCGTGGTTTATGGATCGTGCAACCGCAACCAATTCTTAAGGCGTGCTCATTGTTGAGTCCTTTTTTTTCCACTTTTATGAAGCATGCGCGATGCGTTGTTTCTGCATACGCGGGCGCCATAAAGTTCAGGAAAGTTCTGTTCGCCGTGAACTCCGAGCGAGATGTATGTTGTATGCACGGCTAACAGCTGCGTGTACACTTTTCAACTTCTTGGTAAGAAGGCTGATAAAACGTACAAATTATTATTGGAACACTTCCTAAATTCCTACGTCGTGTGTCATTTAATTTGTTTTAAATTAACGCGCTAATGAATGAATGCGTGGCGAAAAATATATTTTCAAAAAGAGTCAAATTAATCATCATATGGAGAAAATGAAGGTATAAATTAATCGAATTTGTTATCTCAAGTAAACTTGTGTTTATAATTTTTAGTTTGAAAAGAAATTCTGTATTGATAAATTGATCTATAGGAGAAATAAATATTATACAACATAATAGTTAATGTGTTATAAGATTGTAGAATATTTAACATTTTTTAACAATTTTCTTAAGGTTTCTTCTTTTACGAAAAAGATAGAACTTAACGAAAAATATAAATAATTGAAGTTGTATATTTTTCAGTATTGACTTTTTGAATATATTAATTGGACAGAATATTATCCTGGAAAGACCGAGGAAAAGACGATTTAAAAATAGCTTCACTTTTCTCGTGCAGTATATTTCAAGATCATTTACTGTCAGTTATCAAGGCAATAACAAAAGACAATAATAACTCAGTATAAAATTAGTGCAATAATTTTTAATGAATTGACGTGAAAAATATACTAAGAATTTCATAATATTCTATAATTTTTTTTTTATATAAATGTTGCATGACAAGTCAAGGATAGAAAAGATTTTCTTGTTTACAGTAACTCTTCATTAACAATTTCTCATTATTCTTTACTTTCACTAAACATCAAATTACAATAATCTTCACAAATAATCTCAATATTCCAAACGACTGTTTCACCAGTACACTATCATCCCAAGCTAACAAAGAAATTACAACTAAACAAAATGTATTTCTAATTACACAAACGACCACTGACCACAAATTCGAAAACTTACCCATCGCCAATACCAACGAAACTACAATTTCGAATTCTCTATACAAAACACATAACTCCACGAGAGAATTGTTGGTTCCCGGCGTACACCGAAATTCGCCTATTTTTAACACCGTCTTTTCACACCATAGGTTTCAGTTTATCAATCCAGGGGGCGAGAGATTATTTTTGAGCGCGAGAGGCGTTTGTAAGTCAATATACCTACCAGGCACGATTGTAACAGTCGAAGTTTATGCGACAACGCAGCGTGGACGGGATAGAGCCGGTACGAAGAAGCCCGAGATACGGGAGGGAGTGTTTAGCAGATTTGTATCTGCATCATCAGCTGCTACTTAGCATATACGCGGCGCGGCGTATGAAAGTGAACCAAATGTGAACAGTTCGTCACACCGTAGAACAGTTTATGGATTCCTTTCATTGAATATTCTCCGAGGTGGTTTTGTAGAAAGCGGTGCTCGCTGTTATCGCGTGCCACTTTTTCTTGTTGCGTCGAAAACCTTCTACTTCTGATTGCAACCCATGAATATTTAAGCTCAGATAAAGAGCTGGTAATCTTTATAGTTTTCGTTGGTTCCGCTGTCATGTTAAATACAACGCGCTGCTGGAAAAATTGATGTATCGTTGACTTACCGTGCCTTTCGGCTTCGCGTTCAGCTCGACGACGGTCCTTTGAAGCTCGCTGTTTTGTCGACGCAGCAGGGAAATCTGTAAACGATAAGAACGTGAAGGTACTGTTATACGTTAACGATACAACTACCGAGCGGTTAACACTAAAACCACCGGACGGGTCAAATTGACTCATTCGAGAATTCTTACTTTACAAGTATTTCAATTATGAAGGCGTTTTTGCGAAAGATTTGAAATTGTATCTGTGTATTTGCGCAGATACAAGGCTAGACCCTTCGAATCTCAAGAAACATATTGATCTAATTGTTATAAAAAATTGGAAATAAGTCACTCTGATTGCTCGGTAGTTTTAGTGTCAATGTGACGAGATATCTTGGTTTCTTGGATGGTATGAACGAGATATCTCGTACATTGTAATGAAAGGGTTAACCAGTTAGCTGTCGCTGTCTTTTTAAAAAATATGTATCTAAAATATACCGCAGGAAGTAAGCGATGACGAGTGTACTCGTAACCCAAATCTTGCCATTTGTTCGTGGCGATTGTATTCGTCAAAAACAGCTAACTGGTTAACGCATTCGCAACTGGGAAATTTGACGCATTTCTAATATTCATTTGTGATATACAGAATAAAGAAAATTTTAAGCTAGTTGCCGCAAAGTTCTGGCGTTAAAACGGGGACAAAAATTAGAAAATTTATTTGGAAATGTTCATCTTGCAACGATCTGTTGTTTGAAACGTAGAATGATCTGTTAAAGAAGTTGCAAATAGAGAAGAACAGCAGAATACAACATTTTGAAAGTTATATTTGAAAAGCGTTAATATGCTTAATATATAATCTTTATAAAAATGGTAGCAATAGATTGCTTTCTGCCTTCTTTATGCATTTACTATGCTATTCGAGTAAAATTATTTATTTTTCAAATCATTTCGGATGTTTCACGCTTTGAAAATATCAATAATTGCGAAATAAGGAAACAGAGACCCGCCATTTTGACGGGTGCGGTAGTTCTCTAACGTTAACCCCCTGCAGTATGGTTTGTTTTACAACCGCGTTCGATAAACCTGTTTCATTGATTATAATTCGTTCGAAAACGAACAAAAATTCACGTTCATTCTACCTCTACCCTAAATCAGTATATAGAACTGATAATAGAGGTGTCGAAATTTCTCGAAATGTTTAAGTATTTCATATTTTTCGTCGGTTAGAGGCGTTTAGAAACTTTTCTTAGAACCGAGCGATATTATTGATATAAGAACAAAAAATCGGTATCGGATATGGCGACAGGAAAAAAAAACGAAAAAAGAAACGTTGACACGAGGAACGCGGTAATCACGCTACGGACTTAAATATTGGTAACCATAATCAGAAGGAAGTCCGATGGTACGGTGTGGGCACAGGGTTTGTACGATGCGCGTTTCTGTTTGCCTTCGTTATCTCAGGTTTGCGTTGCGATAACCGCCCTTCCCCTTCTCCAAACGATATACCACCTATGCCACACCATCTTGTACCGCCACTGGGAGCAATGAAAGCGAAACGATTCGAGTCGTTTTAAATCTATACTCGAGCATTTCGAATAAATTACGTTCGTTGATATTTTTGTTGGTTCACGGAAATCTTCTAAGTAGGGACATCTATGGTGCTTTCAATGTTAAGGTAAAGTTTTATTTAATAAAATTTCATACTGTAATTATACATCATGGAAAGTGACTAACGATTGGCAATGACAAAATATTGTAATTGATAATAGCAATTAATGTTTTAGGATTGATTTAATTGTTCTATTCTTAGTTCTGAGTCACGGAAGATTGATTTTATTGAACGAGTGTATATTTTAAAGAAGTGAATGTTTTATAGAGTTTAAAATATGTTGTTTAATTATTTTGTAATATATTAATTACTTATAGAGTACTTTATGAGTTTCTACTAAAAGTTACAATGGCAAGTTAATGTTTTCTATCATAGTTTTAAAGTGCATCGGTTCTGTTACAAATTAATGTTTTGAAAATGTTGTATGTTATCCAAATATTTTATTTAATGAAAACACTTGTGATATATTTCCATAAAAATAAAAATCATTCATTCATAAGAATACCGTTTGAAATTTCTTAAAAGAAAGAAAATACATGGATGGATCAGTAAGTTGTTATGTGATTCAAGATAATGTGCAAAATAATAATATTATCTTTTACTGTATTTTATAATTTATGTATGAATATTTGAACGTTGCTTATCTTTATAGTCTATCGTTAATATTCATTTCTTACTTAGATTTCTATATGTAAATATGAATAAATTACCATTCAATACAAGATTGCCTAATTATGAATTATTTCTTACCATAAAATTTATATTATTTTATTATATTAAAATTATACAAGTAGAATTAACATATTACATTTCTCGATGTAAGACGAGGTCAAAGCAGAAATATATATTACTGATACTAACAACGTTTTATTAACATATCATCAATAAACGATGGCGAGTGGTGCTAAAGAAGAATGCAGTACTAAACATGGAAAGAACTATTATTTAACGATCCAATTATCTTTCATTTTATTTTGTGGTATCGCTTACAGGTAACCAGCGTGATAGTTAATATATAATATAATAGTTAATGAGGGATTATATTATATATTAAAATATACATAATATATAAATATCTTCATATAGAAATTTTACTCAAATTAATTATTTAGACATTATTCTCCCATCAAAATGTACACAATTTTCAATTTCGAAAGGTAAGTATGAAAGTTTCATCTTATTGTTTGTATAAATGAAATTTTATCAAAATAATTGACGTTGCTAGATCCTCTATATTATTAATGTTTTCTGCGATAAAATAATAATTGAAATGGAATGTAGAAAGACATAGAATTAGTAAGTAATGTTTTTGAATAAGTCTAATTTATAAACATGCATTTATAAACATTACATAGCATAGTTTTAATTTCCGAATATTCTATCATTTGAATGTTTAATATCGTTTCAATAATTCTGGACAGTCGTGCCGGTTCTTCTCTTTGTACTTCACGCTTACATTGTTACTGGTCGCGCCTTAAATTCGTATAAAATCAATGGGGATTTCGTATATTAACACCGTAATGATACACGTGAATCTAAGGGGGACAGTAATGGCGACACGAGCATTGTTAATACAAACGAAAAGGCCTTGATATCGCTATCTATCGGTTCCTAGAACAACAGAGGGCATGGTTCTGAGGTTTACCACAAAAGCACGAACGAAACATGGTGTACGCTTTCGGTCTCTTATGCTTCCACAAATTGTCCGCGATAACAAACCGGAACGACGTGACCGTGCAGACTTCAATGACCCCCCTTCCTCTGCCCCAACCCCTCCGCGAGAACTATTTTTGCACGGTGAAACGATTGCACGTCCGAAGGTCGTTCCGAGTAGCAATATTTTATGAAAGAAATACGACAATTATGGACAAATGAAATATTTACGAGGCCAATTGTGAATAGATTTTTAATGGAAATCACGGGTACAATTTATTTGTTCAAAGGAACGTGTGCATCGAAAGTAATGACTGGAGTATCTTCACGCAAATTCCAATTTTGAGAAATCAATTTATAAGGAGAGCATAGATCTCGTATATTAATTTCTTCTTTCCATTACAAGCACTTATGAGTACTAAATAATAGGAAAGTTTACAAAGTTTTCGTTTTACGATTATTTAAATACAAATAAATGTAACCACTGAATAGAATCACGTGGTAGTATTAAGAATCTAAATATTGTAAAAATTCGTTTAACATATTAACAATAGTAATGACATGAATATATCACAATGTTGATTAAAATATTTTAATTTATTTAATAGATTTTATTTACCCGTGAAATCAATGGGAACATTAATTCCTAGTTGTTTATTTATCATTTATCACACGTGTTATTTAAATCGTAAATTTCGAAGATATCTAATGAATTTAATTAAAACAATTTCCAATGAGAACTCGATTGTATTTTGCTTTAAAAAAATGAAATGCATAGTAACTATATAGACGTACATTATAAATTAAATTGAAGAGTCTGTGTTAGCAGTGATTGAATATTAAAAAATAACTCTTTCGTTACGTAAGTTCAAGTTACAAGGAATCCTGGATAATAAAATATATGTAAATAGCAATATGAAAAATGTAATACGGGCAATTCTAAATTACACGCTCCACGTATCGAAGCATAGTTTCGTATCGCTCCTTGCCGAGGGTTGAAAGGACTCGGGGTTGGTGTGATGCGAGATAAGGTAAACGTATTGACATTACACTCAATCCCGTTTATTACGGAAAGCAACATCTGTTAAAATAATTTAACAACCGGCGGGTAACTGTATCCTTATCAAAGTGATCGCCATCTGCGTGGGTGCCAAGGATTCGTAATAAAGTCGATAGCTGATTACAGCACAGCTTTCATGACTGTAAGGAAGTTACTACGAACAGCGTTTCCGCATGAAACGATATTTCAACATCTTTAAAAATGTACTTTACTTTCCAACGATATGTGTAATGATAAAATGTAAATAATGTAAATAAAAATGGATAATAATCGATACAGATTGTTTAAATTGAAATAACACTTACTTCAGCGTCTCTTGACTTGAGTAATTCTTGAAGTTCAACGCACCTTTCGTTCGCTTCATTCAACGCTCTCGATCGTTCGTCTGCACACAAAGCATAATTCACGAAAATATTATAGATAAATCTACTTAAATAAAACTTCAATTTTAAACGATGCAGTTTGACAGATTGAATTTCCCGCCACTTTGTGGCGACCTCACTCGATAAAACAGACCCTTATATTGACAGTCGTCAGTAACCTCCTACGTTATGCGACAATAAGTAGTAATTCACCGGAATTAGATGATGATTAGAAGTATATTATGCGTACCTATTTCTTCTACAATGCCGTCTGATAAAACTTCTTTCGTAAAGTTTGATATCTGGCCCTTTAAATTCGACAAGCTAGGCAGCCCGTCACCGAACCACGCCATTTTACACGTCGACACTTATCGTTGAATGTATTTTTGAAGACCTACTTGGACACTCGTTTCAATCGTTACGAACACTGCATATTTTGACAAAACTATACATCAACGGCACAAAAGTAACAAAACATGAAGTAACAGGAACCACGTAGTAACCTTCATAAAATACACAAGTTTAGTGAAGCATGGTTGGCAACACTATATAAAGAATAACTAGATTTCCTGGGATTTTCTTGCTTTACATAACGGAATATCATATTTCAATAGAACTGTACGATTTCCTATCATTTTTAATTAAATAGTCGTTATATCTTACCATTTTACAGTGTTTGAAATATAGTAATTAAAATGTGGTTTTCGATTTGTATAATTTTATCTCAGGTAAATACTTCATTATCGACAGTGATACCTGTAGTTGTGAAATGTGCTGAGTGAGGGCAACACTATTGAAATTGAACGCTAGTTCAACGAGGAGATGGAAGGGCTGAAATACGAAATTTCTACTAACAAAGAATTATTAGTAAGTATTTACAGTTATTACCTTTTACATGTTATAATTGTCTCATCATTAATATTCCGTTCCAGTTTATTAGTATTCTATTTTTTACAATCTTAAATATTAGGTCTGTTACTGCATTTATTTATGAAATAAGACTTCACAATGTACAAAGGTTAAATCTTCTCGATCACATTTATCATTACTTATGAAATATTTATTCAATTCACGGTGTTAGAATTATCTTTGAAATCAATTCATTTCCCAGAAAGATATAAATAATATATATTTCATGTTCCATAAATATCGAATGAAAAATTTGCAACTTAAATTTTTATTAGTCCGATTACTGAATGAAGATGAATACATGAAACGTAAGTACCTGGCGCAAAGATAGAATAACGAGATCACGATAAAAACGGGAACAAATAAACACATCTCTAAATAAATACGAGTAACAGCAATAACTGTGTACAATATAAACTATAAAGAACAGCGTCAATGAACGCACACAGAGTTTATGTGGACAAATAAATTTATCAGACACATTCAAAAAGTATTATACAAGTTTGTTTTATATGTTTACATATTTCTTTTCGGTTCCGAGGGGAAGGGGGAACATTACAAACAGAAGTTTAACAAACGAATGGGTGTGGAAGTAGTAAGTTCCGAAGTTTAACCTGAGAGGCCATTATTATTCTTGTGTGTACTCCAATAAACGTAATTCCCGTGAAGCTCTAAATCGGCGCGAGGGTTCGCAAAAGTTTACCGGCGCCGTTTGAAAGCGCCACGGTGCTTCGCGGAAACACGCAACCGTAACACCTGTTTTAAATGGGATGCTCTCGCGTCAATTTACATCTCCTCGAAGCAAATAAATCGTCCCTCCTCCCTCCCGGCCGCTCGTGTTGCACGTAATTCGCGGATAAAAAAATCCTTTTCAAATCCGTACGCAGTTGCGTACCATTCAGAAAAGTGGCTTACTACATTTAACGAACAGCGATTCAAAGAGGCCCACTGCCATCTTTTTTAATCGTTTCAATTCTGTCGTGTGTGCCCTTTATTTTTAGGAAGTCAAGTCGATTGCGCCAGGCATTATGGGACAGGGGCTTTTTACCGGACTTCTTTCTCTGTGGCGTGCACAAAAGTATTAGGAAGAATGGTGGGCACGAGGCCGAGGTCCTCACCAGAGGAAGGTGAGTAGCGGTTGAGAGAGGGACAGACGCTTCGCTATGCTACGTTTACACGCAGCTCCGTATTTTCAGTTCGTGGCGCCCCGCGCTAAAAGGGCGCGTCATTCAACTGATATATTTTTTTGTGATATTTTTTTCATCATTACTATGTTACTTGTACTTATCATGTGTATTTAGATTTTCGAATTTGCACGTGTTAAATTGAACGTTATCCTTTAATCTCGCATATAAGCTTGTCGAAATGTAAACAGTATTCTTGATCGTTATTCGCGATAACAGTACAAAACGTAAAATCCAACAATTACAATTTACCTCGTCAATTTCTATAATTTATCTTTCGGTATTGCCTTCTACACACAATACTCATTCGCCTGTTTAGCATTGATATAGCTACCATTGTACTGCAAACGTTCCGCGTATTCCTAATCGTGACACCATTTCAAACGCCATATAATAGAAACCGCGCCGTTGAAAAGAGGAAACAGGAAACGATTTAACCAGGCGAGGTTAAAAAGAACCCGCACGAGCAACAAAGAGGACACAGCGAGACGCATCAAGTATCGCCGTTCGCGAGGAGTCTCGCATTAAAGAGTTACCATTCCTCCACTTTTCTTTTCAGTTTGTATTAAAAGCGTTCACCAAAATTGCCACGCTCGTCGCAAAAAATCCCTCACGAAATTGATACGGTCCCGCGAGCGGTGCGAGAGAAGCGAGACGGCTAGCCGCGGGATAGTTAGGGATAATCGCGACAACTCGAGCGAGCAGGGATCGCGTCGAAAATGTTTTTGGCGGTCTCGCGTGACACGGCGCAATTTTCAGCCGGGCTCCGGGATGAACGGAGTAGGCCCGGGCCGAGGTACGTCACTGTCCGCGCTATCACGATTAACAGAGTGAACAGCACGAGACGTCCGGGCGCGGAAGGGAGACGGAACGCGTGGCGAAGGAAAGGTAAAGGAAAGGAAGGCGCGCAAGGTAAAGGCATATCTTGAATCCTTCGGTTGACTCGGTTCAGTCTGATCCGAGCCAAGCCACTGCCCTGATCTGGCGCGCCTCGCTCTCCGCCGGCTGGATCCTCTCCTCCTCCTTGCTCCTCTTTCTGCTCCTCCTGACACGTTCCGCGCTTCCAGTCTAATCCACCGGTGTCATCGATCGCCGATCCGACTTCCTTCCTCCGCGTTGATTCTCCCTGCGCGGTCAGTTCAAGTCGCGGCGAGCCGAGACCTGGCGAGGCGAGGCGAAGCGAGGCGAGGCGAGGCGAGCCTCCGTTCGTTCCTGTCGCGTTCGCCCGCCAGACCAAAATCACCACCTGACATGTCACAGTGCACGCATCAGTACCGTGCCGACTGCTGCTGGCACTCGTGCGACCAGTGAGCAAACGGAAACTTACATCGCGCCGATTTCCAGTCAGTTCACGCCACCGGTTAAGACCTCGTTCGCAAGCGTCGTCGGTAATTTTCGTGGTGTTCGCGCGCGTTCGTGGAATATCGGGGAATTTCTGTGGATCCTCCGCCGCCCGGTACCGGAAGTGTGATGACCCTTCCAGTGAGACGTGCTATACCGATCGACGCGACGATACCGGCTCTTCGATCTGGGATCTAAGTCGCGTGGACAAGGTTCGTACTTGCTACCCTGCTGTCTATAATATACATTTTATTCGATCGTGCCTCGATCTTAATTGACGTTTAGCTGTCCTGATGCTGTACTCAGTGAGATTTTTCGTCTTCGTATTAGCTTCTTATTTATTATTAACTTCTATTCCAATTTGTTTTATTCAAGAGTACCGTGTTGCTCCTCGTATCACCGCGTCACGGTGCGCGGTCTTTGTTTCCCTCCAGGGAGTGATAGACGCGCGCAACGGGAAAAATTTATCGTCGGTATAATTCGATGCCTCCTTAGAGCCGATCGACGAATGCTTAATGTGGGACGAGAGCCGCGGTCCGTATTGTATTCTGAAACGCGTCGCCGACGTCGTGTTCTTTCCCGATGGTGCTTCTGAAAACGTCTCGGATAAATGAAACATTTTTTCCCGCTTCTTTATGGCAGACAATGGGCTATTAGCTGTAAGCACCAATTACGGAGCTGTACGCCGCCCGCCGCTTCTTTTCCCAGATAACTTGTGCACGCGAATAAAACGACCGAACGCAGCGCAACCGCTGGAAGTTGCGTTTCCCCGTTGACACGTCGCATCGCGGGGGTTGCGGATAAGCGAAACCGGAAAGGGTAAAAATCGAGGTAGCCAATTGGCACCGGCACGGTCGTTCACTACGAAAAATACGCCGCGCGAAATCGGTTAATTAGACGACGCCGTCGGAATGCTGCCCCCTCAGCTGTGACTTCGGGCTCTCCGCTTCCAAGTTTATCTCCGCGTGACGGAGTTAAGAAAAATTCACCGGTTTTCCGCAGTCTTGGCTATCACCGTGGGTATCTCCATGAAAACGCCGGTAAGAGGTTCCCTTGACCGTAACTACGGATTCTGAAGGTAAAAGTAAACGAATCGAGGACACTGTCGTTGATATTTACTGAAGTACTCCTGAAGTTTCGTGACGAGTCAATTGTAACGAGCTGTTGACTCGTTTCACTGGTTTCCTTACAGTTTTATAGAAGGGCGCTTGATAAGTTAATGATGTCGGATTATATCGTAACTTTCCGTTGTACTATGTTTATATGGGTGGTTCTCTTCTGGCTTAATTGGAAAAGTGTAATTTGTTACGGTAGCATGTTTAATTGGGAGAATTACAGTGACGGTGAAACTGTTGATTCGAAATAGAGTTTCACGAAAGGAGCAGTAGATCGTGTATTTACTATTCTTTTAAATCGTCGGTACCATTTTTTCTTTGGATTTATTTTCAACATTTTTTAATGTACGTTTCTGTATTTTAATTATTAATGGTTGATTTATTGAAATGATAGCATATTAAAGATATTACATGATTTTCTCAGTAACATTTGTAGCATTGACTGCATTTTTTGATCTTGTCAAGGATAGCGACACATGTGGTTACATAGTGTCACTTAAAATCGTACACTTTAATACTCGTAAGACTTTTCTTTAAATGTCACTTTTACTGTATAATTAAGATTGTAATGATAACGCAAAATGTCGACAGTCACTGAATATTGTACGTAACCAATTACTGATAATTACAGTTGGTACAGGGAGAATTTAATTAGCATTTTAACATTTCGTGAGATAACCATGACCATTTTAAATAATTTGTAAACAACGACGAGACGCGTCGAACGATTTGATTAAATTTTTATATCATTTTTTGGAGATGTTGCTCGTTATTCACTTCGCAATGTGTATTACATTTTAACCTTCGTTTATTTATTTGCAACGTTATATAGTCTGACCATTTTCATTAATTCATTCCATATATGTTTAATTACCTTGTTATTCAGTGACTGCTGGTGTTTTCATTATTTTCAGTCATTCATATTCTTACCTAGTGACTTGGGTACGCAACAAGTTCTAGACTTATGTTTGATAATTAATTTGAAATTACATAAAAGTAAAGGATTACAATATTTCCAGTGAATGTTTACACAAAAGTTAATGTTGTCAAGATCATCAGTCTGAACAGTGTTGTAAAAATTTTACTTAACGTTGTTTATTAAACAGTTATTATGTACACAAAAAGTTGAGTCAAAGTACTTAATCAAAATTTAACCAGAAACAGATCGCATTAATTTATTTCTAATTAAATTCTGATCAAACTGGAATTCAATTTCGTTAGGACGAGGAATTCGTGGAATTTTATTTTGTAATACTGAAATTAAAACACGATAACGTCAGGACAAAATCATCTGAGAGAATAATGTAAGGGAAGTAAAGGAAATTTCTACAGAAATTACAATTAGGTTAAGTATTTGACGTCGATCTTCTTTTTCGATAATCTCTTTCTTACTTTCCTATTTGCATATTCGTATACAGGCAATGTTGTGGCAGCTAGGGTTCCCCTTTAGTCTCAAATCTTTTGTTTGGATGGATCAGTGGCCTTGAGTGATGGTCGAATAAGAAAAATGATAGAGGTAGAGTCCTCAGCAATTAATTCCACGACATGGGTTAACCATGGCAATTCGGTAAGCTCCGTCGATTTCTATTATCCCGGGACAGATTCAGGGATTCTGTATTCGAAACCTGTTCCACTGATGCATCAAGCCGTCTCGCGGTCACTTCGAGTTCAATGGCACTCGTCAGTTCGGCACATTGAACAGACATTTTTAAAACGACACGAGGACAAAAGGTGTACTTGGATTCTTGACCTTCTACCGGCGACTTGTGACGGGTGTCTATCCCTTGAAAACGTACTTGTACGTGACGGGAAAAACAGTTACACCTGTGGCTGTGAGAAAAGAGTAGACACCTGATACGCTGGTCAAATTTTTCTGTGGCCATTGGGAAAAGTTAAGCTGTTTCCAGCATATGGCAAATTGAAGAATATACACTATCATAGAATTCTCTTTATTGAATCTAAATATAATGTTTCAAGCAGTAATTTGTGAAGTATATAAATGAGGAAGATTCATATGTATATTTTTATCGAATAGTTTGGATTAATTTATCCTGACAAATAATTTAATCTGTTTACGATCACTCTTCACTCGCAATGTGAATACATCCTGGTGATTATGGCTAGGAAAATTCTAATGATGCAAATGGTTAAGGGGAATTAGGAACAGTTTAAAGTTCTTATACCATATTTGTACTATATATTGTGCTGAATAACGAGACACTGTTGAAAAATTTCGAATTGTTCGTTATATTACTATATTTATTTATTTTTAAAATTAATGTTTAGGTTTAAGTTAACAGAGATGTTCTATTATTAGTAAATAGTATAATTCTTTTATCAGGTATTTTATGTAAGAATGAAATTAATTTACTTGAAATATTAGATTAATTTTTCATTTTAAGAAACGTGTTTGATTCTCAGTGACATAACCGATTGTACAACATATACCAACTTGTGTTTATTTTATTATTGTTCCTCACTACACTGTTACATGTGTACTACGCTCGTCTTACAGTTTAATATCAAACCAGTTCTTGCGCGTGATGCTGGTTATTCTTTTTGCTAAAAATTCCACTCATAACTAAAGAGAAAATAGTAGAAATTGAGGAACGTTGGCTAACAACGAATGTTTCTTAGAGGATATGATTATACTGATCCTAAGGTATCTGGAATGCATAGTTATTTACCTTGAAAACGTTGGCAAAGTTATGAAAAATAAACTTAAACTTCGAAACGTTGCAGTTAGTAAAATTTGTTAATGTTAACGTTGTTCTCTTTGAATATTATGTCAGTAAAGTATGATTCAGAAAGTAAGTACATTCAGTAGAGTGGTGTCGATGATATGCGAAAAGCCATAAAATTGTTGTTAAGTGGTTGTAACAATCGACAGCTTGTTCACCATCTTCATTAATAATGTTAAACAACTCCATTCGCGTTTTAGTCTGAAGATTCAAGTTACGGTTCTCCTTTCTCATCGTAATACTTCGAGTCTACCGTTTGTCATTATAAGATAGCATAGGAGGATGTAATATGATACGTATCAATTAGCGTGATGATAGACAAAGATCTTTCTCAAATATCTTTACTGAACAATGTCGCCCTTTAATACGAAGAATTCTTACAAAAGACATTTTTAACATTTTTAATTCTACAATGAATCTTCCAGCTGATTCTTTGAACAATTATTTTGTTTACAGATTATTGTCCGAGAAAACAATAACGATTAACTAGGTCAATGTTAGTATAGTGATCTAACTACCATTAATGAATTTTCGAAAAAACTGCTTTTGTGAAATGTTCTTGTATTAATTAAATCTTGTTTCCCAAATTTTATAAACTATTTTTTAAAATATTAGCGTGCCAAGATTACATTTTTCTTAACCCCTTGTCTTATGATATCGCGTCAGTCTTGTGGTAAAGATTTCAAACAGAATTTAACGAACCTACATATCATTCAATTCGTTTGAATTTAAATAAAATATTATTCCTCCGTTATTAATGATTATATTTTAGAGCAAACATTGATACAGAATATGCCTAGAATTTCCCTAGTACCTTCGATAAACTATTTATAACAAAATAATTACATCGATCACAGTTCACAAAAAAAGGCAAGGGGTTAAAGGGTGGCATAATTCAATTCGTTCAAATTCAAATGAATCAATGATTATACTACAGAGCAAACGTTAACACATAATATACCTAGAATTTCTCTATTACCTTCAATAAACTATTATAACAAAGTAGATAGAACAATCACAGTTCCCAAAGAAATCATAAAGCAAGGGATTAAAAGGTGTCGTAATTCAATTCGTTCGAATTCAAATGAATCAATGCTTACACCTCAGACTAAACGTTCACATACAATATGCCCAGAATCTTTCTCTTATCTTCAGACAGAACTTCAGAGTAAACAAATTCCAAATGAAATTCACAGTTCACAAAGAGCTCACAGTGCAGGGGGTCAAAGGGTGTCGTAGCAGCGTAAAGTTCGGAAACCACTGCGTTACACGACGGCGAATGCAACGGCGAGCGCGTCGCGTCGGCTAATGAATAAAACGTGAACACGTTTGAGAAAATCGCGACGATCGCGGCGGCGGACCGTGAGGGGACATCGGGGATCACCAGAAGCCGCCTGGTGACTCGTCCGCTGCCAGAACCTGGAAGGCTACTCAAGTACCTTCGGTATTCAAAGCTTCTCTCGAGAATGCAAAGCACGAGCCATTAATTTTCTTAGCGATTCGTCGAGCGTAGAGACATTCTTTTCAGGGCTGATATATTGCGCGATGCGCCTGCCAACGTTTATATACGATTTTTATTTGAACCCGAGTCCCGGGCTTAACTCCTTCTAGTCGGATCGCGTCAAACATTGAAAGATAATCCTCCGCGGAGGCAAACATTCAATTGCAAATCGCCTCGATTGAAATACATACATCGTACAGCCCCGCAGCGCCGGTCTACGGTCGACGCTCGATCGCGAACGGATCCGTACTTTTCTATCGGCTAATGAGTTTAAATATTTAAATTGCCCCGGCGACCGGGAATCGGAAAAAAAGCCCGGGGCAACCTTGATGATTTACTCTCTTTCTTTGCCCCCCACCCCCTCGCCATCGTGTACCGGTGCATTTATCGGTACACCGTCTGAATCCTCCTCGGTGTACCGTACGCTCTCTCTACCTTGCTTTTTAATCAGCGCTTTCTTTGGCCGTGTATCACCATCGCCGGTCCACGAATAGCGACGCGTTATAAATAGCCAGCGATAACGCGAATCGCGTGAAATGCGATACTGCGGGGGCAATAATAATTTACAATTTGTGTGCGCCATTGGTGGGTGGCCTTGGCTCGGTCGGACGGCGTTATTGGGGGTGGTAACGCCGTTCGGCGTGTCAGAGGTTAGGATATAGTTGGGGACGTTGCTTTTGTGTAGAGATTTTTTAATCCCTTGCTTTACGATAACGTGGGACTCGTGGTGACGATTTTAAATGAAATTCAACAAAAGTAAATGTTACTCGGTTCTTGTGAATTCGAATGAAATATTATGTAGTGAATTATTGTATTTTGGAGCAGAGGTAGATGTAGAAGGAGTATAGAGTTTTCCTCGTTTTTCAATGAATTGTTAATTACATTGTTGTATTGATCACGGTTGAGAAGTAAATCATAGGGCAAGGGGTTAATAGGATTGTACGAATGAAATGGTAACTTTTTGATTCTTAGGTAACCGTTTGAAAATGGACGTTCAACCGTAACCTTTTCCGGTAACTTTAATTGAAATCGTTGAGTAGATTTGATTAAAAATTGTGTTTTATGCAAGCAAAAAAGAGTTATGGGATCCGTTAATTTGACAGTATTTTGATTTTGATTGAACTATGTAAATGTGTATCGTAATTATAGGTGTTTGAAGTTATTTTTAAGATCTGTATGAATGAACAGCTATTTTTCTGGAAATAATGAAGCCTACAATAAACGTTCGTGAATGTAATATTAAAAGAATAGAAAAGTGATAATGTTAGAAAGATCATAGTCAGATCATAGTCGTTAATATCATTTATCCTGTGAGGGACATTCCGAAGTTATGCTACAAAAGTTTTTCCGTGTCTATCGGAAGAGGATAGAATGATTGATCGATGTGTCTATCCAAATCACTATATTTCATCGGTCTTCATCGATACGCGCTGCCTACAGATTCTGTCCGTTGTGAATTAAAAACGACGAATTTTGAATACAGAAGATTGTAAAATATAGAGAGAATATAGATATTTTTTAACAATACCTTTAGAACATAAACAAAATGTCGAATTTATGTGATACCGCATCTAGAATAGTCGTTTCACGTTGCAGAAATGATTGAATAAAAGAGAAACTAACTAAAAACAAGCAATTTTTTACAATTAAAAACAAGAAAGATTAAAGCTTGTTAAGATAAAGAATTGAACTGTAACTTTGGACACATCTTTTACATAACTTCGAATATTTCCTTTTCGCGATATTCCATATCCCCCTGCGTTTCAAAGATTGAAATAGCCGATGCAAGTGCATACACGAATTAACTCGCGACCGGTCAACAACGTTTGAACATGAAAGCACGAGTTAACCGGTCAACAGTGTGTTAACATCTTCTACCATACAACAGCCAACGATCATCTTCCTCCGAAAAACAAACTAAAATGCATCGCACGTAACTCTCGAAACACAAAAAATCTCTTCAATCATCCTCAAACTCAACGCACTTCGCAATCAAACATAATCATATGTTTTGACAATCCTTAAACATCCCATCCAACCGTATCGAGTAATCCACACCAATCCCGGAATCCCCTATTAAACATCCAGCAGCTGTCGCAAAAAGGCTTCCGACGACTCAGCTAATCGTTTGATTCGCCGTGCTCGTTCGCGATATTAGAAATGAAAAACTCATTAGCGCCTCGATACGGCTCGCAGCGTAAAAAGAGTTCCGACTCTTCGCGCATCTGTCAGCTCCATTCACAGGTATCGGCCGGCGTAATCACCTTTCCAGCGGCGCGCACCCAGAGACCGCTTGCCAGTCCGTCCGTCCGTCTTCAGAACGAACTTGTTACTCATCCTCTAATACATATCGATTTCGCTGCGTCCAGGCTTTCCTCGTTTAATCAGTTTTTGCTGCGGCGCGCTGGTGTGATGCATGCCAACAGGTCTCGGCGAAGGCATTTTAAGTGGCGTAGCCGCCGCGCCGGTACACGTGCACGTACGTTACAACGGACGAACGTATACATACGTTGAATAGGCAGGCAATCGTATTCGAGATGTTGCGTCGGAACTATGAGCTAACGGTACAGCCCGAGCGGCGAGCTGTTTACGATTTTTCAACCGGCATCGGCAGCAGGAAGCGACGATCGGCCGGGGGTCCAGGCGTTGGAAATAAATTTCCGACTGCGATTAGCAAATCGTCCAAAACGAGTTGAACCTGAATGTCCCGGTATCCACGGCCATAAGGATTACTGGATACACATGGTTGATCTACGCGTTCTCGCGGCGATTGCCTGGCGATCGGGTTCATTTTCTGAAATGCAACGAGTTTGTAGATTCTCGAAGATAAGAGTTGTGCTTTGGATCCGGTTGAGATATGTTTCTCGAGATCGGTCGGGTTCTGGAGGGAGCTTGTGTAGTTGGAAATAGGAGTCGACCGAGGGTTCTTATCATTTGTGAGAAGACAGGTTATTGTGTAGAATATATGATGGGATTAACACGTTGAGCGCTATGAAAATCTTGATCGTTTTTCTGTAGAGTTATTCTTTTGTAGGGAAGAGAAGCAGTGACAATTATTAATTATTTGGTGTTGCGATCTTTGCATTACATTATTGTCAAATTAGTTACGTTATTAAACATTTTTATTTGATATTGGTTAGATTGCGTGTTATGATTGCTTTCAAGTAATCAAAAGCGTCGATCATCGGTAACTGACATGGCGCTTAACGTGTTGAATGTGTGAAATATTCAGTGGGTAGTGTGTTTTGTAATAGGTTTTAGGGAAATATTTTATTTAGATTTAATTCATTTTGCAGAGCATATTAGCGAACAGAATGAAGTAATTAATTAACTTAAACTTTTATACGCTTAGGCAGGAAAGCTTAATGTTATTGTAATTTCAAATATACAAGGTATATTCGTTTTAATACAATTATTAAAGCTATTGAACACATTTTTCATTTGTATTGACAGGTTGATATTGGTTAATTTTATACTACATACATTTTTTGATACTCACGAAAAATAATTCGTGATCTTTTCTCATTTTATGTATTTTGCTCCGTGAAATAGTCCATAATTAAAGAGATAACAGACGTTCCTCTGAGAAATTCTTTATCAATACGCAAACTGAATTGTAAATCAAATCTATATATAGACGCACTATCGGATTTCCTATAGAGAAATTTCAAAACGCGATCGGTAGTTTTAGTGTTAAACAGAAATTTGATAAATCAATGTATACTATTCCATTACTCTTCTCTGTTTCTTATTTTGTGGAGTTAACCAGATTGACTGACGAGCTCATTTCTCGTTTCGATGAAAACCCAAAATATTGAGACTCACTCACCTCCAGTTTGTAAGTTACTTACTCGTCACGTCGCGTACAGTTGTGTTAATCTTCGTTCCCTTCCATCCAGCTCGTTCATTCGAACCCGCTGCGCCCTAAAGAGCGAATTAAGCGAACACCCTACGCAGATTTCGCGGTGTCGATTGCGTCTGTTCCCTGAAACTCGTTATGTAAATAATGCTCATAGTGCGGCAATTATGCGCGGATAGGGGCGTGCATAAATTTGCCCTGATACGCTTGAAACAAACGTGTCGATGGCCCGTGGAATTTCGAAGCTTGTAAACGGTAGAAATTTACGGGGATAATTGGTCGGGTTTAGCGCATACATCTTAATTTTGTTCCGTTGCCACCACGCATTAGTAATTCTATCAACACTCGAAGAAACATTGCTTCGTTATTAACGGGCTCGACATCTCTGTTAATTGTTTTGTTCTCGAGCGGGTGCAAGTAATTTTGCTACCTCATCGGATCTGTTGTAGCATCCCTCTTATCTGAAATCATTTATCTGTTCATCCATTTAAGATTAGCATTTTTTAACCAGTTAATTGCATTCGACGATTATACACGTCATCTTAAAATTAAAACTAATTCTTTCAACGATAAATTGTTTATTTTTTCAGACGAACTTGTAATTCTTCTCCGTTTTGTTTTAGCTTTTCCTTAGAATATATCGTGTACATTTGGTCTGCGTTTGACGAGTATACGTTTCATTATTTGATTTTATTGCGAGTATTATCAGAGATTTTTGAAATTAAATTCTGCAGTTAGCAGGTGAATCACATAAGGTATTACTTACTTTGGCTGCTAAGACTCTGTAACATTTTACTATCAACTATTTGGAAGAAACGCGAACAAATTTGCCATTACACTGTAAGTGCAAATTTATTCTGAAGATATCAAATTGAAAATAGAAAAATAGTTTTCTGCTTTGATCCGTGGATAATGAATAATATTGATTTTTAGTGAATTAATCTAGAAATCTTCAGCTCGAGATTCACTCGTCACCGTATGGTGAAGGGTTAACGATTGTTCCCAGGAATTAAGATTCGAAATGATCACTTTCACCATTACTGTTCATTTTTTTTATCCTGATGATTTTGGTTGTGGCTTTTAAATTGAATTTTGTTGGAGTGTTAATTTAAAATCAATACGTGTAATTCTTAATGATATTAATTCTTAGTTATTTTAATTATGAATTACAGTTTTAATTGTTGTATATCTTTGAGTTTTACTACTAACTAGAGAAATAAGATAATTTTTCACTACCAATTCGTAATAGAAATTCATGATCATTCCACTGGTGTGTAATTTGTCACGAATGGTTCAATCACGATTTCGACTCTTTTTCAGACCAATGCACCTAACTAATCAATCAATCACTTATGTGGGAAGATTTCTTGTTTATTTTTTACATAAGAAATAATCTTCCACATCAGCTACTCTCGTTGATCACTCACTGACAGCATACTCTTCATCACTGAGTTCGCTATTCTCATTATTAAAACTATTTTTAAGATTGTTTCGAAGAAGTAAGTATAATAATAGGATTAGGATATGAGTACATGCAGTAGTATATTCAAATAAATCAAATCAAATTAAAAGAAAATCTAAATATATCTAGTTCATAGCAACATTTACACGACAGTGCAATCTAAATCTATCTACACGAATAAAAGAGTCGGAACACGTTTATCTTTTGCAAGTAATTTCTTATAAATTCATGGAGCAAATGTAATTAATTTTTTATAAATTCGTGGAACGAATGCAAGTAATTTCTTATAAATCCACGGAACAAATGTAAATAAGTTTTTACAAATTCGCGGAACGAATGCAACTAATCTTTTATGAATTCCCGGAACAAATGTGTTCGGTCTGTGATCTAAAAACAAAAGCAGAGCAACCTAATTGATTTCGAAGTTCGCTCGTGAATTGGGTTACGATTAAAAAGCAGCCGGGAGTCCGCTCGTTCAGATCGCGTATCATAAATCACGAAATCAATTGCTCGAGCGAAGCCAATCGTCCCATTCTTCTATACGTCTTCGTCGACGACAGTCGACGAGATCTAGATAATTCGCCTTCGTTTCGTGTCCTCCTTTCCTACCTTCACGACCGTCCGCCACTTTTCTTCTTCTTGCTGTTCCTCTTCTTATAGAGAGTCGACTCTATTAGTCGACACAAACGTGTCCCGTTCGCGGATCTCGTGGAGGAGACGATAGATATCCGTCTGATTAACGATCGGATCGAACCCAGATCCTCTCCGCTCGCTGACTGATTAACGAACCAGTCTTCTTTTCGGCTAACTTTCCGATCGAATCGTTAATCCGTCGCGTCGACGGCTCCGCGACTCATCAATGATTCATTATTCTATTTGCCCCGCGGACCCGTGTTTCCGTTCAATCCCATTATTTAATTCGGTCATTTGTCCAGTTATTGTACACAATCGTTTTATCCTTTTCGTCCCTAAATATGTATTTTTCCCCTGAATTAAAGGGAAAGCCAAGATCAACTTTCAAGTGAAGTTGAAGCTTCTCGGCAAAAGAAATAAAATAAGCACTAATAATAATAATAATTAGCACTTAAGTTTTTTGCCATAAGCAAAGATTGTAGTACAATCTTCTTTTATCTTTAAGGCGTTTCTTGCTTTCCGGTAATTTAAAATGTTCGTGGTACTTTTGTGTACCATTCGAGAAGAAAGAGGTAATTGGTTTCGTTAAACTTATAAACGTTCCAGTTGAATTCGAAAAACTCTGCTCCGTTCTAGCTTTGTTTCCTTCAACGTTCGAGTAACTCGCTCGAGGGACAATCGATTTCTGTCTGCTGCATACGTGGCTCCTTTTTTATGATAAACTAAGGAATATTATGTGTTGAAATCTACAAAGTTTTGGAGAGTTCATGGAAGATAATTCATTTATTAGTTGAAATGTAATAGAGTTCGGAAAAATAACGTTTGTTGCATTTGTTTACTGGAAAACTTGAGTTAAATGGAAAGATATAATTCTGAAATGTTCTATATGCAAAGTTATCGAGTGTACTATACAAAATTTATTATATCTCCTACAATAAAAAATTTTGTTAATGAATATATTCACAGTAATTGTTTGTATTAAGCTATACTCATGACACATCTTAGTTTCACAAATCCTTCTATAATTTTGTGCGACAAATGAAACGTTCTACATATAAAGTTATCGAGTATATTATCTAAAATTTGTTACAATTCCTTCGAAAAGAAATTTTATTAATCAGTATATTCGTGTCAATTAATTCTACAGCTTCACAAAGCTTTTCGCAACGTTATACAACAAAGGAAATCAGATTTCCGAATTAAATAAAACCAGTCCTCTGAAAAATGCAAGTGCCATAGAAAGAAAACGCTCAATGGAAGTATGCATTAAAGCGTTTGAAACGGGCAGCGATGTTAACAAATAGACGTTTATAACGAGAGATTCGTCTGCTCCTCGCGGCGAAATGAAATGGCTGTTCCGAAGAGTGTAAGAGTTAACCGTACCGCAGCTTTAATCTTCCCTTTGTAGGGGCGTGTTGATGTGCCGGCATGCACATAGGCACCTACATACCAGCGCAGCGCGTTGACAGTTTTGATCGGATTACAGCGTCGTCCTCATCTTTCAGGATGACCGAAACCGATGAGCGGATGAACGAGTAGAACTAGGAAGGAATCACAAGGGAAACGAGGGCTGCTGAAGGAAGAGATGGTGGTAGAGTGGCTCTGTCCTGGACTTCGGCCGGCCGGAAGCCGTAGGCCCCGTCTTCTGCACTGCAAGGTGATACTTCTCGACGAGCACGAACTGCTGCAGGATGTTTTAGTAAGTCTCGATCAAGTTTCTTTCTTGTTACCCGCGGGGAATATTTTTGACAATATTCTTTTCGAGCGGAAGATTGATTCGTCACACGTTGGTAATAGTTTGTCGCTAGGTTTATAGAGAGACTCGCGTGCAACACGAATTTCTATAACGCGTTATATACTATAGAATTATTTATTTCACTTAACACGTTGAGTGCCGCATGATTTTGCCGACAAAAATATACAAAATGGAACTAATGTAGCATCAACTTATGTAATTGAATTATGTTATTATTATTATAGGTTTATCTTGCCGAACGTCACTGCATTAGGTGGTATTACTTGTAATATAGAAAAGTTTTCAAATAATCATTGTTTAATGGAATGAATTATAGTAATTCGATTTTGTTGAGGTTACTGGTGATCCCCATGGCATCCAACGTGTTAATAATTTTAATTTTAAGAAGATAATGAATTCATTTTCGAGTTGTATTAAGGACAACCGTTTGAACGTTTATGAATATTTTTGATAACTTTCACACCATCTTCTAGGTAAATAATTATGCATGTGAGATTTAACAAATTTGTATTGATAAATCTGTATTGTAAAATCAGCCAATTTTTATCATTAACCTTTATAGGTAAAAAATGGACGCTCGTTCTAAATATCATGTTATTGTCCTGCGACGAAAAACATTTTTGGTAATTATTTACAACACTGATTTCTCATTGATTTGGATGATCTTGAGGTATGTTGTGGGAGACTTGATTCTGAACTTTTTCCTATATATTTTACTGCCGTTCTTAGTTTTCTAGATATTCGCAAAAATGTTTCCGAGGATAGACAGTTTTTGTACTTATTTACAAAAATACCAATCCTCATGTGACCTTTATTTTAACATATATTGTTAAGGCTATTATGTTGTAAGCCCAGGACTTTAAACTATTCAGCAGTGAACATTCGTTCAAAGGTTATGAAGCATTAAAGTCTCGCACTGCGCTAGAAATTTCCATCTTCATTTTCACTTATTGAAGTTGTTCCTTGTAATATGTGTACTCGAAATTCATTTAGGTAATAGAGATTGGTATTCGTGGAGCTGGTTTTTCCGAGGTGTGAGCGCATCCTCCAGAGAAACCGGCCCTGCTAGTACCAATCTCTATTATCTAAATGAAATTCTGGTACACACATTATAAGGAACAACTTCAGGAAATGAAAATGAAGATGAAAATTTCCAGCGTAACGCGAAACTTTATGGCTTTGTAAGTTTTGAACCCATACGGGTTCAGGGTGTACAGAACAATGGTCTTAACAATATATGTCAAGATCAAGATTATGTAAATCATTATACAAACCTTGTTAAAGAAAAGTCACATACCCATAATAGGTTTAAATTCCATTTTTAAAACCTCCCAAACCGTGTTGCATCTTAACAGGTTTTAATATTAATTCATAAGAAGTTCAAGCTACTTTTCGAACCATTCCTAAAACTGAAATCATCTTTAAGATATATTAACACTAAAACTACCAGACGTGTCAAAATGATCCTAATTTCTCTGTTGTTGAATCATTAAGAAGATAACAGATGTTTCTCTCAGAAATGTGTAAAAAAATTAATTTAGCAATACGCAAACTAAATTGTAAATCAATTAAAGTCTCAATAGATACACTGTTGAAGTTTCATTGGAGGAATTTTAAAAAGCTAATTCAACTGCTCGGTAGTTTAAGTGTTAAGGTATTAATGTATCGATATTTATAAAATATAAATAATCAAAACAATTATGGTTTGATTTCTGCACTCGATGCAGTTAAGCGTTCATTCCTTTGCTTTAAGTAACTTCGCGTTTTAAGGGATAAAAGAAATATTGTGGAGAGTATTTTTATTTAATCTTTTATACTTGAAAGCCCATTCTTAAACAGAGTTGTAGAGTGTGCTTTTATCCTTCTAAGGAATGCCCAGGGAGCATAAAAACCGCGAAAGCACTTTTATCTACCATAAAATTATTGTTAAGGATACAGAGGAACGAGAACGCGCTTCCAACACGAGTTCGCCCACATTTCCTGCCCACCTTTTATATCCTTGTTTTCTATTGCCAGAAAAGGCCCAAGCGTGGGTGTACGAAATTTCTGTACGTTGTTACTAGGTCGCGCGCAAAAAGACGAAAACAACTTCACATACGAATATCCTGACAGTCGTGTTGCATCATGCCTGGAACAATGCAACGGGACATTTTCCCTATGTCCCGTATAAGTCCCGATTATAAAGTAATTCTTTGGTTACGTGGCTTTAAAAATACGCAAGTCGATTTCTCTTGCTAATAATAATTTCGAAAGTATAACAATTAACTGTTCATTGAGTATATTCCTTTTCACCAACGTGTCTGACAATATGGTCTTTTTATAGGTACCTTTGATTTTTCACTGTTCTGAGTTGTGTAAATATTTGGACAAATTGTAAGGTATTCATTATTAAATATTATTTTGATGTATTTATGGGAAATTTAAAGTTGTAGAATTGTGCAGAATGTATACAATATGGAAAAAATATTTATATATACGAAGTGTAAGGCTTTTTAGAATGTTTTGTAGGAAAAACTGTTTTCTGTAGTAACGTTATTTTCTTAATTATATTGTTAAAAATTTGAGTTTGTATAAAAATCCACAGTTTACTTGTAGTTCCTAGTTTAATGTATAAACGAGTTTTCAGTCAAATCTTCGTATCATTTTGCAGTAAAAATGAAAAATCGTGGTCACGAATGAGTGACGAAATTAAATGATGATACTATAATATAACTATGATAATAATATAATAAATGATATATTTGCATAGAATAAACCGGTTAAATAGATTGCCGAACGCAAAAAGAAAGCTGTAATTTTTACGTATATTCTGTGGTATGTGGTCGCGGAAGTGATGAGTATTTCATAAAAGTGGTAAATCAGTTTCACGGACCCTTATTTCACTCTGCACTTAAGACCTCCATTACCAAAAGTGGGCGACGCTCGTCTATTTTAGAATGATTATCGGTTCACGGGTAATTTTATGCAGACGCCTCACATAATGTGCATCTTGTTAATTGCTTTTGGCTGTATATGTCGCATTCTTGTCTTCTTAATTGTTTATTGCTGTGAGCCTCTTTCAATATAATTACCATATTTCCAAAATCATAAATCAGCCTCAATTTTAAACAGTTATCATAAAATTACATAAACATTTGATATATTTACATAAAAATTAGTAAGATACTTAAAAATTTATTTGAAAATAAAATATATAAGACATTGGTACTAGTTATATTGATATTCTTTTTGTAAGATTTCTTTATTGTAAATATAAAAAAGCCAGCATAAGGACGATAGTTTAAGTACATAATAAAAAATTTAGGGGCTTACGTTGAACACCAGATAAATCTAGACTCACTGAATGAATCAAATTAAAATAATATCACTTTATTGAATGGTCCTTGTAAACACATATTAATCTCGGAGAAAAAGAAATGTTCACACGGTGCAACATGTATTATCAAAAATCCAATTCAACCATAAAATGCACAACAGAAATTATTATCTCACGTTACCTCGAACTTTCTTCTAAAGTATTATTTATAAATACTTCATAAATAAAACTTTAAGTGAAAATTTTGCTAAAAATGTCCAGGTTACTATATCTTCAACAAGTTTTCATTTCATGTACATACTTTTTCTATCTCAATCTCGTTATTAAGAATCTCCGGCTATATGAATACCACGAGATTATCAACAGAACATATTCATATAAATAAACAGCTTCGCCTATTAACGGGCCAGCAATCATGTAAATCAATCATTGAAAGTTTCCAAAAAGAAACCGAGGAAGAAGAAGGAAGATGAGAGAAAAGCAAAAGGGAAATTGTATTAGTGATTATCCTGTAGACTTCCAAGGACAACGGCTCGGGACTTCCATAAAAATTGACGATCTTCGAACGCAAGGGCCCTGGTGCCGTTCGGTCATAAAACACTTCCCTTTACGTATTGCATATTTCATTGTCGCGACGCGAGCGTGTGGCAATTGCGCGCGAAGCTCGCCTGCACCGCGACCAATTTCGCGCACAAATCATCGTCCGAAATTTAATGCCGCGACCTACTATAACGTTCCGGCAAGGCAAGAACAGGCCCGGTTAATGTACGGTCGTCGGACATGGTATTGCACGTTTCACCGTCGCGTCGGGCATTGGTGCCGTTTGACGGAAAGCCGGTCAAAGTTTATAATTGAACGCTATAAATATAGTAAATACCGCTCTTCGATATATCAGCTATTAATTTTAACTCGAACACCTAAATTATTTCCGCTATTGTTCAGAACAAGAAGAAGCTACATATGGTTTTGAAGCGTATATTTGATGGTGATAACAAAAAATGTTGGTATATTCTTTTTGTATTAACATGTACTGTGCTTGAGTTAACATTAATACCCTGTATACCTATTTCTACCAAGAAGTAATTTAACACTAGGACAACCAACGGTTTAATTTGATCAATATATGATTCTTATGAAAATTGTGACAATAGTTCTTTTTTCAGTTTCTTTATATATTTATTTTAAAATTGATATATAATTTGGTTTATTCAGTCTCAGTAGCTAAGAATAGACACACTGGTACCGCTTGTTATACTTTATCTATTGCAACATTTGAATTAGTAATAGTAATTCTAATAATAATTCTAGTATCACTTCTAACAATAATTCTAACATTAATTCTAATAATAATTCCGATACTAATTCTAATAGTAATATCTCTCTTTAAAACATCGACTTCAAGGTAATAAAGATAAAAAGGTAAATCAAACAATAAAGGTGAAAAGAAATGACTATTTGCAACGCACCAAAATCAAAACCAATGTACTTCAAAAGTTAACTTTCGACTAGCCTCTCAAACATCACTTTTACCACACCATCGCGTCGCTTCGCATTGACTCACGCTAAAAACACTCGGGTCGGGTCCGGTCCACGCTATCTCGTGTGTGGCGCACGTGCATTTCGCGTTGAACACGGGCCCCGGCGATGATCGGTGCGCCTTTCAGGAACGATCAGGTCCGAGTCCGCCACTTTCGTGTAACCCCGACGACCACCGACGTCTGTGGGCTCAGAAAATCTGAAATTACCGGTCGTAATTGCCCGCCGACATAGGCATTAATGAAAGCCCAGTGGGCAGGCAGTTAGGATCAATTCTTTCTGTTCGCTCGTTGCCGCTCTAAGGGCCGATCGATCGATCGATCGATCGTAGGATCGCAAGCCAACCGTCCGTTTTGTTCGGTGGCGAATTAAAACAGAGAGACAGAGATACCTCTCCTCGAATCTATTGACTGGTTTATGATTTAATGACGCTACGAGACGCGGCTTAATTGCCGTCGAGATCGCGGGCGGTGGATGGTCGATTATCGACGGTTGCAGATTCATTGATGTCCACATCTCTGAACGCTGCTCGTGAAAGTGGCTGCGCGCCGGTCCTTTCCATTTATTTCGCGGCCCTGGTTAAATATTCATGGTTAATCCCGCGGAACGAGTGTCTCTTTGCATGGCTTTGTGATTCGAGCTAACGTCGCCGAGCTTGATTGGCTCCGCGCGAGGCGAATTTCGCTAACGTCTGACATTGATTTTGAACAAGACTGCTGCGCACCGTGGCATGGGAATGATATTTCATCGTGGAAATTAACGGCGTATTTATTTCGATTCTCTTTTAGGGAAATTTCGGTTTTTATGGTTGACCCATTTGCATCATTAGCGTATATATATGCTCAATTTTCCTGGTCGGTATGAAGAGAGAATTGAGGTTTTATATTAAATATAATATAAAGGTAATAAATATACCAAAAAAGAACACGAGAAGTTGCGAAGTGCCTTTCGAAAATCGGATTTCTTGGAAGAAACAGAGAAGCATCAGTACGACTCCTCAAACAATGCAAATAATGGCTTCACATAACAGCTAGTTTTTTTATCGATAACACTCATTTGCGACTGCCGCGCAGACAGCCAGTAACGACGCATCCATTAAGGTTCCATTAACCCCTTGCCATAACATGTCGTATCAGACTCGTTAAGATCTCACACTAAAATGAACAAAAATAATTGAATCTTAAATATTACATTGCTGTTAACAATTGTTACACTTCAAAGTGAACATCGATGTAGATCAGTGATTCTGAAATTTTTTTTATTCATGACCGTTTTTTATCATCGAGATTATTTTGCGACCCCAGAGTTAAATATAAAACGAAGATATAAGAATAAATATTTTCCCATAAATAAATGATTTCTTCGGTAAACAATATAAACGAAAAAGGTAGTTTTAAGGTTTGTTTCAAATATACAAATACTAATGAAAGAAAATCACGTTTTAATGAGACAGACGTGCCTATTTTTTGCTGCATAACAGATTAAATCTTAGTGCAATATTTGATACCGCTGGACGTAAAGCATCTTCAATATTTCTCAGCATTGAACGATATTTCGATTTAATAAGCATTAAAGCTGAAAAAGTCGTTCCACATGTTTCACACATTTTTTAATGTGTAAATATAATTTACAGCTCAACTTGGCCACTATTACGGTTTTATAACTGCGCTGTACAGAAAATGTGACATATTAAATTAAAGATAATGAAGGGATTGCGACTAACGTTTCTTTAAATTCATGTATTCGAATTAAATCATCACATCTCGTTTTACGACCCCATTTGGCGTCGCGCCATATAGATAAGAAACACTGAACATAGATGAATGTGGGACTCTCTTTTGTTTCCATTGAATCATTAATCCCAAAGTGATCATTGCGGGCGAAGTGCGAAAACAATCATAGGTTAAAGGGTTGAAAGAAATGCGAATGGTTTCCTAACCCTTTGCCCTACAATATCGTGTCAAATTCGTGGTGAAGATTTCAAATGAAATTTAATTAAAACTGGAATTTCCTTTTATTTTCAATGAATTATTAACACTAAACGTACCGGCACTTTTTACACATCTATTCTTATCATAACCCGTCAAACAACTGGTTGCAAAATAAAGATAAACAAGATAGATGATTAATTTTTCGTAATAGTAACAGAAAGGAAAGGAAAGACAAAAGTTGAATAAAAAAGATTTACTAAGGAATGCGTGGATTGATATAAGGTGAAATGAAAGAAAGGAAATGCAGAATTCTAGAATCGAATTTTAAAACCGGTTGTTTGACCGATCGCAGTATGTTTAGTATCAATAACAAGATAGTTAGATCGATCACAGTTCAGAAAGAAGTCATAGGGCAAGGGGTTGAGGCGGCGATACCGTCCGCGAGTCTCGAGCACAGAATCAAGCATTGAATTATTATTTGTCCTTCGGATGATTTAGAGCCTCAACGGTATAATACGAGCGTAGACGTGTGGCATCGTGCAACGCACAAAGGTTTGTCCCAATAAGAGGTAACCTTCGTTGCCCGAAGTTATTGCCTCTTGCGAAACTCATTCATATGCCCCAATCTATATCAGATATACGCCGAGCGATTTACATTCAAAAGGACACCCTTTCACCGATGGTTCCCATCGTAAACTATCGGGGGATGGGTCTCGCTACCGGCATACATATTTTCGACGACGGTATCACGCGATTCTAGAGCAAGGCTACCAGCCTACGCTCGGGCTTCGGGCGTTTTCGAAATCGCTTCGGCCTCCTTCCATCACGTTCCATCCCTGTACCGGCTATTATCGGGCTCACGCGAAACGTTCACGGATCTTCTCGATGACGACAAGTTAGAGCTGGCTATTAACTTGCTACTGATTGACTCTTGAAGGCTGAAGCTGGCCTCCAGAACGGATCATATGGTGACGCCGATGGTAACACGTTTTTCGTGATCATATTCGTAGGTTATTTTTCAAAAGTGAAAATATTGTGTCATCCCTTAACTAAATTAAATTGGCTCACTTTAGAATGTTTATTTTGTAGGTATTTAAATTGTGAAGCCGTTTTTGTGAATGATTTTCAATTAAGTTTGCGCATTTGTGCGGATACAAGACTTTAGGTAGGAGACCCTTCGAATCAAAAGAAACGTATTGTTCTGATTTTTATAAAAAAATTGGAAGCAGGTCACTTTTATTGCTTGATAGTTTTAGTGTTAGATAATGCGGTTTTTTAAATACTGTGCTGGGGGAATTTGTTTAGAGAAAATATTTGTTTGTACATACCGTATTCACATGTAAGATGCTAAAACGATTTAAATGATTTAAATGATTTTCACTGAGGGCAATGGAACGATCACTATGAAGAATCTTGATTTTTCAGTTTCTGCATCGTTAAGAAATTTTTTCAATTTTATGGGAATGCTTATGATCTTCCTTGATGCTTTGACTGTGACGTCACTCGAATCGGTGAATTTTGTTTTGATTAAGAATGTAGGTTGAATAGATCTAATATAAATTATTTTTATTGAAGATGTAACAAAATTTGTATCGATTAACGTAACGTTTTAGGGGTAAATTATGTAGAATATTTTGATGATCAAGTATGGATGATATCGGTAGAATCTTTTTCTAGCGATGGAGTGCAATTGTTTGCAGTGAACTATTACTTTCGAGCGTATTTAAGTCAACTTTATGTTCTGCAGAATTTATACGAACATTATCATTGATTTATAGTCTTCTAAAGCTATAATATACTTGAAGGTGTGGTACTTGTGTATCTAGACATATGAAACTGTTCTACAATATCAGGGGGTACTGTATGCAGTGTCAGTACATAATTATTTATTTTTAGAATATTCTTAGCCTTGTCATAATTAATATTATTTCAGCATTATAGAACTATAAATTTTCTTCCGACAGGTGTATTTGACAATTTCATCGACAGAGACATTAAATTCATTCAGACTATTCATAATCATCTAATTTTTTGCACCAACCAATACAACAGTTCGTTCTACGCAAAAAATTCTTCACCCATTTACATCAAAAACCCATCAAAACATAAAAATTGCTTTCGAGATATTTCGAGACATTTCTAAAATGACGAATTATTCCAGAGGTGATAGCATTTATAAATTAAAATTCAAAACTGCAAGTTTCCATAATTTTTATCGGATAAAATAGCTACAACACTGAAAATTCCACAAAATATGCAAAGTACAATCAGTGTATATAATTACATAGTATAATTTCGACTAAAATGGCCCAAACTCATTCAGGTTGTTAAATATCTATGTTCTAATCGTTTCAGTCGTATATTAAATATTTCATAGATGCTTATTATACTATTCTCTTTACATATATTTACTTCCATAAATCTGTTTTCCTTTTATTAGATATCAGTGACATTTATGGTGTAATCATAGTTTCAAAAAATGGTATATCTCTCCTAGATTTACCCTACAATTTTTATAATTTCTGTATAAATTATAATATCCCTCATTTTTCTTTCTAGTGGCATATGAGAACCAGATTCTCGCCGATACTGTCATTGTAGCTAGTATCTAGTCGGTTCATTGGATGTGAATCGTCGTTAGCTTCGATCACCCGGTGCATTCTTCGCGAAATGTTGAACACGATGTGGCTCACGGCTCCCGCATCGCCATAGACACCGAGGTCATTAAGTCCGAGACGCCTCACGCACGTAAATATCCTATTATTCATCGTAGCGAGTCTTGTCTATCAAACGTTTGCGTAGGGATCCTCGTTGCTTGTAAATTATCCCTGGCTGGCGACTCCTTTTAACTGGATGTCGTGAACGTAACATTCAAGCTGGAAACGTTGCAGAGCGGAGTAAGGTATTAGGCATCACTCAGCGGCTCGTGATTACCGACCGAACAATTTGTAATAACAGGCGGGCTGCGAGCTGGATAGATTTATCTGCTACTTCGAGCTGCTCGTGAAAGTTCGCCATGGTTGCGGGTCTCGCGTGGAGTTTCGATGTAAACTATGCGAAGCTTGTAGCTTACGGGTAATGTTGGGCGAAAATTATTCAACACAACGAATAAAGAATGACGAGTAAATTATACGTGATATAGTATTCAGGAATAATGGATAATTACTATGTATGTTAATCATAGACAATAAATGGATTTATTCTATTCGTTATTTTGAGCGACTTTTGTCTAATGTTGCGTGTCATAATATAAGAAACGTGGAATCCAGAAAATACAGAAATGTTATGGAATTTTACTGAAATTAACTGAGAACTTAATTCTACCTGATTTAATCCTAACTAAATATTCTATCTGATTGGTATTCACGAATAATAGATAATTACCATGTACATTAATCATAGACGATAAGTACATTCAGTTTATTCGTTATTTTGAGTGACTTTTGTCTAATGTAAGAAATATAGAATTCAGAAATTACAGAAATGTCATGGAATTTTACTGAAATGAACTGAAAATTTAATTAACTTTAAATTTAGAGAACATTTATGTCTTTACGCGTTCACAGTTGATTTGCAAATGTAGTTAGTAACATTCAATGATTACTGGATAATAATAACATAAAATGAACGATGGAAAGTATTGATAATAATTAAGAACGTGAACTGAATTTATCTTATTCGTGTTAATTAATATCCATTAAAATTCATGTTGATATTAACATCAGTTCATTAATATCAAACATAAAAATGGATATTATTTATTAATTCGTTTTAACGGTGCTCTATTAAATTCTCTATTTAATGTCCTATAAAAGGAGAGTATAAAAAAGGATTATCTAAAAATGACTGTAAGACAGTTTGCCAAATACGATTTTTAAGTTTAAAGAACCTGGTATACTTTACTGAATGTATAGTTGGATAAAAATTTTGTCGTTTTTAACGTTAATATATTATTACATCCGAAATTGATATTTATCGATTCAACGTACCGATATCGACATTCTTCAAAGGCGAGTTCGCAGCGTAACACGAACAATACGAGCAACACGATCGCAGTACAAATGGACCTGCGTGCAGTCGATCAACCGTAATCGAGAACTTTCCATGGTAGTATTCGTTAATGACAAATAAGAAACATGAAACGCTCGCCGCTAATGTAGTCGCGGATGTAGTTAGAACAAAGTGTTACTTACAATCCGGAAGTAGTATATTACACCGCGAAGCATTACGATGCAATTAAGAGGAAAAAAAAATATGTCTGCCTACGCGGTTCATCATTCACTCGGATAAAGACTGACTTCTGAGTTCCCGTCCTTGGTTACGAGGAAGATCTACATCGGGCGATGTCGAGGGTTAATTAACTTCTCTTTCTGTAAGGTTCACTGTGCGAAGTCATGGGCAGCCACCGATACTCCCTCAAATTTATAGTGACTCACGAGTCGACACTGAATACTGTTATTTTAGTATTTTTATATTTATTTTGTTTTTTCTATTTTGAATACTTATGGATATTTAATTCTTTTGTTTTAGTATTATAAGTATATAAGTATTTCTATACTTATGTTTTTTTTTTATTTCAAATATTTAGCTATTCATTTTGCTGTTATCAATTTATTATCTTCTAAGTAAGGACTTATAATGAAATGGAAAATTTCTTTGCGAAAAAGATGACACTGCAAGGGGTTAACTTGATAAAATAGCTGTTGTACGAAATTTTCGTAGCAGTTTTAATTTCTCTGAGAAGAAAATGAGTTTCTGTAATTATGTCATACTTCGGAAATGTGATTTAAAAAATTTCATACATGTGTATTGCGTAAAAATTCATGATCTGTTCATTAGTGCCTTTACATTGGGCCGATGAATATATCTGGGTTTTAATTTTTGAATGAACAGTTACATAACGAATCACATTAGGAATTAATGATAATGTAAGAATGGTTACGCGAACATTACAAATGTTATCAGTACAATTACTTATCTGCTTTCCTTAGAATTGTCATAAAGATCAACTTGACTGAAATTGTTTTATTGTTAACGCTTTGCTGGGAAAAATGAATAATTCACTTTCTAACTGTACACGTCTCCGCATAAAGACGACGGTACAGTGATAATAAAATGAATATTACATTTCTTCTAGCGCGGAACGAATAGATAATGTTTGTATTTATTATCGCTGAATTGAAATCTTTTCTCCGAGTTTCAGTGTTTATCGTAAATAATTCATGTTTTACGAGATGCGTTAAAAATTTATAACCACGCATTTGTTTTTCATGTCCCTCGAATTAATATTAATGTCCCAGTATTTTCTCCGTTTCCAATTAGATCACACGTTTCTACGCTAAAATTAGTGCAGCCCGAATAACTTTCACCTTTTTCCAATTACCCTATATACAAACAAGGTAAAAGCATTCTGTTCGACGGAGGCGACGGTGAACATATATCTACAGGGTGGAAAGAAATGTTTTTAATTTTCTATTCGTCGATATGGTTACAAGTAATCAATCGAAACTGTAACACTATAAACTGGACAGACGTCTGTAGCAAGAGTTTTGCTAGACATCAAGTCATCTTCCAATTGTACAGAGTATAAAGAAGTTTTGTTTTGTATAAATAAAGAAGTAAGAAAAAATGTTTTGTTTTAACTATTACAGCATGATTTTACGCCATTGAGTTAATAGAGATTGATGTAAAGAAACTGTCGCAAAATTCTCTTTGACCTTGAAGAAAGGGTTTTCTTCACATCGATCTCCATCAAATCGAAAGTGTAAAATCACGCTGTAATAGTCGAGACAAACATATTTTCTTACTTTTTTATTTTCATAACACAAAACACTTCTTTCCTCGCTGTACAGTTGGAAGATGACTTGACGTCTAGCGGGACGCTTGCTACAGGTGTCCTCCTAGTTTATAGTTTTATAGTTCCGATTGGTTACGCGTAACCGTATCGACGAATAACAAATTAGTGATCGAAAATATCAAGAATTAACTCCTTGCCCTACAACATCGTACCAGACTCGTGAAGAATTTCAAAATTCAAATAGAATTCAGAAAACATAAATATTATTCAATTTGTTCGAATGCTAATTACGTGTTATTCATCTTTTATCAATAATTATACCTCAGAGCACGGGTTAACAGAGAATAAAACTGAAATTTTCTCTTGTTCCGAATAAATTATTAATAACGAAGTAGTTAGATCGATCACAGTTCAGAAAGAAATCATAAGCGGTTAAAATATAAAACTAACAGAAATTGGGTGGGAAAAGATGGAAACTGATCGATCAACCTTATTATTCTCAGTCTAGCCGTCAAGTGATCACTACGTTTCCCTGTCAATGAACATTTTTTCGCGAAACGTTTCAACGGTCTCCTTCCACGAAACATTTGCGCAACTCCGTCGAACAAATTCCCCGACACACACGCGAAGTGAAACGGTCTTATTATCTTCCCCGAAAATTGATCCTTTCGATCGGCTGACGGTTCGAATGATGTTTTATTAGGCAGAAGGGACGGTAACCGTGACTGGTATCGCGCAGGTAGCGGATTGCCTTAAATTATCTGCCCGAAGATCGATATTCATTGAGTTCGTCGGGGGAGAAACCCTGATCGCCCGGCTAAAGGTCGATCAAGCCGCGGCTCGCAAAACGCCTCTAATTAATTCCAATTACGAGTTGCGCGGAGCCCGAGGTACGTGCTTACGTGCTTACTATTTGTCAGGGGTAGGGCTCCTACTATCCGTCATAACCGAGCACCTAATTGAAATACTCATTATAACTTGAACTTGCTCGTGAAATCCGGATCTCAGGTATTCGAGTATCCGGCTGTGTATTTTTATTACATACAGTGGCTAAGTTTATTAATATGCAATCGAGTTATTTAACCGTTTCAGTCTTAAGCGGCGCGATCGCATTTCTCTGTTACACTGTCAAACCAGTTATCTGCGTTTAACGAGTATACACGTCTAGTTTCAAATGATACTAATTCTTTCAACGATGAATTATTTATATTTTCAGATGAACGTATAATTCTTTGTTTGGCTTTGGTTTTTCATTAGAACATAGCCTACGTGCATTCGTTCTGCGTTTGACGAGTATAAACTTTGTTTTTTGATTCTATCACAAAAACGAGACTAGGGAGTGTAGAAAAAATGTTTTTTCAAGTGTTCGCCTCGACATGAACAATGTAGATTTCTATTTAGACAATTTAGTTTCAGAGATATTGTAAAAAATATACTTTCAATCCTCAACTTTGAGGGTTTTTTCACCCCTTCGAAGTAACCGTTGTACAATAAGAAAAAATACGTGTGAAATATTTACTTGAGAACTGTTTCACATAAGTTTCGTCAAAATCAGCGTGTGCCTGTTGAAAAGGTTCCCTTGTAAGTTAGAAGACACTGCACAGCATCGATCGTTTCTAGGATCCGGTCGTACGGAATGGCAATAAAATGCGCGACACCTGATCCTCGATGCCGCGTAATGCTCGGAAATGCAAGGGGTAGCCGGCGACGCCACGATAATTGCTTCGGAACGTTTCTTCCATTTATCGAGCGCGAGGGCCGGTCGTGTACGTTCAGTTTCATTGAACTCGCGCGCGAGTTAACGGGCGGCGCGCACGCCTCTCGCTGGCTTGCTCGCTCGCTCGCTCCGGGCGGAGTCTCCTCGTTCCCGCGGATATTTAAAATGTTGCGTAATACGCAACGACCGGATGGGACGCGGGCCACGCTCGATTACTTTATCCGAGACGGTGAAATATCTCAGTGCCATCGCACCGCGCCGATTACAGGGACGATAACCGATCTCCGCGAACCGACTGGAATTAGTACGGCTGCTGGTAGTTGCGATACGCTGATGAACGAAATGATGCGATGATTTCTTGCGACTCTACTCGGCTCGTGTGAGACGAGAGTGGAACATTGTGTTGATGGAGGAATTTTCAGAATTGTTAGTGATGTACGCGAGCAATGTAATTTTAAGTGTTTCGGACTGAGGATACGTGCTGTGATAATTATGGGTTTCTCCTCGGTTTTATTGATGTCGGTGAACGGAATGGATTGTGGATGATGCGATGCTGTGAGGTGTTTTTTGAGATGATTTTCAGTTGGTGATGAGTGGATGTGTAATTTTTTATGCAGTTTTTGGTTTGTATGTGTTCAGTTATTCTGTGAATAATGCAGTTTTTTATATTTTTTTTATTTTTAGAATGAAGGTAAATAAAACTGTTTTTAAGGTGATTGTAATGTATAGATAGACGATTTATAGATAATATAGGGGAATATTTTGACTAAAAACAGTGTTGTTTATCTTTATTCTTAAAAATATTGACATGTATAAAACCATGTTATTTATGGGATGACACAATGTGTAGGGTTTTTGGTGATGATTTATGACGAAGTGTTGTGTTCGTTCATGTGTTTGAAAGCGTTTGAGACTGTATTTTTACTGTACACTTTTGATAATACGTAGTGACTTGGTTTTGACAAATTGTATTGATATGTTCTACATTTGTAGAACAGAGAAGATACAAATAAACAGAGAAATGAGAATGTGACATTTGTTTTTTGTACGTGGAAAACAGTTCTGCTTGATAGAAAAATATCTAATAGAAAATATGTGATTAAAAAATACTCAACGTAAAGAAAAACTCTTTTTATTTCTGAAATATTTCAGAAAATTCAGACGTTCCCTTGTAAGTTTCGAAATGAGCATGTGTTACAAACAATTTAGAAGCAATTAGTTTACTTTAATTTGCTGTCCCGAGGACTTTTCTTCTCACGAGAAAATTAAAGAAGAAAATAGATGTTACAACTCCAAGTGTTTCACGCTTATGAGAACTCGATCACACGTTATTCTCAGCACTTCTGTTGACCTGTTAGTAAAACTAGCATCAGGTTTCACCGAATGCCGACTGCTTTTCAACATGCGTTTCGTGACTTTTCTCGCATGCGCTGCATTTTTCTGTGACCTTTCCCATCTACTGCATTTTACAAGTTCTAAAAATATACGCGACAATTCCGTGGAAATACTGTTTCATATGTATGTATAAGACACGAGGAGAAATTGCCTCCAAGTAGACTTTATACAAATAAAATTAAGCCACCTACGTGAAGAATTTAGAATATAAGGCCTTTGAAATGTCCATACGAAGAGTGTATCGAAACAGAAGGAAACCATCGCTTGGCAATTTTTTTTAGTTTGAAGTATACTTAAATATCTTCTACAATATAAAATCTTATGAATTTACTTCTCTAAAAATAATATTTATTTGATTTTTCATTTAATAGAAAATTTTGAAAATTAATGTCTACTTGTGGGTACATCACTTGTCCCTACTTTTTGTTTTGTTGAAAATATTAGTTTAACCAATGAGGGTTCATTTAAGAAAGGAAACTTTATAGAATCGTTCTTTATATTCTATCCTTGTTTTATGAAGAACAATTGTCGACAAATCGGTAACGAAGACCCATATATTCTAAATACTAAACTCGTCACACTAGAACCACTGAATGGGATCATTCTGATCTATTTCTGAATTCTTTTACAATTATTGAAAATAAAACAGATACTTATCTAATAAATTACTAAAGAAATTGATTTAGTAACAGACAAACTAAATCATAAGTCAACTGGAATCTCAACAGACACACTATTGAATTTTCTCTAAGGAAATTAAAAAGAGTTAATTCGACTATATAGTAGTTCTGTTGAAGTCCTGCTATGCGCAAGGTTCCACGCATCGAAATTCCTCCTTAACCCTTTGATTGCTAAACAGCGCGATCACAGTTCTCCATAATAGAATTGAAATCTCAATAGACACACCCTTGTACTTTCTCCAAGAACATGAGAAAAAGTCAGCTCGACTAAACGTTAAAGTCCTGCGACACGCGAGGATAGATGTCCCACTCACCAAACTTCCTCCCTAACTCTCTTCAAAGCTGTCGAACTCTGAGGAACCACCAAATTACAATGCCGAGGGTAGATAGCATGCATCCTCTTTTTAGGGGCGCTGAGCCCGAAAACCACTGAGCCCCGCATTATAATTCAAACAGACCAACAATATTTTGTTTCCCAGCGTGTTTCATTGCCTGCGACGAGCGTCCCGCGTCCTGTCTAAATTATTAGACAATTGAAATCTCAGTAAACACTCTCGAAGCCTCTCTAAAAAAATTAAAAGCACTCAATCCAACTGCTCGACAGTTCTAACGTTAAGATCCCGAGACACGCGAAGATAGAAGTTCTATTCATAAAATTTTCTCCCTAACCCAGCTCCCTTCAAAGCTGTCGAACTCTAAGAAACCACTAAATTACAATGCCGAGGGTAGAAAGCGTGCATCCTCTTTTTAGGGGCGCTAAGCCCGAAAACCACCGAACCAGACAGCGCGTTATAATTCAAACAGACTAACAATATTTTGTTTCCCAGCGTGTTTCGTTGCCTGCAACGGGCATCCCGTGTCCAGGGGCTATGTCAGTGGTGGGTTATGGGTGACGGTGCACGAATGAGGGGCGTACGTATCGTGGGGGTATACCCAGTGCACCTTCAGCCTGCTCTGTTATTAGGCGATATACCAAAATTGGTGGGCCACTTCCCCAGAGGGCAACTCCCCCGTCCACCCCGCGCACACTAATTCACGCGGCTTTTAACTCCGTCTTCTTTCTCCTTCGTTCGTTCTGCAGCCCTCTCGGGGCATCTCCTTCGGATAACCAACGGATTCCTGGACGAACGCGTGTGCGTCCTGTATACATATTCATATATGGACGCGCATACCGGCAACAGGGCGAGCAGTCCACCGCCAAACATTAAGAACGAGGAAATTATTGCCTAGAGAGGGAATCGCCGTCTACGGGGGCCCGTACCGATTAACGGCGACCGTGAAAACTTTCGGAATACTCCACGAAGGAGAACCCTCGGTATGCCTACCCTCGGGCAGTTAGAATGAAACGCTCGCGATCCTCGATTCGAAAGGGTAATCTTGTCTTTCGACCGGCGAATTTTTGGGGAATAAAGTTCGCGGCAGGCACGAAACTCCCTGAGTAATATGGGCTGGGGGAGAGGTGTTTCGGAACGCGGCCATTTTTTTTTTAGGGTGAACCGGTGGAGAGATTCTACCTTGGGGAAGCTAATAATGGGATGTTCGCGGGAGGAATTTCGATCGGTTGGAGAAGTATCTGAGTAGCGTTTCAACGCGTTGATGTTTGGAATATTTCTAATTTGGTTCGATGGTTCGATGGTGTGACCTTTGGCGGGTTACGATGTCTGGTATGTGGGGGTTATGTAATTTATGGGTTATGGATGTTAGAATTTGTTTGGCGTGTTAATAGTTGTTTGAATGCCTGTGAATATTGGTTGGTGTTAGTATTTAGTAATTAGTTTAGTAATACTAATATTCACTAGTTAGTGCTACTGTTTACTTAAATGTTAGCATAAATATTAGTCGATATGCAGTTTATTGTTACAAGTTTTAATTCATGTGAGAGTTATAACGAAAATGTTGCCATAGGAAAGCATTGATAATGGAAAGATAAATGTATTTAATTATTTTATATTCATTTTGCAACAAAAATTATATGGGAGTGGTAAAAATGTATAATAAATTTTATAAACTTTTTTAACTTTATAATATAAATCTTATAAACTTTTTTTTGAAGCTTCAAAGGAGTGTACCATAATTAATTCCAAACTGTTGCTCATGAACATACTATTAGACGAAATTATTTATTAATATTATTAAGTAGACAATACACATTATTCTGCGAAACATATTTCATTATCTAACGAGCATTGTTTACAGTGCGTTAACACAAACTGAATTAATGATTTCAAATATATTCAGTATACGAAGATAAGATTTAATTAGAAATCGACAATATTTAATTAGAAGATTATTTATATCTCACCTGCTGCGACCGTTACTTATACACTTTAATCACGTCACGAACGGTTCTCTTCATACATCTATAATCACGTCGCCATCGAAAATGTACTCGCTAAGTTCAATTCATATCGTTGAACATAGTTGTGCTCTCAGGTGGGTGATGCGACTAATTTGAGCGATACAGGGGATAAGTACATTATATTATGCGTTACATCGAGTTTCATGAATATTTCATTACTCAGACGTGTCCGCGTAAGATGAATACTTCGAGCGTGAATGTCTGTATACGAGCGAGCATCCATTGTACTTTTTATAAGGCTTCGTAGGGATTTTATCGTACTTTTCCCACATTCATTTGCGAATATTATGAACGTTTTATGGAACTTCGGGGGCAATAACACTTGGGATCACATAATAGTGCGCAATATTTCCTTTCCTGAATAGGCCGCTATAAAGCGATTAGCGAAGAGCAGTAAGGATATACAATATAATTTGTATGATTCAATGGTAATTAACGGGATAATGAAATAGAATAAAACTTTTTTCTCCGTTTGACGTCTTCTTTTCAAGATTATCAACGCCTACAATCTATCGAGCATATCCGGACTTGGCTAACTACCAACAGACTTTTTTGTGTAAGAGAGTTTCTATAAATACAATATGTTTTTATAACAATAAATTAATATGCAATGTCACTTTACACGAAGTTCATGTAGTAGAATAATAAAACAAAATTCAATATTAAACGTTTCTATTCAAGATTTAACACAGTCGATTTATTTGATTTATATTTATTAAATATAGTTTAACTTATTCAATTCATTTTTAACTTCTGACATTTTACGGGTTATACAAAAACAATAACTCATTTATATTTTCGTAAATGAGGCCTCTAGTGATAAGACTGATACTCGGCAAATTTTAATCATTTCGAGAGAAAGAACTTGACAGAAGAATATTCTGTTGCGTGTTTCTTCTTATGATATTCAATTCAGTCTTTTTTCATGTACATTCAGCGATAATCTTAGCAGAGTCCATCGTAAATTATCATCAAACAGCAAAAAATGCGAATCTAACTGAAGTTAAATGACGGACAGGTAGTTAAAGAATTAGCGAGGGGCATTATATAATTGCGATCTCGCTTCCTTCCTTTAATGGGCGATAATTTTAAAACGCCCCTTATAGTATATAATTTAACAATAAACTATAGTTATATTCCACATCTTTAGATTAGTTCTGTTAAAAAATTCGCCGGCGTGAATCGCGGAAAACGGCAATAAACACAGGATTAAATGTCTAGGATTTTTCTAAGAAATGTCAAATAACCTAGAACTACGTTGCCGACATTCTTTTCATCAATTAACTGTAGAATTTAGTTTCAAAAACTTCTCATTATGCGAGCAATAGAGTCAAAGGAAAAGGTATATACTGGTCAAATATTTTGACGGAAAATTAAAGCAAAGATTAACACTAAAACTACCGAACAATGAAATTGACTCTTTGAAATTCCTCTATAAAAACTCCAAGAGTGCATCTATTGAGATATTAATTGCTTTAAAATTCAGCTTGCGTGTTGCTAAATCACTTTCTTTAATAATTTCGCAGAGAAACATCTGTTACGTTTTCAGTCGTTGCAAAAAGAATACATCAGGAATAGGTTGAATTTGACTCATCTGATAGTTTTAGTGTTAAGAATACTGTTTCGACTGCACAGGAGTTTCGATGAGCGTTCACTTGGCAGCCAAAGTGTTAACAGCGAAGTACGGCGAATGACCTGTTCAACTCGTATCCACCACCCAACACGGCATTGTTTACGCGAGCCAAAGTGAGCCAAGTTCTCGGGCCAGCGTGAAGATACACACGTCGAGATAAGCGTAGCTCCGCGGCAAATGAAAGCTGCCTTATTCGCTCCGTTTGATTACACTGATCTACAAAATTTAGCTTGCTTTTTTTTATCACAGAAGGTTTAATGGGCGATCTTAATAATATTTCTCACGTTGAATTCCAATATACAATCCGTTTTCCTCCATCGTCCACAGATTTTAACTAGTTTTGTTAACGTTTTTCTGTGTACAAAGGATACAACTAATTAAATGAAATATTAAGCAAAATAAAAGAATAAAATAAACAGGGAAAAACGAGGCACTTTGATTTTTAATTGGTGCGTCAAGGGGTTAACAAGGGGAAAGAACAACCGGCACATATAAATTCGGTTGAATAGTCACTATTAGAAAAAAACTTAATTTTTCAGAATTGATTTCATCAGAAACTGTGCGATGCAGAGAAACGGATCGCATATTCAAATTCAGCATAAGAAACACTATTAAGATCTCCGATTGACACTAGAATACCGAGCATTTAATACGATTGATATATAATCCCTATAAAGACTGTAACAATAGATTATTTCCGGTTTCTTCAGACATTCATCATACCATTCAAGTGATACTATTCATTTTCAAATAATTTTATTTCAATTTATGATTTAGTCAGGTTTTTGACATCGGAACCAAGGTAAGTGTCAAAGGGAAGAATTTTGGACTACAAATAATAATTCATTAAATTCAACAAAATTCCCTGTCAAATCTTCTGTAGCAAAAATCGTGTCGACCAATGTTATCAGCTTGCCACTCCCACCCCCTCCGCAGCGACTGGAAGCGAGGGTAAATCCAGTCGCGGAAGTTCGAGACAGTGACTTTTATCGGGGGAATAATTTAATCAATCGCGATTCGGGCTTAATTCGACTGCTGTTAATCCAGCCGGCGCGGCGGAAGTCATCGAGGAATCGTGTTTCAGCAGAAAAGCGGAAGTTTCAGCGAGGACGTGGGTCTGTCGCGCGTCGACGGGGGTGGGACGCGGGTCGCGAATTAGAGACAATAGAAACGTCGTTGTCGGGGGTCGCGACGGCGAGGCTACCGAACTTTCCAACCGATTTTCGTCTATCCTCCTCTATTTCCAGGTGACGTCTGGGACCCCGCGATCCCCGATAAAAGTTTCTCCTCTACGGTGAAATTGAAACCAGTCTAATTATACCCGTAGATCGCTCGTTCCCGTCTCCTTTTCAATCCGTCCTTCCCGGAGCACACTCCAACCCCTTGCTACCCCTATCCACGCCACCGTTCCGTCACGTTTCAACTGCCGTCGCTATATTAAATTCACTGTTTTCCGACGAATTTGTCCCACGAGGAGTCGTTAAAAATCCTCGTCGCCACCCTTTGTCCGCCGGGACTTTCGTATTATACACGCCGCGACGCGACCGGGTAAAGTTTAAAGTTGAATTACTTGATCGAGAGATACTCGTGAAACGGAGTTACAGGTTTTTTTTCGCTTCATTCAACCGTTCTCCTCTCGCTCCCGAGCTTTTCGGCCTTTCGGGCACCTCCCCCCCCCCCTTTTTCGCGGGGAATTCCGAGCAGCAGCAGGCTTTTCATCTGCAGAAATTCTGGGCTTAACGAGATTATCGGCCGGCCGATGAGTGACCGTTTGTGCGTCGGACATAATGATGTGCCTGAGCGTTTGCAGAAGAAGCGAACGGTTCGAACAGCAATCTACTGTTCCCGCGTAAAAAGGGTATGATTGACGTTTCCTTGGCCGACCTCTGTTTCTTCAGTGAGCTATCCGCGGTTCATTTACCGGTGCCCGTGTGGCCTCGCCGCATTCCCCTGGTTTACATTTATGCGAACATTAATCACGAATATTCAGGTGTTCGGCGAATTTATACGCGCCGGTTATTCTTTCCCATGGGACCACGGAGCTTCGGTTAACCCCTTGACGCGCCAATTAAGAATCAGAGAACAGTCGTTTATCCGCGAAGTTTTTTATTGTTTACTTTATTCTTTTATTTCGTTTGATATTTTATTTTCTGATTTTCATCCTTTCTACATTGAAGAATGTTAATAAAGCTTGTAGAAAATGGCTCCTTTGCGGAGAAAGGTTAACTGAATTCGAACTTGGACTTTTTAGGTTTTTGTTGGGATAATTGTTTTGATTGTATGAGTGATTTGATGGTTAGGTTGAGAAGAATATTTGATTAGTAGGAATCTGTAGGTTTTTTTATCAAGGTACGATTAGTTTTATTAAAAAATGTTAAAATGTTAAATTTTAGAAATTTATGATTTAGCAAAAATTATTCTTGCGTCTATAATCAAGTTACCGTGCATCCAATTTTAACTTCAATATTCAAGGGATAATTTGTAAATTATTCACACTGTTATTTATATTAACCTCTATAAGTAAGTTATTTGACCAGTATTTCTTTATTCGTTATTTTCTTAAAGCGGACATTCTTTTCGCATAGTATAATAAATACACGATGCGATTGGTAGAAACTTAGGATGTGATCGCTTAATCACTTGGGCAAAGTGAAGTTTAACGACAAAATAATGAAATAATTGAAAGTTGCACAAATTGCTTTGACCATCCTGGTTCGCGACTTCTCCAAGGCTTTTTTAACGCCTCGTTTCCCGTCGTTGATGGTTAATTGTTTTTCGTTCCTCACCAATACACACGCGCGTACACGGATAGGCGAGCACCAATCGTATCCTTCACCATACCCACTCACCTACCAGAACTCATTTTCATTACAGATTTCATTCCTTTGTAAATATGGTTGGGTGTTTGTTCGTCACAAATTGATCGTGCTTTTTCAACTTTCCTTAACTTGAATTACGTTCTTTCTTTCGGTTGTATCTCTTGTGTACACATTGTTTGTTCAGTAACTCACGATGGAATTATTGAATGTCCTGCCTGTTATACTTCCAGTTGTCAACTCTGTTAAAGTGGAAATTTCATTTCTGTCAATAATAAATATGGATTCTTTAGTGTTTTTTTCAGAAACAGTATGAATGTCCTTTAATTGAAACTTTGCATATGTTTCTGTCATACTTCTATTCATAAAAATAAGTGCAATGAAATAAAAACCTAATACATCCTTTGTTTTTATTGAGTACTAGTGAAAATTAATAACACTTGTTATAAGAATTAATATTAAAAATCATAAAATGTGGAGAAATAAAATTATAAATAAAAATATGAGTAGAAAGCATAATCATAAATATTAACAAGCACAAATATTACTGAATACTTGTGAATTCAAGTTAAATATTATTCTTCTCTTATCAATTACCACACTATACAGCAAACAGTGATGAAATACATCTAGAATTTTTCTCTTTTTTCCATAAATCATTAATGACATGGTTCTACTGATCACGGTTAAAAAATAAATCGTACAGCAAAGGTTTAATCAGCTACCACTAAATAATGTGTTAACCCTTTCACTAATAGATTACAAGTTTTTATTCCAAATATAATATTATATTTAGTGATATTTAAAGTAAAATTAAAAATTGATATTTTCAGTATATTATATCTTTCATATCAACACATATCACCGTACGCCATAGAAATTATATTACTTTCCTTCCAAACTTCATTATAAGTTAACAAATTTACTTCTAAATCTAAATTTCCTAAACAATACCAATTCGAATATCTCCCAACCTCATAGCAAAAGATTTAGCTAACACTGCCTGCCACGTTACACGAATTTCTTATTTTTCTCACTGATTTACAATAATTTCGCTTCGCTTTAAAATAACCCTATTAATATTCGATGGTGAAATCTAAAATTTTATTCAACACGTTGAATGCGGTGGGGGTCACCGGCGACCCCCAACCGAATCGGATTACTATAGTTTCCTCAGTTAAACTATGATTGTTTGAAAAGATTTATATATTACAAATAATGTTGCCCAATGCGGTGACATTTAGCTGGATGATCATGCACTAATAACAACGCAACTCAATCAAATGATTTAATATTATATTCTTTCTATTTGGGTATTTTTCTCTGTGAAACTATGCGACATTCAACATGTTAATTATTAAACAAACTATCTACATTTAATCACGCTCTCGTATGCATCCATCCAGTAGTTACCTCACTCAACTCAATGGCGTGCAATTTTAACAATAGCAATTTCCTTCTGTTAATCTCACGGAAATAATATATCCTCGCGTTACGTACTCAACCCTTTCGCGACGGTTTCGCTTCGGTACGTCCCAGAGACAACCTTAACGCTCGCCGCCAGGAAAAACTCAAAGGGCGCATCCTGGCAGCGTCTATCCCGGCCCTCCTTACCGCGCGCCGTTTATTAATAGAGTTCCGAGAGACTTATTACAAAGTCTTGTGTACCCGGCAAGCGTCACCGTGATTTCATCAATTTCAATTACCGGGGACGTCGGCTGTTAGCCAGCGTTGCATTCCGTTGCCGTGCCGCGGTACCGTGGAACGTCGCGATTCCGCGATGGTACAAGAAGAGGAGCACGAAGAGAATCCAGGGCGAAAGCAAAAGGAGGAAAGCGAACGATGAGAGAGGACGGTGGAAACGTAGGGACCGGGGCACGCGGGACGGGGTTGGGACGGGGCTGAGAAAGGGTAGCGCGATATCACGGATTATTAGAGCCGGAACGGTCGAGAGTCGTTCGGTTAGTAACCACGATACTTATAGGCACTATTTCTCGCCATCGATATACCGGTATACCGGCCGGGTATCTTCCCGGTTTTATATCGCTGGTCATAGAACCAGTCTTGCGTAACCGAACAGCTTCGAAGAATGGCCATGCGTCAAGATAATGTGACCGGATAAACGTAACCCTTTCCGGTCAAACCAGATATCGCCGATACACATTCGCGCGATTGCGATTGCGCGTCTCCTCTCCTTCGGTTCCCAGGAATTTACATATTATTTATCGAACGGACGGCGTTTAACCCTTTGAGTTAAATTTTCCGAGGGAAATTTTCATAGATATTCGAGAAATGCGATTTTAAACGAAGGCGCATGATTTATAAAAGAAGATTTATATCTCGGTGAATGTTCGTTTAATCCTCTGTGAGCCGAATTTTTGTTCATGATTACAACAAAATCTATGCAGTACAAAATTAATAAATATCCACATATGAATACGAAGTAACGATGTATTCAATAGTTTCAGTAATTTCATCAAACGAATATATTTTGTAACTTTCAATTACAATGACGTTGAACTTTTAGGTCTGAGTGTATAAAAGTTAACTGATTATTTAATTTTATTTACCACTTTGACTGCAAGATGAAAGAAATCAACAAGATGCCAATATACTGACATGTGACTTTAAGGTTACAGGGGGCTGCAGAGGGTTGAAGTTCATATGATTTTTAGGTGATACTAAAAACGTGTTGGGTTTTCTTTATTACTAATGAAGTCGAGAAGACACTTTTCGCGAGTGCGTAAAGGAGGGATGGTTTCTTGGCACTCGGATTAAATATGAAAGTGAAATAATTTGAATATACTTAGCATACGTTATTTATAAATGGTGTCATTGATCATATCGATGAAACTCCAGTTTCTTAATTTTCTAGGATTTTATCATTAGCTTCATTGGCTAATTATATATTTGAAATAAATTTTATTAGGATTGGGTTTGCTACTATGAAGTATTAGAAAGCCTTGTGGCCATGTAAAAATTGCAATAATAATACAAATCAATAAAACGAAAACAATTAAAGAAGGTGAACTCGGAACGATCAGCGATGTCCTTCGTACTGGTGGAATTAACCTTTTGTACTGGAAAGCTTTTCACTGGAAGTGAATGGTTTCTGATAGTTTCTGATGTTTTGTATAATGCGTTATACGAAGTTTAACACAAACTACCGAGCAGTTAAATTGACTTTTTGAAATTCCTCTATAGAAACTCCAGTAGTGCGTCTACTGAAAGTTTAATTGCTTTAGAATTCAGTTCGCGAAGTTGCTAAATCAATTTCATTAATAATTTCTCAGAGAAACATCTGTTACCTTTTTAATCATTCTAAACAGAAGAAATCAGGATTTTAATAGTTTAAGTCACTACATTAAAATAGTAGTAACATTTTGAAAATTTTATGTATTGTTAAAATTTATTAGTTACCTTGTGAAATGGTTACCTTTCTTTGTTACATTTTTTAAAGGTACATATAATTCCTCAATTTTCACAAAAAACATTTTAACATCATATATGTACAGACGAAAATATTTGCAACCAATATTTGCAGTTATAAACCACTTTATTACATAAATTATATTTCAAAACATTGTAAAAAGTAAATCTTATTACAATAATAATAAATAAAATAAATGCAGAACCTTAAATTCTACCGCTATAAATTACTTTAATTCATTTCCCTAAAAATAGATACAAGTTTACATCCAACAGCACTGAAAATAAATCGCGCGGGAACTGTTAAGGTGACATATACACTCGACGAACGTAGTTAATTAACATTTTCCCACTCATTGAAAAAAATCCTAATTCCAAAACCCCTAGAATACACTGGAAACTTCAAATTACCCCACAACATAGTTACATTTCCCAAGGAATGATTCCTCTAGATATTTCGTATGCTTGTTACAACAATCTCGAAACCTGTACGAGAGCCTCGTCCAATTATCTTTCACGACATCTCCCTACAATTTACGTTGACGCTGTTGCAGCGTCCATAGAAGGCGAGTCTTGAACGGGACCTGATTAGAAGAGTCCGTGGCGCGTCCACTTCGCGGCAACGGGGTTCGCAGATGAGGCACGGATGAAAAGATGACCGGGGGAAAGTTTCTGAAAGGGGGTTCTTCGCGATCGGTTCCTCGGAATTTGTTTTGCTTTCGTCCGTTCCATGCCCTCCTCCGGCCTCCTTCTAGCCAGCCAATTACAGAGATAATCCCTTATTATATAATTCGCCGGGGGCATAATCAGTTAAGAGTTTCTTCGAGCACGATTGTTCGGCAGCAGTTTTCATCGATGCTGCCTGCCATGCCACGGCCAGCAAAAAAAGAGTAGCAACGCGGTAAACGAGAGAAAAACCGGTCTGAAATTTTCTGCTTTGCTGCCCGAGGCCTTTTCCGTCATTCGCCTCGGGATAAGGACATCGTTTGCCTCGGATTGTTTTTATAACAAGCCCTAGGAATATCTTCTTCCTTTGTTTCTTTTCCCCGGTCTTTTCATCTCCGATACCCACCCCGCAGACCTCGTCCACTCTTCGTTCGCTTTTTATTGATTATTCGGATTCGCTATGAATAAAGATCACATTCGAGCGAGCCGCACGATTTACCGGACAGCCCTTCGCGCTCGGTACGTTCGGCCTTCGGTGTTCCTCGCTTCGCGGGAGGAAGTTTTGTCGTTAGCGAACATTTTCCACGGTGTTCCGAGCGTTAAAAAGTTCGCAATTTAAAAGTTCCCGGTGTAAAATGCGCGCCTGATAACCGTTTTCTTGGAGTACTTCTGTGAATTTGTTAGCGCTCCAACTGCCGGGATATTTGTTCTTTGATAGCACTGTCGACGAGTGTTGTGTAGGAGAATGGAACTAGATATTTATTGTTTTTAAATATTCATTGTGAGGTTATGATCAGTTGTGATTTTTAATAAAATAAGAAGTGTTGTTGTCTTGTAGAAAACATGAGTTTACGTCAGTGGTAACTAGATGCAGTTTAAAATTTTGTTAATATTAGAAGGTCTTGTAAATAATGCAATGTTGTTTGTTTTGTTTTTAAAGATTAAGGTAAACAAAGCTGCTTTTAATCCAAAATATATTTTCTTTCATTATCTTCAGATTATCTATCTATAATCCATATATCATAATTAGATTAATTTTAGAAACAGAAGAAATATAAAAAGCAGTATTATTTATTTAGGTGACCCAATAAACGTGTTAATTTAAAAGAAGTTAAATGTAAATGTTAATTTAAATGTACATTCTCAGAAGGCGACAAGGAAAGGGTACTCCATTTCGTTTTATCTTCGATACGCACACTAAGGCAAAGAAACTCGGACATTTCGGCTTGCACTATCAAAGAAATGCGCTGCATTGCTATAGTTCCTTTTGTTCTGTCCCATAAAAGATTGTCGTCAAGATGAAAATGAATACCCAAGCAGAGGAATAGTTGGATCGTGGCTTGAAGTATTATCAGCGTCACTCGTTGTAGTTCCCTTGTGCTCTTTGATACCTTTGAAACCGCGGTCTTGTATCAAGGTGCCAAAAGACAGTCGCGAGGAGAATTTTTAACGCGACGAACTTTTCGCAGATTTTTGGGTCAGCCTTTTTAACTTGGAAATTCGCTTATAACTTCCAATTTGTTATTTATATATTTTAACATTATTTCTTATTAGATGCTTATACTTTCATTGTGAAACGATATTAAATTTAAAGAACAAGTGAAATTAAATATCTTCGGAAAAAGTTTTAATATTAAAAGCATGTTTTATAACATTCAATTTATTTTTCTAAATGCGAGGTATAATCCTTAAATTTCGATTCAACGAATAAGAATTGAATAACAGAAAATTACAACAAAATAAATAAATCTTAACTCTTTGCAATCGGAAACTTTTACTCTACATACATATATCCATAATTCTCTAGTGAAATATTAACAACTTGCTAATTGGTCAGGAGTTAACTCGTATTTTCACGAATTGAGCTGTTTGCCAATTACCTTATGTTTGTATCGCATGTATTTTTATCTGAAGGTAATATAGGTCTTTAAAAAACGTTTTATATCGTATTCGTTAAACTCAACTGTTTTAGTAATTTCAATATATTCTATATAAGAATGTACTTAAATTGAAGTTTAAGGTAATAATTCTTGGGCAGAGTGGCCGGTCAGTAAAGCGTTAATAACATATTTCACAACTAACATAAATATCTAAACCATACGAATAAATGCACAAAACTATTCTAGCCCAACATTCCACATACAATTACATTCCACAAGTGTCAACATACAATATCAAACCCCATAATTCCCCTTCATCAAACCAAAGGCTATCTACGAATCTCTTCTATGCAAATGATCACCAAAAAAACGTCCATTACCAATTCAATCACGCACTTCACCTACAGTCTTCCACGAAACACTCTCAACTCCTGCATACATCCTCCGAACGGTAACGGTGGCCGCGTAACAATGAACGAGGTTCAACAGCGAGGCTAACTGTCATCTCCCGCGGCAATTAAATCGGCCGATAATAGTTATGGCCGGTTGACCAGTAATCTGTTGCGTTTTTCTTGATGATACTCCTCGTTGCCGAGCGCTGGTTGGTCTCTGGCCCGGAGGGTAAGTCGAAGGAGCAGCGATCAGCGCTTTTTCTCGAGATATTGTCGGGAATGCCCGGCGAACTGTAACAGTACGGCAAGCCAAGCCAAGCCAAGCCAAGGGAAGGGAAGGTAAGGTCAATTATCGAGGTAGTAGAATTATCTCGAGCGGCGAGGGAACGTTACGATGAATGTCTTCTTCTGTGAACGCTGGCGGGGGTTGGGCCCGTTCGTGGCGGGGTTGCCAGGGACCTAGTCGCGTCTCGGGGCATACGAAATCGTTTCATGGCAACGGCGGGGTCTTCTCGCGAAACAGCAGATTCGGATTCCTCCGTTGAAGCCGATCCGTGTTACGATGTTCCGATTCCCACGACAAAACCTTCGCCGGGGGCTGAAAAGTAGCGCCGTACGAAATCAGCCGGAAGGCAGAAGGAGAGGGCGGTATATGCCTAAATAAATGGTTTCGCTGTACTGTGTGTATGAAAAATGAAAGAAACGGTCGGCTGAAGCGAGCGAGCTAGCGCGACCGGCCGGCAAAAGAAAGAGGATGGACGGGCCGAGACAGAGAGGTCGTTCGGAGCACGCAACCTAAAGATGATTACCTACCTTCTGGACCTATACCCGGGCCCGTTCGGCCTCGGGCCACGAGAGAAAGGAAGTGGACCTTCCTCCCGTCTTCTTCGTCCTCTTTTTCTTCGTCTGTTTCCTCCTCGCCCATTCATTTCTTCGTTGTTGCCCGTTCTTCTACGCTTTTATTATGCCGTCTCCTCCGCTCGCTTGCACGTTCGGCCCGATCTCTCGCTTTTTCTAGACCCCGTGACGCGGCAGCACCCCTTTTAAGTGGTTATCATGCATCCCCACTGTCGTACGCTGATCCCGCGCGCGATCCACAGCTACGTATTAATCGCGGCCGAGCCGTAATACCCAGGGAAAACGAGAAATCACTGGATCCACGGGATTTTTCTGTGGCCAGGCTCGATCTGCCTGGAGTTCCAGTCGCGTGACGGAAATTCGCGGAGTTCGTTGTCGCTGTGGTCTTGCTGCGATCTACAACGAGATGGGAATAATCGAGTTGCTATGCGTCATTTTGTTTTCCGGTTCCATTTATTGCCGTACTTTCGGACAGACTCGGACGTTTAATTGCCACCTTCTGGGACTCGCGGATACGTAATGATCGCGGAATTTTCGTGACGCGCCGTGCGCGACCGGATTGCAATTATGGTGGATAATCGTAAAGATTAATTGTTCGCGATCGTTTGGGAGATGATCCAGGTAATGCTCCTGGGTTTGTTCGAGTTTTCCGCTTCTTTATGGAATTTCTGTGCAACCAGGTAACTGTGGAATTTAGTTAGAAAAATCTGTCATTGTGTGGGTAATAAAATCGAATAAAGTAAAGCAGCTCTACAGCAATGAAAAGTTAGTAAAGAAAAACTAAAGCGAAACGAAGTAAAATTAGGCGTTTATTTGAAAAGATAAATAATTTATTGTTCAAACAGTACCATTTTGCACGTTCGATAGCTACATTTTACATAAAAAAATGGAATTAGCCTTATAAATTGCTATTTACAATTATAAACTACGGCATTATATTTAAGGACTCAATGACTCGTTTTAGTTCCATTTTTTCAATATTTTATTTAGATCTGCTGGGTTGAATAAAATATTACAATTCAGAAGATCGTCATCGAAATAACCGTTGATAGCAAACGTGTTAATTTCTTGTTTTTAATGCTGGCGTTGTTAGGATTGTGCGAGCAACTAACAATCGCGTTCGAGTGTTAGAATGTTATCTAGGTTGAAATACTTATATATTCACAATTAGTCACAGAATAAGTCATTAAGAATTGAATTAAGTATTGGGTCATCCCATAAATAATGCGATTTTCTATATTCCTGTAATGTCTAGAAATAAAGAGAAACAAAACTGTTTTTAATCTAAACTATATTCTCCTTTATTATCTATAAATTGTCTACCTATACACTATAATTACTTTAGAAAAAGGTTTGCTTACCTTCATTTTTAAAAAGAAAAGAAATATAAAAAACCACATTATTTATAGGATGACCCAATATTTTGATTTGTACAAATACAGCGTTAAAGCGATAAAAATATCTTAGCTCTTGGGATCTAGTATTAAATGACACACCTTGTATACATCTACAGCGCAGAATAATTTTGTGAATAGCACCGTTCCGAGTAGATGCTTTTACCAGTGTAATATTATAGAAGCAGCAAAGGTTGCATAATATCGATCAGATATCGGTCTCTTTCATGATATTACCAAGTGGTTTCGAGGAGCAGCGTACGCGTATAAAAATTTCATTACTTTAACTGCAGCTTCGTTCGGTTCTCCTCCGTGCTTCTTTCTTGCTTCAAAGAACGAAAAACTGCAAAAGAATTTTTCTTTATCCATCGGGAATCCGTCCTCTTCGTTTTATTGCGTTATAACTCAACCTTATCTAAGCTTTTCAATCGTCCTCTCTGTAACCGGCGCGACGCACCGGCTTGTTTCTTTTTCGTATCACGTACAATATTTCTTCTATTTTATCTACAAAGTACCCACGAGTCTTATTCATGAATAGAACGATAGCTCCGTCCATTTATAGTGCCTCGAAATCAGTGGAATAACTTTCCGTAATAAAATTTCCATGTTTCCATATTTCTGTGCAAAACGATTCACGTTTAGAGAAACAAACACAATGATACGTTATCATACAAGTTTCGAATTCGCTGACACGAAGACTTAATTGATACTTATAAATTAATATTGCCAAAGAGAGATACTCTATCCTAATTGCGTCTACAATTTATAATTAAAAAATACTTTCAATTCCGAAGAAATATGGAAACAGTGCCAACGATGCCTCGATAATTTTGAAAAATTTCATTCAACATTAACACCAGAAATAAAATACATAATCCATCTATTTCCATTTACAATTTGAAGTATAATACAATAGTTTTATAAAAAAAGTTTCAATTGTTCCCAAAGCACGAGTCGCAATGTCCGCTAAGTTAACTCACGATTAATGGTTCCTTTTATTAACGTCCAATTACATCTTCCCCATAATCCAATACACCGCAAGAGAATAAAACGCCAACTTCAACAAACGAATCGAACAAACCCCGCGATACGTTACAACAAACCTCGTTCCATCCCCCGGCATTCCACAATTCCACAAGCGCGTGTTACCTCGACGGGCTAACCTTGAAAAGACAATAGAAATACCAGGCGCAAACGGTTCGCGCTTATGTCGGGGGAAAAATCGGATAGAGGTTGAAATATCGTCCAATTTTCTCGATCAGTTTAACGGGACCGCTATCGAGTAACGAATTACTCCGGGAGGGAATAGTTATTGCCAGCAGCTCCGAGTGCGTACACGTTGCCGGGCATTGTGCCCGTGAAACGAGAGAGAAACCGAGAGAGTCGGCAGTGTATGCAAAAGGAAATCGCCCGACGAGGAAAGAAAGAGCCGGAGAAAGAAAGAATGAAAGAAAGGAAGAAGAGAAAATAGGTGAAAGAAAAGGATCGAGCAGCTGGTGAGTCGCCAGTGCAGAATCGCGGGCGACCGGGTGCGTTGTTTGTTTGTTTTTCTTCATTCCTTACCTCATCCCCAGTTTCGCGGTCTTCCCCCGAGCAGCCAACGATGCATTTTCCGTTGAAAGCCTACGGTGCGCTGCTGTTGCAGGTGAAATGTTGTGCCGCGCGTATCTTTTGTGCGGCGGATGGTTGTTGCTGGCTGGTTGTTTGCCCGGTAGCTCGTTCGCTAGCTAGCTAGCTCGCTCGCTCGCTCGCTCGCCTTTAGTCAGCCCTTGCCCGGCGACTTCTACTAAGGGCACAATTTTCTTCCCGGCGAGTTTCGATTTCCCGGCTTGGGGATTCGACGCTCGTTCTCATTTCGTTCCATCCATTAGCTTTCCGTTTCTAACAGCCACGTACACCCAACCCTTATTCCTCTCACCCTCTCTAGCCTTCGAAGTTGCACAATGGCTTGCTGCTTCCGTTGGAGATACCGCTGGAACTTCCGAAACCTCTTCGACGATATTCGAGTGCGCCTCGCGGTTGAGATCTCGTTGTTGCAGGTGAACCTTGTTTCTGTTCAATGCTCATCGTTATGGTGTTCACGATGTACTTTATGGTTCGAGTTTTTTGGCTGGAGTTTGTTGAGAGGTTCAGGGGTATTGAGGATATATGGTTTTAATCCTTTCTGGTGGAATGTTGCTCTAATCTTTGATCTCTGAATTCGAATGTTTCGGAAATTTGATTTGTAACTTCGATTGCTTCGAATTTTTGGGTGGAGAGTAGATAGGTGAATTGATAAGGCTCTGCGTGACGACAGGTGAAAGCGAGGGGAAAATTATTTAATTGAATTTAACTCTTTGCGGTTAAACGTTATCGCAGTGGAAACTTTGAGCTTTGATATGTAAATTTGAAAACTGTGAATGAATATTTTAATTGTTCGAGTAACGAGGGTGACAGGCAGTTTTCTTTCTTTTGGTGTTTAAGACTTCGATGCGTAACTCAGATTCTTTATGAAGAAGGTTTTCTAAAGTTTCAAAAATTCTCGTCCGCAAGGGGTTGACGTTTGGGGTGATTTATTGATATGTGTCAATAGAATTAAGTTTTAGAACTGTTTGTTTGTTACAAAATTTTTGGAATGCAATTTTTTGTTTCGGGGGATTTTGGATGTAGCACAATAAATAACAGATCAATATTTTATTTCAAATATTAATTAAATAACACAATTATTTTCAACCATACACCATTTTGACACACAAACGAGCCATTTACTTCAAAATAAAGTTTTACTCGTTATTTTCAGAATAAATATATAAATTGTTAATAAATGATCCAAAAATAATCCCCAAGTGTAAGAGTTCACATTCATATTGTGAAAGTATTTTGCATCTAGGGCAATTTTAATGCTCTAATTAGCGCGTTCGCGTAGAAACAAAGACATAACAACTTCTTATAACTTGTCAGGTTGTTTTCATGGACTCTTTTTATACTCTGCACCAACTAAGAGGTCCAACTTATCCCTCTACGGTTGAATTTCGCCGTAATGGCGACTTTGAGCTTTCATATTATAGTGCATGTATATGTGGATATCGGGAATAATATGCAAGAATACAGACAAACTAATAAATAACTGTGTTCATTAGCAATAAAGCAAGAAACGTTTGAATAGAAGAAACTAAATACTAACAACACACAACTAAAGCAACACACAACTTACTGCCACGAAGGCGAACGCACGACTTTCTCCGCCCAGACTCTCTTTCGGACATTCGCACTCAAAAATCACTCTCCTCCACAATCATTCTTCTCACTCGCACTCTCCACAAACTCTCAAACACACCCTTTCAAAGCCAAACTGGAAATCTTGCGCGTGCGACGTTGTGCAGGCCACTTTCCTTCGACAGTTAAGTTTCCCTCCTTTATTACCCTTCGCTCACATTTATTCTCGCATTTACGTTTCTTAAAAATTTGCTAAGCTACGCTAAAGATTCTAGCTACTACAATATCTAAAATCGAAAGCTGTGAATAAATAATCTAATTATTCAAAGAATGAACGACTAAATACGTAGTTTTTACTTTTCCTGATATTCAAGTTTGCGATAGATCGCTCACGCTTCTTAAAAAGATCCTAAGCTACGCTAAAGATTCTAGCAATTACAATATCTAAAATCGCAAGTTACGAATGAATAATCTAATTATTCAAATAATGAGCGACTAATACGTGGTTTCCATTTTCCCTGATACTCAAGCTTTCGTTAGACAACCCAATTTTGCATGAAAAGAGTTTTAGAAAGTTTGAGAAACCTACGTCCCCGAAGGGTTAATCATTGACTCGAGGAAAGTAAAAATGCTGACACGAAAACAAGAACTACCGACGCGTCGGCGTCGTGTACACATAATCACGCGGTACTAGGAACCATCGAAGCGTTACTTCCACCTAAGAGGCACTCGTACACCGATCCTAACCATCCCACGAAGCATAAATAGTAAGTGTACCGCGATGTTTCACGTCGGGCTTAGCGGCGCGGCTGAGAAAAAGTGACAAATGGCTTGACGAAGTGCTGTCCTTGCGGCCATCGAAACCTTCTTATACCACGAGCATATTAAGTATGGACTACGTATTCTTTGGGACCTCTACGAAACTATTTATAGACGACACACCGACCCTGTACAAATACCCTGCTAAGAATTTCTCTTCTCATTTTCTTCTTTATCCGTGATACATTGCGATAGCGTAAACTCGGGATTGTTGGAGGGTGGGTGTCGCTTGTTTTGATTTTATTGCAGAAAGGTCTCTATTAACCCCTTGCCTTACAATAACGCGTGAAACTTGCGGTGAACATTTTAACATATTGTACGTCGGCTAAATTTCAGCTACTAAAAACGCCAGTGTCGCTGATTATATTGATATATTTTTAAACATCCATCAAACCGAAATTTGTAACTTACGAAATAGAATAAGGAATTCGATTTTGTAATTTTACTCTGGATTTGGGTTCTACATATCTAGAATGTTACATTAGGCGTGCAATGTATTAAATATAACTTAACGAACATAAATATTATTGGATCCCTTTGAATTCAAATGAAATATTGTTCTTCTGTCATTAATTATTACATTATAAGGCGAACATAGATAGAGAACATGCATAGAACTTTTCCCTTTTTTCAATAAATTATTACTGACGAAGTTGTGTCGATCACAGTTGAAAAATAAATCATAGAGCAAGGGGTTAACTGTGTTATTCGAAGTTTCGAGTATACTGGAATCTTAATTATCTGATGTAACTGGATAACTAACGGTCGAGGTGAATGGAGATTTGGGAAGAATTTTTTAAATGTGTTTTTGTAAAATTTGATTACATGTGTTTGCAGTTAGTAAATAAGAATTTGAATTAGTGTGTATTGTATAGTTTAATGAAGACTGTGTATAATTTAGATTGTGGAAGATAGTGAGAGGTTTAAGGGGGGGTCTACTGTGTATACGATTTCTTTTGATTTATTGGTCAAATAGAACATGTCCGTCTAAAATTAGCTGATAGGCTGTATTAAGTTCGAATTGTATTGTGATTATGTATCATTTTGAATTGTTATTTATAATATACATTAATGGGTCTATGGTACTATCTATTTGCCATTTATCTGACCATTCTCTAGTCTCCAAATAATGAGTTCCAGTTTTCTTATTTCGCAATTACTACTATATTAAGTATCTTTAAAAATAAATAATTTCATTAGAACACTATAACAAATATATGAAGAAATTGAAAAAATCTACTGTTACAATTTTTATAAGAATTACAAATTATATATTAATGCTATTAACTAGTTAGTTGTTGCAATCTCTTTGAAAAGTGAGTACCTTGTTCTAATATGTGTACGTCTTCATATTTACAAATAATTTTTCCAAAAATCTTCATTTAAGTAATGTATACCTATAAAATTAGTTGTTTCGAGAATATTCCCTTAATCAATTAACTGTTTTTGGAAGAGCACACTTATAACACAAAACCTTGCTACTTCTTCATGACGAGTATACTCGTCAAAAGAAAGAACTCTATTGAGATTTCAATTGACCTACAATTCAGATCGTATGCTGCTAAATCAATTTCTATAGCAATTTCTCTGAGAAGCATCTGTTATCTTTTCAATAATCGCGAAAGGAAGAAATCAGGAATGGGTAATTTTGACCGGTCCGATGTTTCCAGCGTTAAAACAGGCGAGGCAGCACCCGCAAACGCAGCTGCCGAATCATTAATGCATCGATATCAAAATTAATAAGCGAACAGTTCGGAAAACGTATAAGGAAGGTAATTTTACAACGTGCGAGAAGAAGATTCCTGCACTGTCGAAAAAAGACGTTGGACCCCGAAGCTGAAATTTCATTTTATGAACGTTCTTCCGCCAGGATTCGAAAAGAGAAATCTCTTTGTCGGCATCAGGTTAAGCAAGCATTGAAATCACGGAGGCGGATCCTTAATGTTCTGGGCGTGTATAACGGGGGTGTATAATCAGCATGTACGATATATAAAAAGTTATGTAAAGAAATATTCGCCACAATGTATTTAATCTGTATCGTTCACCGAAGAGGAAATAACGTTTTAACATGTCGGGACAAACGAGCGTACTGTAAGGAAGTGTAAGGAGTTGGTCGCATGCGCACGAACTTTCTATTTTTTATTAGACTACGCACAATTTTCGTTTTGGTTTATAGAGTCTATAGCAATTAATTTTTTACAAATAAGAATTTTTCTGAGCAATTTTGAATTTTTCATTGAAAACATGGCAAGACTAATTGATACTTCCATTAAGAGAAAATGCTTATGGATAAAATACTAACTGTAAGAAATATTAATAAGGTATATAAGGTGTCCCATTTCAATCTATAAATGAAATTATTTCCAGAACTGGTCGTTCTTTTAAAAAGTGTCTCAAATACAATTTCGTCTATTTCTATGGGTTTTAGATGTAAATAGGTTATCATTTTTTTGCAGAGAGTCACCTGTAACATTCATATAAAATAATTATATAGTTATACCTAAAAAAATGGTAACTTTCATTTCTCCAAAGACAAACTAATGTAAATGTATCAAACTACTATCTTACAAAGAAAAAATTGCAGTTGGGACATTTTTTAAGTGAATAGTTCCAGAGACCACCGCATTTATACATTAAAACAAAGACTACATAAAATCACAACACAAACCTAAATCCATTTCATGAATCACAATCAAAGAACGCCTACAATCTCACTCGCATTCTTTACATAAGACCATTCTTTCATCAAATACGTTACCATCGATCGAATTTACTTCCTTCGTATACAAAAGTGACCTATAAAATTCGTCCATTCTCTTTAAGTACCTTTCAATATTTCGCTTGCCGCAAGAAGTCGTGTCAAATCAAGCCCAGTATTTATGGGCTCGCAAAAGGTTAAACGTCCCGTAATTATGTACGGTTCGCGGGGGTATCGGGTTAACGTGTCCATAGATTTGTAGATGAAAAATGGTAATGACCGTCCGGCAAGAAGCCCCGGAGCAGCGGGAACACGCGATACCACGGCGTACCGAGAACTACTGAAGCGTTGCTTCTTTCCAGCAATAAGTTACTCCGGCGCGTCGATCGTAACCAAGCCGCGGCGGAGCTTACCGGCCACGCTTGGAAAAAGTGACAAACAACCCGAGGTATCGTCTTTAAGCGCGCGAAACGCTGCGGCGGCGGTGGCGGCGGCGAACAGAGCGGCGCATTAGTATACGCGCCGGCCGTGTTCCCCTCTCGCCCATTTAATTAACTAATTTATTTAATTGCTTAACGATTACCTTCTTCTTCCCCGTCACGGAGAGGTGTAATTTATTTTTGCCGCGGTAACAAGCCGATCCGCGTTTATTTCGTCCCGCGATTACGGCTCATAACAACGCCGTCGCGGAAGAAAGATTACGGTGCTCAAAGTGTGATTAATCGCCGCGATTAATTAATTTCGTACGCTCCCGCGGTAAGTTCGATCGGACATTGATTACCCGCTTGTTTAGGATTCGTGAAGCGTGTTGATAATTTCGATTGATTTATCGCCCGGCGTTTCTTTCGTTTCCTCTCCTCCTCGCCGAGAGCTTCTCGCTGTCCCGCGCGAATCCTGGGGGTTCGCAATTACTTGTTTATTGATGACTCAACTAGGGAGGTTTTATAGTTTGAAAAATTGTACGGTTACAGGGGTTTATGATTGGAGAACGAACGAAACGTTGGATTTATGGGAAAAATTTGCATACTGTTTCGGTTGATGTGATACTAAGTAGGAGGTTACGTGCGGAATGGGAGATTGGTTTGCGAGAGAATTTTTTACGCGATGGAAGGGTTGTTTTATTCTATAATCTTCGATATCGTTACGATTTAAGAAATTTTCGGGACATCTGTTCTAACCGGTAAATTCGAAGCTTGAATTGCAAATGTACTCAGCATCTTAATTTTTTCCAATTTATGCACTTTTTCGGTTATTTCAATATTTATTATACCTACATCTTTTTGACCTATTTTCTTCGTATAAAATACTATAATACTTGTAAGACATACGAAGACTATACCAAATAAATATAAGTTTACTGACGAATATAATAAAGAAAACAATAAAATTTAAGGTGACAAATAAATAAGAACAAAAATGTAGTTCTTACACATATCACAAACTAAGCACATTTAGTAACATCCTTTTAAACATCATTTTATTTTCAAAATAAACAACTAACATTTAACACATGGTTGACCGGCAATTTTACGCAGAAGCTATCCCACGTCACCGCTTATTACTCCGCAATTAATTATGAAAGTGAAACAATCTAAATAAACTCCAATATACTTTATTCATACATAACGAATAGGAATGAAACTTTGAACATACCTTCTATATAACTTTGAATATTGTGCTTTTACAGTGATATTCCTCAGCGTTTCAAAAATAGAAATCGCTACTGCAAGTGCAAACTGTTAAACGAGTTAACCCATGACCGGTCAACAATCTAACTTCTTAACCCATGATTTCTTCCATAACCGCACCCGCAATAATTTCACATTAATCATTTACTGGAAACAAAGGAGAATTTCACATTGATCTATATCTACGGTTAGTTCGAAGTGTAACAATAACGGAAATATAATATTTCGTTTGAATTCAACAGAATCAAGATTCAGTTACGTTTGTTAATTTCGGGTTGAGATCTTCATATTGTATGACAAAAGGTTAACAGAGAATTTCTATCATTGACACCTCCAGACATGCCCTAACCATTCTAACAACGAATAAAACGAAAATCAAATAAATTGAAGAAAATCGGCCAGAATTTATCGTAACATCTCGCGGACAATAAGCTGGTCGATAAACAACTGCTCGAATAGACGTACACGCGCGCAGGGCGAAGGCGTTAATTCAGCAGGCCCAAAGGCGATATTCACCTGTAGCTTCTCGTACGTAATCCCGGTCGAATTCTCCGGCCGCGCTGGGGCCAGCGAGCTCCGCGCCGCGAACGGCTCGTACCTCGAAAATTGGTATTCCCCGGTAGGTCTGAGTTAGCGGCATCGGTATGTGGGTATTATACCTTTTGTATTCCGATGTGACACGCCTCCGTCACGTTTGCGGGAGTACAACGACGACGACAACGCCGGCCACGGTGCAACGACCACACGGAGGTATAGGTGGACAACGATAAGAGGCTCTCTCTCTCTCCCTCTTTCTCTTTTTGTTTGTTTGTTTCTTTCTTTCTCTTTCTTTCTCCCTCCCCCGTCCTTTTCGCCGCGGAGACGTATACGTGCACCTACACACAGGGGACGGCGTTGGTGGGCACGTATGTAGTCAGGGTTGGGCACTATTCTTTTCGAATGAAGTAAATGAATGAAAATAATTGTGGGTGTTGGTTAATATTAGAATTATGTATCAGTCAAAATGGTGTTAGTTTCTTTAGATGAAAATTTTTGATATTTTGGGTATTATTCGTTTTAAATGAAATAAACGAATGAAAATGATTGTGGGTGTTGGTTAATATTAGAATTGTGTATCAGTAAAGATGGGTTTAGGTTTTTTATTTGAAAATTTTTGATGTTTTGAGGTTATTGAATCTTTGAAATGATTTTATTATTAAATTGTTTTATTTGAGTGTTATATTGAGTATATGAATTGATTTGTGATTTGAAGTATGATTGTTTTAGATGACAATAGAGAATTATAATTAACAGCTTTCTGTGTGTTTAGATTTAGACATTATAAATAGCGATATATAGCGATGAACATTATTAGTAGTTGATAATTTAAAATACAAATTTCATCATCCAAAACCATCCATATTTTCCTGATAAAATTAATTAGCACTGTGTCCCAAATGTAGTAAACGTAGATACAATTTATTTCTAGAAATCACTATGATTCGAGTAACATTAACCCCTTGCTCTACAATATCCACTCATAAATATTGACAACTAAATTTGATAAACTTATATATCATTTTCTTCTCTTAAATATAAACTGAATGTTCTATTGCCAATTTTTCACCTCTAAACAAACCCGAGCCACAGAAGTATCAAATTCTCTCTAACAAATCATTAACAATAAAATACTCCATCAAGCACACTTATAAAACAAATCACCAGACAACAGGTTAACCAACAGTAAAATAAAGTACCTTTGCACTCGCGAGACAACTTACACTCACCACCGGCTTCGATATAACAAAATCATAAAGTCTTACATACAACACTAAATTTTGTATAAATCATCAATACGTGAAATATCGAAAGAAAATAGCTTTCTTATTACCCCTTTGCACTCCAGAGGCTCTCAGTCGCCGATCGATTTACCAGAGGAAAATTGTAAAGTTTCATATTCGATAATAAACTTTGTACGATGCGTCGATATCTGAAACATTGAAATAAAATAGTTCCTCATTTCACGTGCAATTTCTCAAGTTAGCTTCAGAGAAGGTCGTCTGTATTTCATCGGGAAATGTCGAGTATTTCCAGTGGAACACTTCTGGAGTACAAAGTATCCAAATACAAATTTCTTCATTGCTTCATTTCAAAGAATGTCGTCTATATCTCATCGGAAAATGTTGAATGTCTCAAGTGAACAAGACTCGACTGCAAAGGGTTCTAAAGTAAAAATTCGACTCGAATTGTTTATTTCGATGATGCCCAATGAACGCACTGGCCAACACCAACGAGGATGCCCATGCGGTTGCCTATACGTGAACGGTCTCTCTCGTTGGTAGCAGAGTACCCGGAGCCGTATGTACGTTTGAGAATACATTATGTAAGCAAAAGGTGAAAAAAGGTCTGTGGAATAACCCCCACCAGATTCTATCGAGTCGTCCCTCCGTTCTACTCCCTCCCAGCGCCTCCTACTCTTCTGGCCGGCGAGTGTTCCTGTACCCCCGACCCCGAACATCGGGCCAGGAGGCATCAGGGCATAGACCTTCGCTCTGTTATACGTACACGTACGTACGTACGTATCCGGCGGTACCGAGGCCCCGCTTCGTATGTACTGGGTGTTTCCGAAATCCTATCGCAATCAGGAACAAGATTACTTTATTCCAAAAAGCGAATGGAAGATATGAAGGAAAAGGTTCATATGTACTAAGTGTTTCCCAAATCGTATTGCAATCAGGAACTAGGTTCCTTTATTCCAAAAAGCGAATGGAAAATATGAAGAGAAAGGTTCATATCTACTAGGTGTTTCCCAAATCGTATTGCAATCAGGAACTAGGTTCCTTTATTCCAAAAAGCGAATGGAAGATATGAAGGGAAAGTTTCATATGTACTAGGTGTTTCCCAAATCGTATTGCAATCAAGAACTAGGTTCCTTTATTTCAAAAAGCGAATGGAAGATATGAAGGAAAAGGTTCATATGTACTAGGTGTTTCCTAAATCCTGTCGCAATCAGGAACTAAGTTCCTTTATTTCAAAAAGCGAATGGAAGATATGAAGGAAAAGGTTCATATGTACTAGGTGTTTCCTAAATCCTGTCGCAATAAGGAACTAAGTTCCTTTATTTCAAAAAGCGAATGGAAGATATGAAGGAAAAGGTTCAATGTACTAGGTGTTTCCCAAATCGTATTGCAATCAGGAACTAGTTTACTTTATTTCAAAAAGCGAATGGAAAATATTAACACGTTGACTGCCACGAGAATTTCTAGCGTTTTATATAATGATACTTTTAATAACAAAGGAAACTGGTGTTAAAAATAATTATTAATAATAAATAATTTTTATTGCAACTATTCTTCAGCAATTTGGAAGCTGCGGTCATTAGTGACCACCGTGGTAGTCAATGTGTTAAAGAAAAACTTTGTATATTATGTGTTTCCCAAATCCTATTGCAATAAGGAATTAGGTTACTTTATTTCAAAAAGCGAATGGAAAATATGAAAGAAAAACTTCGTATATTGGGTGTTTACGAAATTCTATCGCAATCGGGAAGAACATTATTTTATTTCAAAAAACGAATGAAAAATATAGAATAACACTTTTTCATTGGGCACTTTGTGTAGTAGACAACCATGTTAGAAAATTGGGTACGCTAGTTATTCGACAGAAATTGATTAACGTCAATACTACTTACAACCTATACTATTACTCGACAGACATTTTGTTTTTACATTTGAGATAATTTTATGGTAGCCACATTAACAGAAAAGTCATTAGTGGCCAACATTTGGATACATTACTTGTTACTTAATAATACTTAGAACTAAACACGTCTGTTCATAACTTGCCATTTCTACTTGTTCGTAACATCCATCTACGTTGAACACTTTCAAAGTGGATATCCAAAAAATAAAGTCTGTCATCAGCATATTTCGTTCTACGTTCTTGATTTATTTCTTAGGCGTATATAGTATTCTACACTTGTTGTACCGTAGTTTCGGAAACACCCTGTATACACCGAAACCGAGCCGCTGACGTTCGAAAGCTGAAGGAAGGGATCGTTGGGAGAGAGTGAGAGAGTTTCTATACTTGTATGTGTGAAAGAGAAAGAGAAACAGAGACAGAGAGCGAGAGAGGGGAAAAGAGGAGAAAAAGATGAAAACAATGCATCCTGGAAGTAGCCGAACAAACTCCGCCGGGCAGAGCGACGGACACGCGGGATAAAGATCGAACTGCGCCAGGATTCGCAGTCGATTCTACCTTTGGATGTTCAAGCGATACCCCTTCGATCTTCCGATTCGCCGATTAGAAGGTTCGCCTGCTTCTTGGTGCAGGGGGGTCGTGGATTCAAACAGTTCGAAGCATATTTCGCTCGGAATTACCGCGCGCTTTGCCGTAAACGCGCGATCGCTGATAAATCTTCGTCGATCGTGGCACGGAAAGTCGGGGGAGGAGTAGAATTCTTCGATTTCAGTTTGAACGCTTGGACCAAGAATACCAAGTCATTTCGAACGTTGCCGTGGCAATATATCTCTACGTTTGGAATACTAATTTATTTATGTAAATTGCGTAACTAGTGAATGGGGCAGGGTATACTTCTTCTCCCGTTGAAAGTAGAAACAAATTGTAAAGATTTATGCAGTGTTTGAGAAGCTCTGTCGTACAGTACTAGTTCCTTTTCCATTCGTTTGAAACATATTGATGCAGTTGCAAAGTGTAATTGCACTCTTTTTTTTTAAGCGAAGCTTTGTTCTTTTTATATAAATAGTTTCTTTGCGTTGGTTTACGTAAAATAGATTTAAATTATGATATAGTTGGGAACTCAATATTTTTCGAGATATTTTACTCGTTTTTCGAACATTTCGAGAGTAGACGGAAAAATGTGATTATTTGGTAACAGGTACTTTTTGTAGTACATGAATACTTTCATTGGATATTATTAATATGTGTTTCCAGTTTCTTGCAATTAATTTAGTCTGGCATCAAATGTGAAGTGAATGTCTATGCCAACGAAGATTACATTTAGCTCAATGTCTTTATTGACCTATTTTTACCAACCGAGTCGTGCTTAAACAATACGAATGAAAGTCATTGCGCTTCTTTTATTTAATTGCTAATAGAATCTCTCTTGGTGGTTAATTGGTGATAGCGTAACTCCATAAACCGTTTTTTACATATAAACGACTTCGAAAGTGTTTATCCTTCAACCTAACCTTATTGGTACCTGCCTGATCTTCGATCAAGGAGCGTTATTAAAGACGGCGCCAGCTGGGTTTACGGCACGCGCGTGATCGGCCATTTTTAAAGATATTTTTACAGCGTTTTCAACGGTGCGAGTGCCGTATCACTCTCATATAAGTGGCACACCTGTCGATCAGAAACTAAAAACATTTGTGATAAAATCTCAGTCAATATCGATTGACCTTTAACTAACGATGTTGGTTTCAGGGACCAACAACGTGATTTCAAAGTTAATGAAGTACTCTGATCAGAATAAATACCGCTCACTTGTTTCTTCGTTCTAATTGATAAGAGAAATACGTCAAGAAAAATTATAAATCAACCTTTTTTCATTTTTTTTAAGCAATTTTTTTATTGTATCTTAAAGTGCATATTACTCTCACGAACCAGCGGTTGTAACGTAAACGACGTTTTACCTTAGTCGTTATGGGTTAATTTAAAGTTGATAAGGATTAGAGAAACAAGTATCAAATTATCACTGTTATTGTATCAGAATGTATAGTCTAATTATAGCAAATAGTTAAATGCACTATAATAACCATGTTTATGTTTGTGAATAAGCACATGCTCTCATTTGAAGCTACACAATTTTTTGCCAGCATTATCTTTTCTAATATCTCTAAAATTATCCACAATGAACATTTTATATACAGTGGCAAAAGTTCCCGATCACATGGTTTTTGGGATTGAGTCCATACATCGATGTGTCGCTGTCATTAACGCAAAGAATTATCGCCACAGAATACTAACTGTAATATGTTAACACTAAAACTACAGACAGGTCAAAACGACCCATCCTCATTTTTTCCTTTTGCAATTATTAAAGACACAACAGCTGTTTCTTTGAGAAATTATCAAAGAAATTGATTTAACACTAGAACTACCAGACGGGTCAAAATGACCCATTCCTGATTTCTTCTTTCTCAAATAATGAAATGATAACAAATCGTTCTCTGAGGAATCACTGAAGAAATTATTTTCACAATAGGCAAACAAAGTTATAAATTAGTCGAAATCCGAGTAGATGCATTTTTAGCGTTTCTATGAAAAAATTAGAAAAGGCAGTTCGATTGCTCGGCAGTTTTAGTGTTAACAATACGTGAACGGAATTATGAATCAATTAAACTATCAATAGATGCATTCTTGAAGTTTCTATAGAGATATTTTAAACAGTCTATTTAACTGGTGGTTTTAGCGTTACGAATTCGTACACTATCGTTTCACACGAGTCCAATCGAACCAAAACGGTTGAACTTTCCTCTCGTAAGATTTGGATTATTAAACGTTCTTACTTTGTATTCCTCGGCTGAAAAATTCGGAGTTATTTGCTTAATATCGTAATTTGATTCCACCAGCCTTTTCTCTTCGCATTTCGTGGCTACCGGTGGGAGCATAAATCTCGCTGAAAAATGCAGCCCTTTATTTTCCCTGTTTGCGATTCAGCGGCGACTCACGGCTGATTCACGAAATCCGAAATATCCCAGAAGCTACATGCGTTTCTCGGATCACGTAGCCGGGACAAACTTGTCGGCTACCAGACAATCCTTCACCTTGCTTGTACGTACATTGTTCGGGGCTGGCCTCTGTTTTCCGAAAGCTTCGATCTTGGTCTCGGCGACGTACACTACAATAGAATGTCGACAGTTGGAATCTTGATACCTACCAGCGAGCTCTGGTTATTGCATTGAAACTTTGATAAATAGATCGTCTCACATACATACGTTTTATCTTTTATATGTACATGTTGTATTGATTATTGTCGAAATACGGTGAAACTTTAATTATATGAATCTTGGTTATGTGGACCCTTGATTTATCATATTAGTGGTGTATCTGGTTTGATGATGATATTGATGATGTTTGAATTATTTTACTGTCCGATCATCCGAATTATTTGAATAAGAATAACAATTTATTAGAAAAACAAAGATTTTTCATGTTTATTCTATAACTATCTTTCATTCAAACTCGTTTGACTTGATTAGTTCAGATATTTGAAGCTTCACTGTATTAGTTAGATTTGTTGACTACTTGTTTTAATTAGACCTGCTTGAAATCTTTTGCAGAAAATATGAGAAATGTTCGTTTATGAGCAATTTTTTAAATAGAATATGTTAACATCAGAATTGAGCAGTTAAACTGACGTTTCAAATTTTTGTATAAGAACTATAAGAATAGATTTATTAAGTTTCAATTGAATAGTATTTTCGTATTAATAATTCCTCAAAACATTTATGTTTTTTCAATAATTGCGACGGAGGAAATCAAGAATGGATTATTTTGGTATTTCTGGTAGTACCAGTGTTGAACAGCTGGATTCTGGTGCATTTATAGCTCTGAATTTGTGCAATAATTGACTGTACTGTTATTTAAAAGGACAAGCGAGAGAAACTGGTCGGGACACCCAGTAAACCTTGGATCATCGACACGAAATGTTTCTTTACTGCTTCGAGCACTGTCTTTGTTCTTCTTTCCCGGTGTTTCTATGATAACATTGTATCGATTGTGCCACGGTGTTTTTATTTCGACCCGTTGATAAAATCGCGATATTCCTCGCTGGCCTGCGATACGCTATATTTCATTTGGATCGCGTTCGCACGAGTTGCGAGAGATCCAGCCGTTGGGGCGGAAGATAAGGGAGCACTTTAATCAAATTGTTCATGGTGATCTATAGAGTACGATATTATGAAAGTAACTGTTCGTAATTTTTACGTAGGACGAACGGAAAAAAGAGTGCAATCCTTTTGTGTCTATGAGAATCTTATGAAGATTATAAGAACTATATTTATTATACAATTTTAAAGTATTTAATATTTTACACTATTTGACACGATGAACGCCATAGGGGTTACAATTTGACTCCCAACCAAATCGAATTATTATAGTTCACTCAATTAAACGATGATTATTTGAAAATATTTCTATATTATAGATAATGCCACCTAATGAAGTGACATTCAGCTAGATGAACGTGCAATACTAATTAAATTCAATCTGATGGTATAATATTACCTTTTGTCCATTTCATATATTTTGCTCTATGAAATTGTGTGGAATTCAACGTGTTGAGTACATTGTGTTAGGAAAGACATAGGTAATTTATCATCTATTCTAGTTTTCAATTTCTACAATTTTCATTCCAGGCAATCGTTTAGTTAAAAATATTTATAAAATATGTTTTGTTTGGTTACCTGTATATAGAGTAAGATGTTTAAAGATCACTTGAAAAAGTTATTTACTTTTCGTGATAATAACTCTTCTCTTCAAGAAGATGCAAAGATAATGCAATTATCAATGTCCTTTTTCTAAATCAAATGACACTTATTTTAGTTCTATATTCTGTAGTGAAATATATCGAAATCTGTACAGTGACCTCGATGTCATTAACAATAATTGAAGAATACTACGATTGGAAAATGTATTAAAAATCGATTGAACATTCATACGAGCATCTGCACTAAGTTACTCATTTCTCTATTATTTTCGTGATATATATTGAAAATATTGACCTCGGAATACCAACGCATTAGCGTTCTGATACAATTACCTCGCGCACACCTTAGCGCAGCGTGGCGAATTTCATTGGCACTGATCGCGTTTAATTCTCCATATACAAACACACTGATCCATTCGTTAAAGACAACGCCGGTGTGATTTATCTATCATTATACGAACGACGTTCATTGTAAATGAAATTTATGTCATATTTACCGCTTTCGTGTAATGCGCTTTAGTAGCTTAAACAACCCTTTAATCGGTAGCGTATTGTAGACCGACACACGCACGGACGCAGATAGATACAGATAAATGTAAAACGCGCGACGTGATTTATTAGATTACGAAATAGATAAGTTGCGAGTATAAGCGTGCTTTAATCCCGGGGATTCAATTATGAATCGTTGTAAATAGGCATAATTGTGATTAACGAGAAGTTCACGTTCAGTCGGTACAAAAGCGGCGTCGCTGCTTCCCCGGTTCTTCAAACCGATAATAATGACCGGGGAGAAAAGTGAAATACAACCGAACTTATTTATGCTACAAGCCAATAACTGTTTGTATACATTTTATGATCCACACGGACGATTACAAAAGTGATTCGCCAACAACTGAAGAAGACACGGAAGCGTTCGATCGAATCGAGCCGGTGAAGTAGATTAGTTTCCATCGCAGCTGACTTTTAACGATCTCGATGGAATTCCACCCGGGGCCGTTAGATTCATTTGATAGTGCTCTATTCGAAGGTGAATACCATATTTAGGAAAACGGCGTTGATCAATTCTTCTACACTTCTGCCTGTAAACCTAGCAATTACTAGCGGGGACTTATACGATGAATCGTTACCACGTTTATTCATTAAATTACACCATTTTAATTATAATCATGATTCGATCGCGATTTCGCATAATATCATTTGCACTCGTTTCTCTCGAAGTCGTCTCAAACGCGACTACGACGACAAAAATATGCTCCTTACGAGGAAAACTTTACAACTGAAAGTAAATTAAACTTACTCTAATTTCATGTGACTTAATTATCGAACACAAATTAATTCAAAATATAAGGTACCATATAAAATCCCTATCATTTGTATCAAAATAAACTATATTATAAATTGTATTATATCATTTCCTGCCATAAAACTAATAATCATATCATCCTAACGTTTTTCGATTTCACATAGCGCGGAATCTATTTTCATTACAGAGGCTCTCATAGTATTCGTTCAAACGACTTTTCACCATTAACTCCTTGCGTTATGATTTATTTCTTAACTATGATCGATACAGCTACCGCATCGCTCGTCATTTATTAAAAAAGCAAAGATTTTTTACGTTTATTCTATATCTATCGTTACCCAAAGGTTATCGACCAATAGAAAAGTAATATTTAACTTTCATTCGAAACAAATAACCCTAAGATTTCTCAAACTCCCTTGAAAATCTTTATCGCGAGTCCGACGCGATATTCTAGGTCAACAAGTCTGCCATTACTTTTAGTTTCCTATTCACCACAGGTGGTCCACGATAAAACCCCGCCAACCAGTACCTTTTTCACGATCCTCCGTCGTCGCATCGATCGCATCGCCCAGCCACAATGCAACACACGTCCACCAAAGTGAAACACGGATTAAACACGGCACCCGCTAATATTCGCCTGAGACAGTTCAGGTATCAAACTCGCACGACTATGTCCGCGCACGTGCAAAATCTGCGAAACAATCACGCGGCGTGGGGCTCGTAAAGCGTGTCGAAGTAAAATATTTTACTGGTCTGATAAGGGGACGCATATCCCATTATCCGCAGTACGTTCGGTCCGCAGAGGAACGGGTTTCGAATTGAACCGGCCAAGTTATTTAACGGAATGAAACGCGAGCGGAAAATTGATCGTTACCGGCCGGCCGGCTGGTGTCGCGGAGCTATCCGGTATCGGGTAAAATAAATATCATCATCGCCTACGATACGCTTATTCATTCGTCCCGGGGTAACTGTAACAGTTATGAACCCGGTCCCTAATAAAATTTAATCGTCACCGCGTTCGCGTGGCGATCCCGCGCCGATAAATTCGTTCCGACGAGGTTGGAAGGCCGCGCCGAGAGGCAGCGTTCGCTCGGCATTTTTCCGTGGAAATACGTTTTTGTCCTTGCAACGAATCGCCGCCGGCTCATGCTCGTTCCCCGTCCCGATCCCAATGTCATTACGCCTGTCCCTGGCAGGGGATCGCGAAGAAGAACTGGCTCGATCCCTGCGAGGTGCAAATCACCGCACGCCGCCTGGCAAAAATGCAGGTGCAGCAGGTGGAATAGACGTTGGGGTTCACGGCACCCACGATAAATTTCACGATCCCGCGAGCCAGATACGCGAGAGCCTGCAGGGGAAGAGGTTCCGAGGAGATCTTCTGCCTCGAATATCGCTGGCCTTCGCCACTCGTTCCGAACAGATGAGACGATTTGCATCGGGAATCGTTACTTCGGTCTTCTCGTTAATTTTAGGAAGACTGACGCAACAGTTTCTGAATTGATTAAACTAACGAGCACCGAGGTTTATCGGGAACTCGAATGGCTGCGATTGGTAACTTGATTTCGGGAAATGTTGACTTAATCAGTTCACTGCGTTGAATGAGTATACGTTATCTTAAGGCTTGGAATTATACTAATTCTCTCAACGATGATTTAGTTATTTTTTCACATAAACTATTCATCTTTGGTTTGCTTTAGCTTTTCGTTAGAAAGTATTATAGACGCATTTACTCTGCGTTTGACAATACTTTAATGTTTGATTTTATTGCGCGGGGAATAAGAGATTTTTTAAACTGAGATCCACAGTCAACAGGATAAATAACTAATAACACAGTTCGATATTCATATTCTAAGCTATTGCTACCGTTCAGAACTAATCACTCAAAAAAAAAGTCAATAGCCTCGAACAATACTCTAAACAACTTACTCTAACGATCACAAATGATCATATTCCCTATTTTACATTAAAAAATACATTCTAAATACACTATACCTTCAAATGTCACAATAGTCCTACATCCAAGCCTCGGACAATACCCTAAACAACTCACTCCAACAATCACAAATGACCAGATTCCCCAGTTTACGTTCAAAAATATAGTATAAATACGCCATACCTTCAAACGTCACAATAGTCCCATATCCAACACAGTTAGCTGCTATATCCATCAATACTAATACCCTTAAAAATGTCCTCGGCTTCGGACAATACCCTAAACAACTCACTCCGACAATCACAAACGATCAGATTCCAACTTTTATCCGTCCATCTGATCATTCCGATCACCTCAAGCGTTCGAACAGTTTCCACTTGGTCTCGTTAGCGAGGATTTAACCGCGGGACATCCAGCTAACCTTGGCAACGGACTAAGATTGAAATCGGCGGTTTCCGGTTCCCACTGATCCCAAGCGAGCCGTGACGCTCGCTGGTTTCCCTTCGGGGGAAACTAACGGGGAGGCCGCGGTGCGTGTTTTCGTGGCCGATCGTTTGATTCTTCGCGATACATACCTACATACTTGCATACCTCTGCGTACGGTTCCTTGTTGCGCACGTGAGCGCACGTGGAAGGCGGAATATCCCCGTGTTTGCTCCTAATTAGCGTGGCCGCGTTACTACCTCTCGTCCTTCCGCCCACGACCGGTTCGTTTCGTCCTACCCTTTATCCGTGTTCCACTATTCCAGGCTTCGCCCGTGAATCCTCTTCGGCCGTTCGCGCGGCGCGCGCTCCTTTGCCGGATCCCCCCCCGTTTCTCCCCCGATCGCTCATTACACACCGGCTCCTTTCTTGTGTGTACACAGCGCCGGAATTCGAGGATAATAATTGAAGCTGTTGCCGCTGATGTACCTAACGATCCCCGCCGTGGATCCACTTTGACAAGTTGCGCGCGATACGTATCGATTCTTGCGGCACGGTGCACGCATTCGAGATGGTCGCCGGTTTCTAGTAAACCACTGATGTGATTTAGTCGCGTCGCGTTACCTTCGAGCTGCTACGGAACCTATTGTTCGGATTAATTGAGTTTAGAAATGTGCCGAGAATCGAAGGCTCGTGCTGGGGACACGTTGCACGTGGAGAATTATGGTTTATTATGTAACGTTAGAGAGGGTTAGTTTAATTATCTTGTACAAGTAATTGAGGCGGTTTTTATTGTCATTGATGTTTTATGTTAAGAAATCAATCTTCACTGTTTGCAGTCAAAAGTTTTCCAGTAGCAGCAATCCTCTTTTGCTGTGAGATATAGTCGATGTTTTTTCAACTAATTCGAGAAAGTCACGTGCAAATTAAGGAACAAAGCTATTTTGTTCCAACGCCTTGCATATTGATGCACTATACTCAGTTTATTTTAACTTCTTGGACTACTTTAACTCGAAGAAATGCGGATTATAACGTTAGATTTACGGATATTTACTATACAGTTTGTTTTATCGATTTTAGAAAAATTGATATTTGTTCATTTAGATCTTGGGAATTAGAGGTTTGAAAGTAGATCATTAGGATTGATATTAACTGCAACAATTAAAATCGACCCAAACATTTACCAAATAATTTTATAAAATTCAATGCAAGTCAGATTAATTCGTTCCGTAAATCTAGTGTTAATTATAGCGATGGATATCTTACTCGTGACAATTATATTCGGTCCCAAATCGTGATTACGAAGACTCTTCAAAATAGTACAGGGGATTAAATATCGAACTTGATAATTTTGCTGTATTAAATTAAGTTGTAATAATCGCCTTTCAAATTCAAAGTGTTAAGTACACTTTAGTACTTCCAATTTGTGTAACATTCGTTTCACACCAGACAACAATGACCTTCGTTTTCTTACACGTTCAACAATCCCGATTCCCTTGTAGCCGCACGGATAATCTTCAATTGTTGCATGGTGAATGGAACCGTGCTCGATGCGCACGTCTGTAGGATAATTGCCCATGGAAAAACGAAATTCTGCCGGGCAAAATGACATATTACGAGTTCTCGGATTGCCAGATGGTAATCTGTTGCGGCCACGCATACCGATGCGAAACGTGCCAGGCACTCTTGCATAATATCGATAGATACAGATGCAGATGCAGATACAGATACAGATACAGACACAGATACAGATACAGATTTAAATGTAGATATAGATATAGATATAGATATAGATATAGATATAGATATAGATATAGATATAGATATAGATATAGATATAGATATAGATATAGATATAGATATAGATATAGATATAGATATAGATATAGATATAGATATAGATATAGATATAGATATAGATATAGATATAGATATAGATATAGATATAGATATAGATATAGATATAGATATAGATATAGATATAGATATAGATATAGATTTAGCTATAGATATAGATATAGATATAGATATAGATATAGATATAGATATAGATATAGATATAGATATAGATATAGATATAGATATAGATATAGATATAGATATAGATATAGATATAGGTGTAGATATAGATATAGATATAGATATAGATATAGATATAGATATAGATATAGATATAGATATAGATATAGATACAGATACAGATATATAGATACAGATATAGATATAGATATAGATACAGATATAGATATAAATATAGATATAGATACAGATGCAAATATACACTGCCAGTCAAAAGTTTGGAATCACTTTATATATAACGTTACAAACTAAGAATGATATATCTTTATATTTGACGAATACACTTATGTCCATGTTCCTCGATCACACACAAAACTTCTCCAATAAAAGTTGCTTAGAAAAAATGGTACTTTTCCCTGTCCCAACCTTTTGACTGACAGTGTAGATATAGATACAGATATTGATATAGATGCAAATATAGATGCAAATACAAATACAGATACAAATAGTGGTGAACGTAAACGAATATCCGCGGTCCAACGTAGTTCCGGCGACGTGTTCAATGACGCATGCGCATCACGATTTAAACCGACACGCTCGATCGAGCGCCGATTGAAAGTCCTCCCGATGATTCTAATGTAGGTCGGTGCAGGAAGTAATTTCGCCCGTGTCGCTGCCTCAGCGCTGGTATCGGTGCAATAACTCAGACGTTGCCATTCTTTTTTGCAGAGCTCGAACCTCGGTCAAGAGTTGCTGGACAGAGTGTTCAGGCATCTGAATTTATTGGAGACCGCATACTTCGGGCTGCGTTACTTGGATCACGGCAATCAGACGGTAAGATTACTGTCTCTCTAATAACTGGACTGCGGATTTCCATGCTCGAATGCTCGGTCGCTGGGAAAGTTATGCGGTTTCGTAGCCGTACGAATGAATCAATTTACCAGGATGTTACCGTTCCATGTAATCTGGTATTATGGGGTGTTGCGTGGATGATGGTTCGACCGGAAATAGAGGACAGCATGTGAAGACGCGATGTAGCGGTGATTTCCAAACTGAGAGGATTTGTGCAAAAGGAGACGCGAAAAGTTTAATAGAAATGTAATTTTCATAATATAATATACAGAGTGTTAATTCTAACTCGAACAACTAAATTATCTTCGTCGTTATTGAAAGTAAGGAAAAACTGATTAAGTAGAATACACATGGTTTTACGGTGTACATTTGACGGCGATAAAAAAATCCTGTGAAGGTTTATTTAATCATTTTTCTTATTTTCAGTAATACCGGAAATTAGTTAGGTGCTCGAATTAAAATTAACGTCCTGTGTATAAGTAAAAGAATATATACGTATAAATGAACTTTCGTGAGATAATATTAAACTTTATGACGTACTTTTTAAGATATTAGCACGTTACAATTAGATTTTCTTTAAAGGAGTGTAGTAATATAAAGTTTGGAAATCATTGTGATATAGTATCTGGATAGTTTGATTTTAGTTTCATTTAGATGAGTTCTGATTTTTAATTAATAATTAATGAAACATGATTTCATGTCTTGTTTAAGAAGTATTTACTTTGCCACTTATTTAATTAAATTTTATTAGATTATCGAGTTCTAGAGTACAGGAATTGGAACTTATTCGTACGCATAAAATCCGCAGTCTATTAATAACTATGAATTCTAATTATTTACAGTACAGTATTCTCTTTCCATAATCGTGCTTTTGTCGACGTCTTGATAAAGGCATCGCTATCTTTATTGTACCAGGTCATTTGACTGCATCATATTCGGCATTATCCAATTCCAACTTCTGCATTCGTTGATTATTCGAATTGGAAAGTTATTTATTTGTCATTTTTTTACCTGAAATAATTATTATTCTGGCTATTAAAGAAAAAGATTACACTCCATGTATTAGTATTATGAAATAAATATTTTTAGCAAATGAATTCCACTTTAGTTAGGATTTTCGGAATAAGCGGTTAAATATTCAAGTGTAAGAAAAATGCTGCAAGAAATATTTGTACTGCTTTTATTTAAATAATTATTTAAAAGCTTATTTAAATAGAATTTCTAACAGAAATACAAGGTAGATATTCTTATAGGATCTAGATTGCAAAAGAAATTAGGAACATTATTCATATTAATATTTTTATATATAAATTACATTTTAAACACAAAATATGGAATATTGTTTCACAATTTCAGTTTTATTTTAGTTTACACCTATATTGGACAAATAATCTATGAATTCAACAGGTAACATTAAGTATTAGTTTTATTTCAACATATTGTAAGGTATGTTTTAAGGTATACAAAGAATGTCATTTCGATTTGAATATGAATTGGAATATAAAATTGGAAAAAAATGTTTCTAAGTAAATGACTAAATTTCGATCATAGTAGCAAACGTTGTTTATGATGTAACGGAGATACCAGTTGAACTTCTTATATTATGAAAGTCATAATAATTTATGTTTCCAGTGGATCATGCTATTGAAAGCAAGTACACTCTACTCTGATATTAGCTTTCTTTTGTTTCGTTATCTCAGTGAGATTATACGTATTAGTTGTTTGAACTAGACGATTTCTGTTTGCCTTTATCAAGCAATGTGCAATATTTCTTGTAATTCCTCTACAATTTTGACCGAAATTTTTGTAAGTATATGCTGTAGAATCTTTTGCTTCCTGTCTAGTAATTACATATTTTTCTAAATCAAATTAAGTCATTTCCAAAATGTGGATTTTAAAAATCTAAATTTCAATTGATAAACACTGAATATATGAAAGGGAAAAGGTATTTGTTTTCATAACGTAAGATAACAATATTCAAGTGCCCCAACATATGTGGAATTTCATATACTAATAATGTTCAAAATTGCAATTTTCTAAATACTGAAATTTGATTTGAGATCTAGAACTTTCTAAACTCGACACATAATGTGATATTTAATACTCTCATCAACTCTCATTTAGTAATTTTTAATAAATGACTTGCTTCTTTTAATTGAAAATTTCCAATAACGTCTGATAAAATAATTTATCTATTCGCGGAAAAATTAATTAAAAATTTGCCCAACACCGCAGCAAGACAAAAGATAGCGATGTATCTACAAGTTCCTATAATTACAAAATAGTACACCTATGAAAAGAGAATACTGTACATATGAATATAATAAACACGATGGTATAGAATTTCCACGTCGAACAATGACCCCTCGATAAATTCTGATTTTAATATTGTAAAATCTACTACTCAACATTGGTTACCCCGTTTCTCACATTTCTTTCACAAGATAGAAATAAGATTGCTCACAGAACGATGGCGAAACATCGTAAATAACGATGGAATGTATCTCGTGGTCTAATAAACCGTAACTTCCAGATGAGTAATACTTTCTGTTTCTGCAAGCAAGTTTTATAACATTACCAAGAGAACCTTCAGCAATATACCGTAATTTATAATTGCATTATACAAACTTAATTAATCATTCCTCAAAGAAGCGTTTGTTACCTTCTCGATGATCATAAACAAACAATCGATGAACTTGTGTCAATGTAATTAGTACTGCCAGCGTTAAAAAGATCGTAAACTCCACATAACTTGGATTATTTATTAAAATCACAGTGGACTGCACGGATAGCTGATTCTTAGAGTTTTCTCATGTGGCGACAAAAGTCGCTGAAGTTAATATACAGAAAAATGTACAAATGTAAATTCGAAACGCTATTGAACAGATGGAGTCTCATTGCTGATTGTTATGGTTTTCGATCTTTAACAAAGATACTAAAAATATTCAGCGAAACTTAACCCTTTGCACTCGTATGTCACGCGATATACTTTGTCATAGAATGTTGGAAGTTATTCGAAAAAGTACTGTACTTTAAAAGATTATGAAAATAAAATCTTATTACAATGATAATAAATAAAATAAATATAAAACCTTGAATTCTACCGCTGTAAATTGCTCTAACCCTTAACGGAGCAATGGCATATAAGCGGCGTTTCTACTTACCGAGTCCATTATGTATATATAAATCATTTTATTATTTTTATAACTGTTATTGTTGTAATATTTACAATTAACGCATTAAGTATTGTACTAGCTTACTTCTGTGAATTTCTTTTACCTATTGTATTGTACATTACAGTATTTTTTCGCGGTAAGTAAATTTGAAGTACTTCCAGACCGTTAAGGATTATTTCAAAAATATTCTATAATATATATAATAATTCTAAAAGTAAACATAACTTTACACCCGACACATTAAAAATAAATCGAGTGCAAAGAGTTAACCTTTAAAAATATCCCTGCAAAGTTCGCTAAGCCGCACGTTATCCCTCAACACCATCGTGTCGGACAGTTCCAAACAAGAATATAGCGAACACTGTAATAAGTTCGACTAGTTTACCGTTAATTAGATTTGCACGGTTAAAAATTCACGCGAAGATGCCCCGAAGGTGGTCGATTGCATCGCCCTCGGGGCATAAGAGGATAGGATTATTATCTACGGGAAATGTCGAGCTGCCTGCAATTTCCGGGCCGCTTGATCAACAGTTTCAGGGCGGCTCGACCCGTCCGATCGGCCGGGAGTGAATCATTTACAAGTAATTCTCGACTGTTGTTCGCGGTCTCTTTAGCAATGGCTCGATCCGAGCAAGAAGATCGGCAAGCAGCTGAAAATCCAGAAAGGAGATCCTAGCTCGGATGTCCACACCCTCTATTTCGGCGTGAAGTTCTACGCGGCGGATCCCTGCAAGCTTATCGAAGAGATCACAAGGTCAGTAGATTGAATTTATCGGGTCGGCTAATTAGTCCCTAACTTGCCCTGATGTCCCGCCATTGGAAATAATCGGATCACTCGATACAGAATTTCGTGTCATCCCCTAATCGAGCGAAGATGTTTCCTCTGACGGACATGTTTCTGGACGGTAAACCGATATTCGGTGGGCAACGAGAATGTTCGGTGACGTTGATTGATGTGAGAATTTTGAGAGATTTTTTTTTATACTTGTGTTTTTGTGGCGAAGATGGATTGCGTTGGAAATAATTTTTACTGATTTTTTTTATATTTATTATATATTTGGTATTACATATCTAGTTACTTATGTTTAAATACTTTTATTCGATGATAGTCTTTTATTGTTATTTTTTTATGCAATGTAGAAGCTCTGATGACAGTTTAATATTTTATTTTCTGAAAGACAAATAGTTTGGTCGTTCTATGTTGAACAGGAGATTAAAAGGTTGTCTTTAAGTAAACATTACTGTATAATTGATATTGCTACGAAACAAATGATGTAATGCTTAGATTATAATCATGTTCGATTGTATTAATGCGAAACCTTAGTTCTTTTCTCCTGGTAAAAAGTTTTCTTCTATTTTCTTCGTTCTATTTGTTGAAATTGGTGAACTCAATCTTTATTGTGCTTCATAAATTTTGAACGGCATTTGAATGTAGGGGTTGCGAAACTTTCGGAGTTTTATGATTAGAATTCCTATTCAATTTAAGTTTATGTTTTGGGTGAATGGTTCAGTAAAATTTGAAATTGCTCCGAACGCGAATTTCAATATCACTCTGTATCAAATTTATTCTTCAAACTGTTTAAATAGTTATTTATCTTCATATTAACCGCTTGCATTCGGGAGACGACTGATCGTCACATAGTTTAACACAGCCAAATTATAAAATTGGACATTTAATATTAAATTTTATATAATGCTTAACTTGTATTTTGAATAATAAAATTATTTGATCATTTCAGATTTTTCAAATTAAGAAACAAAATTATTTTGTATGTTGCTTAAATTTTGCTCTATTTCTCGATAAACTAATTTTGACAAATATTACCTATATCTACAAAAATTCTATAAATCAGAAACCGTGGATATTTCCAGTGAAAATCTGTCGAGTGCAAAGAATTAACACTTATTCAAAGTGAAACTATAATAGTTTACATATTGCAATATTCGAAACACACGTTTCAAACGAGAATTTCCTTCATCGTGTTTCGACACTAGAACTATAGTACCAGTTGAAATAGCTGGTCTCGATTTCTCTGTTTCGCAATTATCGATATCTTCGAAGCATTGAATATTCGAAACGATTTCGAAAATAAATAGTTTCACTTAAATACTCTAACGAATGTCTGAGGGAACTGAAAATAATCTACTATTACAATTTTTATAAAGATTACACATCGGTCGTATTAAGTACTCTGTAATTGTGTTAAAATCGACCACAGGCTATCCCTATGAAATTCTAAATTTTCTTCACTCTATGCTATAACACGACCGTCCGAAGAAAACGTGTTAGGCTTATATTCGTCTGCATAAACTATATCGGAAACTTGTTCCTGGTATACAAGTTCTTCAATGAATTTTAATCATCTTAATCGCGCCGATATTTTATCGTATGAGCATCCGTTTGTTACGGCCATGTATCTTTAGCTAGTCGTCAAACTTCCTGCGAATGTAAATACATACTTGCCTCTACGTTTCCTGGAATTTCGGAGTTATCAATTTCAGGGCATTCAGAAAAGTCTTATGTCTCTATCAGCGAGACTTCTTGTCCAACCAGTTTGTGAAATTAATTCAGCAGTATCTTCATTATTAAATGCCTATCTAATATTTGTGATAACAGTTTCCTGTAATGTGAAGGTCTATGTTTATGACTCTACGATTCAACGTGACATTTTACCATGAAAGATTAATTAAAAAAAAAGCAATCTGGATCGTCTATTTTCTCTTTTTGATAGTGCCATGTGCTTATAAATGATGCGATGTTTAGCTACAATCCGGTATAGTATAGTGTGATTGTTACTGAACTCCATATATCTCAGAGATATTGTAAATAATTTATTACGAGGAAAATAAGTGAACTTTATTTATGCATAAATAATTAAAGTAAGAAGAAATTAAGATGCAAATAAATTATCAATATATTTTCTATAAGCTGTTTAAAGGAAATTTAATAAATTATAATAAGGTATAATAATTGATGATAATATTAATAATAGTGATATAGTATCATATGTATTTGAAATAAATATTTTAATCGTTTAGTAATAGAACATTTGCTTTCAGTGTTCAGTTATTTTTTAAGAAATGATCTTTTTATGCTGTTTCTATAACGTTATTTATTAATACTTCGTTATATTATCTTCTTCGTATACAACGAAGTATTCTACCACGTCAACAAGGAACATACTTACCTACATACATTTGTTCTCGCATTCCTAAATACTCAATATCCGATGCATTCATAAAGTAAGAGAAAACAAACAACGATTTGCAGTACGCCTCACACATATACGTATTACCTACCAGTTGAATGGAAATATCGACCGCACCCTTTGTTTCCTTGTAATCCAACTTTATCTCTGGCTTGTCTTTCGTATTACCAACTTCACCTGAGTGATGCATTGTAGATAAAACGATTACGGTCTTTTGTTGCTTTAGAACAAAAGACACGCACGTGGGATATTTCGATGACTCAATAATTAAAGGTTCTTTTCTGCACCCTTGATGTGACTGAAATGTTATGGAGTGTTGTTTTCCTTTGTTTGCGGTGTCTATTACTGTAAACCTGAGAGAACTGTTTACCATTAACGAATTATTAATAGTTATCCCGTAGGAGATTTCCCCTTATGGAAAAATAGAAAATTATATAAAATAACATTTGCTTGTCCGATGTTTAATTTTTGCAAAAGTCGAATTTGAATATTCACTATGTATGCATTTAATTACAACTGAGATACAGTTTTTCGTATGAAGTACACCGTCCATTTAGTTTATAATCAATACCTACACGATATTCAACGACGAGAGTTTCTAAATTCGAGAAAAATGAAAACAATATTTTATTAACAATATTTTATTATTAATTACTAAAGTACATTCCAACAGATTTTTGTATCTGCGTGTTTCACTTCGATTAGGAACATACTGATTAGGATAGAGTTTTTTATTATGACGAACAGTTTGTACAAATGTTAATCGTACGATAAAATATTTCCAACATTTTTTCTTGAAAATAATAACTCTTAAAAATGTAGGTATTATTTAAAAACAAAACAGAGGTACATCTCACAAAACCAATATTTTAGTCATAATTATACGTATGCATTGTGAATTTTTCAGATTTCCTGGATAATTAAATATCGAACAAAACAATTTCATTCTACATTTTCATCTTGTGTTTTTCATGTGTTTTCATTGATAATGAATCACCTACCACTTGCTTGGCACGTTATTTATACGCATCCTGTATACAGTACTCTAATAAACAATTGCAAATGTAAAAATAGTTCTGAGAACGAATGGTTATACTGAGAGTACTCGAAGATCGGTAAGAATCTGTCTACCGATCTGATACATAACTCCCACTCGTTCCTCTATAATTTCTCACCTTCCATAGTACGGTGAACGATTAATCGTGTATGAAACAATGCGGACCTAGAAGGGGGAAGAGGGCAGTGATCGTTATCAATTTTATTACGAGAATCTAACTGCGCCTTTCGCTCTCTTAAGCATAATAACAATATGGAGCAGGAAGAGGAAACGAGGGTGAAGTGTCGAGGTTTTTTTTGCATAGCATTAGAGAAGAAGATAATAACGTGGCCCCCTCGTGATTTTCAATATCGTAACGAAGGCATCTAGTAATTAACGGTGTCTTATGTGCATCTATTAGGATTATATATAGGTAAATACGTTTACACGATATAATGTATTGTTTCCAATGAAGAAAATAATTAATATAACGCCAGAACCGATAGTTTTACGTCGTTCCGAAAAAGAAGTGTTTCTTATAAATTATTTAAGGTAAAGAATCGTGTGTTGGAATATATTTTATAGGTTTGTAGAGTTGATATTTATAAATGGAATTACCTAATCATTGATATTATCAGATATAAAATTATTTATAATATTCATAAAGTTACTGATTTCCAAACTATCCATTATTATACTAAAGTTATTTTATTTTTTACTTTATGTTGATAAATCAACATTATACATACTAACCTAATTTAGAAACAATACTGAGTGCACGTCGTGGGAGAAACAAATATTACAAAAGTTTCGTGTATAAACAAAGAAACTTGTTTTATTTGTTCACTTTTAATTTTAAAATACTACTATATACGATTATTGTCATATATGACCTTCACTTTTACAAAAGTTCCAAAAATGATTTCCAAGCAAATTTCCCTTTACCCTCACTCGTTGTCACAAATAATCTTATCAGTTTACTATCTAGACTTCACCGAAAAATTCAATGCAATTCAAATTCCAAATCGAGCCGAAGTAAAATAAGAAAGGCTATCGCACCACGTTGTCGGCTTTTCCTCTACCTGAAAGTGTATCGTTCCATATATCGTTCGTTAGCGGTCGTCGAATTAATGAATAAGTTTCGTGATCTATTCTATCAGCCCCGGTACCGGTAATAGAACGTGCGCGTTGCGTGTGTTTGTAATACGTGCAAGCCTCGGCTCCCTTGTCCCGTGAATACGAAATAGGCGGGCCCGCGCGTGTGTACGTGCCGTGTCACAGACACCGAATGCCTATCTCGTTATCCTTAATGAGTCAGGCTTAAAATTCTCAAAGCACGCCTTAAAATATTTCTACCTCCACGCCGTTCCAGCTTGGCGACGGAGTTAACAGAATTTAAAACACTCCTTCCTTGACATTACACTTGTTCCGGAAGTGACATCGCGCGTCTTTTCATAAGCAGAACTTTGTCTCAGGATATACGGCAGATCGTTCGTTGTTCCTCCGTTACTTATTCGCGTCGTTCGCAAACGAGCACAGTGAATCTATACGATGTTGAGGAAAATGTGGAAAATACTACTTCATGGAAAAGCGTTTGATGCGGTAGAGAGGAACTGGATGATTTTTTGTTTGACAGAGAACGGATAAAGGTATTTGAGTATTAACGGTACGAAATGTACAAGAATTTGTTCAGTTTTGTTTTGAGAATACGAACGAGAGGCGGAGAATATGATTTGTGGTATGATAAAAGGGGGACTTTCATTTTAATCTGATTTATGTCGGTGTACTTTATATATGTTTTCTGTTGATTACCATTTAAATTAGTATGAAAGCAGCTTTCGAAGTGAAATATATGTTTCTTGGAATATTTTAAAGACTAGAACGTATAAGAAAATATTTCTTTAAATGTGTGACTTTGAATAACAAATTTAGTCACACAATGAATTTATTGAATAAGTCATTCACTTCAATGATATACTGAAAGTTTAATATTTATGAGTTTGGGAAAATGTGTCAGTCTGTATAGTGAAACTTAATATTGATTTTTAGTGGACAAGTTTTATCAGTTCTTTTTTTATTAAAATATAATTTTATTGGATGAAGACAAGTAATAGGAAATCGATCGAAATTTAATTATCATAGATAATAAACGTGCAACGTGTATTTTACTGAAGAATTAAACTGCACTGAACGTAAATTTCTACACTGCGCCTTACTGATTATACAGAGCAGCAGTGATAATCAATCGCACGAAGTCCCCAACGCTGATTAGCTAATTGAACTCGATTAAGGGGTAATTCTCATTCTATTCAACCGAGTTCAATATCTATCGTATAGAATCGAGCATAGAATCTCATATCGGGCCGATAATGCATCCTATTATTAATTCTCGCAATCAAGGGGGTCAATGCGCGACTTACAATGACACCTTAAGGTCTACTAGGTGAAATTTAGATGACAGGGTAAGCATTAGGTCTATTGATAGAAATCTATTCATTCGTCAAATATAAAATATTTAATTCATAAAATATATTTCAATGTCAAAATACATTTCAATCGAAATATATTAGAAGTTTCATAAAAAGTTGAATCTAAGTAAATTAATCAAGATTCAAGAAAGACACTCTACGTAATACCAATTACATTTTATTCCCAGGCAATTCCTTACGTTCATTTCTTTCTAAATTATCTTCTAAAGTCCCAAATAATCCTATACGGCGTCAAATGTATAAACATTAATTATATCTACATAATGAAACTATTGTTAAGAAATGTTTAATATTCAGTTAAATGATTAAAACCAAATGTAAAGCAAATTGCTATTAATAGACTGATACACAAAATATCATTGTTTCTCAACTTTTCAAAAAATCTTACTTTCAACATTTCATAAACACCATTACCCACAAAATTACTCAATAAACTCGAATTCAATGCCCGAGACAAATTTTCGCGAATCTAGTTCCTCCGACATAAGAATCGCAACAAAAATTTCTCATCGCCTAAGTTCAATTGCACAGCAAAATATGTAGTCAATAGCAAGTATGAAGAAAAATAACAGACATTCGTCAACCACAGATTGTCTCAAGAGTCCAACGGAATTTTACCCCATAGAGAGCGAATTCGATTCACAGATATATCGTCGCAATTTTTCGCGACTTCTTATCGGGCAACTGAGCAACCTATGCCGCCCGGGGAGTCCCCGATTCACTGTCAAAGTCGATAGAGCGTTCATTGATGCGTAGCAGTCCTTTTAATGGAAGCCCGGAGAAAAATTGGAGGTTCTGCCACCGATAAAGCGTCTCGATTGATTCCTTGTTCGCTGCAGAAAGTTCTTCAACCCCTACGATGCTCGATTTCAGCCCCAGCAATATGCCATTTTCTTTTCCTTGATAAATACAAGTTTCCTTCCACTTCCAGCCAGCGAGATAAAACGGCAGTTTTTTTTCGAGACTATCGACTACACCGATGATATCGAACAACCACTGCGTTATTCGCCTCCTCCTCGACGCATACGGAGTCAGTGAAACGATATCTCCGCGTTCTATCGCAAATATTCGAGTTTCCCTTCCGCGTGATCGGCGCGTTCAAGGATCACTGATTTTTCGTGCTCGAGAGCTTTGCTGTCTGAATGTCCATTATTATACGGGAAGGAAGTGCTTGATTATAGTAATAGCATTTTTCATGTAAACTTACCTTCCGTATTCGGAATAAGTGTATTTGTTGAGTTCATTAAAAAAGGAAAGTGATTTCATTCTCATTTCGCGTGTATAAAAATGTTATTATGAATCGTATTGTTAAAACGATAATATTGGAATAACTTCGTATTGCTTTCTCTTTAATATAACGATTATACTAATAGTTCTATTTTTATTTCACGTATATAAATATGTTGTTATGAATTGTATATCGAAACGATAATGGGTCAGTGAAATTTGTTTAGCTTTCTTTTCTATATAACTTTTATATGCAAATGAATATTATAATTAACATGCACAGAGTATTTGAATATAGTGTAATTTGAATTCGATGAACTGAAATTTTTCTTAAAAATTCCTAAGGTAAATGAAGGATACATATATCACAATGTTGATCTTTCAAGCGAATTTAGATTTGTGAATTTTTAAATAAATTTCAATTTCATTTAAAGAAATTACAACTTGGAGCGTTCGTATGAAAATAAAGGAATTTATTTGTGTGCATCCATTCCGTTAGGTGTACAATCGTATCGATTACGCGAAACAGTGGAGAGCATCAGTTTCCGAGTTCAGTCACATCGACCCTGGCCGTTCTTGATTTTCTTAAAAGCAGCGTCGTAACATCCATTTTCTAAGATCATAAAATTCATTGTGCTTGTCCGGAATGACGTCGTATTAAACGCTTGCCTCGCCGTATAAACTTGCCTGAATCGTTCGATTATGTCAACGGGGAAATGCGCGGAACGGAGGGCCATTTCGTTATTGCATATTTGAATGCAAAGCGGCGTCTTGGGAAAACACTAAAATCGTGCGCTCGCATTACGGTAATCTTCGGCTGAAACTTTTCTATCCGTCATTTTTCTCGTAATGAAATTGCCTGCGTTAGATAAGAACACCTCGAGATTATCTATTCGAGCGTACCCCCATAATAACTGGGATCTCAAGGGAAACCTCAGAAGTTTTTCCAAACTTTACAGCTCTTCTGAAAAGTAACCTGGAAATTCCTTGTTAAATGGATTCACTAGTTCCAGATTCCTGTCGATATATTTATAGAGGATTTGTCTTCGTGGCTGTGAACGGTGTGTACAGAAATTCGCAGTTTCAGAGAAAAACCTGATGCCGTATACAGGTTCTATGGTATTAGAATACAAAGTTACGAGCTGTGATTATCAATCGTTAAAATAACTATCGTATCTACTATTTACATAGTTCAGCTTATTATATTGTTAGCAAGGTAATTTATTTGTGATTCTTGGTATCATTAACCTGGAACAAAGATGCTGAATTTTATTTTTAGTATGATGTTACTTGAACTAGTAATATCGAAATGATTAATTCCAGTTTCGTATTTTTCAATGATCAATATTACAAAAGTAATAAATATCTGAAATTATTTTAAATATTAGTAGTTTCACTTGCACGTTATATATGACGAATGTCAGCAGACATTTAAAAACATTTATTGTTATAATCTTTACAAAAATTACGTATCAATCAGAAAATGGTTTCTTCTTATTAAAAACATTGTCAAACATTTAATAGATAAGTATTTGTAATTATATGAATACAATGGGTACATATCTGCGTAAAAGAACGTACCACTAATAAAACGAAGCAAATTCCCGGCGACAAATGGAAAATTCCCAAAGTTTTCCTAGAAATGTTTCTATCACCTATGACCCATTTCACATAACATTCAAACAAATTCCATTGAAATCTATGAATTCAAATATAGTATTGTAGTAAGTACTTATGCAGACAAATTGCCTTTACACTTTCCACCAAAAATATGAAGGGCACAATGACACCTCTATACAGAGTTAACGTTAACCCTCTAAAGACCAAATTGTTTTCGTGACTATAAAAAAATGTATATAACACAAAATTAATATTGTATCCAATAATTTTACCAATTCTACAAAAATGAATATACCTTACAATTTCTAAATGACAATGACCTCAATCATTCACGTCTAAAACATAAAAGTTAAAGTTAATTAATTACTCGATTCTATTCGCCACTTTACTATGCGGTACATCAGTACACGATTTCAAAATCACGCGAACCTATAAACCGCTAAAATATTACTACACAAAGAGAAGGTCAACAATGACCACTAAAAACAATATAGTTTATCAGTACACGGTTAAATCTCACCCAGCGCGTATCGTAGCCCGTTCCCCGAATGCAGAGCGTTCCAGCTGATTCAGTAGTAGTCCCGGCATCATCCGGAACAAGAAGCGAAAAAAGACGTCTCGGGAAACGGACGAACTCAATCTATATGCAAATGCGTTCATCTTTTATCTCGAGTATGAGCAATCGATGGACGGTTGTCCGTGGCCCGTTCCGTTGCAGCTCCGAGACCATTGCACAATGAACGAACCGGCGGGATATCGAATCTAAGCACTGAAAGCAACGTATAAATAATGCTTGGTAATGGGATGCGCATATTCCCGGATTATTATTGGCTTTCACGGAAAGTGAAGCGTGGCCGTGGGTTACGGTAATAGCAACCGGGCGGAATAAAGCGGCCACGAGTTAAAGCGAATTAGCTTTATATCTCACTAAATATGCCCGGGCCTCGCCACGTTCATTGCATCGCATCGCATCGCATCGCATCGCATCGCATCGCATCGTATCGCATCGTGGTTGCGCCGCGCTACGTCGGGGATCATAAGAAACCGGAAAAATCTGATTGCCCCGCGCAGCTCCTTCGCGAAGCGTTTTACGCTTCCACGTTATTTCACTTTTATCCGTGACGCGGGCATTAACCAGCCCGCGAGTATTTAGTTTCACAACATCGCGGCGCGGCCCGCCGCTCGCATTAAAACAAGAACCATCTCGGAAATTTATGGGACACCTCGCCGCGTCGTTTTTATTATTAGATCACGGGGACGCGGACGCGGACGTTTCAATTACACTTCGGAACTGTTTCTGATACGAACCGACTGGTCGGCGATCGCGGTTAACACGTTCAACGCCGCACGATTTCACCGAGCGGGATATGATAAATGGAACAAATGGAATATTAAGACGTTTGATTGAATTGCGCTGGGTAGCGTTATTTAGAATATAGAAACGTTTAGAAGTGATCGTCGTTTAATTGACAGTATAGTAATGCGATTTGGTTTGGGTCGCCGGTGACTCCCGTGGCATTCAACGTGTCGACAGGAGATTTATGGCACCCGTCGATTTGACGTGTATTGAGTTTTATACTAGGTTATTTGGGAATTGTTAATTCGTTATTTTGATCGATGCAGTTGAACGAATAGTGTTGGGAATATTCGAAAGAACTTTGGAGTTAGGTTTATGGAACCCGTTGATTTTACGTGTATTGAGTTTTATGTAACATTGTTTGGTAACCCTTTGTAGTCATTTCGATTGATGCAGATGAGCGAATAATGTTAGAAATATTCAAAGAACTTTGGAACATTCATTATTTATTTGATGAATCGACAACAGTTTTGTTTTGGTATCGTCTTTGTAATTCTCTGAATTGGGTAAAATGAAATTTATCCATTTTAGAATATTTATTTCTCTTGGTGTAATTTATTAAATAATCATCCTGTTGTTACAATTAAATAAAGTGATGATATATACAATTAACCCTATTACACGATTGACATTAACACAAAGTCAAATTCATGCTTGTTACAGTCACGGTAAATGAATCATCCTTTAGTACATCGTAAATCAATCATACATACATTACGAACACATGAATTTCTATTAACCATTTTAACTCGAAAGATGACTTTCAGTCACCATTTCATTTCATATTCCAAAATTATAAACCCATGCACACAATATTAAGCTTCGTGTAATCCGTAAATATGTGAAATACTGAAACTTTGCCTCTTAACTTATGTATATTCCCTCATTCAGTTCATTTTAAAGAATATCTTCTATAACACATTGAAAAGTATTGAATATTTCTAGCCAAAGACTTCCGAGTGCAAAGGGTTAAACTGCTTTAAATTACCATATACACACTTATCTTCTATTTATCTCCATCGAGTATTAACCCTTTCCATTCGAAAGTTTTTCACCAGAAATATTGAACATTTTTCGAGATTTGGGCGACATTCTGTAAAACTGACCAATCAGAAAATGTACATAAATGAACAAACAAAGCAATTTTATTTCAATACTTCACATATTGGTGGATTATACAAACCTTAATATATAAAACTTTATTATTTTGCTATATATAAATCAAGCAGTGACTGAAAATCACCTCTCAAGTGCGAAGGGTTAATCTAAATTTCATACAGAAGTCGTTTAAATAATTTTGTGCATTTGTAATTTCATTATTTCTCACGAACACGTAACTGAGTTTCACAAAAATTGATTTGAACCCTCGCAACTTTCGTGTTCCATTTTCGTTACGTAACACGCGTTCAAGATATTTCGCGAGTTTCAACTAGCCGGTATCGTTGACCGGACATTAATAAACGGCCAGTCGATCGATAAGAACACCGAAGGCGAAATTCCGAAAACTATTCGAAGTTCGCGGAACGTCTGATAAGCGTTTCGGTGTATCAGTGAAGCAGACGAGAGTATCGACCCTCGGTGATCGAAACGGAAACACCTCTCATTCCATTCTGACAAGCAAGATCGGACTCTTGACTATAGATTAGCGTGTGGGTTGCCCGAGGCGGCGAGTTTCTCCCTGGGCCGTACCAATCAACCTCTTGAACAGCAATTATTTACCGAAAATGAAAATCATAGGCAACTGTGTGGACTATCCTTCTCGAAAGTTTCCCTTTTTCTGTCTGTATTTTTGAATCGCTGCTTCTCTAATGCAGAGAGGGAATGGAAGAAAAAGACGAATTGAAACCTGTCTGTGAATTTAACCCTTTGCACTCAAGATGCGACTCTCAGTCGCCATTTAATTTAACCCTTTAGCTACTGGCATATATTCACAAATGTGTCTGTTTAAACGGAATACAAAATAAAAAGAAAAGTTGTACAAATGCTGATACATTCATTTCTTATCTATATGTGATGATTTATTTACATAAGATAATAATATACAAGAAAATTAAGAGAATTTTTTATCACTGTTTGAAAATTAACACATCTACCATTAACCTACCATTCCATTCTGAAAAATTATTATCAATATACACCTACTTGAAAATAATGAATTTAATAATTCCTAAAACTTTCTGCATTGCACTACCACCACAATAAATTCTTCATGAATAAATCAAATGAACCAGTTAATTCCCATCACAACAGAATTAACCAGAACTATTTTATCCCTAACAATTTCCTAGACAAAAGTAAGAATTCCACATAACTCCCACATCTACATTCCCCCAACACTGAATAATACAAAAATAACACTCAATTTCACCACAAACGAAGAATAACATAACATTCACATTCGTTCAACTCTGTTCAAAATGTTCACCCCGAGCCTGACACGGTACTACGATGAGTTAAAACTAAAAATAAAAAAAAAAAGAAACCATTCGCAATGGAGATACCACTGTACATCAACGTTCCCTTTTTTCCGTGAAATAGCAGCGCGCCATTGCAATATATCTAGAGGCATTATGGGTGCAAGCTCGCGACACAGAGTCGATTGTTCCTTTTTTTTCGTCACAGACGTAAGCACACAGACGTAAGGGCGTTTCATACTTTTCGTCTATCGTTACTAATGTCCGCCCACGATGCTCGAGGAGACTCGTAACTTCCATGCTCGCCGACTTCCGGTGGCTTTCGACGGCGTTTCATTGACGTAGCAATATTGTATCAAGCTTCCAGCGACCGTACCTACACACGCGCGCTCGCGCGCGCACCCACACACGCATACACACGCACAGAGAAAGCCACTTACTCTCGCCGCCATAAATACGTCGGTGCACTTACGCGCGCGTATTCTACGTTCGGCCGTGCAATCTCGCGTAATTGGTAACGTAATAGAAAAATTGGTAACGCAAAAGTTGGCGAGTGCGTTTCGCAATTCGTTGGAAGTTCCCTTGCATAAAAGCGACTGGATTCCATGATTACTTACCGCTCAAGTATCGGCGGGGAGCAAAAAGTTGCAGATTTCTTGTGGCAACCTCTTCGAACCCTTTGAGATTCAATTACACATTCTACCTTCCGTTTCGATGGTTTTTAATAATGCCGAATTACTTGCATCAACTACTGTCATTGCTTCTTGAAATTTTTAGTACGTTGATGGAGTAAATACGAGTAATAATACCGGCGATTTGTTGACTCCTCTGTTGGCAACTGAAATGTTTGTGTTTCTTCGAAGTTTAGTGTTAGGATACTTTTTTTTATGAATATCGTTATCTTCAACGTGCAAATGAATGTGATTATTAATTTAACTGCCATTATTGGTTGTTAGAAACTGTTATAATATTAGTGTATTTAAATCGAACAGAAGTGTCTTCCCTGGAGTTATGCTCATTCGAGATGAGTCGTGATTAAAGGTTCAGAATTAAGGAATGTCATACTTGGATCCGAACTTATTAGTAATGATATATTAAAATGATTAACATTCAATAATAATGATATTAATATTTACTATATAATAATATTAATATTTTCTAATAATACTATTAACATTTCCAAATGATGATGTTAACATTCGCTAATAACAATATTAATATTCAATACCACTAATATTAACGTCCAACAACAATAACATTAACGTCTAATAATTACAATATTAATATTTTCTAGTAACGACATTACGATTCCCTAACAATGCCATTAACATCTAACAATGACGGCATTAATATTCGAAACGTATCCAACTGAATTGAATATAGCTTAACATCTAGCAGGCCTTTCTCATCAGGGCTTCCCGTGAATTCCGGTTGGAAGGGCGCGTGGTTTATGCGCGAGCCGTTGATACCCACTTGAATAAATGCAGGGCAGAATTCGCGGGTACGGGGGTGTGCAATCAAACTGACGCTCCTTGTCGCGTTCGCGTCCGTAAATTTCACCGCGGACGGTCGATGTGAGGGCTCCTTAATGCGGCAGATATCCTCGGCTGTTCCTTCGCACAATATAACAGGATGCGAGATGCAGCGAGTGCGACTGGACCGCGGGACATAAAACCTGGGTTCAAGGGGCGAACGGGAGCGAACGGGGGACAAGGGATAAGGCACTGTCGCCGACGCGATGGTTCTCCACCTTCGCCTGCACGTGCCTTCACGGCTATGCTGCACGCCGAGCACGAAATGATACGTCACATCATGGCGTAGCACGCTTAACCGATTTTCTCCCACGAACGATTTCGTTTGAAACTGTTGAAGAAAAGGGTTCCTTCCTTTGCGAAAACATCGTGAACACGTTCGCTGCCACAAACGTGGTCGCGGGTTGTTTAAATTACTTGAAAACAATTATAAAAAGAAAAGTAATGTTGTATTAAAATAGTTAGTTATGCTAGTAGCTAGATAATAGTGTAATTTAGGAATTGCTTAATTGAAAATGATTATAAAAAAAGTAATGTCGTATTAAAATAGTTAGTTATGTAAGTAGCTAGATAATAGTGTAATTTTGGGAATTACTTAAATCAAAACAATTATAAGGAGAATGATAATGTTGTTTTAAAATATTTAGTTACGTAGGTAGCTAGATAATAGTGTAATTTAGGAACTACTTACAATTTCTTTGCTACTTTCTCAAAGAATCATGTTATCTTTTCAATAATTCCAAACAAAAATCAGAAATTGGTCATTTTGACCAATCCAGCAGATCTAAAGTTGAAAGTTAACCCTTTGCACTCGAGAGTTGACTCTTAAACTTTGTATCGCTATGTGAAATATTTAAATAAAATAGCTTTGTTGCTTAATTTATCTGCGAATCATCGTCGAATTAGTTTCAAACAATATCGTCTATATCTCGTTGGAAAATGTTGGATATTTCTAATGAAAAACTTTCGAGTGCAAAGGGTTAATATGAAGCAAAATTTTTATATTCAACTTTACAGATCTTTCTTTGATCTTCCCTTTCCAGTAATGTCGTAGGAGTAAATTTTTGAATTTCTCCATATTGTTTTGTTGTCCATGTATGTTAATTATTTATTAGAAATTTAGTACATCATTATCTCGTACGACGATAAATAGCTCTCCGATGCATAGGAAACGACATCTTACGCAGTATAATAGATTAACATTACTCGGTTTAAAAGTTAATATGAAAGTAATTACTATGGCATATGAAAAAACGGGCGGACTTATGACTCACTGTAACGATATGCAGAATATGGAATATAAGCCATCAAACGGGAGAGTAAAGCGCTTACACTCGGACCCTCCTTCATATTCCCGTTCATAATCGCGACAAGCTTTGAAATTATTAAGTGGGATGAATTAGTGGCGATTACGTCCTCCGATATTTTATGTTTCAGTTTCGATTCCTGATTATAGTATAGTAGAACGAAGGTATAATGCTAAGGTAACGAGTCCAGTACAGCTCGACCGTATTTGCATATGGTTTTGAATGTATTAAAATTATATTCAAATTGCAATCTGTGAAATGACATGCAGTCATATATACATCAAATACTTGAACAGAAGAGTATTACATACAGTAGATAATATTTCTAGAAGAAAAAGGGAAATAGGAAAAATGGATTTCGATTTTAGAAACATTCAAGTATCCATTAACAAAACACGATACTTGAACAGAAGAGTATTATATATAGTAGATAATATATCTAGAAAAAAAGGAGAATTGGAAAAATAGATTTAGATTTTAGAAGCAACAAATATTCATTAGCAAGACATCTAATTAATAAGACATGATTAATTATTGTTTAAAAATTAAATAAATCTTGTTTAAAAGATAATACTTTGTAATGAATAATTAAATACGTATTTACAATTTAAACAAGATAGAATCCTGTCGAGATTTCATTTATTTATAAATATTAATATCAATTCGAATTTTTAATTGTCTGAATACATATTATATTATTTAAACAAAGATTCACCTAGTAACAGATACTTTCTCTTATTGCAAATGTATAATACATATTTACTGGCTTGTAAATAAGTTCCGCATGTGAGTATGAACACGTTCCAATTCTAAGAGTGCAGTTATGACTCATTGAAAATACACATAACTGTGATTAACGACAAACCATTCACGGCAGTTTAATAATGCTAAAAGGGAAATGTTAAATATTCGAATTTATTTATGTTAGAACATAGCGCATACACGAAAATTCTACTCTCTTCGGTGAAACGAATTCTGATTATAATATCCTGTCATGAAACGTTATGCAGCTATTTAAAACTTTGGAAATATTTATGTAATTTGGAAGCCATAAAAATATAGGACCGTAGAATAATTAATAATATAATAATTACCTTGATTCTTGCTTAATCGATTATATCACTTTATATTTATACTATCTGCTTCGACTTTCTTTCTTATTTTAACCAAAAATAAGGTAAACTTAAAAGAAATTAAGAAATTATTTATTAACATTATATGATTTAAAATAGACGAAAATTAGGTAGATCGTATAGCAGAAAAATTAGTATCCTAGAGTTAAATACATACATAAAATTTAGTGTTATAAAAATAATTCATTTATCTAAATGTTTATATCTCTCTTTGTTTATGAACATGAGACTCTCATATAATTTAGTTCTTCTCGCTTTTAACGAATATACATTAAAATTTGCAACGAGTATACCATAATTCATGAATGTTTTACTAAAAATATAAATAAATTCCATCTGAAAGACTATATATCTTAGTTTAAAAAATATCTTACATCGTCATCAAAATATTTCTTTCAAATATATAACGGTAATTATTTTCTATAAATGATTCCTTTAAAACATACAGACGATCAAGCGAAGCTTGTCTAGCTACGGTAAGAAATTCTTCACTGGACGTAAAAATGTGTCATGGCCACGAAATTTAGTGCTGGGCCCGATCATGTTGTTAGTGGCGCTTCTATACGAATATTTACTTACTCAAACGTAGAGTTTGAAATTCCGGGGAATTCCAGCCTCGCCGGTAGCGCTTGAGAATTCCAAATGCGTCGAAATTGTCTGTTCTGTGCTCGTCCGTGGGCACGATTCATTCGATCGTCGCGTTATCGTTGCTCTGTCGAATGTCACCTGTTCCTAAAAATAAAACGGCAAGTAAAAAAATCAGAAGTTTGTGTCTCTGAGAACTGATACGAGTTGGTAAATTACCATTTGTCACGTGAGATATTACTTGCTAAAGCATTTGTAGTTCTTATAACCTGAAAACATTATTTCAACATTTATGTGATTCATTCTAATATACCAGTATTTCGTAAAGATTTGAATCTTTAACAGCGTATTGTTTCAATGATAAAAACGTAGTGATAAAGCACATTTTTTAAATATATTTCTATATCTTTTAATATATATTGTTATTCTTATTCAATCGATAATTGAAGTAAATTATTACTATTCTTATTTTCTTTCTAGCAACAAAAAATATGCGTTTTCCTCCGCATTTTCTGTATACAAGAAAATTCTTAAGCACCCAAACGGTTAAGCATACTTAACAAATAAGGAAAAGTTCATAAAATCATTTAAAAGGCGAATCTCGATTGTTTATATCTTTTAACACTAGTTTTACGGATGTTTATACTTTATTTTATTGGTTCCAGAAAACTACATGTTCGGTTATATAGATCGCGGAAATTGTGGCTTCAAAACTAGAGTATTACAACGTGTATTCGCACAATTCCACAAATGAAAACCAACTATTCCCTAAATCTATTGTTAAATTAACGAATCAAAAAGAATCGAACTGTTCTGAAATCGAGCTATCTTCTAACAGGTAGTTTCCATTGAACATTTACCCACACATCGAATATTTCAAAACGTATTTATCAGTTCCACTAATATATTTATCAATTCATTAAAAAATGTACATTCCCCGATGCAAAACTTAAGAATAATAAAACAATTCTGTCCCCGTCGCATCTAAGCCACGAAATTCCCCAAGAATCGCACAGCGAACGCTGCAAGGAAAAATCGTTGCTCACGTAATCCGTAACTTAACCAATATCTTGTTCCCACGGAGCCGCTAGAAGAAATCTTTATTATACATTAATTCCTCTCGGATATTCATCTTCGGATTCCCCGTGCAAATCGTTCGCGTGAAAAGTTCTATAAAACGTCCGAGTAAAAACGGAATACTTGTTCCGCGTCTGGCTCGTGCAAAACGACGGTATAAAATGGGGGAATTCGCGTTTCATTTCCTTGACACACGATCTCCGGGCGCAGTTTATTAACGAATGAATAATTTCCCAACCGACTGTAAATTCAGCCTTCGGCGAATCCCTGGGAGACTTTTCCCCTTTCAAATTCTGTTTCTTCTTCCCGTCTGATCCCTTTCCCCCTTGCCCGTTGACGCCGAGGATTACCCGCCGAATTCCTTTTAAGGTAATTCCGTAAGATTTACTGTCACTCCGCCATTCTTTTTCTCTCGGCGCGTCTTCGTCGTCTAACCTGCCCGGAAACACGTCCTCCGTTTCATTCGCCAGGCCAGCGTCGGTCAAAAGAAATTCAATATATTACCGTTGAATCATTAAAATCTCATTCATTAAGTAGATACCACCGCCCTTCCTCTCTCTCGCGAGATTTATCCTTCCTTCCTCCTCCAGTCGTCGCCTCAGTCAATCCCCTTTCTTGTTCCCTGTCCATCTCGTATTTCCTGCCGTTTAATCTCGTCCATTCCTCGGCTTTTCCTCCTCTTCCTCTGTTCTTTTATTTCAGCACGAACGAGCTGGTAACGGGAAATTCTAGGAAACGGTGTTTAGAGTCGTGAGAGGAGCGTTCGTCGCTGCGGCATATAAACGGTGGTTGAAGGTGTCATAAATTGAACGTTTCTTAGGAATGGGATCTCGCGATGGTCGCAATAAAGATTAGCTAATTGATCGGCGGGTAATTCGTTTGATTGCATGCTGACAGATTGAAGAGTTACTCTAATAAACTGATCGATGATATACTACTAATGATGTGATACTTTGTTTAATGCGGTGGATCATTAAATCGTGCACTTCACGGCGGACTTTTCAAATATAGAAGATGTAGTTAGTGTGTGAGTTCGAATATGCTTTGATTTCTGGTGGAGTCGCTTTGAAAGCGTATTTCAATATCACTAAAGCGCGAACCAGTTACGAAGACATTGATGGAAAATCGATGTAGTAATCGCCACCTATTTTTGTGATAGAATAGTATTTTTAATGAAGATATTGATTTCTGTTGAAAATTATAAGTTAGTCAACGTATATTGTGAAAATAGATATGTTTCCCATAAGTTTTTATTTGGGTCCTCAAGAGTTAAGATGAAGCACGAGTAATAAAATCGACAAAAATTCGATATGTATTAATAATATAAAAAAATATAAATCGATCAACGTACGTGAAAATAAATGTACGTTTCCCATGAGTTTTCATTTAAGTCCTATAGAGTTAGGATGAAGCACGGATAATAAAATCGTCGAAACATTCGATATTCAAAAGATTCAAAGTTCGTACGCAAGCCTCAATCTTTTTTAATCGTACAATCTATAGAAAACAGACAGTTGGAATTTTTATAAAAATATTCATTTCCATTAAAAATTATGAATTAACCAACATCATGAAATTACATCGTGTACATCATGAAAATAAATGTATGCTTCCTAAAGCCTTTTATTTCTCACTAAAGGGTTAAACGGTTGGATTTCAATTTACCATAAACGTAGAAGAATCCCGTAGTCCGGTCACGAGGGACCAGGTTGTATCGCCGTTAACCACACGCATGCAGCCGGGTCTAGGAATCGATTTAAAGTTATACAATTTTATTGCGGATCCCGTGGTTTTTCATTTTTCATGCGAAGATAAAGATGTCCGCCGCGTTTACACGGCTTGTCCCGTTTCGCTCGCCTTCTTGCTCGGTTTTTTTCGACCTCGTCCGAGACCGGCGCCGAAGGAAGCGCTATCGTTAAGCCGATCCCACCCCGCTTCGCGTGCTGCCACCATTTACATCGCGTTTCCAACATTCCTTGTATCCCCCGGGTTTTTGCGGCTTCGCGCAACTTATGCAAAGTAAATACCGCTCGCGTGCGATACCGGGGAACGGGCAGCTTCAAAGTGTTACGGAAAGATAGTTAATGAAGTTTCTTTAACGCGCCTCGTCGGCGCTTTTTATACGGTCTACGCGTCGGAGGAGTTCACTTTCGTTCTCCGGTCTCTTTGTGACTTTCGGACGGTCTCGTTTCGGTTTCGTTGGTTCTTCTTGCGTGGGATGTTCTACTTTGAAGAGGTTGATTTTGGGGAATGTTTGACGCTACGATTATTGTAGCAATCAAAATTACTGGTTTTTGTTTATTTGTTTCGTAGTTATTGATATGGTGAAAGTATTAAATGTCGAAGTACTGAAAGTATTAAATGTTAAAGTATTAATGTATTGAAAGCATTAAATATTACAGTATTAAAGTATAAAAAATATTGAAGGCATTAAATTATTAATGTATCGAAAGTACTAAATATTAAAGTATTAAGAGTTAAAGTATTAAAGTATTAAAAGTATTAAAGCTATTGAATACAAAAATATTAAAAGTACTAAGCATTAAAGTATCAAAAGCATTCAAGATTGAAAATCATCCGAAATGATTTCAGAAATAAGTACTTTCGCTTGAATACTATGATAAATGTTGAAGAAATCGAAGAAAATCTATTATTGCAATTTTTATAAAACTTAAATGCTCGGTAGTTTTAGTATTAAATTATTATTAGGTTGAAAAGCAATAAAGTTTCAAACTTGAAAACCTTCGTGCGTTTTTATTTAGGTATATCTCAAGAACTTATAGTAAATTTTTTACGAAGTAATACCTTATTTTCCTCTGTGATAAATGTAAAAAATGTTATCGATATTCTATAAAAAACGATGAACGTTTGCAATCGTAACGTTGAAATACAAAGATTCTTTCTACAAATTTTTGTACGAAAACTTCGTCACAACTATTTCCATTGTTCTACACTTTATACTAAAAATAGTATAATAAATGGTACAACAAATGGTATAATGGTAAAACACATCCATGTAACCTAGTACAATTTCTCTTCAGACTTCGTTTAACATTAAATTTACAGACATTTACTCTACAATTTGTCCTATCATTCTTAAAAAGATATTCGTACATTTAGATTTTGGAAATTCGAAGTTTAAAAGTAGACAATTAGGATACATATTTGCATAACTGCCTCGATCAAACTCGCTCCAAATCATAAAGTTCAATACGAGTCAAATTGACTCGTTCCATAAATCAAATATTAAAAATGCGACGGCACTTTTCGGCCGACCGAACACATACAACAACGACAAAGCAAGTTACAATCGAGCCGCGCGAAAAGTTTGTAGTAGAGCCACGACGAAAGCGAACGTAGCAGAAAAGCTGCGAGGTGTCAGGAGAGATTGGCAGGTAGAAAATGAAGAAGAAGCGAGACGAAGTATGCGAACGAAAAGGAATCTGCGTAAGGGGAAAGGTATGTACGAAAGGGAGAACGTGTCGAACGTCCGCGAAAGAACAGGAACCGAATATAGCACCAGGAAAGAAAGGCAGGCAACAAATGGTAAAGCCCGAGAAGGGGAACAGCTAAAAAGTCCGTTAACGATGACTTTACAAAAAAAGGAACCGCGATGGCACCGATGTTAACCCCTTGCCCTATGATTTATTCCTCAATTATGATTGATACAACTACTTTATCGTTGATAATTTACTCGAGAAAGAATAAATTTTGATACTTACTCCACGTCTAAGTTAACTCAGAAGGTTAATATTCAATAAGTAATATTCAATCTACGTTTGAACAAAATCAATAACAATTTATCAAATTCAATTAAAAATTTTCGTCACGAGTCTGAATGCATCGAGAGGTTGGTTTCTTACATTATGATCTTCCTCGCAACTTCGAAACTGTTTTATTGTTCATTGTTCGTTGGAAAAAAGATTTTATGGTTACTCTACGTTTACGGTTACTTGAAAGTACTAGAAGGGATAATATTGGGTACTTATAGATAGACAGAAATATCTGTCATAATGGAAAAATAAAGAAGTTGTTGTAATAGAAAAGTAATATTAGGTCTACTAGAAAATTTTATCTGATAGTGTTATCTCATCTCCAGAGATGAGTAGTTCTATAGAAATGAAATCCACAAGTTAGTATCAGGAAGAGGACATTAGTAACGATGGAACTGATATTTTTCAGTAAATATTAATAAAGGTATATTGTAAATGCATTATGTTGTTTTAACTGAAAAATTCATAAAACTTCCCGGTAGATCTAATATTTCATTTGGATCTCGAGGAATCAAGTGATATTTAGATTTCTCATTTGCATTTGAAATGTTTGCTGTGAGTCTGGCACGGTATCGTTGGGCAAGGGGTTAAAATCGAAGTTCACGGCGAGGCGAGCTGCAAATGGCCCCGTTGCAACTCTATTTCTCCTCGTATCCTTCTCTCGCCCCTTTTTCTTCGCCGCTGCTTTCCTCGCGGCACGTATTTGTCACACATCATTAACGCCACTTACGAAATATCTTTCCCCGTCCATTCGTAATACAATTTTTCTATCGTTCGATGTAAACGACCGTTCTTTTTTTTCTCGTTTTGCTTCGCAGGTACCAGTTTTTCCTGCAAGTCAAGCAGGATATTTTACAAGGAAGACTGCCAGTCTCGTTCGACCTGGCAGCGGAACTGGGAGCCTATGTAGTTCAATGTAAGTACTGCATCATTGTCGTCTCTTCTCGTTTTTAGGTGAATTATATTTTTATGGTAACAACGTTAGGGAAGATTTATCGATTGCCATCGTTGGGCTGCAGATCTTCGCGAGTTTCTTAGGAATTTTGGTGTACGAAATTACACGTCAAATATATAAAATACATAAAGTATATAGAGTATATAATAAAGTCTGTGAGATCTATAGAATATATAATACATTTTATAAAATATATAAATATCCAAAGTGTAATGTTTTCTATAATATTATTATTATTATTATTATAAATATAATACATATCATTACCCCATATATTATTCTATAATATTATTAGTTATTATTATTGTTATTCTACAATACTATTATAATATTATTACAAAGAACCATAATCTATCGTAATTCTATTTCTCTAATCCAAAAATATGAATTTGCATAAAGATCCGCAGTCTACTCGTCACTGTTCTAATTTTGGCCATTTTTACGATTATCGTGTCCAATCGAAACTACCTGTATTTTTTAACTGAAAATAGTTCGTATGTATACCGGTGTCAGTCATCGCGTCATCCGGCCGTAACAAATACTTTCTTCCAGCAATTCCGCATACATACGTTTCCATCTGTTCTTTAATTAAACTTAATTGGTTAACACTGTTAGCACAGCCTTAAACGGACACTATTTCAATTCTGCCTCTCGAAACCAGTACATATCAGCACCGTACCACCGTCACACTATCGAAGACTTAAAACTCTTTCACAATTTCCTTTATAAACTTCTTCTTTTAGCTCTTGAATTAATGCAAACGTTTTGACGTTTTTTTTTGTAAGGAATAAAAGGAAGAGTTTGTAACTGTACACTGGTCAAACCAAAGCTAAGTAACAACGAAGAAGGAAGTATCCTTTATACAGGTTATAATACCTTGAAAATAGATGTTATTTGTTTCAAAGGAAACAACCTTTTGTTAACCCCTTGTGTTGCAATAACGTGTCAGACTCGTGCTGAAGATTTTAAATAGAATTTAGCAAACATAAACATTACTTAATTCTTTCGAATTCAAATTAAACATTATTCCTTTGTTATCAGTTATTATATTACAGAACAACTACAGGGATAGACTATACCTAGATTTTTTCTCTATTTCTTAACCCCTTCCCCTATGACTTATACCTCAACTGTACTTGGTAAAAGAACTTTATCCTTAATAATTTAATAGAAGAAGAAAAGAATCTTACATTCATTTTGTAGTTACGTTTACTAAAAATATTAAAGATTGATAATGGACAAACGATATTCAATTTACGTTAAAAATAAATACATAACATTTGGATTTGTTGAATTCAATTTCAAATTTTCATCGCGAGTCTGACACGTTGTTATAAAGCAAGGGATTAATAAAGTATTAATAGCAAAGTAGTTGTTCATAGTTGAAAAACAAATCGTAGGCCAATCTATTGGCCACATGCAAGAAACGTCATATATTGTTGCATCGACTCTAAAAGGCAGTGCTTACATCTAAATTTCTTTTTCTCTACTGTCGTGTATAAACATTACTCGTTTCCATATTCCTGACTGTCGGAAGTGGTGAACCTAATCCCTGGTAATGGAACGGGAAAGCGAACGCGGCGAGCGCAATCAATCAGGTGGTTAGCGTTCGTATGATTTCTTTTCGCAACGTAGCTTCCGTCAGCCGCCTTGACACGAAGATTATTACTGTTTCTAATGAACGTTATGATTAAAACCGGAGGGTTTAATTAAATCCAAGGATATTAATCTTTCAAAGGTCAGAGAAAGCTAGCTGGGTACGGCTGAACAAGGGCTTGTAATACCGTTTCGGTATTAACGTTCTGTTTCGATATTACTGGAGAACGAGATTGCACTTTTACGTTACGAATAATACGATCATTTTCGGGGTAGAAGATTCTCCCTCTTTAATCATTGCAATCATTATTCTTCGGAATGGAGAGCGTGTTATGGAGGCGTAGGGTGTTTCATAAGAATAGATTTGGATCGTTTCGAATGATGGGATGTATTAATGGATATAAGAAGTAAGAGCTTTTTCGTTTTTGCATTTCGATGATTGCGAAGGTAGGTAAAAGTTGAAATGGTTAATGTGTTCGCAGCTTTTAGCTGTCGCGTTTTAGAAAGAGAAACGGAAGAAACTTATAGCTACTGTTATATTTCTTTTATAAGAATTATAAGACTATAAATATTGTAAATATCGTAAGTATTGTAAATATTGTAAATATTATAAACTATAATTTATATTATAGCTATGATATATATTATTAAATTTATAATTTAAATATTATAAATATTACAACTATTATTAAATTATAATATTTACAAATATTAGAATATTATAAATTACAATATAATTCTAATAAAATATATAACATATTATATAAAATCTACAAGATATAACATATATTAATTTCTAAATACCCACTTTAAATCTCAATATTCAAATTGTCACTGTTATAGCAAACGACCCATAAACTCTCAACCATTACAAAATGATTTCACAAGAATATACACCCGAGTGAATTAAAAAATTAAAAAGTGTCAATGAACCGTGCAGCACGTAAACGAACGGCCGGTACAAGAATCATTACGGTAAAAAATCCGTCGGTTTTAAAATCCACGAAGAGGCAATTTCGAAATCTGCAAGAAGACAATTTGAAGGGAGCCATAGTTGATGGAAGAACATTCAAGTTGAAGATGGCGTAAAGGAAAATCGCTTGAGCGAGTAATCTCGGCAAGAGAATTGCAAGCGTAAACCTCAAATGACCACGGAGCACTATAGTCCCTCATTATAGGTGCCACTACAAACCTGAAAATGAGGCGTAACTTCCTTTGTTTCATTGCCAGCGATTTGCACTCGAGTCTTCCGGATCAATTCCGACGGCAATTGTCCTTGAACGTCTGCGTGCAAACATTTCATTCTGGTTCTGCTCCAAGGTGACGAAAAATAGATTGGACGGAATTGTATAACGCTTGCAAAATCGAATGCCTGAACCGATTAAACAGGTTCTGCATACTCATTAACGGAAAATAATCGTTAACTGCCTCTCCCGGGGGGGAGAGCTCCTCGGGGACTGGCCACGGGAATTTCACGGTCGCGTAAATTACGTTCTTCCACGTGGTGCATAATGCCATTATTAAATAACGAAACAAAAAAAGCTTATCAAATAATGAAATCACTTTACACTATGCTAGTAATAAACTGTGCATCGACTCTACGGAGCGTATTATGTCTCGTATAAAACTGAAATTAATAGCGTTCCCAGCGATGTCAACGCGGAGTCTAGAGACAAATTTTATTCTATTTATTGTGTGCACTGGTAATTATCTGCGTTACATTTAATTAGAGTCTTATACATGAGTTATGTGCGTGAACATATTTGTATTCATCGAACGTTATAAATTTAGGAAAATTCTGATGAGATGGAATTGAATTGAGTAATGTGACTTTTTAATTGGGATATAGACATTTCATTTCTCGATCGCTAACAACGAAATTTGATTCGTTAGATGACTAATAAACGTGAAGTGATAAGTAATGAAAATAGAGTTATCAACGTCTGCTAATGAACATAGAAAATATTTCTCTTTTAAAATTTTTAAATACTTCATTTATTTATGGAAAATTTATATTATAGATAAACATTTATTAATATTATTTATAGAAATTAAAATGTGATTGATTAAGTAAAATATATTAATTGAGTAATCAATATTTCGAATTTGAAATATTTTTATATTAAATAATCAAATCTCTGGAAAAGAGAAATTATAAATTAGAAATTTAATTTCTTTTTATGGGACATAATGATATATCCTAATCGATAAAAATCGATCGGCATAAAAATGACCAGCATGAAAATTACAAATATCTTTCTCGTTTCTCGTAAATTTCACTTTAAACATCCAAATCAGATTTTTCTTCTCCGCAACGAGTGTTCCCGTCGTAATCCAAGAAATCTCCATTTTTCAACGGACACTCGACACAGACACTTAAAGGGTTAATCTCAGGAAAACAAGAAAAACGAACGATTCCAAAGCCGAACGTACGATCGCGTGACACTTGATTACTCCAAACAAAACCACGCACAATATAAAATATATTACAGTGTCCCCTCTCTAATCTCGCATTATACGGGACTTCATAATCCGATTATAAAATAACAGTGGACGCGTTATTACGATCGTTTCATCAGCTGATGGCTCGCGTCTGTCTCGTTCCATCTCGCTCGTTCAGGCAATTACAAGGTTGACGAAGCACGAGCATGGACGAAGCACACACTGGCCACTGGCGATGGGATCAAGTTCAATATGCACTTACAAATCCGAGTGAAATCCAATAACCAAAGTTCATATCATAAGGTTCGAATACTATTAATAACCCTCTATCACATGAATATTTATGAGGAGTCACAAAACTGTACAGGGTGAACATTTTAACTCGAGCACCTAAATTATTTCCCCTATTATTCGAAGCGAGGAAAAATTAACTACATACGATATTTAAATAGGATATTGTTTATCGCCATCACATGCACACCTTAACAATAGAACTACCGTGCCAGTCAAACTGACTAGTTTCGATTCTCTTGTGTCGCAATTATTGATATCACAAAAGCGTTGAACATTCGAAATAATTTTGAAAATGAATAGTTTCACTTGAATACTATAATGAATGCCTCAAGGAACTGAAAATAATCTATTGTTACAATTTTGTAGGGGTTACGTATCAATTATATTATATGCTCGGTAGTTCTAGTGTTGAAACCATGTAATTCTATTTAATCAATTTTTTCTTACTTTTAATAATAGCGGAAATAACTTATACATCGACGTGGTAATGAAATAAATAAAAAAGTATGAATAAATTTTTGTAACAGTTAGAATAACAGTTGTCAAATTCTAATTTGGCATAAGGTTAGAATACTATTACTAACCCTCTATTGCATGAATTTTTATGAGGAGTTAAACAAACATATATGTCTGTTATTTAAATATCGGTGTGGTAATGAAATAAATAAGAAAGTATTAATAAACAATGTAGTAATCACCACCTATTTTCTGATCGTTAGAATATCATTTTTACGAAAATGTTTATTTTCGTTAAAAACGATACGTTAGTTAACATATACTGTAAAAACAAATATACTTTTTCTAAAAATGTGTATCCGGGACTGAAAAGATTAAAACTACATCTTTTTTCGACAGTTACGTATTATCCGGGCCACCCTTGTTTCCTAAATGAAGGTCGCGATGGTCATCATGTATTATTATTATTATCACCACCATTATCATCTCATCATTATCATTACCATTATTATTACTATTACCATCAATACCGTTCTCTCTTAAAATCACAGACAGCCCATATAATACGTAAACACGTTTTCTTCCAAACCACTAATAAAGGGTTCGAATCTAAACGATTAACGTCTTATTAGCCATACACTCGATCCCATCACTACCGATCGCAAACAGCCTCGCTCAGAAGCAAGCGACTCGAAGGAAATAACAGCACAAGTCAAAAAAAAAGAAAAAGAAGGAAGACCAAAAAAAAACAGAAGGAAATAGTCTGTTCCTCGGGGTGTAAAGGTATTTGCTTTCCCAGCGCATGCGCTAACGAAGGGAAATCTCAATCTAAATTACGCTTTTCCGGGGCTTCCCCGTGCATTCATCGAAACGTGAGGTCGTTGCACGACGGTCGTTACACGCACTCGGTTGTTTATTTCTTTTTCTTTCTTTTTTTTTCACGAGCGAGCCGCGTTACCGAGAACACTCGCGTTTACGAGGACCCGCGGAGCCATAATGCCCGATAAGGTTTTACGTAGCGAGAATCAGAATCCCCTATCGAAGCCGCGCGAGAAAGAGAGGAAGAGCGAGACCGCGTTATACCCGACGTGACGTCAGCGTGTTCATTTTGATCGCGATAATGGCGCTTTTATTTCGTGTCCCGGCGCACGAGACAAGAAAGGGAGGGGGGGGGGGTGGAGGGGAAAAAAAGACGGCAGATATTTCACGAGGCAACGCCTAACTCTCGGGCACGCTTATTTCCGAGAGAGTCTAAACAAAATTGCATGGTGAGTGCTACATTATGCACCCACGCCGCCCGAAGCCGCGTTGGAATTACGCTTCGTAATAATTTCTTTCTCGCCGTCTTTCTGGCGAACGCGCAATAAACGGCGTCGACCGTTCCATCGGAAATTTTCGAGCGAACGCTGGAAGGAGGCCGCGAGTTTTTCGCGTCCAGTTCCGAGCCACCCTTTCGTCGCCACCCCTACCGTGCCCCGATAAACGTGTTATTTTATCGTGCCATTCGCTTTGAGCCATGGACAAAAGGGTATTAAAGTTTCATCGCGAGTACTGGGTAAAACGATTGGAATAATTTTGTGATAATGTTGGGGAGGGTTTTGGGGGTTGAGGGGACTAGTTTATTTCTTGGGTGCGAGGGTGGAGTGAATGGGAATGTGGATGGGAGAATTGTTTGGTGATTGGAGAGGTGATAGGTATATTGAATTGGGTGTTAGGTGATGTTTGGCCCTTTGCGGACGAGGATTTCTTGAAGTATTGAAAATATTTCGCGAGGGGAATTACATTGTACATCGAAGTCTCAAATTCCAGAGGAAAAGAAAACTAATCACTGATCTCATGTTACTTGAAGAAATCAATTGTTTGTTCACAATTTCGTACTCGAAATATGAAAGCTTGATATCAGTAAAATGACGACATTCGTCCTCAAAGGGTTAAGATGGCGCACTGGTTTGTGGAAGTATGAACCCCTTGTTTTGTGTTTTCCTTTACAACTGTGATTGATGAAACTATTTTATCGTTGATAGTTTAATTTATTATCTTATGATCTCTTTTGTAACTAGCTCGCTGCGGTAACTTTGTCGTTAATAATTTACTAAAATAGCATTTAATCTGAACTGCAGATAATTGAGTGGTATTTGAGTTTGAGAGAACTTTATATGAGTCTGACTCGATATTGTGTAGGAAAGGGTTAATAAAAGTAAAAGAATTTGATGCTGTTTCTATGTCGTTTACTCTAGAGATTATAGATTAATAATAGACAAGTAATATTTTATTTATGTGAAAAATAAACAAATATCATTGGGATTTATCGAATTCAATTGCAAATTTGCACTTACTGGATGTTATAGGAGGAGTTAAGATAAGTACAATGGAAATGAATACAGAAAATTGAAGATGATAGATATTTTAACATTTTTGTCTGGGTGCATAAGATACAGATCTGAATTATGTGTATAAATTTTATTGAAATCGAACAATATACACCAGAAGTAGAATAATTTTATTAAGTTAATAATTTTCTCCATATTTTGAATACTTTCAATGGCCGGTGTACTAAATGCAATGAATTCAGATTCAACAAAAGAATGTCGAGGAAACTAGAATTATAAAAGGTCTGGTTTGTGTGAACTTTTTATTCTTAAAGAAAGAATTTTATACTTATGGATATTCCATGGAGTTTGTCGAGTATTCAATGTTAAAGTAAAGCTAAACTGCTTTCAAAGAGGTAAGGTAAAGAGCTGTTTAAGGTGAAGTTAAGGTAAAGTTTCGAGAAGGCGTGTAAAATGGTAACAAGCATCTTCAAAACAGCTATATGGCGGTGCATTGTAGTTCCTTTATGAAAATGGCGTGGTAAATATAACTTTTATTTTTGAATTTCTACATTATTATTTAAAAATATTTAATCACTCATTTGTTTTACGAAATAGATACGAAGAAACGCTCAAACTTTTATATAATCGAAATTAACGCATATAAATAAATAGAATTATTACATTAATAATCATAAAACATTAAAATGATGAAATAATTCATATGAATATTTAAAAAAATTATCTATGTATATTTCTTTCACACATTTTCATTACTGAAAATGTAAGTGATAAAAAGTTTGTATTGATATCAATCGGAAAAAATAATAAAGATCATTTACTTCATAAACAGTAAACATAAATCATTCTTGAATATCACAATGATTAATTATCGTCGAACAGTGCAAAAAGGAATTCTTCGATACACAAAATGAAATGAAATATGGAACAAAACCAAGTCGTTAATGAATAAAAAATAAATATTAACGCACAAACGCATAGATGTAAAAATATATCTAACACAAAGGTAACGAATTTACGCTCGACGTAACTCGACGGATATTACGTCGAGAATTACGGATTAATGTGGGAAAAATATTTTTATCTTTTAATACGAACATTGAAGGGTGGTTCGGACGGGAATTGCGAGAGCGTATCTTTATTTTAATTTCACAGCCGGAAATCAAGAGGTCGCGAGAGCACTTTACCGGCCATGAAAACACCGCGAAGCGAGAAATCACCGCGGAATGTTTTCGTCCGTTTCCGCTTGTGTAGTTCACGAGTGTCGTGCCGGAGCAAGCTTCATTATGAACAATTTTAGTTAAATATACGGTTCGTACGAAATGATTCGTTACGGATTTAAGAATCATTCCTAGCTGAAATTAAATACGCGAATACTGTATCTTCAGAAATGCTACAGAGATGTCTCGTAGGACTCATTATTTTTAATCGTTTAATAAAACATAATTTGCATAATAATCTCTTCGTCTGCAGCTCGTGTAGAATGTTGTATAATAAATAAGCATAATTTCATTGTTTCATTCAAGCCACATAAATGTGAAAAGTAATTCTTTTAGTATAGAGAACATATACATACAGGGTGACTCATTTAAACTGACCCACTCGAATATCTTCGAAATTACAAATATACAAAATATATATAATATATTATACAATATTAATATAATGACATACTAATAAATATAATATGATAAATATTGATAATATAATGATAAAATAACACGGATAGAATAATAATATAATAATAAATATGATAATAAATATATAATAACAATATATTGATACAGAAATATATGAGAAATAAAAGCTTGGTTGTTCCGAGAAGCACATTACGTCATAAAAAATAAAACTATTTTAAATAAAAATATTTAGTGACATAAGTAGCTAGATCATAGTGTAATATGACTACTGTGATACTAAACCATTAATAATCATTTTCAATATCGTTTGTCTTTGTTATTAAAGAATAAGTATTACTATTCAAAACGCTAGAAATTCTCATGGTAGTCAGCGTATTAACACTCGAACTACCGAGCATTTATTGGGGTTAATCTACAATCTTTCCAAACATTGTAACAATGCATTTCCTTTCGATTCCTTCAGTCATCTACTACAACATTCTACTGAAACTATATATTTTTCAACTCAATTTCGCGCATAAACACTTCCAACGCATCAATAACCGTGAAACAAGAACACCGAAACCCGCCATTTTGACGGACGCAGTAGTTCCACTATCGAGCATCGATATTCCCCGGTGACTCAAGATGGTCCCAAACGTTCGTCGGGTGAAAGTTGATGCCGAAAAAAAAAAATTGAAGAAACATTCGCGTGTTACCATTTGATGGCCGCGCGAGCTCAAGGCAAAGACTCGGGCTGGCAGAAGGAGGCTGCAGGTCCACACGTTAGTTATCTGCTGCGAGATTCAAAGTCGTGCAAATAGAGAAAGGGCGGGGAGAGAAAGATACGGTCGGTGTTTGCGTCTCATCGCCGTCAAAAGAGACGAAATGAATGTCCCTTTCTTCTTGTTCAGTCGCGAGTCCGTTGACAACGAAACATGGAGTGAGTAAGAGAGACGCAGAGATGCCAAGAGCAACAGAGAGAAAAGGGAAAGAGGGGTAGGAGAAGGTAGCAAGAAAACGAGCGAACGAGAGAAACAGGAAAAGGGACACGGCACGCGTTTTGCTTCGCGAAATGAAGATAAACTTCTCTGAATACGCGTGCGGTCCGCCGCGGATGAGATCACCGCGAGAGGATGGATTGCAACATCTTAAGCAACATAATTTTACGTGTTCGACTTTCCTGTCCGCCGCGTTTCTTTTCCATCCCCCGCCGCGCGAACGGAGCCAGCTACGTTTCACTCTCTTTCTCCGAAGGTATGATCCAGACATAAATCTTTACTCTTTGGCATGATGGATCTTGCAAGGATTAGCGACAGACGATCAATAGGACAGAGCCGGGCTGAATGTCCGGTAAGAAGTCCTGGATTGAAAATCAATTTTTGTTTATCGGTTAACGCGTTCAGTGCCGCGTGTACTGCGTATAGTACATGGTAATTTTTGCTGGAAAATATTTTTATGAGATACCTGGCCGCGGATTGTAGCTACAAAGCAATAGAACGTGAAGGGATAATGTCGAAATATATAAAAGTTATTGAAAACTTGGATATAACCCTTTGCACCCGAATTATTTTCTATGTTGTTGGGTACACTTGTACTTGTTTTCTGGGAAACGAATTAAAGTAATTTGCAGTGGTAGAATTGAACGTTTTAAATTTATTTTATTTATTATTATTGTTATAAGAATTCATTTTTGTAATCTATTAAAGCGTGGTGCTTTTTAAAGTGCTACAAATATAGTATAACAAATTTGTACTGTCATCTCCAGCATGACGTACGAGGGTCAAAGGGTTAATATATTATTTAAAAAATTCATATACTTTATAAGCAGGATATAACTGAAATTTACGAATTAAATATAAAACAAAGATTTTTAAGTGTAACAATTTTAGTTTTAGTGGTATTGAAGCTGAATGTGTATTAATAACAAATTTATTTATAATTTATTACTAAAAATACGTGGACAATTTTGTAAAGTCTTAAACGCTCGTGCCCTCTTAACCTCTAACCTGATATCAAGAAGACAATAAAACGTCGGGAAAGAATAACAGGCTATTTTTCCAACCTCCAGAGCACAGTGAGCGAATGAAATCTCTTGTTTCCGTTGAAAGAATGCTCCACGGTTACGTGCGACAGGTATAATTACATACCTGTACGCTGTCGACAGGTAATTTCACGGGGAGACACTTTAACCCCTTGCCTTATAATATCGTATGGAACATGTAGTGAAGATTTAATAAAAAAAAATGTAATAAATACAAATCTGATTCAGTTCCTTTCAGTTTAAATTAAGTATTGTTTACCAGTTATCAATTGTTATGCTTTAAAGTAATTGTAGACACGGAATTTGTTTTTCTAGTAAATTATTAATCATAAAGTACAAAAGATTTTAGAGTATGTTAACCCCTTCTTCTATAATCTCTTTTATCGATAAAATGTAACTAACAAAGGAGATAATAAAAACATTATAAAAGAACTCCTTTTACAAGAGTTCTTGACAAAACTGTTTTATCATTGATACTTCATTAGAAAAAGAAAAGAATTTTATACTAATTCTATGTCTACGTTTACTTTAAACAATTGCTAATAGGAAAGTAATATTTACTTTCTATTTAAAGAACAACTAAATAATATTCAGATTATTCAAATTCACTTCAAAATGCCCACCACGAGTCACGATGTTACAGGGCAAGGTGTTAACCTTTTAACTCAGAATGACGAATCAGCACGTCATCCAAGTTTGGTTTCATTCACGAGAACTCTTTGTTTTCGTGTTTACTTAATAAATAATTCCGGTGTTTCATCAAACCATAACCTCTGCACTAGTACAAACGATACATAATTCAAGTGGATCATTATAAATAAATTATTTGCTATATTAATTTAATTTTTCTCGACTTATGACTTCACTAATGCTCACATTCAGAGTCACATGTTTAACCCATTTGCATCATTAACGTATATTTATATATTTCGTTGGTCATTATCGCAAGAGAACTGAATGTGACGTTATATTTTCCCTTAGCTAGAAAATAAAAATGGAAGACATTATCAGAAATGAAAGTAATAATTGTATTTAATAGTACTTCTTTTTAATTGTTGTAATTTTCCTACTTATATAAAATCAGCACGTTGAATGCCACAAGGGTCACTGTTGACTCCCAACCAAATCGAATTATTATAGTTCACTCAATTAAACGATGATTGTGTGAAAACATTTCTATATTATAAATAATATAATACAGTGACATTCAGCTAGATGAACGTGCAATAATAACAATGCAATTCGATCAATTTAACCCTTAACGGACCAGAAGTACTTCAAGTTTACGTAACACCAAAAAATAACATAAATAAACTAAAACAAATTCAGAGAAGTGAGCTGGTACAATACTTAACGTGTCGATTGTAAATATTACGACAATAACAGTGATGAAAATAATAAAATGATTTCTGCCGCCATATACGCGGCATTGGTCCGTTAAATATTCTATTTCCTCCATTTTGTATATTACGCTGTATGAAATCATGTAGCATTCAACGTGTTACAAACAAAAATTCGCGATAAGTGCCTTCTTTTTCAAACTTCCTTACGATGAAAATGGGTTAATCAAGTCAGCAACGGTAATAACGGCCTTTTGCCTGATTTCCATGCGCCGGCCACATTTCATATCCCTTCGTACGTCGCGCGGGTAACGCGTTTTTCTTCGGAATGAGCCTAGCCGTGTAGCAACCAGCCAATGGCCCCTTGCTTGCGCAAATATTGAAGTTACCCTGGAAATAAGTAGAACGGCCATTTCCTGGGGAGCTCTATTTTACAAATGGAAATAGAGTCGCGACAGTTTGAAAGCGTTGTCCAGCTTCCCGGGGATCTCAAACAAGATAGCGCGGAGCTTTGAGCACAATGCCATTACGTCTGCGACGAAAACACCTTAGGCATTCTTCTGTTCCAGGAGCCCCCCGAGTGGATCCCATTATTTCAGCACGTTCCTCGGGCAATTTCATCCCGGCGGCTCATTTTTATGGCGATGATCTCATTTCGCAAATTAATTTTCTTTTCATAATTTCTCGAGGCGTGCTCGGCCAACCCCCGCCACCGACTGCGGAAGAAACTCGAAGATGTTTCATTGAGTCCGTACAATGGGACTGTAACTCCCGACTTCATCCTTTCTTTCTTGCATTCTTTATTGCCTTTCTTTTCGCTGTTATTGCACCGGTGTTGTCCGACTAACAAGGGAACCTCTTCAACCGGCACGCGCCGATTTTAATGAAACTTATGCGAAACATAGTTGTCAAGAAAATATCTCACGCGTATTTTTCCTTATCGGTTAACATTCATTTTGAGGGGTTGAAGACAGAAGTTCAGGATTGAAATTTTTTGCATCTCTGAAAGTAGAGGTGTAGACGAAATTTTTGTTTTAAATTGTTCGTCTTGAAACGAACGGTTTAGATTTCTTTTATATAGTTTCAGAGACGTCGTAAAAATATACTTTTAATCCTGAACTTTGAGGGATGTTTTCACCCCTTTGAAGTGAATGTTGGCTGATAAGGAAAAATACGTGACAAATATTTTCTTGAGAACTGTGTCTCATATAAGTTTCATCAAAATCGGCGAGTGCTGGTTGAAAAGCTACCCTTGTAAGTAAGGTCTCTGCTGGTCTATGGAGTCCAGGGGTTGATTCATAAAAAGATCTTTACATTTATGGAACGTTATTTCACGAGAGGAAATGAAGCGGTATTATTTTTGATAGAAAATTATAACTATTTAATAAGAAGTTTTAATATTAATTCGTGAGCTACCTTTGTGTTTTTTAGAATTTGTAATATTTTTATTTTACGAGAATCTTTTAAACTTTTGTAAATTCTTTGCGAGAAAATATGAATTATTTAGTTAAATAGTAGGAAAGAAGAAAGCTATGTATCAATATTTTGTTATTTAAATAATTGAATTATACATTTGAAGCTTTTCACTTTTTAGAACATTACCTGAACTACTTAATCTACTTCAATCTTTCAAATTTCATCAATCTGAAGGGCTCAAGTTAAATTTTGTCCAATATGTGATATGACTTAAATATAAAATTCAATTATACAATTTATATGCACTGTTTAAAGCTAATCGTATGGTTCTATTTAATGGGATATCGTTGTAAAATCATTTGGCACTTTAAAAACATTTTATTTATAACTTAGTCTATTCTTCTCCTAAATAATTTGTTCGAAAGTTCTTTACTAACTTTGCAAAACAGTAAATAATCTATATTCTATAAAAGAGAATAGTTTGTACAAGTTCACTGTTGAAATCGATAGTGCTGTAGCGAGTCTAGGTAAGTCTGACGAAGATAACGGAAACAAACGGAAGAAAACATCGAAGCATCATGATCAGACCAATTCTTCACGTTTTCCGCTTCAGGAAATTTTAGTAATTCGCGATATTACCCTGGACAATTGCATCCAGACCGAGGATTCGATAGATCCTATTATTTTTATGATTGCAAACATGGGAAAAGAGAGTATAGAAGGAAGTTCGCAACGGGTGAAGGACAGAAATATAAGACTTGCAATAATACAATCGGCGAAATGTAATTTAAACAGCTTAATAAATCCTTTCACGAGACATAATCATAATTATTTCGTACATCAAAGGGCTGGTTTTCTGCTTGTGACTTGATAAATATGCGGAACCGTGTTTTATGTTCTTCATTTCTACCCTCTCAATCGATCTACAGAGAATATTAATACTGACGTCGTATGAAGTAGCTCTTTATATTTTTTGTTCATAAGGTTTGAATTTTTCATAGCGGAGTTTTATGCAATTTTCTAAAATTTCTAAAATTATAAATAAATTTGTTGAAATTTTGTGAAATATAAACCGACAAATTATAAATTTTGTGAAATATAAAATGAAATATTATAAATTTTATGAAATATAAACCGACAAATTACAAATTTTATGAAATATAGAACGATAAACTATAAATTTTATAAAATGTAAAATCATAAATTGAGAAATACTACAAAATTATAAAATTTTAAATTAAAAATTCTCGTTGAAGTAAATTCGTCTGTTATAGATTCAGCACTATTGTATCTTCTTTTATTGTACTATAATACAACATACGTATCCGGCTGCACGTCTTTCCTGTATTTCTTGACTATACGGCTTCTATCGATCGACTTGTATTCCCCTATACCATTTCTTTCTCGTTAGACTGTCCCCTTAAAGACCACCTATATATTCCAACATTTCCCATCAATAACATTTCTTTAACAAATCATTTACAACTCACGCTAAGCATTTCAAAATACTTGACACTGCTTTGTACCTAATATCGAATCAACAATTTAATTTTCTATAAACATATACAAAATATATATCAAAATCCAGTCTTACGAGTACACTTTAAAAATACTCCAATCCGTTTTATCAGAACCAAACACTTTTTATAACATACAAGCTAACCTACGTTATATATTAATCCTTCAACCCACAATATCATATCAAACTCGTGACGAAAATTTGCAGTTGAATTTGAGAAGTCTAAGTACCATTTATTGTTTTCAAATATAAATTAAATATTACTTTTCTATTATCGATCGTTAACCTTGGAGTAAACATAGACGTAGAATAAGCATATAAATCTTCTTTTACTAATCAATTATTAACGATAAAGTAGTTGTATCGACCATAATTAAAAAATAGGGCAAAAGGTTAAAGTACAATATAATAACCGAGTAAAAACTTTTTTAAAAAATCCTACTTGAAAGGGTTCAGAAAGAAATTACAAGGCGAGGGGTTGAAAACGTAGAAAATATACAATTTCCCGCATAACGACGCAACACTCGAAGGGACGATTTTACTCGAACGATCAACTGCATACGTGGACATTTTTCCGTGCATAACGATTCGATTTCTACCAGTTCCCCTTTCAACGAAGCGAGAGCTTCGAGGACCGATAAACGCGATTCGTGCAGAACGCGGTTCGACCGATCGTTTCGCGGTCTCCGACCGGCGGTCTCGTAATTACACGACCGAATGAGCATACAAGAAGCCGGCGTCGACAAGGTGCCGGCTTCTTTCCATGGTGGATGGCCGGAATGAGAAGCAGCAAGAAAATAAAATGCCCTTGCCGCCGTCGCCGCGCCGGTCGGGCCAGATATTCATCAAAGTCGGTGATTCAATTAACCGACTAGGATGATTTCTGGAGGGCATTTCTGTCCGTGCACCCTATGGGAATTGACGGTAACAGGGGCGGCGGGGAAGCAGACCGGAAAACTCGAGGATAACATGAAAGAACCGAATTTCCAACAATCGGGGAATCCTTCGCTAGCACTGGATACGATTAACCCCTTGCTCTGTGATTTCTTTGGTAACCGCGACTGCTAGGATTACTTTGTCTTTAACACATGAACCACCGTTGCTTTATTATTTCGGAATTATTGATTTTTCCAACTATTTTATATCTGAAATGATTTTGAAAATAAATAGTTTCACTTAGTTTTATTATTTTGGAATTATTGATGTTTTTCAACTGTTTTATATCTGAAATGATTTTTAAAGTAAATAGTTTCATTTAACTCCTTGTTCTGTCATTTCTTTGGTAATTGCGACTATTATGATGACTTTCTATTTAGCACCTGATCTACCATAGTTTTCTTATTTCGCAGTTATGAATGATTTTGAAAATGATCTATCTAACTACTTTGCTATTAATAATGTATTGAAACTAAGAGAAAATTCCAACAACACGAAAAATATGTAATTTGTATTCGAGCAAATTGAATAATATTTGTTTGTTAAATTCTATTTAAAATTTCCTTCATGAGTCCGACACAATACTATAAGAGGAGTTCATAATTTACCAGAAAACGAAGAAAAATTCCCAATGAATCTGTACCATTCATTCACCTTTACTTCAGAACATAACAATGAATAATAGAAAAGTACTGTTTCATTTGAATAAAAAATAATCGAGTGATATTTCATTTTTGTAACTTCCTTTTGAAAACTTTCTCGCGAGTCTGACTCGATACTGTATGGCAAGGGGTTAATTGTCCGTCCAAGTCTCGATTCCGTTGCACCGGATATTATTTCGATTCTCTGATTTATCGTGTTTTACTTCGCTTCGCGATTTCATCGAAATGCGTAGTATCTGTACAGTAGAGCTCCGTTAATCTGGATTTCCGGTTTATCCGGATTATAAAACGTAATCCTTGCCGTTTTTGTTCTGCTAATTAATTATTATACGGAGTCTACGTCTTCATTGATCCTTTTGAAATTGAAATTGAAATCACACTGTACGCATTTTTCTTTATATCGTTAATATTGTTGTGAAAGTTAATGTAAAATATGAAATACATGTAAAGATGTTAAGCCTTAGTGGATTAATATAAATACACGGAAAAGCACTTTTGCTTATTAGGCTGAACGTCGAGTATATCGTGACAAAAACCATTTAATTACTTCCATCATTGTTGTCGTTATCATATTCTCATTTGACGCGTTAAATGATACGTCGGTCCTTTGAAGTTAATTAATTTCTGTTCGTTGTTTTTATTTATTTATGTGAAATGATGGGCAAACTTAAAATAATTCTAGATCGTTAACTCTTTGAGTGCTGTGGGCGCATATATGCGTTCGTCGGAAGCCATCACTGTGGACTGTGGACGCATATATGGATTTTTCGATCTTTTTAATGTCACACGTGCCGTCGTGACAATGCTAAGTGTATGTGATTTTTTATTAATATCAATTTTAATTTTAATTACTTTACCAATTTTAAATATTCGCGAAATAAATTCTTGTAAATTTTATTTTGAAAAGAAATTTATATTTTGATTATTTATAACACCTGAATATACGCGTTTCTTGGCATCATTTAATTTGATAAAGCTGAGGCAGTACCATTTCATTTTAATTACAATTTATTTGATTGTACGAATTAACCCCTTGCTCTATGATTTATTTCTCAAGTATAATTGATACTACTAGTATATCGATACATATAGTTTGCCATTAACAATTTATTAAAAAAAAGAAAAAAGTTCTAAGCAATATCTATATCGATCTTTACTCAGAAGTATAATTGATAACAAAAGAAGAATACTCAATTCGAATTGAAAAGAATCGAGTAATATTTACGTTTGTAAATTCTCTTTAACACTAAAACTATCAGACGGGTCATAATGACTTATTCCTGATTTCTTCTTTTTGCAATTATTAAAAAGATAACAGATGTTCTGAGAAATTATTAAAGAAATTGATCTGGCAATTGTAAGTCTACGTATAAAGTTTCAATATATGTAGACTTGGAGTTTCTATAGAGAAATTTCAGGCATTCAATTTAATTGCTAAAGTAACGGATTAATATAATTCATCGATCTTTAGATGAGCAACAAAATATTCCGTCCACGTGGAACGTTTCGGCCAAGAGTATCCAGCACTCAAAGGGTTAAATAATTTTAGACACAATTATTACAATAATTTTATCTGATTTCATCTTAATTTCTCGGAGTGACATTCGAGAGTAAATTGAAGGCATCACAGAAAATTGTATGCTGATTACAAAATGTATAGAAATCATAAGCTTTACTTTCTTGTTGTTTCAGCGGAACTGGGAGACTACGATCCAAGACGACATTCCTTAGGCTACGTTACCGAATTTCGATTCTTAGCCAATCAGACTACAGAATTGGAGAACCGTATAGTGGAACTTCATAAAACTCTTGTGTAAGTTGTCGTGGTTGTTAATAAAATATTACCTTCATTGTAATCTTTAGGTTTACCATAAACAATAGTCTATAAATTAATCGAAAAACAGAAAATTAAATGTTCCTTTACTTTTATCGATAATAGACATTGTGTTAAATATAACATGAACATTTATTGAACATAATTAATGTAATTAAGTATTCGTTATTCAATTTCCGAAAGAAATGGCAGCATTAAACGTTAATGACACTTTGAATGATTTAAATAATTTACTGGCTCAGTGTTTTATACAAGTATTTAGAGCTCGGTATAATCATTACGCAAGGAATTTAAATGATGCATTATCATAAGATTGATCTTTTCAGAGGACAATTACCCTCTGCAGCAGAGCTGAATTATCTCGACAAGGTAAAATGGCTCGAAATGTATGGGGTCGATTTGCATCCCGTATTGGTAAGTTTCTCATTTTAAAAGAAAACGTTATAACCATCGCGATCGTATCACAGAAATCTCTGGAAGTTTTTATCCTTAGGGTGAGGACAGTGTGGAATACTTTTTGGGCCTGACACCGAGCGGGATAATACTGTTGCGTAACAAGACCAAAGTGGGAAATTACTACTGGCCTCGGATAAATAAAATCTATTATAAGGTAAGCAAACGATATGGTAATCCACGAACGACCTACTATCTATTTAAACGAACAATTCAGTGAAATTCGCAAGATATTTGCACAATAAATTTAATAGCATATTTACAGAGGTAATTCGTCTATTTAACCGTTTGAGTGCCACGGGTCTTCACAAAAAACCGATCGAAAAGTGCCAAGCAGGGCGATCGCGCTTCTTTCGTTTCAGTTCAGAGACTGAATTACGCTTTTCTATTTTTACGTGCAAAGATTGTAAATAGCGCGATCGTTCCGTTCTTCCATTACTAAGCAGGTAATAACAAAAAAATAAATAATTAAAAGGAAGACGAATAAATAAAGTTAATTTGATTCTACAAACCGATAGAGTGGCATTTTTAGACAGCCTAGCGGAGAAGTGCGACCGCGCCGCTTGGCACTCAAATGGTTAACTATTTAACCCTGTGAAATTGGAAATCTGCAAGAAGAACATTTTTTTAACGAAATAGACCATTCGAATAAATCTGATGTTAATTAATTGTAATAGAAAGTTTAACTTTGAATATATATGAAACGAAGAATGACACATAAATAGACTGAAAGGATTATGTTGATCGGATGCTTGAGTATAATAGTTTCGAAAATTATAACCACACGCGTATCTGTATAAAGGAAGAATAAAATTAATGACTAACACTGAATCTTTCGATAACCGTAGCAGTTTGATGCAGGTCATAGAAAATAGCCGTATATATTACCGTACGTCCGTAAAATTATAAGGGACATAAAATACAGTGCACAATTACGTGCAGTACGCTTTAATAATAAATTTCAAAACGTAACATGTACGAAAGCTGATTCACGAACCTCATTAAAGGATGTAAACCCTAATTAAATGTAGTAATTAAACTCAAGGAATAACATGCATGGAAATATTTAATATTAATTATAACACGTCTTTACTACACGTTGAATTACAAAATGAGAAAACGAAGAAGTGAAAGTAAACGATTATAATTATCAGTGCCGAGTGAGATTTTATTCGAACAAAAACTTACGGTTAAAGATAATACTATATTGCATTCAATTATAATTCATTTATAATAATAATAATTAATTATTTAATAGGAAATATAGACAAATTTAAACAAAATCGAATGTTATGTATCTAGTTTTCATATAAAAGAAATATTACTTCTCTATTAACAATCTTTATTTTTTAGAGTAAACGCAGACAAACCATCCAATTATTTTCTTTAATTTATTAATGATCAAGTAGTTTCATCGAGTCCAGTTGTACAAGAATGGCGAGACGAATGAGAATAATCGATGTAAAATGTTAATAATAAATTAAAATACGCATATTGATTTTAACAAAAATTAATTGATAAATGTTCGCGTGGACTTTTATTGACGCAATTACACGAATACGTATTCTAATTGTCTAGTTTTAAATCACTAATTTCCTAGATCTGAATCAACGAACATCAATTTTTCGAGGAACAATAGAAAAAATTGTACAATAAACGTCCGTAAACCTAGTGTTAAGTTACATTCAAGTTTTTGGTGACTTTTATATATATTTTGATATCTTTCTTAGCGTTTTCGCTACTTTACGATATGTATCGCCATTTTTCGACACACGTCTCGCAAAAAGTGTTTCCTTACAAAAATTCCGCGTGTACCAGAAATGGCACGGAACGTGCTAAATAATTCATAACCGCTAAAAGTTGTTTATTTCCAAACCATGTTCCTTCGGCCTTACAATTATCGACCGGGGATAGGTACTTCAATACGCCTTTTCGGCAAGGGTGAATAAAATATAATAAAATATAAACACATATATATGATATAAATAAAAAGAAACATACATAAATATATGTATATATATATATATATATATATATATATATATATATATATATATATATTCGGCGATATAAAGAATAAATAAATATTTACGAGCAAGCATTCACAACATAAAATATAACAGTGTAAAATAATAAATAACACAGAAATAATAACAGAGGTAAATAGATAAAATGTTGTTACGTGTAATTAAAATAAGATAAAGTATAACAGAATAAAATAGAATAAATTAGCAGATGTATGAAACGTGTAAAAGCAAGTAGTAGATAAAATAAAATAGTAAAATAGAATAAATTAGGTGTACGAAAATAGTAAAAACAATCAGCAGACAAAATAAAATATTAAAACAGAATAAAACAGCATGTGTACGAAAACACTAAAAACAAGTAATAGACAAAACAAAATAGTAAAACAGAATAGAACAACAGGTATATAAAAAACTAAAAACAAGTAGTAGACAAAACAAAATACGAAAACCAGAGTAAAATAAAGTAAGAAACAAATTGCGTCGCTCGCCACGCAGAACTTCCTCGGCTAAAAATCATACGTCGCCGTTTATCGCGTTGCCCAGGCCGAATAAATCATTCATAATTGACATTACACTGCCTAATTCTATCAGACTCGTACACGTTCCAGGGTAGATACTTCATGCTGAGGGTGAGCGAGAAGAATTCCGAAGAGAGGACGCACGGTTTCGAGACACCGTCAAAGGGTGCCTGCAGACACCTGTGGAAATGCTGTCTGGAGCACCAAGCGTTCTTCCGTTTAATGGCCACTGGCCCGCCACCTTTGAGCCCTTACTCCCGTTTCCGGTCGTACAGTCCGCCGTCCGGATCGGAGAAGCACACGATGATCAGACGGAATCCGCCTCCGATTTTCCAGAGAACCCCCAGCCGTAGGGCTCAGCGACGCGTGGTCGAGGGCCAAGAGATGGTTGGCCCGTTCGTGGAAACGCCTGCCGCTGTCAACGTTAATTCGGCCAGCAACCCGGCCAGCGGGAATGTCTTGTGCAATACGCAGAATGCCAGACGGGTGAACAATTCGAGTCCCAGGAGCACCAGGAGCGCGCCGTGGACTCAGAGCCAGCCCCGAGGCCTTTATACTTCGTCTAGTCCTCGGTCTGTCCGCTCCGCGGGAACAGCACCGGCAGTACGTCCTTCAGATTTATAATTCATAAGTTTCGGAACACCTCGGCAACATGCGGCCGCTGGGCGTCGGAATTTCCGCAAGACAATATTCCATGTTTATTCTCTGCGTGTGGTACAAGCTAATTTTCCGCGTTCGTTCTCCGCGTGTAATTGATCGTTAAATTAACATTCAATGGAGTAATTAGAATTCAGCAGAGCGTAACGCTTTTTGAAGATTGTTATATGGAATTATGTGTCAGCCGATGTTTAGGGTTTCTGTAGTTTTATGGTGTATTCAGTGGCGAAAAGAATTTTTAGTTAAATGGGCCGGACGGATTTCATTCTTGGCAGCAGGATGTTAGACGTATGGAACAATGACTTAGCATTCTAATGGCATTCCTGAATGTTTAACCATTCAAAATGATGTGTGTTGACTGTAGATTCTATCGTTACTGGCCATTTATCTTTTATAAGTATGTAGTAAAATTATTCTTTACGACTTAATCCTTTGTGCTCTGTAGACTTCAGAGTTGAAGTGGAATGCTATTAATCGACATCTGTTGTCAGTGAGTCTTGCCTGTGTGCTCGCTTGACTTGTGGGCAGTCGGGCATTTTTTGGTCTGCATATAATAGATTGGTACTCGAAGTAAGGGAAGTACAGTAGGAAGGATATAAATTGAAAATAGAATTTTAATTGCAAAAGACCTGTGAACCTTATAACGAACGTTGCAAAGTGATCAGAATAGAAATGTGTTGTCCTCTACTCCTATCGAATGGGTCAAATGTTTACATTACAAAATTTTGCGTTAGAAACGTTGGAATAAGGAAGTTTTCTGAATATTCTGAATGAATACACTCTCATTTATAAGTATTAGGAGATCCAGATATTAACCCTTTGCACTCGGAAGTTTTTTGCTAGAAATATCCAACACTTTTGATAAAATATAGACGATGTTTTTTTGCGATTAATGTAATTAATTTAATCGATAAATTAAGGGACGAAAGTATTTTACTATGAGATTTCACATAGTGACGCATTATATAAAGTTCAATATTAAACATCAAACTTTATAATTTAACCGTATCAAACCGAATCACCTCCCGATTGCAAAGGGTTAAGAAAAATTGAGTGAACATTACAAAATAATTAAGGGTCTCGAATAAACATAATTCAGAAACCGTCAGAGCACAATATTAATCGATAAAAATAGGAATAAAATACATCACAGTCATTGGTTTTATATTGAACAGACATGTATCTAACACTCTTGAAGCAATCATTGTCAAATGAATTTCAGCTCTTGAGCAGGCTCCAGCGAAGGAGTAGCTCTGTGGAGAGCCAAAGTTCAGGGGACAGCCATAGTCGCGGTGGTCATCGTAGGAGAAGTCATAGTCATAGTCACCGAAGACACAGTCGTCATTCAGACTGCGAGTCCGAACTGTCAAGAGGTTCGGACTCGAGGTCAGGCCATCGTAAACACCGCAGGAAGCACAGAAGCTCTCGTTCTTCTAGGTATGCAATCATCGTTATTCTGCCTTTAACCCTTTGCACTCGAAGGGTGACTCTGATACACCACTTGAATGACACAGTAAATTTATAAAGTCTTAAATACAATATAATCTTATATTATATACAACATTGTATTATATACATATAATATTATATTAAAAAATGAAATTAAGAAACTTATATATACAAATTTTGTATAATGCATCAATGAAATAGCCTCGTTTCTTAATTCACCGATGTATTAGTTTCAAAGAATGAAGAAAATTCAATCCATCTACATCCCATCAGAAAATGTCGGACATTTCCAGTGGGAACTGTCTCAAGTGCAAAGGGTTAAATCCGAAGAATTCGAACCGACGCGGTGTCTTGGCAAACAAACGAACAGCGCGGAAGATTCAAATGAAATCTTACGATATAATCGACCTCGTTACGTTTCCCGTCGTATATTAAGTCAATTGAGCGTCTAAGATGTGCGTGCCGGCTTAATTGGTAATTAATTGGGATAATAAAGGTTCCTTAGACGGTCATGTGAAAACGAAGAGCACGTAGTGCGTTCGAACGTCTTGGGCGGGTTCATCGACCGTGTAGACGGGAAAGAAGAGCCCTCGTGCTCATTATACTCTTACGGTAGGGTACATAAAATCCGTAAAGGTGATAATTATTTTAATGATGACGCACGCGGGAAGTATCAACCGCGGAGCAACGAAATCCCTCCGCCGTTATATTCAACGAAAAATGAATGCGTAAGCTGGAAGCCGGTATCGTAATTATACTCCAACAAAAGTGTACCATTCTCTGGATCTAATTTATCACCGCGCACTTGTAACACGCGTGGCTGTTCTTCAGTTAAACTACGCTATCCAGACGTGACCCTTGTTATTGTACAAGTACACACACGCGTGTGGGAATTTTTTTTTCCAGGCACGAATTGGTCGACTCCGAGCCACAATGGAGGGAAGCTCAGAAACGAAAGGGCGAAGGAGTTCAGCGAGCCGTTGTAAGTTCGAATAATGTAACTTGAGACGTATCAAAAGCATGTATACACTATTCAGAATTATTTTCCATTTATTATAAGCTAGTTTCTGTCTATCGTTTCAATGGTTCTATTTGAAATGTTAGGTGAGCCATACAGAACCTAGAAGGAGGCATAGGAGTAGACACCGGAGTCCTTCTCAGAAGCAACCATTGCCAGACGAGCTTAGGAAGTAGGTTTTATTTATATAATTATAATATACAAAGCATTCTTTAATGTAATAGGTACAAAGTTTCTGCACATATAGTATTTATTGTAAACAAAGATCGATTAATCAGTTTAGAGGTATTAAGTGTTACCAGAGCACACGCTCAGTACGTGACAAGGTTTCATTGAAACAGAAACTTTGTCCCTTAACACTTCCACTGTCAATCGACTTCCATGAATCTCTCCTGAAATCTTCTCTTGAATAAAAGGAAAAGTTTGTAAGCCAACATTTGTCATGGTCCCTGTGTTTCTACCATTCTTAAATATTGTATTATAAATATGAGATTTTATCTTAAGACAACAGGTGATAGAACGATCGAAGTATTAAGGCTAAAATGTAAAATTAAGGTGATGTTGCTTTGAACATGTAATTAAGTTCGATCTATACATCTATTTATATATATACATATTCGTTTGTAAAATACTTTCATTGCTTCTTTTCTACTAAAAACGGAAACGTCACGTAAACGAGATGAAATTCTGTCATTCTTAAAGATGTGCACGATGACATTTATTGCCTTCGAGAGTAAGGTGTAACGACGTAACAATTAAGAGCATGATTTTTTCCAGACATTTGGAATTTGGGCTAGTCGACACGACCGGAATGAGCGAACAGCAACGGCGAGAGATACCGTATACGGTGGTTCAATCGCAATCTGTACAGCAATGTCCCTTACAATCTAGCAATTCCCGATTGGACGAGGCAGACTCGTCGTCTCTGCCTAGGTACGATGATCTCAAGACGGCCTGCAACATCCACAGTCATCCTCCGCAAATGGAGGATGAGACGGGATCCGTAGTCATTGTTTAAAATCCTCGCCCTTTGCATGTGTTTTTTTTTTTTTATTATTTATTCAGAGCATGTACATCATCTACTATAAGCATGCCCCCTTATTATTTATTTCGAGAAGCATGACAGACCCTTAATAAATCGATGAGGTTAACAGCTTTTCGCACCTGTGTATTTATTTCCTGGCTGGCACCCACTGATGCTTTTTGCTATTCCACGGAAGTATCCGCGTGGAAGTATACGTCCTCGGAACCGTAGCAATTCCCCGTTCGTTCTCCTGTGTCCGTATCATGTCTGTGCCCTCCGTATCCTGTTAAACGTTTTGTTGTGTAATTGTGTTTGTGGTAATTGCATTGTGTACTCTCGTCGAACGAACGTTGGTATCTGGGAGCATCGAGACTATTACAAAAGCCGATCGAAATTCGTTGTGTATTGATATATCTGTGTCACACCGGCGAGAATCCCCTTTAGGTGTCCCGGTATTTGAAACGACCGACCGTTGAACGACCTACGAATGAGAAAGAAAATGACAAAAACCTGTGTGAATACTAGTAATTGTTATGAAATAAAACAGAAAAGGAATGCAATCTCTAGCTCGTAGTATGTATTAACCGCATCTGATCGTTTGCCAAACTAAAATGTGTATGCATCGATGTCGGATTGGTGTCCGATCAGGAATGATCGTTTAAAAATTTGGAGTGGCTATCGAAGACTGTGAAGGACTCACTTTCAGAACAATCGGATCCATTGGCAAAAGAAACAGAAGAATGATACAGCATAGTCGCGATGGAAGTTATAATTTGCCACCGACCAGGCCGGGTCAAGTCGAGGCTAAGTACTACGACGGTAGTAGGAGCGAGTGCAATATGAGGAAGGACTTTTATTATACTCGTAACAACAGAATATTGATAGGCAGTAACGCGGACAGTGGCCTCGGGGAAAGCACACCGCAGGAATTTTCAAGCTGCTGCTCAAGCTCAGCCGACAGCGCTAAGCCCACCCGTGTAGTACGTATCTTTACGCTCGCTTTGTTTCTTTTTCATTATACAAGATTTACGATTGTTCGTTTATTTTGGTTTTGCGTGAAACACGTTACATGCTGAGTATCATATATACATATATATATATATGTACAACACTTTAATTGATTATGTTATTGTGAAATGCGTACCGATAAATATAATAATCATCTAGTCTGTAACAGATGCGATGAGATCGTTCAATAAAGATGGAAAGTAGTTAATGTCGATAAAGAGAACTGTATATTATATTTGTCGGTGCACAACAGTACCAATAGAAAGTAATGGGTTAAATTTTTGCTTCATGTAGTTTAAGCTTTTTGCTTTTATAAGAGAACAATAAGAAATGATCACAGTACTATGTGACAAATGAAATTAATTTCACTAAAATTGCACTTATACTGTTGAACTTTGTTAGAAATACTAAGCGCTTTTTATAAACACATATGGTTAAGGTTTGCTACTCTTTTCTTTTCTAGTTATATCATTTCGTTAAATATAACGAAAAAGTAATAATTTTACGTCAGTTTTTCGTTATATTATGTACAACGTATTTTCGTGTTATTTGTTTGTCTATTGGAATAGTATTCAAAGATTTATTCAACGAAATGTTATTTCTAGAATGTAGTGTGTTGTATCATAAAATTTTCTGCATAGTGAATTAGTAAAATAGTTTTGTTTGGTATAGACGCAATTGCAATTAGGGGGAGAGGTACGCTATGAACTGTCTTCAAACCAAGAAATCTACCCTCCTGTTGATACTACTCTGGATGCTGTTCTGCAGCCCATAATATCGTAAGTGCTTCTTTTCATTGCTTTGTGCTTCTCTCTTATAATATTCAGTATTAGAAATTGATTAAAATCGAAGTCTGGCTTCATTAATACCTAATGCATTATACGCTGCTGAACATTCTACTTATTCTTGGAATAGTATAATTACACTTTCTAAAAAGTATTGGTACTTTTAGACAAATTTTAGATCACGTTTTTACACGTACATTTGTTTCATTTAGAAAATTAAATGCTTAAAACAAATGAGCATTTGTATTTTAATGCATTCCCATTTTGCACTGTTTCAGAACTTTAACAAGGAGGCAACGTCACCAGCCGAAATGAGCATGAAGCTTTAAATAAATACAAAATAGACATTTATGCACATATTGTATATTTAAGAAAGTTTTTTATACCTCATTCAAATTAAATATCAATAATCCCATCAGTCACTGAAACTTATGAAATGAACCATAAACAATGAATTAAATGCGCAGCACTTTTATTCCTTATTTAAAAAAAGTGTCCCTAATCTTATCTAGTCCTTTATTTAGCTCTCCTTAGATGCCATGTGCCTCATTAAATTTCCTATAAATTTTTCCATCTTCTTTAAGTCCTGTGCTATCTCTGTTTTATATTGTAGGCACTGCAACAAAAAATTACAATTGTATTATTTAAGTTAGTTTGTAAAAATTAAGTTACGTAAAGGTAAGTTACATAAATACAACGCTTACCGTTCGATTATCTGTAAGTTTTAGACATAAGATACCTTTACTATGGCAATATTTCATTGTATACCGAGTCTGAAACAAGAAAACAATAAATTATAAGCTTATATATATACATGGGAAGCTAAAGTTATAAATATACTATTACCTGCACATATACATTATAAGTACTTAAGCTTTATCTGCAGTTTTTAGTAACTATAATAAATAAAATTCATATAAAACAATTGCTCTCGATATTTTTCTGTACCAAACTTAATAAAATATTATATTTCAAACACATTACACATTTAATGTAACATTACTTTCTCGGTTGATAAAGTCGTGTATAAAATAAAATCGTGTTTTACTTCGAACAAATGACGTGTCAACTTGTCAAATCAGTCAACCTCTATTATCTATGAAAATATTTTTAAATTATTGAATGAAATACTTTCACAAAACATCATTATTAAAATTTACAGGCAATTTCTAATATGTCAATATAATAATAGAAGAATAATTAATGTAAATTCAATTAATACTCACTTTCATTGGATCTTGAAGATATAACCTCTCTGCCCCTTTCTCGAATTCTTCCCATGAACTTAAATATGTCATTTTTATCACTAACTAAACAATATCAGTATAGATAAATGTGTACTACATCAATGTTACTGTTACATGTAAAAAATTGATTTTAATACATCATCGAAAATGACGATACTTATCAAAACACAAGACTTGTAAACGCAAAGCCAGATGGTTTGCTGGAACCGGATAAGAAAGTTCCAGCACAGACGATACACCTCGTCTGTGGTTCCAGCAACTCTAACTAGATTTTCCTAAATTTGCCGCAAGAGGGCAATGAATCACCACTGATTGTAATGATGATCATTGATACAGACTTAAGCCATAGACCTACAATTCGCCTACTTTCCATCTGAAAACCGCAAAATCACCTAACCGGTTGGGGAGGCAGGGGGAAACGATCACTTGCCGCACTCGGCTCGATTGATATACCGACTTAGTATCGGCACATCTTTGTTACTGGCCCGGCCACGGGATGAAGAAAGCAGACGGCCAATAAGGACGTGTCAAAGCTCAGTCAGCACTAACGTAAAAGACGAATAGTAAATATATGAGAGTAAGAAGGACAAAGACAATTAATTTTGGTGACATCACCTAACGAAAACAATTAGGTACTATTTAGCTAGAAGTTTGAGCGATTTCATAATCGGTAGCGCCACCAATCCTGGAGAAGGAAAGACAAGGATGAATATATAAAAGTGAGAAGGACAGAGACAATTGATTTGGTAGTGTCACCTAGCAGACACAATCTGGTAATATTTAGTTAGAAGTTTGAGTATTCTCACACTATGTGGCACCATCAATCTAGGACAAGGAACTGGGATTTTTAAAAATTGTAATCTTAACGGCTAACGAAGGGGTTTCTCTAGGGGGTTCGAGGAGTTTGTCAAGGGGGTACGAAGCAGGAATAGCAGGGATGTTGACCCTAGGATTTTGTTTTTCCTTTTCAAAATTCGAAACAGAGTTAAATGTTTTGTTTATATAATAAATATAAATGTTATAATTAATTATTCATTGTTAAATATTTAAGGAGCGCGACTCGTGGTCGTCTCCCCTTGTCCTCCAAATCAATTAGCTGATTGAGGGAGTTCCATATGGGAAGAAGTGAACTGTAACAATAAAATTCAAAACATTCTGGGAACAATGCAGATCAGCAAAAAATAAAGATACATAGTTGTACACAGTTTTTATTATGTATATCATTAATTACAAATAAATAATATCACAAAATAGAATTTGCAACACAAAAGTCAACTAGATAAAATCGTGACTTAAGTACTAATATGTTTTAAATTCTTGATAAAATAGAATTCTTTTTAAATTAGTAACAGTTATTATATTCATATTATTGTTATTGTGAACAAGTAACAAATATCTAGGAATGTTGGAAGTTTTCTATTATTAAGTTATAAAATATTTCCTAGTTACGTAAAAAACGTTTGTTATTTTAGTTTATAAAAAGATTACACTTATATCTTTTTTAAATACGCGATAAAATTGTTAGTTAAAATAATGTAATCTTTCTGTAATTTCTAGTGATTAATGGAAACGCCATTTGTCATTATCTTGTTTATACAAATCCAACAAAATATCGAAATACTGATCAAAATTTATTTATGTCCAGAGTGCTGTTGGCATAATGCCTTCTACAGTACCAGCAGCAGGTTTTAAATCCTCGTTACATAAAAAGTTTAGTGGCATATTCACTAAATGACCCTGAAACAGAATTTAAAAATATTACAAATTAAAAAAAAAAAATTATATCGATAAATATTTCTTTATGAGATCATACTTTTATTTTTTCAATCATTTCTTGCGCCAGAAGTGGATTAGATGAGCAAAGTGGTTCCTCATTCTGATATTGTTTCAACATAGAAAAATTAACAACTTTATCTGTAGGAATGCAATGAAATACTTCCTCATAGATTTCCGTATTTCGGTTACTTCTAGCACACCATACATCTCTATAAAATGACTTTTGAATTATGTCAGTTAAATCTATTTCTTCATTTGTCTCAAATAATCCTAGATGTTCAGACATTAATTGTTTCCGTAATGATCCTGCAAATTTACCACAAAGAAATGGTATATCGTTCATTCTTCCATCCTCGAATTCTTGATCCTACAATTAAACAAATTATCAAATTTCTGAGCTTAAATTTTGTTTCAAAGAATTTGTGTGTAATATTTACTCGTATTATTACTGCAATTTCGCTATCTCGTGTTGCTATCATGCTTCTATCGTTAATGTTGGCTGAACCACAAATCACTGTATTGTCATCCACAATTAACAGTTTGCTATGAACATAAATTAGTTCCGTCACTAATGTACCATTCAACATTGCGTGCGTCCTTAACCCATGGAAAGTAATATATTCACTAGGATCTTCTATTCCTGCATCAATTAGTCGATTTAAGATGGCATCTTTCCCTCTGCAAAACAAAAAATTAAAGGTTTTATAAAAATATCTTTTAATACCTTAGTTTGTAATCAATTTTTACCTGGATATAGAAGCATAGTTCCAATGAGTAATAGCACGTAAAGCTGTACCACTAGGTCCTCCAACTTCACCTTCAAAACCTGGTAGTAGTGGCATGATTACAAATACTCTAAATATTGCGCCTTCTCGATGAGCTCTCAAAATTCGTTTCAACAATGTTTCTCCTATACGATTTTTTACAGCCGTTCGTTCCATAGATGCCAGTGTAATAAAAAACTGGTTTTCTATGTATATATATCTACAATAAATTTTCAATCGTAAGTTCTCGAGTAGTTATAATTTATATGTAATTAGATCATAGCTAATTTGCAAAAAATAATTGCAAAGGGTTTATTATTAATGTAATTGCACGAAGTAATTTTACCTTTCAGCTTTACTAATCGCATCTATGTAAGCCTCTTGTATACTTTGTTCTAAGGTTTCAGAATCAAGGAAACCAACTGACCAAGAGCTGACTGATCTCAACACTTGACATTGCACATTATGCACATTAGCTTCTTCAATGAACGGTACGTAAGTTTTACAATCACTGTACGATTTAGGAAGTAAAAATGGATAAGATGCATTTAATTTTGCTTTTTCCATCTACAAATCCAGAATTTAATAACCCTACGTAACTACATAATTATTGTAACTTCATAAATATTTACCTTAATTGCATTCCAACGTTGAATAAAATGCCTAGCAACATCTCTAGCCGATGCACCTTGTACCATAACTCCTATGTCATGCCATGGCATTCTGGGTGTCGTGCTTCTATCTACTAAATCTTGATAAGGTTTTTCAAGATCATTAAAATCTTTAACGATAAAATTTGTATAGTCTTTTCCTAACCAGAGTTTAGCTGTGCCCGAATATTCTGAAGATACATCTTCTGATTTATCTATCACTGAACCGCTAGTTTCAATTAGAGTGTGCAATGTGCCACTGAAAAATATCAATTCCTTAATACTTTAATTTTGTTAAAAATTATTTTTTTAATGTATTATAAGTTTACCTATCTACAACATCTTCTTCATCGCTACTTCCTTCATTCGGATTGTACACCATATTAATTAACTCCTGTCTTTTTAATTTTATGTTCTGTTTTACTTTATCCATGGTATTTATAGCCATGCCAAAAAGATTTTTTCGTTCTGTTGTTGGGGTATCACATTTCACAGTATCCACCTCCGACGGTTGTGGCATGAACATTATATCTTCTGGAGTAAATTGTGGCATTGCCAATGGCATTACTGCTCTGGAGCTGGTTACTGACCTTGAAAAATTATTTATTTTGGGAACTTCTCTTTTTCTTTTACATTGTATTTTATATTAATATAGTATTTACATTACGGGTATTGTTTTCGTAGTAGCCATTACAACCGTATTAGTTGCAATAGCTAGTGGTAGCAAGACATGTTTAAATTGTTTAGAGTTTGATACTTTCTTACTACTAGTATTGATACATTTTCCTCCAGATGGAATATAAATACTAGAATGATGGGTTGAACCTACGATAACAAAAAAATGTAACTGATCTAGAAATGACCTACAGTATTTTATTTCTGAATTCCAATTACCTAAATCCACTAGTCTGTGTTTATTATTATCCCATCGGCCGTAGCATAAATCAATGCCACCAAGAAATGCAATACTTTGGTCAATAACTACAATTTTTTCGTGATGCGCCCAAAGGAACACCCCTACTCTTGCATGATCTGGATGTCGTAATACTTTTATATTTTCCGGACATTTTCCAACAAGTTGTTGTTTACTATAAAAACTGTTTATTCCTAAAGCAACTTCGACTTCTTTATAAATCATTACGAATACTTTTACCCCCTTGAGCTAAAAAGAATTCATTACATGAATATTTATAAATCCCTAATCTACATTCGCAAATTACATTATAACCAAAATTATTGACAGTTTTACCGGAAATCCTTGAATTTTACATGTCAGCATTGATTTAGTAAAGACTATAGTAAGATTTGATAGAATCGTTTAGTTAATTGCAATGGAAACAATGTTTAATAATACTTACAGCTTTTCTTTGTAAAATTTTGTCTAGCCTCCAATAATCGCTGTTAATTGCTGGCCTTTTCAAAAAAATTTCAGGTGATAACCACCAGTCTGCAATAAAAATTTCTTCTTTAGCATTCTCTAATGCGTCTGCTATAGAAGACATATAACTTGATCCGTCGACAAACCAAGTGGCGGGTGTAGAAGAGCGATATGGTGCAAATGAATTGTGCGGATTTGACTGTATAAAACAACGACCTATGGAAATTTTATTTGTTATGATATATTATAAAATATTATGTATTATAGGCTAATTAAAAAGTTTACCTTCTTTATTACTAACGTCTTGGATAAATTCCATCCATTCTTTAGCCTTTCGTCTGGTCCAACAGTCAATTATTATATGTCTACTAAGATTTACAATTTGCATACCACTTCTTGAACCAGTTGTATACATCCCAAAACTGATTCCAAAACCATTGTCCATTAAAATTACTGATTTTATGCTACCATCCTTGGGCCTAATATAGGCAACGAAAGTATCCTTAACGACGAGATGCCGTGAATGCCATTTTCCGCATAAATATTTACAGAAGTTATTACATTTAATACAACACATGCCTTCTAATAAGCCACAAAAATTACATCCAGTCTTTGCACCTGATCCTGTACGTTTTAAAATAAGTCCTTCTTTGCCTTTCATACCTAAATCTGCTATAAATGATAACTGTGAAATTTCTAAGAAATTTATCTGAAAAAAATTCATAGAAGTTTTACATATGTTGTAGTCAATGTTCATTCGTTATTGATAACATATTTGCTTACAGTCTCAGGATGGTGCATATAAATCTTTATTTTCAATAAATTAGCCAAATACTCTTCTAATAATCTTTTCCTATGTTCTAATTGCTCATAAGGTACTAGAACTTCGGGTCTATTCGGAAACCTAGAAAAACAAAATACATTTTGAATTCAACAGTAAACAATATTTATTAACACTAAACGTACCGCAACCGGACATATGACTGGTTTTAAAATTTAATTAAAAATTCTACATTTTCTTTCATTCATTTAACTTAATATCAATTCTTATATCATCCAATTAATCAATTTTTCAATTTTTGTCTTTCCTTTATTTTAACAAACACCAAGAAAAATTGATCATATAATTTGTTTACATATAAAGTGCCAGTACGTTTAGTATTAAGAAGTTGTATTTTTAAGTAACCATATATGAAATACATACCTTGGTAATGCACCTTTACGACCTTTCCTTTCCTTTAGATCTACTAAACTTTTTAAACTATTCCTTCTTTCTTTGTGAGTTTTAGTTGGAAATGGTATATTTAAACTAGCACGGTAAATTTTCAATTGATTATGTAAATTTTGAATATGTTTGTACCTCTTTTTAATTATCCAAACGAAACGACCATGCCTAAACTGTATGGTATACAAATTTGGGTTCAAAGGATGCGTTGTTACACTGCGTTCATTATCGATAATCTCCACATGCACGTCTTCACCAGGAATAAATATATTACAGTTCGGGCTTTTTTTAGATAATTGATATATAGTAGACAAAGGTATCACACCAAGACATTCTAATAATAACAGATAGACACATATTATTGATAGACTTGGGAGATTATTAAAGTTAATAGGAATGACAAAACCAAAAATGCAATTAATAATAAGAAATAATTAATCTTACCATTATTATCAGTATCTTCATTACTTTGAATAATATTGGTATCATTGTCATTGAGTGTGATTTCCAAAGAATCAGATACACACAGTGCATCGTCAAACTCAGAATCGTTAGAAATCATATGTTCCAACTTGTAACTCTCACCTGTCTCTTTATTAGATAAATTGTCAGTCATTATTACTAATGAACTTCAAAGCTACCAATTGTATATTAAACATATATGACTGAATAAAATCTTAAAAGAATGTTAAGAGAAAATATTTGCCTCCAGATATATTAAACAGTTCGAATTATTCAATGAATTTTTATTAATAATATCATCTATTTTATGAATATAATTATATTTACCAAATGTATATAGTACAAAGTACTATAGGAAGAAATTTTCAAAGAAAAATGTGTATTGTGGGTATAAAACTATGTAGACAATTGCTTTAATTCAACAAAGCAATAGTATGACAGACAAGTAATGGACTTTCTTGACTCAGAACATAATCTGACGCACGTGGGAGGGGTTTAGAAGGTTGACTATAAATCCAATTAATTGCAATTTACTGTAATCAAGCAAAAACAAATGTTTGAATTTTACGATTTGACCTATATACGTGTCTAATGACTAAAACAATACTTATATATCATTATTAAATGATAAAACACGTTGTTATAAGTAAATGACATTGCAAAAAGCTTATACGAATAATTGAATGGCATAAAAAAAGGATACAACTGTTTAATCTGTGAGGTATCACATGTCACAGTACTCAGGTTACAAATGTAAAATGCTATCGATAAATAATTTTAGGGAAATGTACTTCACATGATACTGAGCAAGTTTGATATGAGTTTGATGAATAATTCCATTATCATGGATATCGTGGTCGTAATTGATCACATACGTGATGCGATCAGTGTTTATTATGTGTGACAGGTTTCGATGAACTCACACACGTGTTGCTTCGATACGTGGGAATAAAAAATCGAAGACATGCCGCGTCAGTGATCTAAGAATAAGAATTTTGTCGGTATGGTAGATATTTTGTTTTCACTTAAATAACACAAATTTTAACTATTATAGTATTAACGCTGTAAAAAAAACAAATTATAAGTAAAATGCAATTAATAATACAAATTTTCATTCGTTATTTATATTTTTATGATACACTCTTCATGATTTACGAATATTCAATCTGTTTTACCGATCAATTTTTAGAAAGCGCCTCCTTTTCATACCTATAGAGAATAATAATAATATGACATAAATTTAATTCTAAGTTTGTGAATATAATGTGTTTTCTTTATATTTATTTTCTCTTTTTTTTCTAAAATTATATTTACTTCTGGATTGATGTGCTGTAACTATCATATGTCAGTATATTTAGAATTATTGTGTAGAATTTATGTACATACATATATGACTATTATCAGCGATATCTTATCAACGATCACCTCTCGAATTATTTCTACGAAATGTAATACACAGTAATAAAAATGTACAATTCTTAGAATATTGTATTTGTATAATTTCATAGAATCTTTATACTTATTCATATAGTAATAAGAACAATTTCATATAGTAAATCATATACTAAATTATATAATAAAATCCATGTAGTAAAGAAAAAAATATTTGTAAAGCATATAACATTTATCATAAGTAAGGAAAATTAAGTATGTAGGAAATGTATACGAATATTGTATTTAATAAGAATAAATATGTAATAACTTCTTAATTTGATTTATAATAATTACAATTATTTCATAACTGTAATATAAATGGTAAGTGTACAAATATTTATAACAATTTATTTTTTTGGAAGATATATTAGGTCATCTTATAAATAATTCATTTTTTATACTTCTTTTATTTTAAAAAATTAAAACAATCAACTTTTTAAAATTTTAAATATATCACCGACGAGATATACGACAAACTGAACATGCAATGTAAATTATTGTCTCATAGTCGGGGGTTAGGTGACCCCTTTACCATGCTCGTGTCACTTACGACTTTACCAACAGAGTACAAGTAAATACAAATAAATAAATAAATAAATGAAAATTGTGTTATTTTTCATGTTTTTTGTCTTGATATTACATTTTTCTATATACTCGTAATTTCTTATATACATTTATCAGAATATTAAATATAATTCACAATATGAAAGTGCAATGTTATTACATTAATGAATACTGAATTTTTACTAAAAATGTACCTAATTTAATTGCATTATAGAGTGGGCGAAGTTCTTATCGTTTACCAAACAATTAGTTTTTAATCAAATAATTCTCTCCATCATCTACGAAAAACGTAAACATTGTCTAAATACTTTACCTGCAGATGATTGCATATTTCACATTTAAATTACAAAATTATCGCAGCTAATTAGCCTACCGTGTTCCTTTTACGGAAAATATTGTAATAAGGATAATGGTAGTTGCCCAGGTCTCACCATGTGGAGGTTGCTGCGAGAAGACTCTGGGGAGGTGGACGGAAATTGAATTCCATCGACCCCCGTTCTAATTCTAAATCTTATTTTTAACGCACTTAGAGTTATTATATTTAATATTAACCCCACTGCGGCTGTTTTCTTTCTTGAGACTGAAATGAAGTATCCCATGGTGAACGATCGCCGTCTTCTTTCGTAGACTTAATTTTAACTTAATTTAACCTTAACGGATAACTTAAATTATACATTCGTCACAGTAGTAAAGGGAGTAAATCAAGGATGAAGTTCTTGATTCGAACATGAAACAAATCAGAGAAGAAGTCTCTAATTAAACAAGAGCAAAATGAGGGGATACAAATTTAAATTTAATTTATTTTACCCTTATAGAACTATACATGGGCCGTAGTATGGCAGCAATTATTGGGCCAAGAAGTAAAGGGGGCGAATCAAGAGAAAAGGCAGAATCAGGATTACGCGAAGCAAACCGCGATCAGACAGATCAGAACGATAGTCCCAAGTTATGATGTCTTCATCTACGAATCAGAGGATGGCCACGTCTAGTGCTAGGCTCTCGTGAACCTATCAACGTCCTGCCACCAGGACTTGCCCGAGGAACTGCAGACGGATTACAAAGAAGTAGGAACCCAGCAAAAGATGGCGCGAGCACCACCGTCCCACGATGCGTCCGTCATAATATTTCGAATTGATACAATCGTAGTACGCAAATAGCAGAACTCATTGATGTGACACACGGATACATGGAGAAACAAGCGAAATCAGTGCATTAAACTAAATAACTACTCGGCATATTTTATACAATTTCGCATCCGATAAAAAGTAAATGTTACTACCCTCGGGTACGCAAAACATATCACTGTACTCACAAAATCAAAAACTGCTGAAATGGTACCACTAGTCACCGTTATCATTGCGAATCTTTCACCCTACGATGATCGATAATCGGAGTAAAGAAACAAGCATGCGACTCACCGAAGAAACAGGACGTATTTTTTGTTATGGATGACCACTGGTCAGCATCTTCCAGCACTAATTAACAGTGTACAACTTTGTTCAATAATGTCCAATATTGTCGAGCAATGCGTGAGAATTTCAGTAATTGTTTAGGAAACAAGAGAGGAGAGAGCTCCTTCATGAACGGCGACTTGCGGTGAACTGATAGTGAAATTTCGGAATTTTTATAATTGTTTGCTGGCATTCCTCAGTTTTCGTTCTTATCAGTAATATTCGGTGACTTTCGATTACGCTTGCTGGCGGCCCCACTATTATTACTTTTGGATATTTAACCATTGAAAGAATGTAATGAGTTTTATGAGGTTTTACAGCAGCGAAATATTTTTTATTCAATTATATTTAGAAGGATTTTTCGGAAGACTTCCTGCGCCTCCATAATAAAAAATCGCGACCGCCAAGCTTATCAAATTCCTCGAGTTGGCCGGAAATAGGTCACGGTCATTGCGGAAATACTTTATTTTGTACTCACTAATAATTGGAATTTATATTCTATTATCATTTATTTAACCTTCCTTGAAATTTGAATGTAACAGAAACTGAATTTAATATTCTCAGTTTCTCAGCTTTTCGGCTGTTTTCGTGTATAAATTGTCGTTAAACATTACGTACTTGAAAAATTAAATGAAAACATATCGCTCGTCCAAAAAAATGCATGAAATAATTAATTATACAGATTTGAGTAATTGTGTTCTATTCAAATAATCGTATCGAATTTATTAAAGTCTCATTGTAGAAAATTATAAAATTGATGATGAAGAATTCCTTATATTCCTTAAAATCTGAAGATGCAACATTTTGTATGAAATGTATTTAAAAAAGGATTATTTACGATAATTTATCTAATAATTTATAAGAAGAAATAAAGATAGAAAATTAATATTTTATTAGGAATGTTTTTGATGCACTCCTCGGTTTTCTCGTATACTTACAGTTTGTAAGAAATTGATTACAGAAGAAAATTGGCTGTAAATATATTGCTGTCTACGTTGGGCAGTTGATAACGGGGCGTTGGTGTCTCGCGTAAAGAAAAGTGGAGCAGCTCATAAAGGGTTCGAAATCGCGTAACCTCGTTCTCCGCTATATAGTACTACGCACTCGTGAATTGTCGTGTTTGCAATTCGAGGACGATATTTCTTATATTATGGAGTACGCGCAGGAAACCAGCCAGTCAGCCAATCGATTATTAGGAGGTAATTGTTCGGTTTTGCGATCTACTTTCGAATTAGAACACATCATCAATTTTAGCCCTGGATTAGAATGTCAAGGGAAAGCTGCTCGATCCTCGTATAATGTGACACCACCATCAGGAAAAGAAATGTGATCGTCCTTTCATTCTGTGTCAGAATTATTAAACTTGTTACGACTTCTTTCAACTCTCACGTTTCGTTTATGTGAAAAATCGGTTTGTGCCGTGTGCTATCTAGTATTACCTATATTAAAATACATACGAATTAGATGGAATATATTTAACGATTTCTGCAAGATGGAAATATTTAAAAATTGTATTCTTTCATGTTCAATTATCTTATACAAAAGTAGGTTCAAACGACGTGATAAATATTTGGATATCTTTACTTATGTTAATTAATAAATGTGTTAATATTATTAAAATAAAATTACTTTATTACTAATAATATATTAGTAATAATTAATAATATGATAATTGCTAATTTCTAAAGAAAGTGCTATTTCTCTTTTATACTTACAGTTTTTCCTGAGTCACTTATAGAAGAACGTTGGTTATTCGAATATCATTTATCTCAAGAATTAATTATCGGAATAATTAGACACGTATCAAGATTATGTAACAATGTTTATATTTATCGTGTGTTTACATATTTGGTTTTTCTTATCCCATTATCTAAAAAAACCTATTATGGGAATGTCTTCCCATTTTTTCCGATAATCAACGTTTTATTGTATTTTAATTAATAGTATAATTTTAGTATAATATCTACAGCCAAATAATACCCAGTACAATTGAATAGAACAAAATTTATTCGAACGAAAACTTCATTCTTGGAAATCAAAATAAAAAGATCAGGAGCGAACGTGTTTTTGATTAATATACAGATTTATTTATTACTACAAGCGATTCACTATTTCAATATTTAGAATTATAAATTAGTATTATCGTTACGGGCTTAGAATTTGTTATACGCCATTCATAAATGAATGTTTATTCAACAATGATAGATATCGTTAAAAAATGTTCCATCGAATCCTTCAGTGGTGCATCGTGGACTTTTACATTGGCGAATACAAGTTTTCAAGGCCTGATTATTAAAAACAGAAACGAGATGGACCACTACTTCCACAGTAAACGTTTTTGCTGAGTAAAGGGAAATATTAAATGTGCGTTCGCTTCTTTTGAAACTTTTAAGTTGTTAAACTTTATTCAGTGAGATTCGCCATAAACGCACAAAGATCAACAGGTTAGCGATAAGATAAAGTAGTATAAGGTCACCTGAAACATTCTTCAAGATGCCCATTGCATAAATATAGCATACAGATTATACAATACGAAATACAGTGTAAAATGTATAAGTAGATTATGTCAATTTTGTACAATTAACTAAATAAATATTATCAATGCGCAACGTGTAGAACAATTAATTGAAGTTCTAATTTTAGATCTGGACTGTTGAAAAACAGCTGGAAATTGTAATGTAAATGTCAGCACGGTCCATTTTATTATTCATAACAGATTGAATTACCAGAAGTCATTGCGTGGAGTCAAGTTTCGTAGCAACGAAGTGGAAACGAATGAAGAAAATTAAGTCAGGGAAGGAGACGCTGATGGACACTACATTAAAGCAACAGTCCGTTTACTTACTGTATTATATAATCGTTCGATGTCACACTGAGTGAACATTAATAGAACCGACAGAAATCGGCAATAGACGTGAAATAATTCATATGTACAAACACTCGGTGAATATCTGCGTTAGGTTATCTCAGAAAAATAAAAAAAACGACACGGATAAAAATAGGAATATTGGCCACATTTCTGTCCGTATTACTTCGTACACCTTCCCTACGCTCAATCCAATGCATCTTCAATTGTTTCAAATCGTTGTTTGCCGGCAGCACGTGTTAGGATCGAAGAGAGCGCAACGAATTTGTGGCTAGTCTAAAGTACGTTATTCGGAATTTTACATTTAAAATGGCAAGCTAGTTTGCAAATTCAAATGTGTTGATTATTATTAGTCCCTAAGGTGTCTAAATTCAGTATTTGATGTACTTTAGTTACTGTTAACAGTAAAAGAGAAATTAAATTAACTTTTTGAAATTCGTCTATAGAAACTTCATAATTAATGATTTATAATTAATGACTTCTTAAGGACACATCTGTTGCCTTTTTAATAATTGCAAAACGACAGAATCAAGAACTGGCCATTTTGACCGATCTGGTAGTTTTAGTGTCAATATGACCATCTTAAAATAAACTCAAATAAATAAATAGATAAATGAATAAATAAAATTAAACTCGAACGAATTCTTTCGAAAAATATTTTCACGAATATACCAAGAACAGTTCGTAGGCAATTGCTCGTATAAAATTTAAATTACTGAAAGTGTCAGCTTCGATAACATTTATTACGATCGATAAATTCGGAGAGGTTATACTTTTTCCATACAACTCCCTTACTTTCTCCTTTCAATAGTATCATCGTAGATTTTATTGAAATATCATGTTCCTCTGTAACGTCACGCTTTGGCGACTCCAAGAAGCAGGATCAACGATTAGCGAGGGAGATAGAGCGAAAGCAGGCGAGCTCTTCTGTGCAATTGTCCACCAGAAGATACGGTTTAGCTTTTATCGTTTCACTTTATCGTTTGGTTGCTCATGATGTGTCTCCGGCACGCGCGTAGCCAAGACATCTTCTTCGGAGGATGAATGTCGTGTTTCGTCTAGCATAACTTACGAGCCAACCACGCTAGAGAGAGAGAGCACACACACAAGACCGTTAACCCTTTGAGTGCCAGGGAACGATATATCGCTGCGTCTTGCACTCACGAAAAGTTTTTTCTTTATTTTTTAGATTTTATTTATAGATTTTATAGATTCTATTATTTTTCTTTATTTCTTAATTTTTGTCCTTTTATTTGATTAGTGATAAAGAAAATCTAACATGTTTGAGTACTCCCTAAACATTTAATGAATTTTAGATCAAAATCATACATTTTTGTTTAATACTAAATTACTGAGCAGTTAAATTGACATTTTGAAATTCGTTTATGGAAACTCCAAGAATGCATCTGTTGAAATTTTAATTGATTTACAATTCAATTTGCGTATTGTTAAATCGAATTCTTTAATAATTTCTCAGGGAAAGGTTTGTTGTATTTTTAATAATTGCAAAATGAAGAAATCAGGAGTGTATTATTCTGACCCACCTGATAGTTTTAGTGTCAATGTGATTACCTTTATACATTTTGTAAATAAATAGTTTCACTTGAATATCATAACGAAGTGATATCTCATTGTATGATAATCATTGATTTATTGAAAATATTAAATATCTAGAATGATTTTCTACTGAAACAAATCTATTCTTCCAATTTTTATAAGGATTACATATTAATCATTTTAAACGCTCGGTAGTTCCAGTATTCAACAACCATAAGTTTCAGCTTTCAATGTATTATACTCCTATGTTCTTATATATTCATTTTGAAAAGAAATAGTTCTCTTAATAATATAAAAAAATTCTTTAAGACAATAGTTGTTTGAAATCTGATTTGCGTTTATTTTGCGATCATAGGTACAATAAAAAATTAAACTGAACCAATTACTGAAGCTTCTACTGAAAATATATTTGTATTATATCCAATATAATATTTTATATTATGATAAACATTTATTTGATAAATATTATTATGAGGATATTTCATATTATGTTAATTATATTTTATATTACGTTAACCTTATTACTTCAAATGAACTTTCTTAAGTAGTTTTTCTTCGGGGCACTAGTTAACCTCAATATTCATGTTGCACGTTAATAATTCAGAAACTATGTTTGCAATATTGCCTCACTTGTAATGCAGTGAATAATTCCCTGTTCATCTTGACACGTTAGTGATCATCTTCCCACTGTAGGTTACGTGTTCCCATTTTTTTCTGCGTAATTGTGGAACGGTCGAGTGATTTGCCGCATACATTTGAACTACTTTACCTTAAAAAAAAACTTGATTCGAGGTAAAGTGACAATTCTGTTTGATCAAACATATAGACAATATCGACCTAATTACAATTTTTTTTCATTTGACGTTCCCACAAACCGAGTAACAGTTATAGACTCACATCGAGAATAGAATTGAAGTCGTGAATTTCAAAACAGCACAGGTCTGCTATTCAACGTTATCCATATAAGTTATTGATGTAATTATTTTTAGCTTATTCAGACCTATTTAGTAATATTAACAATGTACAATTAACGAAGGTGTACGTGTAGCTAATGCTTGCAGCAAGAATCAATATAATAGATAATAAATCAATGAACAAAAATAAAAAGAAAGATTTTCTTCAAATGTTGATTGGTTGACTTGTGCTGTTTTCAAATTCACAACTTCAATTGTCAATATTGGTTTCCATCATTACAAGTTTCCCACGAATGAATGAACGAAGATGAAAAGAAAGACTGATTTTCTCAAAATGTTCATTAATTGATTAGTGCTGTTTTAAAATCCAATTGCTAATATTGATTTCCATCATTCCAAGTTATCCACGAATGAATAATTGAAGATGAAAAGAAAGATTGATTTTTTCGAAATATTGATTAGTTGACTAACGTTGTTTTAGATGTAACGGTTTCAATAGTCAATATCGATTTCCACTGTCCCAAGTTTCCCACGAGACCAATTAACCTGTTAGCTGTCGCAACCTCTTTGAAAAGTGTTTACCTCATTCTAGTACGTATAGGTATTCACATCTACAAACAATATTTTCAAAATTGTTCATTCAAATAACGTTTACCTATGAAATTCTTTTGAAAATTAATATTCTCTTAAACAATTAGCTATTTCCAAACGAGTATATTCGTCACAACACATAAATCTCGCTATTCTTCCATGACTCCTCAAAAAGCAGCTAACTATTTAGTTAACCTATTAACTGTAAAATTTAGTTTGAAAAATCTTTCGTTTTGCGTGCAATAAAACAAAAAAATGAAGTGTGCATTCGTCAAACGCAGAACAAATGCACCTAGGGTATCCTTTAACACTAGGCTTACGGACATATGTTGTATAATTTATTTTATTGATCCTAGACAATTCGATATTCATTTCTGTAGATTCTGGAAATTAAAAGTTTGAAGATTAGACAATCAAAATACACATTCGATTGGTTTCATCAATCAAAACTGACATAAACATTTAATAGACGATGTTTGTAAAATTTAATGTACGTCAAATTGACACGTTCCGTACACCCAGTGTTAGTGAAAAACCACAGCAACACAAAGAAGAATTACAAGTTTATCTGAAAGAATAAATATTTCATCGTTGAAAGAATTACTATCAATTCAAGCTTCAAGATGCTTCAACACAGTTAACTAGTTAAGACCACAAGGAATTAACTCTTCGAGGACGACGATTATTTGACTAATTAAATCATATATCAATAACTGTATATTTCAGATATAAAAGTTGAACAATTACACGTTTGCGTGAAAAATAAATAATTCACCCCTGGAAGAATTACTATCACCTCAAGCTTCAAGATGACGTGTGAACTCCTGAAAAAGCAGCTAACTGGTTAAAACGATACTATTCCAGAAAACTGTCGTGATCGTCTCGGTTTCGCTCGCCGTATATCCGTATACGTATTCTCGGATCGCAGGAAGTCACGCATATCAAAGTAGCTATCAGTCAGTAAGAGGAACGAGGCGGCCCGCCGTTGGAGGGGAGGCTTTCGAGGTGTACCTGTCGGGGTAGGGGCAACCGTGTACCACGCAGAGAGCAACGCCGGTGGTGGTGGCGAGCCGTAGACTCGAGCGAAAGGGAAAATGGTCGGGCGAACACTTTTTTTTCTCCCCCATTTACACCCAGGTTTTTTGACACGGCCGTCGGTTCGATCGACTTCCATTTGTCTCTGAGCATTCCGCTGGCTAGGGTCCGAATCCGCGCTCCGGTAAAATCGAGGTAACATCGCGAAGATGCGTGTCGTCCGCGTTCGTCTCACCTAATCTCTGTTTCGCCGCGAGTTACAGTTTGCCGGAAACTCTTCGAAGATTGATAACCGTTTCCGTGTTCCGGTCGACGTCAGTGTGTAATTTCCAGGAGCCAGATTATATCCAAGGGAACAGAGAAAACAGAGAAAACTGTCGGGGAACATTCGAAAGTTTCAATTTGCTTGATCCTCCGGACGCACCGTGATCACCAGTGATTTGAATCTGTGCGCGACAACGGTACCACAAACCGTCCAGGAAGGATCCGTGCGCCCCGGTGAACTGAAATGATACATTGGATAAGGCTCGCCTAAGAAGCTCGCAAGGTGAGTGCGGTTCAAGTGCGGATGAGTCGTTCACTTGTGGTTTCCTTTTGTTTTACGATGGGAAAACCCACGGTCGGCTATTGAAATCTGTAGGCTGCAAGGTTGCGCCTAGAACTGGAAAAGTGGCGAGAAACGTACCTCGAGATTGTTCTATTTTTTTTTTATCCGTTGGCTATTGGGGTTCGGTTTTTTATTCTGATAATCGTGAGAAGGAATCTCGAGGTTGGTCATAGAGTCCTTAACACTAAAACCACTGGACGGGTCGAAATGATCTATTCTTGATTTCTTCATCTCGCAATTTATTAAAATGGTAACAGATGTTTCTTTGGGAAATGATTACAGGAATTGATCTAGCGACACGCGAAGTGAATTTTAAATCGGTTAAAGTCCTGATAGATGCATTCTTCAAGTTTCTATAGAGGAATTTTAAATAGTCAATTTAATTGCTCGGTAGTTTTAGCGTTAACCGCTTGCCATATTTCTTTGCCAATTGTGATTGATGGGGATATTTTCATGTTAATACTGTATTAGGAGAAAGAAGAATTTGGTACTTCTAATCGCTACATTTACTTTGAATGTTAACGATTGATTATAGAAAAGAAATGTTTAATATATATTTAAGGATGTAATTAAATTTGTTAAACTTAGTTGAAAATTTCCACCATTAGTCTAACACGGTATTAGGGCAAGGGGTTAATCTTAGATGACTAAACTTAAATTAGTGTTACTTTGTAGTTAAATATTCGATTCATAGACTACTACTTAAAGACTTATGTATTTTTATGTTTCTATTTATTTCGAACAAAGTCGCACAATTTAAGAAATATATTAGTAGATTCTAATTAGAAAATAGAAAAGAGTTTGAAATTGACGTTGCAGTATTTAAAGATGTTAAAGAAATGCTTTCGTGTTTGAATTTGCGAAAGTGACGAAAGTTGGTAGAATGTTTGGACGAATGTTTAGTTATCTAGGGTTAACAATATTGTGCGATGGATATACGACACTATGAATCTGTTGAAATATCAGGCTTTGTTCAATCTGCTCTTTGTGTAAATCGCTGTATTAATAGAATGTGCTCTTACCTCTTTAAACGGTGAGACGTTTATCGAGAGCTTCTATACAGCTTTCTGTTAATTGAAATTAGTTCGAGGAGAGCAGTCGATATTCTCGCGAACACTGTCGGCTAACGGTTTAGCTGTACGTTTAGCTCAATGTGGCAACGGGGAACGAATGTATTACTGAGAACATTATTTAATTTTTCTGAAAATTAATACGTAGTCTTTGTAGGTAATCGAGAACAATTAAAATTAGTATTATACTATATTAAGTTATTTTGTAATAACAATATAAAAGAATAATATTAGCGTTAATTTATAGAAGTATTGGTATATTCACAATTTTCAGGTAAAATTAAGAAATAACTCTATCATTTTTATTTTCATCATTTTATCACTTTCTTATTTTTTTATACTCACACAAATTAGCTTTAAGTTCACTAAATCTCGTCTATCTGCTAGTTTTTGCAATAAAAAATCAGTCGTTGTTCATCAAATAAGTGATGAATCAATTTCAAACAGCATTGCAATACAAAATTTATCTCTGTACTAATATTTCTTTAAAAACGTAAGCGTTAGAGATCAATTAAGCAGTTTATCCCTGAATATTCGCATTTATTATTAACAATTACCCAATAGATGGTAACGCGAGAAAGCTCGCCAATACCTATACAATAAAATATATAGTTTAATACTAAAACTACCGGAGAACTCAAATCGACCCACTTCAGAATGATTATTTCGCAAGTATTTAAATTATGAAGGTGTTTCTGCGAAAGATTCTCAGTTAAATTTGTATACTTGTACAGATACAAGACTAGAGTACCCTTCGAACCTCAAGAAACGTATTATTCTAATTTGTATAAATAATTCGGAATAAGTCGTTCTAAGCACGGCAGTTTTAGCGTTAACGACATACGCGGTGACTTATTCGCAACGAGTATTTCCGAATAACATTTCCAATGACCGCGTTGATTATACGTCGAAAGCGTCCCAAACATTTCAACGATTCCGACGGTGGATGAAAAATGATCGATCGAAACTGGATCAATCGCGTAACTTCCTCGCGAATAATCGCGGATGGAAATTTCGCGGGAAAACTCGTTCCCGCGGACAGTTCGGCGAATAAAAACTCGGCCGTAGCCGAGGCTCGATTCCGTGATCGGCACGGGAACCGGCTGCAGTTGCAGAATATTAACCGAGCGGCCGCGGAATTAACTGACCGTTGCCTGTAACTCGGTAGTCCACTTTCACGTGCGCAAACTTCCAGATGTTCCCGGCGTTTTCTTACGTAAAACACGGTTGCCTGGCTGAACCGTGCCGAAATGATTGTTTTCGGCGCGACAGGAATCCGTGGCCCACTACTAGTGGACGGAGGAATCGGGCTCGTCACGGAGCCTTAACTCCAGGAACTACAGCACTCGTCAAAATGACGGGTCTCGGTTTTCTTATTTCGCGATTATTGATACCTTGGAAGGTGTTAACCCTTTGCACTCGAGATGTGACTCTCAGGCATCACTTGATTTGATACAACAAAACTATGAAGTTGAATATTTAGTATTTTAAATTGAAGTTTGTGTTGCTAGGTGAAATATTTAACTAAAATAGCTTTGTTGCTCAATTTATCTGCGAATCAGTTACTTAATTTATCTCCGTCGTCGGAAAATGTTGAATATTTCTAGTCAAAACCTTTCGAGCGCAAAGAGTTAACCCTTAACACTAGAAATATCGAGCATTTAATACGATTAACCCTTTGCGCTTGAAGTGACTCTCAGTCGCCACTAGATTTGATGTAGCAAAATTATAGTCTTATATAGAATATTATGCTTCGTATAATGAATCAATATGTGGAATATTGAAATGAAATAGCCTTGTTTCTTGATTTAGGTATGTTTTCTTGTTTGTTGGTTTCAAAGAACATCGCTTATATCTCATTAAGGAACGTTGCATATTTTTAGTGAACAATTTTCGAGTTCAAAGGGTTAATATGTAATCCCTATAAAAATTGTAAGAATCGATTATTCTCAGTTTCTTCAGATATTTATTATATTATTCAAGGGGAACCATTTATGTTCAAGATCATTTCGAATATTCAATGCTCTTAAGGTATCGATTATTGCAAAAGAAAAATATCGAAACCAGTCATTTTGACTGATACAATAGTTCTAGTGTTAACGACCGACAATATTCTATTAACACATTGCATACTGGTAACAAGAAATTTCGTTTTTATGTAAAGACACTTAGCTGTGTAGCTTTGCTAATTACCACAGCAGTTAAAAAATATTAAATTTGATTCGAACTGATTATCTATTTAAAATATATTACATAACGATATGATATTTGAGTTTTCCTGTGTATAGAGATATTAAACTTTTAACATTTCTTTTCTTAAGAAAGTGAATTATGGATCGAAGTCTTAACACTAATACTACCGAGTAATTAGAGTCTCTTATTTCCAGTTTTTACTGGAATCTTTGTATTCCATATATACCATTATTTTGCATTTAATATTTATATTACACATTTACAATATTGAATTGAAAATGAATTTAGTTGAACATTTTTTCGCAAAAACGCCTTCGCAGTTTAAATGTTTGCAAAATGAATTTCGGAGTTAAGTAACTAACCCTCGTTAGTTGAATAATTTCCTCATTCATTTGCAGCTTTCGGGTTTAGGAGCTCGAAGTCGCCATTACGGCGACATTCGACCGCAAAAGGTTAAATGTCTGAAGTGATTTTAACAGTATATAGTTTCAGTTGAATAATACAACGGATACAGGAGGAAATTGAAGAAAAGTCTGCTACTATAATTTTTATAAGGATTACATATTAATCAAATTCGGTAGTTCCAGTGTTAAACAAACTATCATGAAGTTAATAAAATTAATTGGCAAATAGTAACAAATGCATCTTGGCGAATAGTAACGAAAAATTGACTTACGTTGTAAGAAGTAGTAAAATTTTGTTATTATTTATAGTATTAACCTTTTGTCATAGAATATCGAGTCAGACCCTCGAGAAATGAAATGTCACTCGATTATTTTAGGTTGAAATTAGATACGATTTTTCTATTATTAATCATTATGTTCTGAAGTAAAGGAGGATATACATAAATTCGGAATTTCCTTTTGTTTTTTTCATAAATTATTAATGACAAAGATATACCAGCGAGTGCAGCTATGAAAGAAATTACAGGGCAAAGGGTTAAATCGAACAATTGAGTTGAAAATTATGCCACGATCACCGGTGCACCAGCGGCGTGCTTAGAATTTTCGTTTCCCTTAACGTGGCCTCTTTGTTTGCCCCCCGGGCTGATCACGATTCTGCGTGAGTCAATTGTAACGGGGCTGATTACAGCGCCATAGTTCACGGAAACTGTCGAGAGGAGTAAAAGTGTCTTAGAAATTGAAAGGCGTGTGGTATTTTTGATCCGTCGACACTTTCATGTTCTCTAGTATCTTTGGTAATCTAATTTTTAGGTTATTCATTATTTGTTGATCTATTTCTAGATCTATTTTCAGTAATCGAAGAATGCGAATCGTTTAGAAAGTTTCGTTTATCGAGGTCTTCGAAGTATTAACCTCTTGCACTATGATCTCAGTTACAACTGCGCTCAATGGAACTGTTTTATTGTTCATAATTTATTAGAGGAATATAGAAAATGGTCATTTTATTCTATGTCTACGTTTGCTCTGAAGCATTATAATGACTAATAAAGAAATAATAAAGAAATTTGTACTTGAAAGCATTATTTTCGAATTATTTAGATTATAATTGAATTCAGGTTAGATTAGAATGAAATTCTAGTTGAAATCTTCGTCGCGAGTTTGATAGGATGTTATAGGACAAATGGTTAACAATTGTACTGTACCTTTGGCGAGATACCAGTTTATTGTGTTACACCTATTCATTTTCACTTGCGTCGGATGAATAGAATCAGTATTCCGTTACTGACGTCGGATTCTTTACAGCAGTCGTAGAATCGTAATTGTGAATTATTTACAAAGGATTTTAAAAGCGCTCGTCGAGTAGCTCTGCTTTAATGCTTTAAATGGTGTGACGTCCTCGTGTAGATGACACACTTCGGTTTGAAGCTAAACGTTGGTGTTTCTGATGAAATGCTATGTGAAGTGGATCATTTATTAGAGATCTATTAATTGCATTTCGTCTGTATCAAATTAGAGCTTAATAATGGTCTTTTGAATAACGATTTCAGAACGAATTATTGGATTCTATTAAATAATTAAGTTCCTTACGGTTCGAATTTCTGTTACTGTTGAAAATTTAATTGTAAGATCTATTCTCAATCAGTGATTTTTAAAAATTTAAGCTATTTAAGATCAACTGACGTCAGATAGGTATCTATACTATATTTTAACAGAGATATTAATTGCTTTATCCATTCTGATTACTATAGCAGTCAATACGATGAAATTGTTTGATACACAAATGTTCAAATCTAATTTTCTATTTCCAATTTCTAAATTTTGTACAACTATAATTAATATAATTAGATGGAAAACATTAATTTCTTTGTCAGCTTTTCAATAACATTTATTTCAAATGGTACTTCATTAATGTAGTCAATAATAATGGTACTTCATTAATGTAGTCGTTAATCAAAGTTTTGCCGGATATTACACGGATCAAACAAAAGCTGCTTCTATTTCTCATTTAATAAGCCTGAAGCTAGAAAACCCTGGAGGGAAGGACGGACAAAGGATATATTATACCCAGAGCAAGTGTTTTCACGAAGTGAACACTCTTTATCTCAGTGCTTTCTTTTCCCAGCAAGATTAATAAAGAAGATGAAATATCATACTGAAAGGGGCCATGATTATAAAAAGGCAAGATGTCGCCGACAATATTATCTTTCTCATTTCTTCACACTTTCCTCGCATTAGTTTGAATTATCCAAAATTTGGATTCCCTTTAAATCATTCAAAGCCGAATTATCGAGACATCATTGTAATAAAAAAAATTTCTTTTGGCCCTTATCAATCTTATATCAATGCAGACTTGACATTCGATTTCATTCTAATATCTCTTTTCAAAAATTCTCACTATAATTATTTGTACTATCATAATTGTATCATATAAAATTAAGTACTACTTCAATACTTTTTAAATGGTTTTAAACAAATTATTAACGTATCATATTAAACCATAACTGAACCAAATAACTTTGATTTACTCTCTGAATTACATTTGTTACTTTAATACAATATTATTTTAAATAATCGTACATTCGTCAAGTAAACTACTTTCGAATTATATATTTTCAGAAAGAAATTTGAACGTTTATTCATAGGTTTCTATCTTTAAGCAAACATACTGTTACGAGGCTTTAATTGCGTATCGTGAGACATCGGTAACGTTAAACAAACGATGTTTACCAGAAATGGAAAGTTTGTTATTAGTCATGGCTGAAATGTTCGCGCATTTGTCCAGTACGGAATATGCTTTACAATCGCGAGCACAACCTGATACGTGTGACCGTAGCATATAGCTCGGAGGAGAATTTACTTTCGATTCGCGCGTAACAGATTCGTGCGCATGAACGATCGTGGAAAGGAATCGACGCTGGAACTGTTGCTCCCGAGAACGTTTTTAGTTGGCGATCGTAATACGTTACTAAGGAATTAATAGACCTCCTTTCTAGGTTATAATATCGACGTTTAATTGCTGATCAAAGGACTGCATCGACGTTCCCTTTGTTTGTGCTATAGTTAATGAAATTTACTTGATTTTTGTACATAGAATATTTCAAAATATTCAGATTCCATTGAAATAATTTTAATACAGTTTATAAGCTTCGTAGAATTGTTATTACTTTACAGTGAGTGATTTTTACAATGAATATTTTACAATGAATTTACGCGTGTGCATATACAAAGCGTGTTAAGTAAGTTTCGTTTTGAAATGAGAAAGGAATTGTGAAGAATGAAATGGATCTTTTGTAGTATAATAAATTTACTCGTTTTAATTATTTTTCCATATTGTCACTGTAGCGACTTCTGGACATCTTCTATATTGTTGCATTAAATTCCATGTTCCATTCGCAAAAATGTTTGTTATAGTTTTAAACTATTTTTTAACGATGTTGTTTAGTCTAATATAATTGTTAAGCTTCTGTGAAGTTGTTACAATGTCATAAATTATCGAACGTGTGAGGTATCAGAAAATTGGATCATTGATTCAGCAATTGCATATGGACAGTGTCCTCAAATTTTTGTCCATCTCGAAATTAACTCTACTACTGCCTCACAATTGTATAATGTATTATATTCGCTAATCTAAGAAAATAATGTTCATACGTAAATTAAATGTGGATTTACATATATCTCAATTGAGAAAAAGTTTATGTAAATTAAAAATTAGAAACCTTGTCCAATGAAGCAAATATTAATATTCTATAATATAACATTACTTGATATTTGTCTTACTATAAATTATTAGAATATTCATTATGGTATTGAAATTTTGTAAAAAATCCATAAAAATTGTTTACATTTATTCCTATCGCTAAAAAAATGTGATACAATAAGTTACGAATTACACAGTTAAGTAATTGTAAATTACCATAGACGGTACATCACGATTTAGAATTATATATTTATATTAAAGTGGTCACATTAACAGTTGAGTCATGACACGGTTCGAATGTTCAAAAAAATCCACAAGAAATGCATGAATGGGCGATGTTAATGAATCGCGATGCAACGCAATCGAGTCTAACGGTATTTCGAGTACGGTCGTCGATCCGCGGCTGATCTTGATCTTCCTCCTCTACTCAGCGATCTTTATGCCTAAAGAGGAAAGAGGATCGAGAGAGCTCACGATCGTCACGACTCGGCTTACCGTACTTGACGATTTCGCTATATCACTGTTTGTCAACCTTGATGAACAGTGTCTATTACCCAGTTATGCGATTCATTTCATTTCACTCGTGTATCCCTATGCGGTACTTTGATGGGACCTCTTACGGTTTTCTGTTTGTAATTTTGAACTATCGTTTATAAGTTACAAAAATTCCAAAAACAAATTTCGTTACACCGTGAATGAACTTTTTAATGCTAAAAGTCTGAAGTTTGAAAATTATGTAATTGACACAATAATTTATTCGGTTTAAGAAATGCAGATTTTATATAAATTGTTTGAAGTTCCAAAGCTTAAATTTTAAATTTTGTGTTTGCAAATGTATAGTTCGAAAGTTTAAGTTTGAAAATATAAAGTATGAAAATTTGAAATTTGAAATCTTTTAAAACAACTTAAACTCAATTCTGAAAATTCAACCTACTTTTTCATATATATTTTTCTTCAAATTCCTATTCTTAACGAATAATCCCAAGCAAAATATCATGATTGATTACACTTTCGAAGTATAACATAGCCTAATACTTATTACACTTCGAAACTATAACAAAATAGCGAAAATATCTTTTAAAAAATTGATAAATACTTACAAACCCAATCTGCCAACTGCACTTCGAGGACGTCCCAACAGGTTTAACCCCTTGACCTACAATATCCAGTCGTGGCGAAAATTTTAATCTCAATTTGACAAATCTAAATGTTACTTATTTCGTTTAAATATCAATTGAATATTACTTATCTATTATCAACTGTTAACCTTTCAAGTAAACATGGATATAAAGTAAGCATAAAAATTCTCTCCTTTCCTAACAAATTATTAACGACAAAGTAATCGTATCGGTCATAGTTAAGAAACAAATCATAGGGCAAGTGGTTAACACGTTGAATACTAATTCTTTCATAACAAAGACAAATGGTAATAGAAATAATTCTTAATGATGTGCTACCACAGAACTCATGTTATCCAGCTACTCATGTCACCAAATATTTTTATTTGACATCAATTTTCTTATTCTTATTGTTATCGAGCAATTTGGAAGCTCCGGTCACCGACGACCACCGTGCCAGTCAACGTGTCAAGCTCCCATTAAGTAGGGTGGGGACGTCTATAAGCATATTTGAAATCTTTCCACCTGCGATGAAATAATCCTTGGCCTCCTTTCGAGATGTTACCCTTTAACACGGTCAAGATATTCACGACCCGGCGATACACGCCGCGAAAGAATTGGATTAGCTTAAAACAACAGGTTACGCTTCCATGTACATGCTACATCAATTACCAGCTGAATTATAATCCGCGAGGCGCGACGAGGAACAACGTTGAACGATCGTGTTATTATTAAACGACAGTATTAGGTCTTGTTATTTTTACTCGTTACGAGAGAGGGACGTAAGCGCGGCGACACAACATAGTAAGATAAAAATAAGGTTCGATCGATCTTTTTGATATAGAGGCAAAGGGGATAATTCCGTATTCATCCTTGATGACGTAAAAATAACTCGTTCGAATAAAACAATGCCGGCTGGGTAATTAAATATCTAAGACAATTTCGCGAAGGATTTTCTGTTCTCCGGCGCGGAAATTACAAGGCTTTAATTACATTGTTAAGCAGTTCCACCAGCGAAAGTATGATCTCATAAGCGTTACCGTGCGCTCAGCGTTCTCGTCCAGGAATCTTCGACACTGTTAACGGACCACGAATTACAAGAGTAAAAGTAAATTTAAATCTCGAAGGCAGTGTTCGACTTTCGCACGCGCATATATTATTCGCCTCTGCATACCGTGTGTTCGAAATGGAAGTAATTCACACTATCTCTGCCGATGCTGTCATAAAGCAATTTTACAACTTTTAACTTAAAATTAGTTTTTTAGTTCCGTCATTTTTTCTCAATTGAACTTTTGATATTTTCTGTTCTTCAGAAAACAGTTGAAATGTCAAGATGTTAAAATTTCAAAAGGTGTCCTTCGATAGAATTTTTCTGGACGACCGTGCTCGATGTGTGTAGAAAATTCTTTCGATTCTGAAATTAAATTAAAATGGAGCATTTGAATGTAGCTTAGTTGAGGAATGAATGTTCGATATAAGACAAAAGGAAAATGCTGTATTTACAAATGCCGGATATTTTTATGTGTTATTACAGAGGGTAATTAAGAGGTTGCATTCGTTGAAGTGATTTTTTGATTTATGTTTCTATTGTATTAATAAAAGATGAAAATTTTAATGACAAACTGCTTGAAGTCAAATAACAGTATTTCTTTAAAAATTGTTTTCTCTATAATTTGTTTTAATACAGATTAAATGTTTTTAAGTACTTTAACGTAAAATTAAAATTAAAATTAAAATGTTTTAGAAAATTGATCGCTTAATTACAGTATAGTAAAATAAAAACGAATATATATATATATGCAATAAATGTATATATTTAATAGTAAATTTTTGTTCTGAATCGCCAATATTTTCTTCTTATTATCAGTACCTTTGTTTCATTGATTAATGTGTATTACTTTTGCGCAGAATGGTGCGGAGATTTTCGTGGTGCACGGTGGTGGCATTGGTGGTGCTGCTTTTCGTCACAACCGAAGGTCTTCGAGAACGAAGTACTCAGGTAAGTGACAGTTCTCGTAAAAGAAAACAACCTATCAATTCGTAGAATTTATGGAATTCAGGGAAGAACAAAAAATAATCTACAACTTGATTAATTAAGAATGCTTTTTTGGTAATTCTAGGTAACCAGTGTATAGTTTGCATCACTGTTATAATTGTCAATTTTTATTGCACAACTCAATAATGATTTTATTTATACATCTCATTTAATATTCTCATAAAAAATTAATTGATTAATTTATTTTATCGTACAAATTTAATACCTAATTAAAAGATTGAGCTGTTTGTTGAATATCAAGGATACTTTTATGGCGTGATATTTATCTCAGGTGAATTATATTTACTAAACATTTTCAAAATAATTTGAAATGCTGTAATGAAAGGAGAATTTGATTATTTGAATACTGTATACTCACAATATATACTCATGTTATACAATGAAACAAAAGAACAATGCTACATTTTTTACTCGTTAAGGGGGCCTCGTTTAACGCTGTTTCATTTAACGTCTGGTTTTTTTGGAACGTACGTTTAATAAACTACCGTCTTTTTTTAACCTAATCACTGCAGAATATCGTATGAAATTATGCATTACTGTAATAATAATTAAAGATTCGAAAAACGATAATACGCTTTCTTACTCCATTATTCAGTGTTTATGTGCACGCAACTGTATTGCAAGTTGCACACACAGGAACCGGAAAAGAAACACGTTTTATTACACTAATCGCTTTAATTCTTCGTTCTTACAGTTACAGTAAACTCAATTCGTCGAAATCTACTATTTTATAGACGTTCTAAATAATTACTATCGGGCAAATAAATATATTCACTAGCCCATCAAATTTGTATAATTAATGAAGCTTACTATAAAATTGAAGTACAAATAAAATAAACAACCTTTACAAATTCACTGATACGAAATCTGCTTTTTAGAAGTTGTCGATGTTAGTAGCGAGTAACATTAACCCTCTGTTGAATTACGTTCTCAATGAAAAACTTAATTTCAAATGTCCTATAGTTTAAACACTGTTTTTGTACCTGTATATATATAAAATAAATTTGAAACAACATAGTTTATTAATATTTTCTTACTAATTTCATCACCACACAAATATTCAACTAGAATAACAGCTATATATTTAAAAAAAATAATTTTTTTCTATTGGAATTGATTTATTTAAATTGTTTTTTGAATTCACGCATCAGAGGGTCAAATTACCTATCTCTGTTTCCACAAAGAATCCAACCTGCACATTTACTGTCAAGAGTCTACAAGCTAATGACAACTAATAACAACGTGAACCATACCACGAAGTTTCTCCAACTCAAGTAGCCAATTTTACGGTTTCTTATAATACATGATCGAGAACACCAGCGACGAAATCTTGACTCTATTCTTCGTACGAAGTACCAATTTAAGAGTGCATCAATTACGTGTCAAGGATACTTCGTTGTGTCTAAGTAGCGGGGCGCAAGCGTCTCTTTTTCTTCCTCTTTTACGAAGGCTGTCGACTCAGTGGAACGAATTAATCCTTATAATTCCAATTGCTTTTGCAATCGAAGATGTATACGCTTAATTAACGATCGAGGAAGGATGTGGTTCCTACAGGTGGCCCGTAGTGTTAATGCTACTTCGCGAGGGAAATTTATACTGATTTAATAATCGAAAACGTTGATGCCACTTGTCGTTTCCTGTCGTTAAGTCGCATCGCAACCTGTATTATTGATTTATCTGAATTTCCGACATAGACGCTATCAAGACAGATATTTCTTTTAACCAATTAGCTGCTTTTGACGAGTATACCCGCCACAATGCAAAATCTCGTCATTTCTTTGTTGTGTCGAGTATACTTGCCCGAAAACATGTAATTGGTTAACATGTTCGCTACCAGTGTCACATATTAGTGACGGCCGTAATCCTATATTTTACATAATGAAAATGAAATGAATCTTATAGATATTGTTATTAGAAATTATAAACTACGACATTATATTTAGGAACTCAATGACTCGTTTCAGTTTCATTTTTCTAATGTTTTGTTTAGATTTATTGGATTGAAGAAGATACAATTGCGGAGACTGTCACCGAAATAAGCGCTGGTAACGAACGTGTTAACACGTTCCGTGCCATGGTGTTGTCACTTATATTTTGTTTATGAACTGTATTGATTTTTTGAATGAAATATTAAGCAATATTCAAGTTTTTGGTAATCTTTGTATATTTTGATATAGTTTCTTTATGTTTTCGCTGCTTTGTAACGTACACCGCTATCCGTGACCATGTATCTCCTAAAAATATTTTCTTAAAAATATTGGGCTGTACTATGTGGTAAATACACGTAGCACTGAACGTGTTAAGGGAATATTCATTTTCGAAAGAACTAAGGTTATATATATTATTTAAATGAAAATTTTTGAACAAATTATTTTTAGATATGAACACGTATACATATCAGAATAAGGTACACACTTTTCAAAGAGGTCGCAATAGCTAACTGGTTAATTGTGCATGCAATAATTATATTTATTTCTTCCGTGTAATGAGATTAGATGTCCGAAAAGGTTTTAAAAGAAAAATTACTCTGATGTTAAATTAGTTAAAGAAAGAGGCAATGGTTGAAGATCATAGACCTTGGCTTTCTAAGAAGTGAAATAAATGGCACTCGCTTGGAAAATTGAATATTGTCCAAGAAAATCGTGTGCAAGTGTATTTGTAAGTTGTTGCGGAACTGAATATAACTTTCGTTTTCTATGAATTTAATAATTCATCGAAATATGTATATTCTGAAATATATATTGTGAGACTTGTTATTTTGCGAAACTGTAGGGAGGCACTGTGCTCAAAGAGTGGACAGCGCACGTATTAATGAAGCTTGGATATCGAGAATTCTAATAATAGATGTTCTATAAGTAAAGTATTGGCGGATGTTTGGGTACAAAAGTACAGTAAGACCCCGTTAAACGTGGGGGACACATTCCAAAAAAACCAGGAGTTAAGTGAAACAGTGTTAAATCAGGTCACGTTAGCATGTAAATAATGGGGTGAGTGAAACAGGACAGTGAATAAAGAATGTATAAAAATATACTAAAATATTTAAAAATATTTAGAGGTATATGAAGATATATGAACATATATAAAATTATAGAGAAGTATATGAAAGTAAAGAAAAATATTTAAAGATATATAAAAGTATATAAAAGTAAAGAAAAATATTTAAAGATATATAAAAGTATATTAAAGCATATAAAAAAATATAAAAATGTGTTAAAATATATTGAAATATATTAAAATATATTAAACAGTATATTAAACAATACGAGACATAGATGTTACAGTATCTGACTGTTACAATGTTCAAAATAAATGACTTTATTAAATTATTACATTGTTATTCTGCAAATATGATCAATATTTTTTTATCTAACCTCTCTCACAAAGTTCATCTCCGTTATACATTCTATCGTTATATAAACCGAACATTCAAGTACGTAACTTCCTGCACGCTGACAGGCAGACATCGAAACTGAAAAGACGAATAAGCAGTTACAGTTCCGAACAAAAACTGTGAAAGGTTTCATAAAAATGAACTTAGAACGCATCGATCACTTTTGAAAAGGTTAAATGACTGGTATATAATCCAGCAAAGATCACTGGCGTATCTTCGCGTGGTTCGATTCTGTCCTGAAATGATCAGTATTCACTCGACCAGTGATTCTCAACTTCACACAAAATAAGAATAAAGTCGCAGCCTTCGCTAGTAGAAATATTTTGCAAACACTTGAGCTTGTTATAAATTTATAAACTAATTTCATCGTGAGACCTCAGCTTTCACCAGCGAAACTCTAGAGTTCCACAAGACGTAAGTTGGAAACCCTTAGATCGTTCTATATCGCTTAATTCACTGTTCCCTGATGAAACAAAACGTAAAAAATCGCCATGCACGTCGGTAGATGAAAGGCAAGCGAAAAAAACTAATGGTAACAGAAGAAAGAAATGCCATACACGTGAGGGACAGGAACGCAGCGTTCATCGTCCATTTCTCCATAGAAAGTGTTTCGATCCGTTAAAACAACTTTCCATGAAATTAGACTTAACGATGCTGCGATTTTTTTCGTTTGCCGTTGAAATCGACACGATTAAATACCTACTCGTTAGTCATTTTGTGGTTATTTATATTTATTCACCGAGGCATCGTTGCGATTCACTATCCCACTGATTAATAACGGTACTTAGTCATCTTGATTCGCTCCGGCGTCTCATGCTCGAGAAGGTTTTACTTTTGCATTCGAAATACTTCGTTAATTTGATCATCGCAGCTTCTCTTATCGCAGTTTGTTAACAGAAATTTCATTCGGAACGGAACGTTCGTGCGATGATTGTAAAGAGAATGTAGAAAGTAGTACTATTTCAGCTTACAAAGCAACTACAATATTATACCTACATAATCCACCAACTTGTGTCTACCGCGATTTCCATTTGGCTGCGGTGGAACGGTCGCTAGCAATTATAATGGAAATGTATTACCATTCGTGTTCTGCTGAAATTCCTTTCTGTTACCATTACTTAATACGCGTCTGTTAATATGAATTTCGATGGACGTTTTGTTGCAGACGTTGAACTCGTGTTTTTAACGTTAGGAATACTGCGCTCGAAAAATGGCGTAATTATTGTTGTGTTAAAAGTGTTAGGTTAGGCGACGTTAACACTAGATTTACGGAACGAATCAATTCGACTCATATTGGATTTTATAAACGTTATTTGCTAAATGTTTGTGTCGAGTTTGATTAATGCAGGTACGTTAATATGAATCCTCATCGTCTACGTTTAAACTTCTAATTTTCGGAATTTAAACGAACGAATGACAATTTTTCTAAGAACAATAGAACAAACTGTACAATAAATGTCCGTAAATCTAGTGTTAAATAAGGAAAGAAGAAGAAGAGGAATATATGAAGATATCGATAACAATATATTGTTACAGTTTTTATAAGGATTACGTATTTTAAACGTTCGGTAGTTTCAGTGTTAATTTGTGGTATTCGAAGTAGTGCGTAATAGGTGTAGTTGTATCAAGATTTTCTGTATCATGCACGAAATTTTATGGAGTTGCAAATTTTTATTTAAAAGTTAAAGATATTAATACAATCCTTTTATCCTGAACGTGAATTATTTCATTAATGATTCTGCAACATTTTTTACACAATTGTAGCTTGTATTGGCACACGCATTATGATTCCATGGATATTTCGACACTCGTTGGAATCTGGGAGTGAAGTTTTTGCTTTTATGATATTGTGAATGAATTACAAAAGAACTCTGTGTTGCAATCTGATGTTAAAAGTGACTTGACAAGTATACAATTGTAACCATAGTTTCCATAAAAGAAATAATAAAAGTTTGGCATACTCTATTATCCAAAATCTATTATATAAACTTGAATAATATACAAAGACAATAAATCAATATGGCTAAAAATAGAAATGTAATAATTCAAAGACATATATTTATACCTAGGAAATCTATTTTCAGTCAACTCGAATTATTACGGATACATTTATATAAGTTGATATTGTGTAACATTTAAACTATGGAATATTAACTATACTTGTCAAAAGCGATAATAAATTCGAAATGTTCATTAAAAATGTATAAATTTATTTATGAATAGTTATGAATTTTGATTTCTTAAAATGATAATGTTTCAAAATAAAAGCTTATCTTCAGTAGCTTCGAAAATTATTGTTACATTTCATTGGAGTCAAAAAACGTTTGTTGTTGTCATCAGAATGGATAGATAGAAGTTTGTACTGGGTCGAAAATTGATCGAAGAGAAAATATCGCCGAGAGGGGATAGCGATGGACAGTGTCCAGCTGGCGAATCGATTTCTCGATGGTATCGGTAATAAAATCAGGATGAGCATCTCGAACGTGCTGGAACGGTTCATCCGACGCAAAGGTTATCAAAACGTGTTCGTTTGTGTAAAAATGCCGGCGCGGATCCTTTCATATTCTGCAAGTCATAAGCGGCGAGTCTAGCCACGTGTCGACGATTGGAAAGTTTTAATCGTAAATAGAAGTAACAGGAATCGAATGTTACGCCAGATGCATTTCTGTCGCGCGTGGCTCAGGTGTTTCCCGTCCGACGGGGAAAGGACACGGCAGTTCCTGGAGCATTTCAAAATAAAGGGTACACAGGCGGGCAGCAAGGTTGCGAGTGTTCTTGGCGACGTTAATCAGAAAATTGATGACTTGAAAATTAATGTGAAAATTGATATTCTGAAAATTGGCAGTCTGGCAATTGATAATCTGAAAATTGATCTGGAAACTGACAATCTGAAAATTGCTAATCTGAATATCGATAATCTGAAAATTGATGATCTGAAAATTGACGATCTGAAAATTAATCTGAAAACTGATAATCTGAAAATTGATAATCGGAAAATTAATCTGAAAATTTCTACAATATTCTATTCCGTTCTCTTGTCTAAAAGGGAAATTCTATAATAAGACATTGTTGTATTTGTCTCATTTAATCGCACGTGAAATTTCTCAAAAATATTTGACATATTGCAGCTACAGAGACTCATGTCAAGAAATTTTTCTTGACATTCTTAATTGAAAATTCTTGTGAAAAATAAAAAAATACTAGAGAAATTGATAAATGAGGGAAAAGTGTCTTTATCGAAGACTGCAAGTTGAAAAACTATGTATACTTTTACTATATATAATATTTATTTAGTGATTTTATTTATTAAGAAATTGTCATTATTCTTATGCGTAAAATTTTGTTTTCCTGGTACTGACTATTTTTACGTAAAACATTTCATTCTATTATCTAAATTGTGTGATTGAATTCAGCACAGAAGTTTTCTCTGTAACGTCGCATGACTCCTGAGATCCAACGAGACGTTATGGAGTTGCTGGTAGCAGTTTCATCTTCGTCCTGCTTGGCCAGTGACTTTCCGCTACGTTACGCCCGAAAATATAGAAAGATAGTACCTAGTGAACGAGACACTTTATCTCATACGTGTCTATGCTTTCACTCGCACGCGCTCGGCTCGCGAGTCAAACTCGATGAAATGCGATATTCGTTCTCCGTAATTTCTCGTTGAACGCGTGCGACAGAGAAAGCACGCGGATCCAAACGATAATGCGCGACAAAGTATATCGCACATCCGTGTGCAGAAAAGTTATTCGCAAGAATGTATAAATAATGACGTATAAATTCAATTTATTATTTGTGAATAATGAATAATTAACGTACTCATCATTCATAAATAATAAATAAACTGAATTTATTCGTCATTTCTTATTCGTTATTTTGAATAGCTTTTGCTCAACGCTGCACGTAATAATACGAGAAACGTTGATGATATTGCTTTATTGCCAATCGAATTTGTAAGTGTGCATAACTTGAACAATAAATAACCGAATAATATTTAATTCATTGTTATAAATTAATTAATTTATTCGTTATTATTATTCTAATTTTATTAAATGAAATTTTATTTGAGCAATGCCTAACATGGTGTGCAGTCACAGACAAGGGTTTTCTTACCGACAAAATTGCGCTACCAAAGAACGTCACGAATGACACATTACATACGTTTCATACGAACAGCTGTTTTACTAGTCCAAAAACAACTTTCCAAGTTTCAACTTAAAATTATTTCCCAACTTCAACCAATTCTTCTCTATTATCTTTTCGACTTTTACAACAATTACAAAATTAATTTACCAATAGATATTTCCTCCTACCTCGTCTCGTTAAATCTAAATGCAAAAACTAATTTCAACTGTATTTTGAAACGTGCCACTTAGTACCTTCATTAGAAGCAACATCAATCTCCCGAATCTACTACTGAAACAGTTGCATCATTGCAGCATTACGTGCCTCTATAAACATTTAAAGAGTTCATACTAGTAATTTTCTCGATTACCTGTGAACATACAGTAAAATTCGATATCGAAGTTCTTTAAGCTCGCACATAAATTCCTTCGTAATGTTCCAGTCGAATCCAATTTTCAATTCAAATGGGAAAGTTCCCACAAGTATCGAACTTTTATTCGGCTATACGATCTGGCCTTCCATATACACCACACGAAGTACGAAATCGGTACTCCACGGTGCACTCGTTTAATAAGCGTAGACTCGCCTTTACTTTTAACCCAGTCCACAAGTGTATCGTATTTTCAAGTGTCTTGATAGTAGATAGATAGTCGAGTGACGCAGAGAGAAGCGGACGCGAAAGGAAAGAAAGGAAGAAGGAAAGAGACTGCAGGTACTGCGTGGACCACGCCTAGTCGTGCGTCGGTCTCGCGTAACGAATAATCCAACGGGTGGCCATAAACATTACGCTTTTCCAGCCTAGATATTTTCCGATGACTGACGACGGGGAACTGCTGGTGTCTCTTGATGGAATCGTAGCTGGGTGCGGGACAGGACACAAATAGGGTCGACGGTTCAACCGGACACGATTATGCATGTTATTGAATACTACCATTAAAACGTAATAAACTCGAAGAAACGCGACAGTAATTTCGTTAAGTTCGTTCGATGTTCATCAATCTCGAGTTTTAAATTATAACAGCTCAGAGAGGCGTTTGTAGAAGTATGCGAAGGAATAATTTAGGTTATTTATGAAAATGCGTAACTGAAATTATTTGAGTTTCTTTGTTTGGAATACTTTGGTGTAATATGACGGAGCAATGGTGGTTATCTTTAAGTTGATTTACGAGTTTCGTTTCCGTTTTGTTGAATGTGAATATTCAATTTTGTAGGAGGAATTATTTGATAATGTTTATAGATGTAATTCTATAATTTGTTGATAAATCTTGTTGACAGATATAGAGTGTATCATAGGGAAGATGGATTTCTTTGCGAACTGAATTTTCTTCACAAATCGGATTTGTTATTCGCTTCGTTAGCTAACGAATCTATTTTTCCTGGTTTTTAAAAGTATTATGGATCTCGAATTATGAATTATTATTAATTATAGGACTGAGCAATGTGGACATATGTCTGTTAATAAATTTTTATATTGCTGCTAATCAAATTTGCACGATTTATAATATCAATTTTGTATTCTTCAATTTTCTGGTTTCTTTTAATTAAATTTCAGATGAGGTTCTATAAAAGTCTCTATAGTATCAGTAATAAATTTAGGACTTTGAAATAAATTACAATCATTAGTTGTTAACTAATTGAGAAACATTTTATGCAATTATTTTCTATACATCATTTGTCTTTACTTTATTAAACATGTTTGTATATATCAGGGTTGTTTGATTCTGTTTGACTCACCCGTTGCATGGTGTTCGACTATTCCGGTGATTATATTCTGCAGGATAATCGGTTCTATATTTTGATACGGTGTCTACTGTTGCGTAAGAGCTTTACCGATGCTCATGAAAAGAAACAATAACTCGGTCGAGTCACACTGTCTTCACAAGTAATTATTCTGGTAATGAATTTGATACGAGTCAGTACTTGAACGCCTTTCAAATTCTTTGATAGTTTGCAAGTTTGTGAAGATCCTTGATACAAGCATTATACAATTGTTTACTACTTTTATCAAGGTTCTTCAAGAATCTACAAAGTTTCTGATTACTTGAAACCTTCGAATTAGTAAAGTTGTCTTATAAGAAATATCATAGGTCGTGATTTATTTAATACTGATAATACTAGACAGGTAAAAATGACGCATTCCTAATTTCTATTTTTACAATAATTAAAAATTAACTTCAAGAATACAAATACTTCTCAAAGAAATTACTGAATAACCTGATTTGGTAATATACAAACTCAATCAATATATTGTATGATGTACAAAATTTTGCCATTTCTTGTACGTTGTTAATAAAAATATGTTTTTCTTCGAAACAAACAACATTTGTTTTCAAATTGTTGTAACGTGTACAAAGGACAACTTTTTCTTCGTTTTTACTTAGTTCTCGTTTAGCCAGCGAACAGTTGAGAACTCCTCTTCTTATTTCTTATAAGAAAACGTCAGAACGTTTGTATCAACTCCAAATACTATTATAATCCTTGCAGAAGAATAAGAGAATTTATATTGAAGGCAAATTTGATCAGCAGAAAGTATAATGCGAATACAATCCTGTTAATTATCTGCACAATCTGTAGATGCATTTAAATGTCAAAACGTTTGACCTATTTCGTTTAGTCTTTTTCAATGTGAAACTATCCACTTGATGATTTTGTGGTATTTAGTGAATTCAACCAAGCAGAAACGATCAATGACCGACTTTCTTATAGTTAAAAATAAATTTCGAATCTTTCCAGATACCTCATTAACAGCGAATATAGTGTCATTCGTTGCGAAATGTGGGACATTAAGAGATGCGTCAGATTGAGCTTCTTTTCTCTTGTCCGACTGTTGAAAATGGTAAACGCTTGTTACTACTTCCTTTTTTAGTACAGGGAACTCACGCTATTTAACAAAGAAAATTGAATGTTGATTTTTAACTGCACAGTTGAAGTAATTTTAAAAGTTTGATCATTATAGAATGGTAATTAATACGAGAATTTTTGAACAAGCTTAATATTTTAATAGTAATTCTTGACAAATACACTCTTGCACTTTTTTATAAAAAGTAAAAATCGTTTCACGCTCTCTACTCATTGTCAATTATCTACTGTCAATTGTTTTACTTGATTGCCATTGCCATTTTTTTGATCGTATTAAGGTTGGTCTAATTCTAAGCCAAGGAATATTACGTAATTTCGTGCTCATTATAATTTCCTGTTTCCTCCAGAGTAACGTTAAAAAAAATATTCGACGCACAAGTTAGAGATTAGTTTACAGATTCAGTTTGCAGTCACGATCTTGCACGAAGACGCAATAGCGTTAATATTGCTTCATAAACCCAGATCTATATCGCAGTTCACATTTTCTAGCGAGCAACCAGGTGTCCAGGTATTTACGAACGGCATGGTGCATACATATATGTAGATAATCAACGTAAGCGAACGTAAACTTTTTATTTTTTACTCGACTTACTTCGTCTAATGAGAGGGAATTCGAAAATAAATTAAATTTTGTAATTAGGTAAATTATAAATAAACGTTTATCAGATTCCGCGATAATTAGACGAACTGAATGTCACATCACGACTGTTTAGTTTTAAATTATAAGATAAATTATGAAGTACGAATAACCACTTATCATAGATGATAAACTGTTAATAAATATAGATGCCTGATCAACTAGCTACTAACGCAAAAATAGTTATCTGAACTTTGGTATTCTATTCTATATAAGGATGAAAAGATGTCACATGAATATAGGTTGAGAATCATCTCCTTTACAAGATTTAAATATTTTTTTATTCGTGGTAGAGTATTGCAGCATTTTATAAATTATTTGAAGAAATTATTGCAAATGATTTCCTAGTACATGTTTATCAATGTTTCAGAGTCTGTTGAAGACGTTTTGGTTCACATGTCAGTAACTACCCACTCTATATTAGAATAAATCATCCTCATAACACTCTTTTAACCATGACACGTTTAGGTACATAATGATTTATTATGACATACTCTGTATTTAATGTCTAAATGATTTGCTTTGCTACAGTATACACTTCTAATTGATGTATGCGACAGCATAAAAATATATATAATATTCTTACATAATCTCGTTTCTTTTTAACCCTCAATTCAGTATATTTTCTATCAGTGGGAAATAGTCAAAATAAAACGAAAGAGTTTCCTTTCAGAAAATTTTGGTGAAATACTTTGAGATGTAAATCAAAATAATGTAGCAAAAACATACCTAAGCAGGTTTCATTTCTGTAAATGTGTTCATTGAATACTACCCTATTATCCGGTTTACCTAAAAGTTCTGTCTGATAATGTCATCGCAAGTTTCCAAAGACGAGACATTTTATAGAAATAGAATCTACAAAATACCATCAGCTTGGGAAGAGGTCATTAATAACAGCGGAAATTATATTGTTCAGTAAATATTAACCGTAAAGGTCGACAATTTTCTATTCACCCTTTGTGGATGAGACTGTCTTAACACTAGAACTACCAGACGAGTGAAATTGACCTATTTTATAATGCTTAGTTCGCAAATATTTAAATGATGACAAGGCTTTCGCGAAAAATTGTAAAATAAACTTGTATACTTGTACAAATATGACAATAAGGAACTCATAAAATCTCAAGGAATATATTGTTCCAATTTTTATAAAAACTTCGAAATAAGTCACTCCTATTGCTCGGTAATTTTAGTGTTAAACTTCTAACATGTATTTTCATAAGAAACTGAGTTGCAACGGAGTTTGAAATACTAAAAGAAACAAAACATGTCAGTCTCTTGTTAGTTGAATAATGAAATTATTCATTTGCAGTTTTCGATTCTAGATATCGCAGCTTGCAGTCGCCGTTGCGACGTTCAACTGCAAAGAGTTAACAAATGTATTGAAAATTTATTATTTTCTGTTCATTGAAAAGCGAACGGAACTTTCCGGTAGACTTAATGTTTAGGGTTATCCATTCCGTAGCTGTGAGCTGGTAATAATGCAGTCTTCAAAAAAGAGGGGCACGTGTGGGAGGCAGAATGAAAGGCGAAGGAAGTGAGCCCTTCTATAATACTTTCCACAGAGACCCGGAGCATGGGTTGTCCAAGTGTATCATTTACGTTCCCATGCTCCCTCTCGCACGTGCTCGGAGAGGTCTTACGGAGGATGAATAAAACGTTTTGTCAAAGTTGACTTGTATCAAGATAAACTGTACAGCATACAGTGGCCAATCATACAGGTGTTCGTGCTGATGTAATAGATAATGTACTTCAGTGCTCTCAGAATGACGCTTCTCCGCAATGATGCAGCAACCAGTCGTCAGCCAATAAGGGTGAAGGCAAAATAATTAGGAATGCTGGTTCTCACGAGTCATGTAAGATTACATGGGGAAATGTTTAATTGTATGATGAGGTAGTAATCGGTAGATACTTGTTTAGAATGATTTATCTCTTTACACTCGGAAGTTTCTCACTAGAAACATTTAATATATTTTGACGAGGCAAAGACGATAATCTTTGAAACTAACTCGAAAGGAACTCACAAGTACATTGAGGAGCAAAGCTATTTTATTACGATATTTTATGTATTGAGGCGTTATACAAAGTTCAACATTAAACATTGAAGTTTATAGTTTTACTGTGTCAGATCAGGTGATGACTGAGAATCATCTCTCGAGTGCGAAGGGTTAAATATTTGTGCACGGAAAAATGTGGGTCGAAGCCTTGACAAATTTTGGCATCTTTGATATTGTATATTTTAGATACTAATTGTCAAATTAAGGGCTTGTGGTGATTAATGTGATTATTATAAGATAATATTTGGTACGAAAGTCAGTTTCAGTACCAGGAACTACAAAATGGGCGAAAGAATCCTTCACTTTTGGGTCACTTTTTGTCTCAAGTAATAGACCAAATACTAAATACAATTTGTATAATTAATTTTATATAGTTACAAGTATACATGTACTTATTCATATATATAGGCACACTAAAAAATATTTACTGTACCTATAGAAGGATAGAAATTGATTCCAAAACTTAAAAAATCAACAAAATGAATAAAATGAGCCATATGAAAATTCACATTAGAATTTAAACATTTGCGTTAAATGAAAAAAATTGTGTAAAAAGAGAAAAATAGTCCACCTAAAATTGAAATTATGCAAACACAGATTTGGTTGTGTATTCAATTATTTTAATCATGTTGTTAGTAATGTATTTTTATCTAAATGGCACGATTAATATGAACACGACTTACCTGGAACATTCGCCCAGTTTCCTAGTTTCCTGATTTCGATATTAACTTTTGATGTTCCACAAGGTCCTTTAACATTGCTAAGCGGTCAACACGATTTTTTTTCGTGTTTGTGCCGATACTTCTTATACGCGAATGTCAGAACTGACCTTTATAATTGCCTGTTACATAAGAATATTTAGTGATGGTTACTTCATTCGTCGCTTATACGTGCAGAATGATTCACTCATCCTGACAACTTCAAATCATTTGTAAACTATTAACTGCACGAAAAGTGTATAAGGCGAAAGTTACACAATTACAAGGACATGCGTGGGAATCGCGATTTATTCCCTACATTTTCCGTAATTGAAATTATCAAGGTTAGTCTGATTTTTTAAAATGGATTGCTATGTATATTTTTGGATATAAAAACAGCATTAAGAAGTATATAAATAAACATTGAAGTGTGCTTGGTTTGAAACGAATATATATTTATTTATTAAGATATTTATATTTCCATTTTTACTGTAAAAAATGCCCAAACTGTTCAACATTATTTCGATATAGAAAATGATAGTTCTCAAGGTCAACCTGGTTTTTCAAAATGGATTACCATGTTCATTTTTGGAACCAAAATAGCATTAAAAAGTACATAAATAAACATTAAACTGTAATTCGTGTTAAATGAATATTAAAAGACTTACATCTCCGTTTTCAATATAAAGAATACCCAAAACGTTTAACATTGTTTCGATCCGAGAAATGATAGACAAACATATCCCAACTACCATAAATGTCTCAATAATAAATATTACACGTTACATACTCTTCGCAGTTGACATTTATCGAGACAATTCAATAAACAACAGATATAAAGTGCTCGAAACTAATATGCACTCTCCGAGTATCCAGCGTTTCATCATTTCATTTTTGCGGTACCGATCCCCGATGACCACACCAATCAACCTTTCGATGACAAGTGAAAGTTAATAGCAGCATACCCATACAAAAAGCACACATATACCCAATTGTTTGATTTCGAATGAAAAGATTACACGGTAACGTATCGTCGAAAGTCGTGCGCAATGAAACCGCAATTAACGAAGCTCTTAATTCTGTCGGATAATTGGCAACACGAAGAATTAGCTGAACGTAGAAAGCAGACGGTTTCGCAAATGTATCGAACTTTGAGTGTCTCTTACGCTTGCATTGGGACTAACCAGCCACATCGACGAGGGTTTCTTGGGTAAACAGTGAGGCAACTTGTCGCGAAATATTAATGGTTCATCCAGATACCACAGTTTGCTGGTCGGTCAGTCTTGAGCAGCGATGGAAAAGATCAGGCGGTCTTGTTGAAAGTTAATGCACATCATCCACGATCCTCAATCTAAATTACACATCTATTACAGGCGTTGCTTCCCGTGTTACGGCATCTCGTATTCCTCGCTCGCCTTTGCGTAAGCCGATCGCAACGCGAAAAGCAGAAGCGGCAGGATGAGGTCAGCGGTTTTCATTTCGTCAACGGGCATACTATTTTAATACTGCAGAACATCCGTTGCCCCGATAGTTCAGTTCGTTGCAACAAAGTTCCTCGAAGTTTCGCCTCACAGTAGGATCTTAACTGGCTGCCATGATGGTCACTGGTCACCGGAGCTTTCAAATGACTTGAAAACAATTATAATTCGACGAACATACTATTTTAATACTGCAGAACATCCGTTGTCCCGATAGTTCAGTTCGTTGCAACAAAGTTCCTCGAAGTTTCGCCTCACAGTAGGATCTTAACTGGCTGCCATGATGGTCACTGGTGACCGGAGCTTTCAAATGACTTGAAAACAATTATAATTCATAAGACAACCGACGTCGAATCGAAATGTTCAATAGCGCAAATAACTAGACAACAGTGTAATGTAAAAATCGTGGTAGCAAATAATTAATAATTGCCCATTTTATCTTTGCTTCAAAGGAATAAGTGATAAGTAAAACACTGATATTTTTCGTGGCAGTCAACGTGTTACTCATTTGCATCATTCAACGGAATAATTTGCACACAATTATCTTTATGTTTGAGGCTTTCACCGCTAGGAATACTATGATAAGCGCTCAAAGTTTCCGGGTGTAAGTCGTGTCCATTAGGAATTGTTTCCTGACGTTTAGCATTGCAGCTGGCATCATCAGGGTGTTTGAGGACACTGATACAGTGCGTATCAGTGATTCAGTATTATGATGATTCAGGTGATTCAGTGTCAGTGAGTCCTCAAACCCTCTGATGATGCTAGCTGCAATGCTAGCAAAACGTCGAGAAATCATTCCTAATGAACACGGTCTACACTTGGAAACTTTGAACACTTTTCACAGTTAATTTTAGTTGTTTACGTGTGACTCGGCTGTATTGGTCGGAGCAGATTAATTTCAACCAAAAGCTTGAGGGACTTTTAGTTCAGCATCTCTAATTTATAAAGTAAGCTTCACATTTAGGGATGCAAGTGGGTTAACCTTTTGTCCTGTGATTTCTTTTGCAACTGTACTTGATGAAACTAGTTCATCGTTAACACAGAAACTAACAGACCGGTGAAAATGATTCATCTGGAAATTCTTATTTTACAATTATCGAAACAGTGAGGTTGCTTTTGTGAAAAATTGTGAGGCAGCCTGTGTATTTGTATGATACATCAGTACCAAGTGCTTCAAATCTCGAGGAATACATTTTTTTTAGTTTCCTAAGATATTATTGAAAAATCACTCTAATTACTCAGTAGTTCTAGTGATAATACTTTATTATGGAACGAAAAGAGTTTGGTACTTAGTCTATGTCTATGTTTATTTTGAAGGTTAACGATTGATAATGGGAAAATAATGTTTAATTTATATTCAAACAAAGTAAATAATATTTAGATTTGATACGATATTATAAGATAATTGTTTTTTTCATTTTTATGCTAGCTTGTATAGAGGGTTGTCTATTAAATGTACAAATTTAATGTTTTGTTTTGATGATATTCTACCTTGCTTCAATTTGAATTTTTATATTCCTTGAACGAGAGTTTTATATATTCTATAAATTAACAGTAGATGTTAACTAATTGCCTATGATGAACTATCTATTACCTTTAATTAATTTCAATCGAACAATCGATTAATTAATTAAAATCATAGTAAATGATAAATGACACTTACAAAGAACTTTGTATAAATATATAATATAATAAAAAAATTCTGTTGTCACAAAAGTTCCAACGATATTTACTTCTATCTGTATAATGCATTTTAAATGCTAAAAATAAATTGATCCTTGCCCTGGATATAAATAGTTTTCCATAGAAAAGAGGATCGTTCTGTGATTCTTAGAAACTGGGTTGTAAGGATCAACAGATCAGGAGACTTTGGCCTTGTCCTAGAAAATCCTTCATTCCTAATCCCAGATAATAGAGTTGTCCTTTACAAAAGTATATATTTTCATTCTTTTATGAAAGTAATTACGTGTTTATGTAACACCTAAACAGGGAAGGCAAGATATTCCATGTCCTCGTCTCCTAGATGCGCTCACAATCCAAGGATAAGAATTTCGTTGCCAAATATTTAAGTTAGTTTTTATAAAAAAATGTGGATGCTTTATAGAATTCTCGAACGAATTAAATACGCGGAAACCGAGCAGCCTTTGTTAGCCGTAAGAACCTAACTCTGAGTCCTTGAATAATGAAAGTCAAACAATTAGGGGCGCGTGCTTTATAATGATGATTCGTGACGAGCCACATTAACATTATGCGCGAAATCTTCTATGACGAAAGTTGCTACATATTGTGAACTCTGAAGTACACAGCTGTTTACTTAGGAAAGTGGGAAGGAATTAAAACGGTGTGCTAACACAACAATCTAACATCCAAATATTGTTTTCTATTGTTCCGTCTTACTTTATGTATGAAAATCTTTTCATTTAAAAGTCTTTACACAATAATTAAATCGCTTAAAATTATTTTACGAATAATATAATCATCAAGATATCACCTGCGAAGATCAAGAAATGAAATTATACAGAAAACTCAGGTCATCGGTTATTCGTTTTAATATATAGTATATTTTTAGTAATATATTTTTCAACAATCAACAGCGTATAATCACCATGTTTCAACGATTCAACAATTAAACACGAATCTTACATACGTAACCAATAACAAAGAACATATAATTATTCATTGTTCCAAGCACACTGTACATCATTATTTTCGCATCGATCACACCGTCGATGCCAGAAGAATTCTCTTATCTGCAATAAGAAATTTCGATCAGAGTTTGATTCTTCTTTTATACCTCACAACTAACGATCATTCCCATTATATAAATCTTGACAAAAGAAAAAGAAGGAAATCTGGTTATCGATTAAGGACTCCTCGTGCTCGGCTAAACGGTTGCTCATCGAACAACGTCGCGTTGTTGCGCAAGGAAAGATTTGTTCGGACCTTGGTCATCGGCGCGACACACTATCGATAACCGACCACGCCGATTATGCAACTGGAATCTCGGTTATTAATCTGGAACGGTTTTTGCGAAGTTAACGACGCTTCGCAACATCCCGTTATTAGGCATCCCGTTGGATGCATATAATTAAAATGGCTATTAGCGGCGTCTCGAGTATCGATCCGTGGACGTCTGTGGATCGTCTTGCGGAATAAGGTGCACGATGCAAGGTCGTCTACTCTTACTATGGGGACTCCCACTGTCTTTATCAGTCTCATCAGAAGGGTGCCCGTGTCCGTGATCGATTACGTCTTTGCCAAGAAAAAAACTGGAGCATAACAGGAATGTAAAAATACATACATAGTTTCGCGCGTAATCCACGAAGGGTGGATTAGTTCGTTTCAACACGTTATTATGTGCAGCGGAACCTCGGTTATCGAAACGTTTGTTGTTCGAACTTTCTATTATACGAATCTGTTTTAATGTTTTGCTATGTGGAATATATTAATATCGTTGTAATATGTTATTATATATTTATTATGTCTGAATTATTCTCCTTTATTTCTTTACTTTTTCAACTTTTACATTCGTCGATTTCCACTTTGAAGAAGATTTGAAGAGAATTTCCAGAGATTGGAAATTTATGATATTATATATTGTTATTACATATAATATATTATTATAATATTATTGCAATAGTATTATTATAGAATGTTTATTATACTTTGCTTTAGTGTTTTATTAGTAGGAATGTATTAATATTGTTATAATATACTATTATATATTTATTATACTCGTCAAAAACAGCTGACTAGTTAATTCTGTTACTCGTTGATCTAAACAATCCTATATATCCAATATAGATTTCATTTTCCTCAGTTCATTTACCTGAGTAATTACCCATCGAATAATTTTCTGCCTTACGTAATAACGGTGCAGAATACGAAAAGGTTTGTTAATTCTTGAACGCGTCTCTTATTTATAACCTTTCACTTCCTGCAAGAATGTTGCAGGCAAGATATAATATAATAAATTATAAAATTTCCTTCTTCTTCTTTCTATTTAGGGCATATGCCTCTGTGACTCTATAATTTGCCTTAAGCAACGAACTAAAAAGAAACGTGTTCCTTGCACACCCGTAACAACGTTATTATTTGCAAGAGTTCCTGTTCGATGTAATATATTCGAGCTTAATAGTGGAATATCAGGTTTCTTAACAACGAAATTCATTATTCAATGTAGCGAGTCTAACAGTGTAGTTAGTACATGTGTTACGAACGGAAGGTATCATAATGATGTATCGCGATAAATTTCTTCATCATTTATTTTCCTTTACACATGTTGATTACATAAGAAAATCACTGTATATACTATTTCTTATTGACACTACACCACCTGAGAGTTTAACCCCTTCAGACCTGATTTTCGTACAAAATTAGGTGCGGATATCTGATAATAAAAGATTTTTATTCAATGCACCACCATTAATGACATATGTTGTGAATGAAAAATGGTAGTATACTAGTTTGCTGATAGAAATAGGTTCAAATGTAGGGTGTATATATGTCATAGTTTTAATATTTTATCGAATATTGAAAGTAGTAAAACAGTGTACATTGTAATGTATCAGGTCTGAAGGGGTTAATATGATTAATATGTAACAGAAATTGTAACAAAAGTTTTTTCTTAATTTCTTCGCATATTCGTTGTAGTATTCAAGTGAAACTATTTGGTTTTATAATTATTTCGAATATTTAACACTTTTAAGATGAAAGTAACGAAATAGGAAAACTGAGATCTGTCATTTTGGTATATTTTTTACATATATATTATAGTATTCAAATAAAACTATTTATTTTCGAAATCATTTCAAATATTTAATTCTTTCAAGATATAAATAATTACAAAATAAGAAAACTGAGATCTGTCATTTTGATGGGTGCGATAGTTCTAGTGTTGAAGACTTCTTTCATATATTCATGTTCTATTTCTCACTGAAAAGATTGAACTGGGTTAAGGAGTAAGAGAAAGATGAAACGTCGAAACATTACAAGGATTTTCATATACGATTTTTTTTCTAGGTTATCTACTATAGGATAATGGAATTTGCTCTACATTGGTTACTCGTGTGGGGCGTGGTGCCCTCAGTTGATCTTGTATCAGTTTCTGCTTGATATCGAAGTTAGAGGACGTTTAAAGAGAAAGCTAGTACAGAATGGAATTGAATTAGAATAATTGCATAAGTCGATTCAGATCATTTTGTATAATATATTCCTTTGTTAAATAGATTTGGTCTATGGACTTGAATAATTATTTAAATTTTATGTTAACGTCTTTCTGAATGTATGAACTATAAATTTGTGTTCTGTTTCAACTGGGAAGTCTGCAAACGTGATAATAATAAGACTTATCGTTTTATGGGTTATGTGTAAAGCTTTTAAATTTACTTTATTGTCAGTAATTTTCTATGCAGTAAGGAATAATATTTTATATTGTAAATATATGCTTGTTATAAACTTAAATATTATTAAACACGATTCGATTTAATTCAAGTTCAATTTAAGCTTACAATTTCACGTGGTTACTCGGAGGCTATAGGGCAAAGGCTTAATTGAAAATTACCATCAGTAGGCTGGTTAAGTTATTTCATATAATCCTTATGACTATTACTAAAATTTGAAAATTTTTGGAAATGAAGTATACCCAAGCAGGTCTGCGCAATGAAGTAAATATTTTTCTCTTAAATAATATACCGTTCAAATAAATAATTTGTTCATTCAATTAGATACACTCAACAATATTATCTTACATTCCAATATTATAAACTTTTTATCTATTTTTCAATAGAATTTGAAATACCAACAATAAAGAACATTAATAGCGCTTCAATTAGCAAAAAGAACCAAGTACATGTCGTTAATTACCTGTGATAAAGAAATATTAGGTAATCAACATATTGCATCACCAGTACTACAGTGAATTAAGTTCTAGTTTAATTAAGCAAGCCGCCCAACGCACAATGTCAAAGTAATTTTACCATTACGGCTAATAAACATCCATATACAGAATGTAATACATAATTAACGAAACTTAGTTAAAGAAACAACGTATGAAGAGATAAATTATGTTTATTACCATTGAAAACGATTTGCATTAAGTGTCTATTTAATGTATCTATAAAATGAATATTAAATTATTAAGTATGGAAACTGTAGTTTTTCTCATTATAACAAGGTACGGAAGACAGAAAATAACAATGAATATTTATGAACGTATATGAAATTGTACTCAAACTTTGCTGTTTTGTGTTTCTCAGTGGAGGCTGGGTCGAGTATGTTGCGTTTCGTTGACCCGACGTGTTACGTGCATTCAGTTTCATCACTGTCGTTCAACCAGTTGCCATTAACGCGTTCAAGCGAGATATTGTGTGGTTTGCCAGCGGTTATGGTTCCGATTATAAAAGACAATTGTAAACAATTGCAAATAGTTTCGAGGACTTTCACGTGTCGCGTCGTTTTGTCCCCACAATTTCTTCTGCTTTCAAACACAATACTTCGAATACTTTTTAATGTCAATTTGAATATGACTTTTTCAAAGTTATAGACGTAAAATAAAGATAGGTTGTTATACAAGGAATACTCCAGTCCTCAAAGTGTGGATTAAATTTTGAAAAAATTAATGACCTTAGAGATGCTATAATTCGTAACATTTTTTAAATAAATGTATGTTAATTTTCCCACCCGTTACATGGAACAACGACATCGTAAAAAAGAAACAGCATATAGAAAGCAAAAGTGGAATTTTATATTTCATAATGAGCCAGATAGAATCTTGTACAACTTTTTATTACAAAGTTACAGGAGTTCACAGGTTAAGAATGTTTCTGTTATAATTTAGCGATCCCCTAATTTTGTGGAATAGTGTATTGCCTGTGTCCTTGCTCTGTAATGTCGTGTTCGACTCGTGCTGAAGATTTCAAAGAGAATTTAATAAACACAAATAGCACTTAGATCTAAGTCCAAATTATTTACCATTATTATCTTCTAACTTAAAATTATTTTCAATTATTATCCTCTAAGTTTAAATTTTCCTTTTACCTACTAAGTTCTAATTATCTTCTAGGTTCACATTATTTTCCTCTTACCTTCTAAGTTCTAATTATCTTCTAACTTAAAATTATTTTTCTCCGATAAATCATTATGCTTTACACTATAGAAACTTGAATACAAAATAAACCCAGAATTTCCTTTTTCTACAAAGTTTTCAATGACCAAACAGTCGCATCGATCATTGTTAAGAAACAAATCACAGATCAAGGGGTTAATATCGTGTACATCCCGGAAGCCAGTATACTCATATTTTCCGCTTCGCAATAGAATTCCAAGAAACAAACTGTAAAGTTCGCTCGTTTCTCGAACTGCGTATCGTTTGAAGATTCTCTTGTAAAACACGCGAACCTTTAGCACTTTCGGACGCGTAGCGTTCATAACCTCTTCGTGGGCAGGTATATATCAACGCAGCCGATCGTAAATCATGATCATTTGTCTGGCGTGGCGTGATGCGTTCGCCAGATCCCTTTATACGCGAAACACCTGACGTATCAAATAAAAACTTCGTCGTTTTCTAAATTTTCAAGTCTTTTTTCCTCCATTTTTATCGTTGTATTATTTTGTTATCGTATCAAATCCGACCTATTCAGTCAATAATTTGTCAAGGATAAAAGGACTATTAAATGAATTACTGCAAAAGTTTCGGACGAAATATGAGGAACGTTACAAATAAGTTTGAACTAATGGTTTCAACGTTTTTCGAAATTCTTCTTCAACATTAACCCCTTGACCTATAGTATCATATCAGACTCGAAACTGAACTGACTTCGAAGTGATGAAAATTTTAAACTGAATTTGAAAAATTCTAGCGTTATTTAGTTTTTCAAAATACAAATTAAATATTATTTTTCTTTATCAATCCTTAACTTTTGGAATAAACGTAGACATAGGATAAGCATCGGAATTTTCTATTTTATCAATAAATTATTAACGATAAAGTAATTGTATCGATCATAGTTAACACGTTGAGTGCGGCACAGTTTGACTCAGAGAAACTCCTTATTGAAAGTAAAATAAAATGGACCTCTGTTAACCCCTCACCTTATAATTTACTTCTCACCTGTGCTTGATAAAACAACTTCGTCCTTAATAATTCAGTAGAAAAAGGAACTAATTTTATACTTATTTCGTGTCTACATTTACTGTAAAGGTTAAAGATCAATAATAGACAAGTAATATATAATTTATGTTAGAAATTAAGAAGCAACACTTAGATTTGTCGAATTCGATTTGAAATTTCCATCATGAGTCTGACACGTTATTAGAAAGCAAGGGGTTAAGAAGTAAATCACAGAACAAGGGGTTAATACATCTTCCATTGTGTTCTGTCAGCACTTTCTAAACATAAAAATCTTAAAAATCTGAAGCTTCACGAAAATAAATAACTGAACGACAGCGCTAGAAATGGATTCCCGAAACGTTTGCAGCAACCTACTACATACGTATAATTAGCACCAGCTCTGGCACGGTTATTGGCCGCGTGAACGCGTGTGCTCGTATGCACACGCTGATGGACGCAGCAGACCACCTTGCACAAGCATGTGCATAAGCGTAATCTAAATCAGGTTTTCCATCGGAGAAAGCGCCTCTTCTGCATCGTTTACTTCGGCTGACTTCCTGAAAATCCGCGTTGCCTCTATTTTTCTTTATTCATTACGATGCACTCTACCGTTACCGCTTCGGCCATCATTGACACGTGTTAATTTCGTTAGCGGCCTGCAATTAGTTGTACACGTCTTTCACGTGACTGTCGTTACACTGATTATTTAGATTTGCTCGCAACATGGAATGGGCCAAGGAAGTATTCGTACCATTTATATTTTTAATGGTTTTGCCATTCACATTCTTTGTCGACAATGATGCAATATCACTGGGAATACTTTGAGAGCTTGCGAATCGATTTTTGTAGTATTTATTGTGATATGTAGGTTTGACGTGGATTGTATGGTGAATTGTATAATAAAGTATCGAATAATTTAAATTGCAATAACATGCTTCTTTGGATAAAATTATTGTAAAGAAACTAATCGTAAGCGTGTCGATATTTTATCGATCTCCTGTACATTCTATTAATCTAATGGGTTTGCTGAGACTTGTATAATTAAGACGTTATTCTTTCTTATGCGCGCTTCTGGCAAATGAGTTTGAAGTACTTCGAATATTTCCACTTTTATTATACAGACATGCTCGTATAATTGTTACGCGTGTTCTCTATAAAATGTGAATTTTTACGTTGCAGATATTACCATGTACATTCCTCACGAATTTCCACGAGTGCCTTTTTATAGTCTGTATCAGATATTATGTTGTTTTATCTAACATGGAATATCAAAAATATTTCGACATATATTTACGTTCAAATTCCTGTACAGATTTCCTTCTGCTAATAAAATATAAAAACCACAAAAACGAATGTCTTTAAATTAGTGTTGAAAATAAGGTTTTAAACGCTGACACGACTGAGGATAATAATTGAAATAACAATTTTATCTAATTTACAGGAAGAACAGAGAAAATAGTAATATTAATAGTACAGAGACTAAAATTCATCGAAATAAATGTAATTCGATCGAAGTAAATATATTCGGGGCTTCTAAATGATCGTTATCATCAAAATATTGTAAAACTGTCAACTAACACTGTCTACTACCCAATATTAACATTGTTTGCGTTGCGTAAGCTATAAATACCATTTGCGTACGAATATTACATTATCTTTCCATTTCCCTCTTCCAAGCTTATGCATATTTAAATAACCCCTTACACGCAGTCAATGTTGCATAAAACACGCAGTTATCCCTCATTAGCGCGGAATCTTTTAGCAGTAAAGAATAGCTAAACAGTTCCATTATAAATATTACGATATAAACTCACTTATTTTCCATATATTTATTTCTTTTTCATTTCGTATTACGTGTACCCTGAGAACTGTAATCACCATTATCCGCAAGCATCTCGTGCTTCATCAATTTAGTACTGCACAACCGGGAAAAGTACTTTCATTGTAAAAGAAAATTATTCGAGTTTCCGCATTCCCGTGTAAGTTCCCAGGCGTCACGCGAGTTAAGTGTCTTAAACAAAACGCGAGTTAAGTTGCGGCAAAGAAATAGCGTGTCGCTATATTTGGCATTTCGCGCAGGTGGTTGCAGGTCGTTTTGGTTTTCCGGCAACTGCTCGGTGCGTGGGCACGATCCTTATCAACCGTTTCGTGCTAATCTTAATCGTACCAGTCACAATGGAGTGCCTCCATTGCTCGAATTATTGCAGTCTCAGTTACCTTTAATCTCTTCATGGCTAAATTCTTTTAACACGTTAAGCGCCACGAAAACCTTAGCGTTTTCCCGTAGAGTTTTTCTTTTCTATCAAAGAGAAGCAGGAACGATTGATTGACTTTTGAACATTTCTTTATGAAAACTACAAACGTGGATTTATTAATATTTCAATAGGCTCATATTTCAGTTTAGGTATTACCAAATCTGCTTCATTAATTATTTTTCAAAGAAGTATCTGTACCTTTGCAGCAATTGTGAAAGAAGCAGTTAGGAATTGGTTTGACCCACCTGGTAGTTCTAGTGTTAATTATTTGGCATTGCAATGTTTGAATTACACCATTGTCAACTTAGTTACGTTATTAAACATTTTCATTTCACATTATCTTGTATGTTACGATTGTTTTCTAATCATTGAGAAGCGTACTGACGCTTCAGTCACTGGACTGACATGGCGCTTAACGCGTTAAACAGACAAAGATTGTTTTAGTTTCCGTTTGACTGCAGTTTATTCCGTTCAAATTGATACGAATCGAACGATACGAGCACTCCAGATGGTTTCATAACGTGTCAACAACTCCTACCAATTTTGATGGTAGTCCTAACAATGTTATAACATTTCTTAGACCTTTAATTCCCTTCTCAGTACAAACTCTGTATATTTGGAAGATCTAATAATCTTAAGGTAGTCTTTTTAAAATTCATTAAAATATTTAATATTACAACTGGTGCAATATTGGAGCCTACAAAGTTCAAAGGGTTAATGTTAAACTGAAATCAAGTGTACACATATGTGTCAGTATTCTTGAAGAGATTAACCCGTTAAGTGCGGAATTTAGTTTGAAAAATCTCTTATTGTGCGCGCAATGAAATCAAATAATGAAGTACATACTTGCCAAATGCACTTACGATATATTCTAACGATAAACTAAAGCGAAACGAAGAAGACTGACATGCTTATTTAAAAAATAAATAATTGATCATCGTAAAAGTTAGCATTATTTCGAGTTTTAAGGTGACGCGGATATTCGCCGAACAGAGTTAACTGGTTGATTACAGTATTATTTCTTTTGAACACAATATCGGTGGCTCTTTCTCTTCCTGGATTCGAATTTAATTTATATATTACTGTAATTCACTTCCTGCGATCCTTTCGTCTTTCGCTTCCTGTTTCAGTGAATTCGTCGTAAATTGCAATACTGTGAGAATAAGACATGATTATAACACTGTAACTATTGTGAACATTGGTTTCCTGCTTCTGTTCGCTTCGTGTAGTTAGTATTGTTAATCTTATTACATTTGTTTCCCAGTTGATAGTGATAATTATTTAGGTGTCTTATAAAAATTCTTTCGACTTTCGAGTGCTGTTCAGTTATTGAGAAACACATTTTCTGATGAAACGAAGCATTTCCTTAAATAAAGTTCATTTATTACAACTGGATAATTATTTAATAAATTGCATCAAGAGAATTTCGATTCTCCTTTTTCGCAGTTATTGATACCTTAAAAGCACTGAATATTTGAAATGACTTCGACAATAAATAGTTTCATTTGAATACTATAATGAGCATGTGAAGAACATGTCAAAATGACAGATCTCAGTTTTCTTATTTCCTAATTATTTACATCTTGAAAGTATTAAACATTCGAAAATGATTTGAAAAATAAATAGTTTCATTCGAATACTGTAATAAATGTCTGAAGAAACCGAGAAAGGAGTTATGTATCAATCATATTAAATGATCTGTAATTCTAGTATTGACACCCACTATATAATAACAGAAAGGAATGTGTTTTAAATGTCACTGATGTTCTGTTAAATGAAATAGCATAATTTTTAATACGTGCCACGATGCAGTTTACCATTCTGTATAAGGAAGTGTTAATCTATTCATACCCGGAGGGCTCTAGATTAAGAGATATTTCAGTCCGACTATCGAATACGTACATCTGTGCATTCAGGCTGAAGGACGTACTTTTCATCATCAACCTTAAGATGGCAAGCGTTCCACTCGTAGTGGGAGAACGTGTGGAGTGAGAGTAAAACACTGGCTGGAAATATTTTACTGTACGGACGCACCATTTGTCTGGGACGTTGTTGGTTTTCATCATAAATGAAATTAATGTTCTCGATAGCAATATTCTGTTGTATAAAGTACGACGTGTAGTAATTGCTTTGATGTTCTGACTAGAAACAGCGACGGAGGAATCATTTATCCTTTCTAGAATTATAATATGCTTTCGGTTGTCATTCTTAAGCACGCGTGTCATAATAAACGTCGTTAAGAACGATTTTATTAACTTCTAATTGATGAAAAGAGTTACAGAGTAATAATATAAATGTACATTGAAAAATAATAAATAAAGAATTTATATAATGAAGAAATTACCATTTTTCTATTAAGAAAAAAATTTTCTATTATTACTCTTAATATGTGTATATTAACTTTCTCCTAAGATGTTTTATAAATGAAAACGATCGTGTAAAGAATGTTTTCGTTATTTAGTTTAAAACCATTTCAGTTTAGAAAAAACCATTCGAGCGACAAAAGTATCGAGAAATTTCTAAAGAAAGCTGAAATTTGCTTATCGAGTTTTATACATCGAAAGTAGTAGTATTATAATATGATACGAAGTTCGTCGTTTCATTTTAGAATTTGAATGATCTTCTTCCGAATGATCCTCGTGCGCGTTTAAGTTTCAACGGACCCCAAAACGCCGAAGTAGTTCGATCGAATGCAAATATTTTACTTTCTCTCAAGATTTCTACGAATGACATTTTGCGCAGTATGAGGAACTCAGTGAACATACGATGCGGTGGAGAAGATTGATGACAGATTGCAGATAAATATTTGGCAGAGGCTATCTTGATCTATTAAGGCAATATGAAGAAAGCAAACATGAATAAAAGTATAAAGAGTCTAAAGAAACTACTTTCAAATGTCGTTATGAATATTTTAATAGTTAAAGAGCGGTACAGTGAAAATTATAAGCAGCAGGATTTCAAGATTATTTAATTTCATCAATTTAGATTTTTATAGGTTATTATCTATGGTCGTAATTTTGTAGCTTTTACAATTTAATCTTTTATCTTTGTATGATATCTACTTTTATATACAAGAAAACCTTTTTATAATTTTTATAATTTAACATTTGTAATTAATACTTCAACGCTTGCACAATGAATCGTTCAATGACATTGATTTTACTAAATAAAATTTTTAGTGTAGAAAGTTTCCTTTATTTTCTTTTATTCGAAACCAATCTCAGTTATATCTTTTCCTTTGGTTACCTTAATTATATAGACTGCTGCACTGCCACCTTGTTACGATCGCGACGCTTGTCCTTCCACTGCATTCCCTTCTGTCTATATTTTGTTTATCCTTTTGCTTCCCGATGATTTAATCCTACGAAGCAACAAGGCCAATCTTTGATGCAATTTCACAGAAAGTGTAACACTTCAGATATCGTAAGAAGGTGAAGGTTACTTCGCTTTACTTTTATATCAACTTTTTGGGAAATATATTAGAAACAGCAAACTTGCGCAGGGAAATATTTCGATTGAACATAGTCACCAAAGTATTTCAACGATCTTTTAGTTTGATTTTCAATTACGGTTATGTTCCGATTAAATTTAATAAGAATTTCGAATTTTATTGTCGCCAACTATGACCTCACTTTATACTTTATCATTATAGTTTATCATATCAAGTAAACTTGTTTCCTTTCACTTTTATCAATTTATCCTCGCAGACTCGAAAGGGTGCAGTAGGAGCGACTTTGTTCTTGAGATTCGTGTACCGTGCATGATGAAGGGTCCCTCTTTTGCCCGAGGCGCCGTAGAAAGTTGACGCACTCGATTTTGCGGTTCGAAATCGACTTAAAGGTCGCCTTCGTTTCGGAGGAAAGCGATTAACCGTGTAAAATGTGATCGTTCAGGTTTACATTCTTTATGTTCCTTTGTTATTTGATTCTCACTGAAGGAATTTTATTAATAACCAGCAGGTTCGTTAATAGTTTAATTAGATCAACTGGAGATTAGTCACCAAAAGTAATACTAAACATTATTTAATAGCACGAACCTGCAGGTTTAAAAAAATCAAAAGATACTTGTATCATTTATCTAAAATGTAACAATGCTTTCATTTACACCAAATTGGAAATTTAAACAATATTTAAAAATTTCGTAAGATACTACTGCTTAAAAAAAATATATTTGTAATATAACTATACTTGTAAAAAAATGATTATTGTTCTGTAATATGGGCTTTATCATTTTCTTGTACCCTGCTGCATCAAATTAATATTATTTCTATATTTGACACTGCAGATTACTTGCAAAAATATTCAGTACCAGTCCCGCGTATATTTTTCGATACTTTCACGTGTAAGTATAATGTGAACGCCCTGTATACAAAGAGAAATTATTAAGTATAGAAACGTGGTGAGTGCAAGAAAGTAGAACAAGTGTACCAGAAGCAGTTGGGGACATCAACTTGGTCTACATTTATTATTCACGTCATTGTAAAAGACAATTGTACATTACGTGCACGACATTGTTAGTAGAATCATTGTCTTGAACATGTTCAATGATTCTGTAGTGTGTTAGCAGAATTCACGTTACATAAAAATTCAACTACTCCAAGTTCAACGACTTCAACAAACTCATTTAGGTAAATACTCGGTAAATTTCCGAATGATTTTATTGCCAGCAGTTTCTCCTTCATTCTTGCATAATGTTTTGATTCACTCTTGCTCGGAGAAATTGTTCTGCACAGTCCTTTCGAATTTCTCTAAATTTATGACTATGACACGTGATTTTGAACGAACTCTGTTTGAAGTAAGAAATTTACAAACTGTGAAATTTATTGGTACCTTTGAATCCCCATTTTGTCGGTATTACTTTACTTTGGAAAGAGGGGAAAAGTAGAGAATTCGGAAGATTTATTGAACGGAATATTTATCATACATCGGAGAGATTCAGTGACTAGATCGTTAATTTAATCTTATTTCCCCAGAGAAAACTGATAGTTCCTAGTTAATTAGAAGTTTTTCAACTGTCACGAAAGTAAATGCTTTCCGATTCGAATGAACTATGTGCGCTCCTCGTTTTACATTTATTTTACAACCGTTCACTAAGAATAAAAAGCGTAATGATACAGAGCATGACTGATATCTCATGACACACAGCGAATATTAATAGCTTCATTCAGTGACTGATTTTAAACACTAGTACAGAAAGAAAGTAATTTAAACGTCTGTCAATAAGAGGCAGGGATTTTGGAATTCGAAGAATATTCTTCAGGAAGTCGTCACAGTAGAAAAGTATTGGATCGAACAGAAAGTTACGTTGATAAATTTAAAGAAAAATGATCATAGAACATACATTTTAGATTGGGAAATACATGTTTTTTTAAATAAATGGTTACCATATTATTTGATATAATTGTTCTTCACGTGGAAGAAGTGGAGAAGTCCTCGAACAAACTGCCCAAATTTATAAAAATAAAGCATCAAGTTTCATCGACAAATTTAAGGAAAAAGTAAATATTTATTTAAAAACAAAATTAATTTCTCCATCTAAAATAAATGTCCCATGTTATTCGATACAATTATATTTCACCCCTTTAGTAAAAGGTGGAAAAGTCCTTAAAAAGAATTACCCAAATTTATAAAAATTAAAGGGAAAGTTTCATCAATAAATTTAAGAAGGAAGTAAATATTTATTTAAAAACAAAAATTCATTTCCCAATCTAAAATAAAGGTCCCATGTTATTCGATACAATTATTTTTCACCCCTTTAGTAAAAGGTGGAAAAGTCCTTAAAAAGAATTACCCAAATTTATAAAAATAAAACAGAAAGGTTCATCAATAAATTTAAGAAGGAAGTAAATATTTATTAAAGAAAATAATTATTTCTAAATCTAAAATACATATTCCATGGTTCGACACAACTGTTTTTCACTTTTCTAGTAAAAGCTGAAAAAAATACGAAGTCCTTGAAGACATTGCTCAAATTCACAAGAATTTCACCCACACGATTCAACGTGATAGTGTATTTACGAAGTAGGCGGCAGAAGTCGCCGAAAAATTTGCTTGCGAAACGCAGATGCAGAGGAACCGGTGTGAAAGGATCTCGTAGATCGTTTTACGGGGCCATCAAGGACCACGCCTTGGGTTTCGTGAACCAGTTTTTTTAGGTCGCTTCAATATATTAATGTTTATCAGTGGTTCGAGTCATCTCGATTAAAAGGATCGAATTTCGGCGTACAGGTTTACGTAATCCGCCTGCCGTTTCAAAGTTTATTATAAGACCGCGTTTTATTTGTTAGTTTAATCGATTCTTTACGACATCCTAAAAAGTCTCGATTTCTTGCCCCATTTATTTCTGTCTGATTTTGATAGACACGTCTATCTATTGCCAGTTCTTTTTTCAATCAAACTATTAACGTGTTCCTCTATGCAGATAATTAAAATCTTTGATAGAAGTAGAACAATATATACGCAAGAGAATTGCATAATACTCATTTAAATAAATTTGTCAAGTTACGTAACCCAGTTGTTAGTCAAGATTTCAGAACTAAGCTGTCAAATTTATAGACACGTATGCAAATAAGAAAGTTGATATGTTTGTGAGTTGCGAGACGCTGAAAACAACTAATAATAGCAATATTCGATAAAAAATCAATGAGAAATTAACGAACAGTGAGACCTCGTTTAACGCTGCTCCAGTTAACCATGTTTCGGTGCAATGTGCTTGGGATTCTATGTTTTTATTTATATATTTTTATTAATTTTTTTCCAGAATCGCAATATTCACGGAATATATGTTGCAAAATGAAACAAAAGAGAGTGGTGTATTTTTTTGTTCACTGTCCTGTTTCCCCTATCTGCTTTTTTTACGTGTTATGACCTCGTTTAACGCCGTCTCGTATAGCTCTTGGTCTTTTTGGAACGTATCCCCTGCATTGGACGGGGTATTGCTGTATTTATTTATACCCGGTGGTTATTCGAAAATATTATCACTGAGCATGTGAGCCACTGTTTATCGACGACAATTAACCCTTTGCGCCCCTATGTCGAGTGTGACCCGACATCAGTTTTATTCACAGGTGTGCTTCTTGGTCAGGATATTTTTAAAATACAATATATCATTACGCTATTTCCAATATTATTAACAGAAAGAATTGTTTACACTGCTTTCTACAAACTAACTATTTTCCAAAGTGCATATTAAATAAAACATTGCTATTAATACAGAGTTATCGAGATAAAACTACAAAAGGAATTCGAAGTGCAAAGGGTTAAGATTGTTTTGTAATCTGTTTGAGTTCTGAGAAAATTTCTCATGGAAAATGAACGATAAATATAATTAATAGATAAATAAATTTATTCTGCTAATTATCCTGCCTATACGACTATTATCCTAATATTATGTCCTAATGGTATCGATTTATGAATAATATGTGTAACGATTAATTCGAGTAATCGATATTATTTACACTATTACAAATAATCAATGTTATATACACTATCACAGATAATCAATACTATTTATACCTATTACTCATTATAACCGTTTATTTGTGAACTGTATCTGTTGTGGGTGATCAGTTCATTCACGTGTGTGTCATTTATAACTTTCACATTCGGGCATTCTCCCTATATTCTTAAAACCTATCGATGACTAACAGGTGAACGATCCTTGCTAACATCCGTGTGTAACCGTTGCTTCTCGGAAATCTTCATCAGGAAACTATTATGGACGTTACAACGACTTCTTCGTCAATCCACAGTTGTGTGTCCAATGTTTGGGCAATAAGAAATTGGTCAAAATTTAAATACACGCTTATCAAATACAATTATTGGGAGAACCCTTTGTGGACGAAGATTTCTTATACTATTCCAAATCTTTCATAGAGAAAGTTAACTTGTAAATAAAACTCTAAAATTCCAGCGGAAAAAAAGAACTATCCACTGATCTCTTATTATTTGAACAATTCAATTATTTCTTTGCAACTTTGTATTCTAAATACGGAAACTTGATGTGACATTCATCTTTAAAGGATTAAAGGTTAAATTCACGTTCATACCCAAAGGTTAACGATAAAGTACTTAGTTACGAAAGAAATCCTAGAAGAAGGGGTTGCAAACAAGCTTCGGTTACTCGAGGAAGTTCTCATTATTATCTCGATGCAAAAAATGGATTGAAACTGTAAAAATACATATTCATCGCGTCTTATTAGAATATTTCGCAGCATCTTCAAAGATTTTCGAAGAGATTTTCATGATTTCGCAGTTACGTGTCGCAAAGGGTTAAATGAATGCAGATTGCATCGGATAGCGAATCGGGTCATCGTGGTCCACAGAACTTTTCGTCGATTCAAGTAATCATTACGACCAAGGATTCGCAATTTCTCCCGCCATCATCTCCAGAGTTGCGTCTCGAAGAGCTGGTTAAGTGAAACCACGATGCCACGGATCACGGAGTCAAACAACGCGGAAAATCGTTAATAATCGCATGAATTATTCACAGCCCTTAATCAGTCGGCTGTTGCCGACAAAATCGCGATCACCGAGATCGGTGATAATCGTTTCTCGAGTCGGTAGTTTCGCAGTCACGGTTAACCTCTTGCGCTGAGCAGACGTGTCACGCACATTGAGGTGCTTTTGTTCTAAAATTGTCAATGATGTATAATGCGCGTCGATAGTCTTGTTGCATTGCACATCTAGATTGTTTCCAAATGTATCGCTCTATAAAATTATTAACACTAGTAAAATTTCGTAACATTTTTAAAACATTTAGTAAATGTTTCCGTCGATTTTTATTGATGCAATAACACAAATGTGTATTTCAATTGTCTATCTTTGAACCTCTAATATCTAAAATCTAAAGGAACGAACGTCAATTTTTCTGGGACTAATAAAATAAACTATAGAATAAATGTTTGTAAACTTAGTATTATTAAGCAAAATAACTATACATTTCTTTGTAAAATAAGTAAACACAAACTCTTTTGTCTGAGACTCTGTCGAGCCACTGAACAGATTATCAGCATTAGGGATTAATAGTTTGATGTCACATTAAATTGGCTTGGCAATTGGAAGAAATTACAATAGTTGAATGTTTGACTTGTAATAGATTCATGTATCAATAATAGGTATATAATATATGAAGCATATAAGAATTATTGACTTAACTTTAATAAATTCAAATATTTTAAGAACTTCGCCGTAACTCGTTCTATATAAATATACAGTTATTTATATAAGTATATATAATTAACAATATTTAATATTCATTCATTTATAACTGTTTATTATTATATTTTATTGTTGGTTATAGTCAATTATATTCAACTATTATCAATTTTTATTTAACTAACACCTCTGGTACACTTGATCGGCGCGTAATGAAAAACTACATTAACTTTTTCACAAATATTGTCATGCAGATTGAGATCCGTTTTTCTTTTCAACTGATTATAATTTTGTCTAGCTGAATCCATAGATGGCTGTCATTGCCAATTCTATTTTTAATATATATTATACACTGTGGCCGATTTGGCGGTTTTAAGTAAAAATTAAAAACAGCTATACATATATAATCACATTTTGTCGAAAATATTCGATGTACAGGTGTTTTTAATTTTCACCACCTAAAATGGCCAAAACGGCCACTGTGCGATCTGTTTACACGTTAGTACAAGATGAAAATTGATGACGAATTAAAATTTTTAGTAATATAAATAATTAAATAATAATATGACTCAAGAAATATGATACAAAACCATTAATAAATAATTCTAATACCATTTGCCTCTGTTATAATAAGATAAATAATGCTATATGAAACGCTCTACATTCTCGCAGCGGTCAACGTGTTAACGGGGTGGATAATGGGAAAAGAGGCTTGGCCACGCGGATCCTCTTGAACCGTTACCCATGTCGGAAGTCGAGCGGTAAATGTAGGATCAAAATTCAGATGCAAATAGAAATAGGAACCCTGTCGAAATCCAAGGACAATGGTAGCTGACCACCAATCACGTTAGCCGTCAACGAAGCGGTCTACCTTCAGCGAATCGAAAACTACCTCTCACCGCGCGCTGCAAGCGTAGGACAAGCTTCTTCGATATTTTGCAGCGACCGTTGTTACGCGCGATTGCGACACTATTCGTTTCCTTTTATTCAACATTTTGAATCCCCGGCGACATTCAGCTTTTACATCATTTTACATCGATTGCGACATTATTATTCTTGTTTTTTTTTTAGTGAACCTTTCGAATTTCAAATGAGATTCCTTTCATCGAAAATACTTTCTTATGTATATTGGGATAATAAATCTGTAATATATTTATTGGAAGTGTCCAGTTTATAAATAAGTATCTTTTTTGATACAGTATTGGTTTGAAGATTGTAGTAACATTCAATAGGATTATTAACATCTCATGGGATAATTGAATTTTATGTTTCTGTTGGTGATACTGAGTACTGAATTATGAAAATGGTACTTTCCAATAATATGGTTGATCTTTCGGATTTTGTTATTGCGTAGGGTTTTATTTACATTGTAATGATTTTTTGATCAATTACTCTGTTTCATACGTGTTCTAGCTTTGAATTTAAATCGCCATTTAAGGATCTTATGTAATGTATATGAATCTGTAAATCCTTTTTCAGTAATATGAAAAAATGTACATTTTTATCTAGAAAGATGTTTTGTATTTTAGTAGTAATTATTCAGTTGATTTTTGCATGAAACTATTTTATAAATTATCCTGAATAATTTGAATTGCTGTTACATTATAAATAAATATGTTTAAATTATTATTTCAAAGTGAAACATGTAAAAGGGAATTAAAATAAGATAATTTCTACACATATTTTACAAGTGATTTTGAGGGTTAAAAATGGTAAGAGAAAATCTTGTTGCACCACACGATCATAGATCAAACCGTTTTCCTGTAGGACTCATTAAGAGAGGTTATAAATCATCTTTTCTTTTCAGTACGGAAAAGGAAACAACTCATCAACACATGTGACGCTAGCAATGATTTTTCACATTGATGCAACAGTAATCTCTCTTGGTGCTCGGTAGTAGAACCGTTAAAAACTTTCTTTAAACATTAGTTTTCAATGAAAAGTAAGATTTTTTCTTGTTCAACGTGTACATAATCCTCCATTTTCATTTTTAATTTTAAGTACCCAAGTAAATTTTACAATTATTGTTTCATTTCACAGATATTTTAATGAAATAATTCCTTATGTTCATTTCTTACTTTTAAACTTACTTGCATGATATACATTAAAATCGATCGTTGATGGTGAATAAGTTTGGTATGAAAATCTGGTGTCTGAAGTGGTGCTTCAAGACAATCGATTTTGCAAATTCTCCAGACACGGATACTACTGATTACAATCAGAGTATGCTAATATTCCGTTACTAATCCTATTGTTTGTGTACATTACAAAGTAAAGAGAAATCAACAGGCTCTAAAGTGTTTCCGCTTTTTAATTTTTCAAATTCTTGCACAATTTTCGTTTGAGTTGTGTGCAATCTTCAAAGCATATCTTCACAAATAAAAGGTAGAATATTTTTGATGATCTTGTTCATAAAAAAATGCAGGCAAGACATTGAAAAGAAATGAAAAATTTGACCAATTAAATGACAAAACATTAGAATCCTCTAATTTCTCTATCAAACAGATGAATAATGGTACACATGATTTACACATTATTCGTTGTATCATTAATTCATTCATTTTATCATATGATTTTTCCATGAACTTTTCGACACGAGTTCAACCTTTCTACGAAACAAATTTCTCTTGCCCTTCCTCTTGGCAACACTCAAATTATACTCTTGTGTTCCGAAGAATATACCTAGTGTGCGAGAAACCTGTATTCCATTTTTTTAATTGCTCTTCCACGAAGAAGTGTTTTCATTGCGGGTTCGGTGATAAATTATGGATCCTACCATGTCGGATTACGGAACAAGCTATTCCACGAAACTATGTAACTCTTCGTATGCTCGGATGGTGACGCAAACGAGCTGTGCAATTTTATCTTGCACATTAAAATTGGAATCTCTTGTTTTCGTTGTATGTCTAAACACCGTGTCGGACCAATTACAATTGCCATTTCGTGTTTCTCAGCTGTTACACATTGGTTTGCATGCTCGTAATCATAGGAGATGTATTCGAAATTGATAATGATAGGAGTCCGATCGATGATTCCTTCAGCTAGCAACGATTTCGTTTCGTGTCTTCGAATTACGCAAATAAACAGCTAATTAATAGTTACATTGGAAAGCCAGCGATATGTCGAGAATCTTGTTTCTTTTTACACTCACTCTGTTGGAAATTGAATTTTTATTAAACGTTTGGGTTTATTTAATTTGATTTAACTTGATTTTGTTTGATTTCATTTGATTTTATTTGATTTTATTTGATTTTATTTGATTTTATTTGATTTTATTTGATTTTATTTGATTTTATTTGATTTTATTTAATTTTATTTAATTTTATTTGATTTTATTTGATTTCAATTGATTTTATTTGATTTTATTTGATTTTATTTAACTTTATTTACTTTCATTTAGTTTATCTTAATTTTATTTTATTCCACCATATTTTATTTAATGTTATGTTATCTTATTTTATTTTACTTTACTTCATTTTATTTATAAATTAACGCCAACACATTTTTTACGACTGTTGTAATTATACGTCATTTCAAATTCTGTTCCTGACCATTGCTGACGCAACTGTACATTCCAATTCTGTATTTGGTTATCGATGACATAAGATGAAATAATTTTTTTCGTTGTCGTTAAATTACAATATTTAACGGGAAATATGTTAAGAGAAACGTCAAAATAATGTCAATAGGGAATATATTAAATAACAATCGAAATAGGTAACTAATATTAGAAATAAAATACATGGTATGGGTAATTTATTCGAGGTATTCCGAATGAGTAGATTTACTGTGTATTACTCATTTTTGTCCAATGTAATGATACATTATACATAAATAATGATAGAAAATTCCTAATGTTATGATAGGTATCTGCAATTTCTCCTAATTAGAGTTTAACGTTCAGTAGCACGTACTTGTAAATGCTATAAAAAATCTTACTTATAACTATAGGAACTTTGCAGAGGGAAAGTACAACCTGACACTTTCGAACGTACAATAAATTCCGAAATAAAATATTATACTACAAAATGAACCAAAATTTGAGCCAAAAACCAAATATCTCCTGATATTCGATTGACACATGAAAATAACATTACAATTCCTTAAAAATTCCTCGAAATATCGAAACCAACTAAATACCAAGAAAAAATCATCTCTAAATCCTTAATATAACCAATAATCATCGAATATTAAACGTTTCATTCGAAGTCACTGGAGCACAATGTTGTTCCCATTCCAACGTACAGGTTTCACAATATCGAAATAATTAGACAAACCATTGCATTGTCTTCATTCCTGCCTTCACCTTTTATTCATAAAAAAGAGGGTGTCGTTCAAATGCCCAAGAAGGTCGGGATATTTTTTAATTAGTCACAAGGGCAGTGTTAAAGGATTGCGTAACGATTTGTATAATTTTCGTGTTTCGACCTTGGTGATCGAATAAAGTTCCCCGATTCGGAATCGAGGTGAACGTAACGCGACTGTGCACCTTGACGCAGGGACTTGATAACTTCCCAACGAACTGATGGCTCTGATAACAATCCCGGATTGGGTTAACCTTTCGCCGTTGCCAGCCAGATGCACTTTTTCGAACGTGTATACATACGTAAGTATGCATATGCGGTCAGAGTATGCAGATCCGAGCTGCACTGACCAAGTCGAGCCGAATAAAGAAAAGTATTTTCCGATGCAACGTTTCGAAACTCGAGGTGAAACGTAATTGCAACGTAGGAAGCGGACGCTAATGTCTCGGTATTATTCAAAACGATAATTGTTTTACGCGCTTCGTGATTTTTCAACGGCAACCGCCCGTTCGTCGGAATTGTGCAACCCGCCTACAACGTTCGCGAAGGTTTTAGAGATCGCTTGTTATTTTATTGAACGTTAACCCTTTGACCTGCAATATCGTGGCGGACTCGCGATAAAGATTTCAAATCGAATTTGACAAAACTAAGAGTGGTTTATTCGTTTTTTAAAATACAAGTTAAATATTATATTTCTGTCAACGGTTGTTAAGCTTTGAAGTAAACATGTACATAGAATAAGTATCAAAATTGATTTGTTTTCTACCTTTGTTTCTTTGTTGCTTTTCTCTTATCGATCGTTAAGCTTTGGAGTAAATATAGACATAGAGTAAGCAAGAAAATTTGTTTCTTTTCTACTTTTCTATTGTCAATTGTTAAGCTAGAAGTAAATATAGACATAGATTAATCACCAAAATCTGTTTCTTTTCCTAATAGATCATTAATGATAAAGTAGTCGTATCGATCATAGTTAAGAAATAAATCATAAGGCAGGGGGTTAACGTTCTGTAGACTTCTTTTAATTTAACCTTATCAAAACTATTGTGATACGTGTGTACCAGTTAACACTAAAACTATCGGACGAATGAAATTGACACACTGGAGAATTTTTGTTTTGCAAGTACTATGAATTTAAATTATAATGTGACAATAAGTCAGTAGAGCCGACGGAGTAAAAGAGGCTTGAAGTTCACATTCAAGAAGAATGTTGGTGTAAATTGTTCAGTTATTTTGCAATACAAAGATTCATCATTTTAGTAGATAATATGAAACATAAATGCATAGAAACCCACAGTAAATCGAAATCGTGGTTATTTTCATGCAAAATCGCGTAAATCGAAACTAAATTAAAATACGCATAGCTTAGTCAGTCACATATTTAATGAAATTTATTGATTTCAACGTAAAATAAAAGTGAAATACCATGAAAAACATAAAAATACCAATTCATTCGTGAAATGACAAATATATAAAATAATAAGCACATAATTCACTTTATAGAAACGAGAAATATAAAATCCATAAAAAGTGAAATCAAAAGTTGAACCAAGAAACCTGTACAATTTTATAAATGTTATACAACGCACGATTAACCTGTACAATTTTGTAAATACTAAAAATGCCACTGAGCTTTACTGCGCTAATTCACATGAATGATTCTTGTGTACATACAAAAAGGGGAATTCTCTCTTTTATAATAAAGTTAATGTCAATGTTGCCAATCGAATGGAATTCAAAATATAATATAGAAATCTGTGCGCAGCAGGAATGTGTTTTCTCGACATTTCCCTTTTTTAAATCTGTTACTTCGTAAACCGTGTAAAAGCGAAATCGTGTAAATGAAGCACCGTGTAAATAAAGTACCGTGTAAATCGGTGGATAGGTATGTTTCCAACGAGAAAACTGTTTCTATGGTCGAACGCAGTCGCAACGGAAGCGCCGTCACCGGTATTCCCACGGTTCTTCCTTGTTAGCGCTCTCCAGGGATGAAAAAGTCATCTCTCGGCTATCCGATAGAGTGCTTTCGAATCGTTCCACTCGATGTGAAGCCGGTGGACAAAAGTTTCGCAAAAAATTCGCTGACCGTTCTTGGGAAACGCCGCGGAGACGTTATTTTGCAGTCCTATTTGCCGTAGTTAGCTCAGTTCGGCGAGGCATGCTTAAGGTTGCTCGACTTCGGCTGCATGCTTGACTAGGTAACGTGACGTGAAACACCGACTTTTACTTTCAGCGTCGATTCTACGTGTGTCTTTAGGCAGATAAGGATGAAGGAAACCGGAACGGCACAGCGTACCGAGAAAATCGAGCCTTTCGGCTAATTTGTACAATTCCCTGATAAATGCGACCCTATTATTGGGCCCTTTTTGTTGCGTCGATTCGGGTTGAAACAAAAAATTTCTTATTTATCACTGTCAACAATTTTGTTCTTCTGTGGTGCATGTATCGGTGACTGTGGAACATATTAAAATGTCATGAGTTAAATACTATTAGACATCAATGCAATATTTATGAAGATTTAGAAGTTAATTTAACATTTTGGTTGCTATTTTTACAACTTAATCCTCGGATAATAATATGGATTGTTAAAGGCTCGTCGAAATGTCATTTCTTCACGACTTCAACACGACTTATAATTTTTATTAGAAATTCATATGAAGATTCGTTTAAAGTGTCACTTTTAAATTGAATTAAGGATAATTAAGGATATAATAAGTATCGCAATATTTTTTCAGGTATTTACAAAACTTACAACGATGAAAAATCGAGCCAGACCAGAAAAGGTCCATATTGTCGGCCATGTTACTGAGAAACTATATTGCCGACGAGGCGTTATACGTTCATTTCCTTGCTGACATCGTAAACAAACTGAATTTTGTTGGATGTGTGAGATATAAGGAAGATAGAGTAATCGTTATGAAGAATTTTGACTTTTTAGATTCTGCTTTATTGATGGAACTACTCCGATTGCTTAGAAGTTTTGATAAGCGTTTACTTGGCAAACTGTTAAACAGTTTTAAGAAGATACAAAATATGCTGCTGTTTTTCAAAGAGTGGTTGCTGGAATATCTTATAATGCTTTTAACCCTAGAACTACCAAGCATTTGATACGATTGATATGTAATCGTTATGAAAATGGTAACAATCGATTTTTCTCGGTTTCTTCAGATATTCATCATAGTATTCAAGTGAAACTATTTATTTTCCAAATGATTTCGAATATTTAATGCTTTGAAAATATCAATAATTGCGGAACAAAAAGTTCTAGTGTTAATAATGGTACTATAGGTTCACTTATGAATGTGATAGGTTATCTTCTCAGGCAACAATGATTTCTCTAATTTGTGTTAATAAATTAATAAGTAACTATATACATAAAACGACCAAAGAATGAATTCAATTCAAAAACTGGTGACGACCAGAAAAACTGACTCTACATTTTTCGATGTAAGATGATTTATAAATTACGACTTTTTTAATGTAGGAAGGAAGTAACAATTATAAGAATATATTTCAATATCGAGATAAATATACAAATTTTTGAAATTCCTTTGCAATTTATTGTACAAAGTGAAGGTAATTGAAAGAATAGAGGTAATAGTGTTTCAGTGGCAGTTCTTGGTAACATTGGCAACGTGCTGGAAAATTGTAGTGACCGTCACTATCCGGAAAATTATGTTCAACTACTCAGAAAGGATATAATCAACATACAGTCAGCTCCTTATTCCGTGAAAGTTTCCTTCTGTCTGAAACAGTAGTATCTTCCATATTTCAATGACTTTTCGTTCATGCAATCTGTCTTTTAATTAATTCGTCAAACTTGTTGCTTTAAAAATCAAGATCTCAATTTCCGTTTCCTTTATCGTATAAAATACAATTTATAATTCCAGGAGAAACGAAACTTCATCATTGAAACAGTAAAGTATTCAGATAGTTTCCACATCACTATAATTTTTGGGAAATTAGGAAAATTACCCTTCAAATATCTGCGACTCACAAAATGTTGTTAGAACAAGCAAAAAGTTTGTTATAAGTATGAATAGAACAACGAAAATACAAAGTACCTTTCCTTATTTTTTTAATAATTATAGTAAGTCTTCTTACTGTACACGTATTAATTGCTAAGTCGAAATTGTCCAGAAATAATAATTAACTGCTAATAACACAAGTTGGTCGGTACATTCTTTTCCTGCAAATGTATTCATTGATCTGCTCGTGATTCGACGGAGTCGAAGATATTGAACGACTAAATCATGAATTTTCTGGGGTACGGTTTATTGTTGTTAGACACGGAAGGGGTATACATAATTTAAGATGAGTATCGGTTGTCCGCTTTAATGGTGGAATATTCTCTTCTCAATTATCGTGGATGATAACTGACCGGCAAATCGATCCATCGAGTCTTTCATGTTCACTCGAGCTAATAGTGAATTATGCAAATGAGTGGTTAATTAGTATTCTTTTCTTGCTTCGTAAGGTATGATAAGCACGCGATTGATTGATGCCAGTCATTGTGTTAGTTTATAACTCTAATTCTGATGTACATGATCCTGTTGCTTTCATTGTAACACGTTTTCTATTAACAACTTTTACTTTCTTAAATATACTAATCATTACTTGTGAATTTAAAATTCTTAAAAATCATATAGAATTGAAATATGTCGTTTATGAGAATTCTTCCAAAAGTTTATTGAATTTTATTAATATATTTCCTATGAGACGCATATAATATTTATTATAACTACAAGATAGAAAAATGTTTACCATATTGTGCACCTATTATGTAACAAAATTGAAACCACCTTCACTACAATATTAACCCTTTGCACACGAAAGTTCTTCCCTAGAAATATGCAACATTTTTCAATGAGATATAAACAATATTCTTTAAAACTAACAAATAAGAAAACGTAAATAAGTTTAGAAACAAAGCTACTTTATTTGAATATTTCACATATTGATATATTATATAGAGTATAATATTACATATAAGACAATAATTTTGCTATACCAAATCTAGTGGTGACCGAGAGTCGTCTCTCGAGTGCAGAGGGTTAAATAATAATCAACATTATTCCGATACATAGTAAGACAATTTAAAAACATCGATATATACAATAACTCGATTAATAACGAAGATCGGTTCACATTTATTACGACTAATAACATCAATTTTATCTAACGAACCTTTATTACCAACAGAAGATTACTATTCATCAAGACCACATCTGCAGCGTTAACTTCAAAGAAAGTTATTAGACACTCATTTCGCGTTTCACAATTCAGGAACGTATTGCGCAAGAGCCAATTTCAAAGAAGGCACGAAGTCTTCGTACGTATCGGACACGATAATTCCGCTCGAGGCTTCACTTACGAATCTATTCCTCTAATTCCTTCCTGAATTGGTAATCACTTTTCGATAGAACGATTTTCATCTGCTTCGGAAAAAAACTCGAATATTGACCAAGGGAAAGTCGATCGTCTCTATTTCGCGTGCCGATTCCCTGCAAACATTGCGAAAAATACGGGGCACGGTTGTTTCCTCAGTCCGTTTGACTGACGTTATAATTATCCATCGGATCATTAGAAATCTTCATTTCATTTCTGCAGAATCGTCCGCGATTCCAATCGAATAACGTTTCTACGTTACTGGCAACGATCATTCAATCATTTCGCGCGCGTAGCCAAACTTGTTACGTGACGCGACTTTCTTCGCGTATTCCCTTCGTTCTTGCTCCAATTACATTCAATTAATGCTCCAACGAAGATCATCAAATAATATCGCAGGTGTTTTTCAAAGGACGGCGTCGGATGTCTTCATAACGACGCTTGCGAAAGGAATATTGATTGCTCTCGCGCAACAGAAATGCTGATGCAGGTCCCTTTATCCGAGTAATCGTCGCGTTACTGTCGCATTATGGAAGTAGGTAACGAGAATTGTTGCGTTCGGATGCATCTTAAGTTGTGCCCCTTGCATTTAATTAAACCGGCACGCCAGAGCTCGTAGTTTCGATTAACCCCTTGCCTTACGATGACGCGTGAGACTCGTGAAGATTTCGAACAGAGTTTGACGAGCATGGATATTAATTTGGAATTCGAATTATATATTATTCTTTAATTATCAATTACTTGTTCTTTTTCTTAATAAATTATTAATTAGAATGTAGGCGTATCGATCATAGTTGACAAATATAATTTGATAAGTCTCAATTGCATTTACGTTTTCTAATATGAATGAAATATTACTTCTGTATTGTCAATCGTTAATCATTACAGTAAACTTAATATAGAATAAGTTTTAAATTCTTTGCTTTTTCTAAGGAATTATTATGGATTAGGAAGTTGATGAATACTTTATTATTGTCTCTATATATCCGTTTTAATTTATTTAATCAAAAGAAATCAAAATAGTTGTCAAATTGAGATAATCCTAATTCCAGCCACAGGCAGACAAATATATAGTGTTTAAAAAGATAAGTTGATTAAACTATTATTTCTTTCGAAATGCATGCAACAAGGCTATGTGCCGAGAGGATAAACGAAAATATTATAAAACTATTGAAAATCGAAGATATTGTCACTTTGTTCTTTACTTGTGAAAATACCATCGTTCGTTGCGCCCACCTTTTCCGTTCACGTGCTAGTAAAACTATTATCACTTTCCACCGTGTATCGATTACCGATGAAGTTCGTTTCCTAGCTTTTGTTACATGCACCAATAGTCATTTCTCTTCTGCCATTGCCACCTGCAGCGTTCATAAAAATATTTCGAAAAATATTTGCAACAGTTCCCTATAAATACTCGACTATTTCGTAAATAATGACGGGAGAAAGTTGACTACATGTCGACTTCGACTAAATACAACTGAGTTGTAAGTGGAAAATTTTTGGAAAGTATAATTTATGAAATACAAGTGATAAACGGAATAAGTAACAAAAGGTACAACGATACGAAGTTACTCTATAAAATCAACAATTTTGTATATTCTATTGATGGATGTATATGTATATGTATAATTCTATTAATTTATTATTAATTTACTAACATTAGAAGATTATATGAAATTATGCAATCGCAATAAACAAACTTTATGTTAAAAATCTAAGTAAAAAATTTTTTAATCATTATTACTCGTTCATTTCTTTCACACTGTTCATTTAAAAAGTTTAAGTGATATGGCAGGAATTTTAAAAGGATACATTTGAATAAATTTGAAAGAAGTAATGAAATCGAAAGTAAAACGTTCAGAATAGATATTTTATCATGGAATAAATTTATTTTAAACGATATTATATAGATATGCAATTTTTAAGTTGATCGCATATACTACCAGTGATATAGTCATTTAAATTATAATTCAACTATAAAAAATGATTGATCGCATTGGACCAAGTGGAAGAGAAAGTATTTTATAAATTTTATAAATTATTCTTAATTTCAAGTAATGAATAATAATTGTCTTTTTCATAATATTAGTAATTTTTTAAAATATTTCTTGAAACCTTGAAAAGTTAATACTACTTATATTATGTGTACAAAATACAATTATATTTAGATATAAGAAACTATTTATTGACACTATTAATCATAATTATTTAACATTTATGTTCCTACATTTGTCTATATAAATATCAACTACCATAAACATCAGTAGTCTTGCCCTCATTTATTATATAATGTTGTAAAATTTCGTTCATTAATTCGATAACAGTAGCAACGAAAATTTCCTATAAGCAATTCTTCGAAAGGTCACATGTAATCCCTGGATTGCCTTGGACGTTGCTCACAGTCTAAAAAACTAATTGGATCACCTAGTAAAAATGCAAAATAAAATCCAAAAATATTTGATCCATTGTTGAAAAGAACTTGAGCGCAAAACAAGAGGATTTATTTTCATGACATTCAAAATTTCGCAAGAATTTTTTGTAACTTAACCAAGAATTATATTAAATATGTTCACACTCTAAATTTCCAGTGAAAACCAAACGTAAATAAAATTCAAACAGTTTATCGCTAATAACACTTGTTAAATTATTATAAAATATGTGGTATTTATTTATACACGTGAACGCAAGTGTATTATATATACATGATATACAAAAGATACATAGAATCTACTTAGATTATTATTAATATATTTAATTATATTGTATATATTATTATATAATAATTCTGTAATGTGTAATACGTGAACAGTTGTTTAGAAGGGCTTAGGTTGCAAATTTCAGTCGACTTTATGTTATGTGGTTGTCACATTATTTTCCAATATGAATAATTAACGCTGATATTATTTATAAAACAACATTCTATATGTAATAAGTAATAAATTACTGTTTAAGTGTTGAATTATCATTCTTATTTTTCAATTTTGAAGAAATGTAACATAGGCCACTTTTCTAGGCAACCATTCACGTGTATATTACACATAGACACAATCGTACATACTTATTACCATATAATAATCATATATATTCATTAAATTTCAGGTCGACGATTATAAAACCCCTAACGTCAGGGATCGTGGGGCACTGAGGTTCAACAGTAAATCTCCAGAAGAAGCATCCACCAGCCTCCCATTTTCAAGATCCAAATCCCCCAGGGACAAGGCCACGCAATCGAAGAAGTTCACCGAAAGGCGCGATGAAGGGACAAACCATTCCAACACGGAAACGAAATTCGAGTCGAGTAAACGCTCGAATTTCAGAACAACGAAAACATCGGAAAGAAACATCTCCACTGCGGGTGAAATAACGAACAGCTCCAGAAGATCACCCTTAGGTAAAAACATCGACGAAATCAAGAAAGGAGAGCCGACGATCAACAGGAGAAACGGGAAGAGATACTCATCGGACAGTAACGACGGAACGCGACCAAACGACGACAGGAACGTTCTATCGAATCCTCCGGTAGAATTATCCAGGAAAACGTTCACAAGAACGTTCAGTACTTACGAAGTCACTGAAACATTAGACGGCAACGAACCTTCAGTTTTCACTGCTACCACTGAATCCTCGAGATCCAGAACCGGAAGGAAGATCCAGACGACGTTTACATCAAGAGATTTCAAGACTCAAATACCTACCTCCAGAAGGTACAGCAACAGAAACTCTGAGGGTGCCGATCCAACGACAGTTTCGTTGAAAAGATCTGGAGGAAGACGATCAACAACAGAGAGGATCGAAAGAGGCACTAGGTCAGGCAGATCGAAAGTGAGCAACAGAGAGAGCAACGCGATCAGTCGGAAAAATCAAGACACTGTCCTCTCGGAATCCGAGAGTGTCAGGGTTGACATTCCTTTGACGGTAGAGAGCACTGAAAATCCTAGCACTGATGTCACCACGCCGGTCGGAGCTTTCTCGCAGAGGCAGTCGGTGACCGAGTTCAGCAGAAGGTCGGACACTAAGGAGTCTCTTAGAGTTAACTCGAGAAGAGGATCAGAGAGATCGAAGGGTCAAGGACGATTTAACAATTCCGACTCTAATTCGACCGGTAGAAGTTCAAGGAGAGGATCCTCCAAGTTCAATGACAACGCCACAACGGAGACCAGCGAGCAGACCGTTAGCTGGAAGAAGAACGCGATTTCTAGAGAACGTTCGAGGGCTGCGGAAGGAAAGAAGGCCGCTGCGAGCGAGCCGAGGTCTAGATTGAGGAATAGGAATTTCGAGAATAGTGTGAACAGTGCATCGACGGTTTCTGAGCAAGAAGTTAAACGGAAGTCGTCTGGGGATAGGAATCTAGGGGAGCGGAGATCTAGGGTGCCTGAGAGCACTGCGAGATCCGTTGAAGGTCGTGGGCAGGATCAAGATACACGTAGGGGTAGGAGTAGGAGATTGAACGCGACAACTCCGGTTGCTTCGGGTGAGTAACTGAAATGTAGAAACCTATTTAGTTTTTTTGTTTTACTGAGAATAATTGTAAATATAGACGTTTAATTTCTTATTGTAATTAAGTATGATGTGTGGTTCAGTGGTTTCCAACTTTTATGCTACGACGCCTCCTTGAAAAATTTGTTTTCCGCGCCTCCTTGACTTTTAATAGATATAATAATATAGACACGTTTTAAATAGTAATAACTTTATTACAAAATAAACATTACTTCACTGAATTTGTACTGTTACGTTACGATATGAAGTTTATTCATTTGTAGATATTATGGGAACATTAATGTTTTATTCAAACCGTGGGTGTAGTTAGAGATTGATAATCGTTTAAATGTTATGGTTATCGTTCTCTGTAAACTATAGAGTTCGTTGTATGATTAATATTTAAACGTAATATTTTAATTTCTCAACATAACGAGTTTTATTTATTTATTCTGTTTAAGATGTAAGATAAAAGAACTGTGTTGATACTTTTCAAATAGGTACAATGATTCTTAAAATGTTTTGGCGGATGCATGTCTTTAGTATCAAGACAAAGACAGTTATGAATGTAACAAATATAAATGTCACTTAATTCTTCCAAGTCCGAATTGAATATTATTCTTCTATTATTAACTGCAATGCCTCAGAGTAAATTATTTCTCTCTTTTTCTTATTATAAAATAACAGTGTTAAGCGCAATTGGAAAAGAAATGACAGGGCAAATTAAAGTCCTCTGTTTCTCATTCCACAGTAGATGTCACGTCAACAATTGCGCCGGAGACATCGGTCGTCACTGAAGTTCTGACAACTTCTACCGACGCCGAAATTCTGACCAGCACAGATAGATCCACAGCATCGACTACTGTTACCTCAAGAACGCTGACAACCACGGCCAGACCATCTTCAACCACGTCGGCTTCCGAAGGGCGAAATAGAGGACGTGGCAGGGGCGGAAACCAAGGACGAGCGCAGCTTAAAGAGGATTTCTTCAATCATGGCCTTGGATTTAGAGGTCGCAAACCTTCGACGGAAGGACCAACCGCTGCTGGCGACTCTAAGAAGCCTGGCTCGTCAAAAAACGATTCACACTATGGTAATCCAGGCTGGACACTTAGAAGACGACCGGGTTACTCGAACAACTCCGAAAGTCCTCCGAAGACAGCGCTACCCTCGCCAAGGGAGCAAACGAACGAAGTGATCCCATCGAACGAGCAATCGACGAGCACCGAAGTTGTGTCAACCGTGGAAAGCTCCACCAGGAGAAGCTTCAAGAAGCCACAAGCAAGCACCGAAGAAAGTACTACAGTGTCGGCCGCAACAACGAAAAGCTCGAGGAGGGGCAACAAGTCTTTTGGACTCAGCAAAGCGTCAACGGAGTCTGAGGAAAGCGACAACTACCCTCCCGAGTTTAAAGCGAGATTGTCCCAGCTGGTGAGTTTTTGAATTTAAGCCTGATTCCAGTAGGTTCATTTGCTATGTTGATAGGTGCATTGAAGAGTGATTAGTTATATTCTTTATAGAATTGTCGAATGGTTTAGAGTCTACGTTTGTTCCCTTGTGGGTCCGCGTTTAAATAAAATTGATTAGGGTTATTTGAGTTTTGAGTATTGAAGTTCGAATGAATGTTGGAATATTAAATTCGAATTTAGGAATATTTAACCTTTTGCACTTGGAAGTATTTCGCTAGATGTATGTGATATTTTCTAACTAGACAGAGACGATGTTTTTTTAAAGTAACTCAAAGAGAAATCATAAGTGAAGTGAGAAACAAAGCTTTTTTATCTCAATATTTTACACACCGATGCATTTACATAGTTCATAATATTAAATTTACATTTACATAATATTAAATATCAAGTTTCATAGTTTTACTGCATAAAATCAAGTAGTGACTGAGAGTCACCTCTCGAGTGCAAAGGGTTAAGGATAAATCTTGTACTCGATATTCTTGATTATCTGAATTGCTTTCACTTCGTTTGGTAAGCTGAAAGTGTGTACACAATTTACACCATGGAACTGAAAATGATTAGAAACAGTAAATTTAAGTAAAAATGAACAATGTTTATGTACATTTTTTTATATTGCATATATAAGTTTGTTATATATAGGACGAAAAAAATAAAAAACATCTGTATACAAAGATCACGAGAATTAGAATATGAAATTGTCATTTGTCTTTTTTTATTTTCACTGTACTCGTGGATTTTCGCTTTTATTTCAATTTTAACGAAATTAATCGTTACGAAAGATGAAGCGAATTAATTGCAAATTATTCTAATTAAAATTACTACGTTTAGTGGAAACTATGTGCGATTAAAGTTCCAAATGAGAAAACGTTACGCTACGATGCAAATTTTTCTGTAATAGCATCGATCGATACGCAATTAAAGAAAGGGACTCGCATTCTAACCGAAAAGTATGATTTCAGAAGGTTACGAATACCAAAACATCAGCCCCGAAATCTACTTCTAGATCACCTTCAGAGGTAAGAGTTCACAGCGATCACCAAGCTCAGCTAACAGCATCTAAATCAGTTTCTATATTACTTGTTAATTGGTTGTAACATTTCTATGCTTCTATTCTAGTTGAACAATCTTCGGCTTCACATTACAACAATACTTAATACGTAGCGATAACCACTGACACTTTCGGAATGTGCAGAGTGTGAGTCACCTAACTAGATCGTTTTAAATTACTTACGAACCGTTTTTTACCTGAGAAAATGTTTCAAATAACAGTTTTACTACGTCAACGGAGACGTCTAGCAAGAAAAAGTGGTTCTCTTCTGATATTTTCCTCTTTTATCGAAGTATGAGAGTCGTTTCAGGTTTTTCAAGTGGAACACGTGGCATTTGAATTTTTAATTGATAGATTGCATGGTAAATTATTAACTTACATGGGTTTGAAGACTGGTAATCACTAAAACAATCTTTGTTAAAAGACAATGGAAGTTTTGGTAGGAAAAAATGCATATAATATTTAATAGATGCCCCAAGCTATTGTTGCGTACACTAAAATTGGTGAAAGTGAATGTAACAAATCTCCCTAATTACGAAATTCGGTAATAATAAAATATAAGATAAATTCTCGTTTGTCGGGCATGCGACACGAATGTTGAACGTTATACACAAGTACATCCGATATTACGAAGGTCCTAATTAATTTCAACGTGAAGGACCATAGACGGCCTATTTTCCAGCTTTCACTGACGTGATTACTTCCTTGATTACTTTCTTCGAGGATGCCGAAGAAATGAAATTTATCGTAATATTTAAAAAAAAAAAATGTGACAAATGGAATGATCAGAAATAATGCACTTTTTGATTGTAATGGAAAATATTCAAAACAAGAATCATTAAAGAAATAACTGGTTGATGATTAACTGAATTAAAGGTTCAAATGTTATATAATTTAATCAACAGAATTTAGGGCGACCTTCGTATCTCTTTGCAAAATCGAAATAAGTAAAATTATAATATAGTGTTATAGTAATTACAATATAGTACTTGTAATATAGTAATATAGTAATTGCAATATAGTAATCATAATATAATAATTACAATATAGCAATTATACTATAATTCCACTTTCAAATTTATATAAATTCAGTTTCCTCCGAAACATTTTCGCATGCAACAAACAGTCACCAAGTAACTTAAGTTAATCAGCCTAGGCGGCACACTCTGCACAATTAAAATGGTACAGCGAATGTTGAAGAACGTACATAACGCGACTAAAAACAGTTTGATCAGCATGCACGTAACAACATACATAACACACGATACGCAATCCGACACATTGACGAAATATTATCACGATACCTCCGAAGAATGTGGAACGATGTCTTATCGTTGAGAAGTTAGCAATAGGAAAAGTGATGAATTTATTCAAGATCGATGCAATTCGTGTAGGGTCAACAGACGAATCTCTTCGGTCGACGTTTGAGGACCAACTCGAAGGCGATTGAGCCTGACGACCTCGATACCTCAGCCGCAGGAAATCTCGTTTTCACGGATCAAAGTTTAATCGTGAATCCTCTAACGTTGCTAAATGCCACAGGACTGCGACGCGTAAGAGCCACCTGCAAATCATTTCTATCGCGTGACCGCTTCAATCTGCCCCTCCTTTGTCCGTTGCGTTTGTGAACCGAGCTTTTATTCATCGTCAGCTTTTCTTGAACGAAACCGGCTAAGTGAATACGATAGTCGTTTATTAGCAGCTTTCGAGTGAGACGTGCTTTTCCGAACTTCCCGACGTATCCGCTCCGAGAACAGAGCCAGGGGCCATTGTAGTACGCTAATTTCATTTGTCCGTTGGCGATACGGCTACGTATTAAAGATATTTAATAAAACGGATCACCAGCGTGATCCGAGAGATAGGAAATGCTGTAATTTCCTGGAACTTCTGAAACGGGAAGGAGAAAGTTTCGATTTAATCGTATAGTGCGATCTGATACGGGATAAAATACTACGATTGTGCGTCGAAGAAAACGGAAATTGGGTGAAGGATACGAGTCACGAATGCGATTTGTTGCTTTTAACATCATTGACGACCAACCGAGACTGGACAATGATGCTCGATTAACAATTAAAGAGACTTGCAGTCGGGCGGAAAAGCTTTTCTGGTGGTTGGTGTTTTGTCGGATGGGGTACCATTCGAACGATCTGGAGATTCGAATGCTTGTGACGGGGAAATCTTAATTTTCTGATTTTCATTTTGCTGGGTTATTGTGAGATGATGGTATATGTAAAATATTTTGTGTAGAGATACTCGATAATTTTTAATATATAAACGGTTAAAAATGATTGGGTACACAGATACTCGATAATTTTTAATGTATAAATGATTAAAAATGATTGGGTATACAGATACTCGATAATTTTTAATATATAAATAACTAAAAATGATTGGATATACAGATACTCGGTAATTTTTAACATATAAACAATTAAAAATATGTCCCTCTTAGATATGCTGTGAATGTAAATTTAATTGGGGAACCTAGTTAATGTATCAAAGCGAATATTTCGTTGTAAAATGATCTACAGCCAATGATTTACAGTCGAATATTCTTATAATACATTTTGGTTTGATTAAACACACTTCTCAGGAAAATAATTTCTTTTCATCTAATATATAGTTATGGCACGTATAATAACTAATTGAAATATAAATTGAAGTTTTCGTTTCATAGACTGCCTAAAATGACCTAATTCTGTATAGAATATTTAAGTAATTACTTTACATGTTACCGAAGCTTAAACAAATAAAAAATGCAATAGCGCTAAATAAATTGTACTTTCTATTTGTAGTAACGGTTAAGTAATTGTTAAATATAATATTTAAATTCAATGCCAAAATTATTTTGTCTACAAAAAATAAAAAATTTGATTCCATGGAAAATTCAGCAATTATGTAAAAAATTTGAAAGTATTTATATAGAAAGACCTATAATTATATTTTAGCTATATGCATTATATTAATAATTAAACCACACGTGTTTATGAAGAGATCAAACAAATTGCGCCATAAGTAATTAAATATTCACCAAGAAAAGTGTTCCATTAACATACACACGAAAACCAGTATCAATAAAACATATTCTACATTAAAAGGTAGAAACATATTTCTATAAACCGGTTAAAAAGTGCACAGCACGATTTCAAAATCACGACCCAATTTTTACAACCGGTCGTGACCTTTCTAACATATCTAATTACACTCGACCGATTGCACTTATAGGTTACTAATGACAAGCACCGGTTTATTCAAGAACGCTGAAATCTACATGCACTCCCTTCCAACTTCTCTAGAAATATTCTCCAATATAAACCCACTACAATTCTCCTTCCCAAAAACAAAACGAAACTCTTGAAAAATATGCAATGTCAGTGTAACAAACAAGCAATTATTAACCATTCACAGAGACCAGCTTTTTCTGCATTTACTTCTGCACTACGATTATCAGTATTGCATAAACCAGCAGTAAAATTTGAATGAACAAAAAGTAGTTCTTAAACGAGAACCTAACTTTATTGAAGTGAATTTACATTCGCAGCGTATCTCGAAGAGAAACTAAACAAATCATCGAGTATCTACAGTTAATATTTTACAAATGCCATTCGCAACATGCGTAATATCGTCTCATGAAAGAACCATGAAAACCAAAATTCGATTTTTAAGATTCTTCTGTTATAAAAATCCGAGTATGTCATCATGATCTACATACACCTATGACAATATCGTCAATCTCCAAACATGACTGGACTGAACGATATCTTAACACGAGGAGCGACGGATCCTCGACGAGGAGTTCTCTCAAGGTCTAAAACGGGACGCCAGGAGATCTAATAGGAGAAATTTCATGCGACCTCTCCGTCCTGCGTACCGTTTATTGTACCGCCCAAGTGTTTCACTTATTGAGGAGGCCCAGTTATGAGCTCACGTGTGAGACTGTAAACTGGTTTTCGGTTGTCGTTCGATTGCTTTTATTTCGGGATCTCCGCGGAGAAAGTGAAGGCTTGTTTGACCTACCTGTACGTAATATGTTTTTATTCATTTTTAGCGGCGCGCTTAACAGTTGCCTGTGATCCGTATTAATGTCAGAACCGCGAAGATATCTCGAATATATAGAATTCGGTAGTCACGAAAGACATTCGAGTTTATACGCGATGATGAGGAGTCGACAGGTGAAGCAGGGGAGCATTTTTTTCGTCAGGCGATTATTTCGTCTCTGTGTATCATGAAAAAATTGAATCAAAATGTAAAAAATGTTCATATTGATAAATACGGTCGTTTAATTATTTATTAATAATAAACGTTCAATTGGTTATCATCGTCGTATTTCTACATGCTTTTATATGATTCTTTTATCAGTGTTTTAAAGATTTGAATGAATTTATTTGTTTTTATCTATTGAGAGTTTGAGACTGAAAGTAAATTTGAAATTGAAGGAAATTAAGTGTAATTGTAATAGTCACATTTTTGTATATTATAGAACTTCGGTGAAAGTATTAAGAAATTGGATGTGTATTCTGAATTATATTGTTATTGAAAAAATCATTTCTTCTATGATTCATTCATAATTTCTGTGCTTTTCTTCTTAAAGTGATGTATAGGTTCAGAAGTATTAAAGCGTTCAGAGGATCAGATATCTAATATCGCACGTAGATAAATCTTTTATGGAACGTGCTGTACTCCCATTTCTCAGAGGACAGGGGGTCTGTGATAGTTGAACCATCCGGGGCGAGATTTTTCAAGACGGAAGGGAAAGGAAATGAAAGGGAGGACGAGAAAGGTGATTTTTCACTAAGTCGATGAGTGGCCCGTCTTGAAGGAGGATGGTAGCCTTTATCTCTATCCAAATCACGTAAAATTAAACGACATTCCACCTCGTGATTGCAGGGAGATTGATTTCCTACGGTGAATTTTTCTCTTCTTCAATTAAAGACAAAAATGAAGACATTTAGCAAAAAATATGCAAACTTTTCTAATTCGGATATCATCTTCTTCGTCATAATATTGCGCATAATGTCTTTCTGTCTAAATATGTCATCATCTGTTAGGAATTTCTATTTCTTTCATTGTGTTCGAAATTTCGCATTATTTCGTTAATGTCAGTCAACTTAGAAAGTCGTGTGAATTAGTCTCTTCAATGTTAGTGAAGAATGTTTCAATAAGAGTGACAAATATTTTAATTCGAATAAAACAAGATGTAAAATATGACTGAAATATTTATTCCATTATAAACGTATTTTATTGCATTATAAGTGGGATGTAATATTATATAACTTCATTACATAAATCAGAGTTAATAGAGCGAATAATTAAATGAATGCTCATTCTCAGTTGCTCAATGGATTACCGATTATTGCCGCAAATTTTTCACTTAACGTAGTGGAATCTTGATGTTGCATTCTATGGATAACCACTCAGATTGCCACATCAATCGCGTCGAACATAAAACTTAAATCCCAACACATTGTTTCTTATAGATTTTCCCTGATTCATCCGTTTCAAAATGGGTAATCAAAAATTCCTAACTCTTTTTAACTTCTCAGCAACTAGTATCAGCAATATATAAACAAGTAAATTTAGTAACTTCCTTGTAATATTTAATAATATCTATTAGTTACTTATAGAACAAAAATAAGAACATAGTTCAAAGTGAAAGTGATTATATTATCAATTATTGGTACACTTTCTTAAACTCTAATATCACTTCAAAATAATTAATCAAACCTGATAACATTTGCGAAAAATTCGCGAGAAAACGATTAAAGCTATTTGAAAGTCCATCACTCTTATCGAATCATCCCCTATTCAAATACTATAATTTTCAAATTCCGGATGCCGTTAGTAATTAGGCAACATCGTAATATACTACATAGAATAACAAAACACGACAGCCACGCCACGTGAAATCCGTAAACAGTAAACTGGTTTCCTTTCGCCCTAGAATCGATTCTACCAGGATGAAAAAGACTGTTCACAGCTCTCTCCGTAATAAAACCCAATTATGTCACCTCTTCACCGCAGCTAATCGCTTGATCGACGCTTTTGAGGACTGACAAATAGTTTTTCGACACGTATATACATATATATATTTTTTTTTGCCCCCAGTACGTGGGGAACAAGATCGAGACCGATCCATCACAGTAGCCTATAACCATTGTAGTTACGATTAATAGAGAACGCTTCGGCAGCCTCGGGCTTGTTACTTGTCGAACGTTAGTTTTCCATGTCACCGTCTCCTCTGTTGATCGTTTCACCTGGTCGTTACATGAGTCTTCCGCACCGCCGCGATCACAGCTTCCTCCCGCCCCCTGATAACAGTGATTAAACCTTTCAGTTGTTGTCCAGTTCCGTGAAATCGTGGCTCGAGCTCGTTACGAGCCAAATGGCAGCATGGATCGTCTCGTTTCTGCGCTTCCTCAGGCTTCTATTCTTCATGTAGGAAAATACCATCGTTACGATTTCCGTCCCCGTGGTCACTGTACGATTATTTATTGACCGGCGCGTGGTAAGCTTCGCGAGCGACCTTGAGAACGCCTCCTCCCGTCGACGGAGACCTCGTCGAGACCGTGGCACACTAACAGAGCCCTCCCTGCTCGAGCTTCCGGAGCCGGCTTTAGTCTCGGCGGTGGTTCCCCACTATCTTAAAACGGAGCTCTTTGAACGCCCCTTTCAGGTGAAGAAATCCTCGACAGCTCTGTTCGCCGAAAGATCGAAGCTGAAGCTGGACCTGGCTAGGAGGTTAGTCAAGCCAGAGTTGAACATCGAGGAGAATGATCTCGACGCAACCACGGCATCCTCTTTCAGCAAACCGAAACCGACCGGCAAGCCGGTGCCCGACGAGGCGACCAAGGTCGCCAAGTTCACGAAGCTCGATCGCAGGGCTTCCACGGGAAGCTCGCAGGAGGACGAGAAAGCCCCGAAACTTTACCGGCCGAGGAAAAGTTCCGAGGGTCCCTCGAAGGTTACCGCTAGACCGTCCAACTCGAAGAAAGGGCGAATCATTTCCGAGAGAATGGTCACTTCGATCTCGGTCGAAGAAAGGGTAGAGGAAACCACGAGATCGTACCAGCCAACGAATCCCACTGTCACCGTTTCCTCGGAAGAAGTACCATCGGCGACCACCCTAGACACAACTAGGATCCGCTTTTCCAGCAGGGGTGGCAAAAAGTCTAAGGAAGATACGTCGAATACGCGCAAAAACTCGAAAATCCCAGCGATAGAAAGTAACGACACCATTACCACCTTCAAACCTAAGAAAGTATACGCGTACCAATCACGCAACAGAAAGACCCAGGACCAACCATCTGATCTGACTTCCGCAACGATCGCGCCGAAGAAGTCCACCACGCGAGGAGCTAAACAGAGCTCGCGGCAGAAGTTCGCGGAGGAATCGAAGGAAGAAATTGCTCCTAAAAAGGCGAAATTCGTTGAAAGTGTGACCAAGCCTACTTTCCGACCTCGTTACAGTAAGAGGACGAAGGAAAGGAGTTCTGAGGAGAAGGCCGAGTACCAGGCAATTAGTACCACGAAGTTACCCGCAGCTACCAGTAGATACTCTAAAAAGAAGGCAGCTGTGAAGACTGTAGATAAAGTTAGAGCTATCAGTACTGAGAGTCCAGCGACGCAGACCAAGAAGATAGAGTTCCGACCCAGGACAGCTACTTATAGGAGGCACTCGGATGTCCCGACGACCGTGATACAGACAACGACGAAGGTGGACGGTGCCGGAGTCGCCATCACGCCCCGATCGCCGCAGTCCCTGGCTAGCCTGAACACCACCACGCCATCCTCTCCATCGGTATCGCAGGAACCACAGGTTAACCTGATGATCGCGAACGACACTGCGCAGCAGACGACTGGCATTACCGGCAGCAGCAACGGCGACAGTGGTAACACGAATGTCTTCAACCCGACCAGGAGCGCGTTCATCATTGGAAATGGCACGCTGCTGGAACAACTTAGGAGCACGGTGGCACCGTTGCTCAGCTCCCTCGGTAACAAAACACCCGTGTTCTCCGCTGCCTACAGCAACGTCAACACTGCGGTAATTATTCGACGATGAAAATATTTTTAGTTATTTGTGGGATAATATGTTTCTAGCTTGTTGAACTGTATATTGGAAGCTGCGAATGCGGAATGGTCTTTGTTTTAAATTCTATGATGAAGTAGGTGACGAACAGTTTTTGAAGAACGGATGTTATAATTCATTAAAGTGCTCGGTGGATTTTGTGTAGTTTATAATTTTGTTCAGGAGAGTCCGGAGAATTTGTTGAGAATGCAAAGTGTTAATACGAGTAAGATACAAAATATCTTCATAATTAAACATTTGTTGTACTTTTAAATCGATTTTTCTTAAACTTCACGTGAAATATTAAAGGTTTTATATTTTAGAAAAATCTATGAGGATCTGTTGAAAATTGAACATGCATAATTAATTACAAAGAAATAGGTGGTTAGATGTAAACAAATATATATATATAAAGGTAATCCATATATGAAAGTTCTTAATCTCGATAAACATTGATTTGCGCAAAAAAAATTCAATAATAATTTACAATAGTCGTAAGGTTTGTTTTTAATAGTAATTTTCCTTGTACGTTTTATTTTTCAAAATCTGAATCTAAGTGATTGACCTTCTCTGTATAAATTATCTTAAAAGAAACATAATGAATCAATTGGTTTTCTTGTTAATTTTAGTTATTCACATTTTTGTCATTATCTCCCAACAGAATTCAAGTCCCAGGATCACACCGAATGGATCGCCACCGCGATTCAGTGCGAGATACAAGGGCGCTGAATTGTTTGTCAGAAAACCGAGTAACGTTTATCAGCCCACTGTGCCATCGATCACCAGTTCGTCCACTACCCCGGTTACTCCCGTAGAGGTAAGATCGTTACGATCGAATATTAATAATCACATCTATTAATAAAGTAGATAGGTGTATAAATAATTTAGAATATACTAGAAATATCCCTATGAGATGCAATTCCAGCAAAAATTGGCTAATGAAACGTACAAAACATAAAACGTTTGATAAGAAACGTAATAAAAAACGTACGAAGTAATTTCATCGTTAAATTTACTTTCTGTTAATTCTAGATTTTATTTGGATTGTAACCTCCTACGTAAAGTGATCACATTATTCGTATATTCTTGGATTTTTATAAAATTCCATAACTTAAAGAACTCGGTGCATTAATTAGAAATTGATTATTTGATATTTATTTTAAACTTTTTGATCTATACGCCTTGAAATTTCGAAGGACCTACTTTTTCTTAAAAAATCGTAACTGAAACAGTAGTTAAAATATCAATACGAGGCAAGTAGCAGTTTATGCTTAAAATTTTTAAATATAATTTGGGAAATACTACGCGTTAAAACGTAAAATATAAACGTAACTTTTAGTGTATTCGCATGAATATTTTTTACAGTATTTATGAAACTTCTTAATACTTTGTGAATATTATGCTGAATCATGTATAATTGTGAGAGCTATAACTTATTATTATTGCGAATAGCTTGTCGGGGTAATATTATTACCGCTGAACTTTAGGCCGGTACGTTTCGGTTCATTTATTTTAAAAATAACAGACTGTGATCTTGCAAGTCATGTAATTTGTCAAACTTAGACATGAAGCACTACTTTTAAATACTAATTACCGATCTGCTGTTCTCAATTATTAACAACTATCAATTAACGCGTAGTATTTTCTATTAATCAGATAAAGGAGTGGAATTTCCGCATTAGCTAACTTAAATAATATAGATTAAGCCTTCATAAACCGGCTGTTTAAGTTTGAGACACCCTATACACCGTGACTCAAAACTTATTCGCAAGTGGTTAAGTAAAATTAATAATAAAACTATCACAATCAATTATGATTCAGATTCCTAATCAAGAAGTTCGCGACGAAATTGAGCTAATATTTTCGCAAAATTTCGTACTGTCGTATTTCTAAATGAATCAATGTCAACAGGATTAAAGTGTATTATTCATGCACAGCATTAAATTTGAAGATAGTAACACAATTCAAAATTGGTGGATGTTGAATTGGTATTGCAAAATTTTCATATTGAAAATTGGAAACGGCAACAATGAAAATTGCAGTATGAATTTGTTAGAAAAGTGATGCGTTATTAAAAGTTGCGAATGGCAAACACGTGAAAAAAAATGGATGATGTCGCTAATTACGGAGGTAAGATTACGTGGCAGAAGAAAGTCGAAGCTAACAGTGAGTCAGTGTGGTCGTTTTTGTGTGCTTCAAAGGTTTACACCACCAAGATATCCGAGGAGATCGAAGCAGTCGCGCCGCCATCTTGGACCGATCACATTGGCGTCATCGCAACTACATCAGGAAATCTCGATTCTATTGACATAGACACGAATAATTTGCGTTAAATTAATGATTCAAATTATACATCGTTCTACATGCTACTAATCTCTCTAAATTCTCTTTTCTATGAATATTTCAGGAATGCATCGTTGTCGAATAGTTATTAATATAAATAGTTCTATATACATGTATCGTATATAATTTTCAACAATTATTAATTTTACAGGGAAATGTACATGAGTATATTTAGATACTAGTGTACCAACGCGAATATCGATCGCCCAATAAACTTAGTAGTTGCGAATAATTCTGGGTTTAGAAGTATATCAAATGTTTACGTTCATAACAGCAGACAATAAATCATACAAAAGCAAAAAAAAAAAAAATAATAAACACAAATACGTAACTAATAGTTTGTGATTAACGTCTAGTTCGTGATTTGTGGTATCTTTACTATGGGTTCATATGTACTAATATGTTCAGACACTTAGGTTGTTACTATCAACATAAACCAATACCTATACTGTATTATACAATATTATATATATTTTTGGTAATAAATGTACTGCTTTCTGGATCGCACGTGATACACAGTTGTTCGTTCTTTTTTCAACGATAATTTGTACACCTTACAGGAAGTGTCACGATTATTTAATATTAATTTAACCAATTAATATTAATTAATTTATTAACTTAATTAATTTGATACTAATAACACGAAGAGAAACGTACGTTGAAGAGCATTAACCAATACTCTTGACAACCTTTCATTTGAAAACTCGTTTCCATCTATACAACAACAAAAAATCCATTTACGTATTGAAAAACCAACATTTCAATATTTTATTCGTAAATGAATATTTCACAATATTTAACAATATCTAGGAAATCAACAGTTCAAATGATCAAGGCTAAATGAAACTATAATGTTACCATAAAATTATAAGTATCGTGTATTTCCCCAGTTCAGATTCGTGAATGAAAGTCCTCGATGTATGCGTTTGTTACTACAATGCTAGCAAGCTTGTGTACATTTAATAAACGTTACGTGACCGTGCCACAGTGAAGTGAATTAATTTCTTCATTGATATTTTTCGTATCGATACCTTACTTTCTAGCAGAGTCGCATTCCGATTGCATGGGTACATTTTCGCGATCATTCGGTTTCACGGTATTCCGGGCGGTAACGGGTGAAAGTAAGTGGATGCTGCATAATATGTATCCATTTAAACTACCTGAAAGTCATCTAGGACATGTGGGTGGATCGAGATTATTTCAAATGAGCGCGAAACAGTGAGCAATCTAAAGTCATGAATGTACCTTTGGCAATTTGACATCAATCCTCTTCATCCAAATAAACAATAGTCAATTATAATTACCAATTACAATTATCTATTTATCACTTTATTATAGTACAGTTCAATGTATCTCATTGATGATGTTCATTTCGAACAGTTTAATTTACCGTTAAAATTGATAAAGTAACTAGTATTGAAATATTGAAATAGAGAATTTTGTTCTAAATGAACAATTTTCATAGTATTTTACTGATGAATAACATATCGCTGGAGACCTCTGTGAGAGAGAATCAACAGCTATGAGAAATTCCGATTAAGCTGAAAAAATCGAAGTGAGCGGGCAACCAGTCTCTATTGCCAATATCAACGATCCCTCGCCTGAAGAACGAGTTTCTAGCTCGCTGCTACTTCACTCCGTATTTCTTGGTACACATTAAGGCAGCCTCGGCTTTTCCTCTTCATCACGTAGTTCATATGACTACCAAGAGATGGTGTATGCTCATTCAATTACGAGATCACGTTTAAGATTGTAAATATGTAAGGTACTCTGTACTTGATGCTACAATTGTAAAGTGGACAATTCCATGTGAAAATATATGTCGAAAATATAGAATCAAACTGGTTCGTTCGGTCCTCCTTTTTGATAAAATTCCAATCAAAAATTCGTCAAACAAACATTTACCTAAATGTGAACAAAACAAATTCAAACTCGACTTGTTTGGAAACGACGTCTTAAATGAAAACATTCTGCCATATACATATATGTCAGCAGCAAGTAAAGCACTTGATCTTTTTCGAAAATCAAGTATCAAACGAGACATTTTATTTTATATTTTCGATTCATCTTTTTACAGAGAACTATAATCTTTCAGTTCAAGTCATTAGTAACAGAATACCTTATTCAAAGAATTGACACTTCCAATATATCCACAAAAAAAAAAACTATAAAGCTCTGAAATATTAAGAACGAACACTGTGTATATACTTCGTATCCATAGTTCAACCGTGTAAATACACCGACCATCGACGCACCGACGAGATAGGAAGTGTACATAGGACAAGACCGCTGTCCTTAGATCACTCGGCACTGTATCATGTACAGCACCACCCAGCACGCACTAAATTTCTGATTCTAGAACTCCGGTTCGGCCCCTCCGATCGATGTCTCAAGCCCTGGTGAACCGCGATACTTGACCTTCTATCAGGCGTTGGAATCAGTTAGCATCAGAAACGAACAATTACAGGGAAATTCGAGCGTACAGCGACAAGAACAAGTTGGCGGGGTTCCCCAGGTAGACTCTAACGCCACTGTCGCTAACGGCATCAACAATAATCCTAACAATGACACCACAAGCCCTACCGTATCAACCACCAGCCCACAGACCCCAGACACAACCACTATTCAGGATAGCACAATGACCCCAAGATTACCCGAAGAAACGGCCAACTCCACCCCCATGGTTACCACAGGAGCCCCTGAAAACCCTTCGGCAACCGAACAAGCTTCCATGAGTACAGAATCGTCCTCCACTACCGAACAAGCCTCCACGAGTACAGAATCATCCTCCACTACTGAACAAGCATCCACGGCTTCAGAATCATCCTCCACTACCGAACAAGCTTCCACGGCTACAGAATCGTCCTCCAATACCGAACAAGCCTCTGCGGCTACAGAATCGTCCTCTACTACCGAGCAAGCCTCCACGGCTACAGAATCATCCTCCACTACTGAACAAGCATCCACGGCTTCAGAATCATCCTCTACTACCGAACAAGCATCCACGGCTACAGAGTTGTCCTCCACTACCGAGCAAGCCTCCACGGCTGTAGAATCATCCTCCACTACCGAACAAGCATCCACGGCTTCAGAATCATCCTCCACTACCGAACAAGCATCCACGGCTGGAGACTTGTCCTCCACTACCGAGCAAGCCTCCACAGCTGCAGAATCATCCTCCACTGCCGAACAACCATCCACGGCTGCAGAATCATCCTCCACTACCGAACAACCATCCACGGCTGGAGACTTATCCTCCATAACCGAACAAGCCTCCACAAGTACAGTATCATCCTCCAATGCCGATCAAACCAACACAGAGCCATCTTCCACTACCGAGCAGGTTTCCACAACTACCGAACAGTCCACCACAACTTCCACGACTGTAGCATCATCGCCCACACCTGAACAAACCACTACCGAGTCGACCCCGAGTACCATGGACGCGCCAACAACTGGACCTCCAGTAAGCACTAATGAGGTTATAGCTAGATTGCTTGAAAATATTGCAACTCCGAGGACTTCCGTGAATTCACCTACCAGCACGGGCTCTACGCTAGAGAACAGTAGCACGGAACTGTATGGCAGGGTGCCAAGTACGATACCCACGGAGTCTACGGTGAATTCTGTCGAATCAACTACCGTGATGAGCACCAGCGATGCCACGAGTATTAATACTTCTGAGGATCCAGAGAGCAATACCATAGAACTGTCAGAAGCGACTTCGGCGCAACCAACTGAGGCTAGCACAACCGAAGCTTCGACGACGGAGACTGTGTCGAATAATTTGGTCGATGTTGAGACAACTACGTCGGCGACGGTTGCGTCCACGTTTCGTAATAGGTTCATTGACTTCGCGCAAGACATTCTGTCTCGTCTACAAGCGTCCTTGAACACTACCACGGTACCACCTCGGGATATTAGCACGACGATTCCCCCTGTCACTGAAATATCGAATGTGATATTGGACGTGGGAAGCAGGAAAAGTTCTTTGGAGGTTTTGGCACAGTTGAGGGGCACAGATGCGACCACCACGCAAAGAGATCTGGAAACTACCACCTTGTCACAGGTTACAACTGGCCAACCGAACACACCGACTACCGATGAAGTCACGACGCAGAATGGAGTAGGTTCAGTTACTACCTTGTCACCTACGACTGAAACCGAACAATCTAACGCGGTGGTAACCACCCAAGGAACGACTACGCAGGATCAAATCAATTCAGTAACGACTACACCCAATCCAACAACAACAACTACTATTATTACAACAACACAAGACTCCCAAACAACTACCGTTGACAACTCAAACAACTCTACTAGTCCACCATTAGACACAGAAGTGACTACTTCGCAGGTAGTTGCTTCCACCACTGACACGTTACTAACAGAATTAATGTCCATTGCCAAGACACTTCTCACGGAACAGATGAATGAGACCAACGCATCGATGTCTGTTCAAAATCCGAATAACACAGTCGATTCGTCGACGGGTGCGCCAGACACTACCCAAGCTATAGAATCGTCGTCGATTCCTCCAGACGTCACGACTGAAACCGTAGAGTCAACATCGACTACTGTAGCCATGCCAGATTTAACTACTCTTTCCGTTGACCCCTCCCAAAACGAAGTGGATTCCGTAGAACCCACTACAACTGGTTCACCTTCGGAAAGTTCTTCAGACGCGTCCCCTACAACCCTCCAGAGTAACGTACCCGACAATGAAGTGGAAATTGCGCAGACAAACCAAACCACACCGTTAGGACGTCTCGCTGAAAGCGTAGAGTCCACCACTCTCTCGTTAACAACAGAAAGCGGGCCGCAAACTACTCCCTCGAGTAGAATGTCAGATTCAGAAACAGGCTCAGACACAACGACACAATCACAGACAATCACACCAGCTTCGGATACGACAGTTGCGAATATCGAGCTAACGACTAACACGTACGATTTAATGTCATCTAACCCGATCACAACGACCGAGACCCAAACGGAAGTAGCTACCGCATCTACAGACACCGTGGCACCACTAACCAATTCCTCAACAGTAACACCACAGCCTATGATAGACAATAGCACTAACGAGCCCAATGTAACTACAACGGTTATGGTCCCTGAAAGTATCCTCTCCCGTGTAAATATGGTTACCAGTACACCGTCGACATCGTCTGAATCGAACACCGAGCAAACCACGCTGGTGCCTACTACAGACTTGGTTCGGAATGTATCTAGCGACGTAAATGTTGAAACTAACACAACAACGGAAGCTGCGACGGAGTTAACATCCTTAGTCGCTGGCACGGCTGACACTTCTACAGCCAGCGTGCCGACTACCACGCAGTCGCTGAATGTTAATACAATGGATGTCACGGAGGTTACTACTAACCAGCCCCCTCTAACATCTACCGCAGTAACCGCAACGGAGGTTACCACTAATATGCCCGATGAAACGACAAATGTCTCCCAAACGACCCCGAACCTCGAGAACGAAATTCCAACTGTTGCCCGTTTCCAGGATACGACATCAGCAACCGCCCAAGGGACGGCAGGTTCAGGGATCGGCCAAACGACCGAGAACACTCTCACGATCACCACCCCATCCTCTTCCTCATCTCCCCCATCTTCTGTCATTACAACCCCATCAGCTTCGGTCGAGACCACGACGAGCATGACAGCGACGCCGACGACTGAGACAACGACATCGACTGAACCGCCTAGAACTACGACTACAATGTCGGCCAGAACGGATGTCTTCACTGTCACACCGATGTCCGAGACGACGGTCACTACTGCCGACATAAACGAGAATCTTGTGCAGACCGAAGCACCTGGAACGACCACGGTTACACCTGATAGCATAATGGCACGAATAACTGCTGAAGGGATGACGAATGGGACCATGGATGGTGCACCTGGAAATGCGACTGCCATGAATGATACCCAAACCAGTACACCTCAGACAACACCTGGAATGCCGATGACAACAACGACTAGACCTCCCAGTCCTCCCACAGCGCCCTATATTGGTCGTTTCGGTGGTAGCAGATTGACACCAGCTCCACGTTTCAGTGTTAGCTCCACCACCAGAGCACCTCTTCGCGATTACTTGATCTACGGGATTTACCCGAACAAAACGATCGTGAGGAAGCGACCGGAGGACAACCTGATCGATGCCAGGAACGTGGACAGCCCGTACGTGATATTCGGTATCTTCCCGGATGGCAAGCTGGTCCGGAAATTCCCGAACGGAACGATTATACCGGATCCACCTAGGAACCCGGTCGAGGTTGTGTTCTCACTTAGCACTACCACTACCACTAACAGGCCACCACCCAGAGTATATTGTAACCAGGCTAACCAAGGCACTTACAATCAGTATCAAGGCCCGGGCTGTAATAATAATCGTATACCTGAGCCGATGAGAAACGTCCCAAGCCCTGGCGTCATTGATGTTCGCTTTTCTGGTGACGCGATCGTCGAACCTAATGGAGGTGGACCCGGTTTCACGGGGCCACTTGGTACCCCTGTTCCGAGCACCAACGAAATGGTATCTCTTATTCCACCTGTTCATCATCGATCGTTAGTCGTGCGCCCGATTTCGTCCGAGAGAAATCGTTCGAGAATACATGTCGGTTTCTTGCTCCGTCATTTTGAACCTTTCGAATGTGTCATTGTTTTGCATGGAGTTTTGCAGTATGCGTTTAGTGATTTTTCTAGTTGCTGATGAACTGAATTGAACCGATAGACAGTTCGATGGTTTACGAAGAAAATAAATATTGTGAGAAGTTTTAACTTTTTTTTAGTTTTACGGAAAGATTATTTATAGACGAATTATAGATGAGGTTCTTGATTATCAATTATAATAGCTGGAATGTACTATATTGTTATTAATGTTAGCTAATTTTTTATAACGTTTTGGCTGGAATATTGAAATGTTGAAATACTTTGGTTGAAGATTCTAGTTGTAAGGGATTGTTAACGATGAACAATTTCAGGACGTAACGATTATTTATTGAAACTTAAAAGTGTAATAACACTAATTCATATTTCAAGTTTTTGTGCTTGCACTATTCTACGAATGTTTTATAGAACGTCCTGTTTGTACTGTAAACTATTTTTCTGAATTCTTTTTCTAACTAGCCTCTGTCAATCTACAATGCCATCTGATCAAATAGATGTTTGAAATTAATCGTACAACGTTATATCTTGGTTAAGCTATCGAACAGTTTATTGTCAATTTAATATGGTTCAAAGGCATTTTAACTTTAACCTTTTACAAGACTGAATTTATATATATTTATTTAATTTATTTAAAAACGACGGGATGAGTTATTTACCTTTAGAATTTGCTACAATTCTAATCTTTTAATATTCCTGATCAAATAAAACAATCAATCTTTAAAACCACAATGTTGTTAATATTTTCAAAAATGGTATTGATATTATAGTTAATGGAGAGAGATCGAAATAGTATACATTACTAGATGAACTGCTCTTATGAAATTAATATTCAATTTGTTGAATTTATTTACTAGAATATTAAGAAAAATTAATAAATGCAAAATTAATTTCATATCTTTAAGAACACGAATTAAATAAAGTTAAAGAAAGTCATAAAGAAGTTTTAGAGTAGATAATTCACCCGAAATATCACGCTATTTATCAAGATAAAATAGTTTTCGTTTTTGTAAGTAGCTAAATTATATTTTATGCTCAACATGACACAGAATACTTGCATCTCGTATAACGCTTTGGTTTCGTTGAAGTAGTACTTTTTGGTAAAGTAATAAACTAATTTTCCCATGTCGTGACAATTAATTATTTTATGGAAATTCTGTAGATACTGTCACGATATATTTGCCGGACCGTCTGTCTTCATCATCTTTCTTTTCTATTTTTTGTTTCCTATGGCGCACGAATCGGTTTAATTTCAACGAATTATAAGAATTTATCAAATGACCACTCGGAGTCCGATCGTTTTCATCATCGGAATACGTATGTATATAATTTTACTGTAGATTTGTAAATAGTTTGTACTTGTGTGCTGCACATTTCGTATTTATACACACCATGCACTTTAAATTGCACTGTATTCGACAGAGAAATCTGACGAATACTGCGTGTTTTTCCAATTTGCACATATTTGAAAATTAGAATTTGGAACCTACATTGGCAATACTAATCATAATAAATCTATACTAGATATGTACATGTAATATAAATATATATATATATATATATTTGAAATGACGACAAAGTATTTAAACCATGTGTACAGAAATAGAAGTGGTATTCGATAAACTCTTGAAAACAGGATTTCTTCAATTCATCATCGTCATTCAACCTTCGAACCCAATGACAGATCTCTCGTGACTCGCCATCCATCGAATACAGTGAAACTCTGATCGATTGTTCTCCGTTTTCCCACAATTTAATATCCAACGTTAGTGTATTTTTCCACTTCGATATTATATGTTAAAATATTTAATGCATCAGTAATTCTAAAACATAATAAATTTCCCATTAGTTCTATTACTTATTTGGCATTTTCCAATTGTTTTAGATAAATTATAAATAACTCGCACTTTAATTCCTTAAATTTGTTTTCGTAAGAAAAATTCTTATTAAACTCAACACTTATCGTGAAACTTAAGAATTCCAATTACTATCATGTTAAATTACTCATTTGAAATACAGAATGATTGTTTGTACAGAATTTAGAACATATTAAGTGAAATAATGATAGAAACAAGAAATTTACTATAATAATCTATAATACCCTTATTAATTAATGTAATAAGGTCTTGCAAGTCGTTGTAGAAATGAGTGGATCAAATTTTCACTGTCGAATAAAATTAAAGGGTGCTGCTATAATGGAAGAGGTTGTTAATCGGATTAAAGGAATTTGAATACTTTCTTGGTGTTTAGAGCAATACCCCACTGAATACGCAAATGGGGACAACGTCGAATGCAATGTCTGCGAGTGGTGGTCGGCTGACGCCGATAGTAAGTACCGGTCGACCGCCGACCGATTCGCAGGGCGGTCGTATCGTCCAAGATCGAGAGAGGGACGAGGCCACCAGGACGAAAGAGGCCGGAGGTCAACGCAGCTCCGTGTACATCGGACAGGTAAGAAACCAAGAGAGACAGAGCATGATTTACAACGACGCTGCGGCTGATTCTTTCAGCGCTCCGTCGTATCTCTGTAAAAGAATACAAAAAGGAAATTTTGTGAGGGAGAAAGAGAAACAATGTGGTGTCTTTCAGGACAAGTTCGTCAACTATTGGACCGACGGAGCTGGTAACACTAACCCGCGGGTTGTCAGTGTAAATATCAATTCAGTAGCTGTAAGTAAATTTGACGAGAACATTATGAGACTTAACGTCAGCTACTTATATGGCAATGGACCGTGGATCTTTATGCAAACTTAGATTCTTGAGAGTGCAATTATGAAAGTAGAATTAGGATAAAAGATGGTTTCTTTTTTTGATAAATATTATGAAACTATTACACTTTCAATATTTTAGAGATTTTTTAGAGGTGTTCTGTGCAATTTTGCATTATCAAATTTTCTATGGATGTATAGAAATTCACAGTTTAGTTATGAATACATGCTGGAAAATGGGTTTTGTAATTTAGAGAAAAGTGAAATCTCGCGTTGCCTTATTATCTTATATAGATATAATACATGTAACATAGCAAACTGTTTGTTTACTTTTTTGGAACGTTAGTTTCACTTAATTTTTGAATGTCAATGTTATCTCACGGATTGCAAAACCTTGTTTCATATTATATCTAACCTAACTAATTACGTTGATAACTATGATAAACATATAATTATACCCTATTCAATTTATTTTCCAACAATAATTAAATTCTTATAACGAGTTTTAACTCCATAATTCAGTATTCTTTTATACTAATCACTAAACTGAAAATCTATGAATAATAAATCATTTTCTTAATAAAAATGCTTGTCAGTATTTATTTTATTTATCTTAGGGTGGCGTAAATGAAGGTCCATCGTCCTCGATAGTCTCATTCGATAACCTTTTGAATAGTGGACAAAACGGACCAGTCACAGCTCCGCCTGGATTCCCATGGAGAGATCCGTTGGATCAAATTTTTGGTATCACTACTTCCTCGCCGGTGATAACAGCTTCAGTAGCTTCGAACACGTTGGTCAGTGTTCATTAAACACTCAACGCTATGTATTTCACTTGCAACTCAATATTCACTTTAAAATCACATGACTGTATTTCTTTATTTCTATATTATTTCTCTATATTATCGAATAATATTATTTATATTACTTCTCTATATTATCAAGTAATATTATTTATATTACTTTACTATATTATCGAGTAATTTTATTTACATTATTTCTCTATATTGTTGAGCAATATTATCTACATTACTTCTCAATACTATACATCATTATTTCTCTATATTACTCTATTTCAGGATGATTTGGCAGATTCGAACGGTCCAGCTAGTCCGGTTAATCCATTTGTCGAGATTTTTACTCCATTCTCTAGTACGATGAACAGAGCTAACCAAATGTCATCAACTCAGGCTCCAGCCAGCCCACCAACGACAGCGATGTCACCTCAGACTACTACTACAACAACGTCGGCACCAATGACGACCACTACTACCACAACTATGGCGCCAACTACGACGACCACAACTACTATGGCTCCAACAACAACAACAACGACGACGACGACGTCAACGACAACGACAACGACGACAACAACACCAGCACCAACCACTACCATGCAACCTTCGACTTCTCCTCCAGCGACGACTGCATCCCCAGTGACACCTAATCAGAATTTGGCTTCGAATCTGTTGAACCTACAAAATAACCTGTCACCAAACGTGCAACAACAAAATGCATTCGGCACAACGTTCGATGACTTAGCATTCTTAAACTCATTGGTGAGTAGATCATTTGTGAAAATATTTTATTTAATGTTTGACTGCTTGTTTTTGTATCAGGTTACTGGAAATTAAATGGTCAATCATCAGTCATGTGTACAGTAGATTTTTATATCTTAATTGTGTCCTTATTAATATTGAAAACAAAAAATTCTTTAAATAAATATAAATGATTGAAGACTTTATAACAAGAGTTCCCGTTTTCTTTTTGAATTTTAAGATTTGAGTAACTTCGATAGATGGTAGTTTAAGTCGGTTATTTTTTAAGCTTCTAAAGAATTTCAGTCAATTAAAGTTGAATGATGTCTGTAATTTAAATAACAGTTCCTCGAAACTTTTCGAATATACCTGGATTTGCGATTATTGGTCATTTCTGAAAGAAAAGATAGGCACTGTCTATTATAATGGATGTCCATCTCTACTACTTTCACTTCAGACGCCTGACACCAGGGTCTAATGAAGTAGACAGTTATCGTGGCTGTCGGTGTATTTTACATTCTTTTTTCAATAAAAGCAAGCCGTAATAAAATGTTTTTAATGCTCTGGTATGATTTATGCAGTTGCAGGATAAGTCCAAAGACACAAGCCCGAAGACTCTTACGCAAGTTGAACAGCTCTTGGCCAATAAGGTAAGCAATTAATGATGAAATAACAACATTTTTCTTTCACTTCGTAGTTCATTTGAAAATATAATAAGAACAAGAACATTAAAAGTTATCGTTTATTCTATGATAGTTACTTTTAAAAGGAAAGAGTAAATAAATCTGGAAAAATAACTGATTTTTAACATTTCAAGCAAATAAAGAGTAATTTTTACCATTTTCATCGTAGTATTAGTTAAAAAGGAAGCTGGATTTTTTAATCGCGAAGAATTCTAAGTCCAATCTAAACATAACTAGTATTAAAAATGAAAACCTTGTATATCATATTTAACATACCTAATCTTAACTATAATTCTTAAGATATTATTTGGTTCTTTCCATTACTTCGATTAGTTTTCACTTCAATTCCAAAAATAGAATAAAACATAAGAAAATTTGAAAAAACTTACCTATCTACCTAATAAATTTATAGTTTATATACTTAGAAAACTAATTTGTATCAATTTGTAACCTTTAAGATACAATATATAGAATTTTTCTTCCAAGAAATACTATATGAGTCAACATGATTTCATAAGTATAACATTACATCGCCGTGTATATACCTGTTAGCAGTGGTTTCCACTGAATGGGATAAAAAAGTTTGCTATCATAACAATGGCTATAGTTATCATTCGATCTGTGCCGTAGAAACCAAAAAACGGTTCGACTCGATCGTTAATGAGCCCTTTCACTGGCTCATAGAATTGTGCAACGCTCTGTTCGAACCGGTGTTGGTATAATAAGATCTAGTGCTGTTTTCCAACAAATCACTTCTCTGTTCCTGTACTGTCTAAAGAAAAACCGAGAGTCTTAGTTAGAGCGAAAGAAAAAATTCAGTACATTACCTTTAGTTCACCCCCTTCTTTAAAAGACACAGTAACGGATCTATGACGATCGAAATCATGCGATCGACCAGTCACGGTGAATGGACTGGAACAACCTTGCCGACGGCCTTCTGTGTTCTACGCAACGGTTGTCTGATTCGTCATCTTTCGCCTATGCTCTTACGTTAATAGAAGTTAATTTGCGTAACGTTAACGCGGCAATTATACCTGTAGTTGTGCCTTTATTTTTCTCTACATTCGTAAAAGCGGGTACCTAAATACAGGTATAGGATATCGCATATTCAATGCCAAATGTAATTATGAAATTTAATCCTACTTAATACTAGAACTACCGGATTTAAAGTGATTCATTTTAATATTCTTACCTTATAATTAGTAAACTGATACAGATGCTTTTTAAATTTCAAAGTAAATTTTGGTAGAAATGTAACAGTAAGAAGTGATTTCAGTTTTAAAAAATGTATTTGTGTAATTTTTATAATAAATTATGAATGACTCGCTTTTAGTGTTTGGTAGTTTTAGTGTCAATGACGTTTATCATTCTCTTAAGCTTTAGTATTGTGTTGAAGAAGCAAAGACCAATATTAGTTCCGATTTTTCCGAAATAAGTCTTTTAATAGTATATCTATATGATTTCTAATTAACACTGATCAACAAATTTCACTGATTAATTCTATTCATTTATAATATAATAATATAATATAATGATAAACTATAAATAGTTTTCATTTGTTACCATTTAGATTTATATATTAAGTTAAGAAATGCCAAGGAAACAATTACTTTGTCTTACAACTAGTTTAATAATAGAAGTTCGTTATTGAAATATACTACTACACATATTACGCATAGTTTACAACAAGCTACAACAATGTTCAAACAAAACACTGTTCATAAAAATTCTTCACTAACATTTTTCAGAACACAATTGTCCCACGTAGAAATTCCAAATACTATAAAAGTGAGAAAGAATGAATTTCAAACATAAATTCACAATTTTTAACTTCAACCGTAGATTCTGTCGCTGGCTCTAAACGGACAAGGGCCAAGCCCGACCAGAGCACCAAAAGCCATCAACGTCCAAAACGCGTCTCCAAATTTAATCCTGCCTTCAACAAGATCTCCTTCCGAGCCAATAATCATCGACTTACTGCCATCGTCAACAGCGGGTCCGCCAACGTGGAGACCAGTGCCGACGCCACAGCAACAAATACTGAACGAGGCACCAATAAACGGCAACTCCTTGCCCGGCCAAGCAACGAAGAAGCAAATTTCAACCACAACCGCCAAAAGCAACAAACTTTCGTCCACCACAGCTAGAACGAGTTTGATAAGCACGACAAAGGGTCCAGTATCTAACACAGCTAAACCGCCGACTATTCCGCGACCCAAGACCACTACCCAAGCACCATTGGGACTCGGCGCAAGTTTGTGGCAAGCGTTGTTCGGCGGTGGTCTGTTTGGCCCGTCGACCACTGCCAGACCTGTGAAGCCAAAACCAGTGAAGACTACTCCGAAATCGATTAACATTACTCCCAAGCCAATTCCAACGACCCAAAAACCAGAAACTACTCAAGTAACTCCGTCCACGACTACGTTCAGGACTGTAGATATCTCGAAGATTGGAGTCGGCACGCCGAATTCGATCGTAAAAGAAGCGAAATCAGTGACCACGCCTCGTTCTATATCCACGGCGAAGTCATCGTTGGCGAATAATCCGAAGCCGAAAGTTTCAAAGACAGAGGCGTCCACTTTCTCCCCTGAAGACGATGCGAAATTCTTAGTGGCACTTCTGCGCGCTGTTCAAGATGGTAGGTGAAGTTTCATTGAAGTTATGCGTAATGGATGATTATTTGATTATAAATAAATGTTTGAAAGTGGTTGTAGTGAATATTATAAGTTAATATGTCTTTAATTATACATGGAACGAAATTGTACTGGAATACTTGTTCGATATCTTGGATTATGAAACGTGATAAGATAAATTAGTCCACTAAAACTGGAAATACTCTTTGTATTATTGTTGTAATAACATAATTGGGATACGTATTTATTTAGTTGCACCAATCAAAATCGGCTTTTTTCAAATAATGTTTATAAAATTTAATATTAGTTGAATTCCATAAATCTAGTGTTGCATTGAAGTAATCAAGATATAATGTTTATTAGCTAATTTTCTAGAGGAAAACCAGCATAAATAGATATAATTACACCGAATAGCTACAGAACGTTTACAGGTTTTTCTAAGACTCACAGCGTTTGTTACAAGTTAAATAAATAATTAAATTTTAATCATTTCGTTCCAGAAAATAAAGCTGTCCCCGGGAAAAAGTCGTCAGGTACGAAAGAAGATGACGAATCATTCTTGAGAGCGATATTAAGCGGACGAGCTCTCACGACCACTACTCCGGCACCATTAAATGAAATCAACAATGCTGCGTTGCTAGCGGCATTGCTCAAGGCTCAAGGCATAGAACCACCGACTCCTGCGAACAACATCAGAGAGCAACTATTGTTAGCCGTGAGTACGGTTTTTGATTAAGTAAAACGGAGGATAATGATACGGTATGCAACAAAGATTTTCATAACGACTACTTTCTGTTATTTAAGTAGCTTTTATTAAACTGAATAACATTTACAAGAATCGAGTTTTCTACTGTGAAAACTGTAAAAAGATTATGACAAGAAATACTTTTTTTAAAAGCTTTGGAGATTACTTTATTAATGCAACAAAACATTTAATAAAATGTTCCAAATGGAGAACGATGTTTTTGAACTTCTAAGTACTTGAGCTTTCTACAAGTATTATTTCGTGAATAAAGCAATATATCATTTTTTAATCTGGATCTAGAAAACTTCATGTCCCCTCATTCACATTTTATAAGTTAAACCTTCAAAAATAGATAATTGAAGTACATACAAACATAATTAAACAGTATTTAGAAAATTCAATACTTGTCAAACTAACGCGTTCCGTAAACCCAGTGTAAACACACTGCACGTGGATCGTTTTGCCCATTTCAACTAATACCAACTACAATCGACTCGTTTATCTATTATTCAATAGATTTTCGGGATCTTCAGCAACAGATAGAAATATTTTCAATCATACGTAAAAGTAATAAAACTCTTACTTTCAACTTAAAATGTCACTGAAATAAATCACATAAATTACATTCTACAATTTATCGCAACTGCTACTACTCGACGGTATGTGAAAAGGGTAATACGTCCGCCGCATAAAATGTGCGAAGGAAATGTAGCCCAACATTGTTCTCGATACCGCGGCGAGGCAATAAGAAGCCGGCGATCGCGATGAAAGAAAATAATTGCTCGTCTTGTAACAGAGCATCGGGCAGAGCGTTACCTCCGCTCCGGCCGCATCCCCAACTACCGCTTCTACGACAATTACAACAGTACCAACGTCGGCTGCAACTCGACCTACGGATAAGACGGTGACACCGGGACCAACCTCAAGACCAAGGATACGCACTACAACGTGGACGCCGAGCTCGACGTATCCTCCCCCCCTCTTCAGTTCCTTCTCCAATTACGGTACTCCGGTACAGTCGGCCGGTGGTGATAATTCTGGAAGCGGCGCGTTATTCGGTGCTACCAGGGCGTTCAGTCAGTTTCTTGGTGCCGCGATAAGTGTAAGTTATTACCCATTAATTGCTCGTTCAACACCATCCACGGTTTGCCGATATGATAATGCCGGTAATCGGCAAACGTAATTACACCGTCATAAGGTACAATAAACATCGTTTAATTGCGCCGGTTATTGCGGGAAAGTGAAGCAGAAATCCGTTCGTTGGGATTTATTCGTTAGTTTATCTTCGCTTTCCTGGGGAAATGGTTAATGAAAACATTAATCACCTTTCATTCCTGTTTCCATAATCTGTAGAGATTACTCGTGTAACCAGACATTTCAATTTTCAATGTTGCAGCTAAATTGCTCGCACTCGATTTGTAATTATGTTTGTCTAATGGCGTTTCGCGGACAGGTTTCGAGAGAAATGAAATGCTAGTGGGCATGATACTTAAGATTAAATAGACGTCTAGGGTGTGATTGTATGATACGGGTTTAATCTGTGTGGTTGTGTACCAGGTTGTATGAACGTTTGTTTCTCGTTGCTAGTATGTGTGAAGAGGAAAATGATTGGTATAAATTTTCGAGATTTTTCGAGAATATCTTTGATTATAAATATTCATTATTTCTTTCTTAAATTCGTGACGTTTTTCTGCTGTTAACACGAGGAAGAATATTGCATAAGTTAAGACAGAGGTATTTTATTTCAATGATTTATGTGTTGATGCATTATACAACGTTTAATATTGAATTTTAAGTTTTATAAGTTTGCTTCGTTGAATCAAATGACGACTGAGAATCAAAGGTTAATAAATATTGTTATGTAATTTGATCACTAATTGTGAAAATATTATAGTATAGTTACTATTTTCATAAACAACTTATTGTTTACCTCAAGTAGCATTCTCTACTGCTTGAGGTGTTAGTCTGGTTGAATATTTGATGCAAAAACACTTAAGTACTTCTATTCATTCGAAATTATCGGACGAAATTATGAAAATTGATATAGTTATAACTTGATTGATCAAATAATGTCATCTATATAATATACCGATTGAAATGTGTTTCAGGGAGCGGCGCAGCAATTACAGTCCTTAGTCAGAAATGGAACTAAAATTGTGTCCGACGTGGTGGGATGAAGTTGACATCAGGGAAAGAATATTAATATATAATCCTTAGAGTAAGAAATTCTGTTGCGGACGTGACGACTTAAAATGGTACGAGTGTAATTTCGCTTTGGGAATCTGGTGGTAACGATACTTCGAATTAGTAATCGCATAAAAGTATCCGAATCGGTAATTTTCAACAAATTTTATCGGCGAATCATATGTTTGTTTGATGTCGGAGAGACACTTCCTAAACATCTTTCTTTTTCATGTATAGATCGTAGTATTACATGTACTAGTTTGTGCTCTAACTTGTTGGCTGACGTATTCGACTACGTACATACTTTCTTTTAATCAATGTAGATAATAGCGTACATACGTTTTAAGCATTACTCGATTCTGAATCTTTAAAACACGGAGTCTCCGAAGAATAATTTATTTACAATGATGTTTAAAACCTTCGAAGATCTGTTCGAACATTCCTGAAATCTAATTAAACGTTTCTTGCCACATTTGCCAAAATACCACTTCTCATCGAGATTATTAAAGTATTACAACAAATTAATTCATAACGCTAGAACTACTAGATGGATTAACACGATTCTGTATTCCTTCCTCTAAAATTATTGAAGGCACACAAACGATTTTTGGAGAAATTATTAAATAAATCGTCTCAATCGGAAATTTCAATAATTCCATTCTTGTAACTTATACAGGAAATTTACAAATAGTTTCTCTAACCGGTAGTTCTAGTGCATAATAGAACCTAGGAACTAATTTGAAACATCTTACATTTTCAATTTACGTTCCATACACCACGACGTTCGCATTTCGACAATGAACAATCGATTAATACTAGAACGACCGAGCATTTGATATGATTGTTACACGATTCCTATAAACACTCTAAGAATACATTTCTTCGGTTTCTTCAGGTGTCCGTTACAGTATCTAAGAGTGAAACTATTTATTTCCAAGACCAGCTCAGATATTTAATTCCATTAAAACACGAATAATTCTTGAGTAAGAACTAATCTAACCAAGATCCAATTAGTTCTAGTATTACCCGAGCAACTTCGTGTTTTAAACATTAAGAGACAAATTGTTCAACGTTTCGAGTATCGATCCGAGATCGACGGCTTCGCAAATGTTTCTGGGGTACCGGGCAGAAACGGTTGCACGCCACGTACCGGTTGAGACATTTGTAACGTTCGTCGCAATTAAGGTAATTAATCGGGGCCGACGGTGCTCGTCACGGCGACGATTCGCGTGCGTTCCGTGTGAAACCTGGGACTCGACGCAAGTGAGGCCCACCCACAAAGATCGATTTAACGACGAACTCGTCGGCGATGCTGTTCAGAAAGGTGGTTAGCTTAAAGCGTCTCTGAATGGGAGCGAGAATGAGACATGTGTGCATGCGTGTGAATAAGTTGGTGTATGAGAGGGAATGTGTAAAAGGGAGATATAAAGAAAGAGGGAGCGAGAAAGAGAGAGGATAAGGAGAGAGGAAAGAAAGAAAGGGAGGAGGAGAAAAAGAGAAGCGAAAGGGTGGTTCGACAGTGAAGCGTCAACCGAGAGCATTGTGTACAGTTCGCGCGCACCTTGACTGTTGGTGTGCCGCGCACCTTTTTTTCCTTTTTTATATAATAAAGCTGGAAGTGTGTATAGTACACGGGTCCTTGGAGTTTTGTTTGTCTTTCATTCGCGCGGATGGTAGCTCGCCAGTAATGATAGCGGCGTGTAATAAGCTTGGCAACTTAACGAGCACGAGCTAAGGGTTGAAACGTTGACGGCGGTTCTTTTTCCTCGTATTCGGGAATTTAGTGATATAGCGTATTGTAGTTGCACGATCCCGCTGGAATTTCGTCGCGGCGGGATCACGCGGGCGAGTGTCATCGCGGAGGACTTTTCATGCGTTCAGCGACGCGGCTCTTTCAACCCCTTGCCCTATCACTTATTTCTTAATTATGACCGATATACTAGTTTATCGCTCATTTATTAGGGAAAGAAAGGATCTTGATGTTTGTTGTATGTCTACGTTAACTCCAAAGGTTAAGGAAATATTTAAATAATATTTTATTTAAAAGGAAATAAATAATACTTAGACTTCTCGAATTCAATTGAAAATTTTTATGACGAGTCTCATAGATTATTGTAGGTCTAGGGGTTAACCCCTTGCGCTATGATCCACTTCGCAAGTTTAGAACTATTTTGTTGTTCATTCTTCGTTGGAAGAAGAATTCTATGATTATTCTATATTCTAAGGTTACTTTGAAGTATTAGAAGTGGTAGTATTGGGAAATTATAGATAGATAGAAATATCTGTCATAATGGAAAAGTAAATATATTATCATAATAGCAAAGTAAAGAAATTGTTACGATACAAAAATAATATTAGGTCTACTGAATAGTTTTATCGATAATGTTATTTCAGATTTCCAGAGATGAGTGATTCTCTGGAAATGAAATCAGTAAATATTAATAATAATTTTCAGTAAATATTAATGAAGGTATATTGTAAATTTATTATTTTGTTTTAATTTAAATATGGATAGAACTTTCCGATAGATCTAATGTTTCATTTGGATTTCGAAGAATTAAGTGATATTTAGATTTTTCATTTGTATTCGAAACATTTGCTGCGAATCTGACACGATACCGTAGGGCAAGGGGTTAAGGTCGGCGTTTCGAGGCGTTTATTGAACACACTTACACGAATCCCTCTGTAATTTTCGATTTTGTGTGCCGATAATTATGTACGGTTCGCGCGCCGTTATTTATAAACGAAGTGAAGAAATAAACGTATTGGGATTTCCAGATCCACGAGTACCTTTTTTCTTCGTGCCTTTCTCCGAGAATTACTTCCTTGCCGCGTTAAAACTGAATTTCACGGAATTGTCGTTTCATCGGTGATTTATGAAATTTACGTGTGTTTGAACGAAGGTTTGTTCCTTCATTAACATAAATTAATGAGCGGATTTTTATTGGACTAAGGGAATCACTTTTGGATATTGCTTGTTAATCGTAAAATTTTATTTCGCAGTTTTGTTCTTTAACCGTAAATAATTGTCACCCTTTATTTGCATTTTTTTAAACCGTACGCTTGTGGTTTTCGTTTAATGTTCTTTTAATAGTTGACGTGTAACCTTTGAGTTGTGACATAATAAATTGTAGACCCACGCGAGAACAGTTTATTCCTCTGAATTTTAATACCTATGGAAAACAAAGCACATTGGTAAGTATATTTCATATATTCCCTACTTCAAGATTTTACCCATAATTATAAGCAACTACAACATTCCAGAAAAATTGAAATTAAGAAAAAAAAACAGTAAAACTAAAATAAAAAGATGTAAAAAACAATTAAATGTAGAAGAAACATTTTTTATTACCTTTAATATTCAATATTTAAGTGAAATACCTAACATCGAATAACAATGTTCAATAGCATAAGTAACTAGATAACAGTGTAACCTAAGAATTGTAGTACTAAATAATTAATAATTGTTCCTCTTTATTTTTGCAACAAAAGAATAAACGACACACAAAACTTTAAAGTTTCTCGGGTCAATCAACGTGTTAATAACTTCTAGTTCCGTTCCTCGGTCGTTCCAGAGGCGAGCCATTTTATTTTTCGTCTTTACAATTCATGACGTATATTGGCTATCATTTTTTCCACGTAACGGCAAATTTATTCCCGTCGATTCGAAGCGGGACGGAAATTGTTATTCAAAATAGCTCTAGATATAACGGCCGTCAACTTAGCATAATCAGAGTGTGAAAATAAACTTGTTCCTCGACTATGATTAGTTCGCGTGACATACGATTTCAATTAATGATCCAGACGGTGTTTACGATGAGCACGGCGGGCAGGGATCATTCAATTAAAGTATGATACCGGAGCATCGTCTCCTTTAGTACCGAGGATGCCAGAAAATAAAATGTTGGAGAACGCGGATAAACTTTACGCACCTCCTTTTCTCCGTTCTTTTTTCCGCAGAGTTCCCCTCCTTTACGCGAACGACGCCGAGGGTCGGTCTAGAATATTAATCACACGCTATGACGTATTTAACAGTCATTAGGGACAGCTGACTAGATAGGATGTAAGTGTGTATTCAGATGTAGAAAGTGACAGGGACCGTCTTCTCTTGCACGCACCGACAGGAACAATAAATTACCCTTTCAAAATTATCCGATGTAATATAGTCGTGAAGTAACTATAAGAAAATTTCTTTCATCTCGGTTGTAATACTGTGACTGCGTAACGTGACGATTTAATTTGAACCAAGCTGTTTCTTGCTGAAAGTTGCTTGCTTTAGTAAAATGCTGGTATGTAGAATTCACTAAAGAAGATTATAAGAAAAATTTCTTGTCAAAGTTGTCACAAAGGACCAAGCTCTTTCTTGTTGAAAGTTGCTTGTTTTGTTGAACTGCTGATATAATGAATTAATTAAAAGATTAACTGATATAATTAAATAAAGAATGATACGAAAATTATTTCTTGTCAAAAGTTGCTAGTTTTCTCGAACTATTAATATAAAGAATTAATAAGTTCGCTGAAATAAATCTTCCGAGAAGTCGATTAGTTAATGTTTATGCATTTTCATAGATACTTTCGCTTCAACTTCTTAAAAGGATTGCTTTCTTTGCACATCATCGATATATTTATCAAGGAAACGTATGTAAGAAAAGAAGTATGTATAACTTAAACACGAGTATAATAATATTAATAACTTTCGAAGGAAATATGGAATATGTTTTTCTCTGCAATTCTGACTCATTATTATCGTTGAAATTCGATAAAAATACATTTCGAAGATTTTAGTGCTTTCGAAATCACTCAGCCAATTTTTCTCCGTGGGAATACATAAATATCTTTTAGAACTTATGAATTAAGAATTAATGAACTGTAAATCGGTTGTATCCAAATATTGCAATAGTTAATGAATCTCGAAGATTATATATTTTATTCATCAGCATTACTGCATTGCGCAATATGCAGTTCCATGCATTGAGGTAAATGCGATATTTATGCATCGTTACTTTAGTTATTCAATTAAGGTTTACTCGTGATCTTACGTTACTTTATTCAAATTCAATTACACGAGAAACTCTGTTGGCAATCGAAATAATATGTAATAGACTGTACGGTTTACCAGATTATAAAGAGATATTTATTTCCTGTAGAACTTAACTTATTCCTTTAAGTACTTCTTAGACTAGTATGACTAAAAACTAAGTAAAATGAAGTTTTCCACTTTTTCGATTAGTAGGTAAACAGTAAATAATGTGAATTTTTCTACTCAAATGTTAGTAATTTAGAGAAGGAGAATCATTTCGAACTTAAAGGTAAATACAATCAATTTATTCACTTTTTCAATTATTACGACTTAAAGTAAATAAAATGAATGTCTCCACTTCTTAGATTAGTACAACTCAAAGCAAATGAAACGAATTTTTCCACCTTCGAAATACCTACAACTTCAACATAAACAAAACGAATTTCTACTGAAATGTTAGCACCGCGAAGGAAGAGAATCATTTCCCGTAACAAAGAAGCACCCGATTCCCGATTACCAGCGGCGACATTGAAATTTCTGCTGCCACCGTTATCGGTCCTTGTTTACACTGAACAACCACGCACCGTGTGCCGTGATTTCAGCCTGAAACGCGGCGCAAAGCATGCTGGGAGGACGAAAGGGTAAGAGAGGACGGTTGTACAGGTCTCGCCGGGCAAGCCGGCCACGAAAATCCCTGAAACGGAATTTCGCGCCGATAAATAACAAGAGAGCTCACCGACAATACCGGCTCGAATCGTTTGGTACCACATGCCACTTGGTACTCCGGTAATTTAAATAAATTAACGGAGAGCAAGCGTACCGAGGCCTGCATGCTCTATGGCGTTGGAGAAGAAGGAGAAGAATGGGACGGGAAAGAAACAAGGGAGGAAGAGAGAGGGAACACGGATAAGGAAGAAGTAGTAGTAGAAGAAGAAGAAGAAGAAGAAGAAGAACCAGAAGAAGAAGAAGAAGTAGAAGAAGAAGAACAAGAAGAAAAAGAAGAAGAAGGAGAAGAAGACGAAGAAGCGTGTACGCACGGATCGATTGTAAGACTGGAACACCCACGCGTGCTCGCGATGCCTTCGTGGGTTTTTTCTTCTCCTCTCGGATAATTACAGCTAATGGCGGTCATTGAGAATGCGAGATGCGTACCACTCTGCGTACGTGTACCACTCCAGCGTTGAATGCTGCTGAATGCTGCTGGCTACTCCACGATAACACACGGCTCGCATTCTGCGGCTCCGACGATATTTAATTTATCGGTTGAATCGTTAAGTGGACGCGGCATTATCAAATCAGACGCACTTCCACGATCCGCTCGACTGTGATCGAATCGATCCTCAGGATCGGAGAACGCGTTACAAGAGGATGGAAGATGCAAAGTACTTCGTAGGAATTTTCCGTTATCTCTTGCGGAAAAAGAAAGATTATCACTCTTAAAAACCTTATTTTTCCCGTTCTCCTGAAAAATCGTCAACCACTGATACCATGTTAATTACCGGTGTCTTTATTAACTACATTTCTCAAGACAGTCCTTCAGTGCATCCTTTTGACGGATGCAGTAGTCCTACTGTTAATTAACCATTCCAGCTTCAGAAATCTTCTACTTAACACGTTCGCGGACAATAAAAATCTCAGTGACTCACAGAAATACACAACCGATTAATACAGTACTCCAACGGTTGAAGTGCTTGATAATTCCAAAAAACTTATTCAATTCAAAATAATGTGCTCATAAATCTGAATATAACAGCATTCATCATTTCGCACAATGAAAATGAATGCTATATTTACGTCTCTGAGCCTGTTAACTCGTGATTCCAATAGAAACGATTTCCTTCGCGCCAACGTTGGAAACTATCAACTTCATCCGCACGATTCGCGATGCATAAGGAAAAAATAACTGTATCGTACAGCTCTCGCAACATTTCGTTGCACTTATCTGGTGCATCGAATCTCATAGCGCAGCGTTAGCCATAAAGTCGCTGGTACCAGATACCTTCCCGTCCTGATTCCGCGTCCATACAGAATTCTAGCGATCGATCTCGTCCGGAGATACGATAAATGTATCCGAGCAAGGACGTCCTTAATTATCCGTCGGTTGGACAGTTTTGCAATCCAATTTGCGGTTCATCGTACACCGAATCCCTTCTGTATTGAATCATTGAAAATGTAGCAACACACGGCTCACGACGCGTCGTGAGTCAGCCTGTCATCTCTGGAATCGCGGCGCGGCGCGGCGCAGCGCGGTTTTCTTGCGCATTCCCACGATAGATCGGTGTCGCAATTGCGACAATGCAAGCCGATTGCACACGTGGAGGATCGAACCACGGCTACACGGCCTCCGCGTGTTTCTTCTCCCGCGCGCTGGCATCGGACTCTTTCGCGAAAATTACCCCTCCAATCAATGAAACGATAAATCGCTTCTCCCCGGTGATGGACGACTACGCTCTCCGCGAGCTGATTAACAGTTACTCCGCCTTTTATTGCTTCCATTGACAGTCCATTGTTTATAGAATATTACCTCCACGGCTGTGCGAGAGTTCGCCGCGGCGCTACGGAGAATGATCGACTGTATGAGAATGTATCGAAAAAGTTGCGGTCGGTGAAACGAGAAAGGATTTTTGCTCGGTTCACTGAGTTTTTTGTTGAATCGCCGATGAGAAGTTTGCGTGGATTTTCAGATTATCTGATGGGAATTTTTGAGAAAGTTTGTAATACTTAATAAATTATTGGGATAGTGGGGATAGAATGTTATTGTTTTCTGTTGAATTGTTGATGACAAACTTATGTGGATTTTTAATATGTTTCTGAGTGGTATACGATTGTTGTAGATTATATGATTTGATTTTTTAAGCAAGTTTCTAATATTTAATAAATTGCTGGCCTGGTGAGGATAGAATGTTTTTATTCTACTGGTTTGTGAAGTTCGTATTTTGTAATTACTTATTGATAAGGACAAATTTTATGATAACTGTATTAAAAGTTGATGTTACTTTTTTATAAACTTAACATATTAATTGTATGGAAAGACATTGACAACTGCAATATATTGGTTGTTTAAAACCATTTAAATTACGTGCAAAATGTTTTTTGTATTCTTATGATTATAATACAATTACAATAATTCCAAAGGTGACGCTTAGAAAAAAACCCTGTATATTTTATACTGTCTTTTATATATGTGTGTACTTTACTCTTTATGCAAGGTTTGGTTTTGTTTTGCAAAAAAGGTATAAGTATGCATTGATAATATATTTAATATATTTAAACGATCAGTCGTATTTCTTTTGTCTGCTTAAATTTTAATCATATTAAAATTATATTAACAAATTCTGTTACGTATTATTATATAAAACTATTTTCCACTTTTTTTTTACATTTACCGAGTATAATATGAAATAAAGTTTGCATGGAACAAGACTTGTATCCTTCGCAGATTCTGAAATTAAAAATACGGGCCTTATTTATACTTATCGATCCAATTATTATTACGATCCGTTGTAATACCAATAAATGTTGACCAGAGGCAAAAATGTAAAAATATAGTACTTTCGCTTGGTATGTAGCAACCTTCCAAATCGGAACACAAGTCGGAGGACGATTTAAAGTCCTTGTTGTTTTACGACTGCACTTTTCGTCTGTTTGCCCGTATATGGTTATATGCACCATAAATAATTTGTTGATGAAATGGTAAGAAGTATACGCAAAGAAGTATACTTCAATGCTGTTGTAGGAATATCCACGTAATATCTGCACAGTAACAAATAAATTTCTATTTTATACCAAACTTCTAATCCCTCAATTTACTTCTTCCATTTTCCGACTATAACAAAATATTTTCCTTGACAGATATTATTTATCATTTCTTTCAATATTATTACGACCTATTGATCCATAGATTTTTACTATGATTAATCTTGTAGCATTTATGATTATCAAGAAATCAATTTCCCGTTCACCTTGAACGAAAAATCATCCGAGCATCTCGTATGCATTTTTGTTACCAGTATTTAATTTGCCCTCAGATACAACATAATATCAACGTATTAGAAACAGGTATGTTAATAACAATATCAAAACATCTTCCTTTACAACAGCATTCATGTCTAACAAAAAAAAAAGTTCCCTTCATATCCGATTCCCAAACTATGAAGCTACTGCATGCCTACAATCAAATATACCCTAAACGCAAAATGCTCGTGACACGTTCAACATTCGCGTCAACCATCCCAAGGATCCTCCGAAAACTTGACGCTTGCGGAAGAATTTAACGACGCACGAGTGTCGAAATGAATGGAACGCCGATACCGGGGGATTAGCATCGGCGGGACATGTCGAAAACGAGTCAATTTAGAGTGGCGCGCATAACTCGGGCCCTCGCGAAGCTTGGCCCCGTAGACTCTCCCCTTGAGCCGCGTTTCACTGAAAGGCGAGAAAGAGAAGTAAGAGGAGGAGTAAGGTGGCGAACGAAGTCGAGGGGGTGGGGCATGGTGGGAGTAATGTAGGAGCAAAAGGCAGAAAACACCGGTAGGCAGTTTTGTAGCTGTTTTTATCAGCTTCTGGGCATCGGGGGGCTCAGGCCCGACGATGCCAGGACGCATCTTGGGGGGTTCGTGTGGGAACGTACGTCTCTTTAGCGTACCTCTCCCCCTCCCCGTGGCCGTGCCTCTTTTTATCCTCGTTCGTTCTCGCGGCGTCCTTTTCTCGCTTCGCGACCGGGTCGAGCTTCCCTGCTTGGCCTTCCTTTTTCCTCCGTTCGCCAGCTCGGCGACTTGTTTCTCTCCCGTTCGTTTTTCCTCCCCCTTCTTCTCCCGGTTCTTCAGCCTCCTCTTCATCTTACGGTTGCCTCGGGTACCAAGGGTCATCGAGGTCACCCTCCACGGTGCACTCGGCTACGTGGTGTGCCCTATATTTACGCACGGTAAGAGAACCCCGAAGAGGAGGTGGTCACTAGTCTCTTTCTCTTTCTTCTCTTCGTTCTCTTTTCACCTTCTTCCTCTTTCTTCTTCTTCTTCTTCTTCTTCTTCTTCTTCTTCTTCTGCTTCGGCTTCTTCTTTTCCTTCTCCTTCTTCTTCTTCGACCACGTCCTACGCCTCCACCTTCACTTCTTCTTCTTCTGGTTCTTACAGATCTCCTCCTACCTTTTTTCTCTACCCCCTACTCAGGTTGCTCTTCAATAAGCGCCGATCGCTTTAAGATCGACTCACAACAATCATTGGAATGCCTCACCCCGACGGACCGTCCATCGGATGCTCTTTGGATCGAGCTCGCGTGCTTCCAGGAAACTTCGGTAAGGATTTAACCCCGGGGGTTGGGAATTGAAGAGTTTTCATGGAGATTGGGGGTGAGTTTTTGTATGGTTAGAAAAACCTGGTGAATGCATGTGGTTGTAGTCGGTAATTTGTTAGCATATTGCAGACCAGATTGTTTGATGGTAGATGTATATCGATGTGAAATGATATTGAAGGGTAATAATTATCAACAATTATGATCCGCTAATAAAGATACGTGAAGCGTGTCTCTATTTGCCACACAGTACGCTAATGTCCGCACTCGCTAGACAGTTTTGTGTATGCTTCTATTGGATATCATAATTCCAACAAATTTTGAATCGTTAGTAACTTAAAACTGAACTTGAAATTATAATTTTTTACTGTTAATTGTTACTCTATACTTTCATAGAAAATTCTATATTTTCTCTCCTATGTGGTCAAATACCTTACACGCCAAAATATCTTCCAAAATAACTCCACTGTTATTAAAAAAATACAAATAGATAAACAATGACTCGCGTCGAATATTTAGCAATAACGGAATTTATATCTACGTTTCGTATTAAACACTAAGACAAACCGCTGAATAATTCGTCTAAAACTGAACAAGCATTAATCCAATTCCACCCCATTCCCATCATTAATATCAGCAGTATCGAACCTTACGAATTTATTAGCAGCCACAAATTCCAACGCGAGACAGCGCTAATGACAATGCATTAAGCCACTCTGCAACAATGTAATTCGCATCAATTTTCTGTGTTGGTACAAGACGTGCCGCATTTTTCCGTCGTTCAAGTGCCTCATTAATCACCCAGCCGTGGGGAGAGAGAATCGAAACGAACGGGACGCGGCCGCGGAGGAACAACTGTGACAGCTTGCGGGCTGTGATTCTATAAATCAAGGGAATCGTTAAAAAGCTGAGAGTATTAATTTGTATGCTAAACTGTCGAGGGGGGAGGAGAGGTGGGAGGAAGCGCGTATTCTAAAAGGTTGCGATAGTACCTTTCAAAGGTTACGATACGAATTGCAATGCCGTGTCGTAACCTTTCGCGAACCGGCATCGTGTGCCGTGAATATGCCAGATAATGCCTGGTATTATCCGCTGAATTGTAATTACATTGTCCCATGGCTCCACGCCTTGTAATATTATTTTTCAGCGTGGCGAACGAATGTCGCTCGCGAACGGGTGCGATTTTATCGGCCGTCCCGCGCAAACCGGTAAAAGCGGGCGCACTCGTTTCACCATTCCGTGCGTCATCTCGCGCAGGTGCGAAACTAATATCTGTCTTCGACGGAGTTACCGTCGTTATGCGTCATCTCGCCGATACACGCGCTTGTTACTTTCTTGTTAGGGAGACTGAGTTATTGGGCTGCTGCGTGGAATTCGTGGGGGTATCGATACTCTGTCTACCATTCACGGATTTGGCTTGGGAGGAATGTTTCCCTATGGGACTTTAGTTCACTAGTTAACACTGAACGCACCGCGACCGGTCAAATTACCGGTTTTAAAATTTAATTTAAAATTCCACACTGTCTTTCATCCGTTTAACTTCATATTAATTCTTATATCATCTGATTAATCGATTTTTCAAGTTTTTTCTGTCCTTTTACTTCAACTGTCATTAAGAAAAATAGATCGTATAATTTGTTTAGCTTTATCTTATGATTAATTGTTTAGCAGGTTACGGTAAGAATTAATTGTATGCAAAGTGCCGTTATATTCAGTATTAACTGTGGCATTTAGTTTCAAAAATCTCTCAGTCGATTTTCTATTAAGTATGTACTGCGAGAATATATTTTTTGTGAGATTAAGAAATATAGCTTGATGTTCTTAAAATTATTTGTATACTGTTGAGTTGAATAAGATAATTTCACCGTCGAATGTTGATATGCTTGTTTTAAAGCGAAGTAAAATTGTTATAAAAAATCAGTAAAGAAAATAAGAGATTTGGGCAACGTAGCATTCAGCGTTGACCATTTACCTGCGGAATTTAGTTTCAAAAATCTCTCATTGTGCACAGAATAAAATTAAATAGTAAAGTGTATACTCGTTAACCGCAGTAAAAATGTATCTATAATATATCTTAACGAAATACTAAAGTAAAATAAAGGAGAATTATGAGTGTAGCTAAAAAAATAACTAATTTATCGTTGTAGAGATTAGTATCATTTCGAATGTTTTTCATGGAAGTCAACGCGTTAAAGATACATGTGACTGATAGTTGAAGCAGTTGGAAAGCTCCACTATGTGGAAATGTAGAAATTTTGTCGTCAATTCTGTTTATTGTGCTTGTTGTAATTTGAAAATATTTTGTGTTTCATTAATATTGTCATTGCGTTATTTATATTTAGTTAATATTCTGTTGTTTTATGAGTGAGGCAGCTTGAATCTAAAATTAAAAAATTAATGTTTCCGAATACAAGCAATTAGAAGTACCAAATTGTGAGAAATATAACTACATGAATAAACTGAATCAGTAATAAAGTAATTTTCCCAATGTGACAGGCAATTTTCCAGAATCTTCGAAATGATATCCAGTGCTTATGCTGTAAACAATTTATATCTACTTACTAAGAACTTATATAAACTTCTATAATTTTTTTATCTATAATCTACAATCTATAATCATTTTTCTTCATTCAAGTTGATATCCATTTTAGATATTAACCCCTTGTCCCTTGAATATCTCAACTCTAATCATACGATTGCCTTATCATGAATAATTCATTAGATAAAGAGAAATATTCTATACATATTATATGTATGTTTGATTTTAACACTAGGATTACGCAATGCGTCAATTCGACGCATATCGATAAATATCGAATTATAAATACAATTTAGTAAATGTTGACGTTGACTATGATTGAACCAATTACACCAGTATGTATCTCAGTTATCTACTCTTAAACATCTATTTTCCAAAATCCGAATGAACGAACATGAATTTTTCTAAGAGCAGTAGAATCAACCGTTCAATAAATGTCCGCACACTTAGTGTTAAGTATAATAATTGATTACAGAAGAGTAATATTTCATTTGAATTCGAATGGATTAGGTAATATTTATAATTATTAAATCCCGTTGAAACTCTTCGCCACGAGTCTGACACGTTGTTGTAAGGCAAGGGGTTAATCTAGCAGGTAACATTAACGAAAGCGTAAGCGACGTTTACTAAACGTTTCTTCGTGCAGAAAGTTACAGCTGTTTAGTTCCACTGGACGAGTGTGTACGAGCCCTAAAGATGCTCCGGAGACCTCATGCAAGATACCACGGGGTGGTCGCAATACGCGAACGTTACGAAGATGCGGGACGATGAAAAATCTCTGGTATCTCAAGCCAAGATCCCTCGAACAATGGGATATCTTCGGGACCAAGTCGGTTACGGTGGACAATTATTGCTCGATTGCCGGAAGATAATGTTTCATCGTGGATGAAATAATGATTTTCTTTCAACCGGACGAAAACATGTGAAAATTCTTCGATAATAGCGGCCGTAAATTGTTTCTGTCCCCAGTACCGATGGCATCATAATAATTGGATACCATTAGATCTCGGTAGATCTCGTGCACCGATAAAATTTTGAAGAAAGTAAAAGCGATCGGATTCACTTTCGGTCGACTTCCAGCGAAACGACTATAGTCTAGTGGCCTGCTTTATGGGTTGTTCAGAACTTTGATCTTAGAAATATGCACGCCTACAAATGAATCATTTAATGTTTAATCAAAATAAAGCATATCACGTTTATTAAGATAAGTTTTAAAAAACATATCCATCTTATCTATTAACACTAGAACTACTGTATTAGTAAAATGACATGTTTCAGTATTTTTGTTTCGTAATTATTGATATCTTCAAAGCATTGAGTATTCGAAATGATTTTGAAAATACATAGTTTTAGTTGAATACTATTATTAATACCTGAAGAAATCGAAAATTCAACTGTTATAATTTTTAAAGATTACGTATCAATCGTATGAAATGTTCGGTGGTTCTAGTGTTAAACTGATAGAAAATGATTTTCAAACCCCTATCGCTTTGAATATAAAAGTGTATTAAACTTCCCTATTATATTGTTCGCTTCTTCATACTGTTGTAAATTCTGTTTCACCTCAAATATCATTGAAGAATTGAATAGCTCCATAAACGTTCATATTAAATTTCGCAAATCTATAAAAGAACTAGATATACCATAGAATAGAAGACATTTCAGGAAACCCATGAAATCGCGTATGATATTAATTTCATAGCCCAGCTAAGTAACACGTGCAATAATTATTCCCTAGGATTGCTCATTTTTACTTGTTACTTTATAGAGTAATAAAATTTAACGCTCAAAAGGTAACATCTGCAATGATCAGATTGCTACAATACTAAATATCACAGTGGTTCACATGTAACACTGCTTTCCGCACGTGCAATAAATTTCCCCAATAAGATTTCCATTTCATAACCGCGACGTGTAAAACCCGTAGCCTGTAAATTGGGATATTTATACACAGTGTAGTATGCACGTTAAGAGAACGAGGGGTTTATTATTTTTGTTACTTGGCCAAGTTTTTCGATTATGAGGCGCTTTTACCAGCTGCACCGCTCCCTCCAAAAAGAAGAGGAAGTGCAGTCTACGTCGGCTCATACCGCACATCCGCCACGAATGTCGCAGATTGCGAAAAGGGCGTAACCGTGCCCTTGTACTTCAGCAGCCGCATACGAACCACAGTTCTTTTCTTTCCGACATAAATCCTCTTTCTTATTTCCTTCTCCGTGCTTTCTCACAGCTGAACGACGTTAATACGGCGAACACCGACGTCACTGCGAGCCAACCGCTTTTATTTTCTGCTGGATACTGCGTTTGTCACACGATCCGCTCCCGCGAAAAGAAATGCTTAAAACAGATCGCCTTGCGACCGAGACTTTCACTGAATAAACCTCCCCCGATTTCCGTTTCAGTGACGCAATTCTGGACAGTCCAATAAGGCCAACGTGTCGGTTGTTCCCGCGGTTATTTCTCGGGAGCCGACGAAAGCAAAAATTTCTGCGCGAGTAGATTCTGTAACACTTTCTGGACTACGAGATTCTTCATTTTGTTGCATTTTTCAAGACATCGCCGATCCAAAATTTATTTTGTTAAGAATATCTTTGTATTCGTACGAAAGTGTAAAACGTCATTGTTAACGGCACAGTTTCGATGGAAGAAAGTTGCCGTTAAGCGACATCTTCGCACTCCTTTTCGAATCTTTCATTATTGAGAAACACTGTCTTTTTTCGTGGATTGGAAACATGTTTCGAGTACATAACGCTAAGTTTATCTAATTCCTTATTTCACATATTTGACCTCTTAACTATGGAGTTTAGTTTCAAAAATCTCTTGTTCTGCGCGCAATGAACTGCTACTGAGAATTAAAGGGTTATTTCATTTCTTAGAATGAATTTATGAAATTCGATGGCATATATTTCAAACTATTATCAAAGAATTCAAATTATTGAATACTAATATATCTAAAATTTTAAATGTTTTAAAATGTTATACGTATCTTACAGATTATACTAAACTACTTATACGCGAGGCCATTGTATATTGATTTTCTCCTTTTACTTTAAATTCCTGTTTCCTTATAAAACAATACGGAATTTTTTGTTTAATTCTTCGGTAAGAATTTATCGTTGTCGTCTTTTATTGACCGTTGTCGCCAAATTGTCTACGCAAATTGATTTTTCTAACGCGCGACTGTTTCCATTTCTCAGCCGGATATGAGCTTTCGCAACGAGAAACGAACGATTCATGTACGGCCACGTAAACTGCGTACACAAGTGGTAGACCTGATCGTTAGCCCGTGAACCGTTCTATAACAGCGCGCAAAGTGATTTTACTATCCAATAAGAACCATTGAAATCGATAGATCAATAGAGCAATAAAATTTATCATCTCAGTTCGTTCGAGTTGCTTCTATTTGCATAAGAATTTTCCGCCTGACCAAAACGTTATCGCATTCAATAAAACATCAATGGCTATCGGTCTACATAATTAGCCACAATCTGTTGATTGCCCATAATAAGAATATTTCAAACTCCCCAACGATTACTAGAATTCCTTAACACTTATGACTTCTCATGTTTTCAAATGATCGTTTAAAATGTAACTGGGCCGGATTTGACATTTTTCAATAAAATGAGAAGAGATTGAAGTATGTACATTTTACATTTTCACTGTAGGACATTTAAAATATTTTTATAAAATATTTGAAAAATAACAGGAGACTAACAGAGAACGTTAAATAATCCATTAGGACTATAATAACACTTTACACAGAAATGAAACATCAGAACATAGTAAAAAGTAATGAAACAAAATAAACATTTTTATTTGCCCGATTATATGTCTACAAGGTAAAAATAGTTTTTATAGTTGGAGATTTAGAAGGATTCTAAAGATTACACTAATTAGATAATACCATTGAATTCTGTCAAGTTCAATGAAATATTATTTCTCTATTAGCAGTTCTTAACTTAAAATAAATGGAGAGATAGAAAGAGCACAGAATTTTGTCTTTTTCTTTAGTAAATTATTAATAACACTAAACCTACTGAGCAGTTAAATCGACATTTCGAAATTTCTTTATAGAAACTCTAAGAGTGCATCTCTTGAAACTTGAATTGGTTTACAATTCGGTTTGCGCATTGCTAAACGAATTTCTTTAATAATTTATCAAAGAAACATATGTTATCTTTTCAATAATTACAAAAATGAGGAATCAGAAATGGGTAATTTTATCCCGTCTAAGTTTTAGTGTTAATGTCACTTCTACTTCTCAAGCTTCAAAGTTCCACCTAGTAGTACATACATAGATAGATCTTCGAGAAAGAGGAATAACGATGAGCAAGGCAGACAGAACGAAAGCAAGCAAGTCCTTGACTTGTAGCTTGTCTCGCTCTATTATTTGCGTACCCATGATCTCTCGCACAAGTTCGACTCTCGAGTCAAGCTGGACGAATCATCACATTCACTGTTTCTAAAGTCTCGTCGTTCACCTTACGCTGTGCGATGGCACGCGTTACCATCGCATATTACCGTCGAAAATACCACATGGGATATGCTATAAACGAATCCAATCCTGAGGTTTTCAAATGACAAATCAGAAAATTATAAATAATGAAAATAATTATGAAATTAATGAACTAATGTTTTTGTCATTTAAATGACATTTTTCTGTAAACATTTTTAAAATATAGTTATAATTACATTTAGTTATGATTTATGTTTTTAGACTCAAAAGTTGCAATCAATGCATTGAATTATATAAATAATAAAAGACCAGTACATAGTTTCCTTATTTTAAATTATTCAACAAATTTTTAATGCTTGTAAGAACCCCTATATAAATGTTATATAAAAAATATAATACATATTTATATTTAATATATATAAAAATATAATATATGTTCTGCAATACATCAATATCTGGAATTAAGTTTGAATGATAGTTACAAGTATAAAGAATAGCTGTTCAGAATACTGTCCTCAAAACCAAATTACAAAATCATGAAAATCGGCGAGATACCCTCTTTTCTACATAATTTCCACATCTTCCTACAAATCGAACACAAAAACTGACAAATATTTAACAAACTATGCGACCAATTAATTCGTGTTCCACTGTAAAATTCCTCCATAAGAATTCGAATGGAATTTTGAAGCACCAATACCGCAGTTTATACCCGGAATTTTACGTACGCAGGTAGTTCGATCAAAATACACGCTATATGTGAATGGTACATAGTAAATCTGAAATGTGTACGTGTAGTCACATGTTCAGCTGAAGGCAATATTATATCAGTTTTAATCTTATTTGTTGCGTAGAAACGGGTATGTAACCGTAACGTGTTGAACGTAACGCGTGGCGGCGCGTAATGTGCAAAGCGGACTTCACAGAGGATGACTGTGGCGTGTGGCATTTCGTCCAGCTTGCGAGCGCAAGCCCGACGCGCGCAAAAGAAAGAGCACGGAGACGCGAACGATAAAGCGAGGACAAGCTATGTTGCACGTGCATGTGGGCAGCCCCTTGTCTTATATGGGATATACATATATATTATATATTATATTATAGTTACTCGCCGGATTTTCCATTCAGAAGTCTTCGAATCTTGAATACCGGAAAATGACGCGATGTTTGGGAAATTTTTTAAATACATTCAATAAACATATCAAACTCAAAGCTTGCGGGTTTATTTACTGATCTTTGAAGAATATAAAGGAATTTCTCTGTTTATACGTAACAATTCTGTTGTGAATTATTGAGACTCTCTTAAGGGGACTCCGAAGAAACGTCTGTGGTAAATATAATATTGGATGTTGTAATTGTATATATTAACAATGATACTACCGAGCATTTAACAGTAAACGTACGATCAGCGAACAAATGACCAGTTTTAAAATATGATTAAAAATTCTGCATTTTCTTTAGTACAATTCTCTTAACTACTACTTTGAGTAGTGGTTGGAATGTTAAGAAGCTCGAAGAGACTTAATCTACGCGACAAGATAAGTATTGCCATCATCTGAGTTGGAATAAATAAAGATGAGGTTTAGTTTCGTTGACTTTTTTCATAGTTAATTTTCAGTGAGATCCGTAAGGCAATATCACTAAATGTATAACGATTAAAATATCCCCAATTATAAATTCTATTTCTATATTTAAAAGATAATGAAAGAACTGTGTTGAGAAGAATTTAGAATAATATAATTTAGAATAACATTAAGAATTCAAATGTATGGTTACGAATGAAAGAGAACATTCTGTTTATACTATTTTATTCTTTTTATGTCTATGTAATGTTGCGTCTGTTGCGAGCATCTGATGCCATGGTGAACATTCAAAATCATTGAAACATTATTGAATGATATACTTCGAAATATTTGTTCAAAATTCCAAGATGTTGTTTTAATAATTACACATTGTTTCCTCGAACCTAATTTACTCTTAACATCATAACTACTTGATATTAAAATTTTACAAATAATATTCTCAAGCTTTACACTCGTCGAAAGGAACGTTTAAAAAGCAATTACGTTAAGGATTACTCGAACGTCAACGAGATTATCGCAAAGATAATCGGTATGATCCATATTCACGAGTAGAATTCTTCATGGTGTCCTACGCAACGTCATGTACGGATCCATTGCGCAAGAATTCCGAGAGTTTCTGACGTAACATTTAGGAACACAGGAGGAAATGAAACCCGAGGAGAGGAATAAAAATCACCTTTCTCAAAAGACGCGTGTGACGTTTCAGTTTTTCGCGCAAGCTTCGGTTAACTGGTCGCGAGGCGGTAAAATGAAACATTTATACGTTTGACGCACATGGCTGCAAAAACTCAACGCAATTGTTGCCACATAATTGATCACTTCCGTTATTGTGTAGTAAATTACAGATGCATGACACAATTATAATTTAATTCACAGTTGCGAAGATAGGGGAACGATTATTGTTTCTTATGTTAGGAGCAAACGCTTAACTCTAATCCACGCAATTCTCTTCGACGTTTCTATAGTTCACGTTTCTATAAGTAAATTGCACGAACGTACAAGTGTAAAAGATTCCATGCAAATGTTTCTTCTTACGATTAAATTGCTTAACGTTTACATGATCCGCAACGCGTGTCGGCACGCGTCTGTGCTTCGCGACGTTTACCTGGAAACATTTGAAGAATCTCGAGCATTTGCCGATTCATTTATATAACGACGATGGAAGTGACACTGTAATAACGATATCTACGAGAGCGTCTATTTATGGCGTTGAGTACAAGTTTAAATTTTTCTGAATTAAATTTCCTACTGTAAAATGGGTATTCCTAAACATATTTATATTATGGAAAATGGCCACTTTTACGTATGTTCCGTTCACTTTGTTCCATTGAAACGTTTCAACTACATTGAACATTACACCAACACGAAAACTTTCAAACCTGGATTTATCGTTCCCTACTTCGACTTGCGTCGAATGAATAACGTTAATTTTTATTAAATTAAGAATATCTATCATAAGACTCATTCTTCATTATATGACGAGAGTTATGTAAGTAACTTGTTGTTTAAAAGCAACAATGTCATTTTATATTTAATCCTTCCATCATACTTAATTTCCAAAATTTCCCTTAACCCTTTCGTTTCGAACTAAAATTTATTTTTAACATAAATTAAATATTACTTGTCTATTATCAATCTTTAATATTTGTAGTAAACGTAGACACAAGATAAGTATAAAATTCAAGATAAGTTTAAAATGAAAGATAAAAGAAAATTGTACTACACGGTGATCTTTACTAACTATTATTATCATTAGTGTGTATCTTATTTCTTTCGCTGAAAAGCTTCAATTTAAAAAAAAATATGATTTCAAGAAATATTCCTTGACAATGTGAGCACATCCAAGATATTAACATCAAAACTACCAGTCTGGTAAAAATGCCCAATTTATGGTTTCTAACTCTTTTTATAGGCAATTATTAAACAAATTCATATATTCTTATATGTACCGCAATAAATATGACGGGAAATCTCATCAAACATAATCTGGTCAATTTTACCAGAAATTAGAAATCGGCCAATTTAACTGCTCGGCAGTTCCCCGATGTTAATGCAACTTTCCATTTTTTATATGGACCTATATATCTGTTTCTTCAACGCCGAGAAACTGAGTCGTTTCCTCATGATGAAACCGGTACATTATTTCGAACGGTGTGTAATTCCTATGGTCCAACGAGAGAGCCAGTAATTTGAATACACCTGACCCTCAATTTACGCGAAAATTTGTTCCCCGAGGATTCATTTTAGGTGAATGAAAATCGTGTAAATGGAGACTATCGGTACAAGAGAAAACAAAATATTGGAAAGGAAAGCCGGTATAAGTTTTACAAATACATATTCATTTCATACATCCAAATATAGGAAATAATGATAATGACATTTCAGAAAGCAAAAGTACATTTTATTCGGTGTTACGGAATTCAGATCGTATAAATCAACACTAGAACTACGTATTATTCAAAATAATTGGTTTCGGTTTTCTTGTTTCGCAATGAATGATACCTTAAAAGCATTGAATATTCAAAATGATATCGAAAATAAATACAATAGTTTCACTTGACTAGAATAACGAATACCCAAAAAGAAAACTGAAGATAATCTATTGTCACAATGTTTGCAAGGGTTGCACATCAATCATATTAACACTAAAAGTACCAAACAATTAGGATGACTAATTTCCAATTTCCTATCAAAATTAGAACACTACGTTCCTTGAGATTCGAAGGGTCTTCTAGTCTTGTATCTGTACAAATACAGGAATTCCATTGAAAATCTTTCGCAAACTAAACATTCTGAACTGGGTCAATTTGACTCGTCCGGTAACTTCAGCGTCAAATGCACAGTAATTCCACTGTTAAGATCGAGCGTGAATACTACCGTGTAAACAGTGTTTTTTTCATTTCAATTAACGTCTATTTTGAATATGCCGGGTAGAAAAGTGTCGTGTAAACCGAGGATCAGGTGTATTTCGAAAGACAGGCCAATTTCACGAAAGTTTTACGTCAGTCGGGCGGCGCAGGCGGAAAACTCTGGCCTGGAATCCGTTTCACAATCCTTCAGCGCGGCGCCATCGTCCTGCATCGCCATAAGTTAGAAAGGGCCATTGTGTCCACTTTTCCTCCATAAAGCGTGTCGCGGATCTAATCGCCGACTAATCGCCCACGCAAATACCTGCGTGCTCTCGCGCGGATCGTTAGAGTGCGTTTCCAAGGAGCCCGCTACGGGTGTACCAAGTTATTTACTGTCGGATCAAGGCTGGTAGCGGATTCTACGCTGCATCCCGCGCCCAAAGAATGCCGTAACAAAGCTTTTCATCGTTTATTTTCGCTACCCGACAATAATATCGTTCAGTCCCTCTCGTTGTCCTGTCCTTTACATCCTAATCCGATCATTCACTTATCATAACGACTGTGTCAACACGTATGTCACGCGATAGGCTGCTCCATTAGGACCGTTATTGTTTGTTTTTATAGTCTCGATACGCGACGAGGGTTCTTAAAAAGCGTTTGCTCCGCTATGCACCGGGTAAGCTATAAAATTCTTTTTCCTGCGATCTTTTGAGGAAGTTCAAAGGCGAACTTCGTTTTATAATATTTAATTCGAATCAATTACGTGCCGTCTATTCTGCATGACTTTCTCGGCCTCCTTCGCCGCGCTCGTACGTTTATTATGTCTATTTGTCGCGTATCATAATGCAAACGACAGATCGAGAAAACTTGTTGGGCGAACTCGTAAAATTGTTTATTACATTGTTTATTCCATTTCAGATCCGCTAATTGCCCGGAAAGTATTTAATTAAACGGGATAAGTTATTATATACGCGTTAATGCTGGAAAGTACCGCGATCGAATTATGGCAACGGAGAGAAGAAGTGGACTACATTTTGTAAAAATACTAGTAAAATAATGGATACACTCGTTCGTTCGATAAATGTAACGTGATATTGTCAAGTAAAAATGCCAGTGATCGTAATATATATCATTATAAGGTATTAAAAATTCAATTATTTAATTAATCCGTCCAATAAGAAAGACCGTAATAATTATCGAGGGTTTCCAATATTTCCTTTAACTACCATTCATTTTTCTTATATCTTATTTTGTAAATATGTAAAAATATTTATACTCATATAAAGAATTTTAATGAAATAAAAATAATTGCATCGTGTTATCTCTTCCACTTTTAACTTTATCTCTCTTATCACCTGTATTTCTTTGACCGAATATTTTTCACGAGAAGCATTGTAATGGTATCACAACATTAATTTGTATCGCATATTTATCAAAGATTTTATTTGCTCCTTAAACCGTTGTGCCTTCCTTCCATAAAATGCTACTTAAGAAAGACCAATACATAATTTAAAAAAAGAAGAAATAAAACAATTGAGTAATCCTCATCTCCTACAATTTCTTCTCATGCAGTATTCCACGTAACGTACCACGCATAACCACCCAACGGTATAAACAGTGTTCAACAATCATCGTAAGAACAAGACGCTGAAACTGGCATTCCACGATACAGAATTATAGATTACGAATGTACTTCGCAAATGACCCGGCATTATCGTGTGTAGCAACAAGAAGAAGCGTCCCTTATCAAATCTAAACGAGATTATTCAACGGAAAGAGGCGAAAAAAAAACGAAACGTAATCATCCGGTGATTTCCCTCCGAAACTCTGACATTGCATCGTTCATCTCCTCTCCCATAGCGTCGCGTCTCGATCGGAAATTGCTAGCATTCGTCGATGCATCTATGTAACGACGATAGAAGTGATACTGTAATAACGATGTCTACGAGAGCGTCTATTTATAGTGTTGAGTACAAGTTTAAATTTTTCTAAATGTATCTCTTATTAGAAATTAATCAATCTATCATAGCAATCATGTGTTATATTACATTTTTTATTTTTTAAATTTTCTACTATAATATAGATATTCCTAAACGTATTTATATATGAAAAATGGCCACTTTTACGTATGTTTCACTCACTTTGTTCCATTGAAACGTTTCAACTACGTTGAACATTATACTAACAGTAAAACTTTCAAACACGGATTTATCTTATTATTAACACTAGATTTACTGACATTTACTGTACAGTTTGTTCTATTGTTCTTAGAAAAATTGTTATCCGTTAATTTAAATCTTAGAAATTAGAGGTTTAAGAGTAGACATTAGGATACATATTTGCATTACTGCATCAATAAAAATCGAACCAAACATTTACCAAATAATGCTTATAAAATTCAATATAAGTCAAATTGACTCGTTCCGTAAATCTAGTGTTAATAATCTAAGAGAATCCGAAGGAATTTTCTGTTTATCGGAAGAACACGCTAACTTTGAAGATGAAATATTCATAATGGAAAACAGTTCCTAACTTCGACTTGCGTCCAATGAATAATATTAATTTTTATTAAAGTAAACTAAGAATATTTATCATAAGACTCATTCTTCATTATATGACGAGAGTTACATTTACACAGAGAGATTATTCAATGGAAAAAGACGAAAAAAGAAACGAAACGTAATCACCCGATGATTTCCCTCCGAAACTCTGACATTGCATCGTTTACCTCCTCTCCCATAGCGTCGCGTCTCGATCGGAAATTGCTAAGGAAATCGCACGGCGGTCGTATCATCGGTAAAAACAGGGACGTCTGTACGCATGCGCGTAAATCCTTAGTAGGTCGCGACGACGGCTTGAACGAACGAACTCGTCCCGCGCGGCTTCCACGGCCAGTCATACAAAGGTGACTCGGGACACAAGACGCGCATAAATCGCCACAATCCTCTAAAGGACCACCTTCCACCTCGCCACGTAAATTCCGTCTCACCGGCGCAGTCGTTGAACGAGACCCGACGAAACATCAACTATCTGGCATGTGATCGAACGGGACCCCGAAAACTCGTCCACGAATGTGTCAAAGTGAACGTGTGCCGCGTATCTATACTCTCACGGCCGGGAAATCCCCGGACAGACGGAAGGAAATGGGCTACGATGAAATAGGAAGCGGAAGACACCGAGAATAATCGTTGGCGCTTACCCCGGCAGGATTCGTCACGTACCGTGCATAGGTTCGGTGGAAGTCTGTGCAGTGGTTGGGCTGTCAGTGCGCGGCAAGGATAGTCGGAAGTTTCGCGAGGAAGCCGCTCGCGCGCGATAGTAGGTCGAGTGCGCGTTCGGCGGAGCTCGGCCGCGTTCGGCGAAGTTCGGCACACTCGAATTCGAAGTTGGTTCGTGGCGGTCGCGCGCGCGCTAAGCGGTCGGTCAGTCAGTCCAGTCAGTCGCACGCGGCACACGAAAGCCTCGGAAAGTCGAGGGAGGTCCGGAAGACACGCGAGAGAGAGAGAGAGAGAGAGAGAGAGAGAGAGAGAGAGAAAGAGAAAGAAAGAGAGTATCCGAGGAGACGGAACAGAAATTTTAGGCGAGGTGAAGGAAAAGGAATAGGCAGACACCGGTGTGATCAAAGGGGACAGGAAAAACAGGGTGAACGGGACGAGTAAACGGGACCGTGGTTCGCGCGTTTCCGGCGCGTTGGAGACTGGAAACCGCTAGACCGATCGAAGTCGATCTCTCCTCGCGGTTCGAAAGTTCGGCCGGGCCACGGTTACGACACGATACCAGACGACGAGATCGTCGAAGGCGGGAGTTGAGAACTGTCACTGATTGTTAGTGAAATAGTACGGGAAAGCATCCGGGAAAGACGAGATGGTGTACGGAGGAGGCTTCGATATGGTGGAAACGGTGAGTCGGTAGTTTTTGTTTGCCGCGGGGAATAAAATGTGGTTAAACGTGTTGGAGTGCACGAGGAATATTGACTCGCGTGCGTATACATGTGTGTGCGCGTGCGTGCGTGTGCGTTGCATTCTTTAGACGTTGAACAGCCGACGGTAACGATCTCTATGGTAACTGTTTTATTACATTCTTCTTTTTGTTTGTATACCTAACAGACCACGTCATATCTATTTAATAAATTAATCACTTTCAATGGCGTCGGAGGTAGGCTCGACAGTACTCGGCGAATCGGCGAGGGGAATCGTGAAATATGGTTTCCATGAAATACTGTTATTATACGGTACTTAATCGATTAATCGCGGAAGAACGTGGGTACGACGTTGTCTTTAGAAAGTGGGGTTAGGTTTTGGATATCTTTTATTAGAATGTGCCATTCGTAAAATAGAAAGTTATTAAAGCTCCGTCGCGAGGTGTTTCGAGTTGCGTCAAAGGTGCCGACGTTCGGTACTCACGCGCGACGCGGCAGCAATTTGAATTTCGCGCCAACTTTGAAATACATTGCTTGGTGCAACGGGTGAACCGTTTTCGCGGGGAAAAGACGTTTTTATTGTTAGTCTGTTATACAGATTGGAATTTGATTATTAAATTCTTTAATTTGATTTTAGAATTTAATATTTATACAATTCTTGAATTTGAAAATCTCGATATCTTTAACACTAGATTCACGGAACCCGTCAATCTGACGGATATTGAATTTTTTAAACATTATTTAGTACCAGCTTAAGTCGATTTTGATTTGTACAATTGTACGAATACCCATTGTTATACTCTAGAAGTTACAATTTTCGCGATTTATAGAGACGAACACAATTTTCTAAGAACAATAGAATAAATGTGGAATAAACGTCTATAAATCTAATGTTAAGATTAATTATTCAATTTGCCAATTCGATATCTTCGAAACTACATTCTCCAGTTCTTTTTGATATAACTACACGATCGATTTTTTCAAAAATTCCAATTCCCAGAAATTGTATTTCACAAACAAACTAGCATACATTCAACTATCACCGAGACTTTAATTTCCATATCAGTGGCGCACTGATAAAGAAGAGAATAGCAGGCTTCGCCATATTCTGAAGTGACAGCTAGGTTGCACTACGCATTCGAAACAAGATTGTATGCGACACGTATGGACGATAATTAGAGATAATTTGGACGAGCCGTTTTAGAAAGAGCGGTTGTTTTACAAGTGAAATACTATCCCATACCCGTCGGCGGACGATAATGAGCAAACACATTAGTACACGAACGTGTTAAAGGTTTGTCGATAAGTGTCTGAAATTAAAATGAACGATCGGATCGTTTTTCAACGGACTCGAGCGTCGAGCGCTTCTAAACGCGTAGCCTCGAAAAACTCGTGCGCAGATACGTATTTACAAAACGGTGCTTAATTTGTATAGCCTGCCTTGACTATCTACGCCGACGGCAAGGCAAGACCAGAAAAAAAAGCTTGCATAATGTTTTCTTTTACGGCCACTACCTTTTCCATTTCCGTAAAAATGCGTATAAGTGAAATATTCATTCTTCGTAAACTAATATCTGCCTATAAAGTTTGAAGAATTGTCCTGTTCATTTTAAAACTGCCTTTTTTTAGCGCTTATTTACTTCGCACTCGTTCTACGAAGGATTCCCATAAGCGTGGCAACGTATTCTGCTGGAAACGCGTCTCGTCATTCGAAACCTGACGTTTTTGTTCGAATTATACAGTGTGATTAGTTGAGAAACAAATGTTAACCCGCGTTTCTGTTCTGTTCTTATCGACTTTCGTAACCGACTTTCATCGATTATCTAATTGGACGTGCGCGCTATGATGCAATCCATGAATAAGTTTCATTTCGAGCAGACTGAATCATTCTGTATCTAATACGGTGCATTGATGATTATCCGTTGAAGAGATGTTCCATAAACTTCGGACACTGAAGTAGAAGTTTCATAATTGAGAGTTTGTCTGGTTTACAGTTTCTGAAAATCAGCTTTTTTCACCGACTTAAGATACATATTGATGAAGCAAATTATCTCGTCAAGTTGGTTCTCGTATGCATAATTCGAATTGGGGATTGCAGTTATTTGTTTGCTGTGCTAGTGATTCTTATTTATAGGCAGTGCAAATTATAAATAGTTGTATGTAATTTGGGAATGTATGAAAGTTTTAACAAATTTCTTGAAATTAAATATTTTATACGACAATGATTTCTGACTTTGTACAAATCAATGGTTAGTTGAAAATATTTAAAACAAAAGATTGAATAGTTACTACGCATGAGTAGAATAACATATCGATGCGTCGATAGGTGACATTTAAATGTAACTAAAATTATTTACAGCTTTATTTACCGATGAGTCGATTTTGTTAGTCCGAACGCATTGTCCCAATTTTATAAAGTAGAGACAGTCCTATCATAGAAAGACGCGAACAGTCAGATGGTCGCGAAGGAAGGCTAACTTTCGAATCTACTACCACTGAATTCTGAATGGTCGTGTACGAGAAATTCACTCGGCTGGTATGCGATGGAAAATTTTTCAGTAAAAATAGAAGTAAAATACAACACTTCTTGAACTTGTGGTCCCGTTAGGGGATGATTCATTCATGTGAAATTGCGACTCGTACGTCACTTGACAATTTGGTAATCTGTTAGCAAGAAATCTTTATTTGCTTGCAAATATTCATTAATATCTTCGAAACGAGTTACTTAATTGTATGTTTTCTTTCTGTTATCAAAGATAAGAAGCTTTTTAGAAACTAACAACAGCGAGAGATATTTTAATTTTAGATTGTAATGTTCTGTGATGTTTTGTATTTATTTGGGTTTACGTTATAACGTATACATAATGATGAAATCAGGAAAAAGATAATTCGTTGAAGAAAGTTATTATTTATCAAATTTCGTTACATTGATAACAAATAAATAATTTTTAAATTCATCGAAAATAAAGGAACAGTTAGGAAACAGATATTTTTACCAAGGAAACGTGAATATGTATAGTATTTACAATCAAAATATTTGATTACGAGTCGGAATTGATTTTCAATAAATCTTAAAATGTTCACAAAACGTTTTTATGAAATTCAAGTTCGTAAAACATCTTCTACGTATTTAACAGCGTCCTGATGGCCTCTCGGATTATTTTCAAGGCATATAAAAGCTTTATCTTGCGACATGCACGAGAAAAAACCGTAACAGTGGGTGAGAATTGATAGGAGAGACCGATTAATTGATTCTTTTTATATCGTCTTTCCTTCGACGTTGAACTCTGCGCGGTGCGGACGCTAAAATTATTTGTTGTTTGTCAACATTTCTTGCAAACTACCCGATAATTGTCTGTCTGGGAATTTCGCTTTCATAATTCGTTCTTCATGCCCGAATGAAATAGTAGCAATCCTCCACTCAAATCTTTACGTTTTACGTAATGAAAACTATTTTTAAGAAGTAAACACATTTCCTGTGGTTCTGCAATTTTGTAATACACTACACTCTCCAATAACATGATTAAAAAGTCATTGAAAAATAACTGTAAAAGTGAGATTTTTATTAAGAGATTAATATAAGCAGAGAAAGAAATTGTACCAGTATTTAAAAAAGGGAATTTAACGCGAGATTCGTAAATACAAAATTGCTAGAACACAGAATTTTTTTACACTAAAACTACCAGTCAGGTTAAAATGACCCATTCCTGATGTCTTCTTTTCGCAATTATTAAAAACATGACAGATGTTTCTCTGTGAAATTATTAAAGAAATTGATTTACCGGTACGCAAACTGAACTGTAAATCAATTGAAGCCTTGATAGATTGGAGTTTCTATAGAGAAATTTCAAAAATTCAATTTAACTGCTCGGTAATTTTAGTGTTAATCATATTATTCGAGGTTTTACTATACGTTAACATTATCTATCGCTTCTGATCGAGGTAACCACTTTAGTTAATAATATAGTTTTCACTACGACATAGGAGTGTTTGTTTTTACTTGTGAAGGTCTGTAACTTTAAAATCGAAGTGCAAGGAAACCTCGTTATGTCGTTCTGACTTCTTTTGTTTTAAAGCAGTGTAATTTTAATAGATTATACGTTGTTAAGTATTTGTAATCAAAAATCCGATTAACAGGCTTATGGCGGGTAAAGTGTTAATTGAAAGCAATATACCACTCTTGTTTTAATTCGAAAAAATTGGGTAGCACGTAGAATGATTATACGTACTCGTTTAATCTTTTTCTTGTTGTCGTCTAGACCAGCGCACAGAAATCTGTCTCCTTAATGCGTATATCCTGTAATATACTTGTGTATTCATGGAAGAGCCCTATATGGTCCGTCGACATGAATTTTACATTACCATATTCTCATATTAGATGTATCTAAAATTTCGTTGCTCCGCGTCGTTACGATTGGCCTTCAGCTCCCGCCTTTGGTCTTTCGTCTCCTTCGTTTGGAACCATTGAGACGTATCTCGCTTGGCACTCAACTACCATACGAGTTAAAATGATCCATTCCTGATTTTTTCATTTTGCAATGATTAAAAAGATAACAGATGCTTCTCTAAGAAATTATCACAGAAATTGATTTAGCAACACGCAAACTGAATTGTAAACCAATTAAAGTTTCAATAGGTGCATTCTTGGAATTTCTATAGAGAAATTTAAAAAAATTAATTTAACTGCTCGGTAGTTTTAGTTCTAACCCTTTGCACTCGATTTATTTTCAATGTTGTTGGGTGTGAACTTGCATTTGGTTTTAGGGAAATGAATTAAAGTAATTTACAGCGGTAGAATTGAACGTTTTGTATTTATTATATTTATTACTATTATAATAAAATTTAATTTTTATAATCATTTGAAGTGTGGAAGTTTTTCAAAGAATTTCCAACGTTCTATAATGAGTTTATATTGTCATTTCCAACATGACATACGAGTGCAAAAGGTTAAACCTTCAAATCTATTATCCACCGAATCCTGATGTGCACTTATTAAAATATTCCTTCGTCTTGTACAAAGTAGTTCATTGTATATTCAATTTCACGATTGTCATCGACTGATCATTAGCAAACTTACCGTGGAAAACCCAGGAAAAATGAAATAACCTGTTTTAATGAAATCATACTGTGCACCTACGTGTACATAGACGTACATTGTACGTCAGCAATTGGAAATGCCAATTATTCGTTCGCTATTTAAAGGTATCTTCAAATCCGGCAAATCCGATGCGTGACAGTAATCAAGAAAATTACTTATTATTTCAATTACAATTGAAAATTCGAATTATTAGAATTTGTGATTTAATGAAATATTGACGAATTTTCTACTGGTGTAGAGGACGCAAGAAATATTTCCTTTGGAATGAAAGTAATGTTATATCATAGTTTTGTCAGTACTCATTTTCACCCTCCATCTTCTATTATAAAAGAGATATTTAGTTACCGATGAAAGGCAACACTGACGCAATACAGTTATCGATGTCTGATAAATTTCAAATCTACCAACAGTTGTCTGTTTCCTAACACTATTCTACTTCACATTCTTTCCTTACTTTCTATACAACCTTCGTGTCTACATATTTCTTACGTTCAAACTTCGAAAACTACTTCCAAAATCAATAAACCCAAACATTTAACTCAAATAACGTCTTTGGCTAAACAGAACATCTCTCAATTTTAGCTCATTCTTGAAGCCACCATTCAAACATAACTAAAAGAAAAGGGTTCGGTAACGAAGGTTCAAACTCATCCATTTTTCCCGCAAGAAAGTTAAGTAATCGATTGATTCACGGACATTCAGTGCCCTTCAATCTCCCGACGCAATATAAAGAATAGCCTGGAACTAACGTAAGAATGAAACCGATTGGTACGTATTAAACCGTCAGATCGAGACAAGAAAGGTGCGTGGACAGAAGCTTCCGCGCATCGTAAATCTCATTGTCAGAGATAGAGGCTGGCTGTGAGCTGGCTCGGACCAGGTCATGCAGACACGCAGCAGGCATACTCTCTCGCGGCTGACCGCGTAAACAGGGTGTAATTAAAAAATCTCACTAGCCGGTCTTTGTGTCGGGCGTTGTGTATAGTTGATGTCCTTGCCGAGGCAATTCGAAATCCTGTCCGGTCTCGCATTAGCGAGGGCGTGGTTGGTCGTTCGTTCCTGGTCCGAGGATAGCAGCCTCGTAGTAATTGCGCCAGGTTCGTTTCCACGACACGACGCGACGCGACACGACACGACACGACTTTCGCGAGCTTGACTTCCTCTCTTTCGTTGATTCTTTCGCCTTTTCCTCGTTGTTTCCCTTGTTGCTCCTCTTGTTCCGTCGTCCCGCGGGAAAGGCATCGCCGCTCCTCGCTCCGTTAACCTTTACCGATGTTTCGCGCTTAACAAGATAATAGAAGCTCGGGGGACGATTACGATGGCGTTCGCCTTTGAATGCAGGATCGCTTATCCTACGTAACCGTGACGATATTAACCCTGCTACGGTCTTCAATTATACGCTTAAAGCGTTCGGGTCTGTGATTGACCCATATATACGAGATTCTTGTTTTTTCTGATGTAAACATTAACCCATTGCCTTACACTGCGTGAGACTCGTGGTGACGATTTTAAATAGATTTTAAGAAATATGAGTATTACTCAGTTTCTTTGGATTCAAATGAAACATTCTTCTGTTATCAATTATTATATTGTAGGTGAAGTATAGACGTAGAATATGCATAGGATTTTTTTCCCTTTTTAATGAATTGTTACTGACAAAGTTGTGTCGATCACAGTGGAAAATAAATCATAGGGTATAGGATTAATGTAACCATTTGTTAATGTAACCATTAAAAAGTAGAAAAGTATATTGATTACGATATATTAAGATTGTTAGCTAATAATATTATTAGCATTTTAAATTATTAATGTACATTATTAATATTTTAATTTATTAATATATATATATTATTAACACCATCTCTATTGAGGGTATCGAAAGATATCTTTTGGAATTTTAATTTGCAATTACTTTCCGAATTTGGTCGTGTATTCTGAATTGACTTTTTGAATTTTCCAATGATGATTGGAAAATTAACTATAGGAAATGCCCAAAATTCAATTGAAGAAAAATTATTAAATTGAGAAAATGATTTTAAGTTCAAATTTCGAAATGTGCCTTTTGGCAGCTTCGGTAGAAATAGTGTTAATATAGATTGAAATATATCAATATTTCAGAATATCTTTTATTCTAAGGAAATCAGTTTGCCTCGTTCAAATTGTTTACTTATAATAAGATGTATGTATGTACATATTTGATGGCATCACCTTTTGAATATACATTTCGCGCGTTTTGCATGTTTTAACGCGTTTTCCTTATCAGTTTCACTGTGTAAGTGGCATCTATTTGCGTTTTTGCAATTCGCAACGTCAATAGCTGATGATGTCGACGCAACAGGTTGTCAAAGTTTTACCAATATTTCATTCATTACCTTCATCTGTGACAATGTTTTCGTCGCTCGACGTACCCTGGTAATAATACATGTTCTGAACTTTCTATATGAAAGATACACTGTTTTTAGAATCACGTACTTTCCATGCACGGTTTATTTTCGTTTTGCTAAAGGGAATGTTTGCATTCAACGGTGATGCGTTCATCGTATCGGAAAAAACTACAACCGTTCATCAATTAGTTTTTCTCGTGGTTGTGTAAGTTGTAACCACCTTGTCAGTTATATCATCTGATTTTTTGCTGTTTTGTAATCCAAATCAACGCCACATATTCCTATCTTCCGTGTCTGTTGCATTTTTACTGTGATGCGTGATTTATGAGAGAACACGGGTGTTTCGTTGCAATATGCGTGAAGTAAAGAATGTATCCTGTTGAAACGCCAATTTCAATGAATTATCTTTTTTATAATTAAAAATTTGGAAAGGTACTAAGCTTATTCTCCTTATCTATAATAATATCTTAATCATGGATCTAATTTATAGAATACAGTAAAATTATTATTATGCTTAAAATTAATTATTACAATATTTTAAATTATTATAATTATATTTCGTTTATATTAATGCTATTTGTGCATGTTACATTGTGAGCTTTCCAAACGTAAATGAAAGAGAAACTGGAATTTTCCTTGCTGTTTTGGCATCTATTTCGGGAATTTTGCATTGGCATAGTTGTATATTCCATGCATAATTTGTCGATGAAATAAAAAGAAGCACGTGGAACAAGATATCATCTGTACTGCCCTAGAAAGTCTCACGTTGCATCTGTACAGTGACAAACAACTTTATGCGTCGTAATACAAGTCGAATATATATAGGTATAGGTACTATCATACGTACAGTAATTTACCTTTCTGACGATAATAAAACAATCCTAACCAATAAATGCTATTTTAGCTTTTCCTTCAACTCTTGTTGCCTTCTGTTATTTTATAATGCCCTTAGACGATAATCTTTTAATAGAACACGAAGAGAAAGAAAGAAATGTATCTGTAACAATTTTAGTACATTTTTTTTAAATAACTGCATATATTTTTTTTAGCAAAATAAAACAAGGTGGATCGATAACAATCCAAAGACCGTGACAGAATGAATAAAGTCATCATAGACGTATAATATTAATGGATTTTAATAGCCTTGAACGGGTTACACAAACGTGATCGAATTTGACTGACTCAAGAGTCATTTCAATCTCCTCGACTATATTAATCAAAGTTTCAATCTAAGAACACTCTAGTCCATAGGCTAGGTCGTCTGATATTATCTTGATTTGCGTCAATATATTCCCTTCAGAAAAAGATACAATAAAATAAAGTCTCGTGATTTCGAAGGTGTGCAAGATGGATGAAACAGAACTTTTCTTTGGACACATTTCAAACGTTTCAAGATAATCTTTCATTTTTAAATGAGGGTAGACATTTCCTTGTCCTTTATAGTCAAGTTATAACATATACTCTATTCTCTGAATACATTCATCTTCTAACGGTCAAGTTTTAGTAGTTGTAGGTAGAATAAAATTGTGAGATTGAATTGCTGAGACGTATAAAGAGATAAGATATCTGAGGAATTTTTTAAGAAGGATCTCTTACATTGAATACATTATTAATTATCCATGTACTAATCAAACTAAAAATTAAGTCAACGATTAAGCATCTATAGAAAAATAATTTGTACTTTTCAAGATAAATATCTATAAAGGAACTATAAAGTAAAATTCATGGATACACAAATATCTGGTATCACAGTATTCGTATTACACCATTATCTATCCATATATATAACTGGTTAACCAGTTAAGTTTAGTTTAGAAAATCTCTCATTGTGCGCGCAATAAAATCAAATGATAAAGTGTATACTCGTCAAACGTAGAGCAAATACATCTATAATATATTCTAACGAAACACTAAAGCAAAACGAAGAAGAATCACATGTTTATCTGAAAAAATAAATAATTGGTCGTTGAAAGAATTAGTACCGTTTTACGTTTTAAGATGTCGTGTATACTTGTCGAACGCAGTTAACACATTGCTGACCGGTCACGAGTTAACTCGTGTTTTCATGCCCAAACGTTGTTGACCGGTCACGAGTTAACTCGTATCTCCACTTGCATCAGCCATTTCAATTTTCAAAACATAGCACAATATCAGATATCGCAAAAACAAAATATTCAAAGTTATATAACAGGTACGTCCAAAGTTTCATTTCAATTCATTATGTATAAGATAAATAATGTATATTGAAGTTTTATTTAGATCGTTTCACTTTCGTATTTAACGCTAGGTTTACGGAACGCGTCAATTTGACGCACATTGAACTTTATAAACATTATTTAGTAAATGTTTCGACGGGTTTAAATATGTATTCTAATTATCCATTTTTAAATCTATAATTTTCAAAATCTAAGTAAACGAATATCAACTTTTTTAGGAACAATAGAATAAACTGCACAATGAATACCCGCAAACCTAGTGTTAATTACGGAATAACCGGTGACATTAAATAGCTTCTGCGTAGAATTGCCGGTCAACGATGTGTTAACACTGAACATACCAGCACTTTCTATACATTTATTCCTACGGTACCCGGTCTAATAATTCATTACAAAATACAGATAAATAAATTAAACGATAAATTTTTCTTACCGAAAATAGAAACAGAAGAAAAGACTGAAGTAGGGAAACTAATTAACCCGATAATATAAGAACTGATATAAAGTTAAATGGGTGAAAGAAAGTTCAGAATTCTTAATACAATTTTTACAAAATTCACAACTTGACCGGTCGTGGTACGCTCAGTGTTAATTACCAATAAGCAAAATGAGAAAGAGATATTCCCGGGACAGCCGGTACAGTTTCCCCGAGCGGCGCGTTCGCGGCGCGCCGAACGCCACCACGCCGTGGCGTCCCTGAATTTAATTAGACGCCGTACGTGCAATCGGATCAGATGAAATTCTTCGGCGCAATTCATTGTTTCAATTGTTTCTGTTCGAAACGAGACGGAACCCGCGCGGTGTTGACCTTCCCGACTTTCCTGGAACACCGCCGCCTCGTTCGTCCCCTTTTGCCCTTTTACCCGTCCCTCACCCTGTGCGCGTTGCGTAGCTTCTTGGCCCGCGAGACAAAGAATTCGCTGTATTATGCCGGCAAAAAGAAAAACGTTCAAGTGCGCCGACAAACTGTTCACTGTGTGTTGCTCAGGTGTCCACCCCCTTTGTTCTCCGGCGAACTTTTCACTCGAACTTGCCGCGGATTTACATGCGCCTGGCACAATACGCGGCAATCATTACAACCAGCGACGCGAACAATGCCGATTTACCGACGAGATTTTCGGGCTTTCTCGCGCGAGCTCTCTGCCGCGATTAGATTCGACGCGAAGGGGTTTCAAGGAATTCGCGGCTTCCGTTTCAACCCTTTACGGCCCTACGTCAGGACATATTCAACCCTTTACCCTACAATATCGTGTAAGACTCGTGGTGAAGATTCCAAATAGAATTTAACGAACGTCAATACTATTCAATTTGTTTGAATGCAAATTACGTATTATTTCTTTGTTATCAGTGATTATATCTTAGAACACACGTCGAGGTAGGATAAGACTGATTTTCTCTTATTTTCGATAAATTATTAATAACAAAGTAGTTACTGTTTTCAGTCTTGTACAGTGAAGACCGCGTGTTATGTTAAAATATACAATAAGGAATAAATATACTATACAATGAAAATTATCGTTTCATTGACAGAAACATAAATATCACGAGTGAAATATTGGCAGCCACAATTATATCCCGGATTTTGATCGGCTAACTGTTAGTGCAAAGGACTGAAGGAATTAGAAAATTGCGGTATAATTAAATTAAATCCTATGGTTCCTAGGGACAGATAGTATCAGATTAACTATAATTTATTTCTTAACTGTGATCGATACAACTACTTTATCAGTACACTAAATTATTTGAAACAGAAATAAGTGGCAAAATCCTTCAACTTTTTGGTTGAGTTTCCAATTTTTTTTAATTATCCTTTAAATATTTTTGAACTCATCTCATTCCATTATCTAAGTGAAAAGTCAAATAAAATCATATAAAAGTTAATGTTATATTCATCCGTCCTTACTCTGCTCTGTAGCAGGTACTCTAAACGATAAAAGATCAAATAAGTCGTTCCGACGTTGTCAACCGTAAATGATATGCAACCGCGCGGACAAACATCGAGCCTTGAAATTATATGGTTCCGATCCGAGAAAGTGGCATTCACGCGTACGGTGCGCGGCTCGATTGCTTCGCTCCTTAACCCCTTGTCTTATAATATCGTGTTAAACTCGTGACGAAAATATTGAACAGAAGTTATCAATCGCAACTGTCATTACATTCAATTAATTTCAAACGATGTAAGGAATACTATTATAATAACAGAATACTAATATTCATTATTTTATGCTGCTTTTTCGACGATGACACTTAAAAAATTGCTTCTAAAGATTACCGTAAAGGAATCATTCCGTTTCCTTTTATGCACTTGAAATTATAAAAAGAAATATGAAGTTAATATACTAGCTATAATTTGCGTTTGAATTCGTTGAATCACCCAATGTGACTTTCGAGAGGAATTCATAAAACTAGAGATTACAGTTTCAACATTACTCTCATCATTAAAAATCCAAATTTAAAACCACTCAGAACGACAGGTATTCAACGAGAAGACCATTATTTAGCACATAAATAACAGAATCACGTCGTATTGCTTACTCGATTACACTCTTTCAAAACAATTTTCAAAACCTCTCCATCATTCCGATACAATCTTTCGCAAGAAGATTCATAACTTCCTGCCCCGATCGCTAAAGAGAGCGGTATAGAAGCTTCTTAAACCTACCTTCCACCTTAATTACAGAAACGTAAAGAAATACGTTTCCTTTATAATCCCAATGTTTATAGCCGTTAAGCTCGCAACGTGATTTCCCGCGAAAGTCGGGCATATTTCGAGCAAGTCGAATATTCGTTGTGAAATTCGTGACTCATCGGATCAGACTCGCGCGTACGATCGGCAAAGAGAAATACTGTCTCGTATGACTCGCGCTGATTAACGCTCAAGACTTAGGCACTGACGAATATCAATGGCATCTCCAATAAGGAGAGGATCAGTCATAAACATCTGTTTTTCAATGAAACCCTATGCATGTTATAAGATAAACGCACCAATAGTTGACCAGTTGAGTCAAATTTTCTGCGCGAATAATAGTAACCGGTTGCTTCTTCGTTAAGTAGAGACTCAATGCGTGAAAATGCTATTTGAACTTCATATATAATGCAACAAAGCGAACTTCTTTGAAATAGTTACATTATTCAAATTTGATAGACATTTTTGAAAATGCAATACTCGCGTCAGAAGTTGACCATGCTTGAAAACAGAACTAGTTACAAATCTAAAACACGTATATACATATTAAACTAAAGTATTTGAAATAATTTAGCATAGTAATATCGGATATGTATTAAAGTAACGCAAGTAAAATTTGAAAATAATTTTACGACGTTTACAGCTTTTATAATGAATCTGTCGTCGTTAAATTATTTTCAAGTTTTACTTGCATCACCTTAAGACCCATCCAATATTATACATGCCAAATTATTTCAAACGCTTCAGTTTAACATATACATTTCATTCATTAATTGTTAAAAATGTAAGGGTATGTATATACAATAACATGCATAAAGTTCCATTTAAAAGCAGATTTTGTTGTCTGGCCCTCTCCTTGTAAATATCACTAGAAAGGCCATTTTACGGAGGCCTGAAAACTTGTCGAGTGAAGCGTTGCTCAACCGTCACGATCGAGCGGCGTGAGGCAAAAGTGACGCTGGTTTACGTGTCGACCGGCGATCTACGATCTGCGTATCGATCTAGAGGCCGAAATCGGGGGCATTAATCAGCGGCGGTGTGCGTATACACGTGGGTGGTCGGTATTGACGCAAATCGTAATAATCGTAGCGTTTGCTACACGGTCTAGATAGATCGCGCGAGGTCGAGGCTTCGGCAAGGCAAGGCAAGGCAAGGCAAGGCTAGGGCGTCGATTTTCGAAAGGCAGCTCCAAAGGTCGATCGCCCCTTGATATTTCTCGGCTCTCTGTGTGTATCGAGAAAGTAACGAACGCGGCGATCCGATCGGTTGCGCCGCTACACAACAAGGAAGGAAAAAAAGAAAGCAGCCACCGCCGCCGCCGCTGCTGCTGCCGCTGTTGCTGCTTCTAAGGGACTTGAAAAGTACGCGGGTTCTCACGATGCCCCGTGTGAAATGGGATTGAAACGCGGCCTGCATGAATATGAGCGATCGAGCTTCCACGTCGTGAAGCCACGGCCGACAAGGGCGGGATACGAGCTATTATTTGTTCGGAATACCCGGAGTACTTACGCTCGGCGATACTATCGGCCGGACTAATGCGCGAAGTGCGTGATACAGAAAATTGATGATTTGTATGCGTTTAGGGTTAACCTCTTGCGCTGTAAAGACGCGCCGCGTCGAGATGGTTTTGTTCTGCAATTGCCAATGACGTCTTGCGCACGTCGATAGTCTTACTGAGTTACGCATGCTAAATTGTTTCCGAATGTATCACTCTCTGCAAAACGATTAACCCCTTGCCCTGTGATTTATGTGTTAACCCTCTGCACTAGATTTATTTCCAACGTTGTTGGGTGTACATTTGTATTTATGTTTAGTGAAATTAATTAGTCATTTGCAACGGTAGAATTCAAGGTTTTATATTTATTTTATTTATTATTTTTACGATAAGATTTAATTCGTATAATTTTTAAAGTGCGGTACTTTTTCAAATAATTTCCAACGTTCTATAATAAATTTTTGTTGTCATCTTTAGCGTGATATACGAGTTAACAACGAGTCAACTGTGATCGATACAATTACTTTAGCATTAATAATTTATTAAAAGAAGAAACAATTTTATACTTATTAATTGCGTTTTACGAAAATACTCATCATGAAGAAACTTCAAGGTTTCATGTTATGAGTATACTCGTCGTAACACAACTAACTTACTTCTCCGATAGAGTTTAGCCACATACTTTTCAAAGAAGTCTCAACAGCTAACTGGTTAACACGTTGAACGATAATCACTAATACTCAACGCTTCAGAATTACTTGGAAACAAGTATAATATGTAAAAGAATTAATATTGAGTAAAAATGTTGAATAACGTAAGTAAGTTAATAGTAGTATAATCTAAGGATTTTAATACCAAATAATTAATAACTGTCCTATTTATCTTCGCTACAAATGAACAAGCGTTACGTAAAACGCTGAAGATGTTCGTTGCAGTTAAAGTGTTAAAAAATCATTCTAATATATAATACGTGCAAAATGAATATTTCTGTTACTTTCTCGAACGATCCGTCTATCGAACGCTAACGTGAAATTTACAGCGATAATTACGAACTGATATCATTTGTTTTATCACTCGAACCTTTTTGCCTCTTCCCATTCCTCTAAGCGGCGCCATTAAAATATTTTGTTGCCACGGGGAGCAGTGCGCGAATACCGCTCTTACCTCTTGGAGATTCCTCGCTTGCAAAACGATTTGCTCGGCTCGTACACTCCCCCACTCTCGCTCCCGGTCTGTTCCTAATGCGCTGGAATTCACGAGAATGGATTGCCATTTAACTTCATTTTCCCCGCCGGCTCTATGTTCTTGAACCCCGCGGATCGCCAAGCAATATTACGCCGAACAGAGATTCTTCTTCCTCCGAAGGATCGACGAGGATTTTTCATTGATCCCTACTACTGGATCGCTCGCCGCTCGATCACTATACGCGAGCCCGTAGAAGTCTGTTATTAAAACATGGTTACACTCGATTAATTAATTCTGTTTTTTATTCTGAGAAATAAATAATTTAAAGGTATATAAATATTTCTTTACACTTCTCGTGTTCTGTTACTACTGGATGATCAATAGTAATTCAGTGTCACGAATACATAAATTGTGTTAATGGCTTAATTAATTCGTGTGAATTTATATAATAGTATATATTATGTGTAATTAATAGAAATCGCGAATAACTTTGCAGAACATGATATTGATGTTTTGCGTTAATTAATTCTTGAGTTATTAGATATTCTTATCCCTCGATATTCCATTTATGGCGTATTCAAATAATATATAGATTAAGTCTAAATACTTTTTACGGTTTTTAGAGTACAATTATGTGAAGTGAATAAATTAAATGACATCAATCTCTAATGCAAAATAGAATATTTGAACTTTTATATCTTGAAGCTATTTTAAGATATAAAATTCGATTAAAGACTACTTTGAATTAAATACGTTTAAATTTCTTAGAAATTTAATGCCATTCAATTCATAATAATTTATCAGCGAATTTCATACCTTAAAATGTCTTTAAAATATAAAAGTTCATTTTTATATCACCAGAAAAGAAATACATATTTAGATATCCTCTTTCACGAGGAACATCCGGTATCGAAGGCTCCAAAGGGGCAATAATCGTTGTCGCGTATCTGAAACTTACCTCACCCTGGAAAACCCCACGCATTAGAAAGCGAGAAGCACTTTCCGGCTAATCCTTCGTTATGTACCTATTTACGTTACGAATACTTTTACCACTTATTCTATCGCGAATCAGGATCTACATTGCAGTAGAAATCTTCTAACGCGCGGCGTTCGCGCAGAGTGAATTACGAATTCGCGGTAATCGGCATTCGCATCGCGTACGAAGCGAACAGTCAGCGGAAGAATATTATTTTCGTAATACCATGTGACTCAGTTTCGCCCATTCATTCATGGAAATAATTCATTCAGTAGCTTTTACGGGTAGTGCCCGAGCGGAACGCGCATAGCACCGAGGAGAGGAATCAGGTAATCGCGTTATTAATCCTTCGCGCACGAAGATTCTTTGAAATATACTAAAGCTTCAGCGAATGAAGCTAAATTATATATCAATTGCTTAATCCTTTCATTTCTGAATATGTATTTTTTTCCCTTAAACCAAAGAGACAACCAACAATAGCTGCTTTCAATTGAAATTGAAGGTCTTCAGTGGAAGAAATAAGATAAGCACTAATAATAATAATTATTTAATTGTTATATTATTATTCAATAATTATTATTAATATTAAACCTATATTAAACTATTATAAATGATTATTATTATTAAATAATTCGGGACAAAAGGGTTAAGTAATAGTAGAAGTGAAAACTACGTACACCGAACTCTTGCTGTTTGACTAATTAACTCTTCGCGTGCCAGAGGAAATTTTCATACATATTCGAGAAATGCCAATTTTAAACAGAGATGCATGATTATTAACAACAATTTATATTTTGGTCAATTTTAATTTAAAGTTCATACAATTTTCACACGATACTAAAAACATGGTAGACTTTCTTTATTACTAATCAAAACGAAAAGAAACCTTCCGCGATATATATTGTCACTCAAAGAGTTCAATCATTTGTTTAAGACTTAGTGTTCTAAATACGAAAATTTCGTCACCCCGAAATGTCCGCATTCGTTCGCAAAAAGTTAACCTATTAGTATCATAAGGAAGTATGGAAAGGTGTGACAGTGACTAGGAAAATTTAGAGTATACGCAAATGGTGCAAAAGGTTAATTCAGGAATCGTTGGAATCGACGTTGATAAGATGCCGCGCAGTACCACGTGGCCTTTGCAGACCGTCGCGTCGTGTTTCTCCGGCGCTCGTGATACGCTCAAGGTTTCATTGTTTGAATATAGACTCGAGCCCGCCTCTTACTTTCACCTCGTTTGCTGCGCGTACACCTTTTCATCTTTCGCGATTGCACTGGAATTCTCGCTGACAATTGACCCGAGCAGAACGATCGCGCACGCGTCGACGCGTCTCGTAAACCGCGACGCCAGCACACTTCGTACGCTAATTTTCATCTTAACCCTTTGCATGGGCTCCACTACGGCACCATTTATAGTCATTAACCCTTTGCGGTCGAATCTCATCGTAATTGCGACTTCAAGTCTTTAATATCTAAAATCGAATACTGCAAATAATCGAATTATTCAACTAACGAGAGACATGCAGTTTCTTTTCTTTTAGTATTTGAGACTTTGACGAATAATTCTAAAATCATTTTGATGACAAGAAATGTTAGAAGTTTAAGTGGTGACAGGGGTACTATGAAAATGGCTTGGACTTGATAGTGTAGAAAATAGCCTAGAGTGATAAGGGTTAATACTTAATACTAGAAACACCGAGCATTTATCGAGGTCGCTTCTGAATATTGCACTTTTATTCAAAGACATTTGCCTCATTTAGCACGGACAATAATCAGTTTCATATAGATTAATTATTTTCCACTTTTCTCGCAAGGATTAGGTTTTGCTTATGATTATGTTTCTGTTCTTTGATTAAATTAGCAGTTGCGACTTCTTTGAAAATGTGTCGCAAAATGTAAGCTATGACAAATGCATTTACTGTGGAAATTATTATACTTTTATATGATATTTCGTGGTGCATTCTGCAATTCTGCACTTTGAAGGTTGCCGTAAGTGCATAGGAATTCGTAGCCTAGCGATGAGTCTATTCATTTTATGTCTTTATTATGGACAGAACGTATACTTTTCCTAATGAACATTGAAGTTCCCGATATTATTTCATTGCAGTGGAAAAAGAGGTGTTTTTACCATTTCTAGACTTCAGTTGCACATATAATGGCAACGATCATCCAGTACAAATTTGATTCGGTACTTTTACTCGATTGGGAAGCGTGTCGAGCGAATCACTAGAAACGTCTGCATTTTTCCTGTCGTTCTACGTGTATACCTATGTATCTGCCATTGCATATCATCTTTAGAAAGCATAGAGGTAAATAGCGAGGCGCATACGAAAGAGCGCGCGCGCAGATCAGCCAGTGGTAGGGTATATACTTACTCACGGTTAATGTTCTGTGACGTTCGAACGTAAGACATCCAAGTGCGACCGGATTCCGCGATCCGAACGACCGTTTCACGCACATCCGGATGAGGAAGACGGTAGGAGCAAAAGTGCACACGCTTATAGTAAGAAACAATAAGCAGCTCTTGCATCGCGTTATGGGAAAATCGCACCGACAGTTTAGCATAACCCATTTTACCCTGGAATCATTGCGATGCTGATAACTAAAATTATTAGAAAAGATATCTTAATACTTAACATTTATTTTTATTATTTTTCCCTTTGATTATTTGACACTAGAAATTTATCTGTTTCCAAGATTTAAACGAACGAATATCAATTTCTCGTAGAACGACAGAATAAACTACAGTAAACGTCCATAAATCTAGTGCTAAAAACATGTCTCGACTTGAATGTGTAAGGTCACGTACATAGGTGAGTTTACTATACTATCTAAATAAGTTTAAAAAAAGGAACATGCCTTTTCATTCATTGTTACCCGCGTACGGTGAAAACGAGGATCAGTTTTCATCTCTTTTCTCAAGTTACCATGTTTTCTAAATGTCACGAACGGAGGATCGTTGTTCACGTTCCAACGGAATACTAATGGACACATTATTAGTTGAACGCTTCTACATAATCGACGGGAAGCGTTTAACTCCGTGTTATCGTTCGTGATTGGAGAACAGAAATTCTTTTGCTCTCAGTGAAGGAACGGTACCCTAAGGAAAGTATACTTTCTACGTGCCGAAAAACGACCGTCTGTTTTAGAACTGACGGAGGAACGGGGGAAATGCGTGAGAATATGGAAAGTAAGAGGAATTTCGAGACTTTCTAGAAAACATTGTGGACAGATTAAAAATTGCTCACATTTATTTCTGTTAATAGGAGTTCTAACGAAGAAATCTTTATATCTTCCTTATGTCAACACATTGTATAGAGTCACGTAAAAGTACCATTATTCGCGTACCGTCGTAGCAATAATAAATAAATATCTGCATTTAATAACATTAGAAAACAAAACGTTTAGTTCTTTTTATGACTGAAAATATTTGTCATTAAAACTCCTGATAATACGTTGAATAATTTTAATAAATACAATTGTAAGCAAAATTCCCTACACACAAGGTAATAATAGTATTATTTTGACATTATTTCCTATTTTCGACTGTAATTAATATTATATTCGTTTACTTACAAATTTAGTTTCTCCTAAAAACCATATTAGATTATAAATATTTTCCTGATGAATACGCCGCACAAATTATATTTCAATTTTAAAAACATCTCGTCTATTATCATTTTAAATTCGACACATCCCATAATGTACCAACAGAAACATAAACAAACAATATCTATTTGAGTATTGTTAAAATGACCACTTTCAAAAGTAAATGTTGTATTTCATCCTTTTTCCCCATTAAATCACATGTCTGTTTCTCGAAGAAATTTCTCGTTAGAATTCTTTTGCGCTCGCTTTTCGTGGAAGCACACAGACTGAGGAATGTGCAGACGAAAACCTAGTTACTTGTTTTTGCGCAAATTGCCGAGACATTATAGATCAGTATCGAAAGTTGTTTGCGTAGCGGGATAACACACGTATCGTTCCAGTTGCTCTCTTATCGTATTATCCGTAATCCAGATTCTGTATACCGTTTTCGTAGTAGACACGGTTCAGCGTGGTTTTACTGTTTCATTGCAACGCGCTGCTTTCATTAAAACGGTTTTCTCGCGTGGGCACGGTTTCGATGGAGGAAAGTTGCCGTTAAACAAAATCTTCGTACTCCTTTTGCAATCTTTCTTTCTTTAAGGAATACTGTCTTTTTCCGTTGGATTGGAAACACGTTTCGTGTGCACACTGCGAACGCTAAGTTTATCCAATTTCTTATTTCACATATTTAACCTGTTAACTGTGGAATTTAGTTTCCATAAAATCGTTTTCGATAAAATGAAAAAAGTGTGTACCTGTCAAACATAGGACACATGCATCTAGAGTATATTTAAATGAAACACCAAAGCAAAAAAAAAGAAGAATTATATGTTTATCTGAGAAAATAAAAAATTCATCGTTGTAGGAATTACTATCATTTCAAGCTGTAAAATGACGTGTATACTCGTCAAACGCAGTTAACTGGTGAAAGCAGCGAATCAGAAACTGTTTTTAAGCTGTGTATCGTTAATTAAGAACAATTATCACGACAAAAAGAAACTCGTATTTCATTTAAATAATTATCGAATTATTATTAAAATTACGCGATTATCGAATCGTATAACATTTCTTGGACTACAAATTATTAATTTTGTTGCATTCTTCGGGACACCGAACATTTAAAATTACCGGAAGGCTAGAAAGATTTTTAAAAATAAAGAGAAATTGTACCACACGGGATCTTTGCTAATGGTTGACATCTTAACACCATTTCTACCGAAGATGTCAAAAGATACCTTTCGAAATTTTAACTTACAATTATTTTCCGACTGTAGTCATATATTTTGAATTGACTCTTCGTTCCCGTAACGATTACAAAATTAAGTATAGAAAATATCCAAACTTCAGTCGACAAAAAATCATTAAACTGAGAAACTAATTTTAAGTTAAAATTTCCAAAAGTATCTTTCGACAGCTTCGGTAGGAATAGTGTTAAGTGCTAATCAGCTGTCGGTACATGTGCCTTAGTTGATCAATGAACAGCGGTAAGTCGTCCTTCACAAAACTCACATTAAGAAGGAAATACATATTCAAACGCGAAAGAGTTAATAACGCTCGTACTCGAAATTAAGATCTCATTTATGCCGCAACGCTGAAAACGTTCGCTCGTTAGAAAACTCGTTATCCCCTCCGGAGTCTTCGTACAATGAAAAAGAAACTTTAATTGGAATATTCAAATGTCTGGAATAAAATGTGGAAGTATAAAGCGCGTATTGCAACGAATTCGTGCGTTCTGAAAAATCGGGGCTACCGTCCCATTAAACAATAAATACGGTAATTTTTCTCGGTGTAATCCAGATAATAACGAGCCGAAAACGTCGCTCTTTCCTTTCACAGTGCACCCGGTTGCATACTCCATTGTACGTAATTACTTACGTGTCAGGCTCATTAGTCTTCATGATCGTCTGCTTTCGTTCCGTACGCGGGCAGAAGAGGAGCGTAAACCACGACGACGAAACGAGGATACATTATCACGACGGAATTTAAATTCGCGAAACGGTAAAATTGAGATAATAACAGTGCCAATAAATATCTTCCAGAAGTAACAAGCGTGGCGCGTTTTTATCCACGGACAAAGACGCGGTTCAGCCGCGTTTCTTGTATGTACTTACGTACTTACGGACAATGAACGCGGTTACATTTTTCTACGTGTGAAAATAATTAGATTGAAAGCGATTATGTGGGGCTCAGGAATGTTAACTAGGAAGGAAAACGTTTAATTATCCCATTATCTATAACGTGTTGTTACACGTGAAAACTAGTCGCCGCGGAAACGTTCGAGGTAATTACAAAATGCGTTACTCGTATGATTTATGTTACAATGGGCCTAGGCTCGTTTAACTTCTTCAACTCTTTCGTAAAAAGATATGAGTGGGTATTTATCTAAACTTTTGAACGGCGGGGTGTGACTTATGAAAATATGAGATAATATTTTGTCGTTTGGAATCTTGGATTCGAGCTTGAATATATTTTATTAGTATTTAGCTAACTCTAAATGCGCTTGAGAAATTGTTAAATTGTTTTTTTGTGAAAATTATTTATGATAATTATAGATATAATGATTTATAATATTTATATGTAATAAAAAATTTCATAGTAATTCATAACACTTATGTATAATTAGAAATTTTATAATAATTCATAATAATTTATAGTTGAAAATTATTTTAAAAAAGTTAATTCACATTTTTCACTTGTTTAACGTGTAATAATTTCATGATTAAATCGCCTATAGATATCCCATCAACTTAACTACCTGTTTTCGATAAAATTTTTAACTACCGAATGAAATTCCCTTGCCTTATGATCTCTTTTATAATTATCCTTGATAAAATTACATGAATGCCATCGTAGTGGCTACAAAATAGAAAGCTGCAACTGAATAATTGAATTATTCAAAGAACGAAGACCGAAACGGGGTTCATTGTTTTGTAATATTTAATAATTCTTTGCATAATTCAGTTTCCTATGGAATGATTTTTGGAACAACGAATGTTCTTCCACAAACGGTTAATACTAATCGGTCTATAATCAATTAATCCCTTATGCTGTGATTTATTTCTTAACTACAATCGATACAACTATCTTATCGTTAAGAATTTTTACTTCAAACGTTACCGACTGATAACGGAAATTACATTTATATGCAAGAAAAGTAAATAACATTTAGATTCGTTAAATTTAGTTTCTAATTTTCGTCACGAGTCTGACACGATGTCATAGGTCAAGTTACTATGACATAATGAAATCGTTGTCAGAAGAAATCTACTTCTTTTCGATTTCAGCCTTTGCAAATTACACCGAAAGGAACTTCATCTCGGTCGAATGGCCGGTCGCAGAGTTTGGAAATTATAAAATCGCCGGGGATGACGGCCATTTTAAAGGAGAAACGCGTCGTGTGATTGTAAAGAACGATTATTCGTTTTCATGGGGATTAGCCACCATTTAAGGAACGATCGTCCGCGTTTCCATCGATGCACAGTTATTTTCTGGCGAGAAGTTGCTCGCGACGCGTGTGTAAGTACTTTACAGACACGGTTCACACGTGAGCGCGAAGAAGAATCGTCAATTAGAATTATTAAGGCCTTCCACAATGTTAAGGAGTACGTGATTTACATGCTAAACAGGAATAAAGCGCTGTTAAATGCACGCTTTATGCCGATATTAATACGGCGACATTTTTCCGTTTGTTTTAACGACGCGACGCTTCGGTTGCATCAGGCAAGATGCAATTCACCGTGAATTTCTAAACAATTATTTCGTAATATGATACCTTACAGGCTGTGTCCTTCCAGTATCGTAAATTATGGTTCTTTTTTGCGAATTTAATATTAATACGCGAACGGTTTATCGTCGATTACATATTCGGATTTTTCTGTGACGTCGGTATTCTTGGACTATTATCGGGTTTTATAATTGAACCATGTTTTCACGCGTGTTACTAAATCGGATATACGTTACATGAATTTTTCAGAATCTGCGAAACTTAAATTAGTTGGAAAAAATTTAACGGGGATTTGTGATTGAAATATCAATGAAGTCGACAGTCTGTGTTGATTTGTATATAATTTCCTTCATATTCAAGACCAAAAGAGTCTATTATATTACGATATATGTTAGATAGATATAGAAAATAATAAATATACAACAGAAGGATTTTTAGAAAAAGATAAACAGGCTTTTGATCTTTAATATGAAGAAAATTCAAGAGATTTATAATACAGGAAAAAGTTTCAAAATTACAATAATGAATATTAAGATATATCATATCTTGTATATTTATTGTAGCTTCATCGGTAGACAACGAATATTTATGCAAAATACCTACTCTAACGAAAAGTAGATAATAAACCGAGATTAAAATTAAAATATGTTTCATAATAGTAAATATAAAAAATATACAAACAGTTTGCATATTTTATAATAATTATTCACAAATTGTACAAGCCACAATAAAAAATTGCCTCCTGTTGATTTATTTTTATACAGATATTCATAAATCGTTGTAGACATTCAGAGAATAGATTAGTATTAAAAATAAATGGTTTAAAAAAATATCCTGACTCTACCGAAATATTGAAGACCACATAGACACTGACCGATGAAAATGTAGAACAACCAAGTTCTATACTGCACCGCTATTGGAGCGAACATGAATATGCAGGCCTTACGTTCTGTGATGTAGAACGTTCCTTTCCACCACTCGAGTGGATCTTAACCCATCAACGTCAACAGCTGAACGTTGCAAATGTAAAAAAATTACTGATTCTAGTGCGAATTATACAGTTCCAGTGTAAACAATGTCTCAATTAAAATATAATTGTATGAATAACCTCTACTTTTAACTCGAACAATGCATACGGTTAATCTTTGTTTCGCGCGTGTTCCAGTGCAAATATCCATATCTTCAACACGTGTCAATTTTCTCACTTAACTCCAAGAGTTCTACTATTCAGACTTGAATTGATTTATAATTCAGCTTTCGCATTTCTGAATCAGTTTCTTCAATAATTCCTCAAAGAAATATCCGTTATTCTTTTAATTTTAATGTTTGATGACCTTACCTCGATTTTTAATTTTCATTGCGAATTGATATGAAGATTTAACTAAAGTGTCATTTGTATATTAAATTAGAGACTACAATCAGTGTGTTAGAATTGTTACCGATTTCTACAGGAATCACTAATCAATTATTCAATAATTGCTAGTGATTCAATAAATCACTAATCAATAATCGCAAAAAGCAGACAGCGGAAGTGGGTGGTTTCAATCTATCCGATAGTTTTAATGTTAACACTTGGAAAGCATGTGTTCGATATCCATTGGTTTCTAAAACACATCGAACGCATTCTCCGCGGCGTTATTTGAAATGCATCGAGCCAACCATGCAGAGGCCATTATTTTCGAGGCTTCAGCATTTATTAACCCCATGCCCTACAATACCGTGTTTTACTTTGGAGGAACCGTTGATATAGAGTATGCTTGGTCCTTTGCACTCGAGGGCTCCGGAGCACAGTCATTTAAAATTTGTCATTTGAAACTACAATTAAACATGAAGAAAAAAGTAAACAATAAAATTTTGTCATTAAATATATTATAACGTTTATATCTATAATCGTTATAAATCAGTAAAATACATCTATGACTTTTCTTTTCATGCGTGTATCATTTATTTATATGTTTATATGCTTTTCCCATTAAAATTATTTGGAGTTGCTGGTAATATCAGTGAGAAAATAATTCAAATGCAAAGGGCTAGAATGTTCCTCTTATTTCTAAGAAAGGATTAATAACGAAGTAGTTAGAACGATCAGAGTTCAGAAAGAAATCATAGGGCAACGGGTTAACGTTCTCATTAATTTTTCGACGTATCGTGGCTCGGATCTCGACACCAAGAAGCGAAATTGTTTATTATTTTTCACGATGCCACCGCGCTGCCGTCCTAATGAACATCTTCACGCTTGTGCGAAAGAAATGTTTGCGGTAATTGGCTTTCCCCTCGTTCTACTTTTATACAGCCGTGAACGCATGCGTTTTCGAGTTAGACGTGAAACGGCAAACATTAACCGCTTGTTAATCATGCAACCCATGCAACGGTTATTTCTGTTGCCCGCTTTTTCGAGTGTTAGGAATTCAAGGCGTCATCGTTCGCTGACACTTTTTCTACGGTTGAACGTAATTTTCATCGTCGGTCGAGACGTCGCCACGATTACGGTTCAAAAATCGGATAATCGACTCGAACACCGATACGATCGAGGGAAATGCGAATACACGCCAAGACGTTCGTTGGTACGCTATCATTATCAATTCCAATTATGACGGGAGCTTACAGTCACCCTACCTAAATTACTTTATATAATACACATTAACTTTCTGCGATTCTCTGATGATACGTTGGGTAACCTTCGATGTGTTATTGATTATTACAGTACGGTATCGTGATTTGCTTCACGGAACTGAATAATCATCTTTGACAGCGTGTTCTACACTTCGATTATCTTCTCTGCGTTTTTATCACGGATGGATACATAATTATTGAAGTGTGATAAGTGGATTTTATATTAGCTCATCCGCTTGATCACACTTAATGACAGATTTCTGTGTGTTATTAATTGATAATGCAATTTTACGCTGTTTCCAGTGGAAATGTCCAAAAACAACTTTGGAAATTTTCACTTAATCCCTTGCCTTATAATGTGTCAGATTCGCGATGAAAATTTTAAATTGAATTCGACAAATCTGAATGTCATTTATTTATTTTTAACATAAATTAAATTTTACTTGACTGTTATCAATCTTTAACATTTGTAGTAAACGTAGACACAAAACAAGTATAAAATTCTTTTCTTTCTACCAAATTATTACTGATAAAGTTGTTTTATCAAATATAGTTGAGAAATAAACTATAGGGCAAAGGATTAAAATTATTTTCTCACTTTAATAATTTTTCCTCCATTGAAGTTTAGATATTTTTTATAATTAATTTTGTAATAGTTATTAGAAAAGTTGGAAAGTCTATTCATTATATACGACTACTCTTGAAAAATAATTTTATGTTAAAAATTTAAAAGTGTCTTTTGACACCTTCAGTAAAAATGGTGTTGATTGATTGTATAGGAATTTTTCATTATACAATTTTTTCGGTTTGAATTGCATCGAAAATTGAGGGAAACTAAGTGCTTACTGACACAGATTTGTGTATGCGTTAGATAAGATCAATTTACATATAAGAAACCAAATTATGTATGCTCGAACGAACGTCGAATAAAATAAACTTAACAATGAGATCCAAGATCAAAAATTTAGAGAAAGTAGATAAACTGCAGGTGATAAAGAATCCTTACCGGAAGAAAGTGGAAATTAATGGAATTTATGAACGGGTATTTGATTCTTTATCACGTCATAGATTACGGTAAATATTGCATTAGACTATGCCGATTTTAATGTAATGGTTATAAAATCAAAAAATACATTTTTAATTATATTCCGATTAACTTAATGTTTTTGGAACGTTCGAGTGAATCAATGAATTATTTACAAATAAACTTTAATAGCTTTCCTTTTATTTGTTTCACGAATGTAATTTTTGATAATAAAAATATTCAAATGTTACTTTGAATAGTATAATGAGATGAAAGATTTTCAGATGAATTTTAAAATGCTCCTATCAATCGAAATTCGTTTATTATTTTCTTAATTGCAAGATAAAAATATTATTCCTACTTAGCAAAGAGATCTTTCTGTTTCGAATGTAGTTTCATAACAAGTTTTCTCGTTGACATATTAATGTGTTTTTTATTACTCGTTTTGCTACTAATATTCAATCGACGAATGACAAGCAGTCAATTATTTTTAATTCCCTGACAACCTTACATTAAAAGACATTTTGCAGGATTTCCTCTTCAATAATAACACGATACAAACTACTTGAAATCACGCAATGTGAATAAATTGTTCTAAACAGGTTCAGTTTTGTCAGTGAAACACTTTAACATTTCAACTGTTACGTGATCAAATACTTTTCATTATTTAAGTATTTAAAAAAAAAAGATATAATTTTTTCCTACCATTTCATTAAACATAGAAATCCAATGTTACACTGTTGCTTCCAAATGTGTGTGCTTACATTTGCAATTCATAAACAAATAATACTATCGTACAGAATAAGAAAAACTATTCGCAAAGGAAATCATTATTCTAAAAAATAACTTTTCTTATCTCCACTGAGAAACCTTAAACTCTCAGATTCGTTACTGAATACAAACAAGTTTGAATTCACGCTCACCGCTGTCCCAGTAAATGAATAATCTTTCACTACGCCGGTAAACCCGTCATTCGTGTAATTACACCGTTACGAATTTCTATTCAAATGATCCTCAATCTCCATTCAATTTCTATTCAAATAATTAGAAAATCCGAACATACAGACGTCGCTCCTGCCCATTCACTTACCTCAAACATAAACTTAAAGATAAAGTTACCAAACCACTCATCACAATCACATTCCTCTATCTCCTTTCCATTTAACCCCTTGCACTCGATTTATTTTCAATCTTATTGGGTGTAAACTTGTATTTATTGTTAGGGAAATTAATTACAGTAATTTACAGCGGTAGAATTCAACGTTTTATATTTATGTTATTTATTATTCTAATAATAAGATTTCATGTTTATAATCTTTTAAAGTGTGGTACTTTTCAAAGTACCACAAATAAAGTATAACAAATTTGTGTTGTTATCTTTAATATGACACACGAGTGCAAAGGGTTAAACCTTTTTTTCTATCATCATTCATAATTTTCTCTCTCTAACAGATCACTCCATACTTACATAACTACCATTCGCAACCCAATATTTACCATTACAACCTAATATTTACCTTCGGTTCAAATTGAATATCACCTTCCTGTCGTCAATTACTACACTTCAGAGCAAACGAGTATATGTCTAGAATTTTCTTGCGTTTTTGGTAAATTATTAGAACAACCGTACCAGTCAAAACGACTGACTTCAATTTCCTTATTTCGTAATCATTCATATTTTCAAACCATTGAATATTCAAAGTCGCCTCAAAAATAAATAGCTTAACATGAGTACTACAACAAATATCCGAAGTAACTCAAAATAATCTATTATCATAATTTTTATAAGGATTACACATCCATTGCATTAAATGTTCGGTAATTGTAGTGTTGACTCGTGCAGTGCCGCGTGTACTGCATTTGGTACACGCCAATTGTTGTAAGAAAATATTTTCAAAGGACACACGATCACATTACAAAGCAGCGAAAATATAAAAAAACGATACCAAAATAAAAAATTACCAAAAACCTGAATATAACTTAATATTTCTTTTAAAAAATCAATACAGTTCCTAAGCAAAATACAACCGAAATTTCCGATGGCACGGAACATGTTAACCCTTTGACTGCAGCAGACTGTAAAACGCACCAGCCATGCCATACGGTAGGAATTCAGTTACTCACGTACACTGAGAACGGCGTAACTTTTCGTTAGGTGTGCATTTCTGAAAAAATATATTCAAATAATCAAAACACTGGACTCCACTACATTAAAACAATATTATTTAATTCTTTATATTCTGCATCGAATTGTTAGTATACATACTAAAAATTTGTAATATTAACGTTTTCTTACAATATACCTAATAATCTAATAAAGCAATATTGCTAAACGTCTTCAAACATCAATAGTAGTCAAAGTGTTAACGAAAAAGTTCTTCGATCATAGTAAAAAAAGAAATCGCAGGGAAAGGTGTTAAATTCCTACAAACATCCATCCGCAGATTCAATTATTCAGAGGCGATCAAGCCGATGTAGCTCCAGATTCACGTGGCTGCTCGAAATATCGATGGATGGAACAGTCGAGGAAAAAAATGGCGGAACTGCTTACAGTTATTACTGCTCGCGCATTACTTTCTGCGGATAGAAAATATCTCCCGCGGAATTCGCGTGATCGTGAAGATTTAACGCTCGTGATAATTAGCGTTTTCCATCTGTTTGAATTTTCTGCGCGCGAGCATGCGTGCGTGCGTGCACGCACGCACGTGTGCGTGAGTGAGTACGTGTCCCGCGTAGTAGCTATACGTAGGCAGCCGTGCAGCAATCGAGTTTCTTCGGTACGCAGCTTTACCGTTAGGCCGCTTGATACTCTTGTCCGCGAGTCGCCTACATACGGGCCAGCCTTTACGCACGTTTAATGGACGGGTTTTCAAAGCTTTTTGTTCGTCCCTTTTTTTTCCATCGGCCTCACGCTCCGCCGATCGGGCAACAGCAACGGCAGCAGCAGCAGCAGCAGCAGCAGGAACTCGAGCAGCCGCACGCGAAACGCGTTTCCGGGCACAGAGAACATTGCAATCGAACCGACGGGTTTCCGATTAGATAGAAAGTCCTTCTTGCCGATTTCTCCTAATTGCTAAATTAATCTTTTCCGTTCCGTGCATTTTCAAGCGTCGTTTCCTTTCGACGCGTCTCGCTTCGACACTTCTGCGGATGGCTCTTTCGAGCTGCGGATGGATGTTTATGTGAATTTAACTCCTTTCCCTGTGGTTTGTTTTTCAAGTATGATGGACGGAAGAACTTTGTCGTTAACATTAGAACTACCGAGCACTTAACGCTAAAATTACCGGTTGGATCTCAAGATGACCCATGCCTGATTCTTGCTTTTTTTCAGTTATTAGAAAGATGGATGATGTTTTTCTGAGCAATTATTAAGTAAGTTGATTTAACAATACGCAAACTGAATTGTTAATCAATTAAAGTCTTGGTAGATTGGAGTTTCTATAGAGAAATTTGGAAAAGTCAATTTAACTGCTCGGTTAGTTTAGTGATAATACAATTTATGTGTATAGAAATTGTGGTTATAAATTATTTTTAGTTTCTTCGGGTATTCGTTATGGTATTCGAGTGGAGGTATTTATTTTCAAGGTCATTTCGAATGTTCAATGCCTTCAAGGTATGAATCATTGCATGGAAACTGAAACCAGTCATTTTGACTCGTTTGCTCGAAAGTATAGTAATCGATAACAAGAAGATAATACTTTATTTGAACCTAAATGAATTAAGTAATATTTATGTTTGTTCGAGTTTGTTTGAAACTTTCGCCACAGGTGACATGATATTCTAAGGCAAGGGGTTAATTTAATTAGCTGTTGCGACCTTTTTAGCAATACTGTGGAAATTATTATACTTTTGTATGATTTTTCATAGTACTGTTTGCAATGTTGCACTTTGAAGCCATAATGTATAGGAATTCGTAGTCTATTGATGTGTTATTTATTTTATAGTGTCTTTATTAATGAAGTGGGTGTATACCTCTTTAATGGATATTGAAGTTTTTTATATTATTTCACATGTACTGCATTAGGTTTTATTTCCAGCTTGTACTCAGTTCTATTCTGGACGAACTCGTTTTCTGTTATCGAAATGACCAACTTACGCTTTAATCCAAAGATGATTTATGCTGACCTTGATAATTAAAGATACGAATCTACGTATCTGGTTCTCTATCAAGCCTCCGAAAACATTGATTACGAATAAATCAGTATAGCCAATTCTGTTATTTTGTTATAATAATAAAGTATTAAGGCAAATATAAGTTAAAATTAAAATTTAAGTTAGACTGTCTTGTACAGTTCAGAACAAAATTACATTGTCAATATAAAATATTAATAGAATATTAATATCATTTATTAATCAAATATTAACATTATGACTTTGCATTTAATTTCATTGATTTTACTCGCATTAAATTCAACACAATTTCTATTAGATCCATTTTTACAGTAAGTTAACCAGAATCCAAGTTTTCAGAAATCAAGAAGAAATGAGTTTACTCGAGACTCTCAAACATACGTTCGTAGATTATTTTGCAAGCTAGACCAGTAAGGGATCATGCGATTTCATTAGTGCTGTCTCAGCATAGTTCAACGTGTCCCTCTTAATGAATACAAATGGCCTCAATTTAATCGCAAATTTAATCGGCCAGCTCGGAATGCCAGATAAGCCCCTAATACTTTCGTTAACGGAGGAATTCTAAGTAAAACAAAATCGTCCATACATTGTACGGACAAAGAAAGAAATAACGGGGTAAGGGGGAGGCATGGGGGGATCAGGCAAAAGACGTTGCACAGAGGGAGAACACGAGTTTCATTTGAATAGAATAGGTCGATAGTGATTTACGATACTGGAGGCCTCGTCCGCTCGTGACTGTTTTCCACTCTTTTTTTTTTATATTTTTATCCTTTTTTTCCCCTCGAGGATACGCCATTCGCCGCGATCTCTGTTTTTAATGACGTTATAAAATTCGTGAGAGCAGAACATTGTCATCGATATAACGTATCGTGAATGCGTCCTTTGTGAAATAATTGAACATTAAACTCCTAAAACGAGGTCCTGATTTCGACTGTATAATTTGAAACCAATGTTACCTGGAATTTATTATTAGTTAAATTGCCTCAATTCAATTTTTGTGTTAATTTGTTTGTTGTGAATAAATAAGTTTAAGTATTTTTCTTTAGACATCTTAGATGGAGTAAATTTATACATTAAATATCATAAGAATTATACAAATTTTAATCATTCAAAATGCTGAATGCTAATATTAAACACGTTTGACGTGTTCTACAAAAATGTAAACATTTATCTGAAAAAAGTGTATATATAATATATATATAGGAAAATGCTGAACAGTGATGTTTACGAATGACCAGCAATTTAATTTAGACGAGTTTGATGAGATTCGTTGTTATTAGCATAATTTGAAGAAGAAACAGCACGTTTCGTGTTGTTGCTAAGTGGAGGTCAACGTTATAACGATTTTGACATGTTCTTGAATATTTTGATAGCATTAAAATGCAATTTATTGCCGGCCGAATGAATACTAAATAATATTTTGAAATGATTGATGAATATATAATGAACGTATAATGATATATTCCAACTAGATAATGCTACTGTGCGTAGTGTGAAAGTGATGAAGGAGTAATTCGTTACGAAAAAAATTCTGGTTTCCAAATCGGAATATGATTAAAACTTATGGAGGAATTCTCGTCAACGTAGTTTATCAAAATGACAGACAGTTGGAAGATATTAATAACTTAAAACAATACAGTAGGAATGAGAAAGAGTAACTATAGTAAAAGAGGATACACGATCTTTCAGTAAAAAACTAAATTCATGGTTATCTAAGAGAAGGGCATGCATTTCATCAATTTTGGAGAAGGTCGAAAAAAACAAATTACTGCTCATTACAGCGGTTGGTGCAGCATTGGGTCCTTCTTCGAAATTGAAAAATGAAAATAATGATAAAATAATTGAAAATCGATTACTTTTTAAAAGTACAAAATTGAAGGAGTGCAAAAAGTAATACACTGTAAAGAGAACAATAAAATTTCTTTCAACAACAGCAAACCACAGTTTCATTGGTAACATCGATAAAAAGGAACATACAATCAAACAACATTTTCATTACATCTCATTGAAGTTTCCAGTTTCCCTAGCGAACTTAATCTTTTATTAGGCGACAGGTATACACGTCAACCGCGCGGCAACAGAGCTTTGGCTCTAGGCGTACACGCGTGAAACGCGGAGTTAACCGGTTAATAAATTCAAATCGAACTCGCCTCGTTAGCCTGCCGCGTCTAATTCACCGTCGCAGAAGGGTTTCGCGGCTTTCGTTTCGCAGGATTTAGTGGCTCGCGTCGTGTCGCGTCGCGCCGTGGAAACGTTTCGCGCCTGTAACGCGCGCGCCGCCGCCGCCGCGAGATTTCGTCTCATATTTATCAAACGCCCGAGAGAGGGACGGTGGATTACGCGCGAGCAGCGTGATACGCGTGCGCGCGCGGAACGATCACGGGAAAGGGAGAAAAAGGAAAGCTCCGCGCGTTGCGCCGAGAGTTATAGTATCGCGTTTTGATTCCGCGCGTTCGCGTATAGGGCCTCGTAGGTGAATTTACGACGGCGGGCTCTCCCTCTCACCGTTTCGTTCATGAATGCAAGTTTGTAAGTTATGACGCCGCAATAGAGACCGATGCAAGCCGCGCCGATCCGCGCCGCGTATACACGGCTATCGGAAGCGTGAAGGGCGCGGAGCGAGCGAGCGAGCACCGGTCCGCCGCGCTCTGGATGCACAAACGGGTTCCGAGAAGCGACGGACCCGCCATTACCGGCGTCATCCGCGCTGATATCTCAATAAGAATCCCCGATTCGAATCTGCCTTAATCCGCTGAATTCCCTCCCGGCTCGATCCATAAACCGCCCATCGGCCGCGATCGACGCGAAACACTAACCCCGCCGTCGCGTCGCTCGTTGTAAATTTTCCCTTTTCAGTCTGCCCGGTACCACGACGGCTCCAGCGTTCCCATTCGACCGGCCGTTTCGCGGATACGATCTCAACCGTCTTTTCCAAGGCGCGGAATTTCGACCGCGTATGGTATTTTAGCGTCTCGGTTTCGAGGTAATTGAATTTCGGTAATAACTCGAGCGCGTGAGAATATATCGCTGATCTGTGTTTCGCAGTTTTTAACATTGCGGTTGGAGGCCGCTGTAGTGGGGAAATAGAAAGATGCATCTGAGTAATTTAACACGTTGAATGCCGTGGAGGTCACCGGTGACCCCCAACCAAATCGAATTACTATAATTCGCTCAATGAAACGACGCTTATTTGGAAACGTGTTCGTATTAGAAATAATGCAACCTAAAGCAGTGACGTTTAGCGAGATAACCGCGCAATAATGACAACGCAGTTCAATCAAATACTTTGATATATTTTTTTCCATTTCGTGTATTTTTCTGTGTGAAATCGCTCGGCATTCAACATGTTAATTATTGAATGGGGATTGAAATATGGATCATTTTGGAATATTTAATAGTTCGATGTAACGTTCAGTTTTCTATGAAAAGAGTTTTAGAATAAATTTTCGGCTGAATGCCACTGCAGTGGCTAAGAAATAGAACTTTACGCGACGTTCGGAAATTATTTTATCACTTTTTGTGCGTATATAGATTGCAATTTTAATTGCAAAGAATGTTTTCTGCTTTCAATTGAAAAAACCTGGCCAATTACCTTAATTCAACATTTTTGTATCATAGATTACAGAAGTAATGAAAAGCGACGTGAAAAAGCTTTTCCAAATAGTTCGTTTTTCTATAAAGTCTTCAGAAGCAACTCAAATTCTTCTTTTGGAATATTCTCTTTTTTGAGTTTGTGTCTAGCTTAATTAAAATCTTGATGTTAATACCAGACTTCATCTCACCAGCATTTCCGGATTTCCATAAAATCCGTAGTGTATACATTATATATCGGTAATAGAATATCCATTTCACCATAAATCGTGAATAGTGTTATACAATGGCCTGTAATGATTAATTAATTTGATCCAAACATCCAATTAGCTGCGTTTGATTTTATAGACGCGCATTATTTGCTTCGATCCTTTCTTCGCAAATGCATTAGTCTACTATCCTCCATCGGTGTTTGCGTGAATGTATTATTATCTTCTGTTATTCGAGGCATGCTAACAAATTTTTCTTTTCCCAAGATGTATTTTATTTGCCCTTTAGACCCGCGAAACAATCAACACATAACTTAACCGCTATTTTCTAATTACACGTAGACTTTTAACCCTTTGCACTCGATTTATTTTCAATGTTGTTCAGTGTAAACTTGTATTTATTTTTAGAGAAACGAATTGAAGTAATTTACACCGATAGAATTCAACGTTTTATATTTATTTTTTTTATTATTATTTACCTTTTACTTTTACTTGTATACTTTCCCGATTATTGATTTAAGGTTACAAATGTAATAGCGAGAAATTTTAGTAAAACATCAGGATTCCACTATGTGTACCTACATTTCTAAAATACCAAACCATGCGACAGTATAATCGGTGTTTCGAAATCGGGTTCATGGTTCTTGTTTTCTATTGTATTGTAATCGCATCGAGTTCGACGCAATCGCAGCATTGTGTTATCGAGGCTGCGAAGATCTTGTTTTGAATCAGGACGAGCTAAATTTGGCATCGAGAGGATCGAAATGTTGATAATACCACCAATCGCAAGAACGCCGTGCATATAGTATTATACAATGGAATTGAGTGAAAGACTGTAAGATAATTCTATAGTGTAATTACCATTTTGTATCACATGGATTTCCTGTCCGTTCATTTTACTTTTTGTTTAAATCGTTTAAAATTTTAATTGACTACTTTCATTCAAATGACACTACTTCAAAAGAAACCGTAAGAAAAATTGTTCCTTGATTAATAAAATATCAAATTAAAAGTGAATTAAATAAAAGGCTTAAGATGGATACCTTTGTGTGACGCGAGCGCGTAATTCGAAGAAAGCGATTCGCTAAGGGGAAACGAAGTAAAAAAAAACGAAGTAAGTTGCAAAAACAAAATTTATGAAAAATAGAACGAAAATACTAGCTGATCTATAAATCCCGGTAATGGAACAACTGGCGATCATGTCGACGAAGAAATTGAACATGATGGTGACGCGAATGAAAAACGAAGAAAGCGATACCTCCCACAAAGACGATGACGGTGCAAGGGAAAGAACCGGAAGCAAAAGGTGTCGCATTTGCGACAGAGGTAATTCGCACGTGGAATGCTTTTAAAATCGTTAACATGATGATTGTCACGAGAATTTCAAGCGTTGTATATAGTATTATTTATCCTTTCGCAGCAATGATAAATTGCATTAAAAATAACTATCAGTGATTTAATGTCCCATTTCGTACGTTATACTATTTACGTAGTCGTTAACCCTTTGTGGTCGAGGCTTTTTAGAAGCATCAGAAATTTCTTCCGTGGAAAACTAAATTAGATCCTAGGATACTAGAATAGTATAATACCAGAATACTAGAATGCTAGAACAGCAGAATAATAGATACTAGGATACCAGATACTAGAACACTAGAATACTAGAATACTAGAATACTAGAATACTAGAATACTAGAATACTAGAATACTAGAATACTAGAATACTAGAATACTAGAATACTAGAAGACTAGAAGACTAGAACACTAGAACACTAGAACACTAGAACACTAGAACACTAGAACATTAGAACACTAGAATATCAGAATATCAGAATACCAGAATACCAGAATACCAGAAAACTGGATACTATAATACTAGATACTAGAATACCAGATACTAGAATATTAGATGCTGGAACACTAGAATACTAGAACACTACCTGTAGAACACTAGTATACTAGAGTACTAGAATACTAGAATACTAGAATACTAAATAATAGATACTAAAACCTAGAAAATAAGAAAACTATGTAGGTTCTGATCTTTTACTGTTTATATAATTAATTTTTGTGATTGTAACTTTTGATACTAGATCTAGCCCATAGTACTACAACACTCGTCCTGGAAGGGTTAATAAATTAACCATACCAACTTAACACACTACTATTATGTAGTTCCTTCACATTATTAAATATTTTTACTCTCATGTAACCGAGATGTTCATAAGAACGTAAAGTGACAATCGTACAACATCGAATATTTAGCAGGGTTATGTATACGGATAGAAAATTGCTCGTGCGAGACGATCGTTCGATGTTTGACAAAGCTATTCGTTAATTTCGAAAAGTGCGACAACTCGTGAAAAGTTTCGAAGAAAGCGTTGGTAATAAAATTCACACGAAAAGTGAACAGCGACGCGATGCAGTGAAAGTTGTCGAATAACGTAAGAAGGTGACGAAACATACAAAAACATCGTGTGCACGATGTTTTCTACAGGTTTGAATGTTGAAAGAAGTATCGACACTGTTATACAATACATGGCAATATATGGCATTAGAAAAGTAAATGACACAACCTTCTATGATGTGTTGCGAACATAAAAGATTTGAAAAGCAAATTATTAATAAGTATTCACAAGCATGAAACGCTCGGAAAGGTAATCGAGTAAGCATTTATGAACATTAAAGAACTGAGAAGTAAATTATTAGTAAGCATTACTAACGAACGTAAAATATTTTTAAAATAAGTAATACATTAACAACGCACAAAAGTGAGTGAACAATTTCATTCGAGAATAATCGATACTCAGGATCAGAACATTAAAAACAAGTGGTATATGAATATTAGTTGAATTTAAAATGTGAAACTACGGTGTGTATCCAGGAAACTGGAGAACAGAGAGGAAATATTTTAATTGCAAGAGGTACAGACATTTCGGTGAACTGTACAGTAAAGAAGAACGGAAAAAGAAACTGTGATTAACACGTGAAGATAGAACGTTGTTGTATGTATCTATCAATAACTGTAAATTAATTGCGTAGCCTGAGTCAGGAAGCGATATCGATCTCATGTATGTATGCGAATATATTAATACTTTACCTACCAGCAATTATATAACAGTCCTTTAAAACCAATTATTAAAGGCTAAGCAATCCATAATTAAAAGCTAATTGTAAGCTATCAATCTTCCAATAGCAATGCCAATTATAATCATGACCTAACGAGTCTTCTTTAATCAAAATAATGTTAGAGTCGTCGCTTAAAGGAAAACTACTAAGCTCCTTTTAATTTATAACATACATACCGAGGAATCTTAAATGAAATGTCGAAATTGACTTTCCCATGCTGATTAGTTCGAAAATTAATTTAAAAAATTGAACTACAGATACAAGGTCCACATATCGACAACAACTTTCGAAAACATTCCAACATTTTGTTAAAAACACAAGGTACAGTAAAGTATTTAATTAAATTCATTTAACATAGCATCATTTTCTAAATAATTTCTTCACATATTAAACAATATTTACAAAAACGTGATTTATCTAAGAAAGCTCCATCGTTTCTATACACCTGGACCAACAATAACACAAACAATTAAAAGATCAGAACAATATTATTAAAGATTAAAGATTAAAAACAACATTGCAAAAGGAAAAGATCAGAACTGAATACAAGAATCGTATCGCATATTTCGCAAAATAAACCACAACGTCCGAAATAAATTACCATTAAATTTAACCGCAAAATAAACTTGGTAAATTCTATGGAACGTTTGACGAAAGGCCAACTTACGTTTCGAGTGTTCAATCATACTTACCCGCATGTACGAGATATCGGAGTCCCCTTTATAACGTCGAGGGAGAGAAGAGGGATGAAGCCTGATTACAGGTACACGGTTACGTATAAGATAGTTATAGCGTCACATTGCACATGCAGAAAGAAGGAGTACTGCGCATATCCTATCTGCTCTGGATACACAGGAGGCGGGTTCTTAGAACGGGAGGCCATTACCGGTGCCCGGCCACATACTGATATCTCAATACAAACCCTTAGTTTGAATCCATTATAATACCGGGGTACGCGAGCACAATCGTCGCGTCGTGTACTCGTCCACGTATGCGCCTATACAGTATTATCCTGCCAGGATGCCATCCATACCACGTTCCAAGAACGCCTCCTGGAGCCCTTTCTCTTTCCTAGCCACGAATTCTCGCGTTTACCTTTCTGTTTCTTTCGTCCCCGACTTCCCGCGTTGCGTTTCGATCGCATTAATCAGGTCTTACGGTGGTCTCCTGTTCTCCGAGTGTATTTCTCTCTCTGTTTCTTTTTCTGTTTTAGCGGTATTTGGAATTTTTCGGTTTTAACGCTGTTTCTACTGAAAGCGTACGAAAACACCTTTGGAAATTTTAACTTCACCCCTTGCCTTATAATAACGCGTCAGGTTAGCGATGAAAATTTTTTATCTAAATCCAAGTGTCGTTCATTTGTTTTTAATGTAAATTAAGTGTTACTTGAATATTGTCAATGTTTAATATTTGTGGTAAGTAGTAGTAGTTTCTTGCAAGATATGCAACTTATTTTCTAATTTACCTTAAGAAAGTTTAATAGAATGAAGACTCAACAGAGTTTCAGAGTAGGCTTAATTATAACCACTAAATGATAAAATCATTATTCATTATTCAAATAAAAAGCAATACAAGGTGTACAATTTTCTTTCCTCGTATAATCGTGAGAAACACTGTAGACACTTTCGATAAACAAGCAAAATATTTGTTGTGTAGTCTGGTTAATTAATTTAATCGAATTCTTCTTATCAATATATTACATTGTTGATACAATTATCTGTGGCGACATTTAGATTACAGCCTCAGAATTGTTTACATTAGCGAAGGTATTGAATCATGTCTGTTCCTTATCGTATTATTTACCAATGCAAGCTACCTTCATGTACGTATCACATTTTTTTTAATTTTTTCTTATATTATTTACACTAATAGACCTTGCAATTCTAGATCCCTCTTTGGTGGTAACCTTTAGCAATCGACAACGTTCTATTAACTCTTTACAGACGAGACTGTCTTAACCAGTTAACAGCGTCCGATTTAAAATCAAAAAGATATTAATTCCCTCAACGATAAATTACTTATTTTTTCAGATAAACAAGTAATCCTTCTCCAGTTTGCTTTAGCTTATCCTTAGAATATATTATAGCTGTATTTGGCTTACGTTAAACAAGTATACACCCGATTATTTGATTTCATTGCGTGCATTATCAGAGATTTCTGAAATTAAATTTCACAGTTAACAGGTTCAACTTTTAACATTTCTTTTCATAGAAATCTGTATGATGCATCGAAGTCTTAAATGCTAAAAGAAAAGAAAACACACGCCAATCTCTCGTTAGTTGAATAATTAAGCTATTCATTTGCAGTTTTCCAATTTAGGTATCGAGGCAAAGGGTTAAGTTGTACGTTTACCTTCCCATCGAAACGTTCTACATACTTCTTATGCACAGTTCGCGATCCACCATTCCTCGTAGCCTTGTTTCGATATATCCTCTCTACATCCATATTCTGATACGTGAAATGTTAAAAGGCGGGTAGATCTGATGCACAATGCATCGGCATTTTCACGAAGAAAAAGTGAAACATGTCGCTCGTCGATTGAACAGCCTTTCTCATTTTCCACCTGAATCGTCCCATTCGCCGGTTCTTTTATTTCCCGTCCATCTTGCAACTTCTGATCGAAATATGAAATATTGCCGCGATTAATCTCCGATTTCGCGGGGATAGCACATTCTCATAAACTTTCCTGATTCTCTTTCCGATAATCCTGCTACGGCGGAAGTGTATCTATCGACCTCGTAAGCTGCCTTTCTCTCCTTTTACTGCAACTTTGTGAGGAGAATGGTAACCGCGAATATTATATCCCGTGTTGTATCATTAGCAATATCGCATTTCGTGTGCACCTTCGCACTGACCTCTGCTATTTTTGCACACCTTTATCGCCCCACCGTTTATCTTACTTAATTTCCCTCAGCTACTTTATTGCCGATCTATTTACGCCGATACTGTAAAGAAACATTACTCACTGACGTGAATTTTGACGATACGCATGTAATGTTCAACGTTCAATGCGTAAAGTATTCGATGTTCTGTGACTGTAGTCAACAGGCTGACTGCCACGGAAATTTCGAGCATTTTGTGCAGTAATGTTCTTTCATTATGTGTGTAATACCTATTCTCATCAGATTGATTTTATTATTAATAAACTGAAGGAACAAGAAGAAATTTTCTGTTTATTGTAAATAGATGCTTACTTTGATGATTAACACGCTGACTGTCACGAAAATTTCAAACGCTTTGTATAGTAATACTTATTATTTGATAATATATGTATAGTAATACTTATTCTTGTTTTTGTCAGATTTATTTTATTAATAAATTGAGGTAAGATGAAGAAATTTTCTGTTTATTGTAAGTAGTCATTTATTTTGAAGATTAACATGTTGACTGCAACGTAGTACTTATTGTTTCATAACAAAGGCAAATATTAGAAATAATGTATTAGGAGTATCAGAAATAATTATTATTTATAATTATAGATACTAAAAATAATTATAAGTGATCTGGTATCACAGTATTCATATTACTGTTTCCCATTACAATATTATTTCTCAAAAGCAGTTAAACAGTTTTATTTCGAAAAAATATAGAAAGTCCAAATTATATCTAAAAGAATGATAATTCTGTCATTTCGTTCTAACCACAGAATCTGATGAATAAACTGGACGAGGTCATGTTTCATGGCTCAATTCATTAACTTCTGCAGCATTAGCTGTGATGCATGTAGGCGAGTGTAATCGCGCAGAATCAGACCTTTTCAATTTACTAAGATTGGTCGCTTAACACGCAGTTTCTTATGCCTTTCTTCCAATTCATGGCAATGCTACTTTGATAGATCCTCCTGTACTCAGAAACTTATAGCAAATAATATCTGCCGCTTTTTCTAGTATAATCTCGATTCAGAAAACTGCTGAGAAGTCTCAGACTTCTCAGTATTGCCAAATTACAAAATTTGAAATACAGTATTGAACCTTGTACAACGTATCAACACGTGAAACACTAAAATAAAAAGTAACAGAAGAAAGTCATATATCTCAGCAACAGTAAGTTTTACGACAAATGCACCTTAGTACCTTTATACTGAGAATTCCCCAATCTATCGAAATCCTCTCTACATGCAAGAATAACATTTATACCCCATTCCATAGTTCCTTAAACCCTACAACTTCTGTACGTAACATTTCCTCGTGTCGCTTGAAATGACGAAGACACTTAAGCGCACAGAGTCCGCGAGACGCGCTGTATAACGCAGGAGCATACGTTCTAAATTAAAAACAGTTTACTATCCCTTCATTTCCAAAAATAAACCAAACGTAAAACACCGCCTTATTTATGGGACGATCGAATATAATACAAACTCATAATATCCAGAGTCCCTAACAACCACCGAGCCACTAAATATCACAATTTATTCCCAGAAAAATACAGTGATGGCGCCAGTAAATTCGAAGTGAAGAGCTGCGAGTAACGCGGCGCGGCAGGCTAAAGGGCCGAGGAACGAAACGCGCGAAGAAATTCCCGTGCGCCGGGTGTGCCAACGCGAAATAGATGTAAATTTTCTATGATTATAATAAAATCGACGAGGGTGTTCGCGTGGATCGCCTCCTGCCGGCCGGGTCGAAATTTCCCCCGGCGCGATCGTGTCGCGAACTTATTGGCGTGCTTCAAAGGGACGTTCGCCGGGTCGTATTTTCTATCGTAAAATCGCGCGGGAATACTATCGCTCGAATGCTCTCGTTCCGCGCGGGGCCACGGCACTTAGAGGAGAACAAGAGCCACGGCTCTACGATTGCATCGACATTGCGGAGGCGAATGTCTCCGCGGCCAGACTATCGTTACACCGACTACGATGCAATCGAGGGCACCGATCGATGTTTCCTGCGAGGCTGCTAAAGACATAACGTTCCCGTGTTTACGATATCCAGTCGCGACGATAATTCGCCCCGTAAGGGCGTACGCGTGCGTGCACGTATGCACGCTCTCCGAACGTATTATTCGCGGTTTTGTCGGAGAATTCTTGCGCGAGCGTAGCGTGAGCGTGACAGGCACGGCCTTATTCCGCCGGCTGATACGCTTTTTACAGACGGGTTGTGTTCGGTTCGTAAAGGCAGGGGTGCTCGACATACCAGCGCGGTTTGCTGGCTTTGTCGAAGAAGGGGTCTCGATAGGGACGACGAGGAAAAATTCGAATCAATTCGGCTTCAAGTGGTTTTTTTCTGTTAACACATTGATGACTGGCAATTTTGCGCAGGAGTTGTTCCATGTCATTGGTTACTATTCCGTATTTAACACGTTCACTGTCGCGGTGGTCACCGATGATCGGAGCTTCCAAGTTAATTGGAAAGAATTATAATCTGTACGATAAGTAATGTCGAATAAAAATAGTGTAAATAGTTAATACTGTTGCGTAAGAATTCTGGTGCGAGTAATTAATAATTCTTCTTGTTTCACTTTGATACAAAAGGATAAGTGACATGTGAAACGCTGAAGTTTTTCGTGTTAGAAAGTGAGACTATCTGAATAGACTTCGATACTTTGTTTATACATAAAGAATTGAAATGCAACTTTAGACGTATCTTTTAGATAATTTTGAATATTTTGCTTTTGTATTATTCTGTATTGCCCTGCGCTTCAAACATTGAAATAGCTGATGCAAGTGCAAACACGAGTTAACTCCCTTGGGTTTTCACCCCAATAAAATAAGCTTCGAATGTTTATCAAAAATTGAATAATCGAGATAAATAGTTTGAAACGTTAAAATGAGATATTTTATTTAATAATTCTTAGCTGGCAGCTACGAAATGACCTAGCATTGTCTCAGTGGAAGACAACGCCTATATGCTTATTAATTCTGAAGGCTTTTGCTTGATCATCGTTTTTAATTTGCTCAGTTGTAAACAATATTTGCCTGAATTAATTTTTTGATCACTTGACGGGAATTTATAATATAAAATACTCCCACAATGTAAAAGACAGTTTAAGAGTCCTTAACGATTCTTCACTACTTTATGTAGGACCTCTCTTATTCACTGTTATTGATAAAAAAGTAAGCTTATAAATAAGAGGTAACGAGCTGTCTCGCCATACACTTGAACTTTATTATTTCCTTCAAAATTTCCGTTCCAAATATCTAGTCCGTCCTTCTATAGACTTAAGGAACAAAGAGCTGCTAAAAAGGTATTCAGCGTTGACACTGTTTTCCTTTCAACAGTTTTTGTGTCTCTTCCAATGAACTCTCATCCTCTTTCCTTTTTCCTTGAGCTGTTTGAAGTCTAGCTTTCTTTTATAAAAAAATATTTCCAGCAAAATATTCTTAAGTTTCAAAATAATGTAATATTCTTTATGGTATTCTTTATATTATACAAATTTCATACAAATCTGTTATTTATAAGAAATTGTATCGGTGAGTCTTTCTTTCGTCGAACGAAGTCACTAGCCAAACTTTAAGAAATGTTGTCAAGCTTGTTCTGAATTATTTGTACGTAAATCATTCCCAACCATTGTCTTCTTTAATAAATGACTGGCAATGGACAGTCTGCCAAAGATTCAATTGTATTTAATAACGTTCGATCATGAGTCAAACCTAGTTACTTGAAGTTTCAATTCACGCAAGAACATTAGCCGAATCCATTGTATGACTTAACCTTTTACGGTCCGAGCTACAATAATACCAAAGGCTTTCTGTGCCTGAGGGCACACCCGGTCCGCGAAAGGTCAACTTATTTCGAATAACTCTCAACTATTACCGTTGCTGAAACAAACATTGCTCCGTACAAATGAAATGCAAGCTTAAACGAGACATACAAATCGTAATTTCTAAAGCGGTCTCATAAAATATGGTAACACACGAGATCGCTCGATTTACCAATAATCCCAATAATCGTATAATGTATCGCAGATATACAGTTGTAGAAGCAAGATAGTTTATAAGAAACGATGCTTGCAATCACATGATACATTTTTCTTTTCTTCGGATGGGCTCTATTACTAAGAAGGCAATTTACTGTGCAATAACGATCGTATTTTCTATCAGAAATGTGCTATGTTGTGTAATGAAGTTTAACTCCTTGCCTTAACAAACATAAATTTTTCAATTAATTCGAAGTCAAAGTAAATATTCTTCTTCTGTAATGGATGATTATATTTAAAAGCAAACATAAGCATAGAAAATGCCTAGAATTATTTTCTGTTTCCAATAAATTAGTAATGGCGAAGTCAGAATTTATAAGGCAAAGGGTTAAACCGTTACGATACATTTGTTACAGTGATATTATATAATGAACATCGGTATTCCCGGTTCTCAAAAATGTTGTGTAAGGTAAATTACTGTCAAAGATGTCGAAATGTTACAATTTAGTAGCATATTTCATAATAGAGAAAATTAACAGTATTATCCTTATATTCGGACTATTTAATTTACGTTATTACTCAATATCATTTACGCAATGTAGCTTTAAGTTGTCGTAACCTGGGATGCTTGAATGTCTGTCACACCAATCATGGCCGGTGAAACTGTATCAAGCGTTTATGTGGTGATATTCAAGGTTTCCTGGGACACCATAGCGAAGGAAAGAATGTTTAGACTTTCTACGAAGTCATTACTCAAAAACAGATAATATATAACAAACCACTAGTTAATAAGTAACAAACAATTTTTCCTTTATTCTATTTACAATCTTTCGAAACATCATATGAATACATTCGATAGATTTATTGTTATCTTAATGTCATTCAACGTATTACTCTCAGTACTATCGGAAAATAAAATAAATTAGTATAAGTGTGTGTCATACGTATGAAGTGTGACGAAGTGTTATTCTCGGAGTTCATAAGAGTAAAGATTTTTAATCAGGATACAGATCAGCTTTTCCAATGAAATACATACTTTGTACTTGAAGCTCGTTGGATTGACAATATATAAGAACGTGAGCTTTTTCTTTCTAACGTTACTTCATTTCATTTGAAATCGATAGACCAGCTTATCGGTTATTAACATAAATTTATTCAGGACATTCCATACATATAAATTAATCACACGCGATACATCGAAATGATACCCTGGCTGTTTTAGAAATTACATCATTCAAATATCGAGGACATGAAATGTCTCGATAACGATTTGACAAATGCGTCAAGTGCGAGCGACTCAGGATAAAATGTTCACTGCTCTGAATCGGTGACGCACTCGTCAAATCGTGTCCTGACAGATGTTATATCGATTGCGAATATTGCCACATAGTATCATACCTGACATAATATGTCATATTACCTATGATTTCACTAGCAAAATTCGTTTATCCCGATTATCTCATTATTAAAAGGATACAAACGTTTTTGGAGAAATTTCAAATAAATTGAATTATTAGTGAGCATTCTATGCTATAAGTAAATTGAAATTTCAATAAATGCACTCCTATAATTTTTATAAAGAAATATGAGCTACTTGATGTAAGTGCTACGTGATTTTGGTAGTAACCCAATATAGAGTTATTAATTGGGAAAATGTATAGATGTTCCAAATTAAAATTGCAAGCAGGAAAAGCAATGGATTGAAATATGGATTTACTTCGTTAATCTATGACAACTTAAGGTGTTAAATAATAAAGTAAACAGAGGAAACTCAGAGCACAGAATAAATCGAATCGAAATATTCTTGTCTTATTTATGAAAGAAAATTTAAACATTCTTTTCTACATTTTATTATTAATATTGAAATATTCTGATTTCTTTACTGTTAACAAAAAGACGATTCCATCCTCGATCTACCTTAACCCTTTGTAGTCGAGAGGCGATTTACCGTCACCATTTAGTTTGATATGGTGAAATCGTAACGTTCGACATTCGATAGCAAAGATATTACAATGTAATTATAAATGAAATGTTGAAGCGGAATAATCTATGTATATTAGTTATGAAAAGTACGATTAATAGTTCATTAAAAAATGACGAATATGACGAAAAAAGCTTCCGAGTGCGAAGGTAGCTGGATGATAGTGTAATATAACTAGTGTGATACCGAATCATTTATAATTATTCCCAATATCTATAAATATAAACAATAATATCGATAATATCGTCAAATTAATATTTTCCTAAACTCAAACTCGAAACACAACAGGGTAACAGAAACGCACGCGCAATAAACATACTGTTAGCTAGCAACGATTGGCAAACCACCTCCCAGAAAACGAATTGCTTCGCTAATATAAAATGTTAGCAACCACCGTCACCGATCCGTCATTCAGAATTTTTCCAGGTGGACAGCGATATATCATCGAGACGTGAGCTCACGCTATGACACGGTATCTCGCAAATGTACTCGGTGCACCGTACATTATATTTAAAGCAGTACGCACTGCACGATATTGTAAATAGTATCGTCCGCCCACCGTCGTGCGGCTCGCAAAGCGCGGGTGTGACGACAGATGGCGAAACGTGGGTCGACGAAGAGGAGAAAACTGCGACACCTACGCGACACACCGGCGCAAACTTTTCTGAACGCCAGTTTTCGAGAGCACATCGCGTCACCCTTTTTCCAACGAATAGTTCTTTTCTCGTGTTCCGCTCCGCCTCTCTTCATTCCGCCTTGTCCACCGGCTATAACGAATGCCGACGCCCGCTGACCGCAAATATGGCGAGCTACGCGCGGATCGTTTGCTACGCTAACCAACCGAACAAGTTGTCAAGTGGATATCTTTTCGAAAATCGTATTGGCGTTGATATGGTTCGATGTGTATTAGCGAAATAAATGAAAGAGTAAGTTTGCGCTGTTTTGACATGAAAATTATCGGACAGGACGAATTGACCCACTTCAGAATGTTTATTTTGCAAGTATTTCAATTGTGAAGGCGTTTTTACGAAAGATTATAAGCTAAATTTGTGTATTTGTACGGATACGAGACTAGGAGACCCTTCGAATCTCAATAAACGTATTGTTCTAATTTCTATAATAAACTGGGAATAAGTCACTCGAATTCTTCGACAGTTTTAGTGTTAAATGGTTCTTATATAGATTCTAACCCTTTGCGCATGAAAGTGTTTTACTAGGAATATTTAATATTTTCCGGAGAGATATACGAATTCTTTGAAACTAATTAATTATAAAATATACAGAAATTAAGGGATAAGGTTACTTTGTTTCAATATTTTATGTATTGATGTATTATGCGAAGCTTGCATACTTCATTTTTCGATTTCATTGCACGCAATACTATTTTTGAAACTAAATTCCACAGTTAACAGGTTAAGGTCTCAGTTATTCACAAGCTCAATAATTCGAATTTTTAGAGTATACCTTAGGATATGATCTAAATATTTCATAAAAACGATATGTGGTGGTTGATAAAATATTATAACTATGAATACAGCTAGTGAAATACTAGCAATGAACATATTAATGTTGATTATAATTATCTTACATCTTCCACAGCAGAAATGTTCGACCGAGGACTATACGGTTAGGTTTGAGTAAGCAGCACTGACAGAAACGGTTCAGCAAGCGGCGGCCCGCTATTCGCGTTGACTTTTACTCCTGATCTCACAAATTTATAACCGTGAACTGCACTGAATAAGCTTATACCGCATATCGTTTTATTTGTTTTAAAGAGCGTGTCATAATATGGATAAAGCGTACAATATTTCATTTAATTTGATACATTCTCCACGACAACAAACACAGAAAACCTATTTATACATTGTTTCACATTTTAACTAGTTAACTGCGTTCGACGAGTGTACACGTCATCTTGAAGCTTCAAATGATAATAATTCTCTCAACGATGAATTCTTTATTCTTTAAACCTGTAATTCTTCTTTGTTTTGCTTTAGTCTTTCATTAAAATATACCCCAGCTGCATTCTTCGTAAGTTTAACGAGTACGTCATCTTAAAGCTTGGAATGATAATAATTCTTTCAACAATGAATTATTTATTTTTCAAACGTGCAATTCTTCTCTAGTTCTCTTTGGTTCTCCATTAAGACATACCCTGGCTGCATTCCTCCCGCGTTTAACGAACACACACTTCATTTTCTCATTTTACTGCACACGAAACGAGAGATTTTCCAAACTAAATTCCGCAGTTAATAACTTAAGGTACTACACAAGAGTTTAGAATCTTGCTACATCGAATCAAGCGATGACCGAGAGTCACCTCTCCGGTGCAAAGGGTTAACACGTTGACTGCCACGAACAACATCAGCGTTCTACGTATCACTTATTCCTTTATAGCAAAGATAAAAAGGAACAATTACTAATTCCTCGCTACCACAATTCTTACGGTACACCGTTATCTACTTATTTACGCCATCGAACATTGTTATCCAACGTCGGTTATCCTACAAATTATAATCGTTCTCAAGTCATTTCGAAGTCTCCAAGTCCCACGTGACCACTGTGTCAGCAAAAGTGTTAAGATCAGTCCGAACCAATGATTCCCCGGTGAAGCTCGATTCGTCGAATCGATCGGAAGCATTTTTGGTAGATAGCTCGCGTCCGAACCGCGGCGGGAGGGGGTTGAACGAGGGGAGAAGAAGAAAAGAGAAACCGAAGGAGATCGCGCATCGAAATGCTCGAGGCGTGGAACGGGCCGACGTGGAAGGCGCACTTGGATGTTAGCGAAATAAATTATTGCCGCGTTTTCAATTTTTAACCCGTTCCCGGCCGTTCTTTTTTCACGACGTTTGCTCCCTCGACCCGGCCAATCTACGCTCAATCTTCCCGCATTCACCGATCCTCTCCGTATGCGAGCTACGGACCTACAGTGTTCCGCTGAATTAAACATAAGTCAGCGAGTATAAAATATGCCGCGAACGTTACCGGCAGATATAAAACGCGACTCGGAGGTGTACGTGCCACGTGCACCGGGGGAATGCGCGCGAATCTTCGTTTTACTCCTTTTTTCCTTCGCTGGGGAAAACTTTACGCCCCGCCGAAAACGTCCGTAGACGCTGAGCTCACTACCTTTTCAACCAGCTCACGCTGATTTTGCAGAAACTTGCGCGAAACATGGTTCTCAAGAAGATATTTGACACGTGTTTTTTTTTTCTTATCAGCGAACATTCTCTTCGAAGCGATGAAAACACCCCTCAAAGCGTGATATTATTAATCATTTGACCTACAGTATCCTGTGAGACTCGTGGCGAAGATTTGAAACTGAATTTGACAAGACTAAACGTTATTCGATCTTTTTAACACTAGAACTACCGGATGGATCAAAATGACTTATTTCTGATTTCTTATTTTACAATTACCGAGAAGATACGGATACTTCTGCGAAAAATTATTAACGAAACTAATTCAGCAATAGCAAAATTGAGGTGCGACTCAATTGAAGTCTTAATAGACGCACGCTTATGGTTTCTATACAGAAATTGGTAAAAGTCAGTTTAAGTGATCTATAGTTCTAGTGTTAAATTTAAATTAAGTAATAAGTTTCTATTATGAATCGTTAACTTCTGGAGTGAAGGTAGATATAGAATAGGCATCAAAATTCAGTCTCCTCCTAATAAAGTATTAACAAATAAGTAATAATTAAGATAGAAATCATAAGGCGAGGTGTTAACCAGTTTGCTGAAGAAGCTAGGAAAATAAATATTTCAGATATGAATTTTATATTTTTATTTGCTTAATGGTGATACCTGTACTTGATGGTAATACCTCAATGGTAATACTGGACTTTTTTTGATTCTGAAGTTTTTGTAAAACTTCAACGATCATTCCGCTACCGTTTCCGCTTCGGTGGATTTTCTTATGACGAGGGGCGCGTTATTGTCAGCCCACGAGCAGCAAATATCTTAGGACGGCCCTGGCTGAGCTTGATACTAAGAAGTTGTAGCTACCGATCATGTCGTTCGATCTTGGGTATATACCACGACCTGGGTCGTCGAGATACAGAAAATTTTACTTGCTTAAGTGACTTGCTACAGCTTTTTGGATAATCGTGACTGGATTGGAGATTCGTATGCATTTATGAGAAATTTGAAACTTTGAAAGTTGTACAGGATGCGCAAGGTACGAGAAAATCTGTGAGACATCTAAAGTACCGTGCTTTATTATAAGAATTCTTAAGTAAGATCGTTTTCCATGATAATCTTATTTTATATGATCGAAAATAATAATCGAGGGAATAATATGTAAGTATTATTATCGATTGTAATCGAGGGAAAGAAACGTTAACCAGGAATCAAGAGAATAATTATAATGAAGGGAAAGGGAACGTTAACTAAAAATTAAGGGAACGATAACAATAATCAGGAATGTTTATTTTGTTTCGAAGACTGTTAGTCTACAGAGAGTTACTCCTTACACATTAATTCATTATTTCATTCAAGTTCTGAAGAGAAAATTTTTCTTAGCTTCTCTGTTTGATGTTCCATACTTGAAACCACGTCAGTTTGCAATATTAAAAATCCTTAAGTTTACCTTAAAAGAGGTAATGATTTAATGATCAATATTTCGAAACTTATGCATCAACGTTAATTTATTGAACTATATACAGTTTAATGTGTCTTTAACAATTCATTTGGGAACATCTGAGAGGCACTAAAATTATAATATACGACACAATTACGATATTACGATTGTAAATGACAAAAATTGATGAAATATATAGCTATTGAAATGAAACTTAACGTCGGATTTGTCGCAACAAATAATATAAGACCACAAAGGGTTAAAATATGACCAGACGAATCCAAGTGTGCCGTTCGAATATTTTCGTTACCTGATGTAATTCGATTCCTTGAATACTTGTAGAGTGAAGTTATCACCGTCATCCTCTATGACTCACGCGATCCTTCGATCACGATCGGCCGAATTTCTGGCAGCGTGTAACATTGATCGACGACAGAGGAATTTTAAAAATCTTTCAGAGCCTTTATTCCTAAATGCTGCATCAATTTTTATAGTAACTTTTATCAGTCTTCACGCAATATAACAATTATTATTCGACTAAGAGAATATAACTATAAGCCGAGAGACATTGAGAAACGTTTTGTTAACTTTTTATGAAGTTAGAACAAAATCGAACGAAATCAACTATGCAATATTCAAGTCTGTCACTATATAAACAATGTTCATTACATTAATTTCATTCATCTTAAGTTGCGTTAAAAGGTTAACACTCCGTCCAGGTGAGATTTCATTTAGATTTCCTCTAGATTGTCAAATATTTATATTTTCAGTTCTTTTTAGTGTTATACGTATTTACTTTCATAAATATATATAAGTCAAAATTTCAAAAAGTGACTTCTGTCATCTTCGCTGGAAATAATGTCAACACTAACCATGCCGGAAACCGGTGAAACGACCGGACATAAAATTCTGCGTTTTCTTTTGTTCATTTAATTTGATATCAATTCCTATATTATCCGATTAACTGATTTTTCAATTTTCATCCTTCCTTTTGCTTCTGTTTCCACTAAAAGAAATTTATCATCTAATTTGTTTGTCACTGTTTTGTAGCCAGTTGTTTGACTAGTTATATCGCTAGTTAATATGGTTAGGTATGTTAAACAACATAAGCAGAAACCTTTGATTCGAAATGAATCGTCAGGCAAGGGGTTAAACAGGCTGGACCATCTCGATTTACCCTACAACCAGTAAATACATTCACAGATGTTTTGTGATCCGTGATTCGAAATAATGATCGTTTCCCAAAAACACGGGTCAGAGATATCGGATAAGATTGGCTCGGACTTGATCCGACTGGATCGCGTATCTGCCGACAGGGGCCTGAATGTAAAACCTAATTACGTATGTTCGCTCGATGACCGGCGGTCCTCGTCGTGCATGGCGAACGCTCGGCATCGTTTCGCATGCGGGGAAGCTCCGCGGTATTCATTGAACGACAGCGTTTCGCGATCGGTGTACGCGTACTCGTTTGTCTCGTTCGTTGTACCGTTGCCCATAGTATCCTCAATTAAACGGACAACCTTAACACTTAACCGTTTGATCGGGTAAAAATAACCGTTTACAGTTTCTTGTAGATTGGTGTCATTTCGAAGTTATTCATCTGTTTAGCAACTGGTAATAGAAAACGATCATTAGACACACGATGTTCTGCCTTTTTTGCTAGGCATTCTAAAGGAATTGGTTCACTTTTGGAAAACCAATAGTATTTCGAAGATAATAATTCGAAAGATAAAGAATATTTTATCAGAGATAACAAAGAATCTCAAAGATAAAAATAGTTTTTCGAAGATAAGAAATTTTGAAGATAAAGATTCAAATAGTTCGTTTTTCTGATATTTATGTATGAGTATACGATGAATACGAAGGATAATAACTTCTAGAGTAGATAGTATTCATCGTATATTTATACATAAATATCAGAAAAATGAACTATTTGAATCATTATCTTTGAAATTTGTTATTGTCTTTGAAAAAATGCTGGTTTTCCAAAAGTTAACATTAAAACTACCGAGCAGTTAAGCTGACTTTTTAAAATTTTCTTATAAAAACTTGAAGAGTATCTACTCTACTACATTAATTAATTTATAATTCAGTTTACGTATTCCTAAATCAATTTCTTCAATAATTCGTCAGAGAAGCATCTTCTATCTTTTCAATAATTGCAATAAGAAAAGACAGGAATTGATCATTTGGACTCATCTAATAGTTTGTGTTAACCATGAATATTAACAGCACCGGAAGCCATAAATCACAGTTATATCGGCAAAAGTTGTTAGTAACAAGAAATGTTTCTTTACGCAGCCCAGAAAAAAGAACTAATAACATTTTAGAAAACAAACATACAGAAAATAATTGTTGAAATAACATTTAATCTTAGCCCGTTGCACTCCGAATTTCTTTTTCATTTTTTCCTCGATAACTCTGCATTATTACGATATTTTATTTAAAATGCATTTTAGAAAATAGGTAGTTCGTAGAGAGCAGTGTAAACAATTTTTCTGACTGATAATATCGAGAATAACATAACAATATAATCTATTTTAAAAATATCTCGACGAAGGAGCACATCCGTGAATAAAACTGATGTCGGGTCGACGCAGTAGCGCAAAGGGTTAATAATTCTGTTCTACTAAATTTATTAAAAAATTCAACTAAAAACATACACAAACAATTGTCGTATCGAACCGGTTAACGCACGGCTTCGCAATCTTTTCCTCCCAGCGTTTCCCCTAGTTTCGTTCGTCACGGATAACCAGCATGGTGCGGCGCGGCGCGGCGCGGCGCACGGATGCTTATTAACGAATAAATTATGTCATAACGGTCTGATCGGTGCCCGTTGCGCGAATAATAAGACGCACGGACGCCTTTGTTGCGATCCGCGAACGAGTTACGCGTTGCCCGCCGCCGAGTGCGGTTATGTTAATTAAACGCGAGAAATGTAGCGACGACTCGCCGGATAACTTGTGGGCCAATTATAACTAAGCTTGTTGCTGTATCTCGCGCTACCATTCTGTTACTGCCGGCGCGTATAATACGGTGCCGCACGAAATTTATTAACGAGCCGAAGATAGTCTTCGGGATCTCCTTGGCCGGATAACGGATAACAGATAAGAGCCACGAATAAAATTCTATTCCGATGGAATTATATTCGACGCTAATGAATGAGTCGTCAAACGAACGCGAATTTATTCGGGCGATTATTTATTCGTTATCCGAACTATTTGCGTTGAATGTTATGCTCGCGTCCCGTTAGGCTCGATAGCCTGTTGCGTTTACCATCATTATTTCTATCGTGATTTTTCTACGCATTATTACGCGCTTCTTTTCGTATTGGCTCTCGATATTAATCTCTTCGGATATTAAATGTGAAAGCTTATTAAACGCGGAGGAAGATATCGAGCGTGGATCGAGGAAATACACGTTGATGTATCGAATGTTTATTTGAAGCCGTTTGCGTTATTATTGGATACTCGGATGAGTGAAACGAAATGGATTGTTTCGGATAATTGTTATCCGGATGAATTGTTTGGATAACGATAATTGATTTGATCGATTGTTCGCGGGAAATGTTTATTCGAAATTATTTAAATAATATTTAGAGTAAGGCGTACGGTTGTTGAAAGGTTTGAATAGAATTTGATGGAGTTCGTTCGATTATATTGGAATGAAGAAAGTTTAATGATCATTGGTGATAGAGTGTTTGATTATAATTAGAACGGAGAGTTCTATTTAGAATGTGTTTACTGTTTGGATAAATAGTACGGTATATTGTTCCGTGACAAACTTTTCAGCAGTACGCGTTACGAATAGAAATCATGTTTCAGCCTGCGTTACTTTACTGTTGCAACGATACTGTAGCGATGAATCAAGTGAGTTACACGTGCAGTAATAGGTTTCAACACGTTTGCGTCAGTCAGTCGTAAATTACGGTAAGTTAACCCTTAGAAACTACCATCAAAGGAAAATACATTAATGCTATCGTGTTACATTTATAGTCGAGCACTCGAGAAAACTGATCTGGTTTATGATGTATCATTACTACTGATTACTTGAATAAATGTCCACGAAAGTTCAAGTGAAAAATGTTTACAGTTACCCACAATTTCAACGAAGTGTCTCGAATAGAGAATTAATCTCTGAGAATCAGGTTATTAATTATATATCAATTAACCATTATTAAGAAATATAAAAATGCATCTGTTATTAATCATTAATGGAAATACGCACAAAAAATATTTCTTTTCTTTTCGTTTAATAATTATAAAAGAAAATTAAAAATTATAAAATTCTTTAAATTTTAAAATGTGTCCTCCTATACCTTCGATCAAAATATCGTCAACTTGTTTCTTAACCTCTTGTCCTACGATTTATTTTTCAATTATGATCAACACAAGTGCTTTGCCATTAATAATTTATTTAAAACATAGGAAAACTTTAGATACATTCAGGTGAATAATATTTAATTCGAACTCACAAACATTCAGTGATGTTTATGTTTGTTAAATCTTGTTTAAAATCTTCACAACGAGTCTCACACGTCATTGTAAAGCAAGGGGTTAGCGTTGATACAAAAGCTAGCCCTTCGCGCTTCGAATTTTTTTTGCATTTCTTTCTCAGTAACTCTGTATTATTACGATATTTGAATTGAAAAGCATTTGAAAAAATAGTTAATTTGTAGAGAGCGTAAACGATTCTTCTTACTAATAGTATAAAATATAACATAATAATATAATCTATTTTAAAAATCTCTCGACAAAGAAGCACACCTCGAATAAAACTGGCGCCGAGTCGCGCTCGACATAGAAGCGCAAGCGACTACAACTGTCGGTGCACGAAGTTTCGAAAAGTCTAATAACTTAATGCGCGAACCGGTATATGCCAGGGTGGGATATAATATTTCCTGGGATGTATCGAAATTCTCGAAGAAATAAAGTTATCTTTAGCCTTCCTCCGTCAGGAAAACTGTACGATAAACACGCCTCTCGAACGTGTAAGCGACACTCGAATTTTTTAAACAACGATTGTTAACGTTAAAACGCGCAGCACGCACCGCCATAATGGCGCCATTAAAACACGAGATTTACGCACGATTCCTGTCGCTATTATTATTATATACAAGACATTTTCTCACTCCATCAAGCTTAAAATTATCGAGTAACTTTTCCGCGAATAAGTAATGAACATTTTGTACGCGGGGCACTTTAACGTTGTCCACGAGGAATTATTAAATTCGTAACTCGGAGGAGTTAACGATACGAACATAGTTTATAGAATGGCGGATGTGGTCGCGCCGTTTTCTTTCGGCGCAGGACCTTCCGCGAGGTGTTATTCGAACACCTTATTAAGCGCTGCATCACACTCATCTAAATTTACCCGCCGTTACTGTCATTTTTGTTTTTCTACGGAATTAATGCTTTTTCCTTGTGGCGCAGTCTATAAAATATTTCATGCTCATCGACTGAATTACTGGGATACTTACGTTGTACCAAGAACCTGAACATTAATTCATAAATAATGGATTGATAATCATAATTGCTCGAGTTTTTTTTGATTTCCAAAAGAAAACGTTCATTTTTGTTGTAGGATCATATTCGTCTACAGCTTTAATAGAGCAGGGTTTTAATTCCTTTGACTGCTTCATGCCAAATATATTGTACTTTTATATATAATATCCTATAAAAATCGAATTCCTTAAAACTGTATGATAATATTAAAATAATTATATAGTATTATACTTCTTTGGGAATGCCAGACTTGTGAATATGTAAATTGTCACCTTAAAATACAATCTTTCAAAATTTGTTAGAGAGTTACTTCAAGTCGATTATTTTAAGAATGAAGAGAGTCTCCTATGAGATAATTTTATTTTACATTTTCGACTAATTTGTTTATATTAATTCAGAAACTCCGTTCAAGTATAATTGTTAATTAGTCTACCAACCTAACAGTAAGTAAATATATAGAGTAGACCGAGACAAATCGATTGTCTTCAGTTTGACAGTAAAGAAATAAACATACTTCGCTATTAATGTTACAGTGTCATCAGTATTGACATAACACTAACACTATAACATTAACACAAACTACCGAACGGATCAAATTGACCCACTTCAGAATATTTATTTTGCAAGTATTTAAATTAAGAAGGCCTATTTACGAAAAATTTTCAATTAAATGAAATGATTCGAATGTCAAGAAACGTATCTTCCTAATTCTTACAAACAATTTGAAATAAGTCATAGCTCGGTAGTTTTAACGTCAACACTAAACTGAAAAAGAATTTCTAAATCTTCCTTTCCCAAATAAGAACGAAGTCACTTTCACATCAAACACAAACTCCATTATTTCAATCCGAGTCACCTCAGTCTACAATCTTCCCGCCTACAAATTACCTTCCAAACGAACAGCGCAACCGGAGAACCCTAAACTCCCCAAAACATGCAACACACATTTCTCCCAGGGATCACGAGCGAGTATTACCCAAAAAGCATCACGATTCCCAAGCGTCTCGTCGATAACATAAAAATCTCGTAAGCATAATTCGAAGGTGCGCGCCGGGTTATTGACATAATGATAAAGGCAACAGTTATTTGCATTTTAATTTATCGCTCACCCCTCGCGCGGGTACGCGCACTTTTATTCGCGGCAGTAAAACAAAAAGAGGCCGCAAATGAGGAAGGTTAAAAGCGCTTAAAATATATCGGTCCTTGTATAAGCGAGATTATTTCTGTCGCAATAATACGTTTCTGGAACCGCGGTTTCCGCGCGGCGCGTTCCATATTCATATTCACGTGTCAGTCCGCCACCCGAACGACCCTATTAAACGTGTCGTAGTACCCTATTAAACGTATTTATTCACTGTTTCCGTACAACCGGGCTGTTACTCGATTACACGGTACTTTTTTTCCCTTTCTTTCTCTCTCCTTTCGCGAATTAACGCTCCTCTCGTTCGCGGCGCATCCCGCGCCCCGCGTTCGCCACGCTCGCTGGCTCACGGACATTTTTAACGTGCAGCGTAGCATAAAATAACGTAATTCATTCGACTTATTAAGTACCGCACGCTACTTACTTGACGCTACGTGTGCATGTAAGTAAGCACACCCACCCAAATCTACTTGCCTACATTCGACGGCGGCGAGCGGGCATGCCACGAACCAACCGCGTCTCGTCCCGTTTATTAAACACGATACCGTTCTTAATTAACAATGTTTCCCGCGAACGAGTCGACTGTGACTTGATAAATACGCGGCCCGTTCGGAACGTTCCCAGCGAATGTACAGGGTGTTTTCGAAATATAGAGAAGTATTTTTTTTGTCCTTTGTATAATATATGATTAATGATATAGCAGTGGAACCATTAAAATCAACCCCTTTCGCTGGATTTGTTTTCAGTGTTGTTGAGCGTGAACTTGTACTTATTTTTAGGGAAGTGAATTAAGGTCATTTACAACAGTAGAATTCAACGTTTTATATTTATTTCATTTATTTATCATTATTAGTATTATAAGATTTAATTTTTATCCTGCCGAATGTATGGGAAGTTTTCGAAATATAGAGGAATAGCTTTTCATTTTCTAATGAACGATTATCGATAAAGTAGCGGAACAACTCTAATTAATCTCTTGCACTAGATTTATTTTCAATGATGTTGGGTGCAAAGTAGTATTTATATTTAGGGAAGTGAGTTAAAGTAACTTACAACGGTAGAATTCAACGTTTTATATTTATTTATAAGATTATTGTTATTATTATTGTTATTATAAGATGTAATTTCCACGATCGTCTAAAGTGTAGTACTTTTTCAAACAATTTCCAACGTGACGTATGTGTTTTATAATAAATTTCTGTTGTCATCTCCAGCGTGACATACGAGTTCAAAAGGTTAACACGTTAAATGTTTCTGAATTACTTGAAAACAATCGTAACATGCGAGATAACCGATGTCGAATGAAAATGATTGATAACGTAACCAAGTTGATAATAGCGTAATGCGAGGATTGTGACGACAAATAATGAATAATTGTTCCTGCTCTTCTTTGCTACGAAAGAGTGACTCTACGGAAAGACGGTCAAGATTTTCGTGGGGCTTAATGTGTTAAGAAATAAATCATAGGGCAACTGGTTAAATGAATAATAACCTAGATCTGACTCAAACGACAGACCACCACGACCTTCAATTAGGGAACAAAGGTGATAGGGTAAAGACGCTCAATACGAAACACCGCTGTTACCATGAGAAACACTTCATCGGTGATAGAAAATTATATCAATAGTTAGACATTAATTGAGAATTTTCTATTGAATGTAAAGCATTATCATGTTTGATGCTAAATTAAGTTTTCTGATGGACGAGTTAAATAGACAAATTTTATAATATAGATAAACCAAAATATTTTATATTTTATTTATAATTTCTCAAATATAAATTCTTTACTATACACAATTAGAATAGTTTAAACAAATCATATTTTCTCTTAATTTTAATACAATTACGTTCATAGTTTATATAAACATGTGTATTCATAGAACATGCCTACCAAACAAAATTTCACATATATAAAATTCTGTTTTCACACAAATTGTTTACACAATGCTGATTGGACACTAATTATTTTCCTCCTTTCCCATAATTCGTTTACTTCAACACGAACTCCAAAAAGATTCATTTCCTTTTCTAATCACCTAAATTCTAACATGAACTTTCACATAGTTTACGGTTCCTATTATTTTACCGATGTCTTGCGTATAGAACCAATCTCCATTTTCCTATTGGTACAGTATATCTTTCTCACGAGCAATGTGTTTATCGCGCAACAACAGAATCGAACGTATCTCCAATTCGAGCGGGAAGAATGAATACGATTCTTTTCGGGAATTCGGGATCGTAAAGCGTGTGGTACCGTAAAATCGGGTATATCATAAATCGAAATATCAAAGCCCATTCGCTGACGTGTTATAGAATCCAGCCTCGTAAAGTGGAATTATAAAATAGGATTTCATTAGACGAATCGAGGAACGGTTTCTCGCGGTGCCTCGTATAACTTATTAAAGGATTGAGTAACGTGTATTTTCTTGCGGTGAACACGCGCAATTGCTTGATGCTGCGGCGATTTATCGTGCCGCTCTAAAAACTGGCGCGCTCCTGCCCGGCACGATCGACATATCGCGCGAAATGGTGTTACGAAGTGTGATAAGTATCCTCAGGTGATTGCACTGTTAACTATTTATGGTCTCTTCGATAGCGATAGAAAAATCCGCGTACACGGCTTGTGTCAGACGCGAACGGGAAAAGTCTCCTAATTTCAATCGTGCACTCCGCTCGGTGAGACTGTTTTCATTGTCCGGGAAACACGTGATGCATGTAAACGTAAATGAATATTTATTTAACCTCATTCACTCGATTTATTTTCAATGTTGCTGCCTGTGAACTCGTGTTTACTTTTAAGGGAATGAATTAAAGTAACAGCGGTAGAATTCAATGTTTTATATTAATTTTATTTATTATAATTATAAGACTTAATTTTTATAAACTTTTAAAGTGTGCTACTTTTTCAAACAATTGAGGAGGAATGCAAGGTTTTGTGTTCTCATCTCTAGCATAATTTACGAGTGAAAAGAGTTGAATTTAAATAATATTCACTAATAAAAATTAAATAAATTAAAAAATGAATTTTGAATGGAAAATACGGTATACAGATATTATGCGCGCAGTCGAAATATACAATTGATGTATTTAAATATAAACAATGTATCTATAGATTATACATGTAATTCAATGTGTAGAATAAATATGAAATATTTATTGAAATTAAATTAAATTTATTATACATGAAATATTGTTTCGATCAATTTTTTAATGCATGTTTTTTTAATAAGATTGAATAATATATTATACATTAATATCCACAACAATAAAGCAACTGAAATTACTATTACAAGCTATATTACAATAATAATAAACCTCGAATCGAAACGATTAAAATACATAAAAAGTGCATACATTAATAATAAATGATTTTATCTAAACCAAAATAAATATAGTTAATAAGATAAATGATTATTCATTAATGAGAGAACTTTTAAAATTACGGTAAACAATTTCCACAGAGATTTATAGTGCAACCCGATGACACGTCGAGCTTAAGAATTATTTATGGCAAATAAGTTACTTTCTGTGGCAGGATATTCTCTCGCCTGGCAGTCATTGTAATTCACTTCGCCGCGTTTAAAAACGATTTACGCGTCCGCGGAAAAGCTTCTTAATTATTCACATTAGCGCCGTCAGGCTAAACGCGACGTTTTTCAATCGGAGGTGCCAGACACGGTTCAACAGGGCGAAATAAATTATTCAAGTATGTTGTTCGACATTTACCTGCTTAGCAAATCCTATTAAACCTTTTTCTCGGCGATACGTGAAGCTTCGACTGGCTTTTGTTGTCTGGAAATGGAACAGTTGCGCAAAGAGAAAGGCGCCGCACGATGCCTCCTTGAATAAAGGAAAAGAAACTCTGTCTAATCTTTATACAGGTTCTGCCGACCGCTTAACTGCTTTTAGAATGATTTTAAGCGGCCGTCGTTCACCGTTGCAAATTCGAATTTCATTTTCTTCGAGGGAAACGATGCACAAAATGTTTCCTGATTTCTAGTTCAAGGAAGAAGGTTATTCCCCATGGGAAACAGAAATTCAGAATGTAGAGTACCACTTTCTTTATTTTTTTTAAATCAGTACATAAACATTTATTATTTAATCCTCGACTAGATGCAAATGATACTTATTTAATCAACTATCCTACAAACTGAAAAGCTAAATGTATAAATACTGTAAAGTAAAATTTGAATAGCTTTGAATGTAAATAGCTACAAAAGTTCTGTTAAAAAACCAATTGCTGGCTGAAATTATTTTATTATCTATTATATTACATTGTACTCTTGTTTCACAAGCTCTGTCCACTTCATTTGTGTCTCTTCCTTTTTCTGCCAACAGTCAAATGAATAAATAAACAAAAAATACGATTCTCCTATTTCCTTTTACTAAAACGATTTCTACCAAAACGAGCGTTCAAGTAACAAAATTGGATTCCTGAATTCTAGCTCTTCTTTTTTGAATATTGTTTCTTCCATAGCTTGTACACCATAATTCACAGAACACTGTAATATTTCCAGAGGCATACAGTGAGTATGTTCCTCGGACTGAAAGCATATGAATACTTAATGAAACTTTCAGTTCAATTAGGTAGTTTCTACGAGGAGTCAGCGAGTGTCAAAAGGTGATTATATCGTAAAACAAATGCCAATCACCCGAGAAACGCCTCCGTGAAAGGAGCAATAAAGGAAGTACACTTTAACATGCGCGATGGAACAATCTGATGAAATTACCATCAGAACGAAGTATTGAGACATCAGTGCTCGCACACTCGCTGCACAAAATAAAAAGAAATTCCTGGAGTAAATGGGAGCTGCCCTCCCTCCTCTTCCTCCTACTCCTCTTACCTCTCACTCCCTCCCTCTGTCTTTCTCTCTCTCCCTCTCTCTCTCTCTCTCTCTCCCGTACTTTCTCCCTTTCGAGATTTCAATCAGAGTATTGCACAAGCGAGAACGCGAAGAATTGTGATTCACGATCCGTCGAGGTGGCTGCTGGAAACAGTTGGACGACTTCAATCGAAGTCACAGCTAACGAGATTGAAGGAACGACGTAATATCCGCGGACCAATAAATATCGCACCTGATAACCACTGGGCTGAGAAAGATAATAGAACGACGTAAACACGAATCCTACAGATTTAACCGTCCCCATCGGTATCGAGTCTCTTCGCTTAGCATCATGGCCATCGACGAAAACGTCACCCGATGCAACGTGCAGGGTACGCTGATGGATCTGGGACAATAAAAGACACGGGTTGCTCCGTAATAACACCGGCCAGCACTATTTCTGTCCAGCCGATGATCGTTTGCTCTATTTTTTCGCTGCAGAATATTGGCCCTGAAAATGGTACGTGTTCATAGAAAAAATTGGTACGCGTATGTTCTGGCTCTAAAAGCCGCGTAGCGACACTGAAAGATACGACAGCATCAATTTCTTTTACCTGCCGTATACAGGAGCGATATCTTTTAGTGGCGTAAAAGGGAAAATTGGTGATAATATATTGGACATCGGCACACGTTGGTATTCAGGACGGTGTGCTGGCAAAGCAACAAAATTGCTAGCTAACGTTATGGTATAAAATACGATTACAGGCCGTATCGTTTGTGATAAAATGAGAAAGTATTTAAATGTGTATGGAAAGTAAGGTATGTGGGTATATATCAATAAAAGATACGTATAGATGTACGAAATATATGAAAGCGGTATCAGATGGTGGAAATGTCCGAGACAATTCAAATTTTGGACTCACGTTTTAGTTGGAGGATTTGGAATTGGAGAAGACAATGGAACATTGTAGATAGTATATTAAATTATTAGTTACTAAATAAATTAAATTTTATAATAAGTACTGAATTAACAAATTACTTATGAATAATGAAAAGTACCAGTTATTGTTAAATACAATTATAACATAATCTAATGATACTAACATAAATACATCTAACGAAGAAATCAAATACTCAAATTCATTCACAGAATTCTATAAAAAATTATGAACAGTCAATATGGAACACATAAACATGAACGAATACTGTTCAAGTACTAATACTAACCCTTAACATTTGATAGGCGAGAATATAAAATTTTCCATGATACACGCGAAACATCGAAACAAAACAGTTCCATCCCTTAATTTACAAGATTTACCTTTACAATAAAGCTCATCGATATTGCCTCAAGAAACTAATAAATATTTCTAACAAAGAATATCATCGTGTGCAAAGTGTAATCGCTATCGTAAACATCGTACGGTACGTAGTACACGAACATTCAAACGTCAACCAAGTTTAACCACACGGTCGAAAGCCAAAAAATCGAAGTAACATCGATGTCCAATGCAAAGAATGACGTACGTACACGAAGACACTCGAGGAAGCAACAAAAAAGCCGATCGAAAAGCGATCGACGAAAACAAGATGAACGCGAAGCCGCAGAAAACAAAGGACAAACGAAGGCTGTCTTAAAAACGACGACGAGCAAGGTGAAGAGAAGTGGAGAACGACGACGGAGAGAAGAAAATGCGATTCGCGAGCGCAGCGAGGGGGGAGGCGAGAGAACAGAGGGAAACGATCGCGGACAGAGGAAGAGCGAGCCGGCGAGCGAGAAGTGTGCGGAGAGGAATAGAGAAAGGACAATCTGAATTGTCCTTCTCCCGCGTGGAGAACGGCACTTTCAAGGTCGGCCAGTCCGGGTTTTCCAAATCGCGGGCCTACACGACGACCGACTTCCTAACTCTGTCTTTGTCGCTCCGCGCGTCAGTGAGCGGCGTCATGGCGGTAGCGCAGCGCGGCAGCGTCATCGAGCGAGGGTAGACCGTAAAAATGCCGTGGCTCGCGTCGATGTACCGTCTGTTGCACGAGAGTTGGCACTATGCTCTCATTGGCCAGTTTCCGTTTTTTCTGATTTTATTTTCAACACGTCTGCTACCAGCGTCACCGAATTCGACGAATCTCAATGATATTTATTTATTTTTTACATAAATAAACTATTACTTGTCCATTATCAGTCATTAATTTTTAGAGTGAACGACGTAGAATCAGCATTAAATCTTTTTATTTTTATTAATCCTTCGCTACACAATGTCGAGTCGGATTCGTATAAAGTTTCCAAATGGAAGTTAAAAACCCCAAATACCACTCGATTATCTTCGGTTCGAATTAAATACTATTCCTTTATTATCAATTGTCATAGTTTAAAGTAAACGTGGATATATACAAAGTAAAAATCCTTCTTTACTTTCGAGTAAATTATTAACGACAGAGTTACCTCGGCGAGCTGGTTGCAAAAGAAATCATAGGATAATGAATTAAACATTCAACGATAAAATAGTTTCATCGATCACAGTTGTAAAGGAAAACACAAAACAAGGGGTTCATACTTCCACAAAGCAGTGTGTCATCTTAACACGTTCCCAGCGTCACATATTCGTATGAAGATTTATTGGATCGAAGAAAATATTATAATTAAGGAGACCGTCGCCCAAATAAGCGCTGGTAGCGAACGTGTTAACATTTATTTCGATGACGGTCTCTTTAATTATAATATTTTCTTCGATCCAATAAATCTTCTAAACAAAATATCGAAAAAATCAAACAGGAACAAGTTATTGGGTTCCTAAATATAACGCCGTAGCTTATAACTTGAAATAACAATATCTATAAGATTAACTTCTATTTGCATGCTTTACGTAAAATATAAAATTGCGCCTGTCGCAAATATGCGACGCCAGTAGCGAACGTGTTAAGCGCCGTTATCCTAACTACGGAAGTCGTCGCAAGAAGAAGTCTTTCTTCTGGCCCTATGACTTTTTAGGCTTGCTGGATCGCGTCAAAACGCGAAAGCTGCACTGTAACTCGCCGGAGCGTGGAAAAAGAGCGTGTACACGTTACTTACAGGGTGAGTCAGAAAGACTGACCAGCACACCTGTGATTGCGATTTATGTGTGCACGTTTTTTTTCTCGCTCCCCGTGAAAATTGACACGTAACGATCCGCGCGGGCAATGGGAGGAATGGAAACGGTCGGTCTCGCGGATTAATGGGAACATAAAATATAAATGGCTCGACGGTCTGCTATGAATTTTAATATGAATGGTACACGCAAGCAACAGGCGAGATCGCGATATAGATATTTGTGAAAAAGAATCGGCGGATCGTAAATTATCATAGAATTGAATCTCGTTCATTGAGAATCGGTGAAATACGGTGTTTGGTTTGCTGCCGGGGGTGGCCGTTATGGGGGACGTCGTTTTGGGAATGCTTGGTTTAACCCTCTATAGGCCCGCGTGACTTTGAAGTCAGATATCAATGTATTGGAAGCAATTGATACGATTACTACTCTCATTGTTTCAAACAATCTTAAATATGAAATACTTCGTTATTTAAAGCTTGCTAATCTTAACGCGAGAACTACCACGCACTTAAACTGACTTTTCCAAATTTCTGTATAAAACTTATAACTGTGTATTTATTAAGATTTCAATTGGTTTATATCTCAGTGTAGGTATTAGTAAAGCAGCTTCTTTAACGATTTCTCAGAGAAGCATCTGTACCTTCTCGGTAATTGAATAAGAGGAAATCAGGAAGTCATTCTGATCCATCTGGTAGTTTTGGTGTTAAATAATCATATAATTCTTCATAGTTATAATTATTACAATAATAATTGAACGATGATTGATTGAGAAGAAAATATTAAAGTAATTGCCACAAATTTTTGAAGTTAAGAGGAGAAGAAAAATTCGAAAATTCATTTAGAAGTATTAGTCCTGTTACTATCTGTTGTTTGAAATAAAGAATTTTCCGTGAAGTATCTTACAAATGGAAAACAGCAGGAAAATAAAATATTTTGGAAGTTATTATATTCGGAAAGACGTGAATTCAACAATCATGAATTTTAATATTATAATAATATTACGTTTTAATATTATAACACATTATTAGCTCTTCGGAGGATCGTGTGACTTTGAAGTCACGTACTAATGTATTGGCATCTTGTTATATCCCTTGCTTTTAGTGATTTTAATCTAGTTTTTAATTCAAATTAAATTATACTCTATTGTTATTCATAAGAAAACGAAATTGAATACCCTATTAAATCGACAAAACTTCATTGACGATTTAGTAATTGCCATGATTCTTACTATTACATAATAGTAATGATTTGAATGTAATGTATATCATATGTCACAAGACAGAACAATAAAATATTAATGATCTTAGAGTAGGCACTGCTGACATTGGACAACATTAAATAATAGTTTGATATGAATGTACTACAAGAACATAAAAATTGTGTATGTCAAATGCAATATTGAATTTCCGAAAAGGTAAAATTCATAGGGAAAAACAATTTGGAGATTCATACTTGTTGCAAAGGTTTCTTACTACTTTACTGGAATACCAAGAAAAGAATTTAAACGTGTCAAACAGAATAATTGATAGTATTAATAGCATCGTTCACCGATAAAATCTCAACACAATTTAATAACCCGATGAAACATCGAATCGACAATTTCATCATGCTATGATAAATACCACTGTCGCGTTAGAATTCAATGTTGAGTAATTGTTGCGCCATCCCGATACCCTGTATTCGCCAATAAAATACTAATCGCGATTCCAGGCCTGCTTCGGACGGGACGCAACGCAAAAATGAATCGATGATTAGCATCAGCCGGGAGTACAATAGCGATAACGCACGGCAACAGTGAACTGGAACGGAAAAAACTTGACTAGAAATAGCAAACACATTTTATAAATACCAGAACACCCATGGATCGTTCCTTCTTTTCTTTCCTTTTTTTTTCTATTTTTTTTTTCTCTAAATCGACTGATCGTTTAGCGGCCACGCTCGTCCGGTACGTATCGAGATCGTATCGATCGTTACACACCGGGGTCTATGGCTTTTTTATGCCGTGTACGTGGGTGATCAACATTCTTCCGGGTAGCTAATTTAAAAGCGGAGCAAGGTTTTATCTTATCGTGGGGAATGATTTTTGCTCTCGTATCCGGAAGCATTGGAGAGCAACGTTAAGTTACCTCACATCCTTTTTTTTCCGCTGATATTTTTTTCATCGTTTTGGGATACGTTTGTTAATCCTTAGTGTAACAGTTCGATCCAATTAGGGATCCCATATCGTGTACGTTTTTACGTTATTCGATAGTTGCAAAGGCTTGGTATTTTACTTCGTTTAGTTCTATAATAGTAAATGAAAATATTCTATTGTAGTATCTGTACTATTGTTACTATTTTGTAATGGTGAAATAAAAGTGAATAGCTGTAGTTATAATAAATGTGTATAGTTACTATTTTATAGTAGTAAAAGGAAGGTAATTAATTATAGTTATAGTAAATATGTATGATTACAATTCTATAAGAGTAAACACTTATGGTTATAGTAAATATCTACAGTTACTATTTTATAATAGTAAACAAAGAGTAAACACATATCGTTATACTGAATATCTACGGTTACTATTTTATAATAGTAAACAAAAAGTAAACACGTACAGTTATAGTGAATATCTATAGTTACAATTTTATAATACTAAAAAGAAAATAAACAGATATAGTTATAGTAAATATCTGCAGTTACTATTTTATATTAGTAAAAGAAAAGTAAAGACCTATAGTTATATTAAACATCTATAGCCACTATCCCATAATACCAAATAAAAATAAATATCCATGATCATAGTAAATATCCACAGTAACTGTTTCATAATAGCAAATAATACTATCTACAAAAGTAGTAATAGTAACAGAGTACACATAGAATGAATAATTTGAACTATAACCCGCGACTTTTTATAGTATTTCCGTTAGTTCTAGTACAAAGAGCATAGGAACAACAAGCAGGTAGCACGTACAGAAAAAAACCAATTGTAACATGACAATTGAAAAGCCTCTGAGATCCCTTAGATCGTTTCACGTTCGTACGCTAATTGGCCAAACCTTTTCTCCGGCTACAAGCTGTTCAGTGGTGCCCGAGAAGAAAGATTGAATCGCGCAATCGTTTTTCAAGAAACGGCTCCATATTTGATCGAGTCGGATCGTGGAAAAACCACGCTTACCGTTCAGAGGCGCATAAAAAACTCTCGTGGGAGATCATATCGCGCGTGGATCGTGATTCTTTAACAATCGATACCACTCGTTGCCTGGCGAGATGTGGTTTTTCCCGATACAAATCTTCACTCGCCGCGAAACGATTTTCTTATTAAGGATCGTTACGATCGGTATCTGTAGCGAGCATCTAACGCAAATGAAATCTGTCACAATAAGTAAAGAATTGCCCGATGCAAACCGCCGTTCCGTTTATGATAATGAGTGTGTCCTGTTCCTGGTTGCGTTCGTGGAAGCCAGTTACAACAGCGAGAGTTCAACATCCTCGTTTTTCATGCGAACGATTTTCAGTTCGAACGCGGGCACGTGTGTTACGGTTCGAGTAGTTAATCGGTTTGTATCGATAATAACTGGAAATTATTAATGCTAATCAAATAGAAAGGTCAAAATAATTAATTCGTAAGAACTTGTCGCGTGAATTATTCATTTAATTATTAATCATTCGAAACTGTCTTCGGTAAATGTAAGGAAAGAAATGTGGGAAAATACCATACATCTTATTATCTATAGTATAGAGTTGTTATTTTATCTATACTTCTTTCTATAGCAATAAATAAGTAATTTATAACCAGATGAATGTACAATTTTCCTTTTGTAGTAATTTATCAAGGAATGTCCTGTTTTCGTAGTCGGTTCGCCGATAAAAATGATTTTGTTAAAGCTTCTTTCGATATAAACATAAATAAATAATTCATAACCAAGTAAAAGAAAATGTAGTATAAGCATGTTCATAAATAATGGAAAATAATACCAAAAAGTGATTTTATTAAATGCACCATGCTGCACAAGTAATTATTAATAATTGCCGGCAAGCATAATTATTACAATTTAATATTTATATTTATAGAAAAACAAGGGTATTATTAATAATGGCCGGTTATTATTAAGACAAACCGGATTTATTATTACAACCGTAACACATGTACGACTCTTTTCTTTTTGGTTTTACAGTATATTTAAACTACCCCGAGTCACAATCTGATTGTCATCGTTTACGAAAGGCAACGAAAACGTTTAATCATAGGCTGTAATAACGGAGAACCATATAATTGTTGCGTACGAACGTGGATTATAGTAATCGAGAACCATATAATTGATCCTTCTTTGTTCGTGGCTCGCCGATTGTTCTCTTCTAGGAAAACTTATTCATATTATTGCGGTTTGCCTATGATGCTGATACTTTCATTTGTTGTGTAACACTCGTTATTTTTAAGAAGTATTTCTTTGGAACCGTACGGAAATAGTTTTTCATTTACTCAGGATATAGCTGTGTAGGTCGTATTTCAAAATGAGCTGGATTGAAGGAAGCTTCTGACAATGAGGAACTATCAGTGACTGTATAATAATTGTAGGCGATTGGTGCTAGAATACAGAGTCGTAGTATAAGGACTACAATTAAGGATTTATAAGGAACATAAGTTAATTTTTCATTATCTTTGTTACTAGGAAATTTATATTTTCCATAGGTGAGATTAATACAATTATTTATGAACCCTTGAAAAGAGAACTGACGTCAGAGACAGCAAAGATACTTATGTATTTTATATTTGCCTCTTCAGTAAAAGATATAACTTAACAATGCTTATGCACATAACAGAAGAGAAAATATTTTATAAAATATTTCATAAAGTTCTAAACACTAAATCGACCCAATGAACACGCCACTTTCAGGTACCACAAACTTCAATGACATATTCCTCGGAGTTTTTACAATTGTATTAACTTCATAATTACATTCATCATTTCATATTACGTAATTCAAAATAATTCTCATTTCCTCGTCTGTCGTTTCAACAACATCCACTCGAAAATTTCAATTTACATACAAGTCCGCATTATAAAAATTCTCGGTAAAACCACATGCTGCGCCCATACCTTCATCAACCACTAAAAACACCCATAACTTCGATCTCGACTCCCAAGAAAACTAACATCGAACGACTTCTTCGAAGCCGAATCCACGGAGTCCAATAAAAAACATCTACAATAAACCGCAAGGAACGCGTCGAATCGTTTCCCGAAGTTTTACCGCCGCGGAACAATATAAGAGTCGCGGTCCCGTGCCTCGATCCAGCGGCGATCGCGACGCTCCGATCTTCTCCCTCGAAATTTCTCGCGTTCTTGCCGAATGCTCGAGGAGGGTCGGGGAGAAACGGAAGCGAGAAAACAAAGGAAAAGGCCGGGGCAATGAATACGGTTCGATTGAAGCAGTTGAATCGTTCGATTGTGCGAAACGCGGGCTTTTCGCGCCTTTGTCGCGGACCGCTGCGCGGTGCATAAGTACAGTTGGTAGATGACTTATCTAGCGAAACGACACAGGATCGAAAGCTGTTTTCCTATTTCACAGTTTTATAACTTTGATTGGCTGCTCAGAAGTAACCGTGTTGAGGAACAGTAAATTAGGAAATAAAACTAACAGAAGATTGGACGACAAAAATTCGAACTGATCAACTAGCCTTCTCAGCAAGTTTCAGTTACGTACTCATAGGTACACAATTACAACAGCATAGTCATTAAGTGATCTAACTCGCTCGTTGCAACGAACCTGGCACTCTCATTTGAATGGTCTGATTTGAAGTTGCACGCCTTGCACGTATTTTCGATCCTAGTATTGTCCAACGGAGAAAAGACTTCGCTTGTCCTGAAAGCTAAAACGTTAGGGAGGCTAGGGAACTAGAGACACCGAATGCGACGAAATGAGATGTAACGATAGAGAATGAAGGACACTATGAATTTTATTTTCTATCGTTACGTCTTATTCATTGAAATTTGTTCCGATCTTCATCTGTTACTTTGTAAAACAATGAAGAAGTGGAGGATATGCTTGGTCTGGCATCAGCCTTGGTTATTTGAGTTTTCATAACAGTTAACGCTTCGACTGTCACCGATGGCCGGAGCTTCAAATTACAAGAAAATAATTATAACTTGGAAGATAATTGATTTCGAATACAAATTTTCCGTAATGTAAATAACTAGATAATACGGTAATATAAGAATGTTCATACCAAAGAATGAATAATTCTTGCTTTGCATTTTTGCTATAGAAAGGATAAATTATACATAAAACGCTGATGTTTTTCGTGGCAGTCAACGTGTTAATCTGCTCCTTAGTCTATTGTTCAATGAAGAAAAGATGTCGGTTATCCTAAAAGCTGAAACGTCAGGGAGGCAAGGGGAAACTTCCACGGCCGATGTTCAGGCCTCAGTCTTTCGATCATAATCATTATTAATAATAAAGAAAGCGAGATCGAATTCGACGAAATGAGATGTAACATTAGAAAATAAGATTCGTGTCTCGCTAACTTCGTTCTCAATCGCTACATCTAACTTCGTCGTATTTGTTCTCGCGTCCATCCTTTGTTACTACCGCGTGCCAATGATAATTATGCGTGGAAGATCGAGGCAGCCCGAAGATTATCAGCGGAAACATCCCCTTGCTTCCCTTTTTAGCTTTTACGACAAGCAAAGTCTTTCCTCTATCGGACAATGCTAGATCCGAAAATCTGACCACTCAGACGAGAGTGCCAGGTTCGCTGCAACGGACGGCAGAGCAGCGCGCAGCAGCGCGTCGTAATGTGTACACCGTGATCGCCGCGTGCACACGTGAAATGCGCGGGACCCCACTCGCAACAATGGCGATGCGTGGGCGGCAAAGTGTTATTAATAGCGAACACTGCCAATATCTCGGCTACAAGCGATGCGGCGCAACGGTGCGCAATAATGAGGCAATTATTAACGAGACTCGATTATGCGGTCGAAGTAGCGAGCCAGGAACTTAACCGCGTTTCTTGCGTGTGGAAACGCGACGGAATGATCCGTGGAAAGTAATAGTGAGTCGCGTCCTGAGATTCGACTGTGTTACGATTTTGATCTCTCGTCGACGTTAAATGTTCGATATTAATCATTTTAATAATTGAACTACTCCTGTAAGTAGGTATCACGTGTTTGTAAAAGATGGGTAATTTTGGGAGATGGTACGGTATAGTGAAGTCGTTATGATTTTTATTTTCTGTGGTCGTTAACATTTAATGTTGATTATCTTCGATACTGTATACAGCTTTTTTTATTATTTCATAGACGCGTCTTATATTGTGATAAATGTAGGAAAAACAAATTTTTCTGGAAAGGGATGAAATTATGTTATTGTTTATTGTCTCAGTGGCTACATCATTTCACGATCTGTCTTTCATAGGTACGTGATTACAACAGAATTAATTATAATTAATACAAGCAGAGCTTCAAGATTGTTGAAACAGAATAGTAAATCACACGTGTATAAGATCCTTAAATCAGCTTTAACCATATTTGCAAAATGTTTTCGTTACATTTATTTTTGCATTATAACACGAAATCTGTCATTATTATTTCACTATCGGTTCCGCGCGTATAAAACTAATTTAGTACATTAACGAATTAGTATATCGTTTTTATTCGTTATGATCTAAAGATAATATTTCCTTCAAACTTTCGAATAAATATGCGAAAGATAATCAAGAACGTTTAACATGAGACGAAAGAAGGAATGTAGGTAATACGTTTGATGAGAGCCTGTGAAAAGAATTAATGGAAGAGCATGAATAAAAAGCACACGGTTTTCGAAATATACGCTTTGAAGCTTTCAGCATCCTGTTTCTTCAAAAAACATATAATTCCAGCGACGCGACTGAACGGTTTGTTTGCTTAATTTCTAATGCACCGTCGCTTCCTCCATCGCGCATTGCGACAGATTATTCCTGTTGACAAAATTAGCAGAGTATATAATCGAGTCATCCTTCGCGGACTGATTTCGCGCTGCCCCCGATTTCGTGTTTCAAATTACCGACACGAAGTTCGAATGTTGAAGGAGGGGAAGTTAATAAGTTATCGCAGAAAAATGTTTAACCCTTTGCGGGCGAAGATTCTCTGAAATATACGAAACCCTCAACAGATGAAGATAAATTATATATCAGTTACTCGAACAATAGAAAAATACTTACGACTTAGTCTCCCAAATATGAAAATTTCATCTTGTCGTAGTGTCAACATTCGTTCGCAAAGGGTTAAGAACAGGCGTAGCCGTTACGAAAGTTTCGCGTTGGTGATTTATTGCCACCTTATGAATCTCAAAAGTGTTAAGGAAATGCTCGCCTACGCTCGAAATCTGAGAGAAGCAAACACGATCGTGTTTTCGAAAAAAGTAGCACAATCGTGACACGCTTTAATGAAATTGGCATAATATCGCGATGACCTTGTGCAGGACTGTTTCCTTGTTCCTTAGAACGATTCGATTCGTATCGCTGTACGCTCGCGTTAAAACCTTTGTAAATTGGATAGTTGACGCCACTAGCGTGAGCACTAAAATTACCAACTCGCACGATCCAATTATTTCCAACCTGAATATCAACAACAAAATTAAATCAATTTACCGAGTATCGCCTATTGGTTAGAATAAATATATTCAGTGTGATGAACGAAAATATTCAAACGTTAAGAATTAATACTGAAACTATTAGACAAAATGATTCTTCCTTTTCACAATTATTGAAAAGGTAGCAGATGATTATCTGAGAAATTATTAAAGAAATTGATGTAGCAATGCTCGAACTGAATTGCAAATCAATTAAAGTCTCTTGGAGTTTTTACAGACTTTCAAAAAGTCAATTTAACTGCTCGGTAGTTTTAGTGTCAACGATCACTGTCTTTAATTTGTATTTAATTACTTATTGTATTTGGTATATAAGTACTATATAAATTAAATTCCATGAAAATAGGGGATGTTCGAATAATACAATTTTAAAGGGAACATCAAGCTTACTGGATTTTGTACGTTCAGCAGTGGTAATTATCATAAAATAATTATCGCGAGTAATATTTGATTTATATTTCAAATGAATTGACAACATGTAGAATTCTCAAACGCAATTGAAAATTTTCGTCACGAGTCTGATACGATATTGTAAGCAAAAGGGTTCTATTCTTTTGTAGACCAATGTTGCGCGACATACTTTGCATCATTAATTTATTTGGAAATGAGGTTTCGTGTCAGAAAATATCACTTCATTTTCTACTTATTTTTACGTATGTAGATTCACTTTCTTCTGAGCTGTAGCACCAGTTCGGAGACACCTTGTATGTGGGAGTTTACCGTTATTCCTGATTTCTTATTTACATTCTGGGCCTTAAATATTTATACGTGGTAAAAGTGTAAAACAATCTTTCACTGAAACGTGAAAATATTCAACCCATCACAGATGAAAATTTTATAAACTTATAAACATTCTGTCCATATAAACTGTCAACGTCATGTTTAATAATTAGTAAAACATCGCTTTGAGTAAAAAACATTTAAAATCTTGTGTACAATTTTATTCTGTACACAGAAGGACATATACTTACAGCTAATCGCCATTTTCCTTTTCCTAGTCGAAAGTATTAAAGCGTACTTATGCCGATATATTGACATCTTCTCAATTGATTTCATTTCGCATAGCAAAGTGGCGAATAAAATTAAGTAATTAATCGATTTGAACTTTTACACTCTCCCGCGCGAAAGTTCAATGTCATTGTAATTTACAAATTACAATTTTTGCGTGATCCCATTAATAATGCGATTTTATATATTTCTGTTATTTTTAAAAACAAAGATAAGCAAAACTTCTTTAAAATTAGCGATAACGTATATATAGACAGCTCATAGATAATGAAGAAGAATATGTTTTAGATTAAAAACAGATTTATCGTTATCTTTAAAAATAAAAGAAATACAAACACCGCATTATTTATAATGATATTTATTCAGTTGATACCACACACCTCCTCATACATTCAAGAAAAACAATTCCACCTGTAGAAGTTAACATTTCATTATAATTATCATCACTATTATCACAAACATTTCTATCCTTAACCCCTTACACTACATATAGTAAAACTTTCAAACAAAATTGAACAAACATAAACATTACTCGATTCTTCTGAACCCAAATTAAATATTATTCTTCCATTGCCACTTGTTATACTTTAAAACAAACATACACGTAGAATACACCCAGAATATTCCACTGTCTCCCCTAAATTACTAACAAAGTAGTTACATCGATGACTACGAAATAATCCACAAGACAAGGTTTTAACCAGTTAAGTGTGGAATATAGTTTGAAAAATCTCTTATCGTGCGCAATAAAGTCAAATAATGAAGTGTATACTCGTTAAATGCAGGCCGAATGTACTTAAAGTATATCCTAACGAAAAACTAAAGCGAAACAAAGAATTACATGTTTGTCTCGAAAAATAAATAATCCATCGTTGAAAAAGTTAGCACCATTAAGAGTGTTAAGATGACGTGTATACTCGTCGAACACAGTTAACTGGTTAAAAACGAACATACCACGTATAATACCCCAATACCCATACCAGTCACCCCAAACCACCGGTCGCATCCACCTCTTTCCACGGAACACAAAAATCCCCGCTCACTTCTGCCGGTATCGATCACCAGTCCGTTCCGCCGCACGTGATTCGGAACGCGTCTTAATTGGTGCAGCTTGCAGCGTAAATTTAACAATCCCGAGGAGCACGCAACACTGGCGCGCACGGATTCACGGCACCGACGAGGTCGTTATGGTTTCCACGGGGAAAAAAGTGCGAGGCAGGATCGTTTGCGATCTCAAGTTCAGCCCGAGAGTAGTCCAGGTGTTCGTACCGGCAACAGGTCGAATTTATAACGTCCGCGGGGTTATACGGAGGAAACGGCGCGCTCTCATAGGACAAGGGTCCCGTGAAGATCCCCCGGGCCTTATAAAACGCTTAATAACGCGGCCTTAAGGCCCGCTCACGGCGGACAAAGGCCGACCTGCCGTAACTTCTTCACGGTGATGCACCGACGGCATTACCATGCCACGTTATGCCCCCATTATGCGGTATTATGTTACTATTTACGCTATCGCGACTCCCTATTTATTTGTCTCGCCTCGCTTTCCACGTTTGCCCCCTTCATCTTTCTCCAGATTTCTCTAGTCGTCTCTTTTTCTTTTCCTCCCCGTTTTTGTATTCCTCTCTTCCTTTTTTTCCCCTTTTATTCTTTTCGCCGACCGTTGCGGTTTCACCAGGAACCGGTCAGCAGCCCGGTGTCCCTTGGTAACGGTATCAAATTTGTGGAATGAAAGGGACGATCGCGAGGGTATTGGAAGAGTTTAGAGGTTTGTATTGTTGGGTCGTGTAACGCGGAATGTCGGATTTCTGGTATTCATAAGGGTTTGCGTTTTTATTGTTGTTGTTGCTTTGCTTTTTGCGTAACCTGTTAAGATTAACCGGTGAAGCGAATTGAAATGTTTGCGGTAATAGTGATAATGATAATAATTGAATATTAACTCTTTGCACTCCGAGTTTCTTTCATATTCACTTTAACGTAATTCTGTATTACTTCAAGTGTTTTACTTGAAATGTATTTCGAAAGACAATTAGTTCATAGCAAATAGCGTAAACAATTCTTTTTACCAATACTATTAAATATAGTATAATAACATAATATATTTGACGAATGTCTTGACAGAGGAGGATACTTTCGAATAAATCATAATCATCCGTAAAAATTAACAAATATTCACGTATAAATATTGGGTCATCCCATGAATAATGCGGTTTTTATATTTCTTCTATTTTTAAAAATAATGATAATCATTTTAGATTAACACTAACCGTACCACGTATCAGTCAATTAACTGATTTTAAAGTTTCATTTACAACGCAGCGTTTTCCTTTGTTGATTTAACTTTGTATTAATTCTTATATTGCTCGGTTTTTTAATATTTGTCTTTTCCTTTAACAAAGAGACCTTGAAACTGTTGCGTCGAAAATTTTAATCGAACTTGTGATTAATTTAGAGTAAAAAAGAAGCTGACACGTATCCAATTTTACCAATAAGCATTATTTGTAAAGATACTTAATATTTTAATTTCATGATCGCCGAATACATTTACTTATTTATTATATCCCCAACAGATAAAATGACGAAGATGGTAAAGCGACGGTTTCATATTCGCTTTCGTGTTACAATTTCTATCACCCTTCAAACTGCCAGTAGTGCAATAAGAAAAAAGTGGAAGATCAATTAAAGGAAAAAAGTTGTGTACCATTGTAAAACATTTATGCATAATTTTGTCCTACAAATGAAACTCGATATTATCGAAATCGAGGCTCCAAATAAAAGATTCTATCCCAGGTCTTTAACGGATGAATATTCACATTCGAATTTATCAATTGCACCACTTGTATTCAGTAAACCAGGTGTACGTGCTCGATAAATATTCACGTTCGATCTTCTCGAAAAGCAGGTCTCGACTAGAACAATATAGTATCACAGCTTTCTCCGTTGATTCATCAAATGCAGAACATTCTGCGTTTTATTCTTCTTCCGTAGTAAAACTGCGGGAAACTGATTTTACTTGCAGTTTGACATTGATGGTCTTGGCTTGTAGACATACGTTGGAAGTATTGGTTTTTCCTCGGAGGAATCCGAAAAGCCTTGAAATAATAGGTTCCATTCGCGAGTTGTTAAAAATCCATTCTTTATTTTATTACTGCAGCTTCGAACAGTTAGCTATGAATTTTATATGTCCGTGTCGAATAAAAAATCGAGAGGAGAAGGTCGAAAGATCGAATGCCCATTATATGGCTTCGGTTTTGTTTTCTGTATTGTTTTGGGAAATGAAAAAATCTACTGGCTGAAAGAAATCAGATGAACCAGTGTGGTGCACGAACCAGTTTGACAAAGAATCCTAATTGCATGATGATCTCCGGTGAAACGTAAGGCGAGTGACAAGAAAGCTTCGATCTTTTATCACTAGATTTACGGATATTTACTGTACAATTTGTTCTATCGTTCTTAGAAAAATTGGTATTCGTTCATTTAGATCTTGGAAATTAGAGGTTTAAAAGTAGACAATAAGGATATATATTTGTGTAAGTGCATCAATCAAAATTTACCATATAATGTTTATAAAGTTCAATATGAATCAATTGACTTGTTCCATAAATTTGGTGTTAATGCGATTCTCTATGAGATCTGTAGAGTTCGTTGAAATGGTACTCATGTAACGTTATCATATTTGATCTATATTTAAAGTTCATTGTACTATTTTCCTGTTCTGTTAACGCTTTCTGATTTGACACTTCTAAATAATATAATGGAACCATGAATGAGTGTCTACATATTTTTAAATAATTATTTAATTTCGAAGAATGTAGATCAAGGTTATGTTAAGATTTGTACGGTAGAGACACGAAGCGTCATAAAATTACAGTAATCAGAGTGTATTGAGATTTAATGTAATTGGAAGAAATTAGGAAATTAATTTAATTAGAAATTTAATTGAAATATTGTTATACGTAGAGAGAAGTTACATACTAGTTTAACGTATCACTGTTACATAGTTCGCGACAAAAAAAGATAATATTAAATCAAGGCGACGTAATTGCACGTCGTCAGCGATTCTATTACGTTTAATAACTAGAGAGAGAACGCTGCACCAGCGTTGAAAACCATTATCGGTGTCACGTGTTTTGCCAGACTACTCCGTTTCTATATTGAGAACAAAGTGTATATTTGTTACTTTTTTATATTCTCAAAGAAATTTTGTTTATTCGCACCGTGTAACTAGTTTTTTTTTTCTAAGTTGGCTTCTAGTCGTTCTTCGGGTCTTTATGCACATTCAAATTTGTATGAATACGATTAAGAAAATAGAATTATGATGAAAAATAACTTTACCTAAAAAAATACTATAACAATACTGTCAAAATCATTGTATATTTTTTTTATTTTATATCTCACATATCTTATATATCTTATATATTTCATATATTTCATATATTTCATATATTTCATATATTTCATATATTTCATATATTTCATATATTTCATATATTTCATGTATTTCATATATCTTATACGTGTCACATATTTTATGCATTTCATGTATTTTTTCGTATCGTGTGCATCCCATGCAATTTTCCACTTTCGAATTTCCCATGAATGCATATTAATTGCGACAAGTCGTAATTAAATCCTCAGAATTAGAGCATGCTCACACCAGCAGCCAAACTTATTTATGTTACTACCTAACAGTGTGGTAATTAAGTTACAAGCGTTCAGGGAACATACGACGGACAGAAAGAAACGTTTCGCGCAGAATCCAACGAAAGACAAGCGTGAGAATAAGGAACTGCAATAGACCCGCAGTTATGTTCAGTCATTAATGTCCGCAACGGCGTCATTTAACTATTCGAACGTAGGAAACACGCGGCAGGCTGTGGTCCCAGGTGTGGGTACGTCTCCTTATCTTGCATCTGTAACTCGTCATGTATACTTTTCGTTTTGCAACATCACGCGCCGATGCAACATCATTGGTGGGTGCGTTCGCGTTACGTCGCCGCCGACAAATTTATTCATGATTTTAGAGCTTCTTCCATTTTATTTAACATAGTGCCTGATAGTCGTTGCATAATAGGAAAGCAAAGTTTCAGACCAATTTCAGATGATTTTAAATAGCATAGGTCAATGTGTATTCAGTTTGTATTGATAATTGTAGAATTTCTTCCATTTTATTCGACACAATTCCTGATAGTCGTCGCATAACGGGAAAGTAAAATTTCAGATCAATTTTAGATTTCAAATAGCATAGGTCAATGTGTATTCAGTTTGTAGTCATGATTTTAAAGCTTCTTCTATTTTATTGAACACAGTACCTGATAATCATTGCATAATATCTAAGCAAAGTTTCAGACTTTGTGAGTTGCAAAATACAACTTTCCGTTTGAGTTTCCAATTACTTTTAATTGTCTCTTGACACCTTCAATGGGAATAGCATTAAAACAGTCTCGTCCGCGAGGAGTTAATAGAAAATTGCGGACCGTTAAGGATCAATTTACCTAATATCCCGTTGATGCTTCGCAATGGAGGAGATCGGGTATAGCAACAAAAACGTTTCTCGAGTCGCCGTTTATTTCTCACGGGGCTAATAATATTAGTTCGATAACGAACTTTGATCCGCCATTATTCGCTGTTCGCCGTGGAAATGTGCATTCCTTATGGGGCGAAGAAAGGCAGGAGAATAAGGGGACTCGTTCCCGCGCCCGTGTTTAGTCAACGTTATTGCCATTCGGAATCTGTAGATATTTTACCGTGCCGGGTTTCCATATAGCAACGCCGATGCTCCGCGAGGCGCGCATGCATTCTACGTATACATAAGTTATGCACATTATCGTTATGCGCCAGTTCGAGCATAATTTCTGCTCTCAAGTGGTTCGTATACACGCGCCAACGCGATGCAACTTACATAGAAACTCTGATTTCAATTTCTTTTCCTCGGTGTTTCGCGCCCTCTGCCTCTCACCCCACTCCACCGACCATCCCCTTTTCGCGAGTCTTTCCTATGCAATGCGTTTATTGAACTGTTTTATTCCGCTTTTTATCATCGAACCGTTTTCGCGCCACTCTATTGTTGCGTTCGAAATATTCGCAAATGTTGAAGGAATAAATGGCAATTTACCGAGGAAAGAAATGTATACGCGCTTTGCACTTGTTGGGATCACTTTATTGAAGTGTTTTATTCCACCTTTTATTGTCCAGTCGTTTTCTTACCATTCTACTTTGTATACGGTCGGATTCGAAATATTTGCGCTATGTGTAGGTTGTAGAAATGAACGGAAGTAATGGCAATTTACCGGGGAAAGAAATGCACTTGCACTTGTTGGGAGAACTTTACTGAAATATCTTATTCCTCATTTTATTGTCCAATCGTTTTCGTACCATTCTATTTTGTATTATACTGTTGTATTTAAAATATTCGCAACATATGCGCGTTGAAGAAAGAAACGAAATAAATGGTAATTTACTGAGGAAAGAGATGTATTTACACTTGTTGGGGTAACTTTATTGAAATATCTTATTCCTCATTTTATTGTCCGAACGTCTTCGTACCATTCTACTTTGTATTATACTGTTATATTCAAAATATCTGCAATATTTGCATGTTGAAGAAATAAACAGAATAAATGGAAATTTACCGAGGAAAGAAATGTATTTGCACTTGCTGGGATAACTTTATTGAAGTGTCTTATTCCTCATTTTATTGTCCAATCGACTTCGTACCATTCTACTTTGCATTATACTGTTATATTCGAAATATTTGCAACATGTGCGTGTTGAAGAAATAAACGAAATAAATGGAAATTTACTGAGGAAAGGCATGCACACATATTTTACATTTGTTATGATATCAAGTGCATGATGCATACAAATGCAGCATTGAATACACGAATTCTATAATCGCTCAGAAAATTCATGTTGTTCGCTTAATTGTTAATTACTGTTGCGCGCAACTTGCGTGGAATACACGTTACTATTAACGTTGATCCATTAAACACACCGGACTGTAATTACATTTACATAGTCGTGTTCGATTTAATTGTCTTTACATTTATGAGGAGTTTATTTACAATACAATCGGTCTCACAATCAATCAATATGTATGTAATGTTATTTGAATCGAAGTTTAATGACGGTTTTTGTTACCTATGATTATGTATGTGAGTTTTAACCCTTTAAGGACGAATGTCGTCATTTTACTGACATCAAGCTTTCATATTTCGAGTACGAAGTTTTAAACAAACAATTGTTTTCTTCAAATAACAAGAGATCAATGATTAGTTTTCTTTTTCTCTGGCATTTAAGACTTCGATGTACAATTTAATTCGTCCGCAAAGCGTTAATATATCGTAGTTTACGTGTCTGTAGAATTTATTAAGACAACATTCACACGGGCGATAATCGACTGAAAATTGGAAAAATGATCGTAATATCTGATTTAGAGAAATCGTACGTAATCGATTAAACAGGTTGCTCGCATCTGCCCGATGTGTTCGGCTGTTTCATTGGCATTTTAATGTTGCGTTTGCTTGCGCGAAACTGTGCACGCGTACCGTTAGTCTTCGTCCCGATACGAGTTATTCAAATATGTGCCAGATTTGCAGCTCAAACATATGCACCTGCCCACGATACGCCTTGCTCTTTTCATGTTTCTCTTCGTCGCTACAGTTTTAATTGCTTACGAAACTGTGCAAACGGAAACGTATCTCCTCGAACCGCGTGATTCCAGATTTATTCGGGAATTCCGAATAGTAACAAAATAAAATAACTAAGTAAAATAACTAAATAAATAACTAAAATATAACGATTTTATAATTATAACGAAATGAAACAGCTAAATAAGTAACTAAGTAAAACAACTAAAATATAATGATTTGACAATTATAACGAAATAAAATAATTAAATAAATCACTAAATAAAGTAACTGAAATATAATTATTTTATAATTATAACAAAACAAAAGAGACTAATTGTCTCTGCAAGGTAAACTAGTCACCAGTACCAATAGCAAATTCTGAACCCTTTCGTTCCGATTTTTGGACAATTTGTTCAATGGGAGTTGAATAATTAAAAATAGATTGAATCACTCGTGAATTCTGCAATTAAGATGTGAAACACAGCACTATATTTAGGTTAAGACATATTATAATGTTTACCTTTCTGTTTCTAAGATAGAAATTCCTGTGGTGTAAAACCTTTTACCGCGAATTTTTATATAGGAAATACGTGGCAGATGAAGTTGTCCATTTCGTGGAAGTCGTTAGTCCAGTTATAACGAGAACGAGTGTATCTCTTTTAAATTTCTGTTGATAAAAGGCTGGACGTCTTATTATAAGGTCGCCGGGGTTCGTACAGCACAGATCGCATTCAATCGATAACAAAGACGTATCGAAAGCTTCGATCATAATTGAGTTTACACGGTATCCTTGGGGCAATTGAAAATAATCGAGGTAACATCTATGTAATTATCAAAAGACTGTCCGTAGAACGTAGAATCTTCGTCCTTGTTGACGAGGAAGAGGAAGAGATTGCTTCTGAAGAATGCAAAACGATGTTGTATATTTTCTCGGCGTCAAACTATTTTCGTTTTTGCTGTCACTGCGTTCTACACGCGCGTACACTGAAAGATAAAAGAAAATAATCACTTGAGTACCTCTAGACACTCGTGAATGTCGAATGAAGCAAACCTCTAAACAGTAAACTACAATTTATTTAATATTCGAAATTCATTTAGGATGTTTATTGTATTTCTCGAAATTAATAACTTCTGTTACATTGGACGTTGGAAAAGTGAAACTTAAAAACAGCCTGGTTTTTTTGATAATACACCAGTTATTCATTTCGTTTTACGTGTACTTTAGATTATTTTGTTTATTTTAGTTATGCATGACCTTTTTCCATTTCTTGATTCATCTTTTAATGTTACCTTCGAAATGGCGTTAGGATGTATCTTAGGAAAAAAGATAAGAAACAATATTACACATGGGATAACCTAATATTTAATTTATTGATTTATTATTTATTTATTATTGACTCATTATTTATTTATTACTTATTTATATTATATTCAAACGATCATTTGGATGAAACTTCAGATCAACCAACGGTTACATTGTGAATTCGCTTGAACACAACGATGTCGAGATTCCATTGAAGTGAATTCTCAAAAAAAAAGACATCTTACGCCCCCTCACCCGTATATCGAATAGACCCAGAAACGGTAAGGTGGGACGGTCGCAGGAGAGGATGATCTTTAGATGGTACCCAACTGTCATGTATGGTACACGTGTTCCGTGGCAGCGGTCGTTCACGTCCAGTTCAGGTACTCGACCGATCGTGTGGTCACGTGACAGATTTCAAAGTCAACGTTCAATGCTCGAAGAGCATTTTTCGTAGTTCCGAAGTTGCGGGACGTAGACGAAGTATTCCTGACGTCTCTCGCGAATAACTGTTCATCGTGCATTTTACGGTGTCGCGGGAAAATTTGTGTAAACTTCATTGGACGCGTCTTATTAAACCTCTAGTGACAGTGACAGTGAACATTTCATTTTCTATGGAATCCAGACTCCTTAGAATTAAAAAAGGAACAGTGTGGTCCGTAAAGAAAAGATAAATAAATATAAATAATAATTCTTCGAGGTTCTTTCAAGGAAAAAATTTTAGTGGAATATTTTTATTATAGTAAAACATGCGAATTGATTTTTCCACGATTTTACCGTTAAGACTTGAGTAAGAATTATGGTATTCTCGTTTGAATATGAAAACTAAACGAAGGCAATGAAAGTTCATAAACTGCTTGAACGTGTCAATAACTATCATCGGTAATATTTATAAAGGGACACGAATCTAGTAATTTTCTTGTAATAGAAATTTCATGAGCGGTATTTTAACACTGGAACAACAGTTAACATGATTAATATGTAACCCTTGAAAATTAGTATAAGTAAAGGATATTAATAGAATAAATCTAAAATGAAACAATAGATTATTTTCGGTTTCTTCGTATATTAATTACAGTGCTGAAGCAAAGCTATTCGTTCTTCAGATCGTTTCGGATATTTAACGCTTTTCAGATACCAATAATTGCGAAATAAGAAAGCGGAAACTCTTTTATTCTGACGGATGCGCTAGTTGGAATGTTAACACTAGAACCACCAAGCATTTATCAGTGCTAATATAGAATCCTCGGAAAAATTGTAACAATAAATTCTTTTCGGATTTCCTTCAGATATTCCTTGTAGTATTCAAGTGAATTATTAATTGGATCATGCCATAAATAATGCAGTTTTTGTATTTCTTGTATTTCTAAAAATAAAGTAAAACGGTCTTTAATGTAAAATGTCTTTCATTATCTATAAATTATGTATCTGTACATCATAATTACGTTTTAAAAAGTTCTGTCAATCTTTTTTTTAAAAATTAAAAGAAATGTAAAAAATTATTATACATTATTTATACAATATTTTCAAAACCATTTCAGATATTTGATGTTTTTAAAATGTCGATAATCGCAAAGTAGGAAAAGTAATATCATTTTAACGTATACGGTTGTTCCAGTGTTCAGTGTGAACATCGTTTTCGATATATCGATGCGTGTGAAACAATGCACGTTACTCAAGCTCTTTTCTCAGAGACTTCTGTAATATCGAGGTTAAAATAATTAAACCCTGTATTGAATTTCAATTCTTTATTCCCCGATGCGTTCGCAGATAATCGAATTCACTGGACGTACCATAATTTATGCTTGTGGTTACGTGATTCCAGAAAAACAACTTTGTAATCGACGTTTTCTCGCTGCTTGTCACTTCGTTCCTTCCGCGATTCTTTTGCAGCGAGATTTCAATCACTCTTCTCCGCCCATCGTTCGGTTGTTCGTCATTTTCCTTTTACCTCGTGTGTTGTTGATTAACAGTAACGAAGTTCGTATTGTATCTTTTAGATAATTCACGAAAAAAGGAAATCGGATTACGCTGTCGCCGATCGGCCGGGCGCGCTCGTTTTATTTCTGTCCCACTTAATCGATTCGCCGAAAGAAATTGCAACCTTGTGCGATAAGCGGCCAAACTACAAGGCTAATTGCGATTAATCGATTTCATCCGGCAATTAAACGTACCGTGCCGATCGCCCGAGCTGTTCCATTTACCTTTCGGGTTGCTTATGTGTTATCATTCGTTTAATTTCTTTTTATCTTCGGTGAATCTACTTTGACCATTCGAAAATTCAATTCCATGTGTAAATATTATTCATGAAATTTCTGGGTTGAATGTAATTCGACATGTTCGAAACAATTTTGTGTTTAAACTTTGACACTTGGTACATGTTAATTTTATTTTATTTTTTCGTCTATTCTCAAGATTAGGTTTATATATCTTCATTTTCTAATTACGAACGTAGATCTTCATTTCTTATATATTGTTATTAATTCGAATTCTCAAATGCCAATCTAATTTTCATTTCTAATTACTCGAGTATCGCATACCTATCAAACATTATTCAAACTTTATCAACAACAAGTTTTGTGGCACACAATTTTCAAAAATTACACTTTCAAGTTTACCACTTCGCGCATACAATTATATTAACATTTCAGTACTACATTTATCGCTTACATATCCTCCAATAACAAAATTAATAAACACGTTGCATTAACTCTCTAAATCAAAATCAATCCCTCAAAATCAATTAAAAAATTCCCTTTCATCTCCCAATTGAAAACATCGCGTCTCTAACACCCAAGATCTTATCAATGAATCACTCACGCGCGCGTAAAAATTAAAAATTCGTCGAACACCGTAATCGTCTCAATCTCGCCTCTCGATCGAACAACGCAGATCCTTCGAGTTTCAATTCTCCTTCCAATCTGTCGCAATTTATCACTGTCCCGCGGAATCGTTAAACAAATTCGCAGCACACGTCGGTAATTACATAACGCGCGTCACACGATTAGCCCGGAGGAAAGGAAATCAATCGATCGTTCCTTCTGCATCGTGTGTGTATTGCGTAATTCTGCTGGATCATCGGCGTTCCGCAGAACCGTTCGTCCGAGGAATTTCTTGTCGGCTGGGTTAAGGTGGGAACACCACCTAGAAACGTCCTAAATATAGGTAAACTTTGGGAACATTTTGTTAACACTCGATACGTTTGTCGACACTCGTCCGCAGAGGATTAACCCTTTGCACTCGGAAGTATTTCGTTAGAAAGTTAGTTTTTAACTAGACCAAGATGATATTTTTTGGAATTAACTCAAAGAGAAATCACGTTGACTGCCACGGTAGTCACTGGTGACCGAAGCTTCGGAATAACCTGAAAACAATTACGATTCATGAGACAACCGAGGTCGAATAAAAATATTCAATAAAGTAAATAACTAGATAATAATGTAACGTAAGAATTGTGGTAGCAAGTAATTAATAATTATTCCTATTTATCTCTGTTACGAAGGTGTAAGTGCATAGAACGCTTATTTATTTCTCAACTACGATGGATACTTCCACTTTATTATTAATAATTTAGTAAAAAAGAGGAAAAATTTATGGACATATTCTATCCTCACAGTTGGTCTGTAGTATAATAATTGATTACAGAAGAATAATATTTAATTTAAATTCAAAAAAATTGACTAAGGTTTATGTTTGCTAAACTCTTTAAAATTTTCACCATGCGTCCGATACGTTATTGTAAGGCAAGGGATTAAATATCAAATTTTATAATCTTGCATCAAGTTAAATGATGACTGAAAGTCACCTCTCGAGTGCAGAGGGTTGATACACAATAAAACTGTGCTACCGTTACATCGCGTAACCGTCTCGAGGATAGGACGAGCGGAGGGGAAATGAAAATTCGGCTGGTCACGTTCGCGCGCGCCAGACGCTGCTCTCCGCGCCCGCAGCTCGTTCGACGCCAATTATCTCGGCGAGAAGTATGCGGATCGGTACAGAATGCCGTGACAGGTAACGGTATAATCTTGTGACATTCGAGTTTATTAATATTACGCCGTGTATTTCGCTCATTCATGGAACTGTATCGAACGGGATTCCTGAATGTGAAATCGTCTATCATTCGAACCACTACGCTCAGATAAATTCTCATAACACGGTGTTAAATTCCGAACGACAAAATAATCGACCTGTTCATTGGATAACGCGATTAACTACATTTTCGCTTCATTAATTCGGATTTCAACCTGTTAATTGTGGAATTTTCTTTGAAAAATCTCTCGTTCAGCGCGCAACTAAATGGAAAAATGAAGTTTGTACTCGTCAAACACGGGACGAATGCGTTTAGGGTATGTTTTAATGGAAGACGAAAGTAAAACAAAGAAAAACTACGTGTTTATCTGAAAAATAAAGAATTCATCGTTGAAGAAGTATATGTACTAGTCGAACGCAGTTAACTGATCGAGGACGATGTATTTAACGCTAGAATTACCGAGCGTTTTGCGATTAATATGTAATCCGTATAAAAATTCTGACGATAGATTTTCTTCGGTATCTTCGCGTACTTATTATAGTATTCGAGTGAGACTGTTTGCGTTTAAAAGCAATTTAGATGTGTAACGTTTTTAAAGTATCAATAATTATGAAACGAGAGAAGTGAAATCCGCCATTTTAGCTGGTGCGATAGTTCCAGCGTTACTTGAGTTTTGTATCGTATTTCTCACTTTTGATGGATTAATATTACAATCAATAATCTCGATTTTCACAATTTTTGTAAACGCAATTTTTCTAAGATCTGTATTATATAAAATATTACATTCCATTTGTAAAAACGTCTCAACAAAATTCCGAGGAACTGTGATTTAAGCAGAATTCAATTAATGGCGGCAATCACTCAATTGGCACGTAAGTTAGCTAGAAAAATATTTTCAAGAATCGCGATTTAATCAGAATTGAATTAATGGCAATTACTGAATTAACACGTAAGTTATCTAAAACTGTACAATCTAGCGAAACGATTCTCCATAGAAAGATACAATAATTTTTAACCGATTCCTGATCATTAATTCAATTAGACAGTTGCTAAGTGGCCTATCAAAGAATTCATTTAATTCGTGTCCTCGCGTTGGCAGGAACCGGGTTTCTGGAGTACCTAATACGACAATTTCGAATGCAGCCGACGAGCCATAATTTATGTGCAGTCAGAGGATGGCTGACATCAGTTCGCCGTATTTAGCATAACCGGAATTAATTACTCGAAACACTGTCGGACGCTAGAACCACCGCTGAATCGGTGGAAGTCGAGAGAATGGCGATCGACTGGGATCGTTTCGGTCTTCGTGTCTCGTCATAGTTCCAGTCACTGACAGGGAAATCCCTTTCCATAAATATTCCCGGCGATTAATCCTTTGTATTAACTCGGGTTTTTCACTGGAAACATTCAACGTTTTCTATTAACCCTTTGCACTCCGAAAGTTTCCCACTAGAAATACACATGTTCAACTGAAATATAGACGAGATTTTGTGAAACTGTTCAACGAGAAATCCCAAGTACATTGAGGAACAAAAGTATTTTATTCCTGTATCTCGCGTATCGACGCATTACGCAAAGCTCAACTCTTTACGGTCGAATGCCATAATGGCGACTTCGAGTCTTGATATCTAAATTCGAAAGCAAACGAATACTTTAGTTATTCAAATAACGAGAGATTAATATGAGGTTTTCTTTTTTTTTCTAGCGGTTAAGACTTTAATATATGACATAGCTTTACTGAGGACAAGTTTTTTATAGATTTCAAAAATTCTCGTCGGCAAAGGGTTAAATAACGTCGACGCAAGCTTTAAAGTGAAAAACCAAGATCATCTTAAGGCTTCAAAGGATTAGACCCTCTATAATCAGTCGTAACTCTTCATTGTTCACGTTGGATCGCAACAATCGCACTAACATTGATGTCTTTTCTTTCTTTGTTCGTCGATCGGTTGCAACCTTGCTCATCGCGAGTAGCCAATTCCTTGGAAAGTACGGAGGATGGTACGCGAGCTAAAGATTCCATGAATTTTCAGCCGTAAATAACCGTTCTCGTGCTACTCCCGGTCGGTTTAATGGCGCGAAGATTAAATTATGCAAGTAATTTTCGTTTATTGCTTATTTATACGCGAGAGCTCGTCTCGTCCGCGCGGAATCGTCGCTGCTCGTAGAGGAGGACGCTGCGCGAGCTTGGCGAAGGTCCGATCCGGTACCCTCTTTTTTCTTCTTGCGGCTCAAGGTTGCTAAATAACGAGATGAGAGCTTAATTGTTTATAACTTCACTTCGCTGGCTGAACGATATGTTAATGGCATCCTTTGCAACCGATACGTGCGAACGGTATTTCTCAGGCGGTTTCTTTTTTCATAACTGTAATCTTTTATGGGCATCCTTCGTTTCCCGTAACGAGCCGGGACGTTAGTTTATTGTTACCGATTCAACCATCGTGCACCGTTCGATTCGATTTAATGCGAAAGCGAATGCTTGGAACTTCGTTTTAAATCATTACCTTTATTATAGAAGTGCGAGGAATAATTTAATACCGTCCGTTTACACGTACAGTTCGGGAACGTGTGTGATCGCTTGATCGATGAAGATTGGATCTTTCGAGTGTTTGTACATTTTCAGGTCGGAACGCGCGAGTCAATAAAAATATTCGTGAAATAATTATGGAATAATATATTACCGCGTCCCTTGTGTTATGTTCTCGTTTAAATTATCAATATAAGCTTACTGGCTGTATACGGTAACACTGAAACTACCGGACGGGTCAAATTGACCCATTTTAGAGTATTTAGTTTGCAAGTATTTAAGCGATGACAAGGCTTTCACGAAAACTTGTAAAATAAATTGTATTTGTATAGATACAAGAATAAGGAACTCGTCAAATCTCGAAAAATATGTTGTTTTAATTTTTATAAAAACTTAGAAATAAGTCACTCCAATTGTTCGGTAGTTTTAGTGTTAATCTAGACAATTGTTCAAATGTCTGAGGGTCGAGAATATCAAATTTTATTACCTCGTGTGTTTTATTTTAAAAGAACGTTAATTACTCGAAACAGAAACTCGAATGTATGAATCCATATAAAACGGATAAAATAAAAATCAACACGTAGAACAAATGATTTCTCTACGAATCCGAATTTTCAATAGAATCAGAGAACATTCGATTGTTTCGCCTGTTCTCGCGTGTTTCTCATTGTTAGTCCACGTATCTGCTCATTCCTGATTATTTTTCCCGTTACGATACCGCGCTAGTATTTTCGTAGTGAAACGGTACTGCATAAAAGTTCAAGGTAACGAGTAATGTCAACCGTAATATCAGAGCCGATAGCGATTCAAGTGCAAATATATATATTTATTTGCTAACTATATATATAGTTGCATAAGATAACGTGAAACGACGTGTGTATTGTTCGCACGCACGAATATCGCGACTATAAACAATGAAATTACTTGGAGGCTTATATAATCGTTACATAACAGACACTGAAATACACGAGAATTGGTTTTATCGAAATCACCGTCCAAAGGAATATGTAACAAGCAATTAATGTCTATCGATCCGGCGATTAATCAAGCTTACAGTTTCGTCTCAACAAAAGCGAAGAAACAATGACCGAACGATTTTAACAATAAGCTTTTATCCTATTATTGTACAGTCTGGTTGAAAACGAATCGGACGGGGATCGTCGACTACGGACAATGCGGCACGTTGTGACGTCATCCTCCTTTCCAATTTGGTTACGTCATGACGGATTAAGGATCATCCAAAGGTATGGTCCTGTGAACCGTAGGATTACTACCCTTGACCTTGTCCGTTGTTCTCTTGACGGGTCGCTGAACTTCGTACATCCCACCTTGTGAACCATCGCGATCTGATGTCATCTTCGATTTAAAATATGAAAATTTCAGTTTTTCAGTCTTTGTTTCGTTGAGAAAATTATTTAGGGTACAGCTGACCATTGTATAACACGATTGTTCCGTTCCTAAAATATTTTTATATTATGCGAAACAAAGAACTAGTGCGAAGGAAGTTACGCTCAAAAATTTAGAAACACGTAATTACCGTTTCTAAAAATGGTTGAACAATATTTCTACCGAAGGTGTCGAAAGACACCTTTTGAAGTTTTAACTTAGAATTATTTCCTCAGTTTAATAATTTATCCTCAATTGAATTTTGGACATTTCCTGTAGTTGATTTTATAAACGTTATTGGAAAAGTCTAAGGTCAATTCAGAATATACGACTAAATTTGGAAAATAATTTTGAGATAAAATTTCAAGGTCCCATTTGACACGTTCGGTAGAAATAGTGTTAATCATGCGCACTCGAAAAATTGTGATCTATATATAATTTAGTAAAGAGAAAACACAAAGTTTTAAAATGTCCTTGACACTAAATCTACCTGATAAGTCAAAATGACCCATTCCTGATTTCTTAATTTTGCAATTATTAAGAAGGTAACAGATGTTTCTCTGAGAAATGATTAGACATTGATTTACCAATACGCAAACTGAATTATAAATCAGGTAAAGTTTCGATAGTTTTACTCTTGAAGTTTCTATAGAGGAATTTCAAAATGTCAATTTAACTGCTCGGTAGTTTTAGTGTTAATACTCCGCGAACAAAATAAGATTTGAAATTCTAATAAATTTGGGAACTCTGTAGGCAATTCTTATACAACATAAAGGCTCGAATGAAACATTTGCAACGAGATATTTTGCGCACTTAAAAGATCTTATTCCAAACTTAGATATATTTACATTTATTTCTAATTTAAAATTTTGCTCTTTAAAACTTTAACACTAGAACTAGGTGGGTCAAAATGACCAATTTGCTGTAAAGGTACAGACACTTTTTCGAAAAATGATTGATGAAGTTGATTTAGTAATACCTAAACTGAAATATGAGCCAATTGAAATCTTAATAAATCCACGTTTGTAGTTTTCTTAAAGGAATGTTCAAAATCAGTTTAAGTGCTCGGTAATTCTAGTGTTAAGCGTTGTACGTGGATTTCGGGAGAAGTAACGTGTTATGCGGGAGTTACCTATATATGGAGGTTAGTAAATGTATCATACAAAAGAAAAATGACGTTTAGGTAACCCTCTAAATTTATTTCTTAATTACGATCGATATAAGTACTCTACCAGTAATAATTTAGTAAAAGAAGAAAAGAGCTTGATGCTTCGGGAAAAGGCAACTGTAACACGGATATTATGATTCAATAAAATTCGAAAGTTGCTGGTTACGTGAATAAGAAAAGAAAGAGTTACTGGAAGATGAAATCGAGGCCTCGGAGAGGAATTCTTTTCACGTGTAAAATAAACTGCTATTGATTTACCACCTGTCTTTGAATGATGTTTGAGAGAAACCAGACCAAGAAATGAACAAATTGTATTGCACTTTTTAGATTTATATTGTGTCTAATTATATTCTGCCTGGTTTGAATTTGATTGTAAATAAATCACCATTTTAAATGTATATTTTAAAGCTAGTCCCGATGGCTCATTTTCAATTTTAATTATTATCCACATTAAAATTGCGAAAGTTCAATTGAACAAGCACTCTGAAAAGATTTTACTCTTTCTTAAGGACTGTGTCTGATTAGTAACAAATTAAATTTCACTTTCTTAAAGTTTTGCGAAAAGATTTATCTTATTTGTGTGTTGTTGTTCCTAAATATCTAAGCTATTGTGACAATGATGTTTTATTCGCGACTACAATACTTTTTATTCCTGAATTCAGAATATTAGTATTCTACATCTAATTCAGACGACACCTTTTTTCTAAAGGATAAGGAAGATCATAATTAGCTGAAATTATCATCAGCGTACAAAATTCGTCTATAATGAGTTCAGAGACAGATTACTAAAGAATATTGATTACAGTGATACTGTTATCACTGTATTAATTGCACAAAATCTTATTTTAGCAACTTTTCTGAAAATAAACTTTAATTAACATTCGAACTACCGAGTATTTCATATGATTCACGTGTAATACCTATAAAAATTGTAACAATAGATTACTTTGAGTTTCTTCGGATAATCATTACAGTATCCAAGTGAAACTACTTATTTTCAAGATCACTTTGAATATTTCATGCTTTTAAGGTATCAATCATTGCGGAACAAAAGAACTGGTACGGTACTTCTATTGTTGACACGTCGACTGCCACCTAGTCACTGGTGACCGGAGCTTCGAAATAACTTGAAAACAATTAGAATTCATAAGACAACTGACGTCGAATAAAAATATTCAACAACTTAAATAACTGGATAATATTGTAACGTATGAATTGTGGTAGCAAATAATTAATAATTATTCCTATTTATATTTGATACGAGGGTGTAAGTGGTACGTAAAACGCTGATGCTTTTCGTGGCAGTCAACGTGTTGAATAAACAAAGAACGAAAACAACAGACAAATAAAAATTGAAACTTTACCAAACGAATGAATGAATTTGGAATGTGTTTCCTTTGGCTACTTAAAATGGAATAAAAAGAAGATACAACATCAGAAAGAGAATACATATCGAATTCGTGAGTTGCCGAAAAGATACGAGCAGAAGTTCGGTATACAACCGCGATTTCGTCTTATCATCGAGACGTTGTGTACAGTTTATCTGCAATTCGGGGTGATACGACATCGACAACCGTGAATCATTCATTAATAATGACACAAGAAGGATATTTTTTACAAGGCTCATGACTTTCTAGCAAGTCAATGACTCATCGTAAATGGGTGATTCATATACATTCGACTTATCGATACTTTCACAAATCGTACACACGTCCGAATCATAAGCATTCCGGTAATTATGTAACGCGCCAATAAGAGCATTAGTAGCAATTGCAACATTAATTTCCGCTTTGCGTTCGGTCGCTTCTTCTCGCGAAACGCTCGACTATCTTCGAGCCTTATCAGAATTTCTTGTCAAAATTTCGTAGCCAAAAAAATGCATATATAAGAGAGATAAATGAATGTAAGAAATACGAAATGCTTATCGATTTGTTGCAAAGGAATAATTACTCATTGTCGAACGAATTATTTATCGTAATTTTGCAATTCTAGTTAAATATAATAGTTCATCCGGTAATTTATTATGAATCAGTGTACTTACTGTAAATACTATAGTTCTATTTATATATTAACCCCTTATGATTTACTTTTTAACTGTAGTCGATACAACTACTTTATCGTTAATTATTTATTAGGAAAAGAAAAGATTTTGTTGCTTACTCTGTGTCTGCGTTTGCTCCAAAAGTTAAGGATTGTTAATAGAAAAGTGATATTTAATATACATTTTAAAAAATAAATAACACGTAGATTTCTGAAATTCAGTTTAAAATTTTCGTCATGAGTCTGACACGACATCGTAGGTCAAGGGGTTAAAGATTGATACATGATTGATAGTGGGGCTAGTTTTTGAGATCATGTACTGCGCGCATTTTTCAAGTAACCACAGTATTTATATCGATTCTTCTGTTGTTTGTCGCGGTACGAGATCGAAAAATATAAAAGTTACATAAATTAACGGAGACGTTCGCAGATTTCCATTCAAGGCTACCACAATAAAGTTCTTTCTCGCTCGTTTTCGTTCTTTTTTTAGCGCGGCTTCGCCCAATTAAGGGGATTGTTTCGCAAACTACCAATAACAGGAACACGAACAACGTTTCAATCGGTTCATCTATACTGCGAGATGAGAAACTGTATCGAGCTTTCGCCTTCCCTCGTTTCAGCTAATTATTGGGGGTCCTAAAAACAACCGGCCAATTAACAGGCTATGCGCGCACGCGAAAAAAGCCTTCGATGCGATTCGATTTATAAATGGGCACACACTATTAAAATGGCATTTTATTACTCGCTTTCGGCGAGCATTCGGCTCTTTTGTGTGAAAAATGCGTCCGTCCGCTGGAATGAGTTATACCATCGAGACGAAACAACGATTCGCGAATCTCGGCTCGCGTTCATTAGCGACGTAGCAACCCTGATACGCTTAGATACTATTAAAATCGAATTCCAATGAATATGTGAATGCTTTATAAATAAAATACACCGAAAAGGCCATTTCAAATGAATCTCTTGATAATCACTACTTCAAGGTTGTAACAGATTATTTCTCTTATTTTCAAGAGATACCTATAATATATACTAAGTATTTTATTCAGACATTGATTTCATAGAATTAAGTTATTCACTAAATAATGTATAATAAAACTATTCATTTACATTTTCTTTAAATATCGATTTTATAAAATATTACTAAATTGTTAACGAAATAATGCATAGTAAATATATTTATTTACATTTTATCCAAATACTGATGTTACAAATTATTATTAAATTGTTCGTGAAATAACGCCTCCGTCAATTTACTCGACTGTCCAAATATGGATCAGTAAAAACGAGAAATGTCTCATTTTATTCCTTATAAAAGTTCAAACACCTCCGAGGAAAGATGAACGAGAGATCGGTTTCAGAAAATAATTATGTTTTACTTTTACATCCGAGAAAGTTGTAGTTCGTCCCAGTTTCCTCGGGCGCCCTCAAGAGTACTTTGCTGGAAAAATGTGTCGATCCCTCGAAATTGATGAGGTCGATCCGCGGCGTCGTGACTTCACTGGAATTCCGTGCTTAATGCACGAAAGGAGAGAATGCAGCTGCATCGTTGGTTAGTCAGTAACGTGACGTCAATGACTGGTCCTTAGGAAAGGCCAAGGAGATAGTAGGAAACCGAGGAAGTCGTAAAAACTTGTCGTTGCGGACGCGATTTTTGCCGAACGCGCAGTCGCAAAAAAGAAAGTGTTCCCCCAATATACTGGAACGTAACGTCCGGGTAAATCGAACAACGCGGACACCAGTTGCTTCTGCTACGAACGATTTCAAACACGCCCGCGTCCACCGCCGTCAATTTAACACTAGAACTATCGATCCAGTCGAAATGATTTCGGTTTTCTTGTTTTCCAATTGTTCACACCTCATCAGCGTTCTACTTATCACTTATTCCTTCGCAGCAACGATAAATAGGAATCATTAATTCTTTGCTACCACAATTCTTACGTTACACTGTTATCTAATTATTTAATCTATCGAACATTTCTATTCAACGTCGGTTCCCTTATGAATCACAATTATTTTCAAGTCATTTCGAAACTCCGATCCAATGGGACTACAGTGGTAGTCGACGTGTTAACACGTCCGCTACCAGCGCCAATTTCAATGACGGTCTCCTCAATTATATCTTTTTCAATCCAATAAATCTAAACAAAGTATTAGAAAAATGAAACTGAAACGAGTCACTGAGTTCTTAAATATAATGTCGTAGTTCATAATTTCTAATAACAATATCTGTAGGATTCATTTCATTTTCATTATGTAAAATATACGATTACGGCTGTCACAAATATGTAATGTTGGCAGCGAACGTGTTAAAAGCACTGAATATTCGGAATGATTTAAAAATAAATAGTTTCACTTGAATTCTATAAGCCATATCTAAAAAAATCTGAGAATAATCTATTGTTACTATTTTTACAGAGATTACACATCAATCATAATAAATGCTCGGTAGTTCTAGTGTTACTTGCATCCAACTGGAAAAAGTTTAGAGGTGATAGTAACCTTTTTTACGCTATACACTTTATGTGAAATAATTTATTCTCTTGTTGTTTATAACATACTTTATCTCAGGTTTATCTTAATTCTATTAATTTTGTAATTTAATTTATCTTAATATTATCTTGATTTTATTATAATTTTATAATTTATCATGTTTTTTTATGTACCGTTATGTAGAAAATGTTAAGAATTTATAAAATAGATTTCAGTCGTTCAATTTTATGGACAGAATCGATCAACTTAGAATAGTCTGAACATGTCACAACAGTATTTTTATATGTATTGTTATTCGAATTTTTTAAACAGTTCTTTTATCGGTACAATGATAAGAACACGATAAGATAGTCTTTTGTTATTGCGTCATTTGTATTATTAAAATTTATCATTCATACCTCGTAGTATCATACTTCGAAATTTATCATTCATAATACGTAGATACGAAATGCGAGAAATTACAGAATCATTGTAGGAGTATCACAACTCACCGACTTTTATTACAGAATCAATATAGAATCGATATAGACCTAATATAAAGTAGATATAATACTGAAATAAAATCTATATAGAACAAAAATATAACCAATATGAAACCGATACAAAATCGATAAAGAAGCGATATGGAAACGACATAGAACCAAAAAATAACCACCACAGAACCGATATAAAATCGATACGAACCCCATATAGAACAGACATACGTAATAACGATTATGACCTTATTTCAATTCTCCCGAATCATCCCAATCCAAACCGATACGCAACAGTTCCAAGCAGTAATTTCCAAAACCCTTTCAATCTCAACTGCTACTCCGTCAGCAACCCTCAATCCCCAAGCAAACGCAGGAAATTCCGCCGAAAATTCATATCCAAACCCCTTCAAGACATCTCCGCGAATTCCTGTAATTCAGCAAACCCGTCGAGCTCCACATACCCTAAAATAGCACACCAACACAGCACAGGTGTAGAAAGAGCACAGCCAGGGGGCTAACACCCTCTATCCGAAGCTATTCAGGAAAGCCCGTCGAGGAATTCCATCGTCCATAGATCCCATCAGCATAGATAAACATTCTCTTTCTCCCCGGGACCTTTCGCGGTAGGCTAGGAGAAGCCGAGGAATAAGCGGTTCTCTTTTGTGCCAGTGTTCCTTCCCCCGTATCTCTTCTCCTAGGGTTATCTCTCCTCCTCCTCCTCCTCCTCCTCCGCCGTCCGTGAGCCCGCGTCGAGCAGAGGACGGCCGCGCGCATCGTTGCATCGTTGGATCGGTGCAACGGTGCAGCGGGAAAAGGGGGAGAGACGGGCCCGGTGGTATTGTGTCTCTAACGTGGGCATATCCAGCGTAACCGTGCAAATCCGCGGGCACCGTGGTATGGGTATAATCGTTTATTTCGCGTCGACCTTTGCGGGGCACTACGTCAAAATGTCAGACGCGACCCCGCCTGAGCGTAGGGAAGATGCACTGGGAACGTTGTAATGGGCTTACAAAGCGTAACAAACTGATGCGAGGTCAAACACACGACGGGCAATAAACACACGGAAAGATAAATGGGCCCTTAAGGTGCACCGCGCTAGAGCTTCGCGCAGGCCGCGGGCCGAACCGTCCTCCGCGTCTGTCCGGGGAAAGTGTTTCGTTTTGGCTCGGGCTTCCCTTCTTTTTCAGAACAGCCGGACCGTGCGCTCGCTCGCTCGCGCGCGAATGTAGCGAACACGAGATAATAGCGAAGTCGTTAGCGATTATTTACAAGGAAATTCCAGACGATATTTATTATCGGTCGGGCTCATCTCGGCCACGCTATTTTCGCGCTGCGAGTATCGCGGGCCCCGATCGTATCGAACCCTTTGACCCCTCGCTCTCGATGCACGGGGGTGAAGTTTTAATTACCGCTCTCCGTCGACCGGCGGAGCCCCGGTCCACGAACGTTTCTTTGATTTAACGGTGGCGGAGCGCGATGGAATTCGCGGGATTTATGGGAACGGGGAGTCTAAGGGGGTTCTGTGGGTGAATCTGGATCGGGGTTTGTTTGAATAATGTGGGAAGTTGCGTGGTTTCGGCTTTTAAGTGTTGAGTCGATGTGTACACGGGAGTTTGTGGGAATGTTGGAGGTAACTGCGTTCGACGAGCATACACGTTATTTTAAAGTCGAAACGATAATTATTCTGTCGATGATAAATGATTTATTTTTTCAGATAAATATGTAGTTCCTCGTTTTGCTTTAGCTTTTCGTTGGAATATATTATAGGTGCGTTTGATCTTTGTTAGATGAGTGTACTGTTTATTATTTGATTTCATTACGAGCGTTATCAGAGATTTCTGAAATTAAATTCCACGGTTAATAAGTTAATTTGTTTATATTCGGGAGTGTTTAATTTTTTGTGGGAGAAGAAGCTTCTCTTAATCGGAATCGAATGGTAACGAGTTCGTGTTTATGAATTGTGTGAGGAAATAGATTTTTAAAGCTATCTAATTTTCAGTTAGTATGTATTCAAACTTCTAATATCGTCCAAAATTGAAAGTTGCTCATACGAAGTATATAAAATTATTATTCATAACTAAACAATTAACTACAATCTTGCTAAAGTCAATAACTATGACGTTAATCAAACATCTAATTTATCGACAGTATTTTGAAAATCTTGTTCATCCTTGCAATTGCAAAAACACACTTCAACGCTAGAACTACCAAGCGTTTAATACAATGAATATTAAACATAAATATTGATATTATAGTTATTATAAACATATTATAAATATTGACTATAATCCTTATAAAAATTGTAATAATAAATGTTCCCAGTTTCGTTATATATTTACAATAATATTCAAATAAAACTACTTCTAAAATCACTTCAGATATTTAACCCTTTGCGGACGAATGTCGACATTTCGGTGAAATGAAATGTTGATGTTTCGAAGACAAAGTCACCAACGAACGATTTAATTATTCAAACAGCAAGAGATCAGCACGTACTTTCTGGCTTTTCTATTATTTAAGCAATTGGTATATAATTTTGCTTCGTCTGCTGAAAGTTTTGTATATTTCAAAGAATCTTCGTCCGCAGAGGGTTGATACTTCTAAAATAACGACAAGCAAACTAAGATCAGCCATTCTGCGTGGCACTGTAGTTCTAATACCGATGCACTATAATAATAATGAATTATCTTTATGGTCCGAAAAATTATAAAAATGCTGGGAAGTTCTCCGAGCATGGTTGAAGACTCGCATAGAAGTGGTCGTGATGTTTACGCTCAAATTGGACGTTTGACGGAACGATATCGCCGCCTCGGACGCTTCGCGAGTTTCAAAGATGGTGCCCGAGATCGCCCTGAGCCATAAGTGACTTACGGAGCGTAACAAACTGACGCGAGTTTAAGCGCAGGACGGGCAATAAACACGCGGAAAGATAAATGGACCCCTGGGTCCAGCGAGCCTCTCTTGGGGAAAGTGTATCATTTCTAATAGATCATTCGGCTCGCACAGTTCGAAGTACATTGTACGGACGATCGGGAACGTAAAGTATAAAACATTAATGAAACGTAATATCGTATGTTCGTACAGTGAAAGTTTCTTGATTGGGAAAATCAAATATAATAAATATACGATTGTGCTAATGGTAATATTAGATAATATAATATTAATATACATGGATAATATTAATATTAATATTAGGTAATACAGCATTAATATAAATAGATAACGTTAATAGTAATATTAGATAATATATTATTAATATGCATAGACAATGTTAACATTAATATTAGATAATGTAATATTAATGTAAATATTAGATAATATTATTTTAAACTATATAGAACGTGATTCAACGACTATAAACAGGAAATTCTACAAATGAAATATTTGCTGTTCATTATCAATCTTCAATTTTAAGAATAATTGTAGACACAGCGTCAAATTATTTTCCATAAATTATTAACGACAAAGTTCTATCAACCATAATTTCGTGAAAAATCATAGAAGAAAGTGTTGAAGTTCATATTTTAGTTTTTAATGGAAGCACACCATGGAAAAAATAAATGTTTACGCTTCAATCAAATTCTTACTGCTACAATGTAATTAATGGTAAAACATTACGAACGACAAATTGCAACGTGTGAAAGCGGGAATGCGGCGCCTGACGCGGTATAGGTCTTTATGCAAATATATTTTTCTGCGCTACTTTGCATAAATTAGAATTAAGCGGAATCGTTGGGAATAAAATCGAATTCTAATTAGGAATTCAGCACGGTAGCGTGCACTGTAAATCCGTGATATCCGTGCACTATAAAAATTCCTGGGAGTCGAGTAGTATTTATGCCTCTTAAATTCTGTTTTAAATCTTCACGAGTCTGGCACGTTATCATAAGGCACAAAGGGTTAATAAATTTATATAAACGGATATTAGATACCAGAAAAAGTTTGTTTTCTTGTTAGCAATGAATTGATGTCCGATTTCAATCAGTATTCCGCTAATAATTTAATGAATAAAATTAGTATTGGCAGTAACTTATGTTTATATTCACAAACCTACATGTTCAATTAACATTACACTTATTGTCTTTATCAAGATTGTAGTTGACTCTTCAGTTATGAATAATAAAATTATTTTACAAAAACATCTGTATATCAACGTTGACTGAACCTCTTGTCTACTGTTAGCCCCTGAAAGCAATTTAAAAATTTAGTTTTGGTATACTGTTATCGCTAGTAAACGCCCGTAAAGTACTGACAGTAATTGTAGCAAAGCTTAGATCAGACGTAAATAAATTCTAATTCAACAATTACATCTTCCGTCAGTCATATATTATATAAATGTGATCATTTTATATTCGTTTAATTCAGTTCAATTCAGTGTTTTCGTGGTTTCGATACACTTTCTTAGGGATGCGTGCCAACGAAAAACTCTGTCACTGCTAAAGGGTTAAGAACCCGCGCGAATTTTTTCTGGTGCCTAATATTAATCAAGCGAAAGTACACTGGAATAACCAGAAACAATTTTTGTTGCAGATGCCACAGACAGTACCCTCCGCAGCCGGCTATTCGCCGTCTTTCGATTACAGCACATTCCAGTTCGATCTGTCCCTTCTTTCGGATGATTATGGCGCCACGAGTGCACAGAACACGTTGAAACCAGCGCAAATCAAACAAGAAGCACAATCGCCGCGTCCTGGCTCACCTATCACCACTTACTCGAGTCCACTGTATCCAGGTGCCGGTGGTGAACTGCCACTGTCCCCTAATTACTCGTACGAAGGTTCACCGGGGTACCCGACGAGTCCTTACTACGTTCCCAGGAGTCCTCAGAGCGCACAGTTCTACCCGACAAGCCCGGAACCGTCAGCGAAACAACCAGTCAAGAGGGAAAAAAGCCTCGACCTACTGGCCATCCTACAAGAATCCAGGTAAACCTTGTTCTCTTTTTGTACAGTTCAATTCTTTTGGTGCATTGTTTTGTTTTCGAGGCAATAGCCGCACACTTTTAACTTTAACCCTTAGCACTCCAGATGGTTTTGTAATCTATCAGCAACTGCAACTAATTTTTATAGTATCCCTAGTGAAAACTACAAATGCTATAACAATTCCTTCGATCTTTTATTTTCCTTCTCAGTAGAAAATTTGGATGTGTGGAAAATCTAATAATTTCAGGGTAGTTTCTTTGATTCATTAAAATATTCAATATTACAACTGGTGCAATATTGGAGCCTACAGAGTTCAAAGGGTTAAAATCGTGCCCAGAAATGCAGTTTTGTTCTAATTGTTTGCTTTGACTCGTTCAGGTCATGGAAAGTCGTACATAAAATCAATTTACATGTTATCTAGACTGTTACGTCATTCTTGTTCAATGTGTTACTGAAGAATAAACAAATAAATGAAGTAGAAAAGAAATTTTGATCTTTTTGTTCTCTGTATACTCTAATTAACTTTGCAATACGTCTGTAATTTAAAAGTATCGTACGAAATATACGTTTGTCGTCGGAAGTGACAAGTCATTCAAATTTAGATTCATAATATCTGATTTTTTACGTGATCTCGGTACACTGAATTGCCAATAACCGGAAAACAAAAACCGCGGATAATCAAAGTCCGGTTAATTAAGGCCCCACCGCACTCTTTTCAATTAAATTGGAATTCGCAATTGCAATGGCCGAGACAAATATAAAGTGTACATAAATACTACGTGTGGAGAAATTTGATTTACTTGAAATTTCATCAATTAAGCTTTAATGTATAAATAATTATACTTCTTCGATGAAATTATAATACATTCTCCAGCTCGTAAAATGGCACTAAAATGGTTCTCCATATTTCTTTCGAAGGTCGTATTATACGCATGCACCGTTATGTTTAATGCTTATAGTAACATTATTTTATTAAAAAACAGTTGATCTGTTTTTACAAGTAGAACCTATTCTGTGAGTTATGAATTCACAATACTGTTCCATTCGAGATTACGTATTATTATCTTTGTTTTTGCATTCTGTTCCCTATATAAACATTTCTCGTGTGTTTTTGTATACAGCTGATCAATTAAATTAAATTGCTTTAACTTTTATATCCTGAGAATAATTTCAAGCAACAACAGAATTCGATGTATCCATATACAGATATACAGCATGAAAGTAAATACATACAAGAAGACATAAAACATAAATAGGCCACTATACATAATTCAGTATACAACTAAAGACAATTGAAAACACGCACATTTGACTAAATGAAATTGTGCCGTCTCACCCGGAATTACCCTAATAATGAAAATAATGATTTCAAGTCTTAGCCCTTAAACATTGTCTTTAAAGAAGACCCGATAATTGTTGCCTGGCTAAACGGTAATCTAAGGACTCCTTCGGCTCCAAAGAAAAACTTCTAGAAAAGATGAATATTTTTATTCATTCAATTAATGTAAAATCAATTTTTCCGGAAAACGGATTTTCTGGAAAATCAATCGAATCAACAAACCTCTCTTTCTCTCTTTCGCTATGCTCTCTCTATACGCTCTTTCACGCTCGCTCCCTGACGTTCGACTATCACTCTCTCCCACAGTCGCGTTCGTTCCGCGGATCATTCATACTCACGGATTACGACAAACACGCATTCACACACGCACGCACACTGATACATCTCGCGGGTCACGACTAGGTGCCATCGACCCAACGACCGGGGCACGATCGTTTTCGGCCGTTAGACGTCTTTCGCCTAACCATCGTGAACTATCGTGTCGATGACCGCTTAGTCACAACACACTGCCAACACGCATTCTCATTCACTCTTGCGCTTCTCTAACAACCTCTCTCTCTCAGACATAATAACATTGTCTCTCGTCCTGTATTAACCCTTTGCGGACGAAGATTCTTTGAAATGTACAGAACCTTCAAGGGATAAAGATAAATTATATACCAATTGCTTAATTAACCCTCTATGGGCCGAATTTTTGTTCGTGATTATAACAAAATGTATGCAGGACAAAATTAATAAATATCCTCATATGAATACGAATCAACAATGTACTCAATAGTTTCAATAATTTCATCAAACGAGTATATTTTGTAACTTTCAAGTTACAATGACGTTAAACTTTCACGCCTGAGCGTATAAAAGTTTAAGTTAACTGATTACTTAATTTTACTCACCACTTTGAGTGCAAAATGAAATAAATCAACAAGATTCCAATACACTGACGTGTGACTTCAAAATTACAAGGGCCTACAGAGGGTTAATAGAAAAAAGAGAAGTAATTAAAGGATTTGTCTGCGACTTAGTCTTCCAAATATGAACATTTCGTCTCGTCAAAATGTCGACATTCGTCCGCAAAGAGTTAACCCTTTATACTCGATAGGGTGTGGTCCTCAATTGAACACAGCAGAATTATAAAATAAAAAATTCAACATAAAATTTTGAATAATGTATTAACACATGAAACATAGAAATAAAACAATTCTGCCCCATAATGTATGCAAGATGTTTCTTTATGTAAGTTGCGAATAATATTGCTAATATTTCGTGAGAAAATAATGAATGTTTGTAATGAAAAATATCGTCGAGTGCAAAGGGTTAATATATCGATTTTATGCTGGCAGCTTCCCAGCCCACTGGTTCGCATTTCACTGATATTGAACTTTGCAATTCAACCATTTACCACGTTGAATGCCGTGGGGGTCACCGGTGACCCCGAACCAAAGCGAATTACTATAGTTCACTCAGTTAAACGATGATCATTTGAAAACATTTCTATATTCTAAATAATGCTGCCTAATGCGATGACATTCGGCTAGACGAGCGTGCGATAACTTTTGCAAAACTATTTTTGCTTTATGAAATCGTACGGCGTTCAACGTGTTAACTGCGTTTGACGCGTATAAACGTCATCTTAAAGCTTGAAATGATACTAATTCTTTCAACAATGAATTCTTTATTTCTTCAGATAAACACGTTATTCTCCTTTGTTTTGCTTTAAATATGTTTTCTTAAAAATATCTTCATTAAATTATACCCTAGGTACATTCGTCCTGCGTGTGACGAGTACACACTTCATGTTTTGATTCTATTGCGCGCAAAATACATTCTTACTTAACCAAAACCCAAACAAGACTGAACTTTCCATTCGGGCCATTTGGTATTCTCATTGTAAAACGAACAAATTTTCAATAATCTATTGCGAAGTCAATATTATTCTAAAAAGATACTATTCCAACAATTGTAACTCACAGGTCAAGAGCAAAATAATTGAATCGAAAGTGTTCGAAAATCGATCCAGCATGGAACGTGTTAAAGCCGATGCCAATTGGAGGTTAAAGGTTAATCCCTTGCCATACAATGACGAGTGAGACTCGTGATGAAGATTTCTAGATTAATTCAACAAAACTCAACGTTGCTTATTCCCCAATAGCTCAAAGCAAAAAGCTATTTTGCTATTATCAATGTATTATCTTCAAATGAAATTTCCACCTAAAATAGATCAGGAAATTTTACATTTCTCCCAGGTTGTAAAATGCTAAACGAGCTCAGTAGCGAAAGTAAATAATACGTCAAGGGATTAGGCATCATCAAAGAAATAACGTTAAGCCATCCAAATGATCCACCCCCGATGTCTTTGATTGCAGACTCTTGGCCGAGAGTCTGGGTTACCGAGAGGACTCGACCGACTGCACAGTGCCGTGCACACCGCCCAGAACGGAAGAGGACATCTACAACAGCCTTGACGCGGACTTCTTCGCTAAAAAGGAAGATGCCGCAGTCCAAGCGCACCCGTTGCTGAAGGAAATCCTGTTCAAGGAGGAGCCGCGGTCCAGCTGCAGCGGCAACACCAGCAACACAGTGACCAGCAACTCCTCCGCGTCCACGTTGACGTCCTCCTCGTCGACCGCGTCCTCCTCGCCCGACCCGGTCGAGCTCGAGAACAGCTCCCCGCTGAGGAACCTACTGTTCAAGGGCGCTAGGAAGGATTTCGCGGACGCAGCGAGAACAAATGTACTGAAACTTGAGAGAACAGAAGACGAGGCCAGAAATCCGCTGCAGAAGGAGGAGGAGCTGTTCAAGGACGGGCAGAAGAGCGACCATCAGTTGCTCAGGGAAGTTCTGAGGGATACCAGCTTCCAAAAAAAGTACAACCTGAGACCCGTGGATCTTGGCAACGTCGGCACCGGGTTCGTCGAGGACATGGAGCCCGGCGAGTGCGTCGGAGACCTGACCAGGGAACAAATCGAGCCTGTTCTCAGCCTAGCCATCCAACAGCTGCAGAAAGACTTTGATAATACATGCGTGGCGCTGGGCATTCATCCGGGTGAGTAACTGCCACCGCGATCTCTTTATGCTTTCAGTTTTCTTTTTTTTCTCTCTACTTAACCCGTTCGCTACTGTCGTTTGTCCCTGTGACGATACTCTGTTGACGCTGGAACTGCCGAGCAATTAGAAGGAGTTATTTATCATTTGTTCTATCGAAATTGGGACGGTGTGTTTGTTGAAATTTGACGAGTCGCTTATTCTTGTATGTCGTGAAATGTATAAATTTGTTTGTGTACTTTTGTAATTAAAGTGATTGGTTAGTTGAAGCTTTTTGAATCAGTGAGTTTGATCTATTTGGTAGTTCTAATGGTAATGCTAGGTTTGAACGCGTCAATTTCACGCGTATTGAAGTTTGTAAATATTGTTTGGTCATTTATATGAAGTACAGTGAATAAGTGAAATTAGTAGTGAACGTGTTGAACCCTCAGGAACCGAAGGAATTCACTCGTCATGCAATAGTCATTGAAACTATGATTCTATTGCTCTATTGTAATTATGTCTCCATATAAATTAATATAATTTTGTGAACAATTTTGTAAGTCATTGTCTCGTACTAACACCAATAAAACGTAGAACACAATGTGTTCGTGCAACATTGAGGGGTCACTCAAAGGAAACACTTTATCTGAGGATACCGATATGAATAAGTGAAAGAAAGTGGATTCTCCGGAAATGAATTTCGGTTTTTGCTCCTGATATCTCAAGTTACGTAAATTCGCTTGAAATGTATTTATTTAATTAAAATTAAGGATACAGTTAATACACTTTTCTTAATGCGACGATGAAATTTGTGTTTCACCATTCCATTAGAACAATTCGAGACCATAGAATTGATAGCTTCCTCAAAGAGCAATCTGAGTCGTCTTTCTTTTTGAGATCTTTGATCGTTGAAACCAATTATAAAGAAAAACTAATTACATGAATTCGTTTCGTTGTTATGTCATGAAGTAAAATCGTTAAGACGATTATTTATTATAGTGTGCAATGAATGTACTTACTCGGTTACATTTGTGACATTTTTAAGATAATTGTCCAAGTGTTGCCTTTTCATTTAAAAGGTATGTCTTTTTCTTTAACATTGTTGCGCTAATTAGCCATGATTTTCTTGGTAATCAACGTTCCAGTTACGCGTTTATATCACAAGATATGAAGAAACGGATAGAGCCTTCCACTTACTCACATAAGAAGACATTAAATATGACCTTACTTCGTAATTACTTTGCTTATTTCACAAATATGAAACAAAATATTTATTATTTATTTCTCAGTATTTTAAATTCAATTCATTATATATAATCCTTACCATTCCGAATTCTTGTTTTATACATGTATCATAACATAATAAATTCCAAATAACCACTGTGGAACAATCCAATTTTAATAAACGAGTGTATCATTAATAAAAAATTAAAGAACTGTGTTACATGTTGAGACACAGAATTAACGAAATAAACACAAATATTAAAACACAAAAAACACAAATATTAAGGTACAAGAAATGCAAACATAAGGTAACAGTTATGAATCAGACGATAATAAACAGTAAATAATGCAAATTATTTGACGTTCCGACGTGCCAACGTTTTAACGTTTGACAGGTTACGTGAACCTATGGAAATTTATCCCTGAAATTAACCTGACTAATATTTTACGTAGTAGCAGCAATTTCTGCGCCTCTTATATTCCTTAACACAAAAATATTAATTATATTCGATACCTCGACTCGTAGGACACACTACAAACGAACTTAAAACAAACAAAAATCCTACTATTTTGTCATTAACACCAAAACTACCGAGCAGTTAAATTGATTTTTTGAAATTTCTGTGTAACAACTCTGTAAGACTATAATTGATTCACAATTCATTTTGCATGGTGCTAAATCAATTTCTTTAACACCAAACGTACCAGCACTTTATATTTATCTATTCCCACTCTAACCAGCTGAACAATTACAAAATAAACATAGGCAAATTAGACGATCAATTTTTTTAGTAGAAACTTGAACAAAAGAAAAAACAAAAATTGCTAAACCAATTAAACAATGTAAGAATATAAAGTTAAATTGTCGAAAACACAAAATTTTGAATCAAATTTTAAAACCGGTCATTCGACTAGGTACGATACATCTACTGTTAATAATTTCTCAGAGAAACATTTGTTATCTTTTTAATATTTACAAGAACAAGCAGGTCATTTTAACATTGGTAGTTTCATTGTTGATATGCAACAATCATGTTCCTCTTAGGAACCCGTAATTTAACAAAATATAACTACAATACAATTACCTAATAACAAAGTGATCCTTACAATTGTATTAAAACCACGTGGCAACTTACAATGCCCTTTGAATACGGAAGAAAAAAATTGTTTCGCATACCGTTAGGGAAGTTAATGGCTACTGAACAGATCGTGTAACAATAAATTTATAAATCGTGAATGTACGGTTCTCGCTGGTATATAATAAGAAGGTGCGTGAGTGTCCATTAGACACTTAGGCCTTCTTGCTACCTTGCCGCGGGCAATACTTCGACGTTATCTTCGTGAACGTAGGAGCGACCGGTTCGACTATTAGTCCGCGCCATGATGTCATGCTCGGAATAAGTTACGAAGTCACATCGTGCTCTCGTGAGTAGTTACGAAATTTCGAGGCTTCGCTCAAGGTCACCGGCTATGCTTCCGCTACATTTCTAATTTTCCTCGACAGTTAAAGCTGTTTGTATTACGGCTCACGTGATCATCGTTGTGTCATGAAGGCAACGGTCTGCACTGAATGTTCAGGAGAGAAAAAATTGATTTGACTCTGCTGATAGAAAGTTCGGTTACGGAATCGAAAGTGGTAGCGGAAATTGGGCGTGGTGAAATCTGACCGTTGGTCTTTTGAATGTCTCGCCTTATGTTTTACCATTTAGTTATATTAAAGTAATGAGGTTTTAACTTGATCCTTAACAATATGAAGTGTCATAAATTTTTCACTGCAAAACTTGCATTAGTATTACATGTTTCAACCGTAGTTTTATATGACGCTTTACTAGTTTATTTGAGAACATATGAGAAGGATTTGAAGTGTTATGTACACCTCTCGCTAATTTATTTGTGAAAAGGTGCGTGCTCTATTTAATTCAACAATCTCAACTTATTTTATCCTCACAACTTTACATCCAAATGATTGCATTAGTAGCAATATAATTTTATTCAGATATTACGAAAAGAATTGATTAGACATTGAAAATATTAAACTATTAAGAGAAGAATTTACTTGAATGTCAACGAAATGTTGAGTAAATAAATTCGTGAAGAATTAACATTCGAAGACAAAAATGAACGATGTCTGAACACGGTTCTCTCATATATCCAGATTAATAACGTTTCAAAATTGGTATTTCCATATTCCACTGGAGGAAAATTTTCAAGGAATATACAATATTCACGAAGAGCAAAACTAAAAAGGAAACTTTCCAAGGAATATTAAAATACGACTGTTCGAATGGTCCTGTTGTTGCAGAACCACGACGTTGGAGTGCAGCGGACGTAGCCGCCTGGATACAATGGGCCAGGAGGCAATTGCAGTTGCCCTCGGTGCCATTGGAGAGCTTCAACGTCGACGGTGCAACGTTGACGTCACTCACGGAGGAAGAATTCTGTCAGCGTGCACCTCAGGTGAGTACAATTCGATTCCTCCCCCCGATGATACAGTGACACAATGCAGCACGCCTATGGCTTCCGTCGCGCGGTTGCTCGGGTCCACTCATTAAAATCGGTTAGCGCACGAGTCGCACTTTCGAGGAGTACCGTTAGGCCACGTCCACATCTGTGCAACGCCGTGCCACGCACGGATCTAAAGTCACTTGAAAGGTTCGATTTCACGAGGAGATGCGCACCGGAGGAACCGACGATCCGCCGATATTCGATACTCGAGCCTCGTGTAAGCAGGGCAGAAAGAAATCGAAAGGTGTACGAGTTTGGTGTACAGTTGGTTATGAAAGTTGATGTACACGTTGGTGGAGAACTTTCGGATATTTGAAATATTCATTTAAAGTTTTTGGAATTTTGAAACTTTATTTGAAAAATATTTTGTTTATTGTAATTACTTATAATCTTTAATGTTGTAAATAATATCATTCATAATTTGTCATTTTCGTTTCAAATTTTCAAATATTTAACTCGAAAAGTGAGTGTTCTCAACATTTCACGAATACTTGGTCGTTTATTAGTTGCATGACGAATTAATTGAAAGTTAAGGGGAAATCAGTATATACTTTAATTTAGAATTTCTGCGATTTGCTTGTATGCTCTTTCGTATTCAAGTATTCCCATGTATACTTGTTGATTTAATCCTAATTTTTATAATATAATAATGTTGCTGTGTCTACAGCAATAACAAATTTGATAACATTGATGAAATAATAAATATATTAATATTTTATAAACATAGCACTTTCACTCTACGACTTAAATTTTAACCATTCAATAAGTTCATATAGATTTGAACTACTTAGAATCTGTAATAAAATTCTCCGATTAACTGAATATCTATATAAACCATCTGGTAAACAAAATTATACTTCAAATTCACAAAGAATTCCCAAATTTGACTCTTCCAATATTCCTAGGCTACTCTTTCGATGGAATTCACAGATATTACGCAACGTTGTCGAAGCCACTGCGACAATCATTCGCGTCGGGTTTTAACGAAGCAATTAGTCCCTGCAATTTCGTGGTGTTTTAATAAATTACTGGTGCAAGTGATCTATGGCAGGATGATTGCCGTTAACGAACACATAGCGATATACGTTCACGACGACAATCACGAATTTCTTTGGTTAATTACTTCGACTCGGGTTTGACCTCCGATTCGAAACGGCATTTAGTTCAAGTTGAAAGGTGAACTGTGACACAATTTAATTACCGACGACAGCGAGGGACGAAGGTACGTCGTACCTTTCAAATGTTACGCGCCCACCGAACGGAAATGATAATTAAAACGGTATAAGTGATTCCGCTTTTTGCGGGTAACTGTTCCAATTAGACGGTTCCATTGAAAACGATTGGAACAGGAACATCGTGCCACGAGACAGTGAATTTAGATTTGTTTACGATCGACGAAGTGTATAATTGCAGAAGGCAAGTTGTAAATGGATCATGATAGCCGTGCACCATATTCTGGCTCGTTATCTGCAATGTCGCCGTTGCCGACGTTTTTCTAGGAACGTTATCTCGCATTCTAGCAGGAATTTATAACTGATTTTGTTTTTTAGCGTTATCGCTAATGAAACTGCATGTTCGTAGATAGTGCAACTGCGACTATGTACTACCAGGTAGCAAGATCGTTGCAACGTAACTGAATTTTGCTGTACATTAATGGCAGTAGTAAATTGACTACAGTAACCTCATTTCTATTTTTAATTTTCGGACAGTTCTGGGATGACTAGGTACATCTATTAAGTAAAATTTTTATTAAATGCTTCATTGGAGAGACATCTGGGAAAGTTAGAGAAATTTTTTAAATAGCAGATAGAAGATTAAGGTCTTTGCAATATGAAAGTCATTTTTTCATTAAACATTTTTGTATCCTTAATAAGAGAAATCAGTTTAATTTAACAATTTCAACATGATAATTACAATTAATTACATTCCTTTCATATAATAAAATTTGTTACATAATCAATTTTTCATATAATCAAATTGTGTATTATAAATTGATTGTAAATTTTATCGACTCACACTACAAATATTGTAGCACACAGAATTTTCCAAAATAGAATGATCAAAAGCTTGATCAGTTTTAGGAGTCTTTTTATTTTATCTGGGACGCGATAGAGTACAGAAGCCTTATTAGAGTAAAGACATTTCTCTTTGATTCCAGTTTCTCTGAATTGCCGCATAGAGATCCGCAGTCTACTTCTAAGAAATTCAATGTTCGAATACTTTTCTACATTTCTGAAACTTATATCAACGACAGCATTGAAACACGCGCAAAAGTCCTACTAGAAAATCTCTCGCGACCTAGCACGCTCGCAGTTATTGTAAAAAAACAAAAAGAAAAAATGTCCCAATTGGTGACAGAACCGGACCACTCTCCCACAAATTGCCCAGTTGGAATCGTGGACTTTCCCAAAGGAAACTGGTCAACCAAGGAAGCTTGGAAAACGCATTCCTAACGCGGAACGAATCGAACGAGTGATGACAGAAGTAAAAGGGTTCCGCTTGTAACGCAGCTAATAAAATGTGTTTGTTGAGCATTAAATCTTACGCCTCAAATGTACCGTGACGAGCATGCGACGACCGCGATATCTTCAGACCGATGGATACATTAGCATGCAAAATATTCCCACTATTTTTTTATCGATTTTTTCAAATTTCTTTTTCAGCTGCACGTTTCAACTTCGTGTATTTTATATACATAGATAAATTGTGGAACGTTCATTAGCACGTTGACTGCCACGGAAAACTTCAGAGTTTCATGTATCGCTTATTCTTTTGTAGCAAAGATAAACAGGAACGATTACTTTTTTTTGGTATCGCAATTATTAAGTTAGGCTGTTATCTAGTTATTTACGCTATTGAAAATTTTCATTCGACGTCAGTTCCCTGACAAATTATAATTGTTTTCAAGTAATTTGGAAGCTCCGGTCATCGGTGACAATCTTGGCAGTCAACGTGTTAAATATACATTTAAAATAGTTTTATAGTCCAATTCGTTTTTGTATTCACTGGAGAATTTTCAGAAAACTCAATTGCGCGAACGGCGATTTTCAATGAAATCAACGTATATCAATGTATATAAAAAAAACTGAAATATGTTGTTACGCAGTATACTTTAAGTGGATAATCAGTTCCGATGAAATGTAACAGTTTTTTCAATGCTGTGGTAATTAGCGAAGTTACATAGCCAGTTGCCTTTATATAAAAACGGGATTTCTCATTACCAGTGCGCAACGTCTTAAGTAATAAATAATGTATCCAAACGTTGGTGGCCGCTAATGACTTTACCGTTAATGTGGCCACCTTAAAACGCACTCAAATATAAAATCAAAAACGAAACAAAATTAAGAAGAACAAGAGGAGGAAAGAAATCGAAGTAAACAGAGAAGCCCGGGCCCGTTCGATAAAGAAACTAATGGCGCGACTCACTCGAGAAACGCTCAAGTGGACAAGGTCCGGTGAAAGTGAATTTCCTGGAAATCGTCGTGCGTCCACGTTCTTTCCTCGTAGAGCCCGCGCTCCACGGGAGGGACGGCGTGAGTAAGCAGCCGGCGTAATAATACGGTTCGCGCCGCTTAACGGAACCAGGATTCTCCCGATACCTTTCGTGCATCGCGCGGAGTACATCGTTTTAGGCCGCGATTGCAAGATTTCTTCGCTATTGAATAGACCAGGGGTGGGCAGGCATGAGGTCAATGAAAGCTGCATGCCAGTTTTTCGTACAGTGGCGTTCAAAAGTTACCAGTCAGATTGTTTCTGGTACTTTTCTTACACAATAAACAGTTTAAGAACTTTTTGATATTATGACATGTAAAGGGTATATCGCGCGAGAGGGTACTCTGAAAAAATCAACACCATTCTTTATACATATTTTCTTAGAAATAATTCAGCTGTTCGAGAGTGTTCGGCCAGAATGTTTGACACTTTGATGTTCACTTTGAAATCGGTAATGGACAAGAAAAGCAATTCTTCTTTTTTGATAGTTATGATTCTTGGGGAGTTCGATCAAGGATCTAACTCAGAATAGAATATTATTTCAGAATATTATTATTGTTTTTTTATTTATAATACTAAGAACATAAGACGGCCGTTACCGTCATTTGCACCTACATTCACACCTATATTTACGAGTATTGGACGGCTATAGACGACATTTACGTTAACGTGTTAATAAAGAAAATAATGCTTGTTTTCTGCTATGATAATAATTTAATGTATAGTATTTAACATATTACACTTAGTATCTTGTGGCCATACCCTTTGCATTAATGACAGCGATGTGGCGTGGAATCAATTCCAAAAACGATGTGGCCGGAAACTTTTGAACGCCACTGTATATTGTTAGAGCCACGCTATATTATTCAATACTAGTTTCACGGAACGTGTTAATTTGACAAATGTCGAATTTTATAAACATTCCTTGGTAAATGTTTACGTCGATTTTGATTGATGCAATTACACGAAGATGTTTCTCAATAATATTGGGTCATATATTCAGCTACTATGTTTCATTTGGCGTTTTGGTGAGATGAAACGTTCATATTCGGAAGACTAAGTCGCAGGCAAATGATTTATTTACTCGGACAGCAAGAGATTAGCATGTAGTTTCTGTTTTTGCTATTATTGAACCAATTAATATATAATTTAGCTTCATCTGTTGAAGGTTTTGTACATTTCAAAGAATCTTCGTCCGCGAAGGGTTAAAGTTGAGGGTTGAAAATATATTTTTTACAATATCTCCGAAACTAGGGGATGCAGAAAAGAAATCTACATTGTTTATTTTCAAGCGATCGATTTAATAAGAAAATTTCTTTCCTACGTGCCCTAGTTTTAGATATATAGAAAATATATTTTCAACTCTCTTCTTTGAGGGGTGTTTTTACTCGTTCAAAGTGGACGTTGGCAGATAAGAAAAAATACGAGTCAAATATTTTCTTGAGAACAATGTCTCGCATAAGTTTCTTTAAAATCGGCGTGTGCTGGCTGAAAAGGTTCCCTTGTAAGAGCCGCATTCGCCCACCGTTGGAATAGACCGTTACCAGGACCGAGTCTCAAAGGCGACGCAACCGCCGACATTTCGAGTCGCGCATGAATGCAAATGCTCGGCTTCAATGTTTACAGGCGTCCATTTGTCTTCCCGTAGAGATTAGCGAAACCGAGGGGACCCAACGCCGTTTCACTCGGATTTTCTTACAGGATAAAACTCGCCTCTTCTTTCCCCATTTTTTCGTTTTTTAATTTCCTGCTCGCGCAGAAACGGTACTTAATTCTTGTTATCTCGTTTCATACGTTTCGCTGCCGGCACGGAGATGCAGATTTATGTTTGGTCGCATGTAACTGATGGCTTTCGAGCGGTTAACGCGGAGATAACTTTATACGCGGGTTTAAAGACCGGAGCAAACAGGCGTCGGTGTGTTGCATACGATTTTCCGTGAACGGCTCCGCGGCGGGCTCGTATGTTACATCGTCGCGTATAGGTTAACCATTGAACGGTGTTTGATGAGTCCACGTCGGTTACTTTCGATTGAGTAAATAAACAAGGAATTTCGTAATGAACTTTCGCAATGAACTATTTAGAATAGCATAAAATATAACAGAATATTTTCTTACGCGGTAGATAAACCTATTGCCTCTTTGATTGATTTAGTCTAGTGCATATAAATATTTGAAAAGACAAAAAATGTAAAATAATGTTTTTTTACTCGGTAGTTAAAGTTATTACTCGTTGCATCACTTTTTACGTGAATATTCTTAAGATGTCAACCCTTTAACGGTGTTTGATGCGTATATGGTTGCTTACGACTGTGTTTGTGTAAACAAGGAAGTTTGTAATGAAATTTCGCAATTAAATATTTAAAATAGCATAAAATATAATATGATGTTCTCTTGCGCAGCAAATATAGCTTTGCCCATTCGATTCATTAATTCGACCGAAAGAAATACATCTTACAAGTTTTACGAAAATTTCAATGTTTGTAGTGGAAATTATTTAATTTCTTCACCTGTCAAGCACACTCGTTATTATGCAACAATTGGTCACTTTCTCGTGGCGAGTATCCATGTCCAAAAGGACAGTTCGTATCAAGCTGTACATTTCTTGAAATCATATTTAATCTATTTCTCTCTATAGCTAATAATATAAACATAAACCAAGACAATAATCCTACGCAGTAATTCACCATGAACCAAGAGAATAATCCTATACAATAATTTTCCACAAACGCCATACTTCTCATATCCACCTTTCCACAAAGCAACACGCCGAATCCCATCAAAGTCGCCACCCCATTCAAAACTTGAAAGAATCTGAAACCATCGTCTCCCTACCTCGAAGCATTTCTCTCCACCTTAATTACCATAAAAATATTTCCAAAATTGAATTCAACTATTAAAATCCCCGATGATTCGGGAAAAAATTGATTCACGCTCAGAATCGGCAACGGCGGCCGCTAATTAAGTATTCGCGACGTCGAAGCGTTCTCAGCTCGACACCCAAAAAACTTCAGTCTTCATTAACGGCTCCGGTCGATTCGAGAAAAGGGATAATAACTCCTGCGGTAATGTATCGGCCAGGTTCGTTCGAGACTCGACTCGATAATGGTCACGATCCATGATGAGACGGGGCGCAGAATTTTGCAATGCAAAAGTCGACGAGGAGTAACGGTCTAGTTCGTAGCACAGAAACCCGCGGTCCCGATACGTGTGTATCGGGACGATCTCTGTCTCTTGGAATCGTATATACGTACGGAACGCAATAGAAATTAATGGCGAGCGAGCGAGTGAACGAAGTGACTGGCCGCACCGGCGCAGGGGGTTAGGTTAGTCATGCATAATGGATTCAGCTTTACGTCTTGTAATTGGATAATTATACTACGCCGCGCGCTGCGGCAGCCTGGCCAACGTAAAATCATGAACAGGCTCACGGTTATGCGCTATCTGTAATTTCGTAGATTCTTCCCTCGTTTGCGCGGCCTTCGATTGGATCCTCTTCGCTATATATCCATTCGTGACAAGCGAATCGCCGCGCTACACCTTTCAAATACCTCCGTGAATATCGTCTGCTTATTCAAAGGGGGCACCTTGTTCGATTCTATTTCGTTTGACCCTTGCGACTGCACGTCGAGGCTGTATTTGACATTTGATTTGACTGTTTGGATAGTTGCCTTGGGTGTCTTGTTGTGAACGGATGGGAATCGTTTGTTTTATGGTGAGAACGAGCTTGCTTTTGGTTCTTTGACGTGTTAACTGTGGAATTTCATTTGGAAAATCTTTAATGATTGTAATGAAATTAATTGATGAGGTGGACACTCGTATAACGTGGACTAGATAATAATGTATTATGAGGAGAAGCTCGAAACGACGATCGAAAGCTGATTGAACCCCTTGCTGTATGATTTCTTTTTGAACCCTGATCAATCTAACAACTTTGTTATTAATAATGTATTGACAATAAGAGAAAATTCCAATCTTATTCTACGTCAACGTGTGCTCAAACAAATAGAACAATATTTATGTTTGTTAAATTCTATTTGAAATCTTCACCACGAGTCTAACACGATATTGTAGGACAAGGCGTTAAAGCTAAATGGAGAAGAATTAACGTGTTTTTCTGAAGTCATAAATAATTGATCGCTGAAAGAATTAGTATCAATTTGAATTTAAGACGACGTGTATACTCGTCGAACACAATTAACTGGTTAAGTAAACTTTTGGTAGAAAAGGGATGTTTGTGATTTTGATCATATTTTAGAGTAAGGATTGAATGTTAATGAACGTAACAGTTGAATTAGTACATAGGAGACTAATGAATTAAGTATTCTAATTGGTAATTTTTAACGACCACAATATCATTTTATTTTGTGGAGACAAGTTATATTAAAAATTTTTAAGTCTTTTCCAAACATTTGATTGTTTAATGTAGAAATATTTTTTATTAGAAATATTGATTAATTGTTTATGAATTAATCGAGTTTTAAATTCTATAATAATACACGCAATATAATAATACTAAATAAATAAATTCTACAAAACAATATTAATGAATGTTTAAACAAATAGATATTATCAGTTTGTTATAATATATTTTAATTTTATAATCAGTATTGAAATATATGAATATTTTTATCGAATATAAATATCTAATATCGTTGGTTTTTCCAATTTCATACAATCGGTTCAGTCAGATTTTAAATGTAAAGTGAAATTCTCTAATGAATTTACAACAAAAAATACATTAAGCCCAGCATTTCCTTCATTGACCCGCGTATACCGGCTGTGGCATTTTTAAGTTATATGAACGAGGAACATTGCTTCCTTTCTATTTAATTAGTAATCGAATTTTTCTAGCCGATCGATGCGTAATTTTATTGCCCCATAAATTTTTGTTATAAAATAAACGATTTCATAAATACTTATCCCTCAACCTGACCTTATTGGTATTTGTCTAATCTTCTATTGAAGCATATAATCTAAAACTTTTATGTTAATTACACGCGCTGCGGAATACAACGACTAATCATTAATAAGCGAATTAAAAACTGGAATATCTTAGTCTTATATGTTTCCTTGTAGTTTTTAATAACATGAAAGAAACGACTAATACGTAACCACTACAAAGGTTACAGAAGTAATTAAACACCTTTAATACTTTATTTTGGATTCCACTCTTGAGATATATTTTTATGTTATCGTTTTTATGTGAATAAATTTATGTTTTATGCGATCATACCGATGTTTACGTTATAAGCCGTTTCAGTGTATTAGGCTTATGTTGATATTTTATTGACATATATCTTTTACTCTTCTATACTTATTTGATATTTACTTTCATTCTACAAATCAAAAAGTGTAATAAGGTATCGAATATTTCAATTAACTTCTTGACAAATTGAAATTCTAATATAATGTTTTACTATAATATCAAATCTACATTATTTCATTTATATTTAATTCATCTGTAGCAATAGCTTCATCTGTATTGTGTAAAAAGATATTATTTTATATTTTCTTTTTATTTCTTTTATTATTTTAAACGTTCAACAGCATAATTTAACACTTAGCCAACTGACTGTATTTATTTCTTTTGTTTCTCATTAAGTCTTAAGCTGATGATATTTGCAATTCAACAAATTGTTGCTCTTATGAAGTCCAAATTTTAGTAAAATCAATTGATTCAATACAGTAAAAGTTAACGAAGAAAGTTATAGTTCTTTTTGTGCTTGTTAATAAATTAATACTCGTCAAATACAGTTAAAAGGTTTACACCATCCAAATATTCGCGTGAAAACTATAACCCACTGCACCATATAACTCTCAACGTTTTATCCTTAACACGTTGACCGCCACGAGAATTTTCATCGGTTTGTATAATATTACTGACTCTTTCAGAACAAAGACAAATGGCATTGGAATTAATCATTAATAACTTGGTATCATAGTTCTTAACACTATTTCTACCGGAACTGTCAAAAGACAGTTTTTCAAATTTTGAATTAAAATTCGTTTCTCAGTTTAATCATGTTTCCTCAATTTAATTTTGGACATTTCCAATAGTTAATTTTACAATCGTTATTGTTATACAACTTAATCTTGTAAAATAATTGTAAGTTAAAATTTCAGTAGAAATAGTATTATCTTACACTGTTATTTAGTCACTTCTGTTACTGGTCATCACAATACTGCTCAAACTATTTCGTTACCAGTCGCAGGACAGTCTGTTCCTTTCCTCCCGATACTCGCATAAATCCTCCGATACCGATCTTACCGCTATCGAGATCCCTCATTGCTCTCGATCATAATTCATAAACCGGATAGGTTAGAGGAAAGATTGTTTTATGACTATCCGAGCAATAGGTACCGAACGGGCTTCACCTGAAACTTAACGCCGCTCGTCGAAAGTTACATAAACCCATAACCCGTGCAGTATTCGTGAATTACGAAGAAGTTATTAACAGGTTGACTGCCACTGTCATTACCGGCGATCAGTGCCTCTAAATTGCTCGAGAACGATTACAATAAGAGAATTGATGTCGAATAAAAATCTTGAATAACATAAGTAATTAGATAATCGAAGATCGTATTGGTGAATCATTTGAATTAGGTCTGGGTTGGTATTTATTTAACATTATAACACATTATTAATATTTTATTATTATCATTATTAGTACTGTTATTACTAATATTCCATTTCTCAGCGAGTACTGCGATACCAAATCATTAACACTACAATTACCGAGCGTTTAACCAGTTAACTGTGAAAATTAGTTTGAAAAATCTTTCATTCGCATAATAAAATCAAATAATAAAGTATACACTCGTAAACCGCAGGACAAATGCATCTATAATATATTCTAACGAAAAACCACAGCAAAACGAAGAAGAATTACACGTCTGTCTAAAAAAAAATAAAAAATCGATCGTTGAAAGAATTAATACTATTTTGCGTTTTAACCCTTCGCACTCGAAAGGTGACTCTACTCACCACACAATTTCACACAGTAAAACTACAAAATTTGATATTTAATATTACACTTCGTATAATGCATCAATTTGAGAAATATTGGAATAAAATAGCTTTGTTCCTCAATTCACAAAATATCGTCTTTATCTCATCCGAAAATGTTGAAATATTCCTAGTGAAAAACTTCCGAGTGCAGACTTAAGATGGCGCGTACACGTTTGTCTGTTTTCCTCATGTTTTACACATCTCTTTTGTATTTTCGAACTGTCCAACAATTTTTCGCTCGCGTGAAAATGTGCCGCGTGAACTGAGAGCCGAGTATAAATGAACGTTATTCCGAAAAGCTTCTTCGGCGCAGAATCAGCCGACGCGTATTTTATTCACGCATTATTCGCCCGTACGCTTCCCACGCGAGATTCACATCGTAAAAGATATTGCTAATTGGGTCTAATGCCGCCGAATGATTTCAGATTGCCGCTTGACCACGGCTCCCGCGGTATTAAGTCGTTCGGGAAATCGGAGTGCATGCGATGCAAATTGCATACCCGCGTTAACACGGAACGAGATCGTTCCTTGAAACGTTGCCCGACCGTTTTCGGATTTGATGCGACCAGGAGGGTACGGTCGAAATAAAGATGCGGGTTCAGGGCGTCCGTGTAATTTCGATTGATGATCATGTCGTGCTGTGGCAATGGGAACTCGGTTATCGATGCTCGGAAACGTTCCGGGAATCGGCTTCCCGTCGGATCGTTACTGCATCGGCTAGCACGACGAATTACGTAAATAACATTGAAATTCGATCATTTCTGTTTGCACTTTTGATTACGCGTGTGATACGATATAGGGTAAGGGGTCGACAAGTTTGCTATTAGTGTCAGCGATTCGTAAGTATCTCGGTTTCGTGTTTTGCATAGATTAGAATGGATTTTGAGGAAATTGTGGTTATTTCTTTTACTATATTTCAGAAATTTCTGTAAAACATTCGAACAATGGAAATCAATTTGTAATGTTAAGTAGCTAATTGTGTCAACTTGTAAGTTCAGGAAGAAAGAGATTGACTATTTTTATATATATTCTTTAAACATTTGCTATTTTTATTTATATATATTGGTATATATGCGATTATATCGTGTTCGATTTGAAATATACATTAAACATTATTGAACATATAGAAAATAATAAAAATATATATATATCTAAGAACTGTTTAATGTCTGATTGCTTAGCCCATTCGCTACCAGCAGTTCTTTCAATGACAGTCGCCGTGATTACAATATTTTATTAAATACAACATATCGTCTTTATAAAATACAAAGAATATTCAAGAAAAAATATCTTCAACTTTCTGTACATTATACTACGCGTTGCAATGCTAGATAAGAACACACGTAAATATAATTTACTCTTCGTTGCACAAGATATGAAATGTCGATCGTCACATATTTGTAACGGCCGTAATCCTATATTTTACATAATGAAAATGAAATTAATCCTATAGATATTGTTAGTAGAAATTATAAACTACAACGTTATATTTAGAAACTCATACCTCGTGTCAGTTTCATTTTTCTAATATTTTGTTTGAAAGATTTACTAGATTGAAGAAAATATTATAATTGAGGAGACCGTCACCGAAATAAGCGCTTGCAGCGAACGTGATAATGACAAGCTCAGGAATTTGGTCCTTCCGAATAGATTATCCACAGAATCGTTTATCCAGAAGAAGTTGTCTCCCAGTCAGTTCAAATCATCAACGTTCTACTTATAAATAATAATCTCTTGTACAATGCAAGAGTTCCAACAGGATTAAAATTCGTATGTAAACATACATTATATCGTGTCGGAAGTACCGTGTCCAATCATGATCGAGGCTCGCTCATTTGCTCATTAATATTCCTTTCAATTCCAACAGCTGTCCCCAAACATGTTCGTGAAACTCATAAATGTCCACGAAAAACGTGGTTTCTCCCATTTTTGTCGCATAGACCGAAGAAGAAAAGATTAAAACGGGATGTTACGACTTCTACTCCTCGCATTTATTATTTTCATTGCAAACTTCCTTCATTTGAAACATTCTTGAACGTTCGCGCGACGTTCGTTCTCTTTCTCCGCGTGCGCGGAAGTCGTAGACAGTGTTTCGAATGGTCCATCTTTGGAACATCTTGTCCAATAAGTTTCCTCGTGTCAGTGCAAATGCGCGTGCAGAGATACTGGATATTGGAATACGTAACTGGGTATTAACTCTTTGCACTCGATTTATTTTCAATGTTGCTGGGTGTAAACTTGTATTTATTTTCATGGAAATGAATTAAAGTAATTTACTGCGGTAGAATTCAACGTTTTATATTTATTTTATTTAGTACCATTATAATAAGATTTAATTTTTATAATATTAAATGATTGAAACGAGCTAAATGTTTCCTGTCGTACTGATCGCCAAGTTGACGCTCATCGAATTACTCGTACAATTAAACTAATTTTCTTAACGCAATAAAAACTGGAAAGACAAGATTATTCACAGCGATTGCTCTCTTAACATTCTTGTACCTAATAGATACGAGAAAACAAATTCAGGTGACACGGTAATCGAAATATTGAAACTGTTTCGTAGAGAACATTTATCTAGATAATTATAAGATATAACATTTAAAGTAGAATCATCAGTAACACGATTAAAAAATTCTTGAAAAATAACTGTAATAGTGGGATTCTTCATAAGAAAGTAATACAAACAGAAACAGAAGTTGGAACAGTATTAAGTGCATTCGAGAGGTGATTCTCAGTCACCACTTGATCTGATACATCTGATCTGATAACAGTGAATTTTTCAATTTGCACGCTGAACTCTTTCCTAAAATCAAAAAAATAGAGCCACCAATATAAAAACAAAACAAAAACCATTTCAAGCTACTCCACATTGAAACACCGAGCAATGAACAATACTAAAAAATATAAAAACTCCGGCGAACATAATAATACAAGGTCTGCAATTCATAAAACCATAAATTTCCAAATTTCAAATTCCAAAAAATAGAGCCACTAATATAAAAACAAAACAAAAACCATTTCAAGCTACTCCATATTGAAACGCCGAGCAATGAACAATACTGAAAAATATAAAAACTCCGGCGAACATAATAATACAAGGTCTGCAATTCATAAGACCATAAATTTCCGAATTTCAAATTCCATATTCCGACTCAACGTCCGCCATCGCAACTCGCCCCGCTGTGTATACCTGAGAAGCAATTTGATGAATCCCCGCCACTCTTCCTGGAAGATGGAAAAGCAAACGGATAAACGCGCGACGATTCACCCTCCCTCCCCCCACCGTTGCCCCTACCACCGGGTGCAACGACTCGGATGCACCGTTTGCCGACAACTAGAACTCGATTCACGTTGCACGCAGAACCGTAGCCGCGCGTCACACGTCGTCGCCGTATATATAGCCTGTGTAGAGTCGCGGTCGCAGCGCATAACTGCATCTAAGGTGCGTTCGTTTGGCTGCCCGCATCCCGCACCCCGTTTCCCTTGTGCAGCTTCCACGGAGCCGAGCCACCAGGATTGGCGCTCGTGCACGGACGCGCTATTTGCCCGACAGAAACGATCGAAAAGTAGGTCAACGGTTGCCTGAATGCCTGGCTCGCTTGCTTGCTTGCTTGCTCGCTCGCTCGCTCGCTTGCTTGGCCGGCTGGATGGCTGGTTGACTTGACTGACTGGCTGGTTGGTTGCTGGTTGGTTAGTTGACTGGCTGGTTGGCTGGTTGGCTGACTGTCTGGGTGTTTGGCCGTCTGGCTGACTTGTTGACTGGCTGGCTGACTGACTGACTGACTGGATTGCTCGACTGTCTGTTGCGTCTTGAGCCGCTTTCTCTTCTTCAGCCGCAATTCTGACGATGAAATTCTAACGCTTGCGTACCCACCTCCTTTTCACCTTGCCCCCACCCCCTTTTGTTGAGGGGAGTATTGTAATCTTTTGGAATCAACTGTACTCTATATTGTTCATGAGAAGAGCCCTTAGATGCTATAGAGGCAGAAGGGCTCTCTCGCTACGTGGTTTGTTTAGAGGTTTGATCGTGGTGTAATCGTATTGAGGAAGAGCAAATTAGTATCGAAAATGAGATGAGAAAGATGGAAGCTGAACAAGTAGATTCGTCTAGGACCCTTCTCTTGAATAGCACGAAGTATATACTGAAGGAAGATGACTTGCGTAGCTGAACTGCAAGGGGCTAGAGGTGTCTTTCTAATTTAGTTTCATTGTTTTTATTGGTTATGTGTAACCAATCGACGAATAGCAGATTGGTGATGGGAAATGTTAGTAATTAGGAAAGAAAGGAGCTGAAAATTAGGTGGGGGGAGATGGAAATCTATCGATCGGTGCATTCCTAAGTCTAGCTATCAAGTGATGTCCTAGCAATGTTAAGGTGTGCTGAGGAAAGTGGGTCTGATGGGTCAGTCTTCGTCTTTCTTAGGATGCTAATTTGCTATTCGTCAGTACGTAACCAATCAAAACTGTAAACAAAATACACAGCGAAACACCTATCTTGCTCCTGTACCGTCCAGCTAGACATCAAGTTACGTCGCTACAGTAGAGATTCGGACTTGTGAACGATTAGGAAAGAGACATTGGTGGTAGAATACGCCATAAGTCTAGAATATATTAACCCCTTGCGCTCGGGAGATGACGTTTTATTTTGAAATCTCATTGAACGAAAACAGGTTACTATTGAACTTGAAATCAATCGTTGTAAGTTTCTAAAGTGAAAAATTCGAAGAGATCGTTAATCTGTTTAAATGTGATTGTCGTACAAACTACAATGAACAAGAAGTGACAAAACGTAAAGAAGATAATTGCGAGTTTTGCAATACAAATTTTACTGATTGCTTAACTCATAATGATCTAATTTTGTAAATATTTATGTGGTTCTAGATCAAACAATGAGACGAAGTTTTCAAAAATCCTCTATAATATTTTTAGTTTACATTTCTCAATTGTAAAATTCTAAGGGAATTGCAGCATGAAAGCGACAAATTTTTTAAGCTTTCTAAATGGGAACACCCTTTCAGTTTCTGGGTTTCGGCTATTAGACGAAAGTAAAGGGTTATCATTACTGCACCGTTCGTTTCACGGCGCCGTCTTTTGGAATCGATTGTAACGACGCATGAAATACGCATGTTACAAGCCACTAAATCTACCGCGCAGGTACAAATAATATCCAACCGGTTACTTTTGACGACAGAATCTCTCTTCTCTCAAGGTACTCTTCAAATGCCACGAATTTCAAGGTGACAAATGTCGTTGCACCCGTGAGATGGCTCGAACCAAGCGAGAATCGATTTCTCCTCGACTGACGTCGTAGAAATCATTCCAACAGTATAATCAGGGGAAGATCCAGTTTGTTGCGTCACTTTTTGCTCTTATAACAGTAGACACACGATGGAATGCAAACTGATAAAAAATGATTTGATACTTCTGATAATTTTATTTCCTTATCCGGTATTTGCTTTTTTTTGTGTCTCTTATAGCCGATTTTTAAATACAACCGGTAGCACTATCAAGTAAAACGTTTATAAAAAAGAAACTTGCAATGCGGAGAAATTCTTAATTAACATCTTAATTAACTTATACAGTACTGTGGCTCGTTCTCGATAAAAGTATATTATTATAAAATACATTGGAATAAAACAATGTAGATAAAATTAAATATATATTTTTATTTGTTCACATTTCACGCTTTTTGCGTTAATTATTAAAATAACACAGATGTTTCTCAAGGGGAACGATCGTATACTGTACAACTCACATAACGTTACTCGCAACAATAGATAATACTGTTGATTGAAAGAGAAGCATTGAATTATTCATTGCACAAGAACTGTTACATATCTCTGCATTAAAAATAAATCTCTTACACCTTCAGCAAAATTACAACATAACAAAAGAAACAAAAATATTAATCGTTACAATAGAGCCCAAAGAAATTAGGCAAATTTTTCAAAAACCACTTTGGAACCTAAATATTTTTCCTTCGTACTGTTTACACCACGTAATAACTTCATAAAAAATTCCCAGAAATAACCGAATCAGATGTTCCACTACTCCACTTAAAATAATAAAGCCCGTTAAAAAATTCATTTTTGCGCACTCATTCAACATTGTAATTCAAATTCAAATAAATTCAACGTTGTAATTCAAATTCAAATTCAAACAAATTCAACATTGTAATTCAAATTCAAACAAATTCAACATTGTAATTCGAATTCAAACAAATTCAACATTGTAATTCAAATCCAAACAAATTCAACATTGTAATTCAAATTCAAACAAATTCAACATTGTGATTCAACGTTCAACATTATAATACAATTCACGGAATTTTTGCAAACATTTCTCAAACAACGATTATATTGCGTCTCGTTATACGTCCGGATTATACATTATTTAACTATAATTCCGTAATTGTGTGTAAGTAGCCCAATTCATTCCCCCAACGTGCGTTCACGCATCTTTCCATTCAACACCTCTTTCTCCGGCGTGCGGTTACCATGCGGCTTAATTGTTTTACATTACCAGAGAACTCTGACAAGGTATTATTAATCCTTGGCCATGATAAATTTATCCACTTTATTATCTACCTTCTTCTTTCCTTCCCACCATTCTCCTCTTACCTCTTGCCGAATGGCGACCAACGGCAAGAGTACCTGAACACTTTCGTGGAATGTTTCACCCGTCCCGGGGGACAGGTATTCATGCAAATGAAGTCTGCATGGAATCATTAGTGATAACGTCGTTTTCGAAAATGCAAGAACAACTCTTGCGAACGAATTACTGTTCCTTTTTATTTCTTCCATGAATATTAAACAACGCGGCGGAACGTTCAGAGCGAATCACAATGAGCGGTCAGCTCCAGTCGCGTTACACGAGTAATATTTCACCTTTTGTTTGTTTAACGGATTAAACCCACGTGCTTTTATGTGCGCGCGAGATACAGTTGCTTTCTTTTTGTGTCACTTGTAGTAATGAATTTTGTGTACGAGTTTGGGCAAGTGCTCGTATTCGTACCGTAATTTTCGTTTTAAACGAGTTCTTCGTTGACTCGACAGTCTTTAATTTGGGTTTATTCGATGATTCGACGAAAATGAAAAATACGTTTATTTGAAAGTAAAGATAAATTTCGGAATAATATTAGCGAAAGTCGTTTATTCTTGAATGATGTACTTTGGGTTTCGTTACTGCAAGTGGTACGAAGAAATAATTTTGTAATAAAATTATAAATTTTGTTGTATTAGGATTTAACAGCTATTTTTGAGTTTTCGAGAGGAGAGTCTCCGTGAAATGTTTTTGGAATAATTAAATATTAATATTACTAATATTAGTAATTAGTAATAGTTAATATTAATAATTAATATTCATATTTAGTAACAATCAGTACCAATAAATTATCAATATTTAATATTAGTACGTTGTTAATAGTTAATATTAATACGTTGCTATTAGTTGATATTAATAAATTATTAATAGATATTATTAATACGTTATTAATAGTGAATATCAATAGATTATTAATAATATTATAAATAGAAGTTATACCACTATTCTAAGCAACCCAACCGTTAGTAAACCACCCATATTTCGTTAAGAAATGTTCACTTTAGAATTCAATAGAATAAATTCGTAAGAAATTGTTACAGACGATGTGGTAAGGATATTGTTGTTCTTTATGTTTCAGTGCGGAAGCATGCTGCACGCACAGCTGGAAATTTGGAAGGCAGCCGTGGAAGAGTCACCGCGCAATACATTGGCAGCTTCCTGGAGCCCTGCTGGTGTTGTTCAAACGCCCAACAACAATACAACAGGTTCGTCAACTATCGGAAATACAACCAGCATCAGTGTCAAAGGATCGTCTTGCAGCGTAGATTTCTCCGATGGTGAGTTCAATTTTTAAATGTCACATGCATATATTGCTTCGAACGTATGCCTCTATTAAATTAATCGTACGCAACTTCTGATCATGATTGCCATCGACGCTCATTAAGTTTCTTTTGCTGTCATTTATCACATTTCATCTATTACGACGTTCATGGCGTTTCTAAATAAATAATTCATTAGATTAGCAATCATACAATTTAAAGAAAATATTATCGTCAAGTTACAATTACATTTATACAGTAAATTAATTAAATAAATTATGGACAAACTGTGTATTATACATTTTTTCAAATCCATTATGAAATCGAATAATAATGAAATTAGTTATTTTAAAACTTTTTGTACATTTCGAAGGTAAAAAATTCTAATTATTGAGAAACTTTTAATCGTTCATTTTCAATCGCAAATTAAACTTATAGTGAATTTGTTTATACTTTTATGCGACTGCTTAAATGGAGTTCATTCTTCGCGAAAACTCATTCTTTTATAGTTAAAATCAGTTCTTTGTTAATTTAAAGTGAATTGCTGACTTTAACGAATATCATTGTTCTAAATGCATATCTTTGTCACGGCTGTTGTAACTTACAGCTTTTGATTTCTACAATCTCGAAGCTGAAATCATTATCATATTTAATGGAAAAGTGCAGTCGGTGTGTAACGCGAAGGAATTTAATTATTCTGATATCCAATATATTAATCTAATTAATATAATACTGTTATAATTGACCCGTTGCGTTAAACCGTAATAACTTAATACAAGCAATAATCAGGAGTACGCACTAGCATGCGAGACACACCGGTTCCCTCTTAAACGACTAGAAATTACAGCTTCCGAACGCAACTAACAATCTTATGCACCACTACGACCAAGGAATGTACTACGCGTACAACCCGCGAAGATATAAATTAGATACAAAATAACATTAAATTAGACCGCTATAACTAAGTACTTCATTCCAGTTAACACAACAAAATGAAAACGAAATTATGGCCACGTACTAATATGATAAAAACTGGAGTTCCCGATCGCTGAGTTGCGTCCATGTATAGCCGGTAATCAGGAAATCACAATTTACTGGGTATACAGGGTGATACTAAAATAACCATCTTGATATTAACACATTCGCGAACGGAAAATTTTTCGTTTCCCTACCATCCATTACCGATGAACATGAAGGAAGTCTTAAATTAATTGTTGCAACTTCGTTAAAATACCGACAAAAACTACAAAATTTGTTTTGAAATATTAACCTCGCGACGATCTGTTGTTTGAAATGGAGAATTTTCTGCTTAAAAGTCGCAAATGGAAAATAGAAGAGGGATAAAATATTTTGAAAGTATTCTACTGTTTCGATGCATGAAAAAGAGTGATATACATATGTGTTTAAAAAATCTATTAACATTTAGACAAACCGCTTAAAAAATCTAACGTTTTTCATTAACTTTAATTGAACTCGTTCAAAAAATTTGATTAAAAATTGGATTTCATAAGCGCAAAAAAGGTATTTATTGAATTGTAAATATCCCTAGTTGAAGAGTTGCTAAATAACAACAGAGGAGATAAACGAAATAAATGGCAATGCGTTGCTAAGGGAAAAGTGGGAACGTCCTTAGTCACTTTTATCAAACGCTAGAGCTGGAAGGTATACAAACTATAAATTATGTTGTCATATAATTAACAGTATATTGAATTATTCATAGATGTACCTGTCTACAACAAAATCTTGTATTTTTATGGTATCCATTAAAATCGAGAATAACATTACTCTCATTTCCAACAGTTCATGAAATACAACGAGTAACTGTATCACTTATTACGTATTGTGACGTTATCTAAATAATTATCTTCCATAAATTCGTCTACTATGGTGCTATACATATATTCAACAGATTAACTGTACACGAGATCGTTATACCTGAATTCCCAAATGTAAGTTAATGAGATTACAGGAAAGTAGGAAACAAAAGACATTTACAGTGCTGCCGTTTCGAGACCATTCAGGGTTTCAGATGTTTCGGATCTTTAAGTGGATTTACAAACGATTCAGTTATACGAGCTCTAAGGATATAATTAATCGTTTACCTTTTATTGCTTTCTTTATAGAGACACCCGTCATTTGTTGCACATGGAAAAATATTTCAGAGATACTATCGTGAATTGCGAAATATAAAATTTAATAAAATATTGAATTTAAAAACAAAAATAAAATATTAAAATTAAAGGGAGAAATAAAATATTAAAATTAAAAACAAAAATAAAATATTAAAATATTAAATTTATAAAATAAACAAACTTCTTCCAGCAAGACATTCCAAAAGTTAATGAACGTCAGTATCAAAAAATGAACGAAGCGCAAAGGATTGATAATGCATTTTAATTTATCACCTCATTGAAGTTACTTAAGAGTATAAGCTGAGCAACGTTTAATTTTATCGCGTAAACTCACGGAAATCAAACATTGCAGCAGGACGTTCGAGAGTAGTGAAAGCTATTTCGCCCCTGCCTTCACTGAGTAACAAATTATTGCTGTTAGATAAAGAGAAGAGAAAGGGTACGACATGGCACGAGCATGAACTTATGTGACTGACAACACGAACATGCAGCACAGCTTGTTTCGTTCTATTCATTCTTAAATTAAAACGAAACTAGACACGTTACAATTCACCCTCCTTAATGTCTCGCTCTACACACCGCGCATACCGTTGAATCACCATGTGCAAACACTTTTACGACTTTTTACACTTCTTATACTTTTATGGACACTTTCTCAATTTTTATAACTACCCGAAGAATCATGTGAAATCTTTGACAAATTTGATTAAATTTTATACATTATATACCGCATTGTGTAGAAGAACATGTTGATTTATTAAACGCGTCATCAATAATAACGAAACATTATATGTCCCTTTCATTTACATATCCGCCGCATTCTTATATCCACTTTTACAAGTTGTGGCATCCTGGTTATTAATTTATTCACTATTTATATTAGTCTAGACGAGACAGAAGACTGCACTAAAGTGATGCAGTCATCGTAAAACGAAAGAACATAAATTTAGGATCTTTTCGCACGCAACGAAATAAAAGGCAGTGTGCATCGAATAAATTTCTTTGACATGTTCGAGTAATTTAATCATTCATTTCAGTTTTTTTTAAATATACTACGTCTATATGTCCGATAGCATTTAGGAATAAACATTGACAATAACGATACACATTATATATAACGGTTCCATAGGAATGCTGAGTATCTCCACGCTCCTGATTGAAAAGTTTTTTCGTTCTCATTCAAAAATTCGACATATTCGAAAATTTAGCAAATAATAAACATATTCATCGCGCAGTATATTATTCTGTATTCAATATTTCCCGTTTTATATATCCATACTATCACTTTCCACTTCTGCTTCTTCTACGTTGTAACAAACCTACTCCAGATATTATTGCGAGATGACTTAATGCCTAGCAACACAGGCATAGGAGGACTTCCGCTGTGTGTTGTGTTCATTATTTCGAATGGTTGCTCATAATCGTATAGACGAATAATAAATTAGCATTATAAGAAAGATGCAACCGTTCAATAAGGTCCACATTCCTTAGCCAATCCATCAACTGATCCCCTACAGTACTGCTAGAAGATCAGTTGATGGCTAGGCTAAGGAATACGACTGATCGATCAGTTTTCACTTTTCTCACCTACTTTTCACTTGGCTTTATCTCCAATTCCTAATATATGTGATCGCTAATTTACTATCAGTAAACGGTCAAAACGGTTCATCCACAATCCACAATCCTCAGTCTAGTTATCAACTAATATACTACCCCTATAGTATTCCTAGAACACTTGATAGCTAGGCTGCGGACTGCAGTTGATCGATCGTTCTTTACTTTTTTCACCTAATTATCAGTTATTTTCATCCTAATTCCCTACATTTTCGATTGGCAATTTGCCATTCCTCAATATGATTCCTCAACAATCCACAATCCTTGGTCTAGTTATCAACTGATCCCCTACAGTACTCCTAGAACACTTGATAGCTAGGCTGCGGACTGCAGTTGATCGATCGTTCTTTACTTTTTTCACCTAATTATCAGTTATTTTCATCCTAATTCCCTACATTTTCGATTGGCAATTTGCCATTCCTCAATATGATTCCTCAACAATCCACAATCCTTAGTCTAGTTATCAACTGATCCCCTACAGTAGTTGCAACAGGATCATTTACAGAACGGAGTGGTATCGGCTTTTGTTCCAGACGAGGACGAGGATTGCGGCTCCTCGCAGGGCGGAGCAGGCGGTGGTGGCGGTGGCGGCGGCGGCGGCGGTAAGATGCGGAACGGCGGCTCGCACATCCACCTGTGGCAGTTCCTGAAGGAGCTGCTGCAGAGCCCTGGGGTGCACGGGTCCTGCATACGCTGGCTGGACCGCGGCAAGGGCGTGTTCAAGATCGAGGACTCGGTCCGCGTGGCCAGGCTCTGGGGTAAGCGGAAGAACCGTCCGGCCATGAACTACGACAAACTGAGCCGCAGCATCAGGCAGTACTACAAGAAGGGGATCATGAAGAAGACCGAGCGTAGCCAGAGGCTCGTCTATCAGTTCTGCCATCCGTACTGCCTTTAAGACGGCTCGACACCCGTTAAGCCTTCGCGCTCGGCCCCGGCTGGCTGTTAGCCGGCGCGCATCGGCGATCGATTCTTTATTTATTCCCGACGAAACGCGAACGCTTCCCGAGGACGGTATGTCCCGTGAGCGGAACCATTTACCCGAGTATTTATTAAAAGGTGCGCGCGGCCAGGGTATAATATCCGGCCGGACGGCTGTCTCCTCGATGTTTCATCGGAGATCCAGCCGTCATCTCCGAAATATCGGCGACAGTTTCGCCGGCACGGAGATCTTGTCGGAATAATCGCGCTGTCGCGATGCTTTATCGAGCGGCGAACACGAGCGCGAAGGGTTAACACCTTTCCATCGATTCCAGAGTCAAGGCTGTCCGCTGATCGCCTTGACTCTGCCGGTCATCGAAGGGAGTTGTGCGACGAAGGGCTTCCGACTCTTTCTTACGTGTAACTTCTCGTTCTCTTCTCGCCTTCTTTCCTCTCTTCACTTCCTCTTTTCCTTCTCTTCTCTATTTTTTCGTTTCTTTCTTTATCCACTTGTCACGATACGCGGTTGTGCGTGCGAGTGCGTGCGTGCGTGCGTGTGTGCGGTGCGTTCGATTAAAGGAGAATCAGTACGGAGGTCGAAGGTAAACGATCCACCGTGTCCGGCATTATCCTCCGAGGATAACGTTCGCGACACGGCTGGGTGTCACTTAGTACGCCCGTTTTGGGCGACCAACCCCCTTACCCCCAACCCGAACCTTCCCCACTAACGTTCTAACCAATTCCCCGTCCCATGATTTCACTCCCGATTACCCACGTTGTAATATAAAACATCTTTCTATTAAAATTAAGTTGATCCCGCGTTACGCGAGCCGCTGTTCCACCGCGGTTCCCGTTGGAAGAAAGAAAAAACAAAGAAAAAACGAGCTGCGTTTATGGTTTTATCTGCGTCGGGACGATGGACAGGTCGATCTTGAACCCTTTCGACTGGTGTATTCTATGTTTTCCTTTATTCACGTCGAAATCTTCAATCGTACCTCAGAGTATATATTTACAGTTCACGATAATCAACGGTCTTGTTTCACGATGCAACGATGTTACGATGCCGTGTACCAGCCTCTCAGCGCCGTCAATTACTAATGTATCGTTCTCACGTACTTACATTAACGTCGCACTAATGTTTCTACTTTAAGTAACGTAATATCGTAACGCCTAATAATGCTAGTATTGTTACTATGTTGGTGTAATATTAGTAATGTTACTACAGTGTATTACTAACAGCCGTCTCACCGCGATAACGGGCCAGCGTTGCCGCTAAATCGGTATTATATACCGTTGCGGCCGCGACCGGCGCGTTATCACCGCGTGTCGGACGCTGTTTCGCTGGTACGCCTACGCGGCGACGCTATCCGCGCCGCGTGGTTGAATGGTGTTCAAGATCGACGCTCTCGGAACCACGCTTGGGAGGTACGTCCCGCGAATTTTCGAGTGTTGGCCGTCGGCCTGCCGACGCATTTTTGTTCGAGGACGGAAAAATCAACGACGAATGAAAAACATGAGCGGTAATTCGTTGGAGAAAAGGGAAGAAACTGCTCTTTCCTCTCTGTTCTCAAGATTGCTTACTAGCACCGGTCGCCGAAGCCTCGAGCCACATCCGATCCACGGATCCACGGCCGGCGGACGATCCGGCGCGCGGAACTATTCGCTGCTGCTCGGCCCGTCCCGTCGTTCCTCCTTTTTTCAGAGAAAACCCGGACGGTAAGATAAGAAACGTGTTCTTTTTTTTTTTATTGTAACCGGTGAACGTCGCGCCAGTCGAACGATCGTTAACGTATTCACAAGTTCGATCGACTTGTCGAGGAATATTTTTCTATGGAATTCAGAGGTTTCAGTGAACCTGTACGCGAGAAGGAATATTCGAAGATCTTCGTAGAGTATCTAGATACTTTGAAATTACAAAATACTGTAAACTATTTTCGTAAATTCAATGGGAATGAGACTTATAGAATTTCCAATTTACAGATTTTAATACCACAAACTAGACGTTGTATATTGAAAGTTTTCTATCTCTGTCTCGAAACGATAGAAAAAGATTGAAGTTATTTATTAGTACCTTCTTATTTCGTACCTTCGACATTAAATACTATAAAATACAAAGCGCTGTAAACTATTTTCATAAATTCAGCTAGAACGAGACTCGTAAAATCCAATTTACAAATTTTAATACTACAAACTAGACTTTGTACATTGCTGTAAATATTCTACCTACGAACTGTTATTCGTAAGAAAAATTCGAAGTTATTTATCGGCACCTTATTTACAATTTACAAAGGCAACAATGTCTCTTCGGACTGCTATGAACTTATAATCTCCAAATTCTACGGAACTTTACTACAAGTATATTCTTCCCGGAGCGAGTAGACTAGATCGTTATCTTCGAAGAGCGAGTGGAAACGTTGGAAAGCCGAAGACTTTCCGTGGAACGTTCACGCTCGAAGGTCCGTTTAACGTGGGATTTTCTGTCACGCCCACGGATCGGAAATTGAATAGTGCCTTCCGAAGTGCCTTCCCGATGGTAAAACGGCCGCGGCGGCAAAAATCGCTCGCGATCTGTTACACGGCCTTTTGCGGGCCGAGCGGAAAATCTCGCTGGCGCGGCGTGAAACGATCGTATCGTCGTAGGACACGCGATTAGGGCCACGATCGGGGCTCCTTTGAAAACGGCCGAACGACGGCCGTGGATTGCTCGAGGCGCGGACGTTTGCGCGACTGGCTCTGGTGATTTTGGTCCCATATATCTATGATATATTAACGTTGTATGTTCCATGAACGACCTAGCATGTAAGTTCACTTTAGCTGCGTAAAGAGCATCGGCGGCTCACGTGAGCCGCCGTACAGTTACTCCAAGAGATTTCTCGTCTTCCTCTTCTTTTATTGTGTTTTCTTTTGATTCTCCGCACGGACTTTTCTTCCCGTGCAAACACACTTCCGTCGGGCTACTCGTGTGCGACGCGAACGAGTATCGGGACGTGCGATGAGTGTTGCTCCGAGCAACTTCGCATCGATTCCCGTGGATTCCAGAGACTTTCAGAAGAATGTTCTACGGTTCTTTCACCTTGCGAAGGTGGAGAGTTTCGCAAAAAGTATGCAGAATGTTTCGTTTTAATCTGTGAACGGAATTGTTTGCGGATCTGTTTGTTACTTGAAAAGTTATTTGGAAAATCTGTTATGTTGGTTTGATGGGTTAGCACATTTTTGTGAGATAATTTGCTCGATTGATTTAGTTAATTGTGAAAATGATTGCTGATTTGAAAAATTAATTATGAAAAGAGTTTCATGGTTGTACTTTGGTAAATAATATCTAATCGTTATATCGTTTGCAAGTGTTTAGCTAGAGATAAACTATGTGTAAATTATTCATTCCACCAAACGAAGAAAATTGTATTTGAAAATACAGTTAAATTAGTAAGGATTATAATTAAGTAACGAACAGTTTCGAAGATAATTATTTGAATAGATTTAAATGGGACATTCTATATATGTTTTGTACATACATTTTCTATATAAATTTTCCATTATTATTGCGTTGCTGCCGCCACGCGAAGTGCTCAGTCGTCTGCATTGTTGTGGAGAGATCCAGTTTGAATGTAGATAAACAATAATACGTTATTTCTTTCGGACAATTGTCCTGCTCGGTGCACGTAGCTGGGTAATAAAGAGCAGTGTATACGATTTCATGCTTGTTTTATCGGCTGACTTCTTTGTTGGTACGAGCAGGATAGAGAAAAAGCGAAAGCAGTCCCGATAAAATATGACTTCATATAATTAATAGTAAATAATTCGTTTTATTTCAATTCGTGCGTGGAACTTCGAAAATAAAATATCCTGTATAATTTATATATTGAAATGGAGTGTGGAAAAATAGTATATTTTCAGTCTCTTTACTTTTTCAATTTCTTTCAACGAACAAATACAAATTTTTTATTTCTCTTATAACTGCGAGACATTCAAAACAAAAAATCTATTTTAACATTTTTGACTTTCGTGTAATACAATTTGGAAATTTAAGTTTTGGTTGGTAGCATACCACAAACTAATACGTATATATATGTTTTTCCATTTTACTTAAGCTTTAACCACTTTGAATGACCTTCAACCTCTTACCCTCTGATACCAAGTCAGACTCGTGACTAAAATTTTAACTTGAATTTGGTAAATCTAAATTACTTTTTTTAAATATGAGTGAAATATTACTTTCCCATTATCAATCGTTAATCTATACTAAACATACGCATAGAATAAACATTAAATTTTGTCCTATAACAAGTTATTAACCATAAAGTATCTTCATCGAGCATAGTTGTAAAAGAAATCAGGACAACCATAGTTCGTTCCATATCTCTCCATTCCAAAGCTCTCGACAACAAGAATTTCTAATAACACGGTCAATCATAATTTACTGATAAATAAAACTTTTGAATTTATTAACTCCGAATAGTTTGAAACTATAATAAGAAAAACGCTACATTCCATTCGAAAAAGCGACTGTAATATTCACGTCTCCTTTACAGCTCCACCCACAAATAAACAACTGATCTCAGATTACGTTCCCCTTGAAATCAAGTTTCGCCTGATCGATGCTTCGCTATGGCCAACGGCAACTGGTTATTCGGGTGACCCGCTTTAAATGTTTCGGGCTGCGTGCAATAACGCCGCGTTGCGTAAGTCGGTAGCAACGATATCTCGTTCAAGAGCAAATGGAAAAGTCTCGGAATTCGTGTTCCCGGTAGCTCGACGCATCCACGCGAGCCAATCTCGCGGAACGGCGATGTGTTTCCACGTTGATTTCGTTTCCCGTAATCGTAAGTAGTAGTAGTAGCTCTTACGTTCTAAACATAAACATTTTCTACTAAGATTTATTTAAACTTTCTCCTAACACTTTCGGAATTCCCAACGTGTTCACCGGGCCCTGTATTCGCGCGGAGAATTATCCGCCGTTCGCCTGTTCCGAGTTCGATTTAAGTATCAAACGACCGTTCATTCCGTGCATTGAAACTCCAATTAATCCCTTGCCATAGGACGACGAGCGAGGCTCGTCACGAAGACTTCTAGAATTACAGTGGCGCCTTCTACGAAGCGATTGAAAGATCGTCGAGAAATAACTGTGAAAGTGAGATTGTCCATAAGAAACTGATACAGGCAGAGGACAATATACTGTTCGTTGCAGGGAACCTGGCACTTTCGTCTGATTGGTCAGATTCTATGGCGAACGCCCTGCCCGCACGGATTTTCGGTTCTGGTGTATGATTGGCGGAGGCGCTCAGGAACACTAATCGGGTCGCGCGACGAAAAGTGGGGAAAACCGTTTCCGAAGTCACAGTTGGATTTCTCGGAGCAAATGTATCCGCCCCTACGACGTCACGAGTGCCAGGTTCACTGCAACGGACAGTACAAAGAATAGGGTAAAATGTTAAACGAGCTTAGTAGCGAAAATAAATACGCCAAGGGATTAATGGTGAACCGAGACATTCCGCAGATACTTAAAGCAAAAATACGTCGGAACCTGTGCGACGGAATTTATTTGTACGCCGTGTATGCACGTGTCAATCCGATTTTACTTTTTAACCCTTTGTGGCACGTTACTAATAAATCATGAAAATCTCTGCGAAAATGGTTAAGAGGTTGAGATATTGTAGTAAGACGTAATGAATTCATATTTTCTGAGAAACAATTTTTTCTAGTGTTCTCCGAATCACATTGTAAATTTGAGATATAATGGAAGAATCAGGTGTTAGCTGCAAACACTTCGTGACAAAGGGTTAATAAGAAGTTAAATAAATTTAAGATTGAAGTTAAATTGAGGGGTTAAATTGAATTTAACGCTTGAAAGATCAGAAGGATTCGTTGGACCCATTTTGATATATATTCCTGTTCTAAAATCTTTGATCAGACATCAAAATTATTTACCAGTGTACAAAGAGCATTAAAAAGATATTGTGTATTAAATATATAAAATGCACTAAATAATTAATAACGAGAAAGAATAAGAATCTCTTTGTAGTCCTTTAAGGGTTAAGAGATCGATTTTCTCGTCACTGTTTAAAGACTACCCGGTGAACACGTCGCAAGTTCTACTAACAATTTAAATGTTTTCGCTCACTGATATCGGTTGTACATACGTCTCGGCGTTAATCATTTTGTACGTTCGTTTTTATTTATTTAACTGAGTTTCGTAATCGTATTAATATATTGTACCACATTATTGTTAAGAAATTTCGCGTGCACGAGACCTCGTGGACGTTTAACACCGTGTGGGTCTGGTTTTAGTTTTCGCGTTCGAACATCGTCGAACACCGTGCGAATTATATTTTGTATGGCGCAACGAATGTTGGAAGGATTACTGTGGCGATGAGAAGCAAAGGTCGACCCCTTCGAAACAAGATTCTTTCTCGCGACAGTAGTCATCGAATAGTTTGTAAATCGTTCGGAAAACTGAAAATTTATGTTGTCCTTAGTAAAATGAACTTCGTTGTCTTCTTTTCCTGGAACGTAATAAATAACAGTTAAACATTCAATTCTGGAATTGAACTTGAAATAAACAATTATTATTGATTGTTTGTATACTTGAAATAACAGTTATTATTAATTGTTTATATACTTCGAACAAGAACTATGAATTGTTTGTAATCTGGAAATAACGATTATTAGTCATTGTAATTATTAATTATTAAACAATGATTGTTAATCGTTTATTTATTACAATTACTATGATTATCAATTCAATTGGAAAACTCAGGTGACAGTTTCAGGAAACTAAATCATTCGTCTAAACGGCAATAAAATGAGAACAACACGATGGAGTCATTTTGATGATTTGTTTTCCGAAGGGATGACGCTACGTTTTTCATTACCACGGTATATCGTATGGAGATTGCACCGATAAAACAAGACGATCCTCTCGTCAGCCGAAAGTGCAATTACTGCCAAAAAAAAGGAAAAAGAAAAAAAAATGTAAAATAAGATTATTTTTTACCTGAAGGGCTGTAAAATTCTAAAAAAAAAAAGGACAAAAGATAAATAGATCGTCAAGCCAAAGAACATGGCTGCCAGCTCGACAACTTTCTCGAAACCAGCCTCGAGAGATGATTTTGTTTAGGATTGCGCGTGGCAATCGGAAACGGGCGCAAGTTCGTTCGATAGTGTGTCGACAAATGGATGCAATATTTTCAGAGCTTAAATAAATATGTTATTGAAAAGACAATGTTTGTGATTGAAACCGTGAAACTGCGAAAATGAATGAACTTTTTTATTAACCTCCTGTCTTTAAGCAAAAAAAAAAATAAAAAAAAAACAACTGGTCAACGTTATTTAACTGGCGAACGCTCTTATTTACTCGTACCATAAAACCGAATACACGAAGAACCTGTTTTCTTGTTTTTTATCCGATGATTACCCCTATAAAATTTGAATTCTTATTTCAGAAGTGTTCATTAATATCCAAATTTTTATAATCATTACAATATCGAAACCATAAACTCCCTGCCTGCACCCACCAATTACGAATGCCAAAGTAAATGTACAGAAAGTCACCGTTCAAAGAAATTGTTGTATCAAATTTTATGTCGGTTATGAAACAGAAATATATAAATTACGGACGGTAAAGTAAATATACAGAAATTCGGAGTTAATAGGAATTGTTATATTAAATTTTATGTCGGATATTAAAAAAGAAATATAAACGGACACAAATTTTAAAGACAACCATTACATAAAAGAAATTTGTAAGGATTATATTTAAGAATAATCATTAGAAACAGGAAAAACGTCTTCTATACATATGTACAATGTTCCCCCCGTAACGTCGCGTTTCAACAGCTATCAAAACACTGAAATTTCGTTCTGTTTCTTTTTTAGAAAATTCATTGCTTCTTAAAACAAAGTATATTCAAGGCATTCGTATAATAGATCTTGGAAATGAAAGCTTAGAAAATAGATAATTACCATTTCGCAACAATTAAAATCTATGTGAACTTTTAACCAATAAATTTGATAGTATTCTATGAACAAAATCTATCTCTAAGCCTTCTAAACCATGGACCACTGGAAATATACCTCAAGCTATTATTCTAACTTCTTATATATCAATTTAAACAAATATTCTAATGAACAAATAATTTGACAATAGGAATAGGAGATGATTCGCGATCAGTTACGAAACAAAAATCATATTTTTCCAAAATCAAATAAAGCTAATACAGAAACCAACACACAAAACAGTTTTTAGATAATGAGAACAAAAATGATATCTATGTAGAATCCCTGATAAAAAATTACCACCATAACTTTTACGCCACATTTCTCACAATAATCATAGTATTGAAAGACCACACAAAAGGTAATTCAATAATTTTCTTCGTGTTAATGTTAGAACCAAGAGTTAAGCAAAGAAATTAAGCCTGAGTGTTAATAAATTAAAAACATGAAATGACTAGACAAGTAATTACTGATTCATTGCTGATCTTCTCAAAGATGACATCAATGGTAGCCCAAATTGTTTGATCAAAGACTGTTCTGAAGTTCACTCAATTAAACAATGCTGATTTGAAAACATTTCAATGTTATAAATAATGCTATCAAATGCGGTAACATTCAGCTGGATCAACGTGGATTAATGCAAATCAGTCAAATGATTTAATATTATATTTTTTCTATTTTGTCTATTTCGCTCTATGAAATCGCATGGCATTCAACGTGTTAACAATGTCAAAAAGAAACAGGTGCATTTTTCATTTCAAGATTGAGGCCACCGCTGATGCTTATACGCGGGCAGCGTAAAAAAAGGAGCGAAAGAATGTTGCGGTCAACTCGATGGAAAAAAAGGATTCACACGTACCTTCTGTGTTCACTCGACTTCGTCGAATAAATAGCGAGCTTTAGCCTGTTGCGCAATGCGCGTAAAATCACGAACGAAACGGAAAGTTGGATTTCGATGGGAAATAACAGTGGACGGCTTCGGTTCCCGTCGGTTAAGCTATGGCTAATAACCGGCGCGCAAAGTGTTGTTATTAGAATGTTAAGGTGGCGACACGGCACTTTCGTCGGCTTCTTATCAGAATTGCTCGAAGTACCGAATGAAAAATCTCCTTGTGATCGACTGGTCGAAAAGCGCCAGCGATCATAAAGACTATTTCATTATCGGTTTCGTTCGAAAGTACGGCCGATTCCGATCGGCCACCTTCCCGATTTATCTTCGCCCCTTTTAGCGGCACGATCAGAACGAACGACACGATGGAAATTACATTTCTTTAAATCATGACGTTCCGGAATCGCGGACTTCGCGATGCGTGCAACAACTTATAGCATTGTAAGTATACACGTGAAACCTTTGCCAGTTTTCTGATTGGAAAGGTACCTTTATGCGGGAATTTTATTTGGATTCTGTACTTTCTGTTGTTCGAAGGATTCAGTTGAAAAAACTCTAGATTTTGCGATGCACTGGTAAGGATTACGATTTATTTTCTTGTTATCAGTAAAGTAATGATTATTCTTACTGTTTTATTAAGTCGATGTATCTAACTTGTAAGAGTCGCGTAGTCTTCGAAATTTGTTCATTATTTTTCAGCATTTTGTTGGACAAGGGAATTTATTATAGAAGTATACAGGGTGGTGCACGCAACCTGTGCACCCACAATAACCTCTAATGTATGCATGTAATGGAGAAACTTCTTATAGAAAAGTTGTATGATTTGGAGGGATATATTATGTAATGTATATATTTTTTTGTAAATGGTGTTTCGGAAGCCGACTTCATTTTTTTTCATGGAGTGCTGTATTTTGTATGCCAAAATATCGAAGAGCGTTCAATTTTGAGTAAAAACTACTGACCTTTATTAGTGGTGAATTTATTAGCCTTCGTTAACCTTAATTTAATTATTTCAGTAATTATTAGATTAATTAAACTTGAATTTAATTATTTCAAGAGCCACAAATTTAACATAAAACGGTTGCCGACTCGTAGTACCCATCTATAAATCAAAACCTTGATATTTTCATTATTTTACTTAACCTTAATTTAATTATTTGATTTGTTGATATATTAATTAACACGTTCGCTGCCAGCATTTATTTCAGTGAGGACCTCCTCAATTGTAATATTTTACTCAATCCAATAAATCTAAACAAAATATCGAGAAAACTGAAACAAGTTATGGAGTTCCGAAATATAATCCTGTAGCTTATAACTTTAACCCTTTGCACTCGTAAGTTCGTCACTGAAAATATTCAACACTTTCCGAGGAGATATAGATGACGTTGAAACTAATATAGCGATAATCCACAGGTAAATTAAGCAACAAAGCTATCTTACTTAAACGTTTCACATAGCAATACAAAGTTCCATTTAAAATACTGGATATTCAACTTCATAGTTTCGCTGTATCAAATCAAGTGTCGACTGAGAGTCACCTCCCGAGTGCAAACGGTGAAATAACAATATCTACAAGATTAATTTCATTCGCGTTTTCATTCACGAATACGTGACGCTGGTAGCGGACGCGTTAAACTGCAATTTAATTGTCCGAACACTTAACCCAAGGAGCTATAAACACAACGTAAAAGCGCCGCCGACTCTTAGCATCCACCTACACATCAAAGACCTGGTATTCCCACATTTCTACCCCATCCCGCCCGCAAACCCTCCCCTCTAATCATTTTCCGAATACCTTAGCGCTCCGTAAATGCGCCAAGCCCCGCAGTCCATTTATTACGGCGCGAACAATCTACTGTCACCGGGTCCCGCGAAATGTGAAAGAAAAATAACCGTTGAATTATTCGCAGAGATTAGATTATAGAATACAGGTAGTCGTTTGCGGTCAGGGGAGGGCAGCGCGAGTCCCCGTGCAGCTGCTGCCGTTCAGATTTCGTCGAGATCAACGCGAGCCGCTGCGACTCGCGGTTCAAACGGACGCGAACAATGCCGATAACGTAATTACCAGGGCGCAATTGTATGAGAAGTATCTAGGGCGCGGCAATTATAAAAGTTGCGCGGCGCGCGCCGCGATCGTAAATCGATGCCGGCGATGAATTAATAATTAGAAAGCTCGGACCGTTTGACAATAACGAACAACAGCGCGCGCGCGAGCAGCTCGTTCAATCGTTCGATTCTTTCTTTTTCTTTTTTTCTCCTTTTTCTCCTTTTTCCTTCGGACTTTTCTTTTCTTTTGATGCCGAACGAATTGTGATCGCGCGAATTTTACGGACGCGAGCACCGCTACGAGCACGCCGCGAGCATTTACATATGCATTAGAAGCGCATTTACATATGCACCGCGGGTCGAAAGTATTGCCGTATACGCAGAGGAAAAATGAAAATTTATTCGAATATTAATATGATAATTGGACGGAGGATTTTATGCATCTACACCTGAACTCGATTGTCCGGCGACTATCGCGGTAACGAGTTTGAGGAAATGCAACGGGCTTTTTTCTCCGCCGATTTGGCGGCGGATAAGATTTTTAATTAACCCTCGGTTCGTCACTGGAATTCTTTCAGTTCCAGTTTGAGGTCGTTAATTTATGGAAATGTATTGTGTTTGCATAAATACCTGTAGAGTGGTGTGTATGTCTCCTTTTATGGGTTTTAGTTTGTGAATATTTGTGTATTGTAGTGAACGCAGGATATTATATTTATTAGACTCTGGGTGATTAACATTATATTGTTTAAATTGGTAGGTTTTATTGTATTGAAGAAGCATTCCTGCATTGTTCATCAATTCGGTTAATATAAACAAACAATTTATATTTATTCGTATAATAAAGAATCTTCACTTTGATTATTTTAATTTAATCAGTTCTTTGCAAATATGCAAGCATGCATATAAATAAGGATATTCTAATCATCCATAAAGTTACCTGTATCGTTGGTTTATTTAAAATTAAACATATCGAGGAAAATAATAAGAATATCACGGCCAAACAATTTCGTAAATTAATACTGAAATAATTGAACTGTAACGTTTATCTCACTATGTTGGTCTCTAACAAAATGAACTAAGAATCAAGTAATTTTTATTCAATTAAATAACAAAATGAAACTTCATTGAAACGCGCATCTTCGCGAAGATCAAATGGAGAAGAAACTAAAAATGATCCTTCTGTATTGTCCTCTTTCGTTCTAATTCACGTTTACCATTTTTTTTTACATTCACGTGAGTAAAGAGAAAGTTTCAAAAACTATTTCCAGCTGTCAGTGACCGCAAAGCGGTCTGATTCGTCCTTTCTAAACTTACGTCTGCTTAACGTTTAAGTGTTAAGCGAGCGAATCAATTTTTCCCTGGCGATGTGTCTGTTCTGTTAATTAGCGTATTAACGTCAACGAATTTATTCCGCGATAAATAATAACGAAACATTTCGCAACAAAATATTATGATTTTTCTGTAACTGTTCGTTGGTGTGATTGACTCACTTAGCCGCGCGATTTGCATAAATGGAAACATAGCAATGACAGTTACGACACAAACGCCGACGGTGATATATGCACAAGTATAACCGAACACCACATTCGTACATCATAGATTATTACGTGCTGATAGTATTGCCGTCAAAATTACAGAGTGAGATATGTGCTGACAAGAAACAGGGCTAACAGAAACGAAAATAAGGATTGCGGAACTAGTAAAAGTATATTTCATTGAAAGCCACGTTTATCTTTCATGGATTTCCTGTTTTTATTATCTTCGTGAATTGTTTTGATGCAACTCTTGATCTATAAATATTCTTCGTATTTTAAAACTGTTGTTCGAATATTTGTAAGTGATAACGTTAATAATTTAACATTCATTAATAGAATATATGGACATAGGATATGTTTAAAATGTTTCTCCTCTTCCAATAAATTATTAATGGAAAAATACTTGAATCGATCATAGTTGAGAACTAAATTATAGGGCAAGAGGTTAATCAATAAATGAAATACTACATTTCATTATTTTATTTTTATATTTTGTTCAAAATGTAAATACAGAATAATGAAATATAGAAATACAGAAAATATTTTGTTATTCTCTGTATTTCTGTATTGTATTATTCTATATTTATATTTCGTTATTTTCTATATTTCTATATTGTATTATTCTGTATTTATATTTTGTTATTTTCTATATTTCTATATTGTATTATTCTATATTTATATTTTGTTATTTTCTATATTTCTATATTGTATTATTCTATATTTATATATTGTTATTTTCTATATTTCTATATTGTATTATTCTATATTTATATTTTATTATTTTCTATATTTCTATATTTCATCATTCTATATTTATATTCTATTATTTCATATTTATACTTCATTATCCTCCACATTTCTATATTTTATTATTTAATTACCATATTCCATTAATTCAATTTGATTGAGAGTGACCCGTTGCATTCAACGTGTCTCAGAAACCATCCTAACCCGTGAAATGCTAGCTGCGCGGTTGTTTACGCGGATTTTCAACGGAATCCGAAGTCCTACTTATTTTCATAACCAAAAAGCCAATGACACAGGAGAAGCGAAAGCAACGCGGGCCCGTGGACGAGTGAAAGTCCTCGAATTATGCGAATCTAATCGACAATAAATTCGAGTGACTCATCCCGGTTAAATTTCCTGCGGTTACGACGATGATGCGCGGTTTGCATTCGAATTAAATCGCGATGGAATTCGTGCCGTGCAAAAAAATCGAGAGGATAAGAAAGCAGGTACGATTTTATTTCTATAATAAAGGGACCGAGCAATAAACGCTGCTATTCGCCAGTAATTTTAGTGTTTCTGTTTCATTGCAATTTATTAATACCATCTCTATGCCCTCGTATAATCGCGAGGCAAATAACTACATTATGTTCACACTGCAGATGTTTGCACACGTTCACGCTTTTGAAAGTTTCGTTTATTTACCGAGATTTTGTAAATAGTAAGTGTCAATATTAAAAGGAACAAAATGATATCTCTGTTTGACATTTCAATGAAAATCTTTGTCACGTAAACCGATAAGCAATGAATGCTCATTTACCAAATTAATATTTTCTTCTGATGAAATTACTGACACTCGATATATTCAGGCTATTCTTTGTTGGCCTGCAACATACTTTTTGTTCTGGCAAGAAAAAGTATTGTTAAAACATAAAACTCAAACTCTTGCCAATCGATTATTGTAATAATTTGTTACTTATTACCATTCTAAGTAGACACGTATAATAATATTCAATTTTAATGCACTTCAGTCTCGTATAAACTGACCGATAGACTTGTTCAATTCGACAAATCTAAATGTCACTTATTCATTTTTCATATACATGATATCTTACTTGTCTATTATCGATCTTTAACCTCTAGTGTTTGACGCTAGAACTACCAAGTGGGTCGAAATGACCAATTCCTAAAACAAAGAGTAGCTTACAATCTTTGAGTTCTATTTGCAACCAACTCATTACTTATTAACCCCTTTTCCTATGATTTCTATTCCAATTGCGTTCAACGGAAATGTTTTATTGCTCACAATTCAGTAAAAAAAGTGAAAAATTCTACGCTTATTGTGTCTACGTTTACTCAGAGGCATTACAATTAATAATAGAAAAATAATATTCAATTCGGACTTGGAGGAATTAGGTGACATCTATATCTGACACGATATTGTAAACCAACAGGTTAATAAATTAAACAAAATTCACTGTAATCAACAACTAGCATCGATCGAACGTCATAAAAGTACATTGTTGAATCATCTATATGAATCGTTGTCAGTGACACGTAATCAGATTACATTTTTCGAATTTCATAGAACAATGGGTTAAGAAAAAAACAACAATCGTTCGACCTAACTCAAAGGACTCTCGCAATGTTTGCTAAAAGTAAAATCGATCCGATAAATCATCAAATTTCCTAGATAATCTTCACGTTTGTAGTTTAGATATTTATGGTGAGAAAATTGCATTGATTCGTAGGTGATTACACGGAAATATCACGCATGCGGAACACGATCTGGAATAGCTCCTCCCGGCGGAATTAAGGAGGATAAGAAAACAAATAAGGCAATAAAGTGTCGCTTTAATGGCAGTACGGTCTAGCAATTTCAATTACAACGTTTTAATTGGCCCTTGGTACATCGGAGTAATTACGCCGATTAACGGGAAGAGGCACGGCAACTGGAGCGCGAATTTTATACACCGCAAGGATTTATTGGCTAGCGGAAATTTACGCAACAAGTGTACACGGTTATTTCTTAATTATACACGGTGATCTCGATGTCCAGTCACAAAATTCGAAGTGACTCCGGTATCCTGTAAAAACTTATCAAATATTTCTTTTTACCCTCCAATTTTCTCTCATCTGGATCAGATTCGTATGCAAATTACAGAGTGGCGAGCATAAACATTAAGTCAGTATATAATTTTGTTGCGAGCGCTGAAATATAAAAGCAGGCGAGAAATTTTGTGTCATATAAAGAATATTGGAAGTTAATGCTTTTATATTTATTTTCCAGTTTGAAAGCAGATGTTTCGTAAAAATGTTGTTACTAATATTCAATACTATAATTACCGTACCGATTTCAGTTTTTTATTCTATAGTTATTGATACCGCAAAAGCGTTGAACTTTCGAAATTATTTTAAAAATATTTTCATTCGATATTCTACAATGAATATCGACAGAAAATTAAAAAACCTATCATTATAATTTTTACAGGGATCACGCATGAATTATATTCAATATTCGGTTATAGTGGTTAATAACATATTTTCATTAGTTCCACGAAATCGAATAAAAATTCACATTTTGTTGAAGCGGCTCTAGTTCATTTTGTGCTTACATATTTAGATATATTATATATTGCATAGTTACAAAAGACAAGAAATAACGAATAAATGAAGTATGTACGCAAGTGTCACTGTCAGAAAGAAGTGAATCTCAGAAGTGCTTGAACCAAGGCGCAAACGATTTTCAACTTCTCGGCTGCTGGTAAATAGAGTGGAGACGAACGAGCTTATTACGTGCAGTAATTAGTAGTAATTTAAGGCAGAGTCGGAGTAACTGCATTCCGTGAAACGGTAAGTAGATAGGAAAGTACGAGATTGGGTGTAATGAAGATTGAGCGCGGCATAATGAGACTTAGAAAATGTAAAGGAACTGCGAAACGTGAACTCTGGATGCATCGCATAACTCTGTCGTATCCATTCGTCGAAATTATATGAAAGTTTCACGTGTCTATTGCATTGAACTTTGTAAAGTGCACGCCAAAGGAATGTATAATAAACATGAACATGGAAGGATTTGAAAGCAGAATACTCAATCCTGCTTAGTTTACCTTAGGCTACGTTACTAAGTGAGTTCTAACCATGTCTAAACTAATCCTTGAAAGTAAGGAATTTAACATATTTATTTTCCATTTGAAATAAATTTGTTAATTATAGAAAATATAAAAATATAGGAAATTTTCCGTGTAAAATAATTTTGTTAATTATAGAAAATATCAAAATATAGGAAATAATTTATTTTAGAGGTAAATAGATTTTTGTTCTACTTTTGGAGAACACTATTTAAAAAAATATTATAGTGTCCCACCGAGTAGACTGTTTTATTATTTTACTTTGCATAATTGTGTTTTTCAAATTTATTTTTGGTACGACACATGTATAGTTAATAAAAAAAGAGGTATTGAAGTTATAATCTATTTCTCTCGTCGAAAGCAAATTGTAAATATAATACTTTTTCATGTAAAATAGAAATCATTTCTTTTGAAATATAAATTCTTTATTAAAGTGAAAATGATTTCTTAACATTGATTTCGAAGACAAAATAATTTGTGTAATTTTCTGCTACAGTAATTAAATACTATCTTGCAAGTAAGTTATAGTTTACCGTAGGTTTAAAATAATACTTTTATATTTAGAATAGATGAATTTTTATATTTTTTGAATGTTCACAAATAAATGAATAAAGTGCCATATTAATCTGGACTTGAATTGAATAACGTTAATGCAAATTCTAGAGTGAAAAACCGAGAAGTTGTCGGGCTGCGAAATAATAAAATGCATAATGATCTTGATTGAATCGCAAGACATAGCATTCAAAGAGATACAAGATATCATTCACAGTTTTCGTTGAGATATCGCTTACAGTGGCAGCTACAAGCCTTCTAATTCCACAAAATTTCCATTCACTCCTTGACATACCGTGTGCATACCGTACAATGTAAGATAGCTCCAATTTACTTCACTTTTACTCATATCTGCTATTTCTGTCTTAATTATGGTATTAAAATTACACGTTTCCATCGACCTTACTCTGCTCTATCTGCGACTTGCCCATAATTTTCCTTTCTACTTGCTATGCTTCACGCACTCCGATAATGATCATTTGACAGCTCGCGTTACGGCTTGCGAGTGGAAGCTATTGTCTAATTAGTCCAATTATGGAACTGTCAAACGCCTGTTTGTATCCACAATTTACATCTTAGCGTTAGCTCTAGATTAACTTTTTTCAAGAATTCAACCTCCTAAATTGAATCAAAAGCTTGACACCCATTGACATCGTGTTTTCCAAGAAACATTAACAAAAGTCAAGAATAATTAACGAAACATCAACTAACGCTAGCGTATCAAGTAAACCAACTATATCTGAAGGAATGATCAAGATTCACATTAACATTTTATAATCAATTTGAAAAAAGCAATATGAAGTTGCCTCAATCTATCATCTCTGCTCCTTTAAAAATAACAAAGTACTTTAATAACAAAAATTAACAAAGAATCAATAAAAAATAATATAAAATGAAACGAGAATAATATATCAAAATAAAAATACTAATAATAATAAATAATAGAAAACAATCAAATTTTCCTAAGCGAAGAACGACGATTGCATTTTTACATGCTGAAAACTGAAGCAATTTAACCCTTTGCACTCGGAAGGTGACTCTCAGTCCCACTTGATTTGACGCAGTGAAACCATAAAATCTGATATTTAATATCAAACTTCGTATAATACCCCGATACGTGAAATTTGTTCCTCAATGTACTTGTGATTCCCCTTCGAGTTAGTTCCAAAGAATATCGTCTTTGTCTCGTAAAGAAATGTTAAATATTTCTAGGGAGAAACTTCCGAGTGCAAAGGGTTAAACACGTTACGCTTTACAACGTGACATATGGATGGATCTGCGTGTACCTGGAATGTAATGTAGTTACTTATGGTCCGCAAGTTCAATTAATTTGTGCACCAAGCGCATACATATACAACATGTACTCTACTATCTTTCCAAGCAGAAACTACGCCCATGCAAGTTCAACACTGGCCGCAAAAAATACCATTGAACGTTTCCATACAACACCGATGATAGAAGAACGTCCGCGGATCACGAACATAGTGATATAATAGGAGATTAGCTCAGTCCGTTACTTGCTTCAGCAGCGCACGAACCATCAGGAAATAACGTAACTATAGAAACGTGCTAACAATTTTTCCAGAAATTAGGTTCACCGTAAATGTTGGTAATAAAAATTGAACGCCGAAGACATTCAATTATTCAAAGTCATAAAAGATTTGTTTGTAGCTTACACAGCCAGAAATGGTTAGGATAAGTATTTTTCAGTTTCCGGGCGCAAGTTGTGAGTATTAGGAATAGTTTCCCGGCGTTTCGCTAGTATTGCAGACTAGGATATAGAGAATCAGCAGTGACCGGACTGCAAGTGACCATGGGATACTAAATTCTTTACAACAAGCTGAAAGGTAAAGCGGAAATTCAAGGATCATTGCTAAGGAAAATATTGGGTCACATTGGAAATGCTACAACATCGTGATAATTTTGAAATGAATAATAGGTCGGCTGATCAATCTAAATGATTAACTGATAATCACTGGACTCTGGATTGTTATGCATTTATCAGAAATTTGAAAGTGCAACATTGTACAAAGAGTACTGAACACGAGAAATATGTAAAATATCCGAAATTCAGATTCGTAATAAAATAATGATAAATAATACTAATAAAATGAAAAATAATAGTATTTAATAATTAATTAATATAATAGTAACATAACATTATATAATAGTACTATTATATAAGATATTAAAGTATCCAACACTCAGATTTCTAATAAAATAATAATAAATAATAATATTTAATAATTAATCGATAATAGTTAATCGTTATAACGATAATATTACTCATTACCCCCAAAATAAAAACGTAAAAACAATACGCGCGAAAAGACTACTGCTCGACCGAAGGTGTATCTCATAAACGACACGGCGAGGCCATTGAAAAACACGTGTCGCCAAAAGCGCGAACATCGAAAAAACCCCGTCGATCATCGTGCCCACGAGGCGAGCATTCCGATTCGCGCGAAGCGTGCGATCCACGGAGAACGGCGGCGAAGGAGTTTCAGACTCTCGCGGGCAAACAAACGAGGAGGGCGCCGGACAAAGGAGCAACCACAACAACAACCACAACCACGACCATCACAACAACAACAACAACGAACAACGAGCAAAAGTAAAAAAAAAAAGAAAGCCCTCAACTCCGGAGGATGGCGAGAAGAATCTTTCCGCCATAAAGATTCGTATCGCTCTGGAAACGTCGAGCTTCTCTCTTCCCCGGCGTTCTGTCTCCCGTTTCCCCGCATCGAGCCCTCTCCCTCTTCCAACGGCTCCTCGATCATCCCTCGCGCGGAGCGAAGAGGGCGGGCACGAAGTCAGTGGGCGTCCCTTTTCGAGATTTACGACGATTTAATCGTACAATTAATCTAACACCTTGTTGCAACAACACCTCGTACCGCCGCGTATCTCCGTTACCGCCGACTCTCCACGATTCCACGGCTCGAGGAGGCGCAGGAGGTGGAGAGGCTGAAAGGGGCCGAGCCGATCGCACCTCCAGGAAGGAAGGAACGAACGGGGGGAACGATAGATGGAGGAGGAACGAGAGGGAATAGTGGCCGGATGAATCGACAGAGGTGCTCGGCTCTTTTTACTCTTCGATCTATCGCGTCGAATCGCTGCCAGGAAAGGGGTACCGCGGTGTTAAAGAGGATTAACTAGCCAAAGTGACGGAAGAGCGCGGTGCTTGAGACCGGGGAAACGGGGATCGCCGGTTTACGCGTGATTGCTTGGGACAGCGAAGCTTATTTTATTAACACGTTCGCTACCAGCGTCACGTATCTGTCACGATCTTAACACGTTGAACGCCGTACGATTTTATAGAGCAAAATACACGAAATGAAGAAAATCAAATATTCAATCGTTTGATTGAATTGCATTCTTATTATTGCACGTTCATCTAGCTGAGTGTCACCGCATTAAGTAGCATTATTTAGAATATAGCGAATCATAGTAATTCGCTCTGGTTGGTCACCGGTGACCCCCACGGTATTCTACGTGTTAATCCTATATTTTACAGAATGAAAATGAAATTAATCCTATAGATATTGTTATTAGAAATTATAAACTGCGACATTATATTTAGGAACTCAATGACTTGTTTTAGATTCATTTTTCTGATACTTTGTTTAGATTTATTGGATTGAAGAAGATATAATTGAGGAGACACGTCGACTACCACAGTAGTCCCATGGGACCGGAGCTTCGAAATGACTTGAAAATAATTGTGATTCATAAGAGAACCGATGTTGAATAGAAATGTTCGATAGATTAAATAATTAGAGAACAGTGTAACGTAAGAATTGTGGTAGTAAATAATTAACGATTCCTGTTTATCTTTGCTGTGAAGGAATAAGTGATATGTAGAATGCTGATGATTTTTAGTCAACGTGTTATCACGTTAACCCTTTGCACTCGAGAGGTGACTCTCACTCACCATTTGATGCAACAAAATTACAAAGTGTTATATATAATATTAAGTTTTGTATAACGCATCAATACGTGCAATATTCATATAAAATAACTTTCTTTCTTAATTTACGTATGTTTTCTCTTTAGTCAGTTTCAAATAATGTCGTCTATGTGTCATTGGAAAGTCTCGAATGTTTCCAATGAAAAGCTTCTGAGTGCAAAATGTTGACAGTAGAACAACTGTACACATAAAAATGAAAGGTTTCGGTCTTCTTATTTCGCAATGATTGATATCGCTTTCAAAAGCGTTAAATAATAAATTTGAAAAATTTGAAAAATAAATAGCTTCCCTTGGATACTATGACCTATATACGAAGAAACTAGAAAGATCTGTTACAATTGTTATGATTACGTATTAATTGTGTTGTACGTTGAGTTGTTCTAGTGTTAAGGGGTTCAAGAGAATTCTTAACTCCTTGCTTTATATTTGAACTCTTGTTATAACCAAGAAATTTTTTAGAAATGAAAGCTTATAGTAATTAACAGTATATATTTTTGCAATGCAAAGGATTAAAAGAATTAGGAAAATACGGATTATTTTGCGCAGACCATTTGTAACTCTAATGATCAGTCCCTTCAATCATATTTTATATTCGACGTAACGATGGTTTTATTCAGCTTTTTAAAATGAATATTTTATAATAATAAAAAATGGTAAATTTGAAAACATAGAACACTCGAGTTCTTCGATTAAAGAATTCGTAATAACATGATTTATAATCAAACTAAATGCAGTGAAGGAACGATCTACAAATTGTGACGAATTTATAATATACAAACGTCAAGAATTATTATAATTGAACTGAAAGCAATTCTTTGAACGTATTCGTTTCGACAGCGTCGGCGTTTAAAGATTTATATGGGTCATGCGGGCGAATGATTGCGCATCGCTGATCCATAGGGTGCACCGTATTCTTATGATAGCGCAGGCACGTATAGTTACATAGAACAAATGAATCCTCGAGATATTTTATCAGGCCGCCATTGTTTTGCGATCTGAGCGCGGTCCCGCGGCCGACACTCTTAAGCAGATGTAATTTAAACGTGGATGCGTTTCGCTCCGGATCGGGAAAAATCGGTATCGTAGCTGTTTTAACTCTCCTCGAGATAACGATTCGATAGGAGGGAACGTAAAAATGATTGGGTACCGATATCGTGCGAAACATCGAATAAATCGTCTCTTGCACGGTCTGCGATGTACTTATTTAGAAGCGTAGGCTCGATGTTCTCTTTTTGCAAGAAACGAGTTTCTTACTGTTCTTAGATTTATTTCTTACTCTTTTCAATTTTTAATATTCTTAGATCTCTCTAAACATATAATAATTATTAGATTGTATAGTATATCTAAATTAAATATAATACTTTTAAATGTACTCTTTCAAAGATTTACTTACATTGTGGACAATTGCATAAATTATTTTCCTATTAAATCTATTAGTAGAATTAATCCTAATTACCCTAATATTAATATGAACGAGAAACTATTCGTATTTGTGTGACAATTACATACATTATTTTCCTATTGTATCTATTATTAGAATTAATATTAATATGGATTAGAAACTATTCGTATTTTATATTTCTTTGTATTCTATAAATTACAGATATTTGTCCACCAATAACTATACATATTGTAATTCAATTATTTTTCTTCGTTGATATCTGAAGCAGGATAAAAATTAGAGCTACAAAACTGCGAAGGAAGATATATTATAAAATAAAAACACTTCTCACAGTTTTTAGTATTTTGTTTGTTGTAGTAGTAATTTGATGCAAAATTGATAGTAATTATGATACTAAAAATACATTGGAAATGTAAAACTATCAACGTCAAATTACAAACAAACTGTAAAACACACCAACAGGAATTATCGAAATAAAAAAAATCAGAATACTAACAAGGGTTATATTTTAAGGTTAAATTATATAACATTTTTTTACATTATTTCTTCTAACCAGTTAACTGTATTTGACGAGTATACACTTCATCTTTTCATTTTATTGCGCGCAACCTTTACAAGAGATTTTTCAAACTAAATTCCACAGTTAACAGGTCAACCCCATACCCTATGACCTATTTTTCAAATATGATCGACACAACAACTTTGCCACTAACAATGTATTGAAAGAAGAGAAAAATTCTATGCATATTGTATGTCTACGTTTGCCCTACAATACAGTAATTGATAACAGAAGAATAATACCTAATTATAATTCAAAGTAATTGAACAATATTTCTATTTGTTAAATTCTATTTAAATTCTTCACCACGAGTCTCACACATTATTGTAAGGGGTTAACCAAGAGAAATCGTACTGTCAAATAGGATTAACCTTTGCCCTCATATATCATACTGAACATGACAACACAAATTTGTCATAGAACACTGAAAATTGTTTTAAAAAGCACCCCACTTCAAAAGATAAAATCTAAATCTTATAATAATACTAAATAAAATAAATATAAAACGTCGGATACTACCGCTGCAAATTACTCCAATTCACTCCCCTAAAAGTAAATACAGTACGCCTAACAACATTGAAAACAAATCGAGTGCGAACGGTTAACACTCGTAAGGGTTGATAACCAACGAGCCAGATCGTTCTCGGCAACGCGCCGCGTGTAACGGGCCCGAACTGGCGAAAATTCCAGGTCGCGTAAGAATCGTGGAACCGCTTGGGTTGCACCTGCGCCCGTTTTGCACCTTATCGCGGAGCCTTATAGCGGGTAGTAGTACTAGCCATCCGGCGTTATTCCGCGGCGATATAGTGACTGTTGCTCGCAGGGGACACCCCCGCAAACGAGCGGACCGCGCGTGCGTCCGTACGACCAAGGACAACAACATTCTCCGTAAAACTAATTGCCAGGTAAGTATATACGAGCGACGAGTCCGCTCGAGCGCGGCCGAACACACGCCGATACGCCGGCCCCGCGTGCACGATCCTTCCAGCGAGAGGAACGAGGACGAGCGATGCGATGCTCACGGAGATAGGCGCGGGAGGAAACCTAGGGAAACGAGGAAAAACTCCACGGGGAGAGGAATTCGACGAACAAAAAGAGACTACCGAGAGACCGCGGCGGTGGCGGAGGAGGGTGGGAACGGTGATAGATCCGGAGTTTGGGTATACGCGCAGGATCAACGGGAGATAAAGTGTAAATTGTGAAGCTATAGAGTCTCGCAGCCTCGTATGTTAGATATTAACCCCTTCTTCTGTAATAATAGAGAGACACGTCGAAGACTCCTATGGGGAAGTCGAATTTCAGTCGGAAACTGAATTTCTCGTGTTACCGGGGGTTGTTTCAATTTTTGCAGTTAGGGTATTTCATTCGATGTGGTATATACACTGAGTTAGGAAAGTATTTGTGCTTTATAAGTTGCCGAATTTAAACGATTGATATTTGTTAACGATGCGAGTTTCAAAGTTCTTGTCAATAGGAATGTATGTTGAAATTAGGAAGCCTTATATATACTTTATTGTGGAGCATGTCGATGTAAGAAAAATGTAATTTTGTGTAAACAAGAGAATATTGGTTTCATGTATAAGAAGATAATTTGTGACTGATAGATTCCAGAATCGGAGTAACAAGTTTATAACATTTTTCTTATAAACGATGAATAGTAATATTTGTGTCGAGTATGTGTGAATATGTATGTTGAGTAGTAATATCGTTACTGTACAATTTTTTTGGTCTAGAGAATCCTCGTTACTCTTTTGGGAGTTTTAGCTTGAAACTTTTCAGTTGACAACGTCAAAGGTAAGTAATCATCAAATACAGGAGAAAAGTTCTAACAGACAAATGTTGAAGAATTAATCTTTGCACTCGAGAGGTGACTCTCAGTCACCATACGACTTAATATACCAAAATCATAATGTCTTACATATAATATTAAGCTTCTTATAATCCATGAATATGTGAAATATTGAAGTAATAACATTGTTTCTTAACTTATGTTGGAAACTGTTGAATATTTCCAGTGAAAGACTTCCGAGTGCAAAGGGTTAATAGTTCCAAAGTTGTAAATAGTTTTATAGAAATTACAATAAATGCAATTAATTCTGAAATCGTACAATTTCTTTTCTTATGATTACACAAAATTTATTATTATATTAAAGTTGTTATAGTTATACTATAGTTATTATATTAAATTATATTAAAGTTTTATATTAGTTCTCTGTAACTATTCACTGATCGCGAGAATCAATAACCGACATTCCTCTGGCGAAGCTTAATGATAAGATAATCCTGTAATTTATGTCTGTATAAGGTATAAAGAGGACAGATAATCCCTTGTTTTCCTGTCAAGCTAGAGTAATATGTAGAAACGAACGAGCTACACTCGTGACGTTTATATAGTCGATCTTTCCGAGAAATACTTTAAAAACTCGGTTAACGTTATCGAGTAATCTTCGAATGTAACGCGCACGATCGAGACACTTAAACATTACTGCCGAAATAAAAGCAACTTAAAATTCGAAACGCGACGCGTATACGTATTTGATGAACATTAAACGTTTCGCTTGAAAGCGTTCAAAACGTGACTCACCTAATGTACTGGAGGAATGCAATTTAATAGTACAGGGAAATTGAAAATAGACGTCCAAGGTGAATGCAGACGCTTTAGAAAAAGGCTATTCAAATTTTTTACGAGTTTCTCCAAAAAGGAATCCCTTTTAATTTCTCTAAAATTATATGTTCTAAAAGTTCTCAATATTATACAATTTTCCTCTTCAAATCGTACAATTATTTCACATTTTTCTGAAACAAATTTTCAATTCTCACAGTACCTAATGTTCTTGGGTCGAGGTAGATAGTTTTTTTAGGAATATAGCGAGCTTTATTTAGATTCTTTTTCATCATATATGTCACGATAACAACGCACAGCATCTTGAATGATACGTTCCACATTTACAATGCATTCGACAGTAGAGTCAATTGCTTCGAAACTGACGAGCTTTGTTTAATTGCGGAAACCAATCGGACAAACCCTTTGCTGCGAGTTTCTTTTCTGCCTCGTCTTTTTCCTTCTCTTTTCCTTTCTCTTCTGCTTTCTCTTCCTCTTTCTCTACTTCCTTCTCTTCTTTTTTCGCTTCCCCTTTCGCATTTTCTTTTTCTTCTCCTTTCTCTTCCTCCTTCTCTTCTTCTTGCCCTTCTTTTCTCGCTTTCTCTTCTGCCGTTCTGCATGCTTCCAATTCAATCAACTCTTCATCTAAAAGTTCCTTCATCCCACAATCCAGCAACCACTTTCCATCTTCTATTCCACATTCTAATTCTAGATCGTTCGCAAATTTGGATGTCTTCTCCAATCACTGCTAGCTCCTCTTCAAATTCTTCAATTGCATAACATATCAAACACTTCTTCCAAACTCCTGATACATTCTTCTTTGACATGCATTCCCAAGCGGTCGGAATGTTCTTGATATACTAAAGAATATCGTACTACCTCCGAAAAGCTCGTACAAATAAATCTGTATCAAAGTCGATTGCTTCGGTGGTTTGTGTGAATGTTGTTTTGAAGTCATGAGTCTCAAATGCTAAAATAGCACCCTGATCCATGGATTGGATGATAGCAGTTGTGTTAGGTGGCATAAAAACCACTGAAATATCCAGATGAAGGTCGCCCAGGTGAGGGGGGGTGGCTAGGGGCATTGTCCATAATCAATAAAATCTGGAAAGGGATACCTCTCTCCGCACAATATTCACGAGCCTGGGGAATGAAGCGGTCCATGAACCAGTCCTCGAACAATGCTTGAGTCATTCGAGCTTTAGGGTTTGTATGGTAGTAAACCAGCAGCGCATGCTTGTCGATGTGCTTAAATGCACGAGGGTTTTCCGAGTGATAAATTAGAAAAGGCTTCAGCTTAACCCTTTTAGTGCCGACCGAAAGAATTGCATCTAAGTGAAGAATACCGAAGCAATTTGACGTAATTTAGTAAGGATTGAAAAAAATCATGATATGTAGAAAATTCAAAATGGATCACATTATGAAATAAAGGAAGAATGAATTAACCCTTTGCACTCGGAAGTTTCTCACTAGAAATATTTAACATTTTTTGATAAGATAAAGATGGCATTCTTTGAAACTAACTCAAAAGGAAATCGTTGAAACTAACTCGAAAGGAAAGTACGTTGAGGAACAATGCTATTTTATTCCAATATTTCACGTATCGGGGTATTATACAAAGTTCAACATTAAGTATCAGATTTTATAGCTTTACTGCGTCGAATCAAGTGGTGACTGAGAGTCACCTCCCGAGTGCAAAGGGTTAATGTCAATTGTATTTCAATATTTGTTGCAAATCATGCTAATAATATCCATTCAAAGTCATCAGAATAAATGAAAGAATTAGTTTTTTTGTACAAACAATATTTGCAAATAAGAATTATTAGTTTGATGTAGGTCACGTAGTATACAGCATAAATATTGCATTTTCAATATTATAAAATTACTTACAGAAATAACTACAAAATGATTTGTAGCAAATCAGCATGTGTCGAATTTCTACTTTATCGCTCTAGCGTATACACAATCTCGGTGTCAATCATCGCGAAATATAATGAAAAGTTAAAGTCAAATACTTTTTCCAATTCGTGGAGTATCTCACATAGGGCTTCTGAAGAGAAATTCAACCATTTATAACGTTTTATAAATTTATTTTAAGACAGAGTTCTCTAGTGATGCAAATAGTGAAGCGCCATCGCATACGCAACGATATATCGTCGTTGACACTTTACGCAAGTGTTGCTGATAACGACATATCGTTGCTCGGCGTCCTTTGCCAACTGTTCGATCCTTCGAAGATTGTTGAAAGTGTACAAAACCTTCTGCAGATTCTGCTAAGTTAAACAATGAATGCTTAAATCATAGAGTATAAGGAAGCTGTGTACTAATTACTTGCTGTTCGAATAGTCAAATCATTAATTCGCAGCTTCGTATTGCAAACATGAAAGTTTGATCTCAGCAAAATGCTGACATTCGTTCGCAAACGGTTAAAACCCGAACCGTTAACGCCAAGTAACAAAGTGAACCTATTCCTAAAAGCCTTGTTTCCATAAGAAGCCGGTTTTGCCTACGTTAAAAATCTGTTCTGGCAAATTACTTTCTTCTTCGGGCTCCATATTCATCTACATTTCCTGCTTCTCCTGTGACGCAGATTATGCAAAGCAAATCTTCTTTTAAAACGCATAAAACACCTTAAACCACGCTATCATGAAAATCTTGAACGTAATCGTCTCCGGAGCGTGATGTTAAGGTCTGAAAGAGACATCTAGCCTTTGCTCGCACCGCGAGAAAGCTCATGGGAATTTTTGCCTGCATTAAATCTTCCATTCACGCGAATAACAATTACTCCATTTCGTGAATGGATCCCAGTCGTTGCTTGGTTAGCCCTTTCAGTCACCAATTGATTTCATGAAGGAAAACTATAAAATTTGATATTCAATATTAAACTGTATATACTGCATCGGTGTGTGAAATATTCAGATAAAAATGCTTTGTTTCTCAATTCACTTGCGATTTCTCTTTGAGTTACTTTCAAAAAATATCGTCTGTGCCTAGTTGGAAACTGTTAAAATTTAACAGTTACATTATATATATTTATTTATATATACTTAATATTTCTAACGAAATACTTGCGAATGTAAAGGGTGAAAATCATAGACTGCATAGGCGCAGAACCATACACAGCTTCACGAATTTCATCTTTGTCCTTGAGTATCGGCGAAACTGTTGAATGCGACAACTTCAAAGTAACGCGCTATTGTATTAACCTTCTTCCGCATTCGTGCTACCGGATAATCTTCATTTTACAGGTTAAATCCATCACATTCCCCGACTTGTTACCTGTCGCATCTACCGATGAACGTGTTTTCCTTCTACCTCTTATTTCAGGGGTAAGTAAGTATGTCAGATACAATTGCAGCAAATCCACACGCAACCGATGCTTGCAACCGACTAACAAGTTGCAGACAGCGCCAGCCAGTGTTATCGGATCTGAATTTTTGTTTATTTATTTTTCGTGGCCGCAAGTTGAGGATTAACCTTTTAGCTACTATACACGGCTACAATGTCTTTCGTATATATCGTCTTTTTGAACGATACGCCACTATAGCGGCACAATTCTCTCTCCGTAATCGATAGCTGTGCACGTTATAGTCCAATCTAACGTAATTTCACTGTAGAAAATTCTATCAGTCTCAAATCGCAGTGCTATATTCATAAGTCGCTCAGAAGCTAATGCGGTTAAGTCTATTTTCAGATATTTTCTAACTTTCGTCAATTTTAATGGAATGAATAATATTCTCCTTAGTTATTAAAGGATGTACTCGTCTCTTCGTCTTTTCTAGGTCAGAAAGCTCTTCTATCTACAGCTTCCGAATATGTTGTATAATAATATCAGAAGCCAAAACATTAATTTTCTCAATTTTTCTTTCCTACATTGTACCGCATTAGCTCTGAGCAAATCATACGCAAACCGCGTCGAACCTCGCCATACAAAGTATAGCTTCGCTAGTCCACAGTAACCAAAAACATTAAATAAGAAACACCTCGCGTAAAATTTCACGTTTCGCTCGCAGAACACAAAGTAGCCAGGACAAGTACGAGACAGGTAAAAACGGAACGAACAAACAGAAAGTAATTTCTGAAAGCAACAGTCGATCGATAGACCGAGGAAAGTGGTTCCCGGCGCGAGACGAGCGAGAGAGAGGGGCGACTCTATGGCGTAGAATTTATTGCGGGTACGACGGTGGACCACATTAAAGGAAGAGAGGGGCGCCGGTACGGGAGTGCATAATTTATACTCTCATTATGCGACAACCAAGATTCATTACGGCCAACAAGCATTGTCGCGCCGATTCGGAGATCGATCGCAGCTCGCTAAATAAATGCACGAACGATGATGATCGGATACCAGCTCCGGGAAGGAATGAGAATAACAAGAGAAGGATCGGGAAGGGTTGCGAAGGGGAGAGGGGTGAAAAGAATTTACAAAACGCGGTCTTATTACCGTCTGCAAAAAGAACGGAATATATTACGGGAATGAGGGATCGACGATAAGTCGAAACGGTGATTAAACGGTCTCGCTCTGCTCTTTTTGTCCCGTTTCGAGGGCGTAATGACGCGTTCGGTCCTCGACAACGACGACGTCGCGCGTATCGGAGCCGCAATTTTCACTTCCCGCCGCATTCCACGCACATGTACGCCGATTTATTTCTCACTTGGCCCGGCGTCCCTGCCGGCGACGCAACGCGGACGGAATATATTTAATTTATCCGATGGCTCGGAAAGACGCATTCAATTATCAGCTCCGGATTATTCGCGTGTTAAATGTTTTATCTCGATGGGCCGCGGCCTCGGTAACGCAGTTATTTTCATATCGCCGCGGAACGACCGTCTAAAATTGTGATGTTCGAGCCGCGGGAATGCGGCGTTACGTTTATTCCGTTTACCAGTGAATTCTTCGAGCAATCGACGGTGAGTAGCTTTTGGTACTTATTATAGGACGCTTCTTAAACTCTTTTCATTCGTGAGCCGTCTTTGTCATCGATATCATTTCGCCACCCCAGATTTAACCCTTTGCACTCGATTTATTTTCTATGCTGTTGGGTGTAAATTTGTATTTATTTTTAGGAGAATGAAATGAAGTAATTTACAGCCCTACAATCCGTTTTATGTTTATTTTATTTATTATTATTATAATAATGTTTAGTTTTGTTAAGCTTGTAAAGTGTGGTATTTTTTAAAATAGTTTCCAAGGTTCTCTAACAAATTTGTGTCGTCTCTAGCATGACATATGAGTGCAAAGCGTCAAAATGACCCATTTCTGGTTTCTTCATTTGCGATTGTTGAAAAGATAACAGGTGCTTCTCTGAGGAATTACGGAAGAAATTGATTTAGCAATACGCAAGCCGAATTGTAAATCAATTGAAATCTCAATAGATGCGCTGTTGGAGTTTCTATAGGAACATTTTCGAAAGTCAATTTGACTGCCTGGTAGTTCCAGTGTTAAATATAAAATAAAGATATAAAAATAAATATTTTCCGAACGAAAGCTGATCCTGAACTTTAACATTAGGAATGATCTTTAGAGGCCGCTGTTTATTATCACCAGACTAAAATCTCTTTCAAAATCTCTTACAATTTGTTTCTTACATTGACTATCTACAAAAGTAATCTATATATTTTAGTTTAACAATAGAACTACAGTACCTGTAAAATGGCAGTTTTCAGTTTTCCTATTTTTAATTACATAAGTTCCACTTAAATACTATAATGAATATATGAAAAAACCGAAAGAAATCTATTCTTATTATTTGCATAAGGATTATATATTAATCAGGTTAAACGCTCAGTAGTTTTAGTGTTAATAAAGCACCCGGTAGTCATGTATACATAACCTCACTTATTTCATATACTGCCTTTATCGATAACACGAAATATGTTGTACATAGTTAATATGAAATCAAATGGTATTGATTGTTCCGTAATTTAATACGTAGGAACAATTTGAACATATCGAGTTCTTATACTACACATTTCGCATGTGTGCAGTTATAACTCTATGATGTCGGCGACGGCGCCATGCCACGCATTGAAATCACCCGAATGACGATCGATATTATACAATACTACACGCATTCCCGATTTTATGCTGCAAAAATCGTTCCCGTTCTTTCCCCGGCAAATGTTGAAATCTTTGGCTTTCCGTTTGCGTAATAAAAATTTTTTTAGCAGCCCGAGAGCTATTGTAGTGGAGATGGAGAACTATTTCGTATCAGGTTCGCCATGTTAAAAGCAAGTAGTTCAACGTTATAACGTCTCGCGCAATGTGAAGCACAACGTTCTTGAATCTAATATTAGCATACGCCGCTAAACAAAAGTATCGGCGCACCGTGATTGTTCAGATATAAATCTTTATAGCTGCTAAAGAAACTGAATTGAAGCACACGTTTTTTTTAACGTGTTTATTATCCGGCAAGAAGCTGTAACGTAAATACAGTGATAGACAAAATAAGAACGCTATTGTACTTTCAAATTATTTGTAAACTATTAAATATTCTATAACCATCGAAACTTTTGGATAAAAATTCACTAAAGATTCACGAAGATAAATAAAATTATATATACAATATCAAATTTTGTATAATGCGTTAACACATAGAACATTAAAATAAAACGACTCTGTTCCTTAACACTAAAACCAGCATACAGGTTCAAAATGAACCATTCTCGATTTCTTCATTCTACAGTTATTAAAAAGATAACAGATGTTTTCCAGAGAAATTATTAAAGAATTAGTTTCATTAATACGCAAACTGATAAATCAAATGAAGTTTGGATAAATACACTCTTGAAGTTTCTACAGAGGAATTTCAAAAAGTCGATTTAACTGCTCGGTAGTTTTAGTATTAATTCATGCATGGTTTCTTTGTCTCAACTTTCAACGTTAGTGACATTTCATTAGTGGGCCTCGTATATTTATAATAAGAAAATTTGTCAAGTACGAAGGTTAAAAAAAAACATTACAAAAATGCGGACAAAATGTTTCTTATTATAAATGATTTATTCTAATTAGAACAAGCACAATTAGAAACTAATTTATTTTAACAGTATGCACGTTGAATTTATTTTTCGCGTGTCTCATATATTGATTAAACAATTCTGATCTGGCCGTGATGAAAGAGAACTATGTAATTCCATATATTACACGATCCATAATTTTCCAAACGAGTCCTTGCTTTCGAACATAACCATTATCGATAATCGTAATCGTGCCTGATTAGTTGATACGGGGGTGTTAACCGAAGTCGTTTACATTCATTCAAGATGGAAAGTAATATCGCGTGTTTGATACCTGCCGATTGCAAAGCTACCCGGGACGATTAATCTCTTTCGTCTTTATCCGTCTCGCGGCGCCGTGTATCTCATCTCTGCATCGAAAGAAGGTTAGTCCCTTCTCCGCTCGAAAATTCCCACTTATCGCCTCAACCCTTTAACCAGTGATTAATTCCCTCGTGTCTATACTTAACGGAGTATTGAACAGGTCTTTTTCTGATGTCTCTTAAATTACAATTAAAAAATAGTAAACCTAGAAATTTCGGAATACGCGTGCATATATTTATATTTCAAAAGTATGTAGTAAAATTGCAGCCATTTTTATGAACTTTCAAGACCAAAGAAGATTTTGTAAATTTTTGTATGTTTTAAATACAAATTTACTTTTGCCGTTACAAACTAAGGGAAATGTATTCTTCGTTTTGGAAAACTGTTTACGTCCTGTGTAACAACGAAAATGAAATTTGTAAATGTTAATTTTTGATATTTTTCACAATGGTCATACTATTTTTGAAAATTATTGTAATTCATTTGGCTCTGTTGCTAAGTGTACGCGAGCAACGAAAATATTTAGTCGTTACAAAATCGTTGTAATAATAATTAAATGTAGATGTGCACAATTGTATCTTGGCATTAGATATTTGTCATGCAGGAGAGCATCTGTCGCACACCTTGTTCAGCTAATAAAACACTTATAATAGGGGTCGAATATTATTCCACGTACATAATATTAATTGCTATACTGGTTCTTATTCATTAGGTAGTAAACATTTTCGTTTCCCTAACTTTAGGCTGTTTGCTGAAATATTTCGAATTACATTTTTCTCGTAAGCATAATCAGCCCCTATGTAGGCAACCGGGTATCCGTATACCCATTCCTTCCTTAATAAGTGCTCATGCCTTTCTGCAAACATACAGTACATATTATTATATCGATTCATATTTTCAAAATGGAAATTTATGTAAAATATTCATTGTGTACGCAAAATATTGGTTTCACGAAAACCAGCAAATTCCATTAAAAGGTGCATATATATAACCAAGTATGGACGAGTTAACTTATTTTCCTTTGCTGACAGATGAAAAGGACGTATTAAAAGAAAAACAAAATTAATTATTATTATATATAATTGGAACATATGCTCCGTTTCTTCATTTCATTTTGTTCGTACATGCAGTTCGTTCTATTAAACGGAATAAAAAATTATCGAAATTCACAAATGTCACCAAAATTCGATTAAAATAGATGAAAACGAGTATATTCCGACATATTATGTTCCTTAATATGTTTGCATATTGCTAAATATTTTAAAAATTTTATTGCATATATACACCATGAATGCAACTTGTTTCAATAAACAGCAATATACGGTATAGGATTATTTTAATGGCAATTTATTTCCTACCGTGCTGTTCAAGTACTTGTATTCCTAACTATGAATTTAAATAAATATAAATAATTGCAGTAATTTGGGACATTTGTGAAATAAGGAATTGTTCCGAAGATAATAATCACATTCGTCGATCAAAATGATTAACCTTCAGTTTTCCCTGAACGTTTTAACGTTGAATCGCCAAAAATAGCTTTCGAAGTCTATAAAAATGTGTAGTGATAATGATGCACGAGTCGACAAGCACGGTTTATTTATTCTGTTTTCTCAAGCTTCCTTTTGCATCTTATTACCTTGCCGTAGACACGTTCACTGGTCTTTCTCCCTGCCCTTTCTAACAACCTTGTCCTGCAAGAATGTAATCGATCCCAAGGATGCGGCGAAGCTGAAGAGGAAGAGGTCGATAGGTTAAGAAGGTTAAGAACGATAGAACTAATTGCTCGCCGAGCAATATCTCACAGAAATACGTACAGTGTGCCGACAAGAAACTAATAAAACTCGCGTAGTCCGTTTGCGCAAAACCGTGCAGGCAAAAACCTCGAAAGGTATTGACTCAATCATGTTTTCTATCGTTTAATCCGTGCTTCAGACGCGGCGTGTTGCTCATTAAAATTCGTTAGACGTAGCAAAAATAATTATTTATCGTTGCACGTTTCGATGCGCTATTTTGATCTACGAGTGATCTACGATAAATATCTTTATTAATCCTTATCAAGAAACGAATGAAAAAAGAAATTCATGAAACTATTGCAAGTGAGAAAAAATTAATTAAATCTAAGTGTTGCATTTGCAAAAAAAAGAAATTAAATGTATATAATGCAATTGCAAAAGAGAAATAATTAATGGCAAATATTGCAATAGCAAAAAATAAAAGATTAATTGCAAATATAAAGTATATGCAAAATTAAGTTTCAAGGAATCACAGCTGTTGAAATAAATATACCTAAGAATGGTACACTGAAGATACAAGAATTCGAGCGATTTCAAACATTGTTAAAACACAATGAAATATTCCTGGCCATTTTTCCGTTCCACGAAAGAATATTCATTTGATAAATGAAGTGATTTTAGAATGCCTATCACGCTTCCACTTGTCAATTCATATTCAGAAATGTCCACTAATCGTTCCGAATTCGAAAAGTCTCTTCCATAAATCTCCTACGTTTTCAATTGCGATCGTTGTTTTCGAAGGACCAGATTAATGCATAAATAAAAATAGAACGATCCTCTTGATGCGTTAAAACCCAGCTGGAACCGAGTTCATATTTTATGCATCGACTTTTCGAAGATCAAAGGAACCCACCACGTGTTTCCTGTTCGTGCAAGGCAGCGAGAAAAAAAAATTAGTTTCATATCGTTAAGCGAAATTTACGGTACGGTTTCTATAATAGTTCCAAAAGGCAGCTTCTACCTGAGTTGATAAAACTGCGGCGAATTTGAATTGTAGATGAAGCAGCTACCGGTATCAATACACCGTTTTCAGAAATGGTATTCGCATAACGCCGACGTTTATGGTACTCCTAATATGTTTGGTCGCAATTTCAGAAATCCGTAAATAAAGCGGCGCTCGCCAACTTGGAAATCATTGTCGTCGTAACTTCTCCTTATTACACAGTCGATTACATTTTATATTACAGCCTACACCATACGCATTACGGTGTAAAACAGTGTAATTATTAAATGACATTCTGCAGAATTATTTTGAAGGCAAACTGTACTGTTTCTATATTTCTGTAACCCACGTATCGATATTTACAAGTTTAACACTTAGTTTAAGAAAGTTATTCTCTTGTAACATTTAACTATTGCTACAAATACCTTCAATAGTTACAGTAAATATAATAAATACAAGAAATTATGAAAAATCATTGCGACATGATATTAAGGAATTCAATATGATGTATAGATATAAATAGAATATTTAAGTGATTGATAAGGGTTAATAAATCTGAAATAAGTTTGTTTCTTTTCCGTCAGTTTAAACCTGTTTAATATATAGCAGCGTTGGGCAAAAGTTATTCGAAATAACGAATAGAGAATGGCGAATAAATTCGATCTGATTGTTACTTGAGAATAACGAATAATATATTTATCATTCATATATAATAAATAAATTGAATTTAATTTTTATTTTTTATTCGTTGTTTTGAAGACCTTTCAATCAACGCTGCATATAATAATATAAAAAACGTGAATGGTATTCCCTTGCTATCGACCGAATCTATAAATTAAAATAAGAAATAGCAAATAGTAAATAACGAATAAAAGTTTCCTACACGAGTAACAAATAACTTGAATAACAAATAATCGAATAACGATTGTGTATTCGTTTTATTCGTTTTTAGATTCAATTTATTCGTTGTTGTTACTCGAATAAATTTTTATTTGAATAATACCCAAGATTGATCGTGAAATTCAGCGAAGTGTAGAAAACTGAAATAAGAGGCGAACTTGGTGCTCGTGTTCGCTGGTTCCTCGTGTCGATCGCTGAACGCGTAAACTGTGAACCGCGAGGCAATTAGTTTTTGCTTTCTTATTCCATTTAACCTTACGACCTCCTCTTCTTCGGCATAGTTTCAGGAAAAAGTTGAGAGGAAAGGTCAATACGCGCGCAACGGTGAACCTGTTCCAGCCGAAACACTGCTCGCAACACTCTCCATCACTTCACTGCGCTAATTAGCCTAATGAAAGCCTGAAAAAATTCCGAAAATAAAAGCTGCTTATTTATTTCGCGTGAAACTGGATAAATTAACATATAATCAGCTATTTAATATAATCGAATAAACCTTTGACGTTTCGAGATTTTCAAAATTAAATTTTTAATACCATTAAGAGGAAGGGAGAAATAAGCAAAACTGATTTTCCAATTTTAAATATCGTTAATTTACTAAAAAGATGCCTTTTGTCATTTTCAAAGATTAGCCTACGACAAAATTCTCAATAATTCAATTTTGTTTCATATCCCAAATTAACATTTCAAAACACATCCAATTCAACGACTCCACGATACCACTTGTAAACTACTTTCATACTTAACATCCCTAATAAAAGAACTCACATTAATCCCTTACACTCGATTTATTTTCAATATCATTGGATGTAAACTTGTATTTATTTTTAGAGAAATGAATTGAAGTAATTTACAGCGGTAGAATTCAACGTTTCATATTTATTTCATCTATTATTATTATAAAATTTTTATTTTTATAATCTTGTAAAGTGTAATACTTTTTAAGACAATTTCCAACGTTCTATAACATATTTTTATTGTTATCCACACGACACACGTATTATTGTATTGTCATGACACACGAGTGCAAAGGGTTAAATTATCTGCCACAGCTTTATCTCTATAAATTCGAAAACTGTTCTAGTTCTCCTGTTTCTGGACCCGAATCGCCCATAACTTCGAGATCACGGGACAACGGATTAAGGTAAAAATATTAATTTATTACCGCTGCGACGGTATTGTCCATGGTTGGGTAATCTTATACGAAGCCCGCATCTAAACGACGCGAAGGGGGTAACTCAGTACGAAAATTGCGCGGCATCGACGACAAGAAAATGGCGCACAGGCGGGGGCGGCGCGAAAAAATCGAAAATCTGATCCGGACGGCACCGTGGTAGCGAAGGCACGGTCGAGGTCGTCATTACCCGTCATTATCATGGCTTGGCCAACCACTGTAATCCGTATTTCATTTTCTGCCGGTTTTTTCTTCCCCGCCCTCCTGCGACGATGTGGTTACGGTGCTAGATTACAGGCGTTGCAGGACGACGACCGATAGTTTCCGCGATAGAAGTTATCCTCGGATATACTCGGCGGTTTGCACCTTCCACCCTTTCTTCCTAACTTCTTCCACGACTTGTCGTCTTCCAGTCTCTGCGAGAGGATGTTTCATTGAAAGCTCCGATGAACGAAAAACGATGCGCCGTTCGAGGAGATGTAGGAAAGCGTCCAGTCGAAGTAAGTTCACTCTGATGTCTGCAGCGTATGTCCTTTTCCTACACCTTGTATCGTACGGTATACTTTTCTGTAATTAAATATACTTCTAGTATACCTTTCTGTAACTAAATATACCCCTAGTATGCTTTCCTGCAATTAACACGTTGAACGCCGCATAATTTCATAGAGCAAAATACACATAATGGAAAAAGATATAATACTAAATCATTTGATTGAATTGCGTTATTATTATTGCACGTTCATCAAGCTGAATGTCACTGTATTAGGTAGAATTATTTATAACATAGAAATGTTTCCAATTAATCATTGTTTCATTGAGTGAACATAGTAACTGGATTTGATTGGGGGTCACCGGTGATCCCCATTGCGTTCAACGTGTTAAATATACTTCTAATATACTTTTCTATATTTAGTATACTTCTAGTATAGTTTTCTATATCTAGTGTACTTCTATTATTATACTTTTCTATATCTAATAACCTTCCAGTACACTTTTCTATATCTATATAGTAAACGTCTACATAGTATAAGTCACTACTAGTATACTTCAGTATATTACACCGATATATACTACATTTTAACTGGCAACCGAGTGGTAAATTTATTAATTTCAATGAGTGGTAATATGAATTAACCCTTTACAATTGAGAGGTCACCGCTTGATTTGATATTTAAATTGCAGTCGTATATCTAATATTAAGGTTTCTACAATGCATCAGTATGTGCAATAATGTGAAATAAAATAACATTATTTCTTAATTTATGTATACTTTCTCATTAGTCAGTTTCAAAGAATGTCGATTTTCACTATTCTTTATAATAATTTATTGGTATACTAATATCTATTCTTTAATAAAGACGAATGATATTGAAAATAATTATTAATAATTTGGTATCACAGTACTCATATTATACTATTATCTAGCTACTCGTGTTACTAAATATTTCCATTTAAAATCAATTTTTTTACTATAATTCAACAATTTAAAAGCCCCGGTCATCGGTGATCACTGTGGTAGTCAACACGTTAACTTTAAAACTACAAAAATCAAACAAGTTTCGACAAAGAAATTTCCGATGGTATCCCATTGTGGAACGCGATTCCTTTGTTGCCGTCGCATCAGGTGTATCCCGCGATTCCCCGATACCCGCTTCGAAACGGTCAACGGGCCGCTAAATTTTCTGCAAAACGTGGAAAAAGGGGGGCGGCGATCGGAGATCGGACGGTGTCGGAGGCGGCGCGAAGCGTCGGGAGACGGGACACGACGTGCGAATGCGAACATAAATCCAAATTAGCGGCAACATAACGCAACCGTGGCTCTATCGGTGCTACGATTCAGAGGGTTCTATCTCGGTGCTGCGCTGTTTCTCGCCGAGCCGATCCGCGAATGACAGTAAATTGTAAGCGGGATTATCGGTGCGCTCGATCGGCCAAAGACGAACGCTCGTTTCGCTGTTCCCGGTGTCGGTGTTCCCCGTTAAGAAAACCGTCTCGATACCGCCGCGATATCACCGTGTTTCTTTGATTGCACGAGATTCTTCCTGGTTCCCCGCCGTCAGATATATTAGTTTTTGTCAGGCTTGCTATCGTGTATCAAAAGGAGTTCCGATGAAAGCGTGCACTATCCACGAAGAGCGAAAGATATTGCCACACACGTTGATAGATTGCCTCTTGATACTTTTCGTCTATTCTCTTGCAAGATACCTATTGCCAACCGAACTTCTTCTATTTGTCGTGGCGAGGCTTGCTTCTGATTTGATTCCAGGAGGCTGGATGATCGTGATTGAAGTGGACTATTAGAATTTTACATTTTGTTGTTGAGAAGCTTATCGAATTCATTAAAAGGAAGAGTTAAGGATGAAATCGGCAATAGTAATAGTAATAAATGGTGATTGGAAATTTAATTTAATTTAAAATTATTAACTTAATGATGTATTAACATCGAATAGCTTTTGTAAGAATGGAAATTCTGATTGATTTTGTTTGTATATCGTTCTTTCAAACGTAAATATTTCGTAATTGTGTAGGTAATTTGATATTTAAGAAATGGAACAGTCTCAGGAAAGTTGGGACATTAATCTAAACTCAATGGAAGGTATTATTGGATGGTTAAGAAATTCTTAATAATGCTTTATGACAAAATACAATAAAATAACAATTTCTTTTTGCAACGAATTTTTAACTTCCAATCGACCATCTTTAGCGAAACTTTTTAAAATCTATCGATCCAATTGGGTTGAAATTTTTCGACAGCTTCATTTTGCATAAAAGCAATAATTACAAAAATAACAAAAATCTTGAACATTTTGTGTCCTAACTTCTAAGTTGCTAAAAGTCCTTCTGGTAAAAATTGTCCCCATGCAAAATGAAGCTGTGGGTAAAAAAGAGGAATCCAATCATAATATACATATTTTCAAAATTACAAGATGTGATACTAAAATGATAAGACGCTTTTTTGCATAATTTTGCATCTTATTAACTGCTGCATCACCACGAATTGCTCTCGCAAAAATTGTTTTTATTTGCAAAATTTTGTCTCCATCGAATTTGTAAAGTTTTCGGAAATACAGACACACTTTTTTCTGTTATTGTAAGTATATTTTCCTACTTCTTAGTATACCTTTTAATTAAAGCAATCAAAACCACGGACTTAAGAATACAGACTATGCAAATAAACACCTACAATGTATTTTTCTGTTTACTGTTCTGAAATACCGACGCTGTCAAAAATGCCCTAATACACTAGCGGACTCTGCCTGTCTCAAACGGTCAACTACTGAACTATATAACACCACAACATGAAAAGTGTATCTTAGGAGACTAATTTTTACAGTATTACCGGTTCTAAAAATTACGTTGTTTTCGACTCTGGCAACGAAAACGTTCGAGTGACTTGCTTCTTCAATCAGCTTGCCTCTTAAGGCCATTAACACGTTAACTGTCAAGAGAATTTCAAACGTTTTCTGTAACAATACATATTCTTTTATAACAAAGGCAAATGGTATTAGAAATAATTATTAATGACTTGATATCACAGAACACGTGTTACACTATCATCTAGCTGTTTGTGTTACTAAGTATTTTTATTCGACGTCAGTTTTCTTATTGTAATTGTATTTAAGCAATTTTGAATACTGCAATTTATTTAATTAATTTATTTATATTTACTTATACTCGGTTGGTAACTTTGTAAGTGATATGGAAATAGTAAGGGGTTCATATAACTTCTGACCGTGGGACAAAAATTTACATTGCATGACCAGTCGACCTCATATCTCGTCGGTGATACAAATCTAACACGATAAAACAGTGTTAACATTTTGGGTCGGTAAGGCAAATAACTTGAGCTGTACAAACACATTAGGTGTTCAATCTATTCTTATACGGTATCTGTGCTTGTACGTTGTGTAGTTTACTGTAGATGACGTTACGAGTATATTCAACTGTATTTATTATTATATATGAAATAAACAGAATCGTTAGATTTGAGTAAAAATTTATTATTATTCCAATTCGTAAAATTAAATAATCTGTTATCATTATACATAAAAATTAGGAAATTACTATAATTAGTTTTAATTGTATACTCATATTGTATTTTAAATATAACCTTATACCTCAAAAAGTCTATGTAATAAACATTGGTTTTTATTGTGCTTTCGAAAACATTCTAACACGTGTTTTAATACATTTCTCCAGTGCAACTCTCACGTCTTTTGTCTTGAGTCTCAGGACGTAAGCAAGAACTGCACTCTATGCATATAAACATAGTCAGAATGATACATTATAAATGTAGACAAAGTTTTTATGCTTCTAGTAACGTAAAACGGTTCGAAGTACCTGACAGCAAAGTGCCATGGAATGTCGAATTTTTAAATTATAAACCAGTAAAATATACCGCTTCGGTACTTGTAGGTAAACCTTGGGCGGATCCGGAAATTGGAGAAAGTTCATTCGAACCAAAATGGAATTCTCTTGATGGTGAGACATTATTGCAAACATATTATATTTATGTATAATGTATTTTGTTTTCTCTTTTAAATTCTTCCAAGAAATTAAACCTAACCCAAAAATTTTTCAATAAAATTCAGGTTCTATATTTTATTTATTTAATATGTCAAAGTTATTGTCAACACTACACATTTAATGTTATAATATATTTTTGTCAACATACTCCTCTGACAAATTTATGAAAATATAGTTAATACAAAACCTTAAAATTCGTAATGAAAAAGAAAGAGTTTTTATAAAATATTATGATGAAATTAAATAATTTTTCTGAAACATTTAGTACTTTATAATTACACTATTCCATTTTGTAATATTTTCCACCAGTTGTTCAAAAAATAAATTTTAATTTTTTAGATATTAGTTATTTCATACGTAAATATTACGTAATAATCATATCCGATTATTAAATATGCATAATCATTCCATAACATTGCGTTATGTACTAAAGTTAAAACATAACCACTTCTCTTATATTTCCTAATCCACCTCAATATTCGTAGTGAGAAATAAACTGAATGCCGTGAAGCTTTTGTATGTAAATTTCCTGTTAATAGGTCATGTCAATCGTAAAAGTTTCACTGGCAATTACATTATAAATGAAGAGGGTTATCCTTTAAATCCTATCGGTCGTACCGGTATTATTGGACGCGGCCTCTTAGGACGATGGGGTCCAAATCATGCAGCAGATCCAATTGTAACACGTTGGAAACGAAATATTTCCGAAGCGTTGGAAATAAACAAATGTTCAAACAAACCGATTTTGCAATTTGTTGCAATACAAAGACGAGATTCTGGAGAATGGGCTATACCTGGTGGTATGGTTGATCCAGGAGAAACTATATCGACCACTCTTAAGAGAGAATTTATGGAAGAAGCCATGAATTCTATGGAAAAAGATAAACCATCGAGAGAAGAATTGGAAAGATCCCTCAAAGGTTTTTTTGAGAAAGGGGAAGAAATCTATACAGGATATGTAGATGACCCTAGAAATACAGACAACGCATGGATGGAAACTGTAGCTTCAAATTTTCATGACAAAGATGGTAGTATTCTTGGACAGTTAACTTTAATTGCTGGAGATGATGCACGTAATGTTAAATGGATGGATATTGATAGCAAGTTAAATCTGTATGCTAGTCATAATGACTTTATACAGAAGACAGTACAAAAACATAACGCACATTGGTGAAAATACTTAGTATTTTACTTTCATTAACAAAACGTGAACTTTGTTATTTATTTTAGATGAATTTATTTTTATACTTGTATTTACAAAGATTAATAAAAAATGATAATACTCAAAAAGTAATATTATGGATGAAAAATGATTTTTATATTTAATGGAAAAACAATGCAATCAGTAAAAGATAGATTAACTTTCAATGTCATATAATACATTTCATTAATTGTACAAGTTATATTTGTAGATTACATGAAACATAAGCATTCAATGACTCATTTTATGATAAATATATATCTATATACATACTCTATGTACTTATTTAATCACAGACAACAATCCCATTCCCAATGGAATTATATAACTTGAAGTCATCATTAAAATATAGATACCTTTGCATCAAATTATATGTATTTGAACAAAGATAATATGTCAAAGGCATGACAAATATGTTTATGAAAACAATCTAAATGAGTTTGTCTCTTTTTATCGAATGTAAAAATCAAATACTTTTTTACATGTATGTTACGTTTACAGCATGATTCTGTTTTGTAAATATTTTTAAAAACGAATATTTACAAGGAAACTATAACAGATAATAAATAATTCTATAGAAATACTGTATATTTTATGTATAGATCTTATCATAGAATTAGTACTTATGGAAGTAAAAATACGAAATACAATTTTGTTTTTAAATTCTCGTTATCGTATAACTCGTATAATTGACAAAATTCATAAAAAAATATTTCATAACGTATAGATTGTAACTTATTTGTTATCGTATTTTCACTTACTATTTCTTATGTTTTAACATGGCACACTAAACTTATCTCTTTCCAATGAAACAGGTAATATATTTGATTCACTTATACCCAGCAGATCTAAAAATATGTCTGTTGAATTCTTAGCTTTTGCTCCATTTTGCTTGTAATCAGAATTTTCTACAGTTTCCATATGTAAATGCGTATTTAACACATTACTATAATTAGTCAATTTCTTAAGAATATGATTTATATCCTTAGTATTTTGCAAACATTTAACGGTATTTTCACTTTCGTTTCCATATATTTTATTAGATTCATTTTGAACTGACTGATAATGGCGTTTCTCTAAATCTAGAGCATGCTGTGCCTGACTTTGTCCTAATTTAGCTGCTCTAATGAAATAATTACGAGCTTTATCAGAATCTACTGGAAAATTGCCTCTACCTTGTGCATAGAAAACCCCTAAATTATATATAGCATCTGCATGGTCTTGTTCTGCTGCATCATTGTAATATTTTGCAGCCTACAGAAATAAATAAAATGTATTTAGTTGATACATAGAAGTTGCAATAATCTTAAAAATATGTTTAATAGCTGATATTAATATAAATTAAGAATATTGTACCTTTGTTTGATCAGCTAATGTTCCAAGGCCTAGTTCATAACATAAACCCAAATTAAACATACTAGCAGCAGACGATAACTTTGCACCAGCAGCAAAATGCTTCATTGCATCTTTGTAACGTTTTTCTTCTAAAGCTTTAAGTCCATAAAAAAGTTCGAATTCACCAGTAACTACTTTGTGAGTATTAGCAAATTCTTCAGTGGCTTTTTTGAGGGCCTGAGAATAGGTATAAAAAATAAACACTCCATAAAAAATATTACCAAAATCATAGCATTTATTTAAATAAAATGAATTATATTAATTTTCAATATTGCACAATTAAGTAACTTGCATCAAAGCAATGTTTTCTTCTAATTATTGTCTTATCAATTTACAATTTGAAATACTTTTAGATGAAAATATTTAGAACACAATATATTTTACTATTCTAGAAAATATTTCTTAATTTCATATTTATGATAATAAATTAGAAGTGATTGGACAGAGATTAATTTTGGGAAGGAGATGGAAGAAGAAAATTTTGAATTTTATATACCATTCTTTTTTACCATTTTACACGAATATATTGTGCAATCAATTTAAACATTTACAATACAACATTTAGAGTTACATAAAATTTCTATCCCAAGAGAAATACTAGAAGCTACAAAAGTGTAATGAAATACACCTGACCCTCTATTTATACGGACTTTTTTTACATGGTGAATTAGAACACTATTTTCACTTTACTTTTTATGTGTAATCTGAATTTAATAACACAGAATAAAATGTACTTTTCTTTTCTGAAGTGTCATTATTATTATTTCTTTTCTTTGGCTATGTGAAATAAATATGTATTTCTAAAACTTACATGAGTTGTTTTTTCTAATATTTTGTTTTCTCTTATACCAACATTAAATCAAGAGTCAGGTGTAATAAAATCAATGTATTTTCTATTATTATGGGATATAAACTATATTATCAATTACTAATTTCTTTTTCATTATAAATTATAATGCCTACAGAACAGCATTCTCACCTCTTCAATGGTAATCGGTCCAAATGGTTTATCTGTTTCCCATTCTGTCTGTGTTTCTTCTTGAACATATTTCTTTTTATTGTCTCCAGCACAGTTAACAGGTAGAATATGTTTTGGTCTTAAATTTAGTACTTGATCAAGTAGATATGAAACGCGTGTTTCTGAGTACTGATATAGCTTGTTTTTTATAGGATCTGTTTCCTTCTCAAAAAATCTTCTACGAAGACATAATGCTTCGCATACCACCCATCCAATAGCTAAAACGCTGGACTGTTAACAAATTATTTATTTAATGTATTAAGTACAATTAATATTATATTTATAACATAAGCATTTACATTTATTTTGAGACTAATCTGATTACTCACATTTATATGAAGATGAGAAAAGTATACAGTAATAAGAAAAACTGAATTAATCACATTACTGATATCTAATATTTGACTAACAAATACAGTTCCATTACTTTTTTACAGACGATTATTTAAGTTAATTTTTAAACTTAACAATAGATTTTTCCTTATGAAAATAACTTTTAAAATAATAAGCTGTAGTTTTACCTCATCTTACAAAAGTAACTATAAATTCAAAATAATATGATGCAATAGTTTTTAAAATTGGATTTCAATATAATGGAAACAAAAATAAATAATCAAATTTTAAAAATATTATTGAAGCACTATTCTTAATGTATATTAATTCTTCTCAGTGATTTTTGTTTCTAGTTTCATGAAGATTATAGTTGCCTTTTTATGTGATTCTCTATTTTCCGAAAACATTTTAAAAAATGTCATCTTCAAGCGTCAAAATGTATTGTTAATTTGAAATTATTGTACTCTTTTCGAGAAACTTTCTACTTTTAAATTTATTTGTGTAAGCACTCATTGAATATTTATAGAAAAACTCTGAAGATTAACAATACATAACAAGTTTTAAGATATTCTATGTACTGAAGTTTATAAATTTAATTGACTTTGAAATCATAATTTATACTTTATACTTTATATGATAAAACATGAGCAATCAATCAAATCAAAAATAAAGATAAACAAACGAAACGCAATTTACCCATCCTACAGCTTCGGTCCAAGTATGTTTTGGATTCCACTTGGAATCTTCATTTTTGTCCTTAAAATCATTGGCTTTAGTGGATCCGCAAAATCGTTTACTAAAAACCGAAATGGTTGGTGTAAAAAACTTGTGATTGCACGTCAAATTGGTTTTAACCTCATTCTTTGTATTATCTTGCGATGTTTGTGAATAAACATTCGTACGGCATGCACGACGTTCGAAAGTTTCGCGAATTCCACGAGTAACGAATTTCCACATTTTGTAAACAAATTAACCGAAGATGTTCAAATTTAAAAATAACTATGTTCAATTTCACCGCGATCTTACTAACGCCTACATGCGCCCGCCTGCACCTCACGAAACAAAGCGGCACACTGAATCTCGAACGCACAGTAGTAGAATTTCAAAATTTGTCCAGCAAATCATGCGCAATCGCCTTTGATGTTAATTCAAATGTTATTCGTTATTATTAGTATTCATTTTATAACGTTAATTTTAACATACGACATTGATGAATCACATATTCGATAATTGAAATTATTTATAAATAAACTAGTGCAACCAAAATGTTGAATAATATTATCTTTATTATTCAATAAATAATAGTATAGTTACTTAAAAGTTACTTATAAATATTCGTTGTTTACATTTATAAAATATTTGATGGAAATGAAGAAAATGAAATAAAAAAATGTATTTTCAAAAAGTAAAAATATATTATACTCCCTTAAGGAAATTACATACCATAACAAGTATTGTAATACAATTCTGTTTTTGTGTTCTACTATAACTAGGTTGTCTTCATTATTCAGATGTTATGAATACACAGTTGGATACAAAAAGTGACAGAAGTTTATCTTTGCAGCTTAAACATATCGTAAATATCTATAATAAAATTTTTACTACAATGTACTATAAAAGATACATTTGTATTTCTTCTTAAAAGTATAAACAATGCATTTATATTTAAATAGATTAACAATTAAAATTTTGTATGCAGAAATTACTGTATAATGCCGTATAGTGTCGTGTACGGTTTAAATAATTGCATCTTTGATATTTAAAAACTGAATGCTTCATAGATATTTGCACCAAGTGTTTTAAGTTCATTATTTGCTACTAAACGATGTAACAGATCTGTTTGGAAAGCTTTTGGCATTGATTTGTCTGGTACTTGTCCATTTATGATTGGTATTATTTTAGCCATTGGCATTGACACTTTATTGATGTTAACAAATGTATTGGGATTCATTTCTGTGTTACTCTTTTCCCTCCAACCCATATGGTTTTGGTTTGATGTTCCCGGTACTGAAATACCATTTGGAGTTTTGCCATTTTCCTTTGCAGGGGGACCAGTGAAAAATTCAGACATATGATCTATTAACAAACTAAATCCACTTCTGATATTACTTTGCGTTATGTTTTGTACTTCTTCAGTTTCCAAAAGATCTAAAGTTTCATTAATCAATTTCAAAAACATAGGATCTTCTTCACCATTGTATTCTGTTTGAAACATATATGTAGTGAGATTCTTCACAGGGTCCCTCGAACTATCCGTAGATATAGAGGACGTAATGGCCCAATATATTTCTTCCACATCTCTTAGAGTTAATTCATCTTTCAATGAAATCGAAGTTGTTATTTCTACAACCTTGTCTTTAATAAGTGTACACAATTTTTGTATGCCATCACACCTAAAATGACTTGAAAGAGACATATATTTTGTCTGTACAATATTTTCCGCAGATGCACCATTGGAGTTTTGAATATCCTTATACATATGACCGCCTATTATGTTAAACTGAATCCTTATTAAAGTAGCTGCCATTGCATACGAATATATTATAACAGCTGATTTGGCAATCGCTAAAACTTTCAACTCATTCCAACATGCTACTTTATCGGTACAACCATTTCTGAGTTTATTTACAATAATTTCAGTGTCTAAGATTTTAATTACAGTATCTCTTAACGTTGACGCGAGTGTCAGTATCATCTGACCACATGTTCTTTCAATACATTCAAAGTACTGTTGCCTCTTTGTTCTTTCAAGCATTTCTCTGATCTCTTTTTCTTGCCATTCTCGAAGCTTACGCTGTGTATATCTTATGAAAATAACACTGCCAATAACAATACCTCCCACTATGAACTTTCGCCTATGACGGCTTACAAATCCTCTGATTCTTGATAACATTTTTCAATATAAGATATTTAACACGCTGTACGTCTATAAAATGCTACATACTTCGTATCGTAAACGCTTACAATAGCTTCTCTTAGATTTTACGAAGTTTTCCTGATTATGGAGTGATTTATTCCATATCTAGTTCTGAAGAACTATTTACAACTACACGTTCTAATCTATTTGTAATAAAATTTGTTGTATCAATAAATCTTTCTACACAGTTTACAAGACACTTTTCTATCTTAGCACTCAAACGAGGAGAAGGTTCATCGACACAGATGTCCCAACAGATGTCAGTTAAATTATATACCAATTCCTGGAAAAAAACAATTACATCTAAATACATATTTAAATACATGTATCTTTTATGACACATGTAATGAATACATAACGTGGCATATTTTAAAAGATGCATTTATTACTTCTAAATTTAATTAAGGAGATTGTATAAAACACTGTTAAAAGGTACGGTTTCGAATACTAATTCTCATTTACAGCTGAAAAATTATGATTAATGTAACACTGGAAGCAAAGTCAATGAGTACTTTTTACATTTCCTTTAGTCGTAATATCATATTGTACTAAAACTGTGTATTCTATTTAGTGTTAACGAACTAATAAATAATTTGATTAGAAGACATTTTCACATGATCGAAAACAATGTAAAAAAAATACCGATAACAATTCGCGAGCTAACCTGAAACTGTTGTTTCTTAGCTTCAGTCTCTATGAAGGCCTGAAATCGCTCATCGACCGCACCTTGCGACCTTTGCTCCTCCATAAAACTCATTCTTTAATTCCCACCGTACTTTTAACACTGAAATAATGGAAACATTTGACCTTTAGACCATTATCACTCTTACCTTATTTCAACTTTATATGCGCTACCGGCCACTGAATAGTGGTCTAAACTATGTACGCATTATTTGTTTTTATTATAAAAGATGAAGTTAATGAGAAAAATTCTACAATAATAATACTTTACATTAGTATGATATATTCTATAATTTTAACTTGAATATTAAAATTATTCCACAGAAAGTAAGATGTAATTTGTGATCATACACTACCGACCTCTTCAGGTTAATATTGGATACCGTATAAAATGCAGTGTTCTTATAGTCGATAAAATGGTCTTATCATTGTACACGTGGAAAGGATTCAAAGTTCAATTTACGATATACTTGTTTTGAAAATTTTCAATACGAGAACTGGCAAAAGAGTATGTCAAACTTTTATGAATCTATAAAACTGTATATCGAATAATTCAAAAACTTTTATTATTATTTATAAATATCTTTTTTATGGTGTCACAGATGATACACTATAAAATAGAAATTGAAAGCTTACGAGACTCGATGTCATATGTTCTGAATTATCGACCGTGTGAAAAATCAGAAATTTTGCTCTGCCCTCTACACCTAGAGAATGGTTAATAGGAAAACTACATCAAGCAAAATGATCGAAGTTGACCAAGTAGTAAATATGGTAAACTAGCATACAAACGTATCCATTATAACGTGTTATATCTTTAAACTCTCTCTTTCTCAGGATCTTTGTGTCACAGATAAGAGGTGATGACTAGATATTTCAATGGAATTATTAAAAATTATTCGCATAAACGTTTTTCCTATATAAAATAATACTATCAGTATATTTACAAATTAGAACACAAATAACAGAGTGTGACACTAAAATGATAAAACACTTTTTTGTAAAATTTTGCATCTTAACCTTCGTATTGCCGAAAATCTCTCTCGTAAACATTGTTTTTATGTAAAATGAAGCTAATTGAAAAATTTCAACCCCATTAGATTTTTCAGATTTTCAGAAGTTTCGCCGAAAATGCAGATGTCTTAATATATCTTCTACAAGCAAGGTCGTAACAGTATAGTTTTTACACGATCGGTATTTCAGACTATCGAATACAAAGTCCATTCTACTTTGCGGCTGTGGTTATATTAAGTACTTATAGTACAATTGAAGTATGCAGTATACTTTATTTATACTAATAAGTTTAATGTTTGTTTTGTCGATAATATCAGTCGTGATACTAAAATGTCACGACGATAGTAGAAATCCTCCGAGTCCTAGACAGAAAATGCTATCACATAGGATATTTGTATGAACTTCAAAATTGTATATTAGAATAACGAAAGAAATTAATTAAAAGTATAGGAAAAAATGTCTATAATAATTCATGAGATTAAAAGTTTATTTTAAAAAATGTACCATAAGTATAACAATAAAAAACATAATATTTCTTTATACTATTAAACATGTACACGTTTATTGTCTAATTTATGTAAATTAAAGTAAAATAGAAATTTCATTACCTCCTTTCTTAATATTTATATCAAGTTTCCCATAAAATAAAAATCTACATCTTATTAAGCTTTCTAGTTGTAATATAAATTCATAACATTTTTTTTTATACCAAAATCAGTATAAGATGAACTAGCAAGGCGTTTTTACTATTTGACTCGATAGTAAATTATCTGTCACAATTACTTCAAATTTTTGTGTGATTCACACGTGTACCACGGTTACAGGATATTAAAATGAATTCCAATTAAGAATGCTTTAAACCAATTAAACAATGTATGCAGAAAATTGCCAGTTTAGCACGCGCTGGGTGTGTGCATATGCATCGATTACGCGATAGGAGCCACGTGGAGACATTGCAAACGACCCTGATTGGTTGCAGGTCATCGTGATCTTTGTTGGAGAGGGGAACAATGTGACGGCCGAAAGAGGTCGGAGGACTAGAAGGGTTGGGAGGATTGGTGAAGGACGCTCCTTTCAACCGAGAGACCAGCCAAGAGTGGGGAAGTTGGCTACACGTGCGACTTCCTTCCCCTTCTTTTTTCTGAACTTCTCTCTCCTTCCCGATTGTGACGCCAATGTTTCTTTTTCGTTCCTGCCTTAATTTGCTACACGCAACCCAAAACCATTATGCACTTCCCCCTGTTGCCTTTGTGGAACACACTGAATTCATTTAACCAGTTAACGTTTCAACAATTATTTATTTATTTCTTCAAATGAACTTATAATTCTCAATAATTTTGTTAGAATAGAAAAAATATATACATACGTATCAGGTGCCATTTATCCTGTGTTCGAAGCATATGTTCGTTTTTAGTTGATTTTATTACATATCCCACGAGATTTTTAAAACTAAATATTACAGTTAAATGGTTAAAAGGTCCCAATGTTTTGCGATGGCTGTTATGAGAAAAGGGTTTTACAATTAGAAATATTTCGATTAATATGTTGACTGCCACGAAAAATTTCAATGTTTTACGTAACACTTATTCTTTTGTAGTGAAGGATAATATTCTAAATGTGTTATTTGATTGAAACTAAATTGGCTCTTTCTTAAGATTTCTGTATATCCTCCTCGCGTATTGTTCCACAGCATTGTCTCCAGTCGCACAAATGACACAATGAAATTTCTTGTTACGCAACACCGGTATCTTCCATGAAACGGGGAAGAGAAGAGCAAGAAGGAAATGGTTATTTTAATTTCTATTTTACTTTTCGTAACGTGTGAGATCTTTCGGCTGAACTATTAGCCGCGTCAGTCAAAGAGAAAACATTTAAATTCTATTGTAAAAAGAATATAGCACTTCAATGTTGTTTCTAAGAATAACTAAAGACACATACGATGTGTCGGAAGAAAATCTAAGGGAAGAATCATTTTCTTATTATTGCTTCATAATGGGTTGCAAATAAACTGTTTTTTATTCATCCTGAGTTTCAGACATTCTTTTAAAAAGGAAAAAACAATAATATGTTTTGAATTTTAACTATTTATAGCATAATGCTATTACAATATTTACAATACCAAAAGTTTCGATGTATAATTGAGTTTTTTATACAAAAAGTTTTTAGAAGTTCAAAAAATTCTTGTCTGAAAATAGTTAATAATTTTACTAGTTTATCAATTTATTTTTAATTATTTAAAGGATTAATAATGTCCATAAAAAGTTAATAATGTCACCAATTTATTAAAATTACTTGAATTAACAGTTTCATTGAAAATCTAAAATTAAAAAATAATTTTGTATGTAAAAGGTTAATAACGTTAATAACTTATCAAAACGAATAATATATTACAAATAAAAACATATAATAATGAGTATACAACCTATAAAATGAAGTATGCAAAAGTAACGGTTGAGGAACATTGTAGGTAATGTTCATGGTTTTTAAAGACAGCTGGTTTGTGGTATGGTCAGGTGCGTATTAACGTTGATCGTCTCGGAAATAACAGGAAAACCTGTCGACAGTTGATTGCTATAGTCTGTTTTCCTAAAAGAAGATACACCGACAGTCACAATAGGCCACTTCAGTTGGAGCATGTAAATGATATTAATTTAGAATATTTGTGGTAGAGTGGGCAGTTATTCTGGCCATTGATACATCTTAGGGCACTTCTTTCGAAAAAACAGACTATAATTTACATTTAGAAAAGGAAGCCTGCACAGCGACAGATCCATCTGCCTTAAACGGCCTTTTCCGTGCGTCATCGGAATTATACAGTAAATCTCACTATAATACCCGTAACTATTTCATACCACGTGTCCGTGGTGAAACTCTATTCCTTTGCTCGCTTTGACATAGATTTCGCGTCTGATTTAGAAATCATTCGATGACATTTATAACGATTTATGAGATCGACCAGTAACGATTGCCGTAAGTCGTTACAGACTTACTAGTTTCTGTTTTATCTTACAGGTTTATTGTTTAAATTAATATAATTTAGCTCCGTGTAAAACTATTTTATGTATCAAATTTGAATGTCTAATATAAATTTAAATAAACGCTTGTTGCCTTAAATTCCTTTCATTTGACGGTTGATTATATTTACCAAAGTTTGACCCTTTTTGTTTTTCTCAGACTGTAAACTTATTCGTACCGCCATACGGGTATTTTAATATTTATCTTGGCATTTGTAGCTCTTCAAAATCCTTAGGGAACATTAAAACATCAAGTTTAAAAGAATTTACTATAATTCTATTTTATTTTTGACCTGTGACCTAGAAAGAATAAAATTTTATTAGATTCTACTTTCTCTAAGATTGCTTATAACAGTATTTATATTTATAAATTTCAGCTGTATTGTAATTAGGAGACTATAAAATGTATAGAATTTTATCAAATTTCGCATGATCAAAGCTTTCATATATTTTAAAAAGTTTCTTATAAGTACATAATCATTCGCATTTTTGCAACTAAAAAATTCAATAGAACAGGATTCATTTTACGCGATTATAAATCACATACTTTCTCAATACAAAAGAAAACAGAATATTTAAAAAACAGCTAGTATATGTTTTAAAAACACATATTTATTTCACATAGCTTAACAGAAAAATAACAATAATAACATCTCTGAAAACAAAAAGTAAAGTTTATTCGATATCGCTAAATTCACATCGCGTGAATCGATATCACGTGTAAACAGTAATTAACACTAGAACTACCGAACAAAATTAATAAATATCCACATATGGCTACGAATTGACAATGTATTCAATAGTTTCAATAATTTCATCAAACGAATATATTTTGTAACTTTCAAGTTACAATGACGTTAAACTTTCACGCCTGAGCGTATAAAAGTTTAAGTTAACTGATTACTTAATTTTATTGACCACTTCGAGTGCAAAATGAAATAAATCAACAAGATGCCAATATACTAATATGCGACTTTAAAGTTACATGGGCCTGCAGAGGGTTAAAGCGGAAAACTTACTCCGAAATTATGACACATACTTTTATTACCACCTCGCAGCTATGTACTGACTCTGTGGTGTACGGTGCGAAGAGAACAAGAAAGAAATTCCACGAAGCACGTTTCGCTTCGTTTTCCCGCGGAATCTTTTACGGTATCCCATTCGAGGTGGGGATACACGTGCCGCGGCTTTTGTTATCGGGATTGTCGTAATATCGAAGTTGAACGCGGGTATAACGAGAATCGTGCATCTACGCACGCGTGACCATGTTCCGCGCGACCACGAGGGGGGATAACATGGCGGCACCGGATCGCAGTTAGTTGACGTACAGACGCCGGTGGATTTAGATCATCATTCCAAGTCGTCACGGCGACCAATCGTCGTGACTGGAAGTAAACACTTTTGTTCAGGCGGTTGTAACTTCGCACACTGACATGCTTGGAAACGTGTGGTTCTGTTAAGAAGAAAGGCAATTTCACGAAACCGTACGATCGCTTTCGATTCACGTGCGTTTACATGCGACAAGTGACATTTATAAAATTCCGCTGATACGGACTTAAAGCTATCGAGATTCGATCAGCGAAAACGTTTCGACGGTGATTCGCGCGACAGTACGTTTCTGCGATTGATCGACTTTTTCGTAGACATCAGAGTGATTGACAACTGAAACAGAGAAGACGGCATAACTCTGTGAATTTATTTCGAGAGCTGTGCTGGTTGCTCGTGCACGTAGCCTGCGAACCGGTAAGTCACATTGCGATATGGTTTACTGTTATATACTTATATTTTTGAACGAATCTGTGTATTATTTATCCAATAACTGAACATTGATTGTTCATTGAATGTATCGATTTTTTATTTGATATTTGAATGTGATCAAAAGCTTCGTTTCCAGAATCAATTTTGTAACACAATTTTCCATATATTATTTGCATAATTGTTTCAACTGTAGCAAAATTTTAAAATATTTTATGAATACTCGTTGACGATGTTTTATGAATTTAAGTATAGTGTTTTTAGAAATTAAGCGTGCATATAAAACCACGTTGCGTTATTTATTTCTTTCGTAACACAAAACGGGAATGCAGATATCACATGTGTTCGTTTATTATTTGAACATAGGCATTGCATTAGAATCGCGTATGCAGATTGTTGCAAATCAATTTAATACTGAATAAATGGACAATTAGCGAACATCGTTATTTCGTCTGATGTTGCGCACGTGTTTCATTTGCATCGGTTTCTTATTGCAAATAACCATTCTGCACGCTCTAATTACTTATCAAGCATTACGACATTATTAAGCAATAATTTTTTGCGGTGCATGTTCATCCATCATTAAACGTAATGCTTGACGTATTAACGAGTTTTGCAAGTTACAAGTTTTAGTTGCAATCGCTGGAAATTTATAAAATAATAATTTATCTATTCAGAATACTTAATTAAACAGTAATAACTAATCGAAAAATGACAATTTCATTTCATTTGGCCAGGTGGCGTGTGATTTAAAAGAAAGTTTTCAGTATACGAATTGTTACAAATTTCAATCTTCTGAAACATCACTATTGTCTTATTTATTAATAACAATTTTGTCATTTGTTTAAATTATACATTTTTTTACTGTACTTTGTGACCACTCATTTTACAAAATTCTGTAAATTTAAAGCTTATTGTTAACAAATCCTTGAATTTACAATACACTCACTTTCACAAATTATCGCAAACCATCTTTATTATACATAAAACACAACATAACCTAAAATTATTAGTCTTTAATATTTAACAATTATTTGTCGGTTAATTACTCAATTATTTTATTTCACAACATGCTCTAATATTACATATAAAAATAAAATAATGTTTAATGAATTATACTCGTCAGAGTTTGTAATAGCAATCATTTTTGCAAAAGAACGATCTTCATCCTTGTTCCCGGAAGTGCAGTTCGTCCGAGGTAGCTTATCAAGAAATATTAATTGCCAAACCTTATCGAACTACTATATGATCTTATCGGAATTTATTCGTTAATTGTGCAAGGAATCGGCAAACTATATATGTATGTAGGATAATTTATAAATGCATGTTTATACATACACACTTGAAAATATTAATACATGTCTTATATATCTTATTTTTGGAATTATACATTTTTAAAGAAAACGTTCACACTTTCTGCTTCGTGCCTGAACACACTGGACGCTTTAAAATTGATGAGCCTACACTTTGAAAAATACCAGGTATTCCTCGAATATCTTTGATGCATATTGTTTACAAACATTGGATAAGTGGTAAACATATAATATTGTCGTAGTATTAATAATGTAGAATATATATAGGTTGTCTGATCTTAATCTATAAATACAATCTATTTTTACTTTAAAATCTAATCATGTAATTCTTTTTGCATCAATCGATGCAACAGATCACACAAACAAGTGTTAGTCTATTTGCATCGAAGACCCATAAAATAGAAAAATTCCATTTAAAATAATTTTCAACGTTATATTTACAACCACTTATTGTACAATTAGTACTTTATATATATTCTGCAATTCTATACTATATTAATACTATATTCTACACCTTAAAAATTAGAGGTCCAAAAATAGACAATTAGGATACACATCCACATATTCGTTCTAGTGGTAAACTAATTCTAGTTGAACGTAGTATTAAATAAATAATGCATTTATAAATTAAAATAGGACATCGTGTACAGTACACGAATTTATAACACTTGTTTCACTTATTCTCACGTGTAGGTTCATCGCCCAAAGTATGGGCATGCATTTCTGAATCACCCTGTATAATTTCCGCTCTAAACTTACCACACACGTTCTACTGGCCTATACATCGATCAAACGACGGCCGAACGTTCTGAAAGGCGAAGCCCACGCCTGATTTCACCTAAGTACTTATTTTAGCCCTGACTTGTAAAATGTGTGCCGATATATACGTGTTTCGCACGTGGACGACATTTACACGTGGAAGACAACGAGGGCTGGAATAGGTACTTACGGGAAGGTCAACGAGATTTTCAATCCGCGGGGTACGCCGATCTCTTTCCGTAACGCGACAAGGCGTCCACGGCGCGCAGTGAGGACACTCGGCCGCTTTGGCGTCGAAATCGAACAACTTTTAACGCTTTGCACTCGGAAGTTTTTCACTAGAAATATTTTAACATTTTCTGATGAGATAAAGACGATATTTTGTGGAACTAACTCGCAGAGAAATTATTTGTCATTGATTTTTGTTAAATTAATTAATTTAAAAAAGGTTCGTTGCTGTGTTTTAATTGTATCAAAAGTTCTTCGATTCATTTCAAATTCTTTAATTAAAAGAAAAGCTAAAGTATCGTGGAATAAGGGGAACAAGCGTAAAAAGCATGATGAATGGTTTTGGTAAAGATTGTTGAGATAATTGCTGAGAGATTTGAATTGATTAAAAAACGTTTGTAAAATATTATCAGAAAAAATGTTTATGTGTATATCTGGACTTTCTGAAAATGTATATCTGGATGTTCTGAAAATCTTCCGGTGCAATATCGGGATGTACTTATTATTATGAATTTATTTCTGATACGATGTTTGGTAAAGCTGAATGATCATTCAAATTGTTTATTGCCCCAAATATTGCTTTCGCGGTTATAAACATTAGATTCTTTAATATGCCTATATGAATTCAATAAGTTTTCAAGTTTTAGTAATATTTTACCATACGATTAGTTAAACTTGCTTGTCACATTTCTTGTAATCGTGCCTTTTTTTGCATATCACTGTCGTTGGAAATGAACTTAGAGATAAGGTTTTGTGCTGTTTTAAACATTATCGGATAGGTTTAAGCGAGCCATAAACCGACGTTTCAATATATCATATTTTTGGTGATGTCAAAAAATGAACTTCTACTATTTTGAAATGCGGTTCAGATTTTTTTAATTCCACTAGGTTGCATTGCAGAATGCACTACGAATTAATAATTCTATAAAATTAATATTATATTTCTAATTTTGACATTTTATAATAAGAATATTAACAATAATAGTAATAATAATAATGGTAATAATAATATAGAAAACTTAAAACTGGTAATATTGAAAGATTATTGGGAAGATACAATACAATGTAAAACGTTCGATCCTCCAACCTGCTCCAATGAGAGGCGTCGAGAAGCAAATCTGAAGATACCTGCACTCGGTGAACCATGCCCAAGGACTCCCGGTCCCAAGATTACTAGCCAAGATCAAGGATCTCGATTCTCGGGTTCAAGATCCTCAGATTTAGGTTCCTATGTCTGGGGAGTCTGTATCGTGGATTTATGGGTCCATCAGTCCGCAGACTTGGGTCACTAATTGAAGGGTTAGATGCAAAACTAGTCATCTCCATTTCCATTAGTTTTAGATGACTGAGAAAGAACTATTTAGAAGTAATTAGAAAATTAAGAAAATGATAATATATTCTTTATAAATGCCTTAAACATTGCAGAAAAAATTGCAATTTTCAATACTTATATAACAATACATGTGCTTTGGAGCCACCTGGTTCTTGAATCAAACTTTAAATTAATAAAGTTTTTTGTTTTTTGTTGCTGTACTTTCAATAGAAATATATTTTTGTAAACAAAACGTTTAATCAATGTTTTGAATGGTGTAAATATGAAAATAACGAAGGAAGAATAATCATTATTATAATTACAAAAATATTTTTAAAAAGTATGAAGTTTATATATTGTACTTCCTTTCTTGTGGATTGTTTAATGCTATATCCAAATGATTCCATTTTGACCATAACACGAAAGATAATTATTAGAAACCCATGGTTCTTGCACCGTAATGTGGGATAATTTTTTTCTTGAGCATATAATACAATCTCAATATTGACAAAATATGGAGTTGCCTGGTTCTTATGTACAACCTTTTAGTTGTAAGTTTTTAGCATTTCTATTTTGGGTAAATACTTAAGCTTGAGAATTTCGAGATTTGATATTTTATAATATTTTTCGGTTTAACTTCATGAATCTCGAATTCCTGCCGTTTGAATTGTTTCCAGCTTATTTGGCTTCAACTGAAATTGAGATTTATGCAGATTGAACTTATAACAGAGTTCAAACTTCAATTGCTCAAAAACTTATTAAGATTCGCGTACGCGATAGATTTTATCGCAAAAAATTCGAGAAATAATTGGAGGAATATCGTTGCATCGTTGTACACGTGTAGTTTGGCTAATTAATTACTCAGATTTTCTGAGATTTTAATAATATGCAAATGCTGATACATTACGGAATTAGGTATTCTAAAAAACATATTCTACAGAACTTTCTAAAATGTGCATAATTATAAGATAAAATATTGAAATTTTTAGCAATTATAAGGTGATTATTATTATAATTGTTGACAGTTATTCCACTATAATTATCCTAAACGATTCTTATTAAATTCTTTAATCGCATTCCTTTTAATTGATATTCGATGTAATATCATCCAAAATGAATTACGAATTTTGTAAAAGCTTATTCTGTTGCTGCTTTTCTATTTCATAACATTAAGAGAAAGATAATTGAGAAGCAATCTTACCGATAACATATATCATACGCATAATTGACATTTAATCAGACAATCTTCATTATCTTCACATAAATTCTAATAAACATTTTTGCAAGCCAAATAGATTGCCTCTAATTACTAAAATCATCACATCCGAATCTCTTATTCATTTTCCTAATTAATTTAGGTTAATTGAATTAAAGAACACGTAAAGTTAATCGATTCTCATTGCTTTGCGACTTCTGTTTGACTTCTCTGGCATAATTAATATAATACCATTAATCTAAACGAACATTGCGCGTGTATCACAGTTTCATAATTGGCAAGAAAAATATAATTCTTGTTTCTGAAGTGTTCCCAATCTCTTTTTCATTATGGTTTCAAATCATATTCGCACTTATCGCTGTTGCAGTGAATCATCATGTGACGTTGAATCACTCGTACGAGAGACACGCGCACGCTGTACGTGTCATAAACTATGCACGCCACGTGTAGGTATCTGTTGCATCAGAAGGTATAAATTGGATGCGTTCTAACCAGTTTCAACAGGGCAGCTATAATCGATATTAATTATCGTCACTGCAACATTTATCAAAATTGCAAGCAAGCAGAGTGAAAGTGAGTCACGTACTCACTTATGTGCCTGTAAAAGATTCTGATAATTGTATTTACATTGCTAATGAGGATTCCGACATTTTTGTTTTATAAAAGTTCCACGTGTACATCTACTTTATATTTTTGTTTATCAAGACCACGCACAAGTCACTTATATTATATGCGCTTTGTTTTTTAATACAAAGCACAAGGATGAAAGATCAAATTATGTTGATATATTTTTTGGATGAAATTAACTTCAAAATCAGATATTGAAATCATTGATGGTTTGTTTATAATATAAGATACGTATATAATTGAATGATACAAAATTGATGTGTAATTAATGTACAGGGTGTTCTATATTAATCGATACAAACGAATATTAATAATATTTTCGAAATTATTAGTAATATTAAAAAATGTATCAGGCAAAAGCTAAACGGTTCCGAAAGGTATTATCTGTTACGAGTGAAGTTTTCCTATGTGGAGGCGCAGAAAACTTATGAAAATTAACTTTATCTTTTTTTAATGAAATTATATATTTTTCAATATTTTTTCATACTAAGATATTTTAATTTCATAAGAATTTATTAATTTTATTAATTCTTTTGCTGCAATAGAAACATAAAGTAGATTAGAAAACCATAATTTTCTAGAAAACGAGTTGGAAAGTTTCAAATCAGTATGCTACGAAAACATCTTCTTATATTATTCAATTTTAACCAAATTTTCTTAGGAAAAAGTGAATTATGAAATCCAAAAATTTACTTCAGACCGACTAAATCTTCAAACATATCTACTTCGAAATTTCTTATTAAAACAACGTGTATTTTCGACTTCTGTTGATAATAAACAATAAAGAACGATTATACTACACATTCCAACTATAACATCACCATTCCTTGATGTCTAACAATCAAAGGACCTGAGAACTGGGTTGTTCTTATAGCTCGAATACAATTGTTCCAACCGAGTCAATCCCCTCCCGTTTAAATGTCAAGATGTATTACCGGGATTCGAGGAAGTTGAGAAATCTCCGCGATTCTCCGTCGCCGTTTCTTCTTCCTCGTCCTTTTCCTTTTTCTTTATCTCGGCGTGCCGTGGTGGCTGGCGATACGCAAACCGTGCAGACCCACGTGACCGAGCGTCGTGTGATCGCAATTGTGACCAACGTGAGTCGGAACGTAACCGCTCCGTCAGATATCACACGCAAAACCCAGCACGTTCCTATCGCTTTAATTTCGTTAAGTGCTTGAAGCATGTAACCGGCTGATGCCACCGTATCCGGGCATCACGTGTACCTCTTTGTTGCCGGAAATTCGATCACGTTTCATTTTCGGGCCGGTCACCGTGATTAAGCTTATTCCTGGTGTACGAGACGAAAATTAATATTCTTGGCCTGATTTCACGAACAGAGACACACGAATGGCAGTCCACGTTCCGTTGCTCGGTTTTCCAAATTGAAATCTGTTAACCCATTACTTGCCGGCAGCGGATCGATAGACGTCAGTGTTCGACGATTGGGCAACTAGAAATCTCCCTATATTCTTGAACGTTCATTGTTGTATTTGTTTAATGTTTTACAAATCTTAATACTAGAACTGCTGGACAGTCGAATTGACTTTTTCAGATTCTTCTGTAGATACTACAAGGGTAATATTGAGATTTCTATTGATATTATTCAGTTTGACGATTGGTAAATCAATTTCTGTAGTAGTTTCTCAGAGAATCATTTGTTATCTTTTCAATAATTGTAAAAAGAAGAAATAGGGGAATGTGTCATTTTGATTTTTTTGGTAGTTCTGGTGTTGATATTGTCTAATTCAGGCTTAATATTTTTGCTTACTCTGGGTCTAACACCTTGCACTCTAGAGATGCCTCTAGATTTGACTGCAGCAAAATTGTAAAGTTTGATATTTAATATTAAACTTTGTGCAATGCATATTCGGTCCACAGAGAGCTAAATTACCTTTTGTACTATCAATACTATGATTACCGCGAAAAAAGTGGCGTAAAAACTATGGTGGCACTAATTCTTTGATCAGGGATTGTAATTCTTGCAACAAAGCTAACCCACACCTCGGAGATAAGTATTTAACGTGACAGTGATTATGAACTTCAAAAGAATCATGAGCAACTTCAGAATATTTTACGCAAAAGCGATGAATGGTTACTATGTAAGCATGATTAGGAAAAAGATGTTTAATATGTAATGTGTTAATTATGAATTAACTAATTGTTTAATTTCAACTTCGATTCCCAGTAATTCTTCGTCTTCGTATTATTTGTTAGTATCGATACAAAGTAATAGGCAAAGTAATTGGCAACTAAAATGTCTGCACTTACCCCAATTTGGCGCTACAATATTTTTATGTGATTTTCTCTATTTTCGAAGCAAGAATTTGAGGTAAAAATATTGAAAAAATGGAAATCTAACATAATTTTGTCAAACTTCCGCGAGAACAAATGAAAATATCATAAAAGGAAGTTTCAAAATGAGTACTTAGTTGTTGATATAAGCATTAATGCAATCATGTGATAGTTAATCAATACCGTGATTAAAATATATAGCTAAAGAAAGGGAAATATTCACCATCTAAATATTAGAAGAGTAAAATATGATTTGAAATATTTCGACGAAAATTGTGACAAATTAAAAATGATAGACTTCAAATCATCTTAATGAGTTTGCAAATGATTTGTACCAAACAAACCTGATAAGGAAAATGCGAAGAAAAAGTTCATATAATCTAGTTTTAATGGTAAAGTATAGACTAATAAGAAAATATCTCCACGTGTTCTACATTTCTAAACATATTAGAAAAATTCACTAAATATATTCAAAAAAATTATGAATTAAATGAAGAAATCTATCAAAAAAGAATCTTCTTAAAAATTCAAATCAGAATTTTTTTTGCAAATACGTTTCTATATCTGTCGATGCCATCAAAGATTTTGGGTTTTCTCGAACTGTATCAAACTGATAGGATGTGGTTTATTCATTGATATTAAAAATGACAGTAAAATGTTGGAAAGAATTGAAATGAAATAAGGTACTTCACTGTTACGATACTGCTAAACCACGCATAGACCATAAAATATCTACAAATTTTATGTGAATTTAATTGGACATTTTCATGGTACTGACCGTCTTACGTAACTACTTATCTTGCTTCCTTATGATCGCATACTTTTCTTGTGTTATCTATTTTTTGTACATTTTATACACGAAAAGATCTATTGACAGGAAATGTGTACTTCAAGTTAGGGAACTTCAGAATATTTTGACGAAAACGATAAAAAAAATGTTAATACTAACCTTACGATGGTTTTGTATAAGAGCGGTATGCTGATAATGTTTTTTAACCACTTCCGTCAAAATAAATATAACTTATTACTCGCGTATATATAATAAGTGAGAGATAAATAACTACACTTAGTAGTATTTGTATTAAGAAAGAAAACAATAAGATTAAGAAATAGTAACAGTAAATAGTCCCAAATTAACGTTCACAAAACTCATTAATATATTTATTCGAATTTTATTGAAAAATTGCAATCTTCAAGCTGAACGAAACTGAATATCTAATTTTGAAAGTTACAGTAAACTTTTATTCATTCTAGTGTATTATATTCCGTTGAAATATATTAATACGAGAACAATTACAAGAAAAAAATAATGATTTAAAAGTGAATCGCTATGAATATTATTTTGTCGAATAATATCATTGTATCTAATGTATTCACATATCAATAATTAATTTACAAAAATAGAATTTTATTTTATAAATTTTTCCTAACATTATTATGAAATATAAACAGTTAATACAAATAAATAACTATAGAAGTAATCGTACTATCTTCTCGTTAAGTTGTTTTACTATTAATTAAATATCATTAAATATTAAAAGAACAAAGCTCAAGTGGATTTCAAAACTATGTTGCTATTACATTGAACATTTTAAATACTATTCTGATAATGGGTGTGTAATTCATCGGACTAAAAAATAAGTATACCTCCTGCAGATGTTTGTTTATTTTGGTACCACACGGGAAGTCCTAGTCGAACGTTCTAAAAACAAGTGATCGTAAACGCAGCATTTTCAGGGAACTGGTGTTCCATTTGATGGCCCACATTATGACACACGAATATAAATTCTAGGAAGTTACCATTAACCTCGGATTGAACGATGAGGACCAAACTTGTATACAATCTTATCAGAAAGAGTAACACGCGTTTAATATACGATATATACTCGGTTGATGCAGAAGTTTCGACGTTTTTTTATAAGAAATAAAAACAAGAGTTTTTAAAATATTTTTATTGACTTAATCTATTATATAATTTCCATTGGTTTCTATTACCCTCTCCCATTTTCCTATAAGTTTATTTATTCCATCATTTAAAAAAGATTGTGATTTTAAAAAAAAGCGATTCCAGTGATATTTTCAAAAAATGTAAAAGTTTTTGCATCAGCCCAATACTTAATTACGTGACGAAGACTGTATCATTTCGTTTATTAAAATGCTGTTTACCCTTTGTGGTCGGCAGTATTCTCGATTTTTTACTTTCAACGTTACTTTATTTAATTACTGTTTAACCCAATTTTTACTGCTCTTTTGTATATTTATTTTTACCAAGAGGTATTGTAGTAATATCTACTAAATCACTTAATATAATCTAACAAATACTTTCATATAAACTAAGAATAACGTATAATATACAAAACAGAGTCAATTGAGAAAAAATAATTTTAAGTCATCATATATCAGTTAATACTAGAACTTAATGATTTATAAATTACTTATAATTTGTATGATAACATTTAGAAAACGCTAAAATTGAATATACTTATATTTAATACGATTATATTAATTATAAGTAAATTATCATCCAGATTGATTAGTTTGTTTCCTTCATACAAATGATAATAATACATTTATCGATATTTATTTACATTTTAGTTTATTTCCTTCATTTACAGTTTAATATGCGAATGCACAAATTAACGTTTTTTTTCATAGTATTCAAGAAACGTATTTTTATCTTTATAAAACTCGTAGACAAAAAATTCCAAGAAAGGTAATTTTGATATATCTGATGATTCTAACACTGATATACTTGAGAAGAAATAGCAAGTAAAAGATATAAGTTTGTTGGGAAGTTCCACATGCTTCAACACGTGTTCCCGTTTACGTCATCGAGCAGCGAAATTCTTATTTACGCGCTGGCGCACATGCAGTATATAGATACATTCGTCTGCACGTTACCGCGGGTCCACGTTTCTGCTATTGCTGCCTATTATTATTATATAACGCGATAATTATAGGTCAAGAGGTTAATTTTATTAGACGTTAACATACTTTGATTCCTCTGTTACCTAATTTGCGTTTCTATTATTCACTGATTTGTCGCTCTTTGTTGTGATAAACGAATCATTCTTACATATTTTATACCTAAGGTGTACAAACAGTGTAGGATGCCCGGAATTTGCATATACTCTTCACACAAATGTGGACTATTAACATATTCTGATTTTAAATTAAATATTTATTTTATTTTTTAGTGCTTTTAAATAATGAATTTTTAAAGTTTAATTAGTACTGTTAAGAATCGTTTGATTAAAAAACTGAATTTTTACGTATCAACTAAACTTTCGATAACATGTATGTGTAGTTGAATGTTTTGTATGTTATATATTTATATATAACTGTGGATATAGATAGACATAGTTCTTACAGAAAAACTGGTTTGATTATCTCAATTAAAAACCAGAGCACAGAAAATTAATAATCCAAGTAAAAGGAAATTCAAAAGAGGTAGATAAGACTACCCATTTAGTTATATAATTTCTGTTTAAACTCGCAAAACGACTGATAACGTATTTCAATTTCAAATTTCATTCATTTTGCAGATACATAATTCATTTCCCTAATCTCTCGCATTTTGATTTCAATATATTTATATGCAATACTATTACACAACGCAAATTACAAAACACGAAAGACAATAAGGAATGCAGGACAATTGTGTAATTTGAATTGCGACAGCGCATGCAATATATCATTTTTTTTTTGTAACGAGAAGTATGCCTACGTGCCGGCACTGGACATTACTCAATGAAACCCGATATAAAGATTCGCCACTATCTCGATATCGTTGTTTTGCTACGAGAACAAAAATAAACAGTCTGCGACTAAAAGAACACTGAAAATAGTTTATTGCAAAACGTTGAGAAATAGTTAAATTAAAAATAATAAAAACTTAACGCTTTATCCTATGATTCCTTTCACAACTGGGTTTCATGAAACTACTTTATCATTAACAATTTAGTAGAAAAAGAAAAGAATTTGGTACTTGTTCTGTGCTATGTTTATTCTAATGGTGACAATTAATGTTTCATTTATATTGAAAATAGATAAATAACATTTATATAGATCTGTCGAATTCGATTGTAAATGTTCATCACGAGTCTGGCACGATATTACAGGAGAAGGGGTTGATAAAAGCAAGTTCAACCAAAACATGATAATTTAAATCTAAACGAGTTGAAATGATTCTTATGCTCACGACATTGCACTCGATAGGAGATCGAAGTTTGCTCGAGCACCGATATACTTATTCTCTTAAGTGATTATCTCACACAAGATGAACTGGATAGACACTTATGGGAAGTGATAACATCTTTTGAGGAGAAGAGTCCACTTTGCGTGGATATGTTATATGTATTGAGGAAGTGGCTGGTTCCATAGAAAAACGAAGAAAACCACGTAAATGTTGCCAAAATGGTAACAAGTTAATATGCGACGAGCGCGTGCAAACGATTACAAGATGTAATAAATGTAGGTTATTAGTCCAATAACTAAATGTAATTTATATAATACAAAATTCATTTATATGTAAATAAATAATTAATATGTTAATTAGCAAAAAGCAACTTTTTTGTTTATCAATATTCGACTTTCGTCATTATCATTCGTCCAATAGGTACTCGTTAGTAGAGGATATGTTTCCTTTAAATTCTTTAACTTTTCATTTTTTACAAGAATCTTTATTTATTACACGTGTGTCAACTGAAAAATGAACAAAGAAAGAGTATCTAAAAGGATTTTCAAATATTCTAACCAGAACATAATCACTTTCCACTTTAAAGTGGAAATGGGCACATGCGTTATTGACGTGAGCCAGTCGGCTTGCGGCTCAAAAATAAAGAGGGGCAAGGAGACTCAGTCAGTAACAAACACGTGTCGAAACTAATTCTGTCATTATTATCGGGTTGAGCGCCGCAAGTTGGACGTCTCCCCTTGCCCTTCTTCACTTTTAAACCACAGGCCGGCTGGGTTCACGTCAGTAACGCACTGCACCCGGATACCTGTTCGTGAGTAGAACATACGTTTAATTTGAACTCTCTAAATTTTTATTCTTTACCAGAATCTTTATTTATTAAATACGTCTCAACTCAAAAATATCCGAGGAAATAATATCTAAAAGGATTTACAAATATTCCAACCAGAACATAATCAATTTTCACGTTAAAGTGGAAATTGGTGCCTGGGTACCCGATCGTGAGTAGAGCATATATTTCGTTTAAACTCTGTAAACTATTATCTCATACCAGAATCTTTATTTATTAAACGTGTCCCACTTCAAAAATGCCCAAGGAAGTAATATCTAAAAAGATGTTCAAATATTCCAACCAGAACATAATCAATTTTTACGTTAAAGTGGAAATAGGTGCCCGGGTACGCACATAAGGGTGAAGCGGTCACCACGATCAAAGTGTGCATTATGCACCGGTGATCCTTTCTTTTTTCCACGCTTGTTTCCCCATCAAGAATCGAAAGTAAGGTTCAAAAAGGATGAAGGAAACTGCGCGCAAAAATAGTTACGACGATAGGACCGCGGGTAAGCGGACGGATGGAGAAAGGGGAGAGACGGGAGGAGAATAAGATCGTTGATTGCAAACTGCAAGGTCCTGCTTGGGTTTGACGGTAGTAATGGGACTAAGCTTATCGAGACGGTCTTTAGTGAACGTTTTAGATAAAAATTTATTATATATAACTATAAAAGTTACATAAAATGAAAGTGGTTATACCTTCTAACCCTTTGCGGACGAATATCGACGTCTCGGCGAGATCAAATTTTCATATTCAGAGTACTAAGTCACAAACAAATGAATTAATTAGTCAAATAGCAGGAGATCAGTATGTAGTTTCACTTTTTTAAAATTATTTAAGCAACCGATATATAATTTAGCTTTATCTGCTGAACGTTTTGTATATTTTAAAGAATCTTCGTTCGCAAAGGGTCAAATTACTGTACATACGTTTAACCCTTAGTACGATGTCTTTTTTGTTGCACTTATAAACATTCTTATTGATGTACTTTTGTTCGCATGTTACTATAAAAATATGTAAACTATTCCTAACAATGTTTTATTGAAATGGACAAATTTGAATATAACGTTAGTGTTATGTCATGTTGAAAATGTGTTATAATGTTAAGTCATTACACGTTCTTCATATAATTTTACTGTTATTTACTATTAAATATATAGCTATCGTAAAGTTTCCTAACAGTTAAATCAATAGCGAATGACTGGAATGAAGAACCTTCAATTACAGCACCAAGAAGTTGTAATAATCGTACAATCCAATAAAAACACTTGAGTACTTAGAATAGGGTGGATTGCTATGATAACTCTCTGATATACCTCGGAAGTTTCCTCTCGATAAATAAGGTATAACACGGTCGAGAAAATTTAGTAGAAACAGTGAACCATGTGCAGACATATTATCTTTCATAGGCATGCGCAACCATATAAGTTTCATACTTAAAAGTTTTATTGCATATTTTAGATTTAAACTTATACAATGAATAATTCTCTTTACGATTGTACTAAAAACTTTTTATTATTCTTTGCATACTCAGTTTATACATAAATATAGATATGCTTGTTAAATTAACAACTTTGGAAATATCGATTAATAACGTCCTACTTGCAAAGATTTATTGTTCAAAATTTGTTAAAATTGAATATTACAAATGCAAATTGAAGAAATCGAAGATCTGTGAATAAAATAATATTAAAGTTAAAGAAAGATTCAAAATAAAAATACAATTTAATATGAATTTTTTACGATATAGTAAAAAGAAATTAATAATAATTTAAAATGTAAAATTACCGTGATATTAAACTGAATAATAATAGTCATGTAACGAGTTGTGTACGTATGCATGTACAGCCGTGGTACACATAACTTATTGTAATTATGAAATGACGTAACATTATCATAACGACAATCAGCTAGAGATATGAAAATGACTAAAAAATACGTTAGCTGCAGTTAGGTATGAAGTTATAAAACTTAAAATGATGTAGACTACAAGTGCTGCTAATGTGTTATTAATGAAAATGCAGTTTGGGGTGACGTATAAAAAAATCGACAGGCATACATTAAAAGTATAACTCTTGAAAAATGTACTTCTAAAATTTCTGAATGACAATAAAAAAAAATTGTTGACTGATGTCGAATAAAAATGTTTAATGGCGTAAATAAATAATAATGTAACTTATGGACTGTGGTACCAAACAATTAATAACTAATTCGAATACGATTTGTCTTGGTTACGAAAAAATAAATAATACCATTAAAAATGTTGTCTTCCTAAAAGTTAACAAAATAACTTTAATTTGAATACAAAACGCTAACGATTCTCGTGGCAGTCAACGTGCTAACCTTTAAATGCTGCAGTCGGTTTCTCAGACCAATGAATTTTAAATTACCGCTAAAGCATACATAGAAAATTACCCATAATTTCAATGATCAAACGTTACAGTGTAATCGATAGGTATATGAAGTTTCAACATTGCAAGTCACGCATGAAAGAAACAGGAGATGAATAAATATTTTGTGTAATATGACAAACCTACTGCGGCAGTTAACACATTATATACCAGCAGTTATTGAACAATTTAGCAAAGACTAATAATAATCAATGTCTAAAGATTCCTTAATAAATCTTCCAGTACCAATAGCGATTGCAATCCCGGCTCAATGAAATCATCTTGGATAACATCACTTCAGCATTTTTCGTTGAAAATATTATTCCAAACAAGAAATACTAATATACTATACAGTCATCAATCACAGTTATTAATTACAACAAAGAACTGATGTCAAATCGAAATGAAAAATTCTCGCACCAGTTAACATGTTAACGCTAACACTACCAAGCAATTCAAGTGACTTATTTCTAATTCTCCATAAAAATTAGAACAATAAGATGTACACAAATACATAAATTTATTTTACAATTTGTCGCAAAAGTGATTTATAATTTAAATATTTGCAAAATAAGCATTTTGAAATGGCTCAATTTTACTTGCTTAGTAGTTCCATTGTTAATACGTCCCATGCCACCGTAAATTTCAGTTATATTTTCCTTATAAAGAGTATTAAATAAAATGTTAAGTTCTATTTAAGTTTTCGTTAACTTTCATATATTTCAATTTCATTTCTTTACGCTCCACCTGTTTTATAACGCATACCGCTATTCGTCGCCGCGTGTCTTAAAAATATTTTTTTAGAAAAATTGGCATGTAGCGTACAGGATATTAATTTCAACTCGAGCACCTAAATGATTCCCGCCATTATTGAAAGTAAGAAAAAATGATTAAATAGGATGACCATCGCAGGATTTCTTTTATCACCATCAGATGCACGCCTTAAAACCATGTACACCCTATTTAGTCATTTTTCCTTACTATCAATAACAGTGGAAATAGTTTAGGTGCTCTAGTTTGAATTAACACCCTTTGTATGGTACACGCAGCACTGAACAGCGTTACTCTGTTACACAGTAAGCGCCACGAGAATCTTGAACGATTATTAATTATTTGGCATCAGAATTCTTACATCACACTGTTGTTAACTTATTTATGTTATTAAATATTTTTAATCGACAGCAGTCATCTTGCATATTGTAATTTTCTTCAAGCAACTCAGAAGCGTTGACCATCGCTGACCGACAGGGCATTTAACGTGTTAACCCTTTGCGGTCCAACGTCGAGTGTGGCTCGAAATAGATGTTAAATTCAAGAATTATAGTTAGTTTAATTATTTCTGCACGCCAAACAGCGATTGTCGTATTAACGAGATCACTGTACATCGTTGTACAGTTTTAGAGTTTGTGTGTTTTTATTAAAATTACTTGTTTAAAACTGAGACAAAGTTCTTAGGTATATAACAAATTGATAAAAGTACAAATTTTATTCGGACCACACCACTAGGAATAGGAAAAATTCATTAAGACCGCAGAGGGTTAACCCTACGGACGAAGACTCGTTAAAGTACACAAAACTTGCAGCATACGAAGCTGAATTATACATCGAACGTTTAAACAATAGAAAACAACGAAACTATACACTGATCTCTTGCCGTTCAAGTAATGAAATCATTCGTTTACAAGATAGTATTCCAAATATCAAAATTTCATTTCGCCAAAATGTCGACATTCAGACCACAGAACGTTAACCCTGCGGACGAAGATTCTTTGAAATATACTAAATGTTCAGCAGATCAAGTTAAATTATATATCGATTGCTTAAATAATAGAAAGAAAGGAAATTATACACTGATCTCTTGCTGTTCGAGTAATTAAATCATTTGTCCGCGGCTTACTCTTCTCAATATGGAAATTTGATCTCGCCAAAATATCGACATTCGTCCGCAGATGGTTAACCCTGCGGGCGCAGACTCGTTAAAGTACACAAAACTTGCGGCATACGAAGCTGAATTATACATCGAACTCTTAAACAATAGAAAAGAAGGAAACTATACACTGATCTCTTGCCGCCTGACTAATGAAATCGTTCGTTTGCAACAAAGTATTTCAAATATCAATGCCTCATCTCGCCAAAATGTCGACATTCAAACCGCAGAGGGTTAAAGGATAAAAAGAGCCGATTTGCTCGAGCACTCGCGACCGACGAGCGTCGAGTAGCCATCACTACTCCAGGGAAACGTTGCCAGACGGCAGGGTCGGTACCTTTTGGTCGGTGGGTTGAGGTGGGGTGGGCAGCGGAGGTGAAGAGGAACAAGGGGACATCGTACGCATCCCCCACCGGTACATCACCGAAAAGCAGCGCTGCGTGAGGACGCACAGCCGAGAGGTCGTCGAACCCGGCAGCGGTGGCCACGTGTATCCACGGGGAATATCCCATCCTTTTACCGCGAAGGGCGTGCGTAGCGTGAGATGCGATCGGGCTGAGTAGTGGGGAACAATAGGCGCGCATTGGCGAGCCACCAAGACGGAGAACGCCGGTGGAGGAACGGCTGCACGTGGCCGCTCCGTTTCCAATCGTAAATCACTGAATGCAATGACCTGCAATTCGCCACTCTTTTCGTTCTGTTACGTTCTCCTTTTTTTTTCTCATTTTTTTTCTCTCCTTTTTTTCATTCTTGTGTTCTTTTTTTTATTGATACGGACCCCCTCGCATGCGAACACCCGTTATACGGTTGCCTTAACGCTAGGTTTACGGAACGCGTCACTTTGACGCAGATTGAATTTTATAAATGTTGCTTGCTCGATGTTTACATCGATTTGACATGCAATTGCACGAATACGCATCCTGATTGCCTATTTTTGAATCTCTGACGAGGTCTAAATGAAGGAACATTAATTGTTCTAGGAAGAGTAGAATAAACTGTAGAATAAATGTCCTTAAAGATAGTGCTAATGTCTGGACATTTGTTCTTCGACTAAAGTGTCTCGTAATAATAGATGGTGGTAATGAGTGTTGGTTAACTGTGAATATTGCTATTTATGAAATTTAGTTTTGGGCGTTTTGGAAATGTTTTAAATTGTTGGTGAATGGTTGGAATATATTTTAATTGTACTGTTTGTGACTATAAATTGTATTTTATTTGTACTGATTTCCTTATTTCGTTTTTCTGTTGAGAAACTCTTATGCTGCAAGCTTTTGGTTGTTTAAAAATTAATGATACTATAAATATTCTAATGTAAATCATAAGAAATTTCTTATATTTTAGTTCTATAGTTTGTCTCTGTAACAACGTCAAAGGTCTGATACGTTTTGTCCTGAATTTATATAAAAGAGAAAATATAGTCTTAACCCTTTGCACTCGATAGTTTTTCACCAGAAATATTCAACATTTTCGGTCCAGATGTCCAAACGATATTGTTTGAAACTAATTTAACGATAATTCACAGATAAATTATGCAACAAAGCTATTTTATTTAAATATTTCACATAGCAATACGAAATTTCATTTAAAATACTAAATATTCAACTTCGTAATTTTGCTACGGTTCAGTTTGCAATCAATAATTGCACACGGGTCATCAGGTTTCATTTGAAACAAACGTTTTAGTAACCCGAGCCCATTGTAATTATTGAAGACATAGCAGGATCGTTTTATTACTTGCGGACGGTTCCCTTTCAGATTCGTATTTATCAGTGCCGGTGTGAATGAACTTATTATATGTTTGGTGTGAGTGACAAGTGTTTGGGAGAATTCGAACGAGACCGAGTGACTGTGTGCAATCGAGGTACAGTTTCGGTTGAAATAGTATCTGGATGGATTCTGAGGTGGCACGTGATGTGTCAAGCTTTGAAAATACATTAACCCTTTACCTATTATTTTCTTTTGCTACCAAGCTCGCGTAACTTTTTATTATCAACGATTATATATAACAAATTATCATATAACAAAGAATTTTTCATGTTATTGTAAGTGCAAATTTACTTTGAACATAATGCATTGATAACAGCAAAATAATTTTTACCTTGATCCATGCACAATGAACAAATAATTTGTTTTTTATTTAGTTATGATATCGCAAATACAAATACTCGTATATTTATTTAGCAAAAGGTATACGATATTACTGCATTCCATGTGTAAATTTTTAAATATGTACGAATCTTGGAAGTCTTTAACATTAAATAAAATGATAAGGGACAAAATTTGGACAATGTGGATTGATTTGTCCATTCAGTAGCAGCATTTGATATTTTACACGTGTTTCAGTTACAAAAGCAATTGACACCGGGCGTCACTGCGACCTATGCAGTTAAAATGATATTGGAAAATAGAAAATTGAATACTGGTAACGATTTTCTTGTTAATTCACGAAGCATAAATTAAAAATGAAAAAGATCTTCAAAAAAACAAGATGTATCGAAATAGAAAAAAGTTGAATAAACATGTTGATACTCAAAAATTGAAAACGTGATTGTACTGGAAAAAGAATGCAGTAGTGTCAAAAGAAGAGTAATGTGTATTGCGAAAACACGCGAAAAGTATGTTTATAAATATTTATAAAAACAAGTTATTCTCTTTTGAGTTGTTACTGTCAGAATTCTGACTTGTCTTGTAACTAAACCGCAAATATTTATGCAAACTTACATTCTTAGAAAGGTATTGGTCAAAGAAAGGATTAAACAGAGATTTACACCTTCCGGTGGAAAATTTGATTAGGATGAGAATAAAATTTGAAAATTATTAAATTTTACCTAAAATTTCACTTTTATTGTTTCGCATGTTTAACATTACTTATTTTATATATTCGTTTATTTATTTAACATTAGTTTTTTTACATGTTCCACGTGTAATATTATTACAACGAAGTAATGAAAGGCATCATTGTTATTATTTATAAAATCTATTTATTAAAAAGAATATTTCCTACGTTCTTTACTTAATTGATATTACAGAATAGATGTACACACATAAGTGATGAAACAAAATGCATTAATATAAAAGCATTATTAACTTTTATTGAAATTGATATTGCATTTCTATATTTATAAATACTTCGTTTAAATCTTTTGTAATATCTCAGCCTTCAAAGAACGCAATTTAACCCTGTGAATGAACCCTTTTCTATGTACAATTGTTTTTGTCAATTCTTCTGAACTTATTTCTTATTTTGTTACTAATAAAAAACTAATAAAAATTTCATTAACTTTAATTCAAAGTTGCAAGTGTTATCACTGAAATATACATATTTTTCAGCAACCACAAGTTTTGTTTAAAATTCTCTATCAGCACTTTTCGTGAGCATAGAAAAATACCCAGTGGCACTCAAGGGGTCGATAAATGGGAACATTAATAGATTCTAGATTAAACAAGTTTGACAAGACATTGGGCAGAAATGCAACTTTCGCAGATACTAATTTCGCTATTTCTACATTCTCTGTCTACCATTTACGCCCTAGAATTCTATTTCGCCCTACTACTGATCTAACCGTTACTCATATTTACACCGATAGACCACGTAGACCGCTGTAGACGTGTTAAGCACACCTAACGATAATTTTTAAGTGAACACGTGGACGCCAGTATCTGCGCCGTATTTATTATATAAAATCTCTCTTTATCTTGATCCGTTGCGTACACATTGAGGTCGCAAAATTTTGCTGTCCTAGTTTATCCGCTTTACCTTCTTTGTGGAAACTTGACTCGACCGAAAGTAATAAGTCCACGAGAAAGTTTTATTGCCTTTTGAAATGATAACTATCGTTTTCTACGGTGATAGTCTATTCCTCTGATTACTTATCGCTGGAAGCTCTTTCATTTATTAGTGACAATTAAATGAGGATGGAAATGAATTTTGTTATTGTAAAATCTAATAGACGATTCTTTAATATAAATAAATATTAACTAATAATAGAAAACAAAAAGTTTATAGTTTTTATAGGTGTTTTCACATCTTATGATGAAAATTATATTTTTTAGAGATTCTAGCGAATATGATGTATTTCATGTAGATATGTATATTTCTTAAGTAATTTTAATGATTGCAAATTTATCTTATGAATACTTTTTTCATTATTTTTTAACATTTCTATCTAAATTTGAGAACCGAACGTGCAACTTTTTGTATTCGTGTCAAACTAGAATACAAATTGTACAAAAAGTCCTAGCAATAATGAACCAAAGATACGAAGCTACGTCAATCGTTTCCTATCAGACTAGTATATTTTAGATGTTCATTATCTGTACATTACAAAATTGGAATTTCTCGTTTGAACTTGCCAACCTCCTTTTTTCACGCGGCAAGATCAAAGGCGGCGAAGTAGCCGCGTTGCTAAAGACGATGTTGATAAATGAAGCGAGTGTACACACACGTGGTCTAATTTTCTTCAATTTAACCTACATATATACAAACTCTATTTATGGCTCGTAAATGTTATTAACTCTGTTAATGTATTCAGTAGATTATTCAGAAAAATACTTTCAGTCGCCGCTTGGTTCGTTATAACAAAATTATTAAGTTCGATATTTAATATTAAATATAACGCATCGATTCGTAAAATATTGAAACGAAATAGCCTTGGTCCTTAACACATTCATAACCGGAAAATTTTTCGCTTTTCTAAAGGGCTCCCATACACGCTAAAATTTGCGACGATGCAGGCATCGCAACAAGCGATGGGTTCGAGCTTTTTTCATTTTCTGTTTGAGTGCAACATGTATCATGAAACCTTGGAAAACTCAAACCCATCACTTGTAGCAATACCTGCATCGCTGCAAGTTTCAACGTGTATGGGCCCTTAATACTCATTGTCAATGAAAATGAAGAAAATCTTAAGCCAATTAACACAAATTCCTGACGTTGAAAAAAGGACAAAAATAAGAAAATTTTATTTGGAATATTAGTCTTGTGACAGTCTGTTATTTTGCCAATGAAAACGAAGAAACTATTAAGCCAATTGACGCAAATTCCTGACGTTGAAAAAAAGGACAAAAATAAGAAAATTTAATTTGAAATATTAGTCTTGTGACAGTCTGTTATTTTGCCAATAAAAATAAAGAACATCTTAAGCCAACTGGCACAAATTCCTGACGTTGAAAAAAGGACAAAAATAAGAAAATTTTATTTGAAATATTAGTCTTGCGACAGCCTGTTAGTTAGAATGAAAGACTTCCCGTTAAAGAAGTCTCAAATGAAAAAGAGCAGAATAATAAAATGTTTTGAAAATTATTATATTTGAAAAGATAGGAATTCGCACCAGTCTTTCGCTCTCTCTCGCTCTATTCTTTTGATTGCTCTTAGTCAGTTAGTCATGAGTCAATCAGTCGATCAGTCAGTCAATCAGTCCAGTCAATCAGTCCAGTCCAGTTAGTCACAATTTACACTTGTTCATAGTTGTTTACATGTATATCTTCCCAAGCTAAAAAAATCAATACCTAAATAGCATATAGCACTGATTTATAAGTGTCTCAAGGACTGTGCATACTCGTCGCATCAGAGACTTTTTTGTTTCTTACTGAAACTGTCGATACAAACTCTGCAGAAGATAAGAACGTCCCGAACAATCTAATGTCTCAAAAAAGTCTCATGTCCGTCAATACATAAGATTATTCATAGTCGATACTATAATCTACTATACCATAGACAGTCCATAATATTGAGCAACACGAATATCTCCTCTTTTTAAAACTAGAATTTGTCTAAAAATAATATTAGTAAACTAAAATTAATATGTAATGGTTACTATCCAAACTAAATTTCGGTATACAGGTTTCATATACAATCTTGTCTGTTTACGTAGCAGAAAATTAGAAATCATTGAGATTTTTCTAAATTCCAATTTTTTCATCGACAGTTTCTTTAATAAAATTTAATTCACGAACTCTTTGTGACCGAGTATTTTTAAAATGGCTACAAATCTGTTACATGTAAAAGCAAATTCAATGTCGAATTACTATATTACTATAATAATACGTAATTAATATTAAAATAGAAATTACTATAATACTAATCTTTGTTCATTTGAATAATCAATTTTTCAACTGTAACTTTCGATTCTGGATATGTAAACCTAATATGGTTTATACATGGATATAATTAATATAATACCGACTTCCAAAGGGTTAAAGGATAAAACATGAAGACTCGGAATGGAAGCCCACGATTTTAGTTCAGCGAAGAGATTACGTATGATTGTCATACGATCGTTTCAAGAATGATAAATATAGAATGTGTCTCGTGTAAGTTTTTGAACAGCTCGTGAAACGGTAATAAACGATCGATAATGTTGTCACGTGGCCAATCTAGTAATTCTTATGAGCTTCTGATATCGACAGCCTCAACAGGCTTGAACGGAATAATAAAATTCTTTTTCTCAAAGCGTTCGACACGTGGCACGGCACATTGCGTGTACTAGGCCGTTGCAGATGTCTTGATATAATTTTCATAAGGTTAAAATAAATGGTATTATTATGCAACGTAGCTTGCTTTATCGGTCGCAATCTATCTTGTTCTCACTCTTGATATTTCGTTACGATGATATCTTTGAAATTTATTGTAAACTCTTTGTAATACATTGCCGTTGCAACGACGAAATATTTGTAGAATCGTTTATGAAACGGTTTGTTCATCGCTGATAAAATGGATTGAGTGAAATAGAGAAATATACATTTGATTTAATTTTTGTAGAAGATCACTAATTGGTAAATAGCAATTTAAAGTAATATTTTGTATAAATTCATGAAAGTTAATTAACGTTTTTGGGTGGCTTTAAATTAAAACTAAACTAAAATTAATGAATACTTCTACCGAAGGTATCAAAAGACACTTTTCGAAATTTTAACTGAGAATTATCCTCCAGGTTTAATCGTATCCTTTAAATGAACTTTTCGACATTTCCAATAACGATTATAATATTATCTATAAAAAGTATCCAAAATTCAACCAGGAAAAAACTATTAAACTGAGAAAATAATTCAGTTAAGATTTCAAAAAGTGTGTTTTTACGTGTTCGGTAGAAACAGTGTTAAAAAAAAACATAAACTAGCAAATCGATTCACACTGAACACGGAACATTGAACAAATTTATAAGTCGGATTTTTAACAATTAACATACATTTAATAAGTGCCGTTGATCAGGTCCCGTTTCCAGCGAAAAGTGCGTGCGTTCGTATCCTCACGCAATCATTATCGTAATAATGTTATTTTTAACTGATAGTTTTTCAGAACGGCGACACGTGTGAGCGTCGCGATCGCCGATAACAGAACGAAGAATCGTGATCGTTCGCACGAAAGTTGCATTCCACGTGTAGCGATCTGGGAAGGCCGCGAATAGCCGGGCGTCGATAAATATAACCAACTATGCCAGTGAACTGTAAGCTCAGCACGTGTATCGGTGAAATTTTTATATTCTGCAGCAACTCGATCGAACTGTTATCCCGCATGCATCGGTTCCCATTTCAGTCACGCGAAAACCGGCGGTTGCCAATGCTCGCGGCCGCTGAGCGTTGCTGATTCGTCATTCCAGTCATCGACAGAAAAATATTTCGAAACGACACGTGGACAATGTGGGAATAAATTGTGTACAGATATCTTGGAACGCGTTGTTTGCAATTATAATTGTTTAATACTTTGACTGCCAATGTCACCGATCACCGGAGCTTTCAAATTACAAGAAAATAATTATAACTTGATAATTGATTTCGAATACAAATTTTCAGTAACGTAAATAACTAGATGATAGGGTGATATAAGAATTTTCGTACCAAAGAATTAACCTTTAGCACTCCAGATGGTTTTGTAATTTATCAGCAACTGTAACTAATTTTTATGGTATCTCTAGTGAAAATGGAAAATGCTATAACATTCCTTCGATATTTTATTTTCCTTCTCAGCACAAAATTTGGAAGCGTGGAAAATCTAATAATTTTAGGGTAGATTTGATTCATTAAAATATTTGATTTATAACTGGTGCAATATTGGAGCCTACAGAGTTCAAAGGGTTAATAATTCTTGCTTTGCATGTTTACTATAGAAAGGTTAAGTGATACATAAAACGCTGATGTTTTTCGTGGCAGTCAACGTGTTAAGGGATGAGGTTTGGAAATACTAGATAGTGATGATTTTGTAATGAATAATTCATTGAATTGAGAAGATGAATTAAAATGAAATTTTTAATTCAATAAAAATTGAATTATTTTTACGTATATTATAATTGTAATTTATATATTATATGTAAATCAATATAATATTGTATTAACTTAAATATTATTTGTTTTATCATTTATAATTTAATTTATGAATTATAATTTATGTATATAATGTATTTATTACAATTAATCGTTTCATTTTTATTTTTAACATATAATTTTTTTCGAAGCTTTATTTTCAAATAAATCAATGCCAACATTTGGCATACTGCACGTGTATGCTTGCCGAAAATAGATATAATGAAGTAGAAACAGATTCAGTAGCCAAGTTCTGTCTAATAACACAGGTACCTTGCTAATATTGAAACTCAATTATTTTCAACATATACCTGCAACGAAGAATATTCTACTGTTTCGATTTACCTTTTTTAGGTAGATTCAGTAGTTTTCTTATAATAAGGAAACACTGCTATATTTCAAATTCGACAAAGGAAATTGCAATGAAGAGTGGCTTTTCCTAAGAAATATCATAAAAATCATTATGTTTTAGTTATCTTACAAATTTCTTCTTATCTTAGAGCATTCTGTGCAATTGTGCACTTTCATATTCCCCAAAACGCATAAAAATCGATAATCTAGTAAAAAGAGTCCCTTCAAATCTCTTCTAATTAATATACCCTTAATGCACTTTTTCAACTAATATACTTTCCCAATAAACCCTTTGCATTCTAAAACTTAAAATTTGATACTTAATATTAAACCTCGTGCGATGCATCGATTTGAGAAATATTCAAACAAAATAGCTTTGTCCCTCAATGTAAGTGTGATTTCTCGTCGAGTTAGTTTCACAAACTGTCCTCTCTATCTCATCAGAAAATGTTAAAATATATATACTTTCTTATAAAAATTGGAAGAGTATATTAACCCTTTGCACTCGGAAGTTTCTCATTAGAAATATTTTAACATTTTCTGACGAGAAGTCGTGTCGACTACTCGATAATTCCAGTGTCAATTTTCTTTCTATCTATCGCGATTTTATTTATAGCATTATACATTATGTATACGTGGACAGAGTAGAAAAAATTTATTCGAGTCTTAATCCGCTCGGTTAGCAGACGGTGCAGTGTAGATGAATCGAATGTATAACGGCACGTGCGCCCTTACTCAAGGCCACTCGACCCCCCTCACCCCCCTTCTTCTTCCCTCAGTGCAACCCCTCTGCAATTCCAGAGTTCCTGGTTTGGTCTTCGTCCCCACCGCGGCAAGTTATTCCTGACGGATGTCTGTATTGTTCAGCCACCGCTTTGACTGGGTGCGAATATATCGACACATATCTGACACCTACGATATATCACGGTCGCTCCCCTCGTGAATTATTGCGGCGCATCCGTCGCGAGTTAAAATTACCGTTGGGTCGCCATTGTTCCACGCGACACGTGCATCGGTGGGATGCATTAAATGTGGAAAATTACACGAGTAAATAATAGATTATCTCGGAAATGTCCGTTGAATGGAACATTATCTTGTCATGTATTATTTATGTACACCTCTGTGCAATATAAACAGAAAATATTATGCTCGGTTAAATGACTATTCTGAAGCTGTAGAATGCTTCTGTTATTTCGAATATAAATTATATTACATGTTTTATATTAGATTATATAATAAATTGTATTATATAAAATTATATTATATTGTGCAAGTTATATTATATAATATCTTCGTTGTCTTTCCTCCCCTATCAATATGATAAAATTGGATCATTCGTCACGCGAAATTACCAAATTTTTCGCGCTAGGTTTAATTAACCCCTTGTCCTGCAATATCGTGTCAGGCTCGCGATGAAGATTTCAGATAGAATTCAACAAAGATGAGTATTATTCAATTACTTTGAATGCCAATTACATATTGTTCCTCTGTTATTAATGATTATACCGTAGAGCACACGTCGACATACATTAATATCTATATCGCATAGATTGACACACAATTTTCTTCTTTTCTAGTGCTCAACACTAGTGAAACTATTTATTCTCAAGATCATTTCGAATATTCAATGCTTCAAAGATATCTATAATTGCGAAACAAAAAAGCGAAACCAGTCATTTTGACTGGTACGGTTGTTCTAGTGTTAAGAGCTCGATGGATTTTCAGTGTTTTTATGGAAAAAGTTTCTAGAAGTTCAAAAAATGCTCGTCCGCAGAGGGTTAACCTCTTGCACTGGAAATTAATTTAGAGATTTGGCAAAGTTTTGTACGATGAAGTATCTTTTTACCCATTCTACGTGGATATGTACACTAATTTCGTTTACTAATAATGTTGTATAGAGTGATACATTTCAAAACAATCTGGTATGTGTAATGCAACAAGACTATCGATGTGTATGAGATGTCATTGGCAATTTTAAAATAAAAACATCTCGACACGCGCGGCACGTCTTTCCAACGCAAGAGGTTAATCCTTTGCACTTGAAAATTTTCCACTGGAAATATTCAACGTTTTCCGGTAAGATACAGGCGACGTTCTTTGAAACCGATCAATAAGAAAACTTCCATAAATCAAGAAAGAAAGCTATATTCCAATATTTCACATATGTATGCATTATACAAAGCTTAATATTATATATGAACTTATAATTTCATTACAACAGTAAAACTATAAAATTTGATATTTATTAATTAACAGTGAACGAAAAAGCTCTGTCTCTTAATTTACTTGTGATTTCTCTTCGAGTTCATATAAAAAAATATCGTCTTTGTCTAGCCAGAAAATGTAAAGTATTTCCAACGAAATATTTTTCACTAGAAATATTTTAACATTTTCTGATGAGATAAAATCGATATTTTGTGAAACTAAGTCGACGAGAAATCACGCGTGCATTGAGGAACAAAGCTATTTTATTCGAATATCACTCAAAATGATGCATTATAGGAAATATAATATTAAATATCAAATTTGATAGTTTTACTGTATGAAATCAAGTGGTGAGTGAGAGTCACCTCTCGAGTGCAAAGGATTAATACAGTTCGAAGAGATCAGCGACGATTCAACTATCGCTCGGTTCGCGTTGCATCCCGGAGGCTGCGTTCTTACCGTTCTTACCGGCTACCGACCTTAACCGTTCCCCCGTTGCACCGTTTATCAGTGTGCTGTTTCACGGGCGCACGTGGTGCGACAAAATCCGAGGTCAAACCGACCGAGCGGCGGGCAGCCGGCCGAGGGGGAACGAAAAGTCGCGTCGAGGCTCTCCGCTGCCTTACTCCAGGGCAGACACGTGCAGCAACGTCCATAGTAATCAGGTCATCGCCTGCATCGATCGCGTCGCCGACCGGTACGAGGGTGCACACGTGTAATTCATAGCCGAAGACACAGGCTGCATGCCGCTGTTGTCCCGCCAGATGTTACGGTGTCCCGTCACTTCGATCGTGTAAGGTCAAGCTTTCTGCTCGATACATTGTTGACCGGCAACTTTACGCAGAAGCTATCCCGTGTCACCGGTTATTATTCCGTAATTAATCCTGCGCACTCGGAAACTTTTTACTGGAAACATTCGACGCTCCGATGAGACATAGACGACACCGTTTGAAGCGAACTAATGAGAGAACATACGTAAATTAACACTAGAACTACCGAGCAGTTAAATTGTCTTTTTGAAATTGTTCTGTAGAAACCTGAACAGTGCAATTATTGAGACTTCAGTTGGTTTGCAATTCAATTTGTGTATTGCTAAAACAGTTTCTCTAGTACTTTTTCAGAGAAGCATCTGTTATCTGTTGAATAACTGGGAAAAATGAAATCAGGAATGGGTCATTTCGACCCATCCGGTAGTTCCAGTGTTAAGAAACAAAGCTATTTTATATAAATATTTCACATATTGATGCATTATACAAAACTTAATATTGTATATAACACTGTAATTTTGTTATATCAAATCAAATGGTGACTGAGAGTTACCTCTCGAGTGCAAAGGGTTAAATGAGCCGCTCGGAAACCAAAGCGGTTAAGTCCAGAAAAGGAGAAATGAGAGAATGAATGTTTTAATAATCATTGGAAAATGTCGAATGTTTCCAGTGACAAGCTTCCGAGTGCAAAAGGTTAAAACTTCCCTACAATTCTGTGACCCTTCCAGAACCACTGGTCCTCTTTGATCGTCACTGGCGGACCAATATTATTCCGTTTTTACGCCTTCAACGTATCCCCCGGTTCACTGAATATAATCAAACCTCTATACAGCGAACTCCCTCTCGTACGATTTCGCTTTAACTCATTGATGCCAACGCTGCAATTCACGTTTTTGCTCGTCTAACGATGACAAATGGAGAAACCGATTAATCGGACAACGCAAGGATTGGTATAAATTTAAATTGATGAAGGGAAATGCAGAATTTTAAATCAAAGTTTAGAACTGGTCATTTGATTGGTTGTGATGGATTTACTAAAAAGGGGTTAACCCCTTGCCCTACGATTTCTTTGCCAATTGCTCTCGACAGAGATATTTTATTGTTGATAATTCATTAGGAAAAGACTGGACACTTATTCTATGTCTACGTGTACTCAGAAGCATTACAATTGATAATAGAAAAATAATAGAGATTCGGACTCGATAGAATTAAGCGATACTTATATTTGTTTCTATTCGATATTTTTACCACGAGTCTAGCACGTTATTATAAGACGCTATTATAAGACAAGGGGTTAATTGCAGATATAAATGCATAGGAACGATGACCAGCTCCGTAACTGCGGAAGCGAAGTGCCACGAGACACGTTTCGAAGAGCAAAAATAGGCCGTGCCCATCCGTTTATTAGCGCGGAAGCATCGCTTCACCCTGCTACGAGGGAATTATTTATAAACGACTATCTCGGAGACGAGACTTTCACTTGTAAATATCTAATAATATCGCCACGAGCCAGTATTTCACACCTTGACCACAGCGCACACGTGTCTGCCCCTGCAGTCGACTATCTCGTGCGCGACAATGATTTTAAATCGTTCTAAAATCGTATTAACGGACAATAAAAGGCAAAGTACGACTGCGTCAGTTTAATTTACGGACATCGCTGATCTTAAGATAGCAAAAACTCACACCAGTTCATCACGTTCGCTACCAGCGCTTATTTCGATGACGGTCTCCTCGATTATATCTTCTTCAATCCAATGAATCTAAACAAAGTATCAGAAAAATGAAATTGAAACGAGTCATTGAGTTTCTAAATATAATGTCGTAGATTATAATCTCTAATAACAATATCTATAGGATTAATTTCATTTTCATTCTGTAAAATATAGGATTACGGCCGTCACGTGACGTTGGTAGCGAACGTGTTATAGGCTAGTTTATAAAACGTTGGTTTTAAGAATCTTTTAAAATTATATATTAGTTTCTTTTATCAATGGGTTTATTGGATGAAAAGAGGAATGAAGCTGATATTAAATACAATTAACTAAAGATATACATTTATCGTTAGTACTCTAATAAGTAAACATAAAGTGAATTTCTGTAGTCTTCTAACAATTTTTGTTCCCTTAATGTAATACGTTTATAATATGAATGTTTTATTTGGAACATTTATTTGGCGTTGAAATCTGGAGAAATAAAGGATTAAATATATAAATCTTATTTTTGTAAATCATTATTTTTCTTTTTTTTTAAAGAATATGTCTTTGAAGCAGTATAATCATTTTGCAACGTAAATAAAAATGGGGAAGGTTAATATATCGTGTTAAAATGATTTTTTTATTATGGGCATTTACTATTTAAATTAAGTTAGTTGAACAAATGAAACAATTTATATTACAGTAAGAAATGTATATAAATAAATAAATCGTATATAAATAAATAAGAGAAGGAAAAATTATTGGCATAAATTACGAGAAAACTCAAAACTGACTATATTCCCCAGTTACTATAAAGTGTCGCAAACAATACAGAGAAAATTCGAAGTTCAAAGTTCAGATCTATGGACACCCCGTATATAAAACCTGCTAAACATAGTTTATTTGCCTTGATCGTCGAAATTTGAAGATTTACGCGACGGCACTTTATCCTCTAAAGTGTACGTTATACTGTTAACACTTCTCCATTGTATATCAGCGAGCAAACAAAGAGAACACCGACAACTGTTTCTGTTAACATTTCCACTTAATTGATTTGATCTTCAAATAAACAACACCTTTGGTTACCGTGCCCTTCTCAAGTCGATACGTAATTCTCTTGTTTTCATTGTAATTGATGTTAATGAATATTAATTCCGAGATTCGTTTAGTTATGTAGAAATTGGAATTTTAATGAACTCGAATTAAAAATAATCGTAACTCATGTTTTTTTTTTATATTTCTTTAATAAAGTCAACATGTTTGAAACTTCATTCCTACGATATGCATTGTTTCAGTAGAAAATTAATGTCTGCTAAATTTTACTGCTTCAAGTGTACGTATATGTTACTGGCAATGTGTTTAACGTTGGCATTTTGTAGAATGCCCGTTCGAAAAGACATTGTGCAATATGCCCGTAACAAGTTTCGGTCAATCTATAAAATGTCCGGTCATTGTACAGAATGCCTAGAGGGTCGTGGTCAATGTATTGAAACGCTCTGATAAGGAAATTAAAAAATGTGTTTTTTATTGAGACAATATATCCCTTGGTCAAAATCAACATACAATCATTATAATCATAGTTAATCATAAGGATCATTTATTGGAGCAAGACAAAGGACTGTGGCACTCGGAATTACAGAGCTGACCGGTAGCTCTGCACTGTAACCAAGACCTAACCGCGGGCATTATATAAAATATCCAGGCCATTTGTGAAATACCTGCCCATTATGTACATTGCCCAAAAAATTGGGCATTCTGCAGAATGCCCGGTCATTTTACAAAATGCCCACGTTAAACGCATTGCCCGTAACATATATACCTAGTACTATAGGTATATACATTTCAAATTAATATTTCTCTTGGAGTTCAGCCACGTACATACTTCTCTATTTCTATTAATATTAAACGACTTACCTAATTATCCTAGAAGAATATTAATACCCAACCCAGACATCGCGTTTTTAAATGGTTCGCAGGCAAGCTTTGTATAATTACATAATAGACCGTCTACTGTTCATCGATGCAAATGATTAACATCATTGTATAGATCAACGATGAAATCATTATCGAATGGAATTTGGATGAGACATCCATGAATAAATATTCAATTTTATATTTGAAGCTGTATCGTTGAGACGATATCATCAATCTAATAAGATGAAGCTATTGGACTAATAGATAAATGAAATCGAGAGACAATGTACAATGAAAGTTTCTTAATTAGGAAAAAGAAATAGAAGATAATGTTAATATTAACCCCTTGCCTATAATATGATTTACTTTTTAACTGCGATCGATGCAACTACTTTATTATTAATAATTTATTAGGAAAAAAAGAATTTTGATGCTTGTTCTATGTCTATGTTTCCTCCAGAGGTTAACGATTGATAGTAGAGAAGTAGTATTTAATTTATATTTAAAGAAAATAAATAACACTTACATTTTTCAGACTCGGTTTAAAACTTTCATCACGAGTCTGACACGAGATTGTAGGTCAAGGAGTTAATATTAAATAACTTAATACTAATATAAATAAATAATATAATATCAATGTAAATATTAGATATTATTATTTTAAACTGTATATAATCCGATTCAACGAATATCGACAGCAAATTCCATTAACATGTTAAAGAAAGAAATACGATTATGCCCTACAACTTTTCCTCTCTTTTCATCGCAGATCTTCATCGCGAAATGGCCCCAACCATTTGCCTATCGGAGATTCCAGTAGTGAGAAGACCGACAATCCCATGTTCGCGTAGACGGCAAAGGGTTTCTTCCACCGGAGCCATTGGGAAACATCAAAGGCTAGAATTGAGGAGAATAGAAGCAAATCCGATGGCCTGTAAAGAATCATCCTTAACGTTACTGGAGAGTTCGGTTTGGGAACCGGAACGCCGTAATGACTCGTGCGTCCCAACGGTCGTCAGCTCTTCCTCGCCGAACGTTTCTGCCAGAGTTCCAACGGACACGGAACAACATTGGAAAGTGTTTCTCGCTCGGCGGAAAGGTGCGGTTTCTGTGACATTAAAACCCAACGGAATTAACCCTTTGCACTCGAGAGGCGACTCAGACGCCATTTGAATCCACACGGCAAAATTATAAAATTTATTTGGTTATTTCTAATATGAATTACTTAGCATTAGAAAATAACGTGAACATATATTTTGTAATCTCAATTAACGCATATATTTAATTTATACAAGACTGAAATAAACAGAAATTGTTTCTAATATAATATTTATTGTGTTGGTATACTGTCATTACACATCGGGTGCAATCTTTTAATACAGCAAACACTATTTATGTTTATATTAATCATTCAAAATTCGATATCAAGTTTTGTGTAGTGTAACAACACGTTGAACATCGAAATAAAATAGTTCTGTTCTTTAATTTGTGCAAGACTTTTGTTTCTGTTAGTTGCAAAATATTTCGTCAATTTTATTGGAAAGTAATGAATATTTGTAATGAAGAATATTGTGGAGTGCGAAGGGTTAATGTGAACGTCAATCACAGATGAAAAATATTTGATGCAATTGCCAACGGTTGTCCTGAAAAGCGCGTCTTATCGATTTACATGAAATTTTGATGGAATGGGAAGGAGCGAAGAGGAGGGAGGGGAGGACAGCAAATTTTAGGTTCGGATTTTTGTTAATTTAGAAGATATTAATGACATTAATGAAACACTTTCGTACAATACATTGAATGCTGCCTATACAGACGGCAACTGGTATAGTGGAACTCCCTTTATCCGGATTCCATTAATCCAGATTCTCAGTTTATCCGGATTATAAACCGTAATCACTATTTTCTTTATTCTACTAATTACTTTCAATATACTGAGTCTACGTTTATATTAATGCATTCGAGTCGCCGTTTTCTATCTCACATCTCATTCTTTTTCCAATATCTTAATTCTTTTACAGTAGTCTAATTAAAATCAAACTTATACTGGTTGTAGACACGTATGTTGGTTTATACTGTAAAAGTATACAAAATTTGTAATAAACATATCCTTAACACTAGGTTTACGGAACGCGTCAATTTGACGCAGATTGAATTTTACAAACATTATTTGGTAAATGTTTCAATCGGTTTTCGTTGATCCAATTACACGAATATGAATCCTGATTGTCTATTTCTACGTCTACAATTTCCAAAATCTAAATGAACGAATATCAACTTCCCCAGGAACAATAGAATAAACTGTACAATAAATGCCCGTAAACCTAGTGTTAACAAACTTTCAAATTGGGTCCGGTACCATTTGTGTCGGAAAAACAGAGTTCCACTGTATAACCGTCTTCATTGTAGGAATCTATGTTGCCGACTGTCAACAGTATTATCTATAGGATGTCCGACCTAAAATTAATTTCTTAGATATAGAAATGAGATTCATTTATATACAACAGAACCTGCTATTAATGGGGTCAGTTTTTTCGGGATAGAGATGCAGAGAGATCTGTTCTACACGCACACTTGTACTTCATAATTACCAAAAATCCTTTCAGTCTGAAACCATGATCTTAGGTGACTAAAGCTGCAATAACCGATTTTTCTTGGAGCACCCTATAGATAGTGAGTCCTAATGATTCACCGATGGTCTTTGCTACAGCAATGACTACGGCATAGTCATATCTGCATAGGCAAAATGCAATGTATTGTACCAAAAGTTTATAATTAATATCTCAGGGACCAATAAATAAAATAAAAATTGTATACTTGCGGTCTACCTCCCATCTCCTACAGTTCATTAAAATTTCATGTTTGTTGGCGAGAGATGCTTTTCAAAACAATATTTACTAATATAAAAATCAGTAAATTATATTTGAAATAAAAATTAAAATGAGAATTTTAAAAAATGTTTATTATCCTTGTGGCGTCTACTTAAATATTTTCGTGAGCGACTATTTGTATATGGGATAATTTAACCGTTAACATAACATTTTTCATCTATGTGAAATAAAATAAAGTTAAGTAATGTAAGTACAACTTCGAATAATTCAAATTTCTTTTTACAATCCCGTAGGTCTTTTAGACATTGTCGTGCGTACAATAGCTCTGATCAGGCGAAACAATATCCTCCAAGAAAGAGTGAACGCACTCAGCGCAGAGACACGTGACTTCATTCACTCGGTGCTCAACAATCCTGAAAACAAGTGCGCACAACAAAGATTGGATACACCGAGTTCCAAAGATGAAAATGTTTCTTCCACAACAGAAAAAACAAATTCGAGATCACCATCTCTTCCATCAAGTCCAAGCTCTTCCTGCTCTTCATTAGATGACATCACATTCAGTTGCAATAATAGTGAATGCGATGAACAATCTTTCGACGAATTCTCATCGTCTGAAAACGATGAATCGTAAACCTCACATTCATGTACATATGAAAGGTAATCCCGAAATGGTACTGAAGAAAATTATTAATATAGAGTATGCTAACTCTTAGAGGACACACGAGCTATAAGAGCGTGCAGTGATTTCTGTAGATGAGTGGAAACACGTAATAAGAAATTAAATAGTATCATTTTAATCTAATAATTGCATGGGATCACCTTTAAAATAAATATTGAAGTTCATATACTTAAAAAATAAGATATAACGAACTTGTCATTTTAGCCACTTAAGAAAACTGGCTTTAAAGGTATGATGAAATTTCGGGACTCCAAGTATTGGGTTTCAGTACAGCTCTAGACTATTCCCATTTCAGAAAAACTGATTTTAACCCTTAATGGTCAACAATTTTCTATTAACTCTTTGCGAACGAGACTGTATTAAGCTTCTAACATTTCTTTTCATAAAAAAGTGAATTATGCATCGAAGTCTTAACACATTGAGCGCCGGCAACTTAAGAGTAGCAACTTGTATCTGATCAATGAGTAGCCAAAAAAAATATTCAAAACATTATACATTTTCGCAAAATAGTACATTTTAATTGCATATTCGTCATATCCAGAAATGGAAATCCAGAAATCCGCATTATTGCGAGGCCGGCGCTCAAGCGATAGACTCAAAATCCCGCGTTTTCACGGGGCCGGCGCTCAATGTGTTAAACACTAAAAGAAAAAAAAACAACATGTTAATCCGTCGTTAGTTGAATAATTAAATTATTCATTTGCAGTTTTCGATTTTAGATATCGAAGTTCGAAGTTGCCGTTGCGGCGACATTCGACCGCCAAGGGTTAAAATTTAAAGACATAAAATCAGAACTCCGTAAATTTCCTGTTTCAATTTTCTGTAATATAGATTATTTAGCACACGAAAAAGCTTTTTTCCATTGGTTACATAAACTTACAAACTCGCTATATCTCATTCACTGACTATAATCTAAACATTTTTCTAAAGAGAAATTTGACATTCATTAATGTTACCTTTTAATATTGCATGTAATACAGCAGTTTCTATATACCTATAATTAACTCATATTATAATAAATCAAAGGATATAATTTCTAATCTGCTATCTAAAGATGATCACTTTAATGAAGAGACTATTTAGTCTCTATTTAGGAGGTATGCATAAAGGAAGTCTGAAGGCAATAGCATAATTTAATATTAAAAGTCGTAAATTGATATAGTTTTTACATGTCAAACAAGGTAATGTTTCAATATAAGATATAGACATTTGATTAGTTATAACAATAACTTCCGTAGGTACATAAAATTTACTATATATTAGCATATATTATTATAACCAGGAATGAAAGGTACGGTGCTTTAGTCATTTGACTATGAGATATTGAACGACGATACAATCGCTTCTTAACTATTTGAATTAGATATTAGAAATGAAGCTAAAATACATTTATTGTGATTTTAATCAAATTCGCTTTTCTAGTACAAAAACTTCAAAATATTTCGTTTTGAGTTAACTGAAATAATAATTTATAATCATTATTGTTATTGTCTCATTCTTTCTTTATATATTTCGATTAACACTATATGAATTTAAAACGAAATAAATTCTAAGCATAAATTAGCAATCCAATTACTTATAATATATCAAAGAATTAAAGTAAACTGTTAGGAAAAAACTTAATGTCTGTCTATTTCTAATTATTTATGTAGTCACTATAATTTCTTAATAGTTAATATTTTTTCAAATCAAAGTTTTTATTTTTATTAATTTAAAATTTTGTGATTCACGTTTCCAAAAAATTTCATTATGAGATCTGGAACTTATTTGCTGTAAGAAGAACTTAAAGATGAAAACGTAGAATTTATATTAAAAATTAGACAAACAAGTATATATAATATATATTTTAAAAAATTCTGATTTCACTTAAAAATTGATGATACTTCTTTTTAAGAAAGGTATTTACAACAGTAGCTTATAATACTCTTTATTAAAAAAACAAAGAGAATTACTTAGTAACACCTGTGAGAAGCTATTTTTATTTGTATAGTTTCATATATTCAAAATATATAATAAATATAAAACACTAAATGATACTTTCTAAATTCAAGAAGTTTATATAAATTCAAATGATGTAGTTACTTAGAACAATAGTCAAAATATCAATATATTAAAACAATACAATTTATAATGCGTTGCAAAAAAGTAGAATTCATTCAATTGGTGAAATATTAATATTAATATTTTTATTGTGTGGTCCATTCATGACAAAACATTAGTAAAAGATAAAATATAAAATTTTTTCAATTTGTCTTCACATTGAAATTTTTTATTTAAAATTTTTTACTTTAGAGCATTCTTTGAGGATATTGCTCTACAAATTCATGGCTGTGAAATTTTGTATTTGAATGTGTTGTAATTTTGTTTCTTTTCTCGTTTGCAAAATTTAATTATTATTAAAGCGCTATAAAAACATATTTACAATACCATTGTAAATAAATTTATTTTTAATTTATTTATGAATAATATGAATTGAACATAAAAACATATGGATTTAAAGCCATTATGACTTTCGAGATTTAAATATTAAACCCCATCAGTTTATCAATATAGTTGGAACAAATTGTATACAATACTCGCTTACATTCATTTATTGTAGTTTATAGATATTGATATATTAATCAGCATACTTAATAACTTGAATTTAACACTTTAGATGCATTTAATGTCCGTGAACTTACACGACGCGAAATATAGTGCAACTTTGATGAAAGTTTAATACAAATATTTTTCAATCAGCAAACAATGTCATTTATTAACAATTATATGTGGTTTGTAGCTTCACATACATATTTATCCATGATTATCAAATCTAAAAGCAATGTATTTCTAACAGAATTTGTAATTGCGTGATAATCATAATGTTTATTGAAAATACAATTTACAGATCCTAAATGAATAATATACATATATGTGCGATATATATGTGAAATTAGTAACTCCTTCTGATGTAGCATTGTTATTTTAATGTCTTTGAACTATCTAGCATAGCAATCATCTCTACTTTTTCATTAGTTATTAATATCAATTGAAACAATAAAAATAGAAAGGTATATTAAATAACAATAAAGTATATTACTCTATTCCTTAAATCTTTTTATCAAATGCTTATGAAAAAGAAAGATTAAATTTATAAATTATCGAAAATCAAAACGCATTTATTACAAATTCAATTTTTTCAGAAATTCCGTATGACATCTTATTATCTTAAAATATATAAACTTCACAGAGGAAAATATATTTAAACACATTTTATTGAAAAAGGTTTAAAGAATAGAATAATATGTATATCTCTTTTTCAAGTAAAGTAATCACTTTATACATATTTTAGTGGAAATAATGCATTTAATTACCAGAAACTAAATTTAAATTTCAAATTATTATCCATTATTATAATATCGAAATTATACTATTGAGAAACCATTACTTATCTTTCAGAAATCTAATTATCAAATTTGTGCCTAAAGACCACGTAGGTAATATGTCATCATTATTAGAGCAATATCCATAGTTGATTTACTCTGCTTAAACATTATTTAAATTATTGCATGTAATAATTTAAGGACACAAATTGTAGTAATAGTATTTACGTAAAGGATTCAATAAAATTCTTTATAATAATTTTGTGAAATAATATTGCGTTTCTGTAAATTAAATGAATATTAATATTGCGCCACCTTCGTAAAGGTGTGATATTAAATTGTAAACCATAATCATTTCGTTCCTTTCCTAATTTTTAAATCTATTAATATCTTCTGGTACATATAATTACATTTATCGAATAAAACATATCATACTTTATCACTGATTAAATATTCGTGAGAAAAATAAACAGTAATACATTTAAACTTTATTTTCGCACATCAATCATATCAGATCTTTTCTTTTATTAATGTAATGTAAAACAATGTAGTAAAAAATGTGACACTGTACAATCACAATAGATTATACGGTAGTACAGATTACAATATACTTCGATGTTTTTGCTTAAGGAAAAATATATATTATAAAAATATCAATTTAAATCGCTATCGAAGTACTTGTTAAAATAACTATCAGTTTTATGTTTCTGCTAATTATTCTTTCAATATTGTGTAACATTATACCATTATATTGAATTTTTAAATTAGAATTAATATATTAAAAATATTTCTAATTGCACTTATTTATTACTTTTTTTTTAATACTATTACGCATCACAATATCCTTATGAATTATTTACAACTGTTGCTAAATTGTATCATGAAATACACTGCTATTTACATCACTAAATTAGGAAATAAAGAGTATGTACGTTTGAAAATATTTAATGCAAAAAATTTGCAATACAATAAAGTATTCATTTATTTACCTTTCTCTTTAGAATAAATTTTGTTAAATACATTATGTTCATCACCAGTATAGTATTAGCAGTAGTATTACTATATACTTTTTTGTATTGTGCAAAAATAAACAATAATTTAAATAAATAAGATATTTCATCTATTATTAGTTGTAATATAATAATTACCCCATATATTAATAATAAATTCATAAAATAACCAAAATGATTCTAATTTTGCTAATATTATTTTTTAAATTGAAACGATTAAATACATTTAAAAATATGTATTTACTTACACATTTAAAAACTTTTTAATATTCTACATATAGTACATTACTTAATTATTTAAAAAGAGTATTTAAAAAAAGTAACAATTATATAACAGTAATCTATACAACATGTTATTACAATATTATATTTACAAAAACACTTTATATATGTACTGAAATATTTAATTTTTATTAAACTATATTTTTTGTGTCGTAAATTTAAATTACTAATGTGCCTCTGGTGACTGTGATAAAAGGACTACCAATACCCAAAATTGCAGTAATGCCTGTAAAAAATTAGTAAGAAAATAAGAACTAAGTTTCTCTTAATGAAGAGAATTGAAGAGACCTTGCTCCTTTAAATGTATATAAAGATAAGATATTTATTTGTAAAAATGGATTTTAGTATTTTAAAATGTTTAAAATTTTAATATACTATTAATGGAATTTCATGAAATGATAAAATGTCCAGATAATATTATCTTAGAAGGGACAATAGAATAATTTTTTATTTTTTCAATCAGAATCAGAAGCAAATTACAAACAACAAATGTATCGAGAGAAACAGTGAAACTATGTTGCGGGAAATGTATAAACATATCTGCGACAAATTAATAATTGAGTTGTGATATATATACACCAATTATATAGTATATAGAAACCAAAGAAACTAACTCGTTTCCGTATTTAAACATAAATATATCTCATAAGTTAAGTTCACTATATGGTCTCAATGAGTTAATTAGATTATAATAGAATAGAAATGACTGTAATAATATGCTTATTAACACTTACCATATAGATTAATACTAAAATTCTTGCAAGAGGGTATCTTCTTAAAAACACTCCTGTACGAATGCTAATTGCATCTAATGAAGAATAAGCTCGTTTCACTCTCCTGGTAACGCCAGTATCAAAAGGAGTCTCCATTAAAAATGTAGGTACTTGAGCTTTCGCATCATCTGTATCATTTGCATTATAGGAAATATTACGTCGACTATTTCTATATTCGTGCTGTGAAAATAAATGCAACATACCTTTTAATACCAGTACTATTTATTTACGAACATGCGTTGACTTACTTCAATCTTTTCCAATTGCAATCTCAAAGCATTTCTTTCAGTAGTTAAACTTTCCAATGCCTGCTGCTTTGAAACTAACGTTTGCGTGAGAGTCGTCAATCTCGATTCCACCTCGCTATTTGGTGTTGATGTTGCAGATAATTGCATTCTAAGTCTAGCAATTTCAGACTCATTCTTTTGCAGTTGTGTAGTATAACCATTACGTTGTCGAATTAATTCGTCTTTTAAAGTTCTTATTTCCTAAAATAATATATAAATCACATACATTATAAACGCAAATAAAAATTATATCGAGCTCTTATCATTCTTAATTTAATTATAATAATAATCATGTAAATCATACACTCATAGATAATTATTACTCTACTTGTGAATGTAATCTTGCATCTTCTTCTACATCTAATCGTCGACGTCTCTCCGTTGTGAGAATTTCTTGAGTTTGCATATTTGCTTCAGCAGCTTTTTGCCTCATGTTTTCCAATTTAACGTCAGCATTCATCAACTCTTCTCGTACCATTCTCAATTGTTCGGACACTTGTTGATTTTCTTCTCTAAGCATATCACGCTCTTGTCTACGATTTAATGCAACATAATTTAAAAATAATTAAATACTTGGGATGTTGATATATATAATATATTCACCTCAACTGATTTAACTCCATAATCATTGTATCATCCACTCCTGTGGACTCATTACTTCTTAATTCTGCTATTAATTTTTCTTTTTCTTGCAATGTTTTTAGAGCTCTAGCTTTGTGTTGCTCTAAATCAGATCTAGTAGAATTTAATTCTGATCTACTTCTTTCTAAAGTAGACTGCAATTCTGCTACTTGCTTGGACAACTGTACTCTTTCTGTGTACAAGGACTGTAACTTTTCGTTCAATGCTAACATCTCTTTTTGATGATCCACTTCCTGTTTTCCCAGTAATTCATTCTTCTCATCTAAATTCCTTTCTACTTCTTTTAAATATTTTCTTATATGTTTATCATGAGATGAATTTGGTTTATTAATATGTGCTATTTCTGACCTCGATTCGTATTCATATTCTGCTGATGATATAGCATCAAACTGTTTATCAAGAACATTATGCTCTGAAATAAAGAATATTACAGACATAAAAATCTATTAAATTTATATAAATCGATTAAAACTAAAATTCTTAGTACCATGACTGATCATAATTCCAGAAATTTGTTCTCCTATTATTCCATTATGTAATTTATGTGTTATATCAGTTTTATAAAGATTCTCATTTCTTGAATTTACATCATTGTCATCTGGAACATCCACTGATGTATGCATAAGACTCGGACTTGAATGACCACTATGAATTGATAATTCTGACACTGAATCGGTAGTATCAGTTGGATGTTCCACCATCAGAGATGAAGGTGTTGGTGGTGATACTGATATCTCTGCCACAGTTCTTTTCGGACTTGAATCAATTGTATTTAAAAAGGTAACAAATTCTTCATCTTTAGATCCAATAGAATTTGTAGCTAATGAAGAAAGACTTGGTACTGAGCGAATGGAAGGAAATTGCTTTGGTGATTCTGAAGGAGATTTCACAATCGTGCCTTCCTGTGTCTTAGGACTAAAAGTAAAATCTGCTTTAGTATTATAATTAAATAATTAATATATACAGGTTATTGTTTTATTTTTTTTTTAAACATAACATGATCTTATTTGTATCCAAAGTAACATTTAATTAGTTTATAAAAATAAATGCGCACAAATGACGAATATTTAATAGCTTTTTTTACCGTAATTCAGGTGGAGTCCATGTAACTTCTGTTAGTTGAGATTGTGATATTTCATATTTATCCTTATTTAAAACTGCTGCTGTATTTTTATCTATTTTATTTAAAAGATTTTCTGCCTTGTCAGCGAGACCTGACAACCAGGCCATCGTCACGAAAAATTAACACAGAAACTTATTACACATGTGATGACGTTTAACAGTTGACAAAATTCATGAATCCTCAAATCACACTATCCTAACCTAAAACAGTATACATCTAACGTTTATGTATAAAAGATATTGTTAAAATTTATTTCAACGAATATTTATCAATGTCCTTATAAAAATTCTTGATGTAAGTGCTTACCAACAATATTATAACACCTTAGAACAATGAATAATTATATTAAATAAATATATGAATACATTCGCACATACAGTTACTCTCACTAAAAAACGTAGTTAAGTATCTACACGATACATCGAAACAAATGCTGAATTTATACGTATGAGATAAGGGTTTGATAAAAAAGAAATTACATATTTTTAATTACTTTTTTTTATGTCAGTGCATAATGACCACAGATAAACTCTAACATTATTAACATAATTTCAATTAAAATCTTTGTCACAAAACTATACATCAGAGTTTCTTACAATTTGTTTTATACGAGTTTTATATATACTGCACATAGTGTATCAGTATATCTACTATTATTTGCTATAGTAAAGTATAAGATTTTAGATCATCTTCAAAGTTATAATTTTAATAAAGGTAACATTTTATTTACATGTACATATAAATATTATAAATTACCAAATCTAATATATATTTGTAATATAATCAACAATTGAACTTACAATGTATATGTATGTATAATAGAAGTTTCAACTACCAGTTTCATACTAAACATATTTTTGTAATTTATTAAAAGTAAAACATACTACAATATGCAGAAAATTAATATTACATTAATTAATAAATTAACAAAAATAAAATAGGAATATTTAAGTTTTCAATGACTTTTATTTTTTTCGATTATACAATTTATTGATAAATAATTGTTTAATAGCAGTAAATATTTAATGGTCTTGATTATACTGCAAATTATGTACTGATGTTATTTCTTTTTACAATAGACTAATTCAAATGTATTAATGTTATTTCTATTTTGTCTTGTTCAACAGTAGGACTTTATGATCTTACAGCAAGAGCCTGAAGATCTTTAATACATTGTTGCAAATTGGCCTTTTCCTGTTCTGGTGTAATAGATTTTAACACACCATTAATAATCCATTGTACCATATGTTTTTGAGCCAGTCTGCGTTCTACAGAGTCTATTTGAGCATTGAAATCAAGACGTTTCTTAACCTGTAAAAAATACAACATACAATTGTATATAAAAATATAATTACATCTATAAGTTTAAACTTTCAGTAGTTTTTATTCCTTTCATATAGAAGCATATTACCTCGCTATAAACTTGCATCATTCGTTCTCTATAAACAGCTTCCAACTGCATAAAAATATTTTCTTTCTTAATATCGAAAATCATTTTCTGCCCCTCAGCCTGTAGTTTTTGAAGTTCATAATGTTTTATGGTATCCTCATATTCTGCAATTTCTTCCAATCTCCCAGCATTTGCAGTTTCTTCTACTTTATCGATTTCTTTATCCAACATATTTGCCACAGTGGGGCCAAATTTCTTTACAGCATAAACACAAATTGTAATTAGAGAGAGTGCATTGTAGAATTCATGTTCCAGAACATACCACTCTTTAGATAGTAAGTATGTTCCCAAAGCACCCGCAAATATGTATGGACCTAAATAAAAAATATAACTAATTATTCACAAATTCATGAATGTATGAACTTAAGTTCGAGAAACGAACCGTGATGCTTTTATAATCCCAAATTATAATATATTATAAAATTGGGTTTTCGAGATACGAACTTTGGACTGGAACAAATTAAGTTCGTAAGTCGAGGTACCACTGTACTTTCTACTAATTTTCTATGCAATGTGAACCAGAAAGTTCTTTTAATGAAAACATGTAAAAAATTCTATATTTAAAAAAAAATAAAAATATGTATATTATATAAGTCATTAAATTACCTGATACTCCAGTTTTAGGGTAGAAAAATGTGAACCACTCTTCTGGAATAAACCCATACTTCACTGGAGATGGATTTATCGGACGTTTTTGACGTGGTATATCACTCAATGCTGGTGCTGAAGTTGTAATTCCTCGAACAGCCACAGAGACTAGCTGGGCTTTAAAATAAAATGGAAAATAAAGAGAATTTTTCGGAAAGTCTATATAATATGTTATAAGGTAACAAATAAAATCATGTTTAACTATAACAGACGATTACTTAATAATTATTTACAAACAATTATTTTATGTAAGCAAGGTATTTTATAAATGTGAAAATCTCATAATCCACGACTGCGCGGCTATTTTTTTAAGCCAAATATCGAAGAAGTAACACTATATTATTACATAATGGGAAATAATCGATATGATTTTGACAATGACAGTTGCAATATATCATTAACAAATCTACTACTAACAGCGCATAAGATTTTGTTAATAATAAATTTGCTTTTCATTTCATTTTGAATTTTAACTTACCATTACGAAAAGCTAATCTTGACAACATCTTTCTCTCCGTAGCACTTCGTACCTCGCTCTGAATAAAAGAATGTACATGAAGTTAGTCGCAAGGTTAGTCTCCTTAAAATACGTAACATGTAGACTGTGAATATGTAAGTACAAATAGTCGATATCATGCACATAGAAATATAAAAATGAATTGTAAGCTTAGCTTTTAAAGGAAGATCCCTAAATTTAATTGAATGTTCGTTTATGTATGCTCTGTAACACTAATTATAAAAAAGTATGAATCACAATTTTAATACTGTTGTAAGTTATAGGGACATTCACCTTTTTCAGATAAGTAAATTAATTTTATGAAACTGTTTTACTTTATCAGGAGATTCGAAATATAGGAAAGTTATGACAACTTAAATTTTTATTATTATGAAAATTACATAAAAAATTTCCAATGCGTACTCTTGGAAAGTAAATTTTTCAGCTTTATAGGATTGGTCGAAAGGGTTACATACGCGTGTCAAGCGCATGCACAGCCAAAGCTTCCTCTTGTTCCTATGCCGTTCCGCCCGCCATCTCTTCAACAACAGTAGTTAATACAATGTAAATATTGAATTCATGTTTTTAAATGCATTCTAGTGACACACTATTTACTTTGAAATAACTAGAAAATTTTGAATTATATTTAGTTGAATATCTATTTCTATAACTGTACTGTGATACGATATAAAATATGGCGGTAATCCCGCCAGAAATAGGATCAGTCGTATCTAAGAGTATTCGCACATGAACGTTGTTTGTAGTTTATGTATTATTTTGTAAAGTAGAAAGTGAAATCTAAGGTGAGTAAGATGTAAATTAATATTTAGTTTAAAATTTAACATATGTTTTATATGTTTTGTAACGCTTTATTATTATATTTTAATAATATAATAACAGATACAATTTTACTGACATGAAAACAGAAAAAGCGTCTGTAATAACAAATTAGAAACTTAAACATATTTTTATACTGGAAAATAACCTCCCTCTTTCATGCTGAAATACTTATAACTATGTAATATAATGCGAGTATATAAATCAAATGATTATATTTGCATTTCCACTATGAATATTATTTATTTCCATGATTAATCTTAAAAAATTCAATACTTTATAACAAAATTGTATATATTTACTTTCTGTATTCGGTAGAAAATAAATTTAAATTACTTAAAATAATCTTAAATATACATTGCACGCACATTTTCTATATAAACTGGTGAGCCATGCAAACGAAATACTGTATTTAATGTAAATACACTGTATGATACACATTTGGGAAGGATATTCCTATAAATAAGTAAAATATTTTAATCTTTTCTTGACCTTCACTTACTTTATTTATGATTATTATTACTTCTTTAACTTTCATTTATGTATGAAAAATTTAATTTTTATATTTATAATTTTAATTTATCGTTATTTTTTGTAGTCGTTATACAAACTAATATTGTATTTATTGAAAAGTAATATTGTTTATTATATTATTTGTGTTTTAAACAACTTAATAGAAAACTTACAAAAATGGGCGACAATCAAGACTCAGAAGGAAAAGGAAAAGGAAGAGGAAATGTTATCTTACAAATGATAAAGAACAAAGAAAAAGCTGATGCAGAGAGTTCAGCAGCCACCAGTACACCTGTAGTTCAACATGAAACAAGGAATATGCCACAAACCATTAACTTTTCTACGATGGGAAGAGGAAGAGCCAGTTTATTAGATATGGTTAAAACAAAAACATTAGAGTCTTCAAGCACTAAACCACAAATTATTCCTGGTCAAGGTAGAGGGTCTATACTTAGCCAAATTAAACATAGGTATGTAAATCTTATGCAAAATGCTATGTTTGGTTTATTTATTATGTTTCAAATGTTTAAAAATTATATGAATAACATATCACATGAAACAATTGCAAGGAAGACACAGCCCATGGTAAGGGTATAAAAAAAGTAACCATGGTTACGAATGTGTTAATCTTTATGGTGCCATGAACCAATATATTACATAATATCTGAAGATACCAAAATGTCGTCTCTAATAAAAGGGCTTTCCTCCAGTTTTACAACAGACTTACAAAATCTCAACTTATTGCGTAAAGATTATTATATTTATAGAATGCTTGTAAAAAACTTGAAAAGTGAGTAAAATTTTGTTCATAATTTTCTCATAGTAAACTATACCATATGCATTAAGATATTCAGCACCAAAAGGGTTAAATAAATCATTATTTTATATACTTTACTATATTCAATGAATTTTTGAAATTACAGAAGAAGGAATAGAAAGACCTAATTTATGAATAATTGAAAATAATTAATATATTATGTAAATGTACATATACTAAGATTACACACTACTATGCATAAGTATTTGGACACTTAATATGAACTCATTAAAATGTTTATGTCTTTAATATTATTACTTATAATTAATATCAGCATCAACACTATAATAAGTGATTTTAATGAAAAGAATTACTTTAGTAGCAATGCAAAAGTGTCAAAATACTTATGTTTGGCAATCTAAATACATAGTTTTTTTATATGTGTATAAAATTTTCTATTTTGTAAAAAACAAAAAGATTATGTACTTAATATTTTACACAAAAATATATTCCAAATGGATCAACGTATATTTTTATAGTTTGAGTGCACAACCGTTTGAACGGTCAAATATTCCTGCACCATCTGATGATACTGCAGGAGTATTAGGTAAATTATCAGATATGACACTAGACAGTTGCAATACATCTAGTGCATCATTCCAAAAACCTAAATTGATTCCTCAACAGGGAACTGGGGGAAAACCGTAAGTTAATATTTCAGAATAATTTTTATAACATTAATTAAATTGCATTAAATAAAATAAATTACAAATTAATAATAAACATTCAGGGTGCAGTTAAGTGCAAATTATATAAACCTCAAATTGGATGCTGGGAAAGGATTATTCAATTATGAAGTTAAGTTTAATCCTGATATAGACTCTAGACCTCTTCGCAGAAAACTTCTTAATCAACATTTACAAGCTCTTGGACGAACCAGAGTATTTGACGGCGTTATGCTCTATTTACCTCAGAAATTACAGCAAGACGTGAGTGAAAATAATAGCGAATAATAAATATAAATAAATATATATTTGTATGACATGTGATTTTCAGATTACCATTTTCAAATCTACACATCCTTTGGATGGGACATCAATAATATTGACTGTAATATATAAAAAAGAACAAAGTATGACGGAAAATATTCCATTTTTTAATGTTTTACTCGGCCGCGTTATGCGAGCTCTTAGCTTAGTTCGCATTGGTCAACATAATTTCAATCCTAAGGGGATACGTTCGGTACCGCAACATAAGTTAGAGGTGTGGCCTGGTTACGTCACAGCTATCAGTGAATACGAAGGTGGTTTAATGCTGTGTATAGATGCAAAACATCGTGTTATGCGTACAGAAACAGTACGTGATATCATGTAAGAATTTAAAATGAGTTTTCTATGTATTATTTTAAAAAGTAACTAATTAATATTATAAAAATATTATGATGCAGGATTAATCTGGGGAACAAACCAAACTTTAGAGATGCTGTTATGAAAGAAATAGTTGGTTTGTCTGTATTTACAAGGTACAATAATAGAACTTACCGTGTCGATGATATTGCGTGGGACAAAGACCCATCGTATTCTTTTGATAAAGGAGGACAACAAATAACATTATTTGATTATTATAAACAACATTGGAATTTAAAAATACGAGATCCTAAACAACCGCTATTAGTTCATCGTGCGAAAATGAAATCGCCAACGGGTGAAGTGAGCAATATTTTTGTATAAAGATATAAATTATTAGTAAAATTTAAGTCATGACTAATTAACATTATTTATGAATTGTATACAGCCACAAGAACAGTTGATACTTTTAATTCCGGAGTTATGTTACATAGCAAGTTTAACCGATAGTATTCGTTCAGACTTCAAAGTAATGAAAGATTTAGATGTATTGACTAAAATGACACCTAACGCTCGTCGCGATGTATTTAAACATTTCGTACAAGAAGTGCAGAATAATGATATTCCAAGAGAAATATTGGCTGAATGGGGTTTACGACTGGAATCAAATTTAATTGATTTTACAGGAAGAGTTTTAGAACCTGAGGAAATAATCTTTGGTCAGAATAGGAAATTTAGACCACCAAATCATAAACCTGCAGATTGGGGTTCTGTAGTTTGTAAGAATTCTATGTTACGAAGTGTAAGTAGTTTTGCGCATGGAATTTGATAACATTGTTTTCAAAACTATTTATATTTTTAGCCAAATTTAAACCAATGGTTCGTATTATTTTCTCAAAGAGACACAAGGTGCTCACAAGAATTTGTTGATATGTTTAAAAAAGTGTCAAAGGCAATGGGAATGGTTGTCAGAGATCCACAGATTATTTGCCTGAGAGATGATAGGACGGAAACGTACCTACAAGAATTACGCAGAAATATTCAGCGTAATATAAATTTAATGGTTATTATATTTCCTACAAATCGAACTGATAGATATTCTGCTGTAAAGAGGTCAGATATTGTTTTGAAAACTTTCAAAATTATGTTTCTCTATGATAATTGAATTACTTATTGCTTAGAGTATGTTGCGTAGAAATGCCTATACCTTCTCAAGTAATTATGTCGAGAACTATCTCTCGTGGTGATAAGTTGAAAAGTATAACAGAGAAGATTGCTTTGCAAATTAATTGCAAAATAGGCGGAGCTCTTTGGGCATTGGCTATACCAATGGTACAAACAATATTTATAAATTCTTACTCAAATGAACAGAACATAAATTCTATATTTTATTCCGATAGGATAATTGTATGATATGTGGAATAGATGTGTACCATGGAGGTACTAGTCAATCAACAAGAGGAAGTGTTGCAGGTTTTGTAGCGAGTCTTGATAAGTTACTAACAACTTGGCACAGTAAAATTTGTCTACAAAGTCGTCATCAAGAGTTAGTAGACATGCTTCAAATTTGCTTGATTTCAGCGTTAAAAGCCTATTATAAGGTAATCCTTTGTTACTACTTTAACAGAATTACTGTTTCACATGCTTAATGTCTTAAATGTTTAATGTTTATATTATAGCATAATAAACGTTACCCAGACCGTATTATTGTTTACCGAGACGGTGTTGGTGACGGTCAAATCGACACTGTTGCTAAATATGAAGTGAAACAATTGTTAGCAACATTTAAAAATATAGAACCAACTTACCAGCCAACGTTAACTGTTATAGCAATTCATAAACGTATTAACACACGATTATTCGCAAAATGTGTAAGTTTATAAATGAAAAAGCAAATACAGTAAACATTGGATAATTGCAACATTGAACGGGACCGGAAGGTTGTAATTATGAGGAGATAGAACCGAATCCACCCCATGAAAGGTTTTAGCATGGCGGACGTAGAGAAAGACAGTGCAAGTGAAAAAAAAACGGAAAGACTAAGAGTCGACGCGTTCGGTAACATTAAAGACTCGCGAAAAGGACTTAAATTTTAAGACCTTTAACTCAAAAATCAAACTTTATTTTTGATTTTTAGTAAATGAAATGTTCACCGCCATGTTTGTTATGTTTTTCTGATAAAAATGATACCAAACACGATAGAATTACGATCATAATTGCTTGTATAATAAACGATTGAAGTTTCGGATATAGAAACGAACTGTGTATAAAAAAGAAAAAGACATTAAATCGTCGAGTTCAACAATAGTCGAATCGTGTTGTACCATTCAACCGTGGCTAATTGTCGAGTGCTATATTGTGTTAAAAGGAACCTGGTGGAGTATGGTGGGGATGACGATGTTGCAATTATCCAATGTTCATTGTAATTATAAATTATGCTGTTTAATCGTTCAAACGCCTTTTTTTAAATTATAGAACTCAGGTTTGGAAAATCCGCTACCGGGAACAATTGTGGATACGTGTATAACACGACCTTCTATTTACGATTTCTTTTTGGTGTCACAAAATGTACGAATGGGTACAGTCTCACCCACACGTTATATTGTTGTTTATGACAACAAAAATATGAAGGCAGAGCATATACAACGATTAACGTACAAGCTTTGCCACTTGTACTATAATTGGCCAGGCACTGTAAAAGTTCCTGCCCCTTGTCAATATGCTCATAAGCTTGTTTCTCTTGTTGGACAGAATATACAAATAGAACCACATGAAACTCTTTCTGATACGTTGTTCTACTTATAAGTTACTTTCGTTTTTGATATGATATGAAGTTGTTATTAACTCTTTCGTTATTAACTACTTAGCTCTCGAATTTAATAATTCTAATTAGACTTATTTTGATTATTTTGGAATCTATATCTTTATAATTCGCCAAACATATATTAAATGAAAATACCTCGCATAGAAAGCTAATAATTTACATACTACAATTAAGTAGCAGATGTTGCAATCTATTCATGATGAAAGTTTCATGTGTCATTTGTTTTGTACTATAACAAATTTTTTATCGCCTAATAGACCTAATTTATATTACGTAAACCTATACAAAGTCAAGATACATCTTTATATGCATATTTTGCAACAGTACTGAAGCATTTGTATATACAGGGTGAGGCACCTATCTCGATCACTTCGAATAATTACTTAACGGTACAGTTTATGAAAACGTTGAAACGTGGGATTTAAAGGTATCAGAGAGTACATCTTATAAGCTGTATTTAGCAGTGTTTAGCTGACATTGTTTATCAATATGTTACGTACTCTTACTTTGATAGAGTCGTCTACGATTTCCGTGATAGAATTACGGATAAATAACGTAGTAGAAGTATAATCATAACTAAATTGCTTATGTTAAACATTTTAATTTTTATCAAGTGTTTAGATACTCAAAATGATGGTCGAGAGAGCTGCCTCACCCTGTATAATAACATTCCTTAGGAGTATAAAGAACAACAACTTGAAGTATAAATTTATTTTCTATTTTTAGCAAGTACAAATATAAAATATTTTTATATTTATTTTGTGTTATAGGAGAAAACAGTAATCATATTATCAGTATTCCTTTAACCCTAAGAAGACGCAGGCTGTTGATTTCATAGACGGCGATGGCTAAGTCTATTCAGATCTTTACATTTATTTTTCTATTAGGTCGTGTAGTATGAAATATCGGATTTTGCAGAAAAAAGAAAACCATATTACCATGCTGCTTATTTTGCAAAAAAACATCACCGAAACGAAATTTTGTAAATCAACGCTGCATTGTTCTTTCATGCACAGTATTGCCCCAAATGCTTTGTTTATATTTCCAGCGATTTTTGCAGCATTATTTTCAAATTTGAATTCATATAAGAAAATTACGTGAATGTTGGCGATATTCATGTCTTCAAAAAATGATACAAAAAATAGTTATTATGCACAATTCGGAGACTTTTTTGCAAAAAATTACTTTGATAATCGACAATGAAACTGTTTAAGAGATTATATGAAAAACAAAGAAATAACAACAGGAGTACAAACGTTTATGAGCAAAGAAAATCCGACATTTTATATTACACGATCTAATGCTTTCAAACGCATTTCTTTGGAATGTGTTTATTTTCATGTTAACACTATAACCGTACCGGGAAACGGTCAAATAACCGAATTTAAAATGCTGCGTTTTCTTTCGTTCATTCTACTTTATATCAATTTCTATATTGTCCGATTAATCAGTTTTTCAATTTTTGTTTTTCGCTTTGTTTCTTTTTCCTGGAAGAAAATTTATCATATCTAACTTGTTTACCCTTATTTCGTAGTCAGTTATTTGACTAATCACGCTAGGAAAAGTACCGGTACAGTTAGCGTTAAAGTTAGCTATCAAAAGTTCAAAAGTTAAATGAAGTATGTCAAAAGCTGAGTAAAATAAAATAAATTTAGACGTCGCCGTTGGAGGTTTAAGATATAGTAAATTACTCGACAAATTAGATTTATTATTAATATTATTTTACACTGCCTCCAACTGTATATTTCTTAAAATTATATAAACGTAAACTCTATATTGAATATACGTTAAGAAAGATATTTATATTACTGTTACTATAATGTATTACCAAAATAACAACGTAAAATACTTTTTTTTTTTGTAAAAATAAATAGTTTATATTTTTATACGAAACAATTGCAATTTATTATTAAAATTTTAATATATGCGCATATTTTATATTAGGTAATAATTCTCTATTATCATTATCAAATATAAAATGAATATTTTGATTTTTACATCAATAAGCATATTGAGACTTGTTGTATGCGAACTTTGGACCTTGTGCAACTCGTGCTTCATCTTAACCCTTTAGGATTCAAATAAAAACTCGTGGAAAAAATATATTTATTTCCACAATATACGTTAACTAATTTATCATTTAAAAAAAAAATAAATATTTTTATAAAAAATACTATTCTAACTGTTGAAAAAATAAGTGGTTATTATCATATCGATTTTATACTGGTGGCTTTACAACTATCCCACTGTTCACATTTTATTGATATTGAAATATGTGGTTTCAAGGAACTGAAGGGTTAATCTATCTGTTATAACAGGATCTGTGAATTGCATAGGCTAATGATTTCAATCTTTGTCCTTTGATTAAATGTAAATGTAAAATGCATTTATATTCAGTTTTTTGAGTTGTTTAAAATTATAAATTACTGTAAAACACTAGATATTTCTTCCCTTAGGATATTAAAAATAATTATTATAATAAAATAATGTTAAAATATATTCGTGTGCTTAAGTATGTGTTTATAAACGACCCTACCGATGAGAATTCAATACCTAGAACGTCGTGAGCAAAATGCGTGTATCCGTAGTCGTCCACCTTGACTTGAAAGCACGCATATATGTTCGTGCAAGCGCGCGTCTCTACAACGCCCTATGTCAGTCTGTTGAGATATTAAAGAAAACAGTGGCGTAACAAATACAATGGTTGAAAATTCTGAAACTAATTGCCATACATATCTTCAATTAAGGTTATACTTCTACTATTACATGACTCATTAAATATGTTTGAAATATGTTGTTGAAATATGTTTATCATCAATAGCTTATCTTATTCTTTTTAACTACAAAAATAAAATGATTTTTAGATTTATAAAAATGACATTACTATTAAATTTTTGCAATAAAACTTGAATGTACCTTCAAAGTACTATCAATATTAGGTTGCATTCTAATCGAAAATACTATTTTGAAATATGAATTGTCAAATCAATGGGAATACATTAATATTTTCAATGTAATTTGAATACTTCAGAAGTAAAACAATTTTATTTCTGTAAAAAAAAAAAACGAAAACTGTGTTTTTATTTGTGAAAAGAATACTGTAAGAGTGCATGTACAATTTTTTAGTCCCTATTTTGAAAATCTCCGTTATAATAAGGAGGTGTCTAAGTTAGTCAGGTAATTAGAGCTGAGTAAAGGTGAAAATAATAATATTTAATAATAAACATCAAAATGACAACAAGTAGAATATTTTAAGAACAATGTAAATATTTCAGGAATAAATCTAACATTTCTTAAATGTAAATTAAATAGTAAAATAGTAAAAGAATAAAATAAATTTCATTTTTTTGTATCATTTTACTATGCCTATTAGAACTTATTACTTTGAAATACAAAGACAAATTTTCAACATACGGATATAAAATAAGTCAATTATATTCGAAGTAAATAATATATATATATAATCGTATTACGAATTTTACTAAAATATCAATTTATAGTCTACTTTAAATTTATCATTACCACCAAAAAACATTTTCAATGCAATGGTTATTATAAAATTAAAAGTCTAATATTCTGTATAGTTTTATCAAAGAATACAAATAAATTACTTTTACTTTAACTTTGCTAGAATTACTTGCAACATCTTATACACGTAATACTATAGTAATTATTTTATTTCCGACAGTTGCTTTTTAAAATAAGAATTTAAGATATCAAGTATCTTCTTAGTACGCGGTCATTTTAAAGAAAATTATACTTTTATTTCTATGACAATGGTAACGAAACCGTAATTCCGAATGCAGCATTCAAAAATTTACTTCCACGCAAATAGTGTTTTATTCTAAGAATAATGGGGATCAAATATGGAAATATCTTGTTTACTACTTGCACTACGTGAAAGGCATGTTATACTCAGCTCTTATCATCAATAACTTACGTTTCTCGAAAGGATGTAGCGCAACTTGAATGACCTCCGGGAGGATCCACCGCATTGCGGTGTTTAGTCGACACGATAGTTACGCCACTGCAAAGGAGACAACCGCATGTGTACGTAAATACGTTCGTACGTATGTGTATTTACGGTCGTGGCGTATCGCGTATCGAGTCGCCGCCGTCGCCGCCATTCGAGCGGTTAGCGCCTGCGTACATCTTGTTTACAACTGCGGAGCTTACCATACACATGACCTTTACAAGATGGACATGAGCGCCTATTTAGCTGTCTATGCGTGCGACGGAAAAAAGTTCAAAATACGTGCGTGTTGTTCGTGAACGGTGCTGTGTACAGGAGAAAACGTAGAGTCAAGTGAACATCAGTTCGGTTATTATGAAAAACAGTCAAGCCACAGGTCGTGATCACAAGTGACGCGGTATTTGTCGTTCGCACGCGGGCGGAAAGGGGGAAGAGAGGGATGGTGGGTACGAAAGGAGACCCAAATTTTTCACATCAAGCAGATGTAATTATCATGAACGGATTTTCGGTGTGTACGATCGGGGATTCGTGTTCAGGGCGAAACGTGCACGTTGCTGCGGACTCGTTAACTACACCGTGAACTCCATTTGTGTGTTCTTCCCGTAAAGTGTTCGGTATGTAGGGGTGTGGGAAGAGGAGTGCGTGTTCTCTCACATCGACCTGGAATGTCGCCGTGTTTTGATGTGCCTACCCATTGCGCATAAAAAAAATCCTCCTGCCCTTGACAATAGCCTATTTATCTGGAGCATACCGCCTTTACACCGCGCCAACCAACGATAATAAGGGTTCAACCACCCACCTGCGTGTGCGTCGCCTGCGTATCCCTCTCTTTCTCTACCTCTCTACGTATTTCTTCTAAACGTACTCGCAAACGAGCAAACAAACGAGTGGCCAGGAACGCGCGCGCGCGCGCTCGCGCGCACGTTTCCGCGTGTGTTGTGTACACGTGAACACGCCCGCGTGTGTCTGTCTCTTTCTCTCTCTCTTTTGTATCGTCGTCGTGTGTACAACCGTTTCTTTATATGTGGCTCGCTCGCTCGCTCGCCTGTGTGTACGTATACGCGCCAACCATTGTGGACCACGCAGTAAATTGTGTTATTCGACGCGATAAACAGGTGCACGAGCCTTGTAGCCCAGAAAAACAATTCTCGGAGGTTCAACCGTTTACCTGATAAAGAATATTCAGCTGACTGTAAAATACACGTAAACGGTAGCAAATATTTTTTTCACCTTAAACCGGGGACCGATTCGCTTTAGAGTACCAGAGCCCACGAATCGCTGGCGGGCTAAATTAGAGGAAAACGTGTGTGACAGGTGGAACACGGACCTTCGATGAACCACCATCGCGGAGAACCCGTAGGTAAATACATGGCTCGTGTTTCCCGACGGTCCGATGTACAATCGTTCACGATATTCGACGTATAAGCTGGCAGCTCCTTAAATTCCCAATCTTGGAAAACATACCGATTAATCGGTGGACACGTCTTCGCCCTTAGCACGATTATTGCGACGCCCTTAGTACACGTTGGGTACACATGCACCGTGGTGGCGTGTTATTGCTTATTTACCCCCGACACGTGCTTCCACCGTTAGCGTGCTTCGAGTACAACGATATCGACGACAACCTTTCCACGATAAAAGCAGGACGAACGACACGTTGTACGAAATAAAACAATACGATACAGAGTTTACGAGAGTTTTCTTTTTTTTTCTCTTTCTTTTTCAATGAAAGACCATTTCTCGAATTCCCGTCATGTGCGTGAAAGTGACGAAACGTCGCTGGATGGACTCGGATATTTTCGCTGTGTCTCTCAAGCAATAATCGTCCAGAACGGAAGTGTTTTCCCCGCACGATCTCCTTCGACAACGTGGATGGAGGCATACGTTCTGTTACGATGAACCGTCAGGGTATCATGTTCTGGCACAGGATGCGTATAACGAATTGATTATTAACGGCGCACCGTACCATGCGAATGGTACAAAATAGTGTCATTTGAGGACTCGCAAGATTCTTCGCAACGACGGCCTTTTTGATCGTTACCGCGGCGATGTCTTCGGGCAGGGGTTTAGTCTCCCCTTCAGGAGGCCCCATTGTTCGCAGCGGACACGTAAAGAAACTGAAAACCCAAAAGAAGAAGTACTTCGTTCTGCGAGGCGAGGCGCCGGGATTCCCCGCCTGTCTCGAATATTACGATAGCAAAAAGAAGTTCGACAACAGGCATCCGCCGAAGCGTAGCATCTTGCTAGACAGCTGCTTTAATATCAATAAACGCGTGGACACCAAACATAAGCACGTTATCGCGTTGTACACGAAAGACGAATGCTTTTGCCTGATCCTTGAGAACGAGAAAGAGCTGAATGATTGGCTGAAGGAGATGCTTTTACTTCAGAGCGGAGATGTACCCGATGGAGAGCAACCTCGGCCTATATTTGGTAATGCGCTATTACGGTTTGAATTAGAATTAGACCGCATACTGGAGACGAACGTTTCACGCACAGAAAAACTCGTTGGTATTTTCAGTTCGAACGGGTACAACGATGTTTCAGAATATGATCGATGTTTTGAGGTTTTTGGGTTTGTTTACCTGTTTTTGAAATCGACCGCGGAATTACGGTAAAGAGATCGAGGAGTAAAATAAAAGACGGTGTTTCTATCAATAAATGCGATAAATTTTCTTAGACAATGTCTTTTTGTTTTGTTACAATACTTGTTTGGGAATATTGATATGGTTTAACTGCAAATTACACATTCTTAGGCAGGTGCTTAGGAACGTTAATATTTTTATATATTTAATAATGTACATTGGTAATTGTTTTTGGAAGTAATTGTTGTTGAATATTGTTAAATATTTGCACATTAATTACGCAGTTTATAAATCTATTTTATGTACAAGTGCAATTATGGATGAAATTTAGGGAACAAAGTAATTATGATAGATTGTAACATGTTTTTTTTTATTATCCCGATAGAAAATTGTTTAAAAAACGTTCAAAAAATATATACTTTTTATTATGAAAGAGTGGAAAGAGAATTTCAAAATTAGTTTATGTTATCTATAAATATAAATACATTTTTGGTACTGCTACATTTATAAAAATATTCTATAACAGGGAAATATATCTATAATAAAAGAAATGAAGAATATAATTGGTTTCACAGCACTATGTTATATATTATCAATTATAGTGAGATCTAAACGTAACATTCTATTTCAGAACATGTATGGCAAGTTACAATGCAGAAAAAAGGACTTGGCGAACGAAAGAATATTCATGGTCCCTATAGGCTGTGTTTAACTGATCGAATATTAAGTCTGGTGAAAATTGGGGAAACGGATAGTTCGGATTCTCTTGACTTTCCTGTAAGCTCACTATCTTAATAAATGACATAGTCTGAGATTTATGAAGGAAACCTTTTTAATTTAAGAATCATCGGTAACAGTATATTTTTATTTCATAGCTGGTTTGCATCAGACGATGCGGGCGTATGGATCGTATCTTCTATATGGAAGTAGGTCGTTCAGCAGTCACTGGTGGTGGAGAGTTATGGATGGAAGCTGAAGACAGCAACATAACAAATAATATGCATGATGCTATCGTGAATGCTATGAGTAGTTCTAGAAACAACAAAGATGATGTGGGACCACAGCAAAGGACACGTAGCTATACTGCGACTGAGGCCAGCAAACCAATCTTTGTCTTGCAATGTCGTCATGCTGGGCAAAAATTTCATAATTTTTCACCGCTTGGTAAGTTTTAACGTTAAGGAATGTTTCACATATTTTGACGTATCAGTTATGGTCTACTGTAATAATTCCTTATCACACAAATGTTAACTATAAAAGTACTCTTTCAGTTATGTAAATAAGTTTATTGCATTCTTTTCCAAACACTTAACATTTAATGCAGAAGCATCACTGTACAGACAGAAATCATCCCCATACAAATTCCTTCTTAAATCCATGTGTAAGTTGTTACCCGAGACATTGGTTTTTGCAAACTATACCATAACTGCACTATATTATATGCTTCAAATATTTCGATTGAAACGCAATATGTACGATTAGAAAGTCATCTTCAGAATAACACATATGGGTTACGGGTATTACAGAGGAACAGAAGACCCACAAGGAGCAGGTGGAACCAGTTCAGGAACAGGAGCAGTCTAATCAGACTCAGAGTACCTCTTCTAGCAATACAGTCACGGGTCTGTTTCCTGTCATTGTAGTTGTATTGCTTTATCTTCTTGTGCGGGCATTAAAAGGGTGACAAATATATACTCGCAATTCAGGATAATTAGATTTTTCAGAAAGACATTATTTTATTAACTTATTCATGTGTTAGTCAGAGAATTAATATATATTGGTGCTTATGAAGTATTATCGTGGTTTCCGGCAGATTTTGTCATTCGTTTCTTCACTTCTGATCAAATAATGAAGTTTTAATTTTGTCAAATAATTAATGAAACATTTAGAATTCACGTAAAGTGAATTTGAATTTTCATATTTAGATATTTAATTAATTCATTCTTATATTAATATGCATTGAAAGTAATTTCACGACTGCATAAGATAATCACAGATGATGTTGTAATAGACCAATTCTGTGACTAAACTTACAGGACTTTATCGATTATCTCGTGTACGCGAAAGTTTCTAGTATTGCACAATATGATTCAATATTATTTACGTGAAATATACGTGCTAAGGATATTACGTAGAACAGAGTTATGACTTCTACACATTTTAGGAAATAAGATGTTCTGATTCGTTAGAAATCAATATTATTTGTTGCTGTAAAAAGATGTAGAAAACATCTTTGTTCTCGGAATTAATACCATCCTAGTTCTCCTTTTGCTGAAGATATTTATCGAATTTTAGTCGTTATTAACATCGCGAAAGTGAAATTTTATATAAATCAATATATAAAAAGAAAGAAGTAGTTGTATGCAAGTGAGAGCTGTATGGTTTGCAGCCGTTGCTGGTACCGGGGCTGGAACTGCTGGGATTGCCTCGACTAATATCAACTGTGCCACTACTACTAGACGTCGTCATTCGGTAGCGAGTCATCCCCATTCCCTCAATAATTCCCAGTCCATTCATGTCACAACAACAACTACAACCACAACAACTACCACTTCTATTACCATCACTACGACTGCTACGGTGACCACCACAACCACAACCGCGACAATATCCCATCAGAGAACCCTGTCGCTGCCCTTAGCTGCCGTTATTATCAATCAAATGCAATCATCTAAAAGATCAGTTTTACGCTGTATGTATTTTTATTTGGTCATACGATAAATCAGCAAAAGATTATTTGTTTCTCTTTAAGTGTCTCTGCCTCGTTGTTTCTTGTTTTCTGTTCCGCCCTCTCTTATACCTATTTCTTCATCCCTCTGATTGGATTTGAAAATCGCAGTAAAGCTCTCGGCAGACTCGAAACTATTGCTGCTTCATTATACAACCTTCTGGTCCTTCGCGAGTTCCTCGGCGTTCTGCAGTAGATATGCCGCGTCAGACGCTTCTACTCGCATGCCATGATCAGTTGCACGTTATTTCATAACAAAGTTACGCTTTGTTTCTTCCGTTTCTTCGCTACGGAAAGTGATCAGTGGAATATACTTCATACCGTATTTCCTCTGAGCAATATTTACTGCGTTACATTTATTTTTTCTCTCTTTCTTTTTTTCTCTCATTCTCTTTCCCTCCAATTGCGATACTCTTTTTTCTTGACATGCAATGCATTGCGTATCGGTTATATTATGTCTGATTTTTCCCGCGATTTTGGAATCATCTTTTTTTATCACTATCCATTGCTTGTACCCAAAATATATGTATAAATGAATAACAAACTATATACATGATTATGCATAAATATATACGAACTTATATATGGAGTCATTTGGAAATGCAAACAAACTAACCGCTGCTATGCTGGGAGGATGGATGTTTTTCAAATTTTTCTTTTTCGGACTGTAGATATCGAGACTATGTTTCTGACTAATATCGTTTTAGGTCCAAACGTGCGTGACAGAAGCGACAGCTTACCGTCAAGGGCCCGCACTACCAGTGAGAGTCATCCTACATCGGTGCAGAGTCATCCTAGGAATGCTCATTTTGTACCTCATATCCTGAGACCCCACTCAATGTATGTGAGAGGAGGCCTTTCCTATTCACCACCGATCACTTCGATGCCTACTAGTCCCGGTTCTGTAGCCTGTTCTACGGATTCCGCGGGATCATCCCTCTCGATGGACGACGGTGGTGAAAGCGCGTTAGAAGAAAGCGCGGTATCGAGATATGGACATTCGTTGACGCCTGACGAACCAGTCATATTAGAGGAGAATGGCGATGATTATGCTCCATGGTGCGTGTCGCATTCGCATAATAAATATTCGCCGAACTTTAAATCTCATTCTCCTTCGCAGGTAAGTTGGAGACTTGTATACAGTGCAGTTCTCACGTTTATAGCAACGACCTTAGGTTTAAAAGTGCACAGAGACAAGGGGAGATGTCCATTCGCGTCGCTCTGCCTGATAGTTATGGGGGCTTGGCTTCGGCACCTCCTTGTTATTGGTCGAGCCGCGAGCCTAGGTGGACTCTACCTCTGTGCACTTTGTCCCTATCTACTTAGACTGAAAACCCACATGTTGGTAGATAGCTAGTAGAGCTTTAAAAAGGAGCTTGGCGCTACCAACAGTCTACTTCCACGGGACTCGTCATCGCCAGGAAGCTACGTTGATAAGGCTTCAGTGCACTTTTAAACCTAAGGTCGTTACTATAAATCTGGAAGCTGTACTGTAGCTTAAGAATTCATTACTGATAATTTAACGTCTACAATTCATTATTTTGGCAGCAGAGTTCCTATATAGATATGTACAGTCCTGGTGGATCGAGTCCTGGTCGCGGCGGAGCCTACATGCAAATGAATTTAGGAACAGGACATTCGCATTCGCGAGGGTCATCCTTAATCGAGGAAAGCAACACTTTACCAGAGGGTTATGTACCTATGGCGCCCGTTGGAAACAACGGATACGTCGATATGGATCCTTCGCATAGTCATAACGGCCATTTTCCTGACGATATGTCGCAACACGGTGGCAGTAGCTGTTCTGTTACTTCCGGTACACCTAGTACAGACTTACGGTTCTCCGAATATCATTTGGATAAGGTCACGAGTTTTCTACCTCCTGGAGATGACTTAACTAGACCAGTCAGAGCCTACTCAATTGGTTCTCGACCAGAACCTTCGAATAGGCATCGTAAAAATAGGTACGAATTTCTATACACAACACATTTTTTTTATTTGCTTCTTAAATGGGAAGCTTCTGAAACATTACAGAAAATGTTAGTTTTTTTTCGTGATAAGACTTCAAATTCAAATTTTTATTTTTTAATCATTCTATTCTGAAACTTTATTCATTTTGTATAGCTATAAATAACTAAACTATGTAGTATGTGCAAATTGAGACGTTTTTAATTTGGGTTTATTTTACATAGACTGGATATTACTCAACAAGAAGCCAGCAGGGTACGAGCCTTCTCTGTAGGCAGTAAATCAAGAAAACCTGAGATTGGAAGATTCGCGAGTATAATAAATGCATTACCAGTGGGTTCGGATAATTCAACTTCCAGCAAATCGAATTCAGCGCCATTATTGTCCAGTTCTTGGGGACATAACTCTGGATGTTCTGTAAACTCTGAACGAATGGAGGATTTAATGGAATTGGACTTCACGAAACCTAGTATTTCTACGACTTTCAATTCATCGCCTTCGTCATATTCGCAGTCGCAATCACAGTCATATTCTTATTCTACTGCCACTGACACCAGTTCCTATGTTGATATGTCTCCCGGACAACCGCCCTTATCAACCATTGCCCCTTATGTTGATATGAGCCGCATTAATAAGGTATCTATTAATTCAATTAAACTATGATATGCAAAATGGATAAAACGCTAGTTATAAATCATTATCATCATAGCAAAATCATATAAATACTAATTATTATTTTTAGACAGTCTCCATTAAATTTTAATATTTCCACTTTTTCAGATCAATCGTAATAACAATAATAATACAATCACTGCCAATCAAAATCATAGTCACATGCATATATCATCTTCAGCTTCTACACATAAACCTATAATTACTACTTTGAAGCCGGTGGAGGAAGCAGAAACGCCATATGTAAGAATGGATGGAGTAGTTGAAGATTGGTCTCAATCCAACGCGAGTCCTAAGCAGATTTCATCGCCTATGCAAGAAGAATGTGTGCAATCAAACGGACCACCAGGTATAGAAACATATTTATGTTCTGTTACACAGTTTTGCAGATTTATATTTATAGCTGCATTTACAGTGAAGGTTAGAAAAATGTTCAATATTTTCGAAGTAAACATGATATTTTAAGAAATTATATTTCTTTACGATACAAATGATATTTCAAAAAATATTCTAAAAAATTATTTTCATTTTTAATCATTAAAATTTTGATTATTCATTTGTATATAAAAATGCAATTATTTTTTAAGATGATTAGCAAACACCACACGTGTAATCGCACGAATCGAAAGTCGAATTAAATTACAATATTATGATTATATAAAAAGTATAGGAATTGATTTTCGTTGTTTTTAAGTTTTATATAAAGTAGCAATCTTGAGTACCACTTACATATTGTCTACAAAGCAAATAAATAGTCTTATCACTCGAAACTTTATTTTATCTACCGCTATGACTACTTTTCATGATCTTCATTAATGCGTTAAGATTGTTCTTACAAAATTAACAAAACATGATTTTTTGTTTCGTAAAATCACAGTTACTTAATTAATCGTGTTTAATGAATTTCAGGCGTAACGAGGACTGCACCAGTTGATCTTCCACGACGTCCACCTGTCGATTATGTCGATATGAATTTTAAATCCAGAACAATCCTAGAACAAGATTATATGAACATGGATATGAGTAATCGAAACAATCGCAAATCAGCGCGGACAGGTAGTCGTAAGGAAAAATCACGTTCTCAGCCGATTGCAATTCAAGCAGGGAACAAACCATTAAATACACCTAACTTCTTACCCTTAAATGGAAGTCCAGAATCAGAAAGTTTAGCAAGTACACCTGCATCTCCTCCACGGGCAACTCCAACAGGTTCTTCGGCAACTATTTTCCCTTTCTCTCTGAATAGTCCTCAGTCGCCGGAAAAGTCTTTCGGCCATCAAAAAAATAACGACGAATCGTCAGAATTGAGCATAACCTCCAAAAAAGACCGAGCGATTATGGAAACCGCGAATAGAGTCAATTCTATTCCGGTGACGGAAACGAACAATAGTTTGTCGAAAGTAATCAATGATAGACCATCTAGTCCTACAGGAAAGGATAATCGAATGATATCTAATTTATTATCATCGCAAGATAATATGTTGAATTCCGTAACGAAAAACTTTTCTGATTTAAACTTGTCGAAGCCTCGTTTAATAACTGCGTCTCCTAATACCAGTCCCACGTTGTCCGGGTTTAAGACAACGGAAAGTACAACAATTGAAAAGCAGTCTTCGTCATCGAAAATACCGGAGGAAACACCGACACCTACGCCTACGGCCACGTCAAGTCCATTGGATAATGAAATTTTGGATAAATTACAGTCTGATAAAACAAACTTGCACTATGCTAGCCTTGATCTTCCTGAGACGGGAAGCACGGCGCCTGTCTCGCCAGCGACTCAAGATAGCTTCAATTACGCTGAAATTGACTTCCAAAAACTTAAGCCAAACTAAAATGCCATCTTGGATACGAATTGTAGTTGTACGGTGCAACGTGTCATAGCCTTGCTCAAGCGCAGATGAATATTACAGGACGGAGGTAGCTGAACAGGATGGATGAACGAAACTATAACAAACGTTTGTAAACAGAAAAAGAAAGACAAAAAAGGAAATATACTTCTACCTACGTAGAGGAAGCAGCCAATGTGTTTCCCATATCTCTTCCGCTTTACGTGAGCTCACGCAATACAATCGTCATCTGCTCTTGATTTAACTAGACGTGTCTTGGGATGCTGGATTGACTCGTTGTTTTGTCTGTTGTTGGAGAACGAACAGACACGGCAATCGATCGTTCTAATATTGGCCGAGTTTTATGGACGAATAGCCAGGATGTCAAATACGAACTGTACATAGTAAATTTTTTTTTTTATCCCGACCTTGAATCATGACTGTTTTATCAATCGTATAGTCCTGACTTTTCGAGAGCGAGATTAGTGCCTATACTTCTGGTTATGCTGTATTTAATGTTGTATTTTTTTTTTACTTGTATGTAGCAGCCATGTTATATAGATTCATTTATTTAATTTTAAACGAACTTTTGAAGTTTTATTATCGGGATGTTGATTTGTTTCTTTGTTTATTCTCCTTTTTTTTAACGAATTATTTGTGATGAGAAATATTGATATTATTTGCGAATTTGAAATTTTATCTTGTTCTATTTGTTTTTTTTTTTTGCCCGAATGTTATCAATAGAATGTGACTCTTATGCAAACGGAAACAATTTTTGATTGATCGGATTTGAATAGTATTTATCGGCTATCGCGAATATATGTTTTTTAGATGCTAGAATGATTATCTTAATTGTTATTGCTAATCATGTTATATTTTAGTATATTCGATTAGACATCGTACGAGAACGATACGCTACCAGAAACATGAGTACTAAGAATACCACGGAGCGTGATGCAGCTCGCCAATGTTGGATCGATACAAAGTCACAAAAATTGTTTTTTTTTTCTTCGAACAGGTAGACGATACTCCTCATTGCGAATTATGAATATGTGTTATCACGCTTTTTCGTATAAATTATAAATGACCGCAATCTGATGTGCGTTCGCCGCGCGCTTACATGTCACACACAGACACATACACACGCATTTACAGGGTATTCTGTAAAAGATGGTACAACTGCAAAGAAAGGGGGCGAGGGAGAGAGAGAGCCGGAATGAGAGAAATGATTGGTTGTGTAAAAATGAAACTGTAACCAGTCTTATAATGTTGTTGCCGAGAGTAGAAGAGAAAATATTTCTTAATATTATCACGTTTTATGAGTTCGATTTTATGACATACTTCTCCTCGCATACAGTTTAAGAATAGTTCAGTTATAAATTATATCATATCGTGTATATACATATGCATTGTCTAAACGGATGCTGTATATATACATGTATGCGTATGTGTGTGAATTCGTATGCATATGTATATGTATATATATATAGCATTTATTAAGTATATTAATGATGAATAAAACAGTATATATTGCTGTTCTTCATTATACATATGATCCTTATGATGTGATTCCTTCTTTGAAGGTTTTCTTTTCTCGGAATGCGTTTATTGTACCGCCGTATAATATTGTTACTATGTGTACATTATCAGACTTAAGGATTATCATTTTGACTGACGCTATAACTAACGTAAGTTTTTATTTAATTCGCAGCACAATTAAAGTCGTCTTCTTTTCATTGCATATTAACAGAACATCCGTCCACTCAAAATAGAAATCGCGTTGTCCAATTGATTTTAGCATCTCGGTGAACAGAATTTTGTTTGGTTTTTTAAAAAAAAGCTATTAACAATGTGTAAATATAGACTCTTAAAAAAGCTTGAAGATTTGAACGATTTTATTTTACGAATGTAGATTGTATGACGTTATTGTTTTTACAAAATCTTCGGAGTAATGAATTTAAATATAATAATGTTACGTTAATGCTAAATAAGATACTAAATATCGTTGATACATGGAAAATCAGTATTCATTTTTCGTTAAAAGGTAAACTGCATCTTTTTTCAAAATGACGAATTCGTAAGTTCGAGTTAAGTAGGTATCTGCTAGCGCATCGTTTCTAGTATTGTATCTATAATTCCTAAATTAATGATTATATTAATAATAAAACACAATAATTTATAATTTATTTCTCAATGATAAAAAGTTGCTTTCAAAATTTAATATCCGAAAATAATCAGTGATAATTTTACAATTTATTTCTTGAATTCTAATTTGAAAACTAAACGAATTTAGAGAGTGAAATAATAAAAATAGAATTCTACCGTAAATATCGAAACCATAAATATTATAAAAATAATAATTACATACTTAACCCTTTTCTTTTCATTCCTCATATTACGTTTTCTATATGACAGTGATATAATATAATAAAATAAAAATCGGGGCATTTCAAGTAACATCTTAATACTATGTTAAACAGTTATATTCACTGTTTTATTAAAAATAGAGAAACATTTATATGTCTATTTATATAATTATTTTGTTTTAATATAAAATTAATTTTTTTTTCATCTTGATTTAATTGCTTCCAAATTATGATTTGTTTTTCTTCTAATGTTTTACCGTTAAGGAAAATTTGATAATAAAACCTCGCATACATTAATTCTTAAATGTATTTTCAAAACTGTTGGATAATATTTTTATGCACAAAGCAATGTTTCTATCATCAAACTATGAATTTATAAGATAGAATTTCATTTCAAGGAAAATAACAGCTAACAATCCATATAGCAATTTTCAAAAATATATGATGTACATTTTATTATTATTTGGTGACTAAAAATTATGTTCGTATGTAACATGCATATATTAGATAATTGGTATTATTTAAATTTACATAACATGAAACTAAATTAGTAAAGGTAAGTATATATAAAAGTACATATTGTGATTTACATATCTTCATACAATCTACAAATGAACAAAATTCTCGTACTCTTTATGATAAAGATCTTAAACTGTTATGTATCTTGTATTGAATCTTATTGTTGAAGAAACAAGTAAATAACAAATTGTATAATACATAATTAAATCTGATACAAGTTTAGAATTTTTTCAATTGTGGACAATTTCAAACTTCGAAATTAAATAAATTATTGTTATACAGTAGGAAATGAAAATTTTCGTATTACTATTTTTGAAGACATTCTATAGAATAATTATTGAATCAAAAATATTAGCAGATTAAGCATGTAAATTTTTCATTAACACTAGAACTACCGTGGTACCGGTCAAAATAACGGGTTTCAGTTTTCTTATTTTGCAATTAATGATATTTTAAACGTGTTCAATATCCATAATGATTTTGAAAATCATCTTTATAAGGATTACACATCAACCCTAAGGAATGCTCGGTAGTTCTAGTGTTAAACAGTTTAGTACTTTCTTAGAACAGGGGTGTCGAAACTGCCTCCCCTCAAACTAGTTACATAATTCCGCAACTCCGTTAGCGATTCCCCTACTACTTCTATCCTAGGAATTGCCCAAGATTGTGTGCTTGCGCAGTTCTATGTAGCGTTCAATACAAACAAGTGAAGGTAGATATGGAGAGGGTAACTTTCTGCAAGGGGAAGGACACTAGAGAACTAGCGAGCACCCAGTTCGACACCCCTGACCTATGTACAGTTATACTCATGGTGAAATCAAAGGATTACTGTTATACTAAGAACTTGCTTTCCTTTAATAACGTTGAAATGTTGAAATATTACATAAAAACGATAAAAATGACTCTAACAGCTGTAAAAATGAAACATATTGACATGGACCATAAGTTCCTATAATTGTATAAACATTAAAAACTATATACACAATAATTGATTGAAAGAATACATTTATAACGATATTTATACATAGAAATAAGAATGCCATCAAAATATCACCATAAATATCGTTACAAATGTAGTTTTTGATATTTATATAACTATAGGAACTTATGGTCTACGTCAATAAGTTTTTACAGCTATTAAAGTCATTTTGATCGCTTCCCTCCAAAAAATATTTTACATATATCAGAAAGAAATGGTAAGTTCACGAATTTGAATAAAGTAGAATTGTAGTATTCATTTATATACAAAGTTTTCCCCTTTACGATTAACTTGGCCATGAATTTTCGTCTTCATCAATTCTAATGGAAAAATGCGTTCAATAGTCCTCACGTTGTTATTACTTTCTCCTTATCCATCGTTAATGGATTAAAACAGAAATCTGCTCAGAATCGTTTAATCCGGACATCCAGGCAACATGTGTACCGTCTAAACATCGATAGCGCCGAAAGCCGCAATAAATTTCGTCCACGAGGGCGAATTTGCCGTGAATGTCGAGCGGTTTACGTGCCGGTAGGGCGAAATGAGGGATGAAGCGTGCGTGTTTACAGAAACTGTTAGAATTCTATACATTTGAAGTAGCTGCCCCACGACGTTTCCCTTATTTGCGCCAAATTGGCCCGTCCTCGCCGTCACGGACGCGTCAAGGTACTTAACTGCAGGTAAACATACCCTAAATCATGAGCCAGGATAAAGGAAAGAGAAGCAGGCCTACCTTACTCCTCGTAAAGTTGCCTGTATCGCGAGCATCCATTGTTGCATCCTTGTATAAACGTTCGCTTCTGTGCAGGGCACAGCTTTTGTACCGTTTGCTCTGTGCTCTTGTTACGGCACAGGTATACAGTTTCCCGCTACCCGGACGTTTTTCATAATCGCAATTGCTTCATCTTATTTACAGACGTTCCTTTCGATTACAATTTAATTGGCCTAGCCAAGTTGTAAAAGTTGAGGCTTTACAGCTCGGACTCTGTACCTAACTATTTCTTTTTTCGATCCTCGGAATCCGGAAGATCTAATTTACACGGAAACTGTAGGTTATAGTCTATTAGTAGGTATTAGGTAGCTAAAGTTTGTGAAACGAACTGGAAGGAAAATTTGGAAACTCGAAATTATCTAGGGTGGATTCATCGAAGCTTCCGTTCGCGTGAAATTAAAATTTAAATGAAAATGAGATTTCCAATAACTGGAAGCTAGCAATCTAGTAATTTTCACTTTAATGGTACTTTATAGGTATAGCATATTGGTCTATGAAAGAATTTATTATCAATTTTACTATCGATCTTCCATTAACCATTATGCCACAGCAAAGTATGTTTTACAAATAAATTTATTCTTCTGGTCTCTTACGATTGAACTAATTAATGAGATTCGGAGGAAAGGCTTATGGCGAAATCGCCTAAAATCAGATGAATTTTTTATTTCCTTTATGGAAGAAGCTTATTGCTCTGTTTCTGTTATTATATGTCAGTTATAATGATTTAAAAAAACTAATAGTAATTTATTGTCGAAGAAGTTACTATTATTTTCTTCTTTAAATTGACGCGTATACTCGGTGAACCCAGTTAATTGGTTAAGAAGCGCAAATCATCAATGAATCTCTATTTTCCCTCATCTTTTATTGTTCGAGACGCTGCGTCGAAGCAATTCGTGCAACAATATCCATTTACGAGAAGACGTAACCACCCTCGAATACGAGCAAGCTGATTGCCCCTGAGCTGATTAAGGAGCGACCCGTTTTACGAGGGTTTCGTTGACATGTCAACCACCGAACTTTTGCTGCGCATGTACGAGATACGTGGGTGGAGCTGAAGTAGGCGTCGCGATGCCGGTGGCCGGGCTGCTATAGGAACTCACACGAAGGGAGGAAAGATCGATTCAGATATTTTCAAGGAGAAGCGCTACCATTGCTACGGGTTCCACCATCTCACCCGTGAGCCAGCTAAGGTGTTCTCATTTTAACTTACAGGTCGAATATATCAATCATGTTAACGGAAATATTCGAATTTATAAAATTTGGAAAAAGATTACAGAAAGGAGTCTACAAATTGTATAGGAACAATTAATTTTGACAATTTCAGCGTTTACTGCTACTAAAACTACTGTACCGGTCGAAATGAGCTTTAGTTTCCTTATTTTGCAATTATTCGTATTTTCAAAGTATATAATATTTTTCTTTTGTCTCGGTATTTAGTCATTATGAGTATTCAAGGTTTTATTGTATTCTATTATATTTTCTCTGACATTGATTTTAATAATATAAGATTGATATGTACAGGCTGAGGATTTTCTCTGACAAAAAGTTCGATGTTTCGTTACTGTATTTCGAGATATATTTTTATATTGTTTATTTTGCTAAGTTTTTAACTTATCATTGCTGAAATTTTGCAGTATAATGGTTGAAGTATTTGAATGATTTATTTTTCTACGGGATAATGTCCAAATAATATTAGTAAATTTCTATGTACCTTAGCTAGACTACTTAAAAAGTAGTTGTTACAAGAATATTTGGGACGTATTTTTCTATCAGTCATGGTACACATGTAGGGGGTGAAAACAATCTTCGAAATTTGAGGTGAGAAACATATTGAATAGGATATCTTGAAAACAACCGGAGCCAGAAAAATGGCACACACAGCAAGGCTGCATATTTTTCAGTGAAAAATATAGCTGTGGATTTCTTTCATAAATCTCATTTTCTGAAACATGTTAAGAGACTTCATCTCATTAATTTTTCTAGTGAAACGTTAGTTTATTTTCTGTATATTTGTACGTCAAACTGATATAATATCAAAATACAAAGTACGAATAAACTCTAATTTTTATGATCCTTTATAAAAAGTCACGACTATACAACTTATAGCTAACTTACACTAACCTTATAAATAATTCTAATACATAATAAATATCTATACCTAAAAAATTAATTTCTAAATATTTCCTGGTTTCATCAGTTTCTGAGATTTTCCCATTTCCCAACTGACACTGTTTTCACTCTTACAGCATGCAGCATTACTGTATATTGTAAAAAACTGATTGAAAAATAACTATAAGAATAAAATCCTTCAGAAGAAAGTAATGCAAGTAGAGAAAGAAGTTGTATCAGTATCAAAAAGAAGAATTTAACACTAGAACCACCGAATGAGTCAAAATGACCCATTCCTGATTTCTTCTTTCCGCGTTTATTGAAAACATAGCAGATGCTTTTCTGGGAGTCATTAAAGAAATTGATTTGTCAGTACGCAAATTAAATTATGAATCAATTGAAGTCTTAATAGATGCACTCTTGGAGTTTCTGTAGAGAAATTTGAGAAGGTCAATGTCAGTGCTCGGTAATTCTACTGTTAACTGAACTTCTACTGTATCTCGAGGCGTTCGAATTTACCCGAGTAGTCCCCCCAAAAAAAAGAAGCCGAAAAGTTGTATCGAGACTTTTCACGAGCCGTTCAACTCCGACTGGAATTTACAATGGCAGCGCGTGGTCTGTTCCGCTCTATATTACTCCGGACAGGGTCCCGCTGTAAGAAAGATATGCTGGATCATTAGGGTACATCAGCAGGGCCCATAAGGCGAGCTGGCAACGGTACGCGCGGCTACCTTACAGGGCTTACGACCTTGGGGCCCTGCCGCCAGGCTAGAAAAGCCACCCACCGGCAACCGTTTTAATGAAAATAAGTAATCTCGCAAACAGGAATTGTACCATCGTAAACGGACGCGCAATGACCTCGTAAATATGAAAGTTTCCCGGCAGCCGCTTGCCCTTCTTTCTCTCTTTCTCTGGCCCATGTTTCGTTGCCCTTTCCCTGCGTGCCGGCTACTCTTCCTCGGCCTGTTGCAGTTTACTGCGACGATCCTCGTTGAGAAAGTTGGGAAAGGACGAGGCGAGGATCGAGAGAGCGAGCAAGACGGACGAAGACGGACGAGAAAAGGGGCTAGAGGAAGAGAGTCAAGCGAGGGTACCAGAGCATAAAGAAACGGAATGGGTATTCTGGGCCCCATTATAGGGCCCATAAAACACCTTCCTAGGCGCGTGGCTCCAAGGCCACGCCGGCACTCGGTCTTCCCTTTATTCCTTGGCAAGTTCGGTAGGTCGAACTTCTTGGGATTGCGGCAACCCCGTGCGCAGATTAATAACAGGGATTTCGTTTCGTTGGACATGTCCGGGTTTCCTCTTGAAACTTCAGTTAACTGCGTTCGATGAGTATACGTGTCATCTTGAAACGCAAAATGATACTAATTTTTTCAACGATAAATTATTTAGTTCTTCAGATAAATGCGTACTTCTCCGTTTGCTTTGATTTGTTGTTCGAATATATTATAGATTCATTCTGTCTGCGTTAGGCGTGTATTATTATTTGATTTTATTGCGCGCTCAATGAGAGATTTTTCAAACTAAATTTCACAGTTAACTGGATCATTGTCCACGTGGTATTCTTCGTTACATTCTAGGATGATATTATTTTGTATACGTCTCATCGATTACCTTGAAATATATCGTCGAGGTTGTGGACATCTTTCCCCTGCGCACTTTATATACTGCCACGCGACCATTATTTTGGAGATATTCGCAGGAAGCTTGAACAATTATTTAGAAGTTCCATATTTTCACAAATTTAGGGGATATTAAAGTGTATTGTTGAGGATACTCTTTTGAACAGCGCCTTCTTATACGGATAACCTTATGAATATTGTAACAATAGATTTTTCTCGGTTTCTTCAAGTTCGTTGCAGTATTCAAGTGAAACTATTTATTTTCCGAGTCATCTTGAATATTTAATACTTTTAAAATATCAATAATTGCAAAATAGGGAAACTAAAACCCTCTATTTTGACGGTTGTTCCAATGTTAACTCTTTGCACTCGAGAAGTGACTCTCACTCATTATTTGATTTGATATAGAAAAATTATTATTATATATAATATTATAATATTTATTATATTATATTATATATAATAATATTATAATATTAAACTTCATATAAAATATCAATATATGAGGTATTGAAATAAAATAGCTTTACTTTGTAATTTACACGCGTTTTCTTATTAATTTCTAAGAATGTCCTCTATATCTCATCGGAAAGTAGTTTCAGCGAGAAAGCTTTCGAGTGCAAAGTGTTAAAAGAATAAACGCGCGTCCTTGTCGGCATCGCAGGACACGCAACAAACCTGCACGGTAGTTGCTCCCTGACTTGAACATCTCTATAGACTTCAATCCGTCAATTTCCCGAAGGGCGTCGTCAGATGGGTATTATGGTGGCACTAAACAGATTCGTCAACGCCACGCGACCGTGTCCCTGAGCTCAGGGCCGACAAGAAGTATCCAAAGTCCCTCGAAGAATGTCCTCCCATGGAGTATCCGCTGTTCGCGTGCCGTGCATTCTTCTCGAGGAACGACAAGACCGGGTGACCTTCCGTGTTACACTTGTTCGGGATTCTGCGGAATGATCGTTAGACCGTTTAGATTTAGTCACTGATGTTGCTCGCCAATGGAAACGTTCAGCGAGGACTACCTTCCGGCGTGAGTTAACACTGGAGCTATGGAGCAAACAAATTGGATTTTCTAATTCTTCTATAGAGACCCTAAGAATGCACTTATTTAGATTTAAATGGATTTGTCATTCAGTTTGCGTATTAAATCAATTTCATTATACATTTCTCAGAGGAAGCATTTGTTACCTATTCAATAAGTGACTAAATGTGATTAGAAATTAATATGAGTTACGAAAAGGTTAAAACAATATTTCTCCCTAGTAATAAATACACTAAAAATTACTCAATTTATTATTAACACATTCCGTGCCAACGGAAATTTCGGTTATATTTCGTTTATAAGCTGCACTGATTTTAACTGATAGATTAAGTTACATCCAAGCTTTTGCTGATTTTTAAGATATTTTGATATTATTTCTTCACGTTTTCGTTGTTTCGTGACGTGTATCACTATTCTTTAAAACATATCTCACAAACGATGTTTCCTTACAAAATGATACACGTGTCACGGAACGTGTTAACCATTATAATCATTGAAAGTAATGTAATATGTTGCCATAAAGTCTAAAGTATCATGTGTACATATATTTATGGTATGCTATGTACGTCCCCATCACTCTTAACGAAATAAACGCAAGTTTCCGTTGATAAGTTATGGCATCAGCGAGCACGTGAAAATTCGAGGAAAAGGTCTCACTTTAGGAGGGAAAGTACCCGAAGAAGCGGTGATAGAGGGAGGAACTTTGGGGATGGGAAATAGGAGACACAGAGGCACACCGTATTCTCTGATCTCCGCGATTCCATCATCAATGACTCGGGGACCTAGGATGGCAGATAAAAGGCAATTGAATTTAAATCATGAATACGAACGAAGCGAGCGAGAAGGAGAGGGCCGAGCCAGGGAGAAAACGGCGGCGAGACGAGGAGAGGCTGCGAAAGCCCCGACGGCAATCTGGTGGTAGCTTTGTGACGGTAATAACTTCAACCCCTGGCCTCCGACCCCCGAGGCCGGCACCCCTTCTCGTTTACCGGTGAACACGCGACCCACACGCGCGCAACTTGCGCCGAAGTCGATTTACCTATGCGTCCAAGCCCTCGTCGGAACCTCTTTACTCGCGCTCGGCCTTTCCAGCCAGTAGGAAAATTGCGATCCAATGATTCTGGCTTTGTTTCATGGCGGAACGTCGCAATGTGTTTCTAACGAAGGACGTCTAGCAATTCGTATGCGATGATTCCAACGAAACTACAGATACGTACGCGTATAAAATACGACAATTGTTTTATGATGGCCGGACAAATAGCTGGTAAGAATTGGGGGTAAAAATTGATTTCCTGATGTATTTTAAAGATTAATAGGGTTAAAGTACGATGTTCAATAGACACAGTAAAAAGGTGTTGATTTGCAAGTGACGTTGATGTGACCTGAGTAAATAATTTTGTATTTTCTACAGTAATTCGTGTTGTTTACGTAGTAGACGATGCTGTAAAATTTCAAGCCAATAACGACTGCGATTGAAATGAAATTATGACACGAAATAGGAGAATTGAATTGGAGAATTCTAACGAGAACTAGCAAAAACAAGACAGTAGAAGTTTCCAAACAAAGCTTCAATGAGTATTTAAGGTAACAGCACCAGTAGTTGACCAGTTAAGTAAAATGTTCTGCGCGAATAATAGTAAACGCTTGCTCCTTTGTTAAATAGGGAGATTCTATGCGTAAAAATGCTGTTTGAACTTCTTACATTATCTAACAAAGCGAACAGTTTTTAAATAGTTCTGTTATCGAAAGGTTATTACTTCTAAAAACCTTATTTTTCACATTTTCCTGAAAAATGGTTGATTACTGATACCTTTACCGTAATTAAAGATGTTATGATATTTCTTGTTTTTTATACGCATAATATAACAATTTGCGATGATTGATTCTACCGTGTTCGTGTTGAATTATCAAAATCGGTAATTCCAAAATGAAAGGACTAGAACGCATCCGAGGGACCGACCATAATGGCCGTAGTGCGAGCGTGGCCACTCAGAGCTCACCATGTATCCACTGAATGTTTCAACTGCGGCATAGTTTACTGCACAGTCGAGTGACAAGGCGCAGATACCCCGCGAACAGCAACCATCCATGTGTTTTTAGCCTTTGTTCCTCGGCTACCAGAAGTTAGACGTTTTTGTTAACACCGGGCACGTTTCGTTACAGTGAACGATTTTCTGAAATCAGTCGGTTACTTTTTTTCACCGCATTTCTGCTGCATCGATATCTATAAGATACCATAGACACCATGGGATACCAATGACATCTCGAGTGGTCTTTGCTAGATAAACTTGAAGACCATAATCTTTGTCATATTGTATTTTTGTAATCTTTTTTTTTAAATAGCCAACCGATTTTGTATCGCTATGTACAATGGCGTTTTTTGGAATTTTATATAGACATAATCGAATGTAGAAAATCATCCACATACGTAAGAACGTGTTAAAATTTATTAATATGATATCTGTTAATATAACTGTAAAAAAATGATTAATTTAGTGCACTGGATAATTTTACTTACTATAAGTATTCATCCCTTTCTGATGAAATGTCGATAACATCTTTTGCCACAAAGAAATATCATGTATAAATTGAAGAACAAAATTATTTTATATTAATATTTAATGTATTAATGCGTTATGCAAAATTTGATATCGAATATGAAATTTTATCATTTTATTGCATTCGAGCACATGACGACTGAAAGTAGCCTATTATGTGTAAAGGGTTTAATTTGAGGATCACTGATGGTACTTCGTATCTTGTGAAACTATTTTACTTTTTCAATGAGGAGTAAAATCTGTGTTGTACCCTTCTTTATGGTTTTCAAACGAAAAGAGGCTGCGTTCGTGTGTGGTTTAATTCAGTCATTAAATTTTCATTAAAATCGTAAAGTAACAGAGGCCAGGCACTGCACAGAAGCATATTTCGGAGTAATGGCGCGTATAAAGCTTTTAACACGTCCAATATGGTACATACTGTGTCGTTTTTACTTTTTTTGAGACAGTTCTGAAAAGCTGTTATAGACTCTTCGAATCAATTGGACCATTTAGAATGATGAATTTAGAAAAGATTACTGAAAGTGGATAACGGATTAGTGAAATGTTATTAAAGAAGAAAAAACACGTATGTATAAAATTAATCGGAGGAAAATCCTTATAACAATTAGATAAAATCAATATTTGAAGAGAAAGTGTCAAAGGCTTTGTAATATACTGGTATTGAATGGAATTGATAATTGATCCATAGTTAAGTCTACTAAATACTACCACTTTGTACTTTGTAACTGTTAATCGATACAAGCACCAGTAATTAAATACACGGCGGTATCAGAGCGAAATTACGGCAAGCGAGTATACAAAAACCATTTATTAAAAAAGATAATAATGATGAAAAATTTGGAACATCATTTGTTATTTAGATTTTTATTATTATATTGTTAATACTACTTGAAATGTTAGTTAACTGTATGTACGTAATAAGAATCACTTTTATTACTGAAAAGCTACAAAGTATTTTATAAATACTTTTTTACAATATACTACACATACAACAAATAAATACTAGATAATAATAAAATAATACTAAACAATAGAACAAATAATACATTTCTTTTTAAATCACACATTCACCTTTGAACGAAAATTACGTTATGTTACGTTATGTATTACGGATTAAATGTTTCCTTTTAACTCAAAGAAAATAAGAAATACTCCTATTTATTAATACAAGACTATCGAGCGTTCATATAATCCTAATCAAAATTGTAGCAATAGATTTCTTCGGTTTCTTCATACATTTATTATAATATTCGAATGGAACTGTTCATTTCTAAAATCATTTGTAATATTTAACACTTTCGAGATGTCAATAATTGCGAAACAAGAAAACTGAAATCCGCCATTTTGAAGTGCGCAGTAGCTCTAGTGTAAACCCATTTTCAAATCTGCACGTGTCTAACCGTCAATGTTACATTATAAGAGACCAACGATAAGTTAAACGTACTTTCTGTTTCTCAAATTGCACATTGTTTCTTCTTTGATCGTTACACCTGACAATCCAGGTGACTAATTTTTATTAGTTTATTGCAGAAGTGTTCCGGAGCAGGGTTTTCACATGCAGGCACGTATACTTGACCTATACACACAGACCGCTGTACGGTCAAGTCGTATCGAGGAAATCTTATCGCTGTGCAAAGCACACGGTGCTCACGATGGCAGAGTTCTTCGGCACTTTGATGTGGGTGTGCTCGCCGCGATATTGCGGTAACGCGGGTTCCTGGAAGCGTTTCGACGAAAAAGAGGCCCGACGATCATTTATTTCCTTAGATAAACCGTAATCGGCTTCGTCGCACACCGATGATGTCAGAGCTCCCGTTCTGTCGCACAATTTCACTTGGATTCCCACCTCAGGCGACCACTGGTTTTCTACGGAGTTCACTGAAAAATATATATATATGAATATAAAATACATATATTTAATTATATATATACAGGGTGAATCATTTAACGTGTGACCTGAATTTCCTTGTAAAGTATATATCACGTAAAAAACTGTTTCAGATGAGAGTGATTTCGTATCAATCATACCAATCGTATTTTTATCAACCCTAGTTTCAGCTCTTGTTGCCAAACAACTTTTATCTCGAACATTTTTTCATTCAATAAATAAATTTTGGTGGCAAAAGTTTAATTCGCTATATTTTTTAAGGAATGTCACATAGGCTATATATTTATCTAAACTTTGTTTATTGTTTTCATGTGCTGAAGCCACCTCCAAAATATTTCCCATTTATTCCGCGACACTCTCTATATGTGTATGTATAATGTAAGTACATACACTTTTTCACGTTCACGTGCACGATTATCAACGATACCAGCCGCTATCAACGATTTTGTTGCTCCTTTTAGGTGACGACTTTGACTTCCTTATCGAAGTTCCCTTTTATGCTGATTGAAAGTTATAGACAAGTACCTAAATACTTAGCCAGACACTTTCTTAACTGCGATATTCATCTATTGTGAATAACAGTGTCGCGTGGAAGTTCCTTTGTTGTGCTCCGAGATTGTAGCAGATCTTGGATCGCTGCATATCAATTTTAAAGTGTTTTCCTTTATCATTGTCAGTTTTTGAGAAATTTTATTTTGAAGAAGGATTAAATTTAACGTGAAAGGGTTTCTGCATTGTAAAAGTTATGCAAACGTTTTTGGCCGAAAATAATCCTGTAGGATCTCTGAAATAAAATGATACCTATATATTTTTATAATATTATTATACGTTTGTGAAACGTGTTAATATTATTTTTGTGATGTGGTAGTAATATATTTTTATAACATTCAAAGGTGCTTAAGCAATTTTTAAAATGAACCAGATGTCATCATGTTGCAATATTTTTTAATATAAAGATTTAATTATGCAAAATATTTTTATTCGCAATTTTTATCAAATGAATTATGGATGAAGTTTAGATAAATTAAATACGTACACTATTATAAGAAATTATTCATGATGCAATTTCTATAGTAACAGTTATATGGAAAAACAAAGATTTATATTTATCCACATAGTATAGACAAGAAACTTTACTTACACTTTACGACGTTACTAAATATAAAGTGTAACGTCTATCTTAAGACAGTAAACACGGATATCTTATTTATTTATTTATTGTACGTAGCGAAGTTGCGTAAAGTAACGGAAGACGCGAAAGATAATCAATTATATGAAAATATTTAACCAATGACAGTTGTCTTTTGCGGTTCTCAGATATTTCAAACAAACATACGATTTCTTCAGCACACCTTTCTTCGAGTATTGTCTTCCTCTTTCATTTTCCCAGTAATGCGCAAAAGGAAGCAGTAACTCTATCTTAATCAAACGAAGCTTTTGATCTTTCTTAGTATTTTTACGAAGTTTCTATCTTTTCACTTCTGCGAAAAAATTCAATAATGGAGTACATTCTGTTCGGTCACATTTCTGACACTAAGATCAAAGATCGATCCTATAATTCATTAAGATCTACTCATTATATTCAATGATCAGTCGTAGTTTGTTATATGAATTTGATTTTAATTTTTTAGCAAACGTATTATTACTCTAATGTTAACAAAATTTCAAATTTTGTTAAAACCATTATCGTAATCAGGTCATCTGTAGGCCACTTTGTTACAGAAGTAAAAGGTATTTGTAATGAATAGATACAGTGAAAAAAATACAGAATATTCGTGTTTCTTCTTTGTTCAGATAATTGATTCTTAAAAGAAAAATGTCCGTTGATAGAACTATACTATACTACTACTATATATTATTACTACTACTATATGTATTATTAACGGTTCGTTTAGCGTACTCGAATAACGTAAATCATACTAAGCCACCTTCTTATCGTTTCCTGTTGGTTGTATCCTTCCTTCTCCAGCTTATCGTGAGCTAATTTGATCGGAAGGTACAGACGATCGATCGAGGAGGCTTTGTACTACAGGAAAAGCGTGCAAATAGGCAAGCGTGTCGTTCCTCGTTTTATCGAACTCCTTGTATGCGTCGCCAGGCTGGAGTATGTCCACGATTTATCGACGCCATGACAGTAATATGTCATTTTACAATTACAACCGGGGGAACAATCTTTTAGAAAATCTTGTTCGATCTTGCAATGGCTTTCAGTTCACCTATACAGGGTGCACCATGTATTCCCTATATTTGTGATTATAGCAAACTCTAATAAATTGTAACAAATTATAAGGAATCATAACAAATTATAACAAGTCATAACGAACTATAATAAATTATAATAAATTATAACAGAATGTCACATGAAAAGATTTTATTTTTTATTTTCAACTGGTTTTATGACAATTTGGACGAAACCTTTTTTCTAAATTTTCATTTCAAATCATTTTAGAAACGAACGTGACGAACTGTCCCATCGATTTCTCCACGAGTGTACAGTAACTTATCACTTGAACTTTTCTTTTGTTCGTGGATACGTGCTTCATAATCTTTCATGGTTCTACTCGGAACACTGTCGAAGTTTTTATTGTCGAAGAAAATCGTTATTCGATAAAGTGTATAGATCTGAAAATTCGTAACACGTATGATAACAGCGATCAAATATTGTTCAGTTTATTGCCCCACTGATAATAAAATACCTTCGATGTATTTCTCTTAATGGTTTTATTATTGATGTACAGGCGATATTACAGGGTGCAAAGAGCAGATGCATTTTATATAAAATTTTGCATTAGACGACGGTTTTCTTTGGTCAATATGATAATAACGTAGGCACACGTTATTCAAAAACAACCATTGCATCATGCTAGCAATAAATAAGTTGAGTGGACACTATTATAATAAAAAACTAGAAACATTTTTATTAAAAATCACATCATTTACTCAATGTAATAAAACTTTGAAATGTCTTAATTTTGGTGTTATTATTAAACTATTATTATTTTGTAGTATTTCCTTAGTAAGAAAAACACAAAATTGGTACAATCTTCTATCTAAAGTGAACATTTTTGAATATACTTGCCATATTTTTTATATTACCATTCGAATTAAACTGTATTTATCCGTCAATATGGCCGCTTTTTTAGTGTCCGCCAAAACATTCTCTGATAGATTTTGCATGGTGACATTCACACTATCTCTGTGGCGGCTCCTTTGAAGAATGTTTCGACAAAGGTTGGCAATCGGTTACGCTAACACGCTGGTGACCGAAAGAGTACATGGATTCATCTTTCTTAGAACATGAAACTTAATAGTTTGAACAAGAACAGAGACAGAAACAGAGAAGAACGTCTAAAAAGAAAGTATATTTAAATATTCATAACACTTTTAGTAAATTAAATATTACTTATTATATTAAATATTGTATTAAATATTAGTAATGATTTAATTAAAGTATTAAGTAATATATATTATTAAGTAATGTATATTACTTAATACTTTAATTGAATCAGTTTAATTTATTAAATTAACCAGCTATGCCTGTAGTTCTCCCACCGATGCGCTCAGATGCTAGCGGACGTCTTTCATAATCAGTCAAGCTCACGGATATAGAATTCCATGTTGTAGTAGCGAACATTTTTCACAATTATCTCGGAAACCAGAGGTTTCCGTGTATTATCTATAGAAGAAAATTTCTCCAGAATCATGTCCTTAACAACATAGTAAAAAATCATTGAACTAGAAGAGTCTTGGCTTATAAATTTGATACTTCAATATTAGCGCGGAACTTAATTGAAAAACAGCTAGTCCAGCTAATACTAAAGTACCTTAAATTTCGCTCAGTTCTTCTAACCCTTTGCACTTGACAGGCGACTCACGGTTGCCATCTGATTTGATATAGAAAAACTATAAAATTCAATATTTGATGTGAAATTTTCTGTAATTACATTTAAGATATTAAAATAAAATAGTTCCAACCACTGATTTGTTGCTTATTTCTATTGAACCAGTTAACTGCGTTCGGCGAATACACACGTCGTCTTAAATGGTACTAATTGTTGTCAGTACATCCTCTGTATTACATAATGAAAATGATTACTGAAACTACTTTCAGTAATGAACTGTTATTAGAAATTATAAACTGCACCATTATATTTAGGAACTCAATGACTCGTTTCAGTTTTATTTTTCTAATATTTTGTTTAGAAGATTTATTGGATTGAAGAAATATTATAATTGAGAATACCGTCGCCGAAATAAACGCTGGTAGCGAACGTATTAAAGGATTTACTCATTTCTTCGTTTTTTTCTAAATCCGAAAGCCCTTGTTTTCATAGTGTCTGAACATGTTATGTAACAATTTCAAAAGCCAAAGCATTAATTTCCTCAATTTTTCTCAACGTAACCGCATTGCTTCTCCACTGTCCAGTTGAACAAACTGCAAAGAAACATTGCAAATAAAAAAGCTCCCAAAGTCCGCACGGCATTGCGGTCAAAGTGTTAACCCAGAAAACCCAGAACGAGTGCGATAATCTTTGGCCCGTTCGCGAAAAGTGCAGCCCGTCCGGCCTCGAACTTATCCCCCGGTTGCAGCCCCGGTGGAAACGCGCAGGAATTTATACGATCCAATATCCGCCGGCGCAATATATCACGGACAGTTCGAAGCAGAGGCGGGCCGGCTCGTCTGTGGACGTGGTACGGTGCGCCGCGCCGGTGTACACACGGGGCACACGTACGAGAAATGACACGCGAGCATAAAACGGCTTTGCGCCGATAGCGGCGCGTTTGATGTGCCTTCGTTCCGACTACCTCCGGCAAAAAATCGTGAAACACCACCGTCTAGGTGTCGTACGTCATGCCGCGCCGTGTCGATCCGGCAACGCGAGCCTTACCTCCGACCTCTCTCGATTTCGCGTCCCCACCCCTGCCCTACCCCACCGCGATCTGTTTCGCGTTTATCTCGATTACCAGCGAGCCTCGACGTTCCGCGTTCGAGAAAGAGGGCGGGAGGGAGAGGGAGAGGGAATTCGATGATAGGTGGAAAGAACATTTATAGTTTAACGATACCAGGTCTTGGAAAGAATCGAACGTTCTTGGCGATTTATCTGTTCGCACGCAATCCTATGTTTTTATTGGCTGCTTTGTTTATAATCGAACTGCAGTGAGACCTGGTTGAACGGTGGCTCGGTGAAACTTTCTTTTTGTTTCGAATTCTATACTTTTCGGGAATTAGAGGCTTCCTTCGATCTTTGTATTTTTCTACGAGTAGTTTTGACGGTTCTTTCTCGAATTCTATATTTTTATTGAATTAATTGTTGGTTATTTTTCGAATTCTGTATTTCTGTAGAATTAGCTAGAGGGGTGTTTTGATTCTATATTTTTCTACAATTCACTGTTGGTTATTTTTGAAGTTCTATATTTGTCTAGAATTAGTTAACGGTTTTTTCTCAAATTTTATATTGTTCAAGAATTAACTGATGGTTATCTTCCAAATTCTATATTTTCCCAAAATTCGTTACCGGTTTTTCCTCGAATTCTATATTTTTCTAGAATTACCTAGCGTTCTCTTATGAATTCTATATTCTTCACTGATTTACGTTCGCGCAGTTTCACAAACCGTTATACTGATACAATACCGGGTATTATTATTCTTTTTTATTCCCGTGTCAGCTATCCTCGCGTGTTAAGATGCTCCTATGGCAAGAAGTTCGAAGTAAAGTTAAACACGCGAAGCGTCTCAATTGTTTGTGAGGGTTATATCGAGCTTACGATTTTGTAAATATGATTTTTTTTTCAGTACTTTGCACCTGTGTGCTCGGAATGGGAAGCGAAGATACACGATCAGACCGATAAGTTACTTTTTATGTGGATTATAGAAGTGGCACTCGGTTTATATCGTTGTGATACTATTATCGGAACCATATAATAATGGATCATGTTTATTGCTGTCTAATAGTTCCTTTATTGCATTTCTAATCTCCTTATAAAGTAGCACGTCTTCTTGGTTATCTCTAATGTTTACAGAAATAGGTTTCAAGTTTCTGCGAATGGAAATTGTTGAATGGTGGATATCTGTATTCAATAAAGGGTTATTATCGAGTTATATTATCTATTAGCGCATTGGCACACGCGTGGCTTCGCAGGTTTCCATTGAAATTGCACGTGTTTACGGCGACAACTTCTCTGTGTTAGATAATTAGTATTTTTATACAAATTCTAACAGAAGAAGACAAGATATTCTTCATTTTTTACTTAAAACAACTTGTTAGAATAAGAGATTTATTTAAATCTTCACGTTTCATTGTTGTACAGTGAATACACATCCCGAATTAATTCTCAATTCATTTTTATAAATCAAATGAAGCATTATGTACTCTAATGATTGGGATAAAACAACTATTTTCAATAAAAATTCATTTTGTGTTAAAAAAATTATTAATTAAGCTTACGTAAATGATTGATTGTAGAATTAAAAAGACGAATAATTGCGTGTTCCTCATTTTACAGTGAATTTCTCGAAAGAGAAATTTCCTTAAGATTGCGCAAACTCAAATGGAAATGGGATATTTCGGGTGACGAAACTCTTTTTATCAGTTACGCTGTCATTTTTTTCATGAGAACGTTCGGTACCCGATACGAATGTGTGGACTCTGGTCATCGTATCGGTAGTCCACATTTTCTCAGAAAGGTGTAGTCTAAATAAAGTCGGTATCGATACGGTAGCACGGATGCACGATCAGTGAATCAGCGTAGACGTGATAAGAGGCGATAAACGGAGTCACCCGATATCGATAGCAAATTTAATGACAAAGGCGTGGTGCCCCTCTCGGTGAGCAGAGGCTGCCGCCGTTCGTAGGAAAGTTTATCGTCGATCCAACGAAACGAAATAAAAAAAATTGACGGAAAGCAAAGAATTATCGAAAAAATAAAGCCAGCAATTGCACAGTGTGCAATTTTAGTACTTGACTCTTCGTTTCCTGTTTTATGTACTGCTTTAAGTTGCATACTAACGATCAAAAATGTGATTAGTTCATATGTATGTGATAGGAACATTTGACATGAGAAATAAAAATATTTACTCCACTCTGAAACCAAAAGTTTCTAAAAAGCTATTACCTATAATAAGTTAAGAGACCAAGCTATATTACAGTATCAATCTCTTCTTTGAACTGTTACTTTAACCCTTTGTGGTTGTATTAATTTTATGTAAAAATGAAGCATATGACCTGTTTCTAAATTTTTTATTTTAATACAATAATAGATCTTTATTTCACATCAATTATTTTAATAATAAATATTTCAATTCTTTAACCCTTTTCACTTGAAAGTTGTTCATTAGAAATATTCAATATTTACTGATGAGATATAGATAATTTAGACATATCAAATCAAGTGACGAAAGTGCAAAGGGTTAATTTCTATTTAGAATTTGTTTTTTTTAACAACGGAGGTAACTTGCGATCAATCCATTACTTTTCATCGGATTATAAGCAAAGGCGGTGACAGTAATGACCTTGGTACATTGCGTACCATGCAAAGCTAAGTCACTGTGAAAATGCGTGCATCTCTTTTATTTTTTAAATAAAGATAAACGAAGCTTTTTTTAAATCAATTATAATGTATTGATAGAGAATTAATAGATAATGAAGGAGAATATATTTTAGATTAACACTATACCTACCAGTCGGGTCAAAATGTTTCATTCTTGATATTCTCTTTTCGCAATTATTAAAAAGATAACAGATGGTTGTCGGAGAATTTATAAAATCAATTGATTCAGCAACACGCTAACTAAACTGTAAATCAATTCAAGTCTCAGTAGATGCACTGTCGGAGTTTCTAAAGAGAAATTTCAAAAAGTCTGCTAAGTAATGCTCGGTAGTTTTAGAATAAAAACAGTTATGTTTATCTCTATATTTAAAAATACCGGAAGTATAAAAACCGCGTTATTCCTGGAATGAGCCAATACATACTAAATAAACATTTGCTTGCCGGAATGAATGATCAAGCAATGATCCACAGTGTTGCAGGCGCGGCACTCATCTTAAGAATAACAAACTCGCTTAATTGATCCCGGTGCGAAGCAATCGAGAGGCCCTAATTTATCATCGTTCCGTGTGTATACACAAGCGTTCGTAAATCATGAACGAGGGCTGGGGACGCTGAGAGGGTGGGAACGAGGGTAAATCGTGAAGAACTCACGGGTAAGCTGTCGATTTGACGGCTATGTGGGATTATTTACGTGTCTCTCGAGAGCGACCCTTTTACCGGAAGTGGACAAATTTTCATGGTACCTCTTGTAAGGTACCTCTCAAATAGAATTTGTAAGGACTTCTCCTCCACGGATTTAGAAAACTTGGGACACTCTTCAGAATTCATTTGAGTGACACTGTTAAGGTGGTGTAAAACTTTGTACGTTTTTCTATAAAGACACCAAGCTTTAACGCTGAAACTACCGGACGTGCCGAATCGACTCATTTTCGAATTTTTAGTTTGCAAGTATTTCAATGTTGACAAGATTCTTGCGAAAAATTGGAAAATGAATTTGTGTACTTGTACAGATGCAATAATAAGGGACTTATCAAATTTTGGGAAATATATTGTTCTAATTTTTATAAAAACTTAGAAGTAAGTCACTCCAATTGCTCGGTAGTTTTAGTGTTAAACAATTATTTATTCGACTTATTTATTATTCAATATTCTTTCGGGATCCTTCATTGAAAATTTGTTTTTATTCAACCTGTAAAGATCTTTGCAATTTATTCAGTGGACATTTGGAGAATTATTTTATTGTGGTTTGAGTGATTCTATGTTGTTTTTTCTGTAAACAGCACTTCAATTTTCATTTATAATTCTTGTGAATATTTTCTTCTGAGTTTTTTAATTGTAATATTTGTGTACAATGTTTTAGCTAATAGGTTTAGAAATACTTTCAGTTATACGTAAAAGGAATCGAAATTTTATTTTTAACGTAAAATGTTCACGAAATAGGTAACATTTGTTTATTAATACTCGATGATATGCGAAAAAGGTATTGGTACATCTCCGGAATACAATGTGTTGAATGCACAAAGCTTCCGATAATTTTATCGAAGATCAAAGAGATCGTTAAAGTGATCGCAAATACTCGGCTCATGAAAAAAGCACGATTTTACCATTACTTCAGTTGTTATCGCAATCTGAACTGAAGATAAACATACTGCAATGAGTGAAATTGATAAACGGTCGAAGTCAAACAGGAAAGTCTTTGAAATGAGAAGATACTCGAACGGAAAAAACATTAGTATGTACGTAACTATGTTTCTTCATTCATTATTATCGTTTATTTTCTTCCGCCTCGATGGTGTATATATTTCTCAATTTAATTACTTACTGATTTACTTGTGCACCGCATTCTTTTATGCATGAAATATAAGTATAGATAACCGAAATGTGATAGATAATGAGTGGAATCTCATTTTACGTAATAATGTAATTTTCGGAGAGATAGTGTTTAAAAGTAAACAAGTAGAGTATAAAATGAACGAATACAAAATTATTAAATATATTCATTAATTATTCTTGTAAATTATACAAAAAATGAAAAGCGAGTTAGTTTTACTGGTTGGTCCTTTTATTGTTAGTATTAACAGGTTTACTCTCAAATTAACCCCTTAGCGTATTTACCATCATTAAGTTCGTGTACCATTTTACTATCGACGATTTTGAAGATAAAGAAATTTTTCATTCCACTATAAGTACTTTACTTTGAAAATAATAAATTGATAATAGTAAAATAATGTTCTGTTTTGATCCGTGGACAATGAGCAACATGATTTTTATTAAATTAACCCCTTGCCCTATGATTTCTTTATCAACTATAATACAACCTCTTCGTCATTAATAATTTAATGAAACAAAAGAAAATTTCTGGACACACTTTGTGTCTATGTTTGCTCTAAAGTATAATTATTTATAACAGAAAAACAATATTCGATCTGCTTTCAAAAGAATTCAGTAATATTTATGTTTGTTAAATGCCGTTTGAAATCTTCACCACGAGTCTCACTCGTGATTGTATAAGGGATTAATATTCATTAAAATCCCAAACAGTTGAAACAATTTTCATAACAAAATGGAAACAGGAAAATCAAAATTTTTCATATTGCTCTGTTAACCTTCTCCGAATGCAGGTGACATAGTAGTCAAAGTGTTAATCAGGATAGTCCATGGTGGTCGAGGGTATTTCGAATTTCGTCAAGATGTAAAACTCTTCCGAGGAGAGATACAAAATTTCTCATTGGCGACACTTGTGGGTTGTCGGAGCCCACGAGTGTTACATTCGTGACATTTTACGAAGTGGCCACACAGGCATCATGCGAACGAAGCATACGACACCCCGAGCAAGGAGAGCAGAAGCAGTGGGCGTCTGTTCTACCATTGAGACTAAACAGACGATATCTCCAGTAAACGCTTCGAAAGAGAAACAAGAAAAGGGCGCATGGCTCGGTAGAATAGCTTTGACAGCTCCTCGGGTGTCGTGTGGAATCCGGGAAAAATTATTACCTCGCCTCCACCGTCTTATCTATTGAACTTCCAACGCTGAGGCTTTGGGCGTTCGATCTTTTTTCGGATTTTCTTTCGATTCGAATGAAGGCTTTGTGATTAGTAAGCCTTTGCACTCGAAAGTTTTATCGCCACATACAATCATAATTTTCTATGACGATGTGAATGAAATGATGATTAACGCTAAAACTACCGAGAAATTCAATTGGCTTTTTGAAATCCCTCTATTGTGCATCTATTGAAGCTTTAATTGATTTACTTATTTAATTGATTTATTAATTTCTTAGAAAATCATATGTTTTTAATCATTGCAAAAAGAAGAAATTATGTCTTTTTTGTAAGTTTTATTGTTAAATTTTTGGTTGTATTAACCCGTTGCCCTATGATTTCTTTGTTAACCGTGATCGATACAACTACTTTGTCTTTAATAATTTATTAAGGACAAGAAAAATGTTAATGCTCATAAACCTTGATCGAACACACAGTTGCTATGAAATGTTAGTAACAATTAATTTTAAATAACAAATTGTATAGAATTATCATTTAGGCTAATAGAAATTCAAGAAATTTACTAAAATTACTTCGTTGAATACAATGTTTCATCATACGAGAATTTTTATAGATGCTTATTTGATAGTCAAAGCATTTGTCGAATTTATGAGAAGCAGAATTTCAATGGCTCTATGAGGTATGAAACTTTATTATACGTATAATTAAAAACTATAGTTCCAATCATAAGAGTGTCGACTACAAGAGAATATCACCTGTTTCCTGTATACATATACCAGCGTTTTTTAAAGCCTAGTGACATCTTTACCTGACATTAGAAATTGGCTTAACTTGAAAGCTACAAACGAGGGTAGAATCTTAAACGGTGAATTCAAATCCCTCTGACCACAAGCTTAAGTCATTGTATTTCGAGAAATAAATCCGGTTTCCATTATAACCTTGTGAAACATGCAGCTTGTAAAACAGTAATGCATAGTCTTTTAAAAGCATTAAAAAACTATGCAAGAACTTTTTTAAAGGAAACAACAAGCAAATTATTACGTTTGGATTTAAAGGAGTATTAAAAATTGTAGAATGTCTGAAAGAAGTGTCAAAAAGTAACTAAGGATTAAAAGCAACATTTATTGTTATTAATTATTGTACTTTTTTAAATGTAAATCAGTGAGAACTTTGGATTTGAGTTTCAAATATCAATTTGACTGTATCTGGTTGAATTTTTGTAGAATTTATTCACAAAATGGCATTAAGATTTTTGTTCAAAAAAGGGTTTCTGTAACTTGTTTATTTTCATCAAAGAAAAATGTTATAAATTTTATATCATTACCATATAGCATTCGCAATGACGAAGAAATGAAAAGTTTCCCTTCTCTAATAGTGAGAATAATTTGGAATTGCATCGAGTTGGGAACCACTGTTCGAAGGCGTAAGAATTGACATCGGTCTTAAAGTTTAATAGCGGCCAATAAAATTTGATTAACCCAATTTTTGTGTGGGTCAGGTAGGTAAATATTCAAACTGCGCCCATTATTTTTCAGGAATGGTACAGCATGTCGATGGGGTAGCTAAACGCTATTCAATGCTTAATATAATATATAAGAGAATATTAAGAAAGGTATCGTCAGTTGGTTAAATATGTGGGAACTCTTACCGATTTATTTATTTAGTGCTACAAGAGAAACATAATTCGTGTACCTTATAGTTATAGTTAACTGGAGATTTTGAATTAGAGGGATGAAATAAAAAATCTTTCTTCGAAATTCATATTTTCGAGAACCGCTTGAACAGTTAAATTTGTTGTTAAAGAATACTCAATCTCTGTTTAATCATTTATTCTCAAGATGAATCATTTTCAAGATATTAAGAAAATTATGATTTTCATATTCCACTTTGGAGGTTATGTTCACCCGTATCTATGGCTGCTCGCAGATACAACAAAATACATATCAAATATTTTTCTATAAACTCTCCGACATACAAACTTCATTAAAATCAATTTTCTTATATCGCAATTATTGATATCTTAATGATTTAAAAGACAAATAGTTTCAATATTATACTAAATCTATGAATCAACCGAACAAAGGTCTATTGTGGCAATTTTTATAAGGATTACATATTAAACATATTAAACACTCGGTACTTCTACTGTTAAAATAAAAATTCAATACAACATCATCAATGAATGAGCGAAGCCTCTTGCATTCTTCATATGCTAGAAGTAAGAAGCTTCAATTTTTTATTCACTAAAAAAGAATTCGGTCACGAAGCCGGACAACAGGGAAAGGCCATCTTGTTTAAAACATGGTACATTCGAAAGGCATTTCGGGAGGCGATTTATTTTCTATAGCTAGTGCACTAACACGCAAAAACATAGGTAGGGCCACTGGAATATTTTCACCGGTGTGGTAGTTCCGATCGGTAATGCCTTCGGTATGTTGCTAGGTAGGACGGGTTTTTACACTGTAATCCGCAAACAATGGTTTATGTATTTATGTTTATTATTTTTACGACTGTCCAGTAGGGGTAACGGGCTACCCAACGAAACTGCCCAGCTAGGATTTAATATTGGCCCCTTTTCCCACCGATCGTATTGCCGGCACGAGAGTCGACGGTGCAGGCCAAACTTTCCGTTCCTGCCGAACGTTTTGACCATTTCCCATTCACGTTTTTTAATGTTCCTTGACTCTACAAACAACATGTTTTTGTAGCTTTCTAACATAGTCAACAAGGATGTGATCCTATATATATATATTTTTATTTATTTTTTTATTTAAGGTAAAATCACCAATAGTTGACCAGTTAAAAAAAAAATATTCTATGTGAATGACAGTAAACACTTGCTCCTTCATTAAATAGACAGCCTCTATGCGTGAAAATACTGTTTGAACTTCTTACATTACGTAACAAAGCGAACTTTTTTAGAATAGTTATATTATCCAAATTTGATAGACATTTTTGAAAATTCAATACTCGCGTTAGAAGTTGACCATCCTTTAAAACGATATGTTAGTTAGCAGTTGGCTACTTATAGTAAAACCGAAGACACTAAAGGTGATTTCTTTAATATCGTTTATCTGCAGCGATTATGAGAAATTACAAGCGAAGGGATAAATACAAATGAAAAGAAGTTAATTCCATGTTGAAAATCGGAGGCATACAACGAACGTAAATGAAATAGGTTTTTTGTTTTTACGATAAATAATTTCATTCAGGTAAAAGTGTTTCGGAATTGGCTTGGTAGATGCTGCAACGTATGTATCGTGTCTTTATCGAGAGATTATTACTTTTAAAAGCTGTATTTTTTACGTTCTCCTGAAAAATGGTCAACTACTGATACCAGGTCAATTGCTGGTGCCTTTACCTTAATACGTTGACCGCTGGGGGCATTTTCAGCGTTTTGTATATCACTTTTTTGTAACTGAAGCAAGCAAGATTTAATTAATTATCGATAATTTGGTATCATGATTCTTAAATTACACTGTCAAAATTAAGTGAAAATGTAGAATAAACTTTTTTCTGGGGGATTTTGCTTAAAATTGGAGGTATGGTACTAAAAGGTGATTTTAGGTTTTAATTAAGAAATCATTAAATTAAATAAAATAATTTAATTAGTATCAATTTTAATTACGAATTAGTGAACAACTGCTTATTAAATGTTGAAACATCAGACTTTATATACTTAAAAGTAGGAAGATTTGACTTACGTTACTTTTCTAATAAAATATCGAAATTTTTTAATGAATACGTAAGAAACTATAAGAAATCGCGAAATAAGATATTAGAAAAAGTTGTTTAGGATCATGTCCTTAAGAACATATACGAAGATTACTGGAAATATTCACTATATTTATTTATAAGAAAAAAATATATATTATATATAATTATCTATAATCATGTATATTTATGCACAATAAAACGCAGAAATTTCTGCTATTTATGAATCAGGCAAAATTCGAAAAATCACGATTTCCCATAACGTGGACTCATACAATGTATAAAGGATTAACCGGGTTATACTAGGGTCTACTAACAGTGCAATAATTAACAGATATTTTTCTACCTCAAGAAAATGCCTGGCTTGTAGCGGATAATCGAACTTAAGCTTCGGTTATTAGATATTGTTGAGGCTGAATGGCTGATCATAAATGTGATTTTGTATGAATCTACCACTTAATAAACTAGTGAATCCATTCGGGTGGAAAAGGTTGCGTACTGATCCATAATGGGCACGTCCCTCCAAAATAGAAATTGCATGTTTATATTTCATTATGAATTTATATACGTTTGTCTAAAATCTGCTGCGTTTTCTATTATACGCTGTACAAGCTAGGAATGACAATGCATGTAATCAAGGTTATAGTTATATTTAGTCATATACCTGCGTATATACCTGTATATTGTATAATAGCGGTCGTTAAACTACCGACCGCGGACCACAGGGGCTGCAAAGTCCTTTCTTGAGGATCGCGAGCCATAGAAATGTAAGTGATTAACTCGCTTCCGGGTGTGATCCTCATCTGCGGAAGTATCAAATTCTCATTTTGTGTACTAAGCATACACCTTTTATGTACAACGCATAAATAACACAAAATTACGGTCACTAGCAATAAACACTAAAAATATTTAAATTACCAGTCATTATGAATAATGTATATTATATTGATTTCAAATAACTGTTATAAGTAATGAGAAATTTCATTGGTTACGCTGTGTGATTACAAGTGATCAAAGTATTTTTGGTTATATTATTACTTTTAAAGTTTCAAATGTTTGACTTTAAAGTTTGTCTCTTGAAAATTATTGTGCTTATTTTTGGCATTTACTGACAACTTTATCGATGACCGTCAAATTAAATTTTTAATCGAAGACTTTTTTCGAACAAATTTGGAAAATTATTGTTATTGTGTGTTCAATAGTTCTAGAGTTAAAAATTTAACTGCGTCTGACGAGTAAGCATGTCATTTTAAAGCTTGAAATGATACTAATTCTTTCAACGATGAATTCTTATGTAATTCTTCTTTGTTTCGGATTTTCATTAAAATATATCCTAACTGAAACTAAATTCCACAGTTAACAGATTAATCGGTTATCGTGTCTCGAATCAACAGTGCTCAAGAAATCGGTCAATCCGATCGCAAGAAATTTTCCTGTACGAAAACACCGTTCAACCTAGTAACCCAAAAATCCGCAGATCCCTAGCGCGGAGTAGAAAAAAGAAATCCGTCGAGCCATCTAAGGAGGTAGTACTCGTTCTCTCGTTCAGTAATAAAATCATAAAATGGTCGGTACTGTAATCCGGGTAGGCTGCGAGGATACTTACATCGGCTCGTGCCGCACCCGCTTCCGCTTGGTCTCTTGGAAGTCAACGGTTTAAGGAACAACAACGTGAAACGAGACGAGTAACAGAGAGATACAGACAGAGAGAGGGTGGCGGAAGGAAAGAGAGGGAGGGAAAGGCGGATGAAAACGGAGGAGACGAAAGGAGAGCGAAAGAGGAGAAGAAAATGACTTCAGGATTTCCGGGGCGACCTAGACAAATTTGATTTTGCTCGGCGAGCCCCGTTGATTTTCATGGAAACTCCGCTGCTAAGACAATATCCAATATTTTACGGGCAAACATCTCTTTCGACACGTCTCGCTGACGGGGAATCCCCCGCTTGTGTGAAACGGTGCCAATCCGCTCGCGACACGTAGGTGTATGCCCATTCCACCGGAATTCGCGACAGGTGAGGCGTTTATTCGCCACTGATCACCGACCAATGATTCAGGCATTTTTGATACAGTAGGATCCCCCATAACGCGATTAAAAAGTTCCGCGTTATAGGGACTTCAGTGTTTACAAATTTCGTGTCAAATTCCACAGACGCCGTTTGGATACTGATTCAACTTCTGTTTGTATTATTTTCGTATGAAGAGTCTGATTTTCATAGTTATTTTTTAGCAAATTTTTAATCGTACTGGGTCCTACTGTATTTTAATATTTTTTGACACTTTGACAGTTTCGACGTTTTTTGAGATTAAGTTAATGGGAGATTACACGTATATTGAAGAAAGAAACCAGTTCATTTTAATATTTCATATGGTGCGTTATGGAATGGTTGACATTGAGTGTTATACTTTGTAACTTTGTTATACCATGAGCGCAAAGGGTGAAATATGCGATTTTAATGTGAATAAGTTCGATTGGAATCGGAATTTAATTATAATTTACTGGAAAGAGGTAAGCGTAACGAAGAAGAAGCAACTTTTGGTTAACTGAATACGATTATTTTACTTTTCTATAAAAGTGATAGCACAAAAAAATATGCGAATGTAAGTATTTATGTTACGACTGAATATTTATGGATCACCATCCAATAATTCAAACATGTGTGGAATGATAATTATATAAATAATATAAATTATGCGAATAAAAACTATATGAATAATATCAAAAATTCAGAACTTAGTGCTTTTTGCAATGTTTCTTTATTAGGTAATCAACTGTATGTGGACATTTCTTTCCAAGGATTAGTATTATTTATTCGAAGAAAAGGGAATTGACAAATGTGTTGTTAATTGTTAAACAGCATAGCCTATTAATTAAATGGTCTACTAATATATTTCATCTGTTGGAATATTAGACAAACTGTTCGATGTTCCCTACAAGTGGAATTCATGTGTGGTCCAAATAAATTACGAGACAATCTCTTTTAATTAGTGAGACCCGAAGAAGGATCGTTGCCACTAAAAAGAAATCTGCAGAGAAACAGACAGTATTCAGGACGGTGGTACACGAGGCCGTTTTTTTGGTGCTTTCTACCGTAATTCGATTCCTGTGACTAGGGACGTCTGCATTGGGAACTGCTAACCAAAGAAATTTGAAAATATCACTTGTTTCAGGTTCCCGAACCCTGGCGCCATTTGAAAAATGTGTACAGACTTTATTTTACCGAGTTAATATAAGGTTACGAGATATCTCACACATAATGGAAAATATTTGTCAGTTTAATAAATTAGGGTGCTCTAGAAAATACGTCACAGATTCTAATCAATTATTATATTTCATTAATCTTATAATAATAAACATTAACCAAAGACCATATACAACAATAGAATTGGTTTAGATAATTGTCTGATAAAAGATTACACTTATCTTATTTCAATTATCGTAACATTTTACTATATAATAGAACCGAATTTATTACCGTTATCGTGAAATATAATTAAATATTGCAAAAAATACAATTACAAACTTTGACTCCATACTGTTTCATTGAACTATTTGTTTATCGTTATTAGATAAAATCAATTTGAAAAACATATAGAAACATCAGTGTTTAAAAAGAATGATTTAAAAAATGGTACCAGAATCAGCTTCGCAGGCGTGCATCGCTGCACCCGAAATTAAGAACGACAAGAAGCTAGCATCCCGTTTACATCCCTCGAGATAAACTTTTCAGTCCACCACGAGAACGGTGATTAGCCACGAAAGTTATATTACAAACAGCTTGTCATCCCTTGGCGCAGATATTTGAGAGCCTCGAGTGTTCCACGGCTTCAAGAGAAGCTGTGAAGAAGTGGATGCTCAGGAACGGGAGAAGCGCGCCTGCGGAGTCACGCTGTCTAGCTTTTTTTCCTTTTAACAGAGACGATTTTCAAATACTCCGTTCAATTTGTTGTTTTATTTTTATACTTTAACCCTTTACACTGGATTTATTTTCAATGTTGTTGGGTGTGAACTTGTATTTATCTTTAGGGAAATGAATTAAAGCAATTTACAGCGGTAAAATTCGAGGTTTTATGTTCATTTTATTTATTGTCATTATAATAAGATTGAATTTTTACAATCTTTTAAAGCGTGGTACCTTTTAAAACAATTTCCAACGTGACGTACGTGTTTTAGAGTGAATTAGTGTTGTCGGCACGACATACGAGTGCAAAGGGTTAACACTTAGACAACAGCCTAGGAAAACTACAACTGTAATTTTTTAGAGTTGCGCAGTGTAGTATGAATGATGAATTGTTTAACATTAGAGATACGGAGTATTTAATACGATACATATGTAATTTCTGTAAAAATTGTAACAATAGATTATTTACAGTTTCTGCGGATATTCATTATTGTATTCAAGCGAAACTGCTTATTTTCACAATCATTTTGAATATTCGATGTTTTAAAGATATCAATAATTGCGAAATAAGAAAATTGAAACCAGTCATTCTGACTAGTTACGGTAGCTCTAGTGTTACTAAATATATAATACATAAATACATATATAACATACGAATAACATACGACAGACAATCATAAATCGATAAAATGCAAAACACGCGAAATTCACTCGCAACACAGTACATCGAGTGCATTTTTATTCGTCCAAACACCTTCTTCATTAACTCTAATTGAACTCATTCAACAGGATGACTGGGAATTTTGTTCTGTAGAAGCAAGAAATTTGTAGTATTTTTACAATTATCATGTCACCAGTCAGAATTTGCTGTATCGGAAGTCCCGTCTTTCGTTACATGAGTAAACGATGTGATTACTACGAAAAGCTTATCGTTATTGAAGCATTGCTTAACGGTACCTTTCCACTGTGGGGGAAAATCAAGTAGGAAAAGATATAATTATAACATGTAACTCATTGTTGAACAAAGGAGTTGAGTTTCCAAGAAATCGTACGAACGCAATGGAAAAATTCGTAACGTACATAAAATATTTTCAAAATAACACACAAGTGTTTAACATTTAGTGTATCAACAAGTTCAATAAAGTCTAATGAATATTTTATTTCATAAATTTTCGTGCAGCTTAACACAACAAAAATTCCTTTTTGGTTCTCTTTTTCTTTTCTTTTTGATTTTCATTGTACAACGAAACCGTCATTATTACTGCTCATACCGTCAAAGTAGTCTATCTAAAAATATCCAACCAATTATGAAAGGAGCACGTAATTAAACATCGAATCAAACCGTTTGATATTTGTTAGTAGACTTAACGAGATACTGGAGGGACGAGGATACACGTTTGATCAAGAAAGAGAGAATGAGAGAGGGAGAGAGAGGGAGAGAGAGAAAGAGTAATGACGAGGGCGTACAAAGACGTTCAGGGATGACGAGGCTCAGGAAGGGGGTGCAGAGGCAAGCAAGGGGATGTGTCTGGCTGATGGAGCCTGAAACTGAATTAACCATCCCCGCCCGAGGCTCGTGATCTCGTCGCAACCTCATCTCGGCGACCATTATATTTGTCTTTGTATGCTAAACATTTTGCGGAATTATACAAGGCAAGTTTTGAAGTATTCTTTGTCCATCTTTTCCCCCACCCCGTCCTCTTTCCTCGGCTATCGAAGAACCGTTTACCCACGTGTAATAACAATGGAAATAATGACGTTATTACGGTGTAAACGAAAATGAGATTAATAATATTATAGGGGATATTATTTGTATTATTAAATGTACGGTAGTTTGTCAGATCTAATGTCTATTATTCGAAAACTTTAACTGTTGCAACGGTGAAATGTACTGTTAATCTTCCGAGAAGAAAAGAGTTATGATTCTGAACAATTATCTTATATTTCTAGTTACGTGTTCATTGTTTATTTACGTCACTGTGGAATTGATATTATTTTATGCGAGTAAATTGTGAATTTTATATATTTATAGTGTACGTGAATATTTACACCTTACTGTTTTCTAAAAGAGAAGGGTTCTATAAATTTTCGGTAGAGTTATTGAGCCCTTGCTTTATAATTTAACTTCGCAGTTGCATTCGTTAGAACTGTTTATCGTTAATAATGCAGTAGTAATTAAAAAATTCCATGCTCTTTCTGCGTCTAGATGTACACTAAATTATAGAAATTGCTAACAAGAAATATGTTTCATTTGAATTCAGAACAATTGAATGACATTTATATTTGTTACACCATATTAGAAATCTTCTCGAGTCTGACACATATTGTAAGACAAGGGGTTAATGAAACTTGTATTAATTGTTATTAAAAAAATTTGTATCTTATCCGGAAACTTACAGAAAATCTATAAATTGTTGTGATTACAATGCTCGTTTAAATTAAAACAGATTTAAATGAATCATTGAAACATTCGTAACATGTTAATATAATAATTTCGAGTATAATTTCACTACTATAACATTATACTTTCAATATTATATTCAATATTCCAACGCGTTCAATATAGGATAAGAAACATTGCAAATCTACCGAATCTCGTAGGTATTCGTACAGGTTTCGAAGATAAAAAATGAGTCTTTAATCAGTTAAAGGACAAGGCGATTCGCTAAAATTTGTGGTACTACCTATCGACGGTTCTGTTCTTTTACAATGGCGGCGACCGCCATAAAGGGGGAGAGCTCGGGGAATTGTAGGATGCGTGTGTTTGACTGTAAATCAAAAGATTCGTTCTAATCTTGCGAATACGTCGACGAGTTTGTTCGACGGTGTCACGCTGTCTGCACCGTCATAAATCGATAAGCACGTTACCACGTATTCTTATCGATAACGGCGTATTTACCGCGGCCGCGCTAGATGCGCGCCTTCGTTTCTTGCTCGGATAATATTGCGAATTGGAAAAATCTCTAAACAATAGCAGATTTCACAAATAGTCTATTATAAGCAATATCATCGTGATTATATAATATTTGCACGTAACAGTGATAATGATTATCTGATTTTTCTGATGACCGTTACAACTCTTCGTTTCTATATATTCCTATTTCACGTTGCACAATACGCTAACGTATTGTTAAATGTTCTTTCTGTAAATTGTTTAACCCTTTGCACTCGACTGTTTTTTCGTGGAAACATTCAACAGTTTCTGATAAGATATAGACGAGATTTTTTGAGATTAAGTTAATGGGAGATTACAGGTACAATGAAGAACAAAATTAGTTTATTTGAATATTTCATATGTGGCGTTATCAAAAGGTTGATATTAGGTATCAAATTTTGTAACTTTGGTATATCCCGAGTGCAAAGGGTTATATATACAATTTGTGTAATGAAAATTAATGTTATTGTGAGAAAGGCTGGTTTTAGTAGGTGTTAATGTAAATAAGTTCGATTGGAATCATGAACGTGTTTTAATTCCGACACGTTAATTATAATTTATTGGAAAGTCGTAGTTGTAATGAACAAGAAGCAACTTTGGTTAATTGAAATTCAATTATTTCAGTTTTCCGCAAAATTGATAACGTAAGAAAATATTCAATATATCTGAATGTAAGTATTTATTTTACGACTGAACATTTATTACTTTGATAGGTTAATAAGATTGGGGAAAGGCTTAATTTAGTATATACGGAGTCTGTTAAATAACGATTTCTGTAGAAACCTCGAAACTCGAATATGCCGTAAAATTGGCAAACATTGGAAATAATGTATTATTTTCTGAGATAACATTTGTCAATTTGTTCCGCTTATTAATAAAACAAACCGTATGAACTTTTTGTGTTCCGTGTCACGAACGTGGAAATATGTACATACATTGTTCATGAAACGAAGAATGAATTAACACTAGTGAAAAAATTGAGCATACGAATGAATAAATATAAATTTAAATTATTTTCAATGTAAAATAAAGTATAATATTTCAAGAGATATTCTAGAATAGTATAAAGTAATTGAAATATATGATAAACCCCTACTTTAAATAATTAATAATATATCGGTTTCGACTGAAACAGTTATGAAGAACTGAAATAAATCACAATTTTATTTGGTGCATCGGTTCTGAGCTATATCAGTTTCGGTTTCGTTCTTCAGAACCGATATTATATCGGTTATTACCTATAACTGTTATCCTTAGCTTTATGAAACAGTTCTGAAGAATCAAAATGAAGAACCGTAATGGAGAGCCGAAAAAGAATGTTCAGAACGTTTCTTTATTACAAAGTAATTAATGATGATATATACATTTATACATGTAAAGATATATATAAAAATGTACATAAAACACTTACCTAATACTTATACAAATATATATAAAATATGTACTAGATACTTGGTATATATAAAAATATTTAACAATTATTCTAATATATGTATATTTTAACACCTGCTCAGTCTCTAGAACTTAATCTACTGGTACGAAAAACTGAAACCAATACGTTGAATAACAATTATGACTTACTTCGATTCTTCATAACTGTTTCAAGAACTGAAACCGATATCACAACTGTTTTCAATTCATGTGTGATAGTGTTACTGTACATACCTACACTAACAAACACAATCACAATAAATTATAACTGCAGTATTAATTGCTTAATAGTGTACAAATTTCACTTCATAATAAAAACTAAAATAATACTAAATAATTAACACCAGAACTACTGCACTAGTTAAATTAACGGGTTTCAATTCCTTATTTCGCAATTATTGCGATGTTAAAAGTGTTAAATATCCGAAATTATGTTTAAAATAAATAGTTCCACTTGAATACAATTAAACGCTCATTGGTTCTAGCGTTAAAATCTATAGAAAAAGGTTCCTATGGTACCATAAAGAATTAACCTATTACGGACGAAGGTTTTTTAAAGTATCCAAAACCTTTAGCGGATTAAACTGAATTATACGTCGAATGCTTAACACGTACGTCGCACGATTTCATAGAGCAGAATACACAAAATGGAGCAAATGTAATATTAAATCATTGGATTAAATGGAGTTATTATCATTGTACGTTCATCTAGCTGAATGTCACCGCATTAGGTAGCATTATTTATAACATCCAAAATATTTTCAAATAATAATTAAATCATTCCTTTGCAATACAGTATTCCAAATATGAAATCTCGATGTGGCTAATATATCGACATTCGTCCACAAAGGGTTGAACGCCCAAAATATGAAACGATACGCGTGTATAATTGATATATTCGAATGTAAATGGCTTGTGCATAATGTAAATGCGTGTTCTATACTACCAGTAACAAGAAGGTGGTTGTAACTTTAGATGCATCGACGGAGAAAGAAAAGAAAACGTTTACTTTTGATGTCGAATCAGTAGCAACCGGCTCCAAAATATCACGCTGGGCAACATCGTTAGCGTATAATGAGATTACGAGGGCCAATCTCGACTGGAAGGTCAGCATATGAAGGGCCACGAAAGAAAGGAGGTGGCTCGTGCTGTCGAACAAGAGAAAAAGCTGCAGCACGTTCCAATTAATACTGTTGGTAACGAAACCGTGTTGCTGCCGCGGTTGAAGCTCCTTCGAGCCTGTCGATTTAATCGATTCTCCTTTTGTATTGTGTCCTTATTGATTTATGGCTATCTTCCGTGACGTCTGTCGGACATAAATTATGTCTACCGTTCGCGCTTTGTTTTAATCGAGGTATCAACGTTCGACAGCTCAGGGTAAATCTTCTTCGCGTAAATTAATTGTGAAGCTCTAATAAAATATGCGGACTGAATATTTTTTGTATATTCGATCGAGGAGATCGGAACACTATTTGATACTGGAATTTGGTGATCTAAATTTTATTGTTTCATGAATTTGCGAAGAAACGAAATGATTGGAGAGTTTGATCAATAATAGAGAAATAAATTGTGTGAATGTTAAGAAAACTGTTGATTATTGATAGCTATTAGAAAAGGTTAAATAGTGATTAATTTTACAATATTCATAGAATGAACATAATTTGTAGATTCATAAAATGAACATAATTTTTATGTATAATATTAAAATATTAAATATTATATTTCTTATATGTTCTTATGGACTATTCACGTCAATCGAAATTATGTGAAGTAACGAAAAAGAGAATAAGCAAGTTTTTTAAATTAATGTCTGATTAATATGTAGAAATTGCAAAAAAAATATTGGTATGGGCAGTGGAATTTACAAATAACTATCTGACAACTAAATTTAACATTAGAAGGCTGATAAAATACTTTATGCTACCAGTGATCGGCAGGGGGTACCAGAAAGAAATGAATCACGTTTTCAGAAATGATAATTAATCTCTTCGCCTCTGCAGAAATTGATTAAAGTTATTAACAAGTAAAGATTACCTGTTACTAGCGAATTGTGATTAAAAAATAATGTAACATTTCTGCGAAGCCTCATAGTTCAAAAGAGTTGCTCCAAATAGAGGTATCATTATCAACTGACGTATTTAAGTAGGTGTGTCATCTGCGTTATCAATGTTTCAAATATTTTTTAATTACAAAACAAGAATTATAAGTTTACCCTTTGTGGATGTCCATTTATTAGAAAAGTTCAGTACTCCTAATTGCTGAACTTTCGTGTTTACATATATTGATTGAAAAATGTCCATATTTATTAAGTTATTTATTAAATATTCTAAATTATTTATTAAATATATATTTCTATATAACACGATGTTGCAGTTGGAACGATTAAAATTTATAAAAATTAATCTTGTACAAGCTTTAAAACACGAAGCAACGTTCATAGCATCAGTTCTCCGTCACATTTTCTATTATTTTCTTATTGTTCCACCTTTCCTTACTTATTTCATTATAAATTAGCGAACACGTTCAACGCGTAATCAACACCAAATCCACGCGACCATCGCTACATTAAAATACAAAATATCGAGTAGCACCGAAAGCGTTACGCATTGAGTTCAAAAATCCCCCAAACATCAGTACAACAAAATAATTCCCAAAAATAAACGACCTAATTCCATTCTATACCAAAACCACACCCGATGGAACTCTAGTACTCCTAAATCATTGCTCCGAGTTTCTCTTTAAAAATATAAATCCGCGAGTTGTTTCGCTTTAATAAACGACCGGCGAAACAAACAGGCGAATTAATTCGCAGAGCGCACGACTGCGGGCTACAGGGCCGCGCGAATATCGAAGAAATTTCTCCGTAGCAACCCTTCCCCGCGCCGAGATCGCGGCCGGGGTCTCGTTAGCCACGGAAATGGCATTTCAGACATCCCCGGCAGCGCAAAACCGGTAAGCGGAATCCTCCGCGCCGGTGGAAGCTTAGAAGAGCTCGGCGGCAGGGTGTGCAGGGGACGTTCGCCGGTGGATGAGCGTCGCGACGCCCGGAGGGGTCACCCTGACCCGGAAGCTCCGCCCCTGTAGAAGTCGAGCCGCCAACCGGCGTATCCAGCGTTCAGGACACGGTAGGAGGAGCCACCGTGTCCCGTTGGCGCCTGGTAAGCGGCGACCCTGGAACCTCGACGACTGCCTGTTGGCATTTAGTACTGCGCCGACTCTCGAAGTAACGTCGTCTTCTTTTTTTTCCTCTGTCCTACGAGGTGTATCTTGCTCGGCTGTGCGTCGTCCTTCGATTCGGACACATGACAACAGTCCGCGGGAGACGGTTTCCGCCGCTGATCGTGATCGATACTCAGTGGAAAGAGGATTCAGCTAGGATACAGTTCATTTAGTTTCCTGAAATACATTCAAGGATTAGTCCACGTCGCGTGGACTACATGGAGGAGAAAATGGAGCCGTTGACACCCCCTCACACGCCGCCCACGTTGGACAGATCGATGCAACAGCAACAGCTACCGATGACGTCGTCCAGGTGGATGAGGTCCTCTCAGCAGCTAGCCGGGAGATTCGTGCAACAACAACCAGCCACTGGCCAAAACGTTGGCTATCAAGCTGCGTTCATCGACAATTGGCTGCGCGGAGCTGCACTCCTGGCTGTCAGGGGTTGTTGCCCCCAGACGACCGCCTCGCATGCTTATCAGCATCAGAGCCATCAGGGACTGCATCCCGCGTTTCCGGTACCGCCGCCGGCGTCGTTCCTCGCCAGGAGACTGCCGGGTCAGAGGCCTAAGAAGCAGTTCATCTGCAAGTTCTGCAACAGACAGTTCACCAAGAGTTACAATCTGCTGATTCACGAGAGAACGCACACTGACGAACGACCGTATTCTTGCGACATCTGCGGAAAGGCGTTCCGCAGGCAGGATCATCTGCGTGATCATCGGTGAGTTTGAGTTAACAAGTTCTTTTTATTACGCAACTGACGTTTGAAATCGGTTCTATAGTGGTGATCTTCTAATATCGCGTGGTTTCGATGATTTCGAAGACAGTTGTTAATTCGGATAATTGCAGCTGTTGAGAAAAGCAGTCAATTTTGTTTTAATCATATGTACACGTCGATGTAATTGTCTTTGATTTTTGGAAAATTGATGAAAGCGACTGGCACAGTTTCTGATTTCACTAATTTGAGTACCGTAAGAGTGACCATTCGAGTTGTAAGGAAAACTTTCGTCCGAATGTTTTGCAAACATGTCAGTTTCTTACACAAAGTTGTTAGTTCAATTGGCGAATCACGCTGAACATTCCAGCTTGACATTCGGTTTGACAGCTTGCAAGACGATCTATTAACACGTTAAATGAAACTAGACTTCAATCTACGCAAATAACGGTCCCGGCTTTGATTCTTTATATACTTTGTTTACACCCAGGCGTAGGCATTGTTACCTGAATAATATGTTTTGCTGTAAACACAACATAAACGTGAACCAAAACAAGCAGTTAACGCGTCAAGTAAACATCGTTTGAGTTTTGATTTGAAATTCGTTTATAATTTTTCGATATAAGCGAACCACACACATTAAAAACATTTTACTTTGGACAAATCAAGAACACGATAATAACAAACGTGTTCTGTTTACAGGTATATTCACAGTAAAGAGAAACCGTTCAAGTGTAGCGAGTGTGGAAAAGGATTTTGTCAAAGCAGGACTCTAGCCGTGCACAAGATTTTGCATATGGAAGAGTCTCCGCATAAATGTCCAGTTTGCGCCCGAAGCTTCAATCAAAGAAGCAATCTGAAAACTCACCTACTCACGCACACAGACGTGCCGCAGGACTTAAGAATCGAGGTACCGGCGACAGCGGAGCCACGAATCACCGCCCCCGCGACCGTCAAACAGATGGCGGATAGGGTGAGCGGCCTGACCCCCATTCAGAGGACCAGTACGAGTGCTCCGAAACTTGGGTTCACTATAGAAGACATAATGAGACGTTAAATACTTTTTTTTTCTTAATCCTCCGACGACCGTGCTTTAGGAGATCCCGTGTATACATACATACTTATCATTAAGGGGGATTTACACATGCTAGTAAAAAATGTTTAGTTCGTATGCCACTAAATACAGCAGTGCTCGGTTAAATTTGACAATTTCAGAACGTAAAACAGAACGTGAACCGAACTAAGTTTTGCTGACTTGACGTAAATTAATGAAATTAAAGCTTCATTTCTTCCGAATCGACAAATCTAGACCGATTTACGTCGTGTTCGGAGTGATTTTAATCGCAAGAATCTCAATAAGCTGGTACTACATTTGAAAAGCTAAGACTGAAGCGACTGAAACTGAGATTTTCATCACTGTATTCGTTTGCTGTTTTTGTTTACTGCGTTTAGATTACACTGACAGCGCGAGCTCGAGACAGTGAGTGGTAGGGGAAAGTGGGGACGGTTCAAAATGTAACCGAGAGGATAGTTTATAATTTAACCGAGCGGATTGTTTACAATTTAACCGAGCAGCACTATAGCATGCTGCGTCGAATGTACACATTTGCTAGAGACGTGGTTTTGTTTACTGCTCGTACACTGCCGACATTAGCACGCCAGAAATTAAATATTGTCCTTTTTACATCCTTTTTACAAGCTTCTTTGCATATAAACGCGCTATTAGGTATTTGATAGCCCCAGGCATGCTTTCATTCAAGTTACTAGCATCTGTAGTCTCGCCTTTAATTGCCGGGAAGTTTGGTTATGGGACGACATAAACCTTACATTGTAAGGGAAAGAAAGGTAGGTGTACCGTTGTGTTTTGTGTAATGCAACGGAATTTAGTATGTTTAGTTTCGGATAATCTCAAGGTAGAACTGTAAACGAAACACTGGTCTTAGTTAGGACTTTTCGTCCGACCTAATCGGTCCGACCATTCAGACCTCCGTTACTTTCATATGTCGTTTTTCCTGTAACAAACTATACTTAATTCAAGTCACAAGTGACTCCAACGCAGATCCCGATTCAGTTAGGATTAGTTTATAGATTTTTAATACATTTAGAAATGTGTACCAACCTGCGTGCTGCATTAGTACAATGGTTCTCAATATTCTCGCGTCATAAACTTTCAATTTTCTAGTGATCGTACAAACGTCACTTGTGACCCGTTATTTAGTGGTAGGGGTGCATCTCGAGCGGCTATAATAAAAAATTACTTTAACGTAATTGCCTGGCACACGGTCGCCGGAGGATTAACATTTCTATTTATTTAACACTGATCTAAACAAGGCACTAGGCAAATTGCCGCGCAATAAGATTGCCAGTTGCATTTTCTAAAGTAACTCCTACCATTAAACGCGACTGCAGCACGCAGGTTTACATCCTGCCGCGAGTCGCCTTGTAAATATGTTTGCGTCTACGTTATTTGGCTCGATTCCGTTCGCGACGAAAGAGAACACGAGATTTAACCGCGCCTGTATCCTCTCGTGATCTGTAAATAGCCGCGTACTTCTACTTAACTATAAATTCATAATCGTATCGCCGAAAAGCTGCTCCATGTTCCTTTCATCTCGTCCGAGTATCTTAGGGAAACGGACCGTTGGATTCCCAAGAATTCGTCTTGACATTTAACGCTAGAACTACCGTGCCTAACACGATTAACGCGTGACCTCTAAAAAATTGAGATTTATAAACAATTTCTTCGTATTTCCAACACAGTATGCAAGTGAAGCTATTCCTAAAATCATTTCGTACATTGAAGACTTTAAACACACCAATAACCGCGGAATAAGAAACTCCAGACCCTCCATTTTGTCGGACACAGTGGTTCTAGCGTTAAAATCATTTTTTACCTTAACAACGTTCCGCTGCGCGCGTAAGTCTCATATTTCTCTCAGTTTGTAATCGTTCAATCGCCAATAGCAGACTCGAACCATGGTAGATCGTAAATTCGATCACGATTTTGCGTCGCAACGCGCTGCAACGCTAGCTCGTCCGAAGAGCTTGCGCGGGACAAAAAACGTTCGGGGTTGTGGAGGGTTGTGAGGTGCCCCGAACGATAAGCCGAGGGAATAGAAGACGGACTTCTCGGGGAGAACCGGACTAGAAGCATTCTGGTCGCGGGACCGACCTGTGAATAACGAGGCATCGTTGTATCTCCCGAGGCGTCAAAATAATTGGTCACTCCGGACGCAGACAACGATCTGTGCCCAGGAAGCCGCAAGGTGTTTTCCGTTTATCGGAACGTAAATCGAGTTTCCTGGCCGTGTACGCGCGCCGCGTTTCTCTCGTCTCTACCGTATTTTCCCCAGAAAATTAGGAATTCCTGATCAGATAAGGGGAATAGGCGAGGGACACCTTCTGGTAGTTACCTTAGGCCCTCGCAGCTCCTGGACCGCTCGCCCCGCGCCAATCACCAGTGACCTGTAAATAGGCCCAAAGATCTTTTTTCCTCTTCCACTGTTTAAATCTAGAAAAGGTCTTAACGACAACGCAGACCACCCACGTCTTGTACATACGCATAGTTTATACCAAACACCCGTGCAAGTTGCGTTTCGCCGTATCGACCGGCGCGGGATGTCGTGACCCGTTTGCTTCGTTGCTGGAGCAAGTCCCTGCGGGTTTCAATAGTTCCAGATTATAGATTTCGTGGTTGTAAAAAAGACTGTGCGTGATAAGAGGTGCTTTTGAAAACTTCGGAGTACGGGAGAGTTGATTGTTTAGGTCGATTTTATAGCCCTCTTGTGGGACTGCTTTTCTAGACAGTATTTGAAGATTTCTTTTCTTCGAAGTAGAAACGAAAAGTTTTAAGTGATTCATTGTTTCTTAAGTATTTTATTGACTTTGTAGTTAGAGAAAATTATTACATGACACTGTCGCGCTTGTCATGGAAATTTTGTATCGACTAGTGATTTGATCTTTTTGAATTCAGTTTAGGTTAACGGTTCACAACGTTTATTTTGGTCATAGAATGTAAAATGTACCCGATCGTCAGGAATAATTACCATACATTTTCATAAAAAATCTGTCATCGTTGCAATATTTCTTTTTGCGTTCTTGTATGGTGTTTTCGCTCGCTATATGCGAAGATACACATTCGTCTACCGATTAAGTAATTATAGTATGGCGCAACGAATTCGACTGCCGGAAAGTTGATGGGTGACTGTATAGGGTGTAGATACGTGGTAAAGATACCAAATAAAATGTGGAATGAGATGATGATGACTAGTCTATATAATATATTTAAATATTGTTGTTATTAATTGGAAATAGAAATTAATTCAAGCAACATTAAACGCTGAGTACTTTATTACCTTTACCCCTTTTTTCTTTGTCTTTTTATAGTTTTATAGTTTTTAGTATTTTTCGCAGTTTGTTAATGATTTCAAGATGATTTCAAAATCTTTAATTTAAGATCTGCTTTCAAATGATCAATTAAATGATTGACATATCTTTTCCATGAATTTATGTTTAGTAAGATTGTTCTTGGAGTATACGATTGTTTTGAAAATACGTTTTCTAATTATTAGGTTCATTTTTATTCTGCAAGAAAACAATTGGAAACAATTGTTTTAATTCACTTGTTTGTTTGCATCAATAATTGCATGACAGTGAAAGTTGCGACGTATTTGATGAAAATTAATTATATTAAATTAATTGAGTCAAGGAAAATAATTAACCTTCAATGACTGGTTATATTAGTTATGAGTAATTATAATTATTTCAAGGCATGTGATGTTAATGATTTTTCATGTTTATTTTACCATTTGCTTAATGAATCATTGTATATCTATATTTATTTGAGCTATTTTAGTGTCAATAAGTTCTTAAAATGAAATGAGACTTCTATGTTTAATGTCTAAAGTAACAAGATAAAAGTGTTATTATTAGTTTAAAGAAAAATATAAATATAAAAATAAATATATATATAAATAAATATATTAATAAATTTATTTTTATATTTTCTTGTTAATAGTTCGTTTAATTTAAATTTTTCACTTTGAGCTTAACTCACTATTATAAGGGTTTAATTATTAAGTTGTTAATTTAATGACATCGTATCGAATTATTCGATTAAAAATATATTCATAGCAATTGAGCACAGCATATGTTATACATCAATTTGCAGTCTGCTATATATTATACTTCATTTTGTAAAAATCCGTATAAAAATGTGTTATTTGTAATTATTAACTCAACATATTTTCTATATTTTAAACATATTTGTTCAAGACACGATTTCGATTTTTCCGTAAATTTTCTAGTAACTCAATAAGACAATCAAAATAATCAGTATGTTCGATTCGTTTTAAATTATATTTTATTTATGGCACAAACACTTGTGAAACACTAAGGAAATAATGAAATCTTATAGAATAACTACCTTTTCATATAGAAATAGATATAAGATATCGACAAATACTGAAATAGTTATTTTAAATTTTTTGTATAAATATAGACTTACAGAAATATATAATATTCTAAATATTAGACTTCCTAAATATTATTTATATTCAGCATACGTAGCTGCTCCATGTCCTTTCAGAAATTAATTTTGCGAGAGTGGTTGATCCTTCGTGCATCGCTTTGCTCTTTCTTTTCAACAACCATTTATTTTGTGCACCGTTACCGTCGAGTTCTACTTGCCAGACTATCACGTTTTCCCAACAATGACCAGCAGTTAACCTGCTTGCTGTGCAGTTAGTCCTGTTTAACTTTAATTAATCCCTCCACCCCTCGGGCGACAATAAAGCATAATGAAAAACCGAGTAAACAACTCGGACTAACCTATATTCTTTTTCGTTACCGGGGTGACCTGGAATCATTACTGTGTCGCTCGTACCCTTCTCTCGGTTTGGATTGATTCATATTTTCGTTTCCATTTCTCTTTCGTATCGATAAGATGAGCATTGTACGATTATATTTGTATCGTATTATATTAACCCTTAATCCTTCGCCTTATCAATAATTTCTAAAAAAGGCAAAGAAATTTTAATAATTTTTTATATTAATTCACCCGGAATGAATAATATTGATTGTAATCTTAATTACTATACTAATCTAGAAATCTTCATCGCGAGTCTCAATCGTTATTATACGGCAAGGGGTAAAATATTCTATTTCTCGTATTGCAGTAATTAAAAAATTATTAATACCACAAAGATGAATTTATGTACATTAATAAATAATATTTTTTAATGTATACGCAATTCTATGCAGTATTCATGTAATTGTCATAGAACAAATTGACAAATTTGTTATAGAACGTTGAAGATTTGAAAAAGTACCATGCATTAAAAGATTATAAAAATTAAATCTTATTATAACAATAATAAATAAAATAAATATAAAACATTGAATTCTACCGCCGTAAATGACCTTAATTAATTTCCCGGAAAATAAATACAAGTTTACACCCAACAACATTGAAACTAAATCTAATGCAAAGGGTTAAACGAGAAAAACGAACAATGTGAAATAAAAGAGAAGCAGTAATTAGAAGCCGGTTGATGAATTATGACATCGATTCCTAAACGAAATCTACAGTCGATTACGATTTATCCGGCGAGGAGTAGTGATTTCGAAGCGACCGGTCCGCCGATTGTTTCTTTTCCGCAATTTCACAATCGTCAGGATTTATCGTGCCGCAATCATTGAGGGGGTGCGAAGAATAATTGCCGCCTTCTCGAAATTCTCGATAAGATTCCGCCAGGAGAAAGGATACAAAGAGATACATCGGCGATGCAGGTAGCTAACCGTGGTCCTAGCGAAGGCGGTCGGAAGAGGTGAGGCGGTGGAGGAGGGACGAGGAACCGAGACACATTTAGGCGAAGAAAGAGAATACGAAGCGGGTGGACGAGCCCTTCTGTACCCTTTACTGATGCCCGCAGGGACGATTTAATTACAATAATCATAACGTTACGGTTCCTGGTATCGCGGCAACTTCTCTATGACTTGTCCCACGGAGAGCACTAATCGTTTTCCTAAATCGAGGACAGACTCTCTTGGTCCAGGACCGCCTACAACTCGGTCCTCGGATGCTTATTTCCTAATGAAAAATTCAGGATCAACTGATTCGTAATCGAGGTTAAGCTTTCGCGTGAATATTATTTAAATATAATGAAACTTCAAATTATTGGCCCGGAGTCTTTCGAATTGAGATTATGTGATACATTCGGGGTTGAGTATTTAATTTTTAGAGAAACTTAATGGGACAGTGATTTGCAGTTGAGATTGGGTGTCAATTTATGCAGGCAAAATTCGATGTAATATTTCTTGCTCCTTGACACTACTTTGGAAATATTTAACTAAATCTTGTGCATTTTGGAGAAAGTTATTTGGTGAAGTTGTATTGCTAATTTAATACAATTATATGATTCTTGAAATATTTAAAAAAGTGAATTATTTCTCCTTGAATATTGTATGGATTTAACGCGTGAGAAAAGTTTCTTCTAAAAATTATTTGTGGATAATTATATTCAATTATTCATCGGTTAAGTAACAGTTATTCCGGTCAATTTCACTTTGATCCTACAATAATGACGTTAAAAAATAAATGACAACTTCACAACGTGCAGAATGCTACACGACAGATTGCAATTCTATTTCAGATACGCCCACTGATGCGACAGTGTTTATCACTTGCTGCGATCGATTGATCTAAACACGAATCTGTATGCATAACGATATTCCGTAATATCTGATAAATGTCGTATCGTTCGTGTTATCTCTAAAAAGACTTTGAGAATTAATTTTTTGGGACCTGCAGTGACGATCGCATATGTCCAAAGTATTTTTTGACGATCGGCTTCTGTTTGTAAGGACACAAATATGCACGCAAGTGCACAATTCCTCATATATGACAATTATTGTTTCATACGCAAATAGAATTTGTAACAGTATATAATTTGTTTAAAAATACGTTTCTTTTATTTAGAAATTATGTTAATTTAAGAACACGAAGGGATTATTTAATTTTTGCAGTTCGTATTTAAAAAGCAAGTGTAATAATCGAATTTTCATTTTATTCATTGTCTTCATTTCCCTTCTTTCATTTAATGTCATCAAGGTTAATCTTATTTACTTTTATAATGAATAAGTATCATTTACGTCCACTTTAATCGTATTTTAAGTGCTCTTATTTACAAATTAATAAAACTATTAAAGATTTAATGATTTTGTTAAAATTACTTTGTCTATTAACATTATCCTTAACTTTTTGTTTTGATCTTTTTCTAAATATAGTAGCTGCAATTGATTACAAAGACAATTAAGTCGAACAACGTTTACGTTCAGTTTCACAGAGAGTTTCATTGGCAACGGGGTCGATACTCTCTCTTAATTTCGTTCTCCAAAATAACAAAGGGAACAGGTATTCTCCATTTTGGGTGATTTTCGTTTTGCGGTTAGTAAGTTGCTGGAAACTGATGCTCCAAAGCGTTAGTAATCGTTGCAGTTTCTTCGGCAGCGAGAAATTCCCAGCCGAAGTGCGTCGAGACAGCAATGATGCGGCTAAGGGTGGCTGCCGTTAATGAAAGAGAAAAATGGAGAGGAGTAGTCCACGCGAGAGAGAGGAATCGAAATTTTGGCTCATTCGGAAGTGGCAGAAGTTTTACTGCGTTCCCACAATTGCGGGAGTTGCTGGTTCACTAGCTAACGTAAAACTCTTCAACGTTTAAAAACCGACAATTGTATTTTTAACATTAACAGTCGTAGCGGGAAAGATTATAGACTGACAATAAGTACAGTCGTATAAGACAATATAAGACAATAAGTATAACTGTTAATTATGTTATTTATAAATATATATAGTAATGGGAATTTATAAATATTTTATTATGTAAGTATCATAATATAAATTATATTCTAATGGTATTAAACAACAATTTAATTCATCATTTTATTTCATTTATTACTTGCACCAGGTAATTATGAATGTTTTATACGAATTATTTCTTTATTTATTTTATATTGTTTGAAAATATTATGTTATACCATAACACTCTATAACTTGTGTATTCAATGTTTCTTGGTATCATTCATATTTTTCGAGAAAATTAATTGTTCTCAATTAACAGAAATCCATTATATGGTAACAAACAAATATGCTTATACTTCGACACTGTTTATCTTTGTACTAGAAAGGATTAGGTGGAGCAGAATATATTTAGAAATTTTACTATATTCATAGATTACAATACATTAGAAAAATACAATTTAACAATATATTATACAATCAAACTTTTGTCACTAAAATTCTACTAGGAATTTATATGTGACATTTAAAAATTTGTGTCTGATTTGTTAGCAGGTTTTGCAATAATTACGTTCGAACTGTAGCTATAATTTAGTAGTAAAATTACGATTATATGACTAGAATATCGACGAACAATTGCACGTTCTATCTGCAGCTATAAACGCAGATAAATGGTGTGAAGTGATCAGTTCCTGCGGCTCAGAATAGTGCAACGTTTGTCATCCGCTTTCTTATGAGAGGATAAACAAGTTCCTCAAGATAAGGATACAGCAAACATTTATTTTAGGGCCAGTATTTTTTGTTCACCTTTACATTATATAAGTTTCAACTGTCCCTGTTCATTTCAGTTGCCAATTACAATGTGATACATAAGTGTCTAAATACATCTGTTACAAATGTTGATGTCAAATTCAGAGATATACTTACTTATTTTCTACGTAACATAGCCTGCACTTGAAATTTTTTATAAGAGAACAAAACTACCATAAATATATGATCTAATCATTCAACATAGCACTGTAACAGTTGTATCTGTCATCGAGGTAAAATTGATTATCTATCACTAGCATTTTTGACAAATTTGTATATTATTAATCGCAATTTACTTAATTTATTTGATTTATTTGATTTATATTTATTAGATTTTATACTTATACACCATTTTCCCTTATTTTTAGTTATAGATTATCACGATACGTTTATCGGATTAAAAATGGAACGCCCTTACAATAAGTGTCACCAATAACAGAAATTTCTCACTCTCGCGTTACTGTTCCCACATTGAAACTCCAGATTCAGAGAATAATAAACAAAAGGAAGGATAAAAACAGTCGGAAAACGGTACGGACGTACAAATACGTCTGTGCCGTTGAACCCTGGCCGGTGCACGGTGAACGTTCCCCGTAAATCTGGTCCCGGAATGGAGCCAGAAAATGGGAGCAGCTCGAAACGAGGATTTCGGGGTAGCGGTTTTATAGCAAGCTCGCAATTGTGGGAGTTGGCGCGATGGAATGTCGTGAGGGCTCCCAGGGTCCACCCTTGCTGCCCTAAAACGTTAACCACAGATTTCTCGGTGGATTAGATCGCTCGGTCAGGCGAGGCCCCGAGCTACGATTTGCGGGCAACAGGGAGACGAAGAAGAAGAGAAGCTGCCGTGGCCCGCTCACAGTTTCTTGCGTGTACCCTCTTATTAGGGCGTGAGCCTTATCTAAGGGTCACAGGGTCCCCGCGACCTCCAAAGTCCCACAGGTACACCCGGCGATCCCCAAGAATTCCAGGAGTCACACTACGCACATGCGTATGAAGGAATTCGCCTTTTTCGTGGCTGTTGCGAGGCGGACCAATAACACCGCTTTTCAACCCTAAAGCTGCGGATACACCGGCGAAGGGTCTGCGACATTTTCTGCGATAGCAAGTTGCAGAAGTGTTTACACTTTTATTTCATTAGATATTATTTTAATTATTTTATTCTGATTTAATTCTTTTACTTTACTCTATTTTAGTTATTATATTTTGATTTAATTATTTTATTTTACTTTATCTTAATTATTGTACCTTATTTTATTTTAGTAAAAGCAAGTGAATTAATTTTGCCACCAGTAATCTCAGATCTGTTTACATTTGTCATGAGACTCACTATCAGAAATAAGTGTTGCAAGTTTCTTGTTACTGTATCTGCACCTTTGATGCGTTAAGAAACTTGCGACACTTTCTGATAGCAACTCCCATGACGTACTTAAATTCATTTGAAATTGCGGCGGGTTCAATTCACTCGCGATAATAATGCAACCAAATAAAGTAAAAAAGAAATTTATTATATGAATTTAAATGATTAATAGAAATACATTTTCTTATATAAAGAAGTGATTGATTAATAACTGTATGTGTAATTAACTTATTACACTGCGGATAAAAGATAATAATAATAAGAATGATTTTATTACACCAGTGAAATCAAACAGCTGCTTTGATGATTAACCAGTTAAACATACAAAATATACTAACTTTCTTTCTTCTAAAAAACTCTGCTAATATAACCGTTCCAGTCTTAAATATGGAGAACGCGCTCGTATTACGTAAACGCAGGAGTAGTTCCTGGGTAATTCACAGTCAGAGAAGTAGCCCCAAGCATGGTTCCGATTTAATTGCAGTGTAGTGTCCAACTTCTGTCTAATGAATACCGTGCTGTGTATTTAGGGTAAAATAGACTTTCAAATAATTCGTATTAGCCAGTCCTTAATTTATATTCCAACTGAAACAAACCTGTTCGGTATATCGAAGCTTTTCCTATGAAATTCCCAAAAAGGACTAGAATAACTAACAATTAATACAGTACATACTTCGATGAACCATCATAATTATCGCAGAACGTAACAAAGCTGTCACATAACAAATAATATCAACGAACAATAACTACAAATGAAAACTGCATCGATAACGTTTCTGTTCTTGTCTTCTTTTTTCGACCTACTTTTACTGGCGTCTCCTATTGGTATCAAACTGGGCCAATCAAATCCTCGTCCAATTAAACTACGACTACTATACTACGTAGCTTTCCGCTATCAGCGAAACGATTGATCACTTGCAATCAAGAAACTAAGGACAAGCGCAGCCAGCGTGCATCTAAACTTATTCCTTGACCTACTGCGCGAAACTCGGCCGGCCATTACGACCGTGCGACCGTTCGTCTTTAATTCGCACGAACGATTAAACGTGCAATAATAAATTTCGGGAAAAGGGGGATGGCGGTCGGCGCGGCGTGGCGCGTAGGGAAGATCGCGCGCGCATTCAGGAAGGCGAGGAACCATATAGTCCCTGCGGGCTCATGGCCTGTGGTTAGGGCGGTGCGCAGCCTCTCTTTTTTGCGGCCCGACGATTAGATAAACTGCCTGGGCACGGCGCACAGTATGCCCACATTGTAGAAACATACTCTAGGCCTGCTATTAGTTAGTAGTATAGTTTAAACTCGAGACGCCGGCCAAGGGGACGGCGCGGAACAAAACGAGCACGTAAAAAACGAAACTCGGGTCCTCCCTTTTAAACGCCGCTAATTCGCGACCGACCCAGGCGCCGGTTCACTTCCTCGCGACTTTCTTTTCTTTTAGTTTCCGTTTAGCCAGTCGAAATTGCAATAAGACGTACGGGACCAAAAGATTCAAGCCTTCCTCGTTGTCTCTTCTCCTTGAAGTGTATGTGACTTTTCGTTTTTCTTCCGTTTCATAAGGAGAAAGGAGAGCTTTTGGTGATTTCATTTTCCTCCCTAGGGAAAAGTTGGCTAGTTTCTTTTCCTAATTTGCCACGGTCGGTACCGCGGAGAACTATTTATCGACGGCGCACGCGGCTCGTGGCTCACGTAGTTTCTCAACGTTGCCCGTGTCACCCTCGAATGCAAACGCGCTCGGAACGACTCGCTTCCCCCTGATTCGTTCGTTGACTCGGGGCTTCCCTTCCGCGATGCTGAAGGCGTTTTCGTGGAGCTTCAATCCGCCTGGTGCTGCCACCTGAAGGAATTGATTGTAACCGAGGGGCAGGTTTGAACTTGTTTGTGCTTCCAAATCATTTGGACTGTATCATTAAAAGAATGAGGAGTTCGATTTATTGCTTTTGAACTGTGAAAGCAAAATGTGCGAGGAATTTAGTACGCTCAGGTTTATAGAATTTTGATATGCTGTTGCGGATATTTTAACGTTTCATTGGGGGTATTATTATGTGTAAATGTAAACAGTGGATTAATGAACAAACAAAATGTATTTCTAATTATTTTCTGATTTTATAAATCAATTGATTTCGTAAATTCATCGAAAATATGTACTTGTATCAGTATGAATCAGTAGTCAGGAAAGTAATATTAATTTATTATATATCACTAAAATGAAGGTTTTCTTCCAATTTGTTGTATCTATATTATGATGTGAATTTAATATGAAACATTTTTTAAAAAGTTTCAATTTTCTCAACACAATTTATAAAATAGAAATGATTGTTGTAAAAGTATTCAATCAAATTGGTGATAAAAGTTTGGTTCAAACAACTCACATTAAGTTAAATAAATTATAATTTTACAGTTACATTAACATATTCATAACGAACTGCTTTGTAAAATTCTGAAGGATTAATTGGTTAAAAGTACGGTAGAGAATAATACAAACTAATTAACAATGAGATTAACATATAAATGTAATAAAATAATAATTTTTAGTTTCAAAAATTAAACAACGACCTGCAGAAATCATTATTGATACCATAGAATAAACCAAATTTCATTTAAAACTCCAGACAAATTTTGTTAATAAACGGACATTATCTATACACTATGAATACAGGAAATAATTAAATTATAATTAATTATAATAAGTACATATTTGAATAACTGTATTTTTAAATACACAAAGCATGCTAAATATGTGATTTATTTGAATAAAAATTTTTACTTTATTGAACCTAACTTTGTTGTATATACGATGAATACATAAAATTTATGATTGTTCTGAGGCATATGCAATGTGAACCTCGCAAACAAGTTTAAACATGAATTGCGGATTGCTTAATAGTATTCGATCCCTTCTATTTCGTGGTGACTCAGCAATAATGCTTGTCCTATTCTAAAACTAAGTTTTTATAACTCGGAGTACACGGTCCCACTAAGAAAAAGCTTCTATACACTATGGATGCTTGTAAGTCCTGCGTGGTCGATACACGGTAACCGTGGATTATCGGCTCATAATTCATCGGTGCCCAAGACAGTGATTGTCAGTTTGCACCGGCGTTACATCTGCTCGGACCGCGCTTTGGATCTGCGTAATGGATCATTACAGGCCGAGCGATAATCAATTTTCGACGTAACCCCACCGACGCGGGCCAGGAAGAGATCATTTCAAAAAGTTCATCCGCCGACGTGTAATTTCGACCTGTCGCGTAATTTCACGCCCTATTTTTGTGAATCTAGTACAGATCTTCTTGTCGTACACTTTTTGTAACTATTATGCTCGATATCTTTGTTTCTTTTTAATCGAAAAGTAACTTTTTTATATTTCAGTAAGATTACCTTTAATTTATATTTATTATATTTGATTACTCTTGATACATATTTGATTACTTTTCAATAATATCAAGAACTTATGTTATTTAGAGAAAATGTAATAATTTTTACTTTAATACTTATTGGTTATTTTAATGCAATCTGTCAGTGTACACTTTTGTATAATTTACTAGATAAAAATGTATATTTAATGATTGTTTAAACTAATTTTATATAAAATTAATAAGACAACAGGTATTCACAGGTAAATTCACATTTTTATACATGAACTAGATATGATTGATATTCTGCAGTGTTATAAATAGAATCTTCATATTTACATGTTTTAATGAAATGCGGTGTTTTATTTCTTCGAAAAGAACAAAAATGGATAGTATTTCTTTTGTTATCAATGAGTTTCAGAATATTTCTTAAAATCTTGTCGAATTCGTTTGCGAAAAATAAATAGATTTTATAGAATGTTGACTTTATGTAAATTATGTTAATTATGCTATTACTTTTATTAATATTGCATGGTCACATGTTATTTTAATATTCTATGTACAAAAGTAAACATCATATTACATTCACTTTATACAAAATTACATTTACTTCAATGTCTTCTTCGTCCAATTTGCGACATGTACTACATTGTTAACTTGTATAATTCCTTAATATATTGAATTGTTATTTGAGTCCCCTTCCATACTGAAAATTTTATGTCAAAATACTGTAAAATTCAAAATGTTATGTTTCAAATACTGTAGTATTGAAAATTTTACGTGAAATTGCTGTAATATTGGAAATCTTATCTAAAAGTACTGTAACATTGAAAATATTACGTACAAATATCGCGATGTTGAAAATTTTACATAAAAATTCTGTAACAGCAAGAATTGAATCTAACAACACTTCAATATTAATAATTTCGTATAACAATACGGTAACATAGAAAACTTTACGTACAAAACTATTGTACTACTAAATTTTAAATTCCAACCCAAACCTATTTTCCACACACTACAATCCACGCAGCATCGAAACGCGTTGACCCTTCGAAAAATCAGTTCTCACAAAAAGGAACCGTCTGGCAGACGCGTGTCGCGGAGCGTGGTGATTCCCGCGAACGATCGAAAGCGACGCGAAGTCAGTATCTTCTCGCGGAGGAAGGGGTTGACTGCGCTCGATCTTTAGCGCGTGGGAGGGGCGGGAGGGGTGCGCGACGCGGAGCCGGGACAGACGGAGAAATTCCCGTAATGAAAGGGCTGAAAACCGCGGGTCCGCGATTCGGTGCCGGTAAGAAAGAAAAGGGAAGCCGGTGGAGCGACGGGGCCGGTGGAGGCGGAGGAGGCGGTGGCTGTTGGGTAGAGGTGGAAACGGTCGCTGGAGGATGGTCCACGGCGTCGGTGGGCACGGGGAAGGGGAAGAACACGAAGTGGAAGCGGCGAGGTGTGCGCAAGCCGGGACCTAGCGGCAGCGGCTGGGAGGTGGAGATGGAGATGGGTGGTATTCGAAAAAGAGGAGGCAAGACGGTCCGCGAAAGAATGGAACAGGAATCGTGCGACCAGGCGGGAACGGAGTGAACCCGATAGCAACGAGAGCTCTCTCGTATACCTGGGTATACCTAAGTGCCTAGGACACTGTAAACAATAAAATTCCAATCGGAAAGTATCGAATCCTACGGAGTTCACCTTTCAACTAAGAAACCAGGAACAAAGGAAAAGGGGGGAGGCAAGAAGGAAATTACCTACCGGAGCCGAAGACGACGAAGAAATGCGAGAGATAAGGGGAGAAAGGAGAGCCCGAGCCGCGAGACTCCGTGGCACAGGCGAAGGGGTTAGTTAGGCGCGTGGGGCCACGTGCGTTCCCACGGTTTCGAGAGGCATATCGCACCAGCCCTCCGTTTCGCTTGCCTCGTTCCCCTCTCCGTGGCCGCGTGGAAGGCCAGCTCTCGATGCTTATACAACATTATATACGGTTTTAAGTGTATGCATACACGTACAGATTCCGTGGCCGCGTACGTATATCCCGGCAGAATGCCGGGGCATCCCCTTTCCTCGTCCCACCCGGTGCACCGTGAGGTTCTCGGAGCCTCCTACACCCCTTCGATGTCTCACTCTCTCTCTCTCTCTCTCTCTTTCTCCTTCTTTCTTTCTCTTCCTCTGTCGTCGTCCCTCTTCGCCCCTCGCCGCCCCTCGCCGAGCGTCTCTTCCTCATCCTCGCTAGCGTTGGCGGCGCGGTGACCTTTGACCTCCCATTACCGGGCTCGACTGACCGACGACTCGACTCCCTCGCACATGCAGACCCGTGCACGCCGAGACACGCTGCCTTCCCGACGATATAGACGTACTCCGTGTTCCTCTCGCGGAATCGGCCGCGACCGGCCACGGAACGAGCGTTCTGGAATTTTCGGGAATTGAATGTAGCCACGGGACGGCCGGCTACGGGCAACGGGGGTTGGGATCTGTTGGAGGGTGGTCCGGCGACTTCGGTCTTCGGCGCGCAGCGTTAGCGTGAGTAATAATGGGGTTACGGGATGTTCCCGTTGTAATTAGCTGGTTTGAGATTTTCGGAGAGTCCGCGTTGGCCCTTCGCGATCAGCTTTGATTCGACACAGGAAAATTGTGTGATTTTAATTGTTTGGTTATGGGTAATTAGTTTGTGTAATTTGAATGAGCAACTTTAAAATTTCAAGGATATTACAAGTTTGAGTACATGCCAACTGAAAACTAGATAGCTTTGAAAATCTGTTTCCTTAGTCGTGAACACGAAAGCGTTATTATTCAATCCTCATTAAGAAAAGCTTCTCGTTCCACAGAAAAACTGAATGCTCCTGAATATAAACGAATTAACCTGTTAACTGTGGAATTTAATTTCAGAGATCTCGGATAATGCTCGTAATGAAATGAAACAATGAAGTCTATACTCGTCTAATGCAGGCCAAATGCATCTATAGTGTATTCTAATGAAAAGATAAAGCGAAACGAAGAAAAATTGCATGTTTATTTGAAGAAATAAAGAATTTATTGTTGAAAAAATTAGTACTATTTTGATTTTAATATGACGCGTATACTCGTTGAATACCGTTATCCAGTTAAACCCTTGCCTTACGATTTACTTCTGGACTATGATTGATACAGTTACTTTGTCATGAACAAGGAGAAATATTCTAGGCATAGTTTATGTCTATGTTTGGTCTAAAGTATAATTATTGGCGACAAAAGAATAATGTTTAATTTGAATTCGGTGTTGAGTAATATTTATGCTTAAGTTTTTTTTTTAAATCTTCTCCACGAGTCGGACATGTTGGTATAAGGCAAGAGGTTAAAGTCGACATGAAATTTTGTGTAATGTAATTTTGTGTTAACATACAAAATATTTGAATAAAATAGTTCTGTCTCCAAATTTATACACGATTTAAGGTTATATTAGGTGGAAAATGTATCGTCGATTTCATCAGGTAATAAGGAATATTTATAATGGAGAATATTGTCGAGTGCAAAGGGTTAAATGTTTCTTTTCCTTTTTGCTGGTTGAATAATGCAGAGTAATCAGATGGTTCTGGAATTCTGGTTGTTAAATTTTATGAGGTAATTGAAGATTTTGAGATGATATCTTGTTATTAGGGGTGGAAGTGGAAGTATGGTGAACGCGAGTAAAAAGTGATTTTTTATGTAACCTTCAATGAAATATGTGAAATAGGAGGTTTTTGTTAGAGGATTAAGTTTTTTAAAATCGATTTTGAAAATTTATGATGTATTTAAATATGAAATTGATAATTATTAAGTAATATTGTAATGCTTACCCAGTTAGTAGCTAATGGTTCATGTGATTAATTAAGCAGTTATTTAAACGTACGATTGTTATGGGTAGAAACTGTATTTTATCTATCTATGGACGAAAGTATTTTTCACAGGTACTATGTTTTGATTTATTATATACTAACTTATTTGAATTTTCAAGATCACGTGTATACAACGTGAGAGAAAGTTGCGTAGGCATTATGTAGGTACAAACACAATGTGCAGTATAATATTGTTCGAAGATTGTTAATTCTTCATCGGTAAGAAAGTTTCATAATTGACGTGCATTAATATTCGCAGTCCGGTTCTGAAATATGAGGGAGAATAAAAGCGGCTTAGTTGGAAGAATATTGAATATGCACGATATGAGATAAAGAATTCTTTTAACCCTTAAGAATTGAGAAACAATTTTTTTAACATATTCATTTATAAATTAGTTTCTATGAAAAGTATGGAAAATTAAAAGCGTTCATTTAATAAAACAAGAATTTATAAATAGGAAATTATAAAAATGATATTATATTAAATATTATTATACTAATTAATCTTCAAAGATCTGCAATCTAATTTTCACAATAATTAATTTAGTTTAACTCGTCGCATCTCACATGCCCTTAATTAAAGTTTTGCCAAGAATTTCTTATTCTATGTGTTTGATACAGCACTTAAAATGTTAGCAGTTAAATGACTGCAATACTAATGATATCTTCATTTATAAATAAAAAATACTTCAAGGCAATACAAATTTCACATACTTGTTGAATTCGTAATTTCTCTCCAATATTTTGAAACATCTATGTAATAATTATTTAAAAATCTTATACAAAAAAACAGAAATCTAGAAAAAGCGACTATAACAGACTATACGCAAATTACGTAAAACTACATTTCACTTTTACAGTAAATAAGTGTTCGTATTTATTTCACTAACAAAATATAATTCATTTTCAATTGAAAATATCCATATTTCCAATAAAAGCTTCCAAAAAACACTTCCAATAAACAAACATGTCAATTAAGACCGAGTCGGTTAACTCCATTTTTCGATATTTTCTGATTTTTGTAAACTTTAATAGAACAAATAATATTCTTTTTAGTTATTAAAGGATTTACTCGTTTCTTCGTTTTTTCTAGGCCAGAAATCCCTTCTTTTATAGCTTCTGAATATGTCGTATAATAATTTCAAAAGAAATTTCAAAACATTAATTTTCTGAATTTTTCTTTTCTGGACTTAACCTGGCTTCCGAGCGATTCATTTGTTCGAAAGAAAAGACGTAGACTCAGGGAATGACTCTGCATAAAACACCGATAATTGTTCACCGTGTCAAAGTAGGAAAACACAAGAAACGTTGCCCGCGGTCCCGCAAGAAAGTCAAGGAACCGTATATTTAACCACTTGTTGTTCCGCATCACGACCACCTTCCGTTTCGATGGAAGAAAGAAGCCGTGTCGTTAACACGAAGATACGATCCCTCGACGACGTCGCACCGTTTAACGCCCCTTTCGCCTCCGAGAACTTCTCCTAATGGATTCGCCGGCCTACTTCAAATTGCCGCGGGAATTGATGCTCCGGTTGCTCCGAAAGAACTTATTTAATGACGGTAAATCAGCACAAACGAACCTGTTCGCGCAACTTTCGGCGCCGGCCATTGCGCGGTCTACCGATCCTCAAAGGTTCGTTGCAATTTCGTATCTTAATAAAAAAAACCCGTCTTCCGGGTTTCCGATTGGAAACTTATCTTAATTGTAACGGGAACAGAGATATTATTCCGATGTTGGGGAGCAATGGAATGCAGTTGAAAGTAGGTTGCGTTTCTCACATTGGTATTTAATCATTTTGAAATATAAATTCCTTTTTGCTTTTGTTGGCGAATGTTTCAATCATCGTCACGTATTTAATTTAGTATAATCGATAGTCAGTTTGCTGCTGCTGTATTATTTAATTTTCAAATATTAGACTATTGAGCTACAGAACATTTTATCCGAATAGACGAATTAATTAATGAATTAATTAAATAGTTTAAAGAAAAAGTAGTTTGTAAATTTAACGTTAAGCCTTCTCCTATAATATCGAGCCAGATTTTCACCCGAATTTGACAGATCTAAATATTATTTATTTTTCATATAAATAAAATATTGCTTGTCTACCGTAGATCTTTAACATCTATAATATAGATTTAATATAGACTTTTTTGATGAATCTGAATATCATTTAAGTAATCATGTAAGTAAACATAGACTTAGAACAAGTACCAAATGCTTCTCTTTTTCTACTAAATTATTAACGATAAAATAACAATCAAGCACAGTTGCGAAAGAAACCACAAGACAAAGGGTTAAACTTACAAAAACAGTATTCATAAAATTCGATATCTGTTAAACCAACAAGTTCCCCGAATCCAGCGTTAACCATTTAGTTCCCTCTGTCATTTTCAAACCATGTACTTCAATCCCAGTAAAATACGAACCGGTGGACCAATTGCTAAGCCACTATAAACTCCATATATCAGTAACCACCTACTTGTTCGGCAGAACATGATTTTGCATAAAAACATTTATTTCTCTTAAAAATGATAAGTCAGTTAGCGTATATCGTCGAAATAACTGTTTTTCCGAAAAGTTTTTATCTGTCTCCCAAAGGGTTGGGCTAAGGTGTTCTACCGTATTTTTCTACGAACCATAAAAAGCATTGGGGAAGAAGTACAGAGAGTGGCAGCGAGGGCCGCGTGGGGGTCCTCATCGTGGAGCACCCGCGCCGCCAAAGAAGACGCTCACAGATATTCCCAAGAGCAAAAGCCTGCAACCGAGGTCACTCCTCCTCGTGGGAGGGCCCCCAGGCGCCGCGTAGCCTCCCCCGTCGGCTTGGCCAGCAACGAAAAACAAGACTTTATGGAGCTACATCGCAGAGTGTACGCGCGAGGCACGGTTGCTTCGGCCCAGGGCCGGCCGAAGGCCAACGAAACCGTGAATGCCGCCTGCAAGACCGCTCGAAAAATCTTTTGAATAATTGTCCGACTTATAATACTCCGTTCGGCCAATTCTCCGGCTGAATTTCATGAAACCGATCGGGCGAGCTGCTTTCTTGCGGCAAGAAGTGGCGCGGATGAAAAATATCGGTACTTGCGTATTATATGGACCACTTTTGTTTCGAAGAAATGAAATATTAATGATTAATGACAGTGATAATAATAGAATGTTAACAATGTGTTATAATATTAAATAAAACCCAGACTGAACGTATATGACTGACCAGCATGATTTTTACTTAGGAAATAAAGGTGTCATAATGAATTTTTGGTACTTACATATTATACGGATCACTGTTGTTTTTAAGAAATACAGTATTAATAGTAATGATAATAGTAACGATAATAGAATTTTAATAATGTGTTATAATATTAAGTAATTGCTAATGTAAATCTATTCTAAATTATTGACTAGCAGGACCTTCAGTTAGAAAATAAGGTGCCACAATGAATGTTTGGTGCTTACTTATTATACAGATCACCTTTGTTTTCAGGAAATGAAATGTTAAATATAATTGTAATAATAATGATAATAATAATAAAATAATAATAACGTGTTATCATATTAAATAAATACTAACCCAGATCTAAAACCGACGACTGACCAACGGAACCTTCAGTTACGAAATAAAGATGGTTTGTATAATATGTAAGTACCAAAATATCATAGAAAAAGAATCGTATGCACGGTTTCCTATCAACTAACTGTCGAAACATGTTTCAGATAAAAAGCTTAAAACGATATGAAGTTATCTAAGAGAAAATGTAAAGGAAACTCGGGACGCTAAGGGTTAACACTTAGAACTACCGAACAGTGAAATTGACGTTTCAAGTTTCTGTATAAAACTGCAACAGTGTATCTATCGAGACTTTAATTAGCGATTCTATTTGCGTATTGTTAAATCAATTTCTTTATTATTTTCGTAATTATCTTAAATTGTTTAGCTGAATACTGGTGACGTAGTCCTACGTTATTTTAAAAGTTCAATTTTTCATAGTTAAAGTATGGAATGTATTAATGATCAGTTAATTTGGTATTAAAAAAAATATAGATCTTTGAGTTAGTAACGGAAATGAATGATCCAACGATTAGCAGTATGTATTTGCCATTTTTTTCCTACATCTTGCATCATTTTTGGCGAGTAAAAAATAAAAGAGTTTTCTTGAATCTAAACTGTGTCGATTCTTCGTTTCAAAAATTGTGGATTATACATTGGCACACTTAATGGGTTCATAAGAAACTTTAATGACCGACACTGTTTCAATAAAATAGGCTATGGCCGGTGTCGTGTGGGAATGAGGTTATATAGTAAATTTATTTACGTTTAATGTTACCTGTTGGCGTGAGAAATAAGTTGTATTACGCCCGACTGTAATGTTGTATACATGTAAAATATATTAAAATTTTTAATAACTGCAACACATCATAAATATCAAAAACGACTTGGGTTTCCAAATAGTAATATAAATTTTAACGCTTCGGGTTTACGCAAATTTCTCCTCGTCGTTTCGTAATTATTTTCTAACAGTATTCATACAATTGTGTCGATCATAAAAATATCAAATTTTAGAAACAATATATTACATAGTTTATACTCGATCTTAATTTTGATAAAAATAGTTCTGTCCAAGCGTTACATAAATATTTCAAATCGTCTTATTAGTTAACAATACTGATTATTTTATACAAAACATTACAAAATGAACAATTTACATTTACTTAATTACAATTTTTAATTGCAACGTTTAATCTACCAATTAAAAAATTAAGACACTCTAATTTTATAGATTTCAAACGATTTTCTATTATAATAATCCCGAAATATCATAAAATTAAATAATCTTATTTACATCGAAATGTCCTTGTTACATTTTTAGTCATTCGTTTCCGGTTAAATGGAAAAGGGTTGAAAAGTGGTCGCAATAAAAATCGACGAACGAATGTACGCCTTTGAAGCGTTTCGTGTAAATGATCTAGAAGGATGCTCGCATGGATCTCGCGGATCGAATCGAGTGATCCGACAAGCTCGTAATCGGTTTGTAGCCGATCGAGTTACTTCAAGATTACTCGTTCCTCCATCTCTTCCCCGTTTTCTCTTTTCCCTCGCCTCTGATCGAACCTGTATACCTAAACCGAATGTTTCCTGGCGAAAGGAATCGCTGGTATCTTGTAATTGATAACGCGACATTGTAGCGCTATCGGATTAATTAAACTGCCTGTCTGGTATCTTGGAATGTGTCGAACCTTGTGAAATATTGATCAACTCTCGAGTAATTTATTGCATACATATAGTATGTGGGTACAGTTTATTATGTTATGTATCCACTATATCGTACTACATAAACCAGTAAGTTATCATAGCTGTTAAATTCATGTTTTAATCCCTGATAACGACAAAAGAAGAAAATACATTTAAAATCTCTTAAATAATAATTTTAACGGAAATGTTGTTTCCCCATTTTATTTGAAATTATGTGTTTAAATGTTAATACGAAAGACTTTTTAATTATCGTTAATACGAAGTTACAGTTTCACGTATTACGATAGAAATGTTTTGTTATTTATGTAAATATTTCATAACAATTAATAATGACTATAAATATTACGTTATAATAATTGAGTTAGATTCTCTGAGTTTCTTAATACATTCGTCACAGTATTCAAGTGAAACTATTTTTAAAATTATTTTGTATTTTAACAATTTTATGATACCAATAATTCCGGAATAAGAAAATTTAAATTCGCCATTTTGTTGAGAGTGGTTGTTCTAATGTTAGCACTGGAACTACCAAGCATTTATTAAGGTTAATATGTAATCGTTAGAAACATTGTAACAATAAATTCTTCACAGTTTCTAGATATATATCATAGTACTCAAGTGAATTATTTAGTTTCGGAACAATCTGATACTTTTAAAATGTCGATAATCGAAAAATAAGAAAAGTAGTACCCATAATTTTTATGAATATGGTAGTTCCAATGTTAACTCTCTATAAGTTCGCGTGAATTTGAAGTCACAATATATTGGCATCTTATTGATTTATCTCATGTTACATAGTAAAGCGACGAATAAAATTCAGTAATTAATTAACTTAAACTTTTACACGTTCAGGCGTGAAAGTACAACGTCATTGTAATTTCAAAATTAGAAGGGATATTCATTTAATACAACCATTCAAACTAGTGAATACATCGTTAATTTGTATTTATAAGATATTCGCCAATTTTATACTACATACATTTTCTTATAGTCACAAAAAAGACTATAAATAAAGCTGAACAACACTGTTTTTAATCTAAACCATACTCCCCTTCATTATCTATAAATTGTCTCTATACATTATAATTAATTTTATAGAAGTTTTGCTTATCTGTATTTTAAAAAATAAAAGAAACATAAAACACTGCATTATTTACGGGACGACCCAACAGTTGGAGAATACATATGTTCGTGGACATTTCGATCGGCCATTAGCTCGGAAACCGATTGTTCTATTTGTTATTTTAATCCTTCTTGAATTTACGGACAACACAGGCGTACAACAGCACGGAGAACGTCTTTCGCAGCTGGCGTGGAAAACTGAGGGCGTCCGTTTTGAATTTACAGGACCGTAAATAATACTACGAATACGGGACCGGGGCATGGAACCGGATAAACGAACGATAAAAGCAATTTCACCGGGATGAGCGCGCGTGCTGGGCACGTAGGAGGCGAGTTACAAGCGAAAGCCTCATTAACCGGACTGTACTCGCAAGAACGAGATAATTAACGCGTTAAACCGGCGCCACGTCAAGTTATCAGGCCTCTCCCCGTTTAATTACGCATACCCACGTGTTGTCGCTACTCTATTCGACCACCGGTGCTACACAGATTCGAGTGATTGACAGGCCGAACGATCGAAATATAAGTAACGGTTAGTCAATTATTTTTTGTTCCATGATCGACTGTTCTTCCGTGAAAGGAACTGCATTTGAAAAATGTTTGAATAGTGTAGATTCGTAAGTACTTGGATAGTATAGACTCTGTAGTGTCTGTAGAAGTTAACACGTTGACTTCCACGAGAATCATCAGCGTTTTACGTTTCACTCATTTCTTTGCAGCAAAGGTAAAAAGGAAGAATTATGCATTATTTGCTACTACAATTCGTACGTTACACTGTTATGTAATTATTTACGTTATTGAACATTTTTATTCGACGTTAGGTATCTTATGAATTATACTTCTTTTCAAGTTATTTCGAAGCTTCGGTCCCATGGGATCACTATGGCAGCGGAAGTGTTAATACTAGAACTACCGAGTAATTGGGGTGATTTACTTCGAATTTTTTATTAAAATTAGAATAATACATTGAGATTCGAAGGATTTCTTAGCTTTGTGTCTGTACGTATATACAAATTCAATTAAAAATCCTTCGTGAAAACGGCGTCATAATTTGAATATTTGCGAAATGAGCATCCCGAAGTGGGTCAATTTATTCCGTACGCGTAGTTTTAGTGATGAAATTCTATATTAATCTGTTACCTGTTGCGACCACTTATCAAAAACAGCTAAGCGGTTAGCCCCTTGTTCTACGATTTAGTTCTCAACTGGGATTGATGCAAGTACTTTGCCATTAATAATTTGCTGAAAAAAAAGAGAAATATTCTACATATATTCTACGTCTGTATTTGCTCTAAAGTACATATAATCATTGATAACAGAAGAATAATATTTACTTTGAATTCAAAAGGGTTGAGTAATGTTTAACATTGCTCAATTCTTTATAATATCGAGTCAGACTCGCGATGAATATTTTTAAAAATTTCAGAGTTTTCTTAAATTCACTTTAAAATCTTTATCTGACGCGACATTGCAGATTAAGGGGTCAAGTGTTAGTTCTAGTGTTAATAATTGAAATTCCACCGCACTCATCTACGAGGAACACCGTCGCTATTGTTTCAATTCTGCCTCGCATACGTTTCAATGATCGGCGAACACGTGATTCGTCATACGAAATGAAAACTGTCCGGTCGGACGGCGGATTTCGAAGAAGGAATCGCGAGTCGCCGCGTCCGAATGAATCCCACGCAGAGACGATGATTAAAATTGTAAATATCTACGGGCCGATCCCCGGTGTTACGACCTTTGCGCACCTTCGGCACCCTACCGGCTCTCCCAATATATCAGCGGATATTAGATTATGGTAAGAGGCGAGCATTAACGAAGGTGGATTCGCGCACACCTCGTTTGTCGCTCTTAGACGCCGTTCACGTGCCATTTTTCACGCACCCGGGCACCGTCTTCGTGCCGATCGCCGATTTCTCCCCGGGAGCTGCGGGACCCACGGCTTTTTATCGGCTGTTAGTATCGGCCGATTACTTGTTGAATAATTGATCTAATATGGGCTCGCCGATCCGACCGCCGGAATACATTTGTTCCTGTTGCCGGTTGATGGCTACGATGAAAGCCGATCTCGATGGAACTGGCGCGATGAAAGGAATCCAGAGGTTGAATTTTTATTTCGGTACAATGATATTGCTGAAAGTGTTCGAGGAATAACAGAGTTAGTTTGTAATACCCGAATGTTGATTTTAATACTTAAATCCTTTGCCCTATAATTTCTTTCTCGACTATGATCTATACACTTATTTTGTTATTAATAATTTATTGAGAAAAGACAAGAGTTCTGTGCATATTCTATGTCTATGTTCGCTCTAAACTATAATAATTAATAATAGAAGAGTAATGTTCAATTTGTATTCACAACAATTGAGTAATACTTATGTTTTCTAATTTCTGTTTAAAATATTCACCAAGAATTTGACACCTTATTATAAGATAAGGGGTTAAGCACTGGCAACAAATCGATTTGAATAGTATACTGAATATTATAATTATTACATTAAGAATATTTTATTTCATGGATCGTCGGTTAAGAAATATTCTTGTGATATTGAATATATTGAATACTTGAACCATTTAACTATAATAAAATGAAATTGTAATTTATAAATAATAAAACATTTCTTGTCATACGATGCAAACGCACCAATACAAGTTTCAGAATACAAAAACCAAAAACAGGTTAAACAGTTGATCCTCCAGCAAAGATATTTCAGCGGAGTCGTTACGAGCTAATCTATATTAGCCAGTTCTATAACTATAACAATTTAATAAATATTGATAATGATAATAGCAATAATATAATAATTTCAAAAATTACCGATTCAAATATACCAAAAACCTATAACTTACCACTAACAAAACAGTTCTCATCCCCTGTCACACAATGCGAACGGTTCAACAGAACTTTTACAATGTAAAAACCAAAAATACTTCGAAAGGCTGATCCTCGGCAAAGATATTTCAGCAGGGTCGCGGTGGAGAACGACGGTCGCCGCGAGCGTTTTCGGCATGGGGCGGGAGGGGCGGCGGATTTCGCGTTGTGGCGACGCGGCGCGGGCGCAACCCCCGGCACCAACGTCCCCCGTCGGTTTGTTAAGGCGCACGAGGGCAGCGTGGGTGTATCGACGGAGACAAGATGAACGTTAGAACATGAACGCGGTCTTCCTTCGACAACGCTCGACCGGTAATGCATGGGTTTTGTGTCGCGGCGGGCGGCACACTTTGTAACGACCGCGGCCTTTTGACTCGATTAATCTTCGACGTATGTATATACAGGCGCTACATATATTCAGGAAAATATAGCTGCGTACACGGGCCGGCGGCCGTGTGTGCGCGTCTGTATGTCACGGCGCACTGCTGGGACCGCCGATACATTCGGAAATAAAGTGTCGTGCTGCGCGGATGGGAGCCGTCCGGCTCGGCCTGCCGCTAAGCGCCATGAAAATATTGCCCCCTGCCCGACCTGCATCCGCACCCCTTTACCACTTTCTACTGCCGGAGAAACAGGGCGGCAGGAGACGCGGCTTCTATGATTTTCAGTTTTCTTCTTCGTTTTTTCCCTCTTTCCTCCGTCTTCTGTTCTTTATGGCTGTGAGGATTGGAGTCTGGGAGAATTGGAAATAATGGTGATAATATAAAGCGATCGAATTTCAAGGTTGTACTTTTAGTTATTTTTAAATAGACGAACTTTACCTGTTTTTAAAGATACTGGCATATGTTTGTATTTTGTTTTTAGTTTAACATTAATGTCGATTGAATGGACGGTTTGTTTGTATCGGTTTAAACGAAATAAACTGCAGTCTGAAATAAGTGTCGTTAAATAATACCCAACAGTGTAACCAACAAATGTGTAGTTGTCTAACAAAACATAATATCATCCATAAAAAAATCCAACGCAATATTAATATACACAATTTTTCCAATTCAAAATAACAAATACTAAAAGCTCGATTATCTAAACAATTTGAAATCAAAGTAGTTAAGACAGTCACACAGTACAACAAAGTCTTATCAAACTATTACCAAGCCAATCCGAACAACCAACTACCCAATCATCCCCAAACACGAAGACAACCGAAAACTCATTGTACGCGTCGAATAATCCAGCCGTTCAGCATTCAAATAACCAAGATACTACCATGGTACAGCAAAAACTCGACGAACACCGAGCAAATGATTTCATCACTTACAGAAGGAAACGTCGGAAAGCCGGTTGAAAAGCGGGTGAAAGCGGCTGAGGAGCTAACCACGTGAAGGACGGTGGATCACGGTGGCGATCGCGTAGTCACGAAAATAATGATTGATCGAGCAATTAAATTCCGTTGTCGTGCGGCGGGCGGGGGCAGGCTTGCGGTCGACGCCGGTGAAGGTTCAGGCCGCGGGCCGAGGTCGCTGGTGCCGGTGCAGCCGTGTACCACGCTGCAGGGTGCCATTCGGCCACAATTGCTGGTAATGAGCCAGCCTAAGGCCTTCTGACGGGCCTCTTACGCCCCCTTGCCTACGAATTCGCATTCTCACGTCCATCTCCGGGCCACGATGACAACAGAAATCGACCAACACGGCCCCCGACGGGTATCCCGGCTTCGAAGCGGTTCCAAGGAATTCCGCTTGATTTCGAAGAAGCTTCCACGACGGTGCTAAGCACCACGTGATTGACCTTTATAGACGGCCGACGTGGTCTGGCTCACTTTTTTCTCCTTCGCTTCTTCCCTTTCGCTGGTCCTTACTGTAACGAGGTTGACGAATCGGGTTCGGGAGGAGTAGGCTTGATAGTCGGGGTTTGGGGAGCAGGTCATGAGCAACGCAGTTCCTTTTGGTACAATTGAAACACTCGTTAGCCAAATCGATTAACTCTTTGCGATCGGCGCCGTCATAGTGGCGACATTCAATATTTGTCTTCAAAGTCGGTGTCGCCAATATGGCAACGTTATCTTTTTTTCTGAGTACAGTATCATTTTAAAATTGGGAGCTATTATAAGTACTTATTATTCTCTACAGTATATATATATATATATTCAACCAAATACATTAACTTAACAAAATAATCCATATTTTTTAATATCCATATATTTATTATAGATCACTTATAGAGAAATAAGTTTAAAAATATACATTTATGAAATACATATGTATTTATAAAATTTATACCAGTTTTTCTTTCCAATATTTGAAGATTTCCAAACATTGACAAGTCAGTTTGAGTACTTGGTTACGCTAGTGTTAATACGAATTAGACAAAGACTTATTTTCATTTTTGAGGATGGTTTGTTTTAATCTAAATTCCAATATGATTTTTCATAGGGTTTATTGTATTACCTTGGGGATTTCTTAGGGACGATAAATAAGAACGAGTTATTTTGTTTTTATCAGTTAAAAGGTTAATGAATATTGTATCAGAAGGTTTTCCTTTTCAGTTATTAGGGACAATCTACGGAGTTAAATTATTTATTCTGAATATCAGTGTAAATCTACTCGATTATTATACTTACTTAATATTCTTAAAATATTACATTCAATCAAAAGAGTAATCGATAATTTATTCTTTAATTTTCAATTCAAATGTGTAAATGTTGGACGAAACACAATAAAGAAACGTACATTTTCATAGCTTCTTTTGTAAGAACATCCGCCGCCGAAAATCATTCTTATTCAATTATTCGTGTTTCCATTAAAACCTAAAATATTTCCGTGAATCTTGAACATCAAGGATGTCACACGCTCCCAAAAACACCCGCTTTAAAAGTGAATAAAGGACGTTCTTCAATCAAACACTTCTTTATTGTCGAGCGCCGAACGATTCTTCCACGAAGAAAAAATCCTCCCCCGTTCCATTGAATTAACGGTATACATTTGTGCGCATAAAATTAAAGCTAATTCTCTATCATCATAACAATGAGAAGGTAAACTGTTGGAATGTTACATTCATCGATCGAATTGTCGTCGGTTTAGTCTCTTTGATGATCACGAACGTGTTACACAACAATACTATAAGACGTTACATAGAATCATACAAATTTATATTATTGTCTCTTAGTTATATGCTAACAAACAAATATTTTCATATTCGTATCACGTTATAAACATTAAAAGAAATATTTAACACTTTTGTGTATTGGTTCATGTATAATGGTTGGAAACAGTTTTTATAAAGACATAGAACAATAAATACCTATCTTATGGAATATGTTATAAACAAGATATGGACAATATTAATTTATATTTATTTGGCTCTGAACAATTTCTAATTGTAAGGGTTATCTTCAACTTAGACAATTATCCAAAGAAAATAGTAAGTATCAAACACTCTTAACTTTTATACTACTTTTATAATTTTATGAAACTATCAATTGATTAATCGATTGACAAATCGATTTAACCCTTATTATATATAACTACACGACAATATATCCTGATAGAACGTCTCTTGGAGAACATACAAACGTATACAAAATAATTATTTTCTTACAATACAAAATCGTATGTTGTCACTTATCTAAGTAGCACAGTTGGGAGATGATGTATAGCGGAACAACACAGTGGCAGGAGGTGTTTTCCTAGTTTATAGTTTCATAGTTCCATTTAGATTCTAACCGTATCGACAAACAGTAAATTAGTGATAAAAAATATTAATTATTAGGTAATCAAGCCAACTGAAAAATCGATGAGGAAAGATGAAAACCGATTGATTAGCTGCATTCCTCAGCCTAGCTATCAACTGAATTTGTAGTAATACTGTAGGGAGGTCACTTAATGGGTAGGCTGAGGAACGTGGGCCTGATTGGTTAGTTCTTGTCTTTTTTACGATGTTAATTTACTATCAATACAGTTACACGTAGTCAAAACTATAAGCAACACACACAGGAAAAGACTTTCTTGCCCCTGTATCGTCATCTAACTGTGAAGTCATTTCCCTAAAGTAGAGTTTCGAACGATTGGAATTAAGAAACAAAACCATCAGAACATTTGATGAGAACAAATGAAAACTAATCGATCACCTCAACTCCTCAGCTTAGCCATTAAGTGACCTCCGAACAGTACTATTGGAAGATCACTTGATGTCTAGAAAGACGGCACAGGGGCAAGGAGATTTCTTGCTACGGAGTTCGTATATGGTTCTGCTTGGTTACATGTAACCGCCTTGACCAATAGCAAATTAATATCGAAAATGGGATGAGAAAAGATGGAAGCTAACCAGTGAGACCCGCATTCCTCATCCTAGATATGAAGTGACCTAGCAGTACTATTAAATCACTTGATATCTAGCAGGACGACATAAGGGCAAGGAGGTCTCTTGCTACAGATGTTGTTTATGGTCTCGTTTGGTCACATGTAACTGTATTAACCAATAGCAAATTAGTATCGAAAATAAGATAAGAAAGATGAAAGCTATCCAATATGACCCGCATTCCTCAGCCTAGCCATCAAATGACCTCCTAATACTACCATTGGGAGATCATTTGATGTCTAGCAGGGCGACACAAGGGCAAGGAGGTCTCTTGCTACAGATTTTGTTTATAGTCTCGCTTGGTTACGTGTAACTGTATTGACCAACAGCAAATTAGTATCGAAAATGACATAAGAAAAGTTGAAAGCTAACCAATGAGACCCGCATTCCTCAGCCTAGCCATCAAATGCTCTCCTAGCAGTACCTTGTAGCATTGCCGCAGTGCGTAGATGCTGATTGCGCGCGCGCCACCACGGCGAACGGAAAGGAAGAAAAACGAAGAGCTGGAAGAAAAGAATTGTGAGACAGCGTGGAGACAAAACGAACCACTTCTCGGTCTTTTACGAGATCATTCTCCACGCTCTCACCGCGTCATTAGCCGGTCGGGTGGATAGGTACACAACCGTCTTACGGCCGGAGGTGGGGAGCTTCCCCGCCACCCCCGGCGACTTACCCTTTCCGAGAAACAATCTGTTATAGTGGTCCACGTGAATGGCGAAACGTAAAAGTACCCTCGGAGTTTCTCACGTGGCCCGGCTCAATGGACCGGCGAAGGTGGGAGCCCGGATCCGTCGAGGACCAGCCAACACGGAGAAAAAGAGAAGAGTCTCCCGGGCTGAGTGAGTCGAGGCCCGTTCGGCCCAGGCCAGCGCGATGAAGAAAGATAGGCGGCAGGGCGGGGGAGGCATGGAAGGATTCGTCGCGGAGTGCGGTTTTCAACGAAGCCAATTATTAGATGCGTCTCGGCGTCGAGGAGTCGAAGAAAGGAGCTCGGCTATCGATGTGAAATACGCGGGAATTTATATTTTCTCGTGGACGTAATTGGGAACGGGGCGCGTGAAAGACTCGAGAAATTGAATTCCCGGACGGACGGGACCCCTAGACGCGGCTGGCGACCGTAGGCCGTTAGGGACTGTTGCGAAATATTCTAATAGCCTTCTTTTGTACTGGGAACTGCCTAGGACTGGGGAGAAAGTTCGAAATCTTTTTTAGTTTCTGTGTTTTAACCCTTTCGGTGATATGGGCGTACGGATATATGCGTTCGTCGGAAGTTATCGCTGTGGACTGTGGACGCGTATATGGGGTTTACGATCTTTTTAATCTGACACGTGCCGTGGTGACAATTGTAAGCGTATGTGGTTGATATAGGGTACACCGAGGCGCGTCGAATCGGTTCAGATTTAATAACGGGAAAATAATAGGTACAACTGTGAGTGAATATTCTTTTCATAAATTTGTTATCAATATAAATTCAGATTCAGTATCAGTAAAAGAATGATTAAAAAACATAAAAACCTTGGTTTTGTAAATAAAAAATTGAGAAGTGAGAAATATCCGATTCACCTCGGAATTTGAGGGCGAATCGGATGTTTCTCATTTTTCAGTGTTTTGCTTATAAAATATGTATTAAATATGAATTATTGAGACATTTTTGAAAAAAATGTTTATTCTCTGTATCACTATAATAAGTATCTTAAAATATTGTCAGATTTTCACGAAACTCGCAATAATAGAAACTCAGGCAGTATTGCTGGCCACGTTGCTTAAAATGGTATGTGATAATAAAATTATGTCAATAATCAGTAGTCATCGTGCTGGAAAACATATTTGTTGCATAAACAATGACTAATTTAACTCACATTAAATCGCTAATGAATTCACATTATCGTTAAATTTAATAACAAAGCTGACAATCAGTGAAATACTTTTACTTCATCTCGCGCAATAAGAAAATCGCTCGGCAGCCAATCGGTAAACCAAAAGCGACCGAGTAGTAGGTGAAATGAATCGTAAGTTCCAACGTAAACCTAGTTTCAGCCGGTAATTACACAAAACATCGAGTTACAGTCACGGCTGCGCTGGCGCATCTTGAAGTGTCGTTTCCGAGTCACGGTCACGTGTGAGTGCTCATTTAGGGGGGCTATTCATCCTCGAGACACTTCTCTTGTCCGTGAGCGCCGGCTGATACCTCTCTCCCTGTCTATCATTTTCCCTTTAGACCGGTGCGTGGCATGGCATGGCGGCGCGGCGCGGTTTTATTCGAAATGGAACGAAACAAATTACTCGCGTTCCCGGGGACACGCGCTCTTTTTCGACTCGGCCGTGTGCCTGTTCGTTTGTGTCCCTCGCTTTCTCTTTCTCTTTCTCTTTCCTCTTCTCTTTCTCTCTTTCTCTCTCTCTCCTCTCTCTTTAATTGTAACCGCCGCCGCTTGGGCGGGCACCGCGAGCAGGGTGGGCGGCAGAGAGGGATCAAACATTTATTATTCCGAGGGATAAGTCCTTGTAAATATGTACAACCACGATAAACGAGCAAAAAGTGGGAACGGTGGAATGTTAACCCTTTGAGCCCCTTTGCGCACTCCCGATCCGTTGTATCTTAGTCGGTCTTTGTATTTATGATTGCTTTGAGGCCTGAACTTCGCCGGGGTCTATTTGTTGTGCAGCGCGCAACGGATGAATGAATGACACACGCGGCATTTCGTTTCAACGGCTGCTACGATCACCGGGTTGATTATGTTGCGTACGGAAATGTTGCCAACATTTAAGTCAATTTTCTATGGATAATGGGACCGGTGAATTGTGGAGAGTAGAATTTTTGTCGAAGCGAATCTTTCTGGAAAGGGGATATTTATGTGTTTGCGTTCGGAGCTTTCAGGAAGGGAGTTTTGAATGCAAAGGGGTAAATTTTCTTAGGATTTTTGTCAATTAGATAGTGTGTTTGAATTTTAGATGATACATTCAATACTGCGATATGAATTTCTCTAGTTACTTTTGAATACGAGAAGCTTAAACGATTTTTTCGTACTGACTTCATAAAATGTAACAGATTTATTATTTACTATTAAGGAGTTAATTATTGATATTCTGTTCTCTGCTGGAATTATAATCTTAACAAAAAATAAATAACACTTAGATTTGTCAAATTTATTTATATATATATATATATATATATTATATTAATTCTATTATATAAAATTTGTAATCTTGTATCTATTTTTAGAGAAACGGATTAAATTAATTTACAGCGGTAGAGTCCAACGTTTTATATTTATTTTACGTATTATCATTACAATAAGATTTAATTGCTATAATCCTTTAAAGTGTGGTACTTTTTAAAACAATTTCCAGCTCGCTATAACAAATTTGCATTATCATCTTCAGCAAGACCTATGAGTGCAAAGAGTTAAAAGATATCCAGGTGATACAACGTATATCCAACAGATGCTAGGTCAAATGCAATTTAGAGAGCTTTAGGAGTACAAAACAGACCGAGGTTCGCTTGCAAGTCTTCTATTGATTCGCTCACCCCTGGTCAAGATGAAGGCACTTGTCGGATGTTCCTCGGTCAATAGATACGCGTCCCTTTTTCTCGTGTTCCCCTCGCCTCGAATTCACTCGGTGCACCTTTGTGGATGTCGGCAGTACCGAAAAGAAGTGACCAAGACGCTGCAGGGACACTCTCTTCTCGCGCGGCCCTGACAATGGACCATTCGTCCGCCATTGTATTCCCAGCACATTAATTGTCTCTTTGAAGCCCGATGACCTCCGTGGATATGAGCTTGCTCCACCCTTTCTCGACCCCTCCCCATCCTTCTCGGATCTTCGCTTATCTTCGCGTGCACTCTGGTTTCTGGCACCCTTTTCTGCGCCGATCGCAGCGACGCACGGTAGTTCGTTTCCTCAAAGTCGTGGAATTAACCCTTTGCACTTGTATGTCATGCTGGAGACAACAATATAAATTTGTTATAGAACGTTGGAAATTGTTTTAACCCTTTGCGGTCCAACGTGAAGTCTCACTCGACATAACATCTTCTTGCAGTAAGTTCAAATTTAAGAATCATAATCATTTTCATTATTTTTGCACGCCAGTTAATCAATGTATATTAAAAGCAATCGATAAAGGACTTTAATTGTTTGTCAGCTTATTTTATGCTGTATTCTGCTTATAAGTTTATTAAAACTGAGACAAAGTTTTTAGGTGTATAATGAATTGATAGAAGTCGAAGGGTTAAAAAGTACCACACATTAAAAGATTATAAAAAATTAATTCTTATTATAATGATAATAAATAAAATAAACATAAAATCTTAAATTCTACCGTTGTAAATTACTTTAATTCATTTTCCTAGAAACACATACAAGTTTACGTCGAACAACATTGAAAATAAATCGAGTGCATAGGGTTAATCAAAAAATCTGCTTGCCGCGAATCAACCTGAAATTAAGTACATTTTTCAAGTTAATATTATCCTGATATCTATTCGGTTAACCTTTCTCAGACTATATCTGGGAACAAGTGAGAAACAATACGTAAACAATTGGTAATCGAGAAATGCACCGACAACAGTCAGTCATAATTCTAATTAAACATATTTCGTTTCAAAATGGACAGGAACTTCAGACAGTATAATTAATTCCATTTAGAACCTTAAAACTCTGCGTCGGTAGGGGTTGATCGACGTTAAAGGAACCGGAGAATAAAGTATTATTTGGTGTTTTCGGTGAACGCTGTTCGAATAGTGTCTATCTTGTGAAGCGAGATCAAATTTGTCATTTATAATACATTGTCACGAAGTTTCGGGTGAACAACCTCTGAAAGGCGTATTTTCTTGAATTATGCTGGAATCTGTTTACCTTTCATGTCGTCTTCTTTTTTATAAAATGATCGGTGCTTGAATTTTTAGGTAGTGAAGGAGGTAAAAGGAAAACCGATTTTAATGTTGTTTGGTTTTATTTCATCGAAGTTTGAATGAACAAGGGACTACGAGCTTTAAAGGATTTTCTTGGTATTTTCAAGGAGGATGTATGTAATTATTGACCTTTGTAGGTGGTTCCTCTTTGCATACTTGATTTGGTGTCATTAAGCACTTATAGCATTAGCTCATAAAGCAAATATAGATATTTCTTGAGATATTTCTTCAATGAAAATAATAAAAATATAGTCATTAATAACAAACATTAACATTCTCGCAATAATTCAATGTTTCCAGTTCTCACATACTTTCACCTATTTTATATCTCCTTCTTACATTATAAAAATACTAATTTTCATTACAATTTATTTTCCTTGACAATAAAAATTATTACTACTATAAGGCTGAAAATTAAATACATTTTTCATGATTATTAACCTTAAAAATTGTTCTTCCCTCTAAATCTGAATATTCTGACTTGTCTACTTGAATTTATATTTCCTGCACGAATATGGAAATCTAATTAAATTGGAAAATTCTATTAACCCTCCGTATTCGATTTATTTTCAATGTCATTAGGTGTAAACTTGTCTTTATTTTTAGAAAAACAATTTAAACTCATTTACAGCGGTAGAATTCAATGTTTTACACTCATTTCATTCACTATTGTTATAATAAGATTTAATTATTATAATCTTTTAAAATGTAGTACTTTTTAAAGTACCACAAGTAAAGTATAACAAATCTATAGCGTTATCTGCAGTATGACATACGAGTGTAAAGAGCGTTAAAATACATTACGAGTCATTAGGAAACTAACAGATCTAACGTTACGCGGATCGCGGCTAATTACCATAATTAACGTATCCGAAATACCTACATTTCTCGGCGGGCTCCTTTTAAATCCGTCGAATTTGACGAAAAACGAGGCCGCCGGGACAGGGAGAGGGACAGATCGTCTAGCAGGAGATCCCCATAAATCCTCGGACGATGTTCGCTGAATTACAAGCGATATCGAGGAAGGGCTCCGCCGATATAATTAAGGGGGCGATCATCCTCCGCGAGCTTGCTCGTGTCCCGCGTTGGAATCCAAATTTTATGTCGGTATCATAAAACCGCGTGACGGCAGAAGAATTAGGACGGCACTCGGTCTCTTCACTACGGCCACCATAAGGACCACTAGAGATATATAAAGGCCAATTCACACTGGGGATGTTCACCGAAATGAACCGTCTCGGCCCGACGTGATTTCCGATCTTTCGTGCTCGTTCCCTTTATGATTTATTAACGACACCATAGGACCTCCCGTACACGAACGAATAGGCATCAAAGGGTAAAGGATATCTCGGATAATAGAACAATCAGTTTTGTCGTATCAATCAATTTTTTTGGGGGGTTTTCTGGTTGTATTTCTACGTGGGAAGAAGTTTTCGTTGTTTTTTGATACGTTGAAATGAAGTTGAAGTACTTTTGATTTTATTGAGGTTTGTAAATGATTTTTGTGTTTATGTAGACTTTAATGTACTTGTGAATTATTATGCTTCTTGGGTGTAGCATTAATTTTGAGATAGTTTTGAGAGAAGAATATGGGAAGAATAAGAATGTACTTATTGTGTAAAGAAAAAATGAGAATTGTGTATTATTTATGTAAATAGAGACTAAGAAGAGCAACAATTTAATTATTTATGAACTTAATACTTTAATGGTTATGTATTGCTATGGGATATTAACCCCTTGTCTTATAACAATGTGTCAGACTCGTGGTGAAGATTTTCAACATGATTTAGTAAACATAAATATTATTCGATTCATTCGAAATCAAAGATTCTTCTATAATCAATTATTATACTTAAGATTAGATATAGATAGAATGTACCTACAATTTTTCTCTTTCTTCAATAAATGATCAATAACAAAGTAGTGGTATCGATTAGAATTGAGAAAGAAATTATAGGGCAAGAGGTTAAAGCACGTTAAGTATCAAATTCTTCCTTTCCCTAATGAATTATTCGCGATTAATTAGTTTAATCAAGTGCCTCTTGTAAATGACGTCATAATATAAGAGGTTAATACTAAATCACCTGAAAAGCAAAAGACAGTCGCGGCAGTCGTATAATCAGTGACCATTGGCCTTAACATTAAAACTACCGAGTTTTTAATATGATTGATATGTAATCTGTATAAAATTTGTAGCAATAAATTATTTTCAGTTTCCTCAGACATTCATTATAGAATTCAAGTGAAACTACCGACTTTTAAAATCATGTCGAATATTCAACTCTTTTACGGTATCAATAATTGCGAAACAAGGAAACCGAAACCAGTCATCGTGACTGGTACAATAGTTCTAGTGTTAAACCAACGTAACATTTCGGTATATTAAATCTCGTCATTAATTTATTTTCGAGCATAAATTAAATATTATTCGTCCATAATCGTCAAATTTCGAAGTAAACCTAGTCACACAACAAGTATCAAATTCTTTCGTTTCCTAATAAATTATTCGCGATTAATTAGTTTAATCGAGCACAGTTGTAAAAGACATCATAACACAAGAGGTTAATAGTAAATCATCTGAAAAGCAAAAGACAATCGCGGCAGTCGTATAATCAGTGTCCATTGGCCTTAAACCAACGATGCATAGATAAGGAGGAGAGGCTACGGTGGGATGGAGAGCGATAGCGAAATATGGATGAGTAATATGGGTTCTCGCTACCCTCACGAGGACGAGGCAGAAAGGCAGACGAGGGTGTCGCGATTCCCCGCTGTGCATTGATGGCCTCATCTAGCCTAGAAGACCTCGGGAATTCAGCGGTAATTACCTTTTCTTCGGGCCGACGCCAACGAGAGGTGTTTCTATCGTGGCGGACGAATACTGCTTGAAAACCTGGACAGAGGTTTCAGCTGGTCGTCGGGCTTCATCAACTTGTTTCGCAACGACGTAATGGTCTTGTGAATCCGATGGCAATTTTTTTTTACGGGTTCACGAATACGTTCGTCTCGGTTCGTCCGTGTCCGGGAATAAAATTTTAATGGACACCCTATTGTGCGTTCTACTGTCTTTATTTTCTGGCTAGGCCTGGTCGGATCACTTAAATATTGCTTCCGATTTAATCGGAGAAAACGAAGCGATGAATTTCCATGGTTTCTAATGTTTAAACGTGGCTTGGATATGTTGATGTCACGAAAAGTTAAAATACGATTATTTTGTCAGTTTCTTGGTCAATTTTATACACTTTTTATGCGTCGGATTGAATCAACGGAATGTATCAATTTTTTACTGTATTTTAGTACTTTTTAGTTAGTTTGTACGTTGTTGTGTACAAAATATTGTTGTAAAGATTTTGCAGAATATTTTCGGTTTTACTAGTAGCTTTGTATTATATTTTTCTATCTTTTCTATTCGAATGATGTCAAAAAATGTATGTAATGTTCAGGTTAATAGAAATAGGCTTTAATCAATGGTAAATATATGAAAGAAAAATAGTTCGAAATTGTTCGCTGCTACATTTTTGTTAAAGATCATATCAAAAGGCGACTTAAAATTTAATTTAACAATAAGCATACACAATAGTATACAAAACATTTGTCTAAACATATCTCTCAACCTAAAATTTCAAATATCACCTCTTTAATACAGATAATAGCCAATAAGAATGCAACACGTCACAATCTTCTACAAAACAAAATTTCCTAGTTCAATGAAAATATAAAGCTTCGGCACCATCCCTCGTAAATAGGTGAAATTTTCGTTTAATTAAAAATTACCATTTACACCGTCATTACCGTATTTGTCGGTTTCATGTCGTCGCTATAAAAATATGGCGAGGTTTCACGTCATCCAATTTATACTGCGGATACCTGTGTTTTATTATTGTATAAAATGCAACGAGTATATACGCACGCGCGTTTTACCATCAAGGGATGTTCTCCGCGGTGACGAGAGGTATTTCCGTCGCGGCTGATGAACGGTGCATGAAAAGTCGCGTAGAAATTTCAGCGGGCCGTCTTTATCCTCGCGGAGCCCGATGAAGGTGTCTTGCAAGGCCGTAATGATCTTGTGAATCTGCCGTGGAACGTTCAGGATTCATTCACGATTCAGCAATTACGTCGTCGCGCACCGAAGCTGGCAAGTATCCTGTAAAAATGCGGAGTTTATGACGCAACGCCTGGGAGTTATTAACGAGCGGGAATTAACGCGAACAGCGCGTGCTTTAATTCACTTTTTCGGCCAGTTGCCCGTGGAATTAACGATCGGCTAACAAGTAAATGCTTGGAAGGTGCTTGAATGTCTTTCTTATTCTTTTCGTTTGCAGGGAAACGGGAAGTCGTTTAACCCTAATCGGGCCACGATGTGACTCCGAGTCACACTTGAACTTTTTATTTAAATTTTTTGATTATTTCAGATTGCATTTCCAAAGGTTTCTTTGGGCTTTTAAAATTTTGGCCCTGTAAACAAAAACAATAACATTTTAATCATTCCTTTTATTCTTATAAGTGACTGAGGGTCACATCGTAGCATGATTTGTTATAAAAACACGTGGTACGATTACAGTTAATTGTTGTGTTTGGGGGAATCGAAAAATGGTAAAAAAATATACAGCTGCTGATCGTCGAATGTATATTCTGTCTTCGCTTGTGTGTAGCTAAATTAAAAATTGTGATTAACTGTATTGTAAACCTACTTTTATGATTGCACGATTTAGTTCGTAAATGAATTGGCTGTAAAATTACTGGTTTTAATCAATTTGATTGTATTCATCTGTATTTTATATTGTAGATTAGTTAATGAAATTTATTTATATGGCTACAGGAATTAATAATGTAATGTTTATTGTTAGTATTAAAAAGTTATGTGACACTTTAAAATTTTGAGTTTGTATTGATTGTTTGATATATTTATATCGCAGGTTGTTTTTGGCACGATTTGAAATAGCGGAGACCGCTATTTCCAAGCACAGAAAGAATGAAGATCAAAATGTTCAAATAAAAATAATCCAATTTTATATTTCCAAACCATTTTTTCTTACAAAATCACACCAACCATAGTACACCCCGCATAAATTACCAGTCTAATCACAAGGGCACTCGGAGACCGCTATTTTTAAGCACAAAAAGAATGTAGATCGGAATGTTCGGCCAGTTCTAAGATCTAATGCGAAGTCAGGAGGATATTTCGGTCGTCGTAGCCGGAAGGAACAAAAAAGGAGGATTAAAGGTCTGCGGTGTGAGTCAGGTGCTAAATAATTTCCGTCCGAAAGCAAGGAAAGAGCAGCGATCGGCTATCTTCGATTCTTCCAGAGCTCGCTCTCTGCTCTGGCCACATGACGTGGATATAAGTTACGAGCGTTCGAATAATTACACGGTTCGGGTCCGAGGCGAGTCGCGGTTAGCGGAAGGCAAAAGACAATTTTACGCAGCGGGGCACCGTCGTCCCTGGCGACCCGGTGGCAGCCTTCTTTTCTGGTAACTATTTACCCTACGAAATCGACAGCCACGAGGCTGAATCGCTTTCACGGAAACCTAACTTCACGTCGCGCCGGTCGATCGGCTGCTTCCAATATACCTACTGCCTACCTGAACTATCACGTAACTCCTCCGATCCCGTTGCAGCCGATTTGCTCCCAGCCGAACGGAGGTTGGTGATAAATTATAGGCATTTTAAAAGTTGCTGGCAATTCCGCGAACATTTACGATGCAGTAATGTGATGTAATACGGGCCGAGTAATCTATTTCGCGGACCTTTTGACACGTTAGGCAACGTATTATTTAAATTATGGCCGGCAAATGTCAATGTCTTCGCGTTTTTAGGAGCTGTTGGGAACTCTTTGGATCCTCTGGCTCTCCGGGCGCGTGGTTTGAAGGGATAATCGTCGTCCGCCTGCTTTTTGTCGATGAATTTTTGATGGTAACGTATTATGTGGACGGTATGTTTGAATAACGAATGTTTTATTGGATTGTTATGGGAATGTGTCCCTTGTACATTTGAATATTTTAGAAACGACTGATGTTCGAATCTGTAGACCTTAACGTTTCTTGTTCAGTATTTCATGCATTGGGAAATTAAAAGTGATTAATATTTCGATAAACAAAGTAGTATGAAATTGTTATATCTTATACTATTTTTTATATTTCTTGTAGCTAAAGATGTCTGTAAATAAAGAGCGTCTGTTATTTTACCTTCGTACGGTAGCGGTTAATCAAAACCTGTTATTTAACCCTTTAACGAACAAATTTTTGTTGTATACGTATTTCAAGTTAAATAATAGTCTTATAACTACTTAATTATCAATACAACATTTTTACCATTCGATTCCTCGTAACAAAAGCTTTTCCTATATACATGCAAAAAATAATAAACTTAGTCTTGAATTACTATAGTTCATTCAATTAAACGGCGATTATTTGAAAACATTTCTATATTATAAATAATGCTACCTAATGCGGCGACATTCAACTAGATGAACGTGCAGTAGTAATAATACAATTCAATTAAATGATTGAAGAGTATATTTCTTCCATTTTCTCCATTTTGCTCTATGAAACATGCGGTATTCAACGTGTTAACCTCTTGGTATTATAATATCGTGTGAGACTCGAGGTGAAGATTTTCAAGAGGAATTATTAAACATAAATATTACTCCATCCATTCAAATTCAAAAGAAATACTATTCTTCTGTAATGAATTATTATAATTAATAGCAAACATAAACATAGAACATGACTATAATTTCTCTCTTTCTCCAGTAAACTATTAATGACAAAATAGTCGTATCGATTAAAATTGAGGAAGAAATTATTGGGCAAGGAGTTAGGTACTTAAAAAACAATCGTGTATTAGTAACGAGTAAAATTTTACACAATATTCTTCGCACGAAGCATATTTACAACCATCCTGTCGGCCAATACCTCAGTATCGCTTCCGAGGACGCAAGATCAGATGCGTGAGACATCCGTCAAAGGGTAGAGTTGCCTTCATTAGTCGGCTCGGTGCTATCCGACAAGTGGGTTTCCAGGGCCTGCTTTATGTAAATCAGTCGCGGCGTAATTGGCACTGAACGAAAAAGCTAATTACCGAAATCGTGCACCCGGGACCCCTAGGACCCAGGGCTCCATCAGCGCCCAGCGGGGTATCGCGACACCCTCGCTTCTCAGCGATCATCCTCCCCCTCCTCCGTTTCTCAACGTATATGCATCTTTCCACGGACACACGATCACCCGGGACCCGCAATATTATTCATCCGGGCCCGATATACGACTACCTGCTTCTCGATTATACTCGCTGCTACTCGGCTGCGTCGGCTCGCGTCAAAAGTGGCGAAAGAGATATATATTTCAGCTTATTCTCCCTCGTTTTCTTCTCTGCCTCCATTCTTTCTCGAAATAAGTAATGAATAATATCGTAAATCTCGGCCGGTCGACCGGCCGCGTCGTCGTGCGTGCCCCTTTGTGCGAAATTGCGCGAGAAAATTTGTTTATGGAGATTTAGTGGCTCGTGCTGGCCCCAGCACTCGGCATCCTGGCAACGCGCCGCACGGTTTTAGCCACTTAGTTTTGCCAAATTAATAACGCCACGGTTTCTGAGACATTGCCGGCAATGGAACTTGGTTTGTGTAATGTTCACAGATTGCTTACCATGATTAACCACTTACGATTTATTTCGTTTCGCGTGCTTATTATGATGTTCAATTTTAGTACTTTGTGGAACCGTTATAAAGAGATTATAGAGAGCTGAAGAAAATTTTTAGGTTTCAGTTAGATAAAAATTAACAGTAATAATAATTTTAAGTAATACGAAATTGCAAGAAATTACGTCGTAATGTATATGGAACAGTGAACATTATTTAAAATAAGTGTTATCTTAAATATTAAATGAAGATCACCATAAAAGAAATATTACTATAACATACGTAAAGTCGTTAATTTTGCATAACAACGTTTTAGTTCGACAGAAGTCTCCGATTTTTGAATGAAGTAAAACGAGGTGGCTGAAATTGTAAATACTCTAACTTCGCTGGAGCTTGACGTTACGTGGGATCGTTGCTTTGTTTCGTGCTGCCTTGTTTCTTGATGACTTGATTGATATTGATGACCAGTGGACGGCCATGACGGTGCTGGTTACCTGCGTTCGTTAATAGAGAATTATGAAATTTTTCGCAAGCTTCAGCGAACGTAGTTCCGTTTGTAGAGAGGAGAGGCATCGTGAACTGTAGAATGAAAATTTATAACGTGGTTGGCTCTTGTATAATAAAAGCGAGATCGCAATGAAAACCTTGTAACGCACCGCTTGTCGGTGATTTCAATGCGCGCAGCGGTACGGGCGACTTCAATGCGTGGAAAAGCAGACGCGGACACGCTGAATCGAAGAAAGTGCATGAATACATAAATACTACACAGGCCTCGCGCAGCGTTATAAAGGAAGTATTTACGATTACTTAAAAACAAATTACTGAAAAGTTACAATCGCTTATTTACCATCAGTCCTATATAACATTAGATTTACGGAACCCGTCAACTTGACAGATCCCTGACGTCAATGATTAAGGACATGGAAGTCGTAAATACATTCTTCGAGAAATTCACATTGACTTTGATCGACGTAATGATACGAAGACGTATAATTCATCTGAATTAATAATCAATTAAATCATCTTCGCGCAGTGCTCGACTAAAATCTAATATTTTTAACCCTTTGCGGAGGAAGACTATAAAGTATATAAAGCTTGCAACATATGAAGCTAAATTATACATCGAATGCTTAAATAATAGAAGAAAAGGAAACTATACACTGATCTCTTGCTGTTTGAGTAATCAAATCAATCGTTTATAACTTAGTATTCCAAATACGAAAATTTCATCTCGCCAAACCGTAGACATTCATCCACAAACATTCTTCTAAATTACACAGTTTATGCAAGTGCGTAGCACCGAAAGAATCAAGGAAAAAGGTATCGGTAAATCACTCCCACGAGCAAGTCGCTGAAATAGCGAGAAACTCAAAGCGATCGACTCTCCCATCACGAAAGAAACAAATTATCCAATCAGCGCTATCGTAAACATCACGGTCGCGACGCGGCAATAATATAAGACCAATAAAACTGATGAACAGTACCGTATAAAAACCCCGGCCTCGAACGCATTCCTCCTTGGAAATTTACGAGTTTCAATTCCCCATGACGTCAGCTCGCGAAAATCTATATATCAAAGCTTAGTAGGTGCATCCGAGAGACGATGAGTACCATCGGAGGATTCTTCAAAAGTGATCAGCGGGGGTTCCCGAGGCTGGTCCCCGAAACGACGGAGTCGAGAATTATTCCCGTGCGTTGGCTGCTCGAAATTTGTGGTTTTCCTTAAACGGCAGCTTCCTCGTGTTTCCGAGCTGCGGCAGGTTCACCCCTTTTCAAAAAAGGAAGGAGACAGAGGATGAAAGAGAAAGGAAAGACGTTATTAATCGTCGCGCGGCCCGGTGAAAAGAGGCAACGGCGAGGACGGGCCGGGAGGAGTACGCCATCGTCTACCTGACGTCGGAGGGAAGGATGCTCAGGTAGCCGGAGGATCCTTTGACCTTTCCACCGGCTGTCCTGCGGGATACGTCTCGTTCCTGTCCACCTTCTGTCTTTTCTCACCGAAAGAATTCCGCCAGCGGCCGATTCGTAGGGGGCGGGGTCCTGGGCTTCGGTCAGCTCCCGCTATTCATTTTGCTGCCTTCGGAGAGAATGGGAGAATTAATAAGTGACATCTCACGGAGAAAAAGGTTTTACGCGCGCGCGCGCCGCGGGACCGGGAACAGAAGGAACGCCGCGGCGTGGCGCGACACGTGAACGGAGAAGGGAAAGGGAGGACTTTCGTCTTTCACGCGGTCGCCTTCGGTTCCGATGCGGACAGGCTTTGTTGGTGCCGGTGGTAGCCTTTGTCAGACGGGGCGAGAAACGAAACACCTTGTCTTAGGTCGCACGTAACACAATGCTGCTCGATAAACCGTGTCTAGTAAGTCGGAATGAGACAAGGGGAGCTGACAGTTCCCGTGGACTATGGCCGGTTGCTCTTTTCATCGCGATGATGGGGGACGCGTGCTGATTTCGATAATTATCGAGGATGACAGAGGATGAACCCACCAGTTTCTCCGGGGATTGGACTTTGCGGTGCTTTGGAAGTTGCCGGGTAACCACGGGAAACGAGTAGGGTAATGATTAACGCTCCTGTGTTTGATTCTTTGAGGACGAATGTCATCACTTTGGCGACATCAGACATTCGTATTTAGTATACCAGGTTGGGAATAAATAATTGATTTTTTCGGATAACAGGAGATCGTAGTATTCGTTTTTTTTGTCATTTAACACTAAAACTACCGAGCAGTTAAATTGACTTCTTGAGATTCCTCTATAGAAATCCCAAGGGTGCATCCATTGAAATTTTAATTGATTTACAATTCAGTTTGAGCATTGCTAAATCAATTTCTTTAATAATTCCTCAAAGAAACATTTGTTACCTTTTTAATAATTGCAAAACGAAGAAATCAGGAATGGGTCATTCTGACCCGTTTGGTAGTTTTAGTGTTAAGACTTCGATGTATAGTTTAATTTCTTGTGTGAAAGGTTACTTCAAAGAATCCTCGTCAGTAAAGAGTTAACGTTAATACTTTGACTGCCATATCATCTGAATTCGGGTGATACCAATTTCAACGTAAACTTGAACATTCATTTTCCTGGTGACGTATCGAACGGACTAAGTTTTATGGAATGTGCGAGATATAAGAAGAATAGTAAAGTAATCGTTACGAAGAATCTTGACTGTTTAGTTTCTGTTTCATTCAGAAAACAGTTTCAACTGCATAGGAGTTTTGATGAGTGTTTACTTGGCAGTCAAAGTGTTAAATGTATTTTGTGGACACCTATTTCTAAAGTAACCAGTCGAATAACTAGTTACAAAGTAAAAGTAAACAAGATGGATTGTCGATTTTCGTTGGTGGGAATGGAAATAGAAGGAAATATATAAAGTTAAATGGAGGAAATAAAAAATAGTAATAGTAAAAATGATGATTTCAAGTACTAACTACTGAGGACTTAAAAAAACCCCTAATATAGAATGGATCAACATTGTAAAAGTTATAAAAGACTCTATACCAAAAGCTACTAAAAATTCCACGAGTTACGTGTAACTATTCACAATAACAGACATATTCCTTTCAAAGACTCAATTTTGTAAGTATTTTCAAGGATACAACGGATAAAACCATTACCACTTCTAACGAACATAAAAGCACAGTTCAAAGATAGTTCACCTAACTTGTCAAAACAATGAAGTTAAAAGATAATTCAACATCTAATAATATACACACGTATAACATTGAAGATACAAAGTTGACTATAAATGAATTCCAGACCGAAGATTCGTGATATCCATTAAACCAAAAAATACCAAAGATTGCTCGAAGGAAGCACGTCCGAGGCAGAAGACCCCCTTTAACACCCTGCACAGATTTACGCGATCCGAAGAGTGATCTTCCGGAGAACACGTACAGCGGAGCGCAACGTTGTGGTGGAGCCGCGGCTCGCTAAAGGAGGACACCGGCGAGATCTCAGGGTGTACCGTTCGAAACGGCCGAAGGATATGCCGTGGAGGAAGATGCAAAAAAGGTAGTACGATCGGGCAGCACTTCCCACGAAGTGTGCGAGCGATCAATGGGGGAAGCGAGCCGCTGCATGACGAATGGGGGCGCAGCCAATTTAGATGCATAGAGGTCGCGACGTAGGGTCGTCCGGCGACCTGTCGTGTCTCATTCCTGCGGAGACTACGTCTACGGTCTGCTTCATTCGGCGTAACGAGGACGGTCGTGCGGCTTCGTTCAGATTTTCTTGCATGCTCATTATCGAAACGGTGAAAGGCTGCGTGTCACGCTCGCCGGTTGACGTTGAGCCCGCCGCTAATGAACTGGGCCGGGCTAGAACAACTGACCTGCGAGCGTCGCTTCTGCTGCAATTAGATCGTTCGGAAATTAACTCCTCCAGGCCTAATTTTTGTAGAATATTACGCTCATATACCTAACAATGGACCACCATTCAATGTAATATTAGTAATATTATTTCGAATAAAATAGTGGTAGTATAGGTACTAGTTTTTTTTTTATAGAAATCTTAAAGTTTATATACGGTTACCATAGTTTTAACCCTTTGCAGTCGAGAGGTGATTTTGAGTCACTTGATTTGATATACCAAAATTATGAAGTTTCATGTAGGTAAGTATAATGTTAACACTAAAACTACCGAGCAGTTAAATTGACTTTTTGAGATTCCTCTATAGAAACACCAAGGATACATCTGTTGAGATTTTAATTGATTTACAATTCAGTTTGCGTATTGGTAAATCGATTTCTTTAATAACTTCTTAGAGATATGTCTGTTATCTCGTAAATAATTGCTAAAAGGAGACATTAGAAGTGGGTTATTATGACGTGCCTGGTAGTTTAGTGTCAAGCTTTGTATTAGTGCATCGATGTGTGAGTTATTGAAATAGCTCTGTTTCGTAATTTGTGTACGTTTTCTCGTTACTTAGCTTGAATATCGTTTATATCACGTTGGAGAATGTTGAATAACTCCAGTGAACAACTTTCGAGTGCAAAGGGTTAATATTTTGTCGGATACTGAAGTAGTAAAACAGTGTATATTACAATGTCTGCCGGGTCTGAAGGGGTTAGCTCCTTGTTCTACAACTTCTCTCACAACTGTGTTTCATAAAAGTACTTTATTATTCATGATTTATCGAACAAAGTAAAGAATTTGATGGTTTTCCAGAGGAATTAGCGAATGAGTTATAGATCAGTGGTTTAACCATTTGTAAAAGAGTTGCAATGATGAAGTTAAAAGTTACGAGAAGTGAAAGGTGAATTTTAAGAAGTTGAATGGGAAGGGTGAATTGAAGGAATAAGCGAAGGAACGGAGGAGGGTCATATTTTGTTGGGCGCAGTTGAGTTTCTGCTATCGAGTCTGTGGGAAAGTTGTGTCTTTATCATTCAGTCTTCACGATGTTGCAACATGAACAAATAATGGGATCAATTTATGATCTAATGCCTATTGTTGTCAAGAACTGATTGTCATTTTATAGGTTAATCCTTCACTGCAGTTCAAAATCTTTCAAAGTACAAATTTTCAGTAAAATATGTAATCATACAGTATCTTCATAATTAAAAGTACCTAGTTTATCGGTAAATATTTTAATTTTCATATTCCTTGAAGCAATACTTCATCTCATCGTAAACGTTACGTTACGAACGTTCCATATTTGACTGCACATTATTTGTCTACTTTCTACTTTCTACTATTGACTTCTATTACCTAAAATAATATAGAGGATTCCATACAGAAAAGTGATGAATTTAAATAATGAAAAGCAGATACCCGAAACGTAAACTAAACAACATTAACATTAACAATAATTAATATTAAAAACAGAAAAATCAAATTTCCATAAAAGATCAATATTATCTTCACACTCACAATTAACATTAAGACTAACATAACCCAAAACTCAAACAACAATTTAATCAATTCACTGTTCTAATTAATGTACGCCTAATTAAATGTATTATCCAACGAATCCTATAGCATTCGAATATTCTTACATTCCAAATACAAAGCTTTCCGTACAAAACCACGGAACAGCTCGAACGGTAATAAAAATCTATTAAAATCACCGAGGTAAACCGGACGTCCTCCCTCGCGGTGCACCGACAAACGATTAGCCGTCTCATAGAAACATCACAAGTCACCGCGTCAAGAAGCTCTCGGTGAAAAAAGCTGGCACCACCTCTCGTTTTATTCTCCTCATTATCCGCGCATTATCGACATTGTCTTCACCAAATCTGATATCCCGCGTCCTGGGTGGCACGCCGGCGTAATTACTAACACGAGGTTACAGGCCCGTCCGCTGATTGGGTGATCAAAGCTCGCGATGACGAAGATCTCTTACCCCGGCCCTCCCCTGGACCGAAAACAGAAGGACGGCGAAACCGCCTGGACGAACAAGGACGGACGCGAGAGCATTGCGTCTTCATTATAAATCCTGAGAATCACCCAAATTGATAACGGCATCCGAAGGCTGCCGTAAGGGTCCTCGTAATACTCTAAAGAGGGTTCACCTCCACCCTCACGCAGCGGGGTGTCCCCAGCCACGAAATAAGAAGAGGCCACTTTCGCTTCTCCTCCTTCAGTTGCTCGTATATTCTCCCCTCGTCCGCTCCTCTTCCTTCTCCTCCCTCTCGCCGCTCCTCTCACCCCCTCCGCCGCGCCGTCATTCCACCCTGTAACGGTTTCAAGAGAGGTGTAGCTTCGTTACTTCTTCGATCGATCCGTGAGAGTTACGATCGTGTTCCACGTGACGAAACGAAACGGATCGCTCGGGAACGATTGTACCTCGGGTTATGATACACCCTACCTCCGTTTACGCGGAGTATACGTTCCACGTGGATCCGTTTTGCGCGAAGAAAAATCGAGTTGTCTGTCGGTTCGGAAGGAAGCGAAATATTAAGAGGAAAAGCTGCGAGGTTTAGAAATATATGTATCATTTAGAAATATGTTGAATAAATGTATACATAGGTTATTAAAGAACGAATGCTAATGACGTTTCGGAGAATAAACGTGGATTTTATTTGGTGTCATTGAATTCCAATTGTGTATGAACAATACAGTGTATATACTATTATGTTATATTATAGTGTTGTATGATTTACTGCGTAAAGAAGGAAGTGGTGTGAAAAAGTATCGTGTAAATGGAGGGACGCGTCATGTGTCAGCTTTTCTGTATGATATAAAGATGTTTGATTGTTAATCGATTTTTCGTATGATCTTTCTGAACGATCGCAATTGTTTCGTTGTATATGAGAATGATATTGTGGATAATTTGTTTGGGCAGTTGTCAGGGGGACGAGAGTTTTGGCGACCCGTTTGACGAACGACGAACGATTATTCGAAGAATGTGAATTAGGTAGGACAGAGATGTATTGGATGTCGAAAACGTTTCGTGAATAGAACGTCGGAATTTCGACGGTAATAAAACGAATGGAGGTTTCGCGGCGGAACAACACGTGAAGTGTTGACGTTGAGTGCAGTTTGGGGTTGGATAGCGATCTAAGGAATACCTAAACGAGTAGCCTGCAGCTTCGTTAGGAAATAAGTAGAATAAAAGTGTTAGCGAGGACGTTTAGCTGAGTTGACTCCAGTAAAATAATGTTCGTTTGAGTCTTGTTAGAGACTAGAATGTTCTTCTTTGTGGATTTCTTAGCTGAATGGACTATGCATAGTGAAACTTCTCATTGCTTCCTAGTATGGTGTTTCAGCAATTATTTATTAAGTTCAATAACACGTCTTTATAATTAGTGTCTAATATGTCTATTTTGTAAGAAACAATTCAATACTTCAGTAATTATCCTCTAAGTTGCTAACCTCTTGAGATCTACATAGATCAGCAAAGCAGCATCGATTACACGGTTAGGGCGGCTATAAGCAAGATTAACACTACTTATTCAAAGTGTAACGATACGAATTACTATAATCCCATTAATTACAACTGCTGCTAAAACAGCCTACAAAGAAATCCAACCCCTATTAATCGGAGGACAAGCGGTACCACTGACAACCTAGGCTAAAATTCCAAATAATCATTCTCCACCAGCATCGTGCTCGATCATTTCTTCATCAAACGAAACCGAAATGTCGCCACAAAAGAGATGAACGCAAAGCCGAGAGCGACGAGGAAGGAGAGAAGTCCACTCGACTCGTTTGAAACTTCATCTGGTGCCCGATACAAAAGGGGGTGGCCATAATCCCGATACATTTCCCCTCTAAACAGCCAGTTAACCGCAATCGACAGTGTTAATAAAAGACTTCGCAGGGTACCAATCAGCCGGCGCGGGGACCGCTGAAAGCGACAACATCCAAATGACGCCGTAAAGTCCCGCGTAAAATAAAGAGAGCCTCAAAGACAGTTCAATGGAATCTTCTCGCCGCGGGGTGTCGCCGTGGGCCGAGTAAGAAGCGCCGATCTCGGTCCCTCTCTTTCTCGATCCCTCACCTGTCCTTCACCTCCTTTTACAGTTCTGCCATATTCCCGGCGAGAGAACGTTCTCGTAGTGCTCTACGTTCGTTTCGTTACACAGGCCGTGGAAGAATGGCGCGGGAGGCGGAGGGGGCCAGCGAGGATAGTCGTGATATTTCCTTCACGAAACTGTTCCCCGAACGGTTCCTCGTCGCCGGGTCCCGGAGGAACCGAGGGGAACCGAGCCTGGAAGCAGCCACATCCTTCGCTGGCTGACCGGTGGAAGATTCATAAATTATTTCAGGAAAAAAGGAGGAAAAGTATTTCCAATTACAGTTTTTTGTGAAGGGTTGCCGCGGGCCACGCGGCAGGGGGTCCGCTTAATGGCGACCCGCACTCACCGCTCCACCTCCTCCTCCTCCTCCTCCTCTGCCATCCCTCCCTATACTCTTCTCCTCGTCCTCTCCTCCTTCTCCGCCGTTTCTTCTACTCCTTCATCCACCCTCCTCCTCTTGCGCCGCCGTCTCTCTACCGATTCTTTAGGGTCCTCCGACACCGCCAACGCGGTGTATTCCTTCTTTTTTCTCTCTTTCCCTCTGCCTCTCTCTTTCTCCCTTCCGCTCTTTTCTTCCGTTTCTTTTTTTCCCTCTGCCCCTTTATCCTCCTCCCACTACGGGCCACGTTATTCCTCGTTCCTTCTTCTTTTTCTCTTGCGTCTGACGAGCACCGGTGACACGAAAGAGGATCGATCATCCTGCAGCCGGGTCTCGCCCGCGAATTGCCTGTCGGGGGAGGTTAACTGCGGGGGTGACCGGGTTCGACTCCGAGACGTTTTTTGCGTTAGACGCCCTCGGTTCGCGAAATTGTGCCTGATCGGCAATTATCTTTCGATGAATATTAAACGCGCCCCGACGCGCGCCACCCAGAAGGTTGGAATCACGGTTTAATCGGGACGAGTTTCGATCTTTTCGTTGTGGTAATGGGGATTTATGGAGTCGAGCGGTGCTTTTTGGATTGGGTACTGCGATTCGTTTGTGGAAACGTGGCTGCGAACGGAAATTCGGAGGCTTTTGAAATAGATCGACTGTTCGATGTTTCTTCGTAACGACTACTTGGTTTTGGTACTCCCTGTTTGTTGAGTGTAAATTTGTATTTGTTTTTAAGGAAATAAATTAAACTTATTTACAGCGGTAGAATCCAATGTTTTATATTTATTTTATTTATTACTATTATAATAAGATTTAATTTTTATAATCTTTTTAAATGTGGTAATTTTTCAAACAATTTCCAACGTTCTATAACTCATTTTGTCGTTATTACCAGCATGACATACGAATGCAAAGGGTTAATTATTAATGTAATAGAATTTTTGTTGTTTATTTAAATCAAAAGAACTAGTGGCATTGTTTATAATATCAAGTTTCATTGGTATAATGGAAAGGGAATGATATCTTATCGCAATGGAATGCAACATCGTTAAATAAATTATCTAATTGTTTTCTATGTAATAATAAATTATTATATTTCATGAATCTGATTTTAATTTTATTATAATTACTGTGTCTTTGATAGAAGGAAATTGTTTTTGCATTTTGTAGTCTGTGAAATCCATGTGTGTAAAATGGAACGAAATAAGAAAACAAAAGAACGAATTGATGATGGTCGTGACAACCGCAATCCTGCGAGTGGTTGAACACAACCGCACTGACCAGATTTATTGTTCTCGCGGTCGCCAAACCGTAACGTCGCATTAGTTTGTTCTGTGCGGTTAAAAGAACTGCGGCATTGAAGATCGTGACGAAAGCGGTATTTTTCTCAAACAAAAACGTACGTCTTATACGTGTAAATAATTATCATTCAAGACGCAAATTCTAGAACTATTATCATACATTTTGCTTTTCTTACTTCATAATTTACTCTTCAATGTTTGCACCTTAAAAAAAATACATTTAATTGTAACGAATAAATTACATAGTTGAGAACAAACCTTCATTACTTTTTAAGGATTATTTACAATAATGAAATATTTTAATAGTTACCATGATATTTTTATTAATAATAATAATTGATAGAAATCAGTTCGATTAAGTTTTACAATATTAAAAATATGGTATACAAAACCGAATGAAAATTTTATTTGAAACACCACTATTCATTTAACTAGGATCAAGAAACAAGTACTAATAAAAAATATACTTTTATTTTGAAATTCGCAATAAAGAAGCAAAATATGAAGCAATGTGTAGATTTTGGAAATATTTTTTCGAGCTACTGAAGACATACAAGAATCATATGGATCTCTAAGAAAGTGAAGTTAAATGTTCCTAATTGTAAGGTACTTTTAACATTTTTGCACAATGAATTTTCATCAAAAACATTGTCAATGTTTGTGAGGATATGCACAATATTTTGGAACAACCACGACTACATGCGTGGGGAAAGAGATGGGGTAGGAGGTCCTGCCTTCATATTTCTGGCAGAACGCCATGCGGTCGCCGGTCATGTAGTACCATAGGCAATAATATTCATAATTAATAGTTGGCTGCTCTGTGAGTGACGGCGGATAAATAGAAGAAACAGATGATTATGAAAATGGGTCGTCAATTATCCAGGCTTTCGAATATTTCCTTTTTTTCGTTGAAATAATTCCGTCGTTTATAAACTGTCCACCTTCAGTTTTTATGTTTCTGTTTTCAGGAATTGGAATAATTCCTACAAACAAAAGTTGAATAGTAAAACAGAATGTATTATAACAAAAATTTGAAAAATACTAATTATTAATTAGTTATTTTTAATTACTTATTAACCTTTTTCTAACAGATATTTTATTTCACAGTCTATTTTCGTACAAATTTAGTCAGGCGGACGTTTTATATTATATTATATTCCATACTAACATCATTACTAAATAAAGCCAAAAACAATATAACAAAGCCAAGGGATACCTAATTGTTAACGTTAGAAGCATCGAGCGTTTAACATTCTTAACTTGAAAATTTTATAAAAATTGTAACAATAGATGTTCTCCAGTTTCGACCGCAAAATATTAATTCCTTGATCTACAATACAATATCATATCAGACTCGCGACGAAAATTTCCAATAGAATTAGATAAATCTAAATGTTCTTTAAATTTTTTAAATATAAATAAAATAATCTTTTTATTAGCAATCCTGAACCTTTCGAGCAAACGTAGACATATAATAAAATTTTGTCTTTTCCTAATAAATTGTTAAAGACAAAGTAGTTCTAATAATAAGAATAATCGTTATTTTCAGCCATAAGGAATTCAGCCGAAGAAAATGGACTTGATTCTACAATTTTCGAATTTACATTCCTTGCACGTTCCATTCGTGCTCTCTCTCTCTCTCTTTCTCGTACCTTTTGCATTGTTAAAATAGTTGTATCGAACGTAATTACAACTACCAGACGGGTCAAACCGATCCATTCCTGATTTCTCGTTTTCGCAATTATTAAAAAGATAACGCATGTTTCTTCGAGAAATGATTAAAGAAATGAATTCAGTATTTCACAAGCTGAATTGTAAATCAATTAAAGTCTCAATATAGGCACTATTAAAGTTTCCATAGAGCAGCCTCAAAAAGTCAATTCAACTGCTCGGTAGATTAGTGTTAAGGTTCACGGACGTTTATCGTACAGTTTATCCTCTTATTCCCACCAAACTGAACATCCGTTCATTTAGATCTCGAGAAATAGGGGTGGAAAAACAGGACACATATTCGTGCAACTGCATTAATCGAAATCGGCGTAAATATTCGGTAAACAATATTTATAAAATTCATTATACGTCAGATCGACGCGTTCCGTAAGCGTAGTGTTAACAAATAAATCATAAGGCAGAAGGTTGATAAATCCCAAAGCTTATCACGCAAAGGGGTGAATCCGTTCATCTTCCGGAAGCAGAGATAACAAAGGTAGACGTTAGTTTCCGGAAATCCGGTCAGCTCGGGGTACACGGAAATCAGGAAAGCCAGGTGAAGGAAGACGGTTAAGCTGGAAAGAGGGCTGCTGGCTTGTTTATGGACGTTCGAGTCGGACTTCCCGGAATGCTCGGCCTGTGTAAAGCGGACCTAACCAAGCGACGGATCCGGCCACGACCCCGCACGCGGGCTCGCTCGATCTCTGAGCCAGGAACATCGAAACGCAGGACGTATTGCTCTGTCACCCAGGGACCGGCGATCTATTAGTTATGAATATTGTTGCCCACAGCGGTACATGACCGGCTCGACCGCGTGGTGTTCTCCCAAAATATGTACGGAGGCTCGCCATACGGACGTCCTTCTCCTCCACCCTACACCACTGCTCCTCCCGCAGCCCCCCTTGCACGCTGCCATATTCATTCCGAAATGTCACGTAAACCATAGACGAGCAACGGGGGAAGGGATACGTCTAGCGAAACATCGGAATTCACCCGCGGCTAATCGTGGGGGGCACGAACGAGCTGCGGACTCGTTTGTTTTCGTTGATCCATTTCGATCCATTGATGAATGCGGGGATTGTGGGTCTATCCTCTTGCCTTCCAATGAAGACTTTAGCTGTTTACGAATGACCGTCTTTTGTGTTTGCGGTCGAATGGTGTAACGGTTTGAAAGAATTCTTTGTTTTCGTACTGAGTTTTTATAACTTTGCTTTGTTTTGAAGTAACCGTATGAACACTAGGTTTACGGACATTTATTAGACTATATTATACTAAATAGTGCTCATAAAATTCAATACGCGCCGAATTAACACGCTCCGTAGACCAAGTGTTAACACATTGGCCGGAAACTGTCTTCTGTTTTCTTCAACACTAAAACTACCAAGTAATTAGAGTGACTTCTTTCTAGCTTTTTATAAATACTAGAAAAATACGTTTCTTGAAATTCGAAGAATCTCCTGGCCTTGTATCTGTACAACACAGATTTAATTAAAAATCTGGGAAAAATGTCTTCATAATTTGAATATTTGCAAAATAAAAATTCTAAAGTGGGCCAATTTGACCTGTCTGATAGTTTTAGTGTTAATAATCTTTGCATTACAAGAAGTATACTTAAGCAAGTTCTCAAGGGCAATACAAACGGCTATCTTGCCTGTTCATTCGAATTACAAAAATCTTTGAATTGCCTATGTATTATACCTGTAAGGAGTCAATTGAGACATTGATTGTTCCTTCCCTGTAGAATATGTCCCGTTTCGAAACATCTATTAACGTCGCATCAACAGCATGTAAATTGTAATTGTAGATAGGGACATGTTGAGCGTACAGGTAGCCCTCAAGTTAACATGCTTTCGGTTAACGCAATTTATCAGCGTGCTGCGCTAGGGAAAACATTCTATTCCAGACTTTATCCTCTGTCTGTTCACACATACGCTTCGCTGTCATGCTAATCTGCATAATCAAGGCAGTAGCTGCATACGATTATGCGTCTTTAAAGTCGGGTCTACATCTCTGCAACAGCGCGGGGGCCGCGTCTACATTAGAAGACTACTCGCTGAAAACGCGACTCGAGATCCTCCGAACAGATCGATTTTTACGATACGACGCGTATCGGAGATTCGAGGATCTTCTTTAACCCTTTGCACTCGTATGTTAGGTTGCAGATGACAATACAAATTTCTTATAGAACGCTGGAAAGTGTTTTAAAAAGTACCACACTCTAAAAGATTATGAAAATTAAATCTTATTGTAATAATAATAAATAAGATAAATAAAAAAAGGTTGAATTTTAGCGCTGTAAATTACTTTAATTTATTTCCTTAAAAGTAAAGACAAGTTTACACACACCATACGACGTTGAAAGTAAATCGAGTGCAAAGGGTTAATACGTTCCGTGCCACTGGGAATGGTTATATTTTGCTTATAAACTGTATTCATTTTTTTGATAAAATATTGAATCACATTTTTATACTTTTTGGTGAATTTTATATATTTTGATGTCATTTCTTGTTCGCATGTCTTTTAAAAATGAAAACACACTGTGAGCATGTGAACGCATTTTCTTTGTGGCCCTGGGAATCCTTTCCCTTTCACTATAGCTTTCACTTTCAGCTTTTGGGCTTTCTCGTCGGTTCTCGGAATGCTGATTAACTTGTTAACTGTGGAATTAGTTTGAAAAATCTCTTATTTTGCGCGCAATAAAGTCAAAAAGTAAAGTGTGTACTCGTTAAACACAGGACGAACGCACCTAGAGTGTATTTTAATGAAAAGCTAAAGCGAAACAAAGAAGAACTACACGTTTATTTGAGAAAACAAGGAATTCATCGTTGAAAGAATTAGTATCATTTCAAGCTTTAAGATGATGTGTATACTTGTCAAACGTAGTTAACTGGTTAAAATGAAATTCGACGTTGGCAAGGGGCTCTGAATATGATTGATGTAGGCCGCACGTTTCGGTTTGTAATAAAAAATGTATTAATATATAAATGATTAAATGGTAATTAGGTACATTATAAACGAACTATTAAATAAATAGATACATTATATATTTGTACTATAGTTATCACTTTGGAGAACATTAGCACTGTTGACTTTAGAGATATTTATATTTTAGATAGCAGCTATTTTTAACAAGGCTATATCCAATTTCTCACTATTGAATTGTTTTTTAATGGATTAACATCCTGAAGTTATGTATCATTGAATAGTCAGTCAATAGGTAGCTTAATTAGATTACATATTGTGTAATAGTAATGTATTTAATGATATCGAGACATTTACGTTTAGTTAATAGCAAACATTATATTTCTGATTACATCATCACACCAATCGATCAAGAAATTACTGATTAAAAGAAATTAAAAGAAATATAATTATCCTATACTGAAGAATAATGATGATCACAGCTAATTCTTTTAGCAGCAACAAATTATTTCCAGTAAAATCGAAGTACTATTCAAAACAGCATAAACGTTAACCACCGAAATGATCGATATTATTATTTATACCATTTGCTGTTTTTTTAAGAGCCTATAGAGACTATCACAGTAGAGATTCAGTGTCTTCGATGAAATAAATTCATCTAGCCAATCGAAGCTTGTCAAAGAGAACTTTTTACTACACCTAATACATAGACGAGTACGATTTTGGGCCGGAATGCGCGACACTCGCGGCGGGTGTTCAAGTAACACGGGCGACCTTTGAACCCGACAGGCGGAGATGGTGCTCCGGGCAGGGTGCGGCGCTGGAAGTCTCCAAAAGGAAAGGATCCACAGTCCGAAAAGCAGACGGAGGAGTGGACGCAGAAATACCTCGACAATAGGGCCCAGTCATACGATAATAATGATCAATTATCGATCTGTCATTCAAAGGCTACGCCGACGGAATGCACGACGAATCGAACTCTTTTTTTCTTGTTCTCCTTCTTCATCTTTCGCAGCTCTTTCTTCGGCCGAGACCGCCTTCAATCACCTACTCATCCACTCTTTAACGATCCGCTTGGCATTTTACCAGGGTTTCATGGAAAGTGTTAATAATCCACGAGACCCGTAGTTTCGTAGTTACGTGCGCACTCCTACGAACGTTATTGATAAAGAGTCGCATTTTATAAATGCCATTCGGGAAAGTGATTTATTGGTTTTCGATCGGCCGGTTTCCTCGTGCAGCGATTAGTTTCGTTTATAAATGAACATTCGAGAGTGTGATGAAGTATTAGGTGTCTCTTTTTGTATTTGTATTTAGTGAGATTTAATGAGAATTGATAATAATGAAACTTGATAATATTTTGGTAATAATAGTATTTTCATATTAACACTAAACGTATCGGCACTTCATCTGTCGATTATATTTTTTCGAAAGGAGTATAGTCGATTGTTGATTTAATACGGAAACAATGCACAAAATAATTTTTACTTTGATAATAAGGAAAGGATTACATATTTTCATTTGTTACTAACGAGAATGGAAAACTGTGGATGCATTTTTTTATTTGGGAGTACCGATCATTTGATCGGGCGTGGAACATTTAGTCTTATTGTATCTTACTTTCCTGTAAGCAGAATAGTCATGTAACTCATTTAATCAGTATTTAGTATTCAGAATTTAAATCTGCAATTCAGATTTAAATTAGGTACAATTATAAACATTATTAAATAAAAATAATATTAATTATTCTTTTAAGAAGTCATATACGTTAATTGTAACATAGAATGAATGAACCATTAAACAGTGAATAAGAGTGTATTTATGTATATTTGTTAAAAAATAATTGAACTATCATTTGCATATGGAATCACAGAATAGTATACGAAATGATCAAGGAAATAGTTAAAATAAGTTACGACCGTAAACCAGTTAACTACAAAAAAGGTGAACAATCGAAATGAGTGAACGAATTTGTTGGTACGGTCCTGGCCAATTTTCAGTTCACCGAGGTTTCTCACAGCAGTAAACCGAGGAGTAACTACTGACTGCCGCAAAAAGCCTAAAATTAATAATAATAACGGCAGGTTACGTAGTAAAAGGCGCTGCTAACTGGAGCCTCCCGGCGGGCAAATACGCAAGTTCATCCGAGAAAAAGGGGTCTCCGTTAAGCCTGGTGAACCTACCGGCACGGGATTACATGATTATAGTTCTTGCAACTGTAGTAAGAATAAGGTTTGCTGTGTCAATGAATCGTATTAGACCTCAATGGGATTCCTATCACATTGTAGACTGAGAACGGACTAGAAAAATTACTAGTATTCTACTCACTTCTGAATAAGCACATTATGTAATTAAACAATATTGTATAAATAATATTTATTAATTTGAACAATGTTGTAAACATAGATGGAGCACAAAATTCATTTCCTGGTAAATTATTACACAAAATAGTTCCGACGAGAACAGTTACAAAGAAAATCATAGGTCAAGGGGTTAACACTAGCATTCAAAATAACTTTTCAAAATTACTTTACAGAACCTCTAACCATGTAATGATTAAGATACCAATAGACTTATATTTCAGTTTACCTAGTACTAAATTAGCTTTTTCAGTAATTTCTCGAAGAAGTGTATACAGTTTCTTACTAATTAAAAGAAGAAATGAGCAACAAGTCATTTTGACCCATTAAATTCATAGAAATCCCAATAAATTCACTCTTAGCGTTTCTATAGAAAAATTTGAAAAAGTCTGTTTAACTGCTCGGTAGTTTCAGTGTTAACGCAAATTTTTCTATAGGAACATTAAGAGTGAGTCTACTAGGATTTCCATTACTTCACAATTGTGTTTGCGTATTACTAAATCAATTTCTTCGGCAATTTCTCGGAGCATCATGTTCATCCTCCCAATAATTGCAAAAAGAAATCAGGAATAGATGATTTCGATTTGTCCGATACTTTCAGTTAATCAACATTCCGAGAACCGACCAAAAAGCTCAAAAGACGAAAGCGAAAGCTGAAGCGAAAGGGAAAGGATTCCCAGGACCACGAAGAAAGTGTGTTGTCATTTTCACGCAGGGGCCCGGGAGGCGGCAGGCGGCGGTGACATGCGCGGCGCAAGCGGAAAGAAAAATCACGAGTAAAAGTCGGCTGTTGAGGGAGCGAGCGGGCAGGAGGAGGGCCCTAGAGAAAGGGGGATGTCGGCGCGCCCCCTGCCGCGGCTCCGTCGCCTAATCATTCTTTAAACGTGCATAAACAAGTCTCCGGGCCGGCAGTCCGGGCATAGTATATGACTAATGTCATTCCTGGGCCAACGAAATTCCCCTCTTTCATCCCCGACGTCCCACCCCCGTGTTCCATCCCCCGCGGGACACGTGAGAGGGGCCAGAAACCAGAAATCTGAAGATGGCCAGTCGGCCTACGGACAGAGCAGGACGAACGAAAATCGGAGAAGGAACGCGTCGGATGGGGGTGTATTGAGAAGCGAGATGAGAAAGGGAGGATGAGGGTGGCGGTGGGACCAAGAGGGAGAGAGAGAAGGAGAGAGAGAGCAGCAGGCGCGGCAGCCTAAATCTAAAATGCAAATACACTCAACAAATCACTATCGGTGACAGGCATCCTTACTTTTAAAAAAGAGGAAGGAGAAGCCGGTGTACGGACCCCCTGCCAGGGGTTTCGAGGGTAACTCGAGGTCCCCTGAAGGCGAGTTTACACCGCATGCGGTCAACGCCTGTTGATGCATCCTTCTTCGGCTGCTTCCTTGCTTGCCGTTGCGCCGCTGTTGTGGTGTTAATGTACGCAATTCGATGCCTCCACGTGGAAAGGTAGGCGCTACCTTTTTTCTTTTCCCTTCGTCCTCCCTTTTTCTTCTTTTTTCACTCTTTCCCTCTCTCTCTCTTTCCCCCTGTCTCTTTCTGTTCCTGTCTTTCTCGAATATTTCACCGGGATCCTTTTTGTTGCGTCGTTGTTTCGCGTTTGCCGTGGGAAGTCCCGGTGAAATACAGTTCGGGAGCTTCGGAGTGAAGTCTCGTGTAGATCGACAGGGTGTCTGATTATCTTGAGGGACCGGCTGCGACTGTTTGCATGTAATTTGGGGGCGACGAGGTATCGCACTACGATTGTCGCGCTGGAGGTGGACCGTTGGCTTCGTCGTTGTTGGGGTGTGATTTATTGGGAACTTTTCTTTGCTGGAATTTGATCTGTTGAAGTTGGAGTCGTTTTAAATTTGCTTTCTGATCGGTGGAGGAATGAATTGGCTTTTGGGGAAATTTATGAAATGCATGCGTTTGTTGGTGAGTATATTTTAATGTATGGTGTGTGAAGCTTTAATTACTTTTGGTATGTGATATATTTTGTACTAATTAGTTGGGCTGTGGTGTATTTCCTATGTTGTAGTGGTTGAATGCAATCAACTTATTGATACCTATTCAGAATTATGAAACTTCCAAAAACCTTATTTTCGATGTTCCAAAGTTTGTAATATATATTTAATCATCTGACATTTTGAAATAGCTAAAATAATAATTATTTCAAAAACAATTGTTATTCTATTACAAAATCACAGAACTAAACGTATTAAAAAAACTATATGACTTAGCTACCCTCAGAATTTAGCATTCACATCTTTGATCTTCCAATTTCCTTAGAAAGAAGAAAGTCTAAACACTAATGTCTTCCTGTAATTAACACTAAAACTACCAAACGAGTCAAAACGACCCCTTCCTGATTTCATCTTTTTGCAATTATTAAAAAAATAACAAATGTTTCTTTAAGAAATTATTAAAGAAATTAATGTAACAACGCGCAAACCGAATTGTAAATCAATTCAAGTTCCAACAGATGCATTCATGGAGTCCCTATAGAGGAATTTCAAGAAGTCAATATTACTGCTCGGTAGTTTTAGTGTTAAACAAAAATTGTGTAATCTATATACAAAGATATTCACTACCAAATAGTATGAATTTTATTTCATCTTGCTTTAACCATTAAATCAAACCGAATGCCGACTTGTCTTTCTCATGCGTGAAAATCATATCTGCACACTTTTCTTTCCAAATCAGTTTATATAACGAAATTTCTTTTGTACGTGATAATTTCTAGAAAGCACATTTGAAAACACAACTGAACCAGTTGCAGATCCCAAAAACCGAGCGAAAAATAATTCGCTGCGGGCGAGGCAAGTAGCCGAGGTGTGTAAACGGTGCTTTAAACCGTGGTTGTCGGTGGTGAGGTTCTGACTAATGGAATCACGCTTTGCCTCCTGGTGATACGTACCATCCATGGAAGATTTTTCTCTTCGGCCCTTTCGACTCGACCGCCTATTCAAGGCCCTTCGTCTTCCTCCGGACGAAGAATAAACTGTTTCTAGCTAACCACCTATCCCATCTCGCATTCGGATACCTAACAGGGTAGTTTCATCGGGGATGCAGAGCTATGCGTTATTTATGCGCGGCCAGCGAGACTGACTTAAACCGAGGCGGCAGTGCTGAAAGTATCACATTCATTTCATTGGCCCGGTTTGAAGGCTCGAACGCGTGACAGGGAGCACTTTATCCAGTCGCCTGAGAAACAGTAGGGGCCGTGTCACCCTGAAAAACATGGATGACGCTGCTAGGATCATTGGTACCTACTCTTGTATTATATTGGCCCTGTCTTGACTCCATCTCCTAGGTATTTATTACGACAAATAATTGCGTTATGTTAACGCGATGGGGTTGGTCGTGTTGCACTGGTCTTTGGAGATTTATTTTTAAAAGGATATTTCTTGGTAAGCAATTTTTATAATCAGGAATTTTAAGATACCTGAGCTAGTGTATAGTTGAAAAATGTGTTACATATATTTCTTTTAGGTTTTCAAACTTTTTAAATATGAGAAGACGAATTTCTGAAAGATGTTGAGCTGGAGATGTTTAGCTTTCAAGTTCGATTTTTTAGACGAATATTAGGTTTAAAAAAAAGGTATGGGTTAAATAAGATAGGTTTATAGAAGCAGATTTGTAGATCATTTTCATCTTTCCCATAATGTAGTGAAAGGTAGATATTATTTATAATTTGTAATTAAGTAGGATATTATTTTAATATGCAACTGTATGGTAGTTCTTATAGCAATTCTATAAGATTGTTTTTAAATGATAATGTATAATGTTTCTGCTAAGCAATTTTGAAGCGATAAATTTTTAAACGATTGAACTTTTTGTTTAAATCATCTTCACATAAATATTCTTTCTGTATAGATAAGTATATTCTGAATAAAAGTACCATTACTTTCCACTGAGAATCAAAATATATTTCTATATTCATACGTAAAATGTTGTTTCTACTTATTCATGATTATTCTTACGATGATACTTCCTCAAAATAATTTTATTGTCACCTTCACACTATGATTATATTTTCAATTTCATTCACTTTCAATTTATCGATAATTAAATAAATACACCGTCGTTCGAATATGAATATTTAAAAAGTTATACGCGCGAGACAGGAATACACACAAAGCTGTAAATCATTTTCAAGACTATGTTGCGTTAACATACCATTTTAAATGAAAAGTATGAGGGTATTAACTCTTCCAGCGCAAGTTAGTTTTGCGACGGCAATAAAGTTTGGAGTTGAAGGTGATACTGGTGAGTACTTCATGATTGTAGGGACGAGACTGATCCATAAATTATTTTAAAGACCGCGAGCTGTGTCTGTATATTACTCTAAGATAAAACCATAACTTTTGGTTATGCTACCCTGTAATATAACTCAATACTAAAAACACCGGAGACTATCAATTTTCCACAGTATTATTGTCACATATTACGAAGCAAAATATCATATAATAGTTTTTAGAATTTTGATATGGATAGGTAAATATATTTTGAAAAATGGTGTATTCTGCTTAAAAAATGTTAACAATAAATGTGAATAATATACTTAACTTCTGCGGCATTCGTTTAATTCTATGAATAGAAAGAATAACATTCTCTTCTAATATTTTGTAATTATATTGCTAGAAATAATAAAAATTATAAAAAGGTTTTGGATATTTTAAAAACATTATAGATTAAGTTCGATGAACAAACTCGAAGAATTATCAAGTTATTGTATGTTCAAAGAATTTTAAACATATTTTTCACTACTGTTTTCTTTATGATTCGCATGAAAACATATTCAACAACATCAAATTTTGTATCTATTATTAAGAATCTAAATAAATCAATTTTCTCGATAACACGTCGAATGTCACGAATTCTATTTCTGTTTCATTAAGAAAATTGTTTCAACTACACAGAACTTCATGAAAGAAAATATAAAAAAATATCAAAAAATAATAACTCCCACAAGCGTGAAAGTAATACTTCAATTGTCATAATAGCCGCCGATACCCTAGTCTTCCGAATTGCTTGAGAAGAGCTATAATAAGAAGATTAACATCGACCACAAATCCAGCATGAGTAACGAGATAGCAGTGTAACCTAAGCACCATAACACTAACTAATATAATATAAAAGGCTCAAAGTTCTCGTAGCAGTCAATGTGTTAACCAAAGTCACTAGGACCGTCCATGACTTCCAAAGTTACATGATTCGTATCACCTTGTCTACAAGCAATCTATCCTCTTTCCGTAACGTCAGGTTCGTTGATCTATCAAAGCAATTTTTCCTCGGCCCCTTCTCTCGCTGACTCCGACCAACAAGTAAGGGGTATAGAGAGGTAAGAGGATAGGAGTCCTGTGTATAAATCACCGGCATACCCGACGACAACTCGGACATTAATTTAAAAAATGGAATAACATTCATAAGGGGCGCGTTTAATCGTCGCGCGACTTTCCACTGGTCGTCGTAATAGATTCACCGAGCGGGTTCGGTGACACACGCATGAAACGCAAAGGATGCACGGTGACGGTGACGCATTCATCTTATCAAAAGTTAGCTCTTTAGCAGGGCGTGGCTCAGTCATTAATCAGCCTGTTCGCCGTACTAATGACTCGTACATTCTGAACACGTTAAATCCATTGTCTCAGTGTTGCCGCTCGGTGGTGCGGATTTCGTTGAAATTTACATTCGAAAATTGTTAAAACTTACTAGCTGCCCGGTTGGATGATCATGAGCGGTTTCGGGGTAGCGGCGATCGAATCATCGCGAGGATTGTTCAGCGTAATTGAACGAATCAATCTCCTTGTTACGGACCAGGCGCCGTAGACATTCTATCTTCATCGTCTTGGACGGATCGTTGACTTTTTATCGTTGGCTGAGGGGTGTCTTGCGTTTTGGGTACGTGATCGAATGGGAATGAGAATGCTTTGTGGATTCTTTTGTTGGTAAATGAGATTTATATATGTTTGTTGGGATTTCATGGTAGCTGATATTGTAATAGTTACAATTAGAAGAGGGGTGATGGTATTTCTGATTGAACTTGAGGTTATAGTGTATACCTTAATTATTGGGAATGAGAGAATCTTCTTACAATATTCATTAGCTCTATAATAGCTTTGTTGTTCTTGTAATAGAATGCTATTATTGTCAGTATTATCGATGACAATTTACAAAAAGGAAAATTGTGTTAAAATTAAATAAGGTAATTAAAATTTTTATACTTTAATAAATATCTATATTAAATATTAATGTTTTTCTTACATGTATTTATTTTCATAAATATATGTCTTTCTACCTAATTATCAATAACATGTACGATCGAATAATTAAAAAGAAGTGGATCATCCCCAACTTGCCCTACAACAGTACACGAAAAAACAAAAATTATTCACTATTGGTTACAGTATTTCCTATAAAAAAACCCCTCGATCATATCCTCCCGACACCATCAAATGAGTTGCTCAGAAACCAATGTTGTTAAGCCCAGAAAACAATAATCAAGAAAATTAATGTTTCGGCTTCTGAAATTATTACACAACATATTCAGAAGCTATAAAAAGAAAGGCCCTCTAACCCAGAAAAACCGAAGAACCGAGTAAATCCTTGAATAACTAAAAAGAATATTGTTCATTCCACTAAAATTTACAAAAATCAGAAAGCAAAAAAATCTCCTTAACCGGATTGGCTTCTGAGCGACTCAAGAAACTATAAAAATCACCGTATCCTCCCACGAGCAGAAACCCGTACTCCAACCTGCACAATACAGTCAGCGCTACTCTGCCGATCGGCAAAATGAATCCGTTCGCGTTTCGAGCATAAAGAATCTTGGCACGTCGGAAATCAAGTAGAACCATCTACCCCTTTCAGGCCGGGCCGAGGGCCGCCCGTTACGTCTGAGGCGTCTATCGGCATCACGCCGCGAAGGAGCGTGCGAGTAAAGCGCGAGAAACACCGGGCGAACCGGCGCGGCGAGGGGCGAAAGGGAGCCGAGGAACGAGCCGGAGAACGCCGCCGCGCCGCCAGTACGAGAAAGAAGAAACGACGCGTACGCGGCCGCGGAGGTGAAGATGCGTGAAAGTGGAGGTGGTTAGTAGCGATCTAATTATCTACTCGGCGGGTAGTCGCGGCCTCCCTCTGCGCTTCACCGCATTCAGGAAACAAGAGCAAATTGAAAGGGGCTGAATGGCTGACCGGCGCAACGCGCGGGCGCGCGCGCGAGCTAGAGAGGGGTCGTTTTCGAGGATCGTCAGGCGATTTTGATACATGTGTAAATACCTACCCGCGATCGTCTCCGGCCGAACGATCCTCACGCGCGAACCTTAAGGCGGGATCGTTTTACAATCGGATACCCTTTTCTCCTCCCCATGATCGAACTAACACTTTCGAATTAGTCGGCCCCCACCCCCTTCTTCCTCGCTGCACATCGCCTTCCCACCTAGGGACCAGAGCACGTGTAAACACGGTGAACGGATAAAGAGGGAAATGATAAATGGAACCGGGTAACTGGACTAATTTGTTTCCTGGGTTTTTATTGGCGAGCAAAGGCGCCGCGAAATTGTTGGGTCGTTGTTCGGTTTGGTTGATTTTGGTTTGATTGTGAGGGGGTTTTTGGAGATTTTTCTTGATAGTTTTTGGTGAGTTTGTTTTGGAGGTTTTGGAAAGGGATTATACACTGTGTGTATAATTCAGTTTTTAAATAAGAAGATGAGGTGTGTATAGTGTGCGTGATGGTCATGAGTTTCTGTTGTTATTTGGTAGTGAAAAATTAGCTTACTCTGGAAGTTGGTGGTAGAAATTAGAGATGTGCAAACATTAAAACTTGAATGGGTATTAAGTTAAGAGTTAGATTAATTATTTAGCTAATGGCTATTTAATCTTCATTGTACTGTGATGTTAGTATTTGTAATATTAGTTTAATTAACCATTAGACAAAGAAATTAATTAAAATAGGTAAATTAATTTTCATAATAAACTCTCCCTGTATTACGTGATAATAGTCTGAACAAATATATTTAGTTATTATATATTTCTAATAAATATATATAATAAATTATTATAATAAACTACAAATATTATTCAATTCCTGTGAATTCGAATTAAATATTCTTCTGTTATCAATTATCATACTTTGGGCCAAACATAACCACAGAATGTGCCTAGAATTAATAACAAAGTAGTTGTACCAATCATAGTTGAGAAATGAACCATAGGGCAAGGGTTTAAGGGACCTTATATGGTGAACTAATAAAAAACCTTAATTAAAAATCACATCATATTAGACATTAAAACGACTAATAATAATAATATCTTTTTAAATCTGGCAAATTGTCAAAAATCGCCTACGACGAGTCAGGTGCAGTAACCATAAATAGCCCTGATGCAAGGTGTTAACCAGGTGAAGCTCGGAGTATATGAAAAGGACAGGTCCATAATAAAATTTAACTTTCTCCACGCGTCGAATCAATTATACGTCGGGCAAAACGTGTCGGTATGTATTGGGAGGACGGTCCCTCGTTTTCGATTGAACGCGGGTCGCCGATCGCAAGGAATTTCTCATGTCACGCCGTGTTACATTATTTATCGATGGTGAACGACGCTCCATAACCTTTTACCCTGCGACGTTAAAGGGCAGGCTTGACGTTTTCCGGCGCCTGAAGTCGATCAATGGATCACGGCCCGCTCCGCGAGAAGACACTCCTACGATTCGCTGCTTGTCTCGAGACACCTACCTACCAACCTCGGTAACAAGTAATCGATATTTCTGTCTTACCACGTAGTTCGTCGATCTTTTATCACAATGTATCGCTGATCGCGCGATAAATAAACGCTGGAAACAGAACATCGGCTACAGTTGATGCGCTCCGACCATGGACAGGATGCAAGGTGAAGGCGTTAACCAGTTAACTGCGTTTGACGAGTACACGCGTCATCTTAAAACTCTGAATATTACTTTTCTGTTATCAATTATTAGATTTCAACCCTGTGCACTCGAGGGGCGCCTTACAGTCGCCACCTGATTCGACGCAGCAAACTTATAAAATTTCCAATTCAATATTAAATCTTGTGTAATGTATGAACACATAAAACATCGAAGTAAAATAGTTCTGTCTCTTAAGTTATAGAAGATAATGAATTGTGTTAGTTGCGAAAAATATCGTTAATATTTAGTCAGAAAGTAATAAATATTTTTAATGGAAAATATTGTCGAGTGCAAAAGGTTAATCGCAGATCTGAATAAACACGGAATTCTATCTTGTTTCTAGTAAATCATTGACACTAGAATTACCGAGTATTTGATACGATTGATATGTAATCCCTATGAAAATTGTAACAATAGATTATTTTCTAATTCGGTTCAAAATTTTCAGTACGAGTCTGATTCGATGTTATAGGAGAAAAGGTTAATTCCTATTTTAGACCTTTTTCATTACTCTGTGAATGTTTCATGAATTTTGTCTAATAAAGAGAGAGAATATACACAGAAGACATTATTTTAAAATTATTTTATAATGTGTTATAGAATGTTTAAGTAGGTATACTTTATACCACATCTGGTATACTTAACGCGATATCTAAATTATAGAAGCTTTAATGGATCTATAAGAGAGGAGCTACGTTTCTGAGATCTTTGTCACGAGCTACATCAATCGGTTTACGGTTTTCTGCTATTCACGACTTTAACATTCACGAGCTCCATATACAATCGGAGCATAGTGAACAGTTTCGATCATTCGCACTAACCAAATATAGTTGTCGAGGTCAAACGTCGAAATCTCCAGAATGGAATTCCAGCGACGATGACGTAATGCAATTCCTGATATAAACACGAGGACTCAATTTCGTGTTCTCCGTTTCAAAGCTACGACGTACGACTGGAAATGACAGACACCGTGTATAATTCCGAAACAATAATTTACTTGTTGAAATTACTTACCAGAAATAAAGTCCTTTTTAATGACTTATATAATAAATCAATAGATTAATAAATATTTCAATATATAAACATACGAACTTCTCAAGTGCAAATTTTATTAACATTCTATAAGACTATAAAATAAAAAGAAACTTATAATCACATTTTCTAAACAAAGCATCAACTTTTATCAACAACCGCAACTTCCACAATACTTTCCCGTCATAACTAATTGAACCTCATCAAATCCGTTTCCAATATATCGCGACGCAAGGAAATTCCAAAATTGTAGCATCCAATCGTAATCTCAGAACATTATCGAAACATTTCATAGTCGAAGCAGCCAGTGGAACTTCCGGGGACCGTACAAATAGAAGCTCATTACAAAACGCACGCGGCGCTCGCTGATACATGAAACTCGTTAGACCGACCAAGAAAATAACTTTCCGTGTAGCAAATTACTCAGCTCGCGGACACGCGTATCCGAACAGCGCAGCGCGGGCCGCGAGTGACCGCGCGCTTCCTCTCGCGAGTCAGCGAAGCAGGAACCTGAACTCTTCATTCACACACCCTCGCGCCCATTTATCCATCTCGTTCCCTTGGAAAGCGTGTCAAGAGCTTCTTTCAATCACCTGGCCCGGCACGCGGACGGAGAGAAGAGAAGACTGCTCGATTCCATCGTCGAGCAACTTAATTAACCGACCACGGCACGTCAATCGAGCGCGCGCACGCACGATGGCTGAACGGCGAGCCCGAAGCGGTTGATGCTCGTGAAAATCTCGCGGAAGTCGGCGGAATTTGTATCCGGGTGAAAATGGTGTCGGAACAAAAGTGTGGGAGGAAAACGCGTGAGGGAAAACTGATGGAATGGAGTGGGAATAGGGAAATCGGGTAGAATGAGGGGAAACGAAAATATCGAGTCCGACCTGGGTTTTTGAGATTTTTGAAATTGTAAAGAATTTGTGTAATTGTAATAACGAATGTAATGAATTATATAATTTATGATGAACAATATACGAGGAGTAGAATATGGAGTAAGACTAATAATTAAACAATATACCGTTATCATTTTATTCTGATCATTGTTGTCCCCTTTTTTACTGAACTTCTATCAAGCCTTTTTTTATTAAAACTTCATTACTGTACTGAAATCTGATTGGACAACCTAACTGTTATTTAACACTAGAGCTACCGAGCGGTTAAATTGCTTTTTCGATTTTTTCCTGTAGAATCCCCAACAGTGCGACTATTGAGACTTCAATTGGTTAGCAATTCAGTTTGTGTATTGCTAAATCAATTTCCATAGTAATTTTTCAGAGAAGCAGTTTTTATTTATTCAAAAACTGGAAATAAAGAAATTAGAAACGGGCCATTTAACCCACCCGGCAGTTCTAGTGTCAAATTCAATTCTTCCGGGAACTCGAAAGCGATTCATCGGGCTCTAGTATTCTTTTATATATTTTTTTGAATTTCTAGTATTCAAACATTTTGGACAACTACGGTAAGACTCAGTCCTACTTCCAAATTTCCGAGGCATCAAATATTTTCGGAAACCAGTACTGACCGGCCCGATTATCGGTTCCCGAGGTTTTCGGTTTCTCGCGCACCTTTAGAAGGGAGGTTACGTGTTAGCGAGGGGACGTCATTGGAAGAAGATGAAGAAGGATCAAACGAGGGAAGAGGAAAAGAAGAAGACGACGGAGCAGAAGAAGAAGAAGGAAGCCAGCCGAAAAGAGAAAGAAAACCGTCCACGGTGACGGTCAGCGAGCGCGAGCTGAACCCTGACCCTTCGTCCGTTGTCGTCCATACTCGTTCCCGGTCGCTCGGGCCCTCTTTCTCCCTCCCACGTGGCCCGACGACTCCGTGGAGCCCCAGCGTGGGCGAAACTCACGCGCGGGGGAGTAAGAGGTAAGGTACGAGGTGGGCCGTGAGGAGAGGAGAATAAGAAGACGAGGAAGGGGCGGAGGGGGTGACGAGTTGGCCCGCGGGCGTCCCGGGACCGTGAGAACACCACCTATAATATTATTTAGTCTGCCTCGGTGAGCCTCTCTTCTCTCCTGTGCTGTCCCTCTTTGTCTCTCCTCTCTTTTCTCGCGTATCCGCTCACTCTCTCTTTTTCGCTCTCTTTCTTTCTTCCTCTCTCTGTTCCTTGTTCCCTTCGTACGTTCGTTTTCTCTCTTCTGTCCTGTAGCTTCTCTACTCACCTTCTTCTTCTTTGTCTCCTTCATCGACTTCTTCTTCTCCTTTCTCTTCTTCTTCTTCTTCTTCTTCTTCTTCTTCTTCTTCTTCTTCTTCTTCTTCTTCTTCTTCTTCTTCGTCTTCTTCATCGACTTCATCTTCTTCTCCTTTTTGCCTTCTTCATCGACTTTATCTTCTTCATCGATTTTATTTTCTTCATCGACTTTATCTTCTTCGTAGATTTTATCTTCTTCATCAACTTTATCTTTTCCATTGAGTTTTTCTTCTGCATCGATTTTATCTTCTTCATCGATTTCATCTTCTTCTTCTCTTTTTTCTTGCTCTTCTTCTTCTGCATCAACTTCTTCTCCGTTGCCTTCTCCTACTTTCCCTTCTTCTTCTTCAACTTCTCCGGTTCATTCTCCTACGCCTTCTTCTTCGTCTTCTTCGTCTACATCATCCACTTCTCCTTCCGTCTCTTCTTCTTCTCCTTCTCTTGCTTCTTCCTTTTCTTCTTCTTAGTCTTCTTCATCAACGTTATCCGCCTCTGCTTTTCCTTCTCCTTCCACATCATTTTCTACTTCTTCTTCCTCTTCCTTCTTTTCAGCTTGAATCCCTCAAGTTCATCTGACTCGCTTCTTCCCGCGCGATATAGCGCGTGCAGGGAACGTGTCCGTCTTTCTTTCTCGCTGCGCGGCTCGTCGCGGCGAAGAGGCAGCTAACTATAGGCGCTATACACGGTTTACTCGCGCGCATTAATTGCCGTCGTAAATTGTTGCGGCTTTGCAGCCGAGTCGAAACACAGCGGCGGCGGCGGCGCGGCGGCACGTAGGGCGCGGTGCCACGGATGTCCCGTGCTTCACGGAGCACCCCGCACCCCGTCGAAGGTGGAAACGGATCACCCGGTTTGGACATCGTGTAAACGGTGCACGGAATCCGATAGATTGATGTCCTTTGATAGTATTGTATTATATCGTGGAAACATCGTGAACCCCATGTTTCGTTACTTATTACGTCTAGTAATTATTTATTACTTGTTTGTTTTGTTAAGTACTTCAAAGATTCAGAGCTAAACATCATGGATATTTTTAATATTATTTTCAATAGATACTTTGAAATTATATTAACTTTAAAAATGCCTTAATTAGAAAGTCGTCATGAGTCATTTGATCGTAGTGTATTCTAGTATAGATTTAGAAGTAGAGATATATTTTTCAACTGTGAAATTATTCATCGATATCATTAATATAAGTGCCATAGAGTTTTTTGTTATCAAGGCAGCATTTGAGAGTTGTTTAATACTTTGAGATACTTTTTTGCCTAGAAAGTAGTGAATTGATGGTTTCATCATTGGAAACATGACTTTGATTTTTCAGAATATACATATCAATTTATAATTAAATATATGAAACATGCGGCAATCACATGTATTACATAAATACAATATAATATTTATTTAAGCAACTTTTAATAAAGTAAGCTTTATCGAATTTTAGTAAACATTCAAGTATACTATATCCGTAATATTCGTATGACTATAGACATAAGTATTAAAATTCCATCGTTTGCTTGTAACATAATCTAATAGCATAAATACAATATAAACCAGCTATTGCTAAGAAGACTTTCATTCACAGAATGTCTGCCGTTATATTTATCGAGATTAAGTGCCTTGCAAACATTTCTATTCAACTATTCGCCACAAAAATGTTTGAATCTCCTTTAGCTGTGAGCTGCTGCAAATACCTATGAAACGAAAAACTTCACCCCCCCACGTACGTTCGCATTTTTCCTAGACAAGTATTACAAAATTTTCTGTCGCCGATACGAAGAAATTTAGTTAGAACGGTGCAACGCGCTCAACCCCGTATTAACGGTACCAACGTGCCCAATGATTTATGATGAAATAAACAATTTCCCCATTGCTGTCGGTTTTACTTTTGCTTTTCTATTTCATTCCCCGCACGTTTCTATCATCGTGACAGTGTATTCTTAGATTTTGACTGTAAACGCGCGAACAGCTCAGAAGGGAACAAGCAACGTCGTATTTACATTGTTTATTGCCCGGCGTACATATCGCACCGGTGACACACGCCATGCTTGAATCTGCTGTTCATTACTTTCACGGCTCACAGTATGTTACGTAAGTACCTCATAATTCTTAATTCGCGACGTTTTAATGATAGCCGCGAACACAGAAGCACGGAGATTTACCGATACGTCGCTAGATAGAAACCAATTTAACCTTCGGGCTTTAACCGTCCGTGTAATTGAATGAAACGCCTTACAAGGTCCGCGAAAATCCATTCGGACTTTGAAAAATTCAGGCACGCCGGGTTTCCGTCGACGATAGTGTCGCTTGCGCGACCGTTCAAGTCTCCGGGCCGTGCGTTAACGCGGTATTCCCACGTTACAAGTTAAAGACATCAATTTTACCTCTTACGTGTTAATTAATTACTATTTTTTAAGGCATATTTTTGAAATTCAATATTTGAGAATGCTTAACATTAGAAGAATCGCATCCATCAAAATGATGGCTTTCAGTTTTCTTACTTCGCGATTATCAATACCTTGAAAGCGTTAAATATTCGAAATGATTTGTAAAATAAATAGTTTCATTTTATTACTGTAATTAATATATGAAGAAACCGAAGAAAATTTATTGTTACAATTTTCATTAGGACTACGTATTAATTATGTTAAACCCTCTGATGTTCTGTTAAAGATTTGGATCGAAACGTGTATTGGTTGAAAAGGAATTTAAAATCGCATTAGGTTCTTAGTTTCTTTTCATAAGGTTTATGAACATGTTTACTGATTGTATTAGTAATTATTGTCATAACAAGAAAATAATAAATACGATAACGAAGTAGAAGAAAATAATAATGATAAAATAATACATCAGTAGGAGCACAAATTCATGACTTTAAAGAAAATATAAAAAATACTTGCCTGTAATGTTAAAGAGAATATTAAGTTTTCTTAATGAAACTTTCCTCACAACCAGCTTAAGACACGTACTTTTTACACCGATAACGTCACATGAAAAACAAATAATTCACCAAAGAAAAGGATAATTCAAATATTGCCATTTTGCAACTCTTTTCTCTCCTCAATCCTTTCAGGCATAAACTTACTCTCCAATAAATTTCCACGACTATTTACTCCATCATAACGGACAGCCTAATAATAAAATTCACAAGAAGAATCATGCGTACATTTCTGTTAATAAATACCACCACAAAATATTAATTTACCAACAATCTCAATACACCATGGAAACAGCAGTGAATTCAAAACTCTTCCAACAAATAATCTCTCTCTGAATCGAAAGGGTTGAACCGTCGTAGCCCCGAAAACGCCGTCGAACCCTTGAAAAACGAGGAGAAGGTCCGATCGGCCAGGGGCCCAATCTATAAACGCGTCGGGTGCGCATCAGCTTCATAATTCCCAGCGGCCGAAGAATTAAATCATAACGCTCGACTCGTGAAGCACGGCATAGGGAGGGGGGCGGCGGAGGCAGCACGGGGAATCAGGGGTTGTCCCCGACGGTCCGGTAACGCAGGGCCCCGCACGCGTGCAGCTACGCACGCAGTCACGCGTACACGCGAGATTACGAACGACGCCGTTTACGCTGAAACGGCGAGCAATTGCGGGCCAGCTGTGGGCTCTCTCTCCAGAATCCCGGGGCCCGTTCCGCGCGGACGGTCCCAACTCGCCTCGGATACCTGCCACCAGGTGTCTCCACGAGCAGTGCCCAGCAGCGAGAGTCAGGAGCAGTCGTCGGGGCGCCTCCGCACCGCCAGCATCGCACGCGTCTCTCCTCTTTGCCGTTTCCTCCTGCGTCCACCCTCGCCGCGAACATCCCCCGACATCGCGATCGGACCGCGTAATCGGTCGCGGCATGAGGCCCGCCGGCAAGGACCGATCGATCAGCTGGTGAACGAGAGACACGGACCGCGCGCAGCCCGGGATTCGGCCTAGACCTCCATAAGTGACATAACCGGAGTCGAGTACTCATATAACCACCCCCGCCAATGGTGCCGGCAACACGTCGGCAGCCCCTGAGCCTGACCCAGGACGAATCCAGCGACGGGGGAGGATGCAACAGCAACAGCAGGACCAAGACCAGGAGCGGGGAATCGTAATGGTCCCGTCGTCCTCGGCGACGTCCACGTCGACCAGCACCGAGCTGCGGGACGTTGCTAGTGTCACCGATGCTGCCTTACCTAGTTTCACGCTGCAGAGCGTGGCCCTTGGACTCCAAGGTGCTCTGCTGGCTGCTCTTCAGAGAGCTGCTCTGCTTCCACCTGGTCACGCCGCTGCCGCCGCTCTCAATCTACAAGCGTTGGAGACTTACTTGACCCTGCATCGTCTTCATGCGAGCAGCGCGGCGCCCGGTGTCAATCAGACGCCGGGACTGACTGGTGCCGGGAATCAGAGGTGTTCGCCGATTAACACTGGACTGGAGAACGCGTTGACCACTACACCGTCGAAGAACGATCACCTGGCGGCGGAGAGACTGTTGCAGGAGGAGGAGGAGGAGGGCAGGCTGGACTTCATCGAGGACCCCGAGGAGAACCTGGCGTTGCTGGAGGAGCAGGAAGTCTTGTTGCGCGACACACCCGTGGCCACTGCTTCCTCGAACCACGAGACGCTTCTGCGCCGGATATCGGAAGGCAGAAGCGGGAATGCTGCCTCCGGAACCAATGCGCCGCAGTCGACGTCCCTGTCGCAGATCGCTGGCTCCTCGTTCACGTCGCCGGCATCGTCTTCGGCGTGTTCCTCGTCGTCCTCGTCGTCGTTGTCCTCCACCTCGCCGCTGCAGCCCACGACCACTTCCGTCGAGACGAGTATACCGCGGACCTGCAGGGCCTCCCGGCCGAAGAAGCAGTTCATTTGCAAGTTCTGCAGTCGGCAGTTCACCAAGAGCTACAATCTGCTGATACACGAAAGAACGCATACTGACGAGAGGCCGTACTCCTGCGACATTTGCGGGAAGGCCTTCCGACGGCAGGATCACCTGAGGGACCATAGGTAAGCGGACGATTGTGGCAGGCGGATGGGTTTATTGGGATTACGTTTATGGAGTGTATCTTCTAAATTGGGCAGAGGTTGTTTTGGTTTTGAGTTTCTTATATGTATTTCTTGTTTTAATTATGCGCGATAGGCTAGCTGATTTTAGACGTGTGTTACGGAGCATTAAATGTAGTATTTAATGTAGGTTTATTTCATTTTTCATTTGATTTGCGGTTGGATGATGTTCTTAGTGAAACGTATGCGCCGGTAATTAAAAGGGTTTCGGTCAATTTTAATTTTGTATGAATGACGATCGCTTGTACTGCCTTTTTTATTTTTACTTGGGAAGAGTTAATATATTTGTTTTTGTTGTGATGATTAAATGTAAATAGAATGTAAATATTCGTGGTTGTCGAAATGAATTTCTGTTGTGTATTATTGTGTTATAATAGTCCTCTGTTAATCAGAAATTGTTATAGGAATATTCATAGGTTTCAATATTCCACGCATGATATATACTAAATAAATGAAATAGATATTCTATGAGATATCAAGGATCAATATAGGATTAATATGAATTGTAAGTAGTCATATTGATGATCAATAGATCTTAAATTATTTCAATTAAACAATTTTTCAAAGAAAATGGCAAACATCAGCGACGCAAAAATTTGTTTGTCAAAGAAAGGCGGAAGATGCGACGAGCTACAATGTAGGCTTGCTAGCTTATAAAGTAATACAAGCGCTGAAAAAGCGGTTAAACCAATCAGACTGCTTCGTAGCGCGCTTTCTTCTCCGGCGCGGTTAAATTGATTGCAATCTTCGCTGCATCTAAATGCAACAAAATAATACACGCGTCTCTTTGCCAGTCCTGTAATTATGATGGCGTCTAGAATCACGGCAGTGTATTAATTACGTTGATCAATTCGTGATAATTTATCGAGCTTTTCGTATCTTGATCATCAATCGTGACGACATCAATCGATACGCCTGCAATTCCCATTAATTGGTCTTAGGCATTATGACTGGAAATGCTTGTTCTCTCGCTGGCTTTATTTCTCTCGTTTGCAGTACCTACATAGTGGTTTTTTTTTGTTTGAGTCATTGCGGTGATTATATGTTTAATAGAATTATATTCACAAGTATTCAGAATTTAGATTTATCAGATAGGTATTGAAATTATCTCTGACTATCTTCTCCTGGGTAGATACACGTAGATTAGTTTCTCCCATAATTTTTACTTTACAATGGATGCATTAATGCATGCAAGTAGAATAGAGACTTGATTGCAAACATGGAAGATACTTGTAATCAATGGATTGTATGATTGAATTTCTATATTACATGCGGTATCAATTAAATACTAATGTGTCAACATAATTTATAATTGAGTTTTTCATTGTGAGTTATGTATTTTTTCTTTTCACGCCTTTCGTGCTACCGTATTATAAAGATATCGATTTTGTTTGTTTGTATATATGTATATACAACAAAGTACTCAAATTAGAATTACATTTTTTTATATTTTGGAAATTATTTTTATAGTTTTTAGTTTATTTTTGGTTTACCCAGTTTCATTAATTATGTCTGTCCATTTTGATGTCAGAAGTACTAAATTTTTTAATTTTGCCATGTGCTAGTGTCAGCATGTCAATACCTTCCTAATGTTTGTTTTGATTATTAAATAATTAATTAACATATATTGTTAATGTTGTAGAATACTTATTGATAAAATTTAAATATACCAATGTATTGATGGCAGCACAAATTATTAGCACATTAAACTTCTATGCTCTATTTCTTACCAGATGCACATAATTATCGATATAAATAACAATATAATAAAAAAATGCAATATACATCTATCTAATTTTCATCCAATGCGAACTAGAGAAATTCTAATACATATTTTGAATGAAAATACAATAATTTCTACAAAATTAAGGCCAGCACTTAGTAATAAATAAAACAGACATAAAGAAGACCTATTTTTGTAATACTAGCTTGCAAATGATTGGTCTAATTACAAGTTTCGATTTCCAATCGAACACCAAAAGGTTTCAATCGAAGTTTACAAAATTATCTAACAGAGAGATATAATAGTATCTTAACTGTATTAATAACTGTAAATTACATGTAACTTCAGAACAGACACATCATAAGTTAAATACAGCACACATTGTAATTAATAGGTCACAAATTACTGTACAAATATCAATTCTTATGTGTGCTATAGTTTATTACTACTATCTACTACAGTCTTATGTCAATATTCCCATATTTACATTTTTAAATGCCAGTAATATTAATTTACTTTTTTTAAAGAGAATTTTTGCAATTTCTGGAAGTTCCTTAGCATTCAAACAATTCGCATGTCAATTTCTCGTTATTTGAATAATTAAATTCTTCATTTACAACTTTTGATTGCAGACATATTAAATATTTATATGACAGCTAATATTTATAAATATACATAAATGTAACCATTAACACTAGAACTAATTGGAGTAACTCATTTTTAATTTTTCATACAAATTAGAACAATACATTTCTCGAAAATCTGAAGGGTCTGTTATTCTTGTTTATGTACAAATACACAAATTTATTTAAATACTTCTAAAATGGGTCTATTTGACCCGTCAGGTAGTTTCTTAACACTAAACGTAGCGACACTTTATACCTAAGTAAATACCTATCATGCTGAAATAACTAGTTACAATATAAAAGTAAAAAATTAGATGATACATGTTTCTCATTGAAAATAGAAACAAACGACAAAAATGGAAAAACTGATTAACCAGATAATGTAACAATTGATATAAAGTTAAATGAACGAGAGAAAACCCTTTGCTGTCGAATGCCGCTGTAATAGAAACTTCGAGGTTTAATATCTAAATTCGAAATCTACAAATGAATAATTTAATCATCCAAATAATGGGAGATTGACATATACTTTTCTTTTTCTTAGTATCTAAGACTTCGACAACTCAATTGTTTCACCTAAAAGGCTCTCAAAAGTTCAAAAAATTCTAGTCTGCAACAAGTTAATAATCTCAACCTACACGATTCCCATAATCAAAGAAAATAAACTAAAAACAACGATCAATTCGAATTTTCCAGGTACATCCACAGCAAGGAAAAGCCGTTCAAATGCGCGGAATGCGGCAAAGGATTCTGCCAGAGCAGGACCCTCGCGGTCCACAAAATTCTGCATATGGAGGAGTCGCCACACAAGTGTCCCGTCTGCGCCAGAAGCTTCAACCAGAGGAGCAACCTGAAGACACATCTGCTGACCCACACGGACATCAAGCCTTACCATTGCGCCTCCTGCGGCAAGGTCTTCCGCAGGAATTGCGACCTGAGGAGGCACTCGTTGACTCATAATTTGGGCGTATCGACGTCGCCGCCGCCGCCGGGGATCCCCGTACCTGGCTCTAGCACCGTTGTGCTGCAGGAGACGTCCTAGTGTCCCGTGGAACCCGGCCGAAATCTCTGCATTGTATTAGCAAATTTTATTCGGCGGCGCGCAGCTTGCTCCGTCCCGCGCGACGAATCACGCTTCTCCACGAAGAGGCCATGGAACGATCGTCGTTCGTTCTCGGTTATTTGCTCGTTCGGGGTCTCGACCTTGGTGTCCTTTGGCGGCGAACGAAAGTTTCGGCCCTCCCTCGACTCGAAGGCTTCGAGGAAAGGATGCTTGGTGGTGTTGTCTATTAAAGGGACTCGTCGACGAAGTTTTTTTTTTGAATTTTGTTCGATACTCGTGGGACGATAACTGTTTTTGAGATTAGGTATTATGTCCGAGTTTGCGAGATTCGAGGTGACCGGCATTGAGACGTTGAACGAGGCTGCCGATGTTGTTGGACACACGTCCTAGCCCTGATTCGTAGTTTACCTACCCCCCGCGTACGTATTTGTAACTGTTAATATTAGGATGTAACGATTATTGTATGTCACGATGGTGTTATTTCCGGATTCACGTCCGTTAGATCTGTAATTGTGTTACGCTCGACTTTCTTCTTATGTATAGGCATCCCCGGAGTAGTTTTGTAAGGAGGACCGTCCCCCGCATTTACACTGTGTACCTACGTGCGCGTTGTGTTTCGTTTGTACGTGTAAAATAAACTTTTATTATATTATTTTTTAAATTGTCGTTTGTCTGATGCTTCGATCACCCAGACACCTTCCACGAAAGACTATTTAGTGAATTATTCTCGATGGGGATATATAAAGTTTCTCCGGAAAAATAAATGAATTTGAATGGGTTGAGAAATTTTCTATTTTATTGATTCTCTGCTGTCTTTTATTAATGTTTTTGATCGTACTATTATTCTTTTTTTGGAACAGTTAACTGAATTGAAAAATACTAGTCAATTCCATTAATTAGTATTGTTGTAATTTTACCGCAAGACAAAAATAAACATTTTTATAATATCTGTTTATATACACTTTTTAAATCACCTGTCAATATTTTTAAAAAAATACGAATATAAAGGATAAGGAAGTTGGTAATATTTTATTGAATATAGGATGGACGTGAAGAAACGATGGACGTAGTATATGTATAACGTTGTAGGTCTGAATAAAAATATTAAAATTTAAAATTAATATTATTACTTTTCTGATTAATTTTCAATCCTTTGGCTATAATTCTTTGGCTATTAGGTCATTATTTGATCAAAAATCGATCATTGAAAATCAAGAAATATTGCACTAGTTTATTGTCTTCATTTTTAAATACACGAAAACATTTTCTGTTAGGCAAAAATAGAACTTTGAACAGGCAACTTATAAATATTTAGTGATTGAACAAGTAGCTAATTCTTTACAATTTTCGTAGTTCGTTTTCAGTTATCATTATACTGGAAAGTAATATTACCTTACGATATCGATTCATTAGTCTTATTTTCATAAATTCTTCTTTAAAATATTTTTATACGCGTGCCGTTCCGTTGTACCGTCTGTCTGATGTAATGGATTTACACCGTACAGTATAATGCAGCGGACCATGCAGTGGAACCATGACTAAATTTAACCGTTTGCTTTACGTGACTCAGCAAAAGAAATTCACCTTTTTTCAGTGTCATGAATACCTGTCTTGTAAATATTATAGACTTAAGATATTTTCTCCTATACAAATTATGACAGACTAATAATTGGCATAGATAATACAATTATGACTGACAATGGTATACGTCGAAGAAATTCTATAGTTAAATATTGAGTAATATATTATTTATGTTGAAATTTCGTGCGTACTTTTTTCTTCATTTCATATAATCTAGGTAAACACTACATAGTGTTCATAAGGCATGTGTTTACAAGATAAATTTAACGAGGCAACATTGTATATTGTAAATCAAACTTCTATTGCAAAATTAAACTGCATGACTGAATCAATCAGTAATAATAAGTCGATACTTATTATCCATAAGTAAAAATAGTCAATCAAATAACAAATTTCACAATATTTACACATATATTTTAGAATTTTAACAAACACAACAAAATATTGCCAATAATACCTTTAGAATGAAGAATAATCTTTATCATTCAAGCCCTACAAACGTCCAATAATTCCTTTACAACCATCAAACAACAACGAACTCATTAAAATAAATCATCCTTCCAAACCGCTGCATTCCAAACTACACATTCATCCCAATTATTTTTACAACGATCAAAAGATGTATCAATCAGTGAAGAGAACAAGCTAGTTTCCAAATGATTCAGAAATCCGTGGGACCCGCCTTGGAACGTATCCCAGCGACTAATTAACACTGAACATCTCTTTTCTCGTCATTCCAATCGATACTCTTCATGTCTGTAACACGAAACGAGCGTGACAGCGAAGAAGAACGCGGCAATGAAGTAGAAGAAGACGACAGGGAAGATGCAACTACAGCGAAGACGACGTCAACGTCGTCGACGACGACGATGACGACGACGACGACGACGACGACGACGAGGAAGAAGAAGAACAAGAAGAAGAAGAGAAACAAGAAGAAGAAACGCGTGTATCGTGTTACAAAGAACGAGGCCGCCAGGTGCGCGGGACATGACACCACGATACGTCTAGGGTTACGTTTCTTTTTCGATGGTGGACGCTTGGGAAGGCTCGAGGTGGGCTCGAAGACGCTATTTCAGGCCCACGAACGGGCCGAAGACGGGCCAGCTCGCGTCGATAAGGAGAATCTCGCACGACCGGTCGACTTCCACCTCTTTCGGAGGTCTAGGAGTCGGATCCGAACTTGGTAACTCAAGGAATTCCGATCCAGATCCAGAACAAAAAGAATTGTCCACGGATTGCAACGCGAATTTACATAATTTCGTGCCGACTCAGGCTTGAACTGCTTCGAGGAGGAAGTTAACCTTTTGTGCTGGAAATTAATTCAGGGATTTCGCAAAATCTTGAATGGAGAATTTTGTGTTCACCTATTTTACACAGCATGTACACTAGCTTTGTTTATTAATCATTTGGTATTGAGTGATATGTTTTAAAATAATCTAATATGTGTAATGCAACAAAATAATCGATGTGTACAGTCATTGGCACTTTTGGAACAAAAGCATCTCGACGTGTGTGGTACGTCTTACCAGCGCAAGGGTTAATTTGCGTACCGCGGTAAGTCTGTATCACGTTTCTGATTTTGCTTCAGATTTATTGGACAAGTGTACACGCTTATAACGAGAGAATTGTAAACGAGATTGTTGCAACTTTGTAGATAAATAACGTTGTTTTCTAGAAATTTCTGAGATATTATACGAGCACACACCGATAAATTTAACACTAAAACTCCCAGACAGCTCGAAATGACTCATTCCCGACGCCTGCCTTTGCAATCATTAAAAAGACAACGTTTCTCCGAAAAATTATTAAAGAAACTGATTCAGCACTACGCAAACCAAATCAATTACAGTCTCGACATACGCACTCCCGGAGTTTCTATAGAGAAATGTCAAAAACTCAATTTAACTGCTCGGTAGTTTCAGCGTTAATTATAATTTTCTCTTCGCGCAAACGCTTTCACCGGCCACGGTGAATCAACCGAGGATCATCGGGGGTCGATTAGACGCCGGGAGCGTCGCGTTGCGTCGCGGATAGGAAAATCTGTGAGAAGCATCCCGGGCTAGTTGTGGAAAGCAGAGCATCAGGTAGACACGCATTAAATCGCATATTAAGTCTGTCATTTCCCCATTTAAAGGCGACGAGGTAAACCGGTAGGATCGTGGAAGGTGGGAGAAGGAGAGGGTGGCCAGGTATAAGGCGAAAAAGAGATGGAACAGACCTGGAACGGGCCGTGCCGCGTTGCGTTGCGTTCCCTTGGGTATGGTGGAAGAGACGAAGGAAAGGATGAGAGTTAAAGGGGACATAGAAGGACCACACGCACGCGCCGCCCACAGATACGCTATCACTTGGCTACAACCGACGTGATCTGCATGCGCATGTCCTCTCTTCGTCACGAGAGGCCGAGAAAAAAAATCGAGGGATCAGGGAAAGAAAAAGGAGGACCAATACCCTCCTCCTCGTCTTCTTCTTCTTCTTCTTCTTCTTCTGTTGCTGCTGCTTCTTCTGCTTCATCCCCCCTGGCCTGTTCTTCTACCTTTACTGATTTAAGGGGTTGGCAGAGCGTCGATAACACGTCTGGTCAGCCCTACTCTGCTCCTTCGGAATTTCTGCTTCTTCTTCTTCTTCTTCTACTTCTTCTTCTTCATCATCTTCTTCTTCTTCTTCTGTTTCTGCTTCTTCCGCTTCTTCGACTTCGTTTCCACAGTATACATATCTTTACACGCGTGCCTCGAGGAACGGACCGATTGGGTTACTCTTCCTCCGCGATACCGATGACACGATCGTTTTGTGGCTGTTGGGTTTTGACCTGCGCCCTCGGTTTGTTCAAGCGCAAGACCTTCGGGATTCGTTGAATTTGCTCGGTTTCGACGGCTTCCACGTGGTCTTGTCTTTGATGGTGTTGGCAGTATTGCTGGTTTTTATGTTTGAGTGGGTTTTATTGTGGTCGAGGTGTGGTGCGTTTGTGTTAGTAATGTTGGTTGTGAATGTTGTAAACTAATGTGTATTGTGGAAAATGGTATAACGTTGCTGAATAAATGGATGTAGTTTGATAAAGTTTAATTTAATGAAGTGGAATTTGTTTGAAGCTTCTTTAGAAGATATGCGAGGACTTTTGGGTGGTCTTAATATGTTAACTACTGTGTTGGCTGTTATCGACGATGATGCAATTCATTAACATTTCTGAATGAAGTCAGCTGTAACTAATGTTTGATCAGTTTTCGATACTAATGATGTTGCAATATATTCACGAACCTTGTGAAAATAAATGTATAAAATATGTATATTAATACTTTTTAATTGGATAAAGTTCATGAAATACTTATTGTAATCATTTTCAGCTTGGCTGATCTTCTATGGTATGATTGATTTTACTCTTTAAAACATGCAAATTATAGATTTTCATACAAAGTAAAAGGGTATAAAAAATTGAGTTAAATTACACTTTATAGTTTACTTTATAGCTAATAAAAAGCAACTAAAATTTAGTATTACGAAAATAATTATTTTGTTACTTGAAAACTAGTTTAGCACTTTTAATAAATTTTATGAAGCTCTGCTTCGAATTGCACAAAAACTATTTCAAACACATTTCGACTAGATTCAAAAATACGCTAATTAAAAAAAGTGAGAAAAAATTTCCCTTTCTCTTTACGGATTCTTAATTCTTTCATTTCTTATTCTACTTAAAATATGAAATTTATATTAGAATCAGTCAGTTATTATACGAATTCATAGAGTTTCACATAAACTGAATGGTTCTGTGTGTTACTTATATGGTTTTATCTATTGTAATTCTAATCGGACAACAATCACTTTCAAATAAATTCAGCATAGAAGCGTGCATTGCCTGGTTATCTAAATTTTTATTCATCTATGCAAATATCAACACGACTTTCGCATCAACTGATATTGCATATTGTATGGAAATATCTGGCTCATATTGTTGAATAAAATCGCGGACAATCAGAAAAATGAATATCCATTAATATGCTAATTCCATTACAATAATCCTCAGCCGTGCACTCGAATTTTTCCGTCCCATCGATATACCTCTCTATCGATGACCTGCACAAATAATTTCCATTAAGGCGTCGATTTGAACTTTAGATATCAGATTGCGCAAAATGGTAATCGCGTATCGACGCTGTAATTATTTCTATGTTCCAATGCGTAAAATATGTGTTGCTCATCATATATCAAAGTTCACTGGTACGCAACGTCCAATTCCTTTGTACCTTCAGCGTAAACTTATAAATAAATACTCTATAATACATCATTGACCGAGGTGTCATAAAAATAACGAAGACTACATTGTATTACCTTTTGAACAGAATTTTTTATAGAAAAGTAATTTATTGCCGATAGATATGAATCTTTATTGAGTATAGAATTTTTTAAGATTAATTAACAGTTTATAATATCCTTTATGCTTTACCGCTGTCTTATTTTCATCGAGATATTTACATACATTAAAATACTGCTTACTATTTCCGATAAGTTGTTCTGTATAGAAAATAGTGGTAGAAGAATTATTTTAGTTCGTGTAATTAATTTATGGTTTAATACAATAATAGTAATAGGAATTGAAATTGATTCAATTATAGTTGCTGACTATTTTTACATGAATATTTATGTAAGAGGTTCCTTATAAGTCTAGTGATTATCTAGTTTAATTGATAACAATTAATAGTAATGATTATCTAGTCTAATTTATAACAATCGATAGTACTGATTATCTAGATTAATTTATAACAATCAATATTAATTGTAATGTAGTTAAATTTATAACAATCAATAGTAACAATTATTTAGTTCAATTTACAACAACCTTATCCAATTTATCATTAATTATAATCATCCTTATATTTAAGAAAAAAGGATTTAATAATATCACTTTAACATTCAAAGCCATTCACGAACTATTCAAAACAAAAATAAAAACAACGAGTCTCACCGAGTAGCCTCTTAAATTGTAAAACGCCTAAGAGGAGAATACATGGGTCCTATAATTTAAAATTCGTTTTATTTCACGAAAGCGAAATTTCGTAAAGTTGCCGCACGATTATTTGTGTGCCATTTTCTCTTTTCGCGTGATTCGGCGGATTAATAAATAACTAACACCCTGTACATGTTTTTGCGCAAGAGGTACCGGGTATAACGTCTCCATACCCGGCAGAACGAAGTTGTACTTGCCGATATACGATCGGCGGATGCACACGCAGAAGGTGGCCACCCACAATTCCGCAGGCGTGTATCGTTTAACAGCTGCACCAGGGGCCACGTGCGAATGGCTTTGCATCGATGTCACGGTCGACGCTTAACTTGATTTATATTAGAATCACCGATGAGTCGGCAAGAGAGCAACTTAGGCGTAACTCGTGAATCTGAATCAACTATGGATACCTAACCAATCAATGTTTAGATATCGATGATTTCCTACTGCATTCATCAATAGGAACCGCCGCGCACTTGACTGAAGAGATCTTTAACCTTTTGCGGAAGAGGACTTTTCGAAATACTAAAGACTTTTCCATATGAAGATTTACATGTTAAACACTTAAATACTGGAACACAAGAAACTATACATTTATCTTCGGGCATTTAAATAATAAAATTACTTTCTTCGAATTTTTTGTTTTAAATAAAATTTGATATCGTCAATATCACATTTGTCCTCAAAGGGTTAACACCAGAACTACCGAACGTTTACTAGGGTTGAATCCTAACTGTGACTATAAAATTTATTATATAACAAAATTCAATTATATAAATAGAAATTAACAAAATGCTCAGTAGTCTTAATAATCTTATTGAAACGAATATATTTCGTAAATTTGAAGTTACAGTGACGTTGAACGTTTACGCCTGTGTTTATAAAGGTTTAAATCGATTAATTATTTAGTTTCATTAGTCAGTTTGCGGTGAAAAATTAAATAAACTGATTTAGCTCAGTATATTGATGACTTCAAAGTAACACGGGCCTATAGATGGTTAATACCCTTATGCATCATCCTCTAATTTTCCCGATCGTTAGTCAACGCAACTATCGTAACTCACCTCTAATCTCAGCGGACAATTAAAACAAACCCGCGATGGCTCGTGATTTACCGGCATAGGAAAGAATGAGCGAGTAAATTACAATACGCCCGTCCCCGTATGTGACACTTTGAACGAGCAGAAATCGCGCGACGCAGCTCACGTTGGCCCCTGATTGGCGGAACGATGGGGCCCTGTGCAAGCGCGCGCGCGCGCGCGCGTACTCGTTTGGCAGTGTGCTAGCCCACGAAATACGGACGGGCGGACAGGATGACGGACGACAGGACGCCCTGGGCAACCGAGTGGTGACTCGCGCGACACAAGCTCATACTCGCCCACGTGTATGAGCCTTTAACTCGGCCTCCTCCACCTTCTTCTTTCACTTTTACTCCTTTGTCGCTTCGTCTTCTTCGTTCTTCGACCCTTCTTACTGGTTTTCGTCGAATTTACCCTTTGGTTTCAGCCCTCTGTTCGCTTTCGTCGTTTGCCTGCTACTTTTACCCTTCCTTGTAATTCTGTTGGTAGTAGGGGATGAAAACAGTTGTGATATTGGTTTTGGTTGTTGAAACAGTTATGATATCGGTTTTGGTTCTTCAAGCAGTTATGATACTGGTTCTGGTTCTTCAAGCTATTATGATATCGGTTTCGGTTGTTGATACAGTTATGGTATTGGTTTTGGTTATTGAAGCAGTTACGATATCGGTTTTTGTTGTTGGAACAGTTGTGATATTGGCTCTGGTTCTTCAATTAGTTATGATATTGGTTCTGATTCTTCAAACAGTTATGATATTGGTTCTGGTTCTTCAAACAGTTATCATGTCGGTTTCGGGTCTGTACTATACTATAATAAAGTTATAACTGTTATTAGGCATAGGTATCGATTCAAAATTACATCAGTTTTGGTTCTGGTTCATCAAAATCGATATTCTATCGGCTCTGCATTGGTTTTATAATGGTTATTTTTCGGTTCTCAAAGAAATACAGAACCGGAATGAAGATTTTAGGATGTAAAACTTTGTCCGACGCGTATATTTATGATGTATTATGTTCTTCTGACTCGAAGCAATAAGAAAAGGCAAATCGCAGATTTTATTTATGATGCACTGTCCGCAATACCTGCGCCGATTTCTCTGTTTCTTCTTTCAGAGCCTTCCTCTTGTGGCCAGCCGCAAGTGTACTCTACAAAGAGCAACCATTGCCAACATCGTTGTCTTAAGGGATACTCAGGAATTGCGTCAAGGGGATCATGGTCGGTCGCACAGGCGACCTCTTGTCATATGTTACAACTTGTGGTCGACCTTTGGTATTGAAATTAGGCACCAGAATATATTTATGTGCAACAAAAGTGTATGAAATTAGTAAATTTGTGTTCTCTGTTATTTACCAATATCATAAGAATGATCAATGTACCAGAAGTAATTTAAAGCGAAATCAGAACTAATAAAACTTTGTCAAAATAACTTAGTTTAGAAATAGATACAATTTTGAACAAAAATTGTATCTTTGTCATTAATAATTTACCTAAAAGCAACAAAGAATTCCCAATTTACACATGTCTCCGTTTCTTGTGGAACGTAAGAATTGATAATAAAAATATAGTACCTAATTTGAATGTAAAATGATTGAGTGTCGTATAGTTTATTTAATTTCATATTCATTCACAATGTTTTGTTTCTGTCTACTTGCCAGGATTCACGTAATGAGTAGCAAAATGATCAGAAAATGGAATTTCCTGAAGAGTTGCTAGAAATTAAGGTACTGTTATTTCACTAAGTTTTTCACTAAATCTCGGAAGAACTATGAATGCATTTTTCCTCTTTCATATATGTCTAAAATTAAAACAACCAAGCAGTTAAAATGACTTTTTAAAATTCCTCTATAGAAATTCCAAGAATGCATCTATTGAAGCTTTGATTGATTTACAATTCAGTTTGCGTATTGCTAAATCAATTTGTTTAATCATTTCTCAGAAAAAATACCTGTTATCTTTTTACTAGTTGCAAAAAGAAGAAATCAGGAATGCGTGATTTTAACCCGTTTGTAGTTTTAATGTTAACTATATATCATTTTTTTAAGTGAAAAATCCATCTATTTGGTTTTCCAAAGCAGTCAAAAACAGGTAATCCGACTAATACTGAAGTTCCGAAATTAAACTTTCAAATCAAAGTGAAATGCAGGAACTATCGAATATTTAGGAAGTAGCCAAGAATTCGTCATAAATGTGTGAGTGATATCGGCGGTAAATTGAAGCGAGATCAGAGGAGGAAGTATCATTACGCGAGAAGCAAAAGAACGAAGGCACTCAGGTAGGCACGCGGCGCCACTCTTGTTTCTCTCTAATTGCTTCGACCTCCTCTCCCTTTCTTTCGTCGTTGCGCCGTTCGTTCCGCCTTTTCTTGCTCGCTAAATGACCGAGTTAGTAACGGAATGGGGAGTAAACGTGAAATGTATGAACCGTGGAGAAGCAGCGGGGCAGTAACTCAAACGAAACACGCGTATTAGTTTCTGTAAGTACTGTGAAGGCTGTTTGAAAAGTTTATGACGGCTTACCATTTGACCCTCCTCCTGTCTTTCGGCTCAATGGAATTTCGTTTACTTTCTGTCACGTAATTGAATTGCATTTACGCGTGGCGTTATTTCACTGGAATACATACTATTTTTTAATGAAAGGGGAATTAACGTTCTCATCGGAAATGGAATATTTCGTCAGTTTTAATAATGGCACTGGTAACGCATGGAATTTACATTTGAATGATTTAGTGATCTTTTGATTGTCATCGCGGTTGTCTTTCATTGCGTTCGGAAGATAAAGACAATTTTATTTCTTAATAATAATGTTTATAATTTTGTAGATGTAATTAATAACAGAATAGAGTTTTTAGTATGAATTAGAAGTAATTAAAGAAAATTTTGGCAATCAATCCTGTCAATTCCAACTACTCCTTGAACTGATAGTTCGTTTTAAATGAAATCACATTTTGTGTTATTACGTATATATATATATATATATATTATATGATAAATTTATGAATTGTATTAGATCAATGTTTATCTTTAAGTACTTGGACTCATGAATTGTAATTCTATATATTTTTATTTTAAATAAATTATTTCGAATAAGTACTTTATAATAAAATGTTTAAAAAAGGATGATTCGAATCTAACAAAGTAAAGACATTTCTTCAAAATTGTAATGTCGATAAATTAATCCATAAAACTGGGTGTCTATATTTCCGTACATAATCATTCGCAATTTTCAATAATTTTACACTTCTTTATACATTACACTGTAAAGTATTATTCAACTAAATAATAAAAACAGACACTTATTAACCTAAGTCATTAAAATGAAAGATTTTAATTTACACTTTTATAACTGTATTATCCATCTTCATCCATGTTGAAGCCTACTAAAATGATCGAATACCAATATCCTACAAGAATGACACTAAACAAATCCATTCGAATATTATCCAATCAATTGACTTTCACATTAACAGAACCACTAGAAAAGGAACAGTAACGTCTGCCAATCCTTCAGTGTCAAATTCCAATTAACAGAGATCCACATCCACACGACATTCCGCCGCCAGAAGAAAACAAATACCGTAACACTGTTGTCTTACATTTCACATGGAATCAAATTATCTCCCATGTCGGAACATCATAAGCCGAGGTGCTTACACGAGCAGCAAACAATTTTCGCTAAGATTCGTGCCCCGTTACTAAGCAGCGCAACTTCTCTCTTCTGTTGTTTACCAGCATCCAAAGACAGCGAAGTTTATCTGCGAAACCGAATCTTTTCATGGCCCTGCCGGGAATAAAATTTCTAGCACAGAGCTGAAACGCAGAAAGCCTCAAGTATTTTGCAACATGTACCGATGCAGTTTCAAATTACACGGGTATGCGTAATTTCAAAAATCCCGCGGGAGACAAACGAACCACCCTCGCGCATGCCAGAGGCGCGCGGATTTCTCGAAAAGGAATTCGTTCGCCGGGGAAAAAATACACTCGCATGTTATTACGATATTACGTCTTTAAGATAACAGAGGACTGCTGTAATATCGGTACAAAACGACTGTAAAATCGCGGAGGGTTCCTCCGAACCGTTCCCCTCTACCCTTTCACAGTCGCGCACACGATCCGACTACTTATTATATTACCGATATATACCCCCGGTTCGCTATGTTTCATTATTTTATTATTTCACGCATCTGCGTGTACGGCTGTTCTAGCTGCCCTTAGGCTCGGTTCACACTATCGCGGTTGCTGTCTTCCTTTTGCTGGTTTGCAGTTTCCTGCGGAGCTTCGATGAAGATTTGAGTCGCTCAGAACCTGTCGCGGTTAAGTCGCCAGAAAAGAAAAATTAAGAAAGTTAATGTTTTGGGTTGCGAAATTATTATGCAGTATATTCAGAAGCTATGAAGACGAGGGCTTTTTCGCCTAGAAAAAAACGAAGAAACGAGTAAATCCTTTAATGACTGTAAAGAATATTATTTATTCCATTGAAATTTAGAAAAATCGGAGAATGTCGAAAAATGGACTTAATCGCATTGGCTTCTGAGTGACTCATTCGTGGATGTTTATTGCGTAATCTTATAATTAGTGTATTGTTACTAGGAGAATAGGTGTTGTATCTATAAATGAATATTGAATTATGTGAAATTAAATTAAAATTTAATTTAATTTATATTAAATGTATCATATTATTTGATATGTAATTGTATAAATTGAATTAAATATGAATTATATACATATAAAATTATAGTTTATTTATATAATTTTGTAATGGATCGAATACGTGTTTGTATAGTTGTACCAATTGAAATCGGTGCAAAGCTTTAAATAAAGTTTGTGAAATTTAACAATTAGTACTTTGATGGATTCCATAAATTTGATAACGCCTTGTTATAATATGAAATAAAACTCTATTTTACTATAAATTTTCTAACTCAGTTCTTAATACAATATTCCGATACCCAATTCTCAGTACAACGTCGATCCTTTGAAAAAAATAAAGAACTATTAATCTATCTTGAAAGGACATTTTACCATTTAATCTTCTACTTTTTAAATGTATCACAAAAGACTGATGCAATACCTTCAAAATTTATACCACAAAATTGAATGCAAATACAACATTCCACCGACCCATATCAAAACTATTTATCTCATTGCTATTTATACATCCAAGTACACGTTATAACTGAATGAAATCAATTATCCGCTGATAATCGTCAATTTCACCATTCTGTATTTATCCTCAACCTATCGTTGGATTCTATGTAACGAATTCCCCGTTTGAACGTCAGTAAACTCCACTGGGCACAGAAACAAGAATAGTGTGGAGGGACCCTTACGCTCGTTGCCGACGTACATACGATCCGACTACTTATTACGTTACCAATATATCCCTCCGCCTCTACTCGTTACATTACTTCATTGATTTACACCTTTTACAGTTTATTCTCTCGCTGCCCCATCGCGAGATTGGGCTGGAACATGATATTTGCTTCGCCTCCTATTGAAATATCGCCGGGCATAGTTAACCTCTTAAGTCAGTACAGTGAATATATTCACCGTGACAAGCGGCTCGTCCTGTGCATAAACTCACTTAAGAGGCTCAACCGGCCACGAACCATTGTCTTTTTACGAAGGAGCCGTCCGCGGTGCACGGGATCCTTTAACCCTCTCCGGCTTTTATACGTGCAACCTCGTGATAACTTCGAAAACGTGCTTGATCAAATCATTTTTACTATTAGCGTATTCCAGAGGAGACTCGGTATTTCGAGGCGTTCCTTCGTTAACGCTAGATTTACGGAATGCGTCAATTCGACGCATATTGGATTTTATATGTACTATTTGACAAATATTTTCATCGATTTTGATTGTTCCAGTTACATGAATATTTATGCTAATTGTCTATTCTTACAGCTCTCGGTTGTAGGATCTGAATGAGCGAATATCAATTTTTCTGAGAACAATAGAATAAATTGTAGAAATGTCCGTAAATCTGGTGTTAATACTAAACGTACCGTTAACGGTGAAATGCCGAGATTAAAAATTTGATTTAACACTAAAACTATTGAGCAATTAGAATGACAATTTTTTATAAAAAGTAGAACATGACGTTTATTGAGATTTAAAGTGTTTCCTGGCGTGTATCTGTAGAAATATGCAGAATCAAGATGCAGAATCAGAATTAATTTAAAATCTTTCACAATAACGGCTTCATAATTTACATACTTGCAAAATAAACATTCAAAAGTGAGTCAATTTGACCCGTAGTAGTTCCAGTGTTAACATTCTCCGTTTTTCTTCGTTTATTTAACCCCTTGCTCTATAATTTGTCTCTTAACACTAGAATTGCCAAGCTTTTAACAAGATTAATATATAATCCCTATAAAAATTGTAACAATAGGTTATTTTCAGTTTCTTCAGGCATTCATTATAATAGTTAAGTGAAACTACTTATTTTCAAGATCATTTTGAATATTCAATGCTCTAAACTAGTTAGTTGTGGAATCTAGTTTGAAAAACCTCTCATAAAATCAAATAATAAAATAGACTCAAATAATAGTAAACTCGTCGAACGCAGAGCAAATGCATCTATAATACATTCTAACGAGAAACTAAAGCAAAACCGAACAAGAATTACACATTTATCTAAAAAAATAGATAATTCAACGTTGAAATATTAATACCATTTTACGTTTCAAAGTGTCAGGTATAAATACTCGTCGAACGCAGTTAACTGGTTAAGATATCCTAGTCCTAGTGTTAACTATGATCGACACAAATACTTTGCCATTGATAATTCATTGAAAAAAGTAAAAAATTCTAAACATATTCTACGTCTACGTTCGCTCTAAAGCATAATTATTGATGTTAGAAGAATATTATTTAATTCAAATTCAAAAGAGCCGAGTAATATTTATGCCCGTTGAATTCATCTCAAAATCTTCACCAGATGTCTAACACGTTACAAGACAGGTTAACCCAGTCGAAAAAAAATTTTCAAAAGAATCTCCAAACATTTTTTCTACCCTTCCACCAATGAAAATTTATAAACTAATACAGAAATCGATATTTCTCCGCCCCCGCACATCACTGATCCACATTCGAATCAAACGAATACTCTCCAGGTAAAGTGAAAATATTCCAAGCACCGCTGGAACCGAATGAAACCTTCACAAACGTATTTAAAATTCCATAAACTATTTCTCGAATAATTCCACGCGACTGCAAATGCATTCCTTTCTCCAAGAGTCCAATAACTCAGACTTCCACGGGCAGTAACGTCCAAGTAAGGAGTAAAACCGTCTCATTCGAACGGGACACGTTACAACGTACTTCCTAATAAACCTCTGTGTGCCTTCTATCACATTCTTTCCCTCTCACCCCATTTGCCCGTCGCCAATCGCTCGACGACCCGTCGCGACGGGTCGCGAGGAACTCCCACGAATAAAGCAGCATCCTCGGCGCGCCGTAATTGAAATACTATTTTCACGATTTCATTTTCAATATCTCCGCTTAAAAGCATTACGGTCACGGGCCCCGTGACATTTAGCTCACCTTTCAGGTGAAACATTGTTAACCATAGCCGAAGAGCGGCCTAAGAGCGTAGCCATGGTGGTCGAAGTGGAAGATGGTTTCCTCGTCTGAGAGCCCTCGGGCCGCTTAAATCTCGAGAGTTTATGCGATCCTGCCGGTTCTCTCGATCGTTTTACGCGCGCCTCTACGTACCCGTACGACGATCTATCTACCTGTATCCGAGTACTACTCGGGATGTATCTTTCGCCTCCCAAGGAACCTCGAGATAACGTAATTCTACGTGTGAATGGTTAGGGGATCGTGGATGAGAGCAGGTACCCGAACAGCCAATAGTACATCCAGATAACACCGGCCGATAATTTACAGCGTTGATTCATCGCCCAGACGCTTTATCTTACGGTCAGGTATATGTGCCCTTATTAATTAAAATCGTGGAACCCTTTCGGGGACCCTGCTCGACGGTCAACACTACCGAGTCGTTTATTACCTTCGGCTGTGATAACGTCGCATGATGTATACTACCAGAAATTGTTGGGCGAAAGGTATTTAACACTAAACGTACTGGTATTTTGTATACATCTGTTCCTACTGTAATCGATGAAATAACTAGCTATAATATAACGGTAAGCAAATTGAATTATAAATTTTTCTTAGTGAAAATAGAAGTGAAAGGAAAGATGAAAATTAAAACTGATTGATTTGACGATATAAGAACTGAGATAAAGTTAAATGGACGAAAGAACACAGAGTTTTTAATCGAATTGGAGAACCGGTCATTTTGTGGAAAGCTATATTGTATATCGAGATCTTAACGTATTGTTGACTTGTAATTTTATGTAGAAGCTATCTCATGTCATCTATTGTTATTCCGTAATTAACACTAGGTTTACTGAACATGTTAGTTTGATGCATATTCAATTTTACAAATATTATTTGGTAAATATTCACATTAATTTTGATCGATGCAATTACACGGATATGTATCTGAATTGTCTACTTTTAAATTTATAATTTCTAAGATCGAAGTGAACGAACATAAATCTTTCTAAGAACAATGATATGAAGTGCGTGATAAATTTTCATAAACCTTGTGTTAAATATGAACGTGAAACAATCTAACTAAACTCCAATATACTTTATTTGTATATAATGAATTGAAATGAAACTTTAGACATCTTTTCTATAATTTTGAATATTTTGCTTTTGTAGTATTGTATATTGCCCCGCGTTTCAAAAATTGAAAGATCAACGTCGGGGCATGAAAACAATTTTTGTAATTAATACGTCCAAAAATTTCATTTCAATGCATTATGTACAAATAAAGTATATTGAAGTTTATTTAGATTGTTTCACTTCACTTTCATATTTAATTACATAATAATCGGTGACATTGAATAGTTTCTGTGTAAAATTGCCGGTCAATAATATGTTAATAATTTATAACACTGATCTATCAGAATACAAATCACACGATCTCTCATCAAAGAGACAAACCAAAAACTCTTCGAATCAACCTGTTTGCTCGAATCAGTCGGCATGCCTTACGCAAAACACCGCGTCCCCATCGCGACACCGCAAGGGGTTAATCCCACTTAATCTCACGTCAATCACGCGCATTATTTCCCCTTAATCCGCGCAACATCCGACTAACAAAAACCCACTCTATTATATGCCCTCGTCTCATATTTTATCGAGCTACTGCCAAATAGCATTAACGTCCCGGGAGAAGTGAATGATCAGCGAGCACAAAACAGGGGGGGTGAATGGATCCGCTTTAGAAGAAGGAGACGAAAAGTCGCCGATTGAAGGACAGCAGAAAAAGAGGAAGATGAGAAGAAGAAGAAGAAGAAGAAGAAGAAAAAAATAATAGAAGAAGAAGAAGAAGAAAAAGAAAAAGTATAATAAGAAAAGAAAAATAGTAGAAGAAGAAGAAGAATAAAGAAAAGAAGAAGAAAGGTAGGAAGAAGTTGTCTCTTTAAGAAGGCAACGACGACACGTCTCGCCCTCTAAAACCGTGGCTCTTCCTGGGCCCGCGTTCACCGGAGGATTAGCGGAATTAATAAACGTAAACCTTTTAACCTAACGCCGCGACGGTGCCGATAAATTCTTATTTATATTATAATCGCGCGACGAGAAGGCGAACGCGCGCGGTTACCGCGAGCCACCATTATGGATGTTCCGGCGCGTCATCACTTCGTAAACCTGTTGAATAAATTCCGACGTGGCGCTTCGTCGTTCTAAGGTCGAAATTACTCGTTAGAAGGGATGCCTGGGCACCGTTGGAAGCGTCCAAGCGGCCATCTTTGGACGCGCGACTCAGTGCGTAAATATGCCCCGATTACCCGACGAACGATCAAAGGGGAGGGACGTTAAAGGGTATGTCCTCGTAAAGAGGGACGCGATGGTTTTCGCGGTGGTCGATACGGGGAACCGGACGGACACGGATTTTACGGTTATCGAGGCCGATTCCAGTTACCCGGAAAAATTGAAGGCCTCCAGCCAAGATTTTAGGCGTTTACGAGAAACCTGAGACGGCGAGGTGTGAATCCGGACGCCGATCGAACGGTCGTCTATCCTAGCCGCATGACGAGTCCCTCCCGTGACGTGTAACTGATATTTAGATGTAAACGACATGGATTTGTAACTTGTACGCGGATGGGCGAATCGGAATGCGGCCCGATACGCTGCTGTACAGGGTGTCGCGGGGTAATGCAGTCGAAAATAATACTGGGGAGGTTTTCTTGTCGGTTTTATAGGTTAAGGAACGCTATCGAGGAAGATTTGTTAATGCATTGTTAACCGGTCACGAGTTACCACTTTCCACTTATGTGTCATGCTGGAAATGACAATACAAATTTGTTATAGAACGGTGGAAATTGTTTGGAAAAGAAGCACACTTCAAGCCTTTGCATTCGAAAGTTTTTTACTTGAAATATTCTACACTCCTTAATTAGATGGAAACAAGATTCTTTGAAACGAATTTAACAAGAAATCATACATAAATTAGGTAACAAAGCTATTTTGCAGTATACAAAAGTTAATGCTAAATACCAAAATTTATAATTTTGCTGTATCAAATCATCTGTCGATTGGAAGTCGCCTCTCGAGTAGAAAAATGACATCTTATTAGAATAATGATAAATAAAATAAATATTAAACGTTGAATTCTACCACTGCAAATTACTTTAAATCATTTCCTTAAAAATACATGCAAGTTTACTCCCAACAACATTGAAAATATCGAATTTAAAGGGTTTATTCCTGTTTTCATGCCCAAAAGTTCATGACCGGTCACGAGTTATCTCGTGTTTGTAGTTGCATTAGCTATTTCAGTTTTTGAAACGAAGGGTAATATAGAATAAATGCAAAATATTAAAAGTTATGTAGAAGATCAGTCCAAAGTTTCATTCCAATTTGTTATGTACAAATAAAGTATATTGAAGATTATTGAGATTGTTTCACTTTCATACTTAATTAGGGAATAATAACTGACATGAGCATAGCTTCTGCGTAAAATTGCCGATCAACAATGTGTTAACTTTGTTTAATCCTTTGCTCTATGATTTATTTGATGATACAACTTATTGCTAATAATTTATTAGGAAAATAAAAGATTTTGATGTTTATTTTGTGTCTACGTTTATACCAAAGATTAATAATTGATAATAGAAAAGTAATATTTCATCTATGTTTGAACGAAATAAATAACATTTAGATTTGTTAAATTTAGTTATAAACCTTCATCGCGAGTCTGATACAACATTGTAGGTCAATGGGTTCAAATTTCTTTAAGTCTTGAATTGTGTTAATTGAAATACTGTAGTGAGTTTGAATTGGAAGTTTGTTAATGATATTATAAGAAGAGTTCAAGAAGTTAAGTTCATTTTTTGAAATTTGTAATTAATATTGAATACAATTATATTTAGATCTCGAGGGAAATTTATATTGAAAATATCGTCAGTAAATTATAGAAATAGTTCTTTGCCACCATTGAAGAAAATAAGGCAGAATTGTGAGTAGATTAATAATGAAGAAATAATCGACAGATAATAATGTTTTCAGAATTTTACAAGGTTATAACTTTTACTTATTTCTATATTTCTATCTTATACAAGCATTGTACAATTTTCATAGAAAATATTTAGTAAAACGGCAAATATATACATAAACGTAAATTTTCCTGAATCACTCTATAGAAATTGAAATTTCCTAAATAGAAACTTGTTTATCTAAACAAAAGTCCCATTGGGTTCCAATTAAACTGAAGATTTTTACTATATTTTTTATTATGAATCCATAAATCTTGCAACTCGACGATCACTCAACAATAGCACAGGACTAAAATAAGATATAAATAAGAATCCAGAGGATGATTCACTTTTATTCAACTGAAGACTAATAAATTTGTACGCAGTTCTCGCTTTTATAAATAAATCTGTAGGGATATAATTTAGCGCGGACATGCGAAGACGAATGATGACTAATAATTAAAAAGTAGTCGAGTTGACCAGTTGTCTCACAGGCATGTTCACACTTTCCGCTTCCCGACGTAGGTGTCTACTTTAAAATTCCTCGAGGGATTTATATAATCATGATGCGTTTCGGAATCCGAAAGAGAAAGAAAGAGTGTGAGAGAGAGAGAGAGAGAGAGAGAGAGAGAGAGAGAGAGAGAGAGAGAGAGAGAGAGAGAGAGAGAGAGAGAGAGAGAGAGAGAGTTCAGTGTCGAATGAAAGAAATGAATAGAGACGAGGCATCGGGTTTCACGAAGTCTTTAAGTCGATCCGTGAATCGCTTCTGACACCAGTATTTTGGAGAAACAATCGCAGTGAGACCCAACACGTTTTAACAAGTTTTTGCATGGGCGACTTTTATTCGACATATCCTTTTACTCTTATAAAATACTGACTTCAGACCAGACCGAACGAAGTTAGTAAAGTTTCAGTCTTTACACGACAAGGATAGCACATCAGAAATATTGTTTCTTGTGATTTTAAGAAAATATCCATTACATCACTTGAATAGTAATATATTATGTAATCGATTAGTCTATATTTCATAAATAGCATGTAATCTATTTCGAGTCTACATTACTAATTTAAAGACTATTTTGATTACAAATAAGAAGAACGTTTTTATATTTCATTATTTGTTATCTCGTGTTTTAGATAAAAATGTTTAACTCTAATTTCAATTCATAAAGTTATGGTAGCAGACCTTTTGTATTAGATAACTTTTAGAACATGATTGAAATCTTACATGATATTTAAGTTTTTCTTTGGTATGTTGGATTTTTAATTAAATAAGAAACGTTAAATTTCTTTTCAAATCTATGATTTATATTGGAGGAAATGATGTAAGATTGAATGAACTAAAATTACTGTAAACACGTTTGAAGCCATCACTAATACGAATCGGATCACAGAAAACTCTCAAATTCCTGTATTCTGAATATATGGACATATATAATACAAAATAGTAAAATCGTGACAATGTGTATATTATATTTTAAATAAGGTTTAAATAAGATCCCGATGGGCTACAAGATGTGGGTAGATACATTCATTTGGCGCACAAATGGACATGACCGTGAACAAGTCAAATCACATTTCGGAGCGTAGGTACATAATGGAAAAGCAAAGAGATCATTTTTCCTATGCAAAACGCAAACTATCAACAATAAAATAGTGCTCATCAACCAGACATTACTAAATAACAGACTAATAATTTATTATTATTATTTATTATACATAATTCCTGCCTTTCTGCTTGGAATGGTTTCCTGTTAACACTTTCTGTTCTGTCTATGTTATTCTTGTATCTATTTTTTCATTCAACTCCAATATCAGTAAAAAAGATTTTCAAAAGTATAAACACCTTCGTTTTATACGCAAAAAACTGAGAAGTATCCGATTCGCTCCAAATTCACCCCAAAATATACTACGAAATAGTTACATTCGCTTCGATTCTATCACGTGCTGGTGGCAAACAACGGTTTGAAATAATTAAAGTTATTCGATTAAGTGTAGGGAAGGTGTACGAAAGAATATGGACAATCAGCATGCTTATTTCTATAACAACGTAACAAATATAGCCAATATTCTTATTTTCATCTGATTCGGTCTACTCTACGTTGTTCCCCGAAAATTAAAAATCAACTCGATATTCTTCAATATTTCTTTATTTATAATTTCCTGTTTAAAATTTCCTCTAATAAAGTACTAACACCTAATTGTTGTATTGTTGAAAACTAACAACTATATCACGAATTGTTATCCATTTAAGGTAGAAAAAGTTCAATGCACAGAGTGTAGACAATTTTAAAAATACATGAAACATTCAAAATGTTGTACTTTTCATCCTATTCCGTATATCCATTGAATTAACTCATTTGCATGTCCTTCAAGCTTTTGATTGAAATTAATCTGCTTCAATAAAAGAAACTTTGAGAAACTTCCTCTATACTCGTTACAGAAATATTCTAGACTAACCCATTTGAATGTTCGCTCTAAACGTGAAGCTTACTTTATAAATCAGAGATGCTCAACTGAAAGTCTTTCAAGCTTTCGACTGAAATTAATCCGCTCCGACCGATATAGCCGAGTAACACATAGAAAACTAAAAGTAATCGCGTGCGAAATATTGCGCTCTTAGTGATAAGCAACAGTTATTGTGTGCGGATGATTCCGTTTAATGATGCAAATGGGTTAACCACGGCACAGGGAACGACTCCAGCGTGTACCCCAGAAAATATCGATCGATGTAAATTTCGTTCTCCCCCGCTGCCCGCTAGAAAATCATCGAAGCACCGAGTCGAAGAAAAATAACGACGCGGACGGGGGAACACCCCGAAGTGGACGGGGTGGGGTACATAGGTATATTGTACGGGCTCGAACGCAGCTCCTTTGAAGTGACCCGTACGAGCCGGCCGGATGACAGGGAAGAAATCGAAATATGCGATGACTGCGCAGATGAAATATCCGTGTCCCTTAATGGCGAGCTGTTGCCTCGTCTCGTGGGTGTACGAGAGGAGGGAGAGAGAAAGAGACGGAGAGAAAGAGATCCCGTCGCCTCTATCGGGGTACCAGGGCCCATCAGGTACAAGGCGGAAGTTATAGGTGAAATTATATGCGTGCCGACTGCCAATGACTCGTTTCGCCTGTTTTTACTGCATCACATGGGAGAAAGAAAATGGAGACGGAGCATGAGGAGAGCAACGGCAGAAGGATAGTTTCCACTTACACGAAGTCGGAAAGTTTCCTGTGTCATGCACAGGGTGTACTGTAACTGGTGGTTTAACCCTTCCTAGGACTTCGATCGGTATTATAGTTATTTATTGATAGAAGTACTACACTGAAAAAGATTGTAAATGAAAATAGGAAATGTAGTTTAACCTCTTCAAGGATACCGGTATATATGTATACATTTGATGTTAGTTTAACCCTTTGCGCTCGACAATATTTTTCATTACAAATATTCATCACTTTCTGAATAAATATTAACGATTTTTTTTCGCAACTAACACAATTGATTATCTAAGTTAAGAGACAGAACTATTTCATTTCGATGTTTTACGTGTTGATACGTTACACAAGGTTTAATATTGAATTTAAAATTTTACAAGTTTGCTGCGTCGAATCAGGCGGCGACTGAAAGGTGCCTCTCCAGTGCAGAGAGTTAACATTGACGTCCATCGGATGGACACTTGTTGTTTTTCGTTGATTCGTATCAATTTGGACAAAATAAACGGCAGTCAAATGGTAATTAAAATCATCTTTGTCTGTTCTCAAAAATAAATCGGCCCTGAAGAAGTTAATTACTTTGTATAATTTGAAATAGATAATGAAATTATTAAGTGAGTTTATATTTAGATGACTCTTTTACAGGGTGGTTGCGAATATAGTAAAATTGGAAGAGCACGATTTTATATGAAAAAGTAGATTCCGAGTGTAAAATATATATTTTTATTTGACTATCCGTTTTCGAAAAAATCAACGGCTAATTTTTGTACTACATATTGAGGTTATAGTTCACAAGGGGTTATTACATATGCAAAAATAAATAAAAATACATTCGAGTATTGTAGCTAACTACTTGAACGAGTAGATTACCAAATAAAAATTATTTGGAGTATTTATCGAATTAATAGAGTTCCACAATCCAAATAATGAGTTTAAGTAACAAGACTTCACTGGATTAATTGACATCGCGACAAATTCCATTGAGACAATTCAATTAATATCCAACTTCGTTTTCTCAAACTACACAAGATCGCAGAAGGTACACATAATTCCTTCCAACAATACCAAATCATTCAAACTGTCATTCACTCCGTCATCCCTAACAAACCCACCATCTCAATTCCTAAACCAGAAATTCAGCGAACAATCAAAGTCACCTCACAAAACCGAACTATTCAAAGAAGCACAAAATACCCCAAATACCAAAAACAATTACCTCCAAAGCTACGTTCACAAGAATTCATCCAGCTAATTATCCCAGATAAATATTTATTCGAAACAATCCAACAAACGTCTGGCTGCGACACGGGTCATTCGGATTAGAAGGAGGAAGGAATTAATAATCGAATACGACTCGTATTCCACGGCGTACAAATTCCTCGCTCGTAAATTTCCGAAGAGCGGCCCCGAGGCCCAGAAGACCAAGAGGCTGTCTTATTAACAACAATACCGACAACACGATAAAGAAGCATTCATAATGAAATCAGCTCGATGGACGGTGATTTCGGTGAGCCCGGTCACCCGGTGCCGGGCCAACAGAGTAGGAAGACAGGAGGAAGAGAGGAGGGCCGAGGGAAGGAAAAAGGTAGATGCGGAGAGACGGAATCCCGCAGGAATCCCGTGGAGCGGAGTGGCGTGCATACGGGGGTGTGCCGCGTGCCAGACCCGAGGCCCTATCCGTATAGGCTTCACAGGGGGCCCCTGGATGGGGGCCCCCTTCACCGTAAGATAAGGCCTCCTGGTGCGAGCCGACGACGCGCGACCGACAACCATGTCACATTATTACCATATAGGTACCAATCGCGTCGTCACAACACTGCACGACGAACGTACCACCGCCGTTATGTCCGTCGATGGCCAAAGGGGAAGGAGAAGAGGACGAGGAGGAGGAGGGGAAAAAAAGGAAGGGAAACGAAGAAATTATCCTCTATTTTAGTTCCGAACCGGTTCAATATCTTCGTTCTTCTGTTCATTCAGGGGACGCATCGGGGAGGATCACCGTATTCCACCTTTAAGACGCGATAACGCGCATTTGCGTGATCGTGGCCGACGAGATTCATTGCTCAATGGATTATCCGTGGAACGGGGGGGAATTAATAGTCGTGCTTAAATTTTATATTACGGTGTTACGAAAAAATGGCTGGCTTAAAAATTGTTCGGCGTGGCACGTTGTTTCCACGAAAAAATGCTTAACCGTTGCGGCGCTACGGTGTGCCGGGGGAGGCTCGTTGGTTCGTTGGAAACGTTTTCAGGTGGTTCTGTGCGGTTTGAGGATTTATTCATTGAGATTATTAGATTTTTGAATATTTGTAGTAGAGTTTGGGTAGGTTTTTAATTGCTATTTTTGTTGTTTTTTCGGCTTGGAAGTATTTGCTTTTTCACGAGTTATTGGGGTATTATGAATAATGTAAATATGTGTGATGAAGGTTTAAAAAATAGAGAGGAAAAAGTGAGATTTCACGTCTTTTTTCATTTCAATTTTCGAAATTTTCTGTTATTGTGCGACCGTATGTGTGGCTGGTTCAATTGTAGACTTACTTGTAGATTTGTAATTTACTGTCAGTATTATTTTATTTTTATTTTTAAACAACTAGAGTGACATAAAAACATCTCTACCAGAAGCACCAAAAGACAACATTACTCATGATATGTTCTAATGATAGATATAAGCAGAAATTTCCAAAACGGCTCGCATACAATACACTACCAACCTAAAATTCCTCTCCAAACTGCTTTAAAAAGAATCCAACACCACGATACCAGACAATTAATAATTATTTCTAATACCGTTTGCCATTACGAAAAAATAAGTATCACCATACAAAACACTAAAGATTCTCGCAGCAGTCAACGTGTAACCCCTTGCCCTATATCGTTTTAGACTCGCGGTGAAGATTTCAAACAAAATTCAACAAATGTAAATATCACTTAATTCTCCAAGTCCGAATAGGAATGTTATTCTTCTATTACGAATTGTAATGCTTTTGAGTAAACCTATACACAGAATAAGTGTCGAATTTTCCTCTTTTCCTATCGAATCACGAACAATAAAACATCTCTATAGAGCGCCATTGGAAAAGAAATCATAGGGCAAGGGGTTGAGATATAAATAATCGCGAAATAAGAAAACCAAAAGCCGTCACTTAGACGGGTGTGGTGGATGAACTCTTACCGAATCCAATTCGAACAAAACTTTCCCGAACCTGAACAATACAGAAATTCCGGTGAAACCTCTCGAGGGGCCCGGAGGAAAAGGCGTGGCGTCGATCAGCGTGGCGTCCTGGACCCTCTATCGGTCCCCGGACGCCGGGAATTTCTTCGAAATCAGCGGCGTTGACTCCGCGACCCCGGTGAGTTTCTCCCGAGGTGTGGACGTTGCGAATCATCGTCGCAATAAAGGACGGCCGTCCCGCCGGTCACAATGCCTGGCCGGCTGGCCGGCCAGTCGGCCGGGCGCAGCCTCGCGCCTACCTACCTAACCTGTACGTGTTACATGTACGCAGTAAAGTTTATCTCGCGGGTCTCCGCCACCGACCACCACGGCTCTTACCTGCGGCTCAATACCTGCTCGTGTTTATACGCGCCTAACACCCGTCCTACCCGACGGAGGAAGACAACGACGACGATGGACAGAGAGAGGATGGTTGTCGAACGGACACGACCGGGCTAGAGGCTAGCGGCGTTACTCTCCGTGTCTCCGTCGCCCGGCTGTTGCCACACCTTCGTCGAGCAGAATTCGCCTCGCCATTCACGCGAGCCGACCGGTCAATGATTTAACCGATTTTACAGTGGCCGGACAGTCTCCACGAACGGGACCGCCGCGATATTTAGCTCTACGAATCGTCCGTCTCGCGGACCCGTTCTTAGTAAACCGTCGCATTTTACGATCGATTCCGCACGGTAGCCGGCCCTCGCCTCGCCCCGGCTCCACGCGAGAAATTTTCGACGCGCACGGTCTCGATTGGATTCCTCGTCCACAATTCAATGCCGCGACGATCATCGGGCAGCGCGTTTTTGCACGCGCGCGTTCCACCCAAGTGTGGGTGTCCTCGGACGATTTTGGTAGTGCGGTCATGGCTGGCCGCGGAAAGATTCTTGCGTTTCTCCTTCTTTTTTTCTCTTTCTTCCGCTGCTGCTTTTTCGTTTTCTTCTTTTCCCCGTCTTTCTTTTTCTCCCTTTTCTTTTCCTTTGGTTCTTTGGGTCTTGCGATTTTTTTACGTGGTAGCCGTACCTTTTTATGACATCACGTGGGCCGGCTGGTATATGATCGGAACGGGGGACTTGTGATCGGGAATCGGTTTTGATGGACACTGTGTTTTCCTTGCTTCGATGCTGCTTTGTTTCGGTCGGTGTGGGCTGCACGTCGCGCGCCGACGTAACGACGCATTTTTGGAACGCCGTGGTATTGTTGCGAGCGGTTTGATGCGTGATTGTTGGAACGTTTGGGACGGTGCAACGTTTATAACGAAACTGAAACTGGAAAGTCCAAAATGATGGGATTGGGGGTGGCCGGGATTATGTTGCTTCTGGAGGATGTCGTCATTGTTGATTCTTGGCTATGGTAACTCTTCGCGGGCGAGACTGTCTTGAACTTCTAACATTTACTTTCATAAAGAACTGGATTCTGCATGGAAGTCTTAAATACTAAAAGAAAAAAATTATTCTTTGAATAAGTTCATTTAACCCCTTGCCGTACAATGACGAGTGAGACTCGTGATGAAGATTTCTAGATTAATTTAACAAAAACCAATGTTGCTCGTTGCCCACGGATCAAAGCGAAAAACTATTTTGCTATTATCTATGTATTATCTTCAAATTAAATTTCCGCTTAAAGTAGAATGGAAATTTTTGTTGCTTTTTTTCAAATTGTCGATGGCATAATCTTACCCGAGCTTAGTAGAGAAAGTAAATAATACGTCAAGGGGTTAAACTTCATTTGTGCTTTCCGATTTTAGATATCGAAGCTTGAAGTCGCCATTACGGCGGAATGCGACTGCAAAGGGTTAACAGTAGGTTTATTGACATTTATTGTACAGTTTATTTTATTGTTCTTTTAAAAATTGGCGTCCCTTTGTTTAGATCTTGAAAATTTGGAGTTTGATAATAAACAAAAGTAGATTCGTTTAATTGCATCAATTCGATGTAAACATTTACCAAATAATGTTGTGAGAGATGAATCATGGAACTTCTTAATGATTCTATAGTCAGCTTGCTAAGTTCTGATGAATACTTACTTACAAAGTCTGATTTATTATCGATAAGAATACTTCCAAATTTTGTTGAACATATAATTCCATTAAACTCAGAGTCTATTCTTTTAAATCCATATTTTTGATCAAAAGTATTAAATCAAATCTCATAATTATCAAAAGAAAGATCTATTAAAACAAACAAAATTAAGAAAAATAATACATTAAAATTCATTTTGTAAAATGCAATGAAGGAATGTTTTACACTTTCGATGGTTGTTAATTTTTTTACTACAATCACTTTACTATTACACGTTTCCAACATTTACTCAACAGTATTATCGAAAACCAACATACGCAAGACCATAAAGGAAAACCACTTATTCTCAAAAGCAACTATGCGCATAATCATATTCAGTTGAAAGCATGTATATCTCAATTACTTCTTTCGATAGCCACAACAATAATCGAAACTCATTTCCAGACAACGCTCGCTCTCCACCTTAAAACTGAAAAAAGAAACGCGCTACGAAAACGTACCTCGCCACTACCCGGCACGATTCAAACGTACAATAAAAAAAAAAAACGAAGCAAAAACCACGAAAATATCTTCGCGTGCTCGCTCGGCACACTTTTACCAAAAGCGTTCACCACATTTCAGTAAAAAACAACTGTTTACGACGTAATTTGTTGACGCGGCGTCAACAATGTGAACCCCGCGCCTCCCGGTAACGTGTCCCGCGTATAAAACGCGTTTTAGCCGGCACGGCCGGGCAGCGTCGCGTTCGCCGACCTTAAGAGAGGGCCAAGGAAACAGAAAAAAGGACGGGGAACGTAAGGTCATCCTGGAATTATGCAAATTTCGATCGAATAATATAAATAAGTTTATCAGCGGCGCGGAATGGAACGGTGATTACCAGATAAAAGTGGGCCCGCGCCGGCCAGGCACGCTAAAGCGAATTATTACACGCCGCGGTGTATTGGCTGATGTCGTAAACAAGATGTTCGCATGGTTAGTATTTCTCCGCGTGCAGATAACGAGATGAGGTTTACGCGAAATTTATCATCGCGTATTACCCCGCTTAACTAACGCTTTCCACGGTTCCCCGTAATACCGCTACATCGGAATATTTCTCGGCGGTTACAACGGAGAAGCGAGGTGTCGATGGTTATATCGATTACCGCGAGCCACGCCGCGCGGAATTCCGTAACGAACGTGTCCCGCGTTTAATTGAGGAGGCTAAACAGATTCAAAGGGGAATTCATTTTACGTACAACCGGTTGCGACTGAGGGGTTATATACTGCGAGGGATAGAGAAACTGAGGTTATGCGTGGAAAAATTGGAGTTCGTTGTGTAACTTGTTAGCGTTTGGAATTATATCGTTTTAACCCTTTGTATTCGAATGTTATGTTGCAGATGGCAATACAAATTTGTTATAGAACGTTGGAAATTATTTGAAAAAGTACCACATATTAAAAGATTATAAAAATTGAATCTTATTGTAATAATAATAAATAAGATATATTAAAACGTTAAATTCTACCGCTGGAAATTACTTTAATTCATTGAAAATAAATACAAATTTAAACCCAACGACATTGAAAATAAATTGAGTGCAAAGGGTTAAATGTTATTTTGGAGGGTTGAATCGAAATGTTTTTGTAATTGGCGGTAATATAGCGGTTTATGTGGAATATTGAGAATATTTATTTGCTTTAGTCAATTTTGGAGACATCGATTTGTTGAACATTGAGATGTTACTTGGACAATGTGATTTGTATGTTGTAGGTCGTATATATTTTATCTTTAAAAGAGTATATCTGAGATTCTCTCAACACTACATACATAAGAAAGATAAAATTACTTTTACTTGCGTCCCTATCGAAAATCCCAATGCACAGTGTAACATGTAGAAAGCGAACGAACTATTTTTCTCAGAACCTGACGAAATATTTAACGAAACGTAACTACGAGCATTGCTACTGAAACAAACGTAGCTCGCGAAATCAAACACCGGCAAAAATAGCGCAGATCGAAGCGCCAATAATTCAGTCGCGTGTTTCCGATCCGCGATACACCGCGCCGCGCGAGGCGAAAAACAAAAGAGAGAGAAAAAAAGAATCGATTACTTTCGTGGCGTCAAGATACGCGCAACCCTTAACGGCCGTCGCGAGTCACGGGGCCGACGCTCGTAAATCGAGGAACGAGCTCTGCACTCAGCCGTGGCGGAGCCCGTGCTCACCGGCCAGGGGGTGCAAGGAAGAGGAGAATCGGAAAGAAGGAAAGACGGTTTCGAGAGACATCGACACGTGGGCAGGTGGTGGTCAATGCGTGTCTAAGGTACGTAGCATATACATCGGGCCCGGGCGAAGACGAATCCATTAGCCGTGAGCGCGGATTGAGTAATAAACCAACTGGGAGGTAAGTCGACTCCAGCCCCATCCCTACAGGTCCCGGAGAAGTGGCTCCTCTCGTTCCCGCGCGGGTTTCGGTTCGCCTCTTATTCCTGTTGGGCCCGCATTCCCATACAAGATGTCGCGCCGATAAAAGTTCCCGAAGGCTCGTGGTAGGGCCCACCCCGAGCAATTCATTTAAACATTCCCGGAGGTGGTCGCACGACAAATTACTCTCACGAAACCTTCGCACGACAGCCAAAAGCTCCGTCGGGACCTCGTGGCTCCTATCTCCATTGAGAGATCTCCCGATTTCCCTCTCTTTCCATCCCCAATGTTGTCGCAGCTCTTCCTCACCCGATTCGTCCTCATCGTTCCCCCCTCGGGACCACCGTTCCTTCTCGCTTCGCGTCCCCACCCTCCCTTTCTCGCACCTTTTTCCCTCCTGTACGACGTTTTCCCTGGCCCCTCCCCGCGGGCCCGTCACCTTCGACCGCGACATAAAACCTGGTGACACTTCTCACCCTTCTTAAGGAGCAGCTCTACGGCACGAGCTGGCAACAGCACGAGGAACCAGCCCGGCTTTCAGGATCTTATCTGGCCCCAGCGGCCCTTGTGGCCCCGAGTGGACGTGGAATCGTGGTTGCCGGCTACGGAGATTCAATTGGAAAGTATCTCCGATAGGGACTGTACAGGTCGTTCGGGGTTTCCGGTCACTCGGAATGATGTAATTGTGTTATTCCACGTGCAACGAGTTTTCTTGCGAGCCAGCTGCTTGGGTGGCTGGGAGCTCCTCGCGGTGGTCGAGTCGAGGGAGGTTTTCGGATTGCTCTGGGAACGCGTGATGATTGGTGGGATGTAATTCGGGTTGATTTTGTGAAGACTATCGTGATTAACCCCTTGCCTTATGATTCACTGCTATACTGTGCTTGATAAAACAATTTTGTCGTTGATTATTTAGTAAAGAAGGAAACGAATTTTATATTTATTTTGTGTCTACATTTGCTCTAAAGTTTAGAGATTAAAAATTGACAAGTAATGCTTAATTTACGTTAGAAATTAATAAGTAACACTTAGATTCGTCGAATTCGGTTTGAAATTTTTATTATGATTCTGATACGTTATTATAAGGCAAGTGGTTAACATGGGGTTTAGAATGTTTTGTTAACACTTTGTTTTGAAATGTAGAGTCAGACTAATGACGAGGGTTGCAAATGTAATTTATTTAATGGGGATATTATTTAGTTTACATTCAGTGAAAGAAAATACTGTCTTTAGATTATTAATCTTTGATTTGTACTTTCAGTACTTTTCAATTCCTTTTTTATGAAATTCCTTTTTCTATTCGGAAATGATTAGCGATAAAATAATTCGTTGTTGTATTGGTTTTTATTGTGTGATTGTTCGATCATGTTTATATAGGAAAAAGGAGAGTTCTTGATATTTCTATAATTGGATATTGATATTTATGCAATACGAAGAATACAAATCAAAGAATAATATATTTCCTTAAGAGAAATTAATGAAAGGAAATGCTTGATAAAATAGTTTCAAACATTTGAAATGAACAAAAGTCAACTCCGGTTCTCGCAAAGTAGTTCATAAAATGTCAAGAATTTCTAATGACACTATTTTCTTCTTTCTTTCAAAGATGATAAGCCCTTTCGTCATTACTTTATTCTTTCTTCTCCCTCTTAATAAAACTTCCAAAGTTACCAAAGGCCACACAAAATTCAATAAAAAAAAATTAATTCAAATATGTCACACAATAAAATATACTCCACCTCATTGCCCATCCTCATCATCAAATAATCCAACATACAAACTTCATTTCACTAGCAAAAACATTCACAAATAAACCATTGAATCCTCAAACCTGTGTTTCCAGCTTATCACAAAACATTTCGTTCGAAAAGAAATTGGCAAGGTAGGTCGACAGACCTGTCCCAACAAACGTCAAATTGGAGCAGAGCACGTCGCTCGGTAGATCCGTATCTGTTGACAATTTTGGCAGCCACCTTGGTGCCCCTTTAAGAGGGTTGGACGGTCGTGTCGCCATGAAAACGAGGATTCTCGTGGTCATCGTGAGCCCAGGGACTCTCTGCGTCCTTTATGTCCCGCAGGAACGTGCTGTCGGGGCCCCGTGGGATACAGACAGCTTCCGGAAGCGTGAAGATCCGCTGGCCGAGATTGCAGGGGCGTCGAGTGTCTTCCTCTCCGTTAGGCGAAGCCATTCCCTCGTAAATAAAGTGTCGAGATCCACGCCGAACGGACCGCAGGGTGGCTAATATATCTCACGACTTGGTTAATTGACCCGGCGAAGGCTCGCACGGTTCCACCCGTGTATCCAATTCGTCTTGACACCTCCGATTCCTTTTTGGGATTCTTTTCTATAGTCTGCAGGTGGATGGAATGCGTTGTTCGTTTGCGTTATGCGTGAAATCGAGCGGCCAACGCGTGGCAAATATCATGGGAAATTGGACGGTGGAATTGTGTGAAATCGGCTGGCTGGGATTAATTGGATTACGCTTGATGCGGAGCGCGCTGTTGTCTGCGAGTTAGATGTTGGATCGTTTGAAGTATGTGGTACAGTTTTAAATAATTATTTGAACGGATTTTTTAAATGATTCAAATGGAAACTATGTTTGAACATTGGAATGGTTTTATTTTGGTAAGTGTTGGATTGTGTATATGTTCAACATTTCTTTTGATAATTGTTTTAAATCATTGTTCTCATTCGTTGGATTCATTCTATTAACAGTTATTTCAATGATTTGTTAATTAAATATATTGAACAAGGAAGAAATTTTAAAACTTATCGGATACTTTAGAATGCAAAGCTTAAGAAGCACCAAAATTCATTATTAAATCGTTATTATGAATTCAAATATTATTCATAAACAATAGATACATACGACAAATAGAATCTGCACACAATTCAAATAGCTATAACACTATTCACTATCAGAAACCAAAAGAAACAACAAATCCAAAGCTTCCTACCGAATCAAATAAGAGAGAAATCACTTGACAACCATTTCGAGAGACGCGGCACCGAGAAAAATGGCTCACCGTGACATTATTCGAATTGCCGCGGATAATGGAAGCGAGCGAGGCCATATGCGAGCATAAAACATTTTCCCGTCATGTCGCATAAAACTATCGAATAGAACAATGGAATAAATGTCAAGGGCTAGCTTCCTCGAATAAATATCGCGGAAGCGATTAGCGTTCGCGTATTTATTTATAGTACAACCCTCGCGCGCCGCGCTGCGCCGTGCCGCTAAACGAGAAGAAACCGAGCCCTTCGACTCGGCCAGATTCGATTGCCTTCCTGTCCGCTGACAAAGGAATCGGTAATTTCAGGTGGCGATACTTATTGCCCCGTGTAGATACCTGAAAGGACACGGGCATATGTGATCTTACACAGGCGAATCCACGTACGTGGGTGCGCCAAGACGTTAATTACGGGGGGACCGCGCGGGCCTGTCCCACCTCGTAGAGCACGAAGACGATACCACGGAGCCGCCTCCGGCGGTGCGAGTTTGTCGCCAGTGTCGCCAACACCGGTGCTGGAACTCCTGCGAGACACCCGTTATTATCTCACGTATATATCGCCGCGTGTTCGCCGGGAATGGGTGAAATAGTATTTCGAGATATCAGCCTGCAACAAAGCGGCAACGTTTTTTCACCTTGCTGCGAATTCGATGCGCTTCGTCTCGCGCTTTCAATGGAATCTGTCAAGTGACACGGGATCGAGGGTTTTAGTTAATCAGTTAACTGTGGAATTTAGTTTGGAAAATCTCTCATTGTGCGCTCGGTAAAGTCGAGCGATGAAGTTTACAGTCGTCAAACAGTGTAAATGTAAATGTGTTTTATAGAAGAATTAAAGGGGACAAAAATTACATGTGAAGCTGAAAAATATGTAATTCATCGTTGAAAAAATTAGTATCATTTCGAGTTTTAACCCTTTACACTCGTATGACAATACATATTTGTTATACTTTATTTGTAGTACTTCAAAAAGTAGCATACTTTAAACGATTATAAAAATTAAATTCTATTATAATAATGATAAATAAAATGAATATAAAATATTGAATTTTATTGATGTAAATTACTTTAATTCATTTCCGGAAAATAAATACAAGTTCACACCCAAAGACATTGAAAGTAAATCGAGTGCCAAGGGTTAAGATATGTACTTGTCCAACGCAGTTAACTGTTTAACACATTGTTGACCGACAATTTGGATAGCTATTTCATATTTCCAGTTATTATTCCGTAATTAATCCTTTGAGTGTTGGGAGAAATTTAAATATATAGTCAAGAAATGTTAGGGAATTTGAAACAAAGATGCATGATTGTAAAGAAATACTTATATTTCGGTCAATTTTGATCTGAAGTTTATATAATTTTTATATCGTACTGGGATCATGTTAAAATTCTTTTATTAATAATAACATCAAAAAGAAGCTTTTCCCAAGAGCATGGAGGAGCGACAGCTTCTTGACACTCGGAGGATTAAATATGAACGTGAAACAATCTACATAAACTTCAATATACTTTATTTATAAATGGGCTGGTTATTGACCGTATCGATTAACTCTAGTTTTTGAATTTTCTAAGATTTTATCATTAACACGCTTTATTGAATCTTAATTGCTTATGTTTGAAATAAATTTCATTATGACTGAGTTTCGTACCATGAAATAAAAAAAGTCTTTTGACCATATAAAAATTGCATAATAAAAATTACTTCAAGAACATACTGTCTTATACATTTTACATATTATTTAGGTTGAAGTTGTACATGTTATAGTAAAGTAAAATATATTTTATAATGATTATTTGATTTTGTATTAAAGGGAAATTTTTAAAGTCATCATATAACTGTTGCATTACTTTTCTCTCCTTTCTGTTTTATGGAGTTAATCGATTTGTCCAGTGACTGACTCAAATAGTGAATTGAATTAAAATTTGGACGCGTGTTTTATATAACTTTTGATATTTTGCTTTTGCAATATTGTATTATATAATACCCTGCGTTTCAAACATTGAAATATCTACTGCAAGTGCAAACACGACTTATCTCATGATCAATCAACAATGCTTGGGCATGGGAATACTAACTAGTTAAATCGTGGCCGGCCAACAATGTGTCAATATGATTTTTATTTAATCTCCCGATACCTTTGGGTAATTCTTAATCCCTTGCCCTATAATGTCGTGCTAGACTGTTAGCGAAGATTTTAACTGGAATTTAACAAATGAAAATCTCACTTGATTCCCTCAAATCCAAATTGAATATAATTTTTGTATTACTAATTGCAATGCTTCTGAATAAACGCAGACGTAGAATGGTCGTACAATTATTTTTTGTAGTTTCATTGAGCGCAGTCGTGAATGAGATTGTAGTGCAAGGGGTTAATACAAAATTCGATATTAATAAGTATCGAATAAGGTTAATAAACCTCTTGTTTTATGTTTTGATACGATATTATAGGACAAGGGATTAATATTAATACAATGAATAGATGTGAATATTATAAGAACGAAACTGTCTCAGATTTTAGTTAAGTTTATATATTTATCGGAAAAATGAAAGTTATGGTAAGATTATATTATTAGTTCTCTGCCGACGGACACCGGATGATTCAAAATTTACTTTGTATCATACTTGACTTAGTCTGACTGCGATCCTGCAGTTATAAAATAAAAAGCATAAGTAGATTTTTTATAAAATTCCTTAATAAAAGGATTCAAATAGTTTTGTAAGTTAACAAAAGTTTATTGTACTCAGACAAGGTTTATATAACAAGGTTTCACCGTTGATAAATTTAACATGATAGCCACGGAACTAAATTCGAAGTCAAACCTGTTTTTTGTTATCCTAATCTAAACTATAAACAATGTAAAAATGTACAATGTATTTATCAATATAACTATAAATATTATAATCTGGTATTCACATTTTTTAAAACGTAAGAAATGTTTCATGAAATCATTACCTGTTCAAAATACGTAGAAAACTTCCAGTGTCTAGATAAACAACTTACAAAACCAATAGTTCTATATTTCTCTGTGCCAAACGAATTTCAAAGATAAAGTAAAAATTAATCATATTACAATTAAAATATCTATACTATCTTACTCCTTGTCTTACAATGACGTTTGAGATTCGCACCTGAAGATTTTTAACAGAATGTAACAAACATAAATATTACTTAGTTCCTGTGAATTCAAATGAAATATAATTTGCATCAATTATCATATTTTAGAGACAAGGTTGTATCAATCACAGTTGAGAAATAAATCACAAGGCAAGGGGTCAATCACACCATGGTAACTCAGTAATTACAAGCTATATATCGCACCAACGAACAACCATATCCAATCACAGAATCTCCTCGACACCCACCGCGCAAACGTACCAAAAAAATCCTCCCACAAAAGTCCTGTTAGTGAGAGTGTAAGGATAAGAAGTAAGATTCGCAATGCGGATATTTGTATAAAAAGTATTTAACGATAGCGAACACATTACGACACACTTGCTCGTACGAGGCGATCTCCGCAACTAACTGTGAAACGGAAACCGGAAAAGGAATACAAAACGAAAGTACATAAATCCACCGTAGTAGTGGGTGCACGTATTGCCAACCCACAAGAATATCAAATCTCTACCAAGCCCTACCATCTAATTCTTCCAACGATAGCCGTCGCACGACGGTCGACGCCGCCATCATCCCTCCGTAGGCACGAGGAAGTCAGCCCTGTCCGTCTGAGCGGCGCTCGATTCCCCGCGAGCTGTCTCAGAAAACTCCTTTTGCGCGGCCCATGCGAAACAATTCGCCATTAAGATAAAATCCCGGCAAAATGGCTCGTCGCGGGTGAACCCGCTAGATACGGCCGGCTCGGTTGGCTCTCGGGCATCGCCAAAAATCCGCAGCAACTACCGGGGGAGGTAAGGTTCACACACTCGCCCCTGGAACACTGAAAGCGGGAGGTCGAGGGTCAGCCGCGCGGAGGGAGAAAAATCTGATTATGCAACGAGTGCTCGTCCTGCATTGGAACGTCTTCGAGGGGGCGGAGAAGATAGCGGAAAATAGAGTGAGAGAGTCGGGCATAGGGAGAGGGAGAGAGGAGTAGAGTAGAGGAAGAGAGAGAATGAGAGTGTACGAGCAAGAAGGGAAGAGTGAAGGAGATGGATCAAGGGAGACAGAGGCCTAGAAGGTAGACGAAGGGGGCAAAAGGTGATGAAGCTCGAGGGGCACGAGGGGTTGGAGGTGGAAAGGGGTCGCCCACGCACGCGTAGGATAATTGCACGCGTGATTCTCCCTCGGTGCGAGCTGGCTCTCGCTTCATCCTACGGCGTCGTCCTCATCCTCGTCTCTGTCTGGTTCTGTCTTCTTGGCCCGCACTGGATTCCCTCGGTCTGTGTACGCGAGTTAACATCTGCATGCAAGAGAAGCCTCGCATAGGGGAACCGAATGAAGGTGGAAGGAGCGGAGGTGCTCGAGGAGGAGGTCAGAGGTCAGCCGCACTCTCGACGAGGCAGACGCGACGCCCACCGAACGACACCCACGCGAAAATCCTTCTCTTCGAACCTCTCGTCTTTTGCTTACTTCCTCTTCTTCGTCGTCTTCGTCTTCTTCATCTTCTTCTTCATCTTTTTCTTCCTCTTCTTCTTCTTCTTCTTCGTCTTCTTCCTCTTCTTCTTCTTCTTCTTCTTTGACTTTGATGTTTGAGTATTCTTGTTTCGCGAACTTCCTCTTGCGCTTGTGCTTCGTCTTCTGCGACTTCTCTTTAGGAGCCTTTGATCCTCTTTTCGGCGGCCCGGCTTGGCCTTTGAGCGCGCGGAAAACCGCACTCTTAAATCTTTTTGCATGCGGTCTGTCGTTTGAAACGGAAACAAGTGGAATTGTGTTCATCGTGGTGATTACTGAAGAGGTGTGATGGTTTGGTGGCGATTGGAAGGTTTTCGGTGAGTGGTTCGGTTGGTTGAGGTTTTGGGAGGATTGTGAGGTGTTTGATGTGAATGTTTGGAGAGTTGATGAGATTTGATTGTTTTTGTTGGGACGATTCTAATGGCTTGAAATGTTCGTTTTTCTGTGGAATCTTAGGGAGACCTTGAATAACAGTAGATAAAATAAAATTTGATTATAGAAATTTTGATAGAAAATTGTATAAGTATGTATTAACTGGGATAAATGACGTTTTATTAAAATAATTAATACTCTTTTAATTGTGTGTATGCTTATTATTGTCCGCATCTCAATTTACCACATATATTGTCAATATTTTGTGCAATAAGTTAAATAACAACTAAAATATTTCTATGAAGATTAAAGATTGATCAAAGAAATAATAATATGTGGTTATTGAAATATTAGCAAACATGTTGAAAGGATGCGTTCATTGAAACAAAGAGTTAGTAGGTACACTGATAAGTGTTAGTTAAATTAAAATAGATATATTACATTTTGAGCGAATACTATCATATTATAATTTCTTCTGACCTCGCCATACAAAAAGATTTGATTTTTTAATTCTAATATTGGATAAATGTTTCAAATATTTAAAGTTTTTTGAATAATTCGAACAAGTCCTGTATGTTAATTCTCAATTCCCCAGAGAAGAATGTTCGTTCTATAAAATAAACGCAATGTATACTGAAGCAACCAATTGATAAAACGTTTTACGCAGAAAAATGCGCCCATTATAAAGCGTAAAAGCCAAAGACCGTATTTCACTCGAAAATAGCTGAATAATTAACTGGATATTCGTAAAAAGGACATTGCGACCGCGTAACCCGCGACAGAACCGCCGAAAACGATGACAGTAAATCAACCAACAGAAATTTATCGCTAATATTTTTCCGGGCACGCATTTAACTGTCGCCTGGTCGTTAGCGCGGACAAAAGAATTGGAATTTATCGAGTTCTCAACATAATCGACCGGCCGAAGTCTTCCAGCGTAGTTTTCATTTATGACCTGCATTCATGGATCCTGAAGCAGTCCCTTCTCCTCTTTTGCACGAAGAATTCATGTACAATTTGCTATACGCTATTAAATCTGGTAAAAATAATTCAGAATTAACGTTACAAATTATGGATGTTCATGCAGTTTTCAATATACAAGAACAAACTGAAAGTTGGCATTAACTGGAAACTTACATTTATTATGAAGACTTTAAATATAGCCATAGATTTCCTAACATTGATTTTTTATTATAGAGTTTTTGTATATCCAACGTAAAGTGTGAATATAAATTTCCATTTATATCCGATTTAATACAAAAGTCTGGAAAAGAACAAAATTATAAGTCTATTTGCTATAATTTTCTTTACTTAATTTGGAAGTATTTAAGAAACAGAATATCAATGGAAAAAAGTTGTCATTAAAAGAGAATACGCAGGTTTGTGTTATAGGTTTAAACAGTTTGTTCAAATAATCGTGATGCAAATAAAGAATTATTGATTTCTTATGAAAAAGAAGTCGAACGAAATCTAGTATGAAATGTTCACATGTGAAGTTTCGCTTTTACGAACAACAATTTTAAACATTCAACAAATACGCGTGCATTAACATTATATTTGCAATATTGTACATGAGTAATTTTGCACTACTATATTTCGTATTTATCTCCATACACCACAATATATTTATTCGAAAATTTCGAAATATTAAGTCACTGTTTTATTTAAAGCAATTATACACACCTAAGAAACCATAAAGACATGTCGAAAACGTAATGTCTTGAAAACAATAATCTTAATAAGTGATAATCCATATACCAGCAATTACAAAATAAAAGCATTTCAAACACATTTTATTCGTCTAAACAACTCACCCGCCTTTCCCAACATTCTATTAACAATGAAACTACTAGATGGGTCAGAATAATCCATTCCTGGTTTCTTCATTTCGCAATGATAAAAAAGATAACAGATGTTTCTCTAAGAAATTATTAAAGAAACTGATTTATCAATACGCAAACTGAATTGTAGATCAAATAAAGTTTCAATGGATGCACTCTCGATGTTTCTATAGAGAAATTTCAAAAGCCCAATTTACCTGCTCGGTTTTAGTATTAGGTCACAAAGAATGAAGTCTGCCGCAGTTATAAATATTAATCCGCCGCACGACCTCCTCTAAGATCATCCCAAGAGCAATTCGAATCAATGAACGGTTTATTATAATTTCCACTGTGTCAATGCCGAGCCTCCATCAAATTAAAACCACCGGTGACCAATCCGTTCCCTTGGACGCGCTCCGAAGCAGTATTTCATCAGCGGCGTCGCAATAAATTTCTCATCGTTGTCCTTCCACATTTCCAAAGCGGACGAAAGGGAGAACGAGACGGGATGATGAATGCCATCGAACGGGCAGCGAGTGCCGTCGACAAATCGTAGACTCTCGTCACACCTCAGGGACAAAACGTCCAGTAGATTTATCGCGTTTTAACGAGACAACGTGCGCCGCTTTCTTTCGGCCGCAGGTACGTCTTGATCAAGTGGCGCTCGATCGTTAATAATCGGCTTTCTTCCAGCGTTGTAAAACCCCGCGGACCGTGCCGTGATCCAATGACTGGATAAATCAAATCCGGGAAGCGTACAATTTTCTGTAATTTTTCATTTAAAAGAACAAACAGATTTCTTCAGTTGACGTTAACTGAATATTTATTTTTATTATAAAGACTTTAAATAGACTCATAAATTTAGTTCGTAGAATCGCGGGGAATTGAGATTGCTACGGAGAGAAATAATTAAGCCACCCATTGGACAAATTGTTTCACGCCCTGAGTACGGAATTAATTTGCATAAATTCTCCTACAGATTTGATTTTTCGCTGTATGTTTAACCCTTTCCGATACGATTTAATTATGAACCGTGCATGAAGCATTTTATTTTTATTAAAGAAAAGAACGTGTTCCATTTTATGATTCATACATTTTGTTATTTAAAAGAATGTTAATTAAAAGTAATCTAGTAAAGTAATATTAAATATTACGCCAACTTATTTTTAATTAGGAGTTGTACAAATTTTGTGCGTATAGAAAATGTGTTCCCTGTAACTTTACTTGCACGACGAGTGTAGCTCGTCACTATACGGTTTGTCACGAAAAATTAATGACGAGCTGTACTCGTCATTTTACCGCAGGGGGTTGATGAAGTTCAGTGAAAGTGAAAACAGGGGATTAAGACAAAAGGTTAATTTGTTTCTACAAAATGTATGGCATGTCATTAGACACTGTTTCTCGTTGCGAAAGTTTTGCATTTTTTTGAAAGGGTTTACTCCGCAAAACAAAAAGTAGAGAAAGGTGATGTAACATTTGTACGTTAATTGTTAAAATTCTCCTTTAAATGAAAAATTGAATCATTATAGTAAAAAATTCAATCACTCTCGGAGTTTCCATAGACGAATTTCAAACTGTCAATTTAACTGTTCGCTAGTTTTAGTGTTAATTCTGTCCAATCCAAATGAAATATTATTTTTCCATCCACATGTCTATCCCACATCCACATAGAATAAACGTGTAATTTTCTTTTATTTTTTTACCGAATATTCAACCTAAAGCTACTTCTGTCACTTACGCAAGAAATCGTAGCGCAAGAGCTCAACAAACACAGCGAATCCCATTCACAGATTGCACCCCGTCACTATTCGAAGCTTCGAAACCGGCGCTCACGCGTGGAACGACCGGATGTCGCCCCGTGTCCGTATAATAACACTTAAATCCAATTCAACCGTGTAACGGACAATTCGATCAGCGCCAGGGCCCGGCGTAACCGGCAACCCCCGACCGGGTCGCAATGGGAACAGCTATATTTATGGATATTTAATGTCGGCCATTCGGAAAGGAGGACGTGGCAAAGGAGGAAGAGGGTTCTGGCGAGCATTACGACGGATTACACCGGTAAGCCGCGGCTAACTGGCAGCCTGACGTCATAATCTTAGGAAATATTCGGTCGGCCGGTTGACCGACCCCTCTTCACGCTTCCACCGCGATCGTCGCCGGTCCCTTCCTCCCTCAGTGCGCGGAGATCGTGTATCCTCAATCGAAAAGTCGAACACCGTCGAGGAAGAGGAGGAACGTACCTCCGGTACGTGGAAGAAGAGGAAAAGGAGGAAGAAAAAGGAGTAGAAGAAGAAGAAGAAGAAGAAGAAGAAGAAGATGAAGAAGAAGAAGGAGAAGGAGAAGCGAGAACGGGGCGAAAGGAATTTATTATACTCCTGAGAATTCGAGCGAGGAGCAAAGGCCGGGCCGTAGGAAGATCTGGACACGATCTACAGTAAATGCTCGAGCAGATCCTCCGAGTGATCACCAAGATTTTCGAATCGATCAATTAAGCGACGTGTGGGAACCGCCCGGTCTGCTCTCGTCCATCCGTCCATCCGATCACCACCAAAAGCTTAGATCTTGATCTCTCCGCAAACCTGTAATCCTCCTGGATGGTGAGCGCCAACGACGACCGATCGTCCTCTTCCTTTACCCTCCGCCTCACGACCAAATTTCGTCTTCCCTTTCTCTCTGTCTCGACTGTTTTTTTTCTTTCCCTTGTACGCTGTGGGATGAACGAAGAGAGGAGACGATGATGCACCGTCCCAGGGAACGGGATGGGGGCGGGATACGCGCGCGTATTATGTATACCCGATCGGGCCCGATATTCCCTCGTGTCACCCTCGTCAAACGGTGCTTTTTCGCAACCGGTCAACGAGGGAACTCGATGACGTTTTGTCAGCTCGATCGAGATAACGGTAAGCAAGCCGAGAAACGCATCCGGGGATTATGACTGACGCGGACCCGCGGCGGACGGATTTTTTTGCTGATCTGATTGCGGGTGGAGCGGAGTTTGTTTGAATTGTACGTTAAACGTACCGGCACTTTGTATGTGTCTATTCCTACCGTGATCGATGAAATAACTGGTTATGGAATAAAGGTTGATGTATTGAACAAGGAATTTTTCTTAGTGAAAACAGAAACACTGGAGGAGACAAAAATTGAGAAACTAATTAATCGGATAATGTAAGAACTGATGTTGAGTTGAATGGATGAAAGAAAATACAGATTTTTTAAGCAAATTTTGAAATCGATTATTTGACCGATCGCGGTGTTCAGTGACAAGAATGGTGTTAATTCCTTGTCCTACGATTTGATTTCGCAGTTGCGCTTGTTAGAATTATTTATCGTTAATAATTGTACTAGTAAAACAAAGAATTCCATGCTCTGTCTATGTCTAGATTGACTCTAAGCATACAAATTGCTAACAGGAAAATAATATTCCATTTGAACTCGAAAGAATTAGAGGACGTTTATATTTGTTAAACCATATTATAAATCTTCGCCACGAGTCTGATACGACATTATAAGACAAGTGATTAATGATACTGTAAATATTGTTTTTTTTCACGATATGTTTAAATACTCGTCCAAAAGCAGCTAGCTTACCTTTCGAGACACGTCTTGGATACACGCTTTTGAAAGAGGTTTTAGCAACTATTTGGTTATAATATAAGCTTTTATTTTGTTATATTAGGAAGCAATTGCGGTGGAAACACATTATTTTGTTACTTTGGTTCTTTATTTATTGTCTGTATCGTTTAAATCTTTCAATAGAGACTCAAATTTTTAACAAATTTTTGCGACGCCCAGCTCACTTTACTACATCTCCACCACTTACTTGCCTTATTTTGTAAATCATAGAAATAATAACACTGACCGTTCATCCAATGTAGTTAATGTACTCTTTTCATCTATAAAACTCAGCAGCTATTTTTTCGAAATAAACATGATTTAAATGAAGTGAAAGACTCGTGATTCAAAAAGCTACACCTTATACAAATCAATTCTCAACTGAACATTAATGATTCTCAGTTTCATTTAACTTCTCACCTATTCGTTCCGCACACAGAACTCCTCAGAAGAACCCAACACAAAATCATTATGCTACTTTGTCTCCCAACAAAAGCAATTTCCATCAACCCCAAAAGTACTGTTGCAATTAAATACAAACTACAAAACTCCCCAAATGTAACCTTACTCGTATTATCCTCATTCACATATGAGCTGCTCATTGCCCAAATCGATTAACTCCAATTCTCCAATTTCTTAAAATTCTCTCATTAAAGCGTCTCATAGGTTTTTAACGTCTAATATTTAAAATAAATTTCTTTACGACTGAGTTTGCTACCAAGAAACAATAAACAGTCCCTTGGCCACATAAACATTGCAATAATAATAAAAATGACTTCGAGAACATACTATTTCATACATTTCGCATGTCCGATAGATTTAAACTACACCTATAACAGTAAAGTAAAATACATCCTACAACGATTATCCGATTTCTCATTCAAAAGGAAATTTTCCAAGTGAATACGCAACTATAGCATCACTCTCTACATTTTCTGGAGTTAATCGATTTGCTCAATGAGGGTTTTACCATAAGGCGCGGTACACCTTCCTCGTCCGAAGTTCCTCAAAAGAAACGAGCCCGCAGTGAACATTCTATCAGAGATCGACGTCTCGTAACTCGTCCGTTATCGGGTCGTTCGTGTTCAATTCGTTGATCGATCGTCACCCGCCGCGACGCGGCGCGGCGGTATAGAAAAGAACGGAGAGGAAGAGAAAACACTTATCCCGGGGCTCAATAAAGCCGAGGCAACCTCTGGCCGATATCTCGGTACCCAGACATAATCCTTGCGCGACGTTGCGAGGCGAGAGATATCCACGAGCGCCGAAAATCCAGCGCCGGGACCCAGAAACCACACTCCCCGTGGCCCGTTCTCGTCTGTTGGTCGTCGCACGTGTGGTCCCGCCGGCGTAGATCTAGTCTCTTGTCACGGATACGCGTTCCTCTTCGTTCCACCGACCCGCGCGCCGGCCCCTATCCCTCTTCCGCTCACTGCCGGCCGTGTTATCTCGTATTCTTCCGATGTTCTTACCCCGTGTTTCGTCCTGACGCTCGGGTTAGCTTCGAGAAATCGCGTGGGCAGGTAATCGAGTAGGGCCCTCGCGAGAATTTAAGATGGTCGTATCCAGGTTCTTGCGCTTAGCCTCTCCCGCCACGTTGTCGCGAGATTAAGCCTCGATTCTCTTCCTCTTGTTTCGGGGAGGGTAGACGTCGCTCCGTTCACGCCTGCCTCCACCTCGACCGTGAATCTGTCTGTTGGATTTGGCCACGGAAACTGAAAACCGAGTTGGCCCGTTTAACGGGAATTATCGGTGGAACTGATTGCGAGCTCTTATGATTGTGGATCGATTACTGCCTGAGTGGATTTAAATAATGGTCGATCCTCTGTTTTTGAGTTTTAGGAGAGAATGGAGTTTGTGGGTTGTTATTAGATCGGTTGAATAGTAATGCCACAGTGTTATTAATAATATCAGTTGTTATTGAATGTTAGAACCTGTCTCTGGGATTTGGCCGTGGAAACTGAAAACCGAGTTGGCCCGTTTAAACGCTATTATCGTTTGTACTGATTGTGAGTTCTAGTACTTGTGGGTCGATTACTGTTTGAGTGGCATAAAATAGAAGTGGTTCTATTTTTGTTTAATTATAATGATCTAAAACGAGGCGAAATAAATTTAGCTGCAAACAACGTTGAATTAAGTATACCAAAAAGAACTATACTCATAAAATTATAAAAACTATAACAGGTAGGACGATTACAACATTTAAAACAGTATTTTTTAAGGAATTTTAGAGGTATATGAAGATTATCATTACCTACGGTTTCGTTATTATATTAGATAAGTATCTATGCACATTCATTTTGCCTTTTTCTTAATTAGTAATACCCTACGATCTCTGTTGCAATTGTCCCCACAAAAGTTATACAATACTGAAAACTCTACAATGAAGTTCCATTGTCATTCATTATATATATCTACTGTAAACATTAAACATTAATAATAGAAAAATAGTAGTCTATTTAATTTCCACTGAAAAGAATAAGATAATATTTACATTTTATTCAGTATTACAAAACGTAAGATTGATTCCTCTATACTATATAATCAATTGCATATTTTAAGAAATTAAACCGTTTAAATAACAGTTCGGAACAGTGTAAATATTTCGTTGGCTGTGTTACAACATTTCTCTCGGCGCGAAATTTTTATTCTCCGGTGTGTCTCTCGTTCGAGATAATACTCCCGCCCCGTGAGACTGTCCCGAAGGAGTATCCGGACAGAAGTATGGGATGAGAGCCAGAACGGTGGTCCCTCGTGTCGTCCTTGACGTTTTATTGTTGTGCAGTCGATAGGCTCGAAAATTTGACGAACTGGTTCCGCACTCTCTCTTTTTCTCGCTTCGGTAACAGTGAATGCGTCCTGGGAAGGATAAATCCGGATAGATGGTTCGGACATGGTGCTCCTATTACGGGAACGAATCAGCGATACGAGATCACCACGGTTTCGAGAATCGTGGGAGAATTCAACTCGTCTGCAACGTCGATTGGATTTTAAGTACCTGGCCATCGACATTTTAATGCACTATTCTTGGTACATCGAACGTGAATGAAATTGAAAAATGTTCGTTTAACCTTCAATTACTGAGAAGATTCGCTAAAACCACATGGAGTTTTCTGAGGCAATGATAATTTGATTGTTTCCATTAGAAATCAAATGTAATCAATGTGGCTTGTTTTAAGAAATTTATTGAATCGATTTTGGAATATACAAATAACTATGCGACTAAAGAATCTGAATTTTAGCGAAGAATTTATCTATGCCTTATTGAATATAACAATTGTAATAGTACAGACAACACTGTGTTAGATGTAAAATCACAATCATTCCTTCTTCTTAACATATTGTAGATAAATAAGAAAACGGCTCTGTCTTTGTCACGTTTACTACCAGCGTCATCGTGACGACTAAGATTTAGTATCTTTTCTAAGTAAAAGTTAATCAATTTTACATGTGTTTTTATCTAACTTCGTAACGTATGGTATAGGCAGGAAATTAATCAAATTTTTCTTTTCAAAGTTTCCTAACTGAAGATCGCGCTGGTCAGTCATCTGAGTTAGGTTTGACATCGTCACATTATTAATATTTGATTACTATTATCATTATCACTAATTCATTCATTTTCAAACGTTATTTGTATTTTATGAAGTAATATAATACGCCAAGTTTAATAAAACACTAAAGCTTGCTACTGAAGCAAGTACTGCCAATCAATGCGTCAAGCACCCCGCAAAGAAGATACAACCAGCAACCCCGCTCTTCCGAAGAAAAACCAGAACACACCACATCAACAAATCCCCCAAACAAATATCGATCGAGAACAAATGAAAGTCAATAGAAACACACAAGGGGTTGAAGGCTCACTCGAAGATCCCACCCCTCCCACGCGGGATGAAAGGGCTACCTCTTGGCGAGCACGGGGGAAACGGATAAAAGGCCGCGTATAAAACAGCTTTATGGCCCTTAACGGCAACTAAGATCGTAATAAAAAATTTAAACACCGAGACGATGATAAATTCTCGACTTTTATCACGATGGTAAATTTTATGCTTTACGATTACGCGGTGCCTACGGCCCGGTCCCGGGCCCCGGCACGATCTAATTTCCGCGGCGAGCGGCGGCGAGCAGCGGCGAGCAGCGGCCCTGGAACGATCCGCTACCAAAAGCGTAAAAACGAGTGTCGATCCGCGAATAAAACCCGGCCGGTTTCCACGCGTTCGTTGGTGACGCGGCAGTTCGATCTTATTCGCGAGGCCGGGACGGGCTGCGCGGCCGTTGGAAAAATCGTGGAACTACCGCGAGGAGAGTGGCCCCCGTGTAGGACGCTCGGGACGCATAAAAGAGCCGTTTGCCTGGCAAACGAGACCTACCGAAGACGCGGGCAGACGTCGTTAACTTGGCCGATGGTCTGGGGCATTTCTGGTGGACAATGAGGCGCGACAGGTACGAAATCGCGAGGGCGAGGAAAGAACGAGGGAGGCGGGGGACGGTTGTCGCCGTTTGAGGACCACGCAAGACCCATTCTGGCCCGGGTGGTCGCCCGTCAATCTGCTGCTCATGCCGCTTTCGGCGCAAATATCCTCCAAGGATGTACTGGGTCCTCGCTCTCCGCCTCCCCTCCCCACCCCCGGCCCCTTTTTTACTTTCTTTCGGCGCGCGCGACGCACGTAACGGGGCCCGGGCCCCGTCTCCACGCACCGTGGATCCGAGGAGAAAAGGTAATGCGGCGCGGCGAAGGCGAACGAAGAAAGCCGGACGTGTTGGTTCGCTGTTTCCCAATCTTCTATGAGGACCACCTTGGAAATCTGTTGCTCTTCGTTTCTCGTTTGTTTGTTTGTTTAGTGTTGCATCTAGTTTTTCAGTATTCGCATGTGTATGAATGTATGTTGTGTGTGTGTGTGTATGTGTGTTAACTATTAACGATTGATAATTTTCTAGTAACCCTTTGCACTCGGGAGGTGACTTTTAGTTAGACTTGGATTGATACAGTAAAATTATGAAGTTTGATGTTTGATACTAAACTTTGTATAACGCATCGTTATGTGAAATATCAAACTAAAATACTTTGTCCCTTAATTTATCGATTAAATTATTTACATTAGTCGCGACAAGTATCGTCTATATCTTATCAAAGAGTGTTGAATATTTTTAACAAAAAACTATGAAGTGCAAAGGGTTAATTGTTTTTAATTTCCAACATTTATTTTGATTACAAACTGAATTGTACGTTGAAGTCTTAAATACTAAAAGAAAAACATCACACGTCAGTCTCTCGTTAGTTGAATAATTAAATTATTTATTTGCAGTTTCCGATTTCAGGTATCGAAGCTGGAAATCTCTATTACGGCAATATTCGACTGCAAAGGGTTAACCGTTTGCACTTGAAAGTTTTTCACTGGAAGTATATAACATTTTCCAATGAGATGTAGGCGATAGTTTTTAGAACCATGTTAAAGGCAAATCATGGGTTAATTGAAATCAAAGCTATTTTATTTATATATTTCACATATCAATGTATTATACAAAGTTTAACAGTAAACATCGAACTTCATAATTCTGTTTCCAAGTAAGTAACTGAGTTGTCTCTTGAGTGCAAAGGATTAAGAGTATTGCAAAGTTTTCGCGAGTGATTTTTTCAAATTTATTATTAAGAATGTGTCAGTGATATAAAGTGGAAAATGACTTTTGCATTCACTACTTTTAATGAATGCGTACGGAATGGAAAACAAAAGTATATTAACGTGAAATTGTAATGAAAACAGTTATAACCCGTGAAAATATAAATAAATATTATCCAAAAGAAATATATAAATAATTATTAATATTATAGTTTAATGGTTTCCTTTGATACCTTTTGTTTAGATACAATTAGAGAAGGAAAAGATTCATTTCGTTATAACGATACGTTTCACCATCGAAGGTGTATTAACGTCAAAACGAAATTTGTTACATTACCATACAAATTATATTACTCCGTCTGTGACGGCGACATGTTTTATATGTGCACTTAGGAATGGTAACTGGTGTAATTACACGTGTAACACGATCCATCGTTTCTATCTTGTTCTCACGTGTCCCGTCTTCCTCCGGTGTAAATTATAAGGCAATAGAAACGTAATCTGTGATGATAGAGGGGGGAAGGATGGAACGGGAGGGGGGAGGGGAATGAACAATGGAAGCGGCGTGACGGTGAAACTGTCATAAATCAATTTATCTCAGACTCTGTCAATTAATTGATACTTAACCACGTCACTCACATCTATCAGTGCCGCGCCTACCACCTGTCACCAACCTTAATTACACGAGAATAATAACACGACATGTTGAAACTAGAACCGACAAAGAGAAACTTCTTTGGTAACTCTACCCCTACAATTAATATCCTACGTATAATATTAATTTATATCGTTATAGATTGAACAGCCGAGATAGAATTGTTCCTTATTTTTGAAGAAAATATTATTTAAATTTATTCTTTTTCGTCTAATTGTGTAAGGTTGAAATGTGACCATTCTGTGACATTTAATTTGAATGGCAGTAAAAGATTAGTTATTGACATGTGCAGAATAAAACCGTCAGAAGTATTATAAAAATATTGGATAAAAGTTTTATGAGAGAAAATTACATTTCTGTGATCGTTCATATGGAAATACAATTGTGAATTAGGAAAATTGAGATAGGTTGACTAGTGCAAGGAAATATATAAATGGCCTTTATATTATAATAATGAAGAAAGGAACTTAAGGGTATTTTTAAAACAAAGCTGTTGAATATATCAGTTTTAAACTTTACAAGCTCATTAATAACAAATTACAGTTTTAGATATATATATATATACTATAAAAATATTGAACTATAAAAATGTTGAGAAAAGGAATTTAATTTTTGAAGGTCCTCGCAGAAGGAAGATTTTTTACATCAAAGAGACTGCGAGGACGCGAAACGCGGAACTCCATGATGGTACCAATTGATAATGAATGTCCACCAAAAATAGAATAAATAAAAGTTTCTAAACATTTCAAGGATATGCTTAATAAACTATTCAATCTTTTAATACTAAAATTACTTACAACTTGCATTAAAAATTAAGGGAGCACATTCCTCCAAATCTTAAGCGCTTCTTATTATTACATTTGCAACAAACAGCAATTTCTTTCGAAATTTCAAAGGCACCCTTACCATATGAACAATTGTAAGATAACAATCTCGAAGTGGATCATTTAAACTCTTCTGGTAGTTCTATTAAATAAAAATTCCACAGATTTCTCTGAAGAGGCACTCTTGCAAGACCCTTTTAAATAAAAATCACTGGAACCCTATCGCCCATGTGATTCAGTCACGATCACGGCTGGTCGTCGATACGCCAGATAAACTTCACTTTCACCGGCGACGACAGTGAAATTAAGAGAAACGGAGGGGGTGAGTTTGTCGCGATTTCAGAAATGGAAAGTGAGAGGATCGACGTCGCGGGAGATGCACGCGCGGTAAGGTCACCAAGGAAGGAAGGACAAGACCCCGTAAACCAGAAGATTAGAATCTGAAACGACGGCCACCCACTCTGAAGTTCGTCCACTTTTCTCTCTTTCCCTCGTTCTCGTGCATTCTCGTGTTCGTCTGGTCGGTCAGTCACGTGAAACTGTCGGCCCTCCGTGGTGATAATTAACCGTAAAACGTTTACGAACTTATTTATTTCCCTTTACACGACTCGAGCGTACGTTTCTGTGTGGGTAGTGTCCCAGCGATGCAATGGCCCGAACTCGGAAGTTCCTGCGGCGACGGACTTCCTTTTAAAAAAAAAAATGTCAAATTATCGGGACGTTAAAGCCATCGAAACGCATCAGCTGCTAGGAGTGTGAGTTCTTTTCTTATTGGAAGGTAGGAGAAGTATACCATTTTTGGCCATTTTTGGGGCATTTTCTTTTTTTAAATTAAACATTATGTAAGAGAATTGGTTTTGATACATTATAGTACACTTGTCTTTGAAATGCAATTTACTGTTTGGTATGAAACTTATTACCCTTGATGGTTTACATTTATCTACTTTTAATGTTAATCCAATTTTTCTAATATGCTTTATTGTTGTCTTATTATTTAATGTACAATGAAAATGTGTTGTTATAATTCATTTTAATAGAGCAAATATTTATATCAATTTGCATAATTTAACTTCGGGAGTCTGGAATAAAGTGAAGTCTTATTTCTTATATCTAGTGCATGTACTTTATCTAAGATTTTGCTTTTTACTGTCTTCGCAATTCTCGTTATACAGTTGTTATATAACGTGTAGATTTCTTCTTTCTACCTACGTTTCACTAGAAAAATATTTTAATTTTGTAAACGAAATTTACGCCATCAATTAGTTTCACTAATTGTCGGATCAATGCTTTACATAATAAGGAGAAGACAATGACAGTACTGAAATGACCTATAATCTCTTTTTACTCGAGAATTCCTGATTATTTTTTAAATAATTCAAACATGCATATGTGATACAATATAATAATAATTTGTCCAACAGCAATTAGCATTAATTCAAGCAAGTAACAATTTTTACGAAACTCTGTAAAAAGAACTACAATCGCAGATTCCATATAATAAATAATAAATAATACAATGGAATTATTGCACACGTGATACACGCATCTTACATTCGAATGACTTTTGTTCAATATTTCCCTATCGTCGCGCGTTTCGTTATTGATTCATTAAAATTCATGCATCATACCTGAACGACGGCTATATTTTTTAGCGTAAAAGTCTGAATAATATGTACGCTCGTTGATGATCCAGCAACGAGCGTCCAATTTTCCCAGCATTTGTATTCAAACGTGTTTCGCAGAATCATTTTATCTAGTTTCATATTCTTCATTCCGTTTGATGATCCTAGCGCCACTTTAACCATCCACTATCAATTTTCAACATTATAACGCTTCTCGATCCCCGTCGAAAAGAAAACTCTACGAATGACAGTGCACGAAAGTAAGTACGTGTATCGTTAAATCTAATGTACTTTCGACACGCGGAAGATGGCCGTCGCGGAAGGCTAACTTTACAGGAGATCTTACGAGCGGGGCCGAGTGTCGGTTTTTATGCTCGTACGTTCGTTTATAAACGGCAGAACGAACGGAATTTAGTGTCTTTCCTCTGCCGATGAACTGTGCATACCAAATAGAAATATGACGAAACGCTGTAGTAACATATCCACTTTGTGCCACGCCGGTTTCCTCTCCTATCGCCGCGAAAGCGACGTTAAAACTTGGATACCGTAACTATTAGGTGTTACGGAGGTGTTCTATCAATTTTTCTATGAAATATTGGTTAATTCAAACGATGGGTATACTTAATCGTTGGTTTTTAGAATATAGTAGGTATTGAAAGTGATAAGAAGGAAAATTGAATGTGATCAAATGGAATTGATAATGAATCGTATGACAGATTATTAAAAAACATTGTGTATGTAGTTTCAGTTCTCAACATTGATCAGGAACAAGGAAAATTTGCAAGTTTCTGTTAAGGTTTAATGTTATTCGAAAATTCATGAACAGAATGTGTTGTACTGAAAATATTGAGATACTAATTAGAGACTTTTCTCGAAATACGTTGGCTTGAAGATTTCAGTTGCATAAATATTAGAAATTTTGGAAAATAAACATTTCTTATGCAAGATTGTAACTTAAAAACTTGGTATATTAAATAATTACAAACCTCTGAAGGTATATAAACTTACAAATATAATAGTATTTATAGAAATTATAATACATCCGAAATAATGTATAGGAAACAATTAATTTTACATGGCTTGATTTCTATTTATCTCTTTGTTTTATTATAGCAAGCATTATAAAATTGTATGTTAACGTTATATTACTTTTCTCTGCTAACTTTATTGAAGTTATTGCTGATAGCTGCTACGGACTAAAACACCCCTGAATGAAACGAAATAACAGACATACACAAACATAAAGTCTTTAATCATTCAATTTTCTTCACTTTTCTAATAATCACCCATTAAAACCGACAAACTTGTAACATAATCTTAAAACTAATATTCACAACAATTCCTACAACTACGCTCCCATCAAGTTAAACAGAGACAAAAGGGAACGAAACAAGAAAAACTAATAATGAAATAAACCTATCGCAACAAAAACTACAAAAGATCGATATCATCTCTAAACAGACAAAATATTCTAATCACAATTAATCCTACAAAATAAATAATACCTAACCTTCATTAGACACACAAAAACGTTAGATCTACATAAAAGAAAACAAAAAGAAAATTCCCGAAAGAAACGAACTCCGAGAACAATCGGCTCCAATTCCGGGCCGATCATCGAATTTCACGCACAATTATCGTTCCGCTGTTCGTTTCCCTTTTGGAAGTCAGAGATTCGATGCGTCAGGGGCGACGGTCGTTAGTTATTGGCGAAACACCGACGGAAGTCCCGGCGAGTATAAACATTTTAAAAGCCTATTACCGTTATCAAGCGTGATCTACAGCCAACAGACGGCTCGGCCGCAGGTAATACAATATTTTTCGAGGTTTCTCGTGCCCCGTCCTAGAGAGAGCGGAAAGGTGTCAGTGGTTGGATCGGTCGCGAGATAAGATTTCCACGAGATCGATCGATCACTGGAGGCTCGTTGTCTCAATCGAGTCCGGGGCCCTGTAGGAAACCGTGGAACTACACCCGAGGGAATCGGTTGAGGCGAGAGGGGCGGGAGGGGGGGGTGGGGATCCTGAGACATACAAGATGGCGAGCGTACCATGCTAAATCGGGCACGTGTGCCGTGGCATGAACTCGGATAGGGTGAAGAAAAGGGAAGAGGAAAGGACAGGATGGAAGGACAATGCTTGTGGGGGCCGAAGACATTGTCCTTAGGAAGGGATAAATGCTTGTAAACGAAGACCAGGCGAGAGGAAGTGTATAGATCTACCCCATTAATGAATTCTCGCCCGTGAAAATGTAGGACCACGTTTAGGGTAAACCTTTCGGAACGAGTTCAGCATAAATTGTTACAGCTTTTCCATCTTTCACGGATTATCTTCCGTTGGTCATTTTTCTTTTGTGAGTTGGGTCAGTCTCGTGGAGATTGTTTGAATTGGTAATTTCTGTGGAGTATTAATTTATACCGAGGTTTTGGTTTGTTTAAATTATTATTTCTTAAGGGGGTTGGAATGAGACATCTGGTAGGTGAATTTTATTGAATTGTTTTTTTTTCTAATGATTATTTTGATTAGTATTAGAGATAAAATGGTATCTAGGTATTTTTGTTGTATTTATTATTGTAATTTGAATGGCATTGAGTTTATGTAAGTTTTAATATTTGTTTTAGATCCTTTGGGAAGGTTGTTATTTTACAATGTTAAAAATTACTTGTATTTGCTGCTTATATCATTCAGTGTAATTACAAGTAACTGTTAAGTTACAAATGAAGATGAGGTTATATCGTAAAATCTTTCTCATAAGAATTACAATACTGAATGTTTAACTGTATTTGGCATATTAATACCATCTACGCACAATAATTTATTGCTCAGTTTATTATTTTATTAGTTAGTAGTACAAATTCAAAGTATGCAAAAATTAAAACTTGTATCGTCTTCAATCTAAAAGCCACGCATCATCGTATCAGACGCGTGGTAAAGATTTCAAATATTCTTTAACAAACATAACTATTCAATTTCTTTGACTGCAAATTACATATTATTCCTCTGTTATCAATGATTATAACTTAGAGCACACGCCGGCACACAATACGCCTAGAATTTCTCTCTTATTTAATAAATTAATAACAACAAAGTAAATTAATCACGGTTCAAAAAGGAACAAAAAGGGTTTAACCCCTTGCAATACAATTTAATTTCGCATTTACACTTGTTAGAACTATTTATCGTTAATAATGCACCGGCAAAACGAAAAGCTCCATCCACTTTCTACATTTAGATATACTCTACACCGTACAAACTGCTAACAAGAAAAATAATGTTTCAACCGAACTCAGAAGTACCGAACGACATTTACATTAAACAATATTGGAAATCTTCGCCACAAGTTTGATACGACATTATAAGACAAGTGATTAATGATAATGCGAATGTTGTTTCTAGTAATTTAAATAACAGGTATTAAGTATTTTCGAATTACCGTATACAATATTAAATAACAGCGCACTGTTCTTTGCGATAGGACAGCGCACGATATAAATGTAATATTGTTTTCAAGGTTCACAGTGTAACACAGTACGATACAATACTAAAGTGTTACCGTTGCCGTACGCGTGCGACACACTCCCCGCACCCTTATTCCTGAACCCCCAATCAAACGGATGAACTCGTGAATCCAAAAACTCGTAGGAGAGTAACATCGCGCCGGTCAGCCGGCTGATTTTCGAGCGGAGGACAGAACGAGCAAGCAAGTGAGCGAGCGAGTGGTCGGCGTAGACAGCGGCGGGCGGCGCGCGGCGAACGAAGGGAAGACAGAAAGAGGAATACCGGGCCCTTGTAGTTGTAAATAATGCATTATAAATATAGGCAGGCAGGTCGCGCGCGGACGCACGTTCACGCAACACAAGGGACGCGTGCTTGGCATAGCTGCGCGCATTGTGGGCCCAGCACGAGGTCTCGTGGGGGCCCATAGGGCCCCGTGCTTCACCCCGTGCTTCGCCCCGTCTCGAACTCCGCCGGTATACGGAACGACAGGGACCCGCTTAGACAACAATCACATTCATCGAGAGACTCACAATGCTAATCGTAAAGACGCCGCCTATTATGGCGGCGTGTCCACGAGGGGTTCACCCGGGGTCCAACGGAGGAGGCGGGCTTCCCTTCCTTTTTCTGCCAACGAGCCGCGAGCCGAGTTTTTATTTCTTCGGGCGCCTTTGAAGCGCCGTCGAATCGAGACACTTGTATCCAACATCTCTCCCACTCACCCCCCGACCGCCCTCCATTCTTCCTGTTCCCCTCGGTGTCCGCCACCACAGCCTCCCCCGATTTTCTCGTCCTTTATATCCTGGCCACTCGCCTCCTCTCTTTATTTCTTCATCCTTCGTCCCTTCATTTATTCCTTTCGGCCGCGCGATCTTGCTCTCCACCGGCGTTCGCCTTTCCTTTCTCTGCCGGCCTCGACTTTCCCGCCGAGCCTTGAAGAATACCAGGGCCCGCCCGGTTGACAGGGTGGCGTCGCGGCGGTTCGATACCTTCGAGAGCTCGAGGGGGAGTCGTATGTTATCGTGGAAGTCTACATCGCCGCGACTCGGGTACCTTAATTTTCTATTGTACACGCGAGGGACGTCGGGGATGCCCAGGCGCTCGATTCTTTTCAGAGGGTTTCGCGAAGTTTTATTGCGAGTTTGAGTTGTTCGATTTTTGCTTTGCGGTGGGTTTGGTTTAGGGATGTATGTATTTGAAGGTTTGAACTAGGTTTGACAAGCTGATTTTACGAAATGGTTTTAACTGTTTCAATGTGATGTGTATTTTGATTTCTAAAGGTTTTATTTTATTGCTATTGATGTTTATAGTGTTCGATAAGGATAATAAATTGTTTTGTTGTATTGTGTTAGGGAATAATTGAGAATTGATACATTGTTTTTAAAATATTTAATATGTGTATGTAGAAAAATATTATTTTAATATTTCTTAGCATCACATTTATGTTTTATAACTTGTATTCGATGTTTTAGTAGAGAGTTAAATAATTATTCAACAAATCTGCGGCTGGATGATTTTCGATGTTGATAAAATTTAATCAGCAGAGTTCAAAGTAGGATACAAAGGCCTTTATTTCTGTTACTATAAATTTCAGGTTTATCTACAGACAGTTTGCTTTTGTTTTCTTTTCAGTTCCTCTTACATGATATTCATCATTTCAGAATTCTGTCTCGATGCTTGTTTTCACTGTAAAAACATTTAACCTCTCCTAACTTGTTTTCGAAATGTGACAACCCTTTGCACTGGTATGTCATGCTGGAGATGACAATACAAATCTGTTATACTTTATTGGAGGTACTTTAATAATTCATACGCTTTAAAAGATCATAAAAACTAAATCTTATAATAATATTAACAAACAAAATAAATATAAAACGTTGAATTCTACCGCTGTAAATACCTTTAATTCATTTCCCTAAAAATAAATACAAGTTTACACCTAACAATATTGAAAATAAATCGAGTGCAAAGGGTTAACACTGGAACAAAGTAATACATTCTCAAAATATCTAACGCTCTGCGCATCTTATAATATATAATCTTCACCGTATTGCGAAATTACCTTCCATAAAAATTCAATTTGCTTAGAAGAATAAATAAAATACAGAAAAGGTATTCTATATTTCATGGGCCATCCCTCCTGCGTAACCTTTCACAAAGAAGCAGCAGAATAGCAAAGGACAGCGGTCAATCTTAAATACGAGCCACCGTAGAAATTTCTCAAGATCATAGGACCTCGGGAGCCTCTTATAAATATTCTTTGACCCCATTCAACATCCGAATGCGTCTTCAGAAATTTGTCACGGACGCTGATAGTTGGCTGCGGTGCTCCCAACCTCAAACGCAGTCACCGCTAACGACCTTTTGTGGCCGAATTCCTCCGAAAAACTGGCGATCAAAGGGTGCCAGCAGCGAAAGGAGGACGAAACGACGGAACCCCCGTGGTCCAACCGCACGGTAGCCGCACGAGAATGTCTCCGCCTTAGGACCACCGCTGACGTTTCCTCTTCACGAGATTTACCTTTGGCATAAGGGAAAGCCTTAAACCTGGACAACGAGAAGAATAAACGAGGAAAAAAGTTTTGTCAACTACTGTTCACCGGCAACTCAACGCCGCTAAGTCTCGAGTAGCAATAGGTAGCCTCTGTCCGTTACGGTCGACTTCCGAAGATCGATCCTCAGCGATCAATTAGGAGATACAAATAGGAAGTTAACCCGTCGCCATACAATATCGAGTCAAACTCGTGAAGAAGTTCTCCAATGGAAGTTAACCCTAGGTAACTAAACTTAAATTAGTGTTACTATGTAACTGAACATTCGATTTATAGACTACAAATTAAAGATATGCATATTTTTATGTTTCGTTCATTCGTTTTAAATAAAGTAGCACAGATTAAGAGACATATTATTAGATTTCAATAAGAAAATAGAAAAGGGTACAGAATTTGCGTCTGTAGTCTTGGTAAATGTTGAAAATGTGCTTCTGTGTTCGGATTTGCAAAAGTGGCGGAAGTTGGTAGACTATTTCGATGAATGTTTAGTTATCTAGGGTTACAAAAACTGAATGCCACTCAATGATTTGAGGTTTAAATGAAATATTATTTTTCTATTATCAATTGTTATGCTCTAAAGTACACGTGGGTATAGAAGAATTAGGAATTCTTCTTTGCATTTGAGTAAATTATTAAGAACAAAGACATCTCAGCGGGTGGAGGTATAAAAGAAATCATAGGGCAATGGTGGAACGCTGCGACATTTTAGTGGATTTGGATATTGGAGTATTGTGGTTTTCGTGACTCCTGTAGCAAGTGTTGCACTCGAGTCGCAATAGGCTGGATATTATGCACTTATAGTGAATATATGGATGTGAGAGATATTGTGGAATGGAAATTGTATAATAAAAGATTTTTAGGACTGCCAGTTGAAAAACTAAATCTTATTTACGTGGTTGTTGCTTCTGTAAAATAACTTAAAATGTAAGGAATTTAATATTATTAAGTATGTTGTTCAGTGTTTTTCAATAAAATATTCATTTTCAGGTTTAAAATATTTTATTTAATAAAGCTGCATTAATTTAATACCAAAAATAGCAAATAACTTGCTAGATTTCATAAAACCAATAAAAATAAACAAATATGCCTTAAAATGATACCACAATGCAGCTTTCTAATCAAATATTAAACGCAATCTCCAGTTTACACATCTGTCTAAAAGTATAAACCACTAACTACTAATATCAAAGAGTATATATATATATGTATAAAACATCCTTAAACCATTAAACCAAATATTTCAAAGCTCCCCAAAAGCTACCAATCTTCTATTCCTCCTCGTCACACCTCTAACAAGGAAAATCCTTACACGAGTATCCTCAATCAACGCAATTCTTCAATCCTCCGCAGTAAAGTCTAGCTTTCGAAGCTTTTCCGGTTCTTAGACTCGCGTCAGATATCAGACCACCAGCGACACGGGCAGACGCTGCAAATTGTCCCGTAACAGATGCACAAAGTGACGAGCGTGGTCGCACAATAGCGACAAAAGCGAAGTGGCTGGGGATGATCGTTTCCTTAAAATGAAAAGGAAGAAGAGGAAAAAGGGGAGGAAAGAGGAAAGAGGCTCTTTTTCACGCTGGATGGCCTTACGTCGGCACGAGAACGGACCGTCGTTGCCAAGACAGGTAGATCGAGCTAGGTAGCCGATAGTCTGTGCAACAATGGGCCCACGAGTGTCTCGAGAGGCCTCGTTTCGAGGATCCGAGGACACCAGAGCGGTAAATAGGCAAGCATAATCCAGGTAGGATACGGATACTTGTCTCCTTGTTAACTTATTGGTCCACTCGGAATTGATTTAACAGGACACCCGGACGCGGTTTTAATACTCCCCGAACACGGCTCCCCTGGCTCGCGTGATTCATTAATTAAATTTGGACACGCTTGTCTTAACAGGAATCCGAAATGTCTGGCGTCGGAAGTATTCGGGAATAGATTCGTCCTGTCGGCTCTGTCGAGTTCTCGTGCAGCCGTCGCCGTTCAGACTACATTGGAAAACGCGTGCCCGGCTCGAGGTTCCAGTGAATTTATGGAGATTTCAGAACTTTCCGTTTCGGTTGGCAGTGGGTGGAACGACCAGTTCCATGATACGCCAGTTCCTGTTTTAATGGAATGCTTTATGGAAACTGGAAGTGGATAGGTATTTATCGCGTGGATCAATTGTTTGGTTTCTTATCCTGTTAATAATAAGTAATAACCTAACCAATACCAATAGACTTCCAAGGTAGTCTTCATAGAAGATTTTATGAAAATAAGTGTAGGAGTTTAACCTGTTAATTGTGGTATTTAGTTTGAATAATTGTATATTTTAATGAGAAACCAAAGCGAAATAAAGAAGAGTTATGTGTTTATCTGAGAATATAAATAATTCATCGTTGAAAGAATTAGTAGGTATCATTTCGAGCTTAAAGATGATGTGCATACTCGTCAATCGTAGATAACTGGTTAAGAAGGAAAGATTTTGTATTTGGTTTTGATAAAGATTTTATTTTTTTTTGTTGCATGGAATTTTGTTTGTTAAAAATCTTAATTTATAGGTTGCTAATGATGGCCTAGTGTGTTTGATGGATTTGATATTGATACTAAATGATTGGGAAGATGAGTTTAATTCAAGCTGCATATTTATTTTCTTAAGTAAAAAATGGAATTACAGATAGAAAATAAAAGTAATTAAAGAATATTTTTGCACTGTTTACAAAGATTTTGGAATCTCTTTACCATAATTTTAAGTTTAGAAACATAAATTTTGTTTTGCGAATGTTGACAAATGAAATACTGTTAATTACTAACTCTTCTAAAGATTAAAATCAGTATGAAATTTTCATAAAGATAATTTACATAAAAAAGTGGTTGAGAAAGCATTTAAATAAACAGTGTTGTCTTGTTTAAAGATTCAAATAGCCTTGTTATGCGCACTGCCGACGAATTTATCATTTTTTTTCATACTGATAAGTTTTCATATGACTACTAAAAACTTGTCACAATTATATACCTGTACAGCAGGCATAAATTGATAAGATTGACACGATATTTGTCGCTGGAGAATGACAAAACATAACAACTCCTTCTGTTCGTCCCCATTCCTCCGAGATGAATAACGATGTGCAGCTTATCTTGCATGTCGTGCCACGGGCGACAATATGGAACATAGTTATGCGAAAGGATAAAACAGGGATAAGATATAAACGATGCCTCTTAATGGATTCTTGTCGTTATGTGTATAGTACCTATCTAAACGGAAGGAACACGTTTGTGACTCTTATAAAGTAAGATTGATTTCTCGAATACTGTAAGTTCAAGAAGAAGTGGTTTCTACCACTGATTATGATCTACGTTGTTCATTTTAATTATACGAGGAAAGTATTAAAGGAAAATTGAAATCTAAAGATCAGTTTCAACTAGAGTTTTCTGTTCGGATAATTTTTATAAAAGTTCGAAGTGTACACTCATAAACACTGCCGAATATTAAGTTTTTGAAACAGCAAGGATTCGAAATTATAAAAATAAACTAGCAGTTGATGTTAAGCCAAAATTTAGGAAAAACATTGCATTCATTATTTATTTATAGATAGATTTACTTACATAGAAAACCATACCTTTCTTAATTGAATCACTTGTTGCAGGACACGTTATATGTTTAATCTGCAAAAATATCACATAGGTATTTATAAAAAATTTTCATATATACTGCTATCTGAGCATATTATTCTTACACTATTATCATTTTTTACCCAAATCAGTCAATAAAGTAGAAAATCCGAATTTTATATGTTCATATTAGCTTCTCTCGAATTGCTCGATTGCTCTAAATATCGTACAAGATTTATTAAAATTAAAATGTTCATTCACCGGATAATTTTCTGTACATTTACCAAGTTCTATCTACAAGTTTTAATATAGTAATATTTATTTCGTCCACCATTACACGTAATACATATCATATAATTTTATCCACTAACTACTAGGTACAACGGAGAAAGTTCACGTATGTTTTCAAATAAAAATTCAAACACGGAGACCGCGTTAGTAAAATAATTATATTGTATTTCCTACGAACAGCATAAACATACCTGCTAATATCAATTTCATTCATGAAATTATTGAGATATCGATTGAAATCAGACCTGAATTCATTGCTAACAAGAAAACAGCAAAAACATCTTCCGGTAGGTACCTAATAATACTTCTCATTCGTTCGAAAGGTTACACGTAACGTGCAGGGAGCACGCCTGTCAATTTCTGGGCCGATAATCGTACGCGAAAGAATCGTGATCTGAAGGAAGCCGATCGATTTCAATGAAGAGACGCAGGGTCGTGTGAGTGAACCCGATTGTGCGACTCGGGGTGAGTCCGAGGCGCGTAGACTTGTGGGAGAGGTCAAAGCTGTCACTCAAGCGACCCGATGTATCTAGCTACCCTCCCATTAGCCCTCCTTCCACTCGTTAATTGCTAAATTGAAGGCAATTTCGACGGACAGCTAATCGGAATTCGACGCAATATATCGCGCGAATTGAGGCCCTGAAATCAAGAGAGGATTACGTGGGATTTATGGAGGCGTCATTGGGGCCCTACTCGTCCTACATTTTTCCCGAGAAATTCTTTCCCGCGACCGTGAATGATAGCCCTGTCTGCATTTATTTCTGACGGCTCTGACCTTGCACTGAAAACGTCAGAAACGTAATTTCGTTAAATTGTGCAACACCCTTCGAAACTGTACCTACCTGCGCCAAAATCGTTCTTTCCGGCGACTATAATTTTCTTCCTGTTAACCCTTTGCACTTGTATGTTATGTTGGAGATGACAATAGAAATTTGTTATAGAACGTTGTAAATTGTTTGAAAAAGTGCTGCGCTTTAAACGATTATAAAAATTAAATCATATAATAATAATAAATAAAATAAACATAAAACGTTGAATTCTACCGCTGTAAATTACTTTTATTCGTATCCCTAAAAATAAATACTAGTTTACTACATAAAATATCCAAAGTATAATGCTTCGTACAGTATTTATTACAGAAAAACAATTTTCTATCATAATTATATCATTCTAATTATATTCTCAAAAATTAGAATTTGCCTAATTATCACCAGTCTGTACAGTATAGTAGCGCTCCCTACAAAATGATGTAAAAAATCGCCGAGAAATAGCTATAAAAGTGAGATTTTTCATAAGAAACTCAAGCAGAGGGCCAACTTAATACTGATTTGACTAGTATACAAAAGGAAAAATTCACACGAAATTCATAAACGTGAAACTCTTTAACACAATATTTCAACCTACGAGGGTTCTAGTGTATTATAGTTATTACTTGTGTATATGTATAGTATTATTATTATTTAAAATTAAATTATATAAAATTTAGAATGATAGAGGCAAGAATAGCTTATAACTGATTCATTTATAATTATTTTATTCTTTTTGGGGAATTATATGAAGTTTTATTATAAAAGATGCAACCATGAGACCATGTAACAATGTGAACGAAGGTATCGAGGGAGGGGAAGCAGTCTTTCCATCAGGAATCCTCGGATAGCTTCCGCGGACCGAAATGTATCGTTCTCGAAAAACGGTGCCGGACCCGCTCGTAACCCACCGCCCTGTGTTTACGACCCGACGGGAGCAACGTCTCTAAAAACCAGGTACGCCCAACGATTCCACTGGTCTGCAGTAACCGCATTTTCACTGTAAAGAACTCTCCTCGCCCCGAGGCTTGGAACCAACAAAACATTCATTCCGCTCGCGTTACTCCGAGAGTTTTTTCACACGTTTCCACGCGCGGGTACACGCCGAAATTGGGGTAGATGCACTGGTCGCGGCCACTGCACCCGATTCGACCGCCTCCAAGATTATGTTCCTCTTTCAAATTTTGAGTTTGCTTTGACGTGTTACAATGGAGAGAATTTGGAATAACACATATGAGTATAGCTTATGATTTATTCAGTTGTAATTGTTTTATTGTTTTTGGGAATTATATAAAGTTGGTTTTAAGTATTGGGTTTAGTAACAAGTTATTTCTGACATTTTGGTGTAATCATAGTTTTCTTTAAAGTAATGTACAAATGGTTAATTATCGAAGTAATTACTATTGTTATTTCCGACGATTTGTTACTTTTTTGGTAGTTTAGGAATATCATCGCCACAGAAATTTGGCGTAGAGAAACGAGAGTGAACATTTTATTTTTTTATTATCAAGTTACTCATTAAATCATTTTCTATGATTTTGTTTTCTAACTTTACACAATTATTAATATTTCGAAAGTATTCAATGCCCGAAATGATTTTGAAAATAAATAATTCCACGTGAACATTATAATGAACATCCGCAGAAATATAAAGAAACTGTATTCTTACAGTGTTCATAATGATCACACATCAACCCCAATAAATATTCGGTAGTTCTAGTTTTACATCAATCATCCAATCATTTCCTTATTCAAAACACAAATTCTATTTAACACTAGATTTACGGAACGCGTCAATGTGATGCATATTAAATTACACAAACATAATTTCGTAAGCATTACTATCGATTTTAATTGATACAATAACACAAATGTATATTTTAATCGTCCAATCCTTAAACCGCTAACATCAAACTGTCTAAGACCAATAGAATAAACTGTACAATAAATGTCCGTAAACTCAGTGTTACGCTGAACCATAAAAAGATCCAAAGAATTATCCCGATACACTTGACGCCAACCACGCGCAGGAAACAGAAGTTCCAAGTTCGACTAACAGAAACAGAAGACCAAGAGGAAGCGTCGTTTCTCGGGGTAGTCGTAACCCCACGCAATCGGCAGGTAATTGGACGCTTCCACTTTTAATTGGCTAACCCGCGCTCCGGGGCTCGGTTGTTAGGTGTTATATTGTGCTGCATTGTGCACGGTCCGTTGGGAGTCAGATCGGATTTTTTCAGGAAGACCGGTGGAGCCGTGGAAACAACACGTCTACGGGCCTGAACATTCGAAAACGTGGGCCGACGCGTTTACGACTGGTGGACTGGGCGGGACCGATCAATGGCCAATTATATACGCGTTCGCAGGGACCTGATAATAATTTCCGAAATTGATCCCTGCGGTTTAGCCCTGTCTGCCCTGGATTTCCTTCGGTTGCGAGTGGCAGGACGACGACAGGAACGGACAGACATCGGAGGTAGCGTAAAAAGATGATCGGGGGTGACAAATGACTTCCTGACGGTTCCGAACCGTATACTTTCACGAAATTATTTCGATTGAATTTAAAACGGTTCTCCGTTGATTACCGGTTTACTGACTTTCGGGGCGTTCGTAGAATGTAGATGAACGGGGGTCAGGCATTTTCTGACGGAAATTACTCGCGGACGTTTGTCTTAATTCTTTCGGACAGTCGGTCGTTTTCTCTTGTCAATCCGGATGAATTGATGGACGCTCGTTTTACACTGATGGCATGTGTTTAGGTTTGAATTTCATTTCATTCTTCGCGGACGAGACTGTTTTCTCCGTTTGCATTCGATTTATTTTCAATGTTGTTGGGAGTAAACTTGCACTTACTGTTAGGGAAATGAATTGAAGTAATTTGCAACGATAGAATTCAACGTTTTATATTCATATTATTTATTATTATTATAATGAGATTTAATTTTTGTAACCTTTTAATGTGTGGCACTTTTCAAAACAATTTCCAATGTTCTATAACAAAGTATTGTCATCTCTAGAATGGCACACAAGTGAAAAGCGTTAACATTTCATAGAAAACTGAATTATGTATTGGAGTCTCAAATACTGAAAGAAAGGAATCATGGTGGAATTATTTTAGTTTTTGATTTTAGATATCGAAGCTCGAAATTGAAATTATGGCGGCATTCGACTAGAAGGGGTTAAGCATGGAATGCGAGAATATATATTTTTATGGGGTTAACGAATCTTTAGTGATTATATCAAATTTTAGACTTCAGCATCGAATGATAATATTGTTATTGTAAAGAAAAGCAAAATTCTTATAACAAGCAAGTAAGAAAGATAAGAAATTTTTAAAACTATGGCAGAAGGAAATAATGGCACCGCATTAATCAATTCTTAAAAGCTATGATCAAAGTAAGACTCATTCATAACTAAGTAATATCAAAGTACAATAACATTTTCACTTTGTTATAACATTGTTAAACTAAATAAATACAGAAAAATCGTCCTCTAACACTAAAACTACCAGACAGATCAAAATGTCCCATTCCTCATGTCTTCTTTTTGCAATGATTAAAAAGATAACAGATGTCTTTCTGAGAAACTATTAAAGAAATTAATTAACCAATACGCAAACTGAATTTTAAATCAATTAAAGTCTCAATAGGTGCACCCTTAGAGTTTCTATAGAGGAATTTCAAAAAGTCAATTTAGCTGGTCGGTGGTTTTAGCGTTAACGGTATGAAAACAGAAATCACAGGATAAGATGCCTATTTCCTTTCTCAGAGTTTAGTGACTCGTATGAAATTTTAATCAATCCGAAGACAGCAATGAATAACCTTTTACAGGCGGAAGATTAAAATAAAAACTATTGAAACGGTATTACCCAGTCGTCGTTTATAGAAATTCCCACTTCGTTCCGGATCGAGCAGCAACGGGTTAATCACACACCGAACGCTCGCCGGGATCGTATAATTACATCCTTCGAGAAGACATAAAGTCAAAAACGACACGAAGAGATAAAAGAGGGAAGCCGCAGCTAACCGACTACGCACAATGTATCGCTTTGTGCTGGATGGAAGCTACATTGGATACTTTTTAGTGGGTATCCCGAATCGATCTACGGACATCATCCTTGTTATATGCCGGTCTTTCAGGGCTGCGCGTTTATGGTCAGTGGATTGGGACCGGGGGCCGATCGACGAGCAATTATATACGCGTTCACAGGGACTCTGCGATTTTCGAAATTCGGCCTTGCGACCCAATTCTTTTTCCTTGTGAGAATTGTTTGAATGACGGCGATGAAGAGCATGACATGGGCCAATCGATGCACGATGTACAGATGTTTCAAATAGTGAATATGGATAATTTGGAAATTAAACATGGATTGAAAATTATATAATCTATCAATCTTGTTTTATTCTTTTGTTAAGGTATGTTTTATATTTCAGGTATGCATTATTCTGTACTGTTGTTGTTTTACATATCATGTTAAGTTCAGCAAAAAATCTTGCCACATTTTTCAAGAACGTTTGAAGATTAACATCGTTTCAACTTCTTATTTTGTAATATGTTTATTTACAATATACATTCGTATATTACTGTTATTTTGTTTATATTTTATTGTTCAAGACAGGAATCTGTGAAAGAAACGAACATGTTAACATAAATTATATAAACTGATGGTATTATGTGCCTATAGTGTATAGATAATAAAAGATAAAAATCTATTCATTCCCTTTTTTCCATGCAAACTATACTTTCATCATTTCAATAAAACATGATAAATATACAGATAACAAAAGATAAAAATCTATTTATTTCTCTTTTCCCATACCATTTCATACGACAAATCAATACATCTTCACATTATTAACTAACTTTCAATTAACCCATTTGCATCATAAGAAACTATGAAAAAGATACTAGTGACTAGGAAAATTGAACGTATATAAATCCTAAAGATTCAAATGGATTAATTCGAATAATATATTATCATTCAAACCATACATTCATTATTCAATAAAAATTTCACCAAATCCATTTCCAGCCTGAGCAACAATCAATCGATGGAAGGGACGGTAGTCAGCAGAATGGCGGGCGCGCCAAGCAGCAGGGAGGGCGGGGAAGAAAGCAGAAGGGTGAAGATAGGACCGATGAGATCTCGATGAGGCCACGCGGGTTTCGAAAGTCTAGTGCCTACCATATAATTGTTACGTTATTAAATACCGCTTAAGTTGGACTGTTTCGGAGGAAATTCCAGTAACACGGGTCCCCTTAATTAAGGGGCACCCGTGACCATTCCGCCCTCGTGTGTTGCCTAGGAAAACGAACTTTTAATGGACGCGGCCGGGGGGACCGCGAGAAAGAGAATACCGCCAGAGATAATTACCAGCGTGGATATATAGAGACTTTTTCGGACGATTCCGGTATTTATGGCGATCAAAATCCCTGCCTCCGTTGTGATGTAACGGGTCTATTCCCCGTTGACCGGGCCGCTTACAAAATGGAGGGGCCCCGTCACGCCCGGTAGGGGAACAGTGAGGCTCGCCGGACGACCGTGAAATCTTCGGGTGTTTCCGCTGAAATTTCGCGGGGATTAATCGTCCGGCGAAACGAGGGGGATCATTAAGCCGGATTTCGAATAGAAATTTTTTAGGATTACCCGAAGAATTGACGACCCCGAAAATTGCCCAGGAAAAGATTTTTCTTGGACTTAATTGCTGCATGTCACTTTATAGGCTGTTCTTCCGTTTCGGGTATTTTGTTTCCTTTCTGATAGCCTGCCTCTCGACTGCTTATTCATTGTTTCGTGGGTCGTGTTCTGTGTTTTGGTGGAACCTTTTCTGCGGGTTGTGTCGACGTTTTGGTGTGGGATGAGGTTTCTGGTTTTGAGATGAGTGAGGATGGAATTTTAAGACAGTAGACTATTGTTTGTGGATTTTTTTGGAAACTGACGTGTGTAGGGACGTCAGGGACGAGTTTAGTAAAAATGAAACTTTTGTGTTTGCTTTGGTTTGGTGAAGTTAGTATAAATATAGAAAATTATCTGTTTATGATAAATACACGTTGTTGCATCTTTTTTAATTTTTATGTTTAATTCGATGATTTTTGAATAAAAAAGAGTTTCTTTGATAGATAGAATTATATCCTCATTTATTTAAAAAATTCCATTGATACTGTTTATATTATTGTTAATATTTATATTAGTTATTTACTGTTTCACTTACACATTAATATCGTATGATTTGTATAAAAGTAAATTACAAGTATAATACAGAAATAATATATTTCACGCAAATTGAAACATAATAAATATTAGTATAAGAACATAAGGACGTAATATGTATTAATAATGTGTACAATATTGTTATGGTTACATCTTCTTGCACACTTGTTATGTAACAATATACCCAATTTATGAACACGGATTAACAGGAAAATCGTTAATAAAACTTGACAAAATGTTTAATAAAACAGTCGTTCTTAATGAAAGTATCGTATACAAATAATTTATGATGCTTGAAATAAATTAGCGCATTTACGTCAAAATTAGCGTCTTTGAAAAGCGCCGATCGCTGTTTTCGTCTGATAAAAAGTTGCCATCGGCAAATTCCGGGCGTGGACTTGCATTGTCTTGGTGTTCCCGCAAGATATTTGCATGCAATGTGCATCAATGTATATGCACCAGGTGTTCTTCAAGGAAGGATAGATCTGCGGTCTGCCTTGCTATGCAAATGCGCACGCAATAATTTATTCAAATTCAAGGTGGCTGCAGATTTATCGATGTATACAGGTAATAGCTTCACCACCCATGCATTAATAATCAATGAAAACAATTTTTCAGGTTATATTTATTTTACAATTGTTTTCTTGACTGAGTTAACATATTGCGAATATATTATCAATGTAGGTGGTCATGCTAAAATTTTGATCGTTCGTACTTGATGGCGGATCGATAAAATAAAGGTTTGCTGACACTGACTGGAATAATTTATACATTAAAAAACAATATATTTAATTATAAGGAGACCCAAAACATCGAGATATTAAATATCAGTAATTTAATGCTGTCTCCGAGTCTGAAAAACTTAAGGTCACCTTTATATCTTGATAAAAAAAACAAACCAATAAGCGATTTGATTTCATTTTTATAATATTTTTGAAGTATTTCATGTATGCATTCAATACTATTTTTACACGATACATATATATATATACAAAATTCGTACAAGGAGAACATATTATACTTATAGAAAAATAGAGACTGACTCTAGACCTAAAAAGTCAACAAAATAATACAGTGAACCATAGGAAAATGCACGTTAGAATGTGGACGATTATGTTAAATCAATGAAATCGTATACAAAGAAAACAAATTTCTTTTCTAATTCGTCTCAAATCAAACAAATTAGGTGAAAAGCAACAAATAATTCGTGTTGCATCAAAATCGTATAAAAACAGAATCCAGTGTAATATTCTACTTTAAAATTCTCCAAACAATCCCAAGAACAACCGCATTTCCAGAACAAATGGCGAAGCCATACAGCCCCACCCCTGTCAAAGTGCTTCCGGTTTCAAGACGTTTGAACAGAGGATAGCGTCCGCGTCACGCCAGCCTAGGGAATAGTTGGAACCGGAGTGCATCGTACGAGCGAAATGTATTCCTGTTCGCGGCCACGAGCATGGAAATGTGGCCGATGCAGCACTTACACGAATCCGCGCATTTACGATAGAAATAACCCTAAGAGTGCCGTAAATGGGCTAGCCGATGAGGCTATCGTGTCGGAAGAAAGACGGGAGGAGGGAATCCCTCGAAAATTGAATCCTGTAGGAGCCGCGGAGGCCGCATCTTTAAAAACACATAAATTAGGGGCAAACGGCCACGCGAGAGAGCACCACGAGCGGTAAATTATGGATCGCTGACGCTGCTGTGCGCTCTTATACCTAATGTCCTCGTCTCTCAGCAGCCGAGGCGTTCTCCGCTCGGAACGACGACAATTCTTACGCGGCCGGAGATAGTGCCAGGACAAAGCGAATGAAATATACACCTGGCTCCTCCCGATCGGTCTACATGAATGGCCGACAAAAAAACGGGAAATGATTCTTTATGAACGACAATCTGGCCCCGTTCGATTCTACCCCGATTGATCGAAGCTACGCGAAGAGTTGCCCGCACGTTTTCGGTACCTACGGCTCTGATCCTCCGAGCTGATCGTTCGACGGTGTACCGTGTGAGGTAATCGCTGCTATTACATACTTGCTCGGCTCACTTATACGACAGTATTTTAGAAATAATATATAGCTGTCCGGGAAATGGAAATGGAGAGATACGAAATCATAGTGGCGTGGATGATGGCGCGGCGCAACCGACAGATGGTTTTATTGTGATCTTAATAACCGTAAGATATTTCTGGAGGTACGGAGATTGGATAAAAAGTTGTGTATGAGAAGTGTGTTGTAGGATTGTCTTGTGATTGGAGATTTGATTTGATTTGTTTAATGATCGGATCGTTGGTATTGCGTTAAAGGGTGTGTTTTGAGATAGATAGTATATTTTTATCAAAATTTGATATTTCTTTTGTAGGGAAATGTAATTGGTATTTTACTGATATTAACATTTTTTATTGATATATAAAGTAACAGTTGGTACATCCGAATAATTGTATAAATGTTATGTTATGTTACAATTATACGGCGAATTTTTGTGTATTTATAATTTATAATTAATGAAAATGTCAAGAAACAGTTTTACATTAGTTTTAATCTGTAGTATTAATATATATCGTATACACAAGAATTAAATCTTTTTTAATTGTAGTTAGTATCACTAGATAGCAAGAAATAAATATTCGATTACCACTTCTACCTCTACATCTGTGTTTATTAAGTAATAACATTTATTTGCATGCAGCGCAGTAATTCAGTATTAACGACTACTGTGTGACGTATTTTTGTGAAGTGAACGTGTTGTAGAAGACGTTTGAGCTCACTGCGTACGTGCAAAGTGGTTGTACCGTAATCTCGACAACTGTCCCACGACAATAGAAACAACGATAAATAAATACGTACACGAGTTTAGAAGTGTCCAGTGGACCGTAGGAAGAAGTTCTCGAAACAGAGTGGGCCTGATTTATTCAGAATTACGTTAACCAGCGGCCATCCAGCGATACCTAATTGAGAAACGCGATTGTCGGTGAGTTATCGTCGCGGTTAAGAGCCGCGAATAGTTTTATGGCTTCGAGAGAAGCTATAAAACATGGAAATAAAGCAGATTTCGTGAAAACTGGGAACGATCTCGAGAAAGTGACAAAGGTATCTACGGTCTGCCTTGCGTTGGGAACAAACAAATATCAATAACAAATAGAAAGAGTAATTCGAGAAGTGATCAAGTAATAATTACCTTATAATTATTAACTACTTGTGACTTGGGGAAACAAGAAGCATAAATATTTTTTAAATTGTTCAGAAGTTCCTAAATCAGTTACTTGATTACTTTGAAAGATATCATATTTCAAGGTAATATACGTAGTCAATTAATTGATAATATATTAATTACTATTGTTTTATTTTTGTGAAATAATATTTATTGCCTTTACAAAGGGACAGCATTTAACATATATGTAGCCAACAAATCTATATTAACATATTAAACATTATTCATTATTTATATATTATTTATACGGGTTCAAATAAGACAATGTGTTTCAATTTATTTTGTCTTGAAGTGCAGATACAAGAGATTATACATAGTTAATAATTTCATTCGTTTTACTGTATAATACAATAATAATTTTCAAAAATACCAAATTTCAACTAAGTACACACTATAAAAGTAGATAATAGAAGTAATGTAATAAAGAATGGTAACATTATAAAGGAAAACATACATATGAATAATATTCTTAATAATTTAACACTAGAACTACCTCATTGCTGTTTTCTTCTTCCACAATCATAAAAAAGATTCAAACACCATACAATCTCCTTTAAGTAATCATTAAATAATTAAATAACGCACAAAAGTGAATTTATTAAGACTTCGATATATATCCATTTCAATGAGACAGCACTCAACTTAAAACCCAAATCATTTCAAATCTCAACAAATCCACTTCCCACAGTCCCAATGAAAAAGTTGAACAAAGTTCAATTCAACCACCCAGTAGTACTACCGTCAGTTCTACGGAAGTTCCACAAATTAACTTTCTATCTCCACGTTCCCACACTCGGTTCAATAACTTTCGTATCAATGACCGTTCACCGAGGAATTCCTTCGAGCGCGAAAGGATACGAAGCAGGGCACGCCGTTGGATTCATCCCCGTTCCGCAGCGCGCACCCCGAGCGCTCGGATCGAAGGTGAGGACCCGATTCGATAAAAAGGAGGGACAACAGAGGAACATTAGAATACATGGGTTTCGCTTTCTTCCTCCTTCCCTTCGTCCGCGGCCTGAAACTTGCTTTTCTCGGTGTCCCCGCTAGTTAAGAAAAGAAAATAAGAAGGCCTGGCGAACACAACAGGGAAGAAAAGGACGCCGAGATTGGCCTGGTCTCTGTCGTTCCCGCCGGTTCTCCTCGTCGACCGCGACATAACGCGCCGTCGGCCACACGCGTCGACAAGTAGATAAACCGATTGATATACGACCTACATCCTACCTACCATTTCTACCTTCGACCGTGCGCTCACGCGCGCGCGCGCGCATACGCGCCGATTCGCTCGCTGACTACTCTTTATCGATGGTCCTCCGGAGATTTCGACTGACAATGAAACCGGCTGTTCGTTGTTCGTTAACCCTTTCGATACTAGCAGTGACTATAGTCGCTCGTCATTGCACGCTCACTGTGTCCCACCGGTGACTATAGTCAGTCATTATTACACGCTCACGGTTTTCTTTTTGTAACAGTATGTTTATTGTGACGATAAATAATATTTACAGAAATGGTACAATAAACCTGTATATACAAAGAAAGGGATAACAAAATATAGGGTTCTTTACAGAGATCTAAGGCTCAAACATTGGTCACTATACACATGAGAACTGTACTTAATGCTACAGATATTTGCAAAGTTAGTTACTCATTTTATAAGGGAGATTAATGTGTATAGTATAGCAGAATGACTTGCACGCTCACGGTGTTCTGCCAGTGACTATAGTCGGTCAACAACATTTTTGTAAATAACTTATTATTTTTATAAACCATATGATGTAGGTTTATGTGTGTATCCCTATTTTCAAATTTATCACACGGAATTAAGCCATTAAACAATGTTTACAATCTAAACATTTATAATTTAGTAGGTCAGTTAAAAATTTTCTCTAAATATCTTTAATGTATGTAAATGTATTTTTGTAAAAATAAATTGTAAATGAAAATAAAGACCGTGGAACTTAAATATTACATGATTAAAACGTTTGTCTAATTTCGGCACTCGAAATTCTGAGTTTAGGATTTGCGGCTCTTGTCGAGATAAAGTCTGGCCAAGTATGGATTAGACTATAATGTGCACGGCTATTGATCATGGAGAAAGAATTGAGTTGCTATAGTGGCGTATAGTAACTAAAAGGTTAACGTAACCATCTGATACACACGGGTCCACCAGGTTCTCACCGATCAAGGGAATTAACCCTTTACATTCGAACGGCTCCTGCGAGATGAAGATATACAACTGAAATGGTACCTTCCTGGCGTTACAAGTTTTGCGTTAGCAGGTTCGTGTTTAATCCTCTGTCGTAAGAATTTTTATGATTTAAAAGCAATATGTGGCTGCTAGTCTGTTTAACCTGTTAACTGTGCAATTTAATTTCAAAAATCTCTCATAATGCTCGAAATGAAATAATGAAGTGTACACTCGTCTAACGCAGGCCAAATGGACCTATAATATATTCTAACGAAAAGCTAAAGCGAAACGACGAAGAATGACATGTTTATCTGAGAAAATAAATAATTTATTCTTGAAAGAATTAGTATCGTTTTGATTTTAAGATGACGTTTATACTCGTCGAATGCAGTTAACTGGTTAAATGTTGCAATGACGAGGTAAATAAGGGAATGTAGTAAAGGGTTAATGATTTTTATGTGATGGAGTAATAAGAAAGATAAACTATCTTTTTTTATTGCAATTGGTAATTTGTTGATACATTCTAATATTTTTAATTATATATTTTTTAAAAGACACGCGAGCACAAGGTACACGTTAAAAACCAGCAGAAACACAAAGGAAATATATCGAAATATATAAAACTCACCGAAAACTATAAAAATATAATTCAATATTTTATTTAAAAAGTCAATACAGTTTATAAGCAAAATATAACCGTTCCCAGTGGCACGGAACGTATTAAACATACTCCATCAAGCCTATTTACCCAAATTTTCATTATTCATTTCAATTTCTTAAACAAAAACGTTGCCAGAAAACTAAAAATTTCCCACTAAAATCATCGCGAGCAAGAACAACTCTAAAATTCCGACTCGATCGCTTCCACCACAATCGAGATCACGAGTCTCGATCAAAGCGAGCCACTCCAACGGAATCGGCGCATCGATTAATGTCTCACTCATTGTTGGAACACCGTTTCCAGCTCATAAACAGATGCTAATGAGTACCCAGGCTGGCCTAAGAGAGACAACAAGCTCCCTAAGATCCATAAATAAATGAAGCCAGTAAAAACGGCGGACGGTGGTTCTCCTAGAAATCCGCGAGGAAGAATTTCCCCTGAACCGGGCAGCATCTATAATCACCCGAAAGCGGTTTCTCAGGAAGGATCTCGCGATACCGCGGCACGAAGGCGACGATTTGTCCAAGAAATGGTAATCGGAGTCCCGCTGGGCACGGTAACGAGATTCGAGTGGCCCCGAGCCCCGATCCCCCCCTCCGCTGCCTGCCCCTCCTGTTCTTTTCTCTGGGGGAGGATCGATTTAAACGTTCGCAGGGAGGGCCGGGATTCCTCGACCCTCAGGAGTCCCCAGAGTGTTCCCGAATCTGGCGAAAGATTGTGACAGCGAGTCGTATATATCCTGCCGGCGCGCGGTCGGACAGTTAAAATGCGTGGCGAGGATGCGGTTGGCTTGTTGACAGCGCACGTCCACGTGTCTGTCAACGCCGGTGAGGTCTGGTCAGCCCGAGAAACGCGGTGTCCTTCTTTGACGAATTTATCTTGTTGGATTCGAACGATGGGTAATTTACCTTTGCGCTAATGACGATGGTGCATCGACTTATTGGGTTGTCGTATTGGGAACGATTTGGTAGTGATATGTTTCAATGAATTCAATATTTATTAGTTGAATGATATTTTGCGTTTGAAGATGTTTGCACTTGTTTGCTGTAAATGATTGATTTAGGATGTTTTCTGATATATTGAATGTTTTTTATATAAGACAAGATATATTGAAGTGTTGTTAAAAGAGGGTAAGCGTACATTTGGAAACGGTGAAGTCTGGTTAGTCTGGAAAACGTGGTGTCCTTCTTTGATGAATTTATCTCGTTGGATTCGAACGATGAGTAATTTACCTTTGCGGTAATGACGATGGTGGACTGAGTTATTGGGTTGTATTAGGAACGATGTGGTATTGACGATTTTCTTTATGTGAATTATGGAATGACAATAATTTGAATATTGACTATATGTAACATTGATTTATTGGATGATTGATTAGAGCTAGATTGAAGCGAATGGGATCAGTTCAGATTTAACTGCGGAAAAATTATAATTAAAACCTAGAATGACAATTTTTTCATAAATTTGTTATTAATGCACATTTAGGTTTAATATCAGTAAGAAATTTTTTTAAATTTAAAAATCTTCGCTTTGTAAACAAAAAGCTGAAAAATGAGAAATCTCCGATTCGCCACAAGTTCCGGGGTCTATGTGAATGAATCAATTATGTGTGTAAGTAGATATATGTAAACTAAACATTTGAAGATGTTTGTACTTTGAGGTATCAATGTGTTTCGCTTTATATGAGCAGTTTAGTATTTCTTCTAACAATGTGTTTAATGTGTAGATTTACATTTCACTTATACCACGAGTACTAAAAGGATTAGCATAAAAAAGAAGGTTGAAATGAAAAGGCATATTAAATGTTATTAACATATGGAAAGATATATTGAAATATCATTAAAAAGAAAGTAAAGGTACATTTCGAAACTACTGAACTTCTAATTGATTTGTGATAAACTTACTTTGGCTCATTCAGATCGACTATACAAAAAATACCTTCTTCAGGCGAATTTGTCTCCAAATAAATTCATATAATAGACATTCTATTGTATCGAAATTGAAATACCAGTCAATACACATATAAATAAAGCAGCGGATAACTGATATACGAATAGTACGAGTTTATTAATATATTTACTACACACAAAATTATGAATCAGAAGTTACGTCTCTTTCAAACTAAAACAATATTAATCAAAACCTGATGCACTCTAAAAAAATCAACAGTAAACATGAAAAATATTAACAAACCAAACTAGAACTCTTACATCACAATTCTAGGTGTCCTATCGATAGAACAGAATGCCAACAAAGACGTCCTGGCGAAGGCGAGGGAGGTTAGGTCATAGTCTCGAAAACGTCGACGGATAATCGAAACGTAAAATAAGGAGCAGGTCGTGGCAAAAAGAAAGAAATTCCGTGGGCCCGCGTTGGAGGTCACGTGTCGTCGCAAAAGTGTCGCTCCGGCGCGCTACATCCGGCACACGGTTCCATGCACGACAGAACATGCGGTCGTAAAGAAAAAAATATGGATGTGTCTCATCCCGGATTCAAATGCACACCCTCGGCTCCCGGTGCCACATAAATTTGGTTCAAGCCGGTGTAAAGACAACGATGCTGCGCATACCAAAGCGTTCCTGTTCCGTGTTCTTCATGGTTAACAAAGTAGATCCCCGGAACGTCCCCACATTGTCTGCCCTTCGTAATCTAGAAGCGTCCATCGAGAATTCGCATTTGGATTTCAGGGTACGCCCATCATGGACAGAAATTAATCGGGATATACTTTTCCGGTCGTTCTGCTTTCCCCTGGTGCACGTAGAATAACTAACGAACTAACATGTATTTTATTTCTGTTCGACGTTCTTAACGTACCGCGACCAGTCAAATGACTGGTTTGAAAATTTGATTTCAAATTCTGCGCTTTCTTTCGTCCATTTCACTTTATATCAATTCCTATATTATCCGGTTAATCAGTTTTTCAATATTCATCTTTCTTTCTATTTGTATTTGTAGTAAGAAATACGGATCGTCTAACTTGTTTACATTTATTTTGTACTCATTTATTCGACCGAATATTTTAGAAGTAGGCGTGTACAAAGTACTGATACATTTAGTGTTAACTCCTTATCTTATGATTTGTTTCGACTATGATTCATAGAAATGCTTTGTCATTAATAATTTACTAAGAAAGGGGAATTTTTAGAATTTTAGGTTTATTCTATATCTACGTTTGTTGTAGAGCATAATAGTTTGATAATAGGGGAATAATATATAATTTGAATGATAAATATTGACATATATGTTTGTTAATATTTTGTGTGAAATTTTCGTTCCCAATCTGACAGAATAAAAGGCAAGGGGTTGAAGAAGGATAATTTAAAGGGAAGAAAATTGTACATTTGTTATTACTTCACTGCTGTGAAGGATAAGAAAGAATTACTAAGTTGAGACTATATGACTATAGTCACTATAGATATATAGAGACTATATGACAGTGATAAAAATAAATGTTTTGAATATTATTTTGAACGTCACTTCAAGTGCCTGTATCGACATTTTTTCCCACCTTAATATCTGTCTCTTATAATGCGACATTGTAGTCCGGGTTAAAGAGAGTTCAATGACTTATAACTGAGCGATCTTGAAATTACTCTGAATAAAATAATGAGTTCAAATTGGAGCAATGTCATAATAATGAAATAAAAATAACCAGTCAGTTTACTTTCTTAAGTGGTAGCATTATCGTCCCTGAGTACACATCCTGAAACTATAAACTCCACTTAGTAGATACCTTATCATTTAAACATATAATATTATATTAAGCAATTAATATACGACTTACCATATTCAGCTTCTCTAAGCTACATCACGCAGACCTAAATCAATCTCCACAACTTCCGTTTTCAATTATGGAGGAGAAGACAAAAAGCATTAAAATATTTCCAAACTGGTGTATATCTACAACAAAATATCGAATGAAATAAATTCAATAAGAGTAAATATGTTAATTTAAACATACAGTAATATAATATATTTTTAACATATGTAATATAACATATACCTAATATTACATTAATATTATATTAAGAAATTAATATACAAAATACCATGTCCAGCTGTCCTTATCCATATTGAACAATCCTAAGAGTACAGAAAACATAAAGATGTTTCCAAACTGACCAATACCTACCACAGAATATCATAAAACAAAATTAATATTGATTAATTTAACTTTTCACCGCGTAAACGTTCAACGTCATTGTTACTTCAAAGGCACAAAACATATTCGTTCTAATGAAATTCTTAAAACTATTGTATGCATTGTTAACTTCTATTCATACGTTGATATTTATTACAACAAACAAAAATTCGTCCCATGGAGGGTTAAAGGTCCGCGACGATTTTCTGGAAGGGGGTTGATCGGTCACTCAGAGCGTTGAAGCGCACCGAATTCTTAATTGTCCGTTTTTTGATCCACCGTTCCCGGTATACCGTCTTCGATGAGTCCGTGGCGGCGACGTGACAGTTACAACGGATTTTCGAGTGTTTCATAAAACCAGCAACGACCTCTAAACGGCGGTAACAGCGAATGAATACGGTTCGGGGGAACAGAACCGAAGAGAGGAGAGCGAGAATATAAGACAGTTATTTACGAGACAGCGCCGCGCCGTAACGAGCGTCCACGAGGCCAACGAACGACTAAGCGGCGCGACACCGATCTGTTCTGGGCACATCGTGAAATTTCACGCAACAAATGCGTTTGCGCTTGCTCCTTTAACCAGCTTAACCGTTCGGCGATTGCGCGTTGATGGTTAATCAAATTTTACGTCTATATCGAAAGGATATCATCCCCTTTACGACCCGCATGATGGACGATTCCCTGTTGCCTATTCGTTCGAGCCGTTTCTAAATATCTTTTCGGTGCTTAACGAGGACGACGCTTTCCGAACGTGATCCTTTGAAATAATAAATTGTCGCGACGTTGTCTCGTTAGTTTGCGTAAAGGACGCGCACCTTTTTCTTTGAAACAATTAAGTGGAAGACGCTCGGCCGCTTTGAAATATGGTATTGTATTGTGATTTGTGGGGTTCGGGGGAAATTGCGGGTTTGTAATGTTCAATGTAAATCCGAGTGTTGATGTATTAAACTTGTGTATTGAGTTTTGAAGGTAAGGTTAGTATTAGGAAAGGATAATAAAGTGATTGTATGGAGTAGATGAATATCTGCTAATTTGTTTGTATTTTGTGTATCGTGTCATTGTAATACAGTGTAATAGATAATAAATTTAATATGTTAGGAACTAGTAACTGCGGGTGAAACATTCGAAATGCAATTTTTTTTAAGTGATAAATAAATGATGATGTTACTTTTATTCCCACTGTACCCTGCAGCCTCGTAGATGATAAAGGTGTGGTTAAAATCATTGATTCATTCGAAAATACATACAGAATAGTTCGAAAAAGAAGCAGTAACACTAAACGTATCGGTACTTTGTATATACTTATTCCTATCATAACCAGTCAAATAACTGGTTACGAAATAAAGGTAAACAAATTAAAAGATAAAAGTTTCTCAACTGTTTGAGTGACAAGCGTCACGATCGCGCTTCTCCGGTATACTGCCTAAAAGTGCTAGCCTATCGGTTCGCAGAATCAAATGAAATTTATTTATTCGTCTTGCTTCTAATTATTAAATTCTCATTTTTTCTATTGCCTGCTTAGAAAATTCAGTTTCTGAGCTAAAACGAAAAAAGCGCGATGGCGTCGCTTAGCATTTCTCGACCGGATTTTTGCAAAGACCCATGACACTCAAACGGCGAATGGAAACAGAAACAGAAGGAAATATAAAAAGTGAGAAACTGATTAATCGGACAATATAAAAATTAATATAAAGTTAACCCTAGGCACTCGGAAGTTTATTACTAGAAATATTTTAACATTATCCGATGAGATAAAAATGACATTTTGTGAAACTAATTCGAAGAGAAATCACATGTACATTGAGGAACAAAGTTATTTTATTTCAATATTTCTCAAATTGATGGATTATACGAGGTATAATATTAAATATCAAATTTTATAGTTTTACTGACAACGAGTAAGAGTCACCTCTCGAGCGCAAAGGGTTAAAAGAATAAAAGAGAACGCGGGATTTTGAATGAAATTTGAAAACCAGTCAATCGATCGGTCGCGGTATGTTCAGTGTTAATAACACCAGGAGTAAGGCCGAGGTAGGATTCCATCCGAGGTGGGTTTCGAGTGTTACACCGTTCCCGCTCACGGATATTTATTATCAGGCGTCGATCGCATGAATCGCCAATCGATATGCCATTCGTGGCCGTCCAAGGAGCGGGACACCCCGCGGACGTTCTTGCGATGCTTGACACGACCTAACAAATGGCTGTTTTACATCGGCCAGAAAATGAAGCGAGCATGACGAGTTGATTTTCGGACCCCGGCCAGCGTGAGGATGAGCCCACGAGGACCCGGGAGGGACACGCAGCCTCGAAGGGTAGACGGGGCCCGAGGAGACAGACGTAGAAACGTATCGGCTGGCCCCGGAGCCGAATAGGAGAAATAGAGACGAGCCGGGCCGAATTAAAAAGAGATGATTCCGCGGCGGGGACCAATGACTGGGGGGAAAAAGACTTCGCTGGCGGGGCGAGCAAGAGAGGAGACACTCCTACGGCCGAGTGAAACACGAGACAAGAGGTGTTACTTGTCAGTCCTCGCCTCGAGGCAATGACAGCCGTAGCCAGGGAATTAGCATGGGATAATGGGACACGGTTGGCTCGATACCCCCACGGGGGCCAATGAGCAGCCACAAAACCGTGGCCCCGACCAGGGCGACTGGAAACGGGACCAAACGTCCTGGCACTCTCCGCTGGAATCTCAAATACCTCTGAGTCATACCTACACAGTGTTTTCTTCGGCTATTTTATTCTTTTCTCTCAGCGTCTTCATAGATGATGGCGACGCCGATAGCGGCGGATCGCGGCTACACTGCTGCCCGCTCGAGTACCCTTGGGGATGATCTCTCGCTGAGGCCTCTTTCGCACGGATTCGAGAATTTACTGTGGTCGGATGTTGATTGCTAATTTTGTTGCAGTGGTCGCTTTGTGGAGTTTTTGTGATGCGAGGGGTGTTTCGAAGATTGCAAATGAAATTTTCATTTGGTGGTTGAGGATTTGGGGGGAGTTTTTATGTTTGCATAGATTGTTGGAGTTTTTTTTTAGATTTCGATGGTTCGTTTTTAATTAATTATCAAGTGTTCGTATGGTTAGATAACGTAAGTTGGAGAGTGTTTTAATACACAGGGGATGTGAAAATATTTTCGAGTGGAGTTAATGGAAGACCGGTTCTTGTAATATTTGGTTCCTCTGTTGGAGGAAGGAGAATATTTCATAAATGGAATATAAAGTACTGTAATAATATGTATAATATAAAAGATTGCAAGAATTCTATGCTTATATTTCTACTGCGTTGATAATAATATATTTACTATAACAGTACCAAATCTTACGAAACAAATGTTATAAAACATTCTTCAAGCAACATTTTTAAAGAGCATAATATCTCTTCCAAGTTTACAAATATCCAAAAAAAATATTGAAAATTACAGTTCCTTAACACTAGAACTACCGAGTATCCAATACGATTGATATATAATCCCTATAAAAATGATAACAGTAGATTATTTTCCTTTTCCTTAACCTCTTCAAATACACTGGAATTTAATTTTAGTCCAACATTAATGTCCATCGAATGGACACTAACATTTCCTTCGTATGTTTTTCATAAATCCCTTCGTCCGTCTTCGTACTGTTTTAACAAAATGAACTGTAATCAAACGAAAACTAGAATCATCTGTATTCGTCCTTAACCGTTTGAGTCCTACGCGCCGTTTCCGCTCTCTTCAGATTTCATGTCGAAAAAACTCAGAGCATTTGAACGATACCGACAACTGACGGTGTACTCACAATCTGACGAAGCGCGCTCAACTTTTCAGACACATGTACGTCGCATCGCTACTCTTTTTGCATATAAGTAATCTAAGTAATACATTTTGTATTTTGTTGTTACCTATTAGAAATTAATACATATACATAATAATATTAACATAGATTAAGACAACCGCTTTTGCGCTGTCTGGTTTTTCTCGACAAAGGACCGTATTTTTTTATAAACCTCTGATACTCAAACGATTAACCCCTTGCCCTATGATTTCTTTTTCAACTCTGACTGATACAACTACTTAGTCATTATAATGCTGTTTTTTAATTTATGTATAATAATTGATTACAGTAGAATAATATTTATTTTGAATTCAAATGAATCGCGTAATATTCATGTTTGTTAAATTATGTTAAAAATATTCACCACGAGTCTAACATGTTGTTATAAGGCAAGGGGTTAAAAAGAATTCGGCCCTGAAGAGGTTGAATATCATCCATATTCGCAGACACGATCCTCGATACGATAATTGAATTAGCTCGGTGCAGTGTCGAATAACGAGGATCAAGGTGCAAAGGAACATGAAGGGAAGCTGGCAATCGAACGACAAGCAGCCTGTGACGAACCTTCACGCCCCTTTATGACACCTTTACGTCGACCGGCTGTCACCGATCTTTTTGTTTCGCCGGAGACGCGGATGATCCTTTTGCGACACTCCCACATTCCCCGATGACGAGGCTAGATCGCGTCCCTCGATAGCGGCGTATCTGGGCCGCCTTGCCGCTGAATCGTTCACGTTCTATACATCACAAAATTCATGGGTGAAGACACCTCGCGGGGTGGAGATCGATTAATCGTTCTAAAGGTCTCCCGAACGCTTCCACGGTCTTTCGTAATCCGTGTTGTGCGGTGTTGTGACGTTCCGACGATTTCAAATGGCGATTGCTTCTTTTTCTTTTTCTGTAAGCTGAACAATGAGTCTCGATAAGTTGAACTGTTTCTTAAGGCAAAACGTACCGCGACCGGTCAAACGACGGGTTTTAATATTGCAACTACCGACCAGATGGAATGGCTCCTTTCCAATTTTTTATGAAAATTAGAACAATACGTTTCTTGTCTCAAATTTAGTTAACAATTAAAAAAAAAACGTAATTTAAATACCTGGAAAATAAATGTTCGTTCAGTAGTTTTAGTGTCAATGTTTCATTTAACACTAAACGTACCACAACCAGTCAAATGATCGGTTTTAAAATTTAATTTAAAACTCTACATTTTATTTCGTCTATTTAACTTTGTATTAACTCCAGTATTGTCCGATTCATTAGTTTTTCATTTTTGTCTTTCCCTCTTGTTTCTATTTTCACTAAGAAAAATCAGTCCTCTAACTTATTTCCATTTATTTTGTAATCAGTTATTCGGCTCGTTACTTTAAAAATAGATAGGTACAAAGTGTCGATACGTTTAGATTTAAAAATCTGCGTTTTTTTTCTTCCATTTTAATTTTCTCTCAGCAACGCGTAGTTTTTTACTTTGTTCATTTTTTCTGTTATTTAGTAAGTGTTGAATTAGGGTTATTTGTAATTCGTCAAATACCTTTTTATAGGATTATAAAAGAAAAACGGTGAATGTACAATAGAACATGAAAAGAAAAATCTTAATGATAAAATGTTCCTTTATATGTTCAATACCTTTCTTTATGCAATTTCACAGCAATTAACAGGCATGAAAAGCAACTTCACAAATTGCTCAAAGGGTTTTAATAAGTTTAAATAACTTAATACAAAGGAATCGTGCCGATCGCCGCATGAAATGTAATCGTTAGAAATGAATGAAGATGCATAGAAGGCACAATAGAGAATGTCAAATATAATGAATGTGATTACATAGAAATTCAGATCTTCAATGCTGATTCCTGGATACAGCGGTTTCTAATCGCTTGGGTTACTTTAAACATTCCATACTTATCAGCGTGGGCGGACGACAGAAGGAATGAGGAGGAGCGAGAGAGATAGGGGAGGAGAAAGGACGAAAAGGTGAAAGAAAGACCGCGAAAGGATTCGTGTAATATGTTTACAGTGAAACGCGGGTGTCGAGAAATCTGTTGTCCCAGTTAGACTTGCGTTTCCGCGGCCGCTGATTTGCATAAATATCGTGATTTATCTGGTGATTGCAGTTACAACTACATTTGGGTGAAATTGCTGTTGGGTTTTAATTAACGGCAATCGCTATGCACAGTGATAATCAATTTATTCTGGCTTGCTATTTGGACGAAGCAATAAATGAAACTTATAGCAGATAAACTGAGTAGGTTTATACTACACAGTACATTTTCTGATTGCAATTAAATTTCCACAGTAATTTACTTCCATTTATTTTAGGTATATTATGTATACGTATAACAGTCTACGTAAGTACTCTAAATAACGAATCAATTTTTATTCGCTCAACTATTCATACAGCAACATCCATTTTTATCAGAATAAAATTTTGTTCATTATTTCTGGGCATTTTTCGTCATTTAGGTAAAATTTTGATATCCGTATACAACTTGGCATATAATATGTGTCTGCCATTGTAGAACATAGTTAAACGAGTTTGTGTAAGTATATATATACATAGCAACAAAAAGCTGGAAATAGTGAATATAACCGAAATTATTTAAGCTACAATTCAATAAATGTATAAAATTAATAATTTTATCAAAATAATTTTTCGATATTACTTAGAACCAATCTGATACCGGCATAGTTTTAATTCTACGGTATATTTTAAATAAATCCACAAACAACAAATAAAACATGTTCTCCTTCACTAAAGTATAAATTTCAAATAACAAACACATACAAAATTTGTATTAACACTATAAAATTATCTAAACGACATAAGAGAACTAAAGAAGCTCTTACATCAAAAAAACATTCAAACTGACCTCATACAATTAAAACAACAAATCTTAACACTAAAACTCCCAGGCGGGACCCATTCTTGATTCCTTATTTTTGCAATTATTAAATAGGTAACAGATAACTGAGAAATGATTGATGAAATTGGTTTAGCAACGCTCAAACTGAATTATAAATCAATTAAAATTTCAATAGATGCACTCGTAGAGTTTTTGTAGACAAATTTCAAAATGTCAATTTATATATTCGGTAGTTTCAGTGTTAAATAACCATTAATGCATAACTCAGCACAAACGCACGGAATAAACTCGTCTCCAACCAACCATATATCCACCGTCAACCAATACAATTCCATTCCTCGCTCTTACATCACTCGACCCAAACAACAACCGCGGCCCCGATCACCGAACCGGCGAATAATCGACAAGCGACAACCCGAAAATACAGACTGTTTCGTAATTGCAGCTCGTCCGGGCCATAACGTCCTGACATAACATGTCCCGGACGCATCCCTCTCGAGCGTATCCCACTTCCGTCGTAATTTTCCGCGTAACGGCGTGTAAATCATCTCACCGGTCGGACACATTAAAAGTGCGCTCGCCTCCCAGAATTTCAATTATGATCTTGAACTATAAAGTCATTGCTGAATTATTGCCAGCGCGCCAATAACGACGGCTCCGCGAGCCAGCCCTGATCCGGCACCTAGAATTAATTTCTCTAAAAGCGGCAATAATTCCTCCGTGAACCATAAGGTCGTGCCCGATCGGGCCAGCGTTGCCTTCACGGTAGGAGAGGGACGTTAAACGTCAACGTCAATGTTCCGCGGGCGTAAATAATCGTTATTGTTGAAGCTCGACCGGCAGCAGCCTCGTCCTCCTCTGTCTTTCTGTCCTCCCCCCATTTTCTCTCTCCTCTTCTCCCCCCTCTCTCTCATTCTCTTTCTCTCTTTCTCTCTCGCTCGCTCGGTTTATGCATCGTGCGTCTCATGGTTTCACGTCTCTCTTCGTCCGTGACCACCATCCCTCTCTCGCGCCGCTTTCCTCCCTTTCTTTCGCTCGCCGGGGCACAGACACAATGTCCATTCCTCCGCGCCGGCCTGGGCTCTTTCACTCTCGTCCTCCGTGCAAGTTGTGACTGGTGAGTCACAACGAGGTCCTGCTCGCGTCGGCGGAGGTGGCTGTTGGCCCCGCGATTTATAGATCATGGCGAATCGCCGAACGGAGACGGCGGAAGAAGAGCCGGTGGACTTCCAGCGAAGGTCCGCATCAACATCCCGTCCGAGGGATCGGAATAATACCGAATCGATACTGCCCGATTTCTGCCAAGCGAGTTATGGCGCTGCGAGGAATGCTATCGGATGCACGGGCGATACGGATGTTGAGGGAAAATCGTTTTTGGATGGACGTGGGTGGAGGTGTCGGGGGTTTTCGAGCTGTAAGGAGCTCTTTGACTGTAGGGTGAGGGAATGTTGTTGGTTCTTGTTGCACTTTGGGTGTGTACGATCGATGGTACAGTGGGATCCCCCATAACGCAGTTAGAAAATTGTTGAAGAATGTTTGTAGGAGACTGTTCATGAGAAAGTTATGCAAGCAGAGGAGGAAGTTGGATTAGCATTCAAAAGGGGAACTTAACGCGATGTAATGAGGAATTTTTTAATCGAGTTATATGGGGTTCTACTGTTATCAATCGGAAAGTTTGCTTTAACTGTATTTGAGTTTTGTATGAGAAATATTGAAGACACGAAAGTAGATTATGGAGATTATCGTACAAAGATTATATATATGTAAGGAGTTCTTTGGTTGTAGGGTGAATGAATGATGTTGGTTCTTATTGCACTTTGTGTAAGATTGATGGTACAGTGGGATCCCCCATAACGCAGTTAGAAAATTGTTGAAGAAGGTTTGAGGGAGATTGTTCATGAGAAAACGCATGCAGAGGAAGAAGTTGGAGTAATATTCAAAACAGTAATTTAACATTAAATGTACCAGCAGTTTATATACAACTATTTCCACTCTAATCAGCTAAATAATTAGTTATAAAATAAAAGTAAATGAATTGAACGAGCACCTTTTTTAGTGGAAACTTAAACAAAAGGAAAGGAAAATACTGATAAACTGATTAATCGAACAATCTAAGAATTGATAGAAAGTTAAGTGGACGAAATAAAATACAAAATTTTTAATTAAATTTTAAAACCGGTCGCGGTACGTTTATCGTTAACGTGATGTAATGTGGAATTTTTTAGTCGAGTTATACGGAGTTCTACTGTTATCAATCGGAAAGTTTACTAGAAGCTTAGTAGAAGAGAATTTTATATGTTGATATTATAATTTAAGTTGATATTATAATTCAAATGTATCTATAAAAGGGAACGAAATTTTTTGTGTGTACCTAAGATTTGTAAGTACATAGCAAGAATCGTTACATTTCATTTTATACCTATCCAATCACATTAAGCTATTTTAAATATTTCCTGTTAAAATTTACTTAACGTTAATTTTCTCTTCAAAGTAGTCTTTAACAGAGCTTTCAATTTGAATTTATTCCGATGTGTTTTACACTTAACATTAACTGAAGGTATATGGTCCATTGCAAAATTATGAGGATTGTAATGAGAGTATAGTTTATTCTGTTAGACAATACTTGTTTAACCCATATCTGTACTAGTACTTTATTTTACTTTCTCTAACTTTTCTGTCTGCTTTTACCCTACAGCTTTAATACTAAAACTACCGTACCCATCAAAACGACAGTCTAAAATTTTCTTATTCCTCAACTTCCAATGAGACATAAAGACACTATTTGGAACGAACTAATGAGAAAACATACGCCAATTAAGAAACAAAGCTATTTTATATAAATATTTCACATATTGATGCATTAAAGAAAACTTAATATTATATATAACACTTTGTAATTTTATTATATAAAATTAAATGGTGACTGATAGTGCAAAGGGTTAATATATCAAAAATATTCGATATCCGAAATTATTTAAAAAATGAATAGTTTCACTTAAACATTCCAACAAACATCCAAAAGAATCAAAAAGGAAAAAACCTGTTGCAATCTTTCCAAGGATCACATATCAACTCCAACAAATGCTCAGCTCTAACTCTATCTCCACCTCGTCCATGGAAAAATCGAGCCACAAAAAGAAGTTTCGCATCAAGCACCATCGCAAGAACTTTCTACGAAAGTAATCAAAATCAACAAACACCGCTCGAGTATGTATCCCGGCAATTCATCCTAACAGCATCAGATATCATCATTAGCTACCAGGATACCCGTTACGCTCAAGAAAAATCCTCTGCTGCAGGTGGTCTACGAGTATCGACCTTACCGTTGAACTGTGCTAAAGGCGCCACGAGCCGGGGAATCATCTCCAGAAGTCGATGGGAACCGTGGTGGCTCAGTCTTCACATATTGTGCCAACAATTAGGTGAAAGGCGCTCCCACAGATCCTAGAAGCGGCAGCTCGCGGTGCAGCGAAAGAAAGAACGAGTAAGGGGACTCGAACGGCGCGGTGCGGTGGGGGAATAGGATCGTTTAATATACTTACCGGGCGACCAACCGACCTACCTACCTACCAACCTACCGGCTGGCAATGTAGTCATTTACTGCGTCGTGTACAGAGAGCAGGCCCGACAGAGACAGAGATGCGGCCGAGCAAAACATACCTCGTGTTCGCCCAAGGGGGACTAATCTAGCTGGTAGTTTGACGTGGCGATGATGCGGTAGTAACCTTTAGGTTACTTCTCCTTCTGGCACCGTCGGAGGTGATATCCGCACCCACGGCCGCCAATACGTTCACCTTCCAACGATTGACCTGGATCCTCTCGCGATTCGCACCTCCGTTTGGCCATTAAACTCGTCCGAGTCCGTTTTAATTCGAGTCCGGCTTTGTTCGACGATTGATGGTCCGTGGATAGCGATCGCATTGGTTTGTTTGAAACGCTCGGGACCAGGGTTTATTTATACCGGCCGTGGACGAGTATACTCGTCACGAGGAAATGGTGATATTTTGTGGTATGACGGGAATAGTCATTGTGGAGGAATGGTGATTTTTTTCGTTGTAATGGTAATCTTTTATATTGTGACGAGTATACTCGTCATGTAGACATGGCAATGAAGAAAATGGTAATCTTTTGCGTTTTGACCAGTGTTATGCGTAGACAGTAGTTACTGTTTGCTTTTGATATTAAAATTTCAGTGAAAATTAAAATACAATTGTTAATTTCAAGAATTTAAAAATATTTTGAGCCATGGCGAAATCAAATGAAAGAATGTACATATATATATATGACTACAGTTTCTATGAAAAGACTATATATAATATACAATTTGAGTACGCACTTTTAGAAGAGGGCACACTGCAAATTGGTTAAAGGGTAGTTTCCACGAGCTAGCATTTTTTTTTATTGGTAAGTGAGAAATTATCATTGCAGACAAATTAATAGGAGTTTCGATTTGTGCACTCATTTAATTTTTACATTATTTAAAAGCAATCATATCTGCAAAGCTAGATATTGTATAACACACCTGTGTAATGAGCTTCGAATTAATTATGCTATGCTTCTCAATTTATCTATATATTGAAATATTATTAAAAGAATAAAAACACGTAGACCAGTAACAAGTGTTTTATAATGTTCAGGATGTAATTAACTCGAAGTGGTTTGAACAAACGAAATCATGCTAAGAATAAGAAAATGATTGGGTTAAACAGACTTCAAGAAGGCAGTAGGATTTACATTGAATTGAATACCATAGTGAATGACTTTTGATCTTCGATAATGAAAATCATTTTCGTTAATATACAGGTTTCCTGGCATTTTCCTAATTTGTACATGCCACAAATACATAAAAATCTACAGTCAATCAACCACTATGGTAAATTTGATCTCTGTTTCCATTTCATGAATTAAATTACATTTTAATGACGTGGGAATTTGTGAACGTCGATTTGACAGTCAACGTGTTATCAATAGAAAAGCCAACCTAATCTGAAAAGTAGATTAGAATTTTGGTAAAACCTCTCACTTGCAACCATGCCATCATCGCCAATAAGTTATTTACTTCATTCAGCTAACAGCAAAGCCGAGATAAAACCTTAAAAAAGTCTCACGAGAAGTACCAAACACTGAAATTGATTTATTTCCAATATCTCTAAAAAGTTACTAAATTATATTTATCGAATCAACAATATTAAAGATATATTACGCACTATACTCAAAACTGTATTAATAAACCTACAAGAACATAAACCTGATACACTCATTTCTGATAACATTAAAACGCAAATGCGACCATTACCTGAACGATAACATTCAATAAAACTGTCCGACACAACACGAAATGAATTTTACAGATTTATCTACCAAGGAAACACAAGTGAACCAGTTCTGCAAGCGTGAAATTTCAAGACATCCCGAGTGCAATTGAAACAGGCACGTTTCCCATTAAAATCTTTCACCAAGTGATAAAGCTCAATAATAATTCCCACCGGAACATAATACAAGCCATCGATTAAATTAATTAATTATGCAAATGTAACCTTTCGGGTCTTCTTGCTCTAGAATGATATCTGAAGTGATATCTGCTGGATCCACACCCAGCTCGGTTTCCTTTTCCATTACCTCTGCACCGAGGATCGTTTCTTGGTTTGCAGGTTGATTTAGCTATTAACTCCACTTAACGAGGCACTGCTACCAGGCTCGTTATTAATAGCACGTTCTCACGCGAATTAACTTCGCTAACCTCTGAGACCGATCCCGATGTTTGCGGTCTTTTTAATTGACACGAACTCTTTCCACGATTGCCCAACGGATGCAGAAAATTACTAGGAGGAGAAAAAAAGAATCTCTTCGACTGTTTCGCTCGGCACCGTCGGCCTTCGGTTCTAGCTTAATTAGTTGATGTAAATGCGCATGCTTGATTTATGTGATTCAGTTTACAAGCTTCGGTGCTCGGCCAGTTTTCTGAGGGAGATCTTTTTACCCGAGTCTGTGGATCTTTTAACGTCTACGCCTGCTCAACGATTGATCAGCTGCCGGATGTTTATGCCCTTGTTACATGCACGCGAATTTGGAAATCGCAGTAACATGGAAAGTTTAAGCGGATATCATAAATCTTATTTAAGATCCATGAGAGGAGAATTGGAAAACGAAATTAGGAGATAGGGGAAAACAAGTTATAAAATAAAATTAGGCAATAAAATAAATATTTTAAGTGTGAATGATACGTTTTATTTAATATTTATGTTGGTAAAACCAGGAATGCGCTTATTTTTGTCTGTAATGGTAAAGTATGGTAATTAGACTATAAGTTCATCCGAATTTATAGTTTTTCATTCTTTCCTTGTTCCTCTATTGATGTTTATTTATTTGATCCAAGAGGATTCTTGGTTTCTGAATTCCTTGGAGCTAAAGTAAAATCTACACACTCTTAATAAATAAATATATAAATATGTAAAATTATTAACTTCATTTTCTTTTCTTTTTGGCTAAGATTTAAACAAAATTTTCTCAGATTTGTGTGTCTATTACTTTTCCTATAGTCTTCGAAGCAGTGTTGACAATGAAATACAAAAAGATAATATCATCAAAAATATAAAATAAGACAAGTGTGTTACATTAAAAATATTACTGGTACGTTAATTGTGTTACACAAGTTAAAGTAATGTAGCAAATATTATCATAGTCATGTGACTTCTTTTCTCCTAAAATTATTTATAGATACATATTATAAGTCTCTTTGAATTCTAATTCAAATGTATTGTCTTACGTTAGAATAGTTTGATTGAAAACGAATTTGTTTTATTAATGACACTATAAACTTCCTATTATATCGCAAATATTTAATCAATTTCTACTCGGCACGTTACCTTTCCCATGCTCCCTTAATAGTGGATCGTTTTTCTATGAATCGTGGGCGTAGCGATTAATTTCATAGATCAAGTCGATTAATTTGTTTGTCAAGGTACAGCTACCAGTTGCTGTATTTGTGTATATAATCGCGCAGTTGTTATTAATAGGTGACTCAGACAAGGATTAATCATAAACGCACTTGTTGGTACATAGGTTGCGAGCATTTTTACGATTCTGTACGGCGTGGTAAGAAACTATTGCTGTTGCTTTCGCAACAGAGGCTTTACAGTTAGTCACAAAAGTAATTCCATAAAGCTTCATGTTAACTTTCTAATTAAGAATTATAAACAGGCACAGGTGTCAAAATTGATTTTGCAAATACTGGTGTCGTAAATCATATGTACTTTACAAGAACTATTTCTGTGATCAGAAACATTAAATTTAATATATCATTTATAATCTAATTGGAGTTCAAAGTACTTGTAGCTTTCCTAAAAATGAATATATGAATCGTAAATACAGCGGAAATTGAAATTATGCACGTTACGATATTATTCACATTTAATATTTCATTTGCGATTGTATGAAACATTCACGGACGTACAAATAAATTCTAAATTAAACTAAATAAAATGTAATACTGAATACGTCAAATTAAATTACAAATGATTAAATAATAATGTAATAATACAATTTATTGTATTCACATTTAGATGGGAATAAAATAGTTCAGTCCTAGATTTTTATTTTATTAAATTTAATAATTGTACAAGTATCCAGTGCTCTTAATATTTAATATTATTTTAATATTAATCTAGTATTTAGTATTTACTTACTGATACTTGTACCTACGGTTTATTTACTAATTACAGTTTCCTCCTAAATATAATTTATAACACTATACAATTAAATATTGTCCAATTTATATTTATCCATGAAACCAATAAAACAAAGAATTACCTACAGTTTGCATACACTACTAAAATATGAAAATTCAAATAGAAGAAGCTCACCAAAAAACATTTCCTGCTACTTACTACCACGTTGCAATCAATATCGCAGTAATTATATTTACGTATACTTTCCCACCTCAACCCGTTTCCGCGTCAAATGATTCAGCCTCTAATAGCTTTACTTCAAGAATATTAATAGCTTTCCGCCACTATCAATATCATAGAAACGAAGCATTAATCAAACCGAGACACACAGACGACAATTATTACTTTCCATAATTGTATTTCGTACGATTGTGTAACCGAGTTCGACGTAAATAACATTACTGTCGCGCAACATTCACCGGTCACCGGTAACGTCACAATCAAATTCTATTCGCCATTTAACAATACAACTACCGTACCAGTCAAAATCACTGGCTGCGGTTTTCTTGTTTCGCAATGATTGATATCTTAACACATCGCGTGCCGGTTAATTTTCAGAAAACTGAATTATGCGGACGACGATTTTCAGTGAGATCAACTTATATCACTGTGTACAGAAAAATTCAAATATTATATTGTTATGTGATATGAGTCACATAGAAGCAAATGCGGTTAAGTCGATTTTTCTATATTTTCTGATTCTTGTAAATTGTAATGGAATAAATAACATTCTTTTTAGTTATTAAAGGATTTGCTCATTTCTACGTTTTCTCTAGAAAAAGTCCTTCTATTTATAGCTTCTGAATATGTTGTACAATAATTTCAGAAGCCAAAACATTAATTTTCTCAATTTCTGTTTTCTGGAGTTAAATTGGCTTTCGAGCGACTTATATTTTAAATATATATAATCAGTTCGAATCAAATTCAATACTTTTTTAAATGCTGTGATAATTAGTAAAGCTACATAGTCAAATGTCTTTATATAGAAACGAGATTTCTCGTTACCAGTATGCAATGCGTTAACACTAAAACTACTAAGCAATTAGAGTAACTTATTTCTAATTTCTTATAAAAATTAGAACAATACATTTTACGTGATCCGAAGAGTCTCCTAGTCTTGTATCCGTACAAATACAGAAATTTAATTAAAAACCTCTCGCAGGAACACCTTCATGTTGTAAATATTTGCAAAATAAGAATTCTGAAGTCAATTTGACTCACTGAGTAGTTTTATTGTTAAAATCGTCAAATATTCGAAACGATCTTGAAAAGAAATACTTTCACTTGAATTCTACAACAAATATCCATAGAAATTGAAAATAATCTATTGTTACAATTTTTATAGGGATTACACTATCAATCGTATTAAATGCTCGGCAGTTCTACTGTTAATTCGTAATGAATAAAATATCGTATTCCAGCTGATCTTTGTAATGAATTAAACCAGCAGCTGCCGTTGTAATTGTAATTGATAATTGATTATCCGCTATCCGTCGGATTATTATTATTATCATTATTACCGGAGTCATTAATAACGCGATTCACTCTTCGTTCGTGATTATTAATAACATCGGGAATATAACGGCAAACGTAACCAGCGTTCAACTATAGGGGTATTAATCTCCCTGTTAGCTTGACGTGACGATGATGCGGTAGTAACCTTTTAGTATTATACTTTGCCTTCTGGCAGTATTTAAGACGGTATCCTCCACACCCACGGTTACCTCTCTCTTTCCTCTCCCCTTCGGTAATCCTATTTGAATTTTTTCATCGATCCGTTTCTTCTTTCCCCCTTTTTCTTTTTCCTCCTCCTCCTCGGTGCGCCACGGCGAATACCATCCGCGATCCAAAAGTTATGTCCTTCTGGCAAGTTGAAAATCGAAGTTCGTTGCACCACGCTCCTTGGAAATACAGTTATCTAACGGAACGATGCGCGAGCAGAACGAGCATTGAGATGTTAATAATTTAATTTACCATATACAGAATGTCCAGCAATCTGTGAGATATGTGGGACCGACCCAACATTTGAAAACAATGAAAATAAATCATACGGATGCATATTCGATTTCACTGCGCTCGTAAGATGCGCAGGGTGGGTTGCGCGAACGGAATCGCGTGACCGCGGGGTTTGTGGGTGTACGGACAAATTGTTTATTGCGTTTTGAAATTGTTGCGTGTGTTTGTGAATAGGTTTGTCCTGTGTGTTTGTTTAATTGTGTATTGCAAGTGAAACTGTACAGACTGAACACTTAAGTTTGACTGTTCTCTATTTGTTAGTGACGATGCGATTTGTACGTAATCAATTGATACATCAATTAACAAGTCAATTAACGAATCGATTGATAATATGTAAAAGGCAATTTCGGTGATTCACAAATGTTGCGATTGAATTCAATAGAATTCTGCAGTACAATGCAGTTGAATTGGATAATATGCTTGCGAATGCTGAAGTGAGAAGTCAAAAAGTCTTTGGAGTACAAAGGGTTAAACAGTTTTTATGGATATATATGTTCATGGTCTTGTTTCTGGGATTATTTATCCTAGATAGCGAATTCCTCTATTTTGTAATTTGATGTGTGATTAGTACATCTCATCAGAAATTCTTTTTAATAGACTAGTGTACACCCGGGAATATAATTTTTCTGAGGGGAATTGTATTAACACAAGAACTACTGTACTCGTCAAAATGACGGGTTTCAGTTCCCTTATTTTCTAATTATTGATATTTTAAAAGTATTCAATATCTGAAATGATTTTGAAAGTAAATAATTTCACTGAAATACTACATCAGATGTCTGAATAAATCGAAAATAAATAAATAATTAATAGATTACCCAATGAATGCTCGGTTGTACTAGCATTAAACTAAAGGCAAAATAAAAATCCCGTTGAATTAGAAATTTTAATTAACTAACGAAAAGGATATAGCATGGAAAAGGTCGTTCGTTAACCCTTTCACCTACAATATCGCGTCAGACTCGTGACGAAAATTTCAAACTGAATTCGAGAAATCTAAGTGTTATTTATTTTTTCTAAACAGGAATTAAATATTACTTTTCTATTATTAGTCATTACCCTTTGAAGTAAACATAAACATAGAGTAAGCATAAAACCGTGCGTTCTCCTAATAAATTATTCACGATAAGGTAGTTGCGTCGATCACAGCTAAGAAATACATCATAGGGCAACGTGTTAAACGATGCACAATTCTTAATTACAATTCCATCCTACTAATCACATCATCCTCACCTCTCCCGTCAGCCAACCAAAAAGAAAAATCCCACTTCACGTGCAAAGCACCAACGAACGAACCATTAGAAACACCAAGATTCCACGAACAAATCGAAACCGATACACAACGCGAGATATCATCGGTAAAAGAAAGAAAACGCAAACAGTCGTTGCAACATTAAATCCCCGTGAGAATACATTTCGTGGTCATCCATACCTAGGCATACGTACACAGGCGTCTACCCAGAGCACAATGTAAACGGGACACGTGCGCGTAATTCATGCATTGTCGATCGAATAAATCCTGAAAGTTGCCGCTCGCGCGAATGGATTTCCCACAATTCATCGTGCCCGTACCAAATCCTACGCACCGCGGCTGAGAGATTAATAAAGCAATTATCCGCGCGACTAATTGCTGAAACGCGCGATAAACCCGGCGAGATTACATCGTCCACCGATAATTACGGCGAATGGATTTCAGTTCGATAGGATCTCGGACACGTAATACGATTACTCACGTAGCCACCGCGGTGTTTGCGAAGAAGACAAATAGAAAGTACTCGTCAGTTTTTACTCGACGCTCCGCGCTTTCGTCCTTCTTCAGCCCGGACGTGCGCGCGCGAGCGCGATCGCAAGCGTCCTGCCCCGTTTCCCTCTTCTTCGACGCACCGATGATACCACGGCAATAACCTTTAGAGCAGTTAAGCGTTCACCTTTTGCTACTACAAAACGACGTTCGCTTTCTCACGTAACCTGTCTTTCTTCCCTGATCTCTTCGCAATATTGACGTTCGCGCTGTCCCGCGCCGTTTATATTTAATAACCGCCGTGTTACACGGTTAACCGCGGTACTGTGCGCAATGCAATGGCCTCGGATATATTCTATTAACCCTTTCGTTCCCACTGTAAACATACGGCTGTACGGATGTAGGTCTTGGAGATTCGAAACGCGAATTTCGGCTGTTGCGTCGTCAAATGAGCCGCTCACTGGCTAAATCGATTAAATCTTTGAATCTTTTAAGGTTTTATAACTTTTTGAAGTTTCTAAAGTTCGATTACTGAAGCGCTTCATTGGCTCTTAACTTTTTGTATTTAATATGAATTTCGTTGTGACTGGGTTTGGTACCAACAGTCTTTCGGTCATGGGCAAATTGCAATAATAATGAAAGTTACTGTTTTATGTATTTTACATATTTGATAGATTGAAACTGTGCCAGTATTAATCGAGTAAAATGCATTTTCAAATAATTTTATTTCAATTATTTAAGTCTTGGTAATCACGAATGGCAAGAAAATAGAAATGGTTCTTATTTCTTTCCAAATGTACAAATCTCTTCAAGAATTATATGTTTATCGTATTGCACGAAAGAAAATTAAAGGAAATTTTTCTGAGAATTGTTAAACGATTATAAAACGAAAGGACACTGAATTTATGTTAATAGTGAAATAAAATAATCTTAAAAAATATAATTAAATTAGATTGATCTCTTTTTGTAAAAAGTACAAATTCGTTTTGAATGGAATTAAATAATACCGATCTATGTATCGATCCTCAACTGGTAATGTTACCATCGATCACCTATTTCCCACTGAACCGCGGACCTCTGTTCGATCGTATTGATGAAAATCGGTTAGGTAACGCGCGAAAGGCTAACGGCGAAAGTTGATCGAGTTAGAAATATTGAAACGATTCCGTAGATACGCGTAACGCGCCGGTATTGTGCGAATTTGTATGACGCGAAGGTAAAGTCTAGCCTAACGACCGATATTAGGTGTCAGAATGTAACATAAGTATGCCGCTTTACATTCAGAACTATGAGAAACATGTCCGCGGCGTGGTTCTTATTGGTCATATTTCTCGTAGTTTATTAAAATTACATTATAGTTAAGTAATGGATTTTTTTGTCTGCTTACGGTAATATTTTGTTTCCTTCACTATTGCGGAGCAGCGTTAAACGAGACTGGTTTTTTATTGCAAAACATCTTTATCTGGCGTGAATCCTTTCACAGGATTTTATTTTTCTAGGCATCGATTTTCGCAGGAAATTTATTACTTTTGTTTATTCGCTTATTCTTGAGAAATCGATGTGAACTGTTGTAATACGAATCGGTGCTTTTGTGAAGTTTCGTTTTAACTTTCGAAGCTTTATCCTTATTTTATTATTCTAAGTTACGTACATGATAATCGTTTAATATCATTAATTGTAATAGAGAATTTTGAAATTAGATTAAATCGTTTGACATTGGTGGCTTGAAAACAATTATAATGTACAAAATGGCGGATGTTGAATAAAAATGTTTAATAACGTGAATAATTTGACAATAGTGTAATACGAAAATTGCGATGCCAAATAATTAACAATTCTTCCTTCTCATCTTTGCTACAAAATCGTATGTATTACCTAAAATGGAAATTTTTAAATAAATTTGTATGTTCGCATAGATCCAAAACTAGGCGACTCTTCGAATCCAAGGAACACGTTCTAATTTTTATAAAAATTTAAGGAATAGCCACATTAATAGCTCGATAGTCTCAGCGTTAACTCTTTGCATTCGATTTATTTTCAATATTGTTGCAAACTCGCATTTATTTCTAGGGGAATGAATTAAAGTAATTTACAGCGGCAGAATTCAACGTTTTATATTTATTTCATTCATTATTATTATAACAAGATTTAATTTTCATAATCGTATAAAATGTGGTGCTTTTTAACCGTTAAAGTGCCAAGCGGCGCGTTCGTGTTTCACCGTTATATTACCTAAACGTGCCAGCCTATCGGTTCGTAGGATTAAATTAAATTTATTTATCTGTTTCCTATTTTACTATTTATTTTCAGTTGTTTCATCAACTACTTAGAACTAGAAAAATGGCTCGATCGTACCATTTAGAATTCTTTTACTTAAAAATAGAAAAGCACAATTCAGTTTCTCAGCTGAAACGAAAGACGCGCGATCGTGCCACTATCGGACCTATACGAAAAATGGCACTTAAACGGTTAAAGTACCATAAATAACGTATAACAAATATATATTATCATCTCGAGCATGACATACCAGTGCAAAGAGTTAAAATCCCCAACCAGATGAGCCAGCACGACCTAGAACCGATGTCATCGGTACCGCAGAACGTCGCAGCAGAGGCAAGGTCAGAGGCGTTGCAGTTTCCGCGTCCGAAGAAACTGCCGTTTCTTGCTGAGTGAAAGCGGCCCGTGGCATTGGCGCTATTATAGTAGCGATTGCCGAGTCGTTTTTCGCCGACCTTTCCCCCCAAAAAAGATGCCGGCTACAACGCCGCCGCTGCAGCCGCAGCCGGCGTCCACGAAGTTCACTTTCCGCCCGCGGAGGTGAGAGTTCCATGGGAAGCTCCTGCCCGCTACCACACCGCTTCGCACATGCCCATAACTTGTTCTTAAGTATGTGGAAACGCTCTCGCGGCGCGCGGGCGAGAGAGTTCTCCGTGGTCGCGAATTAGCGGTTACGCGGAATCGTCCAAGATTAAGGGAATACTGATGGACGGTCGCTAATGCGACGTTATTGGCCGTTACGCATGTGCAACGGGCCGCGACGCGCGACCTTAGCGCGACGCGACGCACCGGACGTTTTCCGTGTGCCGTGTTTAATCTCGTCGAATTGACAGCCGCGGTAACGAATGATTGATGGCACGCCGCTAATGCGTTTCATTGACGCCCGCTCATTGTTCGACGGTGATTTGTTGCCGGGTACTTCGAAAGAATCTCCCCTTTTCAGGGGAAAGAAATCCGGTAGGAGCCCCATTCATCTTGGTAACGGGCCGGTTAGCAGAGTATTCGAAAGTCGGGATCTGCTTTCTTGCGGTACGCACTACCGGTTGTAGTTGGAGGCTGGTTTGCGGCGGACTTTGCTGTTAGACGAATTTTTTAGCTGCGGGATGATGGTGTAATGACGGTTCTGGAAATGTGGGAACTGTTTTTTGGGGGACTTCAGAAAGGTTGAGTTATTTATGGATTTTTGGAGACTGTTGTTGGGATAAGAAGTGAGATGTAGAAGTTCGATGAGTTACAGAGTTGAATGGTACGATGGATATTCGACTCTGCTGAGGCTAAAGAAATAAAATTGTATAATTATTTTTAATCCTTTATTATATAATTATATTTTAATTACACTTAATCGTTTACTTTATAATTATATTGTAATTTTTCAATAGTGATTCAATCAGAACGATCAAAAATATCCGTTATAATACATATTATACGTAAATTATAATGCTTTCGATGAAATTATGTAGATTTCTGAATTGCACGTTTCTTTTAAACTGTTTTGTGCATTGCGACAATTTATAAATGAATTTTAGGAATCAGAGAATTAGTAGGAAAGTGTATTTTCAAAAGCAGGATAACCATAAGTGGGGGAATTTTGTACAAAAAAGAAATGTCGTTTACAACATCGAAAGTTCCCTCGTATAAAGATTTCATTGTTCACGCCATTATTCGCCTGAGCTCATTATTATATAAGTACTCCATATAATTATTGTTCAGTTATATAATAATACACTTCCTTAATTAAATTATGTTAACTCGACACAAACCGGAGCATATAATAATCTCAGTTACTTCGAAAGTATACAAGCAAGTTTACAACGTTACAATTACTTTTAATTAACTTGTGAATATATACGACCGTGTTTTCATCAACGCTTATAACATCAAAAGTAAAAGAATACTTATCCTATACATTTATTAAATTGTTTAACGAACAAAAACAATTTCGCGATATACGAGTGCAATTAATACATTAGAAAGTATAGAAATTTATATTTTCGTAAGCAAACCTACATTAAATGAAATTAAATTGAGTAATATTTTCATTATGAATGGCCCGAGAAAATTCCAAGTAATACAAACGCGTCTTAAACGTTATTGATGCTAATATTATATTAATTGCCTGAAGACTTTCGCGTGCCATAAGCGCACGAAGTTTCACAGTTCAGTAATTAGTTCTATTTATATCGCCGAGTGAAAAGAGACTGGCACTGTTATTAAGAAGCCAACGTCGCCACAGGGAACAATGAAAATGGATTTATAAATCCAGGAAAGACATCAAAAAGGAGGAGCACTGCTCTCGTCTCGGAAAGCACATCAACGGGTTGTATTCAATCACCGTGACATTCAGCTCACGACTTTTGCCCCAGGAGGTGAGAGCAGCTTCCAGTAGAAGCATGGAGTCTACAGGACGCTCCGTCTGCAATCTTGTTCGTCCATGCCGTGTACTCCTGAAGGCTTAAAGCTTGTTGCACAATTGCAAAATTCTGCACGAGCCGCGGATACTGGAAAAATTGCCATCTCGGTTCTCGGTGAAAGCGGTACATACACGATGACTTTACAATGTTTCGGGATAACTGTAGCCTCGATACGTAGCGCAAGTTTGAACAGGGCACTTAAGATAGGTATTGTATTGTAGTAACAAATGTAATGTAGTACAGGTGAATGTAGCATTTCGAACAGTGTTATTCGAACACTGAGGTGAGGCAACATATAAAGATTGTGGGACAATAAATTTAGTTTTCGTGTAATTGGAGGTTTGATAGATGACATAAGTGTGAAAAGTGTTATTTGAATATTAATAGTAAATAGAGGATGTTATCTTTTATTATGATAAAGTGAATGTATGTTATATATCGTTTTATCTCTGTATTGGATAAAAAGAATGTAAGATACTGGAGAATATTAATAATTTAAAAAATTGTTTAAATATGTCGTGAATTCATGTTTATAAATTATGTTTGATCATTTTGTATATTTTGCTATGACACTTCGTAAGAATATATTTTCGTTCTTCTGATTAAATTTACACGACATTCTTCCATTTGTTTGTCAATGTTTAGAACTTAGAGGTTCTAATTTTGTAGACCTTTAATTGCACTGTAATTGACGTTTATATGAACCCAGACCTAACTCAGACGTGTATAATGAAAAACTCATTAACCTTTAGCGAAAGTGATGACTTGTACAAGATCGTTGTTCCAGCTGTTCTTTGATCCATAAGATCAAATGAAAAGAATGACAATCATCTCTCTAAAAGCTGTGCCACTGACATTTTACCTTCGAACGTGTAGAAATAGAAATTTGCTATGAGCAAAAATATTAAAAAAATTAAATTATGTTTTATTTTACTGTGATCACTGTACTGAATACAGCAAACATTAAAAAGGGAGACTAATTTCAGTTGCGCCTAGGTTTGATCGTTACCAGTCATTAATTAAGTACTAATTACCTGAAATATAATTATATAATAGGATTTCCTCATTTTCATAAAAATGATAAATAAATCCACGTCTAATTAGTCAATATCTTCTTATAAAATGAAGTTTCATCAAATTAATAATATCCATAAGTTATCAAATTGATTCACATGCACAACAACTGAAAAACAGATTTCTCTATTCTTATAGAAATATAAAATAAATCAACCATTCAATTACAAATTTTACTTTCTTCAAATCGGTAATATTCACAAATTACCAAGATGATCCACACGTTCAAAACCATAGAAAATGGCACCAGTGTACAAAGTGTCGAAAGAAAACAATGTCCTGTCTATGGCAAACATCCAAAAATCCGTAACAAGTAGAATGACAAGTAAAACGAAGACATTCGAGGCGCAAACCGGCGAAGATTCGCTTCAAACGGCGACGTGCTAACACCCAAGTTCATTTAAAATAATTTTTGATTCTGAATTCCCAGCCGCGGTGTATTTAAAACGAGTTTCCGGCGAGTCATTCCCGGGTACCGCTTCGAAATGGTCGTCATTCGGATCGTAACGAGCCGGAATGCGAACGATCCACGAAGGAACGAGGATAAGGAGAGTATTCGTGATCGAGGCAGGCCTCCCGCAGGCGCAAAATAGCTGAGTGTTTGCACGAAATTATCATTCCTGTCACAATACGTCGTTCAACGAGGAACGGTACATTTTGACTCAATTAGCTCCGCTCGATACGAAAAACGAGACGTATCGCCTCGGACCGGAAGACGTATACGAAGAAAGGTATTAGCAAACATTGAATTAGGTACGCAGACTCTCTTCCTGGTACGAGGTGAGAGTAAAAGCCAATTTTTTTTAGGCACGTATCGTTAATGACGTTCTGTGTTGAAGTTATGCCGTATGAAATATTCTAAAATATAAGGAAACGATCGTGACATACTTACTTAATAAGGAAAAAAGGAACACAGCATTTTTATTGTGAATTTTGGTCGTTTGTTTTTTGTATTACAATTGTAAATTTGAAAATATCCATATGAAATTGTTCAGTGTATTTTCCTTCTCTTATTCATAAAGAAAATAGAAATAAACATTTGTCCCAAAAATACATTAATTATGATTTATGTATAATTAATTACATATGAATATTTTTTGTATCAATCAGTGATTGTATATAAACAATTATTCTAAGTTACTTTATCTGGGTAATACATTTTGAAACTGTGTATAGTAATTGCAAAAATTTATAATCAAAGATAAAAATGAGAATCGTTGAAGGAAAGTATAAAATGGACTCTCTGATGTATGTTTGTAAACAGCTTTAGTGAGGAAGTAAGCAACTAAATAGTGATAAGATTAAGTCGGAAACAAGTTCCAACTCGACTCTCTCAATATTTTAAAAATATTGAGATATGTAACTAATCATCCTGCGGAATGATAGTCGTTGAGTGTCAGATTAATTAAATAACAGGAAGGTACAAAAATCACAGGATTTTCCTCCGGATAATAATACTGTAATGAAATAAATATACAATAATTATACTTATTATATTTAATTGCAAGCAACGTCGAGGTAGCGAGAGAAATGAAGGAGTTATAATAAAAGGAATCAATAATTAGCCTTATCCTTATACGTATAAGTTTATGGTTCGTTTCTTCTACGTGCACAGGAAGAACATTTGATTTTTATAATAAATGTAAAATATTAAAATGTTTTTCCAAATACTTAAAGAATAAAAATCGATACTTATCATATAGTAATGTTCGTGAATTCATGCTATCCGACGTGTCAACGCAATAAAATAGTAAGATCTTATTAAGCTTAACGAAACTTACCTTATTTCGCATTTGGTCAATTTTACTAATGGTTAAATAAGTTTTTCTGAAAATGAGGAATTTTATTGACAACCACAATCTAGATTCACTTAAGTCTTTGCAGAATAAGGAATAAGAAATGCAATGTTATTACGTCATCTGAAGTATGCCATTAATATACATTAATTACTATTGCAGAGTATTACTTTTTCCGATTTAATTATCGTGATCATTATTATTATATAATTATGTTTTTCAAGCATTACTGTAACACCCATTCAATAACTCGTCATTGAACATTAAATCAAGTCATAAATAATTTCCAGTAGAAGTGGAAAAACGTACTACACCGAGTTTAAAAACAAAAGAAATAAATTAGTAATTTTATTGGCAGAATTGATTAATGTTTTAATTATTTCTATTCCTCATTCCGTTTAACAGTATTTTATTATAAGGAACAACTAACGGTTGGTGCAAGTTATTCTGCAATTTCTTTAGGTAGTTAACTCCTAATTACTTCGCCATTTAAAAGTTTCTAATCATTTTTAATAATTACATTTTATTTTGAAAGAAGACAGTAATTCATGAATATACTTCACTATTTCTCATCTTCAATAAGTTTATCAGATGCTTCCTCTAATTCTAAAAAAACACCACTTTGACGATCATCGCTCAACTACCATACATTTAACAGTCCTGTTAGTTAGTTACCATTCAGTAATTCAGTGATTCTGCTCTAGTTTATAATTTTGTTACGCAACAAAAATCATTTGTAACTCAACCGAATATTTTACAGAAGTAGAAACTATGTGATATGATGATAAGTAGTTTACCTACCGAACAGAAGCAAAGCATTGACGAAAGTCGTTGCTCAAAGAAATACACAAGGCAGCAACAGACGTAATACAAAATTCGATTAAATGTTTTAATCGAATACAAACGATAATATTAACACGAACCTTATTGGCATTGTTCCTGCCATAACCAGTCAAATGACTGGCTACAAAATAAAATTAACACGCTGAATGCCGCATGATTTTAAGTTGCAGAATATGCGAAATGAAAAAAATACAATATTATATTATTTAATTGAATTGCGTTGTTATTATCACAGGGATGGTATGGTTCGTAAATATAATTTACAATATAGGGCTGTTTTCAAATAATTATCGTTTAATTGAGTGAATTACAATAATTGAATTTGCGACCCCCATGGCATTCAACGCATTAAAACCAGTTAACCCGTTGCTCTAAGAACGTGGCACACTCGTGATGGAGATTTCAAATAAAACTTAACAAATATAAATATCACTTAATTCTTCCAAGTCCGAATTGAATATTATTCTTCTATTATTAATTGTAATGCTTCTAAGTAAACGTAGACATAGAGTAAGTTTAGAATTTTACTGTTTTTCTAATAAATTATGTACAATAAAATATATGGAGCGCAATTGAGAAAGACATCATAGGGTAAGGGGTTAAGCGATAAATTTCTTTTAGTCAAGACAAAAACGAAGGGAAAGACAATTGAAAAACTGATTAATCGAACAATCTCAATTGACATGAAATTAATTGAACAAAAGAAAACGCTGAATTTTCATGTCAAAGGTACGGTTAACGTTGAGAGCAGGACAAAACTTCTCAGAAAAATCAGCAGGAACCACGACGTCCGCAGCACATCCAAAAACGAAGAAAAAGTCCCGAAATCAAGCGACGAGAACGATTTAACTCAACATCCACGGAATCCTACCTGTGTCACGCAGAAGAAGAACAGTCGCAATTACCGAAGAAAGATGGTTTCACCGATCCAAACCGATGATATACCGCCAGCATCGAGTATCTCGAATAAATCTACGTGGCGCGCGCATGGAAAGCGTGTACGGGGCAGACGACGCCGGACGGAACGGGGTCGAAAAGTGAAAAGGGCTCGGCGCGACCACTAGTATACATCCAATTCGGTTTTTACACGATTTTGATCTGACACGAATTACACTGTTCTCTTTTTTACACGATCCTTTCGACTCGCCGTTAATTGGAAAAACATTTATATTCTTTTTACGTGATTCGAGTTAATACTTTCATCAGGCACGTCACTCGAATTGGGGTGACTTCATTTTTTTGTAAACTTGAAAATTAATTTTCTTGGCGACGCATCGAATGAACCGAATTTCATTGAATGTGTGAGATATAAGGACAGTGAAGCAATTGTTATGAAAAATCTGGTTCTTTAATTAAGAATTAATTCTTAAGTTTCATCATTTTATTTAAATTCTCACTTTATTAAGAGATCTGTTTCGAGTTCATAGGAGTTTCGATGAGTGAACAGCATGAGGTTCGATAGTCAACGTGTTAATTTAAATCACCTAAATTCTGATATGAATTTTCAGATAGTTCATTGAATTAGTTTACCAATTCCTTAGGTGTGCAACCAACGTCTATCTTCATATAGCTACAGTATATTTCTTCACACCAATCCTTTAGGATGTATAAGATGTAAGAAGGACAGTACAGTAATCACTACGAAGAATCTTGACTTTTCAATTTCTGCTTTATTAAGAAAACAGTTTCGAGTGCATAGCAATTTTAACGAGCATTTATTCGGCAGTCAACGAGTTAATTTAGATCACCAAAATTCTAACATGAATTTTCATGTAGTTTATTCCATCAGTTCACCGATTCCTCAGGTCTATGTTTCCAACACGAATCCTTTTCACACGGAACGCATCTATCGCGTGAAAACGGAATCGGCTGTAATTCAATTAAACTGGCCGCAGATCAACCGTTTCGTAGGAAATAAAGGGGACAATGCGGAGTGAGGATTGGGTGGAACACGGTCATCCGATAACTCTCGCTGGATCTGCGAACAGGGGAGAAAAGGATGGTGGGACGCGAGGGAGGTGGAATCGCACGGGACGCCGCGAAAATGTGCGCGCCGGTCGGGATGGAAGAAAGCGAGAGAGAAAAAACAGAAACAAAAACTAAAAACGAAAGAATTGAACGAAACAAAGAAACGGAAAAAAAGAAAGAGCAACAGAGCGCTTTACGACTTGGCAAAATTTATTGGTAGGCCGCGGCAGGGTGGGACGTCCCCACAAGTACATTGCGATTCCCCAAAAGCACACGGAGAGGTGTCACGCATGCCTCTCGTCTTATCTCTCTGTTCCAGAGGAAAGCAACAAAATCTCTCACCGGGCTGACCGTGCGCCTCAGTTCATTGTAAAGCTAGCAATATAGGCGTATATATATAGATACAAATATAATTATAATAATTATTATAATATAATATAATATAATATAATATAATATATAATATATAATATATAATAATATTATTAATAATAATAATAATAAAATAATAACATTATTATCACTCCTATTAATCGGTAAAACAGGATACAGCTCTAAAAATCGAGATGCCTATCGATAACTACGATGCACAGTGACTAAGGACTATTTTTTTTCGATAACGATCATAAAATAATTAATAATAATAATAATATTATTAATAATAATTAATAATAATAATAATAAAATAATAATACGTTCGTGATGATCGCATTGCCCGCAATATAATATTAAAAGACGCAGCGGTATGTAATTTAAGCTATATACAAAGCGCGATTGTAGGGTTCCTCTTGCTTCCTTTTCTCTTCCCATCGATACGGAGATACAGATTACACGGTAAGATCGAGGGGAACGTAATGTACACACGTGTAGACGAATATAAAGAGTTCTCTCCGTAACATCGCGCGATCCCATCGACCAATGATTGATCATTGTTGTCTGTCCTTCTCGAGGGCTCAATCATTGCTGCGTGGCGCTGCGAGATAGCGAAGAATGACAGCGAGACGCTAAGTGGGGTCTCGGGAGCGTGACATTACGGGGGGAACGCAGAAATTCGCTTCGATCCCAACATCGTCGCCGCAGACTTTCGACGCGCGTCCGGCTGATCGGCTTGATCTCGATCGCAGTCGAGACGCGTCAACCAGCGCGAGTCGAAAGTCGTTCGAACAATTACTTTTGCTTCTCATCCACGATACACGTCTATAAACGTCGTATAACGTGTGATCGCCGTTTAATTTACAACGAAGAGACTATAAAACTAGCCTGGCGAGAATTTCTCGATCGTGCGCCCGTGCGCTCAATCGCGCACGCGCGCGCTCCTGCAAACAAGAGAGACAACGAAAAATAATGTACAGCTCGAGGTCGGGTGCCGTGAATATATTAAAAAAATTTAATACAACGTGTGTGCCGCGCGTATCGCTCCTTTTTCTCTCCCTCTATGTCGTTCTCTCTCTCTCACACATACACACACACACACATACTCTTTCTCTCTCTTTCTCTCTCTCCCTCTCCCTTTTTCTCCCGGAAAGCGTGACGGAGTTTTTACAATATTGAGGACAATCGAATTCGTGGTTTGATCGGGACGGTTCGGCGACAGAACGAAAAATAGTTGTTTCGATCACTGCGGCGGGATCCGGTGCATTCGCTCGTGGAAATTGACAGAAGCTTTGATTTGGTTTAGACAAGTTCTAATGTGAATATTGCTCAACATCCAATTGTCTTAGGTGGTATGATACTTAGTTGATATTAGAAGTTTCATGATTTTACTTGATATTTTGTGCAATTTTTTTCATTATATTTACGTCAGTTATTTGGATCAGCTTGATTGCAACGTTAACATGTTTCTGAGGTGAGTTTTCAACATGTTTTGTTAGTTTTAGTAAAGAGTTTTGATGTAGTTATGAATATTCGGGAATACAATAATATATTAACTTTAAATTTAGTACAATAGGCACATAAATTATGTAAGAGAATCAACGTTATGAAATTTAATCTGCTGCAAACTTATTGAATATCTTATAGAGACACCTAATCTTGTAACTCCTACAAGTTCGTTGCAATAAACTGACCAAATATTATGGTCCTCTTATTTTGCTCAAAATAGTGAAATTATCTTGTACTTTACTACTTTCGATGTATAAAACTAGTCTCATTGTAAAAATCTCGAAATATTTTGTGTAACGATACGAAATAAAGTGTTAGGCTGTCGAGTCACATATTCACGCACACTTGTTGCTGAATTCGAGAAAAATGATATTTGTAATTGTTTGACAAAATGAGATCACATTTTGTTGACCGGTGATACGAAAATCTAATTTCGTCGAACTAAGGTATTTTAGTAATATTTAATTTTTTAATCAAGAATAGTTTCGATAACGAAACTAAATTTTATTAGTATTCAAGCAACAAGTAAAGTTAGAAGTTTTAAAAACATGTTCACGTACTTATAAGCGATCAATTTGATAATAAAACCTGTGGTCGGTGAAATCACATGTTCACAAAATTTACGTTTGTACCTTAGTTTCAATCCGTACGGTAGAATTTACAAAATCCATTTCAAATATTAGATATATAACGTTTAAATCGCAAAAGTGGAAAAAAATTTTGCATTAAAAATGTGACTTAGACATTTTGTCTTACAAGTGCAGATACAGAATGCTTCAATAAGAGTGACAGATTTTTAAACAGATTTCGTTTATGTCATCAGTAACTTCTGACAAACTATCATAGAGTAATTTCTATAAAAATTCTCCTTTTTCCAAATTTTAATTTACAAAATTAACAATCTACATTGTAAATATGTTAACAGCACAACACGTAAATAAATTTTAAAGTTCTAATCTATATGCCAAAAATCAGTCAACTAAACCAGAAATTAACATTCTTAAAGTGTAAGTAATCTATAACTCGAATTGCAAACAGTTGCACTCAGATTATATCATTCTTACAGAAACATTCTATATAGAAAACTCTCCGTAAACACTTAACTGCTTAGCTTGGAATAACATCCTCGAAATAACGTACCAATAGAAATCTCATACCAAAACTTGACTTCCACTAATTCCTTCACTTCAACAATACCAATAAACATTTCCTTTTACCATACACGATACAACCATATCCTGTAACAACAAAATATTCATCACCCCATGAAAAACCTCTTAACCACCTCAAAATCAGACTCTTCTATCCATCAAGTTCCAAGCAAAGCGTCCAAATCCAAACAGTCAAAGCCCACTGCCAATCTCTCCAAGAAAAAAAGAGTATTCAAAACGCGCAGAAGAACGTGGTTACCCGGTTAATTTGAAACTCATACACAGTTGTTCCTCTGAGGAAACATGGACGTTTGATTTTTCCAGCCGAAGATTTTCCACGGTGGCCAGGGGAAGGTCGCGGTCCTGCGAAGGAGACGGGCACGGTGGTGTATCGACGGGTGGAGATGGCCGAGAAACGCGCGCGGGACCGATCGATCATGCCGTTCCGATCGAGCGAGGCCGTGTCTCCGCGCGAAATCGAGGAGACACACGGATCCGACGGTTCATCCAGTGGAAACCGATCCCAGCTGACTTGGTATTTGCGTCAGCAATGCCGGACCCGCCTTGTTTCACGGCTCCAAGGTCGCCTGGTCGCGTCTCTATGGAGATCTCGCCTCGGCCGCGATACTGATTCGTCGGCGCGAGCCAATTCCCAACGATCCCCCTGGTGAAATTGGAGTGCGGAGCTAGTAGCCCGTGCGGGACGAACGGTCCCAGCTGAGCCAGGAACAAGTCGCTCCAGGCCTGGGCGTGGTCCTACAGTAGCATCAGGTCCTCAGCAGCATCTTTGAACCGGGTCATTACGCGGATCGATTTAGGTCTGGCCCAGAGGTCCTCCGCGCAACACCGTTGACACGGTTCCTTTCTTCCAGCAGCGCTGGCATCCTTGAATACAAATAAACCTCTTCCGGGGGGCCCAGCCAATCGGCGATTTTCTAGGCCCCTTTGATATTGAAATTCGATTACAATATCTCCCATAGTTTGACAGCTCTCCTCCGGCAATTTAACAACCGATTTATCCTCGTGCTCGTTGCGAATGTCACCCGGTTGGCTGGCTCTGTAACCAATTCAAATCATCTTCGTTCTATCTATCCACGGAGGAACTTCTCCGATGACTCTTCCCTAACCTAGCTCCTCCAGATTCATAGAACGTCATGGTACAGGTAGTGTCCGCGGTGAGCCAGTTCGAAGGAATTTCCTTCGCGAGGACGCGGCACTCGAAAACGCGCGAGGATATCACCGATGAAAGCGTGAATCCTTTTCTTCCGACCTTGGCCCCGTTGCTCCGTTCCCATGGACGCTCGGGCTGAACTACGCCGCGCGTCGGGCCCGGTTTCCATGATTAAGCTGTTACGGGTGACGCGCCGCACCGCGCCGTGCCGCGGAAGAAAGCAGGAACCGTCGGGCGGAGTAGATTTTTTCAAGATAACGGAACTGGTTGGATAGTTGGCGCGTTCGAACGTGTCGCTGATAACGAGATCTGATTCCTCGGTGTGGCCCGCCGCGCCGCCCGTTAATAACACGGCTTTCCTTTGCGTCGGCTGCCGGCCGCTCCATCGGAACGGCTAATCAACGCTGGGAATACCTTCGCTGGAAAAGTTTCGTTTTACGAAACGGGGGGAACGAGGTTGGTGGATTGGCTCGCAGTTGTTCCCTCCTCGCGTTGCCGGAATCGCGGTTAAATCGTTTTCGGCGATGGCCACGGGCCACGGGTCGATTCACGGGAAATCGGATGCGGGGTCTCGTGTTTCACGGCCTGATCTTCTCCGTGTCCGCGGTCCGCTGCGTTTCGAGATGCTGATCGAGAGCCGAATACCGGAATTTCTCGGCCTCGGCCGCTCGCCGTGCCGTCGATACAACTCTTCGTTTCGTTTCTGTCTCCATGCGGACTTTGCCGTGGCGGACAGCCGGACCATTCGACTTGCTGTTGGCTGACGTCTAGGTGTCTAGGCCCGGAGCACAGGAAAATGGCAAAAGCGAGAAACTCAACGAAGCGGAATGGAGGAGCGAGAAGCGAGGTTCATAGGCGTGGAGACGAACAGAATTACGCGGTGTAGTTTCCCTTCGCGACTCGGAGGACGCGAGCCTGTTGCTAGTCGTTTTCTTTTTCGAGCCGGCGACTCGTCGACGGACTCGGAGAACCGAGAGACGGAAAGGATGGACGCACGGTCGCGTCTGGATGTTCTTGAAATTTCTAAGATTCGCCATGGTGAGAGCAATGCTTGCATATATAAGTAACATTCTTTCGAAACGTTCCATTCTTTTTTGTTATAATCGACGATGCAGTAGGATATTTGTTCATTAACCAGTTAATTGCGTTTGACGTGTATAAACGTCATCTGAATGATTGAAGTGATGCTAATTCTTTCGATAAGGAAAACTTAATTTTTTCAGATAAACATGTATTTTTCTTCGTTTCGCTTTGGTTCTTCATGAAAATATACTCTAGGTGCATTCGCCCTGCCTTAGAAAGTACACATTTCATTTTTTTATTTTATTGTAAAACAAGAGATTGTTCAAACTGAATTACACAGTTAACAGATTAAAGATTTTGCCTTTCGTGTTGTTTTACTTTAGGATGACGTTAAGTTTTCTTTTTTTGTAGCACTACAGGAATTGAATGAAATTTTGAATGGATAGTTTTGTGTAATTAACATCTTTTGAGATTCAATTGAACGCTGTGGCTATTTATGCAAATTCATGGTTTCGTAAAATAATTATCGAAATTTAATGAAAATAGTTTACTTTTTAAGAGATTCGTTATGTTCAAGCTAGAAGAAACATTCAGCGACGTTTTTCCGTCGCCATGTCCTCCGCGATTGCTAACCTCAAACATACAAAATTGCATAAAGTCCACAGTCTACCCGTCGCCGCGATAATTTCTTGAACAATCATTGTTCCTCTGAAATTCAGTTCGCGCGTCGGCGGAGAAAAACTCTGCACCGTGAAGCTACTTCCGAAAGAGCGGCTTGCGCGCGCGCGGGATCGTTCCCTGTCGAAATTCCAAGAACTGGTCGAGGCAACCGTGCGATTAGAAAATAGCCTAAATCAGAAAGAGAGAAACGCGTGTCTACGGGATATTTAGGACATTATGTGGCCGGATGGCTTCTAATACCTAGAGTAGCCATTCGAATAGCCATTTGAGTAGCCGTTGGAGCCCTTGTAGGGAACAGAGTGTATGCTCCTGGAACAAAGATGGTAGAAATCGGAAGATGAGGAAAGTTACTCATCAAGGAAACGTGTCTTGCTTCCTCTATCACTTTCTTTCTCCTCCTATCTAACAAATCAACTCTACCGCTTCGCGAAGAAGGATAGTTTGGGTCTCTAGTGCGCTCTTGTTAGTATCAGTAGAAGTAAGAAAGTCGGCAAAAGGTGATCATAGATGGTAGCACAATAGTAAAAGAACAATTAGACGGAAGGGTGAAGAATAAAAAGAAGTAGAAGAAACAGGAATAGAAGTAGAAGAAGAAAAATAAGAATAAGAGTTAAGGTGGTAATCAACAGTGCATCAGCATGCTGGGCGATTTTTCTTTTTCATTTTCGTGGTGGCGGTACGCGAACAAAGTAACGCGATTGTCGGTCGTGTTGTCGATCGTGCGCCGATGGGACGGCGCGAGAAGAGTCATACCGAATGGAACAACAAAACAAAAGAAAATACGGTAATGATAATGCTTAAAAAAAAAGGAGAACAAAAAAATAAAAGATCGAAGTCAAAGTACACACAAATGAGAAAATAGAAAAAAAACGTGGAACCGAAGAAGAATACCGGGACGACCGAAAAAAATAAACGTGGTTATTAATTTTCTGTTGTTATGGACTGTTGTCGATATGTTGTAAGAGAAGATATATATATCTAAATTTTGTTGTTGTTGTTGTTGATGATGTTGATGTTGTTGCGTGTACATTGTGTGTGTGTCAAGGTGCAGGAGGTTCAGAGCTCCCGCTCACCGCCACCCACATCTACAACAGAACAGAAAACAAGACCACCGCCGTTACATACAAGGTATCCATTAGTATCCACCAGTATCGAAGATTTATTTTATTGCTCGCTCGTTCGACCGAGTTCACGCGCGCCCGTGCTCGCGTTCGCGCTCACTCGCTTGCTTGCTCGCACGTTCCGCGCAGAGGCAGCATTATTTCAGGCTGATTTATGGGCCAGACCGATCTTCAAAGTGCTTCGAACGATGGAAAGGGGCGTGAAGTTTGCGGATCTTCGACGATCGCCCCCCTCCCCCATTCCCCACCGCCCCGCCAACCCCACCGTACGACGTTCTTCCGCGGCGTGTTGCTCGTCTTCGTCAGAAACACGCCGCGAAGGTGACACGTTACAACTTCGCAAGGCCAGTTAGGTGCGAAAAGGTCGAGCAAACTGGTAACCGTCCTCGCATGAAGACATTACCGAGCCGAATTACCTGTTCCCAGTGATTTTTGGAAAAAGTTTGGGTGTAAGAACGCGTGTTACGTCAGACTTTTACGGGATCATTCCGTTTTGAAACGCTTTCGCTGGCAGTGTCAGGTATTCCTGAATATATCGTGTTCGAGAAAGGACGTTGCAGTGTTGGTTCACCTTTGCGACGCTATACTAAAGCAGCTGCTTGTTTCGGTGAAGTCAAATCGTTTGGTAATTTAATTGAATGGTTAAATTTGAAATTGTCTGTCTGGTCAACCTTGTATCTTTCGATAGCAGGTATTTGAAACAATTGGAATGCAGTATTTTATGTTCTACTGTTCGGAAATATGGGATTACTTGCATGGTTATAGAAAATTGTGAGTACATCTTTTATTAATTCGATAGAAAAGGGGCGTGGTAATCGTGATTATGCAATCCAGTATGTAATTTCAGATGCTAGGATTCTATAATGTATAAGATTATTCAACGTGTGCGAATTAGATCAATGAGATTAGCAGAAGTTATCTACTCGTTGAAAAAGGAATTAATGAACATTTTAAAAACAAAGAATTGGAAACTACGTTACTCTAATCTTTATTATGAAACAAAGATGTTAAAAGTGATCCCAAGCTTTCGAACGATACTGTACCTATATTTGTTAGCTATTAAGAAATATTTGTTATGTGATCCCTGGCAATGAGTGAATATTTAGCTATCAACGATGACTTCGATTATTTCTTAATTTGAAAATATTTATAATTGTCAGTTTTATAATTACAAGTCGATCAACTTTTTGAACTAAAAATAGATAAATAATGAAGAACTAATGCGAAGAAATAGTACGTTAAGTAAATGATTTTCTCAAGATGACTCCTCGCTGAATCTAATTCGCTTTGTTCCGACGGGAATTTTTTTCTCCAAACAGTGAAGGCGATCGTAATGTTCTCTTTATTTATTGCAGAAATAAACGTTTTCTTTCCTTCGTTTGCATAATTAATCACCCAGATTTTGCCCGAAATCGATTGTATCGTCAGGAGTTACCATTAAAGTCTGAAAATTATTTAAAATTATTCCTGCGAATCTTTAATTCTATATCAGCGAGGGCCACAAAAAAAAAGAATCATTTCGTTTATGAGAACGAAGCCTGAAATCCGTTGGGGAAACAAGTTGCTGCCTTTAGAAATAGTAACACAAGAACGGGCGAATTTGCATTCGCGGCCGTAATTAATTATGAATATGATAGGACCACGACTATCACGATTGTATTTTATGTTCCGCTGTTGTTCTAAAGGCTGTTTCATTTCCAATGGCCGATCGTCGACGACCGACGGATCGCGGAGTGATATGTGGCTGACTTTAACGCGATTTGGGCCTCTCAATTTAATCATCTTCGTATTAATAGCCTGCAACGACCTTATAGAAGTTGTAACGTGGATTATTCTTTTAATTGCACGATTTTAGAAACGATTCACGATCCATAATAGAATCGCAAAGTTATTGCAACTAAATTCTCCGAAAATTTTATAACATTCCCAACTCTTTGAATTCCTTGAAAATGGCCCGCATAAATCTTTCTGTTAAATTTGCTTGCAAAACATTCGTATGTAAACGGTAAAGGATACAAAACTAGTATCACATTTGACAATTTGCAAGCAATGAAAGAATAATAACGATTTTCTTTCCGCGTGGAACGTGCATTTATAAATACTGTGTAAATTTTTGAAGACAGGCTATCGGTCAAAAATTTGTGATCACTTCGAACATCTACCACATTATAATTTTCCTTTTCTATAGATGATACTTGTAATAACATTTATATCCGACGTAATGAAATTTGATTTCAATTCAATATTACATTTAAATTAATAATCAATGACATATTCACAGAAAATTTCATTGCAACTAAACTTATGCTTCTTCTAGTAATAAAACTGGATTTTCATCGAATCAGTGATCTCAATATTTTAAGCGACAACTTATATTCATAAACCATGCCATAAACATTTTCATTTTCACTGGCGGTCTGTGCTCCGATCGCTGGAAATAATATTCGACGGAATATCGCTGAAACTGTCACGGTTTTGCGGTGTACGAGAAAAATGGCTAAATTATTGGAGAAAGTCTTTCCACTCGATAAAACATAACTGAAGTACAGTAACGCCTTAATTATCCGAACGTTCTAGCCAATAAAATCGGTTGATGGATTTAGCGAAAAAATGGCCGGAAGAAAAATTCTTTGAATTTATAAGAACTGAGACAGTTTCTTGAATATTTTCATGGAACGGATAGATTAACCCCTTGTCCTATAAATTCATCCGCAACTGTGGTTACTAGGATAATTTTGTCATCAATAAATTTCTAGAAAACGAAGGGAAATCCTCAATTCATCTATATTCACGTTTACTTCAAAGCATAACAATATTTTAAACAGTATTTAATTTTCACCCCAAATAATTGAGTATGATTTTTGTAACCTCCGATCCAGAACTTCCTCACGAGCCTGACTCGATAGTGTATGGTAAGGGGTTAAAGACACGAAAGGTAATTTATCTGACTCGTCCGCCCTTTGGCGATGGTTTCGCCATATTTACTTCTTCCACTGAATATATAAGCTAATGGCCTGGATATACGAGTGGCCCTATCACTCTAAACTACATTTAATATTCGAAAAAATGTCTCTCAGCAAGAAATGTCTTCTACTTTTATTAAATACGTGTTTGCATATGTGATACTATCTATGGCGAAATATTCGATTAAATAAATCATCTATCCGTGATAGTTACTTGGGTCATAAAGTAATCGTTCCACGAATGTAGACAATTTTTTCACTAATACCAAATACAATGACAATTATTATCTTTGTGCAAATGAAATATTAAAATAAAAGTGGATACGTTATTCAATAAAGTATAGAATAGAAAAGTTAATTATCGAGTTTTCTGTTGTATTATTAGAAATCTTCAATTTGTTTGTCACGTTAATTAATAATTTCTGGTAATTTTCAAATATAGGTGAACGTCACATAGTTTCATGCTTGATAAAATGACAAGAGGATTTATTATTTCGTTAACATCTTTACCAAATATCTTGAATTCTTCTATTCTATTTCTAATAAAAGTACAGTAACCAATTTCTGGTTTTAATACACGTATAAATAATGTTCGTTATATTGTTGTATTTAAAAAAAGGACTCCAATGATTGAAAGTAACGAAACGTATTTAAACAAATTAACAATTTCTTTGATTTCTAGTTAAACAAATGAAGTTCAGTATCAGAAACGTGACTGTTTTACTATTCGCTTTACTATTCAAGTATTTATGTCTCGCTATCAGTTTGGGTAAGGGAGGCTTTACTGTACTGTCTTCAGAACGATATTTTTCCACCTCACGAAAAGTCGTTTAGGCGACTCGACCAGTTTTTGAAGCGGTGCCTGTTCTTATTTGCTTTGGTCAATATACAATACACGCGGCTACGTTTAAATCCACGAACCGATCCTACCGAACAAAAACACTCTCGTAAAGTTTTATTAACTGGACCGAACTACAGAGTCGTGAGCATGAATTTGCGAAAAATTCACGAACGAAAATATTAAGGCGAACTCTTATTGCCTTTACGATACTATGATTTATACGTCACACGCTGGTAATTCATACTTTAAATGATCAAGTCTCGTTTGTCTTTTCTCGTTTATTCGTTTGTCTGAAATGTAAATTGTAATACTCTGAATTTAGTGAAAACTCAATACCTCTTTCACGTTCGTAAATCAGCTTCATATATTCGTGTGTTCTCCACAAGATTCTAGTAATCCAATATTACGCGTTGTAACTGTATACTGTAACGCTCAAAGATTTAAGATCACTTGATTCGTGAAAGTGTGTAAGCCTTCGACCTTTTCGCGAAGAAAAATTCGAGATAACGCTTCAACTTTCTGAACTATAACATTTAAAGTTACATATAACTATATGAAAATCATGCAATTACAATACCTAATTTATAATTATTCCTTCTAGCCATTTCACGCTATTCTTGTAGGTCATCGATCGAATTAATCTCCATGATTCTAAATAAAGGTTTCGTTACAGAATGCTTATCCACTTAGAAAAAGGAATATTCTAAAAACAACAAATAAAATATTACAGCGACAATAATATATCAATTGGCAGAACAATTTTACGAAACAGCTTCAACAAATCTACTAACCACAAGAAACAAGAAAAAGTGATCTCAAACCTCTGAACAATACTATATACCGCTACATTTCTACACTTTCATCGAAAACACTTTTCACTTAAACGAACCACAATGGAAAGACAAAAAAGGCATATTAAACAAAGCAACCTAAACCAAATTCATCAACCGACTTCACGTTTCTCTACTCGATTCGCGAGCCGCAACGTCGCTGACACTGACCTGTCAAATCATCATCTCCAAGCAAAAGCACACCGTTCAACCTTTTAATCGTATATTTTTCAACCTCGAGACGAACGTAAATTAACAAATTCACCACTGCAACGATACACTACAATACCGCATAGTTCATACCAATATAAACTGCAACAGTTCGACGAAACACGAAAGTATCCGTTGGACGTTCACAAACGCGAAGAACAACCGTAAAAAGAACCCGACTGACGTCAACTTATTCCCGATTAAGAGGTTAATCGATTGCCCGCGATTTCTCCGGAACAAAACACATCGTTTTAAAAGAACGTCGAATCGACAGTCGAAAAACCGTTTCTCGCACAACACAACCGCGAGCAGAGTCGCGACGGAACACGGATCGGAGCACAGACACGTCCCCGAAGCATTCATCATCCATCGAACGGGTCGTAACGAGCGTGTAGGGCCAGGGTGGTGTCCAGCCCCGAAAGCCGATTCCGCGGCCGGCGCTGGCAGACATTGACAGCGGGGTCGGTTCCCGCGGGCCCGGTCGCATTGAACTTCACTGGCCGATCTATCATCCGTCAAGTCGGCCGCGAGCAGCCTCGCGCGAACCTGTCCCGGGCGCGAGCACAGTATGACCTTTCGGGCCGGTACGGATTCATTCATAACCATCACTGGGACCCGCGTGTACACGCGAACACGGCCGCGAGAGGGAAAAAATTTACGGTCGGCTGGCTAGGGATCGCTAAACCAAGGAACGAAACCGAAGGAACGGAGAAAAGATGGATAAACAAAGGAACGAAGAACAAAAATTCAAAAGAGACAAGTATGATCATGGTAGGGGGGTGTAGAGGCAGCACTATTAACCGAGCGTACGAGCAAAAAAGGCGATCCCCGTCTAATCAATGTCTGGGCCGTGCGAATCGACTCCGTGGGACTGGTCCCCGTCGCCGAGCAGCAAATTAGAAGAGGCTCGACGAAATAAAAAAAAAAACAGAAAAATAAATAAATAAAATCTATTCTTATATTCGATGGAATATATATATATATTATACGTGTATTTCTGTATACACATATGTATTTTCGGAAAGACAATGACGAGAACAGAAAAAAAAAGGAAAATGGTACCTGTGCTGCTTGAGGTTGTCCTGCCGCTTGAAGGACTTTCCGCAGACCTCGCAAGTGAAGGTCACGTCGTCCTTATGGCTGCGCTCGTGGATCATGAGGTTATAGGGCTTCGTGAAGCGCCGCTGGCAGTACTTGCAGACGAACTCTACCGTGCACTTGGCGCGCATCTTCTGCCGGCGGCCGAACTCCCTGCCGTGCCCCTCTGTCTCCATCGGCATTATCGCGAACATCCTTATAAATTCCCACCGCTCCTTCTCTTGGTCGACTCTCTGTCTCCTTTCCCTCTACCTCCTCTCTCGCGGTCCTGCTAACGCCTCAAGTCACTCCCTCCACCGGTTCGGCCTGCGCACGTCTCTCTTTCTCTCTCTCTCTTTCTCTCTTGCTCTGTCTCTCTGTCTCGCTGGATCTTTCTCGCTCTCCCTCTCTGTCTTTCCCGTTCCTCTCGTTTATTCTTTCTCTCTTTCAACGGGTTCCTCCTGGGGATCCCTCTCTTGCTGCTCGTGTCGCTCTTCTCCTCCCGCGCAAACCTAGTCCCGACCGGCTAACTTCTGGGAGTGAGATCACTCCGGCTGTACCCCCTCGTGCGTCGATCCTCGTGTCTCTCTCCCTTTCGCTCTGTCTCTGTCTCTGGCTCTGGCTCTGTCTCTCTCTCTCTCTCTCTCTCTCTCTCTCTCTCTCTCTCTCTCTCTTTCTCTTTCCCTTCCTCCTACCCTTTTTCTCTGTCTTTATTTCCTTCCGTCTGTCTCCGTCGCTCTACCTGCGGGAAATAAAGGAGCAATGATTTTCGGATCGATCCACGGACACGCGATCGCTTGATCGCCGACTGAGTGGCAACGATGACTTCAGACTGCGATTCTTGGACTGGTTCATAACCGTAGTTTTTAGGATTTTTTGAGAACCCGGTGGGATGAGCTGGAAAAGTGAATATTCGGAGCCGGGATTGGGTAACTTGTGCTGGTGAGATTTTCGAGGTGATTTTCGTAGTGTTGTAGTTGATTGGAATTGGTTTTGTAGTTGGATGTTACGTCGGAATATGTGGGAATAAGTTCCTTATTTAAATTTTGATTTTCGTGATCTAAGGTAACGATCATCTGTATTTCTGTCGTTGGCTTTTGATTAACTGTTAGTTTCAGATTTCGCTCGGATGAGGGAATCGATTACGTTAGTTTTCGTTTATGGTAAAACAACTGGAACGAGTGGATGAGTTTTGAAATGAGTTTCACGGTGAAGGTTTGATGGACGTGCGATGTTAAAATTCATTATGTGAGGAATATTAAATTCGGTGATCATCTGTAACGCAATCGGTACCTATTACTTTGGGATTTAGTTAAAAGTCACTCGTTTCAGCCACTGTCGCAACCGAGAAGTGGAATAAATTTTTACCACTCGATTTAAATGTCCGAGAGAAGGTGTTAGTGAAGTTATTTAAAGAAGTGATCTACTGGAAATATATTTAAAGCATGTTGAAAGCATTTTCGCTTATAAGAAGCCGCCATTTTTATTTTTTATTTTATTGAGGGTTACAAACAATGGAAACATATATTTTAATGCAAAAATTTATGTGTACCACTTGATTTATAATTAAATGTTCGATCCTATAAAATTTTTATAAAACACACCGTATAAAATTGAAAACTATGAAGAACATCTTTCAATGTATGAGCAAAGAACTCGAATAAAAATGCATATGATTCTGCAACTTCCTTCGACAATTTCCTCAGACAATTTACTACACAACCCTTGTCATCCCCAAACAACCAACACGATTCACTGCCATAAAACAACCGTGTCCACTTTCAATCTACCAAAAACTTTCACAATTGTACCAAAATCTCCGAAACCTCCACAGTCATCAAACCACAAAATCAACCCTACAATCACCTATCCCAACAGTGTAAACCAAATTCTCAACTCAGAAACAAGCAAAACAAAAATCCTATAAAACATTGCGAAAGTTTAAACCCTCCATTATCCAGAATTTTTAGAAGCATAAAAAGCCGTTTGCATAGTAAGTTAAACCATATAATTCCACTTTACATACTAATCGTTCACAGTTCCAATAATCAAATCACTTATCTAATTTTTCATTCCAGATACAGTATCCTCATGCCTCAAATACTCTGACATTCGTCCCGAAAGGGTTAAAACTCGAAGAATCTTCGACAAACGGGTGCAATTTACCGCGGAGTACCAGCGCGAAGGGATGGGGGTCAATCACAAGCGTGACCAAATGAAAGCGGCATGCGGAGCAGCCTCAGTTCTTGACCGGTAGTCAAAAAGAGTGGTCCCGCGGAGTGGAGAGGCAGCAATAAAAAAGGCCCCCGGGGTCCAATCGCGCGGTGTGGCGCGGCCATTGTGCAGGAGCCACGTCCGGTGCTACTGGTAGCGCAAGGTAAGCATACGGCGCACGCTCGAATAAAGTGGCGTGTCCGAATGAGTAATAAGCGTGGCTGGGCGTATCCCGGTTGGTTAGACTGCCTAACGGCGGTGGGGCCTAATCGGAGCTGCGTGTTACGCGCGAGTCTGCTCTAACCGTTTTTTGCTCCGCTCCTCTCTTCTCATCCCGCCGACTCGAAGATCGCGCGGCGCCACGGCCAACCCGTTCATTTCGTTTCGGGGACTTGATTATTCATTTAACCCTTAACGGTCGATCGTTTTTAGTAGTAGTCAATTTATGTGTGATACAGGGCATTGGCTAAATGTTGGGGATGCTATGGGACTTTTAAAACTACCGAGCAATTAGAGTGACTTGTTTCCAGTTTTTTTTAATGAAAATCAGAACATTACGTTCCTTGAGATTCAAAGGGTCTGTTGTATCTGTATAAATATACAAATTTAATTTATGATCTTTCGGAAAAAATGCTTTCTCGTCATTTAAATATTTACAAAATAAAACTTTTGAGGTGGGTCAATTTCAGCCAGCCGATAGTTGTAGTGTTGATGTAGTTGTATGGAAGATGTGTCTTGAAGTGCAGGAATGATGATAAATAGACCTGATATTTTTTATATTTCTGAGTGGTGGAGGCTTTTCACTGTTAAGAGTTTATTTTAGTTTTGAATCGGTTTTGTATTGAATGGGGTTTGAAGAGATTTTGGATGGTATTCTACGGTTTGGGAGATTTTAGTGTTCGTCATTTGGTGGTTGTGGATGTTAAGGTTTTTGAATATGAGGGTAATATTTTGGCAAATTTTTATTAAGATTGCAGATAGTTTCATTAGAGAAATCGAATGATATTGACACTGTGGTACAGTTAGCTGTAGTGTTATGTACGGAAATGTTGAGACGATTTTTTCAATACGACTGTTAACACTTGACAGAGAATTTTATAGCTTTTACTTTCTATTGAAACTACTTTTACTTGGTTCAAATTTTGATGAATTTTAATTTTAATTTGGAAATGATGTTCGTTGAATTTGCAAGAACATAAGGTGCATTTTGTATAGTTATTAATTTTTTTTTTGTTTACATACAAAAATGTATATTTAAATTTTTCTACCCTTTTGCATAGCAGTTTCAAATTTGACGTATCGACAAATAGTAAATTTTCAGAAGTCATTCCTTAAAGCATTCTTTTTCATTTAAAACAAATTAAATCTCATAAATGTTAACCATTGTATCGACTCAGATATATTAAAAATCTGTCATACATCATTCAATCTCAGAATCACAAGTTCACTAGAACATGCCCGACTACAATGCAAAACCATACGAGTCATATTAATAACAATTTCGTTCAACCCTTAATCAAAATCGAAGAGCCACTACTGCGCTCTAATAGGGCGAAAACGCGGTAAAGAAATAGGTTGTCCTTAAAGGAAGAATTTATAATGACACCGAAGTCAGCATTCAAGCATAGACACTCGAAACTCGAAACCGGAATATTTCGAAAGTGAAAATATGTGACTTGTGTGTCACTCCACCGCTCAACCGCCGTAATATATTCCACCGACCCAGACTCACAGTGCATCATTACCAACGCCGCGATGGCGAATCTCATGCCGCCCGGCAAGTTCGTCTACTCTCGTGTCGCGATGAAGAGTTCAAAGTTAATATATGATAATATATGATAATGCAATGTATGTGAAAGCACGCAGTTAAGATCGCGTAGTACCTCGAAGGGATCAACGAATGCGTATACCCACGGAAACACTGTAGCCATATAAAGCTAAGGTATATCGGAAGGAAGATCTACGAATCCATCGAGAAAGAAAATTTGCGCAATGGGCATGTATTACGAAATTCTATTAACGTTTGGACCACGGTGTTTTTCACGTATGAGTGACATAATTCTTAGTTTGGAATTGGGAACGACTTTTTATGGTGATTCAAGCGAACCAAATTTTTTCAGAACGAATAAGGTATAAGAAAATTGATAAAATGGTAATTGTCATAATTTTATTGCTGTTAATTTTTTGGTTTAGTAAATGAATGATAATAATTTATGAAATTTATGAATTTATTATTTAAAATGAAAATAATTTGATTTTGCGACTCTTGCGAATATTTAATGTAGCGATACTAAATATAGACTTTAACTATAGAAAAATCCATTAATGCCCTTATTTTTGATTAGATACTTAGAGTATATTGTAATGGCAATATATTGTAATTAAATTCAGAACCGTCAACAAATTTGTGCACTCTTTAATTATGTACTAATTATATAATAATGTGATTACATTAATTATATAATAATGTGTCTTCTTTAGTTATCTACTAATGCGATTACAAGAAGAAATTTCGAATCAATCAGATTGGCTTTTCGGTACTTCTAGCGTTGATAAACAACGAAATTCCATATTAGACGTTCACGGAACGGTACTCACGAATACTATTTAAATTTGCCCCTCAGATTAACCCCCAAAAATGTCGCTTCGAAGTTACCACGGCCCTATGTCTGACATTCCCTTCGATCGCCGGTATAAAATACAAGCCGGAGCCGTCGTAAAGAATAATGGAGTTGTTTAGCCGGGTTCTGACGAGAATACAATTACAGAATTAAGCGAAGGAACCGGCGCATTCGATTTCTTAATCTTGTTAGACACGCGTCCCGCAATTCGATCAGGCTGTCGTCTTCTAAGAACGCCGATGTTACCGCGAGCTTCACTCGTGAACACGAGCACGTCCAACGGAATCGGAGGTCCGTGTGCTTGTCATCCGCCCAAAATTATCGTTCGGATTGCTCGTGGCGCCGTGATTCGCATTAGTTAGGCGACTATCCACGCGGGAAAATTATACTAACTGGCTACAAATTTTAGACAATGATACATTGATTTTTTGGGTAAACTGTTCACATTATAAATCTAACGAAAATACCATCGTAATCGGGGTGAATCAGGTATTCGTCACTTTTTAGCCTAAAAATATGTCGATTCTAAGTTTTAACCATTAGTTCTTCGCTGTTAAATTTGAACCGATTCGATCTGAATCGAAAAGGTTTCGATTTGTCTAAGGAAGACACGTAAATGTTGTTAAATGTCTTTAAATTTGAGTTAGAGAAAGTTAGGGAATGAAATTTATCGATAAAGACGATTGTGTCGGTCAAGTGACGACTAAATTCATTAGATACTTTTCGCGCCTGTTTTAATACAAATTTTGGTATCGCAGAAATTTTCAGCGATTCGTGTGTCAAAATTACTTTACCGATTGATGGCAACAATTTTTTTCAAAATGCAAGTACGTTTTATTAAAATTAAATCAAGAGAAAATTTAATCAAGATTAATAATCGACGATACCTGAGTTTCGTTGCTGCAGAAAATGCATATCATCAAATCAATATAGCAATGATCTGAACAACTCATCAAACTGAATATTACTTTCATTCCATTTGAATGCCATAAAGTCAAATCTGTCACACAACAAATGAAACAAAATTGCAACAGAAATTAAAAGATATCACAAATAATATTTCACCGTATGCAAAATTTGTCTTAATATTATTAAAACAGCACATCTGATAACTTTAACATTTTATCCGTTCATTCGAATAAGTAGTTACAATTGATACCATGAAACAAATCAGTTTTCACAGGAATTTGAGTGCCAACGGCCTCTCCTTCAATGACAGTCTATACTCGTCAATGCTACAGACAAATTCAAAGTGATCCTATCATTACAATCAATATAAGTCACATTTTCATTTTACACATCTTAAAATACTTTTCATGATTTAAACTTAGACTGCATAAAGCAATTGAAACACTACCTACACAATTAAATTTCAAATACGAGGGTAGTAGGCAATACAACTATATTATTAATCGAAAGATTTATCAATAATAGCACTTTATAATTATATAACACTACAACTATCGTGCAATCAAATTGACTTTCCTGAATTTTTTCATACAATCTAGAACAAAATGTATCAAAATTTCAAACGATTTATATTCCAATCTGCCTATCATTAATTCAACTTTTACACTACTTCCTTACAGAAACACCATTATTTGTCCAACCACAAGAGAATCCTGTCCCATAGTTCATCATTAAAATAAAAATCCAACTCACATTCTTCAACGTTCGAACCCTCCATGGACACGCAAACGCGAAAATCGAAGGATTCCACGAGGACCGCCAAGCTCTGCGCAAAGGAATTGTTTGAACGCCAAACGGCGCGAATGCGCTTCTCCGTTTCACCGTTTAAAAGTGCCACCCTATCAAATCAAGTTAACCCATTCATTTTCCTTCTAATCATTTACTTCTATTTCCATTATACTCTCCTTATAAACGTAAAACTGTAACGGTCGCACTCAAATTTTTCGATCTAAAACTACAAAAGCGTAGTTCAGTTTCTAAAACAAAAGAATCCGATCCCATAGCACTTCTCAGCTAGATTTCCGCAAAGACCCATGACACTCGAACAGTTAGTCCATTGCCAAGGAAATTTCGTGTATGTTCCAGGGTGTCATCAATAGCAAACACTGTAAACTTAGCGCGAACTACGAGACATCTCACAGTTAGCAGTGAATGGTCTAAAGATCGGCACGAGCTGTAGGGTCGCTAACGACGTCGAAGTCGCGCGTCCGACCGCAAGAGCCGGTCCTCCATCAGGAAAACCGTCCTCGCGGCGGCCGTCGAAGACAAGGGGCCACCGCGGTTACGCTCGGTCACTCGCGTACGGCAAAACGGGACGAAGGACGGAGGGCACGGATGAAGAGGCAGCCAATCAAAGGAGGACGGAGTGGAGCCAACCGAGAAGCTCGGCCGACGTGCGTGCATCCGTTCCTCGTATACGTATGGAGGAATAAAGAAGGGAGCAGTAGCGTTCGTTCGTTCGCCGGTAGCCAACCAAAGAGGAGCTACCGTGAACCGCCCTACCGCTGACTACCGGTTTTCGGCCAGTCGCTACTGAATCTCCATAGACATCCGCCAACCGGAACCACACCCTCCTACTCTGGACCGAGTTGTTACTGGGGAGTACCCGCGGACGATCCGCGCTGGAATCAGCCGGGGAAGGGCTAGGCTTCCTGTCACGGTTCCTTCCTGCCACCCAATCAGAACACTCGCGGGCCCTTCGATGGTGAACACCGCGAAGGTCCCAGTGTTCTTGAAAATGGTACTCATGGGAAGACGATTCGATTCTTTGAGTTGAATAGAGAAGTGCAATTGCATTTGGCAGCTTTTCGGTGTTGATGTTTCTTGCTTTGAGATTTGGAGAACGTTTGCTTTGGTCGGTGGTTGAATACTGAGTTGGGGCTTCATGTGAAAGCGTGCGTTTTGAAGATTGAGGTAGCTTTTGGGTATGATGTTGGTAGTTTGTATTAGGGATTTAAGAATTAGGTTTTTATTGGGTTTGGTAGTGATGGTTCGTAAAGCTTTATTAATTTTGATATGGGTTTATTGTTTGAGTAACTGAGTAGTGAACTGATATGGTATTCTTTGAGAAAGATCTTTTTTAATTGAATATATAGTTAAAGAAATGAGGTCTAGGGAATACCCCTTTTCTGCGAAAGGTCTCTTTTGATAGACCGTTATATTTTTTTCTTATACTTTTTGAGAACACCTCGAAATATTATAATTTATGCAATAGATTAATTGATAGAGAAAAGTCGATTATCTCGGTTTCACGCTGACTCAAACGATTTATGGAAATACCGTCGAATTTGTGAGAATTCTACAAAAATGATATCTTGAATTTATACTTAATAATTTTGAAATAATTACAAACATTTGTCTCATTTTTAACAGCTTCTATAATTAATATTGCAAACAGAATATTTTCATATTTAAAGAAAAATAATACGTAAAAATTTCGTCTAATAAATATGAAGTATCAATAATTGAATCTAATAAACAGACTTATCCAAATACAAACTTCCATTTACTTGTTCATTTTTCATTTCAGAAATTAGACGAACACAGTCCAAAAATCTCGCAGCATATTTTTCTATTGTACATAATAAATTGCAACTGATTTTCAAAATCAGCTAGAAGAGCGCAGAAACACAAAACTATCGAGAAATTCCGAACTTTCTTCATTAAATGGAGCAAACGAATTAATTCGCGGGAAGTTCGAATCGGAACGATAAATTCGAGGTTCGCCTCCGAATCGAGCGAATACGATTGGCCATCTCCGCGAGACGAACCGAGGAGCAGACGCACAAGTGCTCCGAGCCAGCGACGAATGAAATTTAAGCCCAAAGTCTTGCCCGGTAGCCAATCAAAACGGAACAGCTACCGTGTACCGCCCTCTGGTAAGCTACCGGTTTTGGGCCAGTCAACGCGAAGACTCAAGGAGGCATCCACGAATGTGGACCACACCTTTTCCCGCCCGCTCGATTCGAGGCACAATGAAATATCACGCGTGTAGTCGCGACTACATTCACTTTCATCACTCGACAACGCGGAAAAACGCGGACGAACAGCTTTACGAGGCAAGAACAACGCTCGACTCGACACGAGCGTCTAAATCCGTGCCATCGAAACAATACCATAAAGACTCGAACGATTCAATCAGTCAACAGTCCGAAGTAAACAACGATAAATACATAAAAACATTCCGACTATTCAAATACGAAGAACCCGACAATCCGTTTGGATCCACTAAAAAAGAGGAATCACGAGGAAGAAGGTGAACACGGTGAGAATGAAGAAAGAAAAAAAAAAGAAATCGAGAAGCTGTTAAAAGTGTCACTTACCGGTCGAAACAGTCGCGGTCACGTCGTAATTCCCGTGGCTCCGGGTTTCGTGCGTCTGTGCGACAAGGTGGAAACGGTCGGGGCCGGCCGGTGCGGAACAGGCTCGTTGAATTTCCCTGGTATACTCGGGCGTGCGACCGAAATTCGTATTGCGGGTTTAATCGCGCGTCAATGTGAACGCCGGGCGTAACTCGTCCGAGGGTCGAATCGATTCTCGTTGGATCGTGTGTATGATCGGGATGCTGTCTTCCGGGCTGACAGGTCTGGACCGTTTGGGTGCGCGGCGTCGACTGAAGCTCCGTTTGCCCGCTCGGTTCGCTGGTAGCCCGAATAGGTAGGCACACCAGAAGACGGTAGGACGCGGTGTGTAACCGCCAAAGGTCTCCTTCGTCGTCGTCGTCGTCTCGCTTCTTCTGGTTGGAGGACCGGGAGACACCTCCCTACCGAACCCCAGGCTCTCTCTCACCGATGCCCACGAGTCGCTTGTCCGTTTGTCCGTGTGAGAGAGCCTCTCTCGATTCTACCCAGAAACGGTCCAGGATCTTCCTTCCTTGAACGGCCGCGGCTCGCCGCTTAGCCTGGTAGTGGTGGTAGTGAGATGAAGAGAAGCAGAAGAGCGGCGCGGCGCGGCGCGGCGCGGCGGAGCGGTCGGACCCCGATCGCGGAGGTGGAACAGGAGCGGACCAAGGAAAAGGAAGAGGAGGCCGAAACTGGAGAAGGAAGAAGAAGAAGAAGAGTAAGAAGAGGAAGAAGAGGAAGAAGAAGAAGAAGAAGAAGACGAAGAAGAAGAAGACGAAGAAGCGTGGCCGCTTATCCTCGCAGTGACTCGCGGCGTCCTTGTCTGGCCCAGTCGCCGAATAGCAGCGCGGTTATTCACAAATCCTTCGACAACGCGGCTTCCTGAGCTCCTGGGAGAGTGCCCATCCGCCCTCCCCTTGCTCCAACTGTCCCTCGACCTGCTCCCTCTCTTCCACGATCCCTACCACCCGGTCCCGATGGGACCGCCCTCGTAACCGTTTGCCTCGGAGCATCATCCCTCTTCGTACCACGCGAGAACGGACCCTTCTCGCGGAGAGGCCCGGTCGTTCCCACTCCTCCCCGTGCCCCGGCCGACCGACCGACGGCTCTTTTTCCTTTTCGCCCTCTCGTCGCATGCTTGCCCCCCGCGGGGGCGGTAGCTGGGCCAAGGTACAAAGGAGGTAGCCGTTCGAGAAGATGCCACCGGTCGTCTTTCTCTCTCGCGTGTCGTGTCTCTAGGCGTCGAATTTTTACTACCGTGCGACGTCTCGCGTGACGGAAAGCACAGTAGAAGGAAACGACTGTTGAAGGACGGGTCTTGATACACGCGGTCCGATTACGTTTCTTTTCGGGCAGCCGTTCGGCTGGAACGGCTCAAGGAAAAAGAGATTCGCGGGGTGGGGTCCGGCGGATCGGTTCGATCCGTTCTCGCCCACGCGAGAAAAAAGCGGATCAAGTGAATCGCTTCTCGGAAGAGGATCCGCGGGAGCGGTGATCTCTTTGTCTTTATCGGGGCCCTCTCGAGGCCAGAAAAAGTGATGCTGACGAAGGTGTGGGAGGAAGCGGAGGTGGAAGGAGCGTGCAGGAACGAAAGGAGCGGGGGCAACACGATGCCGCGGGGGTTCCCAGGGCACGTGGGAAATGCACAGTAGTCGATGTCAATCCCCCCACTACGGGCCGCGCGGCGTCCTGGGTCCTGTCGGGCCTCGCCGGGCCCCACTACCGGCCCGCCGGACCCGAGAGCCATCGCCAGCGTGCCGGGCACCGCCCAGCGAGATCTCGCGGTATCGCTTCATTGGACGATTCAATGGGCTATCGCCTCCTTCGCGAGCCACCGGGATGATCGAGTGGTGGAAAAATTCCACGGGAAAGGCACGGCGGATCGGGAAAGAAAGAGCGGACGAGCGGGAAGACCAGTGAGCGATCGGCAACAAAGAGGACGCCGATCCACGCTCGCGCTCGCGCGCGGCCCGCTCGGACCCCAATCCAGCCACCGGGCTGCGTTTCGATGAAAGATCGGGCCTCGGGATGAAGATGACGACGATGATGAAGAAAATGTTTGCGGGCTTTCGTGACCAACCCGATTCGTTCTCGCTGATTCGTACGGATAGCCGGCCTTTTTTTTCAGGTCACGCGAAAACGGCGTCGTGACTCGGGCCCGGGGTTAAGCAGCCGCGCGGAAAGGATCGCGCGTTTCTTTTGACGGTTCCTTCTATGGTATTTGGATATTGATGATGGTAATTTCGGCGATGACGCGGCCCCGGGAATTTCTTGGGCGCGCTGTCTGGCGTTCGCCTGGAAGAATCGGGCGATTAGAAGCGCTTTGGGATTTTCAGGAGAAAGTCGTTTCGTCCGATTTTTGTGGTACGGAAGATGGAAGTAATAACGATTTTTTCAAAGATGCTTTGTAGTTCGGTTAATTTGGAATATTATGTACTCCGGAGACGAGTTTGGGATTTATTGAATGGGAGAAATCAAGAACGAATAATTTACAATCGACAAGTAATGTTACTAACATTATTGTTTTTATGGAAGAGAAATTTGAAAGAATGAGACTTAGGAAGAATTACTTCAATGGTTATAATAGTTAATCAGTTTTTTCATTGAACGTAAATTAAATGGAATATCGAGTTATTATTCCAATGAAGAAAGAGGATACGAGGAAACATCTTATAGTTTGCTAAATTCATTATATTGTATTAAAGTAAACTTCAATTCTATTCTCAACGTAGCATAATTTGGATAGCTACAATATATAACGCTAACCAATCTTTCAATGATATGCATATTAAATTGAATATCAAATTTTCCATGTTTCAGTATCTAAAATCTAGTCCAAGAGCAAGAATGAAACGAGCAAACGAGATGAGCCGAAGGAAAACGTACAGGTCCAACAGAATTGACAGGTAACACGTCGGTGATAAGGATGTTTATAGAGGACGCATTATCGCGAGCTGTTCAAACACAGATTTTGAAGATAAATGTCTGAGATGTTTGAAACACACAGAATCAAAGAGAAACGAGAACCGAGTTTCTTCGATTCCAGTGTCGGTCACTTGATCTTCAGTTTAAAATCTAATTCGCCAACGATACGGACGAAGGATTGAATACCAAAGTACGAATAACGTTTTCAGTAAGATTCGATATTAGAAAGCAATGCTTTGTTGACAAGGGATTTGAACTAATTTATTACCTTCTCTTTGTATGGTAAATCAATGTGAGTAATAAATGGTGGCCGCGATCGGTTGACGTTTTCTCAAATCTCTTCAGTGGTTGCGCAGCGATGATCCCTGGACATTACGTAATCCCGGCTCAGAAAGACACCGAACAACATACCTTATGTGTCGTTAGCGACGATACGGCCGAGTATTACGTAAAGTTAAAATCAGCTCGAGAGTGTAGATTTGATTCTGCGAGCGGTTCGCGCTCAGGTTTTAATACTAAGTAGTATGGGTCTAATGATCAGACGAGGAGAAAGGAGAATAAGAATTTGCAACCCGTGTCGTTAAGGATTCGAACTCTTGTTTGAAAATACAACGATGCGGAAATGCTGATTAAATAGCTCTGTCGAAAAAGGCAGTTCACATTTCGTTCTATTATAGTTTCTTTCCTGTGGCAACTTATTATAGTGAAACTGTTGCTGTTTTTGAACACGTGCTGCCATGGATGATCAAAGGGACGGGCTCTTTTATGGAAGCTTGTAAATCATTGAAATTTATAACTTTTGTTCAGGTTAATTGGAAGAAACCTTAATGGTATGTTTCGTTGATATGTAACGTTACTGGTTTTAAATTTATTTTAAGATACGTTTGTAGTACGTGATATTTTTAATGTTTGGAAGATATTAGGTTTATTATTATTCACTGAACAAAGCGTTATAAACATTAGTTGTTGTAGGAAATTAAAATAATACGAATGTGGATACTATTTGGAGGTCGAAATCACTGTTATTGAATGTCTATGAAAAAATGTTATAATTGTTATTGCTTTATCGAGTCATCAACGTTGGATATCTTGAAACTATGGTTGGAAACTAGAATGGGAATTAAAAGTTGAAAAACATGATCTAATGAATATTTTATCGACATCAATGGTAGTATTCTGAAAATGTTATATATGTATCTTTCTTAGTAATTTTTCAGTAAATTATTTAGAGCAATACTCCGAAATACAAGTGAGTATTTAATGATGTGGCATTCAATATTTGAACGTTTAACAGTTGAATGATTCATTAGATTTTTTGCTCGATAAGTTAAATAATATCCTTATCTTTTATCTCCAGTGTCTGACACGAAATAGTGAAAAGAAACGTTATCTCAACTATTTGTGCATCGAGTAAAGTGAATTACATCATCTAGCAGCTCTAGAAGTGAACAGAGAAGATTTAAAATTAGCAACTTTGATATCGTATTAATAATTATTTATCAACTCTGCAATATATTTTCATTTTATAAAGCAAACATTTTTTTTGTTTAAACAATTGATACATGCAATATGATAGTAACTATTTAAATATGTTTACGTAGTGGTATTTACTTATGTAGTTGTTGATAAAATTACTTATATCAATAAAATGATTAAAATTGATACCATAACTAATGTTGCGTACATCAATTTTTCAAATATTTACTTCTTTCAGTTTGTAAATAAAATATGCATGTAAACATTTATTTTCGAACAGCACACTGCGAAAAGCTATATCTGAAATTGCAATTGTACAGAAAAGATGAGAAACATTAAACAGTTATTCAGTATATAAGACTACTTCAGAATTATATCAAGAAAAAACATTCTTTCTATTTTATTATACTTATAGCAATTGAAACTGTCTTGCTGATCAATGTGATTTCTCATCTTCATCGTCTTTTAACATAAAATGAATGACTTCCCTCATAACACGTGTCTAATCTTTCATCCAGAAATGTAACTCAAAACATTCATATCAATCACAGTTGATATAAAATATAACGCCCGACCAGTAGTGAATGATCTAACAACTCAAATATCAAATCATTATATGAATAATGCAGTTTTTGCATATATCTTTATTTTAAAAAGTTAAGACAAATAAAACATTTTTTAACCGAATGATAATATATAAATAGATAATCTATACAATCTATATAATACATAGATAGATAATATGGACGATGAAAGAGAATATGTTTCAGATTAAAAAAGGTTCTGCATATCTTAATTTTTGAAAATAACAGAAACATATAAAAAGTGCAAACCCAATAATTCAATCAAAAATTTTTCCTTGCAATAACAAATATATTCAAAAAAGCAACCCGCTAACACTAACACTTTCGTAGAAACATTTCGCTACACCCCCATTCTTATAAACAATTTCCTCCCCTTCACTACCTTATAAGTTAGGTCTTGGGTAGGTAATTTTTATTTTATAATAAAAGAATTGAAAAGTGAAAAATATCCATTTCAACTGGAGCGAATCGGATAATTTTAATTTTTCAGTTACTTCTTTACAAACCAAAGATTTTTAAATACTTAAACAAAATTGAATGTGTATTAACAACAAACTTATGAACAAAAATGTCGATCCTAAGGTTTAACTATTAGTTTTCCGCCTTAAGATTTAAGGCTAATCAAATATTTCCCATTTCTAAGTTGCTTGCTTAAAAAACCAAGACTTTTCAGTTTTTAAAAATTCTTTTCACTAATATTGAAGCTGAACATGTACTAATAACCAATTTATTAAACAAATACTAATTCCTAGTTTCAACTATTACTTTTCCGCTGTTAAATCTGAACTGATCCAATTCTCCTCGGTCTACCCTACAACCCTATCGATAAAAAAAATTCAAAACGATCTTCCCCGAACGTCTATTTTCTCACAATATTCCCCGAAACTTTCTCCGTCCACACGGTCATCTCCGGCATTCCACGCTGGAATCCCCAAAACCCCGAAGAACGCAGAAAAATTCCAGTTCCGTCCCTACGTGAAGGATTCACACGCGCCAGCCAATGGAAATCCCGGTCCACCTCCTGCGAGCGATATCATTAAACAATACCGACCAATATCGAGCAGGATTAATCGAGCTTAGCCGGTAATGATACGTTAAACGTGGCTGCACGGGCTGATTATATGCTATCACTAACATCTACATCCGCGGTACCGAAAATGTTCCGGAGCGCAGCAGCCCCCTTGGACCTTCTTCGATGTCGAAGCTCTCTCTCTCCCTCTCCTCTCTTTCTCTCACCCCCCCCCCCCCTCTCTCTCTCTGTGTCGGATCTACCTGCTAATTCGACGTGGACCTGTCCCGATCGTTCCTCGTTATCTCTACCCACGGCCGGGTGGCGATGGCGTTCACAATATCGGCGCGGCTGGGACCTAATCTATCGGGCCGGGGACGTAGGTCGAAACCAGACGAGCTTGGGTACCTTTTCTTCGTGGCGCGGAGACGTGACAATATTTGTCGCGGCCGGGCGATAGCGAGGACGCGCGCTATTTGCCCTGGTAACATTCCCCGTGGGATGCCGTCTATTTGCCGAGGCTTTGTTTCCGCCAGTTTCCGTTTCCTGCGCCAACACGGCGGCCTCTCTGTGATCTATCCGCTCACCGAATACGCGGCCTTCCTGCTGCGCAGCCGATCGGACACCGATTCTTGTCCCCTCGTAAAGAGGACACCGTTGGACCGTGGTTGAATTACGTCGCGAGAGCGACTGGCCACAGCGTCTCTTATAGTTTCACCTTTAACCCTTAGGTCCACGGAATTTTAAAGAAACAGAGGACTGGACGTGCATGATGATAGTATAAGAGTATAAGTAATTTTAATTATGTTTGGTGGGTTAGAAAATATCACTATTCATTAACTGTGGAAAAGAAAGTGGACAATTTGAAATTCATGTAATCCCAAAGTTTTAACTCATTTATATTATTAGCGCGTATGTGCGCGGATTTGTTCTGGTCTGTGTCAGCGAAGCGCATATATGTGCGCCATCTTTTGGGGCATTATAATTATAGCATATGGACAAGAATACGAACAGTTACAGCATAGTCATTATTATCGTTAAGATCTAAATCGCTCAGAAGCTAATGTGGTTAAGTCCACTTTTTGATATTTTTTAATTTTTGTAAGTTTAAAAACCAAGGTGTTAAGAAATATTAATTTTCTCAATTTTTCTTTTCTGGACTTAACCGCATTGGCTTCTGAAGGACTCATTTACTGGTTAACATTTTCCAGTAATCGTTGAAACAAGTTCATCGAAGAAAACTCGCAAACGTTGTGTAGTTTGTAGGTACATCGCTTTTGGCATTCGAAGGGTTAATATTTACAGGTTGTTGTTAGATGGAAAGGGTTAAGAGGAAAACAGCTTTTAGGAACTAAACATGTGAATTAGTGTTTGGATGGAACATTCTTTTGTATTACTTTTTAGTGCATGATGAAATCTACTTTCTGTGAGTTGAACTATTGCTTTAGCCCTTGTCGTAAGTTCCCTTTACGTTAGAATTTTTAAGGGGTAATTTATTGTTAATAATGTTCTAAGAGGAAATGTTGATAGGTAAATTCATTATACTAATATGTGGATTTAGAAATTCAACATTTATGGATGGATAGCATTATTTTGTTGAATTAACGTGAACTGAGTAATAAATAAAAGTCAATGTAAAATCTTCATCAGTTTATTTATAAAATCATTTGAGGCATAAGAAACATATAATGAAATGAAACTTATTGTCACCATTTTAAGAATTAATAAATGATATTATTGATTGGTTTTGTAATTCAGTTGGTTATATATTAGATAATAGTGATAGTAAAGTGTTGTCAAATAATATTTCTAGTGTTTAAATAGAATAAATAAAATTCATTCACACGCATGCTAGCAGCCATTGCTGCTGTGCAAGGTGGATTATGTCTGATCGTTGTTGCAGTCTTCGGATAGATAGGTACAAATACTATTTAAAATTATCGTTGGTATTTATAAAAATGACTTGCTTTAGAACGTGTTACGAAGTGATTCAACGAGTAATTACTTTTAATAAGCTCACGTGCAATTTACAATAAATTGAAATCATCTTCCGCGCCTTCTCCTTGGCAAAATGGCGCTGCTTATTGGCATTGAACCGAGTAATATTGATATATTTCTGACATAATGAATATAAAAGTTAACAAATATTAGATCCTTCACTTGTTCTCCAAATTACAGTAAATATATTAAATTATCTAAAACGCTGTAATCAAAACGTTTCAATAAAACAGAGCTTACGAAGTGAATCAAGTAGCCCAAATATTTAACAAAGTTATTATTACGCTAATTATGTTTACTCACTTCCATATCATATTATTCAATAATTCGTTTCTTACAATTCATCATAAAAAAGCTACAATTACAAAAACTAGAAGCACCTTCATTTCACAATACTTTATAAAAATATATACATTTACGTAACATTGTTTACCAAATTCTTTAACACAAACTTTCTTTTCTAATCATGCCAATAACAAATAGAATAAAATAATTACAAAATTCTTTTTTAGAAATTTATTTTCTGCTTTCCCTTGTCAATATCTTATAAATAAAGAGTCAGTGGTAATAACAAAATATAATCTTGTAAAAAGAAACTAATTTCAATGCGGACGCGTTATAAAAATTTCATTTTTTATCTGAAATAAATCCTGCAGCGGCATTTAACGCTGCTATCGGTTATTTAAGCGTTTCAAGTTTGATACAACGAAATTGTTATTATTCAGAGTATTTATTAGTTGTTCCTGTTGCAATCATTCCAGGAACGTAATAGATTTTTAGAGTCGTCCATTTGATACAGTAGTTCAATATGTCCGATAGCGTTGTCGGACACGACAGTAATAAGTGTCTCCAGGAATGGCGGTTACATCAAAGCACCACTCGCGTTCTTGGCTGGCGTGAAGTCGCGAGTCGAAGATACGCGGACGCGCCCAATGGGAACGCGTTTGTATGCACACATCTGCGCTGCGTGTCTTAATGGTTCTTTCACAATTGGCCGTTTCGCAATCGCCTGAATTTGTTCTTTGCCAGCCCCGATTTTATGATCGAAATCGGTCGGCACCATTTATACGCGGCTGAAACCGCAGTTTACCAACCGACATAAAGTAAACATTTCATAAACACGTCGAGGAAATGCGTTCTTGTAAGAGTTTGAATATATTCCGTACAAATGTATGATTTCTAGTACTTTTATTAATTTATGTTTATCGATAATTATAATTAAATGTATAAACTTATAAATTTAATTGATGATATTGTTTTCTGGGGAGTCCTTGTAATTAACTTTGTTCATCGTTTATTTTAAGAAGTTGTATTTTAGTATTTAACACTGAACTATGATCGTGACTATCATGAATGGTCAAATGACAGATTTTTAAATTTTATTAAAAATTCTGGTCTTCTTTTGCTTAATTCATGAGTTTCTCAATTTTTTCCTTTGCATTTGTTTCTGACTTTACTAAGAAAAATTTATCGTTTAATTTGTTTATCTTCATTTTATAAAGTGCTGACACGTTTTCAGATATGATATATTCTATAATGTTCATACGTCACAGTGAGAATACTAAATCTTATTGCTGGATTTATTAAAATATGATGTTTACAAATAGATCGTGATACTTATTTATTATATTTACTTTAAACAGATTTATTGGTTAATGTGTTAAATGTAATTTATTCGAACGAGACTTATCAATCAAGAGAATTGTAATTTCAATGTAAAATGTACCTGTTATTTAATTATTGGTTTTATGCACTTATTCAAAAGTTCAGAAGAATGTTTTTCTCTGTTCAAATTTCTATTTACGAATAACTCAAAAACGTAGGAAGATGATTTTTATAAAATTCTGTTTTTATAGATACCCTGTGACCGTTGATATTTTTATACGAAATATATACACTACATTTTTAATCCGCAATCGGTCGTTACCAAAGGATAATGCCATACTTGCAATGCTTTATTGCTCTTCGTTATCAATTGCAGTTGTTAACACATAGATAAAACGTCTTACTTATCTTTTAACAATTTTTACAGCAATGCCCTCCTATCTATTTCTAAAATGTCTGAATCTTAAACAGCGAATTGCATTTTTCAACAGCAGTGAACAATTAGAAAAGATCGAAGGAATAATTATAAGTAGTAATTTTACTCCGTAAAACAATTATTTTACTATGGTGTTTTATGATAATTTTTCTTAAAATTACATAGAAACGACAGAAATTGTTAAATTAATTGGTAACTTCATACGATCATCTTTAAATTGAATACAGATATTAATTGTAAATTAATCTTCCTGGATTAAATATTAATCTCTTACCTCATAATTAGACAGATGACAATAAAATTCAGAAGTAATAAGTATCTCATTTAAAACAGATTGCGAATTTAAAACAAAATGATTTCAAATAAAAATATTACTGTTTTCTGTTTAAACGGCTAACTGAAACCAGAATATATTTCCTTGACTTCGACTTATTTCATTCACACAAAATCGTTATTTTCCTAATTGAACACTACACTTTCGAACAAAATTATAGCACACGTATGTTATCTTCATTTTCTCAATGGTACTGTAGAATTTGCATACTGTAAGAAATATCTAAACGTGAGCTCTCTATAAGAAGAAATTCGGTGTTAATATGATCCGTTCTCATTTTCTTGAATAGTACACAATGTAAACATGTTTGAAGGCGAACTGATAGCATACCTAAGCATTGTTTTGGAAACTATTTAGAAGTATGTGAATTTCTAAACTAATAGCTAGACATGCTTTGTATAATAAGTAATCGTCAATGTAGGTCGTGGAAAAAGGTTGAGTGGAACAGAGATTGTGAAAATTCTAGAGCTAAAGGAACCAACATTTAACAGTATCCAAAATTTCAAAAAGATTGCACGTAATTCCTAAAATAATTTATAATGTAATGAAAGATCCTGAAAATTATGGCTTTCATTTCTTATTTTATCTATTTATGAAAAAGCTGTGATAGGCCAAAAACATTAACCAAAAGAGGAGAAAAGGCAATCATTCGAATAATTTCGAATTTAAGAGGAAGGAATGTTTCTTCTTCAGAAGTGTGGGAACATTAAATGATGGAAAATTATAGAATATATATAAAATTATACATAAAAATTAAACATAGGCTGCTATTGATTAAACAACATAAAGAGTTTCGTTTAGAACTTACAAAGCAACGAGTTCATTGGAAAAAGAAATGGAAGAAGGTTCTATTCACCGATGAAAATAAAATCAATTTCGATGGACTTGAAGAATGTCTTCTATTATTATGATTTATGAGAAGAAAAAAATTCAGCTTCAAGTAAGTGGCAGTGGTTTGTTAGTATGGGTTGGAATACAATGGTAAGACGAGAATACAGTTCATTCGAGGGATAATTAGTAGTGCAGGTGGATATTTGAAATTAATAAGACAACAAATTAGTAAATACACGATCATGCTTTTATCCATGCAGAAAAAATTGTTTAAGTATATTTTGCAGTACTCTTTGCAAAGACATATGCACTGTATAGAAATGAAGAATAATTTGAAAGTATTCACAAATTAAAAAAAGCCATTACAATACAGTTTGTCATAAAATAAATGAAAAAAGTTATTCAAAACATTATGGAATCGGATGTGATGGGGATAATTGAAAATAGAAGAGGCTCTATTTATTATTAATATTAATTTGGTTGATAGGTAAGTGCTTTATTTTATCAAGCGTATTAAAATATATCGCAATTTTACTATCATTTTGTCTTCAAAATGAAAATGTTTACAGAACACTCCATTTTCATGCCGAATTTCTTCCCGCAAAGTCATCGTGTTTACATATTAATTCTTACAGTTTGCAAATTTTCTTAAATTTTATTGAGAAATATTTGTAGAATTTTCAACGTACATCCAATTCTATTTCTATGCAAATTTTCCTTACAAGATTATCTAAATCCTAAAAAGAAAAATTTCTTCACAAATTCAATTTTTGGAGAATTATCGATTTCTGCATAGACACAATACAAATGTTTTATTTAAAAACAGCATTGGTTGCATTATTATTTTAAAATTTTTGCTCGTATTGGATGTCAATTTTGATTGAACATAATCTGCCAAATATTAATATATCTAATAATCATTTTTTCGGCTGGATCGCAGGGGTTAAACGATGGAACGGTGCTATGAACGTCGCTTAATCGAGTGCCCACAGAAAGCCACCACGAACAGTTCGCTGGCATAATGGGCATAGGACGAACCCGACAAGAATCGTGGACTAAGGCCGCACCTTGTGCTGGCCACATAAGTATGCAACGTGCACACGTTATAATGCTACGCCCGCAAACGTACGAGGGAACTAAGGTTATTGCGACCACCGTAGCGACCCGTGGAGCTCTGCTTTCACTGACGATCTTCCACCCTCGTTCACACGGCCAACTCAAACGTTAAGCCTTTCTCGAGCGTCAATCGAAATTTGGAAGGAAATACTGGGAAAACCTTCTTTTTGTTTGTTTATGTAACAGTCTGTTTTCTAATCATGAATTGTGTCGTTCAGAAAAGAAAAATTGCGAAAATTAATGTTACGGTTTCTGAAATTATTATACAACATATTCAAAACCTATGAAAAGAAGGGCTTTCCTACCTAGAACACACAAGAAACGAGTAAATCCTCTAATAACTAAAAAGGCTATTATTTATTCCATTAAGATTGACAAAAATCAGAGAATATCGAAAAATGAATTTAACCACATTGGTTTTTGAGTGACTTAATTATTAGTGATGATTTCAGTATACCGTTGTATCAACTAATTATTTGTATGTATAGAAATCAAATTTACTATATAATTTCACTATTTCTACCGAAGATGTCGAAAGATACCTGAAATGTTTACTTGATATTATTCGCTAAGTTTAGTCGTGTATTCTGAATTGACTTTTCGACTTTTTCAATAAAAATTATACATTTAACTACAGGAAATGTCCAAAATTCAATTGAGAAAAAATGATTTAACTGAGAAAATAATTTTAAATTAAAATTTCGAAAGATATCTTTTGACACCTTCAGTAGAAATGGTGTTAATGTACAATTTATATTTATATTTATACAATGTATTATGTACAATATACATTAAAAGAGTCTATTATAACCTTCCTTAATTATTCTCACTCGCTTTAAGATTATTTTGCGTTTTATTACAATTTACATCATTGTGTCATCATATTTATTAACAATATCGAAACATTCATTAAGTTGCATTCACAATCACTTGTAAATAATAAACCTGACTTATTATTTAAGCTATTTAAAACTATTTAAAATAGAATAAAGTAGTACATTAAATAGTTGTTGGCTGAATAAAAAGTTTTTATCATTTTTATCTCGTGACCTTCCCCACATGAAGTTATTAAATTTTTAGTATGTTTATTTATAATTTATATAAGGTCACGCGCGGCATTGTAAAAATTTGCGGTTTATTGAATATTTCTCACTTTTCAGTTTTTTGTTTATAAAACGAAGATTTTTAAGTTTTCAAACATGTTTTTCATGGATATTAAAGCTGAATGTCACTTAATAAGAAATTAATGAAAAAAAGATGTTGATCCTAAGTGTTAACTATCAGTTTTTCCCCTCAGAATTTCAGACAAATCTGATTTTCTCATTTTTAAGTATTTGGCTTGTAAAACGAAGATTTTTAAGTTTCCACCAATTTTTTCATTGGTATTAAACCTGAATGTCTATTAATAAGAAATGTATAAAAAAAGATGTTCATTCTAAGTTTTAACTATTAGTTACTGTCTACCTTGTATGCAAATTTTCTCAAAGCGACGCAAAGGGAGATAAGAAGCATAGGTGTGCCTTTTATTTGCTGATTGAAGGAACACTTTTGTTGAGCCGTCCAGATACGCACAGAGAGATAACGCATAACGTTTAATCTGTATTGTCATGCTTCATATATCTGGTGAAAACGTCCTATTATTAATAATTCCAGTTAGCATTTACAACAGACACAATCAGGCGAGAGCTGCTCTATCCAAGATAAGGACACAGTCATAGAGATGTTTCAATTATTCCGAGAATATAAGAGGAAAGGTTACAAATGTCACGAATTCTATTTCAAGTGAGTGCATTTAAAATTCTGAGAATATTATCTCATCATCTACAACTTATTGCATTTAACAATTCGTATTCTACAGTTTTAGATCTAAATTAAAGAATTAACGAAAGCTTCTTGAATATGTAGCTCACGCGGTTTAAATAAAACTGTTATTTGTGGTAAAATGTGTTTTTTATATATTTATATGAATCGTTTCAAGTAATTAGATTTATTCGATACAATATATATTAGACCGATAGATGAGATGTACCCTATAAGAATTCATTAATGAATGTTTAAAAAATAATACATTTAATTTTCAACATTTTAATAATATGTCTATTAAACGTATGAATAGAATTTATATAAATACATAAATGATATTGAATAATATAATTTAAGTATGCAAATAATATTTATTATCTTTATTACTATAATGATCACTCGTACAAAAAATTAAATAAAATTTTAATAATTATCATAGAAGTATCGTTTTATAATCATTCAATAAATATATAGAAAAGAAGTTCTACTTTATAGATTGAATAAAACAAGACATATTTGTAAATCCAGAATTTCATATTCATTTGAATGCAATGAATTGAAACGAATACCAAGTAATTTGTGAATTACACTCCAGCTAGAAAGACGTGTCTGTGATATTTTTGGATAAATTTTACAGGTAACTGTTTCTGTGGTAGGGAACCCAGTGACTCAGCAATGCTGTTTACAATAAGTATCTCCTGTTACTTCCTAATGTCGTGTTATTTTCTCGAATACAGACAGCATCTCGGTATTTCGACATCCGTGTGTACATGAATCTCTCGGTAAACGCGGTTTCCGTGCAATTTCCTTGTCGGAGCAAATCTGGTTTCGCGGGAACACGGCAATGCATTCGATGATTCGCTAATCAGACGCGAGGTACAAGTTGTAAATGACGTAATTGAATCCGTGGTAGAAGATTATTTACTCTGATAGTGGTTAGTGTGTTCTGTAACGTAAATAAAAAATTATATTTAACAATTTTTGGCGACAAACGCGTTTAAGTATAGAGTAAATTACAAAAATTTGACTGTTTCTTTATAATGTATAGTTCATGTGATTAAATATAAGAATATTATCTTTGATTTTATTAACTATAATTATATATTTATGTTTTGTTTAAATTATAGCTTATTTTGTAAGTAATGGAATAATACTAGATTTTTTGAGACAAAATTTTACATTAATTTTTCATGAAGTAAACAGTAAGATTTAGTTCTTAATATTATATCAAATAGTGATTAGTTCTAATTAAGTTTCAAACGATTAAAGAATAAGGAAATGATGCAGTATTTCTAAAGAATAGTACACGTGTACACTTAATAATTTTCTTGGTGAAAGAAAAGGGGTTTACTTAAAACTTCTAATTAAATATTACAATTTTCAATGAGGCTTGAAATATTTCAAAAATTATAGAAACTGCTTTCATATATAATATCTTGTATACATAAATAAATATTTCATGTTAGTACATTTCTCAACCTAGAAATCTGAAGAAACTGCTTATTAAAACATTTGCCACGAAAAAACGATATTCGGAATTGTAACTTCTATTCTTAAATATGCCTGCTTGATTACACCGAATTTAAAAACTCTCCACATATCTTTGTCTATTTTATAAACTTGAACAAATTCATTAAGATTGACGTTCAATATATTTCTGGAACTCGTGAGTCACAGGTAGTGCATACATAATTAATCAAAGAGTTTCTCTATATTTAGAGAACGGGAAACCCGAAAAGGAAGCTCACACGTTGCCATGGAAGGATTATAATTTCTCCGTAGATCTGTGTTTATGGACCTAGAGACAATAAGCGTGTTAATACTTGCGCAACGGAACGAGTTATGTCTGGATGTTGACTATTCAGGATTTCTGATCCATCTGACATTGCACTTCCGACAACAATTTTAACGCATTCGCAGCCGCTGACGTAACGTGACACTATTAACTATCGGTGAGTACTAAATTTCTTTACGCAAAGACTAACATTTTAAGAATTACGTATAAAAGTACAAAAATATTCAGTTTAATTACATATTTTGTCATGTAAATACGTATCCTAATTCTCAGTTTTCGAAGCAATTTCTAAGGTATACACAAATAGACACTTATTTTTCTAGGAATAATACAACGAAGTGTTTCCAGAATCAAAATTCAGTGTTAACATTAATATTAACGCTAAATTCACGGACGTTTTTTCTACACCTTATTCTATTGTTCCTAGAAAACTACATGTTCAAATAGATTGTGAAAATTATAGCTTCCAGGGAATTATAATGCGTATTCGTATAATCGCATGAATCAAAATCGACTGTAACTGTTACCAAATAATGTTTAACTCATTGCCTTATAACAACGTGTCAGACTCGTGAAGGTTTTAAACAGAATTCAACTAGTGTAAGTATTACTGAATTTTTGTGAATTCAAATTAAATATTATTAATCTGTTATCAATAATTATACTTTACTTTCTTGGATCTGGTTGTTGTATGAATAATAATACAATCGATGTAAAATGTTGCGAATGAATTTTACTTGTTTTGTATTTTATCGATTTATAGTTGCATGTCGTATGTTATTCTGTCCTGTCAATTCAATTTTTATGTTTACATATTATACATTATATATTTATTAACACTTGAACTACCATTCGCATTTTGCAATTTCCACTGTAAGCAACGAAGTAATTAATCATAAAATAAAAGTAAACGAATTATACGAGCAACTTTTTTAGTAGAAACTTAAACAAAAGGAAAGATAAAAACTGATAAACTAATGACAATATAAGAATTGATACAAAGTCAAATGGATGAAAAAGATTTTTAATTAAATTTTAAAACCTGTCATTTGACCGGTGGCGGTAGGTTTACTGTTAAAAGCATTGAATATTCAGAATGCTTTCGAAAATAAATAGTTTCACTTGAATACTATAAGAATATCTGAAAAAACTCTAAACAATCTATCGTCACAATTTTCATAGGGATTGCGTGTCAATCTCATTAACCCTTTGCACTCGTATGTCGTACTGAAGATGACAATGTAAAATAAATCTTATTCCAATAATAATAAATAAAATACACATGAAACGTTGAATTCTACGCCTGTAGATGACGTTAACTTATTCCCCTAACAATAAATACAAGCTTACACCCAACAACACTGAAAGTAAATCGAGTGCAAACGGTTGAATGCTCGGTAGTTCTAGTGTTAATGTTAAACGGAGTTCACGGAAACATTTTCATTTCACCGTAGACCGGTGACAAACCGAGGCAAAAGAAGCAACGCGACTTCAAAAGTGTTATCCCTACAAGTGAAAGAAGAAGTTCTTTCTAAGAGAGGACGAAAAAGGGTTACCATACTTTTCGTCGGTAGTGGTGTGCGGGCCGCACACGCGTTGCCATGCATTTAGCTCGTCGCGCGCCGCTGACGGAAGAGGGATTTGCCTTCGGCGCTTTACCGGATTTACCGAGACACCTCGTGAAACACGCCCATGTTTGACTTCAGCTTTTGAGTTACGCCGAAATTTTCACAGGAACTCACCGCCGCCGGCGCGAACGCCGAAGGAGAGGAACAACGACCGGGACGACACAGGACTTATCATGGCGTGTAACGACGTGTCGCCGGAATAGATTATTTGTCTATTTTTAGCCACCTCCCTGTACTATAAAGTCAGCCGCGAACCGCTCGTAAAACGAACAGCGCCGTGCACCGCTTCGCCCCGGCAGGATCACGATCATCCGTATCGAAAGTAAAATATTGTTTCGGCCGTTTCATGCGCGCCGCACCATTTCACGCCGCGAAATTCGCTTCGCCGGGTGGAAACTGTGGAACCGCTGAAACGCGGGGCGACGCAACGAGACGCTCGCTTTGAAGCCGGCTGTCGTGTATGAGTGACTTAGGTCAGCGTTTATTGGCCGGTGTCATGCAAACGCCGCTCTTCTGAGGTTTACCGCGGCGGACTCAAATATTAAACCCTTACCTCGTGATATACTGTGTTTTAACCCTATGTGTGACAGTATCGCGTCAAGCTAATGAGGATCTGAAATAGGGTTTGACGGGTTGGAATTGCTGTTCGATTGTTTTAGTTTGATTGAAGTGTTTCTTTGTGAGTGCTTATGCTATTCGAATATTAAGCCTTTGCCTCGTGATCTATTGTGTTTTAACCCTATGTCTTGTACTATCGTGTCAAGCTTATGGAGAATTGAAATAGAGTTCGATGGATACGAATGCATTTGATTGTTTTTGTTTGATGGGAGTATTTTTTTATCAATTTTTATGATACAAAGTAACTGTTTTAATAGATTGATAATGATAAAGTAAATAGTTATCGTGATTTGAGGCTTTCGGATGTAAACACAGTAGTAAAGTGTTCCCAACGTGTTGTCATTATTGTAACTGGTTTCATCGGGTGTTCAGGATGCACTGATACTGGTATGCATCAATAAAGACATTGATATAATAGCCATGTTCTTGTTCTGACACGAATAATTATTTACATGAAAAATCGCTGAAAATGTAGCCATTTATTTTTGTTACAAGTGGATTGAATAATTCATTTCATTTAAGATAAGGAAAGCAGAAATGAAGAAATGCTTAAAAGTCTACGTTTAGAAAAATTATTTCTAAGATAATGTTGTTTACAATATGACTAAAAATTTAACGGCGTAAGATGTCTTTCAAGATATAAAGCACTCAATCTGACGAAACAAGTCCGACAACAATTGTGAGTAAACGGTTAATGAGATAACCAATCAGCCGCACCTACTTCTTATGATGGTTACAATGAGACTAAAATCCTGGATTTTCCTTCTACTATCAAATTTAACTTTGTTTATTTCTAACTAAGTGATTTTACCGCGTTTTCATGGAATTACAAGGTTAGGTTATCGAAATATTCAGTTGTGGTTTTTCTATCAAGTGTGTATGATTCTTTATCAAGATTTTTCTTTTATTAGAAATTCAAATGTCTAAGAATATAATTACAAAAACGAAATTACAATATAAATGGTTCTGTCCATGAAACACTATAAAAAGCACTACACTGGATGTTTTATATCTTTTTTCGTATCGTCTGCATTCTTTACAGTTTGTCACCTTCAAATATTTCATAAATATATAAGTATCCATAATATTAGCGTTATGTTGTATTTTCTCGGGTTCAGAAACAAAATAATTTCGTTTAAGCAACTAGTCTTACTAGTCTTATGATAAATGGAAATTCAATTGAGACTACATTGTTCCTCAAACCTCCAATGTATGATGAATTCATCGTCTACGTGAGAGATATTAAGTTGTCAGGAAACACACTTTTTGAAAGATAGAAGATTTATTATACGGTTTGTTAAAGATGCTCAGACTAAAGCGTAAAACTGACTAATTGCTGATCAACTTCCAGCTTATGTAATTTATGGTTAAACAACAATAATTGTTTGGGTACACATTGCATTTAATAACATTTTTCAATTATAAAAGAGTGCATAAGCATTTCAACTCAATTACTTTTATATTGTTGTATCGAAGGAAACGGTTTTGTTTAACCATTCTTTTAATTGTACAATATTTTTAATTTGATGTATATAATATGTTTATAATATTTTTAACGAAAATTGTATTCTAACTACTGTGAAACAAAAATTTAACTTTCCTTGAATGTAACATTATGTACAATATAATATATGCTTATTAAAGAGTGTTTATAATACATTCATATAGTACACAATATATACATTATTATTTAACATCATCTAATAGTGTTAATTTACATTAAATATTTTATTTCCAAATGTAAATAAAGTTAAAACAACTTTATAGGAATATTGCTCAAATATACCAGTATCTGAATCCACGTCCAGGTTGTAGGAATTCATGTCATTACAGTTCAAAGTACCATGAAACTGCTTAGACATTCTATTTTTTTATATCACTCAATAATATTAGCTTGTTAATTATCACGATGTACGGTATATTAATTACACGATGTAAAGAATAATAAATCATAGTATAAATATATAATATAAATATATTCGTGGAAAACTTTTCATTGCTCTTTCTAGGCAACATAAACCACAATTATGCGTGTAGTTTTCTTTCAGTATTATATAGTTATAACAATATCAATTAATACATTGCAACTAGAAAAATATTAAAAGATGCAAAATTACTAGTACATTATTTTGGTGATTCAATATTTTCCAGTTAAGTTATGACAGTTTTATGTAAATACTTAAATGTTTTTTTAACATAACACTTATCACAGTATTAATAACACTATTAATGTTGCATCAATTGTTTGTGACAATGAATTAATAGGAATATATAATCCGACATAAATTTCATTTATTGTTGGTCCAGCGTAGCTAATTTTAAATACGAGACAATATGTATCTACCAACGATAACAAAGTTTCTACATTGAGCTACGAACGTAAATATATTAACATATTTCCAGTTTCAATTATCCTACTAGCAATTCTAATATATTTCACTGCTGCAATGGTAACTGTTACTTTATTAATAATATTTTTTTGATAATCAACAAAATTAAATATTTTTACTCACCAATAAGAGATAAGTACATTTCCTTCTATTCCTATATCAAGCATGTTATCGACAGTGTTCAGACTTAAACCACAGATGAGAAACGAGACCAAAGATATATAACTTATGGTTAATAGTTTGCATAGCAGCTCTATAGGAAGTCGGAAGCAGAATTAAAAGTCTAAAATCTTAAATGACAATCAACACAGTGTTGCCGATATGAAAAATTCATCAAATAGTTAAACGATCAGACGGTTAAACGAGGTATTGTTTTCGATGACGAAGTCAAGAATATCGCGACTGACATCGGCAACCTTTACCTATAAAAGGAACAGTTTCGACAGCAGAAAGCTCAGTTTTTCGCGAAATTTTGAACTCTGAGGACCGGGTTTCTCCGTCGTATATCAGTAGTTGCTCCTGAGATCGCTTGAACCTTCTTAGTCCCTTCTAGACCTCCCTGGTCACCAGTGGTCTGCTCCTATCCTCCACCCTTGGCCACTAGTGACAGCTAGTGACACCTAACGATAGCTAGCGACCACAACTCACCAGTCGAGATCAACGCAGATCCGTGCTGACCTGTGGTCCCCAGCTCAACGAGAGCTATCTGCCGATTGCCAACAGCAATCGGTGAGTTGGATGCTCTTTCCTTTCACTCCAGTCACCGATCATGTCGTAGAACGAAAAGTCCGTAACAGCACCGATGACCGATGATACCATTTTAGTAGTTTTTGATTTTGTTACAGCGACCTCGGATATGCCTCGCAAGGCATACTCGAGAGTAGTAGCATGTGTTGATTTATTTGTTAGGTAGGATAGGGTTTCCTTGTATGTCGCGTTTAACGTTAACTGTAAATACTAGCAACAATGTTTTCACTTTTTATCGTATTACGGGCATGTATTCTCATAATTAAGTATGTAATAAATTTTTCATTGTTTTATAGGACCTAGATCATTGAAAGCTGTTTTGGTAACTGTTTATCCGATTGTTCTAAAATGTTTTATATCCGCAACACTATGTTAATAAACATTTAAAATTTGAATAATTTTGATTCCGATTTCTATCACTTATAGATAGCGTTGCTACGCAAAACCTGCCTAAGTCGATATGATAGGACATGACACGAAAATAGAGAGTATGTGACAGAATTTTACATTGAGTGTTCAGTATATCTGATCTCCCGTCGGTGTTAAAATTTCGATGTCTGGCTGACAGGTAACCTGATATCTACTGTACATAACCTTATACCTATATTGAGCTTGATCTTTCACTGCAGCACAGATAATTTCTTGAACGTGTTCACTACTGCATGTATTTACTTACATTTGGTAATGTAGATATTTTCTAAATCGATTAAAGCATTCTTCTTTTTGTTTAATGTACCCTCTGAGCTCTTTTTCTGCCACATTCAACTCAAGTCTGATGAATACCGGTTTTATTGGGTTACAGAACATTATATTTATTAATATAAGTTATGAATGTAATGATTTATGTGACGACTAATTTTTATCATATTTAAAAAAAGAAAAAATAACCTATACATCAACTTTCGTTTTTCATACCTCCTAAGTGCAGTCTATTAAAGAGAATGTTACTTCAAAATATAAATATATAAATTTTAATAAGAGAAGATATATGTTTGTCTCGGAAAATGAAGGCTAAATTTTGTAAAATGTAAACCTGTCATACAGTCAATTCAAACTATTTATGCGTATTTGGTTTTTACATTTACACAAACAATTCAGAACCGTTTATTGTCTGTCAAATTCTGTCCTATTGTTCTAAAACTATAATTCATCCATAAATGTATAAAACTAGGAACGTCTGTTAATGTCAGTTCGTCTAATCACGTACAAACCGAATGCACTGACAGGAATTCCGCACACATCAATCATTAATATTTTTTATATCTTTTATTCTATTCTTCTTAATATAATTTACAAACTTGCTTAACTGTCATATGTATCTAAAAATATAGATGCTCGTGCGAGACGTAAACTGATAAGGTAGAAAATAACAGGACACTTGAGACGTCCGCGAATTCTCAGTTCATCCTGCGGACGGTTCTCATTGTACATAGTATATATTGTACATTTTTCCATGTATCACTATACATTAGATACGTTTAAAAATAGTACAAAATAATTTTAATTCTCTCCTCTACCCTCGCCGCGTTTCGCTCATTCTCTCGTTCGAACACATAACCACACACACACACACACACACAGGGAATTTCATTCCTACATTAACGCATGTGTATCTGCTAATAAAAATTACAACGTCGCCATAGCTCGCAGTCGATCATTCTCGATCAGGTTTTATCGTTCTTTTTCCATAACCTAACCAAAAACCAAACCATCCGCAGGTTTCGTAAACTTTACGAATACCATTCACAAAATAATTTCCTTAGTGACTGACAACGATTTCAAAGCTTCTCAATTCACTCATTAACCAGAGAACAAGGATTCAACGATTTATTATAATACACCCATCTTGAATTACGTCGCTATCACGCCAATTAAAAATAAATCTCTTTCTTTCCACTTCTGCCAAAGGGAAGCAACGAAAACTCAGTGAAAAAATCCATGATTATACTACTCAGATGAAACCGGAATTTGACGATATCTCAATACAACAAGTCTACGCAAGCTTTATACTTGATCGTTACAACAAAGCGAATGACATTAAATTGCAAATAATTTCGGCACGCGGACAAACTCAAGCTCAAAGTCATTCGCAACAAAATAATACTTCGACACGCTCGCGCTCCGAATCTCCGTTCTTCAGGGGACACAACTTCCGGCGATAATAGAACTCTCGTAAGCCTAGTCACGAATGATATCACCCAAGTGTTCCGACAGATAATCCCTTTCGGAGACCAGGATTCCACTCGGAGGGTGGATACACTCGGCGTGCAGCGTAAAATCGCAGAAGGAGCGGATCGAACGAATTCCACAGACAACTCCTCCCCCGCTGCCCCGCCTTCGCCCTTCGCTCCTTTCGAAATCCATTCGAAAGAAGATGCGCTTCGACCGGTAGTAAAACCGAGGGGATCAGCGTTGCGGTTAGAAGGCGCGTCTCGGGTCACAAAAGGATTCGTAATGATTCCCCAGCAGGAGAGTGGAAAAAGAAGAAGATGAAGGGGGGATGCTCGTCTAGGGTCAGGGAGTATTTTTAGAAGGGAGCAGGTACCGAAACCAAGTAGCATCGACACCCTATTGCACCTGTCAACCGTAGCACCGGCGGTACAGGTTGTTCCCCCGGCCACGAAATCTGCATTGCTACCTTCTAGAAACATTCTGGACAAAGGAGGTGTTCTGTGGACCGTTCACTTCCTCTTTTTCTTTGTGGGAGCTCTTAAAATCGATTTTCTGTTAGGAACCTCTCGTATCATCGTGAGTCTCTTCTCGTCACGAGTACTGGTGCATACTGCTGGGAGACCACTTGATAGCTAGCCAGAGGAATTCGGCTGATTTTTCATTTTTTTTTCGTTTAGTTTTTTGTTGGTTTTATACGCCAATTCCTGATGTTTAAGATTGATAATTTACTATTTATGAGTCCGGTAAAGCGAATGATTTTGGGGTAGAAATGACATCAAACTGAATTTAAACTTTAAATAGATGTGATCTGTGAGATTAAATATGGTTGATTGGTTGCACATAATCAATTGAAACTATAAAACTGTGAGTAGAGAGACACTTATTGCTGCTGCGCTGTTCTGCTAGACACCAAGTCATCTCCCAACCGTAGTTGCAATGATCTCCTTTTGAGGAAAGAATAGAGAAGAATGCTAGCTTTCTTTCCCTCTCGAGTATGATTGGATTGTTGTAATTTTTATAAATAAACTGTGGATGTTCATGACATTTTTAGTTTCGTTTTCTTCATGGTATTCCAAGGTTCTTAAATATTGTGAGAATTGTATGGAATTTTATTGTGATACGTATTGCACTGATTTTTTTAGAATTAAATATGCTATGAATGCATGATCATCTGCAGTCTAGTTATAAAAGGTGTGTCTGTCGTTTTCGCAGAAAACGATTTGCAATTGATAATGGTCTGATATAAAAATGGCAAGAAGAGTTTTGTACCATTTATAATTTTGATGTTTGAAATAATGAGTTGTAATTGCACCATAAGTTACGTGGTAACCTGATTACTTTCGTGACCAATTCGAAAAAGAATGGTTTAGACTTTAACTAAATTAAGTATTTAATTAAAAAAAATTGTTTTTCAGTACACTGTCATTTTAAATACCTATGCACAATAACGCAGGTGTTTCGAATTTGATTATATTGTTACCAATCTATTGAAAAAGAAATGGATTACTTCATAATTAATGTAATTGATTTTAATAATGGTACAAAAACCTTTTTGGTGTGTGTGTATAATCGTCACTGTTCAATTTGTTATAGGTTATGAAATTATATTATTTTTGTTACTCGATTGTAATTTCATAAATTTTCACATTTTCCAGTGGAAGTAATTTATAACTCGATCCAGTGAAACACTTAACTTTTGTTTATACATTTCTGTGTCGTAACTGGAACAGTCGAGTGTAGTAAAAAATTAAAGAATATATTTTCATCGATATTCCAAGCCATGGAAAATCATTATGGCCACACTGGCAGCTATAGATATGAAAGTTCAATATTCTAGTATTAACTGAATTATAATATTCGTTTTTATATACAAAAATATCATCTTAAGGCACTAATACATTTTCATCATTGTCGATGTTTTTAACTATCTATATTGTACTCTTCCAACCTGCTTTTACTTGCTCTACTTCTTTCGTGGACGTTATGCACAGAATCGTCAATTACCAATTAGAATATAGTTTACACCACGGAATAATACAAATATTCTTGTAAATTAACAATAACGAAATACAAACAAAGTAACATGCCAAGTTTGTTGTTGGTCTTTATAGTCTTATAATTTGCACATTAATATGCCCATGAATAACAAAATTAATGGGCACCAAAGAATTTATGTGAAAAGATATTCTGTAATAGACAATAGTTTTCTTGTTTGTTTTTATAAATTTCTTTTCGTAAAGATCACATGCTTAATGAAAAGCTAAAAACTTGGTTTTTATATAAAAAGGTGATAAAGCTTAACATTGCATATGGTGATTACCACTTCTAACTTTGTACAGAATTATAACAGTTAATAATAGTAATATTAATATTACTATTTACAATATCATTATTCAACTTCTTTCTGGTCGAAGTTGTAATAGAATCAAAAATGTAATTTTTACATTATTTATAAATGTACTCGTTATAAAATTGTGTTACTCTACTTTTGTGATAATATTTCTACTATACCGTGATATTTCTTGTTACATAATTCCGTCTGATCCATGTTCTAATATAAAAGCTTGGAAATTTGAATAGCGTAAATCCCCGTGAATGGTGTCAACAACAGTAAATTTTACATAACGATATTTATAGTTTTATATTAGTATCAACATTTCACATAATCAAATTTATTTAATAATCTCTCTTGATACCAATGATTGTCAAATAATAGAAATTTTGTCATTAGTAGTAAATTTGTCAATTCTATTACAAAATTACAATCGTATAATATCAAAATAAGATGAATAACATAATATTAAAAAATTTCTTTGTTATTCTTAAACAAAAATTAATACTGATGTCAATAGTTGCTGGTGTAAAAAAAAATTGAATAAAAAACATGTGAACAGTGAACAGTATGAGATCAGTTAACATATTATTTACGTACGATTGATTTCGTGTACCTTGCAACATAAACTACAAAAATTAACTTAAACTTCAAATAATTCCCATAACCGATAAAAATACAGATCATTCAATAGATTAATGTAATTTGAAGTATTTTACTTTTAAAACAACTGAAAGTTATTTACGACTTACATCAGTACTTTTGTAAAAGACGAGCATTAATGTCATGATAATTAAATGGATAACATTCGAAATGTTACATATTTAAATACAGTAACATCATAACAAACATATTTCTCCAGGTACACAAGTAATTTTCCTCCTCCCTTATATTTTCGAATATTTACACGAATTCTTACTCGCATTTCATACAAATTCTTCGTCTACATAAACATTTCAAACATGAAATTTCAAATCCAAATGGGTAGGTGAATTATTCAGGAAGTAAATCAATAATCTCCACTTTAATAAACACGAACTCCGTTAAGAAGGAAGTACAAATATAATACAAAAGTACAAAAACTGCGATAACCTCGTAACTTTACTAATCATTTGTACATATACCATATTTCCAATAAACTCAAGTATCATACTCCTGACCAACATAACCTCCAAGCTCAATATTCAAAACCACGGATCTACACTATTCGAACTTCAGCCTATAAATATACTCATCGATCAGACTCTCGATTCCGCTCTTCGATGCAATACAAAAAATCCAATTCACCGAAACCATCACTTCAGCGACCCAAATGATACCCATGACACGTTTCACTCCAAATAAACCAGTCCTTCTCGACCAGCCAACCAATGTTCACAACAGACGATCATTTGGCATCCACCGTTTCCGCTTCCCTTCTACCGGCGCATTATATCCGCTATGGTGAATCCCTGTCTCGCAGGGGCAGGCCTAGGAGGAGGTGGTGGCTGAGGGGTGGGCGCCCTGGGTGGACGCGTCACCTCTTCCTCCCGTTCCCTGTCGCGTTCCCTTTCCCTGCTCTGCTCAATCTCCCGTTCTCTTTCTCTCTCGCGCTCCTGTAGCTCGAGAAGCACCCGCGAGGGACCTGGTGACCCGATTCTTCGTCTGTACGAGGTCAAAATCAACGGCGGCGGTGGTGGATGCGCAGGTGGTGGGTTCTGAGGAACCGTGTGACCGATTCCTCCGCTTGTCACCGTGGACGGTTTCGTGGTAGGCAAGAGGTCTCTTCTGATTTGAAGCTGAGGTCTCTGGGGAAGAGAGGACGTGGATGCTGGGGGTGGCTGCGGCGGACCCGAAGATCCTTGAGGGGGATAAGAAGTGGTGGATGCAGCTGGCAAGGCAGAATTCGTGGACATCGACGTCGGTGTCGATGATCCTGGCTCTGGACAGTCCTCCTCGGGACTATCGTCGTCCCTGAGGGCTTCCTCTAAGGCCTCGGGTGGAACGTCACCCACCGCGTGGGTCAACGCGTGCCTCCTGAGGTCGCAGTTTCGGCGGAACACCTTGCCGCAGGAGGTGCACTCGTACGGCTTGTGATCCGTGTGAGTGAGGAGGTGGGTTTTCAAGTTACTGCGCTGGTTAAAGCTTCGGGCGCAGACTGGACATTTATGCGGAGACTCTTCCATATGCAGGATCTTGTGCACCGCTAGGGTGCGGCTCTGACAGAAGCCCTTCCCGCACTCGCCGCATTTGAAGGGCTTCTCTTTACTGTGGATATACCTGGAACATGGAAACGTGGAATTATGGAAACGTTAAATTCGGTTGTATACTGGGTATCGGGGGAATAGGTTAAATTTTGTTATTGTGTTTTATTACAATGCGTTTAACACTAGGTCTACGGAACGCGTCAATTTGGCGGAAATTAAGTTTTATGAACATTTGTTGGTAAATATTTGTGTTTGTTTTGATTGATGCAATTACGTGAATATGTGTCCTAGTGGTTTATTTTTAAATCCCTAATTTCCAAGTTTCAAACTGACGAATATCAATTTTTCTAAGAACAATAGAATAAACCGTACAATAAAGTTCGTAAATCTACTGTTAACGCTAGAACTATCGATTAATATGATTAATACATAAGCATTGTGAAAATTGTAACAATAGATTCTTTTCGGTTTCTTCGCAGATTGATTACAGTATTCGAATGAAATTATTTATTTTTAAAATTGTTTCAAATATTTAACATTTTTGAGATATGAATAATTGTGAAATGAGAAAACTGAAACTTGTCATTGTGACGGGTGTGGTAGTTCTAGTGTTACGTAAGAAAAAAGGTAAAATAAATGTAAGTTTTAAAAGATTTTTTTTTGTCTGAGATCAAACTTCTTTTTATGTCGTACACCATAAAATGCTAAAATTCATACAGACTTTTTATCGAACACTATAACTTTATTGAAAATATAACTTATTCTAGCATATTGGTATCTAATATGAGAAATGTTAATAATGTTCGAAATTCTACATCTGACAGGTATTTTAATCGGTGCAAATAGAAGTATGAATTATCTTAGGAAGGAATAACTTTCGGATTTTTATTCTTTGACCTTTTGTCGTTTTTAAGCACAAAGGAACACAGTACCGAAATTTGGCCAATTATTTTCTTAACAACGTGTATTCCCGGAAACTTGATTGTTTTTACTATACGTTCCTAATGGTAGAATTGTTCATATTGTTTTACAATTTCTGATGCAACTATTCTTGTGAGGATTACTTTATTGTTCTATTGTTATATTTTACATAATTAAACTATAAAATTGTGAACAATGCAATACATTTGTTAATGCATGTAATGGAAATAACTATTTATAAAGTTCTAGAAAGTGTAAAAGGAAGCTGAACATATTTGTTACAGAAAAAAACTCGTTAAAGAAATACTGTCGAGTAATACTGTCACGTAACAATACCGTTAATTAAAAATTATAACTAAAGATACAAGCTAGTGCTAATTAGAATATAAGCTATAGTGAAAATTAGAAAACGTAACTCAACGTTATGGTGATCTTAACATTGTTATACTATTGATAACCAAATTTCTATTTTGATTGATAAATGCAAATGAAAAATAAACTCCACATAGAAGGTAAAAAATATTAAAATGTTAATTGCACACATACTTATATTGTGCACATGTATTATAAAATTTAATTAGCTCTACGAATGAAACGATTTTCTACATGTATAATAAAATGAAAATGGTCATAGTAAGAATGAAAAAATTGAAGAGAGATAATGCAAATTATACAAAACGAAATAAATAATTGTAGATCTATCAATTGCGGTTTCAAGAATAAAATATCTCTCAGCTTGTGTAACGATTATTATTTCAGAAAACATATTCTAATTATTCCTTCCATTTCTAATTTTTCATTAAACATTCAAGTACACCTCAATCTACCATCACTAGAATCACAAGAAAACCTCGTCTATCCCAAAGAACTTTGTCAATGTAAAAAAAAACAATAAACCACAGTCTTACAATACGAAACCACCGAAACAACAAACTATACCTATGATCCCGAAGGTGATCCTGCCTTCTGAACGCTTTGCCGCAGATGTCGCATGAGTAGGGCCGTTCGTCTGTGTGGGTTCTCTCGTGTATCAACAGATTATAAGATTTCGTGAACTGCCTATTGCAGAACTTGCAAATGAACTGCTTCTTAGGTCTGGATGCTCTGCCGGGCGCTCTTAGCAACCTTCTGTCCAGATGCTGATGGGCTAATGGGCCACCGGGTGGATATAATGCTGAGCCAGCGGGAAAGGGTCCGGCAAACACGGGATACCCTGGGGGTGGTTCTAAAAGGGGCGGCGGAGGGAGGAGAAGAGCTCTGGCAGCCAGCTCCTTCCTCTTATCTGCCATCATAGCCATGATCTCGTAACTGGACGAGGACTTTCTAGCGACCGAAGGCTCTGCACCCACTTCATGGTCCGAGCTGGACGTCGTGGATGAAGATGGTGGCGGACCAGTCAAATGGGGATGCATGTCGCCAGGGTAAGGCGCCAGGTGCAACCTGGACGGTACGACCGGTACGAACGCGGACGACTCGCGGTGATGAGGGTGACCCAGACCCGCCACCAGGCCATGTCGATGGTGGTGATAAGCAGCCAGGGCGCTAGACGGGTCGAAGCCTCTGGAGGTTGATTGTGTCGCGGATCCTGAGGATGACGCACCTGCCGAAGAGGATGCTGACCTTGACGATGATCCAAGGCTCGGGTCCCGACCCCTGCTCGGCTCTTCCGAGACCGTGGCCGAGGCCGAGGCCGACGACGCCACGATATCCGTCGGCATACCAAAGACACCTATAATTCAGATCAACTTTCATGGTAACCTAATTATTTCGCTACGGTTCTTTAACGTGTTTAGAGTTTGGGTGATTGAGATTGGGTTCGTGGAGGATGACTATTCCGTGGGCAGTAAAGAGTCTTCTGTGGACACACATGGTCAGGTACCGATACTTTTTAAATGATTTTTAGGTTAATTATTTATGTTTTTTGAAGTTGCTGTTAACGATTATCTGGAATTTGGTAAGTTTTGGAGATGTGTGATGATTGTTGTATGATATAACGATTTGGAGTGTGAACGTGTTTGTATTGATGCATGCGTTACGCTTGGTTTGAGTAATGGTAAAAATGGACTCGTTTGAGGGACTTATTTTAGATCTATGAAGTTGATGTTATTTTCATTTTGTCGAGAGGTGTATCTGGGTGAATTTGTTATTTAGCATGGGTCAGTGATGACAGATGCATTATCGATCCTATTTACCATTTATTATTGTAAATTGATGCGAAGAAAGGTTTTGGGAATTATTTTAAAATTTAAATGTAAATTATTTAAAATTGTAAGATATAGGAGTTACTGGTATTTGTCTGTTTGGTTAAAGTACATAACTATAATTACGATTAGGTAGATCTGATAAATAAGGCGTTCTTATGTTTCCATAATTAAGCAAGTAAGTTGCATTTATTTGAGTGATGAATTTAAGTGATCAATTAAAGTAATGTAAGAAAAGCTGATTTGTTATACCTACTAATTAAAGAAGTACATATTTCTCTTTACGCGTTAATAATAAACTCTAATTAACATGTATACACGATTAATAATATTTTAAAAAATTGTAGTGACATTTCCATAATTTTCTCGGTGATTGTGTGACCACAAGCGAACACATTCATCTGAATTTTGATAGTAAAACTACATAATGTAAGAAACAGTATTGACAGCAATTTATTCAGTCATTTTTCAAATGAACCTCCATCAAGTAGATATTTTTAACGACATTTAAATTTCGTTTGAAAAATTAACATTTCTAGCACAATTACTATGTTTGAAAAATAAGAGTATTTGCAAAAACAGATTATCCATATCGTTATACTTGGTAAGCGAAAGTAATATTCACCTCAACATTATTTTGATAATATAAAGATTTCATTAAGTATTCTGTCCTTTCCGCTAGAAACAACTGAAATATTTATAAACGAAATCGAACAGTAGGCAGCGACATTTTATGGTAGCAAGATTATTAGCTTTAAAATGACTTTCACGCTCTTGCATACTGGTAACGTGTACTTTGATTGCGAAATGCCTTAGAAACACGTTTCAAGGACTTCGGCAGCATTTCGAATGCACCTAAACTCTTCCTCATTCCCTCTTTCCGCAGAAAAAAGAACGAGTTAAAAAAAATTCAACCGATAGCACCTGAAAGTGATAACAATAACATATGAAGACATTGTCGCTTCTAATTATTCTGCCGATACTAAAAAGTCCACGTGACAAGGTTAAGTGTAAAGCACATTAAACACATCCGCCATCTTGCTACTCCATGTCTCCTATTAAACGTCGTGAGTGTTGTTTTCCTGGACCAAATAATGGCATCTTTCATGGCACCTTACACCACCATTACCGTCTCCCAAATGTAACACATATTTCTCAATAAATACCGAAACATCAAGGTGTCAGAAAAAAAGCTCTTAATACATACCAGTTAACTTAAAAACTGCATAGATACAAAACAAAAATACATATCTCAAACGGACGATTCGTGAAACAACTAAAAAAAGAATCGTGAAAGGATAAATCGATCTAAATGATATCCTCCAACATCAGCGATCCATAAATAAAATTCTCGTGGATAGCAAAAGGCCGTAGGATCTTCGAAAACAGACGAAATTCAGCAACGAATCGATCCAGGGACCGAGATGCTTATCGCATACGGTTTCTTATCCCATTCCCCAATAATACATAGAAGCCGTTCCCGTTTGTCAGCCGCGTGCGTTCCACGAACGTGAACTGGTTATCTCGAACCGAGCACACCTGCCAACATGGCTTCCGCGGACCCAGCGGTCACGGCTAGTCCCAGCGGCCATGTTGGAATCGCGAATGCCCACAGGAATGCAACAAACGTGGACCCGCTGGTCGGTCACGTTCCCCGATGGAACCGATCGGTTCCACGTTCACGAGAAAAATGCTCACCAGGTGGACGCCGGCCGAGAACACTTCCCGAACACGCGTTTACTCTGCGCCGTTGGTCCGCGGTCGCATCTCCGCCCGTGATTCCCGAACTTGGCCAACGATCGCTGGCGGAAGCATTCGTCGTGATACCAGGACCGGCTACATCGAGTTGCTGACCTCAACGTGTGGACTCGCCTCGCTGTCGCTCGATCGTGAATCCAACCGAGAGCACCCACGTAAGCACACATACACGGATTCGACACTGACGACACTGGGATCCGGAACGCACTGCGGATCGAACACGATCTCGGATCGAAGCTGCTGGGCCACGCGAATAGGATCGCACTGCGAAGCACTATTTTCCTTTTCCTCTGTTCCCGGTCTCTCTCGCGTTTCGACGTGTGCCAGTGGGAACAAGAAACTGGAGGAGCGAAACGGCCAGTAAAAACACTGTGGAATCGGCGAAGGCACACGTCTCTTTCGGGATCGTGGATACGAAAGAGCGCGCGGTTTACTGCGTGTTGGACGCCGCCAGGTAGGCTACCTCGACGCACACCCACGCAGCCGAGGCACACGCATGGTCCACACGCATGCGAGTACACAGGTAAACCGGCCACGACTTGCCTGGGAGTCTTTCCGTTCGGCTGCCGCTAGTAGCGCTGCTGCTGGATGCTGTGCGCTGACTGCCTCGCTCCTGGCCGACAGTGCAACAGAGTCCGATGGAACCAGCCAATGGGAGTCCAACCAAGACGCAGGAGAACCTGGAGCAGGGTGTAGAGATGGGACTGATGCCCACGCGCGTCTTGGTCCTGACAGAACAAATTTCACTGAGGCGCTGTGGAAGGTGTCTTGTGGACCAGGATGATGCTTGAGATGAATAAAGTTGGGACCTAGTTGCAACTATGGTTGGAAACCAAGTTGTAAAGTTGAAATCCTGGTTGCAAATAAAATTGGGTACCTGGTTGCAAGTAAAGTTGGAAAGTTAGTTGCAACTCTAGTTGGAAGCCTGGTTGCAAATGAAGTTGGAAAGCTGGTTGTAACTAAAATTGCAAAGTTAATGACGCAGAATGAGGCAGAATGACGTAAAGGTAGCCAATGAAATTTCAGTCACTTAATATCCGAGTTTAACTGTACACTAATTTATGTTAGAAGGTAGTATAATGAAGAAGGTAAAAATGTAAATTCGCATATAGCCTTATCACACAAATATAAACTCGAAGACTCAAAGGTAATGTTATTACCTTTATTTTAATAGTATAGAAACATGTAACGTTGGTTTGATAATTTGATTAGAATATGTATAATGCTATATATTATAGAAGTCCTACGACAGTATACAGAACAAGTAGCATAGACATACGATTAATGTTCACGCTCGTAATCAACAATGTAACTTTCGATCCGTAAATATTATCAGTGAAATTATGTAAATAGCTACCAAGGTAAAGTTACCAAGAAACTGAAACATTTCTGAAGTCCAGACGTCGAGGAACAGTCAAAAAGATAAATATAACGATAATTCACTTATATAACAAAACCATAATAACAAAGTACTCATCAGTGATACCATGCAGTTAGTAACCAAGATAATATTGTTATCAGGTGAACAGAAGTCATAAAGACTTATTTATCACTACACCCAGCCATTACTTCAAGAATCGAGGATTATATTTCAATGTTCCACAGCCACATAAATAATCAAATATTCCTTAAAGCTAACAATCCTCGCTCAGCGATTCACGATCCACCAAGATCGAACCCATCGCTAACAAAGACGTAGAGCAAAGGGGACCAGGAACGAGGGAGGGAGATCCACGGGTATTCTATCTACCAGTACCTACGATGCGATGCCGCGCAGGTTGAACGCAGGAGGTTTAGGTAGGGACGTGGTATGAGGAACAGGTGCGTAATACCAAGGTTCGGCGCCCTTCTCGTTTACAAACACAGATCCCTCCGAATATTTCCCACCCAACACCGCCAATCATCCCTTCGATACTAGCCGACCTCTCCGAAACATCTCTTCACACTTCCCGCGGCCGTACGCTGATTTTCCCATAAAGAACGTTCCACCGAAATATTTACATACCTGGTCAGCCCATTTAGTAGACCGACCGTCTAAGCTGCCGCTCGTTTCGCTACCCAGTGAGTTAGTCCCGCTATAGCTGAATCCTAGAAGCGGTTGCCGGGCGCATATTATTTATTGGAAAGAGGCGATGCCGGCGATCGCGGTTCGCGTCACGCTCGAGACGCGTTGCCCGAACGAAGGTGGACGGAAGGTAAAAAATCGTGGGGCAGGTTGTAAGTCCACCTGTAGGAAACTCGTGCGGCGCCGGCACTGAAGAAGGAGATCGGTTGTTGGTGGGCGGGTAGGGGAGAGGCCAGCGGCCAGAGGCACTCAGAGAGATCGAGCCTCGATCTTTCTCTCCTTCCCCTTTCGCGTTTCGCCCTCTCCGTTCAGCCACTGACCAGTCCGTCCTCGTCCCACCTCGGCCCCGGCCGTTTCTTTTTCTTTCTTTCCGTCTCTTTCTGCCGGCCAGCAGCCGCCGACGCCCAGCCGGTTTTACACCGGCGAATCGATTCAATCGAGTGTGTCTCGGAGGAACGAGGCTGGGGCTCTAGTTCATGGATCGAAGAATTTCGCTCCACTTGCCTAGAATAACCAGCGTAATTGTTCGTCTGGGCCCAGGGGACCTGACTCGATCCGCGCGCCGATCGCCGCTGCGATTCCTCCCGGAGGATTGATGCCTGAACAGGAATAGATCGCGCCGGCTCGCGAGAGGGAAACGCCGCGTGTCTTCTCATACGTTTCGGTTGGGGCCTTACCTTTATTTTGTTACGGTTGCGCCCGCCGCGGACTCCTCCGGGTACCACGGGTTCCTTCCTTTGAGCGCGCCGGAATCGTTCGCCGGGGAGACTGGTTTCATGGGGGCGCGTCTCTGCTCGGATATCCTTTATTAGATGTACGGTGGCTCGCGCTGAAAATCGTTCACCGATATCGCTCGACCGTTTGTGCCGATAAAGTACTGCTAGGGGATCGCTGCTAGGCTGAGGAATTTCGATGATTGATCAATTTTCATTTGTTCTGGAAAGTTTTGATAGTGGAACTATTATTTAGGTCAAGATCACCTGTTCTCGGTTTCTTCTTTTGTAATTATTGGAAAGATGTAGTCGCTTCATTGAGAAATGAATGAAGTACCGATAAAAGATCACTTGATTGCTAAGCTGAGGAATTTCGATGATTAATCAGTTTTCATTTGTTCAGAGTAGTTTTGATGCTAGTATCATTTGATTCTCGGTTTGTTCTTTTATGATTATTCAAAAAACGCTTCTTTGGAAAATGATTGAAGTACTGATAGGAGATTACTTGATTGCTAGGCTACGGAATTCGGATGATTGATCAGTTTTCATTTGTTTAGGAAAGTTTTGATAATGGAACTACTATTTAGGTCAAAATGACCTATTCTCGGTTTCTTCTTTTATAATTATTGGAAAGATCTACACGCTTCCTTGCGAAATGATTGAAGTACTGATAAAAGGTCACTTGATTGCTAAGCTGAGGAATTTGGATGATAGATCGATTTTCATATATTCTCACCTAACTTTCTGTTGGTTCTATTTCCCAATTTCTGATACTTTTTATGACTGATACAAATAAATTTATACTATACAAGGATAATAATAAGAATAAAATTGACTTTTGTTTTTTGAAATGTTATTACTATCTTTTTTGTTAAGCTATATGAAATAAATAAGTATTTCTGGAACTTATATCAGCTTTTCTTTCGAAAATGTTGTTTCTATTTTTGTAGTGGTAGACTCTCTTTATGCGATTTTCATTCGCGTAAAACGAATCCGCGTGGAACGGATACTTCACGTAAACGGAGAGACGAGTGTACGGTAAATTTAAATGGAATGTGTTTGCATCCGACGGACGCAGGATTTTTACGTTGATTTCTGGTTTTATACGTTATTTTAGGGAAGACGGGATAAGAGAAAATTTGATTCGATAATTGGGAGATCTGCGTGGTAAATGAACTGAAAATACTATAGGTGCTTTTTAATGTATGCTTTCTTGCATTTTACGAATTTGCGTGTACTGTATATACGTTCGTCGTAAAATATCACTTAAAAATATAAAACTTTATGGCGTACTAAGAAGAGTACAGTATTTTGGGGACACGTACAGGTTACCGTTAGAGTGTGAAATTTCATTGAACTGTAAAATAAACCAACTGTTCAGGTGTTACACTTGGATAATTATGTATTAATGTAGTATTTTTTAATTCAACTTTTTTTAACGTTGCAGAAATTGAAACATATTTTCTTTAAGTTATTCTAATTTATAATAATATAGTATTTTATAAATACTTTATTACTTAAATGAATTGTAATTTGAAATAATAACAACTAATTATTTCATTTACTATTTCACGTCTTGACTAAACTATATATCTACTTAATGTCTTTAAGACGTATACAAATGAGAAACATTTAATAAACTAAAAACATAAAAGAAATCCATTTCCTCGAATCATTAGTTTTCTTTGCATCATTTGGCTAGGATTTTTAATCAAAAATTGATCAAAATTCTCCAGTGTGTGCCTTAATAATAATAATAATAATAATATACTATATTCATTTCATAATTTTTACATACTATGGAATTGAGAAAATAGACAAATTCCAGTCAGAGTATGATATTAAAAATGACCAAAAATTGATAATATGCTTAGTCAAAATGTGTTCATTATCAATTCAATTGAATATAAAACTGCTCCAATCGCCTGTATTCGATTTCAACTTCTAAAACCGTATCCATAATATTTCAATTTTCATGAAACATTTAAGAAGGTAAATAAATACATTTGTAGAGTTCCTATTCTTATAAATTCATCGCTACAGACAAAAGTTCACTCACATAGAAATTCTCTTTATGCAAAGAGAATGTTCGATGAAATGATACTGGCAGTGTTGTCCAGCGGTCATTGGGTTTTCCTTCCCACTGTGCTTTCTATTCAGCCGAAAAAAATGCGTTAGAAATCAGTCTAGGAATGGCCATTCGCAGACATCAATGAACGAGTTCTGAGTACTGATCGATAGATCGTCCGCCAAGTCGACCTCCTGACATGAATATCGATGCAAATTCGAATATCAATCTCCTCAAATGGCTTCGTAACGTTCACGAACCATTTTCTCTAGTGGCTGGATCGAAGAAACCACCCATTGATGTTCTATCAAGGCCCATAAACTATTTTAATGTACCGTGAATTGGTGTTCTGCATCACGAGAAAGCGCAAAAAACTCTTGTTTCTCCCTCCCTGCGAATATCAGAGGATATTCTAGCAGTTCGTGATCGCGGCATCGAGACATGACTCACTGACGTCTCCTTATTTTCAGCGAACGTGCTAAATTAAATTCAGTGAATCTCTTTTTGTTGCCGACTTTCACTACGACCACCGGTCGTTGTTTAGACCATGGATCTTCTTCGTTGACCCCAGACCATAAATACATTCACATTTTCCGTGATATAAATTTAGAAATTTAAACAATGCAAAATATTTCATTATACCATGAAAATAGGCAATTTTATGTTTACTTGAAATTATTTATGAAATTTCGAATTTTAAAAACTTAAAAACTGACTTCTATAGTTATTATTATACACATAAAATTCCAATTTCTTAAAGTATCCGAAAAGTTCTATTTTTAAATTGTAAGATGATTTACAAGACTTTATCTATTTTTACATCATACTACTTTCGTCTCATCTCATATAAACATTCTTCTGCAATAACAAGTCTTCCTATTCTAAAATACAGCATTGGGCAACAGTTATTCAAAATTATAAACAAAGAATGGCGAGTAAATCTAATCAATCATAATTAATACGTTCGTCATTCGCAGACAATAAATAAAATTTATCTCTCATGTTTTATTCATTGTTTCGAACAATTTCAAAGTGTATAAAATAAGAGACCTAAATGCCATTAATCAAATTTATAAATAAGCAACGACGAATAATAAACATCAAATAAATGTTCCCCACACGAATAACCGAACAATGATTAATTATTCACTCGTGATTGTCATTCAAATAAGGGTTCATTCGAATAACGCACAATGCTGCTAGAATACGAATTAACGAATATCTCATTGTATCGCCGAGAAAAAAGGAAAAAGGTACGCAAACGCTTCAATAACTGTTTAACAGTAGCGGTGAGAATATTTATTGGGATGATAAAGAATGGAGGAGCCCGGAATCGTCAATCGTGGGCGTTCCGGGGTGTGAATGGCCAGGGATTTTTCCGCTGTTTGCGCATAAGTGCATTCGTAGGTCAACGTTTACCTACAGGTGCATTTGTATTCACGAGCCGGCGACACGCAGTCGGGTGCAGCCTCGTGTAAACGCTGCAGGTATGTAGGTACCTGCCAATGCGGATGAATCAGCTGCGGAGGAACGTTTTTATGCACCATCTCCGAGAGATAATGTAGTCGTTCTTTTCACCGGTCTCCTTATTGCTCAATGCGCCGCCAAAGAGGCTGCTCGAATGCGTTAGACAAGCACTTCGCGCGCTTCTTACCCACTTCAAGGGGCAGACACAATGGAATTGTTACCGATAATAATTAGGGTAATGTCACTGCCACGATCATGGTGATTAACGAGGTAAACTGGAGCGTTTCGTTTCACCCCGGGCATATTTGGTCCTGATCTGTTCTAGTGTAACTTTCATTTCTGTTCCTGGCTGATGTTTTAACACTATTTCTACCGCAGATAGAAAACAGCTGTAGTTGAGGTTTCCATGTATTTGTAATACTTTACGTGTATGATTTTAAATTTTGCAAAAATCTTTATTTTAAATAGTTTTATTTTACTTTATTTTCATTTATTTAATTTTATTAATCTTTAGTTTATAATTCACAAGTTACGAATGCACGAACATCTGCAATCTAATTAGAACGAAAGTTTCATTCTGTATAAATATCACTTGCCTATGTAAAGTCCCAAGAAAATGCATTGAAACTTTAAATTTCTATGAGTTCAAAGAATCAATTAACATTTGAAATTGTGTCTATTATGTAAAAGTATTCATTACCGAGATCTGCAATACCTGATAATATTGTTACTTATCGTCTTCAACTTAAATCATAAAACTGACATATTTATTTTTAGACACCCAGCATTATTAACAGTTATCAGCATATTCCAGTTTTAACAGTGGAACAATCGCCTCCAACAAAATAATAGTTTTCTTATTTCGCAATGATCGATTATTTAAAAAACGTACAACATCCGAAATGACTTGAAAAATAAATAGTTTCATTCCAATACTATAACAAATATATAAAGAAGCCAAAAAACATTTATTGTTCTAATTTTCTAATATTTAAAATTAAAAATTTTCATTTTTTATATTTAAAAAAATGCACGTTAAATGTGTTAATAATATTCATTTCTAATTTACAATAAAATTATATGTAATACAACACGAAAATTACTTAATCTAAGATATTTATCACAATGTAGCTAATGATCTAGTCTAAAATACTATATATTAAACACACAATCATCTCGTTATGATATTTGTTCATATTACGTAAATTGTAGAATGATACGATATAGGAATACCAATATTGTCTTGCTCACTGTAGATGCATTACAACAAATTTAATAATTTCTGCCACTTTGATTTATCTACTTTACGATAAGAAATTATTTTTAAACGCAACTGAATAGACAATGAACGTTGATGAATTGCTCGATGAAACTGTCATGATGATACACGATGACAGATCTTTTGTAAAAGGTCCAGATACAAGGAAGAAAGTATACACGGTTGCTTTTATGCCAGAAAAATGGCAGGCCTTTTACATGTAAATACTTGAATGGCACACGGAACTTCGTTGCGAAATGTGAGGATGGATACTAATAATGGAACCATAGAATTTTTTCTTACCATGGTATTATTATACTTTTAGCTTACAAAAATCGTGAATGTATTTGTAAATTTTACTGTGACCCAGAGATTAGACGACCATCTTTCAAAAATTCAGTATAATACAGTTATTTAGCTAAGAAGTTTAGTCATTAAAGTTATTATAAAAAGTTATTCAACTAACATTTAGTATAATACCGCTATTTCACAGTAATCTACAGGATGATTTAAAAATTGATTACTAATTCCAAAAGTTTATATGTTTAAAATCTATTTTCAGATTGCATCAAAGCCTCCAAAAATTAAATGAAAATTTAACCTTATTTAACCGTAAAGAATTATACAGTCCGTTTTGTAAAAAATGCGTAGCTTTTGTTATTATCAGGATAATTATTCTTCAGTTTAAAGTTTTCATTAAATAAAATTGTTACCGTAAAAATAATACCTAAAATGTTTTCCCTATAGACTATATAGAAAAATGATGATCTACATAGTGTTTTATGAATTCTTACCACAAAATTCGCTATTAAATTGAATTTCTTCGCAAATTAATTATATTTAAATATACATCAGAGGTGATATTAAATGTACTGTATAAAATATGTAATATAAATTAAAAATATCCGCAAATCATTAAAAAATAAAAAATTTATAATTTACATGTATCAAAGCTATCACTAAATGAACCCAACAAAAATTATAATACACGAATATAAACACTCGACCATAATTAAATAATTAAAAAATTACAATTTATTTAACACTATTTCTATCGAACATGTCAAAAAACACCTTTCGAAATTTCAACTCAAAATTACTTTCTTAATTTAATCATTTCTCCTCAATTGAATGCTGAGCATTTTCCATAGTTAATTTTGCAGTCGTTATTAAAAAAGTAGAAAAGTCAATTCAGAGTATACGATTAAACTTGTAAACTAATTTTCAGTTATTTCAGAAGCTGTCTTCCGACACCTTCGGTAAAAATAGTGGTAGAACCAAAGCATTAACTGCAAAATTTACGTATCCCACAGCAATGACCAAAACGTAACAGCAATAGTACAAATTCGATACGATGCATTTCCATAGCGAAGTAGAATTAAACAACGATTCAAACAAGCCGGGCGTCTTGATGCGTGGCAGGATGTTTGTAGTTTCGGGGGGTCAAAGAGGAGCCAGCCCGTACAAGCTTTTACGCCAAGCGACAGCGACGAGGCGTTGCTACAGCGTGCAACTGTCTCTCGCGTCGTTTTGTTCACTGAACTAGTTTCCTCTCCCCTTTCCTCCCCAATCCATTCCGGCCACTACCACCGACGCCATCTCACTAGCACCACCAGGCCAGGCCGTTATCAAGATCACCACCGTGCTGGAAGCCGGAGGAACACGGAGCGAGAGAAAGAGGAGAACACGGAGAGCAAGTCGGCCGGACTGTGTCTGACTTTCAGCGAAGATTCTACCGAATTCAGTTCGGGCTACAAGGAATCCCTCTTCGGGAAATGATGTCCGTCGGAAACGCGGCTGAAGAATCGGAACCACACACCTTATAGGGTAACTCCGCTTGATACGAAACACCAGAGTATCTCGGAAAGCAAATAATACAGTGGAACCTTGATTATGCAGACGACAAAATGAAATGTGATTTGCATTTGGCGAGTTGCAAACGAGAAATGTAATTTGAATTTGGAGATGTTGACGTTATTATTCAAGTTAAATTTTTAGTTAAATTATTATTGAAATTATTATGGTGGAACCTTGATTATACAGACGACAAAATGAAATGTGATTTGAAGCTGGGGATGTTGATGTTATTATTCAATTTACATTTTTAATTTAATTTTGATTGAATTTATTAAATCCCAATTGTTATCTTTCTTCGTGGTAAATCCTTGTCATATGATTTCTCAACTCGTTACAAGTATTTTGTTAATAAATTATTGAAAACACAGACAAATTCTAGGCATATCCTATGTCCATGTTTGCTCTAAAGAATATTAGTTGGTAATAGAAGAATATTTCATTTGAATTTAATAGAATAGAATAATATTTATGTATATTAAGTCCTTTTTAAACTTTCACCATGAGTCTCGTACAGTATTGTAAGGTAAGGGGTTAGTGATCAACATGACAACGATCATTAATATCAACAATCTATCGAAGTCAAGATCTTGAATGATTTGGACGATTCGTGTCTTTAATTTATTAAAATGTAATTAATTCTCTGACTTTCTCTCTTCTTGACAACAATTATTATTAATTGCCCAGATAAACGGATCCGCGAGAAGAAATTCTACAAACATTTTTGTAAAATACGATCGTATATACTTACTTTGAGGTACAATTTTTATTTCCACAATTATGTTTCAATTTTTATTTAATTTACATTTTTATCGGTATTTAAAAACTAAGAATCTGAACGATTTAGATCGTGAAAAACAGTAACTTGGTTATTCAAGGTTCTACTATAACTTAATATTTGTTATCCTGAAAACCACTTCATCAGCAATGTAAAACAATGAATGACAATCATAATGGGTAAGATAAAAAATATTACTTTTTCATGATTTATGATTAACACGTTGACTGCCATGTCGGTCACCTATGGCCGGGGTTTCAAATGACTAGATAACAATGTAACGTAAGCATTGCGATACCAGATAATAAGTAACTGTTTCTCTTTATCTTTGCTATAAAAGAATAAACGATACATAAAACTCTGAAGGTCTTCATGGCAGTCAACATATTTGTTTTTTACTGTTCGAAAGCACTTTGTTAGATATTTTCATAAATATATTCTTTTAACGTCAATCATTTTATTGTGATCGTTTCCAAACAATTTGGTAGCGTCGACCATCCATGACCACCATGATAGTCAACGTGTCAAAGTTTCCCAACAAGCGACCGAACTTAATCGAATCTTGAACCGTGTTCATTAAGTGTTCGATGCATCAGAATTGATTGCAGAGAAAGCAAACTTTATTGGAACAATGAATGATTAATGGAAACGGTGTAAATTAATGATCACGATAATGAGTTTGTTAAAGTGTAATTAGATTTTGTATTTAAAGAAGTAACGTTTCCCTGGGAGAAGTATATCTCCTTAAAACAGTAATATCTTCAGAATTCAATGTATGAAGGTTTCACAAGTGGTCATGGTATGAATGTATCTCGTTATGAATTTATTAGTCAGCAGTTGCGGTACCTCGGACCGGTCATTAAACCGCAGCGCTTAATACTTTTCTTATTTCCAATGACTTTAATTCCTTCTTCTTCAGCCACGAATTAATTTCAAGCAGCTCCCTATATTTATCCCAATGAAAATTTCTTTTATATATGCGCGCGTAAATAACGCTGAGACATTACGATTACGAAAATATTTCGCATTTTTACATGTGTCTTTTAATTTTTAATTAATGAAAGAAGTTCTGAACGTGATTTGCCTTGTAAACAATTTTGTACACTACACTTTGGATACAATCGAAAATGAAGTTGATACTCACCGTTTATTGTAACTTCTGATATCTTTGGATGATTATTTGAGTGATCAGAATTTTTTCAAAAATTCGATTGTGCTTGAATTTGACAACTTAGTTTAATTCAACATAATGAAATATGGACGAAAACACGTTTGTTGTCAAAGAGGGCGTTCACATGATTCTGTCCATGTGCTTCTGGTACATTTCCTCTTTACAGACTGTCTCAAATGACTTTTGTTGTACTGGATATTTTTTTAACTCGCATATGATACTTACATATAATTAACAAATAGAATTCAAATTAATCAAATTTAATCCAATTTAACCAAGTTTGTTGTATAACAATTCCCATAAAAATAAATGTTTGTTGTATCTAATACACACTTATATATATATACATGTTGAACAAATTCCGTAACTTCCTAGTGAACTTTGAAGTGAAGTATAAGAATATTTTATACTGCTTCTCCAAATTAAAATTTATGAAATTAGTGTTCGAAAATTTTTAATTTTTAAGAGTTCAAGATACTTTTTTATGGTTTCTGTCTTCCACAAACAATTTTGAAATTTACAACTTCAACCTTGACCAAATTGAAATATTGTAATATATTATATCACTAAAGATTTCATAAAAATAGGTAATTTGATTTATGTATCATATTTATGATACAAGTAGTCATATCGATTGTTCAACTGTAGCCATGCAACGCGATGTGAGTGAACCTTCAAGCAAGTGTGACAGAACTTCAAGAAGAATATTTAAAGAAGCAAAAGCGACTGGGATGTAACCCAGAAAAGGAAGAACCAAGCAGAAGGCACGGTGAAGGCTAAAAAAAAGGAATCTGCTTCTTGATGAATGAGTACTTCCAAACTTTGTGCACACTCGATGCGTTATTAAGTCCGTTCCAAGATTATTCATGAAGATCAACGATGGAGATGAAAGTTAAGAAGAGAAAAAGAATATAGAAAACGTAATTAACGAAGTAGTATCGTAAAATTTAAGTAGTATACCAAAGATTGGTTCGAGTACACGTATCCTTTGCTTCAAATGATTTTTAAAGTGGAGAGAGAAAGAGAGATTACATAATGTAATTGTCAAAGTGGAAATTAAGATGAAGCACCGAAAAGAAGCAACCACAATCTCGAGTTTAATTAAAGCGTATAAAGTAATCTGTTCCGTTGAATTAAACAATGTTTCAGGATGGCCAGAAGGATGAATAACTTGACAGGAGGGATATAACCTATAAAATGGAATCACGATAAGAACCATAGGCAAACAAGAGAAAGAAATTTTAGATGAATGATGCAGATACCAACAAACGTAGGCTAACCCCTAAAACCTGCAATCTAAAATACCTCCGATTACATTTTTTAAACTTTAATCATCCTTAAATCCTGTAATTTGCATTGTACGTAATTAAAATTTTTTGAAACATGCTGAGTTTTCGAGAGAAAAACTCGATCTAAAGGTGCGTCCACACTGAACTATATGTACAATATAAAACAGTTATATATAAAACAAAGCTTCTAATATTTTTCTTGATATGATCAAAATGATCTTCAAATACAGCTGATTTTTTTTCTATGTTAAAGAATTAGAGTGGTTTTGTAAAATTTTTTCTTTTAAATCCTTTTAAAATCTTTAATTTTAGAAACTTTATTTCAGATGTAGTAGAAAGATACAGCAAACATGGAAAACGATGGTTTCAAATTTAAACTTAATATTAACTTCATGCAAATGAATAATTTAATGATTCAAGCAACAAACAGACTGACGTGTGACTTTTTTCTGTTAATATTTAAGACCTCGATGCATAATTTAATTTTTTACGAAAAGAAATGTTAGAAGTTCCGAGACAGTCTCAAGTGATACACAAAATTATGCTTGAAAAATTATGAGTTGGAGAATGAAGATCATTAAAAAAGGATGAAGAACAAATGCAACGAGAATACGAAGTTATTGCAAGGAAGAGAAGGGAAGTCTGGGCGAACGAGAGTATTGAAGCACGAGAGTTTTGACCGTCACGGTACTTCATCAAATAAGAGAAGAACGATATCTGTAGATCTTCAGCTACTCTCAATGGAGCTTGAAGAAAAAGAAGAGCAGGGAATGCAAAACCAGAAGAAGAAATGGACAGGCTCGCAGGACTAAAAAGAATCGAGCGGATTAAAAAGAGCAGCGGAAGGCTTCTCACGGAACTTAAAGATAAATACGTACACCATTTAAAGGAATTTCAAAGGGACAAACAAGAAAACTGAATGAAAAATGAGAAGAAAAAGGTTAAAGAGGCAGTCGAAGACCTGGAAGTCGGCTGGGCGTTTTCGAAAATCGGTGAAGCCGATGTCGTTCTTTTCTCATTCGCTGCAGTTTACAGCGCACTTCAATGAAGCACGAGTAAAAAGTAAACGCATAATTAAAACGACGGAAAAGAAGAAACGAAATGAAGTTTCGGTAAGGCCAAGACGCTTCCATGCAAACTACTCCTCCTCTCTTCCTGAGATACTTATCGTGTATATTACAGCGAAGAATCGAAAGTGATTGGATTGACCTGTAGATTGAACAAATTCAATTAAAAAGAAACAAATCAAATGAAAGAATAAATGAATGCCATTCGGAAGGAAAAGAGGATGCGCGCTTGTAAAAAGAAAACCATTTGTTGCTTTCACAGATTTGAATTTTCATTTAGCGTGGAATTTTCCTTTCATAATAATTGCGCATTAAATTGCGTTTGCTTTCGCGTTTTTCAAATTCAGAATATTATGTGCTGCCGGATTCTATGATGGTACAGTCCGAGCTGTGACAAAACTATCAGCTGTTGTGGATTATTTGGGAAAGATTTGCTAGTAAACTTTTATTTTTGATCATATTTTTGAATATGGAAGTATTTCAATCAATTTAATATTGGTGATTTCGGTATACATCGTTTAATTATAGACAAGTTGTTTCTTCTATGGACGTAATTTTCGTACAGTTTTATTAAGAAAGTATTAATGTAACCGAATAATGAACGAGGTTTAATATTTGAAGATCAATACGTAACAGATAAAATTATTTAAATGAATTTCCTATAGTCTATCTAGAGGTTACTGTATTCTCTATTAAATGTACACTATCACCCAAATTACTTGCTTAAGTACAACAACCACAGTATTGTGAAAAGGATTATTTTACAAACTAGACATTTATAATTACTTCATCATCTAATTACAATTAAGTAGATTAAATAACTTCAAGTTTATACGTATAGCTAAAAGTGTCAAGTTTATTATGAAGTATAAGGTTAATTAAATACTTCTGAATGATAGTGTACATAAGCTAATTTAAACAATATATTTTAATAATGTACATAGATATATAGTACACATTTAACAGTATAATTCTGAAGAATCGTTGATTACCATCTCGGACTAATACTTTTGTTACACACTGTACATGCACGGTTCAAAGAACATCAAAGGGACATACAAGAAGCCGAATTAAAAATTAAAAGGAAGACTAGGATGAGGTAGCTGGAAGTCGTGAAGTTTTCAGAAATTTGTGTGCCAAGAATTTCCTCTGCCCCTTCATTTAATTCAAGAATTTACATGGTAGAAGTTGATAATTAACATGAAGGTAGAAGTCATGGAATGGACGCTTAAGAAGATTTTATCGCCAATGGCAAACAATTAAAGATGAATAAATTAACATCTCATTATGAAATTTATTGTAGAAAATAAGTTTAATACAGAATATTTGGAAAAAACTAATAGAATTAATTTTTCTCATAATCAATATTTCATACTTTGAATAAAAAGAAGTAACTTATTTTTACGTGTGTTTTTACCTAAGATTATAACTTCTCTTCATTATTATTATTTATACTTTATAAAGACAATTTACCTTCTTTTTCTTACTTAATTTTACAAAGATATATTCTATTTAACAAAATATTACAAGTAGGGCAACTGCTATTGAAACAAGCGTTGGTACCAAAATAATTAACACCAGAACATTTAATTCTCATAAAACCCGTGACAATAGATCTTTTCGATTTTCTCATATATTCATTATGATATCCAAGTGAAATTATTTTTAACATCGCTTCAGGCACATAACACTTTTAAACCATCAATAACTGCGAAATAAGAACACTGGAACCCGCCATTTTGGTGATTCACTAGTTCCAGCGTCAAATAAATGAAAACAAAAATAAACCGAACAACTGCGAACGGACGAAAATAAAATGTCGAACTCCTCCAAAATTGCCCTCCCCCTTGATCGATCATTCGTCCCCGCTACACCTGAACTGATATGCAAACGTCCACCTTTGAACTTATGGAAATTCCACGGTGTACTTTTACGCGGCGGGTGTAAATCAACGTAATGTTGTCCAAAGAATGGGGATCCGAAGCAGTTTTACGATTTCCCAACAGGTACATAAACAATTTTTAAACGCAAGTTGGAAGTGAATACCCGGGTACCCGGTTATTGACATTAGGGTAAATGGCGGTCGGCGGAGAGAGAGACGGTATTTGGTAAACAGGAAGGCTCGAAGTCGAGAAGTTGAACTGGATGAAGTATGCGGCCGATGTGAACGGAGCTTGAATTCTGTTCCAAGGAGCACCGAGAAGGACAAAGAAGCCAGGAAGAAGAAGATGAAGGGAGACCACAGGGACAGAACGAGGAGAGGAGAAGGAAAAGAAGAAGAAACGTGGTCTCGCCGCCGCATACCTTACACGACGCGTAATGAGAACATACCAGCGTCGTTCGGTCTGCTATCTGCTATCAAACGGATACCACCGGTTCAACCGCGGATAAACCGTGTACCGGGCCCCAAGCAAATTCGAATTCGGCCTACAGTGTCCGATCAAAAAGTTGGAGCCACTATTCGCGTCGTCTTTGAAGACATCAGCAATGAATCAGCAATCTGATTCTTGTCTAGTCGTTTCCTAGTATTAACTTTTTATAACTCAGGCTTAATTTCTTTGGTTAACTGTTGGCTTTAACTGTTTGCAGTCTACAGGTGCTTGCCGAGTTAACAAATTGATTTGACACAGCAAAATGGTAGTTTGATATTTAATTTTGTAAATATGATTTGAAGGATTTCTTGTTACATTTTTAGTTGTGTAGACTATTAATTAAATCCCTTTATTCGTGTGGAATATTAATTAAAAGGGAAACTTATTTTATGTTATGATATACTTCTGCCAACGTGTTTTTAATCAATTCCTTTCTGAAAAATTTGGAATGTTTAGAATTAATGAATTTTTGAAGACATTGTTATGAACTACTGTTTCAGGTTTACCATCCGGCTCGTTTTGCAAAGAAACACCTGCGAAACGAAATTTTGCAAATCATGCTTGCCCTGTTCTTTCAGTCACAATATTGTCCCCGAATGCTTTGTTTATATTTTCCGTGATTTTTGCAGCATTATTTTCAAACTTGAATTCATGTAAGCAAATTACACGAATGTTGGTAGGCATGTTTTCAAACAACGATGCAAGAAGTAGTTATTATTCATAATTCGAGAAAACATTTTTGCAGAAAGTTACTTTGATAATCAACGATGAAACTGTTTAAGAGCTTATACGAAAAAGAAAGGAATAACAACAACAAACATTTATTAATAAAAAAAATTCGATATTTCATATTATACTACCCAACAGTTACTACTTGATCTTTAAGGTACTGTTGAATTGTAAAAACGTTGTGTAAGGTTTTATAGAAAAGATTTTGTTAGAATAAAAGATGTATCATACCAGATTTTCAAATATTTTCTTTTCTTAATGATGTTACGTTTTCATGTTAGGATATAAACCACTTGTTTTCTATAATAAGAATTTTCTCTCAACTAGTAATAATTATGTAGATATAGAATTATTATAGAAACAGTGTAATAATGGTAACAATTTAAGAATCAATATCGTTTATAGGTTTTAATATTGTTCATAACGTAACGCGTCGATGCGAGATTGCGTATGAAAATCAAAAGGCAACTAAGAATCCTCGAAACCTTTCGAATTCCATATATCTAAATTATATGTTTCCCACTTAGAAGTCTATTTCACGAATACTTGGAACCACTCGGCAGACAATTATTATCAATCTGAAACCATGGGAACGGTTGTGAAAGTCTGTTTTTACTGATACACTTGGACTATAGATGAATAGCGATATAAACTACGGTATAATATCAAGTTCTGTTCATTTATGCTCCGAGAATTTGGTTACGAATTAAAACAGAACTGTTAATTTAAAGAAATCGTGTAGCTTTTGAAAGTGAAGTGTTAATTCATAAATGTTCACAAGGATTTACAAATGTTTGTAATTTGGATTAGATTTATCAATTCAGTTTGTAGTATTGTTAATGAACTTTAGTTTTACGATGGTGTGATTGTTGTAGTAGAACATTGGATTATAGAAATGTATAAAGTTTTAAAGCAATTATATTGTAATCTTATGAAATAATTTGGAAAATGTCTATTAATTTTTTGTTCCCAAATGTGAATTGTTGTAATCAGATTCTCGAAGAAAGTGATAGATGGAACTAGAGTGATTTTATTGAAACTGTAAAATTGGTAAAACTCTGTAATACCATTCTTCGATAAGTGAAAATAGTGTAGGAATATAAAATAAAAGATACCTTACATCTTTAATATTATTACTACTAGGCTCTGAAGCTTAATGCAAAATTATCTTTTGTAATAATTTATAGAAATCAATGTTAAACATTTGTTGGCTTTCGTAGGATATTATCAATAAGTTACAATTTCATCGTTTACTTTACGAAATATTTGTTTTTATGAGTAACATATAATACTAAAATTGTACTGATAATTGGCAAACTGACAAAATAGAGTTCTCATAGAAAACATTACAACAAAATCTGTCATTGATCCTTTTTACCTACTTTTCCCTTAAAAATTAGCCATTTTTAAAGTACACTATGAATTACACTCCACCATGTGCATGGAATAAAGGAAAATCGCTGGCAATGTACTTGAACTAACATTTAATTAATTGTTTGTATTTATTAACATAGTTTATAAAAGTAAGACTCGCAAATCTTTTGCAGAATTAAAGAGAGGTAAACAGATTCCATTATAACGTACGTAGTATATTTCACATAAAGTAGTTTAATTTTAATGACAAAACATTCTCTTATCGTAATTTAATATCTAATAAAAATATAACAATTATGATGTATTACTATTATTCCTTGAAACAATTAGAAATGTCGTCATGATAAACATTACATATGTTAATTTAAAAAATGTTATCACTATTTCAAAGAATACAGCTTCAACTAACAATAAAATACATTACGCACTGAAAATTTTCGATTTTAAAGATTGGCATCAAGATTTAGGTGATACATAAATGCAAATGAAAAAGATATTAAATATAGAAAAGATGGTAACGAATATAAGAGATGAAAACATGAAAAATTAAATGAATGATGGAAGATAATCGAAGATGAGATAAGAATCTTAATAAAACAGAATATTTTTCTTTTTCATTAAAAATAATAGAACGTAGTTGAAGAATTTATTTTATAAAATAATTGATTTTGTACTATTACTAATAATTGATCGACTAATGATTGATTTGGAATTTAGGCTAACAGGATATTGTGTAAAATTATACTTTTCTATAATTCTATTTCTTAACAAAGAATTTAGTTATACGAACAAAATCCTACAAATTTAATTTGTCCAAAAAATATATCTCACTACACTACTCCCCACTAAAGTTTAATACAAATTTTCAAGATCAGAGAATATCATTTCATATCTTCACTCATAAGAGATACAACATAAATACTAAACAAAAATTAATATTCCGTAGAACCATATCTACGATACCGTATTCTTGATGCTTGATGTGATGTTTCTTCGAAATCGAAAATTACCAGTTAGGCAACGACCCCTATAAATAAAAGAAAACTATATCTTTCGTAAAATTGATCAGTACAAGCTTACCAGACGTAATGGAGATTAACTGAACAGATTCGAGACACTTCAAGAAATTACTTTTTACCGAAGCTGTGAAAAGGTACCTTCTAAAGTTTCAACTTAAAATTATTTTTCAAGTTCAGTCATACACTCTGAATTGACTTTTCGACTTTCCCAATAACGATGATAAAATTAACTATAGGAAACGTCCAAAATTCAATCGGGAACAAATGATCAAACCGAGGAAATAATTTTAAGTTGAAATTTCGAAAGCTGTCTTTCGACAGGTTCGATGGAAATAGTGTTAAAAGCATACCGGTCTAAATGAAAATGCACTCGGTCAAGAAAAGCGACCGCTGTTCGGTTTTCGTCGGCAGTAGGAAAACCATCTATCGTTAAATATGGTCTAAACAACAACGGGGCCAACATCCTTCAAACCAGCTCGAAGGGTGACGGGTAAATAATTGACGCAATTCATTCTACAATTGTATTAAACCTCCTATTTTATTATCTGTGCTTTTTGAGCGGTCTGTCGTTAAATTTCGCGTCGCTTCATTCATTTCTCTGAAATTTTTGCGTCGTTCGTTCACCAACGATCTCGCGCTTTCTCGTCTCGTTCTTTGTTCTTCGTATTTCTCTCTGTCTCCTTTTCTCTCTCTCTCTCTCTCTCTCTCTCTCTCTCTCTCTCTCTCTCTCTCTCTCTCTCTCTCTCTCTCACACACACATACATATATTCTCTATTCCTTTCTCTCCCTCGATTTCGATCGATTCTTGACGCAATCAGTTCGAGAACTCGTGTTAGTTCATTGCGGCTCGGTTTTCATATTTCTGTCGTTTTATCGTCCTTTCGTTTGTCGAACCTCGCGGGTACGGTTTTCTCGGTATCGATAAAAATATTTAGCGGTAAGAATAGCGATATGAGCCGTTTCCTTTGAAAATGGTGTAAGTCCATTTTTGGAAAAAATTAGTTAAAGGTAGTTTTAGTAAGATATACATATTCTCTCTTTATATTTATGATCATACAATCAATGACGTACGATATTCTTATAAATTAATCGAAGCAAGTTTAACTGTAAAATGTTATCGAAAAATGTTTTCTTTGAAATTGAAATCAGTTCATTTTTTTGTAGCTGAAAAATCGTTTACTTTCTTTAAGAATTTTGTTAGGTATTATTGCATAAAAAAAGTTTAAGTTTATGCTTTTATAAATATTACTAGATTTGGTTAACGTTTGCCAGTATTTTTCAGTTGATTCAAACGTGAACTTTTAAATATGTCAATGTATGAAAAAATTGGATTTGAACCATTTAAAAAGGAACGACTCATATAATTGTGACAATTCCGTAGACACGTGTTCCATGTATATGTATTTGTGCTGGATATTTTGAACTCGAGCAATGATTTCGTGGCAAATTTGAGCGTCGTGCGAATGTTTATGCAGTTTCGAAGTTAAATGGAATTTTATGCAATTTTTAGTTCGAAATTGTTACCTCTATTAGAATTTTCATTAAACTTCACACGAAACGGAAATATTGTTACGCATTATTGAGAATGCTGGATCCTTGTGTCCTTGTGATTTATTTTAAATGCATAAACATTCGTGGTTTAATAATAAATTTCGAATATTGAATAACATATGGGATGCATTTTCTCATTGTTTGCTGGATACTTGTACATATTATGATTATAGGATAAAACTGTATTTTACATCTAATAAATTGTATATTCAAGATACTCGTATTGTTCTTATTCTTCATTTATTATTCGAATTACTCAGAAATTGCCACGACCTGCCGTATTACAATTCGCCCTAAAATATGTTTGAAGGTTCTTCAAATTATTTATTGTTTGCTCGTGGTTGAGAATTGATTGGTGAAGTTATTTATTTTGATTGATCTCGTCTCACGATGGTGAATTCGTGATCCTGAAGGATCTTTGAGCGTTTCAGGTTGAACAGAAATTTTTGGCGACCACTTTCAAACCTTTGAGTCTTAGGTTTCATATTACTTTCAACGATTTCAGTGCCACGAAAATAAAGCTTTTCTTTGTAAAAGTTACACTTTCAACGCTCCTTTAAGTATATCACTGACATTCGTTAAAGTTTCGATCAGATTCTACTTCGAATTAGAAATTATATTTTTAAATCCTTCAACAGTGGTAATTAGAATTTGTCGATTATTATTTTGATAAATTTGGAACATTTTGTATAAGTATAGCAACAACAGTATAATTATTATTTACTTTGTTGCTTTGTACATAACATCATAGTTATTTATTTGCCGGGATTTGCTAATTTTGTACTCGAATGGAATCAAGACATCTTTTCAAAAGACTCTTTTGCTCTTTTTTATAAAATTCAGTCTGGTGAAAGTACTTCAATTATTTTGTACTTGTATTCAATGTTGATTTTTTACCTTCTACAAGGAAGAAATAAGAAATTATTCTTACTTATATTCACCATACATATAAAAAGAAATTGATTTAAATGAGCAAGAAAATAATGTACTCTTTTAGTATATCATGTTTATTATACTATAATTTTTTTATTTAATGATTTTTCATTTACTCTATATCATTTTACCGCAAAGAAATTGATATTTTACATGATTCTTGTAGAAAAAGTTGAAATCTTTTCCATTACTTAAACTGTCATATAAAAATCTAATAGTAAGATTAGATTTTGGTCGGTTGCAAAATAACAAACGACGTCTTGATTTAAACGTTTCATTTTGGACACATTGTTCATTATTTTTTACAATATATTCATAGGATTTTTTAATTGTTTCCTAACAGTCATATTTACAATAACCTCTATTTTGTACGTGTACATGAATTTCACGTGCGAATGAATTCATTCCCTTTAAATATTTCCATTTCAAAATATAAAATTCTTCATAATAATTGAAAATCACTGATTCTCTCTACTTCCTTCATTTTATATCAAACCTTATACATCCGTAGCTGTCGTTAATGAACATTAAAATTTGCCTCAGTCTGTTACAGGACATTACGTACAGATTAAACAGCCTTTAATCAGAATACAAGAGAAAAGAGACTCAAAGGATTGAAAGATTTAACAAAACGATCGTTCCTAATATCAAGTAATTGAAAAATAAATGAATATTAATTACAAGCAAGAAACTATAAGAATTCGTTGAATACAGTTTTAGTATAATATTTTTCACGATAACCCATTGGTAAGATCAGCTGTCCAACAAGTGAACCGATCAGAAATAATTTTCTTGTCGATTTCTCACTCCTTTTGTTTCCTTAGTATTTTTACATACACTTATCTATAGGTTACGATAGCTTAAACGCGAGTTTACGTTGTACTGTTCACTTTCACGAATCATCTGACGAATAAACTTACTATGATTTACTTACATTTTAATGAAATAATAATTATTCGAATGAACCTTCGATCGCAGAGGCGAGACAAAATGATCTGTCGGATGAATGTTTCACTCATAAAGTGTGACAACAAGTGAAACATCTATCCAAACATTAACCCCTTGCCTGACGATTTATTTTCAGTCAAATATTCCTGTTTCGCTGATTAATTTCGTCATAACTCTGTGAGCACGACTATTTTAACACTATTTCTACCGAAGATGTCAAAAGACGCCTTTCGAAATTTCAACTTAAAATTATTCTCTCAATTTAATAATTTTTCCTCAATTGAATTTTGGACATCTCCTATAGTTAATTTTATAATAGTTATTGGAAAAGTCCATTCAGAATATACGACTAAACTTGGAGACTAATTTTAGGTTAAAATTCGAGGTGTCCTCTGACGCCTTCGGTAGAAATAATGTCAACACTGAAACTACCAAGCAATGAAATTAACTTTTTGAAATTGCTCTATAAAAACTTCAAGAACATATCTATTTAGACTTTAATTGATTTTTAATTCAGTTTGCACATTGCTGCATCTAGTCACGGTACAGCCTGTTTGTAAAATAATTGGCGAAATCCAGTTTCGCACTGAGTGAAACTCGTCGTTTCAGTTCAAGGGGTTAAGTTTTACTGAGCTGCGGTTGATTCTAATGTTTGGATGTCGCTACTCACGATTCTTATGATACGGTACAAATAACATATTTCACTCGAGTGTGTATACATTTTACATAAGTTATCGGTTTTTTAATAGCATTTGTCGACTCGCGATTTAATTAATGAACGTTGCAACGATGTTCGGTTTTTGTTTCGTTCATCGGCGTTGGAGGACAATCATTTAACACGTTCACGTCGAGATATGTTCTTAGATTTTCAATCGTGGATTCTAATAATAACAAACCAATGGCTGGAAGAATGACGGAGTATATTCTTTTATTACATAATTAGTTTTCTGACTTTAGTTGCTAATTGTGGAGAGACGTTAATAAATAATTTAATAAATGAATCATTAATGTTATTTCATTTTAATATTGTAAATTAGCCGAGTACCACCGGTGGTACATGCCGGTGTGAACGTGTTAAACTATAAGGTACAAACAAGGCAACGATTTAGGAAGATAATTATACACGGTTTGTTACAGGAGTCTCCGGATATGAATCAGAACGACGACTTGTCTGAGGTATTGATGAGATTTGTTAATTACAATTAGACCGTAGACTATGTGCATTTATAACGTACACAATTTCTTAAAATCCAGTGAAGTAAGGACAAAGTTTAATTAAACATTCTGAGGTTTTTTATTTTCTTTCGATTCTGAAATCTTCAGTGGATTAATCAACTTTCTATTTAATACTACTTTATGTAAACTACTTGCATTTTGAAAAAATACACAATCATATAGGAACATATTTAATATATTTTTCAAGATGGTTGTAAGATGATTAGTATTTTTGATTTTGTAAATTGTTAATAGCACTTTTTGTCTTCGAAAGACATTGTATTCGTTCATTTGATATTGTTATATTATTTTGCCTTCCTAAATTGGAAATAAAGATGAAGCTAGGATTATCTAGGATCATATGTGTTAGCTGCTCTCATTGTTAAAAACAGTATACCTAATTATTACGAACGATATAATCAATTTTCTTAAAAAGACAAACAAACTATTTGGAGTAGTATTGTAATTAATATAAGTCATCAATATCTCAGAAAAATGAGTTGTTTTACTTTCAATATGAAAACTGTTGTCACGAACCGTGTAGTTAGAAGAAAATCAATTAGCCACTCAAGGACACTAAGGATGTTTACGATTAAACGCAATGCCCATGTCATTACATACTTATTACTGTAATTCTTCTTGCTTATAATTTAATTTCTCTTCTATAGACACTTCATCTATTTATTTATATTAATAAACATGTTTCCTATTCTCGTGATTGGTCATAATATGTGTTGCAATGTACGTTTAATCCTTTCACTGCTGACACCATACATAATAGTATCGTCCATATGTGTCTGGACACTTGGTGGAATCCGATTAAGAACATTCTATCGTTATTACAATATAAATATACCTTATAAGAATCGTGTGTTACACAGTGGCTTTATCATTGATTTTTTAATTGACACTCATTTGCAAATCAGAGATTCGAAACAAGACCATTTTCATCCTGGTCACAGTCGGGTATGAAAATGGTTTTTATCTCGAACACGAGAAGTGTGTACATCAGGTGTCTGTATATTTGGAAAAGAATTCACCAAAAATTCATTTAATTCAGAACAATAATAATTTAATACCATAAATCTCGATCTCTTGGAAAGGAATAATTTAACATCTGTCTTCATTGAAATACAACCGTAAAATATAAAGCAGATATAGAAAGGAAGCACTTGAAATGATCCTTTTCATATCCTCGACACTTGTTTTCACCCAACATTAATTATTGCACATTTATTTGTACAAGTAGACGTTAGAATTCATTGTTCATTATCCAATATTAACCGAACGTGTGTTTATGAAGGATTCAATTGAAACGTCCATACATATCGTAATTCTTGGGGGAGGTGTATCTAAATACCTATGGACGGGGATTTAGATTACCATTGAAAATGTTTGCCCCACTTCTAATGGTTAGAGAAAGAAAAGAAAAGTAATACAGTTCACTATTTTTTTCTCTTATATATAAATGTTGGAGCATCGTTAGCTATCTAAATACGGGCGTCGTATACAGGCGGCAATCCGAAAAGCGCAATAATACAAACACGTATGTAGATATTACATAAAAGAACTCTCCATTTCTATTATTGGTAATTAAGAGCATCGATGGAAGGCATTTCTGCAATTTCTTTTAAAAATACGCTCAATTCCTCGGAATATTTATTTAATAATCGGCATACAAATATCCCTCCGCATACCGTGGATGATTTTCAGTTTAGATGCGCTGCAGTGAAAGGGTTGAAACCGCGTTTAAAGCATATTAAAACGGAACCTTCAAGTTTTGGGGCTAGAGATGGTAATATCAAACAGATTGAATTAGAACGTTACAGAAATCATGATCTTTTATCGTAACGCCAGCTCTATAAACTATTTAACTAACCTTATTACTGCATGTAAATTTATTATTGCACACGAAACACTGTTTATATTGTTGAACAATAAAAAGGTTACAAAAAAAAAAATAGGAAGATTAGTTCTTCGAGAGTAATTTAATAAAAAAGTAATTAAATTATTAGATGATTTCGAAAATTGTGTTAGTTGAAAGAAATAATTTGTCATTTCTAATCATTAAAATATTGAGTACTTGGATTAAGTATATGACACTATTCAATACAGAAACCCATAAAGTTACCAATTGTTACATTTTCTAGTAATATTGAAACACAATTCTCGCAGTCTGTGAATTCAAATTATTTATTTTATCTATAACATGAAGGTATACGTAAACCCATAAAATAAGTGTTACGAGTCGTTAAATGTTTTAATAATATTAAAATAAAATTCTCGTAGCCTGTAAGTTAAAATTATTTATTTTATCTACAACAAAAAAAGTGGTCCATATTACCAGCTCTCCCCCTACATGCTTCCTTTTCTTTTACTCTTCCCCCTCTCCCTGCTCTTCGCTGTATTAACAATTCCTGTCTCATCGATTTATCCTGGAAATTTTTCCCTTGTGCTCACAATTGCTCGATCGATTTGCAATAAGATTACTCTACTGAAACGAACATCGTAAAAATGATTTCTAATGAGCGAATGACCTTGAGCATCCATATGATTTTCTTTCAACTGTTCTCTATCATTTGTTTCGGTAAACACTCACGTGGAAATTCGTGAAAATGCAGCGAACGATCTTTCACCACCTTAAAGCTAAGTCGAGGTCCTATATCTGTAAGTGAACGTGAGAATCCTTCTAATTAATACAAGACACAATCGGTGAATAAATAATCCTCGTTCTCGTTTCTTTTTCTTGTTTCTTTTTTTTCAGTTTTTTTGATGTTCGACGCTCGTTAAATACGAATAAGATTTCAATTCCTGCGTATCGATAAGGTAATGCGATGTTTTGTTACACGTATATAAAGACCGAATCCAAAAAGTCGAGAATCGCTATACAAATGGTGTACTAAACGGCGAGCACTGGTTCAGGATTTCAGCGAGAAGTGTTAACACTTTCGCGGACGACGGCGTATTACTACGTTCAATGAAGCAGCACTACGTTTTCTTTCAGTAATGGTTATAAATGTTGACGCAGCACTTAGTATGTACAATTTTAACTGTACTTGTGAGGTAATCAACAAATTCGCCAATAAAAGGTAAGAAACGAAGTGATTAATTAAGGATATGAATTTTTTCAGTAAACATTTACAAAATGTAAAGCCGTAAAATTTTTTACTCGGTAAAATAATTACAGAGAAAAGTGCAAAATTGATATATACGTGTTCAATACTTGTAAGCGTGAATAAAAAGTATGATATTCATTAAAATAACTTTGTTCCTTCATTTTTATTGGTAACTGTTTAGCCAATGAGCTATTGAAATTAAAAACAGTTAGTGCTACAACGTTTTAAAATAAGTTTGTTTATTTTATGGTTTCTTTAATGACGTATTTAGATTTTAATGATTCATAGTGCCTCCCAGGTTTTGGTGGATTTGAGGATTATCGGCTGCGAAAGTTTTAACAGTCGTGACTGACCTACCATTGACAGTAACTACTTGAAGCATCGTTTCTCAAACATCGGCGGTTACTAAAAAAAAGTAAAAAGAAAACGGTGAAGGTAATATCATTTTTATATTGTGCTCAGTTCGTATTTATTTATGACATACGTATGATAACGACGAGTACACTTAATTAGTGACAATTAGTAATAACGTAATTTTAAGAAAACAATACATTTTCTAAAAAAACGAAAGGCAATGAAAATAGTAAAAAGTATGCATGTACAAATTGTGTAAAGATCAGGACAACAGTCGGTCACGTAAATCAATCGCAATAAATAGTAAACAAAAAACGAATGAAAAAGAATTATTAACATAAAATTTTCTTACAGGAATAACGACAATGTAATAATAAACGGAGGATAGATTTTATGATTACCTTAAAACTTAAATCCTTGAGGTTGGCTGGTGTAATGATATTTGTGTGTGAAAATACAAAGGAATTTTAAGAAAGGATTAGCAAATCGGAGAACATACATTACAACTATTTAATTGTTAAATATCAGTGATTAATCGTATTCAATTCTTTTGTTTCCCAATTTTTTGTATGCTGAGTAACTAACTCTTTTATTGTAGTACTTCAAACTATTCAGCATAAAAAGAAATGACAAAAAAACAAAGAAAGAATTGATATAAATATTGACAATTTTTCTTTCTTTCATACGTAGCAGTTAAATAAGAACAATTATAACATTATCATTATTCAAACAACAAATTACATACTGTTCTGTCAGGGTTGATTTATGAATCTATATTGCCTATTTATTCATGGTATATGTTTCTCTATTCTACATCCGGTGTTTCATTTTCCTTGGCTTGCCTTATATACATTTATATACATAATTCATTTCGGATGTAACAGTTATGGTTTAAATAAAAATTAAATTACTTAAATTAGATTAAATTAAAATAAATTAACATAAAGGATGAACAGGGGGTGGGTACATTAAGGGTTTAATGAAGAACATATTTACTAAACATTTAATCAGGTAGTGTAATTAAAATTTTATAACTAACGTGTACGAAATAATTTGAGAAAGTGATCTGCAGTTGATTCTTTGATTCTATAATTATATAAATTAATGAAATGAGTACTTCTGTATTACCTACACGTGAAACTTCATAATTCTCATTAAATTCATCATGAAAGCATACTATTAATATTCAGAAAAGAATTACAATTTTGAGAAACGTTGCTTGAAGCATTTATTGTAATTTGTTTACTTCACTGTGCAAAGAAACATTTCACAGGACTATTAATTTAGCAAGAAATATTTGACAGTAATAATAAAATCTTATTTACGTGCGAGTTACTAACTGCTAGTAGGTGACCTAATCTGTAATACCATCAATCATTTTCTTTTCTGAAAATCGCCTCTTCTTTAAGCATAGTAATCACTTTAATGGTACCTACGATAAACATGACATTTAGAATTCATTGTTAATAAAATTATATCTGAAACATAATCCTAATACATTTCTTCTTCTTATCAACCAATGTATTAGTAGCTAATATTCTACTCATTGTTTTATCTTCAATGAATTCTACGGGGCAAATAATTTCTTGCTAAATCCACTTGAAAAGTGAAAATGTTTCCCTGTCAGACAAATGTAACGCTACAAAGAACTATGAATTATCATAAAACAGTATTTACCGACATTTAGACTGACAAAATGTATGAATCGGGGATTGCAATAATATGTAACAATAAGATCGTCGTGTTTTAAGAGAATCAGTAATACCGACAGCTAAAAATTGAAATTTGGGAGCACAGAGGGGGCATGTCGACGAAAATCTGTACAAAATCGAAGCAGACGTGTACCTGGTTCGTTTTCGAGGGTGAAATCGTTTGTAATTGGTAATCTGGCGTTATCGGTGCCGACGGACTCGATTATTATTAAACGACAATTATTGTTACAGGTGGTTTCGAAAATTTGTGCAACATAGTTCTCGTTCAATTTCGCGGTATGGACTAGTAAATTCTATTTACGTGTGTTGAGACAGCGTATATGAAAAAGATCGGTGTTCCTGTTGTGATCTTCAGAAGGATCTGATTAAAATCCGTAGAAACGAATGTTTAACCAGTTAGCTGTTGCGACCACTTTGAAAAGTGTGTACCTAAAATGTGTCGCGAAAAGTAAGTTATACCTGTTGTTGACGAGTATACTCGCCGTAACATAAAACCTTGTAATTTCATCACGACGAATATACTCGTCATAACACAAAACACTGCAATATCTTCATGGCGAGTATACTCGTCGTAACATAAAACCTTGCCATTCTTTCATGACGTGTATACTCGTCGAAAACGGCTAACTGGTTAATAATAATGCTTGGGCTTCCGGAGAATCGCGAATTTGACGAGTATTTGCGACATGATCCACATGATGAACTTTCGCGCGACAATCGAGACGACGATGACGATGGTGGGCGAGTTTGTGATTTGCGACAATGTTCGTTAGGAACCGGAAACGGGAAGAGGCGAAGGACACCGCAATGTGTCCTCGCTACTTCGACTTCTTTGCCTCTTTGTGCGGTGAACCGGCCTTTGTCAACCAATCTTTATCCATCGATCAATCGAGTATTCGAGGGCGGCGAGCCATCTGAAAATGAAATATAATTATTATTAGATCTTGTATGAATGAAAACTACGTTGAATGAACTGCGAATTTTATATACGTGAGTGTTATTCGCAAACACAGAGAACACAATAAACAAGAAAATAAATAATCAAATTTTTAAGCAAGATTTTATTGAAATTTGCATCGACACGTTGACTGCCGTTATTAATTACAATAGATGATTCGAATAAACTACAATACATGTACATTTCTGTGTTCTAAAAGTACGATCAAATGAATTGGTCACAGAGAATTCCCTGTCTATTTCAAGTAGAACAGCGTGATGGACAAATGTGTGCTATATGAGTATCATCCAAGTTTATTATATCGTTTTGTATGTAACCGTGTTACAAAAACATCGTGCCACAGGAGGTCTGTTTCGATTTTTGTATCGTATTATATCGAAGAGTTATAGTCGTATGAAATAGATCGCTCGATAGTCAACGTGTTTAAAATACCAGATTAAAAGAACAACGTGAAACGACACATGGTTAATTCCTTGCCCTATAATAACGTGTCAGACTCGTGACGAATATTTTAACTTTGTGAACTCAAATGAAATATTATTCTCTTGCTATCAAGTATTATACTTCAGAACAAATATAAACATAGAGTTTCTCTCTTTCTTTTTATTAATGACATTAATTAGATTGATCACAGTTGAGAAATAAGTCGTAGGGCAAGGGGTTAACTACGAACAATACAAAAGAACTCGTGTTTAAGTAATTATGAATTAAAACCAATTAAAGAACAGGGGTGCAGCGAACCACGTTATCGTTAAGTGGCGGATAGACAGTGCCATTCGATGATTAGCGGTTCAGTGTGAGACAATAGGGGAGTATTTATTTCAAATAGTAGCAATTTTCGAATAGTCTTTATCGAATGTACATATATATATATTTAGCCTGAATTTTTGCAGATTACTTTATAAAAGTTAGTATTTGGATGAAAAGTCCGGATTGCAGTTATGAACTCGGATACATTCCTACTAACAAGGGAACATTCCGAAGTGGCATTCGCAGGTTTTAATAAAACTGATAGAAAGTAATTCTGATAAAAAGATTCGACACCTAGTTTTTTGATCGGCAACCATTCGTATCGAAGGGATGAAAATAGTCCTCAAAGTTGGGGGTGAGAAATATATTCGGTCGAATATCTTGAAAACTACAGCAGCTAGAAGAACGTTGTACATGGCAAAATTGTGTGTTTTTTAATGAGGAATCCAGATGTTCGAGCAGACTAAAAAGAACTCCATTCGTTCAAGTGACACGCTAAAAAAAATACTGTTCCTGTTAATTTTTTTGTTCAAACGTTAATCCATTTTCCGGCGCGAATCCCGCCGATGGGCTCGAATAAACCATCCAGCTAAGAAACGTAGAAAATAAAGATACTTTTAACTGGCATTTGTGAAATACAATCTGTAGTTATAAGTAGTCCACGCATTTAGCGGAAGAAAACTTGGCATGGGGTCTTTGTCTCATTGCCTGGCGCCAATTTCTGAGGTGCCAACGGTATCTTCCTCAATGCTGTGACAAGATTGCGGATGTTTATGCAAATTTGCGATTTTACATGCCAGCTGATAGTAAAGAAAATAATTTTACTTGAGGTTATCTTGTATTTCTAATATTATACATGTATACTTCGAAACTTTACGAAAATCTTTATCCTACTTAGTTGTTTTTCACTTTATTTTACTTTGTTTCATTTTACTTTTCTTTACTTAGTCTTATTTCACTTTTTTTTCACTTATTTTACTTTATTAATCTTTAGTTTATAATTCGCAGGTTATGAATGCACGAACATTCGCAATCTGGTTAGAATAAAACTTTCATTCTCTATAAATATCTCTTGCCTAAGTAAATGTCTACAGGGTGTCCCAAGAGAATGCATTCAAATTTTAAATTTCTATGGGTTGAAAGCATCAATTAAAATTTGAGATTGTGTCTATCATATACAGTAGTACTCAATACAGAGAACTGAAATACCTGAAAATACTGTCACTTATTTTCTTCAACTTATATCGTAAAACTTGAATCCTATTTAATAAATATTATACTTATGATCATTTAAAATATGTATACATTTTCTTTTAGACGCCTAGCATTATGAACAATCTCGATCAACTACGACTTTTAATACTAGAACAACCGCTCCCATAAAAATAATGAGTTCCAGTTTTTTTATTTCGTAAGTATTAATATCTAACAAACGTATAATATCCGAAATGACTTGAAAAATAAACAGTTTTACTTCAGTACTATAAGAAATATATAAAGGAACCAAAAAATATCTATTGCTCCAATTTCTATTAGGATTAGATGTTAACACTGTTTCTATTAAGGGTGTCAAAAGACACTTTCTGAAATTTTAAAATTATTTTCAAATTTTAGTCGTATATTCTGACTTTTCGACTTTTCCAATAACGATTATAAAATTATCTATAGGAAATGCCCAAAATTCAATCGAAGAAAAATGATTAAACTGAAAGATACTTTCCCAAAGGTGTCTTTCAACACCTTCGGTAGGAGTAGTGTTAATCTCTCAATAGTTCTAGCGTTAAAAGGCAGAATTTCAATAGGAACGCTGGAAAATGAGTCAGAACATCGTATGAAATTTACCGTTTTTTGTCCATGTCGGATTCAGTGGCGAATATGTAGCTCCTCTGGGTAGGGTCCGGCGGTTGCAGTTCGAACGCGTGCCTCCTGCCGCCGGAAGTCGGCGCGCTGCTGTGCACCCTGAACCCGTGGAGACAAGCAACCCCGAATGCCTTCTCAGCGTTCGCGTCGTCGTAGAAATACAGCGCTGCATCTTTCAGCACGCAGTATCGTTTCGGCCAGCCGGTCGGCGACGAGGTCTTCCTCGCGTGTTCCTGCTGTTTGCTCAAGTATCCAAAGCAATCAGGTCTTTGAATGGCGCATGGCGGCATCTCGCGCATCCTCAACGACGCCTCGAGCCAGGTGTCTACCTGCGAATCACACCGGAAACGTTCAATGAAACGATAGAACGTGTACACGACGCACGAACTCCTCCTTCCTTTTCACTCCAATAACATTTTTATGGTCGAACCTCCGTAACCCAACGAATTCTTCATTTTTCTAACGTACAGGTGCGAAAGCTTTTGCAATTGGTATCGTTCGACTCACGATCAGTACGTATTTACCTTTACAACTGGAATTTAGGAGAGATCTATATAGTTGTAGGTTTCTTTTAATATGTTCTTATCGTTCATGGTTCTAATGATTTGTAATGTTTGTAATTGTAATTTATTAATTGTTTCCAGTAGAAAGATCACTGGTGTGACTATAGTGTAGCAACTTTCCGTTCTGGGAAAGTCTGATGTCAGCGGCACAACATTTGTCCTCAAAGGGTTAAGATATTAAATGCTCAAAGAAAATTCTGTAATTAATTCGGTATACACAGAAACGTTTCCATAACTCTTGGGTAGAAATGAGAGTAATATTTTAAATTCAAGAGACGCGTTAGAATTGCTAATAGGAAAATATCTCCTTTATTAAATTTACTGTTTCACTGCGATGCATCGTCGTATAATAAAAGTTACAGAACATATTGATATAAGCAATATTTTCTGTTTAACACGTTTTTTTCAAATTTTATCGAGTAATGATCCTTTACCATTGGAATATTATTTGATAAAATTTTGTTTCAGAAAATTCCTTTTCATCGTATGAATTTAATTATTTCTATCGGAGGTGTCAGAAGACTTTTGAAATTTCAATTTAAAATTATTTTCTCACTTTAGTCATTTTTCCTCAATTTTGGACATTTCCTACAGTTAACATATAATCATTATTGAAAAATTCAAAAAGTCCATTCAGAATATACGACTAAATTTGGAAAACAATTTTAAGTGAAAATTTCAGAAAACGTCTTTCGACACCTTCCGTAGAAATAGTGTTAAACGATTAGTTTCATCGAGATGTTGAGTACTTTTCCAGTTGGATCGCAGTCTAGATTTTCCAAAAACTCGTCAACCGTTGGACCGAATTTCCATGCGTTAAACAACTGTGGCAACTACGTTACCAAACTCTGGGAATTTAAAGTAAATCTTATTTTCCGAAATTGGCGGAACAACGCGCAAGTTTTCGCATTTCGTTGCATTCCCGGATATTCGCGCGTGAATGGAGAGTCCGGAGTACTTCGAAATTTATCGCAACTTCGCCAGTTCCTATTATGGTATCAACAAAAGAGTCGACATGCGGGAACTCCCAGCAGTTTCCCAGTTGAAAGAAACTCTCCCCTCTTTTGCTTCTTTGATCAATATCTTGAATGTTGAGAGTTCGACTACAGCCAATAAAAGTAGCGTCATGCCTGAGCCTATGGTGTAAATTTGTGTGTGCTTTTGGCCATTGATTTGAAGAAATGATCGCGCAACCATGACTATGGACACCGCTCCAATATTTGGGCCATTTATTCGATACAAAGAGAATCTGAATTTTTTCATTAAAAACTTAAGATTGAACGTTTCAAGGTCATTTATTCGATGTGAAAGAAATTTGAATTTTTTAATAGAAAAATTTTTTTTAGTATAAAAATTCTTCCATAGAACCATACAATTACTTATTTATGGTGACACGATATGAAACAAGATTATTTTTCATATTAAAAATACAATGAACAAATAAATCTTTCTTCATGTTTTCAACCTCTTAGATTCAAACGAGCTGTCTCGTCATGGTAATTAAATGTTAAAGTGTACAATAAAACTTGTTTATTTTGCATTTTAAATCTGGGTCACATCAGAACTACATGCAAAAATACACTTTTCCTTTGATTAAAATATGTTTATAACGTGAAATACATTTATTTTCTCTGTGACCAGTGCTTAGAGCGACACGAGAAAATTAAACGGTATCCATGCGGAAAGTCATTTTAATTAAATTGTACGTCAAGGGGTTAATTTACACGAAACACCTAGATTTCACCTACACGCTTTTCCACGTTTAATATTATTATTTTGTGCTTCTCTCTGTTTGTTTCTTACTCGCAAGAGAAACGTTTAAAAGTTGTATCTCATTTTTAATTATGAATATTCAAACATTTCCATTTCTTTACTGTTAAATAAAAAATTCTCCGATTCCCTGTAATCTATTTTAAATCATTCCAAATGCGATGTGAATATTGTTACGTTTTTTAGAGCAAGTAAAAGTATCACTGGGTTCATTTTCCTCTTTGAAATCGCATTTTCACAACGATACAATAAATAACAGCAACCGATATAAATTATATAATAGACTAAGCCCATAAAAACATTTCTTCTTTTTTCGTCTTTTCATGTTTTATAATAAAAGAAGGCCAAAACTTTTGCGTTAACCCAATACTTTCCGCCATTCGGATCGATTATTTCATCGGTTCCATCGTCGGACATTGGCCGAAAGCGAGGATAGATAGTTTTCAGATGCTTATGTCACGTACCTGGTCATTTCTTTCTATGGCTTCCTTAATGACGGTCGTCCATCGGGTTGCGGCCTCTTCGGTGTCGGCCGCGAGCCGGAGCGTCGGCGCACCCTGCTTCTTTATCGCGAAACTGTGTAACCTCAGTTCGGGCGTTTGCTCCACATCGTACTTTATCAGCATTACTGCCCCCACTGGCTGTGAATCCTGCGAACGGATCGCACCCTCGTGAACCATTCGTCGAATAAACGATCGTCCGTAGGCACTTGTCATCTCGACGGATGAAATTCAAGGGAAAAAATGGAACCGGGATGAGCCGTAACTAGTAGACTTTTCTTTGACAAAGAGTGCCTTCCTGAGAGGGCAAGATCCTCAAGCTAGAAATCCCTGAATTATGAAACTTTGGGAATATGCCGAATATATATGATGTATTATGAAATTTTGTTGCTATAGAAATTTACTATAACAGTAAAGAGGTAAAATTAACTCTAGAATATTTAGGTACTTTTCGGTTTTACTCGAGTGAGTTGAGGACCTTCCCTGTTAGATTTTTGTGGAAGTCTCATATGCAGATATTCAAATGCTTTTAACGTATTTCACTGTAATAAGGCAGGGTAAGTTGCAATGAAGTTTAATCGATAATTTTTTATAAACGAACGGAACGATGATTTCACTAAAAAGTGTATTCCATAAAAATAACTGCGAATATCCTCATTTCCGGTCGTTGAGTATTATGCTGTGTCAACCCTTTGACCTACAATATCGTGTTAGACTCATGCAGATTTCAAATAAAATTTAACAAATATAAAAATCATTTAATTTTTCCAAGTTCGAATTGAATATTATTTTTCTCTTACTAATTATAATGCTTCTGAGTAAACGTAGACATAGGATAATCGTAGAGTTTTCCTCTTTTTCTAATTAATTATTAACAATAAAATATCTGCTGAACGCAATTGGGAAAAACATCATAGGAAAAGGGATCAACACACCATAGCACAAAGTACAATTTTTAACCTGCTAACTGTGGAATTTACTTTAAAAAATCTCTTGTTCTGCGAGCAATAGAATGACAAAACGAAGTTTATACTCGTCAAGGAACCTGGTAGAGACAACGAGGTTGCAATTATGAATAGGTCCTCGATGTCACAGCTATCCAATGTTCACTGTACATAGATGCGACACTTACCGCGTCAGTCTTGTAATAGTAGAGGCAATTGTCGCGACGCAGAGCAAACCACCTTCGAACCCACTTGTCTTTGTTCGAGGAGGTCGTGGATTTCCTCCAAAGGTAACCGGAACACAGCGGCGCCTCGTCAGCACCTTCCTTCGTGCCCGGCCTGGCGACCCTAGGCGCCAACACGTTGCAGGTTCTAGCGACTTCGAGTTCAAGGACATCGGTGCCGGAGTGCGCGAGCCTGACGACTTCCGAGTGCGTCGCGTCCATGACACTTTTACCATTCACCGACATTATTATGTCGCCAACTTCGAGGCCGGAGGTCTCCGCCGGCGTGTCGGGCTCGATGGCGGAAACCACCACCGGTTTCGAGCCATGAATGCGCAAACCGAACTCCCCGCCAGCCTCGCGTCTCACTATGACCCTCTTGTCGCTTTCTGCAATTAATACCACTCTCATTAGTTCCCTGTACCACGCGGCAGGAACACAACGAGAAGTTTCATTCAACCTCTGTTCCGGCGAAATTCTGCCGACCTATCTGATCGTGATAATCGTTGAATCGGATTGCTGTTTCGTAACAGAGTTTGTACATTTTGTGATTTTCACTCGGAAGCGGGCAAACTGGATGAACTCTTTCTGTGGGATTTTTGCAGGTTGTGTAAGTTAAGAGAATTCTCTTTATAATTTGTTATACGTTCGTTGAATTAATAGTAAATCAACGGAGTCTATTTGACTCGTATTGGATTTTATAAACATTATTTGGTAAATGTTCGGGTCGATTTTGATCGATATTGTTACGCAAATATGTATCTTGAATATCTTGTTTTAAACATATAATTTGTAAGTTGTAGGTGATCGAATACCATTTTTTCTAAGAATGGTAGAACTAATTTATATGAAAAACGAAACCGTATCTAATGTTAACTAAGTTTTATGGGATATAGTTTGAATTAGGAAATAAAGATACTATTTGTCTCGGGGTTACGATAGTGTAGAAATATTGCAATATTTATTGTTTGTATGTTGCATGTATATATGTGCTATGATTACATAAAGATTTGTAGTTTATTTATTCAAACAGTTTCTTCATAATATAATTGTTATATAACTCTAGTATAATAATTTCATCAAAAGGAGCAGAGCATTTTTAAATCACTATTTAAAATTTGAAAGTATTATTGGGTCAACGAGATTAATGAAGAAAAAAAGAAAGATCGAAGGTCAGCGTTAATTAAATTTATTCCTTCAGGTTTAAAGGGTTGTGTTCTTCACACCTACACTATATTATATGTGTGTGGATTGCATGATGAGTTTACAAAGCAAATGGTCCAACAAATTAATGTTTACTTTCAGTAGTATTTAGACAAATACAATTAAATTTCGCATTTATTACAATTTAGACACGAATAATTACTGTTTGTTGACAAATTATGTACAGCGAATATCAATTTAATCGATTAGAAGTAAAAAATAATGTAATTATATATACCAATGTATCTCTTATTAAACTATTATTGATGTACAAAATTGTATAAACAGTAATTATAACATTCTTCATTGTACTGTGATATTTCCTTAACTTTTGCTTGCATTGTCAGCATTATAATTGTCATATATTATCTAATTTAAATTTCAACACATAGTTCATTAATGTGAATAATCAGTGACATCCAGTTAGCTAGTTAACCCTGTTAATATGAATCATAATCTTGTAATATTCACTGATAATAAGTTTTAACACTACTATTCACTTTTCATCAATATTATAAATCTATAACTTTCCCCAAATAAATAATTATTTGTGTTACGTTCTTCTAAACAATATGTATACATTATTAAAATAAATACTAAAATGGCTGTTGCTGCATTCAGTATTGTACCTTCGACAATATGAAAGTTTTACCTTTTCACTGAGTCACTATCAACAATATTAACTCATAACAAAATACATAACCTTCTGCTATTCACACTATGTATCAGTGCAGGCAAAGAAATTGGCAACTCCGAAGATTTTCCGGTGATTTCTTCTTCGTTCCTTCTCGTTACATAACGGCAAACATAATCGAGACACTGCTACCAGACGTTCTGAATCACTCGAAGAAATTTGCGCGAGGGCTAGTCAAGCAGATGATGTCTTTTTGAGCCTGAACTCCGGATCATTGCACCCGTAGGACGCTGGCCAAAAATTTTAGGTCATTGCAGTGACGCCTGTTATATGTATACCGAATAAAAATGAGGAAACGTGTAACGAAAGTGTTAACTTTCTTTCAGAAGCAATTAATTATAATATCATAAATAAATATTATTATTCAACGTAAAACAATCAGTATGCAGCATTAAATCAATTTTGGATTATAGATGGAAATTCATTTTCATTTATAATTCATTTTATGTTCTAAGTTGTTCTTAATGGAGACTTTTTAATTTAGATAAAAGTATGATTATTGGTAATATTGTAGATGTACAGTAAGAGCATTTCTATATTTGCTACATAGATAACTATAATGTGCAAATGCATAAAATTATAACGTAAATAACTTAAATAATATTACAAATATTATATCAAAACTATTCTGTTATAAAACTACTGTTACTTTCACGAAATAAACTCCTTCGGTAGTAGCAGTATAGTACCTATTAGGTATCCGAATGAGTCCATACAGATTTCGTATCTTTTTATTATTTCACCCTTTTTAATCATTTAAATATAATATTTCCCAATACTTTCGATGAAACATCCATACAACGATATATTCTTTTTTTATTTTGTTTTTATCAATATTTGTCTTCCTCGATGGAGGAAACTGACGCAATATTTCGTTTACATTTGCGTTTCTAAACACATCTTCATTTACATCATTTTGGATTGACAAAGTAATAAGTGGTTGATAGAAAATCTAAAAGACATACGTGATAAATTAAAGTTTCTTAATTAAGTTATTATACTGTAGTTTTTACTTTTTGTGATCTTGCGTTATTTTGTAGACACGACTCTGCAGCAAATTTCTAAATAATTATACGTTGATGACGAATTGTTTCTACTAATAGATACATCTTCAATTGTTTACAGTTGTTCAATGTATAAATACGATTAATAATTAACCAAAGTATTATAACAAGACATTTGGACAACAATGAGATATTTATTTACATGATAATTCAATAAAAATCAATCACTCTTCAATATGACGATCCTAGTGATAGAGAATGAAATTGACACTGTCATGAACTGATAATTTCATTATTTAAAAAAAATAATCATGTTTAAACACTTTTCCATATTTTAACAATTTATGTCTGTAATACGTATAATGTGAAATTTACTTTGAATTGAGATTATTTAACGTGGAAAATATCCTTGATGTCAACTACACTTGCAGAAATAAATATTATTGGCGAAAATGATTACTCGCTTTGCAAATTAATTAGGTACGCTCCGTAATTTATTCTGGTACCATTCGTTTCCACAGTAAAACTGTTTAAATATTATTAAAAGTAATCAAACAACCAATGCGTAATTATAGCTGTCCCCGGGGAATTTCTAATAAATTAAACGTTTTTACCGAGTTTTAATGGAAATTAATTCATTAATGGATTCATGGAAATGAGACAGCAAATTTACATAGTTTCTGTGAAATATAAACGTCGCTGCTGTATCGAAGTTACGAAAATCTAAAAAGGATATTTTGTCACATTTATAAAATGATTTTTTGAAATTATATTAACATACAAAAATTATACTCTTCTAAACATTTGGTATAATATTTCAATTTTAGTTTTTTATCCTTTAACACTAAAACTATCAGACAGGTCAAAATGGTCCATTCCTGACTTCCTCGTTTTGCAATCATTAAAAACATAACAGATGTTTCTCTGAGAAACGATTAAAGAAATAGATTTAGTAATACTCGAACTGAATTGTAAATTAATTAGAGTCTCAATAGATGCATTCTTGGAGTTTCTACAGAGGAATTTCAAAAAGTCAATTTAACTGCACGGTAGTTTTAGTATTAAACAGCATTCCTTAATTGTTTGTCAGATAATTTCACAGCGATAATACAATTAACTGATTTAAAGTGGAACAAAGTATATGAAAAACGAAACAAAACTGAATATCTCGCCACTCTTAATATAATATTCTGCCATATTAAAAAGTATTTATAAAAGAGAGAAAAGTACTTAGAAACATTCACCCAGCAGCAAGCATCAAAACTTTGCATACATAATTAATTAGTTTTACAATGGGCAAGAACGTTTATTTTAAAAGCTGAAACTCACTTACACAAAATTCCTAGGAAATTTTCTGACTTCGCGAGTATCACTTCCGCTTTTGACGATGCGACTGTTCGTTAATCAAAATAACACAACCCGGAAATTTCATCAACGCGCTTCAAATTGGTAATTGGAAAAATGAAATTCGCATTTACTTTGTCCTCCCTTTAACTGTTATCAATTTTTTTGTATAAAAAGTGCACTAATAATCATGAAAACTCAAAAATTTGCATTTATATATTAAATGTAGTTTGCGTATCTCTGTGGTACTATTGTGTAAGTTAAATTGACATAAAATCAATTATAATTGTGGATCGAGTAATTTTTCAAACATAAATCAAGTGGTTGTATTCAAAACTATTTAAAAAACTTCTGTAATACAACGAAATAGATTTACAAAAATTATGAGAATATATTTTTCTGACTTACTACATATGAATTGTTTTAAATAGTCGTTTCAATGTTAATATGCTACATATTTTATCACGATGAAAATAAATTTGACACGGTCTATGTTATAAATAAACAAGGAAATGTATACATTCAATGAAATAAAATAATGAAAATCAAGTGAAACAAAATAAAAATAAAAAAATATTAGTTGAATAAATAAATGATTCGATCCCGAATGTACCGAGTTCTCTAGTCGTTTTTGTTTAATAAGCTACATATGTATCTATATAACATATTTTTATTTTTTGAAATTAACGCTTCGTTAAAACATTTAACGAAATGGTAACAGCAGATAGAAGAGTTGATATAGATTCATCCTCTCTTGATACAGCAATATTCGTTCCGCATCAGTTGGTGCTTCCACAAAATTATACTCTCTGCCGCAGTATAAACAACGCCTCTGTTAGTATTCAGATAACGAAAACATGTTGGTATGGGATTCACCTTCAATACCGCAACATCAGAGCCGTTTTGTTTACTCTACATCCACTGAACTTCGCAGGGAAAAAGTATGCATTTGCAAAGGTGGATAGCTGTTTCCATTATCGATGATACAAATACCATGCATATATTTAATAAACATATGCTGGATACTTTATAAATACATCTGTGCAGAGAGTGATTGAATAATACTTTCCTATATATTTATTTATCAAATCTAACATGTTATTTGATACGTGTTTTCATAATCAGTATGAAACATTTAACTGCATGTAAATATCTAAAACTTAATTACGAATAATTGCGAACTGAATGATAAATAATGTTATATAAAAATTTAAATGTTATACTTTCAGTGTTTTTGTATTCTTTCTATAAAATACTCTATACATATTCATGTTTTTATTTTTTAAAAGATGCTTTTAAATTTAAATACAGTATTTATAAGAAAATTATTACAAGACTATGTATTTCTATTTTTTTAATAATATTTCAAATGTGTAAATCAACTGAAGGCCACAGTAGGTCAAATAAACAAGAAACATTCGTTATAATAATAATGTAAAATATGTAACGATGAAACGGTAACTATAGATCCTTGAAAAACGTAACTACAGTTAAATAAGAGAATTTAGTATTACATTTTCCACTGAATTTTATTGTTACCTTCCTATTCAATAGTGAAATAATAATATTAAACGAGCTTTGAAATTAATTTCGAAGTTATAATCTATAAAAGAAAACCGTTACCGTGCGTTGTAATATTCAGTAAGAAAGGCTAACACTTCACTCTTCTCGAGATTATTAAAACCCACATTATCACTTGATCTTTAATATTCCTCTAGAATACTTGCATAGAGAGTGAAGTTAAAACAGATTATTCCGGCGAAGTAGATTTTTTATGTCACTTATGCAACGTCAGCGCGTTGAACTGCGCTTAAAAGGATTTTTCGCTTTGAATTTAATATTTTCACCGATCAATATTGTACTTCAGTGAAGATCGTAGTCGACAAAAAAAAAATGAGGAGGCCGATTCGATGATGGTTTTTTTTTTTAAATGAAAAGCAACGAACGGAGAACCGATCGGGAAAGTTTCAATCGTTGCTCGCAAACAGGAAATTCCTATAGTTCGCGACGTTTGTCGTGCAGATTTGAAGAGATAGTGCTATGTACGCACCAAAGCAAGCGCACAAATAGAAAGGAATACTGAGTAAAAATAAAATGAAAGCGGGACAGTGCTCGTCGCCGTAGCTACATAAATAAATGCGCATCGAGTTCATTACTTCCCATACTTTCCTCGGTTAACCATTGCTAAATCAACGTATGTGGAACATTTGAAAAATACGATTTGTGTAATTATAATTGCCATTTCGAATAGGAAAGAGTTCATTGAAACTGAATTTTTCGAGTATTTTTCGATCAGAATTTGATAATGCATAACCTTTAACAGATATTGTTTGAAATGTATCATTGTACATTTCTTTTCAACATTTAACATTTACTGAAATTAATTAATATCGTTGGTTTTGTAAAACAAACCAACGAAGTAAAAGTTAGGTCATGTTGCTTTAAAACATTGTTCGCGAGAAGACGAGTTTGTGGAAACCACAGTTATAAAATAGGAAAATTTCAATTTACGATTACTATAGCAGAAGAACGTGTAAAATGAAACTCGTTAGAAATTTAATTGAAATGTGATTCGGTTTGTACAATAGCTCTGTGTGGTTAGATGATCTTTAATATGAAATGTGAACTGGTCGAGAGTTTTCGTCGAAATTTTTCAATCAATTTTTAGTAACAGTATAACAATCTAGTATTCAGTCATATGTATTTTTGAATTCCTATTTCCTTAACACTATTTCTACGGAAGTATCGAAAAACACCTTTTGATGTTTCAACTTGCAATTATTTTCTCACTTGAATAATTTTTCGTCAATTGAATTTCGAACATTTCCTACAGTTAAGCTTGGAAAATAATTTTACGTTAAAATTTCCTTAAAGTACCCTAAGGTAAAGTACCTTATTCAGGTATGTGTGCGTATTCATATCTGAAAATAATTTTAACAAAATTGTTCATTCAATTAATGTATACCTGTGAAATTGGTTGATTCTAAAAAGAATATTCCTTTAACCAGTCAGCTGTTTTTGAACGAGTATACTCATAACACGAAACCTTGCCATTTCGTCACAACGAGTACGCTCGTCAGAAACCGGTAACTGGTTAATAATCCCTTGCTTAATATTAAATAAGATTCGCGAATGAAAATATTTTCCTTATGAAAGTTCAAATGTCACAATAAATTAATTTCTACAATAAACACGTAATTCCGTCTTCTACTAAAAAACCAAAGACACGAAAATATCATTTCCAAATTGAGGTATGTTTATTCCACAGAACGGCAAAATGTAGCGTAAAATGAATCATTAAAAGCTAATTAAGAATATAGGACGCGATGTTTACATGCGGTCGCTTGCAATGCAAATCGATTGGGATCGAAGGGGATGACGGGGCTGGGGGAGTGAAATGAAAATAAGTCGGAACTCAGTCGCCCACGAATGCAACGTGCCACAAAAATAATGAGTTGCGTCACCGCGTGCCGAACACAGCGTCCTATGTATACGCGCAAAAAGAAAACTTGCCCTCGTATCGAATAGCTACTTTCATTTTCGCGTCGCTCGGGTCACGCGGTGGTGTAGACCTACTTTGTGCGGCGCATTCGATGCACGTGACGCCGAAGATGTCAATGCAATTAGCGCCTAAATCAATTCATTTCAATTGCGTACGGTTAAGCGACGATTCCGCGGAGCTAATTTATTAACTCACTCGTTGGCGGAATAATTCACCGCCATTAACGTTCACGCTATGACGCGTAACCATTAGTCAAATGGATCTTCATTTCTTTATCACGCGCGCGAAAGTTCATTCGTAATATTACCAGGGAACCTTTTCAACTAACGTACGTCGATTTGAATGAAACTTATGTGAGACATAGCTCTTAAGAAAATATTTGATACGTATTTTTTTCTTATCCGCCAACATCCACTTGGAACGAGTGAAAACAGCATTTAAAGTTGAGGATTGAAAATATATTTTTTACAATATCTTCGAAACGAGACGATGTGGAAAAGAAATTTTCTTTGTAAATTGTTCGCTACAAAATAAACAATTTAGATTTCTTTTCTGCGCCCCCTAGTTTCAGAGATATTGTAAAAAATATGCTTTCAACCCTTAACTTTGAGGAATATTTTATATATGACAGGAGTGTCGTGGTTGACAAACTTCTTTTATTAGTATTACGAGAATCGATTAATGAATAACTTTTGTACCTTTATAACTTCCATTTTGAAAGAGATATTTAGATGCTGCCAGGTGACAATGTTGATGTAACATTGTTGTAAATGTATAGGGTGTTTCGAATTATTTCTATTAATCGTTATATTGTGTCTGAGTCGTGACGAAGATTTGAAAGAATATTCTGAGAATTAATGTTGGAAGTACCGAGTCCATATAAATGACGGATTTTAATTTTCTCATTTTGTAATTATTGATGTCTTACAAGTGTTAAATATTTAATTAATTAAAATGGGTTTAAAAGTATATAGGTTCACTTAGATACTTAAACACTTGAATATTATTTTTCTATTACCCATTGTTAACTTGAAATAAGTGGAGACATAAAAGGATTATAGAATTCTTTACTTTCTTTCAGTAAATTATTATCAACCCTAAAACTACTGAGCAGTCGAATTGACTTTTCGAAATTACTCTACAGAAACTCCAAGAGCGCATTATTGACACTATAATCTATTTACAGTGTAATTTGCATATTGATAAATAAATTTTTATAATAATTTCTCAGAGAATCATTTGTTACCCTTTTAGTAATCGCAAAAGGAAGAAATCAGGAATGGGTCATTTTGACGTGCCAAGCAGTTTTAATGAGTACAGTTATAAAAGAAATCATAGAAGGCAAGGTAAATCTTCAAAAATGTTATGGTTTCCATAAACAAAATCTCACATTTTATGTGCAATTTATAAAGAATGGATATTTTCAAAACATGAATTCGTATTATTAATTTAATTTGGCTGTATTAATGGGTTCGCGTCTAGTTGATGGAAGAGAACGACTAAGTTTCCTTGAAGAAAAATCCCAATTTCTTCTATTGGATAAAAGTGGAGAGCTTGTTATTTCTTGAACATACGGTTCAGCCGCCTTACGATCTACGTTGAGGACACTGTCTCAAGGGTACGTCACGAGAAGGTATATACCACTTTGTAGGAACTATGTGTTAAAGTGTTTTATTTATGGCACACATAAATATCTATTTTTTAACAATTATGGTAGTTCGTTATTTTTAACACTAGAGATATCGAGCGATTAATATAATTAATATATAATCATTATAAAAATTTATAATTAATACACAATCGTTATAAAAATTGTAACAATAGATTTTCGTGGTTTTCTTATATATTTGTTATAGCATTCAAGTGATGCGATTTATTTTTCAAGTTCATTAGGATATTGAACACTTTTTACATATCGATAATTGTGAAATAAGAAAACCAAAATCCACCATTTTGACGGATGAAGTGGTTCTAGTGTTAAGGGCTTATGATAAAATACAGAAAAATTAAAAATTACTGTGTGAGTATTCTATACTGGATTGTTCAGTAATTTTGTACAAATATATCAAATTAATAATCCTCCGCTAGCAATATGCACAATTAACTCCTTGCTTTACGATTTTTTTCTCAACTATGATCGATACAACTACTTTGCCATTAATAATTTATTGGAAAAAAAGAAAAATGCTTGCTCTAAATTATAAAATACTGATAACAGGAAAATAATATTTAATTTAAATTCAAAAGAATTCAATAATATTTATGTTTGTTAAATTTTATTTAAAACCTGCACGAGTTTGACACATTACTGTAGGTAAAGTTATACATCTCTCAAAAATTATTTAAATCTCAGAATTAAATTCCAGAATATTTTCAGGTTTCGACAGAATTCGCAATAATAAAAAATCAACCCTGCCCATAACAGGTTCAAAATGGCTACGCTGATAAAAAACCACATTGCTGGTGGAGGATTAACTCTTTGCGGACGTAATTGAAGCTTCGAGCTTTGACACCTAAATTCGAAAACTGCAAACGAATAATTTAATTATTCAAACGACGAGAGACTGATATTTAGTATTTTTTCCTCTAACATTTAAGTCTTCGATGCATAACTCAGATATTTTATGAGAAAGGTTTCCGAAAGTTTAAAAAATTCTTGTCCGCAAAGGATTAATCTGCATGTGATTCAAAAGAGACATTCCTATTATAAAATATTAGTTTCTTGCTGTATAACGTTACCTCTCAATTTGATAGCTAATCAGAATCTTTAATTTCAATTTCTCGAACGTTTCCATCTTATCCGACAGTATTCTCGGTGCAATTACTCGATTCGAAAGTTTTCGTAAACTTCGTCAAATGAAATCGTACCGAAGAACATGTACACGCTCTACCTTAGCAGTGTCCTAGCTGGTTTCGTTGCCATTGATTAATTTGAAGTTGAGTGTACTTGTGCCATCCAGTAATTAAAGTTGCCCCTAAACTAGAAGGGGGATTGACTTACGACAGATCGATTCATTGAATTGCACGTCGACTTTCCTCATTAGTAATGTTTTCATCAAACGTTCGTTGTCCGTTGTAAATTGCTGTTATCGAGCACAAAGACGGCCGAGGGAACGGCTGCAGCAGGTTTACTTTAAGAGCAGTTCATTAATATTGAAATTCGTAAAGAACGCCACGGTATTCGAACGGAGCAGATGTTTACTTTCCATAAATGTAATATTCTAAGAAGAACGGCTACCAAGGGAACTGAATTCAAGTTAAACAGAAAACTTTGGTTGGTTCGTTTGCCGGAAGTTCAGAATTAACACTCTGAATGACAAGCGTGGAATTTTGCAAATGAAAAGTATGTTCAACTTATCAGTTGTTACGTAAGGTAAAATCGTTGTAGGAAGGAGTGGCTGATGGAAGGTAAAAGTAGAAACTTCTAGCTTTGTAATGAACTCTGGTAGAATATTGCATGATATTTTACAACAAGGTCATAGGAATTCAAAGGTGGTTCTTCGATTGCAATGTATGATTCTTCAATTTTGTGGAGTAGCGTATACTCATTGCGTTTAAACATTCGGTTTCATTGTTACATTAAATATATGTAAGAAAAAAATTAAAACAATCCTTATTCGAGGGAAAATCGATTTTTTTATTATTTTGTATTCGTATTTTTTAAAGTTATTACGCTTGTTCATTATTGTTCTACGTATACCTTTCGAGTGAGAATATTTTAATTCATGTCGCACGTAAATTTTGCATACACGATTAAAGATGAAATTACGGTGACGTTTTTCTATTTGCTGACTCTTCTTTTTCGCTCCAGTACCTGTGCGTCTATAAAGATTGAGCTTTCACGCTGTTGTCAAGATGTACTCGCGTCGCATATTTTAATAGTGTAATTTAAGGAATGGAGTATATTTTTAGAAAACATTCAACTTTTATAATAATTCTATATTATATAGGAATTTATGGTGAACTGTTTTTTTAGAAAAATCATTTTTATAAGAAATTAGATTCATTGGTTCTTTAAAATATTCGTATCATGTGTAAAGTAAAGTGTAGTCTTTAATTTGAGAGATTATGATTGTGAGAAGACAAAAACAAGTTTAGGATTTATATTCTTATAACACAAGACAAATCTTTTTACAAAGGTATAAAATAATATATTTATTATATCTTTTTTAGAAAAATTTGTCTTGTGTTATAAAAATATAAGTCCTAAACTTGTTTTTGTCTTCACAATTTGTTCTCATAAAGTCTATTTTTAAAAATTTTCCTTAATACATAAGAATGATAACAGTATTCTCCACTATCTACGTGGCATACATTTCATTATATTATATACAATTGCATTACACAACTTCATCAATAGGAAACAGTAGCGGGTACTGTATAGTTGCTACTATCCATGGAACAACCAAGGATTAATGTAAGTTATTAACTGCAGCAAAGTACGGTAAAACATATGTATAACATTATCTTAAACTGTTCTGTGGCATCCATTAATCTACACTACAGAAATTAGTAAAACATGGTAAGAAATAAGTTGTATATTTTATAAAAACTTTCTGCAACATTCGTTGTGCGTACTCAAAATAAAAACGTAGAAGTCTGAAAAGAATATTATTTATTCCATTAAAATGTACAAAAATTAGAAAACATAAAACAATCGACTGAACCGCATTGGCTTTTGCTCGACTCAAATGTCTATGGCAGCGTTACCATTATTCAAATTGATGAGGAGATAAATCTTGATGCCTGATTGGGAAGATGAATGCACTTTAATGATTTATAATAAATAAATCATCTGTTAAATGGAGCAAATATATTTAACAAAAAACGCGAGAATGGACGCGTCGAATATGCTCGATGTTCAGCGCGCGCTTATTGCCGCGAGTTCTATGAACGGCTCAACACACCAAAGTCAATTGAGTTTTTCAAATTTAAAGTAAATTCGAAAGAGATGGCCCATTTCTAATAATTTTAAAAAATACCACAGTTTAAAAGATATAACAATTGAATCTTATTATAATAATAATAAAGTGAAATTATAATTATAAACGTTGAATTCCGAGCGACTCGTATATGCGTCCATAGCACTCAAAGGGTTAAACGTTAAATATAAAGTGAAATTATAATAGATGAAACGGAACGGTAACGAGCGATTGAAAGCGTCACCAGAAAGGAAGCGATCGGGACGTGTCGAAATGGGGTCAAAATGCAGGAAAAATAAGAGCAAGTCGAGCCGAAGTTATTCAGAAACACATCACGCCATAAAAATAAGCGGAGTCCTTGCGTCACCATGCTCCGAACGTAATCGACTGTGCACATGCTTAGCGTTTTGTCTCATTATCGTTGTCCCTCAGAGGGCCTCTTTTGTTCCTTCCATAAAGAAGGCATGCGCGTTCCCGTCAACCCCTTTCGCAGCTGGAGTCAGAAATAGCGAAAATTACTTTATCGTCTTTTTCCCTGCCGGCGGAAATTCTTTCACGTGCGTCACAAGCAGTCCAAGGCTCTCACATTTCATTGGGGAGAGTCATCGCAATTATGCTTCTTCATCGGGACAATTTCAACTATTAGTTTCAACTTATGGCTAACGATGCCAATAACTGGACAATTCTTGAATTTATTCGTTTTCTAAATTTATGGTAAGCTTCAGTATTCGAAATGTAATGAACTTCGGGTTTTGTTCATTTATGATGTAATTTTTAATGGAGGAATCACGAGTCTAATTATGAAGATGATGAAAGAAAAAAATGTTTGTTCTGTTTATGTTTTTGTTTGTTTGTTACGTTTAGAAGGTTGTGACTTGTAATTTTTTATATGATTAGGAATATTTTAAATACGATTTTAAGTGTAATAATTGAATTTGAAAGTGGCGTATGTCCAGCTTTCGAAGATGTCAAGTTAACCGTTACAGTAGTTACAATTCTATATGATCTTTTTATTTTTTAATGGATTTTTTAATTTTTTTTAAGTGAACTTGCACCACTTTTAAAATAAATGGTTCAATTATTCAATAGCTAAAGAAGTGAACGGTTACTAGTTTAATACTGTTTTTATTTGATAAATCTTGTAATGTATTTATCTTCGTATATAATTTATATTTATTTTTCATTATAACAAACGAAGCTTTTTTACACCAGCAGCAAATATTTCTTCGATTTCAAATCTGAGCCAATAGATATTTGATTTTGCTCATTTTTCTAGCATATTGCGCATTAATGAGACTTAATTAGCCATTTTGGACTGATCAATCGATTTTAAAATATTTATATGCCATATTATATTCCCACAGGAATAATAAACTATCGTTTATATTACAGTGCTAAATTTAGGGTTAAATTTTGTTTTCAACAGAAATGCATTTTTTGAAAGAATATATCACTGTTGATGTATATTGAAATAGACGTCACGCAGCTTTTTTAAAGATGATTTCGAAAGTATCGTATTTTTTATTTTTTCTTCTGAAAATAAAAATTGACGGGGAGCAACATAAAAACTTTTTTTAAAACTGAAATAAACTATGTTTGTAAAAGAAAGATGAGCAAGTCGTTTTTATTTCGTATTATTAATTTTCAAATATTTTTTTACTGACTGGCAAACAAACAATGATTTAATTTGTCGTTATCATACGTAAAACTCATCCATCTTTGCATTGTGTCGATATCTACATATAAATCAAATTTAGAAAATAAAAACGTAAAAATCATTTCGCATTCAGTCTTATGATCTCGATCGCCACAAATACTGGATTGCCGTGTGCCTATTGATCAATTAATGATAACAGTACTGCAGTGTTCAGTTGGCACACACCCGATTGTATCGTCCGGATGACAATCACGTTTCTCTATAAATTTCAGCGTTTTGGAATTGGCAAAGTTCCGAGTTCCAGTGGCACTTCACTTATACAGATGATAAACGAAGCTCAAGAATATACAGTACATTGTTTTCTATTGTTTACTGCCGACACAATGACTGACTATAATTTTGTGCACTCGATGAATGACAAGAATCGATGAAATGGCAAAACATACATTGGCTAACTTACAATTTACCTTTTGGAATATCGTGTCGGATCCGTGACGAAAATTTCAAATATAATTTAGCAAATATAAATGTCAGTTTATTCCTTTAAGTACAAGTCAAATATTATTTTTCTATTGTCAACGATAACATTTTAGAGTAAACGTGGACATACAATAAGCATGGAATTTTTTCTTCTTTTAACGAATTTGTTGTGAAAGAAATATGATGCAAGGAGTTAATGACCGGCGGATCTTTATGCAAAAAGATCTTAACGAAAATTGTTAAGAATATAACTGGAAAAATAAAATTATGACGGAAAATAGTTTTTCTTATGAAATATTACAAATACTACAATTGTAATATTTTAAGTATTTCGATGTATTGTGTGTGTACATTTTATGCAATTCTGAATCTTCAAATTTCCTATAAATGCACAAAAATTCGTAATGTAGTTATTCATTATTGATGTGTGATTCTAATCCGAAGATTACCAGATTTTAATGAAACTTGGCACACAAGTGAAGCTTTGAAAAATATTTGATACGTATTTTTCATAGTCGCCCATTTTTATGTTTACGGAATGAAAATAACGCTCGAAACTGCGGCTGAAAAACGTATTTTAAAAAATGCCCTCAAAATTAATGGGGACGATGAAAAATGTAACATAGAAGAATGACGACATGAAAAAATGACCGGAGGTATGTAAAAATAGTTTTCGAACATTCATAGATGACACTTGCGTAGCATGGATGACCATTTTTAATATAGATTATTATGAGTAGAAATAAATTCACTTTTTTTAAATTAATTGTAAGAAAATTTGTATAATTATCGAGAAACAATTTATAAGAAAATTACAAAATAGTGCCGAAAAGTACAACGGATATTTATATTTCTACAAGAAACAATAGAAGTTTGAAAGTATTAATAAGCTTGTAAAATAAATGTAAGGAAAATATAAACATAATAAAACAGGACGAAAAGACAGTAAAAGAAAAGTAATACTATGTAAATTTATAAATCAGGTTGCTGTATGCATGGGCATTAAAAAAATTGTATGTGCGGTGGATGTGAAAAGATTCAGTACAAAGTTTGTATAGGATTGCATTATCATCAAAGTATTGTAGGATAGAAGATAGATGAGAGTGGTTCGAATAAGAAAGGAAAAAGTATATGAAAGAAGGTATACCGTTTGATCCAAACCGGCATATATTTTGGACACAGTGAACACTTCACTAGAGAATCTTCAGACTGGCAGGAGAACAATATTATTACTCACACCTTAAAATACAGCATAACGGAAACTTTATTCTTATAAATAAAATTTTGTTTGATCAGTAATGATTTTAAAAACGAATGTATGCAGCATCGAAATTGAAAACAGAAAGAACATAAAATTCTTTAAATTTTCAAAATATTCAGAACACGAATTATAGATATAAAAATGAATATTCTTATTCTTAACACAATTGTGTTCATATTAATGCATGAAATAATTCATAATAAAACAGCAAAGGTTACCACATGCATATTATGATATTTAAAAATCGTAATGAGAAAAACAATTTCGCGAAGTACGTTTCGTGGAGAAATGACAAATTTCGGAGTTGCATATTACATGTCCAAGTAAGTTAAACGTATAGTTGAATGTATTCTAGGCAATGTTAATGATCAATTTAAACGGATTATCAGGTCATGAGAAAATCATTGAATAATGCATTAGCATCGAATCGGTAATAAGTGGCTGCGCATAAATGATTAAATGGTAATAATACGATATTAATTATGCCACTCGCGTCCGAAAGATTGGACACGCTAAATTTATTAAAGGTAAGCTAAAACCACCGTGGACGATAGAATCTAATTTTGTTTCTATTAAATTAGTACACGCCACGGACAAATTTGGATGAAACAGCCGCACTCGCGGCCGCCTCGTTCAATGTCGTACTAATTTCGATTAATTGACTACAAGTCTACAACGTGTTTCAGTTCCAAAAGAAGATATTTTCGTACAAATTCTTCAGGGTTAAGCAGGAAATAATTCCTGGTATTGACCATGACTTCCTTCTTCAATGAGCTTTTAAATTGTATACTAAAATCTTTAATTATTGTAAAATACAAAAACCATCGTATAACAAGGAAAAATTATTATACAGAATTTAAACAGCTTTACATTCGCGTAGAAAGTTTAACAATGTTCGTATCGCAGGAAAGTGAGGATTGTCAACTATATTTATTGTATATATAATAATTGCGGAATCATTGCTTGTTTATATATAGAATAATGAACCGTCGTATAGTGGAAATTGGATATTTAAACGATATTATTGATTATGTGCGATTGACAAATTTAGAATCGTGGATTATTTTAGAATATTCAAGAGATTTCAAAGAAATTGCTAATTAATTTCCAGGTTTTAAAAATGATAAGCATAGATAAACTCTTGCAGTCTGTGAGTAAAAATATGATGTTACAATACAGAAAATTATAATACTTTCTTTACATATTAATTTTTATTCTAGTATCATGTAAAGAATAATGAGTATTGAATTATAAATATTTGGAAGTATTTAATTGTACACAATCAGTTATATACGGTGTACCAGAGTTCATTTCATTTGAGAATATTAGATGGTGTACTGTTTGTTCTCTTTCCAATTACTTCGAACGCTTTGAAGTTTGCTTTCCTTCTATAAAACAATAGTTTTCCTTTTATTGATGCTCTACATGATACTGATAATGAAAATTCCACAAAAATCTTTGAATATTAACAACTGTTTATCAATCAAATTTATTTATATAGAAAATATATTATTTATTGTATGAAAAAAACATATAGGCCGAATATTATTACATTTATTAGATCTCTATTATAGTCAAGCAGTACACTGGTAACTGCCAAGATAGGTGTGCTAATAACCTAAGCGGTTGACGCGACCAAAAATAAACTACATATACTGAAGACAAGTGTTGGATGCATTAATAGATAGTAGTGTAATTATCAAAGGATAATGTTGTTCATGTAATATTCGTTCTTGTATTCCAATATTAAATCAGGTTATTGAATGAAAATATTAATTAATATTTATTACATACTATATTAAATGATAATTGCTTCATATATAATGCAACGAAATGTTTATAAAAAAATTAAATCCTCAAAAATTGATATCTACGTTATTAATACTAGGTTCACAGACATTTATTGTAGTTTCTTTTATCGGAGTTAGAAAACTTGATGTTCGTTCATTTATATTTTGAAAATTAGATGTTTAAAGATTAGACAATTAAAATACACATGTGTGTTATTGCATCAATCAAAATCGACATAAACATTTACTAAATAATGTTTGTAAAATTCGATATGCGTCAGACTGACGCGTTCCGTAAACCTAATGTTAACGTTGAAAAGTAACAAAAGATATTTTATCTGTCAAGTTAAACTGATTTCATCGGCAAAGAATTCTCAGCAACAAAAGTCGAATTTGAATCAATTTAACTTCAGTATAATGTCGGATAATGAATTTTTGCGGGAATAGTTGTGAAATCCGGTGAATGAAGGAAGAAGTTTCTACTTCCAAATGGTTGGGGTGTCTAAATAATAAATTACCACGACGACAGTTTTGTAATTGCATCTTGAAAACAGAAAAGTTTCTGATAGCGTTATTACTAGAAGTTTCGGAAGCAAAAAGTTAACTGCTTTGGGATACATTTCATTCAACAAACTTTGATGCCACGTGGGATTTCCGGTCTGGCAAACATTGACGACCGTAATATAATTTTTCACTTACAAAACTCTTTATGCCCTGCAGCCTGGCAACGCCGCTGGCGAAACTTCAATATTTACATTCATCTCTTATGGTAATTTTTCAAAATGCTTTTAACGAAAATTAACGACACATCAGGTCTAAATTATAGTCGAAAGTCTTTCACTTTTTCGAGATGAAACTCGTTAAATGTTTCCGATGGCAACAATGTCGAACTAGTTTTATGGGAAGCGATGTATTTATTGATTGACAGTTCAAGTATCGAAACAATCAACTTTGGTATAAAAAAAATATTGGTACAATGTTATATATTTTAGGTATATAAATGAAATAGATGTAGCAAATGTAATTACGTAAATATAATTAAATGTATTCTTACATTGTTAATAAATGTAATTATTTGCTATAAATATAATAATATGTCACGATTTGATAATGTCGTATGCTTATTTAATAATAATACTGGCATATAATACTTAAATTTAATGTATGTAAATGAGAAATAAACAATTTTGAGAACACGATAATGGTAAACATATTTTTGTACTTTATTTAAATGATAGTTAATATTTCGATTTCGTTTATGAGACATTAATTAACAATAGTATGTTAACGTCGCAATTTTTTATTAAACTTTGAAACTAATTCGTTTTTAATAAATTCTCAGTAGAACTGAAAATTATATTTTATATAAAAGTGATCCATTTCTAGATGTGTAACGTTTAATACAATTCCAGTCCCATGACTCAGTGTTATATATGAAGCATTTTGAATTCTATTCTTTCTTTCATTGTTAAAGTGAACAAAGAAAAAGATCAGTGCATTAATAAAAATTATTAATACAAAATTATTAATACAATTAATACAATAGCATTTTAAAAGCATTTTTGTTCTTATGATTTATAACCAAACACGTAGATTTGGATGAGTATAATCTCCAAATTATTGCATTCGTCACCAAAACAGACAATTAAAACAATAATTTTACTAAATCAAGTAAAATATGCACAAAACTACTCAATAACTTGCCCGATACATTAAACAAGTAACCTCCTATTATAAGCACAATTTTTCATACACCCCACTCCTCTCCTTCCGAAAGACAAACAAACACAATAAACAATAATCACTCAACAACTCTCAATAACCACTAAAATCCCAATTTCATCTTCAACGCCAAAAACCCCAAAAATTTAATTATTGTCCATTCTCAAATAAACCAAACAATCTCTTGAACCCTCGCAAACTTCATTTCATCACACCAACACAACAAACACGAAAACACCCACACGACCCTCGATTCACACGAAAATCGGTTCCACGTAATTTATTTTACGGGACTGAAAATCGCGTAAATAGAGTCCGTGGGTACAACAGAAAGGAAAATATTCAAAAGAAAACCTGGCACAGCTTTCAGAAGCACATATTTATTTCACACAACGCGCAAAAGAGACTACAATAATGACATTTCTTAAAATGAAAGTACATTGTACTCACTAAATTCAGATCTTATAAAAACTACCGCGTAAACAATCTTTTCTCAATTGTATATTCTAAATTGCAACCACATTGGGTCATTGGCAACTACTTTAAATTACAAATGATTATCTATATACATGACTGTATTGAGTATTCCTTAATTGTGGACGGCTGATTAAATTAAGTGTTTTCTTTTTCCTATTCACAGTCCTTTACTATATCCGGAACTTCAATCGTTTATTATAGAAACAATTAGGATCGCAATTCTGTTCTAATCTACCTCGTAAACAAGATTCTCGCGTACAAAACTGCCGGTTGAAAGGAGTCTGATCAAACGAACAATAATAACAATGTGAATCATTATACAAACAGTTACGATCTTAGTTCTGTTCTAATCTACCTCATGAAAAACTGCCGGTTAAATCGAGTCTAATCAAACGAACAATAACAACAACGTGAATTACCGTGCGTGGAGACACCGAGCCTGGTAAGGGCTTGTCCTTCCCTGCACCAAACCCTGAGCATGCACTTCAGCAGCTCCTCCAAGGCCCTCTTCAAGGACACATCTGTTCCTAGCTCGTTGGAGCACTCCGAGGCCACGAAATCGCACACCATCGCGCCAGGGACCGCGACGCGACGATCTTACGAAGAGTTTACGCGTTCCGGGTCTCCTCGTCGAGCGAGGCGAACGTGCGGCGCAAGACGGAGAACGTTGGACGAGACGCGCGACTTCCGGTTTGCGCGGCACAAAAACGAGAAGAGAGTGGAGAAGGAAAAAGAAAATCGTCACGCGAACACGGATGTTTTCGTTCGATCTTGATCGGTGGCGGTGAACAAGCTCCGCGAGACGTGGGTGTCGGTAGGGAAGCTCGATTTCCCGAAGAGGATGCCTTCGGCCGGCTCGTGGAATGCGACTCGGCGCCCTGACCCACTGACTGCCAGCCAAAAGCTTCTTCTTCCACTCACCACCCTCCGCCCTTCCGCACCGCACGCCGCCCTCGGCACTCCACTTCGGCTTAACTTCTGCCGAGATATTCGGACGGCCGCGAATCGGCCGCTTCCACGTATAGAATCAACTGCCGAACGCGGCGCGAACTTGTACAACGGGCATTCGAAAAGTTTTCCGAAAATTCATTGTTCGCGAGTAGAACGGGTCGTACGGGGAGGAAGTTTGTGGTTGTAAATGGAACGTGGACAGGTATTAACACTAAAACTACCAAGTTAGAGTGATTTATTTTAATTTTTTGTACAAACTGGTACAGGTTTCTTGAGATTCGACGGGTCTCTTGGTTTTGTATTTGTACCGATTCACGAATTTAATTGGAAATCTTTAGCAAACATGCCTTGATAATTTGAATTTTTGCGACGGAAAAATTCTCAAGTGGGTCAATTTGACGTGTCGGGTAGTTTTTGTGTTAACACGGTTTCGAAAATAACTGTTTGGAACTGTTATATATAGGTTTTAAATGAAACAGTTATAAAGAACTGAAATAAGTCATCACTGTTATTTGGTATACCGGCTCTGAGCCGGTTTCGGTTCTTCAGAGCCGATATTACACTGGTAAAACGATTCTATAATTGTTATTTTTCGGTAAATAGTTATGAAGAATCGAGATGAGGAACGGAAGAATAAGAATTATAGAATCATTAGACGCATTAGAAGAACCGGAATCGAAACCGATATAGTTCAGAATCGATATAGCGAATAACAGTGATGACCTATTTCGGTTCTTCATAACTGTTTCAAGAACCGAAACCGATATCATGACTGTTTTCAATTTCAAATCGGTCAATTTCATTTCCTCAATTTTTTAAGATCTTATCGTACGCGTGGTTGGTTCTTAACTTTTTATATTTATAAAAAATTTCCTTATTACTGGGTTTAGTGCCACGAAATAATAAAAACTCCTTTGTTCGTGTAAACATTATAATAATTATATAGAATTGGTTTTGAATATAATATTACATCTGTAATAATCAAATTTCCGTATTTTATAGTTTTTAACTATAAAATTGTAAATGAAAAACATTCCCCTTGCTTCTATGCAGTTCCGTTAGGTATCAAATCATCTCCTAACGGTGCATGTATGTCTTAAAGGCTCGGTTAAATTTGTAATTCCATTTATTGTCTTTTTATTTACATTTCCCGGAAACTTTTCGAACACCCTTCCTATTTGGATGTGCTTGGCTTACACTGCCGCGTAGCGGAACACGGTTGCGGAGTATTGTACTACGCGGAAGCTCTTTTGTTAGATACCCTTGTTCGTCGAAGGACTATAAGAGCTGGGCGTAATTACTACGATGAACGAAAACACGTTAACGGGTCTTTGCCCTTTCGTTTCGGTTCTAACTACTTCGGTTTCGGGCCGCGAGGCTCTTACACGTGATGGCTAGCTCGAGCCAAACGAGAGTTTCAGCAGACTCTTAGTCCCTTTCCTTTGATAACGGTTTTACGTATTTTTCTTTTGTTCCTCTTTTCGAGGCCTTCCTCGGATGTTTTTACAGTTTTGATTGACTTAACTGTAATTGAATTGTTTTAGCATGATGATTTAAGAGAAAATGAAAGTATAGGACGTGTTAAGAATATTAGAAAATTTATCCGTTTTTCTAATAAAATTTTACAGGAAACTAATAAAGAAATAAGTATATTCAATTAATGATATTATTATCTTAATTTTCAGTGATCTTGTATTTGAATTTAAGTCAATGCATGATTAAAATAGAACATGTGACACGATGAAGAGTTTTTTAAAGACGATGTCAAAAATTACAAATTTTCAAGGAGTTAAAGCCAGTTATCGAGCTGCACCAACCTAGACAAATTATCAAACTTATATAGAACCACCAATAATAAGAAATCCAAAACTATTTAACATTAACTCTACCGACACTTAGTATATACTTATTCCTATTGTAACTAATCAAACAACTGGTTATAAAAGAAAGGTAAATAAGTTAGACAATAAATTTTTCTTAGTGGAAACATCAACAAAAGGAAGGGCGCAAATTGAAAAGCCAATTAATCGAACAATGTAACAACTGATATTAAGTTAAATGGTCGAAACAAAATTCAAAATTTTAAATACAATTTTGACCCATTTGCATCATATTTAAATACCCTCACAAGTGTCAGTGGGATTCGATTTAAATAGTCTAGTAGCAGGGCAGAATAGTTAGCAGCTTCATACAATTTTTAAATAATCATGTGAAATCAACTAGTAATCATTTTTATCCGATTATATGATTTATATTATTTATATGATTTGTATACGGTTACACGATTACAGGATTACACGATTACATGATTACATGATTACACGATTATACGAGTATACGGTTACACGATCACAGGATTACATGATTACATGATTACATGATTACACGATTATACGAGTATACGGTTATACGGTTATACGGTTATACGGTTATACGGTTATATGGTTATATGATTATATGGTTATGTGGTTATATGGTTATGTGGTTATACGATTATAGGAATATACTGTTATAGCGTTATACGGTCATACGATTATGCGATTATTAGATTTATATGATTTATATGATTTATATGATTTATATATAATTGTACGAGTTATATACAATTATACGATTGATATAATTCATATGATTTATATATGACTACATAATCCATATAGCGAATAACTTAATGCGGATACAGTTCATGATACGACGGCATTGAATTAAAACCAGAAATTTGACTGACTCGCGGTACGTTTAGTATTAAATAACTACAATACAAAAATCCCGTAATCATTGAATTCCACGAAAAATCGCGATTTACCTATCCCAGCGAAGTTACACGACCTATTCGTCACATGTGCCTGGTAGACGGGACCTGTGTCGTAGAATCATCGGTACCAGCCGACGCTTGGCGTCTTTCTCTCAGCTGCGCCGTTTCGATTATATTTAGCCGGAGTATTACGCGGTGCTTATTTAAAGAAACGGGAAGAACGACTCTCTCCCTCTTCCTCCCCCCCCGCCACTGCTGTACGCGTCTCCTTATTCCTTTCTCGCTCACACTTTACCGTTCCTTTTCTGCTTGTCTCTGTTCCGTTCCACCAATCGGCACGTTTTCCACCTTCGTCACGGGCGTGATCCCATTTTCCGCTTTCTCTTTTCGTCCTGCCAGGTCCCGCGGAATCGGAGCGATTTCTTTGTCGGCCGGTGTCCGCGCTCGCGGCATTCTTCAGCGATGCGTTGCCCGAGCGGTTAAGTAAATTTTAGTTACAGCAACCTCTCCGTCGGGGATGGAATTCGCGCCGCTCGCCCGCCACCCTTTGTGCTTTCCCGATTTTCGATCCTCCACACACCGGCCGACATTCCGCGTTACTCGCGCGGTTACGGTACGGTGTTGCCGCGATTAGGCTAGATAAACGCTATCGTTTGGTTATTGCCAGTAACTTATTGGCCTGCTTAACCCATTTGCGTCATTAACGCTGGAACTACCAAGCATAACTTACAATAATGATGAGTGACATGTAATCGTTATGGAAATGGCAAAAATAGATTTTTCTTGGTTTCTTTAGAGATTCCTTATAGTATTCAAGTGAAACTATTTATTTTCTGATATCAATAATTGCGAAACAAAGAAATCGAAACCATCACCGTCAGTTATTGAAATTCCTAAGCACTTCTATCTGCAACATTTTTCTATAGATTCGGAATTTTAATATACATTAATGATAATATGAAAATTGCGGTCTGGTTCGTAGAGGGTAAAATGTAGTAACTATAAAGTCTACCACTTGGCTGAGGAAGGCGAGTCTAATTGGTCAGTTTCCATCTCTTTTCATCTTTTGTCATCCCATTTACAATATTAATTTGTTATTTCTTAATGAGAGACTGATTACTGCGAGAGTAATTGGTAGAATTACTTAATTGCTAAGTACCATATTATAATCATTATAACTGTAGACTTCCTTTAAACAGTGAACATTAATAATATCAAGTAGCCTTATGTTTTGACTTGTGTGTGGTGTATAACAGTATCGTTTATTAAATTGAGTTCTAAATCTTCATTAGAAGTCTAAATTCTCAACATAAGAAATAGGGAATATAAATGAAATATAAAATATCAATACAGTTTTATATTTTTACAATTGTGCAAGTTATAGAACTTTGAAGGAACTAACATCGTTAACGATATGCAGAAACATAGCACAACATATCAGTTATTGTAAATAAATACTTCTTATCGTTGCGTTTATCGAGGAAATTTATTTAGAGACTTAAATTTCAATTAATCATTTAAATTATTTAAAATTTTTCACGTAGCTAACTCAGTTTTATTTGGCTGAAATTCGCGTGGGAATTTGTCACTTGTCCCTTGAATGAAACATTTGAGAAGAGAAAAAGGAGACAAAAGAAAAGTCAAGAGGAAAGAAGAAAGAAGAAAAGTGAAGAGAGCACGCCATACAAGAAATGTTACAAAACGACCCTTCAAGGTTGGACCTTCAAGGTTCAGTGGGTATATTACGCGAGCCAAAATTAGCTTTACAGGCTGCTAGACATCATTCAACCAATTTATGAAGAGCTGACATATAACGAATCGTTGGGACAATGACTCGGTGCATTCACACTGAATAACAATGAATCCTTAAATTTATTAACCCTTTACCCTTGACCATGTTTTTCATTGTAAGTATTCGTTATTTTCTAATGAAATCGATGGCACATTTTGCAACTAACACGAAGAAAAATCTTGTATAAATTATGGAACTCAGCTATTTCGTTTTAACATCTCACATTTTGATACCTTTCCACTGTGATGTTCTCTAAAATTCAATTTTCCGATTTTTTTATTTGCATTTTTTCTACTTTATTCGTGGAAATGTTTTACGCTAATAATTAAAATTAATAAATAGAGATTATTGAAGTAGATAATTCAAATCAAAGTACCAACAAATTCGGAGATAAATAGCGTGAGTTAAGTATCGGTTTTCCTTTACTACACCTCAATAATTTACGATATATTTCGAAAAAGCAAATTCTTTCTTAAGGAAACGAAAAACTCGTTGAACTTTTTAATTGATTTATTCGAGAGTGAAGTTTAATATAAAAAGAATGTTATTTTATACTTTCCGACTTGTGGTTTCATTTAAAATCAATTTTTATCGTGTTGTGCAATCAGTTTCGTGACACACGGCATGGATAATTGGAGAGCCCTCCATTTTTCCGCTTAAAGGATGACTGAATCAAGAGGTACATTCTAGTACTCTAGAAATAGGGTACAGTAATAGTGAAGGTAGTTTGCTGGTACCATTGAAGAACATCCATCGAAGAATGACGTGAATTTATCTTAACCTGGAAAACACAGTTTCTCTCTCAAACAGATGAGGAAGTTGGTTTACCGTACAATGAGAGGCATGTGTTTTCTGATTATTGAACGTATGATGAATCATAATCGCGAATATAATTTCAGTAGCATATTTCACGTTTACGAGTATCTAATAAAAATGGTCATTAAACGTTTATCTTTTTTCGTTCTGTTTCTGTCTTTCAGACGTTTAGTTTATAGTTTACGCGGAATAAACTACGCGAATAGAATCAAATAAATAACAAAATTTATCAATATTATATAATTATAAATCCAACATACAAAATTTTTATATTTTTTTAACAGTTTCTATTACGTCTGACACACAGTACTAAGTAAAACTTACTACAAAAATAGTTAATACAAAAATTCCTGCTTAAATCCTTAAAGTAACAATTTGTAACCTTTTTACTGTTGTTAATATTTATTATCCTCTACTTTACTGGCTCTCGAAATGCTCTCGTTACGATGCCAATAATATTGGTAAACAAAATTTAACCTTTGTCTCAAAAGGTTTAATAGGAGGCTTTAATAGTATTTCTTATGCTGAGTTTAACCTGAGCTTTCGAGAAAATAAATTTCGAAATAGAATTAAAAGTTTCAGTTACGAAAGTTAGTGAAACTTTTCTTAAGCAACATTGTTCCATGAACCATCCTGAACATAATAAAAATTTTAATAACGTTACAAATATTTAATCATGCTAAAAAAATGGTCAAAGGCAAAACACTATTTGATATCTTCTGATTTTTGTAAGTTTCAATGGAATAAATAACAGTCTTTTTAGTTATTAAAAGATTTACTTGTTTCTTCATTTCTTCTAAGTCAGAAAGCCCTTCATTTTATAGCTTCTGAATATATTATATAATAATTTCAGAAGTCGAAACATTAATTTTCTCAATTCTCCTTTTCTGGACTTAACCACATTGGCTTTTGAGCGACTCATACGTGTCCAGCGAAAGTCATCGCTGTGGACTATGCACGTATATACGCATTTTCTGGTCTTTTTAACACGTTGAATGCCATGGGGGTCAACGGTGACACCCACCCAAATTCAATTACTATAATACGGTGACATTCAGCTAGATTAACCTACAGTAATAACAATGCAATTCAATCGAATGATTTAACATTTTATTTTTTCCATTTCATGTATTTTGCTCCTTGACATCGTGCGGCATTCAACGTGTTAATCTTACACGTGTCGTGGTGACAATTACAAGTATATGTTATTAACCCTCTCCAGAGGCCACATGGCGATTGTGTTATGGGAATTAGCGATCCCAGAGCACCCGAGCTGGGCCAGCCAAGCCCTGGTACGGACGAGATACCTAGATATGGAAGATATTGCTTATCCCATTGCAGCAAACAACGGCTATAACCATTTTACGGACTGTACTAATACATTTATTTGTTTATTCTTCAGTAATACAATGAACAAAAACGACGTAGCAGTCTAGATAACATGTAAGTTGATTTTGTGTACGATTTTTCATGACCTAAACAAGTAAAAACAAACAGTTAAAAAATAACTGCGTTTCTGGACACGATTTCAACACTAGAATTACCGGATGGGTCAAAATGACCAATTCTTAATTCCTCCTTTCAGAATTACTGCAAAGGTACAGACACTCCTTTAAGAAATCATTAAAAAAGCTGATTTAATAATATCTAAACTGAAATCTAAACCAATAGAAATCTGAATAAATTCACGCTTATAGCTTTTTTAAAGGAATGTTAAAAAGACGGTTTAAGTGATCGGTAGTTCTAGTGTTAAAACTAAAAGTGTGCGACAATGGATTATTCCTGTAAGAAATCAAACAAGTCCCACCAATGGACCCGTGATAATTAGTATTACGAGGTACCAGATACCCACCGGCCTGTGCCGAACGGACATTTGGTGTTGGTTTCGTAGCAGCAGTGATTGAACGTAACAGCCCGCGTGCTGGGCTGGAGGTCTTTCGAGAGTCTCGGCGCGTGAGCGGCGTTCTACCTGCTCCTAGACCAGACTAGAGTTTAATCTCAATCCCACGCCAATGGGGCCCTCCTTGTTGGGCCTTCACAGCGGATATAAGTAGGTAAAACAAATTCCCTCCGTATGTTATTAGCACTAGATTTACGTAACGAGTCAATTTGACTCATATTGAATTTTATAAGCATTATTTGGTAAATGTTTGGGTCGATTTTTATTAACGCAGTTATGCAAATATGTATCCTAATTGTCTACTCTTAAACCTCTAATTTCTAGGATCTAAATGAACGGATAATAATTTTTCTAAGAACAATAGGACAAACTATACAGTAAATGTCAGTAAATGTAGTGTTAACACTAGGTTTGCGGAATCCGTCGATTCGACGTATATTAAATTTTAGAAACATTATTCAATAAATGTCGCTGTCGATTTTGCGTGATTTTACGTGGATTTTACGTTGCGTGATCCCAATTACGTATTCTACCGCATGTTACTTTGACATATTCTAGGAACATAGAATAGTGGGTTTCAGTGAATTTCGGACTGCATTGGCACTTTTGATCCGGTCAGAATGTCAATAATAAGTCTCCCAAAGGTTTGTATTCGAGCCAAAAGTGGTCGCTTTGAAGAATTTCTATGAAGACATTTGAGCAACTGGTCCAATATAATGCTGACTGTAACTCGGAAACAAAGTCAGATAAAATAAATGTTTACACGAATTGCGTTTCACTATTTTCGTACGCTGAATTCATCACTTAAATTACTCCCTCTTAATATAGTACACCCTGTATAGGGGAGGCTTTAATTAATAAATGAATTCTATTCTGACTATAATTATGAAATTGATATTACTGTAATCAAAGTACCGTTTAGTGCTTTTATTAAAAAACTTGATTTAATTAGGGGTTTACTATTATATAATAAAACAACTCATTTCCACGACATTAATTAAGCTTTTTAATTTCATTAGAGTGTCTGATAATATATTATATTATTAATATATATTACATACACTATATTAATACAATATAGTATATAATATATATAATATATATTATATATTATATTAATAATATATCACAATTGTTAATCGTGCATTGAAGTATAATAAAATAAGCTTCAGTGAAATAAAATCAAACTGTCTGTACCTAGGTATCACTACCAATAACTACAAATTAAATGCTTTACAAAATCATTTATTTAACGGGGAATCTTAAAAAAACAAAGTATCTATTACAACACAACTCTTGTATATTTTATAATATGCAGAATGGAACTGAGAATGCCATCTGTGGACTCGACTGATAAAACTATAATCTGTAGCGACACCTGATTCGCAGGCCGAAGGGTCGAGAAAATTACTTACAGAGGCTAAGGCAAAAACCAAGTGTGTTTTCCCTGCAATAACGCTTGCTAGCCACGTACTGCTACGGGACAACCCGCCCGCGCGGCCAGCGCCTCCGTATCCAAAATGGCAGCGTTAGGGGAGTTTTTCCTACGCCACATTAGAAGGAATCCCTTAACTTCACTTCCGAGTTCCTGCCGTGAAGGCCTACTCCAGAAGACCCCCATGGGCGCGGAATTGAGATTAGGCTTAATCAGCGGAGGACAAAGCCTTACGAGCGTAGCCTCTTGGGAATGACGAGTCCCGTGGAGGTAGCCTTTTGGTAGCGCTGAGCTCATTTGCCAAAACTCTGGTCTGGTCCAGAAGCAGGCGGGACGCCGCTTACGTACCGAGACCCTCGAAAGGTCTCTAGCCCAGCATGCGGGCTTTTAATCATCATCGTTACGAAGTCAATATCAAATATTCGGGCCGGCACAGGTTAGTGGGTACCCGGTACCCCGTAGTACCAATTATCGCAGGTCTATTGGTGGGACCTGTTTTATTTCTTACATACATGAATAAGCAATACCTTCCATATTTCGTCCATACCAGGGCTTGGTTGGTCCAACTTGGATGTTCTGGGATTGCTAATTCCTATACCATAATTGTCATGTGGCCCCTGGAGGGCCTCCTACACATCAAAACGGGTCCGAACAGGAAGACTCCACTCTGCTATACATAAACGCAAACATTTCCGAGATATGACTCCTAGAGTCTTAACTGCTGCAGCCGAGATTACCATCTGAAGATGGTACGATATGAATCTAACCGATTCGTACAGGTCACGTCAAGTATGTCGAGCATAGTTGTTTGTTAATAAAACACGTTAAAGAACACGCTTACAAGTTTAGTAACTCCTAACCGTTACAAATCCATTGAAAAGAGAAACAGATCTCCATGACGATATTTGTAAAACAAATTAATTCGTTCTCATTACGTTACGAGCTTTTGTAACCTAAAGACGTCGTGTGTACCTATTGTCTTAGTTTAACAGTAAAACTACCAGACGAGTAAAAATGACCCATTCCTGATTTCCCTTTTTGCAATTATTAAAAAGATAACAGATATCTCTCAGAGAAATCATTAAAGAGATTGATTGAGCAATAAAGAACATGCACTTTAGGAGTTTCTATAAAGGAATTTCGAAAATCAATTGAACTACTCGGTTCAGTGTTATATTAAAATTGATTTATTATTATATTATAAAACTAGCATACAATATAACGCAATATTGCCTTTAATCAAAGGCAAACTATATTGCCTTTAATTTCATGGAAAATCGTGAAGTTGCATTAGAATCTACTGTTTCCTGATCACGGATCTCCATTGTATTAAAATTCGCGCGTGGTAGTGCTTTTAACGAAAGTTTATTAGCATCTAGAAAAAAAGAAGGGGAACCAGAACAAGCTTGAAGTATCCGTTTTAATTAAATTCCACGTACGTTCAAATACAACGTTGCTTGAGTTCCGTCTGACACCAAAAATATCGATATATCGAGGCGACATATCGCGCGCAATTCCTCTTTTCCGTCACAACTATGTACCCCGAACGGCGTTTCTACATGCAACACATAATATGTAACATGTAACGTCTTCGGTGGATTGTAAATGCCCCTCGGAAGCTCCACGTCTCAAGACGTAAATTTAGTGGCAGCTTTAACGTGTTATACATATATCGCCAGACGAATTTAGCAAATATTTATGCAAACATAAAGTTGCATCCTCTGTACAATGTATTAGATGCGCTGCTTCAGATTTAGCACTTGTGATTTATTAGGTTGAACACCTTTTCGTATGTTCATCGAAGTGAATGAATTCTTTACGATTATATTTTAATACGTTAATAGTATAAAATAAAATCTTATTTTATATTCTCTATAAAACACTTATTTTATGTTCTCAATATTATTCAAACTATTACATGATTAATTCTTCGTGTTTTTAAATGTTCTTTTATACGAATTTTTATTATTTTACACCAAAAACTAGTGATTCTTATTATTTCCAGTGCTTCCTGAAATAAGAAATACTGTCTTCGTACTTGATCTATTTATTAGTTTTCTATATACATTGAATTCATTAAGATGAGTTTCATATGAAATTATTAAACTTTGTTTATATTTCACGTAATTGATTCTTTAATATATACAATAATGATGCTGTATTTTTGGAGATATTCGAATGCTTCAAAAATTATCACCGTAGTTTATTTATGGAACAATTTTCTGAAAATAGGAAGTCAGATATTCGAAGATAGAAAGAGACAATTTTTCAAATTATTTTTCTACAGCCTCTACCATACATATGTACTGTTCAGTTTTAAATTCTATTATTCTCAATAAAATCGTGCATTAACAATTAATATCTACCCCTGTGTATTTTCACTGTTCAAGTAGAATATTATTAAAGTAACAACCTCTTTACTGCATTTATAATACAGTTATATACTTTTCAATGGCGGGAACCGACTAATGAATTTCTTTTGTTGGTTTTAACCAAAGCCAAATGTTTCCAAATGTTTTCAGAAGAAACTACAACAGCTATCGTTTAACTACTGGCCGGGAACGCGCTGTTGAGTTTATTTAATTGCGAGAACAACGCGAGTGTAATCAATTTCGTGCAAATTGATTTCAATTTCAATTGCGCACGTCAGTGTTAAATATAGTGGGTTAAGTGGAATGTATTTAAAACGCTGATCCTCGCTTCAAAACGATTCGCGTACCATTTAAGCATCGTCAGACATATTTGCGTTAACGCTTTTGAGATTACTCGCCTGATGTCTTTTTTTGGCTGCGCCACCTAACGCTTCCCGAAAGTAACAAGCGGACTACAGACCTCAATGAAAATTCAAAATTTTAAGAATATAATTAGAAAAATGAATTTGATGTATATAATAATTATTTTAAACAAATATTATCAAATATACCGCATTTTGGATATATTATATATTTTTTCCCATCGTGTAATTAAAAGAAGAATAAAATGAATTGTTGCATGCAATTTTATAGTTAATTATCAAATGCACTATTTGAATAATGCTTAAAAATATAAAATTTCTATTTTATTAATAAATAAATAAGAAGAATATATATAATATAATGTATACTTGCGAGCTTAAAAAATACAAACCTAAACATTTCTTCCATAGTGAAACGTTAAAAAGTTGTAAGTTATTTCTTTATTTACATGTAGTTATTAATATCTGCTGGTTTCAGATTTTTAAATTTTCTTTTGTTCGCAAGAAGAAATTGCCGCTGGACAGAATAGTTAAGAATAGAACGCTAAACACATTTAGTTCATAAAATTAGAACCACCGAGTCATCATATCAACCGATTTCTACTATCTTACACAAACTGCAATAGTACATTCAATAAAGGTTCGATTTACTCATATTTCGGAATGCACGTTAATCAAATAAATTTATTTAATAATTTCTCCGAAAATCCCAGCTACATTTTTTCAATAAAACAATTGTAAACGAAGAAAACTGAAACGAGTATTCCTATGTCGTAATTTGAATATCAACGTGTAATAGTCAAAAACCAATAACAGCTTCACTATGTAGAAATACAAACAATTTTATTTCTACTTCTATTTATTATATTCACTTTGATCTGTGATTTTCTGTGTTGTTACATTATAAAAGTTCTATCAGTATGTTCTCTTTAATTTAGACAATATTCTGTGATTTTGTAACTGAAGTGAATATTATTGAAAAATTTTACCGTTAACACGTTAAGCGCCATATCAGTTACTGCTGACTGACGCTTCCGAATGACTAAACAGTCGTAACGTACAAGATAGCCGTTGTGAAATAAAAATATTTAATAACATAACTAAGTTGATAGTAGTGTAATGCAAACATTGTAATGCTAAATAATTAATAATTGTTCCTGCTTTTCTTTGATAAAAAAAACTCTACGGGAAAACGCTTAAGATTTTCGTGACGCTTAACGTGTTAAGTGTTAAAACACCTTTAAAACACATAAAATTAAATCATATTGAGTGCATTGAAGAGAAAGAACTGTGGTGTAACCCATTGACTTACCGAAACTCTTGGTTTGTATCCTTTTATACATCTCCACGCTACTTTTCCGATGAATCATCCGATGCGTCGCCGCCTGGTACTTCTTCCAAAAGTTTCTTTCGCTTTCCGTCGATTCCTGGGAGCTCCTCCTTTCTTTAACGATACTTTCCGGGACTTCGTCGTCGTCGTCCCTGCTGTCTGGCTTTCTCCACACATGGCTCTCCTCGAGGTCGCCGATGTAAATCCATTCACTGCTTGTGTACGGCTCCACGTAGCTGTCCTCGTCTTCTCGGCCTGTTATTTTTAATGCAGAAACAGGATGCGGTGCGTGAAATGTTTAGAAGAAATTTTCTCCTAAATCTGACAGCCGGATGAAACATAAAAGATTTAATGTGAACGTATTTAGAGAACCACGTTGTCCTTAATTAGATCATCGATTGTTTCCACTAATGGATGAAGTGTTTCTGTTTGTCTAAGTTAATCGTAACAGTTGATGATTTTTTAATTTATTGTAATATGATTTTGGTCTCTTTAATTAATTTTGATAATTTTCGATTTCTTAACTTCATTCTGATAAGGTTTTTAATTGTCCCTTAACTTAATCATACAGTTTTTTGATCTCTCAACTTAACTTCTTAACATCAATTGTTAAATCTGCCACGTTTTTCAGGTTTTCCCTGACCCAATATTTAATTTTATCGCCTTCCAATTTTTTCGAAAGTATTTTAGAATTTGAAAAGTGAAGAAAAATCGTTACTAACATATTTATGTGTTTCCAAATTTATTATTAGATAATTTCTCCATCCAAACAAATTTGTGTGCAAAACCAAAATTTCCCGAAGCATTTTAAATAACCGAAAGTTCAGCGAAAACCGATTTCTTCTTCCAAGAATCCTAATAAATTAAGAATTAGGTAACTGCCTTCATAAATTCATTTGAAAAATACATTGGAATGCCATGTATATTCATTCAGTTTCACTCACTTCGACAAACCCTTCGAACAACCTAATACATACATTACATTAACAATTATCTTCCTGCAAGAATCGATACGAAACGTTTCCCTTCATTTTTCTTCGCAATTCAATTTACACCTACTTTTCACAGCCATTTCCCACACTTTTATATCTCTATCGGATCACATTAACCAAACAAATTTCACAGACAAATATCACGAACTGAGGGTCCAATTAAAATCACGATTCCATTGCAGTTTCTTGCGCGGGGCATCGTCGGCAATGTAACAGCGACTGAAAACAAGAAATCTTCATAAAAGAAGATGAAGAGCAACAGAACCGCGAGTAAAACTTTTCTAAGCGACAGCGGTGGCTGCTCTCAATTTTTCAATCGTACCTTGTTACGCAACTTTTTACAAGAGCGACGGTTGCCCACCTTTATTATACTCGTCCCGCAATACTTCGTACATCCATTTCACCGTATAACGCGCTGCCCGCTAGATACGAAAGCAGTTAATGAAGTTTATGCGGTGGAACTTCTTAAACGGGCTTTTTATGGCGCACGGCCTACGAGTCCTTATTAGAATGTGTTTTATGGAAGTCGCGGGAAACGGCGGAAGTATTTCCGCGCGAAACTTTCCGGACAAAGATCTCGCAAGTAAATTCTCGCGGAAAGTTTGTCCCTGTTACCGCGGCGACTAACGCGAATCGACACATCTTGCGGGATTATATTAGTGAAACTTTCTTCCGTCATAATTACGAATATAAAGCTATTAGATTGTCTGAAACTAAGTTATGATTTTCTAATGCTATAATTTTTGGAGTTGCCTTTATAATGCAGCGTTATATATTATTATTGTTTTATTTACGTTACGTGTACGTTTACATGGTTTTAATTGAAGCGATTTTATTTAGTGGAAATAAATATAGTTTACAATGGGAATTGATAAAATTTGTGTGTCACTAATGAAATGGAAATCTGAGTCTTTGGAATCAATGGACTTCGTGAAATTATTGTCTTTAAATATTTCTAATATTTGGAATTTATAAAATCTTACTGAATGAATTATAACAATTCTTCGTGATACTGTTTCGAGAAAGAGTTTACAATACACAGTATTTGTTAAATAATAATCTGTATAAATTTTTAAAACGATATTTAGAAATAATATTCTATTCGAAGTATAATGGAAATGTTTCTAATTACTTTTTATAATATTTTTATTTAGCTTCGCCAGAGAATTTCTGCGTCCACGAAGAAATAGTTAAAACGATGAAAACGGTTAGGGAAGTAAACAGTACGAACAATTGTATTAAAATAGAAGTAAATTTTCTTTTTCAAATATTAAAGTTTCTCACTTTTTCCCTTAATTTTTCGTCAACGGGTATTTTAAATATGCATTTGAAATTATATATTAAAATATTTCACTTTATTCTTCATCCTAGTAAAACATAAAATGAGTATTTTTTTAAAATTTCAAGTAACACATGAATATTTTACTTGCTAAAACTTCGTTTCCCCTTTTAAAATATTATTTTACTTTAACAGCTTGACATCTAATATTTTAAATAATATTTGAAGAACATTTTCCCTCTAAATTTTACCCGACCCTGCGGGAAAGCTGTACTTGATATAGCAACTTATCTGGCCACGAGCATTTTTAATGGAGGATTCTATTTTATCTCCTCAAGGGAGCAACGCTGCGCTGTGGGGAATCAAGCGTTCTCTGCCATTGAGGGTCGCTGGCGGTACCTTGTGCATCGCAGAACTATTTTATTTTCTCAATTTAAAATGAGATGACATCAAATAAAATAAAAGAGAATCGGTATTATGGCATTCTTAGATAGCTTCTGTTCTATTACGTAAAGCAGTTAGATATTGAAAAGGGGTCTGTTCTATCACGTAAAGCAGTTAGATATTGTTTTCGATTTCTAGTTTTTAAAATAAAATTAAATATATTCGATGAAATTCCAAACTTTATTAACATCTTGCTCAATTTCAAATTTGTTTCAACATGTCTACACGTTTATAATGTTACAAAAAAATATATATTACTTTATTTTACAGAATCCAGAAAACTATTTTCATAAACGTTCATATAACTTTCATAATTAATAGCAAGTTTTCAAATATAAAAATTCAATTTTTTCCTCTAGAATTAATTTCTTCAAACATTAAGGGTAGCTTTTTCGCAAAATTCCTTAATTTATCTATATATGCGACATATTACAGAAAAAGTAGAAACACAGTTTAGTAACAATTTTATTGTACTATCCCAAAATTCAAAAGTAATAAATAGAAGAATTAAATAGAAGATCGATATGAATCGATCACACTATTCAGAACTTTTTACGTGAAAATAGGAAAGCGTAATTCAATTTCTAAGATGAAACGAAAGAAGCGTAATCGCGTTGCTTGGCAATTTATAACTAAATGTTCCCAGAAGACGCGTCTCACTCAAAAGGTTAAGAAGGTAAATAGTTTTATAAAGCACAATTGTGAAAGAAACCATAATACAAATGGGTTAGTATTTTTAAATCGTAGGACAAAGTTAACCCATTATTTCTAAAGACTGACCTGTAAGGATTTCCAAACTGACATCCGTGCTCCTCGCGTGAAGCCTCTTTCTACCCATAGCGCTTTCATCGATAGACCCCCTGCTTCCGTGTCTGGTTGCAGCCCTTTCCTCGGATTTCGCTCTGACGTCCGATCGACCGGCGCTGCTGCGTCGATGCCTCCTGTCGCCACGGTCCTCGGATCGGTACCTCTTGTCGAACTTCTTGTAGAGTCTATGCCCGGACACGTATTTCGGCGTCGCCCTGTGCCCTTCCGGAGAGTCCGCGAAACCTGCCGGCGGTCGAACGATCTCTTCCGAGACCTCGGGGTGGAGCAACATGACGGCACGCACGATAGAGAAAAGAGGTAGATAGACCGATAGATAGAGAGACAGATCGATTTCAACCACAGGCTTTTTTTGTTTGCTTTGTTTCCTTGAAAATCGACTAATGCTTTAACGCCTCGGTACACGTTGAAACCTGCGGCGATGCAGGCTTCGCTACAAGCGATGGGTTTGAGTCTTCCAATGTTTCAGGATACATGTTGCACTCAAGCAAAAAGTGAGAACTGCTCAAACCCATCGTTACAAGTGCTACAGCTCCTTATCAGACAGAAGATGTACGTAGGTTGGCAAACCATGGAAATAGGAAGAGAAGAAGAAATTCAAGGCTGAAGCAACTAACTACACTATAAACTATGTCATCTATTACTTCGACACACTACAAGACTTTCAACCAATCAATTTTATATATTGATCAAATTTCGTTCGACTCATTTACAAGATTACTATCAACTCCGTGTCAAATACTTTGCTACCTATGTTCACTTGATTTCAAAGTTCCAAGCATTTACGTAGTTCTTCCCTTCGAGCGAGAGAATCGAGTTTAATGATAAACAATGTACCTCTCTGCCGCAGTGGTGACACTGGGGGGTGACTTGTGTGCTGACAGCGAGGCATTGGTCCGCGCTCTCGTTGTAAAAGACACTGTCGCTGCCAGGACTGACAGACCTCAAAGACTCGGCTGAAAGAGCCTTTAATCTAGTTTCAGCGCTGTGCGATTCGACAATCATGGTTCGTTGCCCGTTGTGCCCTGGACTGTGTTGATAACGGCCTGGACTCAGCCTCGAACACATTATATCGTCCGCCGCGCGTGATCTTCTTCGCGGCAAGCTGCCTGTTATGGCTGCGTCCTTGTCCTAAATGGAATCAAGATAAACTGTCCTCGTGTCGTGCCACAGGTGTCTTTATAATACAAATGAGTCGCTCAGAAGCTAATGCGATTAAGTCCCGTGAACAAAAATTGAGAAAATCAATGTTTGTTTATTCCATTAGAATTGACAAAAATCAGGAAATATCAAAAAATGGTCTTAATCGAATTTGCCTCTGAGGGACTCAAATGTCTATGGCGGTGTTAGATAATTCAGATCAAAGGCAATTGGGTTTTGAGTATTTATAGTAAATTCGAAAGAGCTGGATTATTTTTAACCCTTTGCACTTGTATGTCATGCTGGGGATGATAATACAAATTTGTTATACTTTATTTGTGGCACTTTAAAAAGTACCAAACTTTAAAAGATTATAAAAATTAAATCTTATTGTAATAATAATAATTGAAATAATTATAAAACGTTGAATTCTACCGCTATAAATTACTTTAATTCATCTCCCGAAAAATAAATACAAGTTTACACCCAACAACATTGTTAATGAAATTAAAAAGTTGAAGAAATCATGAAATTAAATCAAATACAAAGGGTTAACAGGTTAAATGTCAGTCATCGATGACTGACGCTTCCGAATTGCTTGAAAAAAATTGCAATACGCAAGATGACTGTTGTCGACTAAAAAGTTTGCTACGGACGAACAAATCATGTGTAAAACATTCGAGATTCTCGTGGCACTTAACGTGTTAACACCTTGCACTCGATTTATTTTAACTATTGTTCGATGTAAACTTGTATTTATTAAAAAAAAATGAATTTCAGTAATTCACAGCAGTAGAATTCATATTTTTATATTTACTTTATTTATTACTATTATAATAAGATTCAATATTTATACTCTTTTAAAGTGTGGTACTTTTTCAAACAGTTTCCAACGTTCTACAGTAAATTTATATTGTCATCTCCAGCAAAACATACGAGTGCAAAGGCTTAAAATCTGCATAAAATTCAAATATATAGTACAAAATGATTGTACATTTTACCATTTCTGTAGATCAACGTTCGCTCACCTCGTTGCTTCTTCTTCTAGCGGAAATATATCCGCCAGTCTTCTTCCTTGGGCTCTCCCTGGTTCTCCTGTGTCTGGCACTGTCACCAGTTTCCCGATGCAGATGATGATGATGGTGATGGTGCATATGGTAATGATGGCTGCAGCTGGAATCGTCCGACGTCTGGACGTGTCCCGCGTCATCGGTCGCTTCCACTCGCCAGTCCTCTTTCTGGGGGCTTCTGGGGAGTTGCTGTTGCGGTTGCTGTTGCGTTTGACTTGGCTGAACGGTCTCGCGCTTCCTGTTGTTCCGGTGCGGGCTTTTGGCGCTCGCGGACTTTGCCTTTGGTCTGTGCCGATGGCTCGGCGTCGGGCTGACTTCGGCCTCGTCCGTATAAAGCTCTGTGCCGCGTTCGGTCTCCGCGGCGCTCCCCAGAAACTCGAGGCTGAAGTTCTTCCGTCGCCTGCGACGTTCCTCTTCGCTCCAAGTGCGCAAATCTGGCGGAGACTCGGCGTACCCGCCGGAGGAGGAATGGTGAGCTTCCTGGAAAGAATGGTAAAACGATGAAAAAATACCTTTAACCCCTTGCAATATGATTTCTTTCTGAACTGTGATCGATCTAACTACTTTGCTATTAATGATTTATTGAAACTAAGTGAAAATTCCAGTTTTATTCTATGTCGACGTGTGCTCTAAGGTATAATCACTGAGAACAGAGGAATAATATGCAATTTACTTTCAAACAAATTGAATAATATTTATGTTTGTTAAATTTAGTTTGAAATCTTCACCACAAGTCTGACACGATACTGTAGGTCAAGGGGTTGACACTAAACCAGACGTGTCAAAATGACCCATTCCTTATTTCTCCATTTTGTAATTATTAAAAGACAACAGATATTTTTCTGGGAAATTATTAAAGGAATTGATTCAGCAATACGTGAACTGAATTATAAACCAATTAAAGTCTCAATGGATGCACTCATGAAGTTTCTATAGAGGAATTTCGAAAAGTCAGTTTAACTGCTCGGTAGTTTTAGTGTTAATAATAAACGTACGGTGACCGGTCAAATGACCAGTTTCAAAATTTGATTCAAAATTTTGTATTTTCTTTCGTCCATTTAATTTCCTATCGATTTTTATACTGTGCGATTAATTAGTTTATCATATCTTGTCTTTCGTTTTATTTATGTTTCTACTAAAAAAGTTGCTCGTCTAATTTGTTTAGCTTTATTTTATAACTAACTATTTAGCTGGTTAGTCGTACGTTTATTATTAAAAAGAATAAATGTTCATTATAGAATACATTGCATTGGATAATTACAACATCAGGGATCGCTTGTGAAACATAGTTCCCAAGAAAATGTTTGACGCGTATTTTTTCTTATCGACCGACATCCACTTTGAAGGGGTGAAAACACCCCTCAAGGTTTAGGGTTGAAAATATATTTTTTACAATATCTCTAAAACTGGAGGTGTAGGAAAGAACTTTATTTTTAAATTGTTCGCCTGAAAATCAGAAATTTAGATTTCTTTGCTATAATTCATTATAAGGTATGAAGTTAATCCTTGCAATAAATGCAAGTACAAATACAAATTAAAATTACTAATACCTGAAATACTACAAGAGTCGAAGTAGAAAATTGCAGATTTCATAAGTTATATAAACACTTCTACATTCAATTATTAAATAAGTTAATACATTCATGCATACTAGATAGGTTAATATATCTATAAATGTAATACGATTTTAATATGCATTTGAATGCTGAATCATTTATGTATTTATTCATTCATCAGAGAATTCTTAAATTTCACGATGTCATATCTCATTTAGCGTGAATGATATCAGATGTTTAATACATGGGTGATTCAAAAGATCAGTTAATGAATGAGTAAGTGTGTTTTTTATAGAAATATCCTATTAAATTACTCAACACAGTCTTTTTTACAAGTTACAAACTTGGTTTAGCAATGTTCCCACTCCCTCGTTACATCAGAGGCATTTCTTTCATCGAATTTTGCAAATTAGTTAACAGTGGTAATATATTCTAATTTAACGGAAATGTCCTCCTATCGAACCAGACTTTAATTTCGGACGCAGGAAAAAGATCGGAGAATATGGTGGATGAGAAACCAATTCGCACTCCAATCCGTGAAATATTGCTATTGAAATGGCGCGCTAATTCAGTTTATTCGGAAGTGGTTCATTCAGATAGCTGTTGAACGTTAACTATATGTAGTACCTATCTGGTTGAAATCTTGACAGAGATCACGCGATAAACGATGCTTTCCGACAGGAATGTTATTTTATGTACTCTTGTGCCGTCTCATGAATATTTATAAAATGTTTCAAACCACTCTCCGTTTTATAGTCTTCATTACTTCAATCCGTTTTTATTAATACTTAATCAAGCCTACTTAGACAATGCCGATCGAAAAATCACTCTATTAACAGAGTAACTTGAATTAACCTTAAAAGGGGTTCTTCATTCGTTAAACATTTTAAAGAAGAAAAAAAGGAGAAAAATTCGCTACAAGCTTCCATTTTAGTGTTATCCTGGATCTAGTGAAACTATAAATGTAAAAATAAAACTATTTCCCCTTACAATTAGATCGTTTGATAATTACAATTCATTAACAAAAGCGTTTAGTTGCATAGAAATCTGCAAGCAATAGAAACGAATTAATTTATCGTGTTCAGTGCGTTTAAAAATAATCTCGTTGCATATTTTTCAACGTTTTAGAATAAATGACGATTCAATAAATTGCGATAAATAAAAGTTCAATTTCCCATATTTTCTACAATGCATTGTAACTGCAATAACACGTTCAGCGAGGCGAATCGATCATTTTATTGAACATTTTGTAGCGAGCAATATAGAAACTGATATCGCGTGCAATATAACAACATACTCACGGGTTATAAAATTGTTGTTTCTCCGTGCCAGTTGAAATGACTGGTCCGAATTTTCTTACTCTTCAATTATAGGTATTTTAAAAATATTAAATATCCTAAGTAATTTGGAAAACACATAATCTCACACGAATACTATAACGAATCTCTAAAGAAACCGAGATAAATCTATTGTTACTATTTTCATAAGGATTACATGTAAACCGTATTAATTGCTCGGTACTAATATTAATAACGTCTCGAGGATAACAGACGGAATTACTAGCACAGATTCTATTCGAAATGTCGGAAGGTGTTCGAGCAGGATATTCCATGTAACTAACGGCATTCGTGTAATCAGTGACAGATTATGCTATTCGACGGATGAAATGAGCAAGGAAGATTCGATCGGAAACGTGATTGAAATTAGTTTAATTATCGCCTTACGTCACCGTCCTGTTCCGCCTCTGAGGTGTGTCCGCTCAGAGGCGCAGTCTGCTCGAGTTCGTGACCCGGATCTGTCATTGCATCTTTCAGGTCGTAACTGCCCGAGCTGCTGCTGCTGCTGGACCTCGCCGGTGACGCAGGCACATCCAATCCAAACGGAATTTCCGTCTCCTCGAGGATCGGCGGCGGGCTGCATGGTTCTTCAACGACAGCCTGACGAGCAACGCCAAAAGAATTTCATTTTCCACCGACCGCGAAAATTTTTCGCTTCGATCGCTGCGCCAAGTGAATTACATTCGAAACCGGAACCCAAAATATCTCTGTTGTCTTTTACGACACGAGAACGTTTCCGTTGAAAATATTCAATTTCAAGTTTCTTTTCGAGGAATAAATATTGTGATAAAAGAATTTTATTTTTTTTCCTCAGGTAATAGTTTTCGTTTCAAGGTTATCTATGCTTAGGGATGATGCGGTTTTATTGGGTGTAAAGATACTTTGGATTTCGGGTTGGTAGTTGTTAGATATTTTAACTGTTTGTTTAATGTAAAGGAGTATTGAAGATACCTTCGGAATTTTTATTTCAGTTTTAAGAGATTTTTATGTTAACTACTTTCAGGTGAACGTTTGTAAGATTACTATCGTTTTTGGTTTCTCACGTCATCAGTTTTAATTAGAAAAAGATTCGATTGTTGATTTAGAAATTTTAACGATTATTGTATTTATTTTAGGATGTACATCTTAATATTTAGTTTATTTAATTATTTACGAATATATGATACACATTTATGTAGATATGTATAAGATGAGTTATAAGAATATTTAAATTAGTTTCGTTATTTATGGTTGCATAAAAATCTTCTCAAAATAGGACTACACTGTTTCATGAGACAAATGCAACGAAATCATTCTCCACAAGAATATTTCTTTTTAATCACATACCAGGTTCACTTTTAAATAAATTGTGAATCCATGCTACTTTTAAAACATGTGCAAACTTACTTTGAAAAACTACTTATTATCTCTACTTAATATTGCGCACGTTCCTTTTACCGAGAGTAATCACTAATTTTATGTCAAGTTTATACCTGCCCTGTACTTTTTACGAAGCGTTATTCGTTTATGCGGTAGAACTTCGTAAAGATCGTTCATTGTATTAAAACAGATGATGGTCCGAGATAAAGTTCAACGAAGCTGAATATTAATATTTGAAAACTTATATCAAACTCGAAAGTAATTTTCGTAACACGAAATTTAAAATTCTAATTTCAGTAAATTATTCGTGAGCCAATAATATGAGACATCTTCTAGAAAGATTAACAAAATACCTTTCCTCCACAAATAAATAATTGATTTACGATATATTTTTCTTGCAACAAATGACATACAATATAATAAAACAACAAATTTTTCTTTAACATTTAACATTTGTGATCAATCATAATATAATAAATATAAAAGGTATAATAATTGCTTGTATTGTGAAAGGTATTTAAAACTTTGATGATCACGCGTTTAATTCGTTCAAAAAATCGCTTATGTATTTAATCGCTATATATATTTATTGGCAGAAACATTGAAACTATCATTCACATATATTTATAACATATTCTTAGTTTTTGTTACAGACAAATTATGTTGCAGATAACCTAACAGAATGAACAACGATTATGAAAAAGTTAAGCAACGCATACATATGCACGTCTCTAAAATTTCATATTTTGTATTGTGTAAAAAACAAATTATAAATCACTCACAGTGCATCATTTAAAAATAAAAATTCGGGATTATGAAAATATAATCATCCCTTTAATCCAAACAAAATACTGAAAATTAGAATGAAGCAGTAATTTCCTTTCACAAAAAGTAAAGGTTTAATGGTACTATAATTATAAAACTGTTATACCTTCTTGTATGGTAATTTTTCGCAGTTACGTTATTCTTCCGTAAAAGAAAGGTAAATAAAATCCGGAACACGGTAAATACAATATTCCCAAATGACTAAGAAAGCAACTCACATCTCAATTATGGAATTTCACGTGCAATGAACTTTTAATGTAGTGCATTAATCGTGTTTTCTATAAAACGCATACTTTGCGCGGTGTAGTTTTTCTGTGCAAGTTTTATGACACCGTATTCGCCGCGGAACGTGCTATTTGTTAATCATGAAAGGACGCACGATAAACGGAACTGTGGCAGGTAAATATTATGCACACGGGAAAATACGAATTTTTCTGTGTAGTTGCCCCGGTTCTTCCGATTTCTTTATTTACACGCGTGCATTTGATATTTAACGAACGGTTTGTATTCACTGGGTAGATGTATGGTCTATAAATATCGTGGATTGTGCACCGTGTATAAATATCAATACTTTGTAAAGCGAAATGTCTATTTCTGTCCCTGTTGCCTTTGAATCAGAAAGTTCCGGTGAAGTTGTGCCGGGACCCAGAGCCAAAGATAGAAGAATTATTGCAATACATTTTCCGTGTTTAATTATTCGATTTGAGCGGAGAGAAGAGGCGGCATTGCCGGGGAAATTAGCGTTAAGAATGTAACTCGATTTCTCAAGGACAGGTTGTCCAATAAATTAATGAGTTACTTAATACTGAAATCTCTTAGGAGTTCTGTTTCGTCTCCCTTCTACCATCTTTTGCACCAAAGTTATGTTTCAGTGGAAAAGCTTTAAATATTTTATAAAATCTTGTACATTAGTATATGATATTTAGAAAATTTTATATGTTTTCAGTGGTATATAATTCTTGGTGAAATCAGGTTTATAAAATATCTACTGTGCCCCTAATGAAACGAGAAATGTTTGAGGTGTGATTTTAATGGACTGAATGTAGAACTCCTATGAAAAGAATATATTGTCTGGTGGATACATTCTTCGAATTTTACTAAAATCATTGATTTTTTTTTACTATGGAACATGAGTGGAAAACTGACTGTGACAAGGTTCGAAGTAAATAGCGAAATACGAAACAGGAAAGTCCCATCAAATTTTTAACTTTTCTTTGCATTTTTATTGAATTATTTTGTTGGTTAAAGGATATTATGGATTGTAATTGCAAGAAAGGATATTTTAAATGCAACAGTTTCAAAATATTGATGAATTTTCATTACTAATAATCATTAACATTATTAAAGTCAACAACTCAAAAAATCGACAATTTTATCAATTAAAAAAAATCAATTTGAAAAACTACTATCGATATAGGAATGCTGCTAAAAGTACATATGTTTACACTTACACTCTCATTTTACGAAAAAAAGCAATAACCAAAGATATACAGTAGAAAAATGTTAAAAAAATAATGAAAACCCCCTTCCTTAATCCTTGTGTCAGTAATTAAAAAAATATCTGTATTTATCAAAAACTTCTATTGCTATACTTTTACATACATTCTACATTTTCAAAGCAAAAATCGTCGTAAAGCCGTTGAAAAGGTGGAAATCCAAAGCAATTTTATCAAATTTTCACAAGAACAAAACAAAGTTTCAAAATGAGTACTAGGTTGCCAATATACATAACGGTTAACAACATCGACGTGTAAAAGCTAAAGAAGCGCTCGAAACGGCCGTCGGAGCGTCAAATAAATGAAATTAAAACGAATCCCACCTCAAGTGGTGGTTGCAATCTTCGCTCGTTATGACCCAGTATATAACAGCGACTTCGCTTGCCTAGTTGTTAATATTATCAATAACATGTATTTAAAATACGTATTATGAAAATACAATTGATGTAAATATTTAGCACCCTGTATTTTAGTTCCCTTGAATAATTTCACAAACGGTTACTCGCGTGTTAAAATATTTGTTTTATGGAGTATTTATGCCAAGTTTCAAGTTAATAGAATTACCAAATTATTTTTTCTAATATTTCCATATCGAAATAATCTCCTTTCCAATATTTCTATACAGAAATAATTTTTTCCCAGCATTTCCACATCCAACCAATTGTGTTCCAACGTTTCCATATCCAAATATTATTTTCCCAACACTTCCATATCAAAGGAATCTTTCGCTACATTTCCATACCCAAACAATCTTTTCCCAAAGTTTCCATATCCAAACAATCTTTTCCCAACGTTTCTGTATCCAAATAATTGTTTTCCATAAGTACGCGTAAAAAGGAGCCTCGCATACAAGAAATCCCGCGTAACCATTGTATATAAATGAAAAAATCCAAACGGAGTACGAAGGAGAATGCAAACTCACCTCGCTGCGAGCCAAGCTGTAAATCGAACTGGCACTCTCAAAGGAACTTCCTTCCGCGGCAGTGGCTGTCGCCGAGGCCGAGGCCGCGGCGCTGGACGTCTGCGGGGGCCTCGACCAGGAACTGGTCGTTGCCGAAGTGCCGGTAGTGGTCCCAGTCTCGGTGGAGGTGTTGGCAGTGACGTAGTCTTCGGAGGTCTCGGACAGGTCGGTGTTCGTGCGACCGCCCGAGTCGGTCCTCGCGAGGCTCAAACCGAACTCGCTCGACGATTGCGACTGTGGTTGCGACAACGGCGGACCAGGGCTCGGACGACGAAGTCCGTTCCTCGGTCTGCCATTGCTCGGAGTGGTGGACGATTCGACGCTGAGAAGTAATTGCCTTTAAAAATCGCTTCAAGCTTTAGATAGAGTGTCTCTACCAGGGACCGACTTTTGATGATTTTATTATTCCATATAAATGATTGCACGAGACTCGATGGTTCCAAGGTGATTACTGACACGAGAATATTGAGCCTTTTATAAGATATCGCTTGTTCGACTGTCATTAATTGAGTCGTTTTTTTGACAATGGTACGAGTCGATTTTTCCAACACTGAGATATTTGAGGATTTGCGCTTGAATCGACTGAATATATTGGCAATCGTTAACCGATTCGGGTAACATTTTTGAAACTATATAATTAGTAAATATTATTATACAATGATATTTAATGGAATTGTCAAAGAAAATAAACGTTTTTTTCACATTGAGAGAAAACATTCTTGTGATAATATTTCTGGGTTGAACTTCTTTTGCTTAATTTATGAGGATATCGTACATCGTTGATTGTGCGATTGTAAATATGGGAAGAGGATATCTACATATCAGTTAAATTACCATTAACTAATTTTTTCCCAAAAATGGACTATACCAGTTTCAAAAGAAGCGGTTCAATTATTTTGTATAAGAATTCTTATGTTAGAGTACTATTTTGTTGCTGAAGTTATTAACACTATTTTTACAGCATGTTCGTATGTGCATCGCTATTTTTTTTAAGATGTAATTTAATCAAATTTATTAAATTACTTAATGTAATGTAATGGAAATATGCATGTTAAATTCATTTCATAATTATTCTAGGAACAGTTGAGAAGATTAAGAAAAACTGATTAGAATTAGAAAATAATTTTTAGTTAAAATTTTAATGGATGTTTTCTGACACTTTTGGTAAAGATAGTGTTAAATGTTTCTGGTTTATATTAATTATCTTACATATTAGAATTGTTTTAAAGCAATTTGGAACCATTGGTCAAAAGATGACTACCAAGATAGTCAGTGCGTTAAATCAAATTTACAGAGTAATTTAATAAATTTGTTATGAGGTGATTAAATTAAAATTTTGGAGTGTATCAGTAAACCTGTTGCAAGCTAATAATTAAGAATTCATTGACCATTGACATTCATTGGTTCTAAGATGGTCCTTTCATATAATTATTAAATCTTTACAGCATGTTTCATTAAACCTGTTACAGACGAATATCTAAGAATTCATTAACTAGTCATATTCATTGGTGTCAAGATTGTTTCATTAAAATTTCTTTATATCGTGAAGTGTCTTTTCGTTTCAATGTGACAAGCCATTTTCAAACTTGAACATTCATAATTTGTGTTTTCATTTGGATGTGCGTCGAATGTAGGGCAGTGTTACTAAAATTAGATAATTAATTGCATTAAAATTATCAAGCTTGGGCACCGTGTAAAGTGACCACACGACTAATCACATCGTCCCGCCAAATAATTATCTTTCGATATGCTGTATTCTCTACACCAGAATTTTCGATACTTCTCCAAACAATATTGAAATTAATTTTTAAATTTCATTGCTCAAAGAGCTCTTTTATAATATTTCTCAACTTGTATTTTTACTGTTACTTGAGTTGCTGATAACTGCATTATTTTTAAAATTCATTATGTAAGAGAATCATAATGATTATAACTGAAATACAAATAATTAAGTATAATAGATGTGGACTTATGTTTATAGGTATAGTAGATTAATTGTAAATTAGATAGCCATCTATAATTTATTTCTCCTCGTGTTTGATATTTTATTTTATCTAATAAAATTGTGTTATTATTATAATCATTTATTTTGACGATGCATGACCTGTATGATACATAAAGTATGCGATAATTCGAAAATATTTCAAGTGTTTCAGTGAATACAATTCTTAGACACTAACATACATAACACAAATTTCAACGAAATATTACAAAACAAAATATAGGATTTTAAGATATTCTAAAATATAGAATTTGAATTTATTAAAACGTGCTTATTTTATTGTATTTTGCAGGTTAGCAGATGATATAAATCACACGAACATTTGCAGCCTAATTGTTATTATCTATCTATTGACCAAAACAATTTCGAATTGTTTATTTTCAAAATGGGACAAATTATAACGCGTCAAATATTAATCCACGAATTAAATATGCCAAATATTAGCCCATTAAACAGATTCACAAATCCAAATATTTGTTTCCATCGAAAATATTTGGACTGATACAGGTGTATGTCACATCTAAATTTAATATATCCATAACAGTCGCGAAACTACGTGACCAAATAAATCTTGACAAACATTTTTTATGAATACTCGATGAATATTTATGTATTTACAGCATATTTGATTGAGCGGAACACAATAAAAGCAGCGTGGCAATAAAGCTTTATGAAAATTTTATGTTTACATTCGATACTTCCAAACTCTACAAAAAAACAGTTATCTATTATCTTTGACGTAGAGTTCTAAAAATCTTTTCTGATAAACTCGATATTGCATAAACATCTATACAATTTACTAATTATTTACTACAAGTGTCACTGAAATTGATGAAGAATCTTTGGTACTGTGTTCTACTATTTACAGTGTGAATGTTATTCCAGTGAATTCTATTTATTAACAAAATGTGTTTATACCATGTGTTAAAAATAAATTATTTATTTCGATGTCACCCTATAATTGAGTGGTTCAGAATAATAGTAGTCTAACTTGTGTTTCTGAGTTCTCAAGAAAAGGATTTTTCGTGAAATGTTCTTAGATTAATCAAATATTAATATTATAACTACTAACGTCAATTATATTATATACTATTATATACTAATAATCAATATTATCGATAACATTGTAATATTAGTATTCAATTAATCCAAGAAAATTTCCCAAAACTTCTTTTTCTCGAGGACTCAGAAACAGTAGTCAGAAAATTTGAAACAAGACCAATTTAACCAATTTAACAGTTAATTAACACCAGAATAATCGAGTGTTTAACAAATACGTAATCCTTATAAAAATTGTAAGAATAAATTTTTTTCGATTTCTTCATATATCAATTACAGTATTAAAGTGAAACTATTCATTTTTCAAATCATTTCGACCATTTAATCCTTTTAAAATATCAATATTTGCGAAATAAGAATACTGAAACCTTTCATTCTGACAGTAGTACTAGTGTTAACACTAAACCTACCACCATGCCTACCTATTCTAAATAATAGTAATAATAAAATAAATCCTATTATTTAAAAAAGCCAAATTTCTTTACAATTCAGTGTAAATAATAATCAATCTGGTACTGAATTAACAACTAAAAACAACAACTTTCATGAAATAACAATATTAATCAATTCTTTTTATGTGAATTGTAACTATGAAAAGAGAAGTGAATCGCAAGATCAATGAGATTTCCAGTGATATGCATCAATTTGAATAGAAGCGCGTAGTAAATTATTATTTACCTTGGCGTTAACGGCTGGATGGGCATCGTTGTCCCGATACGTATCCTCGGACTCGATGAACGTGATTCCATTGTTTCCTCAACATCGAGCGCCTCGGTGTCCATCGAGGACCGTTGCTGGTGCTGCAGTAGCAGGAGATGTCTCCTCCTCGAAGACGGCGTCAGAAGGGCTAACGAATCAGCCTGGAGAACCGTCGCCTGAGACTCGTTCCAAATTCCATCGCTGTGGTCCCTCGTGATGTCGTTCGTTAGCGAATCACTTGACGCGAACGGGGATGTGATCATACCGGAAATTCCGGATCCAGGACTGAAAACTATCGGGCAAAGTGCTCCTGTTTGTCGTAACAACTTCAACGGTGACGTGTATTCTCCAGGACTCTGTAAAATCCTTCTTGGCGCTGGAACAGCATAAGACACTGATATGAGATTGACATGCAGTTCCTGTGAAATGTTGTATGTTTTTATTATAATGTTACAGACTGTGGACAATTTGGAGAAATTGATATGTGATTGGATTCCAGTGTGTCTGAAATGTTGTACGTTATTATTATATCATTAGCAGACCGTGGAAAATGTTTACATTTAATATTGGAATTAATAATAATAAATGTGTTAAAATCACCTACTTTATTTTCTTTCGTTTTCAATTATATGTTGGAAAAATGGAGATGATTTTATGAAAAGTTATTAAGTTAATTAATAGAGGAGTGTATAAACTAAAATACAAGTCGATCGAAATTTCAGTAAACTAATATTTGTATACGAAAATTACGAACGTTTGGTTTGCCTGCTCTCTAATTTTGATATTAACGCTACACAAATTTTTTAAAAATAACAAAATGGAAGTATGAAATAGTATTTCACACAAAGAAAATGGAATTTTATATGATATAATTTTTTTCTAATGTTTCTTTAAAAACGTGAATTTCTATGAAGATTCGCAGTATACTTATTAGTATTTACTTAGCGTTATGGGATTCCAACGAAAGAGGTAATGAATGAATAATAATTACATTATCTTATGTAGAAATAATATACTATTATCTCCAAGAAAAGGGATTTTCATTTCATTTTCATTTACTTCGTGATAATTAAACTGAAGATAAAGGATAATAGTAATATAAATAAACCTAAAGGTAAACATAAATACGATTTTTCTTTGAAAACAAAAACGAAGCCCGTTATACAAAATATTTTCTCGAATAGATAATACAAAATACATTTTTTCGCAATAACTCAATGGAAGCACGAAAACTAAAAAATAATTTTTAAACGATATTTTCAAAATCGAACAAGAAGCTTTGTCTTACAATATTTCCCAAGAATTCAACATTTTTGATAAATAGTTCGTTTTGATAAATAATATTGCAACGACAACTATAAATTCAAATAAAACCCAAGAATTTCCTAAACTGTAGAATCATAAACTAAATAAAAAAGAAACTTAAATCCTTTCAGAACAATAATTTCTAATCGCGAGATCTTAAGAACAGCATCACATCGAAATCAACGTTCAGACTTTAAATAATATGCAAATAAAAATTAAATTCGTTGTCTCGTTTTCTTCAAAAAAAAGAAAAAGAAGAAGCTATGGTTAATACGACGTCGTTACATCTGAGGCACGAAACGCAGACAGCAACAAAACAGACGATGCTTAAACAATAAAAAACGGTTGCATTAAGCACGCGGTAAGAGGAACGGGACCGAAGATAAATCAGCGTCGTTTTTTTCCCGACGTGCTCCCGTTGAAATTGCCGCGTTACGTTCATAAAAAGTGCCGGTGTAAAACGAGCGCGTCGCGTCGCCGCAAACTTGCGAGCCTCCACCACGCCTCGCCGCGGAACTTTCTGAAAATTTTACTAGCTGGAAAAATAACGCACGCCGTCGCGTTGTAAATTGCGTTTCGTACTTGATACTGCAGTCGGCGACGTTGGCGACGTGGGTAGCGATCTCGGTAGCATGAAGTCGTCCGATGTTAAACCTTGCACGCCATCCTCGAGCGATACGCTCCTCTTGCGGAACAGTCCCCTCCGGATGAGATTCTCGTGGAACTCCTGCAAAGATATCGAAAAGAATAACGCCGTGGTGACACTTAAGATCCTTGCGGTTTCATTTTAACCCCTTAGCTACTGTTGACGCCTGAAGGCGTTTTAACCAGTTCACACGTTCCATGCCGGACCGATTTTTGGATACGCTCAGGACGATTAAATTGCTGCTCTTAACTTATGTTCTACAACTTTTACAATAGCACAAAGACATTGTAGAAGGACATTAAAATAATTACTTAAAAATTAATTTCATTGATCTGTTGCCTAACGCATCTTAATCCCTACACCTTTTCCTCGTTAAAGTAATTATTTTAATAAACACGTGGTTAAACGTTTACCTCACCAGGCAACCGCATGGCACGGAACGTGTTAACTGCATTTGGCGCATATATCCGCCCACAGCACTCAAAGGGTTAGTAATTATTAAATGAAAACTTTGGATTTTTCCTGGGTGTATAACTGTAACCTTTTGGTTTATATTTATATTTTCTTTAAGCCGATCTATTCGAATAGATTTAAGGTCCAATTAGTTATTCAGTGAAACAACTGAAGCATTGTAACATTTTTTTATGGTTCTCGATATATTTTCGTTCTTTGCCCGCTCGATTGCAAACCTGTGTAACGATATTAACGTTCGATAGTTTTCGAAAATTCCATCAGGTAAGCGTTACCTGGTTTTACCAAGTTAACGTCGGCGTGTACCAACGGTGGTGCAAACAAGGTTGTCACGTCGGACGACGCGTAGCATCGATGGTTCAAAAAGAAATTCATTGAATTAATAAAACCGCCCGATACAGGGAAATATGGACTGCAGCGCCAGCGCGAACGTGCTGACGGAAAAAGTAACGCGATTTTTCACATTTGTTGAGACACGCATTATCAGACGAATGTATTGTTAACACTGGAACTACCGTATCATCTCAAAATGGCTGGTTTTGATTTACTTGTTTCGCGATTATTGATCCTTAAAAGATTATTCGACTATTCGAAATGATTTTAAAAATAAATAGTTTCATTTGAATATTATAATGAATGTACGAAGAAACAGAAAATAATCTATTATTACAATTTTTACGAGGATTACATACTAATCATGTTAAATGCTCAGTGGTTTTCCTGTTAAATAAAAATATTATAAATTTTTACATTTTTCGTAACTAAATTTAGACAGCTTAATCTACACATAATAAGACACCACAAGACACAGGAGATCGATTTATTTCATTCGAATAAGTGCATACTATTTACCATGTGTTAACACATTCATATTGTTAATAAATAGTTATAATAAAAAATTTTACAATATCTTCTGACAGACTTTATATAACCTTCTTATTCTAATGTGTAGATTGAGCACTAGTTTAGTCGGCTAAGTTTAAAACACAGCATATACAAAAAAACAGGAAAGATGTATACCAATTGCATTTCAAAAAAGGTCAAAAACTACCTCAAAACGTTATATTTAAGCCCTTTACTTTAAAATGATCTCAAATTCATTTGAAACGCCGTTAGAAGGTAAAATGATATTGCAGAATTGCAACTATTACAACCAGAAACTCGATGCTTTTGAAAAATAGACTTCAGCCACTTTCAAAATAAATGGCAGATTTATGTAACGCGTTATACGGGACTGTTTATCGCGTCGCACGAGCGCCAGTCGCGATTTTTTCGTAGCGTAATACGAATTCGCGTTATAGGGGAACGCGTTATGCGGGAGTTCACCGAATATGGGTCAAACATGACCAGTTACGGGACTCTGCGGGATTGCTGGACCGTCGGCGCACCGAAGGTTAATACATTTCATTACAGCGTTATCGTAGAATATTTTTATCGCGTTACGCTTAATGAATGTCATTACACGCTGTTCACGATATGAATTTCGTTAAAACATCTACTTTAGGGGGCCATTTATCAGCGCGAATTTGTCAGCAACACTCTGCTTGCGTAACACAGAAATAAAGCACACTCCTGGGTCCCAGTTGCTCTTAGAAAAGTACTTCGAACTGTTCGGTCGTTGCAACCAACACACTCCCATCGAAATCTTCCGATTTCTATCCATCAAACTTTCCAATTACTCGTCCCAACGTGAATTGATGCACGCCATCGTCGTCGTGCCATCGATTCTGTAGTTACTGGAGTCGTTGTATCTTAAGATTGCTGGTGGATTCATTGATCCCTCTATAAAGAATCGTCTACTGTAGCCATGCTGTTTTTAAAATTACCGTTGGAACGTAAATATAGGAAAACCCGTAATATGCCATTATATTTTAACCCTTTGCACTCGAGAAGTGACTCTCAGTCACCATTTGATATAAGAAAATTACAAAGTGTTATATATAATATTAAGTTTCGTACAATGCATCAACATGTGAAATATTTATATAAAATAGCTTTGTTTCTAAATTTACGTATGTTTTCTCATTAGTTCGTTTCAAATAGTGTCGTCTATGTTTCATCAGAAAGTGTCGAATGTTTATAACGAAAAGCATCCGAGTACAAAGGGTTAAAGCTCGATGACCTACAATTTTCATCGACATATTGGTGGATGGAATATGTAATCCAACGAATAATTAATATTATTGGAAATGTTCAGAGCACTCTTAATTATCTTGTTCTAAATTATGTACTTATACAATGAAATGGAACTTATTAACAAAATCGACGTAATTGTAATTTATTTCAGTAATTCCTTCCTTTAGAATGATTTTATTTCACTTATGCTCGTGAAAGTAAACTGAAAATAAAGAAACATCCTGAGTAACAAAATAGGTTTCTTTCAATAATTGATAAGTGATTTATTACATTCTAGAAATAGAAGATTGAGGAAGGTCCATTTTTGTAATAAAAGGCAATATATTTTTGTCCAGAAATATTTAAAGACATCTAAAGGCAAAGATATGCAAAGTTAAAATTGAAACGAAAGAGTGTAAAAATTTCTCATATGAGATTCTGTGTTTCTTTAGAAAAAAAGAGAATAACTTTCGACAAATTTGTAACAAAAGCTCTTCTTCTACACACCCATTCAGCTATTACAAAAAAGAAAATAGAATTAGAAGAAATATAAAATAAAGAAGTCTGTAGATATTCGTATATTGTGTACACTGTGCCATTTGCACCCTGCGGATAGTATCTCTCAGCAGTTGTGATAAATGATGGCAATAACAAAAGGAGTATACTAATAATATATTAAAGTTACAGCAAAACAAAACGTCATACGTCACTGAGTAATTAACTTTACAAGGCTGTAGCATTAAAATGAGTGGGTCGAGCAATAAATCTGCCAGAGGGGCTGGAGCTGAATGCGTTGTCTGCAGTGTTCCACAGATTAGTGCATGTCAAATGGGAATTGCTGGTAAACATTAATCCATAGGAAATAGAGATTTTATTTAAAAACTTGACCTACTTCCGCAAAATATGCGTTGCACAAGGAGAGACAAGAAAATGAAGATAGGGTGACATATGACATCTAATGTCATAACTAAGTTATATTAATGTTACCAACTGAATAATTACTCTAATTATTAAATAATAAATACTAAATTCATTAGGTAAATTACAATAAAATAAAAACCATTGAATTAATTCCAAAATCATACGATTTCATTGCATTTCAATCATCAGTATCAAAAAAGCAAATGAAGAAATTATTCGTGCATTATAAACCATAGAATTTTCGATCGTTACAGTTCATCTAATTAATCGTTTAACTTGATCAAGTGTCTTCGCGTGATATTTTACATTAATATATCATCTTTACGCAAATGCGATACGTTGTTACGTTAAACAATATTTTATGATTCATATCTCATGAGTTTATTAGCAGTATATATAAATTATCAATGCTATATATATTTTTAAAAATCAATAGAAAATAATGAAAGAAGTAATAAAATAGGTAATTAAAACATTTTCGCTTGAACGATTTACTATGGTTACTATGCTGTACAAAGAAAAAATTAAGCTTTCATTAAGTTTGATTGAAGCTTTTATTATCCGATGTACTACCCCTTAATCGCGTGCGGTATAAATGTGAAAAGATCACGGGCTAAGTGAGCAATACGCTGCATCTTTTTGTCTTTTTGCGGTTTGCTTCGCACGAATAATCGATTGCCTGTAGCCGACATACGTCGATGGCACGCAGTGTGAAAAACGGTTGTGTGGTCAGTTCTATTGAGAAACATTAACCCTTTAGCTCTGACCGAGCTGCACGCGTAACTGCATCGCGACACGAATAACTCGACTGTTAAATGTTCAAAATGGCACGTACTGGCAACGCAGGCAAGGCGTCTACTGCTTCATATCACTTGTTTATTGAACAATGAATTTCATTTTATTAATGAAGAAAATGTGAATGGATGCGTGAAATTTAAACCAGATGTTTGCCCGGTTATTAACCAGCATTTCTTCGTTATACAATTATTAAAACATCATTCATTGGTTGGAAGAATTTTTTTATCATATCGTTATAAATTACTGTTTTGTAGTCTTTATGAATAGTTCGTGGAAATGTATAATTTATTAAGTAAATAGGAAATATGTGAGTTATTTCTTTTATTTCTAACTGTGCAAGTCTATGCAGGCCATTACGCTTTATCAAGTGATATAAAAAATATATAGTTATAACTAATATTATATTAGTTAAGATAGTGAGAAGAAAAGAAATGGTAAGAAACAAATTTTGCAGTAACATCGCATCAGTTTCGTATAGTTTTTAATATCAAAGCTCATTTTAATACCAAAATGAAAAATAAAATTTGGTTGCTTCATTAAAATATTTTATAAAACAAATGTTATTTTTTTTAAATTTTTGTCCTGGTTCTCTGATAACAGTATAGAACTTATATAAAGGTATAAAAGCACAGAAAGATTTTTTTATAATATATATATATACAAGCACATAAATCAAAGGGGTGATAGAAAAATTGCTTTCTCCCTTAACCCCTTAATGGTCATATCCGTGATATACAACATGGCTATGACGGATTGATAAAGGACGGTATTGAACCTTGTTAACTTATATCAATTCAAAACTATGATTTATTCTTTCTGCAAAAGCCTCGCGAAGAATCAAATGATAACAACTTAGTGTTGATAACCAAATAGGAACGAAACTACTGCAAACTTGACTCGAAGTTTCTGAATAGCGTTCTATACAGAGAAAACTTGTTCGTTGACAGGTTAAATGTCATGGAGGTCACCAGTGACTCCCAGCCAAATTAAATTACTGTAATTCATTTCGCTAAACGACAGTTATTCCACGAAATCTCAAAAATAGAGCTAATCGAAAGTACACATAAGCATTACTTTGAAAGATAATTGTATTTCGATCAAATTATATATTAACTCAGAACTAACCAGACGAAATCTTGAAATCAAGAGTCGTTGAAAGCACAAATGAATATTACTTCGAAAGATTATGTCATTTCTGGGAATAAATTAAAATTCAATGAACAAGTAAAATAAAACGTTATTTCATAATAAACTAATAAAATATTAGAATTAAATTGGAATTCTAAAAATAAATTATCCCGATTACATCCTGTATGCTGTATACGTGACGCGGCCTATTGGGAGCTTCAGGTTCTATCCGGATTCGGGTGTCATAGCAGCCGACCCGTTAACGACTTCATTTCGCGAGGTAAATGATTCACGCTACTTGCCTCTTCGGGATGCTCGTCTTGGAGCGTGGTGACCCTGAGCAAGGACAGATCCTCTGGCGTCGAGGAGAATTGGACGGGTGCTCTGACGGTCCTGCCCCAGGGGTCCTGATGGTTCCTCCTGCACGTGTGAGGATAAGACGGTTCACCGACTTCGCCGACGAGCTCGCGCCTCTCGATGCGAATTTCACCGTCGGAGAAGGTTTTCTGCAACGGCAGGAACCTCCTCGTCGACAGCGATATTCGGTTGAGGAGAGCCCGAGCATCCGGTGACACGGGCGCAGGCTTAAAGTCTATGAGGATTTCCTTGTCGTCTATGTCCATGGACCTTCGTTGACCTTCAGGCTAAACGAAGGAAATTGAATGATACTGAGTATATTTTCTTCTATTCTTTCCTTTTTCTTATATTTAGCTTTCAATTGTTTCAATTTTACATTGACTCATTTTTGAGTATTATAAGAGGTTGCTTTTAATTGGAAGATAATATTAACACATCGTGGAGTAGATGTTTTGTTATTAACCCTTTGCGAACGAAGATTCTCTAAAGTATACAAAACATTCTGTAGATTCTGCCAAATCATACATCGAATGTCTAAATAATATAGAATAAGGAAATTATGTAAATTCGTTTGCAATTTATTATTACAAACATGAAAGTTTGATCTCAGCAACATGTCGACATTCAGCCGCAAAGAGTTAATTCTGTAGTCGTTTAATTTTTATGTCAAATGTGGTTAATTTGCTTATTGTCGGTTTGTAACTGGAATCCTATGTTGAATATTTGGATTGAGTAAACATTAAAAAAAATTATGCTTATATATATTCTTAAGAAATTGATATCTACATGTATACGAAATTAATATCTATATACATGTATATTTAAAAAATTAATAACTACATATATATATATATATTTTTTTTTTATTTTAATTTCAAGTAGCTATACGAGAAAAAAAATCGCACGAAATATTTCAAGTATTCCGACAACTGATGTCTGTTATTCTTAAGTACACGATATCCGTAGATCGAACCAAATAGTGGTCAATAAGACATCAATCACCAGACGTCAGAGATAAAGTTCTCAAATGCAAATGCATTTCAGAAATGTCGAAAGTCATTCCTTTTCTAAAGAAGTGGCTTCCAAAGCTACAGTTGGCGCAAGAGTGCCATTTTTCCGAATGGTCTTTGATATCACGCTGCATTGTATGTTTTCGGAGATCTGAAGGGTGTTAGCATTGAATTTTGCCGGTAGACCTTCCGATGTCGCGCTCGCAGCTGCAAGTAACGCATCTTGGAACTTCACGCACCCTGGGAATCCGAATTTATGGGTTTGTTTTCCCCGAACTAAAAGGTCTTTGTGAAATCTTTCTGCGTTCTTTTTTTCGGGGGATGCTGGGAAAAAGAATGTATGTTCACTCCTTACAAATTTCCTGATGCGTACGTTGATTTTACTTCGGAGTTTTATACATCGTGGATCTGTACTTTATTTTCGAGTTTTGTGAAACTGTTACATTTATGAATGAACTTCTTTTTCTTGATAGATTTTCTTTTTCTTACTTAACTTTCTTACTTTTATCATTATTCCTTTTGCTAAGAAAATAGAGGAATAATATTAACTGTATGAAAGTACCATTTTGTTAAATCAAAATTAAAGCAATAAAACAACATTAATTACATTTTACCAAATCAGTGTCTTCTGAATTGATAAATTCACCGAATATTCATAAAACATCGGAAACATACTTCCAACGGAAATTATAACGTCCGGTAGGAAAGTATAAGTATATTTGTTTTCTTTTTATAATCTTTCGTTGATGTTTCATTATATAAAAACCAACTGGAGATTCCAGCATCTTGTTTTTACTCTTCGTTGAGTATAATGTTTCTGAAATTATAAAAACTCCGTATCAAAATCTTTCTCCGTGTTTACTTAAGACTTCTCTCTTGTTTCCATAAAAAAAGGTCCAAACGTAAAAAGCAGGAAATTAATTTTTAAAAACATACTGCAGCGAAGTACTTCAGAGGAGGGAAGTGCATCCTTTACTTTCTCGGCATAATGTTCTTCTATTTTGTTTCTTTAAAAGTTACGATGTTCACCTGTAAATGCTTCCAAAGCTCTCTTTTCAACTTCGCCTAACTTCGATTCAAAGTTGTATCCTTGAAAAGCTTCGCATTAGGTTGTACCCTATGGAATTGTCATTTTTGCTGACCGAGATAAAAGCTACGTGTTTCCAAAGAAATAGTTTGATTCGAAATAAACAGTATTAGTTTGCAAGTAAGAAATTTTTCATTTATTTAATATTTCATTTGTTGTAAACCTTTCATCAATCTCATCTATAAGTCTATATTGAAATAGATTCGATATTCAATAGAATTCTAGTTGCAATATATTTTACTGATTTATATTATCCTGATTTATATTTCTTAAATATTATAAATTACCAAAATCGGATATCCAAATACAATTAAATTAAATGACTTCGATATAAATTCCGTAATAAAAATTCGAATAACTTAACACTGGAACTACCGAAGATATAATAAATTTAATATGTAGTCCTTATAAAAATTCTAACAATAGATTCTTTCCAGGGTCTTCATATATTCATTATATAATAGCATTCAAGTGAAACTATTCATTTTTAAAATCCTTTCAGATATTTAACACTTGAAGTATCAATAATTACGATATAAGAGAACTGAGACCCGCCATTTTGACGGGTGTGGTATTTCTACTGTTAAGATCACAAAAGATTAAGTCCCTAAATAAAATTTGAAATATGATTATAAATTAATTAAAGTAAATAATTCGATTGTAATATCCAATTTGGTTGAACTAGTAACTGTAACTTCAGATTGAAAATAAATAACGAAATAAATAAATAAATCGACCGAAAAGACAAGGGTTTTCCTGAAGTTGCGAGGTGAACATTTTTAATTCCTTTGAAATGTGCTACTGTTTAGCATGAAATGTAATTAAACTCGGTCATAGTGCGTAATCATTTTAATGTAATTAAAACGTAACGGGCTGTGTGAAATGCCGGCACGCACAAGTAAACCGTATATTTCATTATTTCATAAACAAGATAAGTCGTAAATGGAGCGAGAAACATCGATCAATATTTTAATATCCGCAACGACGTGTGTCCTCTAATTATGGCATACTAACATGATTCTGCTTTACGCCACCTCTATTTTGTTACTAGACAATAATTCGATTACGCTACCATTACAATCCGCTGTAAATGGCTTCGAAATTTGATTCTTGCCTGAGCTTCCTGTTAACAGAGTGAGATCGATTGTTCACGGCATGTTGCTAGCTTGCTGTATGTTGTACAAGATAACCAAGAATTAATTAATTTCATGTAATTTGACGCGACCCGCCCGATTGAAACGCGAGGGGCGATTTTATCGGAATTTTAAATTATTTTCGATTTTGCTGAATATGAAATCCGCCGGATTACTGCTTTGTGCGGAAAATTCGAGACGTGACCAGAATTATCGTTGTAACATTTTATCTATAAATATTGACGCGTCCGTTCACCCAGCAAATGTATTTTACGTGCATCTATTTATAGCTGCTCATATTCATCAGTTTTTAAAATATTTTATCTGATACTTTTCTTGTCTCTAAATTTTGGTACCATTTTCACCCTTCATGATAAATAAGTCGTGGAATTTTATTATACCGTTATGAACTAATATATATTTTTATAGCTATCCAGATGTGTAAATTTTTACAATATTTTATGAGATAATTTTCTTGTCTCTAAATTTAGATACCATTTTCACTGTAGAAATTGTAGTCATTCGCATAAATAACTCTACAAACTTGATTATATCGTTATAAACTAATATATTTTTTTGTAGTTGCTCAAACCCATTAATATTTCTAAATATTTCTTCAGATAATCTTTTCATCTCTAAATTTAGATATCATTTATAACCATTTTAAGTAATTCGCACAATTAACCGTATAAATCTTATTACATCGTTAAACTAATATCATCTTCTCTCATCGACCACTTGATTTCATATTTTAAATCAGCATGCCGCACTTAATAAAACATAATAAAATCAGACAAAACGCAACGCAGAATCTGATCGAACAAAAAAATCCAAAGTAACGACTTCACCTTTTCGTTTCGAAGTAATTTATCCAGTATATTCGTTTCGAGGGCATTAATATGATCGAACGTTTTCGGCGAATCCCTCCATTAGCTCAAATGGAATTCATTAGTCGCTATACTTGACGAACGTCAGATGCGTGGGAGTCCAACCGAAAAGCTTAATCGTCGAACACCTAATCGATACGGCCCCGCCACGGCAGAACATTGAGATTTCAAACGTGAAATCGCATTCGACGGAGACGACGGGAACTGTATAACCGAATACTCGAATCTAATAAGTTCAGAGATTTTAGATTGATACGTAACCAGCGGCAAAATTGAAATCTGTAATATCCTCCCCTGAATCGAGAGCAGGGTATCAAGTACAGTAATTCCGGAGCAGGGAGCCACTGTTCCGAACGACTCTCCACTTCAAGAAGTGAAATCAATGTGATTTCCCTTAAATAAACCGGATGCAGCAATAATTTACGTGATTTCAACCGCCGGTTAATGCACAGAGCGAATTTCAATGACACGAGACGACGTTCCTTTAATTATTTATATTGAATTTTTTACGAGATGCTTATAAAATTTCTGAAATATTTATATTAAAATGGAAATGTCGTTAACTGTGTCGTTTACATATATATATCTGTTGTATGTAATGTGATTATATAGATATATTGTGGGTACTTTTGAATTTATGTAAAGTACAAATAAATGAAGCCAGTATATTGAGATATAAGGAAATATTAAATTCAATATTATTTTTATTTCCAAGTTAACGTAATGAAGGCATTGATGATTGGTGATTATGTGAAATGTTTGTATTAAATTAGAAATTAATTAGCTGTGTCGTTAACATATGTATATGTGTATTTATACGTTTATTATACGTAATACGATTGTATAGAAGTCTTTATCAGAGCAATTTTATCTTTAATTAAAATTAATTGAAATTCATTACATTGTAGAGAATAAAAGAAAGTTTTTGTTTTTTAGATGAATTAGAAGATTTTTTATCTTATTGAAGTCTGAAGTTCTAGAAAATCTTCCATTCAGTTAAAATGAATTTTTCAAATGTTCTACATGAGATTTTAATTATATCTAGAAAATGTCATTCGAAGATAGAAGCTGTATGAAATCATTCTAGACAGTAAAATGTATTATAAAAACTGTAAAGTATGATAGAGGTCAAAGGATCATTTAAAATATTGTATAGAGAGAAGCCATTTGGAGTAATTTATGGTCAACAGAGGTAATTAAGGTGATGAAATTTAAGAGTTCATTCTGTAGAGCAGCCACGTACCACACTTGTTTTACGGAAGCTGGGGATCCTGTTCTGACACGTTCCGAACATTTAATCTGTTAACTGAGTCATGGTCGGTGGTAAAATCAATTGCATTTATAGCGGAATTAACTGCTGAAGTAACCGACGATAAAATTTGGAATAATATAGCACATTGCTATGAAGCCTCGGTACAGCAATCAATCTCTAAATTAACAATGTTGTTAATATACATATGTATTTATTCTCTGAAACCTAAGTTACCCATTATGAAATTAATTGTAATTTAGTACATTAACTGAATATAAAGTAATAAACATATTCGAAACTCTAATGATGAAATAGTATTGAAATTTATTCTGTTATTCTTAATTACACAACTTCATAAAAATAAAATATTTACTGATTATTCCAGCGTGTTTTTAAATTTTTGCATTACATTTTTCAAGTGTCTTTAATAAGATGTACATTTTAATGACCACGTGTTTTAATATCATCCTTCAATTTTTTTACTATCATTAAAATTGTAATAAATTAAATTCAAATAATTACATTTTTTAAATTATTTCGTGTAGATATATTGAGACTAACGTTAATAAATGTTTTAAATTAAATGAAGATTATAATGAACCATAATGTTCGTCATGTACGAAGGTAAAAGCAGCTCAATTGTTTTTACCACGAATTGGAAAGATGTATTGTGGACTTGAAAAAATATAAAAAAGCAGAATGTACTTTGCATGTACATAAAAATGTAAGAAATACATGCAAACATCGAGTTTTATTTCGTATTCATGAATTCTAAAAACTTCTTCCCTTTCACGAAGTTTATATAGACAATACACTGCTACTCGACTTATAAATTTCTTGAAAATAAATTCTGAATAAAGTGATGTCTTGAATCGGTCAAGAAATATTTGAAATAGTTAATGAGATCTGTTAATTCAGAATACGTTACAAAATACAATGGGTACCTCAAACATGATTAAAATATCAAGAACATGTAATTAATGTTCATATATGTATTTACAAAGGATCCCAGAGAAATCCTTTTTAATACTGAAACTTTACAAATAAGTAAGAGGTGCATTGAATTTTTTAAATATTCCTCCTTTCCCAAGATCCACTAAATCCGCTTTTCCCCTTTCACTTTGAGATTTATTTGAAATTCACGTACGATGAAATCCCTCCCGGAACTCAGAGATGATTTAAGAGATTATGTAAACAGTGAAATAACCACTGGCAAGCTCCATAAACCATCTTACCAAAAATACGTTCCCTGTTGGCGGAAAAGACAGATATTGGAAGATATGTTTTTACATTTACCGCAGTCAGAGTACGATTGTGTATGTATCCTTCAAAATGTAAATGTACAAAACACAATGAAGCAATCTAATCAATTTAATAGAATTTTAATGTTACTTTCAACTCGTTGAAACTCTTTACGAAGAAAATGAATTTACGTTTTTATAATAACTATCTTATAACTTCAACATTATTATAGCATATGCTATTATAAATTAATGAATGACTTATATTAACAGTTTTTTGCACGTTATCAGGGAATGATTATTGCATATAATTATTTAATTAATCGAAAGATTCGTGTTCTGTCTTAATTATTAATTTTAATTATCAATTTAGTATTAAACTGTTGTTTCTTAGTTATTAATATTAAATATCAATTTAGTATTGAACAATTACTCGAATAAGTAGGGCATTGTTGTACGTGTGTATTTACACTTAGTCGTGAGTGATTGTGAGTATGAGATCGTTTGCGAATAAGTTTGATTCAGTTATCGACTGTTTGAAACTATTTGCGAATATTTGACGACTGGACACTCGATTATTGCGAGACGTATCGTACGAAACTAACTTTTCGAGCGAGTGTTTGCTAACGTTTGAAACTACTTGGCAACCGACGAGTGACTGCCTTGTTTTACAAACAACAAGGTTCATCCACAACCGATTTCCATCGAATGCTTGTGTATGTTTCAACGAATCTCTTCGTATAAGAATTTGACGACGCGAGAGTTCGTTTGAGGCTAATTTTATTGATCAAATAAATTCTTCATTTATAGAAGAATGATTGAAAAGAAAATTTCTTTCTTACAGTCCCCAGTTTCAGAGACATTTAAAAAAATATATCATTAACTCTCATATATGGATGCTTTCACCTGTTCGATATAGATGATGGTCGATAAAAAAACAATATGTATCAAATATTTTTTTGAAGGCGTGAGTTTCGTTAAATTGTTAGTACTACAATTACACAATTTTAGCCATGAATTCCAAAACAGCACAAATTAACCAATCAACATTTCGATAAAATCAATTTTTTCATATTCATTCATTCGGTGATTCTTGCTACAAGCATTAGCTACACATACATTTTCATTACGTGTAGGTTGTTAATGTTATTAATAAATAGGTCGGAGGATGCTGAAAACAGTTACATTAATAACTAATACAAATGACGTTAACCTGTCAAAAATCTTATTTCTTCGCTACTTCGCTACTATTTTAAATTTTCATTGCAAAATGATATGAAGATTTGGCAAAAGTGTAATTTATATATTAAATTAGGGACAGCAATAAGCGTATCAATATATTCCCAGATTTCTACAGAACTCGTAACAATGAAAAATCAAGCGTGACTGTAAAAAGAACAAATTGTCCACATTAACACTAGAACAAACACATCCGTCAAAATAACAGGTTCTAATTTTCCTATTCCGTAATTACAGATACCTAAAAACTTTTTTGAAATTTTTCTATAGAAACCCTAAGAGTGCATCTACTTTAATTAATTGTCAATTCAGATTGCGTGGTGTTAAATCAATTTCTTTAATCATTTCTCAACGAAACACTTGTATCTTTTCAATGATTACAAAAAGAAGACATCAAGAATAGGTCACTTTGAACCATCCGGTAGTTTCAGTGTTAATCTCGGTAGTTCCAGTTAATGAAAAACCGTATTGTCAGCGAAACTGGCGATACCGCAATATTCTGTTTCAGAATTCACGACATCAATTGTATAGAAGTTTAATGTAAAACTTACGATGTGCTTTATGTGCTCCGGCGCAATCCCGTTAGTTAATATCTCTTCCATCGGGCCGGTGACACTAGGTTCTTGAGGTGGTGGTGTGTCGACGAGGAACGGAGACCTGGGCGGTTCTTCGCTCTGCGTTCTGTGAAGAGGTTCGTGTTCGGTTTCCTCTTTTCCGGTTGTCCCGGCTTGACCACCGCCCAACGGCGTGCCCAGTTGTCCGGCCTCCGAATAACTTTTCGTTAATTTTCTTCCGTTGAACAGACCGTTGGTCTGCGCCCCCTGCGAGACCATTTTCACGCGGTGTATCGTCCTGGGGCTGAGCCGGACAGGAACTCGTCCTCGAAACACATCCGGCATTTCCGTTTGGGTTGCTTGAGTCTTCATCGCGCCGCGTTTCGGTGGCTTCTCTGAAACGAAATTTAAGCTAAATCGGCTAAAATCGTCGGACAACCATGTGGATACGAATAAGGGTTGCTCGAATCTGGAATAATTTTTCTGAATTATATAGAGGAATATTGTATATGCAACTGAGATGGTGAATAAATCGCTAAATCAATTTTTATGGTTGTAATGTTAGAAAGTAATTTGTGTGTAATTGATGCGACTAAATGTATTCATAGATCTAGTGAGGTAATTGAACAAGGGCTGAGGTAGTTGAATAATTGTTTCGAGTTATTTGAAAGAACATTATATATGCAACTGTGATGGTTAATAAATTTTTTTTTGTTTCTAATTTAATAATTTTTGAATTTTTATGCTTGTAATGTTAGAAAGTAGTTGGTCTGTAATTGATGTGATTAAATGTATTTATTGATATAATGAAGTAATTGTTGTATAAGTTTGGTGTTATAAAGTAATATTTTATGGGATTCGTACGTGTCATGGATTACATTTTAGAGAATTCTATTATTTCACTACTAATGAAATAGTAAAACTATTAAAACTGAAACTGAAATATGTCTTTTATTTACTACTCAAAGCCGAAGGAGTAATCTATCAAATTTATTAGTTAATACTGCAAATTAGAATATAACACTAGGTATTTATAGCATAAACAAACATTAAAAAATGTGTAAAATACAAAATTTAATCAAATTCAAAGCAGTTACATTTAATTTCTGCAATTTCTAACTGTTTAGACTATAAATTGTAATATGAAGTTTTCAATAACTTTGTCTCGCAATGTTTAAACACAGACCAATTCAAGAAATAAACTTCTGGCGAATATATGGTACACTGGCGTTTAAAAAAAAGTTATAACTGCGCTTTTCCACTGTACTGATGCACCTGCGAGGAGAATCGTGTCATAGGGCGATAAGGGTTGTTGAATCATGCAAAATTTGCCTGTATGAATTTTTCCTAGCTTCGCTCGGGACACAACTGTACACCCGCCCCGTTGCTAGAATCACTCTGTATAATGAGCGTCATGCACTTGTGTGCGTTCATTGTCTTCAAAGTTAACACGGTGGGCTAAAAGGCTCACCAAAGGGACCCTCTTATGTTCTTTAAACAAACAGGCGGAGGATATTCACTTATTTACGTTCGAAAATAGTTTCGACTACTGGTAACATTATTGTATAAACAAAATTTCATTTTCATTTTATAATTTAGTGAAAACATAAAATTATCATACGCTTGTATTTCTACCAAAATAACCATTTTGCTTTTAACATTATTACTCTTAAATGGTTAAAAAACAAAGATAATAAAAATTCAGCAGAAATGGAAGATTCGGCGAAAGTATTGTAGTATTTTTCACCGTCCCATATTTTTCGAAAACTATCATTAATTTTATAATTAAATGATTCTGAAATACATACACAATATTTACGTAGCGTGCATCATAATTTTATGCGCCTACACCTTTTCAAACAAACTTCAGTCGTAGAACATATACACTAAGCACAGGTTTCCTAAGCGTCAAAAATCTACATCACATATTCCCACCAATTAAACATTCCAAAGTACTGAAACTTTGTTCATATTAGAACAATCTAATCTCAATCACAGTTCAATCATTATTTAAGCCTTAATTCAAAAGCCTTTGCTACACATAAATTGTACAAAACGTTATTTTCGTTTTTATGTATTATGCTTGTAGTTTCAAATATATTTCCCATTTCATTATATTAAAGCTCCTATTATTAACCAATATTCCGTTGTTTTACACAGAAGACGAGTATTACCAAAAAACTGTGGACCATTAGGGGTTAAAGCAGACACGATGCGTAATACCAATATCTGCTACTGCAGACGACCATACGACGGTATATAGTAAATAGTCGAGAGAAGACTAAAGGGAATATTAGGATAATGGCAGGATTGGCTTTGTAGATGCCTATTGAGTTGCTCCCTGCATTAGCACTGCGCAGTATGTCACATATCGAAGACGACGAAGAGGCTACCTCCGATAGGAAATTAACCAGTACGTATTATTGTATTAAGATGCGCACTTGCGCCGCTCGCAAAGATCAGATACCCCGGCTGTAATCGAATCAAACTCAATTGTCCGCCCGATGTCACTTTCACCCTGTTAAGTACATTGTTTGATCCTGTTTGAGTAATCGGGGGAAAGTATGCGTTTCACTAGTTCCCGCGACAGAACGGAAGATCGAGCAGTCCCACGTAAGCCAAGAAACTTCCGGAACTTAAGTCATTTATTTCATCTTCCTCAAATCCACTGTTACTGCTGTGTTTCGCAGAGAGAACGTTCCACCCTTTGCCCTATGACTCACGAGCGAAGTTATCGAACCCGGAAATTAAAAAAGTTATGGAATTTTTGTGTGTAAGTAGAATCAGTCAAATCTAATGCATTGTAATCCTTTTTCACGCTGAATTTCACTTTAATGGGATGAAACTGCCACTTGAAATAAATGAAAATTTTTTATCTTAAATTTTAATTTGCAATTTTGTAGACGTGGAAGGATAATGTATTTTTTGGTAAAACTTTATTTCGCTACCTCTTACCGTTCTCAAGATAATCCATGGGAAAGAAAAATTTAGGTGGTTTCACCCCTTCAAAGTTTCATTGTTACACTTGAAAAGACTTGTCGATAATAGTTTACTGGAGAAATAAACAAATTTCATGGTATTTTTGTGTCTAAATTGACTTGAAACCATACAAATAAGTGTGCGATTTTATTTGATAATAGTTATTTAGAGGTTATAAGAACTTTAGGAATGAATAGTTAATTAAATTGTAGTCTCACAATTTCACGACTCAATGTACAATGCAATCAAAGTCTATTTATGCTCTCTATTAATAGATTCAGACTCGTTTATCTCGTTCGTACTTACATTCGAATACATTCATCTCATTCGTGCACTTTCCAGAACATTCTATCGTTTCCACGTGTTACATACATATTATATACTGCAACTTTGTTTGGAACATTCTAAAATTATTGCTTTTTTGAAATATTGATTTTGATCCTTTGCACTCGGGCAATGACTTTCGGTCACCACTTGATTTGATATAGTGAAATTATAAGTTCATATATAATATTAAGCTTGGTATAATCCATGGATGTGTGAAATATTGAAATAAAATGGCTTTGTTTCTTGATTTATGTAAGATTTCTTATTGGTTACTTTCAAAGAACATCGCCTATATCTTATCGGAAAATGTTGAATATTTCTAGTGGAAAATTTTCGAGTGTAAAGGGTTAATAACTCGTTATTATGTTTTTAGAATCCTCCAAATATCTCATAAGGACGATACACATGTACACTTGATCATCCACTCATACACAAAGAAAACCATCGTCCCTACATGAGTAAGAAGAAAAATAACATTTTTATTATTATAAATATATTATATATTAATCCTTTGCTAATATACCTGAACTATGCTGGACAGAACAATTCCACCGTTATAATTGTGTAAAATGAAAATAATTAAGATATAAAATGATAAATCATAAATAAAAGTTAAAAAATTAAAATATTTGTTATTAAAAGAATTTATGTAAGATAAAGGTCTATTATTGTATTAAATTTATCTAAAATTTAAAAACAAGTCATAAACTTCGTTTGCACATAAATTTGATATGACTAAGGGTTAACAAAGCGTATATAATGAATATAAGATGTGTACCTGTTATAATGTACATAGAATTTTCCATAAGAAAATGTTAAAAGTTCGTGACAGTCTTTAGAACTGTTAAACTGTGAAACTGTGAAACTGGTTCTATGAGATTGACGTTTAAAGGAACGTTACTGAAAGTAAATCAATTTCATCATTAGTTGAGAGTTTTAAATTAATTTAACTTAATATTAATTTAATTGCGTTAACTACCGGTTATCAGCCAGTAACGTATGTATAGACGTGACTTTGCTTTGTAAGTGATTAGCTGCAAGCGTCATAATTATGCCTTTCGTTATGACAAGACAAAGTTATGTTATAAAGTTTCGATATTGATTAAATTCAATGTTTTACTTTGTATAAGAACATGCAGAAATTTGTATAATTCTATTTAAAACAATGCCAGTGATCCTGATACCATGTTTAAAAAGTGATCTACAAGACAATTTTCGTCGTCGTTCCATTAAAGTAAATGCAAGTGAGATCTCATATTGAATACATGTGACTACGAATAGTTTCGAATTTTACTATTCTCAAACCTTAATAGTTTCCAATATTTATACTTTTAGGTTTTAATATTTTCACATGTAAATATTTTCCAATTAAAATATTCTCGAATTTTAATATTTTTCAATTTAAATATTCTCGGACTTTACTATTCCCGAATATGAATATTCTCGAATTTTAATGTTTCCAAATTTGAAGGAAAAGCCAATAAAAATTTACCATGGTAATAACGCCGCCTGCAATCTTACATTTCGAGTTTCCGAAGGCGAGCCGGGGCTTACGTAAAATAAGAAACGCGGATTCCTTTCGGCTGAGAAATTACTCTAGAAATACGATTCATTCTGCCGGGCGTAATTCAACAACGTTCCTTGGAAATTAATTTCGGAAGCAAATCTAATGCTTTTACGGATTCAGCCTCGTGTAACTTCCGCATTAAGTCTACTATCAAAGCTACGAAACTACTCGCAGTCGTTATCATGCCCAACACGAATTCAATATCTAGACCCCGTCGGGAAACCTATATTGGCAATTTGGTTGCTAATATTGGGCTAACTGCCGACTCCTGGGCAAGAAGATAATGCTCGAGGAGGACTGATAATCTGCGGACTGTGTACAGAGCAATCGAAAAACTCGAGTCGTTTCTTTCAACGTGATGCACCGGAATCTCGATTATTCGAACTAATTGGGGCCACGGATAATCAATTCTGTCGGATGACCAGGCAATTGAACTTTCGTAAGAAGAAAAATTATTAATTATCCGTTCAAGTATTTTTACGAGTAACGACTATTGTTGCCATTCTTTCTGCCTAATTTGATCAACTTCAAGTAAATTATTGGCATTTGAAATCTTAAGTATCGTTTCTCAAGTTATTATATGAAAATACGATTATTTCGTGTATGTAGTATTTAATGTAGTTATTTACTTATATTCAGATTCATTCGTCGCAATGAGGAATACTAACTGTTTACGTATTTATAGTACTTTAAAATATCTTAAATAAATTGTTGTGTAGTTACTATAGATTTGGGAACTTAGTAACTACTTGTTTGCTATAGTATGTTCATAAAAAACAATGTTTATATGAGTTTAAGAGTTGAACAAGCCAGTGCTAAATATAATTTATAGAAATCAACTAATATTTGTATGGAAGTTGATGGTTTAAGAATGTTTAAAATGTCAGTTTTTTGCAAGCAGTTCTTGAGTTAATTTTGCGAAACATTAAAATTTGGTGAAAAATGGATTCAAGTTTCGGTCGTGTATCCCACTTACTTGGAATAACTCTAAAATAACTTTTTTATATCAAAATCAATTATTTGTGAATTTGCATTTTCAACTGCAGCTGTAACCGTTTAAAATATTTTCCAATAAAATTATACCACTTTGTAATGGAGTTAAAATATTTGGTAACATAACTATACCATTTTATAAAAGAATTAAAATATTTGTCAATAAAACTCTACCACTTTGTAATGGAATTAAAATATTTTTCAAATAAAACTATACTACTTTATAATGAAATTGTTAAACTCTCAAAGAACAGTGTCTTTTGTACACATAATTATGAACGCAACGCAAGTTTCCTTTTTATTGTCAACCGTTATTTAAACATTAAATGCAGACATCTAAAAAAATTTCCAGGCGCGAATCCCGTGAATGCTTTAACTTGATACTGTAATGCGTAACTTTAAGAGAAGAGACTTCTGCCTACCGTTCTATAGCAACACCTTTTTAAAGAGCATTCTTAGTACAGCGAGGATCTATTTAGCGAGAGAGGGAAGTGTGTACGTGCTTTTGAAGAACGACCGAGGCTACGCGTCTCGTTGAAAAGTCAGTCTAGAGTCAGCTTTGAAAGAGTGTGAATACGTGAAAATTGACCTGTGAATTGTGAGATTCAGCGAAAGGTAGAAGAATTTCTTGTGTGTGTTTTTTGAAGTAGCAGACATTCGTAGAAAGAGCGTTACATCTGTGTAACAAAATCACTTGTGAACAGCGATAAATAATTGCAAGACATTGTACAAGATGGTAGAAGAATGATCGATAAAATTGTTTAAAAGTGTCTGGCATGCTGGAGATAAAAATGTGAAAAATATTAACACGAAGAATTCCTAATTTCTAAATGTATTTTTTGCATACAATAAATAGCTACTTTATTGGACATCTTTAATATTATCGTAACAACTAATTTCTTTAATAATATACCCAGTGAACTAAATTTTGTTAAAGTTTGTAAGAAGCAAATAAATTAAAATAACAGAAACTATGATAAATCTTGATCTTTTAGTTGGAACTTCGTTAAATAAATTTTGCTGATTTATGGGATTTTTATAGGTACCTATTTGTTTAGAAGACGTGTTAGTAAGTATATTATTAGAAATATACAAATTAGTCCACAAATAATGACAATTTCGTTGGTTTTCAAAAGGATATTACTTAATCGTTGTTATGTAACTTTTTCTAGTTGAAAATATATTATTAATAATATTACTTACTCTGTCAAAAACGTGTATTCAGGTATACATGTAAATATAGAAGCTGTTTGCAGAATTACTTTTCTCGTGTATTAGTATCGCATACCATTAATATTAATGTTGTATATTATTTTATTATATTATAATTATAATTTATTATTCAATGTAATTTATGAAAATTTAAAACTTTCATCGGGTTATTTTAATTACACGAATATTTTCATTAACATATACAAATTGATTTAATTATCTATAATCCATAAGCAAAACAATTATGTAAGTATCTCCGTCGCATATTTGAACAGATATTTCTGACAGCATAATACTTAATATTAATAAAAAACAATAATACTAACAAATAAAAACTCATTAACAACTTCAGAGCATTTAAACCTTTAGTAACAAAAACCTAGATACCCCACTTCTTCAAAAAAAGAAAACTGTAATAATTTTAATCTTACTTTTTATAACTTCAAGTGCAAATAATTAATATTTACATTTTCTTTAATCATCGATGTACATCATTGTCTACGATCTGCTCCCATTTTTCAATTAATTTTCACTATTTTCAAAATAGCATTACAAATGATCGCTACAGACATGTTATACAGACTAACTTTATTTAAGAAATAAAATACAAACATTAACAAGAATAATGATAATACTAATAATAATAAAATAATGTGTTATAATATTAAATGACTACTAATCCAGAGCTAACACAAATGTCCAATCAGCGTGACTTTCTTAGGAAACAAGGGTGTTCTATATAATACGTAAGAATATACCAAACTATTTAATAAAAAGGTAGATAAGAAACAACATCGCTTATCGGATAATCTAACATGTCACCTTCACAATTTTCTACCCATTTACGTGTCACGAAACGCCCACTAAATTGACCGTACATGCAAGTTAGTTAGGACTGTCACGAGAGAAGGAACTCACCGAGAACAACAACACGCGGCTCGCTGGCGACGTAGGGGTGCATCAGGGGTAAGGTCGAAGGTAGCATCGCATTCTGCATCGTTGGTTGAGAATCTATGAGCCGTTCCTGGTTCTGCGGTCTCGGAGGACTCCTGCTCCTTGGAACGTCAAAGGACGTGAGGGTATGCGACCTGGCGAAGCTCACGTGCTTCGTTTTCGGGGCTTGAGCAGCGGGCGGCGGGGGTGCGGGCGGCAGCACAGGTCGAGGACCTTCCAATTTCGTTGATTCCTCATCCTCTGGAAGCCAGGTGTACCTTTAATAAAAGAAACTTTGAAAAACTTTCCCTACATTTATTACGGGAATATTCTAGTCTAACCTATTTGCATGTTCACCTTAAATAGGAAGCTTACTTTATAAATTGCAGATGCTCCACCGAAAGTCTTTCAACTTTTTGATTGCAATTAATCTTCTTCAATAGAAGAAACTTTGAAAATCTTCACTTATATTTGTTACAGGAATATTCTAATTTATTCCATTTGCACGTTCATCCTAAATCTGAAGCTTACTTTATAAATCGGAGATGCTCAACTGAAAGTCTTTCAAGTTTTTGATTGCAATTAACCTGTTTCAATAAAAGAAACTTTGAAAAACTTCCTTTATATGTGTTACAGGAATATTCTCATTTATCCAATTTGCATGTTTGCTCTAAACGTGAGGCTTATTTTATAAATCGGAGATGCTCAACTGAAAGTCGTCCAAGCTTTTGATTGAAATTAATCTGCTCCGATCCGATATAGCCGAGCAACACATAGACAACTAAAACTAGCTGTGTGCGAAATATTCCGCTCTTGGTGATAAGCAACGGTTATTGTGTGTGGATTATTCCACTTAATGATGCAAACGTGTTCGGGAATAGAGGGTTAGAAAAAGTGATTTCTACTTTTTCAATCTGAATTTTTCTTTACGGTTTCCTTTCTTTCAGTCAATTTTTTATTGAGAAGTAAAAAATCTATTCTTATGACCACTTTATATGATTTGCAAAATTGTATGAAGAAATATACATTTCTCGTTTTGTGTTAGCAGTATGAAAAACTCTCAGTTGTAATATTATAATACTGAGTAATAAAAGATATTTATGCTTATAATATTGCAATGTTGCGAGTAACAGTTACTTATAACAAGAATACATCTGTATAAAATTATATTTTCTGGATTCTGATTAAAGTCGTTTTTGTATTACGCGTTTTTAAAATTGTTGATAATTTATGCGATAATCTAAACAGCACAACCTAAAAATATTTGATATGTATGGAAAGTGTGAAGTTAATAATGATAATCATATTATGGATGAATTTTTATTTATCTCTCTAATAACCTGCTTCAAAAACGACATTAATTATCACTAGACCCGATAGATGTAAAAGTTCAAATCTGCAACGTAGAAGTAGTCTATGAAGAAAGTAATGAGATGGATTTTTCCCTTCGAAAAAATTGGCAACTGTACTAAAGAAAGGTTGGCATCATATGGTAGCCACAACCTTGCTTTAGATTTATTAAAAACCACGCCCGGTTTTTGTTAAAAACTTAGATTCTACGATTATTTTTCGAATATTAATATTAAACTCAAAATTTTGTCATAAAATTTGAACTTAAAATATGATATAATAACAGAAACGTGTAAGAAATTGAAAGAGTGTTATCAAGTCTACCGAAGACAAGGATTCCTTTTCTTTCAATTAGTGTAAATAATTCTTAGCAAACGTAGAAACAATAGAAGACAAACCCTTTTCAAAACGGCCATTACACAAAAGAATGTGAATGTGGAATAATAGACGTTCGAGATATCCGAGGAGACAATAGGACGAAATAAATGAAAAGTCAACTATGAGTACAGGTGGGTCTCGAGTAATGCGAATTTAAATAATACGATATACGATCTAGTGTGAATTATAAAATATATATATTACCAGATTGTATTTAATACGAATAAAAATTCAACTGGTTGGAGAAACTTCTTCCATCGATACATTGTTAAAATATTTTGTAAAATAATGAACACGATTATTTTATCATAAACTGATAAAACACGTATGAAAAGGTACATTATCCTTAAAAAGGTTATATCCTTGTCAAATAATAAAATAATTTATTTATTATTATAGCAACGATTATATTTCTCAAACTTTTCCTCAAAGTTCTATCCAAACTATGATCTTAATGCTAGAACTACTGCATTTATCAAAATGACGGGTTTCAGTTGTTTTATTTCGCAATTATTGATATCCTAAAAGTGTTATATCCGAAATAATTTTAAAGATAAATAGTTTCACTTGTACACTATCATAAATATACGAAAAAATCGAAAAAATCTATTGTTTGAATTTTTATAAGGATTACAGTAACTCCTAAACGTTACAGGTATGTTACTTCAAAGTCACACGTGCCTACACATGGTTAATTTCTCCTTAACCCATTCCTGATTTCTTCGTTTCGCAATTATTGAAATGATAGCAGATGTTTCTCTGTGCAAAATTATGAAATAAACTGATGTTGTAATACGCAAACTGAATTATAATTAATTAAAGCCTCAATACATGCACTGTTGAAGTTGCTGCAGAGAAATTTCGAAAAGTCTATTTAACTGCTCGATAAGTTTAGTGTTAAAATATAAATTAATATTAATACTTGGAACACTTCTCCATTGTGATATTGATTATCATTATCTGTCTAAACGCATCGTTTAATTTTTACTGCAGTTTTGATATCGAAATGCACCCAACGGAAGGAAAGAGATGCGGTTAATCTGGCAAACGCGCGTAAAGTACGTCAGTATTCATAAAAGAGCATGTGAAATCCATATGCATAATTCTGCATAGTGGGTCTGGCGGGGTTGAACAGTTGTAGAATACCTCTTTATTCATCAAGGCTCTGTGATGTGCCAGATGAGTGCCAGACCTCTGATGACCTAGCTTTCGGAATACTAGTGTTAAAATATTTACGCTCGCTCGCGAAAGCATTTCAACACTGGTACATTCGTAATTGTAATGTAGACAAATTTCACAAAGTAATGTTTTAGAAATAATTTCTTTGTTACGACGAGTGTGCCGGTGCAAACGAAATTTTTGTTTCTGGACGAACTCGAACGACACGTGCCCACAGGGAGAAATGTTAAGGCACGTGAGGAAAATTAATGGTCGTCACGTTTGAGAGGTGAATTTACGCTTTCTAATTGATGAAAATTCGTCATAAAAGAGTTTATACTATTATTGCGTAGTCTTCCACCCTATGAAATTTACCATTAACGTTATCTTTTTTCTTCCAAGATTTATCATTGTATAGGAAAGCAATTAATATTACTGTTATCTTCACAGTTTTTATATAGTTAATATTTTTATTGAAAAAATATACTCGGTAGAGATGTTATAAATGCACACGAATTTCAGTAGATTTTTCACATTAAACAGGAGAAAATTCAGTGCGATATTGCTGTTGAAACTTTCAACTACAATTCCAGCTACGAGAAAATTTTTACGTCTAATTATCTAGTTTGGCTAAAAATTTAATGTTACGCCTTGTATTAAATATATATAACAATAGCATTTGCTATGTTTAAAGATCACCCAATACATTACATAAATAACATAGCAACATAATCAATATATACCCACTCCATTAGAAACGATTTATGTTTTATTCAGTCGTTCGTCAGTCAATGTAGTTGTTATAATTGTATTTCTCATATTAAATAAATCTTATTTATAAAAGACAGAAAATAAATAAATGTTTACATTATTTTCTAACGCTGCCTACATTAGAAATAACCACATCTTCTCGTGTGATTCGATTCATAGAAATTCGACTGTATCTTCGTAATCCATGAAAAAGTATTTTAAATACGTCATCCGCCCCGCCAAAAATAATCCTATGTCAGAGAAATACGGAGTGTTGTATACCTTATGTGTATTTAACGTAAGACATAAGATTAAATTTTACAAACTAGAAAATTAGATGTAGAAAATGTCCACGTAGCTGGAATAGCAGTTGAGAGTTTCAAAAGCAATATCGCACTGAATTACCTCTTATTTAGTGCGAAAAATGTAATTAAATTTATATGCATTTACAGCATGTCTGCTGAGTATATTTATTCAATAAAAATTATATAAAAACTGTAAAGATAACTATAATATTAATTGTTTTCCTATATAATAATAAATCTTGGAAGAAAAAGAAATAACGTTAATGTTAAATTTTATAACTAGATAAGTATAATATAATTAGATAGTAAAAATAACATTAAACTCATATGAACAAATGTTATTCTACATTTTCGACTGATTCTTCACAGAGAATCATCTCTTATCCGGTTATACCATCAGTTATATGACACCCGGTATATAGAGCAGCTAGACAAATAATTGGTATCAATGACTGGGGGAAAAATGATACGATTAGATTTTTCTTGGCAGGACTGTTCAGATAAAAATACGCCGGTGTCACGGGTAGTTCCCGCGCGTAGATACGCGTGATTTGATTATCCGTTTAGTCGATAGACATTTATTTTTGCCCGGAGACGCTCGCTTTTTATTATTACGCCGCAGTAACCGGGAGACACGCCGCGAAAGAGACAGACATTGTCGCTGAATGATGGCTACATTCTCATTTCCATTGTGCCAACCGAAAGCCGATCACACGTGTGACAGGTATTATCTTAGGAAAAGTGGGTGACGCCGCGCTGCTTCTACGACGCTGCAACAACGACCTAAATAAATTGCATTTAGATTGCAGCCCCCTTTCGAGGATATGTTATGATTTTACCTTTAGCGCTTGACGCCTGTTCCTGATTCTAATGAAATCATTTTCTGTTTGTGTTTTCGCGTGACTTCGATGCCACCACTAATCCTTTTTTTCTACACGATTCTGATTTAATACGAATTGTTTTGCTCTTGTTACCAGATTTGTTTAATTTAACGCCAATTATTTTTCTTTTCTTGTACGATTTTGATTTAACACGAATTATTCTTCTATTTTTCCACAATTGTGATTTAACGGGAATTATTTTTCTCTTTTTAGACGATTTGTTTGATTTAACAAATTAGATGAAAAATTTATATTCCATTTCTACGATTTGGACTGGTTTGACACAATCACCAGAATTCTAATATGAAGTTTCGTATAGTTTATTCTATTATTGTATGGATTTCTTAGGTTTGAAACCAACCTCTATTTTTCTATAGGTACAGTACATTCTTTTACGCGAATTTTTTGGATTTTGCTATTAAATTATTTGATTGCAATGATTCCATTTAGACCTATGAAAATGGCAATTTTACATAGTACAATTCGAATAAAATCCAATCATCGCGCACAAAAGCGTGCAAGTCATCGATATTTGTTCTTTTTAATTCTTCAGAACACCTTACATAAAAATAGACGATCACGTGACGTATTTATATCTGTAGTTTTCGCACCGATGCTCCAATAACGTGCAAGTATGTTCAGTAACTTATCCCGAGAACATAATTTTTTATCGATCGTCCACGCGGAACCTTGAAACAACGTGATTAAAGCTGCAGCATGCCGTTCTCCACAATTAGAAATAAAAGCAACCATTGGTCGCGTTATCGGGCCAGTAATCGCTTACTTTTTCTCTAGTAACTGCCGGTTGTAACTCCGAGGAAGCTCTTAAACACCTCGTCTCGAACAAGCACATTATCAACCCTTTCATGTTACGCATCAACCCTTTGAAGACCAACGAGAGATATATCGCTCCTACATACAATTAAAGTGTTCTTCTAAAAAAACACTGTAAAGTAATTCCACATGAGATGGCTCGATTTTATTTAGATTTTCAAATATCTATATTTTCAATTGTTTTTAGTGGTACATTATATTTTGCACGAAGACCAATTTAACTATTTTCCGTTTATCTATTTATTTTCATAAATATATATTTTCTATTACTTATTAAGTTTTTAATTATAATGATATTTAAGATGCGACAGTTCTTTTAGTGGTACATTATATTTTGCACGAAGACCAATTTAACTATTTTCCGTTTATCTATTTATTTTCATAAATATATATTTTCTATTACTTCTTAAGTTTTTAATTATAATGATATTTAAGATGCGACAGTTCTTTTAAAAAAATTGATACAATAAGTGATAAAAATTATATATTTTCTTCCTTCTATCCTTATCGCGTGGTGCGCAGTTTAAATGCAATTTTCCTTTTGTAAGTACACCGATAATAGCGGTAATCCATAATATTAATAACATTGAAGGATGACGTAATTATGACAACGTTCAACGTAATGTTAGGTGACTTCATCTTACAGAAGGTTCATTCTTGTCACAGAAAATGTTATTTACGAATATTAAGCAGTTTATAGAAGTTGAAAATATTTATATTTATCAATTATTTGTGAATATAAATATACCGATGATATAGTAATTTTAGTCTGTCAAGTGACATTTGATCCTTTTATTTATTTATTTCAGCCAAAGAATGTACAAACCAGTTTAGTGACCTATTGTTATACAGTCTTCTGAAGTTTAAAGAGTTGAATGAGATAATGAACGTGGTGGCAATTGTACTGTAGCAATTGTAATTAAATACTGAGTATTCTATACAGACAACACAATGATACTAAGGACAGTAGAACAATACTAAGAATAATACATCCAAAAGAGAATTTATATCATGCCATTTAGAAAAGTTCAAGTAATCTTGAAACGAACGATGAGTTCTCGCTCATTAAAAATTATTACCACCATATTATAGCCCCCTTGTTACCGTGCCACTTTTACAAATAAAAAGTTTTTTCGTATTTTTAAACGCGCTGTAGGTATTCCGGGCGAATAAAGTTGTTAACTCAATTCGTAGTTTGAAGTTAGTTAGTTCATACACGATCTCGTGCTTAACAAATATATGGCATTGCGTTAGAACATTAATGAAGCGATATTAAATATTTTTAATCTTTGATACAAGTAGATAGCTATCCTTGCTCGTCTGATGACGTTGCTTCTGAAAAGGTCTAATCCTTCCTTAACTTCTTATCTTATAATAACGTGTTTGACTCGTGGTGAGGATTTTAAACAAAATTTAACCAGCACAAATATTACTCGATTCTTTTAAATTCAAATTAAATATTATTCTTCTGTTATTTATTGTAATCAGTAATCCTTTTTTACACTAACCTTTACTTTCTCTAACGAAGAAACCCTTCACAGTATTGGTTCTGTAATATTTATGTTTGTAAATTGTTTTCTGCTAAATGATCTTGTATAGTGAACAATATGTAACAATGAAACATCTAAAGAATGAGAAGGATGAGTTTAAGTTTCCTAACAATGCTCCGAAATGTTTTCTACCGTAGCTTTTGCTGCACGTAATCCTGCATTACCTTGCAGAAACAATTTCCAAGTTTTTACACTACAGTAATATACTCGTGATGAACTCTTTACAGTAATAGATGCACTTCGAGTTTTATTTTAACACTCTGATGAATGAAACTAATAAAAAATAATTAAAAACTTGAGCACCAAGTGTCTCCATAGCTGATCAAGAAAAACTACACAATCTTTTTTGGTCGCTTAATAATTAATTATAGAATAATTATAGACAGCGAATAAGAAAGAAAGAGACGTCGAATGATGGGGATATGGTGGGCATGACGACGTTGCAGTTATGAAGAGGTCCCCGATTTCGCAATTATCCAATGTTCACTGTATTACGTTCCATATTAGTCGCTGCGCTATCTAACATTCATCTCATTGCTAGGACACCGTTCGTTCCTCCCTCCAAACAGCCATCAGAACAGCGCGTTTTCCTCGGAAGCCTGAACCCATTCGCAATATGTTTAAATAACCTCGCAAGTGTTAGTGAAATCTAATTTATACAGCCCAGTACTGAGCTAGCGCAGTTGGTGGCTTCATACAATTTTTTGCATAAAATCAACCGTAACTATTTTTCTTCAGTTATATGACTTATATATGATCATATACACTGGCCAAAAGTTCGGGACCGATACATCGGTTAAAAGAAAAACTTCCATATTAAACAACTTTAATCGCAGAATTTTTGCCTATGATTAGTGAAAATCTGTGTGAGCAAGGCGTGCGCCTTTCAATCTGACCATTCAGACAAGAGTGTCAGGTCGTCAGTACTTGACGATACATATGATTTGATTGGGTAAAAATTAGAACTCACCTCTTCGGATCGGGCACGGTGCAGAAAGATCTGGGTCGGCGCCGAAAGTAGGAACTCTTGATCCAGTCGGCTTCATCCTCGAAGTCGTAACGATAGAGGCCCCTCGGATAGGTCGGGTGAGGCTGACGGTACATGATCTGGTAGGGCCGGCAAGGGTAGGGGGCGTCGCAGAGGTTCTCATCGCTGGGCACGCTTCTCACGCAGGCGGATAGGATCGAGGTGCGCGCCGAGCTGCATGGCGACGGCCCTTTCGTCGACAGACAACCGAAGAACCCGCCCTCGGATTTCTCGACAGCGTCCAATTGTCGACTGGTAATGCAGTACTGCTCTTTGATGTCCTCCCGAGAGTAGAGCGGTGTCGCACGGCGATCCCAGTCGATGCTAATGTTGCCGCCGGACGCGCCGAAACCGCCGTGCACGTCCACCTGGGTCGAGACGTCCACCTGTCACGCACAGAACGTTCAGTTCTAATTAGTGGAAAATCGATGGAGGACACGTTCGCTTCGTTTGATTGATGGCGCGCGCCCGGGCTATTGTAAAACTGCGTACAGTTAGGAGATCACTTGATGTCTAGCGGGACGGTACAGAGGCAAGAGGAATCTCTCGCTGGGAATTTTGTTTATGGTTTTCATCGGTTACGTGTAACCGTATTGAGCAATAGCAAATTAATATTGGCAAGGGGACGGGAACAGATGAAATCTGATCAATTAGACCTGCATTCCTCAGCCTAGCCATCAAGTGATCTCCTAGCAGTACTATTGGGAGATCACTTGATGCCTAGCGGGACGTCACAGGGGCAACGAGGTCTCTTGCTATGGACTTTGTTTATGCTTTTGATTGGTTACGTGCAACTGTATTGGCCAATAGCAAATTGGTATCGAACATCAGGTAAGGAAAGATGAAAGCTGACCAATGAGATCTCAAACTCTAACCATTCCTCAGCCTCGCTATCAAGTCATCCCCCAATTATACTTACTGTCCAACCAGAACAGAAACGGCACAGAGGCAAGATGGGTCTGTCTTTAGGAATTTTGTTTATGATTTTGATTGCTTACGTGTAACTGTATTGACGAATACCAAATTAGTATCGAAAAGGGGGTGTGAACAAACGAGAGCTGATCAATGAGACCTGCATTCCTCAGTCTCGCCATCAAGTAATCTCCCAACACAGTAGTCTCGCGATTAGTATCCGGTACGATCTGCAGGATTAGTGCTCGGTAGCCATCCCCATCACTGTGGGGCGAATCCTCTCCGCAAGACGCGAAGCTCGACGGTCGAGCAATTGTAATAATAATATGATACGTTATTCAGTGGTGGTAGACATTAGTGAGACAATATTAATGTACTGATACAACTTTCTTATAAAGGTTTTCTTGTAAACGGAACTTTTTTTAACGCATTTGTGAGATTCTTCTGATTAAAACAAGACTAAACATGGCATATTTTAAATTTACTTAGAAGAAAATAAATTATTGTAATTTATTAAATAAGTAAATATGTTCCAAAATACATCTTATTTAGTCTCGTTTTAATCTGAAGAGTCTTGACTATCCATTGGTAAAAAATCATTGCTATGGAATTATTATTTAATGTTTTAAACATCTTTTATGCTTCATAAACGTTTTAATTTGAAAAGCTTAGTACAAGTTTATGAAAAATGCTAGATTCGCGATGTGTTCATTATGAAATTATATAAATAGATGAATGAAACTTTCGTGGTCAAAGGCATCTTCTTTTGGGAGTGATGAGTGCATTTTTAAAGATTCTTTAAATTTAGAGAATCGCACTGCGAATACGAGAACGGGAGTAGGTCATATTCAAAATTAAGAAATCGAATTTATTTTTATTAATCTTGTTAAAAGCTACTTGCTGTTAGCACTTTTTCTTTAATATTTTAGAGGATAAAGTGTTAATTCTCTGAGTGAAATTTACATTTATTTTAAGGAAACGTATTAATTCATTGTAACAAGAAAATTACACTCGAATAAAAAGATAGCTTTGTTTATAAATGCGAATTCTTGTTAATGGTATTTAATAACATTATTAAAGAACGAAGTGTATCAAATTATATTCGAAACGAGAAATTAATTTAAAAGAGTAATTCTGTTAAGATCAAGAAAAGATTAAAATTCACGAACACATCACTGCAAGAATAATTCTTTTGTGACGTTAGTTTCGATAAAAGTCGACGATAACTGTCAACTTCGAGGGTTAATATTTTTCGAACAATTTTAAAACCAACAGTGGGATGATTTAAACCCCAGTTATTTTTACGTGAGCTACGATATATCTCAATTTGAACGAAATCGCAGGAATCGTATACAAAAGTGATCGATTTGACATGGAATAGCCTTTATACGAAAAAGCTCAACACGCCTCTGTAATTGTATAGATTGGACCGAACATTGAAGTCATGACTTCCACGTATACGTGTTTAACGTTTAAGACAGTCGAATTAAACGCAGTAAAATTATACCAAATAAATGGGGCATGTATCGTAAACTTTTATTATATCTCATAGCATTATGAATATAAATTAAAAGCTGAATCCATGTGTCCACTTAAATAAATCTTTACGAATGTCTTTAAAGCTGTTGATGATACCGAAAGTGAATACGTATTAGTAAAAATTAAATTGTTTTAGGAGTTAAATCAGTGAATATTTGACTGTTACTGCTGCGATGTGATGTGAATATTAGATCACGATTAGATGTGACGATTTAAATTAGATCGAGCTATCTCACCCCAAATTACCCTACTTTTATTTTATAACCAGTTAAGGGTGGACACAACTTATAGACGTTCTAATTATAGGTAAATCTTAGGAATTTTTTTGTTAATAACTATCAAGTGAAAACTTCTGATTTTTTCTGGGTGTATAACTGTAACCTTCTGCTTTATAGTCATACTTTTTCTAAGCCAAAATATTACAGAATGGTGCAGTTATTTGTTGGCTTCAAAATTCCTTTTCGTAAAACATCCATTGTTTGTGATTGTGTGTGTGATTGCAAGCAACTGAAACATCCGAAGACAAATATTTTTGCGGATTTATAAACAGAAATATATTATGCAAAATATATCATACGGATTTTTCGATATCTCGATCATTTAATTTTTTATAAACATTTAAATCCAATTTTTTGGGTTAAAAACAGGATTTTGCACTTTAAATTCTTACCATTTCCATGATAATTAAAATATCGAAAAATTCGTACGCTACATTTTAGATAATCCATTTCCATTTATAAATCCACGAATATTTTTATCTTCGAATGATTCAGTTGTTAACAATCATGCGAATAACTCCGCCATTTTGTAACATTTCGTCATAGAAACAAATACACATATAAAGCAGAAAATTACAGTTACACACCCAGAAAAAAATCAAAACTTTTCACTTAATAGTTATTAACAAAAAAATTTCTACAGTTTACCTATATTTAGAACATCTCTAAATGGTGTCCACGCTTAATCGACCAATTACGATATAAACAGATACATACAAAATGTCGGTACGTTTACCGTTAAATAAATAAATAAATAAATAAGAAGAAAAGCAACGAAACTAAAATTCGGCACCATTAATACGCTCGACCCTCTTGTAAATTACAATGCGTCGTTCACATGAAAGAAATGCACGTTGGAGGCAGAAATAACAGTGCTCACCGTTACATTCTCCAATTGCTTCGAACACTTCGTCCCATTTTCTCTCGAACTTATATTTCACGTTTTCAGCGGAATTTATAACGTCGTTCCTAGTGCAACGATTCATCGTTTATAGCCTGTCAATTTCTAATTGCCGGGAAAAAAGAGGATATAAACGTTCTTTCAGCTTTTCTTTTTTTTACCAAAAAAACCGGTACCAGTTTCGGTTTCTGTAACGCCGCATCGCCGATCGTCGAAACAGATCGATACCAGGCATCGAGAGGAAATTGCAATGCTATTAGCGGTGCTCGGCACATCGCTGGATGACACGCGTGAATTAAAAAAGAGCAACCGCGTGTTTCAAATAACCGATAGATCCCCGTTCCTCCGTGGCGCTGTCACGCGTGGGATATTCAGAACGTTTTGAAAGTGATTCGATAAGCGTCCACCATTTCCGTTCATTCGATTGAATTATCGAATCAATGCGTTCCTAGAGCTAAGCAATTTTTGCCTCGAAGAGTACGTTGAATCGAAGGAGTAATCCGCGAATATGGAGTACATTTAACCCTTTGCACTCCAAGAACTTTTTACCAAAAACACCGAAAACATTTTCTGATGAAATATAGTCAACGTTTCTTGAAACTAACATAATGAGTAATCGTACGTAAACTAAAGAACGAGGTTGTTTTATTTTAGTATTTCACATACTAATGCAGAATACGAAACTTACTATTAAACGATTTAGTGTCAACCGAAGAAATTGTATCTAAGCGAGGAATACTGAACCAATCAGTATGAAATAGTTTCTTCGTATGAATGTATATTTTATTGAGTTTCTTTCCAGCAGATTAGTAACAATGATGAAGCTCTTGTAAAAATGGTTAACAAGAAGTCTTAAGAGAAATTTTTAAATTGATCATCAGTTTTATTGATTGTAGTTATTACTGTGTTTATTTGTGTCTTCTGTATCTTTCTGCACTTTATGCTTTTATCTTTTTAATTAAGAATCTAATATTCTGTTTTAGTATTAATATCCTACCTTTACAATATTATGATAACGATAAAGCGACTTCTGAAAATGTATTTGCCACAGGAATTTCAAAACGAGTAGATAAACAGTCATTCAGAGTTGATTACTATTTTTCTGATTCATTTGCTTAAGGACAAAAAATTATATTATAATATAATTAAAAATGTAAATTAAATCATAATTACATTTATTGTGGAACAAATAGCTTGAAATCGTTATTTCTTTTTACGTTTCTTAATATGAGTATTCTTGAACGAGAAACTATATGTTTAACGTTCAACAAATATTCAACGTTGCAATGCTTCAATAAAGAATATCACATTCATATAAAAATAATGTAGGTGATTTGAGGGACTTAAGGAAAGTAACATAGGGAGCAGATATTTTTACATCACGTTCATCCTTTGAAACCGTCCAAGATCTCTTTTTTTGTGTCACTCAGAAGAAAGGAGATATTTAGGTCTTCGTGATTTGTTGAGATAGCTCACGTATTTGACGTCTGTGTAGTTTTATTGATTTTACGAGCTGATGGATTGGAAATGGTTTCTCGTCATATAAATTCGAGTTTAAGTTTCAGATGTACGATGTCAGCCAGTTTAATTAAGTTCTTCACTCGAAGCTTCTGCATATTATGATGAATTTCACACGCCTAACGTTTCACGCAAAGCTAAAAATGAATATCAAACTAGAAATACAGATGTAGCACGAAGTTGGTTAAAAGTTAGCTCGTTAATTAACACCGGCAAATAAATAACTGTGCATAATTATTAATTAGCGTCGTTTCTGTGAAACAGTATAATGAACAATGCAATGTCTTTCAATGAAGCAAAACTACGAAGCGCGACGTATCAGATATTTATTAAAATTACAAACGAATCTATTAATCGCCATAAAATTTTGGACAATGGCACGGTTCTATTTTATGCGGAGTATTAATTAACCGCTTTAATCGATAATTAGTATTTACGCGTGTACCTTGTGGAACAGATAACAAGAAATTATTGGGACAGATAACAAGGACAAATATTACACTATTTTATGTTAAATTTCCTGTTCATTTTGAATAAAACACGAAACCAAATGATTTATGTTGTGGCGAATTTTACAGTGGTTTCTTTCTAACAATGTATCAACCGAAAATAAATTATACATTAACTATAACTATGTTTGCCGTCAAAATTCAATATCCACGAACGTAATAATAATATAATGTTTCGCTTTTGTTTACATACGTATATTTGTATATACCAAATATAATTATATTTTATATATAATTTACTTTATATATAAACATAAATATTATATTAAGTTAAATTGCAGTTTATTCCTAAACAGAAATGTTGTATTACATTAAATTACATTTTATACATAAACATAAACATTATATTAAATTAAATTACAATTTATATACAAATATAAATATTCATACTAAACAATTCTCATTTCCCGTGAAAATACAAGGCGACCACGTGTAACAAGAATCTCTAATTATGAGTTTACATAATTCCAACGAATATCCAAGAGATCCTAAACCGAATTCCAACATGATGTATTATTTTTAAACCGTCCTCCTCTATCTCAATGAAAATCTCTGCATCACTGTTCTCGAATGCTCACTGATAAGCGTCCAAAGAGAATTTCTCTCAAGGAAAAATGGCGGAGAGAATACAGAGCCGCATGGGTATTGAAGAGGTTTTAGCCGGCGATAAAATGAGTTTTCTCCATAGTTGTCGATATCCGCTCGCGGACGATCGAAGAAAATTCGTTCCCGGACGAACGTCTCGAAAAATCCCTTTGTTCAGATATCATAAAAGTTCCATTATTGCGGAATGGGTGGATGTTGGTTACATTTACAGGTGTGACCCGTACACGTTCATGCGTGCGTATACATACGTGTAGCAGGTAAATACATACATAGACGCGGAACGCATATCGGGTTCCCATCAATCGGCAGTGGCGGAACTTTTATGACATCGGATCAGCGAAAGGTTCGTATCCATCAAATGTTCACGCATCGAGGATCATCGTCCTCGTTAATGGATTTCATGAGGAGAAATTGAAAATCTTGCCGAGAATTTTGATCGAAATGATACGTGAGCAAAATCATGTCCAGCTGATGATGGGAGCCGAAGCGAGGTATAATTTTCGCTCCGAAGGGAACAGGAAAAATCTGTTACGACTCAACGAGTAGAATAATTGATTAATAATACTTTTATGCCATCTTTTGGTCCTCACCTTCCTAACGAGTACAACCATTTTGTTTTCTTGTGATTTTTTTTATTGAATTACGAGGGTGGAAGATGGAATACAAATTGTATGTCGTTGAGAATTATTTATTATTTTGTTTAATGGTTTGTATTATGTGATTATGAATACATTTGAAAATTGAATAAAAAGTATATACTTTTCATATATTTAGTTGCATTTTTTATATGTAATATATAATATAAATATGATATAAAATATATAAAATAAAAATTCTTTTTTATGAGTGTATATTCTTTGTTTAAGAATGATTTTTTGAACTGATATTCGATGATAAGTTTGTTAAATATTTGTTTACATGTTCCCAGGTTCCCAGTAGATAAATCATGCGACAAATTTTCTACTGCATTAAAATGAACAGAGTGTGGAATGCAATGAGGAATTTCCATGTGATCGTTTTCATATAACAGCTCTGCAAAGTATTTCATGCATACTTAAGCATACCCTCTTACCTAAAAAAAGGAAAGTACCCATAGTAAGATTCTTCCATAAAATTATACGTATACCATTATACTATATTCATGTAAATAGTTAACAATATAGCAATTTGTAAAGAATAGCGAACAAGAATTATTCCAAAATGAAGGATTCTGTTTCAATCTGTGAGCTTAATTTAAAAATGTGTCCGAATGAAGAAATCTTTTCGTTTCGTTTTCAATATGATGTTCGTTTAAACGATTGATTATTAGTATTAAGTTTTATAATACTACCGCCAAGTAAATTTTAAATGTAATGAAAGGAAGTTTTAAATATAATTTTGGATTGTTTATTCTGACACCTTATTATTCATATTATCAAATGTATGCTATGTAATAAATAAAATCTTCTAAAAAAAATGTATTAAAGATAGTAGCACACAAAATGACAAAGATTGATTACATTCACTTTAATGGGAAATTTCGATATTTAATTTTGCAGGATATATCATACTTCATTAATAAACGTCAAATCTGACTAATAATGAGGTTGACAGGTAACACTTCTTTAAGAACGATATAAAACTTCAATGAGTGTGACGCATACAATAAGAACGTGTAGAAATAAAGTTCATTCCTACATTTGAATATTACAATTCGTTAACTTCCAGATCCGAAGCAATTTTTAATGAAACTTCATGTTCAAATCAATGTTTTTGTCAGCGGCAGAGCATTGAAGTTCGAGCAGTACGATAGAATTGTGCACCCCGCTATTTCCATCTCCGGTCTGATGCCTAAAAAACGATAATTGATTGTTAGGGATTAATTAAGGACATCTGCGTATTTGGCGAGTTCCAGGGATTCGTCAGGCACGTCGCAATTACAACAGTGTCTCTTGTTACGATCTTCTATTATTTTTCGACAGCGTCACAATCGATTGTTACAATCGTCATATCGGACGAAATAATAAAGCCATAATCCGATCAAGCTACTAGACGATAACGTTTCGATTCTCTCTCGGGCTAAAAGCAATTTGTTTTTTCTCGATATATGTATATACAGTGAATCACAAGAGTATTCGTGTCTCCTGAACTGCTGGATTTAAACGATTGATATTTGTTTACAATACAAGTTTCAAAGTTCTTATCAACAGGAATGTATGTTGGAATTACGAAGCTTTTAAACTTATATATACTTAATTGCAAACCAACATGTCAATATAAGAAAAAAAGTAATTTTACGTAAACAGGAAGAAAATTGGTTTCACTAGCCTGATGATTCAGATCGTCTCAAAAGTATTATGAAATGCAAAGGAGGCCCAGCCAAATATTAGCTATTAATACATTAATTAATACATTATTTTAGGATTCTTTCTAATAGTTCAAATTATTTCAGGATTATTTTCATATCAATAATTTTAAATTGCAAATTTTAATGTTATAAATGAATCAATATCCTTTTAATAATAAATATTTTTGGATTATGTATTATATAAAATTTTAATTTTAATACTTTTATCCTACCAAATTTATTAAAAACTTGAACTAAAAATATCATATTTAATACAATAATTTGTTCTGTACATGTCTATTAATTTCACGAACCACGATATGATTCACTAAAAATTAAAGATTATTTATTGTCGTTTATTAGAATTTAAATTTACCTTCAATTAAATCAAAAGGAGCACGGTGTGTTGTGATTCACTGATATGAATATATATAATTTTTAGTAAATAATACACAAGTATAGGAAAAATTATTGTACTAAATATAATATTTTTAATGGAACTTTTTAATCAATTTAGTAGAATAAAGTTATTGAAATGAAAATTATATGTATAATATATAAAATTATATTGTATATTATATTTTATATACTATATTATATGTACAATAATATATTATATTATATTCTGTATATATTATTATTATTATTATTATTAACTAACGTTTGAGAAATTAACACGTTTCTTCGGTGTTCCTGTGGTAACAGGCAAGAATAAATCTCGTGATCAATATGAAGCATTAATCAGTTAAATCGGCTTCAGTTGCGGTAATGAATTTCCAAAGCGATGCGATTAAAGTTTGAAAAATGAGAACACCAAGATGTACCTATTGCGGATTAATGGAACATCGATAATAAAAATAAATTATAATTAATCGTTATTATTAAAAGTCGATGAACATAGTGAAGTCCCGACTTTCGAAGCGTCAGGGATTCTATGTATTACTGCGAAGTACATGATTCTCTTACAACTGCAATACTCTTGAAGAATCGAAAGAAACCATTCATTTTATTAATCGAATACCGCATACTTTCTTAGCAATTGTTAGAAAGATTCGTATTATTATTTTCATTCGTGACCTTAGCGAAGATTAACGAAGATTACCGTCTCTCGCGTAGTTAAATTTCACTTGACACGTATTTTCATATGGGCCAAAATATATGCTCTATTTAATTGAAAAAATTAATCATAAGCGCTTACTGAAATTATTATATATTTTTTAAAGAAATTATATGTTCACTATAAGAAACAGTAGAATCTTTCATTTTTCGTTATTTCTTTATGTACTCATTGTTTACATTTTAAGCTCTTATTAAATGTCATTTGCCATGTAATAATGATTAGTTTCCAATATTCTGTTGATTGACTTTATATAATTAAATTTATATATAGCATTCAATATAAAGTGACCTTTGACTAATTGACGTATATTTTAACAAACAAGGGAAAGAGAATTAAAACTGATAATATTGCATAATAGAATTGGACGAATTTAAAATTGAAAGAATTCCAGGTATTGTTTAACAAATTTGGCGAGGGAAGCCTTTTATAGAAAGAATAGAATTCGGAGATAATCCAAATGATAAAATCACTTCCGACATTTCCACTTGCCTGGAATCAGTGCGGGGACTTATTATTCTCTTTTAAAAAATTTTTTTCCATCGGAAGCTAAAGCTGAAGCTTCTACTCCAATAATTCTCTCTGTTATAAAACTGCAAAAAGCTGAACAAGTGTTCTATAACGAAGATCAATAAAACAACGTGAGGTTCTTACGTGCACTAAGAAACTTTCATATTTCGCATAACAAAGAAAAAAAGGGAGGAAAAAAAAGGAGAATTTGCAGTTCGTAAGACAAGGTAAAATTGCTAATGTCGACTGTAATATCCGTTACTGTATATAACAAACTTGTTCAATTTTCCTGAAACTTATACAGTCGCACACTTCTCTGCTTCGTGTTACTTGTTAACTTGAGGTATGACTATTAAGTTTTACTTTGGGGAAGTTAGTGAACATATTTAGGTAAGCGAAAAGTGACCGCTGCACAAGGTGCTTCTATTTAAATTAATTTCTCTAATTCATTTAATTACATTTAAATAAGTGTATGGTGAATTTAAAAATGCAACCTTTATATATTCATTCAGAAATTATGATAATATATTTTTGTTCGATCTTCTGGTGAAACAACATAATTATGTAAATTAATGAAACTACATGCGAATTTTGTTTTGTACAATATTTACATGGATATATGTACGGCGTTACGATGGTGTAATAATTTTATTCAGTTTCTGTTCTGTTGCTATATTATTTTATTTGTTCCAATTCTTATCATTAAAATGATTTCGAAATTACTTTTTTTATTTTATTAAATTTCTGTTTGCACGTCTTCATTTGCTTTATTATTTCCTACTGTAGTTACTGTAATATCAATTTTTCAAATAATCTGAGGGCTACCAAAAATAAAATATAATTCACAGTAGACTCTTTGACGCATTGAATACTTAGCATTAAAATTATAAAGAAGTAATAATAATAGAGAAATAATACAAGGTTATAAAAAGGTATACAGCATATTTTCAATCCAATGATACAAGTGAGAAGAGGTATCTATTTCTGTATGAAAAAATGAATCATAGAGAAGGAATACAATTTTTTCGTGTAGGAGTTTATTTTCGTTAAAATTAAGTTTGAACATTATATTAATACACGTAGGCGTTTATGATCGTGCATCAATTAACGCTCAACAAATTTTAACTTTAACATTTATTTATTCGGAAATGATGTTCTGCGTAACAAAATGTCATCGTACATACATTATTTTTTCATGCGCTACAACCTCTCAATTATTCGTCTCTCTCCAGTCTATAATTATCTGTATTCAATTATATTGAAGTAATATTTAAACTATATACATTTTCTTAAAAATGAAGCTCATTAAACAAAATTTATTCTTCCTTTTCAATGTATATTTGTTCACACAGACTTGCGATGCACGCCTCTCTGTTGGAAGATTATTAATTATATAGTACTCCTGCGAGGTTGGTCACGAAATAAATTGCAAGGTGAAAGGTTAATGTCTTACGAATGTAAATTACAACCTAGAATTTCTAACCGTGCAACTATTGTACTTGTCAGATAGGGAAAACAGTTCATACAAATGGACATTTTAAAAGTTACGAGTGTACACGCTCATGGTTCTCGAGAATATGCAACATCTCGTGTGCATGCTTGCTTATGGCGGTTATGTGATGCAATCAATCTTTTTGTACATATTCCATTTCCGGAAATGATGTAACAACTCCGATTTTCCGAAACATTCTCGTACCCAACTGTTTTGAGCATTTGACATGTATAGTCGAAAACACATGGAAAATTATTTCCAAGTGTTTTGAGTATTTTTTTTCTAATGATAAAGCATTTGCTGCACATTACAATCAATATTTTTATTACTCGTAGTATCAAAATCACTTTAGTATTACAATATTGTAGTATTAAGTAATATTTTATAGAAACCAGGAGGGCAAGAACGTCTGAGAGATATAACTCGCGATGAAAACTTTAAACAGAATTTCACGAACCTAAGTGTATTATTATTTATTTTCTTATTGCTTTCCTATTTAATTCTTTAAATTTTCATTATTACGAAGGCGGCAAGCATTTGAAGTGCAGAAACCTGTTTTTATCTCAACAAATTAGCTTCAAATGTTTATAAAATATTAAATAACTGAGTCATCGAAAAATCCGTACGCCACATTTAAAATAATACATTTCTGTTTATAAATCCACAAAAATGTTTACCTTCGTATATTTCAGTTGTTTGCAGTCGGGTCGGCCAACAATGGATGTTACGAAAACCGGTTCCGAAACTAACGAATGACTGTGCTATTTTCTAACACGTTGGCTTAGAAGAAATATAAATATAAATCAGAAGGTCATATTTATACACCCAGAAAAAGTCAGAAATTTTCACTTGATAGTTATTAACAAAAAAAATTCCTGAAGTTTGTCTACATTTAGAGCGTCTGTAAACTGTGTCCACCCTCAACCCTTTCGTCCCGAATGGTACACATAGGCACTAGGTACATTTTAAATGTCCGATAAGTTAGAAAACGCTTTAACACTAAAACTACCGAGCAATTACATGGACTTTTTGAAATTCCTTTAGAAGAACTTCAAGAATGTATCTATTAAAACTTTAATTGATTTACAATTCAGTTTTCGTATTGCTCAATCGATTTCTTTAATAATTTTTCAGAGAAACATCTGTTATCTTTCTAATAATTGCAAAAAGAAGACATCAGGGATGGGTCATTTTGACCTGCCTAACAGTTTTAGTGTTAAAGATAAAGGAAAATTGGGCCACACGGGGATCCTTGTTTACGGTTGGCAGCTTAAGTGCCAATCAGCTGTCAGTACACGTGTTTTGGTTGATCAGTGCGCAGCCGTAAGTCTTTTTTCACAAAATTCGTCAGTTATTCCAGTGGCATTGTGTAATTTGTAAAATACATATTCAAAGACGAAAGGAGTACTCCTTGTTCTACAATTCGAGAAATCTAAGTGTTATTTATTTTCTTTAAATATAAATTAAATATTACTTTTTTATTATCAGTCGTTAACCTTTGGAATAGACATAGGCATAGAATAAGCATTGAAATTTGTTCTTTATCTAACAAATGATTAATCAGGATACATATTCGTGTAATTGGATCACCAAAAACCGACTGGAACATTTACCAAATAATGTTTATAAAATTTAATCTGCGTTAAACCGACGCGTTCCGTGAACCTAGTGTTAAGAAATAAATCCTAGGGCAAGGAGTTAACACTAAACGTACCGCGAGCGATCAAATGACTGGTTCTAAAATTTGATTGAACATTGTGCTTGTTTGTCCGTTCATTTAACTTTATATCAATTCCTATATTGTCTACTTAATCGGTTTTTCAATTTTTGTCTTACTTCTGTTCCCAATAAGAAAAATTCTTCCAACGTGTTTACTTTTATTTTATAACCAATTATTTAAATAGGTATATGAGTCACTCAGAAGCCAATGCGGTTAAGACCGTTTTTGATACTTACTGATTTTTCTAAATTTTAATAGAATAAATAACATTTGTTTTAGTTATTAAAGGATTTACTCATTTCTTCTTTTTTTCTAGGTAAGAAAGCCCCTTTTTTAGAACCTCTAACCATGTTGCATAATCATTTCAGAAGTCAAAACACTAATTTTCTCAATTTTTATTTACTGGACTTGTGTCGGTACGTTTTGTGTTAAACACGTTACGCGCCCGGCGGAAGCAAATCCTCAGAGTGTCGCTACAACGATTCGAAAGTCCTGCCAACAGCAGTGGACAACGGCAGTTCGAGGAGGATGAAAATTCTTTTCGAGCAATGCGATTTTATTGGAATCCACCCGCTAAAAATATCAACGATATGTGTCCTCTGACGGAAGGTCGTATAATCTCGCGGCGAGAAATTTTCTGCTCCGCGATAGACGCTGAAATTCCTTGCTGCGTAATTCCATTTATTGGAATTCAAGCGTGAAAAGATCAACAAAAAGGACCCCTCGACGGAGAAAATGGAACAGGCTTCTCTCTCGCTCCCCCCCCCCCTTTCGCTCTCTCTCATTCTCTCTCTGTTTCTCTGTTTCTCTCTATCCCCTTCTCTCTTTCTCACTCGATAAAACTGACCCACATTCGATCGCGGGAAACGAGTCTTCGAGTGCATCATTGAGGCGCACCGAGCACTTATTCGAAAGACGAGAGGATGACACGCTGAGTTACGAGCTTCGATTCCAGGTCGTGCACTCCTATTCAGCAAAAAAAAAAGAGAGAGAAAGAGAGAGAGAGGGAGAGACAAAAAAGAAGGGAGAGAAGAAAGGGGAAAAGAAAGAGAAGGGAAAAGAAGAAACGAGAACTCCTCGAGCAGTAATCACGATTAATTAAAGGCTTTAAACTAACTCGAGTTCTTACGGTTTCCATGCCCCTTTATGACACTTTCAATGGTCGGCTCGCCTTCGAGCCACCTTTCAGAGGATTTCTCGGGAATTACGGGTATCATTGTTTATCAAATTTCCAGCGATAATTATCGATCTCGTCGCACGCGGACCTTATTAAAGAATAATTCGCTCCTCGGTCTTAGTCAGTCGTCGGAAATTGAATTTTTTCTCCTTTCTCTCTCCCTCTCTTTCTCTCTTTTTTGAGCTTTGCCTGTACTAGAGAACGGAAGGGAAATTTGTTCTTTTTTAAACAAATTACCAGAGAAGTTCGGAGCACTTTAACTGGACGCAATTATGACAGATAATGCGAACGGTTTCGAGAGCGGTTCGGAAAATTGAGGGATTTTTAAATAGGGCGGCACTTCGCCGGGATGAGAATTAGAAATTTCCGTGTTTCCGTGTGTCGCGTAAATGAATGCGGAAAAAAGAAATATAAATCCAGCTTCCGTTAATCGAAACCAGCCTCTCGTTTCTCGCCCGTGTGTTTGTTTTAATGAAAATGCAGTCACAATGGCGCCGTGAACAATTTTAAGACCTTTAATTTCGAGCGTCGGGATTAATGGAAAAACGCGCTTATGATGCTGCGGATCGGTTATAATTAGCGGCACGCGAGCGATTAATTAAGGGACGTTGTTGAAATTTCGAAAATGAGGGGCGATAGTATGTAGGAGAATATTATGAGAATCTGAGCGATCGTTTTTATATTTAATTTGTAATTTCAGTTTTATCTAATCGCTTATCGATAGTTTTGTTAAATACATTATTATTGCATTAACAGATCATGTGAAGATTATTGGTAACGGAATCAATCGGTACGGTTAGTTATTGATGTTTGGTATTATTAAGTTTTCAGCGATATTCTGGCTCTATTTCAATCCTCAGAATGATTTTTTAATTCGGCATTAAGTTTGCATTAACTACGTTCGTTTGAATATTCGGAGCATTTAAATAGGGCGGTTTTTTCTATGAGATACGTTTGACACAGTTCACATAGTGATTTTTAAAAGTTTTTCAAGAATTTATTTGAAAACAGAAAACATTTGTATGAACCAGGTTTGTATGCTGGATGTCACTGTTTCTTCTATTCCACGAAGGTTGTCGTACGGTTTTACGTTTCAAAAATAACTTCAGAGAAATTTTGTAGAAATGTTCTCTGTTCATTTTGTGTTCTTTTTGAGTAAGCTATTGTTATATTCATGGCTAAGCCAAGAGAACGGAATAACCAGTTAATTCGTTAGAATTATTACCTCCATAATTACTTAGAAAATCAATTCAAAATAAATTAACATATTGAAACACCTAAATAAAGATACATAAAATAGTTTTTTAATAGAAACGCCAATGTTTCAAGATAAATAAAATATAATAAAAAGTATTTATTTCGTTTCAATCACCGAATTCTTAAAGAAGACATTCATTTATTATTTATCTGGAAGCATTTAAATTCTGTACGTAACTGGAAGTAACGTGAGCAAATAGGATACATTACTTTTCGAAGAAGATTGTAATATTCTTTTTAATTTTTTTATTTTCGTTGAATTTATGACGAGTCAATAATATATACAATATTGCAGAAACTCTTAATTGAGCTTTTCGATGTTAATAAAGTAATTGCTCCCTCTTGGTTAACATGAGCTTTCATTTTCATTATTTATATTATTATTTATAAATCATTTATTAATTATCATTTATTAATTTATATATTATTATTATATGTAAATCATTATTCGAGTCATTTATATTGTCTCAAACGTTTGGTAACTATCTCCCTTCGGATTCACAAAGATAATTTGTCATTCGTTAACAGTTTAGAAATATTTTAGTTAATTAATCGCTTTGCATAGCAGGGTATAACGTATTACACATGCTACAGTCCCACAGGAACAACGTAATAACATTTCGATTTATCTTACAATGAGAACAGATTTAAAATACACGTCAACTTTAGGAGAAATTAATATTAAAACGATGAAACCGTGACATTAATTCCAGTTCAATATTTACATTAATTTCGTTAATTTATTTAATAATCTGCAGCAACATCTTTCAATTCTATAAGTACTTTATAATCAATTGCATTGTGCATTTTCAAATACAAAATTCAATAAATCACATACTGTACACGATAATTTATACAAACACAATGAATTTTAAAAATATCTTAATCAGATAACTTCGATGTAGCAATCCAACTAAAACCAAGTGAAATTTTATAATTTCATAAAGAACAAGTTTCTGACTCCCAACCTTCTACAAGCCCACCCTTCAAACAGAAAACAAAATTCTCATGAATCGAATAGTAATAGTTCACCGCTAATTATCCCCTTGCGATAAAATTACTAGTCTAGCTCGTTATTAGTTGTCATGTCAAATCGTACAATGACGAGGTAAACTCGTCATGCGAGTAAGGTTACAGATAACATGTTTTCACATGCACAGTATTTATACAGTTTCTAATTGAGAATAAATTAACAAGGTAGTAGTTAGTAGTACCTTGCTAGATTTAGTGTGAACATCGGTTAATAGTATACTTTTAATTAACAAAATTTATGAACCATGAAATGAAACATGTTGTTTTCTTTAATAAAGATAAAATGCTTCTTTAACCCCTTGGCCTATGATTTATTTCTCAACTCTGATCGATACGGCTACTTTGTCACTAATAACTTATCTGAAGAATAGAAAAATTCTAAGCATATATTATGCCTATATGTCCTTTTAAGTATAATAGTTGATTACAGAGGAATAATATTTATTTTGAATTCGAATGAACTGAGTGATATATACATATATATATTTCTTGAATCATTTTGAAAATCTTCACCACGAGTCTAACACGTTGTTGTAGGACAAGGGGTTAAAGAACAATGTTCCATGATTAAATCGTACCGCAAAGGATTAATCAGGACACGAGCGTGCCATTATCAACAGTACAAAAATTAATTTATCCGACTTGTTCATCCGACGCAATCGTACCGAGTCGCTCGAGGAACGAATAAACGCCGGAACAAATCAATGACTTTAAAAGATTACGTGCTTCGCGGAAAGATCGCGGCATCCATTCATTCATGAATTTCCGCCCACGTTTTTCAAATCACTGACCGGACCCAGGTCGACGCTATTTCGTTATTAAATTTATTAATAATTTATTCGCGAACGTGAAAGCTTCCGGCGATCATTGAATTGCAAACGTCTGGCAACAAAGGCGGGTCGAAGAGGAACGAGCAGAAACTATCACGTGGAGATCGAAAGAGGATCTAAAGAAATAACGCGGACGAGTGGGCAGGCGTGCGGAGGACGGAGGGGAGAAGAGTCAACTCGAGGCAGCAGCGAGATCAGATAATTTTCAAATCACGAAAATTTGCTGGGAAATGCGAAATTACACGAAATCCTCGAATGTAAACTGAACGGAAAGCAGCGGCGTGGGCCGACTTTTAAATATTAATTTCACTTTTGCGGAATATACACTTCCTTCTGAAAGGGAAATTTTTCGCGGGGAATTAAAGCGAACGATGGGATTAACGCGCGATGAAGAAAATAATGGGAAACTTTAGCGGGCTGCTGCTGTTGCAGTTTGCAGCCCCGATAATTATGTAATTCCGGGAAATATTTCACGGACAGCAGCGCGGTGCGTTAATTAGCGATAATGAGTAACCGCTCGGACGTAACCCGAAAGATGAAAAAGCGAGGGGAAAACGCACGGTTCTCTTGACTGCGAGGGAATAGCCCTTCGCGTAACGGTAGCATCGTTCGAAAATAAGAGTCGAAGGAACGCAAAGGATGTCGCTCGAGATGAATGAAATATGAAATGTTATATTATGTTTCTCGTGTGAAACGTGGAAAACAACCGTTGTACCAGTAAACGGCGAGGATTGATAGTTACTCTAAAAGCAATGGAATAGAACGGCGAATTGAAAAAGAAGGAATACGAAAAATGACGTTTAATCTCCGTGAAGGCAATATGATACAACGATGAATAGAAAAAATATAGTGAAGAACGATTGTTTATTTTGACGAAAACAATAGATTGGTTCACTGAATGTGAGAGAAAGAGTGCGGAGAATATTGATCCTTGATAGGTCGGTTTTGATAACAACAATGTAAACGATGAATGAAAAAAGGGGTATAAAGGAGAATAGTTAATTTCTATGAAACTGATACAATAGAACAATGGATAGGAAAACATGCGATGAAGAATAACGATTAACTTCAATAAAACCGTTATGATGGAACAATGAAGGAAAGAAAGAGTATAAAGGATAACGATTAATTTTCGTAACGTGGAATAACGGATGGACACGAAAAGTAATGCTCGACTACCATAACAACCGAGAAACCAGAACAACGAACGAAAAGAAACACGTTCCCATCGAACCCGAAACCTTAAGCCGCAAACTTCCAAAAGAATCGCGCAGGGTAAACCCTGAAAAACCGCAAACAGAACGAGCAGAGGGGAAAAAACAGCTTTCCGCGTTAAATTCCGACCATCGAATTCCGCCAATTCTTCACTAATGAAATAGACCAGAGTTACGGGGCTCGGTGGGGGAGTAAACGGCACCCCCCGAAACGAATGTCCACGCGTAAACAACGGAACGCATTAGCGAAAGCTCGTCGATGCATCACAGCGACGGAAACAGCTATCAGCCCTTCGGGGTGTCTAAATATTTACCGTGGAGCGTTTCGCGCGAGACGCAAGAATGAAAGAAAAAAAAAACGAAACCAACAGAATAAGAGGGCGGGAGAGAGACACGCACGGGGCAAGAGCCAGATAGATAGATAGAGAGTGAGAGAGAGAAATGAGTACACACACACACACACACACACACACAGGGAGAGGGAAAGAATGGAACTATCAAAACAAACTTCAGTGACAAAGAGGTCAACGGACCCGTGGAAATCGGTAGACCCGGTGGAAACTGGTGAACGACAAACGGTCGAATGACACGACAATGCAGGGATCGTGATCGAAATCCTGGTACCTGGGGATGATAAACTGCCGCGTTCTTGCCGTACGAATTGCCATCTGTTCGGATGCCCGGGGTCGGCGGCGAGAACTCAGCCTGCAGGTTCCTCGGGTTGATCGCGATCTCCGGGCCAGTCTGGGTCTTCCTAGTTCCCTGGGGACCGGCGGCGGGTCCCAGGCTCGGGGCCTTCACCATCGTCGGCCGCACCCCGTCGGATCCCGGACTTTCCTCGGTGGTCCTGGTGGCACGCGCGAGGAAACAGAGGGTGGACGGCGCGATGTCACGTCACGCACGGTGGATGATCACGCGCGCAGAGAGAACAACCGATGCGAGAAACACGCTGGCCGCCGGTTTTATCGATCCTGTCCTTCTCTATTTTTTTTGTTCCTTCCTCGGCAAACTCTCTCTCTCCGTGCCACCCTTGGTTTCCCACTGTGTGTGTGTTTGTGTGAGAGCGTGTATGTGTGTGTGTGTGTTGTATGTGTGCGTGTGTGTGTGTGTGGCGCGCGGTTAGGGGCGGATGGAGGGGAACGCGACGACGAAAGAAACAGAACCCCTTGGTCCTGACGGCGTAGGACCTGGGAGTACACCCGAAAAGGTGGCACTCACCACCCAGCGTCCTCGTCGACTATCTCGACGCAGCTCCGTTCCATCCCTCGCGCGTACATCGTCTCGCTCCGCCGACCTACCCCGACCACCCCAGTCGACGCCAGCGCCGCCGCGGGCCGACGCAGAACCATCTAGAGATTCTGCTTTGACGGGAGGAGGTCTCGTCGACCAGATGTTCAACAGCGAAGCGCGAGATCCTTAAGGGAAGCTCTGACGCATAGTGCGAATCGTAGAATTCGCAGTATTTACGTATTACCTTTGTGTGATACCTTTATTTTTGACAAATGTATCAATACGAATTGCGATGACAAGGGTGATAACAGTAAGAAAATATTAACCCTCCGCTGGCAACGTGATTTTTTACCAACGTGGCCGGCAATAGGAACCTTTCGTGATTAGTCTTGATTCTTCATTGTTCCGAGTTTTGTGGAAAGTAAAAATGTTGAGATACTTGTTTGTAGGTCTTAATTTAATATACGAATAAAATGTTAGTATAATTTTCATATTAGTTTGCAACGAAAATTGAGGATCGCGGTGAATCGTAGGGAGATGAGATTTTCGAAAGTCCTTTGATGGTCCGTATTGCCGACGGAAGGTTAATGTGTTATGATATTAAATGAATACGAACCCAGGCTTAAACCAAGCGGCTGATCATGTAATTGTATGTACAAATATATTAGTAAGTTACGAATTTTTTTAAATGTTACCCTATGAAACTACTATAATCGTGTTCACTCGATTTTAGTCACCTTTAATCTGGAACCCAAAAGTAATGGGTTATCCTATAAATTATCGTTTATACGTCTTTTAATGTCCAAAATTGAAATAAACAAACACTTTCTTTCTCGACTTAATAAACAATAGATAATAAAGGAGAATATACTTTATATATAACACTAGAACTACTGAGTTTAACACAATTAATATCTAATTCTTATCAAAATTGTAATAATGTCTGTTCATGTATTCGTTAGACTATTCAGTTGAAGGTATTTATTTTTAAAATCATCCCGGAAATTCACAGTTTTATGCTGTCAATAACTGAGAAATAGGACAATTAAATCCGTTTAACGTCTACAATAGTTCTAGTGTTAAAAGAAACTTTCGTTTATCTTAGTTTCTAAAAATAAAAGAATTTTCAGAAAACTGTACTATTTGTGAGATTGTATTGCGATGGAAAAAAAATGATTTTGCAATTTTTTCCTCTTAATCCGACTATCTAGAGCAGCGCGCAGCTGCGCCGGAGAGGGACGCTGCACCGCCGCCAGGGACAATTTCATTCCGCTAATGAATGATGCGTGAATGTTTTCATTAATCCCGCGCCGGCGGTGGCGGCGGGTAGGACGCCGGTGATGTTTCGTTTACGCGAGTCGTTTCACCGCGGACACGAAATTTAATAATCGCCGACGACACCCTTATCCGCACCGGTTTATGTTTTACAGCGGCGGCTCCATTATCTGGATGTCCCACCCACTCGATCGGTTTATTCTTCGGGCAGCGTGCGGATTCATGATTGCGAAAGCGGATGGAATTGTACGGGATGGTTCGAGTTAGCTGCAGCCGCGAGCGTGTGGGGTGGTTGATTGCGCGTGCATCCGTGGGATCGCTGGTGGAGTCGAACTTCGACTCAACCCTTTAACACGTTGACCGCTACGGTAGTCACCAATGCCCGCAGCTTTTGCATTACTTAACCAGTAAGCTGTTTTTGACGAGTATACTCGTCATGAATAAATGGTGAGGCTTTATGTTATGACGAGTATACAAAAACAACTAACTGGTTAAGGGAATATTCACCTTCGAAAGAAGCAATTTTATAGGTATACATTACTTGAATGAAAATTTTTGAGAAAATTCTTTGTAGATGTCAATACGTACACGTACCAGAATAAGGTACGTATATACTTTTCAAAGAGATCGCAACAGCTAACTGATTAAAAATGATCAGAAGAAAAGAACTAATGTTAATCTGACTTGAAAGATTATTAATTAGACGTTCTAATGCCATTTCTCTTTGTTGTAAACGATTAAGTAATATTATGCGTAATGCTGAAAATTTTCGTGACAATCAACGTGTTAACTCTGCATTCGATAACATCCTTCCTTTATAAATATTTATTATTTCCTGTTGAAATATTGATAATACCGTTTGCACCTGACATAAAGCAGAATTTTATGTGAATTTAGGGTGAAAACTATTTTATTTCTATGGATCACATGTTGATACTTAATATAAAATTTAAAATTGATTTTTGCAGTTTATAATTCCTTTGTACTGAGAGTTAACCCTTCGCACTCGACAATATCTGTACCTTATAAATATTCATTATTTTCTGTTGAAATATTGATGATACTATATTGGGAAACGCGTGGAAAATGAAGTGTATCCTGAGAGATTGTTGAGAGATTATGGGAATTTCGGAAGATTGTTATCTAGATTGATGTTTTGTAGGATGAAAAATTTTCAGATTCGATAGATAGATAGATAGATAGATAGATAGATAGATAGATAGATAGATAGATAGATAGATAGGTGAATAGATAAGTTCTTTATTGATTCTCTGTTGGGTCACAGTATCATCGTACGAACACTCTTGCTCGTTTTAAAAATACATTTTCTTTAAGCTATACATAAATAACATAAATAAACATCTATACGATGAATTAAATATTAATAGTGCTTCACATTTTCATTTTCAGTATTAGATAGAAAAATACACGAGATAAATTTTAATACATGCTTGTAATTGATACATGAGGATACATAACATAACTTCAGTGACACAGGTCAGTGATAATCATAATATTATGAATATATATTGTTATATAGATAAATTGTGTATAATTGTGTATTGTGTAGACAAATTGTAAATAATAAACAACCCCACTAAATATAAGTATATTATCTTATTTGTTTCATAAATTATTGGAACCATAAATCCATAATAAAAGCAATTTCTCAGATTTAAAAATTAAGTCGTGTCTTTTCACGCAATTAATTATAATTACATTTCAAGTTTTAACAATTTCCCATTATTTTGAAATTTTGATTGAAAGTACTAGTGAATATTTCCATAGCACCAAAGTTTTCACAAGAATTTTACGCGAGATTTACAATCTCTCATACCACATACGTTTATTTCAGAAAGTTATTGAATTCATTTTTACATATAATAGACATAAACTAAAAATCTTGCTTCATTCCAACGTGTTAAATTCGCGATGAAAAATTTTAGACTGAATTTAACAAGTATAAATATTACTCAATTCTTTTGAATTCAAATTAAATATTATTTTTCTGCTATCGGTTATTACACTTGACAGCAAACATAGGCATAAAATATCCACAGCATTTTTCTCTTTTTTCAATAAATTAATAATTACAAAATAATTGTACCTATCATAGTTAAGGAATAACTCATAAGGAAAAGGGTTAACACTAGAACAACCGTACTCGTCAAAATGGCTGACTTCACTTTTCTTGTTTCACAATTATTGATGTTGTAAAAGCGTTAAATATCCGAAATGATTTGAGAAGTAAATAGTATCACATGAATATTATAACAAATATATAATGAAACAAAAATATATATTGTTACAATTTTTATAAGAATTACATATAGTCGTGTTAAAGGCTCGGTTATTCTAGTGTTAAGTAATGCAATAATATAAGTGACACTAGAATATACAGTATCGCATACAGAAACACCAATCATGCTGGAAGACTGCCCGTAAAAGGTATCAAATTATATCATCTAGACTCGCGACGATACAGCTGGATGTTCCTAAACGTTTACGTCAAAGGTCGTCACAGTGGAGAAGAGGACGGAACGATTTGAAGGCAGATCGTTTGCGAGAAGGGGTCGTCGGATGGGGAGAGTTACCAGATTAGGGAAAGGATGAATGGTAGTGGTAGACGCATGGAAGAAATTGAGACAAGCGACCGCAGTGGCCGTTAGGTTTGCCAACAAAGTCATGAAAAGAAGAAAGGGGGAAGGGATAGATGAGGAAAAAGATCATAGATAGGGGTTACGAACCTTGCTTGCATCGATATGTCAGCAGCTTCTATGCCATTGTTTAATAATATTTATACCGAAGATGTCAAAAAACATTTTCAAAAACATTATTTTCTAAATTGAATCATCTTTCCTCCATTGTTCTTTTCGACATTTGTTATAATAATTATAAGATCAATAGAGACCGCTAAATTATATAGTAAATTAGCAAACAAGAAAGTTAGGTACTGATGTTTCATTATTTATACAATTAAACTGTTTGACCTGCATCTTTCGACTTTAAACCTTATTTTTCTTATTTAATTTACTAGTTTATTTTACATATTTAAGATACAATATTTATTGATATTTCATTGTTTATAAAATTCTGTAAATTTTTTTATTACAACTGTCGATTTTGGTGAACCTTATTTTTTTCATTCAATTTACTAGTTTATTTGACATATTTAAGACAGTGTGTTATTTTTTTAATGCTTTGGGCGTACCTTTCGAATATAAATGTGAAAAGTTCTAGTCGAATTTGTAGGGTTGATGGAACTCTCTTCCCAATTGAAAGATATTTACGGTTCATCAACGACTGCCAACAGTGGGGATGAAAGTGGAAACACGACCCTTGACGAGGCGTAGCTCGCCGCTTTTCGAGCTTGGCGCAATTACCGGCGGGATCGAAGTATAATTTCAGATATTCCATTCGCCATGCCAAGCACTCCCCAGGTGCAATGATCGAGAACGATGAGGTAATTGTTGTATATCGGTAGGAATTGACGTCGATCTTTAGGGGTGGAGATATTAACCCTTGAACGCCGGCTTCATGAGCAACGGTGGTTGAATCAATTCTGACTCACACGTTTTATAGTTTTACCACTATACTGGTGTTCATAGATGTAGAAGGATTGAGGCAGCAACCCCTTATCTCGTATATGAAATATAATTAACGAGTTATTCATTTATGATTTATATGTGGCAGAAATAGTCAATCGTTTAAATTATTAAAACTACTGAATACATTGTTAATTTGTGTTTATATGTTGATATTTATTAATTTCATACTGTATCAATTTTATTATAATCACGAAACAAATTTCGGCCCATAGGGGGTTAAATCGATAAAATATATGTATTGTATATTATCTCGATTCCTCTCATTAGACTAATTCTCCAACTTTGTCAATCAATGCTCGAGTCGATCCCTGGGAGAAAAATGGTATCCTACTCGAAGAGAAGTAACGAAGATCGCAAATTCTGTTATAGGATAAAAAGACCATCCGCTTTTGGAGAGTAAAATGATATACTGCATGAATTTCCATACTCTTACGTGAATTTCAATTGTTCAATGTAATGTTTACAATTATTAAAAAAGGAAACGTCAAATACTCAAAATTTTCAGTGAAAGTAATTGTATGGATTCCGACGTTTCATATTCTTGTGCATTTCACTTTGTGTACATGAACATTAGCAGGAGATAACATATAATAAACATGATTCGCAAAATTAATATATTGAACGTTATAAATAACTCTTTGTTTCTATTGTCCTAAAGCGACAGAGCAACAAAAGAGTAATGCTTTATAATGTTGCATTCTAAAGCTTAATATATTGCGATGCAACATTATCTTATCATTAGGCTTTATCAGAGAAATAACAGTTACATATAGGTTTTTATGATCGTCAACCAATAATAAAGAAGGATTAATTTCCTCGAAAAATCTAAAAGTAATTGATATAACTTTTTAATAGAAAAACCACTAATTAAACTATCTTTACTTGCCATATAAAATTATCATTTATATAATTTATCTTCTTCATACATTGAAAGGAATGTTTTGTTGACCTTCGTGGAAATTAAAAGTACTGTCTCAAAACTTTAAAAAATATTGTTTGATTCAGAACTTTTGTTTATTATACTGTGACTACGAGTGTTACCATTTTTTACCACTTTGAAACACTTTTACCTAAATGAAATAGTTTATCATAAAAATTAACAATTTATTTCTTCGGTGTTGGTTGTTTGCCTGTAATGTCTAACATGGGATTAACCCCTTGAAAAAAATTAAATATTATTCTTCTGAAATCAATTATTATACTACAACCAACTATGAGGATAGAATATGCCCATAAATTTTCTCTCCTTTTTACTAAATTATTAATAACAAAGTAGTTGTATCCATCAGAGTTAAGAAATAAATTATAGGGCAAGGGGTTAACTTCCTTTCATTTATATTTGTTCTTTTACTTGTAATTTGCCATAATCATTGCAAATAAACGATATTGAAGTAATCACCTTTAGTGTTTCTGGTTTTACGATAAGTGGTCAACTGCTACCTAACATGTGGTCAATTACTAGTTTTCTCACTTTAAACGATGGTCAACTTCCGACGCAAATTGAATTCTCAAAAATGTCTATAGAATTTTGATAATATGACTATTTCAAAAAAGTTCGCTTTGTTGTATAATGTAAGAAGTTCAAACCGCGTTTTCACGCATAGAATCTATCTATTTAATAAAGGGGCAAATGTTTCCTCTTAATTACGCAGAATATTTTTCTTAATTGGTCAACTATTGGTGCTATCTATATTCCCAATAAAGTGGTAATGATTATACACTTATCGATGCTACTGTATATGTGTTTTGATACATTGTCAGATAAAGATCATAGATATGCATAATCAACAACGGAAATCTGCTTGATGAATTGAAAAAAAAATTTGTATTTACATTTCCTGGAATTCTTAATATGTTAACAATAGTACATTGTGCCGCGTAAAAACTTATCTCCTTCCATTTGCACACACATGCTTCGCATCTTCGTATCAGAAAATGGCGTATCTACTTTCTTTAAAATGCCTTTATAACTTTGAAAGCATTTTTTAAAGTAAATTATTTTAATTAATTTAATTTAAACTTCATTTTAATTACAGCTTTTTATTATAAATATAACACTTTGTTATCTTGAATTTCGAGAATACAAAAAATGTGAAAGTATCTAACCGAAAATATTGAATTTATATGAAGTATATAAACCCTTTGCACTTCGAATCTCCTTTAAACACTTTCTACAATAACCCTACATTTCAAGTGCTTTATCTGAAACTTATTTCAATAGACAATTGCTTGACACAAACTAATACGAACAATTTTTGTACCAATTCCTTTTAATAATTGAAAATATGAAATATTGAATTCACAAATATGAAGTGCTTCGACGTAGTAATGCCTGCGAATGGAAGTATGTAATATCTAGTTACACTGAATAAAGGAGTACAAATAATTAAGGAGGCCATAAATTATTGATATCTTAATTAAAACAAAGTTTGATTGTTTTGAGCCATCATGGTGATATAGCTCTTTAACAACTTGTGGACGGACACTGGCTGATTGCAACACACGTTATCAACCTATCAGATCGGAAAAGAGTGTTTAAATGACTATGAATCAGATGTGATTCTTAGTGTACTTGCGATAGCGACGATCTCCAAGGTCATGTTGCATCCAAGCAGTATTGTTTACGTTGGTACCAGTGTAACGTTCATAACGTTTTTACCGATCATTTTATATGTATTACAATAAAGTGGATAGGTGAATTCGTTGAGTGAATATTACTCCTCCAGGTGAATTTAAACTTACGTTCATCCTGTTAAATGTCCGGACTAAATAACTTCTAAAGAGTAAGTAATAATTACAATGCCAACCATCATGATCGATAAATGTGTAGTGGATCAATGAATGAGATTCTGTCATCTGTTAAGTAAGAATTTCTCAATAATTACACCGGTCAACACGATTTTTATTGAAGACGGTTTAATGGGCAATCTTAATAGTGCTGAATTCAATTTTTTAACTTTGAACAGGTTTCTAGGTCTTATTTATGAACATTTTTCAAACTTTTCTGGCACAGTGTTATTCTATGGACCTTCATGAACACAACTATGTAAATTTTAATGCCATTCTTTTAATAACATTCTGTGGCACATTTTGTTTTCAATTAGGAGTGATAAATGCTTGCGTCAAACGTAAGGTATGTATATATCGACAGTGATGCCAACTGTCAATCTGATTGCACAGTGCTGCCGCAGCCAGTCAATTTATACGCGTTGACATTATAAGCATCAGTGACGATGTATTATGTTTCGCGCGAGCATTTTTCACTTTCAAACGAAAACGAAATGTGTTACGGATATTTTTGAATGGATTTCGAAAAGTAGGTGTCTGCTTTATCGCATACTGAAATTAGATTTTCTCTTAAACGTCTTAGTTTTTAAGATAAATTGAAAAACATTCCACAAAAGTGAACGCGTTTCGGGTGCTTCTTTACCTTTCACCATTGCTTTAACATGTTTAAATATGTATAATGTCATTAAAATTTACATAACTGCATCCAGGATGGTCCATAGAATAATACTACGGAAGGAAAGTTTGAAAAATGTTCTTAATAAAGATATAGAAAATGTTTAAAGTTGAAAAATTGAGTTTCTCTTTAAAATTGATTTTCTAGAAAACTGTGGACGGTGGAGAAAAACGGATTTCATATTCCAATTTAACATGAGAAACACTATTAAAATCACCCATTAAACATTCTGTAACCAAAAAGAAGTGAAATTTTGTAGACCAGTGTTATTATTTGCTTGAATGTGTATGTACACATAACGTAAACTGTCAGGTAGCCGCTTTTTTTATTGAACATTCAGTATTTCGAATTGTGGGATCACATGTCACGTGTTACACTTAAGAAAACTTGAAGTAACAGGTGTATGTTGTTTAAAAAGAGGTAACCAATAACCAAAAAGTAATTATTCAATTGCATATCCACCGTGTTTCCATAAGCTGTCCACAAAACACAGCAAATTTTCTTCGAGCAAATCGCTTCGTATTTTAACACTTTACTTAACGGCAGATTATTATTATATTATTTCTCAACATTCGAGCCATACTTCGAAAGAATTTAGTAATTTTCCTTTAAATGATAAGTTTAAAAATTTGTCGCGTTTGAAGAAGACTTACTGGCACGCTATTGAACCGAATTCTGATTACTACTAGAAGGTATATTAACCCTTTACACTCGGAAGTTTTTCACTAGAAATATTAAACACTTTTTGATGATATATAGACAGCATACCTTAAAATTAATTAACGATTAAACATACGTAAATTAAGAAACAAACTATTTTATTTCCACACTTTACAAATGAATGTATTAAAGAAAGCTTAATATTATATATAACACTATAAGTTTGCTATAACAGATCAAGTCATTAACAGACATCTATCGAGTGCAAAGATTAATAGATTCTTTGTCGCGCCATTTTTGAGACGTTATTGCCACACCACGTATAAGGAAAATTTCAAAAATTTCCATTAGCTGCAAATGTATTTCTTAATATTATAAAGATTGAGAGTACAATTTCATATCTTCAGGAGCAGTGGAGATAATCAACTGTTAATTACTACAAAAACACGCTATATAGTCTGTAACTTTTGCAGTTTTTCTCAAGTAGTCGCAATCAGGCGGATCTCTTTCTCTTACTATCGACACGTCTCTTCGCATTGAATAATTTGCTTCTGATTGTTTTGCATTTGTCACTAAAGAATTTCGAAACAGATGTTTGGAATGTTATATTTAGAGAAAGTCCATTCCTTAAAAAACAATTTTTTATCATGCCTATTTCTTACGCCTTCAAGTATACGTTCCTCCCTCTGTCAATGACCAATACTTTATTTCGTAAGAAAACATATAATATCTTTTTCCTACTGGTTCTCTACGTCGCATGTTCGGTATGTAATTTTGACAACATTTTGTGACAACTTTTCACTTTAAATAATCAGTCGTATTTTTAACGAAGTAAAGCAACACCATTCCTGGTATTAATACCGAGTTCAACAATATGTTCAGTGAAACAAAAGAATAAAAGAAATAATAACAGTTATACACAGAAGCATATTGTGAATCGTAACTGAAACAAAAATGTCAGTAATAAATAGAGAATAATAATTACTGCTTTATTAATGACCATCGTTTATGCGACTTACTAATGACATACATTTATTGCGCTGTAACGGTTTCAGTCCCGAAGATCCCTGATTAAATATCGAATTCAATGATTTGATGTATTTCCTTTTTCTGTCTTACGTCAGGTTGTACTGTATATTTAGTGCACGTCTAGCAGTTACTTACTGTGGGAAAACAGTCGGAATATCAAAATGTCGGGGGAGAAACAGTCAGACGACGTAGAGTCAACGAAATGGACTGGGAAAGTTCTGGGGTCAGCAAAAAGTGGAATATCGATGCAAACAAGATTCCAAAGAATGCCTGATAGCCTTCTGCCACCAACCAGGGATTCAGTGTGTGGTATTCTTGACATGAATCTAGGAAAAGTAAAAGCAGGACAACCTGCAGGTAAGTTTCGAAAGGTATCCTCGTTCGGAAGCAAAAATAGGAAGAGGTTCTTTAACGTTTTTTATGAAAACGGTATAAACCCAGGCTAGAGAAAATATAAATAATTATTTACTTTAAGGACAATCATACCGATCACTTTAATCATTACATACGTTATCAAGCAGTTAATTGCGGACGGCGAATCCTGAAAATTTTAAGGATATTCATTTGACAGTAAGAAACTCTTTCGGTGCGTCGAATCAGGATACCGACTTAAATGATAATTTATTTTTAATTAAAAATAAAATGAACCTCTTCAACATTAGAACTACCGAGCATGTAATATGATTCATATGTAATCTCCATAACAGTGTAACAACAGATTATTTTATTTTCTTCATTCATTATAGTATTCAAGAAAAATGATTTATTTTCAAAATGTTTTCGAATATTCAATACTTTGAAGACGTCAATAATTGAGAAACAAAAAACCGAAACCAATCATTTTCACTAGTAGTTCTAGTGTTAACGTATAGTGATACATACGAAAGTAACACCGATTTCCAAAATAATATACACAGGAGCTCCTATAATACGCTTCGACAAGGGGATGAGAACTGGCGAACCTCACATTAACATCGACCCAAAAGGCTTTTCTCATAAATCAAATCCTCACATCAAAGTCTCCAAAAGTACAATTGGCATTGCCAAAACTGTTAACACGAGTTTGAAGTATGCAGGTGCGGCACTAACTGTGGCTGCTGTTGCAGTCGACGCGTGGCGTTTCGGTAAAGCAATTGCAAATGATATCGAGATAACGAAAAATGCGCCCAAGATAATTGCAGAATTAATGGATAGCATCGCAAAGTTGAAAAAAGTGCTCAAAGTGGAAGAAGACCCGAATAAGAGAGAAGAAATTCAGAAGGCTATAGAATATTTAGAGGCGGTTTTGAAAGATGTGCGGCGAACACAGAAAGGTGTCCCAGCCAAAACAATTAAAGAAGGTTCGTCAATTGTCGGCGGATGGACTGCTGGTGCGGCGGGTGGTGCTGCTGGTGCATGGGCTGGCGCGGGCACTGGGGCTGCAATTGGTTCTCTCTTTGGTCCAGTTGGTACAGTAGTAGGTGCGCCCGTCGGTGCTATAGTAGGTGCAATTGGACTTGGAATCGGTGCCGGAGTGGCAGGTAGTACAGCTGGGGAATACGTAGCTGATAAAAGTATGGAACTTTTAGTTGATTAATTCTAATACATTTTCTTCCGTATCTTTTGTATGTTGTACCTGTTGTGTAAACATGAACAAATAAAATATCATCAAAATATAAGTCAAATTAATTTTCTTTTACTAAAGGCTAGGTTCAAAGTAGATGGCATTAAAAATTCTAGAGTGCCCTCAACAAATCTTTTGCCTTTCCCTGTATCGTTTCCGATTAATACAACGAGACGTATTTGCAAACTGCAGAAATACCAATTGCTATCGTACGAGCTCTTTAATTGAAAATAGAAAATATTCAGTTTATGAATATTAAATGTTCTTAATTATTATTATCCTAACGCGAATAAGTAAAATAGTATCAATATACAGATCAAAATAATTTTCTTTTACTAAACACTATGTCCTAAGAGGATAGTCTGATAAAGTTTATAGAAAGTCTTCAACAAATCTTTTGCTTTTTCTTACCCCTTTTCCGTTAATACAATAAGAACTATAAACATCAGAATTACCAACTGCCAGTACACCGTACGGGCTCGGTAGTTGAAGGGTTAGTAAACGAACCATTCAGTGTCCGAACAAAGCTGCTTCTAACGAAAGGTATTTTTTTCTTTTACAAATATATAGTAAGTACTTAAGCATATGAAATGTATATTTTTCTTCGACTAAGTACGTAAATCGTGATTGTATTTCAATTGGTTTAATTCAATTAAATTGTTTCCTTTGCCACACAATTTCTTTGGCAATCATCCTTTTTGAAGTATCATATCTATCAACCTTAAGAATGAACTAAAAAATAAGGAATTCTATGTTCATTGTAAATCTATATTTGTTATAAAAATTTAGTGTCCACAAGAAAGAAAAAGTAATAAATAAATTTTATTACATGCAGCTTCAAAATCTTTATGATATATCCCATTCGATATTATAAACCGAGGAGAAATAACAAATATATAATGTTATACGTGTATTTACTTATAAAAATAAATTTGTACAATTTAGCATTCAAATAAGTGTGTAATTCATAAATATGTGACTTAAACTATTAATGAATTATTTAATGCAATTATTTAATTAATTATTTAATTTACTATTCAAAATATTTCTGGTTTCGTTAGAAATTTGAGCTCTTTCATTTTTACGTCACCTTTTATGTTTCTCAATTCTAATAAATCATGACTCCCTGTATTTCCAAAACCGAAAGGTTTGCTTTTGTATCTGTTTCAGAATATCGAAATTATTTAAACCAACCGCTCAACAGAAACTATACAAAATTAATGTGTTTTAAGATGGCGCTTGGCCTGAATAACAAGCACTATATAGAAACACTATATTAAATTGCAAACTGCCTCCCCTTATGCTAGTGACTCTTGTCCAGCTTCCCCCACTACCTTCACTCTAGGAGCTAATCGAGAATATGTATGTGGCAGCTCTATGTAGTGTTTAAACATAGGTATGGAGAGAGTAATTCTTAGATAGGGGAAACTCACTATGGAGATTGCGAACTCCCAGTTTGACGTCTCTGCGTTGAGGGACGCGAATAATGTAGTACTTGTGATTTGAATTATAGTTCTATTCATAAATTGTGAATTTGTTCAATGAAAGGTGTACGTAGTTTATCAACTATATATCAAGATATCATAGTATTTAATCATGCCGGTTTTTCAAGAATCATGTGCAGAGGTAACGCTTTAAACTATATATTGTTCATGAATATTTTAACTTTTTTAAAATGAGTGTACTAAATGCTTTCTGATTTTTCAGCAAATCCAAGCACAAACCATTGTTATAATTCATCCTGGCTCTATGTACCTTAGAATGGGTCGTGCATCTGACTTGAACCCTTATACCATATTAAATGCTGTTGCAAGGAGACGTTTGTCTGGGGGAATAGAATATAAAGACAGTTTACTACCACCTGCAGTCCCACGAGTAAGTTCTTTCATGATAGATTTATTTATAAACAACTTTAATTCTTGTTGCCTTTAGTAGACAAAAGAGTTGACCCAAGCAATGGAAGAATCACGTCTTCAAGTGTCTCATACTTTACAATCTTGTCTTCAATCTGATGGAAGAAGAAGATATGCTACGCCGCCACAACAAATAGCTGCCTTTAATCGTAGATCAAATCCAGAAATATCTTCTCCATGCAGTGTAGAATGGATTAAAACAAACAAAGATGTAGTGGTTGGGGATGATATATTATCTTTAAATCCAGACGATAATTTCAATGTTCATTTCCCATATAGAAGAGGAGAACTTAATGTTCATTCAGGGCCTGGTGGTAGCTTGCGAGCTGTTATGGCTGATTTGAAAACAATTTGGGAATATGTGCTCACAGAAAAGATGGATATTCCTTTAAGAGATCTGAAGCACTATAAAGCTGTTCTTATAATACCAGACATTTATAACAGACAGTACTTGAAGGAATTGACAACCTTAATGCTTTGCGATATTGGATTTGGAGCATGTTTCCTTCTTCAGGTCTATATACAAAATAAATTGAAACATCAGAAGAAGTTAAATGGTTTGTGTTTACAATAATTTCAATTTTTTCTGTAGGACCATGTAGCAGCTACATTTGGCGCAGGCTTAGGTTATGCTTGTGTAGTTGATGTTGGAGATCAAAAGACATCGGTTTCTTGTGTAGAAGATGGAATTTCTCATAGAAACACAAGAGTGCGTATGGATTATGGAGGAGGAGATATAACACAAACATTCTTTTGGTTGCTTCAGAAATGTGCTTTTCCTTATAAGGCATGTGACCTATCAAATAAACTGGATGCGTTATTATTGAATCAACTTAAAAAAGACTTTTGCCACGTTGATCTAAATGTATGTGGTTCACAAGAAAAAACCTTTGTTGTTAGAAAACCTAAACAACAAACAGAGAAATATACACTTCAGGTATTAATTTATGTAATTTGCATCATAATCCAAATTTGAAAATATTAAGCAATTTAATTGGTCATTTTTTCTAGGTGGGTGACGAGTGTTTAGTGGCACCTCTTAGTTTGTTTCAGCCAGAATTATTCAAAGTTACTGGCACACATAATGTGCACATACAAAAGAGATCAATGGGTGACCCAGAAGATCCGCACGATGAAAATTATTTAAGAGAGACAAGTGTAAGTACACCAAGTACCTTTGTTAATTTTTGTTCAGTATGAGAGGTTTTATTGCTTCTACAGAGGAGAGGCATAAAAGAAAATCTAGAACAAACATCAGAAATGCAAGAAGAAGCAACTGTTCCAACAGCAGGGGGAGAAGAAGAAGTGGTGGTAGATGCTGTGGATTCAGCTCCAATCACCTTATCTAATCGTGATTTAGATGCTCCTCGGGATTTTGTGGTTGGTCCCCAACAGCTATTAGGTCTTGATCATGCTGTGTTACAAAGCATCGATCGCTGTCGTATGTACTTTAACCACTGTAATAGCTCATTAAAGCAGGTTAATGTACTTTTATTATATTTTACAGCTACAGAGGACTTGAAAAGGAAAATGTATAGCTGCGTGCTCGTTGTAGGTTCAGGAATGAAATTCCAAGGTATTGGAATGTGGCTTCACAATCGGATCTCACTTCAAATTCCTTATATGTATAGAGCTGGTAGGTTTATTGACGTTTCTTCAAGAAATACATTAAAAAATTACCAATGTTTCCCAAATTTTTACAGAGCAATTAGATATTATAACGCAACCTAAAGAAATGGATCCAGGCATGACAGCATGGAAAGGTGCTGCAATTTTGAGCTGTTTAGAATCTGCTCAAGAATTGTGGATTGGACAGCAAGAATGGGAATACATAGGCGTTAGAGTGTTGAGAGAAAGAGCACCTTTCATGTGGTGAAACTTCTAAGATACAAAATTTATATTTTTTATATTTAAGTTTACATTTATTAAGCTTAATATAAAACTTCAGTGTCACAACATGTCCATTAATTTGACCTTGTTTCTATCATTCCTGTGATACATACCAATATCAGCTTCAATCAAAAAGTTTACAAAGTCTAATACTTCCGAATTGACATCTATATACCTCTTGTCTCCACCTTTTTTATATGCACGTGTTAACTCCTAAAAAGTTATTTCTATAAGATCTGTAGGATATTAAATACTGCTAAAATGTATCTTAATTTTACCGCAAAAAAGCTCCTAATATCTTCATTATTTGGAAACATTACTGAAACTACAGTAGCCTAAAAATATAGGTTCAAACTATAAAATTGTTTAGAGAAAATGTCAGTACATGCATATTTTAACATACCAAATCTTCTTTCACATCTCGAAATATACGTTTCGATATAGTTTGTTCCACGTTAAAAGTTGTATTTGCTGTCAGCTCAGTATGATCTAAATAGGCCTGTTTCATTTTCTCCAGGCCCATTTTTTTGTTTTCCAAACTATAACAGAAATTTTGGACTCTCTGTTATCTATTATCATAGAGTTCGTAAAATATTAATTTGTTTACATACTATGATATATCTTCTTGGATTGTTGATAGACGTTCTTTTAGACTTTCATAAAGTTGTTTGCAATTGTTGACTTCTTCTGCTAAATACTTCATAACATTCACATGTAGGTCAGACGTTCCCGGGATAGGATAATCTCGCGGTTCTTCTTGACTAACTTCTTCCAATAAACTAGTGCACATTCTGTACTGTTTTGTTTTTATTTCCTCAATATCGATATTTTCTGTGAGAGACGTCGGACTCATCTCGGACATTTTGTTTACTAATGCTTCTATTTCTTGCATTCGTTCCATTCTTGTATCCTTTAATGCTTCGAATGCGTCCTCTAAAGTGTATTCCTCCATTCTTTATATTTCACAATATTTAGAAAAAAGTATAAACACAAAATATCTATCACCGGTTCCTTCGAAAACGCGCTGCGTTTAATATATACCATACATATTCTTAGCATTGGTTCAATATTTAAAAACAACGCTACCTAGCGATATAACTCTGTTACAGATACAGACTCGAAACACAGATGTCAACGCTTTCACATTCTAAGAGTTCCTTACACTGTTTTATCACAGATTTTAAATCCGTGATTTTCTTATTGTCTGTTGGAAAACTTCTAAAACAATTTAAATTAGTCTTCATTGTTATTATACATACTTTTATAAAACTAGTCAATTTTAAATGAATTATATTTAAAAATGTCACAGAGCAGAAAACAACAGAAATGATATTGACATATTATGAAAGCGTTTTCAGGAAAAGTATTTTACAGTGTAGGAATAGATATAATTATATTTTGACATTATTAGGTATATATGTACATTTAGGTATACTTAAAAATTGTAATTAATTTTAAATATTAACTGAAAGTGACAGACCTTCTTCCACTTAATATTGTACATTGTAATTAATTAAAAAATATGTTTATATAACATTAATAATTATATTTCATTTTTTATTTTATTACAAATATTATTTAAAACTCAAAGTAACAAACTCAAGCTGCGGTGTCCGAGAGGTTAAGGAGTTGGACTCGAAATCCAATGGGATTATCCCGCATAGGTTCGAATCCTATCCGCAGCGTTCTTTTTTTTCACACACCAATTGTCATACTGAATGTACTTATTTCATTAATCTTATTAGATATACATATGTAATTTTAAATTTAAATAGCACTACATGACAGTTGTCCCCCTTAAAACCATTAAATTGTCTGCGAAGTAATTTCCTTAATCCCTTCAGACCCAGTGCACATTATAATGTACACTGTTTTACTACTTCAATATTCGACAAAATATTTGAACTGTGACAGCCATTCATATACACACTTTTACTTTGAGCCTATTCCTATCAAAAGAGTAGTATAATACTACTATTTTATTTGAAATATCATAATTAATGGCGCATCGAATGGCAGCCCACTGTTGAGATACATGTGAACATAATTTTGTACAAGAATCAGGTCTGAAGGGGTTAAAATCGTTATTTGTGCAATAGTCGAAGTGATTCCAGTTACGTAACTACTACAGATGAATTAATACTTTTGTGAATAACTGTAAATAGGTAAAAGCCGATTTGGCTACTGCTTTCTTTATTCAGTTAAGTTTTATTCTTTTGCTTGATTAGTCAGTTATCCAGCCGGATTAGCGAGTTAACTTGAGATTGGTCCGAATGGAATATACCTTTTTTCTAATCTCAATTTCGATTTTTCAAGTTCTACGAGTTTTAGCTAACTATCGTGCACGCGATCAGAATTAGGTACGAAATGTGCGAATCTTCTCGATTGTACAGTTCGCCTCTTTTGAGCTTAGTCTTGATCATAGGGATAAATACTTATACTTTGATTTATTTATCGAAAGAAGGACTCTTGGAGGTAGTCCGCTTCTGATTTGTATTTTGTATTTTGATGGGGAACCAATTGCGACGGCAGAACGTCGCAGCGCACTGTGCAACGTTGTCACATCGTGAGACAGCATGGTGTCCTTTTCCTTCCTCTAAACGGGTGTTACTTTCTCGGTGGCACGATAAAGCAGATTTCTACATTTATCGAAGATATTTTACGCCTCGACGTTTAGAACTTTCAACAATATTTTTTATCTCAAAAGATATTAATTATATATACAGTTCGTTCTTCGTTTACATTAATAAGAAAACATTGAACTTTTTCAGAAGATTGTAGTTTCAGTTTAAACATTATTTCTGAACGATATAATGATAAATAAATTTTTATTTTATCTATTTCGTTTCAAAATGAGATGAGAGTCTAATTGGGAGGCCTAGTGCAAGAAGTGGCTAACAAAGCCACAAAATGTTGAAAAATGAGATACAAATGTATTTATTCTGATACCTTTTAACACGTTCGCTACCTGCGTCACATATTTGTGACGGTCGCAATCCTATATTTTATATAAAGAAAATGAAATTAATCCTATAGGTATAGTTAGTTAAAGTTATAAGCTACGAAATTACATTTAGGGATTCAGTGACTCATTTCAGCTTCATTTGTTTCAATAGTTTGTTTAGAAGATTTATTGAATTGAATAAAATATTATCATTGAGAGTATCTGTTAATGCCTATATGAAAAATGTTAGAAATATTCAAATCGCGCACCGAGGTTCAAAACATTTATTCCTTGTTTGCAATTGATAACGTTTTTCTTGTTTATTTATTAAATGAACTTTATTTAAAACATACTTCATTTGATCAAAGAAGTATAAACTGTATTATGTCAAAGAAATCGTGGGATTAAAATAAAATATTCGTCTTATTGCGAAAGCATCACCATTAAGAACTTTAGTGATAGTCTCAGTATTTACTAATCTATTGACCTCTGACACGTTATGTGACTCATGCAGCATACAAATTATCAGCTAATCACTAAGCGGAGTGTGAGGAACCGTTATTTTTATCACGTTTACTGTGAATTGGAAGCAATACATGTGGAAAAAACAAGAAAATACCCCTATAGATATTATAATGGATTTATTCGATTAACTTATGAAACTGGAAATTGTAATTAATTGAGCACCATAAATCGATAGATCACACATATTCAATATCACTTTGTTATCTTAATTTGATACATAAAACAACATTCATCACCCTGCTCAGTCCGAACTCTCCATTTGAGATCAAACATCCTCTGAAACAGAAACAGAATTATAGGTATTAGTAATGTTACTAAAATTTTAGTATTACTTACAAAATCGGGTGAACAATGTATACTGTACATGCAATTTATTTTTCTGCAAAAGATTAAGTTCTTGCGTTCAAGAATATCTTATTATTATTTTATCGCTATTATGATGAAATACAAAAAGCTAATGATATTCTTAATAAAACTGTAATATTAATAATATAACTTATATATAAACTGTCATTATTTCGTAATTAATTTAGTAAGCAACAAAATACGTGTTATTAGTTAAAATATATTGGACGTTTAATTATTTGTCTTATAAATAGGAAGCATCGTTTGTGTTCTAACTATTTAAATATAATAATGAATCCCTGTTAATTTCTAATGCTGTATATCTCTTAAAACTGTCAATGTCTTTCGTTTACGGAAAATTGTGTTAACGTGAGTTTGCTTACCACGGGGTATTTCTTTAAAATGGGTATTTCCATGTGGAAAACACTTCGTCGACCTGCCTCTACCGGGCAAGTAGTTGACAAACAGGCATTAGGATCCATTCCTAGGAACGGAATATCCGTCAGTTCACTTGCCCAGAAAACTCGAGCATCCATTTCTTCAGCCGAAAAATCTGAAAGAAAACAACTTTTCCATTTTCTTCGATAATGGCATGTAATGGCGCTATAAAATTAAGCTACAACCTGTATAAATTTCTGCATTAGTAGAATACAAATGATATGTATATGTAGTAGATACGAAAAGAATTACATAGACAAGCACGCGAAACTCTGTACATAACATTTTTTCTTTTATATACATATATATAAATTAATTTTTCATATTTATGAAAATTAATAACTCCACTGCTGGAATAATAATTTTAACTATTTTAACTTTGAAATCATAATCTAAAGCGATGCGGATTTTTGAATTTACTGAATAATTTGTTGATGTCCGAAGTTTTATTATTTTGAAAATCATACTACCTACATAAAAATTACGAGTACATAGAAAGTTTCTGCATGTTTATAGTAAATATCAATCGGAAACTTAATAATGCAAACATAATAAAAGATAAGAAATGTAAAGAACATTGTATATAAGTAGGATAATTCTTGTAGATTTCGTCAGATGAAGTTAAATTAGATTAACATGGAATTCATTGTAAGTATATTTGTCCAACATTAATATTTAATTTATTCAGATTTTAGTGTTATGTGTAAGATAAAATAACAGGCCGGAATCTAATGTAATGTAAGAAATACAGATTTGACATAATTATGATACTCACTAACACGATAAAAGACTTAAGTTAGACTTACTAGGTGTGTAATGAATAGTCATATTTGCGGAAACTCCTCTTCTTAGTTTACATGGTTTTCTCTCTACAGCTTCTCTACATGGTTCTATGTGTACTTCATGTACAGTGCAATTGGATATTACATTAGCTGGAAAAATGTTTCTCATAATGATTACGTTTTATAGACGAATTTGAAGGAAACGATAACACTGTGGAACATGATTTTTGTTTCTAAATAGCCACTAGGTGGTTCTCATAGACTTCCTTACCCTAAATACGAATCCGAAAACCAAATTGCTGGATCACGTCCAGTTTTAGTTGTTTTATAAATTTTCATAGAGTTATGACAAAGCTTTTCACGATTTTATGATATTATGAAAATTTATAAAACAATTAAACATTATATACACGTATACGAAGTGACCGGGGTCCAGGTCTATACAGCGCGTAGTTACGGCCCTGCATAGCTGTGACCGGCGAGCGATGGCCGTGTGGCGCGAAAGTTCCGTGCACGCGCTCTTCGCGGACATTTTCTTACGTATTTAGCGTGAGGAACTCTATAAGAATCACCTAGTGGTAATTGTGAAAAACAAAAAAAGTTCAAATCTGTTCCACAGTGTAATTATGTGAAAATGTGTTTCTGTATTATGCGTTTCATTAAAAATAAAAGCGAAATAGAAACCATCGTGTGGGGGAAAATTTCGGACCATACAGGTGTGTCCTATTTATTTTTATTTCCAATTTGCAACGACTTGATTTTTGTAAAATACTATTGGAAATAATTATTCATCGTTTGTGAGTAGGTGAAATTATTTAAACGTACATATTTGTGAATCAAAATCCGTTATAACGTGAAAACAAAATCAAACAGGACACATGCTTGAGCCATTTATTCGAAAACTGTCTTAAATTAAATTTATATGCATGTGAAAATGAATAGTTTATTAATTTAAATTAATATTTAAAAATTTTGTATTAATAATTGAATTTATATTAGATCGATATTAATATAAATTAAATTCGTGACAAAAAAACCGTTTCAAAATCAAAAGGTAATATGGAATAGTAACTATTATAACCATTAACTTGAATCGTCTGAAAAATGGACTTCATATTTTTTATAAATATTTGCGTCTTTTATCCTTCACAGCTATTTGTTTTCTTATTACGTATTATTTACGTTAAAATACGTTAAAATACGTATTACATTTCTACATAAAACTTAGAAAAATATGTGAAATCGATGTAACAAAAATATGTTATATTTATCTTACGCGTTATACTATGTTTACTGTGTTATATAAGTAATAACCGCATTTTTTTCGTCGCGTTATACTATGTTTACTGTTATATAAGTAATAATCGCATTTTTTTCGTTGCGTTATACGTATTCGCGATACAGAAAAGCCCGTTACAAGAAAATCCACTATACATTACTACTACTGAAACCTAACGCAAGCCCAAAACGTTGAATAATAATCTACCAAAAATTCGCGTTCATGGTTATATTTATTGCCCAAATCGAATTACTTTTAGCCCTTAATAACTGCACACAAATGTGAAAACTTTTACTCCTATTTCTATTGATTAAACTTGTAATAAAAGCCATTCTTTTTAAAGTGGTGTAAGCCTGTTTCTTTCCAAAAATGAGTTAATGGTAGTTTCAGTGAGATATAGACATCCTCTTGTTATATTTATAGTCATACAACCGACAACGGACGATATTCTCATAGATTAATCAAAAGAAGTTTAACTGTGAAGTATTATCGCAAGAATGTTTTCTCTGCAACTGGAATATGTCCATTTGTAGCTAAAAAATCGTTTATTTTCTTTAACAATTTTATTAATTATTATTGCATAATAAAATTCAATAAGCCTATGGTTCTGCAAACATTACCGGAATTGATTAACGTTTGCCAATAATTTAAGTTGATTCAAACGCAAACCCTTAACACTACTACCGTACCAGTCGAAATGACTGACTTCGGTTTTCTTGTATCGCAATTATTGATATCTTCGAAGCATTGAATATTCAAAATGATTTTGAAAATATATAGTTTCACTTGTATACTACAACGAATGTCTAAAGAAACTGAGAATAATCTGTTCTTACAATTTTTATAAGGATTACATATCAGTTGTGTTAAATGCTCGTTAGTTCTAGTGTTAAATATCTCAATGTATGAAAAAATCAATTTATACCACTTTCAAAAAATAAAAAAGAAACGGCTCATATATTTTCTATTCGATCATATATATTAGAAGTCCTATGTCTCTACAATTAACCAACATTCTGTTGTTTTACAGACGAAACATTACTAAACAAAATGAACGACCGTTAAGTGTTAACATTAAAACTACCGAGCAGTTCCATTTACTCTTTCAAATTTCTCTGTAGGAACTCCTGACACTTTAATTGATTTACAATTCAGTTTACGTATTGCTAAATCAATTTCTTTAATAAATTTCAGAGAAACTTCTATTATCTTTTTAATGCTAGGTTTACGGGCATTTATTGTGCGGTTTATTCTACTGTTCCGAGAAAAATGCACGTTCATTCATTCGGATTTTGGAACTTAAATATTTGAGAATAGATAACTAAGGTACATACTAATGCAAATGCATCGCTCAAAGTGGACGTAAACATTTATCAAATGAACCGCTCAGAAGCCAATGCGGTTAAGAAGATTTCTTGATATATTCTGATTTCTGTACATTTTTATAGAAGAAATAATATCCTTTTCAGTTATTAAAGGATTTATTCGCTTCTTCGTTTTTTTTCTAGGCCAGAAAGCCCTTCTTTTTGTAGTCCCTGAATATGTTGTGTAATAATATCAGAAGTAAAAACATTAATTTTCTCGATGCCTGTTTTCTGGTCTCAACCGCATTGGCTTCCGAACAACTCAAATAACGTCTATAAAATTCAATATTCGTCAGATTGAAGCGTTCCGTAAACCTAGTGTTAATAATTGCAAAAAAAGAGAAACCAGGAATTGGCCATCTCGACCTGTCTGGTAGTTTTAGCGTTAAGAGGTAAACGTGCTGGCCAACTTCGTTCTCCCCTTTTCACACTTCATCTCGAATGCACTCTAGAAAGTGGCACTGAACTTCAATTCACCGATCGTCGAATCGTCGATTCGTTCTGTTTCTGTCGAGCACAGGTGAAAAAATGTCGATGCCTCGATACTCACAGTCAGGGTAAGGGCACTCCCGTATCGGCACAACTTCCGCGAAGGCCAAAGTTAAGCCAACGGCCAGGAAGATCAGGACAAGATCACTGTTTCGGTTCATCCTCGATGGATGTTCGTTACGAAGTGAAGAACAGATAGCTCTCGTCGGTTGCTAGAAGGCAAACGTTCGTCGAGGGCAGGAACCAGAGTGGGGCCATAGGTCAATTGAGATTACGTCTTAGTCCCGAGGAAACTGTATGCACCTCGCACATCTACTTTATGGAATCTTGTTGAACATTATATATAGGTCTGGCGACCTATTCTTAGTACGGTGATTTCGCTCATTGATTATTATCACTTTGTTAACGATTGAATGATCTTTAGATCTCCTAAATAGATTCTCTTCGCCAAGAATGTTGTCTGTAGCAATTTTACATTACAATGATAAAGAATTTTATGACATTGGCATGCACATCGTGACGATTAATCTGTTATCTGTGGAATTTAGTTTGAAGAATCTCTTGTTTCGCGCGCAATAAAATAGAAAAATGAACTGTGCACTCGTCAAACACATGACGAATGTAAATAACTAATAGGGTATATTTTAACACGTTGAATACTATGAGGGTCACCGGTGACCTCCAACCAAATCGAATTACTACAGTTCATTCAATTAAACGATGATTATTTGAAAATATTTCTATATTATAAATGATGATGTCTAATGCGGTGACATTCAGCTAGATGAACATGTAATAATAATAATGAAATTCAATCAAATGATTTAATGTTATATTTTCTTAACTTTGTATAGTTTTCTTTACGACATCGTGCGGCACACGACACGTTAATGAAAAACCAAAGCGAAACAAAGAAAAATTGCACATTTATCTGAAAAAATAAAGAATCTATCGTTGAAAGAATTAGTATCGTTTCAAGCTGTAAGATGACGAATGCAGTTAACTAGTTAAATTCGCGCTTCCGCGAACCTTCGATTACTTTTAGTGTCAACTTTGTTTTTTTGAGTTCATATGGTTGTGTTTCTACAAATGATTGTTTTATAGACTTGACGCAATATCTGTAAAAATATTCCTTATTCTTTTATATATATATCTGTATTTACCAAGTGGCAATCTCATAAAATAAGATTAAATTACTTAATATAATTTAATAAATAATTTAATATAATCTAAGAAAGACGTATACTGCTACATTAATTTTATAATCATTATAGGAAAATTCGAAAAGTCTATTGAGGGAAAAGGATTAGATTTAGAAAATAATTTTATATTAATGTTTATAAAGTTGTTTTTTGACACTTTCGGTACACACTGCTAATGTAACGGAAAAATAAAGTTCAGTGTATGGATGTGCCACAAGAAATCAGTTTTTCGTTTTTCAAAGCACAGAATATAATTATTTATAAAAGTTTTGATTGAAACTTTTGATAATGTTGTACTGAGATAATGAATTTAGAAAAATCCTCGAAAGTAAAACACAGTAGATAATTCCTAAGAGAAAAAGAAAAGCAAGAAATCATTAAATTACATTTATTCAATACTTATATTACTGTTGAATATCCGTCATATATTAATATCTTGTTCCTATTTGTTTGACAATATACAATAGACGCTATCTATTTCAAAATTAACGTTATTACATTCTAAATACATTCTAAGTAAGTTTAATATTTTTAATGTTTTAAATGAGTAAAAACTATTTAATTCAAATTGCAAAGACTACTTATATTTATTTGTGTATTTGTGTCAGCCATTGTAGTTACATAAAATTGTAAGATTTAAATATTTCGCATATATTAACATTGTATTGTCAATAACGATCATTAATAAAACCCAAACGATACAGTCCTTACATTGTAAGAAGAAAAGATTTGTTGTTGAATGAACAGCGGCAACAAATGTAATACGAGTCAATAAAGCTTATTGAACTTAATGCAGTTAGTTGTTTCATATTTAGCTCGTACACAACGAACAGTTAGAAAGCCGTAAATACTCGACGTTAAATATAAAATAAGTTATTTTACCTTACGAAAATTCTAATAGAAATAAGAGACTGATAAATAAAAATAATAATTAAAATGTAATAGTGAAACGTTGAGTATTTATTGCAAAATTAAATATTTCATAATATGAAAATTTTGTATCATTAAAGTCGATTCATACGAATGATTATATTCCATTTAGAAGAAAGTATTTATACGTTCACTTTGCAAATATTAATTTCATTTACAATAAAAATCGTGCCACAAAATTTTCTTGGAACTTCCTTCGTCTAATGAAATTTGTTTTACTGTTTGAACTTAATTTTGTATGCAGAATCATCACACTGTTTTTCTATTTATTACGATTAAATATTTAATTTATAGTATTTATTTATTCATCGGTGTACTACTGAATACATTTCAACCTATAGACATACAGAGAACTCTATAATCATAAACCTCGGTTCGTAATATTCTTTTTTTACATTTTCATATCCAAAATGTTCGGCTTAACTCGTTCTCCCACGACAAAACTAAAAATCCATCAGGAACTCCGGCATACTATTTGTGAAATAATTTACAACTCGTTCCCAGCAAATTCCATGAACCGTAAAGTTTACGAAAGTAGAAATGTAATATCAACAAAATTGATTAAACTTTCAATGAATTCTGCCTCGACCATTCCAGAAGTTTCTAGAAGTTCTGCTTCGCGAAATAATAATTGTAGAGAAATAAATCCAATCAGTCGCAAAAGCCTGCATACGCGTACATCGTAAACACGAAACGGTTTGGAGTACAATTGCGACATTAGGAGTGGGAAAGTTATCATAAAATGAAGGTCCTACATATAGTTCACTTTTATCCTTGTGTAGCCTCTATACTCACTATATTAATTTTGTCCTTGATAATTTACCAAAAAATAAAGGAAAATTCCCCATTCATCTGTACCCACTTTTACTTTCGAACATAAGAATTAATAATAGAAAATTTGTATTTCATTCGAACGTAAAATAATTGATTAGCATTTAATCATTTCTTTCATAATTACGTTCACTATTTCAACTTCGTCCTTAATAATTTACTGTCCTTAATTTATTTAAAAAACAAAAAAATTCCCGATTCATCTGTACCCACCTTCACTTTAAAACATAAGAATGAATAATAGGAAGATAGTATTTATCTTTATTTTAAAAAATAAAAGAAATATAAGAAATCACATTGTTTATGGGATAATGTACTAAAAGGCATTCATATCTTTGTCTATAAAAAATGTTAAAGAATACTTTTCGTCGAAAGAGATGAGATTTCCCGTTCAACAGTGACAACCGGCATCAGATATTGGTTGCGAAGGTTACGCTCGTATGAGCATATGACAAGTCATTTGCAACATATAAGACGATTCAAGACAGTCCGGATCGTTGGTCCCAGAAAAAAGAGTTCGACGATCGTTCGAGTACGGTCATTCGGTAAATTAAGCTAGAGGCCGGCAAAGGGCCATAGTCGCGCGGTCTCAGATGTCCAATCAAAAGACAAGGCCTCTGGAAAAATAATTGAACGCAATTGTTAAATTGTGCATTTCCTGATAACGGTAGATCGGTCATGTCGGAAGCCAGTCTCGCAGACAATTCTGCCGAAATTTCCAGGATACCGTTGCCCCTTGCCCCACGACTACACGGTTACTCATGCTCTGATTATTTCAGGCGAACATTAACTATGATAGCTAAAACGTTCAATTTAACAATTCTTCTGAGACGGAATCAAGTGATTAGAAGCAAAATTACGTTTTGCTTCACAGTCATCGATCGTTTTATTATCATTGTTTCGAACAATTTAGGATATTATTTCAAAGAATTCAAAGAGAAAAGAAATATGCATGTTTTTAATATATAAGTATCGTTCCCTAAATTAATGATAGTAAAATAGAAGAATAAATGTTGCGATGATTTTTAGTGTAATTGAAGACAGATTGCAAGAGACTCGATATCGTTTTTATGGTGACTGTTCCAACATTAAAGAGAAACAACGAAGCCGATAAAATAAGTAGAATTCAGAAGTTGAGCACAAAGTTTCATTCGAAAGAATTTACGCCAACATAAAGAACAACGGACTGTCTTTAAAGCAAAACTTTAAAAAAAAAATGGCTCATATGTAAACCTGTCGTTGACAACAGTACATATAACATTCGTTCTCAAAGGGTTAATTTTACGTCTTGTTATTCAAAAACCACTAGGTCTATGAAAATGGTTTCTAAACTATCTGCCAACTAGTTCCTCGTGGATCAACCACCCCTTTCAATTGAATAATTGCAAGTTAACTGTTGAATCACATGGTACACCAAGTGATCTTAGTTATTACGGTCTAAGCGTAAGATCTGCAGCTGTCGGTAATTGACGCTCCGAACAACAATTAGTTTGCATTCGTTCGTTTAACGTTCGTTTTAATTACAGAAAATCGTTCTCGATAGTAAACGATGGTACGAATGTAAAATATCGTTTAATTCATTGCGGCCTAAACCTTTTTACGTTTTTAACTATATACAGCTTAACAGTCAACCGGAAACTGATAGTTACGTATGCAGTGTTTATTTTCAAAATTTTGTCAAATTTTTCTTTCAAATGGAAGAAAATAAATATTTTATATTATGAATTTTCTTTACCCCATTTTGGGAGGTTAATCACTTTGGCAAATAAACAGTAAATTAATTATTCGTACAGCAGTGAATTTTGACAAAAAGCCTCGCAGAAATTTGTTCATTTTGATTTTTTTAACAAACTGGTAAATAGTACATGCATACTCTTAAAAATGTTGCAATGAATTTGATAAAGAAATATTACTTACCAGTACTTCTTATGGAAATATTTAGAAATATTCAGAAATTGGAAATATGTATAAAATAATAATAAATTGGAATAAGACTGAACTGATCTAATGAAATTACATAATTATATAATTCCGCTATGAATTACGTATTAATTAAAAAAGATGTTCAATACTTTTCAAAACTATGCCGGGAATATTATATAAATCTCATTGAATATTACAAATATAAAATATAAAGAAATATATAAAATAAAATCTGTAACAATTCCGAGCAATAATTTATAAAGTTGCAAAGAAATTATTCATGAATGTGAAAATGTTTCTTGCTGGACCGTTGGACCTTTTAAAATATAATGCGAATATTAAAAGACAAAAGTTAATATATCCGCACTCAATCTTATGAAAAAGAACTTTGCAGACAGAATTTCACGAATTCAATGATTCTCGAATATGTATGTAAATGCAACAACATAAGGTTTTCTCGAATCGTTTATTAAATACAATATATAACAACATAAAAATATAATTAAAATAGTACAAATATTAATAATACTTATTAATCGTAAAAAAATGAAAACATTCCTACATTTAAAAACAAGTAACAGTTATCAATCCGTTAACTGTACAGAACTCAGTGTTGAAAGAGGGAAGGCAGTAATCCGGTAATCCATAAAGCACGAGCTAGAAGACTTCCGGTTTAACGATGAGTACGATTAAAACTAAGAAAATTGGAAATAATTATTGTAAAAGAACCACATGCATCGTGACTTACAAATAATTAATAAAGTTTCTCGGTGAACTATTAATACTTAATACACAATCGATGTCTAACTCATTAATTTACAATTGAATTCGATAGCAAAGATTGATATCAATTGAGAACTGAAGTGGTATGTCTTCTCTTCTTTTTCTTTTTCTTTTGTATAATCGCGATCATTGGCAATGATTCGTTGTCATTAAGATCATCATTGCATAGGAGCAGATATCGAATCTTTGGCATCAACGCTACGCGCATGGACGTGTGACCGAATGTTAAATAATTTTGCATCCCAAGTCGTTGATGAAAATATACAAATATACACGCGTACACGCACACGTACAAGTGTAAATATGTTTCGTCCAGCTCATTATCACGTGAATAATTATTTTTTCGTTTACTTCGTTCAGTTTAAAATGATTAATAATTATTAATCATTCACCCTTTGCAGTTGAGAGGTGACTGTCAGTCGACATTCGATTTGATATAGTGAAATTATAAAGTTTAATATTTAATATTAAATTAATATTATTATATTTCATATTAAACTTTGTATAATGCATCACTGTATGAAATATCAAAATAGCTTTGTTCTTTCATTTATGTGAGAATTATCGTTAAGTTCGTTTGAAAATGTCGACATTTTCTAATGAAAAATTGTCGAGTGCAGAGGGTTAAATCTGTTGTCAATAATGATATACTGAAAAGACATAAAATGATTTCTTATTAAAAAAAAATGCAACATCATTTCAATGCAAATCAATTCAATGCATCATCATCAATGCAAAATTAATCCAACATCATTTCACTAAAGCCTTTTTTCTCGAGAACTCAGTAATAAAGATTAGACCGCTATTATTTTGAGACATTTCATTCTGATTTAATTCAAAACGATAATTATGTGAAAATTATTTTACATTATAAATAATGTAGTATAAAACAATGGCATACAGCAAGAGAAACGTGTAAAGAATGATAAAGCGACTCAGTTAAATAACTTAATATTATATATTTTTTATTATCTGCATTTCGCTTCGTGAAATCGTCCAGCATTCAACGCGTTAATGAAGTCTCTTTATATCTCTTCATCTCAATGTAACATACCATGCATAATGTTGCTTTTTCACAGAAATTCTGGAAACTCGGCCAGTTTAACCCTTTCAGAACGAGTTTCGTATTATTGGCCACATTGAGTTTACATGTCAAAAATCGAAAATTGCAACGAAAGAATTCAATTCTCTAAGCAATAAAAGATAAGTACATAATTTTCTTAATTTATAATATTTAAGAGTTCGATAGATCTTAATTTAGTTTTCTATGGAAAAAATTTTGCTTGCTTCTAAAAATTCTCGTCTACAAAGTGTTAAGAAAACTAGGTAACAAATATATCATATTTAAAGTAATCCCCTATCTTAAAAACTTGTTCACTCAAATTTACTAGTCAGTTTGTTATTAATAATATCTAATGTTTTAAAAATTTCTCGTCTACTAAGGATTAAGAAAACTAGGAAACAAATATATCATATTTAAATGAATCTCTTATGTTACACATTCTTTTCACTCAAATTTACTAGGGTCACTTTGTTATTAATAATTTCCAATGTTTCTAACAATTCTCAGCCACAAGGGGTTAAGGAACGAATTGTTTATGAACGTTCCGGGATATTATGCCATCTGCAAAACCGGCGGGTACGAGTAAAGGAAAAAGTGCATTTTCGGCAAACGCTGCTTTATATTCAGCGAATCGATATTTGAACTGGGACACTGGCATTCACGCCGTGAAAATGCTTGAACCTTAGGTCTCCGCTGTTCGAATTTCACGTTGAGATGAATCGATTCGAAAATCTGAAACCGCGACATATTGAAATACCAATTTCATAATCATTGAAAAATCAATGAACGCGTCGACGATTAATATATTAAACTATATTCTTTTATAATATAATCTGCAAATTCATAAATTCGCTCCATAACGTAATATATTTGCAGATTTTCTTGTGAAAAATGTAAAATATTTTTATAAAATACAACAGTTCATTATTAAAGCAGAATTCAATGTCTATATATTCTGCTTATTTGAACTAATTTTGTTACATCGTCTTGTTTATTCGACAATTAATTTTCTAATTATTAATATTGTACCATCCAATACAGTTTTCCTTCTTATTCCAATAAACAACAAATAATTTTGTTAAATTTTTATATGCTGTCTCGAAATATTAATATAATATATCTTTCTCTAAAATACATTATTTCGTTTTTGAGAAATTTAACTTAAAAGTAGTTAAATTTAAAATTTGCTTTAAACTATTCGTGTATTAACTATAAAATGTACACAAAATTGTCTAAGAGAAAATAATTCTTTGGACTCTCCTAAATAATACGATATATATTTTTCGAACATTATAAATATTTAAATATGCTTTAATAAATTTTACTTTATTTAAATTTTTGTATAACTTTTTTATTTTAATTTCAGTTTTCAGCTGCATGAAATATTTGACTTTTGCTGTAGAAAACGTTCAGTTATCGTGACACGTTGAGAACCACTGGCGGTTCATGCCTCAAGAAACTGTTTACTTTGTTTTCCCGACCGAAAATAAAATCTATGTCTATACCATAGTCTTCTTTGATGGTTCCCTTCTTTGAAGACGGAATCTCACTCGTTTAAAGAATGATTTAAATATGTTCAAATGTGTATATAATATCTAGAAGAGTCTGTAGAAACATTTCCTACAAATATGTTCGCATAACTTTCATAGTTAATGCTCATTTAATTTTCCAAGTTGAGAGTTAGGTTTTATTCTCAATATTAATACGTTTTATAAAGTCAACTAAGCATTATATTCATAATTAATCCTTTTCATCATAATTTACATCAATTCGATCGTTTTTCTCTTTCGCAGTGGCTCAAAAACCGTTCACTTATATTTGAATTTAGCCAGAGTGAAAGAAGAACCAGCAAACATTCATTTAGTTTAAACGTATCTCGAGACGTTTATGCAGAAATATTTCTTTTTATTTTGCATAAATCAGATTACATTCCACTGTTTGAATAATTTCAAAAGAACTACTGTACAAGGACGTTCCATAAATAATCCGGCTTCCTATACTTCTATTTTCAAAAATTAAGATAAGCAAAACTTGTTTTAATCATAAATATATTCTCCTTCGTTACCAACATACCGTTCTTCGTTGTCTAAATTAGATTTAAAAAAGTTTTATCCATCTTAAGTATTTAAAAATAAAAAAATGTACCAAAAGATCGCATTACTTATGGTATAACCCAGTGAAAAGAGTAAAAATTTAAGTTTAATAACTTTTCGTAATTAAAAGATTTTAAAAATCAAAATTTAAGTTCGCTGTTGTGACCTCTTTGAAAAGTGTGTACCTAGCATGTATCGCAAAAATTAAGTTACAGCTGTTTTTGACGAGTATACTCCTCATAACACAAAATCTTGCCATTTCTTCATGACGACTATACTCGTAAAAAACAGCTAACTGGTTAACAACCGACAGACCAATAGAAAAGTGTTCGCAAATTGTACGGGTACGAGTGTACTCGCTCGCAAACGAAGTACGAGTGCGTAACCTAGGATGCAAATGAAAAAATGATATTAAAGTATTTGATAATCGTGTTATATTGCTACAAATACGAGTAATACCGGACACAGGAAATAATTTTATTTGCTCCTTTCAATGTGAAATCTCGGGCACACCACTTCGTCGACAACGTTTACGCGTCTCTTTGGCAACTTCGTTCTTGCTTCTCGTTCTCAACAATACGTAGGTATATATATATATATATATATATATATATATATATATATATACGCTTGTTCGCATTAAAGACTTGAGCTTTCTCGTGCAGTTCTGTTCCCGTGGAATCAACGAAACAATGACTTTACTTCGACGGACTGCCTCGCACGAAGCAACCCCCTTCTACCTCGACGAATAATTTAGCTGGTTATTGATCATAGTTCGGTAGCATTCAGTAAAAATAGCGATGAATCGAACGTGCATTCACGAAATGCACCTTTGGTATTAAAAGAATCAGCTTTATACGAAGGATCATTGAAACAATGAGGATGGTAACAAATGATCCTACATTTTGATGGAATTTAATATTCATCCCCGTTCTCGAGTAGTGTTCAACATTTGCAAAAACAAAGAGGGAAGATATATTCAATTGGAATTACTACATCAATGTATCAAAGAAAAAATATTTTTTTAAATTCTTGTCAATAGACTCCTGTGAGTGGTTCGTCGTTTCAGATATGTGCCTTGCACTCGTTTTATTTTTCGCCAGGTTTAACTTCTCGGTATAAATGAAAGTATGAAATAAACTTTTTCTGAAGTATCAGACTATGTTTCGGTATTCAGTATTCTCTTTTATATAGAACTGAGATCGGGATATATGGTGATATCTCTTTAAAGTGTCTACAGAATACGAGTCAATATCAAGGCAGTAATCAAACCTCTAACACTAAAGTCAAATGACCGGTTTTAAAATTTCATTTCAAATCCTGTGTTTTCTTTTGTCCATTTAACTTTATATCAATTCATATATAATGTGATTGTTATATTACCTCCTATTTCTATTTCCATTAAAAAAGATCGATCATCTAACTTGTTTACTTTTACTTTGTAATTATAAATTTGACAACATACTTTAGAAATAAGTGTGTGCAAAGTGTTGGTACGTTTAGCGATAATCTCCTTGTTTCCCGTTTTCTTTTGCATTCAATGAAAAATTAATTTCTACTGTTGTTTCTTCCCAAGAGGAAACTAAAATATATAGAGGACTAACTTATGTAGCTTTTATAAGCTTTATGTCACTGATTACTGTAATTTTATGTGTCTAGAATACAAGTGTGTGAATAAAGTAAATAATCAATAACATTGCGATGACTTCTATTCCAACTAACACTAGGCTCACGGACGTTTGTTGTACGTTATTCTATTGTTCTTAGAAAAATCGATGTTCGTTCATTTAGATCTTGAAAATTAGAGGTTCAAAACTGGACAATTAGAGTACACATCTTTGTAACTGCATCAATCAAAATTGATGTAAACATTTACGAAATAATATTTCTAATATCTAGTGCCAAAAAGAGAGAAGTCGAATGTTCTTTCTCTCGAATACAATGAAATTCCTGAACGTTTCGTTCTCCATCGACGCGCACGGTGAAACTAATACATAAAGTCGAGTGTTTCGATGACCCCACTGGAATTGCTAATTAACGCTTCAATCACATCATCCATTCGAATTCATTGATCGAAAATATACAATGCAGTCTGCGTAACAAGAAATGACCTCTTCTCGTCGCGTTACAATTAATCGTAAATGTACAAAATAAGAGCTTAACGCTAGGGTTCTTTATAATTGGTTTCTTGCTTGAATTATGATACAAAAAGTAAGAATTTCGCTACCGTGAAGCAAATGAGTTCCTCCTTTGCATAAATAGGTAATTAAGTTTAGACGACCCGACAACAAGGCACAAGATATTTACAGTACTATTAACGTTCTCTTGTTCCCTTAACGTTGCTGTCCCTCATCGCGTACCACTGTTTCCCTTTTATTCCCCGTGCCAGGAATGTCGGGATTCGTACAAGTCAACAGTGCACCTATTGTCTTCCGGTAGGCGAAACGTAACGACAATGCTAATAATTTATAATAAATTACGGGCACTAAATCGAACAACAAAACGTACAGTTCGTGTCGTGAGTAACAATTACAGTGAACATTGGATAATTACAACACCCAACGGGACCAAAAGGTTGCAATTACGAGGAGGTAGAACCGAATTCACCCAAGAAACGAAGATTTCAGCATGATGAACGTGGAGAAGGACAACACGAGTAAAGAAAAAGAGAAGACTGAGAGTCAAAGCATTCGGCAACATTAACTCCTTCGCGTACTATTTACTTTCGTTACTAAGCTCGTGTAACATTTCACTATCGACAATTGGAAGACAATGGAAGAGATGCACCAAAATTTTCCATTCTACTTGACGTGGAAATTTCATGTGAAGATAATAAATTGATAATAGCAAAATAATTGTTTGTTTTGATCTTTGATTTGAAATCTTCATCGCGAGTCTCACTCGTCATTGTACGGCAAGGGGTTAAAAGCTTGCGACGAGCTTGGGACCTTTAACTCGAAAATCAAACTTCTTTATTTTTGACTTCTGACGAATAAAACCTTAACCATGATGTTTGTTATGTTTTTCTGATTAAAATGACACCAAACACGATGGAATTACGAGCATAATTGTTTGAAAGAGACGTTGAGATTGTCGTCGAGCGCTATGGTGTATTAAAAGGAATCTGGTGGGGATATGGTGGGTACATGGCGGGGATGACAACGTTGCAATTATGAAAAGATCTCCGATGTTGCAATTATCGAATGTCCACTGTACGTGTTATCAAAACGTTCGAAGAACGATCGATCCTTTAATCCTCCGATGCTTCTTCTTATCTACTCGGTTACTAGTTTCTTTAGTACAATTTACGTTAAATGTAAATAAATTAACCAAATGCAAAGAAATACGTACAATGAACGTAATGTAATGCTTTAAAGCATTACGACAGCAGTATTCTATTTTATTAAGTACTGGAAAATGTTTATGCTACTTTCTTATTAATAATCAATCAAATTTCAATTAATGTTTCACTACTTTAACCCTTTCAGTCCTAATTTTTCTACAGAATTATGTTCACATATCTAACACTAGGTTTATGAAACGCGTCAATTTTTCGCGTATTGAATTTTATAAACATTATTTGGTAAATGTTTATATCAATTTTGATTGATGCAGTCGCAGGAGTACGTATGTTAATCGTCTGTTATAAAATTCCTAATTTTCCAGATCCAAATGAACGAACATCAATTTTTCTAGAAATAGTAGAATACATTTACTAATTTATTAATTTACTAATTTACAAATTTACTAATAAAATTTGCTAATTTATTCCACTATTAGAATGATTTTAATAAATTGTACAATAAATGTCTGTAAACCTAGTGCTAACAACAATGAACTGTCATTCAGTGCACCATCAGTAATAACATTATTTTGAATGGAATAGTGGTAGTATACTACTTGTTTCATAGAAATAGGCTTAAAGCAAAGATGTATATATGGTTGTCTGCCACAGTTTCAATATTTTGTCAGGTATTGAAGTAAAACAGCGTACATTATAATGTGCACCAGATCTGAAGAGGTTAATGCATGGAATTGGAATTAACAGCGAGTTACATTTATCACATTGGTATCAAATAATGGTATCAAACAATTTTGGTTTAAGAACCCGCACGCACTTCTTCCAGTACCTAACATCTCGTGAACAGTTTGAATTCCTATAACACACATTCGATCGCAAAACTTACAATTCGCTATATATTTATTATTCCTAAAACGTCGACCTAATATATCATCGGTCCGACTTAAATTCGTTTCAAGTTCTCCTCCCTTACTTCTCACCTATCCTTTAAACCTAACACCTTAGCTGGCCCCAATACAATTGTTCCTTTGTAAAGCTACTCATTTTTGTATTTCGAAGTTCCCGTTGGACAAATACATAACTGGCAATCGAAATGAAACGATGATCGCTACTTCAAATTTTCGTTTTTGCCGATTGTATCGCCGGTAATTTTAGGTCGTAAACTAAATCCTCGCGATTCTTAACACTAGAACAATCGAACGTTTAATATGATTAATATGAAATTCTCATAAAAATTGTGACAACCGATTTTTTTCGATTTCTTCGTGTATTGATCACGGTATTCAAGCGAAACTATTTACTTAATTTAACACGATTAATATGCAATCCTTATAAAAATTGGGACAACAGATTTTTTTCGGTTTCTTCGCGTGTTCATCATAGTATTGGAGCGAAATTATTTTTTTTTTTCAAGTCATTGTGGATATTTTCAAAATATCAATAGTTACTTGTTGAAATTTGAAATTCCCACGCAATTAACACATTCGAGACCGGTAACGCAGTACTACGTGATTTTAAATTTTTTTAGAAGAATGCTGGTAGTTTTAAGATATTTTATATTTTTTAGAAAAATACGGGTCACTTAATACGTCATTTCAGAATATGCATATTAATGTTTTTAGTTAAAGATTGATAATATAGTTCTATCATACATTCTTTATATTTGTACACATTCGAATAACAGACCGTTAGAATATTCAGCTATAGACTCTGAGAAATTATGTACTGTCGCGAATGTGTTAAATATGCTTTCAAATTGTACATCAATCTGATCGGAAAGCAAATGTCTGCATAAGAACATCGTGAATATATAGTTTACAACCTAATAGAATAACAAACAAATTTCCAAATAACGTTGTTTCTTATTTCCAGAGTACGGATGTTTATCCATTTATAGTATATTTTAATTTACAAAACACAATGGAAAACGAATTAAAATGAACTTTTATAAAATTGCAGTAACATTTTCTTTATAACTTTCTATTAACCCCTCGAAAACTTCAAACCAAATCTGTCAAAAATAAATGTCATTTAATTCATCCAAATCCAAATTGAACATTATTTTTTATTATTAATTATGGTACATTAAACTAAACGCAGGCACAGAACAAGCGTGATGTTTTTCCTTTCGTTTATAAACAATACAACCCAATAAATTCCAATTGTAAAAAATAAAATCTCCCGAACGGAGTTCCGGAATAAATCATAGTGCAAAGGGTTAATTAACATTATATTTCATTAAAATGTTCATATTATTCGAAATATAAGGTAAAGGCACCAGTAATTGACCTAGTATCAGTAGTTGGCTATTTTTCAGGAAAACGTAAAGAATAAGGTTTTTAAAAGTAATAATCTTTCGACAAAGGCGCGATAGGTATGCTGCAGTATCTACGGACCCAACTCCGAAACACTTTTACCTGAATGAAATTCTTTATCGTAAAAATTAACGATTTATTTAATTGACGTTGATTGTATGCCTCCAATTTCTAACATGTATTTGTATTTGTTATTTTGCCTGTAATTGGTCATAATCCTTGCAAATAAAAAATATTAAAGTAACTATCTTTAGTGTTTTTAGTTTTACTATAAGTGGTCTAATTGCTAACACATGGTCAATTACTAGTTTTCTCGCTTTCAAGGATGGTCAACTTCTGACGCAAGTATTGAATTTTCAAAAATGTCTATAAAATTTGGATAATATATAAAAATATTCGAAAAAAGTTCGATTTGTTGCATAACGTAAGAAGTTACTATATTCAATAAAGGAGCAAGCGTTTGTTATTGTTTACGCAGAATATCTTTTTTAACTGGTCAACCATTGGTGCTTTTACCTTAATTAAATGTTTTCTTAAGAAAATAAGTTTCTGTTGGGTATGGATCATGAAGAAATTACCAGCGAAGCCTACAAACCACATAATCATCCGCAGTCTGCTTATTTCGTTTCATTCGAGCCGACATATTTTCTTGAACTGTTCCATTATTCTCTTGAGGAACAGGGCATGCTGGGAAACTCATACAACGTAAATTGGATCCTTGCAAACCGATATCCTGGCTTCTTGAAGAATCCTTAGCCTCGGGCCCAGGGGCACCCCCATTTTTTGTAACCTCTCCTCGCTCAAATAGGGAAGCTCAACCATTCCAACTTTTTCCTTTTCAAACGCGTTCGCATATTTCTGAAATAAATAAAGCTTGTGTCACTTGTTGGTTGAAATCAACAATGAACAGGTATTTTATTATAATCCGTTAACCATTCGATTATTGTCTGCTCTTAAAGGTGCTTTTAGAATTTACTTTCGAAGCACTGTTGGCGCCTACAAGTGTTTAACTTATACTTAGTTTGGTCTGTTAACGGTAGAACTACCGAACAGTCAAGTTGCATTTTTCTAATTTTTTTTTATTGAAACGCTAAAAGTGAGATTCCGACTGAATTATAATTCATTTTAATTGTTATGAAAAGGATTTCTTCGATAATTCCTTAGAGAATAATTTTTTATCATTTCAATATTTGGAAAAGAAAAAGTCAGGAACGGGTCATTTTGATTTTCTTTTATTTTTCTGGAGATATTATAACAGTGTATTAATCCCTTGCGGTGAAATGACGGATCCATAAATCTCGCTAAAGGCTCACTTGCCAAATTGATTAACTCCGTAGAACAAAATGTGGTGGAAAGTGAAAAAATAATACACTATGTTTTCTAGAATTTCTTTTAAATTATAATTTAAATACACATCGTACAATGTACTACTACACGTGTATCTTTTATTTAACGACACATAAAATGTATAAAATAGAATATCCTTGGAGTAATCGTTATTATTGCTACAATTTTTGTATGATTAAGGAAGTTAATCGATTTGGCAAGTGGAAAAAACATCAAATTAAATCTGTACTTTTTACATTACAGAAAAACTTTATTATATAATGTTATAACGGTAAATTTTATCCTCTCTTTAAAAACTGACACTAACACTGAAATAATTGTTTAAAAATTCACAAGTAACTGCATTAGTAGCAGTTTGCTTATGACAGATTAAATATTTCTTAAATTTTATTTGTTTTTGTGATGATAACAACAACAATAGACAATTTGCTGTTATCATTTTGTATTAGACTACTGCATTAAAAAAATTCTGAAGTAATTTTTATTACATATTAATCAAATTAGCGAAGCGTATGGAATTATTTAGATTCGCATCTCAAATAAATAATTTAATATTCATTGATCAACAAAATTTTGTCAGTTAGTAATGTTAATTCTTATTAATAGAGAAATTTGTTTGAAATATAAATAGTTAGGAGTAAATCAAGTGCTTTGACAGTAATATTTAAAAAAATTCAAAAGATAGAGTTAATTTGACAGGCGAGCCATTTAAATACCTTCTTGCTATTGGCAAGAACAATTTTTATTCAAATCTGTTAAATGATTTCAATTGAAGTTAATGAAAAAGATTATGCTTCTAGTTGTGTCTAGGCGGTTGCTCAAGTGTTAAAGGAAAGGAGATCCTTTTCTCCATCCTAGGTGATGATGAAAACCATCAAGCTTCAGTACGAGGCTCACGTGAAAAACTTAATCAAATTTTTTGTCGAGACACGAGTTGACCGTGTCGACTACCAATGGTAGTTCGTCACAGTATTATTACCTCTGTTCGTCCTTGATTGTGGACCGATACTCTAGAAAACTACCCTTATATATAACCAGACAACAGATGATTAAAAAAACTAAAATTTTAATTAACATGATAATGGCTGTTTGACAATTCTGTCACTAACAGTAGTAAATGAAAAAAAACAATTTACAGAACAATGTGCTTGTAAATAAATGTTTGCAATTACATTAATTTATCCCTGAAAACAAGATACATCTTTGTAAGAGTGTTCTAGATCGTATTCATTAGTTTAAATTATTTTAACACATTATATGTGAATAAAGTATGATAATGGACTTATTAAAGTTAATCAATTTATATTACAGTTATACGATATTAAATTTAATCAACTTATCAAAGTTGAACAATGTTTTTTGTAAACAAATACACGGTCACCGGTCAGGAAAGTGTTACGTCAATTTCGACGAGAAAATAACATATAACAATAAACGTTTATTCGAGGTTTTCATTCATATGGAATTCACTGTAATGAAAACGTTAATCTTACAATAAGTAAAAGATTGAAACAGTTCACGTACCTCATACCCAAGTTCCCTCAGGAAGAGTCTGATAAGAGGTGGTTCCGTGCCGAAAAACTTGGTGAGCTTTTTCACCCTGGAAGGATTTGAGAGGGCTGGTAACTCGGAGTCCTTGATCAGTGGCTGTGACTGCGACCTCACCATCGCCATGCTCGTTTGCGTTCTCAGCGCCGCAATCTCGCCTCTTATGTTCTCCATTTCCTGCGAAAACCTGGTAGTACTGAATTTTGGAAATTCTAATTTCTCCTTGTGCCTAATTTACCCTTTTTACAATTTTGAAGTGACAATGAATCTATTTTACAATTGTTGCCTTGTGGCTATTAATTGTATTACACCAAGATCAATGAGGATTTTCTCTCTCTTTAATTATTGAATTTTTTAAATTCTAATTCTCTTTTGTGCCCAATTTACTATTTTCAAAATTTCGAAGTGACAATGAGTTTATTTTACAACTGTTGCCCTGTGGCTATTAATTGTAAACTACCGGGATTAATGACAATTTTTTCCCTGTAATTATTGAATTTTTTAAATTCTGATTTCTTTTTGTGCCTAATTTACTCTTCCTAAAACTTCGAATTGTTTTTATCTTATAATTGCTGCTTTGTAACTACTAATTGTAAGTCACTCAAACTATTGACGATTTTTGTCTTTTCAAATGCATGCAATATCATTTAAGTGTAAATGTGCAATATGGCTGTAAACATGTTTCACTCCATGCATTACGTAACCCTTCAAATGACGAATTTCGAAAGTAACACCCGGTATATTAAAGTGATTCAACCCATCATTCCTATAGGGTGTTTAAAAAAAGATTGAATAATTTAATGGCAGATAATATTCCTTAAATAGTTAAATATTCATAAGATAAATATTCGCTTCTAAATATTAATGAGATTTTCTCACCTGTATCATCAAATGCTGCGTCCTCATCTCTGAACTTAAATGTGCTACTGACCTAGCCAGCGTAACTACATGAGATTCTAATCGTTGAAAGCGCTTATTAATGCTCTGTAAACAACAATTTTAGACAATGAAGAGAATGTAAAAAAAACATAGGCTTGATTTTTTTTGTATTTATAATTCAATACTAATATTACAATGTTATTAATGATATTATTAATTATTAATATTAGTAATTATAATATCAGTACTTAATTAATCTAAAAACATTCCATAAAAGATTTCTTTTCTCGAGAATTCAGAAATAAGAATTAGACTACTATTATTACGAATTAGTTAATTATAATTTAATTAACATCGTTACATAAATTAGAAGAATAATTTAACGTAAAAATCTCTTGGCAAATAAATAAGAAAAATAAAGTCACTAAAAGAAAAAGAAAAAGAAAAATGGTAAGTATACTTCAATATGTATATAAGCATACGTCAAACGGAGAATGTCAAAGTGGTTATTTTTATCATTTCGACAGATCGAGTATTAAAATGGTAACGTATAAATATAAATGAAATTTCTTAGTTATAACCAAATGTAAATAACCGTAATACATACAATACAATCGTCATAGTCTGGTTATTGTAATATTTTTATATATTATTCAATATATTATTTCATTTACCATTTTACTTTGATTTCTCTGGGTATTGTATTATTTTCTAAAACTTATCCAACCGGTTCCATTTATATTCATAAGTCAGTAACATTTCACAATGGTAACGCAGAGAAACGTAACTCTAAAAGTAGAATAATAAAATGAAAATTAATGATTACCGACTGACCTTGATATCTTTGGCTTTCTTCATTCTGTCGTCGATCGCGTGGGATCTACGTTTGTCATGATGCCTTGTAACTGGTCTGGATGAAACGGATGACGTCGGCAACGACGAAACGGAACCATAACTAATAAGGCCTCTAGTCTTTCGTCTTTTCTTCACACTACCGCCAAGCAATTTCAACACCTAGAATTGTCAACGGCATGAAATTATTGCGACATCATAACAGAAAGGTGGTATAATATTTTTATCAAACTTAAACATTTATTTCGATGATGATTTATGATTATTCTTCATTTGAATTTCAAAATTATTGCAACAACATCACAAAAAGGTAGTACAATATTTTTATCAAGTTTAACCACTCACTTCGATGATGATTTATTATTATTTTTCATTTAAATTTCATTCAAAATTCAATTCGATCATAATGTATTATTATTTTTCATCCAACTTTCATAAGATTAAAAAAAGTAATCGGTGTACCGAATTTTAATTTTTGTATTTTCTTTTTATCGAATGAAACACTTCAATTTTATGAGATTTTTGTTAATCCTAATTTATCAATCAACGTGTTAAAAGTTACTTACTACTACTAATTTATTTATACATATACATTAGTTCATCATTTCTGCAGGTTCTTTAGTTATCTGAATTATTTATTAACATCGACTTATTTCATAGTAACATCGGATTTTAAGAAAATTACGATTCAAAAGTTTATTTTAATAAATATTCCATAAACTATTAATATATGCAAATTATTCAAAATATAGTTAAAGTATTTCAAATTACAGATTTTATTATGTAGGCAAACATTTGACAATATTTTCAAATTCGAATAAATATTCTTCATCTTCGATTTATGAGATACATATATATAAGTAATTGTTCCGTTTCATCTGAGGCATTCTGCGTATCATGAATAATAATGGTATCAAAAGCGAATAGAGATGCACCGTGTCCTTGGAAAAATATTATTCACGCTTGATGCCAACATGACTACATAATATGTTATCACAGCGTGTCAAACACCCGACAGAAAATTTCCTGCATGTTGAATCGGTCACAATGGCACCTTAAATTGGCTATCTCGTTCACATCCTTCTCAGCTGAATTTCTTTTTACAAGATATGCCAGAAGAATCCTGTTCGTCAAGGAGCTCTAACAAAGCTAGAAAATATGCAGCCAAGAATTTTAAGTGCATATTTAAAAATATCTATCAATGCAGATGTCACTAATTCTAAGCTGCCATATAGAAGAAACATCTTCATGAACCATTTGCAGATGAGAATTTTTCAAACTTTCGAAAACCTTTTTCATCGAACATCTGAGTTACGCATCAAAGTCTTAGAGGTACCAGAAAAAAAGAAAGCTACATATCAGTCTGTTGTTATTTGAATAATTAAATCATTCATTAGGAGCTGTTTAACTTTGTCAAAATCATTTCAAACGATAAATTCAAGGTGATTTATACACCGTTCTTAAATTTATATAAAGATGGTATTTAATAATTGTTCATAAACCTAACTGTTGCTATATAAGCATAAGATTAAAGAATAAATAATCATAGTTTAAGAATTAAAAATTCCCAGAGTCAAATTTTTACATTATGCAATGATATATAATCTTTCGTATTGCTTAACCAATTAACTGCGTTTGACGAGTATACGCGACATCTTAAAGCTTGAAATGCTACTAATTCTCTTAACGAAGAATTCTTTATTTTTTTCAGATAAACATGTAATTCTTCTTCATTGCGCTTTGGTTTTTCATAAAAATATATGCTAAGTGCATTTGTCCTGTGTTTGACGAGTACACTTAACTTTTTTTCATTTTATCGCGCGCAAAACGTGGAACATTTGAAACTAAATTTAATTTATTAATAGAAACATTCAAAACTAAATTTTAATTTTAATTTAGTATATAGAAACCCTTAGTTAACAAATTGATTAAATATCTCTATAAAAAGAAAACCAGTATGTTCAAATCGGCGGGTGACAAATCGAATTAATAACTGTTGCCAATAATTTGATGATTTAATAAATCGGTAAACAATGAATTACCACTCGATAAAGATAATTTCAACTCGTTTGGACGATAAAACTCATTTTATATCGCACTCAAAGTATATCCCACCTCGCTGTACATATTTTCCAAGCCTTCCAATTGCTTTCTGATGGTCCTCGCGTCATTCGTGCTTAAATCGGAGTCACTTCTGTCGAGCATGGAGTCTAAGTCGAGGCCAGTCGTCGTGGAAGTTAAATCTGCCGCTTCCACGCCAAAAACTGGAAGATTAACGTTTTCGTAACATCGGTTAAGGGATGGTGGAGGGGGGCAATTGAAAATAAACATTCGAAAAGGGAAAAAGGTACTCACGATGAGAAAACTTTTTCGCAGCTTCTTTCCTGGATATAGAGGCGCCACGATGCTTCGAACTGCTCGAGAATCCTCTCTTTTCCATGACCTTACTGTAATCGCTGTAATTAGGTTTCGATCCGTATGGTAAGCTAAGGGACCCAGAAACATGCAATTGTTACAGCTACTAAGAAAGTTCCGGAAGTTGGTTAATTATTACAAAGGTGTTCGAGTGTGTTCGGTAATTAGCTTACGCAGCGTGTCCCCGCTTAAACGTAACGGAACATGATTCGTTAACACTATTTTTACGGATGGTGTGAAAAGAGACTTTTTAGAATTTTTTACTGAAAATTATTTTCTGAGTTCGAACATGTTTTCCTTAATTAGTTTTTCGACTTTTCATGTCATAATGATAACATTAATTTAACGGTATACGTTTTTGGTAAATTGTGTTGAATTGTTTATTAGACTATATTTACGTCTTGGTAAAAATAGTGTTAAACCGTTGTATACACGAGAAAATATTTATATAGAAGTTTCGATATCATTAATTTCGAGGATATGTGTGAGTTTTGTTCTTTAAGAGAAACTATTCATTTTTTTTATTTATTTTTAGTTGCTGCTTTTGCAAATCGAGAAGTTTAATTGATTGTTAAATATATATTAGATACATTTGGTTTTGAATATTTCCGAGGTATTCATAGATTTGTATGTTTCATTGAGAAAAATAATTTTTACAGTCAAAATTATTCCAAGTTAAATATAAATGTATTGATAAACAATATTCAGTATTTAGCATGTATTATTGAACTTCAGTCCATTATATAACACTAAAATTATTAGATAGACATACAATCCACTTTGCATCTCTATTTTCTATAATTATAATTATAATTTTCCAACAATTATTTGAAAAACCCAAGACATTTCGGAAAAATGATTAAATAAATTCCAGCACCATACAACTTCCATATAAACATTCTTTCATACATACAATAGCTTAAGCAATAATTGCACACTACTTTGAGTTTACATTGCCAACTGTTAATAGCACAGCATAAATACATTATTACAATATTAAGCGGAAATAAAGTTAGAACATTGAACTTTACGTAGTATCATTATAAGACGTTAACAGTTCCAATAAAGTAGTAAATATAAATCTTTGATAAATTGCATCCACTGAAACTTCAGTAGATTTACAATTCAGTTTGCGTATTGCCAAATCAATTTCTTTAACAACTTCCCAAAAGAGCATCTCCTATATTTTTGACACTAGGTTTACAGACATTTATCGTACAGTTTATTTTATTGGTGTCAGACAACTCGATGTTCATTCATTCAGATTTTGGAAATTAGAAGTTTAGGGATTAGACAATTAAACTACACATTTAGATTATTGCACCAATCAAAATCGGCGTGAACAGTCACTAAATAATGTTTATAAAATTCAGTATGCATCAGAACGACGCGTTCCGTAAACCTAGTATTAACAATCGCTAAAAGAAGAAATCAGGTATAAGTGACTTTGATCCGTTCGGTAGTTCTACTGTTAAAGGGCAAGTTTTTACAGGAACTAGAAGTTTAACGTGTCGATAAAAAACATGACACACTTTTCAAAGAGGTCGCAACAGGTTAAACGTTAGTAATGTTAAGCGAAAAACGGTAAGCTTACAAAGTAAATTCACTCGGTTCAGCCCTACGCGAACCATGCTTTTCCCTCTCCCCGTAACAGAAAAGAGCTTCTGGTTGTCTGCTTTCGACAGTGTGATCGGTTCGCTGGTTGGACAGACGGTTATCGATATTTCGATCTACTCGATGAGGAGAATGAATCGGAAGCAACCCGGGGCAGTGACCGGAAGTGACATCAGTTACGAGACGAAGAGATCTGTTGGAAGTAACGTTACCTCGCTGAGTATCGATTTCTCGGTGTTCTGGGACTTTCATGGGGCGAGAGCGGCGGCAATGGTGGCGTCACCGATGATACGCTTTCAGATAGCGTGGAATGCGCCATCGCGGGGACGTCTTTTGGTTCTAAAATGCTCCTTAATTCCGTTTCCACTACGTCCACCCATTCGGAGTCTTGCACTGTTGCAAATGGAAAAAATAAGAAATTTAGTTTACTTCTTTATCATATGGAGGGCTCGGAATTGAATCGATGCAAATCAGTGTCGTTTTATAGGGTTTAATTTCTTGTCCTATGATCTCTTTGTCAATTGTGATCGGCACAAGTACTTTGTTACTAATAATTTATTACTAAATTACAGTAATAATTAAGGTTTTTGCTGTGTATTATTTGAAACAAGCGATAAAGGGAAAATTCTAGGGATATTCTATATCTTTCGTTTGCTCTAACGTAGAATAATTGGTAACAGGAAGGTAATATGTAATTTCAACTTAAATGAATTGAGTAATATTTATGGTTGTTAAATTCTGTTTGAAATCTTCGCCCCGAGTCTGACAGGACATTCTACGGCAAGGGGTTCAGGAGATTTTATCGTTAAAGCTTTGAGCTGATGAAGCAATTGGAGTATTACTTGCAGAATTGAGTTATGAAGGTAGTAACGTGATTGTATTATTAATCGGAAGTTTTAATAATGGAAAGGTTCTTTTAACGTTTGAAACGAAAATGCGAGCTGCACTGTATAAGTTTTGAACTCTTTTAGGGTTTGTTGCTATTGATGTGGTTACGAAATCTTTCAAATCTTTATTTTTCTCATGTTATTTTATCTGTATCCTAGAATTAGTGAAATTCACTCTTCTCTATCTGAATCCGTTTATTAAGATATTGATTCACTTATATTTCCCTTTTGCTTATTGAAATTACTTAATATTAATATACCGTAGCAGATAAAAAATGTTACAGTGGAAGCGACACAAAAAGAATAATACTTTTATTCTATTGATTTTTAAAACATTTCCAATATTTCCTCAGACAATAGCACCAAAGCATTATCAAGATAATATGATGATTTACGCGATACTTTCATTAATATCTCGTCGTTCATAAATTTAAATATTGATTTACGAGACTATATATCTTCAGTTCAAAATCATAGCGGTTGATTTATGAATTGCTAAACACTCAGCAAACACTGTTTTCAACCAATGAATGATTGTTTCTTTTTTCTTCATCCAATCCATTTTACGAAAGAATTATCGTTTTAACATTTTGATTTGAAATTTTCCTTAACTTTCCAAACACTCAATTATTAAGTCAAACATATTTTTTTTTGTTTCCGTGGGATACATTTTTAACCGTGATTAAAATTCCATGTTTCGACATTTTATTCAAATGTTAATTCCTTTTCTCAATTTCTAACCATTAATTACCTTATCTGCTTATTAATATTCATTTTTCTATTATTCTGATTTATCAATGAATATAAAAACACAACTGAATATAAGTATCAATAAAAATATAAAGACAACATGTTAACGAGTAATTTAGAACCTACTGTCCCCTCCAACTATAAAATGAACACTTTTAATTATTCAAATATGCAAAGTAACTATAAAATTTGTTATCAGTTTCGAATGAGTTCTCTTAAGTCGCATACGATTTCGAGGAGTCGTTGTTTAATTTAGGAAGGTCGGCGCGCATAATTATTTACGGGTGGCTGGATTCCTTGGCCGAATCGATCAACGAGGAGAGCGAACGGGTTTATTCAGAGCGAACAAAACGGGGAACTAGCATAATGTCTTGCAAACTACTCTCAAGTATGCTCACTTTTAACCTAATTCAAAAGTTTTACTATTTTCCATTATATTTCTGTTTGAATCTATCAATATTTAGTTGCACAGAATAATTGATCGAATAACTATTAGTTATTAAAGATTGAAGAAATATAATGAAAAATAGTAAAACTTTTGAATTGGGTTAAAAGTGAGCACACTTGAGAGTAGTTCGCAAGACATTTGAAAATCTAATTTGAACTAGACCATCTTTGATCTCATTTTGACCAAGAAAATCTTGCCAATTCGTTGGTAATAGTTTCATAAAATCTAAAGGCAAACTATGCAGCTATACAACTGTGTCCTTTTTACCTAAACCATTTTTCTGTGTCAATGTAAGTGAGAAAAATTGAAGCAACTTTAGGTGTAAAAACAAGGGGAAAAAAGTCTTAACAAACATAAATCCAAAAACCATTAGTTTCAAACTTGTTAACCCTTTGTGATAGTAGACGAGCTATATAAGAGAGAAAATAATTAGAATATAAAAATATAAATTATGAATACTATTTATAGAACTAAAATATTTATTATTCAAATTGTATATATGAAATAGAGATTTACGATTGTATTGAATTTGTCTAAAAATTATAAACGAGTGATGAAGCTTATTTGTGTATAAAATTAATACAACCACAAAGGGTTAAATATTTCTTTAATGTAAGCCTATAATGAAGTAGCAGACTCTACTGTGTATTCATATAAAACCTATCTAAAGATGAACTTAAAAAGTGAATACAAGCTTACGATATTATTCAGCAATCCCAATCAAAAGAATATTCTAATAAAACGAAAATATTTCAAATAACAAAATCACCTAATACATCCCATTAAATCCCAAGTTCAATAAAATAATACCATTTACTTACTAAACCGTCGTTTCGCATCCACCAATTATTTCACAACACGTCGAGCAACAAACCTGGAGGATGAGTCTGGTGTTCCGGAAGCGGGCGCCGTCCACTGGAATAGACGGCGGATCCTCTGCCCGAGTCAACGTTAGAGGAACTCTGTCCGGCTTTATCGTAATCCGAGCCAGATCCCTGGTTTTGGATTTTCAATCGTCCAATCCCATGTTCCAGCTCGTCTTTCTTCGACTCCGACTTCGCCACGGAATCCTTCGCATACTGGTTCTCGATCCTCTTCGATCCATCCCCATTGCCGATCTTCGAAACGGATGAACTTCTGGCGTCCGCATCGCCGTTATCTTTGGATACTTTCGAGCTGTAATGATTCTCCTCGACCCTCTTCTGCAACTCTTCGATCCTCTTCTGCACAGAGGTACCCTCGGATTCCTGGCTGTCTTGCCCGGAAACGGATACTTGTTCCGGCTCCCGCTTCGAGCATCTGATCGCCTCGTCTCTACGGATGCCGAATCTGGTTTCCGGCCTGTACTCATCTTTCCTTTGCGAATCAGTTCGGCCGAACTCGCCTGGCCCGTGGTTCTCAACCGTGATCTCGTACTTTTCTTTATCCAATGGGTCTACAGTTAAAGGCTTCATCGAGTCGACGGCGTTCCTCGGCTGTTCGTTCATGCGTTCATCCTCGTAGCAGAGCTGTGGCTGGGAGACAGCTTTCTCGATGCCTTTCGTTGAGTTGCGCTGCTGGAAGTCCATCTCCTGGTTGCACTCTGTTTTTATGTAAACCTGAGGTACGCCGTACCTGGGCCGACCCTGCGCGTAATGGTAGTAAACCTCCTGACCCGAGAGCCTTAGCTCCTGGGTCTGTCTAGACGTACTTGGCAGGTCGATCTGCGACCTGGACATGGCTTGCCTGGCTTGTTGGTATTGTTGGTAGGACACGTTGTTCGAGAAATATGTCTGCTGCACGTTCCTCACGCCGGTTTGACTGTTCTGTTGCTGGCTCGCCATTTGCTGCTGATGGATTTGCTGAATCAGCTGTCGCTGGTGCATGTTCTGCGCGTGTTGTTGCGCGAACCGAGGACTCTGATGGTGGTTCTGGTTTTGGTGCAGCAGCTGCTGCGGACTTTGGAAGTTCTGGTTAGCCTGTTGTTGCATCGCGTTGACGGCTTGATGCTGCTGCAGAGGTAGACCGTGGGGTTTCTGCACTGGCGTGCTTTGGCCCTGGAACGAGGGAAGCAGTAGTTGAGCGAAAGAAGAGTGGTATTCTTTGGGAACTGCTTGGCGTGCGAAGTTCAATACAAGAAGGAAATAGGGATCAGTTTTATCAAACAAGTTTCGAAATTCAAATGTGGCGTTTAAAGTAATCAGCTTGAATTGACTCGACTCGTGAAAACGGCGATTTAACCCCTTGCCGTGTTGCTTACTTTTGCTACTAAGCTCGCGTAAATTTTTAGTATCGGCAAGGTGGAAGAAACGTAAAGAAACTTTCCATTCCACTGTAAGTGAAAATTTAATTTAAAGAAAATAAATTGGTAACAAAATAGTTCTTTGCTTTCATCTGTGGACAATGAACAACGTTGATGTTTATGTTCATACAATCAAACGAATTTATTTATGTTGAAATCTAATAAATACACAGTTTAGGGTAATTAGATATTTCTACGCAAAGTTGCACCCTCACAAGAACAAATTTATTTCATCTGCAAGGAATTGACTAATTAGATAAGGCAATGTTATTCGCTATTTATAACGCGAAACATAAGAAATAATATCTTTCAGCCATAAATCTTAATTTTAACCGATTCTAACAGTGATATCATATTCTAGTTTCGTCTACCTTTTAACTTTAAATTATTCTACACATAAAATGAACAACATTTACACTTTCGTTGCTTTAAAATCAAACGAAACACATATCGTTTTGTTACATTAGAAAGTACGTATTTATTTGATTCCACCTTTTTGCGCTGTGTCTCTCATATAACGCGAAATCCCTATGAGCGTATTTCTCGCGTTGCAGGGGGTCCAGCTATGATTCGAATACCGTTCATCGAAACAGATTTCTCTCATTGCTGGTTCGAACAGTCGTCCGTAGCACAGTTCGCCTGTCAGTTCGGTTCGACCGAGATGGACGGAATGATTCGAAATCAAAGTGACATTAGTGATCGAAAAGTGGTTCACGTGGCACAGAAGGAAATCGGAAATTACCTGGTTCTGGGAATTCTGATGGAGTCCTTGATGCAATTGCTGACTCGGCAATCCAGATGGTCCCTGAACAACGTATTCCCTCGCAATATTTTGCACCTGCTGACTACCACCTGTCGCTGATTGGCTGAAACTAGGAACTTGCGTTTGATGGACCGTTTGAACTCCTCCGGACGGAGTATGGTGCGTCACGTGGAGCTGCGCACTTTGACCTGGCAAATTAGGTTGGATCTGTGATGTCGGCTGTAGTTGTCCAGGAAGCGATACGTTCTGCTGATTGCCCAGGTAACTATACGAATGCCCATACTGACCTAAACAATCGGAACATCGCGTAAATACACTGCTCCACGGTTGCGATGTACACGGTCTGGCTCTTATATTAACCCCTTACACTCGGAAGTTTCACACTGGAAATGTTTAACATTTTTTGACCAGACGAAGACGATATTCCTTGAAATTAATTTGAAAGGAAATCACGAATACATTGAGAAACAAAACCATTTTATTCCAATATTTCACGTATCAAGGGATTATACAAAGTTCAACATTAAATATCAGATTTTATAGTTTTACCGTGTCAAATCAAATAGTGACTGAGAGTCGCTTTCCGAGTGCAAAGGCTTAACCTCTTGCTCTATGATACGACTATTTTGTCATTAATAATTCATTGGAAAAAGAGAAAAATTCCAGGTACATTTCATGTCTACGTTTGCTCTCAATTATAATAATTGATTACGCAAGAATAATGTTTACTTTGAATTCGAATGAATCTAATAATATTTATGTTTGTTAAATCATGCTGAAAATCTTTACCGCGAGACTGTCACGTTGTTATGAGACAAGGGGTTAAGGTAGCTGCGAAAGTGTCGGGAAAGTATGAGGAAAGCCACAAATAAGTTTGAACTAATGGTTCTATCATTTTTCAAAATATTCTCCTTCGGCGTTAATAAATTTTCCATTGTGCTGTGTCAGAACTTTCTGAATTTAAAACTGTGAAGCTTCATAAAAATAAACAACTGAACGGCGGCGTTGGTGTATTACAGCAAGAAATCGTTTCATTACTTTCATGATTATTGTTATATTCTCATTTATTACGTTAAACGCTGCATCGGTTGTAGCTAATTTATTTCCGTTTACTATTCGTGTATTCTACGCGAACAGTCAAGGATTGGAGGATCACTAAGTTGCAATCGACAAATTATTGATCTTTGAATTGCAACCTTATAATAAAAAGTACAACATTCCATGAATATTTTCTATAGATCATTTTTAATAATAAATTAATTTTTAATAATAAACAATTATTAATTATTGTTATTTATTTTTATTTATTATTGTTCACGTATTATTTATTGAATAGAGTTAAAAAAAGGTGTACGACCCAATAGAATTAAAACTTTAAACTCTAAGTGGTACTAACTTCTTCAACGACGGACTACTTATTTTTTTAGGCAAATCTCTAATTCTTCTTCGTGTAGCTTTAGTCTATCGTTAAAATATATTGTAAGTGCGTTTAGCCTGAATTTGACGAGTACGCGTTCATTATTTGATTTTACCGCGCGCACAATAAGAGATTTTTCAAACTAAGTTCCGCGCTTAACGGGTGAAAGAAGGTATAGAACCGAATCATGTTTTAATTTATCCTCGAATTTCCTGGAAGCGCTAGGAGAAAAATATTGCTAAAACTACGTTATTCGATACGGTCCGCAGAGCGAATAGAAGTAACCGTTCGCGGGAATAGCAAGAAACTGCGAGGCGTAAGCGAAGGAAACGTTGATTGCATAGGAAGCGAAGACGATGCACCTGATGCGTGTGCTTCCTATCCGTGGCACCGTCGTCTAATCTAACCCGTGAACGCTTGTTAAACCAATTACTCAATTCTTAACAATGGATTAGTACCCTTTCGAAGTTAATGCCCTTTCCTCCGACAGAGAATACTACCGTTTCGATGATTTACGAAATTCCTGCTTATGGTTAACGTAACTCACGAATTTAACGTTTAACATTTGCAATCTTTGTTCTGCGGTTTATCCAGTGACGAACAACTGCTGCCAATAAGAACTGCACAACGTGTGCAAGGAGTTTTTAATAGACGAACGAAACTGTTAATGTTGTATGCACCGTTATCATATAACTGTCTTGTCAGTACCGATTTATACTGTAGTTTAAAATTATTGGACAGTATCGTTTGTAAATTGTTCTTATTATATTGTTGAGACTGAAGTAATTTACACTTACATTGGGCATTGTCATTAAGCTGCTGCATGTTGGGAGAACTATAGTAATTCGAGGGATCCGATATTTTTATGATTAATAATAAGCAGTGTTATTTATTTATTTTGTTCAAGTGTATTATGTAACTGTAGACATTCATTAATTATGACTGATTAACTAATGATAATTTCTTAATAAATACATGATCGATTCACTGATGCTAATTTGTTACTAAATACATAATTAATCCATCGATGCTAATCTGTTATTTGACACAGATTAATTAATTAATCTAATATGAATATATTAAGTGGATTAATTCAATGAATACGTAATTGAAAGAGAACTTTACCGCAAGTGTTTTTTGGATACTGTTGCATATTAAGAGAAGGTTCCTGCGCTCGAGGTTTCCCGTAAATCCCCTCCTTCTTTTTGGCGTCTTCTTCATCGATACTTCTACTGGATTTCCTCAACTCCTCCGTAACGTTGTTCAAACTGGTCTCCGGTTCGGTTTCGATATCTTTACGGCTCTGCCCAAAACGGCTGGATATCATGTCCTTGATCGTGTGATACGTTCTCGAGAGGGACTTACTCTTTTCCTCATCGATCTTTGTGTTTCTCGTATTCGACGATGCTGCCGCGACTGCTGCCGCCACTGCAACAGTTGCTGCTGCTGTCGACGTGGACCTTCGAAGAAATCGCAGTTATATCGGTAAAATCAGTGAAAGAGATCGTCGATCGGTACAATCTAGGGAATATTTACGCGTAAGATTCCGGGGGATGATAACTTCTTCCTTGACCCTCCTGTCGCGTTTCTTGCATCTGAGTTCCCTGGAAAACGTATGAAACGCTCATTTCATTTTTTCCTCCGAGCAATTCTATTAGTTAGCACGTTGACTGCCACAGTGGTCACCGATGACCGAAACTTCCAAATTGCCGAAGAACAATTACAATAAAAGGATTGACGTTAAATTAAAATATTTAGTAACGTAAGTAGCTAGATAATAGTGTAATATGACTATTGTAATATCAACTCATTAATGATTATTTTCAATACCATTTTCCTTTGTTATTAAAAAATAAGTATTATTATATAAAACGCTAGAAATTCCCGTGGCAGTCAGCGTGTTTCTAATCGTTCGAATAAATTCGAAAGTTTATGAATTAACTTCTGAATGCTCATTTCAATTTTTCTCTGAATATTTCTATTAGTTCTTAGTCGCTTAAAATTTTTCTAAAAATGTGACAATCCCTTAAATCATGCTTTTTATATTCACGAATACAAATCGGGTCCCCCGTAATATAGAAACAATAAAATAATTAAAGACACTTAAGTTATTGTACCAAGTTAATTCGGTTGAAAATAAATACAAAATATACCAAAGTATAAAGGAATATATTAAACACAGTTGTTCAACGACATAAAGTCAATTCGCAAACTGAACATTTTCTATATTTGTTTTAGTATGATAGTGTATGAAACATGGAACAAAGAAAAAAGGCACTTGACAATTTGGACATTGATGCCTGGTCTCCTTCTGAGTTCGTATTATTTATTACGTACTTATTGATCGACACAATACCCAAGAGCCAACAATCTACTTTCAAAGATAGCGAATAAGTCCGATTAGAATACATATTTATTTACTTAACCCAAACCTGTCATTCTGTTCCCGTTGAGAAAATTAAGAAAAATCATATATACAACTCTTTTAATGTTTTTAAAACAATGCTTATATTTTATCTTAGAGTGTACGTTGGTCTCATGGGCCAATAACGGTTATAGTGTAATATTTTTCCTCTTGATAATCAAAGGTTGAACAACCGATCGTTTCCAAAGATGTACCAATCATTACTAAATTATCATTACCGTTAAACTGTTAGGAATTAATACGTAATTCTCACATAAATATTCATAAAAAAATTCTTTGCCATTTTAAAAGATTGAGTCTTCGTTTCCGAGATATAAACTGTTGAAAATTGAAGGTTTCGACTTCCGGAGCGCGCTGTTTAAATCCCAGTCAGCTGAGCGTTGGTCTGCACGTACGTGCACACACAATCAACGAAAGGAGGGCGATGCCTCCGGTGCGAGTCATTTCCTCGTGCATCCTGCCACAATTTGTCCATGTTTTTAAACGTGATCCTTCCTTTTTCAATATCGTGCATACTCATTCTTGTTCATTTGATCACGGTATACCTACAATTTTTCCGTATTCGAAGGAATTACATTTGTACGAGCGGGTTATATATCGATTCAGTAGAAAAGCATGAAAAATGTGCTCAGGGAAAAATTGAGTGGTATAATTAATTAACAATAGAAAATTTACAAATTACTAATTACTAACTATTAGTTACTAATATTCAGTTACTAATTACTAATAATATGAATAATTAACAGTTATTTACTTATTAGAAATTATTAGTTACCAATAATTAATTACTCACAACATGTTACTAGTAATTAATCACTAATCGCTGATTCAAAGTTGAACGGTACAATTAATTACTCTACTGAGACTACCTTTTGCATACGTGCAGCGATGCACGATGCATCCAGAAAATGCAAATGCAGTTCCTCTAATAGAAGTCTTCATTTATTTCTACTTATGTCGATTTTTTAGAAAATTTTACATAAAAAAGGCGATAGAGTATAATTTGTAAGAAATCATGGGCAAGTAAACATTCCTGTGCTATCAACTTCTTCTTGAACACTTTTTTTTCTATTGCTTGCCAAACTCGAGATATAAACCGTTCTAACTCCGTGAACTACTGTATATAAATCAAATTTAATCAGCCAACCACGACTAAGGAATACACAATACAATCATATACATAGATAACGGATCTGCATAATTTAAAGTGGTTGCCAATGACCCAACTGAGTTGACGCAATTTCAAATATGCAATAACAAAGGAATTAAAGTAAAACATACATACTGAACGCATAACACAAAAACATTGAAATGAAGCACTTGTAAAGTGTTCGTTCACGCAGAATCGTAATTTATTCATTGTTACGAGGAATCCTTCGATACGATTCGATCATTTCGAATACTCCGTATCGATTATATTAATTAAGTTAGATTTTCACGATAGCCTCGTATTAATAGCAACGTTGAGCGGCAATTATATTTTACGACCGTACCGACTTTCACAATCTAAATATTATTCTAACTATGCAAAATTAATTCGAACAGCTAGATTAGAAATCAGTGTACAAGGGAATGGTGATTCGAGTAAAATAAGTGTCCCGAAGAAACGTGCATACACTTCGAACGGTTATAAATATAATGTTTATGAAAATATATTTGAATTTTATAATCCAAGCCGAAGAAAACCAGAGTGGAATTTTTTTTAATTATCCCTAATGTTTGATCTGAGGTTCGTTCTGGTTCAGGTGCTACCAATAATCTCGGACAGATGGAATTACAAACATCACGAATGATTTCGTTTGGTATTTAGGTGCGTTCTCTTTTAATTACTGTTTCCAACTGTAACTGGCAAGTATTCGAGAGCAATTTTCTTGTTGTCATAACCTTGTACGATCTACACATTTCTCGAAAATTCATTGCTATTATAAATTGTAATATCATATTGTGAAATTAAAATATCCCGTTTATTTTAAACTTCAATTTACCCATCAATATTGCAATTATTTCACATTATTGTTTTACTTAGCAAATTTATTTCAATCTTTCGATTTCATTTTTTTATAATTGACGTGAATCTCAATTACATATATGTTTATAGTAGATATCATTAGAGTTTATTAACAACATTATTATTTAGACATGTATATTATAATATTACGTGTATTTGATTATTCCCACTTACTAAATATTTGTCGTTTGATTTCATCCTTTGGCAACTGATGCCAATCTGTATTATATTCCCTGATATTATCGAGTATATTAATAAAATCATTAATGAAACTCTTGTATTATAATCACACGTATGTAACTCTTCCACTTTGTAAATTTATTTGAATCTTCGCTTTGATTCTTTGACGATTGTCAACCTCTGTGATATCCCCTGTTATCATTAAGTTTATTAATGAAATCGTTATTTAGACGTCTATATTATAATTACACGCGTTTGATTATTCCGCTTATAAATATTCTTCAACGTTTGCCAATTAGCGCCCGTTTCTTTTATACCTCCCATTATGATTGGGTTTATTAATCAAATCGCTATGTACTTAATAAATCTTGTTCCATTGACGTACATATTTTATAAGTGAAACGAACGTTTCCCATGAGAACGTAATAACAAAAGGAAAAAGGTCTCTCGATAAAACTTACTCGGATCCTCTGAAAACAATTCTCTATCGACGGGGACATCGGACGGTTAATGGCAGCGTGTTCGTTTAAACCGCAGGGAGAATTTCAAAGATGTCGGACTGAATCCTCTGATTCGTTGAAGAGGATGCGGTTGGAATAACAACCGATATTATCAAACGAAAAGGAGGAGGAGAGAGAAACAGAGAGGCAGAGAGAGAGCAAGGGAGAAAGAAGTGCAAGTGAAGTTGTGCTCATAGGGTTCGGCGACACGCTTTCCGCATACGAAAAAAGATATTCTGACTTATGGCCCTTCCAACAGGTACCCTCTGGGGATTACATTGCGCCAAACCTAACATGAGGATTTCACGGTATGAACAGCTTGACTAGAATCATTGTGCAATCTTTAAAAAACGGTGAATATTTTTTAATAGGGAATATTTATAATAATTCATTAGAAGAATGGAACTTTGTGAATAATTCAAAAAGGCAGGATAAAATTTAACCTAACAGGAGAATTTTGCAATGTGAACACCTTCATTAGAATCATGTAAATTTTAAACAATTCTATTTCTATTGGACACGGTGTATCAGAGTTCAAACAGATGTTTTTCATTTATAATCAATTTTTGCGAACGATTTTTGTTTCACTTAAGAACAAAAAATTAATTGATTTTTTATTGTACAATGAGAGAACATCTAAAGAGATACTTATTTATTTTTAAATACTGAACATTAGTTTTCCATTGCAATCATTTCCGTCTTAAAATCTTCATGATAAATCCTCGTAAAAAATTGGAGAATTTTCCATGCAAAAGTAACGGAAAATTTATTTGTTTGAATTGAATTAACGAACAGACGATCGAAAACAAGCTTGTTTAAATTTTCACACCTCACCTGATAAATTCTATTTTTTGTTCGAATGAAACCCACGACTTCCTGTGAAGTAGCATTCCAGTAATGAATGCGAAATATCTGCATAATTGATTAAAAGGTAGACTTCAAATTAATAATTATATCTCATTTTTCTGAATCTTTATAAAAGGAAAAATTTCATTAAATATGTGTGTGTGTGTTTTGTGTTTATTAGTAAAATTATTTAAATATTAGTAGAATTGAAGCATGGTTCCAATTTTAATATAATACTGGTTATTCTCCAAAACAAACTATAATGGGCCATAACACGGACACTAAACGTGAATGACTAAACATAAACTGCAAAATAAAAATTTACAATGGTCGTATCACATTTTGTTTCAGTGCATAGTACCCTATAAATCAATGACCAATAAGAAAAGCATTAAACCGGTAGTAAACCGGTTATGGATTAACACTAGAACTACCGAGCATTTAATGCGATTGATATGTAATCCCTATAAAAATTGTAACAATAGATTATTTTCGGTTTCTTCGGACGTTCATTATAATATTCAAGTGATACTATTTATTTACGAAATCATTTCGAATATTCGATGCTTTAAACATATCAATAATTGCAAAACAAAAATAAACGAAACTAATCACTTCGATTGATACAGTAGTTCTAGTGTTAATAACAAATTATGGAATGTGAAAGGAATGTTACGACAAATGTAAAAATAATTCCTGAAATACTTTCAAAATTGATGTAGTATGGAAACTTGTGAAACTGGAGCACAAAGCGTCAATTAACGACGCAGTAAATACAGTTCTGACGATTGGTATTCGATGATAAGCTAGTCGACGGTAATTAATATCGTAATTGAGCGCACTGCCTCGACAAATGGATGTTGATTCAAACATCAACACCGAACGTCGATTGGCTTTCCCCGTTCTAGAAACATTTGCTCGAATATCTACGCCGATAACAGAACTACATAGAGATTCTAAATACATCGAACGTCTACGATCGGTTTCTATAACTTGAGAAAGGAATAACTTCTTAACATTAGCAGCATAAATTCTTTTACCTTTCGTAATATAAATTTCTAAATTATATGAGTATATAATGTTATATATTGAATATAAAGTATTGCACGTTAATATTAAATATTAATATTAAGATGAGTATTACTATAAAATTGTATGTTGAATTTTATATGTTAATATATTTGTATATGTTAATTATTATAGATATATAATAGAACAAAAATATTGTCAATGTATTATACATAAATAACATAGATAATAATAAGAAATCGAAATAATTCTGCAAAATTATGTTTTGTTTGTACCTGCCATCGATCATCAGTTGAGTCTTCAGCTTATTAATGTGGAAGATTACGTTATCAAATGAGAACACTTTCGTTTTGAACTATGATTAGTCAATACGTAGGAAGGTTGCAGTAAGTAACCATATAACGATTTTATACGTTAATTCGTGTAAATCGATTGGAATTAAACAGAAGATTGCTCACTCCATTAAAAGTTTAACTTCAGTCCCATAATGGTTCATTATCAAAAAAATTGATTATGTTTCTATAGTAATGCAATAATGTCAAATGTTCATCAAAATTCATTAAAAAATAATTCACTATCATTTACAGTAATACAATAATGCGAAATATTTATCAAAATTCATTATCTTTTTACAGTAATGCAATAATTTCAATTATTCTTCAGTAAAATTCATTATAAAAAGTTCATTATTCTTATCAAATAATGCAATAATCTCAATTATTCTTCATCAAAAATCATTTTAAAAAATTCATTATTTTCATCAAGTAATGCAATAATTTCAATTATTCTTCATCAAAATTCGTTATAAAAGATTCATTATTTCTTCCGATGATTTAAAAATTCCAGTACTCGATGCATTTAGATATTATTAAGAAACAATTTTGTGTCTCGACGTGTTTTTATGTCACTGTATCGTTCTGCAACCTAAATAGCCGTGGTGGAACCGCAATAAAACAGAAGAACCAGTTTCGATGCGCTGTTACGCAAATGTCAACACGTGGAACAATATTATCATGAACCGTGAACCTTATGAGACACGTTAGGCATTCCGCGTGGTCATTCTGGAAATCGATCGTTTAATTAGGTCGAATTACTACGCGCCAAATTCGTTGAGAAATCGTTGCCCTTCATCTCCCGGAATTAATTAGCTATTCGGTATCTGTTAATTCGCGGGTCCAATCCGAGGAGGAGCTATCTTACAATAGTAACGACATTCTAAGATACTAACTCTTCGCGAATGGACATTTTTAAAACTTTTAACAACTCTTCTCGTAGAAAACTGAAAATGTATTAAAGTCTTAACACTAAAATTATCGAGCAATCAGAGTGACTGAGTTCCAATTTTTCATAAAAATTGGAACGTTCCGTTTTTCGAGATTCGAAGGATCTCCTAGTCTTCTATCTGTACATATATACAAGTGTAATCGGAAATCTTTCGCAAAAACGGCTTCATAAATACTTGCATAATAAAACATCTGAAGTGTATCAATTTGACCTATCCGATAGTTTTAATGTTAATACTCAGCTACCACATGAAAGAAGAATTATAACTATGACCTTTTTCATTAACTTTCATTGAATTTAATGAATAAATTTGATTACAATTTGGGTTTCATTTTATTACATTAAATCAAGACGGGTATTTAATCCCTTGTCCTACGATTTCTTTTTGAATTGTTATCGATCTAACTACTTTGTTACTAATAATTTATTGAAAATAAAAGACAGTTCCACGGTTATTCTGTGTCAACGTGTGATTTAAGGTATAATCATTGATAACAGAGGAATACGTATTAGAAAAAAAGAAAACCACATGTCAATCTTTCGTTATTTGAATAATGAAATGATTTATTCACAGCTTTCGATTTCAGATATGAAGGCTCGAAATTACCATTACAGTGTTATTCGACTGCAAAAGGTTAAAACTTCTATAGAAGGTTATGTTTCAATAGAAACGATTTAATTAAAACTGTTATTGCTGTATTAAACTTACACAAAAACCCTCAAATAATCAAATCGACCGTTTTGCATTCTCTTATAGAAATGATAAAAGTGGATTTATCGTGATCTTGGTTCACTTATGTTCTCGTTTGTTTATTTGCCAAGTTAATTCATTTAATAATCCCTCACAAAATGCAGTCGCATCTTTTCTATAATTATAAAAAATAATCATTTACTTAGATCGCTGTCTTAAAGTATCCGTGTGACGGTGATTCGTGACATAAATAATTGATACCAATTTCCTTACAAAGACACAAAAACTGAATATTAATTTATTAATTGATTTAAAGATTATTTGAACGAAAACCCACTTTTCCTTTCTCAATATTCATTAAATGTATCTGAAAAGTACTATCGACAGAAATAAACAAAGAAACAGGTTTTGTTCTTTCGAGACATTTTTTTAAACCCGTTTCTTCAGATGTTTCCCTTTAGTGGGACAACCATAGTGACGATTTATGTGCACAATAAACAAGTGAAAGGAAACAGCTAATAGATTACGTAACACCTACATTGTTCATACAACAATAGTGAGCCTTCATGATGGAAAACGTTATCCAGGTAATTTCGTAGTCGCGGAGATCGATTGATAAATTATCTTAAAACAGTATTACCAATACATACTAACATTACTTGAAATATGATTGAAATCTAAAATCAGTGAAAACTCGAGTATTCTCGCATTTTTCGAATCTCGTATACGTTTAGTTGAACCAAAGTTTGTGAATCGAACATAATTAGGATACAATATAAAATAAAATAATTAAATTAAAATTAAATTAATTTCGGTGCATATTTACTATTTCAATGATAAATTACTGTTATACAATTTAAAATTCTGTATAATTGAAACAAATATTACATTTAAATAAATTCACAAAATATATTTACTTAAATATACACGAGTTGAATCTCCAAGAAATAATATTTTACCGTCACCAATTACCGAAGAGTAGCCATCATAATTGAAGTTTGAAACGTCAATATTATTCGCCGGACTAATTAACCGTAATGAAATAGTAATGAATCATAAATTAAACTATCGATGAAATAATATTCTTAAAAAGTCAAATTTATTATCCAGAAAAATCATTGAATTTTGGTCCGAATAGAAGTCTAAGTATGTCTTCTTGATATTTTATGCATAACCTTTAGCGCGTTTATCCGCGTATGATCAACGATCGCGGAAAAGTATTTTGTAACACGTGCATTGGCGATACCCACTCGCATTTCCAACTGTTCACGGACGAGCGTGCTGCACGGGTGTGTTAGTTGCATTCGCATGACTCAACCGCAACTGAATGAAGCGTTTCGTAAAAGAATACAACAATGAGCAAACTCTCATTAACTCCTTACCTGCATTTTCACATAAAATCTCGTCGAGAAGTGTAAGTTGAAAAAGACAGATTTTTCTCATTGCAGTACCAGCTGATTGTGATTTGCATTATGAGAATTAGAAAATGCATATTTTCGAAAAATTGTGCAATGTGACGAGATTTGTATGGCTTTGGTATATGTGTACACCGGACATAAACGTTATAAATAGAAACAATAGGTTCGTGTGTTAGAAACGTTTCAAATTTTGAACACAAGTAATTCGATATTTTTTAATAATTAGATAAGCCATGGATTTTTATACAAACTCAGAATCTTAGAGAGATTTTAATTCTTGTGTTTGAAGTTTCATCGTATTCGCAATGACATGTATGTACTGTTGAATATTATTAAAATTCTTATCTTTCATTGTATCTTAAAATCACTTATTCATGATTACAATAATACTAACATCTGTATTTATAAACAACCGTGTATTTATTTAAAATTAAAGATCTTCTGCTTTCAACATGTCATATATTCTAGATCGCAATAAATCACAATTAAACGAGTTTAAAGTCAATAAATTCTGTTCACAACACGACAAAGTAAATTAGCAACTTTCAAATGCATAATGTAGTGTCTTCTACTAACACTAGAACTACCGAGCAGTTCACATGGTTAATATGTGTTTCTCATAAAAATAATAAGTGTACATTTGTTTTCATTTCTGCTGATATTCATTACATTAGGTAAGTGAAACTATTAACTTTCAAAATAGTTTCAAATATTTAACATATTTATAATATCAGTGATTGTAAAATAAGAAATTTAAAACCAGTCAAAATGAGTGGTATGATATCTAGTATTGATCTGTTGCAATTAATCAACAAGTTACATTGCTTGGAGCAGTCAGAATATACGACGAATACGGGTAAGAAAATGAACTCACTTCTTGAACCCAAGCTTGTTGCTTAATTGGCGCATCCGGTGCAATGGCAACTCTGCCGGCAGTTTTTTGTTTGTACTCATGAAGAATTGGGATTTTCGAATTCTTGTCGCCCGATGACAGGACTACCTCGCGTTCGATCTGTAAAGAAAGAAATTGGCATTTAAATTTCTTCACCAACGTGTATGTTTTTCCCTGACATTTACAATGTTCAACGCGTGAGATTCGATTTAAAATATGTTTCTTTTGAAATACAATTGAAAAACTGGATTGTTCATTGTAAATGAGAATGGTCTTCTGAAACACTTAACACTGAAACTACTGAACAATCAGAGTGACTTGTTCCCTGCTTCTCATAAAAATTAAAACATGTTTCTTGATATTCGAAGGGTTTCCTAATTTTGTATCTGTGCAAATACACGACTTCAACTGACCATCTTTCGCAAGAACGCCCTCATGATTTAAATACCTGCAAAAATAAATATTCTGTGGTCAATTTGACCCGTCCGGTAGCTTGAGTGTTAATACATACTAATAAATAACGCGGAAAAAATAGTGATTCGCGGGTATAAGTATAAACACAGCCCTCAACAGGTTCGCACATAAAGATAGACTTTCTCTCATTAACAATAAAACCCTGTGGAAAACAAAACAAGATTAATCAGTAACTTTATTGCGGGCTTCATTTCATTATCCATTGTCCACCAACAAAGGAATTGATGGTCGATCAAAAAGTCACTCTCGAATTGATTCCATCGAGTCGCCCCGAGGAGCACAATCGAGCGCGGTAAATAATTGCGTAAGTATAACGAAAGGGGGAGAGAAAGAATAAAAAAGAACGAAACGGACGAACGTCGCAGGAAATATACGGAGAGAACCTGGAATAACGTTGGCGTTGGTAAGTACGAGCTTAAAAGACTACGTTCGGAGACGTCGTCAACGGGCGCTTCTCATCATAAACGTCCCCCGTCGGTTAAAGTCTTGCGATATCCATTTCGATTTTTCCAAACAACATCGAGAACAGGATCTGGAAGTTCGCTAGGAGAACTGGCGAACAAGTGGTTCGCCGGCTCTTCGCGTGCATATAATAATGCATCTAAAAAGAGGTGTCACTGAACTAAACTCGCCTTGAGATCGTATCGCGGTCAGAAGAAAGCAAGCGTGATAAAACGAGCTGCGGCCAGTGGAAAATGAGGTACCAAGGCCTAATCGTTGCTGCCACGTTTATGAATAATTCTATGTACGCTTCCGTGCGATTTTCTATATTATTGCCGGCGACAAGGAAGGAAAAGAACGCGCGAGAACATTTTCGCGGGCAAACGGCTAGGTTCGTTGCCCGTGAAACGGGTGCACCGTTACGTGTTGTCGGTATATTGTGTTTTAAAATGCTCCTTTATTATGCGCCAGGTTTCGAATGCGATTAACCCCTTACCCTATGATTTGCTTCTGAACTTCGAACGATACGACTGCTTTCTCATTAAGAATTTATTGGAAAAAGAAGAAAAAATGTAGGCATATTCCATATCTACGTTCGATATTAACGCTAAAATCAGTAGACGCGCAGTGCGGCCTTCTGTGGACAAAACCCTAAAATTCGACTGTTCTGATAATGAAAATTGAAGGTTACCAATGGGTTGCTAAGTAGTTTCTGATATAGAAAATGACTTGTACTTCGGAGAATAAACATTTTGTGTAAATAAGTGCCGTTTCTCTATTCATAGAACGTTGTCATTTAAAATATCTAAAATATCCATTGTCATTTAAAAAACTTCATAATATGCATATAATGTAAAAGAAATATAACTACCATATACTTAGCTATATACCTTACAACTTTTGTCTGTAGCATTTTTCTTTATTATTTATACTTTCTAAGTTATTGAATTTTGTCCAGTAAACAGGCGCTTGACCGCATTGTGAGACTGGTCAAATTGGGCGATTTTAGAACGTTTAGTTTGCGAGTATTTAAATGATGACAAGGCTTCTGCAAAAAATTGTAAAATAAATTTGTATGTTTGTACAGTTACAACAATAAGGGACCCAGCAAATCTCGGGAAGTGTATTGTTCTAGTTTGTATATGTACTTAGAAATAAGTCACTACAATTGCTCGGTGGTTTTAGCGTTAAGTATAACGATTGATTACAGAAGAATAATATTTACTTTGAATACGAATGAATCGAGTGATACTTATGTTTGTTAAATCATGTTGAACATCTTTGCCACAAGTCTGACACGTTGTTACAAGGCAAAGAGTTAAGGTAAAGCCAGTAATTGACCTGGTTTCGGTAGTGAACCATTTTCAAGGAAACGTGCAGAATAAAGTTTTCAATCAATTAACTGCGTTTGACGAGTACACACTTCAGTTTAATTTCCCTTCACAAATAAAATTATTAATTTGTATTACTTAGAACTAGCAATTTGTATTACGCACGGAATCACTCTATTTACTCTTTTTAGAACAAATCTTTCGCAGTACAGGTCGGTGGCCAATTCTAAAAACTTGAAATACACTGAGAAACATTAAATCCGGTTTCTAGATCAGATGGGAGCGTTGGTTTATTGCTAAAGAATAAAGGTCTTCCGTAACATAAATTTCTGTCATACAGGACCGCGGGATAACGTGATATCATGATTAGGGGTTAAGATTACATTCTATCTATACCAATAACTCAGAATAAGGTTAATAATGTCCAGAAGAGCACTTAAAAATATAAATCCTTCGATATCTTCAAATCTTCCAATTTTTCAAATTAAAATTAGCAATTCCCTGTGAACGAAAAATTCAATTGTTCAATTTAAATTTATAAAACGATGTTTTCGTGGTGCAGTGTAATGCGAGTGATAAATCACGCGTGCCTAGTTTTCCGGGTCTCCAAAGTATATAATTAACACTGATTTACATCGAGCACGATTCAAAGAAATTTATTAATTTGGAGATCCCAGCGAAGTAATCAAACGTTAATTAACGCATTCTGAGGATCCGATTCGACGGCAGTTAACAAATACATAGATTTTAGTCTTATTAAGCGTTACGGCTTCCTGTTACACGTTCACGTGGTCTTTGAAGATTCCGCCGGTTTGAGTGCCTATAGAATGAAAACTATCAAAATGATATGCGTAAGCGTTGTACATGGATCTGTTATAAAGTTTATACATTTATACATATTATAAAATGGATATCCAGAAAAATGTATTGCAGTTTTTGTTTTATCTTAGTCGAAGGAATTTTGAGCCCAATTATATAATATTTCGTTAAAACGAAAGATTCCACGGACGTTTGCAATTTATTCTCTGTCTTGAAAATCGTAAGATTTATTAGTATTCGCTTAGAAAATGCTTATGAATAATTGAAGAACTTAGAAAAGCAATAGTAACATTCAGAATTATATTCTATTTGTTATGTTGGCAATAATTGTGACATTTTCGTGGTACAGTGTCTTCTTTCAAATATGATGTTACGGAAATATCGGATTAAAATGCACAGACACTGGAAAATTAGATCGAATATGGATTATAGATATGTCCATCCTTATATAATTACACTTTCTTAATTGCAATATTTGAACGTTATATCATTTTATCGAGGTGTTATTTATTTTATAATGATAAACTATTAACGGTATATTATTTGTTCTACTGGCATCTACAGTAGAACCTCGATTAACCGGTCTAACTAGAAAGAAAACAAGTCAGATAAGTTACGGTGCAATAAGTAATTGAGTAGAATCGCCGAAGAAGAAATTATCGCCAGCAAATTTAAATCATCACTAGCTTTTATTTGTGTAGACGCTCGCAAGTGTTAGTTATGAGAAAGTAACACGAGCGTTCTGGACATCATAAGCGAAACGAGTATGGAAACTTGTGAAGAGACCAGTTCAATCATTCTAAATATATATGGAAAATATTTAAAACGTGTTCTTAGTAAAAGGTTTTTCTTTATGCATTATCGAATACATTCATTGCAACGCTCTTGAATAAAGTAAATAAAGTAAATGAAGTATATGTAATTTTCATACTAAACTGATTTATATTCGATTTATTTAGACTTTTATTAAGGCTTTTAATTAGCCTTTAGAGATTAACAATACGAAAAACATGTCTATTTAGACGCAGTACTTACGAGTTGTAAGTTCTACAAGTTACGTTATCTTAAAATATATTATTAAAATTCCCAATAAACATATTATCTCCTTAAAACATTATAAATTATTTCTTCATTCGTCCATATACATGAAACACATTTATATAATTCCATTTATGTACTTAATACACTCTATATATGTACATACATACTTATTCCAAGAGCACGAATTAAACATTCGAATTCGAATAAATTAAATGAAAATGAAATAATAATATCAAGAAGCTACATATTTATACATTCACATTTTTCTAGAAACTCACATCTGGATCGTCGCTATTAACTTCAGAATCACTATAAGGTAAAAAGAGAATGAACCCATAAAGTCTTAATCATACTATGAAATAACCGTTAACAACCTTTAAAACAAAGCTTAACCGAGCTCACGTTACAGCGATGGGATTATAAAATTGAAGTGCCAATGATAGAAAGTGAAACGACAACGCGGAACATACGAGATTAAAATTCGACGAATGTGATTCGTGGTACAGCAAATTACTGTAATTAACAGTATCGCAATAGACGATTGCATTTAATTACCTCCGAGATAATAACCTTTAACAGACAATAACAAGAGAAACCCATTGACAACTGTTTCCAAGATTTCACAAAAGATTCGGTAATTCGCAAGCGGTTGAGTGTGCTGGATACGTAATATCAGCGTAGACAGAATCGCTGCTGAGGTGCCGAGGCAAGACAAAAGTCTGCAACTCTGGGGACAGTGAAGTTGTGTAGGACGCCATCACAAGTGTTCCGATTTGTTCTCGCCTCTAAGAGACCGATACACAAGGAAAAGTAATGTATCTAAACGGCTATCGCAACCCCCTTCCCGACTTCCGGTAAACGGTACGCAAGTATGATGCCTCCTTTGTCTCTCCAGAGGATCTCTGAGAATTTTCCCAAGAACGTAACGTACTACACGTACAACGAACTGTTACTGAAGACACCGTCGAAGACCAACTTCTAACCGAGACACACAGTTGATGTAAGTTTGCATTGGTAATCTAAATGTGGTTGAGATGTTCAATATCGCAGAAGGCACATTTATTTTGAAACAGTAATATTATGGCAATACGTGAAATTCGTAGGTTAAGTGTGTTTAATTATGTTCAATATTTAAGAATTTAGGAATGGTACATTTGTCTTGAGTTAATAAAATTGAACTGCTACTGTATTTTTAATGTAAGTGTGTTTAATTTATTTAATTTATTTAAGAATTTGGAGAGGGCACATTTGTTTTGAAACAATAATATTATGGCAATATGTGTGTTCGTAGGTTAAATGTGTTTAATTATGTTCGATATTTAAGAATTTAGAAAAATAATAACCTTATGTATTTAATACTCACAACATTTAAAAATTTGGAACAATGTTTGTCACGAACTCTTTGTTCATACGTTATAGTGAATTAATTACGAAATAGACACATTACTAATAATCGAGTAATTAATGCGACGTTAACTAACGATTAAAAGAAATGAAAATAAAAACTAAGATCTTTGTAAGTATATAAAAAGAGAAACAAATACTATATGAGTATAAAATAAATACACAATTTCACTCGTAATAGACGGTGTTACACCAAGAACAGAATTTTACTTTTAAGTTGAAATTATGGATTTTTAACTACGTAACAGTGTCGCGCAATTTGAATGCTCAGTATGAAAGGACCGTTTGCAAGAAACGTGAACAAGGCTAGAAACCAAAGTGAAAAACAATACTATCATCTCGGTAAAGTGAACGCGAGAGTTTCACGCGCATGGGAACACCTGAATCACGATTACACAAGAAAATTACACAAAACACCGCCTACCCACTGAGAAAATACCAAAATAGCACAAAGTTGAAATCTTGTATCTAAAATTAATATCATTGCGAATCTAATAGATAGGTAACACATGAATATTTTCTTTTATATGAACTTCTGATGTATCTTTGAAATGTTACATGTGTTTCCGCTTTCCATGCATTGAGATACTATTATGTTTTTCTAGGAACAAAACAACGAAACGTACAATAAACACTCGTAAATCTAATTAACTATTGTTGAGCCAGAACAGACATTGAAAAATATTGGAAGTGTATCGAACAAAGAGACGTGGATATTTCTTAACAAGAAAATGTTTTTTAAAAGCATTCAGATTTTAGACATATTTCGCGTGAACTATTTTGGACACTTAACACGTTTAATGCGTGGTCGATATATCCATCGAGCTGAAAGTGCTCTTACGTGGTGGAGCCCGATATACGACATACCTATACACATGTTTTGAGAGGTCTATGACCGTGTGTGGTGATCAATTTTCATAAATAGAGAATTTCAAATAATGATGTGCATAGTTATAATATATGCAGAATTATATGTATATTCACAAATGTATTCAGAGGTAAGGCATTTATAATAGAATTGGATATCTGAAACATGTGCTATCCGATTTCAATGAAATGTACACACCTTATGCTCACATGTACTCTAATCATCATACACACGGAAATTTCAAATTATTTACTACCTGGTGGCTATTATATTCAAATTTGTATACATTTCATATAATGGGAATATTGTACTCACTGGATAGTAGACATTTTGAAATTTCTGTGTGTATGATGATTACAGTATATGTGAGAATAATGTGTATACATTTCATTGAAATCGAATAACTCAAGTTACAACTATAAATATAAATAAATATAAAAATATACGTATTTCATTTTGAACATTTTTTATGTGATAAACGCTCGACAAGTAAATTCAGATGGCACGGTTGAATAACTGAATATATATTTGAAATGTTTTTATCAATCCTGAGATCAAAATTGTAAAAATCTTTCCGCACTGAACCTATTAAACAAACTATTGTACATATCATATTATACGTTCCAACACGCGTATCGACAATTGTAAAGTAATGAAATAAAACATTGTTTTATAATTAATAAATTGTTAATAATATCACTACACATTATAGTAAGTGGAATGAACTAGGATAATAGTTAATATATATACACATTAATACAGGTACCACAGTTAATTATATATAGCAATACTATAGTTAATTATAGTTGATTATTAAATAATAAATTCATAACAAAACGAGACTTATATAAAATTATCGTTTTCTGTCTATAAAGGGCAAAATAATACCACGGACAATAAATGGCACGTATCGTACAATTCAGATCGTGTAAAAAGTGCGTGAACAACATGGATGACAGTGTAATAGAAATTATGCAGGTTGAAAAAGATAATTCTGTCTATATTGTACTCTTCCATTTGCTTGAAATTATCCCCCTTTATCTCTGCAAAGTAGTTAACCGATCAGTTCTCTGCTCTTGTATCGTTTCGCAGGTTCCCCAGAGTTGCGTGACGCTAATGAAGTAACATTGTAGTCGCATATGCAATTGATTTTCCTTGGAATGGTATGAAAAGTACTTCCATACTCCATCCACCATGGATAAATCAGCCGGTGTTAATATTTTCTTATTAAACCGTGAGAAAATCCTGTATCTCATTTAAATAAAACAATTGAATCTGTTTATTATACATCTCGCATCGACAATTATCGCAAAACTGTAATTAAGTTACAAATTACCTTTAAAGCATTATGCAAATCCAGAATATCCTACGTGTACTCTGTTAATTATAATTTCAGATGAATTGATATTACATTAATTATTAACATGTACGTTGGCAACCGTAGAAATGCTACGTTCAATGTAATCTCTATTATTCTCATCGACTGTCAATAAACGTTAACGAAATAGCACGGTACAAAATTAAAAATTTCTGTTCCACTTTTGCGTTTAGAGTTCTTACGGTATAACACTATTTCCTTATGCATTGTTGTAGAAAAATAAACTGTATCTAACGCTAGAACCACCGAATGTTCATTTTGATTAATACACTATGTAATTCTTATGAAAATTGTAACAATAAATTTCGGTTTCTTCATATATTTATTATAGCAATCAAGTGAAACTATTTATTTCTAAAATCATTTCATTTTTAACCCTTTGACCTACAATATCGTGTCAGACTGGTGACGAAAATTTTAAACTAAATTTGACAAATCTGAGTGTCATTTACTTCCTTAAAATATAAATTGAATGTTACTTTTCTATTATCAATAGTTAACCTTTAGAGTAAACGTAGACATAAAATAAACATCAAAATTGTTTCTTTTTCTAATAAATTATTAACGACGAAGTAGTCGTGTCGATCATGATTAAAGAATAGATCATAGGGCAAAGGGTAAAATTTTTTATTTATTTAACGTTTTTAAGATACGAATAATTACGAGATAAGAAAAGTGAAGTAATACTGCAATAACGAATTCTCTTTTTTACAGAAATACCTAAACAGAAATTGTTATTGAAATTTTTATCCGATAAAGGGAGTACTAGAAGCGTCGAAGTACTCGAACTTTTATCCTACGTTATTCTTTAGAACTTCGGTGAACGAATCAAAAAAAGGATTTTTAATTATAAGTTTTAAAACTTTACGATCGCCCGGGAAAATAACCGTGGAGTTGTACTCGTAGACTCTCTCGATCTTCTGAACCGCAATATAGTTGATGCGTGAAATTAATGAACGAGCTGATCTGATTCTCATTAACCTTACAGACGAAGAATGAACATTCGTCTCTAAGCAAGTCATTCTAGAATCATGTGTTCTCAGCGCCGTTTAATTTATGACGGGAACTTGCAACGATCTTTCACATACACAGTTGCTCACTATTCAAAATAAAAACCGTTTGTGCGTGGAACCGGGGATACACGCATTTGTTCGGAATGATCGGAAAGAACGTCTATAGACTGGTTAGAAGTAGAATAGAATATCAATACGGTGCGAACTAATTATTATGATCACGGATAATGTTATGTTCAGATTTGAGAATAGTATAAGAATACTGCAAGAATAATAGAAGTACAGTGTGAGAAAAGTGTGAGAAAAGTGTAAGAATAGTACAAGAATAGTATAAAAATGGTATAAAAATAGTATAAGAATAATATAACAATAATTGTATAAAAATAATATAAAAACAGTACAAGAAAATTATTATTAGACTATGTATTCACGCTTTTTCAATAATGTTTCAAATTTTTAGACGAACTGAACGAGAAGTGTAGGAAGATTACGAAAGAAACTTGAAAACGTTTAAAAGCAAAACTTTGAACGAAAATGTTTATATTGTGACAGTAATAATATTTGAAACAATTAACTCTTTCACACAATAAGAATCTGTGTTTATTTTTTTGTTATATTGATCTTTGTTCTTATAAAAGGAAGACATCTTTAGAAATTTTTTATACGATAATGTGTGCCAGAAATAAAAATTCGTTGTAGATACGTGCTTTTCAGTAGACTAAAGTGTTACTCTTTAATTTCATAGTATTATCTATTCCCATGGATCTTAGCACTTTCTTACTATCGATTACATTAAATTACTATTATAAACAAGTGACACGATCACACTGTTAACGTTTATAAGATTTTCAGTGAACTATTTATAATTAATAACCGTTCGACAATTACTATAACGGCTACGAAAATTGCATTAATTTACAACAGTATAAACAATAGTAAGTAATAATAAAAAAATATTGACATTTTAAATTTAATTTTCAATGAAGATTTGATTTGCATGCGCAAATACAATTTATTACGAGATAAGAAAAGAAAATTTAAATTCCATATTCAAAAGTACATTGTTTTCACTTGAAGAATTACTTTTTACACGCGTGTAGCTACTATTACTCTCAAACATTGAATATTTCCATAATATTGATTTTATATTCAATTCCACATGCATTTAACAGTTATAATTTAGTAAGAAGGAATTAAGAGATATTTAATTTTAATTTCAATATAATGAAGAACAGTCTGAGGTAACTGAATAATCTTTACAACACGCACCGTTAATTAAATACAGGTATGGAATGCAGAACATTGTATTGTTCTTAGTAGAGAGTAAATATTCTTCGAAATTCTACAACAATGTACACATGGAAGCTGTTCGATTCTTCTGATCAATTGTTCCGTGGAATCTGTTCTGCGCTCTTCACATCGCATAGTTCTTCATCCGTTAACGGAAACGGCCGCAGAACAAGTTGTTAATTCTCAGAATTGCGACGCAAAAACCGTGATCCAGCAAAATTAGTACTCTCGTTACATATATCGTACCTCGGATCTATAGTACAAGCTTCAGGAATATATAAACAAGAGATTTTTAACAGGTCCATGACATTCGAAAAACATTTCGTTATTATAATTAAGTATGAATATTACTATCCTTTTGAAATATTGTGAAATCCGGTTGTAGTAATATTTAATAAAATTTAATACTGCAAGTAATATTAATTAATTTAATTATTTAATATAATATTCATTCCCACATCAATTGGATACTTTTGAAAATGGTAAGACAAAAATTATTAATAACGAAGTTAATTCAAGGTTGGATTATTAGATTCTTTCGTACACAAAAATATCGTTTTATTTTAATTATTTAAGATAATACTAATTTTCGAATAGATTGGATATTTCTGAAAATGGTGAGGCCAAAAATTATTAATGAACGAAATTAATGCAAGGTCAAATTATTGGGTTCAAGGGTTCTTTTGTACGCGAAAATGCCAACAACATTTAATTTTCATTTAAACTTAAGCTGTATTCTATATATTGCCAAAAGTAAATTGAATATTCTGAAATAACCGAATTTGAGAAATCGTCGGACGCGCATGTCGTCGAATAAAGATCGACTATCCTGTCTGTCGCTTGCTCACTGTTTCTACTTGTAAACGAATGCACGTGTATAATCGATTTACTTAAAAACGAAGTTATGTGTGAAGAAATTTTATTTTACTGTTTTAATTATGTAAATGGGATAATAACGGACTATTATTTATTAGAAATCTAAAATATATCATCTATATCTTATTAGAAGACGATAATTATAATTGAACCTCTGTAAGATACAGATATTTCTTCTCATCACGTTTTCGAATGAAAGAGATTTAACAAATGACAGTTCGACTTATAATTACAGTAGAAATCGGCGTTCTAAATTGCACAGAATAAAGTACATACCAACTGTGAGGCAAAGAATTCGAGTTGTAGAGTTTTTGTATTTTGATCTGTAGAGATTTTGTATTTTGACTTGTAGAGTTTTTGTATTTTGAGTTATAAAAATTTTGTATTTCGAGATGCACAACCGTTGTATTTTGAATTCTAGAGTTTTTATACCTATTTTGCAGAGATTCTGTATTTCGAGTTGCAAAGATTCTACATTTTGAGTGGCAGAGACATTCACAACGGAGTAGAAGGTAAAGAAGAAACGGTACGAGTTACAAAAGTTTCCGAGTTACCGGGGCTCGACTGTGTTTCTGATGAAAAACTTTCAAGTGAAGAAGTTTGAAAAATTGGCATTTGCGTAAAAAACCGCAGTTCGGCGATAACAGAGCTGAGGGGTGGTGACGCCCTAGACCAGGGCCATCCAACTCGCAGTATCTCGAGCAAGAGCAGCCTTCATGGCTGGCGAGCGAGGCCGAGAGCGACGCCACGAGCCAGTCGTAAAAGGTAGTGGGGATAGGGACCGGTGTTCCCGTATTCATAGATTCCCACACCACGGGACTATTGCTCTTCGACGCGCCACTCACTTTACCCTTCGCTTACCGGGAACGGCAGGCACCCAGCGAGCAACTCGTCCGACGGCTCGCGAGTCGTCAGCCCTAGATGTTGAATATCGACTTATCGAACAACTAGTCCAGAAGGGCTCTCCCCGATAATCACCTTGATTGTTTTTTTTTTCAATTGCTACACATGCGGACGAACTACCACTGCTACGGACGAGATATTTTTCGATACAGTCCGTTACAATTTTCCTGCGTCCAGTGAACGGTACATGGAAAGTACCATTTTCGATTTCTCCTTTTTTATTGTTTCTATTGAATATTGTTAATGTAGCAATATTTCACATAGTTAATACAGTAATATTTAATATAGTTAATGTAGCAATATTTAATATAGTAATATTTAACACAGTTAATACAGTAATATTTAGTATAGTTAATGTAATAATATTTTATGCAATTAACAAAGTAATATTTAATACAGTTTTTATGAAATATAATAATAGTTTAAATTTTAGTTTTGTATTTCATAGAACTAAATTTCTATAACAAGTTATCAAATAAATTTATTAATTTCTGGATGTACTGTAAAGAATATTGCAAAAAATATGAATGAAAGCAGTGTCGTGATTTTTAGATATTACCAACTATATAATTATTTTCAATATCTCGGTAACTTTAGTGTTAACATAGTATACTTGGATACTTAAGCCCGTTGTTTATTAACTGTTGTTATTATGTAGTTGAAAGTAGAATAATTTATATTTAGATATGGTAACGTATGTTTGTGTAACATAGAGTAATTGTAAATTGAAAGTTTTATCTGTAAATGGTAAATTGGAAATCGTCAGTCATTAGAAATTTCAGGTAGCTAATTGTGGATAATAGCTAGACGCATAAGAAATTTAATTAGCAATAATTTACTGTAATCTAATTGTATACCGTATTTTACTACTTTTGTTGGCCATTTTTACAATTCTACTACGACTTTTTTGATTTCTGCTATAACGAATTGCCAACACAAATCCTTCGAAATTAATTTGTCCACTTTAATACTTTTGTTATAATAATAATGACTTCATATTCAAAATTATGTAAAGCATTTTAATAATCCAGAGAACAAAGGATATCCAAATATTCAGCTTAAAGAACTTGTATATTTCCGGAGTTTCTATAGTTTCTTATTAACCCATAAGAATTTTACTGACACATGAATATGCCATTTCCAAACGATTTCTAATTTTTGTTACAATGTGGTATGAAAATTTACTACATTTTATTTGTATATTAAACTGGGGACTATAATAAGTATCTTATCATTTTTTTTTAATTTAACAACACACACCAACGAAAAGTCAAGACTAATCATGTTAATTTTGAAGGTCGAAAAAACCTTCAATCATTAACACTAAACGTACTCATACTCTTTTTACCGTAACTGATCAAATAATTGGCTACAAAGTACAGGTAAAGAAGTTAGACAATTTCTTTTATTGGAAACAAAAGTGAAAGTAAAGAAAAAAATTGAAAAATTGATTAACCAGGCAATATAAGAGTTTATATATAACGTGAAGTGAAGGAAAAGAAACGTTCGGTACGGTTAGTATTCATGAAAAATTTCATCTGTTAAAATTACTTCGGAGTTATACTATTTTATACATTTTGCGTATTCTTTAGATTAAAGCTACACCTCTATCAACGAAGTATTATACGTTCTATAATGATTATTTAATTTTCCATTTAAAGGGAAATTTTGAAAATCATTGTATAACTATTGCACCACTTTTCCCCACTATTTATTCTATGGAGTTAATCGATTTGCAAGTGGACCATTCACGTATCAATCGTATTAAATGCTTTATGGTAATTCTAGTATTAATCAGTAAACTACGTTTGACGAGTATACAAGTCATCTTAACATTAAAACTACCAGACTAGTCAAAATGACCCAATCCTGATTCCCTCATTTCGCAATTACTAAAAAAGTAACAAACGTTTCTCTAAGAAATTATTAAAAATATTGATTTAGCAATGCGCAAGCTGAATTATAAATCAATTAAAATCTCAATAAATACACTCTTGAAACTTCTATAGAGAAATTTCAAAAAGCCAATTCAACTGCTCGGTAGTTATAGCGTTAAACCTTGAAATGATACTAATTCTTTCAACGATGAATTATTTATGTTTTCAGATAAATATGTAACTCTTCTTTGTCTCGCTTTGGTTTCTCATTAAAATATACCCTGCGTCCGACGAATACACACTTCATTTCTTGATTTTATTTCACATGAAACGAGAGATTTTTCAAACCAAATTCCACAGTTAACAGGTTAAATCGTGTTCACAGCTCGATGGGAGCAAGCACTCTCACGATTCAGTGTCAGCGAACCGCGCGAATCGCAGGAATGCCCGCGCCCGAACAGAAATATTACTAATGAAATCTGCAATTAAGCATTTCAACGAGAGAAACGCGCAATTAAAGGAAATCATGCGAGCAAAGAAGCCAGAAGAAGACTAGAAAGTCGTAGCAAACCATACCGAATAAAGGCGTTACGCCTTGACTTCTAACCATTGCGTGGTTTTTTCGTCGACCTCAGCCGAGTCCAGTCAGACTGTTCGTGGTGCATCAAAGTCCGCGGGCTGGCATCGCCATATTCAGTCTGTTACACCTCGGAACCAGCCACGTTATCGGCGGCAATAAAATTCAACGGCACGCCTATGCGGCGTCTATAACAAAAGTCTCGAGCCCGCGGTGGCTCTTGCACTCTCTACCGTAAGAACGCATTGTCGTAATCTGTTGCATAAAAATTGATAACCAATAAGGGAGTGATTGTGATAACGTAAACGCGTACAGGATGTTCCAGGATGTTTCTGGTTTAATTTTGTCGGCGTACAATATAGGTGAAATTAAGATAGGTAGATACGTTGTTCCAGGATTTTTTGGTTTAATATTGTCAGAGTTCGTTGTAGGTAAAATTAATGAAAAAAATGTCATGTAAATATGTATCACTGGAAATATTATTATAACGGATGGAATGGATATATAGGTTGTTTCAGAATTGTTTGATTTATCGTTGTCAGATTCTACTATAGGTCAAACTAATGAAAATATGTCATGCAAACACGTGTCGTTGGAAATAATATAAAATTATGCCAGGAAGAATTTATGCATGAAATGAATACTAATGTGCCTTCGTTATTGTGATATATTGTATGATTAGAGCAATAGTAGCAGCTTTGAGGAGCAATTAAAAAACATTGCACTACATCTAGAACTAGAACTTTGTTTAAAAAATAAACAGGTTAGATGTAAATATTATTCATCTATGCACAACATACTTTGTACAACAATGAATTATTTATTTTCTCAAATGAACATGTAACTTTTCTTCATTTTGCTTTAGTTCGTTTAATCCTATTATAAATAAAATATAATTGTAAACGCTTATAAAAATTGTAACAAACAATTTTTTATGATTTTTTTATACATTTGTTATAGTATCCAAGTGAAACTATTTATTTTTTAAACCGTTTCAAATATTGAACGTTTTTAAGATATCATTAATTGCTAAACTGAGCAAAACTGAGAAAACTGAAACTAATGTTTCAGCTGTTTTATAATAAGGTTTATATTATGTTTTATATTAAACTAATGAATCATGCAGGTTCTATTCTGATCTATTAATTTCCTCTACCTCGCCAGAAGCCTAACAATATCATCTTTCCAAAATTTCCACCAGGCTAAACCTTCCAAGCAAAGCACGAAACATTCCACTAATTCAACAAAATACAATACATTCAATCAATAATACGATCTCCATTATTACGTATAATATGCTCAATATCTAATATTTAAGTGTACACCACAAGATAAAAGTAGTCTCTCAAGAACAATGACAATTTAATTATGGTAAAACTTTTTTATAATCAACTCAATGTAGCACATTTTCCTCTCAAAAATAGAATTTAAAAAAAATTGTTTCAAATGAAAAAATTAAAATAAAATTTTTGCTTAAAATTCACATTCTAATAATAATATCATGAAATATTCCGCTAAAATTACAGGAAGCATAAGGCGTGTTTTATCTATTTCGATTTACAGAAGGAATAAGTCTTAATAAAGCACCAGAGGGCAATAAAAAAAACTAATGAATTCCATCCATATCAAATTCTTCTTCACAAATATATATTGATGTTTACGGAGATATAGCCGGTACGTTCTTGTGAGACAGACTGTATGTAGCGAGGCTACCCTGGTTGCACACGTGTACACGCTTTCCGCGCACGTTGAATTAATGCATACGCTTGCATCGTTAATTAACACACCGCCGCTGCCCGTAACGCGATCGCGAAGCGTTGATCCATCCGCATTATTCTTACCAGATCCTTGTTGTTCTAGCACCCTCCGTTTTCCTTATGAAAAATTTATTCCACTTTCGAACGCGATAAAGGCGCGTGTGCGCGGCGAACATTGCAACATACAGTCTTCGACAAAATTCACGTGAACTCTGGAAATCGGTGATTCCACGTTTCGGAATGCCACTTTCGTTACGATGCACGCTAAATACCGTACGTGATTATACGAACGTTTGAGTCGGTCACGGGAAATCGAAACTAGGATAGCGGTAATGTTTATTAATAATGATACCAATCTGTTTAATGTAGTACATAAAATAAGTTGTTATAATTCTTTTTGTTAATCTTTACCTTTTATCTTTTCGTTGTTTTATAATTTTGTGGAGTAGACTGATGTTGATACACTATTTATGGAAAACTATTAATTACACCGGTCAACACGATTTTTGTTACAGAAAGTTCAGTGGGTGATCTTAATAGTGTTTCTCGAGCTGAATTCAAATATGCAATCCGTTTTTCGTTGTCACCACAGTTTTTGAGGGCTTATTCTAATATTTAAATATAAACATCCAGAATAATAATGAAAGAAGAAGATTTATATTGTCATGCTAAAACTGTTAAAATTTAATAAATATTTAATATATTTATTTATAATAAATAATTACTTAACAGTAGCTATTTCTAATGGAACGTACTCCTCCATTTTTAAAACATTGGAAGCAATGGGAACAGTAACTGGATCGATTGCTTCAAGTTTTTCTGTCGAACGCCAAGAGAATTATGAGTACCAAGAGAAAATACGAACAAACGACAATGGAAGCTGAAGAATTTCCTCGAGAGAAGCTAATACGCTTCGAAATGCTCTCCACGAGAAACCTGAATTAGGTTATAGCACTAGAATAAAGCTTGCTGATTGCCAGTAAACACCATATTTTGTATTTTATACGGCATAAAACTGAATGTAAAGTTTTAAACGCGTTGTTTTCAAAGCAATACTTTTTATGATCAGTTAACTCGATATTTAAAAAACCAACCGTCCAATTCACTTGAAACTTTGAAAATAAATTCAGTTTATATTCTGTTATCGTTTCAGCTATAACTATGTAAATATCAACATTGATATTTTCAGGTAAAAATTGGACATTTTGTTTGCATATAATTAAATACTTTTCCACCATTCGTCAGCATTGTCTATTTTTCAGTAATACATTACCATTTTAATTTTAATTGAATTACATTCACATATATGTACAACACTTTAACCGATATGCTTCGATAAATATAATGTACCACCGAAACAAATTTACATTTTTATTTCAAAATGTCATATGTTCTTAAAATACTTATTAACTCTTTTCACTCGAAAGGTGACCCTCAATCGCTATTTGATTCAGCACAGCAAAATTATAAAATTTAAAATTCAATATTAAATTTAGTATAACGTATCAACGCGTTAAATATGGAAATAAAATATTTCTGTCAAAGAATGATAAGTACTTATAACGAAAAATATTATCAAATGCAAAGGTTTAATAAAATTGCAAAATTTGGATTTTATATATTTTAGTTTTCTCTGAGAAAATTCTCGAAGATCATTTTAGTTTCTCGATATTGTATTACGAAACCCTTCAAATTTGATTTCTTTATATAGGATGGGCACAAAGAAATTCAATATTTTTTGTTTCAACAGGAAGTTTTATTATTTTATGTAATTTTTTAAGAATCAATCGAAAAAGCGAATTTGTAAAAACGGATCACTTGATGAGAAACTGTCCCAAAATAAAAAAGGAATTATACTTCGAATTAGTATTAAAACATTCATACGAAATAATAATGTTTCATGCTAAGGCTAAAAATAATGGATTTCTTTACAGTCCCCCTAATATAATACAAACCCATCATACACTTAAACTGTATTATTAAAAACATATAAGTCTAGGGCAGTTTTATCGATATTCGGATTTTCAATACGTATTTTACAGCTTCTCGGTCTCTATGCCAACTCCAAACCATAATTCAGTAAGGAAGAATCGCAAATTCTTCCTCCTTGCGTCTCAATAGCAATGAACGTATCATAAACCCACACGGTCATAGGTCACAGCTATGGATGTATCGGTACCATTGTAAGTTTTATCCTACGATAAATGATCAATAGACTATAGCTATTTATGCAATGTTTAATTTTTAATAGAAAACGGTTTTGTTTAGAAAAAAAACATTATAAAGAGTATTATGCTTTGGATATTTTCATGTGTATGCAGTTTAATGATAAGAAAAATAATGTTCCATTTGAACTTAAAAGAATTGAATAACACTTACATTTGTTAAATTATATTTGAAATCATCGCTACGAATCTGACTCGATATTATAAAATAAGGTGTGAATTCTTGAATGTTCATGCTTGATAAATCATCCGATTAACAGGTTAATGACTTTACAAAACCACTCTAAGGCCACCATTATCGATGCCTATTTCTATATTATTGCGGTCCCATGAGTCGATTATCAGAAACAATCTTCAATAACTTTCATGCAGGTATTTTACATTAACGGTCTCGGTATATTGAACTTCATTATGACAAAAATGCAGAATACAGATTATGCAAATAATATATAATTTATCCGTTGTGTTCCGAGCATAACATTAACCTTTGCCATACAATTATTTTCGAGGTTGTACTCATTAGAGCTACTTCACCGTAAATAATCAGCTAGAAGAGAAAAGTATTCTGCAAGCCTACGTTCTCGAAATTAAGTATTGATAATAAAAAAAATATATTATGTATTTTATCTCGAGTTTTATTTTGTAAGAATGGTTAACCCTGCGCCAAGGTCACATGCCAAGAAAGATTCGATATTTAACTTCGTTCTAATAACCGCGTGTTTTGCCCATTTTTGTTGCAATTAATTATTATATAGCAATCATGTCGTACGTAATGCTACAACGCATTTGAAAAACATTGGACGACTGCATCCCGGAGCAAATTACCCTTAACGACCTGAGACGTTTTAAACGAAGTGGTCGTTAAGGGATATTTCGTTAAAACACAGACAAAAGTCAGTCCTTTTCGGACAGATGCCGGGCGTGTGTAATTATAGCACAATTAGCAAATAAATCTGTAAATAATTGTATCCGGGGAAAACTAATGTTTCGATATAAAGAAGGACGAATGAATAAAAATGGGCAAATAAATATAACTCTAACGTATAATTTGAATGCTTGTCAAATGTTCCCCAATAAATTAGTGGAGTACCATGTCCAGCTATATTTGACTTGTATAACTTCGACGCAGGTTCCACTTTAAATTAAACACTTTGCACTCGAGGGACAACTCACAGTCACCGTTTCATGTGATATAGCAAAATTATAAAAGTCAATATTTAATATGCTGCTTTAGGTTATGCAATTAGACGTGCAATATTCGAATACGATATTTCTACCTATTGATTCGCGCATTATTAATATTCAATAGGAAATAAATACATGTAGCAAATAAACTTTCGAGTGCAAAAGGTTAAAGCTTAATTGAGTAACATTGATGCAAGTCCAAGTGAAAAACCGAGAATGCAGGTCGTACTTTATCAGCTAATAATATTATGTTAATAATCTTGAATAATATAGTATAATTATTAATGAATAATCAATGAATATTCGATTTCATTAAATTCATTTTGAAATTAATTCCGAATCGATTATAAGGCAGAGTTGGGCAAAATGAAATCTAATTGCATACTAAAATTAATAGATGAAATATAGGTTTTCTCAGTTAAGTTTAGATGTAGCTAAAAAATGTAAATTCATATTCAAACATTGCAAAATATCATAAAAAAAGAACTTCTTTTCGTTTTAATAATTGTATTAATATACCTTGGAATCGTAAAATTAGAATGACGTTGAACTTTAACGCCTGAGCGTATCAAAGATTAACTTGATCAATTACTTAATTTTATTCGCCAATTTGCTATGCAAAATGAAATGAATCAACAATATCCCAATATATTGGTATGTGACTTCAAAATCACGCAAGCCTATAGATGGTTAATATATACGAATTATGCTCTCTGCGTATATTATTGGATCATCCCATAAATAATGCTGTTTTCTATATTTCCCTTATTTTTAAAAATGAAGATAAACAAAAATTACGCGATTACGTGACCAAAAAATTATTGAAAAATATTGGATCATCCCATAAATAATACAGTTTTCTATATATCTCATATTCTTAAAAAGTAAAAATAGACATAACTTTTTCTAAAGTAATTATAATGTACAAATACAAAACCTATAGGTAACGAAGAAGAATATGCTTTAGATTAAACCCACTTTTCTTAATCTTCATCTCAAAAACTAAAAGAAACCTAAAAAAACCACATTATTTATAAGATGACTCAATATATTGAGCGCATTTTTCTTGTCCGATTTCGTCCACCCACTCATTCCTCTGTGAGCGTTTCTCGCATGCCTTTTTCTGCCTGCCATTTTCTAGCCAAGGGCTAAGCCAGTCTCAGGATAAACGGTTTATTTATTTGAACACGTACCGGAAATTTGCTACTGTGAGTTTGTAAATTGGCTGCCTGTTGAGTCTGACTTGAACTCTGCTCCTCCCCGTAGAGCGGTGGCATCCTGTATTCCGGTGCAAAGTTCTGCCCGGAACTGCGAAGCTGGCTGTCGTCGTGCGCGGGGTTCCTTTCGATGCCGGTAGTCGTACGGGACGATTGCTCGGCTACCGTTTGCACCCTGTTCTCCTGCTGCTCGTTCTGGTTCTTCTGATTGTTCGGCACCGGTTTCGGTGGTGGTACTGGCTTGTAAAGTCCCTCCTCATCTGAAATTCATGTCCCGTTTAACAATCGGTTCCCGTGATTCCAGCTTATCGACAGGTTCGACCGTAAAAGAGAAAGGCGACGCGACGATTTCTTCTCGCCGATCGCGAGAGGCAAATTGAAATTGACTATTGTTCTTTTAAATGAGTTCTTCGCTGGCCGATTTTATTAACACGGGGAAACGATGCTTTGCGCGACTCAAATATACTCGTTTTGTGAAAGTTTCTACGCATGTTTTGCGCCGATCGTGGACAATTATGTGCTTCTCGGATCGTTCGATTTACTGGGAGTGATTTTTAAGGTATTTGGGAAATACTGTTTAGCACGCGTTGCTGGTAGATTGAGAAAGTTTATGTAGATTTAGAGGAACTTGTTATGAACATTTAGTAAATGTTTAGGATACGTTACAAAGGATAATTAGAAATAGAGCAACGTTTGGAGAAACTAGTTATGAAAATTTCACAAATGTCTATGACACGTTGCAAAGAAAAATTATAAATGGCGAAACATTTAGCGAAACTGAGAAGGTATATGATTTTATTTAGTTAGTGAATAGTTTTAGTGAAATAAACATGAAGGAGAATAAATACAAGCGTATTATATATAATTTGAAAATGTGCATATGATATAAATATATTTAATATGCATTTCCGCAATGTTGGTACTGTTATGTTTCAACGGATGTTTTCCATTTTACTTGTACAGCATGGCGTCTCGAGCTGACGCGTTGACTGTCACGCAAATTTTCTGTGCATCACATAAGCGACACCTTTTAGTGCAACAGGAAATATCTTTCCTTTTCTTCCAAATATTTGATAGTAAAAAGTTAAAGCTCAGTAGCAAAAAAATGCAATATGGTTAGAGGTTAACCAGCTTGGTCTAGTTAATTATTAGTAACTACAATGATGATCTATGAACCTATTAATATCTTTTATAGAAATTAGTATATTTTCAACTACATAAATGATTATGCAGTAAAATTTACAATAATGCATTATTTTAAATTCCATGTGTTCGATTTTTGTATTACATTCGATAAATTATAAGGAATTGTACATGTCACAAATGAACAATGAAACACATTGTTCATCAAGTAAAAGGTACACTTAGTAAAAGTACATTTAGTAAAACATCTGAAGGTATAATATGTCAAGAGAGATGAAACTTCCGTAAACGAAAAATCATGTGTTAAGTTCGTGTTTTGAATTGTTAGCTCTATCGGCATCGGTTCGATCGAATCTCATTAAAATTTTGTATTCGAAATATCGGTACGTTCGAGTATTTTAAATGTTTCGTTCGAAACATTTACGAAGATGCCGAGAAAGGGGATCATTAATTTCTAATGAAAAAGTAATTGCCAAGGGAGTTAATCTTATACAGTTAATCGTAATTAAGTTGATGTTCAGCTGCGCGTAAAGCTACATTTAGTTCCAGCGAACTTCGACGTATCCGCTAAGGAAAATTAGTCTAGCCTAGGTGTCTTTTCCCCTAACTAAATAATTAGTCTTACCGTAACGAAGCTAATGAATATTTGAAAATTCAAATTTCGTTATATTTCCTGTGTAGTTTGTTACACCAAAAATCATGGCGTATAAAGAAATGCATAAGAGAACGGTTTAATTAGAAGACAAACTTACGGGGATGTGTTACCTATCGGTTATGAAACGTTTAATTTATTTACATTCATTTACCTTTTAAACGCATCAAACTTTGAAAAGGGTCACTATTTTATAAATATTTATAAACATTTGAATAAATGTGTAACAAACTTCTTACTTCCTATAATTTACACTGCCCCTCGGAGGCTTGTAGTCATTCATTTGATAATCTTCAAGAAAGGTGTGAATAAATATTTCAGTATGCATCTCCATCTTAACCTAGACTCTTAACTAGACAATATTTCAAGTTAATGTGAAGAATTAATAAGATTACGATTATTAATCCTATGTTTATTTAATTAAAAGATTTCACGTTATGACGTTTTCCCGTGTTACCAGTCAGGATTTTATCATGGAAAACTAATTACTCAATGAAGATAACAAGAACTATAGCCCTTACGGTACAGTAAAACAATTTCTAGCGGCAAAATCCCATGATACACAGAGATCTATGAATTAAAGAAAAAAAAGGTAAAACAAAGCGTTACTGCCAGGTGAAATATTACTTGATGAGAATAGCAAACATCACGGCTATTACGGTACAGTAAAATAATTTCTTGCGGCGAAATCTCATGATACACAGAACCGCACGAGATCTATGAATTAAAGAAAAGAGGTACAACGAAGCGCTGCCTGATGAAAGAAAGAACAGAAGATACAGTAGGAAAAGCTCTGTTAAAATTACTAAAGGAGAGAAATATTCAACTTTCTTATACTTCATTTTACTTTTTTAATTAACTGGTATTAGTATAGAAGGTAGTAGTAATTCTTTGAAACATTAATATGTCTTTAACACGTGCAGACGAAACGATTTCTTAAAGAAAACACAAGAGAGACGTTTAAATGTCTTTTAGATTCACAATTAAATAAGTTTAATATAGTATCGTATATGGTGATTGCAAAACTGATTTTTTACAATTACTTTTCACTGAAACGTTTTACCACCTGATGAGTTTTTGAGAAAAGTAAAATCCTCAAGCTTTTATTTAGAGTAATGACTTTACTCTAACACGTTTATTCACAGAATAACACAAGAAATCGATTTATATAAAAAAATATGGTTTCATTTGTACAAATGCAACTGCATTTCGTAAGTATATACTTATAGTATATATGTACTTGTATATGTATACGTCAGTCACTTACAGAAAAATTGAATCGTCGGATTATAAAACTAGTTAAATAATAGAATCAAAATTTTCTTCTGTTACTTTTCGTCAAGTTTGTTTGAACTATAGCCTGACACAGTAATGAGATTCTCTTGTCAGTATTTCGTACATTCTTCAGCAGAAGAGCATAAAATATGCAATAAAGTTGCGTACAATGCGCACTTTCTACTAGTTTCGTCAACACTTAATATTAATGGTATTATTGCACAATTGTATGCCAGAATGATATCAAACGGACTCGCGTCGACCGTTTACTTTGCAACACATAAAAAGAATGGCCAAATATTTGATTGAACCGAGGGAATAAAATGCGAAAACAAACATCGTCATATTACAAATGTTCCTTGAAAATGTGGTTATATTTTATTAGATTTCTATGAAACGTTTATAATGCAGATTTTATGATTCAGTGGTCGAAAGATTTTTTTTTATAAATTCAATGACTCACTACATTTCAAATGAACTTGTATATGTATACAGTAGCTACAAAAAGCATTGTCAAAAGAATCGTCAATACTTCAAACTGTCACAATTTTCGTTTGTTATTAATTTTAAAGTATTCAGCTTCTGCTTTACAATTTTGAGGTTAGCTTCTCTAAAGATGTTCTTACATCACGTAATAAACAGAAAAATCAGGATACTCATCATCTATTAAATTATAAAATATATATTACAAAGTACAATAACTACTAATAAAATTCATTTATAATGAAATTATAAAATATAATATAAAATATTTTAATCGATTTTGTTTGTTATATTACTAAACCACGATTGTTATGATTGAACAACGAAAATTCAAAGGATTCTAAAATTTCGTCGAGTTTTTATCATTTTCAGATATATCAGTCGGTATAAACTTTAAGCGAATACTTCACGAAAGTTTCTATACAGTTCTGCGTGTACCTTGATTCTGATTTTGCCTCCTGAGACGGTTCTCCTGCTTGACTTTGCGAACGGTGGTGGCCATCGCGTGTTGGCTGACCATCTCTGAAGAATGCTCCCGCAAACGCGCCGAAACCCTCTCTTGCACGCCCGTGAACACTTGTCTCACTACTATGTCGTGAATTCTCAACAGCACCTTATCATCTTGTCATAGACTCATCAACGAACAGTTTTCTCGAAGTTCGAAGCGTTTTAACCAAGAAGCACACGCGAGACCGAAGTGAAAGTATCTTCTCTTGGGTTTTGCTTGAAAATAGTGGATATCAACCGACCACCGCAAACCTAAGCGACGCTGACTCGGCTTATTATCCCCTTTTCCAGTACAATTATCTCATTTTTACTGATCAAAGGCAAATACTGTTGCAAGCCATAGATTTAACCAAAGTGTTGCTCATTATATCCATCGCTCGCTTCTCTAAGTAAGCAGTTCAACGAAAAGGTTACTTTCCAATATTTTAGTCCTTTAGTAAATCAGCTGCCAACAATGGACAACTTATTTCCCACAATGTTTCTATTTGATATTTATAAATATTTAAAGCAAACAAGAGTTTTATTCATAGACCCAACAACTATCAAAACCAAGTGACACACACAAAAAACTCAAAAGTCTACTACATTATTTTCATCACTTTCAGCGACAAATGTCTCATACTCGATTCAACCGTTAACATTCCCCATCGAGAATAAAACCTACAATCTTGCTTATAAATTCGTACGTCCCCACTTCATTCATGGCGGCACTAAGGACAAACCTCCGGAAGCAAGCAGTCCTCCAACTTCCTTTGGTTTAATCTCTATTTGGAAGCAAGTGGCCGACATAAATCCCAATTTCCTTGAACAATCTTCATTATACTCCTTCATGTCTTCTACAATCTCTTTTATTCCTTCTTTACGCTTATCATCAAACTCCATTCCATTTAACTGAAAATTTCTGCAAAGTATCTTTCGCGGGTAGCCTCTTGTCATTCAAAGTCCAAAACATAGAGAGACTCAATAGAAAATTTCTTAAACATCCTTCCTTACACGTCTCTTTATGTCTTCTACAATCTCATTTCTTCCTCCTTCACAGTTGACATGAAACGCCATTCCATTCCCAGTATCAGTGAGTCCTTAAACCCCCTGATGATGTCAGTCGCAATACTAGCGAAACGTGAGGAAATAATTCCTAATAGACACGGCTTAGACTCGAAAACTTTGAACACTTCTCATAGTACTCCTAGCCGGAACAGTCTCAAACAAATCGTCCATTCCATTTAATCAAAATCGCTAGAAAGTGTCTATCGCGGGTAGCTTCTTGTCATTCAAAGTCGAAACCGCGAATAGACACTATAGAAGTTTCCTTAGACATTCTTCCTCGCACGCCTTCGTGTCTCCTGTAACCTTTTTTATTTTTCCTTTAGACCTGACATCAAACTTCACTCCATTTAGTCAAAATCGCAACGGACTGTCCTTCACATGTAGCCTCCCGTCATTCAAAGTCGCAAAGATGAAGAGACACCACAGAAGTTTCCTCGGACAAACTTCCTCGCGCGCCTTCGTGTCTCCTGCAACCTCTTTCATTTCTCCTTTAAACTTGACATCAAGCTCCATTCCATTCAGTCAAAATCGCAGCAATCCCGTCATTCGAAGTCCGAACCACGAAGAGACACCACAGAAGAATTTGAAAGGCAGACACGTGTCAACGAGACGACCGGATGCTTTTCCACTGCGACCGCGATGGAAACGCGAGTGCTCCCCTCGCCGGAGGGCGAGCGTACGAGGCCGGGCACGCGAAGGAAGAGGCCGATCGCCGGTATCGGAGCCGCTGGCCAGGAGTTTCTCCGGTTCTTCGGGTTTCTTCCGTGCACGCGCGAGTCGCAGGCAAGAATGCCGCGGCACCAGGCGAAAGAAGCGGATTTTCCACGCGGGAGGAACCGGCGATCCACGGCTCCCGGAGCCTTCTTCGACGTACTGAAAGAACTCAAACTTTCCATTGAGTGAACGTCTGGTTCCGCCGTACTGGCTTCACTTCCGGTATCGTCCCACCACCACCAAAGGAGAAATCACTATAAACACCGGTGGGAGAAAGACCGCCGGTGAAAGAGACGAGGAAAGCGCGCTGCGCGGCCGGCTGGAAACGAGGGAGAAGGACGCCAGAAGAAAAAGGATCGGCCGGGAGGAAAAGGAGAGGGACAGACTTCGGGATAATTTATTCCGCGTCCATACGCAGGCGGGCTCCGTGGCGCGCGTCGGACGAATATCAAGCTGCTCGTAGGCACTGCCAGGACGATCTCTCGATCTTCGATAGTTCTTGGCGATTGTCGCGACGCTGGCCGTACCTTTTCGTTAATTATTTGTTTTTTCCCCTTTTCGCCTTTGCCCCCGGCTTTCCTCGAGACTAGTTCTTTAGGATTCGTCTGACGCGCGAACCTCTTGTTAGACGGCTGTTCCACTCTGGGGGCGATTCTATTCTCTAATTGCATTCGAAGATTGCGATTCTGTTACGTTTGCACGGCTGACGGACGTTTTTAGCGGGTCTCATGGTAATTTATGGAATATGCTTTCTTATTGGGACCTCGTGTTCAGTCGTCCAGGTACAAAGTGGCTTTACAATTAGCTCGAAGGCGTGTCCCTTGTTCGTTGTTTCAGCGGTTCTCAACCCGGGACCACCGCTTAACGCGAGAAAATTGTGCGATTCTGATCGAGTCTTTCGTGAGGAGGATGAGGTAGTGGTGATAGGTTTAGTAATTAATTAAGCCGAGGATGAAACATAGCCGTTTTCTTCTTTCGTTCCTCTTTTTTCGTTGGACTGGAGCACTGGATCGAACTGTCTTCCTGGTGAGCGTTGAAACACGAAAGGGCACTTCGAATGTTTCTTTTAATCGGCTGTATCTTGAAAACTGACGTAGGACGTGCATTCGTGTGACGGTTTTTATTTATATTCATATTCAGATTTGTATCATTATTTGAATTTCTTCATTGGGCTGTTTATTTATAGTTACAGCGTGTATATTTTACATGGCAACAAACTGTATTAGTTACGTTTTACTCGGGTTTCATTCGTGTCTTAATTATTCTTATAATTCAATGGTAATTGAAATATCTATATTTTTCATGTGTCGATGCTGTATTTATATATTAAGTATTCAGTATTAATTGTTCTGTGATATTAACTATTTTGTACTGTTATGAAGATTGTTATTTTGGTTGCATCTATTTGTATGAGATCAAAATTAGGAGATCTGTTTAATTGTGTGATAAGTTGAACTTTTACATGTATATCTTAATATTCAGTGTATTAGCAGTACTAGTCTAATTTCTAAGAATTTATCAATGAAGAAATGAATTTCCATGTTTCATCCACGTATAAATATGTAATGTTTACATACAGTATATCCTTTCGTGACGTTGAACATATTTTTAAAATATTTATCACTTCCCACGATTACTTAGTTAATAACTTCGATTTTTCAATGAATGAAAACCGTATGAATATTTTAACTTTATGCTCACCTTGTATACTCTTAAATCAAATAAATACGCATAGCTATAGAGAAATGACAGTATTATATTTAGAAATCTATACTTATGTCCAATTATTGTTTGGGACTATTTTATGATCCTTTCGTTGGAATAACTTCCTTTCCTCCTAATGAAGATATTGTTACGGAAATCTAATTATCTATCGAAAAAATGGAATATTATAATTACGATGTAATAAAATAATTTCGAATAGGAAAATTCCACAATGTGCATAAACTTCCATGCTACACGTATCGAACGGAGAAAATATAATAAAGCATTATTAAAATAATGGACTACATTATTTTTCTTTTATTTGACACCGTGAAACAAGAATTATCAAGTGTCAGTAAATTTTTAAACATTTGCAGCAAAGGAAACACAATAAAACATTGCTTGATGAAATGAAAACAGACAAGATAATGCAATAACTTCAATAAATACAATAAAAACAAAAAACACCATTATTTTTCTTCTATTTAATATCATACATTCGAAGCAATGAATAGTATAAACGATACACGGTTTTCATTACACCTGTATGAAATCCTAAAATTCATAAACAAACAGTTAATTGCCTTAATTTTCCATCATATCCGAAGATATATACTTGAAAACATAAAAGTATCCAAACAAAATTCTGAAATATTTACCGCAAATAAAATTTCCAATTTGCGTTTTAAACACTTTTTTAATATTTATAATTCAATATACGATATAAAGTTGACAACACTTGAAATTCATTACGTGCTTGTAAATTGAAATCAAACTTATTGCAACTTAGAGCACACATATTGCAAAATACAATGCAACTAAGCACATGGCAATCAAACACAGAAGACAATGTCATTGAAATTTACAATTTTCGCAATTCCACGGTTGACTATTTTGTTGAGAAAAATAATAGTTCCACAGTTTCAATAATTGTGACGGTACAATGCTGAAAAATGCGATCGTTCGTCGCTTATTTGACGGCTTGCTAAAGGGGAACGTGGCAAGGGGCCCCACCCGTTCAAGACATCCCTGCCGTAACCCCAGAAAGACTGAGCCGTGAGTTGTCGCGTCGAATACTAACAGGGGTTCTTGGAACCCCAGTCTCCTGTTACACGTTTCTACTAAAAAGAATTATTCTTTTGAATGTATGTGTAACATTTAAATACGGTATATACATGAGATTTCTATTGTATTTTGATTTACGTACAGACAAGACCGTTCTAGCTTGGTTTACCTAAAGATAAGATTATTGTATTTCGTTTTATGCAAAGATAAGATCATTGTATTTTGGTTTGCCTAAAGATAAGATTATCGTATTTAGTTTTATGTAAAAATAATATCATTGTATTTTTGTTTACGTAAAGATAAGAGCATTGTATTTTGTTTCGTGTGAAAATAAGACCATTGTATTTTGTTTCATGTGAAAATAAGACCATTGTATTTTGTTTTATGTATAGATAACATCATTGTATTTTATTTTATGTAAAATGATGCACAATAAAATAGTGTATATTATTATTTCTGAGTTTTCGAATAAAAAAAGATTTTATAAAATGTTCTTGGATCAATTAAATACTAATATTAATATTTAATAATAATCAATATCATTAATAACATTGTAATATTAGTATTTAATTAATATAAGAACATTTTACAAAAGCTTTCATTGTTCGAAAATTCAGAAATAGTAATTGGATCACTATTATTGTGAGCCAATCAATTGATGATTCAACGAAGAACCTTGCACGATCCTCTATGATCCATAATTCTAGCTTTAATTTTGAAGCATTAAAAATATGAAAAATTGGTCTCTGTTAAACTTTTTAGCCTGATGTCTAAATATATCGATAGTTTCCACAATTAATCGAAGAAATACATCATCCACTTCAGACAACCGCCATTTCCCCTAGATATTTTCCTGATCGATTTACTTAAAACAAGCACGCTGTTAAAAATAGTTCTGAAGGAATGTACGCTGATCTACAGAATCATTTAAAATCGATATACTGCATTTAGAATGAAAATGTTATACCTACCAGCTAATACATATTTTAAAATTTCCGTAAGTATGATGCTTGGGATTCATGTGAAAATAATGTATACACAGAAATCGAGTAACACACGTCCGAGACGTTCATTTCTATTACAAATGTATCAATTTCAAATACTTTTGAAGACCGATGATGTATATTTGAATATGTAATCTATATTTATTTAAAGCATGTAGAAATGAAATGTTACAGAATAATTCATTTTAATCGCTAACGATTTTTAACATTTGCACATTATTTCATTGCATACTAATTAATAATTAATTAAACAGTCAGTGATCTTTAATTTTTCAAACGAAGCTAATTTTTGAGAAGTTTGTAAAATAGACTTGATTAATTGTCTTCCGTATGAAATGTGTATCTTGTATTAAAACAGAAATAAATTAAAATAAATTCCATGGCTAGACTTTCAGTAAAATATATCTAAACTAAGACCAGTCGATATTTGAGAACCTCTTAATATCATCAAGATCATTTTTCTAAACTTCCCCGTGTAAAATATATTAATATTACAATTATATATAAATCATACATACAAGGAAATCTGGTCTCCCTTTAAGTGGAAAAAATAGAAAGGAAATTCAAATTGCTTCAATAAAATGTAGAATAAATTTTGATGTTCTGATATAGTCTTTATCCAGTTAATCAATTCTTACTTAAACAATTGTTTCAGAGCCATATATGCATTAAAAATTGAACCGTAGAATGAATTTGTATGTTCTTATACAGTCTTTATTCAGTTACCTAATTTTTACTTAAACAATTTCTTCGGAATCTTGTATGCAATAAAAATGATAATAGTTTGCATTTCCCACGCGCCTATACGTGACAAGTCACGTCGAAACGGTATTTATAGGTCTTATAATAGCAAATAAAGGTCAATCCGCATTACACGTGGCTTTGATGTAATGTTGTTCTTGTCAGTGTAACAAGCATCATACGTACGCGGTAGGAATCATCGATTAGTCGCGTCGATTGTCACGTAAAAATATGTTTCTTGAAAACACTTGACCTTTCACGACGATGTGTGCGGTGTGAAACTATCCTAACATCCAGCACACGCGACGTTATCGAGATCCTCGGCGTCTTCAATGTCGCGTTCCTCCGCGTCTGCTACGTCCACCGCGTAAGAAGATTCTTTCTGCGAGGTGTGCTCGAGAAAAAAAATGTTACAGACTTTTGACAAACACGCTCGACCGATTTCCCAATAATTATAAACAAAATCATGTTCGTACTGTCATTTTGTCTGAAGAAATCTAGTGGCAGATCAAATTTGTTTGTTAAAAGTATGTAACGGTTCTTATATGATTTTGTAAAATACGAATTTAATTATTTCAAATTGGACAATTACTAAATCAAATGAATTAAATTAATAGAATGAAATAAAAACGTCAACGATTACATTTTATTATTTAATTATTTTTGCAGTGTTATTTTATCTCGAGGAATTAATTAAACAATAATATGTACAATTTGATACATTTAAATTTGTTATCTGGAACATTTACTCGTATATCATAATGTAAATAATTTATATCTAATGCTTTAAGACGCACTGTGGTATGATAAAAACGAAAATTTATGCAAATATCTTGGAATTCCTTCCATTGAAGCTAAAATGGCTAAGAGCTACAAAATAAGAATAAATCGCCCAAATCTGTTAATTAATGTTAAATCAACTAAGAGTTTAATATGGTCGATATGTAATCCTTATAAAAATTGTAACAATAGATTTTTTCGGTTTCTTCATATATTAATTATTTATTGATGTGAAACTATTTATTTTTCAAGTCATTTAAGATATTTAACGTTTTTAATATATCAATAATTGCGAAATAAGAAAACTGAAACAAGAATACATTGCACACAGATAGCACTAACAGAAAACTGAAAACAATCTATCGACGAAACTCACATAAACAATTGAATTTCGAATTCCTGAAACTGTTACATCGACCTATATAATGCATATTTGATCTATCTGATCGAATTTCGTAACGATTGAATATTATTATTGAAAATATTAAACACGGTTAATCTGAATAATACACTTCCACACCTTCGTTGAGTTGTTTATGATTTCATATCGAAACTGCTCAAGAAACGTATTATTCTAGTTTTATAGAAAACTGGAGTCATTAAATTGCTCGGTAGTTTTGGCGTTAAAGGTGCCATTCACAAAAACGCCAAATAAAGAAAATAATACCCTGAAATATCCATCGCGTATGAAGTTGAATCGAGCAATTCCATATAACGCCGCAGGAGGAAGTTGAATTACCGTATTATAATGTTAGAATTCGAGGGCCATGTTCCTCCTTTCACATCGAAGGAAACCGGGCCGTTGTTTCCAACAAAAGGGGTGACGTTTACAAAGGTTGACGTACGTGTTTACTACGCGACGTCTCCGTGAGAAAATACGTTGAGGAAGAAGCACGGAGAAATGAGTTCTAGGAGGTCGGTAGGTGGGTCGAAAACAACCAAAGACTAGACTTGAGGACAAGGAGAGCACTTACGCGGTTCAACCATGCGTGCTTCCCCATATTCGCCAGCGTCACAGGTGAGCTGGAGTAACTGCGTAACGAACCTTCCACCTATGCGTCACGGGAACGACAAAAACAAACGAAAAGGTTCGAAAGTGTTGGATCGTCACACAAATTCATGCCACGGTGTATTAACCCTTTGCACTCGTTTCATTTTCAATGTTGCTGGGTGCAAACTTGTATTTATTTTTCGGGAAATGAATTAAATTTATACCGGTAGAGTTCAAAATTTCATATTCATTTTATTTATTATTATTACAATATGATTTAATTTTTATAATCTTTTAAAGTACCACAAATATAGTATAACAAATTTGTATTGTCATCTCCAGCATGACATACGAGTGTAAAGGGTTAACACATTGGCGACGGATGATGCGCTTTCGCGTCACTGATATCATCGTATATTTGTCCTAATATAAATTCGTAAGATGCTGTCATTGGTACGATATCTATTCATATCTGCTCGAATTGAACGTAGTATACGAAGGAAAAATATTAATTTTTATTCTTTGACAAATAATAAAAAGATTGAGAACCTCTGATGTTTGCACTTTAGAAGGTATACATTTTCAAGCAGAAAAGTTATTTACACCTTTCCCCGAAATTCCCTTGTGAGATATTAATTAGTTAAAGAGTTATACCGGTTACTTCCAACATAGCACGATTACAAATTCATTATAATTAACACATTATTGACCAGCAATTTTTCGCGAAAGCTATCCCATGTCACCTGTTATTATGCCGTAGTTAAATATTACTGTAAGACAATCTAAATAAACTTCAATGTACTTTATTTATACATAATGAATTGAAATGAAACTTTGGACATATCTTTTATATAACTTTGAACATTTTACTTTAGCAATACCCTATATTGCCCTGCGTTTCAAACATTGAAATATCTTGAGATTCGATTTTCGATTCGCTTCGACATTTGATTTTATTCCAAAGTCTACTTATTTTAACAATTTCTTCTATATTTATTTATAGTGTCACAATTGTACCATTTAAAAGTACCATTTCAGTGATTCCCAAGTATTCTTGAATAAACAATTAGAACGTCATGTTAAGTTGTAATTGAATGAAATAATGTCGATGTGAACCTCAAAGTGAGAAGCCAAGAGCATTTCAGTCCACAAAGGATTAAAGATAAAGGGAAAGTGTACCAGGCGGGGATCTTTACATATGGCTGACAGCTTAAATGCTAATTATTATTATTATTATTAGTGCTTATCTTATTTCTTTCACTGAAAAGCTTCCATTTCACTTGAAGACAGCTGTTCTTGGCCTTCTCTTTGATTTAGGGGAAAAATACATATTCAGAGAGGAAGGGGTTAATACTACTCGCATTATGTTTTGTAATCATAGAGCAATACGAGTTTAAAGTGCTTCAGTTTAGTCAATAGAAGGTATTCGAAAGCGACAGGTCGTGAAGTTATAAAAATCATAGATTTAATAGAATATTATTTTATTATTCTTATTATATTAATTTATCTGTCAGTACTAATTCCTCTTATTTCATTAATAACAGAAAGTGTTTTACAAACAAATGAAAGTAAATAAGATCGTTAATAATAAACTTTCTAATAAACTTTCAAACATACAAACGAACTCAGCAATTCATGGAATTCGCAGCTTTTCGCCGAAGCTGCCATAAGGAAGAGAAAACTTCTTATCCTTTGTTAAGGATATGTGGAATGTAACATCCCTCCTAGCTGTTAATTACCTAAGCAACTGCATATGAATCTTTGATGTTCACACAGGACGATAACTATACCTCTCGCGTGTAACCGTTGCAGGTGCAGCTGGAAATGAATCTTGTTCAACTGTACTGGAGGAATCAGAAGAACACACAGTGTTAAAATACAAAAATACTACCAACGCAATTATTTCTGAAAGTACACAAGTTAAAAGTATTCTGTATCTAGAACTAAAAATTTCGAACAAATAATTACATTACTTAAAAATAAATAACCAGTACATAGATGTTTCACTTAATTTTATTTTACTTGGTCAGTGTATACTTTTATTAATAATAAATAATCAGTATATATTCTACTTTGTTTCTTTTTTCATTATTCAAGATTTTGATAAATAATTCCTAATAAATTAGCACGTTGATTGCTATGGTGGCCAACAACGACCGGATGTTCTAAATTGCTTCAAAAAACATTGTTTGAAGATTTAAATTTAATTTTAAATCATTTAAATATCAAACTTTTAATTTTAAAGATTCGAAGAATTCGATATTCTAAGGAAATATTTATTAATATAGGTAACTAAATAATAGTGTAACATAAAAACTGCAATACCAAATCATTAATTTCTGATACTATTTGTCTTTGCTATGAATACTCAAGTAATATTATTTAAAATGTTCGAAATTCTCGTAGCAGTCAACGAGTTAATCCTACTTCAAAGGCTTAGCAGCCACTTTATTGCTACTAATTTTGGGCAGACATGTGCATTTCCAGCATCCAGGATACGGTACTTTATAACGATTCATTCGGTCGTAAATTTAAACACACGTCGCAATAATTAACAGATCCGCTAGATGCGAGACCACTCCAATTTGGTTTTCCTGCGGATAATAAATGATATTGAAACAGCTGAAGTACGTTAGAATCTTGACTAAGCTTGAAGTATTCAAACTATCACTACCACATCCGTTAGTGCGGGATTACTGGGAACATATCTGCGGAAATGGAAAATATCCGGACATATCTTACTTAGATACGCTGCTTACCTTATTATCCGAGCACTTACAATATTCCGGATAATTTCTGTATCCGCGACAGGTAATCAAATTACGAATCAATCAATTAATTTTATTCGATGACTCTTATTTTTGTTTAAAAGCACTGATAACTTGTTTCTGCTGATTTGCACAGCTGAGTTAGGAAGTATTTGTTTCCTGCCTTAAATATGTATTTAAAACATACAAATATTTGAATAGCAAAATATTTCGGATTTTACGTACGAAATGTGTATTTTTAGGATGCCAATATTATAAAGCATTTTTGTCAGTAAATATTATTGTAAATCTATATTATTATCCCTTATGTAAATACTTGTAAATATAGATTCTGAGTGATGGACTAATTGCAAGTAAAGATCATGTGCTGTTTGCTTGAAAACCACGACATAGATCGACTTCTTTTGTTTCTGTGATTAAGTGAAGAGTAACACAGAAAATCACGGAATTTAAGGTTCAACATTAAATTCTATTCAAAGCACCAACATATGAAACGTAGGAAAATAGTCCTGTGCATAAACCTATGCAAGGTTTCTCTTTAGGTTACTTACAAATAATACTATCGATATTTCATTAAAAAATAATGAATATCTAGAATCAAAGTTATAGTCGAGTGGAATTGTAATTCAACGTTAACACTGGAACTACCAGATAGGTCAATATGAGCCATTCCTGATTTTTCCTTTTTGCAATTATTAAAAAGCTAACCGATAATTCTCTGAGAAATTACTATAAAAATTGATTTAGCAATATGCAAACTGATTTGTAAATCAATATAAATTTCAATAGTACCACTGTCAGAGTTTCTACAGAAAAATTTCAAAAGGTCAATTTGACTGTTCGGTAGTTCTAGTGTTAATAACGTATTATATTAGATCGTGTAATATGAAACATTCGACTCAACACAGAAAAACTACGAAATTTAACCCTTTGTACTCATTTCATTTGGTATAGCAAAGCTATAAAGTTGGGTGTTTAACATTAAGTTTTACATAATGCATCAATGCGTTAAATATTGAATAAAATATATTCGTTTCTCAGTTTATGCGTGATTTCCCGATAAGTTAGTTTCAAAAATATTCTGTATGTCCCATCAGAAAACGTTGGAGATTTCTAGTGAAAAACTTTCGAGTGCAAAGGATTAAGATTCATCATTAAATTCTGTAGAAAGCACCAACAGGTTAAGGGAAATGATTTTGAACGTGGCCAGAGGAACAAGATAATTTCAAGTAAGATCATCACCGTTGTAAAAGCTCTGTTAAGCAGTGACACATTCCGCTAACGAAATAATCCCCGTTCCGTTCATCTCGGTTCATTCATTTCATTTTTCCCCTCCCCGGCCTTCCCTTCAGCAGGAAACGCTTCCTCGCACTTCTTTCTTATTTTGCTCCTATTTCACTAACACAAAACCGGCGTCCGCAGGTTCTGAACGCACCACCGTCGTCCACCTTCGTACAAACGGCCTTTGAATAGCGTCTAGTTTTTGCGCGGCAACTAGTTTTACCGGGGGTTTTCATTCTGCTCTATCGAGAGACCGCGTCGTCCCTCCGTGCTCCCGTCCTTCTTCCAGCACCGTGAGAATGGAAATCGTTCGACGCATAAAATTACGACTTCGCCCGGAGAAATTACCCCACGAATTTTTATCCTGACTGATTTTATATTCTCGTCTCCGCGTAATTACTCTCGCCCCTGCGGCCGCTCCCGATGATTTCGGATATTCCGTTGATCTCCTGATTGTATTATTACACGTGCTCGACATTCGAACGTACTTACAGGGTGTCCAGTTTCCACCGTTCGCGGTCGGAATCATCTATTTCTGAATCCTTCCGTTGCTACTGATGAAATTGCGCGGTTTAATGTGAATTATAAAACATTCAACGCTAAAACTGGCAAGCAGTTGGATTGAATTTTAGAGATCCCTCTGTGGGAACGCCAAGAGTGCATCTATTCAGACTTTAATTGATTTAACCCTTTTCACTCGTATATCATGCTGGAGATGACAATACAAATTTTTAATAGAACATTGGAAATTGTTTGGAAAAGTAGCACACTTTGAAAAATTATAGAAATTAAGTTTTATTATAATAGTGAAGTAAAATAAATACAAAACGTTGAATTCTACCGCTAATTGCTTTTATTCGTTTCTCTAAAAGTAAATACAAGTTTACATCTAACAATATTGAAAATAAATCGAGTGTAAGGGGTTAAAATTCAGATTGCGTATTGCTACATTAATTTCTTTTACTAATCTCTCGGAGAAACATCTGTTATTTTTTAATCATTGCAAAAAGAAGAAATCAGGAATAAGTGATTTTTACCCGTCTGATGGTTTTAATGTTAATAAACCAAATATAAAACCCACAGATCGAACTGACAGAACAGAACCGAACAAAATAACATACAAGAAATACAATACACACGCAAATCACGCATACGCTAAATTCACTCGCAACAGTTTACATCGATTATATTAATTAAGATTCGTCCAACAGCAACTATGAGAAGGATAATATACACCTGTCCCTCGATATACGCGGACGTTTTTAATGCGGTACATTAGAAAACTATTTACATCGAATAATAATAAATAATAAGCATAAAATAAAATGTACTTTTGTTTTCTGAAATGACACTGTTATTATTCCTTCTGCTTGGCTGCGTGCATAATTAGCAATATAAAACCAGAAAACATATAATTTTGTAGTTACCAGTCATTGATAGGTGCATTGTAGATATACGAAGATTATATATGAATGTGAAATGTACAAAATATAATTCCTAATGGGTAGTATATTTCTAGATTACTATTTACAACATAATTTATTCTGCTCCAATAAATAGTATCATTCGAGATCGCGGATATAATTGAAATTAATATTTTGTTATTGTCTATCCAACAAAAATATAATACTTTGTGACCATTATCATTTAAAAAACTGTAAAAGTGCAGGTGTAAACACATTTATATCTCGAAAACAATTAACATATCGACCTACATTCACTAAGGCCTTTTTAGCGTGGTGTGACCTAAATACCATATAAATATTGCAACTTTTTTGACACCCTATATATTGAGTATTCGACAACAGGTGGTCATCCCTTTTGCAGAATGATTTTATTATACATCGCGACAGCACCTACTGTATTCGTCGAAAGAGGGCTCCTAAGAGGACACTTTTCCTTCGACTGCTTCATCCATCAACCAGATCCACATAATTTGCATATATGTATATCTACAAGGTGTCTCATTTGAATGTTCACACGAAACTGTCTCACAGATATAAATAGATGAACGTGTTTCTGAGATATCAAAGTAATCATTGGTTTCCTTTTAATTGAATTATACGTTTTTGTTTAAGTACGCGTGTAATATATTCTATGACAAAACTATTCAGTTTTTTTTTCAAGGCAATTCATACTTAATACTGTTCAAAACTTGTCTTCATTAAATCTTCGAGATAATTTTTACCGAAATGTTTCATCAATTCGATTGAAAATATGGTTCGAAATCATATTAATTACGTGATTTATTGTTGCTTACGATTATTGGCAAGGAATATTTATTGATAGACAGAATTATTTCTTGTAGAATGTTAAAAAAAGATTAAGTTTATTGATAAGAACTATCATCAGAAAATAAGAAACAATGTAAAGACATTTACCAACAATTATTTTTAAACAACAATAAATAGCTTTCAATCGTCTTGAAAAAATAAAATGTTTTTAATGAACTCATTATTAAATAGGTTATACGACTATCTAAATGGAAGTATATATTAGGTTGATACAAAAGTTTTGACGCTTTTTTTAAAACAAATAAGAAGAAAGGTTCTTCAAATATTTGTTTTGATTTAATTTATTATATAATTTCCATTGATTGTTATGACCCTCTTCCATCCTTCTATAAGTTTATTTATTCTATCATTGCGAAAACGTTGTGATTTCAAAGAGAAAAATTCATCTACTGATATTTGTACTTGCTCCAAAAAGAGTCCAAATTTTTGCATCAACTTAATAGTTTGATTTAAAAAACAAAGTTCACCTCAAAATCTCAGAGACATGTCCATACACATAAGATTTATAACTGTCATAAAATGTCCCCTTCGAAACGAAATAAATTTACTTTATTACTTATTATTATTATTAAATTTATTTTATTTTGTTTTTGAAATTTTGAACCACGAAAGAACAAATACTTGCAAAAATAATTACGTGAAAATTTTCAGAATGGGACACCCGGTATAATGTATATGTACGTATATACGCTGTCCTTAATTATGTATCAAATATTTCCGCCTCTAAGGCAGGGACTGCCAGCTAGATTTACTAATGAGTCTACCAAGAAACCTAGAATGAAATGTTCCTTTCCCTTTCATTTTCACCCCTCTCTTTCCACCACCGTCACCAGTGATCAGGCCCGACAAGGATACTATCGATGATATTCAAGTAATTGCATATCAAAATAACTCCGCACGGGATATCAAAAATATTGAAATTTTTAGTGCACGGTATCAATTTTCGATACGGATACCTATTCAAACGATACCAAACCAGTGCCAATGCTACATCGGATCAATACTTCGCAACGCTATTGATTCATACTCACTGTAGAGAAATAACAATTTATAACATTCTTATTTCTATCGGTTCTCTATTTTCCAGCTCTTTAAAGTGAAAAACGGTAGCAAAAATCGACATTTATTACCTACGAAGTAACCAATTTATTTCTTGATATTTTCCTTTTAATACTCTTAATCTCGATTATAGAGACAAATTTTCTGATTATAAATAATAAAGGCCACTGAAAATCTACCAGAAAGACGGGAAACCATTGCAAATAATCGTAAAATTGTAAAGTACATTTTAAATTTAAAGCAGTTTCGTTTATCTCAATTTATTATTTCTAATCAAATAATTTATCTTAAATAATTCACTTATTTTGATAAAACAAAACTCATACACTGTCGATCAAAAGTTTAGAATCACTTGACACCTAACGTCACAAATGAAAAATTATATATCTTACAAATATATAAAATAAAATAGCAAACATGATATGTCTATACTTTACTAATACGCGTATGTGTATGTTCCAATTTTTTATGCTCGATCTCGATAGATTGGCGTATTCTGAGTAAAAAAGTACCAAGGTACATTTGTCTTAAAACTCACCGTGGTTGAAATATTAGACTTTTTTCATGAAGCATGTTCGAAATGTCGTGGTATCAGTGCGATGGATATCCAAGACACTACGCTCGAAGAGTGAGAAGTACACTTGATGAAATATTCCCAAATAGATGGATGGATATTTGCTGACCACCACAAAGTCCACATTTAACATTCCTAGATTTTTTCTTGTGGGCATCATTGAAAAATATTGTGCACCAATAATTTCAGGAGATATGAAGCATCGAATTATGGCAGCATGTGATGCAATAAATTCTCTAACAATAAGACGTGTAAGGGACGCAGCAGATGGTTGACATTTCGAACATGCTTCATGAAAAGAGTGAAATATCCCAGCAACAATAAGTTTTACGACAAATGCAGTATATTGGAATCGAGCATAAAGAATTGGACATTCCATTTAAAACAACAAAGGTGACTACATTTTCCCTACGCCTCCACTGATAAGAATAACATTTATACTATATCCTGTAGTTCTTTAAACTCTACAACTTCTGTAACAGTTTCTCGTATATCTGGCTTGATATAACCCAGATATGTAACACAAGGTTTACGGACGTTTATTTTACAATTTATTCTACTGGTCCTAGCAAAGTTTATGTTCGTTCATTTGGTTCGTGGAAATTAAGAATTTACAAACAGACAATTAACCTCTTCAATGAAATTGTCACATATGTATACATTTGATTTTAGTCTAACATTAACGTCCATCGAACGGACATTTACTTTTTCTTCGTACGTTCTTCATAAATGCCTTCATCTGTCTTCGCATCGTCCAATGCGTATCAATTTTAACACAAAAAACTATAACCAAACGGAAACCAGAATCATCTGTGTTTGTTCGCAACAAGAATTCAGCCTTAAGAAGGTTAAAATATATATTCGTGCAACGGCATCAATCGAAATTTATACGGACATTCAGCAAATAATATTTCTAAAATTCAATACGCGTCAAATAGACGCATTCCGTAAACCTAGTGTTAACTGGACAGAGTTCGTGAGACACACTATATACAGAATGACTCAATATAACCACAAAATATTTTATTACATTCAAATTTCACCGATTCCTAATTAAATTTCTCTCGGCGATTCGGTCTCAAAGGAAATATAATACATTGATACCGAGCCGATTTCCAGTTCACGATGAAGCCGGGGTTTACGACTGGCCTAACATTAGCATATCGGAAAAACGAGCAAACACGCTGCCGTACCAGTCTTGCAAGTTCCTATTTCTCGGTCCGTCGTTTTCCCTTTTTTCCGCCGGTTATCGATCTCGAATTCATTTTTTCCCGCACGATCGCGAAAATCGCCGCGAATATTTCTGCGGCTACAATAAACGATCGGGTTTCCTTATCCTGTCCGGGCATCACGTTCGGTAGTGGCGTCGAACGATCTCGTAGATCGCCTCAGGGAAATCCGTCGCGTCGGCCCGAGTGATTTCCTCAGGTGAATCGGGGACTCGAAACGCGCGCGCATTATCAACGGTACGAACATCTGCCGTTTTGCCAGCGTCTTCCCATATATCGTGCGTCGGGGGCTAACTGTACAGCACCTTCCAGCGGATATCTATGTATCGAGTTGCCAGATAAAGTAAAGGTAAGTGCGCGGCGAACCAGCGTACTCGATGTCCCGCTAGATTCTCATAAAGATGAAAAAAGAAAACGTCGATTCCGCTTCTTCCGCGCATTATTCCGCGCCTCGACCCCGCCGGCCGCGTTCTTCGGTTTTTTTCTACCCAATCGTGGTCACGGTTCTTTCTTTTCTTGCGTTTCCAACGCCGTTAACACTAAAACTACAGGACAGGTCAAGCTGACTCACTCCTGATTTCTTCTTTCTGCGATTATTAAAAAGGAAACAGATGTTTCTTTGGGCAATTATTAAAGAAATCGATGTAGAAAACTGAATTGTAAATCAATTAAAATCTTAATACATGCAATCTTGGAGTTTCTATAAAGGAATTTCATAAAGTCAATTTAATTGCTCGGTAGTTTTGGTGTTAAGATCGTTACAGTCTTTTTCGATTTAGTGTTCAATCAATCTCATAAATATTCATTATTGTTTTCGAAGAGTTTCAATTCTGAGATAAAAGTGAAACATTTAAATTTTTGGAAAATACGTAACTATAAAATAAATTTATATTAATTAAATCAAGTTATTGGTCTCGTGTCTACTTATTATTCCTTATCCGTTCAGATAAATAAAGTAAAGTAAAATAGTATAGATATTATAAATCTGTAGCATTTTCGGTTTTGAAAATATAGATGTAGCAGAAACTAATAATTTTCAACAACTGTGCATACGTTTAAAATGCATTAGAAAGTTTGGAAGATTACTCTAACTTCGACCTGTTGCTTCAATTCTATTTTTACGTAAGTAAATCGAAGTCGACCGTTACCGGTCAATACAGATGTAGATCATCGCATAGTTCTCCGCATTTATATTCGTGTTGTCATCGCGTATAATTCAAAATCGTAAATTACAGTTATTTCGTTCAGATTTCACAGTAACTTCGTGAACGTTTATGTCAGTAACTGTTACAACTAGTTTCTAATGTCATCGAAGACAACATGCAACTAATACGTGAGGCAATATAAAAAAAGAACGAAAACCGAATATTGTTTAATACATTGACTGTCAATTATTCTACACTAAGAACACGTGGAATTTTTTAATTATATCCACAATGTACCTCTAAGTAAAATTACATCCACCTAAATAAAAGTATTTCAAGGAAAGAGAAAAGTATTCGACGTGGTAAAACGGTTTCTTTAACCGTATAAAAGAAATTTGCTTACGAAGAAACAGCTAAGAAGAAAAGAGGACAAATGCTATATGAGGAAATTGGTGGAAACTCTGGGAAGACCTTATTAAAATAAGAAATAAGTGAATCAACATATTTGTTATTTAGTTCCTAATTATTTAATTACATGTTAAAAGTAAGAAAGTAAAAATTGCTGTTCAAGGAAAACAAGTTTCTTTAATTCTCATGATCCCAATTTTGTTGTTCAAATATGGAAGATGAACATGTCATGATCCTAGAAGTGCTACCGAAGGTATTCTTGAAGCTCAACTAATTTATACTTATCTATTTTGTTATAGTTTATTATTAGTAATATTCGTTTTAATATATTATACTTACAATACATAAAACATGCTTGGTTTTGTAACACCAATTACAAGAAACCGCATGTAAAATAAATAAAGCAGTTACATGTATATCATACTTAGCTTTAGATCACCAATTTCTTATTAAACTTACTATCGTATCTAATTATACTTACAGAACAAGTGCTTACCGATTGAATACGGTTTAGTGATCTACGTTTATAAAAACGTTAAATATTTCTGATGGAAAATTTTCAAGTGCAAAGGATTAAACATCGAAAACGTAAAGGGTTGTTTCTCGTTTCATCATGTACCCAGTTCACCACGCGCATATCAGATTCATCTTCCACGAAGACAACGCTTTACATATCCGTTACAACAATACTGCATTAATTTGTTACTTATGGGGTCAATATGATACTGCGAACAAATATTACCTCGGTAGTCCGTTACTTTCTTAATTAAGCCGGTGGAAATTTATGGAAATCGCATTACGCATAGTTATGCCGTGTGAAATCGGTCGATGGAAGGAAATAGCGTTCCAGGTTTCTACGTTTGTGCTCCGGGACGTCTTCCAGTCCCGTGCGAAACAATTCCACCGATTCGCATTCACCGGTTGAAACATTTTCACCTGATACCGTAGCCTTTAATCAATGAACCTGAAGAATCGCACGAGGTCCGTGGGAAATTGTGCGAAAAACTATTAAAACCATGTTTCACGTATTTTGATTCGATAATTTGTCTCGTCTAAAGTGCATTGTTACGATTATTATTGTAATTATAATCGGTTTATTTAATATGGGAAAGAACACTTTGGTTAGACGCTTAATTAAAATCCCATAACCGCGGGAAACAATGAAATTGCAATAGTTGTACGAGATAATGAAAATTGAATGCACCCAGTTTTAAACACTCGTTCACTATTGAACCAATTATTAGTTGATTGCGCAGTTTTGCATATAGAATTGATTATAAAATTTAAATAATCTTTGTGTTATTGGACTATATATTAGATTGTGGATTGTAAGAAAAGAGTTTATGTCAAAGGGAAGAAATTAATGAATCGAAATAATTGCTAATTTACTGTATTAAATTTTTTAATGAAACTATAACGTATTCTATCTTACGTTCTGTATGAATTTGTGCAAATCCGTTTTTGCAAAGAAACCGTGTATGAACAAGTTTTTTAAATATTTTGTCTTTTATTTTTTGGTGAATACTCAAAAAAAATCTTCTGAAGAACACAAATTAATATAATATTGAATTAAATTAATTATAATATTATATCTTCATCTGACTTTGAACAGAAATGCTTCCATCAAGTTTCTTAAGCTCAACACGATCTTAAATATTTTTATTTCAATTACAGTAAAACAAACGTACTCGAGTGTCTTAGTTTTAATCATTCTCTGTTAATTACACATTATTTTTCAAGTTTTTACTTAGTCTATTTCTTCTAATCGCTTTCGTTAACAATTCCTCAAATTTTCATACGTGTTTCCTACTCTATGTTTACCAAAGGATAACTCAATCAAATCTATGGTAATACCGCTAAATTAATTTTATAATCACTATAAAAAGAGTCGAAAAATTAATAGAGGAAAAATGGTTAAACTTAGAACATGGTTTTAAGTTAAAATTTTGAAGGGTATCTTTCAAAACATTCGGTAAAAATATGTTAATTATCATTGAATGATCTTACTTATAACTAAAAAATAATGTTAATTGACGAGATGATTATACATCCAGCATTTCTGTGCAATTATTTCATATTTTCAACTTGTTTCACGTTTCAATTTTCATGTTTTAACCTGTTGGCTTCTATAAGGTTATGTCCTTTACATACGTGGCTCCGTGTACCAGTTAAGTTTTTTACATTTTACACATTAATTTACAGCGTTGCACTTTAGATATGCATTGCGATTGATTTATCTGATCGATAACGTGTGTGGCTCCGACAAGAAGGAATGCAGACGTGACGTAGAAACAAGGTAACTCGAAAAATTCGTAAACAAGCGAAGTATAAAAGTTCAACTCGTTAAAACACAACAGTTTTCAAGCCAGTTTTCAAGAAGCCATTATTGCCAGCTATGCTCTCGATCTGTTTTCCTTACTTGAACCAATATTACTTAAGATAACATTTTACGTCCGATTCCATAAGTATCATAATATCATTATTATTCAAAAATATCGTGAAATATCATAAAAGCTATATTATTATTTCGAGTCAGAATATTGTAAATAAGAGTAAGATGCAGCTAATGAAGTTCAGAAACAAAGTAATAATTAGTTTTTTCACAAAGTTCTCTTTTTAATCCTTTCAGGAATGTTATCATATTGGTAAAATCGGTCTTTTATATCTACAATCAGAAATTATAACAAAATAATTTAATAGTTCCATGTATAATGTACCTTTGTACGAGAAAAGTTTTTAATATTTGGAATAATCTTTATACATAAAGGATTGAAAACCACTTTACCGATGGTGACTATTCACATTGAACGTGGAAATTAGAAGCATTTAAAACTGGAGCAAGCGATTAAATACTAGAAAAGGAGAAAATCACGTATCAATTTATATGATATACTAATCCTAATCCCAAATCTAATTCCTTGTTGTTTGAATAATGACGTTATTTATTTAAAGCTTTCGATTTCAGGTATGAAAGCTTGAAGTAGCCATTGCGGCGGCATTTGACCTCAAAGGGTTAATAATTCGCTAGAAATTAAAAAGAATTCCATGCTCCTCCTATTTCTACATTTATTCTAAAGATTAAGTATTTACAACAGAAAAATAACATTTAATTTGAACTCAAAAGAATAGAGTGACACTAAAATTTGCTAACTTTTGCTGAAAATCTTTGTCACGAGTTTAACACGATATTATAAGACGAGGAGTTAAGTTCGCTATAGATGAAGCCACAGTAGCGCGTCTTCAAGTTTATGGTTTATCTCGATCGCCATGGATCACCGGAAATAGGACGCCAACAGCACACGTGTTTACCGAACGCGCGGCAATAAAGCAACTCACATGGCCCTGATCCAAACTTAATTTGTTGACGACTGAAAAATACTGTTGGTTAAAATCCCTCAAAAAAGAAATCGCTTTTATCGCCCGTACCATGAACTTAGCGTTTCCATATAGTCATCTTTGAGGCTGTCACCAAAAGGAAACACGTTAACACCATCATTGCCATGTTTATGTCAAATTACACGATAGAAACGGTCTGTTTTATGCTGATCTCAATGAATACCTAAAAAATTGATCTATTTTATTAAATATAATACAACAATATACTATATGTGTGTTACACTAATGTAATAATATGTAATAATATAAAATATTACATTAAAATTTATTTTATATGAATTTATTTTATATTATACTTCAACTTTGTAAAATTGTAATATACGATATGTATATTATACTATTATAGAAGTGTATATAATATAATAGTATTCATTTTACATAAATTATAGTTATACTTCAACTTTGTAGGTACCTGTACTGGAGAATCAATCTATTTTGTGACAATATTATCGAAAACAAAATCTTCAAATTATACTCATAAAATCCGATCGCACATTTCTCGAAGTACAATTTAAAAATTCGAATTACTGATTTCACGGATAACCAAGACTACACCTAGATGACCTAGATAACGAACAAAATCGAGGTCCTATTGTATCACTAAATTCCAAAAACTCAGCGCTCGATAACTTTTAGCTTTCTAATTTTAGTTCAATAAACGCTAGAATAACCGAGCGTTTAACATGATTAATATGTAACCTTTTAAAAATTGCAACAATAGATTTTTTTTCTGTTTCCTCATACATTGATTACAGTATCCAAATGAAACTATTTATTTTTCAAATCATTTCGGGTACTCAACGCTTTTCAAAACTTTCGAGTGCAAAGGCTTAATATTTATTCAAAGTAAAATTGGTGATACCGATGGTTGTGGTTGTTTTAGCGTTAAATAAACTCTAACATTTCGACTTTGCGAAACTCTTATAGCCGGCCAATGTATTTGAAGTTCACCTTCCATTACGCTCGACCGCGAACACATAGTTCGTTTATGCCATAAATGCATAAAATCCGGTCTACTTATAACTTTGTAACAACGCATTTATAGTCAACCTTCGCTCAAACAATTTTTTTTCTTCGGTTTTCCCTTCTTGCGGCGTGCCACGAGCCTCGGAATATCCGCGCATGAAAGTGCTTTTTATCCGTGCGAGACAAAGCGTCCAATCCGCGTGGCGGTCTTAGATGGAACGGAATTGCTTGGTCAAGATCGTAATAACCTAACTGTTTGAACGTTAATTGTGTGTCACATTATAATGAAGGAACATTACGCGACGGAGCTGTCGACTGGGACGATAACAGAATAATTTTACGCAATTTATACGGAATAACATTGAGATGGAAAGTAATTTAACACGTTGACTGCCATGAGAATTTTGGACGTTCTATATATCATTCATTCCTTTGTGACAAGGATAAGTAGAAGCACAATTATTCATTATTTGCTGTTACAATTTTTAAGTTGAACTGTCATCTAGTTACTAGGATAAGCAGAAGCAATTGTTAATTATTTGTTGCCACAATTCTTAAGGTCGCACTGTTACCTAGTGACTTAGTGACAAGGATAAGTAAATACAATTATTTAATTGCTTTATGTTACAATTTTTAGATTGCACTACACTGTTGCCTCTCTAGTTTACTCTAGTGGACAAGGATGAGTACAACCAATTATTAATTATTTGATGTTACAATTCTTAGGTTGCACTGTTGCTTAGTGACAAGAATAAAGTAGAAGCAATTATTAATTATATTTTACGTTACAATTCTTAAAGATTGCACTGTCATTTTGTACATCTTCATCAGAGTGAAAAGTGAAGAATTTGAAAAGAAAGAAGAAGAAAAAGTGTGAGTGTGATCCGAGAGGCTTGAACTCAAGAAAATCGTGTTACTATCCAATAACCTACCTCACATCTCCATTGCAACTTTGAAAATTTCATCTTATAATCATGATATACATCCAAGGTACATAACTTCAAATGCCTATATCTTTGAAATTCCTAGCTATCTGCACCCAATGTTTCACATGTAGGCTTAGATGCATGTATACTATTGTCTTATAAAAAATCTTCAACCTTAAAACTACCTAGCAATCAGGTTGACTCATTCCCAACCGTTTATAAAAATTAGAACAATACGTTTTTTGAGATTCAAAAAGTCTCCTAGTCTTGTATCTCTGTAAATACAGAAATATCATTGAAAATCTTTCGCATAAACGTCTTCATAATTTAAATGCTTGCATAATAAAAATTCTGAAGTGGGTCAATTTGACCTGCCCGGCAGTTTTAGTGTTAAAATCCGGTGTCTTTCCCTTGTCAGTTACGAACACACCAGTATCCGAACGCGCGTTCGCGTACCTGCGTGTTCCGAACACTAAATTTCCCTGAAGCCTGTCGCGGCCGAGCGTTTAGTTATTTTTGGACCGCCTAGGGTATACGTCGTTACTCGCATTAGTCGCGACGGCCGTAATTAATTAGGAAACCGGTCGAAAGCGCGGGTACTCGAATAATACTGTTAACGGCGAAACATCGTGTAATTACTACGCGCGGCATTTTCGGCCAGGAATCAGCGCGCGGAATTCTGAAATAGGTCGAACAACGTCGAAAAGTAGATCGCGCTCCTCCCTGCGAGTGTTAACACTTACGCAACCACCTAAAAGAGACTACGACTATAACCTTTCTCATTGTCTTCAATTGAACTTATCTAACTGATTTTATTAAGAACTCTGCTTATATTGTAAAAGCAAGAAAGGTATTTAACGAGTCACAAATAACTCTAATTCAAGATTTACTAAACAACAAAAGAAAAAATTAATAAAATAAAAGACAACGCTTTGTTAAGGGGAAAGTGGAAAATCTTCCCATTCAGTTGGCTAAGTGTTAATATATTGACTGCCACGATGGTCACTGGTGACCAAATACGGTAAAAAGTCCGTTTTCATAAATATCCTCAAAACCAAAAAGAATGTGCAGATAAGGTTAAATAAACATTTGGACCGTAATGCAGCGTGATTTTTTTCATATTTGTTAATTAACAATGCGACTACACAGCTTTAAAGAAGACAATCTTGAAATGATTAAAAATTAAAATAATCGATTGCAACCGTATTGCTTTTATAATTTAAATAATTCCAACTAGGATTGAGTTTGAGGAGGTCAAAGATCAATTTCAAACATTTCGCGTAAACTGTAAAACTTTTGCTCACTGAAATAATTGAATGTGTGAGGAATAAGGTACCAATTGTTCCTTTTTCTACGATTTCCTCTTCTAATTTTTTTAAACGATTTTATGTGTTTCAAAGAAATTTTGTACACTTTTTTTCCGAAATAAAAAGTTTTTAGGCAGATACGAGTAATGTAAATACAAGTATCTCAGGTAAGTATATAGCATACTTTTGATACGTGGTTGTTTTATTATATATCTTTGTGTTATTATTTATATTTAAGCGTAATTTAAAATCAATGATATTTCTTCTAATTATAATACTTCATGAATGATTTTATTATATTGTCCTATAAGATACAGCCGTCTTTTAAGCACTATCGTATTCGGCAAAGATTTCTGTTTATTATGCACAACAAATTTTTATATATTTTTATATATTTTATATTATTGTAATCATATGTTATTATCTACTGTGTTATTATAATTTATTACATGCTATATAATATAACTAAATCAACGAAATTGTTGTCTTAAATTTTATTTGCATTTTATAAAAACGATTTGTTACGTTCGATGAAATATTGTATTTGAGAAGCTATTGAAGTAAACGTTGATAGCGAACTCGGTGACATTCAATGTCAATCTTTTTTCTTCTTATTTAGCTTTGGAAACCTTATTTAGTTTTTGCTTTCAGTTTTTAACGTTTGCCTAGTTTTTGCCTTCAGTTTTTAACGTTTACTCAGTTTTCGTTTCATTTAGTTCTATTTTCAGCTTTAAACTGGTGGATAATAATAGGTTTTTCAAATTAAGCAACTATTGGATAACTACTGATTCATGAAAAATAAATAGCGTTACAATTAGTGCAATGAAGAAGACTAAATAAAGAATGCTGATCAATATCAAAATCAATAGAGATTAAGTTCACGTGTTAATAAAATCGTTAATTTATACTTACAGTTTAAAAAACGTGTAAATGTATGACTAAATAAAGCACAACATCGATCTTCATGAAGTACAAGGATACCGACGGTGCAAAAATAGCCACATCATTGCATTGAACGCAATGAACAAATTGCACCTGATTCTTGACCCCTGTTATTTTACTAGTTATTGCTGCTATATGATCATCTCTTCGGAGCACGTGTCAAAAGTGTAGTGTATCAGTGAACTCGAAAGTACATGATGATATAATAGTATAAATTACAAATTATATAATGTTAAATGAACCCCAAATAAGTATGAATGTGCAACGATGAATAAATAAAAATATATAAACGTGGCTAAAATAAATAATGTGTATGCGAGCAGCAATACAGAATGAGATAAAATAAGATATAATGGGATTAAGAGTTTAATAAGTAAAGATACGAAAGGAAAGCAACATAATCCAAGAAAAATAAAATAGAACAATACGTAAGGGAGAGTAAAAATTGGGAACCGAGTGGAGTAAAATAATAAATTTTAATAAATAGCACTGACTTACAGCACAAATTATATAATAGACTTGATTTTATTCTAAAATAATGTTAAAAATCAACGATTCTATTAACCGACAAATTCGTCTATAGTTAATTGAATTGATAGCTATTATTAAAACATGTAAATACTACATATGGTTTGCAATTAGTAAATCGTATTTATTCTAAGAAATTTTTATCTTTTCATTATACCTTGTTCAAATAAGTGTTCGCGTCTAATTTATGCACAAGTAATAGTTTTAACATCACAATTTGCATATAGGAGTTCTGTAATATTCTGTTAATTTCTAGCAATTAAAGAAACATAATGCAATTAGCAGATCCCATGTAAAGATTCTGCATCGCATTTTCTTCGCCGCACATTTAACGAATTCATTATTTACCCAGCTTTCGAATAGTTGCGTTTACTAGAGTTACTCTGATTACAGACCCGATAGAATCCAATTAAAATTCTATGAAAATGATACATTAAACAGTAAAATTTCACATTTATTTACTCTCGAAATTCAATGTACATTAAAAATATATATAAAATCAATTTATGTACTGCTGTCATCTATTGTATTAAAGACACAAGAAAATTTTACAAAATTCGATAGTAATGAATTTTTTTTAGATTTGAGTTATTGCTTTGCACGAAAAACCAGAATCATCATAAAATAACAATAGCAGGACATTAAAACAGCAATAGATCGCCACACAATGCTGTAGAAAGTTCAATAATTTTTTGTATTGTCATAATTTCAGATAATTATTTCTGGTCTGTATACCACCAGTTTTTCCCACTTTACAAAATCATGCAAATGTTAGAATAAATATTAAAGCAAAAGAATCACAAAGAGAGAGTGCAAAATTTAATTGCAACTGGTTCGATTGTGGGTAAAAAATATTTAAAGCACACTTATTTAATGTAATTATATAGATTTTATGTATGTTTTATAATACGTTCTGCATTATATTCTGTTATATTTATATTTATATTTATATTTATATTTATATTTATTATTTATTATTTGTTATTTGTTATTTGTTATTTGTTATTTGTTATTTGTTATTTGTTATTTGTTATTTGTTATTTGTTATTTGTTTATTTGTTATTTGTTATTTGTTATTTGTTATTTTGTTATTTGTCATTTGTTATTTGTTATTTGTTATTTGTTATTTGTTATTTGTTATTTATTATTTATTATTTATTATTTATTATTTGTTATTTATTATTTATTATTTGTTATTTATTATTTTTTATTTATTATATTTCGTGGTCTTCCTTATAATACATAGTTATATGTGTCAAAATTCCTATTTGAATACTCGAGTAAGTCACTTGTTATTTATATATAGGAATTTTGACACATATAACTACGTATTGTAAGGAAGATCTCGAAAGGATGAACACTTTCAACGGAAAACGTTCCCAGGTAGGTGTGTAATAAATAAAAAGTGTCATAAAGACGTCGACACGCTAAGCGAAACCACAAGTTTCTCTTCGTAAAACGCAAAGTCAATTACCTACGATTGAAATCTAAAATATCTCCGTTATTTTTAATGATACGTGACAAATAGTAGAAAAGAAAATATCAGTTTTATGAAGGCAAACATTGCGATAAAAAGCATAATTTCTTTTCAAGGTGATATTTTTCAAAGGTTGCCGACGTTCTTCTTAATGGAATGACCTATTTTCTTTATTGTGGCATAAAAGCTAATAAAAATACAATTTCAATTGGCCTTGGAATGATTGATTTGGTTTTACACCACCATTATTTAATAACAACTTCTTCATCTGGTAATCCGAACGCATTATATTTCCCGTTTTACAATATGAAAATACAATATTTCTCAATATCATTAATCTTTAAATACTGTTTAAATATACATGAAATCTAATTTCTCTTCAATATGAAATTCAATTTAGTATTATCTATATTCAATTATGCTTTTTCATACACTTTTCATTTCGGAATCAAAACACGTTTCCCAATGTTATTCATCTTTCAGTATCATTTATATACAAAACTCAATGAAAAATTCAATGGTTAATTATCATCTACATTTTATTGTTCTTCATCTATTAATCTGAACGTTATATTTTCCACTTCAAAATAAAAAAGCGTTTTATAATATTATCAATCTTTAAATACCATTTACACATGGAACTCAATGAAATATTCAACGATTTATTATTATCTACATTCAACTGTACCTATCCATCTATTTTTCACTTTAAAATCAAAACCTGTTTGTAAAACCCAATGAAAAATTCAGCACTTTTTCGGTGGACTTGTCTCTTACCTCTTGAGTATTCCACGGTGGCCGCGCGGGAATCGCGTAGCAGAAGATATTTTCCAGCAGCAGGTGGAGTCCCGTGCTCCCCTCGTACCCTTCGGAACAACGACACGCGAAACTCTGAATTCCAAAGACGAAAACTCTTCTGCACATACACACACGCGAAGACGTTTCCCGCACCCTAACGAGAGGCAGCACCTTTTATTGCCACACTTCCCGCCACTCGTCAGCGTACATTCCTCCTGTACAGTTGTTTCGCTCTTTCAACACCGAAAATTGAATAGGTCCTCGCACTTTTTTTCACACGTCCCCTCGAAACCTCGCTGCGTTTACAACACTTCTCGATCAATTCCTTTAGCTCTCTCTTTCTCCTGTCAGCGGCATTCGACTTGTTTCTCAGGGATTCTTAATTAGGACATAAAAAGCTTTCTACCCAAAGCTACCTGCTCACAGATAGGAATCTTGTTCCGAACTATAAACGATGCTCGATGAAATAATCGAACCATTCGATGATCCAATTTCCTCTATCCTAAACGTTACTATATACAAAGTCTAGTTGATCTCTTAATCCTTTTGCATGTGCACACGCACAGTATCAATATCACTTTCCGTAGTTTCTTCGTGAACAGTATCGAAGTCACCGATTATTTGGCTTCAACTAAAACGTTTCCAGGGAAAAGGTACGATAAAAATTACAACGCTCATCCACCTGTTTCACGGACCTGCTCGAGCCTCTCAGTCAACTTTCTTTCGCAAGATTTCCATACTAAAATCGATCACCTCAATGGACACTTAACTCTCATCCTTTAAACCTTGCAGTCCCGCGTCCTACATCAAACATCAACAAACATTTCCAATTGACAGTGGCATATTAGAAGAACTCTCTTGATGTTTTCAAGGGAAACCCTCGAAACTCGTTGCACTCTTCGAAAAATCGCGCACTGTTCACACAATTGACAATCAGTCGCACGGTTTCGAAGAAACGATCAGTTGCCCGGTAGCGCCGAGGAAGTCGGTTCCGCGAGTCCGTGGTCCTTCCAGCGCGATTAAGATCTCGCGGATCACTGTCGGTGCAGGGGAATCCTCGTGATCGATGATCCCTGCGAAACCGATCCTCTCTATCGCATGGGAACCCGTGGGATTATCGCTGAAACGCTTTAGCCGTGTCGTTCGCCAGGTCCTCGGAACTTTCGCTTTTCGGTCGATCGACGGATTCGTGCCGATTTTCCAACGAGTGGGACGGAAGCCTCGTGATCGAGCCTCTTCGACGGCTTTCTCCGACGCGTGCGATCCCGTAGGAGCCAGCTCGGCCGAGCAGCAACGTAGCACTTGGCGTGAAGCCTCAGGTGAGACGCCAGGTGGGTACCGGGAATGACGGTCGCCTCTCTCTTCGCCTTGCCTGGCTCGCCCCACCTGAGGAACCACGAGCAAGGTTTATAGAGAACGAGAGGATTCTTGATCCTCTCGAGCCGGTTGCGAAGGTCGAGGCGCCTCTGTAGGGTTCGACGATCTTTATCCAGCGGCTGTTTACTTGTACAGGTTCCTGTCTTATCGATCGTGCACAGTGATCGGAGATCGAGAGCAACGGATAACACGTGTTCACCGTGGTTCTGGATCATTCTGGGCACGAATCGTTGGGTTTGTCCAGGATTTTCTATTCGTAGCAAAGATGGTACCTCTGTTTACGCGACACCCTTTTACGAGTACAATTTTTAAGGTAATTTGTAACACTGGTTTTTATTGTATTGTTGTGAATAATATTGTTCGACAAATTTAAATATCGTAGAATTACCATAGATTATCTGTTCCCGTGAAATTATCGTAGAATTTGGAGTACCATTATGCGGTAAATTATGTTCAACAAGTTCAAATATCGTAGAGTTTCAGTGTGTATTACGGTGTAGCTTTTTGTTTATATGTATTGGACGTAGTATGTTCTATATCTGTAAATCACTTTGCAATCTGTTCTCATTTGTATTATTGAAGTGACATTTAGTGTACAAATTCAAATTTATTAGTTCCGCTGTATTATGGTCATCCGATTTTAGATTTTGCAACAGAGGACATAGTGCCTCTATATAGTGAAGAAACGTAACCCAATCGTTCATTTACAATTACCTCCACAATTATTCGTAAATAACAAGAAATTCACGATAAGAACATTACCTGGAAGAAATATATAAGTGTAGTGTTGAAAATTGTCACATAAAAATGTGAAATTAGTTCAAAATTCTTGGAAAATGAGGAAAATTATCAAAATTTTAGGGCTTACATTGAAAACACTGAGAATATCGTGAAATCGAAATTCGTAATTGTAAGAAATAATGATTCGTATAAATTCTGGAAATATTCTTTTAAAGGTATAAAGCACTTATGAAGTTCAATAATAAAAATTAACTACCAAAACGAACTTACATAATTAGACTATCAGAAATATCTTTTTTTAGTAAATCAAATTACAATTCTCTAAAAGTATATTAATAAACAGTATGCACGTATTATGAGGCTCCTTAAAATAATATCGATATTCATAAACATTCTACTGTTTCGAATGCTTTATTCTAATTATATTGAAAGACGTGGAAGTGGAGAAACATCGACGAACAGAATGTGATTTTGTAACGAACAGATTCGAGACAGCGTGATCCACCGATGAATCATCGCTTGACGCCTCTATCTCGCTTGACACACGGGTGGATCACTAAACAAAACGTTTACAGGGATAACAGAAACTGATGCAATCTACGAAATGGAACCACGCTGTATTGGTTTTCAATATCAGAATGAGAAAACTATACGTACCATCTCGATGAGACAGTTGAATACGACCAAAATTAGCATCGACGATAATGATGACAACTTAGTACTATCCTGAATATATTACAAAATAATTATGAGGTGCTAGATGTATAAAAAAACTTCTACATCAATGATGTTAGTATAGAAATATTTTAGTATAAAATGTTTATGGAGAGAACCGGTTGTTTTGCATATGAGAGGCTCTGAGAAAAAGGAAAATGAAAAAGTATGTTAGTAACTGGATAGAAATAAGCAGATAGCAAGTTGCTATTAGCAACAATTAACTAATTGTAATATATCAAACTACTTAATGTCTTTTCTTACCATTAGAGATGAATGAATAAATTTTAAGATTTTGAATGCTATATTTATTTTTTTACGTACTTATTTTAGCAATGTCTTCGTTCAATTACTATATTTAAATGGCATTTAATTATTTTTCAAAAGTATGAAATGTTTTTCGTTTATGTCTAATAAAACAACGCGTTCCCATTATAATTAATGGATAAATAGTATCAATACAATGATCTATGGATCCTACAAGTCCAATCCCGATGATTTCTACTTTATCGATCACTTCAAGAAAATATTAAAATTCAGTTTTCAAATTCATTTATCATACATAAATGAAATTAAATCGTACTAAAGTTCTAATTCACGGAAATTCTATCTATCTTATTCAAATGCACATACTGTAATCTATTACTGCTTGCAATGAAACATCTTATTGATATCTTAAAAGCGTTAAATATCTAAAATGATTTCAGAAATAAATAGTTTCACTTCAATGCTATAATTAATACATGATGAAACTGAAAAACAATTTATTGTTACAATTTTTATAAGGATTATATATTAATCATGTTAAATACTCGGTTGCTCTAGTGCTAAGAAGTTTCAACACAGATCGAGCATTATATGAGCACAGACGAGATATAAAAACAGACCGAACACCTTATGAACTTCCATGGCTGAAGTCAGACTGTCTTACCGACCTAGAAATCCAAGGCTGATTATGGCGTCCTCTGTAAGAGACCTCCGATTAAGTAATTAAGAAAAGTTACCGAGAACCGTGTCCTTAATAATATACGCGAAGGTCAAGGTCACCGACATAGTACTCTTTGGACTCGATTTATCTTCAATGTTGTTGGGTGTAAACTTGTATTTATTCTTAGAGAAATGAATTAAAGTAATTTAGTTATTATTATTATTAAAAGATTTAATTTTTATAATCTTTTAAAGTGTGGTACTTTTTCAAACAATTTTCAACATTCTATAAGAAATTTGTATTGTCACGTCTAATAGGACATACGAGTGCAAAGGGTTAACTAGTTAACATTAAAACTATCAGATAGATTAAAATGGCTCATCTCAGGTTTCTTCCTTTATAATTATCGGAAAAATGAAACATGCTTCTATGAGAAATAACCGAAGAAATTGCTTTGGCAATACACAAGTTTAATTACAAATCAGTTAAAGTCTCGATAGATGGACTCTTAAAGTTTCTATAAAGAAATTGGAAGAAATTAATTCGGCTGGCAGGTAATTCTAGAGTTAAAGTAAATAATTACCATGTTCGCTTTGACAAGAAACTTTAATAGACTCGGAACATGTTACAATAGAATCTCGACAAATCGAACTAATTGGAAGACAAACCCATAAGTTATCAATGTAAAGTCTCCTATATACATTATCCTCGATGCAATATTATAAATCGAAAATAATGACAAGTGAATAATTATGAAAATAAAATTCGTTCCAAAGATTATAACAGAAAAGTATTTATTGATTATTTACAAGTAACGATGTATCTTATGCACACAATAATTGAATAGAAAATCTTTGTACAATCTAAGAACAACAATTTTCGAAAATTTTAACAAAATGGAAAAATGACGAGTCTGTTCAAATAATAAAAACCACGATTATAATTTCATAAACGATATTTATGAATTATTTATAAGTTATCATAAACATCGTCCCATAAAATACAGGGACTGTTCGCGTCCCTGGAAATTGATACATACATATTACATCGACGAAAAGATAAAAGTTTACTTCGAAAGTGAACTGTCTCTGCAAAACTATTCCGAAATTCATAAGTAGGCGAAAGCATACTTCGACATGGCCAACCTAGTTAAACTCACATTTTTTTCACTCTCGCGTAAATGGTGGAACTCTCAAAGGGAAGGCTGCAACGAAATTTTCTTTTCGTCTTCGTTCGAGAGGAAGGTCGGTTTGCAAGGTAAAAGCATGCTTACTTCCAGTCGAGCAGTCAAGCTGGCGTTTCTGTAACACACAGATGGCACATCTAAGTTAAACCTGAAAGAAGACCGCGATGAAAATATACATTGAAGATTGCAAGCGATGAATTTGCACCCAAAACGTAGTTCTCGTAAAAATATCATTTGTATAATCTCTTCAGCGTAAAAGTAATAACGTACTTTGAAAAAATATCAAACATTATATCCGTTGACGTTAAGGAAATCAAATTATTTATTGGAATCAACAAAAATTTACGTAAGATATACAGTTAGTCAGAAGAGTATTCGTACCTAATGAACCGCCGCATTTAAACGATTGACATTTGTTTACAATGCAAGTTTCAAAGTTCTTGTCAACAGGAATGTACGTTGGTTTCACGAAGCTTTCAAACTTATATATATACTTTATTGCAAAAGGACGTGTCAGCACAATAAAAATGTAATTTAACGTAAAGAAAGCTGGTCTCAAAAGAGTTTTTGTACCTATACAAGTTATACTAAATATACAATTAATTTGTTAATAACTAATATTTGATTGGGCCTCCTTTGCATTGTATAATACTCTTGAGACGATCTAAATCATCAGGCTTGAGAGATCAATTGTCTTCCTGTTTACGTAAAATTATATTTTTGTTATATTCACATGTTGTTTTGCCATAAAGTACATATAAATTTGAAAGCTTTATAATTCCAACATACATTCCTGTTAATAAGAACTTTGAAACTTGCATTGTAAACAAATGTCAATCGATTAAATGCAGCAGTTTAGGAGGTACGAATATTCTTGTGACTCACTGTATGTGTACAATTTAATAGCATATCGTGATTACATCTTGTATACTTTGTATACAAGAAACAGAAAAATAAAATTAAACATTAATAATTTCTTTTATAATTCAATCCCTTAACCTGTTTTTTCACTTATTATTTAAACAAATAAAATTTTTCCGAATTTATTTTATAAATAGCTATTTCCATCCAATTGTAGAGGTTTCTATAATATTTGTCTATGATCCTTTAATTTTAAAGTACAAAAAAAATGTTTAATGTATTGAACTGTTTAGTCTGAAGAGAAAAAGCATGATAAATTAAAAAATCACATTTCTATTGACATTTCATGCAAATAAATACTATTTGAACACTGCCTACTGAATTTCATTAAAACAGCATCTGTTTGCTTGTAATTAGTAAATTACAGGATTCAAATGTTGTATTACATCAATCCCTGTAATCGACATTCCGCTACACCAGAACAGTTAACAGTAAAGTTTAATAACTCGAGTATTAATAACAAATAAATTTAATGATAACCTATATATCTCCGGTGTTCTTTAAAAGACTCTCATATTCCTTGTGAATGAACGTTCGTGAATCATCTGGATGATAGGATGGTGGTTTTACGTGTAAACGCAACTACCGGTTCGAAATCAACAGAAATTCCCTTCGATTCCGTGGCCTGAAGCTATTATATGGTCGAGCATTTTCTCACGAGATACACCGCTGTAATTATATGTCTAGGTTGCTCCTGTAACCTACAGTCTTATTGCTAAATACGAGCGTTCCGAAGGGGTCCAGGCAAAAGAGACTAATCTTTACGTCTTGGCCGATAATTAGGTCTTCGGGATGCGATTTCCTGCCGTGCTTTTAGACGAGTCTCGTGCGTACACTGTTTCCGAGCTGCTCCGAGGGAAGAATAAATTAAGTAAAATCTCCTTAAATTTCGGCTAAATAATTCCGAACGCGGTGATTAAGTCGTTAAATTTCTCGTCAATTTTCAGTGGCAATAATTTAAATTACAATTTAACGCGACGGTCCTGTGTACAGAATCGGTTATTTGCACTTCGAATAACAAGAATTTATTAGGAAGCCAATAAATGAAGCGATGAAAATGTGAAATTATGTTATATAAGATGATTATTATCATATTATGTAAAAGAGAAACGTTTCCTGTATTTGGATTTTCATGAAATAAATCTACAAAACCGGGAATTCGACTAAAGATCTACAATGTAGCGATATCGTAAGCGTATAATCTGAATAATTTTCTACCTGTTCAATGAAAACGCACTGATTCGAAACGAATTAATTAGGGAGATCCTTGAAATACAAAGATAAGGTTTGCTTCGCATTTCATATTTCCTATATGATTTCGTAATAAAAGGTGTATAGACTGTTAAATAAGGTTTTACACAAACTGAAATTTAAATTGATAAGAACGTGACAAAGCTTCTCTTTATTGCGAAATAAACACTGATATCGGAATGTTCGTGATAACGGTAATAATAAGTAATGTGCAAAAATAGTATTGCTAAGAAAGAGTTTGTTACAAAATATGTCATTTATTTTCAGAAAAGTGCACTGTCCTAATTGGGAACCTTGGGGAAAGGATTAATACTAAAAGTACCGAGTAAATAAATTGACTTTAATTGATTTAAAATTCAGTTTGCGTGTTGCTAAATTAATGTTTTAATCATTGCAAAAAGAATAAATCAGAAATGGATGATTTCAACCCATCTGGTAGTTTTGTATCAACCCCTTGCCCTACAATATCGTGTCAGACTCATGGTGAAGATTTCAAATAGAATTTAACAAACATAAATATTATTCAATTCGTTTGAATGCAAATTATTAATGCATATTGTTCCTCTGTTATCAAAGGCTATATCTTAGAGCACACGTTGGCATAAAATAAAACTGCAATTTCCTCTTACTTTCAATAAATTATTAACACTAGATTTACGAAACACGTCAATTCGATACATACTGAATTCGACACACATTATTTAGTAAATGTTCATGTCGATTTTGATTAATGCAATAACACAAATATGTATCTTAATTGTCTAACCTTCAATTTCCAAAATCTAATTAAAGGAACATCAAGTTTTCTAAGACCAATAGAATAAACTGTACAATAAATGTCCGTGAACGTAGTGTTAGTAACATAGTAGTATGATGAATCACAATTCAGAAAGAAATGGTAGGGCAAGGGGTTAATCGATATTTCATGTTTATTTTTCAGCGTGGAATCATACTGGCAAAGTTCAAGCAGAAAACCTCCTGGACACCTTGTATAAAGAAGGCATAAAAGGGAAATAATATCCGATACTCGCAGTAAGCCGAGTCGTTACATATTCGATAATCGGCCGAATTGGAAGAACGGGTGCTGTTCCTGGCAGAATATTGCCCATCAGTTTCAGTCTGGACCGATCGGGAACCTTTTCTGCAGCAAAAAATTATAGCGGTCCTTCGTAAGGCTTTCGCCTCAATAATTTCGATCTGGCTCCCCCAGGCTCACGTCAACTTATGTGTCCCGGCAGATATGGATTTTAAATCTGGTAATTGACGAGTAGTTCTCTTCACCGGCTGGAATTAACGTTCGAAATCTACCCTTCGTCTAGAATTGCACGAACATGGCAGACCGTAATCAGACCGCGGACCGATAAATAGTTGAAATTTCAGTTGGCCAGTGGGTCGCGTGAATTAGATTTCGTGGAAAGCTAGTGCGTTTTATGGTATCCTACTTACTGTCTATGTTATAAATATGTTTTTCTTTGGTATGTGTCGGTTAAATGAAGCGAAATACATAAAATAATTAAGTGATGAAGAGAGATAAATGTAATAATTCAGTAATAAAGAAAGATAAATACAATAATTGAATAATATAGAGAAATAAATGTATTTTAGATTTACACACATTTTTCTTTATCTTCATTTTTAAGAATAAAAGAAATACAAAAAACAGCATTATTTATGGAATAACCCAATACTTCTGTTATTTTCATTATCATCAAGTAATAAGGCTATCGCAGTCATTTCTTCTATACTAAAGCCGAAGTAACTGTTAGACATATCTGTTTCTGCGGAATGTGTATGTCGGCGCAATATTTGTCATATGCTGTGATGTTCAATGGGCAACAGCATTAAGGGGCTGTATACATCTGACAAATGTACGAACGATATAAAAAAAGTCCTATCATACAGACCAGAAAATGTTAAAGACGATTGGACTATTATAGAAACATTCGGTGTAAAAATGAATCAATATTTTATAAAATCAATAATCCAGAATATTCCAAACTTGAAGTAATAATAATATTTGAGCCGTTTTTTTAAAGCGGTATAAATCCATTTGTAGAAAAACATGAGTTAATGGTAGTTTCAGTGCGATATATGTAGATATCTTCTTTTCATATTTATAATCACACAATCAACGAGGTACGATATCCCCATAAATAAATCAAAAGAAGTTTAACTATAAAATGTTATCACAAACATGTCTTCTTTGAAAGTGGAATAAGTTCATTCGTAGCTACAAAATCGTGTATTTTCTTTAACAATTTTATTAAGTATTATTGCATACTAAAATTTAACAAGTTTACAGTTTCATACACATTACCCGAATTGACTAACGTTTCCCAATATGTTCAAATTGATTCAAACGCGAATCCTTAAATATCTCAATATATTTGCAAAAATGGACTTGCACCATTTAAAAAAAGGGCTTAATTTATGAGGATATTCATTGATTGCACGACCATAAATATAAAAACAGAATATCTATATCCCACTAAAACTACAAGCAACTCATTTTTTCCAAAAACGGACTTACACCATTTTCAGAAAAGCGGTTCTGCGAGATGAGTCTATAAATTGTAAGAGCAATTCGATTTTCTGTTATCGCGTGCTTTCCCCGTGAAAAGTAACGTCCGTTGCGTGCGAAGTCCGCTCGCGTTATCGTCGATCGTAAAATTAATATTATTTGCCACAAATCAACTCTCCTTCCCTTAGAGCGGTCATTAAGGGAAGTGTGATTTTAATGCTGTATTAGAACTGCGGTGCTGAATACGAGAGGAACGGTGGTACAGAAACGCGCAGTTCGAAATTAAGCAGAAGACAGGATGGAGGAGGAGTCATGTTCTCCACCATCGAATTATGTACACGGCACACACAAAGCGATCGTCGGGCAACTGAAAACCACCTTGCATTCAGAAATAAAACGAAACCGGAAAAAAAGGGGAGTCACGATCCTTAGCGGCAGCGAACACGGAAAAAGGGGATGCAAAATGTTTCACGCCACGTAGGCAATTAACGATCATTACGTTGGAGATAAAGAACAGAAATCGAGTAAAGGGTACACAAGAGAAGCGACATAAAGGGGAAATATATGGATCAACGGAATTAAATGTTGCATGCTGATGACTGGGTTGTAAAGGGATACATTAAACAAATTGGAGAAGACGTTGTGTACGAGACAAGAACGTTTGATGAAAACTCTTAATAGTTTCTGAAATTAAGTAGAATTTTGTCGATGTTAGGTGATTTTAGTTTATATGCGTTAAGGTAATTAAGTTTTAGTTGTTTTTGTTTTGTTCAGTATACTCGATTGTAGGGATTATAATAAACTGGATTGATTGCTGATTATCTGAGTCGTCAAAAGAGAAATATTATAATAAGTACAGTGCGGTGAAATATGTAAATATTTTAATTAGTTTTTGCGTTCATTCAGATTGCAATCAGGAGAGAAATTTATCTTGCACATTTATAACAAAAAGTACGAATGGTCTAATAACAGCATTATTGATTTAATGAATGAATACAGAATAATAAATAATAGGATCCTAGTTCTATTTAATTAGCTATCATATCTTCTTTATTAATCAGTAAGTAATCGTAAGTCTTCCTAAATTTTTGTTACAAAATGAACCACTTCGAAGCCAGCTGTCGACTTAATTATAATTGGCACTTACTTTTTCCATCAAGAAGAAACAATTTCACACGAAAATCGTGCGGAGTATGTGGAACATTAATTGCAAAAAAGAGTGAGCAGAATATAGCAGAAAAAAGAGTAGAATTTAAGAAGTATAGAAAAATTGCAGCAGGATGCTGAAGAAAGGGGCGAAGACCGAGGCCATCGCCCTCTGTTTCTTAAATTCGTGTGTACAGATTGTAGCCAAGAGCAAAAGTGGTCAGGATTCGAAGCGCGCCCCGGAAGTCGAACCTTCAATTTTCGACCTGCGAAATGGTAAAAGAGTTCTCGATTTGTATTTACATGTAAAATATGCGTGCCTCGAGCGATTTCGCCTGGCTTGAACACACTGTGTACACTGATACATTACCTGTAACATGGCTAGTCACATTTTGGAAGTGTTCGCAGCTTGATTAACACCTTGTTCTATGATTTCTTTCAAAACTGTGCTTGATGAAACCATAACAATTAACGTATTAAACAACATAAACTGCAATGATTTAATCTGATTTTGAAACTAAAATCATCTCTGTCTGTTTTAATACTTCGAATGTCAAGTAAACACTCATTAAAACTTCTATGCAGTCGAAACAGTTTTCTCAGCTCATTAACCTATGATTTATTTCTTAACTATAATCGATACAAATACTTTATCGTTAATAATTTAGTAGAAGAAGGTAAGATTTTTATGCTTATTCTGTGTCAACGTTCACTGTAAATTGTAAAGAATGATTTTATATTAAAAATTATGTTAAAAATAAATAAATTACTGTAAATAATTAAATAAATAAATAATTAATAAGTAAAGAAATAAGTAATAAATGAATAAAATTTTCATCGCGACTCCAGCACGATATTATAGGAGAAATGGTTAACACATTGATTCCCAGAGTAATTAGTAATAATTGACGCTTCTGAATTGTTGGAAAACAATTACGATATGTAAGATGATTGATGTCGAATGAAAATGTTTGATAGAGTAATTACCTGTGCAGGTAATAACGTTATTAGATAGTAACTAGATAATAACATAAGTGACGTAAGAATAATGGTAGCAAATGATTAATCATTCTTTTTACTTGTCTCTGCAAATATATCACTGCTGAATTCATTCGCAATTTGAAATTAACTGTACCTGTATACTTCGTTTTAATTTTAAACGAACTGCGACAGAAATGATTGAATTTCCGCAAATTAATCACTGTCTGAGTCTATGACAAATACACGTGGAATTACCAGCTTGAGGTGTTAACCCCTTCCACTGAAATGACGAGTCCATCTCGTCATGAGCTTTCTATGCTAAAGAGGGCAATGATGAATTACACTCGTTAGAAATGCGAAGTATAGTAGTGAGGTTATTTTATTAGTGATCATCATGCATAGAAATAATTATTTTCCAAGGAAACATTAAATATCGTAAATAACGTGTAAACATATCATCTGTATATGTATATGTAACCATATAAAAAAAATAATAAGAATTGCAAAATGAAATAAACCTCATTTCTCTTAAGTTCAATTTAAGTATTATGTTTCTGTTGCCAATTGTTACATTTTTAAGTGAACGTTAATGGAGATTAATATGGAATTCTCCTTTGTTTCTAGTAAATTATTGACGACGAAGTAATTATTATAGTAATAATAAATTATTGCAATGATGGTAATGAATCAAATTATAAGTTAACGGGTTAAATTAGATGTCTGTACAATAATATTCCACAAACAAATTGCAGTGAAAGTGGGAACTTGGTCTGAAGTTGGGAGATCACTTGATGGCTAGGCTGCAATATGCGGAATGACTGATTGACCAGTTTCGGTCTGTTTCTGTCTATCATTTCCAATGCTCACTTACTATTCATCAATGTGATTGCATGCAAACAATGAAAAATATAATGAAACAAGCAACAATATAAACAAACGAGTCGATAAGAAAAAATACATGTCAAAAATTTTCTTGAGAACCATATTTCACATGAATTCCATCAAAATCGGCGTGTGCTGATTGAAATGGTTCCCTTGTAAGCATAGATCCAATATGCTCCCTAACTTCGTATTTCATCAAACAGCATGGTCGAATGTGATTTTCGCCTAAGCTAGATCCCTGCTAACGTCGTACAACAAATTTAGACTAATTTCTGTGACCTGGCAGCCGCGCAAAGCTAACACATTCACTCAGAGACGACAATGCGCACTTTCAACCTGCCTTGACCGCAGAGAGAAAGAACAGAAATAAAAGTACAACCCAAAGTCGCCCCCTATTTCACTTCCTCGCAGTGCCTCTGGAACGTACTTTCAGAGTAGCAACTACTGCTTTCTGTGCTCCAAGCAGAAATAAAAGGGAAGAACATAGAGGATGGGTAACAAAGGATGAATAAAAACAGAGGAAGGACGAGGAATTTTAGCAGTGCATATTGGCAAATCTAGTAATACTTGAGGTCCTTGAGCTAAAGATATCTCGTAGAAATAAAGAATCTACATATTGGCAAAGCTAATGATTAGACCGTCGATGTTCGTGCAAATTCAAAATCTTAAGAATATAATTAGGAAAATGGAACTTAAGAAAATATGGGGAAAAGTTTCTCTTAACAAATATTATTAAAAACACTACGCTTTGGGCATTTCACAGACTATTTTGTATCGCATTCCATGCAAGCTTGCACTTTCAAATTAGCCATAGATACATAGAAATCTATAATTTATTAATTTAAGGTTTTCAAATTAAAAATGTCTATGTAAAAACAGAAATACGTTCAGTTTAGAAGAATGTAATGAAAAGTAAAGAGAATGTTATTTTTGAAATTAATAATTTTGATGGTCTGAAATTACAATTCAAAATAATTCATAATAATTGTAACACCATCATTTGTTCTACAATTTTCGCATTTTGTACTTTACAAAGAAATAAACATTTATTTTTATGTTAATATTATATTTATACGACGAAGTTGATCGTTGTATTCGGTCTATCATTGATAAAAATGTTTTCTACATTTAGTAAATAAATAATTATTACTGAGGTTTAGTCTGATGAAATATTTTTTGTAGTAAGTAAGATTACCCACACACATTCTTAATTTAATGACCCTGTAATAATCGGATTGATTCCATGATCGAGATTCAATACATTCAATAGTAATTGCGGCGCATCTATGTTTGTCAGAGGAGATTCTATCGGCGTAACTATTATTCCAACAAGTCACACTGAACTATACAATATTGACTGATAAATTCGTATGTAGGCTATCGTCTGCCATTCCTACGAGTGTTCTAATACTTGACTGCGTACACGTTAATTATCAATGATCGTATATTATAATCTACCAATCTGTCATCATAAAACTGCAGTAACTTAAAATTCATAAAAATTTCATTTCATAATGTGAATCTAAGACCTGATCAATTTGTGATGATAAAATATAGGGCTAACGCTGTAGAAATTTAAAATTCATACAAATTTCATTTCACAGTATGAAATTTGCTTCCAAATACTAGTCAAATAGTCGTCAGAAAAATTTCAATAAGATTTACTAAATCATTTCATAATAATTAGCTTTTCATTTAAAATAAATATTTTATTATGTTCTCAAGCATCGTCACTCAGAATGTTTAACATCATATTAACATCACTTAATTATTACGGAAAATGACACCACTGTTTCGAATTACCCGCGTCGTTAGAGCTTCCAGAAATGGTCTGCTGCTTAATCGATATCCTCGAGCAACCACTAAAGACCGACCATTTTTCTTTTATTCTTGAATGATCCGAACAGATTCAAATGATTCCAACGAATGTTTACTACATTAAACTTATTACTAATATACGTAATAATATACACATGAAAAACATATGAATTATGTAACAGAAAATTAATTTGTTACTGTTAATGAATTTAAGCATTAAATAAAGGATTGATTTTCTTCTGGTAATTTTAATTTAGTCATTCGCGTATTCCTAGAAGACTATGGATCTTTATATATTTAGTGCAAAATTATATTTATATTCAGTATCATAGAACATTCAATAGGAGCCTCTATTTTCAAATAAACAATACGTATTATGATAACACAATACCGAATAATATTACGTTGATACTATTTACAATTATAAAATGCTATCGACATATTACCCAAAACAAAATACAATTAATTTTCCATAAATTGCACTGTATTTCTGCTCATTCGAGGTATTATCGATAATATAAGGACCAATTATCCAGTTTCCGATCATAACGCACCATACATTAATGCTCCGCGAACACTGACATTCCACTTGTCGAATCCAATTCGAATTCTCCATGGACCAATAATGCAAATTTCTAGTGTCTACTTGGTTCACAAACAACATTTACCATCAACTCATATTTGTGAAAAAATCTGTAATGTCTTGTAAAAATCATTCTTATAAAATTCCAAGACTGCAAAAATTGTTTTAAACTACGATATTCTTTTATTAACCCCTAAGTTCAAATAAGGAGAAAGAATAAATTTTACGAGAATAAAAAAATTCACCTATAAAAAAGTAAAAGTGTAAATCCCAAAAATAACGAACTATAAAAGGTATATACTAATCATCTCTTTCAACCATATATCTCGAATTTATGCGTGGAATTACAAAAGATCTAACCACCCTTTGTAGAATTCGAGTGAGACGCGATCTCAACCCTTTGTAGTTTAAAGTGATCACAATTGTTATTACGAACGTTATATCATTAGTACTAGGTTCTACTACAGTTTAATAATATATTTGAGAACATTTAACAAAGATTAAAACTACATCTTCTTATTTATATCAACTCTCTATAAACTGAATCGTTATTCGTGACTATACAAAGATTTCTGTATTATGAAATTAATAAATATCAACCAATAAATACAAATTAACAATTTGTTCAATAGTTTTAATAATTTTATTAAAACGAATATATTTTGTGTGTGTAAAGTTACTACCACGTTGAACATTTACACTTGTGTGTATAAATTTTGAATTAATTAATTATTGAATTTCATTGGCCACATTGCAGCAAAAAATTAAATAAATCGACAAGATGCCAATATATTGGTGACTTTAAAGTCGCATGGGCCAATAAAGATTCAATTACGATATTACCAATAATTACAACAAAAATATGTAGTTATTAAAACGAAATTAAATATCGAATCTATCTTAACGTACGATCACAAAGGATTGAACTCGTATACATGAGAAAAACTCTCAGAAAGTAAAAACCGACAGCGTGACTAATTGTTTGTTTTTACGTACAATTCCCAAGCACATTTTTAGGATACTATAAAGACAGTGGCAGTAGAAATGTTATTGTTTCCCTAACGGTGTTACATAGCTTCCGGTGGAGCATATATTCCGACTTTTTATCATCCCTCTCATTTTCACCCTTTTCCTTTCACGCATTCCACTCGTGCCATCTATTTTCCCGGATCTTTCTGATATATTGCTGTGTTCAGTTTCACGTTTCCTAGTTTTAGCCTATTCTTCTTCCTCCCATATTTCTTGTCCCTCCCTTTTTTCCCTTTTTCTCTTTGAACCCTTTGCCCACTTTGCTCTTGGAGGTTCTTCATTTACCCCTCTCAATCCCTTAACCTTCTAGCGGTGCCGTACTTCTGGTAAAATATGATCTTTGCGGATGAAAGGAAGTACTCTTTTGACAACAATACAATGTGTCAAGTAGGATATGTTGGGGAGAAATGGCCCACTTCTTTAAAAGAACTGCTATATCGTAAATATCACTGATATCTAATTAAAAGAAATATATTGACGAAAGTAAATACACGTTAGAAGAATGGCTAACGCGTTGACTGCCACAGTAATCACCGATAATCGGAACTTCCAGATTGTTTCTTAATTATTACAATAATAAAACTGATGAATATTCAGTAACGTGAGTAACTAGATAGTAATAGTGTAACGTGAGAACTGTAATGCTAAATTATTAATAGTTCATTTTAGTGTCATGTATCTCTGCTATAAAAGAATGAGTAACATTATACGAAACACAGAATATCAATAATCAATATATCAACAAAACTAATTGACACTGTAGATATTTGTCAATCGAAGAGAGATCGAGCAATCTCACACAGAATTACCTTATGAAATAAAGTAATAATACAGTATGCAGTGCAGATATATATCTTAATAAAGTAAAGTTAATTTATTCAGAATTTTTAATCTAATTATAGTCTTATATTTCTTCTTTTATTCTCCAACCGTCTTTCTTCTTCTTCTCGTGAATTCTAATCCTCCTTTACTTTCTTCCTTCTCTTTCCCTTTCCATGCGATTATCAACAGCTGATGGTCTGTTGCCATTTTGTTTCCTATTATAATCTTCTTTATTTTCTTTTTCGCCCTTTCTTCCTCCAACACGCAATCCGCAATGGAATCTTTCCTGCCTGATTTAAATGTACTCCACGTATCCACTTGTGTCTTGGTTCTATGCTATTCATCCTGTTCTTTGCATAAATCTCAATATCTGTCTCCCTTCTATTTTTATCTTCTTATCTTCCCTTCTTTTCTACTTCTTCCTTTTCTGCCTTTTCAAATCTCCACCACGCTTCCTCTATTCACAGATAGAAATCCCTTCCTTTTATTTCAACCATTCCTTTCTATTTCTTCCACTCGTTTCATCAAATAAATATATCTATTTTCACATCTGTTTCTATTGTTGTCATCTGTCATTTCTTTTACATCGTCTTTTTAGTTGGCAGTCTTCCCTGCTCCTCTTCACGAGTATCTTCCACATCCACCTCTTTTTCAACTTTTCTGTTCATCAACTTCCCCGTCATTTCTTCCATCAATATCCCGCTAGAGATTTCCCCTTTGCTTTCCCTTAATCCTCTTCCTCGATCTATATTCCTAACATCGCTGTAACGTTTTAATCTCCTTGAATCCTCTATAGCAGCGTTTCTCAACCTATGAATCTTGACCTAGTATTGGATCGTATGCAGTTTCTAATAGTTCGTGAAATAATAGCTGCAACCTTGAACCAACGCAAAAAGACCATGAAATGATTTAGGTCACGATACCATTACAAACAAGTATGTAGCGTCACATGGCAAAAGAAGTTGAGAAACACTGCCTTAGAATCCCTCATCTTTGTTTGCCTCACTGCATTTCAGAACATCGGCTTTCTTCCCTTTCCCTTTCTCCTTTTCTTCATACAGTCCACTCTCCTCTTTCATGCTACACTCACGCTATAAACCTCTTTCTCCTTTTTCTCGCCAGGTGTCAGGCCGCGTTATCTCCTAGACCTGTGGGTCCCACCAGATGTCGGAACTTTAATTCTTCCGCCTGTGGCTCCCTCCCCATTTTATCCTTAATACTCCTAACCTCTTACCTTTATTCCATCCCCTTTTCTCGCTGCTTCGCGTCACCATCTCACGCGTCGTCAGTCTATCAGCCTTTTCATTCTGCCCTTTTTTGTCCTTCGTCTCCCGCGTTTTATACACGATTGCTTTTTCCCTATCGCCTTCGTTTCCTTTACTTTCGCCACACACACATTTCCATGCATCATACTCTGAATATATTAACCCTTTACAGTCGAAAGTTTTTCACCAGAAATATTCAACATTCCCCGATTACATAAACAACAGTTTTTAAAAGTAGCTTAATGAAATGTCACACAAATTAAGTAACAAAGCTGTTTGATTTCAATGTTACACATATCGCATTATGCGAAGCTTAATATTAGATATCAAACTTTATAATTTTGCTGTATCAAGTTATCTAACGACTATGAGTTGCCTCTCGAGTAAAGGATTGACCCCATTTGGACGAAGAGTCTTAAAAGCGTTAAAAATTTTTTCTATAGAAAACTAAATTAGTCATCGAACTGTTGAACAATAGACGATAAGGAATCTATGCTAAATCTTTCTTTGTTTACATAATTAAATTTTCTGATTGGAACTTTCGGTTCTAGATACGTAAATCCAATATAGCCATTAGGAAGACACTCGTCTTCAGAAGAATAATGATCAGCTTGTTACCAAAGATTTAGTTCACTAATGAACAACATTTTTTACGACGAGAAAAAATAAAAAAAATTCAACAAACTGTGTTCAAAGATTCAATAAAAGATTCAATAAAAATTGTTTATTTACGGAATGAAATTTCATTATTGTATTATTTTATTCTGTGCTTAGAAAATCTATAAAATCGAATAACGAATAGTGAGGTCTATTTTGAGAATGAGTCACAACTCTAGCAAGAAATTTTGTTTTATACAATACTTTATCTAAAAGATATAATTTGGAAATACATACGTCAGTTGTTTGTATGATTTAGGATGCCTTGGATAAAGTATTTAACCATGACTCATAGTTTCTACTTCTGTGAATATTTATTTATACTGATCAGTTTCAATGAATGACGTCGACGATCAATATATATAATGCTACCATCAATGTATACCGCAAATAGACATAGTTTGTTATTAGATAAGGACGTGAGCCAAGTATTTAATCTGAAACCGCGACTGCATTTAATATGCAACAACGCAACGTATAACTACAAGTACAAATCATTGACATTTTTTTTAAATTTCTTCGTCTATCAAACGACAACCTTTTGATAACTACAAACCGTTACATTTTTTAATTTCATACACATATCAATAAGTACATAAATCTCCTTTTGAGATTTAGCCCTTTTGGATGGATAGTACCGAATGGACGATAAATTACTTAATAAATTTCAAGTATTTAACTATTCAATTAATTCCGTAATAAATTGAATTAATAAAAATTTATTTAAATATAAAAATATAAAATTGCAAATACGTGTATATATTGTTTTCATTCTATCAAATTTTGGTTATGTAACCAGAACACGTTGCCTTGGTACCAACGACAATTTTTCAACTGTTCGGATGTCCCTCAAAATCAATTTGGCTCTATTTACGTCAGCCAACCTCTGTGTAAACAGATAGCCAAATGATTCGTACACGATCGATTTCTCCCCGTATAAGTTAAAACGACTTACACAGAGATATATGTATTTACCTATGTGCTCAAAAGAGAAAGAGACCAATCAATATTCGAATACCTTTTATGTGGAGATTAATACATACTTTTAAACATTTTCTAACAAATATAAATTTTTAAGTATAAAATAAAACCTTTTTCGTTAGAAAATATGTATATTTAACGTCACGACGACAATTTTCGTAAAACTGTGTTTTCAGAAAGAGACTTTCTACACGGTGATTGAAAGTATTTTTTATTCTTATAAAATTATTGACAATGAAACTGTTTGATACGATCTTTTGTTGATGAATTTCCTATTTCTCCATAAATAAAGATTTGAAACGCTTATAAAAAAATGTCTTTACAAAATTTGGACAATTACATTGTGAATAGCTTTATAAAATTTTAATCAAATGACAAAAGTGGTTACAGAGATCTAATATAGATTTTGGGAATAGTATTTTAAGAAAAACGCGTTTAAAATTTGAAATGGTAAGTTTTATAAGATATAATTTTTACACAATATTTATTTTCATTTCCAGAGTCATGTACCTAGTAATATTTTTAGTAACACAATGGAAAAATGTATAATATCATACATTTGAATTAATTGATTATTCTAACATGTAAATTTAAAATTTAATGATCTGAGAATTTTGAAGTGTTAATTTAAAATTTGATTTATTTGGTAATTTTAACTTTATCGTCATAGATACTATTATTTTCTTATTGAATAAACATATTGCTATATATGCAACAATATAAGTAAACAAAAAGGACGCTACGTATATTTTCGTTGTTTTTCTTTGATTAATTCTCCACTACCGCATTTAATAACGTTGGCTTACTGAAATTTTCATAAACCGATGTCATTGAAAAGTACATTTTTTGGAAGAGTTTGGAATTAGTTTCAGCATATAGAGTTCCATGCCAAGCGACCCTGACCTGTTGGCTTTGAACCGCCATAACTTCGTTACTCATTTCCGAATGAGACTTCGCTGGAAACTTATATTTTGGAAAGCAATCAATTTTGAAGAACCAATTCTTCGAAATCAATGAATAACTCTTAATAAGACCATTCTTAACCCTGCTGTTGTCTTCGTGCCTATTTGATCCAATCATATTACCATTTCCTCTGCACCAATCTGTTTGTTTGACCTTTTCTAATATATTCGCGTTTTCATTTTGTCAGGGATGTTTTTAAATTTGAAAATAGCACAAGAAAATTGTAACAGAGACTGTAATTGTACAAAACAATTGAGAACCACATGAAGATTAAATACTCTCATAAAAGCAAATCACATAGACAGTAAATCTTCAAAAAAATGGTCTAAATTATTTTTATACTATAAAATAATGAAATAAGAATAAAATAAGAGATCAATGTTTATAATATTATTTTTATATTATATTAACACTATTGCAATCACGAGAATTATTTTTTTATTAAATTAAATATTAATAGGCTTAAATGGATAAATATGTATTCTATCATTAATTACCTGTTTTCATTTCCTATTATATTCCTACCCTAGTATCCAAATTTTCGTCAGATATCACATACAAAATCAGAATTGAGATAATCAATTTTTCCATTGTAAATATAAATCTAACTTAAATGCATATCGCAGCAAAAATTGTTATTCACGCGGAAAATAAGTATTATAACATTTCCTTTAAATGCTCTATTGCTGGGAACTCAAACGAGGTCAAACTGATCACTTAGAATTTCAGGCATTGCGAGCTAAAGCACCGATAAAATTTGTAGAAAGTGATAAAAATGGTGATCTCTCTAAAGTCGGTCGTTCTGATGGACCAGCATTGAAATTGAAAGAGTTAAACGTGAAAGACGCGTCAAACTATTTGAAAAGAAACCTCATTTCAACGGACTGCGATAAACTGCATATAACAAATTCATTAGTTCCATTAGTTGTCAATGTCGGCTAATCTTCAGCTAATGAAAAGACGTATCGCAGAAAATATTATTAACAATAAAATTAAGTCAGAATTAATGTCAGGTCCGAAGAATTAAAATATTACAAATATACTTAACAAAAAAAAAAACTATCAAGTGCAAAGGGTTAAACTATTATCAATGTATTTAACAAAAAAACTATCAAGTGCAAAGGTATAAACCTTCGACGTGATTGAAACGTCGTTTAACGGTGCTACACCTACGCCAAGGTCCAATTAACACTAAACCATCATTTGGGCATCCCCTGGATAGCTACCCTCGCCCCGATCCAGACGATCGAAGGCGGTGGGGAACGATTAAGGGAAGAAAAGCTCGTTCGTCCGTCGAAAGAAAATGCAAAATGCTCGATTAATTGGTCGCAGGTTGTATCGGGGGAAGGTTGTAGGGAAGTTAGAAGGAGAGGCCGAGAATGATAAGGGGGTGAACATGGTTGCGCATGTGCGTGCTCGTCCTGAGCACTTGTTACTGGTGCCTCAGTCTCGGCTTGTCTGGGCTGAAAGCAACACGGCCGTGGCGCACCACCCTCGCGGACAATCCAGATCCCCGGGAGACGTTCTAAAGATAGCAAAACAGGAACCGAGCCAGTCGATCGCGTTCGGGAAATCCTGGCCCGTTCCAACGGGAATGATTGGTGTCGCGGGTCAACGGTGTCCGCAACGTGAGACGTGACCCTGCCTGCCCGGAGGCAACAGCGTTTTAAAACACGCGGAGGATCGACAGTACAGCGAACGGTTTGTGTCATTGAGGATATGTGCGCGCCAACGGTGTCCTCGTCCCATTGCTTCTGCCCGAGATGAGGAGCGAGGACCACGGTGCACCAGCAGCTTCTTCCCGGTAACCGAGGCCAGATTCGAAGGAAGAGGGAAACGCGAGAGAAGTTTATAAATTGCGCGAATCGATTCGCGTATGCGACCAGTCGACCGAAATCGCGTTTCATGCGCCAGGTGATTCCCCGAGCTTTATTTCTTTAGCCTTAAGCGAGAACAGATGGGACGGTGGACAACGTTATTTTTGTTAACTTGGCTTGCCTTCAAGTGTCTGGTCTTTTTTATGTTTCTTTCTTGATGTCATTGTTTAATTGATTTTTGTTGTATGGCTGATCACGGTGATATTTATATGGAGTGTATGGTATCGATATTACTCTTAATGTATATGCCTTCTTCCACATTTGTAATACGTTTGATCCTTCAACCTCTTTCTCTTTGATGAATGCGAAGCCTAAGAATAGTGTGTTTCGTTTATTGATTTGGTTATTTTCATGCGTTTATTGGTCATTGAAGTTTTATTTCTTATTCTTACTCCCGAACTCATCCGATAACCGTTAGAATAGCGGATGAAACGCCACATCCAGTGATGCATCGAGGTTCCTTCTCGTCAGTCGGTTTAAACGGATTTTATGTATCAGCGCACTGTGTTTGGTTTTACTGTTTGTCCCAATTTTTGCGTTTTACTTTTGTTTTGTTCGCGAATAGTATATACGAGCTTTTTACCAAACATCGCAGTGCGTTCTGTAGCGGTACTGTTAATTTAACGCTTGGAATTACTTTGAAAATCGAGAGATAGGACTTTTGCATTAAGCAATGCTGTACTTGTTTGTAGCTATGAACAAGTGGCGTGCTATTAAAATTTGTTCCAGTGAAAAGCATGCCAAGCGGCACTGACAGCAATTTAGAGAAACTTTGATATATCCGATTTCACTGAAATTCACTGAACATCGGCAAGTATTTCTCACTTTTCGACCTTTAAAGTGCTTCTTTAAAAATTATCATTCGCGATTTTTATATTTCATGTCGTATTTATCTTTTAATGTGGGTTTCCAAAAATTATTAAACGGAAAAGATTCTTCTCTAATTAAGTAATTATGTCCTCATATGCATAGGTTTAATTATATTATTCCAAGAATTTAAGATTGAATTATGAAAATAAAATTAACCACTTGTTTAAATTAAAAAGAAAACTGTTTTTCTCACTTCTGCATTTTATTGTCCACTAAATATCTAAATACCCTTAATCAGTTCGGCATGAAAATCAAACATTTCTAAAATGTTAATATTATTTCCAACATTTCGTGTGTATTGTTATCCATAAAATATAGTAACGATGATCATACTAAACAATCGCACCACTGATTTAAATATTATATGTTAATTACTGCATTTATAACAGTTCAACATACATTAGCTTATGACACGAAATGAACTACTGGTTAATTTGAATTAGCATTGAATAAATACCTATAATCATTTATGTATATAAAACAATTTCAAAATATCTTATGCGGTAATCTACTTAATTATCTTCCAGTCTCATTAATTCATATAAGTACGTAATAGATACTTATCTTGCTGCGTATATTATTGTACAGTTATTTATAAAATGCATACTTCTTCATATGACCGTTTTACTCATAGGATTGGCTATATAGATTACTGCCTGCACGTGTTCACACGACCCAGACAGCTAGGACGTCTTATGGACGTCTATGTCACACAAACCTTCTAAAGAGATTATTCGAATTTATGATATTTTATTTGGAGTCTTTTTGACCCCTTATTTGGATTATACTTCGCTCGCAAAAAAAACGTTCGGAAAACTTTAGTGAGACATCTCAAAAACGTCTTATTTAGATCGCATTTCGCTCTCGCTGAGTGGTATCATCGAACGCTCGCCCTGCGGCTATCGTGGTAGCAGACAACCACTCTCGTCCATCAAAGTTGAGGAAACCCATTTTAATAAGAAACTTAATTTTACGTAAAATTTAATAGCTTAAAAACGAAATGTGTCACGTTTTTTTCATTCTTGTGACAAAAATTTACAGTTAAAGGCAAAATAGAATCAACTCGGAAATTTATTGTTTAAACATTTGGAGGCATTAAAAGCGAAACAGTGACAAAAATATCAAATTTCTTTGAGTAGGTCATTCTCCACACCGGTGTCATGTTTCATCCGCGATCTTCCGCTGTTCAGCAAGCGTATAGTGGATGATAGTAGAACATTTTAAGTAGATTTTATCTAAATCCTCTTTTCTTAGTTGAAACTTGATCTTTTTTAAAGAAAACGTTTTCAGGATGTATTTAGTATATTATTGACTTTCCTTTGTAATTTTTATGTTTCCTTAGATTAGAATTGGTAAAGGCTTATAAGATTGAATAAATTGTGTTGATAAATACAATACAGTTTATTTTATTAAAAATGTCTTAATAGGAGTTTTCTTTTTACCAGAGATCACGTGATTAAGAAGATTGAAACAAAGATATTCAATGCGTCGTGGAAAACTTGTTTCTCAAATAAAATTGATAATGCAAAACTTTTCAATGGTAGTTTAAAAGTAAATTAAAACTCGTATAATTGAAAAACTAATTACATATTACTACGACTATAAGGCAATTTAAAAATATATCTTATATTTTCATCTTAATGTCTTGGACCAGACGTCTTAAAGACGTCTTGTTGAGGTCGTTAGAAATTCAAACCTAAAATGGACGTAAAATGAACATCTTTAAGACGTATTTTGACATGCTGAAATATCTTTAAAACGTATACTGTCTACGAAGAAAGGTAGAATAGTTACAGATACATATGTAACCTGTATAATATAAAAACTTAATCAGAACATGAAATAATAATAGGCTATTTAAATACATTTCACTATAGCGCAAACGACATTATCAAAAACTACACTTTCGTTTTTAGATATACTTATTGTTAGATGTGGATTTTATTTTAGTTTCGTAAATACTCACTTTATTCCCGCTCATACATCATTCTTTCATGTCACGTTTCTCCCACTCTTCTCTTTCAGTCATACCAACCATATATTCTAGTAACTTAGTAACTTCAAAATTATTTTCTGCACTTAATCGAACTCCTTATTGAAACTCATTAATTTAAAATGTACCTTTTATCTACGTTTTTTCGTTTCGTCACTCCTATCATAGATTTATAAGTTTCTCATAGAATAGCGATTTTATCAATTTACCCGGGATTTGATTTTATATTGGTCAGCATTTCAGAGTTTTACTATATTGCTTTAAAATTTTTTATGAATAAATCAATAATTTAAATCTGCATATTTATTAATTAATGAGCATATAGTTATTTGAGAACCATAGGATACACGTATGTATCTATCTATAAATATGTAATAAATTACAAAGCTTCTTATATGTTGAATGAGGGAATTATCTAAAAAGGCTGAAACACTAAAAGTTCTCTTGTATTTTACTATTATTTTCATAGTCTTCAAGCATGCTACAATATCCAATAGAATAAATCATGTTTAATATGGTATTTGTTGAAAAATATAACACACATACTATATTTTATATTTTTTAATCTTCTCTTTGCATTAATATATTATTTTGTATTTTCATACCAAGAAATATCTCTGGGGTATTCATAGTTTCTGTATTGAATTGTTCTCTTAATTATTAAATGAATACTTTCATTTTATTTTACTATTTTGAATTAATAAACTGTTATGTACAAAAGCATTCAATACTATTTAAATTATTACTTTAGAGCCTCTTAGACTCATTGTGCATTTCTCTACGCGTAACAATATGCTTTGTATTTTATGGACTATAATTCAGTACCCTTCCATTGACTTGTGTACATATTGTTATATATATTTCTCTTATTGGTACTTTGCGCTCCTTTATATATAAAATTACATTCCTTCCCACGAATATGTTTTTCGTAAATCATTCCAGAATAATTATTTACAATGAATAGTCATTTACAAGCAATAATGTTATATTATTTTTGCTTTCTATAATAATATAGCCTAGGTTAAAATTTTTTCTTGTTTAAGATTAAACAAACCATCAGAACAATTTCTTTTGCCTATCTTATTTAAAAACTATATACATTTTTTCTTATTAGAATTTCACTCCTATGTTTGCAACATTAAAGCTTGATGTAATATATTTTAAACTCCACACATGTCTCACATGATAAGTTCAATTTGATTGTTTGTCCTATTTCTATTTCTATTTCATATATTAAGTTTAGCAATCAAGTTTATATAATTAAAATGTATATACCCGACATAAGTTCCTATGCCAAGTACTTTTTTACTTTTTTTATTAAATATGATTTCTGTCTCTCAATTTATAGTATTATCCTATACAATCCATTTCTCAATTTGTACCAGATAATATATAGAGGTTAAGTTTAGGTTTTATTATTATTTTGTTTCTCAAACATATTATTTCTCTTCTGTATGAATATTACCGTTAAAAAGGTATATATTAAATTTAGGGACTAATAATACTTCGTGTATAACATTAAGTTTGAATTAATGATTCAATTATTTATTATAACCCCATCAACCGTCAGCTTACCCCATCTGTTATGAAGATGTTCATATTGAATGTGTATTAATAAAGTTACTTTTATTTGCAACTTGAGAAACAGTTTTTAATGCAATTATACTATTTACGCGTGTTACAGTATTGATCTCTCTTAAATTTCCTGTATGAGTTTATTGTAAGATGTTTTACCTGGCTGCAGATTGAGCACCATCTATCATTCAGACCCCTCACAACTGACACCTCTTTCCCGCACTTCAATTTGCTCTAGGATTTTTACTTGTACTTAACAACTTGAAAATGAAACCTCTACTATAATTTTATCACCCTTAATTTTCAACTCAATTTGAGTTTAACTTTGGAATGAAATGTGCAATCAGTATTGCATAGTATTTAATTCGAAAACTTAATAACTTAAAAACAAAACGTCAACTGCAATTTTATCATCTTCAATTTTCATCTCATTTTGAGTTTGACTCTGTACTAACATGTATAACCAGTTTACTTTATAGTTTCCTATCGTCCATCTTTTTCCGTAGTTTCGTTCATAACAAAATGAATTAGCAATACAAGGATATCTATTTATTCAAAAAGGTGCGCATGCTAGAACGAGCTTCAACAGCAACAGCGTGACACGTACAGCTGCTATTATTTTCATGCAACGTCCCAGAGACAACGTTCATTAGTGAGCTTCGAGTGAAATATTTCAATATTGACCTAGTACACGTTGTTATCCGATTTATGGCATATTTGAACTTGTTTCCATCAAAGAAACATTTCCAGCTACTTGACGATGTTTCCATAGCTTAATTAAACCCTTATCCTATAATTTCTTTGGCAACTGCGCTTGATAAAGCAAATTTACCGTTCACAATTTACTAAAAAAAGAAGGCAATTTGATACTCATCCTACGTTTACCTTAACTCCAGAAATTAACGACTGATAATATTGACAATGCATAAAAAAGTAGTATTCAATGTATATTTTAAAAAAAGTGAATTTGATATAGGATTTGCTAAATTCAGTTTAAAATTTTCATCACTCTGACACAATATTATAGAGACAAATTAAACTTACATATATAAACAATGGTCGTGGATTTACAGTGCCGTCAGGAATCGTTCGAATCATAAAAAAAAAATTATATATACAGTTATACATAGTAATCAATATTCGAGACGAGTAACAACTTGTAATATATGTTAAATATTTCTTTTTGCATCGAAGGTTGATTATTTTATTATAGGCAGAATCATAATGGAAGTGTAATCAATTAAATGAAGACAATTTTAAAATGAAACGAATCTGTACACGACACAAATCAGATAATGTTTCAATTCATTCTCCGTACTCTGTTGTGACAAAAATATAATGTACTGCTATTGTTCGCGCTTATTCTAGTACATGCAGATATCAAGTTAAGTGCTTCTGTGTATCACCCATAACATCTGATATCATTGTAAAACAGTGAAGAGACTTACCGTATTTAAAAAATATCAAATACACTAAGAACGAATAAATTATATGTGTAAATGAATAATCTTATGCGATTAAATTTGTAAAAATTATTTTTTACCAATGACCACGTAACGCACTTCCAATGACTAATTACACAATTAATATTACAGAAAAGCAAAAGTAACTTTTATTCAATAAAATATTTTTAAAAATGATTAAAAAGTAATACTTAAAAATATAAAAATATTTTAGAAAATGAATTAAAGTAACTTCAATTTTTTCTTGGACCACCAAACGACACTAAATTCTGTAATTCAAATCAATCCTCGCGTTGTCCACCGTCCATCTCCACAAAGAGCGCATTGTTTGTAGGGTTTCTTTAACCATCATTCGTTTGCCTTTCTTTCAGTAGAAAATCGCAAGGGAACTCCGTTCGCGGAAGCACAAAGAAGATTCCGCGAGGTTCGCCAACGAAAGGATCAATGGATCTGTGACACGAATCATCTTAATCGCAAAGCTCGTTGGCCATGTGTTCCATAAATTACGAGCCTAACAGCAACGCACAGACCCTTCTCGAATTTTAAACAATGATTTAAATGAATCACCGTTCGAAACAAGAAAAAACCAGAAAATGGATGTGCACAAGGTGTCCATATAGACCTGAAAACTTGGATGACCACAGCTAAACCCGAGGCACCTATGCTTAAACGTTTCCAAAATTCCTCAACAATGTCACTCGCGAAAATTACTAATTAGCGAACACCTGTCAGAAGACACTGCTGCTGTCGATGATAAGGAAAACATTCGCTGCGAAACAAAATTTCAAAGGAACGTTCCGTGAAACGCTTAACACGAGTGATTTCGTGGTTCCGTCTAGAAGCAGTGATCGCGCCATTGCTTGATTAAACTCATTCGGACGTTTTTCGATCCAATTCAACCCCGTCAGGTGACAATTTATCTTCGATGCTCGTCAAAGATTAACGAGCCTCAATTGGGGAGACCGGGTTTGGATTAGGTCCCGGAAACCGTGGTAATTGTTCGTTTCCACGAGAAGCAGTGGCAAGTGTGTCGGTGATTCTTTGCTTTTGTGAAGAGAAGGAACGAATTGCTGCAACATGGGCTGCGAACTTAGCAAATTGGCGACCGCGAAGTCGCAAAATCAAACTCCCACGGATCCACGGCTCCCACTGACGGCGAAACAGAAATTTACGGTTATGGCCAGCTGGAAAGCTGTATCCAGGGCACTGGAGCAGACCGGTGTCTATATGCTCATAAGGTTTGTAACGTCGATAAGCTTCTCTGTGTATACATAATTTTGAAAACTGCATGCACTTTACATCCACCTTTACAATTCTGTTATTGTGATTCGACGGAGTTCCGTTTGAACGAATTTTAATTAACAGTGGAGAATACGTTATTGCCATTATTTATCTACATACATGTATATATACGAAATTGTACTGTTGTTGACGTGTTTTCGGGAATGGCTGTTAAACAGGAATATGTTACCTAATAACTGAACTTGTCGTCATATGAGGGAAATATAATATTCCAATTTAACAGAACTGTAACATGTTTTTAACGAGAGTTTGTAACCTTTTAATCTTGGAAGGTGTCAGAGATTCATCCCTATTTTTAGACTATGCTCCAGTGAGGGTGGCATGTACGAAAATATTTTTGGACACAAATTTTTTCTTTGAAGTTGATTTATTTATGAAATGTTTATGGGTACATATGAATATATGAAATTTATGAACAACTTATCAAGGATTCTATAAACAAATTTATAAAGAAACATGGAAATATAAAAGTTCTATAATACTTTTCTGTAATAATAATGTTACAGGTCATTAAATTAATACTCAATGTCCTCTAATGATTGGTAGTTGCAATAATTATAAAAGAAATCTTATTCAATGAAATTTAATTTCCTAGAAAATTGAATTTAAGAAACTTGGTATATGTATGTATACTTACTATTTTCACCAATTTAGAATTTAGTGTTCAAAGAAAATTTACAAAATAATTTTTTTTTAAATTAACTCTGTTAGAAAAAATGTGTTAGTTGCATTAAATAACTATATTATATAGGTATTACACTTGAACCAGTAGGAGGCGCTAAAGTTGGAAAGAGCATAGTCATTGTACTAATATAAACTAATTTATTGTGTAAGTAATAGAGGTACTTTCAACGAAATTGCTCTTTATAGCGTACTAGATCAGACTGACTGGAATAGGTCCATTGATCAAGGAACTGTCTTGAAAAAATGTGGGGTATCCATTTTGTTATTCAGAGCCTCTTCAGTAAAATATGCATAGACGTCTTTAGATGTCTCAGTAAAGGGGTATGCATAATAACAAACCATGTTCACAATTTTAACGCTTTCAAACTATTTTAAAGGCTTTGTATCCTCACTGGTACCAACAAGTCTATACATGAAATTATCGTACAACTTTTACCGATACATTATACGCGGTTTATTCAGAATAAGTGAAAAAGAATTAAATTTTTAATTTTCATTCATGAATGAGTCTATTCAACCCCTATTTACATTATTACGTTATTATTATTAAAAATCAAAATTTCGTTATTAACAATGTTGTGATAAAGATATTATTAATGGAATGGAGTTTTATCTACTGAAAACAAATCTAAGCATGTATAAATTGAATAATTATCAACTATGATTTTGTGAAGACCATAATGTTATTAAATTTGTGAAGATAATTAATATTTTGTCAAATTGAACAATTCGAAATTACATTAATTTGTTTAAAATAGAACTATAATTAATTTCCTGTATAGTACAATAGGATTTATTAATTGTAAGACAAATTCATTCAGTTCCTCAACTTTAATTCAAGATTTATGAAACACTATTAAATATTTAAATAGAATCGTTATCTATAGGCTCATTAAAATATCATCTCCATACGAATAAAAAGTAGAAATAATTGAATAATTAACTGGACAAAAGATTGGTATTGGTGCCATTACTGTTCCATTATTTTTTTACGTCACTAACAATTCTAAAAACCAATTGTTGTATGAGAAATTTTTATCCGTCTCTTCAATTTACCTCGTACATCTAGGAATACCAGAAATATCTTTGAATACATAAAACACGAGAACGTCGCAAATATGAATGTAAATGTTCATATTATTGCAGCAAATAGTTGTGCGCACAGCTATGACAACACTGAGCCTTTATTTGACATGTCTAATATTGTTCTTTATTCCGCATACAATCTTGCGAGCTTTCATTTAAAACTTATCATCGTGAATGTGCAACAAATGTCACATTTGATTTACGGCGTGTTGTTGTAGAACTTCCGGGTTTAATATTTTCGTGAAAATTATTTTAAATTACGGAATGGCTTCTACATTCGCCGAGCTTGCAAAAGAAGAGCGCTGAAATTTATTCAAGACAACAAACGAATCATAAACTGTATAAATATGAATTTTTTAATGTATATTGACTTCATTAAAATTGTCTTAACTACTGGTCGTAGTCAATTCACTATTCTACCAGAATTTCAAACAGTATTAACATATATTACAAATAAACAAATTATAAAACGTAAATATGAATTATTTTATGTATGGTGTTTTCATTAAACTTGTTTTAATTATTGTTCGTGGTTAATTCACCAGTATACCAGAATTTCAAATGGTATTAACATGTATTAGGAAGATTACATAGGAAACGCAAATTAACTACATAGTTGAAGCAAATGTTATAAATAAGCTTCAAGCCGAACTATAATATTTAATATGGCTGCAACTACCTAAATAGGTATTATACATCACTGCTATACCATTTCTACCAACATCTATATGCAACTGCCAATAAAAGTACAAAGGCCATTCACATTCAGTTAATATATAGATAAACATAGACAAACGAAACATAGACAATTATCAGAGAATATCTGGACATATTATCAGTGGTAATATATTTGTCGCAAATGAACGTGTCTAATTAATTCACGCATTAAACCAAATGCACGTCAAACTAATTCTACGATATTAATTTATTAATGAATAGGATGATCTCGCGACTAAGGAATTATTCAGTAGAAACGTATTGATTACGAGCCTTACCACAACAATATTCATAAAATACACATTTTATCATCTTCCCTTATAGAACATATAACCTGGTATATATGAAATATTTAAACAAACATTTTACCAAATTTTACTTCCGAAACATTACTTGATTGTTATATAATTTCAACTAGTCTGTGTGAATACTTTCCTATATTATTTTTCTTATTTAACCCCTTGCCCTATGATTTATTTTTCAACTGTAATCGACACAACAGCTTTGTCAGTAATAATTTATTGAAAAAAGAGAAAAATTCTATGCATATTCTATGCCTATGTTTGCCCTGTAATATAATAATTGATAATAGAAGAATAATATTTAATTTGAATTCACAGAGATTGAGTAATATTTATGCTCGTTAAATTCTATTTAAAATGTTCACCACGAGTCTCACACGTTATTGTAAGGCAAGGGGTTAATTAGAGTATTATATAATATTTCAACAGTTTATATCATAATTAGAATTATGAATATAGTAAAACATTTACAATTTTACCATTATAAATCATTAATGAAATATTTAATTTATATTTAATTACAAGAAATCCAAGGTGCCTCTAAGACTGCAGCAATTAAGGGTTAATTATATGCTAGGTATAAAGTGCCAACTTAAAATAAAGAAAAGGTCTATTACAATAGCCTCGTGACCGCATGTCGCAGGTCAACAGTTCACACTCAGCTTCTCAAGACTCTTTGACCCGGACGCATTTTCCTTTGCCTTTTTAAGACTTCAATTTCGTGCTCTCCTTTTCACTCCTCTTTCTATCTACCTTTCTCTCTCGTTCTCTCTCTCTCTCTCTCTTTCACTCTTCAGTAACTCTCACGCACTTGTATTCCGGATTCCCTGTCTTTATCGTGCGCGTACACACAGAGCTGCTCGCTTGTCTTGTTTAACCCTTTAGGTACTACGCGCCACTACGCTGGCTACCCGTTAGATGATCTTTTGGTAGGGAAAGCCACTATAGAGGCTTTCCACTAATACAAACGACGCTTTACGAAGAAGAGCCACTGCACTGACCCTTTTCTTTCATATTTTTCACATGGCAATAAGTAATAATATTAAGGTAAACGCAGCAGTAATTGACCTTGTGTCAGTTGTTGACCATTTTTCAGGAAAATGTCAAAAATAAGATTTTGGCTAGGTCTTTGATTTATTCATTCTAAACATTCAGAATGTTTCAAGAAAGGAATATATTTGTTAACACTAAAATTATCAGACGAGTCAAATTGACTCACCTCAGAATTTTTATTAAATTATGAAACCGCTATTGCGAGAGATTTTAAGTTAAATCTCTCTACAGACACGAGACTAGAAGACCCTTCGAATATCATGAAACGTATTGTTCTAATTCGTATAAAAAGTTCAGCAATACGATATTCTAATTGCTCGAGAACTTTAGTGTTAAAAACACGTTGGCATTTTGATCGAATAGACGTCGTTTGGAATATCAAATGAGGTTTCCTTTTTTTCCACAAAATCCGACATTTCATATTACACGACCTAATAACTTATTCAACCGCTACTTTATACCAACATACATAATACGTGGCTCCTTTCTTCCTAATCTTTTGCATGGAAATAAGTAGTTATAACTTATTCAGGTTTTTCTTTGTATTAACATACGTGACCCTTTTCTTCGAAATGAATAATAACATTATAACTTATTCAATTGTTTCTTTGTACTAACATATGTAGCTATTTTCTCTCGTACGTTTTATATGAACATTGATATATTATTACTTATTCAGTCGTTACTTTAAACTTAGGTATATGGTACTTTTCTTTTATAAATTTTACGAAGAAATAAGTAATGATATTATAACTTATTCAACTGTTTATCATCTTATTTCATTTAATTGATAACAGGATGCAACTTTGATCTTTAAATGTTTGCACCTATTGTAAGTACATTGTAGCGAAGCATATAATAATAATATATTTGTTTCTAAAAGTACTATATGTAATATATTAAATGCTTTATATAATTAAAACTCTTTTTAATATGTACAGGTGTGTAATGCACGATCGTGTTACTCAGTTTTTTAGAATTTAACAATCTTGTAACTGTTTAAAATGACAAATAACACTATACTATAAATTTCTGTAATTTGAAGACTGTAAGAATGAAATTCAATATATTTATAAATTTTCATGTCAGATCGTATTACTATTTTATGAGCAAATTCAATTATACATTAATCACGTGACCGATTTTGGAAGAAAATTATTGTAACCAGTGGAAGGAGTAAAAATTGTTCAACAAATTTATTAATAAATACGATTCATTTCGAAATATGATAAATCTTTCGGTAAATCCCAACATAATACCTGTAGTTGTTCGAAAGGGATCGATTGCAAGTATGGAAATTTGAAATATGATTCCGACAGCGAAATACAGAAGTTGTTTGATTTTAAAACAGAGGTTGAAATAAAATATCGGAATATTGAAGTTATTCGAAGCTTTTCATGTTCAACATGACCATAGACTCAACCGTACGGTGAAGAATAGATTTTTGTAATAAGCTCTGTAGATTAAAAACACTACAGGAAAAACTACAGTGCCTCCGTATTAGTCCAATTGAATATTTGTAGGGAATGATACGGAAAATATTGGAAATATTTTATGCAATTTTCAAAATATTAAAAAAAGCACTTCTCGCAATACCTATGGAACTTTAGAATTTAAGATATAAATAAAAAAATATTTTATAATATTATACGTACTGTATAATTACATTATAATTAGTTATCTATATTATATTAATCTCACTTACAAAATTCATTTATTAATCTCAACCTTAATAAGAAATTTTCGACAATTAAATATTATTACATAGTCTAATTAATGATTGAGAATTTGTATATATTCACATATAATTCCTTTAAATAAAGTCAATTAATTGAAAGAAATATTAAGGCGCAAGAAATAACTCTATTTTTATAAGAATATTTCGTAAGCACACAGTTAAAAGAAATTAAGAATCTCATGATATAGAAATATTCTTATTTCAAACTGCAGCACATTTTAACTGAACTTATCTAGTGGTGCTGTTAATTAAACCAATGAAATAAAATAATTAAATTAATTAATTACGTGATACAAACAATTTATTCTAAATCAAACAATTTATTCTATATCTAACAGAAAAAATAAGTCCCACAGTAAATCACACATTTATACACTAATATAAATACTTTATTTACAATGAATTACAATTACAAATAAAAGCTGAAAAAGTGAGTAAAAACTCTATAATTATATATCGAATATTCTGTACCATCAAAACTGTTCTATGAAAGTAACTTCAGTTAAATCAAGTCGTAAGAAAAAGACGCAACATTCGATAGGTAATAACATTATCGTTCTACTTTATAGGGACAAAGCATCTGACGACAATTAACTTGAACAATCATTTCCAGTGCCCACTTCCTTTTTATCTGTTGGCAGATACTAGAATCTATCTCCAATTTTTTATCTGTCAGATACACGCCGTCCCTCTTTATCAGTCGGCTTCCCTTTGTTCGTAGTAGAACAATAGGTTTCTAGATATTGGCGTATAATAACTGACCGTTATTGATGTACTTACATAAGTTTCCTACAGAAATCTTGGGGCAGGTAATTATATGAAGACATCGGGAATAGCTTGAACCTAAACAGGTAAACTTCACGTAAAGTTTAGAAAATTACATATAAGAAGTACGATTGGAAGGAGTCCTTCAAGGAATCAATGATGAATTTTCAAAATCATTGAAAATATTTTAAATTGCTTTGTAACTTGTCTAAAATTAAAGATAGTTATAGTTCAGAAACAATGTACATAAAACATGTAATCAAGAATGTATGAGAAAGAGAAATATTTAACATTATACTTGCATTAACAAATTTAACCACGATTACTCGAAATTGAAAATTTTATAAATAATGTATATGTGTGCGTGTGTGTGGATAGAACATTTAAAAATATTCAAAGTATCTCGGTTTCCAGAATAAATGTTTTTCTCGAAACTCGAATTTTTTGTATAAAAAATTGTTCGTATAGAAAAACATTTCTTTTAAGTTAAGTAATAGAGTGATTAATATTTTCTATAGCCTTTCTTATAAAATATAGATTAATAAAAAGAAAATGGTAATATTAATATATGTGCAATTTATTATGAATAGACACAGCTACAGTGTGTTTTAATTACACCTATGCATAAATCTAATCATAAGATATATCAATCTCTTCTAAGATAATTAAACACTTATTGATTTATTAAGTACTCAAAAATATTTATTATGATAAATAGGAATAAATGATTCTTTGTTGAGTAGAAAAAGTCATGATACCATAAGAACACACGAGGTAAAATTTAACATAGAAATTTTAATTAATTAGTAAATGAATTAATTCAAGCAGTGAAAACGAAAAATTAGTGAATCCAGCATTAAATTACTTTTTCGTATTTTTGTAGACGGTAAAGATGTTTAGGTTGCTCGATTTACGTGCTCCACCCTGTATATTTCGCAGCGACACAACTTTGTACACCTCACCATTGTGCATTCATGCATTCGGCTATAAAATCAATAATATGAGTAAGGGTTAAAGCCAAATATCCATCAACATGTTATCTAATATTAGATTTTGTGTATACACAGTGTACGACGTTGTCGTTCAATCAACGAGACGGTTTGGATAAAGTTTACGGGCATCTATGGAATGACGGTAACGGCGGAGCTTGTCTTGCCAAAGATTATTACAGGACCCAATATTACTCGAATTGACTTGATCAAATATTTGTCGGAGGTAATAAATTACATAAATTTTTGCCACTGGATTACTTTAACAGTAGATCTATGGGCATTTATTGTATACTTTATTTTATTGTTTCTAGAAAAATAGATGTTTGTTCCTATACATCTCCGAAATTATGGTAGACAGAGGCGAAAAATCGTATTCTCTTTGACAGTAAAGAAATAAAATTACCTAAAATTAATAATACAAAGTGACAAAGAAATTTTTAAACTTAATTAAGGAACAGGAAAGAAGAAAACAGAAAATCAGGATACCTATTCGTGTATATATCTCAACCAAAATTAATATAAAATTTTACCAAATAATGTTTACAAAACTTCGTAATTGTCAAGTGACCGATTACATAAATCTAATGTTAATCAGATAATAAATACTCATTATTTACAGAGAATTATATTATCTATTTAACTAAACATTAACAAAGCCAACTAACCGTGTTGACATACAATGATTCACAATATGAAATACTTTTCGAAGTTGAATCTTTTAGCAGATACTCGTGATTGGGATATTAATTGACTACAAACTTAACACAAGTTGACTACTTTATGAACCAATTTTTCGTCGAATTTTCTTTTAACCAACTCTTTGAGAACATAAATATTTAAAAATAGGAATTGCATGAAAATGCGAATATAAAATATTCGACAGAAATTAATTCTATTCAACAGTATGTTTTGAAAATGAATGTATAAAATTGTTGAAGACAGACTATCGTGACAAATCAATGCGATAAGTAATGATTAGTAGTAGTAGCTTGTGGGACAGTATAGCATGCTAACAATGCTGCTAGTGGTGACATATTGTCGGTACGATATAGTGTACTATGCTTGACGTATAAAAACGATGATCAAGATTTAAATAATCTATGTTAATTTTACGAATCTCTCTCAACGGTAAACATTTATAACCTTATTGTTTTACGAGTGATTATCATACATTGTATTAACACATTATAACTGGATGACAAAATATCTGTGGGTTATTTTGTATAGTTTTAATTATATTGTTAATTAATTTCTACATCGTTATTTAATTAATTTAATGTAATTACTAAGTGAAAATGCATAATCAACAAGCATTTGAAAATGAATGTAATTCTAATATATTCTTTAAAATTAAATATTCAAGATGATAATATTTTTGTAATTAGATATCGATAAGTAACTTAAGAATACTCGTTGCAAACAAATATTTAGGTAGCTACTAGGTAGACTGTGTACTAAATTATCTGCTTCGCAATATGAACTATAAAAATATCTATGAATTTCATTATCTATCAATCAAACGAATACTTAGCAGAATCTATAGCGACGCTTTTTAACTTATGGATCGAGTTAAATTTTTAATGGGTCATAATGACGGCTATTACCTTACACTGAAACGATGAAAATGATTAATTTGTAAAAAATTGCTAAAATATTCTCGCAGAATATCCTCGCGGGTTTATTGTTTTAATGATTTTTATCATTTTGACAGAATCTATTGAATTTAACGTCGTGTGTTTCATATTCTTCTATAACTAAAATTAGAAAATAATGAAAAATTGTGGTATTCCTGAAAAATTTGTTCGAACCGAATACATGTAATTAAATTAATTTATATAATACAAAATGTTTATAGGGTATCAGGTTCTTAAATATTTAAGCTGCAATACCATTACAAACAAATGTATTGAATCGCATAGTAAAAAGATTGAAAACTGATCTACTGATCTAAATAGTCTTTAGAAAGCGCAGATTTGAATGTAAATAGATGTATAGACCAAAGCTATTTAATCAATTATACGCTGCAATTTTCATGGTATATAGCTCTGATGATTATTAATCCAACGACGATAGAGAACCGTTTCAAAGGATACTGTTAATTATTCAAAATGGCCGTTTTATAATAGAATCGAGTACGAAGCTTTGTACTTTTTGTAAATTATTGAACGTCGAATTCGAATTAAATTTACTAAGAACACGTTTCACCATTAAAGTATGAATTTTAACGGTGAAAAATCATATATCGCACCTTGCTCTAATATTCACATGCCCATGCTCCTTTTCACGTTAAAAGTCACGATAACAAGCTAACCTTTAGACGACCTCGAAGCACTAATTTTTCTAAAACAGTAATCTTATATAAAAAGCTAGTATGTGTACTTACCAGAGTTTTAATTGAAACACTGTAACATCGTCGATATCGTATAGGTCATTTAAAGGTTAACCGAAGGTCAACATGCGTAAGCGATAAAGCGCACCAGCAGCCATATTGTGTATTTATGTTTCGGTTATGTGAATATAAAAAGGAAAGATTGTTAACGGCTATTTTGTACTCTATATTTCGAAAGAAAAGCTTTTAGGAATGGCCAGTATAATTCGGATACAGCACAGTACATTTTCTTGGACAAAATTTTATTTGTAATGAAGATAAAAAAATAATAGTTCTAAATATTGCATCATTTCAGTTACTTTATTATTGCTATAACAGTAATGGTTATTTTTATTATTTCATTAATCGTTTTATTCTTTTTATTTTAAAAATAGCATAGGTAAAGTAATTTTATTTCTACACGAAATAATTGTTTACTCAAGTTAATCGATTCAAATAAAATATCAGATAATTTCATTGCGATGTGACGAGTTAAAATTTGTATTTACTATTTACTTACCATCAAATGCAACGTATTGGAAAAACAAATGAAAAATCGGTTGAGAAATTATTCATGGGAATCTTTATTTAAATATAAAATACAAAATAAAGTAAAAATTACTTCGTTTAATGTTAAAATAACAAAATGATTCGAAGAACAATTTGCTTTTTCAAATAACCGTTTTAAGGTAACGTCCAGCGAAATAAAATGGTATGTTATTTACATAATTATTTTTTCGAAGCATTATTCAAATTCCCATACTGGTATGATCTACGTAATACAGTTTGCAGAGTTACCGCGTGCTCGGCTAATCTACAGCGATTTGCCTACGTTACGTTCATTTCATTACCTGCATCTTAAGTAATGTCTTTTGCATATACGTCGCTAATCATTTTGCGTTAATCTCGGCTAAGCTGTTTCCATGGTAACTAGATGTTCCAATAATTTATTTTGTAGTAATTTATTAGGAAATGTGGAAGACGCGATTGTACTTAATTTCGGACAATAAATTTGGAATATTTTTAAATTTAGAATGAAAGGAAAAAAGTGACATCAAACATATAAAAATATTTGATGTAATTTGAAACAGTAATTATCTATGTAAATTGTACCATGTAATTGTTAATAACCCTAAGGCGTTGTTATAAAAATGGTTACATAAAAGGAAATATGAAGAGTATCTGAAACTGAAATGTTAAACATCAAACTAAAGATAGTTTATTTTAAACATTTATGTTATTCTTCGTATGTACATCGTTCGTGTTAATTTCACTTGAGAAATTCCCTTGCTTTCTACTTAGAAGATTTCATCACTTATTGTTAACTTTTCTCTATCTATTATTAAGTATTCAATATTTCTGTACTTTAAATATGTAGATATATTTAAGAGAAAAAAATATAAGCATTAAATCAAGAATAAACTAATTTTTCTGAATCTGTTAAGTGAATGATATGGATTATGTGAAAACAGATAGATATATTTACAGAAAAGAGAAGTAACACCTTTAAGCGATTTGTACACATTTATGTTAAATAAAAATATGGAAGACAAGATAAAACGAAAATTTTAATGAAATTCAATAAAACTGCGTTTTCACGTTTAATCTTGTAACAGGTATAATGATATATAATGCTTTTATAAATTAGTAGATGCCACAGAGATATGATATTGTAGTGAACAAAGAAATAAATAAATGAAACGCTTGGTATGAAAATAAATATTAAAATGTGAAGGGATTAAATACATTTCTGCTTCCAGTGAAGTAAATTGAATAATAAATATTAAAGAAATTGTTTGCACGCGTATATTTTGCTAATATTGCGTTCAATTCTAGAGATTCTATTACGCAAAGCTAGCTTGGATCATACATCCCTTATTCTATATGCGTTGAGGTCGCTCTCCCTTTATTTTCTATCTTTATCTATCCACTTGTTACTGAATCATTGGATTCCTGTATTGATGCACTCTGAACGTAACTAGAGCGTATGGGATAAGTCAACAAAGGGATACCCTGAAATAATTTATCGTGGTCAGAAAACTGGTCGTACTCGACCTTATTCGAGCTACGAACTAATTATAAAAAATCCTTTGAATTATGCTCAGCAATGGGAATGAATTAAAAAACAGTTTGGAAAGTACAGAACACGCTATTATTATTTTGGTATAAAAAGAATGGATATTTATGTCGAGATTGATTGAGTAAATGCAAAGAATTGAAGAAATTTAATTTTATTCAAATTTTTAGTCAAATTTCGAATTATTATTAAATCATATTTCATAAATGAAAATAAAAGAAAATATATCGTTGGTATTTGGACTGTAACATATAGAGTCAAGTGTATTTGTGAATGCAGTACATTCTGTACATCAACAAATAATCGAATAACCAATACACGATTTAGTTCGGTGCTCTTTATTTAAATTGACTTTGCACCCATAATATTGTTTCTGCACATATCCGATGCTGGAAATTTATTTACATAAATTGTCTCTTTTCCACTACAATACTACTTGATTACATTCTACGAGTTAATTTAGTTTTTGATTTATTATTCCCTTACCTCGAAATCGAATTAGATGCATGGTGAAAGTTTCGAACTGAATTCTGAAAATACAAGTATTATTCTTGTCTCTTCAATAGAAATACTATTTTACTCTCTTAACAATATTTAGTACTCGAGTTATTTTAAATAACTTATTTAGTACTAGAATTCACGTAGATTTATTTTAAACATCGGATTTCTTTTCCTTTTGACAAATACATCTCTTTTAAAAAGCTAAACCAGAAACAAAGATTCAAAGAAACAGAAAATATCAAACAGAAATTTACAAAATTAAATGCTACCCAGTTCATTTGAGTTGAAATTAAATATTATTTCTCTCTTACCGATTATTATATTTCAACCCTCCGCCGGTAATATGAACCATTAAAAACCTGCCGAGAATCTCACTTCTTCATAAATTCACCACGATTTTTAACTTTTATTGCAAAATGAAATGAAAATTTAGCTAAAGAGTCATTTATGTATTAACCCTTTCAACCTTGAATATGTATTTTTCCCTTAAATCAAAAAGAGGGCCAAGAACAGCTGCTTTTAAGTGAAATTGAAGCTTTTCATTGAAAGAAATAAGATAAACACTAATACTATTAATAATTAGCACTTAAACTGTCAGCCATAAGCAAATATTCCCATGTGGTACAATTTTTCTTTATCTTTAAGGCGTTTTCTAGCTTTCCGATAATTTAAAATGTTCGTGGTACCTACCTGTACCAGTCGAGACGAAAGGGTTAAGTGAGACTGTAATAAGTATCTCAGAATATTTTCAATTTTTTACAGAATTTCCAACAATAAAATTGAAGCCTGCTTATAATAGGTCCATATTGCTAGCCACGTTGTTGAAAAACCATGTTACCGACGGAGGGTTAAAGAGAACGTGAACATAGATAAACATAGAATGTTTCTTTGTTTCCAGTAAATTATTAATAATAAAATGATTCTCGAGAACGCAGTTGTGACTGAAATCACAGAATAAAGGGCTTACAGTATGGACCCTACAACTTCTTACATATTGCTGAAGAAGTCGGGAGCATGTTTAAGTCATGTCATTCAGAATGGAAAATAATGCAGTTCCCGAATGATATACAGTAAACTCGTAAAATTTGTTTCTGTGGCTGCAAAGAACTTTGTTACATCCGGCAACGACCCACTTCACGGTTTGAGACGAGGGCTTGAGTTCACTTAGGGCCATAGGATTGGCCACTACTGCACAGTTCTCGTTAGTGCCATTGCGTTTTCTGTTTGTCCGCGCCAAACCTTAACCCTTTCAGACCTGATTTTTCTACAAAATCATGTTCACATGTGCAAGAAAATGTACCGCTATTTAATGCACCAACAGTAACTACATTGTTTCGAATAACATATGAGTCGCTCAGAAACCAATGGTTAAGTTGATTTTTTTTATATTTTCTTAATATTCTTTTCGGTTACTAAAGGTTTACTCGTTTCTTCGTTTTGTCTAGGTCAAAAAGCCCTTTTTCTATAGCTTCTGAATATGCTGTGTATGTTTGAGAAGCAATGAATTAAGAAACATTGATTTTTTCAATTTTTGTTTTCTTATATTAATTTTTTAAATTTCCCTTTAAATTCAAAATCAAATCATCATTATAAAATATATTGTACTTTATTAACCTTTTGCACTCCGAGTTCCCTTCGCAGTTCTTTTTCTCGATAACTCTATATTATTAGAAATGTTTTATTCGAAATGCACTTTAAAAAATAGTTGGTTTGCAGAGAAAAGTACAAACAATTCTTTTTATTAATAATATTGAAAACAGCATAATAATATATTGTATTTTAAACATATCTCGACCAAAAAGGATATCTGTAAATAAAACTGATGCTAAGTCACATTCGACATAGAAGCGTAAAGGATTAACATAAGTACAGTTTCGATCTAGCAAGCATGTAAAATACACAAAATAGTATATTCTTGAAGTAACTTTTATTAATATAGCAATTTTTCCATGACCAAAGACTTTTTATTATTTCCTGGTACCAATCCCAGTCATGTTGAAATTTATATTAAATATAAAAGGTTAGGAGGCTGTGAAACGGTTTAATGATAAAATCTGAAAAAATTCAAAAAGTGAGGTTAATTGTAAGGTTAATTAATTAATATTTCTGACAGAAATAGGCTGAAAGCAAAGGTGTGTATATGGTTACCTGTCACAGTTTTAATATTTTGTCAAGTATTGAGGTAGTAAAACAGTGTATATTACAATATGCGCTGAGTTAGAAGGAGTTGAAATAGTATAATGTATACGGATCCTGCACAGGCCCTGTGAGAGGGCTGGTTAATTCTCACTTCATGAACGATGCCCATCCTCGGGAGATTAATTTTATGACTTGGTTATGCCACGTTTAACCCTTCACCTGCCGTTGTTCCACGTATGGAGCACAAGTTCATTGTGTTCATTCCAATTCATTAAAATGTCATATCCCGATAAAAGATATTTTTCCTCATTTAATTACTCACTAAAAAATGTTCTTGTATTTCTGTTATGAATATCTGTATAGCATGTATCGACTTTTTTCCAAATTTTTTGAAATGACTGATTTATGAATGACTCATTTTGCGTCAATTCTTGTATTATTGATGAGTTATTATTTGATTACGAGATTTTAATTCACAGCCGTTAGTCTGTTTTGAAAACACAATTCAAATGGTTTATCTCTTTAAATTTTTAAATTGAATATCTGAATTGAACGTGTGAAGAACAAGGGATGACGGGAGAAAGTTAAAATCGATGGAAACCTAATGGCGGCGAATAAAAAGTAAAAACCTGTAATTTCATCAAAAAAAAGAAAAAGTTTTTCGATAATTCAAATTTAATATCGATTCCTTTAAAACGCCCGCGATTCGGAGTAGTAATTACTTAACTCGGGAAAGTCCGATTACGTAGATATTCACAGTTGGTTTGATCCCATGAGAGGAGTAACTGATGAAGAGAGTGAACGAGATGAAGTACTGAACAAGGAAATGTGACACGATTTTCTTGATTTCATTGCGACTTTAAGAAAAATATCTGTGCAACGAATATTAACTCTTAAAATATTATACACAGACTTACAGGAAAATAAAAAAGGTATTCAGAATTTTCAAACTGGGTAAATACCAAGAGGAGAAAAAAGTCCTCATAAACGTGCACTGAAAATATTAATATCTTCAAAGTTATAAACAATTTTTCATTTTAATTAAAACAAACATTTCCCTTGCTGTTACAGTCGTTCCATTACGTAATCTGTACAATTAAAAATTAATTTGACGTTTTTCTCCTTTGCAGATCAGTTTCCTTGCAAATCAGTTGTAATATGAACATAAATTACACAACAGTAATAATACCAGCTCATTAAAAGTAATATCGTACAAAAACACTGATAAGATTACAAAATACACAGCTAATTAACACATTCTACTTCTTCCAACTAGTAAATTTTTTTCAGAAAATAGTGAATACATATTGCAATTAATTACACCTGTATAGTTGCAACAACACGAATGCCAATCTAATAAAATATTTTAGTAAAGACAATATATCCTACGACGAGGTGAGAAAATATTCGTTTATCGGTAATTAAATTCTTTCGTTACACTGGAATTTTCTCCCTCCCTGTCAATGTATCGATTATACCTTTATGGTAGCTTGAACGAAGTATTTCTGTACGTGGAACGTTTAATACCTGAACACTGTATAGTTATTTTTCCATCGTTTACAAACGTTCGAGCTTCGAAAGTTCTACGTGGAAACGCACGCGTTCGTTGTTTTTCCTTTTCTCCCCACTTTCCGGGGGAACAATGGGCTTCCTCGTATTGGCATTTTCAAACTATTCACGTGACCGAACGCAGAAATAGTACGGCCGGAGCCGTTTCTGAACGAATCGATATCAAAATGAGTCTATCCTGTTTCTCCATTTCCTCTATTTCATTTGTTACTCTTTTTTTCTCCTCTCGGCCACAACGCGCCATGTTCTTCTCGAGCCAGGCGACACTCTTTTTACCATCTCCACCCCCGTGACGTATTTTTATATATTGGAATTTCTATTTATCGCTTTCCATATTTTTCTAATCTTGCTTCATGTACACGCTGCAATATTTTAATTTTATTATGCAATTTTCTCGCCAACTATTTGTTATTTGAACGGGTGCTTTAAATAGAACTTATTCCTTTTTGAAGGGGAAGTTTTATTATAGGCACGAAGCTTTTCTAGGTGGAGATGCCTCCGCGATTTCATGACGACCTTTAATTTTCAAAGTCGAACTATATGAGCCGTTTTATTTGAAAATGGTGTAAGTCCATTTTTTTGGATAAAATGAGTTAATGGTAGTTTTAGTGAGGTTTAGATACCCTCCTTTTTTATTTATAATCACACAGTCAACGACGTACGATATCCTCATAAATTAATCGAAAGTAGGTTAACTGTAAAATGTTATCGCATAAACGTTTCCTTTGAAAATGGAATGAGCCCATTTGCAGCTGAAAAATCGTTTATCTTCTTTAACAATTTTATTAGTTATTATCGTATAGTAAGACTTTGCGAGTTTACGGCTTTATAAACATTACCGGAATTGATTACCGTTTATCGATATTTTTAAGTTCATTTAAATGTGAACCCTTAAATATTCTCGATGTATGAAAATATAGACTTATTACCACTTTAAAAAAAAACGACTTATATGTTTTCATTTAGAATTATGTATACATCTACGTATGTATTATATTTATTTGTGGATTAATTTCAGAGCGTATAATAAACATAATATTAATCGAGTTTGCAATATGGAGCTTAACATTAAATAATAAATGACGTTGACTAAACTATAGGGTTGATTAAAAAACGTTGATGTTTTTTGTGCGTGGTTAACAAACAAACTTGTTTCTTAATAACATCTGTTTTCAAGCTATTATAACTTGTCTAAGTTTTTTTTCTTCGTTTTTACTTAGTTTTGGTTTAACCAGCGGACAGTTGAGAACTTTTCTTTTTACTTCTGATAAAGAAACGTTAAAACTTTTGCAACGGCCCAATGTAACCTTTTTTACTGTGCGATAAATATATCTATAATATGACTTGTAACGCCGAATTAGTAGTTTGTCCTTTTAAGGCTATACTAGATATCGCAGATGCTAATAAATACGCGATTTGGAGCGCAAAATCAATCGTTACATGGTCGACTGCACCAGTTGCCAACCACCGTTTGTGATATGCTGACAACGTGAAGGTTTCACGACACAGCCAATTTTCGATTTCAAACTTGGAATTTTACGAAAACGTTCGTTATGTTTCATACGCTTGCAAAGTTTAAAAATAAGATGAGGAACACATTTAATCTAAAACATTCGTTGTTACTGATTTTAACATTACTACTTCTGAACTCGACGAATGACCGGTACAAGTGTTTTTATTTCGCAATTGTTGATATTTTAAAAGTGTCACATATTCTAAATGATTTTAAAAATAAATAGTTTTACTATATGAATATTATAATGAATATATGAAGAAATCCAACAAAATTTATTGCTACAATTTCTATAAGAATTACACATTAATTATATTCAAGATTTGGTAGTTTTAGTGTTAACTAAGAAACTGAGGAACTACTTATATGAGAGTTAACAAAAACTGGAAACCAAAGAAGAGAAAATTAATCAATTCTTTAATGAGCAAATTTAGAAATTAATTAAAGTATTTGTCAAAATGACCGGTATCAGTTTTTTTATTTCGCCACTATCAATATCTCAAAAATATCAAATATTCAAAATGAGTTTCACACGAAATAGTTTCGTTTAAATATTATAATAAATATATTAAGAAACTGAAAAAAATCTATTGTTACAATTTTTATAACGATTACACATTAATTATATTAAAGTTTTAGTGTTAAAGTGTTCTAGTGTTGAATTTCAAATTTTCAGAGAACGTTCTTTAAGTTTTAAACATTTAGAAACTGTACACATAAGACGAGCGATATTTTCTGAGTGGAAAATTTGTTTGAGTAGAAGCGAAAAATAATGAGAGGACAGAAAATTCGTTACAATTAAATGAATTTTACTCGGTAAGTAACACCTCAACGAGAAATGAGAGCGCTCTACGAACTGCTACTGAATTGCGACGAGATTGAAATTCTGATTAAAGTCAGAGTAGATTACGGTTACTGTGAAAAAATTTGTTTACAATTAGCATTTTAATTTTCCTGCTGCTCGATTGAGTTTATTTTTCAAATTCTCGATGATTTAACGTTTACAAGCATGAAACGTAAAAATATGTCATTTACCTTTTTATTCACAAAGTTCGTTATCACAAAAATAGTCCACTTTTTTCATAGAACAAGATCAATATTATCGAACGAAGTTTTTGCTTCTGGAAACTTCAATATTTCTACTGGTATACTTCTTCCATTATATATCTTGACTGGTACTAAGTTTCTTCTTATACTTCCTACTTCTTCAGCCGCATTTCTAACTACACTGCCCTCCATTAATATTCACTATCTTCACTTCTTAGGAAATATACCAAACGTATTGAAATACAAGTTTTCAAAAGTGAAGTTACAGTATTCACCTAATACATTCGTATAAAATTAAGAATTCATAATACAAATAATATTTCACATCAATTCCTAGAAATAAAAAACTAATAACCAAAGTTGAACGAAAATTGTAAAATACCAGAATAATTTAATATTTGATATAGTTCCAAGTAACTCTTTATAGACAAAACATCTGAAATATGATTCAATAAGAAATTTGTTGCTAGATAGTTGATTACACAGATCCATTACAATTCAACAAAACATTTTATAATTTTCCTCCATTTATTGATACAATGTTTAACATATAATACAACCTAATTCTACATACAATTATATAAGCTTCATTCGTATAATTTCGTTCATTTAATTTAGGTTCGTTCTATTCATAAATATTCACATTACAATAAAAATGTACATTTTTTTACCTAATACCACCAAGTAGACAAATATATATGAAACATAGTACATATGCAGGATCCTATCGGTTAGGTTATTCGATTATGGATTCAGAATCATACCGGTTATCCATCTGATTCTTTAGTGGCGATTTTGCATCATCTTTTTCTATGAAAATGTCAGATCTCCCTCCACGATGATCCAATAACAAAAGTCTTGCTATTACGTAGGTTACTGCAAAAGCTTCAGGAATCCGCTGTCATTCAGTCGTTTCTTATTTTCGTAAGCTTCACATTTGTAACAGTAACCATACCGGCATTTTTCTTGCCGTAACCAGTCAAATAAGCTTCTACAAAATAAAGGTAAATAAGTTAGATGATAAATTTCTTTTAGTGAAAACAGTAACGAAAGGAAAGAAAAAAATTGAAAAACTGATTTCAAATAACATAGAATTATAATAAAAGTTAGTGTTGAGTTTATAAAATATTGAAACAACGCAATGGAAAATATATTAACGTTAAAGGAAGATATTTTGAAAAACGGTGGATCCATTAGTTCAAACTTATTTGTGACATTTTTCATTCTGTCCCGAAACTTTTACAGCAACCCACGTATGAAATCTTCGTTGTTATATACCCAGTGACCCCAACACTACAGTAACAGATTACCATATCAAAATAACACGCGGTGCATTTTATTCCGCGAGAAGGTAAGAATGCGAAGGATGTTACGGATTCGATGCTCGCTCAGGAAATATTTTGATGGCTCACTAGGTTCTGTAAGTGTCCTGAGATTCCAAAAGTTGCAGGAAAGCAGATTGTGAGAAAGCCGTGCATGACGACGTATAAGCGAAGTCCAGGAATACTCAATTTCGAGCGGAAATGGAACTCGTGGTGACGAGTCGAAGCTTGGATATGGATGGTACTTTTGTAAAATAGTACAACCGATCACTCCAACATTTCCAAGATATAAATTGTTAAACATTTCAAACTTCCAATTCAAAAGAGTCAATTGAACGAGTAAACCTCTGAATACTTGTGTATTCAAGAAAATAAGCGGTCTTATGGTTACAAATGGACTTGTTTCAGTTTCAAAGATAATATTGTTGAAATAACATTTTATAATTAAACTTCTTTTGATTAATTCGTGAGGATATCGTATGTCATTGATTGTGTGATTATGAATATGAAAGGAGGATATCTATATCTCACTAAAATTACAATTACCTCATTTTTTTCCCAAAAATGAACGTGTACCATTCTTTAAAAAACGGTTCATATATTAGGTACCGAAAGAAGTTCGTATGGGTTCGTAAATAAAAATTTAAACACAAAGAACGTTTTTGAAAAATAATTTTATTTTATCTGACACCAAGAACATAAACTTAACTTGCTGCTAATACCCATTTCGTTCATTAAACTAGTGAAATAATGATTGGAATCAGACCTCGATTCATTGATTACAAGAAAATCGCACAAAATTTAAGTTAATTATGTATAGTTCGTAGATAAATTTTTTATATTTAAATAAACTATTACAAATAAACGCGTATTGAACGTAATCTTGTCTTTCTCGTATTTATTAAGTGTAAGATGAAAATGTGCTCAAGGGAAAATATTTTTGCTACCAGGAAGCATTGATTTTTATAAAGTTCTTTTTTTCATTTTTTTAATCCTGCCTCTTGTACTCTTTTTCCTTTTCTTTTTCAATCCTGATTTTATAAAAGCTGATGGCGCCGAGTTCCAAGTGAGGTTCTAAAATTGAATTTGAAGATTCGCACGAGTTCACTGCACAAGCGAAAGGAGTCTACTATTATTTGAATTGAAATAGTCAATTCTTTTATGGTATTTGAAAATATTAAAACGGTTCGAAAAATTGAAAATATTAAAACGGTTCGAAAAATTAAAAATATTAAATAGTTTGAGATAATTAGAAAAGTATTAAAATATTTGAAATTAATCAAAATAATGTGACAATTTCAAATATTTTAATACTTTTCTAATTATCTCAAACTATTTGTCACATTATTTTGATAGTACTGATAGAGGATAAAATCGTGTTATTGCAATCGTAAGATTGTTTATGATTTTTAAATTAAGAATATGTCGAGGTAAAACTTTACTTCAAAAATCCTACATTAAAAATTTTCAACATTTTTGTTAGTATGCAAAAGATTGTATAATAATTCTGTGCAACACTTACAAAATTAAAGTAAAGTTAATTGTACACTGAAAATGAAAAGAAAATTAAAAGCTGGGAAGGATGTCTGCTGTCGCAGCTGAAATAAATTTATTATTACAAGTAACAGACGAGGGATGAAAAGAAGTAAGGAGGAGGGGCAGAAAGAATTATGAAAACCGAAGAAAAAAAGATAAGGTAGAAAATAGTGAAGGCGGAACGAAATTGAAGTAAAGCAAAGGAAACTAGGCGGATGCGAGAGGACTGATGAGACGAGAAGAAAAAATTGCATTATAAAAAATAAAAAGGGTAAAAGGAAACTGGATGAATAATAAGAGGGAGGAAGCCTGATGAAAATAAAATGCAAATTGGAACTGAAGGAACGTGAGAAAATTGAAATAAAGGAACGCAATACAATTATGTATTACTTTGAAGATGAATATTAAATGTTGTGTAATAGCAACGTATCTATTGTAATTGACAAGATGAGAAGAAGTTTTACAGGACGCATGCATTACGAACAAATATGTTTCCGGATTCAAATTGATTGAATTTTAATGAAGAACTATCATTATATAGTTATAACGCAGCTTCCTGTGTAAATTTTATTTATTACTATGCATTTTAATAAATTCCATATGTTCGTATATGTACTGTCAAATGATTCCTTCAAAATTTAATTAATTTATAATTTGCATGGTACATTAAATTAGATTGATTCTTTCACGTTCTTTGATTCTATCATACATCTTTTAATTAATTTTTCTGGTGTCTTACTTGTTTTATTTGTTACCACTTTTATACCATCATTCCATTGAAATCGCTTCACGGTAAACATTTCTCTTTATTCCATTTGGAACACTTCAATTGTGAGGTATATGCTTCTGTTTCTCTGAAAATGATCTCTTTTAAAAGTACCTAAAATTCATGGTTGTTAGTAACATTGAATTTAATGTCAATAATAATAGTGCTTCAAGGATCTCTATCGACGATAAGACGGAAATATGTAGATACATATGTAGATACATTACATGATTGGTATATCTCAGTGATATTCAAGATTTACATACACGTTATGTATTTCCTCCTCCAACTTCGCTGTGAAGGAAACCAATAATCTGAAGTCCCACAAACGGAACAAAACTTACCTATGAAACCGCGATCCGATTGTAGATTTGCAATGAGTCCATTGTAATGATTGTGTAGAAGGTATACCCGTCCCTCCATTTACGCGGAGTATCCGTTCGACGTGGATTCGTTATGCGCGAATGAAAATCGCGTAAATAGCGTCTACCTGTACAAAGGAAAAGGAAATATTGGGAAAAAGTTGGTATAAGTTTTAAAAACACATATTTATTTCACAGAGCTTAACACGTTGACCACCATGAGAATTTAGAGCACCGTACAAAATTTTTATATAATATTAGTTATTCTTTTATAACAAAGGGAAAAGGTATGAAAATTAATTATTACTGATTTGCTCTCATAGATCTTAAGTTACACTGTTGTTTAGTTACTTGTGCGAGTAAATATTTCGATTCGACATCAGTTTTCTTCTTGTGATTGTTTTGAAATAGAAATTTCACCGCCGACGCGGTCAACGTGTTAACAAAAAGATAAAAATACTGACGTTTCACGTAACAGATGTACATTTTATTCGATATCGCTAAATTCAAATCGCGTAAAGACATTGCCGCGCAAATGGAGAGACGAGTGTACCGGTGCAGATGAAAATATTATAGTTGTGCACCCCTGCATTAAACGATTGTCGCCAGTTCGTCGCTCTGTTCTCTTCGATCTCCTTTGAAATGCTTTTCGGTCTCTCGCGTAGGATTTAAGCAACGGTTTTTCGGTTTGATGACTGTCGCCAACGGGAGCGTGGTCTGTAATCGGCAGGAAATATTACTTTCATGGAAAATAGTCTACGTTTTTAATTTAACCCTTTGAATGCGGCGTGCTCGTGAACAAAGAGCATCAGACCATCGCGCTGAGACGCGTTGTCGCTCGTATTCTCAAAAATTGAATTGTATTTTTGGAAAAAGATATGTTAGGACAACGATGCAATTAATTATCACGTAACGTGTAAAAATATGCACGTTACGATAGATATGGAAACCTTGCAGTAATCATCTAAATTGATTATATTATCTGTACGTTCAAAAATAGTAATATGATTAAGGACGTTCCGTGTATTTCCTGTTAATGTTACGTTTATTTGATTAATTAACCCTCAAGCATTAAATTTCATAAAGTGGAAGATAATTGAGCATATATCTACTTACAAGGCCAACATTCTTCTTTGTCGTCACATTAAAGTAGACGCCTAATTAGTTGACTGCTTGGTGCCACTTCCCCAACTGTGAGTGACGTCATAAATTACTTCCCCTCTTGCGGTGTAGCTACGGCCATCGGAATTCTTCGAATGTATAGGGTGATTCCAAAGTGGTGTTATAAAATTTATTGACTTTTCGTTAATACGGAGTTCTTAGCAAACATTGATCCTGAAACAATTTATTTCTTAAATTATTTTAGTAAGATACTGTTGTAAGCTAGAAATATAATACTTACGTATTAGAAATATAATACTTACATTTAAGAACTTTAAATCAGTTTTATTACTTGTCTTTAATTGATTAATTACAGAATGAAGAACGATTACATTTAAAATCAAATGAAACAAAATATAATTTTAGATATTAATCATTTTATAAGGCTTGACATCACTTTTTGTTAATTTAATGCACCCTTGTATCTTATGAACCTGTATCATGAAATGAAAAAATTGTGTAAATAATGAAAGGAATACTAAAAATATTTAATATTCAAACTTTCCTATAAACAAGTGAAATAGGTTAAAGATCACTATGTAGTAAACTACATGAAAATTACTGAAAATATTACGATCAGAAGCATTCAAGTGTTAAACACACAATTAATTGATATAATATTAACGTTTACTATGAAGTAATGTTTTTAGATAACGATATCTATGTTCCATAAAAATTTTTATTTAAATTAATATCATAAACCAATTATATTATAAATAGGAAGAATAAAATATTATTAAATATAATATAAACTTATATAATATTAAACAAAAATTAAATAATAAAAAATTATAAAATATTAAACTTAAACGATCTTATCCCGTATAGAGTACTGAATTTAAGCCAATAAAAGCATATGACACGAATGTAACTCCTATTTGTTTGTTTAATTAACAATATCTTTTTCTTCATTTGTATCTCACATTCAATATTTATTTTCTTATTCGAATAGATTCTCTGCTTGCAAACAAACCACACGGTATCTTCAGTAACCATGACACATTTTCCCATTTTCATCTCCAGCAATAGTAAAGTGAACATAAAAACAACGTACCGAAAGAATTCCCGATCTAGTGAGTGTCTCCTTTAGAAAAACCCTTAGCCTTATACCTCTGTTTCTTTTTTTACTCATTTTAAGACAAACAATAAGGTCGAGCGGAGGCGAAGAAAAGCAGAGCGCAAAGGTGGGAGATAGTATGATGGAATTTACCTCTCAGAGTCCTTGACCGGCCAACTAATTTGGTACCTACTTTACCAAGTAGTTGCACACGACCAGCTAGTCTGATAAAAACAAATACTGCATAGCAGTGTTTCTCATTTTCCTCTTAATCTTAACGATCCGGCAGACATCTTAAATGAAATTGGTTAAATCTTACTCGAAAGAATAAATGATATGCAATGCAACGAAGTTAAAAACAATTTTATTTAAATTTTGCCTTATATCTTCATATCTAGTAAATTCATGTGGACGTCCTGCTGGTAATAAGATCAATAAAAATAATTTTAGAAAAACGTTCAATTCTAACTATAATGTGTAATACAATGAAATGAAAAATAATTTTATTCAAATTTTGCGTTATATCTTTATCTCTAATATATTAATGTAGGCTTCCTTCTGGTAATAAGATCAATGAAACTAATATTTGAAAAGTTATCGGTTTTAACTGTAGTAATATTGTATTTGAAATGTAACTTTAAACATGGTGTTTTAAGTAACATTTGAAAAATGTTTAATTATAATTGTAACGGCACTTAAAGTATGATTTTAAATGTCGCATTTAAATGAATAAATGAATAATTTCTGTTTAAATACGTAAACAATTTATTTATCTTTTCTTATGGATAATTGCGCAACGATTCGAAGTTCCATACATCTAGTGATTCTCGAAAATCAAGAAAATTACAAATTTGTAATTTTCGAAGAAATATTGTAGACATAAATACTTTGTCTTTTAATACTATGTTGGCAAAAGCTAAATGCATCAATGAATATATCGATCCCATTAATGTAAAGATTTATTTTTAAATGACTATTATTATTTCTTGCTATGATTAACCATAACTAACGATAAATATATTTTTACAAAGTACAAGAAGTGCTTTAGTATGTTGTAACAGCTACGTTTGGAAATAAGATGATACATCAGAGTACCAAATTATTTTTAATACTAAAATTCGACAGACGAACATTAAAGGAAATAAATCGAATTTATAATACAATACACTAACACAAAGACATACTACATAAATCCACATAGAGAACCACCGTAGTGAAATGTATAGGCAAGATTTTTCTGAGGAAACGAATTTTACGTATATTTTTCATTTTTTCCCTTAAAACGAGAGTTCGTAGACAAAAAATTGTTTATTTTAATCGTACGTCAACTTCATTGAAGATTAATATTGAAAATCGTTTGTGTGAATAATATATTAAAAATTCGTGGTTTTCTAATATTATTGTTAAATGTTAAATGTTTCAAATGTAACGTTAAAGTGAATCCGCTTCATTATGCAATAATTATTACTATATACATTTTCTTCTATTTCGCAAGGGAAGAAATATTTATGAGATGCTTTATCATATATCTCAAGCTAAAACTCCTCTGTTTAAAGTGGGCTACGATTATCATTATCTCATAAAACATAGTCAAGTCCTCTTAACCCTCTTAGCCCTTCAAAGAAGCTCAATCAGTTCCTTAGTGTAATATTCTCTTCAGTCTTCTACATAGAGCTTAATTAATTCACGACCTCTTCTTCTATTAATATACAATAATATTCTTTATCATATACGCAATCTCTACATCTTTACCCCTGTACCATAAGAATACAATTAGCTTCAATAAAATCGAAATCAAAGCCGACAATCGAAAGACAGTGTAATAATTGCTTAATCATTCTCTTGTTAATCACCATATTTTAATACATTAATATCTTAACATATTAAACAACGTAATATAAAACGTTCTTCCTTTGTCAGAATCATCATATTAGTTACTTTCCTTAAAAAATCGCAAATACTTACAGCATAAATAAAAATATCATTAAATTTTAAACATTGCACAAGGTGTTTTTACAATCAGTTACTACACTCAGACATAGAGTAAATCTACATGAAAAAGTGAATCGAAAGTACAGAATAAAATTTTCCTATAGAAGACTTCATCTCCGAGATAAACGGTTTATATCGGAATAAGTGGAAATAGTAAGTCATGATCAGACAGTTCAGGCGATTCCTACTGCGTACACGCGTCGATTTCAAAGGTGATTATCTTGAAAGTAAATTACCATAAATAATGTTATTTTGCGTTTCTCATTCAATTTTTCATATAGAATAATTTTATTCCCGATAACATCACGATTTTGGAAACACCTTGTGCAACATGCTCTATCAATCCGTCAATTAAATACTATTTTACCCATTAATTTTCATGTATTCATAGGCTGTTCGAGGAAAACGAAGAATTGTTAAATATGTTCACACAATTTCGCGAATTGAAGACGAAAGAACAACAAACCAATAGCATGGAATTGGCGGAGCACGCAGGGAAAGTTATGTCTGCCATCGAAGACGGTATCAAAGCCCTTGACGATATGGACGCCTTCTTGACCTGTCTTCACCAAGTCGGAGCCACGCACACAAAGATTCCTGGCTTCGATCCACAATATTTTTGGGTGAGTATCTGGAAAAGTATCTTCGCCTTTATGTTGACAAAACGGTGAAACAATTTACCGTATCGTTTGTGATGAAAACGAATTCTATTAAATTAATTGGGAGTCCAGGTAAAAAGAATTTTCGAAAAATGTCACGCACAAGTTTAATTTGTTGATGTAATCTGTACATACTTCAGATCAACACTATATCATCTTCCATTGGAGTAATTAATTTAGAATATAAATTTAATGAAACGTAAACAATTTCTTAATAGAAAAATGTCGACAATATCTCACCTCTTTTGACGCAAATATTATTTTATATAGATTCGAAGCGTTAAAGATATTTTATTAAAAGTATTGAAGATTAATTAATAGCTACTATACTAACCATACATGAAGTAATATGCTGCGTTTTCTAAGTTATACACTTACATATTAGATGTATTTCAATTTTTAAACTATGTACAATCTGTTGATATTCTTTCAAAGCAGAGGAAGATGTACGAAAATTATAATTTCTTGGAACTCGTACCTTCTGATTTAACAATAAAGAATTTATTTATACAAAGAATGTAACAAAATGCTTATTCTGTACTGATCAAGAGCTTTTGAGATAGGCAATTAATTACTATTATTACGTTCCATTAGCAACAACACAGTACCAAATATCATCACAAATGTTTAGACTACTTTTTATATATAATAAATCTATATCGAAAACAATAAGATAACGAAACTTAGATAAGTAATGCAATGGATTCTATGAAATAGGATTACAAGTACAATAGATCAGTTTAGGCATAGAAATCTCCAATGTTATTAAAATCGATGATTAGCGTTTCGAGTATTTATAGCATAAAAATGAAAACACATGGGTTCGCTAATAGGCACGCGAATATTCCATTAAATCGCTTGAGTGTTGTGAGGTTCATGTTTGGCCGATCGTGAGACGCGTTTATCCGGAGTGTAACCCGCAAATGAACCCCTTAACTGCGGAGGCCGTCTATCGTTTTCACGATTGACTGACACTTCAAAACTCTTCGTGATCGAGAACCGAGGAACAATGTAAGGGCGCAAAATAAGTGACATACCGACAGAAATTTGAACTTTTACATCCTTCGATACATTTTCACGTAAAGCTTTTCAATGGGTCGCTCTTGTCCTCCTGATAAAAATAAACTCAAACACGACGTCGATCTGAGTATTTTTAATTAAACATGACTGAAATTACTGTTAACCCTTTGCACTCCAAAGGCGCCTCTCAGTCATCAATTGATTTGTCACAGCAAAATCGTAAAGTTTGATATTTAATATGAAACTTTGTGTAGTGCATCAATATGTGAAATATTGAAATAAAATAGTTTTGGTCCTCAATTTATGTGTGATTTCTCAAGTTAGTTTCAGAAAATGTCGTTTGTATCTTTAGAAAATGTTGAGTATTTCCAGGGAAAGACTTCTGCAGTACGAAGGATTAATAGTAACACATTACGCATATTTATTAATTATAATAAACAATTTGTATCGAGAATCAGAGATATAGAGAGATTGAAAATAGTTATGTCAGTTTCGATTCTTGAAACAGTCATCGATATTATATCGATTCTGAAACGGTTTTATAACTGTTATTTTTCGGTTCTTCATTTCGATTCTCCATAACTGTTTCAGTCAAAATTGATATATAACAATTTCAAGCAGTTATTTTCGAAATCTTTTCAATCCCTGAACATATATCAAAGCTACAACACCACCTACGCAGGGACACTTTCCAAAAGTCGTCACGAACTTAATTCTCTTTCCAGAAAATAGAGAAGCCGTTCCTAGAGGCCGTGGAGCGAACGTTGGAGGACCGATACTCCGAGAACGTGGAGAGCATCTACAAACTAACAATCAAATTCATTATCGAAACACTGATAGAGGGCTTCAACAAGGCAAAAAAGGACAAAGCACAAATCGACAGCAGTAAATCCGAGTCGTCTGTGTCATGAGGAGCCGCAAAAACTTTATTGTTCGGACAAGACAGTTCCTGATCGGTCCAGCCTTTCAGGACTCCGTTCCCGATAGACGGGATCGGTCCTACCGACAAGAACGACTCGACCATTCGATCGCGCGATCGTTCGTTCATTAAAAAGTCTCTTCGTTTCTACATGGCGTGCAATGTAAGCTGCGTGAACGGACATTTGACAGGTCGCAAGACGAAAGACGAATTATAATAATACATAATGTATTCGTGTCGAATAACGTTCTTTTTTACAAAAGCGCGGAACGACGCTTCGTCGGTGGTTTAGATTTGAAATCTTTTTCCTTCGAGCGGGTCTCGGTTATGGGAAATTATACAGGAAAAAGTGACTATGATTGCTGTATCACACACTTGACCGTTTCGCCCCGCGCCGGGCGGCGAAGCGGATCGTGAGCTCTGTTGACGGTCAAAGACGACAAATAGTGCGGCGTCGCTACGATTACAGTATTCCTTCGAAAAATCTCTAATAATTCCGTCCGAATCTCCGGTCGACGATTTCGGGGGCGGTGAGACTATTATAATGGTTTTAATTGGTATTATATGGTATCGTTTGAATGGCATTATACTATTATAAAACTATTATAATGGCAACATTGGCGAAACTTTTTTTTGGGACACCATTTTTCTTTAATTTTTCTTATATATATATTGGTGGCACTCGATGAATAAAGACTAAATTTTGAGTTTCAGGTTTAGAAATTTATTAGCTTATAGATTATACGTATATAAAGTTAATTAACAAATACACATATATGAACCACTCATTAGTTAAATCGGTTAACTCCATAAAACAAAAAGTAGAGGAAACTGATGCTGTACATTGATTTTGAAAGTTTCCCGTTAAATAGAAAATTAAATAATTATTATAGAACGTATTTTTCTTCATTATTACCGGTGTTGTTTTAATCTAAAGAATATGTAAAATGTATAAAATAGTATATCTTTGAAGTGATTGTTATTATTGTTGCAAGTTTTGCGTGGCCAATGAAGTAGGCAGCACTGGTTCAGATGATGTTGCACCAGTTTATTTTCAAAAGAGAAAATTGTTCAAAATGTTGACCTTGATAATATATTTCAAAAGCATCAAAATCGATGTTGTCTATACCATTGTACACGCATATTTGTTAATTAACTTTATATATGTATAACTTGTGAACTAATGAATCCCTAAACCCGAAACTTAAAATTTAATCTTTCTTCGTCAAGTACTGTCGATACATGCGAAAAATGTTTGAAAACAAAATGGTGCCTCGAAGTAAAGTTTAACCGAAAGATTTTTTACAGGAATCCCAGCTCTTACGATAATGATAGAAAATTAGACAGCCAAAAGCGAGCGAAATAGAGACGAACACGTCGGACAGTTCCTGAGACTTCGAAGAGACGCGAAACGTCGTGTCAGTGTGTCATGCGAAAACATTCGATGTTTCTGACTATATTTTGATAAAACGATCATGGAGGAATTAGTAAGATTTTCGTAGAGAAAACGAGACCAAACGCCATGATATTTGGATAACGTTAAGCCATAGTTGAATACAGTAATATATATATTTTACTTCGTTCATAATTTCGTAAATACCGATTGAACAGTGGCTATAGATTATATCATTATAGTATCACGTGACCGGTGTGAAGAAAATAAGAAGAGTTTCATAGAATGGAACTCGACTGTTTTGGTTTTCAAAAATCTTACTATTTACTCGTTTCATTGAAATATAGTTTAGTATAATCATTTTTTATTGGGAATACAAAATATTTGAAGAGTTTGATATATTGTGTCGTGAGACATTGAAAGATTTGTGAGACAATTTTATTCTGAATCTGTTGGTTCGATATATTTCCCGTTAATATTTGTGATAATGTTATTCAATTTTTATTATAGAAGAATTGTATTACCATTTAAAGTGATTACTTTCTTCGAATCTCGAATACGATTATGTCTTTACTCAATGGCGAATACATTTGAGACATTCGAAGGCAGAAGGTTAGAGATTTTTTTAAAGAATACTGTATAATCACTTTCTACTGATTAATGAACATCTTTGTAGAATCATGTCCACCATTTGCCATATGTGTAATCTTAAATCATCCTCCTGATAATTTGTTCGAAACAAGAAGTACTCACCACAGGCAAGGTACAGGGGAGCAAGCTAACAGAAATAAACATTTAATTTGTTACTGTCTTCATTACGATATGGATTACGAAAGCTAAACGAATAATCACAATATACAGATACTGTGAATTGTTTCAAACAACTGCCAACAATAATTATTTTACAATATTTTCATTGAACACTGCTTGTACATACTTCTGTTCATCATTTGCATTAGATACGATGCTGTCGAATGAATAACATAAGTAGGTAGAATTTCATTTTTATTGTGTACCGTTTGTTACTTTGACATTCTCAAGTACTTTTGTATGTTATTTTGTAACAGCAGTTTTCGGTTTCTTAATTAAGATCCATTAATTATCGTCATCTCGATAACATTGAAAGGATCAAGTCATTCTTTTATAATTTAAAAATATTGCGAACAGAGAGATAATTTTTTGTAGCAATGGAAACATACAAAATGTACACAGAATATAAATTACAATAAACGTAAGTATACAAATCGACTTTATAATAACAGAATGCAATTGCTGTACGTTTATTTTCAATACATCTAAATGAATGTAGAAACACTGAGAATTTTAGGAAATGTATGCCTTTCATGTAAAAAATAAGATTAAATAATAATGTACTTATACGGTAAGTCTATAAAACTTCGGATTATTTGAATGGTTTACCATTTTTTTCAGTTTTTTGCTGTTATGTATTTTGTTGTTACAACAAACAATGGTATGTTTAATTAATAATATATTTATAGAGATTGTAATGTGCCATCCTCATCTCAAATGTACAGTTCTGCCTTGATATTAAATTGCCAGCGCTAATAACCAGCAAAACATCAAATTGAATAAAAACAATGTATTCAAGGATTGTGCAAAATGGAGTTACAGGTCGCCATTATATGTCCCATTTCGAAATAATACCTCGTGCCTCCATTCTATTTTGAAGCAGAGACATTAAAATTATTAGCAGCATTCTTAATTAATTTTACTATTCATAACCATTGTCATTTTGCCTCTTTACTACTATCTACTTAACGAAATTAATTTGTTTTCTATTCGTCTGAGAAAAATTATTGTTTTTTATATATTCTGGAAATAACTCCTTTATATGTGTTTCAAATTCCTATTGACGTAAAAATAATATTTGCTGTCTATCTCACTATTTCATAAAATTCTGCAATGAAAATTTCTTAATTTTACTTTTTATAATAATCTTTTTATATTATATTTTGAAATGTTAATACGACATAAAAAATTTACGTCTTGATAAGAAAGCATCCTTGAAAAAATCACTTGAACTATGAAGAACCTATGAACTTAAATCTAGAGAGTAAGTAAACAATATAGGTACAACATTTTATATTCACACGAATCACAAATCTATGTTTATTATTATTTTAAATTATCAGTCGTTTTTAATCTCCTCGAAAACATTTTACTTTATTAGATCATATTTAATATCAATTCTGAAAATTAAGAATGTTACTACATCACATACTGTCACAAGAAGATTTTCAAAAATATTCTCTCTGCTTCGAAACAGAAATGATTAGGATTCTGATAACTATTAACGAACTATGGTTATTTTCAAGAAAATGTAATTTATTCTGTAACGCATAAAAGCTTAGAACAACTTGTGAAACATGTAAAATAGCGAAGTAACTTAGTTCAGCGTCGACAGAATCATTGTTATACACGAAACCAAAAATTAATTATTAATGAAAAATAATCAGATGTAGTAAAAGCAAGGGAAAATAAATTTTCTTATAGAAAAATTCACAATTAACAATAAAAACGTAATCAAATTCCATCGATTAAATGGAGATATATGAATTAATACAACTGTGACGAATTGACATAGCTGAAAATTATTGTAACAATGAGATAGCAGATTGAACCTTACCTTGAATTTATTAAATTTAACACAATGTTGTCACGATAACAAAAATAATATTGTAGACCAAGGAATATAATATATTGGGAAAAATATGAAATTGTCTAAAGCGACATGTCCGAAGTATTAAATAGCACTCTGACATAACATATCAAAGATGTTAATGCAGCACTGTCATTCAACTTGTCGAAACTGCAATGTTCAATGCTTTCTCGAACTAATTCCTAGAGGCCACTCATAAATAAGTCAATGTTCAAAAATAACAATACCTAAAATATCGGAAAATCAAGCAATTTAAGATGAAATCGCTGATACTCGGAGTTAACTCAATTTCGTTCGATCAATTTCAGATGCATTTCAGGCATTCAATACGCGCTCAATGGTTGATAGCAGAATAGCGATTACCTCGAACCATTCAATGCAGTCTGGTGTTTTTATGCATGAGATGGTTGGATTACGTAAGTCGCGTATCTAGGGCAGCTTATTGTGATCTTTATACCGAAACTAAATTATTAAATTTTGATGCATCGTTTTCTTTTTAATAGCTGATCCCAAAGCATATGAAGTGGTCTTTAACGAAAAAATTAATGCTTAACTAATTAGTAAGTTTACCGGAAAGTTCTGTCGAATAATGTCATCTCAATTTTCCAAAGATGAGTCATTCTACAGAAATGGAATCCACAATTTACCACGCTGGAAAAAGGTCATTAGCAACAATTATATTGTAAATATTAACCCTTTGCAATCGTATGTAGAAACGAAGTTTATGACTTGTTTTTAAATTTTAGACATATTTAATACAATAATAGATCTTTGTTTTACAAAAATTATTTTAATGATAAATCTTTCAATATTTTAACTTTTATTTATAATTTATAATTTTATATTTCAATTATTTTTATTTTATACAACTAAAACGGTAATAGTGTTGTGTAAAGCATATTTCTTAGGCTCGCAAAGGGTTAATAAATGTAGTGAAGATGTATTATTTTCTTTTAATTAAAAAACGAGCAGGACTATCTAGTAGACCTAATTGTTTCGTTCCATGAAATTGTATAGTTTACAAAATGACTTAACATGTTCACGCCGGCGTGTACCACCGGTGGTACACAGCTAATTTATAACATTAAAGGAAACCAATGTTAATAAGTAAATTATTTATCAAATTGCTTATTAAAATTTACCCAAAATTAGCAACTGTAGTCAGAAAACTATAAACGTGACAAAAGAATGCACTTTAACATTATTTTTGCAACTATTGTTCTTATTATGATCTATGATTGAACACATAGAAACATATCCCAACGTGAATGTGTTAGACATACCGACGTTGCATTTGTTTGTCGCGGACGACGTGAACTATAATAATTAAAAGTTCAATATTCGTTAGAAGGTGTGTGTGTGCCACTATGTGTACAGGTTCTCCCACAAAAATCGGTGTGCAGGTATCGCTGTATCTGCCACGACCATACACTCGACGTTAATTCGTGTGTTGCGAAGCGTTTCAAAGTTGCCTCGTTGCAAGGGAGCAATATTGGAAAGTGCCGCAACAGCTAACAAAGAAATCGATAACCTGTATTCTCACAAAGTACAGAATCCATTAGGCCGCTTACAAGCGTGACAGGATGCAATAGCACGTATGCGAAGAAGATTATTAATAAGAAGGACATTGATTTCTCAGTGAGTGCAGTGTTTATTGGAGGCAAATCCGTACAAATGATTTCATGTCCGCCAAATGACAAACAGAATTATCGACAAAGATTTACGTACAAGTAAACAAATTCTACTCAGAAATGGACCAATTCATATATTGGAAATTCTAGTGGTGGTCAAAAGAAAATGTATGTTTCAATCGAATTTAAAGGAGTGCGCATGAAAATTAGACTTGCGAACCTCATATGTACAGGGTGGGACAATAATTTTTATTATTTTAATTAGATATTTTATTTGTGGAAGTATAGCAAACTTTAAAAGACGATATGAAAATGCGTTGAGGAATAAAACTATTGAAATCTCTGAATACTCTATATAGAAAACAATTACTGCTTGCACATTATAATATTTTCGATGTTATCCAATTTTTGCAAATAAAGTTTTATTTATTAAGACAGACTGTAATCAACAGGAAATATTTGTTTTCCAATATAATTACAGAATATTTTCAGCTATAATTTTAATTTTAATTTTAATCTGATCTTTAGTTATATTTTCAATTTGGAATGACCACCTGCAATTAGACACTCTGTATACAATAGAGCCCGCATAATGGTCGCATTTTTAACTGGGTTACTATATTTCCATTTGTTGAAATTAATTTTACAGAATCAGAAAATAAACTTACAGAAACTTAAGGTAAATCATTTAATGTTTCCTAAACTATTTCTTCACCAATTCAAAATTGAGATGCAGTTTAAGAAAATGGAAAAAGAAAGTAGTTAATAAAATTTTGAATTTGCGACCATTAAGCGTGCAACATTGTAAATGATGAAGAAGCTGATAGCAATATTAATTTCAATCATTCTTTTGACCAACACTGCTATATATACTAACTACATCTAATAATACTTTTCAAACGTATGTAAGACTACAACAATCCAATTTTAACAGATTAAAATAAATATACAAAAAATATGAACAAAAGCTGTAACGAGAACTGTTTAAAATACTTTACATGAAGTTTACGTTAATATATTATACTGTACTAGGTTCTGTATTAAAAAATCCGGCAAAATACTGCTATCAATCTGTTGTCTACCATTTAGTTGCTGGCTACTAACGCAACATTTATATGTATTTCCGCTTGATAATATCACGATCACAATGCAGTATAAAAATAAATTCTATGGAATAAGTTAATAAGTTACCTTTAAGTTACACCGTCACCTTAAGATTTGTAAAAATGATTTATAATTATATAGTTGTAAATAACAATCTGTGAATACGAGAATTAAAATGCTATTTTAAAAATAACCACATTCAAAGTGAATAGACATCAGCGAACAGTCATAGGAGAAAAAATTGAATGTTCATTAGAAACATTAAAATCGTAGAATATTTTTTTGTAAATCTTACATTATTTATTTTTGCATTATGTAAATTTCATTTGTGTATAGAAGAATTACGTAAAGGAAAATTGTGTATAATAAAATAACGATATTCCAAAATTCGTAGAATGTAATACGAAATAGGTTTCAAATTATTTTGATTTTGCGACTTCTACGAGTACCAAATAATAAATTCGTTACGTTACCAAGAAACAACTAAAAGATACTTATGAAATTCATCGATCAGATAATTATCCACACACTTTTATAATGTATAATCAAAAAGATGTTACGAATGCACGTCGTCTTTGACCGTCAAAAGATAATTATATAGATTTTTACTCGTGACTAAGAAAGAAAATATGCGATCGTTAGGGTCTATCCCTTTGCGCAATGTCAATTTCCTAGGAGGTTCTTACAATGTAGGACCCCTTTGTTTCTGTATCTTCCTCGCCGTATGTATCTATCTTCGTTTCTCTCTGAGGTCAATTTCATTGAATTGCTCGTCGATGAGGATGCCAAATCACTGTCGATTAAAAGAATTCTAATTTCCGTCTGCAGATGATCACAATGAACCCGTAGAATCATGCGTTCACCCCGATTCGTATTGAACTTTATGTTTATAAAATACAAATGAAAGATAACTGGGAACAGTTACATATGTTTTCATCTAAATGTTAATTCAAATTATCGTGGACACTGTAACATATAATATTGTTTGGTAAACTATTGTGCGAACTGCCTCGTAACTTACTGATAAAGGAGGATACTAGAAATGGCTATTTATTTAGAAACTGAAAATTTATGCAATATATTTCATAACACCTATTACAAAGCAAGAAACGATAGGAATATTTATCCAAAATATGATGACAAGGATGTAAAAATTCATTCAAATAAGAGATAACAATTTAATTGAAGAGGCAATTTTTTAACCTATTCTCGTAAGAAATATACATAACGCAGGATAATTATTTTACCTACATTTTGATTGATCTGATGTAAGCATAAATAAGCATTATAAAGAAAATTTAATCGTTATCCATGTTATTATTTATATATTCAAACTTATCATATTAAAGACGTTGGATCTGTTTCGTATTATAGCATACACACAGTTTCGTTCTCCGCATTGAATTTAATTATGAACATTTGTGGGTATTTCATTGCAACAATATACTAGCAATAATACAAATGTGTCAGACAGGCCTAGTTTCCAGGTGAAAAATGTAAGAACGATAAATGTATAACACGGTTCATTGTAAAATGAAAGTTATTTATCCTTGATCAATGAGCATAGAGAACGACAAACATATTACCTCAGAGAGAAAGTACGTGTTCAATGATAAGGGAGAAAATGAATATGTAACGTGTCTTTCGCATTATACACGATCGTTTCACTGCAAACACATAGATCATTTCTATTTACATAGTAGCGTACAATTGGCAGAAGGAAACTCATGGATGAAGTATACTCACGTAACCTGAAGGTAACTTCTCGTATTTTTAATATATGTAATCACTTCGCATTGTACGAAGCTCATCAAAGTTTGAAATACGACAGATCGATCATAGATCATAACCGATGCGTTTACAATCGTGTACAATGTGAACAGACACTTCTTAACCAGAAGTAAGATTGATCGACAAGTTAGGTAAAAATACAGCGCCTTCGCAGTTCGACAAAGTACGTTAGAAAAAACTTTCACGCACATGGAACAACTACATTCATTTTCCATACGTTTCCCTTTGTTAAAACATTTTTTACTCGTTGAAATAATAAAACTGTAACAAGAAAGGACGCTAAAGATAAAGAAGCTACGTATTCGAAGCGTGCGACGTTCTCGAAACAATATTTTTAACACTAAAACTACCAAGTAGTCAAATTGACTTTTTAAAATTTTTTCTATAGAAACTCTAAGAGTACATCTATTGAGATTTCTATTAATTTACAGTTCTGTTTGCGTATTCCTGAACCAATTGCTTTGGTAATTTCTTAGAGAAACGTGTTATTTTTCCAATAATTACGAATAGAAGAAATTAAGATCATTTTGACCTGTCTGGTAGTTCTATTGTTAATGTAGATCATTCTTTGTGGAAATCTGTAATCCAAAGACAATATTTCAAATGGTTTTAACAGTATGCCAAATGTAACATTTCGAAATGAAGAAAAAATACGAAGGTATTTCAAATGGAGATGCAAATGCATTACGAGACACGAAATTCTATTCTATTACCCTGGCCATTCTTCTATTATTCTTCACGCGCTACCAGTTTCATAAATTTACGTGAATCGTCTGCGAACAACTTGCATAGCGTAGAAATCTTTAAGAGAATTTTCACTGTTCTTTTGAAGTGTAATACAGAGGACGACACATTAAGGCGTCACGTTCAAGAAATTTCAATTTAATAACGAATCACGATGGCGCTGTAATAAATGTTGCATGAAATGAGTATTAAAAAAGAACAAAAAAAAACCTGTATGAAATCGTTGTTATACAGAATGATCGCGGATTTTTATAAAGTTTCTAGAAAGTCCGCTGAAACGTGAAATTGTGCACACAGCACATTGGATGTGTATGGTAAGGAACTATTTGCTCGACACACAATAGTTGAAATTTCCTTGGAAACATTTCTCTTCCGAAATAAACTCCTCTCTCTCTCTCTCTCTTTCTCTCTCCTTCTCACTCTGTCTCTCTCTGTCTCTCTCTCTTTCTCTCTCCTTTTCACTCTGTCTCTCTCTGTCTCTCCCCCACTCTCCTTCTCTCTCTCTCTCTCTTTCTCTCTCTCTCTTTCTCTCTCTCTCTCTCTCTCTCTCTCTCTCTCTTGCTCTCTCCTAAATCACTAATAAAATTTTTATACATTAATATACTTCCGTGACGCGAAGCTGAAATTACATATAAAAAGATCGAGTGCCTACATAATTTTCAATTTATATTTGTTTCACAAGACTTCGTAACATCGGGTCGCTGTTACAAGGTTCCTTGTTAATCTCCGTTATAGTGCTTGCTTTACGTACAAATTTACAGAGTAAAAGAATTCTTACCGTAACCGTCTCGTGTGAGACAAACCTTAGCCACGATGGGACAAAGAAAATGGAGTTTCGTATAAGAGAACAAAATGCACAAAACGTGTTGTACCTTCCTTTTGCGCAAGAAACAAATAAAAAAAAAAGATGAAGAACCTATTTAATCGAAAGTTTCCACCGAACACAGAAAGCACACGAGAAATATATGTACATTGTATACATTAATTTATAGTATACTTTACAATTATGCGAACGTTGCATTATCTGTCTGTTTGTTCTACACAGGCCAAATGTATTATTATATCCGATGGAATATTACATTCGAAAATGTATACGTATATGTATATGTATATATTAAAAGAAAGAAATATATATATATATATACATATATAAAAATTACAAAAGTGTTTTTATCCCCTTTAATATATTTTATCGACGTCTGTTTGGTGAATTGTAGTCGATTAATAATAACCGTAACACTATTCCTTGTTGTAGGTTAAGTATGTCATACCTTATACGTTAAATATTCATGAAATTCAAGAGATTTCTTTTCGTCACTATTAGCAATGGAACACTGAAACTTTTTACTTCTATGACTCTATATTCAGAAAATAAAAATATCTTACGTCGTATAAAAAGCAAAGGCGAGAGGGCAAAGTGTAGCAAGTAGTATTCTAAAACTTCATTTTAATTGCAAATTATGAATTACAATCTTCAAATGAATATATCCGAAATTAGAGAATCTTGAAAACTGAAAAAGTGTTAAAAGAGTAAGAAAAATTAGGAAATCATCATCATAATATAATAGTTAAAACATGACTGTCGATGATTTTTAAAGTTACGGATTTCAATTTCATCCGTATTGTCCCTTTCTTCCTCAGGATTCTACTTGTATGAATATTTTATGTAATTGTTAAAAAGTATCATATAGTATGATAAAATTATATAGAATTCATAACAATGGAAGAACAAACTTTGCGTGTTTAAAAAAAAGGGCAATTTTTATGATCCAATGTATATTAAAGATGAGGGTATAATATAAAGTAACAGTTTTATTTCATTTAATATACAGTACATTCATATGGATGTTATGATCGCCTTAAAATTAATTTACGCAATTATATATAACATCAAAGTAAGACGAAAATCAAGGGCGACGGAATTGCAGTTTTGAAAAAATCTGTTTGATCTATGACAATCCACTGATAGCGGCGCACGCAACTCAGGTCAGTAGTAACATTTTTTAAAATACAATTAAATAGCGTCTACTCTGAATAACAGCACAGTGTTATATATATAACAAACGATTTTGTAACCTTATTGTACAAGGTACTTTTATAACACGCTATTGGATTATACCTTTTGATATTATAGTAAACAAATTTGTATAATATTTTGCATCTCATTGTTAATAATAACGTCTTAATATACTTTTCACAAACAAATAGTAGCTTGTGTGATATTCTTGGAAATATGGAATAAGCCTGAAAAGAGTTTCGGCTATTATTGCAAGCTCGAAGACAATATTGTAATAATAATATAATAGTGAAATTTTAAAAATTTTGGGAGACCTAAAAGTTCCTTAACAAAATAATTAAACGAACAATACCCACAGAAGAACATTCTGAACGATATGTTTGCATTTTCTGAAAGTAAATAATAAAATTGAAAAATAAATGATAAATCTCTTTCAGCATAAAATCTGTTTAAATTTAATGTAATTTCATAAGTTAACACATTTCGCACGGTTAAATTAATGTCTTCCTGAATTTTTTTTTAATGTAGTCAACAAGCACCTTAAACGCGTTAAACTTATTTCATGTCTTACTAAAATGAAAGGAATTTTTATTTTCATCTGTCATCAGTTTTAAATGCACATCACATTTTTATATTTTTATAGCATTTTAACTATCCTACTTGTATTTCCAGTCAAGAAACCCGTTTAATACAAACAAAACAAACAACGTAGTTTGCTACTTAGTTTCTACTTAAAAATAATAAAAGTATTTTATATTAAAATTAACGAAGATTTACCAGGTTAGATAAACATTATTTCTCTACCAATGCCTTTGCTTCTGTACGCTGCAACCAATATATAAAACTCAATACGCAATATTTTTAATCTTGATTTTCGTCTTATATTATCATAGAGAATCATCTCTTAAAGTTTCTCCCATCCGTTGTCAATACATACAATAATATAATACAATAGCTATAGTAATATATATATAATTTTAACAATACTCCTTGAAAGACGAATTTTCAATTTTCAATTATTCAATTGCCAACTGTCGGCGCTAACACAGCCTCAACTTACAAAATGTTAAAGAACTTCTCAGTTTCTATTTACGTAAAGTACATTTTATTTCGAGTAGTATTGTATTTACACAAGGATAATTAAAAAAGGAAAAGGAAAAATTAATTTCTGTTTATAAAATGGAAATCGATAGGTAGCTAAGATAATGTGACGAGAGCGAAAACTTTAAAGAGATTTCATTGTAGCCAAAATCAAATGAGATAAAAATAAACATCGGGTAAAACGCCAACTACGATTTGAAGTGCGCGCTTCACAGCGTTCGAATTCGTACATAATTGGAAGCTACATAATTTTTTGAATGAATTTATTTTTAATAGCATCGCGTCATCTAAGCATTACTTTGTAACTTAAATTTTTTAACAGATATTACAAATATCCTGATTGTACGTAATATAAAGTAGGAAGTGTTAAATAACCAAAAAAATATTATTTTCGGTAATCATTATATGTATACTATGAGACATTTTTTAGCTTCAAAAAAGAATTTAATATACATACTTGTAATAAAAAATTATATGATTAGCTCATATACTTTTATGACTTAACACATATATGTAAGTACATACACTAAATTACAACAGAGAAACAAATAATATCACATATAGTAACTTTCGATAAAATTAATGCGCATGCTCTATAATAGCTCTACATCAGAGGTGTCGAATTGCCTCCCCTTATGCTAGTAACTCTTGATCAACGTTCTCCTACTACTTCTACTTTAGGAGCTACTCGAGACTGTGGTGTATATAAGTACCTATTTGAACAGTTTTATGTAGTGTTCAATACAGATAGGTGAAGGTAAGTATGGAGAGAATAACTCTCCGTGAGGGGAAAGTCACTATAGAGCTCGCGAGCTTCCAATTCGACACCCCTGTTTTACGTGTTCAGATAATCAGATACAAATGATCAGAACGGTATGAAACTTGACAGGCGTTCCTTTCGCATAAAGTACATAAAATCACTGTGCAATTAAACATATAGGTTTTTCACAGTAAGTATTTTATTGAATATTACAAAAGCAGTAATATCAATAATTACTGCATCACGTAAATAATAGATTTTTACGTATGCTTCCACTAAAATTTTTAAGTACAAGGTTCTACTTATAAAAAATACATATATTAGTCAAATACACTTTTCTACTTTACTTGAATATTATAATTAAGCTTTGTAAACATTTAGTTCATTTTATTACATTCTATTGTTAGTTGAAAAAGTTATTTAAAAGAATAAAAACAATGTACTTGAGGTTATGTTATCAAAACAAATTTTGTAAGAAATATTGCTTCAATTTTTGCTAGGTTTTAAAGATCTTTTTTGCAACACACGTAATTTATTTTATAACTTAGACAGATGCCAAGTGTGAAAGATGAATCAGAAGCAGAAGGGGAGGAAATGTCGCATGATAGTAATGAAAGTAATCAGAGTTCCGCATCATGTGACAGTAGTGCAGACCATAGCGACAGCGATGACTCCTCGGAGATGGATGAAGATGAATGTGAAAGACGACGCAATGAATGTATGGAAAACTTAGTAGATTTAGAACGACAATTTACTCTCCTTAAAGAGCAGTAAGTTATTCCCTTTAAGTGATAAATCTTAATTAAAGAAGTGGTTATTCAAATAAAACATATTTTAGTTGTACGGGCATAACATAAAGTTTAAAATAATATTACAGACTTTATCGTGAAAGAATTACTCAAGTAGATACGAAATTAGGAGAAGTTCGAATTGGAAAATCTGAAGAATATTTAATACCCTTGGAACGCTTGAAAGAAAATATGAAAACAAAAACTGAAGTAGCTGGAATACTAAAACAGTACAGGTTACAGAATATACAGAATAAATTTCTAGCAGAGGAGCAAGCTGCGTTACAAAATTTTGAAAGTGAGAAAGAATTTATCTGGGATTGCATTCATAATGATTTACAAGAAAAAATTCGAAGATTAGAAGAAGATAGAAATAATGTTGATATCCATGCTGATTTATGGCTAAATTCAACTGGTAAAAGACGTAGAAATCACACAGAAAGGAGGAGAGCAGTTTCTGTTGCTGGGCCTTATATTGTTTATATGCTTAATGATGCAGATATTCTCGAGGATTGGGCACTAATAAAGAAAAGTCTAAGCAGTCGAAAAACTGAAATAATTTAATACTATGTTTAAATATGAAAGCAGTTATGTCAAAATATTATTAGTAACATGAATGTATTGCTCTTGTTTAAATATTTAAACAATTCGTGAGCAAACATAACATTCATTTTACAATATTGATACTTTCTCTATATTTGTAATGTTTGTATAGAATATCTTTCTATACAACACTTTGATCTCAACAAAACTATTCTAAATTACAACGAAATATGTATGAAAAAATACCATGGTACAATATTTCTGCCTTTCAGTAAATAATTCAAGACCTGATAAATATTAATTATTTATAACTATCGTTATCACAATTTTCGGTTTAAAAAGTTGTACCTAGAAACAATTTCTCATCAGTAGTTTTCATCATGTAGCAAATATAATTTTCATAATATAAATTAATTTCACATATCAAGAAAACTGTTTGCATACAACTATAACTGTTTAAATAATTTAACATTCAATGTAAAATTGATTTAAAATTATTATCCGTAAAATTATTTACATTAAGTTTATTTATAAGAAATTTACTCTAGTGAATTTTTAAAGTGACAGATAGCTTTTTACTTTAAAAAGTATGTACGCCTTTTTGTTAGAAATTTATTTAGGACATTATCTTCCAAAATATATAATAATTCATTTGATTTATAATAATGTTATACCCAATGTACATGTACAAATTGTAACATAATAGTGAAATATATTTCATATTTTTGAATAAATTTAAAAAATATATTTGTTATTCATGTGGAATACATACATCTATGAGCATTATTAACACATCCGTGAATGTGAATGCTATAACATTTATTGTCATTGTGATGCAAAATGATATGGTTGCTATAACATTAAAATTTATAAGTCACTTTAATCCTCAGAGTACTAAAACAATCGCCTGTCTATTTTTGCAGCTCATTAAAATTTTTACTGTTTGCTTGTAACGTGTTAATAAGTGACTGTAAAATTGTATATTTATATAAGTAAGTATTAATAATAATTTCTATTAACCTATATAACAACTATTTATTTTTAAGGAACCACATAGATTTTAACATTACCAAAATAAACCTCAGTTTGAACAAGCTCTTAAATTTAACAGCTTTTACTATGTAAGTATATTCAAAATCGATTAAAAAAGAGCATTAACAACGTTTCTGAAGATAAAATGCCTACAAACATGAAGTTGCAAGTAATACCTAGGTGCAAATTAAGTAAATATAGTATGGGATAGAATACAGCAAGGGTGAATCTAATACCAGTTCATAATTAGTTCATAAACTAACAATGCCTGCTAACATAAAATAAATATCTACTGAATCACAGACACTTGTATAATATACAATTTCTTTTTGATGTGTCATTTTATACATGTTAATATTATATTCTACTTCTTATAGACGTTTATTTAAACGATGACAATTTATATATATTTTCCGTTGTCAACATAAACTTCGTTTTTTATTTTTAATATCTTTTCTTTTTTTTTGCGTTTATTCAAAACAACGCATTCATACACGCTACACCCAATATATGCACGCACATCCATGAAATTTACATCAATTTTAACCTACGCGTCTACATTCTTAAAATTTTTGTTCAGTGTTTTCCAACGTTTCATTTCATCATAATTTATAATAAACTAGTATTTGAAATAAAATTTTAAATTTCCATAATCAATAGCTAGTACTTATATACTAACAAACGCTCTTTCAACTAGAAAAATTTCTTCTTACAATTAGCTGTGAATCCAATTTCCGCGCTAAAATAATAGTTGTCGAAAACATGAAGAATGCAAAGTATAGAAAGTAAATCGTACTGAAACTTATCCTCAACCGGCAACGAAGATGTCATCATTACGTAACTTTCATTATTTAATCTTCAGAAATTCAAGACTATTTAAAAAACAAGATAAGTTAGTTCTTCGAAATCATATAAAGCTTTAACATTTCCGATAATAACCTACGACAGGGAACTTTAATTTTACCGCTTTTGTGATCGCACTCACACGTGAAGATATTAAAATCGATAAAGAGAGTTTGCGATTCGGGGTCAATTGTAGGACAGCACATCCATTCTGTTTCGAACACTCCGAGTGGATTGTCACGCGTTGCATTAGGTGAGCAATTTCTTTCAAATTTTGTTCAGTAATTATAAAAATTGCTTTTACAAGAATTATTTAGTGCTATAAAAGATACCAAATTTGCGTTTATAAGTTTTCGGTAGTGATTTTTTTCAGGATTATAAAACAAATGATCTTAATACGTGCTGCGAGTGTTAAGTGTCGAAATTTTACTGCAAGGTCATTATACGTGATATTTCGAGCATATCACAATTAATTTTTAAAAATGTCACACCTTTAAATAAGGCGATCATTTATTCTATTTCATATTCTTAAATATTTCCTCCAGTGACCTTGTCAAGGTCAAATACTTTTCTGTACATAAAACTTAAGTCTAATTACCGGTATTTCAAGTTTCAATCAAATATTTAAAATGTCCATTAGATAATTGTTTAGTACTAATGTTCAAGGTTCAGACAGGTTTAAATTTATTATCAGAAGATTCAACTAATTATAATGATAAATGCGAAAATTATAGTGTTCTCGTTTGTATTAAAAAATGTTTCTGTTTCAGATTTTTGATTTCTAAATACAGTACTAATAGTTATTGTGGAAAAATGCCGATTCAAAGTATTAAAGCAAGACAGATCTATGATTCCCGTGGTAACCCAACCGTAGAGGTGAGATTATGTAAAATATAATAATTTAATGTAATTATATGTTGATTAGTATCTCTATGTTGAAGCAAACGTCTATTTTAATGCAAGACCTTTTAAGATGTATTAATTACTATTATAAATATGCATGAATTTATATTTTATAATGTATGATATTTTTATATTGATAACAAAATGAAATACAGTTTTCTAATTCTTCTTGAACATAATGCCTTTTTCGTAGGTTGATCTTGTAACAGACATGGGTCTGTTCAGAGCAGCAGTTCCTTCAGGTGCATCAACTGGTGTACACGAAGCGTTAGAACTTCGAGATAACGATAAATCAAAGTATCATGGAAAATCTGTTTTTAAAGCTGTAGATAACATCAATAGTGTCATCACACCTGAATTATTGAAGGTAGATTTCAGAACTTACCATGAAATTAATTTAAATTTAATCATAGATATAAGATACAACTTCAACCATAAACAAAAAATAATTAAAAATCAGAGAAATAATAAATAGAAATCTATAATTGATAAATAGCAATATTATATTTACTATACAGGCAAATTTGGAAGTTACCCAACAAACGGACATTGATAATTTCCTATTAAAACTTGATGGTACACCAAACAAATCGAAGCTTGGTGCAAATGCTCTTTTGGGTGTTTCATTGGCAGTATGTAAAGCAGGAGCTGCTAAGAAAGGAATCCCATTGTACAAGTGAGTAAATATAATTAATACTTAACATTTAGCATTAAAATTTACAATTTTCATTCAATTAAGCAAAAATCCATAAAAATTACTATATATATCATTCAAATCATTCTTGTTTGCCATATTTATTTTTCATATTCTTTCAGATATATTGCAGAATTAGCTGGAAATCCCAACATTATTCTACCAGTTCCAGCTTTCAATGTTATTAATGGTGGTTCACATGCAGGAAATAAATTAGCAATGCAAGAATTCATGATTCTGCCTACAGGAGCAGCTAACTTCACAGAAGCAATGAAAATGGGTAGTGAAGTTTACCACCACCTTAAAGCTGGTATTAAAAAGAAGTTTGGACTTGATGCTACTGCAGTTGGTGATGAAGGTGGTTTTGCACCTAACATTTTGGAAAATAAAGAAGCTCTGAATTTAATTATTGATGCTATCAAAGTAAGTATTTTCACATCTTTTTCTTTTTAATAAAATTATTTGAATTGCTGGTACTAAACCACTGTTAATGCAATATCAATAAATATTAATGACAATTAATATAATATACATATCATATAATTAGGTTGCTGGGTATGAAGGTAAAATTAAGATTGGTATGGATGTTGCTGCATCTGAATTCCACAAGAACGGAAAGTACGATTTAGATTTCAAGAATGAAAAGTCTGATCCCAGCACATATTTGGAACCAACGGCCTTAAAGAATTTATATTTAGATTTTGTTAAAGAATTCCCAATTGTTTCGATTGAAGATCCATTTGATCAAGATGATTGGGATTCTTGGACTTCTATGACATCATCTACTCCTATTCAGATTGTTGGTGACGATCTTACTGTAACAAATCCTGAAAGGTAAATTTTCAATTGTATATAAAAATTATAATGATGAAGCAAAAAATTAAATAGGTTAAAACCTTTTTAATTCTGAAGTTTTTTGTAAGTTGTATAATTTTTTATGCCAAATATTTTCGTAGTAAATTATTTCAAAGTATTTTTTATCATGATATGGATATAATTAAAACTATTGTATATGTACATTGCAGAATTAAAACAGCTATCGAAAAGAAAGCTTGCAACTGCCTCCTGTTGAAGGTCAACCAAATAGGTACCGTTACAGAATCTATTAACGCTCATAAACTTGCGAAGAGTGCTGGATGGGGCACCATGGTGTCTCATCGTTCTGGAGAAACAGAAGACACATTCATTGCCGATCTAGTAGTTGGACTTTCGACTGGTCAAATCAAAACTGGTGCACCTTGCCGTTCAGAACGTTTGGCCAAATATAATCAGATTCTTCGTATTGAAGAAGAATTGGGGTCAGCTGCTAAGTTTGCAGGCGAAAAATTCCGTAATCCTCAGGCTTAAAACATTCTACCCTTTTTATCAATGATATAATGAGGTTCTAGTTACATTTATCGTAATACACAATGAAACCTATACTTCAATCACCATCGGAAATTTGTGAATGAAATAGAGTCAAATGATTTTATTATAATCATAGTGTGTCAAATTACAGATATTATAATAGTAGGCTCAGACATGATGACTCATTGTTAAAAATATCAGAAACTTGTATAAGTTACATCGTTAAAAACTCAAATAAACTTATTGGATTCATAATTATTTTTTGCTAATATTATTATAATTAAAAAGTTTAGTGGAGGCAATTTACCAGTGCTTTTAATAAATATCAATTATCAAGATGTATAAATATTGTAAAAACATATATTTTACACGATTTTTTTCTTCAGTATTTTCAATGTTTGGACCATAATGAACAACTTTGTGGAATTAAGTCAGGTCCATTGTTTAAACGAATAAAAGAATAGATAGGCCTGGTATCTGCGAACTTAGAAGCACAAATAGATCATGAATAAAATTTATGATTATTGTTAATTGTTACATGTATGAATGTCATTCATAATGAGGCATGTGGTAAAAGTATCCAAATAATAAGTGTCATTACAAACAAAGTTAATTGTTATTTTCATAAAACTTTAAAAGAGCAGTATAAATCCTGTTGTCACGAGTACATCTGTAAACTCAAACGTATGAATAAAGTATAAACAACCATGTGTTCATAGTAATCTATTGCAGATAATTTCTATCATAGAATTTATAATTACGATAAGTAAAGTAGTATTTCGTTTTCTGTTTCATAATTTCAATAGCTATTTCTATTAAGTTTTGGAGTTATTACATCTTAGATTTACGTTTATTTAAAAAAATTGATATCTTCTACTTCTTAATTACTACGTATTTTATCAGAAATTGTAAAGAAACTTTGGCTATAATAGTTACTGCAGAATATTATTATTATAAAGGTATAAATATTATGGCTGCAGTAAAATCTTTGAATCAAGGACATTTTTGACCGAATTATCTTGCTATAATTTTTTTACGTTTAAAATTATGATTATGAAAGAATAACATAAAACTACTAATCAGATTTCAGTGTCTTTACTAAAATGATAGAGAAAGACGACGTTTTAAGTTTTATTAATCTAAACACTACAACGTTCAAACGTTGGCAAATATTATTTGTCTAGAATTTCCATCGGATATATATTTGTAAACAAAAAGTATATTCATAAATATTCATTGTTAATGCATAATTTCTGCAAAAGACCGCTACTTTTTCGATTTAAATGAAATATATACATACGAAAATTAATTATTAAACGATATGAATCGTAAAGCGTAAAGATCGATTATGCAATCAATAGTTTTAAAGATAATTGTCCAATACAAGACAATATGAATATAAAGAAATTTAAATACGTGTTGGTTCGACTAGTCACACCGAACGAAATACCGGTTTCTTGTAGGATAGGGAAGTGAATCTCTTAAAAAATTACGAATAAAGAAGCTGAAATTATTTAAGAAAAATGATGAGGCTGTTAACACATTAATGCACTAACCTATGTCTTGATACTATTTGATATGAACATGGCAAAACAAAAAATTAGAAAAAGAATAGATAATTGCACCTGATGGGCTAAGTGATCGTTGCTAACATATAAACACGCAGAATGTGAGTGTAAAATCTTAGTCGATTATTCAACAAGCTGACCAATACGTGATGTACAAAAAAATTTGCAGTGAGGCGAGACATGAATACAAATACCAATCTAATTTTAACCTGAAAAAATAATTATTAATATTAGAAATATAGTGTCTTATCGGTGTTAGTATGGACATTTTAGATAATATTACATTTATTAATAAAATATAAGAAAATATTTCTTTTTTCATATGTCAATATGAACTTTCCGTTACCGAAGCTCAAAGTTTAAGCTATCATATGTTTCAAATGCTCGTTCTTTTGAAATATACATTTTTGTCTTCTTTTCTGTCAATTTGATACGGGGTGATAAAAGAAACATCAATAACTTTTAAAATAGATAGTACTCATCAAATACTGTCAAAATTTTAATAAACAACGGTAAAAAAATGATATTTTTAGCAATATTGCAGTATGTAAAATAATAGTGAACACTTTTTGCTATCATTACATTGAATTCTACATATTGCATAGAGATTACAAGAAGTCCTTTGGGAAGAATGAAGGTCTGAGTGGCCAGAATAGAAGAGGCACGGCTTTCCTCGCACGGACAGCCGATTCTGGGCGTACTATTTATTGTCGAGAGTGAATGAGATGTGCCGAGAGCAAGAAAGAGAATACAACATAACGACGAACCTCGAAACATTGGCGTACTCTCAGCTCTTTTACTTTTAACACTCAATCAGCTGATCGACTGCATGTACACATTTACCTAATGCGGACTAGTCTTTGTATTTAAAAGAAAGTTAATAGTGTTTTACTAAAATACTTATAACGGGTTCAATATACAACAGATTTAAATGATTCTATTTTTACATTTTGCTATATAACATGTATAATAATTTCATACATTATACAGCGCCTTCAGTACGCACAAATAAAAACATGTATAATAATTTTTACCTTTAATAATAATTTTGCATGGGGATGAGACTGTGGTTTCGCTAGTAACAGTTCATTGACAGCAACGAAGAACAAATAAAAAGACACTGACAATAGTTAACAAATACCAAATAATGGGTAACAAGGTCGTAGGATTGAACAACACTACGATAAACTAAAAAAAGTGGTAGAAGCCAGGAAGGTGATGGTAGGCGTCAACGTACTGAAGAAAATCTGCGTGGTGGACACACCAAGAAATTGGCCTCCGAAAATTTCGCTTACTCTTCAAGGACAAGAGAGAAAATTTTTCTCTAAAACGTAGAAAGAAACAAGCGCAATGACTAGCATTCTGGAAAACCGATGTTCAAAGCGTTTTACGGTCCCGCGGAACGCGGTTACTTAAATGAAAAAATATTAATTATATATTCAACAACAAACACAAGATATTTATAAAATTAATATGATATTATTACAGTGGATAGAATAATTAGAAACCAATATTGTGCCAATATTGCGACTTACTCGGTATAAGTATGAAAAGGATCAACGTCCTCCGCGTTGTTCACGAGATGAGCCTTGAATGAAATCATTTTATTTCAAATTTCAACAAACCGTTCCCTTCGAGTCAAGGATTTTCGGTTGAGGCTATCAACACTTCAAGAATGGCGTCGATATAGTTTATCCCAAGGATTACGGGCTCGGCCGATTGAGAGAAGTTGGTAAACGCAGAGGCATTTCCTGGAGGAACAGTTGCAAGAGTTGAAACAAAAATTACCTTGCGCGTTAAAACTGCATAGTAGAGTATACTTTTGCGTCATAGTTTCTATCATAATATTTCCTACAAATAAAATTAAATACGTTTTATATGTGCAGAAACAGTCGTAAGACCTACGATGATGTACCCACATAGGTCCCTCATGAAATCGGGGATAATACTACGTGTATTGTATGACGTCAGAACCACCTAAATGGCCGACTTCTCGGAACAGCAGATGTGGGGACTGGCAGTCCTCCCTTAAGACCCCTCTTGCCCCTGCACTGATCGAGTGACTTCTTTTGATCTCATCACAATGCATCAGTATCTGTAAACAACCATAACCATAGTTGCAAGTTCGTCGCTTCGGTAACACTTTACATCAAGTTTCACGTAAGTTATGAATGTAGGTCTCTCACGTATTGGCTAACTATCGACAAGATAAAAGTGTTGAGGGGCAAGAGGAAACGTCCGTTCATTCCACTCCTTCCGCATCAAAATAATTCGGAGACGACTCGTAATACAATGTACATAGTAGTAGATCTTCAATATTCGCGGAGTATCCTGGAAATGAATTTTTATTATGCATATATGAAATATAATTCTAATCAGATATTTTTATTGAAATAAATGTAAGGTATTTTTAGTATACATCTGAATAAAATGATGACGAACTTTACTTAAATTTGTAATTTATAATATTTAATATTTGTATATTTATAATGGGTTAACTTGAAATCATAGCTTACATATATCATCAATAAATGATATTACATATTACATAAGTATGAAGGAGAAAAGAAAATGTACTCATATATATATATGTATATATATAAGAAAACTTTGTGAGTTCCAGGCCTAATTGACATAAACAATGTTTGTTGAAATGCCAAAATAACATTTTTTCTCGGGGGAATAATTCAGTAAACTTCGTGCAATAAAAATTTTATTTCATGTTTGTATTACTATTTTAGTTTTCGAAATATTCATAAAAATATTTTAAAAATTTCGTTGATTTTTGATTTCCATTAGATTTGAGTTAGGTTTAACAATAAAATATGCTAACACTTCCTATTGAACATTATACTGCTTCATTATTAATAAACATAAATATTCGTGTATCGGAATCATGTTACTATACAAAATTCAGTTATACAAGCATCACGATTTCAATATACGAATAGTTAGATTTCAATATACGGCTGAAATTTGTTTCATTTCGTTTAACAATAACTTGAAACAAAAATACACTACACAAGCTCAGGGTGCAAACAGCGCACATAGCGTTTATTACACATGATTGTTATTTTCTAAAAGTTCGTGTGCATATGTGAATGAAAACATTTAGGATCGCCGTATTCGAATTTCATCGAACTGTCTCCTTCAAGCCAGACTGGTGCTGCCAGGAACGGCGTAGATATTGTTTACATATTTTCCTTCTCAAGATTGTTGGCACACTACTAACAAGTTAAAAAGTGACAGAGGCAAGGGGATTTTTCCACTTACGACGTTTGGGTCCGCTCGGGCTTTGATGGGGCGATCGTTATTGGCCACGCGGCAATGACAAAGCACGGACACAAAACCGAATACTATGAAGTAAGATACAGCGAACATTGGCGTCGGAATTCGTTTCATCACGGTAGCGGCGTCTTATGTTTATAAAATCTCTGGGATATGGTGGTTCGACTATGTTTCTTAGAAGAACTGGGTGGAGCGTGTGGTGATTCCCCTTGCCCTGTGTATTTTTTAGCTGGTGTGAAGTACGCCGCACTCCTGAACTGGAGAATGCTAAGGATGGCCAAAGAAGTGACATTTGTGAAGAAACAGTTGGAGTAAACGGATCGAGTACACCGCAAACCTTAAAATATAAAAGTGCACATTCGTGCTATAGTTTTGTTGTTATGAGTGCGTGTGTGTATGTGTAGTAATAAATGTGTACCTAGTTTACTTTTATTTGCATATTTATATTTACATATACTTAAAGTGCACTGTACTTTATTTTGTATATAATTGTAGAAAATGGAAACATCAAGACAAGGGCAAAAGATTCATAGCCAAGCACGAACCATAGTGAAAAGGGTAAAACAGAAATGCGAAGAGGAAACATTAAAGGGTGATTTGTTACACCCATTACATAGTCCAAATATTCGAGTAGCAGAGTATACTGGATTATCTGTACGCACAATTTGTAGAATCAAGAATGAAACATCTAATTCAGAAGGAGTTGTTTCATCACCCGGAAAGAAACGATTAAAAGATGCTGAACCTGAGTTCCACTGTACTGAAAAAGATAAAATGTTAATAAGAGATACCATTTATAAGATTTATAAGCGGGGAAGAGTTGTGACATGTGGCCCGAAATTACTGAAAGAAATCCGTGAACAAATGAATTTCCCGTGGGATGTTGTCATTTTACGTAAATTATTGAAAAGCATGGGATATGAATGGAAAAAATATAACACTTGGAAAAGGATATTAATTGAGAAACCAAGGATAGTGGCCTGGAGGGGTAATTATTTAAAAGCAGTACAATCTCATAGGATGGAAAATAGGAATATTATTTATATTGACGAAATATGGGTAAACAATACTCTGAATTTTGGGAAGTATTGGCAGAGTGAAGAAGAATTCGGGGTATCGAAAAATACTAGTTCATCGGAACGGGTAATAATCGTGCATGCCGGAGGACAAAACGGATTTGTCCCCAATGCAGGATTAATTTTTAAAACTGATAGTGCCACTAGCGATTACTATGGGCAAATGGATGCTGTGAATTTTGAAAGCTGGGTTGTAGAATTATTAGTGCCAAATATTCCACCGAATACGGTGGTGGTAATGGATAGTGCGCCGTATCATTCTGTTGAGATGAATAAAGCACCTAACAAATACGCAAAAAAAACTGACATGCTAAGTTGGCTTGAACAGAATAATCTTCCACATAAAGAAAAGATGAAGAAGTATGAACTAGCGGAATTAATAGCTCGACATAAACCAGCAAAAAAAACATACAAGGTAGACGAAATATTAAAATCGTATGGACATTCCATTTTACGATTACCGCCTAATATGCGCGAATTAAATCCAATTGAACAAGCCTGGGTAAAGATAAAACGAGCAATCAGCGAAAACAATATTTTTTCAACGTTAACATTAGATGAATTACAGTCTTTATTGCCAGAAGCAATAGATAGTGTAACAGCAAGTGATTGGGCAGAATTCTGCAAACATTCTGAACAAATTGAAAAGGAATATATAGATAAAGATAATTTATTAGAAGTAGCCATGGAAAATGTAGTATTAACTCATTCAGATTCAGAAAATGATGATGATAGCAGCAGTTCAGATGATTTCTAGAAAGAGATAGTGTAAACAGTTCTATTTAACTTTAATATTGATTTTTAACTATTGTATCTGTAGTATGAATCTTCTGAAGAAGTCATCACTGGCTTTGTCATTGTATTCTGAATTTGTATTTTCAAACATAAGCTATCCATGGTGGGTTTCAATAAAGTATCATTTTACAAATAATTCTTCAACCCATTTGATATTTTTAAAAATTTATGTTCTTAATTGTAATTTCATCTTTTGTTGCTTTCTTTAGTGTTTGTAGTTCTTTAAATAATGACTTGGAAAGTAATTTTCATATTTTTTTGTTTATGTTCACTTAAAGGAATTTAATAGGTAATACACATATATGGTGGTAATCTATAACTGTCGTATTTGATTATTGTTTTGTCTATTTTATTGGTTTCTCTTATATGTTGTGCTATTTTTGTTATTTATAATATGATTCATATTTTGTTAATAATTTTGAACGTGTTGTGTTATTTTGATCAACTCAATATTTTTTGTTGAAATATTTTAATGGTGGTTTAATTGTTTATATGGAATGATATGGAAATATGGTAATTACTGTCAATCTATTTGGTAATGACTTGGTAATAATTTTTCTAATATCTCTTTTTATTAATTCTTAATATTCTTCATCTGTGTTTCTTACCAACATGAACAATTATAAGCTAAAAAAAGAGCTTGCATTTTACAATTCACCAATCATTTCATCACCTTTCCAACATGTTCAAAAACATTGTATATCATTGAACCATATTTAGTAGATATAAATAATATTTTGATATTTTCTTCTGTGATGTTCAGTCGCATTTAAATATTTCTCCCTCTTTCCATCACTTTATTAAATGTGGATAATTTTCATAAGAAAATAATTTTCTCAAGGATAGCAATAAAAATTATTGAGATACTTAGCACAATCTTTCTTAAATATATAATTTAACAAGAGTGCTTCTTATTATCATCTCCAAAGCAGTGAAATCATCTTGTAATACTTTTTAATTGTTATTCCATATCAATGGAACTTTTCTTCTTGCACGAGACTTTGTTTTGTTTCTGTTAAGTGATGCTACAAATATCCAGTATATCAGCAGCATGGATGTTCAGTTTATCTATTGGGTGAAGTTAATATATTTCTGTCTGTGTCCTCATCAAGTTTCTGTAATTCTTTTTCACCATGGGTAATGCTTGGTTATGAGCTAATTGTGCCTTTTTATGTGTATGTAACTTTTTGTTATGCTTAATGTATGACATATGTTTAATAATGTAATGCAAAACTTATTGCTACACTTAAATGGCACTCATATTTTAATTACATTAAATTATAATAAATACTACATAAACTAAAAGTGTACTGTTTACATATAAAAGTAAGTAGAACAATTTTGTTTTAATAATATTAAATTTAAGAAAACAATTGCAGCCATACTAATAGAAATGAAAATCTTTACAGGTATCTCCAAAACTCAAAATGAGAGGTAAATACTAAAACTATACAATGGAGAAATGCTCAACAATGTCTAAGTAGACTGTTTTTAAAAAACTGTTTTTTGAAAATTATGATAATTTTCGAGGACTTATTTACCTGTTCCTGACGTGAAACAGACTCTTCTTTATATGTAAAGTAAATTTACCAATTTTGTTTTAATAGTATTAAATGTAAGAAAATAATTGCAGCCATACTAATAGAAATGAAAACTTACAGATATCTACGAAACTCAAAATGGGGATAAAATTATGCAATGAAAGAACCAGATAGTGTTGTCCAAGTAAACTGCATTCAAGAACGTTGCAGAGTATGAAGGAAAAATTGTGATTGGCATGGATTTTGCTGTGTCTGAATTCCACAAGAATGGAAAATCTAACTCCAGCATGTGTATAGATCCACAGACCTTAAAGAATTCCCAATTGTTTCGATTGAAGATCCATTTAATCAAGATGATTGGGATTGATGGACTTCTATGACATTATTTATTCCTATTCAGGTTGCTAGTGACAATCCTGCTGTGACAAATCCAGAAAGGTAAATTTTCAATTGCATATAAAAATTATAATGATAAATTAAAAGGCTAAATTCCTTTTTAATGCTGAAATTTCTTGAAAATAGTATAGGTTTTTATGCCAAATATGTTCGTAATAAATTATACATTGCAGAATTAAAACAGCTATCGAAAAGAAAGCTTGCAACTGCCTCCTGTTGAAGGTCAACCAAATAGGTACTGTTGCTGAATCTATTAATACTCATAAACTTGCGAAGAGTGTTGGATGGGGCACCAGGGTGTCTCACCGTTCCGGAGAAACAGAAGATACATTCATTGCCGATCTAGTAATTGGATTTTCAACTGGTCAAATAAAAACTAGCGCACCTTGCCGTTTAGAACGTTTGGCCAAATATAAACATATTCTTCATATTGAAGAAGAATGAGAGTCACCTGCGAAGTTTACAGCCGAAAAATTCTGCAGTCTTCAAGCTTGAAACATTCAATCAATAACAATTTTACCCATGATAATGAGTCTTTAGTTTTATTTATCATGATACACAATGGAACCTATACTTCAATCACCAACGGAATTCTGTTGATGAAATGGCAACAAATGATTTTGTTGTGATCAGACTGTGACAAGTTACAGATATTATAAAAGTAGGCTCAGACATGACGAGTCATTGTTAAAAATATCAAAAACTTGTATAAGTTGCATTGTTAAAATCTGAAATAAATTTATTGGATTAATAATTATATACTTTTTAAGTATAATGGAGGCAGTGTATTAGTGCTTTTATACAGTATCAATTATAAAGATGTGTAAATATTGTAAAAATATATATTTTACACAGTTTTTCTTTCATATGTATTTTGAATGCGTGGACCATAATCAACAACTTGTCGAATTAGATCAGGTCCATTGTTTAAACAAATAAAAGAATAGATAGGCCTGGTATCTGTCAACTTAGAGGCACGAATAAATCATGTATAAAATTTATTATTATTATGAATTGTTACATGTACGAATGCCACTCATAATGATGCATGTGGTAAAAGTACCCAAATAATAATTATCATTACAGACAAAGTTAATTGTTACTTTCATAAAATTGAAAAAGAGCAGTATAAATCATGTTGACACGAACACATCTGTAAACTCAAACGTGTGAATAAAGTATAAACAAACTTATTTTGATAATAATTTGTTGGAGCCAATTTATATTAAGAATGTGTTATCATGATAGGCAAGGTAGTATTTGGTTTATTGATTCATATTTTCAATAGTTATTTCTATTAAAATTTGCCTATAATAGTTACAACAAAATATTGTTACTATGAATATATAAATATTGTGGCGTCGAAACGAAATCCGACGCCAATGTTTGTACATCTTACTTCAACGCAGTCCGGTTCGCTAGTATCCTTCGTCAAGCGACTCAACCAATAACAAGGACGTACCGAAACTGATTCGCCATAACTATCAGACAGAACGCTGCGTGCTGACGTTTACCCTTGCTCCCCTATTCTTTTGCCGCCTGAGCATAGCTATTACTGTTGTAATATTTCCTACAAATAAAATTAATTGCGTTTTATATATGCAGTAGAATTCCCGTTTTTATGATTTTAAATATTTGAGGGGATTATTGGAACGTTCGAGGTCCTACGACGTAGGTCCCTCATAAAACCTGGGATCTTTTTACTTTGTGGGGTATGACATCAAAACTTAAATAGCTGACGTCTCCAAACGACAGATGTGAGGATAGGCAATTCTCTCAAGAGAGCGCTCTTGCTCCTATGCCTTTTTAGAGACTTCTTCATATCCCTTTACAATGCATTTGTTGTAAAACTGCTATAACTATAGTCGCACGTTCGCCATTTCGCTAACATCTTATATCAGGTTTCACGTAAGTTATGTATATACATAAGTCTCTCACCTATTGGCTACCTATCGACTAGGTAAAAGTGCATAGGGACAAACGGAAGCATCCGCTCAGTCCACCTCTTCTTAATCAAAATAACTCGGTGACGGCTGGTAACATAATATACTCTGCAGCTTTCAAGGTTCATAGTTATCGTGACCGTGGGTTTAAAAGTGCATAGGGGCAAAGGTTCTCTTCAGCTCACGATGCTTGGGCCGCCTCGACTTTAGACGTATGGTCATTATTGGCGCGCGGCAATAACAAAGGACGAAAATGAGACTGTATGCGATGAAGTAAGACGTACGATAGGAAACAAAATTCCCTATAGTTTCGTCCCACTCTATCATATTCGACCTCGCTTCCGTCCTTTGTTATTGCCGCGCGCCAATAACGACCACGCGTCGAAAGTCGAGCCGGCTCAAGCATCGTCTGAAGAGGACTACCCTTGCCCCCGCGCACTTTTAAACTTAGGCCGAGGTTCCTAACGCGAACTACACTATACATGATAGTAGATTTTCAATATTTGCGAAATACGACATCATGGAAATAAATTCTTATTATGCATATGAGAAATATAATTCTATTCGCATATTTTTATTGAAATAAATGTAAGGTATTTTTAATACAGATCTGAATAAAATAATAACGAATTTTATTTAAATTTGTAATTTATAAAATTTATTAATTTAATATGTCTATTTGTATTTGTATTACACACTACATAAGTATGAAGGAGAAAAAAGTATATACTCATAAATGTAAGGAAACTGTGAGTTCCAGGTCAAATTGACATAAACAATGTTTGTTAAAATGTCAGAGTAACAATTTTTCAACGAACTGTCTCCTTCGAGCCAGATTGATGCTGCCAGCATTTCAGGAACGGCGCAGACATTGCCCATACATTATCTATCCCAAGAGTGTTGGCATACTACTAACAAGTTAAAAAGTGACAGAGGCAAGGGGTTTTTACCACTTACGACGCTCGGGCTCGCTCGGGCTTTGATGGGGCGATCGTTATTGGCCACACGGCAATGACAAAGCACGAACGCAAAACCGAATACTGTGAAGCGAGATACAGCGAACATTGGCGTCGGAATTCGTTTCGGCACGGTAGCGGCGTCTTATGTTTATAAAATCTCTGGGATATGGTGGTTCGACTATGTTTCTTGGTGGGATTGGGTGGAGCGTACGGTGATTCCCCTTGCTCGTGTGTGAGTCCAGCTAGTGTGAAGTGCGCCGCACTCCTGAGCTGGAGAATGCTGCACACGGTTACAGGAGCGACATTCGTTAAGAAACAGTCGTAGCAATCAGATCGGAAGTGTTCCAACCGTTACAGTAGAAAAGTGTACAGTTGTGCCATAGTTTTATTGTTATGGTTGAGTGTGTGTGTAGCAATAAGTGTTCATGTAGTTTACTTTTATTTGCATATTTATATATACATTTATTGAAAGTGCATTATATTTTATTTTGTCTTTAATTCTAGAAAATGGCTACGGCAAAAAGAGTACGAAGGATTCATAGCCAAGCACGAGCCATAGTGAAAAGAGTAGGGGAGAAATGCGAAGAGGAAACAATAAAGGGTGAATTGTTACATCCATTGCATAGTCCAAATCTCCGAGCAGCAGAGTATACTGGATTATCGACACGCATAATTAGCAAAATAAAAAATGAAACTTCTGATTCAGAAGGAGTTGTCTCTACGTTCGGGAAGAAACGGTTAAGAGATGCTGAAGAAGAATTCCACTGCACTGAAAAGGACAAAATGTTAATAAGAAATATTATTTATAAGATTTACAAGCGAGGGAGAGTTGTCACATGGGGTCCGCAATTATTGGATGAGATCCGTGAACAAATGAATTTCCCTTGGGACGCTGCCATCTTACGCAAATTATTGAAAAGCATGGGATATGAATGGAAAAAATATCACACTCGAAAAAGGATATTAATAGAAAGACCAAGTATAGTGGCCTGGAGAGATAATTATTTAAAAACAGTACAATCTCATAGGATGGAAAATAGGAATATTATTTATGTTGACGAAATATGGGTAGACAATGCTCTGAATTTCGGGAAGTATTGGCAAAGTGAAGAAGAATTCGGAGTATCGAAAAATACTAGTTCATCCGAACGAGTAATAATCGTGCATGCGGGTGGACAAAATGGATTTGTCCCCAATGCAGGATTAATTTTTAAAATTGATAGTGCCACTAGCGATTACTATGGACAGGTGGATGCTGCAAATTTCGAAAGCTGGATTATAGAATTATTATTGCCAAATATTCCACCAAATACGGTGGTGGTAATGGATAATGCCCCATACCATTCCGTCGAGATGAACAAACCACCAAATAAGTATGCAAAAAAAGCAGACATGTTAAGTTGGCTTGAACAGAATAACGTTCCACATACAGAAAAGATGAAGCAATATGAACTAGCAGAATTAATAGCTCGGAATAAACCAACAAAAAAAACCTACAAAATAGATGAAATTTTAAAATCGTATGGACATTCTATTTTACGATTACCCCCCTATATGCGCGAACTAAATCCAATTGAACAAGCCTGGGTAAAGATAAAACAAGCAATCAGTGAAAACAATATTTTTTCGACGTTAACGTTAGATGAATTACAGTCTTTATTACCAGAAGCAATAGACAGTGTAACGGCAAGTGATTGGGCAGAATTCTGCAAAAATACTGAACAGATTGAAAAGGAATATATAGACAATGATAATTTATTAGAAATATCCATGGAAAATATAATATTAAATAATATAGGTTCAGATAATGATGATGACAGTAGCAGTTCAGATGATTTCTAAAATGAGAAAACGTAAATGGTTATGTATAATTTTAATATTGATTTTTAACTATTGCATCTGTAGTATGAATCTTCTGAAGAAGTTATTTTTGCATTCGTCATATTCTGAATCTATATTTCCAAACATAAGTTATCCATGGTGGGTTTCAATAAAGTATCATTTTAAAAATATTTCTTCAACCGTTTTTATATCTTCAAAAATTTTGTTCACTGTTGCAATCTCATGTATTGCTCTTTTTTCTGGCATTTGTTCTCCCATGACATTCAGTCGCATTTTAGTATTTCCATCTTTTTGTCAATTTTTTAAGTGTGTATAATTTTCATGAGAAAATAACTTTTTGATGGATGGCAATAAAAATTAGTGGGATAATTGGTACAATCTTTCTTCAATGTATAATTTAACGTGAATATTTCTTATTGTAATTTTATCATCTCTGAAGCTGGGAAATCTTCTGATGCTTTTTAATTGTTATTCTACGGCAATGGAACTTTTCTTCTCGCAAAGGACTTTCATTTTTACATTTGTTAAGTGATCCTATTCATCCAGTAAAAGCAACAACATGGATGTTTGGTTTATCTGCTGGATGAAATAAACAATTCTGACTGCTTCTTCATCAAGTTTCTGTAATTCTTTTCACCATGGGTAATGCTTGGCTATGAGCTAATTGTGCCTTCTTTTATGTATGTAACTTTTTGGTATGCTTAATCTATGAAATATGTTTAATAATGTAATGCAAAACTTATTGCTACACTTAAATGGCACACATAATTTATATAATAAATACTACATAAACCAAATGTGTACTGTTTACGCATAAAAGTAAGTAGAACAATTTTGTTTTAATAATATTAAATTTAAGAATACAATTGCAGCCATACTAATAGATATGAAAATTTTTACAGGTATCTCCAAAACTCAAAATGAGAGGTAAATACTAAAACTATACAATGGAGAAATGCTCAACAATGTCTAAGTAGACTGTTTTTAAAAAACTGTTTTTTGAAAATTATGATAATTTTCAAGGACTTATTTACCTGTTCCTGACGTGAAACAGTCTCTTCTTTATATGTAAAGTAAATTTACCAATTTTATTTTAATAGTATTAAATGTAAGAAAATAATTGCAGCCATACTAATAGAAATGAAAACTTACAGATATCTACAGAACTCAAAATGGGAAGTAACTGCTAAAACTATGTAAAGGGGAAACCACATAGTATTGTCCATGTAAACTGCATTCAAAAACGTTGCAGAGTACGAAGGAAAAATTAAGATTGGAATGGATTTTGTTGCATCTGAATTTTTTAGATTTTGTTAAAGACTTCCCAATTGTTTCGATTGAAGATCCATTTAATCAAGATGATTGGGATTGGTGAACTTCTATGACATCATTTATTCCTATTTAGGTTGTTAGTGACGATCCTACTGTGACAAATCCAGAAAGGTAAATTTTCAATTGCATATAAAAATTATAATGACAAATTAAAAGGCTAAATTCAAAAAGGCAATGTATATGTACATTGCAGAATTAAAACAGCTATCGAAAAGAAAGCTTGCAACTGCCTCTTATTGAAGGTCTACCAAATAGGTACTGTTGCTGAATCTATTAATACTCATAAACTTGCGAAGAGTGTTGGATGGGGCACCAGGGTGTCTCACCGTTCCGGAGAAACAGAAGATACATTCATTGCCGATCTAGTAATTGGATTTTCAACTGGTCAAATAAAAACTAGCGCACCTTGCCGTTTAGAACGTTTGGCCAAATATAAACATATTCTTCATATTGAAGAAGAATGAGAGTCACCTGCGAAGTTTACAGCCGAAAAATTCTGCAGTCTTCAAGCTTGAAACATTCAATCAATAACAATTTTACCCATGATAATGAGTCTTTAGTTTTATTTATCATGATACACAATGGAACCTATACTTCAATCACCAACGGAATTCTGTTGATGAAATGGCAACAAATGATTTTGTTGTGATCAGACTGTGACAAGTTACAGATATTATAAAAGTAGGCTCAGACATGACGAGTCATTGTTAAAAATATCAAAAACTTGTATAAGTTGCATTGTTAAAATCTGAAATAAATTTATTGGATTAATAATTATTTACTGATGTCATTATACTTAAAAAGTATAATGGAGGCAGTTTATTAGTGCTTTTATACAATATCAATTATAAAGATGTGTAAATATTGTAAAAATATATATTTTACACAGTTTTTCTTTCATATGTATTTTGAATGCGTGGACCATAATCAACAACTTGTCGAATTAGATCAGGTCCATTGTTTAAACAAATAAAAGAATAGATAGGCCTGGTATCTGTCAACTTAGAGGCATGAATAAATCATGTATAAAATTTATTATTATGAATTGTTACGTATACGAATGCCACTCATAATGATGCATGTGGTAAAGGTATCCAAATAATAATTATCATTACAGACAAAGTTAATTGTTACTTTCATAAAATTGAAAAAGAGCAGTATAAATCATGTTGACACGAACACATCTGTAAACTCAAACGTGTGAATAAAGTATAAACAAACTTATTTTGATAATAATTTGTTGGAGCCAATTTATATTAAGAATGTGTTATCATGATAGGCAAGGTAGTATTTGGTTTACTGATTCATATTTTCAATAGTTATTTCTATTGAAATTTGCCTATAATAGTTACAACAAAATATTGTTACTATGAATATATAAATATTGTGGCGTCGAAACGAAATCCGACGCCAATGTTCGTACATCTTACTTCAACGCAGTCCGGTTCGCTAGTATCCTTCGTCAAGCGACTCAACCAATAACAAGGACGTGCCGAAACTGATTCGCCAGAACTATCAAACAGAGCGCTGCGTGCTGACGTTTACCCTTGCCCCCCTATTCTTTTACCGTCTAAGTATGGCTCTAAGCGAAAGAGGCGAATACATAGTACGGACCTTTTATATAATACTACATTGTACTAATAAAATATAGTAAAATGTTTTTTTTTTGTTTGTCAGTAATAACTTTCCATTACCGAAGTTCATAAAATTTAAGCTATCATATGTTTCAGATGCTCGTTCTTTTGAAATATACATTTTTGTCTTCTTTTCTGTCAATTTGATACGGGGTGATAAAAGAAATATCGATAACTTTTAGAATATATAGTACTCGTTAAATACTGTCAAAATTTTAATAAACAACGGTAAAAAAATGATATTTTTAGCAATATTGCAGTATGTAAAATAATAGTGAACACTTTTTGCTATCATTACATTGAATTCTACATATTGCATAGAGATTACAAGAAGTCCTTTGGGATGAATGAAGGTTTGAGTGGCCAGAATAGAAGAGGCATAGCTTTCTTTACACAGACTGTCAATTCTAGGCGTACCATTTATTGCAGAAAGAGAGTGAATGAGACGCGCTGAAAGTAAGAAAGAGAATACAACACAACGACGAACCTCGAAACATTGGCGTACTCTCAGTTTCTTCATTATTAACACTCAATCAGCTGGTCGATTGCATATACATGTTTACCTAATGCGGACTAGTCTTTGTATTTAAAAGAAAGTTAATAGTATTTTACTAAAATACTTATAATGCGTTCAATAAACGATTCTATTTTTACATTTAGCTATATAACATGTATAATAATTTTTACCTTTAATAATAATTTATCGTATGGATACTGGAATATATAAACATATACTATTTAGAAGTTTTGCATGGGGATGAGACTGTAGTTTCGCCAGTAACAGTTTATTGGCAGCAACGAAGAACAAGTAAAATGACACTGACAATAATTAATAAATACCAAATAATGGGTAACAAGGTGGTAGGATTGAACAACACTACGATAAATTAACAAAAGTGGTAGAAGCCAGGAAGGCGATGGTAGGCATCAACGTACTGAAGAAAATCTACGTGGTGGACACACCGAGAAATTGGCCTCCCGAAATTTGGCCTACTCTTCAAGGACAAAAGAGAAAGTTTTTCCCTAAAACGCAGGAAAAAACAGGTGCGATGACTAACATCCTGGAAAACCAATGTTCAAAGCGTTTTACGGTCCCGTGGAACGCGGTTACTTAAATGAAAAAATGGAAAAAATGTTCCTCACTATCCGCCACAATTACATTAGCATCTACGAAAAAATATTAATTATATATTCAACAACAAACACAAGATATTTATAAAATTAATATGATATTATTACAGTGGATAGAATAATTAGAAACCAATATTGTGCTAGTACTATTAAAGTTTTTGTAAATTCTTCAGTTTTCAGTAAGTCTTTAACTTATGCGACTTACTCGGTATAAGTATGAAAGGGATCAACGTACTCCGCGTTCTTCAGGAGATGAGTCCTGAATGAAATCATTTTATTTTCCATACTAACTTATAATGTACTCAACTATATACTCAAATTTCAACAAACCGTTCCCTTCGAGTCAAGGATTTTCGGTTGAGGCTATCAACACTTCAAGAATGGCGTCGATATAGTTTATCCCAAGGATTACGGACTCGGCCGATTGAGAGAAGTTGGTGAACGCAGAGGCATTTCCTGGAGGAACAGTTGCAAGAGTTGAAACAAAAATTACCTTGCGCGTTAAAACTGCATAGTAGAGTATACTTTCGCGCCCTATCGTCTCTAATAGTCTCTATCGTAATATTTCCTACAAATAAAACTAAATATGTTTTATATGTGTAGTAGAATTCCTGTGTTACAAATGTTCGCAAGAAATCTGGAACCATCGTAAGACCTACGATGTATCTACATAGGTCCCTCATAAATCCTGACACCCGATTACAGTGTAGTTCTCAAGCTATGATCTAAAAGCTAAAAGTGCACGAGCGCAAGGAGAATCGACGACATGCACCATCTAGGTCCTTCCTAGAATTCGGTAAACATAAAAAATGAAACCCAACGCCAATGTTTGTACATCTTACTTTGTTCAACACATTCTCTGTTGCACGCCTTGCCCAATTTCAAAAGCGTGCCGAAAGTGCGGCGTCACTGTTGCCATAACTATAGTTTGCCTCTTTCGTGCTGAGCCACGATCGCGACGGTTAAGCGGGCAGGGCGGCAAGGGGAATCGGTCGAATCGGCCAACAAGGACGTGCCGGAGTAGAGCCGTTATGACAACCCAGTCGAGCGTGGCAACTAGTCGTTCCCCTTGCTCCCCTGGTAGATTAACCATACTTTCGTGACTCAACTCGGTGGAGGCGAACTGTAACGGGCCGAGCCCTGTGAGCAGATCGCAAGTCGCCTCTTGCCCCTGTACACTTTTAGCTTTTTGATCGCGGCTTGGAACGTGGAGCTGTGCTGTACTTCGCAGTGAATGACGTCAGAACCTAAATGGCCGACTTCTCGGAACTGCAGATGTGGGAATAGGCAGAGCTCCCGAAAGACACCTCTTGCCCTTCTGCTGTTCTAGTGAATTCTTTTAATCTCTGTAGAATACATCTGCGTCTGTAAAACTGCCATAATTATAGTCACACGTCCAACGCTTCGCTAACAACTTACATCAGGTGTCACGTAAGTTATGTATGTAGACCTCTCACCTATTGACTAACTATCGACGAAGTAAAAGTGTTGAGGGGCAAGGGGAAGCATCCGTTCACTCCACCTCTTCCGCATCAAAATAATTCAGACACGGCTCGTAATACAATGTACATAATAGCAGATAAAATGATAACGAACAGTACCTAAATTTGTAATTTATAACATTTAATATTTATATATATCATCATCAATAAATGTTATTATACAATACAATACACAAATATGAAGGAAGAAAGAGTATGTACTCATGAATACAAGGGAACTTTCTGAGTCTAACTAACAACAATTTTTTTCGGGGGAATAATCTTGGAAATATTTTTAAAATTTTGTTGATTTCTGTTTCGATTAGATTTGAGTTAGGTTTTAAGGATAAAATATGCTAATAGAAAACTGAACAATTTTAATCTTAATATTAAAAAACACAACTGTTCGTGTATCGGAATCCAGTTACCATAAACGGTTCAGTTATATAATCAATACAATTTCCATAAACGATTAGTTACATTTTTTTATATATAGCCGAAATTTGTTTAATATCTATTAATAATAACTTCAAACAAAAATACATCACATTTGAGAGTGTGAACAGGGCACATCGCGTTTGTTATACATTAGTGTTATCTTCTAAGAGTCTATATATATTTTTGAAAGGAACATTTACAGTGTAGCCCCCATGTTTGCTTCCGCGACCGTTGGTTTCAAAGTGCACAGGGTAAGGGGACTCTTCCACTTACGATACTCCCGCCGCCACGACTTTCGACGCATGGTCATTATTGGCGCGCGGCAATACACAGGACGAAAGCGAGACCGAATGTGACGAAGTAAGACGAAGCTATAGGGAATTTTGTTTTCTATCTTTCCGTCTTACTCCGTCACATTCGGACTCGCTTACATCCTTTGTTATTGCCGCGCGCCAATAATGACCATGCGTTGAAAGCCGAGGTGGCCCGAGCGCCGTAAGAGTCCTCTTGCCCCTGTGCCCTTTTAAACCAATGGTCGCAGAAGCAAACATGGGAGCTGCACCGTAGGATCGTCGTATGCGAATTTCGATAAACTTTCTCAATCGAATCAGATTGGTGCTGCCAGCATTTCAGAAACGGAGCAGACATTGTCTATATATTTTCTATCTCATGAGTGTTGGCACACTACTGACAAGTTAAAAAGTGACAGAAGTAAGGGGATTTTTCCACTTACGATGCTCGGGCCCGCTCGGGCTCTGACGGTGCGATCGTTATTGGCCACGCGGCAATAACAAACGACGGACACAAAACCGAATACCATAAAGTGAGATACAGCGAGCATTGGCGTCGGATTTTGTTTCGGCACGGTAACGGCGTCTTAAGTTTATAGAATCTCTGGGGATATGGTGGTCCGACTATGTTTCTTAGAAGAACTGGGTGGAGCGTGCGGTGATTCCCCTTGCCCCTGTGTCTTTTTAGCTTGTGTGAAGTGCGCCGCACTCCTGAACTGGAGAATGCTAAGGACGGCCAAAGGAGCGATATTCGTGAAGAAACAGTCGTAGCAAACTGATCGAAAGCACTCCAAACGTTAAAACAGAAAAGTGTACATTCGTGCTATAGTTTTGTTGTTATGAGTGCGTGCGTGCGTGTGTGCGTGTGTGTGTAGTAATAAGTGTTTACTAGTTTACTTTTATATTTTAATTTTTTATTTGTATATTTACATTTACATATATTTAAAGTGTATTATATTTTATTTTGTATACAGTTCTAGAAAATGACCACATTTAAAAAAGGACAAACTGTTCATAGCCAAGCACGAACCATTGTAAAACGAGTGATAGAGAAATGCGAAGAAGAAACACTAAAAGGTGAATTGTTACATGCATTGTATAAACCAAATATCCGAGCAGCAGAGTATACTGGTTTATCCAGAAGCACAGTTAACAAAATCAAGAATGAAACTTTCGATTCAGAAGGAACAGTCGTTTCAACGCCAGCGAAGAAAAAACGAAAAACTGCTGAACATGAATTCCGTTGCTCTGAGAAAGATAAAATGTTAATAAGAAATACTATTTATAATATTTACAAGCGAGGGAAAGTTGTGACATGTGGCCCGAAATTACTGAAAGAAATTCGTGAACAAATGAATTTCCCATGGGATGTTGGCATCTTACGCAAATTATTGAAAAGCATGGGATATGAATGGAAAAAGTATAACACTTGGAAAAGAATATTAATTGAAAGACCAAGGATAGTGGCTTGGAGGGGTAATTATTTAAAAGCAGTACAATCTCATAGGATGGAAAATAGGAATATTATTTATATTGACGAAATATGGGTAGACAATACTCTGAATTTTGGGAAGTATTGGCAAAGTGAAGAAGAATTCGGGGCATCAAAAAATACTAGTTCATCAGAACGGATAATAATCGTACATGCGGGAGGACAAAACGGATTTGTCCCCAATGCAGGATTAATTTTTAAAACTGATAGTGCCACTAGCGATTACTATGGGCAAATGGATGCTGTGAATTTTGAAAGCTGGATTGTAGAATTATTAGTGCCAAATATTCCACCGAATACGGTGGTGGTAATGGATAATGCTCCGTATCATTCCACTGAGATGAACAAAGCGCCACACAAATATGCAAAAAGAGAAGATATGCTAAGTTGGCTTGAACAGAACAATCTTCCACATAAAGAAAAGATGAAGAAATATGAACTAGCAGAATTAATATCTCGGCATAAACCAGCGAAAAGAATATACAAGGTAGACGAAATATTAAAATCGTATGGACATTCTATTTTAAGATTACCCCCTAATATGCGAGAACTAAATCCAATTGAACAAGCCTGGGTAAAGATAAAACAAACAATCAGCGAAAACAATATTATTTCGACGTTAACATTAGATGAATTACAGTCTTTATTGCCCGAAACAATAGACAGTGTAATGGCAAGTGATTGGGCTGAGTTCTGCAAACATACGGAACAACTTGAAAAAGAATTCATGGATAAGGATAGTTTATTAGAAGTAGCCATGGAAAATGTAACATTAAATAATTTAGGTTCAGAAAATGATGATGGCAGCAGTTCCGATGATTTCTAAAATGAGAAAATGTAAACAGTTATATTTAATTTTAATATTGATTTTTAATAAAACTGCTCTACAAATCTTCTGAGGAAGTCATCACCATCTTTGTCATCGTATTCTGAATTTGTATTTCCAATCATAAGTTATCCATGGTGGGTTTCAATAAAGTATCATTTTACAAATATTTCTTCAGCCTTTTTTATATTTTCAAAACTTCATGTTCTCTGTTGCAATCTCATCTTTTGCTGCTTCCTTTAGTATTTGTAGTTCGTTAAATAATAACTTGGAAAGTAATCCTCATATTTTTTTGTTTATGTTCACTTAAAGGAATTTAATCGGTCACACATATATGGTGGTAATCTATAAATGTTGGATTTGATTATTGTTTGGTCTATTTTGTTGGTTTCTCTTATATGCTGTGCCATTTTTGTTAACTATGATGTGATTCATATTTATTCATAATTTTGAAATGTGTTATGTTATTTTGATCAATTCAATATTTTTTGTTGGAATATTATAATGGTAGTTTATTTGTTTATGTGGAATGATACAGAGATATGGCCATTACCATCACCTTATTTTATAAATGACCTGATAATAATTTTTCTAGTATCTCTTTTTCAAACTTAGCAGCATTTATTCTGAATATTAATCCTGCATCTGATGCGAATATGGGTTTCCTAACAATGAACAATTATAAGCTGAAAAGAAGGGCTTATACTTTACGATCCACTGATTATTTCATCACCTTTCCAATATGTTCAAAAACATAGTATATCATTGACCCATATTTAATAGATATAAATAATACTTCGATATTTTCTTCTGTGATGTTCAGTTGCATTTAAATATTTCTTCCTCTTTCTGTCAATTTATTAAGTGTGTATAATTTTCATGAGAAAATAACTTTCTCACGGATGACAATAAAAATTAGTGGGATAATTGGTATAATCTTTCTTCAATATATAATTTAACATGAACTTTGTATTGTAATTTGATCATCTCTGAAGTAATGAAATGTTCTCTTGGTGCTTTTTAATTGTTATTACATGGGGATGGAACTTTTCTTCTTGCAATGGACTTTCATTTTTACATTTGTTAAGTGATCCTATGCATATCCAGTATAAGCAGCAGCATGGATGTTTGGTTTAACTATTGGATGAAGTAAATATAATCCTGACTGTTTTCTTATTAAGTTTCTATAATTCTTTTCACCATGGGTAATGCTTGGCTATGAGCTAATTGTGCCTCTCTTATGTGTATGTAATTGTTTGTTATGTTTAATTGCAAAATATGTTTAATAATGTAATGCAAAACTTATTGCTACACTTAAATGGCACTTGTATTTTAATTACATCAAATGATAATAAATACTGCATTAACTAAAAGTGTACTGTTTATGCATAAAAGTAAGTAGAATAATTTTTATTTAATTATATTAAATTTAAGAAAACAATTGCAGCCATTTTAATAGAAATGAAAAATTTTTCAGGTATCTACAAAACTCAAAATGGGAGGTAAATACTAAAACTATGTAATGGAAAAAATGCTCAACATTGTCGAAGTAGACCGTTTCCAAGAAACTGTTCTTTGAAAATTACAATAGTTTTCAAGAACTTGTTTACCTGTTTCTGAAATGAAAAAATCTCTCCTTTGTGTATGAAGTAAATTTAACAATTTTTGTTAAGTAATATTAAATGTAAGGAAATAATTGCAGCCATACTAATGAAAATGAAAAATTTTATAGGTATTTACAAAAATGAAAATGGGAAGTAAATACTAAAACTGTGCAGTGCAAAAAACACTCAGTGATGTCCAAGTAGACTTTTCAAGCAATTGTTGCTTCAAAGATTATAATACTTTTCAAGGACTTTATTTGTTCCTGAAATAAAAAAATGTCTTCTTCATGTATAAAGTACATTTAACAATTTTGTTTTAATAATATTAAATTAAAAAGCTATAAAGCTATTCTAATAAAAATGACAACCTTTGCAGGTATTTACAAAACTGAAAATTGGAAATAAATACTTAACATGTGAAATGGAAAAAACACTCAACAATATCCAAGTCGACTACATTAAAGAAATTGTTGTTTCAGAAATTTTAATAATCTTTAAGATATTTTTTATCTTAAATATGTATCAAATTATGTTTACCAATTTTGTTTTAAAGAAATTACTTAAAAAAATTGCAATCAGTTTGACTGGTTGATTTGCATCCTTAAGTAATCACCCCCGTCACTGAACGAATTACTCTCATTAGTTGTAGTTTAGTATTACTTTAATTTACTATTAATACTATTAGTTTAGTATTACTTTAATAATATCAATGATATTATTAAAGCATGCATTAATTCTGATGATAATCTGGCTGATACCCAGGACTGTGCGGCGCACATACCTGGAGGGGAACGTGTTAGCAACCAAACCTTATCTTTATACATCTCACGTGGACACACAATCCCACATCAAATATTCTTGGAGCCATCGGCGAGTGAAGCATGGATACATTTAAGTCAGCTAAGCATAAATTTTGTAAACATTACAGGGATCAATTTTGAAATTAAGCCCGAATTTTCATTGTCGTGGACACATCATACCAGTGATACCATCTTAGGGTATCACGAAGGTAAAGCTGTTCAAAATTTAGAAAAGACCAGAAGCATATTAGGTGGTGCAATATTTACCTATCTGGCAGCACTTACTAAAGAAGTGAATATCACGAGTTCATGGGTACAGAGGCGGAAAAACCAATTCCAGGATCGAATTCCTGGTATAAACCTAGATGCTTATGTCAGCGAATCTATCGTAAAACACTATGCACGTCTATACACACAAATTGATGTGACATGGGAGGATCTCTATCGTCAATTAGTAACTAGCTGGTCAATGCTGCAGGTTCCTGAAGGTGTGTCCTTATCGTGGATCATCGAGCAGGCAACAAATAATAACGTAACCTGCCTTACCACTATAACTGATGTGGTAACCAAACTCAGATTTTTTGATGTCGATTTACTAATCAATAAAGGTATACCACGTGATAACTTCAAATTTGCCATGATGCAAGCAAGAGACCTACTCCGGAACCCGTTCTGCTCCCTCGTGAAGCCGACTGTTAATATCCGGCAGTACCCGGACCTAGCATATATTTGCACTTTTATTAAGCGTGATCTCCTAAGAGATTCGGCGTTTACGGGTTATCGGGGGCAAGCAAGTGCCATGTGCGCCAGGACGGAGAGCGAGCTACGTCAAATTGCTACTGCTCTTTTCAGTATATCCAAAGAACAAACGGGGGCTGAGCTAAGTATCAACGACATATACTTAACAAGAGTGTCACGCGACACAAAGAATTATAAGATCATAGGAGATCAGGTATTTGCTGTTCCAAAAGACATTGAGGATGAAGGGCTGCATCCCGATGATGCGGATGGGGAAGATCACTTGCGAACATCAAGAAGGCTGCGTGCTGAACAACTGAGACAACAGCGTGTGGATTGGCCGCGACAGGCTCAGGACCTACCAAGAGGTAGCCAATTAATCCCTCGCGACGAAATTTATGATACATTAGAGAAGTCAACATCAACCCATGCTAAAGCCTTCAAACTGGTCATGGCTAGAATGTACGCCGTCCAAGTGCAGGTACCTTTGACTCTTATGCCTGCAACAGCAGTCAATTTGCCTCGGCCAGAGAGAAGTGTAGCCCCTGACGTAATTGAGGCTTTGAGGATTTGGGATATAGACGTACCATCAAATTGGGCAGACCCCGTCCCCCCGTATGTACCAATTGATGACGAAAATCTTGCGTATGAGGAATCGACACATATGGGCCCACGCCGCACTGTAAATACACAGCGTCAAGCAGATCCAGGTGCTGCAGGTGCCCCAAGGCCTCCTACTAATCCTCTTGCTTAAACTATCGTTAAGAGATGTTTTTTTGTTTGATTGTTCACTGATGATTCTGTTTTCCCGTACTAAATACTAATCAACTAACCGATTAATAGATATTACTTATACTTGATTTAAATCATAATACTTGACTAATCATACTAGATTACTATATGACCATGTTCTTAGTGGTAGTGCTTAACGTGTATAAAGAGATTTAAAATTACAAATAAGGATTCCATATTCGGTGACTAGACAACAATTAACATCTTCATAGGGTCATACGATACATATTAATCACACTAAGTCATGTCTAATAGGTCACGTCGCAACACCACAAGTCGTAGCAGACGTAGCAATGTGAATTCCAACCTTGCCGTTCCAAGATTGACTGGAGGCACCTGTATAAATAAGAATAATTCTCATGTATTTACAGAATGGCGAGCATAGTGGGGTGAGATCTATACAATCATAAGATGTCATTGGACAACTCGTACTGCTGTGTCTTTACTGAACTTTTACAATGATACTATAAGACCTATCATTGCACCAATATTGGATGTCCTTCTATTAAATATGTTATATAAGTCATGTAACTACTTGTCTCATAATGATGTTTAAATCTTTATCCAAATGCCCATTAAGAGTCATATAATCTAATAGTTGACCAAGCCATCAACAATAATCTATATAAGATAGTTGGAACAAGTGCCTCTAATTAATCAATTAAATTTATATAAACGCTGTAGCACATAACACATGTGACCAATATGGATTCCAATCACCGTGATTAAAATTCACTCAAAGGGGCATTAAGGGATTAAGTAATACTGGCTCTAATCATAGTGTTATATAATCAATATGTAAAACCAGAAAATAATTATGACTAAATAAGAAACAAAATATCACATAATGTTTCATTCATTCATTAATGACTGATTAGAGAAATTTACCATTATCCAGACTTAAATATCATCACACGTTGCTTTTAGAGAACACGAGCTGGGCAGCGTGCAATCTTGCAAATGTTAATATAAGGTATCAGTACTGACGCCAATGTTATTGTGTATTGTAAAGTTTCATTTTGTTTCACTTGCGTTTTTCGTTACGCGATTTGGTCAATAATGTGCCGAAACTGAGGCGTCACTGTTACAATAACTACTAAATCGAACATCGTAAGTGATCGCATACTTTTGTTCCTGTACACTTTCAGTTTATTGGTGGTCGACCAAGAAGTCTACAACAGTACTCTAGAACAGGGGTGTCTATAACTTTCTCATCTCGTGTTAGTAACTCAGAAACAGCGGTCCCCCACTACCTATACTCAAAGAGTTACTCGAGCCTGTGTATGTGAGCAGTTCTATGTAGTGTTCAAATAAACAGGTGATAGTAAGTCTGGAGAGGGTAACTTTTCGTGAGGGGAGTATCACGAGAGTACCCGTGGGCACTGATGTAACATCCTTGATGTAATGTATTGTTTATTATATATAATTCGTAGTGAGTAAAACATTTGTGAAACGCTGGTCAAAATTTTATGTCAGTGGAGAAAATACAGTGCGTGACATGCTGCATATAAAACGTTCGTGTGGTCCAAGCCTTATACTTATATAGGTTCTCGAAATACAGCAGGTACGCTTAAATTGTTAAGAGGCCATAAATATAAATTATGTCGTAGTTTGAATTATAATATTTAGAAATGAAAACAAAATTATTAATTTATAAATAGTATTATAATTTTATTATTCTAACTAAAATTTCTTTTAATATAACAAATTTATTATATGAGGAATTATATTACAAAAATACACGCAAATAACATGCAAAGCAATGTAAAAATACTTGTTAAATATGATGTAAATACTTATGTACAGTAAATCTTGGATAATTACAACATTGTGAATCTCTTCGTGATTGTAATTTTATTGTGGTTAGTGTCATTTCAATTAGAAAAATATAATAAACACAATGGTAAAAGTTTCATCCATCAAAAGTAAAAGATAAGAAAGTTTGATTTTTGAAGTGAAGACCTCCATATTTAATATCTTCGTATCTATTTACTTCTTCATAATTGCAACATGTAGATCCAGATGTGTGTTGCAATTATCTAACATTCATTGCACATATATACATGTATAATTTTTATTTAATTATATAATCTTTCCATTATTTGTTTGTATATTAATACCTTTTAAAAACTTAAAATATTCATAATTAATTTTCTAGTTTTGTTATCTTTAAATATATCCCTCCTTTCGGCGCTAGTAAAAATGCAGTTGGATCAAATACATATGGGATCATTGTTTTTTCACACACATCGACCTTGTGATTCCGAAGTATTTTTATCAGTCCAAGTTTCGATTGGTAAACTGCAAATCGCGCACCTGAAAATGACAGTTATTATATAGTGGTAATCAACAACTTCATTAGCTCAATTTGAAAATATAAAATGATTACGAAAGAATATAATGATTAAGAGGTTATAATATTTTTAAACATAATTATTTAAACAATACTAAATCTTGGAATAATTATAAACATGTTTTCTCAAATATTCAAAATTATAACACAAACATAGACAGCTATAAAATAATAAATGTCGAATATTTGTTTATTTATTTTCTATCAAGTTTCATCAATATTTGCGCATAGAAGTTGGATAATAGCACGTGCCAATAATATGTTTAAAACTATTCTAATATCTGATACTGGATAACTTATTTTATATTATTTATGCTATATTACTTATACTATTTAACAATTTTTATTGTTACGTACCAATGCAATTTCTTGGTCCATCACCGAAAGGTAAATAAGTCATAGGATGTCGCGTCTGAACGGCTTCGTCATTAAATCTTTCAGGAATAAAAGCATCAGGATTTGGGTAGATCGTAGGATCTCGCTGGATTGCAAATATTGGTATCCAAATCATCGTTCCCTTCGGAATCGTAACTTTTGTCCCGTCGAAACAATAATCGCACATGGATTTCCTCATTAAGAATGGTCCAGGTGGATATTTTCTTAATGTTTCTGTATATACAAAATTTCAGTTTACGCCAAACCTATGATTTTATAATTTAAACCGTATAATCAACTGCGGCTTCCTAATGTCTATTTTCAAAATCTAACGAGTTTAAAGAATTGAGTTTTTAAATGGATTTCTGTTGTAAGTGCTGCTATGAAAATATTTATTATTTTAATTAAAGAACTAAGGGAACTACTTAAATAAGGACTAATGAAAACTGAAAACTAAACAAGAAAAAATTAATTAATCTTTTAATGAATTAATTTGTTCGGTATTATACTATTTACAAACTTGACAAATACACAAATCCCATTTGTTTGCCAACATAAAATTATTACTATTCCATTCTTTGGAATTATATTTTTGTTTATGAAAGAAAAATTATAGTTTTATATTTATATAAGTTAATAATATATCTAATAGTATACATACTTATGTGACGGACACGGCTGTTAAAGGGTTAAAATAATATAATCTTACTTAATTTGTTGTCTAAACGTTTCTTGCTCACCTCGGAATACTAAGTCCAAGTATGCCATTTCTTTCACTTCGTCGTATTTTAACTCTCCTTTGTTTTTATCACAATGTTCTCGGATTTCTTTTCGAAGTTTATCTTGTACATCCGGATTTAAAGCTAGTTCGTATAGAGCGTTGCTCATCGCTGATGAAGAAGTCTCAAAGCCAGCGATGAAGAAAACGAAAGCTTGAGCAGTTAGCAAAGTGTCTGTGAGTTCTGGAAATATGGTTATTGTCTATTAAAGTTTTTTCAAAATCATTATAAAATTTCTTTCAATGTATTTTCTTTTATAGTAATTTGTTATTTCAAACTGAAACAAATATTGCAAAAGCAAGTAACGTGCGCAAACAAGATTTTCTTCGTTTACAGTTTTATATCGTTTTCCTTGTATATTATTATTTCATAGAAATATGTAATTTAACTTCCATTTATATATAACATGATTATAACATTACGAATGAACATAACGAAAATTGATAAGATACGTAGCGATTGAAATAAAATTGAAAGTCGAATTTGCGTTGACATAGGATTTGCAAAGTTACAATAAATTCACAGAAATTACTAGTGTGATATAAATCCATAATAATAATAACTATTTGTAATCATAAAAGCAGTTTATGTATATTATAATTAAAATTTTCCATAGGGTGAATTTTAAAATTAACTTAAATATCTCTATTACTGAATATAAAACACGATCTACATTGCGTTGACCAATAATGAGATAAAAATTAAAAATGGCAAGACCAATTACTTAAAGATATTCTCATCTTACTAAGAACTACTAGATTGTTCCGAACACGGAGCTGTTGGATGATAGAAAAAAAATATTGTTTTTCATTTTGAACATAAACTTGAAGACTTCTGTATTTATATTTCATCCTGTGATTTTATCACACTTACTGATATTCTCCAATTTATCTGGATGTTTCTTGAGCTCGAGAAGCATATTGACGAAGTCCGGCCTAACTATATTATTTTGGCTTCTGTATTTCAACGTGTCCGAGATTACTTTAGTGAAAAACGATGTAATTTCCGATTTCGGAAGTATATATCCCAGCATTCTGTAAAACCATGGCATTGCCTGTCTAAGGCGGAATCTTACTACTTGGATAAAGCTAGTGGAGAATACTTTTCGGCCCACCCGGCGAAATTCGCTTTCTGTGTCCGACAAAGCGTTCGTTTCAAGCCCAAAAGCGCAGCTACCAATCACATCCGTTGCATATTTCGCTGTCAATTCGCGGCATTCTACAGGCTCTCCTTTTTCTACAACTTTTTCCAAATATTGTTCCAAATGTTCTGAACACTCCAATATGAGCGGAAACATTTCCTTGAGTTTGCCGGACGTGAACACCGGTGAGAGCCTTGTTCTCAGTGGCCGCCATCTTTCCGGCTCCAAGTTGAACAAATGTGGAGACAACGGTTCTGTCTGTGATTCATTTGCAGAATAAAATATTATTTGAATTTTTTATTAAAATTTCAATAAATTATTAAAATGATTAGAAATAAAATTATTTATTAAAAAGTGATACCATATGAGAATGTGGCAAGAGAAATTTTCGTTGATGGAATAATGTATTAATATATTAATAAATTTAATAATATCTGATATTCGTTAATAGAATATTTTCAGTAACTAAATATTTTAAAATACGAATTAAAATAAAGTAAAAATGTTTGAATTGATTGAAAGATAATTATTTGACACAAAAAAATTTCATTTTTACAAATCTTCTGTATTTGAAGAATACTGTGGGGCAAAAAATTTAACACTAGAACTACCGAGCATTTAATACGATTAATATGTAATTCCTATAAAAATTGTAACAATAGATTATTTTCAGCTTCTTCAGACATTCATTATAATATCCAAGAGAAACTATTTATTTTCAAGATCGTTTCGAATATTCAATGCTTTTAAGATATTGAAAACTGCGAAATAAATAAGTCGAAATCAATCATTTTGACTGGTACGGTAGTTCTAGTGTTAATGCTCCGACAATCTTATTATACCTTTTCGTATACAGGCAAACCGCGGTCCGCAAATTTCGAAAAATCTCTTATTAAAACGTCCTTTATAAGATTCGGCTCTTGAAGAAGAAGGATAGGTGTTCTTCTCGTAAATATTCCGACCATTGGTTCATTTTTGTACTCTTCGTAAAGCATTTGCAAGTAATCGCTCATTGACATTTTCGTGAGCATCACGTCCTTTATGTTGCCGAACAACGGCATAGGTTTCGGTCCAGGAACATTACGAATTTTCCAAAAATCGAAGGTCGCGGTGAAGTAATAATAAATACCATAAATTACTGCTGCGACTCCGCAAAGTATTTCTAAATAATTAGCCATGGTTCCGCAGTGTTCATAATCCAGTAAATAATGAGATTTCAACGAACGAAGTTTGCTGTAAAGTATTATTACTATTATCATTATCATTTGTAATACGGTTGAATGAGAGATTTTTTCATGAAGTTTTTCAAAGACAGTTAACTCGTTAAGTCTAACTGGGTTCGCACGAGCATTGAAATGGCGTATGTCACAACACGGACATGCATTGTTTTATATGGGCTACTCTTGTCTAACCGACAATCATTATCATTAATCCATGTTATTATTTTTCAACTATGATCGATACGACTACCTTGTCATTAATAATTTATTGGAAAAAAGAGAAAAATTCTAGGTATGTCCATGTTTCCTCTAAAGCATAATAATTGATAACAATATTAATATTATAATATTTATTCAATTCTATTTAAAATCTTCATCACGAATCTTGCACGTTATTATAAGGCAAGAGGTTAACACGTTGAACGCCGCACGATTTCATAGAGAAAAATACAAAAAATGGAAAAAATGTAATATTAAATCATTTGATTGAATTGCGTTATTATTATCGCACATTCATCTAGCTGAACATCACCAAATTAGGTAGCATTATTTATAGTATGGAAAAATTTCTAAATAATCGTCGTTTAATTGATGGAATTACAGTAATTCTATTTGGTTGGGGGTCACCGGTGGCCGTCATGGCATACGTGTTTTGCCTACGGCAAAATTGTCGGGGGCAATGAACTCGCAAGGTTACAGCCAAAACCGATGATAGCGTGATTGTTCGAACCTTGACTATGGCAGATGAGGATGTGTATGTGTGTGTGTGTGAGAGAGAGAGAGAGAGAGAAAGGGAGAGAAAGTCACAGTGCGAAAGCATTTGTGTCCTGAACCCTTTACCTTGTAATAACGTGTGAGACTCGTGGTACAGATTTTAAACAGAATTTAGCAAACATAAATATTACTTATAGAAACCTAACCAAAAACTCATTGTAGATGACTCATTGAAAACGGAATTTTATCAGTTTTATCTTTTTTCGATTATCTTGCTGATAACTAAAAAATTTAGCCGATTTGATTTATCTTTTTTACTTTTATTTACTGTCTTGGTTTTCTAGAAAGGAATAATGGCGGACATTGAAGGAGGGGCTTAATAACAACTTGGTGACTTTGCGGTGTACTGTAAAACGTTATTGCAATTTCGAACGGTACTCACAGTAGAAAAAAAGTAATTTATAAAAGTTTAGTTTTAGCAATACTTCTAAATAAATTACTTTTTCATTTTACAAGTTGAAGCTGTTTATTTAATTATAAATGTCGATTAGAGCGATAGATCGGAATTATAATTGTAACCGTTAATAATCAATAAAAAATAAAATGAATGAATGAAAAACAAAACCATCATAGAACGCAAAATTGTTGTCTATACAAAACATAATTACAATCATAAGCATTGAGTTAACATTCTGATTATTTGTAAAAATACCAATTGTTTCATTGTTGTGGAAATATTTAAAAGTATTTTCCTTAAAATATATTTTATTTCACGAAAGGCAAACAAAGAGAATAATTCATTTTATTTTTTTCTGTAAAAATACCGATTGTTTCATTGTTGTGGAAATATTTAAAAGTATTTTCCTTAAAATATATTTTATTTCACGAAAGGCAAACAAAGAGAATAATTCATTTTATTTTTTTCTATATAAAATTGTATAACCAATTTTACTTTTAATTTTACAAAAATAATTATTAATTTTATTCATAGGGCAGCAATTTTATAATACAAAATAAATTGCCAGTTCGTTGAACTGCAATGTGTCGAAAGTAATTATTATTATACAATTTTGTATAGATATTAGTTATATTTGTATAACTCAGTGCATTTAAATCAATTAGAAATCATTTGTCTAGGCCAGCCACGTGTGCTCATGTAAAATATATTTGAATAAATTATGCTGCCATTGTCAGGTGATTTACGACAGGTGACAAAAACGATTAAACCACGGTATTCACTGACACGCGCAATATCGATTGTGTGCTCTTATTAATATGTATTATTACACAAAACATATGCAAACACAACATTTGTACGTACGTATTTATATTTTCTGATGTAAATTGACCGTGCACTTAATAGTGGTCTTCAGAAGACTGCACTGGAGCACGAAAACATCATCAACAGAGATAATAATCAATAAACTGATGAGTCACAATGAGATTCATATTCGAAGTTTCTGCGAATTCATAAAATGACACAGACAATGGACAATAAACAATAAACGAATTCGTTGTATTAGGTGAAATATGATAAATACAAGGTTAAGTCAGATACCGTTTTATGTGTTTACTCGGTTCAGATGACTCGCTGCACTAGGTAACAGAAAGCCTTTATCGTCGGAGTTCATAGCTCGACAGAGCCTTGATAGATTGCTCTACAGCGTCTGCAGTAGGTGTCGCGTCGAGTTGCTCGAATAGACTACTGAAGCTGGAGATACGTGCTTGGATAATTATAATCTGATAACGATCTGCTTATCACGTAGATCATAAAACAATTAAAATTATCATTTACTTTATATGACATCAAGGAGTAATTAGTCTGCAAGTTTACCTAAGTCAGTAATCACGCCTAAGTCAATAGTGTCACTTCTGGAATGTATAGTTTCCTTGCTCCAAAGGGTTAGTTAAATTTATAGGAAGTGAAATGAAATATTACATACTTCTGAAATTATACTTCTTTATTTTCCATTCACATCGATTACTAAGGGAAGGCTAATTAAAAATGTGGTAGCCTATCAAGCTTATTAAAATCGATCTTGACTTCTACCATAATTCAAGAGATATTATCATTGTTATAGTTTAACACAAAGTGTTTTAAAACTATATAGTTAATATTAGGAAGAAGATAATTAATATCAATATTAACATAAAACAGTAATATTTTTAACTTTATTTACAAAAATTCGAGGAATATTTGTGTATAACTTATATACATGATATAAAAATATAATACCACACTTTATTAGCTCGTAAAACGCTGAATTTTATTTTTGTTATAGATGTAATTTTTATCTACGTTTTACCAATTTATTATTATTTATTTATCTCAAATAAATTTTAAACAAATTTTATAAATTTAAATTAATTATAAATTATGCTATATTATAAATTAATTATAAATTAACTGTATATTTATCATTTAATTTTCAATTTTACTTATCTTCAAGTACATCCCACCTTTCGGACCTAATACAAGTGCACGTGGGTCATGTTCATACGGGACTATTGTTTTTTCACAAACACTAACTCTAAAATGGTGCAGTATTTTTATCAACCCCACTTTCGTTTGATAAATTGCGAAACGAGCACCTAAAACAAGAAATCATAAATTACATCGAGATCAAAATGACTGAAAATAAATTTCTAACAGTATTAAGTATTGTAGTACACCAAGAGGCTACAAAAAACTATGTCCACGTTGATAATGGAATTAAATTATGAATATGTTTGATTGATAAATATGTTAACCCTTCGCGGTCGAATGTCGTCGTAACTACTTCGAATTTCGATATCTAAAATCGAAAGCTGTAAATGAATAATTTAATTAATAATTTTATTTTTTTTAGCATTTAAGACTTCAATGCATAATTCAGTCTTTTATGAAAAGAAATGTTAGATGTTTAAGATCGTTTCGTCCGCAAAAGGTTAATAGAAAATTGTTGACCGTTAAGGGTTAATATTATTTTGTGTATTACCTATGCAATTTCGTGGCCCTTCTCCGAATGGTAAGTAGCTCATCGTGTGTCTCGTTGCGATTGCATCTTCATTGAACCTTTCTGGATCGAAAATTTCTGGACTTGGATAAATACTGGGATCGTGATGAATCGCATACACTGGAATAAATACTCCGGTACCTTTGGGAATTGTTATTTTACTTCCCCTGAAGGTGTAATCCGAGTTACATTTTCTTCTTAATGTTGTTCCTGGTGGATATTTCCTAAGTGTTTCTGTTAATGAGAATACACAATTTTAGATTCAGCGGTATAGATAACTGTCGTTCATCTTAGGTCCCAGACGAGTTTAACACTAAGACTACTATACCAGTTAAAATGACTGGTGACAATTTCTTTGTTTTGCAATTATTGATATTTTAAAAACATTGAATATTCGAAACGATCGTGAAAATAAATAGTTTCACTTGAATACTATAATGAATGTCCGAAGAAACTGAAAATAATCTATTGTTACAATTTTTATAGGGATTAGATATTAATTCAATTAAATGCTCGGTAGTTCTAGTGCTAAATTAAGTTAGAGCCCGGAATATCTCTTATTCCTTACTGTTGGACAATTGAATAACGGATCGTCAGATCTAGGTCATCTCCAATCCATAAGAAAGTTCATTATTTACGTATTTAAATTTTAAATATAATCAATTTTAGCTTGTTAATGAATTATTTGTAAGCTCAGACTGTTAACGATAAACAAAACTTTTGTGAGAAAAAATAGACGGTTGAAAGAGGAAAATATTACAACGAAAAATTGAAAATTAACAATCTTTTCATTTTTCATCGTAATATTTGCCTCTTTCAATCGATTTTTTTTGTAATAAATATAATTACAATTGTAATTATAAATTATAGTAATTAAATTATTTTTAATTTTATATTAAAATTAGTTTCAATAATTAATTTAATTCTCCATTAAAACGAAAAATATCAGATTGACTCTGATATAATGCAGAGTCCCGAATTTATAGAAGTATCTTCAAAAGGTAGTGGGCGTAATTCCGCAGATACTAAGTGAGAAAAAATGCGTCTGGAATGTCCTTATCAATATAAGTAGATAATATCAGATATGTTTGATAACGTACCTTTAAAAATTTTATCCAAGTATTTCATTTCTTTCACGTTTTCGTATTTGAAGTCGCCATTAATTTTAGCGCTAGTCTCCTTAATTTCTGCTCTTAATTTATCCTGCATCTCCTGGTGAAGAGCCATTTCATAAAGAGCGTGGCAGATAGTCGTCGACGATGTTTCAAAACCGGCTAAGAAGAAAACGAACGCCTGACTAGTGAGCAAGGCGTCCGTCAATTCTAAAACAAAATTCGATCTTAATTAAATAATAAAATTGTTGAAGCGAACATATTTGAAATATTAGTATTACTTATACCGGGTGTCCCATTTCAATAAGTACAATTATTTCCAGAATCATTCGTTATTTTATAAATGTCTGAAACGCAGTTTTCTCTGTTTTAATGAGTTCTATTGAGAACCCATTGGTAGATAAGTTGACACTTTTCTGTAGAGAATAATTTCCAGCATCGATTAACAGAAAAAATATTACGTGGTCAAATATGGTACAATTATGGTCTTCTCAAAACAAAAAAATGTTCGTCTAAGACATTTTTCAAACAGCGAATAGTTCAGGAGATAATTGCATTTATAAATTGAAATGGGACACTCTGTATATGTAATTTTACGTTCAAAGTGAGCATGCTCGTGAATTAATTCTTACATGTTCTGAATAAAAGTTGAGACGATCATAACCTACCAATATCTTCTAATTTGTCTGGATGTTTCTTTAACTCCATTAGCATATTTACGAAGTCTGGTCTATATATTTTATTCTCTTCCCTATAGTTTATCGTATCCGAGATAGCTTTAATGAAAAAAGTGGTAACCCTTGTGTAGGGTAGTATGCTCCAGATGTAACTGTACAACTTAGGCAAGCTTTCTTTGAATGTTTGCTTCATGAGGATCCATGGCGAAGTCGAAAACGCCTCTTTGCCTATCCGGCGAAATTCACTTTCTTCATTAGACAACGCGTTCATATTGATCCCGAACGCGCAACTACCGATAACGTCAGTCGTGAATTTCGCTGCCACTTCGCGACATTCTATCGGCTCTTCTTTCTGAACGATTTTCTCCAAATATTTCTCCAGTTGCTGCGAGCAATCCGTTATCAAATGGAACATTTCTTTGATCTTTCCGGATGTGAACACTGGCGAGAGCTTTGTTCGGAGAATTCTCCATCTCTTTGCTTCCAAAGAGAAGAGATTCACAGACAATGGTTCCACCTATAGTGACATTAACATCGAGATTAGTTTTCATATCAAAAGTGCTGACAGAATATAGAGAAAGCTGGGATAAGTTGATATATTTTTCAGTTTTTAATAATAGAACTATTGAACAAACAAATTAGGTTTTTTAATATTTTTATAGATACTTCAGGAGTGCATCTATTAAGATATTAATTGATTCGTAATTCGGTTTGCGTATTGCTAAATCGATCTGTTTATTTATTTTTTGGGAAAGCTATCTTTTCGATAATTGTAAAAGAAGAAACTATGTTAAACTATACTTTGAACCTTCTTTTACGTATATTGTATATAACACTTCGAAAAAGTATATAGGAAAAAGATGGCGTGCCATTTATTCGATGGCATTAAAGACTATCAATTTACCCGTCTTCTCTAATGCACAACGTATTACCTAAACTTGTACCGCAAATTAATAGTTGAATAATTACATATTTGTACATTTAAATTATATATAATTATATATTTACAATAATATATTTATTTAATACATAACAAGTTGATACAATATATTTCTGTATACCTTTTCGTGAATAACAATTCCACGGTCATTGAAAGTAGAAAAGTCCTTGATGAGGACATCTTTGACGAGGTCCAGGTCACGCACGATAACGTTAGGAGATCCTCTCACAAATATTCCAATAACTGGTTCGTTTTTGTATTTATTGTATACTTGCCTAAGATATTCGCCCACCAATGTTTTCCTCAATATAACATCTTTAAAATTGCCGAATATAGGTATCGGCTCAGGTCCAGCTACACCTTTGTTCTTCCAGAAATTGAACGTTGATGTTAAATAATAATACACAGCCACGATTACCACCGCGGCGGCGGTGAAAATTTCGAAATAGTTAACCATGTTAACTAATCTTTTGTAACTTTCCAATCTATCAATAGTTCCCTGGAAAAATATCAATACCTTTTTCCAATCGAAGACCATAAGAGAGTCGATTAATGAAAAATATTTCATTGCGCTTTTTACAATTAAATTTTGTTCTACGGCATTATGAATGTTTAGCTGTCTGATATTTACCATCTGAATACAAATACTATTATTGTTGGTAATATCAAAATAGAAGCAACATTGACTAATTGAAATCATTTCCTCGATAAGAAGAAGATAAATGTAAAACAAATAATACAGTGGATTTTGTTAGCCTTGAAAAAGTTTACGTGGTGCTCATTAACATAGCAACGAACGCTGGGATTGAATAATAAAAAGCCTGAAGATCAATGACGCAGCAGAAACACGGCAATATACGTATGTATGTATGTATCTTACCGTGTTGTCACACTTGTTCACAAGTGGACACACTTGAATGCTTGGGCACAAATTAAAGCTTGAAATGGTACTACTTGTTTCAACGATGAAGTCTTTATTTTTTTAGATAAACGTGTAATTCTTCTTTGTTTTGGTTTGGTCTTTCATTAAAATATACGCTAGGTGTATTCGTCCTGCGTTTAATGAGTATATACACGCTTCAGTTTGCTATTTTATTGCGCGCGAAACGAGAGATTTTTTAAACTAAATTACACAGTTAACGACGCAAATCGCGTTGCACTATTCTTTTTGTATTTTAACACTAGAACTACCGAGTGGTCAAATCGACTTCGTTTTATTCTTTTGTGAGTATTATAAAAGTATATTTATTGAGATTTCCATTGGTTTATATTTTAATTTGTACATTGCTGAATAAAATTATCATGTAAAGGATTGTAATGGAAGAAATGGGTTATTTTGACCTGTCTGGTAGTTTTAATGTTAAAGAGTGTACTGAGAGGCTCAGAATAATAATGGTCTAACTTTTATTTCTGAGTTCTCGAGAAGAAAAGTTTTTGTAAGATGTTCTTGGATTAATTAAATGCTAATATTAATAATTATTAATGATTAATATAATTAATAACATTGTTACATTAATATATAATTAATTCAAGAACATTTTACACAAGTTTTTTTTCTAAAAAACTCAGAAATAGTAGTTGAACCACTATTATTTTGGGTCGTTTATTTATTGATATGGATATCGATATTCTTGAACGAGTGTCCACATCACATACGGAAATTATTGACTGGGAGGTTAATTATTATATCAAGTTATATAAACAAAAAATATAAAGAAATATAATAGACCGAAGTTAATGAAATAAAATATAATAATGGTTCCTTTGCTGAATGATTTCGATAGATACTCGTTTTCCGACTTTGTCATTTAGCATGATTCAGAGCAAGGGCCTACAACTTCTTTCGAGTTACGTCAAATTTTAATGATCTCAAAATGATAAGATAAGCCAAAAATGACTAGGTATGTTTATGTAGAAGGAGGAAGTCAACTGTAATATATTGCTGAGTTAGTGTGACTAATCATAAACGACATTGTACAGATGATAATCGTGAAAATAGACAGATATAATCTTGATACTACACATTATATGTAAGTATTATTAGTGTCGATAAGTAAGTGATAAAGCATATTATTCATTATTACAATAGAAGGATAATCCAGGAAATGGTATTTGTTCATTCTCCAGTATTTGAGATCAGTGATAAGGCGATTACAATGAATGAATTCGAACGGCAAGTTATGCTAAATAGATAAAGTAACGATAAACAAATAGAAGAAATAAATAAAATAATAAAGTGACGTTTTTAAAATGTACGTAAACCCGCATATATTTGAAACAACAATTCAATCAATTTCAAGTGTAATTTTTAAAGAATTCCAAGCATTTATATTAGCCGTTATATTGGTATCATAAAATTAATGAAAACAGTCGAAGTGATACAATAAATATTTACAGTACCCGCGCCTTGTAGTCGGCACGAATATCAGTGTAGCGTAAAATGATCCTGGCTCGACGACGTAGTAATGTAATAATCAGAGAAAACCACAAATTAATATTTTATTTCATGAATATTTTAAATTAATTTATGTTTACACCAAATAAATGTATAATTTACAATCTGTGTAATAAATATGTTTATATAAAACTATAAACACTTCTGTACTTAACAAATCTGAACAAACGACTGACACAGAATGTCGAAAACAAGATAAAATTTGCTCCTGGTAGATTCAAACCTGAATTTACTCGATGATTTATTCAATCTTAAATTGTACACTCCACGCGTACCGCAGCAACCAGACAGACTCACTTGTGCTAACACTTGATTGTCTTTCGCAACTGGCAGTGCTAACGCGAGAGTCTAATCCGGATGTTGTGTGCCATTTCTGAAAATGTATAGCTAAGTACGGTAATCTTCGGATATTAAATTGAAAATATAAGTGAAAAACATTGCATAGTATTATGGTTGCAACCTCTCATCATTTAAAATTGAAAGAAATTTAGATTTTACAAATGCAAATCGAAAGTTTCTAAGTACGGAAGTACTTTAATATTAAAATCAATTTATCTGAAAATAAAATGTAATAATAATTATATATGGAATTTAGTACCAGATTTAAATATAAAGTTAATAATAAATCAACAGATAATAATACAATTCAAGGATGAGTTCAATAATAAGTGGATAAAGTGAGGTTAAGTAATTATAAGATTATAGAGACAACTAGCTGTCAACTTTAAAGCAACGTAGAACTATGTAAATATCCGCCAATATATATGCTACGTGTATTATCTCCGATAACTTGGAATTGTAGACACTAGCCTCGTCGTGATAAAATGCTCAGGACAATTGTTCAATCTAGAAATTGCACACAATAACATGTAAAATTCTGAGAAATACATAATGCAAAAGTACTGATTAATACTTCTGTTAACCAGTCAATTGGATTTGACGAGTATACGCGTCATTTTAAAATCCAAAATAATACTAATTTGTTCAACAATAAATGATTTATTTTTTCGAATAAACACATGTGCATTTGCCCTGCATGTGTCTGACGTATATACTCGACATTACTCGATTTTAATCACGCACACCACAAGAGTTTCAAAACTAAGTTCCACAGTTATCGCGTTAAACAATTTCCCGTTTAAATGAAAATATAAATTTATGAGTTATAAAAGATAATAACAATTTACAAATATTAATTTAATTAACTTCCAATTTTTTAACTGATTCTTATGTAACTTCTATTTAGAATTATAAACCAACAAATAGAAAACAGTATCGAATAGTACTAAAACTCAAAATTAAATTTTCAGTTAGAACTTCTACTAAATAGAATAACACAAATTTCGAGTTAATCCAATAAAACTCATGCTCATAAAAATTGTAGTAAGACTGTATTTACTATACCTTGATAATTGAATCACACCACGCGACACATCAGACGATCAAGTAACACGAAAAGAACACATGATACATACACATAAACTATTGGAAGAAAAAAGTTCCGAATCAAAGTGGAGCGTATAAATAAGTTTCCCAGAGCACAGTAAAAGATGAACAAAAGTAAACAAGTCATGGCACCTCGTTTTATACCATCGCGGTGAGATAAATTTACTGATTAGTACACCACTTATAAACCGTTATTTGACATTAATCGCGAATATAGCATTCATGTTTCTCCGAATTTTATCTCTATAGCATACATCTACACTAAATAAGATTTTTTTAGATGCACCGCTCTTTCGGCACGAAATTTACTATTTTATAATATACAGATAGATTTTATTGATATTATCGATAAATTTTATACAAGTAGTAAATATTTTACGAAAAAGGAAAAGAAATTTGTTTTTATCAAGTTTAGTTCCTAAGACGTATTAAGACCGTGACTTGCATCTTTTATGTTCGAACCGTGAACGATATTTTTCATACTCAATATCATAAGACAAAGGATGAACGCAAAATTTTACTAAATCAATAAATAAACAAACGAAATATTGTGCATTACTGATAACTGTTGTACTCTAAATCACTAATGTACTTTATTACTAAACCTTTTTTATTTTATGTATTTTTATTCCATAACCAGCACAGTCATAATTAAAACTGTATATTATATACATTTGTATCAGTTTTGTCCAAGGCACAACCCTAGATTTAATTGTAAATTCAGGATTATTTGGACATGTTTGTCTGTATTGGAAAGTTAAAAGGTTTCCTCTTCTACTTCCATCTGAAAGTTTAATCTCGTATGATAGTTTATATGGACTGAAAGTTCTGAAAAATAAAGTTCAAATCAGATCATTATAGCTTTTTACTAACCGCCTATTGGATCCAATTGAAAATCGAAGCATTAAGCATTCATATAAAAAAAAGTTTGGTCTTGTGTTAACAACTTTTTGTTATCTTTTTCTTATCTTTGTCTTTCCTTCTCCTGTAGCCAATGTGTCGGTAACGTTAATTTCTATTTGTAGATAAAGTCAATTTCTATTTGTTATTAGAAATTGTTTAACTTCACATTTCAAAATCCTTTCGTTAATATCCGTAATATTCTTTCTGTAAATAGTCAGTTAGAAACAAACTGTCATAGAGTTTGATCAATAAAAATATTTCAACATCATAATTTAGTAAAAATTGTAAATAAATGTATTAAATAAAAATACACGCCACACTTCGAAATTGGTGGCGTCACCTATTGCAAGGAAGCTTAAACTTCTAGCCAACTAATACTAGATTGTCTCCGCTAAATGACGTCACCAAATCAACTGTGTAGCGTTTCTTTATTCAATATATTATTTATTTACAATGTTCACTAAATTATAATGTTGAAATATTTTATCCACCAACTTTTATGATGGCTTGTTTATAAGTGACTATTTACAAAAAGAATATCACGAATATTAACAAAAGAATTTAATATGTATAGTTAAACGATTTCTAACAACAAACAAAATTATCTTTATCTACATTACTGAACATTGGCTACAACTGTCTCCGTCTTTCTCACCTACTATTCGCTCTCACGTTAGTGTCGTTGGCCATTTGCGTAGAAGTGCACAATGGCAAAGGGTGACGTCTACTCGTCAGGCTTGGCTCGATTTTTATGGTAGCTCAGTTTCCGCACGTCCTTGTTATTGACCGTCTTTTTTCGTTCCGCGGCTCGGCCAGCAACAAAGACGTGCCAAAACTGAGTCGCTACAACAATATCAGTTCCCTTGTAGAAACAGTTTTAAAAAATGGCGGGAATAACTGCGCAACAGTGTTTGCCAATAGTAGTTAATAGGTGTCACTAAATGGTCTTCGAAAACCCGCAATTTTTTAAAACATCTCTAACTTTTAATACCCAGAAATTTATTACTGTTTATAAGATAATTAATATTTGATAGAAAAATATAATTTTAGTATACAGGTGATTTAAAAAAGCAGAGCCTTTGCATCATCTTCATTTAAGAATCTTTAGATTATTATTCATAAGATGAAAAATATTTGGAATTCTATTTGAGATTATGATATTCATAATTGAAAACTTTTTTTAGAAGCATAATACCCTATTTAATTCACTCTTGGTATATCCGGTTCATCTTCTTCGACATACGATGTTAATGACTTCGGTTCTTAATGTTACTATTTCAGTAAATTGTAAAGATGCCAATATTGTGGAAAAAGGTAATTTTAGAGAATAGATCACAATTTGGTCAGTAGGAATTATTTTTTGCACATAAACATATGTAAATAATACATCTTATATTTTATTATGATTTACATTACAATAGAAATAAATATGTATTGAAAGCTTGAATTAAAACACTATATGCTGATTACATTGCAGTCATCTATCTAACAAGCCCACTGTTGCAGTTAACTTCTCAATTGTAGGAAATAGGGACACTCTATAATTGTATGGCCATGAGGTTAGATTCTCTGCATCTGTACCACTTAGTTGTTCCCTATAGGAAGAAGGTGCAAGGTGATTGCTATGACATCACCGTGGGAACGTTGATTCGGAAAAGCGTTATAAAGCATGGAGATGATCGACACGCAAGTCATTCGATGTAGGTAACGTACACCCACGTCGTTACCCTACAATTTACATCGTCAGTTTTCGGATATACATAAATTCTTGTATAAATTCATTACGGTGACAATAATCAAATATTTAAAATCATGGAAATTAAAAGTGGTTTTTCACAAAATACTGACACAAAAGAAATTTCTTCAAACGGAGAACTAGAGTATTGGATGACTCGACTTCCAGATGCTATAAAAAATATACCTATAATACAGTTGGCAATACCCGGTACGTTCAAATATCCTATTCTTCGCAATTACATATAATCACGTAGAAGTTAATGTAATTCAATAATCATAAATACTTCCATAATTTACACTTCCTATGTTTTACTGTATTGTTTAAAAATATTATGCATCTTATTTATTCAAGTTAGGAAGAGAAATTTTAGCTTACCGCCAAAAATTATGTATCTTTACAAAAAATTACTTATAAACTTAATAAATCACATAATATTCCGATTAATTTTTACAGAAAACTATAATCAAAATAAAAAGGTAGAGTCGAAGAAAATTTGCAACTTAATGAAAACTTTGCGTTTTAATCGCTTAGTAATTTTGATAAAAGCAATCGCTTTAAATATAAAAATTTCATTTTCTTCATTATCTTTGTTAAACTACAGGTCTTAACAAATTATTTAAAATTCAATAAATTACATACATTTAGGATCTCATTTTGAAGAGCTACATGAGACGAAAATAATAAAAACTTAATATTTAATAACTTGTAACAGGTTCTCATAATACAATGACTTACACTATAAATCGTCGTAATGAAGTGGGGCCGGACGAGCCAAACTACATTAGAACTCTCGGCCGTTACTGCTCACCTGTTTCAAAACCCATTATATTTAATTGGTCTATTACGCAACATGACAGTGTGAAGGATCAGCTGAATGGAGGAATTCGGTACTTAGATTTTCGTGTCGCAACGAAACCAACGAACAGAAATATTTATTTTGTACATGGCTTATATGGTTCAGAAATATATCAACCACTACAGGAAATTGCGGAATGGCTGTCTTCTCATAGTAACGAAATTTTAATCGTAGATTTTCAACACTTTTATTTGTTCAAAGAAACGGATCATCAACATCTTGTAGACATGATTTTTCGAGTATTTCAGAAAAAATTGTGCCCCATATTTTCCAGTTTTGATCACATAACGCTTAACTGGCTTAATTTAAAAAGATACCAAGTGATCGTTATTTATAGAAATATTTTCGCGCAAAATTATTCGAATTTATGGCCTAGTGGATTATGGCGTACACCTTGGCCTAACACCACTCGTGTCGATGAACTTCTAGATTTCTTAGATATAGAACTGCAAGCAAGACCACTAGAAATTGGCTTTGTATCACAATGTGTTTTAACACCAGACGTCTCATATGTATTAAAACATATATGTGGAACGTTGCAGAGAAGTTTAGTGCTATTAAGTCAAAAAACGATTTTATCTTGGTTAAGTCAGAAACGCTCCGGTCAAGGTGGATTGAATATTGTTATTGCCGACTTTGTATCAGATAATAATTATTTATTCTGCAAGACAGTTATTGCAAACAATAAGAAAATGTTTCATTTGTAATATTCTGTATGAAATAGTATATTATGTCTGCATCTATACAGTGTAATTAGAATAGTACTATCTTGAGTATTTCCAAAACTTCAGAGTTAAAGAAAAATTTGTACAGTAAAGATCATACCATGACAGTTGTAGTAAATATAATAATCAATAATCTAAAAAGTAATGTATATATCTAAATTAATTACTACAAGATTATAAAACTGTATTACCAATGATAATTATTATGTCTAAAGATTTTCTTGTTGTGTGTAAGATGTAAGATATTTTAACTCTTTCTGTAATTGGAAATTACCCATAAATAATTATAAGAATATACCATTCTATTTGAAAAAATGGAAGGTAATTTGTACATATACAACATTTTTTCATTTATAAAGAAAAATTGTCAATATCATGTGATACACACTATCAAGAGATTATAAGAATAATATATTATTGTTCAACAATCTTTTTCCTAGCTTCAATGGTTAGATGTTAGAGATCATTGTTCTCATTGATTTATATTGTTTATATTTTAATATATTTTGGTTGTGATAAATTGTTTTTAAATTGTTGTTTTATTGTATATATTTAATGTAGAATTACTTAACTCCAAGAGAAACATTTTTGTAGAATTGTAATAGATATTGTAATAAATCTTTATAATTATTTGAATAACAATCTAATTACATTATTTTCATTTTTTTAGTTGCTTTCTTAAGTTGATAACTGTAACATTAACTACTATAAACTGTTGTATTTTTTTCTTATATTTTTTTAAATACAAATGTAATAAAGAATTAATGATTTCTTTACTCAAAGAGAAGTATTCATAAATTGAAATATAAAATTATACAGTATTCAGAAGAATATCAATGCTTCATTGATATATAAGCTGGACACAAAATGTTACAAATACATTTGTTACACGTAATAAAGTGGTGTATAATATTCAATAATAAATGATTAAGTAGGTACAATGTGAATACCAATCTTGTATTTATAAATATATTAATAATTTCGTATTACCTGAAAATTTTAATAATATATTTCATATTAACATTTTGTTTTTTAATAATTCAGTTTTTTAGACTACGTGTATATAATAACAAAGAAATATAAGTTAAAACATTTAAAACTTAATTATAATATGTTAATTTTTCTTTAAAGAAATTTGTGCAAATAAATTAATTATCTTTTTCAAATATGTGTAAAAGTTACATTGTAATTTAAAAACATTCATGTTATAAAAGGAGGGGTTTAAAAATAAATTTCATAACAAATAACATTATTATTGTTCAAAAGCAATAATTATATATTATTTTTATAACATATTGTTGAAATTTTTATGGAACCAACTCTATGTCACAGTTCTTGATTACACATTTAAGAGACAATATAACTTAATTAAAAAGTTATACCAATAATATTACGAAATAAATATTTAACAGTACCGACATATTATTCACAAGGAAAACAAAATAAAATTATATATCAAAAATTAAGAAAAATATAAATTGATTTTATTTCACCACAGTGAACGTTAAGTATGCAATACTTACCTATGAATTTTTTTGAAATCTTGATTGAAAAATGGTCAATGAATGCTGATCGATTTCAAAAGAAAATGAATGTAGTTGAAGTATAGTTTTACTAAACGATGAATGGGCAGTTCAATTGAGTATCTCATGACCCTTTAAAAGTTTCAACAATTTCTTTGTAATTAACTGTATCCGGTCATAATGCTTTAACTTTAAGTTGCTTCATTCTCGGTGCTCTCTTTTTAGCGAGTCTTCGTTGTTCCTTCTCTTCCCACTTTCTCTGTTTGTCAGGGTCTTCTTCTTGAAGAATACGTTCTTTCTCAGCTCTACGACGTTCTTCTCTTCGCTGTGCAGCTGCCTCAGCTCTAGCAGCATGAGTAGTTTTTAAGAATGCTTCTTCTACTCTCAATCTATTTTTATCAGCTTTAGTTTTACCCTGAAAGTAACAGTACGATTCAATATGCCACATTAAAATTAAACAAATTAATTAAACCAGTATGATTTAAATAAAAGTTACAAACCTCTTTGGATAGTTTGAAACGACGTAATTTATCCAATAGATAAAAAGTTAATTGTAAAAGCATTTTTAATTTTTCTTGTCCTTCTGCGTTAGTAGTACGCCCTTTCATACTTATATTTAATCCAACAAGTAAAACTCTCTTTACTTCAGGCATTGTTAATTGAGTTATATCTCTAAAATTGAAAACATTATAGTATTACAGATTCAATCAAAAGAAATCTGAAAGTTATAAATTACAGTGTAGATTTTATTCTTACTCTTGTTGCTTGGGACCACTAAACTGGTCACTAATGTGTATATAATCAATATATTGAGCATACTTTGTAAATGCTTGTAAAACTCTTGTATCTAAAATAGCTGACGCTGCTTCAGCGATTTCAGACATTACATAAAATCCCAATGGAAGACCAAATTTTTCTCCTGGTCGCTTTTCTGGACAATAAACACTGATATCGGCCATATCACGTACTAAATGCAATGCCGTTCGTTTTGTAGCTACTGCTAATACAAAAGTATCTGTTTCATCTTTCGCTAATTCTATACGTATGAGTGCTTGATCGTTTTGAGGTCGCACAAGTTGTGCCAAAACTGCAACTAGATCTTGTCTTTTTATTAATTTTAATTCTATTAGCATAGAGTCACATCCAACTCTACCAGAGCAATATAAACTATAATGAGATTGACTTTCTTTGACTAAACCATTTTCAGATGCATCTTCACTTGACTTTCCTGTATCGCCAACAAGTGAAAAGTTATCGAGTAAAAGTTGTTTATGCTCCATCAACCACATTTCTGCTACACGAGCATTTTTTGATCGCCCTGCTAGATAGTTAATGAAATACACTAGCAGTCCAATAATCATTAGTATTTCTAGATAAAAACTATCCCATCTTGCTCGTAAATGTAGCGGGATCTTTGTAATTGTTAACGTCGATGGCTCATCACTTTTCGAGCCTGTATTTCCACCAGCAGCATCTACTCCTTCGAACTCTTCTTCATCGAAGAGATCAAATTCACTATCATTATTAACAATTAATACATAATCATCTTCAAAATCTTGATTACTATTTGATTCTTTCACATGTTCTACTGTACGATCATTAATTGACTGAGTTGGTTTTTCCTCTTCGAAGTCTTCAAATTCTGCAAATTCATTATCTTCGGGAAGTTCTTCATGGAAATGTGCTGTAACCCATATATTTGTTGCAACCAGCACAATATGAACTACTACTAACCACAATTTCATTTTGCCTGAAACAGAATAGTAGCAAATGACTAATTTACAATAGTGAAAAGAATAAAATTACAAAATTAGAAGCTGACATATGCTTTTAAAATTTATAATAAATCATTCTGTCCAATACTTTTTCTATTGTTCCCTTTATCAAAAACAATACATACATAGTGAATTATTTAATGTTATATAAAAAACATTTCTGAAGCAAAAGTTATAAAATAAAATACTGAATACTTAAACAAGCTTTATTTTAAGAATTTATCTATAAAGCGCATGTTTTTATTGGTTTATTAGCTTATACTAACAATATGATGAATTTATATAAAATGCTGCCAATTTTTCGACATTGATTTCAGTTATCAATTAAATAAAATAGTCTTTCCAACAAATAATTCTGTTACAACACTCTTTCGAGGAGGTGACTTGCACACTATGAAACTAGCTACAGAACAAACGTCATTTCCTACGTCAAAGGTACATTTGTATAAATAAGAATAATAGTAATTATAATTTATAAGTGAATTCTGTTGTAATATCCTTTAGAATTTCAAAAATATAATATATATCAGTAAAAATTTATACACGACTAAAAATATTATTTTCCAAAGTAGTTAAGTATACAACTTCATTCGGAATAATACATTTCAAATTGAAGCTTACAAACTCTTTAAAATAATTCTGGTTTCAAACATTATGTCTCTACATTAAAAACGCAATAGAGTAGTAAAAGATATATGAAGAATAAGAAGTCATATTTTTTGTAATATTTTTATTTTCAATACACATTTGACTAAAAAATGTTAGTGTAAGTACTTCCTGTCAAAAGTAATTACGCAAACTCGATAAAATCAACTGATTTTAATTTGGTGTATACATTAAAAAATGACAATGCACTGTGAAGTCAATTAGAATATTTTGCATACTTTAATACTGCAATACTTTTAATGAAAATACTCTCAGGAAAATTATTATTTATAGAATACATTCGAATGATGCATCACGTATACGGTTTAATATTATCAAATTTTATTCTTCAGTAAGTTTAATTTCCATGAATGTATTTCTTTATAAATTCAATGAAATCATTGCAACGCATAAAATGCTCGCATGAATTTGCACGAGACGAACAAAAAATTAGTTGCATTTTGTCGATAAAGTAAATTTCGTATTGCAACGTGTCATAAGGGAACATCAGCGTGACTGTCTTGCCTAGAATTATTCCGTGATTAAGCGAGAGATCGATTCAGTATGTCCGTGGAAACGAGTGAGAGGAGTTTAGTGCGCAGGCTTGACCGTAATGGCTTTATTCTGTCAAAATATGATGCGGTCTTTCTTGTATTCTGTCACAATGTGTCGCATGTCCTCTTAGTGACTTGATTAGAAATTGAGTTTCGATTGGCGTAAGGGTCCGCAGTATTCCCCAAAATAATTTTAGTCGAATAAGTGGTTATAAAAAAAGCGGGTGTCGACAGTGTAAAATCTAGGGAACAAACAATGGATCAATACCGTGCGGAGGAGGGTAATATGTGGATACAAAGAAAAATCGTTGTTCGTTTATTGTAACCCTTCTCGCACTGTGCGTGCTTATCGCGTTCGTTATCTTTAAAAGGTAAGTACACTATCAAAAAGAGTGTCGCCCTAATGTTTAGAGTCTGTGGCACGGTAGCATTTGGTTAAGGTTTCCGCGTTGAATTTTTGTTCCTTTTCGCGTGAAAATTGACAGAGCTTGCAATTAAAAATGCTTGAAATAAGAAGAAAATAAATGGCAAAATCTGTTACAAAAAATGTTACTATATCTTTAGAAAATTCTCTATATCGAGTTTTTAAAAACTCGAAGGCCAAATGATGAATACGTACACTCCCAATTATTTCATAATTTCCTTTCAAAAGTGAAAGACTATTAACATAGATATAGTATTACACGCGTTCGAAATCACTATTGCTTAATACAACAAATTATCCAATTAATTTATCTTTTTACATTATTAACGGCAGGAGATGTCACACAATTTTTTTTTATTAAAGGTAAATTTATTTATTTACAAATACAAATAATCATTTAAGTTATTCTTTCAAAGAAGTAATTAATTCAAACGCAATTACGTTTATATCGTTGTTTTAACGGAATTCGATTATTGATTTACTCGAACCAACCGTGCCTGTCAAGTCTTATCTGCTGAGCCTTTTTTATTGTACAGGTAAATGAAATCGATCGTCAACATGGACAAGTCAGAGAATCAACTGAAAACCTGGAAAAGGAAAAACATAAAGTCGAATGCGACGTCTGAGGTAATGACCCAATGCGTCCAGGTTGTTGTAAGATGTCGACCCATGGACGAGAAGGAAATAGCTCGCGGTTACACGCGCGTGGTGGACGTGTTCCCATCTAGAGGGGTGGTCGAGGTTCGTCATCCGCGGGATGACCCGACCAGCGATAATGTGAAAGTTTTCACGTTTGACTCGGTTTACGATTGGAATTCCAGTCAACAAGACCTCTACGAGGAAACGGTCAGACCGTTAGTATCCTCAGTCCTGGATGGCTTCAACGGTACTATATTCGCGTACGGACAAACGGGCACTGGGAAAACTTACACTATGGAAGGCCTCAAAGGCGACTACGACAGGCGGGGTGTAATCCCGCGGTCCTTCGAGCACATTTTTAATCACATAGGCAGATCCGAGAACATGCAGTACTTGGTACGAGCGAGTTACTTGGAGATTTATCAGGAGGAGATACGAGATCTTTTGCAATCCGATCAAAGCCTTCGGTTCGAGCTGAAAGAGAAACCGGATACCGGTGTATTCGTGAAAGACCTGTCCACGTCGGTGTGCAAAAGTGCAGCGGAGATACAGCAGTTGATGAATACAGGGAACCAAAACAGAACTATAGGCGCGACTAATATGAACGAGCACAGTTCCCGGTCGCACGCAATATTCTTGATCACCATTGAAATGGGATCCATCGACGATACAGGAGGAATTAGGGTGGGTCGTTTGAATTTGGTCGATCTCGCCGGCAGCGAGAGGCAGAGTAAAACTGGCGCATCCGGCGAACGGCTGAAAGAAGCAAGTAAAATTAACTTAAGCTTGTCGGCATTGGGAAATGTGATTTCCGCTTTAGTGGATGGGAAAACCACGCACGTGCCGTACAGAGATTCGAAGCTGACCCGACTGTTGCAAGATTCTTTGGGTGGAAATTCGAAGACCATCATGGTTGCGAATATTGGTCCTGCCAGTTATAATTACGATGAGACTTTGACCACACTGCGATACGCGAATCGCGCAAAGAACATCAAGAACAAGCCGAGAATAAATGAGGATCCGAAGGACGCTCTTTTAAGGCAATATCAAGAAGAGATTGGTCGATTGAAGGAGAAATTGGCACAGAAAGGCATGGTGCAGAGACGAAAGAAAAAGTCGAAGAAGAAGAAAGAAGATGAAGCCGCAGATTCGGAATCCGAAGCGGATGATAGCCGAAGCGAGGATAACAAAATTGAGACGGACAAGAAGCTCATCGCGGAACAATTGAAAGCGGAGAAACAAGAAACGGAGACTCTTATACTGAGAATAAAAGACTTGGAAAGCAAAATGCTCTGCGGTGGTAAGAACATTATAGACCACACGAATGAACAGCAAAGAGCGCTGGAACAGAAGTCGGCTGAGATTGCAGAGAGAAAGAAGCGAGAGGTTGAAATGCAACAGAAGCTTGAAGATGAGGAGCTTACAATGCTGGGCGTGAAGGAAACTTATACGAATCTGCAGCAGGAAGTAGACGTGAAGTCTAGGAAATTAAGGAAATGTTTCACGAAGTTACAAGTATTAAAGCAGGAGTTGGAAGATGTTACCAATGATTTCAATAGGGACAGAAGGGATTTGGAGCAAACTCAACATGAGCTCATGAAAGAATTGAAACTGAAGTATCTTATAATAGAAAATTTCATTCCTGAGGAAGAAAAGAATAAAATCTTGTCAAGAATCCATCTCGATGAAGAGGATGACTGTTGGATAGTAAAGGATCCAGAACCATCCAGTATAGAGACGATAAAGAGACCTACGTCTGTTCCAGGTGCTCGAAGGCCGATTTCTGAATACGCGCGTATTGCTCTAGCCATGGGGAGGGGTTGTCGCTACGCAGGAGAAAACATATTGAATTTAGACCTTGACATGCCTGCTAGAACGACAATGGATTACCAAGGGCCGGTAATTGCACCCACAATTCAAGCCGTCCTCGAAGAAGCGTTACGCGATGAGGGCGATATTGACGTAGATGCATCGAGTGCGAAACTCAGATCCAAACCGCGATTACAGTCTGCAAAAATACGACCTAAGAGTGTTGGAAAGATTCCACAGATTCCGCCGCCTGTTTATCCAAAGACGAGAGGACTCGTGCCGAAATAAAAGAAAATACGTTCTCTTGTATCTGTAAAGTGAAATGTATATATTGTGCAAACTATATTTTGGGTTGCATTCTACTAATTTATATAGACCGTTGTGATGGTACTGTGTGTATCGATAAGCGCAAAATAGTTGAAGTCTTTATAATTCTCTAGTCAATGTGCACTGTGCAGCCACGAGGTATTATTGCATTAATAAAGAACACGAAATAAATGATAACGTTAAGACTAAACACTTGGTTACTTTTTAAGCAATTATAGCGGGCAGTATCGATATCCGTGATTTGGAGTAATTGCTTCGATGGTTTGACCTGCTACTGCGAACATAAAGCTTACATACTTAAAACAAGTTTGTTTCTAAAACGTCTTGAAAGTAAGAAAATAATAATATAATTTCTACGCTATTAAAAATACTATTACTAATGGCAATAAGGTATGTAAAAGTTAATTTTGTCAGAATTCTCAATAGTACATTATGTACAGTTTAATTATATTTATTGATTAAAGAAATGTTAATTATTGGAAATGTGATAAAAAATGAAAAAATATATCTGGCACGTTTCGTTTATTTAATTACCGATTGACAGGTCAAATAATCAAGACTGATTAAAAAGAAAAAAATAATCCTATTAATTTAGATTTATGTTTATTTTTGAAGGCTGGCAGTTGTATATTTAAATTGATGATATTTGTTAAAATAAAATTGTGAAATGTAGGGTAAAGAGATCTGTTTAAGTATCTTTTTTTTTATACTGCTATGTTTATTATTAATTTAATTCTATTTTTATTATTATTGAATATTAAGAACAAGTTCCTTGGTGTATTTATAGTTTCTCTGAAATATGAAAAACTTATACACATAAAAGTATTTACAAAACGAAGATTATTCTTTACTAATTTAATACACTTTTACAACATGTTCTCTTAATTAAAAAATTACACATAGTTGTCCTCGCTATTACGTATGTATATGTGTATACATATACATAGTAAATATATATGTATATGTATATTTTTTTAACGTTAAAAGTGCTTGTAAAAATAATGTTCAATACTTTCGACTCCTTTGATGTTTTATCACACTTATCTGAACCTGCTAAATTATAAATATGATAAACATATTATCAATTAATAAGATTGAATGAAAGATAGCATAACAAAATTGTAATCGAGAGTAAAGACGTTTCTTTCAATTACGTTCCTATTTTTCTTTACTTACTTCATTCCCGCTGACATTGATGCCTCAACACTTCATTCCATAAATCCACGTTCACACCACGCGCCTACTGCGATATACTTAAGCGAATTGAGATATTTTCTAATAAATCTTTGCCGTCTCAAAGCGAGACACACGCGATTTATAAATGTATAAAAATCACATGGAAATAAATTTCTCATGTATGAAGAGGAATGGCAAATGTAAATGTAAAATTCATCAGGAAGTCCTTAGCAACGGAACTGTTCATGAATTTTTAAATATATTTACACGATGCATTCAATTTGGTTAGAAATTTCTTAAATTTTGACCACTCTTATGTCTTAATTAATAATCCCTGAACTAGTAACATTAAGCTTTCCTATGAACACTTATACAGCGTTCAAGGAGAAAACTAGTTCTGTAACAATTGTAAATAGATTCACAGTCACAGCAAAACTTCAATACATTCTTATGAACAATTTCTAAATAGTCACTTTAGTAGAAACGTTGTTGTTGCACATAATTTCCGTATTGCTGTTGCGGCGGTTGTTGAGAGTAATTCGAAGAATGATTGGTGGGTAGTCCACCATAGGGTGACCCACCATAATTTTGCTGATTCGGGTATTGATTTGATGCCATGGACGGTCCACTATACTGACCCTGATTGCCTATAGCGCCATATCCTTGGTAATTATAACCATTATCCACGTAATTCTGATTACCGCTATAAACTTGTTGATGTGGATAATTTTGGAATTGCTGGTTGGACATGCTGGGATAACTAAGAGGGGGTGCTTGTGGACGGGTGCAAGTTTGTTGAGTATTTTGAACATATCCTTGATTATAAAAGTTTGACAAAGGAGCTGTAGAAGTATTGGGAATTTGATCCAACGGTTTCGATGTATTTTGTTCAGCATTTTCATTTCCAAGTGACAAGTGCGATTTTGGCACATATTTATTTGGAAGATCTCCCATTATATGAGCGATTAAACGTTTCGTTTCATTTAGTATTGCATTTGGATCGTTAGTTTTCGTTAATTCCTTTGGCCTGACCGGAGAACGTGATCTTGAACGTGAACGAGATCGTGTCCAGGATTTTGGCGAATTCGATACCGACTTCGAAAATCCTCGCGATTTCTTCTTTGCCTTTTCATTTTCGCTAACATTTTTATCCGCTGCCTTATAAATATCTTCAAATGTGTAATCATCGTCATCATCTGACAAATCTAACTTCGCTTTCTGTTTATCTTCGTTATCATTCTTTGTTTGCTGTTCTTCCTCGTCATCATTTGCAAACATGTCTATTTTAGGTTTCCATTTATCTTCCTCTTCAACGGGATTTTGATTTCCTTTGCGCACAGAGAACGGCGAAATACTTCTGTTGGATTTAATATTCGTTTCTATATTCTCTGGCGTTGGGGACTTTATTTTTGGCATGGAAGATACTATGGACGTTGAACCCAAGTTAACAAACGCCCTTAATTTTTCTACTCGAACTGGATCTGTGACTTCTAATTTTTTTAAGAAATTAATCAGTCCGTGTTGTTCCTGAGAGGATAAATCTTTAAAATTTTGTAACAGTGCTTTTAAATCTGCGTCCGATAAACTTTCCATTTTAGAAGTTTGATGATCAATCGTATCCGCTGTTGTCAAGGTCGCAGGTGCAGATGTAGTCTGAGGAAGAGAAGTATTACCTCTTGCCAACCCTTTAACAAAATCAGCCGTAGTCACTGGTTTATCAGAATTTTTGGACGCTTCAGCCATTCCGACAACAGCGTTAATAAGAGTTTCTAATTCCTCTTGCGATACATTTGATCTACCTTGAGCTACTAAAGCAGCTGCTATTTGTTGGGCTATAGCTACTTTATCGACGGTACCAACGCCAGGTACGCTAACTGGTTCGGATTTGATTGTAGGTGTAATTACCTCTACCGGCCTTGTATAGACTGTTCTTTGAATATAATTTGCCGATTTCGCGGTCTCCATTTCTCTCTTTTTCTTTTTTTCTTCTTCCATTTTCTTCTTACTTTCTGTCGCTTTATGCAACAACTGAGCAATATTTTGAATTGCTGTCTTCGTTGGTGTTATAGCCATCTTTTCTATCATTCCAGCAAATAATTGACCTTTAAGTTTTTCTTTAACCGTTTCAAAAAGCACACTCACCTCTTCGTCGTAAAGTAATTCCTCGGCAGAGTTTGGTTTAGCCTTCTCTGCTGCCAATGCTTTCGAAAGAAGAGACACTATCTTGGGCCCAAGAGAGCCCAATTGACCTTCCAGTGCCGTGAGTAATCTCAACAAGCCAACTACTTCTAAATCTTCAGTTAATATATCATCTGGTATAGGGCTTGGAGATTTTTCTTTCACCGGATATGGTGTCGCGTAATGTATTGATCTCGGACGTGTAACACCACGAGGATAGTAACTACTTCTATACGTATTTCCCCTACCACGCACATATGACGAGTACGCATAATCACGATCTCTAAGGTCATGATGATCATAATAATCTGTTTTAACAGTTTTTGTACCGACATACTCTACTTCGTCATCGCTCTCTATGCGATGACGACTCCTTTTAGGCGGAGATCTATCACGTCTATTCGATGGTATCCACTTTTCTGGCGGCTTGTCTTCCGGCAATTCTAATCGTTTTCTGATTTCTTCTTTTCGTTGCTGCAATTGTTCATTGTGAATCTCACGCATTCGTTTGTTCCAGAACTCTATCCATTCTGGCTTGAAGTCATGTTTACTAGGGTCTTTCCCTTCCGCTTGTAATTCTTTATATCGCCTGTTCCAGAATTTTTTCCACTCGTCAGGATAAGACGGATGTTTCTCTGGATTCTTTTCGTGAAATTTCAATGCACGATCAAGCGTCTCTTCGGCGCGTCGAATTTGGTCACGATACTTATCCCATTTATCTCGTTCTCTCAGTGGCTCCGGTGAACGTGAACGCGACCGTGAACGTGTACGAGAACGCGTTCGATCCCGCGAATAACGCGATTTGGTACGATACCTGCCACCTTTATCCATTGAACTAGTTTTGCGATTACGAATGGGAGACCGTGATCGTGAACGCGATGGCGAAGGGCTACTTGATATGCTTGACAGTGACGAAAGAGACTTTGTCTCGTCAGAGGGACGCTTAGGAGACTTTCTTACATTCTCTTCTTCCTTATCTAACGGCTTACGGATACTTAATTTATCCCTTGTGAAAATGCGAATCTTGAATCCCCTAAAAAATATGAAATATTTATTTGACATATGAAATCGAGGCTGGCTAAGATACCAACGTTATTTCATCATACTGAAATTATAATTCAAACGAACAAAGATTAACCAAATTTTGAACAGGAAAAAGTCCTTTAAAAATGTTACATTATCAAAACGTTCACTTACGATTTTGTAGTATCTGATTTAGAATCTGTTTTCTTTGGTGGTGACTTTTCGTGTTTCTTGTCTTCACTCTTATGTTTATCATCCAGCTTCTCATCAGCAGGTTGAGAATCTTAATATAAGATGATAATTAATGCAGTTGAACGTTTGAGATGTGAACAGTTTGTCTCAACAATATAAATTTTTATACACTCACCTTTCTTCGGACCACTATTACCAGCCACTTCAGCCATCTTCTCTTCGAAATTCGTTACCCATCGCACATCGTAAACATCCATAAATGTTAATTCTGGCGTTTCCCTGCATGTAGGAAACAGCCATTGATTTTAAGGAAACGTAAAATTAAATAACGAAAACAACTGACGCGCACCTTCTCTAATCACATATCCATTGACTTTTGTAAAACATATGAATTGAAACGTTCAATTCATACAACGATCAAGCGTATATGATTTAATTTAATAATAACATATTACAACTTACCTAAAGTGATAATCCTGGTAGACTCTCTTGATGTATTGCATCTTATTTTTTTCAAATTGATTCTTATCAACCAACTGTGGTTGTAATCTTCCGAATCGTTCTTCAATCTTCTTAGCCACTAACACCGATATTTCGTTAGCTCCACGTTTATAATTAGGAGTACGCGGTAGTTCCGTAATAGCACGCGAAATTGTAGGGAAATGTCTATTTAGATATGTTATTCTATGATTATAACTGGTAATATGAGCCATAACAGTACGAGGGTCACCCCTTTTATCGCATAAAACACATGTATAACTGGGTTCGCAAGAATCATTATCAACCAGTTCAAGTAGGTATTCAAGGCCGACAAGGGGAGAACTTCTGTGGCGATCCAAACTCATCTGAATTGTTGTTGTTCTGGTTATTTGATCTTCCATACCAGGTGGTACTGGTTCTCCAGGTGCCAAACCATCGCCTATAGCAGCTGATTGTGCTGGTGGAACTGTTTTTACAATATCCGATCGTTTGGACCATAACAAAACTGGATATGGCCATTCATCTAATTTCATCTTATGACGATTACACATGTTATGATTCAGTAACTTGTGAGCTCCGAACAGAGCTATGTTACATATATGACACCATATATCACCATCTTCGGTTTCAGAATACACGGGTCTGAGCGTGCCATCTTCAGCAGTGACACTGCTCCTCATTAAACGTTTTCGATCGTATTCTTCCTGTGAAATATAAATACTTTGTCAAGTGTATAACTAACTGTTGTTCTAATAATATGTTACAGAATATAAAAGTATATTCATAATCGATACATTAGATTAGATTTTATCAACTGGGTACTGGTGTTCTTTATAAAAAATACCAAAAGTTATTTATTTGAGTAATAGATCAAAATTCAGTTTCTAATATTATATGAGTAATGGTAAAGTGATAATTTTGATAAAAATAGTATTTTTTTCTAATTGAATTTAACAAATATGTTTAAAATTCTAATTTATAAGTTCCTGAAAATATTAACTATAAATAAAAGATTTTTATATGCATCTTTCAATATGCTTTACCTTCTCCTTGCCTGCCTCTGATAAGTGAGAAGGATTACGACCTTCTATATCAAGATCATCAAAATTCTGCATAATTGATCCACGTTTGTGAAAAATTCTCACAGTGTTTTCTGAAAATATAAAATTGTTGTAAGTTTTAAGGAAAAAACAATGCAGCATCAGGGTCGGCAAAGGTATATAAATTATTGAATCTAAAAATACAAGGAAAGTAACAATATATATTATTCTGTTGACGACTTATGTAAATGACTTAAATATAACTATGAACTTTACGAGATTATTACTTAGACATCAAAAATAGATATTAATTTATAAGCCAACCCTGCAGCAGCAATCGTAAATATGATTGTTTCAAACCTGATAAAATCTACTATAATAAAGCTACAAATTTTATTAATGTATACTTACCAGTAATACATGCTATTATATTTAAACAATTTATATACACATGTAACAATGCCTAAATCTAATGTTCCTATTAAAATATTTTAACTTCTTATTAAATTAAAGCATAAATGGATTTTTAAATGATAACAGTCGAATATTTATAATGTACGTTATAAAATATTCTTGAAGAGATATTATCGCCAACATATGAAAAATAGATTCTTTAACAACTGTCTGAATAAGTTTTTATAATATGTTCAATAAAATAAATCAATTCTTATATAAATACTTACACGTTCAGGACATTCTAGAGGTATATATTAAGTTATGAAATAAACATATCCTAAGATCATTAAATGATGATTAATCTTACTTCTTTCATTCAATGATTTCTTATAATTATTATTTATAGATTTGCTGGAGTATAACAATCAATCTCCAGCTACTTACCGATAGAAAGGAAACTTCGTATATCCAATAACGTTTCCAGGATGCACAAGTACCACAAAACATTAAACGCAGTGCACCATATAGAGACACTAATATCACGCAAAGTTAAGAATTAGAATAACTTTGCAATTTATATTTAAACGAGAAAAAATATAGCCGTTTACATAGAAAAAAAATAATGTTTTACTTTGATCTAATATACCTAATATAGGTACTGTACTACACTTTGACGCAGGAGAATGAATAAGACATATAAATGATGTGTGTCTGTTTATTAAGCGGTGCTTACTTAAATAAATTATATTACGAATAACAGAAGAACAAGAAAATCATAATGGCATTTACGTATGAGCCTGTAATACGCGAAACCAAAAGGTTATATACGATTGATTAAAATCCGCAGAAATCGAACAATATAAACAGTATAAACTGCCTTCACACGCACCGTCAATTTTTAACAACCAAGTGATCCCAGCCAAATGGCCATCATTTGGTTTTAAATTAATCTTTCCAGTCTTATAAATATCTGCGTAATCTTTCCGCCTTGTTGGACTTAAATCGTAATCTTCGAAAATAGAAAATAGAAAAACAGGCCTAACTTACCAAATTACCAGTTTGCGTTGGTCACACTCGGCAATCTCCGCGGTGAAAATTTCTAATTTCTTAATTTTGTTTTCAATAAAATCTTTCGGTAGCCATATCGAAAGAGAAATATTCAACAACTAGAGATCTGCGCATGACTGACCTGCATGGTTATAGTCGGTAATTCGTTTGTTGCAGGAAACATTTTTATCAACTTGTCTTATTTTTGGAATGCTCGCAATTATATCACCGAGGAGATGTAGAATAGACTGGATAAGCAATGTAAATTTTTATCTCACGGCCGGGGATTAAGTGACTCCTTACCATTCCTATGTCGCTTGCAACGTTACCAACAGAGTACAGGTAAATTCAAATAAATAAATAAAAACGTAATCTTTTTTATTTTCTTACTTTTATTTTATTACATTTTTCTATATACACATACTTTCTTATAGACATTTATCAGAATATTAAACATAATTCATAATTTCAAAGTAAGTACATATAATACAATATGAATACTGAATTTTTATTGAAAATGTACATAATTTACTTGCATAATATAATCGGTGAAGTTCTTATCGTTTTCCGAACAATTAATGTTTATATCTGGAAAAAATTGTTGTTCCATTGAAATTTTGAAAACTATTTTCCATGAAATTTTTAATCATTAATCTGCAAGGTGCATACTTCGTAAAGTGAACATACCATTTAACAATTCTCCTCATCTTTGAGCACGAAAAGTTAGTGATTTTCCGTTTATTTTAATTATACACCGGAATAATAAACATACTAAAAAATACACAAGTTACATAAATAACTCTTTCCTTCATCCACAAAAAACGTGAGTATCGTTTACCTGCTGATGGTTTCATATTTCACATTTAAATTACAAAATTAACACATCAATTAGCCTACTATGATTCTTTTAGAGAAAATATTGTAATAAGAATAACAGTAGTTGCCCAGGCCTCACCACGTGGAGGTTACTAGAGTGGAGACCCGAGGAGGTAGTTGTATTTCATTAACCTCCCCCCTAAACCCATGGATTAATATTACCGCAATTGAGACTAATCCCTCGGTGGATGTTTTCTTCCTTGAGTCTAAACCAAAGTGAAAAAAAGTAATATTCGAATGAATTATACAAAAGAATTATATGAAAGAATTATAAGAAAAAAAGTATCTCTCAGCGGATGATTCCATGTCTTCCTCCTTAAATCTGAAACTATCCACATAAAGAAACATACAAGTATAAGCAGTAACATAAGAAACAAGAATGAGATTGAATTATAACATAGCATTACAAGATATAATTACAACGAAGAATTATAAGGAAAAAATGATTAGAAATAAGGAATCCCACGGTGGATGATCGATGACTTCTTGCTTGAAACTAAAACTAACACATTAAATCGCAAATTAAATCTAATTTTAAACATGGATCTGTACATTGTGAATGCAAGTCAGGAGAGACAGATGAAGATCCATTTCATTAAATCTCCCTTCCTTAACCTAACGAATCTTAATATTAACGCACTTAACCCTGTGAGTGTTAAGGAACGATGTATCACTTCTTCATGCACTTGCGAAAAGTTTCTTTTTGATTCTATTAGTAATAAAGGAAGTGTAACATATTTTTAGTATCGTGCAGAAATTGTACGAACATTAGATCAAAATTGACCGAAAGATAAATGTTTATTTATAATTATGCATCACTGTTTAAAATTGTCTGGTATTTCTCGAATATGTATGCAAATTTCCCCTGGCAATTAAACGAGTTATCTAACTTAATAAAAATTCATATAAATCCAGTTCCATAATCATCGCAGATGAATAACATAATCATTACATTCATCACACAATCAGTTTCTAATTTCTCGAAACCTAAAAGCATTTTTCTCAATGACTATCGAAATCCTCCATTTTTAACACCACCCGTTCCATTTTGCTTCTAATCATAACTCTATTATATTTTGTTGACGTAAACACCTTCACGTTTCTCGTACACGGTTAACAAAATAATTGTTTTCTTCAAAACAATCATACCTTATATAAACGACACATCTCTCTTCCTTTTTACTTATAGCTCCGGTTTATAAACGAACAGTCGAGCTACTAAACTAAATAAAAAACCTGAAAACATTGGAACCTTTGCGTCAACCCAACATTTCGCTTATAATTGAAACATCTTGACTGTACTCACTGAGTATGTTCGCGAGTGCATGTAAGAGGAGGCTTGCAATCAAATCATCAGCAATAGCGGTAAATATCTGGCAGAAGTAACTGTAGCAGTAGGGGCCCAACATGTGCCGGGCCCGCGTTGCTGCTTCATGATCAGTCGGTCATCGTCTTTCGCTCGTGTGTTCAGGATCCGTGAGAACAACCGCGGATGCGCGTACCTCGGTGCCGATCGACACGTTCCGAACATGATCTTGCGGCGCATTACGAACACCCTCCTGCAATTCGTCGCGCTAGCGACCGTCGTTCATTCAATGGAATCTCGGTGGAGTGTTTTATCGTGGATGTCGAGTAACGTTTGCGCTCTGATTATCTTCCCGGCGAGCACGCAGCAATGGTCCTTGTTGGGTTTGAATCTGTGGTCGAGCCAGACCGTGGAGAAACCTCACGACAGATTCGACCTAAACAAAAATCCTATCTCGAGGGGTAAGTTCCACGGACACCGTTGCTGAGTGCCATTTCGTGTCTCTTTCGTCCTACCAGCGTTTTCGAGAACTGTAACGCGGAAGACTGGTCTCTGTTTATTTTAGAATTTCGACCCTTTTCAGTCTGACGTGCGGCACATGCTAGTTACCGGTACGTGTTCTTGTTGAGTTCCTACGACCTTTACTACAATTTCTCTTACTTTCCGACCCCAACCCGTCCGCACGTTTCCAGTTGCAATCTTTGACGCACTGCTTCCCTTTGTTGTGTATACTCGTTGAATGAGATTTACAATGTTTGTTAATGCTAGAGTTGTGTCAATTTGACGGATATTAAGTTTTTTCAAGATTGTTCGGTGAAGGTTTAAGTCAATTTTGATTGATGACGTTACGTGAATAGGTATTGTAATACATTAGTTTGTTTTTGAAGCCCTAATTTTTAATATCTATATGAATGAACAGATATTCTTTTAGGAACAGTACAATGAAGTATACAATAAATGTTTGTAAATTTAACGTTAACAATTGTTGGTACTATTGTTTAATAGATTTTTATTTTGATTCTGTTTTACTTGAAAGTATTAATGGATATTTAGGGGTATAATTAAAACGGAAGTGATGTGTGATCAGGATATACATAATATATATTCTTATGTGAATAAACGTGGTACTAGACTTGTAACATGGACATTTGTGTATAATGCTGAGTAAAATTATTATGAATATTAATCTAACATAATCTCTTCTCATACACAGCGCATAATTCAAATATTTATTTACGTTTCAAAATTATAAAATGAAGTACAAGTTAACTTATAATCATTAATATTCTTATTTCAGATTAGATTCAAGTATCGTAAATCAGTATAAACAATGGTTCAGTAACAGTACGATATTCCTCGTTCTAATTTTTCAAAAATTGTTCAAAATGTGTACAAGTGTAGGCTTACCGAAATTTTCACTTATATTTTCTAAAATAATAATTGTTTTAACGCTAGGATAAATGATAAATAATTAAAATTTTGAAATTACTCATATCGAAAAGAATTGGCAAATCCTGATTTAAGAAAGAATGAGTGTGCAACAAATGCATGCACTTTAAATATAATTTTTATTGTTACTATACTTCAACTATTGTTTCTCAAAGTTTCGTCATTTTTTGTGGAAGGTATTTCTAACTGGATCAATACGTTTCAAGATGTTTGTCAGTGCAAAGCATTTCCATAATTTTCCCGTGAAACCCTCATAATTTACGATTCAATGATTCCTTTAATTGCTTATTCATTAGCCGCGTTCATTAATCTGAATAGAATACGATTTTATCACATGGAGTGTTAAGGGACATACTCCATGTGGAGCAGAAGATTCATGTAATGTTAATTAGAATATTCATGAATTACAAAAGCGCCGCAGGCAGACTTCTCACTCGCATTGAAACTTCACGAACTGTGTTAAATTGAAATTATACTCGACCGGGTCCCTTCTGTTTCGAGTAAACAGAAATACGAAAACGTTTGGAATCTTTAACATCGACTGGCCAATGCACGAGTTTCTCTGGGTCGAGCTATAGCTGGCTAGGGAATAAATTGACAACCTGCTGTTCACTGTCTGAGGACGTTAAAAATTATTATACTGACAAAATTATTTTTAAAAACAAGAAAAAAATATACAATAATATTAAACATTACACAAGTAATAACGTTTGTTGTAGCTATAAATACTTACATATATTCTGAGGGCTGGATTTTTAATAAAATATAAAATCTATCATCTATTGGCAGAAAATTTTATCAATTAAATTGTAAGGTTTCTCTGATTAAAACGAGACCAGACACGATATATTTTGGAACATATTATTTAACAATAGAACTACTGAATATTTAATATGATTGATACATGATCTCTATAAAAATTGTAACAATAAATTATTTTCAGTTTCTTCAGATACTCATTATAGTCGTTTTAACTGGTACGTTAGTTAATGAATTACAATAATTTATTTTCTTCTAGTAAATTGTGACTTAAAGTATGTCATGTTTGGTTTTGTTTTAATCAGAGGAATCTCACAAATGCGTTAGTAAAAGTTTCATTTAAACACAAACCCTTATAAGAAAGTTTTATCATTGCGTTAATATTGTCTCACCGATATACCACCGCTGAACAACGTATTGTGTTACAACTGCTCGGCCGTCGAGCTTCGCGGCTTGTCGAGAGGACTCGCTCCTCAGTGGCGAAGATGACTGCCGAACATTAATCCCGCAGATCGTGCCTGGTACCAACCACAAGAATACTGTATATCGGTTTCGGTTCCGGTTCTTCATTGAAATATTTATGAAAAATAACAGTTATAGAACAATTTCAGAACTGATATAACATCGAAAACGAACCGAAACCGATATAGCTCAGAACCGATATACCGAATAACAATTATGACCTATTTCGGTTCTTCATGACTGCTTCAGTCGGAACAGATATATAACAGTTTCAAACAGGAACCATTTCAATTCTTAGTTTTACCAAAACTCTCGGTTTTTGAAACAATTATGAAGAATCAAAATGTAGAATCGTGATGAAGAATCGAAAAATAATACTAGAACCGTTTCAGAACCGATATAATATCGAAGGAGAGCCAAAACTGATATACCGAATAACAATCATGACCTATTTCGGTTCTTCATAACCGTTTTAGTCAGAACCGATATATGAGCTACTCATTAGCCAACTCCGTTAACTCCATAAACCAAAAATCAGAAAAAAATTATGTAGTAATGCACATTGATTTTCCAAATTTCTTTTCAAGCGGAAAATCAAGTAAATATTATAGAATGTATTTCGTTCTATTATTACAGATGTAGTTTAAATCTAACAAATATGTAAAATGTATAAACTACTAAGTTCAAGAAGTAATATTTATTACTAGTGCAATTTGTGCATGACCAAAAGAACGTTTACTATTTCGTGGCACCAAACCAAATAATAAGGCGATTTATTTTAAATATAAAAGATTCAGAGTCGATCAATCGTATCGACAATAAAATCTGAAGAAATCCAAAAAGTGGAGTTAACCGATTTGGCCAATGAGCGGTTCGTATAACAGTTTCAAACAGTTCTTTTCGAAACCTTTTCAATCCCTGGCTGCAACGGGCGGTACTCGTCCCAGCTTCTTCGCGGTCTCATTTGCAACCCTTTGCAGTTCTGAATTTCTTCCCCATCCCCGTGGAGGAGGAGTGCCTATCGCAGGACAAACGACGCCGAGGAGTATGCATGAACACGTATGAGTGCCGTATTCAACGAGGCAAGTCTCATGGACCGTGCGCGCTCGGTTTCGGCGTGTGTTGCATATGTAAGTACCCACGGAATACTTATTCTCAATTCATTCGATGTGTGAACGTTTCATAGATTCCGCGCCGGGGATTTCCCGTCGGGAAATGAACGATCGGTGCGTGCACGTGGTTTCTCAAAATTCCCGAAGATTCCCGTACGCCATTGATCGCCGGTTTTTCTCGCGTATTGAATAGTGCCCCGGATCATTTTACGGCGAACGAAACGGGAAGAAACGTGTACAGAAGATTTATGAGCAGGTATAAAACGATTTAATAAACGCGAACGCGTGATTAACACGTGCGCGGCTGCTGACGCTGTGTTGTGTCTGCTTGATAAGCTGTAGGCAGATGCTCTTGACGTAGTGTTATGTATCATTTCACGATCAGCGGTTAAATGCCAATGACATGCTATTACGGTTTTGTATGTTTTCGCTTTAAATTGATATTCTCTAGGTTTAACTTCTTGCTCTATGGTTCATTTGTTAACTATGATTAATACAACTACTTTATCATTAATAATTTATTAAGGAAAGGAAGAGTTTTGATGCTTGTTCTGTGTTTATGTTTACTACAAAGGTTAACGATTGATAAAAGAAAAGTAATATTTCATTTTTATTTAAGAAAAATAAATAACACTTAGATTTCTACAATTCAGTTTAAAATCTTTATTACGAGTCTGATACGATATTGTGGGTCAAGGGGTTAATAGATTCACGTGATGTTTCTATATGTTTAATCATAGATTGTAATTATAACAATATTTGCGAAAATGATGTCAGAGTGCATTCTTTTGTTTCGTGTCTATGTTTCTGATTTCAGTTGTTAGATTTGGGTGAATGTTAGTAAATAATTTGAGAAATAATTTACTTATTAATGTTGATTTATTATTGTTCTTTATTTATGATGTATTATTATTTATTTTAATATATAATATATTAATTCTGTCTGGATTTGCAATAGAAAATCATTTTATAAATTCAAATGATATGCAGTTATACATATGATAGTTGTAATATTTGATTTTATAACGTTTATTGTACAGTAAAATTTTATTTACGTATAGATTTAAATTTACTGAATATAGATTTAAAATTTGGAATTGTAAATAATGTCTTTTTACGTGACATTTAATTTTCATGCCTTTCTTTGATAGTTGGAAATGATTTTTTATATTAGTAATGGAAAAGACTTCTTTGACAGCTAATAAACATGGAATTAAGTATGATATAAGAATTTAGCAATTATACAACTTTTAAAAGAATTGTTTCATTCAGCCATATTTAGGTCTTTGTTAAAGACAATGACGTTTAAAGTATTAAAGAAATATTGCTTATAATTATATTGTAAACATACAGTGAAGTTATATTATTATAAAATGATTATTAATATTTGAAAATCGCTTTTATTATAATTACTGGCTTACCTAATATTTATTGCATTCGTGTTGACTCGCTTGAACAAGTATTTTGCTTGATATTTTGCAAAGGTTATAAATATCGCACAGTGATAATGCATTGTGCTGCGTTAACTGATAAAGCGTTTACGTCATTCAATAATTATGTAACAAAAATTCCTTTTTGTACAGAAATCGAACGAAAATCTGCATTGTTCGTCGCAGCTACTTCAATGTAGGTACATCATGTATCGGCAATCGCAAATTGCAAAGCTTTCTGTATGCAGGCACGTGCACGTTGCATTCTCATTTCGCGCGAACATTTTGCGGATATCGTGTTTGAAACTTCGCTACGTGATGTACACTACCATTAATATCGGTAGAGCGAACTCGCATAAAGATTTTACACATGCCCGATATAAACTTTTATCATGCTACATGCATCTGAATGAAAATAAAGGTGTTCGAAATACAATAGAATAAATTAATCAATTGCTAATTTAGTTATGATTTTCTGGAAATTGACAAATATTTAAGAGAAACTGTATACTGTTAGTTCTTAATATTTGTACTTTTATTTTTAGTGAGAGAAACTTATTGTAACTTTACTAAGAGAATGTGTGAATTAGATTGTAGATTTTTGTGGATTTATGAAAAATATGGAAATGTACAGAGCCCACACGATACGAAAAGATATATAAAATATCTAAAGTGTAATTTGTAATATGCATTAGAAAAAAAATTGCCATTGTAATCATATTTTTCGAATTATTTTCTTAAACGTTTGAATTTGCATGAGAATCATGTAGTTTGATGATAACAGCTAGTTTAAGAATGTTTATACCATTTATTTAGTTTACAATAATTTTTTCTCTTTGAAACTTTGGAAAATGATTTTTGGTTGGTACATTTTTATTTATTAATTTAATGATTACATGTCAATTATTTTTAACTATTTTATTTAAGTGTCATGCCAGCTGCATATCTTGTTATGTTACGCATTCACTGCTATGATGATGTATTGAGAAAATTAAATTTCATTAGGATTTGCAGGAGATAAGCAGGTCGAAAGAGCGATCCTTTGATGGTAACTTTTCACTTTCTGCTGTGCTGAATAAATTACTTTGATTTCGTGGAATATTTATGGATGTCGATTCGGTAGTCGACGTATTAATATTCATTCTGCGTAACTGGTCAATAAATTATAGAATTTCTATTAAGTGTATCTGCTTCTGTATCTATTTCCGATCAGATACTGCTGCCATTAACGATAGAGAGTAACATTTATAGTGTGCATAATATCACGAATGTTTATACAATTTTCTACAATTTATTTCATAAAATAGAAACAAAAAGGCAGAAGTTATATTAACAAAAATAATTTTAATTCAGTCTTCAGTAACACTGTAAAATCCTTTAGACATAAAACCAATCTATAATAATATTCAATTACAACTGCTTCCAGCAATTCACAATCGTTAATCAAAATACTAATTAAAGTATCTTTACAATATTTTAGAAAACAAACTTGCATTTAAACAGTTACAAAATCGTAAATTCATATCTCCCTTTCTTATCGAGTTAAACAAAATCCTGATAAAGAAGCTAGAAAAAAATTCTCCCAAACACAATATTTCACAATTCCGTGCCAACCAACTCAACCATACCTTAAATGCCGCACGATTTTGCCGAGAAAAATATACAAAATGTAAATAATGGAATATCAAATTATGTAATTGAATTGCGTTATTATTATTGCAAGTTTATCTTGTTGAATGTCATTACATTAGGTAATGTTACTTGTAATATAGAAAAGTTTTCGGATAATTATCGTTTAATCGAATGAATTATGGTAATTCGATTTGATTGAGGTCACCGGTGACCCCCACGATATCCAACGTGTGAAAAAACTCCACATCAACACCATTTGTCAACTGAAATATTTCCTTAATTGACTACGCCGAAAGAACGTCGTGCAATGAGGAAATCAATTTTTTCACCGTCTGAGATCAGTTAAATCATTTGAGATCTCTATTCGAACACCTGTCTGGAATTACCGGCTTCCTTAATTAGTTAAACGCATTAAAGGAGGACGATAGCGACTTATCGGTGTCGGCCCCTTCGGATTGTCCGACGTCATTCGATTTTACCATTTGGTCGACAGATCGGTTAGACGCGCGTCGATTTTGGTTAACGGTATTGCGATAAACATGCACTGAAAAGAACGATTCGATGGAACGCGTTCTCCTTGAACGCGGAAAAGAGTGTGGGGAACAGGAGGAATGAGATGAACGCTTGATACAGACTGACGCGCCGAGGGAGAATGTGCGGCACAAGTTATACAGTTACTTAATTTCTCGGCATCTCGCTTGTCCCAGATGTAAGATCGTCTTCACGTTTCGTCGACCTTTTTGCCAATGCCTTTTTCCGAGATCGCGTTCCAAGGCCACGAGTACGATCGTTAGATCTAGACTTCCGGTTGGCCAAGCTTCAGCGTACTGCTAGGAGATCGGTAGGTTATGGCTAGGCTCAGGAATGCGAGGCTGATTGATCGGTTCACATCTTTTTCCACTCAATTTTTTGGATGTTTGTGTATTATACGGGTTCTCCTTGTTTTTGACACTATTCTTACCGAAGCTGTTGAGAGACACTTTCTGAAATTTTAACTTAAAATTATTTTCTCGGTTTAATCATTTTTCCTCAATTGAATTTTGGACATTTGCTATAATTAACCCCTTGCTTTATGATAACATTTCAGATTCTTGATGAAAATTATAAATTGAATTCGACAAGTCTAAATGTCATTTGTTTATTTTTAATATAAATTAAATATTACCTGTCTATTATCAATTTGGAAAATTTGTAGTAAACGTAGACACAAAATAAGTATGAAATTCTTTTCTTTTTTTAGTAAATTATTAACGACTTTATCCAGTGCAGTTGAGAAACAAATCATAAGGCAAAGAGTTGAGTTTATAATCGTTACTGGAAAAGTCGGAAAGTCAATTCAGAATATACGACTAAACTCAGGAAATAAGTGTCAGTTAAAGTTTCGAAACGTGTCTTTTCACACCGTCGGTAGAAATAGTACTAAGAAATAAAATATTAATAATAATAGTAATAACGATGACAATAATAATGTTCGATCGTTGATCAGTTCATAGTAAAAGTACCAGTTGTATTTGATAATAATGATAATAAAAGTATTAGTTGAAAAGAAGGAAACGTTAGAGTGTCAATTAGAAGAATATAGTCAAACGATAAGGGGACAACATTGTACCAGAAATTTTAAGAAGCGTAGAGTTGAAGACAAAATGGATAATAGCTTTTTCATTAATTATAATTGAACTCGTTCACTGACTTAGTTAAAAACTTTGATAAAAACAAGAAAAATATTTGATGAATTACAAATAACCTCAGTTCAAGACTTATTAAATAACAAAAGAAAAAAATGAACAAAATAAAAGGCAATGCGTTGCTAAGTGAACAATGGGAGATCCCCTATTCAGTTGACTGAGTGTTAAGAAAAGCAACGAAACAAGAAGATAATGCAAAAAGTGAATAAACGAAATTATACAACAATTTTAGACGAACAGTTTATACAGTTAATAAAGTTTAGAATTGTTTTGTATAAGCATCCTTTTACGCAATGAATTTTAAAATCCTCGAACCCTCGGTGGGGTTCGAGAGCATGAATCACTAATTTAGAGGATTGTCCCAAATTGTGTAACTTCTGATCCCACGATTTCGTTTCGTCGCGTATACCACGCAGGACGTTTCGCAAAGATCCCTTGTTCAAGGATATTGGACCATAAATTAATGTCGCCTTTCCGGTACGCGTAGGCCTACGATGCGTCAATTGCCATTGAGAAGGGTACGGTCAATCTATTTTCCTTTCGAAAACAGAGCCGTGATACATCCGGCCATACCTAATTTCGCAAAGAAAAGCCGAACACGTCGATAAATATCTCAAGGGCGGTAGTGTTCCTAACTGCAGGGGAAATCAGTACATGCGTCTAGACAATTCAAAAGGAGCAATTAACGTTAGAACAATGTTCAACCACAGCGAGCATCCAAACTTTAGTGATTAGAAGAGCGTTCCCTGAATTACTCCTAAAGTCGACGAGTGTGTTCAAGAATATTACAGGTGGTTTAATCTGAAAGTAAATTTGATATTGTATTATAAATATAATATTTATCCAACGAACGCACATCTTATAACTACAGTAACTTATACCTACATATATGTACTTAACACGTTCACTATCAGCGCTTACTTCGGTGACGGTCTCCTTAATTATAATATTTTCTTCAATCTAATAAATCTAAACGAAATATTATGAAAATAAAACTGAAAGGAGTCATTCAGTTCCTAAATATAATGTCGTAGTTTATAATTTCTAATAACAATATCTGTATGATTAATTTCATTTTCATTCTGTAAAATATAGGATTACGGCCGTCACAAATATGTGACCCTGGTAGCGAACGTGTTAAGGAATGTGCGTGCCAGAAAAAGATATGATTTTTCGTGAATGTTCTATTTGAAGAAAATTATATCCGATTTAAAATTTTTCGATTTGTGAGTTTGAAAAATTACCCTTGAAGATTCCAACATTAATGAAGCAATATAATTTAAATAATGGATATTTATATTTAAGCTTATAAGATTGCTTCTATTTAAACGAATTTTAGTAGTAAATACCATATTTACAGGTTTTATCGTGCTGTTTTTTTCTATATTAAATTTTAAACGAATTTAATCCTAGAAATATTAATCCAAATTTCTTTCCAACTCTTTTTTCCGACAACGAACAATTTTATTTATCATTTTAAGTAAGATAAATAACATGCGGTTTAATACCTTTAAAAAGGGAGCTTCCCCGCGGTTTATAAGGATTAATAGGGGTGCCGCTTTATTGACAAGTAAGGCAAGCATCTTTTCGTCGTTTATCGCTTCATTTCATAGTTACTTCATTTAGAATTATCTTATCCCTGTTATAAGTTAAAAATTAAGTTTAAATACTAGTTTCAATTGTCAGAAATTCAAATATTCAATACAACCTTTCGTAACCATTAAAATTTGTTGTTAATTACTAATTCATCAGAAAAAAGAAGTGAACTCTTTAATCAGTTAAACTCACTTTCAACGTCAATGGGTCACCAAATAAATTCCTTTAAAATTCACGAGCTTATAAATCAATGATCGTGTGCTTAGCATTAAGATAGTATTTTTAGACGTAACACTATCTTTAGCTAAGAACTATTCAAAATAAAACTAGAGAAATCGTTCGTCGACTATTGATGGTTATAACGGTAAGGCCTAGACGATTTCCAGCAAGGGGAACGCATAAAATTGTCAGCCTTGAATTCGTTATGTCATTTACTATCGATTCCGTCGAAGAAATATTGGCCTGTGCTGCATTTTCTTCCCTTAATTACCAGTAACCGAACGTTTTTATGAATGAATCGGAGAGAAAGTATTGAATTTGGGAAGAAGGTGGGTCAGGTCTCGTCATTTTATTGCTGGTTTATTACCGGTTCGTCCGGTAACACATTAACCATCGTGGTGTTTTATATCTGACCACTTTATACGTAATTATGCGCGTAGAATACACTGCGTTGAAATGGGAACGTGATTACAACCAGTTTCCGAATACCTCGGTCTTCATTTTTAAGTGCACTTTTCTTGTTTCATGGGGACAGTACCTCACAGGAACTTTGGTACGTTAAAATTGTACTATTAATAATTTATTGAAGAAAACAGAAAAATCCTAGGTATTTTCTACACTTTCGTTTGCTTTAAAATATAATTATTGATAATAAAAGAAGAATATTTAATTTGATTTTTTTATCTTTTTTATAAGATAAGGGGTTGATTTTCTTCAGTGATGAAGTGGTGAATTTTTGTGAGATTTGTTTCCTTTCAGATTCTTCGATAGAATATTTATAAATGTTTTATCTTTAATCCCTTGGTCTTGTAATATTGTGTCAGTCCTGTGACAAAGATTCTGAATGGAAATTAGTAAATGTAAGTGCCATTATATTCCTTACATTTAAAATTATATCTTTGTGAATTATTGATAATAATAACATTAATGATAAAATAAATATTAATAATAAAAAGCTATTAATAATAAAATTTTCTGATGTGCGCAGTTGTGAAGAAAATCATAAGAAAAATGCTTGATCCCCTTGTTTATTTACAATGTGATATAAATTACAATAACTGATAAAATTATGAAATAGTGGACATGCATGTAGTAGGTACTATTAATATTATTGTATAAAGTATTAAATTATTACTTGAAAAATAGCCATTATCGATTAGCTCAGTTGGTCACATTAGTACAGGAAAAAATTATCCTCCATTAATCTGTTAACTGTGGAATTTATTTTAAAATATCTCTTGTTTCGCGCACAATAAAATCAAAAAATGAAGTGTGTACTCGTCAAACACAGTCAACTGGTTAAAAGTACACAAAATACCATCTTCGAAACACTACTTCGATAACAATGATAGATCATAATAAACTCTACCGTCAAACGTTTCACTCGTTTTACATTTCATTTAACAAGTGAATTATTCCTAATTGCTTACTATTAGGTGTACTTTTTTCCGTTTTCCTCTTTCTTTGAAGAAATGAATAAGTAAATCCTCGTAACTTCGAACTGAGATTAATTGTTATAGATCACCGGCCATAGTCGTTCATACATTACTGCTTCACAGGGAAGAGGTTGAAGCAAGCGAGAAAGAAATGAGATAAAAGGAACCACCTAATGAGAAGGTTTGGTCTTAAAGACCTAACGAGTTATTGCTTCCCGCAGAGACACCGTTCTATAAATTTTTAAAGTTGCCTACTGGCTTGTTTTCCGAACGAAAGGGAGAGAAAAATGTCCGTGTGGAACTGCTAACCATTTCCTCGGGGTCGGAGCCGGCTGAATAGAGTCCCTGTGACTCTTAAGCGACCTTTGAATGGCTGAATGTGAACTCATTATCGGAGCTCGAGGCTGCTTACGAAAGAGCGTCACATTGCGATTAATAAATCCGCGGGAAAATAGTTAATTACGTTGGATGTTTTACGCCTTCCCACGTTACAGGTTCTTTACCGAATAAGGAGTTTAATAACAATGATTTAATGAAAACGGGACCTATTAAATTATAATTCTTTTGTCCGCAAATTCCGCATAATACTCGAGTCTCCTGCAGCTCATACTCCTTTGTCAATTTGTTAGCAGACTGCGGGTATTACGCATTCATAGCATAATTAATACCTCGTTATACGCATTACCACTATTTAGAAGGTGTTCTATTAAAGTTTTCTCGTGCAGAGTTTTGTGTTTCAAAAATCCTATGTTTACTACAGTTTTTAAAATGCATAAGTGAATACAAGTTCAATTTTATTATAAAAGAAATGTTTTCGTGCGGAAATCTTAATCTGAAAGTGTTAACTTCTTATCTTATAATATTCTGTTAGGCTCGTGACGAAAATTTTCAATTGAATTCACTCTGGAGTGAACGTAAATATATAAAAAGCATCAAATTCTTTCTTTTTTAATGAATTATGAATCGTAATTAGTTCTATCAAGAATAGTTGTGGAAGAAACCATTGGACAAGAGATTAAAAAATGTAACAAATAGGATATGTATATACTTATTATAGGGATCATCTTTGCTTTCTAACTAAAGGTCTCATTAGTCAGTCATTTGGGTTAGGTCTTGGTCACTATTTATTTAATATTGTAACATTATTAACCCTTTGCAGTCGAGTGTCGCCATAACGGAGACCTCGAACTTTGATATTCAAATTCGAAAGCCACAAATGAATAATTTAATTATTCAAATAATGGCAATTTCATACGTAGTTTCCGTTTTTTTAGCATTTAAGACTACGACTCATAACTCACCTTTTTCATGAAGAAGGTTTTCAAAAATTTTAAAAATTCGAAAATGTTAATATTTCATTATTATTACCATTATCATTAACACTTTATTTAAAAAAGAGGTCATCCGTATAACACGCAAGTGCCCCAAACAATTACAACAATTTCTGGGTACATCCATTCGGATTATCAGTAGCAATAACCTTATCGCAGAGCACATTAGTTCTCTCGCGTCATTTCGTCACAAACTTAGCAATGACAGCATTAACCCGTTTCCCTTTAATAACAGCTTTTAAGGGCGAAGGTACTCTATAAATCTGCACAGTTTTAAAAGTATCGGAATTTACGGTTTAACGAAGTTCCTTTCCAAGAAGATTCCTCGCAAAACTAACACAAAAGTTTTGCCCGCCGGACGATTCCCTAACGGAGCGACTAGAAAATTCAAGCAACTCTTGTTTGTCACGATCTGTTGCCATTATTCATGCGAGAAGTCGTCGGGCAACACACGTGGCGTGTAGGCAGGTACATAAGTACTTACGTATATGGCACGTAATATTCAATCTCCGAGCGTAATCATTGATCTTCGCATATTTTTGGCGGTGGACTGGTTTCTTGGTATCAATCTTTGTCCCATTTTACGAGTAAACACGGTGTGTAAGTGCTATCGGGTTGCGTATCATAATTCATCGTGTACCGTTGTCACGGTTTCCCTGTTGTAGGAGTACGGTGACTTCTTTTCCCGTTATCGCGACCACGGCTACGTGAAAATATCGGTGTGTCCGCTGCGTGAGTATACAAGCGACGTAAAGCGGATGCGAAAAGTGAATACGATACATCGTCGATTCTCAAATGGATCGTAAATACGAAACGATGCTTGGCTAGCGAGGAAATCTTTCTAACCAGCACACGCCGAATTCGATGAAATTTTTATGAGACATAGTTCTCAAGAAAATATTTCACACGTATTTTTTCTTATTGGCCAATATCCACTTTAAAAGATTGGAAACACACTTGAAATTATATTTTTTACAATATCTCTGAAACTAGGGGATGTAAGACGAACATTGTTCCTTTAAATTGTTCATCACGAAACGAACAATTTCGATTTCTGTTATGCACCCCGTAGTTTCAGAGATATTATAGAAAATAAACTTTCATGCCTCAACTTTGTAGGCTGTTCTCACCCTTTCAAAGTGGATGTTGGCTGACAAGAAAAATACGTGTTAAATATTTTCTTGAGAACAACAGTCTCTGATTAGAAAGTCAGGACCATCATTGATGTCATCTTTGAGAAGATTAAGAATGCTCGCTAGTCGCCAGTTGATTTGACAGTAAAATTGTAAAGTTTAATATTTATCTTAAACAACAATGTGTGAAATATGGAAATAAAAAAGTTTTGCTCTTTCATTTATGCGTGATTTTTCGTTAAGTTAGTTTTAGAAAATATCGTCTGTATCTCATTAGAAATTGTAGAGCATTTAAATTAAATTAATTATATTTAATTAATTTTAATAAATTATTATTAAATTATCTTTTGGATCTTCAATACTATGATTATCGCGAAAAATGTGATGTAAAACTTATGGTGGCCCTAATCTTTTGATCAAGGACTGTATGTCCCACATAAATTTCATCGGAATCCGCGTGTGCTGGTTGAAAAAGTTTCCCCCTTGCGCTACGATTTATTTCTCAACTATGATCGATACAAGTTTTTTGACATTAATAATTTATTAAGAAAGAGAATGAAATGCTAAGCATATTCTACGTCAATCTTTAGTTAAAAGTATAATAATTTATAACAGAAGAATAATGTTTAATTTGAATCCGAAAGAGTCGAGTAATATTCATGCTTGTTAAATTTTGTTTAAAATATTCACCACGAGTCTGACATGTTATAAAACAAGGGATTAATAATGGCACCATGCTGCTACAATTTCTTTATGACGCTACTGACGAGGAATAAAGATACTAATAAAGATTAGATATATCTGCTTAATTAATTTTATTAAATTTATATTTTCAAGGAAGTTTGTTATCATGTAACAACGTTTGGCCGAAAAATAATGTTGTTTGTATGAGATAAAGCTGTATTTATTAATATGAAAGACATTGAAACTTGATATTTTTAGTATTTGATTTTTTATGGATTTATGACACACTTAAAATAAGAACTTGTGATCTGTTAACGCAATGAAGGGGTTAAGACACATACGACAAGTTAACAGTGTTTGTATTGAAAATGCAAAAGGACGTCATTTAAAATTTTAATTAAAAATAATTTTCTAAGAATAATTGTTTTTCTTTAACTGACTTTTTGACTTTTTCTATAATTATAACCTTTATCATTCGCGATAATGTTTTTTTAGGTTACTATAAATAAATTTATTAGACTATATTAAGTAATGTAATAGATTTTATTAAATTATTTCTTGATAAAATAGTGTAAAGAAAAATCTATAAAATTACTAAATTAAAAAGGAAGATATAAGTATCTAGAATAATGTTTCAATCGTAAAGAAATTATGTATTCGACGTTGCAGTATAAATTAGTAAAATTATGTGTAACAATTTAATCTTATCTGTACAGAATGGAATACTCAAATGGGAATACATGCCTACAATAATTTTATAATTTTATAGAAAGGAGTTATATCTGACAATAATGTATTATAAACATTTACATGGCACTAAATATTACCGACAAGGAAATAATACACAGCAATGAAAAAGTATGCTATTTTATTTATAACAAGTGATAAATTAACAGAGCAAACATAAATGAAATTATATGGCTCCGATATTATATTTCCCATACATTAGAGCAAACATTTTGAAAGACATTACTATCTGTCATATCTCGCAGTTATTTTCGTGCGTTGCCGCTTAATTAAATTTTCTGATACATTTACTGAGGAAGCATACCATCATTCTTGTGCCGCTCCCCGAAATATTTCTTTATTAATCTTTGCGAGCACTGAACGACATATTGGACAGACTATTTCGATGAACATCAATTTTCTTTAGTTATGTTTGCACATAATTGATGTACACCTATTTTACGTAGTTCCTAATAGTCATCTAGAATAATAATTGTGTGCCGACAATCACATATACAAGTACAAAATTACTCTAAACACTAAAATTACGGTACTCAAGATGACAGGTTTCAGTATTCTTATTTAGTATTATTCATACCATAACTGTATTAAATATCCGAAATGATATAAAAAATAAATAGCTTCATTTGAATATTATAATGAACATACAAAAGAACAAAATAAATATATTGTTACAATTTTTACAAGGATTACATATTAATCATATTAAACCTTTGATAGCTCCAGTGTTAATACGTATCTATCTAGACGATGAAAATTCGTCATTTCACAATTACCAGCGATCAACCGACGAAAATTCGTGATTCGAAAAAAATACACGGAACACAGGTGATTACTTAAAAGTTATGACGTTCCCCGTAAAAAAACACCAGCTGGATACGCGCGAAAATAAATTACGCATTCTGCGAGCCATTCGAAATGCATTAGAATGTTTATTTGAAACAACACGAAAAGAAGAATAGTAGACATCGGATTGTTGTGCAACAATTCATGGGAACAACAAACAGAAAGCAATTCATTCATTCTATTAAAAGTCCGAGCAGGTTTCGAATAAAGAAATCTCGTTAAACCGTCTGTTTGTCGTCGATATCCCGTGATTTGACGGGAATTAACCGAAAAGAATGGAAAACAGAAAAAGAGGAACCAGCCAAAAACCGTTTCGCCGGCGAGCGACGCGGTCGATCGGTCGGTTAAAACATTTTCCCCTCCGTTTAGAGACGCGAAAGTTCTTAAATTCCCCTCCGTGTAATCGACTCGCGAAACTTCGCCGTCACGGAACGGACTCGGTGCCGGCACAGTGAGCCGGAGGGAAAAAAAGCCTAGAATCTTTATCGATGCGCCGCATCGTAACGCGGTCTGACCACATGAACGCACTCGAATTCGTTGTTTCCCGGCCATGGAACAGGCTGAAACTGGATCAATAATTTCGAGCTGGTGTTCTCCGTAGAACAAATATTTTCTGTCGTGCATGGAAACGGTTTCGGCCCCGGTACTGCCCAGGGTTCACGTTTTTTCCTGTCGTTGTCCCATTCCACCCCTTTATCCTCCTCTCTACAGTGTCCTCGCGATTAGTACCTGAAAATCGGGACAAGTCTAGATAAGATCCGAGCCGAGCGCTCTGTTTGTCCCCTGTGGAAAAGGACGACGCGAATGGAACAGCAAGAGATCGGATCGAACAGAATAAACAGATGAATGAGAGGATATTAACGCAATGTTAAACTTTTTCATTTATCAGTGTTATTAACTGAAACTCTTATCAATTGAATTGTGAGGGTTTTTTGATTGAAACGAGACCAAACACGATATATCTTGGAACATGTTTACTTATTTAACAATAGAACTACCGAGTATTTAATATGATCGGTGCGTGACCTCTATAAAAATTGTGACGATAAATTATTCTCAGTTTCTTCAGACACTTAGTATAGTATTCAAATAAAACTATTTATTTTCAAAATTAATTGCCAAACAAGAAAACCGAGACCAGTCTTTTTAACTGGTACATTAGTTCCAGTTAATAAATTACAATAATTCATATTCTTCTAGTAATTTTTGACTTAAAGTACGTCATGTTTGGTCTCGTTTCAACGAGGAGAATCCCACAAACGCGTTAATAAAAGCCTCATTTACGAAGAGACCTTTATAAAAAAAGCTTTATCATTGCATTAATAGTCTCACCGATATAACACCGCTGAACAACGTATCGTATTACAACTGCTCGGCCGTCGAGCTTCGTGGCTTGATGAGGGGACTCGCCCCTCAGTGGCGGGGATGATTATCGGGCACTAGGCCTGCAGATCGGACCGGCTACTAATCGCGAGAATACTGTATTCGTGTCGTTCAATTTCTCTTCTTTTTTTTTCTTTTTGGTTTGTTTCTTTTGTCGCAAGTCACGGCAAGTTGCGCGGAGGAGGTGCAAAATAATCTGACCTACGTGATCAGCCCTGGTTTCCCCAACCTCATTGACTGGCCCATGAACTGTTCAGTGGTCGTACGGAAGATCGATAGGCAGGTCAGCCAGCTAAGGATCGATTTCGTCCACTTCAACATAGTAAGCCACGCAGCTCTATCATTCTTTGCTCCACTAACGGCATATTAACCCCCCGGAATACTACGCATTCGTGATTTCAGCGACACGCTTTTCCACCCCCCCTAGCCACCCCCGCACCGGTCACCACTCAACGGAAACGTCGGAGAGCGATACGCGTACTCCACGCGGAAGTGTGTTGATTTTTAATTGTCGTGTTCGAGGGTTCGCCAACCGAAAATGCCGCTTCCGCTTGTACTAACGGTGTCCCTCAGTTCATATTATATGACCCTCGAGAAGGGGAACTTGCATGTTGTAAAATTCAGGCGTGTCGACGCATGAAATTACGTCGTTGTAAATTAACCGAATCACTCGGGGGTGGGGGTGAATGTTTATAGGGCGCTCTTTGAGAAAATGTTCGTCGTGTTCGCCGATTCCCTGACGCATAATTTTTAACCCCTTGCCATACGGTTTCCTTCGCGATTAATTGCTTCAGACTTGAGTTTTATGTAGAATTATGTTCATTTATGTAACAACATGGACCGCCCTGCAGTCCATCATTAGCAGCGACATCATTTCGAATAAAATAATGGTGGTATACTAATTTTCTGATAGGAATAGGATCAATACGCAATTTTGATGCCGAATTAATATTGATATTTTAATATTTTGGTATTGAATTATTACTGATATTTTAATATTTTGACATTTTCAGATATTGAAGTAGTAGAACAGTGAACATTATAATGTGCGTTGGATCTGAAGGGGTTAGGCTCGACCAACTAATTTTATTTTCAATGATTTGCAAGAAACGCGAAGAAATGTTTCATTTATTACAAGCACACGTTAACTTCAAAGGTGAAATATTGGAAACAGCAAAATAGTGTTTCGCTTAAATGTATGTGTAATAAGAAAAATTGATTTTTGTTCGATTAATCTAGAAATCTGCAGCACAAAGTTCACTCGTTACTATAAAGCAAAGGGTTAGGTATGTGCTGCGCGAGTAATTTTGGATTTGGATAATTTTGAATTTGTAGATTACGATTTGTAAATTACTTCCTCATCGGTTTCGATGATCTTTGAATATTTTGTGGAAGTCCATGTTTTCGAGAGTTTTTTCTTTCGTAGACGATCACTGGATTCGAAGTAGGAGATTTTTGGAAATTATGGAGTGAAACATTTAAAAATCATAATCTAAAGTTTATTGAAATCGGTGAGAGAGTAGTTAATCTATTGATTAACAATAATTTGAATTTTTATTTGTTAGTGAAATTAAAGAGATATCGATGGGAAATTATTAAAGGAATTGATTACATTGAAAATTGCACAAAATTTTGTGAACGCATTTTTGTAATTTTTGTGGATCGAAGTTGTTATTTTTAATGCGTATTTATAGTGTTGGTAGAAGAAATTTCTAATCTGCTTTTGAAATGCAATGTTATTTACTTACATAACAGAACTATGAAATTGAATTCATTGCTTGAAGGTTGCTATTACTTTTATTAGATATAAGCTAATATTTACTGTTTTTGAACATTTATTTGATTATGATCGAAAATAAGTAGTTGATGCTGAGATATCATTTTAAGTAATAAAATTATAACTCAAAAGTCAAGTTTTATAGCAACGTATTACCATTTTTAGGATTACGTATACTTAAGTTACAGCGACTATCCCAGAAACACAAAGTTATAGTCCGAGTTATTGCAATTTTATGTAGTGCAGTATAAATGTTAAAATAACCTACAAAGGGTTGACGACACCCTTGTCGTACGTATGTCAGTACAAGTGATAATAAAACCTTACTTTATTTTTGCTTTGATAGGATTTTTATTTAACTGTTACAGTTTCTAAATGTTTTATTTGCTATATTTTGGTTTTATACGTTACATTTATCGTACTTTTATATCATATGCAGAAAGTTTTAATGTTATCCTTATACAAAGAAATATTATGTAAACAAATATCAAACTCCATGAAAATTAGCCGATGTATTAATTATTATATTTGAATTAATGTACTTTATTATGTAATAGAGACTGTTTATTATCTGGTAGATTTTAAAGTTATCGAAGAAGTGGAGTTTCGACAATTATTGTACATAGCACAGTAAATAGTGATTAACCAAAGTAAATCAGGTTTTATAATTACGAATATTATCAAACAATGTACAATTTTATATTTTCCAAAATTTTAACAATTATTCTATACATGAAATACTTTTCCAATTAGACATAGGTACCATATTCTCATATCAATTAATATAATTAAATTATGAATTAAATAAAATATTGCCATTGATAATGTCACAATCGTAAGGTACTAATCAAGACACGCCAGAATTCATTTAATCGTTAGAGATTTTCTAATATGATTTTCCTAAAAGTCTGGAACACGTAACATTCCTTCCGTAGACACAATTTATTTTTCACAAGTAAATACCTACCTATATTTTCATCAAATTTTTTGATGAAATTTTGAAATTGTATTTATTATTTGAAGAACATAAACTAAAGTGACGTGCAGAATTTTCTCCAGATAACTGTTGATTGATTGATGAACCATTAAATTCACAGACTCATTAATGTTTCAAACAGTGGTCACTATTTACAAGTTCCTCCAGTCGTTCGAATGCTACATAGTTGTACACATATGTATCGGTCTACTGATAAAAATCGCCCGCATTTACTGTACGGCTTGTTCATTCAAGAGACTTATCGATCGTCGTAGGGTCAACCTAACGCTAGGACGGGCGTATGTGACGAAGATATCATGGAAATCAGAAATGGCAGGAGCGTATTTCAAATGTGCGGCTGGAACAGCGGCCAACATTGTAAGTATTGCAACACTTCTAACTTCGTTAACCATTTCGTACATCATAGAAGGCTGAAATATGAATCTGACGTAATATAACCAGGAATATACTTACTAATAATTCAAATTTTAACGATCAGTTGTTGCTAAAAAATTTAAGGGATATATTCTCTGTGATGTATAATTTTGGAGAAATATAGGTCAGGATAAACACCAAATTGTTTGTGTAAGTTATACGCTAAGATCGGGGTTCTATGATACGAGCAACATGTAATTTTAGATAAGAATATTTCTGAGGAATTGTATGTATTTTCATTCAAATTTCCAAGCTCATGTTTTGCAGTTTTCTGTTAGACATTATTCTATAGAATAAACATATTAACTTTCCTTCGAACTTTTTTTAATATTACATTGTACCCAGTAACTAAGTGTAGAATAATTTTGCTTGCAACGCGAGGAATTTGATGAGGACAGATACGCTAAGATTTGCTTGCAGCATGTTTTAATAGATTACATATTTATTGAAATATCTTATAATTTTCCTTCTACGACTTTTGCATTGAATAACGTAATGTTAATATTAACCGTACTAAGAACCGGTCAAATAACCGGGTTTACAATTCTGCCTTCTCTTTCGTTCATTACATTTTTGTTAAAATTTTTGTTTTGTTTCCACTGAAAAAAAGTTGTTACCTAACTCGTTCACCTTTATTTTGTAGTCTGATACTTGACTGATTACAGTAGGAAAAGTGCTGATATGGTTAATGTTAATGAATTTTTACATAATAATATGTATTTACTTAGAATCCTTAAAAAGCAGGAAATAAAATGTATGCTACGTGAACGGGTCTCACACAATATCTTTCATATCGTATCGGACTTTTTTATTATATTATAGAACCTGAATTTTATAGGAGCATATACGTCAGAAAGTATGAATTCACGAAAACTGCATCTCGCATGAAAGAATATAAGAAGGGTTTTAAGGATTTATTATATTCATGCGCTCTCGTCTTTCCAGTCCACGTTAGGACGAATTGTATTAATAACCGTAAAAAGGATATGAAGGATAATGGAAAAGTACCCGGGATCACATTAGCATATGTAATCGAGGAAGTGTATAATCTTCCTTGAATGCCTCTTTCCTCCATTAAATTTGAATTTTTTCCTGTTCTAGATTTTTATATATTACAAGTAAACATCTATTATAAAAATAGTGGGTTATATAGACGTCTTTATGTCGAATCATAAATTAGTCCTTTTTCTCGCTTTACACACTTTACATAGGCTGAAAACATTCTACTAATTAATCTGTCGTTTCTTTTCGAATATTTCTAATATTTTCATATATTATAAATAAGTTTGTTAAACCTATATTGTTCATTAATTCTTCAATGTGTGACAGAACTTACTTATTACTCAAAATCATTAGTGAAATAATATAATTTTGAAGATATTGCAAATAATATTGAGTATAATATAACTAGTCATTGTGCAGGATATGGTGTAAAATAAATTTATTTGAATGTAAAATAATAAAATTTTATCTATATAATGTGTCTTAAAGTTATATGCGATTTCAACTAATACCTGTAAACTACAACTAATAAACAACTCGACTATAGCTTCTCCCAATAACAACGCTCAGCCATGACTCTTGACTTTCAACACTTGACTACCCGACTCTTGATCACGACCCCAACTTTTTAACCTACGCTGCTCATTTCTCGCATATTAGAAAAATTCTCATTCTATGCATACTTTCGTTAACATTACCGAGTATGGTAATCTTCGTCGTTGTTGCCAAGCCATCCTTGACGTTATGGGAAAATGCATTCGTCACTGGGGCTGGTGCACACTATGGTCCTGGGCCTCTGCTAGCTAAGCCTATATACATACGTACCTAACCCTTTTCCACTGCATCGTACATCTGAAAACTACCTCAAAATTGCAGGATATTACATCATAATTATGCTAACAGTATATTTTGTTCTAAATATTTGTTGCGATCAAATATATTTAGGTGACAAAGTTATTCTTACATGTTATTGCTGAAATATAATAGAAATGATAAATTAATTAATTAGTTGTAGTAAATTTAAGAATTTATGAATATTATGCACGTGAAATTTGAAGATTACTAATATAATTAGTATTACTATGTACTAACTAGTATTACTAACTATAATAATAGTTAGTACTATTAAAGATTATTCTACAATTGTATATTACAAAATGGTAGGTTATAAAAATGAGATAAATGGTCGTATTATAAAAGTCTATTTAAAATTTTTCAGTTGAATAACATACCTAGTCCTCAATCTAAAGGTCTGGATGTTCAATTTTGGTTATGAATCTATAATTTCAAGGTTGTACACTAAAACTGCAATAAAACTTCTATTAGAAGAGACATTAACTCAAAATAATAGTCTACTTTCCATATACTACCAGAAATACATTACACAAGAACGTTCATCACATTTTATTCTATTTAACCAAAATTTGAAAATGTCCACCGACAATCCTACCAAAAACTTAACAACACCAGTATACTATACATCATTTTAATAGAAAGATTAAAAGAAGAACAGTACCTCGCGCAACTTCGAAAGCTGATTCCACTTTCCCGGCAGTTCCCGTCTCCCCAATTCCCCTCCATGCACATTAAACCGTCGCAATCTAAAATTATTAAACTAAATCCGCGCGATAAGTCTTCGGCGGGGAACTCCGTAACTCGCGATTAAAATCTCCGCAATAATGTTTCCCCGGCGAAAAGAAGTGCAGAACAATCAATCTCCCGCGGCCAGACCTTAACTAGAGACAGGGGGTAAAAAGCAGCAGGCAGGTACACGAGCAAAAGAAAGAATACAAAGTTCAGCGAGTATTGGAAGACGATACTTTCCAGAGAGTTCCCGAGGTCCGAGTTAGCCGTCAGAAAAATCTGACGTTTCCTGACCAATCGATCTTCCTAACGCACTGATCCGTCCCGATCGTCTTTGGTAAATGTCTAGATGAGTCACCTCCTTACCGATTTCAGTAACACCGAAATGCATTGTCACGGGCGTTATTCTGAGTAACTTTTTTCCATATATATACCACAAAAATATGTGGTAGATATTTGGATGAACACGCTCCACAATAATCAAAATAATCTTGAAACATGTTGTCAAGGCATCATTTTGAATAACCTTTTTCTATGTATACATTGATCGATCTCTTTTAGTTTTCAAGTTATACGCACAAATATGTATCGTATATGTTTTCCTTCGCTTACTAAAATTGTTTCATACAATATATAGCAATTAGTTTCATTTAGATAATAGAGGTAGGTTCGTACCTAAGGGGCGTTGCATCTCCGCCCTGTAAAAACTGGCTCCACTAATAGCTACCACTATTATCTAAATGAAACTGATGTGTACATACAGTAAGAAACAATATCAATAAATAAATGTGAAGGCGGAAGATTTGAGCTTAATGTGAAATTTTAATGCTTCGAAATGTTTGAACCGATAGTCAGCTAAGAAATTTCAATTGTTAGATACACGGAACAATGACCTTCACAATATATCTCAACGTCGACGTTGAAAAATAAAAGAGACCGCCTACTATATGTATAGGAAAAAGTTGTTCAGAACGGCGTTCTAGGCAACATAATTTAAGATCATTGAAATCGATGAGGAAGCGACTCATTTAGACATTTACCTCGTCTTTTTCCAGTGTACGTGGACGTCGACGCGGATGATGAGCCGTTGACGCTGGACATCAAACTGCCGAATAGGCTGCAGTCCCGCATGTGGGAGATACGGATCGTCCAGCTGGCGTTCGAACAGCGCGCGCCTACCGGTTGCCTCCAGTATTTTCAGGGCAACAACGGCACCCTGAAGACGCTCAACTATTTGTCGAACGGCAGATTCCTGGCCGACCAAGATTATCTGCTTTGCATCCGCCAAGAGAAGGGAATGTGCGGAATCTCCTACACGCCTTGCACCTCGGACTCATTTCGGATTGGTCCACCCAGGATGCAGATTATCGACTCGAACAACACGAACGCCAACGCGTCCAGCGTCGCTGAGAACACAGCGGGGAACACGGTCGCGCAAAATACGAGCGATAACGCGAGCTCCGTGAACGATGTCGACGCGGATATCGAAGGATCAGGAGCGGATCCCGCGAACCAGGAAGCTGCTGGCGCGTCAATGAACGCGACGAATCTGATGGAACAAGAAGCAGAGGCTGCCGCCACGTCCTATGGGCAAGAACGCTGCAGGAACAGAGTGCTCATCCCTTGTGACTTCGAGGAATTTATTACGGTAGTATTTGTGGTTTATTTGCGGGGGTGCTAGTAAATATTGGAGGGAAGTCGAAGTTTTTCTTCCTTTTACGCGGTAATAGGATTACCCGGAGTCCGACGGTTTGAAGTTCAGTCACTTCGGGGGAGACTGTTGATCTGTGTCAGCCGGGAAATAACATTCCCAGGTAAATTCTGAGGTAATCGATGGTCGATAAGTTGCGACTTTAAGGAACTTTGGGGAAATAGGGAGGGAGTGTCTTGATGAATAACATTGTTCGATATGGGTATTTTTTCATTCTAGTAACTAATAGCAGGTTTTTGGTCATTTTTGTGTACCGAGTGTGAATTTCGAAGTCATTTTATCTGTCGCTTCGATCTTTGGGAAAGTTAATTTTGAAGTGGAATTTTTCAGTTTTTAAATATGTGTATTCAATTTAAACGTTTATGAGAATTCTTTGGGGGAATTATTGTAAAATATATTTATTTATTAGGGAGATTTAAGTGGTATTTGAAGTAGATAGAAAATTCATCTTGCATCAATATTTTTATATTTTCTACTTTTGTTTGGAGATTTATAAATTAATTATGGAGAACTACAAGCTGAAATTGTGGAGGACATTATCTATTCTATTCTTCGTTTTAAATTCTGTAAGAATAACTCTTCCAAGTTTCAACGCCGACGGTAACACTAGTATTTACCTGGCTAAGAAGTTGGTGCGAAATAATTGTAAAATGTTTCGTAGCTGAATACAATTACTTCCATTCGGTGCATTAAAACTTAAATTATAAAAGTAATATTCGTGTGATGAAATATGGTGGTGGTCCAAATGTTGCTTTCCTTTCTTAACTTTGTCCATTTTTCATAACCACGAACAAAGCTCCAGAGGCAATATGCATAATGCGAGCCGGTGCAAGCTCTGCAATGCGAAAAATTATGATCTAGATGCCGAAAGATGAGACGAACCAGTTTTTTTATCTGCGCCTGGAAGGGTCTACGTTTTAATAATAGTCTTTCGGCTGTGTGCGCCTTATCTTCTATGAAGGAATACATTTGTAACCATATATGTGACGCATAAAAATACTCATCTGTATAATAAAGACATTTAACTAATAATAACTGTAATAAAGATTATAGGTGCCCATATATTTTTATAACACATTTAAGTGGATATCATCTATAACATCATACTAAATTATTTTACCTTCAATATAAATTCATTACATTTCGTTAAAAGTAGAAATAATTTTCAAGTAATATAATTTTTTGGTACCTATTAATCGTATTAATAATTAATTGTAAAATATTTGATTGGAACAAATGGCGTTGACAAAGTTGACGTGTCATTTTTATTGCATTTCAATTATGTATTGAATTTGTAAGCTTATATAATCTATGTTTATTAATTTCTTGATTGTATACTTATTATTAATACTTATACAATTATGAAAAATTAACTTAATCTCTGTATCTTATATATTATCGATCCGAAATTTGAGATCGTCTTATAATTTTTGTAAGTTATTGTTTTGAGGTTAAATTTTTAAACTTTATTTTGAATTGTTGCTCCAAGTGCATTTTTTATCTAAGCATACAGTCAGTGCATTTTTATGTATTTATCTAATTAAGTTATTATTAATCCTTAAAAACTACTGTTTAAGACTAACGATAAGATAATACATGATAGTGTCCTTACTGCTTTATAGTATAATAAATTGGTATAAACTTTAAATATTCCATAGAAAAGTAAGAAGAAAAATATTTCTTTACAATTATGTTACAAATAAGTTACTCTTTTTACCAACCTTCTTAGAAATCTATAAACCACTACTTTCCACTTTCTTACAAGTTAATATAAAATATAAAATCCTTACTTTTGCTAAGAACAGTATTACATTAAGTTGAACAGAAAGCGTCAGAAAATTCTTATGAACTCATAAAGTTGCTTCAAAGGCTTCATCCTTTTCTCGGTACCTTTTGTTTATATAGGTCTGAGAGGTAAGGAAACGAAGTGTTGTATTTTAGATTAATAAATAAGTTATTTTATTTAAATGAATACTTACTTTTCCTTCAAATTCACTGTAACAAAACTTTCTGTTCAACTTAATAATTGCAGTTTAAGAAATATTCTTATCGAATAAAGTGTTGAAATTTCCCTGTTACAGCCTGGGAATAACGAGGCAGGGATTTGCAATCTTGAACACTGCGGTAACTCTCTGTGCGATCAAAATGAGCTGGACGAAGAGGGAAAGTGTCGCGTGGAAACTTGGGCAACGCCCTTTCGCATAAGAGTCGCTTTTGGTCCCGGACAGGACACAGGAACCACATTGGAGGACAATATTGGCATGTGCCTCATGTACGAGCAATTACTTTGCGTGTCCTGAACGACCAGTGATAAATGAGTTTAGAAGTGGAATGCAACAAGAACTGAAATTCATGCAGGGAAATCAAATCATTCGTGTTGTTTGTTCAATCGATTAAAACTGAACCAATATTTGAAGAGTATACTTTAACACTGGCCGGGATTTGTCCTTGCAATAAATGTGATTTATCAATTCTATTTTTAAAAGGTTAGTCCATTATAGCCGCATTCGCAGTTTAACCCCTTGCCTCGCGATTTATTTTGTAATTGCAATCGATACGATTACTCTGTCATCAATAAATTCTATAGCATCAAATTTACTTAAATTTTAATATTTAAAATTTATTATAGCAATATGTACGCAGCAAGCATTTTTATTTTCAGCATTTTCTTTTTAAATTTGTTGTCTTCAAACTGTGTGAAAGCGAAATCGTGTAAATAGAGTAAATCGAGGGATAGGTGTAATCGATAACAGAAGAATAATATTTAATTTGAATTCACTAGGATCGAATAAGATTTATGAATTTCAGATTTTGTTTAAAATCCTCATCACGAGAGCAAAGGGTTAATAGAAGCCTGAATAAGTAGATCGCGCGGGTTCCTATTAAACTGCCGATTAATCGACTTTTTTGCCGAGAAGAAATGCATTGTACTACCTATGTGAATTTCCGTCGTTGAGAGCAGTATTATCAGTTTTCTCTGTGACTCTTCTCTGCTTTTCTTTCTTATTTTAACCCCTTGCACTATGATTCCTTTCATAACTGTGCTTGATAAAAGTACTTTAACCTTACATTCGTTACATTTACTTTACACGTTAACGATAATAGAGAAGAAATATTTAATTTATATTTTTTTAAAATAGATGATATTTAAATTTGTATAATTTAGTTGAACATTTTCATTACAAGCCTGACGCGATATTATAGGGTAAGGGGTTAAGAAACATTCAGTATGGTTTTGCGAATTTATATAATTAGAAACAGATCGATAATAGAAATTGAATTAAAATTGACTTTTACTATTACAGGAATCAAAATATGGATTTTGAAACAGTTTTACACCTTTTTTTATCAATGTAGCTTAAAATTGAACAGAGTGACATTAACTTATTGGTATAAAGACTTTTACGTGAAGATTAAAATTTTTGTTTGAGAATACATACTAAGATACAGTACAATCGTTTCTATTATGTATAACTTCAATCAGCTGATATTTAACTTTACATTTTCAAGTTTCGTACGTTTAAGAAGAATTAACATTTTCGGATCGCTGAAGTTTCCTTGTCATTGATAAGTTATTCCATCAAACTTCATTTATATGCGATAGAATATATTAATTTTTATTCTATATTTATTTTATATATTTATTTGTTTGTATATTTCTACTGTTTTTTATATTTACCTTACTTTATCTGTTTTCTATCTCTTAGACTTACTCCAATTGAAGTGAAATTTTATACATTAATAATATTAATAATTGTTTATTACCCTTGGTTCAACGATTGTATTATGTATATATATACACCTTGTATAAATTAATGATATTTGCTCTTAAGATTATTCCAATGGGGTTTTTTATCATTTCGTTTCTTATACTATGCAGAATATCAAAAAATACTTACATAGAGATCATTCAAATTTCACAATACCTTGTATATATAGAACATTACAAAATAAATACAAACTGGCGCGATTCGATTTGATTGTTATCTTCACATTTGTTCTATTACTTCTTTTTATTTGCATCATTTTTAAGATGTAAACCCTCTGCGTTCAATAGGCTCCATCACAGCACCATTTATAATACTAAGTATTTTAATAAATGAAGTTGATAAAACTACTCTAAGATTATTGCATTTGTTGCACGTGCAAATTTTATCCTGAGAAGGAAAATGAAAAGTCATTAAAAATCAATAAGAAATGTACTATAACGTTCTCGAATTTTCATTAGGAGCTCTATAGCAATGCCTTGAAATTACTAGCCGGTTACAAAATGTGCTGAAACGCTAAGGGTTAAAAATCCCATTTAATAGAAATAGAAATAGAAATTAGTGGGAAAAAATTCAATCGAAAAGACTTTTCTTATATAAATATAATTATTTGTAAATAAAAACTGTTTGAAATTGAGTAGTGTCTTCTTATATTCAATTTTTATTCCCTTTTTTCAATGTTAACAACGGTACTGTATAAGTATTTACTTGTATGTAATGAAGCATTAAATTATTAAAAATCTTGTTCAGTATCGTTAATTCTATAACTGTTTCTTTGGTTCACTATATTTCATAGATGAAAGTTGATGAAACGAAGTATTTTCTAGGATTCTCTTAAATAAACTTTATTTAACATTACTTAATTAATTATATTAAGAGAAACAAACATCTTGAAAACAGATAAATTACATTCTAATTGATTTTGAAAGACAATAACGATACCAAACGAAACAAAACTGATATCAATTTATAAAACAAACAATGAATGTTCTACAGTTCGGCGAGCATTTTTGAATATTTCTAACAGTAGTTCGTGTTTCAGTGGAGCGGGAAAGTAGAGATTGAAACTCATTGGTAACACATCGATGTCAAAGAGTTAAATAGTCTTTATTTACAAACGAACTAGTTTAAATCACAAACGCAGCGCACAACTCTCGATACAATAATAGATATATAATTCGCCTTCTTATTTTCATATTTTTGTTTCATTTCTCTGGATTGCTCGCCATAATCATCGACCACGAAACAGCGCGGTCAAACGGAACGTGCGTGTAAAGTTTCCGTACCGAGACTATCTACTGATTCGTAAATCATCATCTCGTCTTATCTCGATGCTTTACCGGCCATTTTTACGTGAACGTCAACTTACGGATAATTGTTAACAATTATCTGCCGCGTTTACGTATTATTTACGTATTTTTACGCCCACGACTTTTCACTCTTATAATGTACAAATTCAAGAACTTCAACTTTCAAACATATTTAAAATTTGGTATTTTATATACAGGTATATAACGCGCGTAGATGCATCAAATTTTGGTCTTTTCATCACATCGTTTTATCCTTTTTTGTTACTTTACATTTAAAGGCAACGGTAATAAGTTGCTCTTATAAAAACACGATTGTGAAAATGCTAAATTATAAACATTGGGGGATATGAAATACAAAAAGATAGTTTCCTTTAACCATAAAGGGTAAACGTGATTAGTGAATTACATTTTATGGAATCTCTTATTTGTTTTTAAGCTTATTGCCACTGTCTCTTTTATGCCATCGAGTTATAAGATCAATAACTTGCAACGTCGACTCATGTGATTCTATATTTGAAAATTTTTGTTGTAGAATTTGCTACGGTTCTTGTACTATTTTGCGATATACATAATAATAAGGTCAGGAGCAATGTTCCCATAGGTTTACTAATTTTCTAAGTAAATGTAAAAAAAACCGTGGTTGAGGGAAAAATTTTGATTAAATCTACAGGCTGCAGGTATCAGGAAATTACACACAATAGTAAATGGGACGTTAAAAAAATTCTTTTCTTCGAAATTGTCGTATACTATAGTTAATATTAGCAGCTACATTGAGCATTCAAGCTATTTGTTTCTACCATCATTTTCATCTTATTTAATTTACATGTTTCTACATTTGAAATGAAAGTAACTTGTGAATATGTTGTTAGAAGTGTGTTAAAGTGTATCCATTTGTTATCTAAAAGTAAAAATGGCACAGTAAGTACCAAAGTTTTAAATAGAAAGTGTAAACGACAGCATTTACTAATTCAAGCAAACAATGAATCAAGTGAAAGGATTATTTACTAGAATAATTTTGAAAGTTTGTCGTTTTAGTAAATTTATATTAATGCATATTCGAGTAAACAAAATACACGTTACTTGAATCAAATACTATTAAACATTATTGTAAAATAGTACATTTTACATATTTCACAGGCAAACTAAGCAATGTATATTTTTTCACTCTTATCTTTACGTAAGTTATTATACTATATTATGCAGTCGCTACCAAAATATACTTTAACATCAGAATGGGTCTGCCTCTACCATAATACATATTTCCCAAATTATACTATCCAAAGTCGTTCGATATAAAATTATCGAGTACCTTACTTATATCAAAATATTCAAAGCACGCGTCGTATTAACAAACGAAAAAAAGAATTGTACAATGTGTTTTAAAGACGTCGCAGGTTCCAAGAAACGTCGGGCGCGCCGAACGGCGCGTCGTGGCACATAAAAATGGCGGCGTCGGACGTAAAGTGTGGCGGGTAAAGGGCTGCCATCTATCTCGAAGTCTAACCGGTGAACGTTCGCCCGCGGCGATCGTCGACGATGATAACGGGAATCGCAGCGATAACGACAATGATGTTACAAGAATAAATTATAATGTTATTAATACAATAATGAAGGTGACGTCACGCCGAATTTTCAAAAGAAACACGAGTTGCTCGTCCAGAACACGGCGTGACGTTACGAGCTCCTCATCACCTTAATCTGTCCTCGTTCGCCGTCTTATTTCGTCTCATTAAACCGTATAACCGTTAATGATATGTAATAATCAATATAACGCCAATAAGAATCATAATAACGATGACAATAATAATAAATGGAATTACGTAGCGATAATCATGATTCAACATGGCGACGTTTGGGTTCGGCAGCGTACTCCCTTCCCCCAAACACGGAAGTTCTATACGCTTCTCACGTAGCTCCATCGGCCCACAAGCTAAAAGTGTACAGAAGTGAAACGTAAGAATGCGATAAAGTGAAACGTAATGATAGAAAACGAAATTCTCCATAATTCCGTCTGACTTCGTCGCGTTCGGTCTCGCTTCTGTCCTTTGTTATTGCCGCGTGTTAATAAGACCATGCGATGAAAGCCAAAGCAGCTCGAGCGTTGCGAGTGGAATAGTCCCCTTGTCCCTGTGTACTTTTAGCTTGGCGGTCGAAGGAGCTAACGTGAGAGGCGTACAGTACCCACGTTGCTAGCGTGTTTCAAGAAAAAACCTGAACCTCTATCTACAAAGTCAAAAAGGACCGATAAAATGTGTGTAAAAGGGCTGTGGTCGATTTCGGACGTGCGTCCTTTTCGGTGGCCGTGTATGTAGGAATATGTTTACGTGTGTGTATTTGCGTGTGCGTACGAGTCAGGTGTACCACAGTTTTTGTACAGAGTCCTTTGGATACAGCACATGTCGCTCCCCTGATACCGTACTGTGCTAATTCGTAATGAGCTTTTTCTCTCTCTTTTCCTTTTTCCGTCTTTTTCCCTTGCTTTCCTCGTTTCACCGAGGACGAACTCTACGCGCGCCACCGGCTTGACGGGACTTCTTCCCATGCTTGCCGGCTTTTGTCTTCCTTTTTTCCTCTTCTTCGTTAAAGCGTCATGATATGTATGTACTATCTAGGAAACTCGGTGAACGTGCGTTTGCTACGGTGCATCTTTCATTTCGGGATGCGTTCTTTGAGATGCTGGGATTTGCGGTGCTATCGTCTGTCGTTTTGACGATTGGCATGGCGTTCCGTTTTACTCGGAGCTTTCGACGCGAACTTGATATCCTTTTTTCTTATTCTTCTTTGTTTTATTCGCTTTTACTTCGTTAGCTAATGGTCGTGTTGTTGTTTCGTATAGTTTGTATTTAGGATTAGATTTTGTCGTAGTACAGTGCATTTGTAGTTTCTTCCTCGGTTGTAAATGTCGTTTTAGAATACGAGTTTACCTTTCTTTGTTTTGCTTTGAAGCGTTTGTATGATGATTCATTGATATGTGTCGTTGGATTGTAAACGGTGAGGGTCGTTTGCCTTTTAAGTTGATCATTCGTAGTTTTGAAGTGTTCGGTTTTACACCTGTTTATGATTAGATTCTAATCTTGTACACAAGGAAAATAATCATTCTCTTAGAGCAACAGTAAACTGTTTTTTTTAAAGAATTACGTTACAGCATTTTACTAGTTTTAAAATGGCTGTACGTTAATTACGTTTGTAGTACTTGTTCATAGTTATCTATGGTTACATAACTTTTTTTTTAAAGTTTGGTGGCGTGTATTAAACTGTGAATCTGTTAATTCAGTCGTTAGTAATTTTTCTTTTTTATTTAAGCTGCAACAATGAATTAAGTAATAGACATTTTTTAATTATATTCTGAGTATTAATATTTCCTTTTATGTTCATGTCCTATTATATTCTTCGTTGAATTCATTTATAATGTATAATTAAGTTCTGACATTGTATTTCTTTATTTATTATAATGATTTATAGTATCATAGTTTTGTTAACTGTGCATTATATTTGTATGAGAAAAAATGTACACAACAAATATCTTTTCTATTATTCTATTGCAAAAAGTATAGGCATTTTCTATATTCTCGTATTATTTCGGACCTCTTTCCTTTTTTCTTTATAAATCTAACCCAATGTTGAAAACCTCACCTAAATATCATATGAAAAAAAAATAGCATACAATAAATCATATTTAGGACACAATTATTCGTATTTGATTACGAGTTCGTGTTAAAGAGACGGAAATCATTTCATTTCGATCTATAAAGTGAAAAATACGTATATGTATAGATAAATTCATAAAATAAATGGAAGTGGTGGAGTAGGATATGCTTTCGTCAATAAAACATATATAAAAGCCACTTCAATAATTGGAATGACTTATACAGAAAATATAAATTGATAATAATATGTATTACAGTAATAACGTGTTAAAATAAAGAAATTTGTCATAAATTGAAACGAAATATGAAAATATGTATGATAATTGTACCTATTAGTGAGTAATTTTCTAGATAGATAGTCTATAATAATATAAATTATTAGATTATTCAACATTAATTTAAATAATTTAAAAATTATATGATCTAAAAATAAAATTATTAAAAAAAATAAAATCTTACAAGATTGTTAGTTCTCATTCTATAAAAGATGGATGTATGAAATGTTATCACTAGTCGAAATGATTTTCTTACGTAATTACTAATAATGAACATCAAAAGTAATAATCTTTAAAATAAAATTTGCCACCAGTGTGACATTATAAAATCATTATTTATGCAATTTAGGCATTAAATTACAAAGTAATGCATTTCATAATTAATACTAGAAAATTATTATATTTAAATAACATATAAGTAAACGGTTTTCATACAAAAATGAACTAGTAAATAAGTAGTTGTTCTTATTTGGCAAGTTATGTGCCCAGGATTATCTTTATGCACGAAGATGAGATTTAAGATAACATTCGACATATCATAGAACATATTTCTAATAATATCGAAATTTAATCAATAATGTAATTAAACTCCTGGAACAATTAACTTAATTTAATGGAACAATTATTGAATGATTTGTCATACTTTCATCACAGTATTATGCGTGAAATAATATAATAACAAATTTGACAGCAAGTAGTTGTAATAACAGTCTACAACACACAGGTTATAAACATGTAATGACACTTAAATTAAATGTAATCTCCATAAAATTTTGCTAATTAGAAATCATATACATATATTCACATATTAGTAAACATTATGAATATATAACATAATCTAAACATAAAAATAAATATAATTCAATCAAAAAAGTTCCGTTTACTCTACAAATAGATAATTATCATTTGAAATTAAATTCGCACCCATTTATAACTCAATTTAATTTCATTTAACTAAAAACCAAAGTACTCACACAGTATTTATCTTAATACCAATTTCTATACCTCGAATTCGAGCAACCATTTTTTCCTTTTCTTATTTTATTAAAATATCAAACTGCTCACTGGAAGAAATTTCTTTTAGCAACACTAAGATGAATTTATAAATAAGAAAATCTTAATTTTAAAAGAATGAAGGAGAAGATACAGCGAGAACAATAACACTCAGATACGTTATGAGAAAGTAACTTTTCCTGTATATTCTCGATTATTTTTCATTGTAAGTTTATGTATTTTCAGCGTGTATTTTACTACGTCTATTTTTTCTTCGCCGTTTTACGCACGTACTCGGGTTTTTTCCACAGTATTTTTTCGCTGCCTTCAATAATACGTTATCTTGTTTTTCGTTTGAACACGGGAGATTGCGCGCTTTTACCCTGTGAATAATTACCGGATACAAGCGTGCGCCAGAAAGAGGAAAGTCGACTTGGGTTTCCTTTCACTGGACGGTTTCATTAACGATGAATAAATTTATTCGGGAGCAAATCCTTTAAAACATAAATCTACTGAATCGTTTCCCTTTCGACGGAGGAACCGGCAGTACAAATTTTTCTGGTAATTACGATGTCGTTGACGCGACTTCCGTCATTGTGCTTTCGAGCTTGTCATTGAAATGAGGATGAACGTCAGAGTACCAGGGTCTTTAAATTCGCCTTTAATATTGCATATTATCTCGTTAAAATATAAAAAAACGAAGAACTTTGTTGATGGATTATTTTTGTTTACTACAAATGAAAGGAATTATGGAAGTTGATTTCGAAAGTGTGTTAGTAAATTTTGTTGGCACAGATACTAATTTCAACAAATATTTTTGTGTTATGTATTTAAACAATTTTGTGATTTCTTAATGTTTTACATATTTTGTGATGTACAATTTTTTGTTTTACTGAGAATTATCTTATTCTTTTTATTATTCTTTTTTCTCTGGATGTTTCGAGTATTTTGTCTTAAAATAATAAATTGAAAAGTTAAATAGTAGCAGTTATTATATAATACAATCAAATTGAAGAATAAAGGAGTGGAATATTAATATTGAAATTCCTGTCTTATTTAACGAAGAAATTCAATTTTGTTACTGTAACTACGTTGAGACAGACGAACATTTTAGAATAAAATTACGATAACTTTCAACGAATACTTTGTTCCGTGAAATCGTTGGAGAAGATTATGATACGTAAGAAATACTTCTGTACAGGAGAGTGGTAGTAATCAAATAATTCTATATTTAAAAATACGAATCAGTACATACTTTCTTTTATTACAGTCTTCCAGAACCATAATTTAGAAAATATTTCAAGTGTTTAATAAAATTCTTATCTGTAAAAACACTGAACACTCAGCTCCTTCTCCTGAATAATTCAGGTCCATTATACATTTAATTTAAATTCAACCACGAAGATCAAATGTTTCACAGTTAGATTAAAACATATTGAAATAGAACCTCATAAGTGGGCAACTCATAATTTCAACCTATAACTTCCATTAGGATTGTTGTATATTATCAAACAAATACAAATTAATCAAAATCTTGTTTTCTTTGTCGAGAATATTCCATCAAATTTCTGCTGTTTAACATCAACTGAACCATTGCAAAAACTAAATCCCTGAGTACTCAAGAAGATGGAAAAAATCAAACGCACGACATTCGCCAAGAGTTCAAAGTTCCTATAGAAAAAAATAGAGGAAGAAAGGAAACTGAAATATCAGCTTTTAACCCTTATCACTCCAACCGGCAGTCTCACTGCCAAACACGGATACGTCAAACACAATTGCAACAGTAAAATATGTATGAAATTATAAAAAGTACCTATGAGTTAATAAAAATATGTATGAATTAATTATCTGTGTTTCGATATTATGTTATGCTTATCTAACATTCAAAATAAAATTTCCTCTTTGAAACGAAGAAAATTTATTTATAGCAAGTGGCAATCAGTCTACGTCGAGTGATAAAGGTTCAGTTTTTTATGTCTCTATCAGCAGTTCGGGGTAAAGTACCATCCCTCCCTTTCTTTCCCTCGCTATCAAGGTATTTCCATCTCATCATTCGTTCCTCCTAGTCGTTTCCACAACCCTGTCAATTACGAGTCTGTCAATTATACTCGACTCCGTTGCTACGGGAATGTATTCCTTTCACGTTGCCGAACTTGTTTGTCGATCCTCGAGCAGATTTATTCATCACCGGCGGAACAATGTATCGGCAGAGCCGCGGTGCTTTCGCGTGCATACGGTATGGTTGCATCTTGCAGTACCATGAGGAGCGAGGGTCACCCCAGAGACAAACAGAGAATAAAATCGAAGACAGGTAAAGATTGACATTCGCGTCGGTAGTCGGTACGTAGTTTTATGTCCTCCTTTTGTTTCGACGTGAATGGAGCGAATATCGAGATTCGCCTGCGATTGGTTCTCGATCGCAGGATAGACGGTGAATAATAATCGTTCAAGGACTCGCCCTGGATCATTCTCTATGCAGTTTGCAACTATTTGGAGTGGAGAGTCATATTTCTAATAATTGCGTTGCACGCGAAAATAGTAGCAGTGGCGAGAGTAGGGTTCAACGAAAGTGTTTCTACATGTGTATTTAAGAAGGTAAATGTATTGGGTTGATGCAAAAATTTTGACATTCTTTGGATGCACGTGATTAACAAAGAAAGTTTGCTCTTCGGAACAAATAAGATCCGTTTCCGAATTATTATGTAATATAATGTGTACAAAGGACACTTCTTTCGTCGTTGTTCCTTAGTTTCGCTTTAGCCAGCTACAATTGAGAACTGTTCTTTTTACTTCTTATAGAAGAACGTCGAAATTTTCGCATCAACCCAATATTTTGTTTATAGTAGAATTGTAGAATTGGTTACGATAGTTGAACTGTTAATAGTTTTGCTTTGTGATTTCGTTTTTGTAACCGGAGTTATCTGATATATGGTAACATAATATAATTATAATATTGTAGTATTGTAATGTTAAAATTAATATTAATTGTAGCTTTTATCGATTTCTTGTTATGAAATGTAGAATATGATTAAGATTATTATTTTTTGAGATTACTTAATATTGGTACTAATTAAAGTAGTTAAAGAGATTTATTATTAAGTCTATAACTAATTAATTATTAAAGAAATAAATATTTTAACTTCTCAGTGGTCTTTGGTTAATTTATGCATTCAAAATATTACTGAGAAAACAGAGACACGTAAGTGTACTACTAACGATATTTCTTATTTCTCTCAATTTAAAAAGCATGCTTCAAAAGATGAGCACGCAACTAAATAAGAAAATGGCGAACGAACGTAATGGCGCTAAAAATAATGAAAATACCCGAAGGGAATAGCAGAATTAATGTTATCGTTTGTAAGATGGAATGTATAAGAGATAGATTATGTTTTTTTATTATTCTTAGTAAATGTTGAATTACTAATAACCATTTTGTAGAGAATGCTCCCATTGATCAACTAAGGAATTATATCAATTGTATTAGGACAGTGTACTCCTTTGTCATAGTCCAAGTTGTTTAAACTGTTGGTGACACCATTGCAAGATTGATGATGTTGACGATCACCATTTAACATGATCTCTAGCTTCGAACTGACTTCTTGAAGGGTGGCGATTGTTAGCATGATTGATGAATTGTCGTGCACGTTTGAACACCTATCCTCGAAAATGGACTAAGAAAATAAATTTACGGAATGAATCAACATTTCTTTGGAATATAGTAATTTTTCGAAACTATTGATAGTTGTTGTTAATAGATCATTTTTATCTATTTGGTAATGAACATATTACGTTTCAGAAATGAATTCTATTATATCCGTATTTAGCAGGTATAAGAATTTAATATGAGGTTGTACAATACCAGAATTCCATTTTATTATATGTGAACAAACGACAAAGGTAATTGAATGAAAGCATTATTAGACTCTGAATTGTATTCCCTTGCTGCCAATTATCGATCAAACATTGCGCTATGTACTGTACCAAACCCACCAGGATTTCTCTTGATATAGACTTATAGACGAATAATAGATTGGACACTTGCTACAGAACTTCAAAGCTCAAATAGAATACCCCGGTTCTAAAGTTTGAAATTAGATTTCTGACACTGTCGTACCATTTAAAAGCAACAAATCTCAAACATTGCGGACGAACGATCCATGTAATTTATTCTGAATACATTTTAGATTTACGCCTTAAAAACATTTTCACAGCCAGCGGATCAAATAGTCGAATTATAAATAATTCGAGTATATGTGTAAGTGTAATTATAATACAATCGTTTCGGTTTTTTTGTGAACTTTTTGTAGACGGTTTTGGTTTAACACGAATTATTTTTTTTTTTTTTACAAGATTTTTCTGATTTAACACGAATCAGAAAAAAATTAATTTTTTTTCGCACAATTTGGTTTGAGTTAACACGATAGCCCAGATCTTAACACCATTTACATACGATTTATTGTAATACTTTGCTGATTTCTTAGATTTAGAACCAATCTTTGTATTTCTATTGATGCATTATATTTTTTAAATTTTGTAATTAACTGTAAGTTTTAATGTTTCATCAAACTAAGTTAGGAAAAATGTTTACACGAAGATACATAAATATTAAAATTCTGTTTTTGTCACATTATGAAATATTGAGTTGCAAACATTTTATATTTGAAATTACTGCCACTTGAAACATGTTTTCAATATAGATAGTTCAGAGGATAACTGTAAAGTAAAAATAAATTTTTTATTACGTTCCTTTGCATTTATGGTTTAATATTGATGTACGAGGTTTGACGAACGAATATTAATTTTTATTCCCAGAATGCGAAATTGATTTCACGAAAGGTATAATATTATTTCCGAGGTTTCTCTCGGCCAGTCATTATTTAATATTCACCATTCCTACGTCAGTAAACTTTCGAGAGTTTAAAAATACGCTATTGATTTCCAAGATACAGGTATTGGACGATTAAACGACTGAAAAATTTACTACTGTATGTTATTTTAATTCTGCAAAAGATAACGTCCAATCTGATGGAGTATTGGGACCTGCCAATTTTTCTACATCGATTGTAAAAAGTAATTGATTTCTAATTATAAGGATTTATAACCACAAATTATTATATTAGAAATGAACGTTGTCAAAATCATTTAACATTATCTGTTTTAGTATAAAGTTCTAATACCGATTTAAAACTTATAAATTCGTAGTTATTAACAGATTATTAGCAGATTTGATACTGAAAATGTTTAAACTTGAATATTTGGATCTATTCTTCTTTCTTTTGTTATTTTGCATCATTATTTGAAGTAAGTTTTCATTTTTATTGATTTTATCTTTATTTTACTTTGAATAACCTTTTGCACAATAAAGAAATAATAATTGAAAATTATGTTAACTGTCGTCAAGACTTTTTATACTAAACTGAATTTGTGAACTATAATTCTGTTTTTACAAATAGTATAATGTCGTCTGATATAATGGAAATTCTAAAAATTCTTCATGAGACTTAAAATCATTCATTGTCTTGTACAGGTTTCTATTGGTGTTTTTAATTTGTCTTTTATTGGTGCAATATTAACTCTATATTTTTATCTAAGAATGTACCATGTTTTATATGAAATTAATACCAATTTTATAAAAATCTGTAAAACCATAAAGTTTGCTTAAATAGATAAAATTATAATTAGTTTAATAAATACTTAATATCACAGTTAAGAAAGTTGCATAGATTAATTAATAAGTATTTCATAAAAAGAAGCAACAAAATATAAATTGTACACAAAAGTTAAAGTAATACGTCAGATACACCATTAGTATTTGTTCTTATTTATTTTTCTCATTTATTTAATAACTATAATTTCTTGAGAAAATCAATAATCTATTGATTCTTAAGAGTGGTGTTTTCTAACATACTTTCGAATCTCTTAAAAATCCTTTATTTATCATCTTATCTGTATCGTTATATATTCATTCACTCGAAACATATTTTAAGTGGACGTAAATCATCCAATTCGAAATACGTTTTTTTAAATTGTCCAGTGGCCGTAATCAATTCTAATTATATAAAAAGAAACCAATTTCTTCTAAGGCTAATCCCCTATCGTTCTTTCTAGTAATTGTAGTTCACCTAAAAAATTTCCTCCTTTTTAATCCATACTTCATAATTCTCTAGAAATGAACTGATTATATCTCAACATTACCTGCACAATGTCACAACAGCCATATGCGTTCAATTCAACGACTTCACTCGAATTAGAGCATATTTCTCGCGCTCCTGTATGATCATTAATTCTCAACTAGTTCTAGAAATCGAATAAAATCGTGTCACCTTCATTCCAATTCATTCGACGTTAATTTGATCATTAACTTCTATAAATTATCATCTGCCCTATATAGTTCAACGATCGTTTCACATCCCATAACCCTTTTATAATTTGTCACCTATAAATCCATCGTTATAAAAGTCAAATTCTTATAATGACGATAACACATTTAACCAGTTAGCTGCTGCGAACTCTTTGAAAAGTGTGCACCTAAAATCTGTCGCAAAAGGTAAGTTACCTATTATTGGACGAGTATACTCGTCATAATCAAAACCTTGCCATTTCTTCATGACGAGTATATCAAAAACAGCTAATTGGTTAATTCATTCGCTGAGCTTATCATAACCCGTTCGTGTCGTTGATTTGTTTTCAGTTTCCGTTACGATAAATGCTCTCTCATTAGCAATCATTGAGTAAGTGTTTAACAAGGATAGGTATCGAACCCAGAAATTCAAAAAATTATGAAATTTTGCGTGTAAGTCGAGCAAGTCAAGCATAATACATCGCAATTCTGTTCCGTGCCGAACTTCACTTTGAAGGGGCGCAACCATCCCTTGAAGAAAATGCAAATTTTTTTTTCACGTGGATTATCTTGAGAACGATAAGAGAGAGGAAAAAAGTTTCAACCAAATATACATTGTTCTTTTTCATTTATAAAATTGCGAAATTTGAAAAATTTAATTTTGCAATTTTATAGACGTGAAAGAACAAATTTGAAAGCACCAAGAGGTGGTTTCATCCCTTCGATGTAAAATTTGATACGAAAAGGAATTGCACTGTATTATGCTTGACTTGCTCTACTTACGCACAAAGATTCATAATTTTTTGAATTTCCGGGTTCCATATCTCTCCTTGTAAGTCACACGTATTCGATCGAATCGCTGCTCCAAACGACAATGGATATATTAAAAAAGAAAGAGTGACTCTGCCTCGCACCTTCCGTTTGATATTTTCTGTTCGACCCGGTTTAAATTCAGTTCACGGTTTATTCGACCCCGTAGGACTCTTCTTTTTTTTTACTGAAATCACACAATGTGCTTCGCCCTTCCGCGATCCGGCGCAGAGGAACCCCTCTTCATCGCGAATGAAAATTCAACGAGGACTTTTCCCGGGTTCCTAAACTTCCCTCAATTTTTCACACGTCCTCGCGTCGTTCCGTGCCGCAACGGCCTCGGCTATTCCCCGAGACTCTCGAATTCACTCCGCAAGACGTTTTGCTTTTCTTTTTCTCTCTTCTCCCCTTCTTCTTTTTTTTGCGCTTCTTCGAGCTATTTTGAATTTTACAGAGATCTCGATACATTTCCCTCTCCGTTAATCAAGGCAAGAACATTACGGCCTATTAGCTGCTCGATTCACGTTGTGGTCCCGCGAGTTACGTTTGCGCAACGTTAATGAACGGCAAACGTTGCGGCGTGTGACAATAGCGGACAGAAGAAACTATGGAACTAGCATGCGTAAATTTGTGTATTAGTGTTTTAATAGACACTTCTCATCGCGTTTATAATATTGGACTGATGCAACAATTTTGGCGTTCTTTGTACATGGTTAATACAAGAATCTTTTTCTTCGATACAAATATCATATGTTTGCAAACTGTTAGGGCAAGTCGGGGAGAGATGGTCCACTTTTTTAAAAAGAACTATTATTACATTATAGATATTGTTGATATCTAACAAGAAATAAAGTATATTTATGAAAATAAATACGTTTCTTTTTCTGCGTTCTGAATGTTATGCGATACAGTTGCAGTTTTGTATCATTCATCTTTTTCGTAGGGATCCCTATTGTCTTCTGATGCTAGAAGCACTTCTTATAATTAATCATAGGTGTCAAAACCAATGCTCGTGTGCTGCAGCCACAGTGTCTCTCAGAAACATCGTTTGTCGCAACATCCGCCATTTTGTCGCTTGCATTATCATAATTTCTCTTGTGCCATCCTCATGCTTCCTCCCTCATATCCCTTTCTTCTTCTTTTATTAACTCTTGTCCTTCAACTGTTTTCCATCAAATAAACATAATTAACACATTCCTGGTCTTACGTAAGCTGGGAGTTTTAAACCATCGCTTTTCAGTTTGTTCTTCATTGATGCAACGTGTTAAACAGTAACTGACGACGTTTACAATACAAATCCAAAAGGAACATGGAAAAACCTTGTTCCTTTTGAGTACTTGAATATTTTAGTTTTATTTGAATATTTCAATATTCGAAGGTATTCAATTATTTTATTTTTGAGTTCGTTGAGTATTTCGGTGTATTAAACGATCAAAATCATATCAGTGCAATGTAGTGCAATCTCTGGCTTTCAGCAGCTGATATTTAGCCGGAGTACCGTATCAGGTCTATGGTCGTTCATTAGAGTACCAAAATTCTCACGAAAAATCTCCAGATATATGCCACTGCTTAATTCACCAAAAATGGTACCTGAAGCTAGCAACTCCTCTAAAGTTGGGATTTCAAGAAAACTCGACTCTTTTGGTCTGAAAGGATTTCTTATAGTCGCTCCTAAACTCAATAGATCCGCACCCATCAGCAGGACTCAACTGCCTTAATACATTGCACACGTTCTCTTCCACTTTTATGAACCTCTAGTGATCAACTCCAGGTAGGTATTACTTATCTTGCCGCTTATACCCAGACTGAACTGAGGTTATTCCCAATAGTGTCCTCTTTATTCTCAATAATCGAGATCATCCAAATTACAATATTCATTTTATTTCAGGCTGTGTTTGCAGTCTTCCGACAGCAAAGTGTTAAGCTGTAAATGCGCACACAACTGCAAGTAGAAACGGTGCTTTCGTCCACTTTCATCCAGCCTCCATCAGAGAGGGACAGCGTAGTTGCCTCGAACGCGATTCGAAGATCACGCGAGGGGCTGTCGATTGGTCCCGTCGGTATTCAGGGTGCGCATTGTGCGATATACATACATACATATATACATGCATACGTGTGCGTTTTCTCGTGTTTTCTCGTGTTTTCTTGTCTCGTGCACGCGCTTTTCCGTTCCACGATTTTTCTGCACCTGCGCACGTGTGCTTGAATCAGGGATTGAACAGGTTCCGAAAATAACTGTTCGACACTGTTACGCATCGGTTTGTACTGAGAGTTATGAAGAATCGAAATAATGTCATAACTGTTATTAGATGCATCTGTCCTGAGCTACATCTGTTATTTAGCTATTTTCGTTTCCGAACTGTGACAGTTATATTTTGGTTCTGCATTCTTTTCAGAACTGAAAAATAACAGTTATAGAACCGATATAGAAACCGATGTAGCTCAGAACGAATACAAGGTAAGTCAGGAATACATATAAGAAGATTAGTTAAGATTAAGATTATAAAGCTATTTATTTTCAAAATCATTTAATACTTTTAAAATATCAATAGTTACAATATAAGAAAAGTGAAGCCCGTCATTTTGATGGTTATATATAAGAAGATTAGTTAACACTAGAATTACATAACCATCCAAATGATGGGTTTCACTTTCCTTATATTGTAAGTATTGATATTTTAAAAGTGTTCAATGATTTTGAAAATAAATAATTTCATTTGAATACCATAACGAATATCTGAAGGAACCGAAACAAAATTGTTACACTCTTTACAAGGATTACATATCAATCGTATTGAATACTCGGTAGTTCTAGCGTTAAATAGGCTTCTGTGCAAGATTCAGATATACCACTAAAAACAATTGAAAATGTAAATACCTGACAATTCAAATGAAATCCGTCCATCTCACCTGGATTTGGCCTGCTTAATAACAATTATGATTCTATTTCGATTCACTATAATTCTTTCAGCAACGGACATCATAACTGTTTTCAATCCCTGGTCTGAATGCGTGTGTGACGGTGTCTTCGTATTTGTGTGTGTATGTTTCGTGTTTGTTCGAACAGGATTTGCTGTACCGAACGGTACAGTCGAAGGACAAACTGTGTGCAAACATGAATCCAACGTACGAAGTATAATCGTTTCACGGGAGACTCGTGATTTCGAGAAAATGAATTTTGAAGGTATGGGGTGACGCGCACATTTGGCCACCGGTAGAAGCTGTCGGCCATCTTGGCCTGCTTGCGAAGCATTCGTGTGCGAGACGGGTTTGGTTACTTACAAGAATACAATATGATGAGAGTACTAATCAATAAGCCGCTGTTTTCCTTTAATTAAATGAAATAAAAATAATTTAATTGAAAATTGTGATTTAAATGTAAAGTGGCGTAATGAGGTTATGTTCGTTATAAATGATAGGACGTTGGGAAACAATGTGGAACGATAATATGGAAATGAGAAGAATTTTATATAAAACAGCGGATTATTGATTTGCACGTGTAATAGATCTCTACAAAGTACAGATGCTACGACCTCGTGTAGAACTTCAGTGCGACGAAAAGGTGCTTCAACCATGTTCAAACTTGATTTTCTCGAAAATTTGATTCTGTAGTTTCAATGTAGTTTTATGTAGAGGGTGATCTACTTTTGTATTGTTCGTTGTGGGACACTCAGTATACGAGTTCTGAGAAGTTTCTAAGCGGTTCCTTTAACAACTCTTGTTAGATTTCCTGGGAAGATAACGAAATGTTGAAGAAAGATTTGAATACGATTTTCTATGGTGGAACTTTGGTCAATGGATGCTCTACATTTTTTATCAATTATACAAGTAACGCGATTAAAGGAAAACCAGACTATTTGGAATACAATTGTAAGAGTCATACGAATGGAAATAATTATTTAAAGAAAATTATACGTTCAGAGAAGCAATAAAGGGAAAGAAGTTTGTAGATTCTTTAAATTTTACACGAAGAAATGAGAAATTGGAAATATAGAAGACAATCTTTTAATTGAGTCTTTGTTTTCGAGAACGCCAAGACTTTTTTGTAGAGTACAAGTAAACTCGGCTGATTGAACTAAAAGCGGGTAATGTAATCGTCAGAAAACATATTCTACGCGGAAGAATAAGCGAAAAATGGTAGAATAACATGTTTCTCGGGCGAAATCTACTTTCCGAGGAAAGCCAGATCAAAAATCTGTCCAGCACAGCTACATTTGGCTAATTGCTGACACAACACATTCAAATTACATTTCCTCGAAAGCAAAGTCTAAAATAAAGCAATTTCGCTCCACTTCTTTTTTACTCATTTTCACATGGAGAGCAATTTAAATTCCGTGGATTTTAGCAACTGCATGTAATCAGGCATTAATCAAGTGCGCTGTGTACGCTCGATGAATATTCATGCTCGATATTTTCGAAAACGAAATTCCAAATGAAAAAACTTTACTGGATGTTTTCAACTTATTTCTTTCATGCATAATCGCACTTTCTTCTTAATATTCCTTCTAAGTAGTACATTGTACATCCCTGTTTAAAATATTACAAAAATACTAAAACATTATACTAATAACATACTATAATTAAAGCAGTAAAGAATATTTCCTAAAGTAAGAAAGCGTTATTAAATTATTGAATTACATGTTCAGTAAAGCATACACTGACCAAGCATCCATTTAACACGTTGAATACCATAGGGATCAAATTACTATAAATCATTTCATTAAACGATGATGATTTTGGAAGATTTCTATATTATAAATAAACGTGTAATAATGACAACGTGATTTAGTTGAATAATTTGACATTAAATTTTATTCACTTTGCATGTTTTGCTCCGTGAAATAGTATGGTATTAAACGTGTCAGATAATTTTTAGAAATTGTATTATTAAAAAATGATACGATTAACCGCACCGCGAACCGATCGAACGACCGGTTTTAAAATCTGATTAAAAATTCTGCATTCTTTCTCGTTCATATAACTTTATGTCAAGTCCTATTAATCAGTTTTCCAATTTTTGTCTTCCCTTTTGTTTCTGTTTCCACTAAGAAAAATTGATCATCTAACTTGTTCTTTTTTAGATTAAATTCCTTTTTTCGATGCTGGTTCAACTTCTTTCTCTGCTGGTATTATTCCTTTACGAAGAACCTTACTTTTATATTTTCATTATTTTTCAACAATCTTTCATAGAGGATCCTACTGTGTACAAAATGCCGATACGGTTATCAACACATTCCCGACCAGCAAATATTTCTAATACTCATTACCAGTGAAAACGAAGGAAGTGCTAAGCTAATTGCCTCAAATTTCTAATGTCAAAACAGGAACAAAAGTTCAAAAATTTCTTTTGAAATATTAGTCTTGCCACGATCTGTTGTCCGAAACAAAGGATTTTCCGTTAAAGAAGTCGCTAATGGAAAAGAGCAGTATAATCAAATATTTTTAAAGGAACTGTTTGAAAAGACGCGAATTCGCGTCAGCGGCGGCCAGGAATAGAATTTGAAAGACGTGAATTCACGTCAGTGGTCGCGACTGTGTTAAAAGGAAATTGCAATCTCATTAGCGGAATAGGGTAGACGTTTACGTGTCAGCAAAGTAGTCGTTAACTGGTAAAACGTGTGTGGCTATTACCGTGTATGCGTGTTTGTGTTTGTGTGTGTGTGTGTGTTGAGAATGTGTGGAAGATTAGATGGTAGTGCGATTACGAATAAGTGAATTCTATCGAAATTATCGTCGAGTTTCGACAGTAGGATAGCTTTGTTGTCCTTTGAACTGATCTCGAACGATCTAACATGATGTCTTTTTGCTTCCCGGGGAAATCTTTCCTTCTGCGTCACCAGTGATATCGTTCTATGCTACCCCATGGATGGCTCAGCTCTTCCCGTCGGCCTACCCCTTTCTCTCTCTCCCGCATCCCTTTTCATTTATAAAACCGTTGATTAGTAACTTTGCTTTAAGAGTAAATTATTGTCGCGTGTAATGGTTAGAAAGACATTTTCATGACTGCGATATTATAGTGTAAATATACTTTTCTGATGAGTTTACAAATACCTCGGTTTTACCCTACACCGACGTGAGTACCGATATACAAGTGTAGATGCTTATTACCAGGGAAGCTTAGAATATCGATACCCCGAGTCTCTTTTTCTTTAAACGTCTAGTATCATTTCTTTTTCTTAAATATTTCTCGGTGAAAATTATAAATTTGATCAACCCCTTGTTCTATTATATCGTGTTAGATCAGTGACGTATATTTTAAACTGAATCGAACGAATCTAAATGTTATCTACTTTCTTCTGATATAAATTGAAATTATAAATTATATTACTTTTCTGTTAGCAATCGTTATTTTTTAAGCGAACGTAGGCAGAAAAGTATCAAATTCTTTTCTTTTTTTAATAAATAATTAATAACACAGCAAGTTTATGAAATACACTTGTGAGAGAGATCGTAGCTCAAGAGGTTAATTGTAGAATATTCTGATTTCAATTTCTTCGCCGCACTCTGTCTCGATAACAGATGAGGTAAATGAAAGTGGTGCACGTATCGTCATGAAACACGCGCACTTTTCTTTTTAATTTACACATTGATCGAGTGTGGTAGAGTTATCGCGAAAAGTCAGCGTTATCGATCGACACGATGGAATTTCTTTCGAAATGATGGTGTTTCAATGATCCATTTATAATTAATAACAACATTATTTACAGGCAAATCGTGTCCTTTCTTTGGTAAATCGAAACCCTGCTCTCTATACAGTGCTGTCAAGTTCAGATTTGTTCACATGTAAAATTGCAAAGTCAACTGACCAGAAGTATTTCTGAAATACGTAAATATGCAGTCATTCGATGGACGGAATTAAATCGATTTTACCATGGTTTGCGTGTGTCATCGAAACAGTTTTGACAAACGAACTCGAAACGTGAATGAATGTTTGAAATGCAAGTCTCGCTATCAGTGAACGTCTCAACTACATTAACATTATTTTTATTTTAATATTCGGTTTACCGTTCCTTTACTTGGCAACGTTTGAACATTAACACGAAGTGATTCAATGTTTATGAAACATATAAACATTATATTTCCAACGAAAGAATCTATAACGATTGAAAGTTTATTATTTACTTCGTTTGAGCAATACTGATGTGCGAATTTTTGTTGATTACATGTTCGAATCGGCCTTTTAGACGCAGAATTTGATAAAGGATATTTGGGAAGCGATATCACTGATTCCAGAAGGACTTTCATCATCAAAGACAATGGTACTTTATCAATATGACAATTCGTAACTTCTGAGAATTCTTAAGGGTTAAGTGATGAAGGTTGTTTTCGATTTAATCGATCCAGAGCGATGAATGTGACATATTTAACAAACTCATCGACTTATTTCTCATTTCTCTACTCAAATATCGCTTTTGAAATAAATGTAAGTTAAAATAGGAATTTCAAGGAATGCAAAAGAATTAGAAAAAAATATTTATTTCGTTTTCTATCTAAAATCAGTTGCGAATCATCTTCACGGTCGTTCGTCGGTAGAAACGTATTAATTGAATCGACGAATTTGCGCCACGAATTTCTCAAAGAACGTACAATATTAGCTTACAATAACTCCTACTTAATTCAAATGCAAAAATTCTCTATCCGAGAAACTTCTTGCATCGAATGCCAACTTCGTGAAACTTAATAACGTTAGTTCTTATAAAATGTAAATTAAGAAATTGCACCTAGTTTCGCTAAAATTGTTCAATTCATTCAAGATTGAAACGACACGTCCCGGTGTCTGTATCACCCTGACATTTGTTTTCCTATCTAAATCGAATCGACACAGAATAATCGCAGAATAAGCAAAATCAGTTATACTGCAAGATCTTTTAAATTATGTAAAGCGAACTAAAACCGTTCGGGATATTTCCATTATGAAGATAGCATTTTAATTATTCGAAGAAAACATCGAAACCGCGAATAACATTCTGACGTAAAATTTTAGAATGAACTAATTAATCGAATTTAGCGAACGAAATCGTCGCGTTCGAAGGATCGCAGGATCGTTTAAACGGAAAGCATCCGGAAGTAGATGAAACGAGAAGGTGCCTGTATCGTTCGTACTACTTGGATCGCCATCGATCCGAATATTTACACGTACGTGGACGTATGTGCGTGTGAAACTTTGAAGTTTATACGTGTGCATGCGTGCCTGTACACCGAAGATCCCTTACCCACGCGTCGCTCGACTTTTATTACGTTCTTACATCGAAAACGAGATCCTCCTCGCGACATTCTTTTCCCCCGGCTTCGGACATTCACGATGTTCCATCAGCGACGGTTACACTTCTCCTCCTTCCTCAACCCACCCCCATTTCCTCTTTCATTTTCAGGCCAATACCTTTCATTCCCGAGCCGACACGTTACAAAGTCTTCGCAAAGTCTGGGTAAGATTCAACCTTTCGTTGCATCGTTTTAATTCGATATCACGTAGAAATTACTTTAATATACCAGCGAAACACATCGTACACGTAGTAGTGATACAAACATTTCGTAAATGTTTACGAGAGTACCATTTCTAAATTCGTGACGAATAAAACACCTCCCTCCACGGTCCTCTCTCTTTAATACGTATAAATCGTAAGAAAAATTCTACACTGTATTGCTCCGAGGTTGCTACAATGGCGTGAGCTATCGTTAAAATGAACGTCACTAAAATGTTTAAATTGGTTCTCCACCCCCAAACACAGTAGGTAGGTATCCCTGTCCGGCGGTCCGAAAAAGAGTTGTGCTTCTCGCTACGCAGTCTTATTCGCTTAAATACATTGATCGCAGAATACATTATTTAACGTTTACTTAAGCTTCTAGCAATAATTGAGAGATTCGTCTGTAGCCCGGTATAAATACAATGATCGGCGGACGCGTTTCGTCCGCACGCGGAATAAAATGCTTCGTAAATCAATCTTTACAATGACTCGCGAATAACCGCGCCTCTCAATTATATATGTATATACATATATATGTAATACATAATATGTAATATATAATATATAATATACATATATATACATATACATATATGTAAATATCAAACAATCTCGCTAACCGTTAACAATGATCCTCAAGGCAATAATTTATTCCGATAATAATCATTTCGAAAGGCAACGATTATCTGAGTAAATTAATGGATAAACATTCGCAATGATCATAACAATAATCAATGATCGCAGTTGTAATTAGTAGAACGCGTCCCGTCGAGACGGTCCGACACAACTGAAACGAATCCGCACTAATTGCCCACGTCCTGTATGCAGCGAAAGGTTTGAACGTCCCCAATGTTTTCGTGCCCGGGACCTCGTTCCAACCGCGAAAAATCGGTTGCGAGCTTCGGGACCGCACTGCCGAATCGAGTGGTGTCACCGTCGATGGTCGGTTCCGGTCGCAAAAGCGAATTCATCGAAAGCTTCGATCAATGGCGGCGGTCCCGCGGAAATTAAAGGCATCTCGCGAAAGCTTCGCGCGCCAAGCAGCAGAGGGATCTCACGACGTCGTCGAGTCCTAACAAAAGAGGTTCTCGCTGAACGTTCCGAATGCAAATAGTTTAAGCTCTCAAGACCTGCTTAGTCTTGTTATGCGGCCCCTGCAACGCTCGCTGGATACTTTTTTTTTTTCGTAGAAATTTTTGGCAGCGAAGCTCTACCCACACACTCTCCGCGGCTCGTGAATTATTCGGCCCCCGCAAAGACGAAGCTTTCGCCGGGCGCGTGGCCTTCTATGAGCCGGCTGCCGATGAATATTCCGCGCCTCTTTAAACGATCCTCCACGCTCACGCCCACGTGCACCGACGCGACGCTTCTTCGAGCTCTCGTCTGTCGCAGGTGGCGACTCCCTTAACACGGTGGTTTACCTCAACCCTCTATCTTTTCTCTCTTACCCGGCAAATATCCCGTCCTCCGTGCACAACAGAGCTAGCCGACGTAGGCTTCGGTGCTCGGCGAAGTTCTACCGCGCTATAACGAAGTTAGAGTTCGCTAACCTTCTACCATGCTTCGCGACTGTTCTCGGTGTTCCCGTTGTCACCGCGTTAGGCTGCGTTTGTACCGTACGTTCTGACACGTGACGTTTCGATTCTGAGAAAAATTCTGTTTGTAGGGTGAGGACGAACGGTTTGGTTCAGACAATGCACTGTTGCCTTTCTAGGTTGTAGGGAGGTTCGAATGTGAACCTTGACACGTTGACGCCGGTTTCTGGTTTACGTTTTTGCCTATTCGGCGAAGTTCTTAACCACTTCGGTACTATCGTCGACTGTGGCCGACAGCTATCGGATGAATGCGCACAGCCGATCGTTGATTTCAATCGATAAGGTTATGCGGACAGCGAGAGCTGTACCGAAGTGGTTAACATTTTTGGAATTATCGAAGTTGTCAATGAGTGAGTTGATTTTCAACTGCATGGCAATTGAAGTCGTGGATTCTGAAACAGCACAAGTCCAGTTTTTAACGGTATCCAATATTGGCGTAACCGTTTCTAGCTTGCTCAGAGCTATTTAGTAATATTCAAAGTGTGCACGTAATGAAGATGTATGCGTATACAATGACTGCAACAGGAATCAACGAAATAATGCATGAATAAACGAGAATGAAAGGAAAGATCGATGTTCTTGATATGTTGGTTGGTTAACTTGCACTGTTTTGGAATTCATGGCTTAAATTTTTTCTGTTTACCAAACCTATTTAACGAGCTACGTATTTAATGGTTTTTGGTGCAGCAAATCAAGCTTGATGTTTTAATGCAATATTCAAGTGTGGTGGTGCACGCCGTCAACGTGTTAAACGTAATCCGAGGATTCGGAAAGGCTGCTCGCAATGATTTACGACTGTCGACCCTTTCAAGTATGTCCCGATACTCGACAGATGCTGTTCAGCCACGTTCCGCCAACCTCGTCTGCTATCCGTTGGATGTTGGAAGCAGAAAGGCCCCCATATACGTTGAAACTTGCGGCAATGCAGGCGAGTGATGAGTTTGCATCTTTCAAGGTTTTATGTTGTATTCCAATGAAAAGTGAAAAAGACTCAAACCCATCACCACAAGTGATGGGTACAAGATGCATGTTATACTCAAATGAAGAGTGAAAAAGGTTCAAATCCATCGTTATAAGTGATAGGTTTGAATCTTTTGAGGTTTTATGATGCATGTTGTACTCAAATAAAAAGTGAAAAAAACTCAAACTCATCGTCGCAAGTTTCAACGTGTATGGGGGCCTGATGAATGCATTTAGAAGCACATATCTGAATGGATACGGAATACTATGTATAAACAGATTCATCTTATTACCCACAAGAATCTTTTAACTGAAACGATACGTGTTTGAACGGATTGCGCAAATTTACCCTTATATCAGTATAGTTGACAGTGAATAAATAGCGAAGTCATGTAAATTGTTTTGAATGGTAGTCCTCCGTTTAGGACGAGTGTCGTACTGGCCGTATCAAATTTACATATCTAAAATTGAGAATTGCAATAATGGTGTTATATGAAATGTTAAATTGAATAGAACGGAAAAAGTCTTGAGTTCTGTTTTATACTACTTCCATTGTTCTTTTTTAGCAATGATATATGGAGAGACTTAAAGTGCACGACAAATGTGTTTGAAATTGTAAATTGTCGTATTCTCCCATTGTAATCGTGGGTTTCGTTATGTTCTTAATTGATCTGTTGCTTCTACTATTTTATAGAATTAGTTGACAATTAAACTTTCCTGTTTGCGTCTCGTTGACAGTGGCGAAGTGGGATGTACATATGAACAAACTAAATAAAATTGAATTTTAAACAAGCTCGATAACTTATTCATCGTAAATGTCGAAATACTTGAAGAATATTTACCCGATTTTTCAAACAAGACGCAGATTAGACGCCGTTCTTGTGCGAGTAAAATTTAAAATGGGAATTACCATTTAGTACTCGGCTGTGCCTGGTTCAAATTACACGAACAGTTGCTCACATCCGCCGTGAAAATAGCTCGATTACCGTATACACTAGATGACCATAAAATCGAAATGGGAGACGGATGAGCATTATTTGATCGTTTAGGCTAAACAGACCCTGCGAAGACAAAGGTCAGTCGAGCTATAAAACAAGCGTATAGTCGCGTTGCCAGTTGTATGTAGTATGATTATAATGGTGCGTTTATTGAGCCAAACGGAGAAATGATTATTCGCATCGATTTAGATAAAATTCTAGTTTATTCGTTCATCGTTGGCAAATTAAAGATTAACCATTTGAGTGCCACAGTTACTATCGAAAATTCGGCCGAGGAATGCTGGGAGGAGAGTGCCTTTTTTGTTTTAGCTTGGAAACTAAATTGAAGGGAAGTTTTCTTACAGAAAACACTGTAAGTGCTAAAACTAAAAAAAATTCTTTTTCTATTCTTATCCTGTAGTATACGATTTGAGTGCAATTTCTCTTTTCTAAATAGTTATTAACAATACTTATAATATTGAAAGATGATATTATTGTGATATAACAATATATGTATTTGTAATATTAATTAACTTTCTTCTTTCTTTTGAAAAATTTGATGTTGGCACTTTCTACAAATATTCTTTAAATACGATTCTCTAATTCTATGTGAAAAAATGATAAATAGAACAATCTTTTCATTTTTTAAATTTCCAAACAGCTGATGAACAGAATAAAAACAAACAACTGAAAGAAAATTAATAAATTCAATTTGACTTAACGAACCAATTTGCTGGTACTTTTATGCAATGAACCGGAGAAGCGCAATCAGCCTGGCACTCAAACAGATTAAGAACTAAATTAAATTAAATTTCAAGATACTTCTTTTTATTGTCTTTCTAATCTCTTTTAATTACAAATAACAATTTCAAACATTTCTTTGTGCAAAATTAAAAAGAAAACTCTGACAATTAGAAGATTAAAGACTTTTGTGTCTGATCTGTATCCTTTTGAAAAAATTATTTTAACGTTTCGCTAGGATGGTAACCATTTTCATCGATAAATCGAGTGACATACTATAGCAAATATTTGTCCATTTTGAAATGCAGCTTCGTGAAGCATTCGAAATCTGTCTCTGCTTTTCGTCTTGTTAATCTGCGACTACACTAAATCTCTACTGTCAACTATGTACATATACGATCTATAGAAACAGAAATAGAAGGCGAGAGAACTGAATTGTAGCTAGCATTGGTACATTCGTCTATATGTTCACGCGATATCAAATAGATTGGATATTCAAGTAATTTTATTCTTGTATTTTTTCATTGAAATGAATTTAAAATTTTAAAGTAGCAGAAGAATATAAGAATATGAAAATTTTAAAATTATGTAACCGTAACTAACTGTAAGTCGTGACTTCAGAAAAAGGAGGAATATGTTTAACTAATTGTAAGATTAGTGATTGCGAAAACATTATTGGAAAGTTCGGTCAGAATCGTCTGCTGGTTATAATTCAAACAAATGAAATAAGGAAATGTATTTTCGTTGAAAAACACGGTATTTTTGTGCAGACTTGATCTGTGATTTCCAGCACAACGATTTAGAAAACAATGATTACAAAATGGGTCAAACTATAGCATCATGCTAGGAAACAGTATTATCACATGCAGAAAGTGTTTGATCAAAATTGTGAAGGTGATCGTTATTATTTGTATTCGTATTAAACAGGGAAAATAATGTTTTAAAAAATCCATTAGAAAAATTAATAATATTTAAGAAGAATCTTATGAAAAATGATTAATAATTATGAAAATTATTTTATTATTATTTTATTAATAATTATGGAAAATTACTAAATGACATGATAAAAAGTATTCTCAAATCGTTGTTCAACTTTTGTATTCTGTAGGTACTATGTAAATTTAAGGAAAACATGAGAAATATCAGAACGAAAAAAAGAAATCGCATTAAATTTGCGTGATTCCCTAATGAGGAATATGGTAGCTTAATGGCAAGAATATAAATCTGCGATCACGCTACCAGTTCCTGACATTGAAATTATAGGGTAGAAAGTACTATGTGTTTGTTCTACCAAGGACGCGGACCTTTATGCAAATTTCTATTCTTGTAGATCATTTCGTAGAAATCAAAACAACGGAAAAATTGATACCGCAGATTGAAAGATTTATTACAAAAAATAACGTAAAAGGGTTAATAATCTTTGTCGATATAAACGTTTTCATACATTTTACAAATTTACACACGTTATAAATGAATAAAGATCCACAGTAATAATAAAAATACGAAACGCATTGTAATATACGTATACAGTAACATAATTAATTTACTATATATGTTATGGCGAAAGTTTGAAATTACCAAATACCCAAAATCGAAACGTTGACAATGTCCGAAAAATAAATACTATTTTATTACAATCAAATATTTACAATACAACATTCAGTTGTAATTTAATTCAAACCACGACCGCCTTCATATATGATTAATGATAAACCATATACGTGACGAATAATATATTTCGTTAAATATAATTATATGATATTTAATAACTTTAAATGTATCTCATAACAACCAGTTTTATTTAATTCCTGATTAATACAAACCCTATAAAATCTGAAATTCACCAATGCCTAATGATGAATACAAAAATTCAAATGTTATAATATATAGTATAATAACAGAATATACAATATATGAAAATTCGATCTTTGTAAGTTTTGAATTTTGACACATTACCGACTGGGATCCGAAAAATCGGATTTTCAATGCCAACACGTATCGACCGGAATGTTTCGAAATTAGTGCTTATAGCGTGAACTAACATCGTACAAATTATGTTCTTGTTCACATATTGGCAATCGCATTAGTAATCATGGCAAATATTTTGAAATTATTCCCTTCTACAATGAATCAAAGTAACACGTTACCGGTATTAGCAACGTGTTTTCATCCCAGCAAGGTAAGTAAAGTGTTAATAAAAATATTATTAATTCTTCGGACATTCACCTTGGTTCCCAGTAAGTCCTTATAACAAGTATGTATCTTCTTGCATGTATCACGATTCACCAGTGACCGCCGATATCCGTTTCGCTTCGGTCATTCACCGTAACATACGTAAACAACAAAACCCCCTACGAATGTACGGCATCAATCACAGGCGGCGAACTATTTCTGATCTGCCAAAATACTTGATATCGAGCGCGAGTCCCATCTAACACGCACCGTTACGTTGCTCGAGGACGGGAAGTGTGCCGAGCGCGAGGACGGTTATGTTTTTCCCGCGTGGCACGAATCTATGGCGTCGAACGTATTGTATATAAGTAGAAACTGAGTCAGGCATGCTTTCTGGTGTTTCCGGCGAACATAGCGGGTGAACGGATCGTGTTTATCGGGAGAAAGGCGAGTTTGGGAACAACCGTCGAAGGAATCGAGGGTATTAGACCAGTCACGGGAACACGCGGCCTTAGGAGATGAACGGAAGAAAACGATAAAAATGAACCGAAACGCTGATACACCTGAACGCTGAAACGCGGGGAATCAATTGAAACGTCGTTCGACCGATGCACGCGAAATGTCGGACATTTTGCGCACGCTTCGTCATGCTTCTTCGTCGATCTGATCGAATCCCCGGTTCTCCGGGAATTATAGGTACGTGAAACTTTTTTCCTTCCTTTCGAACGGCTGGCGGGCCCGAACGGAACTGATTTAATTAAGAGCTTCGGTTAATCGGTACCGCTAATTGCTTCTCATTTTCTACGCCATTTTCCCTGCTAGCCAGGCTGCCGGGATGTTTCCAGCGACTCAACACTAGAACTACTGCACTCAGTTTTCAGTTTTCTTGTTTCGTAATTATTGGTATCTTGAAAGGGTTAACACTAGGCTTACGGATATTTGGTGTACAGTTTATTCTATAGTTCCTGGAACAATTCATGTTTGTTTAGATCTCGGAAATTAGTTTAAAAATAGATGATCGAGATATGTATTCGTGTAATTGCATCAAGAAAAATCGACGTAAACGTTTGACAAATAATGTTTATAAAATTCAGTGTGCGTCGAATTGATGGGTTTTGTAAACCTAGTGTTGAACATTCGAAATGATTTGGAAAAGATATACTTTCATTTTAGTACTACAATGAATACACCAAGAAAGCGAAAAAAATCTATTGCCACAATTTTTATAAGGACATTTTTACAATTATATTAAACGTTCGGTAGTTCTAGTGTTAAGGAGATTACGGTTATTTTACGGTGCATGGACTTCCTTGTCTCGCGTCTATTATATTTATGATATGAATTATACATGGTATACGCTTGGTTACCGTAGTTTTTCCTCGTCGGAGGACACGCGAACTCCTTTTCTTATATTTTCTTCGTGATAAGTTTGCAATCTTCTACGAAAATATCCGAGTCCCGTTATCTTGAACTTTCTCGCGTCTCTTATCTTTAGACACGAGAAAACCGAAATGTAGAGCTTTTTAGTACCAGGCAGCTTGGAGCACGGGAAATTTTATCTTTTTATGATGTGAAATGTACTGTTAAAGCTGATAAAGTCCATTTGCTTTAACGAATACAATGTATATCAAAAATTCTTGTGTTACCCAAATTGAGTAATATGTACATCGTTTATTTTATTGTTTTCACCTATTCAAAGAACAACTGGACTAAATTGTTAGAACAGCTATCGAAAATCCACTCGTCAAACAAAACTCCAATTCCATTTTACTTAAAGATACGTATAAACAAAATTCGACAAATAAAAACGTCACAGTTCGTTCGAGAACTGCGCCGTTCTAGAAATTAAAGCTGAATCAATCAGCCTTTCATTTTCTTCAAAAACTTATGAACACTTCCACTATTTCCAGAGAAAATTCAGTTGTCAATCAACAATTACAAAAAAACACACAACCTCTGTCGACTTTCAAAGACTAAAGATAAAAGCTGCTTAAGTTTCAAACAGAAATAACTCCGTTAGATTTTCGGACGTCTCCTTTTCTGCTGGGTGGAGAAACTTTTGAGGGTACTCCATTTACGCGAGCGGGTCTCATGACAGAAATTTGTTCATGCTGCGAGTACCCGTCCGTTTGAAAAGGAAGGAAAGAACGGAAGAAAGAAAAAACAGTTCTAATAATTCCCGTGACGTCGTCACCGTAAAAAGCGACGCGACTCGTCGCGGTAAAAATCCGACATTTCATCCGCAGCGATCTAATATTCCCTTATAGACCGTGCAATCTTGATACCCGTCTTCAGCTTGCTCCTCCGGCAATTTTTCCCCTCCGGTCCCCGATTCTCTCACCGTATCCCATTTCGACTTGGTCGTACCGACGCGACGCCCCGGTCGAATGCACCTCGGCAGTGGAGAGTAGTCTTGGTTCCAGCTTAACCCAAACCTCCGGCTGTCTTGGTCCCGTTAGTCCGCAGGTTAGAGTTCCTCCGGTCCTCCTCTGGAACCCACGGTACAAGAAGAAAAGGAAAAACAAAGACACTAGAGACACTTCTCTTCTGGTGACAATTGCTACTAAATTGGCACGTGTTTCAGAGAGGTTAACCCCCTCCAGTCACCGGCTCCTTTTCTATGCGTTGAATGTTGAATGACGTGAAGGGCGGCGACTGTTGAGAAACAGTCCATGACTTTCGATTTATGGGAGGCTTGATTAACCGCTTAACACGTTCGATACCAACGCTTACTGTTTCGGCGACGGTCTCTTCAATTATAATATTCTCTTCAATACAATAAATCTTCTAAATAAAATATTACAGACATGAAACTGAAACGAGACATTGAGTTCCTAAATATAATGACGTAGTTTATAATTTCTAATGACAATATCCATAAGATTAATTTAATTTTCATCATGTAATATATGGACTACGGCCGTCACTAATATGTGACGCTGGTAACGAACGTGTTAATGTACTGCTCCGTGACATTCACGGGCACGACGGATTGATAAAGGACAATAAGCTCGTTAATTTATCTAAATTCGGCACCGCGTTTTATTTTTTCTGTGTAGGAAGGAAGCTTCCATCATGAGGAATTGACACTATATTTACGGAATAAGTCAATTTAACTCGTATTGAATTTGATAAGCATTATTTGATAAATGATTGGGTAATTGTCTATTTAGAATTTCCAAAATCTACATGATCGAATATCAATTTGTCTAAGAATGATAGAAAAAACTGTACAATAAATGTCCGTAAATCTAGTGTTAAATGGCAACAAGTTGATATTGATAATCAAATGGAAACATGAGTAATGGTTGACTTGAGGTTTGTATAGAACGTTGCGCAACAAGAAAATTTGTCCATTAAGGGGTTAAACGGATAACGTCTGCGATCTGGGTGGATGTATAGATGTTTTGAAGAATTCGGGTCTGGCTTTGTTGATCGTAAAGAGTGAGACTGTTGTAGAAAGGTGTTTTGTCAGAAATGAATCGTTTGTGTTCGAGAGGTGATCGACTGTTGGTATTAAGAGTTTCGTTACTTGATTGGTGTATTATTTCTATTTAATATGATAAAAAGTGTAATTAATGTTTCTTTGGGACATGATGAGAATACGTAGCGAAAAAAATTTCGATTTTTATGGTTTGGAACAAGAACTATCTTTTACTGGTTTTTATGAAATTATGAACATTTAAACATGTTCATGTGTTATTAAACGTGTTCCAACGATGATCCATGTCAAAGAGAGCAACGATGTAAATGTTGTCTTTGTTTAAAAAATAAAACACTTCCTTAAGACAATAAATGCTATCAGTGATCCTTAAATACAACGTTCGGTCTTAACTATCTTAAGTGAACAATGTTGAACTCAGAGGGACATTAAGTGAACATTGAAGATTACTGCCTTAAGAAACTATTTCACTTTTTCAACTGAAAACAATTTGCTGTGTACTAACTTTTACCTCAGACCGTTGGTTTCCAAAATAAATTAAATAGAATAACAACAATTTCATATGATACAACTTAACATACCACCTGTAACAAGATTAATTAAATGTCGCCGAAATTTGAGCCTCACAAAGTAACTCTCTTAGTACCTTGTGACATTTTTGATGTACCATTTCAAAATTCCCGGGAAAGTAAGCATGTTTGAAGATATTCATTAAAATTAACAGGTGTCTTTCAAAAGTTGGCTGACTACTAATAAACTAAAACTGCCTACGGACAAGAGGAATTGAACGCAAACAAAATACAAACGATAAATTTGATTGATGAAGAGATGTAACAATTTTATAAGATTTCGTATTCGCGGTTTTCTTTTATTTACGGAGTTTGTCATGTTTAAATTTCAATTATAATTATTAGTCTGTAAATATTTAAGCATCTCGAAGGTCACATACGACTTACGGACTGATTGCACTGGATTAGCTCCTTTGGACTTGACTTTTTTACAAAATTATTTTCACTTGCATAACAACAAAAGTCATTCAACGCACTACCAGTAATAACACGTATTTCAAATAAAATGATGGTGATAGACTACTTCTGATAGAAATGGCGACTAAGCAATGATATATTTGTATCAGAAGTAGTCTATTACCGTCAATTTATTTGAAATACTTGTTATTACTGATAGTGCGCTGAATTATATGTTGTATAGACTAATACAGTTCAGATATTTAAGTAAAACAGTGTATATGATAATATTCATCACTTCTAAATATTAACGTGTTTACTTTGAAGTTTAGTTTAAAAAATCTCTCGTTTTGCGCGTAAAACGAAGTGTATATTCGTCAAACGCACAACAAATGCAACTAGGGTATATTTTAAAGAAAAAACAAAGCAGAACTATATGTTTATTTAAACTTTAAGATGATATATATAGACGTTAAATTGACGATCTAATATTTCCCTTGTCTCCGAGCAATTTCAACTTACAGGTAGTCGAAAACCTTCTACAAGAAATATATCACACTCGCAAAGTCCTAGAATCTGATATTTCGATACACAGGTACTAAGAGGTTAAAAAGTCAATCATTGAGAACTTACCAGCTTTCGTGGCGAACGAAACATCTTTGGGATGATTGGTCTTGATGGCGTTCATCCGTCGATTCTGTGGCCTCTGGCCTCCGGGGCAGCCAACTCCTTGCGTCGCGCCGAGGCCGGACGATAAACCGACCCCGCCATGTTCACCCGGGCCACCCGGCGGCATTTGGGATAGCGGGCATCCGGATGAACCCGCGGTTCCTGGTCCACCGGCCATGCTCGGCGCGCCGGTTGGCCTCACTCTCGTCGGCTCGACCGGTAGTACGCGGCGTCTTTTCTTCGGTAGCTTGGCTCGCGCCTGCGTGTGACTGTAATACATCGCAAAGTTGCTGACGATCACGGGCACCGGCAGGGCGATCGTGAGTACACCGGCCAGGGCGCATAGCGCGCCGATGAACATCCCGATGTAGGTTTTCGGCACCATGTCCCCGTAACCGACGGTGGTCATCGTGACCAAGGCCCACCACAGTCCTAGCGGTATGCTCTTGAAGTCGTTCTTCGGGTTGTACTGCGTGCGTTCAGCGTAGTAGACCAGGCTGGCGAAGATCACGATTCCAAGGACCAGAAAGAAGACCAAGAGAGTTAGCTCCTTCGCCGAGGCGCGGAACGTTTGTATCAGGATCTTTAGGCCAGACGAGTGGCGGGTCAGCTTGAACAGTCTCATGATACGTATGATGCTCAAGAACTCGAGGATGTCCGCGTTCTCCAGGTGGGAGGCGAACCGTTGGAGCGCCAGATCGAGATAGAAGCTCAGCGTTGCCACCATGTCGATCAGGTTCACCCAGCTCTTGATGAAGACGCACCGGTTTGGGCTCGCAGTAATGCGTATTAGGAACTCGATAGTAAACCAGGCGTTGCACATGCACTCGATGTAGAAAAAGAAGTCGTGAGCGTTCGTGTGCGTTTTGTCCACTGCCCAGGAAGTCGTGTTGCCTGTGTTCACCGTCCGGTTCACGATTACTGGCACTCGCATGTCCGGATGCGTCTTCAGGCAGAAAGAGACGATCGAGATGCAGATGAAGAGGACTGAGATTATGCTGATTACCTGCGGAGCACCGTGGGAATTCGATTACGAGCATGGAATGGCTGAGTAACGCGTTGTTACTCTTCCCGTGATTGCTGTTTGTCATTTAGCGGTGATTCGGAATAGGCACGCGTGCAATTTATGCGACTGTTCCGTGCGTTTCATGGTAGCGGGGAGATTGTTTCGAGTGAATTGCAGTTTTCGATTGAATTGCTGGTTTTAATGTGTACTTGCCAGTTTGCATTTTAATTGTCACGGTTGAGTGTAGTACATTCTGAATAGTAATTTGGATGGGAATGTTTGTGTGAAAAGGATTTTCTTAAAAGTAATTTAGGTACTTTAAAGTTAACGTTTAGTTTGTGCCTTGTATTTTTGTGAGAATAAGTGTTGGTCAAGTATGAGTGACGACAGGTAGAAATAATTTGTTGCTTTCTAAGCAATATTATTGTTGATTCCGATACTGTATTAGTATTTTGTATTAATATATGTAACGTTTCAAAATTTTCTACAGAAAAATTATCGACTGTTCTTGTTAAATATTAATCTATTGTTCTTAAGTTTTGTAAATATACAAGATTTAATTACAGTGTTTTGTATTAATGATAGATAGAAGAACACAATTTGTATTGTTCTTAGTATACACTCTATGACTTTAAATCCATTGAGTAAAAATCAACGTTAAATAATTACACTTCGATATTATCAAAGTAATAACATTCGAACGAGAAACTTTTAATTACAAAAAATTTATTCTAAAAATGAGTGAATATTTTCAAATTTTTGTTAATATTTATTCTAATATTCCAAGAAATAATACATTTAATATCAAATATTAAAGAAAGTATCCCATCCAGTCTGTTCTAAAATTCAAATAAGCACAAGAAATTGAAAAGATATAGGATAGCATTTACATTGGACGAAGTTACCTCTCAAGTGTGTCACATCATTCGAAGGCCTCCAACTTCGCAGATTTGATAAATCTTTTGATTGAATTTCACGCAAAAATTAAAATTTAATTCCCTTCGACTCGTTAAGGAAGATTTCTTTAAAGATTATTTTAATCGAAAAGCGAGATGGCGCTTCATTGTGTGCAGCAGGTTGCCAGCGAAGTTATAGAAGATCGGAGCGAGTTACAAGATCTCTGCGAAAGTCATGCTGTACTATAAAACTGAAATTGTCAGGAGCATTGTCGACGCAAGAGTAACGTCGACACTTTACTAGACTCGAAAGGAAATTCTATTACGGTGGGGTTTACTGCGGTTCGTTCTTTGCAATAACATTAAAAGTTACGTGTAGCGACGTGATCTCCACCGTTCTTATCTCTGAGAATTGATTTTCTTCGAAAACCGGGTTTGGACACTCATATAGTGTCCGCTCAGCTGAACTTACACGTCAGGCAGAAATTAAATTTTAAGTGGTACTATACTAATGACTTGGAATAATGGTCTATTAGGTTGCTGCGTAAATTCTGTCCATTTCAATGTATCACCTATAAATTCGATTTTTGAAAACATTTTATATTCATTTCGAGAAAATATTCCCATCTCTGCGACAGTAGGATTCCTTTTTCTTTTATAAAAATCTTCAGATTTATTGTTAAAAAATAATTTTATTGTGCTTTTTACTTCGTTGAAATTAAAAAAATTTTTTCCATTTACATTGTTTTAAAATTTAAACGATTTTCTTTCATTTACATTCTTTTGAAATTTAAACAGTTTTCTCCTTTCACATTGTGTGGAATAAGTTCCGATTTTAATTTCGATATTCTCTTTGCCATTGACACGTGTGGTTTTGTCTTATTCCGGAGATGGCTTAAAACAGTCGAATTGAAAATTTCAAGTTTGAAAATTAACTAGAATATACTATGTTAGTTTATAGCTGTTTATATTAACTCCTTGCCCTATAATGTCTTTCAGAATTGTGCTTTAACTTTAATAATTTATTTGAAATGGAAAGTATTTGGTACTTATCTATTCGTCACATTTACTTCAGACGTTAACGATTGATAGTAGAACAGAAATATTTAATTTACAATTATAGTAATTATAGTAATTCAATATTTTTAAATCACCGGTGATCTCCATAGCATTCAACGTATTAAATAAATTGAAATGGCATCAAAATATGTTGTCGTCTCAATCCAGTGAGAATCATGAGATCTTTCTGTGCTAACTAATGCTTAATGAAGATTCCCCTGTTCTATCACGGTGTACAGTTCGTTGGATATCAGAGTGGTACACTTGGAGCTACTATCGAGAGTAACTTTTTCATTGAGTATAAACTTGTTTGCAAGGAAGTTGTGTCGTTTCAACAAGCATGCACACGTACGACAGTTCGAACAGTTTGATCCACTTCTTTGTCGCAATCAGCGGACTGATAACAAATGAAAAGTTGCTTCTGCAATGGAAGCTTTAAAACAGACTTACTCTGCCGAGTGTATAATCCAGGATTAGAATTTCTCAAACAAAAGAAGTTGCACAGGTTCTTGAATAAAATGTGACAATAGATTTTTCATTTTTAGTTATTCGTTCAGGTGTACGAATTGTGATAATTGGTTTTTTACATTCGTACAGTTTTGACAATTATTTTGTCCTCATCTTGTATATACTAGAAGTCTGGATCAGTAAAGATTAGGCGCAGTGAAGCGTTATTTAAACAATTCTCTTGGTTTTAGATATGTATGATATATTCTTATAATTAATCAATATATACGTATCCTAAAGTTTTCAATAAATAAATTTTTGTACCCGTTTATAAGTTACTTAATAACAAGAATATTAATTTGTTCTATTTTCTGTTCATCAATGATATCTGTGACAGTCAACGTGTTAACACATTATTTATCGACTGTCAATTAAGAGGATATATAAGATCAGTCAATTTATGCTTGCACTCTTTCGTATACTAGAGTTTTTGACTGTCTTAGAAATAAGTAAATCAAATAAAAACTTAGGACAACATTTATTTTTTTGGATTTTTAGTACTTATCAATAATACCCGCTACTGTTAATAGGAAGTTATTAACTCAATGTTAATACGAACCTTTGCTGCGGAAGAGGAGTAGGGTTCATCGAACAGCGACCACATTTGAGGTTTGAGCTTCTGCCACCAGGTGAGCGTGCCCTCGTAATATGCCTCCTCGAAGCCGAACTTCCTCGCCAGCTCCTCATCGGTCGGCTTCTCGGTATCAAGGTCCAACCTGTCGAGGACTGTCAGCGTTTCCTGCGTGTCCCGATGCTAGAAGAGCGGGTCGGGGTGAAAGAGAGGGGGATGCAACAACGATCGTTATTCGTACCTGCGAAATATCTCTCGCTCTCTTCAAGGTGCGTTTATTGTTTTGTTTTTTCGTTTCTTTCATTTCATTCTTTCTTTAGTTTGTGCTTTAGTTGGGACAAATAAAGCGCGTGCAAAGCGTAAATACGTGAATCTCCACACATGGAACAAAGAAAAACAAATACATTAGGTCCTCCCATAAGTTCGTCTTATTTTTCTACTATACAAAATAATATTCCATTAAATGTACACTATTCATAACTTTATCAACATAACCTGTCGCTGTCTACTGATTAAACTGAAGCACATCAAACTCGTATGACTCTGTGATTGCGACGCGTAACGCGAAATGTAGTAACACTAAAACTACAAACAATCAAATTGACTTCTTATAATTTTCCTATAGAACCTCTAAAAATCTATTGGAGATTTTGTACTTATTTACAATTGTGTTGCATATTGCTGAATCAATTTCTTTGACAGTTTTCCAAAGAATCGTGTTAGCTTTTTAATGTTTGTAAAAAGAAGAAGTCAGGAATAGGCTATTTTGACTTGCTTGGTAGTTTTAGTGTTAACACATCGCGGTGAGAACTTATGGGATGATCTAATAGATCATTCCGTCTTGGCTACGAACTAAATCTAAACCGCCGGTTTCGAAAGTCACGGGATTATTGGATATCGGAGCCTTTGGTCGGTTCTCCTTCAGTTTTATGCGTTTTATGGCGGACGAGGGTTGCTGGGAACCGCCGTGGCTCCGATGTACCCCACGTGGCGCATTTGTTACGGTTGGCACGTGGAGCTGGTTGATTTCTTCGGCAAATGGTACTGCGGTGACTTCTTCCGAGTAACGAGCGCACTTTCGTACAGCTTCGGATACACCAGAACGGTTTGGTTTATTTTATTCTGGGGAACTCTCGGCCAATTTTACGCGATCCCATGAATCATTGCATTACCGTGCAAGGTGTTTCGTTACTGGTCCTGGCTTGGGATAACCGCTTAACGCTTTGATTTACGGTGTTTATCGAACTGTGATTTATTTTGCAGTCAATTAAACTGTATATTTGTATGGATTTATGAGAAATTTGAGGGTGCAAATTTGTACACAATGCATATAAGGTAAAAGCATTAGTAGTTGACTAGTTAAGAAAAATGTTCTGCGTGAACAATGGTAAGCGATTGTTTCTTTATTAAATAGAGAGTCTCTATGCATGAAAATACGGTTTGGACTTCTTACATTATGTAACAGAGCAAAGTTTGATGAAATAGTTGTTTTATCCAGATTTGATAGACATTTTTGGAAATGTAATACTTGCGTGAAAAGTTGACCATCCTTGAAAGGAGAAAACTAGTACATGAGTGGTCGACTACTAATTAATATTGAGCATATATTAGTAGTCGATCACTAATAGTAAAACCAAAGACACTAAAGGTGATTATTTTAATATTGTTTGTTTGCAATGATTATGAGAAATTACAAATAAAAGGTTAAATACAAGTGAGGAGAAGTTAATATTGGAATTGCAATACAGAGGCATACAATCAACGTCAATGAAATAAATCGTTAGTTTTTACGATAAACAATTTTATTCAGGTAAAAGTGTTTCGGAGTTTGGTTGGTAGGTGCTGCAGCATATCTATCGCGGCTTTATCGAATGATTAACCACCCTAAGTGGTTAATCTCAGATAGTTACAAGTTTAACAATACAAAAACACAATAAGTAAGTTTATGTATATTCAATGAAATGTTTCTTTCGATATAAAATTATATTTAAAACTTTAATTTTGAAAACAATTTTAAAAATAATCGAGTATGTAAATTCATCCTTTATCATTCAAATAATCCTTGGTTTGACATTTATTGCATTTTATTTTGTCATTAAATATACGCTATTTTTCGGCTATATTTCATTGTGCACAAGATTTGTTATCTGTAACTGCCGATATTTTCGATCACTTGCTGCACTTTCATTAATAAAAACTGTCCGATTGTAAATATTTTTTTATGCTTCGTAATTCAATAAACAATTCCAAAAGGTTTTTGAGCGGCGAATATGAATTTGCAAATCGTTTGTGCTCTGTAATTAATTTAATCGACGTTTACAATTGTGATAAACATAAATCTATCATAAAATTCTAATACAAAGAATGAACATAAAACAATCCTCTAGACTCTTTGATTGAAGGTAACTTTTTCAATGTAATTAAATAGATTATATATTTCCAAAAGATAGAATTCTCGATAATGTATTAACATCAAAATCATTTCACTAACTATTTTCGCCGGTAAAGAATCACCTTGCCTTCCTCAATTCAGAAAACGCAATTAATTTCGTGGAAATTTAATTAAGTTCTCCCCTGAAATTACTCCCTTTGGAGGAATTTCTTCGAAATACCTATTAAACGAATATGTTTTTGCCTCATCCTCTTCAAATATTGTTTTAAGGCAATTACATTTGATATTAAGATTAATGAAATTTCGAATATTATGGGAACGAGTCCAATAAGTAAATTCGTCTTTGTTTTTTTGGCAAAGAAGTCTCCGCAGATCATCAATACTTTTTCCTCGATAAAAATTGCACCTAATTAAATTACTTCGAAACCAGCATCAACATTGCAGGCAATACTTACGTTTCGCTCTTACATTTGAATTTTTTGCTTTTCATTTATTTCGAAAATTAATTTAATTCAAATATATAACGTGATTTTCTAATAATATACAGGAAATATTCAAACATAGACTCTTGTCATTTCAATCAATTAAGTACTATTAGATAATAACATCCGTTCAGGTGAATGTGTAATGAACTTAAAAATATTCAAGTAGGAATACTTTCTAATTTTAAGAATTTAATTCTGATTCATTGCAAACGTACATAACTTTGGCCAACATGAAGTACTTAACCCTTTGTCCTACAATATCGTGTCAGGCTCGTGTCGAAGGTTTCAAATAAAATTTAACAAATACAAGTGTCACTTAATCCTGTCTAATCTAAATCAAATATTACTTTTCTATTAATAATTGTGTTACTTCTAGAGTTTCATTTGGATTTTTTTCTTTTTCTAATGAATTATGAATAATAAAGTAGCTCTGTCGTTGTGATAGAAATCATAGTGCAAAGGGCTAATTTAAAGCCACCATTATTTCACTCTTTTATGAAACTAATAAAATCAAAAGACCGATCATATTTCTGTTACAACCTAATATTTCAATCTTTGGTATACACATATACGTATGGTCACAAAAAATTCAAATATAAAGGCAAAGGATTTTTGTGTATTAACTAATTTGCGTTTGATATGACTACAACGGAGCGTGGGATCTCATCGATGTTACGAATTCAATCAGTTACATTCGTAAACATGGAAATAAGCTGTTCACTGTGTATATACCACGATGATCAAAGCTTTTCGAATCCTCGTGTGGTTATGGGCAAAAGGATACACGAGAACGTAAAGTACACTCTCATTAAATGAAAGCAATTATCCACGGCTATGTACATTCACGTATTATGCGACGAACATGTTAGCATGTTCGATGGTCTTCCACGAAAATGGCGATCATTTTTCACCTGGCGTGCGATACGTTCGCTCGGCGATCCTGTTATTGGCAATAAATAAATTACTGTCGAAATTAATTCCAATTCCAAACACAGGGGCTTCGGACAGGGTATCGGAGTGCACGTGGCGCATTTGAGCGCATCATTGAATCAACTGTTCCAATAGATATTCTCACCTTCGTCTCACGATGAAACCTAATTACTAGAAAATTTGTTTCCGCTCTTTAGTCATGTCAATTTTCATGGATTTTAACGAACATTCGTAATTCTTTTATCATTATCATCGTCTTTTGTTTTTTTTCAATGAGCAACGATTTTAGTTATTTCTGTGAAATCAATTCTGTTGTAGTTCCCTTGCTAACTCTTTTTATTTTCTGCTTTGATTTTTCATTGTTTCGAGTTATGTAAATATCTCAAAGGATTTTAAGATATTTATTATAGGACTTAATTTAATGTACAAATAATATGGATGAAGGCCAATTCTTCGTATCATTTTGTAATCAACATTTAAAATCGTTGTGAATTTATAAAGAAATAAGATGGGTGGTCCATATTGACGACGGAAAGTTAATAATCGCAGTCCTGGTGCGACTGTTGACACGAAAGTAAATTGGAAATGTAGAATAAAATGTTTTTATTCAACTTTTGTTTCCGAGATAATCGAATTTAGATATTCGTTGGTTTTCATCAGATTTTGCTGGGAAGTACTTTTTATAAAAACTATTAAGATCATTTTTATCGAATATTATTCATGTTGATGGAATAAAAACAATTCTTAAAATTCGATAGGACTTTGTGCTTTTGCAATAAACCCTTCTTTTTTAAAGAGTTTATCTATTATTAATAGATTTAAAACTTTAGTTTTACTTCTGTGATGAATAATACATTCGATTTCAATATTTTTTTTGCAACGTATTACTTGTCCCTCATTTTTCATTTTTTGTACATAAATAATAATATATCGTATAAATTAACACACCAACGCGATTAAAGTCGAATGAGCATTTGAACGTAATGAATTTAAACATGTTATAATTTATATTGATACGCATGCTTCGTTACAATTACACGCAAAAGCCTTTATTAATTAAATAAATGTGAAATCAATGAAGGGTGAAGTTGAAAGTTAATATTCCCGTCGTTTCTGGTTAACAGGCTAAATCCCGCATTATATAGAACACAAAGCAGATTCAATTTAGGCAGGATATTGAATTTCCCTTGCGACTAATTCGATGAGTTTTAAAATTGTAAAATTACAAGCGAAGTATCGTAAAACCATTAAAACATAGTTACGCCAGCGCGTTAACCTAACGAGAATATTTCATAATTTCAGTGTCCGTTATTGAAATATCATATAAGAACTTTTAAACAAAGTAGGTGTTTTTCATCTGACAATTATAAACTGTTTGTAGGTCACGTTAAACTTCCAGTGGTTTGTATACATTGTTCAACAACTTTTTAGGCAGTGTTACGTGTGCTAATTCCATAATCTGTTTTTGGACAATGATTATACATGCTCGTGAAATTCCTTTAAATACCATTTTTTATACACTTTTCACAATTGATAAAAAATTGTTACTTTAAAAAGAAGCGATACCCTTTGAATAGTTTATATTTCATAAATAAAGTTTTTGTTATAGAAATGATTTCGTGTTAGTACGAGATGATTACTTTATCAATCAATTTTTACGATTTTTTTAGGCAACTTTGTTATTTTTTTAGGTGATCTATAAGTTACTGTTTACAATAACCAACAAGTTTTATTTTTTAACAGTTTTTCGTCTTCCTGTTGCGACGGTTCTTGTTCAAGCAAAAATTATTCAGCTGATTTTTCAAATATTATATCTGGAACAGTTTGCAATATTTTTTATTAATCTTTTTCCACCTACGTATCAGTAATTAACGTATAAATTTCCAGGAAAACGTATCGCGTTGCCTCCATTTTAAACATTTATCAAACAATATTTGCTTAAAATATTAACAACTGCATATTGATAATTCCATCCAATTTGAATGATGCAAATACACGGGTATTTAACTTTCATCAACGACACTTAATTACAGTTAATTAAAAAATCATCGTAACCCACTTTACTTTACACTATTGAATTTCTTCCGTTTATATATTTTATATTTTATACCTTGCATTCCTTTTATATACACGTCGAATAAGACAAAATGTACATTGCGACTGGCAATGTTAATTATTAGACCGCAGATTATGCATTTGTGGGATATTTGAAAATGCATAATTCCACCAAATGCGTACAATATAAAAAACTATATAAAATATGCAAACTGTAGTGTTTATTGGTGTATATTTTAAGAAAAAATTACTTTTTATTGTAATTCTATTTTTCTAATTATACCCTCAAATATTTGAATTTGCATAAAGATCCGCAGTCTACTAATTATATTCGTCGAGGGTTCATTACGCTCGTAAGAATGACAGCAATTTCGGATGAAGCGCTTAAAACAACGAGCATTACGGAAACGCGCGATTCCACGAATAATTTCGGGACTGTATCATACTTTGAACCTAATTGGACGCCGATTGACAATTTGAATAATGTACAATGTACCGGAGTCTCGCGGAATGTTATGCTGCGATTGCAGCGGATCGCATTTGAATATTACCGGGAGCTTGTCGTTACTGGATTTTGGCGAATGCGATATATCAGAACCGGAAACCATGAAGTGCATACACGACCTCGATTAGAACGCGATGCAGTAGACACGACCGCGACCGTTGATTGTTTTGGAACCTCATCGGACCAATGAGAATTCCTATGAACGAGAATTGTCCAGGAGTCGTTCAAGTGTAGATCTCATTGAAACTATTTCATATTTGATCATCGTTCAATCAGGCGGTCTAGTTCGTCACTGAAAGTGTATGTCACGTGGGATGATATTTGTATCAGTATGTAATAATGCTGGGAGATCACTTGGAGGAATTTGGATGATTGATCAGTTTTCATTTGTTTGGAAAAGTTTTGACACTAGAACAACCATTTGGGTCAAAATGACCAGTTCTTGGTTTCTTCTTTTACAATTGGTGGAAAGATGTAGATACTTCTTTGAGAAATGATTGAAGTATTGCTAGGAGATTATTTGATGGGTAGGCTGAGGAATTCGACTCAATGACCAGTTTTCAGTTTCACCTAATGTTCTGTTGGTTTTGTTTCCTAATTACCAATATCTTTGATCACTAATTTACTATTCGTTAATACAATTATACGTAATCAATCAAAACTATAAAATTGTAAACTGGAAAGACACCTTTTGCCTTTTTGTCTTACCGCTAGACATCAAGTCATCTATCAACTATACTCCTAGGAGATCATTTGATGGTTAAGACTAGGAATTCAGCTGATCGATCAGTTTTCAGTTTTTCTTGCCCAATTTTCTGTTGGCTTTTATTTTGAATTTCTGATATTTTCATTAATTTACCATTCGACGATACAGTTACATAGAACAAATCAAAACTATAACACTGTAAACTGTAAACTAGAAAGATGAGAAAGTATTGTAACTATTGTTAATTACAATAATTTGTAAAAAGAATCGTATCATTAAATATTGCTTATTCTAATAAATTCTCCTTCGCTTACAATATTTGCTGGGTATCTACAAAAAGTTCCAGGAATTTTTATTTATTTTGAAAAACATATGGGTGGTTCATGCAGTTATTTTGCTATAACTCAGTTATCGTTTCAGCTATTGAAAAATGTCGAAGCAGAAAAATGAACAGTTTAAAGAGTGATGTATTCACGTTTTTGTCAGAAGAGCAATGATGCAAATAGAAAAAGTATCGTTTGTCTTTCGAAATATATTGTTATACTGTTATATTTCGATAAAATATTGTTCATATTTGCCTTCCTATTTTTATAATTATTACTTAACTATTAAATAGATCTATGATACATATATGATACATACATCCGTAATAGATCTATAAGACAACTTGAGTCAGATTCATTTGAAATATGGAACTACTAGGATAGTATCTTGTAGACTGAATTTACTATTCAACTGAGAAAGATATATTTGAACAAGACAATTAGTGTGATGAGCCATTTCAAGGTTTAATATAGTACTGTCTTATAAGTGAGCATATCCGACATAATCATCGAGATGCATAACAATTTTCATAATCCGACTATACCCGTTATTCCCTCCATGAATTGGGTCTGCTTATAACGCACATATACGACATCACAGCTCGAGGTGTTAAAAGTTATAGTCCAACAAGAATACATTACTATTTTCCATTAACTTCACTGCGTTTTTCAGATCTTTTATACATATTATATAATATATTTCCTTATTTTCATTGCATTTGTTTAAAAAAATTTGTTTTACCATTTCCATATTGTATATCTTTACAATACGTATTGGTAAAAACTAATCGATGTGCAATTATGTATTTTTATTCTGGATTCATTAAAGAGGCTTTTGAATGTGAGAACAATACAAGAAATTCGTTTATAGCGTTTCTATTTCTTTAATAATACTTTTTAATAATAGTAATAATAATTTAATAATATATTTGTATTACCTGCCATCCATTAATAATAGTAATTTTAATAATAGTAATAATAGTTCCTACTTTTTTAATAGATTCATGGTAATACGTGAGAAAACTGATCTGTTTTGTAATAATAATACTAATATTTACAGGAACTACCTAAATAATTAATATTACTAGCCATTACGGTATTTAACAATAAGGTAACTGTGACATTAATGCAAAGTTAATGCTTTTTAAATTACTCATTGAGAGAATATGTAAACGTTTTTCGAGTAAAATAATTATTGTAGATCGATTTTATTCATTTTCCTCAAAAGAATCTTAAAAATAATAATTAGGATTTTATATGAAAAAGTTTGCACTTGGTAATACAAGGTTGACAGTGCCAATTTTCTAATTTTGATTTCTCACCTTTTACAGTTTAAAAATATTTCTGTTTATCTTCTATTATCAACATTAGTATACGCAGATACACCGAGTGATATGATTCGACTATGATCAATGGATATGCAATAAACTTAATGTGATCTTACTCTCTTTTATTTGTTTCAACACAGTAAACCTTCGGATATTGGAACATTTATTATTTGAATAGCTTAATATTCATAGTATTGGAAAAGAGGGTTTCGGTGCCTTCGCGAAGAAATGGCTGTAGCTTCGATATGAACACATAAATATGTCGATATCAGTTTGGAAATTTATTATACAGGATGCCTTCGAAATCGGGGTACAATAGGGACGATGATCTACACATGAAAACGTATAATAAAGTTTTCTTGAAGGAGACTTTCATTTCAAAGTAAAAACTTTGAAAGCTTGTATGATACGTATGCATTGATATTAACTTTACTACGGTGGTCCATTTATTTATGCATTTGAAATATTGTTAAAAGAAATAGAAACACGCAGTCCATCAATAAGTTTCTTACAACATTTTCAAGTATTCTTAACAAAACCAGAAGACGATTAAATAGAAAAAGATTGAATGAAAGAAACAGTGTTAAAAAATACAAATGTGATTAGATAAAAAAAAATTCTAGTAAATCGTATTAACAAAAAATATTCAATGGTACGTGTAACAAATTGAACATGATAATATTGCTATTGAATTAATCTATAATTATCTCTTTATTGATTGCATCGCGATTGCAAATATTCGCTGAGTAATAAATTAAATTTCGTGAATTTGACTGATAATAAATATATGTTTGAATAAAATCTGTAATCACGTGGAATCATGACTACCTTTGTTTTTAAAACACACAGTATTGATACTAATAGTAATAGTAATAATCATAAAATATTAATAATGTGTTATAATATTAAATAAATACTAACTCAGACCTAACCTAAATGACTGATCAGCGTAACCTTCAGTTAGGAAACAAAGGTGGTCCGTATAATAAGTAAATTATATAAGAAAGATTTAAAAAATTCGAAAATGTTTGTACACATTATTTACTCACTTTTCGTCTAACAATAAGTTAACGAGGTTTAGTACGGGAAAGTGATACAAGACACTCTAGTACCCCTATTAACAGTAAAACTACCGATCAGTCAAATTGACTTTTCGAAATTCTCCCACAGAAAGTTTAACAGTGCATCTATTAAAATCTCTATTAATTCGTAATTATATTCGAATATTCCTGAACCGATTTCTTTGGTAATTTCTTAAAGGATCATGTTATCTTTTTAATAATTGCGAAAAGAAAGAATGAGGAATGGGTCGTTTGATCTGTTTGGTAATTCCAGTGTTAATTTGGATACAGGGGAGGTTCCACTAAATTTTCATTCAAGAGTGGTCGATATTGAAACATTAATTTAAGTGCTTGACATTGTAATGATTTCGCGGGTGTTAAGATACCGTAATCATAATCGTCTTTGATAAATCGGGTTATGTCGTGGGTGACGTAAGCTGTTTCATAGCATCTCCTTAAAGCATCATAACACACGCTTTGCTAAGAAGATTAGATTTTTAAATATTTACGAGCACTGGAAAACCGCGAATTATTCGCTTGGGAGAGTTGCGGCAGAATCTTCACTAAATTATAATCCCGAAGCCAGTCTTGAGATTTGCGTACTTTGTTCGCGAAAGTCGGGGGGATTTGCCAGTAGTTTTTCACTTTTCGCGCTAACTTTTATTATCTCCTTTCCCATAAGAGAGATGTTTTTCCTGTATTAATCGAGAGATATTTCCTCCCAATTCTCTGAGAAATTCACACGTAGGTTGAAATTATGTATATTTAGGTCGTTCAACTTTCCCAGTTTTAGTAATATATAAATATAGTGAAATCTTTCTATTAAAATTTCTCATTGTAATTAAACGGTCTAAATAAATTTTAACAAGCACAAAATCTTTTCTAAATTATCTTAATTAAATGCCTTCTCTATATATGTAAATTAAACCCCCTCAAATTCAATTGATTCTGTAAATTAATTAATTAAATTAAATAATTTTTTTTTAATGTACTCGTTTATTAACGTTTTTAAATAACTTAATTCATTAGAATAAAATTAAATTAATGTAAAATAAATGTCAACATTAATATTAATTATATTCAATTTAATATTAAGTTAACATAAAAATTAAAGAAATAATTACCCATTTAATAAATTCATAAAATGTCTCTGAACCGTTGGAGTACATTTTTGGAAGGAAATTGTAGGAAGTTCGTTCTCCAATTAATCAAGTTTTCTCTCTAATTAAATACTACCTTTCAGTGGTGCCCATTAGAAAATTTGGCCAGTACCAATTAATACACACTTCGTACTAATTTAATAAAACATTGAAACTAAAAGGCAAGACAATGTTTTCCAAAAGGTTCCTACATATTTTACTAATAAGTATAAAAAATATTCATTTTTATCACTAAATTGTTTGTAAATTATACTATTCTTTGATAGTACTATAAATTATTTTAAAAATGATTAACAATACATTCTCGATATTCCGAGTTGCAATACATTCTGAGTGTGCATTCTATTCGTCGCTAAGTTAATGGCACGTCGAGAACAAGTAATCTTCACGTCCATTTGTGCCGTTATTAAATATAAACTTCTGACATCTAACCTTTGTTCCACTTTATCAGTGTTCATCTGCCAAATACCTTCGGGAGACCTTCTCTAGTGCTATTTCCAACAAAGGGACGATTTATTCTGGAGGAAATAAATAGCCGTATAAATTCCAAGGGAACACCGACGCCAGAAGAAACGCTCGCTAGTACTTTATCAACATTCACCGTCGCAAATCAATGGTGTTTAATCAAAATCCAAGGGTGTCCTCCCTGGATGACCCTCGACCTCGTGGGATCCCTAACATAAATTCCATCGCCTACCCTTCTTTTCTTGGCTTGAACAGACGGCCAACATTGCAAATGACCTCCATTCAGTCCAAAGTTTGAAAGTGCGTTTAGATTGATCTCGCAGGTCCGGCAAATCGAAGTGCATTTAATATACAAGATGGAATGCAAAACGCTTTGAGGGACGAGATGAAAGTAGAACGCAAATGGAAATTCTATTTTACCGGATAATTTCTTATCAGCGGCGCTCGGATTTTATGCATTTGCAGGAGACTTAAATCCGCGGAATGCGATTCAACTTCAGTGAAGTTTTATTAACTCAATGGATTCTGTTCGATTATTTCTTGTTGAAATCCTGGAACGAAGGAAATGAATTTCTGGTTTGTAGTGTAGCAAGATGAAATGTTATGAACGTCCATCGTCTGCTAATTATTGTTGATTATCTCTTTCAGGTGATTATTATCTCTTATTTCTTATTCTGCCTACCAGTTGCATTCATGATTTGTATTTGAATTGAAAAATTGCTAAATGTGGTTGACAAGAAGAAGTTAATACTGAAATAAGATAACTATTATCATCGGACAGAAAGTAGAAAGTGGTTATATCATGTAAATATAAGAATCTCTGATTGAAATGTTTAGAATTTAATTTGAATGATTAACATGAAATCTTGAATATTTTGAAGCAATACAATTTAAACTGACACCATTTAAAAGGTAGCTAAAATAAAATAGTTAAAAACGTTTCTTATTATTCGAGCAAAAAATTATCAAGATTTGAATATCACTTTCTTCGAATAATTAATTATGAAATTATGACGTATATCTTGCGTTATATATACTGTATATGCAGATTTGTAAAAATTAATTGAAATATATTTTAGTATAACTGAAGATTAAATGTTTTCGATCTGTCGTTAACACGAAGCAATACGAAATGAAGCAACATTCACAGCAAAATCGCAACGAGGTAAAGCAAATGTACGAATGAAAATGCATCCTATCAGAGATACCTACTATATTGACGTTGAAATAATCGATCGCCAAGAAGTTAATAATAGCCGTAAGTTCAAGAAAATTTAACGCTCCGATGACTGGGATGTTTATTTTACACGGTATTTCTATTGAAAGGGTTAAATGCGAAAATAAGAAGAAAAGTTTTATTTAGAAGTATCAAATTCAAACTATAACTTTATTTTTTCCTGGATCATTCTCTCATCACGTACTTTTCCATTTTTCCATTAAAACATACAATTTTAGGAAAAATTTAACCTTCTATTGCATTTCGTTCTCGACCGGAAACTTAATTATAAATGTTTTATATTTTAATAAGTTAATCCTCCGCACTCTATAGGCTCCACTATTGCACCATTTATAGTATTAAATATTTTAATGATAAAAATTGAAGGAGCTACCCTGATATTATTGCGTTTGCTACACATGCGAATTTTGTCCTAAAAATAAAAATAAAAAATCTACGCAATGTTGATATAACATATTTCAATTTTCACCAGGAGTACTATATAAATAGTTTGGAGTTGTTAGATCATAAAATCACCCGGACTAATTAAGGGTTAAGCAACACTGCAAATTTGTTTAAAATTTTACAACTGTACACGTATAAAGTTTCCATACGGAAACCATAAAATGCGATAAATAACATTGCTTATTAATATTTTCTTATTTACTTCATTGCTAGACCAACATTTAAGTAGAATAACGGCCGTATATATATTTTAGAATTTCTATTATTTTAATTGTAATTTTCTTTTATTTTTCAATGTTTAATCTTACACAAATTTATACAATGGAGTGGTAACTATCTATTCTATACAACTTCCATCTCACATTAATTCTTTTATAATTAATATTCTTTAAATTATCGTATTATAGATATAATTCTCGCTTTGTCAGCATATGTTCGCGTTTCATTTGACAACGTTCTTTCACATTCATTTGACACATTATTACGTAAAAATTGATGTCCAAGATATTTTCGAACTGCGTACCATTAGTCATTATCATCGATTACCACAGTGTTCTTCGTAAAAGGGATGTAGCGGATGAAATATCGTGATCAGATAAGTTTTATTTTGCGCGGTGTGAAAAATGAGCTTAATCCATCATATTACCAGAATGTCCTCCATATCGTTTGCCGTATCTTAATAGTGAGACGAAGGGAAGAAAATGCAATCTATTTGAATGGTTCGTTTCCCCGTTTACTCCGATGAAGATGGGAAGGATGTGTTTTGCAGTTCGGAACGAAGAGATCCGGTTTTATATAACATCGAGATATTTCACCGAAGTACTTCCGATGATTGTTCTATGCAATCAAATTACTAATTTTTTCATTTCGATTATTACAAGCAAGTACAGAGATAGCTAGTAATATCGACTTTTACTATTTTTACTTTAATTCCACCTTGTAGACTATATTGGTGATCGAACACGACGAACTAACGACATATAGAAGTCCTCTGATAATGAAACCAGTTGAATATTTTATTTATCTTTTCGAGAGAATTTTTACTGTTACGATAAGAGTGTTGTATTGAAAATGTAAGGTGTCCCGTAGTCAGTGACATTATATGTAAAAAACTAAGTGCAATTAAAAGTTTATTAGGCAATGTAGTTTTCTAATTTTTATAGAAGAAGCTGTGAATTCTTTATTGGTTAAGGATTTAAAGCAGTATAACTAAAAATATGCAAATTCTTATGAAGATTTTATTTAGATTTGGTAAAGATTTCAAGACTTTGATAGTGGTTGATCATCTTTACATGTTTAGCAATTAAAGAAGTATTCATTTGACGAAGGTGCTTATAAGCCTCGAAAATCTCGATTGTTATAAATGGAACTGTTTGAAATTTTTTAAATTTATATTTTGTTCGTTCATATTTTTCACAAATATATTTTTCTACAACAAACTTTTCACTAATAAGCTATTACTAGCAATAATGTCGCATAAGTTCATATTGTGATTCATTGTTTTATAATTACTAAAATCACGTAAATAGTTTGTACTGAATTATTAACTAGATTTATATATTATTATATACATATTGCAAATATAATCTCAAATTATCATCTACTTGTTATTTCTGTTATTAATATCGTCTACATCCAATTGTATACGAAATCATTCTTGTCACAGAAATCTATGTAACTAATTTCTCATATCAATAGAATACTTATGAAATCAATAATCACCGTTAAGTTAGAGGACAGTTTACCTTTTTAAAACCCTTCTCGTTGAGTATGAAATTATGTAAACACAAAAATATTGTACAAAGATGATAAAACGAAGTACGTTTTAAATAAATTTTATTTAAATAACTCATTCTTGTAACCGAATAATACTGATTTAATAAATTATATTCAAAGCAGGAAATATGTTGAACAGAATACATTTCATTTTCAGAGGGATTGGAACAGATCAATGTAACCAACAAAATATTATCGATTGGAGAATAAATACTTGGAACTTTGGGGTGTTTTGAATATTTCGAACAATAGAAATCAGTGATCCACTCCAAACGAACACTGAAATACCATTGTGTTCGTTTAATCTTCGCGAAGAATTCCTTTTTGCAATTAATCTTTGAAATATCTCGCTATTGTTGTTATAGGGCGAGGGATTACCGGTGATCGTGGAACAAAGGATTAAATAACCTGTAACGAAGATTTTTCGATTCTTTCGTACTCGTATCCTGTGCATGATGTACCACAATAGGCGCATCAATTCGCTCGTCTCGTACACGGTGAGTTTCCATAAATCAATAATTGCGCGTGCACTACACAATGTAAGAAATATCTGCATCGAATCGATTTTTAAAGGATGCGACAGAAATCAATTCCAGCGATAAAAATTCGAAATTCGAGTGTCGTGTGTTTGTAGGATAAATTTCTCTGGGCAATTTTGTACAAGATAGATTTTTTAAATACAAGCAAGTTCAACGTAAAAATTTAGTACAAAGATGGAAATACGGAAAATATTTAGGCAGCGTTTCGTTTGCTTTCGTTTGCAAGCTAGAGGTGATATAAAAACAAAGTGAAAAGAAACGTTGACGACGTTTCCATTAAATAACCGAGAAATCTGTGAACGAAGGTTTAACACTAAAACTACCCGATGGTCAAAATGAACCATTCCTGTTGTCTTCGTTTTGCAATTACTAAAAAGATAACAGATATTTCTCTAAGAAATTATTAACACTAGATTTACGGAAAGCGTCAATTTGACGCACACTGAATTTTACAAACATTATTTGTTAAATGTTTACGTCGATTTTTATTAATGCAATTGCCTGAATACGTACTCTGATTGTCTATTTTTGGACACCTAATTTCCGAGATTTAGATAGACGAACATCAATTGGTCTAGGAATGATAAAATAAACTGCACAATAAATGCCCGTAAATACAGTGTTAAAGAAATTGATTTAGCAGTACGCAAACTGAATTGTTAATCGATTGAAGTCTGAATAAATGCACTCTTGGAGTTTCTATAGAGAAATTTCAAAAGTCGATTTAACTGCTCGGTAGTTTTAGTGTTAAATGTTTCATTCATGCTTTGTGAAATGATGTACATAAATAACCGACTTTTTAATTAACACTGAACGTACCGGCACGTTTCCTATTCCCACCGTGACCAGTCAAATGATTGATTATAAAATAAAGGTAAACAAGTTGGACGATACAGTTTTTTTATCGGAAACAGAAACAGAAGGACAGACAAAAGTTGAAAAACCGATTAATCGGAAAGTATCGGAATTGATATAAAATTAGGTGAACGAAGAAGAATGCAGAATTTGAAATCAAATTTTCAAATAATAATTTGATAACGATATTAAATAAATGGTAGGTCCTCGACTTTTCCCTTAGCAACGCATTGACTTTTATTTTGTTTATTCTTGTTTTGTTTTGTAGTAAGTTTCGAAATGGGGTTACTTGCAATGCGTAAAATACCTTCCTTGTTGTTATAAAACAAAGTTCTTAATAAAATCATCAGTTCATTTGAAGTGAATGTGAAAGGTTACCGTCGTAGTTAAATACGATTGGAAGAATATTATTTAATTTTTCTATAGTTTCGTTTGCGTCCTTTAAAAATTGTGAATTATACGATTTAATTAAATTCGAAACGTGTGAATAATGAACATTCCGGATCATATAATTAGCCGCACATGACCACGGAACTGTGTCGATGGAATTATATCGAATGAATGATAACATGATAAATGTACAAAATGAATGCATGCCGATTATACTCTACAATTCGCGTTATATAATCGGTGGCCATGTTAATAGTGTGCGCACACTATGAATCACACGAAAATATAGTGGATGATGAAATTAAATCGACACCAGTTATATCACATCGTCTGCATAGTGCAATGTTTCAAGTTCGTGATTATTGATCTAGATTGAATATAAAACGGTATTACGAACAGACGAAACAAACACATTCCAATTAAATCACTTAATGATGCGGGATTTTGCTATTTTATCACTGATGCAGATTAAGGTTTACGTTTGTTCGAGATACCGGAAAATCGTCAATTTCGTTTTGACATGGACCAACGTACAGTCAATTTGTTCTGACAAATAAAATATTGTTAAGTGCATAAACTGTTAACATTTCGGACTAATAAAAGCTTCGAAGTAATTTTATATTGAGAGTTTTGTAAAAATTTAAATATTTATTCTTTTATATACATTTATCTTAAATTTTTTTTTGCACAAAATGTTCAACATATGTAATTTGTTTTTTGCCTTGGACAATGTAAATTTAAAGTGGTTGAATGTTGACATATGCACATGGAACACACTACAAGTTTAATTAATCACATTCTTTTGTTAAAAATCAGAATTCAGTACCAGAATGAATCATAACTTTAAAAAACATTTGGAATATGGTGAACTTAGAACAGGTTACTGAAATAAATTTTCCTACTCGTTTTCTAAGAACCATAACCCATTGACACAAAGGACGTCTGTAGCCATCAAGTTTTATTTCCTATACTAACAAATGCAGTTATACCTTCTCCAGAGAAAACTAGGAAAAATACTTCTCAGAAATAGTGCATTGCCATCCAATTTCTAGCAGCATCAAAAGAACATTAAAGAAAAGTGTTTCATAAATTTCGGATCTGCAAAAATCATGCGTCAACGGATTAACAATATTCATAAAAATACTGTATCAACGGAGATAGTTCAATATTCACACCCTGAACAAATAGCAAATTCCCTGACTCCCAAACATTTCAAACATGTCTCTAACACAGTTCCTATCAAACGATCTCGGCTACTTCCAAGCAACACAGTCCTGTCTTCCAATCTGCATCCGTGAATAGCAAATCCGCATCTATGATGTCTCGATTAAGCGAAGGTAAGAAAGCAGATACGGAGCATTCGGTGCTAATGTACCTGGGTGTAGGTCATCCAGCAACATGGCTCCACCTGATTGGAGTCGAGGCCCCAGAAATTGAGCTCCTCCTCGAACAGCGGTCCGCAAACATCCGTTGGATAGTGGAGCTTTCCGGTACGATAGTAATTGAGGACCTGGGCGAAGACCCCCGGATGTCTGTCGAAGAAGTACTCGTTTAAGATGGGGTCGTAGTTCCCGAGAGCCTCGGTCAACTTCGATAGTCTCGTCGCGGGGATCTTCTTCAGGGTCGCCTTGTACGTTTCGTGCCGGATTCCGCCTACATTCAGGACCACGCGGTTCTCCGAATCCGAGTTTATAAGACTCATTTTGATCATGGATCTGCTACCGCCGGTCCCAACTCAGAGAAACCCACGCGGCCTACAAGCAGAAAGATACGAATATTAGGTGGTAACGTGAATGTCAGGTAAAGGAGATCGGGGTAAAACGGAACGGATGGGTAAGACGGAATGTTTTTCGTAGAAGGAGCTGGTATCTAGTTGGTGATAGATTTGGAGAATAGATCTACTGTAGAGCTCTCGCATCCTGAGTCAATCCTGAAAGCTAAAAACTCTGGTCTGGTTGGGTCTCCGCGAAGCCAATCAATCTTTAGCTTTCAGGGTAAACGTAGACATAGAACGAGCATCAAATTCTCTCCTTCTACTAAATTATTAATAATGAGATAGTTCTATTGAATACAGTTGTGAAAGATATAGGACATAGGACATATAGATATAGGACGCTTTATCTTGGTCCTTCCAAGAAACATAACTGAGCCTTCGCCTCCCCAAGATTCGGTCTCGATGTTTGCTACATTTCACTCTGTCGCATTCCGCCCCGTCTGCTTTCTTCATCACGCAGTTTGGCCAATAACATCAACTGTTGTTCTGTAGCTATTGACGCGAGCATCCTGAGTAGGAAAGTTTCCTTGCCCCTGTGACTTTTTAGCTTTTGGGATTGACTCAGGACATGAAAGTTGCGCAGTAATAAGGCCTTGGTATAGTTTCTGATCGACTGCAGTGATCTGCATAAGTATTACAGTAGGACCCCCTACAGTACAACCCCTTATAATATATGTATAATACTTTTAATTTCTGATTAAAAATCGCTGGATAAGATATTCTAAATTCTAGTAAAAAAGCAGATATCTCGTCCATAGCACTTGATGAATGACATTATCCGACGAAATATCTCGTCGAAAGTATCTCGTGAACGATATTATGTCACAAGATATCCCGTCTATAGAAGCGAAGAGGTTAATTGGTAATTATACAGAAAAGGGTGCTACCCATTGATATCAATAGGGTAGAAATATATTGCCTGGAGCATGAATTTGAGTAACTTTTTTTTCTACATATTATCGCAGGTTAACTTTCCGAAATATTTGCGAAAATATATTTGTCTACTAGGATTATCAATGTAAACTGGTTCCTGGATTTACGCGCGAATAGTAATCAAATAAAACAACCCTTAATCGACCGAATTTGCAATCATTTAATTTATAATCTTTAATATTGTTAGCTTAATCGTTGTAAATTCGGTCATATCAAGCTTTCATTATTCTTATAGATGCTGCACAACATTTTTTTTCTTTCGGTACAGGTTTAGCATCGAATTGATTAATTACGCCAATTATTAGCACCGTATATAACCGGAGCAAATATAAGTATAGGGTGAGACACTTAATTGAGCGTGCCTAGTACTTGATTAGAGACAGAAAAAAATTGTAAGGAAAGAAACTAGGCTAATAAAATTTATTTTCCTACGATGGAACGTTTGAACACCTATTTTAATAATATAAATCATTGTGGCACAAAATATTCTAACAGAAATTTGAAATGTCTCAATATATGTTCACTTTTTAAATATTGTATCTTAATAATCTTTATTAGGATATTTATTATACGTAGATTGCACGAATCGAAGAAGCATAAAAATATGTGTATCACTGAGAACAGGAAATGTATTTTCAACGTACATTTTTATACAAGGAAAAGAACATGTACAAATATCACGATTAAAAACATTGTTAAAAACCATACTGCAAAAACTAATAACGATAAAACTAAAAGTCACTTAAAAAACAATTTCAAAAATCTTAAATTCGATTTATCTGAAAATTTTCAGATGCCTGTTTGAGTTTATGCAACGACCAACACAGTCCCCGTTGTTTTTTCACATATTTACTAAAGGTCATGTTAGAGACACGTGTGTTTAACGAAAATTTATATTACGGGAGTGACTCTTTTGTTATTTTTGAGATTAGGAATTCAGCACGTGTTTACAGGTGCCCGTTATGTTCGTTATTTCCATATACCGAATATAGATTCCTATATATTCTTACGTGCACAAAATTTTCATGTATTCCGTGTATTGGAAGCTCCAAACTATATTCAAAAGCGGAGATTCTCCGTGGACCTCGATAGCAATCGACGTATCGTGAACCCGTGCTGATCCGAGACACAACTACGAGTCACTGATGTCGCCTTGGATTTTCCTTCATCCTTTGAAACGCGTATATCGGTTAGGAAAGGCATACCTGAGCACATATCGAAACGACATACCTCCAGGTTGAATGCAACGAACTCAGAATGCTCAATAAGAAAATCTAAGAGACCATCACAAGAAAATTCACTGGGTAAATGTTTCATTCACTAACTTCTTTCCGATAGACATCCAAAAATTTGACAACATGCACTGAATTTATTGTATCATCCCATAAACAATGTGATTTTCTGATGCTTTCTTTTATTTAAAAAAATAAAAATAGACGTTTAAACATAAATTAAATATTACTTTTCTATTATTAATTGTTAACATTTGGAGTAAACGTAGACATAGAAACAGTCATAGACATAGAATAATTTAATCATCAAATGTTCTTTTTCGTAATAAATTATTAACGATAAAGTAGTTGTATTGTTCACAGATAAGAAATAAAACATAGGGCAAGAGGTTAGGAGAGAGATGGGCGTGGCTGGAAAATAACAATTCTGTTTTGGAAGTGAAAAGAAATTCGTTGCACTCTCGTCGTTTTCAGTGACAATTGATGCGTGTAGGATTACACGCACCGGAACAGCGGTACTAATTTATTGGTCAATATCCTTTGAGAAGGGATCCATGTGCAATGTTCTGCGTGGCCTGCGTGAGAAATTGAAGTCACGGGGTCAGTAGGCGTTCCACAAATTGGGACAACGTTTCTGCTAGAGATTACGGTTTTGGACGTACACTAAAGCGATACATACATATGGCATTGGTGTGGCATGTGTCAGTTAATTAAAAATCCGTGTTCACAACACTTAACACTAACTATCCCGCGAACCGGTCGAATGACCGGTTTTAAAATTCGCTTAAAAATTCTGCGTTTTCTTTCGTTCATTTAACTTTATTTAACCTCTTACACTGGAGCTTAATTTAGAGATTTGACAAAGTCTTGGGCGAAGAATTTTGTTTTATTTATTAATCATTTTGTATAGAGTGATATATTCCAAAACAACTTAGTATACCTAATGCAGCTAGACTATCGATGTTTGCAAGATGTCATTGGCAATTTTGGAACAAAAGTATCTTGCCGTGCATGGTACGTTTTTCCAGTGCAAGAGGATAAATTCCTATATTGTTCGATTATTAGTTTTTATATTAGTTTTTCAATTCTTTTCCTTTGCTTTCTATTTACAACAAGGAAAATTTATCGTCAAATTTGTTTACCTTTATTTTATAGCCAGTTATTGGATTGGTTACGGTAGGAATCGGTGCGGTTAGTGTTAACCCGTTAACTGTGGAATTTTGTTTCAAAAGTCTTTCATTATGGACACAATAAAATCAAATAATGAAATGTTTACTCGTCAAACGCAGGTTAATTGAACCTATATTATAACGAAAAATTAAAGTAAAATGAAGAAGAATTACACGTTTATCTGAAAAAATAAAGAGCTCATCGTTGAAAGAATTAGTATCATTTTGACTTTTAAGATGATGTGTATACTTGTCGAACGCAGTTAACTGGTTAAAGGTTGGGCTATTTTATTTTCAGGAATAGTAGAATTTCTATTATCACGAGCTCGGTAATTTGGATTCTATTTGTATCGTGTCAGACTCGTGACGAAAATTTTAAACTGAATTTGAGAAATTTAAGTGTTATTTATTTTCTTAAAAGATAAATTAAATATTACTTTACTGTTATTAATTGTTAACGTATGAAATAAACGTAGCCGTAGAATAAGCATCAACTTTTTTCGTTTTCATTCCTGACTTCTTCCTTTTGCAGTTGTTAAAAAGGTAACAGACGTTTCTCTGAGAAATTATTAATGCACTCTTAAAGTTTCTATAAAGAAATTTCAAAAAGTCAATTGAACTGCTCGGTAGTTGTAGTGTTAAATACACACACACTTTTCTAACAAAAATTTCTTTTCCAGCCTCCACTTATTTACTTAGTCTACCGAGGACCCAATTAAATCTAATAATCGAGGTTCTACCGTATTTACAGCACTTTCATATAGATCGAGGGGTTTCTAAGTGCGTTTATTGTGTTACAGATTGTGTTAATGAATCGTTTCCTGTATAATGATAGTAACATTACAGACTGCAGTAATGAAACGGCGGTTTAATGATAGTAACGTTATAGATTGCATTTATGGAGCGCTCACAGTTTACTGATATTCGAATAACATTGAATTTTTGCCACGTTTACGTGTATAATTACCCACTTTATTCTCAGTATATATGTGCAAGCATGAATGCCGATTCGTTCTGGTACATTTGTAGGTAGGTATACATCAAGTGACGTATGGAAGAATTAATGTCCAATTATTAGGTTATTTGGGTAATGGATGTTCAAGTACTATAGGTACTAAAGGTATAATTGCATGGAAAGCTGAAGAACAATTAGACGTAAACGTTTTTAGGTCGAATGTCATCGTAATGAAAAATTCGAGCTTCAATGTTTATTTAAAACCGAAAGATGCAAATGAATAGTTTAATTATTCAAATAACCAAAGATTAATATGTTGTTCTTTCCTAGTATTTAAGACTTCGATGGATAATTCAGTGTTTTATGGAAAATATTGGTAGAAATTTAATGAACTTTGGCCTTCGAAGGATTAATGATTTTTAAAATCACAGTATTTTTATACTTTGCAATTGGTTTCTGAAAGTCAATACAACTAGCTAATTTGATTTTTTGAAATATTGATAAAGTAATTTTGTTTAAAAATCTGATTGTTATTCAATGGTATTCTGGTGGAACAAGTTTGAACGCAATAATTTCATGGAACATATTTGAACACTATAAAAAAGGTTGCGTTAGTAGACACCTTAAGTTATACAATTTTTAATATAAAAGTAACAAAATATTTTTTATATTGATGTGTAAAATAAAGTTTACGTTGCACAAAGATGAATCAACTTTGCCAATGAAGGAGTTTATTGCACGATCCGTAGCAGCAGGTGTTTCGGGCTAATGAATTTTGTAAACTATTTTACTGGAATTTATGTTGTTTATTTTCTGTTCTTCAGGGAAAAAATTTCAGATTGCCCTTTCGTTTTTTTCCGGGCATTCACATCAGTGTTATTTGAATGTACGTTTACCATTTATACGTAAACAATAGATTTTTATTATGCATTTAATTAATACGTTAATACTAAAAACAAAAGTAAAACTAATTTTTATAAAATGTTACAATTAGATGAGAACATTCATCTTATCACAGTGACGAAGTGACTATATAAAAAATTGTTCTTCGATCATTAATTAATTTAAATGGTTAATTTTTGATAGTTAACTTCAACAAAAATGATTAAACTTATCAATAATTAATATTCTATCAGTCAGTATTTTTCATCAACTACAAAGGACTGTTTGACTGTTTTATTAAAAATAAACACCTTCCATTCATTTCACAGCCAGGACTAATAAATTTGTAGAAAGGAAGTTGGAGAGCAACGGGTGCATTATTAGGTGGAGAATCACGAGTTACTTGAGGAATATGGTTGTCTACCTATAGTCTGACACTACATCCGGCGACTCATATATGTACATACTCGTATATGTATGCTTTACCTTTTGAGGGCCCTTCAGATTCCCAGTACGCTCCTATTTCTGATCGCTTATACAGATTTGCAGAAAGCAGACGTTCAAGTTTGACAACAGTCAGGTATTATAACACGGCGGGGCCGTAGAAACTGGATTATCTGAACCAATTAGAGCATATGACGCATCCGGCAATCCAATTATTGTGTTTATATCAGAAATTCTGGCAGACGTATGGAAACTTTCATTTTGGAGCTCGATCTTTGCAAGTTTCGTTTAGAATGGTAAAAATGGTATTAAATAAGTTTGTCTTTACGCCCTTCCAAATGGAGGAGTTTTTAAGCACGTAGAAGAATTATTCATACGACCCTAGTCAATTGCTGTCGTTACGTCGAACAATTGCAGCGTTGGGTGTAATAAGAGCGACAGGTCACTTTACGTCACTTTTGGCCGACATCGGCTCGATGCATTCTACGTTGAACGAAGTACACTATCGCTCAAGAACCTAGAATCGATTTTAATATTCAGCATTTATGAAAGGAAATAAAGTAAAAAATAATTTGGGAGTTCAAGTGTTTTATTTTTAACAGCTCTAGATGTTAGATTTTTCTCTACTGCTTTGTTTCATTCGTTTTTTCATTTTAACAAAACGTCGTTTCACTTTTATTTGTAATTTATGAGTCTTGACAATTTTATGGCTGATTGGCTTGTGTAGTTTGAAATTATTCTATAATCATGTTGTTCTATGGAAATTATTCTAAGGATCATAATATTTCATATCTTGGTTATCTAATTATTTTGATGAAACTTTCGTTATGAAGAAATAACGATCAAGCTAAAATTTTGAAAGATGTCGTTGAACAACTTCTGTAAAAATAGTGTTAAAGGTTACGCCGTTGTAATTTCGAAGATAAATGGTCGAAGGTTTGTATATGTAATAATTCCGCGACAGAAATTACACGGCGTTTCGAAACTCGATTCACGATGATGAATTGGATTGGCGCGTTTGGAATGAACGGAAACGCCGAAAAGTCACGTGATTCCAATACCATGGCAATTTTATCGGACCTCTTGATTTATAGAAGTATCGATTAACAATAACGCAAGATATCGTCTGCATACGTGTGATTTTAAAGTTCGAATAAAAATAAATATCGTGAAATTTCATTTTCAGCCGCTTTATCGGATATTCCTTGCTTTTTCGCAGTTGATAAAAGCTGAAACTGACTCTTGAAACTATATATGGGAATCATAGGTCGTATTCGAAGATGGTTATTGTTACCATTGAATTCTGCTTTGAATAGAAATACTTTCATTTGACTTTATGCTATTTCCACCGTGTATTCAGATTGTGTGTAGATATTTACATTTCGTGCAGATAAAGAACATAAATTGTAACATTTAATACACGATTTTTGCCTGATACAATAAATTCGGTAATACAGATAACACGTAATTATCTCACACGTAGTGTGATACATGTAATATATAATTTATATACAGTGAGTCACAAGAGTATGCATACCCCCCGAACTGTCGATTTAAACGATTGAAATTGCTTACAATGCAAGTTTCAAAGTTCTTATCAACAGAAATGGAATTATGAAGCTTTCAAAATTATATTTACTTTATTGTAAAACAATATGTCAATATAAGAAAAATGTAATTTTACGTAAACAGGAAAAAATTGGTTTCACAAGTCTGATGACTTAGATTCTCTCAAAAGTATCATAAAATGCAAAGAAGACCCAACCAAATATTGGTTATTAATACATTAATTTTATTTTCAGTATAATTTGTATAGACACGAAAACTGTTGTGACACCAATTTATAATAAATAATAATAAATAAATAATAATAAATAAAATTTATATAAGTTTGAAAGCTTCGTAATTTCATTCCTGTTGATAAGAACTTTGAAACTTGCATTGTAAGCAAATATCAATCGTTTAAATTCGGCAGTTCAGGAGTTCAATAAATTGTAAGAGTAACATTACGAAATATTGTCGATAACATTAATTATTTTTTAATATTAGGAGTGAGAATAATTTCTTCAACTATTATACAATTTTTTTATTCTACCTGCCATGAATACAGAATATAATTCTAACAAACCAATCCCATACCAATATTTTATTCAACCCCTTGCCCTATGATATCGTGTTAGACTCGTGATGAAAATTGTAAACTGAATTCGACAAACACAAACGTTATTCACGTTACTTGAATATAAATTAAATATTGTTTTTCTATTATTGTCCATACTTGAAATGAACGCAGACAAAGAATAAATATCAAATGCATTTCTTTTTCTATTAAATGCTTAACAACAGTGTACATTTATCAAATGCAATTGTGAAAGGAAACATAGGTCAACGGGATAAACGGGGATTACTATTTCATTTCGTCGTTCTTTGTTCGTGAGAACATATTTCGCAAAGAATATACCTATGTATGTAGCAGATGTTAAGTTTCAGTGTCACAATGAACAATAATGCGTTTAAACAATAAAGTGTTTGAATTTAACATGGAATTTTTAATACTCGTTCGTTATTCCCATTTAAAACAGCATAATCGAATAAATACCGTTTGCAAACTCGGCCATTTCATATGCAAACGATCTGAACGGTGTTAACGATCTGCGTGTGCTCCAGTTATTTTAAATAGCGCATCCCCGGATGTTTATGCAATTCCTTTTCTGGGTTCGGGGACAATGAACTTGTTAACCTTTGTCTGATCGCATTACTTCGCTTTTACTCCAGAATTTGAAAAACTGGAACGACTTGGACTGCTGAGACATTCAAACTATATAAATCATTAGTCACGGCACGACATTTCCATTATGGAATGTTCGACTATTATTAAATTTTTTAGGTGATCTGTCATTTATTCTTTAATTAATAAAGGTATAATACAAAGTGAATTAAAAATTTGTCGTACAAGACCTCATTTTGGAGGAAATCAAATATTAATATTTACACTCCATTGTTATCTCTTTTCCATATAATTCATTATCCTCTATCTATTAATTTATATTTATAGTTATCGATGAAACAAATAGTTCACAATTTTTACTATATAAGTATTTCTATCAAAATATTTAAATTCCTCTTTATCAAATTAGAAGTCATGGTAAGCTGTTCAATTCATTATATTTTAGTTCATTATTATATTCAAAACAAATTTCCTATTTCTATTGTAAAATTAAAATATATGCTGATTTTAACAAGGATATCTCTCATTTTTTTTTCGTTCGTTAGAAATGTGTAACTTTATAACATAATGTAATTAATAGATTATGTTGTGATATAATAAGATAATTGCTCTTTATTCATAAAAGCCCGCATAAAGTAAATATACTTTTAAATAAATATGTAACTTCATGACATAATGTAACTAATAGATACTGTTGTAACGTAATAAAATAATAACACTTTATTTATAATAGTCCACATAAAATAATGAAATATACTTCTTTCGTTAAATGAAATTGTATAAAATGCATTTCTCTCTGCTTTCGATCGTTCGAAGTTTTCACCTTTGCATGCGCTTCCAGATTAGTTCCGTGATTGCTCGGTAAGATCGGCGATACGAACGAAAACGAAACGAACGTTATTGAAATTATCACATTATGATTCGGAGCTCCTTGAGAGTTTTGAGCCGCACGAATATTTTCTAATTATACACTTTCGTGACTCCGCCATCGACGTGTGCATATTTAACAATTGCAGTTAACTGGGACAACTAAAAATATAGGCTCCTATAATTCCTCCTCTGTATTTAAATTCTCATCTTTGAATGCACGTTGCTCGACTACCTTTAATTCAGCGCAAACATGGACCCAAATTGGCTCACAGCCATAGCGAGTGGATGCCAGTTGTGCTGAATATTCGAGAAACATTTGTAAAAGGTATAGTAAACATTTCGATAGCACTAAAAAGTAGGCAACGGGGATTACAGTGTACAGACTTTCAACTAAATAACCGTGACAAATGTATCGACCGCTGAAACCAGAAATTTAGCAAATCCTTCGTTAACACTAGGAACAACCATACTTCTGACAATAACAGGTTTCAGTGTTTTCATTTCGCAAATGAATGATTGACATCTTAAAAGGGTGAAATATGTGAAATGGTTTAAAAAGTCATTCATGAAAATCAAATGATTTGAAAAATGATTTGAAAATAGTTTCACTTCAATACTATAATTAATATATGAAAAGAAACTGAAAAAATGTGTTAGAATTTTTATAAGGATTAAATATTAATCTAAGCTACTACTACTTCGAATATATTTATATGTTTATATTCTTTTAACTGCTGGATCGATAATGGGAAAATAGTTTGGAGTCAATATCAATATGATATTGCTCTAGTACACTTCGATAGTAATACACGTAGAATATTAGGGACGAAGTTTGGAAATAAGTGAATGGAACGTAGTGGTTATGGTTTATAGCTATTTCGATCATTATATTCAACTTCGTCAGATTTCAATTTATGGTGTTGCATAAAACATAAAGTGGTGGTCATTGCTCCCGCAATAAAGGGAGGTATGAAAATGAGAATAGTTGCTGTCTGTTGCAGCGGTTATTTAACTGTCACGTGGTGGACCCTTTGGCAGTCTGCTAAATGACGGAACCGGGTCATTTTCGACCTATGGTAGGCTGCATCGCTTGTGCACTAATCCTTAATCTATTTCACGATATTGTAACTAAGTTTCTTACTTATTAATTATTTCCTTATTATATCACATTGCTTTATTACTGTATCTAAATTACTTACTATCTTATTCTATTTTTCAATCAGTATCTTTTAAGAATTGCAATATTAATTAACACTGAATCCATTGGGTATTTAAAATGTTTTACATGTAATTTATTTTAACTATAAATTGAAATATTATGAGAGTAAGGTTTTTCTCAAGTTTCTGTGGGATATGTTTTATTTCATTGGTTTCGGTAATTACGTTCTAAGAAAGGTGTAATCAATCATTTTGACAGGTGTGATAGCTCTAGCCTTAATCCATGGACCCAGCTCCATCGCTGGAAGGTTAATTAATATTACTAATTGCTTCAATTGATATTCGTGAAAAATTGAAAAAGTGTTGAGGACTCCGAGGTCATAATTTTTAATTTAGCCATTCAACGAAATGGGTTTCAATTAGTATCAGACGAATAAAAAGCGTTGAATAAAATTTGTTCGTAGAGGAATTTGTTCATGAGAAAATCGACTTAAAATATTTGCCAAATATATATGCATTTAATTATTATTTTTACTACTTTGGCTACAGTAAATTAATTGTAAATAAATTGTTTCATCATTAATATTGATATACAAATTCTGTGGTATACGTATATTATCAGTTATCTTTTTTATCTTCATTTGTTTAATGAAATATTTAAATTTTATTTGCTTCTATTAATTTTAACATTCTCCAATTACACTTTTGCAATTACTTGGGATTTAATATAAATATTAAAACGAAACGAATCACCTAAAACCGTTTAATTTATGTTTTTTTAATTTTATTTATTAATTATAAGCATAATATTAATTTAGAAATTAAATGCAATATTAGTGCAATTTAAAGACTTCATAATTCGAAAAATGTTTTACGATATACAAGAAATGAAATTCGTTTATTTGAGGTTTTCTTTTTTCGGAAACCAATTTAATTGAAAACAGAAATTTGGACGAAAATCAAATACAAGTGAGGTCAAGTGCCGTAGTAATAAGCAACATGTAAAACTAGCACTTAAGCTTTCACGTGGAAGCAATTTCCTCTACAGTACTTCATTTCCTCCAAATTTCCACGATAATATCTTCCTAACGAAGCGAATTGTTTTAATAAAGTTAGAGCGTGTCGAATCTGTAATGATCACGCATAGTTTAACATTTGAACTACAAGACCGGTCAAAGTCGCTAACTTCAGATTGCCTGTTTCTCAATCATCGACGCTATAAAGCTCTCTTAGCCGAAAAGTATTGTCTAGATAAATAAAATGATTCAACCTCCTACGAAATAAAATAAAAGTTCCAATAAATATACCAATAACAATTGATCTAATATAATTCTACTATTTATAAAGTCTTTTACGGTAATGCTGCCGTTAAGAAACAAAACTTTTAAATTGTAGCAAAAAAGTATGTACATTTTTGAATAAATAGTGTAATTTTGTTATTTGAACGTAATAATTCCATTTTATTCTGCACTATTCTACAGACTCCTGAGAAGAATGAATCTCATCAGAGTAAGAATGAAAGTCATAATTTTCAATTAAATTTTAAACACGAATTTCTGGAATGCTTTTATGTAAAATTAGAAAATAAACTACGCTAGTATGCGTATTATAATAATTACACATAGTTGTGTATGTATATGAAATATACAGTTCTGAAATAGAGAAAAGAATCTACGCATACTTAAAAACTTATTTAAGTTGAGTTTATAATAGTTCGTAGCTATACGAAGTTACGTAGTTTATTCCAGAATTGTTATCTTCAAACGGATTTGAGAAAGCTTAGTTCAATTTAAATCTGCGCATCTTTCATATGAGAGCCCATTACTGAAGTGAATATCAAATACGTTGAAATCTCCTACGATAACGACCTGGTGACAGGGTTTGATAGTACATGTCACGATCACTAGGTTCCCATGGAATCGTATGAAAGGCTCTATTCAAGTGATATTTCAGCCCTGTCGAAGCGTGATTAATGTATCAACTGTCGCATAACTGATTCGTGATCCTTTCACTGTGCTTTAAGTGTTGATGCTGTTTGGACGGAACCGTGGTGTCACCGTCCAATATCATTTCGGATATTCCATTGATAATACTCGCACGAGATATACTATACATTTTTTATCTATTAAAATAAGATGTGGTATTAGTGACAAGGATTATGGTTTCGAGAATATATTTAAAGGATCCATGTTTTTAGGAAATTAACCCTTTGCGGTCGTATTAATTTTATGTACAAAGATTGTGACTTGTTTTTAACACTAAATCTACCAGACGGATCAAAAACACCCATTCCTGCTTTCTTAATTTTGCAATTATTAAAGACAACGGATATTTCTCTGAAAAGTTATTAAAAACATTGATTTAGTAATACGCCAACTAAAGTATACATCAATTAAACTCTCAATAGATGTACTCTTCAAGTTTCTATCGAAGAATTTTAAAAAGTCAATTTAACTGCTCAGTAGTATTAGCGTTAAAGTTTGGTCAAAAGATATTTATTGCATATACATTATTTTCGTAATAAGTATTATAATTCCTTAATTTTTATTTATTATTTTACAGTTTTACATTTTAATTGTTTTCATTTTGTACAAATGAAACGGTGACAATGTTTTGTCGGGCATGTGTTTCATGTGTAAAGTGTTTCAAATTATATACAACTTTCTAGAAAAGAAATTAGCAGTTAATGGATTATAAAATGTACTATATACTCAACGTGTATATTATTTTATAACGAATAATTTTAATTTAGACTTACGTAATTTGCTACGATATTTTCTTGATAACACGAATGGTAGTAACTCGTTTAATAGTGAGCAAAGTAATTTATGTGCACAACACACCACTCATGTTTATGTGAATAACAGACATTTCACACTTTACTTCGCTTTAAAAAGATAAGTATCTCTAAATATCTTACGTTATCATTAGCGCAAACGACTCCTATTTAAATTAATTATCACCTATTTCATTGCATAATTATTCTGGTAGAGCATACTTTAAAACTCAATTTCCCAGTTGTAATTGTATTGAATATGAACATAAAAAGAATAATAAATTGTAGATAAATTGTAGTTAAAATTTCAGATAGGGTAATAACTTTTTAAAATGATAATTAGGGGATGAACTTATTAATGTACGCTATTGAAACGAGAATTAGTGAAGAATTTATTAGTGATAAGCGATCAAATAATTTCGTTTTACAAACATTACGTTCTATTCCTGAAACGTTTCAAACCGTTTAAATATATTTCCTTTATGAAGACAAATTTAGAACTCATTCTAAATTATAAATCTTCTTTCTTTAAAAATAAAATCGAATAAAGATTCTTATTCTCTTCTATTATCAATAATAACACAAAAACTACCAGATGAGACAAAATCACTCATTCCTGATTTCTTCTTTTTGCAATTATCAAAAAGGTAACAGCTGTTTCCTCGAATAATTATTAAAGAAATCGATATAGCAGTGCGCAATTTGAATTGTAAATCAATTAAAGTTTCAATAGATGCACTTTTCGATTTTCTATAGACAAATTTTAAAAAGTCAATTTAACTGCTCAGTAGTTTTAATATTAAAATATATAAAATAAAACTTGTTTGAACTTGATTTACAATCGATTGGTATCAACTTAAAGGATTAATCCAAAAATTTCACATTTTTGAAAACGCAGTAACACCCTCGTAACGGGGAGCTATGAAAATAAAGAACGAATAACAGAATGTCTTCACGATTGTTAAATATAGAAGTTAAAAACATTTCGAAACATCTCACATAAAATTGCATTAATCAAACCAGCGCGTAACAGTTTGAATAATTTCTACAGAACAAGTCCGACGGTTCACGCGAACTCAACAACCGTGGGTAATTGAAACATTTCATTCTCACCTGTTTTTCTTGCATTCGCCATTCAACGTTTCGCAAGAAGAGAACCCTGCCATTTTAATTCAATTTGCGTGGAAACGAAGTAACATCAACGGTTTTACCTATTCGGTAGATTTCGTTCGCCGCACAGTGGTGCCTTTTGACGAAAAGCTGGCCAAAATTCATAACTTGATATGATCTTCATAAAAATTGGTATACTTTGTCTTTAGAGGTGTCAAATTTGAATGTTCTATCCAAAATGCACAATTCAAAATAGCGGGTCTAACATCATTGATATAAACATAATTTTTAATTCAATCTTTGTAAAACTTCGAATTTAATAGGATGATGCTGATTTCAAAACGTGTTTGCAATGATTGCTTACGATTGAAGGAATTATTGAATTGACCGTTCTAAACCGAAGTTTTGTCAAGTTATAATTTCGTAAATACCGTTAAGTAAGGTTGTATTGATGATTTAGATAAATTTCTTTATTTTATATCGAATTTTGACAAATATATCAACCTTACTAATGCCAGAGATATCGTTAATATGATTTAATGAGACAGACTGTGCATACCCCTCATTAGCGGTTTAAATTGAAATATTTCAAAGTGGGGTAAATTTGGGTAAATTTTCTCGACGGGATATCATACTATACATGTTACTTGGTACCAGGAAACTTGTCCCAGCGAAGTTCGGTAAATAACAGCTTAGTTTTCCTTCCGGTTTATTAAAACACGACTAAGATTTATGGTACATTGAGAAAGGAATTACAGGCGTAAATTCAAGGATATTTTATTTTATTTTTATGACTAATATATGACTAATATATGACATCTATTTTAATAGTCTAGTGTTTAAAATACGAAATTTGTTAAGAGAAATTTTTTCTGGCATATTAAAGAGGCTCTAAGTTTCGAGACATTAAGATATGTATCTTAATTGTCTATCTTCAAATTCCTGATTTCCAAGATCTAAATGGACGAACATAAACTTTCCAGGGAATAGTAGAATGAATTCACTAATTTCTTAATTTACTAATAAAATTTACCAATTTATTCCACTATTATACTTAGAATAAATATAATAAATTGTACAATCAGTGTCTGTAAATCTAGGGCTAACAACAATGAACTGCCATTTAATACATCATCAGTAACAAGATTATTTCGAATAAAATAGTCGTGGTATACTACTTCTGTGATATAAATAGGCTGAAATATAGGATATCTATATGGTTACCTGGCACAGTTTCTATATTTTGTCAGATATTGAAGTAAAACAGTGTACATTATAATGTGCGCCAGGTTCGAATAGGTAAATGAATGAAATTGGTATTAGCAGTCGGCGCTATGGTGCGTTAATTCTTTGCACTCAATTAATTTTCAATGTTGTTGGGTGTAAACTTGTATTTATTTTTAGGGGAATAAAAAAGTAATTTACAGCGGTAGAGTTCATCATTGTATATCTATTTTATTTATTATTATTATAATGAGATCTAATTTTTATAATCTTTAAAAGCGTAGTACCTTTTAAACCAATTTCCAACGTTCTATAACAAATTTGTATTGCCACGTTCAACTTGCCGTATGCGCGCAAAGGGTTAAAAAGAACCTGGTGGCGATGTGGTGGGGATGACGACGTCGCAATTATGAAAAGGTTCCCGATGTTGCAATTATCCAATGTTCACTGTACTTCGAAAATTGAATTTTGGCTAGCTTCTCGTTGAAAGGCATCATTGCTCGGCGTCGGCGGCAACGGGCGTGACGGTCATTTTTATTTCGATTCGGGTACAACGTTCCACCGAATTAAACCTAATTGGAGCGCTCCGGGGGCGCAAACAATACAATCAATGGAAGGGACACGAGAAAAAGTTTAACTTTGATCTTGAGTAATTCGAAACCAATTCCGCATGGGTCGTCACGCTCAAAAAGGAACTCCGATTTCGCAAACAGCACGGATAACAAGGCCTGTGCGGTTTTCGGGTGGGGGTGTCCTTCACTTGGCACGATCACGGGGACCGTTCTCTCTGCAATTGCGACTGTTCGAAGGCCGAATTAATCCTTTATTCGATGACGTAACTCGCGATTAACCTGTTAACCGTGGAGTTTAGTTTAAAAAATCTCTCGTTTTGCTCGCAATAAAATGGAAAAATGAAGTGTGCGCTCGTCAAACGCAGGACGAATGAAAAATATATTTGAATGAAAAATCAAAGCAAAACAAAGAATTACATGTTTATCTGAAAGAATAAGAAATTCATCGTTGAAAGAGTTAGTATCATTTCAAGCTTTAAGGTGACGCGTATACTTGTCAAACGTAGTTAATTGGTTAATTGGTTATTACAAGCGATTTCGAGAACGTACAGGCTGTCCAGACGTAGGGTAATGGCACATAATATGGAACACCTGATCTGAAAAGCTTGCCAAAACGAGAGATATGGATTTTTTTCAATGAAATCTGCATCAAAACACGAAGAAATTAATAAACATTCATACACTGATCGATGACAAGGCAAAAATGTAATCAATAACTTTGACTTACCATACTTTGTCAGATTCGTGACAAAAAATTTAAGCTGAATTTGACAAATCTGAGTGTTATTCATTTTTTTAAATGTAAATTAAATATTACCTTTCTGTTATCAATAATTCTTAACCTTTGAAGTAAACGTAGACACAAAATAAGCATCAAAATTTTTTCTTTTTATTTACGTAGTAGAGCCTATGGAGTGCAGATAGTTAAGTTTAAGTATTAGAATGATTAAAAAAGTCTTATCGTTTCCGAGGGTTTTATATTATTTATAATATTCATTTATGTATACTGGTATTATAGTAAAAACAAAAGAAGAGTTTTTGGGGTAATATACGTAATATAATGGAAAATGCTGTGGTATCGAATTGGAAGTGAAAAGTAGGCCACAGAACTTCTTTTTGTTCCTATTATTCCGTACTGTGTATAGTATTTTACAAGCGTGAAGTAACGAAGACGGTTTCATGAAAGCATAATTAAAAGAGTTTTTATTCGTTGATATTACTTTGCGCATGGAATTTTTGGAGTATCGAATATTATATTAAAATTCACCGATGAGGAACGTAAGCGTGTTCATACGGATATGCATGTTGTTATTTTATTATTAAACTGTGGATGTTTCTGCCAGTACTTCTTATAATTGCAGACTGTGACACAAAGAAAGATCATTATTGTTTCGTTACAGCAGTATTAAAGTTAGATTATAAATAAAATAACCTGATGAAAATAATATAATTTTATACATTTTTTTCATTACTTAGTGCTCAAAGTATAACAATTTGTGATTTCATCTGAAATTGTTAGAATAAATATCTGATTCTTCATGTGAATTTTTCTGTACCGTTATTCACGAAAAATATTCACATTGATTTTCCACGTATATTTTCGTTACAATGTTATTTTTATATTAACTGCATTCGACGAATATACAAATTTGATTTTCTTATTGATGGAAGCTTCTGTGGAAAAATTTCATTTTATGTTTTCAATTTACCTTTGTATTATGATTTTAATATCATGTCCTGCATGAAAGGAGAGTTTCATGATTCGAACAATGTTTATTTGAATATTTATTAACGCAATGTATTGAAAAATAAAAAGTAAAAATATTACCTATCTAAATATATTTAAGTGAATTTTGGGAAGTACCTACTTTCATTAAGAAAGATTTACGTCGAAAATAAACGAATGGATCAGAAAGTGGAATATAAACCAAGAAAAAGTTGGTTATTCTAGGGGAAGATCACGCGATTAAATAATATAAAACAAGATATGTAATCTGGCTGAAAACTAAGCAGCTCAAAATAAAAACAATTAAATTTTTATTAATCTCTCATGCTCGTTTTGTTATTGTATAATAAATATCCGTTCTTGCAAATATCATCACTCGATTATCCGGAAATTCAATTACAGGAATATCATGTCGCCTGACCAGTTCGTATAATTGTGATTCAACTGTATCACTGTTATACGATACTGTTAAATTCCTGCAAAATTTTCGAAACTGGAACCAATTTCATTAGTCAAAATGTTTCGCACACAGTATTACATACATATTTCAAGGTAAATTTTGTAATGTGTTATAAGTTTAAGCAGTTTCAAGTACACATTTATATTCGTATATTTCAATTATGTATAAATTATAGAGTATTGAATTGAAATCGTTTAAATTTTCAAAAACTTTTAAAATTTTGCCTGTAGAAACTAATATTATGTAAAACTTGAGTGTTTTTTAAAGTTACGTTGACATGTATATAATACAAGTAATTACAAAAACAAAAAAAAAACTAAAACAAAAACACAAAAATTGAAAATTCTTTCTTATAAGATGATGTTTTCATAATAACTATTTTTTATAAGAACAATAGTAACTTATTCTTACTATTAAATTTTAGATTGTCATCGTGTCGTTTAATTAACAATTACATCAAAATGTACGAGGGAGTTTCCTCTTCCTGTTTAGGAGCATTGGATGAAATTAACTCTACGCTCTTGACTGACACTTTTCCCCGCTATACATAACTTTAAACTTCTAAACAGTACCTAACACCGGTTCATTGTCAATCAAAATTCCCTTCCTTTACCAATAATAAAGCTCCAAACACTTGAATTTGATTAACGTCGTTTATTAGTTTCACGACTCGCAGTTATATATAGTTTAACACTAGAACTACCGAACGTGGCCACATAGGTTATGCTTTCTTTGAAAATATAATGGCGAGATGTAATAACACTAGAGTTTGAGATGATTATCTGAGATAATAGCTAATTACACGAAATTATAAATAAATTTTGGAGGTATCTTCTCTTTGTTTTTTGTGTAAATATATCTCTTTAATCGTGTTTTTCCTGATTAATTCATTCAACTGAATAGTGATGAATAATTCTCCTTCACAGCAGCCAAAAATTAAAAAATCGATGTTGAGTGTTACTATTTGTAATTGTAGCGTAAGAGAACCTAATTTAATTAAAAGATTATTACTTGATAGAATGATATTTCTATATTGTAAATATAGAATTGATTTTTAAACCCGATTTTTTAAAAAATAGTGTAAAGTTTTTAAAAAAAATTTTATTAAATCTTGTCCAAAAAGACATGTTCGAAACGCAGTGAAAATAATTTTAATAAAAAATGAGGTGAAGTGAAATGAAGTAACGAGTTAACAAGTAAATCATCGGTGCCACATAGTTAATTAATAACATTAAAGTGAATCACCGTTAATAAATTAATTACGTAATAAATTTTTTATTAACATTCACCAATAATTAGTAACTGAAGTCAGAAAACTAGATATGTAAAAAAAGAATGCACGCCAACATTAATTCCGTGAATATTGTTATTATTACGATTTATAATTAAACATATAGAAACATGACGCGGCGTGAATGAGTTAATGAACATAAACCATTACAAAAGTCTGTCACGACATTTTCCGTTGTACAGAAACATCGATGAAACATTTTCGGTCCGCATAAACTCGTACAGTCATATCCGGTTTTCAGTTTGCTTCTGTCGATTTTCAGCTTCCAATAAAACGCTTTAGTGGTGCGTGAGCTTTTAATTTACGTTTTGTTTGTGAGAAAAAAAGCATTGTACTCTCTGCTGCCAAATACGTATAGCACACTTTTTATTTATACATCAAAATCAAACGATTGGTATTTATACCGCCACAGCAATTTTTGTTTACGTTGATTATTGGACGTTAACACAGACTAAATGTATAACAAATAACTACAGTGATAGGACTTAGCGAATATCATTTAACTGTTTCGAATTGTGCTTGTTTTCGTATAATGGGGATGCTTTTGACGAAACCATATAAGATTGCGGATCTTCATAGGAATTCAGATTTTTAAGAATGTAATTAGAAAAATAGAATTTCGATGGAAAATAGTTTCTTCTAACAAATATTATAAAAATCACCACATTTATTTTATATATTTTGTTCGTATTGTGTGCAATCTGTGCACTTTTCAATTTCCTATAAATGCATAAACATTTATAAAAGATTGTGCACCTAGTCAAATTATATTTTGATCACTGTGATACGATTGTATTTTTATGATTATCGATTTTGAATGTGCTAAGAATATATTTCCCTAAATAAATTATATTGTAAAAGCTAAGTAATTAATTTATGTTCAAACAATATTTTGAAAAGTGTAATACGATTATATTTTTATGATTATCGATCTTGAATGGGCTAAGAATACATTTTACTAAATAAATTGTATTGTAATAATATAAGTCATTGAAAATCATTAGTTGTTGACGTATTTATAAATACAATTATTAGAATAACATACAATAATAAAATATAATATAATGAAAAAATATAGTAAGTGGATTAAAAAGGAGGATTATTATACAAACAAAATTTAATTTAATTAAGGAGGAACTGTGGGTATAGAAAGGGGGAATAGTATTTATTATACATCCCTCTGCTTCTTGACGTCACTGGTTGTCACGGTAAATGAGAGTTAATAGATAGTTGAATATTATTTTGGACCGGTTCCAAATCCACCTTATTCGTCATATTATTTTTTATTTCATTTCGTGGTCTCCTCCCTTGTGCAAATGGCCACGTAAATCAATATGGCCGGTACTTCCTGCGGTTTTTACCTCGACGCGTAGTTTAAATCGACTGAAATTTCGGGCAACATGTGTTCTGGACGGAAAATTAGACGTTGTTACCAATTTTACAAGTATACAGTTGAGTTTACATGTCCCAGCGATCGTAAAAACATTTGGAATACCTAAATCAACTGTATATCTCCAAGTTATTTAATTTTCTGCGTTCACTAATGAAAAGTTACGATGCGAATTCTTTTATTCATTTTTCTGTAAAACTCTATACTATATAGAAAATGTTCAACAATACTTGGAAAAAATTTAATTTATTAAATCTACTGAGATTCAAAACATAAAAAATTTTGTTTAATCGTTGCAAGAAACAGGTATAAATGTTTCGATTCATTAAGTGAGAGATTCCATAAAACATTTAGAGATTAATTAATAATTGATTTTAAAGTAATTCTAAACTACCTATTCTTTGTAAACAAAAGTTATAACAATGTTTCTATTAAAATGAACTTCAGCTAATTAGTTTATAAACACATTAGTTCCAGTTTTATACAATTCAATTTCAAACAATTTTCAAATGAAGAATATTTGAAATTAAAATTTCTGTCACACTTGAGTCAACAAAATTCTGATTTATTCGTTCAAAGTTTAAGCTGCTTAATCTTCAAGTATGGACGTGCGATCTCTCAGACCCGTATGCAAAATATCGTGAATTTTCAAACCAGTGAAGTTTTCGTTATATAATCGATAATATTGCTGTGCAGAGATATTTAAATAAGTAAAAACAAATAATTACAATAAATTTTTTTACTGCTCACTACAAACGAGAATATTTAACAATAGTCGGTGATTTTCAAACTTCCATACTTAACCTTTTGTCTTATAACATGTGAGATTCGCGCTAAAAATTTTAAACAGGATTTAACAAACATAAATATCACTTAATGCTTGTGAATTCAAATGAAATATTATCCTAATATTTAATGGAATATACCTAAAATTTCTCTCTTTTTTCAAGAAATTATTAGTTGCAAAGTCGTTATGTCGATCATAGTTGAAAACTAAATCATAGGGCAAGGGGTTAAAAGTTAAATTCACGTTCATACTTAAAGGTTAATGCATAGAGTACTCGCGTACGATGTGAGCTAAAATAATTACTTTCGTTTCCATCTTACACGGCGTGCGTCGTGTTGTATAAAGCGTTGAACGGTTACTTTAGACCTTTAAGCGCGAAACTTAATGTATGCGAGCTAAACTATCGCATGTAACCTGTACATAAAAGCCGTATCCCGTTTAAATGCTTATCTATCTTATTACTGTAATCTGCAATTATCAGATTACCAGGAGATTCACAATTCAGGATTGCTGCAGCTCTTGGCCCGGTTTAATTATCACCCTATGCAGAGCGCAACGGCCGCTTTCAACTAATTACGGTTTACTGGGTTATTGGCTACCAATGGCCAGTAAAATGCTCCGATAATTTCCTTAAACTTTTATCACGGGGTACACAGCAACGAAACAAGGGCAAACTGATATGACTGGACTTACATTAGAAATTTCCTTCCCGCCCATTTTCAAGAATACACGGGAGTCGGAAACGTGGTTACAATAATTACAACCTGTAATAACGTCGACACGACGGCGAAGATAACTTATTGATTTCCGATAGCGTTATGAATAACTCCTATTTTTAATGAATTTTCGAGAACTGCAAAATGAAAAGGTATTTCGACACTTTGGAAATACAAACAATGAGTATAAATTAATAAGCAAATGTGATAAATGTTTAGTGGAATAATTAAGTGTCGTTGTCTTGTATACTTTTAATAAATTTTTGGAAACTGTAAAATGAAAAAGTACTTTGTGTTGGAGAAATACAAATAATGAGAACAAATTAATAAGTTAACGTGGTAAATGTTTAGTGGAATAATTCAGAGTATCGTTGTTTTTATTTACAAATATGCATCGAAGAAAATAGACGTGTGATTTGTTAAATTTTCCTTAAAATGAAATAACTTTCATTTTACTTCATTTTTGTATGTTATTTCTACTTAAATATTATGTAAATAGTTTATCTACTTGATCTTTTAGACAAAATATATCGTAAATCGATGTGGTAGGTTATCTGGTCCATTGGTGCGAAAGGGTTAAATAAAGGCTTGCTAAAAAGGGTTGCTAAAATGGTTCAACAGCTTCCCTAACGTTATAGTTAGAAACATATTATAATAGAAAACTATAATGACAAAATATAACGTAATATACATAATTGGAAAACTTGTTAAAAAGGTAAATACTCACTATTTACGTTCGAAGTACTGTTTTACTGATTTTATCCGGTATTTTAAATTAACATGCACTAGGTGTGACTCGGATATGTTTCTAACCATACCAATATTTTGTAGAAAAATAATTTAACTTCTTTCCTTACAATAACATGTCAGACTCATGATGAAGATTTCAAGCGAAATTTAATAAGCATAAATGTTACAATTCTCTTGAATTCAAATAAATTATTCTTCTGTAAACAGTTATAACACTTTAGAGCAAATGTGGATATAGAATAGAATTTTTATCTTTTTTCAATAAATCATTAATCTCAAAGTATTTGTATCGACTATGGTTCAGAAATAAATTATAGAGTACGGGGTTAAGAATGTGTGACAACATTTTTCTGGACATCTCTTAATAAAGAGTGTTTTGTTTTATTTCCCACAAGTAACACTCACAAGTTTTTTGTTTCTCCCAGATAAATTATTCAGGAATAGTCTTATTTTCACCTGACGCCTCGTGAAACTATTTTTCCCACTCGGTACCGAGTTAAAACTTCTTGAAGTATTGACTAACAAGTCATCCGAACTAATTATGGAACGCAAACTGATTTTAGGAAAGTCAGAATGAAACTATGGCTCGTACTTTAATGAAAACTAATCTACAAGTGGTTTCCACCTATACCACTGTCCTGGCGACGGTCGCAACATTTAGACTGCTCCATTCTTAGTCAAAGTTCTTTATAAACCACTTGTCAACGTAACATTGTATCTCACTTCAATGGAATCGTGGTTATCACTCGAAGTTTTTACCAATTCAAAAATATTCAAGAAAATATGAAGAAAACTTTTAAAATATAAAGTAAACTTAAAATGCTTGAAAAAATTAACTCAAATTTATTGAAAACCTTTTCTTCTTCATCTCTTAACACCTTCGCGATCATGATCATACATTTGTGACGCTCAACGTTTTATATCTTGGTTAAAAATAATTAAATTATTTCTACGTATGTTTTCATTAAAAATCGTAACGCATGTTATAACGCGAGCGAAGTTGACGAGATTCTTAAATTTTACTTGCGTCTTATAAATATGATTTGTTGCATTTAATAAAGTATTAGGTTAAAAAGAAAGTTTTGTCGTTTTTTAAGGAAAATTCAATTTCACATATTTAATTTTGTAAAGAAGACTAATTAATGATGTATTGGCCATTGTTTTCCATAATCTTTATCCATCTAATAACTAGACCATTTATGCCAGATGTAAAGACAATCCTATCCCTTGACCTTAAAAAAAAAATAAAAACTGTCTTTGTATATACACTTAATTTTTTAATTCTCAACTATGACTGATATACTACTTTGCTATTAACAATTTATTGTAAAAAAGAGAAGAATTCTAGGCATATTTTATGTCTATGGTTCCTCTAAAGTATAATAGTTGATAACAGAAGAATAATATTTAATCTGAATTCAGAAGAATTGAGTAATATTTATGTTTGTTAAATTTTATTTATAATCTCCACCACGGGTCTGACACGTTATTATAAGGCAATCTATAATATTGAGTCAGACTGGCGAGGAAGATTTTAACAAAATTCTGTAAATCTAAATGTTACTTACATGTTTCTCGTACAAGTAGAATAGTACTTGTCCATTATCAATATTTGATCTTAGAATAAACGTAGACACAGAATAAGCATCAAATTCTTGTCTTTTCCTACTAAATTATTAATGATAATGAAGTTCTATCAGTCAGAGTTGTGAAAGAAATCATAGGACAAGGCGTTAAATAGGAAACAGAAAGAAATGCATAAGAAATCAGGTTCAAATTTGCAATACGTCCAGTAAGTTGAACTGTGTTCGGAACCATTTAAAAAGTCCGGTTCGAAATCTTTGATTAAACGAGAATAAAATTTGGAATCACCGTACACGTGTCGCGTACGTGTCTACCACAGCGTAGTTCAATTGACGAGCACCGGAATATGCTATGTGGTGTGGTCGAATTCTAGGTCGTTTCACCATTCGTGACGTCACGGATGCATTCGCGCATGTGCATGTGTGAACATACCGCCATGCATGTGTATAACTAGCGCTGGTGAATTTAATGCAGAACAGCGTTTTGTTATAGGGTGACGCTTGTTTCCAACGAATCGGAAAGAACGTTCACGTGCCAATAAGACGCAAATTTTGAAAAACTACTTTGGGAATAATATTTGGAAATAATATTTGGTCAATAAATCTAATTTTAATTAGAGTAAATACAACCTTAGTTTTGATAATTACTTGAAATAAAGTAATAACTATATAATGTATTAATAAATGTATATATTATACATTTATATACTTCTTAAATATTTATCGGTTAACATAGGCATCGTGTTCATCACATTTATAATAAATAGATGTATACTATTCGTTAAAATGTTATAAAACAAAAACTTTTCTATCATTTCTATCACTTTGCATCTTAAATAAATTCCCATAAGTTGCGTAGAAGCGAATCATTATGCACACACAAATCCTTTACGAGCCAATTCACGAAAACCAAAGTGAAATAAAAGTTTGTGCAGCAAGACGTTTATCAAATTTTTAAATTATCGAAATCCACATTAAACTCCATTAAACGTTCCAATTGTTGCGATTTCAAACAACATTGTATTTTGTGAGCCCATAAAACCTGCTGTCCAACAATAATCCGTAAGCTCTGTATTTATCTGCAATTTTAATGCAAGATTTCAATCTGCAGAGATGAAAAGCACTTCACGTGCATTCGCGACTTGCACGTTCTACCGAAACAATTTTTTCAAACGGAAAAAGTGACCTGTCCCTCCCGAGAGGATTAAGATACATCTGCACACGGTTCTGCACGAAATGGATTATCAAAGTTCGTTTCATACAAAAATTTTCCCGAATATTTTTTTTATAAAAAAATATATAAAGTAGTACAAACGTTGAAAGCGGTCTGAGAATAGGTGGAAACAGAGAATGTTAGTCGAAACGCAGAAAAGGCTGGTGTATATGTATCATATGGACTATCTTTGTTTTTAACAAATAAAATATTCATGACAATGATAATAATAGTAACAACAACGATAATAATAATAAGTTTGCCTTGGGTATTAAAACCCAGGCAACTATATAAATACGAAGGAAAATAATAATAGTAATAATAATAATAATGAAATTTTAATTATAACAGTAATAAAAAAATATTAACAATAATAAAATATTAGCCCCTTGTGATCGAATGCCACCACAATGGAGACATCGACCTTTCATCTGTAAATTCGAAAGCCGCAAATGAATAATTTAATTATTCGAATAACGACAGATTGATATGTAGTTTTCTTCTTTCTAGTATTTAAGATTTCGATGCATAACACAGATTTTCTATGGAAAAGCTTTTCAAAAGTTTAAAAAGTTGTCTTCCGTGAAATAAATGGATAAAATGATGTGTTGTAATATCTTTAATTTGTTTTTTATCAATGAAGGTTTATTTTAATAACTGTACAATGGCCATAGTTAGAATGAAACAAGTAACTCAGTTTTCTTTAATTTTGCATTAATACACAAATGAAAAAGAAAATATGTATATACATGAATTTTGTGTTATATAAAATATTTCCTTTTAATATGGTTTGTAATATGAACAGGTAAAAAGAATCCTATTTACAAAGATTTGTTAATCTGTTGGAAGTAATTACTCATATTAACACACTTCATACTGGTAACGAAAAATCATGTTTTTGTATAAAGTCACTTAGCTATGTAAATTTGCTAATTACCATAGAACTTGGAAAAATATTAAATTTTATTGGAACAGAATAGGTCTTGGTTAGGTATTTAAAATATATTGCACATCAATATGATATTTGAATTGTTCTATGTTGATTCTAATAAAAATCGCCATCAGCACAATTCAGTTTTCTAGAAATTAGCCGATATGCAATGTCTTAAATAAATACTAGCTCAGACATAACATAAACGACAGACCAGCGCGACCTTCAGTTAAAAAACAAAGGTGTCTCGCATAATAATACCTAAGTACCGGAAGGGTGAGCGTAATTAGCGCAATGAATGACTACGAGTAATAATATATCGCCAATGAGATCCCCGTGGCATCACGCCAGGGTAGCAACATTATGTCCCGACCCGCGGATAAATTAACAAAAAAAAGAAGCGTTTAGCATTAGGAGGACAGGCACGGTTACATTTGACTACCGTATAATTTTTTCTTCAGCGGAATTTCCGGGAAATTTTATCTCGAGTTCCACCATTAAAAAATTCAACGTAACGCGAATCCATACGTTATCGCAGTGCAACATTCCTGGGATGAAAAATATTCTAGGATATGTAAATAAAAGGTTTGAAAAATTCTAGGATACGTAGATATAAAGTTTGAAATAATTTTCTACGTTCATTAGAATTTACAATATCGCCTTTAATTTTTAGTTTCTTTTGTAGGACGGATGAGTAGTTTTTTATTTTCGGTGGATATTTCTCTTGTAAGCTAAATAATTTCTCACATAGTATTTTAGAATTTTTAAATATTAATTTTAATAAATTCTTAGATAATCTCGACTTGTCAATTTTTATCATGTTAGGAAAATTGCTTTGGTTATATCAATGCATTAAACATTTTGCCTAGTGTAAACCCTTTAATAATAATTAATAATGAAAATAAAGTCATTTAGAACTGTTGAACTTTAAGAATAATATTTTCGTTTAAGAGGGATATTAAAGTTTGCTCATTTCGCAGTGAAGAAATATTGCTAATATAATTGCAGCTTTCGTACAATTTTCTCACTTTGATTTAAGTACTGTGAACTTTTGTGAGGGGTGCAAGTCTGAGAGTAAATATCATGTTTATACGCTTGATTGCTCGCGTTGAAGATGCTCTCGAAAAGCTCTGAGTTGGAAGTATTCGATAATTCAGTCCCCATCGAAGAATATTTAATATTGTAATGTTGTATAAACGAAATTTATTGGCCGATCCACGAAATCGAGCATTTTATCAACTGAACTCTGAATAAAGGGCAAATTTGAATAAACAAATCAAATTTATTAAGGACTAATTGCCAGTGATCGTACAAATATTATACGTTTGGGTCAAGTATATTTCAGTAATATAATAAATCTGCATCGGTTTTAATCAATGCTCCCGAATAACTCCAAGCGCTTATTTTGTGAATAAATGTATAAAGCATCTGAAATACTGATTGATATTATGAAACTGTTCTATTGATATGTACAAACAATACGTAAGTAATCTGTTTTACAAAGTAAATTTCAGTAAATAATTTATTTACATATTTTAATATATTAAAGGTTAAATGTTTGAGACAAACCAAATATTAATGATACTACATTAACAGGTTATATGCATACATACTTATGTTCAAGGTTTTACAAATAAAAGAAAAAGACAATGGAGGATTTGAAAATAACTATGAATTCTTACAGTTTATTGAATAAAATCGAATGCATTTTTTAAGATATGTATATGTAAAATACAAACTTTTAAAGACATATAAATTATGTTATCTCAATGTATGCTTGATTATTTTCAATTATTACTGGTGTATATGCATAAAGTTTAAAGTTGTTGTATGTTTAAAGTTAAAAATTCTACATTTCAATTATTCTTACTTACATTTACGTACAAATTTTACATTCTCTTTTTCGATTATTCTTACTTACTTTTAAACAAAAATTTTACATTTTATCTTTCGATTATTCTTACTTACATTTACATTAAAATTTTATACTGTAAATTTCTATTATTCCTACGTACTTTTACATTCTAAATTATACTTCTTAAAAGCATTGTAAAGCACAAAGGTAAATGTCAAAGAAACGAAGTGTCAATAACGGAAACAGCACCCGAAGAAATTCTAATTTATAGGAGAAGTGAAAAACTTTCTAACCCCTTTAAAGTTCGGTAAATTCTTCCATTTCTTCCTTTTTATCTCATGGAATGGGAGATCTACGGGCAGCTTTCTACTGTGCAAGTTGCAGGAACTTTACAGGGTAAAGTAACAATCTTCTTTTTACTTTGACTGACGATTACAGTTAACGAAAAAACGATTTATATTCAACCGAGCATATGAAAGTTGTTCTTTATGGTTACTGAATTTATTTAACTCTTTAGGTCGTAAATTATTGCTCTTAGTTTTTGATATTGTCGTTATTCGACGTATTTCTAAAATGCTGAGATGACATATGTGTTAATTACGAAAATATTTTCCAGTTATTAGGGCATAAATGAAAAATGAAATGTTCATACATTATATTAAATTAATAAGAAAATAATACTTTAAAGTAACTGTAGAATAATGTTATTCGTTCGAAGTAAAACGAATCGTTACATAAAATTAATTTAATTCACTATGTAACGTGGAATACATTTTAAGCTCATACTATAAACTACAAGTTTGTTCAATGTAAATAAAACAAATAAGATTTCATACAAATTAACAGTGTACTGTATCCGTCGTTTATACATTCATTTGTGTTATAAATGTGTAAGAAATTACACATTAAACAAATTATTTAATAATAATTAAAAACAATAATCAAATTAATAATTGAAAAGGAAAACAACTGTTTAATATGAAATCGCCTGCGAATGAAGATGTGAAGTGTACCAAGTGAATAAAGATACTTGTAAAATATCAAAAACATTAAATTATATTATCACCTGTTAGCCATCACGATGGCTGTTGGCCATTAGCTGCTAATAACATACATGAGAGTTTAATGCGACCTTAATCTGTGTAAGCCAGAATGCGGAGTGACACACGTTTTCCATTTGAAGATATTACGGTTTGGAGTTTCAAATGCCCACATTTGATCGGTAATTTTGAATTTCCTGTATCCATGTTTGGCAAAGAAACGATTCCTTTGTTGTATTTTGTTTTTTACTTTAACCCTTCTGTTAGCAACCGAACACATACTCTGCTACTCATTTTCAAAAGCTTTCTTCCACGTAATTTTATTTTCTTTATGTCATAATTTCATAAAATTCCTTTGGATCTCCATGTTTTGAACATGTTTACGTCGATTTTTGGAAATAAAGAGTTCACATAAGAATATTGATATAATAAGATTTGTATAAATGCAGACATTTTCGTTGCCCACGTAAGAGTTAAACAAACTTTGTCATTCAAGTCAAATTTAAGACGAAATTTAAATTCTTGGTGAATTTTATTTTATTTTCATAATTCTAATGTAAATATTGAACGTTGGGAAGGATTAACGTACTTTTCTTAAAAATAACACTTATTCGTTTCATTGTAAACACGTGATAATACATCTCGCGTACTCTTAGATTAATGCAGATATTTATATAAACATGTATGTCTTTATCGTTTCATCGTTTATTGGTGTCTTATCGTTTTAAACTCTGATACGACGAATGATAGATGAGAGATACTTATCGAAAATACATAGATGATAGGTAATACTCGTGAAAACAGAAGACATAGAGTGAAGCGGAGAAATTATCGACAGGTGAAAGTTATTGCCTCTGGTCCATAAAGTGTAGATATCCACCATTTTGTTCATATTTTGCTTGTTATTCAGAAATGTATTCCTTAGATAACAAACAGTTTGATTCATCGATAGTCAATTTTTCGCTGGATCAGTAGAGACGCACATTGACTTTTTTACATCACTTACAATCATGTATCTCTTTTTATAATGAACAAAGAATATTTTATAACCTGAAATTTGCATTTTCCAATGATGTGAAATGCAATAAAATGTAAAACATAAAGCTACAAATAGAACGTAAACAAAAGTTAAAGTAAACAAACAAAATACCCAATTCTATTGAGATTTGTATATGTTCCTTTTGCAAAAATGTTTAACGCGTATACTTTTTATTGTCCATTATTGGTACAGAATAAATGGAAAGAGCATTCAAAATTGGGGATGAAAAACACAATCATTTGATAACTTCGGAAAAGTGTACATGGGTAAGTAAATGAATGCAGAACAATTGGGACTTATCAATTATTTCGCGATCAAAAATTCATTTTACGTGAATCCACTGAAGTACAACTAAAACTCATTCAATATTCAATAGATACATTCATTTCTTTAGCATCTTTGCGAAATATAGAATACCAAAATTGACAATAAAAACAATACTGTTATATAAACTTAACTTTGTTACTGGATGAATATATTGCATAAAAATGTAAATTCGAATCGTTGCTAACGTTTCTCATTATGAATGAATCATCCTCAAAATTCATTGAAAATAGGAATTTACACTTTTTCTTCCATAGCCATTTTGAACGTCCATTTTAGGTAAATTTCAGGGCAAAAACAATTTTTACACCTTTTACTGTGGCTGAATCATTTGCGATGAATATTCAAAGTGTAAAGTGTAAACTCAGTTTTAGGATAAGTTTCTTTTTATTGGCCGTTACTCAGAATGGTATATTATTATCTGACCACCACGATAAGCACTTGATACGAGGTAATAGATTAAGAAAACGGTAAAGTCGGTGAGAAATATAAACTTATCAGTAGAAGCAGCAAGTAATAGATCAGACACCAGCTAGAAAAGCGCACCAATAAGATGAATGCTGTGTTTAATTTTCCTAAAAATGAAACTACGAATGAATAAATTTAAGAAAATTTATTCGTCAAGATATATGGTAACGTAATTAGTTTTTTGCAACACTAACTTGCTAACTAATACTGACTGTGTTATAGATAATAAATAGTTTAATAATAATTTGTGATCTACAGATAACAAACTTATATATATATATATATATATATATATATTGAAAAAAGAGGAAAACACATTGACGTTTTCGTATGAGTATCAAAATCAGTTTTTGTATTGCTCATCAACAGAATTAATCTTAGAACCAGTGTTCTTTTTATACTTTTTATTCCTCTCGATTAGTACTCTGAGTTCATAAAACGTGAAACACTTGTCTTAATCACTCTGTACTTTACGTAGTTCTGTGTTCTGATTTTTCCGCCAGTACCATCACTTAATTGAATTATATCATTTGAATCAGCCTACATTACACGTTAACCGCGTCAATCAAATTTTAATTGTACCAAGGCATCCACGTATAGTCTGACGTTTAACGAGTCAGTTCAATTAATCGTAATTGATGCAGCAATAAATGTAATTCACCATTTATTTAATTAACTTCTTACTGTATCATGAAAAGTGGTGAAAATGTTTAAAACAATGTAATGAAAATCGATGTTATTTATTACGCATAGGGAAAAGTGATAGATCATTTTGCTATTTTCAATGTTTTTACTTTCGAAGTCAATTTGCGTTTGCATTGAACAGAAAATATTTTTATTTTCTTGTGAATTATTTATAACTAAATAAATTTGATGAGTTTAGTTTCAAAGAAAATTGTATAACAAGGGGTTAAACAGTAAAATATAGTAATTCCACGAAAAAAAGTCAGTTCGAAATGTATACAACACAATAATTCATTTGTAATACAAGTAGAATAATAACATTTTTCTATAATTGGCTTATTTTTAACAAAAAATTGGTTTGAATTTGCGTCAAACAGCCTGGGCTATTAACTGTTACTTTGCTGCAGTGTCTGTCCATGAATCGTTATTTCTACTTATTACAAGAACAAGACATAAATACATTTTCCAAATAAATTTCCTAGAAACCACGGTACGTATTAAATTTTCGTTTACTATACTGCTGTTTCCATAATCTTTATACTTCTTTACTTTTTACGTTTTGTTGCATAAAAGCACCATGTTATAACTTCACCTCGCCCGAGATACCATGTATTACATAAATGAAGTTCAGATTCGTAATTACGATTTCAAAACGCGTCTGAGTTGAACTACAAAATCTATTTTTTTCATTCTAGTAATTAACTTTGAGATTAAAGGTAGACTAAGAACGAACACGGAATCCTTATCTCCCTACTAAAATATTTACAATAAAGTATTTTTGTTGATAACAGTTTTGACAAAAAAAATTATACCATACGTTCTAACGTATCTTTCTATTAAAAATGATTGATAAAATTAACAGAAGATGCTATAAAACAGTATTAACCCTAGATAACTAAACATTCATCTAAATAGTCTACCACTTTTCCGAATTTCAATTCGAAAGCACATTTTTAATATATGCTAAGACTACAAACGTTACTTTTGAATATTTTTCTATTTTTAATTGAAAACTAATAATATACATATCTCAAGTTATGCTACTTTGTTTGAAGTAAGCAGAAGAAATATAAAAATATGCATGCCTTTAATTTCTAATCTATGAATGGCTTGTTTAGTTATAGAGTAGCACTGATTTAACCCTTTACGCTCGTATGTCCTGCTGGAGATGACAATACAAATTTGTTATAGAACGTGGGAAATTATTTTAAAAAGTACCATACTTTAAGAGATTATAAAAATTAAATCTTATTATAATAGTAATAAATAAAACAAATAGAAAACGTTGAATTCTACCGTTATAAATTACTTTAATTCATGTCCCTAAAAATAAATACAAGTTTACATTCAATAACATTGAAAATAAATCGAGTGCAAAGGGTTAAATTTAGTTACCTATAGATTTTGTCTTTACCCAGCAATAACTATTAAATACAGAACTAAAACTGGGAATAATCCTCCTAGAGCATCTGACACACTACCAGTACGTTGTTCTCAATACAAATCCTAGCTTTCCGACTTTCTTAAATCTCGCAAGATCATGGATTCACAGGTCAACGCGTTGTTAACCTTCTGCATTATGGCTTCCTTCATAACTACTCTGTTTATAGCTACCTCGTCATTAACAGTTCAGACGATAAAGAATCCTACATCTATTTTAGATCTACATTTGCTCTAAAATGAAAACATTGGTAATACAGAAATTTTAATTTCCTCATTAATCACTTTGTTTCCAGAACATTCATAACGATTTTCACATTGAAAGGGATAGACAGGAGTACATAGAATCCTTCCAAAGTTCTATTTCAAGTTCTAATTCTTTTAATTCTTCTAGTTTCTACTAAATTATTCGAGATAAAGAAATTCTAATGGGCGCGGTTAGAAAAGAAACTATAGGACAACGGTTTAATCCATTCGCTGTGAATCACAGATACAATCATAATTAGGAAAGTGTTTGGGGTTTCCAACACGAATCTCTTCATTGGATTGTAACACTAAAACTTCCGAGCAATGAGAGCGACTTATTTCCAATTTTTCATAAAACTTGAATTGACAAGAACTGTAAAGACTAATAGGAGAACCGCAAAATATTTCCACCGTGTCAAATAGCTCGCCTATTAACAATATTTCTGTATTAATGCACAAATATCACGCGAGTATTGCAAAAGGGATAATTGTCATCGATGTAGATCTAATATACAAAAATGCGGCCCACAGAAAAATATCTCATCGAACAATAGAATGTATAGAACCCAAAAACAATGGTTGACGGAAGGAAACCAGATAGTTTTGTAAAAATATTTCCGTCGTGTTACGCATTTCACCATGCTTTTAAGCATTTCATACAAAATAAACAATAAAAACTCTAATTCTGTAAAATATGGAGTATCTTATATTTATCATCTTTAAGCACTTTCCATCAACGATGAAATATCTTAAAAATCGATTACTCGTGTCAGCTTTCCAAATAAAACACTTTAAATCAATAATAAAGGTGCACGAGACATCTCGTCTATAACATTGTACGATGAAATCATGGGGACGAGATATCTTGTCCATAGCATCTTTTCTTCGACATCGTGGAACTAAGATATTTCGTCCATTGTAGCGAAAGGGTTAACGATCGAAAGACGCAACACTTATGCCTTAGAAAACGAAAGACTCCAAAATACGGGGACGTGTAAAGAATTTAATCAACTAAATATCTTGAATTTATATTTAAATAAACCTATTTAAATGTGTTAATCAAATTTTCATTCTTATAAACATTTTACAAGTTTTCATCTAAATTTCTGTCGTCTTATGGATGAGTATTACAATAAAAGCTCTTACTGGTTAAGTGTTAACCCATTTGCATCATTAGCGAATATATACATTCAATTTTTCTAATCACTATCAACGGAGCGTATATATATACGCTCAAGGATGTTTCACGTCTTCGAACAAAAATTAGCTGAAGAAATGCTTGAGCATAATATAAAAATACTAAATATACCAAAAAAAACACGAAAAGCTACAAAGTGTTCATCACTGCCATCAAGATATACGGGACAACATTTTCCAATAGTGATAACATCAACTTCATCAAGAAAAGCTCAAGAGCGTTGTGTCGTTTGATTATCTCGAAAGACAAGAAGGGAAACAATTTATCAGTGTGAAAATTAAGTAGCTTTATGCGTTCAACACTTTAAATACTATCTCTGCGATTCATTCTCCCTTATGTAAGTTTTATTATAGTTACATACTATTTCATATTATTTTTTCTCTTTTGTATTACAAAATGCTGAAATACGAAGTTCTTTTTACTCGTACTTTTTCTACTTAACACGTTAAGTGCCATGAAAATCTTGACCGTTCTTCCGTAGAGTTATTCTTTTATAGCGAAGAAAAGTAGACACAATTATTAATTATTTGCCATTAAAATCGTTGCGTTACACTATTATCGACTTAGTTACGTTATTAAACATTTTCATTCGATATTGGTTATTTTGCATGTTACGATTGTTTTCAAGTGATTCAGAAGCGTCAGATATCAGTGACTGACCTGGCGTTTAACGGGTTAAATAAAATTTTTTAAAAAGTTAGTAACAAGGGCCTTTTTCTCTTACTTCCTTACGAAGCAAATAGGTTAATAAAGAATGCCGACGTCCATGGGGTTCCAGGCACCGAGTATCACGATCACCTCGCGAATTCGAACCGCCAAATTCTCGAACTTTCGAAACTCCGTTGGCCGCAACCGGCGAAGCCGGATTCTTCGTAATATGCCCGAAAAGCGGACCGCCGACAGCCAAACTACCTTAACATCGATTAGCAAAATCACGGCTTGCCCGTGTACCGGTGTTTCCCGTGCCAGCTAAGGCGAACACTCCTCGAAACCTAGCTCCGAACCCCAACCTCTTAACCCCACAGTGCTCCTCGATTTATTCGTACATTTGAAACGTCATTAACCCCTTGCCCTACAATATTTCGTGCGACTCGTGGTGAAGATTTCAAATGGAAATTAACAAATATACATATCACTTAATTCTTTCAAGTACAAATTGAATATTATTTTTCTATTATTAGTTGTAGCACTCCTGAATAAATGTAGACAGAATAAGTGTAGAACTTTCTTCTTTTTCTAATCAATTATGAACAATGAAATATCTTTGTTAAGCGGAATTGGGCAAGTAATCATAGGACAAGAGGTTAACCCCTACTATATCTTGTGCGACTCATGGTGAAATTTCAACTAGAATTTAACAAACAAAAATTGTTGAATTTGTTTGAATATAAATTACATACTATTCCTCTATTATCAATGATTATACCTTAGAGCACACGTTGGCATGGAGTAATACTGGAATTTTCTCTTATTGTCAATAAATTAGTAATAAGAAGGTATATACAGTTAGATTGCACACAGTTTAGAAAGAATTCGATGGACAAGGAGTTAATGTACAGTAATTATAAATATTATTCTTCTATTATCAGTAGTTAACCTCTTGAGTAAACGTAGACATAGAATAAGCACTAAAAGTGTTTCTTTTCCTAGTAAATTATTAATGAAAAAATGAATCATATGATAAGGGGCTAAAAGGTTAACACGTTGACTGCCACGGTAGTCATTGATGATCGGAGCTTTAAAATTGCTCGAGGACAATCAGAATAAGAAAATTGATGTTGAATAATAATATGCACTAACAAACGTAACTAGACAATAATGTAATACAAGTACCGTGACACCAAATCATTAATAATTATTCCTAACACCATGCATTACGAAAGAATACGTATTAATCCACAAACCACTCGAAATTCTCGCGGCAGTCAACACGTTAACCCTTTAGTTCCCGGTGGCATCGCCTTGAAACCGCGTATCTCAATATCAGTAAAATGCGAACCAGTGGACTAGTCGCAAAGCCACGAGTACAAAATCGATATAGTAACATAACGACCTATTTTTCACAGTTAGAACAGCATTTCTTATAAAAATACTTATTCTCGTTAAGAACGAACAGTTAACGCGTATGAGAAAAGTAAATATATTTTTCTCAACAGTTCTTACTCGTGACCCGAAACGTTACCTCGAAGGAGACTAAACAAACGAAATGTTGCCAAAAACACGAGAAAGTGATCGGGTGAAAAAGCCCAGAAGAACGCGGCTGGGTTAAATCCGAGCCGACCCGCCCCTCCCCCGCGAACTCCGTCGAAAGCGACTGCTCGGCTGGCTGAGGCAACCAGGGGGAAGGTTGACATCATTCGAAAAGGTTGTTGACCACCATGACCGTGCGGCGCGCGTATATGCCAGAGGAGAGAGACAAGGGGCGCGTGCTATCGCGAGAAACGGGCCTCGTTCCGCGAGCAGTTGGTTCGCGAGCCGAGTTCACGAGCGAGCCGGAGCGGTGGCGGCAGTATCAGTCGACCCCTTGTCGCGTGAATCGATAGTCTGCGTGCACGAAACGCCGATAAGCAGTGCGGTACGCCCGGCGACGACGTTCCGCGTGCCGTTTTCTCGGCGAGCAGGGAAAGAAACTGGCCAAGAGAACACGAAGATCACGGAAATGCGATCCTAGCCACGGTAAAGGCAAGGCAAGGCAAGGCGGAGGCCAGTTAGGAGGGACTAGGTTGTTGGAAGCGACTGACGAAATCGAACCAAAAAGGCTCGCTCGACGGGGTGGGAGGGAGAGAGGGAAAGAGAGGGAAAGAGAGAGAGAGAGAGAGAGAGAGAGGGAGAGAGAGAGAAAGGGAGAGCGGGCAGGCAGAGAAGCGATGGCAATTGAGCGAGAAAGCGAGAAACCGGTGAATCCGATAAATCAATGAACGAAAATACTTTATGCGAACGTCGGACGGTAGAGTCGCTAAGCTAAGGAGAGACCGAAGCCAGCACGCTGAGCGAGTGCATCGAACCAGCGGTTCCGCGAGAAGATTGATAAGAGGATAGTCAACGACTTCGGTAACTGTCCCCTTGGAATCTTAACACTGTCACCGCGCCGAGTGTCCAGTTGGATCCAGAGCACGGGTAAAGGATACGCGTGAAAAGTACTCAAGAGTTAGCTACCTGATCAACGAAGAGGAGCGGTCCCTCGTAGACTCGCGGCATACGGATCAGAAATAAAACGGTTCCCGCGGCGAGCGGTCGTTAATCGTGCCGAGCGATCCTTAATAGAATCGCGTAAACGATCGTGGAAAGGGGGAGACGCTCGGAATAAAGATATCAGAGGCTGGCTTCTGGAGGTTCTCAACAGGGAACGTTCATCGAGTAATTACTCGCGAGGAGACGGGAATATAATTAGTCCGCGAAGGGAACTGCTCTCTGGCAGAGGCTTCGGTGACGGGTTCAATCCCTCGGGGCATTGAGTCCTCGGTGGAAGAGTGCGCGGCGATACCGTGTCGGGGATGGGAGGGGGGATAATAAAAGCTACTCACCCTCGGTCGCGCTCTCTTCATGTCTCGAGACTCCTTTGCGACATCTCAACGATACTATTCCGCTTCCGTATCCTCCATGTCGATGGCTGGCGGTGACGATGGCGCTGGTCGTAGGTGCACTGGCACAAGTGGACACTAGTTTCCGCCTCGGCGGGGTGTCCTCGACAAAGCCGGGTCGCCTGTTTCCAGTCTTCGATCACCGGATTCAGCGAGGAGGCCGTATCTAACCCAAGCGACTCCCGTCCACACGGAAGCTCCGGGGTCCAAATTCCACGGTCGAACACCGAGCTTCACCCGATCCCGATCCCTCTCACCGTGCCACCACCCGACACAAGCGGAAGGTCATCGCGTTATCCCGTTGCTCCCGTGGCGGCGGATTACTACCCCGTTTACACCGTGTCCCGGTTCGTGTCAGGACCGAAGGGCTGACCGTGCGAGCTGCCTCGACTCCGTGCGCGGACCGAACTGACCTCGAACCGAGTCGCCGATTCCGTCGGCGGAAGACGACGGCGACTGCGAAACGGGGTGGCGTGGTGTGTTGCGCCCAAGGGTGGGGAAACCAGTGGCGCGCGCATACCCTCGAGTGCGTATGCGTAAGGGGTAGTCTTCGCGACGGCGACAACGGCCCGCACACGCCAGGCTTGAAAGGGGACGTTGTTTTTCGAGTTACCTCCCGAGCGCCGATTTTTTTTTCGAACCTTGCTCCCCCTACACCCTTCCACTAGCGAGTCGCGGCACCACCCCCTCTAGCTCTACTGATTATCTCTTTATTTCTGCGCCGGACGGACCACCGGAAACCGGCCGCAGGGAATTTGTTTGGGTTTTGCCGCGGCCTTTTTGCGTTTCGCAGCCTACCCCCGGTCGCTGCTGTTGCCGCTGCTTCCGCTCGGTTGCGCGCGCCAGCTTCGCGGCGATTGTTTTGCTTTGGTTTTGCTGGGTCGTGCGGCTTTAGGGTTCCTTCTTCGAGATTTTTTCGAGATTTCGGGATCGATGGGGGAAAGGGTAATGCATTGGGATTGTGTGTTTTGGGAGTTGTAATTAGTTAGGCTTTTTGGCTTGGGATGTCGTGCGAGACTCGTGAGGAAGATTTTGAATGGAGTTTAAGAGTAGGTTTACTGAACATGTTAGTTTGATGCATATTGAATTTTATGAATATTACGTGGTAAATGTTTCTGTTGGTTTTGATTGATGCAATTATACAAATGTGTATTCTAGTAGCTTATTTTTAAATCCCTAATTTTTAAGATTTAAGTGAAGGAACAATTTTTCTAGGAACAATAGCATAAACTGTGCAATGAACGTCTATAAATTTAGTGTTAGGAAATGTAAAATAATACCGTTTAACACATTCACTGCTGATTACGAGATATCTTATAGTATGTACTGTGAGTGCGGGGTACGAGATATCTTGTAGTTTACACTATAAGTTTCTCAAATTAATTCTTAGTACCCAAGGCAAGACGTTCTTATTTCTTCGGCAACGAATGGGTTAACTCCTTTGAATTCTAATTAAATATTATCTTTTTGTTATCGATTGTAGTGCTTTAAAGTAAATGTAGGCACAGAATGAATGAGAAGTGGTTTTCTGTTTCTAGTAAATTATAAGCAATAAAATAATTCTATCGAACGCTAAGAGGTTAACATGGTTATATATTTTTGATTATTTAGATGTTTGGTTTGCTGGTATATAATTATGACGTTGATTATTATTGGCCTATGTTTGATACCAGTAGATTCTGACAGAATTTCCTATTGTAAACCTGTGGATTGTAAAATGATGTATTGTTGCTATGTGTACTGTACACGTGTTTTAGAAACAAAACACTTCCTAATAAATATTTATGCGCTGTTATGCATATGAATTTGTTTATTGTTATAGAATAGTAAAAGAATTTATAATTAAAATATATTTAGTTTTAGTTTCAGCTAAAATATTATATAGTGCACTTCAATTTTACATACTACTGTTACACAACATTAAAAAAAATATAAAATTAAAATACATTAATTGTAAATTTCAGCTAAAATATTACATAGTATACTAAAATTTTGCATGTACACCGTTATTGTTGAATGTTCGAAAATACAATCTAAATGTAATTGATTATATAAAAGATGAGACTTATCGAGCGTCTTGTACACACGTCAATTTGATCCTCTACGAAAAAGTAAGTTGATAACGTAAAATAAATTTCTTCTATAAAGGACATCGCCTTCCAGAATATTGAATTTGAATAGCTGCCAGGTACACGTGGACTCAAGTATACTTTTTGACGCTCGAGGGTTATCACGAGATAAGGGAAACGCTTCTTGAGTTCATATAAGGTGGCTGTGGCACATAGTAGTAGTAACTTTCCTCTTCTTCATACTATTTCTCAAATGTCTAACACTGTATCCGAATAGTTATACATTGAGCCATCATCCAATCTCATTGTCTTGTTCAATAAAAGGCATTTTTATAAAAAAAATTATATTTATATGTTCGCTTATATTTTAGTAATCAGAAATCAATTTTTTGATTGCAGGACACCTTGTATATGCAGTGTAATTTCTTTCTACTAATTTCTGGTTCAGAAGTATTGGTGAGTATCTAAGTAAGAGATATAATTATTTTATTATTTCATTAGTGACTAGAATCCTATATTATAATGATGCAAAAAGATATATTATTATTTACTTGTTTAATACATCATTTAAAAAATTTAACATAAGTATCTTGAACAGCTTTGCAAATCAAGTACATTTTAAATTTTATTTCTAAGTTATATTGCTATTTATGTGTTGAATACACCATTTAACAAACATAACACATGTAACTTGAACACTTTTTCATATTCATTGCGTTTTAAATTATATTCCTATATAATATTTTTCGATATATACTATATATAATAAACTATATTTGTATATTATATGTTCTCAGATATATAATTACGTGCATAGATACAGTACATACATACATAATAAAACTTTCAACGAATTTCATTAACTCTGGACCTACCATGCTAATCGAAACGACTGAATATTCGAAATGGTTTGAAAAATAAATAGTTTCGCTTGAATACTATGAAGAATATCTAAAAAACCGAAAATAATTTATTGTTGCAATTAAAGAGATTACATATAAACCATGTTAAATATTCGGTGGTTCTAGTGTTAAAATAGTCGACTTTTGACGTGTTTAATATGAAAAGTTACTTCCATAAATTAAAGTTTAACCAGTCGTAATCTTTTCACGTTTCAAGTTTCAAGTTTCACATATTCGATGAATATTATTCTCACATAATTCCTACGCTTCTATTGATGGTTAAATAATTACAATACTACCACATTGTATTAATAACAGCGATCGTGTCTATTTGTGCAAGAGTTGGAAACGTGTCGATATTGATTGTTTTCTATCAACCTACGCGTTTAATTAATAGTTTGTGTAATCAGCTGTGGAATATAGAGTTAATCTGTCTATCAATTGTTTGCGTATATGATAAATTGTCATAGTGTGCATCGCTATTCTTGATATTTCCTGAATAATCAGAGAGATAAGTCCCGCATGGGGAGCAAATTAATTATTAACGAACGTTTTTATTTTCCTGCTCCTCTTATTGATGGCATTAATAAATAACCCAATTGTTTGAGTGAAAATAGTATTTACTGCATATAACTGTTTTACATATTAAAGACCTCATGTATTAACTGACATGTCAAGTTTTTATAGGCTATACAGGAACAAGTAAGAATTTTACAGTATTGGTTGAGTTTGTATCACAAGATGTATATATTTCAATTCTGCAAAGCCTGTCGTTAACGCGTTGTCAATATGTATTTAAATAACCATCTTCATAGTAATATTTTTTTCATTAATGCAACGTATAAATGCATTTTTCATAAAATATTTTAAAAATACGACAAAAATAGTTGTTGATATGAATTGAATATTGTTGTATAAGTTATGGCTTTTGATAGAAGCTTGAACAAAATTAATTCGACTTTCTTTACTGAAACTAAGAGATCATGTTGATTACAAACGATCATGTATTGACAAAATTCCTGTGAATAATGTGTGCTCTTGTAAATACATTGGGAATACTTAACTTTATAAAGGAAGAAAGAAAAATTTTGTATACTTTACTTTCACAGTGAATGATTTACAAAGTATACTTTATTTAATTTAAAATAAACGGAATTTAGATGCATTTAAATCAATAAGAACGATTTGTGGTATGAATACGTGATTGTATGTTTTACTATAATAACACATTGTTTTTACAATAAGGACAAAAATGATGCGAGAAAAACTACATGAAAGATCTGCATTTAATAACGGAGTAGAAGCATATTTCCACGAAATAATTGAAAGGATTTACACACTCAAAATTGCTAATTATATAGAAGCTGAAGTCCCTGTTGATTAACTTGCAATAAACCGGTTTCATGGTTAACATCGAATGCTCTCGTTACGTAACTTTGTAGAGAGTGAGATGTTATAAATGTATCATATGAAACGTAATTATAAAGATATCGTATACAGAAGGTAATAACGCTCATTAATTTCTTTATAAACTGATTCCTACTGGAACTGTAAAGTTCAGTACACATAAACGGTTTGTAGCCAACAGTTTATTCGATTCATTTACAAGACAAAGGATTTCAGCATCTTAATTACGGCTTTTGTGCCTTTACGGTAGCATCTGCCAACCTCAGGAAACAGATAATGGTATTACCCACTAAAATTAAAGGTACAATAGTAAAAAAATTGTATTGAATTATTTGCTCGAAATATCCTATGTTACTCCAACGCTTGGAACTAGTAGTTTTCATATTATAAACTTGGAATTATGATCCTTTGTATGTAGAAGGTGTTTTTTGTTAATTTTTTTTAACGAACTATTCAGAATTATATGCAATATTTATTATTCTTTTTTCTTATAAGAAAGCATGTAAGTATATCCGTTTCGTTTAACAGAACTCACCTGCAGTGATTAATATTTACTATGTTCCATGCAATTTACAATTATGTTACGAAATACTTACATAAGAAGTGTTCGAAAACTTCACTTTTTATTATTTTCTTTTATAGAAAAAGAGTTTTGAATTTTGCTACATAAGCAGAGGCACGATAAATGACTGTATTCAGCATTCTGTTATATAAAAAGATTTGTTGAAGGTACATATAGATCTTCCATTGCTAAGGTCTACTGTAAACTTTGTAGCTGACTTATTATTTTAAAGAAGATTCTCACCCGCAATTATGAGAAAGGTACCAGAATTCCCTATATTACAGCAGTCTAATCCAAATTTGCAGTTCAGCAGTGGCGTTCATCGAAGGGTATTATTTACAAGTCTAAAATGCGTAAATGCAGAAATTTAAATGAGTCGGTTAATTATAGTAAATTAGCTAATGGCAGCACTCGAGTAAAAGCATCTAATGTTAATTTCCATTAGACAAAGTGATCGATAATTCTGAAGTATAAACAAAAAATTGCTTAGCCTTTCACACAGGTTTTATATAGCAGTTTTAAGGATTAATGTCAATGCAGATTACGTAAGAATTATCATTATTAATGAAACATGATAGAATACTACACGTAAAATATTTTTTACATAGTATGCACAAGTAATTAACACTTTGTAAGTTCTGTTCTTACACACATAAAATATACGAGTAAAATAAGTGACCTAAACCAATTTTAATAAAATGATGATCTTAAAAAATTCAATTTAAAAATTTCACTTGAAATAAATCCATAAAATTTGTTAACAATTTATAGGGAATATGGTATGCTTTGTGGTATAAAAGGGGATAGGAGGTTTGCTTGTTTGAACATAAATAAAAATTTTTAAATATTCCTTTCTAGCAGAATGCTTCGCCTTTGAGAATATCGGGATTGAACATTTTTGTTCGATATACGTGCTTTTAACTGACTATCAGTTGACTATGTCAACGTCCATAAACTTTCCACAAAGCCGAAGAAATTTATTGAAATAAATGGGTAAAAAACTTAAAATGATTCATGTACATATTGTTAGTGCTTCATTATTTCCATTCTCCAAAATCGTTTAGACTCTTAGTTAACTTTGATTTGTTAGACATCTCACAATAAAAAATAATTAACGCATCTTTTCTATATGTTTGCCATGTTTTACCGTAAATGTGTATATTATTATATATTTAACAGATCGTAACACAATATTTCTCGATTCTTAACAATTATAGTTAATATTTTGAATTTTAAATAATAAATGTTAATCAACATAAATACATTTCATTTCATACATAAATCGAAAAAATATTGTGAGTACTTCATACTTCCTCGTACTCCTGTCCAATCAAGTTTAAAAATTGATTTCTCCAACGTCAAAGGTTCTTACGTCAAAATGTTATTTCATATTTTTGATTTGCTTTTGCAGAGTATCTCCTTCTTGATTACGTTGCAAACTTTTTCGTAGTTTATTGGATATTAAATGGATAATAAATTTCGTAAGCTATGGTATATGATAAGATTATAAACCGTTTAATCAAAAAGCTTTCTTTTCAAACAAGATAATCTTTTGATATTTTATGTCAGAACTAAAAATACATAAAAAACAAATGTTACATTTTATCAAAATACCATTAAATAAATAATAGATAATATATTCATATTTATATTGTATATTTTTCTATGAATAAACTACTTAAAGATTATAAATGAGTATGATATTGGTATTAAGTCTACTGAAAATCTGTTTAATTTAGGAAATTATGTTGAATATAAGGAACTTTTATAATTATGAAATATAATTATCTTTATTATATACTTCATTGTCAGTTTGAAGTAGTTCTTAAACTTTACCTGTGTAAAATTGTGGCTGCCTAGTTGTCACAAAATTTTGTGGAAAATAGAAATATTCTTCTCTAAATGAAATTTTGGTGAAAGACCTCTAGAGATTCGGGCTTACTTTGATCATATTAAAAGCACTGATCATATTAATTTTCTCGAATCCAATTTATTATACGTTTGCACTAAGTATTTTTGAATTAAAATTTGATGAAGAGAATTTCATATTTATGCAAGATAACGCATCGGTTCACGTCAATGCGTAAATCTGTCTACATTTGAATCGAACTGAGAATTTGTGGGGAATTGAATTGCGTATAATTTTTGTTAATAACTGCTAATATTAGGAGATTGAAAGCTCGAATGTAATAATTTTACAAACGCGGAACAGTAGTAATGAAAATATAATTAATTAGATATCTAATTAGCCTCATTAGAAATATAATATATAAAATTTTTTGAATTATGCAAAGTAAAAGGAATCTTGTAAATTAATTGGAATATAATTAATATAATTATACAAACATTCCAACTATTAAACGAGTGGGAAATGTTTAATAACATTATCCAACGAAATTGTCTCATATATTTCAGTATTTAATAGTTTTATTCCGTTATCTTAAATTTTCAGACACCCAATTTTCGAACTCCCAAAAAGAATAAAGTTGTCAAATTAAAATATTCTTTCGATGTCAACTGTAAAAGTCGTATAAACATTCCTCATATAAAATAATTCTACTCATTTTCCCAAATACAATAACACATTATCATACCGCCTCAATTTTCAAATACATTTAAATAAATCTCGAACCAAACGAAACACTAATATTCATACGACAACTTTATTAAATTTCAATTTGTTCTCAAAACTAAAAACATTACACGTAAGACCACATTCAAATAAATTTAACAGGTAGAATTCCTAATCAGGATTCCAATAGTACTTAATTTCAACAAATCATACATGCCCATAACGTTTCAAATTCGTAGCTCACTTGTGAAAATAAAAATACCAGTTGTACGCGGTCGGGCATATGAAATTTGCTTGATAATGAACACATTAATTATTTATTCCATCTTCTAGCAGTGGTCCGAGAACGTAGGAACTGTGAATATTATACTTACGTGCTGTGCATCTATACCCTCCTTACATTTGAGTCATTACTTCATTCTTTTCCGCCCCAATCTCTCTCCCTCTCTCTGTCTCTCTATCTTTCTCTCTCTTGCATCCCCTGTTTTCCTCTCACCTACCTTTCTCCCTTTCAACGAGGCGCGAACGTCTTAAGGGGAATGCTGCGAGTACGGCTTGCCCGATGACGAGAACGACAACGATCGATTCCCGAGGCTTTTTTCGTATCAGGACCAGAAAGACGGGGAGAGTCACGCTTGCGAAATAAAGCTTCCGTGGTTATTGCTCGACGACGGTCTCGCCTCTTTTTCTCCTTTACGAAGCGAAATAATAGCGTCTCGTATCGTCGTTTAATTGATTTTGTATTATCTGATTGCAACGATTGAAAATAGATTCTTTGAAAGGAGAAACTCAGTTTTAGAGACCAGTATGTCTGAGTTGTTATATTTTCGTTTATTTGATTTTGTAATACACCATTGCGATGATTGCAAATAGATTCTTTGAAAGGAGAAACAGAGGGTTAGGAATTAATATGTCTGACTTGTTGTAATAGGTTGTTGCATCTTCATTTATTTGATTTTTATAATATTCGATTGCAACAATTGAAAACAAATTCTTTGGATGTAGAATTGAAGGAGTTTTTAGAAGAAGGATTTATGTTCACTTCATCAATTTTAAGGGATTGTGGAGAACAAATTATTGTTCACTGTAGTGACTAGACAAACGACTGCTGAGAGTTTTAGAATTCAGTATGTTTAACTTGTTATAATGTGTTGTGACAGTAACAATAGATTCTTATATCTTCGTAGAATTGATTTCCTATTACTCAATTCTAATAGTTAGAAATAAATTCTCGGCAACTAGAAATGGAGTTTTAGAAACCAGCATGTTTGACCAGTTTATGTAGTGGTTATTGAATGGGTGTCGAGGTAGAGCGAAGCTTCGTATATTCAAAGGAGAGATGGACTTTCATAAATTGTTTCAAATAAATATTTATCTAGGATAGTTTGTCGAAGAATATTTATCATTCAAGTTTTTCGTCCGAATAATAACCGTTCGATATTTCCAGCAAACTCCATTTATTCGAATGCATTTTTATTTTTACTTTTATCATTGCATATTATTTATTCGAATAACAATGTAAATTATTGTTTCCATTTATCTTCGTGAAAATGTTCTCGTTTTCCTCTAATCACATTAATCATCTTATTTGTAGGCGACAGTGATTGCACTCAAATTAGTACATCAGCATATTCTGTTGCCAATTTCGTTCGATCAAACAGTCTATTAATAAATTACGTAGTATCAGTAATTAACCAATTAATAATCCTAATATCGTTACATATAATAAACAATTTATGCAGTAAAAACTATAAATTGAACGATTATTTCTTCGGAATCAAAAGGGTGTCCCATATGTTAACGATAATGACGACAGTAATTTAAAAAAGAAGGATGTTACAATTGAACTGCGAACTTATTTCCCGTGAACTTGTTGTACACTTTGTATTGCTTCATTCGATACACTTTTCTACACGTAGGAGAGACTTTACTATGCTTGTTCCGCCGATCTAACGCTTTGAAGATGGATCAGCCTTTTAAACGGATTACCAGAGAGTCGATTCTTGTAGCTCAATTGCACTCGTAATTGCGAAAGTAGCTTCGGACACGTATATATTTCATTTTGATATATTCCAGGTTTCGAACATAACGTTATTATCATGTTTGGAATATGAATTGCAATCCGTGTTGCGACACAAAGTCCAATATAATTAATGTTCTCAATTTCGTACTTATTTTGCGTAAATGGATCCACATTATTATAATGCACGGGGCCGCGTGGCCGATTTCATTTTCAGAGTTTATTGATGTTTGTTCATTTCCTGATTACTTGTGCATTCTGACAGTCTTTATACTTTTTTTCTACGTGTTAATATTGTTTAAGGGGAAACATGTACGTACACAGAAAAAGTAACTTGTTATAAAGTATTCACCTTTTGCATTGTCTTTCTATAGTGATAATTTATTCACTGTTTTTTATACAAAAATACGTTACATACGATGCTTTATGATTTGAATATTTCTTGTTTTTCGTTTCAGATACTTGTAGAAACACAGTCCTTTTTATATAAAAGTGTGTAATTTATCAAAAATGGGTTTTGCAGATTCATCTTCTTGAATTGTCTATTTGTCGAACAATATTCTGACACTTATATAAGTAGAAATTTATTAGAGAAGCATATGATGTTTTTGGTGAACAGATTGAACAGTAATTTTTAAATAATCACTTATTTCGTAAAGTTTACATATAATTCACTATGAAGTTATCGAAAGAATTATTTCCTTCTGATTTATTAATAGATTTCTATTATTATATATTAATCAGATTTTTCTTCAATTTTTATTTCATCTATTTATATGGGTATATAGATATATATGTAATTTAATAAATCATTAAATGATACAATTACTAAATTACAAGAATTTTAGTGATAACAATTTCTTAGCAATGCAGACAATCAGTAGTGTAAACCAGTCGAAATATGCGCATACGAATAATAAATAATTGTTATTAATGAGATTTATGTCTGTTAAATAAAATAAATGATTCTAACGTGAAACGCAGAAAATTGTTGTGAGAGTAACATCCTTTCTATGAGTATGGATCAAGCATGATAAGGTGGATAATATAAATGTAATTTATTACGTTCTTTGCAATCAATCGATGATAACACAGACATCTTGTGCTTCGTGGCTGGAGGCCAATAGGGGGTTAACCCAACTCAATACGGTTTAGATTCAATTTGGGGCGTTCCAAGAGTGACTTGGCGCAAGACATAAGGCGAATCCGTATGATATCGCCAGTTAATAACAGTTTAAAGAGACACAAGTGAACGTCTCACATATCGATTAGCGCAATCGATATTCCTTATAAAAACAAAATGTACTGCATGTTAAGTAAGTAGAAAAATTAATGTAGAGAGATTAATACACAAAATTAATACAACTACAGATGGTGTTTTGTTACGTCTTTTATATATGCAAAATAAAGTGTATTTTTTAAAAATATTTCTGGAAAACGTATATGTAAAAAAATCAAGTTTAAATATACGGTAAAATACATATTATCTTTACATATGAAACCATTATTTCACTATGAAAATATTTCCCATATTTTTATATTTTCTACATTTTCTACATTTCCTACATTTCCTACGCGTTCTACGTATTTTGAATTTTCTATATACCAAGTAAAATTTTCCTATTCGAGTTTAAAAATTGTATGTTATCCTCTTTGTACGTACTCTGACAAAATACAATAATAATAGCATATGTGAGTAACGCATGGTAGGCACACATATGTCTACACGCGTCATAAAATAACTTAACATCCAATTTATTCAGAATTACAAATTCATCCCATAACGCCTTGCGAATCTTTCAATTTTCATATTTGCAATTCTTATTAAACAGACATTCTATTGTATGTATACTGCAAATTAAACGAACTCACCGCGTAACCCAATATCCGCTTCGGGATTAAACCGAAGCTACAAATTTTTCATATTTCATCATTGGCTATTAAAGTATTAACGAAGTAATTTGGTTAGAGTGTAAATTGGTTTAAAAAAAACTTCAACGAGGCGTTTCACGACCTGAAAAGCGAACGGATCCCTTTTCCCAGCACTCAGTTGACTCCAAATGGCGTGCTGCCGTCTTATTACGATTGCGTCATGTAGCTTTCCTTAATTTGACGTTGCAGCTCGGGTCTCTGAAATTATGCCTTCAGTACTGTTAAAGCATTTCAAACCGGCCTGCATCCGGAAAAGTGTCCGAAGTACGGTTTATCCGTGCTTGTTCAACTTTAACCTTAAATTTCACTGCAATGCAAACAAACTCTAATAAACCCTCCGGTAATTAAAGTATACATTTTGAAGACGTCCCTTTCATATCTCTTTCACGGTTAAATCGCATTCGTTCTCACCAGTTAACCAATTCAATGTTTTCTTCTTAAAAATGTCAAGCTTTTCTTTTAATCTATAGTTAACAATTCTCTTTCCCAGAAACTATGTAACCCTTTAAACGATCAAATATTTTTATAGCGAAATCTCTGGAATGTTATGTTATATTTTTTAATGAAACAGTTATTATAGAAATTATACTGTTTTAAAAATATCAATGCTTTTGGTTGAATTGTTGTATACAGAATTCAATTGAATATTAAAGCGTCGATTTATATCGGAGAAAGTACAATTTAGTGCAGTGAATCATTGAGTAGGTCGAAATAAATGGACCTTTGTTAAATTTATAAATGATGGATACATAGATGATTTCATTCGATACTATTGTGTATGCAAATATTATTACAACGTTTCATAACATTTTGTGGTTCATTAATGTATATAATATTATTTCCATATTTAATCGTTGAATTAAATTTATGTGATCCAGTTATGTTATCATCTATTGTAAATGTAATTTACAGTTTGTATTTTACAGTTGCATATTTAAGTAAATTTTCGAGAAGTCTAAACATCCTATATTTTTATGCAAAAATGTTAAATGTACATGGAATAGTACATTATGCATTACATAAACATGTAATTGATAGATATAGTGCTCCAACATATTCTAATATCAAATTGGGAACAATCGCAGTGTGATATATATTAAATGCAGGACTCTAACTACTGGTCCGAGTATTTCATTATGTTTACATAAACTATGTAGCCTCTCGACAGAAAACAGAATTATATTGTACAGAAATACTGTGGCCTAAACAGGGCAAAACAAGATGGTACGGAGCACAGCTCAGAAATTATTATAGTATATTAAATTACATAATTTTGGAGATATTCCTGCGTCGTAACATATTCAACCTGTAACAAGTAAATTAGAATTAAGTGTGCTTCATGCGTTTACCTTATAAAGTTGTAATGCAATATTCTCGCGTGAACTGTAGAATTCTGATAGCCAATGAAACTCAAATAATAATAAACTTATAACTTATATTTAAAAAATATTGAATATAACGAAGTTTATTTATATTACAACATTATAAAGACATCTACTTCTTTTTCTTTTGTATTTTAAAGACTGTTACTGGTCGATCAATATTTTATGAACATGTAGTAGAACAATTATGAAAGAATCATTTATTGCATGATAATAATTAAAATATGACTGTTTATGTAAGTTGAGAATATCAATTTATAGTAAATAAATAAATGAAAACATTTTTATCATGTTTATTGTAATATTCATATAGTGTTAATTCGTAAAAATCATTACTAGACTAGAACACGTTACAACTGCATAAACTTCTGCAGTTTAATGGCCAGCGCAGAAAGAAGCAGCTGAGGCATGCAAAAAGTGTCAGCCCACGTTGGGAAACTTCGTTCGCAATTTTTTCGTTTCATCGCCCACTCCTTTAGGTGACTTCTATATTTTAAGAGGTACATAGACAACACACCAATGAGCGACAAGTAAGAGGCAAAACGAGACAAGATGTCACAAAGCAAACACAGAAACGAGACTCGAGAATAAGCCACCTTAATACACACATCTTAGTCTTGGCTCTTCACTCAAGTTTGTAAATACAGTCTATTCAACCAAGGAAAAGAAGTGCATCGTCTGTTTTCCGAAAAATTATTCAGAAAAAGTTACGTCGCAGTGCAAACCGTTTGCGATGCTATTACGTAATGTGGAATTAGTTTCTGAGAATCGTGACGTTTTATATAAGAATATGAGTATGATGTTACATTTCTTAAATGTCAAAAGTTTTTTAATTAATAACCAAATTTAAGTACTTTTCTATGGGGGGTAAGGAAAACTCATTTTAGCTCTATCGTTTCTCACGATTTCCTCGACCCAACCATATTTTCAGTCTTTTTATCGTCATTAAGTTTGTTCAACCATTTTCAATGCTCGTGTTCTTATCTTTGCAAAGATATTTTAGGATGTCAAAAATATACAAAAAATATTTTTTATTATATACTTCTTCGACAGTAGAACTAAGTTAAATTCACTTTTCGAAATTCTTCTATAGAAACTCGAAAAACATCTATTGAGGCTTTAATCGATTTACAATTTAGTTTTCGTAATGCCAAATCAATTTCGTTAATAATTTCTCAGAGAAACATCTGTTATCTTTTTAATAATTGCAACAAGGAGTTTTAGTGATAACGATATAATTACCGCAACCAAAACGGTGAATTTCAGATTTCTTACTTCGCAATGATTAATTCTTTGCACTCGAAGCGTTTTCTCACTGATATTACCAATTAGCAATTCGCATCAGTTTTAATAGAAAAAAGTTATAGGTTATTATTCCGTATTTAATATGAAAGTAAAACAATCTAAATAAACTTCAACGTACTTTATTTACACATAATGAATGGAAATGAATTTTTTAACACATGTGTTAAATAACTTTGAATATTTTGCTTTCGCAATATCTATATTGTCTCGTGTTTCAAATATTCAAATGGTTCATATAATACAAGTGCAAACACCAGTTAACTCGTGACCGGTCAACAATGTGTTAATAACCAATTCCAATACCATTTACCTTCGTTACGAGAGAACAAGTAATTATACAAACCAATCAACATTCTCTTCCACGTGTTAAACAAGTATATAGTAATAAAAATTCTTTTATAAATTGCTGATATTCCAGCATATCCTTAAAAAATTAAGAATATCTATCTAATATTACTTAATACTATATTTAATAATACAAATATATAAATAAGTTGTAGACAGCACCAGGGTTAATCACATCCACCATTTTCACGACGCAAAGGAATAAAACAATAGTTGATTGGTATAAACATTTCGATCAACGACTGATGATAATTAATGATGCCTCTGTAATCATGAACAAATGTATTTTTGTTCCTCTCTCGGTACATGTCGTTGCATGGGAATTTGTTGTTAAATAACAGATCGTGTGCTACCGTGAAAGATTGCGGATCGAGACCGAATGACTATTGAATATTATTAAAATGACCCTGGCAATGCATTCTACATAAATTATCGAAAATTACAAATGTAATTCCTGTCACATGTATCTGACGCTGGTTCATTACGCGAACCAGCGTGTCACGCTAATGCGACGCGCCGTAACAAACGTGTTAATCGTATAGAGCTACATCCTGTGCCGCCATTAGAGGACTCCTGAGCCGATTACTATACTGGTCGAACCGCGTGATGATATTACCATAGATTACTTCGTTGTTGGTCGACTGACCAAAAATTTTTTCGCGTTGTGCGACATTTTAGTTCAAAGGAACGTTCTAACAGAATTAACTCTTTGTGGACGAGCATTTTTAAAATTTTTGGAAACTCCCATAAAAATCTGAAAATGCATCGAAGTCTTAACACTTAAATTACCGAGCATTTAAGTTGACTTTTTGAAATTTCTTTGTAGGAACTCTAAGAGTGCATCTATCCAGACTACAATTGATTTATAATTCAGTTTGCTCATAGCTGAATCAAGTTCTTTAATCATTTCTCGGAGAAACATCTGTTATCTCTTTGGTGATTGCAAAAAGAAGACATCAGAAATGGGTGCGGTCAAATGACTGGATTTTAAATTTGGTTGAAAATTCTGCGTTTTCTCTCGTTCATTTAACTTGATATCGATTTCTGTATTGTCCGAGTAATCAGTTTTAAAATTTGTACATTTCCTTTTGTTTTTCTTTTCCAATAAGAGAAATTTATCTTCTAATTTGTTTACCTTTATTTCGCAGCCAGTTATTTGACTGGTTAAGGTAGGAATAAGAATATATAAAATGTCAGTACGTTTAGTGTTAAATATTAGAAGAAAACCACATATCAGTGTCTTGTTATTTGAATATTAAAGTGATTTATTTACAGCTTTCGATTTTAAATATAAAAGCTCGAAGTTGTCATTACAACGGCATTCAACCGCAAAGGGTTAAAGTACACATATTTCACCAATTCTATTTTACATGTACAATTTTCGAGGATAGCTTTAGTCTTTTTTATTTCTTAGCTTCTTAATTTTCAGTTTTTTAAAGATTAAATTGTAAGTTTTTTACAGCTTTAGTCAACATTCTACAAAATATTAACAAATTATTTATTGGTATCTGATTAATATACTTTACATGTAATATTCTGCTCGCCTATAAGTAAGTTCCCTAAATCTTGAACATTCAATGTTTTTTGTTTTTATTGTTCTTATTTCACTCATTTCTAAACTATAGTCAAGAAACGCATTATATAAAAGAATTTAAGCTTGAACTGATGACTTTATGTAAATCTCTACATATGCATCAGCTTATATAATTCACAGTAACTAAGTAATGCGTTAAAAAGGATTTTGTATTATAAACAATGTAGTATAAATAAATTTTGGATTATAGACAATAAGTCTTCGTGTCTGAGTAAGTAAAAATAGGAAGTATTATTCAGTTGCGTTGAAACAATGTTGAAAAGAGTGTCAACGTGGTAAAATAGACATTCGCGATCTATAAATAAATGATTACTTAGTTCTTCCTGTTTGCAACTTTTCTTATAGCTGAGCACTACTTCTTTATCTAGAGGAATATAGGTAGCATGAAACGAGTGACGATAGAAAATATAAATATGTTATCGTTCGAGATGTATTACAAACATGTGTAGTTTTGTAGAAATAGGTATTACTGACCGTTTGTTGCTTTAGCTAAAACAGTATGTGTGTTAGAAGGACAAACGTGAAGAACCAGATCAAATAGATAGCAATATAAAGGAGAATATGTTTTAAGACTTTTTAAGTGATTTATTTTTAAATTAATAGTATACATTCTTTTCATGTTTCAAAAGATTTTTCTTTTTAATACTAATTAATTTTCACCATTGATTTTCATTTATCCGTTTCTTAACACCAGAATTGTCAATTTTCTTATTTCGCAATTATTAATATCTTAAAAGTGTTAAATGTCCGAAATTATTTTAAAAATAAATAGTTTCACTTGAATACTGTACTGAACATGTGAAAAAATTGAAAAAATCTATTATCAGAATTTTTGTAAGGATTGCATATTAATCGTATTGAACGCTCGATCTTCTGGTGTTATCAAGGTAGAGCTGGGACACATCTGATCGAACATAATATTTGTTCATCTAAACATGATAGAATACATTTTCTCCAGATTTTTATGTAAACATTAAAAACAATGTGTTTTAGTATTTCAGGTAAACAAAACTTTTTTTACTAGTCTTATTAGTTTTATTATTAGTACGTACTATGGAATATATAACACAGTAGAAACTGTAACAATAATGTTTCGAAAATTTTCATACCAGTTTATCTTCCATAATAGAAGTTATTTATAAATTTATTTTAAAAACTGATATTGGAGAAGGATACACAGTTGAGCTGTAACAATTAATTAAATTAAGGGGTGATTGATTACTCGATGCGTTAAGGTAAACATGCTATTACTTCATTATTTCCATTTAATCAGTAATCTGTCTTGATTATTTGCTATATTACTTTGAATTTGGTTTGTTGAATTTTAAAAAAAGTTATCTAAATTTCTCGTGATTTGTTCAAAATATATGAATTACTCGTCATACGTGCTAATTTATTGCTCTAATGTCTTTATTATGTACCATATTACCTTAAACGTAGTCTTAAAAAACCTATTCACATTTCTCATCGTTCATTAAAAATTAATGAATTATTTCACATACATATTAATCTATTCCTCATCAGTTTTGACTATTTGTTACACCACCTTAAATTCAGCGTGCCCAGTCTTAACACCAAAACAGCCGCAGTTTTTTTATTTCGCCATGTTTGATACCTCAACACTAGAACTTCCCAGCAATTCAATTGACTTTCTGAAATTCCTCTATAGAAACTCCAAGAATGCATGTACTGAAACTTTAATTGATTGACAATTCAGTTTGCGCATTGCTACATCAAATTCCCTAATAATTTCTCAGAGAAGCATTTGTCATCTTTTTAATAACTGCAAAAAGAAGAAATCAGGACTGTAATTATGACCCGTCTGGTAGTTTCAGTGTTGAAAGTGTTAAATATCCGAAGTGATTTGAAAAATAACTAGTTTCACTTCAATACTATAATCAATACACAAAGAAACCGAAGAAGTCTATTGTAACAATTTTGATGAGGATTACATATTAATCATGTTAAACATGTTATTCTAATGTTACAAAAATCATTTCAATTTCTCATGATTTGTTAAAGCTTAGTCAATTATGTAATCTAACCAAAATGTAACTACCAATTTATCGCTCGACTCGCATGCAAATGTCGTAAAATCTAAGCGTCGAATGAACATATGAACATCGGTATCGAGCGCAATAAACTTCTCTTTCACGGAACTGTTACATTGTAAGTGACATGTCGACTACGCAACACCCACAATCGGCCAGTGTATTAGAGATGCATGTAAACTCGCGGGTACGCTGCGGAAATCGCCTGAACTCGTCGATAAGTCAACCGGCGGATCTGTGCCGCAGTTATAGACAGAACGGACGCCGCTTACGAGCAACTATCCGGCTTAGCTCGTGTGACAGCTTACGACACGGGACGTCGCATTTAATCGATTACAAGTCGACACGAAGTACTAGTTAACCCCCATTCCTTAGCCGAGGAAAAAGTCCCGAGAACTGTGTTAGGGAATCTGCACCCTCCTATTACTTGCATTCGTCTGAACTCGAAGTTGTTCGAAATACGGCAACGCCGTCGAATATGGAGCAGCTTATAATATGGAACGCCACGGTATTTCGAAAAATAAATAGTTTGGTGTGTCAGTTACCATGGGAAACGCTTTATTAGTAATAGAAAACAATCACATTAATCATTTCTGGACGAATGTCGACATTTTGTCGAGATCAAACTTTCATGATTGTAATACTAATTTGCAAACAAATGATTTAACTATTGTAGTTGGCAAGCAAGAAATCAGTATATAGCTTCTTTATTTTCTATTATTTAACATGTTAAGCACCACGGAAATTTTCATTGTTTTTCCGTAGAGTTATTCTTTTGTAGCAAAGAAAAGCAGGGATAATTATTAATCATTTGCCGTTGCAACCCTTGCATTACGATTGTTTTCAAGTAATTTAGAAGCGTCGATCATTAGTCACTGACATGCTTAACGTGTTAAGCATTCGGTATGTAATTTGGTAGAACCTGGAAAGGTTTTGTATACTTTGAGCAATCTTCGTCTGCAAAGGGTTAATAGTTAGACATAAATTAAGAATTTGTCATTGAAGACGAAGCATTGTTGTGTTTGATAGTGCGTTAAATTTTCTGAAAGACGAGTTAAATAAAAAGAAATTAACAGAATATAAGTTGAAAAACGTGGAAAATTCGTTTATTTATCGTTTTTAGCTTCATATTGTAATTCTGTTAATTTGAATCATCTTTAATTCAAGTTTACAATGAATATAAAAATTTCATATGAAATTGTACACAACAAATAAGAAAAAATCGTAAATAAATAGATTAAGAAATCATTCAACACGATAAAATAATATAACGGTCATAAATAATAAGATTACCATCGACCTTAAATTTCTGTAGCTGCAAACGTTCAAAAATCTGGACCTAGGATCCCAGGAAACAGGAAAGTCGTTTCTCTATGAGACAGCTGAACAAAGAATCCGACAATTACTGGAACCGAAAGTTGCTTCATAAAAACAGTGGAAAGTTTGACAGTACTTGGTACTGCTGAAGTATTCAGCGACTCTTTCCGCCAGAGTATCGCCAGATAAACAGAAAACGTACACAGAAAATTTCGCATAATCAATCAATACATAAACAGAGAATACCCATTGAAAAGTTCTGGGATGAATGACGAGTATCCACTTAAAAGTTTGCGCAAGCATAGTCAATATTTGCTTAAAAGTTTGCACATACACAGTGAGTATTCGTTCAAAAGTCCACATACTCGCAGTCCGGTATTTGTTAGAAAGTTCAACCACATACGGACAATATTTATGTATTACTAAGCTAAATTAAGACTGAAAATACAAAATGAAAAAGAAGGATAAAATAGCTTTTTCTTTTGGATACCGATTATAATCTTAAATTAAATATTCTTATTCATATGCTTTCTGTGCCTGTGTATATTTGGTGGGTATTGTATGCGTGTGTGTGTAATCTGGTAGATATTCTGACAGAAAAGCTTGTTGAATATTTTAGAAGCATTGAGGGCTGTGAAAACCTTCTGCTGTTTTCGCAGAATGGATTTTCGGTTTATATTGATTTTTTATGGTGGCTGTTGGTGTCTTTAGGTAGTTATGATTAATAACGATCGACGAAGTTTCTTTAAGGTCTATCTAAAATTCTTATTTAATTTATTTTATATGTATTATGTATAGTATATATAATTATACAATATATAAAATTAATTTCATATAAATTATGTGTACTACATGTAATTATACTATATATCAAATTCATTTTATATAAATTATATATAACTGTAATTTATTTTTCATTTTCATTATCACCAATTAAAGTAAAACATCCGAATTGCAACAATATAGTTCCTCATCTTTCCCGAAATTCATAATTATGTAAGTGACAACTATTTATTGTTATTATTAAATTAATAATTTTCTATATGTGCTGCAATAAATAATCCCGCTGACTTTGAAGTTCGCATTTCTATCCGATTTTTGTCAGATAAAAAACAGTGCTGCTGAAATTCACAGACAGCTGTCGATACGGGCGTGTATCGTGAAATTTTGATAAAACTTAGACGCGCTGTTCAATATAAAAGACGTGGATTACTGGTTTTGCATCATCGTAGGATTATGCTTCTATGCGACAGCGGTCGATCTCATCTTGCGGCTTGAGCTATTCAAATGTTGATATAATTTTGCTGGAAAATTTTTAACCATTCACTTTGCAGACCTGATCTTGCAGTTGGCGACTAACAGTTATTTTTTAATATAATTTGAATATAAAGAAACAGTGTCACGATAATGCATTTAAAAATTAGGAATAAAAAGATCCGTTGAGAAGGATGATTATCGGATGGAGAAGTAAAGCAAATGATAGATACTTTAGAGTTAAAATAAGCATATTTCCTATGATTTAATATTGTAACAAATCTTATGTCAAAAACCCTCTTCGTATATTGTCTACACGTATATCCTTGTTTCTGTTATTTATTCAATTTAATTCTTTCGAATTTAAAGATATTGTACTTACAATAATTTCCATATTTTTTATTTTAATTTCTGCAAGGTGGTATTCAAAAATATTGGAATATTATTAGCCGAATTTTTATTCAGTTGTTTTCTGTTTCAATATTAAAAGGATAAGAACTGCAACATAACAAGAATAACATAAGAATATATATATCACAATTACAAAACAGATAAAATGTCTTACAGGTGAGATTACTACGACTAACAGTATAACGTTTTGCTTTGTAATCGATGTACAAAACGTTTGATGTATAAAACATTAACTCTCTGTCTCGCAATAACGTGCAAGACTCGTGATGAAGATTTTAAGCAAAAATTAACAAACATAAATATTACCGAATTATTGTGAATTAAAATTAAATATTATTCTTTTCTTATCAATCATTATATTTTACACCATACGTTGACGCAGAATATATCTAGAATCTTTTTTATTTTCAATGAATTATTAACAATAAAGTAGTTGTAAGGATCATAGCTGAGAAATACATCGTAAGGCAAGGGGTTAAAAGAGGAAGAATTTGTTCCATTTGCGGAGTAACTTTATTCGATATTTCGACCTAGAAACGTTAAAAATCAAGGACACTGCCGCCGAGTGTCGCATTACGCTTCAATTATTTACTCAGGAATGATCCGGAGTGTTTACACAAGTCAGAACTTTCATCCTTCTTCCTTAAGCATCACGCCACACACAAGATGTCACTGACAGCTCCGGGAAAATGGATTGTCGTTTGTTCGCGGCTGAATAATCGACGTAAGCAACATTGTTCACGGTACGAAGAACCCTCGTCCTTAAGTGCTCGAACTTATGACGCGGTTTCTTTGTCCACGCTTAATTAATAACAACTTCGTCTTTTTTCGTACACAGCCGAAACGAGGTGATGAAATATTGCGAAGCAAAGTGTACCAGAAACGTGTATTTCCGGATGATTACATCTTATGTGACATTTTGCACAGTGACTATGTACATACATACATCACTTGAATACTGTGGTTAGGTATTTGCTCTTAGAAATGTAAAGAACAAATTAACATGACGAGTAATTACTCCAACGAAAATAACAAACAAATATATTTGAAGTTGGATACGTTAAGAAATTTTTAATGAATTTCAAAATCTCATTTTTAAATATAATTCATTCCCAAATAACGTTCGATTATTTCGAATAATGATTTATTATTCAAATTATTATGAAATTAACTATTAGTATGAAGAATGTTAGTTAGTTATATTAGTTATGTATATTTCAATAGAATATTAATACAAAAATAAATATTGTTTGCGAAAATATGAAATTACTCCTTCAAATAATTAACAAATTCAAAATATTTCAGCACTTTATAGTACTATCTCGTATTTTATTTCATTTTTAGTACTTTAAATTTTAATAGTTTGAAATACTATATACTTCGTAAGAAACTACATTTATTAGTTTATTAATATTTATTTCCGTTAGAAACAATAAAAAATGTTCCTTATTTTGTATGCAAGTGAAAGTAATTTCTGACACAGTCACATTAACACGTTTAATTGAACAATGTTGTGCACTTAGTGGATCGATGTAAGTGTACGCACGTACCTCATTAGTTATACAATTAATGTAAATTCAAGCAGTATTACTGAGAGTCAGACAGTCATTAGGGACGAGAGAATATTCTCACAGAATGCGGTCTTCAAGTTCAAGATCGTACTTCCTTCACAAAAGGAAGGATTTTGAATCGAGATCAGCGTTATCTCGCCTCTTGTTTGCCTTAATCCACAAAATTAATACCACCTAAAACCTAGAAACGTGCTCTAGATTTCGCAAGTAATGAAGTCATATTGGTGTCAGATGCAAAATTCATCTCCTACCTTTAAGTTTACGAATATGCCACCGTTTTTTAAACAGCAGCGAATTTCTGGTTTCTAATTGCACTTTAATTGCCGTAATTAGTTGTGCAAGATATATTTTTGTCATAAAAAGTAACAGATTTTAATAAGTAATAGGAAAGTCGAAGAAACAATCACGTACAATCGTTTCCTTTCTTTAATCTCTAAAAATCATTTCTTTTAATTTTATACTAGTAACTTTAGACCTTTCGAAATATATTTATTCAACTAAAACTCAGTTGCATCAGATTTCTCAAAATTTTACTGCAATATTATTTATATCATTTTTACGCATCGCTCTTACGAAATAATTGCAGAAAATCACCGTAAAATACTCAAAACTTTTTCGTTACCAGCGTTCGTTTCAGTGCCAGTTTTCATAGAATATTTTATTAAAAGCTTTGCAATACCTCATTAAATTCAATATACACACCATCCCCATAAAATATAAGCAAAATTAAAAAAGAAATATTATCAACTCTCTATAATATATACCTTGCATTACAATATTAAATAAAATCGCACATAAAAATACTTTACTTTGCTCAATGTAAAATACAAAACGTTAAATACTTTCGTTACATTCAAAATAAAATAACAATCTCACCAAAACATCTAAAACCTTTTGCAGTAGGTGCTAAGTCTCAAACAACTGCGTTTGGTACAGTGGCACAAAACCCGCGATACAACTACCAAAATCAAACATTTCATCGCAACCCACGCAAATCACAGTGTCACCGATTGTCGCGTCGAAGTCCCCAAACTAGTCTCCCAATTCCCTGGCAAGCCACAGAGAAAGCGGACGGATAGCGCGCGAAGAGCGCCCGGAGACACCGGTTCGCGCCGCGTCGACAAATCTCAAAGGGTCGAAGATCAACAGAACGGAGCGTATAGAAGACGCAGATTGCGGGAATCCCGGAAGCCGCGGCCGCTTCTAATAGGGTTGTCGAGAAGAATCGTGAAAGGGGGACACCGTGCCTTGACCGTGTCCCCGTAAAACATCTGGACTAAACTACGTCTGAAGTCTGGACTATGTAGTCCAGGCTGACAATGAGGACAATTGTTCGCAACATTTTGGATACTCACGTATTATACGGACCATCTTTGTCTTATCGTAGTAGGTATCCTTGTGTGCCTTTTGTTCACCCTTAGGGATCGCATGGCGATTGCGGTATGGGAATTGTCGATCCCACGGTATAGTCCGCCTGAAAATTGTCGACGGTTATTCTTCGCGATGAGAAGTCAGGGGAGGCAAGGGGACCCTTTCACTCGCGATATTCAGGCCGTCTCAGGTTTCGACGCGTAGTCGCCATTTGTGCGCAGCGATAACACAGGACGGAAGCGAGATTAGAGAGATCTCTTTTCTATCATCACGTTTCAGTTCATTGCATTCGGTCTTGCTTTGTTATTATCAGGCTAATAAGACTATGCGTCGAAAGCTAAGGCGGCTCGTCGTGAGTGGAGGAATCCCCTTGCCTCCGTGCACTTTTAGCTTGCGGACCGATGACGCTAACGTGAGAGGCGTGTAGTAGAGGCCTATGCATATGAGCCATCCCCGCGTCGCTGTACGATTTTGAAAGAACAAAAACGTAAAGTTCTCTTATGCTTTCTTCGCAAGACAGAAGAACTTTGTTTCTCTGTTACTAAAAAACAATCGCTGCAGCACCGCAACCAGATCACGTCGCTTTTTGCATAAGCCTTTAACTCTTCAGGGATGATTTTCATTTCGGCGAGATGAAATTGTCATATTTTGAATACCAAGTCGCAAACAAATGATTCAATTGCTCGGACAGAAAAAAATCAACACATACTTTCCTTTCTTTCTATTGTTTAAGCAACTGATATACAATTTAGCTTCATCCGCCGAAGGTTTCGTGTATTTCAAAGAATCTTCGTACGCAAAGAGTGAACCAGTTAACTGCGTTTGACGAGTACACGGGTCATCTTAAAGCTTGAAATGATACTAATTCTTTCAACAATGAATTCTTTATTTTTTTCAGATAAACATCTAAGTCTTCTTTCTTTTGCTTTTCATTGAAATATACCCTAGGTGTATTCGTCCCGCGTTTGACAAGTACATACTTCATTTTTTCATTATATTACGCGCAAAACGGGAGACTTTTCAAACTAACAAGTTAATCCGTTAGTGGGGAATTTAGTTTGAAAAATCTCTTATTGTGCACGCAATAAAATCAAATAATGAAATGTGTACTCGTCAAATGGAGGCCAAATGCACTCATTGCATATTCTAATGATAAACTAAAACGAAACGAAGAATTACATGTCCAAAAAAATAAATAACCCATCATAAAAAAGTTAACACCATTTAGAGTTTTAAGGTGACCTGTATAATCATCAAACGCTAGTTAATTAGTTAATATTTCCGTTGTGACAGTGGTACCATGGGGCCGACATTTCGAAACGACTTGAAAACAATTTTAATTCATGAGACAACTGATGTCGAATAAAAATGTTCAATAGCGTTAATAATAACATGACACTGTAACGTAAGAATTATAGTAGCAAATAATTAAAAATTAATAATTGTTCCTTTTTACCTTCGCTACAAAGGAATAACTGATACGTAAAACGCTGTTTTTCGTGGCAGCCTACATATTAACATATTCACCACCAATATTTGTAACGGCCGTAATTCTATATTTTATATAAAGAAAATGAAATTACTCCTATAAACATAGTTAGTTAAAGTTATGAGCTACGAAATTACATTTAGGGATTCAATGACTAGTTTTAGCTCCATTTGTTTCAATAAGTTATTTATAAGATTCACTGAATTGAATAAAATATGATAATTGAGGGGATCGCCACTGAAACAAATGCTGGTAGCGAACGCGTTAAGGCCGCCATACACGTTAAAACTTACGGCGACGCAGACATCGCTACAGACAATGAGTTTGAGCCTTTTTCACTGTTTGTTCGGGTGCAACATCTATAATGAAACCTTGAAAGACTTAAACCCATCGCTTGCCTGCATCGCCGCAAGTTTCAACGTGTATGGGGGGCCTAAAGGGCGAAAAGAGAGGAGACGGGCTTGTCACTCTGCCCCTGAGCAAACTGCCCTACCGGTCGATGCCTTACGCTTGCGCCCTGACGTCGCCCGCCCCCGCATTCGCCCTTTCTTACGTTAGTTCGGCCTCCGCGGCACTGAATCTCCTCGCGTTTGAATCGGTGATTAAAGTTTCACTTCGCTTCCTTTATTTTCCTGCGTTTTCTCTTGCGGTCTGAACTAGGGAGGGCGAAGACGGGGCTCGGTCAGCGGAAACTCGGACGGAATACGCGCAGGAAGCGCCTGCGATTGACGGGGCCTGTCCGTTATCGCTGAACCCGATGCTTCTTCGAGGGAATTTCGCCGGGACGCATTGTTTCGAGTTCACGTGCAGACGAGATTTGAGCGGGACGGCTTAATGAATTAGTTGCGTGACTGGACTGAGACGTGCGCGATGGAATTTGATTTTTGGGATGGTCTTCGATGAGGTTTTTGAGATAGTTTTTGCTTATATGATCGTTTGTTTCGTGGTTTAGCTTGCGGTTAGGGTTGTTAGACGCGAGAGTCATTGCATTGGTTTCGTAATTTGAGGAAGGAAGTATTATGTATTTAGTGTGAGCGTAGGTTTACTGTTTTATAATAAATTCATTTTAATTTGATGTTATAAGAGAATGGATTTATTCTTCGTAGTTTATGCAATCCGTAATGCATTTGTTTTTAAATATGTGTATTATGTGCTCTTTTCTAGAGACGATTTTTAATGTTTTCCTGTATATTTGTATGTAATAAATTAATCTCCCATTTGTTTAAGTTTTACCAGCTTTATGGCTGTTTACCATAATATTTTATGCGAATGCGGTATTACATATTTCTTAAGTTGAAAGTGAATAATTTATCAGTTCATCACATGTATCGTATAAATAATGTATCTAATAAAGAATGAAGTAGTAAGTGTCTTGAAACATATTTTTGTTAAATTTATCAAGCTTCACTGCTAATTGTTATTATTCACCAATACATGTAATTACTACTTATTATTAATCACATTGACTAATACTCATATTAACCAGATTTATTACAGGAATCGTAACATATTCATTCGGACAATTAATAAAATATAAATTTAATGTTAAATATTTAGTAGATAAATAAATAATTACATTTACGATGGATGAATTTTTTAAACAGTGTAATATGTACGTACACATATGATAAATATATTTTTACGTGCATTCGTTTATGAAATTTAAAAGAATCCCATAGTTTCCCAATACAATTTAAGTCCAGTGATTATAATTAATCTGTTACATAATAAATATTCCTATATTAGTTTGCAATTATTTATAAAATTGTCATCTTGATGATGTTCAAATAAGCAGGTACATTGCATATCTTCATTTTCGTAGTATTTTTTTAAACGCTTCCTTGTAGAATGATTTAATATTCGTTTCATCTGAAGTTCCATCTGTATAAGTCAATTCTCTCTTTTTACTATGGAAATGTATACACTATCAAACTCCTGCCCTTTGTGAGTTACTCTACTTTTCTAACCACTTTATTTTAGTATTCTACCAATGCAATTCTTTCAAAAAGCTCCAACTTTGAAAGCACGTAACTTGTTATAGCTTGGCTTCTTTTTGTGTCCTCTTTTAGTCATGCATGAATGATAAATAAAATATAGTTTATTTATATTATTACTCATTAGACTACGGATGTGCATATTTTGGTAGAAATTAGGTAATATAACGAGACACAGAATATTGTACCGTTATTAAATTATTTTACGAACATATTTTTCATTCTGCGAATATTTGTACCTATATATGTATACGTATATCATATGCATATTACATATTTTGTGCATAATGCATATTTAATGCATGCGTTAATCATAATATTATAATACAAAGCTAAACATTGGAAAACGGATATTTTCCGAAAAATATCACATTGTTGAAAATTATAAAGTGTAAATATTCATTTAAATTAATAAAAGTTACATTTCGCAGTATATCTTTAATATTCAAACGGAGTTTAAGCAAATTCACTGGTTTTAATGAGTAATTTTTCTTATCAAATTAGTCATTTTGTAAAAATCAAAAATGAAAATAGAAAATTAATTTTATCTCAGTTTTATTGGTTTTAATGAAAAATTGTTCAATACTTCGCTTCTAAGCCATAATAAATTCAGTTACCAATTTATTCGAATATTATTATTGACAAGTGGACAGTTACAGTAAGAACTTTATTTCAACAATGTTCAGTTCCGTGGAACGCATACCTTTCATATTGCCTTGCGAAGTCCCCATTATTTTTACATTTCCACTGCAATACGATCGAACATCGCGAAGTCCCGCATCAAGAAAAAGAAAGTACTCATAATTTCCAACAAACTTGAAAGAAGGGAGATACTGGCAGAGAGATCATTCGGAGGAAACGAACTCTGGAAATACTGAATCAAGTTCTATTCGCCTTCCATTGTAATCTCAGTAAAATACGAGGTGCGCCATTGAATCGAACATTATTGTGCGGGGGAGGGAAGTGCAGAAGCAAGAGAAGAAGGCAGAGAAGCAGAAGGAGAGGAACTTTTATTCCGGAGGAAAGGATAATTTCAAGGGAAATGGGCTAAGAATCGCACTGTCACTAAACGAAATATAAACAAAGTACAAAGCTTCTGCGTCGAATTCAACGACGAAATGTGAATAATTTCAAGACAGTGTGCACGTATAACGTACGTTCTGCTATTATCTTTCATCTCACCTACTTTCATTTTTATTCCACCACGATTGATCACTCTGTGTTCTCTATATAGGTCGGTTATACGGAGACGTGGGCACCACCTCTAGTCTTTATATTATTCTGGAATCTGTGAACTTTAATCTACGAAGGCCATCGTAGGTGAACATTGACGTAAATTTTGTTTTAATATTATTGGGTGATGCAAGAAATAGATTCTAATCATTCTTGACGTGTTTATTTAGATAATGATGTAATTGTATTTTAAAATGTGACGGTTCTTTTGTGTACGTCGTTATATTGTTAATGTTATATTGTTAATACAATAACAATACAAACAATGTTATTTTGTTAATATTAACGTGTTTTCTTATGACAATAACTTTTCGGAGTTAACTGAACTACTAAGTTCTCATGAAATTTCGTTATGGTGCTATTTTGAATCATAATTGCTATTCTGAGGATAATTGTGAAAATTACTGTAATTATAATCATTAATTAAATACAACAAGTTTGTAAAATTAGTGGTGTTCCAATAAAATTGTTTGGTAATTTGTATCAAATGTTATTTTGTAAATATATAAGTTATATACATTCTGATATGCTTAATTATACCGGATATTTTTATAAAGTATTTTACTGTAGATGGACAGTGGAAATTTTTTATGAAAAATTTTTTAGCCTCTGAACTTTAATTTTGTAAATTTAATTTGTAAATTAAAGAAAATAAAGTGATAAATTTCTATAATTCTCAACATTAAAAGTAGTTAAATATATTGAATTACAAAAAATTGGAAGAATTATTTGAAACAATATTTTTTCAAAGATTGTGTCTCAGAATATATTTTTAAATCTACTATAAAGCGTACTGAACCGTACACGCTGATTTCCATAAACTTTATGCACGATAACTCTTGAAAAAGCATTTGACGCGTTTTTTTTTTGTAATAGCTGTCGTTCATGTTGGAGGAGTGGAAACAGCCCTCAAATTTGAGGATTGGAAATATGTTTTTGGAATATTTCGTGAACTGCAGAGCGTAGAAATTTGCTTTTCAAATTAAGTGGTTTTGAGATTCAATCGCGTACAGAATTAATAAACAGAGTCATATGTTTGGATAACGTACACATTGAAACTTTAAATTTTGAATGTATCTTTTCCTTAAATTTCATGTACGACATTATAAACGTACTGTCTATTTATTAACGGATAATAATTAATTATTAACAAATAATTTTAATTATCCAACTTTGATATAAGAAAATGCCACAAACAGAAAATGAACATTGAATATTTTGTTTCTGTTCTAGATTCTCCTACTTTGACCTATAATTGAAAAAGAAGAAATTTTTCTTTATTTTATAAATCTCTTATAAATCTACACAGAATTACTGTTTATTTATGAAGATTTTTAATTCTATAATGTTTACTTGTTAACATACATACAATTCATTACTAGTTGTAATTTTATATCATCTTTATTAGATCTGTTACAAAATTGCGTTGTAAATATTAAATATCAGTTCGACGATTATTCTAAGCATATAATCTTCGCCGGTTTCGCATTATCTGGCCTGATAACATGAGCTGGAGGAAGGGGTTCAACAACTTCCTACGTGCGGATCATCGTTTTTGTTTTCGCCCTCCTGGAACGTATCATCGACCGCCCCATCAATCGCTTTCCCATTTTTCACAGGATTGCTAGCTACAAGGCGAACAGAATCCCTCCTGTCTGAATTCATGGTTCCCGAAACAACTGTGTCCCTTTCCAAATTTAGCACGATGTTAGGCTACATTAGGAACATAAAAAGAATCATGGTTCGATCATTTCTATCTCCACAATTAATCTTTTGCCTCGTAAACTTTTGTCGTATCAATATTGCGATTACTAGTATAAGCAATTAATAATAATTAATATTATTAAAAACACTGTAATATTGATATGAATTGAAATTAAATGTTATTCTTCTATTATCAATTGAGAAACATGTAAATATAAGACAAACATAAAATTCTTCTTTTTTCTAGTAAATTATTAACGATAAAATAGTTTCAACGGCCACAGTTGCGGAAGAAATCAGAGGACAAAGGTTTAATGTATTATTATAAAATATATAAAATCTACATCTATGAAATATAAAAATTAGATCCTGTAGATTTTTCAATATTTGTTTTAACCTAATCACATTTTCATCGTTTTAACATTGCTACATTTCTTTAATCTATTACTCAATGGTTTAATTGTGTATTACCTTTTGAAAAACAATTTTGAATCTAAATCTCACATTTCTTAAGAATGTAGAATAAAAGTATTATTACTGTATGTGATTCGAATTTATAAATAATATTTCAGATGTACAGAAATATTATTGACTATATTGACATATATACTATATAATGTATACTATAATATATATTGTTTACTACAATATAAATAATACTATATACTATATATTATAATATATAATATATACTAACTATACTGTTGAAATACACCTTCAAGATGAAGATTGTAGCAGAATTAAATAACGTTTTAAACAAACTGATACCTGTAAGTGAAGTACGCTCTCTAATGCTATAGTCGCTGTCCTCGGTGTTAGCGGCCTGTTTGAGTGATTAGGAGCAAGCTGATGCTGATTATTATTTTGCATCTGATAAATAGAGGCTCCTGGTCGTCTTGGCAATTGTGCTGGGAGTACTCTTCGCCTTTGCTTCGGCAATTTGCTTCGAGCCTATCGATAATTAAAATCAAATTTAATGAAGTGCCTCTTAAAAATATATAAAATTTAATGTCATATAGCGGCAATCTCCTTAATGTTGGATATTAGCGTTTAGTAAATTACCAGAAGTTCAGTGGAAAAATTCTGAGAATAAAACAAAAAATATTCTGGCTTCAGAATTTACACAAATTTTTGCTTTGAATTAGCAGATAAAAGTAATGTCCAACATTTTGTTTCTATTATTAGTTTCATAAAGTAGTGACACAATATTGCTGCAATTAAATTGATTCAAAATGGCTCTTTGTTTATCAATAGAATAATGGATATTACACACGTGCAATAGTGCGCAATTGTATTATTTGATATTGCCAATGAAAATATATTTTAGAAAGTGAAATATAGTTTGCTTTATAATAGGATGATAGTTGATGATAGAACCTTTATAATTATAGTTCATTGCATATTATAATCTTCTAATTATCACAATGCTTATATTACAATAAAAGCTATAAAATTGAATGAAATACGGTATAACTTTGTTTCATTGAATTCTTGTTTTTTCCGTAATAAACTAAAATGATCAAAATCAGTTTCCACCTGTTATTGGAAAAGTAGTATATTACAAATGATTCTACTACCATTGTTTATATTTACTTCATTCTCGCCTATTATTGTAGGATAAAAAAATATTGTTTTCATTTTACAAAATACTGTTAATGGCAGCAGGTAAAGATGATCACGGAGAAAGTGTGCGATAAAGTGTTTTCTCCCTTTAAACGTTTCCGTGGACCGCCGTATTTTAGGTAACATAAATCGGACGAACACAGCTAGGGGTAGTATTGTTCGTAAACTATCCTGTAGGATACAAGATATAAAGTGTACAAAAGAAGAATACATAGAACTATAGAAATAAAGTTAAAGTTGGCACCAGTTACATTGAAAAGATGTTCGAAGAATTCACTATCTAAACAGGAACACGATCAGTAATATTACTTATTCCAAAATTTATAAACCAAACACTACGTAATATTACAAAAGTATAAAAAACAATTTCTTATTATTTACTTTCTCCAATATTAATCAACGAATATATAACTTAAATAATTACAGTTTCAATGTTAATTTCGAAACCACTAAACGCTCTTCCTCGTGATTTCTATAATCTGTACCACAAAATGCACGTTAATCCTAGATGATACTATCATTAATACATAACAATCAATCAAATGTTCCATTTCTCAAGAAATACGTAAATTATACGAGGATTGAAAAATATTGGGTTGATACAAAAATGTTGACATTTTTGTACGTAGTTAGCAAAACTTTTTCGAAACAAGTAACATTTGTTTTTTCAAATTATTATAACGTGTATCTTTATATACTTCTTTCTTCGTTTTTACTCAGTTTTGGTTTAGCCAGCGAACAATTGAGAACTCTTCGTTTTATTTCTCATAATCTTTAGTTTCTCATCAATCTAATGTACTGGCACGCGGCCGCACGTGTAAAATGAAAAACTTTCGCAACGCAAAGATCAGCATATTTTTGTACAAACGTAGTCCTGTATTTATTTTCGTTTTATGAATTTCCACCGCTCCGATGCCGGGAATATAATCTCCAAAGGTCAAGTAAAACCAGAAGGAAAATACAACTTCCGCGTTTAATTTTCACGGTGTTTTCCAAAGAATTTCCGTGGCCGCGCTCTCGCAAAGGAATTTCTGAACTGTCTTAAACTTACGAGTAGGTGGCGTAGGGTGGGGATGAAAATCCCGTTTTTCACAGAAATGATTGTAAAATTTAGTAATAACAACTTAGAAATGGCTCTTTTATTTTTCGTAAACCGTAACTATCGTGCTTCACTTTTATACTGTTTTTTTTTATTGATCATCTTATTGATTACTAAGTTACAGTATAAAACGTTTGTCAACTCAAAATGGCCCTTTTGCTCCACACACAGGGCAAGAAGTCCCTAACTACTTTCCAACTATCTTTTCATGTAATATAAAATTAAGTAAGTAAAAAATTCTTTGAAGTAACAGCAATATACTGTCAATTCGTTGATTCATTTCATTTCGCATAGCAAAGTAGCGAACAAAATTAAGTAATTAATTAACTGAAATCTTTATATCCGTCTTAATACAGACATTTTTTCATAGGCATAAACAAAATTTCGGTCTATAATTCAGTTAAGCAATGATTCCTGAGGAATTAAAGGAAATACGAGACGCAGTTCCTTTATTCTTAGACACAAATAAGCAGAAATTATTGGACAAGTCGTAAAAATCCTTGAAATTAAATGGAAATGCTGCCAATATTTTCTAATACCTTTTGTCGACAATTGTGTGATGCAATGGTCAGTTAATTGATAAGCAAATAATGAGTTTCAATACGAAACCTGTTATCAACGGGAATTTTAGTACCACTTTAGCCTGCCGTAGCACGCCGCAAGTGTTTCCGGGTCGAGGCTTCCGATTCACGTTAATAATCCCGCGGAAACAATGGGAACGGTCTACCGTCGATTAATTGGATACCATGACCAAGCCAGTTTCGAATAACGTGATTCACGCGCCTTAGACAACGTTATAAAAAATTGAAGGGAAGGTAAGTTCTTGTCCTGGAAAGTTTCAAATTGGCGGCTGGGGCGCGGAAAGTTTACATGCTGCTCCTGAATGAACTTCCGCTTCCTCCGTGTCCTCGGTGGACGCACGCTCATTGTGTACAATCTCGGTCAGTCGATGCAACGTGATCCGATGAAAAAGAAAATTCTGACGTTCACGGGAACTTTTTTTAGCACGGTCGCGTGTTAATGCTTTTTATTATGCAATGCGACTCACTTAACATTACAACTACTGAGGAATTGGAATGATTCATTTATAGTGTTCCATAAAAACTAGAATAATATATTTATTTATTTGATCATTTCTCGATAAAGCGTATTTGTAATTTAAATACTTGGAAAATAAAATAATTTTAAATCCCAAATCTTTTACATATCTTATTTCTACAGATAATATAATTTTACTTTTACCAGTTGAGATTTGAAATATCATAGCTAATATCTATTTTTTCATCATTGTGAACATTTTGAATTTCTTAATATTACATTTCAAGATGTATATACGAGCAACAACGAAAAATTTTACTGTAGGGCACAAACCTGTGTATGCGAATAAAACATGGAGAAGTTACTGACGATAACAGGAACCGGAAGGGCAATCGCCAGCACCCCAGCAATCGCGCACATCCCTCCGATAAACATTCCGGGGAAAGTTTTTGGTGTCATATCACCATAACCAACCGTTGTCATGGTCACCAAAGCCCACCAAAGGCTGTGTGGTATGCTGTCGAAGTCATTCGTTGGATTATCCTGCGGTTAAGAACAATATAAGTCGTTATACCACCTTTTTATAAGTGTTATAAATCCAATTTTTTTTTTAGAAAAACGAGTTAATGATAATTTTAGTAAAATATAGGCATTTTATATTTTACTTTTTATATTTCATAATCACACAATCAATGGCATACAATGTCCTCATAAATTAATCAAAGGAAGCTCAACTGTAAGATATTATCGTAAAAAATATAGCAATGTTGAAGGAGACAGAGAGGAAAAGACTGGAGAACCGAAAAGAGTGAGAAGAAAAACCAAAGACAGTTAGAAGTCAAACAAAATTAAGCGTATATAAGTAAGTTAACGCTAAAACTACCAGACAGGCCAAAATGACCCATTCCTGATATCCTCTTCTTGCAATTATACAAAAGATAACAGATGTTTCTCCGAGCAATTATTAAAGAAATTGATTCGGCAATTTCAATTTTTTATAAAGGAATTTCAAAAAGTCGATCTAACTGCTCGGTAGTCTTAGTGTTAAGTGAACGTAAATAGATAGTAAGCCGGAAGATAAAATAAATAACTGATAATAAAATAATACTAAAAGCAATTGGAAATATAGATACATATTTGACACAATTGTGTACAATTCATTTGTAAAAGTGTCAAATATCGTTCAATAGGAACTTGCCTGAAGGCGTTCCGCGTAAAAAATAAGGCTGGCAAAAACAACGATGCCCAGTACGAGGAAGAAGACCAGCAAGGCTAGTTCTTTAGCAGACGCCTTGAAGGTATGAATCAAGATCCTAAGCTCCGGAGAATGCCTCGTCAGCTTAAAGAGCCGCAGGACTCGGGCTATCGACAGGACTTCCAGATACAAGCTAGACTCCGTTAGGAACTCCGTGTAGAAGCTCAACGTCGCTGCTAAGTCGATCGCGTTCACCGGTGAGACGGCGAATCGCTTCAGATTCGGGCTGACCTGTAATTGAATCCGTCAGAAGGAGGATTTTACTGGCTGACTTTTCATTCTCTCGCTACCGCTGAGCTAAGTCGGGACGCAATCACGATAATACCGGGGATAAAATATGTTTCGAGGGGAAATTATATGTACACCGCGTTCCTCGCATCTTTCCTTATCGAATTCTACGATTAACATTCTATGTATTTTGTTTGCCGTTTTTTTATTTACTTTGCTGTTTCATTTATTGAAAAATATATTTTCCATGGAGTAAATGTAATAAAAAGTTTATTACGTGGTGGAAGCTTAAAGGTAAAATATAACGATAAGTATGAGGAATATTTGGCTTTCATTGACGAAGATGATGAATGTATTTCTTAATTGTAATAATAAATGCGAATTTTTCATTGGAAGGGATAATTATAATTGTAATAATATGTATGTTGATATAATGGGTGAACATTTTAAGAATTTATCTTTAAAAGAAAGTAGGTTGAAGAAAGTAGGCGATAATCTATTAAACAAGGTATCTTATAAGTTGAAAATAATTGATTCATGGAGACATATTTATTATTATGTTTGGGAATTCATTTTCTTATTTAATTAAATACAAATCCTTTTTTTTATTATTACTGATACTATTAGGAATTTTCTTTTTCTAATGTTGAATTATTTAAACGTTAAAAGTCGAAGGATTTTATTATGAATAAACTATAAATTGCTTTTAAAAATGAAGTGACTTAATTTCCACAGCATGGAATAAATACTCGTTGCTTACTCTTATGAATATTGCTATGACAGAACATTTCAAATGACTCTATGTGTACACAGTATAAAATAGAAAACCATTGTATGAAGAGTTGCGAATTGCTCGCTGATACGTCTAATAATTTAAAGCAATAACAATTCGCTCGTATAAGTGTCTCGTATTATACTGTATTAGCTCTAATAATTTGTCACCTGCGGTAGCGAGCAATTAAATCATATGGTCTGCCGAGAAATTGCCTAACCACCTGGTGAGCTAATTCATTTTTGTTAACAACTTGTGTCGAAACGAATTAGATAGCTTGCTAACTTGCTGTTCGTGGGAATGTGTTTTGTCCTAACACAATAATATTAGATATGTTCTACCAGAACTAGCTATAAAATTATACAATAAAATTTCATTTCCCGACGATTCTTGTACGTTAAACAATATTTCTCATTTGAATGAGTCTATCTATTATAGATCCATCTATTGAATAAGCCTATTATATACATATTATATATTTAATATATAATTAATATACAGTGGCATTCGAAAATTCCCAGCCAGATTGTTTTTGGAATTTTTCTTCGATAGGATGAGTTTAAAGGAATTTTTGTTGATATAATAAATAAGGACATATTTACATGGACGAATACTACAAAAGAAACCGTACTATTTTGTTTTCATAATTGTGTATATAAAGAGTATTTAATTTGGCGTGCTCGAAAGTTTATTATTATTACTTATTTCTAAACAAATATGTATAAAGAATAGATGGTGTTGATTTTTTTACAGTATCTTCTCATGCAATATGTCTTTTATATGCCATAATAACAAGAAGTTCTTAAAGTTTTTATTGTGTAAGAAAAGCTCCAGAAACAATCTGGCTGGGAGCTTTTGAACGCCATTGTAAGTCATATATATTCTAATATACATATGTATATTATTAATAATACATATGGAAACATAATATACATTTATGTATATCTAATATACAGAGTATCGCAAAAAAATGTTAGCACACTTTGATTGTTTATGAACTATTTATTATATATTGTACAATTTGCTTTCAATGTTTATAACGAATCAACGTACTTTTATGTGGTAACATTTTTTGCAACACCCTGTATATTGTAATAGATAATAATTATCTATTTGTATAAGCAATAGTGAAGACAAGAATATTTATATCTAGTACAATATTACTTGTAATATCTTGAACAGGGCAATGTAACAATTTATAAATAACAAATTCTTATCATGCATTTACAAAAAGAGTCAATTAATATAATCGCCGTCAATATTGCATTTTTATAACGACTATAATTTTACATGATGAACAAAGGTAACACAAATTAATTTTTTGATAGCTCTAATCAAAAACTGCAACGCATGGAATAATATTGGAAATGTTGATAACTTTTTTAATATTCCACAATGAAAATACGTTGCATTTAATAAAATATTGTTACTGCGAGGATTGTTATCGAAAAGAATGATGGTAGCGAACGTATTAATAATAATTTGAAACAACAACTGTAACCTTTTCGTTTTTTCGTAATTGAAAAACCAATGGCTGTTCATAAAATAACGAATTGTAAATAACAAACTGTGCAGCAAAAAGAATTTGAAAAATGAAATAGGAAATATTGATGATTATTTTTAATTGGTGAATGTAGAAAATATGCTTCTTACACCGAATTAATTAACAAAAATGCTGCTGTAAAATGATTATTATCACAGGTATTAGTGTTTGAAATATTTTTCCACTATACAGTCCACATTCCTATTTTTGCATCAATAGATTATCAGTAATCGATTCAAGTTTTATTAGTTTATTTTTCTTTCTGTCTCCAATGTGTCAAATAAAAGTTAATTTCATAGTTTCGCTTTCGCTTAAATGAAAACATCTAATAAAATTAATTGAACGTTCCACGCAGCAAATTATAGGAAACAAAATGCTATTTGGGGTTTGGGGGTTAATGACTAAGTCAACGTGAGTCGATTACTGTAACAAACAAATTAAAATGTCGAAATTTGGTACGCTACAATTAATTAAAATATGGGAGGTATATTAAATGCCAGAATCCATTAGATTGTACCATATATCCGTGACGTTGCTTGTTGATAAATATTATGTTTTTAATATTAATTAAAAATTCTATTTTTTTACTTATATTCATTAATATTGGTTAATATTATATATATTTAAATATTATATTATTCGATAGCTCTTGCTTTCTTCTGTAAAATCACATTGTCGGGTTTTTCATTTTAGATAAAAATGTAGGTTAAACTCTTTAATAAGGAAATCCGAAATTAGTTCGCACACTTCGAAGAGCAAAACTTGTACTGCAACGATATTATATTTTCACCGAAAATTATATAAATCTGATAACACTATCTTATAGAGGAAGTAAAAGTCATTGAACGACATACGCAATTTAATGTGAACGGAACGATATAGTAAGAAAGTATTGTTTTGAGGGAAAGCAAACGCTGCATTAATAATGACGGTCATATGGTTTATGGCTTTGGAGCAGTACGAGGAAAATTAACATATAAAAGCAATTACACTGAATTATTCTTATAAGAATTATTAATTATTTTTGTAAAAAGCATATATATTTTTAATAAATTAATAATCATAAAATAAAAATAATACATGGATTTTTTTTAGTAAACAATTTATTTTTGTAATTCATTGCAATGACTGAAAACATTAATAACGGGGTTCATTTATATGTTAGGGTGTCCTATAGAGTGTTATTGTACATTAGAGGCCACTAACAAACACTGCAGAATGCTATTCATTGTTATCCGTACATAACCGAAAACATATGTACATAAAAATGCAAATTGTCCTCTCCTGAAATAACATAAAGATTCATAGAGCAACATTATTGACGGAAAGTATCGTTTATCACGTGACCTCTATTAAAATTTCAGCTAAATGACATAGTTAACATTGAAAAGCCATCTAAATGAACCACTTTCGAATCAACTGAATCGAGCGTCGTTCTACAAGTTGACTGTCGCAATGGCAAAATTGCATGAGTTAGACGTTGAATTGGTTCCTCATTCGCTATATCTCTTGTAAGTACTTGGCCTCGATTTCATTCTGTTTGCAAAATTAAAAACTCGTCTACATTGGTGAACTTCCATTCAATTCGAATGTTTTAACAACTGTTTTGAAAGCATCGACCGAAATCTACTTTTTAAATGGAATCAAAATGTTGGAAATTGGTTTTCCATTTCAGGGCATACTACAATTTTGTCGAATTTGAATATGGTTTAATAGATCTATCATTTTCAGAATTTATTTCAGAATATTTAAGAAGCAATTAATATTGTTGACTATTTTATATAAATGACTAAACATTAATCCAAAAAGTAGATTCGAAAAATGGATCACTATATAGGAAACTATCCTAAAAGAAGAACGAAATTATATTTTGTAATTTTTGTAAATTAAACTTCCCTGTCGAGACCATAAATAATAAAACCTTATTCTATTACATAGATTAATATTTTTTACCGATGCCTATCACAATAAAATAAATCTCATAAGAATAATCACGAAGAAAATCATAAACCAATCGCCTTTTTCCAAACACAATCATCTTTACTATCTAATTATATCTAAACATTTTTGATACGTACCAAGCAGCGAATGATAATTTCCAAAGTGAACCAAGCGTTACACGTGTGCTCCAGGTAAAACAGCACGGGATAAGAATCAGCGTCGTCCTTGTTCCAAGCCGATTCCGATCGCAACAGTTCTGCGTACCGTTGATTGTTTCTCGACCGTTTCGTTGTCGTGTGACTCTTCAAGCAGAAACAGAGAACCGAGAGGCAGATGAAGAGTATTGAAACACAGGCTATACACTTCGCCGCGAGGGATGAGTACGGCTCATCGAAAAGAGCCCAGATCCTTGGCCGTAGTTTTTGCCATCTCGACAAGGTTCCCCTGTTGTACTCTTCCTCGTAGCCGAAAAGCCGCGCGATTTCCTCGTCGCTTAGCTTCTCGCCTTCCACGTCAAGCTTATCGAGTATCGCGAGCGTGGCTTGGGTATCCCTGTGGATGCTGTACGTACTCCAACAGCATGGTTCCACCTGGGACATTTGCATTCAGGGATTGAAAACGTTCCGAAAATAACTAGTTGAAACTGTTAGACAGGGTGTTTCTAAATTATAGGACGTACGCAACTCACTAAACTGAGTAAAAACACTCCAGTAAACATAGGTCCGAAACTCAATAGTTTCCGAGATAAAAGCAGGTTTTGTTTAACACTAGAACTACCAGGCGGGTCAAAATGACCAATTCTTAATTTCTTCTTTTACAATGACTGTAAAGGTACAGACGTTTCTTTAAGGAATGATTAAAGAAGCTGACTCGGTAATACATAAACTGGAGTACAAGCTAATTGGAATCTTAATGAATTCACGCTTATAGCTTTCATTAAGAAATTTTAAAAAACGGTTTAAGTGCTCGGTAATTCTAGTTGTAGTGTTAAGAAAAAATGCATGCCATATATTAAACATTCCTATGCAACTTATACTTAAATGTGAATTACATGTATCCTACGTACAGGATATACAAATAAAAACACGAATGAAAAGAAGACAAAGTAAAGATTGTAAATTATTGTGCATACGTAATATAAATACATATTATAAAATTGACCTCTTTTCATTCTGTTATACTGTACTTCTAAAGATATTGATTCAAAAAGATATACTGATCCAATGTTTATCGAATTAGAATGAAAATGAATAAAATAAATAAAAGCTGAATAAACTATCGCGAAATATGCACGCATTTTCCTTCACCCGATCAAATACGAAAATTTTCATATTTGCATATTTTTATCTTCCGTTATTTGTGCGAGTTAAATAAAAGACGATACAATATAAATTTTGGTGAATATAAAATAAGTTCATGTTAAAATAAAACTTAAATGAAAGTTAAATACGTTACGATAGAATATTAATTTCGGTGGATATTAAATTCAGTTGATATTAAATTGAAATTCAATGAGTGTTAAATAAATTGTTATACGGACTATCAATTTCGGTGAATATTAAATTCAGTTTCTGTTACATCAAAATTTCAACGAAGGTGAATACCATGTTTGGAATACCCAGTTGTGAACAAATGATTTACAGTACACAGTTTCCTTATTCTCTATGATTTCAGCATTCAGTGTTTAATTTAGCAGAATTTGCAAAAGGTTTTGTATACTTTCAACAATCTTCGCCCGCAAAGGGTTAATCCCCTGCTTTATAATAACGTGGTAAATTCGCGGTGAATATTTTAAATAGAATTTAACAAGCATAAATATTACTGAATTCTTTTGAATTGAAATTAATTGTGATCCTTCTACCGTCAATGATTATATTTTAACAAGCATAACATTTGAATTCTTCTTCATTTTTTCACAAAATTCTGAATCACAAAATAATTGTATCGATCGTGACTGAGAAACAAATTTGAGGGCAAGGAGTTAAATTCGAAAGTTTAAGTGGGTCCCTCGCAGCAAGCTTCACGCGGTGAGACCTGGGCAACTATTATTATCCTTATTAAAATATTTTGTGCAAAAGGGTCATGGTAAGCTAATTGGCTGCGATAATTTTGTAATTTAAATGTGAAATATGTAATCATTTGTAGGCAAGTATTTAGACAATGTTTACGTTTTTCGTGAATGATAGTGGGAATTATTTAATTTATATTAACGTGTATTTTTTAGTGTGTTCACTATTCCGGTGTATAATTAAAATAAACGGAAATTCGCTAACTTTTCGAGCTCGAAGTATACAATTTACAGATTATTGATTAAAAATTTCATGAAAAATTCTTTTAAAAATTTCTATGGGGCAACAGCTCTGGTTTTTCTAGATGTAAAAATTAATTATTCGAAAAACGATAAAAACTTCGTTGATTATGTTATGCAGTATCTCCAAGGGTTCTTCTTTCATAAATTATAGTATAGATAACAGCGTGGCGTAAGAATTGTGATATGAAATTATAAGCAACTCTTCCCTTTTAGCTTTGATACGAAAAAAGTGGCAGCCTCAGTGTTAAAATTACAAATGAAAGAACATAGATTGTAATAATAACTGTATTCATTATGTATACAAGATAACTGAAGAAGCTATTTCCTTCAGAATTGCCTTGCTTGTTTTATTTTTCTATTATCAGCGGTACGGATGTTTTTGTACAGTGAGCCTGGAATGGTTTGATTATATTTTTATAAGGTTTTCAGTGTATTGAAGTTATTCAGTGTATTAAGTATTGAAGTATAATTTGATCACGGTTTTGTAATAATTGTTATAATTACGACACGTGAAATCTCTTCAGACTTGTCGAAAAAAGGAGAAGAATTAACGGCAGGAAGATTAAGTAATATTGATTAGCATTAATCAATACGGGATGAGAATTTAATGGACTAAATTGTGGTAGACTTAAAGCAGTTACGATAAATTAAATGACAGCAAAATTTACATTATAATCGACAATATCGAATTTTGTATGGTTATGCGATACTAATTAACATTAGAATAACTATCGGATAACATTATCATTTATAAATTGCATGTGATGACGTTGACATCGTGAAAATGTTTTCAATGATTATAATTTATACTGAATTTTTTTAGGAAGTTAAATTGATATCAGCAATTTTGACTTGTCGATAATTTCATTGCTACAGTAAGAAAAATACATTTAAATTATAATGCGAGTCTAATAGTTATTTACTCAATAAATATTTAATAATATTATTTAAAAGTTATTGTGTAATAATATTTTCATTTTATATGCTAGAGGAACACACGATTTCATACTGGAGGAAAATATTTTGGATGTATTTCATCCAGTGCTGTATGCTTTTAAGATGTGACAGATGATTTTATATTTTTATTTGCTATTTATATCAGTACACAAAATGTTTGTGAAAATAATACTTCGTACAAGAATATCATCTTTTAAAGCACGCATAAGACCATTACTGTTTTCGAAATCAGTATGAAAAAGTATTAATATCTATATGAAGGATACTAATATATATTTAAAAGGATACTGATATTCTTTTATAAAAAATCATATGTATAAATAATATATTTAAGTGTCCCTAGAATTTACATGAAACTGTGTCGACGACGCAAAAATAAAATTTAATTCTGTCAACAGCGCACTTCAGAGACGGAAATTAAGTATTTAGGAACGATTAGCTTCGATACACAATGGCAGACAAAAGAGACAGGCTTCAATGACCTATATCGTACTAAATGGTGAAGAGGCCATATAACAATAATCTATCATTCCTTCTTTTTTAAATTATTGTATACATAGTTCTCTTATGAAAGGTTCATATTATTGTACATTCATTGACAAAAGTTAAGAAATAAAATAATTCTATTGAACATTCTACCTGTTATTCGTATATAAGTAATTAATGTAAAAAATTACAAATAAATATTTACAAACTCGATTTCAAGAAAACCAATATTCTATGGCTATAACGCTTTTATAGATTATTTCAAACTCTTTGTTTACACTTACAATATTTACACCTTTTAATAATTACGAAGTCATTTGAAACATTGCATTATCCCTTTATTAGCTTTAGTAATACAGAAGCTAATGCTTCAGAGTAAGGTCTCAAATTAACAAACAAGGCTAACAATATGTCTTTGAGATTCCAGTTGTCATCAGGCAAACGTTTCTGACCTGTTTGGTCAATAACAGTTGCACGGTGTGCGTATTCCGGAAGAGACGTTTTCTGCGGTGTCAAAGTACATTTGTGTTCCCGATTCAAACCATGGAATAGATAGACAATGGTGGTTAGTTACGTTGACTCGTTTTCACTATTACGAAATAATTCGGTGCCATTTCAAATGGCAACGGGAAAGAAAGCCGCGGCCATGTTTATGGTTATAAAGGTATCGTGTTATACAATTTGTAAAATTTGCATCAGGATATATCATAAAAGAAAACAGGAACCTCTGCAAGGAAGGGAGAAGATAAAATTGTCACTTTTAAAAATGTCACATCTTTTTGCAGAAAGAGAACACTCAATTCAGCGATTCTCTTTGACAATTTTAACCACTTGTGCTGGAAATACGTGCCATGCACGTTGATATGTTTCTATTCCAAAATTCTTAATGATGTCTTTCACCCATTGATAATCTTGTTGCATTACGCCATTAGACTGCTTCGAAATCTACCGCTCTATACAGAATGATTAACAGACAAATTAGTGTACATATCATTTCTGTACATTACAGAAAAAGGTCAGTCTGATATTTATCATTACGAAAATTCTCCACAAAATAAAATGACTACTTTGAATAACATTGAATAACTTTTAATAACAGTACAATAATTTAAATTTACGTCATAAAACTGAATGGTGATAGTTTTATATACAAAGACTCCAAATTTGTTTTCACACTTGTTCATTAACTGGCGTGGGCAAGTACGGTTTTCCCTCATAACATCTCGCGACTCGGAGAGCTCAACGAGACACTCGGGAGTAGTAAAAGCTACTTCGTCTTTGACCTCATTGGCCAGCATCAACGCTTCATACTTGTGTGGACAGTCCCATGCAAGGACTTGCTTCTTTTCGTACTGATTAAAACGCGACGTTATGGGGGGAACACTACATTTACACTGTAATATTCTATATATATATCAATGAACTGCTAGTTGTTATATTCAAAAAATATATACAATGTAATGGAGAAAATATATGGAACTATTCCAGCACAACAAATAAGGAAGTAATCATAAAAATTAAAAAAAATATAAAGATTAGGGTAAAGATGCATAAGAATTAAGCGATTTGATTAATATATAACACTTTCGAAGTACATATTAGGTTGGCAACTGAGCTCTTAGCTTTCACGTTTCATAAACATGATAATTTGTTAAGTTGAAAAACATACATCAATGCTACAAATTGAAAGCGAACAGCATAAAATAGTGAAAACAAAAAACCTTTATAACCTGAGATTTATTCATAGGACATGCTTGTCATTTAAATTTAGAATTTCTATTATCAGACAATTCATTACTCTATAGATAAAAACAGGCCCACGAAAATCAAAATGTCAGGGATTTAGTTGTCAACCTAATATAGAGACGTCATTTGCGGAAATAATAAAGAAAGCTGCAGACCTGATTAGAATCCAGACCCCAGAACTCGAGTTCTTCCTCGAAGAGTGGCCCGCAAACGTCTGTCGGATAATGCAGCTTCCCGGTGCGGTAGTAGTTCAATACTTGTGCAAAAACGCCTGGATGGCGGTCGTAAAAGTACTCGTTTAAGATGGGATCGTAATTAGCCAAAGCCTCTGTTAAACGAGAAAGTCTAGTCGCGGGTATTTTCTTTAGTGTCGACTTGTACGTTTCGTGACGTACACCGCCGACATTCAGTATCACTCTATCGTTCCATCTGCTGTCATCCAGTTTCCTCATCCTCCTGGAGTCTTCTGGTTCGCATGATAGAAGGAAACGAAGCAAGTTCGTGGGTGGCCCTTATGTCGAGATTCGAAATGATCACTGCTGCGAAATAGAAGTATTTTAAAATAACACAATGTTTTACAGAGAAATATAATATTCCATTTTTTTTGGGGTATATTCTTTTTTGTATATTGATATTGAGTTTCGAAGCGATTAGTACTGCAATGTAGAACATTTTCGAAGAATGTTTTCAAACTTAATGCTTTCCTGTGAACGAAGCTTTATAGAGGAATATTATATTTAATTTCTTTTTGTTATATTTGTTTTTACATAGTCATATAGAGTTCCGAAACGATACTGTGAAATAGAAATGATTCTAAGAACGTTTTCAAGTTTAATACTTTTCTTGTGAACGAAGCTGTATGGAGAAATATTATATTTAATTTATTTTTGTTATGTTCGTTTTTATATAGTCATATAGAACTTCGAAGCGATCATACCGCGAAATAGAAAATTTCCGAGGAATGTTTTCAAACTTACTACTTTTCTGTGAACGAATTTTTACGGGGAAATAATATATTCAATTTCTTTTTGTTATATTTGTTTTCGTATACTGCTATTCAGCTTCGAAACGACCAGCACTGTGAAACAGAACACTTTTCAAGAATGTTTTTAAATTTGAGAATTTTCTGTGAACACAATATTCAATTTCTTTTTATTATGTCTTCGAAAGTAAAAGTACTGTGAAACAAAAATTTCCGAAGAAACTTTTATAAATTTTACTCTTTCATAAAAAAAACATTATATTCAATTTCTGTTTCATTTGCTTCTGCTTGCAATTTCTTAATAACATCTGCCTCATTCCCCTTTTTACGCATTTATTATATAGAATACACGGCAATATTTTTTTATAATTAAAGCCAATATACAACAGTCAATAAATTTTCTTTTCTAAAGTGTAATATTATTAATTTTCAACAAGTTTAACTAAAATGTACATTTGGAACTTAATCGCCATATTTCTTCATTGCAGTATCTTCAAATAAGGGTACAGTTCATTTTTTACCTATAACTTCGAAACTATCATTTATTATAAATTTCTAAATTTAAAACAGTTATTAGTGGGAATAGTTAGGTAAAGCAAGATCACGCGGAAACCTCCTTCCAGTCTCCTAATTCAGACGATACTTTCATTTGAGTTAATTAGTTTAAAACCGTTTCGAATATGTACACCGCGGAAGGAGCAGAGTACATATTCTCTTACTTTAAGCTTGTTTGTGAATGGTAAGTCAATATTTTCATCTGGCTTCATAAGCTCGCGACGTTGGGAAAGTAATCAATATGTACTTTGCGTCATTAAATTTACAGTGTTGAGGAGAGAGGTTTCCGATGCAATATCATATAATTATGGTAGCTGTACCTATTGATCCCACGATAGCCAGCCTTTTATAATCCATGCGAAAGGAAAACGAATTGGGTATTAGGACGTTCAAGGTATTCTCGTTCAGCGGTTTGCGAGGATTCATTGAAATATGTATATATAGTCCCTGAACAAACGATTAAGGCCATCATTGATGTTATCTGTGATCAAATGATAATATGGTGATTAAGTGCCAATTGTTTATTCGAGTTAAATTTGTTGAAAATTAAGAACTTATAATCAGTAAATAAATAAGTGAACCTGATTATAGAAAAGAAATTCTATTGAATTTTTTATATTGCTTTTGTGTTAATTATAAAAAAAATACTGGGATAAAAAGAAATAATGCAATGTATCCTATACCATAAATACGTAAAAAAGCGAAACGAGGCAGACGTTATCAAGAAATTGCAAGCAGAAGCAAATGAAACAGAGATTGAATCTGCAATCTGATTTTTGGTTGGTCGTTTTCTCATATTCATTTTTTATAACTCAGGCTTCAGTTCTTTACTTAACTCAAGAGTTTAAGATCTTGACCCTTTGCACGACAGAGACCTTTCAGTCATCAATTGATTTCACACAGCAAAAATTATTAGCTTTTATTCTAATCAAATTTTAAAAGACACCAAAAAGCACTCAGAATACTCTTAATACTGTTTATACAATTTTAATAAATTAAAATAATTTTTTATTACCGTTTAATGACAGTATTCGCATTTCTACTATTTTTTTATATTTTCGTTATCGAATTTCAAATATTAGTTATTACAGATATTTGAAAGGGTAATTAAAAATAAGCTTTATATTGTATACTAGCGTACGATCTAATTACTTTAATGAACTTTTTGTAATTATTACTGTTGCTACATTCTACAACATTATTCATTTTAAGTTGCAGAACTGAAATTTCAAAATAATTTACCATTTAAAGTCAGTGTAAAGTCATTATGTCACGAGGTCACCGAATTTTTGTAAATATCGTACTCTACTATATCATACATTAATAAATTGTTATACACTATTAATTTCAATATTCATACGTACACTAACAATTTCAATATCCATAAATACACTAACAATTTCAATACCCATACAAAACTTTCCTAACTATTCCTTTTTCACGTATATTTTCATTCCAAAGCCATTGCTCATAGAATCCAACAGCTAAAAACAAAATACGAATATTTCCGACAAAACGAAAAGTTCGTTTAAAATTCAAACAGTTCTTTTATTTTAAAATGACAATGGAATTTTCTGTTTCTATGCCTGACTGTGAATCCATTCCTAGAAAGATTCACGCCCCTACCATAAATTCTTATAAACTGAAAAGCCGACGATTCCTTTAAAAATATTAATCATCCCATGAACAATGCAGTTTTTTATATTTCTCTTATTTTCAAAGATAAAGATAAATAAAAAAATTTTATCAAGTAGTTATAATGTATAGATAGATAATTTATAGATAATGAAGGAGAATATGTTTTAAATTGACACTAAAATTATCAGACGGGTCAAATTGACCTATTTTAAAATTTTCAGTTTGCAAATATTAAAATGATGACAAGGTTTTTTGATCAGATTTTGGGAAATATGCTCTAATTTGTATAAAAACTTAGAAATAAGTTACTCCAATTGCTCAGTAGTTTCAGCGTTAAAATCAGTTTTGTTCATCTTTACTTCTAAAAATAAAAGAAAAATAAAGAACCACATTATTTATGGAATGACCAAATTCTCTTTTTATAAAGATAAGCAAAACCTTTGTTCAAGTAGTTACAATGTATAGCTAAACGGTTTACAGACAATGAGGCTATATTTTAGATGAAAAACAGTTTCGTTCGTCGTTACTTGTGAAACTAAAAGAAATGTAAGAAACCGCGTTATTTATGGGATGACCAAATGTATTCCCTTTTTCTCTAAAACACGTGGCACATTATTCGTAGGTGTTCCCGGCAATGGAATTTCGTGTTCCTGGTTCTCGAGCGCAATCCATTTCTGGGAGGAATTATATCGTTATACCTACATGTATATCGTAAAGCCAATGACGCAAACGATGCCCCACAGTGCAACAAAATGGATCTGAGTCATCATGCGAAAATAAATTGGAAATGTGAAATAAATTTCTTCTGCTCGGAGTCTCGATTCTCGAAAAAAGAAAGAGTTAGATTTAACGGTTCGTTGAATTCGCGCGCATCCGATCGTGAATCCCTGGTAAACGGATCTCGATATAGACCATTGTTTTTGCCTGTTCTCGTTCGTGAATACACGTGTAAGATTGTGAAACGCGAGTCTTCGTAATACGTTTATTCGCAGTACGTCACATTTGCATGCACTAATCCCAACAAACGCGCTGCTAGAAACGTCCACTGCTTGAGTGCACCGTGAACCGGTGAAGCATTGAACTTTTAACTTTAACCCTTTGCCCTGCAATATCGTGTCAGACTCGCGGGGAAGATTTTAAATAGAATTTAACAAGTCTAAATATCACTTAATTCTTCCAACTCCGAGTTGAATAGTATTTTTCTATTATTAATTCTAATGTTTCTGAGTAAACGTATATATATATAAATGTACACTGTTCTCCTTCTCTGGTGAATTGTGAAAAATGAAATATCTCTGTTGAGCGTAATTGGGGAAAAAGTCATAGAGCAAGGGGTTAAACAACTAAGTACGCGTTACGGTTCACTGGACCTTAACCAGTTAATTACGCTTGACGAGTGTACACGTCATCTTAACGCTTGAAATGGTACTAATTCTTTCAACGATGAATTCTTTCTTTTTTCGGATACGCGTGTAATTCTCCTTTGTTCTTCTTTGGTTTTTCATGAAAATATATCCTACATACATTCATCCTGCATTAGACGAGTGCACGCTTCATTTTTCCATTTCATTACGCGCGAAACGAGAAATTTTTGAAACGTTGAAAAGTTCCTTTGTTTCCCAAAAAATATTACGAACATAAGAAATTAGTATGCAGTATTATTTTGTTTATAAAAGATTTATTGCTTGTAAAACTATGTTCTCTTTTATTTTTCTCGAATGTTATGCAAAAAATATAGAAGTGTGGTAAAAAAAGGCTGTTATTTTGTATACAATTATTTTTTTAGTAAATATTTCCCTCCATTGATACACAGCCCCAATTTTTTATAGCCCCAAGCTTGCCATATGCGATTCTGTACAGTTTCACTTTTTTACTAGCAAGGAGATTGTTACAATGCTGCAGGCTTCGACATTTTTATATCTCGTGATACGGTTCTGTCATCTATTAATAGAAGATTTTAGCAGTTTTCAGGAAATTACGCCTTTAATGAGTTTATAGACGATAACAATAGGGGCGTGTGTTAAAATGTGTTTAAACGAAACTCAAGGTTAGTATATATTATTGTCAGGCATGAAATAGATTAACTGAATGTTTAAAGTTCGTTCTTTCTTCGATCAATTAATCTTAATTCAGCCACAAAATAGAATACGTTGAATTTAAATATCGAATAACTGATTTCGATAATGAATGTATTTATTCAGAATAATTGACTTGGTCTTATTTAATGCGCTCAGGAACGCCTAAATTAATACAATGAAAGTACAGCGAAAATACTATTAAAATCATCGCATAATTTATAAATCATTATTATATTATTTTAATATATTATTTTTTCAATATTTTTGTAAAACAAAAATATTTATCTAACTACATTTTTTGTTACAAAAAGGTTTTTTTTACATTTTTCGGAATAATATACTTTTATAATAAATGATATTTGATTTTACATTTCTTCAAAGAAATTATATATAGGAATTTTTCACAACAATGAGTTTAATTATAAATGTTTGGTCAAAAATTGTACTGAATGATATAAAAAAGTATATACACATTCGTACTTGGTATACATTTAAGAAATTAATGTAATATGTGCACTTTATATGAAATATATTGTGTCATTTCTGACATTTAAAGATTTTATTAGAAATTAAGTATTATATAAAGCAGATTTTGATAATAAATTATTATAAAGTAGTACAAGTATCTGATAAGAGGTATTCACAGAATTTTAAAACCAATTTTAAAGCTTTTGAGAAAGAATGAAATTTCACTGCCACATGTTCACTGTAATTCACTTTTGACACCTTGTGCTCTGTTTCTGTCTCCAGAAATAAAAAATCTGTCGAAAGGTCAACACCACAGAATATAGAACATTCAGAATAGTACGTCTTAAAATAAAAAAAATCCAGAAAGAATGATGAAAATAGATAGAGTAACAGAAAATGGGACGTGTAATATAAAAATCATATTTAATTATAATTCATATTAATAACAAACGATATTTAAAATAATCAAATCAGGTAAATGTCACATTTAATACGGCGACTGCTGTGTTATTCAACCACGAATGATCTCATTGTTTTAATAAACTCAAAATTTAATTTTCATAATTAATTTCTCAGTTCCTGCTATATTACACAAATTATTTTAATTTTGTAAGAAGCTTACGTATACTGATTTAGTAGCCAATATATTAATCACTATATTACAATTGTTAAATTATTACATTATAAACACATCTTTAAATCTATGCTAACATAATATTTCTTTTATTTCATACTCACGAAACTTATTCACAAAGCTTCCTCCTCCAACTATGAAACACCATGCACACAGAAATTCAATACGACATCCAATGAAATATGTATCGTAAAATCAAACTTCATTAAGATCAAAATCAAGAAAGAAATCTGTTCCTGTAATAAACTCAAGCTGAGTATCTAAATGAACTTACATTTTTCAAAAACGACAGTTCGAAATCGAGAAATGCCGTTCCTAATCGCGTGCACTGCACTGAAATCGTCGATAGGTTGAGCAAGTACCAAACACATTTACAGTATTTTGCACCCCGCAGTTTGCGTTAAAGTCAGACAACCGTCTGGTGGGAAATAGCGTGTATTCACGTTCATTCATAGACGATTCACTAGTAAAACCACTGGTGATGAGTCGCGGCGATTGCTCGAAGACCGCAGGTTTCTCGAAGAAGAATAAAGCCGAAGCGCGTACGCGGTTTCCAGTTCTATAAATTCGACTGTGTTTATTTGCGTGGCCCGCCGCAAACGTTTAACGTCGAGTCAAGAGGAGACAGCGGAAAGCGCTTCGTCCAAGAGATATTTGCTTTTCTACCAAAAGTCGTTCACCATCCATTTTCTATTAAGACTACAGGAGCGTTAATGAGATTGTTTTAAAATAGCTCCAGGGGATCCTCCGATTTAGAAGTGGCCATTTAGAACAGTGTTTCGGGTGTTGCCTTTAAGAATTGAGTAAATATACTTACGCGAATCCTTTCGCCTATGATTTTGTGTATCTATGGTGACACGAAGATATTTTTTCGGAATATTCGTCGTTGTCAATTTTCGTGATCATAGAAATTTTATTTTCGAAGCTGTGTCGAAGATGTCGTTAGTTAATAGTTTTATAACTTAAAATTGAAATAAATTGATAATAATTTGAATATATTGATCTGAAAATAAAATATTAATAAGAAATAATGTAAATGGTACATCAATAATAGTTCGATTTGTTATAATTGGTATCACGAAGCTAGTTGATGCTGCTTGAACCTATAATTATATTTTGAAAAATGAATTAATGTTAACATTAGAAATATTTACAAACAAGCAAGTACTTGAATAATTCTGTGATTGTTTAACTTTACGTCGGCAATGAAAATAGAAAATCCTATTATTTTGAGATAATTCTAGAATCTGTATTTAACACTAAAACTACCAAACTGGTCAAAATGACCCCTTCCTGATTTCTTGTTTTCGTAATTATTACAAAGATAACAGCTCTTTCTGTGAGCAATTATAAAAGAAATTGATTTGCCAATACGCAAACTGCATTGTAATCAATTAAAGTCTCAATAGATGCACCGTTGGACTTTCCATACAGGGATTTTAAAAAGTCAATGTAATTGTTCGGTAGCTTTAATGTTAAAGCATTCAGTTTACACGGTCACTGACTTTTCAAGAAATCAGTAGAAGAGGAAAACGAGTTTTTGCATAGTGTGTTAAATTTCTGTAAATGATTTTATAGTATATATGCATTGCATTATTCTATATAGTATTATCCTATAAAATAGGTTACAAAGTACTTTTTTGTGTCTCTACGGAAAATCTTTACACCCTTGTGAAAGGAAGTTTTACACTCCATTTTCCTGGAAAAGAAATTTGTATGAATAGATTTCAATATTTATTGTTCACTTTTTCTCATAAAAGTCATCCTCTTTGCAGGTATAGCACAACGGCTAGGACACCATGAATAACATGCATAGGAATTTTCTTCATTATTTTACTGTACAAAATTTATTCTTTATTTTTAGAATTTAATTTATAATATTTAAATATATATAATATTAATTTTATAATATTTAAATATATATAATATTTACATTTATATATATTAATATGTCATTAATATATACATTTTATATACAACTTATGTTTATTACACTTTTGAAGAATAAATTTTGTACAATAAAATAATGAAGAAAATTCCTATGCATGTTATACATATAAATATATAAATATTTCATATGCACGTTCCAAGTAGAACGAAAATTAATATTAAAATATTCTTAATAAATTCGAAACAAAAAAAGTCCTACGACATTAATTATTCGGCTCTACGTAGGTGTCTAACGTTATATGAATTATGTATAAAATAAATGACTACATTCACTTTTCGAAAGTTTCCAAATTTTAGTGTTGTAGTGTCCTATTGATCCTTAAAATATGTATTTTCAAATTTTTTTATATTTTATTTTGAGAAGTTAATCACTTAGGTAAATAAATAACAGTATATACATTAATTTTGAAAATATATTTTAATATTACCTTCGCGATTGCCTATGACCTCCTAATGTTAAGTTTAAGAAGCTAATGCAATAAATGGTCTGTTGATAATAATGTCATACACAGTTGGTGTGTCAGGACGATTTTAGAATACACTGTGTATGGTTTCTAGTAAAAAAAGATTGTACTAAAGAAGCTTTTAAACGTATCGATAGATGTAAATAATCAATCCATCTTTGCCAACAGTTGAGTATTTCCATAGACGAGGTGTAGGATAAATGTAACATCCAATGTAAAATTCTGTTACACGCTTTTGTATGCCCATGAACCCTCTTACCATCTTTAGTGTTACAACCTGTTATATCGACTAGGGTTGGATTTGCATGGCAGCGCTATAAGTGGTAGGAATAACAATAAAAGATATTAAACATAGACTTAAAATACTTTTTACACAATCAGTATTTCAGACTACTAGACACAGAGTACCATAAGATGTACAGTTTGATATCTTCTTTCTCGTCGGTGGCCATAGGTTAGACTGTTTTATCGACACAGAAATTCAAGACTGATTACAGCGTCCTCTTCTTCTGGTGGACGTTTAGTAGAACAACTAATCACTGAAGTTATATTTAACGTTAAAAGAATTTTTGAAAAACAAACTTGAGATACAAAAATTTGGTCCTTATTGCGGATTTTTTAAAGTCTATGACTTACTTTCCGTAAATATGAAAAAAATTAATTTTTAGGTTGAAAATTAAATATTTTATTGCACCTCCTTATTTTTATATTATCACGGGAAAGTTTACGGGAAATAATTAAGAAATATGATTTTTTGGAAACTTAAGAACTATATAATATACTTTATAATTCTGAATTAAAATCTAATGCCTTATAACAATGTAATTAATATAAAATACTAATGCAAATAATACAATTATTACTTGAAATAATATTACACTCCGAACTCTGAAGGGTATTAAATATAATAGTTTGCAGCGAAACTGTTTGAAAGAATATACTTGCAAAATAGTACTGACGATTCTTCGAAGGCTCTTTCATATGTTTCGGTACTTCAAAAGTTGTATTTGCCTTGCCAAACTGTTGATATTCCTAAATGCTTAAAAAAAAGTTATGACAAATACAACGTCCGATGCTCCCTCCGTTTGGAAAAATATGTCTTCATATTCTATAATCAAAATTGAATTAATCACTTAAGGAAAAAATCTCCGTAAGAAATAAGTGTTAATCTTCCATTCTCCCTGCTTCAATTAACTCTTCCTGTTCGAGCAATTGATCTTCAAAAGCTTGGGGACCTTGGGAGTAGGTTTTCTACCGTATTGAATATATCAATTATAAATTCTAACTGGTTAAAAATAACCTATTCTTAATGGGTTAATAAAATAAAGTACTCATATTTAAATAATTTGATCGATTGCTTAGTAATGTAGTTTAAGAAATGATTTTGTCTCTTTTCGGATTTTTCTCAAAATAAAAAGGGAAACAGAAGTTTCTTTTTTATTATGAGTCAATTGCTACTTAAACACGGAAATTAAGTTTCTATTCAATTAATTTTTTTCTTATAAAGTAATTATCAAGAGAGGATATGATGGATCAAGAGACACATAAGATTCAGAATTCGCAATCAACGTGTTAACATTAGAACTACCGAGCGTTTAATATGATTAATATGCAATCCTTATAAAATATGTTTCTCTAAAGAATTATTAAAGAAATTTAGCAATCCGAAAACTGAATAATAAATCAATTAAAGCCTCAATATAGAGTTTCTATAAAGGAATTTTAAAAAATCTAAAGCTAAAGTTTTAGCGCGAATAAAATATTTTGTCAAATGTTTATCCGAAGATTCAAAAGAATCCTAAAAGACAGAGTTACACCTGACCCTCGATTTACGCGAAATTACATTCCACGTGGATTTGTTTTACACGAATGAAAATCGTGTAAATAAAGTCAGCTGAATTCAAGAAACAAAGTATTGAAAAAAAGAGCTGGTATAAGTTTCAGGAATACATATTTATTTCACATAGATTAGGAAAGAAATAATAATAATAATGACACGTAAGAAAACAAAAGTACATTTTATTCGGTGTCACTGAATTCGGATCGCGTAAATTAAGATCACGCGTAAAAACTACCGCGTGAATAGTTCTAATTTACCGTGTAAAAAAAAGACTCGCTTACCAAAAGTACCGCGTAAATCGATTGTCGGGTGTACCTAACACTAAAACTACCGTACCAGTCAATATGACTAATTTCGGGTTTTTGTTTTGTAATTATTAATACCTCAACACTATCTCTGCAGATGTCAAAAGACACATTGTGAAATTTCAACTAAAAATTATTTTCCCAGTTCAATCATTTCTCCTCATTTGAATTTTGAACATATTTTTATAGTTAATATGATAATCGGTATTGAAAAGGTCTAAAAGTCAGTTCAGAATACGCGACTAAACTTGGAAAATAATTTTAAGTGAACATTTCAGAAAGTGCCTTTTGATACTTTCGGTAGAAATAGTGTTAGAAGTATTGAATATTCGAAATAATTTTAAAAATAAATAGTTTCACTTGAATATTATAACGAATATTCGAAGAAACTAAAGATAATCTGTTGTTATCAGCTTTCTTCCAACTAAACTCCATGAAGTAAGACCCAGTTTACAAGAAAGTCAAAATAAGCCAGTATTAACCAGGAAACATTACGCTGCAGTCACCCGCATCGGAACAGGTCATTCAAGATTAATACACGAATATTTACTAATAAAGCAACCTCCGCCTAAATGCATACTTTGCGAAATAACTCTAAGTATTAAACACATTCTAATAAATTGCCCTCGTTTCTCCTCTAAAAGAAACAACTGTACCATTAAATCTGATATGAAGACGAACCTGAGTGATGCCACCAGTATTCAGATTGTGCCTAAGTTTTTTAGACAAATTAACATCCTGAGTTCATTATAATTAAGTTATGTCTACTCCGAAAATATTGTATTATGTATTAAGTGCTATTAAGTAGTAAAGTAATATATCCAAATATAAAACAAAAACATTTTTTCTCAGGATTACATATGAATCATCGACGAACTTATGTCACCGGTCACATTGGTTCCACCGTGTAACCCTAAAAATGGTAACGAAACATTTCTCCTCAATTGAGTTTTGCATATGTCCTATAGTTAATTTTATAATCGTTATTGGAAAAGTCGGAAAGTAAATTCAGAATATGTAACCAAACTCTAAATAGTATTAAAAGCATTCAATATTCAAAAATAAATAGTTTCACTCAAATACTATAACGAATATCCGAAGAAACTGAACATAATTTATCGTTACAATTTTTATAAGGATTACATATGAATCCTATTGAAGCTTGGTAGTTCCAGCGCTAACAGTTGTGACGAGTTAAGCATAATTTCGTTGGCGAACTTATGTCATCGGTCACATCGGATCCACGGTGTAACCCTAAAAATGGTAACGGTACGATGAAAGCTAGAAAATTCGTTGTGTCCGTTCAGTTGAGCGTGCTACGGACACACGATCGAGACACACGGGAGATATCGTGAATAGAGATTAGTGGGCGGATTTCGTGGATCCTCGGGGAAGATAAATCCTTCTGGGCGCGATAAGCACGTGAACACGGGCGGAGGGGGGGAGGGGCAGTTCAGGAATGCAGAGTCGGCTGGCCGATTTGAATAAGAATTGCAAAACTAACCGGCAACGCACAATGCCCACCGTATCTTGAGCGGATACACTTTTACCTCGTGCATGAAAGAAAGTCCGTGATACACACGAAAGGAAGTGGAAGTATTCGGTGTCTGCACGTAACCCACATTCGATACGATTCGACAACTCGATGTTCGATCCAATTCCACTCATCCAGCCTGTCCCGTGGATCTATTTCAGACAGCGTGCACGCACGGCCCCGTATACGTTATAATATATAGTTACTGATGGCGACATTCTTGAATGTCGTAAGTGAATCGATTTTTCTTAACGCCGAGTATAATTTATACTCCGCTGGAAGCGATGGAATTGGGGCAACAAGAATGTAGATAGAATTACATTGTAACAATATATGTGTATACGTGTGCAGTAAATTGTCCGGAATTTCGCTGGATCTTCGTGTTACCATATTCGCGATGAAGATGAAGTTTTATGCGTACGTGTGTTTGTATAGATATTGTGTGTCACGTTTATAAGCTTGATTTCTTTGTTATCGTCGTGTGGTTTATTCAACCATCTATAGGCTGAATTTTTGTTCGTGACTATGAAAGATTGGATGTAGTATAGAATAAATAAATATCAACCTGTAAATACAAATTAATGATGTGTTCAATAGATTTAACCCTTTGCAGTCGTATGCCACTCTTTAAAAGACTATAAAAATTAAATCTTATTATAATAATAATAGATAGAATACACGTAAAACGTTGAATTCTACCACTGCAAATTACTTTAATTAATTTCCCTAAAAGTAAATGATTTACGCCCAATAACATTGAAAATAAATCGAGTACAAAGAGTTAGTAATTGTATTAAAACGAATATAATTTGTGATTTTAAAATTACGATGATGTTGAACTTTCACACCTGAGCGTATGAAAGTTTATGTTAATTAAGCACTTCATTTTATTCGCCACTTTGACATGTAAAATTAAATAAATCAATGAGATGAAAATATATTGGTGATAAATATACATGTGACTTCAAAGCATATAGGACCATACAGGATTAAGTATTCTTCTTTTTCTTGTTTTAAAGAGATAATGCATATTATGTAGTTTCTTTATCATTTTATAATTTACTATGTCTACCTTTTGTTAATTCGAATCGTTATATGGGGTACATTTCTCTGTTGTTACTTATTTCTTTGATTGACGTCTTATATCTTGTGTACTTATAGATGTTTATTTAACTTTCATAAGATCCATTAAATCGTTTCATGTAAAAGCAGTACGGACTAGTTGACGTTATTCAATATTCTATACTTGTAAGCCTTATTTTTTATTATTTATTTATTCATTCCACAAATAACGACACTTTGTTCTCTGCTAATTCTCGCAGAAAGTGTTCGATCAAACCCAAAAATGTGATCGTGGAAAGAGTAATTTAAAAATATTAAAAATGTATTTAACTAAAAGCTTCAACAAATGTTGAAACCATATAAAAAGTATTAAAAATGGAACATATATATAATGAAAGTTAAATAAACATCTATATACGTGATAAGACTAGCAAGTATTTAATACCGGACGGTATCAACTACTCCATATCGCTTTTACATTAAACAATTTAATGGATCTTAGGAAAGTTAAATAAACATCTGTATATAAGATGCAACTGTCATAAGTGATAGTTAATACCAAGCTTCGAGACAAATTTTATATGATGTGCCTGAATAAGTAAAACGTTCTGATAGATATGAAGCAATAGATATTTTCTTTCTTTTAGTGAAATCAAATGTAGATATGGTTCTTTCGTTCTTGTATTTGATGCGGAGATGTGTTTATTGGTGCATTACTAATATTCACTTTCAGTTTCTTACTTTCAAAGTAACGGAGCATCATTATTCATCACGAAAACAAGTTGCTGAGAGAAATTGCAGTTTTACCTCGAAATATGCAATGTATCCATAAACAGTGGAAACAGTAATATTCATCCACTTTACAACTTCATGTTTATGTTTGCGAGCTAATCAGATTGAAATTCAACAATCTTGCATTACCTTTCTTTTTTCTATCTTCATTCTTCTTTTGCAAGTTTCTTGGTTATAATGGAGAAGATAAATAATTCGATAGTAATATAGCTAATGAATATCAGAATATAAATTAGAATAAATAAAATAATATAAATTTAAAATGATTGAAATCCTATTTTGACAGAATTTTCCTACTCTTACATTAGGTTTATAATTTTATTCTATTTATTGAACAAATGGAAACAATTATGGCGAATTTCAATTATTAAATGTATAATTTTACTTGCTCGAATATTGTGTGAATAAAAAATAGAGATTACTATTGCTTTGTCACAGTACCGTACATTCTGCTTTAACAATTAAATAAATCTTCTTTTAACTCTTTTTAAATAGTAGCGATAATATTTCTGTAATAATTTTAATGAAGCAGTTATTAGTGCGCACTCAACTTTCATTTTATGTTTATAATTATAAAATTGCCTAATTTTGCCACACGAACACAACCATTGAAAAAATTTTATTCGTGGAGATTTCAACAAAAAAAAATTGATTTCAATCTGTTCACATAACAGTCCAATCAGTCGGACGTTTTATGTCGTTTTCATTATTATACGATATTACTTCAACTTTTTTATTTCGATTTCGTAACTACGTTTCGCCACTAGGTTTCATCATTTACAAAGTTATTTTATAACGATATTATGCTTGGTCTTATGTTCCAAATTATTTAACAAATTTTTAATTTTATTATCATTAATACGCACACATGAAATATATTATAGATTATTTTAAAAGATTACAAAATATCAACGAATTTTTAACATTTATTCGCTTTCATGCCATGTGTTTGCATTCAAAAAAGTAAATGTAGGTGAAACCTGTCGTTTCGTTCATAGGCTGCAGCTGCAACACACCTGCTGCCATCATTTCGCTGTAGGTATTGATGTACCCCTATCAAATAGAATGTTACAATATTTTTTTACAAAATTTCAATTTGAAAAGTCCATATAAGTAGTTTTGTTGTCTCAAAGAAGGTGACTTTCAAAAGAACTTGTTTTTCTCGTTGAACGTTTATAATTTTCATTCGTTATTTTCCGCACCATGCAATTTTTAACGTCAATACGTACTTTTCCATACGGTCAAAGTTATTACTATTGTAATTTGTAGGTTGCCATTAGTTGCGTTTTCATTAGGGAAATTAATCATTGGTTTTAACAAAAATTCGCCATCTGGTCGACACACTTCTGATCGCGGACCACCTACTTCTTCGAAAAATTCCGTTCCCAATTCCAAATACGGATCCACCTTCAATAAAATCCTTTTAGTGAAATCGGTCTACAATTTATATTGCATAAACGTATCTTGTGTGGGACACGTGCGTCACCTTTTCCTGTCGTATTTTGTAGTCTATGAGTAACACAATCGTGTTCTTCATTAATTTCGCGTGAAAAAGTGAATAAAATAAATAGACAAATGTATATGTGAATACATTAACACTAAAACCAGCGGATGAGTGAAATTGACTCACTTCAGAATTTTTATTTTGTGAATGTTTCAATTATGAAGGCGTTTTTGCGAAAGTTTTTTAATTCAATTTGTGTACTTGACTGTCCGAATCTCAGGAAACGTATTATTCTAATTTTTATAAAAAACTGGAAATAGGTAGTTCTAATTGCTCGGTAGTTTAAGTGTCAGTTGTCTTTATTATTCATGAAAAGACGGCTTATTTGAATCGATCTATTAATTTGAAATGTCTGCACAGTTAACGACGTTGTGTGCAACGTACACATTACGTATTTCTATTCATAGGCATTGTACTTATGTAATTCTTAAACAACTTAATTGACCGTATTTCGTGTCCACTTGAGAAATGCACTACATATTCTTAATAAACAATAAAGAAATTTTGAACAAATTTTCTGTGTGTTTATAATTGATTTTATTATCTCAAATACGAATTACTTCCAATGCTAATAATATTTCAATCAGTTATTACTGTATGGATTTGAAAATATACTAATTAATTAATACTATTAATTAACTAATTTATAAAAAATATTAATGGTGATGAAAATTGTCGATTAAAAATGAAAAGTCAACTGTTAACTAAATTAAAAATTCAAATTCAAATAAAAGACAAACATATAGGAAACATCACTGAAAAATTCAAATTCATTTATTTAAAACAACGACATTATATATCGAAGAACGAACATATTTTTTCTCCGGGTATTGAGGATTTTGCAGTAAAAAGTATGCAGTTACATTTTTAACGATTTTAAAGTCATGATATGTAATACGCGTAAAAAGAAATTTGTACATTGTTTGATGCTTTTCAGCATCAATGCCTTTTAAAATGCATATTACTGAATTAATCTGATTAAAAGTTTCTTCGAAAAATATGTGTATTGTTCTAGAAATTGTAAAAGAAGAAACTCAAAATGGGTGCTTTGATCCATCTGCTAAATGCACAGTAAGACGTCAGATTAAGTAAACTCAATAACCCGACTGCTTAAATTGTAATTTTTAAAATGTATCCCAAATTATAAACGATCGAATTTAGCAAATATATTCTAAAAAATTCCTTCTCGAGTCTCCATTAACCTGAAATGTTAGCCGCCCAATTAAGTCTCACAATCAAGATTCGGCTGCGACATTAACACATTCGCGACCGGTAACGTAGTCCTACGGCATTTTGAATTCTTCAGCATAATACCATTAACTTAGTCCTATATTATTTCAAATTTTATATGGAACATACAAATAACATAGTCCTATATAATTTTGAATTCTTTAGAAGAATACGATCAACGTAGTCCCACGTAATGTTAAATTTCTTTCTCAAAATGCCATTAGCACAATCTCATCTTATTTTCTATTATTCACAAAAATATCCAAAGTAACTCGAAATCTTACTAGCTTATTACATCTACCCTCACACCTACGATCCCATTCGAACACTAGACCCATTCACTTATAGACTCCTACCAATTATACACAGCCGGGATTGCGTTAACACTAAAACCACCGAGCGTTTCACACGATTGATGCGTAATCCCTCTAAAAATTGTAACAATAAATTATTCTCAATTTCTTCAGATACTCGTTATAATATTCAAGTGACAAGTACATACCATATATCTAAGAATATAATATAGAAATACAATTTAAAACATAATTAATTTGAGAAGCTTTTCAAGCTACTTATATTAAACTTTTTAAATGGTACGTTAAACAAATAAATAGTAACGTAACTTAAACGATTTAAACTAGTCATTTTGACGGATAAAGCAGTTCTACTATTAACTAAAACGTTCAGAAACCAATGCGGTTAAGTCGATTTTTCGATATTTCCTAATTTTCGTAAATTTTAATAGAATGAATAATATTCTTTTCAGTTTTTAAAGCATTCATTCGTTTCTTCGGTTCCTCTAGGTCAGAAAGTCCTTCTCTTTAAAACTTCCGAACATGTTGTACAATAACCTCAGAAGCCAAAACATTAATTTTCTCAATCCTTCTTTTACAAACTTAACCGCATTGGCTTCCGAGGAACTCAATTATTCCCCGCGCGAGGAACTTTCTCATCCGCAGGATCCGGCACCCGCGGCAGGCTACGTCACTGTGCCGGCTCACACCTGTTGCCCTGGATAAGAGCACACCGGTGATACGTCACTGGCTGTAAACTGTTGGCACGGCTCACCTGTTGGCCTCACCAGTGCTCGGCCAGGTTCTTAAGCGTGCGGTTCCTTTCGCTTGGCGCTGCGTCTCGCGCTCGGTCGGTTCCTTTATCGCGTTGCCCCCAGAACGAGAGAGAAAGAGAAAGAGACTGTGGCTCGCCGGGGACTTTTTCCGCGAGCGATTTTCCCGTGACCGGGCAACCCGTGCGCGCACACAAAATCGACGCCGGTGTCTCGGCTGGCCCGCGCGTCCGGCACCGGCGGAAGTGAACGAGAATCTCGAGGAACGCGAACGGACGAAAGAAAAATACAGGACAGTGACACAAAGGGAAGGAAAAAGAGAGGGAAAAGAAGGAACAGGAACTGTCTGAGGGTGAACGGGGCCCCGACGACGACGCCCACAAAACGGAAACCGCTTCGATTCACCGGCGCACGGAAGAGGGAGGAAAGGGGTAGGGTCGGCACATGACTTTCCACGGATTCCTGAACGTCGTGGAACCGCGTTGAGCCGGATTGTATGCAAATACTCGAGGAAATATCCGCGGGCAGCCTGTGTCTACTGCCTCTCTGTCCGACCCCGCCAGCCTCCGATCGGCTATCCTGTCGTTATTTACGCCGCTGACTAACGTTCCCGTGGAAGAGGTCCACTCGAGGCGATCGTGCATACCGCGCGATCATTTCGCACACCAGGTACTGACAAACGTGATTTCCAGTTGACTCGTTCATGGGTCGGTACGATTCACTCCGGTTTTTCGATGTTGGCTTTTAGTGGTGGAACGTTCGGTGGATTTTTGCGTGGTGAATTTGTTGAATTTTTGTACAGAGTTGGTTGCTTTGGCGAGTAAATGGCTCGCTTGTTGATATCTAGTAACGAAACTGGTAAACATCTTTTGTAGTTTAATAGAAGATAGAGGCACCGTGCAATCTATCGGAAAGATTGATTTTTGCTTTTGCAGCTTTATTTTGCACAGAAGGTTCTGACAAACGTGATGTCCAGGTAAATCTTTCATGGGTGGATACGACTGGTTCTGGTTTTTCGATGTTGAGTTTTACTGGAGGAATGGTCGGTGAATTTCTTTGAATGATGACTTTGTTGAGTTTTGATATTGTATGCAGTTGGTTATTTTGGCAAGTGAATGTTAATATTTAGTTAAAAAACTGATAAACATTTTTTCTAATTTAATAGAAGATAAAAGCATCATGGAATCTTTTGAAGAAATTGATTTCTCTTAGTTTCATTTTGCACACCAGGTACTCAAAAACATGTTTCCCAGTTAGATCTTTCATGGATCGATATGATTGATTCTAGAAGCACTCTACCATCTTTCAAAGCAACTGATTTTAGTTTCCTTAGTCTTATTTTGCACATTAAGTATCAACAAACATGATTTCCACCTGAACTGCTCACAAATTAATATATGTAACATCACTGTTTGTGTTTAATATTGTCAAACTTTAGTACCTAAACACTTCATGCATTCTTTACGCAACAGTTTCATCGAATTTTTCTATTTTCCATTCTATGAAATTATTCAGTGTAGTTGATCACATAAATTGCTCATATATCAAGCAATCGTATAGTATAAATCTGTTCTTTTTCCTTTTTTTTGTAATTTCATTGCGCGTCGCGTTTAAGCTGAAGCGCGAGGGTTTGTTCATTTATTTAATAATAAAACTACCAAGCAAGCAGAGTAACTTATTTCCAACTTTGTATAAAAATTCAAGCAACTTGTTTCTTGAGATTTGAAGGGTCCCTTAGTCCTGTATCTGTGTAAATACACGGAGGTAATTAAAAATCTTTCGCAAAAACACCTTCACAATTGAAATAATTGCAAAATAAATATTCTGAAATGTGACAATTCGACTCGTCAGGTACTTTTAGTGTTAATAGAAGCTAGAAATACGCTGCAACCTGTCGGAGCGGCTGATTTTAGCTTTCCTGCGTTTACAATTAGATACCGAAACCACGAGGTGTTCATGTTCGAAACTATTTTTAGAATTGGTAGGTTGTGATTTGAATGAGCCGAAGGTTGCGAGTATAAATATAGTGGTTCTAATTCTAAGAATTTTGTTGCGGTGCATAGCTAATGCGTGTGATAGTAACGAGTTGTAGATAGTTTAAACTTGGAATTTCTATTTTACTACTTTGCGAAGCCGATGATGCAAAGAAATATTTGATATAGTATTCAATTCTTCGAATGATGGAAACAAGATTTCCTTGTAGGAATTAACAGGAAAACAAAGTATTCGCCTAAAAGTTTCCTTTCAATAATAAGGTGATCAGCTTTTATGATAAATGTAAATTTATTTAAGTTTATTCAAGTGGTGTAATTTATTTAAGTGAATACCGTGAAGGCTATTTAAATGTTTATTTCTTTCATAACTTTTTGGTTGTTAACAATAGAATTACCGAATATTTATTAGGGTTGATATGTAATCCTTATATATATTGTAATTTTTCCAGATATTTGTTATAGTATTTAACACTCGATTTACGGAACAAGTCAATTTATTGAATATTGAACTTTATAAACATTATTTGGAAAATATTTGGGACACTTTTAATCGATACAGTTATGCAAATGTGTATGCTTATTGTCTACTTTTAAACCTCTAATCTGCAAAATCTAAGTGAACGAATATTAAATTTTCTAAGAACAGTAGAACAAACTGTACAATTGATGTCCGTTAACCTAGTGTTAGTAAATGAAACTATTTATTTTCAAAATCATTTTGGATATACAATGCTTTGAAAATATCAATAAATTAAAACCAGTCATTTTGTTGAATTACATGAATTTATTCTGATACACTTAGCAATATGGAGTGTCATACTAAATCATGGGTTCGTTTAGACGAATCATTTATTACTGAGATACATTCTGTTCGAATAATAAAACGTTTAGATATTAGAATAGTAGAATGATATTTACAATAGGTGCTTGAATATGAGGGTTTCTATTGTAGTTTCATGCTTACAATACCACAAAGGTCGTAAGAAATCTTTAAGAAATCATTTTTATGAGAAATCATGCATGAATCATTTGAAATTCCGTGTACAATAAATCCTTTAACTTTAATTACATTCTCATTGAACGCGCCAACCATTAGTCAGTCACAGGATAATAATTTCACTAGATTTAAAAATTAATTTTCATGATTTATTGAATAAGTAAAATCTTATTAAGATTTATAGAACACAGAATGTTAAAAGCTAATGGCTGTGGAGCATCGTAATGTTTGATATTCTATTTCGTCGAGTAAATTGCTTCGATTTTGAAAGATTTCTATAAGTTACGATCTAACAGTTGATGAATTGACGTGTCACACTATATTAGGGAGAAGGGAGTGTTATGATACAAATACCACAGGAATTAATGAGAGGAGAATATGAACGAAAATAAATTGAAACTAGAATTTAGAGTAGGATAATGTGAGACCTTGTGTGTGGAAGGTGATTCTAGGAATGTTTAGAAAATTATCCTAACAGAACTATGTGATATAAATATAGATTTTGTGTTGGGACATTATTTCGAAAATACATTAAAATACTAATAAAAGGTGGGAATTTAATAATATTCGATATATTATAATATTGTGTGATATATTATAATATTATTTATTGTGCTATATCTCATAAACAAAAGTTCTAATTAAGTACAATATAAGACACTGTATTAAATGACTTTTATAAACAAAGAAGTTAAGCAATTAAAGCTCTGTCACAAGTTTACAAAACCTGGTAGAAGAAACTTCTGACGAAAGAAATTTTGAGACGAATATTCGAACAAAGATTTTATTTCTGAAAACAATTTTATTTTGACCAGGAAATGGAGAACGTATTGTATTCACGTCTGGTGGTGAAGTTGCATATTCCAATAAGAGGTTAGCATTTATAAACGAGAAGATGAATGGATATTAAAAAGCAATGGAAAACAAAGTGCGAGGAAAATAAGATTTGCAACCATTTTGAAATATTACGCTCATAATACGTGCTTAAATAAAGTTTCGTAAGGATATTTAAATATTTATGAGTGTCACATTAATGAGTAGGTTACCATTAAATCAAATACGTCAATACCATGGACCAAGTTAGAATTTTTATATTCACGCATATATACTGAATGTAGGATCCTATTGAAAATATATATCAGTTGAAAGATACCGGAAGACGTCAAATGATAAGATATTATTATTGATTTACACGGAATGCTGTAAAATGATACTCACTCTTTAGGTACCGATGCACCATGTTTTATTGAACTGTTTTAAAATTATTTGGTTAACCCTTTGCGTATGATTTATTTCCTAACTAAAATCAATACAACTGCGTTTTGACGATAATTTATTAGGAAAAGAAAAAGTGCTGATGCTTGTCCTATGGCTACGTTTACTTCAAAGGTTAATTATTGATAATAGAAATCTAGTATTTAATTAATATTTTAAAAAATTAAATAACACTTACATTTGATAAATTCAGTTTAAAATTGTAGTCAAAATATTGTAGTCAAGGGGTTAACTTCGGTGACGTAAAATTAGTATTTGTACTTTAAGGCGCCTATGAAATTATTCTTATGAATTTTTTGTGACTTCTATAACCTATATTTAATAATTTCATTCTTCCAATACAAGTTCATATGCAGTACACAATATAAGATACGATTAAATTTATTAAATATATAATACTAAAATTATATTATTATAATATAAACAAAATAGATGTGTATTACAGAGAAAATCGTATCTTACAATTAGTCGGAGCAGTATGCACACATAATGAACTTTAAAATTAAATTATCTCGAAAATTGAATATTAGATAAACAAATTTTATTGCATATTTTGTTTCTTATATTTTCATAAGAGATCGCTTTTCCTTCGTATGCCATGTTATTCGAGTGTATTCTGTATAAATATTTCTCTATATTTATCTAAGATTTTTATTATGAAGTGCACACCTATATATTCTACGCAATGACGTTTATTAGTAATGAATAAACAGATTCATATTAATATTACATATGAAAAATATTTGATCATATAAACAGTTTAAAAATAAATTAATTATCATATATGTTCGTCGTGTTTATATATAAAATTATTTTTCAACCTTCAGTTTTTATAATTACATACATAAAATACGATAACTCGACATCGATATCTAAAAAAATATAAATAGCTACACTGATGTACGAAAGTTTTGTTTCTTTTTTCGTGTGCTCGTCGCAATGGGATACGGTTGACAAAAAGCATAACGTATTACGCGATTTTCTCGCCGCCCTGTGTATTTATCTGTGCAAAATTTACTTCGTTGGCGGCACCGGTGAAAGCAATTCCTACAACTTCGCAGCGATTACCATATACAACTGTTGTCCACGAGCCATTTTTCTCGTCTCTGAAAATAGATTCTTAATGAATTCCAAACGTATCGAGTTCTGCTTTGCATGAAACTTGTGCAACCGGCTGCACGTATATGTGCAAATAAACGTTAATTACTTTACCGCGTGGTTTGTGTGATTGCAGGAGAAGGTTTCTAAGTAATAAATTCAAAGTGTTTAATCGATAGGAACGAAATCAGTTTTCAGTTTTCAGTTTTCAATATCAGTTTTCTATATCGTGATGCCCATATATACGAAAAGAAATGTTTAAAATTATTTATATGAAAGTGTTGATGTAGTATCCAAATAAATGATTTAAGTCAATTTAGCAATTTGCAGGTATATAAGAATTATACTATGAATTAATAAATATATGTCGCAAAATGTGTATATTGTTAAAAATTGATACTAGTCGAGCCTTATTAGCAAATACAATAGTAATATGGCAATACAATAGTAAAACCTATTAACTTTTGTAATGATAGAAGAGATACTTGGAAGAAATTTTGTCCTTGTGCAATTATAATAAACTGTATGCAAGTTCGTTTCTATAACGTTTCTTAAAAATATATACAGTGGTATTTAATATTTAATAAGTACGCAATGAAAATACTTCCGCCACCAAGACGTATTACCAAAAATAATCGTTTTAAAATTTAATGCTACTTTTACCGAAGATGTCAGAAGCTATCTTTCAAAATTTCAGCTGAAAATTATTTTCTAAATTTAATCATTTCCCTCAATTGATTTCTCTATTTTTCCTACAATGTTCAGAAAATAGATGTTCATAAAAATGACTTTAAGTTAAAATTTGCGAAGGCGTCTTTTGATATCCTCGGTAAAAACAAGGTTAACCCATTGACCTTCAATATCGTGTCATACTCGTGACAAAAATTTTCAACTGAATTTGAAAAATCTAAGTGTTATTAAAAGTTGTTTCTTTTTCTACTAAATCGTTAACGACAAAGTAGTTGTATTGGCGATTGTTATGAAATAGATCATAGAGCAAGAGGTTAAATTATTATATTTCGTCTAGGTCCTGGAACATACGTTTCTGTAATTTCAGTATCACATATTTGATATTAGCCACGGTACATCGAGCAAGAACAATATAACCGGAAACGGACAAATTCGTCATGCGAAAAGAAATTGGAAAGTCTTGTACCATTTCGCAGTTCGAGGCTTCGGTTTCGAGACTTGAGCAATTAAAGTTTCGGTGCCTGACTTCCGGCGCGCATTGTTTGTATGGCAACCGGGGGAACGCGCGGCGACACATGCTCGTACCCAGACGTGAAAAGTCACCTAGATACATATTCACATATATGACACCAAGAACATCAAACGTTCTAATAGGGTAACGGCGCCTAATATGGAACAGCTCCTTGTATGAAACGCCACAATATTTCGGAAAATAAATAGCTTGATGCTTCAGTTACCATGGGAAAAAATAAAATTCATTAGTGATAGAAAACAATCATATGAACACTAAGTTTACGGAACTCGTTAATTTGACGAATACTGAATTTCATAAACGTTATTTAGCAAATGATTACACTTTGCATTTCATGTCACCTAGATTCGGGTGACATTATTTTTTGCACAAACTTAAAAATTAATTTTCTTGGTGACGTATCGCTCGAACTCAATTTTGATGAATGTGTATAACAACATAATTTAATTATTTTACTTTTCTTCGGTAAGTAGTTACATAATTTAGCGTTCATTTCAATAGTGAATGAGAAAGATTGTTTATAAAATGAACACAATCCTTTTGTCACTGAGAAACCTAAAATGTCAATAGAATAATTGTGTTCATAATATATAAATTATTTCCTAATTACATCCACATGTTAATTACTTGTATTTGAATGGAAGTACACTTACATGTACAAAAATGGTTATATACCAAGACAATGAATAACAGAATGTTCACGAATCGAATACAGCAATTTTATGTGCGTGGGAACGTATGGTCTCACATTACGTAATAAAGTTACGTGGTAATATTTAGCGAAAGATGGTGGTAACTAATTTTTAGAGTGAAAATAATCCCCTTTCTCTATTCTTAAAAGACGAAATACTGTGCTCTTATTTTAAACAATATTATATTTGTTGAAAATAATGTTTTCTCATATCTTGGAATACATTAAAATATTAGTTTAAAAAATAAGGATGAATTCATGTTTCTTCAACATGAACACTAAAACTAGCAGACGAATCAAAATGACCCATTTCTGATTTCTTCTTTTTGTGAATATCAAAAAAATAACAGATGTTTATTATTTCATTACATACATTCTTATAAAATTTATTACATATATTATTATAAAAAACTATACTTATGTTATATCACTATAAATATATAACACAATGTTGTTCTCCTGTTAATACTTTTCGATAGAAGTGCTTGCGAAAGTAGAAGTTATGGTTCCATATTTGTTAATTGTACGCAAATATTAGAGGATAGAACACGAATCCCAGAAGAAAGTTATTCCAAGAAAAACGCAGAAAATTCACCTGGTAGCACCGTACCGATCTGCTTCTTTTTTCGGTTCACCAACGCAGACGATGAGAGTCTCACTCTTTTCGTGTCGCGACTCCCACTAGTTAGACAATGGTGAAAGAAATTACGGTGCTGAATGTCATGAGAAACTCCGCACATTGTTGGCTCATTGTCAGAAGCCAGTCTCGTAATTGGCAAGCGAGTATGGTTGCAATCTTGGTCGCTTTATTTTACACTACCAGGACTTTAGTTTAACGGTTTAAGTGTGAAAGAAAACAGGAGAAACGTAAGATATTTCCTATACACCGTCTCCATAATCCCTATAAATCTGAAATATTTTTTAAAAGACATTTTTGGTAATTTTTTGAAAATAATAATTACATTCCGTAGGAGTTAGTTGTGTAATGGATATATTTATTGTCGTTGGCAGAATGGACGAGAAGGTCATAATTTTTTAGTAAAAATTACGTATCACGAAGCAAATAGAACATATTCTATTAATAATTGCACAAGACAAAAAGTAAATAAAAATCTGTTTTAATTATGAGAAATTTCTTAATTCTATGCAATAGTGAAGAATTTTTGAGTATGTACTACTCGCGTAAAATTCTGCAGTGTTTTGTATTATAATATTTTTTTAATGCAAAGAATATTCCTATAAGAATTTTTTTAGAGTGTCTAATTGTTTATACAGTAATGTTCGCTAATATATAACTTCAGATTTTTAACAACTTAAAGGGGCATGATTGTTTGAAGTCGTAAAAGTTAAAATCAATATGCAAAACAACTTCGGTGTCATCACTATAAATTACGCATAAACTACAAAGAAACAGTTAATCGTTCCAATATGAAACAGGAATGAATTGCAAATGACGCTGTTAACGACTTGCTACACAGGTTTCAGACTCAATGATGACACAAATGTAAATTTCCTGAGACGTGGCCGAATGGGTTTCGTTAACTCTTAATCGCATTAAAATATCTGTCTGTAATAAATATGAAACATAACATATGTAACAAATACAAAAATATCTGTCTAAATATCTAATACTTTGATTGATTATAAGTTGCAATTAAGAGGTAGGACTAATAAAACACAAGTGGGAAAAGAACAGAATATGTAAAACATAAGAAATATGAAAACAAGTTATAAATAACAATCATTGAGAACTATAAATTACAGTAATGAATAAAAAAACATAATTTACTGTACGTAAGGATATACGAAAGACTGCTACTGTGAATATGTAACCTTCAAAGTAAATGTTCACGTACACTGAACACAGAACTTCTTTGAAAAGGAGAAATAAATTTTCTTAAAGTTTCTTTTGTAACTATTTACGAGTTCCTGGTATAATGGGACACTTTGTATTGCAGTGTTCAATCACATTTAAAGAACACGATGGCTGCTGTGAAATTTCCCTTTGTCATACAAAATGGTTCACCTTTCATGGAGAATCCGATAGAACTGAATTCCATGCTTACAATTAGCTTAGAATAGAAACGGGACATGTTGGCCTTCGTACCTCGATGGAATCTCGTTAGCCGTTTGTTTCTGGAAGAAAGAAGACGCGTTTATGATCGAAAACGCAATTACTAGATTGTTGACTTTTACACATTTATGAGAAGCTTGAGAGTGTACAATTGTACAGGGTAGAGACAATACAAAAAATACTAGTTTAAATTATTTACTAACAATAATTCAAATTAACTAATTAATTACAGAACGTTAGAAACTGTTTTAAAAAATACCACACTTCAAGAAATTATAAAAATGAAATCTTATAATGATAATAATAAACAAAATGAATATAAAACGTTAAATTCTATCGCTGCAAATACTTTAATCTATTCCCCTAAAAATAAATACAAGTTTACGCTCAACAACATTGAAAATGAATCGCGTGCAAACGGTTCGGACAGAAATATAGGTTATTAATTTTTCTAGCTTCCCTTTGTCTCAATAGGATTTCTGCATCCCAGAAATTCCAAATTGGTTCTACGAAATCACAGATTACGTGTCTAGGAAGTGAATAACTTTCGACAGAGTACGTGCACGTGAATGCACGCGTTGCATAGCATTGCACTTTAGTGACCTTGGTGTGCAGTGGCGCATATTTCTCGACGAACGAATTGTTGAATTGATATATTTAAAGAGCGGCCGTGCATCACCGTTTAAAAACACGGAATAGAATGTGAACAGATAGCAGAGATCGTTGTAAATCGAAACGCGTAGAAAGGATTCACGCATTAAGTCCACGATGAACATGCAAATGCACAGATTGCATCGCGTTGCAGTTGACTGACCTCGAAGTCCAGTATGCACGTAACACTGGCGACAAGGCAGGTATCTCTTAACATTAAATTCACTCTACTGGAATTCCCTTTACTATCAGCACATTTTTTCATTCATTATTTGGAACAGTATCGATCGTTTGTGTGGATTATTATTAAGCGAGGATACCAGTTAGAGATGTCCTAAATATAGGTGAACTTTAGGAATTTCTTTGTCAATAACTATTAACTAAAAGCTTTCGATTTCTTCTGGGTGTGTAATTGTAACCTTTTAATTTATATTTATACTTTTTGTCAGCTAAAATGTTACAAAATGGCGAAGCTATTCGCTGGCTTCGGAACATCATTTCATAAAACATCCATTGTTAGTCGACTCGATTGCAAGCAACTGAAACATCCGAAGATAAAAATTTGTGTGGGTTTATGAACAGAAATATATTATTTAATATGTAGTGTAGGCACTTTTCGAAATTTTAATTATTGTGGAAATGGGAAGCATTGGAGGTGCAAAAACCTATTTTTACCCCAAAGAATTAGCTTCAAATGTTTATAAAAAATTATAATTGAGATGTTGATAAATCTGTAAGCTATATTTTAGATAATATATTTCTGTTCATAAATCTACAACAATTTTTGTAAATTTAATATAATTTTGGCTATTGGCTAGGATTTGGTTATCATATATTTTTTCAAATTTCTGTAAATGTATAAAACTCATGTTGTAGGTTCACTTTAATTGTTAATCAAGCATTTGATTCCAAAACGAATATTTTTCTGCATATTATGTCAATATTGTATAAATGTATAATACGATACATAAAATATTGTATACAATATTTTTGTATTTTCTAACTGAACTAGTATACTATTAGTATTTATTTGTATGCACCCAAGTATTAATACTAAAACTGTTGGATAAGTTAAAACGAAGTTTTCGATTAATTTATTGAAAAGATACAGATGATTTTTTGAGGAATTATTAAATGAATTAATTCAGAAACACGTAAACTAAAATATAAATCAACTGAGAATCAACAAATATGTTTCTACAGTTTATATAAGAATTTTACAAGCAGTCTGACTACTCGGTGGTTCTAGTGCTGATGCGCCTTTTTTTCAATGAAATTTTATGCAGTAGTGGGCAAAGTTAGCACTTATACGTATGAATATTAATACAGGTAACCCTGATGTAACGCAGTGGTTACGTTCTTCAAAGCTACTGTGTTATGTAAATATACATCTTACATGAACCTATGAACTAGTTTACAAAATGAAGGCGTCAAGATGTAACGAAACTTCACTATTTTGCTTTTATAAAAAGAATGTTTTTCCCGAAAGTATTAAAAATTATTCAAAACTGTCACTAATATATATCAAGTATACCTAAATTTTGTTTTTCATCAATGAAATTATTTTTTCCCGGGAAAACATCCACTTTAATCTGCTTTTTGGGACGTTTATATTCTTAAGCTCCATTTTTTCTCAGAAGTTCGTTATTTAACAATAGATGTACCACGCCTGATCAAATGAGTACTTCCAAATAAGAAAATACATCTATAGTTTTCCGTTTCCGTTAAAAACAAATAAAAGTATATAATTTCAAATATTATGTATTATAAATATTTTGTGCATTGGCTTTGTATTACTAAATCAGTAATCATCTGTATATCTTTTGCAAAAATATGATCAGCGGCAAAAGTGCTGGTACGTTTACTGTTAAATTTAGTAATTGGGATAGGCGCTTTTTGTAAATATTTCTCATATAGTTATGCTTCTTTCACTAAAAATATTACGCTATACTGGAATCGTACATAATAAATGACAATTGAAATAATTTTTCACAACGAATTTGCTAGTTTGTTCATTGACAGTTTCCAATATAACACAGTAACTTGTTTTAAATATTAACTTCAATGTTTGTACTTGATTTCTGTCTCTATATAATATTTGATACATTTTTTTGTAATTTTTTAACATATCCAGTGTTGTATTAAATTTATATAGTTTTTTATTTATCCTACATGAACTTGAATAGTGAATACTGAAATTAATATTCAGATCTGTATATGTTTATTGGCATTACCCAGAAAACTCTATTAACTTTCATACTTCGTGCGAATGACACAGTACTGAAGGTTACACTAACGACGGTGAATAAAATTTAGCAGAACGTATTCGCGTCACTGATTAGCATCGCCTAATCACGCGTTTCCTTCTATGCACGCTGAATGCTAAACATACTGATAACGGTCTACGAACATTCTAAGACTAGGCGTCAATATCAGTTCCATGTGCTTGATTTTCTAGTCGGACGTTCCTAGTGAATATAGCACAATTAAAAAAATAAAAAAAATATATATATATATTATAATAACATTAATCAATATATAAGCAATTAACTTATAGATATATAATATATAGATTTTTCAATATATTAAATATTTATAACAATAATACTATTCAATATATAAACCATTAATTTATAAATATATTTTATATAAATTTATTAATATATTTACTATATTATATTACACATAATTTGTGAATTCATGAAAAGAAATGAAACATTATTTAAATCAAGCATCCCTTCATTATTAATGTATTAGCTTTAAATCTGAAAAAAGGATATGTACGTATCATATATTTACATATGATTAACTTGATGCACGTGCAATAGTTTTAGTAAAAGAAATTGTAAAATATTGAGGAACATGACTTTAGTAGTTCATAAGAATAATTTTATTCCACGTTATATGAAAATAATGTAACCAACTTTAAATAGTAATAATTTTCTAATTTAAGTGAAAAATTTCAGTGTTCTTTTTATATAAGTAAAAATTTCTTTTTAATAATGGGAGTAAAGGTTTATATATACGTCTAACTTAAAATATATAAAGAAATCAATACAAGTAATTTTATCCTGAAATGAGAATATTAGAGTTAAATCTTGTTATAATAATATTCTTGCTCAGTATGAATTAAATTATATTTTAATAGCATCTAAGAAATAATAAATGGATTTTTGCATCATTAAAGAGAACACGAACGTTTCAGAATGCTTCTTTCAATCGAAAGAATATATTACTGTGTATTTAAACGCTCGACGTTCACAGTAGAGAATTCTTAAGAAAATGCATACAAAGTGCATGCCTGCAAACAGATAGAACAAGATTGCTTAAGAGATGAGGCACTAGGTGACACCAACAACGAGATTCCTAGTATCATGTTTTTTTATTCTTGCTTTACTCATGCAACTGATATCTAGCTGCTTTTTCATAATGAAGAAGATGCTTAAATTGTTTTCTTCAATGTTAGTATAAGTAAGAATATCTTGTTATTGATATTATTATACATTACAAGTTACAATTAAAAAGAATTTTCATTAATATTTTATTAATTTATATTATACAGACTTTATGTTAATTTAATTGAAAGTACTTCTGATTGACTTTGAGAACTACGTGGTATATTAGAAAGTATTCAATAGATATAATTTAACAGTAATATGAATGAATCTGATTTTCCTAATTTATTTATTGTTCATTACCTATATAATGAATACCTTTAGAAACTTTTATAATTTAATTATGAAGTGTTCTAACTGAAATTATTAAATCGTAATGGAAAAGCAACTAACATACAAACCAATTAAACGCAAACTATTTAACAGAATAAATAAAATGTGTTAATAAAGACTGTTACTTCTTTTAATTAATCATAATTCATTTTCTGGTGACACGAGGAATAAACTACTGTAGAAAATACGAAATAATTCAAATTAATGACAAATTTTCCTATAACTTCCATAAAAATATTTCATATAACCAATACAAATTATAAACTGTATAAATAAAAACAACACGTGAAAATGGCTAATATCATTATCGTTTGTTATAATGATAACAACAGAAAATACAGTGTTTATAAACGACACATGCAAAATAGTAGAAGTAATATACATGAAACATAAACGACCAAAACTACTTCGTCACAAACCTTGCGTCATGTGTGAAATATAAATAAATACACTTATTCAACAGAAGGAAATATGAACCACACCTATCTTTTATATTGCACGATACTCTTTAAATATAAACCATCGCGTATAAGTATCATATATTAACACGGCGTATACGGAAGGAATCAATTAAAACGCGGATTGCATTAAGTGATTTTTTTGTCGACGTAGTCACGAGGCAGAAGCCAAATGAATTGTGAACGATTGGTTCGATCCGCTCGGCAAGAAACGATGAAAAAACGTGCGAGTTACGCAAGAACAAGAATTTCGAAGTACGGACTTCGAATTCCGGACTCATTCCGGTGACCAGTAAAGGGGACGAAGAAATTTAGTGTCCATTCTGCATAATTAACTGACGTGCCAGAGTTAATGATTAGGGGTATTAAACGTTTTAATCAGTCAGCACTAAAACATACATTATACTTGGACTGTTCCGAGTACAAGGCGGGCGAGCAATAAGTTTTGTTATTCTTTAACACTAGGTTTATAGACATTTATTGTATAGTCTATTTCATTGTCTCTAAAAAAACTGACATTCGATTATTTATGTCTGGAAAATTTATCAATCAGAATAACGGTAACGGTAAAAAAAGAATGACTATTTTTTGGAATGTTTGTAAAATAGTATTGTTGAACACTTATATTCGAAGTTTTTGATAGATATTAACCCTTTACACTCGTATGTCATGCTGGAAATGGTAATACAAATTTGTTATACTTTATTTGTGGTACTTTAAAAAGTAGCACACTTTAAAAGATTATAAAAATTAAATCTTGTTATAATAATAACGAATAAAATAAATATAAAACGTTGAATTCTACCGCTGTAAATTATTTTAATTCATTTTCGCAAAAATATGTACAAGTTTACGCCCAATAACATTGAAAATAAATCGAGTGTAAAGGATTAATTTGTATATTAGGAACGTGTATATTCTACGTTTGTTTCATATTTCATTAATTAGGTATATACATAAGAATATAATGAATTGTGGAAGTGCATTAAAGTATAAGACGAAGTGGCTTAATTATAAATGGAAACTGTATTTTATAATGCTCCATTTGTGTATCTCAGTCATTCTATTATTCAATGCTCGGGTGCAAGAATTACCATACATGGTATTTTCACAAAGCACGTTGCACTGGCCTTGAATTTGCACGTGCCGTTCAGTTTTGTATTCAGGTACTGCCGAGGGCCAGCAGCTAATACGAAAACTAAAATCAGGGACGTTTGCGCAAACAGTGAATGAAATTTAATATTTTCTTAAAACTTTGCACAAATTTCATACAGTGACAGAGTTTTAATTAACATAAATAATTTTAATACGTTTTATATGGTTATAAAAGAACTTTGGTAGCTGATAGTAGATATATTGTTCGATTGCAAAAGATTAGTATCATTTAGATGGAATTGTGAGACAAGATAGTTACTAATATTGTTTAACCATAGGTTTAAAGAATCTGTCAATTTGACGCATATTAAATATTATAAACAATACTTGGTAAAATTTTATATCGGTTTTGATTGATGCAATTACAAGAATATGTATCCTAATAGTATATTTTTAAATCCGTAGTTCCCAAGATCTAAACAAACGAACATAAACTTTTCTAGGAACAATGAAATAAAGCAATAAATGTCTGTAAATCTAGTGTTAATCATTTTTACAAAAATCTTCGTTGCTCAATTGAAAATGGGCGAATAAAAATGTTAAAATCACCCACCTCTTTTAGACTTCAATGGTTTCCAATTCAAATTAGAACATGTGACGATACTACTATAAACATAATCTTTTATAAGCAATTACAACTATGGACAAATTAAAGGTTGGATTGGTCAAATTAAAACAATCCTTGCAAAGTATCTAGTAATACTTGAAAGATTGCGTATCAACAATTAATGCTAGATATCCTAAATATTTTAACGCCTTGCTCTATGATTCCTTTCACAACTGTGTTCGATGAAATTACTTTACCCTCAATAATTTATTAGAAAAAAATAATTTTATACTTATTCTGTGTCTATATTTACTCAAAAGATTACAAACTTTCATATAAATTTAATTAAAATTGATTTAAATAAAATTTAAATAAGACTGTATAGTATTTCAGAAAAAACTTTATATTTATGAGCCTACAATTACACAATTAGTTTAAAATAATGTTTGAAGAGCATATATAATGGTATTATGAACATCACTAATAAAACTGATAACAGATAAGTAATATTTAATTCATATTCCAAATAAACAAATGACATTTAAATTCGTCGAATTAGGTTGAAAATTTTCATCTCGAGTGTAACTCGACATTACGGGAAAAGGGGTTAAAAAAGAAGCGACAAGACTTTTCCGGTAACTCGATATATCTCGTCAATCAGCGGTCGCTGCAATGATCGCGTTCACTGTTCAGTCGCAAGTATAGCGAGACGGACTTAATCGGAGAATGAATATACTGAGCTCATGGTTTTCCCACTCTCATCAACGAAGGCGATCTATTTAATCGCGCGGCAGTCTGTCCGTTAACTAGAAATTACGTTAAGCGAGACTGCCGAGTTTCATTTAGTCGAATCAGACCCGTCAATGTGTCACAGCCACTGCTTACAGCGTCGCATCGCCGCATAGTGCGACTGTCTTTAAACAAAACCCAAAAATTCAACTATTCGCATAACGAAAATTGAAGGCTGCCAATCTATTCCTAAGTAGTTCCTGTTATACAAACTGATTCTTATCTAAAAAATTAATGAATAACAACCACTGTTTAGTACACTCAAATTGTATTTGTATTTTTACCTTATATTCACAGTTAAATATATTTACACAGATTTTTAGCAATGAAAAATATTCTCCGAAGCATGTAGATCCGATTTCACATAATTTTGTGCAAATGAACTCCGTTTCTCTATTTATATAACATGGGAAGCGTAACGCAAAATATCTATTGCCATTTAACACTGAAACTACCGGACGGGTCAAACTGACCCACTTTAGAGTTTTTATTTTGCAAGTATTCAAAGTATGAAGGCGATTGTGGGAAAGATTTTTAATTGAATCCGCGTGTTTACACAGACACAAGACTAGGAGACTCTTCGAATCTCAAGAAAAGTATCGTTCTAATTATTTCTAAAAAATTCAAGATTAGTCGATAGTTTTAGTATTAAAGAACTTTATAATATCCCTATAATATAAACAAAATATAAGTTACATATGTTTGGCTTTATACCTTACAAGTTTTGTCTGAAGCACTTTTCTGCATCACTCATACTTTTCAAGTTATTGAGGTTTCTCCAGAAAACGGCCGTTTGGTCGCACTGTGCGCCGCGGTGACATCAATTCGCGCGCATGCAAATCGCGTTTACCATTAACATAATCCAACCGTCCGCGGATAGAGACGGTTGTCTTTCTATATTGTTACGTAAGAAAGAAAGTATGCGAAGTGTGTACTGTACCATCGTTAAGAAATGCAAAATGAATGACAAATGAAACGAACGACTTGAGCGCGAGATGCACCCGATCCGTCAAACGCAAACGAACGTTGAGTCGCCAACAGAAAGCAATGACAGATCTGCGTAAACGCGTTATGTAATTCTAAACGTTTGGACTTTTCACGGGTGAAGTAACGTTTGCTATTTTCTAACTTCCTGTAACAGAAGTTTTAATCCTTTGCACTTTACAGACGTCTATCAGTCGCCAATTGATTTGATACAGGAAAATGGTAAAGTTTGATATTTACTGTTAAACTTTGTATAATGTACGTACATGTGAAATATTGAAATAAAATAGTTTTGTTCCTCAGTTTATATGTGATTTCTCGTTAAGCCAGAAAATTTCGTCTGCATTTCATTAGAAAATGTTGAATATTTCCAGTGAAAAACTTCTGGAGTGCAAAGGGTTAACAGTTACTTCTGTGAGAGGATGAATAGGTGATTGTTGATTTAATACAGACATAATGTATGAAACATCTTTCGGATAAACAGAAAGAATTATATATTTTCATTTATTTTTAATACTAAAATAACTGAGCATTTAACATGATTAATATGTAATCCTTAAAAAAATGGTAACGACAGACTTCTTTTGGTTCTTCGTGTATTGATTACGGTATTCAAGTATGGCACCAATGTTTCATCAGTAAATAAATATTTATAGTGGTAAATATAGTCGAATGCGAAAGGTTAAATTTTTATGTTACTAATTGCAAGATCTGAGATGTTTGATGAAGAATGAGAATGGTTAACAGCGCAAGTAAATAGATAATAACGTAAGGATTGTGATATGAAATAATTAATAATGGTTTTTATTTATCTGTGTTGCGAAAGAACAAGTGATATATAAAATACTCAAGATTCTCGTGGTAGCCAACGTGTTTACTATCTTCGAGAAACAGGAAGATATTCTGTTCATTATAAGTATACATTTTCATTGAAGATTGAATACTGATAAATAGCTAAACAGTTTTTTTTTATTTTTAGTTAAGCGCACCGAACGATAGTGAAGTTTATTAAATTCTTTTGGAGATCTTTAGCGCGAGAATAATTTGATATTATAATATAGAGATATTTCTTGGAGAATCGCTTTTAATGACTTTTAATTTTTACTTACCTATTTTTCTGTGTATTTGTACGTTTAAACAACCTTCTACGTAATGCGCTGTTTAAACTAAAACATTACAATATTTTTGCATATGTAAATTTATTACTTTCAAAGCATAAGCTCACGTAAAAGTGTTAAAAAATAGAGTTTCAATGCGATTTTCTGAAGTTTCGACGAGAACAAATTGCGCGAAAGATAATATAGAATTGAGTACATGAGTTAAATATAATATAATTAACTATAATAAATTATATTGTTTAGATTAATTGATACCTTGAATTAGCTACGAATGGCTGAGAAGATAAATAAGATTTGGAAATCTGGATCAAATAAAATGGATAATTGAAACTCACGTCCAAACATTTAATTCAAACGTCGACTAATTCATCTAACATCAACTAGTTGACTAAAGTAAAATGTTGGTAAACTGTATGTTATCTAGAATAAAATTTGTCAAGGAAACAAGATTGACAAAGAATAGAACTCTTAGTATGACCTAATAATAAATACTATACGCATGTTGCGTCTTTATCTACTGAGTTCAATTACGAAGAACAAAGAAAATTCATTTTACGTAACATATCAACGATAAGCTCAGAAGTAAATTTAATAATAAAAGTTCTTATCAATCGATCTCCAGCGATCGATTGACACGTTATTGTCGATTATTCGAAATTCGATTATCGGATATAATAGCTTAAATCTGGATTATCTTCGAATAAGGGGCATAAATGGACGATTCTTGGAAAATGTATAACGAGTGAGTCACCCGAGTGACTCATACAGTTTCCAAGATAAAAAATATTTGACAAAAAAGTTGTTTGATTTTTGAACGATCATCATGTGGTGGACAAAATATTAATTAGGCAAAATTGATTAAGGTATTCAAAGGTTCGTTCTTTTTTATTATAGATCTTCACTTGGTGATTTCAATTGTCGTAAGCATTCAAGGTCACTTCAGATTGTGGATATTAAAAAGGGTAAAATCTAAAAACTCATTGTGACATTTGTCCTTTTTATAAATACGTAAAACAATAGTATATTGGTGTCTACAATATCGCATTACACTAGTGCTGAAGATTTTAAAGAAAATTTAACAAATATAAATATCACTTCATTCATCCAAGTCCGAATGGAATATTATTTATCTATTATTAATTCTAATGCTTCTGAACAAACGTAGACATAGAATAAGTGTAGAATTTTCCTCTTTTTCCAATGAATTATGAGGAATAAAATATCTCTGTTGAGCGCAACTGGGAAAGAAATCATAGAGCAAGAGGTTAACACTTTCGCTGCCACAGTGGTCCATGGGACCGGAGCTTCGAAATAATCCAAAAACAATTATAGTTCATAAGACAACCTATGTCAAATAAAAAGTTCAATAACCTAAATAACTAGATAACAGTGTAATATATACGTGTAATATGATACGTAAAACACTTGTTTTTCGTGGCAGTCAACGTGATAGTCGTGTTATTGGGGGTTCCACAGAACACCATACGACCAATTGCGCCGATTGCGATTTTAGGGACACTCTCCATATGAACGATGAGTCAATTATTCTCGTCGCAATAAACACGTATAAGGAACGAATACAAAAGGCATAGAGGCACGTGTATCGGCTCGCAAGCAATATCATAAAATAAGCTTCGCGGGGTCCAGCCTTATGCACCAATAAGGCAGGCTTCTGGCCAGGTCAATGCTTACTGGTTTTGTGTTTCACCTCGTTCCCGCGCCTGTCGTACTTCCAGCGACATCCGCTTCGAGCGAAATACTTGAACATTAACCCTCGCCGTACCACATCTGATTGTGAGTCCATTCGGACCCTACACTGATGACTATTATTGTAAAAAAATAATAGATTTGTGAAAAAGAATAACAGATTTCCATTATCTGTATATGTTTCTATTATTAACTGTTATGCTTTCACCCTTAGGAGCACTGAATTTTAAAGAAACAGGAGTTTACTATAAGAGTATAAGTAATTTCAATTAAGTTTTGTCGGTTAAAAAATATCCCAACATGTATTAACTGTAAAAAAAATGTAAGACAATTTTAAATCCAGCTAAACCCAAAGGGTTAAAGAAAACGTGGATATAAATCAACGTGAAATTCTTTGTTCCTAGTAAACGATTAATGACGATGCAATTATAGCGAGCTCAGTGATAAAAGAAATCATATGACAAGAATTTAATTACATTTTTGAACAGTATAAACTATTTCATTTTATTTATACAATAATAGTATAAATTATTTTATTTTTCAATCGCCTATCCTAATATTCTTTTTTACACAAGGTAATAGAAGATTTGATTTGCACAAACGAAATATAATCGTCCATTCGAAAGAAATGTTACGGTCGAACGCACACACCTAGTTGCAATTGCGAAAAACGTATAAACCTGAAAACATACCTAATCCTTTTCCTTAATTACAATTGAGAAGGAAATGCGATTTCTTTCAGTTACGTGAATCATCCTGTATTATGACATTAACCTTTAACTGTCTGACGCAGTTGATTTTGAAAAATGTTCGGATTAACATTCATTGATTGCTCAATAAAACCTGTAAGGCGGAGGACTTAATAGATAAAAAAAAATATCAGTTCATTCTGAGTCGACGCCGCGGCAAAATGCACTTTCTTCTTACACCGAGAGGAACGTAAACGCGAAAGGTGCAACGCGTCCTAGTTTCTTAAGTAACTTTGCTCATATATATATATATATACACACAGTAACGCCATTCGTTTTCATCGATCAAGGTCATTGCGCGTTTATTTTCCTTCTGTCGATGGATCTCTAATTATCAATGACTAATCTAAAAATTCCGCCAGCCAACCAAGAATTTTAAAACAAACATAGGTTCCACGTTACATTAATGTAACATTTACGGAACCTGACAGTTTGACGGATATTAATTTTTGTAAACGTTATTTGGTAAAAGTTTATGTTTATTTTAATTGATGAAATTATTGTATAAACGTTCGTAAATCTAGTGTTAATGCATTCACTACTTGTAGTCTTATATATTTGTGTACATTTTATATTTCAAGTATTGAAAAATAAATTATATCGCAAACGTGAATATATTATTAAATAATGTTATATTATTATGTTAAGCAATGTATATACTGTAATATAATGGCATATCAGGTGTAACTACAAAATACTATTGTAAAAGTAGGAGCATTTATTCAAATAGAACGTATAAATACTACAAATAATTTTATTATACTATTGTCAACTTGGAAAGTATCTTTGACAAAATGAGAACGCCAGAAAATAAACAAAATAAACAAAATAATGCTAAACAAAACATTACTGGGCCAAGAAGGTTTTATTTATTACTCAAAATTCAACAACGATAGAATGATTTCATATTAAAATTCTATGTAGTGTTGAAATAATTAGTTGACTTTCATCGCATATTTGTTGAGGAATAAATAAAACAGTACATTTAATACACGAACCATGTAAAATAAGTTATAACTGTCGTTCGAGCTGTTTGAACTGTCGAAACTAGAAAAACTTGGCCAATATTAATTTTTACCTTTTTTTCTTCAGGGGAAGAGTCTTCACCGCAGGAGCAACATCAGTATGAAAAGAAAAATTCGAGCTTTACGATGCACGTAAACGGGCATTCAACACACAGCACGAGGCAAAAAATGGGTGAGTTTCAACTGCGCAAATATTCTTTTAAAACATTATAACAAGCACTAGTGTTCATTATATTTTTAATTACGAGACACTGTATGTCCACCGTCAAGGTTTTCTCCTTATTTCCTCTCCTTCCTCGTAAAAATGTCATTTTTAAAAATTAGTTTTATACTGACACTAAAAAAGCAATACATTTGTTCATGACTCGTGTGCCCGTATTTTTCATATTTTCTTGGTAAGTATGCTATAAAATACGTATTTTCGTAAACATAAATTCTTGGAAAATATTTTAATTATTGAACAGTTTTTGTACCTAATATAAATTCTAAGGAAGCGATTATGTTTTCCTTTTGTAAGTGTGTGTATGTTTCCAAGAAAATATAAATAAATAAATCGAAAACATTGGATAGATTAAATAATTTATATATTTAATAATTTAATTAGTTGTTTAGAAAAGCATTGGAATAATTGGAATAACTGTAATAACAAATTTTGCGTACTTGTGAATATATAACATTTTAAATGGTTTATTTATTCTTTAAATATTTCAAAATTTTGCGATGTACATTGACTTTCTTAAATGTCCGAAGAGAATGAATTAGTTTTGCAAACGATTGACTTGAGTTTGCAACGGGTAAATTTGATTTGTAAAAGATTGAATTTGGAGTGCCATATCAGTAGTCCATTTAACCACTTGGCTTATGATAACATGTCAAGCTCGCCGTAAAAATTTTAAACAAAATTTAATAAGTATAAATATTATTCTTCTATTATTAATTATTACACGTTAGAGCAAATATGGATATAGACTAGAATTTTTGTCTTTTATTTAATAAATCATTAATTTCAAAGTAATTGTATCGATCATAGTTGAGAAATAAATCGTAGAGCAAGTGGTTAAAGATACTGACAAAAACGATTGCTCCAATCCTCTCGAGAGTATACGCACCTCAAACAACACAATCATCATGCGGAAATATTAAAAACTAAAAATAATAGTGTAACAAAGGAATCGTGTGTCTCTGGTCCTCAGTCGGAACATTAAAAGTCATAGCTTCGGGAACTACAGGTAGTAAACCTCGATTGATATTTGCTGATCCCAGCGGCGCCACACGAGCGCTTCGCGACGTAGAATCGAATGTGCGTCGTAAATGCAGAGAATAGATATTGTATGGTTCGTTCCTTTTGTTTATCTTATTTCCTGCAGTACCTGTTGGCTTGAGCGTATCATGACTCATAGGTAACCGTTCTTTCCTGCAATCCACCCTTTGCTAGGGCGGCTGCATCTAGGTACATATATAACTGATATTTTTTGGGTAAGTTGAAGAAAAATGGCCCACTTTTCTCGAAAGGCCTATTACATCATAAATATCGTTAATACCTACAAAATATATTTATAAAAATAATTACATATACGAGAAATAGTTAAGTAGGCATCTATGTAAGATTCAGTATACCATTAAAAATAATTGAAAATATAGATATTTTTTGCCCGGAAATACCTTAAATCTCGTAGTGTAAGTGTTAGTAGAAAATTATCATAGATTCTTATGTATCAACACCTTGAGATTTCAACAACTTTTGCTTTTAACCCTTTACACTCGTATGTCATGCTGGAGACGACAATGTAACTTTGTTATACTTTATTTGTGGTACTTTAAATAGTACCGCACTTTAAAAGATTATAAACATTCAATCTTATAATAATAAATAAAATAAATATGAAATGTATAATTCTACCACTGTAAATTACTTTAAATCATTTCCCTAAAACATAAATACAAGGTTACATCCAACAATATTGAAAATAAATCGAGTGCAAAGGGTTAAATCTACGACTGTGGTGGCAGGTGATGTGTACACAAGAGTTTTCAGTAAATTCCAGACATTTCCAATGGGGTTCATGTCTGGAGAATATAAAAAACAATTTACTGCTTGAACAATAAACTCTCAATAATAGAACGTTATATATAATAGTATGCATATTGTTACTATGAAAATATTTCATATATATATGTATATCTTTAAGACGTTAATCAAAATTAATAGTAATTACATTTTGGACTTCTACTTGCACTGGTGGCCCTAACTTTTTGACCAGGGACTGTACATTGATTGAAAGGCAGAAAATAGATATTGTATGGTTGCTGCTGGCGCATGTTATATAAGTCATTCAAGGTGTCGCGATGACGCTACGGAAAGGTGTGCGCTGTGTTCATCCTGTTTTTTCCTCGTCAATGTCGACCCTTCATTTAGCTCTGCCGAGCCAAGCGGTTAACGGTCTTCGTTGGAATTTCGCGAATTCCAACGTTCACCGGGCATCTGAATCCGGTTGGGGTTATCTGTGACATTCTGGCATTCCATAGACTTCATATGATTATTTTTAATAGTATATTATGTATCAAAAATGTTGTAAATTTTACACCATTAAAATGGTAATATTTGTAGTTATTATTCTAGAAAATTGTAAATATATCGTGACTATTCCTGATTGTATTATGTAATTGGTAATAATGACCAAAAGACAAAATGTCTTGAGTGTAACGTACGTTGATTTGCAACAATAATATCATGTCTTTATTTCTTTGGTGAGCATTATGTTTATATATTATATTATGTGATTAGAAAACTTAAAATTGAATCGTAGTGGAAATCAATTATACAAATTATCGAATTTACTCTATTTCTTCTAATACTTACTTTTTTATTCATAAATGGTCTGAACCATTAGAACCAGAAAGAACCGCTATGTCCTCATTGTAGAAACAATTAATTAAAATTATTCACATATTTTTATTTAATTTCTAATAACATAGTACGCACTATAAAAAAATATTCACGGAATTCCACTTATGTGCGAACGAAGGAAACTATTCCCCTACTCACTGTCACACGATTAATTTAAGACTGACATAGTTTCTATAATTAAAGAACCCAAAATATTACTAAATATTAAATCAAAACTGAAGTTGGAAACTGTTCTATTCAATTCTCTATCAAATATTTTAAACTAATTTAATTAGTTGCAACAATGTTTCAATAAAATTGAAAACTAAAGAAAAAATGAAAGCTATAATAAGTGCTAATGGTAATATTGACAATAAAACATTAACAATTGTATTTCTTCCTTGCAAGTGCGTATTAATATTTCACAATACGAAATGCACTAGTTTAAAAACAAGATTTTCAAAACCGGACATTGATAAACCACGTATCTGCCGTTACAGAACAAAAGAGAAGAATGTCGTAATATTGCGTAATCTTTTGCAAGCTATTAATAACATCATGTGTGTACACAATTAAGCAGCACCCACATTGATACTCTAGACGTTTATGTATCGAAAACTTTAGCCTTTCTAAAAATATTATCGCTGGTCATCTTGGGTTGTACTTCATCCTGTTACATCATTGTGCTAACAACGTATTGAATATTAATTCGCCTACACAAAAAACAACAAATGAAACTATTGATTTTACATTTTAATTTAGATTAAGTAAGTTGGGATTTTTATTGGCTACGTAACCTCATGTACTAAAGCATCAGATGATATAACGAAATCAGTAATTAACATTAATGTGAGAACACGATTGTCATGTTTATGTTCTTATAAATAAATAAAAGAGAAAACTATTGCGAGATGAAATTCATTCCTCTTTAACACCAAATGCTTGTACTATATAATTAAGTAAAACATTTTACAGCATAAAATGAATAAAAGTTATTTTTTATTTATAAAAATGAATTTCTCCTATTTAAATTCAGCTACTACAAGAAAAAACAATTTTATTGTTTTAAATGAAAATATCTAATCGTTTTTGTTACTTACACAGGTTTCCTACTTACATGCATAAAATAGGTATTTAGAAGTATAAATTATAAATTACTAGGAATATCAATAAACAATGAAAATCTTCAAGATTTTGAAATAACTAACAAGTTTAACGAACTTCCGATCTGTTGAACATCTTTGCAATAATTTATTAAAGAAAATCGAAGTCAAATTAATGAACCAATAGTTATAGAATTGATTAAAAAAAATAGTATTTAAGAAGGATTTATATTATTAAACAATGAATTTTGTTTAGCGAAAGACCAAATTTATTAATTATACGTTAATATCCACAGATCTGCCAATAAAATATTTCCAAAGATATAGAGATCAAAAGTTGTAATAAAATCGAATTAGATATTACTTTATTTGCACTTTGATGAGATCATTAACCAATAAAATGTAAATTTCCTTAATTCCAGTTTCTACCCGTAAAAACATAAATTTCCGTGATCATTCGTAGTTTTCGACTAATCCGAATGAATATTAATGGAACTCTGGTTTTCACGGTTTGTTTTCATTGATCACCGTAACATATTTCTCTAAGAAAGTGTTGCAGCGTTAGAATTCCCAGGGGTTACGGTTAATAGAAAATTCTTGCCAATAAAGTATGAAATTTAATATCATTCCTGGTAGTTTAATTAAGTATACGCCAATGTAATTAATATCTTGAATATTATTAAATACCATAGGAGTTGAGTAAACCTCATTAAAATCTATGATTTAGTTCATTTATTGAATATTTCCCGCGGAAGTGCGATTCTGTTCAGCTTGGCCTTACATTGATGACCGTTCATCCGTTAGAATCGTCCCGGAGAATGACATAACAGACGTAATTTTAATGGAACACCTTCTTCGATATAGGACAAGCTGATTTCAAGAAATTACCTGGGTGTGCCGGTATCCAGGAAGCGATACGTTTCATTAAGGGAGAACCTAAATGGTAAATCAATTGACTCTAACCTTATCTCCGGAAATTGCTACGGTCGCTCAGGCTGCATTTGCGCGATGGGAATTCCGAGTTGAAAATGAATGAAACGGGAAATATCAAGGTTGCAATGATGATCTTTGGAAAACTTTTTTAAGCGAAGCATCATCGAAGAAATTAGAACATTATAAAACATACGTTGCTCTATTGTTCATGTTATTATTGAGTTATTAATTGAAATTTGTTGTATTTCTTTTTGTCCTCGATTGGAAATTACTTAGAGTTTGCATCAACAAAATCCAGGCAAAATCAGATCACCTATCTGTCAATGTCACCTACTTTATTTTTATAAACTAATTTTTTTTCTCAAAAAGTGGAAATAAATGGTTAGTCTAAGCAAATATCTGGTAAATATACAAAGAATCGCAACTGTCGCAAGTAATTCATTTGCGTATCTATCGTTATCAACGTCTTTATTGTCAGAAACCTATATCAATTTTTATACCATAAAAATAAATAATCACATTAAGTAAAATTCAGACAGATTTATCAAATATCTCCTATCTATTACTTTCAAAAAACTATGGTTTAACAAACTCTATTTTTTAAAAAATAAAAATATACCATTCTCCTGCACAAACTTCAGGTGGCTATATCAAGCATTGCACGTAATTAATTTGCTTATTTATCGCTGAGAATATCTTTGTTTTTAAAAACCAGTATCAATTTCTAAGCTAAATCCACCATGAAAATAAAAAATCAAATTAAATATAACATTCAAGGAAATTCATCAAATATCTGCTATCTGCCGCTACCAATTACTTTATTTTCACAAACCAATTTGAAGTTTTCAAAAACTGATAATGAACGGTGATCCTGCGCAAACTTCAGGTGGTTGTATCAAGCATTGCACGTAATTCGTTCGCGTATCTGTCGCTGTGAATGGCTCGCGTAACGTAGCCCGGTCATCTGGATCATCTGGAGTATCTAGAACGTATTGATCGCGGCTAAGTAGTTGTACCGTGAGCTGACAGTAACGTTGGGGCGGCCGCACGGAAAACACACGTGTTACGTGCTCTCGCGACTGAAACATCGGCTGCCTGGTGCTGGCGGTGCCCTTCCATCGGCCACGGGAAAACTCGAGGGAAAGTGCAAAGCCCTTACATAAACCGATCGAAACCGTCCCCCGGGTTCAAAGTGATCAACGTGTGACACGGGGTCGTTGAAATTTTTATTTTTATCCCGCGCCGTTAATGCGGAGGAAATCCGTCAGTCGCGAAAAACTCGCTCCTCTATTCAGGCAACGTGTTTTGTGTCCTATGGCTGGTAGCTGTGTGATAAGCGGCTTGCGAAATCGTGTGAACGTTCCGTCTCTTATCTCAGTGTGATACGGAGCTGCTCGTCACGACGATTTGACGGGAGATCAGTGAAATTCATTTTGGAAGTTTCGTTCAATGTAAATTTGCCGAAGACTTATTGGGATCTTTTTAATCGGCTCAAATGGAGCTCGGATACTAACACCATGAGAGATACTACACAGATCACTAGTGACAAGAATATATTTTTAATAAGGCTTCATGGTAATATTCTCATTTCATTTGTTCCGTTTCGGTGCTTGTAGGAATTTTGGAAGATGTATGTTTTTGGCGGAGTGGAAAGTTTTTTTGAGATTGTTCTTGGAGTTTTGATTGGCGGAAATGTTTGTTACAATTTTAAGAGTAGATTAATAAATCTTAATAGTGTGAGACGTATTTTTTATGAGTAATAAACGTTATTTATTTACATGAAATTTTTGATTATACGAAATTATGTTTCTATTCATTTGTAAACAAATTTTATCGTCAGTGATGAAAGTTATAAATGAGTAAAGGTCTTTAAATAATTATAAAAATATCCGTTGATTAAATGTTGCTCTTATATATAGATTTTTGAAGCAGCAGTGAATAATTACTGAAAAGAAAGTATATAAATAAATCTTAATTATAAAGTGGGAGATATTCGGTGTAATCATGGTACGTTTTATTTCTTTTAATTGTTCGATCGTTCTACTGAGTGTAGAAAAAAAATGTTTATTTTTTTAAACGTGTTAATTTTTTTCAAGATTCGTCCATTTTTGCGCTCGTTTCGAATATAAAATACACACTGTAACATAAGAATCCTAATGTATTAATCTTCTCTGTCTATAACTACAGCAATTTCATTACATGATTTTCGAAGAGCGTACAATGATTAGATAAATTTCTTAATCCTATATTTATTTACTTCTTTAGATTTGTATATTTATAAACTATGTACCGAAGAAAGATTTTATACATACAACATCTACTAATATGATTTTCCTTATAAAAATTGAACAAGCTTATAAGATTAGATTTTTAAATTATTATTAATATTGAAACCATGTAAATAGAAATAGTAAAGTTACATATAAAAATTTCAGGTATCGAGACAGTCAAAATTTATCTTCCACTGTTATCTTCTCACCGTTCGATAAAAAGAAGGGTATTGAACACAGAATGCTCATCCACAACGTTGAAAGAAACTATCTTATATAATACGTACTGATACTTCACTAACAAGTCTGGTGGCAACGTGTAGTTCGAATTACTCTGCTTACTTAGAAATACTAATGTCATGTGTCTACAGTAATTTGTTATGTACTCCGTTTGATGAACGTTTATTACATTTACTTCAATGAAAAGAAGTACCAAGATCAATGAAAAACATGATTAGTAAGCATTCTTCCTTTCTAGGACGTGCCGTTAATTTCTGTCAAGATTTTTTTATACACAAGAATAGTAACATAGTTGCAATGTTCTTATCTCATCAGATATACATTATAGAGCTCATTTATGCCAAGCAATAAAAGAACATGACATGTGAAAGAGCAAACTGTAATTTATTCGAAAGCAATGAAACTTTGAGAAAGTTTATAGTACTTTAACTCGATTATGAAATTAATTACGATTTTAATAAACAATACGATAACCCAATTTTTTAACACAGAAAATTTAACACAGAATATTAGTTTCTTCGGAAATATTTATAGGGAATATATGTAAATGAAAATTATATTAGAGAACGATCTCTGAATTTTTTATTCTGTTCTCTCTTTAATTAGTCATATTAATCTTATTTATATAATATTGTTCATACAGTGTGTCGGTATTTTTTAAATAACATTTAAATAACATTAAGTTGCGCTGTACGGTAGAGTTTCTTGTAACCGAACATTCGAATAACCCAAACGTTTCACTATCCGAAAATGCCCTCTAGCAACAGATGTCCATTTCCTGTGCAAATAGTAGTATATAACGCCGTAGTGTTTACGTTTAACGTATAGAACGTCCCAGTTGAAGAAAAACGCGAAAATGTTTCCTATGATTTGAATGATACGAAAAATGTTTAAACGACAATTTTACACTCTTTCTATCAGGGGTGTTTAAAGGGAAAATTTGTAATTTTAACTTAAAATTATTTTCTAAGTTTAAATATGTTTTTTTAATTGACTCCCTTACTTAAGTATAAAGTTAATTTATCGATATGTGTTTTTATTAGATTATATTACATAATTTAATAGATTTTAATAAATTACCTCTTGGTAAAAATAGGTATAGGTATATAAAAGAGCGGTAAAAATAATGTTAAACAGTTTCAAAGAAAAAACAACGTCGCATACTGTGTTGAATTTTTTTCGGACTGTTTTTTTTTGCAAGAAAATATATATTGAAAACAGAAAATTTGTTACATATTTATATGGAAACTGAGAAATATAAAAATTGTTCACTGTCTCTTTAAAATGAGTTCAAAGATTAAATGGGTGATTCATGTAAAAAAGTCATGATTGCATATATTTGTATGTTGATAAATGTAATTAACCCCTTGGATTCGGAGTATTTTTCAATACAATCAACTAGCAACTCGAATCAATTTTTATAGTAATAATTTTATTTTGAAAAAAGTAATAAGTATTCACGTATTTAACAACACAAGTATTTAACAAATTAGTTAAATGCATTAAAAAAAGACACTGTAAGTGTTAAAATTAAAAATCATTTATTCTTTTATTAAAAAAATATTCTGCATGTTAATAGTAATACATTATTATTTTCCTTCCATTTTCCTTCTGTATGCAATCATCAATAGTGCTAAAAAATGACATCATTGACACGTCCAACGCAATGTTAGGTAACTTTTTTCTCCCTCCTGAATCATTTGACGCGTATTGCACATACTTTGTTTTGTACAATAACTTTTCCATTGTGTTTGACCGCAAAAATTTGATATTGCACATCATTGCTAACACAAATGATTTGTTGTTAAGATAATAAACCTATTCCTTTTGATTTGTCGTAAATTCTATGATATTTAAATCGTCTAACAATTTTCTTTACTTTTATTAGAGTAAATATAATGCAAAAATAAAGAATTAAATAATTCTTTTAATATCCGAAATTTCACATTTTATATTATTACTGGCAAAAATGCCTTTTCCTAAGAATAATTGATATTGGATTGTATACACAAAAAACAGTTAATGGTTATTACAAGTACAACGAAGTAAGAGCAAGTGCTAGATTTCTTATCTACAATATTTACCAGTACTAAACAATAAATACTATCAAATTTGAAGTAAACACCACAAAAAATAAACTGAAATTAAAATAAACGACTGGCATACTTGAATTTACAATAGTATTTATTCGATGTCTTTTGTAAATACTAAGTGTTATGCATAGGAATTTTACGTATTTCTCGGAAAATTCAGTAAATACCGTTTCCAATAAATATTTCATTCTTCATGCATATAGAACCGTAAATAAATGAAATATTTACTTTCAAAATTTCTAGTAAAAGCCATTATTATTATTGCGTGATGGTAGTATTTTAATCCCCAGGTGCCGGATCCTATACCTATTAATTATTTTGTGGGACGAGTTAGATAGTATAGTACACGTACAGCAGAAACTAGAAATAGTAAAACGGTAGACCCTTTATTGTAGGGTGGAGAGTTGGGTTCATACAGACAGGGGAGAGAACAGTTTCCCCGTCAGCTGGAAGAATTCTGCGTATACATAGAGGTTCTCATTTAGTGCAAACTGTATATTATATTTATATCTAACTTAAATATTCTGACTGATAGAATACTATTGATAAAATAATTGTGTACTGTTTCTAAAACAATGTTCTCGAGTTTCAGCACATTTCAAGTCAAGGTTTTATTATAACTTGATTGTTAAAATTATTAAAAATTTTAATGTTTTAATCTTTTAATAAAAGTTTCACTATGTACATACTATTTGTACGTAGTTTTACCTTAAATTTTGTATTTATTTGAAACAAATTGTTTGATATTAATAATGAGTTTAGTTAAAAGCTTTTATTCAGAAATGAATTTAAAATCAAACTACATTTTAGCGAACAAACAATATCAGTGGTGTGAACAATCGGTTTGTAAATATTTACTAAGAGAGGTGATGTAGAAATAAGAATAAATAATTTTTTTAAGTAGAATATTCTGTAGAATAATGCGAGCAATTTAAAAACGATATTTTAAGTTGTAAAATAGTACAAGGCTAGTTTATGAATTCTAGTTGCTATATCTTCGTAGATGCCTTTGAAATGTCATGTTGAAAATGAAAGGAATGCAACCTTGATACCGAACAATGATTATAAAGCAAAAACGACCATAATGTTAGATAGAACTATTTATTACAAACTCAAATATAGAGTAAAAAATATTAATATGTTTACTATTAGTTGACAAAATGATTAGAAATATTCTGTCGTTATAAGAAAATTAGTTGTAGCGCCTATTGAGGCTAATATATTTGGCATTCAAACACAAATGAGATTATAAATAGGTGATTTGCCAATTGAATACTTTTTAAAGTACATTTTGCCCATCCCTGATTGCAAGGCAGTTTACCGCAATGCATGAATGAAGATCTATGAGTTATTTCAGTTAAGAATCTTAAGTAATATTAAATTCTCAGTAGTAAAATATATTACAATTGTTAGACTCGAAACTATTTCAAAATTGTTTTCGAGGAAAAGAATATTGTGTCCTATAAATAATAGATATCGAAACATACGAAAGTACATAAAATTTTAATATTGTAATTCTACAGAAAATAAACAGTCATTCACAAAGACATCGCAACTGAAATTGTTCCTTAACTTTTGTTTTTTTGTTTTTATTTTAACTGTAATCATTATTTTAATATTAGAATTGAACTTTATGCATTATTATCTATACATCTCATATATTTATTATTTATATATATCTCAGGAGATATCCTTGTCTATATCTATATATTTCAGGATAGCACCCTTGCCTTTCAAATATTATAAGATAATAAATCTAAAATGGATTATTTTGATTTGCCAAGTAATTCTAGCGCTAAACGGTCGATCGTTAGTACGTGCTTCTATTTTCGCCAGTAACCGGCCACGGTTTACAATTACACCGTTGTTTTACCTGTACACTCAAACACTAGGTTGGAGAGTAATAAGCAGTTACAAACTGCAAAATTTACTAGCATGCTTCAAAGTTGAAGTCTGAATTGCCTATGAAAGCATTAGGCTTCATCATTTCATTTTACACAATTTTCTGGATCGTGAAATAAAGTGACAATTAACTTTCACTGAGTGATTCCATAAATCCTGTTAACTTACAAATAGAAATTAATAACATATAAAGGTAATGAAAATATTCTTTCTAATTTTTCACTTACACTTCTATAATAGTAACAATCAAAAATAAGAACAAATAAACCTCACATGTTCATTAGTTAATTATATAGTTAATTATCTTTATGTTACTTTTTATTTATATCAACAATTTTAAATCATTTATATCTCATTTATAGCTAACAATCATTATTATTTTGAACACTTCATTTCAAGGTGTATTTGAAAATTATATTCGTTATGTATAATTAAAAATCTTTATATATTAAAACTAAACACGAAATATGTGAAATTTTGTCATTCGTCTATAGCGTTTTAACGCTCTCACATTTGTTTGTAATATTCAAAGACCATACCAGGAGGCGTGTAGTTTTTATTCAGACCAGACGACCGACAAAAAATAAAAAAATACGTTTAAAACGCTAATTAGCTTAATGGTGATCGTGTTAGTAGCACTTACGTGCGTGTATGCAGCGTTTCGTAGTATTTGTTTATCACCTTCAGCAATGGCGACGTACACGTTTCACTTTCAATGAATTCGCCTTTCGTTCGTTGCTTCGCGTTCGTTTCCAGAAACAATGTCAACCACTATTCCCCGCTGTGTCGTGTTTGTCAAGGAAGTTCTCCTCGCGCAATGAACAGCGAACTTTCCCCGCATTAATGGCACTCTGTTAATTGACTAGAATTGATCGACGTTGCTTACGATTTTTAACACACGATACTACCAATTGACCTGCCAGATAGAAAATCTCACGACTACGTTTCACAGATGTAATTATGCGTGTTTGTTCATTGAATAAATGGTAAACTTGAAATTTGTGCAAATGGTTAAATAATTAGTTCCCTGGCGTGTGAGCTTAAATATCAACATTTTAGTGAACCGTTTGATTCTAGTTTCTTAGTATTTTATTTTATTTTGTAAGTAGATCATTTCTTATTCTCTGGGAAAAATGAATTTAATTGTTGAAAAATGTTCAATTTGTATGTAAACAAAATATCAGTTGGTACCTATATAATATATATATATCTGTAAGGAGATCAAGCTTGTATTATCAAGTGATGAGTTATTTGAAGATATTTTAGTTTGTCTATTGGCATTGTTTTCTCCTTCTGTCATTTTTAAGTTATGTGTTTTTCATGTTATACTTTTTTTATATTTATCGAGATACGAACGAAGATCTGCAATTCATTTTTAATTACTATTTTATTTATCTTTTTATTTAACTTCAATTAGTAGTTATTATTTTATTTAATTTTCATTTAACATTCATTGACATAAATTGACTATCATATAAAAGAATGTTGCATATATAAATTCGGTGATATAAAGAGAGACACGTAAGACAATTATTCATTTCTTGTTATCTGTTATTTTTATTGAGATAAGAAGCTTATTTTTGGTTTCTTAAATGGAATGACTGATATCTTATTTCCGAGTTACGATAACATAACAAACGCTGCCTATGAAGTATTACCTATAGTATAATAAACACAGTATAAACTTATCAGTTATTGAGATATTTACGAATAATTGATTTTAGATTTGGAATAAAACTCGATTATAGTGAGTATTAACATGATATGCAGAGAAACTATGACTCCTAAAGATAAATCGTATTTGTAAATGTACTTTTTGTTAGGCCTTTGACATTATCAACATGAAATAAACATTAGTGTCAGTAAAAACCGCACACGCGAAAAGTGCTAATTTCATACGATGTTCAGTAAGATTGGAAAGTACGAAATGATATTAATTTACGGCACGTGGAATAAAAATGCTGTGAGAGGTAAAGGATTAGCTTTCAATGAATCGCATTGACTGTAACGGAATGCAGTTCGTACACCCCTCTAAATTTGATATTCTTTTATTTAACCTTTCTCTATTCATTATGTATACAAAATTACATTTTCTTAAGAGTATCGTTATCGTTATTAGAAATTTTACAAGAAAGTGATTCAACGCCAAAAAAGAATTTTTTATAAACAGATTTGACATATACAAAAACACGTTTACTTAAAATGTGTTAACTATCAGTAAAACAATTTCTTAATGGCGTATGTTGACACAAAGTGGCATGATGAACTTTGCATTGCTCCTAATTAAAGTTTTATCATATCTACAAATTTTCGTATTTTCTAGATCACATCAATCTTCCACTATTATTGCAAAAAAGATCCTTAATTATTTTCCTTTCATTACGATTCAAAACCGTAATATTTTCAAACAAAGACACACACCTTTATTTCTATACGCACCGAAAACGAACAAATTAATGATTTAATTAATGAAAATTACATGATTAAAATTAAAACTCTCTCCAAAATAAAAAAGTGTTTCGTTTTTCCACATAGAAAATGCATGATGGGTCGAGTAGAGTTTAAGAAGTTCCGGAATCAGCGAGAAACTTCGTAAGAAATAGACAGTTTAATTAAAGGACGAAGCAAATGCATTGCGAAACATACGGCTCGATGCCAAGAAGCATCGGTCAAGTAAAGGGATCAACAGTGTTCTAAATTTACATGAAGAAGGAAGAATTAAGTGTTTTAATTAGTTATCCAGTTTATCGGGAACGCACGTGTTCTCGTCGTGTTTCGAAAGGAGTCACTCGGTCGAGGAAACATGGTGCGAGACAGTACGTTGGCTCTATTTGCGCTTGTTAATCAGTTCAATTGAATAACGTATTAATACGTTGGGGTCATCGCGAAGGGTTTATCGCAATGTCCACGCCGGACACGATGGATACCATCGATGAAGCGGAGCAGGCGTGGCGTGAGTATTTTTATAACTCTCTCGGCTTTCTCTTTTTTCTCGTAATTATCTTTATCGTATCGTGTGCAATGTTAACACGTTGACTGCCATGGTGGTCACCGATGATCAGTACTTGCAAATTGCTATGAAACCATTGAGCCACTTATTCGACAAATTGATTAACACGTTAAGTGCGGAATTTAGTTTGAAGAATCCCTTATTGTGCGCACAATGTAATCAAATAATGAATTGTACACTCGTAAAATTTTAGGTCAAATGCACTTATAATATATTCTAACGGAAAACTAAAGAGAGACGAAAAAAAATTACATGTTGGTTCAAAAAAATAAAATGGTCCATCGTTGAAAAGATTAGTATTATTTAGAATTTTAAGATGACGTGTATACTCGTCAAACGCAACTAATTGCTTAACTCCGCAAAACAAAAAGCGGAGAAAAGTGATGCAATAATTATATATGGATATCTAAAATTTCTCTGTAAACAGAAAATTGAATAATTATTATAGAATGTATTTTACCTGATTATTACAGGTACAGCTTCAGTCTAAGGAATATGTAAAATGTACAAGATAATATATTCTTGAAGTAATTTTTATTATTACTGCAATTTTTAAATGGCCAAAAAACTTTTTATTTTTTCGTCGAACGAAAATATATAATTCTTCTCTGTTTCGCTGTAGTTTTTCGTTAGAACATTTAACAGGTGCATTTTTCCTACGTTTAATTGGTATACACTTTATTATTCGATTTTATTGCGCGTATAATAAGAAATATTCCAAACGAAATTCTACAGTTAACTGGTTAATGTTAAAATGTGAAAAAATTCTAAGTGGAATTAATCGATTTGGCCAATGAGCGGGTCAGTTGCTTTATATGCAATGATTTATGTCAAATAAAAATGTTTGATAGTATATATTATTAAATAATAATGCAACGTAAGAATTATATCAAATAATTGATGATTGTTTGTATTGATCTTTGCTGCGAAGAAATAAATAATACGTAAAAGGCTCGAGATTCTTATGGCGATCAATGTGTTAATGTCGAATGTCGATGAAAAAGCGACAAGAACAAATATTAAGAAGATACATAGCAATATTTGTTCATATCGTTTATATTAGAGTTTTTAATAAATTTGACAGTTTCAGAGAATATTTCTTAGTAATATTGAATGTCTTGTTCGAAATAAATTTGAAGTATTAGCATGACAATTAGCTGATTGCAAAGGCAACTAATTAGTGCTGTTTCAAATTATTATGTTATTCATTGTATTTTAATCGATTCAAAAAGCATATAATTTCGATAAAACGCTGTGTGAAATATCTATGGTTCAGTGCGTAATTGTGCAAAGGATGCAGGATTTCTCTCTCTTAGCAACTTATTAATAACAAAATAGCTCTCGTGAGCGCAGTCACAGCAGGAATCGCAAGATGAGATATTAAGGATGTGAAAATTTTAATCGCTACATAGCCACAGCGCAGGAAATAGAGTGTTCGCCTGCGAAATTTCACTTTTGTTTCCGGTCGCATTTAAATTGTCGGCCTACTATTTTACTTTTTCGTTCGGTTTACTTATTCTCTTATGTTTGTCCTACTTTTTATTATAATTGTATAAATCTATGTACAATGTACCCATACTTAAAGATGATGGTCGAATATTTCTTAAGTTATTAACCGGTGTTTATGTGTCAAAAGACACCTTTTGATATTTCAATCAAAAATTATTTTCTCAGATTAATTATTCTTCCTCAATTGAATCTTCGACATTTCCTATAGTTAATTTTATAATTGTTATAAACCTGGAAAATAATTTTAAATTCAAAGTTCAGAAGGTGTTTTCTGACACCTTCGGAATAGTGTTAAAAGTATCTACGAGAAAAATGCTTAATGAACATTATATGGGGACAGAATTTTTGGTACAGACGAATTTATTTCTATTTATTTAAGAGTTAATTTTTTTCTTTATTTATTTATGTATATATTTGTAATAATTATATATAGTTTTTGAGATAATAAATGTGCAAAGTTGCGATTAAAACGGAACAGGAAGTATCTACACGAGTAGAAAGTATCGATCACTGTGCGTTTTTCTGATGATTATAGGAAACGCAGGAATTAAGACAAAAAAGACTGTTACCGTTAACAATGTTCAAATCTGTTAAATTGCTTAAGTACGATATATATCATTAATTAATCCATTGTTGATGTTCATACATTTCTATAATTGTCAAGAGTAATTTATGAAAACGAAAGTTAGGTAAAACCTTATTTACAGCACTAGATGTTTTACCATGATTACTGTACGATTTATACAACACTAAAATTAATACAAATTTTTTACTACAATGATATGGAACTCTTATGTTCTTATGTAGCGTTTCATTATTTTGTATCAATTAATTCAAAATACATAAAATTTAGATTAAAAAAAATTGTCATTCTATTATATTTGTCACTCAATTTGCATCTGACAATATTTTTTATTACAAGTATTCATTGTTTTCCGACGAAATATTGATAACACCGTTTGCAACTAACATGAAGAATAATCTTGCATAAATTAAAGATCAGAATTATTTCATGTTTACGTTTTATATGTCGATAGCTTATGCAAAATTTAATATTAACTTTTGACGTTCATAATTTTGCTGTGTTGAATCAAATAACGCCATTCGAGGTTAATAATCAAATGTATTATCTTTACGAAATATTGTAGAACAAACTTATATTGCCGACTATTTACAAATTTCTCTATATCAGAGTACATAAGCAACACTGTACTTTCATTGCATTCCCAAGATAATACAATTTATTGTTTCTTTTGCTATTCATTCCTCTCTTTCGCCCTGCCTTAGGTACAAATTACGGTAGTATTAGATCATCCTATAAGTTCGTGCCATTTATTTCTCTACCATATATATGGCTCAAAGCTTTCAATAATCATGAATTTAATATGTACATAGGAATCTTAACAAATAAAGTATTAAATTAAATATAAAATTCTTTATTTAATTAAATTGTATAGAAATTTAATTTAATTTAAATTGGAAATTAAGTTTAATAATTTTAACACGTTGAATGCCGCACGATTTCATGGTACAGAATACTTGAAATGGAAAAAATATAATATTAAATCATTTGATTGAATTGTATTGTTATTCTTGCAGGTTCATCTAGCTGAATGTCACCACATTAGTCAGCATTATTTATAATATAGAAATGTTTTCAAATAATCATGGTTTCATTGAGTGAACTATAGTAATTCGATTTGGTTGGGGGTCACCGGTGACCCCCATGGCTTTCAACGTGTTAATAAAAATTAAATTAGAAATTTTATATCTAATTTAATGCAAAATATAATATAATATAGAATAATATAATGTAATATAAAATGATATAATATAATTTAAAATCATATAATATAATATAAAATATTTGATTAAATATATAAAATTCTTATAATTTCACGGCCTATTGCAATCGAATATCTTCCGCTGACTAAACTGAAGTACAAAAGTTTAGCCACCCAAGTTCTCGTATCGTTCAGTGATTACAAAAAGTATAAACACACCGCGGCACGAACTTACGGGAAAGTTGCGGAATAAGACGAAAGTATCCACAATACACATCACTTCCGTATACGACATTGTCATACAATCATTCACCACGAATTGTCTGCGTCATTCATAAGTACATACATTCCGCACTAGAACCTCCCTCCCTACTCCGTGTTCACAAGAAGAGCGCACAAGAAGGGTGTCTCGCTAGGAATTTTTTTACGGTTTTGATTGGTTATTTGTAACCAGTATTGACGAATATTAAATTAGTGTCAAAAATGAAATGAAAAAAGATGAAAGCTGACTAATGCGGCCCACATTCCTTTCAGAGCTCTTCTCGTGAACAACGCGAAGTAAATATCATCGAAAGCACTGCACACAAAGAATTTAACCCTTCGCACTCAATTTATTTTCAATGTTGTTGGGTGTACACTTGTATTTATTTTTAGGGAATTGTATTAAAGCAATTTGCATCGGTAGAATTTAACGTTTTATATTTATTTTCTTTAGTACTATTACAATAAGATTTAATTTTTATAATCTTTTAAAGTGCCACAAATAAAGTATAATAAATTTGTATTGTCATCTCCAGCATGACATACGAACGCAAAGGGTTAATTTATTTAAAAGGACTTGTTAACAGGATCTAATGAATTCTATTAATTTAAATAAGGTTGTCTAGTATTTTACCAAAAGCTTAATATTTATGAACAAATGGTTACGGAATTTGCTTAAAGAATAATATTTAAGGAGTGTATTTTCCTATCCACATGGTTTTTGACTGTAGTCAGAACAGCTTTTCATTTAATTTTATCAGTCCTATCAAGCGAGCTTATGCTCACGTGTCTAAAATATTCAATGTGAAAGAGATAACGATCGTCTTTCGCCTATCGCTAGTTAGGGATCGCGGTATGTGGAAACATTGCAACCGGGCAAAAGCGTCGCGCCGCGGTGCGTGGCGTGGCGTGGCGTGGCGTGAATTTACGGAACATCCTTCGAATGTTTCGCGCGCGAAAGAATTCCATAAAGTCCGCCGAGTTATGGGATGTCCAGCCGTGTTTCACACGATGAACGTGAATTCCCTTTTACAGACGAGATGCTAGAGTGCGAGACCGGATCCCTGTTGGGCCGTGTCGCGGACCTCGAGAGGCAATCCTTGGCGCAGAGAGACGAGATAGTTTGTCTTCGCGCTACTCTCGCGGACGCGCTCAGGCGAATTGCCCAATTGGAAGGACGCGACAAGAGGGAGGACGAGAGGAATGAAAGGAGGAACGAGAGGATGATGCCCTCGCCTTTGCGAAATGGACACGTTCCGCTTAGAAGTAAGTACGCACGGTTTGTTGTCTTCAGTAGATCATTGTCTGTCTATGATTAGGTAGCTAACGGGATAGCAGAGGGACAAAAGTGGTCGTGACATGTTTTGTTCGTAGTTTTGATTAGTTACGTGTATCGCCCCAATCTCTATAAATGTACCCTAAGAGGGTTGATTGTATTGCCCTTCTATCGCTTGATGGCTAGACCAACGAGTCTAACTGGTCATTCATCCTTCTTTATCTCGTTTTCGTTGCTAACTCGATGTTCATCCGTACAGTTATACGCAGCCAAGCAAAACTACAAACAAAATACGCCACGAGAGACCTGTTTTACCTCTATGTCTTCCTGGGAATCATCTCCTGCAAAAAGTACCTTATGTATTTCTAAACTTCGTTCTCGTATCGTTTTCGAAATTATCTTGCTATTCATCAATACAGTAGAACCACCCATAACGTGATCTTAATAATCGTCGAGATAAAATCTGATACAAGCAGAAGCACAACTTAACCCTTAACAGATCAATGCTACCATATAAGTGGCGTGATACTTTTACTTATTGGGTTGAATGCCGTGTATGTGGCGGCAAAAATCATTTTATGATTTTTATCATTGTTATTGTTGTAATATTTACAATTAACAGGTTAAGTATTGTGTTAGGTGACGTCTGTGAATTCGTTTCCGCTGTGTTATCTCTGTTACGATATTTTTTGGTTCGAATTTCACGTGAACTCCTGTAACACGAAATATTTTAATGGCGTACAGCTACTGTACAGTAATGAAAGACAGAAAAATATTTTATAGCTGCTCTGATTGACACCGCTGTTTTCTTTCAGAAGTAAATTAGAAATGTCTTACTTAGGAACTTTGGTTTAATTAGTTTCAATATACTAAATGATAAATAATCATCTTTATGTTGAATAATGATCTCTATAGTTTTCGTATCTAAATATTTTCGTGTTCTATATTTGACCGTATGAGTTTCCACGAATCCCTTATTACCAAACTGATTCGTACTAATACTACGCGTCGACCTTGATCTCCTTTGATCTACGGAAATTAGTTCGTTGAAATAAACCATGAAACTGAAAGCACCGATATAAATTGTAGACACGAATGATAGCGTTATGCCACGAAATTCCGAAGTTTCGGGGAGATCATCGTGATAGCTGCCAAGAGGAGTTCTGAGTCACTGATCTAATAGGTTATATAAAGATTCTTATTAGTCTCTGTAAGGAAGATAACATATAAATTATCATCGTAAATAAAATAAAAGTAAGCACAAAATATGTATTTCTTTGAAATAAATTCATTAAAATAAGTCCACAATATGTATTTCTTTTATATTAGTTTCTTATTTAGTTTATTTTACTAGTTTTATATTGCTTTTATTTGATGTAAGTATTTAATTAATTACTTAAAAAGTAATTAAAAGTAATTAATTAAGCTAAAAACAAAATACTTAATGAGGATTTTATTCCGTCCAAAATACTAAACAATTAGTACGTTTGTTTCATTTGTTTAAAACAAAATAAACTCAATATATCACTGTCGTTTTCGAAGAAAACTCGTAACAAGTTATTTGGACTTCCTTGTTTATTAGATGATTAACTTCGATTATAAAAATAAAAGAATTATTTTTATGTGATAACTATTATCACATTTCTACGATTTCGCGAACGCGTAATATGTTTTGTGCATTGCTAGTTTGCATAGCAAGCATTTGAATGCTTTCGTGACCCGTTGTACCTTCGCACGAAACCTTACGAGGTTGAACCGATTTCAAGGAACGTTCATCGGGCGTACCTGTTAGCACGCAACTGTTTAGGGTCATGTTCCATTTCCATTCTCTTTCACTACGCAATCCGTGCACTTGAAACTGATTTTCGAACTATGCGCTCGCGTGATCAATCAACAGACAATGTTTCGTGATAGCTGAATATTAACACATGGCTGATCGTGCATTTTTCGCAGCGTGTAGTAACCTTTTCAAATTCACACTTCCATAAGGCACGAAAATGTTTTGAACAATAAATAATGATGTAATAGCAATGATTCTTTAGTTTCTATAATTTAATTAAAAATAAAAAACAAAATAAAGAAGGCGAAAAACAACCATTTACGATATACATATGATAGTATATAAAGAGAGATTTAATTTTAATAATCACCAATTAATAATTACAAACTAAAAATGTAAGAAACAAATGTAAACGTTTATTTGTTACGAGAGTAAAAATATTCTTATTCTTTTTGTTGGTTAGTACTATGATAATAAATTCTTTCGTTCTATTATCATTTTTAAATGAAATATTCATTTACAATGATGTAATCAATTGAAAAATTCGAATTATTTAAGTACTTTTTAAGTATTTCAGAGTCTCTGTAATGAATGTTGTAATAATTTATTTTAAGCCCTCAGAAACAGTGTTTTATAATTAATGTTTATATGTTTCTAGGTAATCAAAATTCAGTTCCCCAAAAAGATATACGCTTACGCCAAACTAACAGCTCTTGTTTGAGGAATTCTTCTTCCTCAGGATCTTCTCAGGATGTTAGGGATTCTATGTCCAGCCCACGGAGGCCAGTCAGTTATACACATTCGTCACAACTTCCTCAAAGGTACAATTTATTCATGATGCAAACTTTTTACATGTTTTGTCAAATCAAAATCGCTTCTAAATCCAATATTTTTCATACTGTTTCGTGACTTAATAGTTTAGTTTATTTATTTTTCAAAGTATTTGAATGAAAAACCAAATTTTTTAAGTAACTATTTTTTCTACACATATGTTGTATAGTTTAATGAAATTATTGAATTAAACAATTTTATTAATTTTGTAAAGAAGTCAAGCAAGTAATGCTTTCAATACTTTCAGTATAACATCGTGTTCGAAAAAACATTGAACACGTGTTTCTGTATATTTGGAAGTAACACGTAACACTTTTGAAATGAAAATAATTTTTAATCAAACACTATGGAAACTATTAGTGATAATAAAAAATGTTAAATACGGAGTAGTTATATTTCTAAATATAGTAATTACATGTTATTATTGTTATTTTATTTCTATATTATTATTACTATTAAAAATATTTTGTCTTTATTCAATTTTAAAGTACCATTTAACAGATAATGTTGTTAGGATTTTCATTTAACCCTTTAACTGTGATAAGTCTGAATAACTTTCCACAACACTGTACAAAATTTCGAGTGTTAGATATTCGAGATTATCAAATAAACATCGATAACATACTAATTTCGATATTTCTTTAAACTTTCCATATTTCTAAATTATCTTAATCACTGGTATAGATGCTATATTATCTTCTAACTTCTTAGTTCTTCAAGCAATATTTAATTATAGAGTTTAAATCCTAAGTTAGATTCTAGATTTAAACAATAAATCTACATTTAGCATTTAAATCCTAAATTAGAGTTTAAATTTCAAGAATACATTTAAATTTAGCATTTAAATTCTAAACTAAAGTTTAAATTTCAACAATACAAAATTTAGCATTTATAGATGAGTATCCACCGACTGATTCTTAATAATTTACTAGCTTGAGCACTTTAACAAAAACTTACCAAAAAATACAAAAATTCACTTCAATTAGCTTACGCAGAGATGATTCTTTCAAGTCAATAGGCCGTTACAAGTGATCTACACAGTTAAAGGGTTAAAGCGAAGGTTGATCATGAGTGACAAACAAGGTTGATGTTAGGAACAGACGAGGTAAACTTAATTTCCCTTTCAGAAGGTCAGTTCATTACCAATCGACTGGTTCGTTACACTCGGACAGTCCCAGTAGTAGTAGCGTTTCCCCGGTGCCATCGCCAAGTCCCCGAGCCACGCCACTGCCCGTAGCCAGGTATGTGCCATCAAATTAAATTAATGGACATTCCATTCAATGTTCTCATCTTTTAAATCAGATTACTTGTAAGTTTATTACGCTTAATATGCTTATGCCCGATCTTTTTTGCGCTATGAACCTATTTGAAAAAATACCTTATCACAAAAGTGATGCAGTTACGAAAGGGATAAATTGTAATATATGCACGTACACGATTTTGTTCATACTTCAGAAAAAGTCTTGAAGATTTTAAAGATTTTCTTTTCCTTTTTAATAAAATATAGAATATTCCAGTGATATGAAATGTCTTGATAATTATAGAATAATAGGTACTCTGTATAGAAAATGCTCTTCGAATATTTGAAACAATTACATTATTCAAGAGTCTTGTACTCTGTCAATCTTCAGTGAATCAAATTTTAGTTCCCTTATTTTGTTTTTCCTAACATATTCTAAATAATGATTATTAAACCAATAATATTAGATTAACAGTATATAAAAATATTTAAAAATAACTGTACATTCAGATAAAAACGTCAACTATATAATCTGAATATACAACAAGAAACTTATAAAGTACTTTTTTAATAACTATAAATATGTTCCTATATAAAGTGAGAGTTTAATAAAGGTATCTAATACTACACCATTTCTATAAGTTATTAAAATACGTAACATGATACTAGTTTAAAACGACAACAGTAACTTATTAATATTCTATTCTTACAATGATAATATTTCTTTTTAATCAAATATCTTGAATCTAAATGAAGATATAATTCTACAATTTTTTAAAGCATCGTTAACACGCAAATAAGTTTAAAAAACTACCGAACGGTGAAAATAAAAATAGTTCGAAAAGTTACCGAACATTAAAAAGAAACATAATTTAATACTAAAACTACCGAACAATTAGAATATAGAGTTTTTTGAAATTCGGAGTTTCTTATAGTCTTGTATCTGTGCAAATACATAAATTTAACCGAAAATCTTTCGCAAAAATGCCTTCATAATTTAAATACTTGCAAAATAAAAATTTTGAAATTGGTAAATTTGTCCCGTCCGGTAGTTTTAATGTTAAAAGACTACGAACGTCGAAAAGAAAAATAGTTTACCTCAGAATTATCACCTTTAAGCCGTAAGAACACCGAGGAAATCTTTGCGATGTCGCAAGGACGGACTAAAGAGACTCCGTATCGCATCATAATTGAACCTGTATCTGATGAAGCGGCAATTCTGCGACACAGGTAACAAGCTTCCTCGTTACGTAGTAATCCTGTTATTCGATAGATCACCGACAACAAGATCAAACGGTCCACCCCAAAGCAGCTTACGAAGGGCGAAACGGTGGTCGTCGACAGGGGACTTTACGCATTCGCCGCAAAATCAGGGAAGCAACTCACAACTTGTCAGCAGCAGGTAAACGGAAAATTGATATTCTTTATAGTAAGTGCACATTCCCCCCGACCTCCCCCGCTTGCGTGATTTTTTTCCTCTGAATTGCGCACCGACACGTTTTGAATCCACCTTGTGCACTTATGCTTGTTCGAACTTCGTAAAAATGGCGGCAGTCGAACGTGTTCGTTTTGCCTTCGATGGCCATAGGTAAATGGAGACAAAGGTTTAGGTTTCGATGATTCAAAAGTTTAAAAAGTGGGCTATTGTATTCAGATTTAACCTTTGCGGTCGAACGTCGAATCTGACTCGACATAACATTATTTAAGAACTATAATTATTTTAATTATTTCTGTTCGCCAATTAATTAATTTATATTAGAAGAAATCAATAAAAGTCTTTAATTGTTTTTTAGCTTATTTTATACTTCATCCTGCTTATCATTTTATTAGAACTGAAACAAAGTTCTTAGGTATATAATGAATTGATAATAGTTGGAAATTCATTTGGACCGGACTATTGGGAATAGGAGAAATTCATTCGGACCGCAAAGGGTTAATGATAACATGAATTATTTGAAGTTTTACGGGCGTACCTCGATGCTGTTGTTGCGTATTTGTTTGATATATGTATGTACAGTTTTGAATAGAATTTTGAAGTGTTGTTGAGCAAAAGTTTGTGGGTTTCAATTTTGGTTATTATTAACATTAATATATTTAACGATGTATATTTAAATTATTTGTTTTAGGGATGAGAATAATTAGATTGTTGTGAAAATTCAAGTAGCAAATTATGCCCTTGGAATTGACTACTTTCTACAGAGCTGTATAAAATTTGAACAAATTGCTATTAAGGGACATTCGTGAGTGATCTTAACAATTTTCAAAATTATTTTTCATTTACTTGTAATTTCTCGATATTATTTCGTTAACGCACACTCACTCAATTATTACTTAAAAATAAGATAGTGCATTTAATAAGAAGCAGTGTGATATTTCATTGACTAAATGAGTTGACTAAAATATTTCAAATATTAATATAAAATTATTTATTCTTGTATACATGAAATACACGAATTTTGGATTTAAGATCACTCGAGGAAAATGTGACTTACATCTTTTAATAGAAACATCACCAAAGAATACTATTCTATATTTGTTTAACTGTTAATATCCATTAGTCAAAATTAATAAATCACAAGGGTAAGTTAAATCATCTATAAATGAGAAATTTGAAAAATTTATGAAGTTAACGTATACACGAATCTATGGAAAAAATGCAAAAATATTGTTCAATTAAATTAGAAAAAATATTTGTCATTGAAAGAATGCGATTCTAATGATTAACGAATAATGAACTCACATTCCGTATAAAGTAACAACAGATAAAAGATAAATAAATGAACCTATCTGCAAAACTGTACATCTACGTTATATTACTTATTCTCCTATAATTCCTAAAAACATTCATTCTAAACTTCGAATTCCTTGATAAATGTCTTCGACAGAAGCTGAACCGTTTCCCGGGTTCGAGCTAAAAACATCTAAAGTTGAGCGTCACCTGCGAATCGACCCAGTCGACCGGAGGCAACGAACTATCGATTACGTGCACCGACGCGAATTTACTTCCTGAATTCACAGATCATTAATCTTCAAAAGCGAGCGACTGTCTCCCGATTGGTTTCCATTCGCTGCTCACTGGAACTTCCCTTGACAGCTTACTGAATCGAGAGCGTGCAACCGGAAACGCATAATTCTGCCCGGCGAAACACGTAAACCGCACAAGCGCGCGCGTATGCAAAATCAACACGTTCGACGAGCCGCATGTGTACTTACCAAGTTTTTGTTTTCTCTTTGTCTCGCACCGCATGGTTTTCGTTTGCATTTTCGTTCATTATAGATTGTCAGCATCCACCAAGTCTCTCTTCAACCTCTTCAAGCCCCCGGCGATGAACAACGTGAAACACGGGTAAATAAAACACGTATTTGACCATTATTCTGTTTTTACTCTTGTTCTTTAACCCCTTGGCATACAATGTCGAGTCAGAATCGTGAGCACGTACGATTTTCGAACGACAATTACGAAAATTAGATTTTACTTAAGTACTTTGGGTTCAAATTAAATATTGTTCTTCCATACGAAACATTTCAGTTGGAAGTATTTAACACCTAAAGGGTTAAATAAATTTAAAATTATTGAAGGTGGGTACACAGATAAATTGGGAAGTTTCCTTTGCCTTTTGGTAAATTACTGATGACAAAATTATCCTAACAAGCAAGAGTTAAGCCCTTCTTCTATGATTTCCTTCACCACTGTGCTTGATAAAAGTACTTTAGCCTTAAGAATTTATTGGAAAAAAAGAATTTGTTACTTATTCATTCGCCAGATTCACTTTAGACGCCAACGATTGATAATAGAAAAGAAATATTTCATTTATATTTTTAAAAATAGATAACATTTAGGTTTGCTAAATTGAATTAAAAATATTCATCACGAGTCTGACACGATATCATAGGGCAAGGGGTTGAGCTAACGAACCACGTGTACACGTGCAGAGCGCGAAGTGCAATCGACACGTGTCGCTGGCACGTGTGGCAACTAGCCTTAGATGCACCTTTTTGACTGGTTGTGGGTGAGCGTTCCTTTCGCGCGTCGTTTCTAGAAATGTGCGGGTATCCGAGATTATGGTTTCAGAACTGTGTTTGCACTGTCACGTCCGAGGTATGTGAAAGTTTTGGATAATGTAACTTTCATGTGGAAAAGATACATAATTTTAAATATTTGTATCAGATTTATTTGATATTAACTTGCTTACGATAAACCATCCTATCAGCATCATTTTAATCTGAGTTGTAGAAACTGTATTCCTGAATAAACCCAATGGAACAAATTTATGAGACTTCACCCCTTGCCTTACAATATCGTGTCAGACTCGTAGCAAAGATTTCTAATGTGGTTTAAAAAATATAAATATTATTCAGTTGTTTTAAGTTCAAATGCAACATTATCTGTATGGTTTAGAGTATCTGTAGACATAGAAAGAGCATAAAATCTTTTGTTTTGCTAGCGTATCATTAACGAAAAGTAGTTCTAACAAGTACAACTGTGAAATCAAATCGTAGGGCAAGGGATTAAGGAAAGTCTAGTAAAAACATATGCAAAGTTTCAATTAATGGATATATAAAATAATAATAAGATAAGTGAAACATCGAATAAGATATATATAAAAGATTATTATTTTTCTAGAAAAAAAGGTAAAGTATCCATATTTTTCATAGAGGAAGATGAGATGTTCCTATTAAGCGTGTGAAATTATTTACAGATTTTACAATACAGTTTTATATGTATAATTCCTTTTTTACAACATTTTTTAAATTCCGCGTCTTCAAATGTTTTTGATCTTGTGTATGCAGTCTTTTTTCCCTCTTTCAATCCTGAGAAAAAGTAATGGAGTTTTAAGGTCACCCATTTTGGGAACACAAATATCAAAGGTTCCGACAATTTCATCTCCGTGAGGCTACTCTGTAGTTTCTTGTCCAATCCTGTTAGATTTTTTACGACCTGACCCGAAGCTCGGGTACTGAAACATGTCGAACTACCCGCATGTCTCTAGTGGTTTCTTCTTTTACATGTTTTAGTTTAAATTACACGGCTGAGTAATATTATAGTAATCTGACGGTGTGGTTTTCGTAAAAAATACTTCACAACAAATGCAAACATTAACTGTTAACTAATATCATGGTGAATTAAGTAAATAATGGAAACATTTTCTAATTCAAGAAACAACAGGATTGAAAGTATATATAAATATATTTTGTAAAATTTGTAATACGATAATATAATGTTTTAGATGATTCTTGTTATCTGGTTATTAGTTACTTAACTATATTCGAAATGATAAGTAGAATATATTACAATTCTGAAAAATTAATTGAGTGTATCGAAACGGAAAAAGAAATAGTGTTTCATAAATACATGAATAATAGGCGACATTAATAATTTCCATGCGTAAAAATGTACCAATCGATAAATCTCGTATTTTACACTGTAATATATATTTTAATCTCTTGCGATTCTATGTTGACGTATTTGACATTTAATTTTATTCTAATAGCTACGAATTTTATAGTGTTTATTTTGGTCGTTCTTAAAGACTTAAGTTATTTAATATTCTTAATTACTTCTACAACAAAGACTGAAAGTACATTTGAAAACTTCAATTTCCGACTGATTTATTGAATGTTCACAAATTTGGCTTTTTCGCCGTTTATCCAGTTAGGTTTATTTTCCAGTTAATTCGAATAATTGACATTCTATTGTAATTTAATTTCTCATCCACTAATTTGCAATTCGTTAAGCAACTACGTAAGCAATTTCGATTATCTCATTTAATTCGGCAACTACCTGTCAAGATAAATGGAGATTATGGAAGAAATTTTCTAAGATATATTTGTAAAATTCGATGGTAAATATTCCGAGGTACATTCTTAAGATCAAAATGATTAAATTTCAATTTAACACGTTGACTGTCATGGTGGTCACCAATGGCCGGAATGTCCAAATTGCTTGAAAACAATTACAAAAAGAAAACTGATATCGAATCAAAGTATTTAGTTATATAGGTAGCTAAATAATAGTGTGACTTGATATAATAGTGTTTATATTAACAACGTATAAAAACTGTTAATACAATAGTGTTAATATTTATGTTGTCAATAATATTAAAACTGTTAATATAATACTGTCAATACTAATAGTGTCAATAGTATTAAAACTGTCGATATTAATACCGTTAATAGTCTTGAAACTGGCAATACAATACTGTCAACGTTAATAATGTAGCTATGATACCAAACACTTAATAATTCATTCCAATACCATCTGCATTTCTTATGAAACGATAAATATCGTTACAGAAAACGATAAAAATTCTCTTGGTCTACGTGTTCGAAGGTTGTACAATCTAGATCATGGAAAATAGTAATTCGAGATCCTACTTTACTTGAAAAACACTCCGTACAGCCAGAGTAACGTCGGACAATGTTATTGGTACACGGAAAGCAGTCGATCGAAGAAGGAAGGATACGTGTCGAACGATAAATTAGCGTTCCTCGTACAGACAATGAGTTCGGAACAGCATGATACGTACTAGCAGCCGTATAGCATGTCGTTAATTACCATAATAAAAGTTACCTTCGGCATCCGACCTCACACGCAGATGCCGGGGACGCACGAGATTCCTGGGTGTGATGAACCCACCTCCGCAAACTGTGCACGAGAAACACGTGCATGCATAATGCATTCGCGCGGCAAGCGTGAAAGATCTATTTTTAATTTTAAATGTCAAACGCTTATTTGGAGCATATTGAGCCGATAAATAGCTTTCCTTTCCGCGCGTGAAAGGAAAACCTTGCTCGCAGCATGACTCGCCTTTCCTTTCTTCCTCTGAATCGCAAACCCTTGAAACACACTTTGCTTTTAGTTCCGTTTCACTCATCTGCTTCTTTGAAATTTGCTTTTATCTTGTCCCCCTGACTGTCAGTAATGTAAACGATAGGCCAAAATGTCTTGTAGTATTTTGTGAAGTTTAATCCGTTAACTGTGGACTTTAGTTTAGAGAATCCCTCGTTTTGCGCATAATACAGTGAAAAAATAGAGCTTGTACTCGTCGAACGCAGGACGAATGCACCTAGGGCATATTTTAATGAAAGAACGAAGCGGAATAAAAGAGAGTTACATGTTTATCTGAAAAAATAAACGATTCATCGTTGAAAGAACTAGTATCGTTTGAAGCTTTAAAATGACGTGTATACTCGTCTAACACAGTTAACTGGTTAAAGAAAACTGTTGCTGTACCAAATTAAACTTTATTGGGATATGGGATGTGTATTTTATTCGAAGATATTCTATTGTCTTTTAGTTTATTTTTTTTTTTTAGTTATTTGTTAGTAGATTTTAGTGTAAATACTATATTACAAAGGGAAACAAGACTTTTTGGCTGTTTAACATTTCTACACTCAGGACTGACTGGACGTTTCATTTGGCAATGCTTATGGTCATTTGCGATATAAAAGATGACTAAGTATCGAGAATAATTAGAAAGAATCTTTGGCAGTCAGAAGGTTATTGTTAACTGTATATAATGTTGTCACGTTTATGGAACTGTACACTAATATTTATAAATGATTGGACAATTGACAATTATGACCCAAATATGTACTATATTACGCATAAGATTTGTGTGAACTATGCAGTTGACCAAAAAGTCTTATTTTGTTTGTTTCTGAATATAGTGTTATCATTATGATACACGAATAAATATTATAAAGAAATGTACTTTAATTGGTAGAAAATTATAGAAAAGAATGAGCAATGTAAAGTTTAATGAAGTTCAATTTAATCAAGTGAAATTTGTTGTCAAACATCCTTAACAAATTCGATCAGGTGATTGAATAACATAATATTTCATTCTTTTGATTTTTAAGCTATGAAGAATGTATTAGTTAAAATCAGCCGCCCACATTTGTACCCATAATTATGAAAATGGTTTGACTCAAAATTTAAAAAAATGCGTTTATCAGTTATTTCACATCACATTATTTTAACCTAAATTGACAAAAAGAAACAAGAAAAATATATGACTTGGACCACTCTCATAATTATGGGTACATATCTTCTTTTAAAGGAGATGGTAATAAAACAAAAATCTATACCCAAATAGTCCTCGAACTAGTCATATAACTTTAAAAAGGTGAATCTACATGAAAAAAGGAACAAACAATCTAGAGTGATATATTTTGTCACTAAAATAAATGTAATGGTTGCAATAAATCTATTGAGAACTCGAAACGTTTTTCAAAGTAGAAAATAAATAAATGCATAGCAGGTCAATAAAGAAATTATCAATAATTCCTATAAAAATTGAAATGAATTTTGCCTTTTATGATCAGGAGATTATCGTGAGCTGTTTAGAAATGTATTGATATAATACAATGTATAATTTATGTTCGTTTATATAGGAAAGTACTATCAAGTGAAAATTCTCCATCATAATTAATTTTTATCTCAGAACCAATTAACCATGCATGTGTCCGATTATTTATGAACGTTGTACTAAATACACAATCTACGCAAAGCAAATATATCAGCACGTTCATCTTACTGTTATCTTTCTAATGTTTTCACCACTATGGAGGAATCTCGTATTGTTAAATTCTCAAAAACAATAAATAGTGTACACTATTTACATACATACAATAATAGTAAAATAATCATAAATTTGTATTACATAAATTAAAAAGAGTACGAACACTAATCACTGAAGTAAAAAGTAAATACAGAAATTGGCAAAAAATAGTTGATTACGTATCCATGCGTTCATTGTTGAAAATATAAAGAGATATAATGTTCTTCTATATAATTCGTTCTACATACGATGTTCTTCCATGGTAAACACGGATAGTAACGTAATCAAGAAATCTGATACCACTGCTTCATAGACAAGGTAAACTTAACATATCTGCACATATTAATGTTACTAACATAGTTAATAAAAAATGGTGTATGGTTCTAAAAGAAACATACAGTGAGATATTGCAACTTAAATATCTGTATAAGCTTGAATTAATAAAAATTAACAATGTTTAATAAAATAATTTAATATATCAGAGCATTATTAATAAACATCCACCACGCTTAAAACAAATAAAACAAATTTAATTCTCTTTGCTGATAACAAGTAAAATTTCAAGCAGAATGACATTACAAACTTAAGAAATTATATAATTTTATACGTCGTAGTTTAATATGCATATGTATGCGTACATAATATAAACTATATAGGTTACGAATATATATTAAAAATATTTTATACATAATATTCTAAAAACATAGTTCCAGCATGAAGTTAAACGTATTACTGTATTACTCATTATTTATCTTTACAGAATTGAATACATATCAGTACTTCAATATATTATCAGTAATTCTTTACAGAATTATATACGTTATCTTTATGCAAACTCCAATAAGAAAGAACATGTAACGAGTAAAAAACTGAAGTTACAATAAAAAATTATTTTCTCAACGAACATTATAGAAAGTACTACACTTTTATATACTTCTTCATTTGTATTCTGTACAGTTTATTTCTAAATTTTCTATAAACGTATAAAAATCCGCAGTACAATTATCAGTGAAAGAACAAATCGCTTCTCCGTGCGTCACGAAAATTATCGAAACGAAAGGGAATACGGCTGGCGGTGTTCAAGGTTTCGTTTTCCCCTGCTTCTGAATTAAAGGTCGACGCGAAGAATGCAATTGTGGATTCCGTGTTAAACGAATACACGATCGCAAACCGGTATTCGGCGTGTAACTGCATGGAATCCCGCGAAACCTCGTTTTACATCGGCGCACGAATTGAAGGGGGCGGCCGGCATTCATAAAAGGAGCAAAGTGTTGCCTATCCGGTAGATCGCGATACGATAATACGGGGGAACGTTTTCTTTAAAATACAGTTTCGAGACAACAGGTACGATAACCACGTGGATAATGGCTCATTTAGCGCGGAACGGGCCGCGCCATCGCGTTCCCGAAGAAAGTGAATCGCAATTCTCGTAGTTATACAACCGTGAACTCTTCGTTTCCTGGTGCGGCTCGTTTCTAGCCGATTTGCTTAAACATTCGAATTAAAATAGCATTAGTCTCAGGAGAAGAAGAGGTAGAAGAAAGTTTGCTCTTCGTTATTTTATGGACTCGCGAGGAAATCATATTTCGTGGACAAACAGAGAGATTGGGAAATATTGGACACTTTGTTGTTGACCGACTGTGGTCAATAGTTTTAAACATTCATATTAGAAGGGTTGGAAAGGAAACTATTAGTTTTAATCTTAATAGAAAGCTTCATTATTTTATATAAATTTTGAAACGTTAATCTAAAATGTAATTGCCTTCTTTTTTTACAACAGTTTCATGTGTATCTATTTTGCTACTTTTTGGGTTAGTATTTCAGGATTTATTTGAAATAATAAAGCTTTCCGTTGGGACTAAAAATAATGGATCTCTTTCGAATAACCTTATACTGTTCTTTACTACTAACCGTATAAATTAATTATTGAGGAATAATTTGACAAGTACCTCAACATTTCGAATATTTTTATTATTCATACCATCTAAGCAATGCTAGGCTATAATAATAAAACGTTATTTGAATAACAATAACGAACAAATAATTAATCATTATTCGGCTATTTGGTATTTAAGTTATTCGTTATTTTCTTGGAGAACGCTTATTCTTTATTTACTGTTCGTCGCTTCTTATTCCCATTTTCAAATTTAACTGATTACAAATTTCTTCTTTTATCAGTATTTCTTCATTCAATAATTATCCCTTTTTTATCTGCAACATTGAGCAACAATTACTCAAAATAACAAATAAAAAATTACGAATAAATTAAATTCATCCATTATCCATAAATTACGAATTTATTAATTATTTACAGATAATTGTAAACCTTCTTTGAATAATTATCCTCTACTTTATATGCAACATCGAACAATTTTTCCAAATGGCAAATAAAAAGTGTCGAGTAAATCAAATTTATTTATTATCCGTGAATTACAGACATATGAACTATTCACAAATAACAATCAGATTGATTTATTCCCTATCCTTTGTTCGTTATTTCGAACAACTTTTGCCCAACGCTTGGTGTAAGTAGTTCACGGTCGCGATTACTAGGAGAAAAACGCCGGTCAATCTAAATGGAGAGGAATAAACGGTCTGAGGAATCCTTCGCGAAACGTCCAGTTTCGACTAGGTTGTTCGGATGAATCGTAAAGTGTGCCTTGAATACCGGGCAGTCCTTGATCGTAATGCCGTCGAGGCGAGCAGACGTATGGCAAAAAGGAACGTAAAAGTGACGTAACGCGGTAACGCGCGAAACAGTACGCTTCGTCGAGTAATAAAAGTGGGCTCGCGTGAGTCACTCTTTGTCGGTTTCGAGAGCACATCGTCGTGAAAAGTTCTGCAATTTCAATCAGTTCGGATCGACCTCACTCGTGGCACACGTGAAACATCTGCGAAAAGGAAGACTAATTACTTACCTGTCGAGGAGTTGTCATTTTTCGGAACGGTGCGCCGTAACGTCACTGCCGGTTGACGGATGCTGAATTAACGATCACGAGACACGTTTGCGTCGTAGGTGATGTGGAAACTATTTTAACGATTGAAACAGTTGCACCGGTACTTCGCAAATTCCTGATACACAAAACGTTACTGTCAGGTGTGACGGATTGTTTGAACAAATTGAAAAGGTACAGGCTTTATGGAAATAATATTTGCTTAAATTTTTATTGCAATAATAAATTGATAAGTGAATTACTTTTACTTATGATGGTTTGTTTAAAAGTAGAAATAATCTGTTTAATCCTATTTGTTCTTATAATGAAGGAAATGCTTCCATGTTTTGTAAATTATAAAATTGTTTGAAAAATAGGAATATAAAAGCATTTATTGGAAAATTTCAGTCGAAATTTCTTGTCGAACTAGAAATTTTATTTTAAAAATACAGGGAAATTAAATATATAAAAATATGTTTTCAAGGAGAAATACAATCTCGTACTTGGGAACTATATAAGAATATGGCCGAATGTAAGGAATTTTTTCCTTTCACCAGTGCGAAAGCTGTAGTTATTATTTTGCACATTTTTTCGATGTACACTTCCTCTTAGATAATGTCCTAGTATAAAATTTATTTAATTAAATTATATATAACTATATTTAATTAAATTACAAAATAGTGCAATCATTACACTGAACAAAATTAAAAGTAATAAATAAAAGAAATACATTCAGTTTATAATTTTCAGAAAAAAATTTTAGAAATATTTTTATTTCTCCATAATTATTTAAACTAATCCCTGCTGCACCAAGCATAGGGTAATTTTTTGAGAAATAGAAGTACTTTACTATGATCGAAGCTATAAAACGAAAAAGGTCCTTGCATATGACTTACATATGACGAGTTAATCATTCTGTATAAACTGTTGCATTCTACACTGCACTATTATTTAGTTAATTACGTTATCAAATATTTCTATGCGACATCAATCTTCCCAATGTAATTCCTTTTTAAGAAATTTTGAAGTTACAATCACCAGCGACTACTATGATAATCAATGTGCTAACCCTTTACACTCGATTCTTAACCGCCATTGCAGCAACATTAGAAAATCTATTATTCAATACTAAATGTTGTATGATGTAAAGATACAAGAACGTAACTGATAATTCTCAATTAACAGTTTAATACCGACATACATTTAGTTTTTATTGCTCATTTATTTATAAACTATCGACTCGTTAAATTGATTATAGAACCGTTCACGAAAATTCGCGGAACAATCCGTGTAACGAGAATCTGAACCGGAAGAGCTCGCACCGCGAGAATGTGAAGCGGAAGAATTCCCAATGTATTAGTAATAAGCGGAAGAATCCGTATCGCGTTAATAATAAGCGGAAGAATCCGCTGCGCGACTAATCAGTTTGTGTATCTAGTTTCATCATTCATATGTTATTATATATAATGTTATCGAACGCAATGTACGTTTAATTAACACGATATTTGCATTTAAATTCTATCTGACTCGGAGATCATGTACGATTCACAGATTTGTTCATATACCTTGCATATAACAATTGTATCTAACAATCGGTTATACCCTTACATTCCTCTATAATATATTTTTCATAATTTAAAGCCTGGAATAATTTTATTAATCAATTATTTATAATAAGTAATTGATTTATAATAAATATATTATGTTAATATATTTTTTAATAATCAATGTCGGATTCATATTTGTGATGGAAATGATTTTCCTGGAATAATAAAGGTTGATCATATAGATCTTGGAAATTAGAGGTTTTAGAGGATTGGGGTACGTATTACATTTCTATAATTATTTCGGTCAAAATTGATATAGCTCTTTATCGACAAATTTTTATGAAAATTAATATCCATCAAATTGATGGATTACATAAATCTAGTTTTAATATAAAGTTTAAAGTTTTCAACAATGATTAAGAGATATAGATATTATTGTTTTTGATTTTGTCTTATTTCTAACTACATTATCCTATGGTATTATCTGACAGTTGACAGAAATATTAGAAGAAGTAAATAAACGATAAATGATAAAAACAGAGTGAAATCATGTGAAAATAAAAGTTCTGTTATAATTTTATTATTTTTAATTTTTGTTTTATTCTGGCTTATAGCTACAAGGTGATAAAAAAAGAGATAGATGGTATTAGAAAAATGGAGAAAAAGGTACTAACAAACATAGGCTGAAAAATTAATGTTTGGATGATATAAACAATTTTTTAATTTGGTTTAAGTGATTGGTCTTCACGCTTCGGAAGCTATTCTACTGCACGGAAACAATGGATTATTCGTCTTTTCATTCTACATGCATATTATATTACAGGATTATCATAATTATAATATTACCACAACGAAGAAAAGAAGAAATAATAAGATAATCCGTTGATTCCATCCAGTAGAATAATTCCTAAAGCAAGCAAGGCAGAAGAAGATCTAACCTAGAAACTACAAACCCCTTTTTATCAACCTGCAAAGTCACTATCCCAAATATTAGTATGTGTATAAAAATCTATTTTGAATTCTTGATCATTTCTTTGAAATTGCACACAATTTACCGAACTTTCTAACTCACTTGTATTACTTTATTTTTTACTTAATAAACGTACTATATTTTTATTAATTCAAGAATTATTAGAGCGACTGAACGAAGTTCATTATTTTTAGTCCGAATAGAAAGCTTTATCGTTTTACGTACATTTTTAAATATTAATTCAAAATATAATTTCCGCCTTATTTTCGAGCGGTTTCCTGTCTAGCATTCCACTTTTCAAATCCACTTTATGAAATTATATTTAAAATTTTATTCGAAATAATAAAGCTTTCTGTTAAAACTAAAAATAATGAACTTCCTTCCAGTCCCCCTAATATTTCGATTATTTCATTTGTTTATTAAAATTTCAATAAATTGTAATTTTTTTTATGTACCTGTTTTTGGGCTTTATTTGTTAAATACATTAGTAAATAACTTCAACTTTCAATATTCGGTTAATTTCACTTTATATAAATAATTTTATCTCTGCTTTATGATATGTATTTATCTACGCTGAATACTATATTAGATATCTAAATAAAATGCATTTTTAACTTTTTGTGTTGTTTACGTGTAATAAAGTTAGTTTTTCTTGATTCATGTAATTTCTTCGTGTATGTTACTTTCTAATTAATCTCCATTAATTTTCCGCTACTTAAACTTCTTTTTGTTCTATATATCATTAGGAAGGAATTTAGTTTTAAAATTTGCGCTATCGTATAAAGAAGTAAATAAAATTGCTTATATATAGTTGCAATTATACTTAAACTATAACCTTCTAAAGCATTATTTATATTGAGAATAACTTTTCACGTATATTTTATGTTTTCTACGAAATTGTTTGTGTTTGTTATAGCAAATGTTTATTAACTGTAACACATTTAAATCTAAAAATTATATGCTGTCACTTTAATAAGTATTTTTTATTCTTTATGTTCTATTCTAGAAATATACTTTTTATAAACATTAATTACTAATTACTTTAGGAGACAGTTTATAATTGATACTATTAAAATCTTAATAAATAAAAATAAACTGTGTTAACGTAAATGTACACAAACACAAATAACTGACATATTATTCACATTTGACTCACATATCTATTTATTTTTAGCTTACCTTTCTTTTGACGGACAGTAATTTCTATAACAAATATGGATCCAGCATTGATTATTATAAAATATATTAATATAATATATTTATCATAGAAAGCAATTATTTGTTATAAATAATGTATAATTATATTACTATACATTGTATTACTGAATTCAGTGATACAATAAATAATTCAGTAACATAATATATCACTGAACAACAAACACAAATGACCAAACTTGTATTCGATTACACATTTTAGATAGGGTGGCCCTAAAGTATCATCTCACGTGTTCAGCTACACCTTGTACAAAGAATGACCTCCTTCGCCAGTGTATTCTCCAGCTACATTACAATAATGCTTGTTAAAAAAGAAATGAAAATAAATGTCTGTCGTTCACAGCACCAGAGACATGCAGTACAACGAGGAAGAAAGTACTGTCCGCATGTACCTGAGAGGACGACCGGTGATCCTCTACGTGCCAACACCGTTAATGGAGTCCTACGATCTTCGCAAAGTTAGCACACCACCGCAGAGCAAGCTGAAGCTTAACTGGGTTTATGGTTATCGTGGCAGAGACTGTCGAAGTAATCTGCATCTGTTGCCGACAGGGGAAATTGTTTATTTTGTCGCGGCCGTGGTGGTCCTGTACAACATGGAGGAACACAGCCAGAGGCATTACTTGGGACACACGGATGACATAAAGTGGTACGGTAATTGAATTCATAAAGATTAAGGACGATTCATTAGAACGATTCCACAGAATCGCTTGCTTTTTTAAGAATTTGCGTAACCAGATATCTAACGACCCTTAGTTTCCAAGAAAAACACTAAAACTACCAGATTGGTCAAATTGACCCAGTTTAGAATGTTTAGTTTGCAAGTATTTAAATGATGACAAGGCTTATGCGAAAAAGTATAAAACAAATTTGTGTATTTTCAATTTTAAAAATTACTTGTGTATTAATTATAAAGTCTGTTCTTATTACTTGTCGAGCTTCATCAAATTTCCCACAAGTTAGAATTATACGACTATATGAGTTAAATAGTTGCCTACTTAATTTCAACCTCCAATACAGAGAATGGTAGTAATTGATTGGGCGATCAGGAAACGTAAATTAAATAATTCGTACCCCGTTCATCATAATTAACAACTTGTAGATACATAACGTGCATTTGATCATTCAGAATTGCAAAGAGGCTCATTACTGTCTATAATAACTACTCCTAGAACCGAAATGTTTTTAATTATCGCCCGAACGTCCTTACAAGAGGAAACTTATGAAAGGCAATCAACAGCTTTCTAAGTGTGAAGCGCTATCATTAGTTTAAACGAGAATAAAAAGAAACGTGCTCGAACGTACTATCTTGAAGGAAGAAAACGCATTCCTCGTATTTTTTGTTTATCTTGTTGCACTTAACGCAAGATACTGCATAAATTATTTAAGGAAACTGGAAATCAGCAAACTTTTAAACCATAGCTGAATTAAACCATAATTGAATTCGATTAAGTTCAACAAATAATAAAAACAGATTTTATAATTAATGCAGAAGTAATTTTTAAAATTGAAAATTTTAGTTCCTTTCACGAAATTAAATTTCATGGAAACTAAGGACCGTTAAATATCTACTCACACAAATTCTTTTAAGATTTACGTCGTAAATCACGTACAAGTATAAATTTAAAGTTTGTACATCTAAACATATTTATTTTAATCTGTGCATTTCAGCATAGCTATTCACCCAAACAAATTGATAGTTGCTACAGGCCAAGTGTGTGGAACTGACAGACGAGATGCCATGGTAAGAGTATAAAATATACACGAATATATTAGTTTCCACAAAACTTTGTAGTACTGTATGCGATTCGCATTTTTAACATGTATTATATAATTTATCTAGAAAACAAATACATTTGAAAACTATTTTACTTTTTCAAACATTATAACATGCTTTCAAACTGTTGTGGGATAATTTACATAAATAAGAAAGATACTAGATATGAAATGTTATATAAAATGCTTTGTTGTCTCAATAATTTGACAGCCACACGTTTCATTGTAAAATTTATGATGCTCAAAATACAATATTTATTGAATTGTATTGTTAAGAAATTTATTTGATAAACAAAGAATATTAAAAATAAGAGATTTAATTTGATATATCAGATCTGAGCTGATAAGGGTCTAATTCTTGTTAAACTGTTTTGTGTGTATGTTTATTTTTACCTTACTTATTCACTGATAAATGAGTCGCTGAGAAGTCAATACGGTTAAGTAAATTTTTTATATTTTCTGATTTTTATAAATTTTAATGGAATAAATAATATTCTTTTTACTTATTAAAGGATTTACTTGTTCCATCATTTATTCTAGATCAGAAAGCCCTTCCTTCTGTAGTTTCTGAATATGTTGTATAACAATTTCAGAAATCAAAATATTAATTTTATCAATTTTTGTTTCCTAGACTTAATCGTATTGGTTTCTGGGAGACTCAAATGTTAATACACTATTAAAACATGCACATATAACAAAGAAGAGGAAATTATATTTGAATTAAGAATAAAAATGATGTTTCATCTTGAGTACACTTTCTTTAAACATATTATAGATCTATGTATCATCGAAAGATATTAATTGATACGATTTATGAACTCCCCTCAGCCACATATAAGAATATGGAATTCGGTCAGTTTAACCACGCTCTGCGTAATTGGTAATGGAGGATTCGATGGTTCCATTTGCTGCCTCTCGTTTTCGAAGGCAGATGGTGGAAATTACTTGTGCGCGATAGACGAGACATCCGATCATAACATCTCGATCTGGGATTGGCAGAAAGGAGAACGAGGTACCAAAGTAACCGAGACGAAGGTACGTTTTCATTAATGGATAATATTATGTTAATGTTAATATGATAGTTAATAAACAAATATTTGCAATGATATATGAATTATTTTATATAGAATGTATCGGCTACATTACTTATATATTATTTATTACGCATTCATTATTATAAACAGAATTAATGATATTCATAATTTGAAGAAGAGGGAAAAATCAAAGATTTCTTAGAATATTATATTGTACTAATGGTTGTTTACCTTGTAATTATATGTGTATATTCAATTTAACTATACAGAATTAATATACATTTTCCCTGAAAATAACTCATTATTTCTTGTTCGAATAATAATTTGTTCTATGGAAAATATACTGTACTCGACAAGACTCGGTGAATATATTTTAATTTTGTTGTATTCAAAATTTTGTATATCGAAATAATCTTGAGTTTTTTAGTTTGTTTTGTCCTGATACTGTAATGATCTTCAACCATTCATTTGACAATGTGATTTACTTCGCGAAACGAAAGATAGGAAAATTTGACAGAATTACGTAGGTACATAAATTGCGCTAAAACTTGAAAATATTTATAAAGTGAAGCTAATTAATTTGATTTCTAAATGACTTGAATGACGAGTGATTGTCGCGGTAAACGATAACAGTAAATCACGATTTAACAGTACATACTATCGAAAAATGATCAACGTCAATTTTCAATTTCAGTGTTCAGTCGACACTGTGGTATGTGCTGAATGGCATCCGCTCGAACGGAATCAGATTGTATCTTGCGGTAAGGGACACGTGTCGTTTTGGTCCCTCGATAACGGCGGTATGCTGTACAAACGAATGGGCATTTTCGAAAGTAGAGAAAAACCGAGATACGTAACTTGCGTAGCTTTCAATCAAAGTGGTGATGTTCTAACTGGCGACAGCAACGGTAATATTATCGTCTGGGGCAGAGGTAAGAGATACCAATCCTACATGAGTCGCTTAGAAGCCAACGCGGTTAAGTTCAGGGAAGAAAAATTGAGAACCTTAATGTTTTGACTTCCAAAATGACTATACAATATCACTAAAAATCACTAAAAAGAATATTATTTATTCCATTAAAATGAACAAAAACTAGAAAATATCAAAGAATCGACTTAACCGCATTGGCTTTTGAGCGAGTCATATATTTCCTACATAGTGCTTGCGAGAAAAGAAAATTTTGTTTTCAATCTAATTGGAGAAACTATCTTTTATAATTGTTTTTCAATAATAAAACTACCACGCCCGTTAAAATGACGGGTTTCAGTTTTTTTATTTTGTAATTGTTGCTATCTTAAAGGTGTTAATGAAACGATTTTAAAAATAAATAGTTTCATTTAAATACTGTAATTAACATGTGAAGAAATCGAAGAAATCTATTATTACATTTATATAAGGAGTACATATTAATCTTATTAAACGCTCGGTAGTTCTTGTGTTAAGTCGTGAGGAAGTACCATTTGATGGTACAGTGGATCAGTATGAATTTCTTTCTTTCTCCTTATGATAATTGATACTACTAATTCTAAGAACTGTTTGTTTGAAGATTATTAACAAATAATGAATTTAAAGAAAATTAAAATTATTTTCCAAGTTTAGTCGTATATTCTGAATTGACTTTTCGACATTTCCAATAACAATTATAAAATTAACTATAAGAAATGTCGAAAATTCAATTGAGAAAAAATGATTAAACTGAGAAAATAATTTTAAGTTAAAATTTCAACAGGCGTCTTTTGACACCTTCAGTAGAAATAATGTTAATGAATGAGATATACACATAAATCAATTATAAATGAAACATAAGTGAACAGTAATTATTTTGTATAATGAAACAGTAAAGTATTTCTAAATAAAGAATGTTACACGTATAAATATTTTTGGTAATTATTATGCGTCGCTTTATATTTTATTAATATTTTTAACACATACAATGATATAAAACAAAAATCATTATCGACGAGCAACCTAAAGTCTTTTATTTCCTATATGAAATTTTGAGGTACGAAATGAAATAATATTTTGATTGAAAAGATACAATTTTTTGTGATAACTACCGATCTATGATAGTCATGAAAAATCTAGATACATCTTTGAAAATGTTAGTCTATACAGTTTGATATTATATCTACAAAACAAGAGCAATTTTATCTTAAGAACTTCATTCAAATTTTTATCACCTTCATTGTTCAAAATATTTTCCTCAGGTACAAATACAATTGCCAAGTTAGTAAGGAACATTCACGAAGGGTCCATATTCTCGATTTGTGTTCTGAAAGACGGTTTTATTGTCACTGGTGGCGGCAAAGATGGCAAAATATTATATTTCGATGAATCCTTGAATTTGACTGGAGAGGAAGCACAAGTAAGCATTTGAAGATTCTATAGTAATTCTTGCTTTTAATTACTTCGATGTTGTTCCTTCAAATTACTTTTCAAAACATTTAATAAATTCCAAATTATAAGACAATTGTTTCTTCTAAATAGCAGAATATGTAGGATATAACAAAAGTAGGATGAACTTGTATAATTAAATATCAAATTGATAATGAAAATCCTTTATAACAGATTATAAAAAAATTGAATAATTTGAATCAACAATAATTGTTGAATAAATAATATTCTCTAGATAAAGAATTTTTGTTAAACAGTTAAATTTGAATGTTACTTTTATAGTTAAATTAGAAGAAATTATTAAATGAATTTATATTTCCACTGAAATAAGCAATTCTGTTTTATCTAAACTATTCTTCAAAAATGGCTATGTTTAGCCTTGAATTGCATAGAATCAACGGAATTTTTACATAATCGATTAGTTTCACTTCTGAAACGAATTTTAGGCTGTGAATACTGCTTTCTTAAAATTCGATATTTAATATAATTTTTTTCGACAGATTGAGGATCATTTTGGAGGAATTCGTACGCTTGCAGAGGGCAAAGGTACACAATTACTAATTGGGACAACAAGAAATTGCATTTTAGTCGGCGATGTGGGAATGGGATTCAACCCGGCCATGTTAGGTCATGCCGAAGAAGTTTGGGGCCTTGCTGCACATCCGACATTACCGCAATTTGCAACTGCTGGCCATGATAGGTTGCTGCAAATGTGGGACAGTCTTAGTCACACTGTTGTTTGGAGTAAAGACATTGGTGTTAGTATAAATTACGTAATAATCTAGTAATTATTTCTTAGTACTTAATAATTATTACGATAATTACCCAGTAATCTAATTATCAACCAGTCATAATTGCACAGTTCATTATTTAATACTGCATACCTTTCTTCAAGTTTATTTCTGTTTAAATGCGAAATTTTAATATACAATTTTTACTAAGATTTTTAAAACACAATTTATCATGTAAATTAAAAACGACTGAACATGACTATTTTTTTCTATTTTTACTATGTCAACAATTTGATCATAATCTTAATCGCTCTGTACTCCAAAATTTAATATAAAATTTATATTTTAAGCCAGCTTAAAAATTTGTTAGATTTTACAGGGTAGTTTTACAAAATTTTATGACGAATTTCTTTTGTTTCTGTATTTAAAAAGTGGCAAAGAAATACAATCAGTACTTTCATTGAAACTAATTATCTTAAAAAAATAAACAGTTTTCTTATAAAAACAAAATTGTTTATATTAAGATTGTATTTAAAGTATAGTTTAATCATTATTGCAAGCATTACTTTAAATTAACTATAAAAGTTTATATTTTTCACTTTGAAAGACTAAAAAAATGAATATTGAACTCCAATAATTTAAATAATCAAATATAATGTTGTTTCATTTAGGAACAAGCACAAAGTCTTGGCTTCTCACCGGATGGTAACGTGATAGTAGTTGGATGCACTTCTGGAAAATGGTTAGCGATCGACAGTGAGACACGAGAATTGTATACCCATCATAGCGATGGAACAGAACCCATTCAGGTATAATAATAAGTTTATCAAATCTCAATAACATCCTGCATATTTCAAAATAACTATTGAAATTATGGATTTCTATGCAGAATCAAATTTTCCAAAAGTAATTCAAGGAAATATGTATAAGAAAAAGTAGGAACATATTTCTGTTCTGAAAAATGTTAATAAATTAAGAATGAAATTGCAACGTACTTAAACTTTTCTAAAGTTTTCTACTTTACATTTTTCTAAAGTTTCCTACTTTACATGTTTTTAATATTTTACATTTTACATTAAACGCAATCACGTATCTCAAAGATGCATAAAACTCGCAGTAGAATTACTTCTGATTGAAATTATACATTTTGTACAATTTAATTTTTAGGCTGTGCGATTTTCACCAGATGGTACGCTTTTGGCGCTTGGTTCCAGGGATAATTATATTTATATTTATCAAGTAAATAGTGATGCAACCAAATACAGTCGCGTCGGGCGATGTATGGTAAGAGCACCTACTATATTATCAATATTTTCAAAAACATTTTCTCGCAAAAGTGCTAGTAATTTCATTGTGCAACTAAAAACAGCAATATACATGCTCTTTTTCAAAGAAATAAATATTTAAACATCATATAAAAGGATATAGCACGATAAGGGTGTTGAAAGTGCTCTTAGACCGATTTTTTTCGCGAAAGTTTCCATCGATGCTTATCCATAAAAAACATTGTACGTGTCTACAAATTAGTTTTTCATTTGTTTGACGATAGCGCAGCAGACCAAAAAATTTGAAAAAATTGGGAATGTTTGTCATACCAATATATCTATTACTATAAAAATTAAAAAGTTGACGCTCGAATGCTTAATTGCGAAATCTACAGTTTTCTATTTTTTGGAGGATTTTTCATTTTTCATGCTAAGAATTTGAAAAGGAAAAATTTCAACAAATTCTCAGCCATACAATGCTTTGTCAAAAATGTCTCCGAATTTTTTTACAATTTTTATTTACCATTAAATAGGGAAAATGAGACCAAAACTAATAATTCGAATTTACTCTGGTTGAGATAGAGGGTCGGAAATTGGTGTGCAATGTTTTTTAAGGATAAGCTATCTTTTGACTTTTGTCTCCCTTATCCTGCTCTACGCTTTCTCATGATACAAGTGTTTGAATTTTTTGGTGAAGAAATAAAACTGTTGCAAATTCAATTTTTAGTGCAACAGAATTGAATTACAGAAAATTAAAGTACAAAAATACGCGACTTTACTTTTTTAAGAAAAAAATGTCTATTTTTGGTTACACAATGGAATATATGTATATACATAACCCAATGTATAAAGTAAATAAACAAGACACAATGTTGCTTGCATTCATAATATAACACCAAAGTTGAAATATACAAAAATTGTTGTACTGCTGTACAATTTGCTTTTGCATACATAAGTATTTACTATATTATTAAATTGTTTGAAATGTTTGTGTCAATTTTTTGGGCGAAGGCAGATTCATATGTTATTTAATATTTTAATTAATATATTAATTCTAGCAATGTATTCAAGATTATTTACGAACACTTCATATTGATAGAATATTTGTTAATCATTACAAGCTCTACTTTCTGTTTTAATAACAGTTTCCCTGTTTCTAATAAAGAAAAAGTAAAATATATTATTTTATAAATTAGTATTATTAGAATGTAACGATACATTGACGCGAACTTTTCAGATAATCTAAATAACACATAATGTTATTATACTCAGTTATTCCTTAATTAGAATTCGTGTAAACGACAAGTGTAAACGACAACAAACGACAAAAATTATTTAGTAAACGTTCACGTCGATTTTGATTGATGCAATTGCATGAATACATATCCTAATGGTCAATTTTCAAACCTCTAATTTCCAAGATCTAAATGGATGAACAGCAATTTTGCTAGGGAGAATAAGATAAACTTCACAATAAATAACCGTAAACCTGGTGTTAAATACTTTTTCTCGTAACTTATCAATAACTTTATAGCGAAATGTGGTATCTGCACACTCTTGTCGTGCTCGCGAATTCCAAATAGTCATCCCCGTATAATTTGATGTTAAAGAAATTGCTATATTATGCTATTTAATCATTGATATTTACATTTCTCGATGTATATTGCATTAACATTTACAATTCATAACAGACATAAAAACGATTAATATATGTTTAAGCATGTTATCATATGCGATCTATTTACTTAATAGGCGTATTGTTTTATAAACATCCTTTTGACATGATCTACGTATTTTTTTTAAATAAACAATTAAATGTGTGATCGATGTGTTGAATGAACGTAACATTCAAATTCATTTGAGTTAGTTCGTATTATCCTGCATTAAAAAATGAAAATCAAAAATCTTTATTTATTTATGGGAACGGCGTGTGAAATGTTTGACCAAAAATAAGAATAAGTTTCTAATCATTAGTGAATCACTTATTAGTATCGAATTAAATTTGACACGTTAGAATAAAGTAGAACAAAGAAATTTCAAAATATTTAAGGCATAATAGCTATTTTCTTTTATCAATGCGGAAATCGTATTATTAATAACATAATAACAACAACATTACGTAATGATTTCAATAAATAATGAAATATTGTTTAATGTTAAACAATCGAAATTTACTTAATATTTTTTTCTTCATTTTTAGCCAAAGCGGACACGAAGACGTAGAGTAAGACATGTTTTCGCTGCTCAAAATCGGAAAAGAGACACTATGTTAGATGATAAAATACTGTTTCTTAGAATTATTAGAAATTATGTCAAATATATTTATTTACTGTACAATTCAATATATTGCATATTGTACAGCACGAAGAATATCATAGAATAAGTACGATTTTCTTGCAAAATTTCGAATAATACTTCGCATTCATTATCGTTTTTAAATAATACAAAAACGTTTTTATTTTTGGAAGTTGATAACATTGCAGAGCATACCTTTATACTTTGAGCAATTAAAAGAAATCTTCACTAACTACCAGTTTGTTGCAAATTATCTTCAATCATTGCTATTAATATGTAATGTAGAATCTATTGAATGTTTAAAGATAAAAGGAAGTTATAATTTACTGAACTGTGCAATCATACATTTTGCATACATAGAAAGCTTTTACACTAAACATTTTTAATGATGAATAATTTAAGTATATTTATAATTCATTAAAGTTCTAAAAATGTGGTCAATTGCTAATTACACTAGAAAATGTAGTAAACGCACCAATTTTAAATAATCTTTTTTATTTTAGCTTATGATTTTTAATTCTCCAAATTTGTTCTGAGGATTTGTAATACCTTACGGTTAATATGAATAAAGGAATGCAAAGTATTATGACTTTTCGATGTACACTTAGTACAAAGTGACATATCATTTGATAGTACAATAAATATAAAATAAAGACTATCAGTATATCCATAATATAATGTCTCTAAAAATAATGCAGTATTATCATAGTTAATCATAGTCACATTCAGTTGGTATTTGCATTTTTAGATTGCTTACCATAAGCATGTACAATATTCACTGTTTGTATAAATTATTGGCACTTTATTGATAGACGTGGCTGCAAAGTCATTTAATTCCACGCGTCTCAAAGAAAATTACATTATACATATTTTTCTTTGAGATAAATGTATAAATAAAATTTATAAGAAATTATGCTTTCCCATTTTAAATATGGAAATATATTTCAGGGACATTCCAGTTTTATAACTCATGTAGACTGGTCAATCGATGGACAATATTTACGAAGCAATAGTGGAGACTATGAACTACTGTATTGTAAGTTAAATAACTATTTATTCCATTCAAAGTAAATATATTGTATATATTATAAAAATAAGGAGTAACGTATATGAATTATTTGATACTATAAACTTGAGTTAATACATAATGGAGGAAAGGAAACATAATTAATAATCAATACTATTAATTATCAATAATTAATTAAGTTTTTTTATTAACATATACATTCTAAGCAATACATGAAATTGTTAATAAAAATATATTCTTTCATTAGATTTTTACACATCTTCATATTACTATAAATAAGTTTTACCACACCTGTATTAATTTATGCAAACAAATATTTTTTTCAATGATTCTGCTGTACCTTCTAAGTACTACATAGTATTCTTACTAACATTTAAGTATGTTAACTAATATTTAAGTATTAATTAATGTAAATAATTTTGTAATATGGTTTTAAAATTTTGTAGGGAATCCTGGAGTTTGTCGGCAAATTCCACAACCTTCTGCATTAAGAGACGTGGAATGGGCAACTCATACGTGTATCATATCCTTCGAAACAATTGGGATATGGCCAGAAGGTGCAGATGGTACAGATGTGAACAATTGTTCACGCAGTGGAGATTCAAAGCTTTTAGCAACTGGTGATGATTTTGGCAAAGTCAAATTATTTTCGTATCCCGCTTGTCAATCAAAGGTGATTATTCATTTTCATCGCCTTCATACACTTTAATTAATATTATAATAACATTTCTTGTTTTAAGAGCAACGTTAATGAAAACATTTATATAAATTGTTTTTTTTTTTATTTATTTCTGAAGTAATTCCATTGCTGCATTTTCCATATCGAATATATTGGATGATCCCATAAATAATGCGATTGTTATATTTCATTTATTTTAAAAAATAAAAAGAATCTGTTTTTAATCTAAAACATTTGTCTTCATTATCTATAAATTATAACTAATTTGAAAAAAGTTTCGTTTACCTTTATTCTTAATAATAAAAGAAATACAAAAATACCGCATTATTTATGGGGTGAGCCAATAATGAAATATTTATAAAGAATTTGGTAAATATAAATTCTCAGCGATTAAATTATTCAAATAAAATTCTGTTGTTTCAGTCCCTCTGTCACACATACGGCGGTCACTCGAGTCACGTCACAAACGTGTCGTTCCTCCAAGACGACACACGATTAATTTCCACTGGCGGAAATGACACAAGCGTTCTACAATGGATTGTAAATTACTAACCCCCTTCAGTCGATGACATTCAAGCACACTGATTTATTTTCGAAGTGTCCTTCGTGGTCGAGTAGCGTGAAATGAATAAAAGAAACAGCAGGAACGTAAAACAAGAAAAGGAATTGAACAGTAGTCGAATGTAATTTCGGAAAGTTACGCGAACGATGGAAGAAAAGATGATTATTGTAATAAATTTGTGAAGGAGTTAAATAATAATATAGAAGGTAATGATAATTTTTTAATAGAGCCCGCAGAAAATTCGTGGCGACGAATGCAAGGAGATTAAGAATGTATTGCTTTAAAACGATTATTACCTCTCCTTGAAAAGTGTCCTTCTGAAACAAACGAGATGGCGGAACATATAGAATAAGGAACAAAATTTTCTTCGTGATTTCACGATCGATGAATCGAGGAAGGATTGCGACAGGGTATTCGAAGGGAAAGCCTAGAACGGTGGAAGATGAATTGAATTTATTTGTAAGATTACTTCGTGGATGAATGGCAAGAAGGAAGTGTGAACAAGTTATTTTGACTACAGGATTCTTACGATAATTACGAGATATCCAAAGAACGTGAATCGAAGCAACATTTCCACTGAAGAGAAAATCTCAGATTGAACACCATGAAGGAAAACATTGGGTACTATTAAGAAAGTATTTGTTACTTTTATCGATTAAGTATCCTTTATCAATAAATAACTGAAAGTCTTAATGTTAATTTATATTTACAAACGATTGCCACATAGATTACACTTCATTCGTGATTAAGAGTAACAACGTTGAAAAGAAGACATTCATAATGAAAATGTCCAAAGGTTTGCTGTTTGCTGTGGAAAATAGAATGAATTGTATTCCACTCGTTTCTAATAACACACAATGAAGTGTCTTTTGTATATTCGATGTATTCACAACTATTTTTCTAGCATCAAAGCTTTACAAATGTATGTGTTCTTCGTGTAATAATCGCTGATGACACATATCACATACATACATAGTTACACACACACACGTGCGATCACATGATAGATCAAAAGTTTGGGAAACATTTATGAGAAACAAGTATTTAAATATACCTGTGCTAAAGTAAAATGAATAAAATAAAAATTTCTTTTTTTGAAATACTTTCTTTCATTTTTTTATTCTTGGAAATAAATTTTAAGAAGAAATAATTTCTTCTTGAATGACAGTCACCTGTTAGAAGCTATTGGAGTATGATGGTTTGTTAAAATAGTAATAATACAATAATATCTGACTTAAATAATAATATAAAATAACTTTCTTCTTTAATCATTTCTCTCAAAATAATTCCCAATTACGTAAAATACGAAATGCTAGTGCGTAATGATGAATATGTTCTGTTGAATGTCACAAATCGCAATTTCAAAGGTAATTTTCTTTATAAATTTCGAAATGTTCACATAGAAGAAGAAATACAGTAATTTATCAAATTAGGGCATTGAGTTTATATCCTGAGATTTAGTTGCTGTTTAATGATTTCTACTAATTGTTTATGCTATAGTAGAACCTTGACAATGGAATCTCAAACTTGTGTGCAAACATGTAGAAATAACCATTTAGTTACAAACGAACAAAATAAAGAGCTATCTAATAGAAATTATCCATTTAGTTAGTTAACTTATTAGTTGTATGAGTTTATATTTGCATAGAATTCCAATTTTGTTTTAGTTTGTTTACCTAATGAGGTTTTACTGTACATAAAATACTGCAGTAGGTAATTATTTATGATTTAAAACATTGGGTATATTCGACCTATAATTACGTATTAGGATATAATATTACAACACGGTGTACGTGTGAATACGTTTTCTAAATAGAGTAGAATCCTGATTAATTGTTCCTCGAAGAATGGCAAAATAGAAAAAAATTTACACGATGTGAAGTTTGATTCGTGGAAGAAGATTCTTCTAAAACATAGCTGATCAAAAAGGGAACCAGTTAAAATGTGACATGTTGACACTAGCAGTAGCAATTAGAATGGCTTATTTAGAATTTAAAAAAAAATTAAAACAGTACATATCTTGAGATTTGAAGCATCACTTACTATTGCATCCGTACGAATACACAAGTGTATTTTACAATTTCTTACAAAATCATTTTCATAATTGTAGTAATTGTAAAATAGAAATTTTTGAATAGGCCATTTTAATTTGTTTGGTAGTTCTGGTGTTAAGAGGACGTTTATCGTATTATCAAATGGAACAAGAATGAAACGGTTCACATTTTCTCTGCGCAGTTCGAATGCATTGTACCACTCCCAAACTTTTGATTAACTTTGTAAATATACGATGTGCACAATTCTAAGAGCGAAATTTTACATAATTAGCACCGAGGAAATTAGATTGTGTGACTGTTTAGCGATCAGAATAATTGTGATTAATTTACTTGGATACTTCACTCTATTCTTTTGTATTCGAAAGTAGGAACGTTGAGATTTTTGTGCAAAGCTACGTTTTGGTTTTACGATTCGTTAAGAATTCGTTTCTCGTGCACAACCTGTGAACATTCTTAAGTTATGATTGATGCTCGTGAAGTTTTGCGAACGTGCTCTGCCACTGAAATTCGGTCAGAGTTGGGCAATAATTGCTGCAGATTTTATTTTAGCGTGTTGCAAAATCAAAAGTGTTGAATAAGGTACGGAAATTAGAATTGAAGGAATCAAAGGAAAATGGCAACGTTAGGGTTAAATGGAAATATTGTTAGAACGAACAGAGCGACTGATATGTAAATGAATAGCAGAATATTTATATAACAATATAACCATCTTTACATGTTCTAATGCATTCAAAGGAAAACTAGAAAACGTAACTAATTTTAGGAGAACATTAATTATAAAATATTTTTTCATTTATATGCATTAGATTATAACAGTACTCATAAAATATTTTTGGAAATTCTAAACTACAAAGGTCTATTAAACAGTGAAAATACGTTTCCTAAGTAATGTGATTCGGATATATTTTGAATATTTAAAGTGATTAATATAAACGTATTTATTGCTAATGCTAATTAATTATTAAATGAATTTAAATCTTGTATTGTTCAGATCTATAATAAACGTAAACCAAGGTGTTAAATTTAACTTTGTATCAGATATTGTTTGTTAACTTTGTATTGTCATTGAACAAAATAAGAAAATCATTAAAAAAAATAAAATCTCCATTAACATGGAAATAAGATGTTAACCTAATGTTACTTTGGTGTAGTTTTTGTTTTTTTCGAAGGCTAACATAACGTATTAGTTTAATTATACTTGATTTCAAAGGTACATTTTGCCCAACTCTGGACAAATAAATTTAAGAACGTCTCGATGTGCGTCAATTCGATCATTAAGGACAAAATAGTCAAATTATGACACTAGGCTACCGTAAGTCCAAAGAATCTTATTTTGAGAATATCGTAGCCTCGTGTTCCTTCAAAAGGAAAATGTTTCGTAGGAACGCTAGTAGTATCTCAAGGAGGACTAGTAGAGTTGATAAACTAATTCCAAAAACAACATAAATTTTTATTTTTGTACATAATTTTTATTTAACAATTTCATATTGTTAACACACGTTTTTCTCCAGCGAAATTTTCGTTTCCTAGTGAATCGAATACAACAAATGATATTAAATGGATATTTTTACCATTTATAATACTATTTTTACCATTTATAATACATGCAAAACTAATAATTTTTAGAATTCGAAAATTTTCATTCGAAACGAGAAATAATTTGCTATTGCATAATATTATTGTTTCGATATTTGTACTTAATCACGTAATAGATACTAAATGTACCGTTATATTCACGTCTCTAGCGTATTCTGATTACTTTAAAATCAAAATATATCTTGTCTAGACAGATATTTGCTGTTTAATAAATTATAAAATGATTACAGTCTCAGAACATTGTAAATGAAGTAAAAGTTTGATCGTAAGATTATACTTTACGTTACCATTATTCATTTGTATTTACCTAAATACATTAAGCTCTTATTCCACATCATTATCAAACGGATTTTTTATTTAAACTTTGAATTATCTTGAAACTATTTAGATTTCAATTAAATATGAATATTTTAGTAAATCAGTACAAGCAAAAATTGTTACGTATTCAGATTTATGTGATATCTTAGTTTAAAATGGAACCTTTTTTTACATGCACATAGATTCATTACTTAAAACGTTTTTATTATGCGATTGTATGTAGTTCCTCCATGAAATCGATGAGATTCAAGATTTTGGGTAAGAAAGAAGAAACTTCGTACTGTAAAATGCCGTCCAATAGGAAGTACGTAGCATAATATGAAAATCGATGGGTATACCTCAGTAGGGCCGAATACATTAATTTGATTTGATTATTAAACGAACCTTCATTGTTTATATGAATTTATTGCACATATTCTATAGTCAAGCTTTGTTTAATATTTTACGAAAGTGATACGAGTGGTTCACTTAAAGGACTATCGATTAGTACCTCCATCTCAGTTCGAGAACTATTTTAAGTTGATAGTATTTGCAGTTCATTGATTTTGAAAATCAAGAATAACATACGTTTCTCCGAGGAAATAATATAATTCTAATTATTAAGTTAAATGGATTCACCAATTTAAATTCAGTAACGCATTTGCGTGGTAAAAATGATCTATGATTACAAGGACAAATATAAAATTGTCTATTTTTCAATCTCGCTGTACATTACAAATTTATTAACAATATTATAAGCTTCTAAAATTGATTTATAATTTGATCAAACAAAAATCTTCAGTCTAAAAATATTCGAATAACTGTAGCACAATTTTTTAAGTATGTAATAAAACTATTGAACAAAACTTTTATGATAATTTCAAGCTGCAAGCTATTAAAAATTCTCTGTAGAAGTCACACAAAAACTCCAACATACCCATTATTTAAAACGTCCATATTATTTCGAGGATCGTCGAAACTTTCGTTCGAATTTCTTAATGCAAGAAACTTTACTACTTATTTAACCACTCAATAATCCTGTCCAATACCAACAAATGCATTTACTTACCTAAACCGCTGATGTGCTATTACGTTCGTTCATACCTAAGTGTTACGAACTAACGATTGCCATTAATCATCCTCTTTCAATCATCAATGACACACACGCACTTTATCGACGATCATTTCAAGCAGGATCTCACAATGACACGTTCATAAGAAGTTATTCAACGTGTAGTCCGTGCATCGACGCCATGTTCTTTGCTTGCTTCTTCGATCACGGAAGCACCGTGCTCCAACTCAATACATTTTCTTGTTCCATGCAAGTAATAATTTGTTTATTGGCATTACACACACTCAAATGTCAAACGAATTTCTTCATATCACATCTACGCGCGCAATGTTACGAGAATAATTCATGGAACAATTTTCTTCTGAAAATTAAACAGACATTAGGCTATTGCCTTCAAGCTAGTTTCCTGGAATCTATGATTTCTGATGGAGTATTTGACGAAATAAATATGTTTCTAATTTCACAATCTGCAATTTGCGTGCGACGGTTATTTAATGTAATTATTGGGTTGATGCAAAAGTTTTGACGTTTTTTATAAGAAATGAAACGAAGAGTTCTCAACAGTTCGCTGGTTAAATCAACATTAAGTAAAAACGAAGGAAAAAGTGACCTTTATACACGTTATAATAGTTTGAAGATACATGTCATTTCGAAGAAACAAATTTCTTTGTTAACACTAGGTTTACAGACGTTTATTGCATGGCTTATTCTATTGTTCCTAGAAAAATTGATATTAGTTCGTTTAGATCTTGAGAATTAGGGATCTAAAAATAGACTCTTAAAGTATATATTCGTGTAATTGCAGCAGTCAAAACCAACGTAAACATTTATCAATTAATGTTTATAAAATTCTATACGCGTCAAATTTACGCGTTTCGTAAACCTAATGTTAATACTAAAACCATCAGTCACAATGACCCATTCCTGATTCCTTCGTTTCGCAATTATTAGAAAGATGACAGATGTTTCTCTGAGAAATTATTAAAGAATTTGATTTAGCAGTACGCAAACTGAATTGCAAATCAATTAAAGCCTTAATATATGCATTCTTGAAGTTTCTATAGAAGAGTTTTAAAAAGTCAATTTAATTGCTCGGTAGTTTTAATGTTAATCATATACATACAAGTTAAAAATTCTTGCATCAACCCAATAAAAATTCGTCCAGTTGTTTGGATCTTATGAGATAAGATGCAATCAGTGTTTGATGTTGAAAGATGCTCTCAAAACGATTTTTCGGTGTTAACTCCTAGATAATCTTCTTTCTGGTCTATCATTATGTCCAAATGATTGAAGTCCATAAGCATTGCATACTATGCAACAGTAGGTCTTATTGCTGTATACACAATTGTGGATGATGTAGTAATGTCTATCATGTGTTGTGGCAATAGAGAGATATTCCTGGTAAGGTTTTTGTAGACATCTACCAATTGTTGAAGAATCACATCTTCCGAACATGCCATGAAAGATTTTCGATAAACGCTTTTTTCTTAAAGACCGTCCATAAGCAAGTGTCGAATAGATTGAGATTTATTATGTTTAATGCCGTGACTCATAGGCTTTTGTGCTGTAAATTGTGATTACAATAGGACAAATTGTTGTTGAAATGATGTTCGGTTGCTATTAATATACGTTTGACTTTTTTTAAATATCAACTCTGATGCCATCCATAATGTATTTAATCTGGTATCTGTGTCTGAGTCAGAGTTTGAGTTTGGAATTTACTCTGTGTCTGTTTTTTGTTTCTTTTTTTCAAGTTTGATCTTTGAGATAGTGACTTTGTATTTTGAATACTTCGAGGTTTTCGTTTTTAGAAAAAGCTTAGTATCCTCAATGAATCCATGTTTTTCTTAAAATTATTTTATTCAACTAAATGTGTGATATTATATCGATACATCCTTATTTCATAAATCTCTACGAACGATTTGTCACTTTTCACCAAAAATTTTATTTCAAATCTGTGTTTTAAATTGTGCTCTATTTTTGGACAACAAGATTTTCGAATACATGATAATGTCCAACTTTCTTATACTGACCGTAAAAGTGGTAGCTTTGACTAAAGCAGAATTACTTCCATTTTTGTTTTCAAATTGAATAAAATCACTTATTTGAACATGTATTATATGAATAATATCTGAATATTACGTATGTCAACTAGGAACTATTCACAGTTACGTAATTCGACAACTCTAAATTTGCAGCCAAAAGGACGATGAACAAGTTTGCCAGTTTTTGTTTGAATAAAATTTGATCGTTCTAATAATGAAAAATGTTCTTATTCCGATTAGTTTGGATATAAAATCCCCTAGTACTCACACCAAGAACCACGATCGAATGATTTAACAGTACGATATATTGAAGAAACAATGAATTGCAAAAACTATATTGGAGGGACTATGGCAAAATTACCGGTAAGAAAGTATTCGCAGCTAATTTAGTAGCCAGCACAGTTGTAAATTAAAGTGCGAGCCAAGATAACTGCTTAAGTTGTCGACTTTATATACCTACTAGGATGTGTACATAGAGTGAAATGGAAATGTCCGTCTAGAATTTCCTTTGATGTCCCTCGTATATTATATTAGTTTTTCCTTTTGGTACGAACTATTTTACCAAAGTTCAACAAAGCAAGGATAATCTGTCTATTTTCACTTACTGTTATTATGTAAGATATATGCATACGTCTATATATTTTATTTATGTCACGCCAATGGACGTCTGTGCGTACCTATATGTATCTCTAATGTTTAATAAATCGTCTTTATGGATACTTTCTCCGTCTTTAATTTATATATCCTGAACAGTCTGCGTAGTATACATTGGAGTGATTGAAAGTACCTAATTGCATCTGAAAAGAGATGTCACCAGGACCGGTTTTATTTCTTCGTACAAATTGGAATACAATAGAACTTTGGTTATTAACGCTGGGTTTACGGAAATTCATTATACCGTTCATTGTATTATCTCTAGAGAAATAGATGTTCGTTTATTTTAGATTTTGACAATTAGAGAAATCAATAGGAATCAATAAAAATAATAGACAAATCTATTCAACATAATTCCAATTGAAAAAAGTCAGCTACCAAGAGTAGGAATGGAAAACAAGTTATTAAACTTGTTAAATGTTTTGTTTATATTTAATTTAATTCTCTATAAAATGTTTTAGAATAAATAATTATTCGATTGATTCGGGTAATTAAGATTTTAATGTATTTTATTTTAATTCATGTAGAATGAATAAATATAATCTGCAGAAACTATTGTTACCGAATTCCTGCATTTTCTATCTAGGGGAACGTGAAACTTTGAATATTCCTCGAACCGTTCCGTAATGATTGCCTATCATCCTTCTGGAACACAGGAAGAGAAAGCGATAGCACTTGAGGGTGTCATAAATTAGACCTTTCCTGGAACTACCTCGTGGGCCATCGCAGCGATTGTTTTGGCGACTACAGCGCGACATTTACTTACTCATTGTTGTGCCATCAACGACGGAACGGTCGCTGAAATATGTAATTTATATTCTGCATTATATTCCAGTTTCATTTTCATCGTAGTCATTATTTCTGTTACGTTTCTAAAGAGGCAGATTAGAAAGCAATTTGCGTCATTTTTTTCTGACTCTCATGATGTGTGCAAACGCATTTGAGATTGCCCGTAGCAAATTAAATTCTCTTACAATGGAAAGGAAATAAAGTGAAATAGAATGAAATAAAATTAAATAAAATTAAACGAAACAAAATAAAACTGAACAGAATGGGAACATAAATATTTCTGCAAGTCTCCATCAGAACAATATGTCGCAAATTCCTTGATAATGTATCTATACCTTAATATCCAATCCACAAAACGCATTCAATCAAATCCTGACGAGGTATACTCGAAATGAAAACGATGAAAGTATTGCGTTTACTATTCATTCGTTACAATGAAGGTCGCCAAACGAACAAAAAAAAGACGCGACAAAAATGGTCAAGGTTGTGTGGGAATGAAGGCGTAACCCAAGGCCCGTATCAAATTTTCTAGCTCGATCGCATCGCGCTCGTAAATTTGCCTTAGGCGGTCTCTTCTTGAGATGATTAATGCATTATCGGTGTTCGTGGCCCTGAGTCTCGTAATTTCCTGACTGAAATAATCTTTTTTTTTGTCGTCCTCTGCTTCACGAACGTCTGGACAAGCACTGCTTAACTTTAACCTGCAAGTGAGTCATTGGTTCGAGTGATTTAATAAGAAACCTTTTGTTCGTTTTATAGATAAAAACGTTCCGAGTGTTCATTCTTAACACCTTGCGGTAAAATTACGAGTACAGTTGGTCATTGGTTTTTCGTGCCAAACCGTCCAGTGACGAGCTATGCTCGTCATGCGACTAAAGTGACACGTAACATGTTTTTACATGTACAAAATTTCTGCAGTTCCTAATTGCGAATAAAATGACATAATAGTTAGCAATACCTTGCTAGATTACTTTTAAACCCTTGACTTACAATATCGTATCAAACTCGTAGTGAAAATTTTAAACTGAATTTGGAAAATCTAAGTGTTATTTATTTCTTTTAAATATAAATTAAATATTACTTTTCTATTATTAATTGGAAGAATTTAGAGTAAACGTAAACATGGAATAATCATCGAACTTTTTTCTTTGCCTAATAAATTGTTAAAGATAAAGTAGTTGTATCATTCATAGCTAAAGTTTATAGTATAAAGAAATAAATCATAGGGCAAGAAGTTGATTAATATTCTTTTAATTAGCAAAATGTGTGAATTAAAATAAAACACGTTGTTTTCTTTGATAAAGATAAAATACTTCTATCACACACAAGTTTTCATAATTAAATCGTACCGGAAAGGGTTGACCTAGTAGCTAGTTATTAGTATCCAATTTATATATTAGGTTATCCCATAAATAATGCGGTTTTTATATTTTTTTATTTTTAAAAGTAAAGACGAATAAAACTGTTTTTAATCTAAAACATATTCTCCTTCATTATCTACAAAATGTCTATTTATACATTACAATTAATTTTAAAAAGGTTTTTTTTATCTTTATGTTTAGAAATAAAACGAATATCAAAAACCGCATTATTTATGAGATGACCCAATATTTGTTTTCGTAAAGCACTTTTATGTTACACATCTTCACGTAATTGAAAAATACTGTTATGTTAAATACGTATTTTTAGTTCTAAGAAAAGTTTTTAAATTAAATTCATTTCTTATTATGGAGATATGAGAATAACATTTTTTCTCCCCGTTGTGTTGTATTAAATAAAAGTGTTCTTCTTCATTTATTGCAATAAATGCGATTGTTCAAGTTTAAAATAAACTTTATTATAAAGTAATCTTTGTCCATCATTAATAAAAATTTGATGTCTATTTTCACAAACGGAAAGTTTCAAATAAATACAAAATTTCAAGAATATTCTTTTACAAAAATTTGTTTGCAGCGATATATAGGAGAATTACATAAGTAGAAAACTGGAACGAGTAAAATCGATCGAAATTGGATTAAAAAACGTAGTTTGTTCGGTTAAATTATGACAGAGATAACCTTACATTCTCTAAATTGATGTACCAATGTGTCACCGAAGAATTGTATAGAAAGGAATACTTACTTCTCATCCAAGAGTTTAAGATCTTTCGTTTCTTTGGATTGTCCGCATATCGTTAACATTTCGGCGAATCACATAAGAGGGCATTGATTTACTATTTATCGGTCATGATATACCTACAATAAAGGGGTTTTATAAGGAACACAGATCGATAAAAAAAAAAGTTGGCGAACGCGATACGTACACATAAGCAGAGTTAATTTGAACCAATTGAAATGAGTTAAAGAAATCTCGATGCACATATTGCTGTCTCGCCAAGCAGTTGAGGTCCTGCAACCACTAACTGTTAGTCGTTCGACTGATTGGCTCATCGATCATAGTTAATTGTCCTCAACGTTTGCTTCGTTGATATAATCGTTTCGTGCACGACTATTCGTTTCTGGTAGCAGAACCCTGATACGACAAAGTACGACAAACTTGTTTCGTCGGGTAATGTTACTAATTACACGGAAAAACGTCACGGAAATTCTGGTTGAAATTCAGCTTTCCGAGAATGTAAAGATTCTCGCGAAAAATACACGTTTCCTTGAGTAAAAATTCACATCCAAGGTTATCAACAAATATTTACATTCCAGAAGCGTTTCCCCATTTTCTTTTAAATATAACTTCGCAAACACGAAATAAGTGGAGGAAAAACAGTTCGAGTAAAACGATCGACCTTTTTAATCTTGTAAGTACGAATATTTTCGAAATATAAGGATTACTTGTATCTGTGCCAATTATATAAATTACGTTGAAACGTAATCACGGAATTGGATTTCTTGTACAGCAATCTTTAGACTTGGCAAAAAGTTGGACCGTGCGATTAACGTCATTCTGGAATTGATCAGTGACTGAACCGTTTGTCAGAAAAACCGGTAAAGCACGCACGCATAATTTCACAGCGCATGAGTAGCTGCAAAAATAGATTTCCTGTTCCAGTCGGAAGGAAAAGTCGTAGTTTCCCACGACGAAGGGCCTATCGCGGCCAGCTCTGCAGTAGCTAGCCTCACGAGTGGCCGGTTCGCAATAAAACGCTCACGTGCGTTAGCGGATTTACTGAAAGTGAGTAGAGTCCTCTCGTGCAAAATTAAATCGAGAATGTAGGTCATTTTTTTCGTGCGCGATTCTGCTCGCGAAAAAATGAAATTTGATTATTCATAGAATATGTCTGGTGCGGAATAAAACTCGAATAACATCTTTCTCTTCTCGGTCGTTTTAAATGATTGTAAACACGAACACGTGTTCGTTGCACAAGTTTTGAAAATTGATTTCGTAATAATAGGAATATTAATTGAATTTCTGTTTTAGAGTTTTGAATACATTTAGCAGGTTTCGAAGGATTTGGGAAATATTGAATAACCGAAATAAATTAAGACTATAATATGGAGAAATATAAATAATGAAAAGATTAAATTATGAATTTTGTATGAAATTCATAATAATTGATTAAATATTTATTTATATATATTCATATTTATTATTGCCTTCTGGTCGATAGATAAGACCACCGCTTTGACAAAGACGAATATTTATTGCAGGATTATCGTGATTAACAATCTTCTAATTTGAATAATTCTTTTTAAAAAAGTCAAACTAAATGGAAATGAAGTATTTAAAAAATGATAAGGTTACAATTGTACCTTAATGGATTTGAAATATAAGTTGCTAATAATTGAATTTTATTAATTTATTCACAATACAGAGAAGCTTAAACTATTCATTGAAAGTAAGAGAGAAATATAATATATTTCTGAGCTTGTGAAAGAATTGAAATGGGATTAGTAAAGAATTATTTTTAAATGGTTACCATCAAAGACATAATTAATTAGAACGATTATTTCTAGGTAAATTAAAAGGAAAAATCAATAAAAATTTATTTATTTTAAATCTAAGGTAGAATTATCGCACTTTATCTGTTTCTTTTATTTATATTCAGTAAAATTACTTAATACTTTATGAACAAGAGTATGCAAGAATATAAAATAAAAATCGTTGAATAAACCATTGAATAAAATGTTATATATTCTCAGTATACATACTATTATGCTATTCCGCTTAAGGAAGTAATTATGAAAAAGGGTTACAGAGCTTCTGACTCATTAAACATTTTGCAATGGGATTTCGTTATACATTCCCACCTCCCGACGCGTTTCATGGAGTTCGTAATTATTAACACACTGTTGGAATAAACTCTGTAATTAACTGATTGTTCTTTCTCCTTCTTATAGACCGCTGAACGTGCAGAATAAATGATAAGTTCATTTAATTGCTGAGTGCCAGGCGTTAGGTATCATCCACACCTGCATGCCGGAAGAAAACTTTTCTTAAAATACACGATGAGTCGTGAATATTATGAAATAGTATCATTTACAAGTGCAAAACATAAATTAAAAATGGCATTTATCATCGCAGTAAAAATACATAAATAATATTTTCTTCCATGTGTGTGTGAATAAGTTGAATATAAAGAATTGAATAAAACTTATTCTTACAAATTACTCATTATTATTACATCTTAAACGAATAACCTCGTAATCTATTTCAAAGTAGTATAAATATCTAATGAAAGATAAAATTTGAATTTCTGAAATTATAGTTACATCTTAGAATTCGTTATTTTGGGTATCATATGATACTGTCATTAATATTGATTAATACTATTTAACTTATCATTAATTATTATAATTTCTCAATAATTAATCGTTATCGCCCAGGATTTCAATAGAAAGTACAAGTTTTATCACGATATACAATTCATTCTACGAAAACCATATTACTATGCAAGGATATAGTGTTTCGGTTATTTTTATATTAAATAATACATACAAAACAAATGTAATTGTATTTAATACAGTACTTACGTCATACGCTGCGTTTTTAATTAGCAATATCACAAATTCAAATATCGCTAGGACACTATTTCCTTTATTGTAATTTCATGTCCAGTTCCCAACTCTTAAAAATTATTAATAACGTATGTCGATTCGTTTATTGCTCAAGCCATAAACTGGCATAAGTAACTTTTATTAAAGGGACCTATATCCAGCTGAAACATGTTTAGGCAGTAAAATAACTGAACCATGAAGGAACGAGGCATTTTTCACATATGATTTTTCTGTAACCATTATTTCGTCTTAAAACTGCTTTCGTTGAACAAAATTAGTAACTTCAAACGTGTTATCAATAGAAATGCTGATATAGGCACTATGGTATCGTGTTCTCGATCACCGACAATAAAGAGTACCGATTGTTTCCTGCTCCTTTGTTATTGTGTTTTTCATTACTATTGATTTTTACAGACTCTAGGACTGTAATTTGAATTTTCTGAGAATCTTGAAAGTCTCGAATTCATATGGAGAACAGAATGCGCGAATTACCGGCGGAGAATTTCGTTTGGGCGTGAATGTGACATTAAATAAATGTTCGTGAGAAGTGTGAATACAAATGCACACCTAGCTCTCATCATTCCGCGTTCTTGAAGAACATATCTCTTTTCGTATTAGCGAGTGAAATCAGAATTATGTAATGTCTTGACGGTGCTAAACGTGTCCCAATTTATAACAGCAATTAACAAGTCACCATTTATCATGCCGCAAAATGTCTTCCGATATTAATTCTGACATACTCGAAGAAACATGCACGAAAAAGTGCAATGTCATAGCGATAGCGCCAAGGATGAACAAATGGTTATTTCAATGATACTAGGTCAATGCGTTCGGAATTTCGTCCTTCTTCGCTCCACGCAGAAAATGCAGTCATTTTGAATCAAGTATATCTATTGTCATATCCATTTAATCAAGTATAATATTGTCATATCCGTTTAATTGCATATTTTAACATATTTCACTCAGTACAGTTCCTTTTGGTATCAATTTTTCACAGTTCATATAATCAATTCATAAATAAACAAAATACAACACACTGGGTGTAAAGTCTTATTCAGTATTAAAAAGAATCAAATTTCATTAAACAGAAATCTTCTTTCACTTCAAAAGTTTTAAGCAATCTTCACAATTTCCTCAATCACAGTCTACGACACACTGACAATTAAAATACATTACAGGTATCTTCGTCTTCCTAATATCAGCACGGCGTTCCTATTATCAAAAACAGCCGAAATCCGAAGACAGAGTAATCGAAACTTACTTTCATAATCGTCAAAACAGAAAGACACCTCGTTGCCACAGAAACTCTGTAAGGGAATTCTATTAAAGGATTCGGGAAGATGAAATTTAAATCCGGGAAGGATAAGCAATCATCCGGAGTGGTAGCAGCGAACGGTCTCATTAAAAAAATCGGGAAAGAGTGTTGGTGGAAGGGCTGTGCCTCAATCAGGCGACAACGTCGCAGGGGTGATGGCCGCATGAACCAACCAAGGGGGAGGCCCGTGGGGCATCAAAATGGGAAAAAAGGAATGGGGGCACACTGTTGGCTTCAAATCAAAGACCAGACGAACCGGTCTACCCCTCTGTGAGATGCGTCTAATTTTTTTCTCCGCCTCTTTCTCCCTTTCTGCCACCGCCCAGAGTCCCTCCTTTTCTTGCCTGCGCACCCTCCTCCACCCCTCGACAGGACCTACCTTTCATCCCCTCTTTTCACTCCGCCAAGATATTTGCAGGTGTCCAACCGAGGAGTGACCAAAAATTTTGCCCACAAGTTCTGTATTCTGACCCCCGAATTATGTTCTGGGCGATATAGCATTTCTCCCTCTCTCCCTTTCACTCCCCTATCTTCTCTTTCGTATTCGCTCTTTCACTTGTTTTGCTCTCTCGTTCTTTCATTCTCTCCGTTTTTCTTATTCTGGTATTCTCTCCCTATTTGTTGCTCTCTCATTCTGTCCCTCTTGCTGTCTCGTTCTCTCGTGCTCTCTCGTTTTCTTATTCTCTGCCTCTTCCTTGCTCTCTCGTTCTCTCTTACTTTTTTGCTCTCTCATTCCCTCCTTCTCTTTTGCTCTCTGGTTCTCTCATTTTCTCCCCCTCTCTACCTCTCATTCTCTATTGCTAGCTCTCTCATTCTCTCTCTCTCTTTCTTGCTCACTGGTTCTCTCATTCTCTCCGTCTCTGTTGCTCTTTTATTCTCTCTTACTGTTTCACTCTCTCATTCTCTCTTGCTCTCTGGTTCTATCATTGTCTTCCTCTTTCTAGACCCATTCTCTATTACCCTCTGGTTCTCTCATTCTCTCCCTCCCCCTGCTCTCTCATTTTTTCATTTTCAACTCTCTCTTTTTCTCCAACTTTATCTCTCATAATTTATACAACTCTTTTCCTCTCCTATTCACTGTCTGATTTCATCTTACACTGCCTATGTGCTTCTTTTTCTCTTCTATTCTGTCTCTCTTTCTCTCTCTTCTTTCTTCCTCTAACTCTTTCGCACATTCTTTATGTGTCTCCTTCTTCCTTACTGTCTCTCTCCTTTTCTGTCTGCATCAAGCACAATGGCTTTGACATATGATAAATAAGGAAATAGTATTAATGTTGATAATTATTTACTTATTTTTGTTGAAAACCGTTGTATTCACGTGTAGAATAAAATTCGATCTTTCTTGTTATACAATATTGTAATGTAAATATAATAAGATAATATTATCGAATATAATATTATAATAGAAATTAATGTAATGTCTTTTTACTGAATCATTTAGAAATCCATTTTGAATTGAAACATTTCTAAACCATTTTAGGATTTTCCATTTCCATCTAAAAAATAGAATAAAATTATTTAAAGTAATTTTGATATGTTTCGAATATGGAAACACATATAATTTTTTTGTGGACAGGCCGTAGATTTGTTTTAAGGCGGTACCGAATTAATTTCTACGCGTAATGGCAAGTTCCATGTCACTATCGATATTGGGGCCCGAAAAACATATATTACGGACATTTTCATTTTTACTATCCGAGAATTCAATTTCGTTCGTTTCATAAAGAGCTCGAAAGCTCGGGGTCATTCTCGTTTTTGCCATGGCTCGATTTCATTTGCATCAGAATTGGTGTCAGAAGAGTCTTCATTTATAATGTGTATTTTTTGTAGTAATTAGCATCTCTCCGAGACTTGTCCGTAATAGCCCTATTCAACCACAGGAAAAATAAATCCGTATGAAAATATTTCTTACCGAGATGTTTTCAAATTACTATGAAAATTGAAGTCTCCATTTAAAAAATAAAGCTTCAATTACATGCAGGAATACAATAACGATTTTTCGTTAGAGTTCTTGTTATAATTTATTGCAAATTTATGTAATCCAAATGTTCGACGAATCCATAGTTCTAGGAAAATAGGTATGCTATTCATTTTAAACTCTTATTAATAATTTAAATAAAATTAAATATTGAATATTTATTTCAATTTGAGTATTCATATTATCGCATCAATTAAAGCCAACATAAATCTTTCATATTTCAAGTTCTTTAATTTATACATTTATTTTTATAAAAGTGTGCACTGAACATTTGTATACTCTGTATAATTGGTTCGAAAACTATCCAGCTTTGAAATATCATGTTTACAGATGAAATTGAAGGTCTCTCACTGATAATTGAAAAATCAACGAGGATCAGAAGCAGTGGTTCATATTCACTTTAATTCTCTGCAAGTGGTTGCCTGTTTGAAAAAAAAAGAATAGTCACGTAACACATCTTCGAAGCGTCACGCAATACTTTTCGCGGAGCAACTACGAATTGCTTTGTACACAAGTATAGAGTTCAAGGTGATCCGACGTTATTCAGGATCGGTGACCTTTGAAGTTGTTCAGGATTCGTTTAGAAAACGTTTGGTAGGAAGAAATCACACGGTTGTGCACTGGGAATACGAACGGAATACTTAAACAGGTGCATTGCTGCACGGTTCCTCGATTCGAATGTAAAGCTGAACCGTAAAATGCACAACGAATGGATCTTGACAATTTCCGCACAAAGTGCTTCAATTCTGTAACGATTCCTTTAAATACGATTGCTATTTCAATTGCTTTTTAACCCCTTGCCCTATGATTTATATTGCAACTGTGATCGACACAACGATTTTGTTAGTAATAATTTATCGAAAAAAGAGAAAAATTCTATGCATATTCTATGTCTACGTTTGCTCTACAATGTAATAATTGATGACAGGAGAATAATATTTAATTTGAATTCAAAGGAATTGAGTAAATTTGATGTTTGTTAAATTTTATTTAAAATGGTCACCACGAATGTCACTGCCTTATTGTAAGGCAAGGTTAATTCATTCTTCGAGGATACTTGATAGTATTTTAAATGACGTAAGAGGTTAAATTATAATTTACTAACAAATGGTTTAATGATTTTTGTGTTATTTCGAGGAAAATTATACGTTACAACGTCACTTTATTAAACCCTTATCTGATGATTTACCTCTCAACTATAACTGATAAAACAAGTTTATCGTCAATAATTTAGTAAAAAAGGAAAAGAATTTTATATTTATTTTGTGTTTACATTTACTCTAATGGTTAGATATTAATAATAGATAAGTAATATTTAATTTATGTTAAAAGTTAATAAATACCATTTAGATTTATCGAATTCAGTTTGAAATTTTCATCGCGAGTCTTACACGTGATGTATCATTTGATACGTCTTTTGGCCAACACGATATTTAATACGTGAAACCTTTTCTTATTAAAAGTGAACATAAAAACAGATAAAGTATTTCCACTATTTTTGTATATCTTTTATTCCACTTGTAGTTATAACGGAAAGTTTAAAAATTACTAATCCTGTAAAATATTTCTTCAATCGTATTCAAGTCTATTGTCTCCGAGAAATGTGAAACTAAATATTTTTGTCAGTTCTCATGTATGGTTTGTTCATGATTTTCGTTAAAAGTATACAACTTTCTGTGCAGTGTGTAAATTACGTCAGTCAATGATTAAAAGGTTCACGGCTTTTTCTTCGAGACTAAAGGTATTATGGCCTCTCGTATGAAACCAGACAAAAAAATCCATCGAATATTGTGCTGCACACGTACATTACTAACTGACACAGCTATAAATTTGAATATCACGAACGAATTGCCGAACAAAAGCGCGACGAGAGGAATATCACGCCATTTTCGAGGATGATTTGCATATGACTGCCCGATTAATGAATAATTTTGCTTCGTGTGCGTGAAAATTGCTTCCAGGATCGATCGCTTGGAAACATGCAAAGAAAGTGCCAACTCTAAGACTTCTTGTAAGAAACTATTGCATTGCAGTCACGTTTCTTTTTCTGAAACACAGAACATTAATAATTAATAAATATAAAATTTTATAATAGATTTAAAAATTTAATTTTTAATTTAATTTAATTTTAAAATTTTTTAGATATCCTTGCACATTTTCGTTTACATAAAATGATATGAGATCACATTCTACATATTAACTTTTAATATGCATATATGTCGTATTTAATATACAATGTTATATTTGGTATATATTTTTATATTTTATACACAAACGAAAATGCGCAAGGATATCTAAAAATATTAATAATTCATTATTGCAAACAGTAAAATTCAATAGGCCCTACTTTAAACTCACTAATATACTTTACAAGTAATAGTCTTGAATTCGAACTAAACATTATTCTTTTATTATGAATTATTATACTCCAACCGTTTCGCCCTAAAATGGCACACGTTGGTACCACGAACATTTTAAATTACCGGAAAACTAGGAAACGCCTTAAAGATAAAGGGAAATTGTACCACGGGAATCGTTGCTTGTCGTTGACAACTTAAGTGCTAATTATTATTCTTATTAGTACTTATCTTATTTCTTTCACTGAAACATTTCAATTTCACTTGAAAGCAGCTGTCCTTGGCTCTCTCTCTTTGATTTATGGGAGAAATACATGTTCTGGGACGGAAAGGTTGAAGCAACCGTGTATAAAAAATAACCCCAGAATGTTTCTATATTTTTTCTATAAATTGTTAATTACAGAGTAGTTGTATCATAATTGAGAAAGAAATCATATGACAAGGGGTTAAGTGTGTGTTCTGTCGTCGATCCGTCGACAGGGGTTCCTTAACCTCATGCTCTATGATTTATTTTCTAACTGTAATCGATACCATAATTTCGTCAGTAATAATTTATTGATAAAAGAAAAATTCTATGTATATTCTATATTTACGTCTGCCTTACCATATAATAATTGGTAACAGAAGATGTTTCATTTAAATTCAAAAGGGTTGAGCAATATTTATCCTTGTTAAATTCTCTTTAGAATCTTCACCACGAGTTTGAAACATTGTTGTAAGACAAGAGATTAAGGAAATAACTTTGATATGTGCATTGTGGATATGATGCATGCGAAATATATATGGTCGATTTAAAAATGGAAGAAAATATTTGGTGAAGTTTACACTAACCGTCCTATGAATTGGTCAAATGATCGGATTTCAAATTCACGTTTTCTTTCGTTCATTTAATTCCTTTCCTTATGATATTTTCTAGTAATCCATTTAATTACTTTGTTATGAATAATTTACTCAATATAATAGAACAGTCCAGTCTTATTCTATACCAATGTCTGCTCTGAGCTATAAGCGTTGATAAAAGAGGAATAACATATAATTTGCACTCAAGCAAATTGAATAATGTTTATGTATGTCAAATTCTATTTAAAATGTTCTCCACGAGTCTCACATGTTATTATAAGGCGAGGGGTTAAATTGTCACGAATGAAGTTTACTTTTCACCCATGGAATTGTACCGGCACGCAAGGCTCTTTCAATTATTATTTACACGGAACCATATGGTCGAGCGGTTCAACGAACCGATGAGAAATCCACAGCAATTTAAAAGCCCGTATTTTCCAGCAGTGCGCAGAGGGGGTAGTTTAGCGGGTGGATGACCAATTTATAAATCAGTTCGAATGGGGTGTGGCTGGATGCGGGTTCGAATGAAAGGAAATTGAGTAACGTGGATTCCGGTAGCTCAATTGTCCGGTCACGTGTCCCACATGCGAGACAAATAATCGACGGATTAAGTGAATTTTCAGTTTCTTCGTTCCCACATGAACTCCTGATACAGACTTGACACTGAAACTACCACACCAGTCAAACTCACTTATTCCTGGCGTCTCCTTTTTGCAAATACTAACAAGATAACAGATGTTTCTCTCAGAAATTATTAGAGATTTATTTATCAGTAAGCAAACTGAACTGTAAATCCATTAAAGTCTCAAAGGATGCACTTTTGGAGTTTCTATAGAGGAATTTCAGAAAATCGATTTAACTGCTCGGTAGTTTTAGTGTCAACCATTTGAGTACCAGGGGAAATTTTTGTACATATTTGAGAAATGTAATTTTATATTTCGGTCAATTTTGATCTAATGTTCATAACATTTTTACACGATACTAAAAACATGTTAGACTTCCTTTGTTACTAATAAAGTCGAAAAGAAACGTTTCGGGAGTACATGAAGGAACTACATATCGTTTCTTGGCACTCAAAGGGTTAATGTATTAAATACTGGAAAATGTTCGTGCGGTTTTCTTGGTATCAATGAATTTAGGTCCGACTTCAATTAGTATTTCTCTGGTTTAGCCCTTTGCACTCGATTTATTTTCAACGTTGTTGGGTGTGAACTTGTATTTATTTTTAGACAAATGAATAAATGTAATTTACAGTGGTGGAGTTCAACGTTTTATATTTACTTTATTTATTATTATTATAACAGGATTTAATTTTTATAGTCTTTTAAAGTATGCCACTTTTCAAACAATTTCCAACGTTCTATAACAAATTTGTGCGGCCATCTCTAGCATGACATAGGAGAGCGAAAGGTTAAATGAAATAAGTATTAGCAGCACGTTATGTTTATGCCATTGGTATCGAGTCAGATAAAATAATTTTACAAAAACGTTCTCAGTGTTTAACTTTTGATTTAAGAACCCGTACGAAGTTCTTCCGGTGTCTAATATGTTCAGTGCCATGTTTATCGTTGATGGTGCAAGTTAATTTTCGTACACACTGAAAATTCTGCAAGTGTGCGTACACTTATTTACAGTCACGTCTAAGTGTATCAACATAATTTTCAAACTCTGTCTTCTTTAAAATCAAATCGTAAAATAAAATATTTTATACTTTCTTTTCTATTAATTTTTCGTGTAAAATGATCCTCGTGCTTGTACAACTGAATTGTAAATATCCTGTATAAATATAAAAATCACCGAAATCATACAGAATTCAAGTAAATATTGTATTAAAAAAGTAAATACATTTTGTAAGTAAAGTATAACTGAATTTTCATGTGACGCTGAACATGTTAACGTGAACAAAGAACTCTGCAATGAAACCATACTGACGAATGTAGCGGTGGCACTGATATTTCCTTCAGAGTATAAAAATATTACTGCACAAAGCATTATCAGCTGTAGTGAATCATAACAATGGCCATATGCTTGCGATGAAACTGATTAACATTTCAAAATAAACGAAATCTTCACTGATTTATCCTCCCATGCTAATACTATAGTATAACACTAAAAGACTTCTTATAGCAAAAATTAGTGAAAGGGTCAATGCCTATTAAGGCACTGTTAACCGGCAATTTTACGTAGAAACTATCACATGTCACCGGTTATTATCCCGTAATTAAATATGAGAGTAACACAATCTAAATAAACTTCAATATACTTTATTTATATATAATGAATTGAAAAAAAACCTTTGGATATATGTTTTACATAACTTTAAGTATTTTACTTTTGCAATATTCTATATTGCCTAGCGTTTAAACAATTGAAATGACTAATACCAGAGCAAACACGAGTTAATTCGTGACCGGTTAATAATGTGTTAACGCATCTATTTTTCCTGTACTTTTAAGAAATTTGCATATATTATAAATGCATAATGATTTATAACTTAGTCGTAACTCAAGCATACTTCTTAACAAGCTGTTTTGAAAATGATGATTAAAAATTGAATTGGTACTTCATGGGTAAGCAGAGAAATATTTGATGAATATATTCACGTTAATTAGAAGTTTGTACTATCAAATCAGATAAATTTTAATCGAATCCAGAAAGTCAACGTCTCGAAGAAGTACCTGTTGAAAATAAGAAAAATTTGAAAGGAGATTAAATGGATTTGTAAAAATTAAATTCAACTGGTTTTCATAACAGGTTTTAGCAGTTTCCAAATGAAGCATGCGCAAATATAAAAATCTGGTTTTCAATCACATGATTAAAAAAAAAGACAATAAAAGGAACGATGCTATAATATAGAAATGCAAATAAAAATATTGAATTCGTTTGCAGTACTCGTACGTATTATCATTTAAGTAAATATATTCAACAGATATTAATGTATAATTAATCGAGGAAAATAAACGCTGGAAACAGGAAAATCGTTTAAGAAGATTAAAATGTAGTTTCAGAAGTCATAATTAACAGATTGTCGTAACTAATTTCAGTTATTTCAGTTTCAGTAACCATTGTCGATATAAATTCCAGACATTATGAAATCAATATTCATTTCACGCTTTCACCGAAATTAGTCCTGAAATCTGAAAATTTTCTATTGCCTAACCAAAACGTAATCCAAGCCAGTGGAAATTGATAAAAATCCGAGAACACGTACCATAACGTTCAAATTATAATTCGTATCACAAGTTGTTAGAAAAATATCTAACGAACACCTAATCCAAATCAATAAAAATCGATAAAAATCCGAAAACACAGAGTCTAACATTTAAATTATAACTCGTATCACAAGTTACTAGAAAAATGTTAAACTTTTCCAGAAAAATCTAACATTTCCCAATATTTACTCCATTACAATAACGTAGGAACTAATTAAAAGCAATGTTTAATCATTCATTACATTCAATCTTCTCCGCATTTTTATTTGTTACAAAACGATCAACCACAGTATTTACGTAACAATGACATTTTACTCTCAATCTGTTCGTATCGTTGTCTGTCGCAAACACCTCGAAACTCGTAATAGCTAGGGCGTGCGAAAAGTGCACCGCAAAAGTATCGCGGGAAAGAAATGGAAGCAAGAAGAAGAACGGGGAGGGAAAGGATTGCGACTTCTGCATACGTTGCCGGGAGAAATTCTGCGGTAGCGGATTCTTGGTTGGTTCGCTATCGAAAATGTCCAGCGGAACGAAAGGCGAAATAAAAAAGAAAATAAAAAACGAGGAAAAAGGAGAAGATGGCCGGCGATGCCGAGGGCCACGAGAGAAGAAGAAGTAAGAGTCGTAAAACGGGTTCTTCTGGACCCCCAGGGGTCCTTCTTCCTTTTTTTCACGAAACCTTCGATCCTTTGCGTTAAACGCCGCAACGTTTTAACAAGCGACAACTTCACCGGTCAAAAATGTGCAACAATTTCCGGTTTCGCGTTGCCAGGTGTGATTTTAACCTTTCCGCGAGTCTTTCGAATGTCGTTGATTATGTTTCCCTCGCACGAATTTACTGCGATTGTCAAATCGCAATTTATGTATTAATTGAGCGACAACATGTCGCACGGGATACTTACTCCACGGTTCTTTTTTTCCGCCTGGCAAACGGTCGGTGACACGAGTGTGACCGAGGAAAAAAGATGTTGCATAAACATAAGCTTGTGAACGCTTCGATTCCATTCAAAAGCGTTATACATTCTCGTGAATGTGAGATTGACAACTGGAAAAAATTGAACGCATTGCGTTACGAATTTCTCGTTGATTTTGTTCGATATTCTGCGAGTGTGTTTCTGAATGCATTTTTATTTATGTTGTACTGTTTGAATTATTTCGATAGGGTTTTATATGTTTAATGTGTTTGTTTAGTGAAGCTTTTATGCAAGTGTGCAATTATTTTTTTATGCTGCTGAGACTGTCGAAATGTTTCTATTAAGTAGATGTATATAGTTTCTTTGTGAATTTTTAGGTATTGTAGTAAATATATGTATAAAGTAGAATACATAATTTTCATTAGTATTAGAAAATTACTAATAATGAAATAAATCTTGCAAGCTTACTTATGAAATGAACAACGTCGGATTAATTGAATAATATGTTAATTCGTAACAATACAAAATTAATTATATTAATGGTCTTTGCTTCGTTATTACTTTATATTATTACTTTGTTGTTATATAATATTAATTTATATTTCACATAAATTTTTAAACAGTAGTCCAGAAAGTGGATTTGAAAACGAGATCACTAAATAAGAAGCTCTTCTAAAAGAAGAAAGAAATTATATTTTATAATAGTCTTCTTAATGCGTACTCAAGAGGATTTAAAATTTCATTTAAATTTTAAATTAACAACTAGAAATGTTTCAGACAAAAACCTGCACTGTAATGTTTGACGCAGAATGGAAAGATGCAGAGCGAAGCAGGCAAAAACACGCAGAAAGTGTGTGCAACGACAGGCTATGGAGGGGTCGAGATGTACTTAGCAATTTGTATGATTAGATTGTATCTCTCATCATGAGGGGAAAGTTCACCTTCACACTCTCTCTGTGCGGGATGCGGTTAATATCCTCCTCGACCAAACAGCGCAGGTAGTGGCTAAAGGGTTCAATTTCTGTTTCTTTGAAAACCTTTGCGATAAACTTTAAACTAATCAACGTGCAACTAGTTAGATTTTCAAAGTAGAGGAATTGTTCACTTTACTTTTATTTATATTTATTCGATGTATGTTTTCATTTTTCTTTTATTTATATTTCTTTGATTTATATTTTTCTTTTTCTTTTATTTATATTTCTTTGATTTATATTTTTATTTTATCTATATTTATAATATTTTATGTTTTATACATTACATAGCGATGCTAAGAATAGTGACGTATTCAATAACAAAAGCTTATAGAATATTATTCGTTTAATAACATCCCACAGACCATTGTGCAGTTTGTATTACATAACACTATGTGATTGTATAATACACAACGACCAAAGTTAAAAAATATGTGTGTTTTTATTCGTAAATAACTTAATAAATCTGTCAAATGCCTGTTATTTCGTTAGTTTAAATTAACAAATTTTCAAAATGACGGTTTAAAAAAGAATGGTCCGAGCTACACTAATGCCATCTACAGATTCTTAAAAATATTATTCACAGCACTTTATTCTTTTTAATACAGCGAACAGGTTTTGTACTGAAGATCATTAAAAACTGAAGTGTTCAAACGAAGTTTGCTTTAAACAAACATTACTTCATTAATACATTCTTCCAACTGGATGGTAAATTAATAAATTGTACCCGAAGAAGAAATATTTCAAATTAGAATTGATGGAGATAATCAAATTTTTTAAAAATGTTATCGATACAAACAAATGCTTTGCAGTTCGGCGAGCGTTTTGAATATTTCTAAGGAAAAGTATCCATATATTTTAATATTAATTGCGTGCTCTAATGACATTTACCATCGTGAAATATGCAACGTAAGGTTCTCGGCCTTTGACCTCTGCAAGCTCGTCATGGAAAATCTCTCATGGCGCCCGTTCTTTTCCATGGAAGACCTCTTTGTAATGCACGATGGCGGAAAGCATACGCCGTGGTATTTCAATCGTGTCGCCTGTGCATCATGACCGCGGCTATTGCGAATGCAACGACTTTCATTATTCCCCACGCTCTTCCGTGATATCGACGTTTCGTTCTATTCAACAGATCGAAGACTCGTTTCTTTCTCAGCTATTACCAACTATATGTTTGAATGAAACTGTTAAATAATCGATGGTATTCATAAACACTACTGATAAACATTATTGTTTTAAATTGAGAATAGTAATAATTCGACTATGTTATACTATGTATTTATTTTTATGTTATTTTAATATTATTATGTCTTGTTTGAATAATATTGTTAAATAGTCGATGTTATTCATAAACATTATTGACGAACTTTTCTGTTTGAATTATTAATAGTAAAATTCAACCACGTTCTACCCTACATCTATTATTAGATTATTATAATGCATTATATAATAAATTCAAGAAATTATACAATAAAGTGATTAAAAAAATTAATCTTACTTACAATGTTCCCATTATATAGTCAACAAATATATTTTCATTAACATCACTTTATATTATATATTTGATATCCATATCATTCTTAAAAAAGATCATGTCAAGAAAAAGAATATAGCTTTAAAAATAAATATCTTACACCATTCCTCCACTGTCTTCATTGTTGTACTTTTAATGAATGAATTAATTAACCCTGAGCCAACGGACGCTGGGTCACTGGTGATCCAAAATTTCCTACGAGTCACACTTGACCCAGCGTCCGCTTTCCAAGGGTTAAACAATAAATATATACGCACTGCATCGCGTTCACCTTTTTTATTGTTCGTCAAAAATAAAAGTTAGGATTGTACATGCAATAAATTCACTTAATAATCACTAACAAGACAATTGTATTGTTATTTATAAAGAAAACAGGAGAACAAAGAGAGCTGGTAAATATCACCGACAACGAGTCTCTGTTCGAATTTAAATTAAAGAAGACCAGGGGTCATTTAAATGAATAACATCAGTATGAATTATTCTGGAAAACAATGGTGTTCTTATGTTTACTTGTAGAACTGTTGGGATCGTCTTTTTCTACAAGAATAACGTAATTAGGTGTTCTATTTCTGGCCAACAATCGCGCGCGCACCTGCGGTGGTACATGAAGAGTTACATGCCTTGTTAACATTCTACTTTTCCTTTCCATAATCATTTTTGCACGCAAGCTGAGCATCAAGCGTTATCCTTGCTCTTATAAAACTTACACTCGGATGGTCATTATACTTTTTCTATATTTTTACGAGCCTCGCGAATGTGGATTAGAACGAAAAATATTTTATCCGTCGTAACTTTTATGAAAACTTAATTAAGCGCGGTGAGAAAGAAATCATATGTATTATTTATGGAAATTTTGTAAACAGCCCTATTTTCATGTTAATTAGTGTAACGCGCCTTCTCATAGTTACCGTGCATATAGATGTTTTGTAAACGTTCTTCCAGGTTCAGTGAAATGAATTATTCATAATGAAACGTTACACTCGTCGAAGCATAGGATTATTCCTCCGTCGAAGTAGAAAGTCGCAAATGCGCTTATTAAATTTCTGAAATAATATATAATTGTACTATTAAATCAGTTTTCCTTAGACGCGTACTTAAATATGTGCGACGATTTTCAAATTTTTGATTATAATTTTGTTGCGCGCTGCTCATAAAACTTGGTGCAACTGTTAACCTCAACGGCATCTAGTCTGTGTGAATTAATAAAAATTTAATAAATAATAAAATTATATGAATAATAATCTGATTAATAGAAATTAATTGTATAAATTCATAAAGATTTCAGGCACTTAATTGTTAATATTATTCGCAAGAAAAAATTCTACAAGTAAAATTAGGTGTAAATCATCTAATTTCGAACACTGCGATAGCTATACTTTCATCAGACAAAAGTTAATAGAGAAAATATTTGAATATCATTGAACAGAATATTCGAAAATTTTTTCGCATTGTCGTAATTATGGATTATGAATTACTTCACTAATTAGCCGTTTTTCACAAATTAGCTGGATACAGTGATGAACGAAATTGAACTCATGGAACAATGGATCTTCCAGTAGATAATTATTCATATATTTCTGAAGACAGGATAACAGAACACTAAATAAGGGTATGATTGTACGCTTACTCGAGCTCTCAAAATAATGTACATTTCAATTCCATTGTACAATATTTTATATTGATCCAAAATACTAACAAAAAGATACATATAATATTTTGAATAAAGTCATTAGTTCAGTTTTGTTTCTAACCGTATATGTTGCAGTTACAAATCAATATTACTTGATTTAGTTACATAATAGTATAGTTCGTAGGTACAATCATCGAGAACTTCTTCGTTGAAAGGAAAGTGTGATTTATTCATTATGCAAGGAACACGTAAGTAGGAATAGAAAGTATTTTTAGTGTATACTAATCGACACAAAGTATTGAAACATACCTTTGACCATTATTCATATGTAACTATTCGGTCCTTATGTTTCATTCAAGTGGTGTATGAAAGGTACACACGTGTATGCATGTAGGTATGTAATAAAAATGATCAACCTTTAATTGCGAATAAATTAGAAACCATCGCTTAATGAGTTAGTTACGTACACTTTCTCTGAATTATCGATGAAGATGCGCTCTATACATTCGCATTCGCCTTCCAATTGTACCTATACACAGAAATCATTGAACTTTTTCTTCACTCTCGTAGCACTTTCATTTAATGATTAATGGAGACTTCGATCGTTCACATATTTATATAACATTTTTATCCTAGCATCTCTATATCCTTCATACTGCACGTGGAATTTCTATTTTTAAAGTTTTAATATTAAAAACAGACAACTACATACAGTCTTAGAAAATATATTAAATTGTTATTAATATATGTAATTATTATTTACTTTTTTATGTGTTTAATCCTATACGTACTCTTACAGACTCTGTAAGTTATCATATGCTGTATAAATTGCAATACTACTTTGTCTCACTATCTTTAATTAGAGATAACAGTTAACGTAAATCTACCTACATAGTGTTACAAAGTATCGTTTCATGTAAACTTATGTATGATATGAAAGAAATAATCTGCTGTGGTTCGTGAGAATACTCATGTTAAATACTTGGCCACCAAAGAATAACTGTGAATTATAGAAGCATGAGATGAAGAAAAATGTTGAACAAACACGATGTTGAACAAGCATTAATATATAAATAATATATTTGTAGCAACATTTCATACAAGCGACTTAATCGATAATATAATTGGATTAATCAATAACACAGTCGGACCGTTCAATGATATAATCGGATTAGTTTCAGTTTAATTTGATTCAACGACAATATAATCGGATTGATCAATGGTGCCATTGGATTAACCATTAATATTATATTAATAATTTCATTAATCGTAAATAATGTTGTTTTAAAGTATAAACTGAAAGGCAGTGAATATGGTAAAAATCTATCAAATAGTTGACAGTTAAAAAGTAGAAAAGAGCACAAAGTTAACAAAATATATTTTTATATTGAATTTGTACTTTAATTATATTTTACTCCATGTAGAACAAGAAAATTGTATAATAGACATATACTATTTTCGTAATATACATGATAGCAATACTAATATGATTATTATATGCATTTATTTTTAAATATTTTACGTTACTAGATTCACAAAGAATGAGTAGAAAATATGAATTTTGATATTATTTTATACATACACCCGGTACATCGGCACAACACAATGGTAAAGCGATACACACGAACGCAGCGCGTGAAAGTATTGCCATGTATAATATTGCAGTCAGCGATAAGAGGTAAGTACACGCAGGCGTGAAAACATAATCATAATTTCTTCACTGGATTTTTATAAGAATTTTCGTTCTTGACTGGAATTTATGAAGACAGAGTTTTTGCTGGAATTAAACGTTTTGCATTTACCGATTTTGCTATGTGATAAAAGTGTCACAGAAATATGCACCTACAAGTTCCAGAAAAGATTAATAGATGGTTTATGTTTCGAAAAATAAATCTTTTTTATTATTCTTCATTCCTTTTTGCGACTGTTCGCATGTCGAACCAAGTTAAAGTTCATTCTGTTATTCGTTTTTGTTTGACTGGTAAATGAAAGTGGAAAGACAGGTTACCCATTATTAAACCGTGGATTTTTATGTAAAATGAAAGGAAAACTCTTGGGTCTATAAGAATTTCCTGCAAAAATACTAGACGTTTTTAAGAATTTTACTAAATTGAGTTTCAGCAGATTTTTTAGTGTCTACTACAAACATAAATCAATACTCACAATAATTTATAAGAGATAATCAGTACAGTTACTTACAATAGTTGACGACGCACGAAAAATTCAATACATGTATATGTATACAAAATATTCTACTTAATACTAGGTTTGCTGAGATTTATAGTACAATCTATTCTATTGTTTCTAAAAAAAGTTGGTGTTCGTTCATTTGGATCTTGGAAATTAGAGATTTAAAGGTAGACAGTTAGGATATACAAATACTCGTACAATTGCATCGATCAAAATCGATGAAATATTCACCAAATAATAATTATAAAATTTAATATGCGTCGAATTGAGGCAATCCGTAAACCCAATGTTAAAGGAAAATAATTTTTTTACTTTGTATAATATTTTGATTAAACGTTTTATTAATATTTTTAAACTTTTCTATGGCCATCTCAATTTATATAATTTAATTCATATGATTACATTTGTAATATAGCTTATGATATTTATTAACTATGTTAAGAAACGTTGGATTGTAATAAATTTCTCTTCTTGCACTCTAAATAAACGTTACTGAACATTAAGTATATAAAAATCTTCTAACCGTTGTTATGGTACTTTTACTAGAAGTTATGTAATTTAAACGTACCATTTTTCCACAACTACGAAAATGCAAAAAGATATATTAAGCCTAACCCACCAATAATATTATCATACAACTCACCCAAAACTGAGCTATTTCTTGCACAGTTATAATTAAAACATCGATCAGACCAAAATTTAAAACATTTATTAATAAAAATAAAGAAAAACATTATCTATTATTGTGTCTCTAAAATACAAACACATAAAATACGTGTATATACCAACTTAACATCTAAAACGAATTAGTATATGTTTAAAATTATTCATGCAAAATTAATTATAAGCATCATTCCTTATTTTTACACAATTCTCTTTAACCTGTCTCATGCGATTGAGTGTACTGGAAAAAATGACACCTTAATTACCTTGAGCGCGGTTCACGTTACGTTCCTGTCTGAAGTAATAGAAGCAATAAACTGAATAAAATAAGAGTCAACGGTAACGGATTTAAAGAATTACACGAATTTAATATTCAGATATTTTAATCTCGCTAGTCCTTGGAATAAAATTACAACAGGAAATCTCGAACAAACGCATTCGCCTGGGATATATAATTCTTGTAAAACGATCCTTAACGAAAGTGTGTACGCGAGCATTGAATTATGTAAGTATTCATGCCATTAGTAGCGCCATGCAATAAAGTTGACTCGTATATATCAAAAATCGCTACTGTTTGCATTACTATATACTGTTCGCCTTCCTCGGATAGGGGGTTATCTGAAAGGTTCACTGTCGCATTCGATCTCCGTACTATAAACGATAGATTATTTATTATATACACAACAATGACTGATTAAGACTCGTTTCTCCTGTTTACTCGGTGGGAAAAATTCCACTTTCCGAGAAAATATTGGTTCAATGAATGATTATCTTCTTAAACAAGATTTAACGTGATTCGAGAAACCGTGGCGCATTGATTACTACCGACGTGTTGCAAATGTTAGCAAAAACGAGGAAGCGTCTGGGACATTTATTTCAATGAAATTGTATCGGATTAAGTGTGTTTATAATTGATGTTCTGTTCGTTCAGATAAGGATAATAAGTATACCTATAATTTTCGTAAAATATGAGAATTTCATTATAATATGCTTTCGAAATGTATTTCATGCCAAAACTTCGATTTATTGTTTTTGGCGCCACTAAAAAAGATGTTAGTTTTGCAATAAAGATTTATGATTTCATTTAATTTATAATTGCATACATGCTTGTAAACCAAAATGAATAATCTATTAAATATAATAATAACAATAATAATAATGATAATAATGATGAAAATGAATAGTGTTAAGGTGACGATATAGTTTAGTACTTTATTTATAGAATTCGTTTATGTAGATACTGAAATACTTGTACAGTCAGTAAGGCTATATTGAACTGTTTCATTACCAACAGAGTAAAATGGATAAAAACAGGAACTTGTTTAAATAATTAATACATAAATATATTAAAATTTAAATAATTTATTGAATAATTCAATAATTAATTTTCAGTGGATGCTTTTGTAATGTTAATATTCGGAATATTTTGAGACGTCTTGAAACTAAAGATCAAAGATTAAGAAGTGTTGAAACATTTAATAAGCCAAGTACAAAATATATACCAAAATATACCAATATATTGGCATCTTAAAATTACAAGGTATATTCGTTTTAATACAATTATTAAAACTATTGAATAATTTTCTTGTTTGCATTTGTATTCACAAGTTGATATTTCTTAATTTTATACTACATACATTTTTTTATGGTCAGAAAAAAGATGTTCGACCCACAACACTTTAGCAAATGTACGTAGAAATGTAGTGGTACAACCGGACAGGGGCTGATTCTATGTCGAAAAATCATCATCAAATATCACCAAATATTTTATTCCATTTTTAAATCAACATATATTTCGCATACATGGTATTGACAATGCACTCACCAAAGTTATCTCCTCAACCCCTTGCCTTACAAAAACGCGTCAGACTCGTGATAAAGATTCTAAAGAGAATTTGACAAGGATAAATATTACTCAATCTTTTTAAATTTGAATTAAACATTATTCTTCTGTCATCAATTATTATACGTTAAAGCAAACATAGACATAGAATATGCCTAGAATTTCTTCTTCTTCCAATCATTAATAACAAAGTAATTGTATCGATCATAATTGAGAAATAAATCGTACAGCAAGGGGTTAATAAAATTATTTCTCAGATCGTCGAGTCTTGATATACCCTGACACGTATTTACTCGTATCTAACACAAGCAACGGTACCAGCAGTAAACACTTCTAATCTCCACTTTTTTTTATTCGCCCCCGTATAAATTCCTTAATAAGTTTACACGCGAGATAAACAAGATCTTCGTGTTCCCAAGCGTTTCTGGCGTGGACTGTACCGCGAGACTCGGCTCGAAGCCTGTACACGCATGGTGACGCGCGAGTAACGTACTCATATGCGAGACTTAATTTGTGGTTTTGCTATGTGTGTGGACGCGTACGTACGTACATGTGCAGAGCCGGGGAGATAAGAGGTGTACGTGTGAATGGGCAATGCGTCACCTTGAAAAGGAGTAAATACAGAAATAACGTGCACGATGTAAGTACACACTCACCATGTAACGGATGTACACATTGTCCGGCGTGAGTATATGTGCGCATATAATTACACCGCGAATTATTCTGAATGTTACGACTTAACCCTTTCGCCCCAAATGGTACACATACACCGAGTAATAAGAGTATTCCTACCTGTTGAGCGGCCGAATTTAACACTAACACTGCCAGATGGATCAAACTGACCCATTCCTGATTTATTTTGCAGTTATTAGAAATAGATGTTTCTCTGAGAAATTATGAAAGAAACTGATGTAGCAATACGCAAACTGAGTTGAAGATCAATTAAAGTCTAAATAGATGCATTCTTGAAGTTTCTATAGAGGAATTTCAGAAAGTCAATTTAACTGTTCGGTAGGTTTAGCGTTAAACGATTAAAATTTGTTTACAATGCAAGTTTCAAAGTTCTTATCGACAGGAATGTATGTTGGAATTACGAAGCATTGACACTTATATATGAGGTAAAAGCAGCAATAGTTGATCAGTTCAGAAATATGTTCTTCATGAATAATAGTAAACGCTTGCTCCGTTATTAAATATAGGGACTCTATGCGTGAAAAGGCTGCCTGAACTTCTAAAAAGCAAACTTTTTTGAAATAATTATATTATCCAAATGTTATAGGCACTTTTGAAAGTTTAAAACTAGCATTAAAAGTTGACCATTCTTCGAAACGAGAAAACTAGTAATTGACCATATTAGTTAGCAGTTGACCACTTATAATAAAATCAAAGACACTAAAGATGATTACTTTAATATCGTTTATTTCCAACGATCATGAGAAATTACAAGCAAAGGGACAAATACGAATAAAAAGAAGTTGATTCCATGCAGGAAATTGGAGGCATACAATCAACGTCAATGAAATAAATTGTTAGCTTTTACAATAAAAAATTTAATTCAAGTCTTGGTTAGGTGTTGGGTCTGTAGATGCTGCAGCATATCTGTCGCGCCTTTATCGAAAGATTATTACTTTTGAAAGCCTATTTTTGACGTTTTTCTAAAAAATGGCCAACTACTAATAGCAGGCCAATTACTAGTACCTTTACGTTATACTTTAATGCAAAACAATATGTCAATATAACAAAAATATCATTTTACGTAAACAGAAAGAAAATTGGTCGCACAAGCCTAACGATTTAGATTGTCTCAAAAGTATTATAAAATTCAAAGAGGGCCCAACCAAATATTAGTTATTAATACATTAATTGTATTTTTAGTATAACTTGTATAGGTACGAAAATTCTTGTGAGGCAAATTTTATTTACATAAAATTACATTTTTGTTATGTTGACATGTCGTTTTACAATAAAGCTTATGTAAATTTAAAAACTTCGCAATTCCAACATATATTCCTGATAGGAACTTTGAAACTAGCATTGTAAGCAAATATCAATCGTATAAATTCGGCAGTTCAAGAGGTACTTAAAACTAATGAAAAATCTGATGAGTTTCTTAATGATTAAAATAGACTGTGACTCACATGAAAACAATTCTACGACGAGGACTAGATAATGATATGGAAGATGATCGTGCAATGTTTCATTCAAATCATTGGAGTTTGAAATATTATTAGCGCTAGTTTGAAAAGGTAACGCTGAGAAAGCAAAGATTAAAGTTTCAGATATACATATGTAAATTGCTGCAAGACGAAAATATTTTCTTGTATTTACCAAGAACCGACAGTTCCAAGATTATAGAACTGCCTTGTCTCCAGCGTTGTAGTTTATGTTAATTGCATTGCTTCTTCGTTGTTTTCAATTAATTTTAGCTTTTGTTACTGCACCTGTTATTTCTTGTACAGAACGACTGCATCACCTTTCATTTTCTAACAATGCTCATCAATGAGAAATCAGGCCACTAGAAATCTACGTAACTTTCATCATTTTGAGTAATTACATTGTGTTTTCGTTAATTATAGAATCAGCGATATTAGCAACAATTTCAATGATTTTATCGCTATTTATTCCGTCGAGGTCAGTTTTCTAAATCGAGTTACGTAAATTCTGATTAATATTTTTTGTGTATCTTTCCGTGTGACTCCAAGGATTCGAAGAGCTTCTAAAGCTGACGAGATAACTTACTGACTGCTTTCCCTCAACTAGTTTTAAGAATATTTGAGCATGAAAAATTAATTAAAAAAATTTTATTTCTATATTAGCTCTGATTAAAAAGAAGGCAATTAAAATCATTTTAAAAATGTTAAATATTATAGTAAACCATCGTAAATATTTTAAATGCTGTAATTAAAATAACATATTAAATGTTTTCAATGTACATACTTTACTTATAAAGACCTATATTACCTTCAGATAAAAATCAATGAAACGTAATATAACTTAATTCGCGAACACTTCGAGTAATGGAAATACGAGTTAACCATTCGCACTCGTATGTCACGCTAGAGATGACAATACAAATTTGTTATACAACTCATATGTCATGCTAGAGCTGACAAAACTAATTTACTCTAAAACACGCACGTCACGTTGAAAATTGCTTAAAAAAGAACCACACTGTAAATGATTGTAAAAATTGAATCTTATTACAATAATAATAAAAAAAAATAAATATGGAACGTTGTATTCTACTGTAAATTACTTTCATTAATTCCCCTAAAAATAAATATAAGTTTACATACAACAACATTGAAAATAAATCGAGTGCAAAGGGTTAGCTCGTGACAGGTCATCACGGTGTTAAGTGTTCATCAACTGTCAGTACATATATTTTGGTTGGTAAGTTTTTTTCATAAAATTCATATTAAAAAAGAATACATATTCAGGGACGAAAGGATTAAACATTTCTCATGTGATTAAGAAGAAGAAGATATTTAAGTGTTCTTTCAGCTGAAATATCATGTGCTCCCTAATGAACGCGTTTTCTCAATCCCTTTATAATGACATCGTTATCTCTACCGTATGATTGAACTTTCGTTACTTCTCATTCGTTCGTGATTGTCTCTGCTTGTCTCGGTTGGCAAGACAGAACCGAGTTGTCAGACAATAAAACACACCAAAGTCGTAAGTGGTCAGAGAAAATTTGGTAAGGACAAAGGCATGTTTTCGATTCATGAAAAGCACTGTGCTGAGCGGAAAAAAGAGTGGACGAAGGAAATCTACATACAGGGTGAATTGTTTAATCGTACCACCAGAATTTATTTGTTGGGTGAAGAAAATGTTCGAAACAGAAGTTCTTTTTTTATATTTGCATTTACTTTAAGGTGGTCACATTAACAGGAAAGTCATTAGTGACTACTAACATTTGGATACATTACTTTTTACTTAAAAGTACTTAATATATAATACAAGATTTTCGGCATAGACGTAACTTATTTGTAAGGGATTCACAAGGTTAGTTTGTCTGAAGAACTAATTCTTGCCTCATTGAACTATACGTCGAGTATTTTATTCAAAAGCATTCTATTGTCTTTTAGTTTACTTATTTGTAATACTCATGTGGACACTATAATTTAAATGTCTCGTTGAGAAGAAGTAAAACGAGATTTTTTGGCCAACCTAATACTAATATTATTAATATTATTATTAATACTATTATTAACTTCAGTCGCCAGTATTGGAAGAATTATTCTAAAAAACATTGTAACTGTTAAAATTACAAAATTTTATTTTTTCATTATCCTGTAGTATAGTATATAAGCGCAATTTTTCCTTGTGTAAGTAGTCATCAATTATTTAAATACATTTGAAATGCCAGTCATAGAAACTAGATAAGGGATTAGCTAAGGATCTAAATATAGAAACTAGGGGAACATATTATAATAATAAAATGCTTTAAGATGTAGTTGATAATTTACCAGTTATGACTAACTATCTTGTTTATGAATTTTTATCATTTATTTTAAACAGCCTTAAACCGAGGTGACATACATCTTGCGTAAGAATGACTCCATGGTTAACACGTTGACCGCCACGAGAATTCAGAACGTTTCGCATAATATTACTTATCGCATTGTACAATAACAAAGGCAAATGGTATTAGAATTAGGTATTAATGGCTTGTTATCATATTTCTTAAGTTATATTGTTATTTAATTACTCATGTTACAAAACATTTTAATTCTATATCAGTCTTCTTCATGTAATTATTTTTTAGTAATTTGGCCTCTAGTCATCGGTGACCACCGTGGCGGCCAACGTATTAACACTTCGGCAACCGCCTGAAAAAAGAACTACTTACAACTGGAAGTTAATGAAAAAGGTTACTATATTTTTATATATTATAAATTTGAATATATATCTCCCACTTTTGCCCTAATAACGAAATGTCATTTATGTTGTTTATTTTTTCTTTTTGATTATTCAGTAAATCTTTAATCGGGAATATTTGCAGTTCAAAACACCTTTTTTGCTTTGGTAAAACAATTTTTAAGGAAATCCGTTAAATGAGTTCAATTGAAGTTAATGATAGAGGTTAAATTGAATTCATTTAACGGATTTTATTAAAAATTGTGTTTTATCAATTTATAGCAGTTTTATTAAACTGCAAATATTCCCGATTAAAGATTTACTGAATAATCAAAAGGAAAAAATAAACAACATAAATGACACATCGTTGTTAAGGCAAAAGTGGGAGATATATATTAAAATTTAAATAATTCATTGCATAATTCAATAATTACGTTTCAGTGGATGTTTTTGTAATGTTAATATTCGGAATATTTTGGGACGTCTTGTAACTAGAGATCAAAGAATAAGAAGTGTTGAAATATTTAATAAGCTAAATACAAAATAAAATTTGCATAAACGATTATTTTCTGTTGGATAAGGTATTCATTTCTCTAATTCCTATCTTTAACTATTTTCAACTACGTTGAATTCTCAAAATTTCATTTCTCATTTCAAAACTCAAGATGTAAGTAAACAAACAGAAATGAAAATTCAAATTCTTGAATCTTCGATGAATTTCTTAATAGAATTGTATTAAAAAATGAATAGAATTAATCTCAACACTCCTTCATTACAATCGATCATAAAACGAAATTGAATGTTCATTAAATAGTCACGATTATTAATCTAGGCAAAATTAATTAAGGCAAAAGTGGGAGATCTCCCCATTCGGTTGGTTAAGTGTTAACACTAACAATAGAGCAGTTAAATTGACTTTCCGAAATTTCTCTATAGAAACCCCAAAAGCACATCTGTCGAGACTTCAGTTGATTTACAATTTAGTTTTCGTATTGCTACATCAATTTCTTTAATAATTTCTCAGAGAAACATCTGTTATTTTGTTAATAATTACAAGAAGAAGAAATCAGAAATGGGTCATTTTGAGCCGTCTAGTAGTTTCAGTGTTAAACGCCTCGGAAATGATAAAAGAATAAGCTGTTTTCGAAGGTAGAATATTTTTCGAAACACGTAACGACTGGCAATAAATGTGTGCACCCATTTACGCGCGGTATTATAAATCGGCAAATGCATATGTAGGTAATCATCAGGTCATTATCTGCCACGGATAATTGCGAAGACCAGTTTATGTGAATCACCCGATATACGTATTTATCTAGACGATGAACAAATGTATAATTACAGCTTCAGTCCGCGTAAAATGTGCGCGTTTGGATGACTTTAACGACGCTTAATGATCATCAATTACACAAATAAAAAAAAAAGGAAAATTATTCTACTCCTTAACCTATTCAATTAACAGCGAGTATGCTGTTCGCGAAGATTGTGTTTGTGAAGCAAAGAAACGTAAGCCACATTGTGACTTACTAAGATCACTTTATGTTTACAGCATAGGATTAGTTCAGACCTAAAAAGTAAAATCTGTTTTTCATAGAGAAGGCATGTCAAAGTAATTCTTTCTTATCGAAATAGGTAATATTGTCAATACTGTCTCAATAGTTATTATAAATGATCAACTATGATAGAATAAATAGAAACGAACTAATAGTAGATACATAATCATTTGTTAAAACCATAATCTAATATTTATAATGGTTAATAACTATATTATATGTAGTATACGGTATTACAGTATTGTATTGATGATAAAAAAGTAATATTTAATTTATGTTATTTATTTTTTTTAACATAAGTTAAATATTACTTTTCTATTATCAATCGTTAACCTTTCGTTATTTACTTCTTTTTTAACACTTAGATTTGTCAAATTCAATTTAAAATTTTCGTCACGAGGCTGACACGATATTGTAGGATTAAGGGGTTAAAGGTTAATAAAAAATGAAAATAATAATAGTGAATACATAATTCGATATACTGAATACTTCAGTTTCAAGTCAGATGAAATTTCAAAGGTATCTTTTTACACACGATTACTCGGATGATTCTTAAGACTTTTTACATTGAGTTTGCGTTTGAAATGTACCAATTCACGTTTGTAATATGATCATTCTCAATTCTCAGGTACATTTCTCATCCTAATATACTTCGACTATTTCTCTTCGTAGAATTTTTACAAATGTTCGGTATTTTTATAGAAATATACACGTAACTTGCAGGAATAAATTTCATTCCTACAATCCATAAAATAAATAAAAATTCGTCCACTGTAAAACTGTAATAATGCGTTAACGTAGATACTAAGAATTTGCTATCAAATCGAATAATATTAAATTACAGCTTTCCGTTCAGATTATTAAATTTCGCTTTCCACCGAACTAAATATCGGTTTCAGCATCTGATAGTAATCTCATATGCAAAAGCTGAAAGGATCGGAACAGGAACGGTGTACATATCCGCTGACACGATTCTCGCAAAACGCATAGCAGTACAATATCATTTCCGATCGAAAATAATGGTCAGGACATTTGAAAATTTAAAATAGATCACCTGTTTTGTATGTATATATAGTGGATATAATGAAAAAATAACCATGTGTCCTAGATCGCTATAACAACTACTAACAACAGTTGTGAATTATTAATAATTACCGGTTTATGTGATAAATTCTTATAAATTAATCACTTTCACCTTTTCATTCGGTTAGTATTAATAATGGCCAGTTATTATTAACGCTAAAACTAACAGATGGATTGAAATAACCTATCCCTGATTTTTTCTTTTGCAATTATTAAAAAAGTAACAGATGTTTCTTTGAAAAATTATTAGAGAAATTGATTTAGCAATGCACAAACTTCTCATTAATCCTTTTATAACATTTTTTCATTGGTTTGTCTATAAAGATGCTCATGTTATTGGATTGATGCAAAAGTTTTGACGTGTTTTCATAAGAAATAAAAAGCAGAGTTCTCAATTGTTCACTGGTTAAGCCAAAACTAGCTGAAAACGAAGAAGTGTCCTTTGTACACATTATAATAGTTTGAAAACGTATATTATTTGTTTCGAAGAAAAAAACGTTTCTATTAACCACGTACAAAAAACGTCAACAATTTTACATCAACCCAATACAATAACTATAGAACTTTCTTCAACAGGTTTCACCAAGTATCCAAACTGCGAGCACTTCCGAATGAGAATGTAAATATTCTTTGGGATGCTTTCAAAAATAAATAATAAGTACTCTTTTTGCATTATTAAATTTGTTCACGCCGTTATGGGACGATCAAGATCTCCGATCTCCACGAGAGAAATTGAAACTCTCGGGACTACGTCCGAAGGGATGCACGAAAGAGGGATGTTATGTATTCAGGCAAGCACTCAGGCCTGTAGGAAGTCTGCTACGTGACAGCGATGTCAACTTCGAGCAAAGAAAGGAGAAATGGTAATAAAAAAGTAGAAGAGGCTAGAGTGAAATAGAAGGCAGCGAAAATACAGCATAAACGGCCGTTTCTGTTCCGTCTGTCGCATGTGTGCAGCCTATTGTTCATAAACGTACCGCAGGTAGAATGTTTTATGTTAATATTTAATGTCCATAAAGGAAAACTTGTTTTAGTGTAAAAAACCATTTATAATGAGACTGAATGTTGATATGTTGATGAGATCAAGTATAAGAAGCAAGCAGAATGACGTATACGACTGTGTAACAAACGTTATTTAAATTTTTGTTACTTACTCGCGAACAGTTTTTATTTGCCTCTTTTTATAAATTGGATTAAGATTTCTTTATACGAAAGAATATTTAAACTCTGAAAGGAGTGTCGTGAAACTTTTAATTAAACAAAAAATACTTCTAAAACATAAATGTCGCATATTTGTAATTCTCATGTTCTGTGTTACACAAAAATTGAACTTTTAAAAAAATATTAAAATTAATCATGACAAGTGCTGAAGCATTCATGATGCCCAGAATTTTTTTCCTCACTACTGTGTGACTAAATAGGTATTAATTTTAAAAATGAATAACGGAACGTTCAAATGTGCTGTACATATATGATAAAGTCAGTATAAAAATGTTTCTATCCTAAAATATGTATCTAACAATCAAAAAGAGATGGAATCAGTACGTAGAGTCTTCATGTAATGTTTCTATTAAACTAAGTTGTGAACTTCATGTTCTTATTCCGTGTATGCATTCAAAATTCTACAATGCACTTAAAACATTTACGCATAATTATGCAGTAATTGCACTTTACTTTCCTGGTGCAAAACAAACGCTTCACACTTTGATAAACGTAAACAATCGTGCTGTGACTCACTATTCTTAGTAATAACGGTAAACAACAATGAACGGAGTAACAGTAAAAAGTAACTAATCTCTTTATATATAGAACACGTTTTATTAGACATCTTTTGATTAAATTAGAAGTGTACACTGCAATGCAATTATTATGTTATTAACAATTCAAAATATGACTAAACTTGGATTGAAGTTAAAAATTTAAAAGGCGTCTTTTGACACTTTCGGTAAAACTAATGTCAATATGGCAATACGACCTGGTGTTACATTAAACGTTATTGTTCGTACTTTTTTAAATAAATCCTGTTCACAATAAACGTAATAATAAATGTGTTTTCTTGATACAAAGTGGATCGTAGCTTGAACTGTAGGTTTCCTAAATGAAACTATTTAATCTATTTAAATAATATACTGACTATTTAGTGCATAATACAGTAACAAACAAATAACTTTACAATACTAATAAATGATATTTTAAAAATTATTTTCTCAGTTTAATCATTTTTCCCCAATTAAATTCTGCATACTTTCTATAGTTAATTTTACAATCGTTACTGAAAGAGTTGGAAAGCCAATTCAGAATATACGACTAAACTTATAAAATGATTTGAAGTTAAAAATCCAAAAGGTGTCATTTCACGCATTCGCTATAAATAGTGTTAAAAGTCCAATATTTTACTCTTAAAAACGTAACAGAAATTGTAGAGGAAATTTCCGCGTGGCGATCGACGCGCCATTTTCGAAGCGGGCAAGACCAGCGAAGGCGTCAAAAACACCTGATAATAGTAAACACGCAAACAAAGTCTTCACACGGGGAATATAAATCAAATGTAAAGAATGTGTAAAAAGCCATATAGCCGATGCGTCGAAAAGGAAGATAGAAAGGAGAAGAAAATGCAGCCATGAATACACCGGCATTCCGTCTCCTGCATATATAATGTCCATTGTCGTTGCACGTGTTCGTGGCGTGGTTTACGCCCCAGGATTTCTCGTCTCCTTTGCATCAGAGACTAAATAGATACAGAGGGATAGTAACCTTTAAATAATGCCTAGAATTACGACTAGCTACCCTCGAAAGAGACACGGCCAATCGGCGGAACGAGATCCGTGCGTCATTGGAACGCGTGGAAAAAAGGATTCTGTCACTGACACTGTGAACTGTAGAAATCTTTCAAAGCGATAATGTACACTTTCCGAGCGTAAAAATGGTATTACAGTAAGACCTCGTTTAACACGTTGACTGCCACGAAAAATGTTAGTGTCTTATGCATCGCTTATTCTGTCGTGACAAAGATAGAAAGGAGCGATTGTCAATTATTTGGTACTATGATCCTTAGGTTACACAATTATCTAGTTACACTCGACCCTTAATTTATGCGGCACATTTGTACGTGGTAAATTAGAACATTATTTACGTGGTAGTTTTTATATGTGATCTTAATATACGCGTTCTGAATTTATTTCTTTTTTAGATTTAAGTTTATTTTAGGGTGAACATATTAACAGTAAAGTCATTAGTGACCACCAACATTGGGATACTTTCCTGTAATTCTTCTTCTCCATTTTTTTCTTGGTAGACTTATTGTTTACCTGAAGTTGTATTCTCTGCTGCTCAAAGCGTTGAATTTAGTACCTGAGTAAAATGTACTTTTCTTTTTTAAAATGTTATTATTATTACTTCTTTTGTTTGGCTATGTGAAATAAATATGTATTTCTAAAACTTACAACAGTTTTTCTTTCCTATATTTTTCGGTTTCTTCTGTTGAGGGTCACGTGTGTTTACGCTTTTGGACAATTTTCTTTGATGTCAGGTATCTTACGAATTATAATTGTTTTCAAGCAATTTTGAAGCTTCGGTCGGTACTTCCGTATTATACGAATCACCTTTTTTCCGTAATTGAAAGTCGCCCTGGTTACTCATTTCGGTTATGTCTCGGTTATTATTTATTTAATATTATAACACATGTCGTGTCAGACTCCTGATGAAAATTTTAAACTGAATTCGAGAAATTGACGTGTTATTTATTTTCTAAAAATGCAGATGAAATATTACTTTTCTATTATCAATCGTTACTCTTTGGGGTAAATGTAGACACCGAATAATCATCAAAATTGTTTCTCTTCCGAATAAATTATTAACAATGAAATAGTTGTGTCGATCATAGTTAAGAAATAAATTATACGGCAAGGAGTTAATATTTTATTCCTTAAAAAAAAATGTAATCAACGTAACAGCGCTGTTTCATTACAACGTGGTTTTTCTCGAATTCTATAAAGTATTTTTCATTGATTCATTTTAACGTTCGATAAACGGAGTCTTACTGTACTATAAACTGTAACTAAGTCTGCAATCCAATACACATAACTGGAACAAGATGTATTTTAGTTGACTAAAAGTCACAAGCTTTTTCACCCATGTTATTACGTAATTTCGATACAAATATTTCGATAATCGGAATCTATATTCACCATTTTCAACCCCTGTTTGTATGCATCAGTAAGGACGTCACTTCCAGCACTTTGATCGGTAATATAAAGATAAACTTGTAATATTGTCGATAAATGTATTATCACTATCTATCGCCCCATTGATATTGCTTATTTGTACAAATCTACAGTTCAAAGATAGTCAACTGTGTACGGATTAAATCGTCAAATTCGATTCTCTCAGTTCATCATGAACAAGGTAGGTATTCCAAAAAGTGTATAATTTTTGTTGAAGTTAATAGTAAAAGTAGACATTACTCTTAAATATAACTACATTTAAAAAGGAATAATGTTATATATTTTCTTAACCCCTTGCCCTACGATTTCATTTCCGTATTACACTTGTTAAAATTATTTATCGTTAATACTGCAGTAGTAAACAATAAATTCCATGCTCTTTCTATGTTTAAATTTACTTTAAAGCATACAAATTGCTAATAACAAACATATTGTTTCATTCAAACTCAGAAGAATCGAATGATGTTAACATTTATTAAACAATATTGAAAATCTTTCTCCACAATCAATAGCTTGTTAAAGTTTCGTCGATGTCAGCATTTAAACAGGTTTAATATCGTGCAATGGTTAGTCTCAGTTTAACAAAGAAATATTACACGATGCCCCACAATTTCAACACGAGCATTTGGCTTTCGCATGGTACGTCACTGTCTGCACTTGTACTGACCTGACTCACGTGCAGTATTATTGGCGGTTCTGCGTTGTTCAGAGAGAGGATTAATTGTTAATAAATTGCGAACAGAGCAATAACCGCACTTCTATTATTCCTGAACTTTGTTTCATTTTGGCCTGTGGAATCATTACAAAAATGTCCACGCAAATTCAAATGTTATTTCTAGCATTTCATAGAAAATTATAAATGAATTTGTAAAAGATTAATATAAAATTTTAACACTACATAAGACAACCACTGGATATATTATACATATGATAATATTAGTAAATGCAAATATTCATTCTTATTGGTGAAAAAATGAGTAAAAATGCAGAACAGAGTTAACATCTGTTAATATTTAAATTATTAATTACTTCAATAACAATTGGTCATAAAATAATTTTTTCTCCTACAGAATAATTATCATTTGTTTAATACTTAGAATTAGACAGCTTATTCACAAAAAATGATTTACATTCAAAGAATACGAAATTTTCTAAAAAATTTTCTATCGAATAAAATTCATAAAAGATACTGTCGATTGAAAGGTAGGAAAATAAAATATTGATACATATGATTAAAATCTTATGTTCATGGCAATGATATTTTCACTTGAATCAAAATTTCTTTAAATATGCATACTACAAAGAATATTTTGATCCTAATTTCCAATAATTAATTATGTGGTCTATAATTAGTTGTGTAGCATATGTAAGAACATATTTTTTATAATTAATAACAGTCTTAATTTTAATTTTAATTTTCTCTCAAATATTAATATTTAGTTTTTCATTATAATTAATATTACAACTACAGTGCAACATTTTATGTATTTATAACAAAGTTTTTACAAACTTTACCAAGATAAAATGGTCATTATTTTAAATAAAGATTTTCAAATGAAGATAATTATATACTGACATATTAATAAAAAAAGAAACTAATCATATCCGAAAAACCGTAAGATATTTGTTAAACTTCTTCTGTGTTCTACACAATATTTGTCAAGAAGCTAATTTCTATCTTAATTATTTGATTCCATTATTATTACGGATAGATAATTCTGAAAATTATACAATAGAAACCAATCATTTCAACAACCTCTTTTTCAAGTTAAATATAAAAAGGTCCTAATATAGGAACTAAAATTCTATATAATTTTTATTTGTATATATTAATCTGAAAGATCTGAAATTTGCAAGAACATGTAAGATATATCTAACATATTCGAAATGAAGAATGAAATATTGTATATTAAAGAAATTCTTACAAGAAAGGGTAAGTCGTCGATACGTCTCTTAAGATCAGCGCCTTATGCACGGGACTGTACGTAAATTTGTATCAATTGCCGGTACAGCTGCTTCAATTTATTGTGGGATTAGAAACAATGAGTGGGGTCAAATGGTCCCTTCTTGCCATAATGTACCAACCCTCGTTGGCATCTGTTCTGACGTCACTCACACGACCGAAATTATCAGCCGTCCATTTGTTTTCCAACCGTTCTGCTAATAACGGTGTCTTTCTGCTAACTCAAAAAATACACTGCACGTCATCTATACAGTATACATAATTTAACTGTTTTCATCATTTATTTCCTTTTCAAATTACACAATTGAATAATTTAATACTTGAAAGTATATTGTAGTATATTCTTTTTATTTAGGTATCTTTTATCTTTTAAATAATGAAAATATATCAATGAAGATTCATAGGGTAAGAGAATTATAGTGACATTTATTTTTAAGTTATTAACTAACTATTAAACAGTAAAATAATACGTCACTTCACATCAAAGATAAAATGTAGATTTTATAAGACATTTTATAGTTAATATCATCCATTCGCAAATTTACTATCACTTGTAAGGTTAAAAATTGTGATTCCCTTCAAATATTTTTATTACAGTTGTTATTATTATTTACTTATTACGTAGCAATTATTCAATGTTTCAAAGAAAATATTTTACGACTCATTCTAATAATTTTTTACCGTTTCCTTCACATTTCTATCGCGTATAATTCTCGAATGTTACATACAGCAAGCGACTCAAATTACGAAATATGTCAATTAATGTTTTATGTAAATCGAAAATAAGAAAATATTAATTCTATAACATTCTCCTTTACTGTTTTTATTGCTACATGTATTTAATTATTATGTAGTAACTGTCGAGATTGTATTCGTGCTTTAATCAAACCAGTGTACAAGAATATTAATCGACTATTGTAGAAACTGCTTATCTGACATTTATGATTTGATAGAAGCGAAGCCATCGATCACCTTTCTCAGATGAATGTAAAGACTTGATAGTAGTAACATTAACGTCATCGTAGTTCCTAAGGTCGTTGTGGCCGGGAGTATGAATCGTGGTATTAAGATAAGAGAAATTGACCCGAGTGGGGTGTGATAACGACGACTAAATTTTTCATCAAGTCCGTTAAAAGTTATCTGTCTGCCTCTGGGAGTCAGACCACTGACTGCTTCCTCCCACTTTATTTCATCTCGAATTTATCTCGATGCTTGTTTTCCTCATGCAAGTTGTATGCATTGCATATTACTTTTGTACACTTCATTTCGAATTTCAGAGGAAACTCTTTTAAACACTGGTTTCATTTTATGACTGTTCGTAATCTTTATAAATCGGAAACAGAGAAAGTACTTTTTACTATGATCGTTGAGAAAATTATGAATAGATAATATTTATTATTTTTTTTATTTGCTTTGGTGTTACTTTTACAAAATGAAAACAGAGTAGTGAACAATTTTCAGTATTGTTCGTTAAAGGATCAATTAGTGTAAATACTAGGAGCAATACATTTATAAGTTTATAAGTATATAAATATTGGAAGAATTCTGTTAATACGATTAACAAAGAATTTCATTAAAACTCACCAAAAAATCTACGTTTAATTTAAAGAACTACACATTATAATCATACTGATATTACAATATTACAATAAATATTTTATGTCGTTCACAAGAAAATTAAATGAACCGTATCACCTATTACACAAATATTACATAAAAAATAACATTTTTTTACGTATACACACACACACACATCTATTGATAATTACACCAATGGTAATTAGGATGTCTAAGTTAAAAAAATTATGCACAAGCCGTACATAAGTAATGAAAAATTCACTTTCTATTAGCAGATTATTCAATCATTGGTCCTTGGCATAGCTACAGTTTTTGCTGTTTCATCAGAGTCGTAACGTTATGTGCATTACGTTCTATTGGAAAACCGAGATCAGGCATGATTAATTGACCGCGTATAATTAGAAACTTCTCAAAGCGTCATTCGTAGTATGTCCCCCGCATTTATAAGCTTATCGGGTCGTTATATTCGTATTATTTAAATTAATTTCGCGATAACCTCGTCAAAGGGTACAGTTGTTTCTAGGTGAGATACCGAGTACAAAAGACGAAGGCACAATGACAATGTCATTTTTGACAATACTATTGTACACTCTCGTTCGCAAGTTCTCCAATATTTATGCATCAATGAAAATGAAATGAGACCAATTTTATGTAATCAAATTATATAAACAGTGAGCCTAAAAAAGTAATCATTAATCCTCAACATAGTTTTCTGCAGTGAGTGTAAAAGTAATTAAATTCGTATTAATCATAGTGATCTAATGGTGATGTTTTTTAATATCTCGATTAATATTTAATGGGAATATAAAACTACAGTAACTTTTTAATTACGTAATATCCTTTGCAATGAACTGACATAAATATTATTAAGAAACAATCTTCACTCAAAATTGTTTTTATCTTCTGTGAAAATTCTTCGTTGATTTTTTATGCGTTAATTTTTCTTATGTAACTATTGTTATCTTTTTTAATTATATTTATGCCAGTTCATTGCAAAGAATATTACATAACTAAGGGATCACTGTAATTGTGTATTTTCTTCAAATATTTCAGAAAGACGCTCAATCAAAACTTTGAGTCGCTACATTGATTAAAATATAAATAATCACGTGAGATTGTATCGTGCTTCTGAATCTGCATTTTATATTTTCTTTAGAATTTTGCCATTAATAATTTATTGAAAAGAAGAAAAAACTCTAGATACATTCTATGTTTATGTTTGCTATGAAGCATAATAATTGATAACAGAAGAGTGATATTTCATTTCAATTCGAAAGAATTGAGTAATGTTCATGCTTGTTAAATTTTGTTTAAACTCTTCACCACGAGTCTGACGCCTGAAGATATTCTTAAATTATTATTAAGCTGTAAATATAGTTTTATATTTGCATTTATAGTTAACCAGTTATCTACATTTCTTTTCGACCGAAAAAATAACGGTTATAGAACCGATGTAATAACGATTCTGAAGAACCAGAACTGAAACCGATATAACTCAAAACAGTTATCACTTTATTTCGGTTCTTCGAAACTGTTTCAAAACCCGAAACCGACATAACTGTTTTCAACCCCCGGAAATTAGGCATCGATCTTATCTGCTCCTATCCGTGTATCGCAGAGGGCAAGGATGTTATCGCCGATCAATGAGTTCACCTGAATAAATTCACGGTCGTACGAAATTCAATCGAAACCGGAGAAAATTGACCGAACCGTATGCGGCACGCTCGAAATGCAAAACTATTCTGCATACTAGTGCCTAGAATTTCTTTTGTAAGGAATTCAACGTCCTCTCGCCGCTCCAACTTAATTGGCATCGCTGATGGCCGACGGAAGTTTGAATTTTAAATTTGCTTCTGCGAAAATAAAGCCTGGGTCGAGGAAGAAACGGTTTCGAACGTTACGTTAACCTTTCGCTTTTATAAATATTAAATAAATGACCTTGAACCGACCATTGCACGGTCGCATTAAAGATCTCGTGATCTATTCGATAAGATGTTGGCTGTGGTTGTTTCAATCATTTATTTCTGAAAATGTTTGCACAGATCATATCCGTGTGTAGATGATTATATGTATTGATATATTTTTATATATTTTTGTTACGAAATAATCTGAACGATTTAATTCAACGTGCACGGTGTATGTTTTATTAACGAATTTATTATGCAAAATACTTGCACGATGCATTTTTCTGCCAAATGGTATGACATGTAGATTATATAAATTTAATGTAATGAATTAGATAATAATTATTATGGAAATATTATTATTGAAATATTTCTAAACTTTCAAGTGTACGTGAAACAAATTGCATTTGATATTCACTTATCACAGAACGTTACTTAATTATTGAATACTTTTAGTTTCAGTGATAATATTGTTTAGCAAAACATAATTATAACAAAATATAAAAAGCAGCTTAAATAAATGTGAACGTCAATGTAATTAAGGGTTTCTATATTTAAATTCGTTTACTAGTAAAACTGTAGTACGCGAAGATTCATGTGAAATTAAATTCTGTAACAAATAGGGGAATATAAAGTACAGATTTAAATTTTAAATAATGTTATGGTCTAAGAAATATTTAATGATGTTTCCAAAGAATGCAAGTAATTACGTAACTCCAGAAAGGAATTGAATATGTTAATTTCATAAGAGATAACTCAATATTTTTATGTTAAACAAATTAGTAGCCAGTAAAATAATGATGTTTTTATTTATAAAAAGCTAGAAGAGTATTATCTTCCCGCTTATAAAGAATACGTTCGTGAATCAAAATATTCCTTGTGCTTTCTAATGTCTGTTGGAGAAAGGGTCGAAAACACTTTATCTTCGAGTTGGAAATTCAAATGTTGGATCCTTATCAATGACTTCCACAGCCTCGGTTTGTGACGGGATGCCAAGTTAAGATGGGATTATCTTTGCCGGCAGGAAGCGACGAAACCTTTGCCCGAAGCATTTCGCCTCATAATGTGTGCCACGATTATATTCACCAGATCCACTATTATCTTAACAATTTCGGATAATAAAAGAACGACAATTGGAGGCACAACAAGAATAACAGATTTCATTTTATTTTTGATTAAATAAAACTATAATTCATAAGAAAAATAAAAGTTGTTTTCATGATATAATCTTTCTCAAAATTATTTGTAAAATTGATATCTATTTAACATATTCCCGCCGGCATTTACCACTGACAGTACACAGATAATTTGCAACATGAAAATAAATTCACATTAATAATTTATTTATTAAATATTTACCCACAATTACCAACTGAAGTCAGAAAACCAAATATGTAACAAAAGAATCTATTCTAAGACCATTTTCGCAAACATTGATTTGTTATTGTTAAAATCTATAATTAAACATATAAAAACATGTTTCAACATGATGTGTTAAATAATTACAATCTGATTATCAATCTATTAATGTATTTGTATATTACATCGAACTACAATTGATTTTATAATAACAACAGTATATTTATTATAATAATTAAATGTATACTTAAGCGAGAGAAACATACTTTTTTTTAGCTAAAGTAACACAAATAGTATTTATAGTTATTAAATTACATTTGAAATCGCCAGCATGCGTTTACTTCGATATTTTAAGATACGGGGTTGACCAGTAAATCGTTGTGTCATTCTTAGAGTAAAACTATCTACAGTTTTCAACGTTTTTCAGGATATCCGTTCTTATCACCGATACCATAGCTGAAGCGGTAAAACGGAGAGCACCATATTCAGAAGTCGAGAACGCCTGCCACCTCTTTCTTCTGATAGCCGAACAAATAAAATACTCGAACGAGATGACGATAACCAAGTGGTTTTCAATCGGAACTTGAACTACAGTTACACGACCGATTAGTTTTGAGTTGAAATAATATTTTCTTGTCAATAATAAGATCTCCGTTGAAATCCGATTGATAATTATACATATCGCCTGCTCGAAGGTAACAGTCAATAATTAACAAATTTGAAACTTTATAGAAAATTTTCATTGATACATATTGATTAAAATTACTTTTGCCCATCTTGTATCACTGTTTTAAAAAGATTGTAATTAGAAGTTTTATATATACAAATTTGTTGACTATTGACTAAGACGTAACTAATTAATAAGATTCGTCAAAATGATTAAAACGTTTGTTAATTGACACATAATTGATTACTCAACTGACATGAGAATGCTACAGAGCCATTGTAATAAAATAAAAATATTTAAGGGTAAAGGGTAGAAGCAATTACTATAAGTACACAAAATACTTACTATTTAAATAATGCGATGAAATAAACAATTGGTCGACAATTTTCGTTGAATACTTCTTGTGATTTTTCATCTCAAACAGATTTTTCATCTCAATTATCGCGAAAATTGAATTTTAAAACGGAACCTCAACACGTTTATTCTAAAAATTCTTTGTGCTTGGACTGAAAATTCAGCAAAAGCTTTTTACAGGAAAAGATTCCAGTGGTGCTTCCAACTAAAATAATACACACTTTTATATGTAGGTACTATTAAAAACATTTAAATATCTTTAAATAATATTTAAAACTAGGAAAACCCTTTTATGGACCAACATCTTTAAATATTTACCAGTTTCTTTTGGAAACTAGGAGTCTCAGACAAAATCTATCTATAACCATGCAGTAGACCAGACCTTCCTTGTACAGAAATCATTACAAAAAGCTGTACATAGATTATGCTTTTTTTTATTAATGAAATAAAATCGTTCCATGGGGCACAAGGTACCGCCAGTGATTCTCAACTACAACAGTCGTTTGATTCCCTCCACAACCAACCGACAAAAATCTTTAATTACAAAATACGATCTAAAACCACAAAAGGAACCAGTATTTTTAAAGTTTCTTTCATCTTATCAAACTCAGTTCTTTGCCAAAGAAATTGTTTCCACTATTCATAGTTCCACGTACACTCAAAATTTACATGGAAGCAAAATTTTCGTGTCAGACCACATTTCTTTTCTTCATTTTTGTCCAGGAGAAATGAGAATCGAAATAGTCTTCAGAATAAATTATTCTTTTCATTATTCATTGTTCCATATAAATCCAAAATTACAACGTAATGAACATTTTCACGTTAAATCAAGTTTCTCGTTTATTCTGTCATTAAAAAAATAAGAAACCAAGAAGAATCTCGAAGAAGTGACTGCTTTCATTATTCATTGTTGTATGTATATTGAAAATCCCAATAAAATAAAAATATTTCACATCAGATCACATTTCTCCTCTACATCTTCATTTTAAAAAAAGGGGAAACGAAGTTCCAAAAAATTCTCGAGCACCTTAAAATTGGGAACCACTGTCGAAGATAACTAATGGTCCGGAGTCGTCAGTATGGGACGCACATGTACAACGGTTATGCACATGCACACAGGCCCGCTTCTTGTCGAGATCCATGTAATTCCAAGAAGTGTACAGGCGCCGGAAAAAGTGGTGGGTTCCTCTAACTAACTTTGTTGCCCGAGGTTCGTGGGGGCGGAGGGCGAGGGAGAGAAGCCGGTAGAAATATACGCATTACCACTCGAGCATATTCATGAAAGTTCCTTGACATCGACGCCGCCGCCGCGAGCGAATGACCAAAGGGAGCGCAGGAGGTCTCGGCCGCGTGGAGAAAAATATTTGTCAGCTACTCCGGTCGTTGAATTGGTCACAATCGATGATAATGCGCGGCACAGGTCTCTGGGCTCATAGAGCTTGACCAAAGTGGACGCGATATGTTATTTGAACCGTTGTTGACGTGCTTTATTTTTTACGCGATTTTTCGATGTTTACTGCACTGTCAATTCATATGCCAATGAAAATTCTTGGCAGCGAGATTTTCTCGCTAGGTAGTGGGAGATGTATAAAGTTATTTGTAACGTGTGATTAAGATTGAAATCGATTGTGTATATATATGTTAAGGAGAATATATTAATAACTAACCGGTTAATCTTGTATAAATATGAATATGGATAGAAATGTTTATATTTATATACTATATATATTTATATTTATTTATGTTTATTTATGTTTATAATATAAATAAATACTGTTCTTACAACCATAATTATTAATAGTTAGTAATTAGTATATTTACCTCAACGTGCTTTGTTTAGCATATTGTAATTGCTAGTTAGATTTTGTATTCATAAAAGATAAAAGAACGTATTTTAGAGCAACATATCGAATTAGTGATCACTATATAAAGATGTACAAGTTGATGAATATCTTTAATTTACAAATAAATTCGCAGTGTAGGATTTTTCCAATAAAATTTCGTTTTTAACAAACTCTAGTTGAAAATTCGTCAAACGTGTCAGTACTACATTGATATTAGTGGATTAATTAGTTTATAAGTTTCTGTAGGCTTTTGCTTATACTTCGGTGAAAAAATATTGTGTTAATTTATATATTATAGATTGGCATTATATAGAATGGCATTGAATTTTATCCAATGTTATAAATCAAATAAATATCTTCATAGGAGGAATCTGTACGACGAATATATCTATGTACAGGGTGATTTACGTAACTGGAATGAAAAATGTATTAGAGGAAAATAACGAATGTTTCAATGATGATTACATTTTTAACATACTCTCTTCACAGATGCAAGGATGCAAACGCACGAATAGAAAGTAGATTTCGTATAGATGGAGAAATTTGTACAGAGATATCGTGTTGATTCTTATCATCAGTCAGATTTACAAAAGCTCAATTCATTTTCGATTAATCTTCTAATAATAACACCTTTTCTAATAAGTGTTGCACGTGAAAACTCATTCATAATTCTAGAACGTATCGTTATCGTGTATTCTGTACTAAAATAATATTTTGTATTGGAAGATTCAAATTATCAATTTTTTGCTTGTATTGTATCTGATAAATGTACTGCAGTATCCTCTTACACATTTATCGAATAACTTGAACTTATATTTTATTGAAATTTCATGTAAATATTAAAAATTCGAAAATTGAAGCTATCCATAAAGTATTGACAAATATAGAAGGTATCTAGTTTATGGGTACTTTCTGTAAAAAATCGATCGTGAAAAGTGAATTTATCTATATCGTATGCAAAACGCATATTTAGTGAAGCAGGGTAGTTGTATGTCGTACATATAAAACAGGTATGACTTTCTAAAATTTCTAATACAGTCTTCATTTTTTTCTTATGCATAGACCAATTTATCAGATAACGTAGTTAGTGCTTATCCTTTTTAAATATAAACAACACTTTTTGTAATATAAATTCAATACTGTAGAACATGTCTATTGGAATCAACGAAATCACATTCGTGATGTTAGACATATTGGAAAAATGTTACAATAGACATCATTTATTAAAAATTATAAAACCCGTGATCTATATTAACTTAACAATTTTTCATTTTGCAAATCTTTAAGCCTCTCGATTCCGAGGTTTAAAAAAAAAGGTCTCTAGAAACCTACATTAATGGTCTAATTTACAATAAAACTTCCAAAAAGTGAACCTTTTCGCAGTTCCCATGGTCCTAATCACAAGTTACTCATTTTAAAATCTCACCTTGAAACTGATACACTCTTTAATTTCTTCCTTGCATAAAATCGATGTTATCTCCGTTGACAAATCCTCATTACTAACCAATAACACAAACTCACAATCACCAGACACACAGTGTACGATTGCTTTATTACCTAAGTATTACGTTAAACACCTGGTGTGTAATAACTCATTAAAATCGTCGAATCACAAATGAAAATACCCCTTAAAGAGATTTTAATTACTTCCTGCGTGTCCTTCTCTCCCTATATTTTCCGAAGCGTTCTCATTGTTATTTTCTAATAAAGCCGTTAAAGATATATCTGCCATCAAGATACGCATCCTTCACGTGCTCCGCGTAACCATTGCAACAGGATACATTACGCGAGCCGAGTTTACATAATATACGCCCTACGTCCGTGACGTAACGTTTCCCCATAAACGCTGGAACTGTAACGAAGGCCTGGCAAACACGTCGATCCGATTCGATCCTCGGAGAAGTTCTTCTACAGAGGAAAGAAAACAGAAATATTCGCGTATCGACGCTTTCGACAATAACTCGCCGCTTATCTCGCTCGCGCGCGCGCGCATATCCAACACGCGTCTCTTCGGAAGATACGAAACACGTTGATCCTTTATTCCCGTCGAAGCTCCGTCGTTGTCGAACCTCTCCTTTTCTTTCCTTTTTTCTCCGTATGTGTTTTTCTTTCTTTCTTTTTTACTTTATTTCCGTATCCGTTAGTATGAAAGAAGGATATTCATGAATGCTTTTTATACCGGCCGAGGCTGGACGGCCGTAAAGGGACGGCGAGAGGAGAAACAAGGGGCCGTTTGTGCATCCGCGGTGACGCTTTCCGACCGGTCGACTCTTCGAAGGGCGACGCGTCATCCTCCAAACACGTCTATTTGCCCTTTGATAAGTTCACCTCACGCTGATCCCGTTCACGACCGCGGCCGTCCGGAATTTATCACCTATTGCTACCGCGATCGTATATTTCGTATGCAAATTTTCCATCGTTCACGAGGACCGGTAGATATGGAAATATAGGGTGTCTGTGGATTTCCCGGACAAACGTTGTCACCGTATTCTATCGACGAAAATATGAAAAGAATGTCACGAGAAAGTCGACCGATATGGATTTACTAGGAAATTATAATATAAGTGTATAGATGCTTAAATTTTCTGTTTAACGCTGGAATTATCATACTTGTAAATATTATTGGTTTCGGTTTTTTTGTTTTGCAATAATTGATATCTTAAAAGCAGTGAATACTAGATATGGTATCGAAAATAAATAGTTTCACTTGAATACCGAAATGAATGTCTGAAAAAACTGAAAATAATCTGTTGTTACCATTTTTGTAGAGATTATATATCTATCGTATTAACACTATAACTACTAGGTGGGTCAAACTGGCCCATTCCTGATTTCCTCTTTTTGCAATTATTAAAAACAGATATTTGTCAGAGAAATTATTAAAGAAATTAATGCAGCAATGCTTAAGCAATAGTTATTGACACTAAAACCCGTAGACGGATCAAAATGAGCCATTTCTGATTTCTTCTTTTTGCAATTATCATAAAGGAAACAGATGTTTCTTTGAGAAATGATTAAACATATTATTTAGCAATACGCAAAATAAACTGTAAATCAATTGAAGTCTAAATAGATGCGCTGTTGGAGTTTCTACAGAGGAATTTCAAAAAGTCAATTCTACTGCTCGGTAGTTCTAGGGCCAACATTGCCTTCTTATTTTCGTGCATAGAACACGCTGGCAACGTTTATACCGAAATCCTCGGACACCCTTTATATTAGAAGCATCACTTTCGGCAGAGCCAGGCGAGCGAGCGTCTAGTTAGAACCTGAGCAGCGATGAAATAAAATATAATCCGGATTAGCGAGGCGAGTTTATCCCGGATTAGTAGCAATGAAGCTAACCTAACTCGAACGGTCTCCATGCACGCCGCGTGGCCGGATCGCCGATCCTCTCGGAAATCCTGATCCCGTGCCGTCGTTCGGTTCTTCCGTTACGCGTACGCGTATCGTTATTTCATTTATTTCGTTTATTTTCCGACGCACCGGTGCCTTCGTTACTTTCGTCGGTGCGAAAAAATCTGTCGGGATGAGGACGCTGGGATTAGAACGACGAATATTGTGACTCGTGAAGGTTTTTCCGTCGGGATCATTTTTTGTTGGCCTGGGTACGTTTGCGGGAGAATCTCAATTATCCTGTTTAATTGGTCGATCGACGGCCCGGGTAAATGAAAAATGGGAGAAACATTTTTTGAAGCGTGTTTACAGAATTCGAATGGTTGTATTTTGAGATATAGGAAGATCTGAATTATCGTGTTTTCGAATAATTTACTCTTAATGGCATACGTAGTGGAAAAACTCGGTTAATCGAGGTCCTGCTGAGTTGGATGGTAATAAGGGATTTATAATTGTAACGGTTAGATATTTATAAATTGTGATAAGAATGCTTCATATTTATTGAACGTTTAAACGCTAAAAACTCGCAATCTATTGCCTTTCTCTAAGGAAATGCAGGTTTGTGTATCTCGATTTTAGAAAACTTTTCGTTTTTCTCGAAATTCAGCAGACTGCACCAACTGTTTTTGTTACCTATATATTACTTTTCTTCTTAATTGTAGGAAGTGGAAAGCAAAGAGTACCATTGCTACTGTAAATTTTTTATTTAAAAGTATGGATTGTACGATTTAAACATTCAAAATTGTATAATCTGAAAGTAATAAATTATTCGAATTATAAATATTTACAAATTCTACTTAATTAAATTTATTATATTAAATTAATGTATATATTAAGTAAGTTAGTTAAACAATTTTTAAATGAGCAGGACATCCGTCGTGTGTTAATATTGTTGAGAATTTCCTAATTTGTTGTCCTAATGTTTTAAACAAAAATTATATATCCGCTGCTTCATGAAAATTCGCTGTACATATTTTTAGTTGTTTTATTTAACATAACCTTTATTCAACAAAAATTGCAGTCTATTGGGTGACCTTTAAATTATCTGATTATTTGTACGTGGAATCACGACAAAAATACAAGATAGTAAATACAGCAGTTGTTTTTAATAACATTGCTTATCGGTGATAGCTTGCTCGCTTTCAAAAATAAAATCTAATAGGGGTCGAATCTACTTATTGGATTTTATTTATGCAGACAGTGATCAAATTCTTATCGCAATGTTTGACATTCACTCGATCACACTAGAAAAATACTTGATACTGATATGGTTTGTTGACTGCCCTATTTAATTTATTTACTGAAGGAAATAATCATGTGTTCTAAATTAGCAGAAATATTTTTATCTATAACTTCAAGTATAAATTTTCTGTAATTCGTGAAACTCCCTATAAAATTGCCTACAATTCAAGTAAAAACACCTAAAGCAATTTATGGAATTTAAATAAAGTATTGTCACAAATTAATGATCAAACTTGTTTTCTTTTAGTTTTTGGAAATAGAGACTTTCTACAAAACCGTATTTTTAAAGGAAACCAATTCGATTCAGTATATTTTTCAAGTCTGCCACAAAATAGTTAGACAATTTACAATTATCCAGAAGCTGATCAAAGAAATGTATGATGAAATGAATGTAAAGGAAGAAATAAACGTAATAGGATTTCTAAATTTTTCTATAAATTGTTTTGTATATAAGTTATGTAATTCATAAATATCACAAGCTTGTAAATAACTTCTTTAAAATCAGCGTGCATGGATATCTTCAACTATTAGTATTAGTAAAAAACTACACATTGAATAGAAACGTTAAGACCATTGTGTTCAATTTGTCTGTGATGCAGCCGACATCTTCATAGTGATTGCATTCGCGTAAACAAGATTTGGCTTATGCAAGCGGGAAACCGCAGTTGGTGCAAGCGAAAGCCAATATTCTAATTGCGAGGAAGAAATTTACTTCAATTTGTGCATCATATTATTACTTTCTACACCGAATTACGCGGCATAGAATAAATTATTACAGTGTTGAGATTCGACCATCATCTTCTCCGAATCATCTTCTACTGGTGCAAAATGATTTCTCAAGACAGAGATACATATTTCACTCAATTAAACACATTAAAAATTGAAAAGAATATTTCTCGGTTGAGTAATAATCTACGTTGAAAATATGAAGAATAATTTATTATTATCTAAAGTAGTATATTACATCATACCATAAATAATACAGTTTCTTTTATGCTAACTTTTAATGTAAAAAGTTAATACTTTTTTTATTTTTTAATCATCAACGTATTGACCATCGTTGCGTTCTAATTTTTCAATGAAATTTTTAATGTCATTTTCGAATAGTAAACGAGAGGTGTCCAGTAGTAATTCATTAATACTTTATGTTAAAAGTTGATTCCTCTTACGTATGATTGAAAATATTTTTATTTGTAATGAAATCTTCTGGAAACATATTGAATATTAAATAAATGAATTGAATGTAATTGGTGTAGGTAAGTTGAAATGACCAAAATGGCCTACATATAATGTGTTAGTAATTTAAACTAAAGTTAAAGTAAATTTAAATTAATGAAAAGAAATTGTACCTTCGTTAATAGCGTACGTTTATTTTAAATATTTAATAGTAATGCAATTCAATAATTTTCTTAAATTATTTTATTCTTGATTGAAAAATCAACCAGAAATGATTTATTTCTGAATGAATTATTTTATTTTCCTAAATTGTTGATTGTATTCTTCTCAATTAAAAAATCAATCGTAAACAGAATCATCAATGCTGTGAATTTATGTTAGCAGTTGTAAATATGTTAATATTTATAGATCAGAATCTGTTAGTGAAGTTTGAACTGCTCCTAACGAAATATCGGTGAGACGAAAGCGGATTGCCTTATCACTACAAACTGAATATAAAATACTATAAAGATTAGAATGCGGTGAAACGTTAACCAAGATAGGCAATGGATATGGAATTAGTAAATGAACTATTTGTAGCATAGAAGAGAGAAAACATTTTAGTGAATAGTTGTACGGTTTGGACCATTGATTATTGCAATAAAACGGAAATAAAATTGATTGGAGGTCGAACAAATGGCGGTAAATATCTTGAAACGTTTAATGAATAGGATACCACCACGACTATTGCTATATATAATTATACATTTTCACACGACAACACTACAAATCATATTATCGAACTGATAAACGAATACTTATCTCTTGAAAAATTCAAACTTTTAACTGGTTAGTAACATTCCTTAATCGCAACGCATCATTGATCTGTCACGAGTCTATTCATGATTATTTATACATCCACTTAACCCTTAAAAGCTATTATTATTGGAATTTCACTCACAGTGAAATTCATTTTAATATCAACAAAAATGTAATATCAATAGTTGCGAAATAAGAAAGCTGAAACTTGTCATTTAAATAAGTACAGTTGTTCTAGTGTTAAACACGAATATCCACGAATTAATTCCATTTTTTAGACTTATTTCAATTTTTTTATAAAAATTAGAATAATACATTTCTTGAGATTCGAAAGGTGTTCTAGCTTTGTGTCTGTGCAAATACACAAATTTCATCGGAAATCTTTCGCAAAAACGCCTTCATAATTTAAATACTTGCAAAATAAACATTCTGAAGTCGGTCAATTTGACCCGTCCAGTAATTCTAGTGTTAAACTGACTTTTCGAAATTCGTCTATAGAAACTCCAAGAGTTTCAATATTCAAGTTTTCATTGATTTACTACTAGACTATTCAAGTTTCAATTGTTTTACAATTCAGTTTGCGTATTGCTGCATAATTTCTTTAATCATTTCTCACAGAAATATCGGTTACCTTTATGATAATTGCAAAAAGAAGAAATCAGAAATGGCTCATTTTGATCGGTCTGCTGGTTTCAGTGTCAATAACATTTTATTTCCGTGCATTTTCACAGAATTCTTATATTTTCCCGGCGCAAACATACTACTCAAATTTAAATTCACTTCATCCCCATACGCCCGTCCGCGCAACCCCAAGAACCGCGTGCGCGCATCAGGAATTTAATTTGCGCCGTTGAATAAATAGCAATCAAATCATTCTTAAATCCGTACTACATTTTTCTCACCGTGCTCTACGTGCCTACGTACATACATGTTAGTAATTCTACGAGTAGTAATACCACGTTTTTAAGGTAACGATATTATTGTACGCATTTCGCGTAAATATCCGAGAAAAGTTGGGTTACGTAACCTCACGGGAATAAACGATGAATTAATTTCACGGTGGCAGTAAACCTATGGGCAGGCACAAAAAAACACGTGTGTACTAATTTAAACCAGTTCAGTAATTATCAAACGCATAACATTAATGTATTTCCATACCATTACCGGATCATAATAAAAGACCGAGTATATTTCTTAACTGGTGTGTACGTATTGGCATTTCTTAATGGCAAACGGTTACGTTGCGCGGCCGCGCGCGCGCACGCGTGCACCGGGACCATGCAAGCTCCGCACGGCATTGAAAACAAAGAGAATTCAAGAGAAATTTCAGACACGGAAAGCCAAGACAGTGACGCTCTGTCGAATTGATTGCGAAGAAATTGCCAACACGGTCTGAAGGGGATATAACGATTTCCGTTTCGGAATGATCATTACCGAACGAATTGCTCTCTCCTTCTTTGTTCGTCAATGATGTTATATAGAGAGCCACGTGGTGCCCGATAACGTGCGTGTATGTGCGCGTTCTCATGTAGACGATACGGGGGAACGGGTATATGCACGTGATGCACGTCGCTCACGTACGCTGCATACACGTAACCGCAGGTATATCGGTTGCTAATGCTCGACGAGCAAAACGTATCCTCCTTTGTTCACCAATGAACGTGAAACCGCAGGAATACAGGATCGGCTGCCCCCTGGTCTACTTCATCTTAATTGCGACTGAGAAGGTCCTTGACCTTGCCACCTAAGAACTGCACCCACCCCATATTCGGGCCTCCAAAGCGATTTTTCGTTTCTTTCAGCGCGATACGTTGGTAGGAATAATATTGAAGTACGTTTGTCATGGGAAGTAATGAAAAGACGTAGGGTGAATATGTTTTTGATATTTGGAAAGGCTTTTTTGGTGCTTTTAATTAGATATTTTAGAAATGGTGGCTGTAAATAAGAGATAAATTATTCTCGAAGCAAAGTCCTACATTTTTGTTAAACCTTTGCACTCGTATATCATGCTGGAGATGACAATACAAATTTACTATGTTTTATCTGTGGTACTGTAAAAAGTACCATATTTTAAAAAAATATAAAAATTAAATTTTATTATAATAATACGTGAAGTAAATATAAAACGTTGAATTCTACCGCTGTAAATTACTTTCATTCATTTCCGTAAAAGTGAATACAAGTTTACACCCAACAATATTAATTGATCGATATCTAAGCTTAAATCGGTGTTACTCTGTAGCTAAACATTCGACTCGTAAACTACTAATTAAAGACGTGAATATTTTTATACATATTTTATTTATTTCAAACAAAGTAGCATAACTTAAGATATGTATCATTACTTTTCAATTAAAAGATAAAGAAGTATTCAAAAGTAACGTTTACAGTGTTGGCATATATTAAAAGCGTGCTCCTTAATTCAAATTTGCAAAAGTGGCGAAGGTTCGTAGTCTATCTAAACGAATGTTTACTTATCTAGGTATAAATGGAAGTACCAAGGGTTGGTCTTTTTTGTTGGAGCTATTCAGTTTTCCAAAGTGATTTTTCGTTTCCTTGAAGACGATACGTTGCTAGGAATAATATTTAAGTACGTTTTGTATTTGGGAAAGGTTCTTTTGGAATTTTTAATTAGTTATTTTAGAAATGGTGACTTTAAATAATAGATAGATAATTCTTGAAACAATGTCGTAATGTTTGATTAAGTAGAAGTACCAAAGATTGGTCCTTTTTCTTGGGTCTATTTAATACTTCAAAGCAATTTTTCGTTTCTTTTATGAAAATTGAATTTTACTTCTAAAATCTATTTCTATTAGAAGAATTAATGAAAAGGGATAAATTCTCTGCAGGAAGTGTACGAACAGCTTATAGATTTCTTAAAGTTTTCAATTTGGTAATATAGAAATCATGACAAATACTGGAACACAGCGAGTTAATGTCAGGATAACGTTCCTCAAATCGATCTTAATCTTTCATTAACTGGAAATGGTAAGTATTACTTGTTGATGTACTTCAAGTTTCCAAAGTGTATCGTGGGAAAGTAACAGTATGTATTATATAACTTTTATTATCGAAACTAATAAGAAGACACAGATATTCTAAAAACAATAAAAGTAGGTAGTTGTAAGTAGATAATTATTCTCAAAGCAAAGCATAAATTCTTCAGTATAAATAATTCTCTGAAATATTTTCGTAAAAAATATTTTCATCCTTATTATATTACTCCTCGGCCTGATTTTGCCTTGATTTATATATAACACTTTACACGATATGATCAGCATGTATTTGCATCCTGCCATTTTCTTTTTTGTCAATTCCAAGCAAATCTATCACAATATCGACGTTCGAACATTTTATGCACTATCTCTGATCCACTTCTTATATTCATACACAAGAAGCTTCACACACGCTCTCTTCATCAACGCATTCTTAAAGTTCGGTCGAGCATTTCCTATCACGTGGTAACGGTGCTCTAAGATTAATTTTTTACATAATTTTATCACTTCCTCACCTGTGTAGCAGTGAAAGGGTAACATTAATTTGCGCAGCAAATCTTTTCTGCGCAATCGTTTGAAGCATTCGATCATATCCCGATCCATTGATCACATGAAGGTCGTAATATTAGATAGAAGATACTACATACGTACATGGATACCGTAATAAAGAGGTATCAAGAAAAATTTTATCTTTATCGTTGATCTTTAAGTTCCTTATAAACATATATTTCACGATTGAAATCCGATTCGACTAAGAAAGCGAGAATAAATCAAACGAAAACGTTCGTATACTTCAATAAACAATGCTTAATGTGGAACAGTCAAACTTCTTTATGGATCGTAAATGGCTCGTTTTGTCTCGTTTACATTCACTTTTTCCAAAACGCGAAAGTAAATCTCATTTCGTTTGTCCGGTAAACAGTTGAGACGACATTCCTGTCTGTGGCACGAAGAATATTTCGAATCGCATGAATAGGTACTCATGTAATAATAAGCGAAGTATAACGAGAGTTGCGAACTTATACACACAGTGGATAGCATGTACATAGTGCTCAAATCATTCTTGCTAATCGGACCATATGCTGCCTGCCTGGAGCCACCATGGAATGTTGTGCACCGATCAAAGGGAACAAGAATTTTTAGCGAACGCTTGAGCCGATAAATTAATACTGTACAAGTTAAAGCTGATTGTCTATTGTTAATGTCGATTAAATGATACACGTTGTGCTAATTATTTTTAGAAAGTCAGTAACGCACGCTATGTCATTCAAAAAATTGCATAGGGTTTGTAAAAACTGTAATAGAATATATAGCAATATATAGCAAAATGCAAAATAAGAATCTGAAAAGCAGACTATGGATGTTTGTAAGAAGAACGTATCACGTGTTTGTAGAAATGAAAGAAAAATTTTATCTAAATATCGAGAAGATAATGGTAAGTCTATCATGATGTTAGGACATCGTGGGTTAGATACATTTTTCTGCTAAACATATTTATTAACCATTTCTTTCTTTATGGTAAATATTTTCAATGTGTTTATGATTTTTATACAGTTACATATAATTGTCGTGTTAAATACTTACTTTATAGGAATATTTTCAATTTTCTTACGATTCATATAAAATTACAAACCATTATCATGTTAAATACTTACTTTGAAGGAATATTAGAATATTTTATTATTTTCATTAGAATATTAGAAAACTGTTAATATAGAACAACTGAAAACAAGTGTATAACATAGCACTATTATACTATTAAACATTATTAATCGTAGTGCCTAGATCAAATTACAGTGTTCATCAAACGTTCTCAAACAAATTAAAAACCTATTATATTAAACTGCAGCTAAATTGCAGAAAGTCGAAGCAAGTTTCGAAGTGAAAACCGGGAACACTTCGAGCCGCAAAAGGGTGAAGGAACTGAATGCAGAAACTAATTTTCATTTCAGGAAGTGCTGTATTCGCAAATAGATCTCTACAAATAAAAATTGATGGACGCCTAACAGCTGTTGCATCACGACAGTTGCGTAAATACGATTTCCAAGTGTGCAGTCGAACGTTTTCTTAATTTCCCGTATTGTTTTATATCAGTCGAAGGTTTTTCTTCCGGTGGTGAAAACATCGAGAAATTCGACAGCAGAGAAAGTAATGATTAGCGATAAGAAATCGGCAGGATGGTGTGCGCATAGAAAAAATGAAATGCTAATATTCACAACAACAGGCAACCCGTGATTAACACTACTCATGTGTAGCACATTCTTCAGCTACCGGCTAATTATCTTTCGTTATAACTGGCTCAATTTTTTTAAAACCGGTCTGACTCGGCTGACCTCTGCCGACGATGCAAATTATGAATCGAATATTCGACATACACGGTGACTTGACTTCTTCCGAGGCTGCCTCGTGATATGTGCATCTGATATTTCAACAAATTCGTGAAAAATTCAATTCATTTGAAATAACTAGAACGAATATGTCCTGGAATTCTGAACGAATAAACGAATGTATCTTTCATAAAATAAGACATCCCCAAATTGGACAATTTATTTATTAGACAAAGATTACATCTTTTTATGAATATTGTAAAATAGCTATAATTAATAGTGTAAGCACGAGAATATTATAGAAATTGGAAAATATTGCAAAAATGTGTAACTAGTATAATTTTTATGTTCATTTATGAATAGAAATTAAATATTTGATAACAGTTTCTATGCAATAAATTTTCCTTCATTTTAATTTGTAATATACATATTCTCTCAGTTTTTTTAAAAGTGAATTCTTTTTTAGTTAAAACAGCAATATAAAATATTAGATACGAATCTTGCATTTAGAATATTAATATCAAGGATAAACTACTTTCCAGCAATAAATTTTTCGTAGTACTTATACCCCACTATTTAGATAGAAATCTGTAGACACATTGTATAGTTACATCGACGTGCCTACTATGTGCTATAATTTTCATTCCTCTCCGCCATTTTATTTCCTCTCTATATTTTCTTTTCATTTTTTCTTTTATCTCTTCGTTAGCAAGGCAGAAACGGTAAAGTTGATCAATGTAATTATTGCAGAATAGCATCGGCTACCCCCTATAACCAAACTATGTGAACTATGCAATAAAATCCGAGATCAACTGTTGTGTAGAAGAAGTAACATGAAATTTTGATTTTTTAAATGAATTTTAGTTTCTTGGTCTTTTTCAAGCCATTCACGTTCTCAATTTTTTTAACATCATTAACACTAAAACGACCAGACTCATCAAGATGATTCATCTCGTAATTCTTATTTCACGATTATCACAACACTGTGAAGACGTTTCTGTGAAAAATTATAAAGCAAATCTGTGTATTTGTATGAATACATTAGCACAGGACCCTTCAAATCTCACGGAATACACTTTCTTAACTTCTTTAAGGGATTACGAAAAATCACTCTAATTGCTCGGCAGTTTTAGTGTTAAATTTATCTATCCTTATTTTATTTAGTCGCGCTCTCATTTGTCCAAGGCTTCGATTCCAATCGATGCAAACACTCTGGAGACATTATACTTCACATGTTCGATCATAACTTTGAAATAATGAATTTGTATCCCTACATATACACATTATTATTCCTTCGCGTTAATCGCACACTAACGAAGCTCATATAAATACCAAAACTGCACGGATTTCTTTCGATACCTTCTCTGTCGCTGTTGCGATACGAATTCCTTCAAATCCCTGCAATTTCCATCAAAAGTACCCGCACAGAGCAGCGTCGATAAAAATCAAACGAGAGCCACAAAACACTCGGGTAACGTACAGTCGCAAAGTGAACCGTTAAATACAGGTCCAATTAAGTCGAACGAGAAAGGTATATAACGCGGAGCGCAACGCAAATTAATTCCGCAGACAATATAATAATTTCACAGTTGACATGCGGGGCACTGATCAATCGGTCAGCTCGTTTAAAGGATAACAAGGGGTTAGCCGGGGGAAAATTCGAAGTATCCAATCAGGCCGATAATTACGGCGATTGCAACATCTTGGCGGGGCAGCGCAAAAATCGGTACGTAAAAGAGGAAGGCGGCCTCGAGAAGGAGCACCACGAAGGCTGACTTGTGTTAACGGTTGAGAACACTGCTCGCTTGGGGAGAGAAGTCACGAACGCAAAAGGAACGCGAGGTAAGGTAAAAGAGTTTTGTTTGGATAGAAGAGGAAAAAAAAGGAGACGGCTTCAGGAGCCACGCAGACCCGGTCATACTTGGTTCTTTGTTGAATTTTCGACCATGAGTTTGTGCAGCAATTACGAGGTGAACATTCCTGAAAAGTGATCCCTGCAGATGCTGCCGCGATGAAGTAGCCACGGCGCGGCGTTATGGAATATTCCATGTACCCGCGACCGTGGCAAATTAAATCGGAGCTCGCTCGTTAGGCCTTTTTCAATTACACGCTTTACATCTTTCGCTTAGCCGCGTTTTGCTTTTTAGTAATTACTGATTGATGACAGTGGTGCGTTTACAAACGAACAATGATGCGTTTATTGAGTCTATAAAGTGTATCGGGATAAGGGTGTAATTCAGTTAACCCTTGTGTAGACGACGGTGATTGTATGTTTTGAAATAATTGAAAAGTAGAGTTAATTCATGCGTGAAGTGTATTAGGAGCGGGACTTGATCCATACAAGCCTATCTTGGGTGGTGGGTATTTCTTGGAATAATTGAAAACTAAAGTTAATTGATATAAATATAAAGTGGATCTAAATAAGGGTTTACTTCGTTTAAGCTTTTCATAGGTGATGGTAATTGTATGTTTTGGAATAATTGACAAGTAGAGCTAATTACTGTATAACGTGTATTGGCAGGGGAACTTGAATCATGCAACCTTATTTTAGGTGATGGGCATTTCTTGGAATAATTTAAAACTAACGTTAGTCGATATACATATAAAGTGGATTAAAATAAGCGTGTAATTTGTTTAAGCTTTTCATAGGTGATCGTAATTGTATGTTTTGGGATAATTGAAAAGTAGAGCTAATTGATGTATAAAACGCATTAGAAGGGGGATGTAATTTATTTAAACGTTCCATAGGTGTTGGTAATTGTATGTTTCGGAATAATTGAAAAATAACGGTAATTGATATGTAAAGAGTATCGAAAGAAACATGTGAGTCGTGTAACAATTTTAAAACGTTTCCGAAGTAGGTATAGCTTAAAGTATTTAGCAATTTAAAGCTAATGAATAAGCTAAATTCCGATTTAATATTTTATTTTGAAAGTTAAAGAGTTCTATTTCTGCAGTATCAAGTTTGCGGTGAAGGAAATAGTACAAACAGTATTACATTACATTGCCTTAGATAGAATAAAAAGAGAAGGCTTGTAACAAATATGTTTAACCAATCTTCTGGAATAGCAATTCTGTTCCAAGCGATTTGTCATAATAATCACGTTTGACTTTTTGTTATTAAGCGTCGAACCGAACATATATTTCGACAAGTTTCTAATTTGATATTTCTTTCCATGAAAAGGAATTAAACAATAACGAATGAAATTAGAATAATTATTTAATATCGATAAGAAAATTCTAAGTGTGACCAAAAATAATAAAAATGTAAATTTTGGTTTGTTTTTCTTAACAGTTGCTTTTGCATTTCGTCTATAGTATTTGTAATAGATATTTTCAATGTCCACTATATTAATTATTATTAATTGTTATTTATTTACACATGATTTTTAAACAAATTCTGTTTTACAACAATATAAGGCTCAAATTTACAGAAAAATAATTCCTCTTTTTGCAAGCTATAGCCACCATACGTTGGTAAGATCAATTAAAAGAATACTTCAATATCAATCTTTAATTGGAAAACGAGTATATTATTACACACATAAAAAGAAGTGAAAATGAAGGTGCACCTGCCAGGAGATAAATGAAGAAATTTAACCAGAAAACTTGCACATCTTAATATAAAAAGAAAGTATAATTATAACTTCCAGAAGGTTAACGAAGAGGTATGAAACTTACATATCATTCTACAAAAAAGAAGTAAAAATGGTAGTACAGTTTCCAGGAGGAAACCAAATATAGATGCTCAATTAATGAAGCTTGCATATTATTATATGAAAAAGAAAATAAATATCAGTGCAACTTCTACACGATAAATGAAGACACTTAATTACAAAACTTCTTCTACAAAAAGGAAGTATAAGACGTAGAGCAACTTCCAGAAGGTAAATGAAGACACTTAATTACGATACTTGTACATTTTCATGTAAGAAGGAGATTAAAATTTTAATTATGCATGCGTAAAGCGAAAGAAACTTTTGTGACAACCTAATATAATGAAACATAAGTGTAGCTACAACTTCCAGAAGCTAAGTGAAGAAATTCGACGAAGCATGACAAAGGAACGCTGATCACAACTGATCTTTATTTTTGGTAATCCGTGTTCCTGGTAGTCTCCTCTCGATCGGTCGAGATGTTTTCCAACCTACTAAAACAAACCCCGCACCTATCTGGGGTCGGTTCGTGTCCCAGATGAAACCCATCTTTGTGGAAAACGAGAGGGTGAGCCTCGGTGTTGTCTTAGTCCCTCGCTAAGCCACCGTTCGAATGGACTCTAGAGACTGTTTCACACTCGAGAGTGGTGTGTTGCTGGTCCAGGACGAGGGAACCTGAGAATTAGATGTGAACACAGATATACAGGGTGGGTCACAAAAAACTGACCACACCTCCTCCTTAGAGCTGGTAAAAAAAATATCGACCTATTCAAGTTTTTGGGGGAGCATTTGATAAACCGGATAAGACTTAGACGAAACTTTCTTTCCGGTGACACGAATTAATTAAGAGATCAATTTCTCAGAGTCCTGTTTAATTGAGTACTAGTGTACTCCTTAGAAGGCTACATGCGTTTAGTAGGTAAAAAAAATAGACACCTTCAAGAACCTTCTTGTGTAAAATAAAAATTGTAACATAATATGGGAAAAATGTTGGAAATATTTATGGATAAGTTTGTAATTCATCGTTGCTTTTATAAAACAGTCAACTGACGATGCAAATATTGTTTTTGGATTTTGTTTAAAGGGAAAGACGAAAAGAATTTTTAAGGGTAAGTGAATAGAACTAGCTTGATATAGATTTTTTTGAAAATTCTCAAATGCTGTTTTAGAAAAATAATATGAATCATTGAACTTTGAAATGTGATTTTTAAGAGAAGTTTTGTACGTTGATCATTGCAGGAAACTGTACGTTATATAGAAGATCTTAGAATTAAAACTACGTAATGATATAGGAAATAATTGAAAAATATATGTGGGCAATAATTGCAAACATACTAGTGATCAATCTATTTTTAAATAACGAAAGTAGACTATACAACATAATACACTAATAAAACTATAAATATACAGTGCATATTAATTAATGTTTTTATTCTTCGGTATTCAGTTTTAAAAATGACCACAATTTTATTTTTCAATAACCGTACCCTTTTTTAATTCAGTCACAATGTAGTAGGGGATATTTTCATATATTAATAAAAATGAACTCATACGTACTTTTATATTTATGATTCTTATAAGCTAAAGTGTAAAATATTATATGGCGTGTATTTTAAAATGTTCCTAAGACATTTTCATGTGAAATGTATAAAGTTGCATGTGATAACTCGTATGGGGCAGATGCGTGCAAGTAAGAAACTGACCTAAAATTATGAGGTAAAGTCGTCCAATTTAAAACAACTTTCTGTTACTAAACATGGGATAAAATATTTACATTACATCGTGATTAATGTAAAAGATATGAATCTTCTTTAAAAACAGCAATTGTAATTTTATGTTCCAGGTTCATTGTTGCAGTTGCTGGAAAAATTGGACTGTAGAAAGTTAAAGGACTTTCTACCACTACTTGTCTCTGCAACAAAAATGGAAACGACACGTACCACAGTTCCATGAGTCATGCTACTTATTTACATTACAATATAGGTTATAAATTTTTTATGTATGTCGTTCACGTATGAATTAATCGATTTAATGTTTAAAGTTGAAATCAACTTACATATGTATATATAGATTGATATATTTAAATATATATATTCTCTACAGTATTTATTAAACTATATGTATAATATCTACATTTTATGTATTATAATACAGATGCAATTTTATATTCAACTTAATGATATTTTTTCAACAAAAATAATCAATAAATTATTAATTTAATAAAATTATCATATTCATTTGATTTTATCTATAAAATGTATATTTTTGCACACGTTTACAGTGTTGATATAAAAGTGTCACGTTTGTACGCATTTAGACCTTTTTAAATTATCTTTAAGTTACAATTAAATGCAGGCTTATTTTTTTCAATGTATAATAGGTATTGGAAGATGATACATCAAATATAAACTTTACTAAATATTTACTAGAACATTTGTTTTTGTATGGTTTGTATCGTCATATAATAAATAAAATATTCACTCTAATTGTTATGTATACAAATTTCCTTCAATGCTAACAACTGGTTTGTCAAATTTATCGAAACACGAAGTAAATAGAACAGAATTGTTAAATCTAAGTAGTCAGTAACGAATTCTCGTTGCACGTTTCCCCGAAATCTTTTTACGGATATTATCTTTTAAGATTATGCTTCCAACGCTGGACCCAGTTTTACAAATGAGAATCATATTAGTTTATTTACCTTGCATTGGTAATATATGAAAAATTGAATACACACTAATGAAAAGCAATAAAACTGTGGTTATACATATTTAATGATGGCTTCCCTCGACTACGAAAGTTATTATATTTACATTTAAAATGTAGAGTATGACGAGAAAAAAGATTCAGACGTTCTGAAACAAAAAAATAAAGGAAGTTGATTAAATTCTGTATATAATTAGAAAAATAGAATTGCCACAGAAAATGGTTATTTTAAAAAAATGTTGTACGAAGCATTATAGTTTAAATATTTTATACACTCTTTAGTAATATCCGTATTCTATGCAATTTCGCATTTTCAAATTTCCTATGAATATTTGAATATCTATTAATCTATTAATGATGCTACAATTTTTTCCTCCTTATTTCCATGTATAAATTAAAATAATCATTTTCTACTTAAAATGTATAATCCATAATTATATAAATATGTAAATGGATATCCTGTTATTCAAAGTGCATAATGTGGTATTTTCTATTTTACCTAAATATCATCCTACACGTATGTTACACCTGCATTTTGTTTTGCCATGAGGAAAACACGAAGGTATATATTAAACATTCTCTCTAAACTGCAATTTAATATACAAAAAAGTGCATGATTTTTCGACTACACATAAAATATCTTTCCATTGAGGTGAACATAAAAGGACAGTAGCCAAGTCCGTATCCAACGTCACATATCCTATGAATTGGCAATAGGTGAACACGTCGCACCCGTGCAAGTTGACTTGTCCCATCCACAGCGACGACATTATGTATATGCTAGGATACATACATTTATGCAGAAATTAATTTTAATCATTCAGAAATGGCGACACCAGCCCATAACTTTTTCGTATTTTAATACTGGATTCATGAAAATTCATGGGTAAATTAGATGCCTTCGAATTATTATTTATTCACAATGACATGAAAGGGTATAGATTACAGCTGCATGCGAATTACAAATACTTAGATTAATAAAACATATAATAGACAATAATTATTAATGATCATGCAAACTCTGAAACATTTTCTTAGGCACAACGTTTTCTCACATTTATTTTTTACAATAAGAAGAAAAATTAATTAGAAGTTAAGATTTTATATTGCAGACACTATTAATTGTACAATTTGCATATTTCTTTCTTAGATATTTTTGTGTTGCAGTTAAATACGAGCACAAGAATTAGCGTGGTTAAATCAGAAACCACATCGATTCGTGTGTTTTCGTAAACTCCACTGAACTTATTGTCATAAGTCAATCGGTCAACTCTTTTACAATTCTTGTCACGTATGAATGAACTTATAGAGGTTATTCATTGAGTAACCACGTATGCACGTTACGCTGGACGGGCATGCAATTATTTAACGCACGTAACGCGTTTCTGCGAAATTTCAACGACTTGCACTTTCAGTCCGTGTATCCCAAAATATATGGAAACTTGTTAACCTTTTGACAATCATTGTTAGAAACATCACGAATGAAGACTATATTGTTAAAACATCACATTCGATTGCATGCAGCATGACGAAATTGATTTAATGACCCCAATAGCTTGGTTGTTTCATAATAGATTTTTTTAGATCATTATAAATAAACTTGCTACAATTTACTTTGTTGCAAGACACGTGTTGTATATGTAATTGTGCGTTCTACAGAGTGTTAACACATATTTGTTTACACTCAATTAATGGAAGAAAATTTAATAGATGATTTTTTATAATAGTATAAGACAAAATTCAATTATTCTGAAATGATTACTAAACATATTCTAATTGTTTGTGTACATATTTATGTAATCCAAAAATCAATTGCTAAAAAGATGGATTTTTGACTGAATATATTTAATTTTTCGTATTTTTGACTTCAACAAAAGGCAGTGATATCTTATTTATTATACACATTATCTATTTTACCTTATCCTATCGACAGAAAAAATTTATTATATTCGAAGCATCGACATAATTGTTTAATTTACTTGAAGCATTTCGTGATGCAAATATTAAAAAGTATATATGGAAATTAAAAAGTATATAAATACTTGTATGCATAATTTAATTTTAATGCATATAGTATATGTGTGTTTTTATATAACACTGTATAAATGTATTATATAATAATATCGGATGACATTTAAATATTTTCTTTCGTTTAAAGGAGTCAATATATTACAGAAATGTCTTAATACGCAATATGAAGAAAGTAAATAAAATTCTACCTGAAAATTAAAAAATTAAAATGCTTCAAAAATTCCATACTATATAAAATATAAAATTTGTCACATAAAGCTTAATAAAAGTAAAAATGAAAATACAAGATTCTTTAGTAGACGTATGTACATTGCTCACAATGAAAGAGCTCGCATGTATCTGTAAAAGACAATTATGTACATTTTGATTGTGCGTATTCCCAGAATTAATGCTGCATTAATATTGCATGAGCATTTTCTGAATGAAAGTATTCCCGTCACGTATTAATGACCAGACGAATCATTCATCGAACGTTCGAATATTGTTAAGGTTTATTCAGCAGAAAAAATACTTACGTATAACCATCAGAAAGCGAAGATTTATTGTAAATTTGGAATAATTATGGATGAATCAATTATGGAATCTGGAATTAATTTTGAAAAATCGAAAGATCCTAGAAATTTTCCTGTGTTAACTTCTTAACTTGCAATATTATCTCATAGTTAAGAAATAAATTATAGGGCAAGGGGTTAACCCTTTACACTCGAAAGGCGTATTTCAATTTTCATTTAAATTTACCCAGCGAAATTATAAAATTTTAAAATCGACTTTAAATTTTGTATGATGTATTGACACATGAAACATTAAAACAAAATAGTTCTTTAATTCATGCAAAATCAATTTTTATGTTAGTTGCAAAAAGTATCACCGACATTTTATCAGAAAATCCTGAATATTCATTGAGACGAGTATTTTCAAGTGCAAAGGGTTAATATTAATTTTCTGTAACAAGATTATTCACGTATTTTAACAAACGAAATATAAGTATTCGCGATACTAAAATCTAGCTCAATAAAAACTTTTATCAAACTTAATGAGATTTTCACTTTACGAGGGACTCGGAAAAACCTTTAACTCCTTGCCATAAGATTTCTTCTCCGACTCTCCTAATCGGAGGTATATTATCCTCGATAATTTCCTTCGAAATAAAAAGAATCCCGTATTCATTGCGAGTCTATGTTTACGTTTATAGTGAACTCTGATAACAGAATGATAATATTTAATTTCAGCCCGAAGGGGGGGAAAAATAATATTTAAACTTATTAGACTCAGTTTGAAGTATTCGTTACGAACCCGACCCGATATTATAAGGAAAGCAGTTAATAGAGTAAACTAATTTCTGTTCGATTCCAGTTCCTGCAAATTAGCGCGTGGAATATCTGAATTTACATACACGCCGGCAACCTGTTAACAGCTGAACGATCATCGAAGTTTCAGTCAAAATTCAAAGACGCTCGTAACGGACGGTCGTAAGTCCGCCAATGCACGACGCGCGGTATACAAACTGTGATCGAAAAGTTCGGGCACACGATTTGCGAAACATCGTACGTGAGATTTTGAAATCTGAAATTTGGCAATGTCATTCTGTATTGCTTATTCGATTAGGTGTCAAAACAAGTTCGTACGGTTTTCTTATTAGCAATGAATTGAGATTCGATTTTAATCAGTATTTCATTAGTTTAATGCGGTTATTTTTTATATAGTAGCATTAGAAAATAATGTGAATATATATTTATTTATACATATAGCCGAATTTCTTTTTGCAGACAAAGATGACTTTAGTTTCTGTTAGACTGCTCTTCTGTTAGATTTAATGTTAATGTAATATTCAATGAATGAAATTGGTATCAACAGCGAGTGGTGTTTATACGGTTGGCATCAAATGAAATAAAATTATTTTATAAAAACGCTGTTTGCGCTTAAATATTTAATTTAAGAATACACTCGAATTTTGTTTCGGCACTTGATACAAACACACCGGTTTCGTAAGCCATGTTCTTTATTCAGTCGAGTCACTGTTTATTTTACGGAAACGTGTTCTTCGATGTTCAATAAGAGCTGGAATTGAAATTCAATTTTATTCGGTTTAGCATACTTCTAGAAGTTGAATGAACCTCAAAAACTGAATATCGAGTGAAAAACTCTTGAATGAAAGATATCTTGCGTTTAACCAGTTAACGTGTCATACTCGTGACACGTACAAATTTGACAGATTTACGAAATTCAAGAGTAAAATTTATTTTATTATATTATTGAAGAGCTTCTGCACATCATCTTAATTCTTTGCACTCGTATGTCATGCTCGAGATGACAATACAAATTTGTTATAAAACGTTAGAAATTGTTTGAAATTTAAAAGCTTATCAAAATGAAATATTAGAATTATAATAATAATAAATTTAATTTTTATAATCTTTTAATAATAATAACAAATAAAATAAATATAAAACATTGAATTCTGCCGCTTTGAATTACTTTAATTCATTTCCCTAAAAGTAAATACAAGTTTACACCCAATAACGTTAAATCTAAATCTAGTGCAAAGGGTTAAAGCTTAAAATGATTCTAATTCTTTCATCGATGAATTCTTTATTTTTTCAGATAAACATGTGTTTCTTCTGTATTTTGTTTTGATTTTTCATTAAAACATACTTTAGGTATACTCCTTCGGCGTTCGAAAAGTACACGCTTCATTTTTTGATTTTATTGCGCGCAAAACGAAAGATTTGTCCAACGAAATTCCACAGTTAACAGGTTAATTATGTCGTCGAATTTTCGATCACATCTTTTATTTCGAGGGGACGCCGCTCCGCCATCGATTCTGGCTCGCGGGAATTAAGAGTGCAGTAAAAATACAAAATCTAGTCTTATTGGGCTGTAACTCTCGCATTATTTAACGTTCAAAGTATAGCTTTAAGGCGATAAGTGAACGACTTCTCGTGCAGGAGGCATACCCCGGAGGAAGAAAACATTCCCCAACATTCTTCCTTTTTTCGGCTGTGCGCCGCAGTGTGCTCTGCACTTGCTCCTCAGCATGGGGTCAGTAAAAATGTAATAGCAGCTACGGGTCCCCGTGTCTTGTAGATCGTCTTACAGTGTGACGCTTCCATGTGCTGATGACGATTCCGCCGGCTACGATCCTCCATTCGGCTCTGTCGTGTTCGATTCCGTTACAGCTCTTAGGTTTCAGCTATAATTTCGACCCATACTAATCTTTGAAATCGTGTTGAGGAAATATTTTGATGTTTTTAAGACTATCTTTGGTAGTTCTTTTTTCATGAAATTGATATTTGATTAAGCTCTACTTAATTTGTAAGTAATCTATGTTTAATCTATAATTCATTTATAATTCATCTATAATACACCTATCAATTAATTCCTATCTTAATATTATATTATCTTTATACTTTTAATAAATTAATTTGAATTATATCTATTTTATCATTATTAATAAAACAACTTTGATACGCAAATAATTGCACTTTTCGAAATAACAACTGAAATTTTTACGATTTTTATTATTATAGTAATTATTAGCCACACCATGTTAAAATTATACTTAGAGTACAACACTTCAGTTCTAACATAAGGATTGCAAAGATCGTCATTCATTCCGGCACCCTATATAACGGTTTCAAACCAGCAGTAAATTACAACTTATTTTCTCCTCATTCGACTATTCACATTCTTCTCTATCAATTATTGTATTATAATTTAAAATTCATACACAATACACTAATGCTATTACATTCCTCTTACGTACCCGTGAAAACACATAATATTCTACGATGAACTGGTAAAAACATATTATCCATTATTTCTATACATTTTAGCTAATGAGAACGTAACGCTTAACCGATAAAAGATTTCATCTCCGCTCATAGAATTTTTATAATATTTCATTCGAGCTACTATAAATCAATCACACTTTACGTCTAATTAATGTTAACGCGGATAAACTCGTAATTACACCCGTTTTGGCCGGATCAACGTTGCTAATCCATCGATGATGGTTTCCCCATAAAAAGTACAATTAAAAAAAAAGTATTTCTCTATTGTACTAGTAGCTGATACCCGGATACATTGTTCGGTACCACTTTGATGCCTCAGGATCAGTCTGACAGGTCCCTCGTTAATAGTTTACCTCGCTCGCTCTCAGCGATCCCATTCACTTTCTTTGTCAACCGGTTCATCCGAAGGATTCAGTCAGCCGTGAATAATGACGCGCTCTGACCTCCTCATGATGATCGACGACTCCTCGGCACCATGAACATCATTCGGGAGGGTTTACTGTACATTTCATGCATGCGTCCCCTTGATGGACTATTTTTTTGATGCCATGAAACAACAAACATTTTCGAAATTTCTGTACAGTCAAATAATTTGATAATTAATTGATCGTTTAGATTAAAGTGACATTGAAAATATATATAATAATGTAATAGTATATATTAGAAAAGTTAGTCTTTAAGTTTCTTATATTTTATTAGTTTAATTGTTTTTGATAGATTCTAAGTGGATTCTAAGTTCTAAGTGGTTATATAAGTTTATAATTACTATTATTGGGCTGGTGAAAATATCTAGTGATTTTTCACTTTGATTTGGTGCTTTTATCGTGATACACAAATAGATCTTATAAATAATGACGTTTTGCAATGCATTATTAAGGTTTACGGAAGCTAAGCAGAAAATGTAGAGATTTTATGAAGAAAGAAAATCCATTAAAATTAATTTAGTAATTTTACCATTTTTGGAATTTTATATTTTCATAAAGATGATAGGTTGCATTTATTACAGTATTGTAATTATAAAACTCCTATTGAAACAGATATTGATGGAACATGTGGTAATATTTTATAAGTTGCATTTATATTTTACAAGTTGTATTGAAAATTAATTCCCTCAAAAAACTAAGAATAGAACATTTACACTTCAATAACATATTAGAAATTACAACCTTTTTCATGATTTTCTCTTTTATTAATGTTTTAACAAAGATGATAACTTGTATCTAATAAAACAATGTAATTAGGAAACCTAGCAATCTTTTATAAATTGCATTTACATTCCACAAATTGTACTGAAAACGAGTTCACAGAATAACTAAAAATAGAACATTGTACATTTCAATAACATATTGCAAATTGAAATCTTTTTCATGATTTTTTTCTTGTTAGCTATTGGAAAGACGAGTTTCAGTCTGCGGTTTCACAAGGATTTGACCGATTTGGTCATGTATGCCAAATGCGGGAATGGTGGTGAGAAGGATGCGGTAGGGTAGGAAAGAATAGATGAATCCTAACCGATTGTTCGCCGTGAATGGGGCACCTTGCTCGCTTCCAGCGATCTCCTTTTTTCGTGGCTGCAGGTGAGCTCGAAATTTCGACGTCAATGAGCCGGAATAACAACTTTCCAAAGAGGCTGCACAATGCTTTCAATAGGGGATGCCTTCTAAAAGGTCCCGTAAATTTTCCATAAGGACAATCGACCCTGACTGACAAAAGATAATCTGATGAGCCATATAGATCTAGTAATGTTATGTTTCCGAGAGACGACTGACATTAGAATTTTCTGTTCTGAGTCATTGTATCTCAAGGGGACCATACCTGCAAGCATCTTCCTGTTGGAAACAGGTGAATAAGTATTCCATCTTAGAATCATTTGCATAATTATCGCCGACAATTAGATTCAACCTGTATTATTTAAAATTTTACTTTAAATTAAATGAACATTTTCAACTTCATTGATTGCGCTCCTTAGAAAATGAATTAAATAAATTAATAAAAAAAAAAAATAAATAAAAAGAGAAAATAAATTATTAAATCGTTATATAGGTTTCTGGTCTACAAATATTTTTATAATGTTGTGTTTAACATTTTAAAGTAATGAATTGAATAAACGTACATTTGAATTTTTTATATGTGTTATATGTCAAATTGTTTTAACTTTTTATTCCTTAATAGATAGGAAAGTAATAAGGATTTTATTATGTATATGTGGCTATAATTAGAGCTAGAACTATTTTCTTAAAAAAGTCCTGGTTGAAGTGATAAACATGATAGACATCATTGCAACAGGCAAAAAGAGAAACAAAAACGAAGGAAGCATTGGAAAGATTAAATGAGATTTTCTATTTATTGACGCGAAGAAACTTGTTTGCAACCTGTTTAAATTTTCTTGTTCTTGTTCTGCTACATAAGTAATATTCTTCGTTGCAAGGAGAAGTACAAAATGATCACAGAGGAAGTTCTTAAACTTCAGAATCCATTAGTTACAGAGTTATTTTGTTTGATTTATCAAGTGTCTTACAACTTGATATATTCGAAAGTGTATATTATGCATACCTTGCATGCATTAAAACGCAATAGCATTATTTAATTAAAACATCTTTAAATACCGTGTACAAAGATATCATAAATAATCAGAGAGCAGTTATCCATCTTCAATAAAAAACGGCTGTGCCATCGACTCTTAGGGAGCAAAAGGCTTATCTAATATCACAGAAGGTGTTTTTTAGTACTGAATTTTAAATACTAATGATTGTGAAACAGAAAGAGTCTGATAGGTCGACCGATAGAAAAAAGCTTTGAGAAATATTCGTATTTGAATAAATTACCATCGTGAAAAGAAAAGAAAGTAATGTGTCGTAATCGGTTATTTCAATGCCGGCCTCTATACATCGAGCCAGGATATCGGTGAGTCGTGACGACCGACAAGCGAAATGGCAAAGGCTGACATTAAGTGACACAACTCTCGCAGATCCAAAGAAATGGAAGAATATGTGTTCAAAATAATTGCGCATATGATTGAAAACCTTATTGATTATGACCTCATACTTTTATGACTATCTCGTTGTAAAATAAATTCTGTACGAGTTCTTCGAGAAATTATAGAATGATGTATATGGGAGTCTATAAACAATTTTCTATAAATTAGTGCTTAATATTCGAAGAAACAAAGAATATAAACCTTACTTTATTAACATTTTTACTGTAAATAAAACCATGATTAGTATTAATAAAAAAATCAAGATTGAATTTTGCTAGTAACCATAGAAATTGCAATACTTTCAAAATACCAGTACTCTTTCACTGATTCTCACATGAATCAAAACTGTCTGTGTGATTGGAAATTAATTTGATTTACATAAAAATAAGTGTAATCTGATACACTACAATAGATCATAAAATATTTCATAACAAATGTACTTTTATTAAATTATTAAAATGGCGTGAACTTTGGATAAATGTAAATTGGGAGAATCAGTAATTAATTTACGAAGATAGTCAGAAAAATAGTGTTACGATAAAAAATTATCTTTCTTTTGAAGAATAGTATTATGATAAAAAATAAATACTATACGAAACATTACATTTTAAATATATTACAATTATTCATATATTTTAAACATTTTTAAGAAAGTAATTAGAAAAATTGAATTACGATGAAAAATATCTTTTCTAATAAATACTGTAAAACCATTACACTTTAAATATATTACACAACGTTTCTCGTAGTATTTATTAAGAAAAACCTTCTTTATCGTAATTCCACTTCTCTAGTTACCTTCTTAAAATTTTAAATCTGCGTAATGATACGCACTCTAATTATTACCAATTGAAATTCTCCCTGAATTATGGCAATCAGCATTTAGCGGCGCACGTAAGTCAGGTCAGTAGGAGCGTGAACAGTGACGTACCACCTGAAAGATAGTCGTATACTTTGTACATGTAATTTTGCAATTCCTTCGAACACGCTAAAAAAATTCATATAAAAATCTTTGGCGGACATTAAACTTGCTGCATTCTTCGAGTCTTTTTCAACCCAATTACGCTTTCACTTTTTTAGCAATACTTTGATTAATCTCCTTCAATTTAGTCACATTCTCATTCTTTTGAAGTATATCTACTTTGGATATTACAAATGCAAGGAAATCGTTGCTAGTGTAAGTATACGTTCCTAGTTTTTTAACCTGTTTTAATCGAATTTGCATTCGACAGTATCTTTCACTACAAATATTCATTGTTTTTTCGTTTATAAAACATTAACGACATTTTTTGCAAAAAATTTTGCATAAATTTTGCATGAATTAAGGTGAAACTATTTTAATACTGCATATTAAATTTTATAATTTCGCTTCGTTGAATTGAACAGCGACCGAGAGTCGCCTGTCGAGTGCAAAGCGTTAATGATGTTTCAAATTTGTGATTGAAATTGTAATTTTTTGAATTGTTAACTTGAAAATAAAGTCTTCAATTTTAGGACGTTGAGTTTTGCCTTGTTGTGACGTATGGAATTGTTTCTTAAAGTGCTGACCATTTGCAAACAGTTGCACTATCTATTCTGTATACAGGGTGTCCCATTTATTTGTAACATCTCATAATTTAGTTATTTTTAATGACATAAGAAGATTTAAATAAAGTTTGTTGCTTTTTATCTTAAGTAACATATTTTATAATTATCAAAATATTTAACCGAATGATCATTTGGACTATTATTAATTATATTCTATATTTCTATATTTTATATTTCTATATTTTATTCTATATCTATATAATGTTTATATCGTGATCCTATAAATGCGTTAACTTTCATATATACATATAAAAATATGAAGAAACTGTAAAGAATAATATAAGTGACAAAGGAATCTATGCTAACATACTTAACACAGTTTTGATTAATATCTTTTCAAGTACATGAAAAATAAGCACGTTACAACGTATGCTCACTGATGAATAAAATTCAAAAGATAAATATGTAAGTAAGAAGACTTTTATTAGTGTGGGAAAGCGATTTAGTGCAACGATGTCTTTGTGGACGACCACCTATCGGACGTTCCTACCAGATTATCTCTATCGCTTCCGTTTTCATTTTTACCACGTGTTCTCAGTGAATTGCATGCACAACGAAGTTCCTCCACAAAGTGAGTTATTGAGAAGTAAAACCTGTAGTTCCCATAGATTTCACTTCACTTTTGCAGTAGCATTTTTAATGTGGTGGCTTGTCCTGATAAAAATTAATACCGAATAGGCCATAACAGACTGTTTTTAAATTTACAAGTAATGTCAATCATAGTTGTAGTTCTTAACATATTTCCAGAATAATGATTAAATCAGATCATTTCCAGAATAATGATTAAGATACTCTGTAAACTATAAATAAGATAGACTCAAAGTATAAAATGTATTAAGCATTTTGAACGTGTTAAAACATTCATTTTCAATAAAATAACCGAGTTATTACCGATTTATGTTAAACAAATGTCAACCTAATATAATGGTATAGCAATTTAATGCTTCATTATATTACATGTATTTTTAATTTTCCAAAACGTGCAATTTCCTTGCAAAAGTATACATAAAGTATCAGAAAAACGAAGAAATTTATTAGAATAAAGAACTAATCAATGTAAGAACTGATATGAAATCAACCCCTTGCTCTATGATTTATTTCCAAACCATGATCAATACAACTACTTTGTCATAAATAATTTATTGAAAAAAAGAGGAAAATTCTAAGCTAATTAAAGTATATAAAAATAACAGAAATATGAGGTGTTGAAAATAAATAGGACACCCAGTATACAGAACAGATAGTGCAATTGTCTGCACGCGGTCAGCATTTTAAGAAACCACTCTGTATGTCACAATAAGACAAAACTCAATATCCTAAAATTGCAGACTTCATTTTCAAATGAACAATTTACAAATTGCAACTTTAATTACAGATTTGAAATATCATTAACCCTTTGCACTCGACAGATGACGCTCGTAACTCAACGCAGCAAAATTATAAAATTTGATATGCAGTATTAAAATAGTTTCGTCTTAATTTATGCAAAATTTTGCCCTGTATTGCAAAACTATTACCAGTTTTTTATGAAAAAAGTATTCTATGTCCATATTACCTCCACAGTGTGATAGTTAATAACCGAAGAATAATATTTGACCTGAACTCAAAAGAACTATGTAATATTTATGCTTATTAAATTCTATTCAGAATCTTTACCACGAGCCTGACACGTTGTTATAAGGCAAGGCGTTAAATGGACAAAAGGAAATGCACAAGTTTTAACCAATTTCGAAAACCTCGATCAGTCACGTTAAATGTTAACCCTTTGAGTACCATTCGTGATTGCTAAAATTCTGTTGAGAACTGTCATGCAATTTTACCGAAAAATGTTTAGCTTACGGAAAATGTCTATAAAAATTTTACTATTTATATCAATGTGCTAAAACGTTTACAAGGTATAGTGAACATTTTAATTTTTTGGTAACCGTGTTATTTGCAGAAATTTTCAGCGTCACCCACGTCAACGTTGATACTCTAATGGTAAAATCCACGTCTATGGTTAAAGGTTAAAAAATATCGGTTTTTACTGCAGTAACTCCGGTTATTGTTCGGAACGATACTTCTGCGTGTCTGAATAAATCTAAATGAAATCCGATACGTTATAGGAAATGATAACAATGAAGACGGAGATCGTACACGCGATTACTTTTGGCATGTGGCCGAATACAATAGTTGATAAACATAAAATTAAAGAATAGAGACGAAGTACGTATCCTGGTAATCTTCCACCTCTTCTGTATCGCCTCGTACTCTTCGAAACTCATTAAAGTGCCGAGATACCTGCCCACGTTTATGCAGGCATGTAACAACGAACGAGAACAACGCCGGTGTGCACATTTACGAGCGCAATTTCAACGTCACTTTATGCATCGCGGCAAATGCGGAAAATGGATCTCTGCCTTAGAGGCAGGCTAAAGGAAGAAAAAAGGAGCCGGGTAATTTTCAACGTTATACTTATTCTTTTTTTCATATTCGAACTTCCTTTTAATTTTCCAATTTGCTTTTAAAGTTTGCTTGCTTTAGTCATTTGCTACTGTGTCTGAATAATTATTCAACAAAATGCTACTCTTATAAGATGTTAGTGTACTTTTACCTGGAAACTGTAACAACAATTGTGTTATTTAGTGTAATGTTTAGAATTATATACTGAATCAAGGTTACTTCCGTAATGTGTACTTTATAGTCCGTTAATAGTTTTGTTATATATTATAACGTTTTTATAGAGTTAGACAAATTGTTAGGATATTTAAATATTTAAGAGAATATTGAATGTTGAAATAATATGCACACGATAATCTTTTGATTGTCATATTGAATATATGATCATGTTATCTCTATAAATTATTTTTCTAAGTAATATATTATTAATATATATTATTAATTTATATATAATAATATATTTATTATATAAATAATAAAATTTCTGTGCAAAACTAAATATCCATTAGATATTTATATACTGAAATACTGACAGACAGTTAGATACTTCACTTTGTTACTGTTCTGCTGGCCAAATAATTTATTTAATACAACAATTTCAAGTAAAATTGAATCATCTGAATCTTACCATATAACCATGTATATTTACGCAACAACAAACTCAGAACAATACCGAGCAATTACCATTAAACTGTATCATTGTTCCTTATTTTGTCTGTTTCACTCAACATTATGTTTTTCCGGAAGTTACATCTTATATCGTAAAATCTTTCGGAATCGGAAAACCGTATTGTTTGCATAATGAAGCGATGGTTGGAACGATGCTCTGATAAATGGTGCTCACGTAATCGAGACCGGAGTGTACACTTTGAAACGGTGGCGAAGAGGTGAATGCGTCTCAATTAAACAAATCATTCATCTTGAATTGGATGCACAACAAAATGCTTAATTGTTCGCTATTAATTAACAACTCGGTATACTTAAATGGAATCATTCAACGCATTAACCATTCAATGAAGGTTGCCCAACAGCATATTGATTTTTTCTCCTCTTCCACAGGATTACTCGTCACGATAAAGATAACATCGAAAGGAAATAGGGGGCGTGGAGAATCTTACGCGATCTATCCTTCTGTATATTTCCCACGTGACTCCGAGGTGCTACGAGTCGTGTCCTGTTCACCCATTTTCGAAGGACCTTAACCAACCATGACCGGAGTAGCTTGCATGGTACTTATCTTTAATACCGTAGACTTCGCTGACACGGAACCTCGTGTTTCACTACAACGTTCACGATGCTCCATTCCGCTTAGCGCAGTTCATTTTATATCCGATTAAGATGTCTTCTATTTCGATGTATTTAACATTTAAACTGAACAAGTGAATGCTATTTATCTCGTAATGTTTTACGTGCTTATTTATTTTATTCGAAAACCCTTTTGTAATGTTCCCAATTGTTGCATTTCAGTATTATGTTCATGATAGTAAATTTTAATAGAACACTCGACTTTATATCAGATTATCAGTTTTATTCGGAGAACTCTTTGCAATGTTTCTAATTGTTATTTTTCAGTGTTGTGTTCATGATGCTCCATTCTGTGTAACATAATTCACTTTGTATCAGATTAAGTTATTCTGTATGTTGATGTATTTAAAATTTAAACTGAATAGGTGAATTTTAGTCATGTAAAATTGTAGATACTCTATTGCATGCCTATTTATTTTATTCGAAAACCTCTTTGAATTTTTCTAATTGGTGTGTTTTAGTGTTGCGTTCATGGTGGCTCATTTCAACAGGATACTTGACTTTACATCTGGTTCAACTATTTTCTATTTTGCTAAATTTAGAATGAGTAAGTTAATTTTATTTACGTCATACCATTTTACATGTCCTTATACTTTATTCGGAAACCTTCATGTAATAACTTAAGCGATGAGATATGTTGAATAAATAACACAACTATTTGAAAGAAAATTGTGTACTCGTCAATTGTGGCCGACAGTTTTTCGAGTACGTATAACGTAAATAAATAAATATTAATTGCTCGTTAACGCGATGCTTGATACTTCTATTTTATTCTATCAGCTTTATTTTCATTCCATTACGTTTCGTAATTCTTGATTTAAAACTGCACAAAGATGGAATACATTTTAAGTGATTCAAAATGTGATTAAATAAAACAATCACAGAATTCGCGTTTGTAAATAGCTCATTCAGAATCTCGCTCGGCGTAAATAGGTTTAATTTATAATTACTCTTAAATTCTGCAGTGTTACTCTCCCTTCAGTATGCTCGAATCAAAATTTATAGGAAGAAAATTCATAAATATTTTGATTTCTTTTTTTAAAGAATTCTTGAATTTTTATAATTTTTGTTGGACGTTAATCGTATTAATTGTTTCTAGAACAGAAAGACATATTAATATATTAGCTGTTCGCATTTTAACGTGATATTGCTTAGGACGTTCGAAGATGGCATCAGAGCTTAGGTTCCGGCAACTGAGAGAATATGTGACCGTGTAACTGTATGTGTACGCAAAGAGAGTCGGATATGATAAGAAGTTATCATTCGGGGGCACGAACGGCGAGCCCACACAACTGTTCAGGCCGTTTTATCACCATTTAACTTGATACGTCTCACAAACAGTGATATACGTACATGGGAAATTTTTAAATACGTTCTGAGAGGGAAAAATAATAACATTGTTCTGTATCAAATACACTGTCTGTCAAAACTATATATCAATATAAATAAAATCTGATTTAGACAGAACATTATATTTAATCAAAGTAAAAAATTATTATGAATATTAAAATAAAAATTATTAACATTGTGATTATAATATATTTCTGAAAATTTATGATGATAAACAACAAATTAATTCAAATTTAAAGTTAATTATATACTTTTTATTCTATTTCTTAAGAAAGTATATGTAATATATATTGTATATTTACAAAGGCAATGAACAAATATTTCCTCATCTTTATATTGAGCTTAAAGTTAAAAAAGAAAAAGCATTGTAGGTTAAGTTACAATTCATTTCTTCTCACAGTCTTCCTTTAATTTCTTTTCTCAATAAATTGCATTTTTTCATATAGCTACATAAAGTTTCCTGCACGTATATAAAGAAAAATACGTACGAATGCGTTGATGATTACATAGTTACATAAATAAGCACCTTGTATGCTACGTTACTGTCATAAAAGCGACTATTAAACGCGTGTGTTCGGTACACTGAAAAATAAATTGGGAAAGGTTTAATCTTTATTTAGCAGTAAAATTTCTGCTATAAAAAGCCACAATAATTCAAGCAGTCCACGGTTTTTGGACCACTGACATCAATGGATGGCACCACTTATTCGAAAGACGTGTCTGCACGGCTCACTTGGTCAAAATTCTTCGTATTTTAAACATACGTTTCAACACACTGACACTAAAAAGGGAAAGTTATTACATTATATTATAGTAAATATATTATGCAAGTATTATATGTACAGCATTGTTTTTCTGAAAAATATATTATTATTACTATTATTATAACCTTTACCTCTGATTCAAATTAAATATCTATTGTTTCATTGCTACAACAGAATAATATTTCCAATGACAACACTTGTTAGCTTAACAAACAGTTTGCTTCATACACATTGGACATGCTCTTCGAATGAACTTTTCCTCTTCAAAAGTCAACGAAGATTTTTATTAACGAACGATCATTTTACATTACGATTCTCGATCAGTATTACAATCTTGTAGATGCGGTCATTATAGCCCTTTAGTTTTCGATGATATCGTGTTTAAATTATATTTCAATATCAGTAAACCAGTATAGAATCGATATCGCAACGACCCATTTTTTGGGTACTTACCTATTATACCTTTGGTTTTAATAAAAAAATATTAATGATAATGCTATTAACAACAAAAATAAAATATTAACCCTTCGCGGTCGAATGTCCGCCGTGATCGAAAGCTGCAAATAAATCATTTGATTATTCAAATAAGGAGAGATTTAAGACCTCGATGCATTCTCAGTTTTTTATGGGAAGAATTTCTAACAAGATTAAAAATACTTGTCCGCAAAAGTTAGTAGTGGACTATAATATTAAATAAATACTAACCAAGACCTAACCCAAATGACTGACCAGCTCGATCTTCAGTTAGAAATCAAAGATGGTCGGTATAATACGTAAGTACTATTTTTTGACAGTTAGAACAACATTTTGTTTTGTACATTTTAAGTTGCGTCAACCTCATTGGGTAATTGGCAACTACTTTAAATTATGCAGATGATTATCTACCTATATGATTGTATTGTGTATCCCTTAGTTCTGGATGACTGATTAAATCAAATGTGCTATTTTGATTTCTTTTAGAAATTTCAAAATATTAGAACACGAATAAACTGTTCGGGTTACTTCTTTTGGGTCTTCTTTTATTTGATATTTTCTTCTTTCCCTTTGGTACTTAATGCACGATGCGATGATGTGTTCGATTGAGTTCACTGTGTTGCATCGGTTGCACATTGGTTTGTTTTCGTTTTTAATAAAGTAGGACTGAGAGAAATTCGTATTTATAAAAGTCCTTACTTCCTTTAAATACGATAAGTCAGTTAACGTATGTTGTAGAAATAAACGTATTGTTCCAAAAATGTTCTACTTAGGACACAAAGGGTTAATCCGTATTTTTCAATCGAAGTGCACGCGCGAACCACGCTGGAAGTAAGGGATTCGAAGCGGGTAAATATTCTTAAACTTATAAGTGGATCGGCGTGGTGGTAGCCGTGGGCATCGTTTTTGCGCGGGAAAGGTATTTTCGTTCGGGGATCCGCTTTGTTGGTCCGTGTGTTAAAATATCTTTGCACGTTAGAAAGTGTTTGCGGTCGGAAGATATTTTAGGACATGAAAACGTTTCCTCGGTGAGGTGAGGTCAACGAAGTCGTGGCATAAAGGAGGGAACTACGAGCGATAAAAACCTCGTAATGCATCTTAAACACGAGAATTTTGTGATACGATAATAAACGGCCGACACAAAATTCACGGAACGACGCGATACCGTGCGCAGCCCGTTTGACGGATGCGATATAAAATCCGAATGATCGCCAAAGAAAACGGAAATAAAATACTAAATTGGAAATAAAATGAAACCGTTGCGTTGGCCACGGTCGCTTTCCCCTACGCTGCTCGAGCTATTATTGAGTCAACGGTGAAGGGTGCATCTACCTCAACTGTGCTTTTCGGTTTTAATAAAATACTAATGCCAATTTACGATCGGTTCCACCGGGATGATAAAGCGTTAACCGTGATTGCGTTTACTCTGACTGTTGCTGGGATCTGAACAATATACTAATTCGGTGCATCGTTTGAAAAATTAAATCAATTAACTTAATCTAAAGTTTTCGGTTTTAATAAAATACTAACGCCAATTTACGATCGGTTCCACCGGGATGATAAAGCGTTAACCGTGATTGCGTTTACTCTGACTGTTGCTGCGATCTGAACAATATACTAATTCGGTGCATCGTTTGAAAAATTAAATCAATTAACTTAATCTAAAGTTTTCGGTTTTAATAAACTACTAATGCCAACCGTGATTCTAACCGTGATTGCGTTTACTTGTACCGTTGCTGCGATCTGAACAATATACTGATTCGGTGCTTCATTTGGAATATTAAATTAATTAACTTGACCCAAACACTTTGATTTGAATAAAATTCAAACATTTTCTCCGGGACTGTTGCTGCGGACTACGCAATACATTAATTTGGTGCTTCATTTGAAAAATGTTGGACGTTCGTTGTTTGAGATTAGTATGCATTGCAATCGACGAATAAGGTCACTTTTATTTGTCGAGGGATATAATTGTTGTGTTTATACGCAAGTGAATTGTTATCTGTTGTTTAGTTTGTTTTAGCATGGTTATATGCTTTATGTTGAGAAGATATGGTATCTATAAATATTTAAAGAAACTATTAGTTTAGATGTTTTCTGTGAGAATAAGTAAAATTTGCTATCAATTACTTGAATACTTCTGTTTTTTTATTCATTTCAATTATATACTTATGTGCACACTGCACTATATTATTATCTTCAAAAGCTGTTATGGTAAAGTAATAATATTTTCTATTTAAAAAGATTCTTTTAATGATCAGTACTTTTATATGTATGGTATATTATGTTTTTGTGTATCTTTGTTTATTATGTATATTATTTATATATGTTATTATGAATTTATAAATTTTATAGAAATGTTTTTTTTTATTTTCTAAGTAAATACATAGCCACAATTGCTTAGGAATCGGTTAGAAGAAGAATAATTATATATTCTTAAACATTTATTATATGTTATAATATCAAGTAAAATTATCAACAAAATATGACAAGATCTCTATCGAAGAAAGAAGGATTTAAAGGAACCGAAAGAAGCCAGGAATTGTTTGTCGTCTCTCAAGAGTTAGAAAAGAAGTAAATATTTTTACTTAGATATGTTTTACGACTACAGTCGGTACTAAGTGTGAATAGATTAATTTGTGTTAATAATACATATATGTGAAAGAACAAATGATCTGCTTGATTATTTTAAACATTTGCACACAAGAAACAATTCTCAGTCGACATTTGATTCAACAGAGCAAAATTATAAAATTAAAAATTCAATATTAAATATTGAATAATGTATATTTTCAATGAAAAATATTCTCGAGTGCAAAGGGTTAATATTTAACCCTTTCAGAATGATGGAGAAATGCTTCAAAATCTAATAAAGCTGCCCTGTTGCTACGTACAAGACAAATATAAAAATGTAAATATTCTGATATTTATTCTAGACTCTCTTCTCTGGAAAACACATGATTCAGTTTATAAGAAATATTTCTCAGCTGTCATTTTACACCCTATATATTGATAAATAAATTCGCAGTATCATGTTGCTATGTCGATCGTTACCAACCCGATATTTTTATCAAGTAACTAGTTAAAAGTATGTTTCCTGTATTTATCTAAGAAAATGCAAAATAATTTACAAAAAGATAACTGTTTTATCGCAAGTTAATTCCTGTATTTTGCATGCTTATTTAAATGTAAAATGAAATGCAGCGAATCGTTGATTCTCGAAACATCCATTACTCAAAATTTCTATTATTCCAACAATATATATCGTAATATGTGTTTGGTATATACTTCGTCTGATGTTCGCTTACATTTATCAAATTCTTCGAAACTAACTGTCAATCTGTGTTATTTAACGGTTAAAGCAAATATGGAACACTTAAAATGTTACGTAGTGTTTTATCATTTGTAACTGTAAATTTAAAGTATATAGAAAGAGCATAAAGAAAACTGACTTTATTACCTATTGTTCAAACATACTGTCCGAATTAGTATCGATTAACCAAGGTTCTATTGTATTAGGGAATTTTCATGTAAACCGCAGGGTGTCTTAATCTTATTCACTGATTTCTCGAGAACGAAACGTCATGAAAATAAATTTTCAATTTTAACGTGGCACATAAATTTCCTACCTCTTGGTTATATCACTAATTATGGAACTCCTTGCATATAAAGTATGCATTTGCAAACGTTACGATTTTTTCCATCTTTCTTCGCTTGCGTTCCATCTTTCTCTTAATGCTTTACAGTCTTCAGCGAAATAATAAAAGCAGGATATTCTTAAATCGACAGCATATCTCAGTGATACACACGTGTACAAGCGAGAAACGTGTAAACGACATACGATTTTAGATCGAAATAAGAGTAACAATAAATGTAACAGACGCATTGGCTTCCTTTTACTTTAAATGCAAAAAGCATGTACAGCTGTGCCCGATCGAGTCTTCCAAATTATCCGAAACGTTCCGACGTACGCAGATGTAGGCTCGCAAATTTAAAACCGCATCGGGAAAATAAAGTATGAGTCACGCGAGATTTGGATGCGCGTCTGATTAATGCTAATTGCGCATTCGAAAATTCTCACGATAGATTTCCCATCGGATCCAGATTTAACTGAATATAATGGAACATTTGCATCGATGCGGATGTCTTGAAAAATATTGACCTTAAATTTGCGAAATAAAAAGGATTTTATATACAAATATATATGTTGTACCAATCTGTAGATGTACTGTCTATTAAAGAGTAACTTTAACATGTTTTATAGATATTTTAATATTATGTACTGTTTAATTTTAATATTATTTGGAGATTTCATATATTAATTGTCTGAATTTCGAAATATAACTTTGAATGATTAATATATTAGATTTATTAGCTATTATTTTCTATAATTATGTTTTATTTCATAATTACTTTGAAAAATTGTTAACCTGTTCATGTGAAATAATTATGACCATGTGCTGTAAATAATATTTATACGTTTTAAAAACATTTTTTTTATATTCTATGTAACATCACAGAGCTTGTTAGTGAATAGTTTATATTGAAAATATCATTGTTAAAAGTAAAATACTCTGTAGAAGACAACATATTATGTATACATAAAAATATTTTCATTACTTTTATGTATATGAAGATATATATTATTTTTAATTACAATTAAATACCATTTTATTCCTTCAATGCAACATTTATTTCTCAAAAAAGATGCTTTAATTATTTGGAGAACACGACACGGCCGACATTTTTTAGCGGCATGTACACAGAACATATTTATTTGCAAAAAGGAAAAGATTATCTGCGAGACATAAGTCGACAAGTGTACCAAATCTGCAGAGCTAAAGTTTCCATTTATCAGTATATATTTATGCAAAAGTTGTTATTTATTTATTTGTGTAGTACAATAAAAGAAAATCTGTAAGACAAAAATAACGTTAATTATTACTTATAATCAGGCTGTTCTGTACAAGTGTGGATATCTGCAAATATTTACATGAATTTAATCCACATCGTTTGTCGGTGAACAGAATTATAATGTATTAACCTCTGTACGTAAATAAATAAGTGACAAACAGAATTTTACAGTCATCGCAAAAATAAATACATCTTTGAATAAATATTAAGATTAAGTATTTAAATAAAAATGTCTCTTGTTCGTTCTTAAGATAACGTAAGATAAATAAGTCACAAACACAACTATTCAGTCATCGCAAATTAATAGATTCTTGAACAAATAACATGGTACCAAAGTATTCGAATTATTTCGCTCGAAATGTTTGAATAAAAATACCTTTTGTTCGTTCGCATAGCGTAAGCAGCAAAAAATTTTAGAGTGAATGTGCTCGAAGCGGGCTTAAAAGTTCGTATCACTCGCGGTAAACACTCAACCCGCGATAATAACACCTTTTTGATAAGGATCATCGTTTTTCGAAATGCTCTGCTCACGCGAGATGCATTATCTCCCGGTGGTTTACAAAAAAACATCTTGGAAACACACAGAATGTGTTTGCGGTAGGAATCCTTCGCGGAACATCTGTTTAAATTTACCGGGAACGATGATCGTTTTCATTCCGCAAGTTATCTGCCTTTGCGTAATTTAATTCACCGAATTACGATGTTATACTGTCGATACGATAATATTATACGAATACGCCCCCCTACGTTCGAAATTTCATTTATTCTTAGATGTATGCGTCACGCACTGTGCGTGAATCCACTGCAAATTTCGTTCTTTCCATCGGATGCGTTGCTAAAATGCGTGGAAAACTATAAATACGTTTCAGTAAGTACGTTTTAGAAAATATTCGTCACGTAATTCGACTCATGAATATGGGACAACGATAAACAAATTCTGCATATTTACGTGTTACATTTGCAATACACACCGATGTACGAAATATATTATCAACACATAATTTTCGGTAAACGTAAAACTTTTATTACATTTTTTTATACAATCATTAACAAAAGGAAGAAGCTTACATATAATTTATAATGTATAATATGTAAATGCAGTATGACGGCTGTAGATATAACATCACCATCAACTATTCAATGATAAAGTTCATTACATAATTTCGCTAGATAAACTATTCAATGACAATGTATTTAAAATTCACTTCAAAATATTTGTATAAACAGATATTTTAATTTTAAATTTTTTGCACACATAACGGAGAATATATTATGTATGCTAGCTGTGACCATTTGTATTCGTGTTTATTAATGTTGCTCATAATGTTACTTATTAAAGTTTCATTTTCATTCAAAGAATAACAGTAGGAAGATATTGCATTTTTACGACCTCAAATTTAATTTTTACAGTATTAGCAATTAGTAATACATTCAAATATAACATATGTAAAAATATTAAAAGAAACAATCCCTCTAATAAATTTTCATTTTATCGTTTTCGTTCCATTCAATAAATTAATTTTGTGATATTTTTATAGGTACAGTTTCGGCAGTCGACGAGTTAATCACATGACAATTCCTCGAAGTTCATTGTTGACTATCACAACACACTATATCTCTCTTACACAAACTCGCTCTTATTCATACACGTGTATGTGTGCTCGTAATATGTATATACATGTATTTCAGCAACCGTTGCGTTCGTTTCGCTGGCGCCATGCGCTCCAGGCGACCACGATTCTGCAAATGTTCCTCGTTCATTTGAATTAGTATGATCATTCTACACTTTCAATTCGAACGAAAGATTCGTTTATCTCTGATACATTAACATACACACGTGTAAGACTCAGAAGTCATTGTAAATCATATTTTCGTGTTACGTAAATAATTTAAAAGGGTTTTCAATGTCGAAACTTTGAATTAATACAGCAATTGGAGCATTGCAGAGTTACGTCTTAAGTATCAGGGTACTAAGATAACTTATATCGTTAATGGAAAGTTTTAAGTTAAAATTTGTAATTCTTTGCACTTGAAATACGACTCACAGTCAACATTTGATTTGACGTAGCTAAATTAGAGAAATTTGTTATTCAATATTCAATTTTACTATAATTGGACATGAAGTATTGTAATACAATAGTTCCATCCCTTGATTCGTATATTATTTGTATTTAATACAGTTAAACGTTTAATCAATATTTAATTAGAAAATTATGAATATATGTAGCGTACAAATTTTCGATTGCTGAAGCTAATAATAGGAACATGTTTTAACTGCGTAAAATGATAATATGTCTTACACTGTTTGAGATCTGAGCTCTCCATGTGTGAGTCATTCACAAATAAAAATGACTAATTCCACTTTCTGAATCTTATGAAATGGTAGTGTTACAACAGTTAATTGTTTCTTTATTTCTAATCAAATTTTTCAACTTTTCATTTCGTGGAATTAACATGTTGATCCTCTAATCAGCACTTACCCTCTTACTCAGAAATCTAAGGAATTCTCCTAACAAAACAGAAATTGATATCAAAACTTTTTAGAAGCATTACTCTTTTGATCTTCTTGGATTTCATAGATCCAAGAAAATTCGATTTGCTCTATACATCACAGAAAAAGTTAATTTTTAAATCTACACCAAAAACGATGTAATTAAAATTTCGATTGAATGGCGATCAAAGTGTTAACCCCTTGCACTGTGAGTTTCCTCATAACTGCATTCGATAGAAATATTTTATTGTTCACAATTCGTTAGAAAATGGTAAAACCCAAGCTCATCCTAGCCTACGTTTGCTCTAAAGTAATGACAATAGAAAAATAAATGTATTAATAATACAAAACTATAAATCTTAATAATATAAAGACAGAAGTCTTCATAATAGAAAAATAACATTTACTTTCGACTTGGAAGAGTTAAGCGAATTCGTTAAATTCCATCTGAAATCTTCGCCGCAAGTATAAGACGATATTGTAGCGTAAGGGGTTAATCAGTTTGGCAAATGAACAACTTTTGCAAGACGTCCTCGGCGCTTCTCCTTCTACTTCTTACCAGGTCACCCGGTATACAGGAGCTCGTGGGCTCTCATAATACGCGGCGTATAAGATTTTTCGAGATCGACCGGAGAATTCAACATGAATCCCGAGATACGAATTGATTCCACGTATACGTCATTAAGGTGCTTAATTAATGGAAGAGCCTAAGCGCGGAGAGGGCAACAGGTCTGTGGAGTTGGCAACGTCGCCATCCGTTAAAATGTAAACAACTCAGCGTGGTACAGCCGAGAAGAAAAGTTTGAAAGGTGCCAGACGATATATTCGAGTGTAAAGCGTTCGGCCGGACCTGGGTTCTACCTGAAATCAAATCTTGGATCAGAGAAATACGTTTTGACGGGATCCGATCATCGAGATTTCCTGTTTGATCTCACTTTTTATTTTACTAATTGCATCGGAAAGTGGTAACAAAACTTCCACAAAGAAACGTTTCTCGATTTTGCTCCGATTTTAAAACTGCCGATGCGTGCAGAATTGTTTTCGTTGATTTTCCTTGGGTCATTATTTATCCTCGATGAGTAATCGTGTTACAGAGTTTGCAATTTCTTTACGTTGTTTCACTTGGACATTGTTTGAATAACTGTAGGTGCCTGTTTATTTAAAACCGAGGCATTTATATGTTTTTATTTCACAATCGAACGTATCTTTCGGTAACAGTAAATGGTTTACGTTAACGTGTTAGCGTCTAATATAGTGTCTAATTGAAAGTACGCGTGAAAAGAATTTTAGCGACGATAAAGATTGTAAAATAAACATTTTGTGGTATTGAGTATACAATTTGAATTATTGGCGAATATTTTTGTGAAACATTCTGGGAAATGTAAACTTAACTTTAAAATGCTTTGACAATGAATCATTCAATATCTGAAGAATTATTTATAAATATACTAGAAATGTTTACTCGCATTCATACGTTACAAATCATTTTAGAAGAATACAAATTTACTAACTCTATTAATAGACTTATTAAACAAAAACCAAGCAAAATTAATATTACGTTCAATTATAATCTTCGTTTTCACGTATTTTATAACTTCTCACTATCTATTCTACTCGCTATGTATTATTTCAGCCCTCAACTCAATAAAAGACATATAAATCTCACAGTTTTATCACTTAACGTTAAACATACACAACACAAAAGAAAATAAAAAACAAACTATTTTCATAAATATCCTACGCGAAAAGAGCGACCGACGTAAACAGTAAAAAATCAACGAACAATAAGAGCAACCATTCCGGTGACAGAGAACAACGAGTCCAAAGACCCAAAGGCTCGCAGATTACTGGCAAAATGATTTCGAAACGGTGAAAATTTTCCATTGCGGTGACGCCATGTTTTTGTACAGCAAATTCGTATGTTTATCTTGAAAGTCCGTGAGAGAGAAGGGAATACAATAATAAGGGGTTTTTGGACAGCCCTGAAAGAGAGGCGAACAACGACAAAGGGAAAAGGATGGAGAGAAGGACTGGGTAACATCGTTGGATGGTGGGGGTCCCGGGGTAGCGGGGGCGAGGAGGGTCAGAGTGGACGAGCAGGTCCTTAGATCCCTTGAAAAATGAATCTCCCACAGGTTCAGGGCCATCCCAATCCGACCGACGGCCGAAAAACCATCCCTAACCTGCGTCAAAACTAGAAGGGGACGAATTTTGGTTTCGTAAATGGATACTTTAACCGATACAGATCTACGGAGTATGACATATCCCTTTTAACCTACAACTGGGATAACGTGAGCTGATGTCCAACGAATCGGGATTTTTCCAGAATTCGATTTTCAACGGTATTATACATTTATACATTTGTTGTTGAACTGCTTGCCTTACAGTGACGTGTAAAACTCGTGGTGGAGATTTTAAATAGATGTTAACAAAGATAAATATTACTTAACTCCTTTGAATTCAAATGAAATATTATTCTTCTGTTATTAATTATTATATTGTAGGGCAAACATAGATATATATATATATAGAATTTTTCTGTTTTTTCAATAAATTATTACTGAGAAAGTTGTTGCATCAATCACAGTTGAAAAATAAATCATAGAGCAAGGGATTAACATTAAAAGTACTGGTACTTTGTGCATATTCCTGTTATGACAAGTTAGATGATAATTTTTTCTTGATGATTGTCTTGGTTTTCATAACATAATTATCTATTGTAAATAACGGGACTTGATTCATTCGTAGACTTGAAAAACTTTCCTTCTTATTTTCTAAAACTCGAAATTCTAAAGAATGTAATAGTAATGTAAAAAATAAATGAGGTAGAAAAAATAAACAGTAAAGTAATAATAACTTATTATCATAATTTACCAATAATATTTAATAATAGTTATCATAATTCACCAAGATACCAATAATTAATTACATTAAACAAATAAGATAATGGCAAAAAAATGTTGCACACATTATCAAAAGTTTGGAAAATATGTCAATCGAATTTACTGTTATTTAGGAATATACAATACTCCACAGTTATAACATCTAAGCGATTGTTTTATGATAACCATTCCGCGCCATAATAACCAACTACGTTGAAAAAGTTTTGGGAGAGCGAATCTTGATTTCGTAAATGGGTACTTTGACCGATATGTATCTAACAAGGAAGACTAATACCTTTTAACTTATCTGAATGGAATGACCCCCTAACGGTCTTAAAGTAAAGTCTGACGGAAACTCAACATATTAGTCTAAGACTATTTCGATGTTTGAAATTTTTTACGGTAAATTACCTGGTGTTTCAGTTTTTTTGTACTTTTATAGTTGCATTAATGGCTTTGCAAAAACATGTTGATGTTTAGACTGATTTGTAAAAACGAAAGTTATATACAATCATCTTTGTTCTTTCTGTTAAGGGTTTCAGTTAATTAAAAATATGACAAACCTTTTGTAAAACGTTTCAGTGTTACTATATTTATTCGTGGCATAAATAGATATTCATATACATCTATGATGTATATATTTACATAAATAAAGAAAAGACGATTACATATCTTCAAATAATCTCTTCTTTCTTTCATCACGTTTTATATATTTTTTCATAACCACATTCGAAATCTGTATAAAATTTCCCTTTCAAATTAAATTAATTACGTTTTTTAAGTAATAGTTAACATACTTTTATTTGTGGCAAACGATTAAATTCGTCATTTACATACGAACGTTAATTGAATAAAACCGAATATTTTCATATGTTTCTTACAGATCCAAGTTTTAAGATGTCTAACGTATCTTATTTAGAAATACGAGTTTCCTCAAGAGCACTTTTTGTCAAAGGGTTAAATCAGAGTCTGAATTGGTAACCTGAGTGATGACTGAACGGTTGCTTAGTGCATTCCTAGCATTATCAAAGTTTTGAAGATGCAGGATTACAGAGAAGAAACGAGTTTTTCGTGACACACATACCGCCGTGTGATGTAACATCGTAATTGCAACGATGAAGCAATTCCGTAAAGCTACGAGCCAGTTTTGGAATTCCACCTCCCGATCTGCCATTCATACCATATTTTTCTGAAATAGCTTGAGCATTAATGACGATTTAGTGGTCCACATGAAGAAATAATTAACGATTATCTACTACTACAATAAATATTTATTCACTTTTGTTTCTTTTAACAAATATCGTATACGGAGAATAAATATTTACAGTAAAACCAGTTATAAAATGTTCTGGATTATTCTTCGATCAGTTACAAAATTTTACGTGCAGTGAAACATTTATTGTAGCATCGTTTCACTTACCAAATGGTATTAATGACACGTATATAAATATATTTATTACATCAAGTATATTTTCATTATGAAAAAATTAATTATTTTCAAAAGTAATTTGACAAAAACAAGGAAACATTATACATACAAAATGAATGAGTTTCTCTTATTTATTGCATTCAATATTTCTAAGGAAATAAAGAATACATTCTCTTTTAATAATATTCGTCATTACGTTCGCACGTTACACGTCATCCACTCGCTGATAATTACAAAGTGTCGGACAGTGATATTATCTGTTACGCGATTACCAGTTACTCTTTGATAATTAGCGGCAAATGATTCTCACACGTGTTTCGTGTCACCCTTCAGAAATATCTGAGCAATCTATTTTCGCTTCTTCAGGATTTACGGGAAAGTCACGTTTTCCAATTTCGGCACATCTGCTGAACAAATGTGTACAACCATTTCAAGTCTCGGACAAAGAATCGGCCGTCTATATACCTGAAAACGACTTTTACACCATGGGAAGTCAATTTACTTCAAGTTTTAGGCTTTCAACATATGGATACGTGCAGTGCCATTTGTCTTCGTGCTGTTAAATATTCGAACACCATTGTTAACGATAAGTCTCCATTAATAAGACCATAAATTTCGGTAATTAATACTACAACTACCGAGCATTTATTGGGGTCCATATGTAATCCTTCTAAAAATTGCAACAATATATTTTTTGTCCATTCCTTTAGACATTTATTATAGTATTTAACGAGTTAGCTATTTTTGATGTGTATACTCGTCATGAATACATACTTTTCAAAGATCGCAACAGATTAAGTGACACTATTTATATAGAAGACCATTTTGAATATTTAATACTTTGAAAATATCAATAATTGCAAAATACTTAGATATTAAAGGATGTTAAAGTCGATTCCCCTTCTATTAATAGGTAATATTAAATTCCATTTTACAGAATATCTAACCCCTTGCCGTACAACAACGTGCCAGCCCCGTAGTGAAAATTTTAAAGAGAATTTGACAAGCAGAAATATTACTCAACTCCTTTGAATTCAAATTAAATATTATTCTTCTGCTATCGATAATTATACTTTAGAGCAAACGTAGATATAGAATATACCTAGAATTTTTCTCTTCTGTTCAATGAATTATTACTGGCAAAGTAGTTGTACCGATTATAGTTGAGAAATAAATCGTAAAGCAAGGGGTTAAATATCCAATATACAAAAACCCTTTAAACAGAAGCAGAAACTTCATTTTCCATCGTTCACAAATCTGCCGTTGCAAGAGTACTCACACATAAATTTATTCCATCCAAGAACATTCAGTAAGAAACAAAAAATATTCAACCCGTTATCTTTTATATTTATTATCAGCGTAAATTCTACCCTAGGACATAAAGTCGCCGAGAGAACATCAAAGTCACATTAGACACTGTTGCATTTTACCGAAGGTTTGCAATCCTCGGTTACGTGACGTCGTTCAATTAAAATCTGATATAAAAATAATCAGTACACTTCCGACTGTAATAAGTTTTGTTAAAGTGGAGTTTAATGTGGCACAAGTTGAGCCACGATAAGCGCGCTGTAATTGGCAGTTTCGTGGATACACTCGACGATTCTTCCAGGACACCAGGAGCAATGAAAGGCGCCGGGCTGATCAGGGAAATCCATTATCGTTCGCGACACTTCACGGTTCTACGCGCAAACACTCATCAGAAAACTTGAGGGAGAGAAGTGGTCGTGGCTACGTTTACTCCCCTCCCACGCTACCTGTAGCCACGTAGTAGGTAACATATCCGTTTCATTCGTATCCTCTGCTTGTGCGCGCGAAGGCAAGATGTTTGAAGGAAGACCTCAAATAAGTCGCTCAGAAGTCAATACGGTCAAGTTCAGAGAATAGAAATTGAGAAAATTAATGTTTTGGTTTCTGAAATTATAATCAACATATTCAGATGCTATAAAAAGAAGGGATTTCTGGTCTAGAAAACACGAAGAAACGAGTAACTCCTTCAATAACTAAAAAGAATATCATTTATTCCATAAAAATCTATGAAAATCAGGATATATAAAAAAATGGGCTTTATCGCATTAGCTTCTGAGCGACTCAAATACAGTAATAAGATTAAGGATTCGACACATTACTCCTATCTTATTAAAAACGAAAACAAACCAATGTATGACCGAACACAGTCAAATCAATTGGACACATCATCGTATCGTGCATTAAATACCAAAAGGAAAGAAGAAAATATTAAATAAAAGAAGACTCTGAGGAAGTAACTCGAACAGTTCACTGTTATTCTAATATTTCGAAATTTCTAAAAGGAATTAAAATAGCGCACTGAATTTAATCAGTCATCCACATCTAAGGAATACACAATACAACCATATACGTAGATAACCCATCTGCATAATTTAAAGTAGTTGCCAATGGCCCAATGGGGTTTACGCAATTTAAAATATACAATAAAAAAGAAGATGTTTCGTAGCCAGATCGACTATGATTAACCTGGGCCAATAAAAGAGGAAACGAACCTACATGGTGCAACGACGCGTAAAATGTACGCAAAAAGCAGCACGAATTACTATTAGCGCCTACCTAACTTTCCTGGAAGAAGAGAAATTCATCAAATTTGTCGCTTCTCGTAGCTGGCCCTTTTACGGGATGAATTAATTCATTTGTGTCATTCAAAAGGGTTTTTATTCGAATGATTAATGATGATTGAAAGGTAGTTAACATTAAATGTACCGTGAACGGTCAAATGACCGGTTTTGAAATTTGATTTAAAATTCTCCGTTCTTCTTCGCCCATTTAATATTAAATCAAATCCAATATTCTTTGATTAATCAGTTATCCAATTTCTGTCTTTTTTTTCTATTTCTGTTTCCAATAAGGAATATTTATCGTTTTACTTGTTTACCTTTATTTGTTAAGAGGAGTTATTTGTTAAATGTTAAGGGGAAAAGCAGACAGTGGGTGTCTATAAAACATTTCATGTGGTTACGTGCTGGAACTGTCTTCTAAACCTACGATTACTGACCCAGACCTACGAAACAAAGGAGAGGCGAGGGCAAGAGTTGCCACTGTGATACGCTTACATGAATTTTCTAGGTAACGACACTACGACTGAACATCCTGAATAGTAGAACCTGTATTTTTATTCAAATCTGTATAGAAATTTTACCTAACACCAATAGCATGAAATAGGATGATATCATTAAAAACACGTAATTTCGATAAATTTATGTAAATATTCACGTTCTTAAAATTTGATTGAGAAAAGGAGGATTATTATTAAAATATCAAATTCTAACTGTGAAGCTGACATTTCGTTACAGTATATCGCAACAAATACTTTTAGCACAGTTTATGCAACATTTACTATATCACTTCAATTTATTAAAGGAAGAAAGTTTTTTTTATTTACAATGCTACAAGACTTTTACAATTTTCAAGTAACTATTTACAGATTATGAAGATAAGATTATTAATGTTTATCAGTATTTCATAAACTAAAGGAGAAACAAATTCAACGTTTATCTAAACTTTTGTAGATGAAATTTAAATTTTCAATCTTTCTCGAACAAACTTAAATTAAATAAAATTTTATTTTCTTCGCCAACAGTATTGTTTAAACAGAAATTAAAATGAAACAACATTAAATTCCCAACTTTTTATTCTCTAATTCTTCGAAGCTTTCTTTCAAAGAAGGTTTTATAACGATTTTTCACCTTCAAAAGTTCTTAGCAGCATTTAATATCTAATAATCTACAGTTTTATGTATAATATTGTGATGGTCGAAAATTAAATGATGAAAAGACATCTATAAGTTATTATGGAAGATTAGTATCTTCGAAGTATCTTCAAAGCTAGAAATGCAAAAAATTCTACCATCCATCGATCACATTGTGTACACACCGATATTCGATCCAATACGATGAGACCGCGCCAATGAAGACGTTTTCAAAGAGTTCAATTCCGTTCGCCCGGATGTCATCCATTAATTAACTCGAGGGAAAACGAACGGCGGACAAAACCCCGACCAAATTGAGAAGTAGTTCCTAACGAGGGCCAATTAAAATGGCAGCAGCAATCGAAGGAATCGTTTTACCGCGACAATAAACAGCTCGTAATGGAACATCTGGCATACGTCGCCTTTATTTCCCCGTGATCCGAAATGCGCATCCACTGGCGCACAGTGCTCTAGATCCTATAATTACGAAGCAAAAAATTCCAAAATGAAGATAAAAGAACATAAATATCAGTGAATGTTTCATGTACTACACACGCTATTTCACACGTTCACTGCCAGCGTCACATATTTGTGACAGCTGCAATCCTATATTTTACGTAAAAAGAACGAGATTAATGCTATAAATGTTGTTGGTTAAGGTTATAGAATATGACATTATATTTAGGAATTCAAAATATTAGAGAAATGAAATTTAAAAAAGTTATTGAGATTTTTGAAAATTTATATAGTTACATTTATATATTTATTAACTTTATTCAGGAGAATTGTTGCATTTAATAGACTACTACAACTGATAAGATAGTAACGAACGTATTAAATGTATAGCGATTTTCAGTATTAAATTGATCAACAATGCCGAAAGTGATATTAAATCATGTAAACGATGTATTAATAAATTAGGAATTTTTTAAATATAATACTACTATATAGGCACTATAATACTATCGAGTTTGCTTACATTCGATTTAAAATGTAAAAATACAGAGAAGATAGTAATGTGATCAATAAGAAAATGATTTCAAAATTTTGTCCTCCTAATCTGAGCATCGAAGCCATCGTGTTACGTTCATCATCGTAACAGGTGAACTCCGTTATTTCTCCGCTAGTGTACGATAATTATTCCCCGATAAACACGCGCTGCGTCAAAGGGGAGCACCATCCATATTGCTTGTATAACATAGGGTGATCAAACCGAAACAACTAAAATTGAGATACGCGTGAAATCTATGACAAGAAAGACGAAAGAGAAAAGTATGTACAGTAAAACATCGATTATCAGAGTTAATAAGATTTAAGAAAAGTACAGTAAAATCTTTATTCAACAATAGAGCTACTAAACAGTCAAATTTACTTTCCCAAACTTTTATATCGGAACTTTAAAGGTGCAGCTATTGAGGTTTCAATTGTCTTATGATTCAGTTTGAGTACAATTAAATCAATTTCTTTTAATAAATGCTCTGGGAAGTACCAGTTATCTTTTTAATAATTGAGGAAGGATTCAGTATTGAGTCAATTTGACTTTTTTGGTACTTCCAGTGTTAAATACCAGAAAAACAAACTAAAAACGATATATCACTGGTTCGAATAACCAAATGTGTTCTGTTCACAACAGTGATGAATCTTCCGTTCCTACATTCCTTTCTACAACAACAGAATACTATGGAATAATACAACGTACAACAGTAACAATCATATAAAACAGTAGAAGGTAGCTAAAAACGAAGAATACTCCAAAATTCAACATTGTCTACAGCAATACTCCAAAAAATACATCTTGTGTGCCGACCCACAAGCAATGACATGTCCCAAAAATTGGTAACTTGGTGCCCCGAGCTAACCAGAGAAAACTGATTTCGGAGGTAGTTGTACCGTTCTCTATCGCGCTGTTATTGCAGAGAAATTGATATAACTCGACGCACACGGCCGCGCCGGTGCACGTATATGCCGTGACATTCGAAACAAGCTCCTCCGGTGTCTGACTCGACAGCCAGCCATAGTAAGAGGAAAATCGTTCGGGAGGGCAAAAACGAGTGAGTGAAACGGCCGGAAGACTGTAGCTGGGAATGAGATGGCGGTTGGCCAAGAAGGTGGAACGAGGAGGAACGGTATTGCCGAGGACTCGGAGGCAACGTGAGAGAGAAAAAGGAGCTGAGCCGGGACCCGGCTGATTCGGAGTGGGAGGAACACACCGAAGTCTGAAAGAGCGGGTACAATAAAAACATTTGATCAGCGGAGCAAGACAGGGCCATAGAGAATCCCCTAAGTGGGAGCAAGAGGAAGACATCTGGTCGGATCACTGGAGAGACAGAGGGAGACAAGAGGATCGTTGACGAGAGCGAGACAGAGGGGACCCGAAGGCTTCGCCGAGCGAATCGGTAGTCGAAGGGAGAGAGAAGAAATGAAAGTCACGTTGGTTACCCGCTGAAAGGACAGAGCGAGCCGGCTCAAGGGCGGAACAGAGAGCACACGGAAGGAGCGGCCACGTGATAGAGGGAGACCATTGGAAGGACAGAGCCCGTTGGGCGAGCGAATAAGAAAAGGAAAAAGGAAATCGGGAAGATACCCGACGGAACGAGAGAGAATGTAGGGTGAGACGGTGTAAGGTGGAAAAGAAGAATGCGAGAGGGACAGAGGGCGCTAGACGGCATGGAGCGGGAAACACGGGGGAACCGAAAGAATAAGGGAGAAAATAAGAGAACAAGAGGTGGAACGAAAGAGAGAGCGCGGGAGAAGGTGGGAACGAGAAGGGGGACGAGAGAGCAACGTCGGAAACGAAGGAGGAGGAAGTGACTAATTGAAGGAGTGGAGGAAAGCCAGCGGCGCGAGAGAAAGGGCGAACGGCTATAGGGAACGGTCGGTTCGGGTAAGACAAAGAGAAAAAGTGCCTTCGAGGCTCGAGACATCTTGGGGAAGATTTTTTATCCCTTCAAGGTCAAAGCTTCAGTATGGCCGCTGCTGGACCACAGCTCTTCGCTTGTCGAAGTAACAAGAGTTAGGATTATAGGGGAGCCGAAGAAGAAACATGGTATCCACTTACGGGTTTACCCTTGGAGTTTCGATGGATTTTCGGAGTTTTTCTTCCACGGTTTCGCCCGCGTATTTCGAATCGCGCGCCATTGTGTCGGTTAAAATTTGGCGCGAAGCTGCTTGACACTAGATCTACCGAACGTTTAACCGACTGTGTTTAACTTGTATACGCGTCATCTTGAACCTTCAAATGATACTAATTCTTTTAACGATGTATTCTTTAGTTTCCTAGATAAACATGTAATTCTACTTTGTTTCGCTTTGGTTTTTCATTAAAATGTAACTTAAGTGCGTTAGTCCTGCGTTTGACGAGTACACGCTTCATGTTTTGATTTCATTGCGCGCAAAATGAGATTTTTGAAGATGAATTCCACAGTTAACAGATTAATATGATTGATCCCTTCAGGCTCGATGCACGATATACTGTAATGTTTTATTACTTCAATATTTGAGGAAGTATTAACAATATGATATGCAATATATATATACATACCTTTGATTTCAGCCGATTTCTATCAGAAAAGCAGTGTACTACCAGTATTTTATTTAAAATAATGTCGTTATCGAATGTCCATTGTTGTTATATAAATGAACAATTCTGTATAAAAATCAGGTCTGAAGAAGTTAATATGTAATCCTTATAAAAATTACAGTAATAAATTTCTCTTCGGTTTCTTTGTGTATTCGTTATAGTATTCAAGTGAAACTATTTATTTTTAAAATCATTTCGGATTTTTAACACTTTCATGATATTAATAATTGAGAAATAAGTAAACTGAATCTGTCATTTTGACGAGTGCGGTAACTCTAGCATCAATACCTACTGGCACGAAAGACAAATTAATTATTTGGTGTCACAATTTTTCCATTACACTAATATCTAGTTATTTACGTTATCGAACATTTTTATTCCACATCAATTTTACAAATTATAATTATTTTCTTGTGAATTTCTTGTATCTTGGAAAAAACGAGTCCAAATTGAGAAAAAACTAAACACATGTAATACAAAAAAGTGAAAATACAAATTCCATTAGCCATTGATACAAAACGGAATTGTCAATTTCAGTAGTGTAATAGTAGAGTACGCCTATGGGTGAACCTTGTCATTAGGAAATGATATAAGCTGCAATTCGAACAATAAATTTAAGGTAGAGTTTGCAATCGTTTCAAACTCTCGAAAGAGACTCGTCCTATGTGCCACTTTGGAGGTTAGTTTATGTTTTACTGATTCCTGACTCTTTTAGATCGCCTCCGAAATACAGATTGTTAATTTTATGATACGTGTGTTCTACACGTTCAAGGTATTACTTTCTTTCTTGATTAATAAATATTTAAAAATGTATGATATGAGTATCACTTTTTATAGACATTTGTATTTTCAGCTATTTTTATAAATATATATTACACCACCTTTGTTCAACTCTAATGACTCAAATATTTCGCGTAATTAGTAAAAGCGTTTAAAAAAGAAAATACGATGAGAATAGTTTCTCTGCAGGTGTAAAAAATATTCAGAGATTAGTTTCATTTTTTAAATACGATGTTCAAAATGTTCAACTTTTTCTTGTCTAATTCGATACCCGTTTTCAATATCCCATTGTTATTAAATAATTATTGCCAAGTTATGAACGATTAACGCACAGAATAATGTCTATTTTCATAAGCTGTGTAATTCCATCATTGTTAACTGTTATATCAACAGTTCTAAACTTTCATGGCTAGCTTTCTAAAATGGAGTAAGTAAAAGTCTAGAGACACAGAACTTCAAGTAGCATAAAAACTGAATGTATTGTGGTAAAAAGTAGCACGTCCATTATACAAATGACTATGGACTTCATAATCTCACGCTTATCTCAAAGAATCCATTGTTGACGAATGACATCGGTTCAGCGATACATTAAAAAGGATCGGTAGTAAATCATTAAAATGAAATTTCCCATTATGGCATAACGTCGCAGCTGTAAACAAGAAAATATCACGTACAATATTCGGTCGCATTTCATTAATACGTAGCCGAATGTCATTTCTCTGCGCAGATCTCGTTTTCTCTCGTGTTCTCCGTTCCTCCCTCGTATTTCTTCGAGTACGTACGCAGATTCCCTGTTTTCTTTATCGGGGAGAAGAAATGGCGGCTTGATCAAATTTCTTTTTCGACACAGAAGACGAATATGTTAGCACTAGATTTACTACATTTAAAACTAGTTATTATAGGTTATCGATTGATTGGTTATCAAATTTTATTAAAAAGGAGGAGAATAATTCAGATTTGTTGCTAATATATTATAATTTTTAATATTGGATAAATAAGTGTAAGTAGATGCAAGGTATAAAAATTGTTATTTAATTGGAAAATTATATATATGATCTTCACTTATTTTATAGTAGTAGATGATTGATTATAAGTGATCTTTGCACCTCATTAGTTTTAAGTAGAGGGAACTATAATGTACTGATAAGAAACAGGCATGAAAATCTAGATTTACTTATTGAAATTATCAATAAATCTGATAGTTCACAAATACGTTTGCCCGCGTATTATATAATAATTAATTCTATAAATTTTTACCGAAATTAATTAGTTCCTTGTGAAATATGAACGTTATCTTTACATATAGTTTTATGTCGAATAATAATATAAATATTATATAATTAAAATAAAATTATTCATTTATAGACTAAACTACTATCAGTATTTTCGTCCATTATTGTATGTATATACATATACCTATACTTACGTGTATGTATGTATTTTATGAGTTTCAGATAAGTTCTACGGAAGCTAATATCCAGTTGATATCAGTCAATCCTTATCGTGACGTTATCGCACTGTATATAATCTAACCCTTCGTTTTGTAGAAAAAGTAATCGCCACGAGTAAAGACTCATCCACCACGGGAAACTATTTTCTTAAGTTATTACGATATTAATAATTCTTATCTTAATTAACTACGACGTTCAATAAGTTTATTCTAAAAAAATCTTATTCTCACACACGAGTGTCATATGTTTATAGCATATTTTTAGAAGTTCTGTTTCTTAAACCGGTTATTAATATTGATTGAACAAATTTACTATTTCCTTTACATTGCATCATATAATAAAATGAAATTTCAATGAATTTTTTTATGCAACATTTAGCCACGTATTTTGTTACTTTCCTATACACTATTTTTCTTTAAGTTTCTTAAGTAATCACACACAGCATATTGACAGTAACTTATACAATGTAATCTAATAACACTTGTTTAACTCTCGTAAAATTTCAAACAAGGATTTCTTTGTTTCGAAACTTTATATAACAAAATATTTCTTTATTACAGTAAATGTTTGAAATATTCGTCATTCACTTTAACACACAATTAAGTACATACGTGTTTCTAAATTTTATCATGTTCGACCAAAGTTCAAAATTTCTCTTCTAGATAGTAAACACTTCATATTTATTACTTTACGAAATTGTTTACATTTTACGTTCTTCGAATAGTTTCACAGTAGAAATCCATCGGTTTGAAACTTCGAATCCAAAGAGAAAAATTAATTTTTATACAATATTTGTTCTTCATTTAAAATAATGAACAATTAAAAATGATTCTGTTGATATTTAACTACACTCAATTCTGTTTTTACAGTATAGATACATTTTGTATAAAATAATCGTGTTAACACTAAAACTACCGAGCAATTAAGGTGACTTATTTCCAATTTTTTATACAAGTTAAAACAACACGTTTCTTGAGATTCGAAGGGTCTCTTACTCCTGTATCTGCATAGATGGAAAAATTTAATTAAAAATCTTTCACGAAAACACTTTCATAATTTACATACTAGCAAATTAAAAACTCTAAGATCGGTCAAGTTGATCTATCCAGTAGTTTTAGTGTTAAATCAAACAAATCGTGTAAAAACAGAAAAATAATTCGTGAAAACAGAATTCGGTTATCGTTACTCCATATTAGTTTCAACATTTCGTGATAGCTTCTTTTACGAATCGACCCACCATCAATTTCGATTCACCGGGGCTCCCGATCGTGAAATCAGAGACAAACAAGAATTTCATTTACAAAAATCTTATCGGGCAGGGTTATCTACGCACTCGACTGGAGTCAGGTGGCGGAAGTGGCATGGCCAAACAGGTAGCGCTTTATGATTTAACCCACTTCCCCGAAGGTCAAGTCGAAATTAGAAACTCCTACGACTGTTTCCGACTTTCGTTCGTGCGCGATCACGAACTTAGAATTCAAGGTGGAGAAAGTGCTCCGCCGACAGGAGGAAGAAACACAAGAGAACGAAGCAAACCGCGATGGAGGGAGGCAGTCTAGAGGAGTTCGGAGGTGAAGGAAAGATGAATTCGTTCCCTTCGATCGCAAGAAAACAAAGCGAAGGGGGCGGCCATAATTTTTCTGTGCGAACGACGCGACGCACAGCAGTGCCTTTCGACGAAACCTGGCCAAAATTCATTTTTCGAAGGATGCAGCAGCGTTTTTCTGATGCAGAAGATTTATTGTATACACTGCGGTGTATCTAATATCGTTTAAAATTGTTAAATACATCGACTGGTTACTGAGATATAGACCGTTAAAGTTAACGAAATTTCATTTGATGTTTCGAGAATTAGAACACCTTTTGTGTCAGGGAAAATTTCTGTTAACCCCTTGCCCTATGATTTATTTCTTTATGATCGATACAACTACTTTGTCATCAATGGTTTATTGAGAGAGAAAAATTGTTAGTATACCCTATGTAAATGTTTGCTCTACTTTACAAAATTTACAAAATGTAGCAATATTCATGGTTGCTGAATTCTGTTTAAAATCTTCACTACGAGTCTGACACATTGTTATAGGGCAAAGGGTTAAGAAATTTCTTATTTAAAACACTTGGTTATCAAAATAGATGATATAAGCATATATTAGCCATAAAAATGAAGTAAAATTCCTTGAATTTTCGCTTGTAATTCTTTTCTCAATGTACCATAAATTTGAATCATCTTTTAATCAACCGGAAGGAAAATCAAGGTGTGTGTCACCGAGTGTCACGCTGCGACAAGCTTCCTGATATCAAGTAACATATCTATTATGATATTTCGTTGAGAAAATTTGCACAGATTTGCGCCATTTTGAGATATTTCAATTTAAAGTGCTAATGAGAGGTATGTACAGTCTGTCCAATTAAATCATATCACACGTACTTAACACTGTTTTCAAAATTGTAACTTTACAAAGCTTCGGTTTGCAGCAGTCAGTTCAATAATTTCTTTAAAAGTAAAAATCATTGCAAAAACATTTTTAAATTAACATCGTCCTACTAAATTTGATGTTTTAATTGCATAAATTTTGTCAAAGCCGAAAAACAATTAATTTTTATAAAAATTTACTTAACATTATGTTTGTATCAGTGATGTCAGATCCGTCAGTTTGTATTTTGTATTTTTGATAAAATATTCAGATTTAGCAATTCCAAAAATATAAGTATACTAATTTTTATGGAGATCCTTACGAAATTATTCATTTTGGCCAGCTTTTTATCAAAAGGCACCACTGTGCGCCTGGGATCAGAGAACGTAGACCCGGGAGACATCCAATGGCCGAAGAAGAAGGGGACTGGTCGCTTGCCTGATCTTGGACCATAATCTGCCTCCCGAGGGACGTAATTTCGAATTTAAGAAAAAAAAGAAGAACGTATCTCCTAACGGGTCTTTTTACCTGATCTTTGACTACGATCCCCCTGCAAGAGAAACGTAAATTTAGTCTTTTTAGGTGTATTCGGGTTTCCTACGGCTCCCGTAAATTTGTTCCGCGGTTCTTTCCTTTCTGTTTCCATTTTTAAATTATGTCTTCCTTTATTACTAAATTAATGCACCAGATCATTACTGTAATTTATTTGCGATTATACGAAATCGAGGAAACCGATGTAGGTATCCGATGGGCACGGTCGTTTTGCCGTGATTTTCGTTTCTTCGAACAATTTCGTTTGTACGTTTTTTTTTACTGTAAGTATCTTTTTTTTTGGTTATTGAACGATAAATTATTTTGTCAAATATAGACTATTTTAAATTTTGGTGTACTACTTAAAAATTTATCAAATATTCCGCACGTGTTTGTTAAATGTTCACCTCAATACTACTTTTTGTTGGTGTACAATGATAGTGTTATTTTTTCTCTTACCGACAAGTATTTTTTGATGTATTAATAAAAATAAAATTCTTGTGTATTTTATTTGAAACACTCATTAAGTGTGGAAGATTTTTCAGACACTTTCTCATGTTTTTTAGTTTTCTGTAATCTCATCAATCAACTGCTGTCACCAAGCAAAGTAATCTGCTTCTTTTCGTATAGTTAGTTCTAATAAACATGATTTTCAATCACAGATTGTTACTACTATTAACTATTACACTCACGAAGAATATATTTCTTGTCTATGGTATTTTCTCAAGGAACTTAAACAATGCTTAATATAAAAATTCCTGTACAAAGCAACAGAAATTACAAACATTATAGCTTATATACTTGTTTTAATTCCAACTGAATAATTCGAATTCTTAGAGTGTACCTCGAAATACGTGTGTTCGAATTTTATGTGTTATCATTATTCAAAATATCTTTCAAAAAATGCCTTCTCGAGTCTCCATTTATCTAGCCTGTCAGTCTCTCGGTTAAATCGGATAGTCGAGGTTCAACCGTGCCGTCTGCTGTATAAATAAAAATACGTGTAGAATCGATGACAGTGAGTCCGGTGTCAATTAATTGCATCTCCGCACACACTTTGTCGGAAGAAAACCACGGTCGAATCATTTTAACGGATTCAATCGACTGGTTACATCTTTCGATAGCGAATAATATCAATCAACGGGGTTGCGTAACAGATGTCCGGCCTCCAATTCGATCTCTTAAAGTTTTCAACGAGACGATCTCGAGCCGATCGCTGCCGGCGATCGGCTCTTGCGATCCAAAAGGGAGCAACAGCCAGCGTTTACCGACCACGGACGGTCGCAATTAACTTTTTTACCGTCTCACCGGCCCCGAACGAATCGCCGAAAATATTTACCTTTTGAAATCAAGATCGAGCCAGCGATCCAAGCGATATGCGCGTCGCGAACGAGATTAACCCTTAACGCATTATCAACCAATGGAGTAGATCTCATACTTCTCTAGACAGATATGCTGTTGATGTTGTCTTTTGACTTCTTAACCCCTTAGAAGAAATTTCATACGAGGCAGAGTTGGGTATTTTTTTAATTTTTTTGAAAGGAATATTTATCTTGAAACCATTAACCCTTTGTACTCTACTATTATGTAGATACGAAAATGTACAAGATTTTTATTTCATTCCTATTTATTATTTTTGCAGCAGTTTCAGGTATATTTTCTCTTTTGTTATATTAAACATTTGTATTTTGCTGTAATTTGACATATACCTTCTGTTTTATTATATTAAAAGTTTGAACGTTGCTGCAGTTCGAGATATATTTTCGGTTTAATCATATTAACAATCCTATCAATATTTTCTCGACATTTAACCCACATTTTATTGTTTTATAGGTAAGATGAGTGTCGTTAAAAAATTGTCGACCTTTTCGGAAGGGTTAATTTCATCGGGTGTTTGCGGACAACACAATCGCAGTACTGGAAATGCAGTTCACAGTCGTTTGCGATCGTGACTTCGTCTCGGGTTTAAATCAGCACGAATGGCCGCCGCTTATCGGCCGTTTATTTTTATGCTTTTTTATCTTATCCCCAACTAATATTTCTCCCGGGTGTTTGAGGATGATTGATAAGACTTTGCTGCTGGTTGAAGGTTTCACCGTTAAAGCCTTTTACACACATTGGAATATGTTGCGATGCACGCACCGACTTCTAGGTTTGATACATGTTGTAATGTAAATACTTCAGCATCAGAAATAACTGGCATCGATATAACATAGCTGATAAAGAAAGTTTTTTTCATGTTTTTTAAATCTTTAGAAGAATTTTATTCAATCGATAAGAAAAAGGAGAATAATTTCTCTAATCACTAGGTTCTTCCGACATCAGCTCTTTTAATAATGTAAAATTCGAAAGTTTTTTTTGTGAATTCACTATCCTTTTGTCTATTGCTCATTTTTCTTTAATGCAGTATTCTTTATTATTAAACCCTTGCGCTATAATCTTGTTCACAACTCTTAGTTTAACGATTCCTAATAGAACAATAATATTTATTTCATGTTCTAGTACAAAATAAATAATATTTAGATTTTTCAAAATTATAGAACATTATAGAACAAAGATTTAATATATCTTATTATTGATATTTAATAATTAGATTATAGATCCTTATGTATTTATGGGAAATTTGAAAGTGCAAAGTTGCACAGTATGTTATTTGAAAAAATACAAAGAATATTCAAAGCACAGTGCTATTTATAGTCTCCATACGAAAAACAATTTTCTATCATAAATTTGGTTTTCTAATTATATCCTTCAAAGTTTGAGTTTCCATAAAAATCCGCGGTTTAATAGTAACACTGCAGTTAGAAAATAAACCAACATTTTGTAATTAGAGAATAATATAAAAATCTTACAATTACAAAATAATATAGAATGTCGTAATCGGAAAACAATGCAACATTCTATAATTAAAAAATAATCCAAGAATTTCTAATTAACACAAAAATTAACGAACAGTTAAATTGATTTATTAAAATTTCTCTATACAAACTCCAAGAATGTCCCTATCGAAACTTCAATTGATTTACAATTCGGTTAGCGTATCGCGAAATCAATTCCATTAACAATTTCTCCGAGAAAAATCTATTATCTTCTTAGTAATTGCAAAAAGAAGACATCGGGGATGGGTCATTTAGACCTGTCTGGTAGTTCCGTGTTACAACGCAATTCAACATTTTGTAGCACGTATTGCGACAAGACGTTACCGTCGCACGTTAAAAACAGAAGAATCATTAGCGCGAAGACAAACAGACGGCGGTGCAGGTTTTACGAAGCCCAGAGTTCAATGCATGCACCGGAACATGTTTCAACGTGTGTAGGGGGCTTAACGGAGCGCTGCTAGAATCGTCGCCGGTAGAGGATCGTCGTCGGGACGAATCTGTTCTCACTGTTCGTGTATCCAGTGGTACGCGTTGGCCAACGATCTATAAATATTCCGATGTCCGATACAATCGACTCGCTAAACAAGATAAAAAAGATCAACAAGGAAGGCGTGGAAGATTTTCTTCGGTGACTTTTTGTACCGAGACCAAGCCAGCCGGGACGATCTTTTCCGAAGCGTTTCTGCGCTCGCTTGGTCGCTCGAGCCGAGCTCCCGCTTGTTGATTCGATTCTCTCTGCATCGGCGAGAAATCACGCTTGGATATGCTGTTATCGTACGATGCATTCGTCAATGTAATTATTGTCGGCTGTTTAGCGTGACTGATAAGCATTAAAGTCACGTAGGGGTAATGGCTGTCTCGTCGGAATTTATTAATTGTTTGACGCATTCGTTGAGCCGCTTTTTGCCGATAGCAACCGAACGGAATGAAGGTTCCATGCGAAACGTACAGGTGGACGAGATGGAGTTTTTACCAAATTTTCGACACTTTTTCATGAGCGTAATTAGGTAAATGATTTAGTTTGGAAATTAACGCTCCGGGCTCTGAATTATTTTGTATCCTTTTTCCTTTCCGCGTGTTTTGAATGTTTCGTTTGAAATGTGATTCAGATGATTGATAAGAAGCCGTGTAAACAATTTCTTTTTATTAATTAGATTGAGAATTATATTGGATTAAACTATATTGAAAATAGTTTATTACAAATTGGAAATATTGCGTTTATCTTGATATAGGAGTCCTTGTGATTAAAATTGATGTGAATGTATTTCAGAAGATTGATAAGAAACTATGTAAACAATTTCTTTTAGTAATTAGATTGAGAATTGTATTGAATTAAATTATACTAAAAGCAGTTTACTGCAGATTGGAGATGTTGTGTTTGTCTTGACATAGGAGTTCTTGTGATTAAAATTAATGTCCAGTTATAATTGATAAAGGAGGGTAAGGGATTAAATGTTTTTCCTCTACCTGAATATTCGTTCTTTTTATTTATGTAATCTAAGAGACTGTGCAAGTTGGTGATGACGTGAAAAAATGGTGATGACGGAAATTCAGAAATACTTGGTTAGATTTTATTTTAAAACGATGAACCATTTTTTTAATTGGAATGAGGTCACTATCCTAATTACTCAAAATATTTGGCACCGATTTCTCGTGTGTCCCATGGGTTTCGGAATGAACTTTGCTAGTATATTCTAGAGCTAAAAATAAGAATAAAGGGGCATACGAATTTTTGAAAGGTGAGCTGTGTAAAAATATTTCTGTAATTTTGTTCGTCGCTGTAATATTTAGATTACAATTAATTTTCTAATTGTAAAAGAACTTGCTTGTGAGATTTTTTTAGTTGTACTTAATAGGATTTCATTTGTTTTTAGTTTTCATTCCAGTATTATTATTATTATTATTAGTTGATATTCATGAATTACACATAGCATAAGATGAAATTAATTTATTTAGTAAGACTTGAAAAAAATATTTCCATTTGGAAAAGATTAATCGAGAGTATGGAATGAAACTTTCTGCTCCAAATCTCAATTTACGATCAATTCAAATAAAATGTATTCAATTATTATTCATTACTTTTTATTACAGATTAAAATAAACAATTTCTACTGGTTAATATCGATTGTCAAATTATATTAAAAAAAACATTAACTCCAACGTTGACGCACTTACAATTTTATACAAAAACTTTACGTTTGTAAATGTTTATAAAAAATAAGGTACAAAGTACGACAAATTAAGATGACAAAATTGATGTTACGCGCTACTTATTCTTTAAAATATTCATAGTTAAACTGCTGAATTGGCTAGAAATTTAATACATCTATAATTAAATTCTTCATAACATATCAATCATCAAAAATTTAAATAGAATACAACTAAAAAAATATATACTTTTCACCTGAAATATGACTAAAACAGTTTCTGGTTTAAATAACATTCCCTATATGTAAGACAGACGATATTAATTTTATTGTAAGAATACCTTTGTGTAAACCTGTATTAGAAACCTAATATGAGAACGGTGCGTTTTTTTCTGGTCAAATGCATGCACAGGTTCGCATATACGCACAGCTTTTAAAAGCTAGGTATATAAGACACTAAAGGCCTGCGAAGAAATAGGAGAAGATAGAATCATGCGCAGGTATGAGTCATCGAAACGGATCTTTACACCCCTAAGGTTTAAAACCTTTCGGAGTCTGCTTCCCCTCGACCCCTTTGCCCTCTTCTCTCGTAACAGCATTCATGATTCGGCGTTTTGTGACGACGATCAACCACAGTTTTCACCCTCCGTATAAATAATCACAGACGTGTATTATCGTGCAGGTAGTTTAGATCTGCAGGTGTTCCACGGTGTTAAGTAACGATACTTTTATCATTTGTATTACTGTTATGGAGACCAACCGATTTAATGATGAAAACTATTACAATCTACAGTTGGCCGTACCTTATGCAAGAGTGGAGCCATGACTTTAACACTAAAATTACCAGACGAACCAAAATGACCCATTCTTCATTTCTTCTTTTTGTAATTATTAGAAAGATAATACGCAAACTAAATTGTAAATCAATTAAAACTTCAATGAATGTACTCTTGTAGTTTCTATAGAGAAATTTAAAAAATTTCTTTCGTTACGTCAGCAGTTTTTAAAGATCCTTCCAACATTTATTTGCTGGTTATACAATAATAATAAAAATATCATTATTTTAGCTGGAAAATACTTTGAATGAGATTTAATTACATTTAATTCTGTTATTAGGGATTATTTTTAGCAAGGCTGAGTGTATTACAAATAATTGTTTTTTCAATTATTTTAAAATAAGTAATTATTTTCATAATTTTATTGAAATAATACTCGCATGATATTGGACAGTAACCATCTGCAAATTGTAGAACAACATTATGAGGAATATATTAAAAGTGATTCACGGTTAATCGCTACAGTTTTTAAACGATTATTTTCAGTAATGTAGAAATAATTTATGATTCGTATCGAATAAATATATGTGCATATATTAAATTTCAATAAATCTTCTACCGAAGTATATCTTTATCTTCAGATCCACGTTTAATTGATTGCAAGCAACTGGGATGATTGCGCGGTGTTAATCATCGCTGATAATACTGATACACTGATAACCAACAATCAGATGAAAATGACCTTCTTTCCGACTTCTGAATCATTCATTACTCAGGTGCCAGTGACTTTACATAATTAAATACGTGTGGTAGACGATCTAATATTCAAACTAACAGTCACCCATTTTTACACTTTTAGAAATTCTATGCTCTGAAAAAAGATTCATACAGTATACTACAAATTTTTCCTAAACATTCTGTTATCAATTATTTTTCAACCTTGCCCATAATTTCCATTCGACAGTTAATCAAATAACTTTACATCTCTGCCACACTTCGCTCTGTTAAATATACTTCAGTTGAATTGTACAATATTTAATACCCACTAACAAAACAAAAGTACAACAATTACAAAAACAAATATTTAATATCAATTAAGTAATATTTCATTTACAACAAAATTTTCTATATTCCCAAGCAGGAATAATAATTCAAAGTACGATCATCAGATCGCACGATTCTGGTTTTCCCGTACGGCAGAGCACGATCGAGGCAGACAATTGTACGTTCGAATAAGCTTTTCCACTCGCTGTATTTCACAAACCCTGGAATTTCCACCGCTAAGGGACATTCTACCTTCCGAATCTCTACGCTTGAGCCACCCCTCTGTTCCCTTCAACCCCGTTGTGAAAGCATTCATATATTATCCCATAATGCAGGTCGCTTCTACTCCCCCCTGCCACCCCTAAGGGCGGACACATACGGATATATAAACATACACGCATGCCTCGGTACCTTAGGAACAGGTCGAGCACACAGGTGTCTCGTGGAGGCTAGGAAGGCACGAATGAATGTTATGTGCGTCATCGTCGATGCGTGTGCGTCTTGAAAATGGGACTTCTGGATCCCATCCCCCTATACGACTCTCCCTTTTCAGGGGTCCGACAACCATGAACAGGGGCTAGACATACGTGTGTATCGTCCTATCTTCTTTCCCGTCGCAGTTTCCCCTTCGGACGTCTTTTTTGCCGCACCCCCGTCCACACGGCCAGAATCTGGAGACGAAAGCCGCAGGTGCTGCCTCCAATAAACCCCTCGAAAGGCCGACGCCCAGTGGCGTGGGTAAGTGAAACTAATTTTCATCGTGGGAGATTCAGCCCTTCGCTGTTGGCCTATATAAATAATAAGGGTAGTGTTGTTAGAGTCATTATTTTTATTAAACTGTCATTTATTTATTAGAACGTCGTTTTTTATAGGACTGGTGTTAGAGTCGCTATTTTTATTAAACTGTCATTTATTTATTAGAACGTCGTTTTTTATAGGACTGGTGTTGTTAGAGTCGCTATTTTTATTAAACTGTCATTTATTTATTAGAACGTCGTTTTTTATAGGACTGGTGATGTTAGAGTCGTTATTTCTATTAAATTTTCATTTATTTATTTTAACGCTGTTTTTTTATAATACTCGTGATGTTAGAGTTATTATTTTATTTAAACTTTCATTTATGTATTATAACGTTATTTTTGTATAGAATGGTATTCTTATTTATTTTAAAGTTGTTCATGAATGGTACTTTTATTGCATTCTCATTTATTATAAAATTACTTCATATTAAACTGTGTCTTTATTAAGTTTCTATTTATGTTAAAGTTGCTGTTATTAAATGATATTTATATTAAATTTTTAAATATTTGTTTTAAAGTATCATTAACGATAAAGTTTTAGTGACCACGTTTATTAAAGTCGATACGTGTTTGGTTTGAAGAAAATGTATTTGCCATTCTCTTTCAATGTTGCATGACATTTTTACTGAACAAGAACTGATAAGATACTGTGTACTGATGATTTATTTAAAACAGTAGATAGTAGATTATTGCGTGACACATTTAATACAGCATTGGTATTGATAATAATTGAAAGAGAAACAATTTTATGAGTTTTTAAAACGTACACGATTTTCTTAGTAAAAATAAAATATTATTTGCATGTGTGCTAGTAAATTTATTAATGAAGCGTTATAGTATTCCAGTAATAGTAGTATATTACTTATACATACATACGTCTTGGAAGATAAGGTTAAACACCAGATATTAACATTGCTATTATATCCACTTTACTCGGTACTTAAAATGTAAAATACATACAATTCAAAATAATTGAATAGATTGAAAAACTCGGAACAGCAAGTTCGAAAATCTGGATTATACGTTCAATGTATCAAAATATTATACATTCAGTAATTTCATAGTTTCAAAAACATTAACTTCATACCATATTAAATTACACTGTCATTGTACTGAATAAACCAGCAGTCGTTTCATATACTAAACTATTTATTATATACGTACATAATTTTGTACATAATTATATATATTAATCATTTGATACAAAATTGACACAACAAGAAAACTCTGCTGGAATAACATAGGAAAAGTAACGATTCAAAATTTTCTTAAATACGCGTTACAGACGTATGCAATAAATCTAAAATTAAGAAACTTAACTCCGACGTGTACAGCTTCGAGCAATATAATGGCGAAGCTCGATTAACATTGAGAGTTTCCGTGCATCAAGGGTGTCCTGTTCATTTACAAACCGTGTCCAAGGCCCTTACGAGGAAAAGAAAATTACCATGCCGCGCCAATCACGGTTCCACGCCCATGCTCGAACGTCTCGAGCGTCTCGAACGTTTTAGGGATGCGACGCACATGCACGCAGCATGTTTGGACAGCAGTTGACCGAAGATGATTTCTTCGCGCGACTTCTACCTTTCCTTCAGAAAATTGATTAACCCTCGCATGGGTGCTGGGTGATTTTGACCTAGTAGTAAATAGCCGTTACATTTACATGTTTCCTTATTTCTTGCTTTATTCGGGTAAATATAATACAGAATATAAAATACCTAAAGTGTATTCTATCATACTAACGATCCCGAAAAATTGACTTCACATAAAGATCTGTAGTCCAACTATTGCTTTTTATTTATTTATTAAAGTTTACTTTAAGATGGTCACATTAACAGTAAAATCATCTCAAAGTCATCATGAGCTCAAAGTCATCATCCGCCATGCAAGGGTTAACTCTTTACACTCGTATATGATGCTGCAGATGACAATATAAATTTGTCATACTTTATTTGTAGTACTTTCAAAAGTATCACAATTTAAAAGATTATAAAAATTAAATCTTACGATAACAATAATAATAATAAATAAACTAAACATAACATTTTGAATTCTACCGCTGTCAACTATTTTAATTCATTTCCCTAAACATAAACACAAGTTCACACCCAACAACATTGAAAATAAATCGAGTGCAAAGAGTTAAGAGTTCAGGCTAAAAGAAGAAACCTCGACGGAATAAAAAATCTACAGGGAAAGCGTTTTCAACCGCGTTTCGACATTTTCATCGGAAGGAACACGAGTTTGATATAAAAAGACGACCGGGGCTTTTTGAGCCGACGTGGATTGATGTAATGCCTTTGAAAAGATTCCAAGGCTGGAGCGTCTTTCCCACGACCACAACGAACTCCGAGCGACCGTTGAAGGACCTGCAACGTCTACGGGGGTGGGCAGGTCTGTTTTCACATGTGGCTCGCGAAAAAAAGGCCCTCGGAAGGCCGCCATGGGGTCACGGGTAGACGCGCTGACTGACTTATGGAACGTTCGCGACGAACTTTCGCTTCTCTAATTAGATCAGATATTTGTCTCCGTTGGGGAAAGCTTTTCTTTCGTTTCACGAACTCGCATTCCCTACGACGAAGCTATTACGCGAGTAAATGAAACGCGACGATTTTTGACGTCACTCAATCCGGCTACTTGCGCGTTAAAATTCCTGTTCTTTTAACACATTGTTGGGCGGCAATTTCACGCAGAAGCTATCTTATGTCATTGGTTATTTTTGTTTTTATTGTATATTTTACGTTGCGTCAATACGATTGGGTCATTGGCAACTACTTTGCATTATGCAGATGGGTTAGCTGTGTATACGATTACATTGTGTATTCCTTAGATGTGCATGACTGATTAAATTAAGTGTACTATTTTGATTTCTTTTAGAAATTTCAAAATATTAGAGCATAAGTGAACTGTCTAGATTACTTTTCCAGGGTCTTCTTTTATTTCATATTTTCTTCTTTCCTTTTGGAATTTAATGCGTGATGTGATGTGTCCGATTGAGTTCAGTGTTGCATTGGTTACACATTGGTGTGTTTTGCGTTTTTAAAACATTGTTGACCGGCAATTTCACACAAAAACTACCCTGTCACCAGCTATTATTTCGTACTTAAATATGAAAGTGAAATAATCTAAATAAACTTCAATATACTTTATTTATACATAATGAATTGAAATGAAACTTTGGACATGTCTTCTATATAACTTTGAATATTTTGCTTTTGCAGTATTCTAGATTGCCCTGCGTTTCAATAATTGAAATAGCTGATGCCATTCAAGATGCTAATCACGAGTTAACTCGTGACCGGTGCGTAATGTGTTAACGGGACTCTTGAAAATTGAAATTTAATCATTTAACAGATTGAATGCTGCACGATTTCACGTAGCAAAATACACAAAATGGAAAAGATAATATCAAATAATTATATTGAATGGTTTTATTATCATTACGCGTTTACCTTGCCGAATATAATCACATTAGATAGCATTATTTGTAATGTAAAAGTCTTTGTAGATAATCATCGTTTAATTGATTGAAATATAGTAATTCGATTTGGTTAGGGGTTACTGGTGACCCCCATCGCATTCAACGCGTTAAAAGGGATGTGACAAAGATTCTGAAATTTTAAGAAAATTGTAAGAATGTAATAATAATTTGGAAAATTTGGATTATTGATTTAAAAAGGAAATAATAATTCTGACATATTAAGGTAGTTTGGAAATGTTAGGATCATAATTTGGAAGAGATAAATTAATTGTTTTAAAACTTGTTGGTAATAAACTGGAAGAGAAATAAGAATATTTTGAAATTTTGGAATGATAATCTGAAAAGGCAATGCCAATTATATTTCGAAATATCAGAATTTGCAGATAAATTGTGAAAATGAGATAAGTATATACATGGGTAATATGTTCATTATAAGATATCCATATGTATATCTAAATAGAAGAGTAGCTTCTAATTGCATCTTGTCAAGCTATGTAGTGCATGAAATTTAAATTTAATGACCGACATTCTTCAACATAATATTTCTAAACACAATTTCATTTTCTCGGAAATTGTATTTGTTGTGAAACATGTAATGTAAAATAGTACGAATAAAGTATAGGAATAAAAATGAAACTGCATCATGATTATTTTGTAATTACTTATTCTTCTTGTTCAAACAATATCTATCGAAAGGCGTGACAAATCAAGGTATGTAGCCTGTGATTTAATGCAACCTGATGAATTGCACGTCGGTTCGCGTATTCGTGTTCACGACTAATGAAATCCAACTTACGTAACAGATAATTTACAAGCGAAGGATATTGCTTGTGTGATTTCCTACAATCGCCGGTAGCAGTTTCGTTCAACAGTTCTGCATTTCCTTATTTGCGTCTTCTTTCCTGTTATTCGTCGTATTTTGTTTCATTTTCAAAGAAATGCAGTTATAAATATCACTGTACACTGTTATTAAAATAATATTCATATTAAAATATGAAAATAAGAAGAAGTATTTAAAGTAGATGTCCTTTGATGTCTTCAGTGCCATTCATGTAGTAATTTTTAGATCTGAACCTGTATTCGTTCACATCAATTACGTAAAACATGAATAAAGCTTCACAATAACCAACTATAGTGTGATTTTTGCGAATACACTGTAATTTAATCCACCTCTGAAATTATCGTTCCTTCGTGCTTACAATCAACTACAAAGAACTTCTGACTTCCATGCATTATTTAACCTTCAATTTATTTCTTAAAAAATGTTTCAATATCTAGTATACTCCTTTTTTCTCTTATTATAGTTACATTTATAAAAAAAACACCATAACAACAATATTAATATTTATTAAACGGTTATCGTTGTATTCAACGTTCAGTGATATCTGAATATTTTATTTTGAAATACATTGTAAAATACATTCCAATTGTTAAAACCACTGCATAGTGAATAGCAATAGATTATATTTATTGTCATTAAAAGACTGTGCTCCAAAAATATACGTTAACCATGAAAGGTATCGTATTCTATCATATACGAGTATTTTATATCTACTCGCAGAATTGAAATATGTTTACATTTCCATATATTATATACGTTATTGCTTATTCACATCATCTATAGTACGTTATAATTAAAGTATTAATCAAAATATCCAAGGTACTTTTTCTTGTCGCGAGAAGTCTCTTATTAATAGTGAATACGCTTTACCGATTAACGATAATAAACGCGTACGTGATTATTTAACGTCACGAGGCGAACACGCGTTTCTTATTTTTCAAAAAGTACACGGAACGTCGTGGCACGGGCGTTGTTAACACAGTGCGCTTCACTTTATTCGACATTCTCCCATACATATGTATCGACGAGTTAACCCAAATACGAGTGCATAGCTTTGTATAAATTCGACGATCTTTTTTTTACTCCGAATTCGATATACGTATTTGACTTTTTAAGCAGCGAAAGTCTGACTGGTGATTCTCTGACCCCCGATTGAAAAGGTGCTTTTAACAGTACCGTCGCGTCGATACAGTCGCCGAGTGTAATTTTATTATAATCTGATGCTTCCATCCCAGTGGCGTAACAAAACAAACATTTTCGATACGGATAGAAAAAATGTCTATTCCTTTTTATCCGTGTTCTTTTTTTTTTTTTTTTTTTATAAACTGGAGAACATTTGCATGTGTATACACAGGTAGTTACATGTGTGTACCTTCTGAATTATACAATTTAAACGGTTGATATTTGTTTACTTAATGTAAGTTTCAAAGTTCTTATCAACAGGAATATATGTTGGGATTACGAAGCTTTCAAACTTATATAAACTTTTTTGAAAAACATGTCAATATAAGAAAAATGTAATTTTACGTAAATCGGAATAAAATTGGTCCCACAAGCCTGATGATTTAAATTGTCTCAAAAGTGTGACGAAATACTAAGGGGGCCCAACCAAATATTGGTTAGAAAAATGTTTGGCAATAAAGTGTTAATAGATATTGTTTGATCAAGTTTTTTACAATGGTATTATAAGTGAACTAATAAAGTTCCAAAACTCACTTCTAATTTAATTATTTAATAATATCATGTGTTACTCACGTCGAATATTTCTGCAAGTAGAAAATTATAAACAATTATTTTCTAAAGGATATTCGATGTAATATTTGATGTAGAAATGGGTAAACACTATAATTACGAAAGTAACATTTTCACAAAATTAAAAAGAATTTTAGTTTTCGAAATATATTCCATGATGTATACAAAACATAGTCTACGAAAAGAAAAACGGAAGAATGTAAGTAAACAACGCATACAATAAATAACGTAATAATTTTAACAGTTTCCATACTGTCATAAGTCTTTAAGAATGAGACGAGTAATAATAAAACTAACGCTCATCGCGCAACAAAATGTTTTCATAATACCGTTTAATCCTGGATAGGTTCGAATTGGCACGAAAGCCCCGTACGAAAATATTATTAAAATAAACAAGAATATTTAGACAGCAACTCGTAGCTTCCGATAAGGGCATCGTCCGCAGGAATTATTTACCGGGAAAAAGTGTAGAAAATTGTTTGAGAAGGTATTTATCTGAGGGCGTCTGGCAGGATGGAGGGGCTCGAGGTACTATAGAAAGAAAAAAGAAGGATCGAAGAAAGAACGATCGTTCGGTGCAGGAAGGGTCTTCCTGGCAGCGCGCGTTTCGTTAAGCCCCCTACACACGTTGGAACATGCTGCGATGCATCGGCTCCTTGATTTTATGATGCACGTTGTAATGCATGTGTAAGGTTGTTCCAAAGGTTTCTTTCGTTTCATTATTGTGTAATAGCGGTAAAATATTTTGTATTTTATACCATGTTACTAAATTATGTACAATCTATTCTGATCCATTACTTTCCTTTATTTTTCTATAACCTTATGATGCTTTCCAAAATTTCTACAAGATTAAATATTACGTTCCAAAGGTTTCTTTTGTTTCATTATTGCATAGTGGAGGCAAAGTACTTTATGTTTTATGCTATGTTACTGAATTACGCACAATCCATTCTGATCTATTACTTTCCTTTATTTTTGTGCAAACCTTATAATGCTGTCTTTCCAAAATTTCTACTGGATTAAATATTGTAAACAGAAAAGGAAAGAAACTTATGGGATATTTTAGCAGTTTGTCGTTAGTCGACTAATGCAAGATCAGAATTCTGACGCTGATGCATGTTTCGTAATACCTAGAGGTCAATAACTACCAGTACGATTTTGGTACCGGTATTAAGTCTAGTTAGAACTGAAATACATACAATAACTGCTGCTCATCACCAAGAGCAAAACATTCCGCATACAATTACTTTCAGTTGTCCACGCGTTACACGTTATTGTATTAACCCTTTGCTAAGAATTATAATTATTTTAATTATTTCTGTACGCAAATTAAATAATTTATATTGAAAGCAATCAATAAAGGTCTTTATTGTTTATCACCTGTTTTATACTTTATCCTGTTTATAATTTTATTAAAACTGACACAACGTTCTTAGGTATATAATGAATTGATAGAAGTCAAAAATTCATTTTTCATTCTTAAAATATGTCAATAAGTATTATTAAGTAGTAAGTAATGTACCCAAATGTTGGTGGTCACTGATGACTTTATTCTTAATCAGTTAACTGCGTTCGATTAGTAAACACATCATCTTAAAACACAAAATGGTACTAATTCTTTCAACGATAGATTACTTATTTTTTCGGATAAATGTGTAATTTTTCTTCGTTCTGCTTTAGTTTTTCATTAGAATATATTATAGATGCATTTTCTCTGCGTTTGACGAGTATACACTTTATTATTTGATTTTATTGTGCGTACAATGAGAGAATTCTTAAACTAAATTCCACAAGCATCTGCAATTACTTTCGTACCAGACTCGCTACGAAAATTTTCAACTGAATCTGAGAAATCTAAGTATTATTTATCGTCTTTGACACGTTTGCTACCAGCGTCACATATTTGTGACGATCAGAATCCTATATTTTACATAAAGAAAATTAAATGAATCCTACAATTCCATAATGCTACAGTTATTGTTACTTGAAGTTATAAGCTATGCCATTATACTTAGGAACTCAATAACTCGTTTTAGTTTCATTTTTCAATACTTCATTTAGAACAGTTGTTGGAGTGAATAAAATATTACAATTGAGAAGATCCTCATTGAAACAAACGCTGATAGCGCACGTGTTAAATGTAAATTAAACATTATTTTTCTTTTATTAACTGTTAACCTTTGGAGTAAACATACACGTAGAATAAGCATAAAAATTGTTTCTATTCTTAATAACTCATTAACGATGAAGTATTTGTATCGATCATAGTTACGTAATAAATCACTATTATTAATCGTTAACTTGTGGAGTAAACGAACACGTAGAATAACTATCAAAATTGTTTCTTTTCCTAATAAGTTATTAACGATGAAGTAGTTGTACCGACCATAGTTACGAAATAAATCGTAGGACAAGAAATAAAAATAAACTTAAGTGAAACAAAGAAATAACGGTATTTTACAGCGAGGCAGAAGTCTCTAATCTCAACATGTCCCGGCGTGTGTAGAGGGCTTAAGCTTCAGGCCCTTTGCTGGTCTGGTTTTGCAGGCTTCCTTCGTCATCTATACCCAGAAACACGTGAGTGGACATCCAGCGAGATCGTCGGTCCCCGGCATGCACCGCCAACCATAACATTCAGCAGTCACTGCCATAGAGACCTAACCTTCCTCAAGGATCCCATGTGGTACTTTCACTTGGAACTTGATACGCGAAAAGCATATGGCGATATGAATCGTTTTATATGTAACCTGAAGCAATTGTCGACGGTTAACTTCGCTTCTTCGATAACGCGCTCGCACATTAATAATAGAACCGGTAAAAAGCATCATGGTCGACGTTAATCGTGTTACGATAATACATGCGGAATTGATTGTCTAGGAAATTTGGTAACGGGGCAAAAAAAATGTGGACGTCGATATTTTTTAGCTGATCGATAAATGCGACTTGAAGGATATGAGAATTGGTAATGAATATTTATAGAAGAAACACTACTGGTCGGGGCGATATTATCTTGTTGTACAAGAGAGAATGTTATTTTGACGTTTAATAAATGTTTGGTGAAATAAAATATTAATTATTGGTATAACGGAGGTTGATATAACGGTTATTTGGAATTACAAGCATCATGTGTATTTTGCCGAAAAATGTATGATCGAATACATGATAATAGTCTTGGTAATAATTAATGAATATATTAAACGAGTATGCGAGCCTTCTTAATTTCATAATAAATGTTGTACACTTTGACCGCGTATGTTGCACACGAACTATTCTGTAAAAAGTTTTTACGTTTTATTTAACTTAGAAAAAGCAAACGAAACGCGGTGTTAAGATTGCCATTAAATTCTTGTGACATTTAAATCTTCTGTAGCTTAATGACAACTATGTTTGTATTTCACGTTGTTGCACAACGTAACGTAATGTCTGCACGACCTTTTACGTTAGGAAATAACAAAAATATGTACATGAAATAAAAAATAGTACTTGTATTTAAAATCAGCTTATCATTGAAAAATAATATTTTAATCAAGGTGGAATTGAAAAATTTTCATTTTTACTATTACTCTGTTAACATCTGCAGTTTCGGTTACAGAAAAATGATGAAATTCAAACTTGCTGCCTAAAACACACATTACAAAATAATTTCATTATTACCTTACGCAATTAAAGATTTTAAAATACAGCCAAAAAGTAAAAGTACAATAGAAAATTAGTGTTAACTATAAAAAGAAAGTGTAAGGTAAGAAACATAAACGAATCAAAACGAACAAACAAAACTATAATAAAGCAAGGGAAGTAACGTCTTCAGATGAAGATCTCGAAAATAATGAAACAGAATCATTTTCAGAACGGTACGAAATATTTCCAAACCTGTGTATTCAAGTTACGCAACCACTTTGCGACAAATTAACATCAATATATTTACACTGAAGAAGTGTCAGAATGTTAGACTCCGATGGATTGTTGACACAATCCGCGCAGGCATTCCAAAAATTCTACTTTACTGATATAAAACGGTACACGTGTTTTTCAATTATTTATCGGCCAGGCGATTTTCACACGGTATTTTACTCGTATACCGGAATATGACTTCATCACGGTGAAAACGCCTCTCGCCGCCATTACCCGCGAGACCTTTCAATCCGCCTCTTCGATTCGTAAGAGAAACAAAAAAATTCGTAACATAATAGTGTATATAATAGTGTCACGATGATGGCCGCGCAGCCGAGGCGCAAACGTAGACATAAAATGTGCACGTTAGAAGGAGTGAGCGTGCGTAAACGTGTGCCCGCGTTGCTGCGAGCGAGCCCTGATAAAATCATAAAGGCTTGAGAAACGATCTACGCTAAGGGGGATCCCCATTTCGCCGTGCATCATTAAATAAAACGGCATAATTATCGTTACGAGTTTAGGTCAATGTTGCCCCGACGGTGCTTTCCGTGGTGTACTTTTTGTTGGTAACCCGTGCACGCTGCCCTGCAACGTGGAAAACGCTTGACCAACTACTATGGATGAGTTAAACGGTGCCGGGATGAACGTCTTGTGTTATACGTACTTTTCCGAAGTGCAAATAGCTACACGAAAGGATTACTTTTTGACTAACGTAACGTTTCGTTATTCATAATTTAATCACAATTTAATTATTCGTAATTTATCATAATTTCATTATTCATGGTTTATCGTAGTATAATTATTCATAATTTTGTATAATTTAATTTATCATAATTTAGCATAGTTTAATTATTATGATAAATTAGCGTGGTTTAATTATTAATTGTCATAATTTAGCATAGTTTAATTATCATAATTTAGAATAGTTTAATTATTAATTATCATAATTTAGTTATTAATTAATTTTAGTTTATATATATTTACATTTGTAAATTTATTCACAAAACTAGGTATACGTAAATTAGTAACAAATTTTGTATAACGTTCTCAGATTCAGATAATCTTGGACAAAACTTACAATTCTAAATAACTTTAAACTATGAAAGATTTTTTTAAGTTCTAAGATATATAAAATATACTAATTTGATGGGAAAAAAGTTGTTCAAAGCAGTATACACGCAAGACATCCATGGGTCACAAAAAAAGGTGTAGGTTTACTCCAGATATCTTAGTTGCGTCGGGTTTCCATAACGAATAGCTTAGAAAGAAGTCATAATCGTAAATCACACAGGGTAATGATAAATCGATTCCTTTCGTGATTCGAAACCGTTCGCTGTGGCTCATTTCACCGGTCTTTAGATAATATATAATTCCACTAAAAAATTATATTTTTGGAGCATTTTGCAACGATGAATGGAAACAGTTAACTGCTTTAATATTGTAACAATTAATAATGAATCATTTATTCGCACTGAATAAACTTTAACAAATCATTATATCGGTATTAAAAATTTCTAACAAAAAATGTTTTAATACATTGTACTCAATATTAGAAGTTCATATTAGATGTTTTATTTAAAGAAGTAATTAATTTGTAAATACCATAAATAAGAATAGAAGATTCTTAAATTTTTGTGTATTCGTTCCGTTTACAATACTGAAAGCAGGAGTAGTTAAGGTTATTGTCCCTTTTGAGAAGTGGAAACCCAATAGTGGGTATAAATGAAGAAAGAAGGCGTATCTATCGATGTGTTAGGAATCGTACATAAAAACTGACGAGGAAAAGGAAGATACTGCTTCGAATAGTATTTGGGAAAGTAATTAGAAAGAAATATGATAATGAAAGGGTCATTGACTTCGGAAAAAAGTACGTAAATCCTTAAATGTATGATATCTTTAAGAGTTATTCTAATGAACCAGCTGTGAAACATCATTTTTAGTTTTATAGATGTGCCCAAAACATCATAGCATTTGATAGTTTCATAATATCCATATAAGTTTTATCTACATTTCGTATTAATCAGTATTAAACTATTGATTTTCCTGCATATATAGGAAAGTTAAAAGTGCAAAATTGTATTGTTCAAAACACTCAGAATAAAAGAAAATGTATAAAATATGTAAATAAATTATAAACATATAATATAGAAAATATATAAAAAATCTAAAGTGTATTCTATCAGACTAACAATCTCAAAAAATCAACTATTACTTTTTATTTATTTATTTCATTGTAAGGTGGTCACATTAACAGTAAAGTCATTAGTGACCACCGACGTTTAGACACATTATTTACTACTTAATAATACTTATCGCAAAATTACTTATTTACGGAATAAACACATCTTGACATATTGTTGACCTGACACGAATTAATTCCTGTGTGCACTTGCATTAGCCATTTCAATTTTTGGAACTGCAAGGCAATGAAGAATATTACAAAAGAAGAATATTCAAAATTATATAAAGCATGTGTCCCAAGTTTCATTTCAATTCATTATGCATAAAAAAGTATATTAAAGTTTATTTAGATTATTTCACTTTAATAGTTAACACTAAGTGTACTGAACGCGTCAATTTGACGCATATGGAATTTTATAAAAGTTATTTGGTAAATGTTCACGTTCATTTTGATGAGTGCAATTACACGAATATGTACCCTGATTCCCAATTTCTAAGATCTAACTAAACGAACATTGATTTCTCTAGAAGCAATAGAATAAATGAACAATAAACTCCGTAAACCTAGTGTTAATTACGGAATAATAACCGTTGACATGGAATAGCTTGTGCGTAAAATTGTCAGTCAACAATGTGTTAATTATAATGAACTATTATTTTTGTTCATCTTCCGATAGTGCAATAATGAACGGTACCATCACACTAAGTGCGACAAATAAACGAAAGTTAAGAGGATATAAGTCGGGGTTCAACTGTGACGCGTTGCATGGGGCCCTATCGTGTTTTAACGATTACCATGAAGGCTAATGTTTCGTTTCTGTGAATACGGTTCAATTGCGTCCACCGACCTCTCTTTGTCGTACAGCACCTCGAATTATCAACCTTTTCATAACCCCGTTCTCAGTATTTGGTAGGAGTCGAACGGCCGCACAGGGAGCCTGGCGTGCACTTGGTCAAACAACGAGATCTCTATGGAGGCCTTCGTTTATTGGCGCTTCTAATTCAGGACCGGAAGTGGCCGAAAGGCAACGGTGAAAACAGACCTCCCGGATTAAAATAGGCCGCCATAACACTCGGCTTAAATGCTTTGTATTAATAATTAACACGTTCTGCCGACAAACTGCGGACACGACCGTGTCCTCTACCCGTTCTGGGTCTTTCCCCCCTTTTTGGAACAAACCCTACTTTTATCTTACGGAAATTCTGGCCAGGACCCGAGTTCGACGGTCGTTTGCGAATTACTGTGCTAATCCTATGGATACTACGGCGGTTGTACCCTAAAATTTTGTGCTGCTAATCGATGGTAGTAAATCCTTTTTTGCTGTTGCGATAGCTAACCCCTTGCCTTGTAATTTCTTTGATAAGCATTTTGAATAGTATTATTTTATCGTTAATGATTGGTAGTATATTGTGTGTTGGAGAATAGTATTTTAAATAGAATTATTTTATCGCTAATCATTTACAGGGAAAAAGGAAGAATTATTAACTATCGAGCAGTTAAATTGAATTTTTAAAGTTCTTCTATAGAAACTCAAAGACTGAAAATATTGAGACTTTAATTGATTTACAATTCAGTTTGCGTATTACTAAATCAATTTCTTTGATAATTTCTCAGAGAAACATCAGTTATCTTTTGAATAATTGCAAACAGGAGAAATCAGGAATGGGTGATTTTTACTCGTCTAGTAGTTTTAGTGTTAAATGTTTGTCCTATGTTTACCTTCATTCCAATGACTGATGATTGATAATAGAAAAGTGACATTTTATTTCAATTCATATGAATACTTGAGTTTGAAAAGAAATTATAAGACAAGGGATTAATTGATATTTATATGTACAGTGGCGGATGGAAACACTTGTGCAGTGAGAAAATTGTCTCAAAAATTAAATCAGTATTTAATATAAACAAACATAAAGAAGGAATACTTATGTTTCATAATGTATTGTCTAATTTGAATTGAGATTAACAACACTGTAATAATCTGCTTGTCCGTACATAAAAAAAAATTCTTACTATTATTTGGCGAAATATAAATTAAGCATTAATTTATACTACAAAAATTAAATAAAATTACATTCATATAAACATATTTATTTTAATGAATATTAGGAATGAAGGAATACTGTCCATGTATGTGCATACATCTAAACTTACGCAATTTATTAATGATGATGGACATGTTGAATAAGATTCTTTAATATCCAATAATTTTACGAGTAGATTCCGCAATCTGTCATCAAAAATAGTTTTTGTAACGGTCTCATATTTTATAGATTCAAAATTTATAGCTACTTATATATATATTATATCTTTGTTACGATGCTTTATTTACGTTTAAATTTTATATGTAGATATATATCATTATAGATTATAGATACGTATCATTTTGTTCGTTCAAGAGAATAAAATATCTACTGTGATTTGCAATTAATATCATATTGAATCGTAGAACGTTTTATCACACTATATAGTAAGCGCATGTTATTGTAAACGTAGCTTAACATCGTAGAGATAGACTTGCAGTGATAAGTGTCGTCACTGTAAGCGATGTCTGTGGAAAATTCCAGGAAAGGCGGCACCGATTCTCGGCAATAATGACATAAAACGATATTCTTTGTACGAGATAAAAATTCTAAACGAAAAGTTCGTGTCTGTTATAAATAACAGATAATGTAGAATATTAATTTTCATTTGCATTAAATTGTATTAAACGATAATTAATAAGTTAACCTTTCGTTTTCAATTATTAATATAAAAACATGTAACAATAGACTATAATAAATTTCATAGTAAAACAATTTTTGTATTCATTTTAATTAATGATACGCTTAATGTTGTTAATAAACGAAAATTGCAAGACATATCTTCGTTTTCCTATATATTTTGATTGAAACGTAAAAAATATATGAAAACAAACAGTATACATCCTCTTATCATTTACATTCCTATAGGTAATAATTTTATACGTAACCCGGAAAGTAATTATGACGGTGACTTTCATAGAGGAAATGCATTCATTTATCTTAATTCAATTGTGTTCGTGATACCGAGTTTTATTGGATTGTACGAATAATAAATAAATTACGTGTATAATCACTCTCATAAATCAGGAAGCGATTAACTTTGTACACAATTGTGCATTTTATTTAATAGCAGTGGTATGTGAGTATAAATATGCAAATCATTTTGCTTCAATTATTCTCAAACATAGCCTCAAGTGAAAACGAGTTGCTGTTTTATACTTGTATCGATGTTTCTGCAATATTGTAAGAAGCTTTCTACTATTTTCCAAAAAAAACATATTTCTCGCCGATTAGTTATTATAAAATGAAGGAAATAAAATAATTAAATAAATAGAATTCGGCTAATCGACGTGAATTATCATCAAAATAAATTAAATCACTTGTAATACATTATTCGCAGTACAATCAGCGTCTGCATACAGAATGGATCATAATGTTCAAGTACTGAAATTGTAATTTTTTATTCATCTTTTAATTAAATTACGATATTTCGTTAATACAATGTAAAAGCATTAAATTTGCTTTCAAATATATCAATTACTATATCGTGATATTAAATGTTACCAATTAATAAGTATTATCCCATGAAAAATTTAAACTGATACGAAAACAGTTGATCTTGGTCATTGACTACTGGTCGACTCTTTTTCTTCTCCCTTGTATTACCTTTTGTTGCTTGATGTAAATCTGTACAATGATTGTTTCTGAAACAGTGAGGCAGTGACGTCATGGCAGGGAATTGGCTTTGAGCAGTCAATTGACTTTAACTGGACTATACTATACTGAGAAGTAGTTTGAAGAATCTGAGAGGAACCTTTGAGAACAATATCAGCTAAGAAAGCCAATAAAAAAAGTTCAATTGAACAATATTAAACGAATGTTATTGCATCGAAAAATTTCGGATTAATTCGGACACGGTCATTTTTATATATACTCCATTACTGTAGATTTCGATATTATAATTCTTTTACGCGAAGTATTAAAACAATTTGACGCACTGAGATACAACAAAGTCAGCGTGTACACAGATAATTTGATTCGAAATTCTAAGAACTTTATCGTTATACGTTTCTCAATTCTTGATTAATCTCTGGAAATGTGATTATTCGTGAATTATACGTTCACGAGGGGAAATAGTTTTCAATTCTGACGTAAACTGTCGGATAAGTAAGTATAGACATGCATGCGATCACGTAGGTACATGGACTGATGCTATGGCATCACAATTCGTGATTCCTTGCGCATATTGACGTCAGTTCTCGATTCGATCAACCTAAAATCGATCAAGGGCAAAAGTACTATTAGTACGTATATGTGACGACATATGGTATGTATGTCGAAATACCTATACATGCGTGTATATGGTGTTCCCATTATTTTTCGTGTTTACAATATTTTACGTTTGCGTTCGTTTTAATAGTCACCTTCATATAAAAAACAAAAGAAATAACATTACATTTAAAAAATAGGAAATTACCTTAGTTTGCTGAAAATTTTGATATTTATTGCAAGTAAGAATGCTAATATTTTTAAAAATGTATTCCCATTTTTTGGAAAATCTTTTCGTGGCCTCCAGTGCACTTTTAAGTGACGTTTACAATGTACAATTAAAGAAAGCAAAGTTTGTATTTCTATAGTTCAAGACATGCTTAATAAAATGGCGAAATTCTATTAAATAATTTGTTATAGTTTTCTTCTTTTTCGTTTGTAAAGATAACCTACTTTTCACGGCTCTAGACCGCAGTTCCCCCTTACGTACAGCTTCAACAGAAAGTTACCGACTACTTTTCGTGTTTTTAAAAATTCGGTAAATGGTTCTATGAAGGCAACTTATTGATTGATAATTTTGTGTGTCTAAAATATTTAATATAATATTTGTTATATAATATAAGTTTGAAGCACTCTTCAAAATATTCAGAACGATACTTTTCACATAATTCGTACATAAAGAAAATAAAGCAGAAAGTATAAATATCCTATGGAAGCTAAATTTTTTATGAGAAATTTATATAACATTTTTTTGTATTATTATTATTAAATTTTGATAAAATTACGCAGTGTAATGTGTATTATAAGACATTTAATAAACGAAATATAAAATCCACTGATCAAGTTGACAGAACAACATACGACATACAAAATACAAAACACACGCAAATCACACACACGTGAAGTTTACTCGCACTTTACATCGATTATATTAATTGACATTCGTCCAACAAAAGTCATGACAGAATATTTGAAAAAAATTTTCAACATTAATATGTCAAATTACTACATCAAGTTTAAGTGATTATTAAAAATATTTAAAAAGTAATTATGAAATATATATATATAATAATTTCTATATATAATTAATATATATAATTTCATAAGTTGAACAAGTGTGTACTATGAATTAAACGAATATAATACTTGTTGAAGTTACTATTGTTTAAAATGATTTAAAAAATCATATTTTTGAATATATTCTATGGTCTGACTCATTGTTTATCAGTGGAAAAACTTTTCTTAACAAACATGTGTATATATCATAAATTTCATCTTGACAATATGTGTAGATAATTGAGCTGTATAAAATCTAAATGATATTCGTTACACTAATTGCTAATAAAATAGAATACAAAAACTATTAAGCCTTAAATCAAATTTACAGGTGCTCATATTGAAACCAATGTGAATCCCATTCTACGGTTTATTTCTATCCTAAAAAAGAATATAAATTTCATGTTGAAACTCACACAAATCATAAATATCATTTTTCAACCATTTACGTCAACATCGATTGCTATAATGATACGAATACGTACTCTAATTAATTTCTCCTGGCTTTCTAACTTCGCACATCCGTGTATGATTCACAGTAGCATAAGAATAAAATGCTCGAAACTGCTCACACTTAGAACATTTGACATATCACTTCCAAGACATATCACGTTCTCAATATTTGAATGTTGCAACTTTTACGTCAGCCAAACTACCATTTCGACATATCGTTTGTGACTAATTCACGCTCGAGTAAGCTAATGCTATGACGAAGAAGGAAACTGTCGACATTGACGAGTGTCAACGAAAATAAATGAACAATCGTCGTCTATAAATCAATCCAAAATATTTCCTTAACACACTCATTATGTTAAGTCAAAACGGTTTTTAAGAAATTAAAGCATATTTCATTCATCGTAGCAAACAGTTGCAGCTTTTTCCTTTCGAAATTGAGGTATTTCTGTATTTAATATTGAACGTGATATACGTAAAACGGATCATATATGCATGATTACGAACGCACTTTATAGAAACGTGTGTAATGATAGTCATGATTACTTACTCGATGTATTATTATGATGTGATTATAGTGTGATGAATGAAAGAGTTCTCGAAGGGGACAGGAAGTGGGCAAGCTCCAAACGGTTCTGATCGTGGAGGTCGTGTAGTGGTACGTCGAAATGCAGACGCGAGTATCGAGAAGAGAAAGGGAAAGTCAATTGGGTGAAAGTCACCAGTCTGGAGAGTTTTGCCTCTATTTATCTCACGTACGGCTTTAGATGGTGACCGTATAGTCTTGAGGCCCCTACATTCCGCAAGGAGAAGATAGCTCACCTCACAAACTCGATGCTTTCATAATTTCTACATAACTTCACTTTTGATCTTCAAAGAACCTCATTGTTCAGTGAAATTTTTTATAGAAAATTAAATAACAAACATATGAATATAGGATTTCATATATCTTATTTGATTTATATGATTTGACATATTGTTACAATTTTAAAGCTATTTCTAATTATGCCAATTTTTTATTATACTTGGATTAAAAACTTCTTTGACCATTCTGAAACATTTTTCACTAAAATTGCTATTTGTTGAGTATGTTATCGAAATGGCTTCAGGTACGTGTCCCACCCTGTACAGTTCTTCTTTGGTAGAAGTGAAGGTAACCTTGAGTCTAAAATCTTTTTTAGACATACATAGTATAAAGATTACATTAGTCTTAAAAAGTCTCTCTCAAGAAAAAACCGCCTTTGATCTTTAATATTTACTTGAAGACAGGTATCAAAGATAAATAGATTAAAGGAATTATATCGGATTACGTAGTTTTATAAATAATTAAAGACTACTGAAATATATTATTGCAAAGTACAATTTTGGTCATTTTTATTTAAGAGACTGCGTGAATTGACTTATGCATCTATAAAATACTTGACAAATTCTCTTAAATCAGTAGATACAAAGTGCACATCGGGTATGTTTCATCAGCAAATTTTATACTAATTGAATATATGTATATATCCCATTGCCTTCTATTACTTTTGTAAGATAAAAATTCTTTATTTTATTTTAAGTGTTCACAACAAAATAAATTTGAAAATCTACAAAACAAACATTCTCTATTGATCGAAGTAAACAACATTTGATAGGTTAAGTAAAAAGCGTCGTTCGTAAATAATTGAGAAACAGATACATAATGATAAAATACTTTTCGCCCGTACATATGAGTTACCGTATATATTTGTGTCGCTACTATTTTTACGACTATCATAAATTTTAAAGCAAACTAAGTTAACCAAGATAGAACTTGATAAGACTAGTTTTTTAGGTATCACGTAGGTATCCTTCTGCGATAAAGACTTTTCTAGATACATATTACCGTCAGGGACTAAGAACTATTTTAGGATAAAAAGTACACAGAAAAATATCTATATCACATATAAATATAATCAAACACGAAATTCTGTTCACAACACTTACAACGGATTCCATATTTACATTTTTAAGTATCAGTTTTCATTATATCTATTTATATCTATCATGAGTTGAATTTGGAAAATTTAACAAATTGTTAATTGTTTTTAAATTAGCTCCAGTATCGATATACGAGATTTAACAACCACGATGTTGTGAACAGGGCTAGAAAGTTGAAAATGTTAGTGTCATAGCTTATATTCATGCATGTGCATAACCCTACGGATACGTCCGCATGTTCGAATGTTAATGGTTTCTCGTTTGTGCTCGTGACCGTCGTTCCACCACGTAAATTGCATCATGAAAAGACATGTATCCAACCATAAATGTGTCATCAACTACAGACATACTTCCTCGTTTCTGATCGTCAATTATTTACACACAAAATTATTTATTATTAAAATGTGAAAATTTGAATAGACTGTTACTTACTCGAGCAAATACGACTCGTAAAATATGTATTCGCATACGTTACACGCTTATCAATGAAAAATATGAGAAATTTTTCACAAAGAAATAGTACGCAGTTTAAACATAGAAGTATAAGAGGACTGGGAAATGAGAATATAACTTGTAAAATAAATTGCATATTTATCAGCGAAAAATATGCGAAACTTTTCGCAAAGAAATTCTTTACACTTTCAACAAAGAAGTATAGACAAACATGGAAGAACCAACATAACTTATAAAATAGATTATATGTTTATCAGTGGAAAGTATGAAAAACTTTTTCAGAAGAATCATTTATTTAAATTGAGCTGTATTTTCGTATTTTTACATGGGAGTTCGTAAGTATAATCATATCAGCAAAAATTCCGCATAAGATTAAAAGAAAATTCTTACATTACACTAACGAAAATGTTAAAATATGTATAGATTAAATATTTGAAGCAGTGAATTAACTCCTAACGATCGTAAGTCACCTGTAACGTGGTAACAGTACTTTGTCGCTGCAAAATAATATCATACATTGAAAGTTTATAAATAATTATTCAAAATTCATACATTTGTAATGCTGCTTCATAAAACAAATCATTCCTAACAAAAATGCTGTTCTTACCTTTTTGTTTTTCACATATTTGCTGAAAACAACAATAACTTAGTGAGAATTATGTATACGAAGCTAGCGTCCGATAAGGGTAAAATCAACAATGATATAGATGTTTCAATATTATCCATTAATTGCTTTGAATTTATGAGATAAAATATACCAGAAATAGATAAATGTAAGAAATATGCATACGTACAATATAAGTAATCACATTGTACTTTGCGTAGACAATTTACATGAATACATTACGTTACAAAAGTAATGAAATTAAACATTTACTAATGCAATCTTAAAAACTATGCATATTAAATCAGTATTTGTGCACATTAATTTATTGCATACCTTAAGAGGTATCGAAGCTTTCTGTTCAAATGGAAAGCGGTTCATTTACCTCGTTGATCAGTCTCATTGCTCTTGTGGTTTTTACTATATTTTACGTAATTTGTATGTAAAGTTGAACGTCTTAACAGTAATAATTTGTTTATACAGTTATAATGATATTCTTGCTTGTAATATAGATAGAAACGTATTACTTTGTACGGACTAATGCTTTGTTTTACTTTGTGAAACAGATTTTAGTTCATAAAAATGTAACAAACGTCTTTATCGAGTTCACTGATTCTATATAAGAGAAGCAAGTGTCGGTCACTAGAAAACAGGTACTCACAACGCCTACTGCAGTTAACGACATAAGAATATTCCGGTTCGAACAGGGAAGAATCATGAAATCACTCTATGACTACGTTTAATTAACGGTAATTTCAATTAGTGGTGTGTCTGCTATGTTCAGGTAACAGTAAATTATTTATTTTTCTTATTATGCGAAGTACTGTTTCGCAAAAAAATCCCATGCTAATTTCAGCATAAAAAATAAAACTCTACATATTCAGCAACTTTCAGAAGCTTATGTTTAAATTAAACAAAATTATCTTGTTTCTTTCTTTCTATGTTAAGCACCAAATTGCAAATATTGCAGTATTAAAATGAACGATGATAAAATCATTTTAAATATTCGTGACGAACGTCTTTTTTTAAATAATTGTAATTTAAATTATTCAAACGACAGGATACAATTTTCTAATGAATTGTAATAAATACAGAAAATACAAGTAGTAACATTCGTTTCCCAATCAGACTTTTACTTGATTATTATAATTCATGATAATCTAAGCTAGACATAAATTAAACAGCATTAATAAACTTATTAAATGCCACAATTAGTATTGACTCTAGCAGTATCAAACAATATATTATAGATATTGCTACGATAAAACAGAACTTCTTTTTCGACTATTAAACCGTTCCTTAATAATTAAGAATAAAAGATACTTTTTATTTCAAAACAAGTTTTTTTCAAAGCTTTCATTTAAATTTATTTTCAAATTTAGATGCCTGTAGAAAAGACCGGAGATGATTCTAATAAATGAACTGATTAAAATATCATTAATTTTTATGTATGATAATTTCAATAAATTAACTTCACACGATTTCTCTAATTCATCTAATTTAAAAATCTATATTATCTTACAGATAAACTGTTTGTCGGAGATAGTTAGAAGGTATTACGTAACACAAGAATTTATCAGATATGTGAAATTAATGTGAGATGTGAAAGTTGTGATCGACATGGCGTCAGAGGCTAAAAATGCGGTGGAATGAGAAAGTGATCTCTTATAATACTCAACAGACACAGATGACAACTGTTAATTGTGTTTCTAAACTATAATGAGATGGGTAAGCGTGTATCAAAATTAATGAACCAATCTAGACCGGTTTATTCGATATTTACACACGAAAATTATGATTATTGACCACGGCGGAGGGTTTGCATCATTAGCATACGTATATATGTATATAAGTACTATATTTTGGTTTTAGTTGTCATTTTTTTTTATCACTTTTATCAAATAAAGCAAATGTCGTGCTACTTAGCATTTGTCTACATAATAAAAGCTAAGCGCTAAAAACTATGGGATCAGAATGGATAAGTATTTTTACTTAATTTAATTAAATATTTTTTTCCAATCTGAAAGGTCATATTAAAATCAGGTTTATATAGTGTTTACACAACAACATATGGGAACGCAATATAATAATATATAATTATATGTAATTATATGGTATATAGCAATAAATTTATTAATACAAATTCTATATAATTTCGATTAAAAATTATATATTTATATATGATGTATTGTATCATGTAATATATACTAATATAATATATAATACATAACAATACATTATACATAATATATAATTGTTTAATTTATTAATTTTCTGTAAATTTTCTATAATAGTAAGAAAATTTCCGTTGAAAGATTGCTAAAGTTGAAAGTGATCTTTTATATTCAACGTGTGAAAGTTAATGACCTGAGAAAGCGGCTTTCCGAAACACTGCAGGTCATAAAAAATATTTTGAAGAATTAGAAGAGCAATTCGTGCGTAACAAAAACTCCGAACCTTCAACAAAGCATAGTAGCTTATGAGTGCACGAACGGAAAAAAACTATTGGTAGCTTATTCCTCATGCATTCAACTATCTTGGGGAAAAAATCGTTAAATTTATCCGCAATTTTTGAAATTGACTTGTGGCCGACTAAAACGGCAAAATTGCCCACTGTGCATCGATGCAAAGAGGCAAGCGGATAACGGCAAGGTTTATGCCGGCGCGCCATGCAGCGAGGGGCTACCTTGTGCTGACGTTACGCTGCTTCGCCATTCTGTCCGGTTTACCAGCGTGCATTTACCCGTATCCCTGTATGCCCGCCCGGCTGCATGTCGTTGCCTTGGCCTTTAACGATTCCTGGAACGATCTCGAGACTCCGATCTATCGATTCGACTCCGATCCCCGCGATACGCGCTGCTATCTGCTCGCCGAGCCTCTCTCGCGAATTGCTGTCTACACGGCCTCCTAACTCACTCCCGATCGTTTGTAAACAATGCCAACCCGGGATGATTAGCTCGGCCGATGGAAAACGAAATCAGGATGATCCAGCGGGACAGATACGACATTGCGAGGCACGTGGAACTCGGTGCTTACGCAGACTGTTGGGCAATTGTAAATTGACTTAAGTTCAATGTAGAATATGTTTGGAAAAATATGAATGTGTAATATATAAAATATTGTTATTGGGTAATGAACTGTCCTAGCTTTTGTTTTGAAATATAATTTTAATGTCAGAGTAGATACGAAAACGAAATCAGGATGATCGTTTAGAACAGATACGACTGGTATTACATTACGTCGGTGTTTGCGCAAACTGTGGGGCAATTGTAAACTGACTTCACACTAAAACTACCAAACGGATCAAATTGACCCATTCCTGATTTCTTCTTTTTGCAGTTATTCAAAAGATAACAGATGTTTCTCTGAAAAAGTATTAGAGAAATTGATGTAGCAATGTGCAAACTGAACTGAAAATCAATTGAAGTCTCGATAGATGCACTCCCGGAATTTCTAAAGAGGAATGTCAAACAGTCAATTTAACTGCGCGGTAATTTTAGTGTTAAGTTCAATGCAGAATATATTTAGAAAAATATGAATATGTAATACATAGAATATGGTAATTGGAAAATATATTGCCCTAGCTTTTCTTTTGAAAGATAGTTGTAATGTCAAAGCTGATACGAAAATGAACTGATACGATTCTGAGAATCTATAAGGTATTGAAATTTTTCATATAGATAAATTTGTTGAATTTATTGTAACTATTTGTAAAAATCATATTTCGACAAAATTATGTAGCAATTAATTATTCTTACCTGAATTGCGGAGAAAGATTGTATAAAATAGGAGAAAACGTTTAAGATAATAAATAAACACTGTATTCATTTTGCTTGCCAGCTAAATAAATTTCGTTGCATGACGACAATGTTTGCTAACTGTTAATAATTTGCAAGCAATTAGAAAAGAAGTTCGCTCGTACTATTTAAATACATTCATTAATTAGAAAGAAATAATTCTAATAGTTTATATCATACATAATATATTTATTTGTTATCATTTACGTTAAAAAGCAATAAATAAGGATCATTTAATTGATTTTCAATTCATATTTACCTAATAAATTAAGATTCATGCAATTCTGAAAAGATTATTTTGTAATTATTTTCCTTCATATATTTTGCACGTAAAATGTACAAGTAAATGTAAAGTTTAACACTGCTCACACATAAATAAATGAATATTATTCCTTCTCTACATTTAGACGGTGTATCAAGTTGATTTTGTACTCGCACGATCAATCTTAGCTTCATTACAATGCCACGGCATCATGAGTAATTGGTACATAAAGACATTCTATATAAAAAATTCCTAGTGATACTTTCACTTTAGATTCCTGATGATACACGCAACTCACCGCATGTACTTATTCAGGTATCCTTTTCATTGGATTAGCTGAACACGTTCGATACGTTAATATTAAACGAAATAGACAAGTACATTGAATTGAGTTTACATAATTCTTTAATTGGCACAATCTCGTACTTACTTCATGAATTTGTAGAATATTGAAGAGTTCCAGTCGTATATTACGGGGGACGGAGTAAATTGAAAATTCAATTGGTTTAGATCAGATTGCAAAAGACAGTTTGATTTATTGGCCACAATTTTGCGTGAATCCCTTGATAGCTCTCTAGGTATACATATTTCTTGGTTTTATCGTACTGTATATGACACGTCCATTTCAAATTGATCGCTTTCATTAAAATGAATAACATGTATTACATCATAGCTTCAATTTTATAAATAATTGTAATTAATATATAAACATAGATTTAAAAATAAAACATAAAACATTGTTGTTAGGTTCTTATATAATTATGAATAAATATTAATAAAATCATTACAGTAATGACGTATGATTATTTAATATTGTAAGCATAATGTGGTTTTACTAAGAGACTTCCAAATTATATTTTACATAGTTGATATTACTATACTGTGTTTCAAATTACAATTTATGAAAAATTCTTTGCATATTTATTTGAAATGGGTGTTGTTAAGAACACGGTATCAACAAAAAATATATATTGCACTTAATTGACAGTACCTTGAGTGAAAAAAAATTATCTCCTCCCATCAATCAATGTTTCATTGTGTTAAATCGATAGATCGACTTTTAGGGTTTAAATCGATACGACTTATGAAAGTCACCTGTCCTATAAGTCATTCTGTGACACAAATATTTAAAATATTCCAGAACAACATTTGTACATTTTATCTGAAAAATGGAGTTAAGGCAGATTTATGTTTTTAATTTTTTAAGAACAATATGACTTGTAAATAAAATATACTGTACCACAGAGGAATATGTAGCATTGACTTACAAAAGTGAAAACATTCATTTTTATATCCTTGACCCATTTCCATATCAGTCTTAACATTTTTATTATAAATTATTACTAATCATTGTCGATCACTGACTATTAGAATAAAAATTAAATTATTATATCAATGCAAAGAATGGGAATTGAAAAATAATTCACTTTCACAATGTTACGTAACAATTTGTATCTCCTTTTACTGTTTGCGATATGGAGAAGGTTCATTTAAATTCTATATACTTTCTCACAAAAATTGTATCCGTTTTTTCCAAATTTTTTTGTAAAATATGTAGCAACATATTATTATTCGTATCCTAATTCTACATCTATCCTATAAAAACTCTACGTGTCGAATGATTAATTACAGAGTGATACTGATTTCCGTATCGTTATCTACCATTAACATTAAAACTACCAGGTAGGTCAAAATAACCCATTCTTCATTTCTCCTTTTCGCAATTACTAATAAGATAACAGACGTTTCTCTGAGAAATTATTAAAGAAATTGATTTAGCAATACGCAAACTAAATTTTAAATCAATTAAAGTCTCAATAGATGCACTCTTAGAGTATCTATAGAGGAATTTCAAAAAGTCAATTCAACTGCTCAGTAGTTTTCGTGTTAAAGTGTCACAGCTCGTAGCTCGCAGGAACATATTGAAATAAAAGGAACAAGTAAGTTACGCTCGTGTTGCAAAAGAAGAAAGGAGCAATTGGAACAAAATCCGTCGTCGAAAGTTTCGAAAGTGACCGTGAAGACGTCTCCCGGCAGAGAGAAAAAGAGAGACGTCTTGTTACCGCGATTAAAGACAGGATATGGTAACAAAGGGAGGTAGAAAGAAAAAGGAAAAGTTAGCCAAGTGTCCAGCAGATGTACAGACGGAACGTACGTACGCATTATTATTGGAGTGCACAGGAAAAGACACGGGTGTACGCGTGTTAAACAGAACCCCGCGCAGTCGGTTAGAGGTCTTTCTTTCACGGACTGGCATTCTTCTTTTTTTCAATGTATGGTAAACACTACAGAACAAATCGTGTACATCGGTTCGAGTACCGTTACCAGCTAAAAAGTATGCTTTCGTCCTGGGACGTTCAGCTTTTGTTTCCATCGGGGTCCTAGGAGAATGAAAATGAAACGTTGCTCCTTCAACTTGGACGTTTCATCTGCGAACTCTTGGAACGGCATTGCGGTGAAGCGATTCTGACCGGGATTCAGGAAATTATTGATTTTTAACTATTGTTTCCGTTTTCTGAAGAACGCGTTTGTTTGGGGATACGAAGAATGGATTTAACAGTATTTCTTACGGAAGAAACGAGCTCGTTTCAAATTTTAACTTAATACCTTATAATTTCTGATTTTTTTTTATAACTGTCAAAGGAAAATGAAAGGAATTTTTGTTTCGTTGCTTTTACAGCTGTTTGCAACGAAATGTAAACGTATCGTTTGGGACATCTTGCTTTGGGTTATGTAACAACTGTATATGTCAGTGTGAATAATAAGTATAAGAGCTATTATTTTCTTTAATTGAAGTTTTAAGTTCTTAATACATTGAAGATTGTTAGTGGTTTGTATTTAGTTGATTCTTTTCTTATTTATCTTAATCTGTTTATATTTTCGGAAAATGTATGTATTATTTATTATAGTCTAACATTCTATATCTAACTTAATTAGTCTCAATTATTATAAAATTTATAATAATTAATCATAATAATCAATACCAAACATTTTATCAAATATAATAATTTCAGTTTCAGAAAAATTCTCCAAGTATATTTAATCATGTTACTGTTAAACCTGGTAATTAATTAAATTAATGAATCACCTCCAGATTTGTGCTTTCAACAAATATTTTTCTGTATGTACGTCGACAAACTTATCTTTTAATTGAAACAAAAATTAACAGAATGTACATCATATACTTAACAAAACGATAAAACAGATATGAAGACATCTGTACAAAAGAGATAATAGTACTATTATTATTTCCTTAAAATTTCGTCGGTATTTCAAATACTGCAATATTAAGTACACTTCATCATATTTTTAAATAGAAGAAACATATCAAGATTTTCTCTAATATCATTTTAGTTACAATATCAGATTTTTACATTATTCTACACTCAGTGCTCCAAAAATAAAAATTTATACCACGCAGTATAATTAATATTTCCGACTTACTCTTCGATGTAAATATTTGCGTTTCCCTTTACATATACATGGGAATCGCGAGACACCCTGTATAGTTGGAGCACCTTTGTTCACCAGTTGCGCGTCCCTCTCAGATGAGAACGAGAAGAGAAGGAGGATCCACGAGATGAGAGTGTAGCAGCTAATAAGAAAATGCCATGCTGAAAATGTCACACGCTGAGTAAAGTGACGTCACGCTGCAACCCGTTTCTGGTCGTTTTTACACTTCTGTCCCGCCGTCAAAACATTGCTTAGGAAGTTAAAGCCCTACGATAGTGAAAAATTTAGTTTCTATTACCGCAATACATTACATTCCTACATTAAATATCTTTATTTCGATAACAGAATATTCCTACAGATTTTTTATTAAGTTTCTTTTCATTATATTCAACGAACATAGAAGGAAACCGTTATTAGACAAAATGCTCTCGGCATAAATTTTATTTTCAAAAAACTACAGATACGTATAATTTGGAAGCTTACATAATACTGATAATTGGTTTTGGGTAATACCGAGAAGAAATGGCATATAATTAAATGGAAATATATTCGAATTCTCAGTAACTAGTAAGAAATACACGGTTTAATATCGTATTACACATGTATCTAGGAACCTCGCTATTTACTTTCACTTCGTAGGATCACAATTTCAAAGAAATTCCCGATAGATGCGACAAGAATAATTCTGCACGTTTAAATTAATTAGGATGTCGATTACCGAAGATTCTAGTAATTTTCTGACAGGAATATATTTTCGAAAACATCTTGTGTTTATTTAGAGAAAGCTTGGCGGTCGCTTGCACAGCCATTACAATACTTCTGTCCTCTTTTGGTTAACACTCGCGCAAACAGGAATCAATTTTTGCGAAATCACTCGCAGCTGTAACGACGTATCAATCGAAGAAGGAAGTGACATTCCCCAAAGGGAAAGCCGGAAGTTCAGATGCGAAGTCGTGCGAGTCGGAAGACGAGCGATTCCAGGCTTCACGGAGGCGCAATGTCAAGTGGCGCTTTAAAAAAAACTCGTTCCCGTTCATGGTTTCCGAAAACCTCCAATGATAGGAGCTGCATAGAAATTTTAACGAAGAAATATTTATCTTTGCACGTTATTATAAGGATAAATAATGTATCATATTTTAAAATCGATTAAACGAAGTTATATAAATTTTTCAATTCTAGTTTCGAAACATATCACCCGTTATATAAAAAGTACAAAAAAGAAATTATAGTTAATAGAATTTTGTATCATTCTGCAAAGTTTAAATTAAAATTGTATAAACAGAATGTGATTTCTATGGTGAATATTTGATCTTTTATTCATCGTTTATTTACGAATTTATACAATTTTTAAATAATAATTATTCCAAGAATGTGAAAGGAGAAACGTAATTTTACATGAATCATACGATGGAATGGATTAAAGGGTTTACTAATGCAACGAAATACTGTACAAAGGTAGGAGTATTATACTAGCAATCAAGGGCTTAGTAAAATACCCATTAATGGCCAAATACCTGAATCCCTTATTCCCATTGACCTGAAACTCGGTTTAACGAATGCGGATAGTAAATTCGGTTTTATAATGACGGACAGTAAATTAGGAGTAGAGTATTTAATGCAGATAAACCGTTCAATTCTTCTCAGGCAATAAATAATTACGTGACTATTACGGTCACATTTAAGTGTGCAAATTTTTTTTTCCTTTGTGAGTTGTTCAAATATGTTGAGGGAAAAATTGCTCACATAAAATCTTTGTTCAGCTTCGTACTCATGATGATTCATTATTAGAATTTTCACGGAACTTTCGTTTAGCTATTTTAAAAGTAAATTAGTTTCATGCGTTCGTCAGGAAAGAATTCCGTTGTTTGTTCCTGTTCCCTGTGAATCTAAGAAATTACTCCTGTAGTTTTACATACACGGAAATCTGTATTGTTAGATACGATACATATTAAACAAGTCAAAGTAAATATTATGCAAGTAAATTATTTAATAAATATAATGTAACCTTCGTTTTGCTTGTTGATCTATGAAATTCAAAAATTTAATTCACCAATGGTTCTCGAATTCTTTTTCAGTTTCAGAGTTTCTCTCACAAAATCAAGAAATTTTTCTTGTTCGAAAATATTATCTAATCTTATCAGGTATTTGGAGAATGAGATGATGATTTATATGATTTCAAATTTAAACCCGAAAATTGTAAATAATCCTATTTAATACAAAATATAAAATTATCTCACTTTATTAAGGATTGCATAAGATTGCATATATTTCACAGTAATTGAGTGATTCATTAACACTAGAACTACCAAGTGTTTAATATGATTCATATGTAATCGTTATAAAACTGGTAACAATGGATTTCTTTCCATTTCTTTATATATTCGTTGTAGTATTCTACTGAAACTATTTATTTTTAAAATGATTTTATAATACGCAATCCTTATAAAAATTGTAACAACAGATATTTTTTGATTTCTTCATATACTCATGAAGTATTCCACTGAAACTATTTATTCTTCAAATCATTTCGGATGTTTAAGACTTTTAAGATGTCAACAATTGCGAAATAAGAAAACTGTAATCCGTTATTTTGACGGATTCATAGTTCTAGTGTTAAAGAACTTGACACGATTTATTGCAGACGTGTGCGAAGGAAATGCGAAAGTAATGAAAATCATACTTTTTATACCCATATTTTTTATGTGGTTACGATTATCGTGCAATGATGAACACTCGCCATTTGATAACGGTATAAGAGTCAGACGGTATCCAATTAGGGGGTGTCGGTTTTTCCCATAACATACGGGCCGATGAGGGTCTCTCCATAGTAGAACCCTAATACAACGAAGGGTTAATGTTTTTAACCCCAAACAGATTCTCATGCAGCTATATATAACGGCTAATGGGAGTCAGTTATCGTTATAGTGGTCGAACTATTTGTATACGTATCAGTCCGGTATATGCGGGTTCTTTGTAGAACATGCAAGTTCTATGAACGAATCGAAATCTCCATTTCCATTGTAAACTGTGGCAACCTTATCGATCTGTGAATGAAGAATAGTCTTTTGTCGCGCACACTTTTTATAACCAAATCTTGCTGCGAGAAAGTAGACGATTATTATTTATAGTTTAAAAATCACGTTAGAAAACAATGTAAACAGGAATAAATATCTTGAATTAGAAGTTTCGTTTCTGTTTTCTGTTTCGGCTGACATATGTTAAACAAAAAATTACAGTGCGTATTAAGTACCGTTTCAGAGTAGGTAATATTTTCAGTGAATTATTTATTTACTTGAGAATCACTTCTGTTTTACAATTCACAATACATATAGATAATAAAGGATATTTATTCTGGAAAAAGTATTTTATATATTAATAGAATATTTTTCAAAAAACGTTTCTATGAGAAGTACCCATAAAAGTTTTCGGACTGCTTGAATAAAGCATAACTCTATCTAACTAAATCTGTAATTTTTCGTTAAATGTATACGGAAAACAACATTGCGAATTTACAAAATTTGTAAAGGAATACACGGATCACCTTTGTTTCCAGTTCATTTGAGGTAGATTTGGGTTAGTACTTATTTAATATTATAGCACATTGGTAATATTTTATTGTTATTATGATTATTATTAATATCATTCCTATTACCATTATTGTTAATATTTTATTTCTTAAAAGCAAAGGTAAAATTTGTATATCTAGGCACACATGGATAGTTAGATACTCGTTGCATTTTCCTAAGAAAATATTTTTCTTGTTTCACTATCTTTAGTACCATAAGATAATATATAATTATCTAATATCATCCCCGTTAATGGCAAATCGTTTAATGATAACTCCAGCGAAACCTTGCATAACTCATGGTTACAGAGATGACTTGCAATTATGCTTATAGGAATGTGTATCACGTTTTTCTTAAACGGTGATTACTCCATAAAATTTATGTATTACCGGCATGAAAAGCTTTCTATTTAGACCGCTCGAAATTCCAGAGTGGAAATCTTTATATTGTTACAAGTCACTGTATCGCATTATTACGAAACATCGAGATTGACGTATAATCGAATGCTAACAATGTGCAGACGGTGGTTATTTACAATCTGCGGCTTACATCGTGCATGAATAGAAGCTCAATTTCATTCATGCGACTCTTCTTGGTATTCCATCGGTCGGATACGTTCGAGCTATCGGAACATGGGTGCACTGAATGTCGCAACTGAAATAGTTTCGTCGTCTTTAAAATAACTAGACATTTATCATTCGACTATCAATGATCTGCGTATCTCCAATACATATCAAAATGCGTGCACACGATTTTAAATTCAATGGGAAAACATGATAAATGGAACAAAATTGTATCATCGTGTGATGTGTTGAATAACGCCTGCAAATCACGGATATTTTTGTATTTGAAGAATTCGATACTTGAACTTGTAAGAAAATTTGAACATATATTCTGAATTATGCGAAACAAGAAGATTATTATATGTACATACATAGGTAACCATTACGTAAATGCTAATGGCCGTGTAAAGATTAACTGAAAAACTTTTACATACAATATGATCAGATACGGAAGATAAGAAAAATTGATTGCTAAATTGAATGTTAATTTCAAATTTGATCTGCATAAAGAGTTGTAACTTCTAACTATTAGATATGTAAATAAAGTCAAGGTTTTCTTAAAATATTTTTGTTATTTTCAAAATTACATTTATGAATTCATTGATATTACCATGGCATAGGAAAATATTTTAACCCTTTGCAGACGAATGTCGACATTTCAGTGAGATGAAATATTCATACTAAGAAAACTAGCGCGAAGTTTCCTTTTTTCTATTAATTAAACAATTGGTAGATAATTTAGAATTTGCGTTCGCAAAGGATTAATGTATGAAATGTCTAACTGTTTGAAATGAATACATTTAAAGGCATCGCATTAGTTTATATTGCTAATAGTATTTATAGATACATATAACAGTAATAATTGTATAATTTCTTTGACAAATTTTTGAAAAAGTGTGAGAAATTTTTTCTAAATAAATTAAGAAAAACGAATAGACTTTATTTACTATGTGGATATTTTAGGTGCTGCTTCTTTAAACGAGTTCTTAAACATCTTCGTGTGAAGGTGATAAAATCTGTTTAAATAGCAGTTCTTTCATATTATTTGCAATACTCTAAAAATAACCATCTGTTTTTATTAACGTTACACTGTATTACATGTGTAAATAGTACATGAATGAAAAGATTTCATAAGATTTCTTTGTTTGAATTTCATAATATACTAGGTATTAGAATCTTAACATCTTACATAGTCATTCTGACGTTGCAAAATTTTCTCACCACTTCTTTGATAGTTGATGATAGTAGATATACAAAAATACGAAAAGACACATTGCTTTATATTACAAAGAATATGATGCTGTTTTTGGATATGATTTTCAAATAGTAAATTTCATTATGTACAATTAGTAATATTATGGAAACATGAATAATAATCAAATTATATGGAGCAGCATTTTTATGGATCACTATACATCATGAACTCATAAGAGAATACTATACACAATCTTCTCGAGTCTTGTGGCAACAGAAAATAAAATAATCACATATATCATATTTCTATGTTATAACTTGTAAACAAATCTCAAGCAACAGTCAAGATACGTTTCTTTATAATTTTAATAATTCGCACAAGTTATCATTTAAAGGAAATATTGATGGGTTCGTTAAACTGCGTTTCAATGACTAACCAAATGTTTATAAGAAGATTAAATACAATTCCTTTATAAATGTCTTTCTGTCTAAAACTATATAATTGAAACTGTACTCCGAATAAAAAAAACAGATTCCAAACATATATATCATTTTTACCATTCAGTGAATGTATTAAGCACAAAGTAACGTTGACAAGCGTTATAAAAAAAGAATGATAAACTATGAAATATTAGAACACGCAAACGTATAAAGTGCTCCAATAAAATTTACGCCTTCAAATATTCGAAAAGCGCAATTTCTTAGAGGAACAATCGACGCAAAAAAAAAGCAGCCATGTTCTATATCCCCCGGAACTACCCTAAGGGAATCTCCACCAATGAGAGACATTAGGGTGAAGAGCCCGGAGGAATCGTTCGAAATTTTCGCGGACCAAGGGGTTGCCGGCACCGGCAGAACAAGGGAGAGATAGACGTCTTGTACGATTGGCCGAGCGACCCGGCGCGGTTGCCAAGTCCGCTCAGTCAACGCTTGTTGTTGGTGGTGGGGAGCTAGCGTCGAGGAGCGACGTGATTGGTGGGTCGCGCGGTGCCGCCTTTCGTGTCTCACGGGCCGCGGCGCGGATACACACATCCTCAGTTCGCATTCGGAGGCCCTGCGAGCTGTATCTCCTTGAGAAGGAAAGGAAAGATCCAACGGGAGCTTTCAAATTTCCCCTCCAAGGGAGTCGCGCTTAAGATTCTACTAATACGACAAAGTGCCAAGTTTCTCTCGCACGTATTCTCGTCATCGGTATATATAAATATATACACACGCATATTAGTCGTCATTCGTCTTCACGGTGAACCCAACACGTGACTGAACCGCCAAAAGCGAAAAGAGGCTCGAGAAGGAGGCAGACAAGAGAGCATCGTGTTTAACGTAATCCACGCGAGGAGAGACAGAGAAAGAAAGAGACAGAGAGACAGAGAGAAATAGAGAAAGAGAGAGAGAGAGAGAGAGACACCTCGCCGATCGTTTCGAATCGCTCGATAACCGTGAATCTGGCTCTCACTGATCTCCACGCAAGTCGAGAGCAATCGGTCCGGGTGTGCTTCCAATGTAAATCAACGAGCAAATTATCAGAGTGGCAGTTCTTGTGTTCCCGAAGTTCGTATACCCGCGGTTTTTCCTACTCGCATTCGCTCGTCGCCCTGATCTCGAAAAAGGAAACAAGCTAGCCACGGCCGGATCGCGAGAAGATCACGCCTAGCTGATCCAGTGTTTTCTTTTTTTTTTTTTTGTGCGAAATCGAGGAAACAATGTCGACCGCCGTCATGAGCACGCCAATGTTCGAGTGTAGCGAGCATCTTTTTAAGGTAAGAATTTTTTTTCTTTCTCCCGTTCGTCTGACATTCGATTCGTCTCCTCGGCGCGTTTCCGTGTGTGTCTCTTCGTAGCCGTTTTTTTTAATCTTTCGAGAGTCAATGTCGTTAAAAGTCGCGACACCCGGTACGTAACGTCGAGCGTTAGCTACGAAGGACCGAAACGCGATTAAGACGATAAAGAGTTTACAGTGAATCAGGTGATGTGTGCATACCTTTTTGTACTATCGATTGTTGGTACTGTTCGTTATCTGCACGACGATCAGCCTTGATCGGTAGATTGCGATAACGCGGAGATTGTTTTCCGTTGCTTCGAAGAATCGAGAATCGCCCAGCGAGATAAGCGAAACTCATGGTGAAAAGATGGCTGTGGGTCGGCTGGCACATGGCAGCGGGAGAATATCGGGAAAATTCTTTGCAGCGTGAAACCGATCACGTTGAATACTCTCGTGGCGGGTTTGTAGCGCTTGCTTGGTACTCGGTGGTACCGTGGCGCAAACATTTCTGCAACGGTGTTGGTTCGTATTCTGTTCCGACTGCTACGGTCTATTGCCCTGTCGGACAAATATGGAATGGAACGAGTGGAAATGGTAGGGCATCTACGGATAGAATTTGTAACAACAAAACAGTGCTCGTGATTTGGAGATCGTAGTACCTTGGAAAAATGACTTTCTATTGCTCAAACTCATCGCGTATAGTACTTCGATTATTCATTGACGCTAATTTATTTTTCTATGAATCTGAATTTTTATATTGAAACGTTTTCTCTCGTGTAAACATTACTGTGCATTATTATAACATTTCTAATTGTAGGTTATTTAATTTACAAACGTTCAGTATTGTTTAGAATAATTATTAGCAATTATAAAATCTGGAATGGAGTTTACATTGGGCAAATTTATTGTTAAGATTTCAGCATTTCGTGTTTTATAGTTGGCAGAAGTGAAAGTTTGCGGTGAATATCCGTCAAATCGTAGCGAAAACAAATTCGATCTTCAGTGGTTCGCGTTCGTTGGAGGTCGAGCTTGTTGTTCGTCAGTCAAACGTCGACGTTGAGCCGTTAAAAAAATGTGGAAAACGTTTACCGATTATTACGTTTGAAAGATTGCTAGGCGTGTAATTTATTATAACGAATAAACGTGCGTTCTCGATTTTCGTACGCGGTAGAATCGATTGTCAGTTGCTCCGCGAACGATATTGTTATTATTCGTACTCGGTGATCCGCTCGAACTTGCGATGACCTGTTCGCCGCTTCGAACTGAACCTCGTACCGACGTGTTTTCGTGTTTTTCCGTTCTGCGTCGTTCCAGCCGCGCGCGCGCGCGATTCTCTTCCGAAATATTCGATTAACGATTCTTTTATGGAAATATGCGTTGCGATTTCATTGTTTCGATATGTTGACCCTAAAACATGCCCGAATTGTTCATTTTATTGAATTATCCGGGCTTACGCTCGTTTGAAAACTTATTGTCGTATCAGAATACGACCGCGTGTAATATTCGATGAAACAGTATTTCAGTGATCATTTCTATTTATTTCAGCGCAAGTTATCAGCATTCTATACAATTACTACACACTTTCTCATCTTATTACGTAAAGTATTACGTCGGAGTTGGATACAAAGAAATTTAAAATACTTTAAATTATCTAACATGTATGATAATATTACTATTATCTAATGAATATATTACCTTGCTTATGCTTTATTTATTTTCTATTGATGTTCACTGATAATAATGATATTTCAAAGTAATATTTTCACTATTTCATTTGCAAAAGAATATTTCATATTTTCTATTAATTTTAAATATATAAACTTCATTTTTATATACTTTGTTTGAATATGTGTCTATTGTTCTTAACAGAATTATTATAAAATAGAATTGATTTTAACGTTTGATCATAGTATGTCGGTAAACATCACGCTAAATTTATGCGCGGTGTGTATACAGTTAAATTTTGTTTTTCTTTCCATTTAACCTTTGTTTTTATGTTGGAACAAAATCGTATTTACACCCATGGTTCTAGTTCACGTAATCCAGTTTCAACGCGGAAGTTCTGTTACAGTTTTGACACGCTGTGACTAGCAATATTTCAATTTATACGCGCGTCCGACTAGTTTCTGTAAATCATGTTTCGCATACATTTGTTAATGTGTATACACTGGTATACCTTGGGCTGTCTAACGCGACGTGCCCGCAAAATTGTTCTTCCGCTGTTTCGTAGGCCACAGATTTCTCCGAAGCAGCGTCGGAATAAAATTGTATTATTATACCTTCTGGTATATTCTAATTTGAATACAAATGCCTTTGTTATGTGGCACGTGAAAACCGGAAAACAATTTTACATGTGTTCACCGGCACGTTATATCTTCATGACGCCGATATTACTAATTTTCTTCGTTGAATTAAGTATTTTGGATTATCGGGATCTTGTGCGAAATAAACATTTTTTCAAATAAGCCATAGACGCAATTAAATACAAATTCATTTCTTATTTTAACATTAGGTTTACGGACATTTATTGTACAATTTCATTTATTGTACATTATTCTATTGCTACTAAAAGAATGTTCCTTTATTTTGAGTTTGAAAATTTTTGATTTAATAATACATAATTAGGATACATATTCCTGTAATTGTATCCATCAAACTCAATACACTTACCAAATAATATTAATATTCCGTAAATCTAGTGTTTAGAACTTTACAAAGTTAATTGTAAAACAACGTTCTTATGTCTTTCTGAAATTTTTTTTATATGTTATATTACGCGCACTCGTGTTCATCAATAACATATCAAACTTATAATCGGAGTATTATCTTTTGAAATTCCTAATCACGATTAAACCGAATTTATTCTACTTGGCATTCGAAATTCGTAAATTGTTTTTATGTTTCAGTGAATATTTCAACAATTTTGTTTTTTCTGTGAATTGTATTCTCATATTATTTTTATATTTATAATATGTATGTTAAATGGGAGTTTTTGGGTGGCGTAAACGTCAGCAGAAGTTAGCTTCGAAGCGAGGACACCGAAATTGCGGGTAATGCATCGAACGGGGAAGCAATGGCGGAGAACACGTGGGCGCGCGTCCTCGAGTAAAAATACCTGAATCGTTCTATAAATTGTTTCCTTGGTGAATAGAGTCTCCATTCATTTATTCGTAGCCAAGTCTCGACTTAACTAGCATACTTTGGTCACGATTGCCCCTTATAAACGATTATTCTAACGAGAATCCTCACTTACTTTCTTCAAATCCTGCGCGCGGTCGCGTGAATTATTTTCGAATTAAAACCGAAAACCGCGAAAATCGAAAGATATTACTTTATGGCAATTTAATATTGTAACTATCCTTCCCAGTTAAAATGACTGGTTTCAGTTTTCTTATTTACTAACTACTGGTATCTCAAAGGTATTAAATTTACCATTAATTTTGAAGGCGAACTAGTCATATTTTTAGTTTCGACATATTAAAAGGTTCGCTCTAGAATAGATTAAAAAATATTTTTATTAAAAATATTTAATTTTGAAAAATAAGAATTCATCATGGCTCTGTGCTGATGTGCAAATTTAATTATATTAACTTGGGGTCAGAATTTCATAAGGAAATATGATTTTTAATCTTTGAAAACACTTTAAAATAGTCTTTTTCAAAATTATCAGCACAAATACCCGGAATGATTTTAAAAATAAATAGTTTCATTTGAATGTTATAACGAATATCCTAGGAAACTGAGAAAATCTATGGTTACAACCTTTTTATAAAGATTTCATATCAAGCGTATGAAATTAGAGGTAGTTTTAGCATTAAAAACAATAACGATATCGGGACGAGTTTCGGAGTCATTGTTCGCCGGTTGCATCCGACGAATTCACGGCGTTCGCGTTTTATTGTGACTTTTTCCTCTCTTTCCTTTTCAGCTACACCAGCTCGTAACTTTCCTCGGCAATTTCACCTCGGCGATTTCGAAACTCGTTCGATAGAGAAAGGCTTTCGACTTTCGTGGCCGATGACCATCTAAGGTGCTACTCGAAATTTGGACTTCGGATTCTAGATAATTTTCGTTCGATGTTCGGTTGTTGAACGTCGCGATAACTCGATTCAAGCGGCATGTTTTTTTTTATTTTTCATTGAGTAATGCAGATAAACTTTAATCGTCTCGCTCGTCAGTATTTTCGGCTACAGTGATAGATTTTCCGGTATTTTTATGAAACGCCGAATTTTAGCAAGGGAATAAATGTTTGCGAGAATATACATTCTTTTAAATTCCTTGCCTTATAATAAGATGTCAGACTCGTGGTGAAGATTTTAAACAGAATTTAACAAATATAAATATTACTCTTGTGTTATCAATTATTATAGTTTCGTACAAACATGGGCATAGAAAATGTCCAGGATTTTTGTCTTTTTCTAATAAATTATTAATAACAAAGTAGGTGTATCGGTCATAGTTGGATACGAAATCGTACGACAAGGGGTTAAAATCATTTTCCTCGTATACATCTACATTGATAGTTTAAAATTGTTTATTTATATTTTGTTATACATCTTCTAAAATCGAACTAATAATTGTGTGTTTAGGATAATTTCTTTATTTCTTAAAAGTATATTTTCTGGGGTCGTGAATGAACTTAATTCAAGCACTCTATGGAGTATACAAAAGAGGCACAGAATGAAAATATCACGAAGTGAGATGCATTATTTAAAAAGCATAGTGTGAGCTAGTAATCAGGGCAAATAAAACAAAGTATGGGTACTTTCTACCATAGAATCGTTTCATCTACGATGGCGAAGAAAAGTATCAGTACGGAACGATTTTCTTGCAAAATCGTAGAAATTTGCAAAACATAAGATTTCTGATGAGCTATTTCCATGGAATATAGGTTTAAAATTTAAATTTTAAGTATATCATTATATTTCATTTAACATTTCATGTATTTTAATTTAAATTAGCATGCAAATGTATTTTCTCGAATTTGATTTGTATGGTCAATTATTTTTTACTAATTACAAGTTTTTTCTTGGTATTGCTAAATTTTACAGTATTTCCATTTTTCATTTGTTATTTATAGTTCCGTTTTTCAGATATGGTTGAATACAAATTTTCTCCTTATATTTCTTACGTTTTCCGTTTACTCGTGTATCTTCTTTTTATATTAAATAGATTGATTATTTATGACTTGGAAAGACAACTGAACCTTTGCAAATCTCTTGACCTTTAACGGTCGACAATTTTCTATTAACTTTTTTTTTTGTCGAGACTGTTTTAAACTTCTAACATTTATTATCATAACAAGCTGAATTACACATAAAAGTCTTATAGCATAGTTAAACGTTTCACTTGAAATTGAAATTTTCCAACAAAATTTCATTAACAGTAGAACTATTAAATAGGCCAAATTGACCCATTCCTAAATTCTTCTTTCCCAATTATTAGAAAGATAACATGCTTTTCTGCGAAATTACTAAAGAAATTGATATAGTAATACTCAAATTGAATCGCAAGCCAATTGAAATCTCATCAGCTGCGTTCTTAAAAGTTTCTACAGAACAATTTGAAAATTTCAATCGACTACTTGGCAGTTCCCATGTTAAGAATCATATACTCGACAAACTTTACACCAGATTTCCCAGAAAAATCAAACCCGTATCAATCAAATCTCCCACCGCTGTGCATTTTTCCACAAATGGTCTCTCCGAACGTACGCAATATATACGAGCATCAACAAAAAGCGGCTTCGGGGTGGATGCCGGCTACAAGCAGCGCGTATAGGAACCTGTTGCGTCGGATTTACGTTGGGACGAGAACCAACTGCGGAAAAGGCCGCGAGGAAGGGCGGACGGAGGAAGCTTAAGGGGTTAGATAAAGGAAGAAGCGTTACGGGTAGCTCGTTGTGGTAGGACAAAAGAAAGATAGTCGGTCGAATGACCCATAAGGACAGGCGAGAGACAATGGCGGCGAGAAATAAATTGCACGACGTGGAAAAACCGAAACGTTGGTGGTCGAGGGTTATTACCAGGGAAAAACAAAATGAACGTGAAAACATGGAGACGTTATAAAAGATTATAAAACCGTTGGAAAAAAATAGAATAGAATATCCTTGGTTTTCAGCCGCATGCTTTAGCCTTTATTGTCCATTGTCCCCTTCCCGAGCCGACCGTTCTGAATTTCCCATATTTTCGAGAGAAACCGGTAAACTCGAAGGGGCTGCGTTGTTCGTGCACCTTGCAGCCATTTTCAAGTGAACTTGCCGGTAATGATTTGCATAGTTCCCAGTCAGCTGCGGTGTACACAATTTTACCGGTGTCCTTTCTATGTGTACCGGTATTCACAGTAATAATCTCTTCATTGTTAATGGTTACCGCGTAATTTCTGAATCCTTTACGCGAGGATGGTGTAGAAACTTACCGGCAAATCATAAATAAAGCATTATAAATTATTAACGACTTTGGTCGGGTAAAACGCGATATCCTTTTTTTCGCATTGAAATTTTACATATGCCTTGTTTGTGTGATTAGTTTTATGTCGTTGTATCTTGTCCTAGATTAAAGAATGCCAATCAAGAATTAACGACTTTTTTAGCGATGTGCATTTGTTACGGTACGGAGATGTAAATACTGTTCTTCGCCTTGGATCAGAGTGAATTGTAATTCTAAAAGACGCAGGAAATAAACAGCAATTGCGACGATACTGAGGTAGACGCGCAAAGTTTAGAGAATGGATTTTAGAAGTTCAGTTGCCAGGTTCGGGAAATGCGTTTCTAAACTTTAGGAGATGGTGTTGTAGAAGTAGAAAATGAAGTTATAATATTTAGTGATGGAATCATAATATTTAGTGACAGAATTGCAATATTTAGAAGATGGAATTACAAAGTCTCTTAGACGATGAATTTCCAAAGTTTATTCTAAGCTTTTCGGTTTCTCGTCAGTTGCTCGAAAAGTGTTTTGTTGAAATTCACCAATTAATAAATATACTTACTATAAAATTGAATTGAAGAATATACAAATTGTACAATGGAATGAAAGAAAGAAAGAGGAATTCCGTTTCGAAGCTAATACGCACGCACGCACGCGATGTTAAGGGAGCCGGGTAGGACGTTTTCTCACAGAGACAATAATTACAAGGCATACGTTAAACCGGTTGCCGTTTCTAAGGTGAAATGCATTAACCAAACTGTAACACTAACCGTAGGGACCATCGGTCGAGTGGTTTTTACGGTGGCGGAACGTTGCTGAATTTCTCATATTCCTGAAAAGAAACTTGCCGAACAAAAGGGTCGTGAGGCGAACAGATAGGGGTTTCTGGTCGTTCGTACACCTTGCTTGCATTCACAAAAGGTGACCTTCCTTTCGTCGAAAAAATTTCATGGACGACGTTCCTGCGCGATCGTCTTTCCCCACGCTCATTTTTATTTAAAGAAAGAAAAAAATCAGCCGGCACTTAATGAACATTCGAGAAGCTATGGAAATGCGTTCTGGAACCCATTTCACAACGAATACATTGCACAACGTACACACCGCTGAACACGCGTATCTAGTTTAAAATGAACGCCTCTTTTTTGCCGAACTTGCACACATAAAATAATTTACTGATTTTTTACCGGTAACAGTATTTTACATTCCCGTTTCTGCCTATTCATCGCAAGATTTACGGTAACAGCGTTATCGGTATTACTTGATACTCTTCCGGTGCGCACATCCCGGTTTTTATTTAAAAAGTTTTACGTCCCGCAGATGCGCTTGTAGTAAATACATTCTTCTCGGTTATGTTTCTCGTAAGTATTTCACGTGAACACTTAAAATTTCCTGCATGCTGGTTACACGCGGCGCACGGTTTACATTGATTGGCTTCTTAGCCATCTATTTACCCGGGGTATACGCGGGTTTTTTGCTCGTTTATAAGAACGGATTCACCGATTACACTTCGGGGTCTTCAGAAATCTTCTTTCCATGCCGGAGCACTGTTCCCATATTTCTGAGAAGAAGTTGATCGTTCGTGAAAGCGAAGAAGATGTGGTTTCCATATATTCTTGGCCAAACTCGAAAGCTCGATCATCTGGAAATAATCTATCCACCTTTCCCGCAGCATTCCTGCACGTGAAGTTCACCCCGGCCGTGCGTTGCGTTTATCGCGGAGTTTTAATTATTAGAAACTCTCGTAAAATATATCCGAAGAAATGATATTATGCTTTGGCCATGGAAGCTCCGTACTCTGCTCACTCCATAAACCGATCATTTATTACAGAATTGAATTCGTATGAACGAGACAAATTAAAAGAATATTTGTAATGCGGATAAGATGTAAGGTTTTATTGAAGTATTCGAAACCTGGAATAATATGTATAGTAAAATTCCACTATAATGTGGGAGACTAATTTTTTTCATACAATAGAATGTATGTATTATTTCATGTGAGTACAATGAGGATTTGAATTTTTTTATTATTATTTGTGCATGTATACTAACTTACAGTGAAACTATTGTGCACTTATGAACATTGAATTCTTATAGTTACAATTTTTATTCCTTTGTGGAAATTATTGAAACAGTATAGTAACTCCACAGCTTAGTCCTGACTCGGGTGACATAACTTTTTGTACAAATTTAATCAGTTTCCTCAGTGACACATCGAACAAACCGAATTCTGTTATGACTGTTAAAGTTAAAAATTTTTGTTTCTTAGTCATCAATGATCACCGTAATCATAATATTTTTAATAATTTCTCAGAGAAACATCCGTTATCTTCTTAATAATTGCAAAAGGAAAAAATCAGGAATGATTCATTTCTCGCCTGGTAGTTCTAGCGTCAAAGATGCTCTTCCAGGCAGATGGGCGGAGAATAGCCTCCCTCAGTTGCCTTTTATCCTTTTATCAATCGAAGATTCGACCGTTTGCCTTTTGCGGTTTCTCCCTGCAAAAACTCGCCGCTGCGATGAGTCGGTTCGAAAAATGTTCCCATATTCCTGAAAAGAAATCGGATCCACAAAAGCGAGCGCGCGGTGTGCCGGAGGGGGCAGAGATAGAAGGAGAGGATAGAGGGCGTTACCGGCGTTGCACCTTGCTTTCCGCGCCAAGTTTCTGTTACATGGGTTACACCATGCATAGAGTGGCGACGGTTATACTGTCACTTGCGCCTGTTCCCAAGCGTGCCTAAAGGCTGCCTCACACGTGAAAAAGCGAGAGTGGCGCCGCGAACATTTTCCTCGCCCTGTCTCGCTCTCTCTTCTTCTTCTGACTTCATCTCGCTCCTTTTCTTTTCCTCTCATCTTTCTTCCATCTCTTTCTCTCTCTTTATCTCTTTCTCATCTTTCTTCCGTCTCTTTCTCTCTCTTTTTCTCTTTCTCTCTCTCCCGTTGCTCCTATCTTTTTACCTGGCGCCTCCTGATTTCACTTTCACGGTTGATTTACCCGGGGATCCACCTTTCCAATTAAAAACACCAGACTTTCCACGCGGCCGTAGAGAAAAGATTTAGGCCAAGTCTCCGAGGCGTCTGATAAACAACCGGTGTGCCACCGAGAGATTCGAGACGCTTTTCAGCGACGCCGAGAAACTGGAAAGTGTGCGACGAAGAATTCTCGCTTCTTCCCCTCCGCCCTCCCCACTTTTCGTTACTTGATATACTTGAAATACAGCAACCTGACGATCGCGGAGCATGAAGATTAATAGCCATGTTTGCACTGATTGCATTAGACATCTTTGGAGTGGCCTATTATCGTGTCCATGGAGTAATCGATGGAGAATATATAAATAAATTTCGAATTTGTTTCTCGCGATCGTGTCGAAAGGCGCATCCAGTATGCTTATGAGTTCTACTTGCTTACTCTATGGGATGGATTTTTTTTTTATCGTCGCTTAGTAGAACTAAATACAGTTGAATGATAATGATACTAATTTTGGGGAGTTTGAAATCTAAAGAGGATAATTAGGGTGTGTGATGCATGTAGCGTGAACGGCTTGCTTTATAAGAGACAAACTGTTGAAGTTATTTATATCCAGTAGTTAGAATTGATAATATATTCGTAGTGAAAATAAATAGTTCTAATAAAATAATTAAATAGTGGAAGTAGAAATTCTTATTTCTCTTAAAAAGTTATCAGCAATAAACTAATTATTGTGAATGCTATTAATATATTATTGAATGATTTTATTGTTTATTTTCCAGCGTATATCATTCTGTTTTCAATACATCCATCTCATTTATATCAACTTAATTGCAATAAAAGTCTCGCATTTAGTATTGTAAAGCAGTATTTGCTGTAAATAATTTGCAACTTACATTCGTACGTTGTGATCAATATTGTCCACTGCATTGACAATGGGCATTTAGTCCTCGATAGCGCTGTTTGCACGTTTAAAATAGGTTTTCAAGGTAATACTTCCGTTTTACATAATGGAACACTAACACCATTCTATCCTAGATGTACACTTGTCTTACAACTTTGTAATCTGTGTCTAATGATCAGTGTTGCACTTCACATTCATCTTTGTATGTAACTTACAAAAAGCCTCCTTACAGAATAAACAATTTTTTAAATTGCGACTAAAAATAACTACGTCTGCTTATACAAAGTTTTTTCTTCAACTTATGTAATCTCTTTTGTATTAATGTATAAGTGAACGTATTACTTGGAATTAACGTAGTATCTATCTTCTAAACTCCTCACAAATTTCTTTCGGAACTTTCCTCATTGTGAGTCATTTTGTACGTAATCATTCTCTATGACAATAATGAACTCCGTAGTAACGGTATTTTATATAAATTTTGGATCGGACCCAGGATAATGAAACCATTTAGTCATAATGAGTCTACGTATGCTGCAAGTATTGTGTATAGATAATACGGACAACAGAGAAATGGAATTTTTTTACATAAGCCAAATGAACTGCAATTTAAATTCATTAAATTCAATTTTACATGCATGGGAAAATGTGCCGTTGATTGAAAATCCCATTCTCATGGCGATATCGTAATAATTGAGTATCACTGGAGAACAAGGTGTTCGTATCAGCGATCAAAGGTGAGACTCGAAGAAAGGCATGTCGACCGAGCGTGCGGGCGTTGCATTACTAAAACATTGTACTCGGAACACGAACCTTGTTGAGAAAGGTAGGAATAGTGATTAGCACGGATGCATAACGTATTCCACGTGTATCTGGTGGCTATTTCAGAATGAAATATTCTGTTGTGTTCCGCCGCGTGATCAGAATCGCCAACCCGTCGTTAACGATTTGTTATTTTTCTTCTTTTTAATCGTCCAGGTGGTCGATTAAAATTAATCCTTTGCAGACGAGCATTTTTCGAACTTTTAGAAACATTTTTCATAGAAGAGCTAAAGATCTATCGAGTTTTTAACGGTAGAGCTATCAGATAGATCAAAATTACGCATTCCTGATTTCTTCTTTTTGGAATTATTAAAAAGGTAACAGATGTTTCTCTGAGACATTAATAAAAAAGTTGAGTTAACAATACGAAAACTCAACGTAATATAAATCTTAATAGTTTCACTCTTGGCGTTCCTGTAGGAAGATTTCAAAAAGTCAATTTGACTGCTCGGTAATTTTAGTGTTAAATGCGAGAAAGGAAGAAAATTGCATATCAATCTATGCGATGTTCTAATCCTAATCCCAAATCTAGTTCCCTCGTTATTTGATTAATGACATTATTTATTTACAGCTTTCGATTTCAGATATGAAAGCTCGAAATCGCCATTACAGCGGTACTCGACCGCAAAGGGTTAATTGCTCGTGATCGGCATTCACTTTCCTAATACTCATTACCGGTGAGAATGATAAAATCTTAAGCTAAAATCTGCAAATTTCTAACGTTAAAACAGGGACAAAAATTAGAACATATATTTTGAAATATTAATCTTGTGACGATCTGTTTAAAACGAAGAACTTTCCGTTACGACTAAACATACCGCAAACGGTCAAATGACCGGCTTTTAAATTAGATTGAAAGTTGTGCGTGAAACAAAAGTGTAAAACAATAAATACCATGCTTTTCCTATGTCTAGATTTACTCTGAATCATACAAATTATGAACAGAAATAATATTTCATTTGAACTCAGAAGAGCTGAATGACGTTGACATTCCTTAAACAATATTGGAAATGTTTGCCACGAGTCTGACACGACATTATAAGACAAAGGTTAAAGAAACGAAAATAAAGCGTGAAAGTTGGGGCCACTTCGGGCGTAACGTGGAAATGGGTCGTCGAAAGAAAGTCGTAAATCGTGGGATCGACTAGGAGCAAACTCGCCTCTTCCCTTCGTGTAATTGTTACATTCGGAGATTTCTTGGCAGTTCGTCGCTCTAAACGTTTGTTGCTCATCATTTTCGCCGGTTCTGGCGGGAATCGATCGTTCGATGCCAACGGTCACGGCCCCTCGTTGTTACCTTTCGCGAATCGTTGCTGCGGTGCTTTCTGCTTGGCTGCACTCGTTAGTTGCTTTAAGTAAAGCTTCTTTCTTTATCTGTCCAACAATGTTACAGGCTTCCGGTGCAATTTATTCTCTGTACACTCTGATTATTGCTTGAGTAACTTCATCTTATTACGGTTATTCAGGTCGCCGGTCACATTTTTGTTTTCGTACGAAGTCGCTCGTTTCGTTCTTAACTTCTGAAAAAATATCGAGTCGTGAGAGTAGTTTCCTTTTATTGTCTGCACGACTGAAATGCTTCTACATCTGATTCGTTTTTAGCGGAATATTTATTACAGCTTTTCTAATTGACGTTTTGGAATGGGTTTAATACTAACAGTACCAGATAGGTCAAAACGACCTATTACTGATTTCTTCTGTTACCAATTATTATAGTTTAGAGCAAACATAGCATACATAGAATATGTATACATTCAATAAATTATTAATAATAAAGTAGGTATATCCATCATAGTTGAGAAAAATCGTAGGACAAGCTTGAAAAGTGTATTTTATATATTCATTAAAGTTTTTAGTGTATCGAACCACCAAGTTTCTTCTCACAGAAAATATAATAAATAATAGTAATAAAGAAATATTAATATTATATCCACATTTCGAATCGGAGTAAGATTTTTTAATCAAAATAATTCTCATTGCGCAATTTACACATTTTTGACAACAGAGGATCAGTTTATAAATTCCACTAGCACAAATTAACAGTAAAAACAAGAGCATACCAATCAGCATTGTAAAATTATATAACAAAGTAAACAGAATGAAGTGAATTGTTATACCAAAATCAAGTTCGAAAACTCGGAAACCGACATTAATTTCTTACCAACTTAATATATCTAATTTTTTTTAGTGAAAGATACTTAAAATTTTATTTCAAGTACTTTTTGTTTCGTTTGTTTGGTTCTTTGTAGCAATATATGAATCTCACACGAAAATCTTGTTTGTGTAAGGTCAAGACATGAAATCAGCATGTGCATAACGTTACTAACGAGCCTTTCTTTACCCCGGCAATCCCTAAATCTGTAATTATTGCGTTTATGATACAATAGGGAGATACGAGGGTATCCTTGTTATGGAATTCATTAGCCACGGGGTAGCATCGTTGAGGGCTGACTAAGTGGATATGCAACGTTGTTAACGAGCAATCGATAAGATATTCCGCACGCAAACCACGTTGCGTAGCAGCTTTTGGCCATGATTCCCCTTTCTCGATGGCCATTACAGGTATATGCTTACGCATGTAAATGGCCGCAAATAAGTATAAAAATATTTCCGTCGTTGGATTGGTGTTTTGAAAGTGCAACGGGCGCACGTACTCACCTCATATTAAAATTGATTCTGATTATAAGGTGTGCGCTGTTACGACTTGTACGAGAGTGCTAAATGTGGGCTGCATTGACACAGAAAAATCATTGATAATAGTAAAACGTAAAATATATAAATAATTAAGAAAAATTACTAGAGTACATTTCTTGAGATTTAATTCTTAATACATCTTCATAATTTTAATAATTGCAAAACAGAAAATGAGTCATTCTAACCCTTTTGATGGTGTTAAATATACAATCTTTCGTTTCAATTTCTATATAATACAGCTTCTGTTTTTCTGTAAATTAACTGTTTGCCATCTGATTCGTTCAGTCACAACTTTTCGGAAATTATATAAATTCTACAAATAAATTTACAATAAATTTATTTACAATAAACTTCAAATATTTATAAGTATAAAATATTTCTCTTCGATCAGTAACTGAGTATTCAATACTTACGTATAGTAAATTCAGTTTAAAATGATCATAATAAATGTGATTAGAGGTTGATGTAAAAAAAATTATAAATTTACACAGAATTAACAGTTCAGTAGCATGTATTTTGTCTATTACAATTTTTCCATGCATGATCTTAGACCGGAAGCTAATGGCAGTTCTTTTCTTTTTGCAATCACAATGCATGCGCTTGAATAATACCGTGTACGTTGGTTCAAGGAGAACCTTGGGAAGTAATTGAAACCGCTTACAGCGCGAGAGTCCTTATTGCCAACGTTTGCAGAAAGATTTTGAGGACGCTTCTTTGTTTCGAAACGATCCATTGGTAGAATAATTTCTCATTGCGTTTAGTAATAGGAAAAGGAAAGAAGAAATAAATAATGATCAAGTAGAAAAACGTGAAAATACAGCAATATGGAAATATGGAAATGGATAAAAAATGAAAGTAAAATTGTAGTGTACGGGTTATCGTTCCCATGCATGCGCATTCACTTATTATACTTGATGCGAAAAGTGGCAGGAAGGGCTGCACAGGAAAAGCAAACGAGATGAAAGAACAAAAACGCGAGGAAACGAGAAGAAAGAAAACACGAATAGGTAGCATGGAAACTGCGTACCCTTTTTGTTCGCCGGTGTGTACGTTATGCTTGGCTCTCCTTTTTTTACAAACACGAGTGAACCGCACATATGGTTTCCTTGCCCAGATGCGTTTTCTTAGATCTGCGTAGTAACCGAACGTTCTAAAAACGTTTTCGCGATCGGCTCACTGCTGTGAACGCAGCAAAGTTAATATTATGAATCTAATAATTATTAATAGACTGCGAATTTAGAAACAAATTTCTATGTAAATTTAATACATTGCGTACCGGTAACGAGAAATCTCGTTTTTATATAAAGACACTTAGCTATGCAATAGCTACATAATATATTAAAATATATTACATAACAATATGATATCTGAGTTTTTCTATGTATAGTGATATAAGTTGACCTCAGTGAAAATTGCCATCCACACAATTCAGTTTTCTGAAAATTAGCCAGTATGCAATGTGTTAACAATAAATTTCTATGTGAATTCAACAAGTTTATATATGAATTTTAGAAACAAATTCATTCCAACGGTATTTAGAAACGTTTGAAGTTATCAATTGCATGAAATTTTGTTTGAACCTCTTCGCTGTATAACATTTGACACTACACTAGCAAGCTGATTTTTTATTATTCTTTATTTATTATTCTTCTTTTAAGAGAATGTGTATATATATTTTCATATGAATATCTATTCTTCAGTACTGAAAATTGATGTATATAGAATATATTTATCTAGCAAGATTTTTTTGTCTCTTATATTTGATTGAACTTCATTTCAATTCTTCAAGTTCAATCCTTTCAAGTTATACATCTACGAGATTGACAAATATTTTAATTGACATTGAAGAACAATAAAGTTACGTATACATACAATTTTATAATACCGATTTCGGTTCCTCAATACATCTCTTTTTTTTTAATAAAATTGTATTAACAAGTAAATTTAAACAAGCATGCTGCACTATTATAGATTGAAAGAAGAGAAAATTAGACTAGCTGAAAAGTGATAATAATACATCGTTCTATTGTATATTTGCACAAGTGAAATGTGTGACTTTTTATGAATCTACTACTTTTTCGACACATGCTTGTTCAGTTTCTTTTCCCGTGGGAAGATTCTGGGTTACGCAATAACAATATTCCTATCGGGGCTGTGGAAAATTCAAGAAGAAAATTCCTTGTCATCATAAGAGACTTTTCAAGTACCTTTGACGTAGACACAGATTAAAATGTATCAGATAAACTAGAGTACATATAATAGGTGCTGTCGATTGCAGTAATTAACAAGATGTAAAAACGAAGAAGGTTAAAACATGCAATAAATTTATATCACAATAATGTTGATTCATTGAAATTAACATAACTTAATCCGATCTGCACGTGTTAGCGGTTAATAAGGCATATGCAGTTTTTCAAGTTTTTTAAGTTTATCAAGTTTATCATTACAAATTTAGGAGTTTATTCTAGCTTCTTTTACTCGACCAAACAAATTCTAATCATAACTTGTTAAAAAACTGAACAGCTACAATAAATTTTACAAATAAGACTTCAATTATCTTATATACGAAACCAATGTTTCAAGCAATTAATTGCAATGAGAAATATACTAAATTTAATAGACAGAGATAATAAGACTGTAACAAAAACTAGTCTTCGTCCTTTGCTGAAAGAAATTTGGAACTAGAAACTTGATTGTCCTATTATTTGATTATTTATCTCCATCAGTTCGAACACAGAAGGCTCTCCATCGTATTGAGTTACTCAACAATCATGCCCGACCGCAACGAAGATTCGTTACAAAACGATAGCAACCGTACCATATATTCATACATACATATTGTTACCGCTCTGATACTGGTTTATGTTTTGCATTCAAAGTAGCACACATATCACTTAAAATGAATGCACAATTATTGCTTGGGTTGCATAAGTCGGTTGCACAATGGAAGTCCGTTACAGAAAATTAGTTTCGGTGATACCGTAAAAAACTCATGGGATACATACAATGCCTCCGACAATTAGTATCGCATACATGATTTCCAATAGAGAGGAAGTACTTACTCGAACTGTTCGCTGATCACGCTAGCTTTTTCTGTTTGTGGAATTAAATCTAAAACGATGCTATACAGTAGACTCCCGTATAACGCGGTTGACACGTTGACCGCCATGAGAATATTGAGCGTTTTGTATGACATTATCTGCTCTTTCGTAACGAAGGCAAATGGTATTGGAATTGGTTATTAACCCTTTGCACTCGACTTTTCAACGTTCTTGGGTGTAAACTCGTATTTATTTTTAGAGAAATGAATTAAAGTAATTTACAGCGGTAGAATCCAACGTTTTAAATTAATTTTATTTATTATTATTATAATAAGATTTACTTTTTATAATCTTTTAAAGCGTGATAGTTTTTAAAGTATGACAAATTTGTATTGTCATCTGTAGCATGACATACAAATTTAAAGGATTAATACAAATGCAAGCCGAGCTTCTCCGATCTCCCGATGCCTAAAATAATAGAAAGTAATAAAACATTTGAACATGAGTTGTCTGTGTCTGTATAAGAAAAGCTGTGTAAAGTTTCGTGGTTGTCTAATATATTTGATACGTTCTTTTAAAAATAGCTTGTCAATATGTTTGTTAAAAATAATGGTTTTAGTTTTATTTAATTATATTAGACTAATATATTATTTGGCATCATAGTTCTTGAGATACATTATTATTTAGTTACCTGTGTTATAGGTAATATTTTGATTCGACATCAGTTTCTTTTTGTAATTGTCTTCAAGCATTTTGGAAGCTCGGGTCATCGGTGACCACCACGTTAGTATGTTAGGTGTTGCATGAATTCGCATTATGGAAAATCGCGCAGTACGAGATTTTTCGCGTATAATGCGAATACTAAAAGTTAACATTTTCCAAACGATTGCTACTGTGCTAGCTCTTATTTTCTCTGTTATGAAAAATAAAAGAATAAGGGAACAGTAACAATAATGCTCAATTTAACCCTACTTTTACATATCATGTTATATGAAACTTGGTCGCAAAATCTTCGACGCGTTATAGGAATTCGCGTTATGCGTGAGTAGTTTACTGTATTAGGTTTTTCAGATTAAGGTAGAACGTCAAACAGCGAGTCATCGGTTTGCGTTTCCTCTCTGTGGATTCCGATGATTATTATTCATAGTTTATTGTGAAATTCTCTCACAAATCGACGATTGTTCGTTTCAACATTATTGCTGCATATTAGGTATATACATATATAATGCGATATTAGTCATTAGTGATGGTCATTCATATGATTTCGAATTGATGTGATATTCTCTTAATCCTTTTGATCTAACACACAGCAGTTTATCTTTAAGTCAACCACTAAAACCACCGAACACTTAGAAAAATAATACATTTTGTGAGATTCGAAAGGTCTCCTAGTTTCGTATCTGTATAAATACACAAATTTGATTTAAAATCTTTCACAAAAGCTCTAAAACATTCTGAAATTTGTCCCGTCTGGTAGTTTTGGTGTTATATGTATTTCTACCTTCTCATCGCAATTTCAAAGAAACTGCCACTTATGTTTTAAATTTCGTTTACACATTTATATAGTAATAAATACTTTTTTAAAGTAATTATAATGTATAGATAATGAAGGAGACTATGTTTTAGATTAAAAACAGTTTTGTTTATTTTTGTGTGTAAAATTAAAAGAAATATAGAAATCGTCATATTTATGGGAGACCGAATAAATTAGCTATTTTCCAATGTTCTCGAAATGGATAAAACTATGCAATAGGTATATTTTCAAGAAAAAAAGTCCCCCTTGAGATATTAACGAAGGATTAGTTCAACCAGTATGCAATTCCTAAAGTTTCGAGTAGCGGTGTATCAGTAGAATTCCGCCGAGCAGTTTTTAACTTAGTCTTGTTTTTCCAAATCGATACATTCAGATTCTTCGTACTCACAGTTATAATTACATCCATTTTACGACCAATGCTATCTCACGTTTGCGCGCAGCGGAATGCAACAAAGCTATAGAAAAAGTCGCGAAGAATCGACCTCCGACCTTTGGAGATTGTTGACCGTTGGTTAACCGCGCTAAAAATCGTCATCAACGAATACCTTGGCCATTAATTACCGATCGTGCTTTTAGGTCACGCGAGCTGAATGGTTTTATCGTGGATTATCAATCAGAAGATATCACACGATTTCTTCCTAGATAAGGAAAGTAAGTGTTTTTGCTTATTGGCAAGAACACGTTATCAGCATTTGAAGTGTATTTTGTAAATATTTATCTTACCTCCCAAGGAAGGGTACGTCGTTGATAAACTTCGATGATTTAATTTTCTTAACGAAATTGATCGAATGATTTATCGAATCAAATTAACAAAACTTGTTCTTTTTTCAGACCGTAAATAACCAAAATTTCTGATAACAATCTTCCTTTTTTCGGATAAATCGACGATTAACGATAGTTGATTCGAATATTTACTAACGGAGCAACTTCCTTCTAAATGCATACTTTGCGAAATTCCTTTACGCATTAGCACGGAAACTAGCAGGCGGATCAAAAAGATCCATCATCAAAGATGCACCCTTGGAGCTATCATAGAGGAATTTCAAAAAGTCAATTTAACTGCTCGGTAGTTTCAAAACGCATTCCAATAAATTTCTCCCGTTGCTCCATTAAAAGAAAACATTAAATCTGATATGAAGATGAACTTACATAAATGGTCGCAACGGTATCCATAAAGTTTTTTAGTCAAATTAACTTATTAAACTCATTTTGATTAAGATACATCTATTCCGTAAATCTTGCATTATTCATACAACTAGTATATTACTATACAGTAAGTCATTATGCAATAAGCATTAGTAAGTAAGTAGTAAGTAATGTATCCAAATGGTCGTCACTGATGACTTCACTGTCATCGCGGTCACCTTAAAATAAACTCAAACAAATAAGTAAACAAATATTTCATGACAATTGAGAGATTGCTGGTGCAATTCGTATTAGTCTTTCAATTGATTCGTTATTTTCGATATTTCGACCACGCTTCGATGCAGACACGCGTTGCACCGAGTTGCTGTTAGTCGACTTTTTGTATTGCCCACCAATGAATAATCGTTACCAGTCAGAATGGTACATTGATCATGGGGGCTAACGTGTCTCTGCCGAGTTGTTTAGGTTCGACTCACATGTTTGCCACGTAAATCGCGCTCGTACGCAACGAACAAACGATTGAACCGTGACTTGCCCTCGATAGGCTCTGAATAAACTGCGTGGAACAGTTTCCTCGGCGATTAAAAAAAATATTATTTTTCAAACAGCCTTGCCGTACCGTTTTTACGAGATTTTCTTCGGACGCAGGGAATGTTGCAACAGTAATCTGCGTGTCTAATAATTCGCCCGTCAGAGATCTTACTTTTCTCCATACGCGAGGATATAACGAACGATAAAACGCGAAAGCGTGGTCGTTGTAGCGCATCCTGCTGCGTTTAGAATCACTTGTAACGAGATGCACTACTGTTCATAAAGTATTCAACCATTTTCGCTTCATTGGAGCTAGACAAGATATATTTGAAATGAAACCTGCTAATCTAACTTCTTGTATTTAGTGTATATGCTCATGTAAAACTGGTAATTGATGATACTGACATGCTTTTACGTCGATTAGTACTTTATAGTATAACTTTTTACTATCAACAATTTGAGCTATCATACTTTTAACATAATGAATTGACAATAGAAAGAGATTTTTATCACGAGTCTCACTCGTCATTATACGGCAAGGGGTTAGTACATCCAACTAATGGCCTGCTTTATTCTTTATTGCTGATCTTGAAAATTAGAAAATAATTCATTTACTTAGAATTTAAAGCATCAGTTCATTCGCTTAAAATATAGGTATTCCATATATTAGAATTTATTTGTTAGCAAGTCAGAAATGGTAATCAAACTAAGAAAAAGCGTAAGTGCCATCTTAATAATCACTAGACTATGGCTTCTTATACAACAGATTACATACAACAAAAAAACACAGCATAAAATACTATACTGTTTTTTACAATCTTCGTTACAAAAAATAATTTCCTATCACATATTAATACTTGATATTCATTTGAATTTTACTAATAACAGTCTCACAGACATCATCCATCAATTAATAATGACACTACAATTTTTTAAATTACTTTCTGAAAAATTCGTATTTATACAAAGAACCACGGTCACTAAGAATGACAATAAGTAGCCCTTTCCTTCCATCAAATTCTTGACTAATATCTCTCACCAGAACTCGTTCGTAACTTCTTTCGTTGTCTTTTCAAGACTTACATCCTCCAAATTCCCAGACACTTACTCGAATGATTGAACTTTGCAGCATGACTCGGATCCATGAATCGAGGCGGTGCACGCTGGTTGCACAGTGGCATTGGGGACCGGCGCGGTTCAGGAAGCAAAGAAAGAGAGAGAATGCAGCGAATCGATTCTGAAAGTTCGAATCCGGTTTTTGCGCGGTCGGCCGCCATCTTTGCCGCGCTCGCTATCAAGACTGAATCATACGTTGCTCTTAGTCATCGCGTTTTACAATCAGTCGCGTCCCGTGCACATGCACGGGTGGTCACGTTGCGGCAAAGGGAAAAACCAGCGCGCCGGGTCTCGAAAGGGGCGACACGCTCTTCTGCGCCGGAAAGCGAAGCGTTCATTGCCTCTCCTTGCGCCTGCTTCTTTTGTCAGTCGAGCAGAGCCCCCGTGAGTCGTGCCTTGAAAACGTTGTTCCAACGCATGCCAGGCCGCGCGCTCTGCTACACGGCTTCGATCCAGATCATTCGATCTCACGATCCGCCGGCAGAGTACCCACGCAACTGGTCGCGATATACAGGGTGGACCACGAATCGTGATCAGCTTACGAGGGAACCTTTTCATCCAGCACACGCCGATTTGCATGAAACTGATGTGAGACGTAGTTCTCAAGAAAATATTTGGCACGTATTTTTTCATCGGCCAGCATACACTTTGAAGGGGTGAAAACACCTCAAAGTTGAGGGTTGTAAGTATATTTTTTATAATCTCTCTAAAACTAAGGCGTGTAGAAAATAAATCTAAATTGTTCATTTCGAGGTGAACAATTTAAACAATTTTCTTTTCTATACCCCCTAGTTTCAGAAATATTGTAAAAAACATACTTTTAACCTTTAATTTTGAGGAGTGTTTTGGCGTGTTCAAAGTGGATGTTGACCAATATAAAAAATACGTGTCATATTCTCTTGAGAACTACGTCTCACACCAGTTTCATCGAAATCTACCCCTTTTTATCGTCAAGATTATGTCGCGACCCCAGATTTAACTCTGTACTCGAAAGCTTTTCAGTAGAAATATTCAACACTTTCTGAAGACACATATACGACACTATTTGAAACGAAGTTATGAGAAAACATACTTCAATTGAGAAACAAAGCTATAAATGTTTCACATATTGATGCATCATACGAAACTTAATATTATATGTAACACTTTAATTTTATTATATCGAATCAAATGGTAACTCTCAGTCACCTCTCGACTGCAAAGGGTTAAATATAACATGAAGATATAAAAATAAATATTTTTCCAGAAATAATTTATTACTTTGGTAAACAATATACTGAAAAGAACAATAGTTTTAGAATTTGTTTCAAATATACAAAATTAATGAAAGATAAATCACAGTTTTATGAGAAGGATGTGCTTGTCTTTTGCTGCATAACGAATTAAATCTTGGTGCAATATTTAACACTGCTGGACGTAAAGCATCCTCAACATATTTCATATTTACAGCTCAACTTGGCCAGTTTAACGATTTTACCATATTATTTTAACTAACAAAATTTCCGATCGAGTCGCTAGCAACAAAATAATCTAAGGTAATCACGCTTCGTGGTCCACCCTTATATCCCAACATTCTTGATCATCTAGGGAAGATCGTTTGCGAAGAAATGTTTAGTCCTTTGTAGAACTTGAATTTTACTTTCGTTCTGGGAACAAGGTGCTCTTTCTTTACACTTTTGCTTTAATGTACTCGGTTTAATTTTTTTTTGTTTTTACTGTATATTTTAAGTTGCGTTAACCCAATTCAGTCATAGGCAACTGCTTTAATCCCTTGCACTCGAGGACGGATGGTTATCTATGTATATCATTGTAGTGTGTATTCCTTAGTTGTGTATCAAACAAATGACATGATTTGCGGTGGTATTATTGTTATTGGGTACTGTAAGTTTTGCGGTTGAATATCGTCGTAATGGTGACTTTAACCTAGCATGTCTAAAATGGATAGCTATGAATGAATAATTGAATTGTTTGTGGTTTTCCCTGATACTTGAAATCTTGACTCTTTTTTATGGAAAGTGTTTTTAAAGGCTTCAAAAATTTTTCACTTACTAAGGGTTGAGATTGGTAGATATTGTGCGTATTAGAATTAGGGTGACCAGAAATATGTCCATTATTATCCTAACGGAAAGCTTTATTATGTCATACATTTTTAAGTATTAATCAAAATATAATATCTATTTTTTCTTAAGACAATTTTACGGCTAATGATATGTGTTTCAAGTCTGTTTTTTGAATTATTATTTATACATTTTTATGAAAGAGTGAAGCTTTCCGTTGAGACTAAAAGTAATGCATTTTTTCCGGCCTCCCTAATATGACCGTGAACTAACTCATTTTAACTCCTTGCTGTATAATGTCGATTCAGATATGTTAGATACGGAATGTTCCACTCCGATAAAATCCAAGAAGAATATTACTTTGCGCTCGTGCATGTTTAACTGTGGCAAGAAACATTCGTCTGCGATGAGAATGCAGTTTCTTTTCTTACTAAGAAATTACATTATAAAATGAAGTGAGTGTTGAAAGGTTTAGTCATGAAAAACATTGTGGGAGTTCGTATTTATTCCACAGAGTTTACTTTTGATAAATGGTTTATGAAAGAAAATAAATGAAAAGAATACCTTAGTTAAATGTTTCTTTTAGACTCTTTTTATCTTTCCTGGTTTTTATTTTAGTTAACAGCAACGTTTGTTTGATATGTTCATTTAATTTATGCATCTCGAATGGTTTTTCAAGTTGTATTACACCTCGCTTATTAGGTAATCAGCTGTTTATGATGAAAACTTTATTAAAAAAGTAAACTATGTTTCAAAGCAGTTATTCCAAACATTCATTGCATATTTTTCATTCGAAAATCGAACTGTTGTAATAAATGATCTCGAGCTTTTGAGTATCGCGTACTTTAGCACGAGTTATTAAAATCACATGCATTTATATATAGAAACCCATTCGAGTAATAATTAACCCCTTGCCTTATAACAACGTGTCAGACATGGCGAAGATTTTAATTAGAACGTAACAAGGATAAATATTATTTAGTTCGATTTAATTCAAATTGAACATTATTTCCTTGGTATCAATAATTCTACTTTGGAGCAAACACAAACACAGAATGTATCTAGAAATTGTCTGTTTTCAATAAATTATCAATGGCAAAGTAGTTCCATCGATCACAGTTGAGAAATAAATCATAGGACAAGAGGTTAGTCAGTTAACTGTATTTGACGAGTATACACGTCATCTTAAAGCTTGAAATGATACTAATTCCTTCAACTACGAATTTTTTGTTTATTAAAATTTTTGATTTTATTACGCGTGAAGCGAGAGATTTTTCAAGCTAAATTCCAGTTAACAGGTTAAACAACTAAACGAATGTACAAACTTCATATCTCACATTATTCTATAAAAATAACGATTCTTAGCTATCGTAATTTAACGTGTTTGAATTTGATAATTACTGGTATTCGGCGAGATATGTAAATTCGATTTCGAAGTTGAGTTTTACTCGTATTTCAAGGAAAATAATCATTCCTCAAGCGTTATCGTACAGCTAGCTCAGCGTATTTCGTTACATCAAGCTGACAATGCTATCTGGATTTCTTTTTGTATCACCTCCTCATGACATTCGCGATGTCACGATACCGTGGCATGTCAATGCAGAGCAATTGTAAAATATCGGGCAATGCATGCATCCGTCCTTTGCTCGGATCAATTCAGAGTAGTTTGTCGTTACGAAAAGCAGTGTACTCTGAATTCAAGCAATGAGGTTAACAAGAGATGATGTGCTGTTTATTCTCGCCGCTGGCTTAATTTATATCATTCATTTCTTGCCCAGTCGCAGATGGAAGGTTTTTCCGTAACAGTTTCTTTAACGGCATTTGCATTAAACGTATGCAGAGTTTAATTATAGAGATTATTCATTTAAACGTTACTTTATCAATTGTCGGAAACACCCGAGGAAAGATTTAAATCACTTTCAGAAATTCCTTTGTCGTCAGTATTACATTAACACTAAAACCACCAAGCAGTTAAATTGACTTTTTGAAATTCCTCTATAGAAATTCCAAGATTGCATCTATAGAGATGTAATTTGATTAAAAATTCAGTTTGCGTATTGCTAAATTAATTCCTCGAATCATTTCTCTGAGAAACATCTGTTATCTTTTAATAATTGCAAATAGAAGGAATCACGAATGGATCATCTTGACCCGTCCAGTAGTTTCACTGTTAAATATAAGTCTACTTATCTAAGTGCAGATAAATCTTTCGTTTAGTAATTGTTATATTAATAATTCGTTTTAAGTAGAATAGATTAAATTTTACATCGAATTGATATTCGATATTTATGATATTGAGTATCATGCAGCGCAATTATCCATTAACGCTACATCGACCATCGAGAGTGCACGTTGCTACATCTATCATATGCTTCTAAGATACATCTTTAATGTTTTTTGTAATACTAAAAGAACAAATGTTATAAATAATACGTGTTATATAAAACACTAAACCTACCAGGTCAAATTGACCTACTTCATAATGTTTATTTTGCAAGTATTTAAATGACAAAGGTGTTGTTGCGAAAGATTTAAAATTGTTGTCTATTTGTATAGATGCAAGTCTCGGAGATCCTTCGAACATAAAGAAATGTACTGTTCTAATTTTGATAAAAGATTGGAAATAAGTCACTCTAATTCCTCGGTGGTTTTAGTGTTAAAGTAACACGTAGCGTTCCTTCGTACAGCAAATTATCAAAATAGATCGAGTGGAAAGTCTAACGTGACGCACCAATGGTCCACACAGCGCTCAGTGTGTTGAGAGGAAAACTTGTTTGTAATTTGATTGCAACATACAGGGTGTTCGGCAACACGCAGGAGAAATTTTAATGTGGTATTTTCCATGACGGTAATATTAACCTCTTGACCTACAATATGTCAGACTGGTAACGGAAATTTTAAACTGAATTTGAGAAATCTACGTGTTATCTATTTTTAAAAATATAAATTAAATATTACTTTCTATTCTCAATCGTTAACCTTTGGAGTAAACACACGTAGAATAAGCATAACAAATTTTCTCTTTTCCTAATAAATTATTAACAATAAAATATTCGATCATACTTAAGAAATAATTAGGGCAAGGGGTTAACAGCAACAAATTAGTTTGAATATTCATATTCGGACATAATTCAAAGAAATTTGTGTAATCTGTTTGTTTCCGCTGTTATTTTATGTTAATGTTCTAAATCAATAACCTCCTTTGTCATAGAAGATTACACTTTTCCTTATTTATCGCAGAACACGTTTCACGCAATTTATTTGCACCGATTCAGTTTACTTATTTACACAACAAAAAATGTGGTCACTTGATAGGCTGACTGGAAATTACTTAATAATTTCAAAGTAATTTTCAAAAGTAAATTCAAAATAATTCAAATTATCGGAATTGAAATTTTCTTTGTTGCATATTTCTGTTTAACGCATGTGGCGTCACTTTGTACCGCGTCTCAATTGCCGATCTTCGACGGATTGTGCCTCTCGTTTTTGCTCGTTTTTGCTCACTATATCAATACTCCGCCTTTACCAGGTTGTACTCGATTCAATTCCTGGAAACAAACAGCGTCCTCCTGTTTTCTCTGTGAGTTCCACAATTTCGGGTCCTAGCAGTGGAATTTAACCAAGCATTACTGTGCAACGTGCCCATGTGTCTTCTGCATATTCCTCGTTGCAGGCTGTCAGCTGCAATGAAGAATTCAATGAAGGCAAAGTATGGATTCTATGAAGCGACTCGTTGGTTCGCGAAACGAGCGTGTCCGGACGTTAATAGGTACGATTAGAATCTTTGTTTAAAGAGGCGGAATCGCCTCGAGCAAGGAGAAGACAGCTGACAATCGAGCGTAGCCTGTGTCTACCGTTGAATCGCTTCCACGCTGGACAACCGGGTAATTAGGATAGTTAGTCCCAGTCCCGGCAATGCCTTGGTTACGTAAGAATCAGTGCGTGAAGCGCCAGTTTCCATTCAACTGGCGCCGAGAGAGCCGCTTCTTCGTTCTTGACTCGGTAGCCAGAGCCCTATTTCGCTCTGTTCACTTTCACCTTTGACCTTCGGAATTCACGGTGTGTCCGTGCTGTCGATAGATGAGCTAGAACGCGTCAACCATGAAACCTAGATAGCAGAGTGGAAAACTAGGAATATCATTAAAGTTCGTGTGCGCAAGCGAGTTGCATTACCGCTCGCTGTTCGCCTTCAGAATTCAAGCACCCCGATCATTACGTTACGTTCGAACGTTGTAATTCTTAATCAAATAATACATTGTTGACCGGCAATTTTAGGCAGAAGTTATTTTGTATTACAGATTGTTATTCCGTAATTAACCCTTTGAATGCCAGGAGAAATTTTCATACGTATTCGAGAAATGCCAGACAATTCTAAACAAGGATGCATGATTGTAAAGAAACATGTGTATTTCGGTGAATTTTTTGTAAAGTTTATACAATTTTTACACAACATTAGAAACTTTATTATCCTTTCTTACTAACTAAATCGAAAAGAAACTTTTTGCAAGTGCATGGGGGGAGCGATAGCTACTTGGTACTCAGAAGGTTAAATAGGAAAGTGAAACAATCTAATGAAATAATAGTCTTTTAGTAATAGAAACATTGCAATAATAGTTACTTCAAGAATACACTTTTATACATTTTACATGTTCATTAGGTTGAAGTTGTAATAATAAAGTAATATACATTCTATAATGATTATTTTATTATCTTTTATACGACTTTGAATATTTTGCTTTTGCAATATTCTATATTGCTTGTGACCAGTCAACAATATGTTAATATATCTAATTTTTTTAGTGAAAGATACTCAACATTTCATTTAAAGCACCCTTTGTTTTGTTTGTTTCTAACTTGTTTCTAACTTTGTTTGTTACTAACGAGCCTTTCTTTACCCCGACAATCCCTAAATCTGTAATTATTGCGTTTATACATTTTTTTTATTAATTTAATGAAACTAATTTACTTTTAACTTTTAACTTTCTGTCACGATGAATTACTTATTCTTACAAATACACATGTAATTCTTCTTCGTTTTGCTTTAATTTTTCGTTGGAACTACTTCTTTGTTAGATTTTATTGTGCACACAATGAGAGATTTCTCAAACTAAATTCCACAGTTAATATGTTTCGTTACGTGATGCGAATTCTGCGAGTAACGTCTTGGTGTTAGTACGTAAATTGTCTTCGATATCTGAACTTAATTGACAGGCATATTTCCGCGCGCTGTAACCGCCATTTTGTACCTCGGATCGTTCTTTTTTCAAATGGACACCTGTTGCCTGGAGATGCTTTGTTCACAGGTTTTGTCGCGTTTTCAAAGCGTTCAGTGCTTCCGTCATTCTTGCTTGCAGTAATTGTTAATTGCTATCTGGTAATTTTCTTGTAGTTTCAATTCTATTCGAAAAATGAACACACCACTACGATCGAATACGAGCATAAACTTAACGGTCCTAAGAAAATGAAAATGTGATTAGACTGAGAAAAATCAGATTATTATTGCTTTGTGATTTTATAGAATTAAAAGAGACAACGGACATTAAGTGTATTTTAGTGAGTTCTAGTTAATGTAAACATAATTCAACATGTATCACGAACAAAATTTTTATCTAAATTATTATCTAAGAGCCTGCACCTATCCAAATCATCATTTTGCAGATAGAAAATTCTTTATCATTCTAAAACAAGGGATTGTTGAGTAGCATGAAGTTTCTTAGAATAATTAATGTTTTTACTGTACAATGTACATTTCAAAACATTTTTTAAAGCGAATGAGTGAGTAAATACACTGATAAGCGTCATTTAAAGAACTAATAAATAAGTACTTGATTCAATATGTAAAATTCTTATTCGGATTTATTCAAGTATGAAACATCTGTCTGTCTCCTGACTGTTTGAGTATTTCTTTTGCATATGTCAGGTTGTTCGTAAAAATCCGCAGATAATTTTTGCTTTTACAAATTGTATATAAATTCCTATATACAGTGTCACTTCACCTTTCCTAGTATTCTGTGAAATTGAAATTCACTTTTGTGTTGAATTGAACATTATTTTTTAGAAATATTTTAATGGCTTTAAGTACCGAAATGCACTTTAAGAAAAAATGCATAATTGCTGAAAACATTTACTGTTGAAAATTTAGATGGTAAACATGTTTTGTAACACATGAATATTGCAAATGAATATTATAATGACGATATTACATTTGAGATAAATAATTAACAAAAGGTTATAAAAATTACTTTTTTCTTCAAGTAAAATATAAAACTTCCATATCGATCTGAAAAGAATGAGAAATTTTATTACAATATAGATAAATTCTATTATCTATTATTATACTATAGTATTATAGTACTATATACATTGTTCTTTTCAAATCATCGAGAAATATTTGTTCACAAAAGCCTTGTACGTTAAGATTATTCGAACATACGTTTCAGAAGACAGATTAGAGCAAAATAAAACAGAAAATGAATACCTGCAACGCCATTGTACTGTCGCATTACCTTATCTGGCTGCGTTTGGCAAAATTTTTCCATGTACTCGGAATGGAAAACATTTTTACACAGATAAACGCGGTGAGTCGTATTTTAAGTTGACGTGAACGCGATTGAAAGTCTTTTAACGTTACATTTTTTGAAAATGTGTCACCCGTTTAAGAATAACACAGAACACTTCGACTTAAAAACTTCTATCTTCCGTTTACAATTTCAAACGGAAATAAACTGAAGTAAAATAAAAGAGTAAAAATGTCTATAATATACAACATATATGTAAAATGTGTTTTCTTCGAACTACATTTCTCCGATTGCTTGCTACGATATCTCAAAAATTATCATGTCGATCGAGCTCATATTTTACGTGCGTTATCAGCATTTGTGCGAAATACATTTTTTCCGATTTCTACAGTCATTTAAAGATAAAAGAAAACACGAGAAAAAGGAACTTTAAATTCAAAGTGCAGCTATCAAACAATATTATTGTCACATGTCTTGAAGAATGATAAGATTTTACATCTGTAAATATTTAAATCCCTGTAGATTTCCTCGTTTTCATTTTATCGTACAAAATTGTTATCTCTAAAGTCATTCATCTGAACCAATTATTTTCCACAATACAAACGTGGATAATTCTGGTTTTAATCGTTTATATACAAAGTCATTGCGTATTAATGTTAGTTGCTTTATGGAAGCTGTAAATATACGCACGCGTCCTACAATGGAGCTGATAAATGCGTCGCCTCGCAAAATGAAGAATATTTTTCGGAGGAATTTTCTCTTGTCCGAAAAATAGAGGTAGACTGTAGCGAAGAAAGAAAAATATTTTACATAACAACCAATGTATCAATTCTGCATGCTGAATAAATTTGTTTAAAGGAACAACAAGACTTTCACGAAAATTCAATATTTTAAACACCGTTTCAAAAACTAAATTTTGGAGCTTATTTAACCTGTTGCGTCACGATACCGTGTCCAACTCGTGGTAAAGATTTAAAACAGAAAGTAGTAAATATGAATATTGTTTAGTTCTTTTGAATTTAAACTGAATATTATTTTTATACTTTTATTTCTTCATCTTTAGAGTAAAGATTAACTGACGAGTATGCACGTCATCATCTTAACGTTTGAAACGATACTAATTCTTTCAACGATGAATTCTTTATTTTTTTAGATAAACATTTTATTCTTATTCATTTTGCTTTGGTTTTTCATTGAAACGTGTCCTAGGTGCATTCGTCCTTGTACTTGTCTGTTATCAATCACCTTTGGAGTAAACGTAGACAAGCATCAACACTTTCTCTCTTCCTAATAAATGATTACCGATAAAGTAGTTGTATCGAGCACAGTTAAGAAATAAATCATATGGTAAGGAGTTAAAAGAAAGGGCCACCGAAATACGTGTAAAGTGCAAGGATACATCAAACGCTAAATTCATTGGTGGCTATCTCCGTTTTGTGGCTGAATCTAGCGAAGCGGAGGAAGCCGCTTATTTTCAGTCGAGATTCGTGGAAACCTGCACAACGCACACCGCAGAATCTCGCGTTCGTACAATGATAAATGCAAACTACCGAGTAACGCGAACCCACAGCGGCGTTTCCAGAACAGCCTTCCCCTGTGGCTGCAACAACCAGGGCTCCTCTCGTTGAAGTTCGGTGAATCACCGATGCAGAAACGAAAACACACATCGTCCATTTCCAGTGAGAGGCGTCGACCTCGAGGGTTCGAAGGAAATCTCTCGTTAGAATTTACTTCTCTCCGCTTCTCACGTTGTCGCGGCTCCTCTTTTCTTGTAATTGATGCGTTACTGCTTTACGCACACGCCTCGTATGGTTTGCGGTCAACGTGACGCAACGGATTGGCTTTTTTTCTCTTTCCTGATGCGAGGAATTGTACTCGTGGAAAGGATCGATCTTTCGAACACGATGCGAGAACGTTCTCTGTGGTGCTTATTGAATTACTGAACTTCTTCTCGATTTTATTCTTTTGTCCTTGTTTCATGGCCTTTAGTCGAAATTCATCTAACAAGGGAAGGATGACAATGTTTTGACGCTGATTTCAATGAGTTTGTGCTAGGTGATAGTGCATTAGTGTATAATAAAATATGTTAAATATCAGGTGTAGTTATTTGTTAACCAGTTAACTACTTTTGACGAGTGTACTCATCTTAAAACTCTAAATGGTGTTAACTTCCTCAACGATGGACTATCTATTTTCTAGACGAACATGTAATTCTCCTTTGTTTCGCTTTAGTCTATCGTTTGAAAATATGAGCGCATTTAGCCTGCATTTGACAAGAATACACTCCCTTATTTAATTTTATTGTGCACACAATAAGGGATTTTTCAAACTAAATTACGCACTTAACGAATTAATTTAGAAGATATTAATAATTGAAGTTACGTGCCTTCTTACGTAGCTTAATCTCAAGCGTAGTACATGTAAATGTGGTTGGGGAAGCGACGAAAGTGATTGGGCTGTAACCTGAGGGTCCTGGGATCGATTTTCTATTCATTGAAGATATTTTCTTGGACATGCTCAATTCTCTTATGACAATGACCAACAAAGATGAGCATATGTATACGCTCCAGGAATAGTGATAAGGAAAATTGAGCGTATATGTACGTTACTGATGCAAATGGGTTAATATCTCCTAAGTTAACAAATAACTATACCTAATATTTAACATATTTCATTACTAATGTATATACTATGAACTTGCAAAAACTCATTAAAATTGGCGTCAACACATCAGCGCCCTTATCTTGTAAGTGACATATGTAGTTTTCTTTGGTTGTCGGTTATATTTAGTTGTAGAACAGAAATTAGAACAGAGTAACAATATCATGCATTAAAATTAGCCGCATCAAGATGAGCCATTAATATCTGTCGAAGAAGACAGATGCTCCAATCTGTAACGCGTGCAAGAGCCAAATAACCACTGATCATCTCGTTATATTAAATTTTCTGATGAGAGAAAAGGTTGCCGAACTATTTATATCAGAAAACATTTTTGACGGAAATATATAGAAAAATTAAATTTGCCATACTTCAACAATAATGTATATGAAAAAAAAAGTCATTGTAATGTTACATAAAACAATGTAGCTATAAATATTTTGTAACATTATTATAACAAACTCTGTATATACTTTTATACTTTAAGTTGTTACTACATTCACTGACGTAATTTTGATGTCTACATAAGATTCAATTAATTGTAAATCGAATTTTATCATTGTTTAATTTCATCGCATACAATATTAATTCACATTTCATGTACATGTTATAACTTCATCCGAATGTTCCTAATATATATCGAATGGAACGCAAAAATGGCAACTTAAATATTTCTGTTGCTTATAAAATATATAGAGTATAATATATTTTATAATTAAATATAAAACATTTTCAAAATATGTAATAAAATTGACCAGCCAACTATCAACCTTTTTACATCAATGTTCACGTAATAGTATCAATTCTAGTTGATTTATAAGGGAGCTGCAAACAGCAAAGACATAAATTTTGTTATCACGTTAAACAGTACCTAACATTAAAGGCACACCATTACCTTCAAACGCGTGAGAATTATCTAAACAAAAGGATTGGTAACGTTAAATGAGGATAATAGCTTAAAGGTTAGGTACGTTTTTCTTATAAGGAAATATAATGAAACCTGGCACACATGCAGAGTAACAAGAAAAAGAATTCGTATACCACATTGTTGACTGATGCTCCTTATTAGTACTATTTTGTTCGCATTCTCCAAACAATGCAGCTATAAACAACCTTTTCGTATATCTGTAAATAATAAAAACCTTTAAGTGCCCCCATTCACAGGTTATATCAAACACAAAAGCAGTTAACTGGTCCAACAGTGGCTAGTTCTAGTGTTAAATCGGAAGATCGATGTTCTACTGTACATCACATCTTATTCTTATTCCTTCACTGATTTCTGAGCAATTTTAAATCGCGCTCCAATCTGAAATATCAAAGGTTTCTCTCAACTCGCGAGATCATTTCACGCGAAAGAACCGTTCAACCTTCGTTTTCCACACAATGCGTGATACACATTTGGGTCACCTTCGAAACGGCATTGTTCCAACGTCCAAGTTTGCTTTATCCGATGATCGGCCGGCGCATCAGCCTCCGAATCGGACTTTCGCTGAATTCATTTTCCCGCGGATAACCGAGAGGTTCCCCTCTCGAGCGTCATTTCACCGAATCGCGCATTACGTTCGCCGGGAGTTACATACAATGTGGTTTTGCTGGCCACTTTCTCCTCTGGCCATGCTTCTCTCCCTGGCCCCGTCCATGGTGATTCAAGCGCGTCCACGGCATTCTCTCAGCCGAATACAGTAGTATCTCAATAGAAGTACATGACGGAGCACGAAAGGGAGGCAAGATTAAATTTCTTTTTACTCAAGACGTGAGATATTCATAGTAGATGGTTGTCTGGCATATTATGCAAGACCAATACAAAATTAGTTCAATGAATATTGCTCTTATCCCTTTGTCCTATGATACCTTTTACAACTGTGTCCAATAGAATTTCATCCTGATTCTAATCATTAATAATTTAGTAGATAAAGGAAAAAATTTGACGTTTATCCTATGTCTACATTTACTCTGAATGCTAAAGATTGATTGACCTAACGGAGACCTAACCAGACCAAATCATCCTTTTCAGCTTTTACGATTAACTCAGGACGTCAGAGCTGCAAGGTATGCATAATGCTGTGCTTATGCGGTATTCACTGATTGGTTAAATGTAACATATTGACCAATAGAAAATAAGATGTGAAAAGATAAAAGTTGACCAATGAGGACCGCGTTCCTTTCAGGGCTCTTCTCATGAACAACGCGGAGTACATACGGTGATGTTTCTGTTCACGAACAGTTCACGATCATTTCTGCCCAGTGTAGACCCAACATAAAAACGTTCCCGTTGACCGTTCACACGTGATTGCATCTTCCAGTCGAGCATTGATAAGGCGTGCAGTAACAGCGTAATACGCGTGGTGCACGTTCACATTGATACTCGGCTACAGTAAATAGCCGTTGCGCGTTGATGACTACGGGGATAACCAACACTTGCGACATCGTCCGTGTGTCTCTCCTTGCATTAATACCTGGGCTCTGCAGGTTAATTGCGAGAACGGCGACGTGTCTGTGTGTCGTGTATCGTGCGACGATCACACGTCTCTGTATGCGGTAAATAATCGGCCTCGTGGAAATTTCCAGCCGCCGGGTAATTCGATGTGAATCTTTGCCTTTGAGTTCCTTTTCGGTTGAACGAAACGTTTGATGATTGCATCGATCGGTTTTGGATGGACACCTGTACCATCTTAACGCTAAATATACTGCGATCGGTTAAATGGTTGGTTTGAAAATTTGGTTTAAAATCTTGCATTTCTCCTCGTTCATTTAATATTAAATCAATTGCAATATTATTCGATTAATCAGTTCTCTAAGATTTGTTTTTCTAATAAGAAATATTTATCGTTTAACCAGTTCACTGCATTCGACGAGTATACGAGTATACACGTCCGATTATCAAAATCTAAATCAGTTTTCAATTTTTATTTCCTTTTGTTTCTGTTAATACTAGGAAAAATCTATCATCTGGTTTTTACACCTCTATCTTGTATCCAGTTATTTGGCTGGTTGTGTGAATAGGTACATTTAGTGTTAGGTCTTGGTTACATCTTGGTTAGGTTAAGTAAGAAATTTTAGTCTCGAGAAAAATTAGTTTAATCTGTCTAAACAGATTTTATTGATTTTATTATGTGTATGTCAATGAATTATGTAAGTAGTTTCTTACAAAAATAGCAAGGTCAATAACTGCAATTATCGACCAAGTTGTTTGAATCTAAGATACGTATTAGGGCATCGTATATATGGATTCTAAGAATGAATTTTCATGAGATTGCTACTTCCAGTGATGAATCTGTTCATTGTGCACGTGCAACGTGTATGTTCAGATAAGGATAGGAATGGATGTGTTGTTCGCTCGAACATTTCATTTTTCTGTCTTCACGGATTTATGTTATTGTTTCTTCGTAGAATTAAATGGAAATATGCGTGGTGAGATTTAACAGTAGCACGGTTGAAAGTGTGCTGAGCAGTAGAAAGGGAAATGTGAGCCTATTTTTCGCTATCATGGTTCAGTGTCGTGCGATGTACGCAGTTGTAGCGAGTGTTCGCGTGTGTGTACAGAAGCTCATGTTTAAAATCGACCGCTGCTCTCGTTTTCACGTATGCCTCAGTGAAAAACACTGACTTATAAATAAAATATGTTTGTGCATCGCTATAGAAGGATTCTGACTTTATTATTACAAAGTATTACATGAAAATAGAAAACTTAGTCGAATAATTGGGTACAAAAGTAGAATATTTTAAAGTCATATACGAAATAAGAAGCTTCAAAGTTATAAATTATCTATTTCTTCATTAAAGGAGATTAAATATTAAAAAAAATTTTTTTTTTAAGAAGTTTCTTTAAATCCGTTTACTATATTCTACAGAATTTATGAGGCTATTTTTTAAACGACACTTTTAGTGTTATTTATTATTATCAATATGGTATTATTACATTCCACTTTCTAGTTTGTGTCACATGTTTTTTAACACTTCCACTTCTGGCGACAGTTAGGGTTGATTACGTTTGGATAATTACAAGTTACATGACTTTAGTTTTAGTTATCTTGATGATATCATTAATTTTTCAATACGTTAAAATCCTTTTTAACATCTCCGGATTAAATGCAAATTATTCTGCCGTCGGCTGTATTTCCATATCTTTATTGACCCGCTCTTCTTGAACTGTTCGAATGATATTTTTATATTTAATACGGCAGCACATTTTCTCTGAACTATAATTCTTTTATTTGAATCGTGAATGTTGGATTTAATTTCGTCTGTGAAAATCACGTTTTTTCAGTCTTTCGTTTTCTTCAATCTTCGATTTACCTAAAAGATTATTTAAATGTAATGAAATAATACTATGTCGACGAACTAACCTCGTGCTTAACAAACAATATATTAAGAAACAAATACGTGTTTTTACATTATCAGGCATTCAAATAATATAATGAAATAGCTATTAACGTGACCTGCTCCTAAATATCACTGAATGCATTAATTTTTATTACTTTGGTAAATTTCACATTCATTTGTATTGAACAAAATAACAAGACACTGTCTTTTTACTAATTGCAAACGTCATACATATTGTAGACAATAATTTAAACAAAGTCATGTTAGTGAATAATTTCTAATACGAACTACTGCACATATATCCAAGACAGGATGATTCACATCGTTTATACATTAATTTCATACAGTTTTTTAGTATTCTCGGTTAAATGTATATTTTTATAGCCACTAAAGCTATCTTCAAGTACAACTTTACTTTGACACGACTCATAATCCCTGGACTGGAATCAAAATTTTTACTTTATTTTATTTTTATCTGCTGTGACTTCAATTTTTGCTCGCGGAGCACTTCGAATTTACGATTCTTTCGAAATGTTTGTTAACTCTTTTGCGCTTTAGTCTATTGAAAAAGAAAACTTAGCCGATTGCTACACTTTAGCGATGATTCAGCGACCGTTAAACATGAATCACTTTTATTCTCTTTCAAGATTTTATAGTACGATTAATTTCATTAGAAGGAGATACTTGTTTAAAGTAGTACAATTAAAATAGATAGCCACAGTAAAATAAAGTATGAAATTACTGTTGCGTTAAATAGTGAGAAATATACTGTAATGTCAATTAATCTCTTTTGTTTCAAAAGAAAGGACTCGGTAGAACAGTTTCATTTGCTTCGAATACCATTCTTTTCTTAATTATATGAAACGAAGTTTCTTTTAGTTCGCGTCATGAATTATTTAGTCGGTTGATGGTGTCACAGTTGTTGAGACAGAACCTTTAGAAATCCTTTGCATGTTAAACCGATTGTTTCATTGTCACATGAATTTACAAACAAGTATTATATTAAATAGTAATCATCGTGTATTAACTTTGAATGAAGAAATAATATATCATTGAACCTAGTGTCACACGATCGAAATATTTTTTAATACTATAAATTACATGAAATTAAATTGATTGTTTCTGTATTATTTTAGAAATAATATATTACATTTTCTTGTATAACGCAGTAAATTAACACTAGAACAACCGCACTCGTCAAAATGAGAGATTTTAGTTTCTTTATTTCTCACTTATTGACACAAGTATTAAATATTCGAAATGACTTGAAGAATATATAGTTTCACTTCAATACTATAATCAATATAAAAAGAATATCTATTGTTATACAAGAATTACATGTTATTCATGTTAAATCCTCGGTTGTTCCAGTGTTAATCATGCTCTATACTAAGGTATATAACGAAACACAAGGTTTAGACGCTCACAGAAATGGCTGGGAGAATACTTTAGGTGAAATGCTACCTTTACGGTCTGGCCCTGCCGATAAACCTTCAAGATTCTTGCCTGCCATATCTCTCGACCTGTCCAAAATACCGTACGATTGGATTGTTTCTAAAGGACGTTTGTTCCATGCGCGTACCTACATTCTCGGATCCCAGGTAGTTTCTCGTTCCATGAATTTCGGGCTTTCACCGTTGAAAACGTCGAACCTTTGTCTCTTCTTTTATACCTGAACGAACAACGTGATTTATTTTAAACGTTGCCAGCAGCCATTCGGGTTCAACCAATTTAGAAATAATTTCGGATAGCGTTGTTCACGTTATCCTTGTGTTTCTGTGAGTCGTGCAAAATGTCACTATACGTGGAACATTGAAAAAGTTCTTGAAAAGTGTAACTGAAAACATAAAAGATTGAGTTAATCGCTTTATTTTCGAAGGTGTATTCTATAAATACATCGCAAAATAAATCTCAACAAACTTACGCACATATCAATTAATTTTTAGTGTAATATTTAATTTAAGAATAACTAACATTGTCTAGGAATCATTTTCTAGACCACCTTATATATTCGTTATATCAAAATGAAGTAATGGTTAAACGAAGCATAATATTTCTTTACTAAATTTCGTGAGCGCTAATATCTTTGATTATAATATTGAAAGATCTCGCTTATACATTTTGTAATTGATAAGACAGTAATGTGAAATTACTTATATAATAAGTAATGTAATAAGAAACGAAGAATCCAATCTACTTTTCAAATGACGCATAATCTCTTGAAGATGATGTAAACATTTTTTTACGTACCTAAGAATTTATCTATAGTCCGTATTTCCGATTAGAGGTTTGATAGAAATGAATCACGATTATTGGTCAAGGATTTACGTTCATGTATTATCTGATTACATAAAAGTTCTGATGTCGTAATGTTTACGATTACTCGCATTTTCGGATAAACGGCGTGTATTGTTCGACGAATCATTGTGAAGTTACAGCAATTACGCCAGCAATCACCTGTAATACAACCTGAATTTGTTGCTTACAGAAATCCTGGTGAACCTTAAATCACCACGTTACAGAGAGACTCGTCAAGCAGATAACGATAGCGTGAATAAATCACGATTCGTCATGCTCGTGCCAATTTGTTTTTTTTTTTGTTTTGATAAATCGTATTCGAAATAAAAACATAACACGTAATACTTTCAAATACTGCTCTAATCAGTTTCACAGCCCATTCAACGAATAAAATGGTTTCACCGAGATAAAAGTAATGTAAAATATAAGGGAGTTTACTTGATGTACAAAATTCAAGCAATCCATGATGTATTCAATTTATAGAATTTTCTTTATATTATTTCACGTGCATCACATGAATCGCTCATTTCCCAAAGTGATCAACTCCAGGAGACAGAAGTGTCAAGACTAAAGAAAATTGTACGACAACATCAATTAACAATTTTGCTGTTAAACATCGAAATAATTCCTGAGCGTTTTACATAACATTAATTTTTTCGTAGCAAAGATAAATAGGAACAATTATTAACAGTTTGCCATTATAATTCTTACATTATACTGTTGCCAACTTATATTATAAAACATTTTTACTCGACATCAGTTGCGTTACGTATTACTATTATTTCCTAACAATTCGGAACTGTCGGTGATCGGTGACCGGCACGGTGTTAACCTGTTAACTAAATGAATCCCGGATTACAAGAAACTTCAAAAACCACTTGTTTCCTTGTTACAGAATGCAGCTACCGCGAAGACAAAGGAATCGTCATCAACATCGACGACGAACAATTCCAGCAACGGCACGTCCGGCAACAATGGTGGCCACGCGCCCCTGCGTCGTAGCTACACCTCCCTGGTGACCACGTTGATTGAGCAGCATCGCAAACTGGACCGAAGCGCGAGCGAGCCGACCTCTCGCTACAAGACCGAGCTGTGTCGGCCGTTCGAGGAGAGCGGTACCTGCAAGTACGGCGACAAGTGTCAGTTCGCGCACGGCTACAGTGAGTTGCGCAATCTCGCCCGCCATCCGAAATACAAGACCGAGCTCTGCCGCACGTTCCACACAATCGGTTTCTGCCCGTACGGCCCCCGGTGCCATTTCATTCATAACTTCGAAGAGGCGCGAATCCACAATCAGAAAGTGAGCGCGCAGTTGGGCTCCACGCAGCCAAACATCATGGGCTTGAACCCGTTGTTGAGCGCCGCGGCGGCGGCAGCGGCGGCCGCAGCCGGTAACAACTGCAATGGATCGAACGTTACTCAAACCGTGAGCAGCGTCAGCCTTCTCGAGCAGATCGTAGCCTCGCCGCAAGTTGCGGCCGCTGCGGCAGCTGCGGCTACCCCTAGCCTCATGAGAACCAACTCGTTGAGCTTGTGCAGCAGCAATAACACGTACAATCCGCCGCCCTTGCTCCGGACCAACTCGTTGAGCTTGACCACCACTCAACACCACCACCACCATCACCACCATCATCATCATCAGACCGGCACCACTGGCGTCAGCTCGGTGGTCGGCGCATCCAGGCTGAAGCCTTTAAGCCTCAGCAGCCCGACCTTCTCGCTCAGCAGCACAGGGGAGTCGATCTCGCCGTCGTCCAGTCTCAGCCAGTCGCCAACGAATTCCATGGCGAGCTTCTTCAGCGATGACTGCAGCCAACAACCATCCCTGAGCCTACCCACCACGGCGTTCAGCTTCGGCCAGGATTTCGGGCTCCTCGCGACAAGGCAGAGTCCTAGTCCACGGACGAACAGCATGTGCAGTCCGCTCAGCTCGGACGAGCTGACGCCCAGGACTCCATCCCCATTGTCGCCGAACGCTGATTCCAGGTTGCCGGTTTTCAACAGGATCAGCAGCTCCCTTGGGGACTTCAAGAATCTGAAAATCTAAGGTGCTACCCTAGCCACCTGCACACACACACACGCGCGCGTGCGCGCACACGCACACACACAACACACGCATATACACAGACACACTGTCAAACCCATACATTGACACAAGTACACAGTTACACGCAGTCCCGAGTCCTTCGAACTCTTTGGTACATTTCTCTTTGAAAATTTGATTCTATCGAAGATAGACGGCTCACGACGACGTATAGAGGAAAATAGAAGACAAAGAGCTTCGGACACGAAAACACGCTATATAATTTATCTCTACCGAAAAGACAGGAGAACGTGAGGGAGAGCGGACGGACCTCTCCCACCGACTTGAGAAGTTTCTTTTTTTCTGTTTTTATTTTCCCCACTACTATATATGTATATGTACGTTTTTTTTGGTCTTAAACGATCGAGTTGCATTTCTCGTGTGGGACGGATCTTCCTTCTCCATCGAACTCGGCTTCTTATTTAAGCGTTTCTTTTCTGTTCGTAGGACACGTTAGACATTTTACTCGCGTTCTTTAAGCGATCATCTCTTCCCTTTTATCATAATCGTCTTGATTATTAATAATATTATTAATATTATTATATTATTATATATTATATATTATTCGCTAGAATTAATAATTATTAACGTTATCAGTAATATCACTATCAACACTATCATTACTCTTAACCGTATTAGTAGCGTCAGTCACTGTCTGACTCCGACCGCCAGAGCCGTTTTCTTCTTCTTTTCTTCTTTTCTTCTTTTCTTCTTTTCTTCTTTTCTTCTTCGTCTTCTACTACTTCATCATTTTTTACGTTAGATTTACGTTCATTTAGCGGAAAAGTCGAGATTGTATCAGCCCGGATGTCTCGACCTGCTCGCGTGAGAATCCTCGGATAATTCAACTGCGGGAAAAAACGGGGGGCGGGCGAAAGAAAAAGGATACTACCGGGTGGCGAGGATACGCGAGAAGCCTGCTGAAACGAGAGCCGGAGGTGTCCAAGCTTCTTTTCCGAATCGCAACTTTCCTCGGGCGAGTTGTTCCTTGATCTCCGTCGAGACTACGTTATCTCGACTTGTTCCCTTCGGCTCTATGCGCTCGGCTAGCTTCAATGTCTCCTTCGTCGCTCGGTTTCGCTCCCCGGCCCGCGAGGATGATCGCGAAGCGTCGTTCGATCCGGGGCAGGTGAAACGTTGCAATATTCCAAAACAGTTTTAGTTGCGTTTCTGTAATTTCATTTTTTTTATTTTTTGTTTTAAATAATTCTGAATCCCTTCGTTCGAGAAGAAGGAAGGGAAGGGAAAGTTGTCTTGAGAGTGAAAGGGAGGCGAGAGCGCGGCCCGCGCTCGCGCGTGTGTTTGAGGGGGAGAGAGCGAGAGACAGAGAGAAAGGAGAGCGTGATAGATCGGTACGTAAAGGAGAGAAAGATAGAGTTAGCGCGGAGGGGGGAGGTCGGTGACGAAGCGCGTGAAACGGATCAAGAATCAAACATCATGCTATGCAAATTAAGTGGCTTAAGAACTCCGATTGTCTTCCAATGTTAGAGAGCGAGTGAAAGTGTGCTTGTGTGCGTGAATGTTGCGAGCAAGTGTGCGTGCGCGCGAGTGTGTTATATTATATAGTCAAGGTAAGAGAGGAAGATGGCTGAGGGACCGAAGTGGCGGTGAGAGAGCAGGCGGTGTGTGGTAATGAGCAAAAGGAAGATAATAAGAGAAAGTGGTGCGTTCGTGAGTGTGTGGAAGCTAACGCATGGGAAACGGACGTGTCCTCTGAGTAAGTGAATGAAAGCGTGCTCGTTTAAGGATAAGTTATACGAAGCCGTTAGGTATATTTTATTGGCGGGCACTCGCCCCGCAGGGCTTTCGATCGAAATATATAGATATATATCGATGCTTCGAGACGGCAACCACTTTTCTTTTTCACGCTGCAGAGAACAACGTGTTTTCTTATACTTTTTTTTTCTTTGTTTTTTTTCTATTCTTTTTCGTCCTTGATCGGAACGATGTTCGAAAAGAGAACGATTTCTTGAGAGAAAGATTATTGGAATCAGTGACCAGACCTTTTCTTGTTTAGAACCCTCGTTTTATTGATTTTTCGAGACTACGTTTCTTCACTTTTTCGCGGCCGCTTTTTTCCGGGACTCGGTGAAGTTGGTGATGCGTGCCTTCCCAGGAAATGTTGCTTTTTTCCTTTTTACGTTGTTCGGTAACTTTAACGGTGCAGTTAGATTCCTTTTTATGGGTTTTTCCGGTACGAAAGAAAAGACAGGAATGTTTTGGTTTTATTTCGTTTCTTCGCCGAGTCCGATGATTGACCGAAGAAGGCACGAGAACCGAAGGGTCCAAACAGAATTTCCCGGAGAGGTGTTCAGAGCATTTTTACCAAAAGAAAGGAAAATCTCGACAGTTTTAATTACGCAACAGAAACCCAGAATAAGTAGCATAGGGAAATATCGATGTGGCTTCCTCGTAGTGCCTTAAAGTAGGCCTCGATTAGTAAATAAATGACGAGTGAATGATTTGTAGAGAGAGAGTGAGAGGGAGAGTAACAATCATCATCAATGTCGTGGTATATATATATATATATATTATTCTCTCCCAATTTAAAAAAAATTGTGATATGTAACTACTGCAATAGAAATATAAACTATTATTAAAAAAAAATATTCTATTATAGAGAGTGAACAGAAGGGAGAGAAAGAGAAGGAATCAGAGAGAGAAAGAGAGAGAGAGAGAGAAAGAGTGTGTGTGTTGGATCGAGCGAAAGAGAGAGTGATTGAGAGTAATGAGGCGACGTATTTTTCAAAGTGCTTCCGGTTTCGCGGAAGAAATCAGTTTTCGCGCTTGGGAACGTTCAAAATTCGCATTTCGAAAGCCATGGTACAAACGAAATGTCTTTCAGCGTTTCGCGAAATGTCAACGAAGAGCTAAGAAAATTCGATCGAGGTGCCGTGGTCGAATTCGAATCAGTTCCCCTCGCCGAAAAAGAAAAAAAACGTTTTGCTTCCACGACACGTCGCCTCCTCGCGAATATTGAGAAGGGATTAAAAGAAAATTACAAAAAAAAGGAGCAAGCAAAATAAAACGAAAGTGCCTAAATGACGTGGTTTCTGAAAAAAATCGAATACATTTTGTATATATGCACACTACACACTTCTTACGGTAAACAAAAAATGTTTTCGTTTAATTTATACTTGAAAGCAAATGTTATTATAGTTTTAGTTTATCATTAATATTATTATATTATTATTAATATAATTATTTTATTATTAATAATTATTATTAATTATTAACTATTATTATTTTTTATTATTATTATTGTATTCGCAACACTATACGCCTCAGTCGCATCTGAAGTAGATCTTTGGCTACTTCGACGAACAGCACGGCATCCATTTAAATATTGTCACCATTTACTATTTATCTGGTCAATTGTTTCTTTTTTCTACTATTTCTTTTTTATTATATCATTATTATTATTATTATTAATATTATTAATATTATTATTTGTTCTTTCCTCTTGCAACGATGAAATCAATTGCGAGTGCTCATGTAGTCGATTGCTTCGACGATCGTCGTTCAAAACTCCGAACTAACGTCAATTAGTCCCGTGTCTTATCCGATTATCTCCGTCATTTTTGCGGTTATATATACATATATATTTAAACACACAAACACACACACACACATATATACACACTCTATATTATTGCTATTATTATTAATATTATCACTATTGCTATTTACTACTATTGCTGCTATTACTACTTTATACTACTACTGTCACTATCATCACACGATTTACCACTAACCATTACTTTGTCACTACCATTAATGCTGGTTCAACATTCACGCAGATCGTTGTGTCTCGCCTAATACGTTGTCATCGATCATATCACCGTTCATTATCGCGATTGTCCTCCATCGAAGCATCTTCTCGTTGTGCCCAGATGTCGTTCAACTTCGCATATTCATCGTCGAATCGTCGCGAACGTCACGCCTGCGTCGAAACTACTCGTTTCCCCCGTGTCTCGCGAGATTCCTTCGATATCCGGAGCTTCTATATTCTTCGTTCGCGCAATTACCAGAATAAACCTAGTAACGATCATCATTCAGAACCTTCTCGTCGACGAATATCAATCGACAACACCTAAAAACACCAGGATCTCGTAGAGAATCACGAAACTGGCAGTTTCCTCGAAAAATCGAATCCAGTTCACCAGTGAACAGGTAACAACTACAAAAAAGAGAGAAATTCGATTCAAAGTTTAATGGAGCGTTGACTCATGCGTCACTCGGCAATGGCACGCTCAGTTGCGCGCCTGTCAATTAGAAAATCTCGTATGACGCGCGGAGAGGGTCAATCGGAGCGAGACGAGTCCGCGCAAACCTGCCGGACAGACAAACAAACAGGGAGAGAGAAAGAGAGGAGAGACGAACATACGTACACGCAACACATTCGCGTTTATCGGGCGCAGAGAGTGAAAGTCCCTAAGAGTTTCTTCTCGCTCGGCCGGGAAAAGTAAAAAGATGCGTGGGCACATGATTACAGCGGCGGGTACGGGCACAGGAGGAGGAGTTGTTCGACGTGCGCGTTCTCGAAAAAGCCAGGTTCCACGGCGCGCTCGTTTTGTCGCGTTCGAAGGTGAAACCGGGAAAAGACATTCTCTCCGACTCGCGAGACGCTCGCGACTACCAATCCACACGACGACGAAACAAGTAGCAAAACAGCAGACCGTTTCAAAAGCGTCCAACGTGATGCTACACCATGGGTTCCCTCGTCAATGTTCGCTGCTCCCCGATGTGTTAGGCTCCCGAAACGCATTGAATCTTGCAGCGGCGCAGGCAATGCTACAAGTGACGGGTGTAAGTCTTTCAAGGTTTTATTGTAAATGTTGCACTTGAACAATAACTGAAAAACGCTTGAACCCACCATTCGTAATGATGGCCGCATCGCCGCAAGTTTCAACGTGTATGATGGCTTTTACGCTCTTGCATCTTCTTTCCGGATGTTTACCTCCTCTGTTCTTCACTTTTGAGTTTCTTTCCTCACCCGCAACCGGCTAAAAAGCTGGACAGGCTCGAGAGAGAAAGGGTACTTCCCTTTCGCTGTTCTAGCTTCTAAGCTCCTTGGCGTTGCTCCTATAGACTGGACTAATTGTTTTCTTTCTTTCTTTCTTCTTCTTCTACAACAATCTTATTTTTTACCTGTTTAATAACTATTAATCGATATTTAATTTATTGATCGCGGTTCGGATACGACGGGCAACACTCTCCGTTTTCGTTTTCTGTTCCGAGCGGACAGCGTTTATCGCTGAGCTTTTCTTTTTCCGTGTTCCTCCCGGTCTGTGGTTCGCCGAGTGGAACGAGTCGCTGTGTCGAGCGGGCGGGACCGCGCGCTTCGATTCATTCGTACGATCGACTCGTTCCTCGTTCAATTACCGTGGACTATCGATCGATGTATCCACTGTTTCGAACGAGACTCGCACGCTTCTTTAGCTTTTCTCGAGTATATTATTTAACTTGTTGCTGACGATCAAGCCGAAGCGAGCTAGTGTGAGGGAGAGAAAGAGAGAGCGAAAGAGAGAGAGTGTGTGTGTGTACGTGTGCGTGTTTCTTTATTTCTTTTTTTTTCTTAGTTAATTAGTGCAATTAATATTATTTACGTATTTATTTGAACGATCATTTTTAAGACGACAGATTTCTACCGATTGCGAGCCAAAAGCATGCATATCCTTCTTAGTTTCCGCAACCCGCCATTTTGTTTTCGCCGCGTCGGCAAAGGAGCGTGCGTGGTTCTTCGAAGTAGCACCATGGTCGATTTCATGCGGAGCTCGATAGGAAGCCACGAAAAATGTTCGAATCGAGAACGATTTTTTCCCTCATTGTGGTGGCAGTGGTTCCACGGGATTATTTCTGCGTGCACGTCAGAGAACGTGGGCGGCGGACACACCCGTGACGATCCGGATCGGAAACCGCGTGCGAGGGGACTCTGTCGTAGCTCCGAACGACGCTGATTCTTCGTAACCCTCGTGTTATAGACTTGACAACTTATATATATATATATTAAATATAATATTAATAAATAATATACTTTACGTTACGTCTCTTTTTTAATTTAATATATTTATTTTTTCAATCAAGTATTTATATATTTATACAATATTTTATACAACGTTCTTCACAGATACACATAAATGTAACGACGCCCGTTACGAAACGATGTAATGTGACAGGTCGATCTCTTGGCTCTCAGAGGAAAACCGAATCATTCTTAGCAACCCTCGCAACCCCGTTTCTTTTTTCTTTATTTTATTTTATTTCTTTTTAATATTTTCTTCCATTTCTCCGAGACCAACCAACCAACCAACCAACCAACAAACCAACCAACCAATCAATCAACCGAAATATATAGTTTCTCTCCCCCTTTTGTCGGCCGCGCGATAGCAATCGGGTTTACCGGAGGTGCAATCGTCGCGGCCATTCCCATCGGAAACGTCGAAAGTGTGTGTATACTTAATTTCTCCTTGTGATACGACGCGACCCCGACATGGTCGTTCGAGAAAGATTTTGCGCGGGAGATCGTGTTCGACGAAAGATAACAGAGAGAAAGAGAGGGAGAGGGTGGGCTTGCGCGAGAGGAAAAGTATGAAAGGATGGACAGGGAACAAGAACGAGTGGATGAGAGAGCGAGAAAGAGCGACGGAATGAAAGTGTATGCATGTGATTATTTGCGTATGAAAAAGGGAGAGAGAGAGAGAGAGAGAGATAGAGAGATAGAGAGATAGAGAGAAATATAGAGAGAGACAGTAGCTATACGTACTAAGAGAACGAAATGCGATGTAGCGATTTGGGAGCCAATTGATAGGCTGACGGAAGTCGTTTGAACTGGATTCCAGTGTTACCAATGTCTCGATGAGATTTTCCAAGTCCTAGACGGTGACAGGTTGAATCGGACTCTCGTGTATTTTACGTCTCTCCGGCTTACAATTCGTTTTAACATTGAAAACATGATTTTGGGCAATGGCACTTGTTTTTGGACCGCGCCGGAGAGCGGGCAAATCTTCAGTGGAGATGTCATGGGGATTTTACGACGCGCGGATTGTTTGTCCGCGTTAATCGTATATAAACACGAGGCATACTGGTTCGAACGACTTTCGTTTAATCCACAATGGGACCACAATGGTGATAAATGCATATAGAATTTCGTTAATTAGAGAAATGGCAAGCCTTGATGAAAACGAAACGAAATAATGTGGAAAGAATACTGCACGCTGCGAAGGGGCGGGCCTCGTCCGTCCGCCACGACGGTGTTGATGCATTTTGTAGAATTTTTCATTTGGCAAGAAAGTAGGTTTTTGTTCGATTTTGCGACTCGATATTTTGCTCTTCCATTTTTGCCCCTGCGCCGCGCGCGCGTACGCCAAACGGACAGGCCTCGTCGTTCTTCGCAGCGAATTTACATTTACCGATGAAACACACAATACACGCAAGTCTCATGTACCACGAATGAAAAAATTTGTAGTTCGATAAGTATTGCCAACAATACACTATCTATTTATAATACATTTTATTATTACAAAATAATGGACTTTGTGTTGATTGATTTATGTTTCCTGCTCCCTTGCTCCTTACGCTCTGTGTAGTTTTTAAGAATTAGTTCTAGTTTCGTGTAGAATGTAATGGTGAACATTATGGGAGTCAATGGAAGATGAAAATTTGTTTTTGAATTTTGTAATTGATAATAGGGGTTTCCTTTTTATGGGAAAAGACATTTCTGTAGATTTCATTAGGGCTGATAAACTTACTGAAATGAGATGTAAATGATTTTGCGTTACTGAAGTTTCTACCGAGTTATACTTTCCTAAATAAATTCGAAGAGATTATAATCGGAACTATAACGATGCATGTATTTATTTTAGTTGCGCTATTGTTCATAGTAAAAATATATAGATTTTGCATAATTTAAATCCTTTTACTATTTTGCTTATAAAGTAAGTTTGAAGATATAGTAAATTAAATGACGCATTACAGTAAACTAATTTAAAAAAGAATTATTAGTTTGAGATATTTTAACTTTAAGAAATGTTTGTTAAAATAGATATTTAATTCTACGTTGGATCCTGAGCATCTCATTCTGCAAGTTCTTCCAGTAGCATTAAACACTTTATATAGATATGCAATTTATTAATTAACTGTATCAAGTTTTGAAATGAAAAATTATCTATTTTGAATATATGATATCAATTATCTTAGGTAATAATATATTTCAACAGCTTTTAAATTTCAACGAAATAATTTATTCAGTATTTAATCCGACGATTAAAATGTATACGTTCCAACATTAAACAAATCATATTTTATAATCATACTTTATTAGTTTAATTTTTTGTAATTTTAATTTCTTATAATTGTTACATTATGAAATGTAACACAATGACTATTGAAAAAACACATTACAAGAAACTCTGTCTTCCTCGTAAGTGTCTGGTAAGAAAGACATTGTACACTAAAGAAGTAATGTAGATTTGATACGAATAGTTTCACCTAAATTTTGCACAACAAATGCATATGTATTAGGATTCATTGGTTTTACTGTAGAATATTTTCAAATAATCTTATCCTAGTTCATACAATTCTAGTACATATCTCAAATTAATTAAAAAAACGCTGTTACAACTGTGATTGCAGCAAGACATAATATATTTATTTAGAAAGTTCTTACTCGAATGGTTTCGTTCTCACGGAAGACAGCATTTAAACCATGAAAAATGGTACGAACAAATTACATCATGAAACTTTCAGTGTTCAAGAAATACTTAGTATTTTTTTAAACATAGATTATCAATGGTAATGCAATAATTCAAACGATGGGCGTACGGGTCAACATGTAAAGTTATACCCTTAACAGGAAGACTGTGAGCTGATATATTTTATCTCGAGTTTATTTCACAATTGGTAATAAACACTTCAGCAATCGATTGCTTTATTATTTGAAACATTTTCATGTCTGACGATTTTAATACTCGTGATCCTTTTAAACTATATATTTATAAATAAAATGTGCACTGATTTACAAAAATATTTTAAATTCATATATTGTTAATAGAAATGGATATCTTAGATGCGTGTCATTCGATTTCGATTGAATGTACACATATTAATCTCTCATGTGCTCTAAGCATCATATGTACAGAAATTTCAAAATATTTACCGTAACCGGTGAGTATAATATTTCTATTCTAAATATATCGATTTTAAATACTTTCGTAGATCAGTGTAAATACCTTTAATCAAATGATTATTAAAGTTGTTAATATAAATAGTAATAAAAATAATGAAATAGGTAGTTGAAAATATGATATTAGTCTGCTGTGGTATAACGCAGATGGAGTTACAATTCCTCTGAGCTCTGCAGGCTTATGTTTGGCGACTCTGGTTCATATCGTTTCAGATATACACTACTGCTGATAAGTATTCGGATATTTCGCACATGGTACAGTAACAGTACCTAAATATTACTGCAGAGCTTAATTAATGTAGTGTAGCAACACTTTATTTCTTTACTAAATGAATAAATTATACATTGAAATGATATATTGAGTACTTACGTTATATACGATAAGAATTTATTAAATTATAAATTAAAATTAGGGGACGTATCAATTATCGCATCTATTCTTAACTTTATATTGCCACGTTCAATAGAAAATGCTTTCATTCGACCTACAGTTGGAAAATTAAATCACCTTTTAAATTCAAGAACTTTGAAAAAAATGAAAAAAAGATTTTCAATTTGTAATGCTATTATCGAATATACGAATATACGAATCATTAAGCTATCACGCAATTTATATTCTAAATGTGTATTTACAAATCACTTCCTAAAATTTAATTTATACACATTTTCGTACTTTTTGTTCGGGCATATTTTGTATTCGTTTTGTAAAAATGTTAAACAAAAACGATCGATTATTTATATACAATCGAATAGTTCGTCAGAAAGTCTATAAGTGATATCGTTGCTAAGTACGAAGCACATATTGTATTTTTTGCTCTGGGTGAACGTCATCAACAAGGAAATCACTACAAGGTCGAGACTGTAGGATTTCACAGGATTTTATTTGTCATCGTGACATATTTGTAGCTGTTCCAGGTGTGATCGGCGTCATAATTGACATTGAGATACTATCTAGCTCTTAAGAGCTGCATACGAATTAGTAATAGTAAAAGTTGAAAAACCGTGTACAGAAAATCTTTAACTTTAAAGGCTATTATAGGTTACATCAGCCCCACTAACTCTGAAGTATTTCTTAGCTTTTTGTAGACTTGAATGAGTCAGTAATGGTAACAATTAAATGAATATTTGCATAAACTGATTTTAACCTTTGTTTTTCATTAACGATGTATTTTTCGTAAAGTGCTGCCTCTTTAGCATTATAAAACAAATATTAATATTTAAGATTATTATTTTGACCAAAAATAGTAACACTCGAGTGGAAAAAATATGAAATATACATTCAAGAAGGGAAATAATACTATTGGAAAATAAGGTAAACATACTTTTTTAAAAATGAAATTTCTTATTTTGTACAACGTGCTAATCTAACTTGACTGTTGGTAACAAATCAATCATTTTTGATCGCATAAAATATATAAGTGACAAACATTCCTTTTTAAAAAACAATTTGAATGATGATAAACTGATATAGCTATTTTTCAAATATTTCAAACATATGAAACTATATCACAGGATATTAACTTGTAAACGATTCATGAAACGTTATAAATGAAATTAAAAAGTTTATTTACTCCAAACATAAAATTTGCTAAATAATATGTTTGATTCCTATAATTTTAGACACATTTTTCTTCACACTTAATGTTTCTTTAAATGGCTTCCATTATTTAAGTTTACTACAACTCGCCACAAATTTTCTACATACTGTCGTTATACTTAGCATCAGAGTTAAGACAAATGTTCCTTTTCTATTTTCTGAATCCTTGGAAACATTGAAATCGACAAATCGGTTTTCAAATTTTTATTTTTGAATTGTCTATTTCTTTTTCGAATCATACTGAGTAAACATTTCTCTGCCTTTTTTTATGTCGGTCATGCTTGAAACAGGGTTCTAAGGTAGGTAAGTATATTCTCAGATACATAAACACGTTTGTTTTTATTAGTTAACAGCTCAGGTTCGCATTTTTACGTATGAAGTATCAGTATTTCAATCACACTCGTTCTCCGTTCAGTCGAATTCCTGGAACATCCGGCGAGATAAGCGTTCTGATATGGTCTCAGACAGTGGATGCTTAAGCATTACTGTATCTTACAGCGAATTCGTAACAAAGGTGTTACCGAAACTACGTATAGTTGTATTTCTCATTGCAAGATGAAACAATGGAACTGCCATTTTTAAATACATTGAATTTAAAAGTCAATTCATACGCGGAAAATGAATGCGATGCTACTACAGCAGGAAAATGTATTCGTACGTTAATGGTGGCATAAATAATTAGTGAGAACCATATTGAATATGCTGTTGACTACAACTTCAATAATTTTGCTATAAGAGGAAAATTTACTTCTATATTTATTAAATGAAACTATATGATTAATTTTATATTCATTTTATATTGAACGTTATCCTTTCATCTCCCTCTTGCTTATTTTTTTAGCTTCAGAAAAATTGTCAATCATGTTTTACAAGCCGATAATTGATAATTAAACGCCCTAGTAGAGACAAATAAAGTGCACCAAAGTAATTGCCCTTTCAAAACAAAAAATATTGCATTTGAGACATTTTTCAAATAAAGAATGCCCCTGAAGATAATTGCATTTATAATCATTTAAGTAATACAGATAATTCCAACAAAGTATTCAGTTATATAAATAATAAAAGATCAGTATGGAGCTTTTTTCTATGGAACATCTAATATAAATTTCTATGGAAAAGTTTTTTAAAAATCTGCGTCCACAAAGAATTAACGAAGGGATGTTAATAAAGGAAGCAATTGTATTTAAAACATTTTCAAAATAACAAATACTTCTAATAATAATTACAATTATCAGAATTTTACAATATAAATAACTCCAATAAATTATTTAATTACGTAAATAAGAAAAGATCAGTATATACATTTTTCCTTTCTAGTCTATAAGAGTTTAAAATCTAATATAAATTCCTGTGGAATAGGTTTCCAACCCTTCTAAAAATCTCCGTCCACAAAGGGTTAACGCGAAGGGATGCGTTTCGCTGCGACGACGATTAACGTTCGCGATATCAAGAAGGCTTGTTTTCGTATTGTGACGCTCAGACGTTGTTAATCAGTTGAAAACAACCCGACTGGCCAGACAAAGAGGAAGAAAAACGCGAACGACAATTAACAGTTAACGATGTCATGCGTGGTCATTGAAGCTGGCCTATTCATCGACCGATTGGACCAGCCTTGCGCAAACCGATAAGATTGCGAGCGAAACGGAACTCGAACGAGAGCAATGGCTCCGTTTCGCCGATATCGTACACCTTTGTAATAAACTCCATCGCGAACTGCATTCCACGTATCGCTGTCGTGTCCTCCTTCCCCCTCGCTTTCGTTCACGACCTGTGCCAGTTTTATCGTGACAGGAAATTGCGAAATTTCGGGGTGCAAGAACACATTGGGGTGATCCGTTCGTTTATTGGGAGACTTTAGTCTTTCAGCAGCCAGGCTCGCGACTTCCGATGTCGACTTTAGGGGGGGTGTTATTCGTATTAGAACGAACATGTAAATATTAGATAGTGTGAAAAGTTCGAGTTTTAAAACAAAATTTAAACAAATGGTTTTGTAAAATAATTTCATTTTATTTGGTACCAACGATATAAATGAGTCGCTCAGAAACCAATGTGGTTAAGTCCACAATTTTGTATCAGACAAACATTGAGAAAATTAATGTTTTGGCTTGTAAAATTATTGTACAACATATTTAGAAGCTATAAGAAGGGCTTTCTGACCTAGAAACAATGAAGAAACGAGTAAATCCTTTAATAACTAAATAGAATTTTATTTATTTCATTAAAATTTTCAGAAAATATAGGAAAATATAGGAAACAATCAGCTGTTTTTTATGCGTATACTCGTCATGAAGAAATGGCAAAGTTTTCTGTTAATTTACATTCTTTCTAATTTACATTTTGCGACACATTTTAAGTATACAGTTTTCGAAGAGGTCCTAGTATCTAATTGGTTAAACTAGTGAAATACGGATTAAAAGCAGATCTCAATTTACTGCTAACAAGAAAACCGCATGAAATATTTCTGATGCCTAATACAATGTAAATATTCGTGGCGGTGTTAGATTATAATTTATTTATCTTATATACTGACAGATCTTTAACGAGGAGTAATCTCATTTCTATAAAAAAATATGGATTCTTTAGTATCTTTTCTAGAAAAAATTATGAATGTCTTTTATTTGGAACTTCGTAGATGCTTTTAATATGTCTTCTTTAAGTTGTATGAATTTTTTTAGTTAAATTTATTCAGAAATGCAGTTTGTATAGCCTGTAGATAAAAAATGATATTCATTTGACGGTTGACATGATATGTGACTTTAATATCATTTAAAATGAAAAATTGTCGTGAAGTTTTGTTCCGTGTGCATACAGATATTGTCTGATCTGCAATCAAGAAAAAGGTTACTTCTTGAGAAATAGTAGCCAATTAAAATCGAATATTCAATTTTACTAAAAAAATGTGTCAAGTTCTTGTTACTTAAGAAAAAAGTATACGTGCTATTAATTAAATGATAAGGGAATATAACAATACTTTTCTTTTAGTCACGTCAACCGTCGAATAAATAGTATTTCGATCCATCGATTGTAACAGCCTTTTTTCTACAATGAATCCAACTTAAAAAATTTTGGAGACTCGGTAAAAGTACAGCAAAAGCATATGCAAAGTTTCAAACGAAAGGCATTCATATTTTATTCTATAAAAAATGCTAAAGAATCTATATTGTTACCTAACCCAGATCCGTTATATTGCAAAATTTATGATGGAAATGCTCGAATGAAAAATTCTGGAATAAAATTGACACGAATTTCCAATTGCACGTCGACAGTATTAAATCGATTTCTCGCGCAACAGCATTTTCAAAAGAAACACAACTGCGCCACAATGCGAGGCATGATTACATTATGAAAATGCGAAGTAGGTTAGTTATTTTGTATTGCCAGCAACCGGTTTGTGCAGCGGCATTACTGAAACGTTAAAAAATAGAAAAGTCGAATGAAAACATAGACTAAAAATGTATCTAGCAAATAAGTAATTATTATGAGTGACCTTGATTAGCGTATCTTTACACGTAAATACCGCGAACGTTTCTCACGTGCTTGCATATTTAGTACGTTATTAAGTCAATAATTCGAAGCGGCGACGAGTTATTCTCGATTGTATCAAGTCCTTGTTCACCGTCCCTGACCGTTCCGGTCTCGTTGTTCCTGTTGGTGACGATTATACACGGGGGACAATCTAATTCGTGGGTTTTATCACTCGATCACGTAAGTTTCCTTTCAAGATGATCAATAATCCTTGCCTCATAAATATTCAGGAAGCGGACGTAAATATTTCTGTAAAACGAACACAACGTGTATCTTGTCGATTTTATTTTCTTTACTCATCGCCATTTGTTTGGATCAAGCTAATCATGTGACAAAAAGAAGATTTTCTTTCGGACATTCCAAACAGCAAAATGTTAAGGTTAGCGCCGCTTACTTTAACGTATACATTACGCAATTACTTTCTCCGTTTATCCTTGAAAGTTGCAGCTTTGTAAGAAAAAATGTTCAGCTCGACAAAAAGAGCGAATGAAAAACATTCAATTAAGTGTGTAAAGGAATATTATTGAGTCTCGAGGTAAATGAAAATTAAGAATTTGATTAAAGATATTAAGTAACGTATTTTTGCAGATATATAGTATTTGAGCTTGCGAAACACGAACTGAAGTATTAAATAACTGAAGAAGTTCGGGCGATGTTTTGTTATTGGATATTGATAAAAATATTATTTTATTCGTTTTATTCTTTAATCTTACGAATAATATTGTTAAGTAATAAACATTCATTTTTTAACGCAGTATGTTTATCCTATAATTCGTTTTTATTCAACTTTGTTTAATGAAGACAATTTCCTCGATATTAAGTTTTATATGGACGACAGTAAGTTGTAATGGATTGAAGAAGTGCTAAAATGTTTTCTACCATATTTGTTCCTGTATGTGACTTCGCGACATCTTGGACAAACGGTTTTCTAACGTGTTTTTGTATTAAACAAATATGTAGGCGGTGAATTGTTCGTATTAAAAGATGTATGCCGAGCTTCTCCGACCCCCAATGTGTGAAAGTAATAGAAAGTAATAAAACATTTGAACATGAGATGTCTGATGTTCGTTTAAGAAAAGCTGTATAAATTTTTCTGGTTATCTAATATATTTGATACGTTCTTCTGAGAAAAGTTCGTCAATATGTTTGTTACAGTATTTTGGTATAGTTAATATGAAGATAATTTTGTCTTTATCTTAATGGCAATTAAAATGATGCTTTTAATTTTATCTTTATATTTATTGTATTACATTAATCGCTTTCTGAGTATACTATAATAATTAAGTATATTATACTACTATAATATAATATAATATTATACTAATATAATAATTTTATATTAACTAAGTATTTCATATTTTAAATCTTGAAAAGTAAACAACTAATTCACAACGGAAATATTTGAATATAAAGTTCATCTTTCAATTTGCTAAACTTTATTTTCCTAACTTTTATATTAACAATAGAATTACCAAGCATAACGTATAATCCGTATAAAAATTCTAACAATAGATTATTTTCAGTTTCTTTATCCATTCATTATAGTATTCTATTATATTAACTAGTGTTAATATTAACATTGTAAATATTTCAGCCTCTAAAATAAACTTGTAGAGTGGTTCATTATACCAAGGATAAAGAATATTAAAAGAAAAACAGAAGTATGTTAATGAAAAGTGTTTCTGAAGCATAAAGTACTTTACAAACGTTCATTATAAAGTAGGCACGATGCATCGAGTCATCAGTCGTACACGTATGCTGCCTGTACACTTTCGAAGCATAAAACATAAAATATGGAAGTGTTGACAACACGACATGCTGAAGCATACAGCCTGTAAAACATACATAAATCCTTGGACGAATGGAATTTTATAGCACAAAGTATCAAACATAGAAGTATTCATAACACGATAGCTGAAGCTATAAAACGTAAAATATGAAAGCATTGATTGTGCGAAATATTGCGAGGATAAAATACAAAGCGTGTATTTAGTATGGTCCTTTCGGCCATCAGATTTCCAATGGAAAGTGTCACGGTTGCACAGTAATTTTCTGGATTTCCAATGGAGAGTCTATTTAAGAACACGTTTTAATTAAATAATCTCACTTCAACGTAAAACAAACGTAAAATAAGATAATTTCGAAGAAAAGTAATAAATACTCTTACGAAGCACATCCAATAAGTTTCTAGAAAACGGTTATTATCCGTAAGTACTTATAATAGAATACTATATTTACTATTAATTGACGTGTGGGTAATTAAATGTTATTTATTTCACGTGGTATTAGTGTTTAAATTAAATTGTATATTCAGAAATACTGCGATTACCTCAATTCAATCTCTCTTTATTTACATGTTCTGGAAACATTTTGAACGTTCTATGTATGTTAGGCCGCAAAAGTAGTTAAGATATATGTTTAAAAGTATTTAAAATTAAAATAAATATATATTTGTTATAAAAATGAACATCTCTGACGTATGTTATTTGATTTCAATGAAACATACACATTCTTCTCACGTGCATCTCAAGTATCGTACACACATACGAAAATTTCAAGATATCTACTATCCAGTGAGTACAACATTTATTGATCTACGACAAAATCATTCCCGAAGTAATGCAACTGTAAGCAACATCTAATATATATTAGTTATATCAAAACGTGGATATTTACATAAAGATTCGTGGTAAGAAGGTAATGAACTATTACAGCCATAGTATATACTCACTATCATTGTGAACTTTCGAAATAAAGAAAAATTCGTACAACATTTCCAAACCAGAAAGTGCTACGAGGAATTTCAAGAGTAAAACGCGTAGTCGAAAAGTGCCTAACTATCGAGAAAGCCCAGAACTGTTCGAATGTTCCAAAGATAAATAAATAATTAGAACATTACTCCTCACATATTCAACCGCCTCAGACAGCAACAATTTTACAGTTTACGTAAAACTCTTAACACTAAAGCTACCGAGCAGTGACATTTCTTTTTGAAATTTCTCTATAGAAACTCTAAGAATGCACCTACCGAGACCTCAATTGATTTACAATTCATACTGCGTATTGCTAAATCAATTTCTTGAATAATTTCTCAGAGAAACATCTGTAATCTTTTTAGTAATTGCAGAAAGAGGATACCAGGAATGGATGATTCCGATTCGTCCGGTAGTTTCAGTGTTTTTAAAGAATTCTGAGATTTTCTCTGTAGAGTTATAAACGAAGATTGGAGAATGAATTAGGACCATACTGTGAAATTGTAATAACAAATCGATTTCGACCCGTCTGGTAGTTTTAGTGTTAAAATTGACTTTCGGCCGGCCGGATCGTGCGAATAGCCCACTGTGATACGGTGAATTCATAATTACACAGGGAGGTGTGTTTCCTTCGATTCAGCGGCGACGATTGCGACAACGTCGCGAAGGAAAAGGTACTTTAGATCGGCGCGTACACGAAGTTTCTGACACGTCGCGAACAAGTCACGTTCCGCGGTCGGCCGGTGCGCTTTACACATCCGGTTGCAGCGAACGTGGGCGCAGTAGTAGACAGGACGAGCCGTGCACCAGCGTAGAACGAATTGGAGTGTGTTAGAACCGTGGTTGATTTCAATTAACCGGCTGTTTCTGAACGGTGTCTCATTAGCGATCGGCCTAGGCCGGGAACCGATTGCCGGTCGTTCCTCTTCCAACCCGGAATCGGTGGGGATCGTTACGATCGATTTGGTTATTGTGCGATCGCCGCGATGCTCGTCCGACGTCGCTTCTCCCGCGGCCGAGACGTTTCGTTTCTATTAATAGGATTTGAAAAATGGCCGGCGGATATCCATGCTGACGGCGCACCGGCCGCCTGTTAATAATGGGTCGTATGCATAAAAAGAAGTAGGTGCTGGCTTTTGCTAGGGATTTTGTAAGTAGATACATACCTCGATTCTGCACGAAGAGCGGAGTGGTTAGTGGAAACAGTATTTACTGGTGCTTTCGGTGAACAATTGACACTAAAACTATCGGACGGGGCACACTGACCCACTTCAGAATTCTTATTTTACAAGTATTGAAATTACGAAGGCGTTTTTGCGAAAGATTTTCTATTAAGTTTGTGTATTTGTGTAGGTACGAGACTAGGAGGCCATTCGAATCTCAAGAAAGCGTTGTTTTAATTTTTATAAAAAATGGGGAATAAGCTAGTTTAACTGCTCGGTAATTTTAATGTTAACACTAATTTAACGGGAACCGGTCGAAAGACCGGATTGAAAATTCTGCGTTTCCTTTCATTCATTTAACCCTTTGGTCGAATGTTGCTATAGTGGAGATTTCAAGGTTTATAAATTCGAAAGCTGCAGATGAATAATTTGATTATTCGAATAACGAAGGATTCATATGTAGTTTTCTTTCGATGCATAACTCAGCTTTTGTATGAAAACACTTTTCAAAAGTGTAAAACATTTGCGTCCGCAAAGGGTTCACTTTATATCAATTTCTATATTGTCCGATTAATCAGTTTTTCAATTTTTGTCTTTCCTTTTGTTTTTGTTCGTACAAGAAGACATTTATATTTTACCGCTTATTAGACCGATTATGGTAAGAAAAGAGTCGGTACGGTTAATGTTAACACTAAAACGTATTTGGAATTTTTTATAAAAATTAGAACGACACTTTTCTTGAGATTCGAAGGGTCTTCTAGTTTTGTATCTGTACGAATGCACAAATTTCATTTTTAATCTTTCGCACACACGCCTTCATGATATAACACTGAAACTACTGCAGTTAAGTTGACTTTTTTAGATTCCTCTACAGGAACTTCAAGAGTGCAACTATTGAGACTTTAATTGATTTATAATTCAGTTTGCGTGTTGCTAAATCAATTTCTTTAATAATTTTTCAGAGAAACTGTTATCTTTTTAATAATTGTAAAACGAAGAAATCAGGAATGGCTCAATATGACTTGTCTGGTAGTTTTCGTGTTAAATACTTGCAAAATCAAGATTCTGAAGTGGGTAAATTTGACCCGTCTGGCAGTTGTAGTGTTAACCATTAGTGAGAATTTGAATAGTGAACCAATGATTGGAATCGAGCAAAATCGATATGCAATAAGACCATCAAGCCACAACGTGTTCACTGATTTTATATTCATGTATACTGAGTTTGATTAAATGTTACACGACTTAATCTGTTAACTGTGGAATTTAATTTGCAAAATCTCTCATTGTGCGCGCAATAAAGTCAAGTAATGAAGTATACACTGGTCAAATTGAGTGCAAATGTACCAGTAACATATTCTGACAAAAAACTGAAGCGAAACGAAGAAGAATTACATGTTTATCTGAAAAAATAAGTAATTCATCGTTGAAAAGATTAGTATCATTTCGAGTTTTAAAGTGGCGTGTGTACTCGTTGAACGCAGTTAACTGATTAAGCAGTGGAATTTTGTTTAAAATGTCTTTAATGGGGTGTGTAAATTCAATTAATGAAGAACGTACGCTTCGAACGCAAGATACATGGACTTACTATATGTTACAATCAAGAAATACGATAAAATGGGAAAGAATTAGGTTTATTTGAGGATATAAGTAAATAAGTAATACATTAACATTTATTAAAATGTTGATTGTATTTTTAATATCTCACAGAAATTTTAATAATAAGCATCTAATTATTAATAGAGAATGAATAAGGAACACGTTGAAAAGTTGAAAAGTTAATATTTAATGTGTAATAATAGATTACAATTGATTTCTAGCCTTTTGTATCATTCAATCTCTAATGTACTTCATATATTTTCAAAATACAAATAATACACATGATATAAACACTAGAGAAACTTACCGAAACACCAAGCGTTAAACGATATTATTATAAACATATATACTTTTAATATTCATATTCGTTTTTTCAAAAATAATTTTTTCTTCGATTAATTATCCTTATCGTCAGTAGCAATACGGATATTTAAAAGGGTAGTCTTCAGTGGTAAAAAATTCTCAAAACACTTAAAAATTCTCTAAATTACTGATACGTAACTATTTTCAGAATCATTAAACACCCAGCGAAAAAAGAATTGTAACGCAAGATTGAAAGTAACAGCCTGAGCAGGCAGAATTCATGGAAAGTTTACAGGAAAAAGCAGTCGTTAACATCCACCGAGCTTCCAGTCTCCTATCATATCACAGCGGTGTTTCTTCTTTCCTTTTTTTATATCTCTATCACGATGAATGCCTTTGGTAGAGCAAAGACCGAAACCTTCATTTGAATCTAAAGCTCGTTACACACGTTGAAACATGTTGCAATGTATGCATCGACTTCTAGATTTCTTGAAACCTGCATTAGCACCAGTTTGCCTCACATTTGTTAACATAAGTAATTAGATAATAGCGTAGCATGAGTATTGTGTAACTAAATCATGAATAACTATTTCTAACGACGTTTGTCTCTGTTACGAAAAAATAAGTATTATTATAAAAAATTCTTAAAATTCTATCAAATCTATCTTCTATGAATCTCACAAGTGTAACAAACATATTATTATAGAAAAATCTCAAAATCAGTCCTAAGGATTAGATGAAATGTACCTAACGGGACTAATGAATGACGGGTGAACCTGTTAGCTGTGGAATTTAGTTTGAAGAATCTCTCGTTTTGCACGCAATAAAATCATAAAATGATGTGTGTACCTGTCAAACACAAGACGAACGCACCTAGGGTATACTTCAACGAAAAACCAAAGAAAAGCAAAGAAGAATTACACGTTTGCCTAAAAAAATACAGAGTACATCGTTGAAAACATTACTATCATTCCAAGCCTCAAGATGACGTGTATACATGCCAAACGCAGTTAACTGGTTACCCCCTTCCCCTATAATATCCTGTCAGACTCGCGATGAAGATTTCAAACACAACTTAACAAACACAAACACCATTCAATCTCCTTGAATCCAAATGAAATATTATTCCTCCACAAATAATTATACTTCAGAGCAAACGTTGACATGGTTACCTCAATCTTCCTCTTATATTCAATAAATTGTTAACGACAAAGTAGCCATATCGATCAAAGTTCAGAAATCATAGGACAAGAGGTTAAATGTTAACACGCAACGAACGTCAATATTGTTGCAGCAAACCAACAGAAAACACCGAAAATTCTCGTTGAACGTGTCGCCGGATGACAAAACAACGGCCTCCGTTGTCCTATAGATAGAACGCGGAGGACGGAGAGCAGCGCTGATGATCGGCTGGAAGGATCAGTTTTCCGGCAGCCGAGGCCCCGGTGACCAGTAGGATGCCGTTTTCCTATCATTTCCCATGTGTCCCCCGCCGCGCGTGCATCGTGTGGAGGTCGTCGACCTGCTGGCAGAGGCCGATTGTGGACATTCGAAAAGGCAGCGGGCAAGATTGGCGAGGGCGAGAGTCAACGGCAGGCGGCGGAGCTTTCTCTCCTCTCTCGTTCGCTCCTCGTCTGGCCGTCGCCGGCTCGCTCCCTTCCACCTAGCCCACCGTCGGCTACGTGTGTATACCTTCGGAGCATCATTCAAGAGAGCCACCTAAAATTAGCGAGGGAGTATATGGCGTAAAGAAATTTGGCAACGGCGATCGGGCCCGATCCTAAACCACGGGAACCATCCCGTGCTCGGAACACGGCCTCGTGTTTTTCCATTTCTCTGAACCACGCCGGTATTTATCGGCGCCTTCCAGAAACTAGTTCTCCCCCAAAGATTTTCGACCTGTAGTTTATTCGAGCTGTTACTAGCTCGTGCATGTTTACGACTTGTCTGCGGATGTTTATGCATTTATGGGATACGGACGGAACGCGCCGGGATAAAAACGTCGATGGTTATTCGGATTTTGATTCCGTGGCTAGCTTAACCCCTTACCCTATGATTTATCTCTTAACTGTGATCGATACAACTACTTTATTATTAATCATTTATTGGGAAGAGAAGTGTTGGTGCTTGTTCTACGGCTACGTTTACTCCAAAGGTGACTGATAATAGAGAAGTATTTTTTAATTTACATTTAACCAGTTGACTGCGATCGATGTATACTTGGGGCTCACACGTATTTCGGTGGATGCTTCTTTGATTTAACCCTTTGCTCAATGATTTTGTTCTTAACTGTGATCGATATCGCTACTTTTTTGAAAATTCAATACTCGCGTCAGAAAAATGATCATCCTTTAAAACGAGAAAACTAGTAATTGATATGTTAGTTAGCAGTTCACCACTTATAGTAAAACCAAAGACTCTAAAGCTGATTACTTTAATATCGTTTATTTACAATGAAAAATTATAAGTAAAAGGACAAACACAAATGAAAAGAAGTTAATTCCACATTGGAAATTGGAGGCATACTAAAGTCAGTGACATAAATTGTCGATTTTTACGAGAAGCAATCTAATTCAGGTAAAAGTGTTTCGGAGTAGAGTCGGCAGATGCTGCTGCATAACTATCGCGCCTTTATCGAAAGATTACTTTTAAAAGTCTTATTTCTTACGTTTTCCTGAAAAATAGTCAACTACTGATATCAGGTCAGTTATTGGTGGCTTTACCTTACAATTACAATTTAATTGAAACTTAATTCATTGCATGAATTAACACAATTTATCAGTCTTCAGACGAACAACAATATATTTTGTCTATACTGAACGTTTCAGCTGGGAGTATGCAGCACTGAAAGGGTTAATCTCTTGCAGTGAAAAGACGTACCACGCACGTCAAAATGTTTTTGTTCTAAAATTGGCAATGACGTCTTATACACATCAATAATCTTGTTGCATTACACATTAGACTAGATTGTTTTGAAATGTATCACTCTGTACAAAATGATTAATAAACAAAATTAGTGTACGTATCCGCGTAAAATAGGTAAAACCGAAATTCTTCGCACAAAACTTTGCCAAAGGCTTAACAGGCAAAGCTATTTTATTTCAATATTTCATAATTTGATGCGTTGTACAAAGAATGATACTATATACGTGTCTTTTTAATTTTACTACATCGAATCGTGCGGTGACTGAGAGTCATCTCTCGAGTGCGAAGGGTTAACCTTTAAGTATCGGTACCTTTAACCTTTCAGCTACTATACGTCACTATAGTGGCCATCGCGTATATCATCTTTTTGAACGGTACGCCACAAAAGCGGCACAATTCTTTCTGTGTCATCGATAACTGTGCACATTATAGTCTAATCTAACGTAATTGCACAGTGGAAAATTCTATCAGTCTCAAATCGCAGTGCTACATTTATAATATGCAGATCGCGTCAAACCTTGCCGTACAGAGGTATAGCTTCGTGGCTAGTCTCGCCGTAACTAAAAAATTAATAAAATAACATATGTTTCTCTGCTAAATTATTAAAGAAGCTCATGTAGTAACACGCAAACTGAATTGTAACTCAATTGAAGTCGCAGTAGGTGCAATCTTAGAGTTTCTATAGAGACATTTCAAAAAGGCAATTTAACTACTCGGTAGGTTTAGTGTTATGAAATAAATCATAGGTAAAGGGGTTAAAGGAAAGTACAAATGTTCGCCGTAGCTAAAAGGATAAGACACAGTAGTTCCAGTGTTAACTCCGTGGACTACAATTTAATTCTGCACTTGCAAATTCCGCAGTTGTACTTGTTATAACTGCTTACTGTTAACAATGTACAAGTAAAATAAAAGTTATATGCTCTAGGTTTTCTTTAAGCCACACAAATTACTAACAAGACAAATAATGTTCCATTTGAACTTGGTATTGAATGGTAATTTGTATTTGTTAATTGATGTTTGAAACCTTCACTACGAGTCTAACACGATATTATAAGGCAAGGGGTTAATAATTTAGTAGAATATAAGAGAATTCCTTTTTTATGCCTAAAGTAGCTCTGGAGATTAAGGATTTGTAAGAGAAGAATAATATTTAATTTTAACTCGAAGAAACAGATGTTATTTACATTTGCTAATTTCTGTTCAGAATTTTTGTTACGAGTCTGACAGGACATTGTAAAACAAGAGGTTAAAAGATCGACCGTTGTTTCGACTGCATGAGTGATTTCATAAGTATTGATTCGACAGTAAATCTGTTAACCCTTTGCTTTATCGTATCGTGACAAACTTGTGGTGAAGATTCCAAGCAGAATATAACAAACATAAATATAATTGAATTCTTTAGAATTCAAACTAAATATTATCGTTCTATTATCAACTGTTACACTTCAGAGCAAACAAAGACGGGATATGCCTAAAACTTCTCTCTCCTTTCCAATAAATTATTAATGACAAAGTATATATATTGATCTTCATTCAAATAAAATATTATTTTTCTGTTATCAACTATTACACTTTACAGCAACCAAAGACAGAAGATAAGTTTAAAATTTCTCCCTCGTTTTCAATAAATTATTAATGACAAAATTATATCGATCATAATTGAGAATAAAATTGTAGGGCAAAGGGTTAATAAAGTTTGATGATTTAGAGGACAATATGAAATCTTCATTTGATTATATGTTTTGAAACATTGTATACTCATTTTATGTAATGTATACACGGGAATGGAATGGCAACAAATTTTTGCATACACTCTACATGTGCATATTTTTCTTAAAATTATTACAAAAATTCCAAATAATATACAAAAATTATGTTTCTAAGATGCTAAAAATAAATAAAAACAATTTACGATTATGAGAAAGCTATTAACACGTATTTGCACAAAGAAAATATTTGCATATCGAAATCGTAGAAATGGCTGCCACATAAGAAGATCCATATCTTGATAAAGAAATTAAAAGTCACCTGAAAATATATGAGAATAGTTTTGTTCCGAGCAAAAGGCGTGTTTCGTGAATCAAGATAAATATATATTACGCTGAGAGAAAGTTTGTTGTACGTGTACATACAGCTCGCGACAAAAAGATAGGTCCACTGTCTCTTATTCCCTGCAAGTTTCGTAAAGGCTGAGGATCTTTCACTTTCTTCCTGCAACTGTTCGAAAGAGATAATCGCAATATTCCGTAGTAGAAATGCTTTATATTCAGTCGTAAAAATAGGATTTTATGTGCAAACGTAAGTCGGGTTTCGTGTAAAAAGAAATGAATTCATTTTAATTGGTAGAATAATATTAATATCAAATTTCATTTTCTTATCTTAATAGTATTGGGCAAAAGTTTTGACGTTTTTTTAGAAGAAATAAAAGGAGTGCTTAACTGTTCGCTGGCTGAACGAAAACTAAGTAAAAACGAAGAAAGAAGTGTCCTTTATACACGTTATAATGGTTTGAAAACATGTTATTTGTTTCGAGGAACAACATTTTTTTATTAACCACGTAGCAAGAAGATCAATATTTTTGCATCAAACCAATATTTTATAAGAATCTTCTGCAGAAGCCACATGAATATTTTAATTTGCTTCTCTGCGAATCGCTACCCAGACGTACGGGCAACACATATAGATACGTTATCTTGTTGAAATACAGATACTCGAATACCAAACATTCGAAAAGTATATGATTTCATATCAGCGAGTACATTATACGTCAGTGTTCACTTTATTATTTGAATCGATTGTTATGAAAGCGAATTCATTTTCCTGTGCGTCGAAATATTTAAGGATTTACATTTGAATCGATTAAAACAATTAATAAAACCTATTAAGCTTCTTTACATTTACACGAATTAAAATATAAATGTATACATTGTATACATTATTTTAATAAGAATTAACTACATATTGATTATTATGTTATGTATTAACATATTTCTCGGTTTATCTTTTTTTATATTAAAATATTTTTAAATTATAATGTTCATATATTAACGTATTTTTCTGGCATCATAAATGGATTTGCATTATTTTCGTAATACAATAAATAAATGTGCAATTAACCCTAAAGCCCAGATAGTCCATAAATTGAAAGATTATACTAAATTATATGCAAATTATTTGTTTCCTTAACTTTTTCGTCGAAAGCGGATTTTCTACTTTTATAATAATGAATTATTTGTTTTCATAATAAGCGATCTATATCTGTATACTTTGTAGCCAATCGTTGGCCACGCTGTAATGATCATCCACCAATTTATTTATTATGATTAGGATCATCCGCATTAAACCTATTACTTATACCATTTATTCTAATAGTACTAATGACTCACGCGTATCGAGCACCGTATAAATTATTTTACAGTATTTTATTATCCGGACTAATGAGTAAATGAATGTAGCATTGAATTTTTAGTGTCAGCGAATGTATACTGAAATACATGTTCCAACGATATTCTAGCCTCATCGAACTAGTTCTGTGAATGGAATCCGATGCTTTTTATTTCACAATCTTTCAGCAGGTACTGAGAGTTCTTGAACGGAGAAAACTTGCTTTACAAGTTCCAATAGCAAGAACATTTTGCGATTCTGGACACAAATATTTCGATACATGCAGTTGAACCAATAATGATATCTGTACGTATGATATTATATTTATCCGCTTGTTTTGTGAATTAATTTCGAAAATTTAACAAAAGTATAATGATTCATTTATTTGTGCTTTTTAATTGATATTTAAATTTATTATGAGAAATATATTCGTAATGAAGATAAAATCAACCATAACATGGACAAAATAATGTCATCGAAAACTTGAGTGAGTAATTTTTAGTTTTATATTTTTAGAATTGTATCATATACCTTTAAACACGACTGTTGTGTATTTACATATTGTTTATTTTCTCTAATGTATTTATGAAGGTAAGAATCCTTTTTGAACAAGGCAACGATGCAAACGTCTTAAAAAATTTTGTAATTAGGCTTGTAATTACGTATAAAGTAATGTGTAATTGGTGGTTAATTGTGTACACGGAATTAACGACACACATTTAACTATGTTCATTAGATATATTCCTTAATTAATCAGTTTAAATATCCGTTTATTCTAGGAATACGTAATGCCACTTCATGGTTAATACTCCACGTATGCTTAATTACACTTGATAAATCAAGATAATAAGTATTAAAGTTTAATGAAAAGTTACCAGTGAATATTCCAATATTGTTAGTACGAACTTAATTATATCTAGCAATTTAACTTTTCTAGCAATTTGAAATGTTTGAAATCCAGCTCGCAAATCGGATTATGGAAACTGTTGTACACGACAAACATTAAATCGTATAGTCATTTCGATTATTGGAAGTAAGCATTATAAATATCTAACAAGTAAAACACCTTCTAAATTAAAATGCAGAAAACTGCAAAACATTCTGAAAAAACCAACAAGGATAGAGTAACAATCTTTCAATTCTTTATTCAAACAATTACTTAATATAAATGATGCAACATCTCGACAATCATTAACCGCTTTACGAGTTCCACTTGTGCTTGTTCTCCATGCAAAACACGATTTTGTAATTTTGCTCCATAAATCTGCTGCATCCTAACCATAGTAATATTCTTATTTTCATAAAGAAACTTAATTTCATTTTTCTAACTAATAGCCTCTGCAATACTTGTACTACGAAGCTGCGACTGTTATATAACACAAGCATAAACACGTAAAACGAAATAAATCGTAAAGCAAGGGGTTAATATTAGATGCACGAACATTTACTGTACACTGTATTATATAATTCCTACAAAGATACGTGTTCACTCCAAGACTTCAGAAATTGCATTTCGAAAAACAAAGAACCAGTACGCCTATTAACACATTCCGTGCCACCGGAAATTTCGGCTATATCTTTCTTACAAAGTGCACTGATTTTCTAAATGAAATATTCAGTTACATTCAAGTTGTTACTGACTTTTATATATATAAAATAATATTTTAATATTATTTCTTTAAGTTTTCGTTGCTTCGCGACGTGTACCGCTATTCTCTGACACATGCCTCACAAAACATGTTTCCCTACAAAAATTCCGCGTGTACCACAAATGGCACACGTGGCACGAAACGTGTTAACCCTTTGCACTCGATTTATTTCCAACGTTGTTCGGTGTAAACTTGTGTTTATTTTTAGAGAGACAAATTAAAGTAATTTACAGCGGTAGAATTCAACGTTTTATATTAATTTTATTTATTGATATTATAATAAAATTTAACTTTTATAATCTTGTAAAGTGTGGTGCTCAAATAATTTCCTACGTTCTATAACAAATTAGTATTGTCATCTCCAGCATGACATACTAATGCAAAGGGTTAATATAATTTCAGTAATCAAAATCGACACAAGTTACCAAATAACGTCTACAGAATCCAATATCAAATCGACGAGTTCCATGAATCGTACCAGAGGAATCCATACTCTAGCAAAAATGAAGTACACTCTTTCGAAACGTCAGGGAATTGTGTCCTCTTCGGGGTTCTTTGTTATTCGTCTTCCTTCCGAGGCTCTGCTCATCTCGTGTTCTAGAGAATCGGTTCGAATTCTCTGCGGTTTCGCCTCCACTGCTTCAGCTCTTTATCACTACTGTGTCAGAGGCCGTTAACCTCTTTCACTCCGTTTCTTCTTCTTCTTCTTCTTCTTCTTCTTCTTCTTCTCCTCCTCCTCCTCCTCCACCGCCACCTCCTCTTCCTCCTCCACCTTCTCCTCCACCTCCTCCTGCCTCTCTTTCTCCTCCTCGTTCCTCTAGCCGACTCCTTTTTCTTTTCCGAGAGATCAGTACTATGGCGCTTATCTGGCGTTCCTCTCCTTATGCATCTCGCGATTCCTCGCCGTTGTGTGGTTACTTGGTCGCTTGGTTACTTGGTTACTCGGTTACCAAGGTGCTAAGGGAAAAAGGACCCTGGTACCACGACGGACATCCGCGAAACTAAGCGGTTCGCGTCTCTTTTTCGCGACGGTCGCTCGTTCGCTCGCTCTCCTCCCCTTTCTTTCCTCTTATTGCTCCCTCTTTTCGACGAGTAACGATCAAAGAGACGCTCGTTAACCCTTCGGGCCCTGGATTTCGTTTCGCAATGAGCTCGTAACGAGTCAACTCGATGCTTTGGCTTTGGCCTGGCGCACGGTAGCCTGGTCTGTCGGATTCAGAGGAAAAAATTCGAAAATTTGAGAGTATTTGCAGGAGAGATAGTACGTGTCAAACTTCAAATTTTTTAGAAGGAAAATTGATTAACATTACGTTGGACGTATTGTATCGTTTTGTATTGTATTATGTATTGTATTGTTACGTTACAATGATGTCATTCTTTAGTATTGCCAACTGTTGTCGATGACTACTTACAGAAATGAAAATTGTGCTTAAATTGGATACCTACTACAGGATAATAAAAAAAAAATAAATTTTCCAGTTTTGACAATTACAATGTTTTATAGAAAAACCCTTCAATTATGTTTCTATTGGTCGTTATGCTAATTTATTGTAGATTCGTATAATATAAATTACACCTGACCAAAATCAAATCGGCAGGATTGGCAGTTTTGGGAATATCGGGGAATTTAGATTTAGAATGGAACATTCAATAATATATGTGTACCTTTATCTTCGATTGTCGACTTTTTTTCCTCCTCATTATACGATTTGGGCCAATGTGTAGGGGATAGGGGACGATTCTATTTTCGACGCTTTTATTTTGCAGAGCGTTGAACGACTTATGTTCAGTTCGAATTTTGAGAAACTAAGTAGGACGGCCTTGCATTCGATGGAAGTGCTTAATCGACTGAATTAAGTGGCTATAATGGGAATGGTCTTTGTACTGTGTGTCAATAATGTGCTCGCTAATTGTGAGAGGAGTTGAATGGAAATGTTATCTGTATGGAAGTTACATATTGACCCTTTGTGGCGCCATATGACTTTGAAGACCCGCATTCGTGTATCTGCATTTCTCGAGTAGATGTTATTTCATTATTTAACATAAAACTACGTGGAATTTTATTGTTGTACAAAGAATATATTATTCAAATTTGCTTCAAAATGTCGGTTAACAATTATTCTGTTTAAATTCATTTCCTTTGTTTCATTGCTTCAGTGAATAAGGAGAAGTTAAATAATATTTTCAAACACGGTCAAATAATTATTTTCTACTGACAAATAATCACGATAAATCAAATAATAAAATCATGAACAGAAATAAAAGAATTAAAATTCATTAACCAGTTAACTATTTATTTTTCCAAATTCTTTATTTTTTCGGATGGACATGTAATTGTTCTTCATTTTGTTTTAGTTTATCGTTAGAATATATTAAACCTGCATTAACCCTGCCTCTGACGAGTATACACTTTATTATCGGATTTTATTGCTCGCAATGGGAGATTTTTCAAATAAAATTCCACAGTTAATAGGTTAAATAACAAAGTAAATGAATAAAGTAATAACGATAAACTGTAACGATAAATATCTATGTTCCCTCTCTCACTTAAATATTCAAACCGAAGCTTTAACAAAAGAATATTCAGCAACGGAAACAATGAAAATTAATGATTTCCTAACGTTCAGAGACCGAACGCGATTCGAACGATCGAACGAACGCATCCAATGTTATTCGCTGCGCGTCGTATAAATATAATTGATATTGATACTGAATCCATTAATGAACCCGTATTAGCCAAAGAAATCATTAAATCAAAATAAATTCGCCGCGGAACGGTATCCTGTAAAAAATGTTATCGATTGTTCCATAGGAAAGTCTTACTCAAGACCCCGTAGCACCTTTCTCTCCTATTATTACGGGGTTATCTAATCAAGAAATTGTAAATAAGACGATTACACGTACACACGCGCACAGCCGAACGATCGATACTAAACACATTGCAACAACTTGAAACGAATCGCTGATTTTTCCACGTACTAATTGGACACAGTGAAACCAGTTTTAGATATTGAATTGCCATACATTAATACATATTGAACTTGGTACCATCAGCGGGGCGCGGTAGCGTGTGCCCGGTGTTGTTTCAGTTTTACTCGCTATCGTATCGAGCTGCTCTTACTCCACTTCCGTTATGAAGGCAACCGAGATGTTTAGCATAACGCCATTAAACGCGACACAAAAGATCTATGGCGATGCAGTTAGAAACCCGGCAGGCCCGAGCAAGAAGGATCTCTCTGGCTACCACCAACACCGCGGCAGGCATTTGAAAAGGAAAAAAAAAAAGAAAGCGAGAACGGGTTTAAAGAATACGGTACTTAAATTTTATGCGCGTAATGAGGATATAAAGTCGGTAATCATAATGTTCGAGCGACTTTTTAATTTATTCATTATAATTACAGCTTTTCCTATTTCAACGTTCCGAATCGATTGGTAATTACTCCACTGAAGGAGGACATTAAAGTTTGATACGTCTGAATGTTTAACTGGTCTTGCCAATTAATCGCCGGTTACATCAGGCTGATTTATTATGTTTTATCGGGAATTTATAAGGGCTACATGCTTCGCGGTTATGTAAAGGGATTGCGTCCCGCGGCGTTGCCGTATGTAAAAGGATTAATTTATCAAATATCGTGCGACCGTTGCTGGGTTATCTGCGTAAAATGGCCATTTCACCTGTACTGTGACGAGTGGCTACGTAACAATTCGATGGAAAATGGATTAAATGAAACTGGGCGAGCTTGATGTTCGGTTACGGTGATTTATCTCGAGCACCGTTGTTATATAAGCTGCGATGACTGATTCGAATGATCGGACGATGATGTTCTGCCTGAAACTTAACACTGAAACTACTCGGCAGTTAAATTGACTTTTCGAAATTCCTCTATAGAAACTTCGAGGTTGGATTTATTGAGGCTTTAATTGAATAATTTCTCAGAAAAACATCTATTGTCTTTTTAATAATTGCAAAATTAAGAAATTAGGAATGGGTCATTTTGATTTGTGTGGTTGTTCTAGTGTTAAGTGATCTGAAAATCTTGACTGCGTTTCCCTTGAAGTGCAGTTACTCTGTATTACGCTGTGCCGTAAAAAATGCGAGTGGTTCTCGTTAACTGGTGATACACTTGGGTGAGCTGAGGAGAAACATTATGCTGTAGTGATTTTCAATTGTAAGTAGTAAATATAGAGTGATTTATGGGAATAATAGAAGTATAGAAAATACAACGAATAGGTATATTTCTTACACATAATATCTTATCTATAATTTAATACGTTGAATGAATAATGAACATAAATTTCTTTGTTTTAAATTCAAGAGTTAATAGAATTTGATGCGCTTTTAGTTAAATTTTAAAGATAACGCTATGTTTGAATGAATATCTGGTGTATATGAATATGCTGCATATTCTAATCTTAATATTGAATTCTGGAATTGGGTACATTTTATTAAATCAGGACTGTTTAGTATACATATAAAATTATTTTGATAATTTTATTCAAACTTTACATGTTCTTTCATCGATTCTTTGAATATGTACAACAAAAAGTTTCTCTGAAATAGAATAATATTTATTTAAGAAACTACCCTACATTATAGGCAATACATAATACCAATAATAAATAATTGATAATATGAAATAATGCGAAATTTTATAATAAAATAATTACGAGGAATTATGTTTGAGAAGTTTAATTTTCGAAGTTTTTTGAGAATTTATAAGTGTATTTATGAAGCTCCTTTCGTTTTAATCGGCTGCACGGTGGGCGTGAAAACGGACGTAAATCATACATGAAATTAAAAAATTAAGGAATACGTTAATTAAAATCTAGAAGATCGAACGTAGCATATTAACGAAGAGCTACATTTCATTAAGGAAAAGGTACTTCCTTTGGATATAACAAAAAAATAAAAACTCATATTAAATTAATAAAACTCTTTATTAACAAATACAGAATCTTATTAAGTTACCTGGTCCGGTTCGTTCAAAATATTAAAACTTATTTAAATATATAAATATATAAATATTTAAATAGGTTTGTTTGTATCGAATTAGGTATAAAGAGTTTTTTCAGTACCTTCTTTTGTCAAATTAAACGAATGTTTAATTTTTTATTTTTAGCACTATAAACTTGTTTTTGTTACTTAAGTATCTAAATTACGTATTTGTAATAGTTTTTAATACGTATTGACTATATATATATATATATATTATATTATATTTTTTTCTTTTTGCTAAAATTTCTCCCAAATTGTAATTTTACTTTTTCTTTGAACCCATCCTATACATATACGATTAAGCTCTTCGACTGCTTGAAAATCATAAAGACGCTAGAGGCGGAAACTTACATTCTCCTCACGCAGCACGAATCTATGAAGTTGAGTGTACAAGATTTAATATTCCATGCAATGATGTTGTGAAGTGTCTATCGTTCAAGAGGAAAACCATGATACGAGGAAAAGAGTTACGTATCGGGACAAATTTATGAACCGGTCGAGAGGTTGGGACAAGTGCTTGAAACCTGAACGTATGGTAAGCCTATTCATAGGCACACGTTTCCTTCGATGAGCTTAAGTCGAAGCATTCGTTTCCTTTCATTTGCGCCGGTGCATCCGAAAACTTGGTTCCCGACCTTTTAATAATAGTTATTTGTCGTGTGTCGAAAAGACGATTATCATTTAATAATCTATCATTATTCTTACTGCAATTTTTGCTCATCTTCCCCAGTTGTTTAAAAATATTAAGGTTTACAAGTTGAAAGGAATATTCTTCTTCATATATTATCACTTTATAACTGTAATTGGTGTATTGATGCATTGACACAATAATGTTATAAAATGAAATAAAAGTTTCGTTGGATTATGGTTTATTAAATAATTATACTTTGCAACATTAAGTTTTCGAAGTTTTTCGTTTGGTTGTGAATTATTGTGTTCGAGGTATGATTACCTGATTGAAGTATGTATATAAACAGTCAATTGACGGATAATATGAAACAGAGTAGTAAACATTTATTCCCACGAGTTATTTGGACATAAAATTGTCATTATCTAATCAATTATATTACAAAAAGGAACAACACTCGATATAGTGTATGTATTCTACTGTCCTGTTATCTTTCATTGAAATAGACGAGTATAATTTTAAACTCCTCAATCTGTATGAAGCTTCCAGAAAATACTTGATTTTATTAATTGAATGTGATAGAAATAAAATATTTATATTTCCAAGAAATATTTAGAAAAAATTGTAGATTTACTTAAATGTCACATATAGTGGTAACTCTAGGTGCTGAATAATTTCAACATGCAATAACGAAAATCGTCATTAACATTTAATAACTGCGAAATGCATCTTCATATTTCATAATATATAATAATTTTATTCGATTAAATTTTAATGTTTGTAGGCTCCCGAAGTAATAACTTCTTTTTAGGGATAATAGTTGATTAAAAATGTATATTTATCACTATTAAAACTTCAAACTAAATTGAAAAACATTAACATGCAGACGGGGCCTAATGTCCCACACAAAATTATCTTCGTACGAGTCTTTAAACACTGTGTTTAATGTTGTTTTAATTGTTGTGTAATTATTACTTTCACTTTCTGTTGAGTTTTACTTCATTTTCCTAATAAAGTGAACGATAAAAGTTTCTAAAGATTAGTAGCACTTATTTGACGCGTGCACCCGCGAATAAACTCCAATCGAACATAATGAAAATCAGCTGAAATATTCAGGAATCGTATTAATAAGTAGTTGCGTAGAAATCAAGGTACATGTATTTTTCATATTTTCTCGAATTGTTCGCGCCAACCATAAATGTATATTTTCATTTTTCAACGTGAAAAGGAGAATTATGAAAACGTTCGATGTGTTTGTTGAGATAAACTGTTTTCCTTTGTAAACAGTGTTTAACGACTTTCATACGCGTTTAACGTGTTGAGTGCTACCAATGGCAAAAGTGACTATTTTGAGTTTTGCTCATTGGCCACATGATTATCAGATAAATTATAATTGTTTTCCAGTAATTCGAAGACTTAGGTCATCGATGATTGCTGTGATAGTTAGTATGTTACTCCTAGGATTTTGTATGGATTTTTTATATGGATTTTAACACTAAAATTACCACAGCCATCAAGATGACAGCCTTCAGTTTTCTTACTTAGCAATTATTGTTATTTTAAAGCCTTCACATCTGATTTTTATATAACATTATGTTCACATATCTAACAACGATGAACCGTTATTGAATGTACTATCAATAACGACATTATTTCGAATAAAATGGTAGTATACTACTTTTCTGATAGAAACAGACTCAAAGCAAAGGTGTATACATGGTTGCCTGTCACAGTTTCAACCCCTTGTCCTATGATTTAATTTCGCAGTTGCACCTATCGTTAATAATGCACTAGTGAAACAAAAAATTCCATGCACTTTCTATGTCTAGATTTGCTCTAAACCAGATAAATTGTTAACAAAAAAAAGTAATGTTTCATTTGAATTTAAAAGAACTGAATGACATTTATATTTGTTACACCATATAGAAATCTTTGCCACTAGTCTGACACGATATTGTAAGGGAAGGGGTTAATATTTCATCAGATAATGAAGCATGAAAACGGTATATACTATAATGTGTGCCGGATCTGGAACGGTTAACCCTTTCCCCTATGATTTATTTCTTAACTGTGATTGATCCAACTACTTTATCGTTCATAATTTATTAGGAAAATAAATAATTTTAATGGCTATTCTGTCTACATTTACTCCAAAGGTTAACGATTGATAATAGAACAGTAATATTAAATTTATATTTAAGAAAAATAAATAACACGTAGATTTCTGAAATTCAGTTTAAAATTTTCTTCACAAGTGTGACATAAGACTGTAGGTCAAGGAGTTGAAGGTGTTACATATCCAAAATGATTTGAAAAATAAATAGTTTCACTTGAATATTGTAATTAATATATGTAGAAATCGAAAAAGAATCTATTATTACAATTTGTATAAAGATTACATATTAATCATATTAAACACTCGATAATTCTAGTATTAAGATGCTCCATTGAAAGGTAACGAAGGCGGGGTACTATTTTACGCCTCCACCAATGGAAAATAAAAACAGTTAAAATCAGACTGTGTTTTCCTTGAATCCAAGTAACATCTGTCTGCAACATCTTTTTCTACGACCGAATGTAACCGAGTTATTTCAGGTAGTGTATATAAAACGACTCATCCTGTTTAGTTATCGTGGGAATCGCAAACTTGTATGCAAAGTCACGTTTCTTCCAAAATAATTTATAAAACGGGTCAACAGAAAGTGTGCCTTCTTGAGAATTTTATCGAAAGAATTTTATGAAAGTGAAACAAACTCGTTAAATCTAATCGAAGTTTCGTGTTTAACTATACTTCACGCGTTTTTTGTGTGATGCAAATACGTGCCTTTGATGTGATTCAAGTTTTACAAGTGCAGAGGATTTAACAGATAAGTTATATTTTGAATTTTCATCATTCTTTTATATTCTACTTAATATTATTTATATTTATATTGTATATTATGTATGTTGTACTTAATTATGATGTGGTTCTCTATTGAATTACTTATATATTTAAAATAATATTTAAAAAATAGAAACACTACGTGAGCCGCTTTTAAAGCGATATAAGTCCATTTTTCCATTTTTAGGGTTTGCGTTTGAATTAATTTAAAAATATTGGCAAACGTTAATCAATCCGGATAATGTTTATAAAACTATAAATTTGTTAAATTAGATTATCCAATGATAGTTAATCAAACTGTGAAAGAAGATAAACGATTTTTTAATTACAAATGGACTTATTCCATTTTCAAAGAAAACATTTTTGCCATTTTTACAGTTAAATTTTTTTTATTAATTTATGAGGATATCGCACATCATTGTTTGTGTGATTATAAATATGAAAAGAGGATAATCTATATCTCACTAAAACTATCGTTAACTCATTTTTTTTCCAAAACTGGACTTATATCACTTGCAAAGAAAACGGCTCATATTAGCAATGATTTCCTTACATTTTCTTCAAACTTAAAAATAAAATGACTAGCCGAATATAATCGTGCTAAAACAGATGAAATCGTGACTGTGCTGGAAAGGATCTGAAGAACGTAGCAGGATTAAAGTGTTATTTTTACAGCATTACTATTTTAAGCTGAGTGAATATTTTACTAGTGGTTCTTTTACACTTTTTCTCGGTGGGTTACATACCTGTTTTCTCCAATATATAAAAGGCTACACTCGTGTTATCTTCATTGATCTGGATAGTTGTGCTGTTTCAAGTATTTAATTTTATTTGTTAACAACAGCGTCACATATTTGTGTCGCTCGCCATCTTTCATGCTGCATAACGAAAATCAAATTATTTCTACGTGTACTTTTATTTAAAAGCATAACAGATGCTGTAACCTGGAGGAAGTTGACGAGATACTTCTTTTGAATTTTATCTGTATTTTGCAAAGATGATTTGTTACATTCAATAAAATATTATAAGCATGAAGATTGCCACTGAAACAAACGTTGGTCGCGAACGTGTTGAACAAGTAGTGTACTAAAAAAATTTGCTTTCTCCTTAAAGAAAGTTACCACCTTAGAAAACTGTGTTGAAAGATTTGAAATTTATTAAAATAAGGAATACTGTTTATTAGCAAAAGCTATGTAATATAAAATAATATAGTGTTCATTGAAATACGAAAATTATCGAAAGCTGTGCCAATGATATAAGGATATATGGAAGTATTATTCATTTTTTCAAAAGAAAAAGCGTGCAATAAAAGCGAAGGGGACTTTTTTTCAATGTCCGCAGGGGACTGCACGCGTTCATTAATTATTATTCCACGTTCTCATTCCATAAAATATTATTGTGATCTATATTTTATTTAAACACTAACGAGCTATTCACTCTTTATTATAGTTGTATTTTATCGATCAAATACTTTTTGCCAGATATAGTAATGAAGGGAGAAAAAAACGAAGTGGAAAGAAAAGGGGACACGGATTCGTGTGACGCGAGAGGGAAAAATTAACGATGAATATTTATGTACCGTTGTGAATCGGTATCCTGTTGCTTCGCTTGACTTTTGTGTCAGTTCGCGTAACCTTAAGGATAAGCAAACGCGACATGATCTTCATTCACGATCTTGAAACGAGCTGACGCGGGAATGTTAGCTTTATCCAATCGGAAACAGCGTGACAAGTGTAATTAACACTGGAGCTATCTAGTTTTTAATGTGATTAATGTGTAATCCTTATGGAAATTGTAGCAATAGATTTTTTAATAAAATATCTATAAAATAAATAAGAATAAATGCATGTGTAATGCATAGGCGTAATACAGAGAAATTAGAAACTTATGTAAAATTTGTATTTTTTAGAAGATTTATGTCTTTTGTCTATATACGTTCGAGAAGTAAGGAAACTATATAAAAATAAATATGATATAAAATAAATCATGTTTTTTTCATAAATACTTGTTCCTTAAATTTACCGCAAAACCTTCTGTTCAACGCAATAATTATTTGTTTTGAATAATTATTGGATATGTTTATTATAACAAGTTATTAATTTCTGGATATTTGTTGTGGTTATATGGCAAAACGATCTGGTAATCTTATTGATCATGTTTACAGTCAGTTCCATTGAAAATATTTCATCTGTTTCAGCTTGTATATGCCTCAATTAACAGTTTTTCTTATTTCGTAATTATTCATATCCCGAATTTGTTAAATATCTAAGAGGATTTTAAAAATAAATAGTTTCACTCGAACACTATAATGTATATATGAAGAAACCGAAGAAAATACTATCGTTACAATTTTCATAAGGATTACAGATTAATCATATTAAACGTTTGGTTGTTCTGGTTATAAATAATCCGACAAAATATAAGTAGCTAAATTATCAGTACAGCCGTCTCAACAAGTGCTCTTCCATTAGATTGTAAATACTTACATGCGTGTTGCACGCTACGGCTAACATGTCGCTCGTCAGCGTGGTCGCATGTGAGCAAATAGGAGAGGCAAATGATTGGGCGTATGGTCCTCCGAGTACAGACCATGAAAAAGAGGAAAGCGGAGGGGGAGTGAGGCTTAGTTGAATAATACGTCAAACGAGCTACGAGTGATTCCCATTTGGATGAAAATTACGCCGAGACATTCGAGACGTTCACAGATGCGTCCGAGAAAATGATACCGATGGACATCTGCTGTAAACTATTAATGCTATTCAATCTCATGTTTTTGTATTATTTATTCACTTTATTTATTTTAAGTTGTTTGCCGTATGAGTTATTAACAATTACGATGAATATCTTATAAGCTACTATTGCTACTCAATGTCAAGTCTCTTATTGTTATTTATTCATTTTATTTATTTTAAGTCGCATGTCATACAGGTTATTAACAACTACAATAAACATCCACTAAATATATCTTAGATTATAATAGAGTATCAATTAAATGGTATAATCAAAGAAGAGAATGTAGTTACGGGTGTGTGCAATATGAAGCAAGAATATTATAGTGTATTTACAGATTATTAAAATGTTTAAATATAAGGAGAATCTTTATTAGAGTGTTATAAAATTGAATAGAAAAAATATTATTCTTTTTTATAATTTAGGTTTCAAAATAAAATGAATAAATTGTAGAAGTAAAAAACAAATTAACTGTTGAATTAAATGTAATCATACTACTAATGTAGTTTTTGTTTTTTTTTTGGTAAATCAATGATGAAGTAGATCCAATCACCATCGCCAAGAAAATTCATATGTAAAGGGTTAAGCGAAGGAATATGTTTAATAGATGCATAATTAAAATAAAAGTTGCTCAAAATTTTAGAAGACGCACCGTCATAGACAATTTTCATTCTTAATAGTAGATTTACGGATGCTTATTGTACGGTTTATTCTATTGTTCCTAGAAAAATTGATGTTCGTTCGTTTAGATCATAGAAATTAGAGATTTAAAAATAAACTATTAAACAGACTATTAAAACGTTTGTAATGTAATATTTATAAAATTCAATGTACATCAAATTGACGTGTCCCGTAAACTAAACTAAGTCCGTCAATTTAATGAATATCGTATTTCATGAACGATTAATGCAATTATACGATGCAACGATTGTATACCTATTTTTTGGGGAACAATGCAATAAAACGTTCATAAATACAGTGTTACTATCAAGATCGAATTTGATGTATTTGATCAATTTACCAAGGTACTCGTTACACTTTTTTATAGTTTCTATAATGATATACAATATTTTTTTTTAGCGGATGATCCACAGGAATATAATCATCCTCGTTTCTCGTAGAATCTTTGATTCATATAATAAACGGTGATTGTACGCGCTACTTGTATTCTTACATAAACGTAGTCCGTTTATGGCGGAATATTTTACTCTTAAAATTGAATAAGAAATCTCTGAATGGAAATTTCATACAGTGATGTTCAACGGCTGGGCCCATCACAAACCTGCTTCCCGTTCCAACCTTCCTTTTGAAAGACATGATTGCATTTTAAGGAAACCACGCAATACTGAGGACGCTACCATCGCAGTAAAAGAAATGACAATATTACTACATTCGTGGGAAATTCTCTTTCCCATTTATTTCCTTAACGGTTTACGTATACTTAGGGCGGCAAAAAGCAAATAAAGATACAAACACTATTTGTCTAAAAATTTCGCGGTGAATGCGAATTAGAGAATATTCAATTGCAGAATAAAACTGTTTTCATTAAACGTTATGCGCATCTAACGTTATGACAGTTGTTTTTGTAAGATTATGGTTAATGTAGTATCCTAGTATTTCGGTATTTAAAAAATTGAATGATTTATTTACTTAAAACGTATGAGATAAAAGAAAGCAAAATAAACGAGAAGACTAGTTCTTGTTGGTATTAATAATTTCTAAAATTTATTTATTCAAGAAATCATTGAGCCATTTATTTGAAAGGATAATGATAGATCATACTTTATTCGCGCGGAAACTATCAAAGAATGTTATAACATTTTATTTTTGACTGAGAAAATAAAATAGATCTGCAAGATGCGAGGTATCGCCAGTGATTCTCAACTCCAACGAAGGCTGCATGTTTTCTTCGAAGAAAGTACTATTGTAGTAATGCACAAAGTGTAAGGAGAACGGTTAATATACAAATTAAGTAATTTCGTATGTATTTTGAGTAAGATTTTTCGTTGTGTTTTTTAATTGTGTTAATATACCTTTTTCAGTGGTTTGTCATTGTATTATTTAGTTTGATGTTATTCTACTGTCATTTAAAAATTATTGGAATTTCACATAGTTACTCAAACAAGGTTTGAGAAATTGTTACTGTTTTCTATTCAATTTTATTTAAGAGACCATCTAAATTTTAATAAAATTCGTTTCCGACAATTGGTTGCAATTATTGAAGGTGAGTAATATAACTAAGAATAATATATCCTTTCATTTTTCTTCCAATTTTACTTTTAATATTATATTATGTATTACTTTATTTTTATATACTAAGGTTTCATGCTTGTAAATAAATTAAATTAAATTTTTAAAAACTAGATAAAATTTGAATCTATTTCGGTTAAAATTCATCTGTGTGTCAAGAATTGTATGTTGTACAGAAACTTTATAAATAGTGAGTAAAAATTCTGATAAAATGTATTATTTAATTAATATATCATTAAGTAATACAAAAGAATTATGATTAATATTATCTTTCTGAGAGCAGTTTCAAGATTTTTTATAAAAATGCTATAATACGAGAAACACTGATATTTTACTTAACCTTTGAAAATGTAGTTAATTCCAGTAAAGCATCAAAAGTTATTAACAAATCCGGTATATGCATATTATTTTAAATATTCTCATGTTTATTAAACACGAAGTTATATTTTATATGTGGTTAATTGTCGTTTGAGAAACTCATATTCCGATATTTAACACAAACTTTTATCATCATTTACTATATTCCTCCAACTCTTACCCCAAATTATTTACAACTTTCTATATCTGTATCTCTTCACTTTTAATTAAGTCAAACTCAAAATCACAGTCAATTACCAATTATCAGCAACTAATGTATAAAAGTACGTACACTGAAATACCCAAAGATAATTTTCAAATAACCTACGTCAAATTTAAGAAAGCTACATCAACTAAAACAAACGTTTGTAATAAATATTACATTCGATCATTCCGAATAGAATATTTTGAATACTAACTTTCAAACGCATCCCAGTATACATTAAATTAGTCAAAAGACCTTACCATTTTAATACTGAATCTGTCATTCTACTATAATGTCCTAACAAAGATATCGAATATTTCAACTAAAAGACAATAAAAACGTTTCGAATGAAACACGTAAGAGCGCAATCAACTTTAATTCAACATACTAAAATTACTCTTTAAACGTCATTTAAAAATACTTCCATACCTCTCAGCCGACTCAATGCAATGGTCATTTACTCTATCGCACATAATTAAAGACTAAACAACAAATACTATAGAATATAGAAAGGAGAAGACGTATCATGCGACGAAGAATATTACACGAAGTGTGGTGTGACACCTTTGGTAACAATAAAAACGCATCTGTCCATGGAAAAGAAAAATCTCGGCGGTGCGAGGCACGACCCATGTGCGCCATCGGGCGAACTGGTTGCGCGGTTTTTTGGTCGACTCGAAAAATAGATAAAAATGTGCAAATAAACGCCGGTCGTGGCTCAGGGACAACCGGTTGCCATCTTGCTTTCTTATATAAGTCCCTCCTTGGTCTTAAAGACGTTCCATCGCTGTGCACTCGCTAACATTTGACTTGCCTTCGCCTCTACCTCCCTCCAGTCTCTTCTTTCTCTCTTTCGCAAAGTTGATCTGTCTCACTCGCTCCCGCTGTATCTCTCCTTCTCTGCTTCGCTTTTCCGTTTTCTCTTTCCCTACCTAGCAGCCGTATAGTTAATAATTTTTGCCTGTTGCCTAGCTTCTCCCTACCATGTTTCACGCTTCCTTCTTTTCTTTCATTTCGCTCCTTTGTTCAAGTGTGTTTAGATGAATGATTTTTTTCTTTATCCCTTCCTGGTAGATTTGAAACAGTTCCAACTGTTTCGTTGCTTCGTTTGGCGTATTTCTTAGAACTGGAAACGGTTTTTCGAAGGTTTTCTTCTTTGTACCTTCCGTTCCTCTTCGTGAAAACGAAGAAATCTGTCGTTAATTCTGAGCGGCTAAGTCATATGTTTTTAGTTTCGAGATATTTAGAGGCTTACGCTTGAGCAGGTTGAAACATGTTTTTGTACTATGTAATCGAATGTTTCGGAGAATGTTTGAAATGCGATTTCTGATGCTTAAAATGACCATTTTCAAAATTAGAAGCACAAATGTTTTGCAATCTCTCTGTCGATACTCGATTTCTTACCTGTAATTTTTTGAAATCATCTCAGATTAATTTTTCGTATCATCTAAGAGCATTTAATCTTTCCTTATTTAGTATTTTCATATTTTTCAGTTCTTTCTTCAAAGTTTTTTACTTCTTACTCCTTACTTTGTTACTTACATTCAACACTAGCACAATCGTACCCACCAAAACGACAGGTTCCAATTTTCCCATTTCACAACTATTAACATCTCAAAAACTTTAAATATCCGAAATATCTTGAAAAATAAATAGTTTCACTTCAATACTACGATCAATACACGAAGAAACCGAAAAAGATACTATCGTTGCAATTTGTATAAGGATTACATACGAATCATATTAAACGTTTTGTGCTGATGTTAAAATACTCAGTAATCTTGTCCACATTCAGACTGCCTTCTTCGCCTTTCAATATTATTTATTCCCCCCCCCCCCCCCTTTGCCTAAAAGCATAATTGTATTATGTAATTCCTTCTTCCACTACACTTCTTTCCATTAACCTTGCAAATAATATTGCTTCCTTCTTTCATTATGCGTAGACTCTTTTTATCTCTTCATCTTTATTTCCACCTTGAGTCCTCTTTTGTTCGCGAGACTCACTGTAGAAGGTTTCTCCCCCCGACGTTTGCTGCTTCTTCTCTTGAAGTTCGAATACGCTTTTCTTCCACGTTCCATATTCATCGTGCATACAGTTTTTCATCTTCTCGAAAGTTTGCAGTGTAGCTTCCAGCCGAGGAGATATCGGAAACAATATCTTTCCGCCTCTATTCTCTCTTCTCAAAATATAAAGTGACGATTCTTCTTCCATCGTGTTTCCAGCAAATATATATTTGAATAGCGTTTGTTTTCAAGGTCTACATTTTTCTCATCTCACATATCGCTGGCACCCTGGATTTCTCGTTTTTGCAAAATGCACAACAAGCAATTTGTCTTTCTTTCGGTGCGCCTCTGTCCTTTTCTCTACGCCACAAAGCATATGATACATAACCCCTTTCCCCTTCTATTTCTCCGGTTCTTATCCTCTCTGTTATTTTCATTTCTTTTTCTACCACAATGCCTTTAAGCTCTTTGCCTCTCTCTCCCTTTCTTTCTCTTTCTACACCTCTCTTTTTCTTCCCTCTTTCTCTATCCCTTTCTCCCCCTCTATTTCTCTTTCTCTCCCTCATCAATCGCTTTCTGTGTTCTTTTATCTTCGACCTCTTCTCCCCTTGTTCCTCCTCTTCCATTTTATTTCTTCTCCTTCTCCCGTTTCTTCGCCACTGGATCTCAACTTTCGCGAGTCGGTTACGTTTCCAAACGTGCTTGCCCCATAGTGCGATTCCTTTTTCATTTTGCCCCTCCTCGGCTATTTTCTCTGTCCTCTTTTGGAGACGCGTTAGAAGTGCACCGATGCTGCACTGCGAATCGGACGCGGTCAGATGTTAATAAGTTGAACGACTCTTTCGCGTCAACAGCTCGAAGATGCGCGCGAAAGTATTTCGCCTCGGAAATAATACGGGAAACTTTTATGGCAACGTTTATCGTAATGTAGGTGTATGATTCCATTGTTTACAGTACAATGTTTATACAGATCGTGTGTGTGTCAACTTTGATTTCCGTTACGGTGTTATCTTTCATGTGAATGCGTGCGACCTTATCGTATGTTCAACTGTTGCGTTCTTCGGTTCTTTTTTGACCCATTTAGGTTTTTATTTTCTTGGTATACTTTTGTTTGTTTTTTCTTGTTTGCTACCGGTCGTGTTCTTATTTTGTCAAGGGTACTTTTGCATTTCAAAACTGTAGGCATAAGAAAATTGTTACTGAATTATGTGCTTTTACCTTTTTATATTGTGAAAAGTGACTTTTGAAGATATACACGTTTAAATAGGCCTTTATTGGTTAAAAATGAACAGTAATAATCTTTTTTCAACGATGTGTTTAGCGCTTTTAATGAAACTAGGTGTCATTTTTTAAACGATTAATAGGAATATGTTGTTTATTAGAAATGTTATGGTTAAATATTGCTATAAGTGTTTCATTATTAAACAAAATAGCTTCTGTTGCAATAACATTAGGGAGTATATTTAATTAAAATAAGATTTAAAGTTAAAAAAGTAAATAAATTCATATACCGCGATAACTATGTTTTTCCAAAATACACATTAATTCTTTTAACATTATTAGGTAACAGATATTTATGAAAATTGTTTTTACATAAATCATCCTATGGACGACAAAGTGAAGTAAAACGTTGATTCACCATTTAAATGATTTTTTTATTTATAAAGAAAGTAAAAATTTTATTTTATCTCGTTAATTTTTACCTTTCATTTCATTTGAGGCACAGATAATAAAATCCCAAGTTATTATAATTTTAATATAGACTCTCATTTTTCCGATTTAGTATTCAAATTAATGTAAATCAGCTTGATCGCAAGTGTCGTTATAATTAACCTATACAGCAAAACAGAATTAAACACTTATTGAAATACTCAAAATTATTATGAAGTTTTAATGATAGTATTTGAAAAATACCTCCTGTCTGATACTAATTTCATTAGAAGTCTTGAAGGGATTATTATTAATGACCGTTTCCATATTAATATGAAATTACTATGTTATTAACATGATCTATTAATAAAGAAAATGAATGCGTTTCAATTAAATTCAATTAAAAATACTTTAATCGCGTGAGTGAATAAAATGATTTGATGCTACTATTAACTAAAATATTGATTAAATAAAATGTAACAAAAATTATATTCACATTTAAAATTCTTTTCAAAGTTCTTTTACCAGAATAAAACCTTTTAAAGACAGATAAATTATGATTAAATTTTGATTCCGTAAATCATCCATAAAGCCATTTATTCTGATTTCTTAATTTCTGCTCCGTAATCAAATAAATTAACGCTTGAATATACCTATATGATATTAATTTATTTTAACACGAAGCTCGTTTTTACGCAAACTCCTTTGAAATAAATCTAACTCGAAACGTAATAATATAATTATATAATGATACGATATATTTGGAGTACTTAAAACTACATGTGGGCCTTATAGCAGGAAGTAATTATAAGTTATACTAATATTGCCGAACGTTACATGCGTGTAGCTTTTTTGAACCTGGAATTATAGAAAAAAACTGTTTTGATACCGAAGACTAAACGTGTTAGTTATCAAATATACGCCTTTTTTGAATGTTTTTTTTGATAATGCGAGTGCAGTGTTGGAAAGAAAAGGTTGACTTTGCGTGAAGATCACTGGCAAGAGAAGGAAAGACGAAGTTAGGATAAGCGAGATAAGAAGATCGAGAAGGGTGAATGAACGCGTGATATAATAAAACGTGTCTTGACGTTTGCATCACTCGATCACACTTGCACCGAAGACATTTTCCGAGCCGTAATTCCGCGAGATTGTGACTTTCGTCACGTACAACTACATGACAATGATAATAAAACGAATAAACCGATCTTCTGCTATTAAACCTCGAGAACAATTCGCAGAAGTTAATCTGTAATTATCAAGGAATACTTTTTAAAAGATTTGAACGTTGCTCCTACATACTTGTTTTTTACTTCGATGTTAATTTTAGTTTATATAAAATTAAAAATCATTGTTCTCAGGGTACGAGATTTACTAACTAGAAATTATTGTAAGTAAATACATATAAATATACTTTGATGAGTTATCATATTGTCCAGCGGAAATTAAATAACGTTGTTAATAAATGCTGTGAATTGAAAATGATGTAGATATTAATAGAGATTCCTTATTGAGAGATTTAAAATTTAATATTCAATTTTATGTAATGTACCAATACGTAAAACACAGAAATAAAATAATTCCGCCCGTTAACCCAAAGGTTAACCTTTTACACTCGATAGACTACTCACAATCGCAATTTGGTATAATATACCAAAATCATAAAGCTTGATATTCAATATCAGAGTTCACATAATGTGATTAGGTATACGTGAAACGTTGAAATAGAATAATTTTATCCATTGATTCCTGTATTATTTATATTTACGTCAGTTGCGGAAGATATCATTAATATTTCATTAGAAGACGATGAATATATCTAACGAGAATACCTTCGAGTGCAAAGGGGTTAAGAGTCGCACAAAGAGACGCGCGTTGACGCGTAACCGTAGTTTCCCGTGAAGTATTCATCGGAGAATAACGAATATTTGTAATGAAAAATATTGTTGAGTGCAAAGGGTTAACCTTTGTAAAAGGCAATTGACAGTCGCCGTTTGGTTCGATATACCAGAATCATAAAGTTTGATATTCAGTATCTACATATAAAGTTCTGATTATACACGAAATGTCAAAACAGAATAGTTTTGTCCATTGATTCCCGTATTATTTATATTTACGTGAGTTGTAAAAGATATTATTAACACGTTGACCACCACAGTGGTTAACGATAACCGGAGCTTTTAAATTGCCTGAAAAAAATTACAATAAGAAAACTGATGTCGAATACAAATATTCAGTAACATAAGTAACTAGATAATAGTTTAACATGAGCACTGTGACACCAAATCATTAATAATTATTTATAATACCATTTGCCTTTGTTATGAAGAAATAAGTATTACTATACAAAACGCTCGAAATTCTCGTGGTAGTCAACGTGTTAATATTTCATTAGAAAGCAATGAACATATCTAGCGAGAATGCTTTCAAATGCAGAGGGGCTAAAATTTTTAACAAAGAAACACATGGTTACGTATAAAGTTTCAACCCTTTGCATTCGAGAGGTTGTTATCGATCAAATATATAACAACTATATAACAACTATGGTTGTTAGCGACCATCATTTCTATTATACTATTTTCTCTATTACGTGTGCTTCTTTTGTAAATTTAATGAGATTTACCTTTAGTAGTAAGTTGATGTTGTGCTTGATACGGAGATGTGATCAAAGTTCTTAACACATGATCATGCATGAATTGTCGAAAGAGCAGGTCCTACCATTGATTCCCGTATTATGTATATTTGTGTCAGTTCCAAAGATATCATTAAAATTTCATTAGAAAACGATGAACATATCCAGCGAGACTACTTTCGACTGCAAAGGGGTTAAAAGTCTCAACAAAAACACACAGTTACGTGAAGAGTTTCGACTCTTTGCACGTGAACAACGACTCATAGTCGCCCTTTGATTCGACATAGCGAAATTACAATTTGATAATCGAAGTTCTTATAATGTGACCTTACACGACAATGTCGGAATAGAATAGTCCAACCATTGGTTCCTGTATTATTTCTATTGACATCAGTTACAAGAGATATCATTAAAGTTTCATTAGAAAACGACGAACATATCCAGCGAGACTACTTTCGACTGCAAAGGGGTTAAAAGTCTCAACAAAGAAACACAGCGGTAACGCGTCAGAGTCGTCCGGTCCGCGTTAACGCGCGTAGCCTCTCGCTGAGCAACGCCACAGCACGGCGATCGCGTATCCGCGTTAAAAGGGATCCCGGACTCGTTTTCTGTGTGCGGGTCGGCCCGTTCGGGTACGACGTGTACCCGCTACATGCAACTACGGGGCTGAGATCCCTCCGCGCGATATTTTTCATCGCTCTAGGTTACGGGGTAAGTTACCGTGGTTGGCAACACTTGACTCCTCGGTGCAAGGTTACGGTAGGCGGACTCTATCTCCTATATGAAAAACATACCCATAAACTTTGACGTACACGTGTAGGACTGGTACGTCGGGTTCTACACCCACGTGTGTTGTCGGCTGCGCTGGTGTGTTGGTTCGTTTCTTCGTTCCTTCGTCGCGAGTTGGTGCGCGCACGGTATATACCACGTGAACCAGCGCGAAGGAGACAGGATGCGAGGAGAAGGAAAGAGGAGTCAAGAAGGATGGAGGCACTGGCAAAAAGAACGCCGTGACAGAGGTTGGACGAAGGAGAGGAGTTCAAGATGAAAAACGGTTCGTGGTGGGAGGAAGAGCAACGAAGGGGGCGCAGGGGAAGTGAGAGGGCGAGAAGGATACGGAACGCAGCGCTGGGGATATGGAAAGGAGGAACGGACAGCGGAGAGGGACGATAAGTGGATAACTTGGGGACGGTGGCGAGGGGAATAACATTGATTTCATTGACAGCAGATAACGAAGAGGGGGCAAGGACAAGGGGTGTCTGGAAGAATCAGGAAAAATGGAGGAGTGACGTACTATTGGAACGGAAAATGGAATCGTGCACAAGAGGGCTTCCATAGAGCGATTAAAGGATTATTGGGAAATAACTATGAAACTTTGATTTTTCATGAGAAAAAGCTTGTGATGTTATGGAAAGAAGAGATTTGAAAAGATTAGGGCAGAGGAAGAGCGGTTTGTTCGGGATCTACCAGTGAACTCATCAGTGAGGCTTTCTTCTTTTTCATGTGAACATTTATGAACAATGTAACAACAGTCTTTTGTAGATTTATACATTTATACAATCATAAGGCAAGGGGTTAAGTGCCATATATACATTTTCTTTTTCAACTCTGATCGATACGATTACTTTGTCATTAATAATTTATTGGAAGAAGAGAAAAATTGTAGGCATATTCTATGTTTGCTCTTAAGTATAATACTTGATTACAGAAGACTAATATTTACTTTGAATTCGAGTGAACTGAGTAATATTTATGTTTGTTAAATCATGTTGAAAATCTTCACCACGAGTCTGACACGTTGTTACAAAGCAAGAGGTTAACAATATTTGTATTGCACATTTTAGCACCTGTTCAGAGTGTAGAGCTTAATCCATTACCATCGTTAACATTTTGCTTTTGATTCTTTGGTTTATCTTAATTACAGTTGTGGTCTTATGTACTGATACTTACCGATGTGTTGTAGGAAAACAAATAACAAAAAAGCAATTTCTAGAATTTGTCTAGCCAGTAAGGCTTTCTGGTAGACCCGTGCCTCAGATGCGGGAACGAGTGTAAAATGTTAAAACGAAAATTGAGAAAATTAATGTTTTGGCTTCTGAAATTATTATTCAGCGTATTCAAAAGCTATAATAAGAAGGGCTTTCTGGCCTAGAAAACACGAAGAAACGAGTAAATACTTAAATAACTAAAAAGAATATTATTTATTCCATTAAAGTTCACAAAAATCAGAAGATACAAAAAATGGACTTAACTGCATTGGCTTCTAAGTGATTCATACACAAATACGTAAAGGGCGAACAGGAGCGAGAAAGGTATCGATAGCCCTCTATTAGTAGAGTAGGGAAGGTACAGCCACAAAAGTAATACAAGCAGAGAAAGAAGTTAAACCAGTATCAAAAAAGGGAATGTAACGAGAGATTTGTAAACGTGGAATTTTTTAATTGCTTTATACTGGGTTACACTGTAAATAGAAAGATTAACCCTTTACAGTTGAAAGTTTTTCGGTAGGACGAACGAAATCTTTCCTGATGAGATATAGAATATTTTTTTAAACTAATTTATTGAGAAATCACACGGAAATCAGCATGTTAATTGCCACTACAGTCAGTGATAATCAATGCTTCCAAATTATAAGAAAACAATTATAATTTGTGAGATAACTGAATAAAAATATCGAGTAACGTAAATAACTAGATAATACTGTAATATAAGAATTCTATTACCACATAATTAATAACTCCACCTTTTTGCTCGCAATAATTACTTTTACCATTACCGTTCATTTTCTGTACTCTCGACAATCTTGATTGTGGGTCACTCTTTTTGTAGTCTTAGCTTGGAATCAATACAGACTTTTATTTTTGCACACCTTTAATTTTTTCTGGTAAATACTGAAGTAAGCTGGTTTTTTTTTATTACTAATTGATGATAGAAATCTATAATCATTACACACACTGATTGATTTATTTGACTGAATACTCCATTAGACATCTGATGTGTGATTAGTTCATAAATGGTTAATCCATTGCACCAAAATGACGTGCCATGTTTCCTTGAATGACGTTTTTACAATGTATGACGACAAAATTGTTGTGGATTGTATCATATTGCACAAACTTATTCGCACATTCAAAACTAGTGACGTAGTCCTACGACATTTCAAATTCTTCAGTTGAATACCGATGGCGTTATTCTACGTGACTTTTAATTTCCTTGGAAGAACAGATAACGTGGTCCTGCGTTATTTTACATTATATAAAAAGATACTTGTTACTCGATCCTACGTCATTTCAAAATCCGTAGTTAATAATAAAAACTGACAGCATATACACATTTTGAGAAATTGTACGTGGTTACCGATGTGTTAATAAACAAAATTATTTATCTGTGTAAGATAGATAATGACTCGTAAAAACTTCAATAGCAATTTGCAAGAAAACAAATAATTTCCAAGCCAAGGTTCCTTTTAAACTATTCACTTCCACGATGAATATATCACTATACAATGATAAAAAATTGTAACCTTTTGCTTCGAGGTCACAGTGAATTTTATGGTCACTTCCTTACACTTTTTTTTTACCATTAATTCGAAGATGTAGGATCATGTTGTGATGATCGTGACACGATCTTTAGGAACACCCTGTAGATCAAAGTTCACATGCTCATCCATTATAGATAGAAAAGAAAAAGACTTTAATGAACACCGTTTCTGTTACGCCCGTGTGCACATAATTACTGTAAATCGTTTTTGGATATTTCTTTCCATTCTTGCCGAGTAACAGATACGTATTTCTTGAATTTTATTACAATAATTTCTTATATAATTTATGAAAGAAGATATATTGCACTGTTTCTGCTTAATTGCTTGGATTTTTTACCTTCTTTGGTAAATGTGTGTGTGTGTGTGTGTGTGTGTACGAACCTTTCTTACTATTTTGGTACGTAATAAGTATATATATACTATAAGAAAATATTTCTTCTTAAATATATTGTATGCTTGTCATTACTGTTAAATTTAACAGTAACAAAAGAATAATATCATGAATAATATTTATTTTATTTACACAGTAAATAAATAACAAAAATAATACTATATTAAATATATTTATACAATATATGTGCATACCAACATTTAACAGATAGATTCAACAATAATAGATAAATAATAGCTAAAATTAAAAAACGTAACTTATTATAACTATTATATCCTTAATTCACTATAAATGATTTATTACTACAAGCAACGGTGTTATTTCGGAAAACCACCGATAAGAGAAAGATCAATATTTTCAATTTCAATATCAAATAAGTACGTGATTACGATTTGGATTTAGTAACAAGATTTGGTAATCTGGTCTCTATAGATACCGAAATATCCGACCATTGTGTTTCATAGATAAAAAGCAAGTAATCAAATCTAAAAATTACAAAAATTCACAATCTACACTTTTATATAAGTATATCAGAATTTTCCACTGTATTTAACAATATTAAAATTATTCAGATGGTTTCAACGTAAGTGAAATTGGTAAATAAAACCTCTTTATCGAGCATTTTGTTATGCAGTCCCTTCCAGAATTAAATGTAACTCGTATCCCATTAAACTATTAAGTATATTCATTTTTAGTTAAACGTATCATTGATAAGCTTTATCAGGCCGAAGGAAATTCAGCTAGCGTCGCGACACCAGCTGTACATTCATTTCATCTATAATTTGCGACAAGCATAAATCATAAACTCCGCGATTTAATCACCGCGTGCCGCGCATTTTCCGTAGATTCTAATCGATGTACGTTTCAATACTCTATGACGCAATTCACTATTTATATATAATATAAATTCTCTACGTTATAACGCGGCTTTCCGCGGAGTGGCCGGCGTATACTTTTTCACTTCTATTTTTATTTAATTGATCATTCCCGAGCGCTGGAAACAGTTTGACTGTATCCACTCGCGACGCTGTGTTGCACTATTAAACCTACTATCCGAGAATCCGTTCCCAAATATTTATTCTTTCCTGACGAAATTTTCCAGATAATTGCGAGATAACAATATTAGCGAGAGTAATCTCGAAATTTTTGTTGATCAACCGTACTCGTCGGCTCCTTATCGACGATGTTTCTCAGTAAATTCATGACGTAAAACGCGTCAAATGGTAACACTAAACCTACCAGGTGGGTCAAAATCATACATTGCTGATTTTTTCTTTTTACAGTTATTAAAAAAATTGTTAGGAATTCTATGTACGAATGAATGAACGTATGAATTTGTTTTTGAGCGCGTTATGTTCTAATTATAGCGATGCGATCTGGTATTACAATGTTAAACTTGTTCGTTGTTTTAATATTTAAAGAAATATTTTGTTCAGTTTGTATATTCTTGAATTAAATAATCCAACAAAGATAGCAGATGTTTCTCTGAGGAATTATTAAAGAAAATGATTTAGCAATACACGAACTGGATGATTGATCAATTAAAGTTTCAACAGATGCACTCTTGGAGTTTCTATAGAGGAATTTCGAAAAGTCAATTTAACTGCTCGGTAGTTTTAGTATTAAGAACGAAGTAACCGACACTTTTGTTTCGAATATTTCCGTGTAACTGAAAATCTTGGTTTTCTTTTGATGGATTTAATCAAGATATCATTTTCGATATTAAATCAACGTGAGAAATATCGCAACGGAGGAAGAAATGCTTATATGAAATTTGTTTAAACAATTAATCATCTTTCTTCGAAAGTTACAAGTAGACTTGCGATTTTTGTGCATTTATGTGAAACTTGTGAATGCAGAATTGCACAGAATGCACACAATACGAAAAAATATATAAAATATTTAAAGTGGAACGCTTTGTATATCATTCCTTGGAAAAATTATTTTCTATTTTAATCTCTAATGTGATTTATCAATATTATAAATCCATAGTCCAGTTATGGATATTTCTAAACCTTCTTCAATCCCAAACAATCGCACGATGCGCGTAAAGATGGCGTATCCGAAGTTCAAAAATTATATCTATTTTCATTAACCAGCTATCTGCAATCTATTCGTTATCTATCCTTATCTGTTCGTTATCTATTAATAGCCATTTATATTAGTTATTTTACAGAAACAAAGAATTAATCTTTAAAAATTCCGGAGCAATTATAAACGTTAAAGTAAACGATTTAGAGAAGACATATCCGTTGCCTATCTGTTATATATTAATAGCCATTTATATTAGTTATTTCACAGAAACAAAAAATTATATTTGAAAAATTCCTCAACAATTATGAACGTTAAAGCGAACGATTCAGAGAAGGTATATAAACAGTTTTGAATAGGAACTTCGAAGGGACGAGGAAGCCGAGAAAGCATCCTTTTAAACTGTCATTCCCATAATTGACGTTTGACGATAATAAATGAATTGTTAACTTTAGAATTCTTCGGGTGACGTGCGAAGATATCCCAGCAATCTTCTCCGCGCGGAGGATCAAAACAATCGACGTAACGGAGTCCTCTTGAAATGGACAATAAATCCTGACTGGTAAAAGTTATTAGGATTCCAATAGAGGCGAACCCCACGAGTAATAAGACAGCTATGAAAAATCCATGGAAATGCAGGCGGCTCTAACGGCGTCCGTTAAACGACTGGTTTACGCGTGTATGGGTGAGCCACACCGAACAAAGTTGCGTTCAACATGTGACTCTGATAACCCATGAACGCTGATAGCGGGCTCTGTTGCACGGTATCGATTAAACATCACGTTCTCCGGTCATATTGTGCAATTCTTATGATAAATAGTTCGGTCAAAATAACTATACAGGGGGTTAAAAAAAATTCGTACCCCGTGGACGTTTGACCTATAGTCGATCTGCGTATTCCAGAAGTTGAGGTGACTGTGATGTTACGTTACGAAAAGAAAAGTTACTTCATTAAATATTCGAGTGGCTTCTTTTTTTAATCCTTTGCAGCTAGAAGTGTTGTTAGTTCTTTTATTCTGAAGGTTGTACCAACGTTACTTAATGATTCAATTTTTATATCTTTGTTGTGAAATATTTCATTGTATTATTATGATAATATTATTATTACAGTAAAATTTTGTATTTATTTGTTTTTATTTATTTTATCAGTATGATAATATTATTATTATTATTATAAAATATTCTAAAAGTGTTCTATATTTTTATTTTAATATTTATCCGTTTTAACAATTTTTGTTGCAGTTCTTTATTATATCATTTGAGTGCTTTTCAAATGTTCTTGAATAAATTACTATAGTGATATTATGTGCATGGCACTAACTAACGATATGTAGCGAAGCAAATAAATATTAAATATTGTTACATTCATATTACTGCGAATATTGTATCAGTAAAATTGGTCTCCATATAATGTATCATATACATTCTTTTTAAGCATTGTTTCTTATATGTTCGTTAAATAATTATTTTTTAAATAATCAATTAAATATAGAGTAGATTTATATGTTTTTTATTTACATTTACAAAATATTTTGTTCGTATTGACGAATCAAAGAATGAGCAGTGAAGAATTTTCTTTTGCGATCAATCAGGTTTAAATATACTCTGTTTCGTAAGAAGAAAAACTCTTTCATAAAATCAGCTGGTTTGACATAATACACGATAACTGAAACTATTGATAAGTGGTCCATGCTATAGGTATTATCTCAAACTGTTAAGAAATACTGTTAAATTCAAATCTTTTGACAAGCAATTCTTTTAGCTTTCTTGTTTTGCAAATTCTTTATATTTATTATATTCTATAAAAATATTTACGTTCACCAAATTGCTGTATTATCTGCACACATAAAAACAGCAAGAGTGAACCTGTAAAACAAACCATAGCGAAAAATAAATGTTACTATCCTTGAATAAGAAAAATTACGATGGATTTTAATTATCCGCAGTCTTGGCTAACTAGGGTCTTGATTATTTGAATCTTGATTATCCGGGGAAACAAAATTATATAGGAAAGTCTTTTTATTTATTGTTTAATGTCACATTCCCTTTTCAGGTATTAGTAACTACATTTTTCTTGTATATAAAATATAGAACATATGTAACACTAATTATACAGGTATATAAAGGAAAGTAATTATTAAGTCATTACATAAACAACACGAATCTTTATATTTCTTTTATTTAAAAAAGAAACAAAAATCTGAATGAATTATTTTTGAAAGTGATAATATACAAAATAAAATATTAATAATAAATATCGTAGTTTTTAAAAATATTCCATAATTTTATGAAAAATATAATAAATTTTATAATTATATAATTAATAATTATCTATTATTTTAATCACTTATAATTTATCATTTCATATATTTAAAGCAATTGTTATTTATTGTTCTCATAGAATACATACGTGCACGTGAAAAAAATATTTTAATAACATGATGTAGATTAATATTTCATGTATTTAAAGAAAATTACAGAAAAGTCACACTTAATAGTATGATTTAGATAACATCAGCAAGTATCTTGTCTCGTAAACAAGCTTTGCGTCAGCTTCCTTCGTTCTCCAACGTTTATCAGCATGTTTTCAAGATGTTGTTAATTTCCCTAAGGTGAATGATTGCGAAAAAATAATATGTTACACACGAGTACCATTCGAGGTGGATAAAGAGGAAGATAAAAATGTACGAATGGATTGTACATTGATATCTGTTTATTTGGTATCGAGTGCGTGTTTTCGCCTTTTACTTCATTTTACATCATATTTGATAAATAAGATATCTATTTCCTTGAATTAAACGCATGAACGGTAGTTATCATTTTTTTTTCTTTTGATATATTACGCTTACGCGTATGTTCTAAGTTCATTTAGTGATCTTTGTGTGCCAAAACGAAGTGTAATGTAAGAAACCATTCATATATACATAGTGTGCTTTAATTATGTATCTAGATTATCGAAAACGTGAGTGTGGTGTTACAAATACAAAGTAATTTTTTAACTTTTAACTTACAGTAATTTTTTAACTTTTAACTTAAAGTAATTTTTTAAACGAACTCTTCCATGATTTCAGACATTGTAAAAAGAAATGCTGAAATCAGCCACTTTCATGAATGTTGGTTTGTGCCTGCTATTAAACATCACGAATATTACAAATTTTTTTTTTTCTGTTTCCACAAATGTAACCTGAAACGAAAACTTTCTATTTTATCAACTGTTAAGACTTACAATACAGCATTCTAAAGAACGAATTCGGTTTCAACTTAAAATTCTTGATACTTCAACATACTTTACAAAAATGATTTATATTCTAACTAAAAAATAATTACAAAAGACAGTTTCCAAAAATATTTCCTCATAAACACACAAGTAACAACACATGAAATTGTTTTATTGTAAGTCGTAAACAAAAGTTTTCAACTAGAAACATAGAAAAAACAATATTTCTTCCAAAGTTATAAGTAAACTTGGAATTTTTCTATGTTTATGTGAAACTTGTGAGTTTTGAAAATTGCACAGGATGCACACAATACGAAAAAATATATAAAATATTTAAAGTGGAGCGCTTTTCATAACATTCGCTGAGGAAAACTATTTTCTGTTTAAATTTCCATAAAAATCCGTAGTCCAGTTAGAAATATTTCTAAACTGTCTTCAATGTTAAACAACTGCACAGTCAGGCGTCAACTCTAACACTAAAACTACCGGACAGGTCAAATTGACTCACTTCGAAATCTTCAATTTGCAAGTATTTAAATTATGAAGGCGTTTGTGCGAAAGATTCTCAATTAAGTATATTTGTTCAGATACAGGACTATGATACCCTTCAAATCCCAAGAAACGTATTGTTCTAATTTTGATTAACACCAGGTTCACGGAACGCGTCAATTTGACACACATTCAATTTAATAAATGTTATTTGATAAACATTCACGTCCATTCTGATTTGTACAATTACACGAATACGTACCCTAATAGCCTATTCTTAAATCCCTAATTACGAAGATCTGAACGAATGAACATCAATTTTCCCTACAAACTATAGAACAAACTATACAATAAACGTTCCCGAACCTAGTGTAAAAGATTAAAAATAAATCACTCCAATTATTCGGTAGTTTTAATGTTAAGTTGAACGAACCGGATGAGAATACTGTAATCAATGTAGATTAATATTGACCGATTATTGTAAAGCAGATAACAATGGAACGAATTAAAGCGAACTTATCAGATACAATCGCGAGGTGAGCAGCATTTCTTTTTACCGTTTATCATGATTCGCTTCTTTGTGTAACATTGAAGTGTATCTGACTTTTTTAGAGAAGAAAAAAAGAAACAAAAAGCTGACGTGGCGCGCGCGACGAGGACGAAGCCAGAGGCGGGTGTGTTGCACTCGACAAGGACAAGGTGTGTTTTCATAAACTCTGTTAATGAAACACATGCGTGTAAAACGGTTCCCGCTCTCCCCCCCGCCATCGCCCCCGTCCTGATACTTTTAATGACGATCGAGAACCTGGTGCGTTGTAAAAATTAAGTAACGATCGACGTTTAAGTAAGCAGCGACGCTTTTTTCTCGGATACTCTGAAAGCATTTATGATTGCTCAGAACACCTCATTAATTATAAATGGAATATGCTCACGTTTCAAGAATAAAATATTACTTAAGCCTTTCGTTCTCTGCCCATTCGAATAAAACAGCACCTAGCGGGTTGAATTATACGATTTACACTGGCGTCGAGGAGAGAAAATTTGAGAAACTCTTTTGCAGTGTTCTTTTCATTGAGTTAAGGTAAGTGAATCATTAAAAATATTGTTTTGCATATTGAATATTGTTATATACTGGTAAATGTATTAGATATTAGATAATAATAGTAGTTTTATATATATATATATATATATATGAATATTGTTAATATATAATAATCTATGAATTAGTAAGTAATTAGTAATATAGTTTCTAGAATAAAATGTTACTTAGGCCTTTCGTTTTCTTCGATTGAGTCGAGGTAAGTGAGTAATTAAAATATTGTTTTAAATATTGAATATTATTATGTACTATTAAATATATTAAATACTATATTAATAGTAATAATGTATATTATTAATATATAATAATATATGGATTAGCGAGTAATTAGTAATATAAGTATTAATAACCCATAAGTAATATATAATATTATCTGTAATTATATTTATGCCATAACATCTTAGCTACTCGCAACGCTTACGTAGGATTATCGTAGAAAAAATAAATAAAATAAACTTTAACTATGGAATACCACCACCTGTACGATACTTAAATATAATTTCAAATAATCAACCAGTTAGTTCATAGTAAAATTTCTGTCTCTAAGGGTCTTAACTTCTTGTTTAAATTATAGTTTTAATCGATTTGGTTAAAGAAAAGATTTACGCAACATGTTGCGAACAAGATGAGATCGTACACAGTGTTGTGAAAACGTTGCATCTGTAAGTGGTGGCAGATGATTTTCAACAATTTTAAGTGTTGAGAAAAAAACCTTCGAGGAAATATGAGTTGCTTATGCAAATGTATTGCAAATTACAAACGCCAGTAATGTATATGAACTTACGCTTTGTGTTGTTACGCGATTCTCGTAAATAAGTCCTCGTCTACGTGTCCGTTTATTTAACTGACTAAGATTTAAAGAGCGCGCCCCGGAAGTCGGGAAAGAGTTTACATACATCACGTGTTATTGACGGTTAACACTAGAATTACCGCACCCGGCAAAATGACGGATTTCAGTTTTCTTATACTATAACTATTAATATTTTTATAGTATTTAATATCCTAAATGATTTGAAAAACAAATAGTTTCATTTCGGTACTATAATAAACATATGAAGAAATTATGGAATCTATTGTTACAATTTTTATACGAATTACTTATTAATCATGTTGAACACAAGGTTGATCTAATGTTAATTGAACAAAAATTGGAAAGCTAAGAATTATTGTGCACTAATTTATGAAATTTACTAATACAATAGGATCTCGATTTTTTAAATTCTTTAAATCGTTTGTTTTTCGTTACCTAGATCGTTTCACTTGAATACTATACGGAATATATAAATAAATTAGAAAAATCTATTGTTACCATTTTTAGAATAATTACATATTAATGTTATTAAAAGGTGGTAGTTTTAGCGTCGAAGAATATGCGACGGAAACAGAGACGACTGAACGTACTGTACATTCACATGTCTATACTGCAATTCTCTTCACTGAACTCTGTTTGTCACGTCGAGTTTCTAAAAAATAGAATGTCCAGATGTTGTTTTCGAAGACATCGAGTATACGTTCGCTTCAAATGCTTTTTATTCTCCGGTCGTTGGATAATTTATGGCAAAGTAAGCAGAACAGTTGATAATCTTGTTAACAGATCTTAATTTTAGCGTATTAAATTTGAATTCTCAATGTAATTAAGTAATCTTGCAGTATTGTATAATTATGATTTAAAAGTTCAGACGCGAAAAGTATACGCAAAGAATCAGATTCAACATATACCAAAGCCGTTGCTGTAGAACCCAGACTAAACAAAATTGATATGAACAACGTTGTACGGTTTAAATTACTGCAGCTGTGTAAAATTTGTGTAGACGTTCACAATTGACTGAAAGTTGCAATTTAGCCGTATTTTAACACTTAGGCAACTGCTTGAAAAAGATTATAACTATATTGTTATATATTGTTAAATATATGAGATACTCTAATAATAATAATATATATTAATTCTATTAATTTTAATTGAACTCATTTAGCAGATTTCATGAAAAACTGTATTTTATACAAACGAGAAAGATATTTGATAATTTGCAGAAAAGTTGGGTTTAAGACATGCTAAATAACAAAAGAAAAAATAAACAAAATAAATGACAATTGCCAAGGGTAAAGGGGGAGATCTCCTCATTCTAATGGGTTAAGCGCGGTATCACGGATTTCTAAACCGTATTAGACTTCCTAATTTTTGTAACTATTTTTGTAAGATATATTTTCATTTGAAAATATTAAACAATAGAAAGTAAAAGTAACGATATAATTGTATTTCATTTAACAAACGCAGTGTTATTTTTATATTATATTCCAATTAATACGTTTCTGCGTGTTATTACTAAATTTTAATTACGTACAGATAATTACGTAAACGTAGCACATATTTTATAAAAGTAACAAATATTCTTTGTTTTTACATTGATACAGATTTAATAGTACAAGTAGTTTATAACAATCTGATGTATGATATTATTACACTTTTTTTATTGAAGTTCAATAATTTTCTTGAATACATGAAAATTTCTTGTTTCTAACTTAATTTAGAATTATAATAATATATACTATGCTATATGTATATTTACTAATAAACAATGCACTGAACGAATTTATGCGTGTAATTTAATATAAAATATGTACAAATGCAGCTGTTTATATTTTCCATGAACAAATATTGTATTACTCGTCGTTGAGGACGAGAACAGCCAGCGCGATAAAAACATCTTATCGTTTGTATCTAGGTTGGCGTTTCCTCAAATTACAACGGGTATAGCGAGCTAACAGCGGTAGAATATGCGTGACAATAAAAAGTGAGCCGTGTCAACTTCATTCGTTCGTTCTCTTCCCGACATAATAACGAGATAATGAGGCTTACCGTATTAAACAATACACGATAAGACGTAGAGATGATAAGAGCATTGATAACAGAATCCTTCTCTGTTAGACCACGCAGCTGTGCGTTGGGCACAACACGGAGTACAAATTTTAATGTGGAATATTTCAATGAGAATAACGTGAAATTGTTCTTAAATCTTTGGAAATAAAAAAAATATTATCGTTCCATTTTGAATACGGTATATGAGTAATTTACTTTGAAAGTGGCGCAAATTAAAATTTAAATAAAATGAGGTTAAGCTAGACTCTTGCTAGCCATAGTTTCATATAAATTTTAACGAAATATATAAGGGTGCCTCATTTTAATCTATAAATGCAATTATCTCTGGAAGTATTCGTTGTTTGACATATCTAAAATGCAATTTTTTTGCCTTGAGAAGGTAGTATGTTATCACTATCTGTTTTATCAAAACAGAAACAATTGAATTTGAGACATTTCATAAATAATGAATATTTCCAGAAATAACTGTATTTATAGATAAAAGTTGGACACCCTGTGCAGATAGTAAGAAAAAATAGAGTTTCAGAAAGATTTCAGACTAATTCCCCGGTAAGCTGACGTTTAATAAGAAACCTATTTCAACGTCTTTTCATTTTGTTATTAATATAATCGTGATATACACGGTGACACTTATTTCACGAATACTGTTTTCGAAATATTATTACAATTCTATTACCTATTCTGCGCGACGTAACTGTTGCTTTACGATATTATTTATATAATCCGGTTTCTTCGGTGCTTTACGTATATTTATTTTATTATTGTATATTGGAGATATTCTTATTCAATTATATGAACATTAGATATTATTGTCACCGTTTATTTAAATTACTAACTTCTTTTACCAAATGTATTATATAACAACACTCCAATGTAAGGAATCCCCAAAATGAACCATTACAAAGTTATTGTCATTAATTGTAATTACAACAATTCCTTTTTATTCTTTATATTTTACAGTTGTAAAATATTTTCAAATAGTTCAGTAACACAGAATTCAATCGTAACTGTGCTGTACGTACATATTAATAAACGAAGTCATTGACTGTTTATTCATCCCGTATAAAAATACTATTTACGTTACAACACTATTAAGTAGTATCATGTTTCACTATGATATCGTCATAGGTATGCAATTTCCAATTTTCCAGCGATCATTTACTGGAGGCATGTTGACAAACTAATATCGAAGCGGAATATTTCTTCCTTATTTTCTCATAAAACGCGTACACCACTATGCTTGCCACAACGTATCCCATTTTATTTTTATCTTTCGAATCTATGATATTAATCTTCCGCGAATATTGCTACCAGAAATGAAGCCGGAAATTTTATGCTGTATAAATATCACAGGATCAATAACGCATTACGCATTTATCATACAAATGGAATTTATTTTTATTTTTACCGCCTATACACGCGTCTAGCAACTATCCGCTACGACTTCGATAAATCATCGAAATAAATTTACGCAGGTATTTCCATGCTAATAACAACAATCGGGAATTTTATCGTTCCCCCGTTTTCAATGGTGAGCGCACTAACTTATTTCCCTGTCGTTCATTTTCATAATTTTATACAGGGTGTCCCGGCAATCGCGAACGAAGCGGTGCAAAAGGAAGTCAGAGCTACATAATGAAATTTTTTCTATACGAGCTCTCATTTTCCAGGACATCGAATTTGAATACTCGTTGGGCATACGCGGAATCGAGTACGACTTCGTTAACCTGTGTTTATTACTTATCCACCGACTCTTCCCATGGTAATCACGAATTCATGCGTATCAGAGAGATTTTCAATGCCAATTTTCTTATGAACGAAGCCATATATCAGTGAATTTATTATACAATTCCTTCTTATTTTTGTAGAAGATATCATCCTCGTTTCGGTTGTGCCATTAATATTGGAACAGTCTGTATCATTTTACATTTTATATGTTCCCGTGCATTTAGGTACGTAACGTGTGCAAGGGTTCGACTGCCCTTAACACTAAAACTGCCAGACCGGACAAAATCTTCCAATCCTGATATCTTCTTTTTTGAAATTATTGGAAAGATAACAAATGTTTCTCTGAGAAATTATTAAAGAAATTGATTTAGCGCCACGGAAACTGAATTTTAAATCAATTAGTCTCAACAGACGTACTCTTCGAGTTTCTATAGAGAAATTTCAAAAAGTCAATTTAACTACTCGATAGTTTTAGAGTTAAAAATTCAATATAGTTAAATAACGTTTATTATAACTCCATTAGAGCTATCCCAATTAACTAATATTAGCTCATTGAAACTATGAGCAATTACAGTAACTTATTTCCAGTCTTCTATCAAAATTATAAAATTGTGTTTCTTGAGATTCGAAAGGCCTTCTAGTCCCGTACTTGTGGAAATACACAAATTTAATTGGAAAGTCTTTCACAAAAACGCTTTTACAATTGAAATACTTGCAGAATAAAAATTCTGCAGTGGGTCAATTTGACATGTCCGGTAGTTTTAGTGTTAAGAGCTCGGTGGGTTTCCGGTGTTTTTGTGGAAAGAGTTTTTACAAATTCAAACAATGCTCGTCCGCGAAGGGTTAATATTTTCTGTGGTATATTCTTGTTTCAATTCGGTTACTTTTAATCAGTTAACTTCGTTTAACAGTTATACACGTTATCTTAAAGCTTACTATATATTTGATATAATGATCGGTACTAATCCTTGCAACGATAAATTATTTACTGTTTCAAAGAAACTTGTAATTCTTCTGTGTTTTGTTTTCATAAATCATGGCCGCTTTTTAAATTTGGATAAAAATTTTACATTTTCTTTTGTCCATTTAACTTTATACCAGTTCTTATATTGTTCGATCAATCAGTGTTTTAATTTCTTTCCTTTTGTTTCTGTTTTCACTAAGAAAAATTTATCGTTTAACTTGATTGCCTTTATTTTATAACCAGTTATTTGACCAGTTACCATAATGGAAATAGATGTATATAAAGTGCCGGTACATTTACTGTTAAAATATATTCTAGGTGCAATCGTCTTGCGTTTGACGAGTATACACTTCATTGTTTTATTTTATTGCATATGAAATGAAATGTGTTCTAAACTAAATTTCACAATTAATAGGTTAATATCTTGTTTAATAAGAGAATTTTATTTATATTCCATTGGTAGTCAGACATAATTGTTTCTAAAATAATAATTATTAATTTTTATATGGAAATCGCAGTAGAATGATAAATCGTTCATGTATTATATTATATTTATTATTATTACATTATATTATACAAATGTGGCACAAAAGGGGACACCGATGTTATTCATGCATGACTTGCTGTATAACGTGTTAATATAAATGACCAGTAAATGATTAAACGATAAGAATGCTACAACTTTACGAGGCACGAGATTAATATTCAACAAGAGAATATACAGAATATCGACTTTCATCGCTTTTACAAGAAGACGATTTGTCATTTCAGCAAAATTATGGTATAAGAGATTATCCTGATGCAGCGTGTTTCATTTATCTAGATTAAAATCTGAAAAGTAACTTTCACTCTTAAAATATTTATGAGAAACGTATGTTTAATTCGAGCTGAAATTCATAATTCATAATACAAACAGCTTTTCTGAAAAATTTGTTTTCATTCGGAATTATAATGTCGCAATAATTAACATGCCACCTCATGACGAAACATTCAGATAAAAGAAAGATACGCTATGCGTAATGAGATATAAATTACTTTAATGCGCTCCTTCTTTTGAAACAATCACTTTTTACTCATTAATTATTATTACCTTTTATTTCAAGTACTGTTTGTGTGCTTTTTTATGTCTCCGTTTTTATCGAATTAATTTTCACGTTTCAGTGAATTTCATGAAGGCTTCTAGAAGAAACTGGATGGAAGAAAAGTATCCTTCAAAAATGAAAGTTACAAAGAAACAATTATACCTAATTAAAACAAGTATTCCAATCCATTTCATTATATTTTTATTTTTCATACACCATAAACGAGTGAAGTCCACAGCATTACGAGATGCCAGATTACTATTTGAATTAAGAGTATACACGGAAAAGGACAATTATTTCTATAATAGTTATTAGCGATGTCCAATATGTTTTAGTAAATTCCATAAGAAACAAGACGAAATAAAAGAATCTTCGAACAGTAAAAGTTTCAGGGAATCAATTTATTAAATTATACTCAATTAAAATAATTATTTCAATCCTTCGTATTACATTCTTATTTTCCATACTCCGTGAACACGTGAAATCCTCAACATTACGAGATACCAGATTGCCATTTAACCCTTTCATCCCGAATGATACACATAGGTACCATGAACATTTTAAATTGCCGGAAAGCTTGAATATGCTTCAAAGGAAAATTAAACCACACGAGGATCTTTGCTTATGACTGACAGCTCAAGTGTTAATTATTATTATTATTAGCAGCTGCTTTTGGCTCTCACTTCGATTTAGGAGGAAAATACATATTCAAAGATGAAAACCTTACAACAAAAAACACGTGAAACAGAACAATTATATTTAAAAATACTTATTTGTAACATCCAATACATTTTGGAGAATTTTACAGAGAATTTCACAAGGAATAAGATGAAATAAAAGAATCTTTTCAATGAAAATAAGTATTCCAATGCTTTTTATTACACCTTTAGACATTAGATTACAATTTAGTATAAGAAAATGCGCTGAACTCGGCAATCAGCGTCGCTCTACAAAACTGAGTGATTCGTCGTTTAAAAAAATCCGGTTGTTATCTCGGACGAAAGTATTATGCATAGATCAGTATGGTCAACAATAAACCAGCGATACAAAGGAACACCTACACACTGTGTGTAAATGCGGCATTAATATTAAACGTTTCGATCGCGCGGAGACCTTCGTTTCATTCGAACTTGCCCGGCGTTGCTTGCAAACAACGAAATCTGTTGTTTGACCTTTCGTTCGATGACACGCACAAGCAAACGTCGGCTTCGTATTTGGGAAGGTATAATGTGGAAATGCGTAAAATTCGACAAGGACGATTCGTGTCAGGTTCGCGAACGGTTCGCTCGAGCTACACACGTGAAGCCTCGCTCGCCATTTTACAACAACGGCTTCAGTGTACGTTGAATTTGACTCTGTGCGCATACTTTCCATGTCTGAATATTTAACCCCTTGCCCTCTAATAGCGGGTCACAATCGTGATGAAAATTTCAAACAGAATATAACCAATATAAATATTATTTAATTCTTCTGAATTCAAAGTAACTAGGATCTCAGAACGCGTCAATTTGACGCATATTGAATTTTATAAACACTATTTGCTAAATGTTTACGTCGACTTTGATTGATGTAATTACACCAGCGTGTACCTGAATTACCTATTTTTAAACATCCAACTTCCAAAGTCAGAATGAACGAATGTGAATTTTTCTAGAAGCAGTAGAATAAATTGTACAATAAATATGCGGAAACCTAGTGTTAAATATTATTCATCTGTTATTATACTTTAGAGCAAACGTAAATACAGAATATGCTTAGATTTTCCTCGTTTTTCTTAGTAAATTATTAATGAGAAAGTAATTGCATTAAACATAGGTGGAAAAGAAATCATCAGGTGAGGGGTTAACCTTTTGCGGACGAGAAGTTTTGAAATTTCTAAAATCTCTTCTCATGAAGAACTGAGAACATATTTTATTTCAATGGTCCATGTGTTATTACCTATACAAAATTTAGTATTTAATATAAAATTTTACAGTTTTGCTGCGCCGAACTAAATGGTAATCGAAATATATTACTCGAATGCAAAGAATTAGTTTTAAACTCTTAAAGATTTTTTCGATAAAAAATTGAATCGTGCATCGAAGTCTTGAACACTAGAAGAGAAAGAAGCCGCACGTCAATTACTCGTTATTTGAATAATGAAATGATTTATTTGCAGCTTTCGATTTTAGATATGAAAGCTTGAAGTCGTTATTACGGCGGTGTTCGACTGCAAAGGGTTAAATCCTCATTATACAATATAATAAGATTACTTAATTACATTGAGAATTTATTTCGTACACTAACTTTAAAGTTACACTAAATTTAAAGGTTAAATTAATAAAATTATTAACTACATTGCATAGTGTACCAAAGTTATTATTAGACTATATGCTCCTAATTATTCAATAGTATTTCAAAGTTGTAAACTACGAATCATAGTACGGTTAGAAGCTTGCAGCTCGAAAGCTAGTACACGTAAAACAAATTTACAAAACGTTTTTCACTTATCCTCATGTGTAGATTCACCATATAAAATAAGGCCAGCACTTATGAATCAGCCTGTACATATAAATACACACATACGCGATCGCACATTCGTATGCATACAATTTACGTGCAACTCAAACAGAACGAAGTCCTTGATCGACTGATTTGAGCCAAGAGTGAAGTTCTTTCCCGCAGCTGGCGCCGTTGCTCGGTTGACTCATGCGCAACGCTTTTTAATATTTCCTGATTTTTCGACCTGAAATCTCATAATCAAGGTAATTAAGGGGAAAAATTCATCGTCCTCGGTAAGCCGTGGCTCGCGTTGCAAAAGCTGCACCGAGTGTCGGTTCATTACGTGTGTACAATGGAGACTGGATACATAAACTTGGAATTTAATTATATAAATTGGTGTCTGTTCGAGTGGATACGAAATAGTAATTTAATCGAATAATTGAAATAGTTGTGCCGGGGGGATATTATGCTGCAATATGTCGAACGTGAATTACTCAAAACGAATACGAAAGGAAACCGGAGTGGGAATCAAATGGGAAAGGATAAACACTGAGGTAGATTAATCGAATTTTAAATCGAATCGGAAGCAATTTTAATGGAGCGTGTAAAGGAAAGCAAGGGCGATGCTTGGGAATAAGCTAAATAATAAATTGCTGTTGTTGTCTTTTCTGTATAGAAACAGTTTCGAGAGGAATGATCGATCTTTATTCGGTTTTTAAAAAAGGTTCTTCTAGAAGTAATTTGTCACATTATAAATTGAATTATATTTTTTGTCGAATTATAGAACAATAGTCAGTTGTTCATTCGTATTTTATTAGATAACTAATAAAGCCACGTGATTGCATTTTTAATGTATCTATTAGATTTCGTGCGTTAATTAAAGTATTTCCTTAAAAGTTGAACAATAATCATTTTAATCTTTACCACTGTAATCGCTGTACATTTAGTCACAAGTTCAATGTGGAAGGAAAATTTTACTTTCATGTAAAATGTTGTAGTTGATCTTGATTGGTTATGCAGTTCTTTATTTTTACGTTTAACTTTAAAAAAACATAATGGAATAGAACTCATTTCATTTACTTAGAGATCTACTAAATTAAAAATCATTTCTTTAGACTTCGTGTGTTCCATAATTACAGTTCTGCGGTCAGAAGTGAGTCAAGAAATAATTACATAAGTGAAAGTGTCTAGTGAATTTATGCACTAATGACAGTAATTAAAATAATAAGAATGTTTAAATAGAGCTAATGCAGACATAAATAGTGTAATTTAGATTCGTTCCATGTAAAATGTCTACATTCTTCCTTATAAATGATCACTATAAATTACAGTATTAAATAAATGATTCTATTTCTTTCTTAGAAGTAGATAATTTGTTCTTTTTTAAAAATAAAAATACGTTTCACGGTGATATTTTAACAAACTACTTCTCTGGAATAATTTTTTCTTTCAACAATATTTTATTAAACTTAAAGGCAGACTACCAAGTACTTTTGGATGCACCGTAGTAGCAATCGTCGATACTTAAAATAAATTACCAAAAAACTGTTGTATTTAAGAAGAGTAGCAAAACAATAAATAATTTGTTTAACAATAAGTAAAAGTATTTTTTTGCAATAATTCAATGAATATACAAAGTCTCTCCCACGCCTTCGCTTTTATTTCGGAGTTGACTCGGTAGATGCTGCAGCATATCTCTGTCGCGCATTTATCGAAAGATTATTACTCTTAAAAACATTATCTTTTACGTTTTCCTGAAAAATGGTCAACTACTGTTACCAGGTCAATTACTGGTGCCTTTGCCTTATGTACGGGTTATGAACTGCGTATTTTATATTGTGCATTCTTTTTCCTGTACACATTCTTCACGTGCGCTTTTCTTCCGCTTTTCTCTGGTCACCATTTCACACACGTTCATCGTGCTTCAATATGTCCATTCCCACATCACAGTTCAGCGACATCGATGCTGTCGATACGAGACACCGTAACGTTGGACCAACGCGGAGCGCGCCGGGTGCGCACACCGCGTGCACAAAGGCTCCCGAAATAAATCAACCGGGCAATTATAGAATTAAGTCAGGCCCGATGTGTTAGCGGAAAACACGGTTGAATCAGAAACGGCACCGCGGCTCAAAATACTGACGCCCCTCCCCGGCGCGCGGCTTTCATTGACCTGCCAAGGACTCGCGTACGATGCTTTACTTTTGTTGTATGGAAATTAACGAGCAAGAACTGAGAATATGAAACGAGGCACAAAGAGATGGTCGCGCCACTCCGCGGCTCCGTCTCCCAGCCGATCACGTTGTTCTTTCTTGCTTGAAAATCTTTCCCTGTCCGACGATTTTTACACCGTAAAACAGATTTAAGGGTCTCCTATCGAACGACCCTTTTATCGTGTCGCTGCCGGTGACCTTAACCCCCCGGTCGGGGGATAAGCGACAATCAAACAGTATTTATGACGCATGATAAAACAGATTTTTATATTATTTCTATCGTTTTCTTGTGTCGTTATTAAGGGTAAGAAGGCCAGGCTGTAACTCGCCGAGAGGATAAAGGGGTATAAATTACTACGGCTTTTTGGAATTAGTGTACGCGGCGAACGTAGGCTGTTAAAGTTTGTTTCCGTGTAGTATATTGTTCCTTTATTTTTACATTGATGCATTAGACGCAAATTTTAATAGATAATACTTTAGCAGCTCATAAGTGGAGAACTATTAAAAGCTTACCGGACGTTCGATTAAAGATTTTTTGAATGTATGGTTAGTTGGACATTTAGTGACGAGGCTGTTGATAAAACATGGTGATTATATATTGATTTGAAACTGTGCGTCGAAAATAATTTAGTAAGTTTTTTCGTTTTAACCCCTTGTCCTGTGATGTATTTCTTAACTATAGTCGATAGAATTAGTTTGTCGTTAAGAATTTACTGAAAAAATTGTATGCTCTTTCTATATTTAAATTTATTCTAAATAATACAAATTAACTCTAAAATGCAAAATTGCAAATAAATAATTTAATTATTCAACTAACGAGAGACTAACATATGGTTTTTTTCTTTTAGTATTTTAGACTTCGATGCATAATTCAGTTTCTTTATGAAAAGAAATGTCACAAGTTTAAAACAGTCTCATCGAAAAAAGAGTTAATAGAAAATTGTCGACCGTTAAAGATTAATAACTCGAAAAATAATATTCCATTCGAATTCGAAAGAAATGAATGGCATTTGCATTTGTTAAATTGTATTTGAAATCTACACCATGAGTCTGACACGAAGTAAAGCAACGAGTCAATATCGAACTTTATATAATTTACAGATTTCTTGTTTATTTTCAATTCTGAAAAATCATCGTGCAAAGTTTCACTCAAAATGATTCACCAGTGTTTGAATATAATTGTCACCCATCTGACAAAAAGGAGTTCTAAAAAACGACGCTTAAAGTGTCAGGTATAAGTAGAAGTGAAACTGTCTATCCTGATTATTAGCTGCACCAGTAAGTTATCTTCAATTTCGCTGAATTGCAAAAACATGTTTCCGCCATTTTCTCATTTAAAGATAACGGACGATGTTCAGGGTCAAGACGAATGTTATTAAAGTATCCAAGCTATTGATATCCTTTAAAGTAAGTATTAAATTTAACGAATTATACTGAATCGTTTACTTGCACAGAGTAAGATGCAATTAAGTTTATATGAAATACATTCAAATTATAATCAAGCTATACCGTTTAAAGTGCTATGATTTAAGTGTATTTTATTCTAACAAGAATTTAATGTATTTTTTATCTATAATTTAATATGCTTTACTTGAACCTATAAAAATTTTTATTTAAATTGAACTATTTAAACTGCTAGAAATTCGTAGCCGAATAAGGTAATAAATTTAGTATAATAAATATTTTTTAAATTAGACGTAGTTTTATTCTTACTATAGCTATTATATTATATATAAACAGAGTCTACACTTTTGAATAGATATTGACTGTTGTAAATATCTACTTAGGTATTTATAAATATAAATGCTCTAAAAATAAAGTAACATAATAAGAACTATATATAAAATTTCTACACAACTTTTATTTATAAAATTTTATATTAAAAAAAGGATTAAAAAATTTTAATTGAAAGTGTTCAAGGAAAAATAGGTTCCTTATTTTATAATTAAAATGTCCTCTCGTTAACGTTCGACGTAAAACTAATTACTCCAGAATTCAGCAACGTAAATTTCTTGATAGAAGTCTTGATTGTTGTTAATATAATTTTTCTTTTATTTACTCGTATTTTATTGAGGTGATTACACCTGTATACACCTACACTCGAGCGATTCAGTTACCTGACTCACCTGCGTCAGGAACGATGTATAGATAAGAACATACTGAATTGTTCGCAGGTGTACATGGTTTATTATTTTTAAGGATATCATTGATTATATTTATTTTATTTATTATTATTATTATAAGAGTTAATTTTTGTAATCTTTAAAGTGTTGTACATTTTAAAACAACGTTTCATAATAAATTTATATTGTCATCTATAACTTGACATACAAGTAGAAAGGGCTAATATTAGAAATTACAGCTATTATTACGTTATTTCTGAAAATTATTTCGTATGTGTCTATGTAAATTAAGACACATTCATTTTTCGCAAGAAAGTGAGAAGAGAAAGGGGACATAAAAAGGTAAAATAAAATAATCTAAAAGAATATGGATGAAAATGTATAATTGGAAAAACTGTTAAATTTAGTAGGCTGTTATTGTATCTAATTCTAAAATAATCAGAAGATAAATAGAATAAATCATATGTTTGATATAGTAGAACCTCGATTATTAGCACGTCAGTTATTTAGGTAAGTATTATGAATATATATATACTACATACAAGTAGTATGAATATATATAGGACTTAAGTGTTGCGTCTTATCAGTTCAGACAAAAAGTGAAATACTGACTAAAAATAATTTTTCGCGTGGAATGCGAGTAATTCAATTATCTCATTATCTCAAATGATTATCAATTAGTTCGGATAAGTGAGGTTCTATTATGAAGGTAAAATAAAACCATTTATCATTATTACTACAAAATTGTACTAATTATAAGATTACTTTCTACGAATCAAGTTTTCTCTGTTTTTCGTTTATGCTATATGCTTTTAATTTTAAGTTTCAGTTTGATTTTCTGCATTATATAATTCGGATAAGAGAGAAATTTTCTATTATTTTTTACTTGATTGGTAGCGTTCTAGCATGCTTCTTGAATTATGTCGGTGAAGTTCATTACTGTTGTATCTGCTTGTTCGGAAATTTTGAAGGCTATATTACAATTTATATTGGTTTCTATATATATTTTAAACTGAGTCCAGTTGGTACTGCTATTGTATAAGTGTACTGTTTCATTTGTGCGTATTGGTTTGAACAAATAATTAATGAGGATTGGAGGATGGTCAGAGATAAGATCTAAACAAGACTGGATTTCGAACTGATATTTAAGCAGTCCTTTGATTATTGCAAAGTGCAGTAGGTCTGGAGTGTTTCTTGTGCCGTCAACCAGTATGTTGGTTCACCAGTTGTAATTGTATCTAATGAAAGTTTTCGTATTGTATATTCTAAAATTTTTCCTCGTGGTAAATTTATTTTGGAGCCCCATAGGTTATGCTTAGCATTATAATCGCCGTCAGCGATAAATTTGTTCCCCAATGAATTAAAAAAACTTTCATATTGTTACACAGATATTTTTTTATTTGAAGGACTGTAGATAGCTGATATTGTAATATTTCCTTGAGCAGTGTTTATATTTACGGTGATAGCTTGTACGTGTATATCGGCGATCAGGCATTGACCAAAGTATTTAATATCCTGTTTAATGATTATCATCGCTGATCCGCCGCGTGCACTGCCGGGTGAGTGTTTGCCATCATATACATTATAATATGGAATTTTAATATAATTTTTTGTAATAAGATGAGCTTCCGCGATAATGATTACGTCGATGTTCTTAGTGTGTAAAAATAATTTCAACACTTGTAGTCTTTGTTGTAACCCATTTGCGTTCCAAATTGCTATTTTCAATATGTCCATTGTTGTTTATTGTTATTGTTTAGCATGCATGTGAAAAGTTCGATTGTTTTATTAATTTTTTGTGATTGTTGAGTTAATAGTTGGGTTTGTTGTAGGAGCATATTAGTTATTAGTTCTGTATTTTTGGTTGACGTTATTAATAGTTTTTCTATTGCTAACATGTTAAATAATGATTCATCGTTTACAGTGATTGCAACTGTTTCTTCCTTTTTGTGAGTTCTAATTACTTGAGCGTACGTCTTGTTCCTTTCTACATTATAGTGGGTCCTTACGAAAATGTTGTTGTCATTTGAAGTCACAGTTTGGTTTGAAGAATTTTTGAATTATGTGCAATTGATTTGTGTCTAAGTCTGGGGAAAAGTTTTGCTGTAGCTGTTTTCTCATTATGCACTCCTTATAACTAGCAGGATGGTTTCCCTGGCAGTCGTAGCATTTAACATCATTTATTTTTCCTGTAGTAGAACAATTCGATGTCCAGTGTTTTCCTGTATATTTAACGCATGCAGGGGTCCTATTGCAATAATTTTTAGTGTGACCTTTACAGTAATTTAGTATGTTTGGCAACGAATACATTGCGGAATGTCTCTTTTAGCTCAGGGAGGTTCGAAAGATACTGTAGTGTTAAGCAGTCTATCTATTTTAGAAATTTCTTTGTTATTTTCCAAGCTTGAGCTCAGTGAAGGATAGCGGCAACGGTTGCTTCGTGTCGTGCTTATTCATATTATTTATTTGTCTTACCTGGTGGTAGAGCTCTTTAAGTTCATTACTTATTGCACTGGTGTTCGTTCTAGGATTCATCCCTCTAAGTACGATCTTGTAGCTTCTGTTTTTCTTCGGTTGATAGGTGTAAAAGTCTGCATTCTTTTCTTTCAAGGCCAAAGTAAGTTTGCTGTAGACCTCGATGGTGTTGACTTGCACATTGGCATGGTTGTCTTTTAGTTATTTTAAGGTGAAATTCTCGTTAGCTATATTCTTCATTAGGTCTATGAGGGACTCGATGATTTGAACTTCATGTTACTGGTGGGGCTTTTGATTGGGGTTTTTCAGTTACCGTTGTGGTGCTTCTTGTAGTTTCTTCGTTCACTTCTGTCAGAATGCTAAACGGATTTTCAACCGATATGCTGCTTAGCCACTTGTTATGTTGCGTGTATATTTCATTTAATAAATTAACAGTTTCACTGATTTTTTGTTTCTTCGTTGTATCGCTTTTACTGCTTCTGACAGTTCGTTAGTTTCCATTGGGTTTGTCGTATTTATTGAATTTATTCTCAGTTTTTTGGCTAACAGAGTAGTTCTCTCCAGTTTTGGTGAGTTTTAGTTGGAGGTTACCTTTTTGTGCCATTTGAAGTTTGAACTTGCCAAACGGCATGTTCTTCTGTCACTTACTTACACTAACTGCGAGCGAACGGATACACAAGTACACAATACAATGATAACCGATAGCTTCGCATAAACACGTCTGTTCATTTCGGATTCTCAGGTGAGACTGCATCAAATTATACTTTCAAATTTAAATATTATGAAGTAGCCACATTTCTTGTTGATATCGTAAATGTTTATGACCATTATACGTATCGTCTTATCGATGATAAAGCACGAACAAGGTTCTCAAATGATTCCTTGAAAGGATGTCATCATCGTGACACATTTCAATAATGCGATCAAAAGTTCAGGAGGAACTCATCGTAAACCAAGTGATTCATTGAAGCTCCCGTGAAAATCGTTTCGTGCTGCTTCTAATTACTCCGGTGACCTCGATGTATTTTGAAGAAGTAAAAGTATATGCTATTTCTACATCTATAAACTAATAAAACTACGTGTCAATACTTCTGTAGACCGTTATAAAATTATAATAAAGTATTTATATTAAGATATTACAAACTGAAATGTAAAGTATACACAATAAAAATAAGTTGATGTAATGAGATATTGACACGAACAAGGAAACTCTGATTTCGTGAAAAACATATACATGTTACATAGTTTTATAATGTATGATTTTATATGTCTTAAATATTTAAGGTTAACTATACTAATTTGCTTATTTATTTTACGTTTTTTATTGTAAAATATTTAATACTAAACAGTTTTCTGTTGATAGTATTTTTTTTACATTGTGTAGTCATATGATGCAGTTTCAAATGAATTATTTATAATGGAACTTAATTCTTTATTCGTGATTCCTTAAATTAATGCAGTTATTCTATTCTTTCATCATTATATTTGTCAAAAATCTAGGATATATTATAAAATAAAATTTATTCCTTCATTTTTTATACTTTTATATATTAGATTTCTGAGATATTAGAAGTCTGGAAAAAATATATTATTATGTGGTGGACTATAATTATACACAAATTAACGAAATCATAAAAAAGAATCTCAAATCAGCTTAGAAAATCAGTACTTGTACTATTAGTTTATTTAATTTTATACATAATCCAGAACTACACCACGGACTTTTATGCATAATTCAAATTTTAAATTACAATTAGAAGAATGGAATTACGACAGAAACTAGTCTTTTCTAACAAATACTATAAAAAAAGCAGTACACCTTGGATATTTTACATCATTCATATGGTGTATTCATTCCGTGGAATTATGACTTTCTAAATTGTACATAAATCCATAAAAATTCGCAGTCTACCCACAATAAAACACAATTAACGTAAATAATCGTAATCTTACCAACGAAAATAATTTTTTCGCCACCCGAAATAATGAAGCCCGACGCCGAATACTATTTTAGCAAGTCTGAGTCGTCGAAACTGAGAAGTTGAATATTGATTGATTAAATTGCATATTACAATGTAAAAGTCGTTGTGTAAGCTGATCATGCGAAGTCAACAAGACGCTGACTCACATTGAACGAGGTGCGCGATAAAAACGAAAAGTGATGAATTCCGGGGAACGTCTAGTTCGTGTCTTCCGTTTTTTTTGGCAATCACCTCGGGATCAAAAGTCGTACTCGAATTTTGCATTTCAGAGGTGCGCGAGAGTGACCTCCGTCACGTTTCAAAGTTACACGGACCGCCGATGGCATCGTAATTACACGTTGTAACGGTAACGAGCGTCAACGTTGTGAAAGTAACTAATCGGAATTGCGGTTAATGGTCAAACCAGTTGATCAATTAATTTTATAGCTCCTATATCATTCGTATATGCTGCGTGCAAATAGTTTTAGTAGCCTTCCTTGGTCTGCGACCGACCGTGATTTCATCGTTTCCTTTTTTTCACTTTTATATCCCTTATTTAACTGTTCCTAATGAGCGGAAGTATCATAAGCACATGGAAATCGGAATTTCGATTTTTATATTCTTCTTTTTCCGCGAGTATTGTACTTGGAAAATAGGTTAGGTAGTACAGAATGATACCAATCACAATTTCAATTGTTTAATTTATTGGGTAGTATATGAATATTGAAATACTACGTAGTATCTAAATAGTAAACAATTTTTAGTAGTATTTATCAGGTTTCCTTCTCTTTTTATGATAAATAGAAAATTCATATTCATTGAATTTTATTGAAAAATGTGCAATTTGAGTTATACATTTAATTCAATAATAACTGCATTTCATACGTCTGTAGCTTAATCATAAAAATGATATATAAAAATGTCATTTTAATTAAGAAAATGAAAGTTGTAAATACAAGTACATGAATATTCACGAATATCTACAATTTAATGATTAAAGAATCTATTTATTTATGACAATTGATAATACATGCTTTATTTAAAATATACGATTTTGAGAAATTATATTTTTACTGGTTTTCGCTGACACTCCATCTCGAATAGAAGGTCACTGAGTGCAATAAATAACCATATAAGAAACCCCAGTACCGCTAGTTTCTTAGTGTGGCAAAAATTTGTTGATTCAGGTAGACAACGGCAAAGGTGCAGCAACTATCCCTTCTTTCATAGAATAGCAACTAATTTAGGGATGATTTTAATACATCAGAATAAATTTTTAAAAAGTTTATACAGGTATTTTTATTTGATTCTGTTGAAATGAAGTGTACAAACACTGCTACAATTATTGTAACCAATGGAAAATTGAAGTATAATATATCTGGATTACACGATTTAACGGTAGAACTACCGAGCGTTTAATAGGATTATTATGTAACCATTATACAAATTGTAACGATACATTTCTGTTGACTTTTTCGTATATTTATTGTAATATTTTATATATCTATATATCTACATATAAGAGAAGTTATTTATTTTTAAAATCATTTCTTATATTTAACACTTTTGAGATATTAACACGTTGAATGCCATGGTGGTCACTTCCCAACCACGAATTACTATAGTTAGCTCAATTAAAAGACGATTATTTGAAAACATTTTTACATTATAAATAATGTTGCCTAATGTGGTGACATTCAGCTAGACGAACATGCCACGATAATGCAATTCAATTACATGATTTAATATTCTACTTTTTCCATTTTATGTATTTGGTCTACGAAATCGTGCGGCATTCAACGCGTTAATCATTGCGATATAAAAGAACTGGAACTCGTCATTATGACGGGTGTGGTAGTTCTAATATTAATTGCGAGATTAATAGCTCAGATAAATGAAAACTCGAGAAGAAGCTTTACAAAGTATGTTTGCAAAGTTCGATCGTATATATGCTGAGATATAACTTAACACGTTGGGCATCAGCGTTTGTTTCGACGACGATTTTCTCAATTGTAATATTTAATTCAATCCAACAAATGTTCTAATCGAAATATTGAAAACATGAAACTAAAATGAGTCACTGAGTTCCTGCATATAATGCCATAGCTTGTAACTTCAAATAACAATATTTATAGAATTAATTTAATTTTCCTTATATAAAATATAGGTTTATGGTCATCACAAATATACAACGCTGGTAGCGAACGTGTTAGGAATCTGAAATACTGAGTTTCTAGATAATTAACATAAGACTCTAATCGACGTGGACCACGAATATAATTAATAGAGATTTCACAGTAATTTACTTAACAAAACAGAAAATAAAACGTTACGAACCATCCTAGCCACAATTTCTTAACTTGCTGTGTATTTTACAGATGTTAACAAAATTTTGTTTGTTCAATAAATCACTATGAAAATTCATTTTTTAAACTAATACAAAAATTGTGTCACCCAAATTCGACTGACTTGGTGGTTATCGTGTTAAAGGACAGAAATCATTTGCACGTTCTATCAGATAACGCACATGTCTAAACAGTTCGTCCTCACTAAATTACGAAGTCATACAGTGACTCATAAATTCATTCACGCGTTCCCGACATATTTTTCTTGGAAGGTGTAGTCAGAATTTTTGTTTTGGAAGTATGAAACTTGAGTAGGTGTAAATAATCATTGTTGTAAGTTAAATTGCATACTTATTTTTCAACAGAATTTAACACTAAACGTATCGACACATTGAATGTATCTATTCCTGCCGTAACCAATCAAATGAGTGGTTGGAAAATAAAGGTAAATAAGTTAAACGGTGAGGTTTTCTTACTACAATTAGAAACAAGAGGAAAGGCACATATTGAAAAACTGATTAAACGGACAATATAAGAATTGGTAAAAGTTAAATCAACGAAGACAAACGCAGAGTTTTAAATAAAATTTTAAAACCGGTCGTTATACCGGTCGTGGTACATTCAGTGTTAAGTTTTATTTAAAAGAAAGAGGCATGGAAATAAACGGCTGCGAAGTTAAACGATTTATTAATTAGTATATGCTATAATTACTTCTTGCTTTGAAAACTGCTTCGATCTTTCTGAGAACATTACTTACTAACGTTATGCAATATTCTTTTGCAATGTTTGGATACTTCGTTTCAACAAAATCAAATAAAACTAGCTTCTAATTATAAAATATTAAAATTAGTATTGAAATCATCCCTAAATTTTTTCTATGTTTCATAGGTTGCCCTGTATATCATTTACCTTATGATTTCAGTAAAAGATAATTGATTCATAATAATATAAGAAAATTATATAATATCACCAGTCTTTAACAAATTATAATTATTTTATTATCATCTAATTTGGTGTCTAATATTGCTTCAACTTTCGTATAGAATGTTTAGCCAATGATTTCTTATTTGATATCACTTCTTGGTGCTAGGCAGTCTTTAACAACCCAGGTAGATAGACATCCTTTATGATTTTATGGTTATCTTAACGTTCCCCGAGTTGAACTCAGATCTCTCCTTTCTTTGTACTAAGGCACAGTTATCTAAGTATAGATCTGGCTGTTATCTGGAGACAGGATTGAATTAAATAGAATAGCGAATTTACTTTAATCTGCGAACAGAACTTACTTCAAGAATCGGTGGCTTTTATCACTCCATCGTTTCACAAAGTTGATTCGCTTTACGTAAATCGCTTTATTAATGAAAGGTTTCCCCGGAGCGAGTTGACCATGAAACTTATCTCCTCTTAATATTCTGAGACGCGTTTAAGACTTACTCGTTTTTTCGGAACTTCGTGCTGACATGTACACTGCCGGTCAAAAGTATGCAGAACTAGTTCTCATAATTAAGCAAAAGCAATATTACATATATAAGCTTAACAGGTTTGATAAAGGAAAGTGATAGTTCAAAAAAGTAATTCAACGCTTTCTTCCTTTTAATGCAAGTTTTGGTTACAAGGGCTTGAAAAGGTGACAAACGTTATTCAATCTTTCTGTCATGTAATTAGAACCTTTGGTTAGTTCAGTTTGAAGTACTGCAAAATGTTAATATTCAGAAAAATTGTAAGGAGGTAAGGATATAATAAAGTATAAATTATTTTCTTTTTACTGTGGGACCTCATAATATATTAAATTTAATTGTTGAATAATCAAATTTAAATACAATAATGATGAAACTATATTTTGTGTATAAGTTCTCTCATTTTATTTATTGTCAGTGGTGTATATTAATTGATTAATACTTGTAATTAAACGAAATTAATCGTCATATATAGTGACTGCTTTAATTTATACGCAAAATAATACCGAATTATTAATTTAATTAATTTGATTAACAATATTAATTACGTTAATTAACTGTCAATGCACGATTAAGGAAATCATTGAATGCAGTAAATATCGTTCAATACTAGTTATAATTTATTAATTATATTCGTCATAACTGTATTTATATAGCAGTACATAATTTAATTCGAGGAAATGAGAAAGGGATGGGGATTAAACACCCCTTTGTTGATTGTTGATCAGTCATAAATGTATCTACCTGCGTTCACCTATATCCAGCTTTCCGATTTTACAATCACCAAATTCTACGTATCCGCACACAATATTATTTTCATAACCAACACTTTCAATTACACGACGTAATAAATATCTCAAAAACAAACCTAAATGGAACCGACTCCTATAATTCCAGTAAGAAATAACATCAAAACCGTCTCAAACGCTCGGTAGTCCTGGCATTAAGAAGCGCATAAACCCAGTTCGTCACAGCTTAAAAATACGAATCAGTCTTCATCCTCCGAAAATTAGATTCTCCGGTGGCGTTCGTTTGGTCACGAACCCCGGCTTCGTTTCCCCGAAAAGGAAGCGCGCTCGGTCACGAATGAACGAACGAACGAATGAACGAAAAAAATAAAGAGTGTAAAAAGAGGAAGAAAAGGAGGGAAAAAAGAAAATAGGGTTCTTAAATTTACATTCTCAAACATCTTCGTTTGTTTCAGGGAACACTTGTACCCTTTTGTTAGGGTGGGAGCCGTGCAATAAACCAGCGATTTAATAACCCACGGAGAACTTAGACCGTCAAAAGGTTCGAGCGCGGAACTGCAGCTGCCGGCGTGTTGGTTTAAAAATTGCAGTTCCAGCCAGGCTGACACGTGGGGGCCTTTTTTACGACTGATTTGATGTTGTGGCAGCCGCGGCGCGCGCTGTGACGGACAGAACCGTTCGCCGTTACGGACGGTTTAAAAGCAGCAGTAAAAGGACCTTCGGTGTGCCCGTGCGCTGCATCGCGGTCGCCGCGCATAGGACAAGCGGATACGATATGGATCTGCGGTTCAGGGTGAGCCGTGTTGTATCGTCCGCAGGTTACACGCGTGTACTCTACCTACTCGGTGTTCACCGTGAGTAGTTTTCATTCAGAACGTTCGCCTGAATTGTTCGAGCGAAGTTATCGAATCCGGAAATTTTTCAAATATAGTATACAGAATTTATGAAAAGTTAATAATTCATGACAGAAGAATAATATTCAATTTGTGTTCACAAAGATTGAGTAATATTAATATTCTATTAATTAAAACTATAATAATCGATGACAGAAACATAATATTCGATTTGTGTTTCCAAAAACTGAGTAATATTGATGTTCTATTAATTAGAACTACAATAATCGATGATAGAAGAATAATATTCGATTTGTATTCACAAAAACTGAGTAATATTGAGGTTCTATTAATTAGAACCAGAATCATCGATAAGAATAATATTCGATTTGTATTCACAAAAATTGAATAATATTTTAGTTTACAGCAAACATAGACATAGAAGGTGCTTAGAATCTTTATCTTTCTTCAATAAATTATTAAGAATATAGCAGTGTATCGATCACAGTTGAAAAGGAGTTAATATTATTTCGGTTTTAACTTCCAGGCCTAATATCGGCATTAAGATCGTACCAATATTCCTGACATTGTGTATCGGAAGTAGCAAGGAAAATTCGAACTTGGAAATTCAACAAATTATGAAACTTTGTGTGTAAATAGAGTAAGTCAAGCCTAATATATTGCAATTTTTTGTTCGTACAAAATTTCTCTTTCTCGTGAGAATGATAAGAGAAAATGAAAAGAAGTTTCAATAACAAATACATTGTTCTTTCACATCTATAAAAGTACGAAATAAAATTTTTCGAAAAGTTGAAATTTTAAATAGTTTGTATTTTTCAAGAGGTGTTTTTACCCTTTCAAAGTGAAATTCGAAACGATCAATACAAAATTTTAAATCAAATTTTAAAACCGGTAATTTGACCGGTCGCGGTACGTTTTGTGTTAAGATCGCGTATAAGAACTATCTCATAAATAGTGTTCTAATTTACCTCGTAAAAAAGAGACTTACGTGAAAAAAGTCCGCGTAAATCGAGGGGCAGATGTATTCACATTACGAATTCCGTTCACTATTTCGGTTCAATCTCGCTCTGTCTTTGTTCATTGAAGGCAATGAACAAGGAAAGAATTATGAGTGGACTGAGAGCGGACGAACAGTATGTATCAAGCTTTATTCTCTACCCCCGGAACTTTTACTTCACTTCTGGGAACAAAGATGAACTTCAAAGTAGTCACGTGGTAAATCTTTGGTATACATTCGTCTCCGGATATTCCTGCCACGTGAGGGGAATATGTGGTCTTCGTTTCACTAGTTACGCTTCTATCAGGTTGTGACACGAATAGTTCGGACACCGCTATAAACGTGTTCCAATTCTAAGAATTGATCTATTACTACAGTATTAAATGTAGAAATTTATTTACTACCTTTTTCTTCAATCATTTACAAATTAACGCTTCAACGCAATCGACTATACTCGGCATCCACATAATTTGCTTTTCTGTGTTATTGCAACGTAAAGTAGAGAAAAGATTTGCACTTGTTATTGTAAAAAATAAATGAAGTCTACCGGTTGGAATTCGAGAGTACGATGTCAGGTAATTTGTTTGAAATTTAAATTCTTTTACGTAACAATCTTTTTTACATAGAGAATGTAGTTTTAAACGTTTCTTTGTTATTTTATCTTGAGATTATCCAGTTTTGTTTCAAGGAGGAAATAAAAACATAAAAGCTATTGGGAAATTTGAGCAGTTCTTCTGTAAACAGGCACTATATTTATTTAAAAAACATACATAATTAGTTTTTACATCTAATATGGTGGCCCATGAATAACGCTTTTACAGTTTTATTCGTTTTCATTCTGTAGTGACCAAGAATGGACGATTTATGATTGGAATGAGTAAGTTTTTGTTTGAGTGTTCATATATATACAGGAAATGATTCGAAATTCGAAAGATCAAAAATCGCTTGAGAGATTAAATATTCATAAATTTTCGTGATTTTGTAAATTGTTGAGGATCGTGAACCATGAAATATAGTCCGAATGGTCTGGGTTAAATCTTGACCGAAAGGTATATGTTTATACTTCTATTTTTACAATTCTCTTCTGCTTGTTATTTCCTTTCACTCCTCGTGTCAACCAAATGAACTTGAGTTAGTTGAATGTATGAATAATAAAACAAGGTTGCATGTGTTTTTAAGTGCAATAAAGTGAAAAATATTGACACTATATTACGTTCACGGACACCTCGTTGAATTCAAGTCGTGCGTTGAAATGTGAATGTGTTTGATAGATGCAGACAGTAGCTTAAAGTCTACTATTTTTAATAACAATTAACAACTTTTTATTGTATTATCTTGTGAAAGAACATTGCTTATTGTAATTCGTTGTTCGCAGTCACAGTTGTCTTGTCCGTGAATGTTTTGATATATTGTATTTAAGAAACAGTAAATACCGTTTCTTTTTACACAAACTGTAAGCATTACTGCAATTTTATAGTAGGATTACTAAAATATTTCTCTTTAATTCTTTTTGAATAATAAATATTTTTAATAGTACAAGAAAAATGGCGAATAATCTTCTACCACACAAGCTATGAAACTTAGATGTTTTATAAGTTCTATAATAATAGAATTTTAATTTTATTATATTAGAATAGAATTCTATTATGGTTAAAATTCTATTATAAAAGGATTCTATTCTAATATAAGAAATTTAAAGTTCTATTCTAATGTAGTAAATTTAAAATTCTGCCACAATAGAAACCTATTATAATGTAACAGATTTAAAATTCTATTATAATCGAATTCCATTATAAGTTTCCTCATTTTTTCTCTTTCTTTTAGTAACAAGTGATGGGCAGTATCTCTCATGTAACCGAACTTACAACTGGAAGAAGTTAAATCGATACCTGCTGTGATCTCAGTAAAACAACTTGTAAAAGTTTTCTCGGCTCATCCTGTATAATATTCCCACGTACTCGCATTGTTGCAAAATTACATTGAATGCAAAACAATGTAGATAAGTAATATTTAATTACCTATTGTAACCTGTATGAGGTCAATCGTGTTTATCATGTCTGATCGTTCAGGTAGTGTGTCTATAGTGATGAAATAAATCAACGTGGTTGACGTTAAATGTCATTGATAATTACGATGTTATAACAAATGGTTATTCAGTATATTTATTTTCTCTGTTCGAAAATTACGTTTTAACGTTGATGCAAGGTACAATTTGTATTTGGTACCAAAATATTAGTTATTTCCACATTAAAAGTTATTTTTAACTCTAACAAAGTTGATATTTTCTATCCACATTCCTTAAATAATTCCTCAGTTACTCTGTTGGCTGAAACTGTTTTAAAAAATGAAGTTGGATAAGTACATTTCCGTTTCAGGTTCAATTTTACGAATTAATTACAAACTGTCTTGGAAAGAGATGTTAAATATAATTTAAGTCGTGAATAAGTGGATGACTTTAATGTAACATTTCTGCGTAAGAAAATATTAAAATCTGACTCACTAAAATTGTATTATATTTTGAAACTATAAACCATGCGATATCGGTTTAGTTTCTGCATATATTTTCTGTTCCTAACTATTCAATATTAATTGAAACAATTTAAATATAAATCTAACTTCGAATTAGTTTGTGTTGATCAAATTCTTTCTCGCAATTTACCATATTCTTCAATTTTAACTGTTTTACTAGTAACAATTAACAATGTCATAATATAGCATGAACTAAATGAATGACTGTTTCATGATTTAGAAACCTGTGTATTTTTAAGAAAAATGAAAGATAATATGTAACAATGGTAATTAAGGAAAAAACGTTATTTTATTAACATAAACGTGGTATGGTCATTGGTGCTCATGTTAAAAATACATATTTCTTTTAGCAGATGCATAGCGATGGAAAACAAGTGAAAGTTGAGGTAGAAGGTGAACAGAATGATCACATGCAACGGTTAAATGTTACCATAAGAGAATACGACATTCCGTTGAATCAGTTGATTTGTCCCTTTCATTTCACATTTACGTATATTTATTGTTTCTGATTTTAATTCTATCGGTTTACACTTGCATTACGTAAATTGCTGCAAAAGTTTAAGAAAACCTCCATTCCTACCTTTACCATTCAGTTGTTTATTTTCGTAAAGCGTCACATTTATCGGTTTGAAAGCTGCTAATACAACACAATGGAAAATGTGTTAATGTTGAAGGAAAATATTTCGACAAACAATGAAACTATTCAAACTTATTTGTAATTTTCCTTATGCTTTCCCAAAACTTTTACAGCAACCCAAGTGCAATATTATCAACGCTTTCTATTCGCAGTTTTATTTTATCTCTATAAATTTCTGTTCAGAAGTTACGAAATTCTAAAAAACATATGATTTCATTAAAAAATTATTATATATTAAATTTAAATTTCTCTGAAAATGTGACACGCTGTTGCGTAGAGGTACACATTTGAAAATCCAGTGGTTGATAACGCTGTTTCTTGGAAAGACACAATCACAAATTGCGGCATTAGTAAGGCATCTATTATGCCAACACAGATAAAGCGAGTAAATTGCTACAATTTTTAGGACATTTGTAACTATCATACTGACTTTGTAATTTCTGCTTCGTCATCTAATTGTGACCATGACGTAGAGATACTGGTAAACAAGGAATAAAAGCAATTTAAATTATTTAAACACTTCTATAAATATCTTAGAGGACTTGTCAAATACAAAGCTTGATAAAATATAATTCACTACCATTTTATTTCTAATTCATTAAAATTATATAAAAAGAGATGTTGGTTAATTTTCATGTTTTCAAATTCTTCTATAATTTTACATAAATTCTTCAATACTTCTTTTTCTTTCTTATTCTAATTACAAATATGCGAGTACCAAATATAATAAATTATCGTAAGAGGTATACATTTATCAATTTTATACTTATACTAAAATATTATTTTGTTACGTAGATATTTTAACAGAACATATTGCTTATACAATTTAAGTATTTAACTTAAAACTATTGTAGAAATATTAATGAATATCGTAATACAATTACTCAGCTTCATCTAATTACCGGAGTAATTTAATTACGTAAATTTTTTCTGTAAAGATACATTCGTGGTTGGAAGGCAGGACTTCTTTAGTCACATATTTTTTTATCTCAAGATGTGAAAATTGGACGTCAAGAAGTTGCAGTTTTCACGTCCGAGAGCATTACGCTGAACTAGGATAACTATCCGTCAATAATGGTGCACGTAAGGCAGGTCAGGTACAAAGGTGGATATTAACATACTGTATTAGACACAGAGACCTGACTCACGCGACCGTATTGACAAATTATAATTGCTAATAATTTGAAAACGTAACAGGAACTATTAACCAACGTTCGTGCTAAAGAAAGGCAGTAATGTTTCTTTTATGGCACTGTTGGTAATAAACAAATGTTTTTAATATCATACCTGACGATTATGTCTCGAGAAGTATTAGAAATCATAACGCAAGCTCGAAAATTACTTTAACACTTATTGGTAGCTAATCGAATGAGGAGATCTCCCACTTTTCATTTTTCAACGCATTACCATTTACTTTTTTTATTTTCATTTTGTTATTTAGTAAGCTTTGAACTGGGGATATTCAGTTTCATATTGTTCAAATTTTTCATCAAATTGTTTTTCAATAATAATTAAAATTATTGAGAAAGATTGTACTTATAGTTTCTTTGCAGGTGGTTGCCTAAGTGTGAATAAGTTATCACTTTAATAAATTAATTTAACAAAGAAGTATAATTTTTATAATTAGTTTTCATTATATTTGTTATAGTTCGTAGCTATGTAATTGTCACATCACTCGTTGGTTCAAAATATCATTTTGATTGAAACGAATGTAAGTATCGAAATAAATTTAATGATAATGTGAATTAACTTACTGTTGAAAAATTATATTAAGACTTAATCAACGAATCTTGTACTGGACGAATATCGAGATACGTTAATGTGTTATGGTAGAGTTTCTAGGTCTTACACTCTTGTTGCTCGTAATTGTTTTCGCGCGCATGACTTCAGAATTTAGTGGACAACCCTGTAGTAAAACATGCAGGATGATTTAGAACGGGTATAAAGTACTTTGAAATATTGAGTACGTCGTTCCGATTAAGGGTAGAAATATTATTCGAATATGTAATTACATTGTAATTTAATATTTCACCGTTAATATAACAAAATGATAATAAAATAGAAGAATGTATCTAAAGTGTTGGTTGTTTATAATTCCGTTTAATTTTAATAGGCATTATAACGAACAATATAATACAATACATAATAATAATAATAATAATAAATATTAATCGAACAACCAATATTCGAATAATCAAACGTCAATTCTCGAATTATCGAACATTACAATAATCAATATTCGATTAATCGAAATTTTTTAATCGCCAAACATTTAACAGACCAATGTCTAAATAGTCAAATGGTTTCTTAATTAACTTTCAAATAATTATAAAGTTGAATAATCGAACGTTCGAACATTCGATGCTCGAACAATCAACCATCCGATCCCTTGTATCAATAATACTCGTCAAATTCACCCCGAGCTCACCGAACATTTGACGCTAAAACAACGCCAATAAATTTCCCAATGGAAAAACATACCGCGCAGCCCGGAATACAGTAATTTCGTGGCTGTAACCAAGCATGTTCTCGAAAAGTCATTGAAAATGAAGGGAAATTACAGTGCAATCTATCTGGGCAATGTCGAAAAGCACAAGCAGGCGTTGCGCGCGCGGATTCTAGGTTACGTTGGTAGCCGGGGCTGAGTACTACAGTGTCCGACTGGTGGACGGTTCGGTCATATTTTATCCTCTCTTCTTGCTTCTTCAACTCGTCTACCATTTCCCGCTGGCTCTCTATAACATTTCATTATTACGAGTTGGCCACGCCGTCCGTGATTTATCTCCAGGCGAGCGTTTTCTCAGCGAAAGAAAGATCGTGGTAGCGCCGCTAGTATGTCCCAGCGCGAGGCGACGCGATGCGACGCGCAGCTCCGTCTTGGAACAAACGTGTCTAGCCTGGACGGTGGAAAACGTAAGCGAACACGGGGGAAACGGACGGGCCTTACGCAGCCGCAAGAACCGCGCTCGTGAATGGAGTACGTAATTAAGAAAATGAAATCACCATGAGATTCACGTTTACGGCAACGACTTCGAGAATGCGTCGGTTTTTTGCCGCCGATACGCCTCGTTGTTCCCCGGTGTTCCTTGCAATTAACGATCGCTTTATCTAGCGAGCCTCTCTCCACCCCTCCACCCTCTGCTCCTACCCCGAGACACGAAAAATCACGATGGTTTAATTGTGCTGTTATTTCTGAGATTTAAAGGGGGTACTCCCGTTCGGGCGGGCCGTTTTTCGGCGACTTCTTAATTACGATTAGATTAAAAAGTAATAAACTTGAATCCCGCGAGTGTTTATTCATATTTTAAGGGGGTAAGATAATATTTTTACGCGGTTTTTACGAGCATTAACAAAGTAATTAAATGTTATATGTAATGTTTCATTTTGTACTGGCGTGGTAATATCTGACGAACGACTGAACCGATTTTGCGATTTTGCGTAGGAATGAAGTAGGTAGACAGACCTTGGTAATCTGCAGTAAAATTATCTCAGTATCTGCAACGGTTTTTGTTCTTTAATCGAAGAAGAAGTATGAAATCTTCATGAAACAGATATTTTGTCTCTACGCGGCCGCTGTTTTGTTGCACGCATTTTTCTTGGTTCGTTTTAATGTGGAGGATGACCATGTTCATAGCATTATTTTCTGTTTCTACGTTTCAGATGAAGGCAACGAGGATAATAGTAACTTTGTTAAGTTAATAACTTTGTTGGTACGCATAAAATTGCATTCAAATATTAATATGTTCTCTTAAGATATAAATAAATCAGTATCATTAAAATAATTGAAAATCACTGTGGGAAAGGGTAATATATTTGAATATAAAGTATGGAGTTTAAACGAATTAAATCTTAAATAAAAAATTCTGAATTTTCACTGCAATCAATATTAAACCATATAAATATATGTCTCCTGTTAAAAATGTAGTTCCATCTAAAAATATTACGAGGGACAATTGGTTTTAATTAATTTAAGGAAATAAAATAATGTGTGTACGTAAAATGTTCTTCCGAGTCGATAGATTCTGACATCTCAATATGCTTTAAAGATTTGTAAAAAGAAAGCTTACGTGTCGGATCTTTAAATTAACAGGTTGTACGAAAGCAGTTCTGTAGAAAAAGGAAAAGTAAAGAGTGTCGTAAGGCGACGGTATAAAAGTGAAATACAGTAAACATCCGTGAGTATAGTCCACGACAGAACTGGACAGAAAATGAACGATGGCGGAAGAGAAGAAAGTCAATCGATAAGTGGCACAGCTTTCGAAAGCGAAAGTCCTTGCTGCTTGTACATGTATACCAGGTGTCCAAAAAAATGCTTACCTGAATGGCGACCATGTATTCTATTGTTTCTCCTATAATAAAAAGTTTACAAACAATGGACACATGTAACCATGGAAGCTGGTGACGGTTTTGAACGAATATCTCTTTGAACTGAACTTTAATTAACAATGATATTTGTAAATGTATCTACAGTTTAATAATATTATATTCTTTATATTCTTATTTGACATATAATTACTTTATTTTTTCTCGAAACGCAAAATGGATAATATATTATTTTCTGCCTTAATTTGTCATTGCGACACAACGCTTAAAGAAATTAACTTAATAATAACAGCTCAGTTTAAATTATTAGTAGTTAATGTGTTTTTATTTCACATTGACAATTAATATGATTTGACTTCGTACCTTTTGAGGTTAGTGAAACTTCATACATGAGTTATGGGTATGGAGACTTACTTCTAATTTTTGCAGAACTTCCTGTTGTTATCTAATTTTCATTAAATTCTATAGATTAAAATATTGCTTATTGTTAATATAAATAACTTCCCAATATTACCTCTAATTCTTCTTCTGTCAAGATTGGCGTAAGATATTAAAAAATAAGAATAAATTAATATAACTTAAATTTCATGTCCTTTAATTAGTAAATAATCGAATTTTACGAAAACAATAACTATTAATAGTATTCTTAAATTCTTCCTTACTATTTTACATCGTTCAATTTTTGAGAAGCAGGCTTTTACGGCTATTTTATTCTTAAGTAATTTCATAACCAATAACTTTAATGTAAATCCACAAAAATTAATTAATAATTTTTGGAGCATTGTGTACATGATTATTCGCGTACGATAAAAACATTGAGCAACCGGATGCCGGATGCCGTAGTCGTGGCCACGAAAATCCGTTAGCCTCTTCTGACCCGAGGCCTTGAAGAGTTTCGAGCACTTGGTTCTATTTTCAAATGTGCCCACTGCCGAGCCGCTCGTCAACCTCTACCTCGACCAAACGTATTTTTCGATATAGCAAATTGCTCTAAATTGCACTCTCCTCACGATTTGCCTGATGTCATAAAGGCTGTAACGTGTGTGCATATATTAGGGTTTAAAGTGACAGTACGTTTGATAGTCATTGTTCGTACGATCTTCTCGTACACTGACTTAAGTACGAAATCGAGTCTATATCTTCAAAAAAAGAAAACTAAGAAAATCTCGCATATCGACAGATCACAGTTTAAATTGCAATATTCGGAGACGGAAAATAATATATGACTTACACTGACTGTATTATAATTAGAGATATTTATTTAGAAATTTACTAATTCTCTCTCAAAGAATTAATATCAAAGTCATATTAATAAGAGGATTAATAAAAATCTGTATATTCTGTAATATTTTTTAGTGAATATTTTCAGAGAATATTCTATTCTATTTTTTGTTTAAATATTTATCTACATCTATTCGCGTTTAGCAATAGTTAACCACGGGCTCGCAGAACAATACCGTCATAAACCCTTATCGTCGGGAGACACTTGCAAACTCGACGCGGTCAACCTTGACCGAAAATTCATTCAAATTTCTGCGCACTATTTATTCTTAAAAGCAGGTTTCTACTACCACTGAAGATGGGGAAAATGGCGCAATTCTCCTCCTTCAGGATAAAATCAATTAGAAGTCGTCGATTAATCATTCGCGAGACATTAAATTATTCGACAAATCGTTGGCAAACAGTTGTATGAGTCAATTGGAAAAGTTCGACCATTCGTATGTTGTCACGGTGTGAATTTTTGGTCATTTTTGTGTCAAAATCAAGGAATTTTTAATATAATTAAAAAAATACGCAATACGTGCAGTAAATAAATTTTGATCTCGAGAAAATTGACTAAAATTGATATTTTTTAAAAAGATTTCTGTTTTCCCTCGTAATGTATGTTCAAATTAAACACATTAAAAGTTCTTTGATTTTTATTTATATAAAACAATTAATATTAAGTTGTATACTACTACATCAATTGCAGTTTATATTTACTCCCCTCAATCTGATAAAACAAAATTTATTTGCAAACAATGTTTTGAATAGTATAATTCTAAGAATGAAAAAGTAAATATGAAATATTAATAATTCTTGCAACCGAAAGTTGTTTCTGCCGATTGATTACGATGATGAATTATGAATCAGAAAGAAATTCAAAATACTGACAAATAAAATATCATATATCCTTTTCTAGATGTTCGTCAAATCTACGAAAGTAGCAAAAATACATATACTTCAATATTGTTTGTTTCATTATTAAAAAACACATACCTATTTAATTCCAGTTTGCAAATGATTGCACGTGAAAATGAAAAACTTGTACGTTTGCACGAATATCTACGTTTATAGTCCGCACTTCACAAAACTCAATACTGCAGAGGCATTAACGGCAGCCGTTAAAGGTCTTTTTAAATTGAAAACGAAAGAGAAAAAAACGTTTGTGTAATTGTTATTAAAGTGTTCATTCCGCATATTACACGTTCGTGTGCCATAAACGCACGAAATCCGCAGTTTTAATTAATGACCGAAATTAATTCGAACGAGCGTGGCGCTTTTTCTTTTTCTTCCTCTTTATCCATCTTTCGCTTGACCCGTCGAATGAAGAATTCTCATAGAATTCCTTTTTCATCCGGCAGCCCGCCACGTTTTCTGGTTTTAGTGGAACATTACCAGTAACGACGACTCGTTTTATGCTGCAATCAAGTAATCACGGGTAGCTTTCCTGTCGTCGACATAAACGTCGCATGACTTTCGCGAACTACAAACGTGTCTTCTGCTGCGCGAGCGAGATTACATTGACAGTCGCCCCGTGAGCGGTAAGTGGCCACTTTCAATTGTAACGGCAGAAATCCCGTGCAACTTTCCATTTCAATCTGACATATTGTTTGGACGGAGCTTCTTTTGCTTGTTCCGTCTCTTCTCGGGCAACTTCGCATTCCGCTAGTACTTAACCTGTTAACTGTGGAATTTAGTTTGAAAAATCTCTCGTTTTGCACGCGATAAAGTGAAAAATGAAGCGTGCACTCGTCAAACGCAGGACGAATGCATCTAGGGTATATTTGAATGGAAAACCAAAGCAAAACAAAGAATTACTACCAGACAGGTCAAATCGACCCACTTCAGAATTTTTATCTTGCACATATTTAACCCCAATTTAACGCAGTTTAATTCAACTCTTTTTTTCCTTTGAGTTTATTGTTTTTTTGCAACATAATTAGTTTTCTAACAAAGGAGGATGTTTATATTTAATAAACATAATAAAAAAGGAAATAGTAAACAAATATTTACATAGAAATTATTGCAAACGCACCATATGGAGACTATCTCTGTAAAGGGGTTGAATTATACATGCGTTTTTGCGGAAGATTTTAAATTAAAGTGTATTTGTACAGATACAAGACTCGATCCTTCGAGTCTCAAGAAATCTATTGTTCTAATTCTTATAAAAAAATTGAAAATAAATCATTCTAATTGCTCGATGGTTACTAACACTAAGTCAACACTTTATGTACCGCGAGCGTATTAATCGGCCCATCGATTTCGAATGTTGAATGATCGGTAACCAATTCGAAGTGAATTGATTTAAAACAAGATAAATTGTAACGACGTTGCAAGATTCCCTTTGATTTTAACACTAGATTTACAGACATTCACTGTACAGTTTGTTCTATCGTTTTTAGAAAAATTGATATTTGTTCGTTTAGATCTTGGAAATTAGAGGTTTAAAAGTAAACAATTAGAATCTACATTTGAATAACTGGGTCAATAAAAAACGAACCCACATATTTACCAAATAATATTTATTAAATTCAGTATGAGTCAATGTCATGTTGTATGCTATAAATATAGTGCATTATATTCTCATCATTCTTAAAAATCATATAAACAAATGTAAGAAACTAGGAACATGCAACTCCATTAAACTAATTAGTAAATGTACCAACCATTTAACCGTGCAACAGTAGCATGTAACACAATATACCTTTGCATACGTTTAAAGTTTAAGCGTGTCTAGATGGAAATAGGTCAGCGCAACGATTAGTATGAATAAATTATTGTGTATTCTGTTGTGTGCATTAGCAGCACATGCAACTGCATCGTACGAAGTATTCTTTCATTTACGTCTATATATAAAAGAATGATATTATAATAATACAGATGTATTATTGACACTAAAACTACCGAGCAATTAGAGTTATTTACTTATTTCTAATTTTTTATAAAAATTTGAATTTTTTATAATAATTTGAATATGTTTTTGGAGATTCGAAGGATCTCCTAGCCTTGTATCTGTATAAATACACTTTAATTTCAAATATCTTGCAAAAACGTCTTCAGAATTTAAATATATGGAAACTAAAAATTCTTAAGTGGGTCAATCTGAGTTGTCTGGTAGTTTTACTGTTAACGTATCCGGTAGCTGGTGACGTATTTCTACGTCATCTTAAATTTTACAACTGATGATCACTGACGTAGTCTTGCGTGATTTTACATTTACAGCAAGTTATGGGCGTTACGTTTATTAGTACTTCATCATTTGAATTTATGATTATAAGGGCTATCTAAAAATACATTTATATAGCCACGTATGTATCTTCTCACGTGTTTGTTATTAAATTTATTATTAATTCTCTTTAATATATAATAGTTTACTATCATGTTTACGTTCAAATTTTGTTATTAAATACTACATAACTGTTACCCAATCTTGTTTCTATATAATAGTATTTTATTGCTTTCGGAGAAATATATGGGTATCTAACATTTTTAATGATTTTTCGACTTCGACATTTTCAGATTTATATTTTTCCTTTATTTACATTTCTAACGGCTGAATTTTTTTCAAGTTTTGTTCACTAATGTACTAACTTACTTGTGTCGCTACCGTAGTCTGCAATGGCACTAACTTATGTTTTAATAACGAATTAACATATTTCTAAATAACGAAAAGTTTGATTCATAAAAATAATTTGATTTGCATTCTTTAAGAATAGCGCAATAACATGCATTTATTTTTTATATCTGTTTTTGACAATTTTTAAAATTACTATCTTCTTTTATCAAAAATTACATTATCATTGAAAATGGAATTATAACATTAATAGATCTTTCTGTCATAACTTTTTGTTCAAAATCAGTATATTCTGTGTCAATTTTCTAATACCTAACTAGTATTGTTCGTTAAAGTACCAAAAATATTATATAAAATATATATTTAACCTAGACTTTTGAAAGTCATTTGAAGATTGTAATGTATAAAAAATACATTCTGCAGAAACTCTCACTTAGTGAAAATTGGAAGACAACTACTTAAAAAAGTGCAGATAAAACAGACTTTTTCTATACCTAATTATGAATCAGGTTTAACTACCTTTAACTAATCATGATGAGTATAGTCATTATCAACGGATTAAAACTAATAATTTATAAGTAGACAAATGAAATACAATATGAATAAACACGATAAAATAATAGACAAAATACACATTTAATTTTATTAATTTCATTAACGAAAATTAATTTCAAAAGTTCAGGAGAGGCACAAAACTTTTACGCAACCTTCCTAAAGAAAATTAAATTTACAAGATTATGTCACAGTGTTCACGCACAGTAATTATATTCCTTCATTAATTTTATTGTTATTCCAATTAACTGAAACCGCATGTGAGCGTAATAACAGTTAAAAACATTGTGCAATGGAAACGTTTATCAAGATATCAATAATTAATCCAGGGAACGCACACGTGACGATGCGAGCCGCTGTGAAAGTTAAGACATTGGGTGATTTTCCAAGGGACAAGGTGATAAAGCCAGCTATGCATTTGGAAGAAGAAGCATACGCTGCGACGATAATTGTTTAATTACCTTCGCGTTACAACTCTTCCACTTCTTCCAACTGTCCAATTAAACTCTATTCCGAACTTTAATCGCCTTGATGCTCGGCGTCGTGTATACCAGAGGCTGGCGAGCGCGCACTCTAAAAACTGGTAAGCGTCCAGTTAAGCTTGTAAACGTTTGCGACAATAGCTGAACTGAACAGCGGAGGAAACACGAGTTTCCGTTTCGATGTGCGACCCTAATTGTTCCTTATAATCGCGCAGTAAATTTAATGGTTTAATTATTTCGTTCGAGCTCATGCCACGGGCTGCTTGAATTGTTTCGACGTGAGTTTCTTTGATCCTGAGCCTCCCGAGCGGGTAACAATAACTCTAGTTTCCGTTAGACACGCAATAAGTGCTACGCAGCGGCGATTTAATACTTCGTAAATTATTGTCTTTTCGAATTGTATGGTTAACGCGTTGATCGTCGTACCGGTCGTATACTGGTGACACGATTTTTTGCTCGTGAAACTCATTTTTTCCTGTTGGACGAATGATAATTAACCCCTTGATCTATGATTCATTTCTTAACTATGATCGATATAACACTTGCTCTGTCGTTAATCATTTATTGAAAAGAAGAGAAGAATTCTAGGAACCTCCTATGTTCATCTTTCCTCAAAAGTATATTAAATGATAAGAAATCAATAGTGTGAGTAAAAACGTTTAAGTCGGATCCAATTGTAAAACAAAGAATTAATAGTAGAATTAATATAAACAAAAATATCAAATATGAAGAAAAAAAAAGTACATTCGACGTGCAGTATAGAAACAAAGTGTTGATTTCCCTTTGATTCTATTTAACATGAAACATCGGTTAAGTCAACAAGAAAATATAATCCGCATCTTACAACTTCGGTCCTCTTTGTATATTTTAATGAAAAACGAAAGTAAAACAAAGAAGAATTACGATGTTTATCTGAAAAAATAACGTATTCATCATTGAAAAAATTAGTATCATTTCAAGCTTTAAGATGACATGTACATTCGTCGAACGTAGTTAATTGGTGAAGTATACTAATTGATTACAGAGGAATATTTCCTTTGAATTCGAATGAATTGAGTAATATTTCTATTGATTAAATCATATTGAAAATCTTCACCACGAGTCTGACACGCTGTTATAAGGCAAGGAGTTAAGTTCGTAAGTCGAGGTGCCACAGTATAATGAAAGTCCTACCAATAAATCTACTGCTGATCGAAGCTATCGGATATCAGATACATTTTCCCATTCCGTCATTCCGGCGTACAAAATGAAAAAAAGAAGAGAATATCGGTTATTTATGACTTAACCAAACTAATTGCAAATCGATGAGAAACGGATAACGAGTAAGAAGCTACTGGGAAAATCAAACTGGAATTACATGAGCATTTTTTATCATCGTCGTGCTGAAACTGCCGGTTGAATTATAGACTGTCTAATATAAGAAGAACAATTTCGATTATGGTGGTAACGGTCACGTAAAAACCCGACGCCTCGGTGGCACCGGCATTATCGAGTCCCGGCCTCTCGCTACGAAAGCACGGCTTGTAGTGGTTTTAACCAAAGAACCCTTTGTGCAGCCGGGGCGAGAATTATGGTGCAGCTTGACGTCACGTGCGCAAAAAGAAATAACACGCGTGTGCAAACATCGGCTGGACCCGCGTGCGTACGGAATTACCTACGCGATAGGAAATTTCATGGCATTAATTCCAGTAGGTACTGTTGGGAAATGTCTTGGTGCCTATCGGATAAACACGGTGATAAGGAGCACTAGAACTATATATAATACCGAGTATTTAATGCGATGGATATGTAATCCTTAGAATAATTGTAACAATTGATTACTTTCAGTTTCTTTAGACCTTCATTATAGTATTCAACACTAGGTTTACGGCCATTTATTGTATAGTTTATTCTATCGTTCCTAAAAAGATTGACGTTCGTTTGTTTACATTTTGGAAATTGAGGCTTTGACAATAGATAAGTGGTATACATGTATTGCATCGATCCACATCAAATTCAATATGCGTAAAATTGACACGTTACGTAAACCTAGTATTAAGTGAAACTATTTTTTTCAAGATCATTTCGAATATTCAATGCTTTGAAAACATTAATAACTGTGAAACAAAAAAACCGAAACCAGTCTATTTGTTGTTGGGTGTAAACTTGTATTTATCTTTAGAAAAATTAATTAAAGTAATTCACAGCGATACAGTTCAACGTTTTATACTTATTTTATTTATTACTATAATAAGTTTCAATTTTTATAATCTTTTAAGGTGAGACTTTTTCAAAAAATTTCCAACGTTCTATAACACATTTGTATTGCCATCTTTAGCATGACATACGAGTGTAAAAGATTAAGAGTATAAGTGTCTATATGCTAGATTTCTTATGCACAATCTCTTGACAGTACTAGACAATAAATGGTCGACAATCTAGGCTAACTGCCATACATCTTTTTTTACACAGTTATACCACTGTTCACTGACAAGTATCATAAAAATCACTACACTGTGATCATTTTATATACATTTTCATATCGTGTGCACTCTATGCAGTTTTGTACTTCTATGCATAAAAATCTGCAGTCTATTCATTATCGTACAAAATAATTCGAGCTTCTCATGGCAATCGATGTGTTAATCAAGGCATTAATTTTAAGAAAAATACAGCCACTGCAGTTCTGTAGGATAGACAGTGTACACCGAGATCGTGCGAGATCGTATTTCGCGCAAGCTACGAGGAACTAATCCTATCGCGTGCTCAACCGTAAATTTCCATCGATGATTAACTCTTGATGGATTGAACGTCAAGTCGGCTAGGGAAGAAGATTCGTGTGTTATTACCGAAATGAAATCCAAATGCTACCGTTCTTATTAGCCGTCCCGTTTTTGCTATTATTGAAAAGAAAACAGATATTGTTCTGAGATACCATTAAAAAAAATTGATTTAACAATACGTAAACTGAATTGTAAATCAATTAATGTCTCAATAGATGCACCCTTAGAATATCTATAGAGGAATTTTAAAAAGTCAATTCAACTGATCATTAGTTTTAGTGTTAACATTGTTACACACTGAAATTAAGAACTCGGATTTCCTTCATTTACCCAATAAACAACACTGGAAGTCGAATAACTATTAACACTTGTTATTATTTGAGTTTCTTTTGAAGTGTCGTATTAAGAATGAAATCATTAGTGACCTTCAACATTTGGTTACATTACTTATTATTTAATAATACTTTCAATTTATTAGAATGTGTTTAATGGTAAGAGGTATTTTTCAAAGTATGCATTTAGGTGGAGGTTGCTTTGCTAGTAAATATTCGTGTGTTAATCTCGAATGTTTGGATGCGTTTCGTAGTTACTGATACCTAAAGAGCATTGAATACTCGAAATGATTTCGAAAATAAATAGTTTCACTTGAATACTATAACGAAAATGTTATTGGATTATTCTGTCATAAAACACCGTTAGGGAAGTAAGTAATGCACTTCTGATCGGCAAACTGTGATAACTTGATAATTTAATCCGAAGGGGTGACGACCTTGCCACTGTTGAGTAGCGATGGGTATATTCGAACCGTTCGAAGCAGGTTTCCATTTTCCAGGGAAACTGGCACCATATCGAGTCAAATCGAATATCCTGCTAAAAGTGGGTACGAACTTGAAATATTTAACCCCTTGCCCTGTGACTTTTTTTCGTAACTGTGCTTTCCAGAATTACTTTGTCATTAATCATTTACTAGAAGCAAAGAGGAATTTCATACTTACCTACAAGGAAATTCACGTAACTGTAATAAGCCATATCTTTTTCCTGATGTTAGAAAAAAATTATACAGGATAAAATGAATCGTGTATAGCCTTGATTATACTCATTATCATAGATTGTTAATACATGGAATAATACACCTAATTTTTAGATAAAATACTTAAATCTTTTTAATTATTCGAGAACCTCGAGATAATAACATTGGTTGACTTTTTGTTCATCAAACCTATACTTTGGATAAAGTATCTCTAATTTTTTATTTTTTCCACATTTTTGTCATTTTATAATAGTGTTCTCTGCTTAATCCTTTAAGTGGAAAGTATGTATCACTCTTTCATGCACTTGCGAAAAGTTTCTTTTTGATTTTCCTAGTAATAAAGAAAGTCTAACATGTTTTAGTATTGTGTAAACATTTTACAAATTTTAGATCAAAATTGACCGAAATATAAATTTTTCTTAATATTCATGCAGCTTTGTTTAAAATTGTCTGGCATATCTCGCATATGTATGAACATTTCCCTTGGCACTGAAAGGGTTAATGACAAATTGATCCGTCTTTTCGTAATTAATGAATTAAAAATAAAGCAGTAACACCTTCATTTATGAAACTTTTCCTCTTCAGTTTATAAGAAGAAGTCTATTAGCGTAATAGGTACTGAATTTTGTTAATCTATAAAAAAAGTACAGAATTAAGTCAAAAAACAGTGTTTAGTGCTTAGAAATAACCAATTTTCTTAGAGATTATACTGATGCTAGAAGTTATTATCTACGCCTGCACGAATAAATATTATTCGACGAATAATATTTGTTGTTTATACAGAAGACTTTTATAAAATGGGTTCACCAGAAGGTTATAATTACGCTTCCTGGATGAGTCTAATTAAAATCCTGTCTGAATAAAAAGTCGAGGTAACAGCGCGAGTCATTGAATTTTAAAAAATCGCACGTCGACATGAACGTTGCACGCATGTTTCGTCATTTAATTTATTTGTAATTCTTGCACGCAAAATCCACAGGCACGAATGCGAAAACTGAAATGACATTACGAGTATATCAAAGAAAACGTCATCGTAGACACGTGTTTAGAAGATTGTAAAAATAGATTTCTTGTAGTTCTTTCATATGTTCATTATAGCCGCTTCTTGAGTGCAAAAGGTTAATTATGCAGCTGAACAATTAACATTAGAATTATCGTACCCGTCGAAATGACTCTCAGTTTTATTTTCTTACTTTGCGATTATTGTTATCTTAAGAGTGTAGAATATCCGAAGTAATTTCGAAAATAAATATTTTTACTTAAATAAAAGGCGTTTATTTTTATAAAATGTTTTTTTATTTAAGTAAAACTATCCATTTTCGAAATTATTTCGAATATTCGACACTTTTAAGATATCAACAATCGCGGAATAAGAAAATAAGGAAACTGAGAATCATTTTGACGGGTACAGCAATTCTAATGATAATTGTTCAGCTGGACAATTAACTCTTTGCACTCAGCAGACGACTATCATTCGCCGTACAATTTAGTATAGTAACCAAATAATTGATTATAAAATAAAGGTAAACAAGTTATACAGTAAATTTTCCTTAATAAAACAAAAGAAAAGACAAAATTTGAAAAACTACTTAATCGGTCAATATAAAAATTGATACAAAAATAAATGGGTGAAAGAAAATGCAGAATTTTAAATTATACTTTGTAACCCGGTTATTTAACTAGTCGCGGTACATTTAGCGTTAAATTTAGTGTAACGCGTTAATAAATGAAATTTCAAATACTATAATTATGTTCCTCAATATACATAATTCCCTTGAATTTAAATTATAAAAAATATAATGAATATTGCATTGTAACACGACGCATATTTATAACAGTGATAAAGCGTTCCAGCGTAAAGGGTTAACTCTTCGCAGAAGAGACTGTCTCAACACTAAAATTACCGAGTAGTCAAATTGACTTTTTCAAATTTTTCTGCAGAAACTTCAAGAGTGCATCTATTGATATTTCTATTAATTTACAATTCTATATACGTATTGCTGAATCAATGTGCTTGGTAATTTTTCAAGGAATCATGTTATCTGTTTGATAATTGCAAAAAAACGTAATTAGGAATATTCTACCATTCCTTGTCTAAAAAAAAACTTAATGATGCATCGAAGTCTTAAATGCTAAAAGCAAAAAAGCCACATGTTATTTTCTCGTTAGTTGAATAATAAACACTAAAACTACCAAGCAATTCGAGAAACTTATTTCAAATTGTTTATCAAAATTAGAACAGTACGTTTGTTGAGATTCGAAGGTCGTCCTATTCTTATATTTGTACAAATACTTTTGAGCTTGCAAACTTGAAATCGAAAGCTGTAGATAAATAATGTTATTATTCAAATAACAAGGAATCAGTTTTGGGATTGAGATTAGAACATCGCAGAGATTGATACGCGATTTTCATCTTTTATAGTATTTAACACTGAAATTACCGAGCAATTACAATTACTTATTTCCAGTCTTCTATCAAAATTAGCCTCATAGTCCCGTACCTGTGGAAATACACAAATTTAATTTCAAATCTTTCCCAAAAACGCTTTCATAATTGAAATATTTGTAAAATAAAAATTCTGAAGTGGGCCAGTTTGTTACGTCCGGTAATTTCAATGTTAAGTTATTCAATTTTCGATTTTAAATATCGAAGCTCGCCGTTACGGCGACAGTCGACCGCGAACGGATAAAAAATCATATCGTATCGTATCGTGGAAGTGCCGTCATCTGTCACTAGCAGGTCTTTAGCGTTTGTTCTCGGAGATTCCAGATTTCCGGTAGCAGAAGACTGCGAAGGAAGATCGGCGCATCGGTGTCTATCGCGGGTAACTATCCTCGCGCGGTAAATATTTTTAGAATGCGGAACAGGGAAACGGTCTGGCCAAGGTTAGCGCGATGAGAGAGGAGAGCCCCGCTCGCGGAACGCAACCTTAATGCTACCTCGCTTGGTACCTTTTGGAGAACGATCAAGAAATGTCCCAGGCTCTGTCGAACGTTGGGACTGACTTTTATTATGTCCGCTATGTCGCCTGCCGCGGCCTCGCCTTAATCCCTACCGCTTAGGCGTTCTTCCGGGGTACAGCTGACCCCGCTCGTAAAGCGGATTTACGCTTCTATTGATCTCTTGGGGCCTGCGTGATGCCTGCTTTTAATCCGCTGTTTTGTTTATCCCAGTGTTTCTGTTTACCTAATTCTTTAATGATCCTCATTTATGCAGCTACGCGATCGTTAATCCTTTCGCTACAATGAACGAAATATCTCGGTTCCACGATGTCGAAGAGACTATGCTATGGACGAGATACCTCGTGTACCTTTGTCATCGATATCAAGTGTTTTATTTGAAAATCCGACACAAGTAATCGATTTTTGAGACAAGTAATCGTTCGTGGAAGGTGCTTAAAGGTGATAAATATAAAGTACTCCATATTTTACACAACCAGTTAAGAAACACAGGTGGTCCATATAGTACGTGAGGACCCAAAGCATTTTATCGTAAGCGTTTGAAAATCGAATGAATCGTTTCAATGAACTTTATATTAGGTGGTCTAGATTCCTACGAAATTTGTTCTTAATTAGGAGTTAAACGTTCTAGTAATAGGAGGGTAGGGAATAATGAAGTAATAATAAGACTAGGAACTCAAAATTAAGAAATGAATTGTTTTATTTTTGTTGGATACTAAATCAGAGGATGCTGAACTATACAGGATGTTTCAGTAAGAATTATCACTTGATTATCTCTATTGTTTTTAAAGATATAAGAATCATTATTGATAAAAGTTTTTCAATATCAAGAGAGCTATAATCCGGTAGTAAGTTTTTTGTCTGCGGAAGAGTTTTGAAGATTTCAAAGTTACTTTCATTTAATGGAATCATTTATTTTTCTATATATCATTCGATAGAGCTATTCATTCACTACGAACAAAGTGATAAATTATATACGTCGAAGAATTATTAGTTTAGAAGATATTTCAGCTTTCATTTTGTTGAATTCATTAGATCTTATTTCCGATATCTTCGTGTTTATCGATTCATAGCTGCTCTCAATACGAAGATCTAACGAATTCAACAAAAATAAAGTTGAAATATCCTCTAAGCTAATGTTACAACTCAATATAATAAAAAAGAATCCTCCATTAGATTACATTCATTTTCTATATTTAAAATACAAAATCATGGTGATTCTAACTATATGACATTGATAACAGTCGTGTTAAGAAGAGTGGAAGACAAATGATGAGACGAAGTGCAGCCTGTGAAGGATTTATGGTAAGACCATCGACTAGGAATGGTTTCTTAGGAATGCATAAGACTTTGTAAGCAAAACTGTTGAGGCCAGTGGCTTATAAACATCACAACAATATTTACAAGACACTAGCTTGTGAAAGTTGGGAAGCGGTTCAACCGTTGTATCTTCTAAAATATATGGATATTGTTCTTGCAGGTTCTAGCTACAAAGTGAAGAGATAGTCTGTGTTAGACAGTATGGCGCTTACCTCAGAAACATAACAGAGTAAGTATATACACGTGCCATTCTATTGGTCAGTGATCATTTCTGACAAATGATTCAAAATAGTCAGAATAAGATTGTATTTCAGATTTAGTTTTGTTAGAGGAAATAATATTTTATATTTTGATTTATTTTTTATTAACCATTGATGTTTTCAAAGATTAACCCTTTGCACTCGAGGAGTAATTCTTAGTTACCACTTGTTGGATGCAGTAAGATTATAAAGTTTGATATTCAACATCAAATTTTGTGTGATGTATTAATAAATACATGAAATATTAAGATAAAATTGTTATGTTCGTTCATTTATAGATTATTTCTCTTTAGGTTAGTTGTATGAAACTCATATTTTATTGGAAAGTTATAAGTATTTATAGCGAAAAAAATCTTTCGTGCGCAAAGTCTTATTTTTGGAAATTAAGATAAACAAAACTTTTTTACAGCGAATTTCTAGATTATTTTATTAGATTTTATTAACTATAATAAAAAATAATCTACAGATAACGAAGGAGAATATATTTCACATTAAAAACTTTTAATTTAATTGAATTTTTAAATATAAAAATAGTATGGGAAACTGCACTATTTATGGTATGACCTAATGCATTATTCGATTCACGATCGCATTGTTGAACGAAGATTGTTATGTCTCCCTTTCGTTGTTAGTCAAGCGTCACAATGACCGAAATTGCTTTGACGTCTATAGACGGTCTCCGCAGTTAAGGTGTTAACAGATAGTAGGGGAGCTCAAAGTGACAAGAAATGCCCTACGACCTCATGCACAATCTCCTTCCATTTTGCAGTGTTATATGAGTGTATATCCGAATAATAATAGTTGTTGAACTCCTATTTTTGAGGTTTGAAACAAAGCTTCCGTGAAATGTTCTTAAATATTGAATGCTAATATTCCATATCATTAAAAATATCAATTACTATTAATCATTAATATTAATAATTGTAATATTAGTTTTTATCTTAATTAATCTAACAATATTCAATTAAATATAAATTAATTATATAAATAATTTAATTAAAGAATATTTCACAAAAACTGTGTTTCTCTGCAATTTCCAAATAACATTTATTAAACCATTATTATTCTAAACTACTTATCAGATATATTGCGTTTCTGAAAATATAACCATCTATAAAAACATGTTGAAGGTAACAAATTAAAATAAGAAATTTTATGTCAATAGTACTGTGAAAGAAACAATACGATTGAATTAGTATAAAAAAATTGCAAAACGTTTTTAGTAGAAAGCTGAAATGAATACCTAATTAATAAGTTAGTATCATTTTACTTTCTCCTTCGTGGAATCGATTTTTAAATCTGGGTTAGCTGTTACAAAACGTGCAGTATTTAGTTTAATAGAAATAACCTTGAATTTCATCGACTTTTTCAGGCCGCATTGTACGCGTGTCTCTACGCCAGTTAATGTTTGTTTTACTCCTTCCTGTATTCATCAATTTGATCAACTACGATTGAGAAATCGTTCTCTATACTATTCAATTGTGCCGCGCTACCATAATAACTTGATAGGAACTAAAATAGTAGAGCATGTTGTCTCTGAGATAGAGTGCCAATAAACTGAGAGCTGACAATAGAAGAAAATTAATGTTGCGTTGTTTGATTATTGTTCTTCAAAGTATATTGGTGTGAATGTGTGTATGTTGTTGAAATACAATAGAATGTTGCAATGTAATTTCAGATTTATACGCAAATGTGCGGCTATAATCCTCGTAAAAATATTCTGCATTACTGTTGTCATAGAGGTAAACATGTATGATAAAAATAATATCCATAACTTCAAAGATATTCTTATTATTCAGTACCTTTCACAATAAGCAATTCGAATATTACAAATGGAATAGCATTTGAAGTCAAATGAGCCTGAAACTGTAGAATGTTCTAGTTAACAACTTTAACGTGACACATAAACATTCTACAAAACACGGAGGCATGAGAAAAGTTTTAAATAAATCCTTCTTTAAACATAGTTTTTTAAAATAGTCAGCGTGAGTTCAACATATCTTCACGTGTTTTGTTAATTTTGTCATTTCCCTTAGAAATATAAAAGTATTTTGATTATATTTGTTACATCCATTATACTATATTTATTACTTCAATTAATTACATTATACTTAATGATCTAATTCGTGTAAAATTATTTAAGTACAGTTTATTCTGAAAACTAAAAGTATTTTAGTAAATTATATTAATAATGTACATTATTAATCTTACAGAAATGAAATGACGGATAAAAATTATGCAAACATTGTGTCGAATTTAATCTTAAAACAATTACTTCGTATATCCCTTTATGCTCTTTATACTGACAGTAGTTCGTAATTATAGCCCTCAAATTACGCACGTGAATGTACAAACGAAGTACATTCGGCGCGCTCAGCACAGAAACAAAGTGTCCAATTCCCTTTCATTCTATTTAACCTGAAACATCGGGTTAGTCAAAAAGCAAATATAAACCGCATCTTACAGCTTCATTCCTCTTTGTTAGCGTGCCACGATGACAATGAAACGAAACGTTTAAATTGTCCGCACAATGAGCTGCGTAGGAACAGGGTGTAACTTAACCCCTTGCCCTATAAGTTCTTTCTCAACTCTGATCGATACGACTACTTTGTCATTAATAATTTATTGGAAAAAGAAAAAAATTGTTGACACATTCTATGTCTATGTTCGCTCCCAACCTGTTTACTGTGACATTTAGTTTGAAAAATCTCTCGTTTTGCAATTATCTCGCAATAAAATAAAAAAATGAAGTGTGTGCTCGTCAAACTCAAGACGTGTCTAGGGTATATTTTAATGAAAAACGAAAGTAAAACAAAGAAGAATTACGATGTTTATCTGAAAAAATAACGTATTCATCATGAAAAGAATTAGTATCATTTCAAGCTTTAAGATGACATGTGCACTCGTAAAACGCAGTTAACTGGTGAAGTATACTAATTGATTACAGAGGAATATTTCCTTTGAATTCGAATGAATTGAGTAATATTTCTATTGATTAAATCACATTGAAAATCTTCACTACGAGTCTGACACATTGTTACAAGACAAGGGGTTAAGGACGCAAATTTTCCGAGGGAACGTGAAACGAAACCGTTGAACCGTTCCGATCTAAATACGGAGGAGCCCGTTGTCCGTCGGGGAATTATTTCACTTAAAAACGATCGCCTCCAGAATTATGCGAGCGAACGGGAACCCCGATCTAAACCGAGCCAAGACAAAACGAACAGGAACGGATCCCGATTTGCGAATTCTCGGTTCCCGCGATGACGATGTCGAGAGAAAGAGTGACTTTTACCTCTCATTGTCTTTGGCCGATCGCCAAGAATCTCGGGAATCCTCTGTAGTTTGTGTAAACGCGTCCATCGGGAGCTGAGAATACACTTTATACGTCGCGAACGATTTCTACTCTTTCCATCCACGTAATTTTATGTACCTATTTGGTTTTGCCTCGCCTGCCAAAATTTTCACTTAATTGCAAACCTTGCTACCAACACTGTTCGCTTTCGTTAAGCCGAAGTAATTTTGGCATACCTTCTGCAACAGTTCCTTGTCTTCGGACAAAACGTTTTGTCGTAAACGTTCTCGGTGGACATTGTGTGAAATGAGGAAGATTTCGTAGAAATACGTTCTCCATTAGAAAGAGTGAAATGGTTTGATAATGTGATGGGAGAAATGTTTGGGAAATGATTAGGGAATAATTAAATTGTTAATTTAGTATTAGATATTAAGATAAATAGTGTTTTATCTTTGTTAGGAATAAAATCTTACAGATTATTTCATTTATTATGGAAATGTAGAAATTATAGTGTTACTTTGGAAACTAATTTTTTAAAGATCTTCATGTAGATCTAGTTCCATTCGCGTATTATTCTATTTTTCAAGTTTGTAATGTTGTTGTTCTATTTTATTATTTTTGTATATTGCTTTTGCTAAGGTTTTCTATAAATATTTTCGAGAAGCTACAAGTTTCTTTGTTTATACTTTTGTGTCTCTTTAACACTACACATTGTAGCATTATGTTATTGAATGGTAATATTTTCTTCAACTAATGAAACTGAAATAAAGCAAACTGAATTAAACAAGATTTTCCATATTAGACTTTTAGAAGGGTAATTAATTATAAGTGCATCCTGCAACGCCAAATTTCCACTCTAATGTTATACTTACTTTGACCAAAACTTCACTGATTTTTGTAAAATACATCAGATTTTTATAAGTGAATTGCGATGTTCTTATAGAAATCTTTTCCACTGCATACTTTTCAATGCAAAATAATTTCACATAGGTACTAATTTGTAGGAATAACGATTACAAGAACACAAGTATCCTATTCCATCTTCTTCGACGTTTGATATGTTCTATAACTCTTAAAATAAATAATATTAAAAATTATACAATAAAATTTACGTAATTAAATTTCATGAACATTTCTAAAAAATCAACAGTAAAACTGCTTGTTTTTATGTAGTCTGTCGAAGGAAGAAGAATCTCCAATAATTAAAAATATTGACCATTGTTCGACACTTTTAAAATTATCTACTTTAAATGGTTTGAATTTTACTTAACTTGTAATAATTATAGTGGCTTTTTACGAAACTGATTTTGACGTAAGAAATTCATTCTGACAGATCTTCTTTGTATAATTAGTTTAATACGTTCTATACAGATTAGATCATGTTTCTTGTAGTTTGCAACCATTTCCATAAATCGAGAATCAATTAAAACACCAGCCAAGTTCATTCACTCCATATGTTCCACTTGACCATGTATTTTTTTTGTTAACTGTACCGTAGTAGACATGTTTATTCAGCTGTTCGTCTACCTACTTTTGCAATATTGCAGCTACATGTGCACATTTCGTCTATCTGTTAAGCTGCATGTTTACCAACCGATTCGTTCATTGACATTCCTGCAGATTGCATTCCAAAGGAAAGCAAATACCTATGAAAACATCAAACTGCACACTGTGCTACTCAGAAGTAAATAATGTACTAGTTCTGATGTGAAGATCACATCTTCAACAATAATTTAAAATATTCTATAGAAATTATGGAAATTTATACAACTAAATAATAAATAAAATATAATTATTCTAAATAAAATGACAAATAGTAGAACGATCAAACCAAATTCCATCGTTCTACAAACGACTGTAAATGTTCACATATTTCATTCGAATATTTATTCAAGTAAAATGTTCGTTTCCTTTGCAATTTGTTTCAAAACTTCAGATAACTTTCAGTAATTATAAAATTACTGAAAATGTACTTGAAATCCTTTCAATTTGTTATTTAAATTTCAAACTATGGTTCTAATTAATTCTCCAATCTTTGTTCACAGCTCTACAAAGAACATCTCAAAATTCTTTAAATTTAACATTAAAACTACCAGACAGGTCAAAATTACCCATTCCTGATTTCTTCATTTTGCAATTATTGAAAAGATAACAGCTGTTTCCCTGAGAAATGACTAAAGAAATTGATTTAGCAATACGCAAACTGAATTATAAATCAATTGAAATCTCGACAGATCCACTCTTCAAGTTTCTATAGAGGAATTTCAAAAAGTCAACTTAACTGTTCGGTAGTTTTAGTGTTAAGCAAGCTCATAGCGTAGCTGTAGTGTCGAAGTGGCAGAGGAGCTATACAAATTTCAAGAAATCGTTGCGAAACGGTGGTCTACAGTACAGAAAGATCGATAAAGCATCGAATTCTGGTGTAAACGGTGAACGAATGCGTGGACGTGGTCACGTTACCCACGGTTCCAATTTCGAAACTGTTTTACGTTGTCGTCCCATAGCGTTGCACGCAGCCACGTAATCATTATCGAATTACCAGGTGTCTTGCGGCACGGTTTCGTAATCGGGCCGCTTCGTCGCGCTGAATATTAAGCCGGTATTACGCGAGATCGTCGCACGCGCTTCACTCATGCCCTATTGATGACACTTCGTGTTCGAGCATCAACGCGAAATTGGCGAATTTGTAGAAAGAATTATATGTCGGCTGACATTTTCCCCTGACGTCGGTACTTGCAATGAAAACCGACATGCAAAACGATCTCAACGATGAATCATGGTGTATCGGTAATATATTATTATAAAAAACTGTGGCTACGGTTCTTAATTTATGTCACGTGTGCCACAGGTGGTACGTGGGATACTTCCAGGTGATATGCAAAATTATATTAAGTTTAATAATTATGGTAGTACGCAAGAGTATATTAAATTTAATAATTATGGCAGTACGTCCAAGAGGTAAGACCATAAGCAATCACTCTGTTCAATCTTGTATTTTCTACTCGATACCCAAGTATATATTTATAAATTTCCTTTTAAACGATTTGTTACATTCTTGTAGAAATTTAACAAAATTAATTAGGGCCTCTATTTTTTGAATACTCTCGTGATGATGTGTGCTATGGAAATAATAGATTTAGGTAAAAATATTGCAACACGGTTTGAACGAACGCACACATTTCGGTTGCTAATATAAGGGTTAACCTTCTATTGGTAATATGATTTTTTACCAACGTACAGACGATGTAGACCATTTTATGGTCAGTCTCAATTTTTCATTGTTCAGAGTTTTGTGGAAGTCAGAAAATATGTTAAGACACTTACTATAATTCATAATTTAATGTACAAATAAAATGTTAAGCAAATTTTCATATCACTTTGTAATCAAAATTGAAAATCATGGTAAAGTCATGAAGAAAAGATTTTCGACAGTCCTTTTACCGTCGCGAATGGTACACATAGGAACCACAGACATTTTAAATTACCAGAAAACTAGAAAACGCCTAGATAAAAGAAAATTGTACCACATTGGGATCTTTGCTTATGACCAACAGTTTAACCGCTAATCAGCTGTCAGTACATGTGTTTTAGTTGATTAGTGTGTAGTCGTAAGATTTTTTACAAAATTCATATTAACCTATTAACTGTGGAATTTAATTAAATCTCTGACAATGCTCACGATGAAATCAAATAATGAAATATATATTATATGTTTATCTAAAAAAAAATAAATAATTGACCGTTGAAAGAATTAGTGTCTCTTCGATTTTAAAATGACGTGTATACTCGTCGAACACAGTTAATTGGTTAAAAAGAAGTACTTATTCAGAGACGAAAGGGTGAATGGTCAATATTGTCAGCAGTGGGTTAATATCATTTTGGTTTTAATTTCCATGCTTAATACCAATTCCAAAATTATACCGATTATCAACCCTTTGCGGACGAGTATCGTTGAAGTATTAAAAACCCTTCGCAAAGGAAGTTAATACTAAAACCACCAAACGGATAGTCAAAATAAACCATTTCTGATATTTTCTTTTTGCAATTATTAAAAAGATAACAGATATAGCTTTGAAAATTTATTGAAGAAATTGATTTAGCAGTACGCAAACTGAATTGTAAGTCAATTAAATTCTCAATAGATGCGCTCTTCGAGTTTCTATAGAGAAATTTCAAAAAATCAATTTAACTGCTAGTTTTAGTGTTAAAGTCTCAGTGGAAGCACTTTTGGAGATTTTATTAAGGAATTTCAAAAAGTCAATGTAACTGCTCGATAGCTTTAGTGTTAACCATCTACCAAACTCTGAAATTCTAGCGAAAAATAAAACTATGCACCGACCTCTTGTTATTTGAACAATTCAATAACTTTTTGTCCAACTTTGTATCCTAAGTATGAAAGTTACATGCCGCCAAAATGACGACATTCCTCCTCGAAGGGTAGTCCCTGGCTAGTAGAAACCTGTCCTTCAAGATAAAAGCTTCGTTAAACATCTTCGGGACGACAGTTGATACACGGTCGTATGTGTAAGTACATACATTCGATGGCTATCGGCTATAGTCGTCGGTCTAACCGAAGTGGTTAATTAAAAATATGGTGAAGGTTCGACTTGACAGCGTCGAGTTCGCGAGCGTCTTCTAACGGTAAGGGTTTATGGGGGTATTGTTCCGCGAGTCAGCGGTAGGAATCAGTAGGTACGTAAGTACTTAGGTACCTTACGGACGTCGTTGCTATCTCGTGAACCGATATTTTCAAATACCGTTATCAATTATCGAATGTTTAGCAGACGTTGGAAAATGCTTGAGGAACGTGAATTTTAAAAGACACTGATGTGACGGGCTATAGAGATATTTTTGTGAACAGATGTGTAGGATTTTAACTTCAGTGAACGTTCGAATGGAATATAATTTGTATTTCTAAATATTTGTGCAAGTGGTAGTTAATTAATGAAATTGTATAACTAATAATTAATAACCAAGGATTTTTTTATAGATCTTTCAATAGTAATGGCAATTAAGTTTAATCGTGAGCTAACGATTCTTCTTTGAATTTTTGCTTATTATTATTTAAAGAAGAATTGAATTTTTTCATAATTTTATTTGAGGAAGAATGGAATTTTGAAATATTATTGAATTAGAGTTATTACTGTATAAAGGAAATGTACAGTATTAAATTATTCTGTAATGAGGAATAAATATTGAAAATTATATTAATAAGCTTTCAGTGGATAAAGTGTTAAAAAATTCTAGACTAAACATTTCGTTGCCAACTATACCTAGTATTTATTTGTATTTATTCATTTTTGTCCTCAGTAAAAATCATTGTCACGTTAAATAATTAACGTCAAAGAATATTTTGAAATTTTTACGCGTTAAAAATATATACGAAACATGAGATATTTCGTCATCCGTCCGTAACGTATTAACACGTTTACCTGTCTTATAGGGGAATTAATTTTATAGGTTATTATTCCGAGCACGTATGTGTTTATTAATAAAATGCACGAGCTCAATTTTCTTTTTCAATTAAGCTTAACGACATAAGTCTAGTTTCCAGTAATAATACCGTCATATTGAAAATCGTACTTTTACTTTTCCAAGGACTTTCCGACTTCCGTCTTTTTAATCTTCTTTCTTATAATTTGAATCGAGTTACATTCTCTTAAGAAAAAGGTATATTATAATTATCTCTGACGATCTAATAATTATTTTCTCGAAATACATTGATCATATTGATAAAAGGCTTAAATAAGGCAATTAATATGTACTCTTCAGTCATTTGATTGCATTCTTCTACCTTTTATTAAAGATAAATTAATTAAATACAAAATAAAACTCTTTCAAGACTTATGCAAAGCATTAATAAACTACTGATTACTTTATATTGTTATTTTTCTAACATTAAATCATTCTTCTCTTATATTTACTAAATAAATAGGTATATACATAGTAATTTAAGAACTGTAGTGTAATTCTAGTTTAAATATATTAATTTATAAAAATGTATAAGTGTCTGTTAATTTTAAATTGTTAATACAGACAATTTTGTGGACGTTATTGGTAGTATTTAAGTATTAGGAACATAGGTTGGTTTCTTTGTTCACGTTGTAGAATGAGCTTAATATTCAACACGTCGAGCAGCAAGTTACAAAATACGTTACGATATCCCTGCCAAGACGATAACATAATCTGTACACAACGCTCAAGAAACTCTCCTTGTGCATGTAAACGTTACGGTATTACCACGTACTGATTTCGTTCGATGAAATAGAAATTTAGGTGAAAACAGGTAAGCCATACAAAGTCGATTTCCAATTTTAGTTACTATTTCTCGAAAATAAATCGAACTTGTATTAATTTTGAAAATTTATACTTTCGGTTACTCGAACTAAGTGTAGTTAATTTTTTCTGATTTATATCTGTATTACTCTTACTTTAATTTGTATAATAAATAAACATCTGCTGAATTAGATTTGTCAAAATGTCTTACCATTACTGTTTTGCTATGTAAGATAAGTAAAATGTATTTAAAATTGATATTTATTTATTTATAAGATATATACCATGTAATATGCTTTGTATCACTTTTCGTTAAATTCATAAAAAAATTAATTATTTCTAAATACTAATTTTTCCTTGTTCTTATAGTTTTCAACGGATATTTGGAATGTAATTAATTTGTTTCCCAAGTTTGCTAATAATAATGACGACACTGTAAATGTAAGAGATAAATTTTATTTGCTTCGTTTATTTGAAGGAAGCTGCAACTATTTTTGAATTCTAATGAATGAATAGCATCGTTCAATAAATAATTTTTTTACTTGGTCATTTGAATACTTTTTATATTAACTGTAATATTTTTCCATTATTAATAAGGATTTTATCCTGTGTTGAATGTTAGAAGGATACACATAATAGAGTTCAGTTTATTATGCTCTCAACGATTGGTGTCGAAAACACATGTGTCACCATTATGTCAGGCTAGCTTAATACGACGAACCTTACTTATAAGAAGTATATTTCATTTCCTTTTCACTTTTATTCGAACAGTCACAGCTGGACGAAGCTGGCCACGTTCGACGTTTCACTTCTGTTGCAGCCATCTTACTCCTGACCTTAATTAAATTCAAACTTTGTTTCGAAGTAAAAACACATTAAAAACATCTATTTAATTATATACAGAAAGGATTTTTCTTTATTATAGTTAAAAAATTTGATTATGTGTCAATATTTTTATTTAAAAAATGCGCATGCCTATTTCAAATTTAAAAATTGTATGAAAAAATTATTTAAATATATACATTAAAATTAACTTTCGGTTTTTTATATAATAAATTATTTCATAATCGTTTAATTGATCATCGCACAAGATAAAATATTTTTTCCCAAATAATTCTAGTAATAAAGGCAAAGAAGTTAATGTTCATACTCATCAAAGTACTTTAATTATTACCTTTTGTTATCGTATTCCAAGCCTTTAAGATAAATATAATTTTTATAAAAATCCAATTTTATTCTCTCAGTATCTTATGTATTTAAATTACCCCAGAATACACGTACTAATTGTAATGAACAGCAACTTCGCGATTACATTCAAGAGAACAGATAAGTCTGATAAAGGAAACATTTATATGTCTCGGTTGTTAATTTTTAATTTTTGGTACGATTCCAACTATCATTTTCTAATACTACGATAACACGTATTTTTAATAAGAAAAGGAGTACACGTTTAATCTCCTTTATACCGTTTTACTTTTGTTGCCCCATGCATAATTGTATTGGTGTATCGGTAGACGGCTTTCGAAGACGATTAAAGGCTGCACGTATAAAACGGACGATGCTTTAATGCTGTGCCAAGACATGTTGCTGAGATCTAACGATTATTTGCTAATTAACTTCCGTGTAATCTCCTGATTAATTATTATTCATGTCATTGCGTCGGCAATCAACACAAACATTCTTTTCTTTCTTATACTTTTCCCAAAATTGGTACCTTATGTCATTACAGCAAATTCACCACCCACAGAAAATGTAAAACTAAAATGAAATGCGAAACGTGAAAGATGCGAAATTATTTAAAAAGGAAAGATTATTTTAGAACGATATTATAAAACTAATAGAGTCAGGAGATATGTAAAATATTTTTGTAGAATTGGAATGTATCGGTATTATTAAATCTTCGACGAATAATAATTTCAACCTTTATTAATTATGAAACTTGGTCTCATACAGTTTGTCAGTGTTGTACATATAAATGAATGAATATTCACAATAGCTATTTTAAATGTTATTAAGCATTCATAAATGTATTTTCTGACACCAGAAGAATTCAATGAAAAAAAATGCGATTCTGCTACTGAAATGAGATTGAATGTTTAGAACGGGTCATAGGAAATGAAATATTACTGAATATTTTTCATATTTTCAATTTTATGAAAATTATACCATGTTTTTTATAAACCATATCAACTTCTTAATGAATAAGTGTTTTCAATATAAAATATGGAAACGTGTCATACTTATTCATTTGCAATTCGTTCATTGGAATTAAAAACGATTTTCTTAAATTAAAGAAGTCTTAAGAAGTTATAATTATGTACTAATTAATTGCATGAATGTTTTGGAAATGTCTCATACATTTTATAAACGATATATAACATTTTTAATATACGACTGCATACACCTTGAAGTTTTGATCTTTAATTCCTAAATTTGACCGAATATACAAGACAAACTAAGGTTTCAGTTGTTACACATACATGTGAAATAATGAACTATAATAGAATATTATTATGAAATTTTGTTATCTTACAAATGCAATTCTCTTCTATATTGTAAAGAAGTTTAACTAATTAAACAAGTTTTCTTTTGTAAAATGTAATACCTATCCGACAAATAAATATTTTACAACACTGATACATAAATTAATTTTTACAATATTTCTACATTTGACAATTGCATTCAATAGCTACATACTAAGCATGATATTCTCAAAACAATTATGTTCTTGTCTCTTTTGAATACCAATCTTCCAACGCTCAATTATTTTCGTACACTCGTCCATGCAAAACACATAACAGTTAGGGAAATGAAAAGAATTCTACAATATTGAAAAATTAAAAAATCTTAAAAAAATAATTTCAATAATTTCATAGTATATTTTTATCACGTGGCGACATCTTCCAAAATCAAAGCACACATCGTCGACCGCCCAACTGTTGGTATCACCCTTTCAATAATACCCACCTTATCGATACAATTGTCGGTTACGAAATTTGCAACGGTTAATTAAGGAACCACCTTCAAATCTGTTATCAATATTCAATAACAATCAAAATGTTTCTCTCCTATCTGATATTCAACACCAAGAAACCATATACAATTTCGTCGTCTCTCGCCAAAATAAAAATCAAACTCGTAATTTAAGATCAACGCTTATCAAATTCCCAGCGAAACAGTTCCTTGAATCGATAACAGAGCAAACATATTGTTCGGCCATTTTCGTGGATCCCTCGGACATCGTCGAGCCGAGAATTCTCTGGAGAACGATTCTGAAAACATCGGCGCTTCGGCACGTTGTAAACAGCTGTGATTATCCGCGTTGAAAGCATTGGCTGCCACGCTTGACTCTAGGCAAGGCCATTTTTTCAGTGAATCGACCAGTTCTACCACTGACAGCCACGAACGTGTTCTGAATCATGGCGCTCCTCGCGAAAATCGCCAAGTGTGAGGTACGTTACAGGCACACCATGAACATTTCCGTTCGGGCTTGATCGTTTTCTGCTTAGAATTCGCTAATAACCAACGCGTTGAATCTGTATTGGTTGCACGTTGAAAACTTTCGCTTCCGTGTGCGTGTGTACGCGTGCGAATGTAGGCTTTCCGATTGGTCGTGAAAAATCGATGCACGCCGCTGCTACAGATATCGTGCTCGTTTTGTTCCTCTTATCTGTGATCCGTGTCTTCAGATATGTACCGGTGATTCGCTGACTATACATATAATGTTAAGAATACATGGACAATCCGAGTTTATAGTATCAAATTGCCGTCGTTCAGTTCTATTATACGCTTTCGTGTCACGGATTAGTTTGAAATGTATGAATGCTGGATCAACGCTATTCGGGCCACCATTTTCTTTTTTTGAAGATCATCCCTTAATTCAAATTTTCGTGGATTGGTTCATAATTAAAATTGTAGGGAAAATTTATTCATTTCTTTACTTACACATGAATATTATTTGTTTAGGATACACTTTTTTTAATGGATCGTATGGTTTTATACCGATGAAATTTAATTAATATGTTCTTTGACTGGGGGTTGTTTTCGGCAATGACAATCTAATGAAAAGGTATATAATTGTAAAGTAATTAGCGAGATTGCTATTAATATGATATAAATAACGTATTTGTATAATAAATAATAACATAATTATTAATTTGTGTTAAGCTGCAGGCTTGAAATTAATTCATAAATGTATGAATTATTGAAAATTTTCAGTTTTTAAAACGTATATACTTCTGTTTATTACTGTGAACAATTATAAAAAATATTACAATAAACATCCAAATAATAAATAAAACGGACTTTCTATATTTAACCACATATTTTATATAGTATATTTTATATAGTTAATTATTTTTTATTTTTATTACTATTTGAAGTGAAATTATTATTATTGAGGTAACTTATAATTTTTTAAAGTTATTATAACATATTTTTAATAAACATGCAATAGAAAGTTCCTGCCTCCGACTCGAATGTATTGTGAAATATTTTATTGACTGTAACGTAGTTCCGTTACGCAACTTTTTTAGTGCAGATATTATTCGTTGAAGTACTATCACAGTGATTATTGCACAATCGACTGTGATAAATTAACTTGAATTCATTTTAACAGTTATTGAAATGTGTCTATAAATTTAAAAATATGAGCAACTTGTTGCACGTATCAATATTTGTTTAATATAGAATATATTGGTTAATCATCTAACTGACTTAACTGTTTAATTATTTTATTGAGTTTTAAAATATTATATTATTTATTTATTTTAAATAAAGGAAAATCTTTAAACAAAATAAATTTTACTTCTATTTCGTCACTATATTCTTCAACCTACTCCTACTGATGATTATATTAATTATTAGCAATTGATTAATGATAATAATGTCATCTTTAAAATAGAATATATTAGAATAAACAGTTGTAGTTTAATTACACCATTAACCAGTATGCAAATCCACATATATTTTGAGGTTTGAGAACCGCAATAGTTGTTTTACGTTGGCATAGCAACAGATAGTTCGAGAGTTCCTTGATCAAATCTAGATTTCTAAATTAAAAGTTGTTTCATGGCCATACCAGGAATAGTATCTAACTTTATTATTCAAAAGATACGAAGTCATCAAACACACCTTAACGTCAGCTAGAATGTCACAAAATTGGGAATCTATGATTACATTTGAAAAAACATCAACATCCCTCAAATAATCATTAAAACATCGTAAAAAGAAAATTTACAATTACAATTGCCTCTTTAGTTGGTACAATTTTACTTGAATGTATTATTCTGCCAATCACAAGTTTGAGATCGTTTATAATTTATTAGTGTTTAAAATTTAATAGTTACGATACATGACTTATATCTCCGTCTTTATCTTTCGTGAAATACGACAATGCTTGTGTTTGGTACTGACCTTCCTCAATTATATCGCTATTAGTGGATGGTCATAATTCATTGGATTTCCATAGTATATTATTCAATTCAAAAAAGTAATCAATAATTCAGTCTTTTTTCTTTTTAATTTTTGCTTCACATTTTTATTGACATTCAGTCCTATAAATATTTTAACTCTTGTTACCGAACAGACTGTATAGAGAGAAGATAGGTACAATAAGGGAGAGGCATTAGTAGGATTACGTAGAATGTTAATAAAATTAGTTTAATATTATCAAACGTATAAATTTGATCTAAAAACATTTCAACGATACACAATCTTAGATTATAGTAATTCAAAAGTAAATTAATATTTACTTGCGTAAACAAATCGATATTTTTCGTTTAAAAATATTTCAAATAACTTACTTAATCTAAGAACTGATTGATAAATTTAATCAAAGTCATAATAATTCTTTCATCATCTTATCGTTTATTTTTAAAACTATAATATCATACACATGTATTTTTAAACTACAATGCAACTGTATGTACTTATCTGCGAAACAATACTCATCGAGCCTAACCTTTGCTATTAAGTACAGAAAAATTCAGATTCGATTCATAATAATTTGCATCTGATTAATTAACGTTTAAATGAGCTTTTATATTCATTGAATTCTCTGTCACAGCATTTCTTTAATAGTGTGTTGACCAGAGAATTCCCCGGAAGCTTGAACAATAAACAATAGAACCTCGATTATTGGAACTTAATTGGTAAATAAGTATCTTCGAATAATAGAACTTTCGCGAAACATAACGATTCTTGCTATTCCAAATTTCATATAATAATATTTTAGAACACAAACATTGAAGCATCATATCAGATTTGAAAGGTCCAATATTTTTTAGGTACTAAATTACATAAATTTCTTAGTATAAGTAATTGTTTGAAAGTTGTCTTCGAAGAATTTGAGACGTAGAAGAAAGTAAATATTGCATAAACTACATACACGAATGGTATGAAGTATATTGTACTGATAACGAAATAATTCGCTAGGTAAGCAAGCTTGGATAACGGATATCGAGGTTTCAGTGTACTTTTCTATTTCAACTGCAAATTGCACAACGATAAGTGAGATTAAGGATAAAGTTTCCACCTCAATTTTTGAAAAATCAATATTATTCGTTACGCGTAGGTCAGAGTGGAACATTATATATATCACAATTTATCACTACCACCTTCACAAAAATTAGCTACTTTTAGATCAAAATATGCGAACAAACGTATATAAAACTTGTGTGCAATTGTTACGTGTAGTAATAAAATTATTAAATATTAAGTATAAAGTTTCATTTACTGTAGCTGTTAATTTCAAAGATGAAGAATCTGTTTCACGATGAAAATTTTGTGAAAATATGTAGTCCCTATAAAAATTGTAACTATAGATTCTTTCCGTTTCCTTCAGACATTTATTATAGTATTCTAAACTAGTCATTTTGACTGGTATGGTAGTTCTAGTGTTAAGGGAATATTCATTTTCGAAACGACCAATTTCATAGGTATACACTACTCGAATGAAAATGTTTGGAAAAGTATTTGTACATATGAACACGTAAATATTCATACCAGAATATTTATAGACAAACTTTTCAAGGAGATCCTAATAATTAACTGGTTAATTATAGAGCATAATAATAACAATGTTTGAACAAATAATGTTCAAGGGCATTCCTTTGTTACGTCTCTAGTTTTCTGACTTCAGTTGAAAACAGCAAAACAGTGTTTCGCTTCGATTCACGTGTAATGAAGAAAATAGATATTTGATTAAACTTAAAGCGTGATTCATTAATAAAAGCCTATTCCGTATTCCAAATCTCTAATTGTCAATGTTTAACACATTCACGTTGGGACATGTTTATATAAATTTAATCATAGACCACAATAACAATAATATTTACAAAAATAACGTTGAAGTGTATTCTTTTGTTACGTCTCTAGTTTCTTAACTTTAGTTGCTAATTACGGGTGAATGTAAATAAATAATTTGATAAATAATAAACTTATTAAAGTTGATTTATTTAAGTGTTATAAATTAACTGTCTACCACCGGTGGTACATGCCGGCGAGAATGAGTTAAATTCACGCAATACGTATGAACATACACGTTGTTTTCTACGGATACGCATCTTCGCTCCAATTGATTCTGAAATGAAGTTGACGGGAGCAGTAACACTCGCAAAGGGGAATGCCATTACCAATAATCGAGTAATAGAACTTGCATACTTTACGTAACACAATCCCCGAGCTGAATCGATTCGCCAATCAGAATATCGTGTCAAAGCGTCATTTACCATGCCCCCAACAAACAATTGCTTTGAATGGGTTATCCTTTATCCAACAAAAGTATCATTAATTGAAAACTCGGAGCATTCGAGTGAATATGTTACACTTTTAACTACACAACAATGCTCGAGTTTGTATGGGTTTAAAATATCCCTGCTGTATACAAGATAAATGGGAAAAAATGTTGTTCTATCGTATCTCCTATAGATGAACCAGTTTTAAATAGAACAAGTCCTACTTATTTATATGTGAAATGTAAAACGAAGATACTTAAAGTATTTTCGTACGATGCGTTGTATGTTCGAACTTTTATCTGATATTTATCGGAATTGCAATATCTTTGTACTTATACTTATTTTACAAGTTCGTGAATCGGATATTTTCATTTTACGTGTATTCAACGTGAAAAGTGATGATGCGTGGACGATGGGAATATTGGGAAACGTATTTGCAAGTTGAGAGAAGATGTCCTATATTAAAATTAGTTGATGGCATATTTAAGTATATACCAGTGCTTACACTTTTAAATCATATGTATTAGAGTTTTAAATAATTGTAATTGTAAATTGTACTTTAAATGGGTGACGTAGATTTAAATGTATTATAAAGTAAGGTGCAACTAAAAATATAAGCTCGTCTTAAATTGTTCATCATTGCTTCAATCATTGGCAGAATTTCATGATTGTGCGTAGGTATGAATATAGATAGAATATTTCTGTAGAATTAATGTAAGATTTATTCCATCGGCTTCAGTAACGCGATTCGGTGTATTTAATTTGGATTCGATGATATTTTAGGCGCGCATTGTCATAAGGAGTTACAGCTGTAGCGTACCATCGGTTAAGCTGTACATTAATGGCCAATTCGTAGGTAATTATATTATTTTATTAAAATTTTATTAATAACGTTGATTTCAGAATTTAGACCTGAGTTGTTTATAAATTCCTAGTTTATATGTGTATGTTGTTATTTAAATTTATATTTTAGCGGAGAAACTAGAAATACAATATAAAGATCAAATAATTAATAGCAAGAAGGAAGAAAATTAATCAATTTAAGTAAATCGAAAAATCAATCAATTTTCCTATAGTTAATTGTAATTGCGTTGCAATGTATTATTTGTGAAAAAGACAATTCCATATGATTGTATCTGTTACAATTAGAGTTAAAAATAATAAAGATCTTGTCAAACGATACTGTTCCATATTTGTACAATTTTTTATTGAAATAACAGTGATTTATTTAATAAATAGTAATATATTATTCTGTATATAAACAAGTAATATTTAAATGAAATTAAGGTATTTATAGCTCGTATTGTAGATGTTTTAACAGATTTTTTAAAAATGATATAAAGTATAAATATTACTATGATAAACGCATGCAATTTCTGTGAAATAAATATTCATTTTGCAAAGTGGTGTACAGACTATTTTTCACATGACGCATTCCATTATCAGTATTGAAAGACTACTTCTGAAGGTGTTTTAATCCAAGCCAGTGCGGCACAAGTACCGTTAAAGAGTACCTATTGAAATTGAATTGAAAAGGAGCCATATTTCCAAGTGAATTTAATGCCAAGAATCAATTTAATGAGAAACATTTACGAGCGAAGTGAATTAAGCTAATTGTATACGAAGCAATTGATATTTTCTAAATTGTTTTATAAAAATGTTCACGAAGTTTATCTGTTCAATTAACTTCAAGAATACAATTTCGAGTATTGCCTATAATTGATTTTATGAATATATTAATTGGAATTTCGTCAAAATCTTTAATTTCCCCATTTTTAGTCATAATGAACTGTTTTTAGTAAATTAAAACTTTTTGACTAATTTTCAACGATTTTATATCATTGATGTAATGGTCTTATGATTTTTTACCAACATTGGCTTAATAAAAAGGTATTAATATATTAATGTGAACATAAGTTAAAATAATAAGAATATAAAAAAATTTTAATTGAATTAAATTTACAGAAGATGTATTAATAACAGTGAGAACAAAGATACGATAAAACTGTATCAACTATGCAAGTATTAAATTGGAAATGAAACAAGCAAGGAAAATGTTATTTATAAGTTGTAAATTAAAACAATATTAACAAATTTGTAGCACTATAATTCTAATAACAACTGAAATGAAATGGATTTATTCAATTAATAAATGTATATACACCGCAATGCAGTTTTTCATATAATCTTTATAGATGTTTTATCGGACAAATAAAAATTCCATGATTTGTTAAATGGATACTATCTGCAAAGCATATTTTTATACTCTGTGCGGAATCAGTACCACTTTTTTGTGCAAAATATCGGTAAATATATATGAACAAGTATCGACTACAATGTATTGTAATTAAACGATATTAAATATGCAAACAAAAATTACTACTATCTTTAATGAATTCTTTAGTTTTATCTGGTATTATAGTGTTAAATAATTGTTTCTTAGAATAGGTGAAATGTTCTATTTAAATAGAAGTATAAGTAGTTTAACAGAAAAATTTTTCAAAAGGTTATCAAAGATAATTAATTAACGAGATGATGTACTTATAATATTTAAGTAATAAAATAGATTTTTAGAGTGCGTTATAATTCGAAAATTATTGTTATGTTATGTAACAACAGATTTATCTTACTATTTAACCCTTTAGTTCGCGGTGGCATCGTCTTGAAACTACATATTTTAATATTAGTAAAATGCAAATCAGTGGATTAGTCGCGAAGCTATCAGTATAAAATCGACGTAATAATCACCTTCGGATTATTATTATTATTAGTAGTATCATTACTAGAATTTTTATAAAAATATTTTACTAGGGAATGAAAGGGTTGAAAGAATATAAATCTTTTAGAGAAATAAGTATACGAACGAAATTGTCACTAATAATTTATGTGCAAACTATGCTTTCATTAACATCATTATAATTCTTTGAACAACTTCAAAATTTTATTTCGAAAAATACCGTGAAAACAAGTGAGCGATATTAATTTGTTTCAGATTCAAAAGCAACGGAATTTACCGATGTTCACGATCCAGCAACAAACGAACTGCTATGTCGCACTCCGAAAAGCACGAAAGAGGAAATGGAAATGGCTGTCCAAAGTGCAAAGAGTGCCTATGAAAAATGGAAAAACACCAGTGTGCTTACAAGACAAACTCTGATGCTGAAATATCAAGCACTTATTCGAGAACATTCGGTATGATCCTTAATAAAAGCAGTATATCTTATGCAAACATATTGCATCAAGTTCGATAAAAGTTGTACCGTATGATATATTTTTCAAATTAATTATTACAAATTTTAATGATGCTTGAAAACTATTTTGAGTAATCCAGGTTTGTTTATTTATATACACAATGTGATTTCTATCTTGTTTCCGCCAACAATTGGTCAAAAAGATAACTTTCCTTAACGAGTGTTATAATTTTGTGTAAACTAGTCAACTTAGTCTGATATTGTTTAATCTTTTAATTTTGATATGCAGCAGTGTGTTATATATTGATATCGATATAAGCAGATAAGTTTCGTGAAATTTGAATTATCTGAATTACGAATAAGTGAACATTTTAACTAAACTTACCAGTGCTAATGTGACAAAGTATAGTCGCTTTTCGATATTTATACTTTAATTGATTTAAAGTTTCAAATTGTTACATTCTCATGTGTCTAAAATATGTTTCTTCTAGAAAGAGATCGCAGAAAATCTAGTCAAGGAAAATGGAAAGACAATGGCCGATGCCGAAGGAGATGTTCTTCGAGGACTACGTAAGTAATTTTATAAAAACATTAAATTCGAACCTTGAAATGAGTTTCAAAAATTGGTTGGTGTTTGTAAAAGAAGATCCATGTTGTAAGATTGGTATAAGAAAGAAAAAGAAAAATTAAAAAACAAAATTAACCTAATAAAACTGGGAAATAGAATTTCATTTGTTTTCAATTTTAATTTGTCTGTCAAAGCTCTATTCAATTTTAATATATATCTATGAAAATATAAATTTACTTAAGTATTTGGGGTCTAGTAACTGCTATACTATAAACTAAGTATAGCACGTTACTGCTCACTCAAAAGGAAAAGTATTCTACTTAAAACATTTTTTAAACAACATATACTTCAAGACACAGTTTTATTTATAAATTAAAATGGCGTACCCTGCACTATTTAATATGAGTTGTTTGAATCATGAATAGGGGAATTCCAGGATAGTTTAATTATGTTGTATAAACAAGTGATGCAGTTGCATTTGAAGTTTTCCCTTTGTAATTTGAATCCTTACTGGTTATTCTCTGGAAAATTCATTTGCTCTGGGTTTGACAAGTACATTATCATTTAATTTTATTACGCGCACAATGAGAGACTTTTCCAACTAAATTCTACAGTTAACTGGTTAACACGTTAAACGCCATGGGGGTCACCGGTGACCCCCACCCAAATCGAATTACTATTCAGTCAATGAGACGACGATTATTTAAAAACATTTCTATATTATAAATAATGCTACCTAATGCGATAAGATTCAGCTAGATCAGCATGCAATAATAATGCAATTCAATTTAACGATTTAATATTATATTTTCTTCATTTTCTCTATTTTGCTCTATGTAATCGTGCGGCGTTCAACGTATTAAAAAAACTTCTTCTAATATAAAAGAAATATGAACGATTCTTGATATTCTTCAAATTTCATCGCATTCAAAGTTTCAAACTGTTCCATTCTGATGTATGCGTAAATGGTTTGCGTTGCAGAGGTGGTTGACGCTTGCACCGCGATTCCTACCCTTCAAATGGGCGAGAGTATGCCAAATATTGCCACAGATATGGACATAGTTTCCTACAGAGTTCCTCTCGGCATAACTGCTTCCATCTGTCCGTTTAATTTCCCTGCGATGATTCCCCTTTGGTCGTTTCCGGTCTCGGTCGCATGCGGAAACGCCACCATTTTGAAGCCGTCGGAGCGTGTGCCGGGCGCCTCGATGATTCTGGCCGATCTGTTCACCAAGGCTGGTGCCCCGCCAGGTCTGTTGAATGTTATACACGGCCAACACGCCGCTGTTGATTTTATCTGCGAGCATCCGGACATCAAGGCGGTTTCTTTCGTTGGTTCCGATCAAGCGGTACGTTGCGCCGATAAAAATTGATTCGTGCTCACAGCATCGGGGAACATGGTTTCAATGCGGAAACGGTACTTGGATCCGAACGATTGGATCTATTCTTATTCAATTTATTTACAGTGTGAACGGACGTCGCACAGTGATGTCTACTGACGAAAAACTAGCCACAATTCAATTTTCAAAGTATGCAGCTGATTTATTGCATACAATTCAGTGCATTTAATATCGCGTAAAATTGTTAAATATATTGACTGGTTACTGAGATATAGAAAGTTGACGAAGTTTGAAACCTCTTGGTGTTTCGAAAATTAGAACCCGTTTAATGTGCCAGGGAAAATTTCTGTTAACCCTTTGCCCTACGATTTATTTCTTCGTGATCGGTACAACTACTTTGTCATCAATTTGAAAACAGAGAAAAGTTCATACTTTAGTTCATATTCAAGTTTATACTTTACAGTATAATAATCGATGACAAGAATAATATTTAATTTGAATTTAGAAAAATTCAGCGATATTTATGCTTGTTGAATTCTGTTTAATATCTTCACCGCGAGATTGACACGATATTAGAGAACAGAATTTTTGAATTTTCACTTGTAATTCCTTTCTCAATGTACCATAAATCTAAGTCAAGTTTTAACAAACTGGAAGGAAAACAATAATGAGTGTCACCGAGTGTCATGCTGAGACAAATTTCCTCATATCAAGTAAGATGTCTAGTATGATATCTCGTTAACAAAATTTGCACAAATTTGCGTCATTTTGAGACATTTAAATTTAAAAATACTAATGAGAGGTGTATACAGTCTGTCCAATTAAATTATATTAACGATATCTCTGGCATTAGTAAGGTTAATGTATTTGAAAAAATTGAATATAAAATAAGGAAATTTATCTAGATCATTGATACAGTCTTACTGAACAGTATTTTTGTAATTGTAACTTGATAAAGCTTCAGTTTAGAGCGGTTAGTTCAATAATTTCTTTAAAAGTAAAAAATCATTTCAAAAACGTTTTCAAATTAACATCATCCTATTAAATTCGATGTTTTAATTGTATAAATTTTATCAAAGTTGAATAACAATCAATTTAAAAAAAAATTTACTTAAAAATTATGTTCATATCAGTCAAGTTAAATCCGCCATTTTAAATTTTGTATTTTTGATTACATATTCAGAGATAGCAACTCCAAAAATATAAGCATACTAATTTTTATGGAAATTTCATAAAATTATGAATTCAGGCCAGCTTTTTGTCAAAAGTTACCGCTGTGCGATATTTTTGTTTGAAATTGAACATTTTAAGGAAATAATTTAATCACTTGACACTAGATCTATCTAGCGTTTAATATGATTAATATGTAATCCTCCTTAAAAACTGCAGCAATGGATTATTTTCGATTTCTTCGTGTATTCTATTGTTAACCAATGAGTGATTGACGTATTAGTCTCATCTTTTTTGTCATTTGAAGATTCGATCAATACTTCAGCTTTCCATGAAAAAGGTTTTTGACAGTAGATCATTGTCCGAAAAGAATTAATTTTCGTAAATTACTGAACTTTTAATTAATCTTAGTAACGTGTTATGTAAAACACAGATATAACTTTAAATTACTACCTTATCAATGCGTTAATTAGTGATTTGTTCCTTCTATAAAATTTACAACTAATGCAAAATACATTGTCATCGTTACAACATTTTCAATTAGTTAAGCTGTGCATCTATTTTTCAATAACCTTTACCTTTTAACAATAACCTTTTCTAATTTCCTACTGATGAAAACAGAGCATTAATCTAATTCTAGACTACACCAATTATTACTTTTCTGGGGAAAATATATGTATATACAAACAGAGTTTTAGTTATATTTTGGATGATCTAAATATGAAATTCACTTATAGCTGTTTTCTATAACTTGAACAAAATTACTATACAAAATGCTGTCGAGTGATTTGTCGAAAAGGCACGAACTGAGTTCCTTTGAAAACAAAATAAGAGAAAAATATAGAATAAAGTATATTTATTTAACATTTAATTCTAAAACACGCCAATTATTACTTTTCCAGGGAAAATATATATACAAACAGAGCAGTGCTCACGGTAAACGCGTGCAGTGCAATATGGGAGCGAAGAACCATTGTGTCGTTCTGCCAGACGCGAACAAGAATAAAACGATTTCGCAAATTGTGGGAGCCGCATTCGGAGCAGCTGGCCAGAGATGCATGGCGCTCTCGGTTGCCATATTCGTCGGTAAATCGAAGGACTGGGTGCCAGATTTGGTAGAGGCCGCGAAAAGGTTGAAGGTTAACGCTGGACATGTACCTGGCACCGACCTTGGACCAGTTATATCGCCTCAGTCGAAGGAAAGAATACATCGTCTAGTCGAGTCGGGGGTGAAAGAACACGCAACATTGGCTCTCGATGGCAGAGGACTTGTCGTCAAGGGATTCGAAAAAGGAAATTTCGTTGGTCCTACCGTGCTGGCAGATGTGAAGGTTCATATCGTTTAACACTTAAATAAATATTTAACTTGTTAACTGTGGAATTTAATTTGAAAAATCTACTCGCCAAACGCAGGACGAATGCTCCTAGGGTATATTTTAACACTAAACGTACCAACACTTTATATATACCTATTTCTACCGGTAACTATTTAAATAACTGATTATAAAATAAAAGTAAATAAGTTTGCCGATAAATTTTTCTTATTGGAACCAGAAACAGGAGCAAAGACAAAAATTGAAAAACTGATCAATCGGACAATACAGAAATTTGTATGAAGTTAAATGAACGAGGAAACACGCAGAATTTTAAACCAAATTTTAAAACCGGTCGTTTGACCGGTCACGGACGTTTAGTGTTAATGAGAAATCAAACAAAACAGAGCAGATTTACATGTTTATCTGAAAAAATATAGAATTTATCGTTGAAAGAATTAGTACCATTTCAAGCTTCAAGATGACGTGCATATTGGTCGAACGTAGTTAACTGGTTAAATAAATATAGTATTTGAATTAATATAATATTTAAATGAATATTGTGTAAGTTTAACCCATTTGCATCTTCACCCTAAATGCGAAGCTTACTTTGTAAATCGGGAATGCACAACAGAAAGTCTTGCAAGCTTTTGATTGAAATTAATCTGCTCTGACCGATAGAGCCGAGTAACATATAGACAACTAGAAGTAATTGTGTGCGGATTATTCCGCTTAATGATACAAATGGGTTAATATAGGGATTTCCGATTAGGACGAAAGAACTTTGAATGAATAGACGTAGAATGAATCATGATTCAAATGACAGCTGATAGCACTTGGTAGAACGAGTACGATAAATATAATTTTTATTCACATTCCTCTTTTTAATATATAAGAATGGTAAAATATGAATTTTATCTTTTTAGCCAACGATGCAATGCTATACCGAGGAAATCTTTGGGCCAGTGCTTTTATGCATTTTCACCAATACTCTGGATGAAGCTATTGATATTATTAATAAAAACACCTATGGAAACGGGACTGCTGTTTTTACGACGAACGGTGCAACAGCGAGAACGTTTGTAAACAGGATTGAAGCTGGACAAGTTGGTATAAATGTTCCTATTCCAGTGCCATTGCCAATGTTTAGTTTCACCGGCAATAAAGGATCCTTCTTGGGTGATAATCATTTTTATGGAAAATATGTAAGTATATAGTTATGAATTTCATTTAATACTTACTGTACGAATGCTTTATGCTTATGTTTCTGTAAATGTATGTTAAAAGTAAGACTTATATGTTTACACTTATATGTTACACAGAGATTAAAAATATGGAGTAATATAGCGAGATTAATTCTTTTACGTATTTAATCTTTCAAAATAAATATTTCCAATGTTGTATAATCTAATATTATGCAATATATTTTATTCTACAAATTTTGTCCAGAAAATTAAATTTTATAATTAATTAACATACGTAGGTAATAAATAATTTGATTTTTGCATCGAATTTCTACTTTTACTTTTGAAACGAAATTTCTTATTGTATGTATCTTCGAAATATGTCTAAATGAATATTAAATTATATATTTTTAATTTTTAACGTATTTCTAGGGTATAAACTTCCATACACAAACGAAAACGATAACGCAATTGTGGCGATCTGGAGATGCCACTGATATTGCATCCTCAACAGCCATGCCAACAATGCAATAAAGACTGTGCTCATTGTTTAATTCAGAAACTGCTCTTGTTGAATTTATAAAGATTATCAACATTGTCAAGTAGGGAAGTTATCATGACTTTCCTGTAAAGAAGAAGCTTTATTATTTTCTAATAATATGTAAATAATGTCTTCCATTTCATCGATATATTTAAATGTTACTTCTTCTAATTCGATATATTTTTGTTGTTGCATTTAATATGAATATATTTTGTAATAAAATAATAAAGTAATGTTCTCGTAATCTTGTACTTCGTGTTTGTTAACTATTACTTTTTAATGTGATGTAGTTGTTACATTTGAAAATTCTTAAATAATTTGCACTAATTAATCTTATAGAATAAATCATTTTTTTCAATTTCGATATATGAACACAATTAAAGAGACATTGTAAGTTGTTATCAGTTGTGTTCATATGAATATTTTAATTTAATAAAATTTAAAAATCCTTAAACAAAGAAATTGATAGAAATATTACAAATGATTAAGACACAACCAGGAGTATATACATGTGACTAATTAACTCATGTTCTACAATTAATCGATTAAATGTTTTGTTTAAAACAAAAGTAATTATACTAAATGTCGTATTAATTTTTAATTTCTATCGTCATTTTAATAAATTTAAATAATAACTATTATATATTGCCTCATAAAAATGATGAAAATTATCCTTTAAATGAGAATTTGATTTTTATACCGTTTTTGCATCTAAATATCATTAATATTATTAAACAGCTTCTCGTGTAGTTTTTACAAAATCCACGCCACATAACAGATAAACTACCTATTTATCCAACAATTTCATGAAATCTTCAATTCTTAATCTTTGATTCCTTGTCCTTTTGTTCCTAATTACACTTTCCTTCAGAGCAACAAAAACGCTTTATCTTATCAATAATAGATATCTTCACTGAAAAAAATTGTTTAATAACATACAATTATAATATGTAACAAGAACATCCACCCTTTCAATCGTGTAGTTTTCCAATCCCTGAATTTCTTTAAAAAAAGTATTTCAATATTCCAAACCAAAGAAAACCAAAGCATCTTATATTCGACAATAAACATTCAGTAAACTGGAATATTAACAACAAGTTTACAAGAATTTCGAAATATTTCTTTCACGAATAAGAAGCAAAAACTGCGAAACATAATTTTTGATATAACAAACATAGACTGTTTTTGATCCAATTTACCCTATGATTGGGTTTCCCTCGGTGCACCTCTAACTCTTATTTCCGGTTCCTGTCGTAAACAAAAAGATCCAAGACGAGGCATGGACTACGCGTAACAGGAACGTCGCAAGAGAAGTTCAAGGTCGACGAATTCTCAAATGTCCTTGAACCCACGTCGGTCCCACGCATCTCTCTCGGCGGCATTCAAATAGTGACGGATTTCCGGAAGCTGGCCGCTACGCGTGCGCAACCCCCGCCGAGGCGCATCTGCGCATTTTCCACGAGAATTTCTCTCATAGGGGAGGTTCTGCCTGTCCCGGATTGTCGTGTTCGTTCGACGGAGCAAACTGCCGGAAGTAGAAACGGAGAATAGCAACCCTTTCTGTTATTCACATATCGTGAGTATCTGTTTATCATAATATAACCATCTTCACCATTATTTTCCCGATATTCTCATGTCGTATATGATCTCCAATCACTGAACAAAACAACACCAACCGGATCTCTAACGTTTACCACGAAAAAGAAGCTCGCTTGCTTCGTACTTTCTATTGTTTCACGCGTTTTTCTCGGTATTCCTAGCATGATTCTTTTCTTCGTCAGCAATGAATAGTTTCGCAGCAATTTTTCTGTTTAATTTCGCGTCTGGTTCTATGATCTTTATTTTCTGTTTTTAATTATTTTCGTGGTCCTGAGAACACGGAGTTAACCTTCAGATGGCAGGGACCGGTGTCGTCGACGTGAATGATTTGCCAGTTCGCGTGGTGGTTAACATTTGACGAAACGAAAATCGAAAATCGATCACGTCGACGGGAAATGTCGAGGTCCCGTGTTACTATTTTTCTTCGGCTATTCCGAATGGACCTTTGGGGATCTTGATCGAAGGCTGTCGCTATCGCGAGCACATCGCTAAATTAATGCGGAGACACATGTTTTGGTTAAGCTCCTCGATCGATCGAATTCATTGAAGATGGTGAATGGTATTTCTATTTATTTCCTTTGCTGGTTAATTATTTATTTGTTGACGGGGATCGATTCGATTTGCTTGGAGCCACGGTTTCTACATTTTAATGTTGCTTCGTTCGAATGTGCATTGTAGATTGTTATTGTGAAACTCATTCAACAAGTTTCGCGAGTAATTTTCTGATAATTGAATTCTTTTTGTTATTATTTTCATGGAATTACGTTTTTCAATAAATGATGTTGATTTTGTTCTACACCTTTTACCATGGCATTTGAAATATTATAAAAATGCATGTGTCATTTTTGTTGTAAGGACAAGTGAGTGTTGTATTTAGTATATTATTTATAATTATATTCCGTAAATTAAATTAGTTGCGCAAGCAGGTGCATCGTGGTACTTGAAATAATGTAGGCACGAATTGGAAGCTAAAACAGTGACAGGTGTACTATATGTGATGACAGAAAATTTTCTCGAAAAGACATAGAACGTGTAGGAAACAAATTTTTACAAATGATTACAAATGCTCTTACAGACATTAATTTATAAAATCCGTATAAAATGCGTTGCAATTATTCTGTAGTATTGTCTATGAAACAGACGGTGAAAATTTTGTTTCATAATAATTTTTCAAGATTTACTTGTTATATATTTTCATTCCTTTTTTAAAAATTAAAGTACTAACGTATTATTTCACACTAGCTATAATTTCAGTATTCACTTAAATATAGAAGATGGACTAATTAAGTATAATAATCACTTTGTAAATTAGTGTATGTATATAAAATGGCTTTTTCTTTAATTAAATTAAATATAAAATCAAATAATTACTTATTTAATATACAATACATTTTTTGGTCCACTTGCTATAGGCAGAAGAGAACCATTTAAGTTTTTCAATGAAATATGGTATTATTTGTTTTGATTTTATTAACTTTCATCGTAAAAATATTCTGAATAACATTTATCTAAAAAAACTTTTGTTTATTTAGCACATGCTTAAATACAGTTATTTTATGCTATGTTCATTACGTTTATAAATAATCATTATCAGATTACAAAGATGATTTTCCTCTATGAAGTTAAATGGGAATAGGAAAAATAAAAAGGTATAAGGCTTCTGCGTCAATTATTTCATTTTCCAAAACATGTCTACTTAAATATTTTCTACCAGTTTCCAGCGTTTCTTCCGAAAAAAATTATTCTTCGATATAACTATTCACCCTTATTCTTCTTCAACTATGCATAATAAAAAGTTGCTTCAACTAAGGTTTTTATAATTTTTCTAAGCAAAGATAAATTAATATGTGATTTTTCATTTTCATTCCAGCAATTATACCAATCGCGTTTGTTAAAAATAAAATGATTGGTATACATATTACATTTTATTCAAACAAAATATAAAATCGCCATCTGCTGTCGTTTTTGAGATAACAGCTTGTGACACACTATTTGGTTTATCTTGCATATTTTTATTTGTGCAATCCTGGAATCTGTATATATTTTATATATTTCTACATCTAATAAATATGAATGACCTGAATATATATTTTTTATTACATTTAATTCATATTTATGTTTGCGTATGTATTTTTCATATGTGCATTGCATCTGTTCCATTTGAAAAATGTGCAAATCACCTGACGAATATAGATGAAGCCATAATCTCAAAAATGATGCGAGTGGGACGAAACTGAAATAAATTACTTTCGGAGGAAAATCGAATTATTTAATGAATTAATATAAATTCTGAAATATAATCGGGACTGTTTTTAAATGATGACACGAAATTAAAAAGACTGCAAAAATAAATATGAGAGACAGAAGTTTTTATTCATAGAAAAATTTCATTATTTTCATTAAATTTTAATGTTTATAAAATTTCTTACTTTCTCGTCTTCTGTAAATAATAATTTAATGAATATATATTTTTAATATCTACTTTAAAAAAATATAAATAGTTTTACAAATTTGAGGATGCCCATTCGTAAATTGGTTTATCTAATCATTTTTCGGATAGTTTCTTAGATTATTTTAATCCATTTGACGTTTTCAGTGTTAATATAATGTATAATAGTATAACCAATTTTTAAACTCATATTTATTTATTTCTGCATTTAAATTGAAACAATACCCGTGTTTTTGCGTTCATTTTTAAACATAGTTATTAGTATGAAATGATGTTAAAATTAAAAAAATGATCTTTCCATACGTGTTAATGTGCAAATACGGTATAACTTCTTTAAGTATTTCATTTGAAAGCTTCTAGAATATATAAAGTTACTAAAAATCGAATATTTTGTTCTGGATAATAACGATCTCCCGATAATATTATAAATTTGAGAAATAGATAAATATGAACAACGATGTATCGTTAGAGATAAAAGTAATTTAACCCAGATGTGTGACCTTATACCCTATATTTTATTCTCTCAACAAAAGGTTCATATGTAACGAAAGTAAAATAAATGTACCAGTAAATAACCAGTTAAGGTTATACAACCATATTTATTTGAATGTTTACTTTAATATTTACTTTACTATCTACTATAATATTTATTTCACTATTTACTTTATCATTTATTTTAATATTTACTATACTATTTATTTTAACATTTATTTCAGTGTTTATTTTACTACTTATTTTAACATTTATTTTAATATTTATTTCACTGTTTACTTTACCATTTATTTTAATATTTATTTTACTATTTATCTCAACATTTCTTTTAATATTTATTTTACTGTTTATTTTAATACTTATGTTTATATTTATATTTATAACACAAGTATATTGTCCTGAAACCCTCAATGATACTCACAACTTGGTTAGTTACTAGCATATTCACTTTATCTAGTTAAAAATCACTTACTTCATTCCACAGGTTTATTAGTTATGTACAAAACAGTACGAAAGGGCGATGCCAGCCTACAGTACACAATCCTACCGCAAACAGACCAGTTCCCCTCGTCTGGTTTCCCTCAAACCGCCACGAAATCGAGGCCGAGGATCATCAAATATACCATGGGCACGTTGATGATTCTTATCATTCTCTCCTGCGTGGCAACGCCGTTTCTAATGAATCAAGATGACCAGAGCCTCTTCGCCAGCAGTATACTCGCGTTGGGTCGCGTCGGGCACAGCAAAATTTCCAAAAACCCGTCGAGGGGTCAAGGAGAGAACGTCAGCGCGGAAAGAATCAGGAGCAAGCCGCCGGAGAAGATGACGTCGTCGACGGAAGCTTCTCAGAAACAGAACGTTCAGGATGGAATGACTTCGCTGGTGAGGTGGTCGAAGACAGAGGGAGAAGAGACTGAGAATTTCACGATTACAGGTACGAATGCTTTAATTATCATTATTAAATATAAAAGTAATATTTTAATTGATAATAATAATTTTTTATCAAATATAAACATAATATATAATAGAACAGAGTATAATATAAAAATTATTATTATCAAATGTAACGATTCATTTTTTGGAAATCGTTAGGCATGTATACACAGAGTGACACAGAGTTTGTAGTATACAGAATAGCTTCAATTTGTCGATATCAATTATCAAAGTGACATATTAAAGTTTTATTTACTTTCTAATTTTTATCTATTTTATCTATTTCCTAAATATCGGTGTTGAATTGCAAAATTCTCATTATTGATAATATATTAGTGTTTTGTCAAAGTACATAAAGAATCTCACTTCAATTATATAATAAAATTCATTTAACGTTGGGCAGAACGTTAAATGCCACTATAAGATTCATATTCCATATACACTGACCTAGTAAATTAATACTACCGTCGCATGTAATTCATTATTGAATCCAAGATATATTAGCTGACGTAGAAGAATGGGAATTTTACGGAAATTTGCTTTCCTCCTAAAAGATCTTAGTCAGATAAAAAGACAAGTTTAACTAACATAAAATTTTTTATTTTACTGTTTAATAAAAATTCCATTAAACTTAGGTTAAAATTTGCATTTTTATTGTATGTTTCATTTTTACATACTTATATTCTTTAGTATATTTTTATACGAATAAGAGTTAGAAGGGGACAAACGGGAGCATTCTTAGACATTACTGATATTATAATATGTAGCACCAAAAAAATTTTTCTGTTAACGCTAGAAAAATATTTTATGCACTAATAATAGGAATAATTAGAACTTTGCACATCTCCAGAAAGAAATGGGTATTTTAAATCATTTTATTACTAGCAGCATATTAAAGTAGAATAAAAGGCTGACAAACATTGTATACTAAGTTTTAAGAGATTTTCACAGAAAACTGATTCTACTCTTCAAATCTGTAACAATTTCCATTTCGAAATAACTTTAACAAACTCCAGAGTAGTGTTTGCATTTATACAATTTTCAAGAGGAAAAATTGTCTTCGCCTTCCAGCCTTTTTTCTTCGCGGTGCAAAAACATCTTTGGGAAAAGTAATATAGTAGCGTGACAGTAGAAACTTTATTTTTTAAAATGCTTGGTAAATGGTATGATTTTTTAATGAAATTATAACAGTTTAAATATCGACAATTTTTCATAAAAAAATTTAATGATTCTATAACTTTACGTGGTAATATATAGATTATACGTAATTTGTTAAAAACACAAATTATTGTGAGTAATTTACAACTTTAATTGTCTTTGCACATTGAATAATGTAAAATTACACTTAAAATTAGAAGAGGGATATTTCACAGCTGTCTCATAAATTAGATTCAAAGAAGGCTTTTTACCTTTCCGCATTTCAATGCAAGAATATGCACACAGAGGTGCATTTTATTTTGAAATTTATGTCCCTTTATTTCGTGTATCGTGTTCCAACGATGATTTACATTTTCTTCGAAATGCGTTCAAAGGGAATACCGTCGTACATTTTAAGAGAAGAACAAATAACGCTGAAAGAAGATTTCATGCTAACAGATACGGAAGTTTCCTCGTTTCTTGTACTTTCAACGGAAGAACAAGTATGAGCGTATGTTCTATTTGAAAAGTATGAAACATTTTCACATAAAGTTTTATGGTGAGTTGAAGGAACAACATATTCAGATTATAAAGATACATGTTCCCAATATTCCTATAATCTTCCTCGCCTAGTAACACCAATGTTACCGCAGTAAACTTTTATTTCAGTAGCTACTCAAATAAAATATTTACCTTACTGCATATTTGTTCTATCGTACCATCTGAATTACTTCAATATTAACATACTGTAGAAGCAGATTACCTTCACATTCTTTATTTTCCATGGAGTTTAAGGATTTCTTTCTTGCATAGAAATAAAAGTATTCTTCTACGTATAAATTTTAATATTTATAATTCGCTATTTCTTTTTTGTCTTTCTTGAATTTTGTCAGACAAGAAAAATTCTTATTATTCTGCATTATTATTTAAGATATTAGTACACAACGTAAATACATAATTTTAGGATAAACTTCTCAACGAGAATGTTTTAGATATTTATTGTCTTAGAATCTAATCTCTACAAAATTTATATACCATGATCATTTGAATATGTATTCTAGTGAATAATTATTTCGAGCCTCTTTTTGTTAGTTTCAATTTTTGCTAATATAAAGGTACTTATTTTAGCCAGACGTTTCTTTGATTTATTAAAAACATTGGAATTTGATACCTACTAAATTAAATAAGTATTCTGAAGGAAATGTGATGGAAAAAGTTTAATCTTACAAAAAGTGATTGATCCAATTTTATCCGGATTGCTGCCATATCTTCATCTTTTTCTTTCTCGGTAGTGTGCTCGAAACTCTTCACAGATATCAAGAATGGACATCTTCATCCTCAATACTCCTTCCAATATCGTATCATTATTTATCTGCAGAGATATTTATAGTGTGAAATTCTGCACTAAATAAGAAGAATAAATCTGATTCAAAAGCATACTGATCCGTTCAGAATTTTTTGTCAATTTAATTACAAAGTATTTCATATGCTTTTCAAAGTGTGAAAATAATCATATTTAAAAAACGAAGGGATTCGAATTCGTCAAAAAAACGTCAAATGAATGCTGATGGTCATTCGTGACCGTCTAGGCAATACTGAAAAGACAGATGGAGGTCATGGATAACCACTATACAATATACATGGCACTCAATGTGTTAAAGACATCATGCACGTGAGTTTCTATTAATACGTGAAGAGTTCTGTGGACTAATTTATAGAAATTTGGGTCAGACACAATTCTTCTGACTCAAAGAGAGCAAAGTTAGTCAATCTGTACAAATGAATATACATAGAATTGATTAGCATTTATGAAACACTTGGATGTTCACAACTTTAAAAAATCATAAACCTAAAAGTCCCTAAATTTGTGCAGTAATTACTGATCATAATCACTCGTACACTTCATCGAGTAATGTAATGTAAAATTATTTAAATCAGCTTCTCATCAAACAAGTTAATTTCTTATTTAAATAATAAAGGCCTTTGAAGTGTCAACATGTATTATTATCTGTCAATAAATTCGGTAAAATTTATTCAAGCATGTTAATAACCACTTTAATCGGGGCAAGAACAAATAGTTCGTACTCACGCGATCGCAGTTAACCCTCTTCCCTCTCTGCCCCAGTCGTAGTCTACTTCTACGAAATATGTATATTGCACGACATACAGATCTCTGACATGAATATGCATAGATTGTAATTTAACGCAACAATTATAAATTGCTGTAGACTGAACCGTTCATTGCATGTATACATCTTTTTGCCTTGTTGGGTCAACGTTACCATCGATGAAGCGAATAATGATTTACTTCAGTTTTATTTTATTGCTGTATGAATTAGACGTTGTAAATGAGGTTATTGTGTAAATGAGATTTTTCTTACCGATTACGTTTGAATAACATGTCAAGAGGGTGAAAGATGATTTCTTATGAACAAATATAGAATACATTATTTTCTCGATGCTTAATTTTCAAGGAAATGGAATTTGCCGACTTTTCATAGTGAATTTTCAAACTCCATTTTCCCAAAACTTAAGCGTTGGATAAATAAATTTTTTTTTATATTTTTTACCAAAAATTACCTGTCACCCACTTGACATGTTATTTGGAAATATTTTGTATAGGTACAAATTCACCACTGAATTCCATAGCAAACTTTAAAACATAAATGTCAGGCAAGGGTCTATTTTAGTTATTTAATTTAATTTCATTGTATAATATATTGCATAAAATAAGCTTTATACTTTTCATATATTAGACCATTTTGTATGTTCCATGTTCAACAAATTTCAAATAATATTCCTTCGTTTCAGAGTACTGTTTTATTTTCACAGCAAATATTTTCAGTGCGTACTATATTATATTCACCTTAAGCTATTCAGAAATTTCTTCCATTTTCCAATGTAAACAAATTACCTCCTTTAAAGTTATTGAGAAACGACTGGGCAATTGTTATTATTAACGAATTCCATCGATTTCTGCTTAGCTGCTCTGTATAAAGTAAAATGTTTTAAAAGTCCTGGACCTAGTTTATCAACGGTGACCTACAAGGACACGTTTGTAGAGAAAATACGTTTATAACAGTGACTTTCTTTACGAGTTCCAGCGTGAATATAATGCGATGCGAGCACTAAAAATTTGTTTTCGGGAATGGTACTATATGAGAACATACAACGACGACGGTTATAAAATTCATAAACTCGGATTTGACGCATTAACGGTAACAAAGTTTATAACAATGAAGGTTCAACAGTTTTATATGCACAACATCGGAATGTTATCGATAAAATGGTAACGGGTCGTAGCCCGTACAGGAAATTACATTGTAAAGTATTGAAATTATAAATATCTTTGACGTTCATGTTCCATTTAATTCGAAATCGATCAGAAATTTTCAGTTAATTCAATGTTTAATGCACTATATAATTTATTTTAGACTATTTTTAAACATAATTCTGCTACACTAAGATCGAATAACGTAGTAAGAACTGTTAAACGACAATGTAAGATTAAATCGATACAGATGGTGACTTTTATTAAGTTTCCTTTATAAAGATTCGATTATACAAATTGTATAAAATATGTTATTTTTTAACACTATGATGAGTTTCACTTTTTTTATTTCGTGATTATTCATATATCAGAAATATCCAAAATGAATTAAAAAATAAATAGTTTCACTTGAATACTATAATAAATACACGAAGAAACGGAGAAGAATCTGTTGTTACAATTTTTACAAGGATCATCTAATAATCATAATAAATCATCGGTACTTTTAGTGGCAATAAACTTCATTGAATATGATTATTTGGAATAGTATAAATGAACTTGTATCAAAGTATAAGTTTTTCATTACATCGAAATTTCAACAGAGTGTTCAAACGTATATATGCACCCGTATATAAAATATTGATTTTCATATATTTAAGACTTACTACTTTATTGACGGATTTCCTACTTCCTGATTTGTCCAAACTCACATGTACACGTGTCCATAAGAGTATATGTATCTATACATGTTCCAAATCTTTCTACATCTTCCTAAATGTCTATATTTCCTATAATACGAATAAGTAAAATTGGTTTTCCCATGTATCAACCTACAATCTGTGAGCTGTAGTTAATTTTCATTCCTTCGGTTTTTAGAACATTGCCCCTTTACTGTATAATAATTCAAAATTCTGCTGAAAAATTGTTTATTCTGTTGCCGAAATATATATAGGGTAATTATAGTTAAATATTAGCATAAAAAATAAGAACTATTAGTATAAACAGTAATAACATTAATTAAACGTATTATTAAATACACTTAAACAGTAATATATTTATACTACAATATATGGCAGTATAAATTTAATTTACAATTTGTTTTCATCTCAATATCACAAACGGTCAAGATAAAAAATGGAATTTTGTACTTATCGCAAAGGAAGCCATATGCGTCGGCATATGGCTAATTTTACTACAGCAAAAACCGTTTAGTAATGTTTAGAATAGCTTTTGTATCTATAATCATTTCCGAATGAATACACTGAAATCGTATATTTGAAAATTAATTTCATTTCCTTGTGTATTAATTTTTTTCTGCTTCACGTATCAAAGTTCCATTTGAATCGAAATTGGCTCGTTCAATGCTAATAAGATAAAGTGCAAATTCTATTATATATTATATTATACTACATAGAAAAGTGGGACAATTGTACAAAATTAGATTTCTGCAACCATTTTAAACCTATATCAAATCAGACACGGTTGCAGATTGAGCTGCAGGATTTAAAATGAAAGAATTTATTATTACGTATATTCCATTTATAATATGACCGTTTATGGCAAGTAATTTCAGAATATCTTCCCTTTAATATTAAATAATGTAACAGGTTCTGTTTTTACTTCTATAAGAGAAAAATATACCATTACGTGATGGTTATTTCAAATTGACATCTCCGTTTCTGGAGCAAATAACATTTATCGATAGGAATAGAGTTGCTCTTATTGAAAGTAATCCATTTAACTTCTCCAATCGGGCGGGTCTAATAATTTCCAGAGTTAAGGGTCCTATTTGTGGTACACATCAATCATTTCTTTCTTTTAAAGGAAAATGTAATAACGTAAGAGGTAAGCGATCATCACATGAAATGTCAGTGTATAAAAACAAGATATTCGAATTAGGTTTAATAGTGTACAATTATTATTATGTTAATGCGTTATTAATTACTGTGTGAGAAATACTGTTTTCATTTTGTTTATAAATATTCTTTCAGAATAATATATCCATTTCTGCAGGATTTGAAACACTATATTTTATTTTATGCTAATTAAATTTAATCTGATACGTTACAAAGACTACGTAAAAACTTCTAAGTTAATATTCCAAAATTAACCTTGATACAAAGCATTCCCGGGCCACTACAAAAACTTATAAAAACCGCTGGCTTTCTCGCAAATCTATGGAACAAATCTCTGACGCTAAAAGGTTTAATCGTATTAAACGCTCATAGTTTTAATATCAAATTATAAATTCACTATCTTCTTTCGTCGTATAAACAGAAACAGCAAAATGATTAACACTAGGTACACGGAACGCGACGATTTGACGCATATTTAATTTTATAAACACTATTTGGTAAATGTTTACGTCTACTTTGATTTATGCAATTATACCAGTATATACGTAAATTATCTATTTTTAAATCTTTAACTTCCAAAATCCGAATAAACGAATATGCATTTTTCTAGGAACACTAGAATACACTGTACAATAAACGTCCGTAAATCTGATGTTAAACACGTGACATCTTGTCGCACTAATCTTGTTATTATTCCAAAAATTCGTCGTTGATTATCGTCGTCAACTTCTAACAATAACATCAGATTTCCTCCTTTTATTCAGACTCTACGTTAAGCAGTACACAACGATCACACGTTTCTTCCGAGTCACCAACCAGCCTTCAGCAAACATCAACATCTACCAAGCTTCCCTCGACTTCGTCACCGGTGCCTTCTTCGGCTACCCTGAAATCATTGCCGAGTAATTTGGACGAAGCTACCACGACGATTTCAAGTGCGTCGAGGAAGTCGAAGATGCCGAGGGTGACGCTGAAGCTCAGGGAGAACGAAACAATACCGCAGATGTACATGAAGGCGGGCATAGCCTCGTATAAAAAGGGCAACATCACCACGAGCGTCCTGGCGCACGGCCTAAGTCTGGAGGGGTTAATCTTCAAGACACCGGATGGGACGATAAAACCTTGGCCGCAGAAGTGGTTTTTCACTGATCCCTCTTCCGACTTCCAGTGGAAGGTAGGTACACTTTCGATTTCAAAGGATTGTAATGAAGGCTGAAAATTCGAAACTGATAGAGCAGTGTTTATCAACTCTGCAAAGTCTAACGAATGGCCATTTTAGCTGGATAAAATTGATTTTCGAATGAAGAAAAAGGAAATGCTGCAACATAATCTACGATAACCATATATTAACCCTTTGCACTCGATTTATTTACAACGTTCTTGGAAACTTGTATTTATTTTTAGGGAAATGAAAGAAAATAATGTACAACAGTAGAATTCCATGTTTTATATTTATTTTATTTATTGTTATTAGAATGAAAGTTAATTTTTATAATTTTTTAGTATGTGGTACTTTTTAAAATAATTTCCAACGTTTTATAACAAATTTGTATTGTCATCTCTAACGTGACATACGAGGGCTAAGGGTTGAAACTCTTGACATTTTATTTACCGCAAGACTTAATCGGATTTTCGATTTCGAATGCTTAATACTAAACGTACCGTGACCGGTAAAATGACCGATTTTAAAACTTGATGTAAAATCCTTCATTTCCTTTCTTTCATTTAACTTTACATCACTTCCTACACTGTCCGATTAATCACTTTTTTAATTTCCCCTTTGTTTATGTCGTCACTAAATAAAATTTATCGTTTAATTTGTTTACCTTTATTTCATAATCAATTATTTGCCCGGTTACAGTAGAAACAGATGTATATAAAGTGCCGATACGTTTAGTGTTTACAATCGATAACTTATTAACTCCTTGCCCTATGATTTATTTTTGAACACATTTCCGACCGCTGATGTTTTACTAAAATTTTCTATGAGACCGATGATTTTAGTCATATACAATTATTTTGGAAGGCGTGTAATAAAACTGCGATAGTTGATTGAAATTAATATATATTTGAATGATCCTTCTTTTGTTTATATATAAGTATCCCTAAAAATAAAATTACTGAAAATATTCCCAGTAAAAGGATTGATAATGTTCGAAAGTACAAAGAATACTATTATCTGGAAAATAATCAAGAAATCCTGCACATCACCTAAAACGAGAAATCTCATTCTTGGTCGCGAATGTGTTAACGGTGATCAATACAACTACTTTATCGTTAATAATTTATTAGGAAAAGAAAAAGTGTTGATGTTTGTTCTATGGCTACGTTCACTCCAAAGTTTAACATTTAATTTATATTTAAAACAAATAAGTAACGCTTAGATTTCTCAAATTCAGTTTAACATTTTCTTCACGCGTCTGACATTGTAGGTCAAGCGGTTGAAATTATGCTGATTCAACCCTTTCCTCTCTGAATATGTATTTTTTCCCCTAAATCAAAGAGATATTGCTGCTTAAACCATTGACTCATATCAAACTCGTGATAAAGATTTTAAACTGAATTTTTGAAATCTAACTATTATTTATTTTTGTTAAATATAAGTTAAATATTACTTTTCTAGTTCCAATCGTTAACCTTTGGAATAAACATAGACATAGAATAAGCATCGAGATTTGTTCTTTTCCTAATAAAGTATTAATAATAAAGTAGTTGTATCGATCATAGTTAAAAAATAAATCATATGGCAGGGGGTTGATCCGAAGACGGACAGCACAAGCCGAAAAGCGATGAATGTTTTTTAGAAATAAGGTAAGGGTACCAGTAATTGACCTAGTATCAGTAGTTGACCATTTTTCAGGAAAACGTAAAAAATAAGGCTTTAGTAATAATCTTTCGATGAAGACACGATACATATATTGCAATATCTACCAAGCCAACTCCAAAACGCTTTTACCTGAATGAAATTGTTTATCGTAAAAACTAACAACCAATGGAATATCATTGACGTTGGTTGTATGCCTCCGATTTTCAACATGGAATTAACTTCTTTTCATTTGTATTTGTCCTTTTGCTTGTAATTTCGCATAATCGCTACAAATAAACGATATTAACGAAATCACCTTTAGTGTTTACGGTATTACTATAAGTGGCCAACTGCTAACTAACATATGGTCAAACACTAGTTATCTCGTTTTAAAGGATGGTCAACTTTTATCGCGAGTATTGAATTTTCAAAAATATCTGTCAAATTTGGATAATATAACTGTTTCAAAAAGGTTCACTTTGTTACGTAATGTAAGGAATTCAAACAGCATTTTCACGCATAGAGACTCTCTATTTAATGAAGAAGCGAGCGGATACTATTTTTCACGCAGAACATTTTTCTTAACTGGTCAACTGTTGGTGGTTTTACCTTAATTTCTATTTAACGTAAAGAACGATTGCTTTCCTCTAAAGTCGTATAAACTGAAATACCTGGACCGATCGATAACCAGACCATGTTCGTGAATCTAAAAGTAGAGGCGGGGAAACGGTCGGTTTCTTTATTTTCCTGCAACGTTTCTCACTAGGTCGCCATTATCCGTATCTTTCTACCTATGAAACAGACATACTGCTTCCTTTCTTCCGAGACTATTTCGCCCGTTCTCTTCATTCACTCTCAACTGCTTTTGTTATATTTTATCTCTTAATTTCTTAGCCGCGTAACACTCTCACGCGGCGAAGCGCTGATTATCTCAGCGAACCTTTTCTTTTCTGGCTTTTTTTTTTAAAGAGAAACGGGGACGTCTTCAGTGATATGAAAATTACTGGATGGGAGTTGGTAAGAAAAAAAGGCCATTCATTTTATTGAAACGCGCTATTACGAGGAGAGAATAATTGTTGTCAGGCGCAGGGATCAGCATAAATTTCTGCATGAATTATACTGTTCTTAGCACAGAGCCTTTCGGGTACGCGCCTCGACTCTTTGGAAAAATTATCTCGACGCGACGTCCCGTTAACATTATACCAAAGGGTTCAAATTAATGAGTTAAATTTAGCTGTATGTGTAGCTGTATATATATTCAAATAATATGAAATAATATATTACAAAAAAATATATACGTATTCAAATATTTTAATATTTAATATTATTAAAACTATTAAAATATTATTGTACAATTCAGCCCTGAAGAGGTTAACTTTTTTTTACAATAGACAGAAATGATTTTAATTCTCGTTTGGATGCAGTTTATTTTGTTCATATTGGTACAGAATGAACAATACGAAGACGGACGAAGACAGTCATGAAAATTATATAAAAATAATTTTTTTAATCTTTTATTGCATCTTAAAGTGCATTTATTCTAGGAATTTGTTGCGAAAAAATCTGTTCGTTATATTTCATATGTTTGTAATAATGAATAGTTCAACACGATTAGAATGTTGTTCCAATTATTGATTGAATTTACAACATATTTTAAAAAAGAACAGATGATTAATATGTAAATATGAATGTTCGATGAAAAATTCATTATACCAGAATAGTTCAGTTCCAGGAATTGCGTTTAATTAAATTTCAAAAAAAAATGTGTCTCCTGCGAATTATTTAAATGAAAGATTCCTCCGTATACCGAGTGTTAGATGATCCTGGAATCAGAATTTCAAACACGTTATCCTCGAAGCTTCCAGGTATCGAAGGTATTCTATCTGCACACGCGATACCCGGTTTCGATTTCAATGGAAATTAAATTTAGTATTGTCTTCAATAGATGGAGTATGCTAATTTAAACTGAATGATTTTATTGAAATTCAATGTAAATATCTATATTGTTATAAATATAGTTATATGTACATTTCTTTCAGAAATAAAAAGAGAATGTAATTTCTAGATCATAAATATGATTTATTTATTTTTGAAGATTGAACGATTTCATTTCAAATTAAATTTATAGTTGCAACTATTGAAAGAATTAAGTGAATTAAATTAATTTTCTGTAATGTAAAATGTTATTATTCGTTTAAATGTGTGATTAAATAAAGAATCATTAAATGTTGCTCCTAGCAGTGTCTTGTAGCAGTGCCATAATAATTTGTTTTTGAAATATACAACGAAGTGTTAATATACATTTAAATAATTTGTTATACACATATTGATCCGCAAATTAAACTTATTTAGAAACGTATAACTATTTTGTTTACACGTTTAATACACGTAATTACGATAATCGTTTAAATATTGCAAATGGAAATATTTATTAATATTGAATGTATGAACTACAAATATTAAATTATAGAAAATTATGTCCTTCTTTAATAAGCAACTGCAGAATATTTATGACGGAGTCATCCATTTAATAAACACGAAGCTTTAAGCTATTATCACGCCGAGTTAGTTAAGTGGGACAAAATTTCCGATATTGAGTTTTGTGTCATCACGACGGATTAATTTACTCCGTGTCGGGCAAATACTTACACAGAGATCATTCGTAACGAGTGCATCTGTTTTTATGAATATCTTGCATGAAAAATTGATTATACGACATTATTTAATAATCTATAATATCCATACCCATATATTACAGCATAACGAAATAATTTTAATTAAAAGAATCTACTTTCTTCACGTAATAGAGATGATAATTATCTCCTGCGTTCAGGTTAAATCTGAGCACAGTATTTTTTATAAGCAATTAACGGTGGTCACAATTAACGAGATAATCCAACTGCGCAGTGCAAATAAAACAACGAACTCATTTATATTTATATCTGATTTATATTCGCAATCAGATATTTACGATTAAATTTCTATGTTTAAATAAAATTTGATATGAACTTATAAATTAATACGAATTCAATGAACTAATTTACCGAAATTAGATTTTAATAATAACTTGTTCATTTTATTAAAAGTTTTAATTTCGAAATGAACGAAAAGTCTTATTAAACTTTATTATCTATGTAATAATTTATAGTCCGCAGTCTAACTATAAATTATATACTTTACTATGTACCTATAAACTTACTTTCATACATAAGATAATTTACTTGCAATTTAACTTTAATACGTTGATTGCCACGGTGGTCATCGACGACCGAAGCTTCCGAATTGTTTGAGAGCGATTACAATAAGAAAATTGGTGTTGAATCAAAATATTGAATAGTACAATTAGCTAAATAATAGTGTAACACAAGTATTGTCATACCAAATCATTAATAATAATTATTTCTAATGTCATTTCCCTTTGTTATGATGTGTCATTTAATTAATGAAGTACCCTGTAATTTATTAATTAAAAAGAAATCTATAAAATTTATAGACAAATTGTCATGAAAGAATCTTTATTACTGTACAAAACGCTTGAAATTCTCGTAGCAGTCAACGTGTTAATATATCCACCATCCACAGATAATAAATGAATTGAATATATTCGCCATTTTTTATTCGTTCGTGTAAATAACTTTTGCCGAACACTATATATAACGCGAAAAACGTAAACGAGATTCCCTTGCTGGCAAACGAGTTTGTAAACGCGAATAAGAAATGATGGATAGTAAATAACGATTAATTACATATTCGTTAATTAGTGTTAACACTAAATCTACTAAACAGGTCAAATTTACCCATTTCAAAATGTATAGTTCGCAAGCATTTAAATGATGACAAGGCTTTTGTGAAACATTATAAAATAAGTTTGTGTATTTGTACAGACACAACAATAAGGGACCCATTAAATCTCGAGAAACATGTGAGTTGCTCAAATGCAAATGTGGTTAGATCCATTTTTCAATATTTTCTGACTTTTAAATTTTAATTGAATAAATAATTTTCTTTTTAGTTATTAAAGGATTTAGTAATTGTTTTTTGGGTCTGAAAGTCCTTCGTTTTATAGCTTCTAAATATGTTATATAATAATTTCAGAAGCCAAAACATTAACTTTCTCAATCTTTGTTTTCTGCACTTAACCGCATTGGCTTCCGAGCGACTCATATTGTTCTAATTTTTATAAGAATTTAGAAACAAATCACTCCAATAGCTTGGTAGTGATAGTGTCAATTAGTGAACACCCATAAACAGCCAAATGTGTTTGTTTATTTCTAGGGGCTGAATCAAATACCAGTAACAATTTATGTAGTCCTGGCAGGCTTAGCATCTTTGGCAAGCGTTAGCATCGTCCTTATGTTCTACGTGCAGCGGAAGACCACACGGCGCCAACGTCAGAGCATAGAGGAACCGGAAGCCGGCGGTCACGAGGAAGACAAATCGACCTTACTTGGCGCCGAGAGCCAGGAAATCGAAGAGAAAGAGTAATCGTGATCCTGCGACATGAAAAGCATGTAGCTCGTAAGACTCGTATATTTTTACAACACTCACATCAGTTTGGTATAGGTGTCTTGCGTGAAAGGTTGAAGGGACGATCATGAGTATGTAAGTATATGGGGAAAAAAGACCGAACACTGTATAGATCCGTTTGGTTAAACGCTTGAGACTCTATTTAAGGAATTGACGACTAAGTGATTAACATTTTCATTGATTTTCATTCAGTTTTTACAGAGGGAGGTGGTTAAAACAGCATAAAACACTAATCAGTAAATATTTCCAAAAATATTAAGAATTTTTAAAAAATCTCGTCGGAAATTATCGAACTATTTTAGAAGATTCTTAAATTAATCTTGTTTTTCAGTTTTACACGTTTCGATGATGCAATTATTTTTCTATCATCCTTTTTTAGCAATAGATGGAAAAATGATGAAAATATATTATATTTGTACATATTTCATTATAATCCTACGGTTCCTTACATTAAGGAACACGCGTGGTTCACTTTTTAGCTATAGCCTACCTTGATCAATGAAGAAATACTCTATTTTTCATTTCGTTCGCGTATTGTACTTGATATATGAAAAATTCTTAATTTCATAGTTCGATGAAAGTGGCAGTTAAAGAACCTCGTAGAATGTGAAATCATTCCAATCATTGCCATTACAAGCAACATTAATTAATACTAATTAGAGCAGAGACTGTCAAACTTACATATCAACGAGGATTTGAGCATTTTCGAAATCAGTTCAAATTTATTTAACTATATTGTTCCACACCACTGATATCTTTGGAAATATTCACATGTCATGTTTTATACATCTCATTCATTGACGGTGAATATTGTTGTCGCGATGTTACTTAACACTTTACCTACCGGGATCCGATAAATCAGATTTTCAATGCCACTATTTACCGACTGGAATTTTTTTTAATTAATGTTTATCGAGTCAATTAATCCTTTGCACTCGTATGTCATGCTGGAGATGACAATACAAATTTGTTATACTTTATTTGCTGTACTTTAAAAAGTACCGTACTTTAAAAGATTCTAAAAATTAAATCTTACTCTAATAACAATAAATAAAATAAATATAAAACGCTGAATTCTACCGCTGTAAATTACTTTAATTCATTTGTCTAAAAATAACAAGTTTATATCCATCAATATTGAAAATAAATCGAGTACAAACGGTTAACATTGTATAAATTCTGTTATTATGCATGTATTGGTTGGTCTTATTATTAATTCTTCATATGTATCAAATATTTTGAAATTGTTCCCTTTTATAATGAATTTCATAACGTGTTTTCATTTCAGCAAATCGGTCGGTAAAGTGTTAAAATGAAACACGATTAACACTAGAACTAGCAAGCATTTAATATGACTTTATAATTATAGTAACCCTCATAAAAATTGTAATATATTTTTTTCGGTTTCCTCATATATTGATAGTATTCAAGTGAAACTATTGATTTTTCAAATTATTTTGAATATTCAACATTGGTATGATATGAATAATTGTGGTATAACAAATCTGAAACCCGTCATTTTAATGAGCTAGGCAGTTCTAGTGTTAATGTCGATAATATCTAGAACATCTCTATGCGACTTTTAAACTTTTGCTGGATTCCATGACATTTAGTGATCGGCGATCGATATCATGATTTTCACTTTTGATACAACAGATAACGAGTAAATCGGTACTAGGTATCGTAAATAATTTACAGCGATATTAATCCGTTATTGTTTCACGAAAGAATATAATGTGACGTTGTTTTGGAATTAAGCTTTGTGTGATACTGTGAAAAGCAGCTGTTAAAGTATGTAACTACATCTTGAGATACCTCTTTCCTGACTATGTAACGTTTTTGTAGTGATCGAAAATCAATCTATATAGTACAGTTTTTTTTTATAAAAATTGGAATTCCATTAAAGAAACTTCGTTGCAAAAAGTGGATCAGTTTTTGTATACATTTTTTTAACTCAATTTTCGGATGAGGAAACACATTGATCTGGTTTAATTTTAGTGCTGAAATTTTTTAAATATTCATACAACGAATTATAAATGAAATTGAATTGATAACATGAATTTTTCATTTTCAACAATCATGTTATGATATTACCATTATTGAATCTTTAAACGTGAATGTTATATTCAAGGTTTTTTTTTATATCCAATCATTTGAAGGTACTGCCAAGAATAATTAAAAGAGTACATGAAATTAAATGAAGTTCTACAACTTTTTTGCACCAGAAATTATTATCGAGAAATTACTTTAACAAATTTATAAAAATAAAATTAATTTTGATCTGTAAAACAATTGATTACTTTTTTGGAAATACTGATAGAAAATCGAAAATTTTAAAGACAGTGTATTAACATTAGAATATAAAAATTAATCGAGTTTTATATTAGCACATATGTTAAATAATACAGGATAAGAAAAACTTATATATGTGATACATATATACGTATTTTTGTCATACTTCGCGGTGAGTACCCTTATCAACATTGCCAAAAAGATTTTAATTAATAATTATTGTACATATATCTGCACGATTGCTTGCAATTCAGTCAAATTTCATATTTATAATTCCTAAAATACAATCCACAAATTACAGCAAAACCGAGAGTTTCGGGTCAAAGTGGGTATGTAAATTTGATCTCACGACTTCGCAAATTTGATAAACAATTGCGTTGATACAACGGAGCAACGCGTAATTTGATAAGTACATGAAATGTTTATTCTGATAAAGTGATTATCAATTTATATGTACTATTCTCTGAAATATCTTATCACAAACGATATTACTGTTACAACAATGGATATTACGTAGGGCAGTGCATTACCTTCTTAATGAATTGGAATTTCATTATTTAATAGTAAAATAAAATTATATCATATTTTTTGACAATTGTTTTTATTTAATTTTCCAGCAGTCGAATCTGTAAACTTTATATCAAGTTTTATTATTAGTTGATTTTACTTGACTTATCGAAAAAGAAAGTTTGTAATCTTATGAACATTTTGAAAATTTTAATGATAAACTGGCTAACTGAATTTGCTTATGAAACTAACATTGACAGAAAAGATTATATCCAAAGGTTGCTTTTAAAGTAATTTTAATCATAAATTCTGAAGATTAAAATTCATAGTTCATAAACCCTACTTTTTATTATGAAAATATTATTTAACGTATTTCTGTTTTCTTTAAATACAAAAAAGTGAAACATAAAGATACTACCACTAAAACAATTTTTCATTTGATTTTGTTACTTATGATGTTGTTTTTTAAATATATGTCTTAACATAAATTAAATCAACTGAAGTACATTTTTATGATTTGCGGCTACCATTATTTCGTAAAAGTTAATGGATTCCTAAACAATCGTTTAATCTGCTTTTCACATAATTCGATACAAAACTTAACTTTAAAGTTTATATTTAGTTTAAATAAACAATTCAATGAAAATGTTTAAATATTAAATATGAAGACTGCGAGCTATGTTAAATACATATTTGTCATGTATATTCAGATTTTAATTAGTGTACTTACTGTTGAAGTTACAAGAAGTTAATAATTAATTCTATTGCCTCAGTTATATTAAAAGTTTATGCCAGTAAAAACAAAAGCTTCAAAAGTTTCGTTTATTTAAACTACATTTCGTTAATTCAAACAATAATTATTGTAAAAAAATATCTCTCGTGAAGCTAAAAGTAAAATACTTGTTTCAAAATACATTATTCTTTAGAACACGACACGTTCCGTATGTTTTGAACAACATATTATAAATAAAAGAAATTCAACAGTACTTAAGTGTTAACTGATTAAACACTGAACAGCTGAACCTTCCAATGCATTTATTTCTAAAGCTTTTGAATGTATTGACTCCAAACTATGCAAAGGCTTTGGTACATCAGTGTCGAAATACATGTCTCATAATTATTTCGTAAAAACTCTCGTTCATAATACACACGATACTAACAATAACTTTGAGAAAATCTTGATGCGTTTATATTAACCCTTTGCATTCGACAATATTTCCCTCTATGAACGTTCATTATTTTCTAAGGAAATATTGACAGTACTGTTTGAAACTTACATAAAGAAACGTCTTGCATAAATTAAAGGAGAGAATTAAATTATTCAAATAAATTATTCAACGTTTCATATTAAATTTTTACTTTTATAATTTTCCTGTGTTAAATCAAACGGCTACTGAGAATCGTCTCTCGAGTGTAAAGGGTTACATGTGTTCTTAATTTTTAAAGTGTGAATTGTTAACGAAAACATTCATTGGTTAAGAAATACATAGAGAGGATAAAAACGTGTGAAAGATTGGAACAGTAGGTCTTGGATATCAATGCTTTCCGTTCAAGTTCACCATTATCTGTGAGGTTCATTGCTCAACCGTTATTGTTTCCTTAGCACGACGAGGATTTTTAACGAGACGTTTGCAGTTCACTTATATACAATTAAGAAAACAATCAGGCTAGCGTAAACGAAGAGTTCGAACTCTCCCGAGGATGATGAATGTGGTGCGCCTATGTTTAACTCGTTAACGCCGGCGTTGTAACTCATAATTCGTTATACCGGGTGGTTCCATTAACCGTACGTCGTATGAATTAATTTTACAAAATTTAATAAAAAATTTGAATCATATATTCATTCTCTTTAGTATTCGAATTCAGTATTACGAAAACTATATTTACAAAGAAGGTCAAATTAACCATAATATGAAAAAATAATAAATAATAAATGATAAAAGGCAAAAATACCGAAATTATTACACCGAGTCAACGGGTTAATAATTTCTAGTACAAAAAGAAAGTCTGAGAATATTCGAGATAAAGAAGTAAATTATTTCTAGGTAACAGGTTAATTGTATTTTTCTCCATTGGATCATAATGTGTTAGAAATCAAAAAATCACTTTTTGGATACAAAATCGATGGGAATAATTGAAACATGGTTTCAAAAGTATTCCACTTTTTATTCGTTTTAGAATTGTGGGAACGTTATTTACACATCTAAAATGAATGAACAAAATTAAAAATGGTACTATAGACAACAACTTTCTTTGTATCGACAATGGCACATGCTTCCTAATGAGATAAGCTTATTTGTACTACCAACAGTACTGTAAGAAGATGAGTCCATGACAAGAGGTGTCCTTCGTTCACAGTTTCATAGTTTCGATTGGTTACGTGTAACTGTATTGACGAATAATAAATTAGAGATCGAAAATATTAGGAACTGAAAGATAAATAAATAAAACCAGTAAAAAATTGAATGAGAAAAACTGAAGAATTGATCGATTTATCGAATTCCTCAGCCTAGCCATCAAGTGATCTCCTATCAGTGCACGCCGGCGTTGACGTGTTAACCGAACAATGCTCTACGAGGCATTTAAACTAACGTTTAAGATTAATGGAAGTAGCTGGAGAACTTTACGAGACGATCAATGTTTCTACAACATAAATTTTTATAGGGAAAATTCGTAGCGTAACCACGCGTCGAACTTATTTAAGCTGTATAGTTTTCTCACGATTAGTACCCGGTCCGATCTGTAATCTAATCTCAGCGAGCCAACAATTATAATATATTATTATTATTATATATATTAATCAGTTAACTGCGTTTTATAAGTATATACGTCATCTTAAAGCTTGAAATGACACTAATTATTTCAACGATAAATTATTTATTTTTTCAGATAAACGTGTACTTCTTCTTTATTTTGCTTTGATTTTTCATTAAAATATACTCTAAATGCATTCGCCCTGCATTTGCCGAGTACACACTTCATTTTTTTATTGTATTGCGCGCAAAACGAGAGATTTTTGAAATTACATTCCACGGTTAACAGGTTAATATATTTTGTAATGCATATATATTAATACAATGACAAAACCTTTTAAGTCACACTTTACTAGAAGAAAATCCATTATTGTAATTCATTAAATAAGTAAATATGTTCGAAAATCTCGTTTTAACCAGGAAAACCTTAGAATTCAACTGGAAAAAGTGAAAAATAGAGAAGTTTAACATTGCATTAATATCCCCTCATTCATCTGTTTCGATCCAATTAATTTGAAATAGAGGATCTCGGCTCGGATCTTATCTTGACTTCGAATCAACGCCGTTGCACGATTAGTGCTCGGTCGCAGTTCCGATTTTCGGGTACTAATCGCGAGAATACTGTAGTCGACTAACTCGTCGAAAATGGTCGCAAGAACAACTTATTGTCCATTGCAGCAAACGTGGCACTCGCAACGTCATAGGGGCGGATAAGTCGCTCCGAGAAATCCAATTACGAATTCAGAAATGGCTCTTCGCGCCCTTCGTCGCGCGGACCGATTAGTGTGCGTGAGCGTGTCAGCGAATCATGTTCCAGAATTGAAAATCTGTGTAAAAAACGCGTACACTTTCGAATCTGGCTACTCAGATGAGAATGCCAGGTTCGCTGCAACGGGCGGTACTTACTTCGCGCACGCGTGATCATTCCCCAAGCGAAGAAATTTAATTATTATTTGTACCGATCAGTTGACGACGCTCTAAATCGAAAACAAATGGGCAAGGGGTATTCGACAAATGTAACTTTTCTGTTTACGAGCCGTTCCATGGGCTTACGAGCCAATGAACCGCAGTACCGTGTAATCGCAGGTATTAATTAGTAGATACACGTGTAATCCCGTACAAACAAACAAACAAACAAATGAGAGGAAAAAAAAACGAAAGAATGATATTCGATTGTGCTTTTCGTGAGAGGGAAAAAATAAAAGGACTCATAAGTAAACACAATAGTGCTGTAGCTAAAGAGAAAGACGGTTATAGTTTCTATTTTGAAAATTATATTTTTTTAACTTTATTAATTTTTGACTTCCACATACATATATTTATATATATATACATATAATTGTATATACGTATTCACATAACTATTATATACATATAAATATATCTATATACATAAATTATAAATATTATTTAGTGGATAATGAGGTAATGTACGCAAGATGGGTCAGCTAAAAGTGGAATTGCGGATAATTCTCAAACTCAATTCGAATCATAGTCTGATGACGATTACGATCTCAGTGAAGTTGTCTGTTGACGGAAATTGTACATACATACCCTTAGGATGTAAACTAAGAAAGGAACAATTACAAGAATTCAATCGTACTATGAATTACACACAACTGCATTGGAATTTGTTGCATAATTTGAAAGTAAGACACCCTTGAGTTTGCAGCATATTAAATGAAAAGTAATTACCTATGCGAAAGGCAGTGGCGTGAAGTTTCTCAGATTGCTGATATGATAAAATGTTACTAACACTACAGCTGTTGTATTTAAACAAACAAATTGTTGTAAAAATGAGCGATCGGAGAAATTCCGTATTAATTGCTATATGAAAATTGAATTCTAAGAATTCTTGTCATGAAACTGTTGCGCTTTTCGTTAAAGAGAAATTGAAGATCTCATTAAAAAGAAACTCGGACAATACTGAAGAAACTATTAGCTTTAGTAAGCAACATTGACATATTAAGAATATCGACCCTGACAAACGTGTATAAGTTTCCGTTGAATAATATGTTTCCTTAGATTCCTGGCATTAATGATAATGGAGATATTTAAAATTCCAATTTTAGGTGAGTCACCCTGTATATTTATGTATGTACTCGATAAGAAGGCCGTGTAACGCATGAAATCGTACCCATTCGCATTATTATATCTATTGTAATTAAATCAATTGTTTGGATGGTTTATGCCAATGTTTTCAAATGGTTACAGCTGTAAGACGGTTGAAAGCGAAGGTTAAAATCTGTAGCGACCTTTGTCGTAACTCGAAACATGTGATACTTTTGCCTTTAAATTATTAAGTTTTCGAAATTTATCGAGAAACAAGTTTATCTTCCTACCTGACTTACATCTCACTGGCAAAATAAAATTTTTTAGTTGTATATTAATGAATGATTGTTCGAGGTAAAAGGGATATGGAACGTTAAAAGCGAGACAGTGCTTTAATAAAATATATATACGCTACACGAATGTTCAATGAGAAATCGTGATCGTGTAATTGCAGTGCAATTCAACAATAACCATTAATTCCATTATCGTCACCACAATTTCTGAAGGACGACACTTTTCTTGGGTTACGTAAGTTATTCTAAATACTTCCTGAGTGAAATTGAGCAATTAAAGGAATACTGTAATAAAGAAGAAGAACAAACAAATTCGATATTAATAAACAAATCAAAGCATTGTACTTACACCACTCATACTTCTATGTTCACTAGTTTCCATTCTATTTTTACAAAAAATAATACAAAATATTAACTCGGTTCCTAATGGTGTAACATTTATTTCTTTATAGTAATTCATAATAATTAATTACTAATGTTTTAAAATTGAACGAAGCTGTGTTTGGATCTGTTTTCATAAAAAAAATGTCCTCAGGTCGATTATCAAAATTTCGAAAAATGTAATAAGGAGGATAAAAATTAGTGCTGAACTAACAAGTAGCACTTTCCGTTTATAGTTTACGTTTGTTTACAATGTCTAATTGTAAATTGTTCGTTCATAGTGTTTTCGCTTGTTTTTCTCTTGTATTCGTGTTTGGCTGAGCATAGTGTATTATGAAAGAATCACCTTGAGTATAAAGTACCGTAAATTACATGATTAAGGAAATGTGTATGCAGTTGTACGTGTATCAAACGATTCGAAATAATAATAAATCTGGCATTATCGATGAAAGCCTAATGCACAATTGGTTTCCGTTACACGGCTTGATGCATTAGCTAGCTTAGGTAGGCAAACCAATTCTGTGTAAATATATTATTAACACTGTAACGTATGTCTTAAGAATCACGACACGAACTACTGATCGTGGTGCGTTTATTATTGAGAATTGAATTGTTAATTCGAGTTGAAACTGAAATAGCTCACGCCTAATTAGGGCCTATAAGTGTATACAAACAAATAAAATATTGAGAACGAATTATTATTTTTCTCTGTTTCCTTTGTCTGCCTCTACAAGGTGATATAAAAGTATGGGACCATTCAAAATGTGCATGTCCTGAAAAGCATTTTCACCAAATTTTGTATCTTTGCTTTGGAATTGGTGAAAGTCCTTCTCGTAAATATTTGTTTACTAAAATGATAAAACATATTAATACATTGTTGACCGGTCACGAGTTAACTGGTGTTTGCACTTGCATTAGGTATTTATATTTTTGAAATGCAAGGCAATGTAAAATATTGCAAAAGAAAAATATAACCCCTTGCCTTATGATTTCTTTCTGAACTGCGATCGATCTATTATTCGCTTCTCACGTTACGGCCGGAAGCCGATGGCTTAAAAGTACACAGGGCAAAGGAGGGATGTCCACTCGTGACGCTCGGCCCGATAGTAATGGCGGCTCAGTTTCGGCACGTCTTTGTTATTGGCCGTCTGATTTCTTTGTTTCGTGGCTTGGCCAGTAACAAAGACTTGCCGAAATTGAACCACCATAACTATCAGATCGAGCGCCGCGAATGGACATCTCTCCTTGCCCCTGTGCTTTTAAGGTACTGGCTAGTGGCCGTAACGTGAAAGGCGAATAACTACTTTATTATTAATAATTTACTGAAAATAAGAGAAAATTTCAGACTTATTCTATGTCAACGTGTACTGTACGGTATAATCATTGATAACAAAGGAATAATATATAATTTGCATTCAAACAAATTAAATAATATTCATCTTTGTTAAATTCTATTTGAAACTTTCACCGCGAGTCTGATACGATATTGTAAGGCAGGGGGTTAAAAGTTATATAGAAGATATGTCCAAAGGTTCGTTTTAATTCATTATGTATAAATAAAATATATTGAAGTAGATTTAGATTGTCTCACTTTCATATTTAATTATGGAATAATAACCAGTGACATGGGATAGCTTCTGCGTACAATTGCCGGACAATAATGAATTAACCCTTTCCGGTATGGTTTAATCATAAAAACTTGTGCATGATAGAAGCATTTCATTTTTATTAAGGAAAACAACGTGTTCCATTTTATAATTCACACGTTTTGCTAATTAAGAGAATATTAATTAAAAGAAATCTGGTAAAGTACTCCTAACTATTATGCCAATTTATTCTCAATTAGGAACTGCACAAATTTTGTACGTGTAAAAAGATGTTACTTGTAACTTTAATCGTTTAACGAGCGTAGCTCATCACTGTGCAGTTTGACATGAAAAACTAATGACGAACAGTATTTATCATTTTACAATTACTTGATGTGTCAGTTATCATGGGAAATACTTTATTGGTCTGTTTTTTGACAGAAGAACCCTTAGGGGTAGTCCGCTTCTGACCGTGTACCTTGGTGGGGAACCTACTGCGTTAACAGAAAGTCGGGCAACGTTGTCACATTGTGAGACAGAATATGCTGTCCTTTTCCCTCCTGTAGACAGAGTGTTACTCTCTCGGTGGCTCGATAAAGCAGATTTCTACGTTCATCGAAGATAGTTTACTCCATGGCGTTCAGAAGTTTCAACAATATTTTTTATCTCAGAAAATATTAATCATATATAATTCGTTCTTATTTTATATTGATCAGAAGGAATTAAGCTTTTTGAGAAAATTTTAGTTCCAGTTTGAACATTACTTCCAAACAATATAATGATACAAGTATTTTCATTTTATATGTTTCGTATTAAAATAATAATATTAAAATTCTAAGAAAAATATAATCAGTTTCTTTAGAGTTCTGCTTAGAAAATGCAAGTTTAAAAGTACAATTCATAATAACATTAATGCCACAATATAGCATTCCGCACGTAAAAGAATCGTGTCTTAGATTACTGTCATTAGCAGAACATAATAATATTAAGGTTTTCTATGCTGTAAAAATGTAATATAAGCCGTAATATAGATTTAAACAATAAATATACTGGTATGAAAAATTAAAGGATCACATTTTCCATGAAAAATTACCGATATTCAGACTATTGTAACTTTCTGAAAAGAAATTGTAGCTCATTTTAAAACGTGAAGTTTCTATTTTTGCAATAACGTGTATTTCTTCGATGAAAATAATTTAGATACGAAGAAAATGAAGTAATATGTATTAGAATACAGTTTCTGTATTCGGGGTAACATCCTATAATACCCTTGACTAGTATCATAATATGTCAAAGGAATTCAAGCATTTTTAATTGAATAATTTTAATAATTCAGCGGTTATAACATTATAAGTGAGGAAAACCTCAGAACCAATTTTTAGATCGATACAAAAATCTAAAAACAACAATCCTAAAACAGACATGTGAACGGGAAAATAACGGTCCTACATACATATGAGAATCAAAAAAATATCGGTTCTACAATAATATGAGGGTCGATACTTTATATCTAGAAGGCCGTAACCGAAATCGATATAGACCAAAGTATCGGGTCTTCACAACAGTCATTAATAACATGAGTTCTTCATAACTGTTTCATTCAGATCCTTTATGTAGGGATTTTTAACAGTTATTTTGCGGCCCGTTTTAAGCACTGCGCGAGCCGTAACAAGGTGATAAGCTCTATGGTAAATAATGTGCAGTACAAATGGCTTAAAGTATGTAGGTATAGAGAAAAGGTCAGGAACGGACCAAAAGTATTTGTCGCCCGGGTGCTAACTTTTATTAGCCTCTTCTTAAGAAGAAATAAGTTAAGTTAAATCTCTCATTTATTAAAAGTACCATCTATAGTTATTTTCATATACATATTTTGTATACTTATTTTTAACATTTTTCCAAAAACAAATAAAAAGGACAATTATCCCTTCGTATAAACAAAGAATACTTGCATATGTTTTTATGTAAAATTGATTTCTGGTGACGTTTTTATCTGACGTAATTATCTTTATCCTGTATCATTGTATCACGTAGATGATTTTTTATTGTTTCCAGCTTCGAAAATGAACTTTCATCAGTTGCAGCAGTCACAAATATTGTTGATTACATTCTTAGTACTATTGACAAATTGGGGAAAACCCCAAGATCATTCGAAAACATATACTGCAGTACCAAAGGCGTGTTCATGTTTGGTCTAAAGTAGATTAAAATATTTTTTATTTTCTCACATTATTCCAATGAGTTTATATCAGAATGTTTATCATTTATTAATTTTACCTCCAAATCTTTACGATATTTTAATTTTCTTTTTTCCTCTATTGGTTTTAATAAATATAGGTCATTTAAAAATTTGAAAACATTATTATGTTTTTTCAATACTGCTTCACCGCAGGGTTGTACGCTGTTTCACTCTCCACCCCATTAATAGTCATACTGCATTAAATAATCCAAATTAGATATTAGGTATATAAAATAAATTTGAGATAGTTGCTTTTTGCTACCCGAGTGCGGTGCACTCTTTGCACCCTTAGGTTGGTACGGCCATGGAGCAGGTAGCTCTTCGTGCGGGGAAAGACCCACCTAGAAAGCTCGCAAGGTTCCAGTTTTACAACCCTATTCTCAACCGCCATCTTGCTGACGTTCATTTCTTCCAATTTAATGGGTAAATGTTTAGATGTGTGTCATCTCCGATGTCAGTGACATAAAATATATTGTCAAGGACGTCATTCTGAACAACTTTTTCCTATTCATATAATGGCCGATCTCTTTTAGTTTTTGAGTTATACATAAAAATATGTGTCGTATTATAGTTTCTCATTATTTATTGCAGTTATTTCGTATAATTGATTGAAATTAGTTTCATTTGGATAATAGAAAACGGTATTAGGGGGGTTAGTTTTCTCGGGCTGGAGGGTGTCACGTTATCACATCGCAACTGCCAATAATCCTAATATATTCGAAGAATTTTTGCAATTATGAAATGATAATATAATTTTAAATTGATAACTTTTGAACCAATAATCACTGCAAGAAATTTTAAATGTTAAGCAGGCAGAATAATGACCTTATATCAAAGTCAAGGTCATAAAAGAGGTTGCCCTTTCTCTGTTTCTTAACTTTAGCTATGTACAGCTTTAGAAAACTTTCGTGACATGCAAAGATAAAAGAAGTATTGTAAGACGAATGGAATTTCAAAAATTGTTAGACTTCATTTGTGTCGTTCAACAATCCGGAAACTATGCCTTTGTCATCAGATTTGTTCTACTTCTATTATGATTCTTACATCTGTTGTTAGATGAGTAATTATAAAGTAATTATTTTTATTATATCCGTTAGTTTGATCTTTACTTGTTTCTATTTTTTAATTATTTACCATTTACCTTTACTCATTAGTTTAAAAATGTGTATAAATAATTTTTCTGAGATGTTATTGTTTATTTTGAATGTGTTTATGCATCTATTTCGTGTCTTTAAACAATAAATATAATTTATTAATGTTACACACCTGTTCATTTGTATGAAAAATAGATAAGTGACATTTAGATTTATCGAATTCCGTTAAAAATTTTCATCACGAGTTTGACTTGATGACGTGATTCTTCGAATACGACAGGTGTATCTAGCTCAGGATGGCGCTAAGGACATAGACGAATAAATAGGTAAGCAATAGGTACCGTCCAATGGAGAAGAGACGTCACCTGGCCTATAAACTACAACACAGGGAGGCAAGGGGGCATTTCCACTTACTCTGTTCGGGCCACCTCGATTTTCCATGCATGGTCATTATTGGCGCACGGCAATAACAAAGGATGGAAACAAGACCAATGGAACGGAGTAAGGCATAACGATACAGATAAAAAATCATAGTGTCGCCAACGTCATTCCTATCGAACATCATGAGTGGAAATGCCCCCTTGCCTTCCTGACTGTTTAACTTCTAGCTTAGGTGACGTCTTCTCTTCGTACACGGTGTATATACATTATGATATACATAATATTTATGTTTTTATAAAGTTATTATTGTCCTCAGTATTTACTGGTTTAGATCACATACGTGTTAATATCTTGATAAAGGTACCCACTAACAAAATATTTCAGTTAAATAATATTACATATACCTGATGGAGAAGATTGTGCCGCGATTTGTATAAAAGTTACTTAAATCGTAAATTCTCATAAGCCAAATTTTTAACAGTTATTTTGCTTTAAATGAATGTAAGTTATTCATAATCTTTCGTATTTCTTTCAATTTATACCCAGTGTTCAATAGAATAAGACGTCCATTTAAATAGTGTATATTGTTAGACACCTTGTCATTTCAGTGAGATGCGCCATCAGCTAGGTTTATGGTACGTCCTTACTTGCTCAGCCATTTTTAAGGAACATTTAAATTTGTTCTACCTGGATCCTTGCTTTACCTGAACTGCTAATTCTCTCTTTTCCAAATTGCTCACAGCTCCCGATGACAATCAGATGTGCCATAAACCCGAATGTTTCCGAAAGGTACGATGGTCTTAGCTCGGTCCTGAGCGAGTTGACCGCACCTGGAGGAACTCTGCGCAGTTGCCACTTCACGTACTAGCTGCGGGCTTCACCCCGCATCCAGAAAATGAATACTTCAAACACCCACCAAGTCTTCACTGTTTTTCCTACACACCCAACTGTCATTCAACATTTAACACGTCCCACATATATTTATATTTGGTTAAAAGAAGTCATGCGATAATGATTTGGCGTGTAAAGTCGTAAAATAACCGATGCAACAAAGCTAAGTGCTTCCAACAAAACATGTTGGTCCATTCGAACCGGATAATCAATCCATTCGTGTTGAAAACATCAACATTTCGATCATATTTTTTTATACAATCACGCGGTTGTGCCTAAAATGGCTGCAGCGATCGTGGGATCACACTTGGTGGTTTGCGTCACAGTTTCCCGGTGATCGTGGGATTGAAACTCATTTATTGGATTGATACAAAAGTTTTGATATTCTTTTTCTGAGAAATAACAAAAAGAGTTTTCAACTTTTCGCTGGCTAAACCAAAATTAAGTAAAAATGAAAGAAGTGTTCTTTATGCATGTTACAATAGTTTGAAAACAGATTTTATTTGTTTGGAAAACAATCTTTTTTTTAATCACGTGGTATAAACGTTAACATTTTTGCATCAACCCAATAAATCCGTGATCGTCAGATTGTATGTCGTCATATTATTAGTATTATCATCATTATTGTTATTGGTAATTGTAAATTTTACTTTAATAATTAGTATTATCATCATCATTGTTACTGGTAATTGTAATTATCACATTAACTATAAATATTGTTAAATATAAATCGTAGTGCCGTGAGTTGTCCTGCGCCGCCCTGTACCCATCTACCCTTTCCCCCACTCCACTAGGGTCTACGATCTCCCACCATCGCATTTCCCCCTTCTTACACATTTTTCCTGAAAGATTTTCCACAGAAACGTCAGATTCATCACGAACCGTCGAACTGTAAACTTCTCCATTGACCAAAAACATAGTTAGTATCAGACCTCAGCTGCGTCAACAGTCGTAGGATTATAAGTATGCAATAGCAGAGCGTGCCGATCATTTGTATTTGGTGAATATAAGCAGCGAACATAGTAGCACCGTTCCGGGACTTCATTTGGGTGAGTACAACGAATCATCGTCCTATCAAACTTTCTTTCCTCTTGCTTCGATCTCAAGTACAATGGCTTCCGTTCACGAGTCGCTTATCGTAAAGGGTTTAACACTAGAACTACCAAGCAGTCAAATTGACTTTTGCTATTTATCTATAAAAATTATAATAATGTATTTCAATTTGCTTGTTATTAAATTAAGTTATTTAGTAATTTCTTCGTGTACCAATATCTTTTCAATAACTGTGGAAGAAAAAATCAGAAATCGGCCATTTTACCCATCTGGTAGTTCTAGTGTTAAAAAGACAACGCTTCGCAATGAAGTTCTAATTTTTGACATACATTGTTAAGATAATTGTTCTGTACACCCAGGGATTTACATTTTTTGCCAGTGATTATTGGTTTGACACAATTTTTTGCCAGTGATTATTGGTTTGACAATTTGACGCACATTGAATTTTATAAGCATTATTTAGTAAATATTTACGTCGATTTTGATTTACGTGATAAGACAAATGTGCACATTAATTGTGTATCTTTAAATATCTAATTTTTAAAATCTAAATGAACAAACATCAATTTTTCCAAGACCAATAGAATAAACTGTACGATAAACGTCCGTAAACCTAGTATAAAGGTCTTGAAACTCAAGATGATCGGCTTCGTGCTTGCTCGTACTTCAAGACGATCGGCTGTCGTTAACATACTCTAAATAGTTTACATATTAGTAGCTGGTAATATAGTTATAATAATTTGGCATTGCACATTTCTAAAATGAGTTCTCTTGGTCCTTGTCTTCGGTAGGGACACACCTGCCGTCCCTTTCTACCCAGGAAGATGTTCGAATGTACTTCGTCTCGTCTAACTACGGAATTGCACGCCTATTGTTACCAGCATCATTGCAAACGGTCTTTTCTAATTGATAATTGCTGCAGACTTCATAGTCCACAGTTTTAAACTTTAATCTCCGGACCTACAATATTTTTTTTTAAATTTTTATTTGTGTAAATACTACAGTTATTTACATACAGACGCAAATAAAACTACTAGCAACAACCTTAAGATAATAATTTTGCGAAGTATAAGCATGATCCTAGTTTTCCGCTTCGCAACTATATTTTTATTTTAATACGCTTATAGATTTTGGGCTTGTGTTTTAATGGCGCTGATTGAAGTATCTATATTTTACGGTAAAAAGTTATACACGTATATTACGAACAATCGTTTTCAATATATATTATTGCGAATTTTAGAATATTCTGTCAGGCTCGCGACGAAAATCTGAAACTGAATTTGAGAAATCTGTGTGTCATTTATATTTTCCAAATATGCATGAAATACTGCTTTTATATTAATGTTTAGAATAAACGTAGACATAGAATAAATATCAAAATTTCTTCTTTTTCTAATAAATTAACAATGAAGTAATTGTGTCGATGCTAGTTAAGAAATAAATCATAGGGCAAGGGGTTAACCCTTCCCACTGAAGATTCGACTTCCAGTCGCCTTTTGTTGCTTCAACGCAACAAAATTATAAACATTAAAATTTAATATAAGATAACAACATATGATACATAGGAATAACCGCCTACCTCCAATTGTCGAATCCTCCAATTCAGAATTCGAGAACGTTACTATTAACAGATTCAGTATCAAAATCGGAGTATCACCTTCATCAACCAAAAAGAACTACAATTTACATAGTAATTAATAAACGTTTAATGTTATTGTAACTTCAAAGTTACAAAATATATTCGTGTTAATAGAATTATTAACACTATCAAACACATAGTTAATTTGTATTCATATGTTGATATTCATTAATTTCATATTGCATATATTTTGTTGTAGCCACCAATACAAGTTCGCACCATGCGGGGTTAAGCTGACATTTAGATTTTATAAATATTAAAAAGGTTTATTATTAAATATTATACAGGTATGTACATATTCGGTTGAAGCATCTGCAGTGCGTTACTCATTTGAGCCAAGTTGGCCTATAGCTCAAAAATTAAAAGGAGCAAGGTCGTACACTCCACCTCAGTTCTCCCCTTACCCCTCTTTACTTTTAAGTCACAGACCGGCTGGGCTCATGTGAGTAACGGATGAGTATGTATTAAAATGAAAGTAACTGAAATGTATTTTTCTACTTTAAATATATATTCTATAAGTTTAAAAATAACATTTATTAGAGCTGTGAAAATTATAAAACTATACGTCTAGCTAAATAAGATTAAACTTTTTTTCACGTTTAAAATTAATTCTATTAAATTCCTTATATCTCTACATAATTGTTGCAATTATCTTTTCAACATCTTATACAGTTCACTTATATTTCTATTCGACTCAAAGAGTCGACAACAAACACATGTTGTACATTATTTAAAAGACAATAAATACTTTTTGGTCGTGTATTAATTTTTTACTCTTAATGTTAATTTTCAGGTGATAAATAAAAGAATACAACGGCAAATAAACAACTTGTAACAAAGTAAATTAGTGATGCTATCAACACAGTCAATGTCTTCTACGAGTCTTACTGCATATTGTGAACACCAGAAAAGTAATTATATACTATTTTATTAATTAATACTATCAACAAGTATAATCAATATTATCAAGTATTGATTCTTATGTGTTACAGAATTACTTATTGATACCAATATTCGTGTGACATCTCATGGTCTACCAGTTAAAAAAATATTTATTAGTAACTTATCAAAAAGGGTTTGTGTTTATATCTTCGATATTATGTTTAATGTATAACTGAAAATATATTTTTGAAATATTCCTTTTCGCAGACTAAGTTTAAACATCTTAAAAAACGATTATCTAAATATGGGAATGTGATAAGTGGCTTCATAGTGAAGGATCAAGGAAGAAGAAACTTTGGCATTGTTACTTTTGATACACCTGCACCGATACATCATATAAAGTACGCATAAAAACGAATATAAATTAACCATTAGAAACTTTCAATGAAAAATTTAATAATTTACAGGCGTCCACGTGAATTCATACAACTGCACAATAGAAGCTTATTTATGGATGTAGTGGATTTATGGCATCAACCAGATAGCATAGAATACCAATATTATAACGAAGAAGGACAAAAACCTTGTGAAAAAGTGTCAAATGATCAATCTAGTCAAATCCCCATTGAATGTAGCACTACAGAGAATAGCATTCAAATATTGAATAATGATTGCTTAAAGCATATTTTTCAACAGTTACCAATTTTAGATAGAATTAGAATAGAAGGAGGTAAGAATATAAGCTATGTTGAAATACTAGCTTTATGAACGTTTAGTGTACGGTTTATTCTATTGTTCGTTTGTTTAGATTTTATTTATTTATTAATTATTTGTTAAATGTTTGTATCGATTTTCATTGTTTCAACTACACGAATACATATCCTCATTATCTATTTTTCAACCCCTAACGTCCGAGATCTAAACGAACGAATATCAAATGTTCTGGGAACCATAGAATAAACTGTATAATAAATGTCCGTAAACCTAGTGTTAATATACAATAGATACACATTATTAAATGTTTCAATGTTTGTAGTGTGCAAAAGATGGAAAAGTTTAAGACAAGAAGCTTGGAGCGATATTAAAAAACTGGATCTTTCAAGTACAACGGGTTCTATATTTTCTGATCTGGTAACTGATACAGCTACTCTACGTAAAATTTTACGACGATGTGGAAAATTTTTAAATGAAATCAATCTATCAGACAGAAAATGCGAATTAAACCGGAGTACAGTGAACATTATTGCAAAATTATGTCCTAATTTACAAAGGATTGATATCAATCCTCTCGGTATTTCTAGAGGTGGAATCAGTTCATTAGCATATCATTGTCGTAATATTACACATATCAATCTTGGTCCTATTAACAATATCCGCGATAAGGACTTAGAAGTATTATTTGACATGAATCCGAAGTTACGACGTCTAAATATATATAGGTGTGATATGTCGGGAACTTGTTTGTTACACTTACCATTAGAAACAATGGAAGAAATTATTTTACAAAGGTGTTCGAATCTTGAAAGGCCGCATTTAGAAGAGGTAAACTAAATACTTCTCTAATATATAGATATATATTTATAAATTATTTTAATATATCCTGTTTATATATTTCTAGGCAAGCAAAAGATGCCATAATATAAAGAGTTTAAGACTTAAATGTTGTAATATCCACCATAATGACGTTAAAACTATTAGTACACATTGCAAAAATTTGAAAATATTTCAATTTTCTTGGATTTGGTATCTGACGACAGATGCAATTCTACATATTTCGAAATTGTCTAATCTTGAAGTTCTGATAATTAGTGGTAATGAATTTATTCTGAATGAACATATTCAGTACATATCATCAAACTGTCAGCAACTTACTTATCTAGATATCTCCGGTAAGCTGAATATTATTTCACAATATACGCAAGGTGAGATATTTAATTCACACATTCAAGTAGCTTCTAAATGGAATGTTGGATTTTGTATAATGAAAGTTGGGGAATACAAAATTTTAAATAAAAGTTTATTGAATTATTAGTCCTTAGTATAGTACAGTTCGTAAGTATAGTTGTAAAACTATATAATCGTATATATAAGAATTTTTCAATCAACATATAATTTAAACATTATCAAATGTGTGAATTGAGTATCTCATCCTATACATAGACACATCATATTTATATAAGTTGTTCTTCAATTTTTATCTGTTGCAGATTGTCGACTTATTGGAACGGATGGTATAGCAGCTGTAGCAACGTTACAAAATTTAGAAACATTGATAATGAATAACGTCGGAAGTATATGCGATGTCAGCTTGCGGAATTTGCGTAACTTGAAGAAATTCGAATGTCGTGCATGCGAGTTTAGCGATAAAATAATAATCGAACTTTTAATATCTGTGCCTGAGTTAGAATTATTGGATTTAACATTCTGCAAATGGATTACGGATGCCACATTAAAAGAAGCCATCGCGGTCACCGCAAGAAGAGTTAATAATAAAGTCTTAAAAATCTTTATTGACAAAACTAGAATAAACCTAGCCAATTTTAAAACAGTAACGCCGTTGTTGGACATAATTGAAGTAGTCTCTTAATCAAAATGCTATTTGTGTAATATTTATACCTTAATAATATTCCGTGTAATGTTTTTGTAAATTCTTTTCGTAATAAAATGTTTAATGTTTGTACCTTTAAAGATGTCATTATCTAAGTTCTACATCAACAGAAACATGCTTCAACATAGAATAAATTTATTCTTTGCATAATTCATCATTGAAACAGTAAATAGATAAAATGATAATTATATTAGTATTTAACAAAAATTGATGAAATTAACACCTCACTGAACTATTCTTCTCATTCATGTGTTATGAGAAAAATGATTAACATCTCCTAATTATACTTAATTACTGAAGTTCATATAAATACAAATACGGTCATATAAGTGGCTGGTTTTTCAAATATAAGTCATAAAAATTATACAAGAAAGACTCGATGTATAGCTGTGCAATACGTATATACAATTGTATATATACTTATATTGTGTACTATACTACCCGTGGCAGCATCTGGTAGCGCTATAACTGTTAGTTTGAGTGAATATTTGATAGAATTACACTTACAGTGCAGTTCCCACCTTCGCTTCAACGTCCATCAAAGTTAAAAGTGCACAGGGACAAAGGGATTTTTCTACTCACGATGCTTAAGGCCGCTTAAGGTAACAGTACAATGATCAAACGCTTTTTGCAAAATTTTGTGTCTTAACTTTAGAATTTCCAAAAATCCTTCACATCCATATTTTCTATATGCAAAATGAAGTTGTAAGTAGAAAATAAACCCAATCAGAGCACAAAAGTTTCAAAAGTTTTACTTTTTTCCATAATTTTGCATCTCATTTTTCGTATCGCCAAAAATCTTTCTCGCAAACATTGTTTTTATGCAAAATGAAGCTATGTCAAAAATTCACCCCCATATTAAACTTTTCATATGGCACAGTAGTATCTAATGTCATCAGTGTTTAAAAGATATGGTCTACCTTATTCCTCGTTGATGCTAGCGAACTCTGTTTTACTCCGACGGTCAGTTAGTAAACTATATAAGATTGCTGTCAGACATGGGTTTAAGATTCTTCCATAAATTCAAAATATTGCAGCTTGAAATTGTCAAAAACAACAGACCTAGAGCGCTAACGGACTTTACCGGAGTAGTAAGAAGAAAAAGAATAATAAGAAAAATAATAGACATATCTGAATTTGATATAAGACCAGAATCACCTTCATGTACCTAAATCTCAGTCATAAATATTCAATTATTTTACCAGATGCATTATTGTTCAAATGATTATACATATTAAAATATAATTTACAGTTTTCATTACACAAATGAGAATGGAATGCACTTGCAAGAAGCTCGATTCTTACTAACAAGTGTAAATACGTAAATTATTATTAACATTGAACATGATACTGAGGTAAAATCCATTAAGATTTATACAATGATTCTTATGTTACAGGATTTCTGTGTTGCAGTATAAAAACATTTTATCTTATAAATAAAATCTTATAAATAAAGATATTTATCTTTGTGAAATTAAGCACCTTCTTTGGCAGTCTTAAATAGTTTAATAGCTGATCGTTTCATTCAAGTAAATTTGAAAATTATGAATTTATCTATTCGAGTATCAGCTAATATATTAGCAGATTATTTATTAGTATTATTGTTAGGATCATCTACAGAAAGTATACTTACATTTATTTCATTTATGATTATTATTCAAAATATATTATTATTATTAGAAATTTCAGTAGTTGCACGTGGGGTGTGAGTGTATTTTCAGAAATCTGTGGTGTTTGATTCAAGACTGCAGTATCCAAAGAAACTTTTCAATGATACGCCGCTAGATGGCATCCTAATCAATCGACCAAAGCAATACGCATTATGATACGAGTTACGCTAAGGTTGGTTCACCAATCACGTTTACCTCTATTTTTGTAGAGGTCGGACGCATGTGCCAAGGAAGAGTTTGTTCGACATGCTGGAGGACTTCAGTGCGGCTTAGACTTCAGCCGGACGGGGTCTGGCCATTCTTGTCTGCGGTGTGTGTTACTGTAAGTACACGAATTCTTGACTGAAATTTGTCATATTTTTGCGTCGTTTAGTCGTGTCGCGTCGTGTACACAGCGACGTCTTTGTAAACCATGGTAACCGTTTTACCGGCGCATCAATTATTGACAATTCTTTTGTGGCTGTGAGAAGTGACAGACGAAATTAGCTGAGAAACCTGAACCCATGCGTTTGTGACTGTGCTATGAAACTTCAGTAGATATTTTCTACACTTTTTTTCTGTACAAGTTTCTCACTAATTGGATGTCTGCTGTTAAATTCATCGACGAATTCTCGTGGCATAGTTTGCTCAAATGCGACGTTTGTCGTCGCAACGCAAAGATTGATTGCGCGGGTGTATAATTTTTGGTCAGTGTTACCATTACGTTTATCGATTATTTTTTTTTGTAAACGGATTTGGAAAATCAGTGTTCCCCGTTTCAGTAGGTTCGCGTTTTTGATGCAACATTATGGTTAGCACTCGTACAAATTCAAAAAACAAAAATGCATTAAAATTATCGACTCCATTTGGATATTTTCAAATGAAATCACTTAAAGTAATTCGTTGCCAACATTACGTGCTGGTTAATGTAATTTGTAAATTTAAAGTATGAAATACTCACCGTCATTGTCCAAATCGTCTCCTCCAAATGACGTTTAGGACGTTTATGTAATAACCTGATAGATGGTTATAAGCATCGATCGACGGACTCTCGATCTAGGGTCAAAGATCGTGATCTTCGATATCGATCACCCGATAGTAATATCGATTTTCGATTTTTCAAATAGTCCCGTTGTAATTCGGTAAAAATTATCAGTATTGTCGATGGAATATCGAACTCATATTAAAAAAAGAAAATATTTTGGGAGTAATTCAATTTAATATTTTATATACGCATGACTATATTAATGAATAAGGTTACTACGAGACGCGTTAATAATATAAGACGAGTTGATAAAGATATATGAGAAAAGCATAGTATTTATACTCTTAAGCAAGAGTATTTATACTTGACATCGTAATCTCTCATTACGAGAATCTATTTATTATGTCAATAGAATTCGCGTTATTTACATAACCTGTTCCGTGACAAATATTAGTATAGTTTTCTCAGTTTGTGTCATTCTACGTTTTAATTCCTTATCGAGTCACTTCGACTTTGCCATTTATCTCCACAAAAGCTTAAACGACAATGCATCAGTCGGTAGCTGATTTCCATTGCGTTCGGATATTATGCGTCTTTAAGTATTCTTTTTATCTTCCGATAATAATTACAGCCTCTCTCATAATAAAATTCCATTCCGTATGAAATTAAGTATGTTTGGAATGATTTATATTTAGAATGAAGTTTCATAATAAATTCATTTTATAAATTATTTATTATATTTTATATTAAGAAACGTGATGCATTATTAATTTCTTTTTTGTTAATTGTTGGTTGTAAGGGTATATCTTTATACTACACAATTGTACCGGAATCGTTTTCCATAATATAAGGGGTGCCATTATCATGTACCAACGAAAGGTGCGGCACCCTCTTTTTTCTTTTAAACTTGGATCGCCATTTCAACCTTCACGCCGGTTGAAAGAATATACATTGTTACATTTTTTATACATTTTTCTTATAAATTATGTAATATAAAAAATTTTTTAAATATTTTATGGTTAACTTAATTGCACAAGCAGTTCAATTAATATCAACAAATAGCTAGATATTAACAATTTATGAATTATGCTAATTATTAAACAATGGATACAATTTCAATATATTCCATTAGATCGAAAAAGTACAATGAAGTATTGCTTTGTTTACATAGAATAATTACCGAATACACATTGAAGGATTTATGTAAGGGCTAATGTCACGTATTTAAACAGAAATTATTGTCAGTAATAATATCATGTAAACTGATAAAAAAACAAAGGTATTTTGCAAAGTATTATATGAATTTCTTTTTATCACTTGTTGCTTTTACCGATTCCGAGAATTTAACGACAACTACGTAAGTTTTTGTTTGGTAAAGTAGTTCAAAATTATGCGAATTTGCATATCTACTCGCGATATGTGACAAGGAAAATATGAATTCCTAACTAACCATTACAGTAGCACGATAAATTGAATAATAACTAAGTAATTATTTGTAATTCAATAGGATTTGAAATTGGATCTATGAGAAAGTCCTGCTCTCTTTCTAACGTTCTGAAATGTCCATGCCCGAGGGTACATAAAGCAAGTAGCGAATGAGTATTCAATTATTCCGCTTTTTCTTACCTGACAGGTACTGCAGAAGATAAACGTTCTACAAACTTAAGTACTAATTAGTCTGTCAATAGGAAAAATATAGGAAATATTCTCATGAAAAAAATGGTTTGACGATTTTACGTATTTCGTGAATTTTAGGAAAGAATATACTATATTACATTATATATACATGTATATTATATTACATTATATATAAATATATATTATATTATATTACATATAAATATATATTATATTATAGTATATATAAATATATATACAGTCAAACCTGTTTTTGTGCAGTAGATAGAGACCTCATAAAAGAAACCGCACAAAAAAAATATTTAGAAATTTACGAAATAGTGAGAAAGTGCTTTCAAACAAAATAAATAATTAAATTACACATGGAATCATTTAAAGAAAATTTTATTTTTCATACATGGAAAAATTTTCATGCACATAATTCACTGTTACTCGTCGTAATCCAAAACGCGCATCTTCTTGTGATAAACTGGTTCAAAGTCGCTTTCGACACTTGAAAAACAACAAAACCGTTGGAATTCATATACCGCATAAAAAAAACGCACAAAATAAATTGCACAAAAAGAAAATTGCATAGAAAAGGACCGCACAAAAACACGTTTGACTGTAATATATATATATATATATAAACAATTGAAAATTGAAGTTTAAATCTAAAAAACGTAAATTAAATAGAGCAAGTTTACACAAATTTAATAAAATGTAAAGAAATGGAAATGTTATTGGGTCAAAAAAGACTCGAAGAACGCAGTAGTGTTAACATTAGTTTCTATTTGAAATCAGATCGTTTCTCATAGGGCTACCCTTTGACCCGTTGCACTCTGTTGGCTACGCTACGGAGACACTCAATATAATCTATAACTCTATTGCCTCTGTTATAGGGTCACGTGTAATTTGCAGTACAGGTGTCATACTATTGATAAATCGGAATTATGAAATTCTTTTATAAGATATTACGTTTTAATCATTTTAAACTCTCCAAAGTTTTAATATTAATAACCTAATATAAAATATTAATACATCATCTCTGAGAAACGTATTAATACGTCTTTCGTATATCTTCGAGTAGAAATAAATAAGTGTTTGTATTTATTTCATTAACATTTTGTGTTAAAAGTAAAAATTCCATTTTCTTTCCATATAATTAAAAGTATTTCTATTTGCAATAGAAACTTCCAAAATATATTGAATAATAAATAAATAAGACTAATATGATTGATATAAGATGAAATGATCAAAATGGCCCGCATACAACGTGTGAAATATGTTTTTTAAAACATTAAGCTTACCGACATTTATTGTATACGATTTATTTTGTTTAGGGAGATCTAATTTTTTTTAACCGTGATATCATGACGAAAACATGATCAGGTTACTAAAAATATTTTTATTGAATGATTGTATTAAATCGGATATAGTCTTATCTTTATTGGGTAAATAAATCTAAATACGTCATACATCCGATAAAAATGTAAACTAGAGTCGTATTGAAAAATAAGAGATTTAACAAATTTGGAATTCTCAAGTATGCCGACATTAGATAAATGCGATAGTATCCTGACTAAAATAGATAACCTAGTATATATAACATACGCATTTGAGTCGTTTCTTATTTATAAAATTTCATGGAACCTCTAATTTTCGATTTGTGAATTTAATCAATTTGTTGCAAGGTTTGTTGTAATGAAGCAATTAAGCGTGAATTATTAGTTATTATTAAGTATAGACGGCTGTGTGAATGTACACATAAAAGAAATTAATATTGCATGAATATTGCACTAATTTATATATAAAGTATGAAACTGGTATTAATTCAGCACAGTATTCATTTGGTATGGCTTTAAGGAACATAACAGCCACATCAAACATGATTGCGAGTGCTGACATTTTCATATCTTTTAATATTTCCCACATAGTACTTTGATAACGAATTGTTTGAACCATCGATATGCGTTTGTATCGGACCGACCACTATCCATAGTAGACACTGGTCTCGAGATTATGTGATCCTTTCATTGTGTTCTCCTGAAGTGCGGGAATCAATAAGTGCCACGGTTGACATTTGAAGTAGTAATATTGAAATATACAAAAATATACAAAATGTGCAACAATGTAAAAAAGTGCAAATAATACAAAAGAATATTACAAAATATAGTACACAAAAAATATACAAAATATACAATAAATCCTACAAATTTATAAATTTCATTTATTTTGTGCTGCGTTGCCGCCAGTCGTTTTAATACTTCTTTATATGGCCACCGGTTCAGCCCTCGTGATGCGAAGGATAATCTGATCCTGCAAGGGTAGTTACAATACTTTCCCACCGGAAGTATCGATTTGGTTCATGCCCCATTTTCGGGAGCTTGAAACTAGTAGTGGGGCCAGTCATTTCTTTACCTGCTATTCATCTTAAGCACTTATAAAAATGATGATTCAGCCGTTTTAATCTTAACAATGCTCTTGATACGTAAGATCCATACCGTTTTTCAGTATGTCGGATAATGTTTATTAGAATTATGATATCATCGAAGAAAACAAGAACGTTATCGCGTACTATTATGTCATAAGTATTCATTCTGATCATTTACCGTTGTAATCAAACATCACTAATTCCCAGTAAAAAAGAATCACAGGTAGCACGAATATATTTATATATTTATAACCAAGTTTTGTGTGAATATAGAATTTCCTGGCATCAGCCTAACATCTAAATATTAGATTGGCCAAAAAGTATTGTCATATTTTTTAAGACAAATTTTATACCATCAAATTAAACTTCATTGAATTATACATTATTCTTGTTATTCGACAAATGTCAATCATTTTGAAATTTATTTACATTGTTTATTTGTGTATTATTGAATAAGCATCTCATTGAAAAAGAAAACAACGACTTTTTGGCCAATCCAATATTTAACTCTGATGTTGTCCTCAGTTTAATTATACTTTTGAAATTTGTTTCAAAAAACGTACATAAACGTAAATAAAAGGTACTGATTGTAAATAAATTGTAATAATGTTAGAAAAGGGACGTTTTCTCTATTTGGTAAGTATCTACTATTTATTTACCTTGAAAGTTCTGAAACTTTCTTCTAGTCACCCTATATATCCTCGTTAATGGTAAACTTTGCTTGAAACATTTTCTTACGCAAAAATCAATATCGAAATAAGTTAAAGTTGTCGAATTAGATATTTCTTTATACGTCTTCGAATGTATGTAGTTTATTCTACCAGAATTAATTTGATCAAAATAATTTTTAATTCGTGAAATTACTTAGAGCAATATCCAACGAAGTTAGTAACAAATTTTTCTTATAATTAAAATATGTAAAAAGGCTATATTTTATTGAACTTCTCAATGTAAGAATACTTTCAACATAACTTCATTCACTAAGTTTATTTCTTTTAAATCACAAACTTTCCTGTCTTCGCCATATATAAATAGTAATCATTGATAAAATCCTTGAATTACAGACAATTAGTATTAAATTGATTTTAATTAGACATTTATTCATAATAAAAAAGACAACAATCTGACTTATCTTCCAAAAGTACGTAAGGGCAGTAGCCAGAACGGATTCGCTGACTCTTGCTATAGCTGTTCCTGATGTTACATTGCTCTTGGATCGATAGCTGGGATTGTTTCACACGTTTCCCCCTGCTCATGTACACCATGAAACAGTGACCCAGCACGCATGTCCTAATTGAAATACAATCTTACCGTCGTTAACACATGCTGATTTTAATTTAATGAAGACATATAGCGCGGAAATGACCTTGGAAGCTTAATTATAAACCTTGTCAGAGTTAAACGTCTCCGGTTTACAGATGACTGTAGTCCTGAATGAAATTTTATACGTCAGGAGAAAAAATTTGTACCAAGATCGCATAATAATATTTTGTCTTTTTTGTTTACGTTCTAGCGTCAGTAATTAATTACAATTCATATTATTGTCTTTATAATTAAGTGGTTTAGTATAATAATAAAAGAAGCTTTTGTAAAGTGTTCATGGATTGATTAAGTACTAATATCACAATTACTGATATTACTGATTAATAATTAATAGTAATTAATATTATTCATAACATTGTAATATTAGTATTTAATTCATCCACGAATACTTCACAAATGCTTCTTTTGCTTGAGAACTCAGAAATAATAGTTAGATCACTTTTATTCTAAGGCTCTAGATTCTTGATAAAAAAAACAGTAATTTTATTTAGTTTATAATTTTGCATTCATGTGAAATAACAATCAACTCTGCGTGTCTTTGAAGAATATGATCCAGTAGAATTTATTATAATTTTTAGTATATATGTATGAAGCTTTATTATTTCATGTTAAACAATATTGTGATATTGTTGTTACGATTCAAAATAAAAGTTTGTTTCGGAATTCTTCTGCATGTTTCAAGAATATAAGTACTCCTTAAAATCTATGCTTTCCGTAACATAAATAAAGATAAATGATAACTGATAAACTGATAACAAGTTGTTCTAACTCACCAATAACATAAAATCTATACGGTCGCTAACGCTCATAAATATTCGGACTTCCCATATTTCTTAGCAATGATACTAAATGTTAATAATATGCGAGAATCAGTAAAATTAAGTAGTTACTGTTATTTCCTTTGTTAAATAAATACATTATATGTTAAAATCTTTTATTGTAAACTCTGTGAATAATACTGCTTTGTAGTACTTGCTGGGTTTGGATATTATAAATTTACTTATGCACTCAGAGTAGTTTTTTGTTAGTTAGTTAATTATTTCAGGATTAATTTCTTTGCATGTTTAAGAAAAATTATTTTATCTAACTGACAACTTCGAAATGAATCCTTTTAAACTTAAATAATTTTTTTTTAAATTCAATTTTATTAGATGTTACACGTACAGATTTTGATTCCATTTTTGTACATTAATTGAGAAATTTATAGATAAAAACTAGAGATAAGAACTATAAAATTCTTTGAAGATTTTTTATTTTCCATTTAAATAACGTTTGGGAGCAGAATGTTTTTGAGCAGTAGAGTACCCACGTATTGAGGAATATGTAGGTAGGTATGTATATACATATTACACATATATATGCATATTCTGTTTAAAAAACATACATTGAGCCCAGCGAAATATCTAACAAACTTCACACACGTGTTCAGCTTACTCTGAAACAAAAAACGCCATACCTACGTATATAGTGCAGCTTTGTTGTACTTCATTATCAAGATAGACACATACTGTTATTGTTTAATTTAAATTTGTTACATTTTTATCAGGTGCTACATACAAAAATTGGAAGAGAAGATAAAAAGATATGAACATGTGAAAATTTAGTGAAACCGTAGAACCTACAATACTATACTACCACATTATTTTGAATACAGTGGTGAAAGTAGAATAAAGTAAATACATTGGAGTTATGTTTTGTAGATAAAATAACAATATTGGCGATAAACTGTAGATACTTATGCAAATTCAAGTTTTTATAGTAATATAATTTTTTGATGAATAATTCTATTAATTCAACAATAAGGTAAATAATTAATTTATTTTAAATTTTAATTTGTTTTAAAGTTCCCTGTTTTATAGTTTTGTTGAGCTATTTTAAGTTATACAAAATTCTCTTTAGTTATATAATAGGTAGTGAATACATTTACTGCAACACTTACATAATGACCACGTTATAAGTTATCTTTTTGTATTATTAATATTTGTAATATTATGTTTTTATCATATTATTATGAATATAATGTTTAACATAAGGTATAACGTTAATTTGACAGCGATACGATAAATACTTTAAATGCTCTATAGTAGGAACTTGAACTTAAAAACGAAATGGTATAAATTGTGTTTATACCAGCGCATTGTTTAAACAATGATTCTATTAATACCTCACTTACTTTAATGACAAATGGCGACTTTCGTACAAAAGTCTATTGAAATATCCACGTGGAAAACAAAAGTCAGTAATTGTTCGGTTGAAAAGGATCCGTATTGCATATGACTGTTTTTTAAAAAAGCATCATTGTTACGTTGTAACGTTAAAAGAGTCTGCATCTGTGTCACATTCTTTTATGACCATTTACATAAAAATCATCGATGTGTAGAAGCAAGGTTCAGAGATCAGTAGTTCGGAAGATTATCCGCCAGACGTTCAGTGACTGCGTAATTGATACACAGACAATGATTTTCGTGCCATTTCAGCCACAAGATTTCTTGCTTGATTAAAACAAATAAATGTTTTAATAGCTCAGCTGCAACGTATTGGCAATGTTGTTTAAGGAAATAATTACGATAGAAAATTGAAGTGAGAAAAATAAACAAAGCATGAAATCAGACGAAAAGAAATACATATATCAAAATATCACTACAATTCATTTTATTTATTTTGAATTTATAATTTTATTCCACACTTTAACATTTTGTTTACGTGGATAATGATCTCTGACATTCCTTCGTATTTTTCAGTTCTGAAATTAACTTAAAAAAATTCTTTCATTTAAGTTGATGCATTTTTATGCATGTATATATTTTTTGTAATTAATTTTCTTAAAATTCTACGTTCTACTGATGGTTTATCTGTAACAGGTTTACGCTAAGTAAAGACTAAAAATCATTTAGTTAAACGATTTCTGATATTTTCTTGTGATGATACAATTTATTTGATTCGTTTTAGTTTTAAATATTATTTACCTGTTTGAATGGTTTTATCACTTTAAGATACACTTCAACAATCCTCTGTTGATTAATCTAAGGGATTAAAAATTCATACAAAGTCAAATTTGTAGTCAGTGTGAAATTAGACTTCTGTAGTCAAAGCGCAAAACTAGAATTCCGTGTGATTAAATCTATTTTTTAGTCAGTGAACATATTGTTTTAATGAACGTGCTATGAATATGGAGTTTATATTGAGAATATACAGTTTCTGTAGGCAATAGGTCCATATTGTTTTACACCGACCTGTGTATAATGATTTATGACAGAAGCATAGCGATAAGTGACTTATCAATACATCTACATACATAGGTAGAAGCGTCAACCTCGTACTACGTCAAACTTCCATTGTGAGAGATAATCTAATCTTTTTCAATGGCCATTACGCAAAATTGTAGTTACTCTATTTTCATCGAGAACTTTAAGCCAGTCTGAATTGCCGTTTATTTATTACCGAGTTCAGAAACTGAAATATACGTTTCAAGTGGATATAGTACTTGATTCTAACTTTTTATGTACGACATGTGTAATGATAAAATTCAATTACCTTTAACCCACTGTCGTACAATGTCGTGTAAAGACTCGTGGCGAAGATTTCAAACAGAATTTAATTAAACAATATTAAAAGAGTGAAACAGAATGTTCATTTTTTATTGAATTAGAAACAGTAAAATACTTTTAGTGAACGTAGTTGTAAAAGAAATTATAGAACAAAGGGTTAATATGTTTAAGAAGAAAAAGTTACGAATTACGATGTTTGTTGAAGAAACATATTGTTTCGTTTATGTTATTAACACATACTATAAGCATTGTAGTATAAATATTTTGTATGAAAATAATTGAAAAATTCAACTGTTACATTTTTCTTAGAGCGTTGGAAAGTGTTATAAGTTTATAAAGAATTACATGTGTTTACAAGTTACTTAAAAAAATATAGCTTTTAGTTTATAAAAATTGCTTAATGTAAATACGAATATTCTATCTATAGTAAAAATAATGCAGTAAGCAGTATAACTTTTTATATTGAACGTTACTTATAAACGAATGTTATGATATCTATACAAGTAAACTGTTACGCTTTATATATTTTTAATTTTCTGAGATAAAAGCTAGCAAAGTTCAGTTTCTGACTCACGAGTAAACAAATTTAATGTAGGTCAGAAATGTCTCGTCTTCGTGTCTCATCCCTCTTTCTCCGATGTTCTGCCGTCAGACTGTTGACAGAAGTGCATTCAGTTACCGAGTGCACTTCTCAGAGACACTGCATGTACGGTCTACTTGACGAAAATTCACTTAACGTAACACACAGAAGATTCAACTATGATTGGAATTGATTCAAGTATGTTTTCAAATTTCATTTCTGTGTGGATCATTGGAGACATTTAATTCATTCATCATTCTGGACATTTAATCGTTCTTTACATTTACAAGTAGATATTTAATTTTTCTTTAAATTATAATTAAATGCTCTAACAGCTCAGCTGCAATATATCGTCACTGTTTTTTCATATAATAACTACAATGGAAAATTGACGTAATAGAATGATTTCTGTTAACAACTATAAACTTTTTTCATCTGCGCAATGTAAATTAGTCAAAGTTATGCTTCTCTAAAATACAAGGTCTCCGTATATAATAATGTTCTTTGGACATTATCGATATTTACTATATTATATACTTTTAATACCATTTTTACAATATCAAGTTAGTATTTAATCATCTTATAGTATCGTATGATAATATAATCATTATGAAGTAACCGTAGAAGTATGTTTGCGTTTTCATTTACTACACAAAATAGGTGATAATCGAAAAGCAAATTATCTGTAGAACACGAGATGAGCGAAACTTTCCAACAAGATTTACATAACTTTTATCAAGTGATTTGTGACTTACATGGTCCAGTGTTGTCAATCATTAATCACTCTCAATAATCTTAGAGGCAGTCTCATTAACCGTTATTGTCGTAACGTGACATATTGCTCTTAAACTGATCCAGTTTTGTTGTAAAACGAAATACAAATGTCTGTTTGAAAGATCTCCTAATCAGTATAACAATTCGTGTAATTGAATTTGTTTAATTGAAAACATGTAATACATCCTCGATCATTATCATTTTCACAATTATTTTTATTAATTACTTTTATCGATTTTATTTTTTATTTTTTACAGTTCATAAAATTTGTATACAATTCGAAAACCATGTTGGATTTCCTTTAATATTAATAAAATCGGAAAGAAACTTCTCGCAAGTGCATGAAGCAACGATATATTGTTAATGAACGGACATAAGGGTTAAGCTACGTTGAGGAACGATTATGCAGTCGCACCAGAAACTAACGGGGTAATCAAACTTTGCTTATGCAATTGCACACGCATTGAATTGGATTATTACGAAATTTGGATCTCGGCCTAGAATTAGAAGTCGATATGATGTGCTGCGTTAGGCTTATTGAGCCAGTTTTATGACACGCGACCAAGGCCGGCTAATGACACATTTCAATGGCTCACTTTGTATAAGAATACAATTTTACTTCGCGCACTGTGATTTGTACACATTAGCTTTATCCACCTATATAAGTTTATATAGCCATCTCGACGACGTATGCATAGGTCAGTGGTTCTTAGCCATTCTAGAACTCACAGAGCAGACGATGCAAGTAAGAATAAACGTATGCACAAATACTTTTTACTTAAAATTATAAATTATAGAATGCATGATAATAAAGGAAGGAAACATTGATTGAAATGAAGTACTGCATTCGTAACACGTGTAACAATTTTATAAGGAATGTTAGCTAAGAACCAGTGGAACGCGGAATGTGAAGAGTATGTAGCTATGTATTTAGTATATTATGGTTGTAATTGATTAGACATTTTTTATTGTATTGTGTGTTGAGTCTTAAAATATTAAGAAATAAAAAACTACTCGTAAAATATAAATTTAACATTGTTTCAATGAAATTTGGAGTATACGTGAAGTTAGATTGACTATCGTGTACGTTCATTTTCGAAATTATGAATTTTTAATTTATGCTGATGTGTTTGTATTAAATATTCAAATTATTAGGTAGCGTAGCTAACAATATGTGTATTTCTATTGTTCAAGCGTAAGGAAATCCATCACTTAATCGAAAGTGTTGAAAACACATGGTAATCGGTAAATCAAAGTCACGCGATTTTCTCGGAATATTTACAAGTTACAAATGTTCAGGCGTTGATTTTCAATTTTCTTTATATTTTTTCTGCTCGATTAACTATGGAATTCATACTGACGAGTAATATTTTTTTTTAATAGAATAGTGAATACTGTCAGAAAATGTGTTATAAAATTATAAAAATTATAAATTTATAAAAAGTATGTCACGAAAATGATATATAATAGCATATATTATATAATGTATTATACATGTTTTTCTAAAAGTTATAGCGAATATTTTCATCGTGGCATTGTTTTTTATTTTCTCAAATGTAAACGTCGAATTCGACATAATGTGGGTAATTAACTGTTAATATATTCGATGCATATGTATGTTCCTGACGCAGCACAAAATTGGAATTCAGCATTCTAAGTGCTGACTTCTTTGAAAAACTATTTTATAGATTATGATATTATAAACCTTATCTTTATCGATTTATTATTCCGTGTAACCTATACATGGAATACTGTCCACTTGCAATGTTAAGTGACTGTTTACGTAAGTAGAGCCTGAACAATGTAGTATTTTCAGTCGAATGAATGTTGTGAATTAGTTCTTTGTAGCTTCCTTGGCAAACTAGAAAATTCAATCTTAGCGCATTACTCGCGGATCTGTGTTTTCTGGCAGAAGCATTGGTTGCTATTTCAGAAATGGCAAATGAATCTTGTAGTAGTGTGGGAGTAAAAAGGGCTTTGCATGTTTAAAGATAAAAAAGAGACAGACACGTGCAAAAAATGTACTATAGAATATATATGTGCAGTCTATTACCGTTTCTGTTATTGCGTAATCGAAACATAAATAGAAGAAATATCGCTGTCGAACAGTATTGTTGGAACATTGAATCACTGGGTTTTATATGTATGTATAATTTAATCGGTTACTTACGTATTTTATAATCTATTTTTCTATCAATTATCTTATTCTTTTCTTAATTGCATTTAGTATCCTTCGTATTCTTTATTATGGAAAGTATTTAATATGTGAAAGAAAGCAAAGCAACAAATAACATAGTTAAATTCTTGTTATTTTTAATAGATTTATTACAGCTTGTTTGTTATATTACTTTGAAGTTTGATTATCTTTTAGTTCAAGGATGAACATTTTATTTTTTCGTCTAAATTATATATGTACATATTACGATCGATATTAAAACATAGAATTTTGTTATTTAAAATAATTTAATTGCATTATAAGTGCTACAATATTTTATTTTCTTGTTAGATAATAAATTTTCCATTGAAGAAACTTTATCAAGAAGTTGAAATATTACATTAGAGCTGAAACATTCACACATATTTTTACAATAAAAAATGTTTTTTATTGGTGTATTATTCTAAATACAAAGTGCTTTAGTGACGTGTAATGAATATTTGTTTCTGCTCCTGTATACTATCAAGTACTTCGCAGGTTTTGCAACAATATCGTTATAAATTGCAACCCCTGCAAAATGCCCTTCGTGATAGACGCTTATAATTGGTCCCTTAATTAGGTCGAACAGCTTTGCGAGAGTTTCACTCCAAGCAATTATCGCTTTTCATTTTCAGAAAAGGATGACCTTCAAATATGTTATCATGAACATGATTCGGAGGAAGTTTTTACATTTTACTGCTGCATGACCTTTGTCTCTGAGATATTCGTATAAAACTCCAATAATTATTTAGAAGTTTATCTCTTTCACAGACTTAAGTAAATAACCTTAAAGTGTATTTCCAAGTCTAGATTTCGAAAGAATCAAATTAATGATTATAATAATTATTATTCTACATTCTCTTTTTATATTTTAACGGTCATTTTAATGGATTTCAGCCACTTTCAAAATGAACTAAGAGTTTCAAGGTTTTTAGTTATATTTTCTGTCAAAGTAGATAAAATCAACGAATTCAAACGTATTTGCAGTGTAAATAAAATTTAATGAAACGAGAGAAATTATGTTTGTGAAACTTAATAACAACAATCAACAATACCTAAAAATAAAAAGATCGTAATTTTTAGGTAACAAAAATTTGTTGACCAATACCGAAGACTTATTAAGTTAGTAATTATCAAAATATCTATCAATCAACGTACAGTTTTCTATTTTTAATAGTTGATTCTGAGACACGCACTTTATAAATAAATTGATCGATCCGTTCCACGTGCATTCTCATAAAAATTTTATGCGATCTTTCGTAAAGTTCCTGACAAAGCCTTGTCAGTTTGTTGTGAACACTTGACAAGTTTAAACCAACACATATTTCTCACTGTTCGAAGAAACGTGGCTATTTCTGTTTCAATTTTTATTAAGTCTTTATTTGAAGTTCCGTCAGGAAAGGTCTGATCGTATAATTTATCTGTGATCATTTATGCGGAGACATGTTTGTTGCGACAAACATTTGTAATGCAGATCATGAAACACAAGTTATTAAACGATGTTTATTCGCCATTTAAAATTTGTAGTGCAATATTAATTTGGAAAGTGATACTTCGAGTAAACACGTTACACGACGAATCAATCTTGCCTCATAACTTGAAGAGGATTTAATTAATTAATGTATGTAGTTACCTATAATAGTTTACAGTTTAATTAATAGATTAACTATGTACCATACGGTTTTTCTTCTCATAAAGCTAGGAATAGAAGTAATCCTTTTATTATTTCTTATTTTAAGAAACTGAAAGGAGAGTATTATTTTCCTTAAATTAGTGTAATATTCATTAATTTTATATTTATTTAATATTTTGCTTCATTTTTGCTATATCTCTTTACAACTCTAATAAAAGTTAACTAAATTAACGTTGTAAAACATTGTATGATTTTTGTATCAAGAAAATTATTATGATTGAAGTATGAAGATACAGTAAACCCAATAAACTCTTGGAAGACTGATATTTACTAATAAAAAAATATGTACATATTACAATCTTCAACAAAGAAACCCAATTGAAAACTAAAAAAAGATATTTAAAAATGACTTAAGAGTTTGACATTTATTTTCATGTGAAGAAATATCAAATCAGAACTTTGGTTTTCTGTTGCAAAAATGATATCAGTATATACACACTAAAATGCAGTAAAATTGCAAATGATACTCTCGTGTATGGTTCATAGTCTGCACGTGTTACACAACAAGAACCCTGTAAAACGTCCGGTGTCGAAGAAGAATGACAGTCGCTGTTACTATTAACTAATAGCGACCTCAGTGACTTAAAAATATATTTTTTAAAAGTATATTTCAGTGAACATGTTAGTTCGGATAAATAATTACCTATCAGTTGCTAATATATAAAAAACTTAAGGCGTAAAGAAACAAATAATAAACATAATAGCAGAATTCTAAAATTTATAATTCATAATCACTTAAGATTATTAGAATAAATATTTGTTTGGTCATTTTAATTATCATATATTATAATTAAGTCTAAAACTTATTATCATTTGTAATGTGTGAAGTGATTGCAATTTCTGGAATATATTTATTTCTGTTAAAGGAACTTAATCTTCAGTGAATACTGTAAATTGCAATCAAATTTTTATCGGTGCAATTAATGTTTCGTAACAAAGATTAGAATTGTATTCATATAATTAAATTTATATTTGAGTCATATATAAAACTATATACAATATAGAGTATGTCCGTCTTATTTATGTACACACGAATATTTCCGTAATTATTAAAGATACGAAAAAATGTTTCAGATAAAAGTTTCTCGATTTGTTTCGATTTCATTTTATACTGGCATTTGAAGAGGTTTCAAGGTGAATACAATTTTTGAATGTGAATTTCGTGAATTCAACGATATGTACAATGTTTACGTTTCATTAATAATGTATCGGCTATTTTTATAAAAATTCATAGTAAGATTTTTATTATTAACATATTTGCTACCGACGTTTATTTCGGTGACAATCTTCTCAATTATAATATTCTATTCAATCTTATATATTAATAAATCTTCTAAGTTCCTAAATATAATGCTGTAGCTTATAACGTTAAACAGCAATATCTATAGGAATAATTGAATTTTCTTTATATAAAATATAACATTGCTGTATATAAAACGTATTTATTTATATATAACTATTTATATATTATTAAAATGTATTTATTCTTTATATAAAATATAAATTGCGGTCGTCACAAATATGTGACGCTGATAGCGAACGTGTTAAAGAGGATGTGAAGTTTAATGATGTCACGTCGAACAATTTTGATCTGGAACATTTCTTCGTATCTTCAATAATTCCGGAAATATTCGAGCGTAAACAAATAAAACGGACATACTGCGTAAACATAATTACAGTAAAAATTTATGCGTGTGTAACAGAACGATAAAACCTGGTAGAAATTTTACATAATCGTTTAATGGATTCATTATTGAATAGGAGGTAAGTTTTTCAAGTAATTTATGTGTAAGCTGAATGCATTCTTGTATGCATTTGCAACAAAACAGTAGGTACTGACGCAGCGGGTCAAAGTAGGCCAGTAGGCCGAGAAATATATCCCGCAGTTAGGTTCTTGCTATTCTACTGACGATTCGTGGTGATTCTTTCATACCTCAAAAAACAGTTTATATCCGGAAAAAGTGAAGTCTCACCAGATCCATGCACCTGTGTAAAATAGTTTTTCGTGGATTTTATTTTTAGCTTCATTACCTACAGTATTCAGTACAAATCTATTACGACCACAGGCATTGTGCAGTAGTTTTACAAACTTCGTTGATTCGAAGGAATCATAAACAAGTGGGTTATCCATTTAGCCCAAGTTTAAGAAGTGGCATTATGAAATTGATTATTCGATCAGGAAACTTCTTATTGTTGGATCAGGTAGTCAAAGACGATTGCGCAATCAAAGTTGAAGTGTTACGTAAATTTCATTATCATTTTAGGCGAAGTAGTATCACCTTTAAGAAACATTTGTCTAAGTTATTCATTATTTAATATTAAGCAACCCCTGAATTTTGTTAATCAAATTTCTAAGGAATAATTCTTTTTTCCATAATATATTTTTTGATGAGTTAGAATTTTTAGATACGTATGTCTGCATATTCCATTGAGCAGATGATTTATAATTTATGATTTTTAAAGTAGGTTAGAATTTTCTATTCTTCATCAATATTTCTTTGTATTAATTTGTTAATACATTTTAAAAGTGGCTTAAGTCTGTTTTTATATTTTTCATATTGGACTATAATAGTTACAATTCTACGGTATCTTTTTCTTTTTAAACGATCTTTTTAATGGATTTAAGCTTCTAAAGTAAATGGTTCATATATTTTTTGAAAATGAAGTTCGTAGGAGTCCAACTTCGATGAATAGGATAACGTAATATTATTATAGTAGACAATGAAAAGTATAATAAAACCTGGGTTATGTAAATTAAAGAGTTTTGTTTAAGATAATAGAATAATCGAACGATTTATATCAGAGCTACGTTCTCTATGAAAAATTCTTTCTAGTTATGTAATATTTCATGTTTCGTTCCAGTTGATAAGATGGTACGCCAACGTTCTGTTGACATACTAATGTATAATGTAAAAATGATCTAGCAATGGTATGTTCGCGATATTCTAGCTTATGTTTGACGGACATTGTATATTCACAATATTTACCCGAGTAACCGATATTCGCATAACATAACGTCTAAACAACCGATATTTCTAATTGTCAAGGTCATACTTATTAAATTTGTGTACACGTCTTTGTGTAGAAAATAGAATAGAAATTCGCGGGAAAAAACGATGGTCATTTCAGGAAAACAAATTGTTCCTCTCGAATATTCTTTTAATAAAAAATCTGAAGATTCGAATTGGAAACAAACGAAATGAACTATAAACGGTTTACCTATTTGATTTTCGAAGATTTTTTCTCGTGCAAGAAAGAATGTTAAAAATTATTATTAAGTACCGGATATAGTTTGTGCGAGTTAAATCAAAATATAAACGCAGAGAACATTTTTGTAAAACAATTTTATTTTGTTTGAAACTGACATAAACATAACTTGCCGCTAATAACAATGTCGTTCATTGAACTAGTGAAATACTAATTAATATCGGACGTCAATTCGTTGCTAGCGAGAACACAGCACGAACTTTTTTCGGTACCTAATACTAATTAAAAACAGTCTAGAAAAATAATACAAATGATGAAAATAATTAAAAACGAATAAAAAATAATTAAAATATATTTGGAAAAACTAAATTTTCTTTACATCACATTTTTATAACAAAAGTTACATAATATTTACGTAATATTATTATTTCTTATGTAACATCAGTATGTTATACGAAAATGTAGGCAAGTTAGACGTTACGAAGTATATTTCATGCAATTCATTCATAGTTTTACAAAAATATTATTTTACGGAAAATAAAATTGCTTTCATACGTAACACTCATTCAATTAAAATCCACAATGGTCTTGTTTAATGGTATTGCGACTTGTAGCGTGTTCCATGTTGTTTTCATGTATCATACAATGGATTCCGTCGTGCTAATCTATTCAATGAACATCGTTACGCCCGCAACGTACCAACAATAACTGAAGCAATATATTCGAGAAGACTTTAATCTTGTTTTATTTACTTTCTGGCAGACGTGTGTCGAATGAGAATGTTGATAACTGAGTTGCGGATTCCAGGTGTATTGCCGAGGAACGAGGGACGCGTTGTTTCGCATTCACGTCAGATTTTGCATTCTGTTTAATTTGCAAATCAATCGAATCCACGATTCCGTAATATATTTCCTCGGGACTAATGCTATCTGATTTTCAACATTTGTTCTTCGATACAACGTCGTTTAAATATTCCATATCTGACTTTTAATGTCATCAACCAGACTTTAACCCCTTTCATAAAGTATTGTGTCAGACGCACGAGGAAGATATTAAATGGAAGGCGATAAAAATTTGTGTCACTGAATTTTTGTAATTTTGAATATTATTTTTCTGTTATCAATGATTACGCTTTGAGGTAAACCCAGAATTGTTTTCTGTTTCTAGCAAATTATTAAGGATAATGTAATTTTAGTGCGGTTATGAAAGAAACCACAGGGCAAAGGGTTAATATGTTATAATACATTTTTTTTAGTGAAAATATTTTTTTTTTAATTTATACAAATACATTGGTATATTTAGACGAAAAATGTTGATGCATTAGAATCAATTTACACACTTAATTTCATCATGTTACTTTTTATTTCATATTGCTATTTGAAATAACAACATATTTAGCACAAACACATAAAAATTATTTATTTCCGCAAATAAAGATACAAAACTTATCTACACACATTTTTATTATCAAGAAAATATATATATGTATATTCTTTCCTTAACAGAATAACTATTTGTCATCTCTATTTACTTCTATTTTAAACGAGAAAAATTCAACCATGATAATTATTTCAGTATTGTATATGCCACGGAATAAAGTGCCTTCCTCATCGAAAACATACTGATTAATTATTTCCTTTAACTCATGACAACAATAAATAAATGCAACGTCCGTCAAACAGATGAATCATAGAATTTTCCTTTTTATCACTAATGATCCTATTACTTGTCTAATACACTATCGATCAAAAGTTTGAGACCAATACATCGGTTAAAAGAAAAACTTACCAATTTTTGTAAACAACTTTTATTGGATAATTTTTGTGTATGATATGGGATCATGAACATATGTATATTACACAAATATAAAGAGATATCATTTTTGTTATTTTATTTTATATATTTATACGATACATTATTTTTCATTTGTGACGTTACATATCTAGTGGTCCCAAACTTTTGACCCGCAGTGTATGTATATTGTTACGTTCCATTCGATTACATGAAAACAGCGGACATCCATATAAAAATTGTAATAATAGATTATTTTCAGTATATTTAAACATTCATTATAATATTTAACTGAAACTATTTCGAAATAATTTCAAATATTCAATGCTTTTGAGATATCAATAATTGTGAAACAAGAAAACAGAAGCCAGTGATTTTACTCGTACCGTAGTTCTAGTGTTAAGAATTCGATGCATTCAGTTTCTTGTGCAAAGGAATGTTAGAAGATTAAGACAGTATCATCCGCAAAGAGTTGATACAAAATTGTCAACCGTTAATCGTAAAGCAAAAGTGTAAAAATTAACCCCACCTATACCAATCGTTATTATATAAATAAATCTCTTCTGCATGTACAGTAGCAGCAGCCGTTAATACTTATAATAAACTACCAGAAAACTGTAGTATTTAAGAGGAATTGTAAAGCAATAAATAATTTGTTTAACAATAAGTAAGTATCTTTTTGCAATACTTCAATAAATATGCAGATACCCTCCCTCACTTTCGCGGTTGCTTTATAATTGTACAATTCGTACATGTACAGATTATGAACTCTGCGTATTTTACATTGAGTGCTTTTTTCTATGCGCGCATTTCGCTATGCGCGTTTTTTTCTACGTCTGTTTTTTCCTATGCGTTATTACAAAAATTGAGATACTTATTACTATTAATATTTAATTATTATTATTTTTTTTATTATCCATGCTTTTTCTGTACGAATTTTTCGTGTGCGTTCTTTTCCTGTTCGCTTTTTCCTCGTTTCCGTTCCATTTATATGCATTCACTAATTGAGTCACTCAGAAGCCAACGCGGTTAAGACTATTTTTTTATATTTTCCGATTTTTGTAAATTTTAATGGAATAAATAATATTCTTTTTAGTTATTAAAAGATTTACTCGTTTTTTCGTTTATTTCTAAGTCAGAAAGGGCCTCTTTATAGCTTCTGAAATTCTTATACTGAAATATCTTATATAATAATTTCAGAAGCTAAAACATTAATTTTCTCAATTTTTGTTTTCTGGACATAACCGCATCGGATTCTGAACGACTCAATTATTTATCGCGAGAGCAGCTCGCGATCTCGTGACGACAAACAGGAATTCTTGCGAGGCACTTAATCTCAGCCACGCCGGCGTGGATTAAATCACGTTTCCGTTAAGCTACTCATCACGATCCACGCGATAAGAAGAATGATAGAATGGCAACAAACACTCGTACTCTAACGCAATAGTTTATCAATCGACCAAACTCATTCGATCTACTACTGGTTCAATGTTCACGAGGAATTATTATAATTCATATCATGGAATTTATGAGAGTGGTCGGTTACTCATGAAAATATTTCGCAATGCTCGGTCACGCGATGACGTTACGCAACGCTCGGAGGAAAAAAAAATCAGCAAGAATGATGACACTCATTCACAACAATGTGCACTTACACAGAACGCGACACGTTCATTCTAATCGGAGTTATTTAAATTTACTTCGGTCTACTTGAACGTAATGCAACCTTTCTGAAATTAGTTTTGTTATATCGTTCGATCTTATTCTTAATAATGTAAATGTTTTAATTACTCGAATGAAGTGATAAATACTTGAGTATATGTTGTGGTAGGTAATTGTGTTAAATATTTTACTGTGTATTTGTTTATTATTCGAACACTAGTCTTATTTCATTTTGAACAACATATCGGAAGTTTTAAATTGATTGTTAATTTTATTTTATTTGTTGAATAGTTTATTTTCGTGTGTTCTCGTTTGTTCATTTGTTGTTTTGAAAAATATAGGAAAGGAAAATATTAAAATGTTGTGTATATTAGTGAAGTGAATGTATTAATCAACGGAAAGTTTTTAAATATTCACATATTCCATTATTTCTGATTAAAAGCTACAAACATCTTATCATATTTATTTGTACGATATTTACCTAATACTTGATGATATGGTCCCAACTTGGGACTCCCAAGTTGCTAATCGAAAATGTTTTCCGGCACACATGACTAGAATTCTAATTAAAAACACTTGTTACATATATTATCGTACTGTTTAATGTGTCAAACAGATTTACAAATGTTTCAGTATCTCATTTTCTTATTTAACAATGAATTTCTCAGAATTGTGTTGTAACATGTATTTATTTGTTAATTGCATAAATGTTTATTAATTGCGAAAATTAATTTGGTATCTTTTTAAAATACATTTATACATTCATTTATGAAACAATAATTTAGTGTAAAGAAATAAAGCAGTGAACAACAAATATAAACAAATGTCTTTATTAATGTAATATAATACAATTTCTTTACCAATATGAATATAATAAATTTCTTTATTAACTATATTTATTAATTATATTGATCATACGTTATCTTTAAATTTATAAATTGTTTGTTTCAGACATCTGTCGATCACACCAAGCTGGACTATCGAAACGGAACGAACAAATTTTAGGTGAATCTATTCGAGAATAGTGAGCTTGCAGCAGCACAAACGAATCCACCCCAAAATAGTGTTTTCTAAACAAGAAAAATTGTTCTCCATAAACAGTGATCAGTTCTGTGACTAAGAAACGAACAAATATTTTTGTAATGAATATAGAATGCTCTGGTGTCAATCTATAGTTTATTAAAAGTTTCACAATCGAAACGTCTAATGTACACGTTGTCAACGAAAAGTGATATTTAAATTATAGAAAAGAAGAACAGTTTGCTTAAACGAATTCAAAAGTATTCTCGAAGAAGCCTGGTTTAAACTGCGCTCTGTTAAAAAGTCTGTGGTACAGCCGATACATTTAGGGAGTGTGTTAGAATCGAATTGTTCAAAATGCAGTCCTCACGAGTGAGAAGTGCACTCGTGCACCACAGAAACGTGCTACGAGTTATCAACGTTACACCGAGAACCTTTGGCACCGATGTACACTACAAACCCATCAGAAGCGTCCTCGTCGCGAATCGAGGTAAGTTTCTGATAAAACGAAGTATGTCTTAATCCCTTGCCTTATGATTTATTTCTTAACTACGATGGATACAATTACTTTATCGTTAACCCCTTGCCCTATAATATCGTGTCAGGCTCGTGGTGAAGATTTCAAATAGAATTTAACAAACATAAATATTATTTAATTTTTTTGAATACGAATTGGATATGTGTTGATTATTTTTTTGCTGTTGTTATAAAAGAATAGTAAAATGTTGTAATTAAGGGATGATAATTACAGTCCCATGGAAATCTATATTGTATTTTTGATTGTTTGAATAGCGACAGATTTTTTGTTAATAAAATTTCATAATTTAGAACTATCTTTTACTGCAATCTTTGAAAATTTTTTTAAATATACTTCCTTAAATGAAAAATGTGACAAATTCAGTTTTCGTTCTTTTTATATTATCGTAACTTTTTCCGTGTCAAAAATCATTTAACCTGTTGAATGCAAACTGAATACTGAGCAATCAAAAGGGTTAATGTAGGAGGTAAACTGAGTATTATATGAGAAAGTTGACTGAGGTTATTCTTGGACTTTTTTGAAAGCGATTTGACCTAGACATAAAGTCTAGTGGTGTCACATTGCAATATGACGCCTCTTCTGTTTACTAAAGCTCATCGTATGCTAGTCGTAGTAACATCCATTAAACGATCCAATTTAGTTGAGTAAAGATATGTGCCTTGACAGTTTGTCTCAATGAAAGAAATTCTTTATGAATAATTGAGACGTTTAGTTTAAAAGTGGTTTAAGTCCATTTTCCAAGAAAATCAAGTTAACACTAAAACTACCAGACTGGTCAAAACGATTCATTCTTGACGTATTCTTTTCGCAATTATTAAAAAAATAACAAATCCTTCTCTAAGAAATTATTAAAGAAATTGATTTAGTACCACGAAAACTGAAATGCAAATCAATTAACGTCTCAACAGATGTACTCTTGTAGTTTCTATAGAGAAATTTCAAAAACTCAATTTACTGCTTGGTAGTTTTACTGTCAATGTTTATGATATTAGGTTTACTGGAAGGTTCTGTCCGATAATGACATTTCAGGTTTCTAAAGATGAGTCATTCTATAGAAATGAAATCCACAAATTGACATCACGCTAGGAAGAGGTCATTAGTAACGATGGAATTTATGTATTTAAAAAATATATAATTTCAATATATTTATTAATATTTACTGAATAATATAAACACTTCTTATTAATATATACAATTGTTGTTTTAGTAACAAATTAAATATTGCATTGGATTTCGGATTAAATTCTTTCCATTCCCTGATAATATTTTCTTGAGCACGTGGGTGATAGAAAGTTAACCCTTTGCTCTCGATTTATTTTCGAAAATTTTAGGGAAACGAATTAAAGTAATTTACAGCTGTAGAATTCAACGTTTTATATTTATTTTATTTATAATCATTATTATAAGATTTAATTCCTATAATCTTTTAAAGTGTGCTACTTTTTCAAACAATTTCCAACGTTCTATAATAAATTTTGTGTCATTTCCAGCATAACATACGAGTGTAAAGAGTTAAATATTCATAAGTAATTATAAATGGAATATGTAAAATATAATTATTAAATTATTAAATGTACACTGTGCAATATTTTATATATGTGTCTCACTAAAGCAAGTCACTTTCGCTCGTGTTAAAAGTAAAAAGAAAATGATTAAAAGAAATTTATGTATAACTTAAGGCGTGCATCTGATGCCGGAATAAAAATCCCCCCAAGGTCGTCTTAACAGTCATTCCCAGGTCCTCTATATTTTTTGGAGTGACATCTGTTTTTCGTAATGAGACGTTGCAGCTAACACGACTTTAACACTAGAACTAATGAGCAGTTAAGTTAACTTTTCAAAATTTTTCTGTAGGAACTCTAAGAGTTCTATCAATACTTCGATCATACATAATTTAATTTGTGTATTACTAAAACAATTATTTTCGAAATTTCTCAGAGGAGGATCTGTTATTTTTTCAATAATTATAAAAAAAAATTCAGGAATGGGCCATTTTGATCCATATGGTAGTTCTAGCGTTAAACTTAAACGTAGCAAAATATTCTGTGGAATGCTTTATCGTTTATTAAAAAATACAGTTTTTAATCAACCTCTTTAATGTAAATACAAACTCCTTTTTGTTGTTTTGCCCTACTTTTAATACCATCGGAAATACAATTGTTTAAACACTGATTATAAAGTGAGCAATAAATTGCAATAAAATGTAAGTAACCTGTTACAAAATATTTTAATCTTAATTGATTTTTAACTGATTCCTTAAGTTAAGCAATCTGTAAACAGCGTCACGATACCGCATAACATTGACCTTTTAAAACTTTGGTTCCATTCTACAGAGTATCAGTGAGTCAACTCACGACCCTTATCAGCATTTTCAAACGTGAAAGACGTAAATCTCAAGAAGACTGGCTTGGTGAGCTGAGACGAATGATAACAATAAATGACTCAATTTTCTTCTTTTGCTGTGTCTGGGCTTGATAACAATACTCAGCATACAGTGAAATGGATGACATATCGATATTTAACTTTCTTATTGTCTTTACTTTATGATGCAAAACAAAGAAGATGATATTTTTATACATTGTATACTATGTACTGTCAACAAGTAGTATCATTCATTTCATCGAAAATTCATGAAATATATTTAACATGGAACTTCTTAATGTAGCTTTTCTCAATGTATTTTCTTAATACATGGAAAGCTGATAATTATTAATGTATTAAATATTTATAATAATAATATTAATCGGTAAATATTTAATAAATATATAAATATAATTAATGATACGAATAATGTTTGGTGTTATTTTCTATAAATAACAAAATAATACCTAGATAGAGCTAAACGAAAATTGAGTGAACAATCCAAAAAGAATTATCGATATATTTAAGAAAGGCCTGGAATTAGATTAAAGAAGAAGTGTTAACTCTTTGACTATCGAATCTATTTTGTTTCATTTTGAGAGCAAATTCAGTCAAAATCAATAACAAGATGTAAATTGTAACATAATATTGAAATAACAGAATAATTACTACTACTAAATTGAAATCATATAATAATAATCAAATAATGTCATGAAAATAATTGTTAAATGATCGTTCGTTTCATTGTTGTTAGATTACTTCAAACTTCTAATTCTCTTATTGCTCGGTGAGTTGGATACATTAATGACTGAAATCTTACTTAGTTTTCATCCACCTATTAGTAGATCTGTTTAAGATAATCTAGTAGATATCTACGCCAGTCGTATAAATTCATGCCCATTCCACTAATAAATATTTACATTTTATCTTATTCAACTAATTACGAATAATCGGATACTTAGAAACGGTAAATGTATAAAGATTGCAATCTAGCGATAAACAGTAAAGAAAAAAGTAAGAATGTATTGACATGCTATTTTTTACGTCAGGTTACTACGGAGAAGTTCTATGTGCGAGTACATTTTAACTTATTATGTTTTACACATTGAATATCAGGTGAGACATATATCTGTCGTGGAACTGATTATATTAATATTTCAAAATTAACCTAACGGAGTATGTATTACGAAAATGTATGTTCATTAATTTGGATAAAATAAATTGGAGATAATTTATCTTATCAGTGATGTGGTTTTGAATGTTTTTTATACGTAAATTTGAGACACATGAGATAAATATTTCTATGATTGTGTAAATACACTGTTTGTAACCTTATTCAAGTATGATATGAACGCGAAAATTGAGATATATACAGTCGATAAAGAAATAATGATAAAATAATGTCACACGAAAAATAATTTATTACATTAATAAGAGATGTGGAAAAGATAAGAAAAATTAGAAAAAAGTTAAATAAACAATAAGGTAAAAAATATGATAGAAATTGAAGTGAAAAACATAGATGAAAAATGAGGTGAAAATATAATAGAAATTGAAGTGAAAAACATAGATGAAAAATGAGGTGAAAATATAATAGAAATTGCAGTGAAAAACATACATGAAAAATGAGGTGGAAAGTATGTTAGAAATTTCAAGGAAAAGCATAGATGAACAATGAGATAAAAAATATTAATGGAAAGTGAAACGAAAAGTATGAATGAAAAGTAAGATGAATCAGTAAGTTCTAGTACTAATTAATTCAACTATTCTGTAAGGTTTCAAAGCAAAGTTATAACAAATATTTATGAATCTGTGAAGGTGTCCAACGAACCTAAATTTCGTGCTCTTATAATCAAATTATAGTAACACCTTATAAGTAAATGAAAACGGAGAATTTCAAATACTACGAATGTGTTTAAAATTGACGAGAACGAAATGTTATGATGTTTGAAAAAAGAAGAACTGATCGTCCGCTTTCTATAGATATAATGCGTACAAAATCCATCGGCCTCAGCGTGGTAAGCATCGACATTCCGTAAGATCTTTAGACGAACGCTGATTTACCTGCTCACGAATCTTATGGACGGATTTCATACTCTTAAGCCTTGACTGAAGTGGTCATTAGAACTGAGCATCTACAAATTTCTCGACAATTGTACTTTATTACTGTGCCAATCGTTTCTCTTCTTCTTTATCAAGAAATTGTGAACAACGTTTTCACTTATCTGAATTATCCTTTCCTAATAATTCTTTCGTAATCAGGATTGTTAAACTTATTTTATTCTTAATTATTGTCTAAAAGAACATAATCGTATTGAATAAATTTACTGGAAGAAATAAAAATTAAAAATTTCCGTGAAAAATAAAAATTAAACACTACCGTAGGAAATAAAAATTAATATAAATTAATGAGTATCGAATACTCCTCAGTTACTTATAAATTTTAAAAAATGCTATTTAAATTTTGTGAATATTGAAATTTTATTGTATAACATGTCTCTATTAGGAAATCGTTAATGATAAAGTAATATTCGTGAAATGAAACAAATTACAATGGATAATATTAAAGATGCAATTAATTTCAAATACGCGGGACACCTTGTATATTTAGTTCAATGGAATGTTACCTGTAGCTGGGAGAAACTGTGCAGGATTAACAGACCTCTATAATAAAATGTTCTAATATTAAAGTGTTCACATAGGGGAGGTCCTACATTATATATCGCTTATTTTATTACTTTAATTATTGCCTGCGTCGCAATTTGCCCATGGTGCCGCTGTAAAGTCAAGTGTCGGTCATTTGTAACCCTCATAGCAGTTAGTGTGTTGCATAGTAATACTGAAAAATGATTTATTATCTTATTTCATCCACAAAATATTAAATAAATCTTTTCTGTGTTCTGAAATGTAATTTTCTCTGTATTCATTAAATTGTATGAAAATTACGTGATTATTATATGTAGTTTGTACTTACACAATTCATTATATACATTTATCGAACATCGATTAACCTTTTATTAGCCTATTAAAAGTTAGAAAATTGTACTACTGTAAACGTTTTCTAAACAGCTCTTCATCCAAGAATTGAATTTTGAAAGAATGGTATATTAGTGGGAAAGGATTTTAATAGATTCGTGTAGAGGATCAAAAATAAGTCACAATCCATGGGTAGCTTTTGTATTTACATAAATTTCTGAGCAATCGATCTTGTTACACAAAACATTTTATTTGATTGTATTTATGGTTAAACAGCAAACAGGATACACATAGTTTTATTAATTTTAGAGTGTGATATTTTGATGAAGTAATTTCAGCTATGAATCTTACAATGTCTTAAAATAAGCTATTCATTTCTGTGTATTTTAATATACGATTATGATTAAATTATAATTAAATTATGATTAAATTTTAATTTAATTATGATTAAATTAATTAAATCAAGGTTTCTTCTAAATACAATAAAGCAGATATATATCACAATTTTAACAATCATTGGAAATATTTAATGTGATTCATTTAGAATTCATTTCTTAAAATTTTCACTCTATGTATTTCAGTTTTTTGTATACTCCGATTCATACTGTGTAACTCTTTTTACGCGATGACCATAGAAATCAAATTGTCGAAGAAAGAAATTGAATTTGTAATAAATTAATAATGCGTTGTTTTATTCGTCTGATATTACTGAAAGTTACGGTATGCACATTAATTGTGTACATTATAAATGAATTATGCATTTTCTATCAGATCGGGTATAATCTCGAAGCGTTAATAAATCTTGCCAGTTTAATCTCATACGAACGTTCGATTTGAAGTATCGTCGCATTATTTAGAACAAGGTCATGCGATTAATCGAACTGGATTTTTTTTCCTTTGTAATGAAGCATTCATCCGAGCACTTCGCCTAATTACAACGTGCTTTTTAGAATGAACTACACGATTCACATACAATGTGATATATTCATCTCCTATCTATGTATATCTTAACACTAGAAACGGTTAATATTCAGTGCGATTGATATATAATTATTATTACAATTGTAACAATAGATTATTTAAATTTCTAACGATATAGATTATAATATTCAAAGTGAAGGAATAATTTATGTACATATATATTTTCATATACAAAAATATTGATAATGGTAAGAACTATAAGAAGACAACCTTGAAAACAGTGTTTAATATGTATTTGTTTTTCGTTTAACCTGTACTTTAAACATTTTCTTATACTATCATTAACTCCTTGACCTGTAACATCGTGCAAGACTCGTGCTGATGGTTTTATTCAGCAAACATACTTACATATTAGTCGATTCTTTTGAATTCAAATTAAATGTTATTCTTCCGTTATCAGTTGTTATACTGGATAGTAAACATATACATAGAATGTGCCTAGAATTTTCTCATTTTTACAACAAATTATTGATGGCGAAATGGATGTGTCAATCATGGTTGAGAAAGAAATCATAGGGTAAGGGCTTAAAAACAATGGGGACATTTGTATGGATTCCAGCGATAAGTCTTCTTTATATGTCACACACTTTATTGCGTAATTTTTTACGTTTTAAATTGAGTCTCTAGATACATATTCTTCCGATTGAGAAAAATTGTGTTCTTTCTGTGAGAAATCTAGAGAACTGTGGACATTTCTTTGAGGAACTTTAGTCTTTTAAGCAGAGTAATGAGTGCTCACGTAACTACATCGGATCAAAGTTTTACTATAAGCATATACAAATACAAAACCTTGATCTCAAGTGATCTTTGAAAGGCAAATATGTATTTGAGCACTGTGTGCGCACAACGGTAGACGTACACTTGAATTAATTTCCAATCGTACTTCGATGAGATGACGTTGGTATCCTTATTAAACCTTCTAATCAACCGACGGCTTCCGTCAGCTCTAAGAAGATGAGAAATTAAATGAAGACATTTTTGAAATTCAATACTTAAAACGAGATAGCTAACAGTTCACACTAGGTTTACGGGCATTTATTGTACAGTTTATTCTATTGTTCCGGGGGAAGTTGATATTCGTTCATTTAGATTTTGGAAATTGTAGATGTAAAAATAGACAATCAGGATTCATATTCGTGTAATTGGATCAACGAAAACCGATTGAAACATTTACCAAATAATGTTTGTAAAATTCAATCTGCGTCAAATTGACGGGTTCCGTAAACCTAGTGTTAATCATGTGTTAGTTAGCAGTTAATCAGTTATAATAAAACCAAAGACATTACAATTGATTACATTAATATGGTTTATCTGCAATGATCATGAGAAATTACAAGTAAAGGGTCAAATACAAATGACAAGAAGTTAATTCCATATTAGAAATTGCAGGTATACAACCAACCTCAACGAAATAGTTTCGGAGTTGGGTCGGTATATGCACATCTATCGCGCATTTATTGAAAGGTTACTGCCTTTAAAAACTTTATTCTTTACGTTTCCCAGAAAAATGCTCAACTTCTAGTCATTTACTAGCGCCTTTACTTTATCAAGCATTTAATATGACTAATTTGTAATCTCTATAAAGATTGTAATAGATTATTTTCGGTTTCTTCAGACATTCATTTTAGTATTCAAGTGAAACTATTTATTTTCAAAGTCATTTCGAATACTCTATGTTAAAATATCAATAATTGCGAAATAGACAAATCGAAATTAGTCATTTTGGTTGGTACGGTGGTTCTAGAGTAACAGTAGTGTTAATCGCGTTATACGGGGCCCCACTGTTTACTCTTCAATTTAGTTTTGCTCACTTATTAATAAATATAATTTGATATTGTGCAGGTGAGATCGCGATTCGCGTGTTTCGAGCATGTACCGAGCTGGGTATTCGTTCGGTGGCGGTGTATTCAGAGCAAGACAAAATGCAAATGCACAGGCAAAAAGCCGACGAGGCTTACATGGTCGGCAGAGGGCTGCCACCTGTTCAAGCTTACCTGAATATTCCTGAAATCATAAAAGTTGCAAAGGAGAACGACGTCGATGCCATCCATCCGGGTTACGGTTTCCTGTCTGAGAGATCAGATTTTGCGCAAGCTGTTATCAACGCTGGAATCAGATTCATTGGTCCCAGCCCTAAAGTCGTGCAACAGATGGGTGACAAGGTATAATTTCTTTTTCAAATTGTATTTTTAGGAAATTATTTTTGTAACGAAATTAATGGTATTAATAAAATTTCTAATGAGATTATGCGTATAAACAGGATATTTAGAATTAATAATAATATTATAGATTACTATTAACTTAATATTTATAGACTATTAGCGTATTCCTCAAACGCAGGACCAATGTAGCTAGAGCATATACTTTAATGAAAAACTAAAGCAAAATACAGAAGAATTCATCGTTGAAAGAATTAGTATCATCTCAAGCTTCAGGATAACGTGTGTACTTGTCGAATGCAGTTAACTGGTTAATAGATTATTAATAGAATTATTCGAATTAATATTAATTCATTCTAATAATTCTTATTTTCTTGTAAATAAAGGAAGCTACTGCAATTAGCAACAGAAATTAAATCTGTTAGTTTTTTCGAAAAATTGCAGAGAAATTACGGTCTAGCACATTACCTGCGTTTCATTAAAATTTAATTAAACTATTTAAAATTCTTATCGTGTAGTGTATGAATATGTTTATTTATATCCTTATCCTCTTTATCCCTTTGAAGAGGAATGTCGACATTTTAGTGATGTCTGCCTTTCATATTTAGAATACGAAGTAACAAAGAAATAATTCAATTCATATAACAGAAGATTGGATTATAGTTTTCTTTTTCTCTATTACTTCAAAGTTAAACATATAATTTAATTCTCTCTGTTAGAACTTTGGGATTCTTTGAAAAATCCTCGTCTGCAAACGATTATACTTTAGGGTTTAATCTTCATATGACATCTGCAGATTCATTTTGACCCCATAGTTGCCCTATTAAAAAATAATGTTTTAGTGAAGTAAGATTCTTTTGTAAACTTAAATTTACATTTGTATTAATATTTCAATGGGAAAAATCTGATTTGGTAAAGTTGACATTATATCTCCAACAAATCAGGTTGCTGCAAGACAAGCCGCTATAGAAGCTGGGGTACCGATCGTTCCGGGAACAGATGGACCAGTGACCTCGTCCGATGAAGCGGTAGAGTTTTGTATGAAACATGGACTTCCGGTCATTTTCAAAGCTGCTTACGGTGGAGGCGGCAGAGGTGATAACATCAAACATCGAAATTAATTAATAATATGTTAGATCCTATCGAAATAAACCTAGATGACATTTTTAACAATGAAATATAACATACGGTTACTAGAATTCAAAAAATCAATTTTTATTACGTGTAAATCTGTCCCTTGTAAATCTGTCGGTGAAGTATATTAGTATAATCTTTATTACGTAATTTTCAATTTATGATTAACTTCTTATAGTTTTACGTACTACCAATTAACAGTTTTTCTTATAAATTTTAATACGTGTTTCGAATTTAAACATAGATATTTTTCAAAGAAAATTAATACTACAAGTAACTGTATGACAGATAAAGTGATTTGAATATGAATACATAATTTCTTATCAAAATGACAAAATTACGTGTGTTGATATTTACCTGCATGTTTTTACATTTATGGTAATTGTGATACGAAACGTCATAAGTAGATTATTTTCATGTTAATAGTATTGTTGTGGAACTCCATTGTTGCATCTGATGTTACTGTACCTCGATTCAAATAAAATATCCCAATTTCTATAATTTAATCCTTTGTACTCGGTTCATTTTCAGTGTTGTTGGGTGTAAACTAGTATTTATTTTTGGGGAAATGAATTAAAGTAATTTACAGTGGCAGGATTCAATCTAATATATTTATTTTATTCACTATTATCATAGTATTATCATAACATCATCTTCAGCGTGACACTCGAGTGCAAAGGGTTAATAAAATGGAAATTTTGTTTCATTCTGTAACGCAGTAGATAAAGACTATTAGTTATGGTGTTGATTTTTCAGGAATGAGAGTTGTAAGACAGATGGAAGAAGTCCGAGAAATGTTTGAACGTGCAATGTCGGAAGCGGCAGCTGCTTTCGGGAACGGAGCCATGTTCATTGAGAAGTTCATTGAGAGACCAAGACACATCGAGGTTCAATTGTTGGGTGACAATGCTGGCAATGTTGTCCATCTTTACGAACGTGATTGTTCCGTACAGCGTCGTCATCAAAAGGTCAGTGCCCGTGACAATAAAAGTCATCTATTCATACTTTACAATTATCTATTTCTTTATTATTTGCATATTGTACTATATAAAATATAGTATTACAGCATCCATATGTTATCTAGTTTATTTATTTATCTAGTTTAAAATATCACTTTGAAGAATAAATATAACAAATATAAAGTTATACGACCAAATGTGATGAAACAAAACTTCATTAATTAGACGATGAAGCAACACCAAATCATCTATTAGGAAAATACCAAACAATTTATAGAAAAATTAACGATTATTATTTTCATTAAATTTGCGAATCCAAAAATGGAAATATTTAATTCAATCGTTCCTCATAAACATTTCTGTTAGCAAAAATATTAAATCGCTAAAACTTTGTTGTTAAATTTTTGTTCAAGAATATTTCAAATGCAAATTTGGAGATATTAGTTATCAGTTTTTTTTATTTTTTTATAATATTTATTTTATTTTTACGTGTGTAGGTTGTGAAGTGAAAACCAAGTATTAATAACTATTATTATTATCGTTATTATATTTAATTATTATTTTATATTAACCTTATGTTAACGTCCCTTGTTTGGAGCTATTGATACTTACATGACGACGAACTACGGTATAGTTACTCTTTGTATAGAAACTTATCAGCTAGCTGCTCGCTGGTCCTCTCAGTTTATATTACTAAAACACCACGTGCTCATTAAGAATTTTAAAGAATCATATATTCATTTCTTCTACACTTTGTGAAGTGCCTGAACTAAACTTACGTGACTGACATATGCACATTGTACTATAATAAACTCATTTTGTATATCGATATTTTAATATCTTGTTTTTGACTCTTTCGAATTTCCTTTTGTATCTGTATTATATTATTTAATATTATATCATATCATACTGCATTGTGCACTTTCATAATTGGTTTCTAACATCTTATCATAACAAATCTTTTTATGGGTTGAACTTATATGTCTGTAGAGAAAGAAAAATTTGTTTGTAATATTTCAGGGAAATGTACGAAATTTTTGAAATTTTCTAGAAAGTAACAACATATACGAAATACGTGTTCTATCTGTTTATGGCTGCATAGTTTAATTAATTTAAGTCTTAGTTTTTCACTTTCAATTCATTTTAACTGTACACTGAATTATATAATCATCAATAAATAATCTGAATATTAGTTTATTTCGATTCAAATTTCTTCAAGGTCATGTATACTAGTGTTTTACCATCGTCCGCGTTCCCCTGAACCATTTTCACGTTCGTATTTCTCTCAAAACGAGGCCAAGAACGCGAAACTCTGTAGCATAGTACGGTAGAAAAACAGATGTAATAAAATCTTGTAGGCTGACGTATTTGACAAAGCATCGTAAAAGATTGATATGGGCAATCTGGAGCTGGAATATTTTCCAGAGTGAAGGTCTTTCATCTGTCATGAAAAATAGAACATTGACCGATTACATAGGTGTCTAGAAGAAAAGCGTTGGTCACAAATGTCTTAAGAAATTTTTCTTTAAAATAAACTTTCAAAAATCGTCAAAAACAGTCGTTTCTATATCCAATTTTAAATTTACAATCAGTGAATAATTTTCTTTTATCAAGAATTATTTATTTTTCAATTTCTTTAATTACGATGGACAATAAATGGTTTTTACTCGTATTAGGAAACCTTTTTTTTTGTTTTTACTCTTTTAGGAAAAAAGGTTTTAAAAATCGTCAGAGACAGTCATTTTTATACCCATTTTTAAATTTACAATCAGTGAATAACTTTCTGTCAAGTTTTTAATTATGATGAGCAGTAAATCGTTTTTACATTTCCCAGGAACTTTTATACGATGTAATATAAATACTCTCTTCTTTCAGACCCCTATTCAACTCTCCTGTTGGTGATTTGTCGAATAATTACGATGAAAATTTGTAGGTCGTGGAAATTGCTCCTGCACCGCTCCTAGATGTTAAAGTAAGAAATAAGATGACCGACTATGCCGTAAAACTGGCGAAACACGTTGGTTATTCGAACGCAGGTACTGTCGAATTTTTGGCCGACGAGTCCGGAAACTTCTACTTCATTGAAGTTAACGCCAGGCTTCAAGTTGAGCACACAGTGACGGAAGAAATTACCGGGTAAGAAAATATTCTCATTCTGAAAATTGATTTCGTGTAAAGGCAAACGGATTACACACATGTATAAATAGATATTAATAACTTAACTGCTTTAAAACTAAATATTTTTTTTATTACATACAAATTTATTTGTAATTGAGCAAACACAAGTATTATTCGTGTATGATAATTTAAAGTACTTTCGAACTTTTAATATTTTTATTGTTAATTGTTATTATATTTAATTTCATAATAGAATGATATGATTGTGATAATTTTGAATGTTTATTATAGTTAATATAATAGAACGAAAGAATAAGTATTATTACTTTTCTGAGGTCAGCTTTATTGCGCCAATCCTTTGTAATGTAAATTGTACGATACAAGTCAACAAACACCTCTTACTCTCTATTTGAATCAGTCAGTTGAAATTAAATTGGCGAGATTACCAATTATTACTATTAACTCTTAACTGCCGAGCTGGAGTCTCAAACACTTCATGGATTCTCTTCGTTAAGAGATAATGGTATTATGTTTGATATAAATAAAATTGTAGTGCTGTCATTTACTTTGATACATATAGAAAATTGTTAGAATTTTAATACGAAACAGAAAAACATTGGAATACGTTGAAATTTGTTTTCGTGGTTCAGAATTGAATGTCATCTTTGAATGTTTATACAGAATGCTTCCTGAATCATGGAATAATCAAGATGGAAGTAAATCCACATGAAAAAATCAGTCAGAAACATAGAATAAAATTTTTCTCATACAAAACTTTATATCCAAGATAATCAATTTCAAATGTGTTTATCACACATACATTTATAATTACAGGAAGAGAAAATCTTAAATTATAAACAAACTTATTAGCTAATTTTTATTCAATAACATGCTCACTCGATAAATCTTGGAGCAAAATTATCTCAAAAACCAAGTATCATATGAAGAAATGTTATTTTATATTTTTTCTTATTTTTTTATATATAAAATCACATTGAATATTCAATTCTATAAAAACACCCTGTATATTCAATTCTACTAACCTTTCATAGTCCCATAGACGAGAATAAAAACACTAATCAAATATACATACTACAAAGAGCAACTTGAAACAAAATTAAAAAATCAGATTTTGTTCAGAACAATATTTAATTGTGTTAATATTACATAAACTCAAGTTGTAAATATTTACATAGATTTGGTTTATTCAAAAACTGTATAAATTATTTACAGTAATTTAGACTACAAAAGGTTAAATTCAAGGTATATCATGATAATTTTTTTTAATTAATTCAAGATAACTTTTTCAGAATCGATTTGGTACAGTCTCAGATTCGTATTGCCGAGGGTATCACGTTACCTGAGCTAGGAATGACGCAGGAGAAAATCCATCCTCAAGGTTCCGCTATACAGTGTCGTGTAACCACAGAAGATCCTGCGAAGAACTTCCAGCCGGATACTGGAAGAATCGAAGTGTTCCGTTCCGGTGAAGGTATGGGTATCCGATTGGACGGTGCGTCTGCATTTGGTGGAGCGATTATTTCACCTTACTATGATTCCCTTCTTGTCAAGGTACAGTAAATTATAATAAAATGTTAATTTTTAACATTTAACTTTAACGTTATTTTTAAGTTTAAATGTCTACAAATGATTATTTCGAATTTAAATTAAAATGGTTATTGTTTTTATTAATTTCATAGTTTATAAACAACTATTGTAGATTTTATACATTAAGCACAAGTCCAAAAATGAATTTCCTTTGTCCACTTCAAATCTTCAGAAATTTAATTATAACAAACAGACTCAAACTTTCAACTTTGAAAATTGTCTATCTATTATTTATAAATGTTCATTACTACAGAAAAATATTGTACACAAACTGTATGAAATAGAATGATAGATATAAAGTTCATTTAACCCCGTGTCCTATAACATCGTGTCACACTTGCGTTGAAGATTTCAAATGGAATACAACAAACAGTGAGCTCAATTGACCACACAATCACCTCATGCATTAAATACCAAAGAGAATGAAGAAAACTAAGGAATACACAATACAATAATATACATAAATAATCATCTGCATTATTTAAAGTAGTTGCCAATGACCTAATGAGGTTGACGCAACTTAAAATATACAATAAAAAAAATAAATACATCTCAATTCTTTTAAATTCAAATTAAATATTATTTTCCTGTTATCAACTATTACACTTCACAGCAAACAAACACGTAGGATATGCCTAGAATTCCACTCTTCTGTTCAATAAATCAATAAATCAATAATAATAAAGTACTTAATTGTATCGATCACAGTTGACAAAGAAATCATAGGACAAGGGGTTAACACAAAAATGATTTATATTTTCATTCCAACATTTTCATTTTATTACAGGTGATAGCCCACGCAGGTGACTTGCAGTCATCCTGCGCGAAAATGAATCGCGCTCTTCGCGAGTTCCGTGTTCGCGGTGTCAAAACGAATATTCCATTCCTGTTGAACGTGTTGGAGAACCAGAAGTTCCTCAACGGAAAGGTGGACACGTATTTCATCGACGAAAATCCGCAGCTGTTCCAATTCCAGCCGAGTCGGAATCGTGCGCAAAAGTTGCTAAACTATCTGGGCTCTGTCCTCGTAAACGGTCCTAGCACTCCTTTGGCGACCGATTTGAAACCGGCGGAAATAAAACCGCACATTCCCCAGATTGCTCTAGGTACAGTATCAATGCTTCAGCTGGTAGCAATTTTTACCGGATTACACTTATCCGCGACTGCGAAGCCTAGTAGCGAATCTCGTTACTTCGATTTCACGATCAACATGATTGGGTACGGTTGAAAGTTTCGGAACGCATGCTTTTCATGCGAGGGTCAGCGAATCAATGGATCAGATTATTTTCTCTTATTTGTTCTGTACATAGGGTGTCTATACTCATTGATGATTATGTAGGCTGATTTCTGGAGGATTTTGATGCTCATTAACTTGTTAACGATAATTATTTACAACACTGATTCCTTAATTTAGATGTCTTTGAAATATGTTGTGGAGGACTGATTCTGAACTTTTTTCTACGTATGTTACCGCTGTTCGGCCTTGTTTTTCTAAATATTTGTAAAAATATGTCCGAAAGTAGGGAGCTTCTGTACTCATTTACGAAAAGGATGAACCTCGTATGATCTTGATCTTACCATATATTATTAAGGTCATTGTTATGTACACCCAGAACTTTTGACAGTGAGTATTAATTCAAAAGTTATGAAGCAAACGTGCATAGAAAAAATTTGTTTAGAATGATGATTTTGACAACATATTTCAAGGTCAATCAAATCGGCGAGGAATCAGAGTTGTAAATAATTACGCTGTTAACTGTGGAATTTAGTTTGAAAAATCTCTTGTTTTACGAGAGATAAATAAAATGAAAGAAATGAAGTGTATACTCGTCAAACGCAGGACAAATGCATCTAAGATATATTTTAATGAAAAACCAAAGTGAAACAAAGAATTACACGTTTATTTGAAAAAATAAAGAATTCATCGTTGAAAGGATTAGTATCATTCCAAGCTTAAAGAAGACGTGTATACTCGTCAAACGCAGTTAACTAGTTAACACGTTCACGCCGGTATATACCATTTGTGGTACACGGCTGATTTATAACATTAAAATAAATCAATGTTAGTAAATAAGTTATGTATCAAATTATTTATTTACGTTTACCTACAATTAGCAATTAAAGCCACATAACTGGAGATATAACAAAAGAACGTATTTCAACATTAGCTTTACAAATTTTATTATTGTGATGTATGATTAAACATATAGAAACATGTCCCAGCGTGAATGTGTTATACATTGACAATTAGAGATCTGGAATACGAAATACGCTTTTGTTAATGAATCACACTTCAAGTTGCGGTGAACCTCTTCCTTTATAATAACAAGTAAGACTCTGGATCAGAGCAAAACACTGTTTTGCTATTTTCAATATTTTACCTTCGAAGTTAATGTGTATTTATAGTAAATGAAACACTTCTTTGCATTTCTTGCAGATTATTGACAATAGAATTGATCGATAATAAAATTGGTCGAGTTATATTGCGAAGGAAATCGTATGGCAAGGGGTTACACGTAGTAACAATTACGTGAATATTCTGTAGATTTAAATGAATCCTATATTTGTTTGAAAGCGGTTTGTGTTTCAGTGTCCAAATATTGTAATGTGGGTAACATTTTTCTTTATTATATATTTTCTTTTTCTTCAGTTTAGATGTTCAGTTAGAAAAAAATAAAAATATTACTATCAGATATTGTTATTAACAGGATAAGGAGTCGCACAATAGAAAACTTGAATCTCGGTTTTATGATCGCTTAGAAACTGCAGCTTTTGAATACTTATATAGATTATAATACGATTTACGATTTTATTTTGATATAATTTTATTAATCTTTTGATTTTAATTTCGTACGTCGTATATTTAACGTGAAATCACTATAGAAAGTTTTCTGTTCAGGGGATACATTAAATTAGTGTTGAAGTGAAGTGTTTACTTATTTAGACATTTAAACAGATCAGTACACTGTGATGTAATGAATAGACGTATAAAATGTCTAGATATAACTGTGTTCCAAGTTTATTATATGCTGGTCACTCGGTTTGTCTTACTTTATTTCACTGTTGAGTCAGAGGAACGAAATTTACAATGGAAATACGTCACTTATTCTAATAAATGTCTAGGTGAAAAGAAGATAATCAGTTTTGGTTTAGAAAGTTAAATATTGTTTATGAGACTTACGAGTGACTGAAATAATTGAAAAAATAAACATTTTCTATCATATTTGGTTACTTTCTTATTCGTTTATTAGTTTCTGCTTTACCAACGGGGATAACAAAGGATAAAGGATGTAAAATTAAAAGCGTAATAATAAAAGAAAATAAATTTTCCTCATAAAAGAAAAATACAATAATTTTTAAATGTCTCGTAAAATCTTTTGACTTAAGGTGTAATTCATTTAACAAAGCGTATTAACTTTTCAAATCCTTTTCTTGTAAGCAGTCATATATTTTTAGAACCTGATTGTCCTTTACAGGAAGCAGCAGTCCCTGATATGATCTTTTACAATCTCCGCATAACATTCGAATACAAAAATTCTTTTTTCAATAAGTATTTGAAAATACAGAAAATAGAAGTATCAAAAAAGACTAAAAAGTGATAGTTAAATCTCTAAGAAATATGAAAAATTAATTAATATTCTAGTTGCAAAAATAAATTCAACACTATTTATTGAATTTACTTTATTCGATTTCATTAATATTTGAACTGATTAAAATTATATAAGAATAAGAATATGAAAAGCAAGTAATAGTCGTGTATAAAAGTTTTAAGAGAAATATTATTTACATTAGTTATTATTATAAACGTTTATTCAATCAATTCTATCTTGATACGATTTTTAAAATTATTATTAAATTAGAAATGTATGGTTTTTAATTAGTATTAGATTCTATAGTTTTAGAATCATAGTAAGATAAGCTAACACTAGACATTACAACAGTATAAAACTAGATATTATTATCCCAATTCTACACTACACTTTTAGTTTTATTTTCATTCATTAGTTTATTCTAATATTCACTATGTTTCTAAAACTTAATAATTTTTGTAACAAATCAGAAATTCTTATGAGAAAAAAGTATTTACTAATATTACAAAATGAAATAGGAGTGGACACCCTGCTAGCTTATAGTTAGAATTTAGTAAAATAATATTTCATGCTTTCGTGCTGGGTACACAGACAATTGTAATGGGTCATCACTATTCAACATTTTATGTTGCATTTTATTTCTACACCTATAATTGAACACAGTGCATCACGTGCACACATTCCACATCCTCTATATAAACACGAAACGTTCATTCTCTATTACAATCTGGCATGGTATTTCACGTTTTTTCTATGTATTGTAACTTTATGTTTTCACCGATGGGTAAGATCCGACTGAACGTTTGGTATTTCAAATTTTCTTCCTGTGTTCGTTAATTTTCGTAACAGTTTACCCAACTAGAAAATTCTAGTTTAGAGTGTTATCTTTCCAGCACTATTTTTTCTGTTGTTAAATAACTCTTCACGTTCTTTTAGATATTAATGACCTTTAGTTATTATACCTCATTGTTGACCGCATGCTTTTATCTTTTCGTTTGGCCATTTTTTTAGACTTTGCTAAGCTTGCAGCTGCTGAAGAGAACGGTGATGCAGATTTACCAGGTATGCTTACTATGTATTATCTTTTCCTTTTATTTTATTTTGGTTTAAGACACAGAAACTACTGTTGTGGTTAGGGAATTGATTTATTTATCTAAAATACAGCAGGAAAGGGTGCAGTTCGTCGACTTTTTATTTTTATTTGCTTTCAGGAGAGTTTGGTCATTTTTATTTGATTTTCTTCCAGCCTAGAAATTTGTGTTCAATAATTTAATTGGAATAATTGACTTCAAAGTATTTCTTAGTATTTATTTTTCTCCGATAAACGATCTTCATTGTGATTGCAAATTGCAACGCATTACCAATACTTTTATTAGTTATATTAAATTATATTCAATTATATTCAATTCATATTTTGAATAATACTAGTACATAAAAATTTCATTTGTTTTTTTCGCGTTAAATATAAAAGTGCATATATTTATGCGATAATAAAAGTGTTAAGTATAAAAGCTTAATCAAAATTTTCTTTTGAGAATGAACACGAGAAACAAAAAAATAAAATTTTACTATACTTTTTCAATATGATCACACGATTTATTTTAAATGTCATAATTATTAAAGAAAATGAATACAATATTAAGTTTGTTTCGTTCGCAAGTCACTCGTTCCTGTTTTATCGATAGAAGCAAAGGAAGGTAACAATTTTGTTACAGCCGAATTTACAAAATTTGGTTAGAATGACTAAACACTGTGTTTACAGATTTTGATTTATGTGTGAATTTGATTAAGTCCATTTTTGAGAATGTACAGAAAAATTTATCATCGTAATTGCATATATGTTTTTTGAGGCATGCATAATGGAATGGTAAAAAAGTAATTTATGAACAATTTAACTTGTTGAATTGAATATGAAATCGAAAAATCTTTTACTTGATTTAGAAAATTAAAGCTAATTTCAAACTTTTCAAATCGAATTTTATTTGTAATGTTGCTATTTTCAAGTGTTTACAGCATTGTGTTCTTGAAATTACTTTGAATTTTAATATTCTCACTGAAAATATGTCAATAATTTTGTTTAATACATAGAAAGATATTTATAGCAATTTTTATAGGTACACATTTTTTGTTTAATACGACAAATTTAATTATAATATAGTAAATAGTAAGGATTAACGTAATCTTAAGTATAATAATATTATTAACAATATCATTTAACGTACTGTATACTATTCTAAAAAATCACATTGACTTTTCAATTAAAGGCATTTTTTATTTTCACTGAACAACTGACTTTTTTAAATAAAATGAATCAGGTGTACTGTGTTAAATGTGGAATGTCTGTTTGTACATATTACAGAATATTTTTCAATCATTTGCATAATATTACTTTCATAATTTATTAATGTGCTTGTAATTAATTATCATTGTTTATACAAAAGAGTTTTTTGGTTTAGTAACTATTATAATAGTCTAGATGCTGTAACTAAACATATGTCAAAGTATAAGATTAATTATTTTACATTTTGCACGCAGAAACGAACACAAACATTGATACAACATGCACAGATACTTTTACATTCATACTTCATCGGGCTATAGAGTTCTCAAATTGTTGGGAACAAAGCTCAAGCTCTTTTTAACAAAAATTCGGGGATATCATTCATACAATTCGCTCAGAATAATATAAATACAAACTGCGAATTGGGAAGCAAAAAAATGAACATGTTTTTGACAAATCTCCGTACGTAAAATGATTTTTAATAAAAGTGAATAATGAAATAAAAGAATATTGAAATTCGTATTTAATTTATTCAATAAAATGGAAGATCCAACATCAGAATAATACTTGCTACAGCAAATAGAATTAGGTCGATAATAACAAATTATAACATTTAATTATGAAACAATTCTTTTATACATTAAACTGGATACAATAAATAAAAAACGAGATAACAAAGTCTCGTAGCTTTAAATATACAAATATTTTCACCTTTACTGTGTTTTAAACTTCTTATTAATTTAATTTAGACATAGAAATTAATTAGAAGCAAAGATTTTGTGATGGTAGGTAATACAACCCGACAGAAACGCTTCAATCATAATCCCTACTCTTGGTTGTAGGTGCTTATTAACAATCAAATTATCTGTAAATAACAAAAGAAATCATTTCAAAGTAACTTCAGGATGCTTTCATTTCTCGATTAATCTCTCTTGTCTAAAGTAATTTCAGCTTACTAACAACTGCACGTAGAAGCTTATACCGACTTCCAAAGATACGCGTTATTCAACAAGTTTCTACTAATTTTTCAGATGTTAAAGAACCACCGAAAGGTTTCCGTCAAATCTACAAGGAAAAGGGGCCGGAAGCGTTCGCGAAGGCCATCAGGCAACACAAAGGATTGCTGTTGATGGACACCACTTTCCGTGACGCTCATCAGTCCCTGCTAGCTACTCGCGTGAGATCGCACGATCTTCTAATGATTTCGCCTTTCGTCGCTCAGAAATTTAACACTCTTTATTCCTTGGAAAATTGGGGTGGCGCTACCTTTGATGTCGCTCTTAGGTTCCTCCACGAGTGTCCATGGGAGCGGTTGGAAGATATGAGGAAAGCCATACCGAACATCCCCTTCCAAATGCTTCTCAGAGGTGCTAATGCTGTAGGTTACACTAACTATCCTGACAATGTTGTCTATAAATTCTGCGAACTGGCTGTACAGACTGGAATGGACGTCTTCAGAGTATTCGATTCGCTGAACTATCTACCGAACTTGCTTATCGGTGAGTAACTTGGATATTCGAGATTCTAGAAATGAACTTTCTTCTAAATTGCATTGGTCTGCTAGCTTACAAGGAAGGTATCGAACCCGGAAATTCAAAAACTTATGAAACTTTGTGTCTAAGTAGAGTAAGTCAAGTCGTATATATTGCAATTGAAAGGGCGAAGCCACCCCTTGAAGAAAATGCAAATTTTTCTTTCTCGTGGATTATTTTGAGAACGATACGAGATAGCGAAAAACAATTTAAACAAGAAATATATTGCTCTTTCGTGTCTATAAAATTGCAAAATAAAATTTTTCTAAAAGGTATGGTGGCGAGGGAATTTTGAAAAATTTGAACATTTGGAAAATGTTATTTTGCAATTTTATAGACATGAAAGAATAGTGTATCTTTCGTTTGAACTTTTTTCATTATCTCTTCCCATTCTCAAGGTAATCCATCGGAAAGAATAATTCGCATTTTCATCAAGGAATGGTTTCACTTCTTCAAAGTGAAATTTGGCACGAAAAAATGTATTAAGCTTGAGTCATTATACTTACACACAAAGTTTTATAATTTTTTGAATTTACGGGTTCGATGCCTTTCCTTGTTAGTCTTATTTTTTTCATGAAAATACGTTGAACACGATATCTCAGAGAATAGTTGATGAAAAACAGTACGTATTGTATTTTGTATGAAAAATATATAATATCCATGTAAGTTCTAGGAGGTACTACGAATAAAGAGTTAGTTATCATTGTTCTAATATCTTTTTACTTAGCGTTATTTTGATTAATTTCCAAAAAGTCAAACTAATAGTTTCAACTTCATTCAATTAAAAAAAAAAAACAAAACATCTTAAATAGTATTTTCTTGGTATCGGTCATAGATTAGGCAACGTCGAGTTACGACAGATAATGCCGAGAAACATGAATCAACGTAAAATTAAAAGGCAGTCATTAATCAATTCACTCGTATAAAACAAAATGAAATTCTCTAGGTATGGAAGCAGCTGGCAAGGCCGGTGGAATCGTCGAAGCTGCTATCTCGTACACTGGAGATGTGAGCGATCCGAACAAGAAGAAATACGACCTGAAGTATTACACTAACTTAGCGGATCAGTTGGTAAAAGCCGGCACTCATGTCCTGGCGATCAAGGATATGGCAGGATTACTGAAACCGAAAGCAGCGAGAATGCTAATCGACGCGATCAGGCAGAAACATCCCGACGTACCATTACACATTCACACGCACGACACTGCTGGAGCTGGGGTAGCATCCATGTTAGCCTGCGCGGAAAGCGGAGCCGATGTTGTCGATGTTGCCGTTGACAGTATGTCCGGAATGACCAGTCAACCTTCCATGGGTGCTATAGTTGCGGCACTTAGTGGTGAGTTCTTTTTCCATCGACTTTACCTATTCTTCGCTTGTATATGATTATAATTAGGTTTACTGGAAAGTTCTGTTCGATAATGTCATTTCAAGTTTTCAAAGACGCACAGTTCTATAGAAATGGAATCTACGAGTTACCATCACGCTGGGAAGAGGTCATTAACCTTTTAGCTACGGCGGGACTAACCTCAAGGCTATACCTCTGTACAGCAAGGTTTGACACGGTTTGCGTATCATAAATACAGCACTGCGATTTATGACTGATAGAATTTTTCACTGTATAATTACGTTAGATTATACTATAATGTGCACAGTTATCGATGACAGAGAACGAATTGAGCTGCTATAGTGGCGCACCGTTCAAAAGGATGTTATACACGGAAGCCACTATAGTGATGTATAGTAGTTAAAAGGTTTACGATGGAAATTATATTATTCAATATAAATTAATATTAATTCAATACAAATTTCAATATTAAATATTAATAAATGTATTGAAAATGTATTATTTTTTTTTAATTCGAAAAAAAGAACTTTCCGGTAGAAAAATCAAGTTATTATTCTAGTTATTATTTTTGGTCTATTTTTGTTTATTCTGGTTATAATTGTGAACCAAAGTTGTTATAGGAATTATTATCAACATTTTATCTCTATTTTCTTATTTTTTTATTACTAAAAAATACACAATGATAAAGTTATATAATATTACGATGGTCTATATGAGTTAGAGATTTTTTAGCTTATACCTATCCTCAATAGTTACTGCAAACAATAGAAAATTTTTGCGACGATATAAACGAAAGTAAATTGTCTTATATATCTCACATTATCTGTATCACGTTTCGGTATAGAGCAAAGAGTTAATTTAGTGAAATGAAATTTATCTCCAAACACTCTTAAGAAGTAGATTTTTTATCCTAATTTTTCTATATTTTAAATAATTATAATTTTTAAAATATTCATAACATTTTAAATATTTTAAATACTTATAATTATGAAAATATTGATAACTTCGTTTACAGTTTAAGTAATTACAATTATTAAAATATTGATAATCTTTCTTAAACTTCAAATAATTGTTGTAAACAGTATCCAAATAAGTGTTCTATTTTAGTACATACTCCAACTGTAAGCATTGTGCTTCCCTTTTTTGCAGGTACGCCGAACGATACTAATCTTGACCTCCGTGACGTTTCGGAATACTCCGCTTACTGGGAACAAACGAGAACATTATACGCGCCGTTCGAGTGTACGACCACTATGAAATCCGGAAATGCAGACGTCTATTTGAATGAGATTCCTGGTGGCCAGTACACGAATTTACAATTCCAAGCCTATTCCCTTGGATTGGGAGAATTCTTCGAAGATGTTAAGAAGGCTTATAGGGAAGCCAATTTGTTGCTCGGTGACATTATTAAGGTCACACCGAGTTCGAAAGTTGTCGGCGATCTTGCCCAATTTATGGTACAAAATAAGCTCACGGCTGATGACGTCAGAAACAAAGCCGAAGAACTGTCATTCCCTAAATCAGTGGTCGAGTTCTTCCAGGGTGCGATTGGCGAGCCTTATGGAGGATTCCCTGAACCACTTAGGTAACTTAAGCTTATATAAATATTAACCCCTTGCCTCATAACAACGTGTCACACTTGCGGTGAAGATTTTAAAGGGAATTTAACGAGTACAAATATTACTCAATTCTTGTGAATTCAAATTAAATACAGTGGAGCGTCGAATTACGTGTTCCCAATTTATGTTGTTTCACAGTTACATCGTCTCCATGTAACGCGGTAGTCAATTGTTTTTAACCAATATTTCTTGCTCTACGTGTTTACGTAGTCTCAACTGAATCAGTCTAACTTATTTGAGCAAAGAAATATATTTGCAGTAACACAAGTGTAATTAATCGAGAGTTGAGATGATAACAACATTAGATGTCCTCATCTTTAAATTATATTGTCAAAAAAAGATACTTTGAAAGTGTTAAATATTCGAAATGATTTTAAAAATAAACACTTTCACTTGAATAATATAATGAGTATTTGAAGTAATAAAAAAAATCTATTGTTATAATTTTTATAAGGATTACATATTAATCATATTAAATTAATATGAACGATCATATTTAAAACTTTCAGATCATATTTACTTATAATAGAATTTGTAATTATTATAATTTGATATTAGAATCTTTCTGTGTACTTTTCTTACTGATTTTATGCTAGGACTCCTAGCTTTCGCTATCAACATTATGTTCCTTACAGGTCAAAAATATTGAAGGACATGCCACGAATCAAGGGCAGGCCCGGAGAAAGTTTGCCTGCGTTAGACTTCGGCGCATTGAAGGCTAAGTTGCAAGAATCTCATCCACACATTTCAAACAAAGATGTCATGTCAGCGGCTCTCTATCCTGAAGTGACGAACGATTTCTTAACGTTCAGAGAACAGTATGGACCAGTAGACAAACTGGAAACTAGAATTTTCTTAACAGGCCCAAAGGTCGGAGAAGAGTTCGATGTCACTATTGAAAAGGGCAAAACTTTGGCTTTCAAGACTCTAGCCGTTGCAGAAGATCTCACGCCGAATGGAGAACGCGAAGTGTTCTTCGAAATGAATGGACAACTCAGATCTGTATTTATCAGGGATAAGGAAGCTGTAAAGGTAAAGTCATGATTTTCAAAATTGTTTCAATTTTTTCAATTTTCTAATTTTACAATTTTTTTGCAAATTAATGAGAATGATCGTTTCTATTCATGATATTGAATGATTGGAAAACTGCTTTTATTACACGTTTCCTTTAGCACTGTTCGAAGCAGATGAACTCAGAACATGAACATAATATTCTATTAACATCATAATATAATACATCATTTTTCAGAGTTTGGATATTTAAATTTGAAAGTAGCGAGTGAATCATTTAATTCTTTAGATGACAAAAGATATATATGTGACTTCTCTTTTTTAGTGTTTAAGACTTTGACATATAACTCAGTTTTTCTATGAACACGTTTCATAAGTTAAAAAAAATTCTCATTCGTAAAGGGTTAATGTAAAAATCGCCCATCCGTTTATTATAATATAAACAAAAAGAAATTGTCTCACGAAGGAGTTTGTAATTAAAAAAAAAACATTATTCTTTGTTAGGAACTTCATGTTCATCCAAAAGCTGCCAAAGGAGACAAAAACCAGGTTGGAGCACCGATGCCTGGCACAGTGATTGACATCAGGGTAAAAGTTGGCGATACGGTTGAGAAAGGAGCACCGTTGATCGTCTTGTCGGCCATGAAAATGGAAATGGTGGTGCAGGCGCCGAAAGCTGGAAAGATTAAGACTCTCGACATCTCTCAGGGAATGAGATTAGAGGGAGAAGATCTAGTTCTGACATTCGAATAGAGTTCCATATCCACTGAGACTGGAATGACTGTGAAATCATGTCGTTGTATACATTCTTAAGACAAGAGTACGTTTCGTTTAATTGATAGTTGCTGAATGTCGTTACTATTTGTATACAGATAAGTAGACTGCGGATTTCCGTGCATCCATTGCATATACAAATTCGTAATACATGAGGGAATGTGTATATTAATATATAATAATGAAATTTTTATTTCATTTTTGGTACGATCTTTCTACTGCCGAACAAAATGTGTCACTGATCATAATTTTTGTAGAATAGGTATAGACAGAAATTCGCATAAAAATCAGCAGTCTACGGATAAGTCTTACTCGTCTAAGAAATTGTAGAAAATAGATATTGTACATATTCTAGTTTTAACCAGAGGTTGAAATTTCATGAACTTTTATATATATATATATAAGGAACGTATTTGAATTTTTAAAATACATTTTTATTCTATGTCCTTGTCCATATAAAATTTTATTTTAATACATCTGTTATTTTTCAAAAAGGTGAAGTAATATTGTCTGCAGCATTAAAAAGAAAGTATGATACAGTAAATTGTGAATGATTTTATGAAAGTTAGGAATTAATTTACTACCTCGTAAATCAGTAGAAGGATTTAAAAATGTGGAAGAACATTGCACATAAGAATTCGATTTGCAACATTAATTAAAACAGTAGCAATGAATATTCTTTTAAAATTTTCATCGCACTGTAGATGCATTACTTGCTAAAACGGTTTCTGTGACACCGTTATGTCGCATTCTTCTTATCTTAATTGATTTTATTCATTCTCTGTAGTCACTGCTTTGCGTCAATCATTTACTAGTACTTAATTTAATGTTGCAAATATATCAATTATTTTTTATGAAAAATTGAAGATGATCATTCAACCGGCTAATGTGTTCATGTTTGGTGATAACTAAACTGTAGTAGATATAGGCCTACGACTTTAAGAAATCGGGAAGCGAGTGTCAAGAGGTGAATAATCGAGAATTGAAAATTATTATTTTTAATTCATTGTTAATGTTACTGTACCTCGAAACCGTGTAAATAATTATTTTATTTCACTGTTTTGTAACAAAACTGCATTATCGAATTACTGGTCGAAACATTTTTCGCATGATTAACAGTTCATTTTTTAATGAAATTGTCGAATTATTATTAGTAATTGAAAAGTTTTATTTTAAAAAATTAAATGCAATATCAGTTTGAAATTTTGTGCCTCTATTTTTCACATACCAATTAATTATGTACGTGAATGTTATGAAATTCTTGGGAAATATTTTTTCGGAGATATTGAGTATCATAATTTTAATATGATTTCTGGAAATACGATAAGTGTTTATTAAATTTAAATTCCGTTTTGAAATTATGCTTACAGCACGAAAAGGTTTTCCGGTGTTACGTACAATATAGTTTACATATCCTTGAATATGAATTTTATATAATTTGTCGCGGTACGTATAAATAAATATTGGCGCAAAGTTCTGATCTGTTAAATATTGTTTTGTTAAGTAAAATAGTAGAAAATATTATACTTCTTACATATTGCGTCTAATTTTTATTAGATAAGAGTAAAATTGTGAATTAAACAATTGCACAAAATATTAATGCTTCTCGCATCGAATGACCATGAATAATATTAATTAAACTTTTAGCAGTTCGTGAAACTGTTTTCTTCCAAGTACGATCAAAGCTGCCAAAATGTGTTATTGAAGCATTGCGAATTTTTCAACGGAATTGTAAGAACTTAACAATTCTCATGTCCAAGTATATGTAAAATTAGTTTTGGGAAAATCATTCCCTTAGTTGTAAAATGAAAATGGAGACCGAAAGTATCTAGAAACGTGAAGTGTTTGCAAGAAATGTTATATATTTTCAATAATAGATTTATCTACCGGGTACTGATATTTCTGGAATGTCTATGTGAAATGTAAAAACAATCTGAAATAGTTCTATGCACAAATGATCAAACTCAATAATGAATTGAATTATTGTAGTTGTATATTATTTATATAATAGATGATGTTTCCTTCAGTGACTGTTATTAAATTCTCTGTTGTTTATAATTTCAATAAGAAATTACATACCTTACATAATGATATTAAAATAAATTAGCATAATCGTTTTTGAAGGTTTACATTATTTTTAGGTGAACCTGTCAAGAATCTATGTCTTCATTGATTCATATGATTTTTTAATATGTTGTAGAAATTAATATTTTGAACAACTTTCACTTATATATATAACTTGTTCTTTTGCTAATTCTGGCAGCTAAAAGTGTTGTTAGATGTAGCTTCAGTATCTATAGGGTGTCTTACCTAAAATCAGTTTCTTAAATGTAAAGAAATGAATTTTATTTAGATAGCTGAGGATAGTATTGGTGAGGCTGTCTTTTCGGGGTGGGGGTGTAAACACTAGGTGCTTTAATTCATAAGTAACATGATTGAACAACAGTATAGATGTACGTTGTCACGGATACAAAATTCATTGTAGTATTACCGACAGCTTTTCATAATTAGAAAACATAAGTGAGCTCACTGGTTATACATATGCATAAAAAAAAATTGTTCAAAATATTGATTTATAGGGTAATTTCGGGTGAGATGGTCCGATCTAATTAAAATTATCAAATATCTTCAATTTTGTTGAATGGTATACTGAATCTTGTACATACAGAGATTTATTTAACTATTATTCTTATATAGGTATATCTGTTTTCACACATATATGTTATTGTTTCGTAGGTATCAACGATATTTATGACGTATTAGTGCTTTTTAAAAAAGTGAGCCATCTCTCCCCGACTTATCTCGACTCACAACGTATACAGAAATCATTCTAATCAGTGTTGGCATCACATCTCAATAACTTCACCCATTTTTATATTGTATAGTACAAGTATCGTCTACATTTCTCCTGAAAAGTCATTATAATCTTTTACAATGTCTTGATATTACTGCTAAAAAAATATATACTGTCATACTTGATTTATTGTTACACATTCAAACAAAAACTTAATTTAAGAAGTTTTTGAAAATGAATGTGTAAAATTCATGAAAACGTTGTACATATAAATAAATACAGTATACGTGTAGGTATGTAAGGAATAACAAGGTTTCTCCTTTGTTTGCATTTTGAAGCACTTTAGAATGGTATGTGACATATAAACATCTGATGGCATCTCATATTGCAATTATCGCAATCCACACCCTAATGTGCGTTTGAAAAACATGTTCGAAGTGTATTTATATAGATATTGAAATTGATTGAATGTAATTACATTTGTATGATGCTTTTACAAATGCAAAAGAGTCTTTTACAATTAATAGTCTGAGGTATTTCTTTCTGATGTGTAATTCCTCTTTTATAATATATGTATATTTTTGTTGATATTTATTTACAAACGATAATCTTTTTGCGGTAATTTCTATGTATCTATATACAATCATAAGTAAACTACGAATCTTTATGCAGATCATAAATTATTTTATAAAAATCAGAATAAAGGACAAATTTATTTCACTAATTAAAAGATTCTTTATGGTAAGGTAATACAGAAATTCTATAAACGAATAAAGATCAGTAGCCCACTCTTAAGCAAATAACAAGAACCGAAACACCTATCTTGACAGACAAAATTAAATTTTATTTAAAAAATCAGGTTATTCACTATACACAGTAAACTAATAAAAATTAATAATATTCAGTTATCTAAATTGATTTTTAAGTGTAATAATATTGTCCAACAAATCTTATTCTTTTTACTGTATTCCAACATTTCGTAATTCACATAGATTATTATTGAATAAAAATTTAAAAAGAGTCTTTCTATCAATCTCTTTGAAACTTAATTTTAAAAAATAAAATCGAATTTTTCACAAATAAGCTCGAATGTCAGCCGTGCCTGACAAAACAGTAAAAATTACATTAAATGTCTTTTAAATTATAACAATTAAAGAACAAATTGCCATGCAAAAATTGCGTAATGGAGATAAGACTATTACATGATAATGTTTTTACACTTTAGATTTCTTCAAATATTTAAATATCAATTCTAACAACAGTTGTTCAGAGAAATATTATATCCTCTAATGCAGGATCATTCAAGAAAATATTTTTATATTTATTTATATTTATTTAAACAATATAACAAAATATTTCCAAAGCGATAACAATCATTATCGATACGATATTGTAATTTTACGATTAGAGTGTCAATTGCGGAAGTTATAGCCTTACAATTTATTGCCCCGTCAATGAGTCGCTGGACAATACTGTCATAAACCGCGACCCATGCGAAATACCCCTAATGGATCGCGCGATTGGTTCTCGGAACCAATCCTTTAATTTTGTCGGAATAGTCCTGAAAGGTTTCTTGGAAGTAACATCGTTTTTCACCTCGAGAAAAATATTAACCAATCCAGATACTAATTTCTTCGTAGTCAACCACCAATTCTGCGGCATAATAATCGTATAAACTTTGGGCAATCAATTGCACATTACATAACACTGAAGAAAGATGGTTTCAAGCAAATATTCAAACATTTGATCAAACAACGTGTACAAATTTAATAAAATATTTTCTTTATTATTCAAAAGAACATCATCTAATTCTTTTTCGATATTTAGAAACAGGAACAGTCGTTACTTCTTTTATACATAGTATTCATGTAAAGTCGAATCGATTAATATCGATTATTAGAGGCATAAGGAGTACAAAATAAATCGTTAAAGCCTGTTAGTTCTGTGATGTGAATCAGACAGCCGATATTTTTCAGGATATTAGCAGTTCGAAAAAATTTCTTTCAGCAGCTTTCACAAATACCGAAATCGAAATATATTCTGGCTTTCTATTATTTTCCAGAATATAAGTGTCGATAACTCTACTTTCAGTTACGCGTATAAATTGTCATTGCTGCTGATATAATGTTAGTGATAGTGTCATTTAATCTGAAAATGAAAGTCAAAACGATATGCAACAATAAACCGATGAATGAGTCATTTATGAAAATGAGACTTTCCGTTTATGAACAATTTTTTCCGCTTAAAAGTGAAGGATGGTTTTAAAGCACGAAGGAATATCTTTTGAATAAAAGTAATTGCTTTTCATTTTTCACGCAATATGAACGATTTATTAATTAATTTGTACACAGAGTACAAATTAATTAATTTAGTTATTTTAATTCCTCCAAAATGTATCCTTACATATGCGTGATAGAAGTTCGAAATTTTGAGGAAAGAGTAGAAAACCATAATACTGTCAAACAAATTTAAATTCTTCTCTTGTATTTGAATATTTAATAAGTTATAAAGTGTATCAAATAAGATAATATGTAACATTAGAAGGTTAGACAGATTTAAACTTATTTAAAGAATATTCATAGTGAATGAAAATCTTGTTGGATTTTAGTTTTATCATTTCATTTTTAGTCTCTTGTAACTCGATAAAGCAGCCTTTGTTTGTGTAAAAACCATCGAAGAACGCTACAACACGACTTTGTTTTAAATTGACAGGACAAAATAGTGTTACATGACACAAGGTTTAATGCATTCAATTGTACTAGCTTGCATCTCTGTTACATTTATCGTTAATAAATTAATGCAGCTTGTAATGTCGAATTACACTCATTTTGACCCTTTATATATTTGACGAATATTGACACGAAAATCTAAAAACCAGCTAAATTTCTGATGGGAGTGTGAATAATTTCATTGTTTGAATAAATTTATAAGAAACATGACAATTATTCTTTCGTTGAATGAAACTTTTTGTAACGGGAGAAAGTTTGTTCGAGCAGTTAAAATAAACTCACAAGGTTCAGGTGAAAATTGAAGATGGAAACTAATATTTTTGTTGTAATAACTAATAAATATGAAACAGATAGTGAAAATTATACAATAGGGTTTAATTCTCGTTATTACTAAGGAAATATTTTAATGATTGAAGGGAACTTTAGAAAGGTGTGGCGTAACGAACGCATCCGATAGCGTTTTGTTCATTTTTCATAGCTCGTTTGCCTGTCGCTTTCTATTCATTACCATCCAACCGAAAAAGAATCTAACAATTCGAACTTCCGCGAAATTCTAAACAGTCATTGGTTTTCTTCGAAACCAAGCAGAAACAATAGGATCATAAATAAGTTATTACATTTTGCAATACATATCTTATTCGACAGAATTATTTTATATTATTAGACTAATATAATATTTATTATCATTATTATTTATGCTTACTAGCCATAAATCTGTAATGTTCTGTTTCTACCTGCAAAATTAAATATTTACCATCTATTCGTTTTTCAATAATCAAAAATTCCTGTTTTTAAATGACTGTTATATTCAAATAAATTCTATGCCAAAAGTTGTCTTATATATTCTGTGATAATTCGTCTTTAAAGTTCTTTTCATTTTCTACGTGAAGTGTGTATAATCACGTTGTACATAATATACTAAATTACATATACATGCTGTTCCTATATTATAATTATAACCTGTTCATAAACTAAGAACTGCATACAACCAAGAATTTAAATATACACGATTAAAAGGAATATTTTGTTAGAAAAGTATATACACATTGATGTATGTCATATATATATTCCTATCTCATTTGTTTGCGGTGTCTTATGGTTTGTATTATTTGCGCTTTGTGTATTTAATAAAAGTATTATTATTTATTAAAAGCCTAATAGGTTTATATTGTATCGTAATAATAATGATGAAAAACCCAACATATTTTCAACTACATTTATTTTTTATACGGATTAGATTAGAAGCAAACTTCACGTACAGTCTCCAATTTGATAACTTTCCATCAATGTTTATTTTAGATATATTCATACGTATGTAGTAAATTATAGAGAATACTGAGTTAATATAACAAGTAAATTAAATATTTAACAATTAATTACTTTAAGAAAGTACATTATCTCTAATTTTTGTTAACCATATATGAACCCCACAACAGTCAAAACATCGTATTAACATTATTTCTACCGAAGGTGTCAAAAGACATCTTATGAAATTTTAATTTAAAATGATTTTCTGAAGTTTCTCATTCTTCCTTCATTGAATTTTGCACATTTCCTATAGTTAATTTTATAATCTTTGTTGGAAAAATCGGAAGGTCAGTACAGAATATATGGCTAAACTTGGAAAATGATTTTAAGTTACAATTTCGAAAGGTGTCTCTTGACACCTTTGATAGAAGTGGAGTTAAAAGGTTGCTTAAACTATTCATGTGAGTTCATGTAATATTTTTCAGTATTATATAACCGAGCAGAAAATAATCCTTCGACATTATATGTCTGGGTTGTTCGGCACGCAAAGTTTGGGAAATGTATGGATCATTAAATAATTAAACATAGAACGCGGAGGAAATCGATTGAGAGGGTACTGACCCTTTCTATAACTTACGCTTGTGTGTGGCATAGTCCGGCCGATTAAATATTTTATTCGCAGAGAAGTCGTCAGAAACATGAATGTGCGACGATCGATCGGTGTTACCGCAAAATGTCGACGCTGCTCGTTGAAATACATCGCTTGCAAACACTGTTATGTCGGTAACAGAAACACCAATCCGTTGCTGGCAAAAATTGTACATTCCTCTCTGAATTTTCACGAAATTTTTCCCAACTCAATTTATTATTTTTCCTTTTCAAAAGTGGTAATTAAACCACCATGTATTTACATTTGCAATATTGGAAATTTGAAAATGTTCATTTTAAGTTAAGAATGAAACGAAATCTATGTTGAACTGTACTTTTGTTCTATTATTGTTAAATTGATTAGTCTAATCGCAATTTGTATCAATAGAAACTATTAAGAATGTCAATCCAATTCCGATAAATTCGAAAGTTTAGAGAAAGTGAAAATTTGGAAAAATGTTTGCATAGAAAATATATTTTGTTGATACAAGTATGGCTCCATAGAAAATAAATTGCAGAATTACAATATCTCTCAATTATATCTCACTTTTAATTGAACTTTTCTCATAATGCTTTAATTGTTTAGTTCAATCATGAAAGTAAAAAGTAAAAGTTCAGTTTGCAACTTATATTTATTTATTAATATATATCTAATATTACAACAAGCATTCTAATCAGAATGTAAATGTAACAGAATGTAAACTTTCGACAACTTTGTTTACTCTAAAGCAAGCTGCGAAATATGAACAATTTCCTACATCAAAATGCAAGATATGAATAATTTACAAAAGCAAGGTACAAATATGAAGTTTTAATATGAACAATTTACTACATCAAAATGCAAGATATGAATAATTTTCAAAAGCAAGGTAGAAATATGAAGTTTTAATATGAACAATTTACTACAGCAAAATGCAAGATATGAATAATTTTACGGGAAAATGATTATCAAATTTTGTTATTTCTTTTACATATTTCAGCAGAAATATTATTTTGGTGACATACTCAATACCATTTTACCCATGAATATTGTATGATTTTATTTGGACCTGGATGAAAAATCAGAAGATACGCCCACCGTTATAAATTATAGATTTTACGGGAATAATAATCGCGTTTGGCATCGAGTTTCGATGCGGCCCGCCATCATGCTTTTCCTACATCACTTAACCAATACTGCGGTAGATCTTTACTACACTTCATCTTTAAATGATATTTCACTTTCTCGTCTATTTTTCTAATCACACTCGTGCTTAGGCGTTCCTTCAAATATTTCTACTAAATTAAACGATTTTCCCAAATTTTAAATTAAAATACATTGAGAATAATAAAAATTAATAATTCGTATTTTTAAAAAAACTCCGAAGTGTGTACATTTATACACTAATTGAAAATTTTCATTCAACTATTCTTTCAAGGAATTTTTAAATGTGATAATTCTCTATTATTTAACAAACTCATAACCACGTCGTTCTTCGAATTCATTGCTATATTAAAGTATTGAATATTGAATGAAATAAATGCACAATGGATGAAATAAATTTCGACAAAATAAATAAATTTCACAGAATTCGTATAAAGTCCTTTTATTTGTATAATTTAATGGCTTTTTCTTTATAGTATTCAATAAACTTCATCTGACGGAATTAATGTGCGGTTGCAATATAAAATGTAAAATACAGTTTTTCCATATAAAGATTTCTTTTCGCGAGGATCGATTTTGTAAATTTATCTGATTTCTATGCACTCGTATTTGTAATGAGTAGAAACAGTAACTAAACCTGCAGTCACGCCGGCAGAGTTCCAATACCACATGCACTTATGAATATGCATGAGATGTTTCGGTGAACGAAGCCTTGTATGAAAAACACCTTGTTTTACATTTTCGATTCAGCGTTGTATCAGGAATAATGTATTTGTCGATTGCTTTGCAATATCGTATGGGTCCTTTGTATATGAACTAATAAAGACTAGAATGTAATAAATATACTGAGGATCTTTATGCAAGTTCAAACTCCCAAGAATATAATTAGAAAAACAAAATTGCCAAAATTTCCAAAGTTCAAAACATTTATTCTTTGTTTAATAATCGATAACATTTTTTTGTTTAGATCGATCTGTGTCTTTGTCTCTGAATCTGATTAAACATGTTATAACAATGAGAGAATTAGATAAATTTTATTTAAGACATACTTCGTTTTATTAGAAATATTATAAAAATCACTATACTTTTGTTGTTTTATAAATTTCTTTTTATTGTGTGCTTTTTACAGTCTAATAAGTAAGCTTGAAATAATATGTTATACAGGAAGACATCTTTTTTAAAGAATATAAGAATATATTGAAGCATGTAAAAATATATTTTTACAAGTAGAAATAATATAATTGATACAAATCTTTTTAAACTTATAAGATTATTGTTTCAAGGATATTATTAAACATCATGATCATGAAATGAAATATTGAAATCATTCTCTTACTCTTCCTATTTTAAAAATTATTAGCAACATTTGCTTATAATTTTTGGCGTTGGTGATTTTGAATACTGTAGACTCAATTTCTCGAATCACCATTTACGTATGTATTTTGTTATAGGTTTCTAAATGTATTTACGTTTTCGTATTGCGGACGTCATGTGATTGCAGAGTTTCAAGCGTCAGTGAATGTACGTATCGCTCATTTGCTGCAGCAATAGTGCAACTCGAAACTGCGCTTTCCCCGTTATGGATAGGAAAAGAACGATTTCGAAAATTTATAACACCGAATGACGTCATTATAACATTTTTGTCTCATAGATTTCTTATTATATCGAATTGGTATTTCCATATGTCGCTATAAAATTATAATAATTCAAAATAATCAAGCTTGTCTTACAAAAATTTATAATTTTCCAGTTATGTAATTTTTTTGTTTTTTTCTATTTTTTCCTGTTGTTTCTATTTTTATCATATTTATTTTTATTTTTGCCTATTGATCAGTTTTTATAATGAAAGCTTTTATACAACGCTTTCTCTTTTTTTATTCAAGGTTTTATTAGGCAAAGGGTCAAATAAAGTTTTTAATAAAAATTATTACAATTTTTGTTCTTGATTCCTTTGTTAAATATATTATATTTTAAAATTAAATATATAACGTGAACTATAACATTGATATTATTTAGTAACTCAACAAGAGAGAATTGTTATATACTCAGTGCTACAGATAAAAAGTAAACAAAATTTTCGAAAATGGAGAAAGACTTCCGTTACAAAATAAATTCTCTGAATTTGAGTTCCATTTTTATGACTTTCAACGAAATGAAATGCACTGCAACGATGAAAAAGATGAAAGAGTACTCAGATTGCGAGGTATTTTTCGGCTCTTATTTTATAAAGTGCACACATCTTTTAAGTGATGAAATTAGGAAAATACGTAAATATTTAACCTTTTTGCAGAAAAATAATTCACAAAGATTCTTAATATTACGTAATACATTTATTTGCTTTTTCTGTTCAACTACGAATAAAATGAAGTGCTTCGTCGTAGAAATTTAAGTTTTAAATCGTGTGGTGCACTGAAATTCAATTACAGTTTATTTAGACAGTGTCAATATTTTACTTGCGCACCGATGCATTAAGCAAGTGCAGCCAGTACGTCGTTCATTTAATAGCCAAATGATTATAGAATGCTGTTTTAAAGTCCCTTTCCACTTACCTAGTTTCTACAGTTAAAATATTTGGAAACAAGACTGCAAAGTGGTGAGGTAAGTGAATGGTACTCTCGATGCCGTAAAAACAGCCAGGAGGAAACAGTGAATACGAATAAGTGAATACTGAATCAAAGAAATCTAAATTTTCTTGCAGCGTTCCGAGATTTTAATTGCGTGGGACAACGATGAAAATTTCATTGTTATCAAGTAATTAAATCATGACAATAAAAGAAAATATAAGTCCGAATATGGTACATATTTAATATTTATTGATAAAGCGTGTGTGTTCCGTTTACTCATGAAAGATTACAATATTAATATAAATATATTATTTATCATTTATGTATAGCGCAATATAATACTCATTTGTCAATATAGTTACCTTTTTTCTAACGTGAAATGGTGTAGACAAAAATTGACTTAGTGTTTTAATTGGACAATTATTTCACGTATGAGATGTTCATTTGGGAAAATTGGAAAGATCAAATACTAGGTTAACAATGATATTAAAAGTTTCTACCATTATTAGAGTTGCCAAATTCTTTCTACTAATACAATTATTATTAGTTCATAATTAGTAAGAGTTAATAATAATTGTGAACTAAAAATATTTTAATTTATCATTTTATTCTCATATAATGCTATTTGCATGTACAAAATACATTTTAAAAACACGTTTCATTTATCTCACACGTTCTAAAACACTTTTCTCGTTATTATATTACAATGCGAAGGCAAATCAGAAGGCAACATCGAAAAAGAAAACTAGAATTGAGTCATGTGTTATCATTTCCAATAAATTTTTAATTATCATTGTAAAAAGTTTCAATGCAAATAGGCAGTATTTTTTATTCGTTACTCATATTTGGAAACCGGTAATACATTTCGTATTTAAGTTTCATTTAATAATCACATAGGGAAATGAATCTCGGAAGCGAGTGAATTTAAGCACACTTGAAGTAACAGAAATTAGGTTTCCCTGTGAATTTAATCTACCACACGCCCCTCACTAAATTATCAATGGTTGCGCCAGATACAAGTTTTCCTGATAACGTGATATTAATACACGAGCGTCAAATTTTGCATGATTCACATGTTCGTTTTGATAGACGTACGTGCATATGTGCATTATTCACTCATAAATATTTATTGATAATTTATTGGTGTGTCGATATGACAGTGACGTTCGTTCTCTTTCAATGCAATTGAATGATTTCATATAAATGATAATTCATATTTCTTTAATTTTCAGTATTCCATTGCGTGTAATATAAAAATATGTTGATATTAATATAACTATATGGTTATCAACATTATATTAAAAGGTACTAGATTTTATTTGTATAATAGGTGAGTGACTTAGAACAACAGTGGTCCAACTACAATATCTAAGTTCTTGGGAAGTAAACTTTTGTAAAATATTATTGGATTAATTAGACACTAATATCACAATTGCTAATATTAATAATTGATAATTATCAATATTATTAATAAAATTTTTTTCAAACTGTGCTAACGTGTGCTCAGTTTCAATGAATTTACAAATGTATTGGGGAAACTCAACAATAACGTTGGGAATGAATTATATATACTCTGAGACATTTTAAAAACTATTTGGTGAAATAAGCTTCATAATACAGTTATTACTTAGTAATTCATGTAATCATAGCAATTCGTGTTACTAAATTTTTAAAAAAGAACATTGGTTAGTCTGAAAGGTATTAATGAAAGATGGGTGGATCGGATTATGTTAATACCGTATATGAACCGTGATAGTTTCCTCAGCCTTACCCTAACACAAATTCTTCAAATGAAGCAAGCAGCATCGTCTGACTCGACATTTGCTATTCCATTACCCTCTATTAAATTTCTCGACCAACTGACGACCTTTCCCACGCTTCCTAAATATCGAAACGGTCAACGCGTTTCTGTACGATCTACTGCATTTTCGAACGTTAACACACTGTTGACCGGTCACGAGTTAACTCGTGTTTTCATAGCCAAACGTTGTTGACCGGTTGCGAGTTAACTCGTCTTTGAAATAAATATATATTATTTATTAATTAATACTAAAACTATCGAGCAGTTAAATTGACTGTCTGAAATTCCTCTATAGAAACTTGAAGAGTGCATCTATCGAGACTTCAACTGAATTATTATTCAGTTTGCGTATTGCTAAATCAATTTCTTTAATCATTTCACAGGGAAACATGTGTTTTTTTTAATAATTGTAAAATGAAGAAATCTGAAATGGATCGTTTTGATCTATCTGGTAATTTTAGTGTTAAATATAAATTAAATAATACTTTAATTAAATAATAAATTTTTAATGAAAATAAAAAAATGTTTGCTTTTCTAATCAATTATTAACGATAAGGTAGTAGTACCGATCATAGTTAATACATTGTTGACCGGTCACGAGGTAAGAGGAGTTAATCCGTGTTTGCACTTGCATTAGCTATTTCAATTTTTTAAACGCACAGTAATGTAGAATATAATGCACAAGCAAAACATTTAAAGTTATGTAAAATATATGTCCAACGTTTAATTCCAATTCATTATATATAAACAAAGTATATTGAAGTTTATTTAGATTGTTTAGCGTTCATATTTAATTACGGAATAATAAACAGTGACATGGGGTAGCTCCTGCGTACAATTGCCGGTCGATAACGTGTTAATAAGCATTTTCTACTGATCGATATTATTCTTGTAGTGAACTGGGCGCGATAAGTCAAGTATAATATAATATATACGCGAACAGTGAATATATTTTCCAATGTTGAATGAACTAAAACGTAAACAAGTATTTACTTTAAAATTACTTCTTTTGGTAACATAATAATAATTTCTTTTGTGTACGTAAAAGCTAAACTCGTATCTCCATTGAACTGAAAGATTTAGGTACGGTAAAAATAGCAATTAATTAGAATAATCAAAATGCAGCACCTAATAAATCCGATTAACTCAACTCAGTAGACATTACCACTAAAACTACCAGACAGGTCAAAGTGACCCATACCTGATTTCTTCTTTTTGCAATTATTATGGAGAATTTATTAAAAAAATTAATTTACCAATACGCAAACTGAATTGTAAATTAACTAAAGTCTCAGTAGATGCACTTTTGGACTTTCTATAGAGAAATTTCAAAAATACAATGTAACTTCCCGGTAGTTTTAATGTTAAATAAACATCAAATTATTTTCTTTTCCTAGTAAATTATTAAGATATTATCGGACATCGTTATGATCGAAATACAAAAACAGGAGTTGATTGATATTAGAACAACCGCACCGTCAGAATGGCAGGTTTCAGTTCCATGTTATTACATGTTAATGATGTTACATACTCGGTCGTTCTAGTGTTCACCTGTTTAGTACTTAGAAAACAGAGCATTTGCATAAAACGAGTTTCTACTGTAAAAAATAATTGTACCGAAAATATATACACGTTTCCTCGCACTCACCAAAATATTTTCCAATGCTGTACAGAAAAATCGTATGAAATAGCACGCAAAAATTAATTTTCTTATAACAGTTCAATAAATATTTCGCATTTCTTGTATGTGCGGATCATGTGTTGAGCATATTTTACAGTGTGCGCTTTGATCTATGTGCGCAATTTTTACATTGTGCGCTTTTCGCTATCTGCATGTTTATTTTGTGTGGTATTGAACAAGTGTGGATTTTCCCCAATATTACAAAATATACAAAGTTTGAATAAGAATCATCCAGAATTTTTCAAAAATAGAATATATCCGTTAGAAACACGTTGGCAGAAATGTGCCGAATCGATTAATACGTTTGTAATATTTTATTGAATTCAACAAATCTTCTAAACAAAATATCGAAAAAATGAAACAGCAACAGGTTATTGACTTCCTAAATATAATGCCGTAGCTTCTAACTTGAAATAACAATATCTATAAGATTAATTTAATTTGCTTTATGTAAAATATAAGATTACGCCTGTCACAAATATGTGACGCTGATATCGAACGTGTTAAAGCGTATTTCGTCTTTTAGAGCATCACACAAGGTTTCCTTTTTCCAGCAAAATTCGATATTCCACATTACACGACCTAATACATCAAGCGTTTCAGTGGAGTTAAGGTAAAGGTACCAGTAATTGATTTGGTATCAGTAGTTGCCCATTTTTCAGGAGAACGTGATAAATAGAGTTTTTAAAAGTAATAATCTTTCGATAAAAGTGCGATAGATATGCTGCAACATCTATCGACTAAACTCCGAAACACTTTTACCTGAATTAAATTGTATATCGTAAAAACTAACAATTTATTTCATTGACATTGGTTGTATACCTGCAATTTCTAACATGGAATTAACTTATTGTCATTTGTATTTGTCCCTTTACTTGTAATTTATCATAATCGTTGCAAATAAACAATATTAAAGTGATCACCTTTAGTGTTTTCGGTTTTACTGTAAGTGGCAAACTACTAACTAATATATGGTCAATTACTAATTCTTTCGTTTTAAAAGACGGTCAACTTCTTGCGCAAATATTAAATTAGAAAATGTCTATAAAATTTGGATGATATAACCATTTCAAAAAAGTTGGCTTTGTTACATAATGTAAGCAATTAGTACAGCATTTTTACACATAGAGTCTCTCTATTTAACCCTTTGCACTCGTATGTCATGCTGGAGATGACAATATAAATTTATTATAATTTATTTGTGTTACTTTGAAAAGTAATAAAAACTAAATCTTATTCTAATAATAATAAATAAAATAAATATAAAGTATTGAATTCTACCGCTATAAATTACTTTAACTCATTTCCCGAAGAGTAAATACAAGTTTACACCTAACAACATTGAAAAGAAATCGAGTATAAGGGGTTAATAAAGGAGCAAGCGTTTACTATTATTTACACAGGGAATTTTGTCTGAACTAGTCAAGTATTGATGCTTTTACCTTAACCGCTTTGATCCGTAGTGCAACGCAAATTGTAATACGGTGCGTCTAAATATATTCGGCAACGTCGAAAAGCTGTAACGCTTATACGGCACTCAACAGTCTCAAAGATCAGGGCGAACGGGATCAAGGTTAGCGGAGAAACGACGCTTACCTGGAAGCGAGATTAGAGAGAAGGTTAAAAAGCAAGCGGATTTCCTTGACACGGTAGGAGTCATCGGACGTGGGAAAATATACGTATATTCCGTGAAACCTGGCGACGAACTTCGACGATGCAAATCGTTTTCCCATCTCGGCGTTGCGTACAACCTTAGAATCGAGGCAGCTCCGTCGCGATTGTCCAATTTAATTTCGGGTTAAGGGCGCCGCAGCCTCCGACGAAGCCTCGATCGATAGAATCATGGAATTAAGTAGGTACGTGGTCGAATCGGAGCAGCAATTATGGTGCCACTAAAGGTTAATGGGTACAAGAACGTTGCCGAAAAGAATTTTATCGACTGGAAACTCGATCACGGTTGTTCTAGAACGGAAGCAGAAGTATTGTGACAGAGTCCAATCGATTTGAAAAATCGGTTTGGAAAAAAGTGTAACGTTCTTCCGCATGATCGAGCAGCTGTTGCATTGGTGTTATGAAACTGATGTATTTATAAATAAGTAGATACTGACTTCTTGCGACTGAATAATTTTTTGTGCTTTTTGACATCGTTTCCTTGAGTTCGATTGAATAAGATCGATTGCGTATGTATCTTTACATTTTCTCACAGTAAATATATTTCTCATTCAAATATATGATTGCAAAAGTAAGGTAGACAAGTTAGATGATAAATCATTCATCGTAGAAACAGAAACAGAAGGAAAGACAAAAATTGAGAAACTGATTAATCGGATAGTATGGAAATTGATATAAAGTTAAATGAACGACAGAAAACGCAGCATTTTTAATTGGATTTTGAAATCAGTCACATTGTTGACCGATCACGAGTTAATTTATGTTTGCACTTGCATTAGCTATTTCAATTCTTGAAACGCAAGAAAATGTAGAATATTGAAAGTAAAATATTTAAACTTATATAAAAGATATGTCCAAAGTTTCATTTCGATTCATTATGTACAAACAAAGTATATTGAAGTTTATTTAGGTTGTTTTACTTTCATATTTAACTACGGAATAATAACCGGTGACATGAGATAGCTTCTGCGTACAATTGCCGGTCGATAATGTGTTAATAATGTATGTAGACTAAAGCTGGACAATATTTGATTGGTTATGTGACAAAGAACACTTGTGTTTTTATGTAATTAATGTTAACACATGTAACTGAAAGGGAACGTTGAGTAATTTTGATGTAACAAATAGATAGATCTTGGAATTTATTTTATAATCGATATACATGTTATTTCACAAAATTAACCATCCACCGATAATATGGACCATTCACGCTAAAACTACCGAACAGTTAAATTGACTTTTTGAAATTCTTCTATTGAAACTTCAGGATTGCGCCTATTGAAGCTTTAACTGAAATAAGGTCTTATACAGTTATGTATTAATTAATATTTAATAAGGTACTTTTTTTATTTTCAACTTGATAGCAATCTTAATCAAATAAACTAAATTTTTTAAATTTCTAGTTCCATGAACTGGTTAAAAAAGAACAATACATCATGTACGTTATTGAAAAATATAATAATGGAAATCGTAATTGTTGGAAATATTCAAAACGCGCAGAAAAATTCAATTTAGTCTTTTGTATTTGATAATGTTTTTTTTATCAAATAATTTCATTTCCCGTTGAACCTTGTTAAAAGAGAAATTCATTCTGTTTAACAATAAAACTTTTTAGTCAAATTGGCTTTTTCAAAAATCTCAATAGAAATTCCAAATCTACCAAAGTTTTAATTGATTTGCTATTCATTTTGCGTGCTGTTAAATTAGTTTTTTAATCATTTCCAAGAAAAATATTTGTTATCTTTTTGGTAAATGCTAAAAGAGGAAATCAGAAATGGGTCATTTTGATTCGTCTGGTAGTTTGAGTGTTAATCCCTTAACTGTCGAGCCCGTTACATATACGAAGACTTCACGAAAATCAATATTAAACATTAATTTTTTAAAATTCTGGAATACGGTTCGTTTTTCCTATACAAACGAAAAGTTTCTGTTGCTAGGATTTGAATGGCAACAATTTTGTGTTTATAAGAAAATTGGAATAAGGTTAATACTTGATTTAATGATTTTGAATGGTACTGGTTACCGAGAAAATTCGATAGTTAAAGGGTTAAAGGACAAACTCATAGCAATAAAAAAAATTAAAGCTAATTGTGAAAGGTTTGTATTACTGGCCACGTTGATGAAAAATCATATTGTTAGCATAGGATTAAAGGATCACTAATTATAGTTGAAGAATTATCGATCTTTTAGCTTCTATAAATTTGTAATAAAAAATGGTACAATATTTTGTCTGAGTTCATTACAAAGCATAGAACTTCTATTTTTGCCTTTCATAAGCCATTTTCTCCTATGATATTTTTGCTTTATGTAACGAATGGGAAAATGAATTATTTCGTTACCAACATTTTACGAATTCGAATGATTTTGTGGGTATTGGGTGGGTGGGTGGATGTGATGCCATCTAATTACGTTAATGTAAAATTACCTCTGTTGTTAATGAACCTATTAACAATTCTTTCCTCAAATGACACAATCTGGATAAATTTTCAAAATAATTATCTTGTAGTTTGATCATTCGCTCTTTCATAGATGTTTCAAAATCAATTTCAATCTACCAGATAATTTGATCAATTCTCTACGCCCTTTTTCAGAAAATATTGAAACTATATTGAACAATATTATGAAATATTTCTTTTCCATTTAGTGAAACTGCAAAAAATCTTTGTATATATTGATACTCGAAGTAACCTAAGAATTTCGATCTGAAATTCGAACAGCAAACTTTCCTACTCCCTTTAAAAACTTAATTTGCATGGCACGTGTTTTTTATTATAATTTTACTGTAACACCATGCAATTACATACTACAATTACACTGTGCAATTTTAAAGGGGAAATTAATTTTGTCTGGTATCGCAATGGGCGGGTCAAATTAATCCGAAATTCGATGGATAAGGTTTCGTGGGCTCGTATTACAATTAGTTCTCAGAGCGTGCAGTCTGGAATCGAATCGCAGCGCGGTAAGTTCCGTCTCTATATATCACGATGTTGCGAACGAAAATCCCACATGTTCCGGAGCAAATGTATTCATTTAAAGAAGAGCTCGCCGAGTTCATCGAAGTTACAGCGAAGTCGATCGGACAACTTATTTTCCAACGAGGAATAAAGTTTCCAACTCTGGGAAATTGGTTGTGCAAGATTTATGGAGAAACTTATCGGAGATTTCATGCACAAGTAAGTACGCACGAGTAAGAAGAATTGATAATTTCGTGAAACATGGAGGCCGACTTGAGTAACCATACTTGGAGAAATTAATTTTCCATTGATGGCGGGACGAAACCTTGTTGCTGATTAGATACATAATTATAAAGCACGATGAACAATTGCATTTCTAGATAGAGTTGACAATTACAAAATGTATTTATCATTGATGAAATTGTGAAGTTTAACACTTTCGCTGCCACAGTGGTCCCATGAGCCGGAGCTTCGAATTTACTTGAAAAGAATTATAATTCATAAGACAACTAACGTCGAATAAAAATGTTCAATATCGAAAATAACTAGTTGATAGTATAACGAGTATAAAGTATAAGATAATATAAAGAATTCTGATAACAAATAATTAATAATTGTTCCTTTTTATCTTTGCTATAGAGGAATAAGTGATACGTAAAACGCTGATATTTTACGAGGCAGTTAAGGTGTTAAGTCGATTAACTTATTAACTGTTGAATTTAGTTTGAAAAAGCTCTCATTGTGCGCACAATGAAACGAATAACTAAAATAAAACGAAGAAGAATTACATGTGTATCTAAAAGAATAGCTTATTTATCGTGAAAAAAATAAGTATCATGTCGAGTTTTAAGATGTATGTACTCGTGTGTACTCATCAAACGCAGTTAATTAGTTAATTAAAATATTTGTCCTTTAATTCCGTACGTAGCGAATGAAAAGGAACGGTGAAGAATTGAGAATTAATACGGAATTCGAGCATGCCTTGACACAATTAAATGTTCTTTATTCTTTCTTTTTTTACGACAACGGGTAACAAAGAAATCAGATTTTTAAGCTTACCACAATCTTTAGTTAAAATCACGATACCAAGGTAACAATCACTACGGATATTTCATTTTTATTAACATGACACCGTGAAAGCGTGAAATGTACTGCAAATTACATAGTGCGATGTGGCAAGAAGACGAAGTTACATAAACGGACGAACATTAACTTGCATGGGGAGATTCGTTATCAAGGACTGCATTTATATAGTAATGAAGCAATCATTTTAATAATCGTAATAAAAATATTGATATAAAAGCACGGAAATTCGGATAATAATAAATATAGATATACAAAAGATGCATAGAACTTAAAATGATTATGATATACTTGATAGGTAATAAATTTCTTAAATATTCGACTGTTTTTTTTTAAAATTGTCAATAAATAAGGAAATAATAGGATAATTGAGATACTACATGAAGAAATAGCATTGTAGAAATGATGAATACGAATATTTTAAAGTCTTATTATTTCAACGTTTATTAGTGAATAACACTTTTTTCTCTAATTTTGCCCATTACTTTTCCTCAACGTGACATTTGCTTTTAACATACATTCTTTAATTTTTACTTGGTATAAATAGCACTAAGTAATAATTAATGTCAAAATAATAAAATTTTTTATGTAAGCAGAAATAAATGCATGTTATTTATAATATACAGTATAACTATTTACGTAAATTCATTACTTTCATTTTACTCTGAAAACTGCAATGAACATTACTAGCAATAAATTATAAATAAAAGTAATATTTTATCTACAATATGCCCCCAGAGGGCATATGAAAACATTCGTTTATTTTATTAATATGACAAATATATATACAACCAGAATATTGAAATAAAAAACTTTTTCCCTCATTTTATTTTCTCTCCAAAACTGTTCACACCAAATCATAAGTTTTTAATAATAATTTGCATTATATGTAAATAATTATTTAATAAATAATTTTATAAAATTATATATCCACAGTCAAAATTCATATTCCACATTTATTAAATCATTTTATACACTAATTGACTCTTATCTTTTTAACTAACCAATGTAAATCTCAGTATTTTAAAATCAAAGGCTCTATAAATGTACATTTTATATCATATTTGTCTTTACAAGCTTCTCCATTAAATCCAATGATAACAAAACATAATCTCAATGTAATAATAATGGAATGCTGGTACCAGCAGCGAATGTGGGACCATGTTCCAGAGATGTGCAATGAAATGTACGAATCTCCATATTATCAAATAGTATTATAAGTACATTGCATGTATTCCAGTGCACTGAAAGAGATGCGTGGTATTCTGTATTCACGGGTTCACCGTGTTATCACGTTTTGCTTGAACAGAGAACGAGAGAGTAAGTCTAGCGCTGCATCCATTCTCATTTTCGTTCTCTGCTTGCTGCGTTAAAGTCGCGTACAGTGGCTGGTATTTGTGGGAGTAATTCGCTTTGCAGTTACAGTGAACCCCACTCATATTTACCTCGATGTAGAATACAACAAACTAAAAAGGAAAGCTTACCGACTGTTTTCTCTAACACTGTCGACAACGATTACATTTGTTTTTTAATGAAATAGTCAGGGGAGGCTGATCGTTTGGTGCGCACACCGACTGCCAGAGGGTGAAAAGAAACCACCTTTTTATCTGAGAGAAAGAAAACTTATTTTTTTTATCTGTATAGTTAAAGGATTATAATAAAGAACAGTTTTTCTTAGGGAAACTCCGGGAAAACCTTACGAAGTACCTAACTGTATATTTAGGTTAGGAATTGTGATATGTAATTAACGCTACATAGGTTTACGGTTGTTTATTGTACAGTTTATTCTATTGTTCCTAGAAAAGTGGATGCTTGTTTATTTAAATTTGGAAAACTATAGAGTTAAAAATAGATAATTTGGATATATATCCGTATAATTGCATCTATCAAAATCGAGTTAAACATTTATCAAATAAAGTTCATAAAATTCAATGTACGTCAAATTGACACTTTCCATAAATCTAGTGTTAAGTGTACAAAATATTTTAAAATTTTTATGTGTAAGTTGTTTGATATTTTGTTATGTTTTGTTCTTTTTTAAGTGATAACATGATTTTTGAGGACCTGTGAAAGAATAATGTTGGATGTGATATATACGCCCTTTTTCTCAAAAAGAAAATTGCATAATATTTCCCTTCGTAATGAACAAAGAACTGATTGGAACAGTTTTAAAAATGTAGGCAGATATAGATACAACGTAATTGAAAATTTTTCTTTTTCAGAATTATTAAATGTTGCTTTCAAATCACGAGATTTATCGATCAGTAAATTGTGGATATTTTTCAAGACTATTTTATATTTGATCCAGTAAATAAAATCGTAATATAGAGAACAAATTTTCACTGAATGCTTTTTTCGTTAATTTAGTTTTGGCCATATAAGTTTACATAAGCTCAATCAATTTGTTAATAAACGCAGGAAAAAGGGTGTTTAAACTTACAATGAACCGCAGAAAATAGAACAAAATTGTAAAATTCTCGACGTATTAGGTTGACAAGGAATAAATATTAGTTTTCGGAAGTTGAGTATTCAGAAGTTTGCGCATTGAATTTATATTTACTCAGCAATCTGTTCTTTAAAGGGCAGATGTTACAGTATTATTTAGTGATTACGTTTTTGTTCTCTATGACGATTTATTATGCATCCTAACCTAATGATATAATAATGGAAGAAAATTCGTGGAACTATTTTGGGCAATATAAAAATGTGGCTCAAAGCAAGAAAAGGCAGAAAATATATAATTGAATGTGATTTCTACTCGGGTAGAAAGGAAAGTTCGTAATAAGCTTAAAAAGGTTCTTGAAACAGATTTGAGGGTTCTGCACCAATAGAATAAAAATGATTAAATCACGTCCAAAGATGTGCAATTTAATGAATTGTTAAACTAATAGTCTTCGTTTCAACATGTCACAAAAACATGTATTTTCTTTGCGGGTAACGTGATACCCATGTTGCGTTGGGCACGTTGATTTTTTTGTAACGTCATAAACTACTAATTATAAGAAGAAAATATAAGTAGAATTGTTACCATACGAGCAACAGGAGAATATACATTTTATAGTTTATATAAAATTTATTTGTCTATAGAGATCAGTAAAAAGTAAATAATTAAAAAAATCCCGTCAAGTTTAAAATTCTCCCTTTTGTTTCTCTTTTTAATGTAAATGAAAAAATGAGAAAAGACTTTTAGAATAACATAAAACATGTCAAACATTGGTCATACAAGTGTAATAGTTACGTTGAAATTTTTGCTTATTGAGACTCCCTTTTATTTTTTACTGTGCACTCACTCAGAATTTCTCGTTAGCCCTTTTTTAAAGACTCGTTTGTGCAACGATACGTATCGCATAAAGTATTCCACTTTTCGTTTCTATCACATGATGCGTGCAGTGTGCATTATTCCCGGGTAAAGCGTATACTACGAGTTCATATAAAGTTCAACACATTTCACTTTGTAAGATCCTCCATCATATACAAGCGAACCTTTTTGTGCCTACATACAAGCTTGGTAGGTTTGTAATTTAAAAACTTCAAAGCTCGTCCCGCAATAAAAGGTGCATACATTTTGAATTTACAACGAATAAAGTTATATTGTTATTGTCATTATTCTGCATGGAATAATAATTGGAGACAAGCATACATCAGCTAATGTTTCATAATATTATAATGCATTTATTTTACGAATTAACACTGTTGCAAACCTGAAATTAATTGAATCGCTTTTAAATTTGTACAATCAGCGAATTTACAACCAATTAAACAACTCTTACAACTTATTGGAAAAAAACATCATGAAAAAAGATTCTTTATAAAATTTCCAACTTTTATAATACAAACCTGTGAATGTTTTTATAAATTAGACATTTATTTTCATTATAAAAGAGAACTGAACAATTAGGAAAAGTATTATTGTAACATTTATTTTGTAACGTCTTTCAGAGAAAGGTGCACTATAAATATATACATATCGATGGTATAATTATAAATTATGTAATTATTTTAAACTTTATAATTAAATATTTTGCTATAATTAATGCGATAGAAATGTATAGAATTATATCTACAGGATGATTAATTGCAGTTAGTCATCCCTTTGAAGGATTATAATTTAAAAAGAAATTATATACAGACCCTAAATTACAATTTTTAATTGTTTGTCTTTGACATGGTAGATACGTCGTTATCCATTCTTGTACTGACTGACTCACATGTGCCACTTTTGTCGGATTACCATAGTTCAGGGACATGTTTAATTGTTAATACTTCGAAAAGGTAGCTTCTAGCATAACTTTATCATTCTTCATTTTCTTTTAACATCGGGGTTTCTCCTAAATATATGACCATTTATAGTCAAACTTTACATAAAATAAAAAAATCTTGCCATTTTTATGCAGTTAAAAATGTATTCTGAAAAATATAATAAATAAAACTTTATAATTTTACTACATTTTTTACATTTATGTATATACACATATTTTGTGTATAAATGTTGTTTATAAAATTAAATAACTGAGTTTTCTATATTTCCAGAAGAAGATAGTAACAGCTTTCACCAAAGAGATTTTTATTATAGAATCGAACCACAATATTTCTACAGAGAAATATCTCTATAATCTTTGGACCAGCAGCGAAAAGATTTTCAGTTAATCAGTGCTCATTATTACTGTAATTCGCGCAGTACCCGGGAAGTACAATTTTCGAGTTCACGCCACGTAACGAGAAAACCCGTGGACCGTACCAAACTGTGGTAGTGCAATGGATTTTCCAGTTTTATTGTAAGGAGCATACATGCTCCTGGGAAAAATATATCTTCCCCATGTTCGTGCAGAATCACTATAACAGAAACGTATTATGTGGAAGTATATCTCGATGGCTATCAACATCCTATGATTGTTTTATTTCAACAATCTTTCACCTATCACGAATCACGTAGTATCGTGAAGAAAGTAATTATAATCATCGCAAAAAGTACACAATAACAAGGTAACAATTTTAGAAAACCACGTGCCTAATATCTGTTTAAAATATTAAAGTAATTTTCATTCATTTAATTTCATCTCTAATTTTTTTCCAACGATTTCAAAAATTAATATTTTTGTGTTAAAATATATATACTATAAATAAATTAACGAATGATTTCGTATAATTTGAAAATAAATAGTCACTTTTATTGATCATTTAATTAAATTGATTGTTCCTAGTTCATCGAATGATTTAGTGATAACGTTTAATGAGTTATAGATAGATCGTCTGTTATATTAGAAGAGGAACAAGCGAACATCAATGATAATAAACAAGAAAGAAGAAAGTTTGCTTTTACTTTACTATGGTAAACTGTAAATTAATCCCCTACCTTACAATATCGTGTCGGACTCATGGCAAAAATTTCAAACACAATTTAACAAATATAAATATCATTTAATTCTTTCAAATCCAAATTAAATACTATATTTCTATTATCAGTTATAATACTTTAAAGTAAACATGGACATAGAATGAGCATGAAATTCTTTTTTCGAACGTAGTTAAAAAGTTAAAATGTAGATTTAAAATATAAAGTATTACGTATTGTGCCTTTGTGATATACATTGTACAGCGAAAATAACCAGCATATTATATGCTATTAAAATCAGCGGTAAAAGAGGTGATCATAGGTATAACCAACATCAAGATCAAAAACTTTGAACATTAACATTAATCTGCCTCTTCTTCTGGGCAATTTTCCTCGCATATGTATTTATAACGATTACTTATAAAACGATCAATGAAAATGAAATCATTAATTTTTTTAAATTGAAGAAGTTATCGGTGACATGTCATTACACGTTTATTCAGCTTGATTATATTCGACAGTCTTATTTTCAAGTATCGTCTTGGGATATTAATATTGAACTTCTTTCGACTGGATTCTTATATCTTATATTTACCAAGGGAATAACGTTGATTTATTGGAAACTTCTAAAAAAGGTGCAATGAAAAATATGGAAGTTAAATTTTTACTACTGTCATAATAATGAAATATAGTAAAGTATAAATAAATTAAGAATATTCTAATGAAGATAACACAATTATATTATTGACAAAGGTCAACGTTTGTTGTAAAGTTATTCTTTTTAACTTAAAAGAACTTTAAATTTGAAACATTTCTGCGAAAAAAGATTAATTTTATCTAATTTTCTATACTAGAGACTCACTGAAATTGAAAGGTTTATTAGGAAATTAATGATAGCTATTGTACATACAGAAGAAGAATTAATCTACAGCAATGAGGTGGAATCTATATACATTTCCTATAGATACTTAAAACAAAAATCTGTCGGTTTCCATAATTTTCCTCCGTGATATCAAACCTATATAAAGAGCAAATAAATCACAATTATAGGAGCAAAGAGGCTATCCTGGAAATGGCAAATACTTAAATACTCGTTAGGATTTAACGGGGAAATCATGATTACCCTTAATTGTACGTGTAAACAAATCTATCCATATTCATCAAATTCTTATGATTTTACGATATTTCATGAACAGTAACATAATTTCTAAATGAACTTCTATTAGTTGCAAACAATTTTAAATGACATTCCGTTGATACGTTTATTTCCGCATCAAAACATCATAGCGGTCTATTATTTAATTTTTTTACATTTCTTAACTAATACCTCTTCAAACAGCTTGTAATCTTCCTCGGAAATGCTCCCTTAGTTCTCAATGCGCAGTCTTACGTTTTCATCTGATTAGAGACCGCAGTTTTTAATTGTATTATGGAAACCCGTTGCTAGAAGTATTGAAGAATTATAAGTACACTATAATTTCCTGTTTCTAAAAATAAAATGAAATAAAGCGAGACAAGTTAATAAGATATTTTCTATACCTATATCTATATCATAATTAATTTTATTTTTGTGTATCATAATAGTGAACATAATGGCGTATCTTTGAAACATATGAAATATATATATTATTAATACACCATTCAAAAGAAAATGTTACAAATATTAAGTTGCGAATAAAATAAAAATCACAATGAATTTAATTAAACTGTGTAATATATTGAATTATAGTTCAATTCGATGGCAAATATTAGTATGCAAACTGTGTACAGCCGGACATATGCACTCAGAATTTATAAGTATTGTATATACAGTGTACGTCCATGTTCAAAATCAACAGGTTTGAATATTACTGGAAATGCATTCGATACATAGTGAGCGCGAAATAATTACGTCCACAGTTTCGGAGTTTGTTTGAATAATTAATTTGCTCATTGCAAATTTCAAGAATTACTGATTCCATGTACTTTGCAGATACACGTGGTTATGAGAATTCATTAAACCATTCGAAGTACTTATTAAAATGATGCTTCCATATCGAATTAACAAACAGTATTTATTACGTAGAAATTTATTAAATATACGTATGTATCAAGTATAAATTGAAATATATTCAACTTGCCCTATATTACAAATATTTATGAAAATAAAAATTTGTCTGATATTTCATACTTATTGATAAGTGAACGTGTGGTTAAACTGTACTCTTGGCTGCTATCATTACTATGCACAAAGTGATAATTCGAAAAACAAGTTTGCTACAAACGATATTTTCTACTAATTGTGAAACCAATATTCATCTGACTCATTGCTAGAAAAAATTATAAAAGAATTATTAATTAAAATTTTTGTTCTAAGAAACATTGGAATGTAAAAAAATGTTAACATAAAATCTTAATTAAAACTATAAAATCGTATTAATAATAATCAATGAACTATCAATGATAAAATAGCATTATTTTTTCAATGCAATCAAATAATGCGACGGTTGTTGACGTGAATTCACGTCTTTTCAAATATAATTTTCAAAATATTTTACTCTTCTGCTCTTTTCTATTTGCGAGTCCTTTAACGTGAAGTCCTTCATTTTTATAAACGACAGAGCGTTACAAAACTAATATTTCAAATTTTCTCATTTCTCTCTCTATTTTAATTCTTTGCACTCGATGTTTTTTTAGAATCGTTAAGTGTAAACTTGTATTTATTTTTAGGGAAATGAATTAAAGTAATTTACAGTGGTAGAATTCAACGTTTTATATTTATTTGATTTATTATTATTATTATTATTATTATTATTATTATTATTATTATTATAAGACTTAGTTTTTATAACCGTTTAAAGCGTGCTACTTTTCAAAGCACCACAAATGAAGTATAACAAATTTGTATCATCATCTCCAGCATGAGATACAAGTGCTATGGGTTAATCAGAAATTAGTTCATCAGAAGTTTACTGCAAGGAACTTAAGGTTATTCTCCATTTTCACTAGGGGTGAGTATTAGAAACCCGAAAAATTTATCGATCGCGAATGTGTAACCCTTTTGCGCTCTTGTGTCCAGAGAGACTGGATTAAATTTCATTCCAGTAGCTTTGTGTTTTACTATATTTCATTCATATTTATTAGTTATATTATACTCATGCAATATAAATTATGTAACTTAGCGTTTCTCAAATGTTCTCAAATAGATTATTAAAGCAAAATATTGAATTATAATTGAGTAAAGTAACCCTGTTGTAAATTCTCGATCGAATCACCGAATCACACTTCGGATCGCAAAAGGTCGCACGCCTCAAAATTATTAAATCGCGTAATATGAAATATCAGGTGTTTCTTACTCATAAATGTTTGTACACCTCTTGGTTTTATTCCTTTGTTTTTCATACAACCCTTTAAACAGTTTCATTGTCGATTATCAAAGCAATTTTTGCAAAAACCTTTTTCGAATGATGCATAATAATTATTTCTTGCATCGTTTCTTGTAAACATGGATACCGCAAACGTGTAATTCCCTCATATGAATTCAAACTTGGAAATACTGCTGCAAAAACCACTGCAAATATAAACAAAGCATTTAGTGGCAATACTGTGAACGAAAGAACAGTGAAGCGTTGATTTGCAAAATTTCGTTTCAGTGATGTTCCCTTGCAAAATGAACCGGGTGATAAACCAGCAAATTAATAGGTTATAATGATATCTTTAGTATTAATGACTTTATATCCTCGAAATAGAATCCACTAATATTGAATACAATATTAACATATTCGCCACAAACGTTTATTTCGGTGACGGTCTTCTCAATTATAATATTTCATTCAAACCAATAAATCTTCTAAACAAAATATTGAAAAAATGAAACTGAAACAAGTCATTGAGCTCATATATATATATAACGTTGTTGTTTATAACTTTAAATAACAATATCTATACGATTAATTTAATTTTCTTTGTGTAAAATATAAAATTGCGGCCGTCAAAAACATGTGACACCGATAGTTAACATGTTAATTATAAAACCTAAACATATAATTGTAATTAGCAGTATACAACGTTCGAAAACATCCAATATTTATAATTTTTCAAAAGAGGAATATATTCATTAGAAACACGTTAACAGAAGTGTATCGAATCGAATGGAGCATATCTTCATTACATAAACGTCTCTCGGAGCATCAAACAAGGTTTCCTTTTTCCAGGGAAATCCAACATTCCATATTACACTATCTAATATTTTCTGTTGTCACTTTTGTTCGAATAAGTTGTCACCGGAGTCCGGTGATCGGCAAGCGGGCCTGACTCGCGGCGCAACGCGCGTGCGCGGACGCGTAGCTACGCAAGAATCCGCTGTACTGATTGGTAAACGTCGAGACGCTCCGAAACAGCACGCTTACGTGCACCGTTCGCGTCGTCAGTCTCGCGGCGAGCGTCGTACAGTGCGTGTTGTCGTTCGTTTTAATGGTGGAGAGGTTGTTCCGTGTTCCCGCAGCGTTGAAACCAAATATTTCCGCGGATTCGAAAACCAAGCGACGGGTGTGCGTGACAGCCGAGAAGTTAGTGACACTTCCGGCGGGAAGGTATCGACGACGCGTCGGTAAACCGTTTGCATTCGTCGATCACGAGTATTCGAAGGTTAGCATCATTCCAGTTTTTGTAGCCGCGAACGTTTCCGAGCCGTGAAAAATTGTCGTGTAATTCGACGCGATTACTGACGCTCGTTTCTCACTTTTTTTTTCTACTCCTGGCCCATTCTATTCTCCCAAGTGAAAAATATTCTTCTTTATCGCGGGAGATTTTTTATCGGTGAAATTTTGATACCTTTTGACGTATTCTCGTCTGCACTCGAGAGGTTGACCGCGTTGTTTGTCCCGGAAGTAGAAAATGACATTTAAAGAAATTTTCCACGACGATGGAAATGATAATCTTATCGGAATTTTGGATGTTTTGAAATGTTATTGCTGGTTAAAATGTGTGTTCGGTTTATAATTAACGAAGCTGGGGAATGTTATCTTTTATTTTATATTGTATTCGATGACAGTGGATTGTATTTCAGGGATGTAATGTCATTAATCGTATTACAAATCTGATGACGTTAATAGTATGTAAATATAATGAGATGAAATAACACTAATCCCATTAAAAATTCATTTTAATTATTTGTTTGACATCTGTCAATATTTTTGTAAGTTTTCAAAGCGTTTGGCATTCTCTATTTATTCTATAACTTTTTAGCAACCTTTCTCGTTATCATCGTAACCATAACGCTGCAATTTTGTTCACCTTTATTATTTCCATGTTAATCTCTCGTTATGCACAAGCGCTAACATAAATAAATATTATCACTGAAATATAATCCTATACAAATTTCAGTGTGGAACGGCCGTTTATTATTTCATCACTTATGTAGTCTAGTTTTGTATTTTCAATCGGTAATAACAATAATAAGAATAATAATTATTATTATTATTATCATTACAATAATCATAGTAATCATAATTGTAATAATCTTGAGATTCTTTGAACAGTATTATAAAATTATTATGGAATAGAATTTAGAGAAAAAATTGGAAGCAGTCTCGTTAGCATTTGAGGACATTTAGCATCCCTCAGCAGGAGTCTGGACGACGCCACTTCCTTCTATAGGAGTTGTTAGTTTGAAATTCAACGCTTGGTTACTCAGACGAGTACGATTGACAATCAGCCGTGCAATTCCGTTCAATTCAGCCAACGGTCGCGACAAATTTCTCCAATAATTAAACTCTTTGTTTGTCGAATTGCTCTGAATATTCCCACCATCGTAATTCGCGATGTACTTGTACACATCTGCTTACCGATGTCTCTTAGAATTTCGTATCATCTTCACTTTTAACCCCTTGCTCTACAGTTTATTTCTCAACTATGATCGATACACCTACTTTGTGATGAATAATTTATCGAGAAGAAGAAACTAATTCTAGGCATATTCCATATTCAGGACTGCTCTAAAATATAACAATTATAAACAGAAGAATAATATTTAATTTATATTGAAGAGAATCGAGTAATATTTATGCTTATTAAGTTCTGTTTAAAATCTTCACCACGAGTGTGACACGTTATTATAAGACAAAGGGTTAAGGTACTGATCTTAATCTCAGGGACCAAAAAAAAGTATTAATGAGATATGACCCTCAGAGAAATTAACCCTTTGAGTGCCAAGGGAAATTTTCATGCATATTCGAGAAATGCCAGACAATGTTAAAAAAAGATGCATCATTATGAATAAAAAGTCATATTTGGATCAATTTTTATCTAAAGTTCATAAAATTACTACACAATACTAAAAACATGTTAGATTTCCTTTATTATTAATAAGATCAAAAAGAAACTTTTCCCAAGTTCATGAAGGAGCGATATATCGGCCCTCGGTACTCAAAGGGTTAGTGAATGACTTTGATTAAAATAAATATTGACTTTTTTTTCTATTCCAATTGGTAAAAAAAATACATTAAGATAAATCGTAAATAAAACTTTTTTCTGTTTTTGAAAATTATATGATGCTATTATTGAGTCTTAAAGTGCATGTTGGACTCGAGAAGTTTTTTTCATCTTGGTAGTTAAGGGTTAAGCAGAATTTTCATGAAGTAGGAATCAGTTGGCAATGATCAAATTAATTTATTGATTTTTCTTCTGATCAGTAGACATTGTAAACAGGTTAGTAAATAGGCCACTTATTATAAAAGTGTAAATCGTTTTTTATCAAAATGTTTAAAGGTTCGCATTTCAATCGATTTCAAAATAATATTTAGTAAAGTCCAATGCTTTTATTCACATTTATGTGAATTAAAATATAAACAAATACATTCTGTAAATGACCTTTGTTTATATTAATATGCATTTAATAATTACTGGTAAAGTTAACTCGTATATTGAAAATTATAATGTTTCCAGTTGTCTAAAACAGAAGCAGTTAAATGCAAAAGTCACTACTAAAATAAATGCATAGTTCACGTTTATTGGAATAGAGCCTTCACCATTTTGATCAGCTTTCTCTTTCGTTACGCTTAGATTACATTGTATTCAACATTGGATCTTGCAGATTTACAATATTCACAATTAGTTAGTTACTTTAATTAATTAATTACTTATAGAATAAGAAGTGTCATATACAAACTAATAATACATTCTACACAATTCCTTATTCCATTCAAACTGTATTTCACTTCTTGCAAGAATAATACAATTTCTGATAAATTCCAAATTCCTTTGCACAGATTCGATGCATCAAAACATGCAGTTCAGTGATTATTAAACAGTCATCTTATTAGCAATGAAATTCCCGTAAACGTAGCATTAAAATCAGCACAGCATGATTAGAAACGCCAGTCTTCCGCGTACACAATGTACTAGAGAGTTATGCTAAGTACCTACTTGAAGCATTTAACAGTCGCTGATTATTTAATAAGGCAGTTGGTAGCAGTATTTTTTTTTAAACAATGCCCTGAGAAAGTGAGATAACTAATGGGCGCAATTAGTTACTGCACTTGCGATTGTGAATGTGTTAAGAACGGGAAATTCGCTTAAACGCGATCTAATCAGTGTGTGTGCGTACATACATATCAGATGTATCAAGCGGTCTTATAAACCGATAAATGAGTATGACGCTACAAATATTCCATAAGAGGCAATAAACATTTTTATATAATTACTAGGTTGATGAGTTACACGTTTTATGAGAGTGAAACATTTTTTAAGTAGATTCACCTTTGCAATCTTATCTTTATTATCTAATTGAAACGTTTAAACCTTGGAACGTTTATGATACTGAACATTTATTAATAATTGTTATTTTATCTCCTTAATATTTATTTTATTTAATTACAAATTTGTGACGTTCATTTTAATAAATCGATATTGAAATTATATCTATGTTAATTTGTAAACTTCAGGAATCCGACTTCTCATACGAAATATTTTATTTTTAAATATTACGTTCATTCTTTTAAATTAAATCATTGGAAACCTGTATATCTGATTTGAAAGTAGGAAAAGTGCTATATAATAGAATAACAATTTATTTGCGACTTTATCTTCTAATTTAATTTATTATTAGTAGTCGGTTGTTGGATGATAATGTAGTTGTCAAACACAATAGATGAGTTATATATTCGCCTTCATTTTATCGCTATATTCGCATCGCATGATTTGGAAAAGGGAGGAGGATACTTATCTATATTTTCTTGACAGAACTAATTAATAATCCATTACTCATCGCTAATCGTCACACCCACCAAAATATAGCGACATGAGAAATGATTTTACACATATATATGTAGATTCCAGATCACCAGACGCTAGTTCTGATTTCGTCGCAAAATTCCCCGCATCGTTACATTATTTATGCAATACAAAGTCAATTATCTTATAACCATAAGGAATTGTTGGAAATATCACTGAAAAATAATTGTTTTCATTTGAATTTTTGTATTACCTTTTATAAAGACAATAATTTAAGTATCATTTTTTGCTTCCTTGAATTATAACTATTTTATAAACTGTTTCTTCACATTTCTGTGAATGTTCTGTGTAAAGCGAATGGATTTTAAAATGGCGCAGATGACTATAGCTCAAATTAAAATAATTTATACACAAACATAGTTAGTCTATAAACATTGTATTTATCAAACTATAGATAATTACAATTACAATCTTATTTAGCCTAATTATCTTCAATTCATTTAGACTGTTATAAATTTATATTTATATTGGTATGTTCTTAAATTATTTCTTTTTACACGAAAAACACATAATATTCCTTTAAACATCTCATACTTCACTACACATTTTATATATCACTCTTTAACTCTTTGCGGTAGAATGCTGCAATAATAGCGACTTTAAGCTACGATACCTAAACCCAAAAGCTTCAAATGAATAATCTAACTTTATTTTTTTCCAAAATATCAAAAGACACCTTTTATAATTTCAACTTGAAATTAGTTTCATAACTTCAATCACTTTCCCCCAATAGACTTTTCGATATTTCCTCCAATGATTATGAAATTAATTTGTCGGTATATATGTTTAGATTGTACTGCGTAATTTAATAGATTCCGTTCCATTACCTCTTACTAAAAATATACACAAAAGATCGACAGGAACAGTTTTAATTATTCAAATAAGATAGACTGATACGCAACTTCCCTATTCCCTGGTATTCGAGATTTCGATATAGTTACCCCCTTGCCTACAATATCGTGTCAAATTCGTGATGAAGATTTCAAATACAATTTAACAAATATAAATATTATTGAATTTGTTTCAATATAAATTACATATTATTCCTCTGTTATCAATGATTATACCGTAGACTACACGTTGACATACAATAAGACTGGAATTTTCTCTTATTTTCAATAAATTATTGTTAACAAATATAAATATCACTTCATTCTTTCAAGTCTGAATTGAATATTATTTTTCTATTACTAATTGTAATGCTCTGAGTAAACATAGACATAGAACAAGTGTAGAATTTTCCTCTTTTTCTAACGAAATTATGAACAATAAATTATCTTTATCGTACGCAATTGGAAAAGAATCATAGGGCAAGAGGTTAACATTAGAACTACCGAGCATTTAATACTATTAACATGTGGTCCCTATAAAAATGGTAGCAATAGATTATTTTGTTTCTTCAGACATTCATTATAGCACTCAACTGAAACTATTTATTTTCAAGATCATTTCGAATACTTAATGCTTTTATCAGTAAAACACCATACCAGCCAAAATGACTGATTTCGGTTTTCCTGTTTCGCAATCATTAATACCTTAAAAGCATTGAATATTCGAAACGGTTTTAAAAATAAATGATTTCAAATACTACAATAAATGTCTGAAGAAACTGAAAATAATCTATAGTTACAATTTTTACAGGGATTACATATCAATCATATTAACTAATTAATTGTGAAATTTAGTCGTTATTGTTCATTATTACTCGTCAAATACGGGACGAATGCACCTACGGTATATTTTAATAACAGACCAAAGCAAAACAAAGAAGAATTACATGTTAATTTAAAAAAATAAAGAATTCATTGTTGAAAGAATTAGTATCAGGCTTTAAAATGACGCGTATTCTCGTCAAACGTAGTTAACCGATGAAACGCTCGTTAGTTCTAGTGTTAAGATATCAACAATTGCGAAACAAACAAATAGAAACCAGTGATTTTCACTGGTACAGTAATTCTAGTACCCACTACAGGCTTCGCCGAAGTTCAAACAATTTCCAAACAATCCATAAAGGGTTTCGCTATTCCTCAACAGAGCAGTGCATCGGCACGTCCCTAAATTCTCGTACTCGTAACTCGATCGTGAAATTGACTCGCGTGCCCGCCGGTTCCGAGTTAACGGTCGCAAACGAGCTTCACAAAGGGAACTCGATCGTTAATCAGCGGATCCGTGAATGCGATCGGATTAAGGGGAATGATATTTCGTAGATCAGGAAGGGAGCGCCGGGATCCGCGCGAACGTCGAGAGAACGCGTCGCTATGGGTACCCAGCATTGTGGCCCGCGGGTGTAGTGCGAACGCGTAATCAAGAGGAAGCCCAGAGTGAAAGGGAGACGGGGGATCGACAGTTAAGAAAAACAGAGAGGGATAGAGGTCACCGGGGTAGGGGAAAAAGTGCCGCGAGCCAGGATAAGAAACGGACAGGCACGAACGGAGACCGGCGAGAAGGGAAGACAGAGAACGACCGTGGACAAGCGTGACCGGCGAGACTTCGAAAGGCTACTCTCTCGTGGCCGCAAGTGAGAACGGGGCCCAAGAGTGACCGAGACGGCGAGAATAATGCGGACTCGGTACTTCCGCCTTGATCAACAGGACGTTCGGGTCTACTCGTAGTAAGTAGAGAAAACTTGGATTTTCTTGGTGCGTGGATTTAGGGGATGTTTTCAAGGGTAACCGGAAAGACAGCGGACAGGAAAGAAACGCATATGAAAAATAGGCACAGAAAAATGGTGTATAATGATAAAATGATAAAAAATAATAATAAAATAAAATATTTATAATAATAAATGTCTAAATTTAAGAAAATAAAATAAGCATTAACCCTTTGCACTCGATTTATTTTCAATGTTGTTGGGTGCGAACTTGTATTTATTTTTAGGGAAATGAATGAAAGTAATTTACAGCGGTTGAATTCAACGTTTTATATTTATTTCATTTATTATTATTATAACAAGATTTAATTTTTATAATCTTTTGAAGTGTGGTATTTTTTGAAACAATTTCCAGAGTTCTATAACAAATTTGCATTATCATCTCCAGTATGATATACGACTGCAAAGGGTTCAGAAAACGCATATTTATGGAATAAGGCACATGTACGAGAACGCGCAAGAAAAGAGCGGACGTAGAAAATGCGCACATAGCGAAATGCGCGCATAGAGAAAAGCGCACAATGTAAAATACGCAGAGTTCATAACCCGTACATATATGAATTGTACAATTGTAAAACGATAGTGAGGAAGGAGTTCTACATATTTATTAAATTATTGCAAGAAATACTTCCTTACTTACTTAAACAAATTTGTAAAAATATCTAAACGAAGGGAAAGTCGAACGCTAGTCGTCTGCGTTTCGTCGATCGGTGCCTTTTTAAGGGAAAGCGTTCCCGAGTCTCGGGGTGCAATAAACAGACCGAGAGCCACGCTGATAAGGGTGGTCCTCCGACTAAACAGTGCTCTTCCCAGGGCACTCGTTCTGTAGACTTCCCGACGACAACATCGAAGTAAAAAGGTTCTATCTAACACAGTTTTCCAATATTATTTCAGTCCACAAATGCCTATTTCACAAATTATTTATTGTTTTGCAATTCTTCTTAAAATTCAGTAGTTTTCTAGTTTTTTAAATTAATTTTATCAATGTATTATAAGTATTAACGGCTGCTGCTACTGTGCATCCAGAAGAGATTTATTTAGATCATAAAAATCGGTATAGGTGATGCTAGTTTTTCGCGGAGTAGGGGTGCAGCCCACACTTTTCTTTACAATTGTATAATTCATATTTATACGTGTTATGCACTATGCGTATTATACATTGTGCGATTTCTCTCTGTTGTTTTCTTACATGTGCTCTTTTTTTATGTAACCGTTTTTAACCCTTCGTGGGCAAATGTCGCCGTAATGGCGACTTCGAGATTTGACAGTAAAGATTGAAAGATATAAATGAATAACTTTATCCTTAGCGGTTGACAATTTTATATCAACTCTTTGCTGACGAGACTGTTTTAAATTTCTGACATTTGTTTTAGAACTACCGTACCAGTGATGACTGGCTTCTGTTTTCTTTCTTTATTGATATTTCAAAAGCATTGAATATTTGAAATGATTTTGAAATAGTTTCACTCGAATTAATTCACTGTAATTAATGTCTGAGGAAACTGAAAATAATCTATTGTTACAATTTTTATAGGGTTTATCATATTAAATCGTATTGAATGCTCAGTAATTGTAGCGTGAAATGCTAAAAGAAAAGAAAGCCACATGTCAGTTCCCTGTTGGTTGAATAATTAAATTATTCATTTGTAATTTTCGATTTCAGATATCGCATTAATTATATTGCATTAGTCTCTAATTATGTACATATAATTAACAATTGAACATCTTTTCCTGTCTACAATAATGGACAGTAAATGAGGTATTTATAGCTACGTTGCTTTTAAATGTAACTTGAAGTTTACTGTACTCCTTGTAAATTTATTTGATGAGAAAAATAACTTAACAATAACTATTGAAATAATTTTTACATAAATGAGTATAGATTTCTTAATGTTAAGAGAGATATTTTAAATGTGTTATCATGTGGAAGATTAAGAGGAGGTCTTCGTTAAGGCTACGTACATAAGATTGTTACACTTTTGTTCACGCAATTATTATTGCGTTAGAAAGACTGATAACTGTATGGTTTCAGAAGGGCGTAATCCATTCTTCCTTTTGCAATTCCGAGAAACAATAATAACATTATCGTAATTCCAAGAACTATTACCTGAAATAACGTATCAAATTCTATCATACCTACTTATCGTAATCACGACATAAATCTTTTTCAACAGATTATCACTGTTATTGTTGTCCATACATTCAAAAGAAAAGTAAAATCATCCATAATAAATCAACTATACAGCATTAAAAGAATTTATCGACTTAAAACAATACTAATTTTTCTGAAAATGTGAATTCATCAATCAGAATTTAATCAGTCTTTTAGGACAAAGATAATGGAGCATATTTTAGTTAATAAATATTATTGTGACATATGTTCTTATTTCAAGTTGTAAAGACAACAATTTTTTATAGAATATTTCAATAATTTTTTAATTGCTTTTGATTTTCGATGTTGAAGAACAAATAAAAATCTAACAGGATTTGAAATAATATTATTGAGAAAGTAAAAACATAGTACATTAATTACAGTATTCTTGAATTTTTCTCAAATTTAAAAGTATCCTCAACAAGATTAAAACCTAACTAAATCAGTAACGACTAAAAAAGCATAATAGCGTTAAAGAATCGAAAGGGTGATTGGATCGAAGACCCGAAGGACCCAGTAGGGGTCGTTTCATTTTTCTTGCAGACAAATGGTTCATTCACGTGGAAACAGTAGATTCCCTAATGGCGTATTTCGCATCGTTAAAAATAGTTGATTGATTCAAGTGTAGTGTAAATATTTGATTATCCGATTGTTGTTCGATTCCCGATATCATTCGACTCTCGATTGTCGCGTGAATTACGAGGATGTAAAATGAGTTCACCGATGTTGCAATGAAAACTTGAAATCTCGACCTGGAAAGTGCATGGTGGACTGACCGCAAAGTTAACCGCGGATATCCTTCAAAGAAAGAAAACCGACCGGATCATAAACGGTCCCGATTTATTCAAGGACCGTTCCAGCAGGGTCTAGCCGGTCAATAGAAAGTACAATAGAGGTCGTAACAAGTCCTATAAACCGTTACCGTATGGCTCGTTCAGTCGGGCACCTACTTATGTCTTCTTCACGATCGATAGGGACGATTAAAGCACGCGAACTGCGCGATGACGCGTTGCTTGAAGACGCGATAAGCTTTTGGCTCGAATGATTAATCCGGTGAGTTGATTGGAATTTGAAGAAAGGTGAACTTAACACTAAAACCACCGAACAACTAGAGTGACTTATTTACAGTTTTTTATAAAACTTAGAACAATACGTTTATTGACATTTGAAGGGATTTCTGTCTGGAAAAATATGGAAATTTAACACTAGATTTAGATATTTATTGTACAGTTTATTCTATCGTTCCTAGAGCACCTGATGTTCGTTTGTTTAGATCTTGGAAGTTAGGAGTAGAAGAATGGATAATGAGGATACGTATTCGTGCAACAAAAATCGACGTAAACATTTCACAAATAATGTTTATAAAATTTAATGTAGTCAAATTGACGTATTCCATAAACTTAGTGTTAATTAAAAGTCTTTTGCGAAAACGCCTTCGCAATTTAAATATTTGCAAAATAAACATTCTGAAGTATGTCAATTTGAATTTGTAGTTTTAGTGTTAAGTTGGCTCGTACTCGGTCTATTAGCAGTAGGTTTAAGGAACGCAAACGTCTGATGCATATTGAATTTCATAAATGTTAGTGAATTATAATTATTTACGTCGATTTTGATTAATATAATTACACGGATATGTATTCTATGTCATTGTCTATTTTTAAACCTCTAATTTCCAAGATCTAAGTAAATGAACATCAATTTTTCTAAGGATAGTAGAATTAACTGTATAAATAATAGATTTCTCTAAATTTAGTGTTAAGGGAAATGCCATTTTTTCACGAAAATTATAGATTCTTTAGTAATTTTTGTGGAAAAGATAATCAATTTCTTTTAGTTGAAATTCTGCATGTTTTACTCAATAAAAAAATTTTTTTTTTCAATTGACGAGTATACATGTCACCTTAAAATTAAAATGATAGGAATTCTTTCAACGATAAATTATTTATTTTTTCAGATAAACATGTAATTCTTCTTCGTTTTGCGTTAGCTTTTCGTGAGAATATATCCCAGGTACATTTGGCCTGCGTTAGACGAGCAGACACTTCATTATTTGAATTCATTGCGAGCATTATCCAAGATTTCTGAAATTAAATTCCACAGTTAACAGGTTAACAATTTTAATGAATTCAGACCATCCCACTTGGAGTTACCCTATAATTTGTTGATGCTTTCTGTTACGAGAAAGGGTATTATCTAAATATACGCGTGTAAAGAGATCTGCAATGTGAGTTAATTGGTAGTACACAGATGACGGACAGGAACACGTGCAATTGTTCCATTCGACCCTGTGTTCGCGGTGCAAGCATTCTTATGCATTTCGATAACATTTGGAAACTGATTGTGAGGTGTAGCAATTCTCCGCGGAATTAGAGCACTCGGAATTTTGGAGTGTGTCGGGATTCAATGGAAAGAGGCGAAAGAGCACGTATTGATGTCAAGAATGCCATTTTCTATAGTCCCTTTGAAAACAGGGTTCTATGAATACGCAACCCTGCTTCAGCTTGCGAGAGAATTGCTGAAATACAAGAATGCCTCTAATTCGGAAACCGGGTCAAACAGTACGCACGTTTGAATGAACGTCTTTTTTTTTGCTTTTTTGTTATTCCCGCCTGCTAAGCGCAGCTGATAGTAAAAAGACAGACTTTCTAGGACAGGTCGGTGCGGCGAGGACTGTCGGGGAGTCTTCCAACTGACGGTTGACCGAGCTGCATCCACCTAACCTTATCGTTGTTAAAGGTGACTATAATTGCTCTTTGTTGAGCTACTTCTATGTCCTGCAGGCGACTATAGTTACCTATCGTCGTACGTTTCTTACATATTAACTGTTAACTAATGTAGGCGTCCAAACAGACATAACTGTCATAGAAATATTTGTCGCGGTTATTTATTTGCCAGAGTCTAGTTGAAAGATAGATATCATACGAAGGTCAGAAACTACTGCAGGCTTTCAAACTTGTGCAACTATTATAAAAAATCTTACACACTGATATTATTTATATTATTAACATTGTTTATTTATTTATTAGACTCTGGTTAAAAGATATATGGCATAACAAGATTAGATACTGTCTAAATGAAAATGGAAAGAATAGGTATAAACAGAAATTTGGTTGTTGTTCCTAAATGACCAACGACCATGCTATAGTGTTGTTGCACTACATATTCAAGACTCTTCTGAAATGTATTACTCTGTATAGAATTGTTAATCTTTTGTAGACGGGAATTTTTTGACTTCTTTTAAACATTTGCTGCATAAAAAAGCTGAGTTATGAATTTAAATACTAGAAAAAAAGAGAGTTACATATAAATTTCTCGTTATTTGAATAATGAAATTATTCAAATTATTCAATTATTCAGTTGCAGCTTCCGAATTTAGATATCAAAGCTCGAAGTCGCCATTATGACGGCTTTCGACCGCAAAGGGTTAATCAATAAAATTACTGTGCATATTCGTGTAAAATTGGTAAGTATAAAATTTTTCACGCGAAACTTCATCGAATCTCTGAATTCGTTGCCAGTCCATAGGGTTAAGGATTAAGTTAAAATTTGACATTCGTTATAGCTGTGGATGAATTTATTATTGAAGTTTGATTACTTTGATATGTGGTAGTTTATAATGCAATTCTTTTTGCACTTCTATGTTCTTACAATAGATCGTTGCGTAATGTTCAAAGCGTGTCTTAAGACACTGTACAATCATTATTAGTAATTTCATCATATATTTCATACCTATGGAAACAATTGAAGTATTCATTATGAGTGAGACTTTTTGTATTGTGTGTTTGAAAGATGTCATAATTACCAAGCGTCTAATAATAAGTGCTATTTAACGGGATATCGAAAGTAAAGAAACATAATATTGGGTCATCCCATACATAATGTGATTTTTTATGTTTCTTTTATTTTTAAAAATGAAGATAAGCAAAATTTTTTTTAAGTGATTATAAAGTATAGATAGGCAATTTACATATAATGAAGAAGAATATGTCTTAGATTAAAAACAGTTTTGTTCATTTTTATCTTTAAAAATAAAGGAAATGTAGAAAACCGCATTATTTATGGGATGTCCCAATAATTTCCAGTTTAACTTCATGCTAATCAAACGCATGCAATCGATAGTACGGTTAACATTTTATTGTTACGACGTAATTATAAATTGACAACGTCAATTCTTTAGAATATTATTAAAGGATTAATAAAGGTGGGTATAATTTGTATCCAATGAAAAATAGTAAATGAACTTCCGCGAAATCCCTTATATTCAATCGTCTGTATAGCAAATTCTAATCATTATAATTCAACGTGGTATTTTCTGTAGAAGCTGACAAGCATTGTAACTTCGGCAATATCTAGGTTCGTTACTGGTACATTGAATCTAATTAAGCTTCAATCGTGGCTTTCAACGCGAAATAATATTCAATTTCCAGTTTGGAAGGACTGAGAAAAGTGCTTGCGGAAAGAAAGTAGTCAAATTAAGGTAATTGGATTTGACGTTATTCTGCTTTGAATAGTGCGTTAGGCAAACGCAAAGAAAGAGATTTCATTAAGCAGCAATTTTCCGCCGCAAAGTGCGCCACTTGCAGTTGAAGATGAAAATAAAAGAATGTGGTAATTTATTTTAACGTTAAGACATTCGTATTATACTGAACTTATCTTTTTGACGAAGTGGAAGATGTCTAACTGCTAATCATGAAATAAGTGAACTACAAAATGAAGCAATTTTTTCGAATTTCTGTATGTTCGATTTACTCTTTGTACTCGAGGGGCAACTCAGTCGCTATTTGGTTTGATATAGCAAAATTATAAAGGTATAAACGATGAATATTCCTAGCGGAAAACTTTTGAGTGCAAAGTTAAAGTACACGTAATGCTTTGATAGTAAAATATGATAATTCTGTCAAAATTTCATTATGAGAACTTTTATAGTTTGATGGAGTGAGAAACTGTTAATAAAAAAATATTAATGATTTCCCCATTGTTTCGTTGTTAATGATAAGTTCTTTCCCTATCATATGACAGCCATAATAATATTATCTACTAAAGTGTGCGTTTTTAAGCGACCTTTAACTTTTTACAAAATGCAAGTTTCAAGAATCCTTAGGACACTGCGGAAAACTTAGAGTCACAAATCTTGTTAGATAAAGTTAATCGGAAAGTGAATTAACGTAACTAAGACGGAGGCTTTCTAATTTAAATGTAGAGTTTGCAATTAGATCACAGATATTTCTCCACTTTCCAGGTAGTAAGATATTTTAAGATATACTTATTAGAGAAGGATTAGAGAAAAACGCAAAAGAAAAGGAGTTATTCAAAAGAAATTAAATAAAATAGTGGAGATTTTATGTAATATTTGAAGGACGATTTAATAATTTACTTTTTGTTTGCATTCAAGTAATCGTATTATTGTCTTTAAGGAAGTCTGGCAAGTTAAATTATTTATTACGAAAATAGGTAGTAATAATATAATATAACGTAATGTACTAATTGTATTTCTTTTGTATATAGAGAATATGAAAAATTAACATAGCTTTATTAATTTCGTTATTAAGGTATGATTTACACAATACATTTCAAGGAATAAAAGCAATTACCAAATACACGTATTTTATGAATATCGTCTACTCCTGCTTACAATCATAAGTTCGGATAGATTTTGATAGTTTCGATTAATCATGATTTCATAATATTTAGTAAATGCAAAATTAATGGAATTATTGGATGCAAAGCATAATTATTTGTTAATTATGAAGTAATAAAACGTTCTGAAATATATTCATTATAAATTAATTCATCCATAAATTCACGTTCCAGTTCTGCGAGGTGTCGATTAATCAATGTGTGTCTGTCATTTGGAAAATTAATTAATTAATACCGTCTTCATCATGGTCATCGTTCGAAATGAAATTTTCAGTGAAAGTTTTACGTGTGCTTCATTATGACGATGAAATATGTCGAAAATATTGTGTGCTTTTCAGTATTATGATCTTCGAAAGAGTGAATATAACAAAATTATTTAAAAGTATTCTAACATGGTCAATTTATGATGAACAATTATGAAAAATTCCAGTAACTTCAAAATATTATTAAAACAGGTAGTATAATGAATATATTTACTAATTACTGCGTAGACATTGTACAGTTCTAAGTAAAAAATTTACATTACTGTATTAGATAAGGAAGTTGACATTTTTGTTTTTCACTGGTAATTAATAACTAAACCTAAAAACTTGACAGGAAAACATATTTGTATCGTTGTGCCTGCAGAATATGCCTATGTACATATAATGACGAAGTTTTTAATATTATTCCATGTTGTAATGCATTTTAATCAATGTGATTAATCAAATATACGTTACGTGTGTGTTTCAGTGAAGTTATATTTTATACGAGTGTCAGTATAAACTTGAATGTTATTAATCAATTTTTGAAGAATAATTCTCGACTGTAATTCATATTAAGCAATCGTTGAATCGTATTGTTATCAAAACAATCAGAGCGTTGTAAATAATGAAGCGTACATTTTAACTCAGTTAGTAGCCATTATTAATTATTTCTATATATACAATAATTATCGAATGCATCATGTAGTAAACACGACAGTTTGTTTGCAACGACCTAGTAAATTGAGTTAAAATGTAGATACAGATATAGAATAAGCATCAAATTCTTTTCTTTCTCTAATAAGTTGTTAATAATAAACTACATAGCTTTATAAAGCACAGTTGTGGAAGAAATCACAGAACAAGGAGTTAAAGAACGGATTAGAATGAATCAGAAAATTTAAAAAATTCTTAAATGAACCAAATTATCTTTGACTTAAACGTATGTGCTATAACAATCATAGTTACGAAAAATATTATACAACGAATAGTTAATAACGTTCTCATAGAAGCCACATAATTTCCTATAACTCTTGTACTAATTTAACAAAACCAGCAAATCCAATGAAAACCAGACAAAAGACATTAAACTCACTAAAAATTAGTCAAAAAGAAAATCATCTTTACTCAAATCAATGAACTGTTGGGTTGATGCGAAAGTTTTGACGTTTTCTTACAAGAAATAAAGAGAACAGTTCCCAATTGTTCGATAGCTAAACCAGAATCTGGTAAAAACGAAGCAAGAAATGTCCTTTATACACCTTATAATAGTTTGAAAGCAGATGTTATTTATTTCGAACAAAATGTTTTTGTTAACCTCGTAGAAAAATCGTTGAAAAGTTTGCATCAACTCAATACTTATATTTTAAATTTACAATGTTACTAATATATTTAACCCGTTGGCGTATGATTAATTTCTTAACCGTGATCGATACAACTACTTTATTGTTAATCATTTATTAGGAAAGGAACAAATGTTGAAACTTATTTTATGCCTATGTTTATTCCAAACGTTAATGATTGCTAATAGATAAATAATATTCAGTTTATATTTAAAGAAAAATGAGCAACCCTTAAATTTGTCAAATTCAGTTTAACACTTTCGTCCCGAGTTTGGCACGACATTCTAGGCGAAGGTGTTAAGCAAGTAGTGAATTATGTATTGATGGATGTAAATATACGAAAACTGACGATAAGACAATTGTGTACATCAGTGACAAATAGACAAGCCTCGAATCAGGTTACGTGCAAATGATTGGACACGGATTTGCGAGCGTGTAAATGACGTTAGAAAGTTGCGAAAGAAGTTGCTGACTCATCTGCACTGTGGTTTTTTCAACGTTGCGGAACAATTCCGGAGTGTACGTAGTGCTCCAGTGATTCTTACCATTCGTAACTAGCCAGCGTGCGGTTCGAGCGGTAAGAATTACTTGGTTAATACATACGCAAGAACAGGAGAACACGTAATCGTTGAGAGAACATTTAAATTGGTACTTAGAAGACGGGGTGTATGATAGAAATTCTTCAAGAGATTTTCTTTTGGAAAGCAGTTTTAAAACTCATCAGAAATAGTCATTTTTATACTTAATTTTATATTTACAGTTAGTAAATTATTATTATGTAATTATTTATTTTTCAACTTTTCTAATTACAGTAATGAGAAATAAATCGTGATAGTTTTTTGGAATTTCTACAAAATTAACGTACGCTCTTCTTAGAAATATGTAGTCGTTCATTAGTTTCTTCGGAAGTACTGCCAAACTAGTGAGCGATGAAATACAAAGAATAAAAGTATCTTTGAAACCAAAGATTCATTTTTGATGAAATAGGATAAAGTTGTTTTAGGAAAATTTAATTCTGAATCAAATGTCAAAGAAGAATCTAGAGTTTGTTTCAATTAACGTCTCTTTTAAATATTTTTCGTTGTATTTTACAGTACTAATTGCACTGCTGATAGTTACGAAACGTAAATTAAAAGATGGTATTCAAATTCTGACTCAGGATACTTTGGGGCTTGAATCACTCAGCATGAGTAATATGATAAGAATTTGGATTAGTCATGAAAGTAAATTATATTTTTTAATCGTATTTTAAAAAATTTTAAGGTATACACGTACCTTAACATACTTCAAGTCATAGTTAACAAAAAGAAGGTATTCAAGTATCATAAATAAATGTTAATTTACTTATATAGATAATACACAAATATTAGATGTATAAGTTATTTTAGTGCTTCTTTAAAATAAATTTATTATGAGTTTACAAAGAAAATGACACGTGTTTCGAGCTTGAAAATATTAAACAGTATTTTTAATAATTTTATTGAAAGGAAAAATGAAAAATCCCCAAATGAAAGGCAAATATGGAAGTTTCAAACGGATGTATAAATGGTTAAACGATATCGTATTCATTTTTATACTTATTACATTTAAATAATACTTTGAAATAAATATTTATTACGGACTTATTAAAATTCTATTATTTATTATTCATAATTGGCAATTAAACAAGTATTAAAGTAGAAACTACGTATGTATTTAAATCCGAAAAACGTCAATTACAAATGGTAGATACTTAAATGTCACATAAATACATATGTAGTAATATATACATTCTGTATTTATTCTATATTCATAATTCTATGCCTACAAATCTTCTGAGATAATACGATTGAAACTTCCTATTTTTCTCACGCATTGGAGGCTGCCCGTACTCGTCGGCCGGACCCAAAACTTACGGTATTCGAATTCGTGAGTGTACTGTCGTCGTAGAAAGGAAGTTAAACGTATGCAGTTACACACAGAGAGTCCCGTTTTAATCTCTGCTGATAAATATCTTCTGCTGCGTCCAGCGAATTCGAGAATTGGACCAACAAACACCATAAAATGCTTTTCCTTTTTCCTACTATTTTTAATCCTGCTGCAGTCCTCAATTTATCTATAAATTTGAAATATTATTAAAAAAGTAGGAGGAAATATTATTAAAAGTCTATTAACCTTAACGGACCGGAAGTATTTCAAGTTTACTTACCGCCAAAAAATACCGTAACATAGATAACAAGCGCAAACAAATTCATAGAAGTGACCTAGCACAATACTTAAGGTGTTAATTGTAAATATTACAAGCATAACAGTGATAAAAATAGTAAAATGGTTTTTGCCGCCATATACGCGGCATTTGACTCGGTAAGTAAAAGTGCCATGTCGCTTATATGGCAGCATTGGTTCGTTAAGGGTTAATCATTTTCTTATGATATTTTCACATTTGAAAATATCCTTTACAAAATGAGAACGCAACAAAATCAAAAGAAAGTGAACAGACGAAATAATACTTATAAAATGAAAACGTGTTTGGGTAAAAACAATCTCAAAGAACGTAGCAGACTTAAAATTACGAAAAATGTTCATAGGAAAATATTCTTATGAACATTTCGCTTTAGGAGCGTGAAGAATAAACTGGTCGACGTAAAATTGAATTTCTTCTGCTTCTACGTGAATATAAAGATGTGAAAAGCAGTCCAAGTTTTCTAAACGCTTTCTTAAGAATCTATGCATAAATATTGCATACAAAATGATAGGAATAACAACGAATATTTTCTCGCAAAACACGAAAGTGTGGATTGATGTGAAAATGTAATAAAATGTTAAAATTGAAAATGATAAGAAACGTGTATAAACTTGTATTTATTTTTAGGGAAATGAATGAAAGTAATTTACAGCGGTAGAATTCAACATTTTATATTTATTTTATTTATTATTATTATAATAAGTTTCAATTTTTATAATCTTTTAACGTGTGGCACTTTTTAAAACGATTTTCAACATTCCATAACAAATCTGTATCGTCATCTCCAGCATGACATACGAGTACAAAGGGTTAAATATCTCAATGTATGAATACATGGACTTATACCATTTTCAAATTCAATTAAAAATGGTTGATATATTTATTTAAGGCTTATCTATTCAATATACCTATACACATACTTACACTTTTTGTCAATCTATGGTAATGTAACGAAGCTCGAATACCTTCGTATTTTGCTGTGCGTTTAAAGTTGCCGTTCAATACGAGCAAAAAATGTGTGGTCGCGTTGACTATTGCGAAGTGGGACGAATAACTGTCTTATAAGAAAACTTACTACTTTCGATCACTCAAGTGTGCGAGTTTTATGAGATATAAAACTAAATTCTGTTAACTAACAGTTCTTTGCATGCTTTAGGTTTTATTCGATGCGCTTGTACACCTTGCGTTGCTAGTTATACTGAACTGTAAAAGGTTAAAGATTGCATAGAAAATCCATAAGTGAATGCGTTCGAGCAGATTGCGCAAGTATAAAAGATGTTAGATCGAAATGACGCACGGAATGCGTTCGTTATCGTTTCCCATGATCCTTTCTTTCATTATTGCGTCATACTGAATCTATAATACTGAATGGCAATAAAAACTTGATCCTTCGTTCATTTAGATTCTAATGTACATTAATCATTATTGGTTCTGTTGCAATTATGCATCGAAATGTTATTATCGCTGAGCATTGGCGTTCGCGTTATCATAAGTGTTTCTGAACAAACGAGTTGCTAATGGATGAAATTTGTAATTTATCAAAGTACTGATTGTTTTTTATTGAGTTTAATATAAAATATGCTTCATTAAAGATTTTCATAACCATTGATGATTTATTTAAACCTTTGACTACGAAATATTTTTAAAAAAGTAAAGAAAATATTCTTATGTATAATATATGTTGGAATATTCTTTACTATTTTTTCAAATTCGCAACTTATGTCTACATACGTGCCATTTATCAGAATGCAATACTTATCTAGTTTTCATTTATTTTCTATTACTTCCGTAAAACTGCTGAAAAAGTAAAGACATGTAATAAATGTGTAAGGATAAAATAACAAAAATCATATATTTTTATATTTGACTAATACGTACACGTCCATGTTCCTTTATTATACACGGAAATTCTCTAATAAAAGTTGTTTACAAAAAATGGTTCTTTCTCTTTTAACTGATGTATTGGTCTCAAACTTCTCACCGACAGTGTATATAATATAAACATTGTTTTATTTACATGATTGTTTTGAGTTTTTTGAAAGAAATACATTTTACATCTCGACATGTATGAGTTCCATCATTTTTATCCAGGATTTCCCAATTTTACACGATTTCCCAAAATGAATCTTTAATTAAATAGCTAATTGCATATGACCGAAGTAAAATTTGATTTTTAAGCGATTCTTTCACAGTAAAGCGAACAGACTTGTTGAAAAGACGATTATATAGTTTGTACGTTGTTTTCCCCTTCGCCTTGCTACCCATCTTCAAACGCCCCCTTCCCTTTCATTCTTTCGCCGTCACGGTACCTAAGACCTGTACGTGTTTCCGTCGTATTTTCTCTGACATACCTCTGCGTACGTACGCTCCCACGTCACGCGTGACACTCTCAATGACCTACGCAATACGCGGCCGGTGGCATTATAATTTTTAATTTCTGATCCCATAAGTCATTCAGTTCTCCCCGGTCGGAATCGTAACGCATGATCGACAACCTCGATCGGATCTGAACGAAAGTCGTCGAGCCTATTGTTCTTAGCGAATAGTCGATTACATCGAAAGTGGCCAACTTAATAAAAATTATAAGACGTCAGATTATTATGTAATTTATTGTCTGCCTTAATTCCTAGCCTTTTGAAATTGAGTCTAAATAAGGTTGCTTTATAAAATTTAGTTAAAATACGCGTATACTTATAATTTCTAATGAAAGATAAGAAAAAGTCGTACACTCTTCGTTAGTTCTGATATTTTCAGAAATTTTTTATATTTTTTGTAAATTAAAAAAATTTGTTAATTTTTTAATACGTCGACTGCCAGGGTGATGAGAACTTCTAAAATGCTTGAAGACAATTATATGGGGGATACTGATGTCGAATCAAAGTATTCAATAACATAAATAACTATATAAATGATAATGTAATTTAAGAACTATGATATCAAATTATTTATGACCAGTTTCAATACCATTTATCTTCGTTACGAGAGAACAAGTAATATTATCCAAGACGCACAAAATTCTCGTACTGGTCAACGTGTTAATTAAAAAAATTTTTGTTTAAGTTTTTAATTTTAAAAGTTTTTTCTTTAAAATTTCTTTAAAATGGACTCCATTTAATAATCTGTTGCTTAGGTTTAATATCTTCCTATCGTTTTTCATTGTACCCTTTTATATTATGTATTATTGTCCCATCGTGTAAAAAAGAAAGAAGATCTTTTGGTTAACCTAACGGTATCGAGTTTTACTTGTAATCGAAACTGTCAAACATAATTTAACATACAGGAACATTATTAGCTTCACTGCGGTTGAAATGCAGTACCATTTTCCTGTTATCAGTATTCAATGTCCAGAGTAAGTGTAGACTTTCAGTGAAAGTAGGATTCCTTTCTCTTCCCATAAATTGTTAGTGATAAAACAATTTTGGCGAGGGCAGTCGCGAAAGATATCGCAAGATAAAGAGTTAACGACACGTTTCGAAGACATTTTATTGTTTATAAGACTTTAACTGCTTTTATGGGATAACATAAAATCCAGGTATTTGGGCAAGGAAGAATGCGGATAATCACGGAATAATCTTTAAGATGTGTTTAAGTTTTAGGAGTCTGATTTAACCTGTTAACTGTGAATTTAGTTTGAAAACTCTCTCATTTTGCACGCAATAAAGTAAAAAAAAGAACTATGTACACGTCAAATGCAGGAAGAATGCACCTAAGGTATATTTTAATGAAGAACCAAAGCAAAATAAAAGAAGAATTACATGTTTGTCTGAAAAAATAAAGAATTCATCGTTGAAAGAATTATATAATATCATTTCAAGCTTTAAGATGGCGTGTATACTCATCAAACGCCGTTAATTGGTTAATGTCACAGAACGATGCTCATTTCGAAACATATAAACTCCTCTTCATCATAGTTTTTTTATTTTGAATAACTGTGGGAATGATTAAAATATTTATTATAAGTGAGACATCCTGTATCAACTATGTATTGATTTTAACATTTTACTTACGTATTATGGAATATTTTGGATGTCCAATAAGAACATGTAATTTATTAAATTTTAAGTTAATAATAATTGATTTCATTGTACAAATAACGTTGCGTAAAAATATAGAACAGTTAACACAATACAATTACAACACTAAGTGTGAAATGTACGTGCACAGAATGCATTTTGTACGTTGCGCATCACGTTAATTACTCACGGCTAGTAATAGAAACAATTCACTGTCGACTCTCATTGTCAGTCGAAGTATTCAAATACATTTCTTATTTCCTTATTCTCATTAATTCTCTTAATGAACGTAGCATTGTTTATGTAAAAATAATAGTCATTTAGGGATTAAAACTGTATAGCCCTTTTAATTTTAGATCAATGAGATTTTAGAAATTTAGATTAATTATTTAGGTTAATAATAAGTTATGTAGTTTAAAAATATAATATATATAATAGAATTCAATTATAATTAGACTACAGATTTTGATACATTTATGAAAAAGTTGAAAATATAAAAGTGCACATATTGCACGCAACACGGGAAACTATATAAAATATCCAAGATGTAGTGCTTTTTACAGTATCTGTTAGAAAATCTATTTTTTGTGATTATCTTTTTAAAAATTTTAGATTCCATGAAGATACGTAGATTAATTATGGTATTTATACCAATTGGAAGATGTAAATAATTTATATAAGTCGCTTTGTATGTAAATTCTTGCAACTTTTGTATCAAAGTTTCTCATAGACAAGATTGAAACTACGTTTGAACCATTAAAACAGCTTTTCTTACATTTTTCAATTAATTCTTTGAGTGAACGTAGCATTATTTATACAAAAGTAATATGAATCAATTTCAAAATGTGACAGTTAATTGTTGTACAAGGCAGGTTAAAGTGATCCGGCATTCAGTGGGCGAAGGTTAATTTGGGTAATGGGGGTTCTACTGTAATTCAGAGTTGCTGGTCGATTTATGTACGAATCAGGCAGAACAGCAAGGTTTAAATCGTTTTTTAAGTACTACAGCGTTGTGGTTCTTTTCCTACTGCCACTAATAGTGTTTAACCCACTTCAACCCTTTGAATGCCAAGGTTATATTTTTCTGGGCAAAATTCGATATCTTGAACTACTCTATTGTCTCTATTTTTGTTTTGTGAATTTATATTTTTGGAATTTCTTTACTTTTCTCTGTTTTTATTTGTTTATCTGCATACACAGAAAGAAATCTCCTTTTCAATGATTCCATTATTATAAATATAAAATAAGATCGTTTTCTCAATATTACAAACGAAATTATTTTTTTTTATGAATAAAAGCACTGAATCAATTATTATTACAAACCAATATTATTACAAATATTTTGGTAATTAAGGGCTTGTAATATGAGGTTTTCATAAAAATGTATCTTCAACTTTTTTAATATCGTATGCAACTTGTGTATAAACATCAACCTCTCATTTCTTTGCATTTCACGATACAACAAAATAATATAATAATTTTATTACGTTAGTGTTATAATAAGCATTGTAACAATTCAATAATCGATACATAACGAAGCTCAATAAAATTTGATACAGTTACAGGCTTTTCATATATTCAAACCGTTGTTAGAAAGAATAATATTCTACATAATTTTTCTTTTGAAAACTTGTCGATAAAAATGGGAATTTATATAAACATTCAACTAATGATAACACGCTTTATATTCGAATAAATTCGTGATTCTGAGGAACGCGGTTTAATGGGAGAATATAGTGTATGTAAAGTTCATTCTTCATCCCGCTGTCATATAAGTATAACAGTACGTTGACGTACGCATTGTTCCGCTTGGATTCAATCTCGAATCAATCAAAGTTGCCAAGTACATACAATTTGTGTTTCGAGAAGCGTGGAACCTCGTTTCACCACAAGTCAAATCGATTTAATCACGTTGGGGTTCGGAAACTTTGACAAATCCAGGGAAGCTTTGTTCTCTCCGTCTGCGACGTGAATATTACTTGCGTTTAAATCAGTCTTCGAGATTCGTACTCGCGAATACTCGTAAAGTTTTCCCTCTTCGTTTAGGTAATTACATTTCGTAGTTAAATATTTGATAATTAGAATGCTTTATAGTAAATTATGCTATTAATTTAGGAATTGTTGCATTTGGAATGGACAATTTTATTGTTATAGGACACTATGGTGTAAAAGGGGTGTTGACTTTATTTTTAAGATAATATTACGTTATCAAAATAAATAGTTATTTCAATAATTAGTCGTAATTTCAAAACTTCTAGTACTAGAACGTTATAGTTTAATAGGGGATCAATTAAATTTAATGATCCTTAAGTGAAATTCAACGCAGGAACTTCTATTGTATAGGAATTCTTATGTTTGCATTTTTAAATAAAAAAATTTATTTTTAATCGAAGCATAAAAGAATTCTTATTTATTTCTATGGAATAATATAATTAATCCATACACGAAATGAAAGTTACATGTTCTCGAAATATTTAACTAACTTCGAACATTTATACATGTTTGTATTTTCAGCAAAAGTATAATTAATATTATGTTCTCTGCAATTTCATTTAATCCTTTTTACTCATTTTTAGTACTTCATTCATTAATTTCAACAATTAAAACACTAAATAGAACATCTAAAATTTTACGTAAATATGATGTTCTGCTCACGCTACCTTTAATTATATATTTCGTATTGTACAGTTTTATATTTTCTACGTAAAAATAACAAAAAAAACATCCGTAAACACTACAAGAAATAATATTGAAGGTCTATTTGCAACAAGTTTCATGGAGGAACGGTTTTGAGGGAAGTAATTCTAGCAGTAATTGCGCAAGTCGCTTAATGACACAAAAAAATCTGAAAAGCGACGAGTCGAGTGCACTTTAAATGACGCGACGGAACCGTAGACTCGTTTCTACCTTTGCCCTGTCGTTTCAATAAGTAGCACGATCTTTGCAGACAAAGAGCACCGAGTATTCTGTCTTGTGTAACAGCATTAAATGTCAGGTCAAGAGACTGGCTCTGTCGGCCGGATTACGGTTACAGTCCGTATATACGTATGCTTTATATTCCTGCAAACGCTTTGTCGCGCCTAGATCTTTGCCATTCCCTGCCCTTGCATCACCTTTTCTCCTCTAAAGTGTCTTATCGCGTTCTTAATGTATTCAACATTTCCAGTTTCTCTCGTAGTACATTTATCATATTTTTTTTTTTCGAACTGTTTATTGGCGAAGTCTCAATTTGCAATTGGGTTACAATATCTCTCATGAACTTAAGATTACAGATACGTTTGAATCATTACTTAACGCTACAACTATCGAGCAATTAAAGTGACTTATTGCCAATTTTTAATTAAAATTAGAATGATACATTTCGTGAGATTCGATGGGTTTTCTGGTCTTTATCTGTAGAAATATACAAACTCAATTGAAAATCTGTCACAACAACGCCTTCATAATTTAAATACTTACAGTGTAAATATTTCGAAGTGGGTCAATTTAACCCGTCCGGTACTTGTTAACATTATAACTACTGAGAAATCGACTTGCCTTTTACTATCTTTTTTATAGGATCGTTTAAAGTGTGTTTATTGAGATTTCGACTGACTTATAATGCAGTTTGCCTATTACGAAAACAATTTCTTCGATGATTATTTGAGAATAATTTGTTTTCACTTCATTATTTAGAAAAGAAGAATTCAGATCGTTTTGAAGTGTTTGGTAGTTTTAGTGTTATACAGTTAGCTGTAGTGACCTTCGTGAATTTTTTTCGTTATATAGTTAATACTACTGTTATATAGAGATATTTAAATCAGTAAAATCAAATAAATACAATAAATTTGTTTATTAACTGCTACAAACAAGAATATTTAACGGTTAATTATTCATACTTAGAGATTAAAAATAAGATAAAACAATATTACAAAATTTATTCGAGAAAAGTTATATTACATTAAATTATGTTAAAGTAAATTGATAATTAAAGTAAGAGAATAAGAAAACTGCCATTTTGACGGGTGCGGTAGTTCTATAGCGAAACGGGTAAAAATAAGAATATTGGCCATATTTGTTACCTTGTTATAGAAATTCGTATGCTGACTGTCTATATGACTTCGTACATCTTCCCCACATTTAATCCAACACATCTTCAATTGTTTCAAACTACTGTTTGCCACCAACACGTAGTAAAATCGAAGCGAACACGTGCGAACGCAACGAATTTGTGGTTACTCAAAAATACGTTATTCGGAATTTCACACTTAACATGGCAAGCTAAGCTTGGTAATTCAAATGAGTTGATTATTATTAGTCTCTAAGGTGTCTAAATTCAGTATTTAATGTACTTTAGATTATTATATTGTATTTTATTCGTTTATCCCGTCCCGCAGCCTAGAAACAATAAAAGACACAATAATGAGAGTTAACTCCAAATAACTGATCGTACGTCAGGCTTCGGAAATTTATCCAGAATTCAACCGATTCGTTCAAAGTCCCGGGGTGAATCGGATATTTCTTACTTTTCAGTTTTTTGCTTATAACACGAAGGTTCTTAAGTTTTTTAATAATTCTTTTTACTGATATCGAAGCTGAATGTCTATTAATAAAAAATCTATGAAAAAAAATGTTGAATCTATGTTTTAACTACTAGTTTTTCGCTGTTAAATTTGAACTGATTCGATTCGCCTCGGTCTACCTTATAATGTTAAATGGTTGAGATAAAAGATTGTAGTTCGTTAAAACGGTTCACTTTAGGGCACTGTCTTTGGTAGGTGTGTGCTGCAACCATTCCCAATAGATACTCGGCGCGGAATTTCGTATGCATTCTACCCACGATTCAGCCAAGCAATTCAAAGGACTATGTCCAGTTTGCGTTTAACATTGTATTACTCCGTAACAGCATACAACAAACATTTGCATGCGGCACACTCGGTCCTGACATTTCAGATGTAATTGTTTCCATCTACTCCTCAGCTTGTGTGGACTGTTTCGCAAGATCGAAGAATTTTGCCATTTAACTTGAACGTTGAACGTCTTCTGTAAACTTGTTTAGTTGCAAGAATAATACGTGTATTGTACTTTTTAATGGACTTACCATTTTCCTGTAACCAGCAAACACTGTAGGCAATCATTAATAATTCATGTCCACAGGAATTATCGTTAATAATTACTCACACGGAACCGAAGCAATTAGGATGTGTATAAGGGGTGTCACATTAGCTCTTATACATACTTTATACTAGTAAATCTGTAAATGCGTTATTGATATGTTCATTATAATTGGTATAATATAAATCTTAATAAATATAACAAATAATATATTAGTAACTTTATATTAAATCAATAATGTAAATATTATAATATAATAAGAATAATATAGATTATACATAGTATAAATATCATAAATTAATTTATAGCATAAAACTTATTTAATAATGTGGGAATAGAAATTACAGTGATTGCTCCACTAATGCTTTTTTTGTAATTGAAACTACAATATGATGAAATAAAATAAAATTATATAAAAATCAATATACAGTAAATTTAATATTATGTGTTTATTTCTTTTATCGTTTAATGGTTGTAGTTATACATATTCTAAATTGTAGTTACCAGATCTTACTTTTATTACATTTTTATGAGACGAGTTAAATAAAATTAAGATAATTTTTTAGTCAATAATGAGCACCACTATGATATTGTAATTTAGCCTATAAGTTTGCCATGTGAAATGGTTCCATTTTTCAAGTGTAATATTTTGTCTTATCAATATTTAACAACGCTTGATAATTAAAAGCGATATCATGTACATACGTACGTATAACGATGTGTGCAAATAAATGTTGGAGAAATAAGTATGAAAAAATTACGTTTGAATGTTTTGTGTGAAAATCATTAGTAAGTTCACTATTTATAATGAGACGCAAACATTTGAATTACATAAACAGTAAAAAAGAATTTGGATCCAATTGTGTACAAGGTATGTAACTTTTTCTTGAAAGTTAAACAGGCCATTTGTATGTAATTATAATGTTCTGTGTCATTTACTGACAACTGATATCTATGAAATATGACCCAACGAAAACAAATGGAAAGAATCAATCACAAAGAATGTCATAAAAATTTATTTAAGGATAAAGTTCTTTGTGCAATGAAAAAGAATATATATATAACAATTTCTTAAAATAAAAAAAGGATGATTTTTAGGAACAAATTTTTAGAACCTGTTTACATACACGTATATACAGGACTGTGAGTAACACCTTCAAATTTCTTTCATAACCGCTTTGATACTTAGAAACCAATTTTGCAACATTTAGTAATTCACTACTGTCTGAAAAATGTACTTGTTATTAACACTAAAACTACCGAGGAATTAAAATGACTTATTTCCAATTTTCTATAAGCTTACAACAATCCGTTTCTTGAAATTCTAAAGGTCTCCTAGCCCTGTATCTGTACAGATACACAAATTTAATAAAAAATTTTTCGCAAAAGCGTCTTCACAATTTAAATACTTGTAAAATAAAAATTCTGAAATGAGTCAATTTAACCCGGTAGTTTTAACGTTAATCTATTCACATATACATTTATCTATTTATTTTTACTTTCTAACACTAAATTACGGAAGACAAGTGTACCATCTAGTGTAGCAACCTACGTCCGGTAGGTTTAGTGTTAAATGCAGCATGAAATTCGAACGAAACCCAGAAACTGTTGTACGAGGAAATAAAAACATAAAGTTAAATGACTATTAGAAAACCGTAAGAGTACTGGAAGAACGTGCAACTTAGCAATAGTTCCGCACATTCGGATTAAACGTAACTCAGGAAACGATTTCTCAGTTCTTAGAGTAGTCGAGCTGAAAAACGGGAAGCGTTTCCTCGATAATCGTTACCTCGGCTCATCTATGCCTCGAAGTTTATGAGATTTAGCGGTAGCAGCCAAGGTGCGAACGTCACGGCGGCCGTGATGATAAGATAAGGCCAGCCGTGTTGTAAAAAGGTTTAAACCGCACGCCGGTGGTGAATCGATTCCTCATCGGTGCGAATTTAACAGGAAAATTAAAATGCAAATTGCGATTCTTCGATCGAGACGATGTTCGATGGGGTCTCACTCGTGGGAAAAATTCGCATAGAACGCAATTCTATTTCTCTATTGTGATTTTAAATGTCTTTTTTCTGACGTTTTGCGAGCTGAATGGTAGGCAAAATTAATGAAAACATTTATAAAACAAACTGTCTTCTGTTTTTATTTGTATGAAGAATATTTTTTCAAAATTTCATCAGTTGTCCGTCAAATAAGTTGAAGTGATTAGAAGAATGTTAATTGACACCGTTATAGTGATTATATTTGTAATGTTTATTCAATGCATGGTGATTTCGTTTTTCGATATACTTTTAGTAGTTTTTGAATTTAGAATTGTCTAAAGCGGATCAAATATTTCTTGATTTTTTATGTGTTTGTCAATTTGTTTTAATTTCGAGTGTATTTATCGTAGAAAATACGTATGTAAAGTTTTCAGTCGTGTGTTAGGAATTCCTTTTACTGAGAAAAAGAAGTTACGTCGAACGCAAGCAAGAAAATGTAAAATACTTCGTTTCTTGTTTATGTTACCGTTTTTACGATAAAAATTCACGTGTATAGTGAAACTCGTTTCAAATAAAGTAACTTCTGAAGTTTCTTGCTTCTTAGCTTCGACGTGTGGGAAATCAATAAAAATAGAAATATCTGTTATGTACATTGAATAACAATATTGTGGGAGCATTTACAGTTAAACTTTTGTTTCCGATGAATATCAATTTCGTTTTAAAGTATTATTTGTCTATAGGGTCTTAAAAATACTGGACTCTAAATATTCGTATCATAAATTTTTGTATTGAAAGTTTTATAAACTGTTTATTTGATTTGCGAATTATGTTTAATAAAAATAACTTTCGTCGAACAGACTATGTATTGGAAATTTTCTACTCAGAATTTTTTACTGTTAATATTTAATATTAATATACTATATTTGTACTATATTTATTAATTATATTATACTATATTAATTTACACTATTTATAGTATATTTATTAGTTATTATTAATTATACTATATTTAATTTACTATATTTCTAGTAATGTATCGCTTTCAGTAAAATAACAGAACATTATATAAACAACAGTGCCGATTGCTATGACGATTAAGTATTTGTACAGTATTCGAAACGAAACGGTCTCTTTAATATACTCAGTAAAAGAAGAAGCTAGTTTACTTAGAGAATAAACTGATACATAATTGGACTTGTATGATATTTACTCTCCAATAGAAACTGTTGTTTTGTGATTTGGTCAGATTCCATGGCACGAATTATATGTCGCGAGCAAACGCACGGTGTTGAGGTGAAGCCGGAAGCGTCTATTTTCAATCGCACGTCAACCACGTCCGGCAATTCTCTGCATTAGAGACGGGCAAGTCGTAAAGACTCTGTGGTGATTTATTGACTCAAAGAGGGCCTTTAACTCGTTTCTTAGCCTCGATTCAGTAGTCACTATACGGCCGATATCTCAACTCTCTCGAGCCTGCTCGTATTAACGATAATACGACTGAGTAATTGTGTTCAATCTTATCTCGCCGTTTAATTGATCAAAATAATTTCGACGTCGATCGAAAAAAAGACATCCCACCTGTTATTTCTTTCGGCAATAAAATTTCGTGGTTACTATAGGATCAATTTTATCGGTTCATTAAATGAAACCAGTTCACATTTAATCTCATAGCGTGCTTGATAAAGGTTTATTTTGCCACGGTTTATGACTGTTAGCTAACTTTCAATAAGCAGATTGTGATGTATCAGAGAAATACATTTATTTCCAATTGTTTGAAAGTAATAGTGTAGTGGTGTTTGACGGTGTATTTAGTCGACGAAGGTGAAGGTGTTAATTACTGTTTATTAAATTAATTGATGGCTAACAATAGTATATTGTAAAATTGCGTCGTAATGATTACAGTGAAGTGAATGGTAAAATGGTAGAAAATATAATTTAATATATTTATGATAATACGGTCAATCTTAATCCTCATTACCTTAAATTTTAAGGATTGTGAGAGTTTATAATATTAGTATAACAATAGAAGTACATACAAACAATTTATTATATTAAATATTTTTATTGGTTAAATTGTTTGTTAGAACACTGAAACGATGTGTTTTCAGATCAAATTAAAACAGTTGTTTATAATGATAATTATTAGTTACGCTATTATTAATAGTTGTTTCTATCATCATCGTAAGATTCTTTCAGAAGAACTTCCTTTTATTTTATTTATTTTATTATTGTCTATTCTTTACGGGTTACGACATGAACTGTTTTGTAACCAGCTTTTGACAGAAGCAATTTTTATCGAGTGTCGAATTACCTACTTTTCTACTCGCTTTGTGCCCTTCTCGATATCCGCTGCAAATAGAAATATAATCTATTGACAAGTAACAATATCGATTACGAGTGTATCTATTAATAACTCGTAATACAATCTTGATCATGCGAAACGAATACTAAGTTTATTGTATTTAATATTTCGAAATGGGTAGGTATAAAAAATGTACACGACATATTCTCTTTACTGTAACTTATTCAAAGTGTAAACTATTCACAAAATCAACATATGTAGATACATTTATTTACAAATATTTGTTGATACAGTTTAATAAATTACATTCTGTTTAATGTAGATCGAGCTTCTAATATCTGATAATACATACAGTTACTGTTCACGTGAGAGTTAAATTGATATTAAAAAAACATTGATATTTTTAAAATGCTAAATATTATTTAATAATAATGAACAAAATAATATTTCTAAAGCCAGATCACGAATAGTCATTTTGAACTATGATAGAATTTGTATTGTACGCGCATGTATTTTATATTTAATTTTTAACATAATGTTAACTGCATATATTATAATCACATGTGTACAAAATTATGTAAATAAATTAATATTAAAGCTACCAGACGTGTCAAAACGACCCATTCCTGATTTATTCTTTTTGCAATTACGAAAAGGATAACAGATGTTTCTTTGAGAAATTATCAAAGAAATTCATTTAGCGATGCGCAAACTGAATGGTAAACCAATTGAAGTCTCAATAGCTGCACTATTGGATTTTGTATAGAGGAATTTCAAAAAGTCAATTTCACTGTTCGGTAGTTTTAGTATTAATAAATATGGAAATATATAAATACGATAAAGGTTGCTCTTGAGTCAAAATGACTCAACATTCATCATACGAAGGTTAAAATTGTCCACGGTGATAGCTTGCGAAGCATTCTCCAGAACAGCCATTGTGAAATGTCATTTTTCACGTTTATAGTGATCTCATACTGTCTCGTGTGGGGGGTAAGGTCCGTTATGAGAAGGTTTACTACGAAAAGGGTCGTTGCGATGAAGACGTAACAAACAAAACGGATAGAGATATGATTCTTAACCCTCTATAGGCTCGTGCGACTTTGAAGTCACACATCAATATACCGGGTTAAATTGATTTATTTAATTTTGTATTGCAGAATGACTATAAATATAATATGAATATTATTCATTTGTTTCCAATTGAAACAAAATCGTAGTTGCTTAGAATAAAATATAGAGTAATTCTCATTTTTATAAAATATTTAATAAGAAGCCAGAATAAAAACAAACCAATTTCGTGTAATAAAACATTGCCTGTAATAAAAATAAACGAATAATAGCAAAGTCACAGTTAACATCAACATTTTCTAACGTTTCCCAAATTTCCAGATATCATAAATATACATAGATCCACAATCGATAAATGATGAACGTATCGAAATATTCCATACCATCGAAATCGTGTCCACTATTATTTCAGCAACGAACACATTACCGTTCCATTTCTACGCGTGCAATCTATCGCTAATTTTGATTTTCTCATTTATTACACATTCAAGGTCAGTCGTACGCGACCCAATTGAAATGTCTCATGCGAGTAATTCACGGCTCCTTTGTCGAGAGTTTCCCATGCATTTATAATTTCATCACTTTCGCTTCTTTTCTCGCGCTGGCAATAACGCGTCTCGTTCGAAGTCCGACAACGCATTGTTCGAGGGGAACGCCGATTTTGTCGCGCGCGCACGCGAGCGAGGGCAATTGCGAAATGGCGCCGCGCGTCGAGAATTATTCATACAGGGAGATCGTTGCATTGTCTCGTTATTGTTGTCTAGGAGCTGACAACGTAACGGGACTCGCGTACCCCCGGAAAATTTCCCGTGAATATTTCCACGGTTACGAATCATTCAATGAATCGTTTCCATGTCTACGCATAACAGTATACCGGGTTACCCTTAGAAATAAAGCAGATAAAGAAGTCACATATAATCATACCGACAACACATCAGTACTAAAATCTACTTATTTCATTATATTATAGAGAAACTATATGAAATATGAAAATAAATTATAGCCGTATAATATAGAAAATACATGAAATACCTAATGTGTATTCTGTCATATTAATAATCTCGAAAAATTAAATTCACATAAAGATTTGTAGTCCAACTATTACTTTTTATTTGTTTATTTATTTAAGTTTATTTTAAGGTGGTCACATTATTAGTGAAGTCATTAGTGATCACCAGTATTTGGGTACATTGATTATTACTTAATAATACTTAATGCATAATGACTTATTGTATAATAATATACTAGTGTGAATAATAGTACAAGATTTTCGGAATAGACATATCTTAATTTTAATAGATTTAGAAGGGTAAATTGTCTGAAAAACTTAAAAACATTATGGATACTGCTGGGGCCATTTAGGTCCGTCTTCATACGAGATTTAATGTTGCTTGACAAACTATTTGTAAACTCCAAGTAACTTTGAATTATTTATTATAAGTTAACCAGCTAACTGTGTTTGACGAGTGTACACGTCATCTTAAAACGCAAAATGGTATTAAGTTTCTCAATAAACAGTTATTTACTTTTTCGGATGAACATGTAATTCTTCTTCGTTTTGTTTTAGTTTATCGTTAAAATACATTATACGTGCATTTGCTCTGCTTTTGACGCGTATACACTTTATTGTTTGATTTCATTATGCACACAATGAGATTTTTTAAATTAAATTCCACAGTTAATAGGTTAAAGTGAATTGTATTAGCTGATACTTGGAGTTTGATTATGCAGCGACCTCAGTCGCTAAAATTAATGTACAGGAAAATGTACAAACGTAAATTGGAAATGCTCCTGAGCTTATAGAGTTTCGTTGTTGACTTACTGGTTAATTCCTGGAAAATTCTTGTCGTTGCCAAAAAAAAAGAAGGTGAGGGCGTCTTCGGTGACTTCCCGAAATTTTGGAAGTGAGTAATTTTCCCATTACCGGTTGAACTAAACGGATTTCAAATGGGCAGGGGTGTGTTCTAATAAAATCATTAGAATGTTGTAATTAGCAGATCTTTAGCAAATTCAAATTTTGAAGAATATAATTAGAACGATAGAATCACGTTGAAGATGGATTTTCCTAATGAATGTTATAAAAAGTATTACACTTTATACATTTTGTATATTTTTTCGTATTATGTGCATTCTTTGTAATTTTGCATTTTCAAATTTTCCACAAATGAATGAAAATTCGAAGTCTAGTAATAAATAAGATGTGTTAGTCTCGTGATACATAATAATGTTTATAGTAATGTTCATAACGATGTTCATAATAATGTTCATAGTAATTTTCATAATAATATTCATAGTAATATTCGTATTAATGTTCATAATAATATGCATAATAATGTTCATAATACTTACAGAATAGTATGAATTGAATTGAATTTTATTCGTATGATGTCTGACATTGTACAGTAAGTGAGAGATTCAATCTCAAAACACGTCGTACAAGCATTTCCTGTAATCTTTCATGGCTCAGAAATGATTCTACCCACGACCTACAGGGCAAGTCACTTTTCCTCTCTTTCAATGCATGAATTCACCGTTTGAAATATTTCTCTGCTCATGAATCACCCACTACATGCTAGCATTTTTTTTCAACGGGGAAACTCTTGCTATCTGTTGTTAATTTCTTATGTAAAGTTTTATTACAGGGCCGAATAATGCGTCACTTATATCTTACATAAAAAAGCATTTTATAAAATTAGCAGATAGGCAGCAGGAAATGTTTCGCGTTTGAAAATACGGAAGATGGAATTTAATTTCGGACGATATGTAAAATTACTGGACGGATTAAACGTAACGTGAAGAATATCATAGACCGTTAACTTGATACTCGATTTGCATAGGCATTGTTAGATAGCGTGCAGTTTATGGATTAGTGTAGAGAAGATTACGTAATATAATATTAGAGTAATATTATAAGAATGTTATAGTGTAATAATATAATACTTTAATAATAATATAATACTTTAGTAATATTATAATGTAACAATAATATAATATTCTAATAATACTTCCATAGAAATGTATTAAATATATTTCCAAACATGTAACTCAGTTTTGACTAATCTGCATGTACATAGTGATATAACATATTATAATCAACTGAAATGTTAGTAAACCATAAATTGTATAATAAGTGGATGTCGATAACAAAATACATGCAACATTCTTCAGTAATTGTCATTTACAAATCAATTTAGTGTTATCGTCATTTTATAAGATTTTTCCATTAGTTTCATAACACGAACATTTTACGTAAACGAGTTTCTCTTTCTTGGTTATCTTCTTAAGTAAAACAATATGATTATACTTTAAACTGTTCGAAAATCGCATGAATCAAATCTTCGATTTCCCTGATAAGGAAAAATATAGAAAATCTAGAAAAGAAATAATTAATATCATTGAGAGTTGGAAATTTTATTATACGTCGCAGGAAGTTTCAAATTTATAAACAGTTGCTTGGTTTAATCATGATCAAGAGCACATGTAATATTTCCTGATTCATTCTAAGTGCTTTTAATCATGCTTAAATCAAACAACTGTTTGTAAATTCGAAACTTTTTGTGGTGTATAATAAAATCCAGTCCAGTTTCCAATAATGTTAATTATTTCTTACTCTACATTGAATAATAATGTAGGTCAGTGTTCTGTGATTTGCAAAGCACAGTTTATAATACACGATTACACTTGCTACGTTTCTTCATTCTCACAGTAAATTAAACTGCCTTATGGTGATTGGCAGAGTTTGCTGTATACTTTCCAACGTTTATCACGAACAAACCGTCGAAACAGGGTGTCATTGTTCGATGACAAACAAACTAAAAAAGCATATAACAGGTCATCATTGTTGGAAAAGGCGAGACAAGGCCGTGGGTCATCATTGAGTAATTGGACAGCGGTATTTGCACCCGTGCTGATATTCGTATTCATAGTCATGCTTCTCTCATGCAATGCTCCTCATAGAATAATAGCTCGGAACGATTTTAAGTCTCAGGCTCCGTTGCCAACAACAACACACCATTAAGCAGTGGGGCAATTTGAAAATGAGTCCGATTTGTTTGTCGGCCTGCTGATAGGATGTTTATTAATTGAACGCACCTCGGTGTTGTTTAAGAAAACTATTATTGTTCGACGAGCAATTAACAGCCACTGTAGTTTCTGTGAGTACGTCGAGTGTTGGTAGAATGCAAATTTTACTGACAAATTAATTATTCTTTGAAAAATACTAAATATAAATTAATTATTCTTTGAAGAATAATAACAGCAAATTGGTTTTCTTATTATTTATCACGTTCATAAACGTTTATATTATATTCTGTTCAATTCCCTGTTAAATAGATTGACGAAATCTGTCGGTTTAGTGAATTTCAGATTTCATGCTACAAATGATTTCAAATTATAGAAATTACACCTGTTTGTTACATTTCAATAATTTATGTCGATTTTGATTGATGTAATGGTATGTATATATGGTGTTTTTATTTCAAAATTTTGCAACTAATTTATATTGTAAGTAATATAATATTAATCTAAATGACATTAAAGAGCAAGGAATGTGCTAATTAAATCTATGTTAATAAAAATGTATCGATTAAGACTTCAATCTATTATAACAGAAAAACTGTACTTTTATGTATATCTATATAATCAATATCTCTAAATCCATGATACCAATCAACAGCACTATATAGATTTTCGCTGGAAGTTACCAAAGCTTTAAATATGATTTGAACATATACAATTTTCATGCATAGATTTTCTGAAAAAATCCTACTTTACGAAGTTAACGATTAAAATTAAATTTCAATAATTAAAACCTTCCTAACACTATTTCGTGGTATGTCAATACTCATGCTATTAATCCTTTAACCGCCATGTCACTTGAATTGGGGTGACATCATTTTTTGCACAAATTGAAAAATGAATTTTCTTGGAACATGTCGAACAAACCGAAGATTCTTGAGTTGATGAGGTGCAAGAAGATTAAAAGAGCTATCATTTTGGAAAGCCTTGATTTTTCAGTTTCTACGTCGTTAGGAAAATTGTTATAATTGTAAGAGTAATTTAATGAGTGCCGATTTAGCTTTCAACGTTTTAACCAGTTAACTGCGTTTGACGAGTATACACGTCATCTTAAAGTTTGAAATGATACTAATTCCTTCAACAACGAATTCTTTATTTGTTTAGATAAACGTGTAATTCTTCTTTGTTTTGGTTTCATTAAAATATACCCTAGGTGCATTCGTTTGACGAGCACACACCAAATGAGAGATTTTTCAAACTAAATTCTACAATTAACAGATTAAAAGAGCTATTATTTTAGAAAGTCTTGCTTTTTCAGTTTCTATATAGTTCGAAAAATTACCTTAATCGTACGAATAATTTAATGAGGGCCGATTTGGCTTTCAACGTGTTAAGGTGCTTCATCATCTCTTTATTGCATACTCAAGGGAAGTTTCATTCATTTCACTGATTTCTTTTGGTTATGACTCTTGCCTCGCTGACGGGAATCCTTTGTCCTGTTATCATTTACTGTTCCGCAATATCCGATTGCATACATCCCAGACGAGTGCATTGCTCATGTTTCTCGAGTCTCCTCTCGATTTCACTGAAACAGAACTCTCCGCATCCTCAGGAAATGTTATAATTTCTTATACACCTCACCCTACAATTTCTTGCTGTGAATTTTCTAAGAGTGGAACTATTATCAGAGTTCAATCTGAAACTACTCTGAAGATTATAATGCACTCAAACAACATTGATAGAGATACAGACTGTTGCGTGAATTCAATTCGAAATTATGCTTGCTTAACCTTTAGCCAACGAAGATTCTGTGAAACGTACAAAACCTTCTGCAGATTCTGTCAAATTAGATATTGAATGCTTAAATAATGAAGAATAAGGAAACTATGTACTGATTTCTCGCTGTTTGAGTGGTTAGATCATTTGTTTGCAACTTGGTATTCCAAACATGAAAGTATGTCAGGGGTTAATTATTGAACTTGTTGCTGATCGTGCAACTTTGATCGTGCATGGTAAACAGTGATTCGTAAGTCACAGAACACCGACCTACCTATTTACCTTGCTAGTCAATGTGAAAAAGAAGAAATAATAATAAGAAAGAATTTAATTCATTGAATGTCACAAAATATTGAAATTCTGAAATTAATTTAAAAAGAAGTCGTAAAATACATAAAATGGGAAAAATATAATATTAAATCATTTGATTGAATTGCAATATTATTATTGCACGTTCATCCAGCTGAATATCACCGCATTAGGTAGCATTATTTATAATATAGATATGTTTTTAAATACTCATCACTTAATCGAGTGAACTATAGTAATTCCATTTATTTGGGGGCCAACGATGACCGCATAGCATTGAACGTGTTAAAATAGAACTAAAAAAAGATAAACGATTAACGTCAAAGTCCCGTGAAGTACAATGTTGTATTGCTGCATTAAAATGAATCCTAGAATCGCTATCTTCAGAAGAATCTCGAGATTCGCAACTTTCATTTCCGCGAGCGGGAGGGCGCTGTGTTCATTTAAACTCGCAAAGCTTAATTATACGCAGTGTTGTTTAACTAAAATCGCATTAATTTAATAGTAGATCTTTTTGAGCTGCTTTCTCGAGCTACTTTCAAATGATTCCACACGCAGCAGAGAGAAGCTTCCGCTTTATTGGGTTTCCGTGGAAGTGGATCGTTTCGGAGTTTCGTCGATAAACTTTCTCAGCTCTTCCTACTTCTGTGCCTTTAATTGCAGAAGTACAAGAGTGGAGTTGCAAATAATTCCGCCCGGAGAAATCAAAAATGGATGACGCTCGATGAAATTGCTGGGTTCGATGTTTTTATTCAGCTTCCACAGAGATACTATGAATGTAGATTTATACTTGTATGTTTTTTCATAACACTGATAACCTTTGTGTGCCAAATATATTATTTTATATCGGTTGATATGATGACTAACAATTAATATTGATAATAGCGATTTAAACGCGAGAACAATTTCACTGGATATTTAACGATTATTAATGAGCGTGAGAACAAGACTAACAGTTCAGTTATTTAACACTTCGATCAATTAATTCGAATTTAATTAATATGCAATTACAAAGATTGGATGTAATTAATTTGGGAAATTTTATGTAACATTGGAAATCAATATAATAACAAATCGCATTTAAATAATCTTCAATTCGATATTATACTAATCCTCTTGATGCAATTAATATCATTCATATTTAAATGAATAGTCACTAAATTCTTAGTGATTGTAATAGGGATAATAGTTAAATACTTATCTACTACATGTATTAGCTTTCACTCAATTCCTCTGTCAGTTCTTTCAATCCCTCAGATTAAAGTTAATTAAGTTTGTAATTATAAATCTACATCACTATACATATTTAAATTAGTAATTAAAGTTTTGGGATAAAGTGTAATACATATCTCCTTCATTTTTGGATATATTATTATACCACAAAATCCTATATATATATATCAATATATATGTTTTATAATCAAACATGAATTTGCAATAATATTCTTTTAAATTTGTTTTTAAAAAGAAAGCAAATATAATATGTGTATATTGTTTTATTTCTTAATTTAAGATTAACAAAGTTATATATTAAACAGTACTTATATATCATGTATATTCGCATATATTTTTGTAAAATGTTTTAAAAAACAGTTTACGAATTTTCCGTTTTTTGAATCAGCCATATTAATTCAGTGATTATTTGCAACGACACAGTCAGTTAACATTTGAATACCAAGTGCATTACAGAATATTGGAATATCGTTTAAGAAATGATTAAATGGCTTAGAAAATAGTACGTGGTTTATCGGTGTTCGATAGAATTGTTTCCAGTGAAAAGGACGAAGATAATGGAAAACCGTTCGATATCCTCTAGTTGAACGATCGAGTCGTGTTTTGAAGCACTTTTCGAACTCCTCTTGCGGACCAGTGGTGATTCCACTCGGAAACGGATTTGTCAAGAGTTTTTCTTCTTGTTCTAAACAAGAATGAGAGAGATTCTCGAGCGAAACTTTTCAATATAATTTCGTTAAGTGATTACAAGCGTTTCGATCCACCTAACATTTATAAATGAAATAGAAATCTAAATTTTACATTTGTCAGAATATTTTTGAATAAACATCTTTATAAACCATCTTCCCATGTCTGTTGTGTCTCCAATAATAATGTCACTCGATAATTAGTGAAACTTTTCAATGTAATTTCGTTAAGTGGTTACAAGTGCCTCAATCCACCTAACATTTATGAATGAAACAGGAATCTAAATTTTACATTTGTCAGAATATTCTTGAACAAACATCTTTACAAACCATCTTCCCATATTTATTGTGTATTCAATGATAACGTAACTCTATACTTTATTCTAAAAATACGACATTCATATCATATTATTATTACTCATAAACATACGTATCTAAAATTTATTTATTTTAAAATTCAACTTAATGTAAATTAAAACAAATTCTTAGAATATACGTTTTACGTTCCAAATGAATACCTACTGCAATTTTTTATGTGTATAGATGTGCAACTGAATGCAAATAGATGTGGGTAATGTCGATAAGGTGTATGTAAGGTAGAATGTAGATAAAGTTCAGTATTACGTGAAATTGTCTTTTATATATTTTATATTTTAACATAGTTCTTTATGTTAAGAACGTTTAATACATTTTTTCGTTTGGAAATTTGTATTATTGAAAATTTTCTTTGTTCCTATATTCTATTGAGGGTTACGCAATAAATCTGTAAAGGAGAAAGTCGATAGCGCAGTCACGTGTAATCGGTTTTTCTATCGAATGCCGTGAATTATTACATCACAACGAATCCGTGTAACGACAGCAGTTGGCCACACCTGCTCGCCTTTAGTTTCGATTTTATTTCGAGGCATTGTGAAGCCTAACGTTGCACTAACAAGGCCGGCTGATTATACACGTGACTCCAGGAGCATTCGATTAAATCTGTTGTTAGCTAATTGTGCAGTTGTACGTCACAATAATTGTTTCCACGATTTTAACAGTTTTTCATCAGCCTTTCGTTTGATGTTTTCTTCAAATCCTATTAGGAGGAATTATTTTGTTTATATTTGGATTTATTTTAAGATGGTCACATTAACAGTAAAGTCGTTAGCGACCACTAACATTTGGATACATTACTTATTACTTAATAGTACTTAATGCATAATACAACACTTTCGGAATAGACGTAACTTAATTATAATGAACTTACAGTTAGTTCAGGATTTAATGAAACTGTAAATTATTATTTTGTAATAATTAACTAAAAATCTATAGATCCAGTTACACTGTCGCCTATAAATTTTGATTATTATTCACTTTTTTTGGAAAAGATAAAATATTTTATACAAGTAAAATTATTTTACTAATTGCCTACTTTTTAAAAGTAAAATTTTCCAATGCAGATTTATCATTGTACTTATTTTATACACATGTATGTTAACAACTAATGATACAAATAATATTTAACTTTAGCTGTTATAAATAAAAAAATAATGACAAACATTGGACGAAATGCCTTTGGCAAAGCATTTTCGTGATCTGACTCTAACTGACTCCACGCTCTGTTTGTTCATTGTATATACAAGTAACAAATAAAGAAAAAACAGTTCTAGATTTATATAAAATCCAGTTGAATCGTGAATGAAGATGCATTAAAGAAACTTGTTTCTTGATTATTACGATTCGTTAACTTCGTTATTGCTCAACCATGTGGATATATGTAGTAGATAAATGAAACATTTATTTTATAATTTCATTTATTCGTTAGTATTATTTTTAACATGTAACGTAGTCCATTATTTCTATTTATATAGTTGAATCATGCAAATTGAAGTCGATACTGTATAAAACTATAAATTTTCACAATTACTATTAAAATTAGATGAAACCAACATCAAAACTCACTGAATTGTAATTAAATTTTGTATAATATCTTTATACTAATTTTTATAAAATTATATTTTACAACGTTATTCATTGCAATAATTATTTTCCTATTTTTTTACTAATAATACGTTGAAAACAAAGGATACTATCGTTAGAAAATAAAATGAAAAGCACAGAGAAGAACGATAGAGATATACAGATATACATATAACCGAGCTTCGTATTGAGCCGGAAAAATTCGGACAGGCTCAAAAGAGATCCCGAAAGTATATTTCTGCACATGACTGCTCGGGAGCTCGAAACTTTTCCGAGATTCAATTCGGGATTATGTTTGAAATGGATCGTATCGCGTTCGTAAAATTGATATGTTCTTTTAGGCATTCGAGTATTTGCCAGTGACGTGCGAAACATTTTGAATAAATATTTTAAGTAAGGAATAATAGGTGAAGCAGTTTTTATTTTATAAACATGAATTGTTTTATGAGTTTGATACATTTATTTATATATTTGATATATTTATTTATTTACTGTATTTATAATATATTTAAAGATAAAAATGAAAATAATAAAAAAGTCAATTTTACTGGTAAGGAGATGTCAAAGTGGTTGAATCATCAATTTTAATAAAATTTATTTTAATAAATCTAGAGCAAAAATCAGTCGTTCTTTATTTGACTATTTTCTTCAACACACGACATTTATAAAGATATTTAATATTTAATTTTTTCGATTCCAAGAGGTATTCATACATTTTTAATACAGTGAACATTGGATAATTGCAACATCATGGACCTCTGCATAATTGCAACGTCGTCATCCCCGCCACATCTCCACCAAGCTACCCTTAATACGCTACAACCCTCGACGTATAGTTGGTCGAAACCGTTAAACACTAGGCATTTGACGGAAAAATAATTTTTTGTTTCTGTACCGTTACATCACTTTCCTGTGTTTACTATTACTGTAAAACAAATATGTATTTACAACTGAAAACAATATTTTGCCTAAAATTCGGTATATTTTATTTGAAATTTTTGACACTTACCTAAAATAATTTTTAGATTTTTGTTTGTACAAAGATATTATTTTTTAAATTTATCTTAGAATAGTGATCCACTATGTTAAATTGTAAAGTTCGATATATAATACAAATCTTTGTATGACGCTTAAATATGTGAAACATTGGAATAAAACAGTTTTATTCCTCAATTTACGTGCGATTTCTCGTCAAGTTAGTTTCAGAAAATGTCGTCTGTATCTCATTTGAAAATGTTGAATATTTCCCGCGGAACGCTTCTGGAGTACAAAGGGTTAATTACAACTGAACTAATTGTGTGAATTAACAGAATTCATGAATTTTCAGATGACCAACAGAATATTTCGTCCACACGGAACGTTTTGTTTGCGGGTATTGAGTATTCAAATGGACAACCTGTTAACTGTGGAATTGAGTTTGAAAAATCTCTCGTTCTGCGCCCAATAAAATAAAAGAACGGAGTATGTATTCGTCAAACGCAGGACGAATGTAAATACATAGAGTATATTTTAATAAAAATCCAAAGTAAAACAAAGAGGAATTGCGTATTCATCTGAAAAAATAAAGAATTCATCGTTGAAACAATTAGTATCACTTCAAACTTTAAAATGACGTGCATACTCGTCAAACGTAGTTAACTGATGTAATAGTGAAATTGTACTGTTTTATAATTCACGACTTCAATTCCAATTTCGATTTTCCAATATTTACTGTGCGCACTTTTTGCCACAGGCGTTTGGTTTGTGCAAAAAAACTCATGATTACGTGTTTTACGTTTCATTGAGGGTCTTCTGGTGTCTAATCAGCATTAAAGTTTCGCTAATCCCCGAGTGTCTTGATGATAAAAGACGTCGGGAAAGTTGATGGAGCATGTTGCTGCATCCTGTATCCGGCAAAATGCCATACTACGAACAATTGCGGCTTCTGTCATGCCACGAACAACAATGGAACATCATCGTGGAACAGGTGGTCACGAACCGTTGATCTTTGTACCGCAGCCTCTGGTGACGTGGACAAGACAGTACAAGTAACAGAAATTTGCTAGCATGTCACCGAATCACTCGACAGATTTGTACATGTGTATTCTTAATTCCCATACAATACAGTTTAATACTAAACGTACCGCGACCGATCAAATGACCGGTTTTAAAATTTGATTGAAAATTTTATATTTTCTTTGGTCCAGTTAACTTTCTATCAATTCTTATATTGTCCGATTAATCAGTTTATCAGTTTTTCTCTTTCCTCTTGTTTAAGTTTTTAACTAAACAAATTGCTCGTCTAATTTGTTTATCTTCATTTTATAACTAATTATTTAGCTGGTTAAAGTGGAAATAGTAATATATATGTGCTGGTACGTGTAGTATATTCTTTCAACGATGAATTATTTATTTTTTCAGATAAACATGTAATTTTTCTTCGTTTTGCTTTAGCTTTTCGTTAGAATATATTACAAGTGTACTTGGCCTGCGTTAGGCAAGTATACACTTCATTCTTTGATTTCATTGCGAGCGTTATGAGAGATTTTTCAAATTAAATTCCACAGTTAACAGGTGAAGTTGTATGTACTTCTTTTTTAACCCCTTTCCTTGCGATCTAATTTCACAGTTGCACTTGTTAGAACTATTAATCGTTAATGATGGACTAGTAAAACAAAAAATTCCATGCTTTATCTCTAGATTTACTTTAAATCACATAAATTGCTGATAAGGAAAATAATGTTTCATTTAAATTCAAAAGAACTAAGTGACATTTATATTTATTAAACCATGTTAGAAATCTTCTAACAATATTATTATTTAATTAAGTTCACACTATTAAAATACTAGATTATATATTATATTGTATATTAATTACAAAAATAATTATCGCAGTTTTAATACACATGTTGTAATGTTCTTATATCATTAAAACACAGAGTTTTATTCGGAAAATTTTAGCAAAAATTTCTTGATATGAATGGTTAAAATGTTTTGAAATTAAATGACACCCTTTAAAGTTTTAACTTAAAATTAATTTTTAAGTTTAATCATTTTCTTCAGTTGACTTTTCGATTTTCCCTATAATTACTTTTATAATTATTATAGGAGGACTAAGAAAAAATGATTAAACTTAGAAAATAATTTATAGGCAAAATTTTCAAAGCTGTGTTTTTTTAAAATAGTGTTGATCTAATTTCCTGTAGCATATCATTGATCACTTGAATCACTTGTCAGATTTATATAAAGTATCTAGAATTTTATGTATTATAATTAAAAATTAAATTATACTTCCTTTCTTAAATTTAAAGAACAAATTATAATATAAATAAATGTAGATACATTCAATAAACGTGAATAATTAATATAATCGGGAAAAAGGAATTTTTGCTATAGAAAAGAAAAACGAGTTTCCCATTGTTTTACGTATAAATTAAGTATATGAATATAAATCAAAGATGATAAATTTTATTTTGATCTTGACTTCCTCCAAATTACCTATGAAATTTGAGACTTAGTCTACTTGAAAAATTAAAAGTGCAAGATGTAATTACAAACTTATTAAAAATTCATATGCACTTATTATAGGATCTTCTTTCTTCTTTCGGTTTTAGATGAAGAAAAATGCTAAAGGAAGAAGTTGATTTTGAAGAAGTCTGAGTTCCCATGTTACCATTATTCTCAGAAATACAACGATGCACTTGCAGGATGCAATTGCGCCCTTTCCCATCATTCTTCACGCATGAGCATTAAGGTAAGGGTACTAAAAAGTGCTATGTGATTACTATAATATTTAGTTGCTACGTCGTTTTAATTATTATTAACGCAAATGTATTTTTTAATAGCAGCGTGTACCCTTTATTAATGCTCTATAAAACAGGTTCAGTTGGAAATTGATCTTACGATGTATTTAAGTGCACGAAACATTATGCATGTGCTTCTGAGCATTATGAAGCTGGATCTTTGAAAATGTTATCATTTATTCTTTTGTACGATTTTATGAGCATATTTTAAAAGTAACTCTCAAAGTACCATTAGTATTGAAAATCCTCCACGTCAACGTACGTAAAAGCTATTACTGATCGTGAGAAATGGTTCACTTTAATAATTTCGCAGCTATTGAACATATACATACGTCTGAGCTGTTAGACCTTATCATTCAATTTCTTTCAAACTGCACGAAGAGGTAGTATCGTTTCACATTAATAGGCTACCTTTCTCCATCATCTCTCCAACGCTAATAAAGACACAAAATGAATAATGTACCCACTCTCCGTACCTAATTAATATACTAAAATATTCAAGTTCCTAATTAAGCACACTAAGTGTTCAACTTTTCTCAAAGTTTTTATTTTTAAAACGTTTAAGTGGAAACTTATACGTGTTGAATAAAATTACACGAAATAGATATTCTTATTAAATATACAGGGCAAGTGTGAGGTTCAAGAATAAATTGTTCTATAAATTAAAACGGACTGGAATAAACTAAAACGTCTGACAGATTCAGATGAAATATGAATAAAATTCCTATGCACATTTATTCTGGAACAGATTAACCTGTAGGACTAAATTTCGTGAAATGCCATTTAAAGTCCTAATGAGAATCGTGTTTTAATAAAAGAAATATTCAATAAAAAGACTCAAATTATTACTGTCTTCGTGACATACATGATTATTTAAAACTTACTTAACTTACTAAACTTACTTTTGTACTAATTAAGGAAAAGTGATCATTTCAAAATTTCATGCGTTAGTTTACCAACGTAAAATTAATAAATCTAAATACCAGTGCCCCGAAAGTTTATTAACAAACAAACTTGAATTCTCCTTCTAAACATCCCTTTGAAGAAAATGCATAGTCAGGAACGTGGAAGAGCCAGTAGCAAATTAGGATTTCCTCTGAAATGTGCAACTCCTGCAAACATGATGCACATATTCCGCATCCATGCCCTGTTGGGTCACTGCTCAAGGATCCCTCACTTTGTGAGAAACAAACCTACAAATTTAACTTTGATATTCCAATATAATTTATTCATAATCTCCAAGATCCTCGAAAATTTACTAGGTTGCCCTAGAAGTTTCTGTCGTTTTATTAACCCTTAACGGACCGGAAGTATTTCAAATTTACTTGCCGATATAAAAACACCGTATCATAGATAACAAGCGGAAACAAATTCACAGAAGTGACCTAGCACAATATTTAACGTGTTAAATGTAAATATTACAACAATAACAGTGATAAAAATAATAAATTGATTTTTGCCACTACATACGCGGCATTGGACTCAATAAGTAAAAGTGTCGCTTATATGGCGGCATTGGTGTGTTAAGAGTTAATATGCTATGGATGCACAGTATTTTATTTTATATCGTGTTAATAAAGTCAGACCGATTGGCTTTTTTCATTTTTTGGAAGCTTTATATGGTTATTTTTTTTAATTTCTACAAGACTAAATGTTTATGTGTAAGCCACGAAAGAAACTTTTGGGACAACTTAGTACAATTATGTTAAACAAAGCAATTTTTACAAAAATAAATATATTAATCAATCACATGAGTATAAACAGACAGTTTTAATTAATTTAATAGAAGCTTTCGTATGACATAAAGAAATATATACCATTTCATTTAAAAAATCGGTCATTCTTGTTTCTCGAAACTGTACAATTTCTTCCTTACTTATTTTTTTGTACCTATCATTTTCAATAAAAACGATGTTTAGTAATGAATACCCTGTATACTAAAAATGTATTAAACTGTACATTATTCCACATTATCTACAAAAATTTGCTAACATTATGTGTCTCACATAGCTGATTATCATAGAATAATTTGTCATCAGACCGTATCTGCTGTTTCAGTGACAGCACCGAAGTGGAAGACTTGAAAAGAAATTAAGCCAGCAATGATATATCATGCAATTTGACAAAAAAGGTTGTAATCACGTCGAAGTGTACTTATTATCCATCTGATGGTAGAAGACTTTCTCTTTTATCACTCTCTCCTTGTTACTTTCATTGTCCAGTGAAACACGCACACATTCTATTCGTTCAAACGTACAATCACTCTATTGCAGTCGCGCGATAATCGGTGTTCCGACATACTTTATACGAGCCGTGTATCGTAGAGAGTAATTCCAGCTACCGGGTTGAATTGTAGTTCCGAGTAAGGTTGAAAACCATCGTGGAGAATATTTAACATTTGAAGCTGTGAATTCCAAATCAGCATAAATCCACTTTTAACGTTACCCATGTGAGTTAGTGATTTAACCAGTTAACGTTTGACGATGATACACGTCATAGTAAAGCTTGACATGATAAATACTAATTCTTTCAACGATGAATTCTTGATTTTTTCGGATAAACATATAACTTTTCTTTGTTTTCCTTTGGTTTTTCATTTACACTAAAAGTACCGAGCAATTAGAATGACTTATTTCTAATCTAGCCTTGTATCTGTACAAATACACAAATTTAATTAAAAATCCTTTGCAAGCACACCTTGATAATTTAAATACTTGCAAAACAAAAATTGCGAAGTGGATCAATATGACTCGTCCAGTAGTTTTAGCGTGCACACTTCATTTTTCGATATTATTACACGTGAAACGAGAGATTTTTTAAAATAAATTCCACAGCTGACAGGTTAACTGTTTTCAGCTTACTCAAAGGAATTTAATAATGTTAAAAATATGCATGTAATGAATATGTATGTGTAGCCAATGCTTGCAGCAAGAATCAACAAAGTAGAAAATGAATGAACGAAGATGAAAAGAAACATTTATTTTCTCGAAATGTTGATTGATCGACTTGAGCTATTTTGGGATTTATAGATTTAATTACTGTACTATTTTATGGTACGATTTCTTGTTCTAATATGGTATACGTATTGCTTTCTTCTTTTTCATAGACTCGTTTCTTCAATTGATCCGAACATTAATAACGCATGGCGAAGATACAGGAAAGTTAGTTATTTATGAGCTACTTAATTTCTTCAATGCCAAAATTATGACGAGTATTATACTGAATTATTAGTTATCGTATTAGGAAGTACATTAGTCACGCTATAAATCAAAGTTTATACTATGATATATGCGGGATACATCCGAAGTTATCGTATAACCGGGCAAGAGGTGATTTGTTATGCGTGAATAAATCAAAAGTTTGGCGAAAAGTTTATTTATCCGATGCTTAGCTTCCATGGAAGGAGATTCTTTCAATTCGATGCATATTTTGTATTTTAAATGAGCATTACTTGAAATTGTATTCTTTAATACTTTTAAGATTTTTTATCATAAATTGCGTTTTTATTATGCAACAGAAGCTAAAGTAATTTGCACATAAATACTTATATTAGCATGTGTTTACTCGGTGTATAGTGTTTCCTATGATGCATTATACTTACCTGTAGATACTATAGTATAGTTATTTTTGTTATTTTTGTTAGCTCATCTGAAGGTAAAAAATGATTAACTGAAGCTACGTGATGTAAAGGTGCACACTTTTCAACATTGGTGAACTGTAAAGTTAATGATAATAAAAATTAATATTTATAAACAGATACCACGCTCAAATTTCAATTTTTAAATACAATCACAACTTATAGGTCTCCTTCAGTTTATTTTTAAGTGATTCTAAATAAAAATTGTATGATCTATAAACAATATTTACCATTATGAAAGTATACATAAAATTGTAATTAATAGAAGAATAGTATTTCGTGTATACCGTTAAAATATTTACATAAAACTGTTTCCAGTGTATTCAAACGGAGTAATTAATGATTTGGGTGGAGTAATTAAACAGAAAAATAATTCAACGGAATCTAAAATGTATATTATTTTGAATGAAATCGTTTCGCGAAGAATCTGCGAACATTTTCGACGTACGAAAGGTGATTATTTCTGTTACTATTTATTGACAATAAAAATTCCAAGCTTCATTAAACGTGCAAAGTTTCATAAAAGGTATGATGAACGTTCAATTTGATCGCGTCGAGCGTACGAGTGGCTTCTAACGGTAAGGGTTTATAGAGAATTTACTTCGCGAATCCTGGAATACCGTTAACTGTTATTGGACGTTTAACCGATGCTGAAGAATGTCTAAAAGCGTAAATTTGCGATGAAACAGAGGCGTTGGGCTATGAAAATATTTTTACGAGTAGGATACTCTAATTTTATCGACGGCACAAACTGTATTGTCTGATCGGTGATAAGAGAATCATCACTTTTCCTGCACGGAAAAAATATTCAGCATTTCTCCACGAATACTGGAACAATTCTCTACGAATATTTATTCCAATAAACAGAAATCCGAGTTAAATTATCTACACGATTAAAACACTATGTAGGTTCACGGCACGCGTCAACTTGACACATATTGAATTTTAAACATTCTTTGGTAAATGTTTACGTCGGTTTGGATGGGCGCAATTGTGGGAATATGTTTCCTAATAATATATCTTTGAATATCTAATTTCCAAGATCTAAACGAACGAACATCAATCTTTTTGGGAATAAATTGTACAATAAATGTTCGTAAACCTAGTGTTGACGCCTCGTCCTTCAATATCATGTCAAACTCGTGGTGAAAATTTCAAATAGAATTTAATAAACATATATTTTATTCAATTTGTTTGAATGCAAATTACATATTATTCTTCTATTATCGATGATTATACCTTAGAGTACGCGTTGAACATAGAATAAGACTGGAATTTTCTCTTGTTTTCAATTAATTCTTAATAACAAAGTAGTGAGATTGATCACAGTTCAGAAAGAAATCATAGGGCAAGGAGTTAAATGTCAGCGGTATTTTCTTTATGTTATTTATTACATTTTATAGTTATTTGAAACATTTGTTTAAAATTAACTTATGAAACAGGTTAAATTCTATAATGGTTTGATCTTAGCTACACCTATCCGCAGTATTTATATCCCATGAAAGCGTTACCGTTAAAATTGTTATAAATAACATTTATTTACACAGTTACAGACGTCCAGGCATTGCGCCAACTGTAGTTTCCTATTTATTACAGTCTCCTCTGCATCCTTTTTCGTAGTACACGTCGCGGGTACAATGGACGGTAACGACTTAGCAAAGTAGCAAACCCAGTAATACCATAAATAGTGGTTAGCTTGAGGTTTGAGTCCAGCGGTCGACAAAAGGTATCATAAGCTTAAGGAATTAACGCCTGGCCCAGCGTTCTGCAAAACATCTACCTTCTAAATTAGCTTCCCCTTGAAGCCTGCGGACAAGAGATAGCGAACTGCTAAAACTTTCTTGGGTGACCGTAAAAACCTTCTTCACACTTGAGGAAGATGTTTTTAATAGAAATTTTAAACGTGAAGATTCCGAGGGTCCCCATAGTCGTGACATGTACATATGTAAATAATATCTATTTGTTGAATTAAATACTTTGCACTCGTTGTTAGGGAATTTTTATAGTAAACTTGATATTGATTTTTTTTTATTTAAAGCTTAATTGAAACTTTCAGAAAAGAATTATAAAGCTATACTTGAAATTTATACTCTTAGATTGCATTTTTCTAAAAATTGATGTATAAGTTGACACGCTTGAATATTCGGCCTGTGGAGCAGCGATATAATATTTAATGGTGAATTTAGTTGGTATTTGCTCAGTTTGTCCAGTAAGACAACTCTCTGAGTGTTTAGAATGGGACACTGCTAAACTACATGATTAAGATTTTATACATTATAACCACAATTACATTTGGGAGTATTGATAATATCTAACCGTGCAAGAGCAATGAAAATTCCCTTAACCAGTGAATTGTTTTTGGACTCGTCAGAAACAGCTAACTGATTAATCCTGAAAGAAATGACTACGATAAAGTTGCAGGATCAAAGACTGAAGGTATAATAGCAGTCTATTTAACCCTTTTATAATATGTATTTTTTAATATTCATTTTGTGAAAGAAACCTTACTACTGTACATTAATCAACCAAAACACATGTAATGACAGCTGATGAGTGCTTAAACTGTCAGTCATAAGCGAAGATTCGGGTATGGTACAATTTTTCCTCTATCTAGGGTTTTCTAGCTTTCCGATTATTTAAAATGTTCGTGGTATATCAATTCCATGTTATATATTTTGTAGATTTGTGCAATCGTGATGGACGGACATAACTGTTTCTGTTTCAAACATACACGCAGACTAACGCTTCTACTAATAATAAAATAAAAGAATCTTAAAAATGTAATTAAATTGAATTGATTTTTCTTTTTGTTAAAATTGTAAATTCGTTTTGAATAAAATTAAATTATACCTATGTGCGCCATTCGGGGCGAAAGGGTTAACTGAGTTCAATCGGCCTTCATACCAGGGGACTCTCGTAATAACAGTTTTGTTCATATCTTCCACGGTTTACGAGACACTCCTGCATTTCCAGTTAACTGGAACGCTCTGTATAACTGTAACATTTTTTCGACACGTGACTATATAGTTCCCTCACGTATTAATCACGAGGCTGTTAGCTCAGCGTCGAACCATCCAATCGTGAAATTTATACATCCATGTAACGACATAGCGAGGCGGTAAACCCAGCGGGATCATAAACGAAAGCTTCTTTTATGAAGCCGGCCAGCTACAGCCCTCAGACCTAGAGTTACCTTCGACCTTAAAGATTTTTAGAAACGTCGCAAGGGGGAAGCTACACTCCCCAACAGACAGATGACTCACTTGAAGAACCACTCAAGTTTTATATATTAAATAGTGGAAATTGCTTCTTTTTATATCTATTCACTTTTTTTATACAACTTTTATTGATTTGTAAGTCACTGAGTCACAAGAGTATTCGTAGTTATCCTGAACTGCCGAATTTAAACGATTAACGTTTGTTTATAATGGAAGTTTCAAAGTTGTTATCAATAGGAATGTATGTTGGAATTACAAAGTTTTCAAACTTATATATGAATTATTGCAAAACAACATGTCAATATAACAAAAATTTAATTTTACGTAATTAAAGTTTATATAAGTCTAAAACCTTTATAACTGTAATATATATTCCTCTTAATAAGAACTTTGAAACTTGTATTCAGGAGGTATGAATACTTTTATGATTTACTGTATGTATACATGTTATATATCTTAACTGTTTGCATTCAAAAGTTTTCGCTAGAAACATTCAACACTTTCTGATGATATATAGACGATGTTTGTTGAAACTAACTCAATCATAATTTACACGTAAGTTAAGGAAAAAAATTATTTTATTTCGATAGTTCACGTAGTGATACATTATAGAAAGTTTAATATTAAATATTACACTTTATGTTTTTATTCTGTCGGATCAAGTGGTGAATGAAAGTCTCCTCTTGAATACAAAGGGATAAGAGTGATATTTTCAGAATCTTTAGAGGTTATTGTAGTACTTTTTTAGTAAAAATTGTTGGCAAACATTGTCAGTAAGAATAATTAAAAATACAATAAAATTTTATTTCAAAATTGTAAAACAAGTGGTGTATATTTCTATGCTATTGTTATTATTCGTTTTTTGGATTTTTAAGAAAAAGTTGCCACCACTATATTTTTAAATAATTTTAACATTAATTTGATTTCAAAGCTCGCACCAAATGAATACTGTTCATGATTACAGCAATGCCAGATGTGTTTACTGTGTGCCACTCGTAAAAATGTACGTTTATCGTGTTTGCGTGCGTGAATCAGTTTCTATCAGTATCGATCAATGCAAGATATAAAATCTGGCAGACGTGAGATAGTTCACTTGATAATACACGGTCGTACGTTCTGATACATAAAAATAACTACTATTTTATATACCTATGTATACTTTTTTTTGGTATTGTGTGCAATTTATACAATTCTATACTTTTAATATTTCTCATGAATGCATAGAAATTCACAGTCTAGTAATAAATGAATTTAATAGGTATAAGTTTCATAAAATGGTCTCAGTTTTTCTTGATATTTCTCATAGAAAGAACTCTAATGAATTTCTACACAGGCGGAAGTATACTTTGTACTAACAAGCAAGTGGTATTAAAAAAAAAGTAATTAAGTAAATTGCACCATGTAACCAAACTGACGAAGATTACACAACATCGATTAAATATCGGCCTCTTTCATTAGCTCGTAACGTAAATAAGTTCGGTCGGAAGTGTAAACATGTTCTAATTATTCAATAGTCGCGGATAATGCAGTTGATTGAACGTAATTCTGTACTAAATTAAGAAACTTCGATGCAAATTCCACAGTGAGAAACGAAGAACATTTCAAATCTCGAAACGTTAATACTTTGCTGTTTTATGTCAAAACACGCGCATTTTATATCAATTTTATTTCTACCGCTATGAAGTTGTTCATTTTCCGCTTCAATTATTCATAATATCACAATCATTCTATATACATGAAAGTACAATTTGAAAACAAGATTGTCGAAATATTCACTAAAGCACGTAAATTGTTTCTTTCTAATGTACGAATTTCAAACACCAATTAGCATAAATTCGGTTTAATCGTGGTTAGAAGTTTCATGAGTTAATACTACAATTATAAATTTGATATATTATTGACAAATATAACTACACGTAATATAAAATACAAAAATACTTCAGAGAAACATAAGAACGTTGCTTTGTAATTAACATTCTGAAGTTCTTAACACTAGATTTACGAAACCTATCAATCTAACACATATTAATTTTCATAGACATTATTTGTCAAAGGTTTATGTCAATTTTAATTGTTACAATTACCTACAGAAATACGTATCCTAATCTTCTATTTTGTTGACTTTAACTACCACCATCTATACTGGGGTATAAGGAAGTATTTAAAATATGATATACAACAGAAATGGATAGACCAATAAATATTTTGAAATTCTTGTGCATATGATATTTACATAAGTAGATTTGTGTATAAATCTCATTGATATCGAACAATATACATCTGACAATGAAATAGAATGATTTTATTACGCTAATGGTTTTCTCCATATTGTAAGTACTTTCGTGAACCAGTATATACGAATGGGTCCCTATTATTCCAGGTACAATAAAATAAACTGTATAAACAATAAATAATGTATTATAAACAATACAATAAATGCCTTTGAATCTAGCATTAACTCTTAACCAATGGAATGGGAAGATCTACTTTTCCCTTAGCAACGCATTGCCATTGCAGTTTAGTTTATCCTTGAATAAGTCTTAAACTGGGGCTATCTGCAATTCATTAAATATTTCTCTTGCTTTTATGAAACACAATTTCTAATCAAATCTGTTGAATAAGTTCAATTCAAGTTAACGAAAAAGGTTATGCTTATAGGTGCTTGTAGACGGTTGGCTAACAATAACTGTCAAGTAACGAGAACACTTCGCTCCACAAAGTGTCGAATTCAAATGTCTAATGAACCATCAGCAAACGAGTATGTACAATCGATTCCTCGCCAGTTGTTCCAATCGCGAAATAATTGCGAGTGACCCGAACCCTTAGCCCGTCGGCCATTGAAGCCGAGCGAAAGTGTAGCCACCGGAATGTCGGAAAATTTTCACGCTCGGGTTACGCGAGCTCGCTCTTCCACGCGCAACAATGGGCCTTTAATTATCCGCGATTCATCTGTGCCTCTATTAGCATGCAAATTAAGGAAGTCGGGCAACGCGATTCTACAGCTGTAGCCCATTTGACTTGGCGAGGGGGTTATAAGGGGATATGATGCGATGCGAACGAAATAGGGCAGAGAAAATAATGAAACGAAGAAAGGACGAGGACGGTGAAAAAACGTGTAGTGGAGACGAAGAAAAAGAGAAAGAAAATAAAAGAGGAGAAGAGAAGGAAAGGATGAAGGATATAAGGGCGTAATAAAAGAGAAAAGGGTAAATAAAAGAAAATTAGCGAAGAAGAAAAGGAAACAACGTGAAAGAAAGGAAATCAGCGAAGAAGAAAGGGAAATGGAGTGGAATAATGAGTAAGATCGAGAGGTCGAAAGGGAACGGAACAGTGAATCAGAGGAGAAATTCAGTAGATTCGCGGTGAAATGGAAAGATAGCGAAAGCAGGAGAGAACGGAAGGAACCAAGAAATTCTAGCGAAGATATTGAAAGTGTACGCTGCAACGCTAATCACAGTCAAGATGCTTGAATAATCCTTGCTCGTAATATGTTGCTGCTCGTTAGCGAATTAACCCTCTCATAACGGACGACCATTTTCATTTGTAACAGATCCTCCATTGTACGCAAATGTCGAGAAGAAATTATGTGCTACATTTCGTGCACACTTGTATTACGTATAATTGCTTGTATAGGTAATTGGATAAAAATCGTGGAGATAAATTAGTTAATCTGTTTCTTCACGATGTTTTGTTATATTTTTGGTAAAGGTTTTAAGTAGAATTTAATATCGGAATTATCGAGTATTTAATATGATTGAAAATTGTAATAATGGATTTCTTCCGGTTTCTTAAGGTATTTATTATTGTACTCGAGTGGAACTATTCGTTTTTTAAAAATAAAAATGAATAAGAAAATTGAAAGCGGATATTTTGATTGATAATTCTAGTGTTAAGAAATATAAAAGTTATTTAATTCGTTGGGAATTCTTTTAAATTCAATATAGTAGTTTTCTTTAACTGTTATATTTTGCAATAAAAATATACGTGCAATGAATTTTTTTATCTCTTTAGTAAAATATTAACGACAACGGTACGAAAGAAAACAGAGCAAAAGTGTAATAAAAATTAACATAAATAAAGCATCGACTATTGTTGAATTAAAATCTATTCCTCGTACACTGAATTAATTTTTAAGAAGGTTAACAAATCTATATAAATATATGAAGGACCTATGTCAGAAAAATATCGAAACAGAACGTAGACACTTTTATTGCGAATTTATCTATAAATCGACTTTATCGCTTTCAGTGTGGCTGCCTTGAGAACCCATACAGAAAAGAAAACCTTGTTCCTATTTCTAGAAACACTGCTGTTAGTTTTTACAACCTTCAAAATGACATGTATAGTTCTAAAATTGCGATCGTGAAATTAATTCTCCACTTCAAATAAAAAAAATACTCAAAAGAACATAATTTTGAATAAAAATCTCGTTTCCCGAGAGTCCAATCTCTGCCTTGACATAATAATCATATAAGTGACAGTTTCTGAGTTGTCCCAGGACTTATCAACAGCAATTATCATTAATCACTTGCCTTATAACAACGTGTTGAATTGGTGATAAACATTTTAAACAGAATTTAATAAGCATAAATATTACTCGATTCTCTTGAATTTAAATTAAACATTATTCCTCTATTACTAAGTATTATACTTTAGTAGATATGGCCATAGAATACTCCTAAATTCGTTTCTTTTTCCCAATAAATTCTTAATGATAAAGTAGGTGTATCGATCATAGTGGAGAAATAAATCGTAGGACAAGGGGTTAATTTTACATTCGCGAGTCATAAATGCTTTTACGAGTAACACCTCGAATGTCCTTATTTTTTTCACATTTTTGTCATACCTCGTAGTTGGTTGACCATACGAGAAGACTTACTTCCTTTATTGCATTCTGGTAGGGATGAAAATGCGTTTAAGGTGTCACGCGGAGTCAATGGAGCCAAGAAGAAGATACGGTTAGCGGATCTATTGATTGCTGTGTCAGATCTGAAGGTTTATGACACGTCAGTTTCCATTGAATTAGGAGCTAGGACTCTAGAAGCGTGCTTGCTAAAAATGTTTCGTAATAAATTAACTTCTAGAACCCTAAGTCCAATGGTGATTTGACAAGAGTTGAAAATACCGTTTGGTGAACTTCGCTGATACTTACCCTTTTCTAAAGCGATGTGCATTTGCGTCGCGACAACTACGGTGCTGATTGAAATGGAAGTGATTTAACTATGATTTAAGCTGATGCGATATGTACGTGTATATATGTATGTCTCTCTGTAACAATGCGTATAATTGAATAACAAGTATGTGTTTTAAAGTGATGCATTATGTCGGTGCATGTGGAATGTTAATTTCAGTGGTTGGTAGATTTGATTATATTTTTATGAATCAAAATGACTCGCAGCGATCGTCAGTCATGTGTTAAATTATAGTTAATGCCACGTTCCATTTGTCTCGTCAATAAAAAGTCTTAAAGATTGGTTAGGATAATTTAATAAAGGATAGAAATGAAAAAGAAACGAATAACAAAACGAAACTTCTTATTTTTGTCCTTCACTAAATTATCCAAATCTTAAACCCTTTGCCTTATAACATCTCAGACTGGTGATGAGAATTTTCAATTGAATTCGACAAATCTAGATTTCATTCATTTGTTTTGAACATAAATGACATATTACTTGTCCATTATTAATCTTTGATATTTGTAGTAAACGTAAATACAGAATAAATATAACATTTTTTTCTCTTTTTACTAAATTATTAACGATAAAGTTGTTTTATCAAGTACAGTTGAGAAATAAATCATAGGGCAAAGGGTTAAGAATTTTTATTTTTATTTTAGACTTTCTTATTCAAGAATAACAATCACGAAAGATATAATCAACAGAACATTCAAGTGATAAAAATAGATGGCACATTTAATAAAGGGATATGTAAGAGTGCACAGAAGTAACGATATTAAACCAAGAAATGAAGAGGAAAATAAAACATGGAATTAATGACAGCATTAAAAAAGATAAAATTGTTTATCAAACGTGAAACGAGAAAGACTTGTACCGCCAAAGAGGGGTTCGAGTAATTGTTTATCCGATACGAAATGAGAAAAACTTGAATCGCCAGAGGAAACAACTGCTCTGCAGGAAGTAAGGTATAAATAATAATCGTGCGACAAAGACATGCAATGTAGAGCGGAAAGAAGGTTGAACTTTATGAAAAGGAAAAAAAAACATTAACAAGTGAAACGAGAAAAAAGTGTCTTGGCAAAGGAGCATCGGAAAAGGAAAAGTATAAATGGTATTAAAAGGGGAGAAAGTCCTGGAAAGAGACGCATTAATGTAAAGGGTGTACAGGAAAGATGGTGCTGAATATTAGTAATATTTAACGTTATGCTTAAAATGACGAATTATGCAATTTATACCTATACATCTTCGTAAATATTCATAATTAGGTGTTATTTATTTAATATTATTAACATACAAACATTCCTGATCATTTATTAAATCTATCAGCACTTAAATAATATTTGTTTACTTACTTCTAAATAGTGTGGACAATTTAAAGAAAAATGGGTTTAATATTTCGATATTTTACTCATATTAACAAACTTTCTATAATAGTCATTTGAATTGTATTAACGTTTGTACTTACATTAATTTTGTTTATATTATTTTATTACTTTCAGGAAGGAAAATATTTTTTATACTTAAAACTGTTTTTATAAATCACTGTAATCTTAGAATGCATAGAACGAAAATTTTCCATAAGTTAACTTGATATATATTTATGAATATATTTTTCTTTGTACGCCCTGTACATAGAAATTACATAAAAGTGGTAGAGTCCGAGGGGATGTTCCATGTGTATATGAAATACAGTAGATCTACGTACCGTACATATCGACACATCATCTCAGCTATGAATGCATCTTTTCCTGGTGCATCACGGATGCAATACCGAGCGAGTGCCACATTTCTCACGTCTCAGAACACAATTTCGAAATCCATTTCATATTTACTGAAACATGAAGAATCAGGAAATACACGTAACCTCGTAGAGTATTAAATGAACTATTGGAACTTGCAAATATAATAATCTTTTTAAATGTTATATTTCATTTAAGAAATATAGGTATTATATTTTTAAACAAAATGTAAGATTATTTTGACATACGTCTAATTGCATGTAACCATTCCTTTCAATCGAAGAACTTTTTCTAATTTGAACATTAAAACACAATGCTAATATATTAAGCAACAATATTATTGTAGTAAACATATGGAATGTTACATAGATAGTGCAATCAGACATTTTTCTTATGATATTTACTGCGATAATATGAAGAACAATAATAATTACAAGATTAAATATTATAATAAATTAATAAATATCATTATAATAATATAATATTATAATAAATATTAACAGTCAAATTAGATTTCCAAATGCTGTAATAATGTATACAATTGAATAACAAATATGTGTTTTAAATGGATATACTATGTCGGTGTATATCAAATGTTAGTTTCACTGATTGATACATTTGCTTATTTTTTTATGAATCAAATTGCACACATCAATTGCGTTTTAAATTGGAGTCTGCAAGACGTGTTATTTGTTACAACATCAAAAATTTCGAAAGCTTATTTTGGTTAATTGAAAAGATATAGTGGATTGAAATAAAATTCGGTAAAAATTCCTAACTATATTTATGTTAACAACAACTGTTGACATCCTAATCATTCCATGTTTTTTATATCTATGTTATAATATAAAGAAAATATAATATTTTCTTCAATATTACAAATATTGTAACGAAACTTCGAATGTACAACATAATTATTCAATGTCCATAAAAGGATACTTGTGAAAGGACCACATCTCATTATTACACCTGATGTCTCAACAGTATTTGCTGGTCTTTGCGAATTAACTTTTTCTATTAGTTCGATTGAAAGGTTCATTTCTCTAATTGGATTTCACAAATAAGTGCAAATTCCTATTTTTCTAAATAACTTGATGAAAACCAGAATAAAAACATATTTTATTTCATTTAATAGAAAATTTCTGATTACAGAAGTGTAGTAAAAATGAAAAATGAAGTAAATTTATTAACAAAATAAATAAAAAAATAATAATATTAATAAATGTAAATGATAGTAATCAAATAAATGTAAATAATGATAACTAAATAAATCTAAATAATAATAACAATTAGCCCTTTTCCCTATGGTTTCCTTTTAACTATGATCGATACAACCACTTTATCGTCAATAATTCATTAGAAAAAGAAAAAGTGTTGTAGTTAGTCTATATCTACGTTTATTTCAAATGTTAACGATTGATAATAGAAAAATAATATTTAATTTATATTTAAACAAAGCAATAACACTTAGATTTCTCAAATTCAATTGAAAATGTTTGTCACGAGTCTGACACGATGTTATAGGTCAAAGGATTAATAAACATAAATAATAACAATTAAATACATACATAAATAGCCACATTCTCTTTGTGGGATATTATTTTCGTAGATATCTACACTGCAGTAAGTATCAGACATATGTTGTTGATTACTGAACCCGATGACCTTCTGCTTTCTATGGAGATTTATGATTTAGTTATCTTCTTCTATTAAAGGACGAGTAGATTCGTGATCACTGTGATCGTAACTACGGTTCAGCTGGAGAGAGTGTCGGCTTCTATACCGGGTAAACTGAAGTAAACTGGTTTATTAGAACGAGAAACTTTCTGCGGAAAAGTGTGTGCAAAAAACGCATCACGGTCATTAATACATTACTCATAGAGGAAACGTGCAACCCGGTAATTTAGTTCCAGCTTCATAACAGCGTTTCTATTATGGTATCGATCCTTGTACGCATACGTTGAACCTTTCCTGTCAATAGCGTTCAATTAATGGATTTTAACTTTGCATATATGTATAGTACGGATTAAAATACAAATGAAATTTTATATATATTAGATTTGGATTTAGATTAGATTTGTGTAATGAAATATTTAAAGATTTATCTAAGGAAATATATGAAGATTTGCTCATCGTATAAAAATATTTTTAGATCCATTTAAACAAATATTTTCTTTTTATGTGATAAACAAACATGTTTACAACCGCATTACAAAATTTGATGGGTGTATTGGCAATTGTTTAGATATTTGTTAACGTGTGTTAATTTTTTCACTTGTTTCTTATTAATATGTATAAACAATACAAATTCATCAGATAAACGTTCGTAATCAGCGATCTCCGAGTCATCTATATTATTCCGAATGGATTATTTCAAGAAATTTTATTATAATACATTTTCAACATATTTTTATCGAAGACTAGTTCTCTAGAATAACCTTATCGTTGTAGCGTTAAATCTTTCAATTTGCACACGTTTCTACGGAAAATCAAACCTAGGATTATATTATATGTATGTATATTCCACAAGAAATGAATTATTAATATTTAATAATTAACTATTAATGATATTATTCATCAAATGAATTATTTATCAAATTATCTTCATTTACCATAACGCAAGTCGTCGATTTAAAAGATGAAATAAGTACAGTTTCGCACAGAAAAACTTCATTTATAATTTTAACATAAGAATATTTTCAAATTTTAATCATCTTTTTGTCATTGATTTTTTCACTTTTGTTATAATTATTATAAAACTACTTTAGCAGTACATATTTCTCTCTGCTTACTGGGTCTAATCTTAGAAAACAATTTATATTAAAATTGTAAAGATTGTCTTTTGACACTCTCGAAAAAGATACTGTTAGATATCAATGCTTGTAGTCGTTATTGTAACAGCATTTGACCACAAGGAGCTAATCACAGTAACACGTATTTGCAAAGTGTCATCATTTAACCCTTTACGATTGACACATTGTGTTGGTGGCAGTACCAAACAGTCGAAGCAAAAATATATATTCTTAAAGATATTTTTCTAAACGTGATTTATAATAAATACATGGATATTAAAACATACAAATTATTTTTTGAAGATAATGTATTTTGTTGAGTATAAATACTGTAAAGAATAATAAATACTTACAATACCTCGCGATCGTAAAATAACACTGCACTCAGAAAAAAAGATCATGCCGCCATATTGGCAACGCCGATTTTGAAAACAAATGTTAAATGTTGCCACTGTGGCGGCACTTATCGCAAAGGGTTAATAATAAACTTAATATAAATAATAATCTTTAGCGTTAAAACTCATTCGTATATGATGCTTGCCATTTATGTTCCATACATATATTTATTAATTTAATTATATTTATATAAATTTAATATTTAATTATATATATATATATATATATATTAAGTAAAAAACCAATATTATGCAAACGTAGGTCCATTAAACTTTGTTGAAAAGTCATAACAAAAATACGGAATACGCATAATATAGGAATAGTAAGCGACTTATTGTTACTGCGAGCATTAGCTCGAATGGATCAATATATTTACTACTTGACATCGTCACTTTCAGGTTTAATTAATACTTCATTTTAAAATGTCTATTGTTCTTGGCAATACATAATTGACAGCAATTAAGGATCGAATTTACAACTGTGTGAATCTCGCTTCTGTTCTGTTTGATTTCATTGAATGCGTTATAAATCTTTATTATTCATTTGTTAACACAGCTTACACGAGCACATTGAATGTGAATATTGCTGATCTATTCGAGCCAATGCTCGGAGTAACAGCAAGTTATTTATTATTCCTATATTACTTGTATTCCGTATTTTTAGTATAACTTTTTAGTAAAGCTCTGTATGATCTATATTTACATAATATTCTTTTTTTTTGTTTAGTTCCATAGAATATACTGACAAAGTTGGAATATTAAAACCTGGAACACCCTGTATAAGTATCATGTATAAATAAAAGTTAGTTACATAAATCTCAGTTCCGGTGATATAAGCTAATAAACAGTTATTGGGAAGAAGAACTGGTGATAATTTCATCGTTCTGTTCCAGGGATTGACTGCATTCTTCGAGAGATCATTATTAACGTGTTTTCGAAGAACGGCGTATTGTTTGAAAAGCGAAACGTTCGAGCGTTCAATTAACGTGTGCATCAGTTTATGTAGTACCGTTAGCTACATACTTACCTCACGCACCGCCGGACAATAACATCATATACCGCGACCCCTTATATACACCCTTGACGATCCGCACGACCGGTTTCCGGAATCGGTCCTTTAACCCTTGCATAGCGGATAGTCTTGTGGCGATTTATCATCACTTACATCAAAGAGTCTATTATTTTCATTCTTCTATATTTGAGTTTAGTTTTAAGTGGACATATTAACAGTGAAGTCATTAGTGGCCACCAATATTTTGATACATTATGAATAATGAATTGAAGTAATTTACAGAAAATGATTGAAGTAATTTACACAAAATGAATTGAAGTAATTTACAACGGTAGAATTCAACGTTTTATATTTACCTTATTTATTATTATTATCATAATAAGATTTAATTTTTATAATTTTTTTAAATGTAGTACTTTTCAAAACAATTTCCTACGTTCTATAACTTTGTATTGCTATCTCCAACATGACATATGAGTGCAAAGAGTTAATTAGATATTTTATTTCAATATTTTAGATATTGATATTTATATTGTACGAAGATTAATATTAAATGTCGAATTTTATAATGTTGTTACATCAAATCAAGTGACAGCTGAGAATCGGTTGTCGAGTGCAAAGGGTTAATTAGAAACATACAAGATTACTTCTTTTATTAATTAAATGAACTGTATATTTAATGAGTTTGTAATCAATGAATAATGAATATTAATATGTGTAAGTGTGTCATGGATAACTGTGTACAGAAACTATATAATAAGTATTTATCTAATAGAACTTCATAACAATGCACAAATGTAAATATTTTTATAAATACAGTTACTATGTAAAGTACATCCATAAAGTTTATATAAGAAAACATTTTGACTTATTATGCAGTTGTAGAAAATTTTTCGATAAATTATATATACCCATCGTTTTTATTTTAATAATGGAAATTTTTAGAAATAAAATTGAAACTCAATATACATTTTTATTTAAATTATAATGTTTCTGATAAAATTGTTAAACATTCAGGATTAAAATGTATAGCACACTTTTAGGTATTATTTTGAATTTAGATATTATGATTTTGCTTAAGTCGATACCAATAAATACAAATAAATAAATAAAAATATACTCCTTTTTATTTTTTTGTCTGAATATTACATTTTGATGTATACTCGTAATTTCTTATAGACATTTATCAGAATATTAAACAGAATTCCCAATTTTAAAGTACAATACAATATGAATATTCAGAGTGTACACAATTTACTTGTATAATATAATCGACAAAGTTCTTATCGTTCTTCGAACAATTAATTTTTATATGTGGAAAAATCAGAGCTGTTGTCCCATAGAAATTTTGAAAATGATTTGTCATGAAATGTTTAATCGCCAATCTGTAAAGTGCACATTTCGTAACGTGAATAAGTACCATTTAACAATTTTCCTCGCCTTCGAGCGCGAAAATTTAGCGATTTTCCGTTTATTTTAATTATGCGCCGGAATAGTGAACATACTAAAAGGTACACAAGTTAAACAATTCTCTCCATCATCCACGAAAAACGTAAATATTGTCTAAATACTTACCTGGCCATGATGGTATCTTTCATATTTAAATTTCAAAATTATCGTAGTCAATTAGCCTAACATAATTCTTCACAGAAAATATTCTACTCGGGATAATGTTAGTTGCCCAGGTCTCACCATGTGGAGGTTATTGCGAATGGAGACCCAGCAAGGTGGATGGAAATTGAACTCCATCGACCTCCCTTTCTAATTCTAAATCTTATTTTTAACGCACTTAGAGCTATCGCATTTAATATTAATCCCACGGCGGCTGTTTCCTTTCTTGCCTATAACATGAAGTATCCCACGGCGGATGATCGATGTCTTCTTTCGTAAACTTAATTCTAATTTAATGTAACCTTAACGGATGACTTAAATTATACATTCGTCGCAGTATTAAAGGGACTGAATCGAGGAAGAAGTCGTCCTTGTTTCCAGCATAAGACGAATCAGGGAAAAAGTCTCTGTTTCAACAAGAGCAAAATGAGGGGGTGGAAACTTAACTTTAACTTAATTTATCCCTATAATATGACATGGGTCGCAGTATGCCGAGCAATCTTCAGAAGCAAAGGGGGCGAATCAAGAAAGAAGTTCTCGATTTGACAATGAGAGAAATCAGAAAAGAAGTTTCTGATTTATAAAAAGCAAAGTGAAGGCAACGCGGATCAGACTAGTCAGAACCACAGTGCCGAGGTACGATGCTCCCTCATCTACGGATCGGAGGATGATCTCTACCGGCGTCAGCGTTCCCCCATTAAATTCTCAACACCCTGCCCTTAAGAGAGCAGTGCGGGCGGATTACAAAGAAGTAGGATCTCCGTGACGATTATGGCTTTGATGGGCACAGGCCAACCATGTCGCCCTACCCACGGGAGCATACCGGTAGCAGGTACCGGTTCCTAGTCCCACCATCGTGGTCTTTCGAGTTGGTCACATCGAGTTACGAGAGCAAAACTGCATATATGGCTAAGTGAACCGGAATAAAGAGAAACAAGCGAAATGAGTGAATTAAACTAAAGAATAACTACTCAGCATATTTTTACATCGGTCGTACAATTTCGCAGCCGATCAGCCCAACACTGTCCTCGATAGGAACTACTCTATCGGCGATGGTTCTTCGGCAGTCAACCATTTCTGTAAAATAAAGCTGCTCGATATCGAACCACTATGATGAACAAATAAAAAAGGATCGTCAATCTTTTCAAAGGACAATAGAACGATTTCGTATATTTCGTAGAAAGAAAAACTGGAACAGTCGTAGTCAAAGTTGATAAACGAACGACATGCTCCGTTTTGTTGTCTTGATTCTTATTCATAAACGCAGCTACAAATTAGTTCAATGCGTAGGATGTGTCCGAAACCTGCGAGTTAATAATTATTAGAGCGACCATTAATCAGAATTAATCTGACTTGAATAAGTGGAAAATATCACCTTCGTCGAAGCAAGCGTTTTTAAAACGGAAGAAAGAATATTTCAATATTGTGACTTTGATTCGTGTGTCTATCTGTCGCGAATTCTTTTCTTGTACATTATTCTAGTACTAATCATTTGACTTTATATTCTATTATCATTTATTGAACCTTCTTTGAAATTTTCGTCTAATAGAAACTGAATTTACTGTTCATTGGAATTATTAGTTTGTATTACAATTTATTTAACACCAAATCTGACCTATAATTCGATTCTGCATATCAAAAGTTTTCCACATATGCGTAGAAAATAAAGCACATTCATCGATTCAAATGAATTTATACACATCAATACTGTCCTCTGCTAATCCGGTACCCCGCATATTCCTCAATTGTTAATTATTCGCTGGTTAATTAAAAATCCGCGCAGCTACTCGCGACAACTTACCCTTATTATCGAACCAATATAGTCGATCGAACCGTCTTGTCATCTGATTGGTTCGAATAAATGGCGCTATTGTGCCAGAAAAGTTCATTGTTCCCGCCGTAAAGTGAATTAAAGAAAAAAAAGGGTGCACAGAACCGTTAGCTGGGTAGCATTTTTCGTAGAATTCTACCGAAACAAATGGCAGGTCGCCGCACAATGCAGTCGCCTGTGGACAAAATCCAAAAATTCGACTATTCGCATAAAAAAAAATTGAAGGTTACCAATCTATTGCTAAGTAGTCCCTGCTGTACAAAATTATTTTTATTTCAAAAATTCACGAATTCCTACATATATTCCGAGTTTACTAGGTATTTATCTTTTTACCTTGTATTCATTGTTTAATACATTTATACAGATTTTTAACAATGGGAAATGTTCTCCGTAATATGTAGACCCGATGTCACATAATTTTCTGTAAATAAATTTCGTTTCACTATTTATATAGCATTGGAATCGAAACGCAAAATATCCATTGTCATTTAAAAAGCTTCATAATATCCCTATAAATAGAAAAATAAAACACCTAAATCCTGACGAAAAGTAAAAAAAATGTTTCCCAATTTCAAAAATATCTGAATTGCACTTCATTTGTAAATCAGAGTAGGTTTATTCATTAATAATAATCTTCCTTGTACAATTTTCTTAAAAATACATGATCTGAAAGTTATTTTTTATATTTGAGTTTATTTTAAGATCGTCACATTAACAGTAAAATCATTAGTGACCACCAACATTTGGATACATTACTTATTACTTAATAGCACTTAATACATAATACAACACTTTCGGAATAGACATAACTTAATTACAATGAACTCAGGAGGTTAATTTGTTTTAAAAACTTAAGCACATTTTGGACATTGGTACGATCACTCAGGTTCATCTTCATACAAGTTGTTGGTTATACAACGTGAGATTTTTTAGATGAAATTTAATATAAGTTTCTGGTTTTATATCAAATATAACTTCTTTTTTTAGTATTGGTAGCTATCTACATGGTCTAAACTAATAGTACACGCTGGTTTTATTATTTCATTTAACTTTTTATAACTATAATGAGGGAGGATACAAGATCTGTATGTTTTTTCTTTTCACCTAGAAAAAGGTCACGAGTTACGCGGAGTTACGCAGTCATACTTATATCATAATAAAGTCTGACCCTTCCTCAAGAAGGCTCCATTATATTTCCCTGCGGCTTTTTCCGATTTTCTGAGTTATTGTTATTTTTATGCAGTCTATGTCTTCTACGGAGCGGTATATTTGCTATGTAAGATCATGTCTTACCTGTATAATATGACTAATTTTCTAATTAAATGATTGTACTACAATAAACTGATAAATATACTATAGAATATATTTGTGTTTGTATAAATAAATTTAATTATTCTTATATTTAACCCTTTGCGGTTCAACACTGAGTACGACTCGACATAATATTGGTTCAACGTCGAATGTGGCTCGACATAGTTTTTAAATTTAAGAATTATAATTATTTTAATTATCTCTGCACGCCAATTAACACGTTGGCTGCCACGGTGGTCGTTGGTAACCGGAGCTTCGAAATTACTTGAAAACAATTGTAATTCATAAGACAACTGACGTTGAATAAAAATATTCAATAACGTAAATAACTAAATAATAACGTAACGTAAGTGATACGTAAAACGCTGATGTCTTTCGTGGCAGTCAACGAAATTGTTAACATGATTAATTTAATATGATTAATTTATGTTAAAAACAATCAACAAAGGTTTTTAATTGTTTTTCAGCTTATTTTATACTTCATTTTGCTTATAACTTTATTAGAACTGAGACAAAGTTCTTAGGTATATAATGAATTGATAAAAGTTAAAAATTCATTTAGACCAAACTACTGGCAATAGGAAAAATTTATTCGGACAGTAAAGGGTTAATAAAAGTGACTTTTGTATTCGATGTTTAACATTAACCTCTTACCCTACGATTCGTTTCTCAACTGTGATCGATGAACTACTCTGTCATTAATAATTTATTGGAAAAAGGAGAAAAATCCTAGACATATCTTACATTCACGTTTACTCTGAAGTATAATAATTGATAATAGAAGAATAATATTTCATTTGAATTCGTAGCAATTTATTAATACTTGTGTTTGTTAAATTCTATTTAAAATCTTCTCCACGAGCTTCTAACATCACTTTAAGGGAAGGGGTTAAAGAAAGTACATTATTATCATTCTAAAGTCACATTACTATAATTTATTCAAAAAGTTCTCGTGAAATTTCAAGACATAACTTTCGACCAGGATTTCAGCGTTTTAGGCCACTGTGCGCGGGCCCAATTTGCCGGCGGGAAACAAGCGTGTACGAAACGCAACGGGTTTTTCCATCGGCGTGAGAAGAACGGCCCAATCAACGGGAACAAAGAGCTCGAAAGTGAAAGGGTGGCGGCAGAAAATGCACTTTTTAATGTGCTGCTTTAAGTCGAGAGTTCTCACAGTCGCGCGCCGATTGAACTGTTATCTAATGCAACGATTGCCGTTGCGCAACTGCCGTTTGTTCGCGAGATGAAAAGCGTGTAGGAGTTGAATGAAGATTGGCGACTGATTCTTTACCTGTTGCGCGGCTAATTATTCCGGCAAGTCTGCGTGCCAAGAAAAACAGGAATATTATAGAACTTTTAAAACGTCGTAAATCTAGAAGGTAATTATGAAAGACGCGTCATATTTTGACTTCAGTGATTACCACATTGCGGATGTTTATGCGTCTTTAAGCTTTTAATGAAGAGGGTGTAACCCTTTGCGGTCGAATGACGACGATAATGATGGCTTCTTGCTTTGATTTCTCTAAAATGGAAAGCTGCAAATGAATAATTTAATTATACAAATAACGAATTGCGGCTTATGTTTATAATATATAATATATTATGTTGATAATATGTGGCTTTCTGTTTTATAATGTTTAATATTTGGAGATATAATTCTCGTTTTTGGGGAGAGAAGTTTAGGAGATCAACACATTTTCTTCTGTAAATGGATGAATGTTAAGGTTCTCGTCGATTTTAATGATTATAAAATATGTTGTCGAGGACATTATTGTAAACAACTTTTTTGTGTGCATGTAATAGGTGGTCTCTTAGTTTTCGAGATATTGGGGAGAGTTACTGTAATTGCTTGTAAAACAACCGCAAATTTTTACGCAACATGAAATAAAATTTGTGTATTTTATAAGAGCTGGAATGAAACAGGAATTTCTTTCCTCTATTTAGGATTTCAATATGTATTCACGTGAAAGGTTAAAGGATTATTGAACTTTCAGTGAAAAATGACCGATATTCTAACTTTTACTTTTAACTGTGTGAAAAATACTTGTATATCATTCCCACTACACTTATTTAGATTTTAAAGTGCGAAGTTTCTATCATTCGCAATCTATCAAAAAGTATCTTGCATAAATTGATATACACACTTATCCAATTTCTGCGTTTCACATGTTGATATCTTATACAAAATTTGACACTGTGATTCTGCTGTAAAATAATATTATATTAATAAAAAATAATATTATATTCAATTGGAATTTATATCGTAACTTCATTATATCTTTTAAAATCGTGTTTAACATAAATGCACAAACGTTTACAATCTACTGATGCCTATCTTAGATAGACAGTGATTGGCATTCAGTTTCTGTTTCTGTACTTGTACTACTGAAATTGGGATTGTGTATATTCGATTACGTGGCATTGTATCTTTGGAAACAGTAAAGACACTGACACACATTTCTCAAGGATGTCCAAGGTCGTCCAATGCTTTTCATTCAGTGCGCATGCTTGAAAAGTTACGGACCACGAATGGGAAGCTGTTGCATGGATACATTCGATATGTATTTACTTGTACTTCGTTGTCCCATACATAATATGAGTCTCTTTTCTTTTTAAATAGTATAAGTCCATTTTTTCATACATTGAGATATATAAGAATTTGCTTAATTTAATTAATACTAATTTAATTAATAAATTAAGGGATCAAACAATTTGACTTCAATATATCATATACTGATGCATTATACAAAGATCGATATTAAATATCAAACTTTATGATTTTACGATTAATAATTTTGTATATGTAGATTGATACATTTCAAACCAAAGTACTTGTGTAATCTAACAAGACTATCGATAAAAGTCTCTATACTAGGCACATTAACCTACTACTAGAGGAGAGCCTAAAAAGAAGACAAAATAGAAATCCTCGTAAAATTTATAAAAGAAGTATATCTAATGAAGAAAATAGTATAATAGAAACGATGGTTGCTAATAATCACAACAGTTGATGCGACCTTAAACATGATTTGAAAAGTGAGACTACCGTGCAAGAGATGAAACCAATGCTTTTTACCTAAAACAAAATTAATGAACCCTTTTCGGACGAGAGTTTTTCCAGATATTCCAAATTTTCAACAGAGGCAGCTAAATTATGTACGAAATTTCCGCACACTAAAGAAAAAGAAGAATATGCATCGATCTTTTGTTATACGAATAATAACGTTATACGTTGCTAATTTTGTAACATGGATATGAAAGTTTGATATACTGAAAATACCGACATTAGTCCTCAAAGAGTTAATGCTTTGCACTCGTATGTCATACTGAAGATGACAATATAAATTTGTTATAGAATGTTGAAAATTGTTTGAAAAAGTAGCAAAGTTTAAAAGATTATAAACGTTAAATCTTAGTATAGTAGTAATAAATAAAACAAATATGAAACGTTCAATTTTACCGCTATAAATTGTTTTAATTTATTTCCCTAAAAATAAGTACAAGCTTACAGCCAGCAACATTGAAAATAAATCGATTGCAACGGGTTAAAAGTCTCTTTAAATGCAATAATCCCGAGTGATCGAAAGAAAAGTATGCCACTTCGCGTGAAGGAATAATGCGCAAGAAAGCTACGCGCCAATAAGGAGTGTTTCGATAGTTTAAACAAAATTACAATGTAAATGTAGAAATTCTTATAAAATTATAAATCTGTCGGACGATTCTATTTAACGACCAGATTCTTCTCTCGTTTTACGTAAATAAAGCCACAATTCTGTTTATGAATGGCTACGAGTAATGAATAATTTATACAAAGAGAAATCAAGATTTATACATTTTTGGAATTATAATTATACTGCTTTAGAAAGTAAGTTTACCACGTTCGAGTGGCTGCTGAATGAAATTCAAGAAAATGCTTCAATGAAACAAAAGAGTTTATGAATGCATAAATAAGCAGAAGGTCGAGGAAAAGGTTAATTCGTACAAATTCGATGTAAGTGACTGTGAGTCACCCCGAACTTTGCACTTTGACATTTTGCCTCACCTTGACCGGGGATCAAGCAATTAATTTACATAAGGTTCGACGCACCGTATGTGGAACAATAAACAAGTTCTCTAGTGGCATGCCCTGTTAACTCGGAAAATGATCTCAGGTGAATCTCGTTTCACTGGAACACTCGCTTCTCATTGGTTTACTGCTCTCTTAATGTTTTGCCATGAAATCTAACGTCACGCTGTTAATTAATACAAGAGATAAAATTCTTCTAAACGACCTGCCCTATTTTTGAACGTTGTTTCCTTGAAATTGATTCTGTCATGTTCAACTTTTTCATCCTACGTGGTAAACATAGGTACCACGAATATTTTCAATTATCGGAAAACTATAAAATTCCTTAAAGATAAAAGAAAATTGTATCACACGTGGATGTTTGTTTATTGCTTACAGTTTAAGTGTTTATTATTATTATTATTATTATTATTATTATTATTATTATTATTATTATTATTATTATTTGTGATTATCTTATTTCTTTCACTAAAAAGTTAAAATTTCATTTGAAAGAAGCTCACTTGGCCCTCTCCTTGATTTATGGGAAAAATACATATTCAGAGACGAAAGGGTTAAGATGAATTTCATTTCTTTTTTTTTTTAGTAATGTAATGTTATATATTTTAACGATAGTATATTTTTTTAATAGAAATATAATATACTAATGAACTCCGATGAAATGTGGTATGGAAGTTTTGTTTATGCAGTTTGTAGATTTAGAAGTTTCTCTTCAAATTAATCTTCAGAACGTTTTCTTTAATGTTTAACCAAATTTCTGTCATTATTCTATATTGATACTAATAGTAATATTATAAATAAGACTAATCTAAGTAACGATAATATTCTATATTAGAAAAATACATTTTCTAAGTGCCGTAATAATCGTCGTTGTTTACTGTAGCAAATAGGACATTCATTGTTGTTTAAAATGTAAACATGTTTAGTAGTTTATAGCATTGCTGTTCATTAGAAATCTGTGAATTTAATACTTGTCACAAATGTGGTTATTATATACATTTATTATTAATATATTAATAATTCCATTCTTAGTCATTGGAAGCAGAAATAATTATATTACCAGACGTGAGACACATAGAAATAGTAACGAATTAATACAAGCATTTTAGTTCTGAATGTTTAATTCATGAAGTCCGAAGGATTTATTCAAGAAGTGACAGGTTCTCAGAATGTTTAGAATCATTTTTTTTTATGCAGTCGACCGCATTCTACGACTGCTGCCATAATATTTTCCTGCGAATTGTCCGCATAAATATTAAAGTGGTAGCGCGAGGAAAGGGAAATCGTGAAATCGTTTTCAACGAGGTATTCCAGTCTGGAATCCAGGATCACGAAAACGCGCACAATATTCGTGCAAATCGTGATATTCTCGGACGAACTTGGCAAGGTACCGGAATAGATTTACAACTGAGAAGAACGCAGTATGTACCGAACGGACTAACAGGTTCAAGGAAAACGTAAAAATCCTTTGAAGAGATATTTTCCTAACTACATCGCGTAACTTAGCATAGCATTGTACTCTGCTTGAGTTCGAAACCGTTGGGTGGCGAATGATATAGTAAAAAATAGCATAATATTTATATTTTTTGGCTTTCACTGAATATTCTTGGATGAAACAAATTTATATGTAAACACTTCTCCAATAGCAAATTTGTGAACAATGAAAAATGAGTGAAGCAGTTTTTGTTTCTGCTTAACCTGTTAACTGTGGAATTTAGTTTGAAAAATATCTCGGTTGGAGTGCAGTAAAATGCACTAGGGTATATTTTAATGAAAAACCAAAGCAAAAGAAAGAAGAGTTACATGTTTATCTGACAAAATCAAGAATTCATCGCTGAAAGAATTAGTATCATTTTATGCTTTAAGATGACGTGTATATTCGTCAAACGCAGTTAACTGGTTAATATTTTTCCATTGCTTTCGTTACTTATCTTGCTGCATTTCTGATCTTTGGCCTGGAATATTCTACTTACTATGTGTTGAGACACTAGTAGACTTACTTTGTAACCTAAAAAAAAAGAAATTTACTTTCTGTCAAACCATGTATAACGTCTGAAAGCAATTTTGTTAATTTATAGAGTTCTGACTTGTAAGTTTAGACTATTTCAGATTATCTTCTGAAAGTAGATAACAAACAAACTGTTTGTTTTTTAGAAAGAAAAATAAAAACTTGGTTTATTTTCGTAAAATTTATTATGTATTCATAGGTAGGTGAAATTAACTGAAAATACTGAAATTCCTCCATTTTCTCATATTAACTGATTTAATTCTTATTTTCTTAGATGAAATCACAGTTTTCATAGGAAACATGTATTTTAATACAAATTCATAGCATTGTTACTTTATTTCTTTTCAATGCATCTTCTACTTTAGCTAGAATTAATGCTATTATTATTACGCTAAATAAATATCTCTCTTATTTCGATCTTCATAAACTTCTCCATGGAAACGGAGTTTTGTATGAAGGTCCTCGATTGAATTATGATCACTAGTAGAGTAATGATGTTTACACTGTGAATTTTTATACGTTTATAGGAAATTTAAAGCTGCAGAGTTGCACAATCGTCCATAATACGAAAAAATATATGAAATATTCAAAATGTAGTGATACTGTAAGTGTAGTAATATAATGTTTGTTAAGAACCTGCCATAATTCGATTTCTTTAACAATATTCTTAAAAATTTGAATTTTCAGAAAAATCAGCAGTGAAGTGATATCGAACGTAACCTCATTTATTTACATTACAATCTGATAACTCTGGCGATAACACATTTTCAAGCGTGATATGACATTAGGTACAAAAAACGCTCATATATCTCCCAACATATGGTAGCTAAGCACTTCCGTCCTCTTTGAAATTCGCAGAATCATGATTCAATAGGTATTACACTCGAGAAGCTCGAAGACGATTTCTAGACCTCCAGAGTCATAAATTTGCGTCCACCTCCAACTTTCATTCTTCCTTCTTTCCTTCCTACTTCAACCACAATTTTTCGACCAACAGTAAAAGGGAAGTAAACTTTTTCTCTCTCTTTCTCATTTCATAAAACTTCAACGATCGCAATAAGCACTTCTGCAGACAGTCGACAAACATAAAATACGAAATAAAGGCATAACTTAGTGAGTTTTATATTAAAATAAACGAGGTGCAGTCGGACACAATGAAAACTCAATGAGTTCCTGCAAGAAGGACATATATTACATTTCCTAAATATTACAGAAAAATATTCACCCTTTGCATTCCATTGACTATTATTATTATAATAAGATCTAATTTTTGTAATCTTTTAAAGTGTAGTACTTTTTAAAGTGTTACAAATAAAGTATGACAAATTTTTATTGTCATCTCCAGCATGACATACAAGTGCAAAGGGTTGAAACGATCTATTATTCACTGTAGTGGTCAGAGAAATTGAAAACAGAATGATTCTACAATTATGAAGCAACATTGGGTATAAAAATGTAGTTTTGATTCCAAAAATTTTGTATTTTAATTAAATTTGTATTTTAGCTAATACATATAAATATTTCTATATTCCGTGACTATGTACAAAAATTCTCAAGTAAAAGTTGTTTTTATAAAATGATTTTTTTTAACGACATAGTAGTCCCAAATTTTTGACCAGCAGTGAAAAAATAATTAAAAAATCGACAAATCAGATTCTGTTCAAATCAGTATTTATTTATGTTAATGTTAACACTATTTCTACCGAAGGTGTCAAAAGACACTTTTCGAAACTTCAATTTAAAATTATTTTCTCGGTTTAATAATTTTTCCTTAATTTCATTTTGGACATTTCGCATACTTCAGTTTATAATCGTTATTGGAAAAGTTGAATGAAAATTTCAAAAGGTTTCCTTTTACGCGTTTGCTGGAAATAGCGTTAAATAAACTTAAGTTTTAAATATTTATGTTGATTTGCCTTATTGAAAAACTATAAATCGTTTACATTTCATTTGGACAGCAGAGAGAACTCGAAACAGTAAGGAAAATACTACGTGGTGTACCTTTTTTTTTAACTTTGCCATGTTAACGCGGAAACCGAGGTTCAAGCAAACTTGTACCAGGATACGGAACAATTTTGTGTCCACGAGATAGACACGATCTATTATTCCATGTAGTGTATTATGCAAGCTGGAAAACAACAGTTGCGGACTCGCGATATAGAAGCAACTAACTTCAAATGCTTGGATCGGCCAAAGCTGTGGTAAAATTTGGAGTTTATATTTTTAAACTGCAGTACGGTTGAACTCGATGTTTTGTAGCCAGCTTAACAATTGAAACACATGTACCAGGTCATATTATAGTCTGATTTAATTGTAGATTACTAAACTACATTTTTTTCAATAATATTTTTTAATATCATATAAAAGTTACAAAACAAACATAATCTTTGACATTTCTTCTACAAATTAATGATACAAAAGAACATAAATAAATTAGGCTGTGTAACCATATATAATCAATTATGCTACGTACATAATAACTACGATTTTCATTTTGACGAGCAATTCATGATCTACGGTTAAGAAACTTTATTTATAACTTGTTTATTAAGTTCAATATTCCTTTGACATTATTTTTTCCGCTCTTTTGTATATACCTATTTTTACCAAGAGACATTACATGACACTTCTGCATTTGGATGCAAATAACTGTGAAAAAATAACCTTTTGATTTTGATTTGATAAATCTAAAAAAAAAAAATAAAAAATTGTAAGATGTTATTATAAAGTGAAAATTTTGAAAGATGTCTCTTGGCAATTTCGATAAAACTAGTTCTAGGAATCAATAATTAAAAACTGAGAACCACTTTATCAATTTTCTAGTTACAAGAAGAATTACTATACTGAGGATTTTTAAACATTTATAGGAAATTTAAACATGCAAAATTGCATAGAATGTACACGTATTATAAAAACGTATATAAAATATGCAAATTATAGTGCTTTTTACAATATTTCTTATGAAAAAACATGTTCTATCATAATATGATTTTTCTAATAATATTCTTAAAAATCCGCACTCCACCGATTACAATTGTCTTAAACAGTATTAAATAATATAACGAATCATTTTTTGAAAATTATTATTTAAAAGGAAACTATGAACTTCTTTCCAATGTAGCACAACCATTAAGGAATCTGTTAATAAGCTTCCGGTAGATAAAGTATTAATATGCTTGATATATGCACGGAGATATGCAAGATGAACCATCTCACGTGTTCACTTTTAATTATTCTGTTGTTTTTCCCGCCTGGGTAGGCTCTTTAATATTTCCTTATGTTAGGTGGAAGAGATATTTAATATTATCCTGAATAATCTATGTTCTAATTTACTAAAATTGATATATTCCTAGATCTTATACAGCAGTCCGTGTTAAAAATGTTTACACAATAATTCGCAATCTATTAATGATTACATGGAAAACTGAGGTCTTATCACTAAAACTACCGAACGTTTAATATGATCAAGATATAATTCTTATAAAAATTGTAATAATATTCCTTTTCATATATTTATTATAGTATTCAAGTGAAGCTATTCGTTTTTAAAATAATTTTGGGTATTTAATACTTTCGAGGTATTAATAATTGCAAAATAAGAAAACTGAAACCTTTTATTTTGACAGTTTTAAACTAATTCTAGTGTGCTTATGTTATTTGAAAATATACCTAATGCAAGTTAATGTGTACTTAAAAGATATTAAATAAACTAATGAATAAACAATAATAAATATTTTAGGAAGTACTGAATAGCATTTTAATTTCACATTTATCACAAAGAATCTTCTAATCGATAAAAGAATTGTTTCCTCATTCTGAATTTTATAATGGTTTGTGTAAATGGAAATTTCAATAAAGATTTAGTAACTATCGATGACGTGGAAAAAGCGAGTTAAGTAGATGACACTGCAATCGTGACAAACACTACTTTTTCATGAACATCAAATTATTTTATATTTTTACATTAATAAATAAATATATGAGTATATATATATATTTCAATCAAATTGTTTTATAAGTCATGCTGATTGCTGTGAAAACGGTACCATTCGCTCGGGGATGTTTTCCTGATTAAATGAGTCCTTTGGCGGTTGAAAGCAGAAGAGAAGGATAATGAGAAGGGAATTTTACCCCAGATTTGCAAGTCAAATTAGTATACTACCAACCTTAATGCACTGACAACTCGCAAAAACTCGCAGAAACGATTAAGACAAAAACTTAATTGCGGGAAGAAAATAAAATTCTAACTTTCCTCAGTTCTGTGACTACTTATTGTATTTGTTAATAAGTTCAAGATCTGAAAGTGTTAAAGTGTTCCTTATAATGTTTCACAGAAAAAAAACATTTTTGAACATAATTTTAATATTCTAATTACGTTCTTTAAAGTTTGAATTTCTATAAAAATCTGCAATTTACTTATCAGTGAGTCTACTTATCAAACTTTGTCTATGGTAAACGAAGCCTTACCACATGATGATTATATTCAGAAAATATCGTGACTGTAGGTACAATTGTAATTAAATTAACGATACTGCACATATATAATTGTAAAAGTCTGTAATGATGAAAATACAGAGCATCTGCCAATGAAGATCGACATTGTAGATAAGTAGAGCGCAGCAATCTGATACCTATTTCTACGCTGACTAAACTCTGCTCGGACCATGTCGAGGTGTTTTTTAAATAATAATATGTGGATCAAAGATATCAGTATCGACTAATTATTTAATTACTTGATGTAATTGGTATAGTATTATTACATAAATTACATGAAGTAGTTAAATAAATATTATAATAAATATATTAACACAGGGATTACATTAATTACCTTAAGTAATTACCAAATGAATTGTATTAGTTTAATTTCCTAGTATTTTACGTATCAGAAGAAGATCTCCTTTCAAATTATTCATAAGGATGAAAATACATTTGAGAGATACCTAATACTAAACTCAGGGAAATAAATTAGAAGGAAACTGTTGGATCATTATCATAAAAGCAATAAGGAATTCTACGAGCATGTGACGCAGAGGTAGAAAATATTCAAAGAGGAAATAAATGACACTGTAATAAAATTGTGGAAAAAAGTGGAAGGCCAGGTCAACAATAAAAAAGGATTAGAAACTTGGTCTTTGGAACCACTATAAACCCACATACGGAGAGTATAACAGGGCTATTTACGTTATTTTAAAATATAATTTCCGAAATATACAATCACAAGTCATACACTTGATTTTAATTTTTCATACTTATTAACGTAATAAAATTTCTAATCAGTGATAGTTTCAAAGAGCATACTACGATTTTTCTTAATTTATATCATTTCCAACACACATTATTCGTACTTAAAAATTATGTACTAAATAATTTAAAAATAATATGCTATTCCTCTTTAAAAGTGAAGTACCGATAAATGTCAAGTTTTGTTAAGTAAATAATTAATGAAATAAAAATTTATTCGAATAATTATGTATTCCTGATTGTAGATACAGTTCTACAATTTGTTAACAGTTGTCCACGGTGTTGGGACAAAATTAATTAGCCTAAGCAAGAACGTTCAAGACGATGTAAATCACAAAACAGGGGGTTAATTACTGTCATTATAATAAGATTTAATTTGTATAATCTTTTAAAGTGTGGTACTTTTTAAAACAGTCTCCAACGTTCTATAACAAATTTGTATTGTCATTACCAGCATGACATACGAGTGCACAGAATTGAACGATAGGAATGGTATGTCGAATGAAGTTGTAATTCAGAATATCATTATCGTTGCAGATTTCGCGAGGAGGTCTAACGAACGTTGAGATGACTCGAGGAAGAAGATTACCTCCCGCATTAAGAGTATGCATAGGTAAGAATACATTAAAAACCAGTATTTACCGATCGATTTGCATAATCCATTATATCGTATGTGCATTTTATACACATCCCTGGAATATTTCCATGGTCAAGGTTGCCGACCATTATTGCTTTAACCAAACGGTGTAAGAAATGAAATGAAAAGCTCAACATGTTCAAAATCATAGAAGAGAAATTTATTTTAAAATCACATAGCAGTTTATTTTTATTTTTAGTGAAATTCGAAAATACATTTCGAAATATTTGGTAGCAGTCAATTGTGATTAACGTTTTAAAAATGTACAAATATTAAATTGTTTGATATAATTAAATATATCCTATTCGATAATCTAATATTATTTCTACTTGGTTAGAACATTTAACAGATGTATTTGCGATTAATAATAATTAGTTATAATTATTTCGTAAAATTAAGATATGAGTATTCTTCGAATGAAGAAGAATTTTTATAAGTTAATATCAACGATATTTTTATAAGTTTTAAATAATAATATCTTCACATGAATCGATGAGAATTGAAAAAAATAAGTATCTTGACAAGATTCTTAAAACACTGTTAAACTTTTCAAAAAGTCAAATAAAAGGGAGTGAAATAATGAATCATTTGTTATTATTTTATTTCAAACTAAAGTATTATTTAAATACTTTTTAATTAGTTAAATTATTTTAGTCATTAATTCATTTGTTAATATTTATTTGTTACATTCAGTAACTTGTCTAATAAATATAAAACCTTTAAACTAGAATTGGTGACAGATGATCAGACACACACTCATAAGATAAGTTTAAAGAATAAACATTTCTCAGTTGTTTACTTGATACAAAAAGTTTATGCAGACGTATAGTCACATTGATTAATTGAAAAAAATTCAATTATCAATTAAATCAAAATCCTGCTCGGTTGGTGGAAGTAGGTCAACAAGGCAGGCACTGAACCGAATGCAGTTTTTATTTTAAATTCATTATCAACCCTTATTTTACTTTTAGAATCTGTCTAAACTAAAAATGTGCAAGCATCGGTGATATCGACAATTAATATTTAGCATTCATACATTTGAATAAACAGTGGTTATTATGCAATATTCATATTTTCAGATGGTCGATAAAATAGTAATTTATTTTACTATATACATACATATACATATATGTACTTATATTGATTTAGATTTTAATATACATATTCATAATGTTTTATGGTACAGTAGAGATTTATTACATAGACACCAATTATCAAGTATTACATCAATTACTTCTTTAATCTGTAATTAATACAAATACAGTAATAAGTACAAGTACGCTATTATATTTTTATACAAATTATTCTAAGTTTAATTATTTTATAATGAAAGCAATGTTTATTAACTGATGTTTTACGATCTCTGTAATTAATGTTTTATGTAATTTCTAATTTCTAATAAGGAATATACGTATAGATTTTTTGTTGTTTGCTGTATGGCCTTATTGATTTTAATATTTCATAAGTAAAGAATGTTTTGTGACCTCATAGTATTCAAAACACACTGCCGTAGATATCTTCATATGCTGCATTTTGTATATTCAAACATTGCTCTAAATTTTTGATAATATTATTTACTTTTCCCAAAATGCAAGCAATTGCAGAAATAATCAGTCATTCCTATAAATAAATAATATTCTTATAAATAAGTAGTCTATAAATTAAATTACCAATTCTTGTGAATAAATATTTTTATCATAAGCTAATAACATATAAATTAAATTACTAACTCTCGTAATTGAATATTATTATAAATGAATGCTCTATAAATTAAATTACTAATTCTTGTGAATAAATATTTTTATTATAAATAAATAATCTATAAATTAAATTACTATAAAGGAACGTTTCGTCATAACTTCGACGCGAATGTAACTACGAGAAGTATATATTTGCATAAGTAGGTTTCCGTTGAAGAGAGCATTGAAGTCTCCATTGCATCCTGTTCCGTGGCGATACCGTGATCCGAAGATTGCCAATCGAGGAGACTGCACGAACTGTGCTGGCACGAAGTACTGTTAGAGTTACTGCACTGTACCGGACTGTAACTTAACCGTAACACTTGTCTTGACAATACAGATTTATCGTTCCCCTGAACGTTACATCGTTTGATGCACTCAAGAATCCACTTACTCCCGTGGAAAAGCAGAATAACTTTTTCCCAAGTTTTACTTTCGCGATCACACGATACATTACATCTCATTGATTTCACGTTTGCACCACACGTGTAATGTGCATTCGTTCTTGAATAATACAAATTGTGTTCATTCACTGCTTGTTAAGGATATAATTGTAACGGTTTATGGAATTTATGAAATAGTTAGTTTCGGCAGGATTAACAAATGTTTTATTTAAAGCCTTATTTCTTTAGGTAATTTAAAAAATTGCGGTTTATTTGGATAATTGATACTGATAATTTTGGTTGTACTGGAATGCGATATTTCCAATTCTATAGTGATATAACTAATCCAACTGATCAATGAAGTGTTTAATTGTAATTGATGAATTATAGGATTTATTTTAATCTATAATAATACGTGAGATACGTATAAAGTAAAGCGACAAATAAGAATTGTTTTCAAATATATTAGACATTTAATGTTATATTTTTAATATGGATATTAAAATCTATATTGTAATTATATCTTATTTTGATATCGATTCCACAGTAACTTATTATTTTGTTCAAACAAAACGCAGTTATTTAGTTATTTGAGATTACATAGATATTAATATAAATATAAATAAAATTTTGTCAAATGTGAAATTCAATTACATAAGATATAAACATTTATTGCATAGTATTATGTATGTACTAGTGTACTTTCTGAAAAAGATGAATTTTTAATTATTTTCTTTTAATTCATTACAATATGTCATATGAAACATTAGATACATAATTAATGTGAATAGATTCCTTTATATATGCGTTTTATTTTCATTGCATGAACTCTTTTTTAATCAGATAGAAGTAACAAATATTAGTTCACTTTTTTATAGTTTCATGATCTCTTCTTTTCACACTCTAATCCTATTAATAGGAAGGAAACAGGTATTCACGTACCTATGTAGTTAATTGCTCAAGAACAGAAAATAGAAAGACTTTGATATGTATCACTATTATTTCACACCTGTCAGGTCAAATGTATGGCAATTTATTTTGCTTATGCTTAGAAATTTTGCAATTATAATTCCAAATCGACAGAGCGTGTAGAAAAGATTAATGTATTTATCTTTAACAAAGTTACAAGAACTCGATAGCACTCAAATGTTACATAAATTCAAATGACACGAGACAATAGGACATGAAATACTTTTAGAAGATACTTGTTTATTTAAATTGCCATTTTCTGATACTTTTGTGTTAAAACTATTTAATATTTGCAAAACATTACAACAGTAACTGAAATTCTGAATATTAATCAAGTATTATTGTTAAATATGCAGCATTTCTTAAAAGTATGTGTACAGTCATTTTTATTGCACGATGTTACATACTGAAATACCAGGAAATTATTAGTTGCGTTATAAATCATTTCACCACATCATATACTGTATATATGATACATAGTTTAACATGTAATTAAGGAACCATGTTGCATAAATTATTACAAAATAAGTTTCTAAATTCTTTCTCAAAAAATGAAGTCCTCGAATGCTTCACACTAAAAAAAAGGTATAAAATATTGTTGTTTTATATCAAATTAATAAATGTTATATAATATAAATATTTTTGTATAAAATTGTACAAAGGATTCATTATTTGTGTCAAAATAAAACAACAATATTTTTTTTATTACGAGGATTGATATAAAACTTTTTGTGTAATATCTTGTCAATTAAAGACGTACATAAATTAAAATTTGTCCAAAATTGCTTTATTCTCGTGAAAATTTGACAGAATTGCTTTGGGTCCCTGAAAATTGTTAAAATTGCTTCGTTCCCTTGAAAATCTGACTTACATTGAATTTCCATTTCATTAACACTAGTACTTCGATTTTTTGTTTCAAAAATAAAGAATTTTAGCAAAAGTATTGCAACACTAATGTTTGCTTACCACTAGGTTTACGGACATTTATTGTAAAGTTTATTCTGTGCTTTCTAAAAGAATGAATGTTCATTCATTTAGATTTTGGAAATTAGGGATTTAAGAGTATACGATTAAAGTTTTCACGTATTCGTGCAATCGCAACAATGAAAATCCATGTAAACGTTCACTAAATGATGTTTAATAAATTCGATATGCGTCGAACTGATACGTTCCGTAAACCTAGTGTTAGATAGGGTTAATTTTAGTGACGGATATAAAAATGAAATAAATAACAAACTCATGATGGTACAAAATGAGCCATTAATAATAAAAAAAATTAACCAGTGGTAGTAAGAAAAAATAAATCATTAATACTAAAAAAATAAACCATATAATTCTAAACCAAAACCATGGAGATGCCGAAAGATGTGCGCGCACGATTTTTTCATTACACGAAAGATCGACGTTCAAAACCATAGTATCGAGAACGAAAGTTTCCGGTATCCGTTCAGTCCTCTGGGATCGAAATTGAAAGTTTCTTGTAATCTGGTCTTGCCAACCGAATCCATATTATTACCGGATGATTCGTTCCAAACTGGTAACTTCGTAAGAAATTCAAACCGCGGAATTGGATCAATTAAGGAATTAGAAAGCGGAATTCTTTCTCGAATATGGTACACGCGGTTCAATGTTCCCATCGAAATGATTCTTAAATTATTTCATACTCTTTGTAATATCCTACAAGTGAATTTCTTATTTACATGTTGTAGACAATTTAACAGAATATGCAGACTCGTTCGTTTAATCACTTTCCTGTAACATTCAATTTTCCCATCGGTAGTTAATGGAATTATGTAAATGTGTAACAGAAAATTAGACGGTTTCTATCCTGCGATGGATAAAAAAGATTAATTCGTTTCTTTTTCAGTTTCCTAGCCAATAATTCTGCTATTTTGTAACATTTTGAGTAACATTTTATAATTTTCTGAAGAAACATTCCTAGTCTCGATCGCTGAAATCTAAAAGTTGCTACTTTTTTCATTTATTATTACGAATTTAATTTAATTAAGTAAAAGTGATTATTGACCATCAGATTAGAAGGTTAGAATTTGCGTTGATATTAAATCCCTATTCGACTGTGTATAAAATCACTTTTAGTTATAAAAACTAAAAGTAATCATAAATTTTAAAAAATCGTATTAAACAAGTATTTTTCAGTTATTATATCTATGCGAGATTAAAAAAGAACACAAGATATTTTTCTTAAATGAACAAAAACTTTTTTCGTAATTCGTAATGGATGAATATAAATATTTCGTAATTAGAATATACCAATATATGTATAATTATTATTCGCATTTTAAGCTTATCTGTATTCACGTATAATAACTTGGACAATAGCTGATTTGATGGCAGATATTTCAATGCACTGCAATATTGAATCGATTTGAAGAATTGAGGTCTTTATTGAATTCTACCTAGAATCAAGATAAGAGGATGATGAAACGGATCATTGAGAATTATTCTAATGTCGTAGGTTCTCTTAAATTGTTTCAATTAGGTAAATACTCGTCCAAGATAATTAGGTGAATAAATTTTTGTTATTCGATGACTTTACTCGAACAATAATTAATCATTATTTGCAGTAAATTATCTGTTTCATGTACTTATCTAAATAATTTTCTTTAATTTATTTCAATAATGTTTTTTTACACAATATATTAATGACATATTTATTACGGTATAATTTTAAATTATATAGAAATTTTATTTGCAAATAGACGCATTTTTAATCATTCAAATAACATATTAAATACATAATCAATTCTATAATAACAAATACTACTTGAATATTTAAAATTGTGTACAACATCAATGGACGTGTATTTTGCAATGTATTACAGCGGATATGGTCACCGATTATAGACACAGCTGCGTAATGATTCTTCGAAGACAAATGATTGTATTGTTCTTGTTCATTATAACCTCCTTTCTAAGATCAACTGCTGAAATAAATTCCAAAATCTTTATATTAAACGTTTCCTGTTATAAAATACATTTTTCTTAAAGAAATGATCAGAATTTTCTCTGAAGTATTCAATAACCAATGTAAATTCATGGTTTAGATCTAGTAAACAAAGGATATTACTGAATTACATAAAAATACAAAAATATAATCGTGCATACAAAGTTTGACTCGATTTGGCGTCGTTCTAAAACGTCAAGCAAACACGTAGCGTCTCGTATTAAAAAGAAAAACAAGCAGAGGGTCAGCACGTGGGAATAAATATTCCATTCGCCTTACCTTGGATATTTTCCTAGATTCGTAGATCCTTTACCTGCAAAATGTGTAAAAAAAGTTTCTATAAGAATAGTTCTACCTGATCCCTGAAACCAGCTACCGTTTCTGCCGCAACATTTCCAATCATCACTTCTTCTAAAGAGAATGCAACATCTGCTTTTTTAACCACGTCAATTGGAATCATCCGTGTGTACTTAATTTTATAATAGTTAGGGTAAATGTACCAATTACTGGACTATAAGGATAATAAATATAAATATAAATATAAATATAAATATAAATATAAATATAAATATAAATATAAATATAAATATAAATATAAATATAAATATAAATATAAATATAAATATAAATATAAATATAAATATAAATATAAATATAAATATAAATATAAATATAAATATAAATATAAATATAAATATAAATATAAATATAAATATAAATATAAATATAAATACAAATATATACATAAACATAAATATAAATATAAATATTTACTTAATATTTTTTAAATAATAGTAATATAGCTGTATTTATTTAATATGTTTTTTTGCCTTAAGTAGTTAGTTATTAGTACATTTATCTTAGTTAAAAACAATCTCTGATGGTGACGAAATAAAAGTATCTATATTATACTTACAATTATAATAGTAGATACAATATTTTATCCCACAGAATTGAACAAAACGACGAATGTAAAATTTTTGAAACTTCTTGCTTGAGATTGCATTCACGCGCGTGAGACGTGATTCCAGTGGTCAAAAACTAAACAAACGTCTCTCCAAACAACGCAAATAAAAGTTTCAGACACGATCAAACAATACATTACAACAGCAGTATTTCCTGTTTTCCAGTTTTGAACGAATACAATTTTTTAACTTTCAAATAAACCAAGATAGAGTAGAAAAAAATGGTCTCTGCCATAATTATGATTTATGAATATGTTCCTGCGCATGGAATGTCAATTAGACGTACGTGAAAGTTGAAAAATGGTACCAGAATAAAATGAAATTCATTATTACGTATACTATAAATCACAATATAATAATTTCATTAAATTAAATCGGATAAAATGAACAGATAATTTTAGAGTAATTGTGACTCGTTGTTCTAGATACTTCTATTTCATTTCTAATTATTATCAATAATAACAAAATAAATCTCACGTATTGACCCCGTTTCTCTTCTAATAGAAACAACTGTAACATTAAATCTGATGTGAAGATGAACTTGAATGATCCTACCGATATCCAGAGTGTGCTTAAGTTTATCAGACAAATTAACCTCCTGAGTTCATTATAATTAAGTCATGTCTGTTCCGAAAATCTTGTATTATGCATTAAGTATTATTAAATAACAAGTGACTGACTCACTTGTCAAATCGATTAACTTCGCTTCTTGGCTTTTTCAAGATTTTATCGTTAAAACGCTTCATTGGTTATTGACTTTTCATATTAAAAATAAATTTCCTTATTATTGAGTGTAATACCACGAAATAACAAAATTCTACTGCAAAACTTGCAGTAATAATAAGAATTACTTCGGAGTTACACTACTTTATACATTTTACATACTCTTTAGATTGAAGCTACACGTGTAATAACGAAGTAAACTACATTCGATAATGATTATTTAATTTTATATTTAAACGGAAATTTTGAAAATCATTGTAGACCTATTGCATCACTTTTCTCCGCTGTGTGTTTTACGGAGTTAATTGATTTGACAAGTGAGCCATTCAAGTAATGTATTCAAATGTTAATAGTCACTAATGACTTTATGCGATGTTAATGTGAACACCACAAAGTAAACTGAAATATAAAAAAAGAAGTGTTATGTATCGGATTGATCCATATTCAGTTTAATCGCTCCGCTGCGACGATCGGTTCACACTTGGGACAGAAGTTTATACAATCGCACGCATTCACACGTAACTCGACCGCATAGGCGAGAGATCAGGTGTGCATACTTAAATCTTCTGCATAATTCCGAGGTCTGTTTAACATTCAGTGGCACGAGAGCACACACGGTGATCCATATGCATTTTTGCGCCCGTTGCAACGTAGTATGCGCGACGAACTATATCATAGAATCTCATGAATCGCCATAAAGCCGGCTGAGTAATTCTCAGGCAACCGGTTTTTAGGTCCATTAAAAGCTTCATCTACACTCTGTTCAGTTTTATTCTGTCTTACTGTGGAAACTAAACGTTGTTGCCGGCGATCGATTCGTTCGACGACCGTGCATTACTTTTTTCTCTGATGCCCATAAGATCTGGAAGGTTTCACATCTGAATGAGAATGCTGGAATATCTCGCGAGGAATCGGAGCTATGCGAATACTATTGATAACGAAATTGTGTTCAGCATTGTTGGAAATTCAATTTATGAGTTTTTTAATGCAAGTTCGATGTTCAGTATGAATTTCGTTTGGTGATGTGTCGCGTTTCTATTTTATGGTGATGCGACCTGATATCTGTGCTACTCATTGGGCAAATCGGTTACCTCCGTAAAAGAAAAAATAGAGAAAGGTGATGCAGCAGTGTCCATTTATTTTTGAAATTTGTCTTTAAATTGAAAACCAACATGTATTTTATTTTATTACTATAGGTTCAGCTTTAACCCTTTGCATTCCTGTGTCGAATATGATTCGATATCAGGTTTATTCAAAAGTGTGCTTCTCTATTGGTACATTTTAAAATTATATTATTATACAATTTTCAATAATATTGGTGTAAAGAATAGAAATGTTCCCTATTATCTAACCCAACTAATTTCTTTTGAAATCGATTTCAAACGAAACACTTAAAACAATACAAAATTATCGAGAAGGAAGTGTAGAAGACACTCGGAGTGCAAAGGGTTAATCCAATGAACATAAGAAATGCATACAGTAGTATAATCATGATAAGTAAGATATTGTGAATAAAAATTCATGCATAGTAATATGTATAATTTTGATAAAACTATTAATTAAATATCAATTTCATGATATTTCAGACTGATATCAATATTGATTAGAAAATTATAGAATTTTCAGAAAAAAGAATCTAATATTTTCCAGTATTCGATCTTTCACAGTCATAGAGAAATTATATGCAAAGTTTTCTCATGAAAAATCTAAACAAAATAGATTATCAAGGTACTTCCGGTTTGGACATGTTCACTTGAACCGAATTTTTCCGCGTGAAAGTTGTTCAGGATGTGCAATTCCCAGATAAACTTTAACTGCAGTCTGTCTCGTAACTTTATTTGATACATATCTCGGATCTCGACGTAAATATAAGTATTTCTACTTTCACATCACTCGGCAGTTTCATTTTCTTCTCGTTATTATCGTGACACCTCTCGACCGCGGCCTATTTTATATAATATAGTAATACATTAGTTTCAAGAATTTATTGTGTAAGGGAAAGTTGCTTGCGCACAGTTGCGCAATTTATTAGGCGTTATTATCTATGAATGGTGTGCCCGAGGATAATGGAACAGGTAAGAATAACAGGAACATCGGAGAACGGATATGCCTCGTAAACAATGTGAGCTTCTTTTAAGAAATTTTGTTAGTGTAAAGAACAAAAGCATAACATTTTCTATTGATATTATTAGCAAAAAGGGATTCATTTCTGTGCCAGTATGAACAGTGCGTTAATAAAATTCTAGTAGACACGATATTAACTCTTTGCATTCAACAATATTTTCCACCATATGTATTCATCATGTTTTAGAAAATAATTTCATTAATGAAATATCGATACTTTTCGGAATTAAGATAAAGGAAAATCTTGCATAATAATTACGGTACAGAACCATTTTATTTCAACATTTCACTTTTTAATAGGTTATACAGAATTTAATATTAAATTTATTTAATATTACTAATATTATGAAATATAACATTCAATATTCAATATTAAATTATAAAACTTTATTTTGGTGCTTCCAATCAAATGTCGACTGAAAGTCGCCTCCCGAGTGCAAAATATTAACAGTGAATAATAACGATCACCACTTCACATACACTATTTGGAATGTTTAAAAAGCTTGCCGTCACTCACGTTCCAGGTACGTTCCTGCTGCTCTTCACCACCGTAACAGCGGACACGATAATAGGTTCGTCTTCAGTCCTCGACGAAATCCTCGCTTCGAATGCGTCGGTAGCTGCAAAGAACAAAACGATATTGAACAAGATACCTTCAAGAGACGAAACGCTAGAATTCGCCTCAGTGGACAGCGATAGAAAATCAATCAGCTCGCAGAATGCGAGTAAAAACGATGCAGAGTCAGCGTTCAGCAAGCTTGCCAATGATGCCAAAACAGAGGACGAAGAGAAAGTGCCAACTCCGATTGACAGAGAGTTCGAGGGGCAAGGGGCAAGACCACGGAACGAAGTCGACTGGTCCTCGGATTCGAACAACGCAAGCTCGAAGTATGATGAAACTCTTTATGGAACTTCGGGGAAGAGTTCCAGCACGAAAACAATCTCCGAAGAGTCGAACAGATTATCCAGGACGAACGATTTGATCGTTGCAACCACAAAACCCGCGTTGGAAGAGTCGAAATCCGACGAAAAGACAAATGAGACGATTCCCGACGTCGGTCATCATGACAAAAACAAAACGAACGAATCGTCTACGTCCAAAGAAGAACATGAAACTATTACAGAAAAAGGAACATCTTCAAACGAATCCGAGATTTCCAAACTGGAGGGGAAAAATGTTGAAGATAGATCGACCACGCATAAAACTCTTTCATCGGAGAAGCTTCAAGAGAGGCTGAAGAAAACAGAAGACTTGAGCCCGACGAAGAACGTCGAGGTACCTGACCTAAAGGAAACGGATGAGAATAAAGAGAGCAGCGAGCCTATCTCGTTAATCAACGACACGTACGTCAACTACAGTCGCCATTACAAGACCTCGACGGAAAAAAACTCGGGAACGGTCTCAGGAGGGCAGTCGAGTGCTATCGAGAACGCCACTAACTTTATCTCCAAAGACAGTGCCATAACTCAGAAACCGAGGGATCCTAAAGAGGACGTGGAAGTTGTCGGCAACGCGACCGAAGTGGCAGTTGAAAGGATTGAAGCGCAGCAATCTCAGAATTCAACGAGATCTCTAGATGAGTTTAATCATTCGCTAAGTCCAAACGAATCGCTACACGATCCTCCTAAATCCGAAAAAATCGCGATCGAAACGCATGAGCTGATCGACGAGAAGAATCAGCAGAAACTGATGGAAGCTGCAACCGATAAATCAAATCAGACTGAAGCTTTAGCAACTCAAGACGCTTCTAGCCCTGTTCCTAGAGGCAGGACCATCGCCTTTTCAGGGATAAATGAATTCCCGAATCTAGACACGAAACCCACAACAACTTCGAAAATCGACGTAGCATTTTCGAAGAAGAACATTAGCTCTGAGAAGCTAGCAGAGCAAAAGCCTTATCCTTACATGAAATCATCCACGAAAGAAGAAGCTCATAATGCTAGCAATCAAGTGGTCGACGCTACAACCGAAGAAGCTTCAGCACTGGAGAATACGATCGTCAGGGGTCAACCAGATGAAAAGTTCATAGTTACAGAGGCTTCCGACGTTTTAGAGAATAGCATCCAGCAGTTCAGGCCTACGTACTATGAAAAGTCTAGCAATGATTCCTCGACAGTTTCGACAACTCCGCTTCGTCCGTCAGTGGCTACGACCACGGTGTCACCGTCGACGTCAGACGAAGCGCGGCCGACGAATCGGTCGGTCGGATCTATCGATCCGGCGACGGCCGAGGGGAAGTCCTCGACCAGCGGAAATGATGTTCCGCGATGGAGCGAAGGTCGCGACGCGATTACTGGGAGCGGGAACTTCGACATGACCGGGAACGGAATAACGGAAGTCAGCGTAAAACCGGAGAGCGCCGATAAACGAACTTACGAGCCGCCTTTCCGCGGAACCGGCGACCGAACCACATCCGGCCCAGCGACGCAAACGGAGGACGGGTTGAACGTTGCCGACGTTCAGACAAACGCTGAAAGCTCGCTGTTAATCCGATCGACTCTAAACGCCACGGAACTCGCCACCGAGTACCCTTTGGTCAAAAAGAACTCTTCCGAAGAAGACACTACCATTGCTACCAACTTAGAGATCACCACTGTGAAGATACCTGATAACATCACCGAACCACCTACCACCGTCGATACATTAAAAAATGTCACCGAAACACCTGACACCCCGGATACGAATGGTACAAATGAAATCCCTTCCGGTGTCACTGGTTCTTTCAGTTCTGATGATAGCCCCGTACCCTCGACGACGACGATAGAATATGAATTCGTCGGGCTCTCTGAGACAACTACTTTCTTTAATCCAAATGTTACCGAGGAAACGGTGTCTTCCGATGTTCACGGGTCTCCTAGTGAAACCACGACTGTGCCCACGGTGCAGGATCTATTTGGTAAGAATTCCCTGAATGAGACGTCGACAGTGAAGATTGCAGCGGTTACTGAGAGTTCTTTGATCGATGAAACGGAGACTACTGATAATGAGGAGAGATTGAGTGCATCGACCACTGAGCAGACGACGGTTCCTATATCGACGACGAATTTAGGGGCTAGGGATGATGTTACGACTCAGACGAATGTTATTGAGGAAGAGACTAGTCAGAGCTCGACGAGGGAGGATGAGGGGCAGAAAACGAGTAGCGCGACGGATTCTTGGACTACCGTGAGTGAGGATGATGCAGGTGTCACTGGGAGGACGGAAGAGTCGTTTACAACGGATTCCAAAGATTCTCGGCGTATGCTGAACGTTACTGAAACTCCGGCTCAGGCCACAATGGCGCCGGGTATTAGCACGACAGGTGCGACTCGAGTGGCTGGCTTCAGCCCCTTTGTGCCGAGTAGTCCGCGACCGGGGATCACATTTTCGAGCACCAGCAGCAGCACTCCAGCTGCTCCCGGGGTACCGATGGAGACGACAGATGACACGAGGATGTCACCCGGCCCCGAGGAGATCACTTCGTTGGTGCATATCGTCATGGAAGGCACCTGGAATGAAATTTGCCTGGAGATGGAGAAGCTGAGGTCGACTCTGGCTGAGGTTTTGAAGGTTGGGATGAAGGGGTGAGTTTGGATTGATTTGAGAATTGTGATGGAAATTGGGAATTGAAATTTACAATGACATTTAGGGGTGTTTACATTGGTGCAATTGGTTCAATGGTGATTCCGTATTAACGAGTTAACTGCGTTCGACAAGTATACACGTCACCTTAAAATCAAAATGATACTAATTCTTTCAACAATCAACTATTTCTTTTTTCAGATAAGCATGTAATTCTTCTGCGTTTTGCTTTAACTTTCAGTAAATAAACAAGCTACGATACGCTAAGATTAGCTACGATTAAAGCTCTGTTATTTTTCATATAAACAAAACGGTCAGTCGAATTCACATTAATAAATCATCCGAAACCATTAATCTTTCATTGTATTCTATATACACTGTCGTATATAAGCTACAACTTCATTCGCAGCTCGCACAGTCATGTCAGTCACTTTGAGGTTAATTAATACACATGTAACTAATCCTTGACATCGCGGCAAGATGCTAAGCGAACAGTGATACATCGTCGTCTTTCACGTTGCAGGTCGGTTTCTGATAAGCAAATTATGTTCCATCGGCAACCTCGACTCTGCCCGGAGGTTGCGAGTTCCACACCGACGACATCGGATATACCGTTGACGTCGATACTGGTTTACGTCGTTGACGAAAACGGAAAATTCGACAGCACTATGACAAATAGTTTGCCTACTTTGTACCAAGACGTCAAAGATACTGTCAAATTCCCTATTGCAGTAAGTTCATAAAATTATAATTGATTGGCTCAGAATAATAGCTGTCTATCGAGAAAAAAGGATCACAATTATTAACTCTTTACGGTTCGACTTGAATTAATTATTGACTTCTACCAATTCATAGTATATCTAAGAACTTTGTCCGAGTTTTAATAAAGTTATAAACAAGATGAAGTATAAAATGAGCCGAGAAACAATTAAAGACTTTTATTAATTGCTTTTAATATACATTAATTAATTGACATGCAGAAATAATTAAAATAATTAGAATTTTTTCATTTAAAAACTATGTCGAACTTGACGTTGTACCTGCTGCAAGGAAATATTATGTCGAGTCAGACTCGATGTTGGACCGCAAAGAGTTAATGATATTAATAACGTTTAATTATTATTTACACTATTAATCATTATGATTAATATTATTAAATATCATCAATAATTATGATTTACATTATTAATTATTACCAATAATTAGTGTTAATATTGATGTTAGCAATAGTAATATTAGTAGGTATTTAATTAATTCTAGAATATGTCACAAACGATTTTCTTTCTCAAGAGCTCAGAAGTAGGAGAGAGGCTATTATTATTTTGAACTACTCAAGTATTGGTATTAGTGAATTCCAGAAAAACATTGAATGGAAATGATTTTGCTCCTTGTAAATAGATAGAATCCACAAATTATACGATTCAAATGACTGTAATATTTTTATAGTCTTGTGTAGCTCAATGTTTGTCTGCTCTCGTTTTTATCTTCCTCCTATTTCTGCGTTGTATACTTGTCTTTTCTTATTGTAACTTTTACGAACTTTAAAAATACTTAAAATTTCTTTACGACAAATTTTAGAACCTGAAAGCTCTTCAAGCCATTGCCCTGTATTTTGTCCCACAATTAGAACTAGCTGAAACTACTTGATCATTAATTATTAAGTACACAAGCAAAGAATTCCACTTTCATTCATGGAAATGTTTGCTTCAAAGGTTAATAATTGATAATGTAAAACTAATATCTATCATCTTTAATTCATTTTTAATTTGAAATCCAAACAATTGATTGACATTTACATTTGTCTATTTCTGTTTAAACTCGTCACCCCTGACACGAATTTATTCCAACAAGGCTGCATATTCTTAACCATTTATTTTTATGTATAAAGATACATTATTTATGATAATTTTCTAAACCTTGTGCATATTTTCTGATAGTGTTGTGTTACAAAACGTTAGTTATTGATACAAACCTACAACAGGGAAGTGATATTATTATATTTAATTATATTATAATAGTATACGACGCTACAAACATTTATTCCAATTTAAAAATCAGGTTCAATATATGAAAGTTTTATATTTACTAAAATAATGAAAAGGATCGACAAAATATTGGAAATAAAAATTATTTTCACGCAGATGGAGTACAGAATAAAAATTAATTCGTAGTGGATATCGCGGACGTCGCTTCCATTGAAATAAACTCCAATAATCAATTCCATTCGAAATTAATATCTCCTTTCATGTATTAGACATAAATATAAATATGTATTGCAATTTTCACCTCAAAAGGAATTACCAACATAAAATTTTTATCCGTAAAACAGATGTAACAAAATTCATATTATTTTTTATAACCATTATTGGTGAAAATTAATAAATAATTCATAGAGTTTTTATGAAATAATGATTGTTTAGGAAGCAATTCATTATTCCTATTTTGATGTTTTTCTTGATATTCAAAAAGAAATAAATCGAAGTTAATTGTTAATGGAAGGATTACTGAAATTTTTACTTGGACAAAGGTCTGAAAATTAGATAATAGTTACAAATGATTTTATTGTATATATTATAATTAATTCTTGCAACAAACATTATTTTTGTCACTCAGAGTCAGTATGTCCTTGCTAATACACAGATTTAATTTTTTTGGGTTATTATAAAAGACATTATTATTTTTATTATTATTATTACTATTATTATTATTATTATTAGTTTATTCCATTGGTATCTACAATACGAAGTATAATTAATACTCGAGTACTTAATTCTAATTGACAACAGCACAGACCTTTGGCTTTGTAATCAATATACCGAATAATATCTACATAACAATAATATAATATTCATCTGTAAGGCTTAATTATTTTATCGTTCATTAAATCAGATTACCTAATTATTTAGTATTATTTATCAGCCAGTGTGACTGCCTTTCAATGTATCTTTAATTAAAACAGTTTTCGTCTTTACAATTCACTGGAATTTATTACAATTTGACGAACGAATAGAAGATGATTAAATGTCAATTTTAGATGCGTTATCGATTTGTTCAACATGGCTAACGGTTGGCACCGCTTCACCCGCTCTTTTCAGATACACAGCTTTCGTCTGGAAACGATCCCGGATTCCGGAAATGCGATAGCAGTGGTTGTGGTCTCCGTGGTTGCTTTCATCTGTCTGCTTCTTCTGGCCGGTCTCCTGGTAAGACTCTTATCTAAATTTCATTAATCAATTACCAAAATGCCAAATAGATACTAATCTGTTTGCGTGCCTTTCCTCCAACGTTAACAAGTCCCTGAAATTAATTTTAACCCTTTAGTTCCCAGTGGCATCGCCTTGATACCATATATTTCAATATCACCAATATAAAATCGACATTGCTCTCGCAATATTATTATTATTGTTACTAACATTTTTTATAAAAATATTTATTGTTTAACGTATATCGTCAAAGCAAATGTATTTCTCCTAAAAGCTTTTATTTGGGACCTAAAGGGTTAACTGATTCCCTTGTAACTATAATAATTAGAAATATTAATATTATATTTTTGTTTCCCAATAGAACAACAGACCTCATTTTATTCTTTTAATTGATGAATGGATTGAAATACAGTAATTCCTTCGAACTTTCATTTGAACCGGGTTTTAAGAAATCAGGTTGAAGAAGTAGGTAACGAATCGATTAGGAAATTATTAGAGAAATTGATTTAGTAATACGCAAGCTGATTCATAAGTCAATTGATATCACAGTAGCTGCATTTGTAAAGTTCCTATAGAAAAATTTGGAAAAGTCAATTTGACTGCTCGATCGTTTTAGTGTCAAGACGGCTTCACTGCGACTGAAATCACATCATAAGTCATGTTACATGAAAACATTATTTTCCATTTTGTTGCGTTGTCCACTTGAGAGACATATGTTAACAGTTAAAGCACGCCATCCAATTCGCACACACCTCATAAAAGCAAGATTGTTAAGGGTCTGAACTAACGAACGAAGCTTTAGCTGCGCAGGTCCGCAAAGGTCTATGTTCTCTGAAAGGCCTCGCCGTACTTGCATTAAGCTCATTTCACGTGGTGTTACGTATTCATCCATCCACACTCGCGATTTAACCACAGTGTACGTAACAACGCATCATTAGTAGATATGTGTGTTTGTGTTGTATCGCTTTTGCCGGTCGGAAGCAACCCCTAACGCGTACTCTAATGTCGGGGATTGTAGGTTCCATTCGAAATGATAGCAGTTTCTGCTGAAATTAATTTTGTAAGCCAGGGCGACCTTTGTTCGCTGAATAATTAATTCTCGGCAGGAAAATGGTTTCACTGATGTTCCGAACAGATACGTACTTACGTTACTGCAAAAGTTTCGAGAATCCACTGTCATTCAGTTGTTTGTCTTTTTCGTAAAGCTTCACATTTTGAAGTTTAGGAAGTTCTAACGCGATGGAGAATATAGTAATAGTGAAGGAGAATATTTTGGAAAATAGTAAAACCGTGTTCAAACTTATTTATGACTTTTCTCATTCTTGAAACTTTTGCTGCAACGTATTGAATTCATAGTGAGGCTTTATACAGTTTTCCATATGAAGAATACGAATTACTTTTTAAAATACACTGTTTTTACAGCTTTTTTGTATATAACTATTTTTAATAAAACTTTAATCAAATTTATTCACTAATATATTTAATAATTTAATAAATAACTTAATATAGTTTAACGGAAATATATACTGTTCAATTATTTATATATTCATTATAGAGAAAGTTCAAAAGTCAATGAAAGGAAAATGATTGAACTTAGAAAATAATGTCAAGTTAAAATTTTAAACGATGTAATTGAGATCTTCGTTAAAAATAATGTTATAAGAGAATCTAATATTTAAAAAGGTACATGACGTAGCGGAATGCATTTTACAATTTCACATTTTAAAAAAATTGAATTTAAAAATCGATGTATAAGATGCTGAAATGCTGTAATATAATTTTTATTTAAAATATGCACCACACGTTGACATGAAAAATTAAATTCGGCTAGTGACTGTACTGATGTCGGATTGGAGGAGTTAAATTTGGTCGAGAATATGGTACGTGCAGGCAGCAGGTAATTTTCTATGCGAAAATGAATAAAAAATGTAGAATGAAAGACTATAGCTGAATAGGGAGTTAAAAGTACGCTTTAACGCACTTGAATCGACAATGAACCGTTCCGCAAATTTTTAAGAGAAACCATTGTGTCCCAAGTTTCAACCTTTTATCTTGACCAAGAGCGTACATTTAAATTATAAAGGTTTCTTCTATTTAATTAGCCCTATTTAATTATACACGAGAAATTTCAAGAAATTCTTTTATATTACACCATAATCTACGTAAATAATTATACGTCAGAGGATTCGTTTCAAAATCGTACTCACATCAGATTAAATATTAAAAAATAGTAAATATTAAAAATATATGTAAAAATACGAAAAAATTTTAGAAAAATATCTGAATGAAGGTATATTACTGGAGTTTAAAAGTAATGTAATGTTCATATGAATATATATTATTGTATATAATAACTTGAGATTATTTGTATCTATTAATTATCAAACATTTTTTATTTGGAACCATATAAAATAATTATATTTAAAGGTTCATTTTCGAATGAAATAAATTTAAACATGTATACATGTACAAGTACTTTACAATACAATGGATTATTGTGCCGATTTATAACTCAGTTTGCACTTTTTGCAAACATTGACAATGACATAATATTATCTATAATTTATCGGCTGTCTTTTATTATGTCAATTTACGTCACTTTATCATAAAAAATAACACTGTGTCACTGTCACTGTTTATAAACCCAACACACGTAGAATTAATCAATAACAGCAGGACTCTGCATTCTGTTGTATTCAGTTAAAACTGTATCTGAAAAATTGATAAGCTTAATTAGTTTAATTGATAGTCAATAACTCTTTAACTTAAACAAGAAAAGTTTATCATTTATAAAGTAAATATTCTATATATTTTCTTATAACACATAATGTTCCATCGACAAACAATTGTCAATTTAATTTTGTTCACAAAATCAAATTCTTAATTACAACAATTTTGTATATAAATTTTTCTTGCAAGAAATAATTGTATAGACATCCTCAATATAAAATGATAATAAGAAAAGTATATTGTTTACATATTTTTTATATCATCATATTTCCATGATATTGAATTATGAATATCATGATACTTTTATATGATATTACATATTTCTTACGATTACGAGTATTTAAATACGTAATTTAGATTTTTTAATTTATTCTGGAAACTATCTAAGTATTTCAGACAAAAGTCTATTTGTTTGTTGATTTAGTTATTTAATGTATTTGTTATTATGTGATAAAGCAGTTTATTTCCAAAGAAAGTTGCAACACAAGTTTTACTTTCGACTGAGAAAATAAAACAGTTTCACAAAACACGAACTACCGCCACTGAACTCAATTTTACAACACGACTGCTGTAGCAGTCCATTGTTTCGTTTGTAAAGTGCAATTTCACTCTTTTTTGCCATACCCTTCTTTTTACATTAATCAATTCCTTGATTCATTCTTCATACAAATGGATGTTCTATGGTAAGGTCACTGAAAATCAATAGTTTACAAAATGCTCGTTTTACGTATCAACTATGGTGACAGTCGTGGTGAACTTTAAGTAAACTTCTAGTACACACATAAATGCCGTGATGAAACAAAGTTAGCATGTTTCTGTATTGATTTTTTAGTCAGAGTCCGATTACCAAGGAATCATTACACTAAATACATTCTACGATCACTAAACTACGAATCCTATGCATTTAATACAGTTGCAATAGCCTACGGATCATTATATTATAAAATACTTTAACTCACTGCGCTGGAAACTCTCAATGGCCACTTTATTTCATCCGGTAAAATCATCAAGCTTGATATTTAATTAAACTTTGTATACCCCATCAGTATGTAAAATATTGAAATAAGATAGCTTTGTTCCTTAATTCAATACGGTCATTAATTTGGTTTTTCTTTAAAAAATTGCATCTGTATCTCATAAGAAAACAATGAATTTTTTTAGTAAAAAATTTTCAAGCGTAAAGCACTAATTGCTACTTGAACAAAAATTTTCGTGTCATTATTACGAACGTTGCCATTCACACGGTCGTATAAATATCGTTTCCATCACTGTTAAAGACTTTAAATGTCCTCGCTACGGAAAGGCGAAAGGAAAGGATGAATATGCAAGTCCATTCGCTCGACTGTTTAACCCTAGATAACTAACCAGTCGTCGAAATGACGACGTACTACTTTGCGTATTATGATCGAACAAGCTTGGAATAAATATAGCGTTCTTATATGTCGAGGACATAATACAAACGTATGTTCCAAGAGCTTCAATTAAAACATTCACTGCTAACTATCTTCCTTTATTTCACTTGTCCCATGTTTTTATAAAGCAAGATACTTTTTTTGAAGTGTTTTTATGTAAGAACACTTCAATTATATTCATGTTCTTCATTGGCATCATCAAAACTGTTCAGAACAATGTAAAATTCCATAAAACTACATAGAACTGTATACAACATTATATTTTAACAATGGTTACAAGGGAACCTTATCAACCAGCACACATCAATTTCGATGAAACTTATGTAAGCCATATTTCAAAAATATTTAACACGTTTTTTCTTATCGGTCAATGTCTATTTCGAACGGGTAAAAGCATCTCTCAATGTTGAAGGTTGAAAGTATATCTTTTACAATATCTCTGAAACTAGGGCGTTTAGAAAATAAATCTAAATTATTCATTTCGAGGTGATCATTTTTAAGAAAAATTTCTTTGAGGGGATATGTTTTTTAATTTATTTTGGAAACTGTGTATGTGTTTTAGATAAAAGTCTATTTATTTGTTGATTTACTTATTTCATTTATTATTTGTTTGTTATTATGCGATAAAATAGTTTCTTTTCGTACGGAAACCATCAAAGAAAGTTACAAAACTTGTGTAGTGTTGCTTTCGATTGAGAAAATAAAACAGTTTCATAAAACAACGCATAATAACCGAGCGTTTAACATGGTTAACATGTAATCCTTATAAAAACTATAACAGTAGACTTTTTTTCGATTTCTTCATATACTGATTATAGTATTCAAATGAAACTATTTACTTTTCAAATAATTTCGGATATTTAACGCTTTTAAGATGTCAATAATTCCGAAATAAGAAAACTGAAACCAATCATTTTGACAGTTGTTTTAGCGTTAACACAGGTTTTAATTTCCGTATATCGCAATTGCCGATATTACAAATATATTAAATATTTGAAAATATTTTGAAAAATTAATAGTTTCGCTTTCCTAATGTAAGAAATATCAACAGAAATTAAAATGAATGTACTCTTATAATTTTTATAAGAACTGCACTGCTGGTCAAAAGTTTGGAACCACTTGATACATAACGTCACAAATGAAAAATTATATATCTTACAAGTATAAAATAACAATAATCATATATCTTTATGTTTAATTAACACACATGTGTTCATGCTCCTTTATCATATATAAAAATTCTCCAATAAAATTTGTTCACAAAAAATGATACTTTCTCTTTTAACCGATGTATTGGCACACTTTTGGCTGACAGTGTACGTATTAATCACATCAAATGCTCGGTAGTTCTAGTTTTAACGACATTTTTCTGTAGCGCGTCGAATCTTTTTACAATCCCGAGATCATTTGTGGTTCCGTGGTGTCAAGAAGAAGCGCGATGCGCCGCGATACTTGTTGCGAACGAGGGATATAACGTTCATCCTTGAATCGATGATTAGATCGCGCAACAATCGCCGCTTCATTGATTTCCACCTTGCGTATTCCGTGTACGTACCTGAGCTCCGCTGTTGAAACGTGTTCCGCGAGGAGGAACATGTAGCTTGTTACATGATCGCCGATGTTTCGGTGATGTTCATCGTCGGCGAGCAGTGTGAATTAACGGGTACCAACGGCGTTATTTAGTTGGATGATATCGCAATACGTAGAGTGCCGTTTTTTTACTGAATTGCTTTAACAACTGTTGAGGTGCTTGTCAAAGTTCCATTAACTATGATCTATCATTGATGTCGGACATTAACTTTTATGCGCAGTTCCTGAAAGCTATTTTTGATCGAAACGAATAATTTATGAAACGTGGAAATTTTTTAAATACTGAATGTTGAAGTCAAGATTGACTGTTTTGATCTGAAGATTGGCCTATAAAATCGTTTTTTAACGCGTTTGTCACAAAAGCTTTTAGCCGTTTATATAATATTACTTAAATCGTTAAATAAATAAATTACTAAATCACTAAAGAGATTTAAATTATTAATATAAATGGTATTAGAAGTAATCGTTAATGATTTGGTATCGGAGTCCTTACGTGACTCTATTAGGTAGTTACGTATTTTGTTAAATATTTTTATTCAACATCAGGTTTTCTTGTTGCAGTTGTTTTCAAGCAATTTGAAAGCTACAGTTATCAGTGACCACTGTGATAATTAATATATGAAGGATAACAATTGTTTTCGTTTTATAGTTAATGCATAAGTGATGTTTAAATTTGAATATCCCATTTTCTTTCCTCAAAATGAAATTCCTTAAAAATTACTTTGGGGGGACATTGTTATTGGATTAATTTTGAATTCTTTGGCTTTCAGCATATATAATCATTCTTAATGCTAATGACCATTTTACTAATCTTATTAAACATAACGATAAATGTAAATTCCACTTTTGTCAATACAACACAGTCAAACAATTACAAGACATCGATAAAACATAAAAGCATTGACATATGAAGTTAAACAGAAAGTTTTCTCGATAAATTTGATGAAAAAGTAATAACTTATTTTAAAAAGATAATTCATTTCTCATTTTAAAATATATATTCCCTCATTTCCTTATCTCTCAAACACAAAACAAACAAAAACTATCTGGAAAAGAATGAAATCCTTGAAGAAATTTCACAAATTCGTAAGAATTTTGCCAATAAAACTTTCTATTCAATTAAATACAATCTTGTCTGGTTGCTATTTGAAATTATCGTTGCTTCTGCTTTCTATATCACGTACAATAAATGAGTATAATTCCAACAGATACTCAGCGTAAAGCTTCGTGTCGCAGTCGAAGGCAATTCGAAGACGATCATAACTCGACAACCATCATTTCTATGCATAACATCGATCACAAAAAATTCACCTAATTCTCTAACAACTTCTTAATAGCATGGTATCATTTACCTATCATTTTCAAATCACTGAACGCTTTCTATTCTTCTACACTCTTCGTATTTTTGTGGGTTGATTCAATTTTCTTCATGATTTCAATCACAACAATCATGCTGCACCATATGTTCACGAACTTCCTTCAAGTGCAAATTTCGCTTCGAGTTTTGCTTAATTTTTTTGTTTCCGCAATCATCCAACGGAACGTTCCACGTTCGTTGAGCATTGACTCTAACTTTATTAGCACGGACACTCGGAATATTATCTTTACCTGCTAACACTTTACATTTTGACAAACAGCGTGCCACGTGACTTGTGCTGACATTGAAATTCCGCCTCGAGTACCTTAGAAACAATTATTTTGCAGAGTGACTGAGTTTTTTCATGTTGTGTTACTTTGATTAGTGTTGGAAACGTTCCACAGCTCAATTTTAAGAGCCCGAGCTTTCAAAGCTCAAGATTTGAGCTTCAAAAGCTGAAGTCTTTAATATTTCAATCTTTATTATCAAAGACCCGTATCGTCTGCTACTGTATTAACCCTTTGCCTTATAATATCGTGTCGGACTCATGGTTATTCAGTTCAAATTAACCCTTTGCTGTCTTATTAATTTTATTTACAAAATTTATGACCTGCTTTTACATTTCAGATAAATTTCATGCAATAACAAATCTTTATTTTACATAAATTATTTTAATAATAAACATTTTAATTTCTATTTATCATTTACAATTTTACACTTTGAACAATTTTGCAACAAGTATATAAATAAATATTACAATTAATAATAAAAAATTGTATAGCTGAATAATGAGCAATCAAAAATAATTTTCTTTACAGTAAACGTAGACAGAGAAGGAGCATAAAGTTCCTCTCTTTCTCTAGTAAATTATTAATCATAAAGTAATTCTAAGGAGCGAAGTTACAAAGAACATCATAAGGCAATTGGTTAACATCGTAAAGTCTAAGCCTACGAAATTCAAAAATTTAAGGCTTCAAAGCTCAGACCAGCTTTCAAAGCTTCAAAGTTGAGCCCTACAGCTTCGAAGACTGAGCCTTTAAAGTTGAGCCTTAAAGCTTCGGAGCTTTATGAAGCTCTAACTGTAAGCATTCAAAACCCAGCCTTTAAGATTGAGCCTGGAAGCTTCTTACAACGGTAATTACAATAATGAATGACAGCATAATAATGATTTCTTTGCAGTTTATAATGCGGAAAAGGCAAACGAGATTCAATTACGGCGAAAGGTGTCGTCCAGTGTCTTTAGACGCTTACAGTGTGGACAGCGTTTCAGCGTACAACAGCGTGAGACGCAAAGGAGTGGCCAGATCTTCGAAAAGAAGTTACGGAAATCCCACGTTCGAGGATTCGGTAAGTATTGATCAGCCATTGCACTTTGCACGTTTTCATTAGAGGATGCGAAACAGCGGCGCTGTACATCGCAATTGACGTCTGACGATAAACACGTTCCGCGCCACGGAAGTTTCAGTTATATTTTGCTTATGAATTGTATTGAATATAATTTAATATTTTAATCAAAAATATCAAGTTTTTGGTAATTTTTATATGCTTCAACACGTTGAATGCCATAGGCGAACCAAATCGAATATTATAGGTCACTCAATTAAACCACGATTATTTGAAAACATTTCTATATTATAAATAATACTAGCTAATATGGTGACATTCCGCTGGATGAACGTGCAATAATAACAATGCAATTCAAGCAAAGGATTTAACACTAGGTTTACGGAACGCATCAAATTGACGCATATTGGATTTTAGAAATATTATTTCGTAAATGTTTATGCCGATTTTTATTGATGCGATCACACTGACGTGTAGCCCAATCACTTACTATCAAATCTCCAGTTTCCACAATCTAAATAAACGAGCATCAATTCTTTTAGAAATAATAGAATGAAGTGTACAATAAATGCCCGTAAACCTAGTGTTAATATTACATTTTTTCCATTTCGAGTATTTTGTATTATGAAATCGTATGGTATTCAACGTGGTAATATTGTTTCTCTATGTTTTCACTGCTTTGCAACGTATTGCGCTATCAGTGACCATGTGTCCCTTAATATTTTCTTATAAAAATTGGCGTGTATCACATGTAGTACACGTGGCACTGGACGTGTTAACATCCTGACTTTCGTATCGTGATTTATGAGTTATTGTTTTATTTCGACCTTTTAGTTGATTTCGAAGCAAAGACTTTGGCGAATCATTGAGAACTTATAAATAATTTGAGTTTATATGTGAACAATTTGTAAATAATAATACTGAAACTTTTTGTATAGAATGTCTATATGATGGAAGATAAATATTGTTTGTTTTCGTTCATGTGAATAGCAGTTTTCTGCTATGGAATATATATCTCGTTTATACCAAGCACACGTATTCTTCTGTTTACAGCATGCATTTAACACGTTCTTGTAAATATAAATTAATTGCACAGGTAAATTATTCAGAATTGTTTCCCTGTAGTATTTGAATTATGTTATAGTGGAACCTTTTTGTAGAAATGTGATGTCATTTTCTGTTTTCACTCGAAGAAGAAACATTATCCTTATGAAGAGAAAAAGTTTGTTTAAATACCTTAATAAGAATGATTTTATAAAATTAGGAATTCGTAATTAATCCTGGTCCTCTCATTTTCGAATACATGCATCTAATTCAGATCAATCTACAGGCTTGAAACGAATCGAGTTTCATGGAATTAAGCGAATGTGTAAGATTTTTTATTTTTAATTGTTGTTTGATTGCTCAATTAATCCAAGTTTACTACATTCATATGTATGATAATTAAATCAGAGATTTTATAATTCATTAAGATAGACAATAAAATTTTTCAATGCCATATCTGTAATTCTAAGAATTCCAATATTCTTAATATCTTTTTAATATTTAAAAAATTTTAATGGATATTGTATAATAATGTTTGAATATTTTATATCCCTTCCTTAATAATTAACAAATAATCAGTTTTTGTTATCGCTTTCTAAAAAACATAAAAAATACAACTTATCAGAAGCATTGTAATAATAATTATTATTGATTACAACCAATTCAATACTTCCAAATATTAATTTCATACAATATCATAACTTACATCATTCAACGATAGAGATTATCAGATGAAAGCTGAATTAAATTAAATTAAAATTAAATTGACAGATAATAAAATTAACGTAAATTTCATACAATATCAATTTCCACGTTTTCTAACAATGGAAATAATAAGATACAAAATAATTTACACATACAGAAGTTAATTTATCGCTTAATAAAGGGAATGTATCGCAGCACGATATAACGAGCCACATTTCCCCAACAATAGAACTCATAAGATAAAAAATTAATTGTAAGTACAGACGCGAATTTCGGGCACAATAAGCATCATTAACACTAGAACTACCGTAACAGTTAAAATGACTGGTTTTGATTTTTTTGTTCTGCAATGATTGATATCTTAAAAGCATTGAATATTCGAAACGATTTGGAAAATACATAGCCTTACCTAAACACTATAACGAATATCTGAAGAAATCAAAAACTGATTGTTACAATTTTTACGAGGATTACATGTCAATCGTATTAACCCTTTACACTCGATTTATTTTTAATATTGTTGGGTATAAACTTGTATTTACTTTTAGTGAAATGATTTAAAGTAATTTACAGCGATAGAGTTCAACGTTTTATATTTTCTTTATTTATTATTATTATAGTAAGATTTAATCTATATAATCTCTTTTTAAAGTACCACAAAGTATAACAAATTTTCATTGTCATCTCCAGCATGAGATACGAGTGCAAAGGGTTAAATGAATCGCTCAGAAGCCAATTGAGTTAAGTCCAGAACACAAAAATTGAGAAAATTAATGTTTCGGCTTCTGAAATTATTATACAACACGTTCAGAAGCTATAAAAAGAAGGACTTTCTAATCTAGAAGAAACGAAAGAACGAATAAATCCTTTAATAATTAAACAAAATATTATTTACTCCATTCAAATTTATAACAATCAGAAAATGTCAAAAAATGGACTTAACCGCATTGCCTTCTGAGCGATTCATATGCTCGGTAGTGCTGGTGTTAATCGTGAAAACAGTGGCCATACAGGCTGATTAAACGGCGCATTTAAGGACTGACGATTTAAATGCATCAAGCCAGCGTTCGTTTAAATTGATCAAACTGCAACAACTCTGAAAGGAATCGTGAAAATCGAGTCTGAGGGCAAATGACGGCTAGCCAGCCAGCGAAACTGCAGTTAACTGTGTTAATGTCGCGATAAAAGCCTCGAAAATTGTGTTTCTACGAACGGTGTGTTCTCGTTCCAGAGCGCTATACCGTCCCACCCTTTGAATTTTGCCGGGCTTTCATCTTTCTGTAACGACGTTAATGCAATCAACGAGGAATTCTCCGGTATTCCGCAAGTTTCGGCGAAGATAGACGAGCTGCCGGCCGGGGCTGAAGTGAAGAACAGATACGCGAACGTGATACCTCTCCCGGAAACGAGGGTGCCGCTCCAAAAAATTAACAACGATTCTCTTACGGAATACATTAACGCCAGTTACGTCAGGGTAAGTGATACCATTACCAACCCTTTGCCCTATGTTTTATTTCTCAACTATAATCGACACAACTACTTTTGTCGTTAATAATTTGTTAGGAAAAGAGAAAATTTGTACGTTTATCCTATGCCTACGTTTACTCCGAATATTAAGATTGATAATAGAAAATTAGAAATTATTTTTATTTTTGAAAGTTAAGTAACGCTTAGATTTGTCAAATTCAATTGAACATTTTAGTTCAAGGGTTCTTTGGTAACTTAGTGAAATTTCAACTACCAGATGAATCAAAATGACTATCTATTATAGACAATCTAAAATATAAATATATTTAGATTTCAATAAATGCAATCTTATAATTTGTACAAAACAATCTGAAATAATGTATCGCGATAATTCTAGTGTTAAATGAATTTCGAATTCCCTTCAATATTGTAATTCCGCATTCAATCTTCGGTGTACACGTGACTATGTATCTACGTAACAATGCACTTCGGCGTGTCTCGTGTGATCCAAGCAGAAGTAACAGCTAACACAGCGTTTTGTCTGCATGAGAAAAGGATGTTGCATAATGCATTACGAAGAACACGAATGCTTATTGCATAAGCCTCAAGCGCGGCAATACGCGGAAGCAGGACGGACGTTAACACCTGTTCCTACTGAATGATTAGGAACTTTAAATTATGCCTTGTAATAAGACAAATGGTAATCGATGATCTTTAAAACTATTAATTACCTTGTTATTGTGATCATATTAAAATTATGGGCAATCGTTATTACACTAATCAGTTGCCTTAAATGCATAGGAAGTTCTAATGTAGAACACGATAGGTCTTAAATTAATAAGTATAATTAATTTCAAATATAGTTTCATTGCTGTTGTAAACTAAACAGATAATATTAAGAAAAGTGATTTATATAATTGTTAGAAATCATAGTTTTGCTATCATTATAATTAGAAAAAAATGTTATATGAAAAAATAAGTAATTCAACAAATATATTATTTATACGATTATATATATACAATACTGTTTTTATGACAATGCAGATATATTTTATTCACATGCATTATATCTGTTTATTGGTTTGTATAAAAAAATATTGAATTAATGTATTTAAAAAATGAGCGAATTACAAAACTATTTAAAGACGTATATAATATTTCTTATTTCATACTTTATAGAGCAAAAAGTATGAACATATTTTTTATCTGTTCAGCTTTTTTATTTCATATACAAAATCTGGAATAAAAATCAAGTTTTAGTAAATAACTTTTAATAAATAATTTATATAAGTAAAGTGAAATTTAGGTTGTGTACTGTGATTAAAAATGTAGAATTTGATGATGTTTTAGCGATAGTTTGCACATATACATACATATATGTATATTCAATTAGTCGGCATGCATTAGTGTAGATCGAATGCATTCAGCGCAGTGCCCTCCGGTTTGTAATTAACATCGGCAGGGAGTAGCTAATCAATACTATTAATCAATATCCTAATCCCGTGATCACACGCTTATTACAAGTATTAGCTTACTTGGACTGACTGAAACCAATTCCGTTTTAAATACTAAATTCCTGTTGACATATCGGTGTCAGTAAATTGATACTAAGTACTTTATTGATTAATGTAAATTTACATTGAAACGTCTTACCGTTTTTATGAAAATACAACTTACATTTTATAGGAATGAATTCTCACTGAAATACTGAAGAAAAATTATTCTAATCATCTCAAATTGTCTTCGACAAAAATTAATTCATTGACTGAAATAACCATCTGTAAGCACAACTCATTGTATTTCAGAATAATTACGTTATAAATAAATAAATGATAGATTAATAAATTTATATGTATTATATTATTCGTTAGTTTAAATTAAATATGGTTTTTCTGCTATCAGTTTTTACACTTTACAGTAAACGTAGATATAGACAAGTGTGGAATTCTCCTTTTGCTTCTAGCAAATGATTAATGTCGAAGTAATTACTGCAGGCGCAGTTTTGAAATAAATCATAGGTTAAGGAGTTAAATTAGTTTAATGAACTCTAGAAGAATAAAAATTAATCGATTAAATTAAGTGCGAATCGTTCGTTGCAGGGATTCTACTAATTTTCACTGTTTAGTAATGATTATTCCCCTTTATCCAGGGACCAAAGAACGCGATGCGGTATTATATCGCTTGTCAAGCACCAATGGAGTTGACCGTTACCGACTTCTGGAGAATGATCTGGGAGCAGCAGTGCAAAGTGATCATCATGTTAACCGACCTCGTTGAAAATGGAGTGGAAAAGTGTACCGAGTACATTCCACCCTCAGAAATAACTGACTGCCACCGGTTGTACGGTGATTTCCAAGTAACTCTGAAGAAGAGAGAAACCAAAGAAAAATATGCCATTTCCACGCTTCATTTAAAGGTACATAACAAATTCTTATTCTAAAAGAGCATTCTATGCATTTATGAGAAATACGAGTGCATATAATGCAGGGTCTTCCATTCTAATAAGTAAATGCTATTATTTCTGAAACTACCCGTTATATGGAACATGGCTGAATTGCAAAGAAATTAATTTTTCATTCTGTTTCTACACGTCAGTTTGGGAAATTTCTTATTTTACAAAAAGGTAGATTCTTTACTTATTCTGCTTATATGATTATTAAACAACACTTTTACCCATTTACCAAGTTATCAGAATAAGAAACACTATTTGCCTGACATTATGAAAATCAATTAATTTCTATGCATCTTCCAGATATGTTAATATATACCATTACAGATCATTAAACTTTCTCATATTATATTTGCATCTGATAACCATAAGATTATGTTCCTTTCTTTAGTTCAGTTTCAAGTTTCAATTATAGTTTACTTGAAATTCTAGGCAAAACTGTTATTAATATATCTTAGTAATGTAATCTAATTACACAAGACACAAACTCGTTAATTATGCGCATAATGCTATTAACCGTTCCCAGTTATTATATAATGTATGTTAATAGAATGCGGGCTCTAGGAAAATCTACGAACATAAAATTAATCTGATATAAAGCTCCTATTTTATACTTAATTAAAGACGACCTTTAATGGAAAAGTTAAATTCTCTGTTATTTCTAGCTTTCTAAGTTGGTCTAGCAAAAATAAATTTGCTTTAATAATTGAAATTTAATTAAGTACAAGACTTCCAATTATGCTTCATGCGTCATTCAACTATCATCGAATCGTTATAGCTTAAAGGTACACCTGACCCTCGATTTACGCGAACTTTTTTTATACCGTAAATTATAGCACTATTTACGCGGTGGTTTTATGCACGATCCTAATTTACACGATCTGAATTCATTGACACCGACTAAAATATACTTTCGTTTTCTGAAATGTCATTATTATTATTTCTTTTGTTTGGCTATGTGCAATAAGTATGTGTTTCGAAAACTTATACCGACTTTTCTTTCCAATATTTTGTTTTCTCTTGTACCGACAAACTCTACGCGATTTTCATTCGCGTAAAACGAATTAATAACTTGGAAATGAAGCTGGAATCTCAGTTTTTTATTCTGAATTTTCATATAATATTATCGTGGAGGATCTCCTCTTAAATGTTCTCCCACCTGTTGCTGAGGACCCTACATAAAGCAACGTTCAATATCCTCACATCGCGTAATCAACACCTGAACTTAATAGATTAGTCCAAAATTGTGATATTAACAATAGCACAATCTGAAATTATTATGTTACTTACTAATTTGTTAAACATCGACATTAAATAATTATATCAATAACTGCAGTAATAAGGATTTCAATTCAATATCAGTTTAGCTCCAATAGAAATCAGAATGGCAATCGTACATCGATAAATTCTTTTAAATAACACAACGTCACAATTTATTCTGACATTATTATTTAAAGAAAAATTATGCTTTTATATTGAGCCTTTAAAGCTTCTATCTTAACCTTTAGAGTAGTGTTTTATATTCTTAACTCTTTGTGAACGGGGGCTTTTCAAAGTACTCAAAAACCTCAGCAGAGGAAGCTAAATAATAGACTGAATTCTGAACTGCTAGAACAAAAGGAAACTACGTACTGAGCTTTGAATATTTTAGTAATTAAATTATTCGTTCCCAATTCTGTATTCTAGATATGAAACTTTGATGTCACTAGTATGACGGAATCCGTCCTCAAAGGGTTAAGGTTCTATAGGTAAAATGTTAGGATATCATATAGCTTCCCACTTTATACCACGAAAACAATCATACTGTTTATTTTACTTCCTCCCTCTTACTTCGTAGAATCAATGTTCTACTATAAAACAATCCTGATTGAGAGCACCTTCATCGAACAAATTGATATCATTGTACTGTATAACATTCAAGGAGGCAGGGACGACGCAACGAGTGCGCATAGAAGAACCTAACCTACAGACAATTTTTATATTTTTCTGTTCAAAATCGAGAATTCTTTTTATATCTTATGTAGGTTTATTATAAGAAGATTTTCAGAACAATACAAAATATGGAAATAAGTAGAGGAAAAAGAAATTTTATTTGTTAACTCAATCTTGTATTAATTTATTATAAGAAGATCTTGAAAATAATACAAAATATGGAAATAAGTGGAATAAAAGGAAATATTTGTTAATGTACAGTTTAAAATAATATTATGCCGTGAAAAGCACGATATCGCGTTTAATAAAATATTAGGCACGTTATCGTTAATTTGTAATTTAAAAGCAATTATTTCAAACGTGTGTTGTAAATATGAGTAGGTCGATACTTTAATCAAAGTAAGTTAGAATATAAATTATTTTGCCTAATTTTTGCATTGTTATGTAAATTGTGCGTACCACGTAGATTTAGGAGCAACGCAATAAATATTTCCTGTGAACGCAGGACTTTAATAATTTCTCCCGCTCGTAGCTGCATGACATATGACTTAAACGGATAGAATTATTAAACACGTGACCAATGAATAAATGTGTCGTCCAAATACGTGACTAAAAACACAACATATTTTTAGGAATTCAATACATAAATTCTATAACAGAAAATTTTACAGAAAAATTCTCTCTGTTCTACAATTAAAAAAATGAAACTGTATCGTCACATCAAATCATCTATTACTTAACGGAACAATAATATTCCGATAATTTAACGCGATAATAATTAACTCACAACAATTTAAGAGGAAAATCTCATTTTTTCAATAAAGGATATAGATTCAACCTTTATAGAAGAAAATATAAATGTCTTTTAATTATAACATTTTTATCTATGAGCTGTAAGAACTGTATTTCTGAATAAATTCAACTAAAAAAAATTCACGAAACTTAACGAAAGTATTGTAAAAACATATGTAAAGTTTCAACTAAAAGACATTCATATTTTTTGCATAAATCAATTGTTTTTCAATTAAATCTCCTTTTTCCAGAATTTGGAGAATAACACGTTCAGGGAGGTGTATCATATTTGGTATTTGTGGCCTGTCAATGGCGCACAATCGGACGGAGCGGGCTTGATAGCCGTGCTTCTTGAGGCGAGGGCACTCCAAAGGGGTGGCCCTGGACCCATTGTGGTCCACTGTAGTCCCGGCACTGGACGCACGGGAACGTTAATAGCTCTTGACCTAGGAATTAGACAATATGAGATTACGAGAACTGTGGACGTGCCAAGGGTCGTTTACACTATCAGACGGGATCGTGCTGGGGCTGTCCAGACGAAGGAACAATATGCGTTCATTTATAAGGTGATTTTCTTTGTTCCTGGTTTTCACTTTTAATCAGTTAACTACATTTGTCGAATATACGCGTCATCTTAACACTAAAACTACCAGACGGGTCAAAAGGGCCTACTCTTGATATCTTCTTTTTGCAATTGTTAAAAAAATAACAGATGTTTCTCCGAGAACTTCTTAGAGATATTGATGTAGTAATGCGCAAACTGAATTGAAAATCAATTAAAGTCTGAATAGATGCACTCTTGGAGTTTCTATAGAAAAATTTCAAAATGTTAATTTAACTGATCGGTAGTTTTAGTGTTAAAATTCGAAATGATACTAATCTTTGCAACGATGAATTAGTTATTTTTTCAGATATATGTAATTTTTTGTTTTGGTACAGTTTCACGGTGTTTCAAGAGTATATATGTACTTTATGGCTTGATTTTGTTGCGCGCACAATGAGATTTTTCAAACTAAATTCCATAATTAACTTATTAACCTTTTAGGGATGAGATTTTTTCACATTTTTTAAACTTATGAAAACTTGATGAAACTACTAGTGAAAAAACATAGCTATGAAATAAAAATAAACGAGTTAAACGATAAATATTTCTTACTGGAAACAGAAACAGAAGAAAAGACAAAAATTGAAAAGCTGATTAATCGGGCAATGTAGGAATTGATTCAATGTTAAATGAATGAACAAAGAAGGAGAATCTTAAGTTAAATTTTAAAAGCGTTTTTGTGATCGGTCGCGGTATGTTTAGTGTTAAACATTAGAAAAAAAGAAAACCACATATCAATCTCTCGTTATTTGAAAAATAAAATTATCCATTTTCAGCTTTCGAATTTGGTCATATCTTATAAGAAAGTACAATTTTAATTTATTAAATAAACAAACAATACGTAATTAATTTAAAAGTTTCAAATTTAAGACTTTAATGACCAATTCGATGTTTAGATACATATCATAAAATTGTTATTCAAAATTGTCTCTTACTAATACAAAAAACTGAAAATGTGCCATGAAATTCGAATTATAGTTTCAATGTTTCTTCTGATAAGTGTCTCAAAATTACACTGCAACATTTGTGGGAAATACATTCACTTGGAAGTAGATGGTAAGATTTGTAAGAATGGCACTAACAGCAGATGGTAAAATCTCCTAAAGAATTACCGACGGTACATAAACGCGTATACTTATTATTATGCTTAAATATACGACCATCAAAGTATTAACATTAACATACTGAAACAAATTCAAAAATTTAAATTAATTATAAAAAAATTCTTTTTCCATCATACAATTTTGGACATAATATTCATAAAGATTGTAGTGAGAAACGAATACAGTGTTTTGAATGTTTTTCTAATAAATTCAGATCAAGTTTGCAATTTTAAGGTTCTAATATGTAAATGTCAGGAAAATATACAAAAAATGCTTTCATTGATGATTGTATGAATAAAAAAATTGAATTTTTTTATATCTATGTCAACATTGACAAAAAAATGATTCAATTAGAATATGGTGAATTCTTATGATTAAATTTTCATTTTTCAGGCTTTAAATTTGTACGCTACTAAATTAGCCGGCGGTGTATTGGATTCAACGTGAATTAATCGAGTGAAGATCGAAAATCTTTTGCGTCGAAGAGAGATTAATGCAGATCAGAAATCTGTTGTATCAATGAAGGGTAAAAGGAACATCACCAGAGGCGACGTACAGCGCGAGATTATGAAACACTCGAGTTCTAAGATTTATCTAAGTAGGAAGATACTATGTAATAATTGAATTAAAAAAGGCGACTTGTGATAAGTGGACCATTCCGACGATCAATTATCGTCTCTATCGATTTTTACTTGATCTATTAGGAACTTGAGGAATTGATAAGAGAAAATTGAGACACCAGTTCCCATTTACTTGTCTTTCTCTTTCGGCCTATATTACGTCTATTATAATTATACAATTGCTAATTACAACTTAAAAGGAATTTTCACGTAATATTAGGACGATTCTGACGAAATAAATAATATTACAATATAATATTATTAGAAAGTAAAAAATAAGACAAATTGATATTATTGGAAGGATTATACCGTTCTGTTATAAATTTCTGATATGGCTGTTCCATAAAACTGCAAATTTTCGTTTATATTGACAAATGATACTTCGTATACGTTTTCTATTAGGTTTTAAGTGGAACTTATTTAATTGAGGAATTTGCCGGTTGCTGTAAATGAATAAATCCCAAAGATATAACATTTTTCACATCAGTTAAACCGAATTTCGGAAGTTACAATTCTTAACATTTATTCGATAAGAACAATTGAATCTAAAGTCATCACATTTTAACGATTATGAAATGGAAGCAATATGATTCATGCAAAATTTAGTAACCTGAATAATTTTAGCAAAATGTTTTGTTTTTGATTTTTTAAAATTTCGGATTTTTCTATCTTTCTACAATTCTAGATTTTAAAATCCTACGATATCTTTCTTTTGAATTTATTCAGTTACAATGATTAAACAAATATTTTTCACTGATGAATTTTAATCGATGTTTTATTAATGTAAAAGTTTTATACGTTATAGAGGTACAGAGTATCACAGACTGATACTTTTTACTATATTCCTTAAGCTAAACAAAATTTTAAATCACAGCTCATACATTCAGTTGTAAATGAAATTAAATTCTTTTATTTTGTACATTTTATTTTATTTTCTATAAATTATTCTTAAAACATGCATTATGATACATAAAATTAATATGTACTGTTTTTAAGAAATTTTATGACCGAAAGGAGAAGACGAAGTAAGAGATACCTCGTTCGAGTGAAAAAATACGAATCGGGAGGCAAAAATTCATTTGTGATATTCGAACTATTTGTCGACGTTATATAGCTTCATGTTTCTGAAGTCTCTACGATTTCGTAAATTTCTTTTTATTGTAGGCTTTGCCTTCTTTGTCAATACTTTATTATAGAGATATATGTATATGTATTATATGTTGTATATTTATAGGTAAAATTAATTAAGCATAGATTGAATATTTAACGTTGGTAGCTGGTAGAATTACTTCAGAAAGGCTGTCGTGGCTAACGATTTCTTTTTATAAACATTTCGCAGCTAGAAACTTTCGATGATAACAAGATATCCTTTTTTGAGAATTACACGTCTGTAGAGTGTTCGTCGTAATATCCCGCACAATTTTTTAGCAATTACGAGAATTTCATGGAATAAAAAAAAATAAAATACAACATTTTATCCATTTTAACTAAAATAGAAAATTGAGAAGACAACAATTTTGAAAGTATATTTTCTTTATTTTACAGATTTAAAAGTATATACTATTTACGAAGTCAAAAACAACTTACAAAAATTGGATTAATTGAATGTTGAGAAAAACTCATACACTAATAAGAGTTCTATCACATGGTGCAGGACAGATACAATAAAAATATAAAAAATTAACGAATTAACACTAGTCGACTTAAATCAAAATTTGTAATGAATTTATTAAAGTACAAATATTTCTTCTCTTATTTTCATTAAATTGTCGCTAGTACATTGTTCTATTAAAGTCCTTACCAATTTATCCAATAGTGTACAGAAAAAGTATATTCTTTTGCATTAATAATGGTTGCAAGAAAATGTGAAAACTATTTGGTTTTATCAATCAAATTTTCTATAACTTCAGAGTATCCTAATACTTATCTTTATTATGTCATTTTATTCTCTGTTAGAAACAAGTATATTTCATCTATTTTATTACCGTACATGTCTTGAAAATTGTGCGCATTATTACCGTAAACATATTCATGTATATGAATTATACAAAGTGAAACTTTTGTATAGTGGCTCATAGTGTTATTCACATACATTCCGAATAATTATGAAAACGGTCACGTTATCTATACTCCTTAATCCGTTTCAGTTTTTATTTTTCTATTTATAGAACAATCTCGTAGTACCTATTTTGCCCGCTTCTAATGCAAAGGATAAGAGTATGTCATTTGTATAAGTCAATGTGACGGTCTTGTTTGAAAATGTTTATGGGTCACTGTAAATATGTGTACATGATAATATTATTTTTTAATACCACGATCTTTTTAGGCGAGTAGTATTATGTTTGTAAAGATCCAGAGAGATTACAGAATCGAATCCGTTCTTTCCTTCTTCTTTTTCCAATCGACCTAAGTATTACCGAATTATTGTTGTTATTGTTATTGTTGCTGTTATGATTGTACAGATTATTCGACTCGTAGCACGTCGCTCTCTACAACTGCACATAGAAACCAGTCAGAGATAAGTTTAACCGTGTCATTTCGTGAGAATGAAAAGCAAGAAAAATGCATTCTTTGTTTGTAGATGTTCGACTCTTCGATTAGTATCGCAATTTCAGTGAAATGTTACGGCGTAATTGCCGTTGATCGCCATTTTTCCGGGATCTCGACAACATTTGAGAGATGGGCTGAATCATCCCGTAAATTTTGTCGTATTTCCCTAATAAATGTATTTCAGCGTCGTCATTAGCGATCGAAGATAATTAAACCTTGCAATAAACGTGAACGCTTATTCACGTGATTTACGATTGTAAAAATAGTTACTTTTATTGTCTACGTTTTCTGTATTAACCTCTTGCCTTATGACAGCGTATCAGATTCATGGTGAAGATTAAATTAAATATTATTCTCCTGTTATTAGTTATTATATTTTAGAATGAACGTGGGGATAGAATATGTCCAGATTTTTCTCTTTTTTCAATAAATTATTAATGGCAAAGTAGTTGCATCGATCTGAGTTGGAAAATAAATTGTAGGGCAAATGGTTAATTTTCTTAACAATCTTGTAAATTATCAGACTTTTATGTACATTGCAGATTCTTGTTTGATCCAGAGTAGCGAATTTCTGTGATTGTTCGGTTCTTAAATAATTCCATATGATTGTTCATAAATCACTCAAATATAATATACGTAATTACAATTTTATTGTACAAGATTTAATCTCGATTCCTTTTACGTATTTTTAATATGTAGAATGGTTAACAAGAATCTTTAATCATTTTCAAATCTATGAAGTCCGCGGATTTGTTAGCAAAGAATTTACAAGAAATATTCGAAATGATAAAAAACTTTAAAAAAGTAACGTTTCTAGACTGAACCATGCATAATGGAAACAAAAGACGTCCATGAATCTGCGATCAATTGCATATACGCTTAGGAATTTTACGCTAAACTTTTAAACGATAAATAAATAATAAATGTAACTATGAAACCTAATAAAATTAATCGACAAAATCTATGGAATAATTTAATAACGTTACCGATGCGTTATCAATTAAACTCTGTATGAATCAATGTTCTACAAAATCAAAATCGTACTCTTATCTCTTTAAACCTACTACATATATGCAACTATTAGAGACACTCCAATTGTTCTTCAAATTATTAGCATTTATACGAAGAAAGATGAGGGACACAGGGTTAATTTGTAGTTACTGTCAACCAATTATTTGTAACCATATAGATCAATTGATAAGATTCTTACTTATAAGAGCAATTTTAAGTAATCGACAAAAATATTATAACAGTTTATATTTCACTTGTCAAAAGACACTTATGTAAGATGGTTTTAAAATTATTGATCGACAGGAGTATGACAGTTATCGAACGTTTATAATTATCATAATAATTTGTATTCACAAGCATGCAGAAGTCGTCGATATAATATTTCATATATACTTCAGCACGATTATTGCCAAACATAAATTTATACCTTCATAGAGTTCTAAGGGATAGATTCTAACTATAAAAAAGTAGAAGTAAAAGCATAATGATCTCATGTACTAAAACTCGGTATTAAGGTGAATTAAAATTTCTTCGAAGTAAGCAAACAATACTTTTCTTAGCCGCCATTGTGACTAAGAAAAATGGTTGCTTTCAATGGAAGGTAGAAGAGAAGGTCTGGTAGTGATGTAGCTGATACGTGAGATTTTTTATTATAAACGTAAAATGTGTGGCATGTCAAGTGTTAAAACGTACGTAAAATTAGAATGTTTTTTACTATTCGTCGAATACTATTTAGATACACGCGAAAGATGGTGTAACCATATACATGTAGTAGTATTTTTGTCTTACTTAACATTGTAATTGCTAAGTAAGTAGCACGTAATAATCGTGATAGTATAAAACATTTATGTGTGATATCGTCAAATATATTGAATGTGCAAATTAAAAGTACCGTACAGTTCATGGGTCGTGGAATATTTGAACCGGTTTTAATGCACCGAATGAATGTTATTTAAATATATTAACCATTATAACAAGGAATTTCAGGAAACATAACCGGATTGTCCTCCGATGTATGCCCACTTCTGTCATTGTTTGCTTTTGCAATTGCCCAACAAAACACTAATTACGAAAATAATATTATATTCGTTAGCTCTCTTTAACAGATAAAAAAAGTAATTAGCTATTTGCTTATCATTCAAGTTTCATTGTATCTAAATAAACCATTGATACATTTGTTTACGAAACTTATAATTGTTTTGGATAATTATAGTTTCTCCGAAATATTGCTTACTTTTACAATCATAAGAACAAAAGAATTTAATAATTATCTGGATATTTTTAAATGCTTATAAGGATTATAAATGGATTGAACCTTGTATTTCAAAAAATTGCCGCAACGAAATGTGTTCATTAAAAGTGGTCGTTATTTATGGGACAATCTGAGATTGAGATACCAAAAAAGAAGCTAAATATTTAGTGATATACGTGTTTAGTATTGGTATTATAAGATATCTATATTCAACGGAAAATAAAGAAAGACGTGTTTGTATAACAAATCCTTTATAAATGGCGAATAAACGCGTATCTTTGTCGCGGATATAAGAGGAACCGAATGTTCGCGAGTTAATATGTATGCCTATTAATTCGATTTAAATCTACACGTATAATTATACTAGAGAGATTGGAAACCGGCGAACAAAATATGATAACTTTGTCGAATCGCATAGTTGTCATGATCACTGTGTTGACTACGCCAAACTATAGTTGGACCAAGAAAATAAATGTAATTGTTCGATATGTACAACTTCGTTTAAAATTATTCCTTACCTTCACCTTTATTCAAAGTTTATTATTAACATTAAAACTACCAGACGGGTCAAAATGACCTATTCTTGATTCCTTTTTTTTGCAATAATTTCAAAAATAACAGATTGTTTCTGTATGCAATTATTAAAGAAATTGATTTAGCAATATGCAAACTGTATTGTAGATTAATTAAAGTCTCAATAGATGCCCTCTTGGAGTTTCTTTAGAGGAATTTCAAAATATCAATTTAACTGCTTGGTAGTTTTACTATTAATAATATTTTGTAGCCGCTATGACCTGCGACTAGCTCCCGTTTCGACTATTTTCCAACAATTTGGAATGGTAAGGATCTGTTTATTGCTTGTAGCCAGTTATGTAATTTTATTTAACACATTGATTATATACAATTTCATCATTTTATAGTTTATTTATATATAGCACTTATTCTCTAGTGGCAAAGTTAAATAAGAAAAATTATTAATTATTTGCATCACAATTCTTACGTTACACTATTAGTTACGTAGTAATGTATGCTATAGTACATTTTTATTCAACTTTAGTTATCTTACGAATTATAATTGTTTTCAATTAATTGGGAAGCTCCGGTCATCGGTGATCACCGTGGCAGTCAATGTTTTATACCAACTATATGATATTACTTTAAAGAATTTTTAAAGATAAACATGTCGTATGAATGGATTATCTCCAGTTGTACTGAACATTAGAGATCTGAAAACGCAGATTCGTTATCTTCTACACTCCGGTGACCAATGAAATGTTTCTCTGATTTGGAACAAAAACATTCTTTTTATTATTATCGCGGAAATGTCATTCATGGAATTACCATCACTGGTACACATTCAGTTATTCGCTATCACTATGAGCGATAAGCGATTGCTAACTTTATGTATATGTGCAGTGTATTTCGGTAAGTCTGAAGGATCAGAAGAATGATCTTCGTAACTCGATTTAGTATTACCGTCGATGACATCGCGTGTAGTTTTGTTGTTGCAATATGTTTAAAATAATTTTATAATAAAGTCTGATCGCACGTGTGAAAATTGTGTACAGTATATGAAACATTAACAGCAAGACAATAATAGTGTTTTGATAAAGGGAATGCCACGGTAAGGCCTGTGAAAAAATTATAACAATTCAAGGAAAATTATTTTCCTCTTGATTATTATTTCTGACGGTTTCTTATCTTTGAAATATCGTGTACTTGTTATTATGAATATATAGGGTATTTCCGGATAAGATTGCCCGATCTCATTTAGATCATCAAATATCTACGTTTTTAACTGTTTTTAGTGGTATATTGATTCTTGCACAGAGGCTTATAATTAAATAATTATTTTTCTTATATATATTTACTTTCATAAATGATTATTTTTTCTTATATATCACTGAAAATTATGATACAATCTTTTTTTTTAAAAAAAGTGAGCCATCTCCCTCGGATTTACCCTAATATTATGGTTATATAACAGTTTTGTATTATCCACATTTATTACGACGAACAGGATAATAGTGTTAAAATTTTTATTACATTACTGTAGTTTTCACAGCATCTTGATTTGGCATATTTAAAGTATTTAACAATATTTAATAATTACTCAGGAATTCCTAAATTGTAGCATCATTACAAATTTTTCGACCAGTGAAGTTCGAGAATTTTATTCGAAATCAAAGTAGAAAATAAGAAAATTCAATTTTGTAAATCATTTTGTCACCTTACTATTCTTATTTCAGAAATCATATGAATTAAGTAATTTGATTTTAAACTGCTTACGTAGTACTCACCCTTAAAAAACTATTTATGGAAACATTTATTCAAACCATAGAACGTATGGCAATGTAAGAATTTATTTGATGACCAACAAAATTACTTAGACGAAAATTACCTCCTTCTTCTAAGCAACTGGCGGATAATAATTTTAAGATAATGTGAAATAAAATAAGATAGTACATTCTTTAAATATTCAATTGAAGTAAAGAAGTTAACCTTCCATTGGATCCCGTTGCCGAGTGGGAACTTTGTCTGAAATGAAATTAATTATTATTTTTGATTTTGTACTGGTATGTGTATGAAGTTCTCATATGGGAACCGTCATAAAATGCCACAAATAACGTTGTTTATTCATACTTTCTTATTTATTTTATTACCACACCATAATTTAAATAGGATAACAGCCATATACTTCCTTATTCCTCATAAAAATTCATGCAATAAAGAATTAAATGACAAAATATGTTTGTTAGAAATATTCAAACCGCGCAACAAAGTTCGAAGCATTCATTCTTTGTTTGTAATCGTTAACATCTTTTTGTTTACATCAGTTTGTTTCACTCTCTCCGAACAGGTTAAAAGTTAAATTTACTCTGTTTAAAATATTCCCTTATTTGAGCATAATTTATTAAGTTAATATCACCCAGTTATAAGAATAAATTATTTAAAGAAAGTTTATTCAAAACATATTTTGTTTTATTATTTTTCAACAATTCAATGTATTAAAACAATAAAATTCTTCAAGCCGAAAGCGTCTCTCTGCGAAACAGACAAAAAGGGAAGGAAGGGAATGAAACTAAAACGGTATAATTGATGTAGTAGAGGAAAACAGGAATACAAAGAAAACACAGAAAAAGTGAGAAAGTAATGAACAGCCAGAGTGCAAGGGTTCGTGAGAGCTTGGTAAACGTACACCGAAGGTAGTAATATCTACGCGAAGCATTGGGAGAAACGTTAGAAGCGAGAAATTGCGCGAAGAAAATCAAATAATGTATAGAACATGAAAAAAATACCGACAGAAATGTAACTATAATTTCATGTTTACTCTTAGCTACTAAATATAAAAAGCATTAGCTAATCTTGCGTGATATCGTGACAGATATGGAGAAAAATGAAACAGATGAAATAGATGACTAATATATATTTAGAAAACTAAAATTATGATGTAAATAAAATGTTCGCGTATTCCTAAAGTTTGATCATGTGATTATGATATTATCAATAATTATATAGCAAAATGTGGTAATGTACGTAGCTATGGGAATAAAATGAACTGTGCTTTAATATAATGCAATGAGGAGTTAACCCTTTAATTAAAGAACTAATAAACCTGTTCACGAAGTACAGTGTCATAAAATGTAATTTATTGTTAATAATTTAAATATCTAAATTTTTCGGACGTATATTTCACCCTGAAGGTCAAGTTTCCACCGTCACAGAGAATGGAGAAAAACGGCGCATCCCTCCTCCTGCGGGGTGAAAGCAATTAGAAGCCATTCGGTTAGTCATTCGTGAGACTTCGAACCGTCCTTGATCGTGCGTCAAACCACTCATCTAACAAACAATCGTGTTCAAAGAGACAAATAGTCTTCACATTGCCGTGAAGAGTACTACATCGTTCGTTAAACAGTGCAAGAATTCATATAAAACATTCTTCAATTGTTTGTGAACCAAGTGCATTTATACAATATAATTCGTGAAACGAGCTCAAATCGATCGTCAAACACGCTTGTCTGATTCTCAATCAGTTCAAACCTTAGTACACATAGAAACGTACACAAATAATGTAATACAATCTTGTACTGCGCAATCGCTAACTGAACCATATAAAACAGAAGCTGAAGATTAATTTAAAGGGCAACATTAACAACGATTAGAAATTTTTAATTATGTCACTGTCAATATATAAATAAATAAAATATACATACGCATTATTGTTTGTAATCCAGCTCAAACTATCATAGAACTGTATAACTCGAATAAGCATGGGATTGTTGCTTTAACCTTTTTAATATTGTAAAGCTTGAGTTTGACCATTTGCAGAACATAAATACCCTAGGCTGTTGTCCATCAAATTAATACTGAACAATTGATTTTAAAAGGCAGAACAAACGGTTACGTAGGTTTGAGATTGTTTGTTACCGAGTAAATACTTTGGACTTGATCGAATAAGAAATCGCGAATGCAAACTGATCTAAGACTCGAGAAAGACTTGTTTGACGAGAGATTTATTTTAGACTGTTTGTTATTGTACATTGCACGACTCAGGAGATTGTTTGCAACTATTCGAACGTGTATTTGTCAATGTTTGACAAACGATTGACTTTTGGGGCGAGTGTTTGCGAACGTTTGAGTGATTTCTGCACGACTCGACGGATTGTTTGCGTTTGCTTTCTTACGACTTAATTGTCGTAAGAAAATCAAAAAGTAACGTGAATGGGAAAATGTTTCTTCTAAAAGAGAAAGGCACGAGTGAAAATTGATTAGAAAAAATTATAAATGACAGACTTGACGTTAAGTTTGTGGGAATCATACAACTTTATACATATGTTCCGCAATGAACTACGTTTTAATACTAAATTTATGTGTACATAAAATTATAGAGACAAAACAATTTTCAAGAAAATATTAGTTTTGAACATAATTCTTAAATAAATTATTTTATTGATTTGCTGCATTATATGGATCCTTTATTTGAGAACGCATATTCTGTACATATTAGACATTTTTTATATTAGAATTAATATAGAAACTTTTCAATTTGTCAATAATTTCCGAGACATTTAACTATTTCCATTCTAAGCATTTAGGCTATACGTACGTTGATGATCAATTTGAAGGTGCTTTTTTTAGATTTCTCAGTTATGCGATGACTAAAGGAAAGCTTTCGAAAAATATTACTTTATATAACTTTCTTCAAACTAAAACTTTTGTCCTAGGCAAACGTAATTACAATATTCATTATATAATTATAATATTATAATAATATTCTAATTACAATATGCATTATGTAATTATAATATTATAATAGTATTCTAATTACAATATTCATTATGTAATTATAATATTATAATAATATTCTAATAGTATTGCATAACGCCGGGCAGTAAAACTAACTTTAGAGTAACTTAAACTAACAAAATAAAAAACTAACTTAAATCTAATAAAAGTGAAATGCAAAAACTTTACTTTTTATTTCTAATTTCAAGGACTCCTGTAATCATTATTATTATTAATAACAGCTATTGCAGTAACCTTTTATTGTTCATTTATTGTAACCCTACTAAATGAACAACTGCAGATGCAAAAAGAACATATCAAATATTTTTTCAAACATTATACCATAGTAGAAGTGCTTAAAAGACGACAGGTGTCTCTTGGTAGACTTACCTTGTTAGCTCTGTAATATTGTTGCAAACATCGAACATTGTAAATATCTGTTATATTTTTCGACCTGGCAGTCAGTTTTCACTGGTTTATCCGGATGTTGAAATATACAGTTTGCGTGCAGTTTGTACACAAGTTTCAAAAGTATTAATCATGAGTAAAAGATAAAACATAACTCACAGTAATTACGTAAATTGTAGTTCCTCCAAGAACAGGGATTGACGTACAAGAATACCAGAATTGCGAATGTCCATTGAAACATATTGAAAAGCTATGCAGTATATTGATGCTTATAACACTTTGAAAAATATTCTTTGAAAGATGAAACTTCGTAAAAGAAACTGACCACCAAATCATGTGATTCATCAGCATTTTAAGGAAATCCGTTTTGAAACCACAGTTGATATTCATAATGAAATATTGTCATATCTTGACGAAGATCTCTTTGTGAGAATTGTTCAATGTCTTTCAGGTAAATTTAAACTAATGGGTAGATTAGTTGGGCATATGTGTAGATAAACATAGAATCATTGGTATCAAAAGCAATCGACGTGCTCGATTTTAATTAATAAAAAGAATATTTCAATTAGGGAGAAGAATCGTGGACGAAAGATATATTTATTGATGGAAGTAAAATTAAAACGTTTGCAGCCCTGAGCCTAGATGATGCTTATTTTGGGAACAGGACAAATATAGAAATAAACAATATTGTTACTTGATAAAATACTGAATAGAATGATTAAACAGTTATTAGGAAAAATGTTGATGTTATTTCGAGAAACTGAAGATAAATTTCTTAGGCGTTCTATTACTATCCCTTTATTAAAAATTAATACTTGAATATTTTATGGAATCAGTTACATTATTTATTATAATTTTCAAAATTCAATGATTACATTCTGATATATTTGGAACGTACAAAAATATTCACTATGTTGCTATGATATTATAAACAATCCTCAGCTTGCACAAATTCACGCGATAATAGCATCATCTAACTGATGAAACTAATTACAATTCATCATTACAGTATGTGTATATTTTTAATAACACAAAATGCATCATCCTAATACAAAAAATATCATTTTATTAATTTCCTTTCCCATGATGTAGAAAATGTAAATTATGGAGGAATAGATGTGTGTGTATAAAGTGCCGGTGTGTTTAGTGTTAAAGGAATTTCTGTTACTAGAGGAAGTGTAGGGCATGAGCTGTCGTAAAATTTGTGACACTGTGACACTAGTTCAGAAGCACCCTCTATAAAGGGTCCCCAATCGACCGCCTTCATATGTGCTTACATATGAAGATGTAGCTGTTATCTGCCATTCTTCTCCACATTTATCTGGAGACGATATTTATTTGCTGACGGCACCATACTGGGTCAATAGTCGGATGCCCTTGAGAAGGATATCTTCGGCATCCCTAGGAAGGGTTCTCCTAAGGTTGGATCGTTTCGCTCCTTATTCCGGTGAACAGAAAGTTTTGTCGACAAAATTCTTATAAATTTGTTAACATTTTTTAAAAAACTTAAATAATCTTTTATTATCTTTACTATTAAAAATCTTTTAAATTAAAGAACTTAAATAATCTGTTGTTATCTTTATTATTAAATATCCTTTAAATTAAAGGACTTAATAATCCTTTTCCAGGCACCATTTATATCTATGGTTTTCAGAGGTAAGAAGATTTGGAATTATATATTTAAGATTGAGAAATAAATTATTTTGTTTTAGTAAATACTTTTTTCCTTGAATCTACCGACAGAACTTTATCTTCAATTCAATATGTATACATTTTCTAAAGTGTATGTAATTGGTGTATACGTGAGGCGATTTCAGAAGTAATTTAATGTGTAACATTGGTTTTCAACGAAACAGGATTATATTTAGGAGTACTTTTAATTATCAGTAAATTGAAAGATTTGTTCTTGTCTTTAAATCTGTATTTTAATTATTTCTAAATTCGCGTGTTGAAAACTGAGTAATAAAACGTCAGTAACGCAATAGTTCATACATCTAATATTAAATTCTTTAATATATTAAATCAGTACTAAATGATGGATGTTAAGTCTTCCGAGGAGAATAAAATTAATAACTGCCATTTCCATCTATTGCTTTAATCTTCTCCAGAAATAATAAATACATGAATACCATTAATGTGTGATAAATAATTGAATAAAATTGAGGAGAATATGTTAAATAGAATAAAGACGAAAGCAGACGATGTTATTCCAAACATAGACTAATAATAGATATTACTTATAGTTTTAAAGTGTTTAGGGCCAGATCACAGATTTTTAATTCATCAGGTTGTTATTAATATCTTTCTTTTAAAATAAATTTGCATATTTTCAGTCGAACTAATTATTATCGACAGTTAGACTTTAGCAGTATATTACAATAACATTTTTAAATTGCAACGAATCAAAACATTGAGCTACAATGACTAATAATTCTCCGTAATTTAAATAACCAATTATAGTAACACATCAGTTTTAACAAGGATGTATTTAAATATATTAAAAATTGTACCAAACCAATTCTTTGTATTATAGAAAATATTGTACATAATGTCTCCTTAAAGCAGGATTTTTAAATTTGCACTTATCAACTGTATAATGAATGTCTCTTTTATTTTTAACTGTACGTCATAACGACTGGTGCGTAAATTGCATAACAACAGTGATTCTGCTCCAAACTTGATTCATAAACGTGCGTAATTAAACAGTTTAGCAATGCCAGAACCGCAAGTACATTCACGAGATTAGTGCAATATGAAGGAAAATCTTAATGAATGTGAATATGTCTCTTGGAATCTTAGATTATGATAATGAATTTCTTTTTCTTCAAAACATATTTTTTCGTACATTGTTTCCCGCAATTTACATAATTATGTACGAGATCTTTTTCATTACTTCATTTAAGCCTTACATTATTCTAAAGTCATAAATACATTTTTGTTATCAAGAATCGTGAAACTGTAAGGCATACCTTTTTATTTATTGTATTAATAATTGTATTAATAATAGTAGCGTATTAATAATAATATGAAAATAAAAATAACATTCTATTAAAGTTTTTGTTACATTCTTCTTTGAAGATATTTAAACATAAAGGTCATTATAAGTCTCGATATGTTTGTAAAAATTTTGAAATGTAATTATTATAACATAAATTATGATTATAAGTATATAACTGTGCATAGATCAGTAATAAAAATTTAAAAATATTGATTTCTAGGATTACTTACGCTTAACCATTAATTGTTAATTACAAAACCTGTGACATAAAATAATGAAGCCAAAATGATATAAAAGAAATCTACTTAGAAAATATAATTCAACATACATTTGTTTGCAATAAACTATGGGTTAACACACAATGATCAGTTATTGAAAAATAATTAAGTATTGACATGGCATGACAAAAGATAATACGAAACAAAAAATTCGAAATTTTTAAAATTATAAATTATGAAACATGAAGGAAGCAAAATATATAAAAGTACAATTTCTGTTTTTAATCGTTATAATGTATTTAATCATAACAATAAAATCACTGAATTAAATGGTGAACGATTTATTTTTTCAGCTGAATTCACAAAACTTGTTGAATACGCGATCTCATCATGAAAAATTCATGATACAACCATGATTTCGAAATTAGTGTTACCATGACATAATTTCGTATAGTCGTATGATACCCAAGATTACATTTCATGCTAATTTATATTCAATTACATAAACGGTAATTTCTTGCAAAAAATATATTAATGCAAATAACTTTCAGATAACGTTTTCTTTGAATTTTAATAATCATTATTTATATTCAGTGTATAATGACAATAAGACATAATGGAAGAACATTAGAAACAAAAGTGTCAGCGGAGAAATGACAATGTATGGGCCACCGTGACTGAAATCATTTAATAATCTCGATTTGTAGTGGATTTATAAATGACCATTAATCAAAATATTAATTATTTCTTTATTACTGCTTAAATTTCTTAAGCAAAGATACAGAAATCTCTATGTTAAATTTATATTTAAGAACTCACCATGAAATGTCTTTCACTTATTTAACAGATAAATAAACATTCTTTTAATTCCTTCTCAATCATACATAAAACTAATTGCATTTACTATTTCATTTAACTAATTATCGTATTAAAAGTATTGTATTTTCTATAATAATAAAAACAAAACGTTTTCAAATATATTAACAAATGTATTGTATTCGTAACATGTCCAGTGAAAATAAAATATCAGTAAGAACCTCGAAAACAAGATATTCACAATATAAATACATAAACTGCAATAAATAAGTCCATTTCATTATCTATAAAGTACACATAAAATCAATATATCGTTCAAAATTGAAATATTATGAGCAAAATAAACCTTCACTTCCAATTCAAAGCACAATCACTTTCCAAAAGTACCTTATAATATTTAAATCGTCAATTCCATCCTGAATATATAAATAAATACACGCAAATTTCGTATTGCATGTGTCTCAGTCTAGTAAAAGAATAAATTCAACGACTTAACTAGCAAACTATTCTAAAAAACAAATTGAACATTGCATCATTAACTCTAAAACTATAGCATTCTTCAAACTGGCGAATTTCAGTTTTCTTCTTTTACAAATATTAATATCTTAAAAGTGTTAAATATCAAATGATTTTAAAAGTAAGTAGTTTCACTTCGATACTATAATGAATGCACGAAGAAATTGTGAAAAAAAGTCTATTGTCACAATTTTTAAAAGGATTACATACTAATTATATTACACGCACAGTCGTTTTGTTAAAGATTTGAATTGAAACGTGTATGGATCGAAAAGGGATTTAAAATCACAGTAAATCCTTTTTTCTCCACCTTTCCTCAAATTTCTATCAAACTACAATCTTTTTTCATTTCGCAATTACTGATATCTTAAAAATGTTAAATATCCGTATTAGTTTTATAGATAAATGGTTTCATGCGTACACTATCCTAAATATATGAAGAAATCGAAGAAAATCTATTGTTACAATCTTTATAAAAATCATATTAGACTTAGTTCTACTGTCAAAATGATTGAAAACAATTGAAAAAACTTCTTAATCGTGATTATCACGCGCGCTATGCAGTTTTATGCGTTCCTATAATTCTGCCGCGTGTCCTTTCGGCTAGTGCATTAGAGCAATGACTCCATTGTTTCCCATGGTCTCGTTCTACCACTTCGTATTTGTACCTGTACGTGCATATTATAGCCAACGTTCATCAAAGACGAGTCCATCGATGTTATACCCGTAGCAGAGCCGTCTCTTATCCAGGTGGTCTACAAGATCGTTTGCTGGATCGGACTGGCTCGAACTGGATTGGGGCTGTTGGATCTCGAGACGTCCGGGTTGGTTTACTCGATCGCAGAAGGAAACATACTCGCAAATTAATCTGAGCGTATTCGCGGAATAATTGGTTACGCAGAGGCCGGTGTCTGTCATAGTCCTTTAAATTATTGTTCACATAACATTGTGACAACTGCGAGAATGTTTCTGGAACGCTACGCTAATCCTGATTCACCGGTGCACTTCGTTCCGATCAATTCGTGAAACAACAATTAGTGAACTACTACCGTTCCCTGTATGGTGATGCGAACTATGGTTTCTTATGGTTTCAATTTTTTTCATGGGAGAAATCGAGATGTTGCCAGTATTGTATTATTGTAGGATATAATGAAGATATCGTCGTTATGATTTCCAGAGAGAAATCATTTTTCAGTCGCAACAGGATTATTTTAGTAAAATTAATATTTAGGAAGCTGAATTTTAATGTTGGAGATAAAGATTTCCTATGTGAAATTCTATCGTACTTATGTTAGTTTTATTTGTATTATTGTAGAATATAATAAAGATATCGTTGTTTTGATTTTTTATGAAAAGTAATTTTTCAGTTGTAGCAGTATTATTTTAGCAAAATTAATATTTGGGAAAGTGAATTTTATAGTTTATATTAATTTTATTTTCATTCGTGACAAGTTAAAATACTGTGACCGCGAAATAACAGAAAACTACGAGAGATTTCGATTGAATTTCATTCTATTTAACAAACACTTAATCGTCGAAGTGTGAATTTCAAGCATATGCAAACAGAGCACGATGTAATGATGGAGATTATGTAGTTCATTAACAATTTTAATTTATCCCGATGTTCATATCGTGAAATTGATTTGTGGAAACGCGAATTTGCATGTGTACACATATGCGATATAATTACGTGCTAGATCAGTTGTGAATCCCCTTTTTTTGTACTTTTAAACGGCACTGTTTCCTAAGAGAACACGATAAAAGAATTACTCAAGTTTACAATTCAGAGAAACGACTTTAGTGTTGCCGGTGCAATATAGTTGAATGAAAACGGTAATTTCGTCAAAGATTGCGAGTATTAGATAAAAATGTAATCGTCGTGTGTATTCTGTATGAAAATGTTGAAATCCTAAGGCACACGTGTTACTCTGTCACGATACCTTCTTAGGAGAGTATCTCGGACATTAAATCTCTTTTCTTTGACCCGACTTCGCAACGCTGTAATCCGTCCTAAAAGCTATAAAACGTCACGGGAAATTTCATTTTATCAGTGACTCTCGAATCCGAACGTTTTTCGACAACTGTGCGTGATAATATAAAAGGTCTAATTCAAGCCTAATGTTAAAGGTATCGATTACACGGTTTCGATATCTCATCGTTTATTGTACATTTCGCATCAGTTTTTAAAGGTCCTAGAAAAGACACTTTGTAAGTATACTGTTAATACGATATTATGCACTGCATCGAACTTTTATTGCTAATTATTTAAAAATAATTTGTATTTACTACTACACTGTTCATTAAATATTACTATATATTCAGTAATTATATTAAATTAAGATTATATTCATTATAAAGTTGTAGTACAGTATGAAATATTTGTATATAATATTTGTGAGGTACTATTTGTCTCAAATTGTGTGAAATTACAACTTAGAATTTTATCGACTTTTTCAAGTCTGTAATTAATATAATTATCATACGCTTATCTGGTGCGTTATACAATTTACACGCCGTTAGTTTTCTTATGTCAGAGGTGTGTTATAATTTTCCAACTTGAAAAATCACGAATGTTTCGTCTGGTTCAAATAAAACGATACTAACCATGTAGCCTACAGCTTGTAAAATCAAATGTAACTGTTCACATGTCGCGGAGAAGAAATTGCTCTTAATTCCCATGGTTTGTCATGGAGATGTTTGTTTAAGCAGTAAATTTGTGAGTGAGATCTATAAGCGTATGGTGAAATATGTAAAAATACTTGTGAGAGCGTATGTAAGATCATATATTTACAAACATACGTAGAACCTACAAGTATATAATATATCAATAAGTTGTACATAAAAATGTATAAAAGTACATCAATTTGAACAATGATACCTACACAATACTAAAATTAAAAGAACACCTTATTACTTAATGGTTCAAACGTTGATGTCTTAATTTGTTGTAAGGAACACTGAACTAAATTGTTTTAGTATTTTTGATATTCTGTTATCTAAAATATATCTCGATATAGATTCGAAGATAATCGCACGAATCAATATAAATGATTTATAATTTCAAACATATATTACACTATTTTAAGAAGTATAAATTAAAACAAGAAATGTCGTATGACTCCATGTTCGATTTACTTCTATTTTGCAGCAATGGCTATGAACTTCGAGCTTCGCTTGTTCAAAAGTACAATTATTTATAATTTGTTAGGAGTTCATAAAACTATAGAATATATAATGTAATATATTGAGATTTTTCTTCAGCAATACACTAAGAAAATGACACATTTTTACAAATATTAGTACAGTGTGAAAACATAAAGGTATTTCTAAATCTTAAGGTGTTGTTATGGCAAAATGAAAGCAGATTGACACCATCGTCCTAAATACTCCAAGATACACTTTGGTCCCAGTGGTATGCTCCAAGTAACTGCGCGGCAGCCGCTTGCGTGTGAGCACCTCTTTTTTTACCTTTTTTCCTCTGGCACAGTCAAATCCGCTGTATCTGAACGAAGTCTTCGTTACATATAACAATCTGATCAGTATTTACGAGTCCGAATATACTGTACAGATATCGTCAATTAATCTTTGGTACTTCACTATTTCGAGAGTGAACCACATTTCTGTCGTGTAAGAAAGAATGATTGCAACACTATTCCTTGGACGTGTAGAAAAACTGTAATACCAAATTTTATTATTTTCTTCACTTCACTCTGGCCGAATTTTAATGCAAATTTCTAGTCTCATAATCGAATATTCAAAAATCAGAGACAATTTATTTGTTCAATTCAAAGGAAAAATAAAAATGTCTCTATTACAAAAAAAAAAAAAAAATACATTTTCACAAACGAAACTTTTTAAGCAGCTAGAACATCAATTTAAATGTTAATAAAATACAATTTTACATGGTGTTCAAATATTTTATCTGTTGTACCAGCTAACAGACTAATAATGTAACATTTTTCATCGAAATTAACATTTACTACATTGATTGAATAACACGTTTTGTATATAAATAGTATTATCAAATTTAACATATTACATTTATTAATAGTGTACTTTTCGGCGATGAATTTCATAATTGTTATAATTTAGTAAACAGATGAATTTATGTGGTAACAGCTACCAGGGAACAGTCAATTTTTCTAAAAGTTAGCCTAACCAAGGCGTGAATTGGTTCTAGATTGAATAGGTTCGCGCTAGTTCCAAGCTATGTTTGTGATGGATCTATTACATTAACTCACGTGTTTAATAAACTGTTAGTTAAACTGATTGACCAGTGACTCAGAGGGGCAATTGTGTTCTTAATTTTCACATTACTTGACATTTTGTGTCATGCATTATCGTTTCATGAGTTCCTGACTTAAATAAAGCACAGTCTTACATAATTTTTCTGATGGAAACTTCTAAATGAGCCACTTTTGAAACGGTACCTATTTATAGCACCTTCGCGAAACTTATTTTTTCTTATGTATATAACATTTCTTATTGTCGGAACGTTTTAATGTTTAATCATCTTATCACCTTGTTAGAAGAATTTTGCCATACATTTCATTTTATTTTTATATTTTATAAAATATTGTCCTATTATACACTTAGAGAAAATATTTTATTAACAAACAAACTTTTATAGTATTTTTGATATTTCATATTAAAGCTGCTTCGTTAATCAGATTATTTGTCAAAGTTGGAATTTTTCTCATCTGTGCATGCAGAATAATGGGTTGCAAAAATAGAAAATGAATACACACCTAATAACAAAAGCAGTAAACTTGTCTACTGTTAATTGCATTAGCTCTTTCAATTTACAGCCTCGTTGTAGAACAAAGCTTCATTTATTGTGCAATAGTTTCTAAAAAACCAAACAGCATTTTAAAAAACATACTTACATAAGTTAGTTCATAGTCGGAAAACTATTATTAATCCTGCTGTAGATTAATTGTAGAGTACATCAGAGTTGAATACTATTTCTTTTATATTAATCAGAATCCCTCATGTAAGACAGATCATCTAAACATTTTTTTTCTTTGTGGCGATACAATAATTACTTTAAACGCAGTTTCAATGCAGTCAAAAGTTGGATACATAACAAAGAACATTCTCGTTCTGAGATCATATTTCACACACTTTTCACCTTCAAAATATATACTTTTTTGTATGCAAATATATACTCGCTTGTCCTGCATAGAGTGACTGATATTAAAATTTGTTGCGACACAAAATATGGAAATGCAGGCTATGATATGCAAGAAAGGAAATTGTGCACTTGTACGTAAAAATACAGCGTTTACGTATGAAAATTTCGAAAAAAAGCTGTGGAAGAAAAATATTTTTTTCTGGATATTTACCTTTTTTGTACTTTTTAAATTGTACGTGCAACGTTTAATGCATTACTAGAATTGATGTATAGTTATATTAACCCTAGATCACTAAATCATATTACTATGTAGATAATTATATAAACCATAGGATTGCAGCAATATTAATACACCAAATAAATTTTTAAGCTTGTTTAAACACAGAATAAATGAACAGAAATTTTTAACTATTATCACATGTATCAAACAGTTCAATTTCATTGTTTGTAAAGCATATATTGAAAGTAACATTAAAAAAATGTAAAAGCACTGTTTCTAATTTTTCGCTACTAATGAATAGGACAAAAAAATAATTTTTCTGATATTAACAAGTAGGACAAAAAAATAATTTTTCTGATGTTACAGTTTCTAATTTAAACTTTCTATTAAAAGTTTTCATCGTGTTTTAATATACGAAATACTGATCATAACACGTGTTCTTCTTAGGTATCAAAATGAAATAAAAAAAATTACAAACCATTCTTCACTGGATGAAAATTGTTATTTCTCGCACCTTTGTAAGGTCGACGACAATAATTTGCACATTTCTGTAAATTCATGAAAATAAAGGAACTTACAGTTAGATACAAGAAGACAATCGATTTACTTATCATAATTAACAAAACAAACGTTCACCTAATCTGAACGATTCTAATCAATGGCCACCATTTAAAGATAAATGGAATTTTAAAGCATTTCTTAAAAATGTAAACTTTACCAATTCTTTTCCAAATTAATAATACAAAGTACATAAATAAATTAGACTATATAACAATATGACAAATTGAACTACACAAATGATAGACCTAATTTTTATTTTAACATTTTTAGCTATGTAATCTGTAAGAAACTGTAAAATACTTGACGCAAACAAACAAATGTTTACTATAGACATGATGAACAACAAATTGTCTGGTCGGCGACATATTCAGAAAAAAATAATAAAATAATTAAAAAAACAAAATAACTGAATATTAGTTTTTAACTGTATAATAATGTATTTTAGGACTTATATTATTATTAACCCTGCTGGATACTTCGAATCCACTGAACCCAATCATTCTCTCATTTTGTTAGCACCATTTAGTTTATTTAACTATTTTCCAGTTAACTTATTTCACTTGTTTCCGAATATTATAAAAATCTTGTTACAAATATACTGTCTTTCTATTTTTCGTTTAATATTTCAAATGTGTAAATTAATTATAGAGTGTATCACAGTTAAATACTATTTATCGTATGCTAAGCAGAATATCGCGTATAACATAGATCACCTAAATATTTTTAACCTTAGAATATATCATGTATTTTAGAACTCAGATATTGTCGCAAGTCTTTTATAGTGTTATTCGGTGTCACGTAACATTTTCCCCGACTGCAACGAACCTCTAACCGCGATGAAGTAATTTCTTGGTCAAATTAAGACGTGCGCCTGTATACGAGAAACGCGGTGAGTCCATCTTTTATGAAGGGACACGCTAATCCGCGCTATACGAATTCCTGTTGCTTTATTTAGAATCCCCTCGAAAACGCATAAAACGCATATAACGCGTGGCCATGTGTATGTAGAAACCTTAAGCGCGTAACCGAGCATAAAGCTGAAGAGGTTTAAACATTTATCCACGCTTCCTGTCCTCGTTGCAATCACGTGGAAAGTGCATCCCCCGAAATTAACATTTTAGATAAAGTTTTAATTAATACGAGGCGTCAAAGAATTGATGAGTTCTTTTTTTAGAAAACATTGTCAAAATTAATCAATCAAGTGTTAAAATTGAAAAGTTTGTTTTTTTACTGCTCTATAGTAGAAAATTTAAGAGCAATTTTCTTTTCTGTTTGTAATCATCAATAATTCTGGCAATACTAAAAGATGACGTAATTATAACGTAACGATAGAATACATTCAACGTGACGTTAGGTAACTTTCCCCTTCAATCTGAAAAATTTGAAGTTTGATAGTTACTACGTTGTCTGGAAATATTCTTTAATTGTGTAAGGTTTGATAAAGCGAATTTCTAAATTTTGGACAATCGTTGCCCTTTTTGTAATTATGCAGAATTACTCATTTAATTTAATTGAATATCTTGTGTTATAATCAATGAAGCTTAAAAAACTGAAAAAGGAAAACTTTAAGCATCAAGCGCGATATTTTTATCGAATTTATAATATTTTTCAGCATGTGTATTAATTTTTAAACTGTATTATAGCATTTTATAATATACCGATTTCTTGAATTACTTTGCGTATAAGTGGTGTAATTGATATTCCATTTTTCATAGTTTAAAGCGATAACGATAATTGTGACAAGCCGTAACTAATATAATGTTCATTAATCACACGGATTAATTTGACGAAACAATTACACAGTTTATGAGGATTCCTTTATGGGTAATAATTAAATATTCGTCCGTATCTATGCTACAATAAAAATAATGCAAAATCTCAACAATTAAACAAAAACTATGCTGCTGTTCTTATAAAAAATTAATGGGTAACTAAATCTAAGTAATCACTTCCGCGTCTGGTATTAATATGGTACCTTCATGTAAATTACCATTTTCATAGATTATTTTATAAAAATCAAAACGAGAAAAATATTAACTTCGTCGATTAAAAAATGAATTAGAATAACAATAAAGTAAAAACTTCATTAACTTTTGTTAATATAATGGTTTTCATATTTCACAAATTTCTTTATAATATAAATACCCACATAAAGATCTGCAGTTTAGTCATCACCAATATAGTAAAATATTCCAATACATACAGAACTTTTAATTACTTTAGCTTACAAACATTGACGTGTAAAGTAATTAATCCGCCAATAATGAATGGCGCAGTAACAATATTTCCGCTTAAAATTGTTGTCACTAATTGAAACATAGTTTATAATAAAAATAATGTCGAAGTGACGTTAAGTTTTATTAACACAATGTTTCTTATATAATGGAACGAAGTATTTCCTTCAATTTTATTGTTACAACTGGATGATTGTTTAATCAATTATATCCAGAGAAATAAATATTTTGAGACAGATTTTCATTTTAATCAATTTAGAGAACAACACTCAAAAACGATAAATAAAGGAATGTTATCGATTATAAAAACAAAGAACAAGGAATAGAATATTCCTAGCATTACATTGCATTTTATATATTCGCAATTAAAATAAATATATACAAATTTGCAATCTAAGTTTATGAGTAGTACCGTGGAATTCGTAATATACGAATAAAACTATAACGACCTCTCCTTATAAACGTTGACACGCGAAGTGATTAACCCTTCAACTGTCAGTCGCAGAGTAATAAGATACTTGCTCTATGCGGAGCAGAAGTATCGCCGTTGTTGCCCATAGCAACAAACGCCTTTAACATTAAAACTACCGAGCACTTAACTTGACTTCTTGAAATTTCTATAGAGAAATTCTAAGATTGCATCTACTGAAACTTCAATTCATTTACAATTCAGTTTGCGTATTGCTAAATCGATTTCTATAATTTATCCGAGAAACATCCATTATCTTTTTAATAATTGCAAAAAGAAGACACCAAGAATAGGTAATTTTGACTTATCTGATAGTTTTAGTGTTAACGTCGACAACACGCAGCAACGATTTTCATTGAACAATTTTCACTCGAATTCGACAAATCTAAATGTTATTTATTTAGTTTCCATATACACGAAATATTACTTATCTATTAACAATCTTTAATTTTCTGAGGAAACGTAGACACAGAGTAAGCATGTATTCTTTTCTTGTTTTACTAAATTATTAACTATAAGGTATCTTTACTAAGCACAGTTGTAAAAGAAATCACAGGACGAAGAGTTACCACTAAATTGACCACTTCAGAATGTTTATTTTGCAAGTATTTAAATTATAAATGCATGTTTGCGAAGGTTTTTAATTAAATTTGTATACTTGAGCAGATACTAGACTAGGAGACTCTTCGAATCTTAAGAAACATATTCTAATTTTGATAAAAACTTCGAAATAAGTCATTCAGTAGTTTCAGTATTAAATTGAGTTTATATATAATGTTACACACAATTCACGTAAGAAAAGGAATATAAAATATAATTCTAAAAATAGCATGTATAGAGTCAGTAACGAAAGTATTTGAACAGCGTAGTAATAAATGAATTGTCATTAAAAAAATTATACATCGCATTTTACTATATACTGAAACAAGTTGCATTCATAGTACATATATACAAGCAATACAATTTTTTAAATATTTAGCAATATGCACACAAATTACGGAGCATTTATTATGTTTAAGCATCTTAATTCTATACGAATAATTCTTCTTATAGATGAACGTAATACTCCTACTCATGTAGCAAAACTTAAAGTGGATTATCTTTAAATTTATTTCATTAATAAAAGATTACCCTCAAAATTATTAATTAAAACGAAATAATCCCTAAAATTTAATAGATTAATAAGGATCACGTTCGAGTACTTTTGTTGCTGACTGTAAGTGCTTACGTACTGCGTAAAAGTTGAAATTCTGATCAAAGGAGGCTCCTTCTTTCCATCCAGTTTGCAGAAGGACGTGTAAAACGATCAAAATATCTCGCTAGCTGACATTTCCTGTCAATCATTTTCAGTGCTTTTCCTCCTTGGACATACCTTTAGCTAATAGAACGTTTAACTGTGCGCTGCCGATCCTGAGGATCGTGCAGTTGTAGAGGCTGCGTCCTGTTACGTAAAATATTCCACACTATGAAAGTTCTTTGTATTATTGGGAATACTAGAAAATTTCGCGTGATTTCAACGAGACACAATATTAAGCTAGAAGGATATTTTTTACTTGATTACTGGACTGCAGACTCTTATGTATATTTAGACTTTAAGAATATAATTAGGGAAACAGAATTACGATAGAAAATGATGTATACTAAAAAGCATGATAAAAGTCACTATAATTTGGATATTACTTAGGTTTTTCGTTTTGTGTGTATTGTACATATAAATCAAAACTTTCTAATCAACCTAATATTTCTCACTTTTATTTCTCATTTACGGAAGGAATATTTAAAAATTCCTATTCATTTTCCATTATCATCGATCAAGTATTTTTAATGCTTCACTGTCAAACCGAAAATATTCAAATCCGATTCACCTCATCCCACCTTACTCGATTCTTGAGTCAGGATTTATTAATAATTAAAATCTAAGAAACCAGCGAGTTTGTCGTATACTCAATCAAAATTATACGTTTCATAACTCATTCGGCCAAAGACAAATTTCTGGCGCTATGTCCAGCGATATAGAGCAAATGACGCCAACGAGGAACATTCTTAACAGAGTGACTTCGCCGAAAATCATGAATCAGCCGCGCATGTGATAGTTGACAAACACCTATTCCTATGAATCCGTTTGAAGCCGAAATATTTTAATTGGTCGCTCCCGGAACAACTGCCGCTCATTTCCGGATTAATTTGATTCACTGGCAACGCATCAAACTTCCGCATTTCCGGCTTTCGGCGGCATCTACTTTTCGCGCGTTTCGCATTTTTCGAATATTACGAGTCATACTAATCGCTTATTTCTAGCAGCGCCAGATTTACTCGCGTCGTGCCGTGCACGCGGAATATGAATACCGAAATGCAGCTCCGATTGAATCGCGTCATGGTCCACTTTATCTCGTCCCGATTAATCGATAAGATGTAATACAATCGTTCACGGAATCGCTGGCGTCGTTGTTTCTGACGATTGGTTTTTGCATTTCCTGATCGAGCTTTTTCTTGATCGACATCATAATGGTAAATGGTAAATTTTCGCTCAGTGAAGCCTGTGTGTTTAGAGTCTTTGTTGGATCAGTGTTTTATTGTGCGAACGTTTCGTTCTGTGTGTATTCTAACGTTCAATGAAATGTATTTTCAGTTAATGGATTTATTGACCATGATTATAAAAAAGGATATTACTGAGTTTCATTTAGGGTAAATGTTTTGTTGGGTGATTTTTGATGGCAGATAAATTGAGCACGTAATATTATAACATTTCCTGTTTGGGGAGAGATAAATTTTAATTACATAGATATAGGGCAGATAAGATCATTTTTTGTGTGATTAGTATTTTGATTAATTATTTCTCGTAATTTCATTTCGTTTCATTATCATAAAGGTACCAGCAATGTTATGCTTTATACAATATCTACTATATTGAATTTACTTATATATTATATATAATTTACTTGTCAGTATAATATTTATAATTGTATAAATCCCATTCGGCGTCTAAATAAGATTTTGCCCAATAGAATTAAATTTTAGTTCTCAAACAAGGACTCTCGTGTTTAGTTTTTAATAAGTAGCGTATTTCTAATATTCACAATTTTCCATTCACTTTACAAAATATTTTTAAAAATTATGAAAAAGTAAGCATAAAGAATAAATGCAAATGTGCGTTTGTTGCGTAATAATTAAATTTCTTTTAAAACAAGGAAGAAAAATGAGAGGTGTGATTATCATCCTCAACAAAATCCCAGGTTCGTGTTGCATGCAGTACACCAACACAGTTACTTTGGCGACCTAGATTTAATGTATGAAACACTAATTTAGAAATAAATATATTTTACTTAAAATATATTTAAAATATTTTAAATTGTAAATATTTTAAACTATGAACATCTTTAATTATAAAATATATTTTACTTAAATATATCTATTATTCTAATTTAAATTTGACTTGTAGTGACCACAGAGTTTTTACAAATATGTCTGCAAAAAATGTTGAGTCATATAGTAACGAGATTGTACGTGTAAAACAACAAAAGAACAGTTTTTTTCTGATACTAACTGGAACTCAATTTCCAGCTGTACCACATTATCTCGTTACAAAAACCGATCTTTTTTGTTTCACCTAAAAATTGCTATTGTATCCTGAATACTGAACAGAGACTAATGAAACTCATTCATTGTATTTCAGCACAATATGTTACGCAAACTGCATGACAGTATGGTATGTGTGTGTGGTACATAATTACAGAAGATATTCCAGAATACTTCACTAGGATCTTCAGAAGTGTCAACTTTTTATGGCAAGATCATGAGCATCGGAAACCGTTAATCATAAAAAATTCCATCCTACGGGACCATTTCTTTCTGAAGCATCTTGAGGTCGTCCGTGATGCTGTACAGAGATTCTTCGGAAACACTCTAATTTTATTCGCAACATTTCTTTTGATCTCTCCGAATTAACCTGGCTTGTTATCGCTAACACGTGTACTTGTCAGTAAGAATCAAGGAAACCCTTTCATAATTTGAATGAAACCAGCCAATTAAACGTATCTCGTAGTACGATAATAAATATTTTACGGCTTCTTCATCTCCTGCTACAAATCAGTTGCTAATATTAAATTTTACAAGGGAAATTCTTTTAACATTCGTTAAATGTTACCACGAAATTCGTAATTTCTATGATTATTTCAAATATTGTTGAAATATTTTACTGATAATTATTAACAATTTTTGTTTACTAGCAGTTTCTCACTCAATTTATACAAAAAGTATATTCTTTTAGATATGTGTAAATACGTTTGATGTATTTATTGCCACTGTTTCATTTAAAATAGAATTGTAATGTAAATATTGTCCTTAAACGTAATTTCACCGTACTTTAAAGTGGAATTTTAAATATTTTAGGCTCAGTATTTTCCATACTTATCGAAAATTACAATGTCGCAATCTACAAGTACGTAAAATATTTCCTTCAAATAAAAACTGTGACCAAAGACATGAGAATCGCCAACAGTTGTTCTTATGTACTTTTGCAACAAACAAAAGATTCAACACTGACCAACAACTTCCTCCCAAGACTCTATTAATTACACTGAGTTACGTCTCGAGCATTAATTATACGTAATTGGAAAAATAAACATACGTGATTCCTGAGATTGGATTTGTTCGTACACTCGGCATACGATTTTTATCTTGTGTCAACGCGGAAAATGAAAATAAAGGCTACCAGTTTTTCATGGACGAATATGAAAATTATTATACATAGACAGTTATATTAATTCAGATTTCCAAACACTAATCTATGGACAGTTAGATACAATTCTATTCTGTATTACTAGAAACTATTTACCATTATTTACATTATTTTCATTCACTATTACTAGTATAAAATAGGAAGTTTGTTGCATTTGTAATAAAACACGTATGGCTTCAAACTTAATGAACCCTTTATTTAATTCAATTATAGTTAATATGGCACTTTAATTATTTACTTGAGAACATTTAAGGCGTTCCGAGTTGTAAGGACGAACTCAGCAAATCCATATTTCGAGAAAAATGTATTTTAAATACTTCCATATAGAAGAACTTAACAAAAAGTTCTGATATCTTATGAACTTTATTATTTTTCCAATTCCTTAAATGTTAAGAGTAACAAATAGTATTTAGGTATACGATAGATAATAAAAATGTTTTTTTATTTTTAATAAAAACTTTTCTTATATTGTGACAAAAAAAGAATTAACCCTTGCCTTGTAACATCATGCCAGACTCGTATCGAAGATTTCAGACAGAATTGAACAAACACGAAACAAATTAAATACTATTATCTTATTATTAATTATTAAACTTCATAGCAAACGTCGATATAAAATAAACCTTAGATTCTTCTCCTTATTCTAGCAAATTATTTCTAACAAAGTAGTTGTACCAATTATAATTGAGCAATAAATCATAAGGTGAGATTAAAAGGTAATTCAGATGTAGATCAAGTTAATAACATAAAAAATTGTTCATAAAACGCTGAGTTTGCTTTTACTACCAAGAACACCTCATTTGAGAAGCACAAAAATTGTAGATACCTATATGTTGCATGATTAGATGGCAAAAATTCAGTAATTGTAACAAAAATTGCGTTGAAGATACTGTTTTTCTGCGTTTTAAGGTTCAGGGGAATGTACCTACAAAGAATCCGACGTTCGACCATCGATAGTAAATACTTGTGCCTTCGTGATAGTAATGAGCTAGTCAGTATCAGTTTTATCCGGTAAAATAATCGAATGTGGCTTGCGACATCTCTCATCGTCCAGTAATACAATCGCGACGGCCAATGAAACAAGCAATTGCTTTTTAATTGGTGACGTACGTCCCTACAATTGAACTCCTGAAGTTTGAAGCCCGTTCCATCACACTTAACAAGTGCAAGAATTTGTGATTCACAATTTAGCCCTATGCACAAGCTGGTGCATTTTCTTATTACATTACAAATGATTTTTCAACGTTACATAGCATTTTTTATTTTACTAAGTTTGTGATCAATATACTGCAGACTTTTCGTAATTTTAACGTATAAAGTGTTTCACATGTAATGGACCCCTAAATTAGTTTCGTTACTATTGAAGGTAAGATAAATAACTACAAATAATAGCAGATATAAAAGATTCCAAAATGAGATGATGAAATGATTTTTGACATGATATTGAAGGATATTTTTTATTAGTGCAAGATACACGTTTTGAAATTAAATTAACTTTCCGTAATAATGTTCTCCTCACTTTTGCCACAGGCAGAAACAATATAGACATTTACTATAAATAATTAACAGATTTACAGTTTGTAGACCATTATAATACAAAAGAATTGATCAATAATAATTGTTATAATAACAAGAATTAGTTTCAGCCTTAGGAAATGTTTCATAAAAAATATATATTTCTGTTTTGTTCTTTCTTTCTTAAATAAAAGAGGTTGTGTGAATCGTATAAATACCCGAAATTTAATTATTAATTTTTAAAATTTGATAACAAAGAAGTATGGCACTGTAATTAGTACTCAAATTGTGAATTAAATAATAATACGAACTGAATATTAATTATGGAGAAAGAGTTATTTATTATTTTCTTGAAACTACCATAACAAAATGAAAAAAAAAGAAATTATGGAGTCTATCAGAAACAAATATAATTCACTGCTCAAAGTAATTAATTAATATACTGCATTAATAACTAATAATAATTATACAGAGATTTATTTATTCTATTCAAAATTCTGTTGGATTAAACATGAAGTAAAGACTACCATACTCAACTAAAATTTTGTTTAATTCAAACATTTCATGCTATATCAAATACAAGGCCAATACCATCAACGAATATGTTCTTGATCTTGATATGATTAATTACGTTGTCATACTGCAGAGTTTGTTCTTAGAATTAAACAGTTACTGCCGTAAAATTTCTTCAATAACATATTACAAACTTTTTCCGGTGTTTCTTATTTTTATACTGTTTCTCAGTACCATACTTAAAACATTGATATAATAAGTGATTCATTTATGTGATCTTATGGAAGAATGATTGTCTTATCTTGAAATATCGAACCAAGCTATAAAGTTTTCAAATAAAAAAAATATTAAATATTTCAGTTATCAATTACAACTACTAAACATAACACATTATACAAAATGTAAATCATTTGCATAAAACAAACCAATTAAACATATTAAAAATATGAAATATTTAAAATTTTGATATATTATAATATCATTGAAATTTATTAAATTATATTGTATCGTATCACTGAAATTTCGAATGTTCAAATGAAACGTGTGGGTTTTATGCTCAAACATACATTACTATTGATATGCAATTTATATCATTTCCATAATGTTTTATACTTCCTTCATCCCTTATACATAAGATTCTATGTTGCTTATTAAGACATGGTCTCCATATTTAATGAATCCAACAACTTTCATTTAGAACAATGACACCACTAGCGTCGGATTCCTTAATATTTCATTATCATCTATTTACCAGTGTGATACACAACAATTACCATAGAGTTATATTAATCGTCGTCATGTTTCTTCGCGAGAAGTGACTGACCAACGAGGAAAACAATTCTTAGGAGATGATCTCACATGAAAACCACCCGGCGAAATCGGTTCTTACCGGAATGAAATGATCATTTTCTTTTTTCTCGGGTGGATGCACGAATTCCTTGTACGAGCATGCAGCTTCACTCAGTAAATTGAAATTAATTAACAGACAAGATTATTTTAAGACAAAAGACGACCCATAGCTCTTCTTTGATTGAAATAAATCGATTTGCTCTAGTTAAACATTTCTATTGTTAATTTTGTTAACAGCAATAAAACTGCAACCATAGATAACTGCAGATGTTCAGCAAAAATTAGTAATGAGATTAAAGAACTTTTTTTTTTAATTAACGATATGTGAATATCTTTATTGAAATTCTTTTTGGGATGATTATAAGGTCTCGATTAATTATGTTGTACAAATAATGATACGGAAGTGGATGAACTCCTATAATTATGCTAACATCCCATAAACTCATGAGGAACTGTAAAAACGGTGTACCTACTTCAAGAAACTGGAGCAACCTCCAATCATTCTCACAAAGTGCCTCTTTCTTCGCGTCGGCCGTTTTCCATCCGTCACCAAAATATTTTTAAACCTACCCAAACAGTCGAACATCTTCCTGGATTGAATAAATACGGTTCCCTTTTTCCAATGTACGTTTGTATTTTGGCTTACGCACTTAATCATAATACCTGCAAATTTTCAATGTCCACAAATTCGTATGTAACATCTCACCAGTGAAGGAAATACATTGCTTGTTGACAAATTAGTAACGAACTACAAAGAAAATGAAGAAATTTAACGTGTCATCACGTTGATCACCCATTTAACACTGATCAAATTACTATAATCGCAGCAGTTTTCCTAAAGAAATGAAAATTGAAAAGTTAAAATGTTTCATAGCGAGTGCTCTCCTGACACTAGGTTTACGGAGCATGTCAATTTTACGCATATTGAATTTTATAAACATTATTTGGTACATGTTTATGTCCATTTCGATTGATACAATTATATGATTATGTAACAGAATTGTCTATTTTTAAACCTGTAATTTTCAAAATAGAAATGAACGAACATCAGGTTTTCTAGGAACGATAGAATTTTCTTGAGACAAAGTCAGTACAAAGATTCGTTTCCAATCCGCTATCTTGAATTTCAAATTTTTTGTGTCAGATTCGTTATCAGTCACCCCAAAATCCCCTGATTACCAATTTCCCTAAAGTTTGCATGACCTTTGAATTTTGGCCACCAAAACGGGTTTCACATCTGATTCCGTAGTTAACAGATCGATTTACAAGTTTCAGGATCTTCGACACGCGTCAAAAGACGCGGCGGCCTTTCTCCCAAAGCAGCGCGTACAATAACTCTTTCGTGGGTCGCGCAGTGGGCTGGATCGGCAAAGTAAGTGACGTTTCGTCAAAAAGCCAATTTTCTGGAATCGATATCTACTGAATGTATTTTGGTTCTTAAATAGCTATAAACCTCGGAAACAAAACAATTAATATAATTTAGTAAATATTATAGTTGTAATAAATATCAAAAGTTACACATTTTAAAAGTACCATTTCTTGCAACAGAAATTACTTTTCTTCTACATGATGCTATAACAATTGTATCCAATATTTTTGCTTGGTTCTACTCTTAAAATGTTCAGATTACTTTTCTGGTCAAAATTACAGTTACACTAAGCAGTACTGTTTGTTATCCATTAGAGCAATAACGATTAATAAACCAATGAAAATTTTCAAAATTCCTTACATTCGACAAGGAATAATTTTTAGATCCCAAGAGATCCTAGGATCAAACAAATTGAAATATACTCAACATAGTTTTCTTTAGAAGATTATGGAAAAATCATTTCCACCTTCGACTACGTTCAGAAGTTATTAGCGTCCAAAGTTGCACGAAAACACTAATTTAACACTAAGTTTTCTATGCTTTGTCACTTATACAAACTATTTTAGTAAGAATATTATGTGATATTGTTTAAACACTTCATTATATTATATGTTTAATATATTTCACACTTATTACAACTATTTTATTCGTATTCAAGAGTTATTATTTAATACCTTCTCATTATCGAGAACAGACAATTTTCGAAGAAGAATAAAGATCTATTCTTCATATTACAAGTATATAAAGATACACAGGTAGAGGTAAAGAATGAACGACTGGAAAAGTTTTTTTAAAACAACATTGTTTAAACAACTGATTAAAATATTATTTAAAAAACATACAACATATTACAATGTTTACCATTACAAAATACTAATTTTTCAATGAATTCTAATGCAAATCTCATTCCGATACCTTCCGTGGTTGAAGAGTTCTAACGAAACGTCACCTATTTTTCCGATCTTTTAAGTCAACATTGTCCAAAAAATTATTTTAAAAACGTACAACATATTACAATGTTTACCATTACAAAATACTAATTTTTCAATGAATTCTAATGCAAATCTCATCCTTATACCTTTCGTGGTTGAAGAGTTCTAACGAAACGTCACCTATTTTTCCGATCCAGCCCACTGTGGTCCGGGTCGACTGGGGCGCGCGCGGGCGCACGCGCCACCGCCTGTGTATTTAAGTGGGTGTGCACGCGTGTGTTTGAAAGAGTTTTACGGAGGAAGGGAAGCTCGACGCATGCTTCCTTCCTTAATGTCTACCGTGCCCCCCGAAGAAGGATTCGAGTGTTTCTACAGTGTTCAGTGGCTCGCGTTGGATCCCCGGTGATCGTTCTAAGCAGCTCTCGCGGCTCGCGCAAGTTTCGTGATTCCACGGGTGGATCGCGTCCCGTGCTTACCGCATCGTCCACTGCCATTCTCGGCGACCCGTGAGTGAATCCTTGTTTCGATACGAATCGGGCCGTGGTGCGAAAATTCAAAGAAACAAACGAGAGGAACGTGGCTTTTCCGGCAATTCGAGCGCCGCGATTCGAAAATCGCGCGCCATCGTCACGCACTCGAAATGTTGTGTCTTTAGCCGTAGGACCGAAGAGAGCACTTCGTTTCACTTGCGTCGTGGAAAATTCATAATTTGCATGTGAATCCTCGCGGAACAGTTGTTTTTTTTTTGCATGCAACATTTTGACACAAAGTGGCACACCGAGAAGAGAACGATTTCTATTTTGCGGGCTTTTTTTTAGACGTTCACTTGTTGAAGTTTCGCACGATTATTTTCACGATGGAACGTTGTGCATGCTCTTTCTGCATGTTGAATGTTAATTACATGTAAGTTTTGTTTTCTATTTGTTCGTTTTGAGGGGAACGGCGAGTGTAATTGTGGGCGGAGTGAGCTTTCGTAGTGAAAGTAGGATTTTTTGTTGTTGGTACGTTTCTTTCTGAGATTTTTGGTAGACACGATGCAACAGGTTCATTCGGATTGTATAGGCAGAAAGTTAATTTTGTATTGGGAACGTTAAGGGTTTTCAGGTCGCAGTTATTTAATGTTGCGTTGTTCTGAGATTTTTTACGAATGCAGTTAGTCCACTCTGATTGAATAATTGAAAATAAATTTTAAATTCTTCTGAAGTTGCAATATTGACAAGGACCAAACAGCATTATGTTGTCTAGCAAAGATCAGTTTTTGTATTTTATTTAGTTTATTATTAAGTTCAGACCAGAAAAATGTTTAAGAATATTTGAGAAAGTGTGTTTTGATTATTATATTACTGTATATGAAACATTTTTAGCAACGTTAGCATCGTTAAATAATGTTTACGAAAATCTTTGCTGTACGTCAAATAGTATACGGACACAAAAGATTAAATTATTTAACTTTATTACTAGTATAATGATATTTGCACAGGTACCAAGACCAAATCATTAATTTCGAATCAGGAAAATGGTAAAAATTTGGAAAATTTCACCTTAATAAGCTTTTATAAAAATTTCAATTATAAACTAGTCACACATTTCGATTGATTTATAATTATTAAATTCGATACAATTATAATAAACATAATTACTGTACCTTACTATTTTCCATTTTAACCAAATAAAGCTGTTATACGTTACACGCATAAAGCAAACGAAGCAAAGTGTCTATTCTGAACTCAAATCTCTATGAGTTTCTTACGTATATACCTATTTTCGTAAAACTTCGAAGTGTTTACAATTCGGAGGAGAAATATCTCCAAACATACGATCGCGCATACTCTTTTTCAATCCCAAACTCGCTTCAGCTAAAATTATAATAAATTGAAAAAATTAGATTTCTATTAACAATCATTTTTAAAACGATTGTCGAGTACAAAAATATTTTGTATGCATTAATAATTTGATTTTTCATATCAATACGCAATAGATTTAAGTTCAACCATCGTACAATAGAATCCTGATTATTCGAAGTATATATTTATGAATACCAAGAACATAGTTCACATAATGAAATATCTTTATTTCCATATGACAGAAGATTATTCGTTTAAACATTTTTTATAACAGAATCGTTAGTATTACGCATATGTTACTATTTTTACTTCCTCATTTTTATTCTTTCGTCTGACACACCTTTTGCCCGAGATTCGGTACCATTTTAAAACTGTTTCCAAAACAACGAATTCTTCGGAATGTGTAGAGACAAAGAAAGGATTGGAATTATTTCTGTATTTCTCGTCTTTCGCTTTTTTTTCATTTCCCTTATCATTTGTAGCACGTTCTTTTATTATCAAGTAATTCTGCAATGATTTGAATTCTATAAATTGATAAGCTCTTAATAAAGATTCCCAGTGTAATACAACAAACTCAGTTGCAACTTTATCGTGTTCCAGATACTGCTACATAAAAGCGTAAGCGAAATGAAAACATTGCGTTGGAAAACGAATGATCGATTATTTCGTTGACCAAATTCAAACGTATGAATAAAGATTCAAATGTTTTTTTTTAATCAATGTATACTTCTTCGAGTTTGATTTTACAACGAATTTAAATATTTTTCAGTTAATGGTTTGTTAAGAAAATTTAACATTTTAAAATGTTATGTTATGACATGCTTGTATGACATTTCTTTTTCCCGCAGCAAGTTTTAAAGTTAATATGTCATAAATATTTCTTTTCTTTTAATCGATTAAACAATATAATTTCATACTTCAAATACACACATATTTTCAATCGAGATTTCAATATAATACAATATATTTATGGATTAGAAATTTAATATGGCCGAATACAATAAAAATCATGCAAAATTGTAATAAATTCAGTAAAACAACAATGGTACATAATAAAAAAAATAATGTAAAGAGCACAAGATAAGTAAGAACCAAACATTCTACTTACATTTTTTTTTGTTAATAATCAGTTATTACTATTATCTATCTATGGTTCGAAGATATTATGAACTTGTAAACGAAAATAGCTTACTGTACCTATGATTTATTCATATACTAGTAATGAAGAAATTAACTCTGAAAGGACTATACTAAATCTAATAATTGACACGTGAATGCACAATAATTTTCTTAAATAAAATTATTTAAATGTGAAAAAATGTTGATCAATTTTTAAAAGATTACTTTGAAATAAATGTTTAATTGATATTTTAAACATTGTTATGAATTGATACTTCCACACGCCACTGCCAATGATTATTTTAATATATACTACTTGCAATTAGTATTTTCATTACTGCTTAAAGATATGTGATCACATATTTCATAAATAATCTTCGTTTCCTACAATAAAAAATATGAGTGAATGCTGTAGGTTTTGTGCAATTAAAATTGACACGTGTAACGAAACCAAAGTAGTAACTAAACAATCATAAAATAAGATACTGCCGCAATCTCTTATTTTATCTTTCTCTCTACAATATAATTATCGCGTGTGATAAAATACTTCTAAGGTTAATGTATGTACATAGCGTAGAAAAGGTATTTTATTACCGATTATGAAAGATCTAGTGTCTACAAGCAACTTGAGCAAATATACATATCAATGGTTTAGGATATTTACTGTGTCAAGGAGAAATCTCCGTGAAACAATTCGACATGCAAGTAGGAATATCTTGAAATGTAGATCTTTTATTGTGAAAAATTCAAGGTAATGAAATGAACAATAGAAATAAAATATAGTTTACTGAAAATTAAAGTTCTATTGCTACACCCTTGTCCTATGATTTCCTTCGGAACCGTGATCGATCTGACTACTTTATTATTAGTAATTTATTGAAATTAAAAGGAAATGTTTAGGGATACTCTATGTCAACATTTGCTCTAAAATATAACCATTGATATCAGGTGAATAATATTTCATTTGAATTCAAACGAATTGAATAATATTTATTAAATTCCATTTGAAATTTTCGTCAAGAGTCTGACACAATATTATAGAGTACGGAATTGAATAGTCTTCTGTACACCAATATGAGTAACAGTGACAATAATAAAAGTAACTTTGATATTAAAAGTTAATAAAATATTGGAAAAAGATCCCAATCGAAAATTATGCATTAGATGCATCATATCTAAGTTAAAAACATTTCACTGAGACTGTTGTTTCTAACCTCCAACTCGACCTTGAACATTATTCACAGGATTATAAAGTCTTTCATTGAATACAACAGAATTGTATCTCCATTATCAAGATTAAAACCATTCCCGTAATAAAACATTTACTGCAAATATTTGAACTTGATTTAAATCATCACATTCTTTGCTGAAGCGAGGCAAACCTGTATCTGAATTTTTATCTTTCACGAGGAAAGTGGCAAACAATAATACCGTAAAAACTTTGTACACAAATCATTCATCTTGAACACAAAGTGTACAAGATTAAAGATCGAGTGACCGAAGAACACACACAAACACACATACTAAATAATCAATACTTTATTTTAAAAATCGCTGTTCTATTACTAATGATGAGAAGTATAATATCTGTGTAACTTAATCATAATGTTCTCAATTAATTAAACTAAAACTTAGTTAACCATTGGAATGATTTATGTTTTAGCTATTACAGTATTTGGAACGTTATTTTTATAGTTATTTTTATAATTGAATTTGAACAAATAAATAGATCTTCTAAAGGACTTTGATATTAATGAGATTAATAAGTATATGTAACGGATATTAAATTTATTTGATGAAAACTAATAACAATTCAATGGAATAATACTAACAAACTAATTTTGTTATGGGTTGATTTGGTTATCAGCTATTTTTGTGAGTTTCCGGACATTTCATGAAGGTTGATTCATCGTGGCTGTATCAGTTTTATCTGTTAGAAACAACTGACATCGAGTTTTTTTCTGATCGATACTTCTTTTGCTCTTCCTATTTTTTTCGCAAACTATGCTTCACGTCTGCAAGAATTGAAATTCTCCTCGAATAACGTTCGCCAGATAAAATCAGAGGAAATAAACTGTTATCTTATAGGTACAACAATCAAAGTTCACTAATTTACTCTCAGTTTTAGTAAATTGCATAAAACTGTCATATTTATTTCATAATAATGAAGCAAGATGCATAGAAATATTCTTCGCTGAAATGTAATCGTTCTAAATAATTACTCTGTCGCTGACATATCTGGTTCATGTTATAATTTCAAAACAAGTAAAATGTTTCGTGAGTAAATAAATGTTTCGGTCCAAATATTATTCTGTTATAGTAATGAAACGGTATTTAAACGGAATTAAAAGTAAAAGATGTATAATATGTATTTGTTTTTAGGTAAATTATATAATATTTATAATACGAATGACAAAAATGCTTCAAATTTTTACGTAAACATAATCCCATAGTAATTTGTACTTACAAAATTAAATTCAAAATACCTGAATAATAAGACATATAAACAAGTAAACGAAAAAGTTAAAAAATCAAATGGAAAACTAAATACATATGGAAAAATACAATATTTACGATTCAGGTTGCGTCTTCTTTTTTATTTTACTAAATTACATATTATACTTTACGAGTTTTCCACGAGCTCTGATTCTACTAAGCTGAAAAATGAGTCAATCAAGTAGTTTTATGTCAATGTTAAAAAATTCTAAAACATTCTGTTTGCCATGGGAGAAATGCAATGAGAGAAATAAAATACTTTCATCAATTACAAGTTAATTAATCAAATTCTCTTTATGATTATTTGCCCTGGTTCTCAAGCAACTTTTTTTCCACTGAAATTTAAGGCTCCAGAAATCAACAGTGATTCTTCGTATTTTTAAGTTATTACAGTAGAGCGCACTATTTTTATCCGCTGAGCATGTATTCGATCTAACTTCAACACGGGCAGCAATCGCGGAGAAATTTACGACTACGGACTGTAGGTTTGCGTAAAGTCGATCGAATTATCTTAACTCTTTATCGATAAAATCAATAGTCGATTATTTGTTGACATATGCTCGCGCAATTAATTCGTTCCTTATAACGTGTACTGTTTACTTTCGAACGTTGAATGATAACAAGAAATGGTTAAGTGGCGCATTTTTTTTTAATTATCTTCTTAATTCCATTTTATTTCTACACAATTCTAATCAAATAAGACACTCAATTAAGCTTAACTGTTTAAGATAAAATTGTTTCTTGTATACAAATGATTAAAGAGATTTTAATTAGTTTTAAATATAATTTCTACTTAATTGCCAAGAGAAAATTTGTATCATTCTATATTCTCTAGTAAGAAATTTTCATGTATATTTTGGCTTAGTTAATTATATAGAATCAATAAAGTGTTTCCGGAAAGAAAAAATCAATAATTATGTAGTTAACATAAAGGTAAAGAGTATATCACTAACTTTCGCGTAACGGTAAAAAGTTGAATATACTAATGAATAAAAGAAACAAGAAGATAAATAATTGTTTCAAATTTTTATTCTTAGTTTTTTTGTTTATTCAATTGAACTCAAATGTTTTTTCTTGTGTTGCTTCACAGTACTATGTTGTACTATTAAAATAGGTAGTATTATAGTCACATAATTAATGTTTAATAAGATGTTTTAAATGTAAGTAAGTTATAACTTAACATTTTTTGAAATTCTTAGTTTTCATTCGTAAAAGCACTTCTTTGTTGTTAATTTTGGCCATTTAATTTGTAAGAATAACTGTGTCACGCAGACTGATAAGGATGAAAAATAAAATACACGGTTAGTCGGAAAGGTCAGATACTAGATATGTTATGAAATATGAGTAGATAAGTAGACACTTGAATTGATAAACACTTGAATTCAACAAGTAATCACAGTGTGTTATATTAATTTTATCACAAATATTATCGAAACATTTTAGAAACAAAAGAAAACATATATATTTTTATCTAACAGTGAGTGATTCTTAAACTATGATCGTTACGTGTCATGATTCTCTTTTTATAAATTTCTGTTGCAATTAAGGAAGGGAATGTTTCAAACAATCTGGTAAAGTAAATCTGTTTCTTTTGGTAGATAATTAAAAACTATTAAGGATCAGTGCTTTGAAATATGAGTATAAACACTATATCAAAAGTGTCTATTTACCTATGTAGATGCACATCAGTATCAGTGATCAATGACTCCTGATTGATGACGAAACGTTGGCATAATCATCCTACTGGCTTACACCCGAAAGTCATTAAACCATTAGGTTATTAACCATGAGTGATTTTAAAAAATTTTTTTACCGATTCATTTTTTTAAATATTATTAATTATTGATATTCATATTAATGAATGGAAATCAATAATTTCGTTAAACAGAAGTATACACTTTAAAAAATTAAAAATGTATTTAGTTTCTAATTTACGATTACATCTACATTTATAAATAGTAACAGGTGAATAACTCTGATTAGAAAAAATATAATAATAATTCTTTATGTAACTAGAAAAATTATATAAAAGAATCTTTTTGATAACATAGTAAAATTATGTTTATACAAAATTTACCAGTAGCTAGTAGAATAATTATATACACATGAATGTACAAGAAGCTAATGACAATAGTTTAATCTATAGACAAATTATTTTATAATTTTATTTGATGTATAAATTGCAGTTTCCAACTATATTAACTTTTACGTTCACGTTCATGGCCATCGATACGAGGAGATGGTCTGTGAAACTGACAGCAAAAATGCTTCGAAATTTATTTGCTTTGGCGTTCCACCGTAACATGTGTATTAGATGTTCCAAGGTGCTGAGAAAGGACACCAGCCGATCACGTGAAATGCGCTTTGAAGAGCAGCAAAATCTGTTGAACGTATTATATATATTCAGTTTACTAAAACGTAATTGACAAAAGATCTATGTCCAGAAATTTGATTGTGTTAGAAACAGCTGACAATTTACTGTGCACAGAGATTTTAATCAATTAAATTCAATGTCAATTTATAATTGTACTTAAAAAAATAATTTCTATGAATTGTATAAAGTAACGCAAACGTTCGTCCCATAAGTTTGATTTTTGTTCTCATTAATTATGTAACGCGACATTCTGTCGTTCAAAAACTTTATTAAAATATTATATCAAAAACACTTAGACTGTTTTAATAGTTGTAATATTATCAATAATATTATGATGCAGAGTGGTTCTATAAAATTGCAAAATAATGTTTTATAGACGCGAAAGAATAATATATTTTTTGTTTGAACTTTTTTCCGCTATCTCTTGCCGTTCTCAAGGTATCCATGGGGAAGAAAAATTTGCATTTTCTTCAAGGGGTGATGTCAGCCCTTCCAAGTGAAATTCAGCTAAACAAAATTGCAATGTAATAGGCTTGACTTACTCTATTAACACAGAAAGTTTAATAATTTTTTAAATTTCCGGATTCGATACTTTTCCTTGTCAGTCTAGTTCAAAGAGAAATATTTATATAGAAATATTATTAACATAAATGAAAATGATAAAATGATAAAATAAAAATACAGAGAAATATTTATATTTCTCGTTATAATTGATAAACTTTAGCTCTAACTTAAAATGAAAAATTATTTAATTTTTACGTATAAAATTTCCCTACGAGTAGTTTCAACTTCATGAAGTATAAATATCTCGAAAAAACACAGTTAATATATGTTACAAGTTCACAGCACGAAGTTCGAAGATCGACTGACTTTTCTGGTACTTTGTTAGCACAGATAAGCTATACTTCAAGTTTATATTACCTCATTGTCTGTTTAAGTTTACTTAAGAATTCTCTGAGATGAACAAATCTCGTTAGCGAAATTCAAACTATAAAGGGAAGTTTCAGGCTGTAAATTGAATGTATTGGAATCGCAACTCGAAAGTTCAGATAGATCTTTTACATTTTCCTTGGTTGTTTGAAAAAATACGAAAAAATTATGAAGTTCAGTGAAATTGAAATTTAGTCTATGAAATACTTTTTCGCAATGAACATGTCAACATTATTATGCTAACTCCATAATTCAATTATTAAATATAGAAAAATGATTGTTTTTGTAATAAAATTCTCAATTTATATAATATAAATAAAGTTCTTACAATAAATATGGACAAATTGATACTTATAATGAATACTGATTATGACACAGTATTATTTAATTTTGAATGCAAGTTTCAGTATCATAGAAATTTTTAGTTTTGAACAGACCTATAAATAAATTCGAAATGAATTAATCCGAAATGGATTTCTTCGAAAAAGAAAACCTGCGCAGAAAGATGTCCATGGAATGGCATAATTTATATAAGTTTAGATTACTGATACTCATAATTTCAATTACTATTACAACTCTAATTAATCGCTGAACATGTCAATTATTTAACCATAATCTTTAATACCACGCAGGCCATGGTACTGAATATATATTAACAGATTCATATTTTATTTCCAGCAATCATTAATGTATAACAAAATTTTGAAATCCATTTACAAAATAATACATGCTTTGTTATATGTAATAATTTTAATGGTATGAATCGTCATAATTCAATGGTTATTATTATAAATTGTATTTTGTGTTGAAAGATTATTAATATGTTACGAAATAACAAAATATTAATAAGTCCATACATTTATAGATATTTTATACATATAAAATTGAATATGAATATGTTAATAAATTCACGTGCACCTGTATATTTTGATGTATATGTACTTACTCGTATATTAAAAACTATACGGATTGAAACACAGATATATTAATCGCATGTGTTACGTGTATTTAAATACTCGTCAAACGGAGATCTCTACAAAGAATTGAAAAGGATAATCGTAACACAAAACGATAATGACTCAGACATCTCTGTTTTCATTGGTTTGTTATTTACGGAAACTATTAAGTGTCATGTAATTATCGGATTCCTTATAAATCTATATATTCACGAACCAAGTGAAACCAAATTACCGACTGACGTAGAAGAGTGCGCAAAAAGTTAAGGTAATGCGCTCTTCAATGAGATGCATGAATCTTCTTATTATTTGCCACAAAAAAATCGTAATTTTTTTTTAGTTTTCTTATTTTTGCAAAATTCTTTATTAAATAATTGCTATTTTTTATTGATATGCATTTAAATTGATATTTAGCGATATGTAATATCACTGAAAGCCTACTAAATTTTAACAATCATTAGACTGTGGATTTTACGTAATTCCAATACATACTCATATTCAAAACATAAAGAAATAAAAACTGAAATTAAAATAAATAATCTTATGATCACATTTTTATACACCAAAATAATTCTCAATAATAGAAACACATTTCTGTTTAATTCACATCTTTATATACAATTTAAAAAGAAATATGATTTCACTTGGGAGTTCGTGATTTAGAATTCATGGTAATGATCTATATTGAAAAAAGAAAAATTAAATACGTACACTGTCGGTGAACATTTTGGGACCAATATACCGGTTAAAAGAAAAACTTCCACTTTTTGTAAAAAATTTTTATTGGAAAGTCTTCGTGCGTGATAAAGGAACATGGTCATATGTGTATTAGTCAAATATAAAGATACATAATTTTTGTTATTTTATATATTTATAAGATATATGATGTTTAATTTGTAATGTTGCATATCAAGTGGTTGCAAACTTTTAACCAATAGTGTATTAAAATATTATTAACATAATAATAATATTCATATAAAATTCATATAATAATTATTGTATTTTATATTATATATTTTATATAAATTAGTTTTTATTGAAACTAAAATTCACTCGTGACATCACTCGTAGTAGAACTTGGAATACTAATAATTGCGATCTACATTAATAATTATTACTGTTTTAATAATATTATTATAGTAATCATTGTTTTAATAATTATTATAATTATTAGTGTTCCAAGTTCTACTACAAGTAACGTCACGAGTGAATTTTAGATTCAATAAAAACTAGTTTGACCAAACTGTGACTGACCCATGTGAAACTATGAATGAAAGGAACGTTTGGCTAACTGTCAAGTCAACTGTTACGTTTTCCGGGAACGGGGCCAAGTAATTTCAGGGGAATTTCGCGCGCTACGAGCACGCGTACGCAAGCCAGTAACGCGACGAACAGGGGAAATACGTAGCACCCGCATTTTCGCTCGAACGTCGTAGCAACAAATCCGCCTTTCTCCGAAAATCTATTTTTCCATCGACCACCGCGCGCAAGCTTCCCGCCATTACCCCTCTAACTTAACGATCTTTAAAAATACCTGAAGGTTAAGAACATGAGACTATAAACAATCATGAATATTCTGACCAAGTATGCGTACAATGCATCTTGTTTTCCTTTTTTCTCTTCTTTTTCTCCCGCGAAGTTTCTTTGGAGCTTTAGAACAAAGGCTGGAAATATGATCCAAAGAATAAACGGGGATTTAGATGTTTACTCTGGCTTCGCACGGAGGCAGTTCGAAACGCGAAATATTAACGCTAACCGTATCGGGGATCCAGTATCAAATAATCGAATTTCAGATTTTGCGCGTTCTTCCATTCATTTAACCTGTTCACTGTGGAATTTTGTTTGAAAAATCTCTTATTTCGTACGCAATAAAATAAAAAAATGAAGTGTGTACTCGTCAAACGCAAGAGGAACGCACTTAGGATATATTTTAATGAAAAACAAAAGCAAAGCAAAGACGAATTACATGTTTATCTGAAAAAATAAAGAATTCATTGTTGAAAGGATTAGTGTCATTTGAAGATTTAAGATGACGTGTATCATCAAACACAGTTAACTGGTTAACACGTTGACTGCAAGGGTAGCCACCGATGACCGGAGCTTCCAAATTAGTTGAAGAAAATTATAATTCATAACCTAATAGTTGTGTACCAAATAATTGATAACTGTTCCTTTATATTTTTGCTGCAAAAAAATAAGTGATACATAAAACGCTGAAGTTTTTCTTGGCAGTCAACGTGTTAACTTTCGACTCCTATATTGTATATAATCAGTTTTTGCAATTTTTATCTTTCCTTTTGTTTCTGTTTCCACTCAAAATAAATTGTCATTTGACTTCTTTACTTTTATTTTGTAGACAGTTATTTGACTAGTTACGGTAGGAAAAGTTCTGGTACAGTTAGTATGCATGTGTGTCGGACAAAGGCCATTTTGTTAATGTTTTCAATTTTCAGCATTAAATATTCAACTGTTCCTTATGTAAATTTTTGGAATCTTATCAAAGTCTTCGGAGTTTAACCTTTTGTCTTACAATATCGTGTCAGGCTCAGAGCGAAGATTTCAAATAGAATTTAAGAAACATAAATGTCACTTAATTGTTTCAAGTATGAATTGAATATTATTTTTTTTATTACTAATTGTAATGCTTACGAGTACAATTTTTTTCTTTTTCTAATGAATTTTGAACAATGAAATAGTTATGTTGAGCCCAGTTGTGAAAAAGATCATAGTGCAAAAGATTAATAACAGCACTAATACAAATGTACCGGAAAACAGAAAACGGTTAACGCCATTTTTTAATATTTTCAAATTTTAGTGTTAAAATATTGGACTATTTCTTTATATACGTCTTAGGAATCTTATCAAAATCGTAGGAACTCTATGATGACGTTAATACAAATGTACTGAAAAACGAAAAAGTTTACATTTTCTTTAGTGCTCCATTCATATTTGTAATTCATCTTAATTATAGATTATATAAATTATAAAAAGATGTTTTTAACAGGAGAACATTTTGTCAGATACTTCATAATAATAATCCGGTAAAAATATAATAAAACGGACAAAAGGTTAAATCTATTAAATATAAACAGCTTTAAATTTTCTTTGCAACTGTTTTATTTAATAAATATTTCTAACACTTGAAGAAGATAAGGTTGATAAAAAAAGCAGTGAGAACAATCCTATCTAATATAACTGTGACTGGAATTTTGTTAAAGGACAGTAAAATATTATTTCTGTGAACTGAAATCATGTTATGCGAGGAATTCTACTAAAAATAAAACCTGTTGCATCGTATGATAGAAATTTGTATGTCGACTGATAATATTATATAATAATGACAATATTATTTCCACAATAAATTCTTCATTAGCTGTTGCTTAATCAATTTTGAAAATAATTATTAACAATTATTTTACATCAAAAAGAATTATTTACAAGTACATAAATAAATTTTCACCTGTTTCTGTTTTATTGTTATAGATTCAATAAGACGCTGGTGAACAGCATTTAAAGCTATGGACGATGAGGTAATTGGTAACAATCAGAATAATAAAAGGTCACCGATGACTTTAAACGTCACTGGACTATGGGACGTTGTCCCGCGTTTAGACCATTACAGGTACGTTTAAAATATGTGTATTTAAATATTGGTTAAAATTATTTTTTCTGGTATTGATAATGCTTAATTTGTGTTTATCATGTTTTCCGATCGGAAATATGTTGCAAATTTTTTTATTGCTTTCAATACTAATGCATCGTTTCCTTTTTTCAATCGAAAACAGATAAGCTATCAAAGACAAACTTAATGTAAGAGTTTCATTTTGGATATATAATACATTAAAATCTGTGATAAGTATGATGATAACAAAAGCTTTACTGTGTCATTTTTTTCTTAAATATTTAATGGTGTGAATTTCTTAATATAAGTATCATCATCATCATTATTTTTTTTATCATCAGTGTTGCAAGTTTTATGAACAATATTATATTCGTTACCTAGGTTAGGTGAATATACTAATATAACTATCAAAATGTGTATATAAACAAAATTAAAAAATATCTATCGTAATAATCATATTTTTTGGTATTACCACTCAATAAAGTTTTATCATAAAAGTGTATCAAAGACGATCAAACGAAAAAGTGTTCTTCGAAGAAAACGGCTAAAAACTATAGTAACCGAACGTATGTACAAAAATAGATTCTGCAAATCCAAGGTACATAGCAATATGTACATTTCAGTCGATGATACAGGACAAGCTAACACTTAATCGCAAAGAAAACTAAACGCTTCGTAAGGAGCTTTTTCACGTCTATGTGGGAATTTCCTGAACATTTGCAGATGTACAGACTTCCCAAATTTCTGAGTACAGAAGTATGGTACACAGTAAATTCTGAGTACAGAAGTACAGGAATTACTTGTGAACTCTTCCTGCGTCAGAATAAATATTTCTTTATGCCTCGTTTACGTAAAAAGCTCCGAAGGTTACTTTTCTTTTTTTAAGCGGAAAATTCCAATATTTCTTTGTGGAAATTAAAAGACCATTAAACACTGAATAAATGAATGTAAAAGTAAAATAGGCTACTGATTAATATATTATATATATCATATAATGTATAATATAACTCAAGAATATAATATAATATTAACATAAAAATATAGTACATAATATATAAAATTCATTATATTCTAATGCAAATATATAATTAATAGGAATCAACCAAAAAGAAATCTTCTTAGCCACATATCGAAGCAGACGTTTCCGTAAAGGTTCAGAGATGTTGAAATATCGGTGAAAGTAGTTGCACAGAATAGTTATATGGAAACGCTAATGTTTCAAAGATCAAACGATTATTACAATTGATTATCGAAATCATACAATCGTTATTTAGTTACAGCATAATCGAAATCTACAGGATATTTCATTAATTGAATATCCCAAAATATTTTGTAAATGTTTGGCCAAAAATTATGAAGTTTATTTCGTATGCTACAAAGTATTATATAATGTAAATAATACTTTAAAAATTAGTTACTAATGAAAATTATAAAAGCAAGTTAATTAATTTGATTTAAAATATTGTTATGTACATACGTTCGTTGTAAGATTTATTTACTAGATATGTTTGAAAACATTGCACAGTGTAAATAATGTTACATAGATAGAGTGCCGGTAGAGATTTCAGAAATAAGTTATTGTTCTGTTAAATATAATACTGCTGTATACAATGGTCTATACTACGTTAGTTAAGACAATTTTAACGGTGCACCGCACTGTGTCATTCAATATAGCAGAAGGCCGCACATTAACTAGTTTCCAAGGAATCAAGGCACCGCGAATCGCGGGTCGTCGAGCAGCTAAAACCTATGGGATCGTGTTACGGATTTACGATTCACGTTAAAAATGAAATAGCTGTTGACATAAGATTGTTTAAATACCGTAATCTGTAAATATCAGCTGGTAAAACTTTAAATCGCTCTACCTCAAAGTTCAAAGTGGAGAACACGCAACATGTGACACTTTCCTTTATATTCGCAAATTCATCAAGTCCATGCAGTTTTCATTTATATTTCAAGTAATCATATTTCATTGAATATCATCATTATGATGTTTAGTATCAACAACATGTACAGGTTGATACATAAAATTTGCTGTTGTTGTAATATGTAATATTCCATATGAAAGCTAGGTATCACTAAAACATAACTATGAAACTTTGTATAGACCTAATGTAATTTCGTTTAAGTTGAAATAAGAAGAAACATATCGATACAATTTTATCCGTGATCGAAATACTCCGGATTAGATTAACACTAGAACTACCGTATCATTAAAAATGACTGGTTTCAATTTGTTTGTTTCGTAATTATTAATATCTTAAAAGCATTGAATATTCGAAATGATTTTGAAAATAAATAGTTTCGCTTGAATATTATAAGGAATGTCTGCAGAAACTGAAAATAATCTATTGTTACAACTTTTATAGTGATTACATATCAATCATATTAACACTAGGTTTACGGAACGCGCCAATTTGATGTTATTTAGTAAATGCTTATATCGATTTTTATTAATGCAATAATCCAAACGTGTATTTTAATTGTCTAATCTTTAAACCTCTAATTTAAAAAATCTAAATGAACGAATATCAAGCTTTCTAATACCAATGAAATAAACTGTACAATAAATGTCCGTAACCCGATGTTAAATTCTCGGTAGTTCTAGTGTTAACAATTTATTTACTTGAATGGGTGAATGCATCATCTTTAAAGTTTACCCTACACCCACAAAATTTAATTAGTTACGTTATATCGTCACTATAAATCATGTTCAATTGACTTGTAATTAGCAATTAAGAGCAAAGTTTGAAGGCTGCAGAAAGATCGGTTGACCGATCCAATATTTTAAGGCTCTTTCACACTCGAACGGAGAATTATGTTTCCGACGTTAATCGACTTTTCCTCCCCGTTCGTCAATTTATCCTAATTTAATTAACTTCATTCCCTCGTTGATACTATTACATCAAGTAACAAGGACGTCTGTGTTTGTAGATTGAGTCGGCGCGCTAAAAGACCATCTCTGAGCACCCTGCACGAAGGAAATCTTATAAAGGTAAGGTTGCCACATCCAAAGGACATTCATCTATGAACAGTGTCCTTGTTGTGATACATCAATGTGCATTAAAAATTGATCATTTTTACAAATCGCTACTCAACAAATTATTTTTCAAGAACGAAGCTTATAAACATTAAACTATAATATATAAAATCTTCCTTAATTTCGATAATATTGGGTCGATGCAAACATTTTGACGATCCTTTATAAAAAACAAAAAGAAGAGTTTTCAACCGTTCACTGGGTAAACCAAAACTAAATAAAAACGAAGAAAGAAGTGTTTTTTACGCATGTTATAAAAGTTTGAAAATAAATATTTGTTTCGAAGAGTGTTAATAAGCTTGAATGTTAATAAGAAAACCATCTTTTAAGGTGTTGTTTTTTTTATCGACTTATTATATGACTTAAAGTTTCTACTTCCATTCCATTGAAAATTATACTGTAAATTATGTAACAGATATTAGTGGTTCGGTTTCCAAAAATTGCATTGATATTCATTTAGTTGTAGAATAAATTATTTTGAACTTATAGAGAAAAATAATAAAAATTTCATATTTACCTTAGAACTAGAAAGAATATTTTGAAGAACTGGTAGTATTATATCATAAGAACTAGAAATATGATTCACTTGTTTTGAATGTTAATGTACCAAGCGAGTTAGCAAAAAAGTGAGTGAAAATGTGAAAATGTTAATATTGATATCACAGCGCATTTGCATGTAAGCACATACGTGTCATATTCTCTAAGGTGACATTTGTCAGGTACAATTAATGTAATTATTGTTTTCTCGAAGGATTTCTGAAAATCCTTATCACGAAAATTCGTCTGTTTCCTAACATTAAACAGTCGTCAGTATTAATAAAATATAAAAGGAATGCGAAACTATTTGTAAGACTATAGTTTAGAAAGATATTGTTAAATTCAAAGTAAACTACTTTCATAGTTAATCTTTTGCACTCGAGAAGCAACCCACAGTTGCCACTCGGTTTGATGCAACAAAATTATAAAATTATAACATTGAATATTCAATATTATTTATTATATAATTTAATTAGACATAAAATATTAAAATAAAATAATTCTATCCATTGATTCGTGTATTATTTCTATGTAATAGAATTAATAGTTTAATTGAAGTTCCATTAGAAAATAATAAATACATGTGGACAATAGAAATTTTCGTGTGCAAAGGTTTAACATTAATTAAAATTAATTTGTAGAACTCTTTTGATTAATAAAGTAAGACAGACATTATAAAAAATGTGGAATAATTTACTAAACGCTTGAATTAACTGTTTTATAAATAAAATCTGGTAAATAAATACGGAACATAAAACAAATCTGAAAGTATTGTAATTTAAACATTTTTTACACTTAAATCTGATAAGATGAACTGATGGCGGTTGTAGCCACGTTTAATGAGACATGACGTAGAAAAGTTTTCTCCTTCGGTAAGGACGATCGAACTCATAACGAGAACCTTGAGGGGGAGAGTATATTAGGTTTGCGAAGCAGTAAATACCAGCTGCGAAGAAAATTAGAAAAAGTATCAATTTGTAAAACCTGTGACCTGCAGGAAGATTATCATAACAGAACAAAAAGATTATCGTTCTTAAGAATATGTCTTTACATGTTCCTCATATGTATAAAACAAGTGAAATATATACCTTAAATGTATTTACGTAAAGAAATTGGTACTATCGTACAAGAAGTTATGTTGCCAATGTGAAACATAGCTACGAACTATTCCATATTATTTTAAAATAAACGAAAATTAATGGAGAGATAATATGAAAAATTATAAAGTTACATCTTATTAACGTATATTACCTGAACTATAGTAACTAGATTGTGAATAACTTTATTCGGTTAATAATAAAATAAGAATTTTCCCATCAATTTAAACACTTGTATTGTAAAGTTATCAACGTTAACGTTAACCTTTAAAAGTTTTAATGTAGATTCCTTTCTAGGCTGAATAGTTGTACGAAGAAAGTAAACAACAATTTTAATGACCATTTAAAATGAAACAAATTTATTCTATAAATATATTCACATAAAAACTAAAGTAGTGTTCATATAAATACTTAAAAAAGTATCACATTTATTTATACTGTATGCAATATTATCAGTAACATTTTATTTTATCAAGTTATTTTTATTTTTATTCCTCTTTACATTTTATTTTATCTTATTCATTTTCATTCTTCTTTACGCTTATCATACTTTCTTTACAGTTTGTTCCATCAATTTATTTTTATTCTTCTTTCCACTTCATATCATCTTCTTCATTTTCGCGTTATCTTCAAGGTTTTCATAAGAACGAAAACTCCAGTTATATTGTACCACTATCATATATCCGGAACGTTTGAATTTCAGGACGCTAATATAGAAGCTGGCCAAGTTGGATCGTCGCAACAAGGACACACGGGCATAAAGCTAGGATGGATCCAGGGTGTCCTAATACCATGCCTCTTGAACATATGGGGTGTAATGCTTTTCCTGCGGCTGTCCTGGGTAGTGGCGCAGGCCGGCATATTGCAAAGTGTCATTATTATCGGCATATCGGCGGCAGTTTGCGTCATCACAACGCTCAGCCTTAGCGCAATTAGTACTAATGGGGAAGTAAAGGGAGGTGTGTTACAGGGCCCCCGTTTTCTCATTTTTTTTCCCTGTCAAAGGTGTGGCAATGTGTGCTTTAACCACACACCGAGAATTATTTTTCCAAGAATCATGGAATCGGCAACGCAAAGTTCTAGTTGCGACAGTTTCCCAAAAGTAGTTCAATTTAAAATCGGAGAACTCCATATCTGGCTACAAAAAGTTATTACTTCGACCATGACTCGTTGTTATGTTATATTAGTATGTTAATGTTACTCGTTTACAACGTAGATGTAAAATTACTTATTAAATAATAAATATTTATATTCGCTGCTAATCGAATTTTTATTTCTGAAAATCTAACAGGAACTTAATACTTTTCAACTGTGATTCGAAAATAGAGATGAACTTATTTTACATTAAACGACTGTTCAGTTTGCTTTCTTTTATTCTCACGTAATAAAAAAATACAAAAGCAATTTTTAGTTTTTTACAATTTACACGTAAATATCATATTGCCACACTTTTGTATTGTATCTAATCCATTTACAATATATCTGTTTGCAATATATTTTATATCTTATAATGTATTTTTTACACTACATATTTAAATTTATATAAATGAACGAGTTCAATGATATATATTATAAATCATGAATACCTATAGGTGGTATATACTTCATCATATCACGCACGTTGGGAGCAGAATTTGGAGCTTCCGTTGGAATTGTTTTTGCATTTGCCAATGCGGTTTCGGCATCAATGAACACCATTGGCTTTTGCGACTCCCTAAACGACTTGCTAAGGGAAAATAAGTTGAAAATCATAGACAATGGGGTAAATGACGTCCGAATAGTGGGAACAGTCGCACTCATTGTTATGATTTTGATTTGCGCCATCGGAATGGAATGGGAATCAAAGGTACTGTCTAAATACTTTCTTTTGTACATATTCGTTTATTATAAAAATAGAGTAACTCTAATTTTCTCTGTATTGAGGTATTTAACGTTATTTTTACCACCTATTTATACCAGGAGGTAATGCAATAAAATTTATAAAATTGCATAATATAATCTATTAAAAACATGTACTGCTAAATTCATTTTATGATGATATTATATATTCTATTAAGGAAATATGATTGAACTCAAAAAATGATTTTCAATTAAAGTTTTACAAAATGTTTTTGATACCTTCGGTAAAAATAGTGTTGAATTTGCATTTCAATTGATTCAAAAATATTAATCACGTTCACGAAACTTCCTCACGTATGTATGAATTAAAATATAAGTAAATATATTATACAAATGACCTTTATAACACTTACTAATATAACTAATATAAATATTAGCATAATAGTAGATTGTAATCAGATTGTTTAAATGTTTGTGTAAATTTATTTTATATAACATATTTATCTAAGTTCCTATCACAATGTCTTTTATACAATCTTAGTTTTGAATACTATGTAAACTTTATAGTCAAACTTTTACATTATAAAATAAATATTGACCAGAATATAAAAATAAATTACAGTTACAATTTCTTAAACAATTCAAAAGTGTATTTACATTGGAGGAGGTCGACAGATAGTTTAAAGTTGTTTACTGTCGAATTTTTATCTAAATTGCTACTCTTACGAACCAATTACTTGATCTACTTTTATCGATAATGAGTACCAATTAATATTTTACATATTTTTCACAGTATTCTATCCATCTTCTTTATTCAAAAATATACAATGACATTTATAAACGTGCAAATTAAAAATGTGTTTATATGTTTTATAACTTGAAAACAATTGTTCGCCCAAGAAAGATATTTTTCTTATTTGTAAATAGAAAATTTACACTATTAATCGGTTGAACTATATTTATTTACTGGGACTCCATTTATCATATTTCTCTTGTTTAGTATATAATCACCACGTATTTCATTTACACGTGTTTCATTTTCAATTAAAATGTGCATAAATTTAAATCGTTAATACAATTATAACGTTCACATTTCGTGTTTATCGTCTTTCATATTTTCGATATTCAGAAAAATGCGATTCTCTTACATTCTATTCGACAATTATACATACCAAAGAATTATAGATGTGTTCCGTTTGATACATATTAAACGAAAGAAGAGACCTTGACAATGCATGCATGACATAAACAATGGCAATGTGTAATTGATTCTAATCACCTATTCAGATAAACCTTATTTATAGTTGATATTATGATATGTTCACGATTACAACGCAATTGAGAGATTTTATCAAAAGTAGAAGTATATTATCATACGATATTGCTTCCAAATGTTTTCATTCAATTTAAATTCATGAGATATCCTTGCATTAGATTGTAATTGGATTACTGAATACTAATATATTTTTCCCAAAAGACTCCGTATAAAATTTATTTCATTCCAGGCACAAAATTTCCTCATAGCCATCATTGTTGCAGCCATTTTTGATTTTCTGATTGGTACAATTATGGGACCATCAAGTATCGATCAAAAAGCACAAGGATTCCTTGGATTCTCTAGTAAGTTAAGTTGAAATTTGCATGTCAATTTAAACCCCTTGACACTTTGAGATTTGTTTCTCAACTACACTTAACAAAAAATTGAATTAATAATAATTAAAAATAGAATAATAAGCTAACGCGTATAAATTTTACAAGAAATTAAAATTACGTGTATGTATGTACATCGTGAAATTTTCACATAAATATTTGATATTAATAATATTTTGTACCTTGTCATACAGATAAGATATGTAAGATATATCACACGTACGCATAACGTACCATTCATCCTACAGATGTAGAGATATACTTCCATTAATTAATTAAGAAATCAATAATATTACAATGCTTTGTAATCAACATTAGCACTACCAAACGTTTAATATAATGAATGTGTAATTTTTATAAAAGTTATATCAATAGATTTTTTTCGATTTCTTCATATATTCATTATAGTATTTAAGTGAGACTGTACTAAAAATCAATTGAGATATTTAACACTCTTAAGATATCAATTATCGTGAAATAAGAAAACTGAAACCCACAATTTTGACGGGTGTGCTATTTCTACTATTAAAACGCTAAATGCTTATCAATATTTATTAATGATTAAAATTGTTTTCTTCAATTTTTAGGCGAAGTGTTCATGAACAATATGGGACCAGATTATCGGTTTTCCGAGAACAACAATCAGACGTTCTTCTCCGTGTTCGCCATTTTCTTTCCATCGGTGACCGGAATTCAGGCAGGAGCTAATATTTCTGGCGACTTGAAGGATCCAGCCAGTAGCATACCGATAGGGACCCTTCTCGCGCTGCTAATTTCGATGCTGAGTTACCTCACATTCGTTTTGTTCGCTGGTGGCGCGGCTTTAAGAGATGCCGGTGGTCTCATCGCAAATAACACCATTATAGATTGCATTCCACAAGTGAATTGCACTTATGGATTACATAACAGCTATTCAGTACGTACTTACAGTTTAAGTAATCAATGGATCATCATGAAATTGAATACGTCATATCAAAAAGACGCTACTTATTTGGCAAATAGATTCTTGTTAGTTCATTAAATTCTCGAAAAATGAAAATTATACTTGCCATTTGTGAATGTTAAATAAATGCTAATAGAAGAAAGTAAAATATCTCATTCATAATTTTGGTACTATATTGAGAATGGTAATACTATTTCTCTCATATTGTTTTTCTATTTAATAAATTCTTCACTTAATGAATTTATAAATAGTCCATACGATACCTTCACTTGATGTTAATGTATTTTTCGACGTAGAAGCAATCTGTCTTTTTGATGATATAATTAATATTTTCATTGAATAAATATGAATGACTTAATGATAATTTAATTATTAATAATAGTGTTTTACGATAGATAATATTACACAAAAATATTATCTATTAATTTCATTTATTCAAAAGTGTCAAATAGTTAAATCTATTGATAATATGTATTAATATGAAATATCTCAAAATTTGTATGCAACTGCAGTAACATATTAAAACAACTTGAACGTAAATCGTTTTTCTATTTTAAGGTAATGCAACTTATGTCCGTTTGGGGCCCATTCATATACGCCGGATGTTTTGCTGCAACTCTCTCGACAGCTTTAACAAACTTGTTGTCAGTGCCACGATTAATACAGGCGTTAGGACAAGACCGTATTTACCCTGGTCTGATATACTTCAGCAAAGGCTATGGAAAACATGGTGAACCTTACCGTGGATATGTTCTAACGTTTTTCGTCGCAGCATTATTCCTTTTGATAGGTACAACAAATATTTCAACCTTTTTTACAATATTAAATGGAAACATAAGAAATTGTCATTAAAGACAGTAGACATTTAATAAATCATAAATGAAGAATAGTTTTTCAATAATTGTTATATTTAATGATAATGTAGAATATATAGTAAATACTGGTTAATTATCAATTATTTGCTTAATAATCGTCTATACCAATAAGAAATGTATCACGTAATGTTAAAAATTAGGAGCGCAATAAATAGAAAATTAAACGAAAAAGTAGCTATTCCCATATAAAGTTATATACAAGTGATATTTGATATGGATTTTATATAATATTCTTTTTTCCTATAAGTTTAAACAATTCATTTAATTGTAATTAATAAATCTAAAGTTGATGTAGAATCTCCAATGATCATTGCAAACACGTTTGCTTGTCAGTTTAAGTCGTTTTAAGGTTTTCTCTTATTACTACATAAACCTCTAAAAACTGTTTAAAATAATTGTCTATATTTTGCAATATTATAATATAATCTTTGTATCTACCGTTCCTGTTTTCAGCTAACTTGAATGCAGTAGCGCCTTTGATCTCAAACTTCTACTTGGCTTCGTATGCCTTAATAAATTTCTGCACTTTTCATGCAGCATTCATTCGACCTCTTGGATGGCGTCCTACCTTCAGAGTAAGAATATCATTAAAAACACTTATGAATGAAATATACAAGTTATTTTACTTTACACTTTTCTTTGAAAGAGATAATTAGAAATGTGAAATAGTAAGAAAATTATGCAAATTTTTTGTTAGAAATTTGTTTTCTATTTTTCATGGAAAATTTATCAGATTTAGTGTGTGACGACGTAGTACACTCCTTTGTAAGCTCAAATTGCATATAACTTTACACACGGATTAAATTATCATTTAAAACATTTTTCTTCGCATTTTCCATATCTAATGATGTCCTTTAAGGATAATGTTAATAATATAACAATAAATTACATTATAATTTACTAATTACTTACAATGAATTCCAATTAACAGTATAATGACAAATTATTAATAATATAATAATAAAGACGAAAGGACTAATGGAATTTGATAAATGTTACAGTATTACAACACCTGGTTGTCCTTGTTCGGTTTTATCACATGTGTTTCCATAATGTTTTTAATTGACTGGGTGACATCACTTGTTACCTTCGTCATTATCTTCGCGCTATATTTGATTGTCGTTTATCGGAAACCAGACGTAAATTGGGGCAGCAGCACGCAAGCACAAACTTACAAGACTGCGCTTTCTATCGTATACAGGTGAGAATGTCATACATTTTTATTTTGCATACAATAACATGTAGGAGTAAGTGTGGTGTGTGAGAAGATGTGTATGAAGATCGCGTTTTTAAATAAAATAACGATATAATTTAAATTCACTAAAAAGGACGAAATAACAGTTATAATTATATGTGGCTTTTATGAAGTATTGGCTTATACTTCAGTGGCAACGTAACAATAAGATTAATTTTAATTTTCTAGGCTGAATTCGATTGACGAGCACGTGAAAAATTACGCTCCTCAAATTTTGGCACTAGCTGGACCCCCTGGCGCCAGGCCAGCATTACTGCATCTGGCTAATCTCATTACAAAAAACCATTCCCTGTTGATTTGCGGTGAAGTATATCCGGTATGTAGTATAACTAAACAAGTTTTCTTCCATGTGGCCTTCAACTCTGACGAATCCGCGTTAGATTCCTATATTTAACGCTAGGCATTTTCGGAAGACTGTTGAAAAATTTGTATACCCAATTTACACCACAGAATTAAAAAAAGTGGCCCTGAGTAATAGGAGAAACTTAACGCGTCCGTAGATTCGTGATTTCTAACTGTATGGTTCGTGATGATTTACACTTTACGTGTAAATATGTAACGGTTCATTACAGGTCGCAATATTAGTATACTGTTTTTTACTTATACTAAGGTAAAAGCACCAGTAGTTGACCAGTTAGGATAAATTTTCTGCGTGAATAATAGTAAACGTAAAATAATAGTAAATTATTACTTTTAAAAACTTTATTTTTTTACGTTTTCCTGAAAAATGGTCAACTACTGATACCAGATCAATTACTGATGCCTTCACCTTATTTTTAATGTTGATCGAAATATTTTGAGTAATATAAAAACTATTATTTAGGAAATAATAGTTGCCAATGATTAATCATGAAGTTTCTACTCATGTTTAATCTAAATCTTTAAAGGCTGGGATATTTGTACTATGTTTTAATGAATTAATGAAATATTACATAAAGAGTATGAAATGAATATTATTTACATATTATCTACTGGATAGATGAGTAATTCTCAAGCCAAATTGCTCTACAACTGTTAGTTTCTGAAAAATACAAATTACATAAAAATGATTTTAAAAATGGTGAAATTATGTGGAAACTACAAACGATAAAAAGCTTAATTTAGTAGTAAAAGATAGAGATAGACTGATTAAAGTTCGTCTTTCTCAATAGTTGAAAATATACAATAATGTTTAAAAAGATTACAACAATGTTGCAATACATGTATTTGATAATATTAATAAATATTACATTTCTCGCGGATAATTTCAGAAATTTCAACAAATGATATTGATACATATATAAAATGAAATTTCTTCCCCATAAGAACTATAAAGTGTTAAGATATTTGTAGAATTTTATCCTAGAACATATATAGATTAATCTTTTGTACTCAAGTATTTCCTCCAAGAAAACATTTGACACTACTCGTTCCTCCAAGGAAACATTTACCTGAAACTACTCGTTCATTTAGGTATATCAACTGATTCGCATGTTTTTAGACGAATTTATCGTACCGACTCCGTTCAGTTCGATTGAGAAATGGTTACGCGTGGTTACATCAACAACGCATAAAATCTTTTTATCACATGGTGGAGGATCTGTGCTTCGAACGAGGTGCTTCAGCATTGATGCAAGTAGCAGGCGTTGGAAAATTAGCACCGAACGTTGTTCTAATGGGTTACAAAACACATTGGTCAACTTGTAACCATAAAGATCTTCAAGAATACTTCAACGTCCTCCAGTAAGAAAATAGAAATTAGTGTTTGAATCATAATTAATCAGAAATTAAGTTTTATACAAAGATAATATTAGAACTCTCCATTCCCACCTCTGTTGGAAATTGATCATCAATAATACATATTCTCTTTTTTATTTACTTTACACAATTATAAAATACTCAAACTGAGTATTTTATCCGTTAATAAATTATCCGTTAACAAAACTTTTAACTGCTGATTTCAAAATTTAATTTGAAATCATTATTTCATTAAAATTACATTAAATTAATTTTTAGTTAATTATATTAAAATAAATTTCTATTTAAATCGATTAAAATGAAACAAAAAGTTATCTTCACCGACGATTCCATTGAAGAAGTAAAATAATATGTCAAAATGAACTTCATTTTTTTATATTGTAAATTTTATTTTATTACATTTTAACAAAACTGAGAATTAATTGTACAAATTGTACGAAAAAACGCACGTAATAATATAATAAATAAGGTGAAATTCATTATTATTTATAGCAACGCATTCGATCAAAAATTAGCTGTGGCTATGCTTCGAATAGCTGAAGGTTTGGATTGTTCGGAAGTAGTAACTGCAAATGGTGATGAAGATCACGGTACCCTAGCACAAAGTAGCTACGACTTGACTGGGAGCACTTTAATGCATGTAGACAGTAATTTATCAATGTCCAGTGAAATTCCAAGGGTTCAAAGTGTGCCAACAATGGGTAATTATACATATACATATAAATATAATAATTTTATGTAGACTTTTTTGACTCTTTACCTATCCAGCATTTAAATTCTTATTTTGATATAAATAATTCCCATATATTATTTATACAGGCTACAAAATTGCGAAAAAGTTCAATGGGAAATAAATGTACATTTCAGGAACTCAATTTGTGCCAGTCGATGGACCACATATAATTAGAGATTCACCGACTCACGGAAGTGCTCGGGAGCATCTTAAACATAAGAGAAAACATGCAATCGAAAAATTAATGTAAGAACTAATATTTTTTTATTTTTAAATCAATTACAAATATAAAGTAAATCAATTCTTACCACTTTTTAAGATGTTTTTAATTTAATTTAACTTAACGTCAATGCAATGGTTAATTAGTTAAAAAATTAAAAACATATTGAATGTTTGTTTATGTAATTGAAGAACTAATATTCTTCTTTGATGTTTGAAGATGATGTTCTCTGATATACTCATAGAATCAGATTTCTTATTCTTGTAGCATACTAAAAACATAATTTTAATCATTGTTATTGGCGTCAATATTATCATAAAAATTCGAAACCTAAATACATTTCCTTCTTCATTCAATACAATTTCTTACATGTAAGTAACATTAGGTGTGACATTCTGTATCTTTTAAATATTTAGGGAAAAACGGCACGCAATGACAGCTGTACCTGAACACTTGGCAATATTCCAGAAAAAACATAAAAAAGGAATAATTGATGTGTGGTGGTTATACGACGATGGAGGTAATTCGTATAAATATTCTCATTGTGAATCTGCAAACGATTGAAATGTTTATAACTTGCAATTATTAATATTAACAGTTTAATCTAAGAGCATTGATCAAAATAATTACTCTTCATTCTTTAATGAAGATGAAAAAAGGAATGCCCGCCACATAAGCATTTATTGTATTTTAAATTTCTATTTATAAATGTCATTTACATTCAACATTCCCATCGTTTGCAATTCAATCGAGTAAGAATATAGGCTCATTTGTAAGTGGCAGAAGTTCTTATTCGGCAGGGCTGACGATTCTGTTGCCGTATATCATCAGCACACGCTCGAATTGGGAACACTGTAAGATGAGAATTTTCGCACTGGCGAACCACAAACAAGATATTGTCGCGCAAGAGAAAGAGTAAGTTAGAAATACAAAAAAAACCGAAGAAAATCTAATCGTTGTAATTAAATCTTATTTTTTATAATTATTTAGATTTATTATTATTTATCTTTTTAAAATTATTTTTGAAATCTCAATTTTTATTTGTATACAATAAATTGCAATAGTATGCGCGTAGTAATTGCTCGGAAAAATGGTTAATTATTTGTTGTAATAAATTCCAGTAACGAAATTCGAAATATTAAAAAAATTGATCATTAATGAAATGTTTTTTGTTATTGTGGTGTTTAGAATGGCAGAGATTATGGCAAAGTTCAGGATAAGATATACTAGTCTCAAAATGGTGGATGATATAAGTGTACAACCAAAGCAAGAAACACAAGACTTCTTTGACAAACTTATATCCGATTTTCGAAAGAATGACACTGTTGATACAGGTAAAACACGAAAATACATTCTCTTCCAATTTGAGTAGTTTGAATTACGTTTCCCGATAATTCTAATCGTCAATATCAGTTAGAATATTATCATTTTAACGTTATAATATTATTTATCTGAAATTTCACGAAAATATTTCAATCACAAACAAAATTAAACAACATTCGTATGGTAAATTTCATTTAATAAATTCAATCAATTATTACACCAAGGGATTAATATCGTAATTTTATTACAGAATGTTGTGTGACAGAACTTGAACTCCAATCTTTGAAGGACAAGACGCATAGGCAATTAAGACTTCGGGAGTTATTACTAGAGAATTCCAGTCAGTCCACGTTGGTTGTAATGTTAGTATTATGTTTACTCAAAATACACATTTTTATTTTTCTGTCTTTTTATGAATTAAATTCATGATTTTTACATGAATTACATAAAACGATGTAACTATGGTTTTAATAGGTCATTACCAATGCCACGAAAAGGTGCAGTCTCCGCTCCGCTGTATATGGCATGGTTGGAAGCTTTAACCAAAGATATGCCGCCAACAATATTAATACGTGGGAATCAAACGTCAGTACTGACGTTTTACTCGTAGTTCATCAACGTAATTCAAAAAGAGAATTATAATTTAAATCTCTAGAATGAAATTTACGTTAAATAACAACGCGACAACTGAGCGAATGCGAAGACATTTTCTGATGCGTACAGACAGTATTCGGTATATTCATGCCAAAAGTTATATAGGTGCTATAATCTGTTTTCGTTTTTATACAGTATTTTCCTCAATGTTGAACCCCGGGGTACTTAATAACGAGATTATTTTAGCATAGAAACGAAAGACAACAATATAGGGACACTTATAAATTATAATATCATAATTTTACTATTTGTAAGATTTTAGGGCACACAAATAAAGAAGTGCATATACAAATCAAACTTCTTGAGAAATGTCACGTACTTTTGAGTGAAAAATGATTTTCTATTAGTTACATTATTAATAAACGACTTTTATATTATGCGTGAATATTAGAAATAGTATAGAAACATCGTAAACTTCTTAGGAATATATTAAGATTAATTTGTAATCTGTTAACTTCGTTAGTCACGTGGTATACGTGATATTACAAATCTTGTAACTGAATTAAGTGTATAATGCAGAATTGATACGAGAAACAAAACGGAATCATTGTACTTAGAATTATTTGTACTTTTAATGACTTTTATTGATCTACTTCTATTTGTTAATTAAGGCAATAAATGTTTCTGTGCCATTTTAGAAAACCAGTAACATTTAGAAGTCAACATTTTTTAATTTAAATGATATTGTACTTGAAAAGTTCTTGTACTAGAAAAATACAGTATTGATGCTTGGATACAATATATTTTATACGCAAACGTGTTATTTGTGATTTTAATACGAAGTTAAAAAATGTGGGCTCATATTTTAAAATATTCCTCATTTGTAGAATCAATATTCATTTTCGAAGGATAACGTTTTTATACAAAATGAAATAAAAACTGAACTTTTGAAAGTGATCTATTATAAATTATTTGAAAACGTTTTGAGTCGAAGGCAGAATATATTATTTAGATATGAATAATTTATATTATTAAAATATTGTAGAAATTTCTCATCATGCGCAGAACACGATTTTTATATTTAAAATGGAAATTTATTTTATGATAAAAAAAATTGTAATTCATGAATGTGTAAAAAATAGTATTTTTCACTTGAAACATTACTTCAAATTCATCATTTGTAAATATAAGATAAAACAATAAGTATAATTGAATCTACACACAACTGTTAAATGTATTATTTATTTTGTAATGCATTTAATGATATACAAATTTTGTATTAATTATAATGAATTTATTGTAATTAATCATATTGTTAAATTCCTGAATTTATGATTTCTGTTCCTAATATAAAAATTTTGTTGTAATTAAAAGGTGTTCTAATTTAATTCTATGCAATGTAATTATCATAAAATTATATGCTTCTTGAAAACATTGAAATATGCGACTGAGCACAATTCAGGAATCAGTGCTCCGTGTTCGATTTCTCCCATTGAATGAAGATGTTCTATAATGAACATTATATAATGTTACTACTATGTGCATGTACATATATATACCTACATATATGTAACATAAAATATTATGTATTGTGTATGATACATATAAAAATCTTTATTACAAATCTGTTTAATACAAGCATTTAAATTTTTGTTATAAAAACATACCAGAACCAGCTATCAATGTAACTAAATAGCTCACTTGTTACAATGGGTTTCAAAGATTCTTGCAAAAACAGGCTGTATTTGCTCCAATATGTCAGATGTTAATGTTCCTCTTTGCTTTATCTTATACGCAGACGAATTGCACTCTCTTACTAATCTAGATGCAGCATAACTGGCAGTTATCGGAGCTGATAAGGAACTCTCGCAACTTCCTGCACAAATTGCCCACCACCAAAATACGGATAATGCACCGACCAATAAATCTCCTTGTCCGCCACATCTTCGGCCAGAACCTGCTAATCCACATGACACAGCTTCTGTACCTTTATGCCCATCTACAATCACATCTTTAGATCCTTTATGTAAAATTGTAACATTTTTCCCAAGTGCTTCCGCCAAATATTTCACATCAGTAGCTTTAACTAATGGTGTAGGTTTAACTGATTTGTCAAGCACTCCTTTCATTAGACGACTGAATTCCATAGCATTCGGAGTCAATATAACACCTGGATATTCTTTTATGATATCAGGCTTTTGGCTAACTAAGAATAATCCATCAGCATCAATTACCAATGGTTTTTTCATATCACGACAAATTGAGATAAGTTCAACAATCGTTTTAAATATTTTGTCATCTCTACCAAGACCCGGACCAATAATAATTACATGTAAACGATCAAGCCATGGTCTTATTTGTTTAATTGCATCATATTGATCTAAAACTGGATGAACAATAGGCTCTGGGCTAAATGACTTTAAAGGAATGCTTGCATCTTTTACACAAAATATGTGTACTAAATCGCATCCAGTGCGAAGAGCACTCATAGCTGCAAAATATGGTGCACCAGTATATTCTAAACTACCACCAAATATGCCAATTCTGCCATCTTGTCCTTTATATTTAACATTATTCAAATTTGGAACTATTCTTCTTATTCCTTTTAACATACGCTCATCCATTGATACTGATGTAGTCATGGTTGCGGTAGAGAATAGTTTCACTGAATTCCTGTAGGCAAAATGTAAAATTGCGAGAGCCATTTCTTGATCTAACAGCTTTGTCTTAAGGAATATAGATACCACTAATAGTATTATAATTATAATCTTAGTCTCTCCTAATACGTGAATTATACTTTTTGACATAAATTACATTGTTAGGACAACTATTTGAAATCTATTATGAAAATTAAAATATTTCTTAAATTACTATATTACCTGCGAAAATCGGAATAAATAAGTGACGATTTATACAAACGTCGTCTCTTAGTATAAAATATTAAATCAAAAGAAATCGAACAAGAACATGAAGAGTTTAATCAACAGGCAGATAACCTATAACCTAATTTGTATATGTTTAAAAAGGTATACCAATTTTTTTACTACGCACGTAATACAAAAAATATAAATTTGTTGAAATTAAATATTTGATTACAAAAAACAGAAATATTGTTGCGATAACTAGAAAATTTTAAAGACGCAATACAAAAACATGACAAGTATACAATTGAAAACATCTAAAAGCGGTCGGCAATTTAATCACTAAGAAGTTAGGTGTTAATTGGTTTCTTGATATGTACGTGCAAATGCAATTGCGTAAGACTTAATTTCAAAGTGCACTCGTTTTGTATAACAATGACAGTGAAAATTTAATCAAAAAAATACTGTTCCGTAGCTGAACTGTTGCCGACGAGATACAGACATAGCCAGCATTTGATATATATGTTTTTGTATCCTAATTTTTTGAGATTTTAGAACTCCATTATCATTGTCATATCATTCTCACCATTATCGACAGTAGATAAGTGAATAAGAATAAATTAATGAAGAACATTACTTTTTAATCATATTATCCAAATATTACATTTTTCTATATACCCATTACTTCATATAGACATTTATCAGAATATTAAATATAATTCATAATTTCAAAGTAGAATACAATATGAAAAACGGTATGTTACATATAACAACATGTTACAATACAATATGAAAATGTATAAAATTTAATTGCATAATACAATCGGCGAAGTTCTTATCGTTTTTCGAACAATTTATTTTTATACCTCGAAAAACCAGAAATTTTTTCTCGTAGAAATCGTAAAAATTATTTTCCATGAAACTTTTAATCATTAATCTGTAAAGTGTGTACTTCATGAATACCGCCTAACAGTTTTTCTCGCTTTCGAACTCGAAAAGTCGGCGATTTTTCGATTATTTTAATTATATACCGGAATAGTGAACACACTAAAAAGTACACAAGTTAAATAACTTTCTCTATCATCCACTAAAAATAGAAATATTGTCTATCTGCCTATGACTGCATACTTGACATAAAGATAATGAGTATTGCAACAATTTTCTTCTTCTAAGGTTTTCACTTGGAATACTTGGAAAGATAGCCTGTTATCACAGTGCAACTCATAATACTCATAATCTATGTGAAAATGCACAGTCATCTTTACATTCAAGAAGTTTCATATCACAGAAACTGTTCCACATTTAATTCTTTTCAGTAATAATGTTTAAATTTGTCAAAGCTTTATTGTTTCACGTGAAAAATAATTCCCAGGAAATTCCTGTTCCTTTAGAGGAACTTTGGAAAACTAAGTTCTTCGATTAGATGACCAAAAAATCAATCTGCGAATATCTTTCGAATCATTGACATCGTTGCAATCACTCTCGCTCACGAGACAAATTCACAAGTCACTTGTAGATGGTGTCTACTAAACACTCAACGTTTGGGTATTAAAAATTCGTAAGAAAATCATGCGATTTGGGGTGCACGAATATTTTTTCAACTTCACCTAAATGATAGTAATGTGAATATTAAGTTGCGAGAATAATATTTCGTTGCGGATCATCAAAACTTAGTAGACTGTTTTTTAATGTTTTTTCCCTTAACACGTTCGCAACCAGCGTTTGTTTCAGTAGCAGTCTTCATAGTTACAATATTTTATAAAATGCAACAAATCGTCTTGATAAAATGTAAATAAAGTTTAAAGAAAAATTCGTATCGGCTTCCTACACTTTACACTAAGCCTTACGATTTTAAATACAAGCGCACGTGAAAGTAATTTAATATCCTTCACGCAAGATACAAAATGTTGAGCATCACAAATATATGACATTGGTCGCAAACGTATTAAGCTTTCCCTATTCGAATAATGATTATGTTGTTAAAAAACTAATAAGACTTGCTACAAAATTCGGAACAGTCACAGTTCATTCCTCAAAGCGCTTTCCTGACGATGGTCTCTGAGGTGAATTAATCGGCGGAAAAGTAAGTTACCATTGCCCTATGATTTCTTTACCAATTCCGCTCAGCAGAGACTTGTTTTTGTTCATAATTCAGTAGAAAAAGAGAAAAATTCTATATTCATTCTATATTTACATTTACCCGGAAACATAACTATTAAAAGTAAAAAAATAATATTTAATTCAGACTTGGAAGAATTAAGTGACATTTGTATTTGCCGAATACTATTCGAAAGCTTCACCACGAGTCTGACACGACATTATAGACTAAAGGGTTAAGTACTTACGTACACTGTCGGTCAAAAGTTTGGGACCAATACATCGGTTAGATGAATCAATTTCATTTTGTAAACAACATTCATTGAAGAATTTTTGTGTATAATAAAGAAATATAAACATACGTGTATTAGTTAAATATAAAGATATATAATTTTTATTATTTTATTTCATATACTTATAAGACATAATTTTTTTCCTTGCTTATCAGCAGTGCGGGGAGGTCGCGCCCTGCACCGCTGTCATTTTAGTGACCGCGTAATCACGAACCCAAAGTCCCCGCCCTGAGTTCACGGCCGAACATTGACTTAACTCCTTTCATAATATCGTGTAAGATTTGCAATGAAAATTTTCAACTGAATTCAACAAACCTAAATATTATTTATTTATTTTTCGTATAAATAAAGAGATATGTAGCATTAAACATGAATGAAATTATATTTATTACTCAAATAAACGAAATAGATGCGTAAGCACATTCGCAGTAAACAATGACATCTCAGAAAGACCATCTCAGAAGAACATGATAAATCATAAATCATGAAAAAATAAAAAAGGTAAAGATAAAACTAATAGATATAACAAAAATAAGTACTTTATAATTATTTATCAGATATAAAAATCATAATAGAAGTAACAGAAATATAATCGTAAGAGCATACTTTCCAGGTTCCTGTACGACGCAAATGAATTCTAACAATTCATTAAAACTGCATTCATCTTATAAGACGTCTTATCTTCGTATGTCATGAAAGTTTACTAAAGTACACATAGTCTGTGTCTTTCATGTAACATTAACAATATGAGTGACATATCTATAACGAAATGTTCAGTGTGTGAAAGTTTTCATCATGCTCTTTCCTGAATGAAAACATTACTCAAATGATAAATACAAAAATTCTTAGCTTCATATAATCAATAACAAAAAATAAATATAAGTTCAAGAAAATCAGTGACGCCATTACGGCGCACTTAATATTACTTCCATGTTCATAATTATAATATATCAGAATAATTTTTCTGGTAGAAATTTTAATATCTTATTAAAATGAGATTTCATTTTTTGTATACAAATATGTTCCATTCTGATCGATGACCTTTTGCCATCTTTCTGATAACTTCATGATTCCGCGCTCATAGAGCTTCTGATCCTTATCAGTAAACAATTCAACCAAGTGCGATTTGAGCTCATTTTGATTATTGAAATTTTTACCATTTAAAAAGTTTTGTAAACTTATTATTATTATTCTTATTGTTGTTGTAAACGGTCCATTTTTCATCACCAGTGACAATTCGTTTCAAAATAGGGTCGATTGCATTACGTTTGAAATGCATATCGCAAATATTGGTTCGTTGTGTTAAATGAATTTCTTTCAATTCATGCGGACCCCAAATATCGAGCTTCTTAACGAATCCAAGATATTTTATGTGATTTTCAATTGTTATGTGTGATATATTTAACCTCTTTGCAATCTCTCGCACAGTGATATGACGATTAAATTCAATTATGGCTTTCATTTTGTCATCATCAGCTTCAGAAGGTCGACTAGAACGCTGGTCACCTTTAAGTGAAAAATGTCTAGACCGAAATTTTTTAAACCAATTCTGACACGTGCGTTCTATTAAGTAATCAACACCATAAATTTCACATATCTTTTTGTGAACTTTAGCCGCTTTAGCCGCTTTCTTATGAAAATAAAAACGTAAAATATGTCGAAAATGTCTATTTTTGCACTCCATGTTAAAATTGACCGTATACTAACAGTTGTAAACAAAATCACTCGGAATTTGTTTCTATAGTAATCTAAAAGTATCAACTATCAAATCTCAAAAGAAAAAAATTATAACATTGACAGAAGCATAACAAAACAAACATAACGTTATCTATTTGTGCAAACCGAAATTACTTTCTTGCCAACTCAGTATATATACAAATTTTCATTTTGTTCATTTTCAGCAAACTGAAGACAAATATTTCACCACACATGAAAAATAAACTCATACAGATTTGCTGGTCACTTTAATAAATTGACTGTCAGAAAAAACACTTATATTTCATGCGTCCAACAAAATAAATAACATAACTAACATAATACTATTATTTTCTTAACAAAATGCATTTATTTGATTAGTCATGTCATTTATCGGTCGAAGTATGCCTAGATTTCAAGTATTCACACTTCCTTAACATTATTCCTACCGCGAGCAGTCAAATGACTGTTTTTACAATTTCGATTAGAATTTCCTATAGACAACGTAATTGAATCGCCTTTATACTTCACGACTTTTCCTAAAATATATGTATAAATTATTTTTCAATATTCACACCTGTTTCTATTGTTTATTTTCTGAGAAAAATTTGTAGTCTGTCTTACCTATCACGACCGGTCATTTGACCGGTAGAATGATTTATATCTTTTTGTAATAGTATTCTCTCAAAGACTCAATTCCGATACTATAAAGTCGTTACAAACGAAAGGTAATGCAGTTGTGGCATGATTTTAGCCAACAAGTGCCTTTCAGGGACTGCTTTACGGTACTTCCAAGTGTTTACAGTTCTCGCTCGCCTATCGGCCTTGGTAGAATCGGTAAAATCTAAATGTCGGAGATGGCCTTTACAGGTATTTTAGATACAGGTATTTTTACAGGTATTTCAATATTTTAGATTTAGCTGGGATAAATGGCAGAAGAACTTGCCATTGAATATCAAAAAGAACTAGAGTTAGACAAAGAAAATCAAGCAACACCCGTCAAAAATACAAGTACAGGTTCACGCGAACGGAAACCATGCCAAATAAAATATTGCACAAACAATAAGACCAACAAAATCTGTGTAAAATGTAAAAAGTACGTGTGTGGGAAATGTACAATCGACAAACCTATTTGTAAAAAATGTGGTGAAAACGAATAAAATGTAAATTATATATTTCTAAATAAAAGAAACTATATTTGTATACTGTAAAATTGGCTATTATCTTCATTATATATTAAAAAATATAAGTTGTGCTAAAGAGCAGTCATTTGATTGGTCGCGATAGGAATAGGTATACGTGGAGTGTCCGTAGGAATAGTGTTAAGCGTATTCACCGAGTTTATAAGATAACCCCGCTAGTGGTGTGACATCAGTCTATTTCAAATTGTTTTCACGTGCTTTACGTTTCTCATTCTAGCTACGAAGAGCTAGTTGTCAGGTAGGCATCATTCACGTACATTTACTTCTACTAATCTAATGAACACTAGAACTACCGAGCATTTAAGATTATTATGATATCATGAGATTATTTTCAGTTTCGACAGACATTCATTATAATATTCAAGTGAAACTATTTATTTTCAAGATCATTTCGAATATTTGATGCTTTTAAGATATCAATAATTGCAAAACAAACAAATTGAAACCAGTCATTTTGAATGGAACGGTAGTTCTAGTGTTAAGTTCTTTACGAGTGCCTTCGTTTTCTTAGTTTATCCGCGTTTTTCTTGTACAGGTTTAAGAATAGGTGTGTGAAGAAAGGTCAGGTAGCATAGTTTTAATGAATTCTGAACCAGTGTGAATAATGTCAGAATCGTTTCGTTAAAGGCGTTCGTTATCAGCGTCGCATATTAGTGACAGCTGTGATTATAAGCTACAACATTATATTTAGGAACTCAAGGACGCGTTTCAGTTTCATTTTTCTAATATTTTGTTCAGGAGATTTATTAGATTGAAGAAAATATTACAATATAATTGAGGAGACTGTCACCGAAATAAATGTTGGTAGGGGACATGTTAATATTCATGGACTGTGCTTCTCGGATTTGTTAACATGTGCATTTAGTTGATCAAAGAAGGAATTGTTACTACTTCCAGTAAGTTCATACAAGTATAATCAAACGATAACAGTGTTTATGCACATTTAAAAAACTAAAGACGTCCAGTATGTAATTAATATTCCATAAACATTTAATTAACTTTAACTAAAAATTCATCGAAATATACATGTTTGTCAATAATAATGATCTTTACTTAAAATCATATGGCATTTTCCATAAGTGAATGCCAATTTCCATTGGTACTTAAAAGGTTCAAATAAATTTCCTTCTTTTTGATTTAATTTTCTGCAATTTATTTAAAATCTTATTTTTATTTAAATTGCACCTTGAACAAAACAGTTGAAGATGTATGAAAAAGTTTATGGAATAAGATCTATGCTAGTACAGGGCAGTAGTAATAATTTATTAACACGAACGGTTGTAGTTTTAGTAAATTTCCATTCTGATCAATACGAAGATTAACGGAATTGAAGGAAACTGCTCATTCATCGTAACAACCTTCGATCACGTTTTATGTTGCATTATCTTCCATACTGTGGTGTTATATCTAATATTTATCTTGCAGTACTCTGATAATACAATAGTGGAGTGTTAAAAGAATTAATGCTTCTAGTTAAAAAATTTATTTCGTACGTAATTTCAATATCTATGCACATTTTAATACGTATTTAGTTGTGCATGCGTAATATTTTGTGTAGCATAAATACTCAAATCATAGTAGGGACTGAAAAATGTATTCCTGTTTCCTTGATATTGTTTTTCGAAATGTGGATGGTAGAAAATGACCATTTTTCGGTTGTTTAGATATCAAAAGTATCTATTACCCATAAAATACCCACTTAATTTTAAAATGAAAATAATAAATTACAAAAACCTGTAACTCTTATAATTTTCATGAAAAATCTAATGAATTTCTAGTAATTATAAAGTAAAAGCAGGAGCGTTATTAACGATCCTTCTTTCTGTATTTTGCAGTTAATCGATAATCGACTTTTATTTATTGGAAAGTTGATATAAACTGAATAAAAAATGGTTGGCATTGAAGTAATCTGTGGTATTGTCGCGGTAGTCCTTCTGTTTTACTACTATTTAGTAGCACATTACAACTTCTGGAAGAAACAAGGAGTTCCTGGGCCTGAACCAGAACTAGTTTTTGGTACGACTAAGCAAGTATTATTCTCGCAGAAATCGTTAGGTTCTTACGCGGCAGCCATTTACAAGAAATATAAAGGTGAACCCTTGATTGGTATATATGAGAATAGACAACCTGCCCTAATCATAAATGATCCTGATCTAATCAAGACAGTGCTGATCAAAGATTTTACGAAATTTTCTAATCGTGCAGTTGGTATTAATGAAGTGGTGAGTGTATAAATATATTTAATACCTATTTCAAAAAGTATACTTTTAAGGATCTTTAACAATAGAATTTTACATTACATTTTACAAAAGTAATGCATGTACATCCATCTGCGATTACGTAATTACATTTATTTACTTAATAATGGAATAAATGGACAAACAGAAAAAATATAAGAAATTATACACAATTTTCAAATTAAATGTTTTTTAATTGGACCTTACGAAATTTAACGTCAGATTTACCAAAAAAAACTGCTTGAAATAAATAATGCATTATTCACTCGAAGCCAGGTTTAAAAAGGTTCAATTTGTATAGTATAGTTTCTCTAGTACAAAACTAATTTTTAAAATAAGTAAATATTCTATAAATAGTTCCATTGTTATACAAATCGATTTTCAGTTAACAACTTATACATCTGTTTTTAACACTGAAACCACTAGACGAGTCAAAATGACCTATTTCGGATTTTTATTCTAGAATTATTGATAAGACACAAATGATTTTTTGAGGGATTATGACATAAATTGCTTCAGTAATGCATAAACTAAAATATACGTAAATCGAAATTTCAATAAATAGACTCTTGAAATTTGTATAAGAAAATTATGAATAGTCTGCTTACCTACTCGGTAGTTCTAGTGTTAAATATTCAAATACACATACTGGAAATTAATTATTACTAATTCTTCTTTCCAAAATGAGATAAACTTAGAAAGCTTAAAACCAATAACTACTTTAAAAATCGCATTAATTGTATTGTTCTATTAATACAGGCAGAACCACTTTCGCAACACTTGTTCTCTCTGGAGACAAAAAGATGGCGACCGTTAAGAACTAGGCTTTCGCCAGTATTCACAAGTGGCAAGCTTAAAGAAATGTTCTCTTTGATCCTTGAATGTTCCAACGGTCTTGAGAAATATATGGACAAATTGTTGGCAAATGGCAATGAAATTGATTGTCGAGAATTGGCAGCAAGATTCACTACCGATGTCATTGGCAGCTGTGCGTTCGGAATCAACATGAATTCAATGTCCGAAGAGGAATCTGAATTTCGTAGAGTAGGAAAGAAATTCTTCTCTACCACGATCGGACACATACTAAGATTCAAACTGAGAGATTTGACACCGTGGTTCTACACTTTACTCGGTTACGTATTACCGCGGCCCGATTACATGACGTTCTTTATGAAGTCTGTTTCGGAAATGATGGAGTATAGAAAGAAGAATAATGTTGTCCGGAAAGATTTCATCGATACGCTGATAGACATCCAAGCACATCCGGAAAAATTGGGCGACATCAGTATGTATGCAATGTTCTATACCAGACGTATCTAAAGGCCCCCATACACGTTGAAACCTGCTCTCTATCTTTTCTATTCGCAGTCCTTTTTTATATCCGAAACTTCAATTGCTTATTATAAAGCAATTATTATCGTAATTTTATTGTGTTTGGTGTCATTTTAATTATAACAACATGACAAACGTGCTGGTGAAAGTTGCATTAATCAAAAATAAAAAATAACAAAGTTTGATTTTTGAGTTAAAAGTCTGCAGCTCGTCGCAAGCCTTTAATGTTGTCAACACTCTGACTCTCAGTCTTTGTTTCTCCTTCACTCGCGTTGTCCTTTTCTACGTTAGCTGTGCTAAAATCTTCGACTCTGCCTCTTAATACTGCAATCTTCCGGTCCCGTTGTGTACTGCAATTATCCAGTGTTCACTACATACCTGATCTCGGTATTAACCCCTTAATCTACGATTTATTTCATAATTGCACCACCGAGAATTACTTCATCATTAATAATTTACTGGAAATAACGGAGAACTACATCTTTCTTTATATCCACGTTTACTTTAAAGTATAATAGTTGATGATAAAAATACAGTATTTCATTTGAAGTCAAGAAAATTGAGATTTATTTATTTTTATTAACTTCAATTTGAGATCTACCTAACATATGAAACATGTACATATTTGAATAACTAAATTTGCATTTCTTCCATCTTTCAACATTTGAGCTATGTAACACTATATACTACATAAATATAACCTTTTTTATTATCTTTAATCGGACTGTTTCAACTGACGTGGTTAAAACCTTTATTTTATAAAATCAAGTATTTGATGAATCACAAATAACCCCAGTTGAAGGCTTGCTAAATAAGAAAAGAAAAGATACACGAAATAAAAGGCAATACGTTGCTAAGTGAAAAGTTGGAAACCTCACCATTCTGTTGGCTAAGTGTTAAAACAGTATCCACAGCTTCGTGGTTATCGTTTTAACTATGTAGAAAGCACTAAACTAAAACCATTCGAGAACCTGTGGTCGTATTATTTAAAAAAATGTGTATCCAAGAAGTACATGTAAAACATTCATTGTATTTTCCCAGAAATTACGGACTCCTTGCTCGCGGCACAAGCGTTCGTCTTCTTTATAGCTGGCTTCGAAACTTCATCGACCACAATTAGTAATGCACTTTACGAATTAGCCCAGCATCAGGATATTCAGGATAAATTGCGAGAAGAAATTAAAGAGCATGAGAAGATGAACAATGGAGAATGGCATTATGAAAATATAAAAGCAATGCCAGTCTTAGATAGTGTATTTAAAGGTATGTATCTCAAACTGATTGAAAATATTTGTATCTTCAATAAAATAAATGTTATTTTCAATAAGTAAAATAGAAATGTTTTCGACATAGATAGGGTTTCTTTAAAGAACAATGTTTTCATTTATTTTTATAGAAACAATGAGAATGTACTCACCAGTAACAGTTTTAATACGGCAATCAGTGGCAGATTACACTTTCGAAGACCTGAAAGTTTGGATACCCAAAGGTACAACCGTGTTAATACCCATGTATGGAATGCTCCACGATCCAGATATTTATCCAAATCCTGAAGTGTTTAATATCGATCGATTTAAAGAAGAGGAAGAATCAAAAAGACATCCAATGCACTATTTACCTTTCGGAGATGGCCCAAGGAATTGTATTGGTAAGAAAGGACTGTTTCTGATAACTATTCGAATGTGACGTAAACAAGTCTATTAAGTTTATAAAATATTCGATTAAACAATTTTTTAAAATATTTTTTACAAAATAATTATTGAAACTGAGTTGTGTGCTTTTTACAATATTGTATTACTCATCTTTAAACTGTTGTTTACGAAAAACAAACGAAATTAAATATCTGTGGTTGTTTAGAACTTGAAACATAAAGTAACAATAGAAATTTGTGTCACTGTTGCAAACGTAATGCATCAATTTTATAATTTATTATCGAGTAATATAAGGAATTGTACGTTTTGTTTCAGGTGCACGGTTCGCGATCTTCCAAACGAAAATTGGACTCATAAAGATACTTCGTAATCATAAAGTGGATGTTTGCAAAGCTACTGTAATTCCGTATCAAATTAATGAACGTGCCTTCTTGCTGACTCCAAACCATCCAATAACTCTGAAAATTAGCAAAATTGAGAGTTAATAATTTCCTAACAATTTACACTTTACAACCACCGGTCCCCACTTCAGTATATTTATTTTGCAAATACTCAAATCATAAAGGCGTTTTTGCGAATGATTTTTAATTAAATTGATGTATTTGCACATATGTAAGACTAAGAGACCCTTTGAGTCTTAAGAAAAGTATTGTCCTAATTTTTATAAAAAATTGGAAATAAGTCATTGTAACTGTTCGGGAGTTTTAGTGTTAAGTGTACATTTCGAGCATAATAAATACACATCTTGAAGTAAGTACTTAAATAGAGAAAAGTGTGACAAAATGAAGCGAAAAGGCAGAATCAAATTATTGCTTATTTTGTGTTTATATGCAACTTTATTATTAAAAACTGAAGAAACGTAAATTGTACCGTAGATGATACATCGTGAATGATTTGCCAGTCACAATTCTGATTCTTACATTTGTGATCCTACTTTAGTCCTATCTTTAACGCGTGCGAGATATTAACAGTTAATTGAATTTTGTATAAGTATTATAAATTCGTGATAATGAAGGATGGTGGAGGTGTACGCGCGTAGGGTGGGGAGTGATTTCCGCCAATGAGTAGAGTCGCGCAGCCGGTGGAACCTGACCGCGTTCTCGTCACTTTCGGGAGAGAGAGAGAGAGAGAGAGAGGGAGAGAGAATGATTGGTGTAAACACGCAAAGTGCCGTACCTCGGGGTATCGCCCGTAGATGTCGGAGGGCTTCTGGTCTTGCCTTCCCGACGGAGCAGTCGCTGTCCAGCCGTCGTCTCTGGTGGAGGAGCCAGTGGTGAAGTCCCGCGCTGAACTTGAAACTACACTCTGTCGCGGCACCCGCGCCCGATTGTGATTCGACTAGTTCAATCGCAGAGTCCGAATACGGGAAATCGTTTTGCGATCAAGGCGAGTCGGTCCAGCTGATGCTAATAGAGCTGGTATTCATTAACCCCTTGCCGTACAATAACGAGTAAGACTCGTGATGAAGATTTCTAAACTAATTTAACAACAATCGATGTTACTCATTACACACGGATCAAAGCAAACAACTATTTTGCTATTATCATTGTATTATCTTCAAATAAAATTTTCACTTGAAGTAGAATAGACAATTTTGTGTATACAAAGTATGTTCCCCCAGCCTTACAAAGTTCGGGCGAGAGTAGTTACATTATTGCGCCTTAATGGCGAGGGTGGTTAATTCTAAAATTATAGTATACGTTCGCTATTCAGCTACGATTAACATGATATAATTAAATATAATTTTGGTTAGCAAATAACTTACAAATAAGCAACAACATAATAGAAAAGAAAAATAAATAAAAAAGAATACAAAACAGAATAAAAATAGATCAAATAAATAGTATGTACAATAGTGTGGAGACAAAGTAAGTAAATAAAATCCAAGTAAGCAAGTACATTATGCGTTGCTTACAACAGTCATCGCATGACTACACTTTGATCATAGCTCAATGGAGCCCAGAAGCGATGCTTTACTCAAATTCTAAACGAATTTATAAGATTTCAGTGTAAAAAATTCACTAGCGATAAAATCACTTTCGACTAGGACATCTAGTGGTCGCAACAGTTCAGCGTTACGCTCGTATGTTTTTACAAATGGAAGCACACGTATGATCACGTTGTACCCCCTGTTCCCCTTTCTCTAATTATAACCTTTTAGAAAAAAATAAATACGTCTTTCGTAAACACTCGATGTAACGAACAATAAATGAAAGCGATTTTGTTTTTCGTCATCGTAACTCCTTTCGTCTGGGTAAAAATTTATAATCGTTGAATAGACCGAAATTATCGTTTAAATGGTACAGAAATTGCATTGCATAAATATGAAACGAACAGCCTAATGCAATAACAATTTAACACGTTGAATGCCACACGAGTTCATAGAACAACATACATAAAATGGGAAAATATAATATTAAATCATTTGATTGAATTGCATTATTATTATTATTGTTCGTTCATCTTGGTGAATGTCGCTACATTAGGTGAAATTATTTATAATATAGAAATGTCCTCAAATAATAGTCGTTTAACAGAATGAACTATAGTAATTCGTTTTGGTTGGGGGTCACTGGTGACCCCCCTGTCATTCAACGTGTTAAATGTTAATTTTAATCAAAAAATCGCTAAGTAAAACCGTGAAGTTTTTTAATAAATTATTGAAAATTCCGTATATACTTTGGGATTTGTAAAATTTTCATAGAAAATTAACACCATATTTAACAAGTAACAGTTATCACAGTAATTAAAATTATTTAGTAAGTCGCAAGCATTAGCTCGTTATTATTTTGAATTTATAACACCATGTCCAGAGTAATATCGATTGCCCAGCTCTGGAGGACCAGAAACACTCAACGTCATATTCGGAAAGTTGAGCCTTTCATAATTTCTCAAAACTAACTAAATCTTACTTATATATCTTATACCCTATATCTTATATCTTATATCTTATATCTTATAAAATATTTTTTCTTATATATTCTTATATCCTATATCCTATATCTTATATCTTATATCTTATATCTTTTATCTTATATCTTATATCTTATATCTTATATCTTATATCTTATATCTTATATCTTATATCTTATATCGTATATCTTATATATTATACATTATATATCTATTCTTATAGACAGAATACACGTGAACAGCTTCACCTAAAGGACAGCAATGTGTATATTAGGTTAAGAGAATAATATTTCGTTTCAAATCATCGAAACTTAGTAGACTGTTTCTTAATGTTTTTCTTAAGCTTTCCTCCCTTGAATAATAACTATGTTATTGGAAAATTGATAAGACTTGTTACAATATTCGGAACTGCTATAGTCCATCCCTTAACCTCTTGCCCTGCAATATCGTGTCAGACTCATGGTGAAGATTGCAAATAAAATTTAACAAACATAAATATGACTTAATTCTTCCAAGTCTGAATTGAATATTATTTTTCTATTATTAATTGTAATGCTCCTTAGTAAACGTAGACATAGAGTAAGTGTAGAATTTTTTTCTTTTTGTAATGAATTATGAATAATAAAATACTTCTGTTGAGTGAAATTTGAAAGAAATCATGGGGCAAAGGGTTGGTCTAGGGGTGGTCTCCGAGATGAATTGACCGCCGGAAAAGTAAGTAGGTATTTATATAAGTACTTACCTACACTGTCGGTTAAAAGTTTGGGATCAATACATCGGTTAAAAGAAAAACTTATATGAAATATGCGGAAAAATAAACTGTTATCTGAGTAGAATTCCTGTTAATTGTCAGTATCAGTCTTAGATGGTATAGTCATCCTGATATTCACGAAGTTCCGTATCACAAATGTCAGTCCACTTTAATTCTTTCCAATCATACTACTGAAATTTATCAGAAGATTATTGTTTGATATTCTTAAAGTAACGATGACTTTCGTTTTTATTTACTCCCTTTTACCGTTTTTACATTGGTGTTTAGTTTACGGCTTTTATTTTATGATGTGCGTTTTACTGCATTATAATTTATATGCACCTATTTAGAATAAATATCAGAATAATTATATCTAAATAATATAATACTATATATTAGAATATTAGGATTTTACAAAATGTAGTTTTGTTTGTGAGAAGATACATTTTATTTATACGATAAATAAAGGATTCTCGTGAAAACACATAATAGAGGCAAGAAGTTAAAACTGTTGGCTGACAGACGATCTTAAGCTGTTAAGCGGATTGAAATTGACGTTTAAATGACAGCAATTTTAACCCTTTCCGCTAGCAACAATTCAGAGACTCAATGAAGTCTTGCACGAAGAATTTTTCTTTTCTTGTTTATGAATAAGTATCTACTTACCAGGTGATAAATATCAAATCAATGGAGAATATGTAATGTAATAAAATTATCGATGTGTATAATATCTCTTTAGCAATTTAGGAACGAAGACATTACATTTATTGATACAATTTCGAATATAAATATGAATATTTTTGTCATTTTACCTTTTTCTTTCAACTTCCAATAATGATAAAGGACATTCTCCATAACAACGACTAACAACGTATATATTTAAAAATTTGGCAAAAATTTGGCAAAAACGTCATATTTTAACCCTTTAACCCTTTGACACTTTGAGAGTCAAGAGTACAATTTTAGAAATGAAAACACACTGTAGGAAAAATCGCAGCTTCACACTTTGTAATGAGCAACGAAAATAGAAGCTTCCACTTTATAATAAACCTAGACAAAATGTTGTGCGATACTTTACCTATTACAACGTTATAAGAGTACAGAGATTGGCAATCGTTCGAATACAATATAGTGATTAGTAAATTTCGTGGAACAGTGTATATTTATCATGTATAAAAAATGAGGATTCATTATAGTATTTAATAATGAAACCTCAATTTTGAGACTTTGAATAATTTTATCTGAATAATTCAGGCCCCTTTTTGGGAGAAAATAGGCGGTGTTAATCAAATAATGTATCAGTAAAATTACAAGTGTTTCTTCGTTGTTCTTAAATCAAAAAGAATTTTGCCTTCCTTACAAGAAAGATGCTTTCGGATGTATTTATCTGAATTCATGTTAGTTTTAAATATACGACAACTTTATGTCGAGTTCAAATCCTTAGATATATCGTATAAAATAATTGAATTGGCTAAAAAATTGTATCTACACTTATTAAACAAAATTGAATAGAAATGACTATAAAGAATGTTATATATAATGGAATTTTCGCATGTCATATCCTATCAGTTTAGTCTAATCACTAATATGCACTGATGAAAAGATCAATGTAGATTTTATCTGTTATGTACAGACAGATCATTGAAAAACCGGAGGTACAAACTACAAGTAGAAGTAATTGAAAGATAAATTTGACTTAGAATTATATAAAATTTATAACGAAAATTATTACGGAGGTATTGACAAAAGTAAAAAAGAATAATGACATTTTGAAGACATTATTACATGCAGAAGGGATTGTAAAAACTAATTAATTAATTAATGGGAAAATAAAAATAGAGATAAAACTAATGGGTGTAATAAAAATAAGTAACCTACAATTATTTCTCTATCGGATATAAGAAGCATCGTAGAAATAAACAAATATTTGATATAAGGACATATGTATTATTTTCCAGATTCATAGTATAACACAAATTAATTATAACAATACATAACGTTGATATCCCGCTTATAGCATTTCTTATCTTTCGGTGTCAACGAGATTTTTTAAAGCTTTGCGAAACTAAAGTTAGCACAGTTTGCGTTTCTCTTATAATACTAACAAGATTAGTGATATATAACAAAATTTCTTAAAAGTCGACAGGAGAGTATAGTATACAAAGTACAAGCTACTTTCCTTTAGAAATGAAACTGTTCTTCAAATGATAAAAATAAAAGATCCGTAACTTCGTATATTCAATGACAAAAAAATATAATTTTGAAAAAATCAATGACACCGCTGCATAACAATGAATCTTACTTCCATACAAATAATCACAATTATTTTTCTCGTTGAAATTTTAATCGTATCTATAGTATATTTATAAATATACATACTTTACAAGTTTCCATTTCATTTATTTTAATCCTATCATATCCACTATTACTTTTATCATATCAATTATACTACACGTTATTAAATTAAGTTGTAAAAAATTCAGCCAAAGCAAAGCCAAATTGTTTCTATTTTACAAGTCATGGAGTTTAATGGGCGAAGTATACACACAGTGTGAGTGCAGACTACCGTTATGAATCAGTATCCAGTTGTTTCACACACATTTACCGAGGTTATAAAACAGCTGAACCAGCAGTAAGATGCCAGTGTGTTTCAGATCGTTTCTACAGTGCTTTCAATTCTTATCATATCTATGAAAAGCTAGTCAACAGGTAGGTGACCTATACGCACATCAATATTGTTTTATTGTAATTCCTTTTTAATGCAATACTGTTTACTTCTAACAACCTAATTAAATTCTGCGCAATCTATATGTTAGCTACGTCTTTCTTCGCCGATGTGTCATCTAATGGTGTTGTGAATCACCTCGATTCCTTAGATTCTCGGCGTTTTTCTTATATAGATTTAAGAATAGGTTAGTGAGAAGTGATTAGGTAATATAGTGTTATTGCATTGTGAATTATCGTGAATAATGTGACAATCACTTCATTTAATATTCATTGACTGAGCTCCTCGGATTTCTTAACTTATGAATTTGCTTTATTAAAGGACGGATCTGTTATTACTTCCTGCAATACGGTACGAGTATAATCAAACGATGACAGTATTTATGTGCATTTAAGAAACTAATAAGTTAGTAATAAAGCACGTATAATATGTAATTAGTATTGTACAAATATTTAATTAACATTAACTAAAAATTCATCGAAATATATGTTTTACAATAATAATGATCCTTCCGTAGAGTAAGTAATTATACTTAAAGTTAAATATAATAGATTCTCGAATGTATTTAAAATTTTATTTTAAATTTGTATTTATTTTTATTTAATTTGCATTTATCTTGATTTAAGTTGCAGCTTGAAAAAAAACAGTTAAATATGTACAAAAAGTTTGAGAGATATACAAATAATTGTAAATAATTTATTAATATCAACGGTTACAGCTTCAGCAAATTTCCTTTCGTTTTTAGTCTGAAAATTCTCGTAGTTGAAAGCAAATGAATCATTCAACCCAAAGACTTAGAAGAGCATTCTGTTGCATTCCATCTTATCTACTCTATTCTTGTGTTTCATTGTTTACCTTACAATCCTGTGATAGTGAAGGCGTGTTAAGGAAATGCAAGTCACTTCTTCTGCGATTCAACGTTATCTAACGCTGTGTGGAAATTTATTCTGAACCAGGTTTGAATATCTAGGCATATTTTATACCTTTTTAATAGCATATCAAATTTAATTTAATTCTGGAAATACTATACAGAAAAGATAGAAATATTTTTTAATTTATATTACTGTGAAAGCAAATGTTATTTCTCTATTTCAAGTTACATTACACGGGTTTACAAAATTTAATTTATCCAGTGGTGAAACGGGTATAGCAGGACAAGGGGGTCAAAAGTGCCCATAGACCGATTTTTTTTGAGAAAGTTTCCTTCGATAGTTTATTAATCATAAACATTGTACACCAATTTTCAGTCCTCTATTTCAATTTTTTTTTTTGATTATGTAAAAATTCGGAGACATTTCTGGCATAGCAGTGCATAGCTAAGAATTTTTTGAAATTTTTTCGTTCCAACTTTTTAGCATGAAAAATGTAAAACCTCCCAAAGAGTAGAAAAATGTAAATTTCGTAATGCAAAATTCGAGCGACAACTTCTTAATGTTTACAGTAGTAGAGATATTGGTATGGTGCTTACATTCGTGACTGTTAACATATAAAACCAAGAACTGAACGCTTCTAGAGTAGCTATCATTTGTGTCATTGGGTATCGGAAAAAACTCATGCGGTTTTCTTCGTAGCAATGGATTGAGATCCGATTTCAATTAGTATATCACTAGTTTAATAAATGAAGTTGGTAGTACCAGCAAGATAGTTTTACGCTATTGATATTAAATAAAATAAAATTATTTTACAAAAACATTCTCCGTGTTCAAATTTTGATTTAATACTAGAACTATCGAGCGTTCAAATTAATTTTTCTAAATTTCTCTGTAAAAACTGCAACAGTACATCTATTGAGAGTGCAATTGATTTATAATTCAGTTTACCTATTTGCTAAATCAATTTTTTCAATAATTTCTCAGAGAATCATCTGTTATCTTTTCAATAATTGCAAAAACAAAAATTAGAAATGGGTCATTTTGAGCTGCCTGGTACTTTTAGTGTTAACTCGCATGAGCTTTTCCTGGTGTTAATACATTTAACCCTTTGCTCTATGATTTCTTTCTGAACTACGATCAACCTAACTACCTTGTTATTAATAATTTAGTGAAAATGAGAGAACAATTCTAGTCTTATTCTATGTCAACGCGTGCGCTAAAGTATAATCATTGACAATCGAGGAATAATATGTAATTTGCATTTAAACAAATTAAATAATATTTATGTTTGTTAATTTCTATTTGAAATCTTCGCCACGAGTTTGATATGATATTGTAGAGCACGGGGTTAACCCTTTGCACTCATATGTCACGCTTAAGATGATAATTCAAATTTCTTATAACGTTGTTAGAACGTTAGTAACGTTCTTAGAATGTTGTAAATTGCTTGAAAAAGTACAATACTTTAAAGGATTATAAAAATTAAATCTTATTATAATAATAAATTAGAAAAATATAAAATGTTGAATTCTACCGCTGTAAATTACTTTAATCCATACCCCTAAAAATAAATACAAGTTTACACCCAACAACATTGAAAATAATATAGTAGGATATATTATGTATTTCATAGAAAATGAAAATGTATTGACGATTGTTCTTATTGTATTTTTCAGTTCTTCGGTAGCTGACTGTCGTTTCCTGAAAAGTTGATAAAAACAGAATAAAAATGGCTGCGATCGAAGTATTCTGTGGCATTGTCGCAGTGGTCCTTCTGTTTTACTACTATTTAGTAGCACATTACAACTTCTGGAAGAAACAAGGAGTTCCCGGGCCTGAACCAGAACTAGTTTTTGGTACGACTAAGCAAATATTATTCTCGCAGAAATCGTTAGGTTCCTACACGGCAGACATTTACAAAAAATATAAAAGTGAACCCATGGTTGGTATATTTCTAAGAAGGAAGCCTGCCTTAGTTTTAAACGATCCCGACCTAATCAAGACAGTGCTTATCAAAGATTTTACGAAATTCTCTAGTCGTGGAATTAACTTTAATGAAGTGGTGAGTATGTAAACCTATTAAATATCTATTAGAAGGATTTAGTTGTTACAAGTTTTGAGTAAAGGGATACGTTTTGTAAATACGAGATAAGAAATTTGTTATTCCTTTGTCGCGAGTTACATAATTTTTTGAAGTATTGAATAATTTAATTATACGTAAATGAATATTTTAACAATAGAATTTAGATAAGATAAGAATATTTCATTCTTCTAATTCGAGGCAAACAATTTGTTGAAATATTAAGCAATTTAAACGTATATAGATGAATAGCGTAAAAATTGAACTTAGCTGAAATTACTTTAAGTGTATGTTAACACATTAAGTGGAACGTCTATTTTATCCTGTTGAAGTTTGTCCCACTCGCCACCGTTCAACGGTGAAATACGCTCACTGCCTAAAATAAACCGTAAATAAATGCAAAACTCAACTTTGTTTCAACTGTTACAATAAATTACACTAATTCTTAACATAATATCGCATATTCTATTAGCACAGTTATTTTCCAAGATATCATCTAAACAAAAACATAAAACTTGGCCGATACTTAACACGCCAAATATACAAACTTTTACATTAAATTTTGAAAAAGTAATGGATATACATGTATAATTAATTAACCATTAGTTAATAAAAGAATCTGCATGAACTATGCCAAGTATAACGTTTCATTTATCAGAATTTAACTTATTTTATAAAATAATAAAATTCTCTATTCAAGTAGTTCAGAAATATTCAGTTTATATTCTGTATAGTTTCTATATGAGACAGCTAACTGCCAACAAAAAGAAACTGTTAACATATTTATAAAAAACAAATAATTATTTAAAGAAACATTATCAGTAGTATCGTTATTATATGTACTGATATTTAGTTTATACTTAAAACTTATGAATTACAGAATATATATTACCGATTAATTTTGTATATTAATTTATCATAATAATTTAATTATATATGTATAATCATTATAGTTCTTATTTTTAAAAGAAGGTAAAAAGAAGTTTATCATATTAACTGTATATCGACCTTACAATATAGACAGATCCACTCTCGCAACACCTGTTCACTCTGGAGCCGAAAAGATGGCGACCATTAAGAACTAGGCTTTCGCCAGTATTCACAAGCGGCAAGCTTAAAGAAATGTTCTGTTTGATCCTCGAATGTTCCAACGGTCTTGAGAAATATATGGACAAATTGTTGGCAAATGGCAATGAAATTGATTGTCGAGAATTGGCAGCAAGATTCACTACCGATGTCATTGGCAGCTGTGCGTTCGGAATCAACATGAATTCAATGTCCGAAGAGGAATCTGAATTTCGTAGAGTAGGAAAGAAATTCTTCTCTACCTCGATCGGACAGTTAATAAGAGTCAAAATAAGAGATTTGACACCGTGGTTATACACTATACTCGGTTACGTATTACCGCAGCAGGAAACCACGACGTTCTTTATGAAGTCTGTTATGGAAGTGATGGAGTACAGAAAGAAGAATAATGTTGTCCGGAAAGATTTCATCGATACGTTGATAGACATCCAAGCGCATCCGGAAAAATTGGGCGACATCAGTACGTATGCAATGTTCTATACCAGACGTATCTAAAGGCCCCCATACACGTTGAAACCTGCTCTCTATCTTTTCTATTCGCAGTCCTTTTTTATATCCGAAACTTCAGTTGCTTATTATAAAGCAATTATTATCGTAATTTTATTGTGTTTGGTGTCATTTTAATTATAACAACATGACAAACGTGATGGTGAAAGTTGCATTAATCAAAAATAAAAAATAACAAAGTTTGATTTTTGAGTTAAAAGTCTGCATCTCGTCGCAAGCCTTTAATGTTGCCAACGCTCTGACTCTCAGTCTTTGTTTCTCCTTCACTCGCGTTGTCCTTTTCTACGTCAGCTGTGCTAAAATCTTCGATTCTGCCTCTTCATACTGCAATCTTCCGGTCCCATTGTATACTGCAATTATCCAGTGTTCACTACATACTTGATCTCGGTATTAACCCCTTAATCTACGATTTATTTCATAATTGCACCACCGAGAATTACTTTGTCATTAATAATTTACTGGCAACAAAAGAGAACTTCATGTTGCTTTATACCCACATTTACTTTAAAGTATAATAGTTGATAACAAAAATGCAATATTTCATTGTGAGTAAAGAAAATTGGGATTTATTTATTTTTGTTAATTTCAATTTGAGATCTATCTCACGAGTCTGACGCTATATTGTATGGTAAGGGGTTCATTCGGTTAATTCGTTGTCTATATATTGTTTAATTATATACATTATATTACTAACTAAATTTGCATTTTTTCTATATTTCAACATTTCAGCTTTACATAGTACTAGTGTATACACAGGGTGTTTGATTAAATGTATTAGTTATGGAAATTAATTCATGGAAGGTAATATTAAATATTATGAGGGTTGAAAGGTGTATAATTTTCTGGTATTTAGGTAGAAAATTAGTTTTTAAAAAGCATGGAGTTAATTTCTACATTTAATAGTGTAACATTCTAGCGACGTTCTGGACAAATTTCTGGTAGGTACAAGTATCAACAATAAAAATCGTTGTGGTAGATGATAACTGATAATTTTCGAATTGTTTCGACAATTTGTACTGATAATGCGTTAACTGATATTAAATAGCATCGTAAAGGATTTATCGTCTCAATGAAATACTTGGAAAGTTAAGTGTTCTGTTTAAAAGAACATAATTTGATCTGCTGTGTACTATACTGTGTACTATACTGTATCTAATTGTATCTAACGTATCTAATCAGTTCACTTATCTATTACTCAAATTGATAAGCAATCCTTAGTGACGTTATTATTATCATCTTCACAAATTCGCATTATTATTTAACCCATTCGTTGCCAGTCACGAATATACTTGTAGCAAGAGATTTCCAGTTTGGTACAATCTTGGTTGTATTTGAAATGTGTTGTAATATAAAGCAAAAAAAATTGAAAGTACAAATGAAATCACACATTTTATGCCAGCAGTGAATCGGTTACTACACGATTTGTCATTGTTATAAAAGAATAAGGAATATTATATAGAATGCCTAAAATTCTCATGGCAGTGAACGTGTTAAAATAGAACCCCGATAAAGGCTACATGCCTAATCTCATAGCACTATGAATCATATTAATTCACTAAAAATTGTAACATTATTCATTATTAATTGAGGAATCTAATTGTTTTTAATAAGATAAGATATTTGATGAATCGGAAATAACCTTAGTTGAAGGCTTGCCACATAATAAAATAAAATATAAACGGAATAAAAGGCAACACGTTGCTAAGTGAAGAGTTGGACATTTCACCATTCGGTTGGCTAAGTGTTAAAACAGTATCCACAGCTTCGTGGTTATGGTTTTAACTACGTAGAAAGCACTAAATTAATAATACCCAAGGATCCGTGATCGTATTATTTAAAAAAATGTGTATCCAAGAAGTACATGTAAAACATTCATTGTATTTTTCCAGAAATTACGGACTCCCTACTCGCAGCACAAGCGTTCGTCTTCTTTATAGCTGGCTTCGAAACTTCATCATCGACAATTAGTAATGCACTTTACGAATTAGCCCAGCATCAGGATATTCAGGATAAATTGCGAGAAGAAATTAAAGAGCATGAGAAGATGAACAATGGAGAATGGCATTATGAAAATATAAAAGCAATGCCAGTCTTAGATGGTGTATTTAAAGGTATGTATCTCAAACTGATTGAAAATATTTGTATCTTCAATCAAATAAATGTTATTTTCAATAAGTAAAATAGAAATGTTTTCGACATAGATAGGGTTTCTTTAAAGAACAATTTTTTCATTTAATTTTATAGAAACATTGAGACTGTACCCACCATTATCAGCTTTATTACGGAAGTCAGTGGAAGATTACACTTTTGAGGACATGAAAGTTTGGATACCCAAAGATACAATCGTGTTCATACCTGCGTATGGAATACATCGCGATCCAGATATTTATCCAAATCCTGAAATGTTTGATATCAATCGATTTAAAGAAGAAGAAGAATCAAGAAGACATCCAATGCACTATTTACCCTTCGGAGATGGCCCAAGGAATTGTATTGGTAAGAAAGAACTGTTTGTATAATTACACTGTTTAACACGATTTTTGTTTTGTAATAGCCATTAGGTGATTCTTATAGAACTCCTTGTCCTAAATATAAATCCCAAAACAAAATTGCTGGTCACATGTAGTTTTGGAAAAACGTGGGTTTTTGTAAGAACGATCGAATTTTTGAAAGAAACGAGTGTTATGTGAAAACGAAAAACGACAGGCAGTTCGAATTTGTCGTAAAAATAGAAACCCATGTTTTTCCAAAACTGGACGTGACCCAGGAATTTGGTTTTCGGATTCATATTTAAGGCAAGGAACTCTATAAGGATTACCTAGTGGATATTACACGACACAAAGAAAGTTCAAATATGTTGCACAGTGCTAGCGGAATATGAAGTAGATGCTTCTATTAACTCTATAAAGAATTGAATTAAAGAATTTTTTAAACAGTTTTTACAAAGCATATATTCCATAAAATGATTACTGAAACTGGGTTGAGTGCTTTTTGTAATATCGTATTTCTCATCTACAAATTATAGTTTACGAAAAACAAAAACACTGGAAAGTTGAAACATAAAGTGACAACAAAGATTTGTATCAATTTTGTAAACGTAATGCATCAATTTTATAATTTATTATCGAGTAATATAAGGAATTGTACGTTTTGTTTCAGGTGCACGGTTCGCGATCTTCCAAACGAAAATTGGACTCATAAAGATACTTCGTAATCATAAAGTGGATGTTTGCAAAGATACTGTAATTCCGTATAAAATTAATGAACGTGCCTTCTTGCTGACTCCAACCCATCCAATAACTCTGAAAGTGACCAAAATTGAGAGTTAATAAAATAATAGCACTTCAAGTATGGTTTTCAAGCGTAATAACAATAATCTTGCAGTATAATAACAGTAAATTACAATTAACTTACATTTACTTTTATTTTCATTCAAGTACTGTAATCGATTTATTACCATACTTACATGGTTTATATAATTAATGCTGCACTGCTGCAGTCTAGGAGTACTTCATCATACAATGCAGCGTCTATTATATTAATCCACGTCGGTTTTGTACAAATATCATTAAATGCATGATAATTGAAGGAAATTAGTACAAAAATTAGTACAAAGAAGAATTTAATGTAGATACCAAATACTCAATTAGTAACTGAAGCAGTAATTGTAAAGCAGTAATACGGAAAGTAAACAGAAACATTTTTAACCCTTAAAAGACCAGAAGAGTTCATTGAACTTACTTGACACTTACGTCTATTCAAAAGTCTTTTATCAGTCATCAAAATTGTTGTTTATAAGTATACATAGACCATTAAAAAGTAATACCATACATTTAAAACAATATATAAACACTTTTTTTAACCACTTTCCATGTATGGATAATTTGACACCACTGGTCTCTAACATTACCTTTCTTTATGGTCTTTTAAGGATTAATATTACATAATAAACATTCTATTTTGTTATGCTTTTAATATGTCTCATTTGATGAAATGAGTAACAATTACTAGAACATTATACTCTGATTTGTCATACTAGTCGTGTTAGGTAAATACATGCAAATTGTAATATGTAGAATTAATACTAAATTTACGAAACGTGTCAATTTGACGAATATTGAACTTTATAAATAGTATTTGGTACACGTTTACGTCGAATTTGATTGATGCAATGGTATGACTATATGTCCCAATTGTATATTTACAAACATCAGTTTGTCTAGAAATAATAGAAAACCTAATGTTAAATAGGCTCGTTAAGAAAAGTGCGTTGAATACATTGTGTATTTATATACTTATATTCTATACATAAAATTTTCCTGGGAATGTATTATATATATGTACTTATTTGTGGAGTACAAACATTCAATTATACGTCATCTGAGATATCTACATTTTCAAAATTTTTGATACGTGTATTATATGTATATTATATGTATATACTCTTGTTTGAGCCGTTCAAAGCTCTATTATGATTTTTCTTTTGTAATAAACTTATTTTTGTTATTATCCTTAATGTAAATACACTTATTAGTAATACTTATTTGTATTCTACCTTATCATAACTACCATAACTATCATAGCTATTATAACTTTCATAACTATCGTTATGCTAATCAATTATATTGTAACTAATAACACTGTAGAACACGATTTTTGTTTTGTGATAGCCACTATCGTTTTAGTCGCTGAAAATCTTTTCACGACCGTTCTGTTTTAAATAATTTGCTGTTTAATATGTGAATACACATATACGAGTAATATTATTACGATGATTAACACTAAAACTATTGAATCAGTCAAAATGGCTGGTATATATTTTATTATCTTTTGTTTATTAATATCTTGAAAGAATTAGATATCTGAAATGTTTTTAAAAATTAATTAAGTTTACTAAAATTTACTATTAGTAAAATTTACTATTAGATAGAATAGAATTATAAATTCAATAAATGGCTATTTTAAGTCACATGGATGTAGCCTGAACGAAATTTGAATAAGGGACTGACATGTTTTATCAAATGAAAGACCTAAGTAGAGAAAATAATTTTATTAGAACTCATACAGAACAGTTACATACCAAAGACAAACTAAACCCATATTCTAGAGAAAAAAAATACATTTTTCCAAATAACGTTTATTGCTACTACTACAAATGATTAAATATTTTAAGTTTACTTATTTAAACGTATTAGGCTGTTATTACATTTGGAATTACAAAGTTTGCCAGACTTTTTGACAAAGTCTGATCGCGACACGTACGCGTTTGGTGCTCGTCAAAGGGACCGCGTAAGAAAAAAAGGGAGTGCATCCGACATCGACAAAGACCGCCAATAACGAACAGTAACGAACTTTTATCACATTCGCCATTACGAGTGGGGAATTATATAAACTCGCCGGTTAATTTGATAAATATTCAAGAATTCATCACATTTACCAAACTTAGTGGTGATTATATATTATAATCGACAATTATACATAATCACGGGATTAATCACATTTACCGTAACATATATACCTAATAATTCAATGAAATATGCTAATACTAAGTATATACTCAATATACTGATAAATACTTATATTAGTTTGGAGCGAAGTACAAGTACTGTAAGCATCTCACGTTAATGAAGCCGACCTGCGGCTTAAAAGTGAAGAGGCGCAAGGGAAGACGTCCACTCGCGGCGCTTGGTTCGATAGTAGTGACAGAATTAGTTTTGACACGTCTTTGTTACTGGCCCAGCTGTAAGTTGCGGTGGAGCGGCGGCCGAATCTCCTTACCCCTCTTCACTTTTGAGCCATTGGCCGGCTGGGATCATATCAGTAACAATGAGCGTCAAGATATTAATTTATCAGCGAGTTATTGCTGTCACGTGTCGCTCACGCAATCGTGCTGTATATATCTGCTATAAATATCTGTCTTAATTAGTGCAATTAAGTAATTATTATAAGAGTATCTATGTAACTATTACATATACGTGTATTCTGACACATTGCTGTCATTTTTAATACAACCAGTTATGGTTTGAATCATTATGAACTGCATTTTTAAACTTGCGTTGTCTAAGCAGAATTCTAAAGAAACCGACTATATTTTTCTTAGAATTTTGAAGTTATTATTTTAAGACGAAGTAGATAAAATAATTTATTTATCATTATATTGTTCGGAAATAATGTTCAAACTGAAACTAAAATTTTCTCAAAAAGTTCAATTCTTTCTGGTCAATATAAAGTAAAAACGAATTATATATGATTAATATCTTCTGAGATAACAAATATTGTTGAAACTTCTGAACGCCATGGCGTAAACTATCTTCGATAAACGTAAAAATTTACTTTATCGAGCCACCGAGAGAGTAATAATACACGGTCAGAAGCGGACTACCCTCAGGGGCTCTTCTTTCATAAAACAGACCACGTATTAGGGGTAGAAACTGCAGTTATAACAATAAAATCAACTAATTTTTTAATCATTTTTTAAAAATTATGAACTACAATTATTGACGTGCAACGCGACACTTATAATAATCATCAAAATCTAAATGATAAAAATGATTTTTAGGTGTTACATGGTTTTTTTGTTTTTGTTCCAAAAACCTTAAATTGAAAAAAGTTGATTTTCGTACACTTAACAGAAGATGTCGATGGTTTAAGAGAAGAAAGGAATGTTCTATGTTAGAAAGAAGCGAGATTATATTTTTATAATATAAAATTATATTACACATTATCAGATTACATTCTATCCAAAAAGGTACGAGATCATAAAACACTTAAACGAACAGATAGTTTTCTTGAAATTTGTAATAAATGAAATTTCATGTTAGGAGAATGACTATTCTACTATTAAAAAATTTTTATTTCTGATTTAATTTGCATATGTTGCACTCACTGAAAATTTGTAAAAAAAAGTATCTTTGTACAGAGTTTTCTGGTATTCTTATCACAGTTGAACCCGGTAATGAAAGTTCAAATTTCATATTGCTTCGAACAGTGAAACATATGTATAAAGCGATTATAAACAGGTGTATGATTTAAGAAAGAGGGAATTCAGAAGGGGGGTACAAGGAATGTGATAATTTTTTCATATAATAATATCATAAGTAGGCAGACAGAAAGCAGTTAGCAACCAGTGTGTCTCAGATTGTGCCATCGCCTGTTCCGTCCTATATCCCAGTAATTGTAATTGCCAGAATTTCAAGTAAGAGCTAGTTTTTCTAAAAGTCGTTTACTTAACCCCTTGCCATAAAATGATGAGTGAGACTCGTGATGAAGATTTCGGGATCAGTTTAATAAACGTCAATGTTGTTTAATGTGCATGGATCAAAGCAAAAAACTATTTTGCTATTATAAGTGAAAAGTACTTGTATCTAAACGTAGAGTTTTACTAAATTGTAAGTCGTATTTAATTTTTGAAATGAAGGATGCATTATTTTAAATTGTATTAGAAAACTGCAACCTAATCCTGTGCAATATCACTTCTTCTATTCTTTGTATATGAACAAACATTCATTAGGAACCATTTTATGTGTATAAAAATAAAATAATCTAATTGTAAAATGGATGCAAGTAAAATGAAGATCATTTCCCTCTGCGTGATAAATTTTTTATAGTCGAGTGATATTTCTTGTGTTTGTCTACGTTATTTAAATTCCAAATATTACTCTACAAACTCTTTACACCATTTCATTTATTTTAAATAGATAGTGTACAATATCGGTAAGATACAGTAATGCAAAATACTGAATGATTATTAATGGAAGTATGCGTCAAAACAGTAATATTTTTCAGATAAATTTCAGACAGTTTATAGATATATATTGTGATAACAGCCAGACTAATTATTATATAACATAGACTCATTACATTGCTTTATTTCTGCGATACTAACTGTTAACGTACGTTGAACTCTAATGCGATGAAGTATTAGTAACCCTAATTATGTGAACTGATTAACACCTTAAGCACCAGAAAAAACTGAAAAGAATTTGTGCACAGAGTTATCTCTGAAAGCGCGTATGTAAAACACTGAAGTATGATAAGAGTACGATTCCATGTTTATCATCACTTCCATTTGATTGTATAGGTTGTTCTTGAAATCGTAATACAATACAATTGCATAAAGAGTGAATATATATATATAGACATTTATATCTGAAAATGATAAAAAACGGTCAGAAATATAAGCTACTTCCTTTTGAATGATACTTGTGTTTGATAAATTCTTAAACGCGATTATATATTTCGTAGATAAAGTATCATGTGAGATAACATTATTGTATATCTTCTACTTAGTCTTTTGTATAAAATAATTCTCTTCGTAGTTTTAAGATCACGTTAGAAACACTTTGTTTGTTTTTTATATATACAACAAATAATAATATATTAATAATAAAACGAAGTATTTTCTTAAATAAACTTTACTTAATTATTACTTTAATTAACTTTACTTTAATTAATTATCAATGTGATAACTATATGATTATTTAACGAATTATATCAAAAGAAGTAAATATTTTAAACGGATAAATTTCATTTTTAATACAAATCAATATTAAACAAAAAAATATTATCGATTATAAAACAAATAATGAATATTTTAAAGTTTGACGCGCGTTTTCAATATTTCCAGCTACTGAACATGGTTGAAGACTGATAACAATGTAGTGTACGTTACAAATTTCATAGAAAAGAGAAACATTAATATTCATCTTTTTTCTATTTTGCAGTTCATCACTAAATGGATTTCGCTTATTGAGAAATTGAACGAAACTGAATAAAAAATGACTGGAATCGAGATATTTTGTGGCATTGCACTGGCGTCTCTTCTGGTTTATTACTATTTGATAGGACCTTACAATTTTTGGAAGAAACAAGGCGTTCCTGGACCTAAACCGATACCACTTTTTGGAAATGCTGCGCCATTGCTGTTTTCAAAAGAGACAATGGTTGTGTTCCTGAGTTCTATTTACAAAAAATACAAAAACTGTCCTATGGTTGGCATATTCATAAATAGACAACCGGCTTTGGTTGTAAATGATCCTGAGTTAATTAAAACAGTGCTTATTAAAGATTTTACGAAGTTCTCTGATCGTGCATTTGAGTATAATGAAGTAGTAAGTACAGAAACATAGATAAATTTAAATTCTAACAAATTACTTTTAAGAATTATTTAAGTCATATTCATCTATTTAATACTTTTATTGCATACATATAAATACTATATAGTATTCTTACTATATAAGCAAGAAATAAGTTTATTATATACTATAATAAATTAGTATAAAAATGGTATAGACCAATTACCAGAATAATGTTATTAGAATAAAGTAATTAGAATAAAATAATTCTATTCGTTTGACAATAATAATTTCATTAAGGGGGACACCACCTAGAGGAGTCCTAAACATAGGTAAACTTTAGGAATATCGTTGTTAATAACTATTAAGTGAAAACTTCTGATTTTTTCTGTGTATACAGCTCGCATACTTGATTAAATATATAAACATTTTTTTAATACAGGCAGAGCCACTTTCAATACACTTGTTCGCTCTCGACTCGAAAAGATGGCGGCCAGTGAGAAGATGTCTTTCGCCAGTATTCACAAGCGGCAAGCTTAAAGAGTTGTTCACTCTGATTCTCGAATGTTCCAACAATCTTAACAATTATTTAGAAACATTGCTAGCTACCAGCGATGAAGTCGATTTTCGAGAATTGGCAGCAAGGTACACTACGGATGTCATTGGCAGTTGCGTGTTTGGTGTCAATATGAATGCAATGTCGGCGGAGGGGTCAGAGTTTCACGTTATAGGACAAAAGTTTACTTCTTACAAGTATATAAAATTAATAAGATTTAGACTAAGAGAATACTTTCCATGGATATACACCATGCTTGGTTATGTGATACCGTACCCCGTTGGCAATGATGCCTTTAAGAAGAGGGTGTTGGAAATGATAGACCACAGAATAAAAAATAATATCATCAAAAAGGATTTCATGAATACGCTGGTTGATCTTAAAATGCATCCAGATAAACTGCAAGATATCGGTACGTATGCAATATTATTGATAACTGCCACTAGAATAACCACACTCGTCAAAACGACGGGTTTCAGTTTTCTTATTTCGCAATTATTGATATCGTAAAAGTGTTAAATATCCGAAAAAATCTATTGTTAGAATTTGTATAAAGACTACATATTAATCATGTTAAATGCTCGGTTGTTCTAGTGTTATGCAAAAGGTCATGCTCTAGTGTTATGCAAAATTCATGTCGAATAAAAATATTTAGTAACATATGTAACTAGATAATAGTGTAACATTAGTACTGTGATATCAGATTAGTAGTAATTACTTTTAATATCATTTAACATTGTTACGAAAGTATAAGTATTAACATACAAAATGCTCAAAATTCTTGTGGCAGTGTTAACATGTTAACTTCTGGTATATTAATTAGATATGAATTAAAGTGAGATAGAACCTAATTTTTAAATGCTTGTGACTCGGATTCCAAACTTTATGCTGATTTTGTTTTGCGAGAGAAATATCTTTTTGTAAAGATTGAAGTCAACATTTGTTACGCGTTATAAAGATTTATGGAGATATACTTTACTTTTTTCACTGTCCACTCTAGTGCGAGGTGTATTCACTAAATTCTTCATTTTATATTCACGTTATAAACGATTCCTCATTCATTGATTTTGTAACCTTTCTAACGCTTTGCACTCGAGATGTCTTTCAACCGACATCTGATTTGACGCAATAAAATTACAAAATTTAAAATTCAGTATTTAATTGTTTATAATGGGTCCACATGTGGAATTCACAACACATTAATTCATGCAAGATAATTTCTTGTGTTAGTTGTGAAAAATGTTTAATATTAATATTTATTAATATTTCATCAGAAAGTAATAAATATTTGTAGTGGAAAATACTGTCGAGTGCAAAGGGTTAATCTGAATTTCGAAAGTTTTGAATCACAGGAATATAGTAGTGTAAAATTTTGAATTCTCTGATCTCTGTTCGCTCTTAAGTTTCGAGAATTTTCGAGGTTCTCGGGTTTCCAATAATCTACACTTAACATAAATGATATTACAATTTCGGTTAACCATCGAATAGTCGTCTGTTGGACAGATGACGCATCGCAATATTTTTGTGCATTTTATTATATGCGTAATATTTACTATATAATAATTGATACGGTGTCATCATTCATTCCTGAAGTAAACAACATATTCACTCGTTTTTAATTATCATTACTACATTGTCACTCAATACTATTTATCTCCTGACTCAGTGATAAGTTGTAATAAACATATAATATGTTTATTACTTAACTGTTAGAGTTATATCTTTTTTCAGAATTGACTGATAACCTTCTCGTTGGGCAAGCATTAGTCTTCTTTATAGCTGGTTTTGAAACTTCATCATCGACAATTAGTAATGCACTTTACGAATTAGCCCAGCATCAGGATATTCAAGATAAATTGCGAGAAGAAATTAAAGAGCATGAGAAGATGAACAATGGAGAATGGCATTATGAAAATATAAAAATTATGCCAATTTTAGATGGTGTATTTAAAGGTTTATATTATTTGCATTATTTTAATTTTTTTTTTTTACTATACATAATTCACTATCATAATTGTTATCCTAGTGTTCTACATATCTGTTTTATTTCAATATTTCATTATTTATTATACGACGGAAATACTATTTTCTGGAATTTTTGTTTGAAGCCTTCATGTTTTAATTTTTTTATTTATTACTATAGAAACACTAAGAAAGTATTCGCCAGTTGCAATTATGAGAAAGACAATAGAAGATTACACTTTCGAAGACTCGAAAATATGGGTACCTAAAGGAACACGTGTGTTTATACCCGCAAATGGAGTACATTATGACCCAGATATTTACCCAAATCCTGAAGTATTTGATATTAATCGATTCACACAAGACGAAGTATCGAAAAGACATCCAATGCACTTTTTACCCTTTGGGGATGGCCCAAGGAACTGTATTGGTACGTACAAAGCATTATTAATCCCAAGTTCTTTTATTTTTATAAAAACCAAAAAGTAAATTTTATTAAATTCAAATAAATATAAATATCATTTAAGTATCATTATCAAAGTTATGACATCTGTAATCTTAAATCTTGCTAAACACATGCATTGTATTTCAGAAAAATACATCTCTAAAATTTAATTTTTTCACACACACTATTCAATTCTCTGAAACATGTTCATTTGCTTTAAAGTACATATAACACATACACGTGTAAAATGAAATATATAATACTTCATAAATAAGATAAAATATATAATACTTCAAAAAATAAAATATAATAAAATATATAATGGTTTATGAATAAAATAAAATATGCTACTTTTTAAATAAAATGAAAACTTCTTTATTTGCAGGTGCACGTTTTGCAATCTACCAAACGAAAGTTGGTCTCATAAGGATACTTCGCAAATATAAAGTCGACGTTTGCAATAACACTGTAATTCCGTATGTAATTAATCAACGTGCCTTTCTGCTGGCTCCAAAACATTTGATAACTTTGAAAGTAACAAAACTTGAGGATTCATAGAATGTTTTATCATCCTGACAGCTTAGACTTTTTCAAATATAATAAATAACACGTTTCCCTCGAAATGCAACTAGATTAAATTTAATCAGTGTTTATATTTTCATCCATTATAATATAATACAGATATATTTATTTAGTCTCAGGGCAAATATTTTTACAGAAGTATCTTATTCATAAGTACATTTGACTTATCCATTTTTTCTTTGTGTCGTAACTTCACTTCTTCCTATTCTACTATTTTGTTGTTCCATTTATTACACACTTTGCTAATGCCGTTTACTATTTTTGGTTCTACTCATACCAGAACTACCATTACTTACAGTGTCGTCATTAATTTCTTACGAATATTGCTCAAGTATGTTTGTTGAGATATCAATACACTTGTCTTGTAATGTACGTCTTAACAAATATGATCATTCAATCAGTTTGGACAAAGTTTTTTATAAAATTTGAAATAAGAAAATTTGAAATAAGAAAAATAACATGGTTCTCTTTTCTCCCTTTTTTCCTTTTTATATTCCTCCAGTCATTCATTAATTATTTTATGCTAAAAACATACATAAATTAATGTAAAACATATCTGTAATACCTAATCACATCTAATTGTGTTATCGAACTACGTCTACATTAGTTCAACTCACTACATTGAAGCTACAATACATTGAAACTCAACAATTCGATCAAGATTCATGTAACGACATAGAATGTAGATATAAAAAACAATTCATGATTATTCCCATTGTTAGGCTGAGACTTTCATAAACATTTAAACGTAATTAGTGTACGATAACTACTTTGTGTAATAGAGAATAAGCTATGTAAAATTGTATATATATTCATAATGTAAAGTTTTTCATTTTCAAGATACAGTACATTTATTTCTCGTAATTCGAAATATTTTTGCGACATATATATCTGTAGAAGAAATCCCCCTAATGCTGGACATTAGAATTTATTAAATATCTGATGCACAGTGGACAAATTTTGTCCGAGGAAAGATTGGGAAAAATAAAACAAAAAATATTTCGGCTTTGACACATTTGAGTATTGCACGGATTAGCAGAGAAATTGGTTGGAGAAATTAGCAGAGATTGATGAACTTATCGAAAACTTATGTTCTCACCGACTTGTGTTTCTCGAATCTATTATAGAATTCGATGTTTTTATCTTTTTCTTCTGTACATATAAGTGGCAGTCTTGCTTAGTTTTCGGGATATTTTCAAACAATTTTTATTTTTGTGATATTTTGTCAATTTTAGTCTTATGAAAACATAAACATTCCTACAGTCAGAGGAGGTCACATTGAACACAAGATAGTCGAGATCACTACATCATACAATTAAATACAATATTACGAAATGTTAAATGTATTTCTTTTATTTCTGTCCTTGTATGATTCTGAAGGCCATAGTATACTACATTCTATTTAAAAAAAAAATTAATGTCACCTGTATTGATAGTTACATTGCTAGTAAAATATACTACAACTTCCTGCTCTTCAGTTCTTTTCTAATGTTTACCGTTTACGAAAAAAATGATGGCACAAATTATGGCAAACACTCTGTACATTATATATTTATTTCTGTATAGACTTATGAAACTTCTATATAGGCATGAGCCACACACAGGCGAAATCGACTAAGTCCACTTTTAAAATTTGTTGAGGTTTTGAGTTTACCTTTTCATATCTGAAATAAATTAATAATTGGTTTTACATCACGATATGATAGAAACTTTAAGATACTTTAATACTTTATCTATCGCAAATCTATTAATCACCTTTTCGATTTCGAATGCTTAGCAATTGGTAACCTATTAAAATTACGCTGGTTTAACCAATTAACTGCGTTTGACGAGTAGATATACGCATTATCTCAACATTGTAGGGATTTTTATTTGTATCTGCCAGGATAGCAATCCCTCGTATGACTGGTGTAGATGATTTTCATTTAACAAAATATAATAGAAATATTACTCTCTAATTTCGACTCTAAGAATCAGTGACTCCATGTTTGTCGATCCACTCGTCCTTTCGTCATCCGCTGTCGATTCTCAATCAACCCTTAGTCCCAAACCTTTTTCCCCAAACCACGGTTCGCTATTAACTAGTACTTTATGTATCCGGGCCTACACCTATTTTTCCTTCTAAAGCGAATTTTCTCATTCCTTATGTAACCAATATTTCTGCATCCGGGCCTTTTCCCTTTTTTCACCTGTCTGATCATCCCTTGAAAAAGGCTCTTTTTCCCATTTCCTGCATAATGACATGTTTATGCATCCGGGACCACTTCCCTGAATTTCCCTCACGGACCCTTCTGCTCTCCTACCTACCCCTACTCCCGATTTTTCCACCAAAACTTTCTTATAAAAAGAGGACTCAAGCAACACCAAAACAGTATTCTATCGTCACTCTGCTAGTACTATACACTCCTGTAAGCATTATTGTAACATCTAACTAACGTAAAATAAAAGTTTGTTTGAACCAACTTCGCCTTGCGTGATTTGACGACATGGTCTATACTTGCTAACTCTCTTCTTCGCCCTCGCCCTTGCCCTCACCCTCGCACTCACTACCCGCGCTCCCACAACCTATCTCGGGTATACAGGTATATGCTGTTGCCGAAAACACACGGACACACATGACAGACACACACATTTGTAGACATCCAAACTTAGCGGTCATCGCATCCTATCATTGTTTCGACTTTGTTTCCTCATCGGGCCAATCAACTGTCGCCTATTTTGACATAGGTGACTTTCCCGCGCGCGCTCTCGTTCGCTCATCTATCATTTGTTTTGATGTTAGGCTAGTCATCCGACCTCCAGAAAACCTTACGCTCGCACTGTTTGTCTTACAGGACAAGACTCGCGTTTTTTCGCATGGGTCGAATGACCGCGGCGGCCTTAGCGCAGTTCGTTGCCCTAATAATCTTTACAAAAATCGCTCGTCCTACAAAATAAAATTAATGATACTGATCCTTCTAACGATAAATTATTTATTTTTTTCAGATAAATATGTAATTCTTCTTCGTTTTGCTTTAGCTTTTCGTTAGAATATATTATAGGTGTATTTGGCCTACGTTAAACGTGTACAGTGTGTTACTCGCGTGAGTCAAGCCGATCTGTAGCTCAAAAGTGTGCTCAACTCGCAGCTCTGTCAGTAACAAAGGCGCAGTTCTGTCGTAACTCGCAGCTCTGTCAGTAACAACTCTGTCAGTACTGAAACTGTTTCCGTCATTACTATCGGACCGAGCTCCTTGAGTGGATGCCTCCCCTTATCAGCGATTTCTGAAATTAAATTCCATAGTTACAAACCGTATTGATAATTAGTAAGTGGTTGCCTTGAGCAGGAGTGGTAAATAAAGTGTTAAAATACAAAATTTATTTCAGAAGTCAGAGCAATTAAAATCCATTACTTTGCAAACAATGCTTTGCCAGTTGTAACGATGAGAGCGTGTTATTGATTATTATTATGCTATAATTTATCCAACAATTCGAGTCAGAGGCCATAAATATAGACTTACTACTTACTTCACTGGTTTGTTTACTATCTATTTTGTGTTCTTTTCTTTATTTTATTGATTTGGCCAATGATACAAGTCGGCTCATGTATAAGTTAGAAAATCGAAGTCCACCGAAAATTGAATTTGATTATTTCATAATAGTATACGTTTGTATGAAAATACGAAATTGATATAATGACTTAATAACCCTTTTCACTCGTATGTCATGCTGGAGATGATAATACAAATTTGTTATAGAACGTTGGAGGTTGTTTGAAAAAGTACCATACTTTAAAAGATTATAGAAATTAAATCTTACTATAATAAAATAAATATAAAAGAAATAAAATAGATATAAAATAAATGAAATAAATATAAAATAAATAAAATAATTTTAAATAAAAGATTTTATTTCTTGATTATTATTTGTATTTCGTAAAGACGATATGTTTTATTAAATAAAATATTGTAACCGCGGATATTGTTGTTGAAATAAATGCTGGCAGCAAATGGGTTAAACTAAAGTGAAAATATAAAAATTTAATAATAAAAAATTCTGTTTATATACATGTATACGTGAATCCGTGAACACAGACTTGTGTTAAAAACACGGGTTCTTAATTCTTTAATACATACAATGTCACATGTCACATGTCACGTTGTAGTCAATCGGGTTCATAGTTCATCTTTAGTACTTTCTCCAGAGATATTGTATCTTAGCTTTTGGCAATTCATCTTGCATGCACGTGACTCTGAAGAGTTAGAGTGAAATAGTAACGCCATTTCCTAAGTGTCTCTTCGTTATCGTTATGTATGTATTTACACTCCTCTTCAAAATGATAACTCAGATGTATCATATTTAATTTCTCAATGGCGCATGCAAAATTTTATATCCATGATGAGTCATTCCAAAATATTATGACCTCAAGATACGCGGTTCATTGAAAATAAATCGCAATATCGTAGAGGTTTGTATACAACGAAGGAAGACTATTCCGTACCAAGACTGGTATGATAGCATAGTCTATTAATCCTTAGCAGTCCTATGTCGAGTCAGACTGACATTCCACTTTATTACAACCTTTACCTGTTTTAACAATTTTTTCTATATTTCTTTGTAGTATCACAATTGTACCATTTAAAGGTAACATTTCAATGACTCCGAAATATTCTTGAATAAATAAATACAGCGTCATATTAAGCTGTAATTGAATGAACTAATGTCGACGCGAACCTCAAAGTGAGAAACCAAAAGCAGCTCGAACCCTTTGCACTCAAGAGGCGACTCTCAGTTAGCACTTAATTCGATATAGTAAAATTATAAAATCTTATATGCAATGTTAAGCTTTATGTAATATATCAAGTGTGAAATATTGAAATAAAATAGCTTTGATTCTTAATTCATATATGTTTCCTTAGTACTTAATTCCAAAGAATATTGTGTATATTACGTCAAGAAACATTGAATGGTGTTTGCAGAGATAAAATTTTGCATGCGTCATTGATAAATTAAAGATAGTACACCTAGGTTATCTTTTACCCGACGAATAATATTTTGTAACACAATGAGGATGTGACGGTTTTCCAGCGTGAAATTAGTTTTAAAATTATTAGAACTTTAGTATTCGTCATTTGTTTATAAATTTATTTTTAGGAATTATTTTACTAAAATTATTATATTATATTATATTATATCATATCATATTATATTATATTATATTATATTATATCATATTATATTATATTATATTATATTATATTATATCATATTATATTATATTATATTATATTATATTATATCATATTATATTATATTATATTATATTATATTATATTATATTATATTATATCATATTATATTATATTATATTATATTATATCATATTATATTATATTATTATGGTCGCAGTTAATTCGACGGATATTAAATTATATGCATATTATTTATTAATAATTTAAGAAGACTTTCATTCATGCAACTGTACTAATACGTATTCCAATTCTGTGTTTTTGTAGCTAATTTCCAAGATCTCTGTGAATGAACACCTGTTTTTCTAGAAACAATACAGTGCAGTATATACTAAATGTCCGTTAATCTAGAGTGAATAAACAATCAAACTTATATTCGGAACCATGATATAATATAATACTATAATATAACTGATTGGATTGTGAAAGTGAATTACGGTTTTGAATAATAGTTACATACTGAATTAAGAGTAGGTAATATATAAATATTATGAAATCTTTTTGATAGGTTGATATGGTTATCCTGTAATTTCGCTAAACAGAAATTACCAATTGGTAACATGTGGATATGATTTTCGTATGTAAACCATTTTACACAATAGTTGGGAATTACACCATGGCCAATTTTCTAATGAAACAGTCTTTAATTTTAAACTAAATATAATAATAAAATTATTATTTTTTCTACATATTACATAATATATTAAATAAATATATTAAAATGTGAAGAAGTTATACTTATTTTCACTTAATATGATAATCTGACCCAGATTTATTCTACTGTCAAGTAAATGGTGTGGAGAATATACAAATATTCGTATACCGTTAAATTTGAAAGATATTATAATCTTCAAATCAATGAAAGTATCATCCACGATCATCGCGTGTTGATCAATAAGAAAAAGACGTTTAATTATTAAGTAATAATGTATCAGTCGACTTATATCATTGATGCATCATTGTTAAATACAGGGTAATTAATAGGATTATTTATACTTCAAAATATCGTTAATTACTAGGTAAGTAAAATATATGCTTTAGCTAGTTGTAATATTATGAAAGTTGAAATGATTATTTCGAAGGAGCACAACTTACACCCGAGAATTGGAATGTTGTAAACAATGAAATGTCAATACAGACGAAGGAAAATCTAGAGATTAGTTCTTGGTTGTCAGCATGATGTAGCTTTTTATGTTAAGACGTCTTGAGGCGTGGTCAATTATGGTGAGTTTGATTAACGCTCGACGTCACAGTAATGATGCAATTAGTTTCTGCACGTTTCTGTTATTGGTAGAAGTCTACCCGTTTCAGACGCAGGCTGGTTGTTATCAAGCGAGTAACCTACTGTATATTCGTCAGTTTTGCTAAGACCGCGTGTAGTGATTCGTCTCCATCTGACATTGGAGATTCTAAATGGATTTAATCTATATCCGTGAACATCAAACTGGACAAAATTTCATTGAGGTTTTTAATACTTTTATTGAAACTTAATATTTCTATTATAATCTACTTAATGTAATATGTAAATATATTAATTTAATACATTTCCATTGTAATTTATTCTAATGATTATCTGACGGAAACAGAAACCAATCAACTAAATAGTAACAGAATACTTAATGAGAGTAGGATTATTATAAAATTATCAGAAAACTTAATGTATTTACGTATATCACCTAAACTTAAATGATATTCATTTATACATATGTATTTTTCAGTTAAATATATTAAACTATATTATATTGTATATATACCTATGAACTATAGTACATTTTACATTCAATAAAAAAGTCTTCAATTCAAATTTACTGAAATTATTTGCAGTCTTTGTGAATCTGTGAATGCGTTTGTGACACTGAAAGTCTGATTTGATTCAAGTTCGGAAGTATTCGAGATAATTAATTTACGAATATTGCAGTGCCGGATAATTGGAATTATCTTACTGATGCTTAATGCAATTTAAGTGTTGATCATACGTGTAACTTCTGATATATTATTGAAAGAGTGTCGATGATGGCTACAGTTGAACCACTAAGATAGAACAATTTTCAAGAAAAATACAAATCTAGGACAAAAGTGGTAAGTGGTCTTTCCTTCAAATATGATTTTATAGAATTTGAAGGCTTCTAATACAATTTTTAGTTATTACGTGACAATTTTACATAGATTACACGATCAATGTACTTAATGCTAAAATTACCAAGGAATTAGAGTGATTTGTTTCTAATTTTTTATCAAAATTAAAACAATACGTTTCTTGAGATTCGAAAGATGTACTAGCCTCGTATCTGTGCAAATACACGGATCTAATTGAAAATCATTTGCAACAACGCCTTCATAATTCAGATACTTGCAAGATAAAAGTTCTGATGTCGGTCAATTTAACCCGTCCGATAGTTTTAGTGTTAATAACTGGAAAATTACTCTGCATTGTTTAGGTCACAGATACAATACGTCGATTGGACCATTGTTATATGAAGCAAGATGGCTATCTTCTACGAGATACTTTTGGGCATCGTAACTGTATTACTTGCTTTGTATTATTACTTTACGCTGCATTTTGATTTTTGGAAGGTGCGAAATGTACCGGGACCAAAGCCTATGCCAGTTTTTGGTAACGTTTTAAACGTTATGACAGGAGTAGAATCCGTTGCAATATTTACAAAGAATCTTTGTCGGCAATACAAACATGAACCAATGTTTGGTATAATTATGAGACGAACGCCTGTTCTCATTTTGCAAGACCCAGATTACATTAAAGACGTTCTAATTAAAAACTTCACAAGTTTCGAAGATCGCGGGTTCCCGATGAATGAAGTGGTAAATATGTTATACAATATCTATTTTACACTTACGTGAACTGATATCCTATGGTAATAACTCCATGACAGTAACAGAGAACACATATCTGTTGCATGTTGATAATTGTATTTACATACATTTAAATATTACATAGTGAAACAACATAAAATTCATAGTGGAAATAAGAAATTATCATATATCATTTACATAGGAGTTTATTGAGAATATTTATAAAATTTCATATTTCCAATTTGTTTACGGTGTGACACTGTTACTTGCTAAGTCGATTAACTCCAATTTTTGAATTTTTTAAAATATTAGTGTCAAAACACTTGATTTACTCCTAACTATTTATATTTTAAACGAATTTCTATATCAATAAGGATTAAGACTACTAAATGACAAAATTTTGTTGGCCATTGGATATTAAATTATTTATTTCAGCAACCAATCTAAATAATTCCATACTCTAATTGAAATCTTTACTAATTTTGCTAATACGTAATAAAAATTAGTTAAGAATTTTTTAATATAATAATTTAATACACAAAAACAAATAAAATATAAAGAATATTTAATCTGTTACTAAAAAACTGCCACTGAAGCAGTTATTTGTTAATTTTTAAACAATTATTTCAATTATAATGTCAGTTTTTAAAAAAAAGGAAAAAATATACCGTTATAATATTAACATGGAAGAGAGTAATACTAATTATGAAAAGTGAAGATTAAATTTGAAAATGTTTTTTTCACTTGTTAAATCGATTAACTCCCTTAGTAATGCAAAAATTGTAGTAATAATAACTATTACTCCAGTCTCGTCGTTGTGGTGATTTATGATAGTAACTCGCAAGTAGCTGTTGCGTCGCATGCGATGACGGGGCGTTTCATGACCCAAGTATGGAGGCCGTAAAAATTAAGAATCTTTGTCGCCTGTTTATTTATGAATACACCTCAAGTGTAACAATAATATATTATTTTATCACTTTTCACCATTTTTTATTTTATGGAGTTAATCAATTTGGCAAGAGAACCATTTAAATGTTCCTGCCAGTAGTGTTAATATTTTATATATGAAGGACTGATATTTGAAAGTATGTATTTCTTGTAAGTATTATGTAATAAATTATTCGAATGGTGTACACGATTATTGTTTTAACGCAGGCCGAGCCATTGTCCGCTCATATTTTCGCCCTGGAAGCAAAAAGGTGGCGGCCACTGAGAAATCAACTCACCCCAGTCTTTACATCAGGCAAATTAAAAGAAATGTTTTCCCTTATTCTCGAGTGTGCTAACCACATGGAGAAATACTTGGACAATTTAATTCAAAGTGGTGAACCCCTCGATTCCCGCGAATTAATGGCCAGATATACGACCGATGTAATCGGCAGCTGTGTATTTGGCATCGAAATGAATTCTCTGTCAGATAAGGAGAGCAAATTTCGTGAAACAGGCAAAGAAATCTTTTCCGCCAGTTTATGGGCAATAATTAAATTTAGAATGAAAGAATGCGTTCCCGCACTATACGATCTTCTGGGTTACGTGTTGCCATATGACGCTCCCACCAAATTTATGAGAGACGTTACCATCGAAACAATGGATTATAGGATGAAGGACAACATAGTCAGACATGACTTTATAAATATCCTTGTAGAACTCAGGAAACATCCGGAGAAACTTGGTGACATTAGTAAGTTCGTTTATAAAATTCATAAAACCGTTGATTCATTTGATAATTTTGATACGGTTGTTTCAACGAGTAATGTCACGAGTTTATTACATACATATTATATATAACCTTTCGGTGTCACAATGGTGACCCTCAAACAATTTTCCAAGAATTTATCAATGTTACAAATAAGGTAACTGTACATCGGTGATATCGGATGATATAAACGTGCAACAAATGATGACGCAACTGATTTGAATAGTATTATATCCCGTGTTTGTGTATAGGTCACGGTCAATATGATAAAGCGGGGGTTATACATAATCCCCCGGTGATAATGTATCTACGTGCAATTACAGTAAAATATTTCCAAATTTTTAATGTTGATTAGAACAGTACGTTTCTTGAGATTCGAAGGGTGTCCTAGCTTTGTATCTCTGCAAATACACGGATTTAATTGAAAACCTTTCGCGAAAACGCCTTCACAATTGGAACACTTGCAAAATAAGAATTCATGTCTGATACAATAAAACGAATTATAAAGTATACAATTTAGAAGAACAATCGTTGTATTTAATATCAATGTAATTCACTTATTAAAGTAATTTCATGGAGAATTCCGTAATTCCTTATTAATCTTTTCTAACTTCTCCAGAATTAACGGATACCCTTCTAGCCGCACAAGCGTTCGTCTTCTTTGGGGCTGGCTTTGAGACGTCATCAACCACCATGAGCCACGCTCTCTATGAATTAGCACTGAACCATAACATACAGGAAAAATTACGAGAAGAGATCCTTCGGTTTAACTCGGATAATAATGGAAGTTGGACATATGAAGTTACAAAAAAAATGATTTATTTACAAAAAGTGATTGACGGTGAGTTTTAACAATTAATAATTCGCTGTGTATGCGCCACAGCTCATTAACTGGAATATTCTAATTGTTCATATATAAATGGTTTTGACATGCACAAAATATTTAGCCACAATTTTTACAAGTTTTAATAACTTTTTTAATTTAATTTTATTATTAACAAATTTTACTATGGAAGTATTTAAAAATGTTAAACAGGCGTATTGGATTTCAAATAGATTTATTAGAATCAATTTCCAAAGAGACTCACTTTTACCTAAAATTTTAAAAAATTTATTTGGTAAATTAAAACACTAATTTTTGGTGGAGTTCTGCAGAAAATTCGAAGGGCATTGTATTTTTTTACAGAAACATTAAGAAAATATCCAGTGTTGGCAATATTAACTAGAGACGCAACTGCTGATTACACGTTTGCCAATACAAAAGTATCAATTCCCAAAGGCACGAAAATATGGATACCTGTATATTCGATACATAGGAACCCAGATATTTATCCAAATCCAGACAAATTCGATCCTGAAAGGTTTGATGAAGACATGAAAAAGACTAGACATCAAATGGATTACCTACCGTTCGGTCATGGTCCACGAAATTGTATCGGTACGTCTCCAAATTCAATTTTCCTAAATATTAGAAGCAAATTTTTTTGGATCATCAGAATAATTATATAAATTATTTTTTTCTCAAATTTATTTATAATAGAATTATCAAATACAACAGTAAGTTTCGTTTTTACATTATATCATCGCTGTTCTAAAAATTTCATAAATTTGATTATATAAAAAATGTCTACATCTTGCAACTTCATGTATATTCTATAAATTTTGGTGAACTTAATGAACTAAGCTGGTTATATTATTACTGGCTCATATGTTGTTTCTTCTGAATTGCAAAAGCCTAAGATATTTCAATGTATCTCATTCTGTGTTTTCGACCATCCATTACGCCATAAATCCTTTCCTTTGATTTTACTAATTAAAATCATATTGAATTTTTTCGTTACAGGCGCACGGTTTGCCGATTACCAAATGAAACTTGGACTGATCAAAATACTCCTCAATCATAAAGTCGATGTATGTGAGAAAACACCTGAGTACAGGATTCATCCGTTTTCATTTATAACTATGACCGCGAAACCATTGTACTTAAAATTTTCGCCGCTATAGGTAATTAACACATTCCGTACGGCGCTCTGCTCGCGCAACGCGCTTCCAGGACCCGCACATTTTTGGGCGCCCCAGAAACAATTTATACGATGCATATATGCACTTTTTTAATTCGCATTTGGTATTATATTCACGTAAGGGGTTCTTAAATATTACTATATATTTTTTATACATGTTTTATATTTTAACATTTTTTGACTTTCATTTTATTTACTTCTATGCGTCATTTTGCTTTTATTTTAGAATTAGGGCCTATTTGATAAAAAATTCTTATTATAAATTATCATTAAAAGATTGAAAGTATAAATGATTTTTAAAAAGCTGTTTCCTTACAAATTAAAATGCGAACTTTGTAATAACAAAATGCTGTACAACAATAGAACACTTCATAAAGTACGATACACGATCGACACAGAGCTACCGATGTAATGGCTATACTGACTGACTGACTTTTACGTTCTCGGAATGTCGACATTCATTTTTTTTCGCTAATCATTTATTAGGAGAACACGCGAGACTTCGTTACTCTGGTAACGTAATAAGAAAATCTATTTTTAATTCCTTAAATCATCGATTGAGTCGAAGAAACCTAAAAACGAGATATCTCGTCGCCCGGCCACAACGTTCGGCTTGCTAAAGACGAGATATCTCGTCACCCGTACGCAATGTGTTAATAGTACGTTTTAAGGTACAATACAAGTTAAGTGTATTATACCTTCCGTTGGGCTAACAATATAACCAATTTGTAAAGTATAAAACTATTTGATTAAATAAGTGAGCTGAATAATGAAATCTATATGATACGAGAAAGCAATGTAAATGAGTATAAATCGTTAAATCAATCTCCTTTCCGAAGTATTTAGTTTTACCTTCTATAAATACCGTACGCCTAGCAAAAATTGATCAACTTACCAGCAATTTAACTCTTTACACTCATATGTCTTGGTGTCGACCGTGCGGAGATCGCGGCGGAATTGTCAGCGACACCGCGCGATGGACAAAACTACCATGGATTGTGACAAGGATGACAAATATATGTATCTCTCTTTTTTAATTATGTATATTACGTAAGATGAAATTTGCTCTATATATGTAATACATGTACGTAAAGTCGCCAGCGTCACCACCGCGAGGTCACGACACAATCACCAGCGTCAACCGACGGCACCGCAGCGGAATTGCGTCGTTCATGTGCATAAGTCCTAATGGTCATTAACGGCGGATCGCGTCCTGATGTACCGACCACCTGTATAATCTTTAGTTTGATGACCTTCCAAATCTATCGCCGATAGATACATTTTTAGAAACTATCCGTTACTTCCCGTGATATTATAAATTCTGTTTCTTCTGAACCGTGCAAACCCACCCAATTTCCACTCCAGCAAATTTCCTCTCCATTTCCACCATTTTTCAGACACACCCTACAACGAATATTAGTCCATATTTTAGACTACATCTACAAACAAATTTTTCTTAACCATCTCCACAGCTATTGTAAACATAACTGTTTCAACATCCGAACAAATAGCTTCATCACGAGAAATCGAGTTTGACCTGGGAAGCTTAACTCTTTCCTTCCTGAGTATGTGTTTTTTCCTCTAAATCAAAGAAAAGATCAAGAATAGCTGCTTTCAAGTGAAACTAAAACTTTTCACTTTAAAAAATAAGATAAACATTAATAATAATAATAATAATAATAATAATAATAAAAATTGACCTGTTAACTGTGTTTGACAAGTATACACAGCATCTTGAAACGCAAAATGGTGATAACTTTTCCAACGGTGGATAATTTATTTTTTTAGACAAACATGTAAATCTTTGTTTTGCTATAATTCTTCGTTAGAACATATTACAAGTGTACTTGGCCTGCATTTGACGAGTATACACTTCATTATTTGATTTCATTGCGTGCACAATAAGAGATTTTTCAAACTAAATTCCACACTTAACGGGTAAAGCTGTCAACCATAAGCAAAGATTCCGCGTATCCCGGTACAATTTGCCTTTTTGTTTGAGGCGTCCTCTAGCTTTTCGGTAATTGAAAACCTTCGTGATACCTACGTGCACCATTCGGAGCGAATGAGTTAAATATTTGTAATTTACAATAAAACGAACTGGTTCTCCAGTGTTCACTACTACCTGTTAGCTTCGTTATACACAATTCATTCGTGACCCGACTCTCGTAATCGTGGAACGATAAGATACAACAATCAATATATTGCGACTCAATTTGCATATAGTCACCCCCGAAAATATTGGGACATCAGTATAATTTTAACTTCTAAGCTTTGTATTTTTTTATTGTACATGTATACACTGAGAAAAATCAGTTACCTTGCGTAGACCACCTAAAATCTGCTTCTCACAGTATATAGGAATTAGTAGACAGTAGATCTGCATGCAAATTCAAATTTTTAAGAATATAATTAGAGAAATAGAATTACGATATAAAACGGTATTTCCTCAAGAATGTTAGACAAATCAGTATGTTTTACATATTTTATATATTCTTTCGGACTGTGGGCATCATGTGAAATTTTACACTTTCAGGTTTAATGCAAATAAAATAATGATATGTGATCAAATTTAATCATAAATGCATAAAGATCTGCAGTCTAAAATCAGTTTAATTTAAACAGCTCAAGTCAGTATTAGTGAATCACGGTTTTCTTGAATGCGCGTGTTCTTTCTTCTCCTCTATATGCGCAATGGCTGAAATTCAGTCTCTGAATACCAATATACGTTGTCACGCACACAGAATTGATTATAGTGCTAATAGCAGGTTTTCGCAAATATTTCGAAAACTAGCAGACCCCACTGATTATATGCATATGAAAAAATGCTAATAATTACAATATCGCTGTTTACTATGTACATACAAGCGTGTTACGCTATTCAAAACGTACATACATTATACAAGATTTCTTATGAGTTGTTTTCATTAATTCAAACAATCCTTTATCTCTTTAAGTGTTATTCTATTTTGAAAGAATAGAACCAAAAAGTGCCATGTTCTCATACCCGCATATATATAATTAAAAATAAAAATCGCATATAGATAAGCATACTCGATATAATCATTGAAGAGTTTAAAACGGTACAACTTGCAGTCAAGAAATTCAGATGTTTACAACAGAACTGATAGTGAAGCTCTTATCAGCAGGGTACTCAATTATTAATTCATCAGTACTCGTAATTAGATAACATTGCAAACATGCGTAATATTATTTCGTTTGGAAACACTATGTAGACGACTCTAAAATAAAAATAATAAAATTAACCTCTGTTTAGGTTTATTTTATTAAAATCACGAATAATAATGGATGTTAGAGTGGAAAAGTTGGATATCGCTTGTATCCGTCAGCGTAACTCGTGATTCAATGTTGCCTTGAAATACAGATATTTATCCCACGTTTAATGTGATAAATCCGATAGACTTGCCGAGACCGCGTGAGGTAACTCGTCTGAGACAGAAAATTAATACAATACGTGGGAAGGAAGCAGACATTTCTCAGTATGGCCCCGCGGAGATAAACAACAATCGTTCAGTGATGAAAATTTCAGCTACAATAATTTCATTATTACGTATTCAAGCCAGTGATTTATTGAGATTCTTCTGATTAAAAAGGGTCCAAACACGACGCAAGTCGGTCGAGTTTTATCGATTTGTGAGAATCTTTAATTTCGTTAATTACATTAAGTCGGTAAGTCTAGTTTAATTTACGTCGTGTTTGGACTCATTTTAATCAGAAAAATTTCAACAACCTGTCGGTAATACATTTGAAGAGATGAAGTTAAAATTACTACAATTGAAAGTTTTTTCATTGCATGTTTATATTTGGTGCGAGCGTCATCACTTTGAGAAATCAGTTTACCAGCGCCGTGTTGCTATACTTAAAGTTTCAGAATGAGGCTTCATGTGAATTAAAATTTAGATAAAAATTTCTGCCTTAAATGTGTATTTGTATTTTCAATAGGTTTTTTCTATGTATGCGCATATACATAAAATGTGTTTCATCGATGTGGAAAACATTATTTTTAGAAGTCCATCTGACAAATCTACGTTGATACTGATAAAAATTGGTTATAGTTGCTTATCTGAATCGTATAAATAAATCTTATCTTACTTTCTTTTAATCTATTTCGTAATATCACTGCGATGTAAGTCACTTTATGAACGATTTGTCGCATTTAGATTCTTTAAATATACTAGCAAATCCCAGACCAGTGCAATTTAATTAAAATACTCTGAAACGTACTTTTCTCATTTACATATTCAACAGTTGCTTCAATCATTTCGTTACTGTGATGTAAGCCTTGGATTGTTCGAAATGGTCGTTCAGTTTTCGTCGCTGCTTTACTGAGGAAGAGAAAGCGATAGATAAATTCCCAAAATAGAATTTTATCGATGCTGGGTTCCTTGTAAATTATTTCGTAAAACTTGTGTAAATAATCTCGACATTTTTTAATCTTAATTATTACTTTTGTACTCTTTGTTCTTAATTATATTTATCACATTTCAAATGAAATATTGCGCGATATCTTCTCATTAGGGTCAATGTACTGAACGAGTCTGTTTCAAATAGCTTTTATGTTATTACTATCCCTCCTACTAAAATTTTATTTTTCTTCGCCAAAACATTATGCTATCTTACAACATTGCATCAAGAAGTAATAAATAATACCAGTATAGCGACACATTCCATTTCATCTGCAACGACACGATAACAGCCAATATCTATAACATACACGTATAAGAGTAAAAACGCAGCAGCTACAGATACTTATATAAGCCATATTACTGAAATAATTCATGCAACGCGTAGGTTGTGTTAGTGACAATGAAAATGTTCAAGGAAAGCAAAAATTTTATAAGAATTTCAGAAAATTCATTTCATATTTTCTTAGAGATTCCATATTCTAAAAATATATTCGGTTGATCACAAAGTCTCGTTGCATTTGTAAACTAAATTTAAGGAAGAATTTGACTTCGTTGAATGAAGTTGCACTGATACATATGTTGTGTATTTTATTCGAAGGATTTCTATCATTTTTTAGCCAGATATTATAATATAATTTATTTGAATATTATAATATAATTTCCACTTTGCAAGGTAAAATGACAAGATTTCTTGGTCAACCTAATATCTAAGATCTTTCTGCAAGGACCCAATTATAACTCACCTTTTACGAAACTTTCTACGACTTATTAATCTGACAAAAAAATATTAATAAAGCTATATTTTCAATTAATTACGCGAATGTTTAGCATATATTTTGAAGTAAAATCGATTCTTAAGAAAATTCTTTGACTCGCTCGTGTGAAAGATAAAACTCAAATGTATGTCATGCACACAAAAAGAAAACCAACTTTAATCGAAGTATAAATATTATGATGTCACCTTAACTTATATATTTCTTATAATCAGTATTCAAACAATGTGAAATTCAAATACCAAAATGTCCACAGATTAACCAAACACTGTTTTTAGGGGACAACAAAGTTAGATACGACCCTATATTATAAGCGCAAGTCATGGTGAGTACTAGCTGAGTGAGTCATGGTGACTTGAAAAGATGATCTTTATATGAACCGAGTAGCATTGATGAGCCACAATTGTCGTACAAGAGTGATGCGCGGAAGTTATCATGTCTCACTTGGTTCTCGTGGAATTATTATGCAATTTTCCTGCAGTGTGAAAAGTGAGAACTGAAGTTTATTATTGTGTTAAGCATTGTGATTAACAATTACGGCACATCTGTACATATTATAAAAGAGTGTTAATTATACCGTGAATTATTCATGCAGTACATTTTAAATATCTTGTTTAAAAAGAAAAATTAATAACATTAACCCGCGAATAAAACAGGTAAAAATTTTAATAACGACAAGTAACATATTAGATGAATATTCTAAAAGATATCTAAAACAGTGCAAATTAATGAATGTGAAATTAATCCTTATAAATGGTAAAACTAAGTGCAATGAACTTCAGTTTATATGTATTGAATTATATAGAGACAATTACTTTTTGTGCTGATGTTTTTGAAATGTCAATATCAAGAAACGCTTTCAATTAGGAAAGGTTAATGTTTGTTTACGAAAAATCGTTTATTTTGATTACCAGTTTTTCCTGTGAGATTATGATTTAAACAAAAAATAATATTCTTTTTTTATTTATTAATCTCTATTATAGAATTTATATTGTGAAATTATATCAGTACACTGCAGACGTCATGAAACAAACAATGAGACGAAGTCAAATTCTCTGAAAATAGAATATTTTATGAAGGAATTTTATACTACTTACTCTTTTTTTTCTTTTGCATTTTCTCCTTACAATGTGTTACTTTAACTTCATTAGCATTTTTTAAAGTTAGATGAAATATAATAAAAATTAATGCGATTTTTCGAAGTTACATGCAGAACTTTGATTACAAATAATTGAATAAAATAGTTAGAAGAAGTAAAACAATTATATTTCTTAAACCTTAATTTAACTATTAAACGATAAAGGTTCCATTGCCTCAATCTGTTCATATTCTAAACAATCTATTGTGTAGTTGAACATTTAACATGATCTAACATAATCTAAACAGTTTCTAATCATAAGCATCTAAAAATACCAACTACCAAGCGATAAGATAAGAAGAAAGCTAATGAAGCTTAATTATTCACATTTCGTTTCTTATATAAAGATACATTTTTCTATTTTCAACATTGCAAATTCGTGTTCTGTAAATGTGTAGAAAAACGAGCAATTTATATTTTCTAAAATTTCAATTACAAAATAGCCTCGTGTTGGGTTTTAAATGAATTAATGTGACTCGTGCATTTATTTAATTCGCAAGTGGTAGATTAAATAAATTAATCATATATTTTATTTATTATTATTAATTTTACAGTTCATTAACTGTAGTAACATTTCGCATCAGCGAGTTGCATTTCGTTAGGATCGACTATTACTCCTATCACATATATCTCTCAGTATAGTCTAAAAATAATATTGGTAGATATGATATGCGTCTCAATTCATAATATACAAATTAACGAAATTCTTCTGTAAGTAAATATAAACGAATAAATATTAGTGATTCGTGTGTGGCTAATGAATTACAGAAATTAATACTGTTTTAACTTTATTAACACTAAATTTACTTGACTGATATTAAAAGGACACTACTTAAATACTGCGTCACTAGATATCCAAAACATATAGTTTTATATCCACCTACTTCGACTTATAAAACTTCTTTATAACACCAATAAATTGTTTGCTGTTGATAAAAGGATCAAGAATAATTTCATTTGAAATAAAAATACTATTTTTTAGGAAATAAATAAACTGTTTCCACCGTCAGCCGCTGAATAACGGAAACAATGACGGGTTATTTGGAAATTCTATGCGCTGTGGGCGCTTTACTCATTGCCATGTATTATTACATCGTTTCTCGGTATAATTTCTGGAAGAAACGTAATGTAAATGCACCACCCCCCGAATTCTTGTTTGGCAATACAAGACTAGTGATGTTTGCGAGAAAGTCAATCGCAGACTTAACAATGGACGTATATAAGAAGTACAAAAATGAACCAATCGTGGGTTTATACTCGGCAATGACCCCTACTCTTCTTATAATTGACCCAGAAATCATAAAAGATGTTATGATCAGGGATTTTTCGAAATTTGCAGATCGAGGATTTAATGTCCATGAACGGGTATGTATGAAAAGGGAGAAGAATAAGTGATGTTTTATTAAATTATAATATTGAAATCTTTCTAATCGTGTATACAATTTTTCTTTCCTTACAAATATTTTTAATTTTCTTTTCTTAAAATAAAACTTATAATTCACATACTTATAGACACAAACCTATTTATATAAAACTCTTTTAATAGTGAGATTTAAAACTGTAACAGAAAAAATATGCAAGATATACTGTAAACTCACTAAATATTTCTGTACGAATAGTTCAATTTAGAATTATATTGATAAATTATTATTTGACAAATGAATCTTCAATACAATAATTATTACTATAATTTAATAGACTATTGTCAAATAAAATGTTACAGTGATCGAAATGTATACCACATATATTCAGGTTACCTGCTTACGAAGTAAATATTACAATTGAAAGTGTTTGTTATCCCTGAACATTCTTCCATTCAACGATATTCAAATAACAAAACTTTCTTTAAATGTTCACAGACCGAACCCTTGTCGCCAAATCTGTTTAATCTGGAGGCAAAAAGATGGCGGCCGTTAAGGTCGAAACTAAGTCCGACATTCACCGCAGGAAAACTGAAGGAAATGTTCAGCCTTATGATAGATTGTGGAAAACAATTGGAAGAATATTTGGACAGTGTGGTTGAAAAAGAAGAATCAGTTGAAATCCGTGAGCTAACTGCGAAATTCACGACCGACGTGATCGGTAGTTGCGCATTTGGAATCGACATGAACGCGATGGACGAGAAGGAGAGCGAGTTTCGTCGAAAGGGCAGAGAGATCTTTGCTGCCAGCTTCGAAAACGTTTTACGATTAAAAATCAAATTATTCAGTCCAACGTTTTACAACTTACTGGGATACGTAGTGCCCGACAGAAAATTGGCTCCCTTTTTCACGAAGGTTGTCATGGACACGGTGAAGTACAGGAAGGAGCACGGCATCGTCAGGCCCGATTTTATTCACATGCTTATGGAGCTTCAAAAGCATCCAGAAAAGCTGGACAACGTCGGTAAGTTAACTGCAAAATAAAATACAGTGGAAGGAAGTAGCCTAAATTAGATTATAGTTCTTACTCATGTGTAAACTGATGTTAACAATATATTTTAGTGTGAGATTATTCACACAATTCCTTAACCTTATGTTATCTTCAGAGTTTACAGAGACATTACTAACTGCCCAGGCTTTCGTTTTCTTTGCGGCTGGTTTTGAGACATCTTCAGCGGCTATGAGTAACGCTCTTTATGAATTAGCCCAAAATCATGAGGTGCAAGATAAGTTACGTGCAGAAATTAGAGAACACCATCGTAAATGCGGTGGGAATTTCAAATATGAAGATATAAAAGAGATGCCGTACTTAGATAAAGTATTTAAAGGTAAATACTTTTCATATCCTGCATCGCATTTTTTAATTATTTAGTACAATTTTCGATAAAAAAATTGAATGCTAAAAAATAAAATGCAAAATATAGATTGGTAAACTAATCGTTAAGTAAAAATAGTTACAAAAGCATTTACAGCGTATTGCAATCTATTTATATAATTCTTAATATCTTTTTTGTAATTTTTTATTCATTTTAACTACAAATTATATATTCAAAAATAGAATTAAAAATTATAGACCTTTCCCTGCAGATTACACTGCTTAAATTAATAAATGAATAAACATTTCTATAGAAGATTGTAGATATTTAAATGTTCATATTTATACAAATTATCAGTGATATTTTTATACAAATTAAAATTTTGTTATTTTTGTAGAGACATTAAGGAAGTATCCAGCCGGACCAATCATAATGAGAAAATCAACATCTGATTACACTTTCGAGTCTTTGAAAGTAACGATACCAAAATCACTTGTCGTCTGGATTCCGCTGTTTGCGATCCATCGGGACCCTGACATTTATCCAAATCCTGATAAATTCGATCCTGAAAGGTTTAGCGAGGAAGCTATAGCAGCTCGACATCCTATGCATTATTTACCTTTCGGAGATGGACCAAGGAATTGCATTGGTATGTAATATCAATTCTAATGTAATTAATTCTATATTAAGATAGAAAATCGAATTCACCCATTTTTAAATGATTTGTTTATATAAATGGAAAACAAGTGTCGATGATAAATATTGCAACAACTTCAGTGTATATGTTCTTGATTTTTCATGAAGTTGCATTGGCTTATGAAATTCGATACACAAGCTGAAAATCGATGCTTAGCTCTTCGATATTGTTTATGCGGTCTGAGTTTTGAACATTGATTGTTTGAAGCTAACTTCTCTTTAAGAAATCATTAAGAAAGTGTTATCAATAACTGCATAAGGTATGTGAACAGTAATACCGATTTTCATAAAATTGATGTATGCTGTAGAAATCGGTGTTTTATATAAAATATTTAATGATGTAAATATAAAATCGACAGAAACCAGTCGGTATTATATTAACCGTGGATTAATATTTTATGTATAAAATAATATTTTGAAACTCTCTATTGTATCGTTTACGTTGTACATGCCTACGTAAAAGTATCTTTTACAAATTGTTATTCCCTATATGATATTTATGTTATATTTTATAATATTTTTTATAATTATATAATATTTTTCAGGTGCTCGTTTTGCAGTCACTCAAACCAAAGTCGGTTTGATTACAATACTTCGAAATCATAAAGTGGATGTATGCGAAAAAACGGAAATTCCATATGAATTCGATCCTGGCGCATTCCTCTTGCAGCCTAAAGGGGGAATATACTTAAAACTGATGAAAGTTAAATAATAATGTATTTTGAAAGTTACACTTATAACTCGGCTACCGTTTAAAATTTATCGTCATCAATAATTGTAATTTTCAAAATAATCTACACTTGAAAACAGTACATAATACAACTGTTTGTTATAATATGAAAGTATTAATTTTATATTTGCTTTTTTAATGGTCAACGTATGGAAAATTGGCTCCCTCACTGATTTGAATGATTTTTGTAAATGTAGAAATCAATGTTTTGAACAGCTTTTTCTTATAAATAGAAGTTACGTAAAAAAATATCTCGAAAACTAAGCGAGACTACCGGTTATTTATACAGGAAAAAGTTATTATAGATAAGTTCTAGAACATAGGATAAAAAATTATCCAAGATGGAAAAGAAACCTGTTTTCGATAAATTCGCCTTCTTAATTTATAAAAGAGTAGGTAGAAGAGTAGTTGCTGGACTGGGTGCAATAAATATTTTAACCTTTATCGGCCCAACCGGCAGTCCCACTAACAAACAAAAGTATCATAAATATAGTTACAACAATAAAAAATAAATTAATATCTTGCTTCTTAGTACTATTTTATAATTATCTGGAATTTACAAGTATTTCTTCTTATAAACAAGTACTTTATGAATATTATGCCGCGGCTTTGTTTTCCTCATTGAAATTATCAGAATTTATTTTGAGTTATTTGGCAAACATGCTATAATATGTTTGGAGTGATAAGGGTTAACAAGTGATTTTACAGGGCGAAGTTATGATTTCGGCTTTGTTTGCAAATTATTAATCAGCAAACGTCTCTTTGTTCGAAGTATAGTTTGAACTATAGTATACAAGTATATGCATGTAAAAAGATTTAGCTGTAACAATCCAGTAATTTCGTGTGTGTATAGATCAATGTATGTTTACTAATAAGTAAGATATTAAGAATCCGAACAGTCAAGTCAGAAAAAATATCGGACAGGTTTAAGCGAGTACTCGCACTAGAGAAATGATCGAATATCATTTTCAAATGTGATCGAAGATTTTAGCATTGTGATGCTATAATGTCATAGTTAAGATATTTCTGGGATCATATTGATAAGCTCAAACTATAATAAGTCATATTTGTAATATATAGGTATATGTACGTAAACGTAGGTGTGTGTTATCCATTGTATAATAATGAGATTTAGAATTAGAAAAGGAGGTCGATGGAATTCAATTTCCATCCACCTCCCAGAGCTTCTTCGCAGCAATCTCTATGATATCTGGGCAATCGATATTCCTCTCGATAAGACGTTATAAATTCAGAGTAATATCGAGCAAATGGTTGCAAATTAAAATAAAAAAAATGTTAAGCTTATCTTCCTAATAAAAGAATAATTCCTACTGTTCTATACATACTATCTAATGCATATAGTGGCAAAAATTATCTATTTTGGAAAATCTGCGTTCTTGACTGATAGCGCCATCCGTGTCAAAACGCTCAAATTAGTAGACAAGTGTTACCGATGTGGGAGTCACAGGGAATGTCTATACGCTATTCATGGCAAAATACTCGAACTGTTGGACAGCAAAATTTGTGCATTTTAACATTATCGCAAAATTTTAGATTGCATGTTACTATATCTATCCTTATGTGTACCTTGTCTGTGGTAGATTACAGAAGGGAGCATAAGAATATACATGATAAAAACATATTACCCGTCTCTATATGGTGTTCATAATTCATGCCAAGCGCCATTTTCAAACACATCAATTTTGAATAGTGTTCGTTGAACGGTTTCTCCGCTGTAGTTTTACATTTTTGTCCATACGATAAAATGGCAGGCTTTCAAAGCAAATACAAGTGCAAACCTCTCGGTTTTGGTGACGCTGTTGAGTCACAATTTGTTCGAACAGAAAATCATAAAAATTGGCGTAAAAATAAAAGGAATCAATTCTTTAATGAAAACAGAAATATTTTAGACAGTACAGTAAACAACGCAGCTCAAGGTTTGTCAAATGGTTTATTATTATTTGATATATATCTTTATTTGTGTCACAATTGTTTCTTATATGATTACATTTTCATTTTAGAAATGAAGTCATCTTCTGTAAATGAAAATCGTATGGTACGATTGTTGAAATGGAGAGAAGAGCGTGATCGTCGGAAAAAGTTGGAGCAAATAAAGAAAAAACCACCTTTCGTAGTTGGGACTGTGCATCACAAATTATATTCTCCAGGAATGAAAGATGAACCAGACATGATAACTAAAAAGGTATGTAAATCTAATGTACCAGGAACTTTGTTGGTTCCAACAAAAAGAATTACAAGAGCCACAGAAAAAAGATTACTGTACAAAGCCTTAACAAATAACGCAACAAAAGTTCAAACAAATCCTGCGAATCCTGAAAAAAATAAACAGTCCAAAGTACCAAAGGAAAAGGAATATTCCTTTGCTCCTGATAATTACAAATTTAAACCACCAGAAGGGTTGCCCCAGATATTATTTGGTAGAGTCACGTGTAGTATGACACCTGTCATTTCAACTGAACCTGTATCGTCATTTTCAAAAATTACACGAGCCAGTAGAAGAAGTAGTTATGCAAAGTTGACTGTAGAACAGGTAAACAGCAAACTGTTAAATACTTCTTATACTATTGAAAAGGAACAAGATGATGATAACATAGAAGAAGGTTCCATTGAACCCATTGTGTTAAAATTATCTTTTGGTGAAGAGGAAGAATTTCTTTCAGGAAATGAAAATGATAATAAAAGTGGAAGAAATAGTGACAATGACAGTCAGGAAAATGAAAAATTTAGTGAAAAACTTAATGAGTCTAAAAAGAACAGAAAACTTGGAAACTCTAAGAAAGATATAGAAATCAGTGAAAAATTCAATCACAGTACTAAAGATGACAAAAGTAGCAAAAAGTTTAATGACAGTGGTAAAAAATTTAATATCACAATAAGGGACAATATTAAAGATACTTGTGATACGATAAATAATACTTCTAAAGAAAGTGAACCTTTTACTAATGATAATACACCAAAATCTTTGCAATCTGATTCTTCTAACGAACCAGCTTCTCTTTCACCTTATGTAGTATCTAGTTGTGGAAAAAGCAATGCTAGAAAGGAACAGCAAATTAAACGTGGCTTCAGTTTTAGTCGTTCAACAAATGATAACATTCCAACAAAAGAGACTGTCATGAAAAATCTTAACATCTCTGTGGATGAGGAAGAAAGAACTGCTCAATATTTCGAATTTCTTCTGAACAAAGAAATAGACAGACAGAAGAAATTGTGTGAAAAGTGGAGTAAGATAAAAGAAGAACCAGGGATTACGGAAGATGCCCAGTATCAAATTAATCAGGCTATCGGACAAGCAAATTTGTTGATGAATAAAAAGTTTCAACGATTTCGTAGTTTAGTTTTTGATTGTGCAACTGGAAAAGGGGAAATGTTAGTTACTTGTAATGACTTACAAGGATTCTGGGATATGATGTACATGGAAGTGGAGAATTGTACTTTACGATTTGAAAAGTTAGAACAACTACGTTTGCGAAATTGGGAAGAAGAACAAGTATCTGTTGTTGGTAAACCTCTTACAAAAAAGAAAGTTACAAAAAAGAAAGCATTGCATACAAAATCAAGTAACGTTAGAGCTTTCTTAGCAAAAAAGAAACAGAGTATGACTGAAAAAGCACAAAGTGATGTTGGTGCACAACAATTTGGAATTTTGAATAATAAAAATGAAAATAGTGAAAACAGACTTAATACTAAATACACATCAAGAAAATCTATCAGTCTCTGTGACGACAGACCAAAATTAAGTTTGCTTGAAAAAGTGCAATTCTCTGATACAAAGAAATTCAAAAGTCCATTAACCATAATGAAAATAAGTAAAATGTGCAAAGTACCAGAAATTTGCTTAGACGATACTATATCCTATACTAATTCAAATCAAACACCAGCAAAAAGTATATTAAAACAATCAAGATCCAGCGTGAAGGCAACGCATGAAGTTAATTTTGATGATAGTTTAATTTTAAATGAAAATCCAATAAGTGAAGAGTTTCGAATCAAAAAGGATTTAGCTACTGCATTTGCTAATATAGATAGTCTTAATTTTGATTGTGCTAGTGAAGAAACACCAATTCATACAGAAAGGGAGCTTGTCTATAATGACAGTAGTTTTGAAGAATCTGAAAATAGTACTAATGCTAACAAAAATTTGGATATAACCAAGCCTACAGAAGAAAAGAAGTGTATGCAGATACATATACCGTCTATAAAAATAGAATCTGCAACACCACTCCAAGAACCCATATTACATGATAGATCAAATATATCATCACCAAGAAAACTGTTACAAAGACAAAATGCTTTACATTGTAGCGATGACTGTTTATCATCAAGTATTGTAGCGTCGACGCCATTAAAAAAGATTTCAAATCATCCAGATTTGAATACTTCCAAAGAGAAATTACAAAAAAATGTTTCTATTAGTGATACTGAAGAAATCGATAAACATGGTGATAATACGAGAGTGTTAAGGAATAGAAGCATTATCACAGGAAACACATCCATACAAAAACAGAAGTTTTCCAGGAGTTTATGTGACCAAGGGTTTGAGCATAAAGAAAATACAACTCCTACAAAAACTAAACGAAAAAGTTTGCGTAAAGTTAGCATTAAAGATGACAAAATTGTCAATTCAAAGATAGATTTACATGATGCTATTGCCCACATGAGCCTAGAAGAGAATAGTGGGAGAAGAAGATCTACCCGAAAAAGTGTCAAATTTGATGGTAATGATTGTTCTTAATAAACTAAATATTTTTTCTACAGCTACTCACATTTGCATCAATAAATGTGTTCTTTTGTAGAAAACAAATGCAGTGGTTGTTTGGTAAAGCCAGCATTTCCTGTAACTCCTCATGTTAGACGGAGTAGAAAGTCCATTAAAAGCAAAGAAGAAGTATAGTAAGTAACTGAAGATTTTCTATTATTTCAAATACAATAAAGAATAGTTATTCTCTTTTTATATTTATGTTCAGTCTATGAATGTAATTACATATTTTAATTTTACTTCATAGATTAATGAGATTAGTAAATATTGCAGAGTAAAAAGTATCATTATCGAATTAAAATTATTTACGTTATTTGCATTGCCTTTTTATATTGTAAGGGCGGTCTGTGAATGTACTTCCGTTAAAAGTTATACTGCACAGTGGATACCAATCATTAGAGCATAGCTCAGAACGATCATAATTATTTGGTTAAACATTTCATTACATTATACTTATTATATATACTATTATCATATCAAATCAATTGTTATACTTTGATATTTTTCCATATAAAAAGAGTTCTGTTTAATCGCATTGGTTTGCACTTTTGATCAGATTTCTGCAATGATCCATAGCACTGGAGCGGCTAAGGATGATAATCTATTTTTCTTATTGTAAATAGTTTTTTACTTTATTTCGAGATACGAAGTACAAGAAGGTATAACTTAAATGTTGAATAAAGTGTTTTTCGAGTAATCTTTATAATCTCATTATAAATCAACGATTCCAATAGAAACGTATCTATTTTTATGTGTTAGACTGAGAAACTTATATATAATTGTATAATACTTGTATAATTTTATATTAAAATTTGAAAATTTTTTACACAATTATGGTTTATATTTATTCATAATGTGGTCTTTATATCAGTATTTGATTGTAGATAGTTGGAATGGTGGTGACAACACTAAGATCATGGACTGTAGATGGTTGGAAAATTATTAGCTTTGTTTTGTATTCATAAGATAATAATCTAATGTATTGATTTTTTCCTACAGTGGTTTGTAGTATGATAAATATGGTCAAAAGCGGTTTATAAAAATGTTTTTAATAGGTATGTTTAGAAATGATGTAAGGAACACTAGTCCAGAAGTCAAGAAGCTTTAGTAAAAGTAGTACTAACAGTAGTTTATTAAATATTAACAGTAATAGAGGTATAAGAATGTAATATTTTGCTTTGAGTTCTAATTTTTTGTAATAAGTAATTTTTTTCTTATTATAACAAGCAGGTTAGTGAGTTTAGTTTACCTTACAAACTACCTTCTCCTTTTTTTGCTCTTAGATAAAGCTCGTTACTAATATAAAACAAATTTCAGTGCTGGAGAATCTTTTCTGTCGACTCCTTATTTCAGTCGAAACAATTTGTCCTGAGTTATACTATTTATAGTTAAAAATAATTTATAGATCTTATACTACTTATAGTTAAAAATAATTTATAAATTTTACTCCGGACATTTTTAAGATGAAATTGAAAATTTTTCAAAGAGGAATCAGTTCCGTAGACTCTATCGAGGCAAACATTCGAACGCATTTCAATATTGTGCAACCATAACAATAAAAGTTTTATAATCTAAAATACCATTCCAGATTTGCATAAGTATAAAATGGATGGAGAGACAATAATACGTATCACAATGAGGATCGTATTTTATGTGTTTGTACGTACGGTTTTTACAGTCATTTTATACACTTCAATTATCTTAAATAACTTAGCGGTATACGCGTTTAAACATACTAAAATGATACAGAGAAATGTTACATACGATGTTACCAATAGAAAATCATGTAATGATTGTGTCATTGAACTTATGCACAGACGAATGTCTTACTTATAATCCTTGGACTTATGCTTCCTTTTTTCTCTTAACCGTGTCACCCAAAGAAGGTTCTTTTGCTGCAATTAAGATTACACACAATATCAACTTAAAAAAAATCATATATATTGTCACTAATAGATTAATAAAGAAGTTTTAAACGGTTTACAAAGAAATTTAGATTTAGTCAGAATCGTGTCTGATGGTATAATTCGGTTCCCTTTCTCTTATTGTCAGTGTTGTAACAATCAGCAGCGAAAGCTATACCACAAGCGAAGAATAGGATAAACTACACATGTCACGATGTTTAGTGTCTCGTAGGATTTGTAGTATCATCGCTTAAAGCGACCTGTGACTTTCACGCCTCTACGTTATGACAATTAGAAATTTGGGAATTATATTTAATCCGACTTAGGCTGAGGGTTGTCATAATGTGGAATTTCTGGATTAAATAGCACTCTCCGAATTGTTTGTTTTTCCTATTTGTATTCGTATAAGTCGTTTATAAGTATATGTTCTTCAGACTTATATCTTTATAATGTACTGTATTTGTTATTAATATAACAATTTATTTATGATAATGTACTTCTATTTAAGTATCCTTAAATTGCAACTAATAAAATTTATTACCCGTGAGTCTCGGTCTATAATTCGCTTAATGATATTATATATAAAATATAATATATTAATTATCAAGGCGTATGACAAGTAGGAAAAAAAATATTATGTTTACAATATTTATGTAAGTATTTGCTAACTAGTCTAAATTGAAAACTCTATTTAATGACTATAAAGAATTAAATTTCATATCTGATCCATCCTATAATTCGTTTGTGGCAAAACACTAATATTGATACTATTTCGCAATAATTTTTACGAGTATTATTTAGCAGCTCTTTTCTGCCTTTTTGATAGAGGCAAAAAATATGTTTCTTGATTATACCACGATATAAAAGCGATAATACGGTTAGACATTAAACAGAAGATTACGAAACAAATACAGTAATGTATAAAAAGATGACTCTTTTAAAGAATTGTGGTATGTTTTTTAAAAACATGAAGTCGTCGTTTAATTAGAAAAGAAAAGTTTCATTAAAATAATCTTCGATATAGTGTATTAGTAGTAATTGATCGGGAAAATGGGTATCATAAATTATTTTTAAATAAAAAGGTAGACACGATAATAAATAATAAAGAACATTAAAAGGATTTACCTGAAAGTAATCCTCAATTTCTTGAAGAGTACGATTTTTTGTTTCCGGTAAAGCAACGTAGATGAATGCAGTCTCTAATAACGCAGAACTACCAAAAATGATGAATATGCCTGGTATCCCAACAGCTTCGCTTATCTTTTTTAAAAAGAAATAAGAATTCTTGTAGGTTTTAATTCGTTATAATAAAATGGGAAAAAATATTGGGACTATTTAGAACATGTAGATGCAAATTTAAAAGTCCCCCGCTACTTTATATACACACTTACCATAAGCATGCGACCCAAAATCCCACCACAATACATAATTATATTTCATAATGCGGCTGGTAGGAATTGTAATTGTAAAATATCTCGAAAATATAATATTTCGTTAGAAATGCATATGCAAGGACTTTATCATGCTCGAAATACGAGTGAAGTATAAATATAAAAAATTTGCATTATAATGTACTTATATTTACGTATAAAAATACAAAGATGTCTTGTTTTAGGTTATCATATGATTAACTAATTAGATTTATTATATGATTATTATATGACTGAAAGCTAGTTTAATTTGTGTAGTTAACAAGATTTTTCTCAGAAAAATATATTAAACGAATGGTTAAAAAACGTCAGAAAATAGGGAAGTTTCGTGCAAATAATAAAACAGCAAGATACCTCGGAATTTCACTAATAAATGTAATTATCGAAGTTATTGATGGAAACATACCATTGGGAAAATCTTCGTTACTGCAAAAGTGAACATGTTAAAGACAAAGAAACTGAAGGCACCGCCAATGCCACGAGCTCTTTGCGGTAGCAATTCACCACCCATTATACCTGGAAGTACCATCAGTCCTAAACTATTGGCTGCTACATACATTAATAGACAAACTCCAACGACGTACACCTGAAACATATTAAAAGAACGCAAAAGTAATGCAGTTCGTACCAGAACATTTTCTATGGAAAGTGAAGCAACAAGATTTCTTGGCTAGCCTAATATTTCAGTTATAATCGTCCCACTCAACTCTTTAAACTCTTTGCACTCGATTTATTTTCAATGTTTTTGTGTATAAACTTTGTGTATAAAGTTTTTTTTCAACGAACTTTAGTTGCCTAAATGAGTTCACTTCATTGAGGCCATCGAATTTCTAGAAATGTGGCAAAATATCATAAATAACAGTAGCAATTATTTTATCGATTAATCGTTGTTTTAAATAAAGTTATGATTTTATCAAAAAATCAGACAGAATTTTTTACTATATTTAATGAATAAAAACAGGCCAAACACGATCGGTTAAAATGATTTTTGAAAAAATATTAGAAATCTGTGTGAAATAAAGAATGTCAATTGCTTCTTTTATGTATGCTAAAGGTTAAGACAGATATAGAGAATAATACATCGAATTCTATGATTAGTTCGATTTTGTTTAAAGATACAAAGTTGATAAACGAAGAAATATCATTTTATGTTATTACAAAGGACTTAATAATGCGCGATTATAAAAGAGAAATACTGTTGTATTGTATATAATGCTAGTTTTTTCAACTTATGTGGAATATCTCTGGAGGTAATATTTGTCTAATCATGATCTAGTCATGAAAGTAAATAACTTACGTCAATGCTAGAAGATTCTTTCCTAGTTAATATATACCCAGCAAGAAATAACGATGCCACGCCGCTTCCGAAAGCCGATAATATTCCTAGGCTTCTTCTGCCCAAAAACAATAATAAAGTACTTCCTATTAAGGTGAATAGAAGTCTGATAACTGCGGTAATCACCGCCGCAAAATAATTATTTATATTTTCACCGCCTGTATGTGACAAACAGAATAGAACATTTGTAAAATGCAACCTCGTACAATAATTTTATGAAATAACATAGAACCTACTATAAGAACATAAAAATGTCTAGATGTTTATAAAATTACATCATCTTATCAAAAAAAGTTTTGGATATTTTATGTTTGTTAATGAAAATTTAGATGAAAATTATTTAAAATTATTGAAAATGTTAGAAACATAGGCTTGGAAACATTTCCTTTTCAGGATACGTAAATATATGTATTAATTTTAACATTTTAAGTATTATTATGTATTTATTTGCTTCAATTCTTATCCCAAAATTTAGGAACTATTTTCATCTCTTGACTGATTTAAAACACACGAGTAAAATTTCTGTAACAATTTTTCTCTACTGAAATTTACTGTATGTGCTATTAAATAATTTTTTAGTTTTGATTTTACTTTACAATTTTAATGAGTTAAAAGGAACATGTGTATGTCTAAAGGTAACGTTTGCAAATCTCTATTTGTATACAATATTATTCAACTTTCCTTAATCAGAGATCAGTAGGATAATGCAAGAATCTCGATATAAAAGTTATTCTTACCAATGTTTGAAATCAATTCTACTGCATAAAACACAATGATATATGTTCCGCTGCTTAATAGAAGGATGTTAAAAACATTGATGATTATCAATGGTTTTAAAATGGTTGGATCGAGGATTGTAGATATTGCTGAAAACATCTGGTCTGTGTAGGACGTACTTATGATCTTTCGTGCTAAATCTGCTTTTACTCGAGCCTCCAAAATTGCTATTTCGGTATTTACCTGAAAATAAAACGTTACTTACCAACAAATACAAAATTTCTAGTATGTTTCCGAATTTATGTATAGTATAATGAAACTTTAGTTTCTTTTATTTCAGTGACATAGAAAATATTATCATTTCAGATATTAACCTTTTACGGATAAGAATTTTTTAAACTTTTAAAAACTTCTTTCGTAAAATTAAATACTAACAAAGAAGAAGCACATCAGTTCTCGTTATCTGAATAATTAAATTACTCATTCGCAGTCTTCGAATTTGTATATGAAAGCTCGAGGTCAACATTAAGGTGTTATTCGACCACCAAGGGTTAAATTGTGTTTTTTTTATTTCAAACCTAATATTAACACTATGAAAAATACGAATATTAATTACATTTCCAACGACGAAGTACACTGTCAGTTAAAAGATCGGAACCACTTAATATGTAACGCCACAAATAAATAATTATATATTTTATAAATATCTAAATAAATAAAATTATGTTTGACTAATCCACATATGTTCATGTTCCTTTATCATACACAAAAATTCTCCAATAAAAGTTGTTTACAAAAAATAGAAGTTTTTCTTTTAACCAATGTATTCGTTCCCTACTTTTGATCGACAGTGTATTTAATCGACTAAATTGTGCACAGCGCAATATCATTATAAACGTTAAAAAATGTAATTATTCTTAAGAATTAGTATTCGTACCTGATCCGTGTTACCCCCTCTTAACCACAACAGAGCTTTTCTAGCCTTTTTCAGCTTTGCCTGCCTCACAAGCCAAACAGGACTTTCCGGTATTAAAGTGAATGCAATCAGTGCCATAAGAGGAAGTATAATACCGCAGAAAGCTACGACGTCCCAAGTAAACGAAGCTCCCAGTGCGTACACTAGGAGAATACCGAAACAATAAAAAACGAGTGAAAGTCCTGTGAGGATGCCACGAAGCCTTGGATCTGACATTTCTGCTAGCAAGACCTGTCAAAGATAATTTTAAAACTGTATAGAAAAAGTTATATTTATAAAAATATTTAACGACGCGTAAAACATTGTTGATCTATTTTATGTTCCTAAGATATCCTTCAGGGAAAAATAGAAGGAAATGAAAGAAGAAAGGTTAAAAAGAAAAGAATAGAGGCATTAATAACCGAAGACTCAAGGATAAGTAGCAACACAAATGAGACAAGAATGAAGACAATGAAAAATATAAACGATGTAATATATAAAGGAGCAAGATAGAAGGTAAAGTGAAGAAAAGGAAGAAGAAAGTAGTCATTAGAAGGCTTAATTCTTAGATTACCGAGCATTTTTTGTTTGACTTTCGGACAAAATTGAGTTAAAATAAATAATTAGACGTAAATTGTAATAAACTAATCAAATGATCGAATAATTCCCATTTTTATATTAAATAACTGATTTATTCCATAAAGTGCATCTCATCACCATTGGAATGGATAATGGTACGATTCAAAAGGTTTGTTTGCTCACCAGAAATTTTTAAGTACGCTCTGGGACGAAGTATCCCGTTGGTACTCTAAGGGTTAAGGTGCAATGAACGATGTAGACGTGCGTTTAATGCAAGTCATCGCTGCAGTTTAGTGACTCATTCATACGTTCAACGAGAGCAATCAAAGTGGACAATTGACTCATATATGAATGTGTTCCATGAATTTTTATATAACGGTTTTGATACGAGCAAAATTTTAAATATTTACGATAATTGTACATGTACACATGTATATTTTTAAGTTTATTTTGTTTAAAATATTTCAGGAAAACAGAATAATTTTTTTACATTTTTATTTGAATGCTTTTATATCGAAATATATTGTACATGCGTCATTGCACTTGCAAAGGAAATATGATCCCCAAACTGTAAAATTCTTTGAACCATTCGATTTTATCGTATTTAATCGTAATTGGAACAGCGATAACACTCACGTATTTATGTGTTGTATTTGCATATATCACCGTGTATGTTGGTTGCATTACAATTTCTATGAGATATAATCAATAGTATACACGAACACAAAGTGAAATGGAAGAAATTATAGTAAAAATTCCAAAAGTTAACTGTACCATTTCATAATATAATATAATGTAATATAATATAGTATAATAAATTCTAAAAAGTTCGAAAGGTTAAACTTTTGTTGTTTGAAAGTATTATATAATATTATGTTTATTATAAAAATTTTATATACAGTATTATACTAAATAATATAATATAAGTAGAAATAGTAAATTATGTCGTACCTGAGCTGGTACAGACATCAAACCTACAGCTAAACCGGATACAATTCGACCTGTTAAAAGATAAGGTACATTCGTGGAGACACCCATAATAATCCAGCCAGTGCAGAGAGGTATAGCAGATAATTGTAAAGAACCACGTCTACCGATCCCATCTAAGAGTGGGCCAGATAACAAAGAACCCACGGGTGTCGCTAGACTATGGACTGAAGCTGTAAAATAACATTTGTTATTTGTGAAGCTGTAAAGATAACAATTTTAACATTTTTCTCAAATCACCATTAATATCGTGTTGAAACAAAATAGATTTTTAATTGTATGATTCAAGCATGGCATTAATGATTTTGAAAAAATTAAAAACATTATAATTGCTATTTTACAATATTTAAGGTAACAATAAATTCGGTTTGTATGCACCACCGGATAATTAATAAATCATAATCATAAAATTTAGTTAAATATTTTATAAACATAAAATTTTCAAGAAAATTCTTCTAACATAAACAAGTTTCAGGAAAGGGACCATAAATATGAGCTGTGAATGAAAAAATTCGTTTACATAAGGATAAACATATATTATTATCACCCTCATACTACATGATCTAATTGTCTACTATTACGTGAGAGATTTGTCACTTAGAGATACCTCAAGGACAAGTTGAAAACCTTGGTCATTACACTTGGCTTTGACTCGCATTGATAAAAATTATTCAATCAGACATTATGTAGGTCAATTGCTATTGACCACATGCTTGTGGCTCAGTACATATAGTTAGCTAGTGAGCATTGAAATGATTGCAGACTGTCCTTAAACCTGTGAGGCAGTTCTTGAACTTTGCTAGTTGCATTATACGCAACGGACTTTAAACACTATCTTTAAATAGCAAATTCAAACTACTGTTAAAGTTTTGACATAAGTTTTTTATTACAATTTGAACTTCGGAAATGAATATTTCTAGACGCCAGTAATGATTACTTGATATATAGAAATAAATATTTCTAGCATAAAACATTATTAAAAATTCAAATGAACATGCATCAAATTTGAAGTACTATTAACTTAAACTTGACTTTTTTAGGTATCAGTTTCATTCAAAATAATGTTTCTGAAATTAATGAGAATTACTATAATAAATTCAAATTTATTCAAAAGTGAATAGAAACAACAATAATGTCAAAATCAATTTACATTATTACATTATCCTTTATAGTGATGAATTACAACACATGAAAATCTTTGTTATATTTGTATCTAATTGTATATTATATACAGGGTGTTTTCGAAATCGTACTACAGCTGGTAAGAAAATTATTTTACAGGAAGAACTAAATAGAAAACATCGTGTAAAATGTTTTTGTCTGCTTCGTCTTCGAAATAATCAAGTTTGGAAATTTATCAGCCGCCCGTACTATTAAGTAGAAATCAGTTAATACGTCTGACCATGACTCACCATTTCTACTTCTTATAACCATGAAGTACCTTATTGGATAAGGTTTCAAAGTCGATTATTTTGGAAATGAACTATCTTATGAGAAACTTCTATTATACTTTTTCGACTTGTTTTTACATATACATTTAATTTTTATGCGGTTGTTTTACCATTTCAGAAACAACCTGTATAAATAATGTAATTTTGCAACTTGGAATTTATATACATTCTCAAAACCCCCTATTCATATTTCATCATCCCTTAGTCTATTATTAATCTATTATTTCCTCTTTAACATCACAAATCGTAAGGTGTGCGGCAATCAATCCTTGAAAGATTATATTACCAGTGACAGCATATCAGACAATCCCCTACTTATGTGTTAGAGTTACAATATAAGCATGGCGAGTGAGTCACTCTTCCATGAAAAATTATGCTAAATACGTTCTCAATTAAATAACTTCAACTGGTCAATAATTTGCTATGTTACCTAAATTAAGCAGGAAGTCTTACTAATATTAATCGATTCAAATCGTGCTTTTGTTAATTTTTATTCATAAGGATGATATTGTACTTGTGTTAATACGCTCTTTCAAAATGGTATAGACTAAAAGTATGAACTGTAGAGTCCATTTTAACAGAAATGACAAGAAAAGCTATTCATTTAATTTTATTACGAATTGATTTCAATAACAGTTTAGTTTAATTAAAAAAATTATACCGGTAAGTTAGGTATTTACATAAATAAAAATTTTTTCTTACAGCTAGTAATAATTGCTTTTTCAAGTTCATATGTTTATAGAATACCATTTATTTCGGAAGAAAATGTGATGCGCATATGTTCATAGTTACGTGTAGTATTGCATTTAAAATATTGTTATACTTGGGGTAGCAAATTTTTTATTGAAAATACGTGTATTATAATTTAGTTTTGTAGTGTGTGCATACCTATCCAAGATCCAAGTTCTCGGTCTACGCGAATTGTACTATTCTCTTCGCCCAATTGTGGTAAAAGAATTGCACTATATCCAATTGGCATTCCACCTCCAGCCGCCAGTAATAAAACTGCACCAGAAACCAAACACTACAACACAATATTATATGTATTGTACACTTATATAAAATAATTTGTTTTGAATGGTCAGACGGGATTAAAAATAATAATCATAATTTAACATGTTTATATATGTTTTCTACGTTTAAAAAAAAATGTGCAATATCATTTCGAATGTGTACTTACAAGATGCTCCGTTTATCTTGAATACCTTAAATATCTTTGTTCTTTTCTTACTTTATAAAATTGTATATTTATGTGGATATAATGTGTTTAAATTATTTTTAAATTACGTCATGAATTTCTTCAACAGCTTTATAATTAATATTAGTGACAATTTATGCAGGTAATATAAAATAGTTCCACAAATAATGAAATTATACATTGATCATTTTTATAACTGTGTTTTATATGTTATATATTGAGTATGTTTATTTTATATATACACATATATGATATTATACTATTTTAATTTTTACCTGTGCAAGTATTCCTTTTGAATTTGAAGTATATGTTGCCAGGCCACTGCTGTCATCCAATGTGTTACATCCATCTTTTTTGTGTGCATTGTTATTTTCAATGTCATCGCAAATATTCTCAACTTGAGTTATCTCAGCATAATTTACATTCTGGTAATTTAACATCAAATGGTGTTCTTCACTGAAATAAAGTTATCCTATAAATATAGTGGAATATGCTCTTAACGTTTTATACAAACGTGATATTTATTCATGATTTACGAAATCGATTATTGCGCAAAAACTATAAATTATTATACAATACTATGATATACAGATTTTTTCAAAAATATTAGAAAATTGCTGGAAATTGTAGCCAGCAATTATAGATGGTATTAAACTATCATTAATGTGTAGAAAATACAAGAACAACAAAATACATGCAGAGTTTCTTTTTATGTTTGAAACAATTAAAAATTTCTTTCAATCGCTGAAATTCTTCAATTATGGAAAAAATAAATTAAGTCAATGAAAGCGTGAACTGTGTCGTAACATGAACGATTTAAGATCTTACAAACGAAAAGATATGTCAATAACTACTATTGTAAATTTCCTTCCTATTGGTAAGTGTCATTGTAAATTGCTCTATAATTATCTGGATCCTGATACAAGTCAGTTTAGAAACGAAAAAAAAGAAACGAATATAAATAGGTGTAAAGCATGAGAAGCTATTATTATTATTAAAATAGTATTGTAGTGATAATTATATTTAAGTTAGTTTAATTGCTGATTTATGTTACAACTTTGGTCAAGAATAATTAACAATTTAAGAAATCCTATACGATTTAATTTTGGCAAATTGTATTGTTCTAATATATTAAAAATAAAAGAAATAATGATTCAATTATTTCTATCTTCATACAAACAGTTGCTTACATCTATTCGTATTTTTCTTCCTGCCTCTCTCATTCATCACTAGTTTCCTTTTTCAAGAAAGAAATACTACAACTAATATCAAAAAATCAAAATTTATTCTTTTCGATGATGATGTCTGAATATATTTTGACCCAGATTTTCAAAGATTTCATTCAGCACCTCACTTTTTTATAACTACATTAAATCGTTAGTTTATTACATTAGATTCATGAAATATTGTAATAAAATAGTTTGGTTCCATAATTGTTATGTGATTTCTCTTTAAGGTAATTGTAAAAATGTTATCAATGTTTTATTAGAAAATGATGAATGTTTAATAGTGAAGGAACTATAGAGTGCAAAGTGTTAATATGAAAATCTACACATCTCGCAACAATATATTCAGAAATATCTGGAAAAATTGATAATTTATAGTTTGAATGTGGCTAGATATTATTGTCAATAATGTCCTCAAAAACATCTGCTCTCCGAAAGTTAAAGTTCATCTGATGAATATAATGTATAGAATTCTAGAAACTGTTAAAAACAATTTTTTAAACTCAAGAAAGGTTATTTTAATTGTTTGATGTGATTTTTAATTTAGACAGAAAAATGTAGTATACAGCAGGTAAATACTAAGTTCTTTTTTTAATAACAATATAATTCTGGTAAGTAATCGTGGTATAATAACTAATAACTTACTTTTCGGGTGGAGCCATATTACATCCAGTGTACCAAAATAAATAAATAGAAATTTTTGATTAAATTCTGCCAACGTTCTTTACTATGCGACTTAATACTCCCGTGCAAATTTGGATGCATTAGTTTTTTCTTTCAACATGTTTGCGTTTATACTCAGTAGATTCAAGTAATTCTGTGAAAAAATATAATAAAAATCATAAATTTCATTTATAAATAAGTTAAGTAACATGCAATATGTTTTTCAGACATTTGCTTTTAATGTATTTTATTATAGTAAAAAAGTAGCTTCTCCTGCATTTGTATAATTAAAAACAAAATGCCTTATTTGTTATCAGTAATAAGGAGATAAAATGCCTTATTTATTATCAGTAATTATCTCCTACCGTTAATTGTTTATATGTATATATTATGTGTATGAATAAATTGATATAAGTTGCTCGATAAAAATATATTCTACACATATTTGTTGTGTTTGATGTTATCAGAAGGTTATAATCATAAAACGAAAAAGTAGTATATTTAATTAATAAATTTTGATCATGAAATTATGATTACACAGTGACGTTAAATTATATTCCACTATATTTATGTAACATTTATCTTTCCTCCACTTGATACAAAATAAAAATGTTGTACTTGAACTCGTAAAATGGGATACTCCAAAATTCGCATCTCTTCAAATTTTTCGTGTCCTTTCACATCATTTTTTTATGCGATAACAGTCCCACGTGAAAACACTTTCCGGCATTCACTGTCAGGAGGAATGTAACGTGTCTTTCTGATATCGTTGTTACTTTCACAACACAAGGTACGTGTATGAAGTATCTCGAGCAAAGTAGCACTAAAATAGAATCCCCATTAACGTCTGGTAGAACCGGACATTTATATAACAGTTTGCGTATTAGTAAGCACAAAAAGGTCTGGCTCTCGTAGGATACGTTACTCCAACTGAATGAAACATTCGACCGTACGCGCTCTTATAAACCGCTCACTTTCATTAAGTGCCTTTCTCAATGTTGAGTGCGAACCTGGTTGATAATGCTGCAACGATTGCTTCCAACTCCCTCATCTTCATCTAGAGATGCATAACATCAATGAATAACATCAGTCAGGGTATATTTTGCAAAATAGTGTAGCATAATTAACTTCGGAACTAAGTCAACATATTCCGCGATCTTTGAAATTGTTTACTGTCGCATTGAAGTGTTCGTTATCGATTTTTTGTTCGAACTATGAACTCTTTAATGAATTTACTGTGTGCTAGAGTGTTATGTTGCATTCCAGTGTTCTGAAAGTTATAATGTTTTTTATGATCAATAAGTCAATTATGTGAGGATATTTATATTTTCATATTTTCATCTTTATAGGAAGTTGTTCAGTTCTGAGGGACAATCGTGCAATACAATTATACCTTATTCTACTCTGGATGTTTATTTTAATTAGTTCAATTTCGTTCGTAGTAGCATTTCATTTTTGTTGAATACTAGATTTACAGAATGTTCACTGCGATTCACTGTCAATCTATTATTTAACCATAGTTTAAGTCGATTTTAATGGATGAAATCATACTAATCTTCTGTTTTAGATGATCTAATTTTTAAGATCTATATAAGTGAACACCTATTTTTCTAGAGATAATACAATGGAGTGCACAATAAGCATCTGTAAATCTAGTGTTAAAAGTGTGCACACGATGTTACGAAACTATGTTATGAATCGTATGTGGTGAAAATATATTTGATGTACTTGATTCTGTAAGGTAATGTAAGAACTATAGTAAGATATCAGATATAGTAAGTAGTATAGTAATATAGTAGTATACTGTAACTATAGTAAAATATCAGAGATATAGCAAGATACAGCAAGAGTATCAAGATTATTCATGTACAACTTGAAATACATTGAATATGCAAAAACAGAGGGTCACAAAGTTATTCAGACGCTTAGAGGTGACTGATGTTTACACTGAATTTACGCAGTCAATGTTAGGATTTACGAGTTATTATAATCACTCACAGTTATCGGAGTACAAACATTATGAGTTCAAGAAAGTCTAAATAAAATAATGTAAGCTGGAATTAACCCTTTGTACTCGTATGTCATGCTGGAGATGACAATACAAATTTGTTATACCTTCTTTGTAATACTTTAAAAATTACTACACTTTAGAAGATTATAGAAATTAAATCTTATTATAATAATAATAAATAAAATAAATATAAAACGCTGAATTCTACTGCTGTAAATTATTTTAATTCATTTTCAGAAAAATAAATACAAGTTTACACTTAACAATTTTGAAAATAAATTGTGTGCAAAGGGTTAATAAAAAAACTGTATTACGAAGTGATATCTTACAAAACAACATCCGATTGTTTACATAGGTGTAAATCAACGATAAAATGTAAATTCACTTGGATTGTGTTTTTAATGTAGGATACACAGTATGCTTCCGAAATCGTACTGCAACCTGTAGGGAAATTGTTCTATATAAAAGAACAAAAAAGATAACTTACAATAACATTTTTTCACACGACACTTCGTTTTTTAAATAATCACGTTTGAAAATTTCTTGGGATCCAAATGTTAGACATGTGCGGGCCGCCTAATGTGTCAGATACCCGACTGTTCGGGCCAAAACCGAAATATTGGGTGTCCCCCAAGTTTTGAAGTCGATTATTTCAATTATTTCTTCATTATGAGAAAAATTATCGTGCAGATTTATAATTAACTTTTCCGATTATTCTATTGGGTATCGTTTGTATATTTTGTGAAATGTACTGTTAGAAATGCATTATTCACGATAATAAACAACTAATAAATAAACAACTTGTTTAAAAATTGAACTATTATATATGCATAAAAGGCACAAGTGTATGATAATTTGTTTTACCGAAATTTCAAGTACTCAACAAAACCTTGACCCATAAGTACGAAAGTCGTATATAGATAGATTGATTGTCCTTTGTGAAATTATAGAAGTTCCGGAAGGCGAACTACGGATTAATATTCGTCGCCGCAAAGTGGCCGCGATATGCGGCTTATTTCTACAGATCATATCGCGAGTTAACTACTTACAACAATAAGTAGAAAGTATTTCCTTACAGCCGTATATATCGATGAAAATCAACAAAGTAGATTCATTTGTAAATTTTACATGACAGTAAATGATAGCTAATAAAATTAAGTAATACTTTTTAATAATAATACTATTCAACTACTTCACGAACGATAGAATTATATATAACAATTATAATACATAGATTCACCCTATACAGGGTGTTCTGATGTTCTGATGTTTAAATTCGGGACACCCTGTATAATAGAATATTACAATGTGATGCATCTACTTTAATACAATACACTATTAATAAACTTTCCCACATCGTCATTAATAGATCTGGAATTTACTAATTTTGCTTTTACTAGTAATTAGAATACAAACTACTGTATGATATAAATAGGTTATATTTCTTTCTAATTTTCTTTATAAAAAATTGGATAGTTTAGATAATAGTAACATGTAAATTCAATTTATAGCAAACGTAATTTTATTTCTATCTGGAATTCTACATTTAGAAAATGGAAAACATAAGTGACAAGGGAGACTATGAAAAAGAGTTTGGCAGTGACACGAGTCAACGATATAACCGGAAGATTTTTCGTATCATACAGGAAAGGTCAATTATTGTTTGTGTGGTTGGAATTGTTATTTCTCTTGCTCTGAGGAATTACGAAGAACTACGTAACATTAAATTATCTGAAATTGAAGAATGAAAAACAAGGAATATTTTTATGATCAACTGATTGTATTTCGGAATAGTTTCAAACGGTCATTAAATCTTCTTGTACTTTCACTACCTGTATTACATAATCCAATTGTCGTCCTAGGTCATTTTTCATAGAAAACGATCTTTTATGCAGTTGACCACGGATGCAAAATACCGTCAATGTAACGGGTCAAGTTGAGCTGTTAGCCTTGCTAGGCAGTTATATGAATATTGGGTCAAGGTTACTGGACTCAGATGAAGGAACCCAACGTCTGTCACCTATCTTCGTGTAATTGATTAAGATAAAACTATTCCTTTCATTAAATGACCGAAAATATGTTATATTATATACTGAAGTATAATACAAATGCAACAAATTTTTATTCGATAAATATTATTGATTGTTTCATTATTATTGCTTAACTTCAAACCTCGTTGTTTGGACTTATAATTATGAAACAATGATTATAGTATTCAAGTGAAACTATTTAGTTTTAAAATTATTTAACATATTTAATACTTTAAATATAGTAATAATTGCGAAATAAGAAAACTGAAACCCGTCACTTTGAGGGGCGCGGTAATTCTAATAATGTTAATTCGTTCTTACATTCACCTTTTGAAACTTCGAATTTCTGAATGTCTGCTTATAAAGTTTTGGTGATAGAGAAAATATCATCAACAGATATTCTTAGTGGTGTTTTTCTTCGCTTGTTTAATAACCAACCAAATTTTGTTGCATTTAAGGTAAAGATATATACATGCCAAAAAGTTAAAAAGAGCCTGTAATATATTTTTGCATTTTCATCTACTAATTCACAGTTGGTAATGTTTCAGAACCCCAAAGAATTAGACTATGAAAGTACATTAAATGTGAAATCCACTTGTATATACACCTATTTATAGTTTTTAACACTAAATGTACCGTAATTATATAATGAACTATTTCTTCCGTAACCTGGCATATAATCGGTTATGCAATAAAGGTAAACAAGGTGGACGATAAATTTTTCTTAAAGAAAAGAAACGAAAAGAAAGACAAAATTTGAAAAACCGATTAATCGGCTAATATAAAAGTCGATATAAGGTTAAATGATCGAAAAAAATGCAAAATTTTAAATCAAATTTTAATACCGGTCATTTGACCGGTCGTGGTAGTTTAGTGTTAAAAGTACTTTAGAACAATAGTGTTGAGAAAAGAATTCTATTCAACAATTTTTAAAATCTCAAAATACAGTAGAACCTCAATTATTCAATTTAATTAGGTGATTGACAGTTTAAACAAGTAGAAACTGGAGTAAACAATTCTTCAAAGCATGTTTGCAAAATTGCATCTTATTGTATATCCTATGGCATAATCTAAGAATCTGAATTATTGAGTTTGTGAATAATCAAGACTCTGAACGATTTAGATCGCAAAGTATAGTGAGACGGTGGATAATACATTAATAGTTTTGCTGTACTCTCGAACGAATATCTGACGACCTTAACACGTTCGCTGCCAGCGCCTCATATTTGTAACGGACGCAATTTTATATTGTACTTACAGAAAATTAAATTATTCTAATAGATATTGTTGTTTAAAGTTATAGGCTACGGTATTATATTTAGGGACTCAATGACTCATTCCAGTTTCATTTTTTTAATACTTTGTTTAGAAGATCTATTGTATTAAATAAAATATTACTATTAAGGACGTCGTTATCGAAATAAACGCTGGTAGCGAACGTGTTAAGAAATATTCAGAAATCTTTTAAGATTTTTACTAACCTGCTAGGGTCCCTAGGGAACCTCAAAGGATCTTCAGAGATCTTCCGCAGAAATTTCCGGAACTCCTTTCAAAGTCCTGAGAAACCTTCGAGAGATCATTAGGGATAACGAAGAGTTTTCATAGTCCCGAGAAATCTTTGGGAGGCTTCTAGGGAACTTGTTTCTTATCCCTTAGGAATTCAAAGGACTTTTGATCCTTTGTCATATAATGATGAGTGAGTTAATTGTTAGATTGCGGATGTTTATGCTACTAAGATATGTCAAAATATGCAAGTAATATATGTTGAATATGCATTAATAATATGTCTATATATACAAGCATATATAAATGTATGCTACATGTACTGGAAACATGTTATAATGATTGCATTATTCAAAAAGATTTGAGATTTTCAAGTGTTAATTGATGACGTTTATCGCTTAAGGTCAACTTATAAGTTGAGAACGAACGTTCGTCACAAAATGTGATCGGGGAATTTTTTAACTTGCTCCAGTAGCATGCTTTAATCTCATTCAGTTCTTCAATTATCTGACCTCGCAACATTTCACTAATTTTTAAAACTGTTTAAAAACCGAGATTTCTAGCTAAAACTGCATTCTATTTTGACACAATTTTATTGTCACATATTTGGCACTGGACAGTTTCTCCATCATTCACAAAACTTTCTTCTGTTATTGAGTCGATCCAATTTTGTATTTCAATCTTGAATTTCTTGGTCAATGAAATAGTTTAGTACAGATGATTAAACTGTTTTTATGTCTTATCTATGATGACGGTTTATTTCTTTTCCTCGTCAGTGATTTTAATGTCATATATTTTCATTATTTTGATCCGTTTTATAGGAAGTTAGCGTGCACTGATAATATAGACTTAGTATTGAAGGATGCATTGCTAGATGGCAACACTACATTTTTTCGCTGTATGTATTTTGTATCTTTAACGCCTCATAAAGCCAGCTGCAATGATGGCGAAATGCTGGAAACAATTTCCTATTGGACACGACTCTAACCCGAAAGCCACTTTTGAATATAATATTCCAGGTCGTGAAAGCATTAAAGCTGAGATTTCCATTGATTTGCAATTCAGTTTACATGTTACTAAATAAATTTATTTAATAAATTCTCAGAGGCACATCTGTTATCTTTTTAATTATTATAAAAAGAAGAACTTTGGAATTGACCATTTTGACTCGTCTGGTAGTTTTAGCGTTAATTATATTCATACCGATGATTGAACTTGGCGAAATCAGCAAACGTAAAAAGTTAAAAACACGCATGCACGTAGTATATGAGATCGGATCTGATGGAGACAAAATTATAAATTACATATGTTTTGAAATTACTGACATTATTTGTACAGCACCATTAAGAAAAACATAAATAGTAGATCTGTTAAATAAACGAAGATATTCTGCTGGCGGCTACATCTACCGTTCCATAGATGTCGCCAATGCACAATGCTATTATTTCCTTCAACAATGGCAATTCCGGTAAGGAAAAACGCAATCGTGGATATAGATAAGGAAGAAGAATGGTGCACAGTTTCTCCCAAAAAAATGCCAACAAAAAAGCGTTGGAGGAATCGATGAAAAGAAAATACCTATCTCCAAAGATAGACGAGAATTCGCGCAAGCTTAACAATAACACTCTATTCAGTAACCAACCAACCAGTATATACCCCACCACTCACAAAAGATCGGTTTTGATAGAAATAAAGGTTAATCCCGAAGTAACTAAACCCAACAAATTCCGGAACATGTTATTTTTGACCAAATCCTCTTTCCCAAAGGAATGGGAAAGGCGAAATTAACTTTCAACAACTATCTGGAGGCAAATAAGGCCATCACATCGACGAAACTAGCAGAACTGGACACCGCCACCTTTGTCTCCAAGCATATGGTGGAAAAAAAACGAATAATAAAAGGATATAGCATCGAATTTGATACAAACAACTTTACAACCACTGCCTTCTCTCCATGTAAAATTTTGTATGCCAAACGATTAGACAAAAGAATAATAAGAAATCGACATAACTGATTTCTAACTGACGTGGACCGACGTAACAACACAGGAGTCTTTCTCAGTTTGAACCGATGAGGGTAAACATTAATGGATTTACATACCCCAAAAAATGAATAGGAGTAGCGGTATGACGCATTGTCGCAGTTGCTAGTCCAGTTGGTCTATTTCAAAGCAATTGTTTACACGAAGGGTTAAAAGGTTACCCATAGATCGCTTCCTACCAAAGACCAAAGAGTCATACAAAAAGCATTTTCCGCACGTAACCTTTTCCCCTCTCTACTCCTAAGAAAAAACATCACGATGTGCGTGATGTGGGAAACGTCCTACGGACAACGGAATCTAAATTCGAGTGCAGTGTGTGGTGTCGTGTACTTATTCTCTAGCTGTGGAGTGGTGGTGGGTAGTGGGTCGTCGTCGTTTTAGATCCGGACAGCGTATCCCACTTGTACCCAATGTTCCGTCATGTCCACCGGAGGTTGGCCCGATTGTCGATCGAGCATCAGTAGTCTTAGGGTGCGACCGCTCTCAGTGCCGGTGGATTCGTGGAAGCTACCCCTTCTCCACTCCATGAGAAAGGTTGCAAATCTCGTGTTCTTTCTTCAGTTTGTCACTGCCCATGGGCGAATACCTGCCAAGGTTATCTGCCGTAACTGCCAAAGCATAGTTCGATAGCGTGGTGGCAGGCTCCGTATTTCGCTGACCTCTCGGGTCACAAACATTTCCAGGTCTCTGAGCCGTACGGACACAGTTCCTGCGTGGACTTCTGTGATCTCTCCCCGAAACCAGAAAGTTGCATGCTGTTCAGCATCGGCACGCACAACTGATGCCGTTGGTGCATGTGATAAGAGAAGTTTCGGAGGTAGGGTTTCACCTCCTCTGAGTGCTCCTCCGCGCTGATCCACGCGGTGAACGATGACTCAACTGCCGTTACATTGCATCGAGAGGCCATTGTGGTCTTATGAGTTTTGACGGGTTTTATTAACGACATCGCTCCCCTGATATTCAGTTACGTATGTTTTCATCCGTCACTTCGAAAAGTTCCTCTAGTTGTTGGCGAGTGTCCTTCTTATTTGTTGTCTGGGTTGCTATGGTTGTCTTTTTCCTTTTTTTCTACTTTTTCCAGTTCAGTGTTATTTTACTACAATTCCTGATTTGTCCGCTTTGGACTGCGATGCTCTTTGTTCTCTCAGAAATACCAGTTTGCGTTCATTGGTGCATGGACGTGAGACTGTGATTTCTATAGGCTCGACGTCCTGTTTATATAGGGTTTCGAGTTCTTATCAGGACACCGTAGAAGGGTGAGGGTGATCCTGCTCTTTAGAATGTGGAACACTTAGGCTTAGGTTTGAATGGGATGGTTATACGTGTTCTGTGGCTATATTACGAATTTGTGCCATATAGTTATTAATTCAGCCAGGTAGTCTTCGTATGTTTTTAATTAATGTTTGAGATATTCCGTAAAAACGATGTAACTTCGTACCAACGATCCATTAGTTTGTAGTCTGTATCTGGAGGTTGTAATTTGTTTGGTTTTGAATTTTTACGCAAACGAAATGAAATGTGATGAAATGAGATATATGAACACTATCGCCGATTTTGGTTTCTGCGTAACGGCAGCTTTTTATGTTTATGAAATCCCGGGGACACAGAGGCTCGGTTACTATGTTACCTGGAAGGACAGCGGTGGAGTGTGCGGCAGATTCTCCTTGCTCCTGTACACTTTTAGCTTGATGGACTAAGTTGTTGTTGTTGTTGTTGTTCCTCAAGCGTGAGAGTTGCATTGTAGTAGTCAATTCAAACAGGTCAAAGTAGATATGTAAAAGATAACTCTCCTTGTGAGGAAATACCCTAAAAAGGTAGTGATCATCCACTTCGATACCCTTGCATTAATTAGTCTTGTATTTTTAGCAATACTAGGTTTATGGAACGCGTCAATTTGAGGCATGTTAAGTTTCACAAATATTATTTAGTAAATGTTTACGTCGAGTTTGGTTGATGCAATTGTACGAATGTTTCGATAATTGTCTACTTTTAAACCTCTAATCTACAAGTTCCGAATAAACGAACATCCAATTTTCTAGAGACAATGGAATAAACTGTACAATAAATGTCCGTAAACCTAGTGTTAAAAACCTGAAACATATATCTTCTGCTAAGTTATATCATCTGGTATAAACAGAACATGAAAATAAACTAGAGATGTCGAACTGCTTTCTTTCGTGTTAGTGACTCTCGATCAGTGTTCCTCCACTACCATTATTCTAGAAGCTGCCTGTGACTGTGTGTGAGCAGCTCTATGTAGTGTTAAAAAAATAGGATGGAAGAGTGAGGGCAAGGTCACTATGGAGCTCACGAACTCTCAATTTCACACCCCTGAAATAAAATTCATTAAATTCTATTAATAATCCTTTTTAAAAGTAATTTGTTGCTGGTGGTAATTAGGATTTTAAATGGTAATGCGGGTGGCAATTAAAATAATAATGTATGTAACTGCGAGTGAGATTGCATTAAAAATTACACAAATCAATATATTGATACGTTAATATACGTACACTCAAATATCGAAATACACTGTAAATTTAAGTTACGTCCTGAAAACTTGGTTAGTATTATGATTTGTCTTGTACAACAGTAGTTTCAATTATCCTACACAGTATTTATCCAATAAAAAGACCAAGAAAGATTTTAATAGTACACTATAGATTATTGAGTATATATTAATATCAAATTTCCCTTTTTCCCATTCTATTACAGTGTATTGATTTTAAGGAAATTTTATTATTAAATACTTTATTTAAAAACTTAATATTTCCAAATTAGTTCGAAATCATTACTTCTAATGTACTTACTACATATGTACAATATGATGTCCCTCACGCTCACTGTGTCTCACAGACAAAATTCTTACAACGCTAATTTCATGTGGAAGATTCTTAGAATATAATTCTTTTGAATAACCCTTAGTAACTGAAGATAATTACTCGAAATAATTACACATATGAAAATATAATTATACATGTAGAATAATTTATGAAACAAACGTATGCATAGAAATATTTATGCTCAAAAAACAATAAGACCTGTCCTTCTGTGACATTATATTCAATAAATAATGTTTCCCTCTTTCAAGTAACCCCATTGTATGTTACATGATCCCAACAAGTTAAATTAAGTACATGCAGTAGCAGTGAAGGATATAGAATGCTTAATCTGTACTAACCGAATAAGATTCGTGAATGATTTATATTGTACTGAAATAGTATCAGTATCCTAGATATCTTCGAATCTTAGACAGAAAATCTCATTACTTAAAACTCCCGTGCAGATTTTAAGTTTATGCCAGAAGTCTCTCAAATACACTATTGTAAGAGTGAAAATGAACCTGTTAATTGTCTGATTACAGATGTTAATAATCGCTAATTGTTATTTTGTGAAAATATTGTCCTTGTTTTAGAATTGACAACGACATGAACTTGTGAGCATTAACTGTATGGTTCATTATACGCATATACAATTCATTTCAAACATGAATTCCTGCAAACCTACACTTCTTAAAGATACTATTATCCTAGAATGAAGACATGAATCTATTAGGGGTATCCATAGGTAATGTCGTTTCTTGAAATTAACGTTTATTTAAATTTTTTAAATCATATATGAAACACACAGTCAATGAGATAGTCGCCGTAATTGTCTATGACATTTTATCAATTGGAAATGAGCTTTTGTATGTCCCTTTTACAAAAATCTCTTAATTTTTCATTAAAATACTTTTGTATTCTGTTTTTAACATCTTTGTAATTGAACTATTTTTTACTATCTAAAAAATGCTGTAGAGATCTAAATAAATGAAAATTGGATGGGGCTAGGTCAGGGGAGAAAGGCGGATGTACTAAAGTTTTCCAATCAAGTTCTCTGATTTTTTTTGCGGGACTACTGGGAATAGGAAAAATTAATTCGGACCGTAAAGGGTTAAGAAGGGACGGACTTCCTGATCTCTCATCGAAGTTCCTGTTTTAAAGTTTTGTGAGCCATCATTAACATTTGCGGACACTTATAAACGCTATTAATATTGATTGTTGTAACGTAGCACTGTTTCCTTTACGAAGTTTGTAAAGCATACAATGTCGGATATGCTCTTTCATCAGTTTATTTGAACTCATTCTTTTTAAATGATATTTAATCTTCCAGTAATTTTAAGCAGCTTTCAAGGATAGTGTTTGAGGTCACTTTAGTGCTAATAGATCATCGACTTGTTTCACACGAAGTTTGCAACATTGATTCAACGACAAACGTCGGATCGAGACGACATTACTTTATAGGTACCCTCAATATCTTTATTTCTACTGTGACAAAGCACACGTTTTCATTTGGCAAGCATTCACCGTATTTTCAAGTAATTAAATAATGAAATCCCGAAACATAGGAGCAAACTAATAAATAATTAAAATGACATTAAATTAAATGTGAAATTGTATTAAATAATTTAAAAATAATTATATTAATACGTTGTTATAACTTTAGTGCCCGAAGAAGAACAATATGAATATTATTACCTAAGTGATAGAGAGCAATAAAACAATGCAAAAGCAAGATGGTAAATATTAACTTTTATTTGCAATTTGTGCGATTATCATGATCATGTTTTTGTGACAAATAATAAATATGTGAGTTCCATTGATGCGTTTTTAGGCTAATGTCATTTAAAGCTAATGGTAACATTAATATACAATAATCTCCAAAATTCTCTAGTTTCACATTACTTTGATGTAATGCAAAAAGTCATATCTAAAAGAGCTTCACGTTGAACTACATTAATTCATTTATTCTTCTATTTAATTATTTATGTATTTGTTTATTTATTCATTTGGTATTTTAATGCCGAAGGCAGTTATTTTGACTCTAATGCAAATTATGAAAAAACCATAACCTCTTGTTTCAAAGAAGTATGTTCTGTCATATTCCATTAGACAATAATACCCTATAATATAAAATTCTGATCACTTTTCAGTTAGTAATAAGGATCATCGATAACCTCGCTTTGATTTGGCAAACTTTGCTGGCATGCCTAACTCGCTTATATTTAATATGAAGTACCTGAGATTACATGTATATTAATTATGTTCAAGATCTAGAATCAGATCAGGCATACTCTTGAAACGAGTATTCTCCAACTGAAGTCGATAATCATATTGAATTTGTGCCGTTTCTTCGACGTCTGCTGAGTCTACGTGCGAAGGGTATCCACGTAGCAAAGAAGATGAATTGTTTCGAAAAATTTGAGATGACCGTTGTACTTGTTGAACGTCACGATGTATCGGATGCCATTCTGCCGCCACGCTATACTAACTAACTTGAGTTGGAGATCTCAAATCCTCCGTTTGCGTGGCAGCATTCCTACCTGTAAACACAAGATTAAACAATTCATTAAACGAACTTCAATCAAAAATATCAGTTTGAATTGTTTTCTGATTGTCTAAACCATATTTCATCTAATTTTCATTGGATTCTTTAGTCTTATAAGTTTTAGAATATGCAGTTGTAAGGTACGTGTTTATGTTTGTCTTTGATACTTCCTGACTCTTCCACTTATGATACACGAACTTGACTAGGTTTCGACACGAGGTTCTTATTGACTGGCCGACAGTAATACAAGATGTAAATGAAACTAAATAAGATGTAACGATGGGACCGATTTCTCTTGTTCTTGTGACTTTTCAGTTTATGAATAGTTAGATAACAAGGAGAGGGCCAAACATAAAAATCTGTGTTTAAATTAAACTTTACGCATGTTATAGTGCATATCTAGAAATAAGAAACCATAATGGCTTTTTTGACAATGGTCCTCCGTTTTCGAGAAAAATGAGTTTTAAGCTTATATGTTATATAATTGTTAATGTTATATTAGAATTCTTTTTTATTCCCATTTTCTTTGTTTTCCTTTGAATTATAAACTCTAAATAACTTGTATTTTATTATTGTAATATTATTTGTCGTCTTATTACAGTAACATATAAACTAGAAACTCATTTTTCTCGAAAATGGAGGACTATCGACAAAAAAGCCATGAGGGTTTTCCATCACTAAACATGTAAACACTGTACTATGCACAGGGTTTCATTCAAAAACAGATTTTTATGTCTGGCCCTCTAAATTGGCTGCGCGGCAGTAACAAAGGGTGGAAGTGAGACTGAATGCGACGGAGTGAGATGTAACGATAGAAAATAAAGCTCATAGTGCCGTGTACTTTGTTCTCTATCTAAAGATATTAAAAATGATTTGTCTACAATACCTCACGTAGGTGTAGTATCACTGTGTGCAATGTGCCCGGTTTCCCAAGGGAGCGGTAGCGTATTAGTTAATGATGATGAGGAACACCGAGCCATTGAACAACGGTCAATTGAACAGCGTTCTAAACCTAAAAAAGAAAGTATGCTGATAATAGATATAATTTGATTTTAAATAAAGTATTTAAGTTAACCCCTTGCCATATTATTTACTTTTGCTAGTAAGCTCGTGCAAAATGTTTCTATCCGTAGTTTAGAAGAAACGCAAAGAAATTGTCCACACCACTTTAAGTACAAATTTACTTTCAAGATAATATATTGGTAATAGCAAAATAGTTTTTTGCTTTGATTCATGTGCATTGAACAACATTGATGTTTATTAAACTAATCCCAAAATCTTCATCAAGAATTTCACTCATTGTATGGCAAGGGTTTAAAGAATGATATTATCTGTTTATATGATTCCGTTGAAATATTAATTTATAAATGTCATGTTCATTTGTGTATATATTGTAAAAAAGTATCTTCTCATTAATTATGTAGACAAAGTGTCTCGAGCATATAAAACTATACATTACATACAAATACAAATAAAAAGTTTTTTAGATTTTTTTAGTATCATCAGTTTGTTTAATTAATTTAATCATATTGAATCAGATACTTTGCAATAAACGTTTAAGCATAACTTCAATTTTTTCATTATTTTAAAAAGTTCTCCATTAAATTGCCATTATTGTGTAAGCACTGTATTAAGTATTAGTGCGAAATCTCAAACTTTACATCGGGTATATTACAATATTTTTTAATATAATACCTGATAAGTCGACACCACCCATACTGCAAACGTCAAGACCGCCTGTGCTAGTCGCGCAACAATGCTGTTTCGATCCTAATGGCTTTGGTCTACATAATATCTGCAAAAATAAGAAAAACAGAAATCAATTAAATCATCTATAAACTGTAATCTTAATTATTGAAAATACCGTCACATATGTTACGTAAAAATATACACGCAAGTGTTTTCACTTTAAAATTATGTTCATTTATCGTTTACACAGATAATTTATAAACTAAAAAATGTTTAACTCACTGTTTCGTAGTTCATATAAGTGCCCTTTTTTTCTTTCAATAATTTGTTCACATTGCTTTAGCAACCCCTAACCAACTTATTGCATATATGGACAGTTAAATAATCCGATACGTATTTTATCTTAAAACAAGAAATACAAAATTGGATCGACTCAATAACAGGAAAAAGTATTGTGAATGATGGAGAAACCTGTCCAGTACCCAATATGTGACAATGAAATTGTGTTAAAATAGAATGCAGTTTTAGCCAGAAATCTCGATTTTCAAACAGTTTTAAAAATTAAGCATGCTACTGGAGCAAGTTTAAAAATGCCCTAATCACATCTTGCGACGAACTTCATTCTCAGCTTATAAGTTGGCCTATGCGATGAACGCCATCAATTAATATTTGACAATTTCGAGAAAATACTTTTGAATGACTCTTGAAAATACTGTTTGAAGAATACAATTATTATAGCATATTTCCAGTATATGTAGCATATATTTGTATATTCTTGTATATGTTAACATATTATTGATCCATATTCAACATATATTACTTGCACATTTTGACATATTTTTGTGCCAAACATCCGCACTCTACTTGTTATAAATACAAGTTTCTGAATAAATTGATTATCGATATTTCGAACGTTTAATCTGAATGCGAAAACAAGCGAAATTAATTTTTAATGGAAAAGAGTAATGAATGATAACGATGATTCTCAATACGAAAATACATCAATGACGAGTAGAAACGGCGTGGAAACGTGCAACGATCTTGGAGAGAGTAGAATTTACGGGGCACCGACAAGCTTTTCGAGATTCATGGACTGTAAAGTCGAAGCACGAAGATATATGATCGTTACTGTTACTAGGGTCAACGTAACGTAACGTATCGCGACGACATGCTAAATCAATGAATAGCAAGAAAATGGTTGCAAAATACAATGGAAAAGAAGGTCGTTAAATAACAAAAAGAGTACTGGCATCGTGCTGTTCTATGGAAACCCTATACGATCGAATAAATCGGCGTACCACGTCCTTTCTCGATCACTTTATCACTGTTTACGATACGATACTTTTTTTATATTACACCTGTACCACAGATGATCTCGTTTTTTGTTGGAACATTTACAAAGGATTATTTAATAACATTTATCAACAATTCTTGTTGCAGTTAAATTTATGTTAATTATTCTTTGCATATTGTCAAAGTAAATGTTTGCTAATTTCACTACTGCTTTCCAAAACATGTTACGGAAAGTTTGTTGTATGCCACGATGTTCTGTAGTGAATTATTTAATTATTTTACAATCAGTAAAATCATTAAACCATTTTGTTGTCCCTTAAATTTGTAAAATAGTTTCCGAAATGAACGAAATAAGCATAAATTTTGATACAAAAAGCAATTTAGTAAAAGCATTAACTGAATACATTGTTATTTATACTCACTTTAGTGTAAAGTAGTTCCCTAGAAATCCGGCGAAAATGATTGTTGAATAGCCAGTATAGAAATGGATTCCAAAAGCTATTAGACAGGGCGAGCCATGTGGCCAGAAAGTCAAGGAACGGCGGTGGTTTACTTCCGGTACAAGCTGCAACAACTTCCTGAATTGTCCATGGCGTGACCATAACAATGAATCCTAAACTCATCGCAGCCATTGTCCTTGAGGCAGAAGTTGACAGCCGTCTTTCGTGATCTACAAGCTGGAATTAATAACATTTCGTTCGTTTAACGCTGAGAAATTTAGTTTAGAATAAAATAACATTGACTACGCCACTTTTTATTTTTATTAAGGTTACTAAGTCTAGTTACTGAGGTTACTAGTTATTAAGGTTACTAAGTCTGGCTATTAGATTCTCATTAGGATAATTAATCGTTATCATTAATTTAAATATCAATAGAAAGTAAATGTAAATGAATTGCTGCTCTGGCTGAACACGGTTTATGCTAAGTGGTTTAGCGTCTTGAGTACCGTCTAAATATTACATTTAGTGTCCTCCCAGCATTAAGAAAACTTAATGTCTATAAAATGCGAGAACTGCTTAAAAATTTGATCACTATTGAGTTGACTACATAGTGTTGTTACGCATCTTTAATAAAAGAATTATCGCCGCTACCCAGGTGAAAATGGTCATATCACTTACCGCGGCGACGGCCCGAACAATAAACAATGTTGATTCCATTTTCCTTAACGAGTTAACACGTCATTTTAAAGCTTGAAACGATGCTAATATTGTTTTTCATTAAAATATATCCTAGGTGCATTCGTCCTGCGTTCGACAAGTGCACACTCCATTTTTTTCATTTTATGAGATTCTTCAAACTAAATTCCACAGTTAACAGGTTAAGGACGGAGTGTACCAGAAAAGGACAATAATATCACGATCTTTTACTCTCTCACGCAAAATTCAACAGCGATTTACAAGAAAATTATTCATTTTTTATCGATGGTTCCTTTGAGACTATTTGTCTCCGCAATAAGTAGAATACGATTGGACAATAACAAATTTTAACCCTTTTTGTCAAGATCAGAAGTAATTTTGCGGCAGCTTCTTTACCTCAAACTTTATCAAACCGAAGGTGTAGAATCACGCTGCAACAGGGAAGTACAATCATTTCTTTCTACCTTGTACATCTTAACCCCTTGCACTACGATTTATTTCAGAACTATAATCGATATAATTACTTTATCATTAATAATTTATTAGACAGAGAAAAAATTCCAATGCTTATTTTATGTATACGTTTACTCCAAATAGTAACGATTAGTAATAGAAAACTAATGTTTAATTTAGATTTTTAAAGAATAAATAACACTTAGATTTGTCAAATTTAGTTTAATATTTTCATCACGAATTTGACGCGATATTGTAGGTCAAGGGGTTAAAGAAATCTGCCAGGCCGTTTCTACATCTGCCGAACACCATCAGCCCGAGAAATCCCTCACACCAATTGTAACCCTTGAATCGGGGACGTTTTCCGAATTAGGGAGAAACGTTATCGCCACTTCGTCTCCAACCGCCGCAGAATGCGGCCAAACGGCCGTTTTCTGGACAAAACTTAGTAACTTAAAAAGTATGAGTGATACAAAAAAATACTTCGTACAAAAATTGTAAGATATAGAGCTAAACATATGATGATTATATTTTTGTTTATATTATGGGGACATTATGAAGTTTTTTAAATGACAATGGATATTTTGTGCTTTGATTCGAACGTTATACAAGTAGAGAAACGGAATTTATTTACACAACTTTTTTATTTTTGAAACAATCATTTTGTGTAACAGGGACTACTTAGTAACACATTGGTACTCTTCAATTTTCGTTATGTGAATAGTCGAATTTGGGGGATTGGTCATAGGCGGCCGCACTGTGCGTCGAAAGGGTCAACTATGTTCGACATTCAACCGGCAAATAAATCATATATTCTCGAACCTTTACTTTCGATCATTCAACGCGGTCCGCCGGCATTAATTCTTGAAAAAGCATTGGACTTCCCGGTTCATCATACCTAATAGTCCGAAACAGTCCCAAACAATGTGACTTCACTATGTCAGCGTATAATAAAATATGAATATTTTATGAAATAATAGTAGCAATCAGAACTTTCTTCCAGAATTATTCCTACGTTTCAGAAGAATGGTTCATATAATGAGTTTATTAAACGATTGAAATCAGAGATAAAATCTTCGATGTGATCTTTGAGATAGATATAATTGTCAGTTTCAGCGATAAGAGTTATAAGACGGGAAGTGGTTTCCAAAGAGATTAAAGAGATCTTGTGGGTGAGTTTCTTTCCTTTCCTCTTCCTTTCTTCTAGATTCGACAGGGTCATATGTTTCCACCGGGTCTCGGGGCTCAAGTAATCTTGGCATGCCTATTGTTTCTGAGGATGAAACGACGTCCTGCTCACTCGGGCTTGTGATTGGATCGTCCGTATTTTGTTTCCTTTGTAAATGATCACTGTAACGTTTGTCTGTTAGTCTTTCCAATTTTACGCAACTGTTCGCCCTTTCTACGACTTCCAGCATTACCGCGATACCTTGTCATCGAGATAAATATTTATTGTTTCGAAACTTTCTCGTGTTAAAAGGATTCGTTTATTATATCACATAATACAGATTGCATTGGAAATCATAATGTAACTGTATTTCATGTAATTTCTGTTGAAGAATAATAACTATCTCTTTCACCAAATATTTTTGACAAAAGCTTTGTTTTAGAGAAAATCAGCTTTGAAAATTCATTAGTGCATGACTGAATACGATAAGAACCGTCTTATCCGTGTTAATAGACATTCGGTAGTGATGTGGTCCAAAAGACAGTAGATCTCTGCACAATATTAATTTCCTGCATTTCGTAACAGAGTTTACTGAAATTAGTGTTCTTGTTGCTGCACGCAGGATGTTGATCGAATAATTAATAAGATACTAACGAATTCTATTTGTATTTCTACTGATTCATTTCTTAAATTTTTCCACAACTTTTTGTTTCCAATTTACTCTACGCAAGATCGCCGGATATTGAATTTTATTTACGAGGATGTATGGTAGAGCAAGCAGATGTTGAAAATGTAACACAATTAAAAACTGTGTTAAAGTATATTTTATTTTTGTTAATGAAATGCATTATTACATTATCTATGGCGCTTCTTTCAATTATTTTCTTTGTTTTTATCACTTCATCGGGGTATGTGGTCCCGTCACCCGGCGTATTTAATTATCCGGCACGGTCTGGATTCCGGAAATACCCCTTTCAAACTATTATATTTCGGTTCCGACTAAAACAGTTATGGAAAACCGAAAGAGTATCATAACTAGACCGCTGATCTTTACGCGAATTCAAAATTTTAAGAACACAATTATAAAAACAGAATTAAGAAGGTCTTTTTCTAATAAAGCATGATTATGAAAAGCGTTATACTTTTAGTGTTTTATATATTTTCTCATATCGTGTGCATTTTGTGTAATTGTACACTTAAAAATGTCCCATAAATACATAAAAATTCGCAATGTTACTGAACAAAAATGTCGTTTCTGAATGCTCACCTTTCATTATTAACGATTATAAGATTCATTGCTGAATGGTTGTGGCTTCCACAGCCACGATTAGAATTTATTACAGACGATTTACATATTTTATCGCTCCATCTTCGTGGAGTTTCAACTCTATCTCCCCCAACTTTTTTTTACTTAAAAACGTATAAGAACTGCAGTTAGAAAGAGACATAGAAATCAGTGACAAATTGTGGAGAATTAAAGCTCGGTACGATGTCGTGTTAGATCACATATTTTTATATTTGTCCGTTACAAGAATATTTGTATAAATACACATCCAATATATCAAACACCTTTAATATCAAATCAGTATTTTAATTATTTCCAAACATATTGTAATAGGTATACCCTATATTAACCTATATATGTTACCCTATATTACCCTATCTTACTATCAATTGCTGGAAAAAATTATTACATTTTTCCATGATAATCCCACAAAAACATAACTAATTACAATAATGTATTCGAATTCAATATTACAATTTGTTTTCTTATATACACAAAAAGATAAGCAAACGATTATTACGCGCTTAAATGTATCGTTAACAGTTGGTAATCAATACCATTCTTCAATTAGGCGCAGATTCTTTGTACAGAGTTTTATGTCACGGTGGTAGACAAATACCGCAATTTACTAGAAGAAAATAAATTATTGTAATTCATCAAATGACTATACATGTTCCAAAATATATCGCGCTTGATCTCATTTTAATCAAAAAACCACACAATTCAATCTATAAAAGTTTCAGTCAATAAAAGTAAGAAATAAAAACGTTTAACGTTGCGTTAATATCCTCACTCATCTGTTTATTTCGATCGTTCCGAAGATTCGAAGAATTCGGATGCCTTGCTCTCTCATTCGCGTCGTCCTTTTCTACAGAGGACAAGCAGAGTGGAATCAACACCACTGTGCGATTAGTTCTCGATTGCAGTCCCGATTTTCGGGTGCCGATCGCGAGAATACTGTATAGCAACATTCTCGGCTGAATTAGTGTCAGTCACTTTCAAACTGTAAGTAGTGCAGTTTTGACTACAGCAGAACTCAAGAGTTCTAGTATATTGATCTTGGTCGCTGTGATAATTCTATAACGAGTGAAACCAAACTCTCTTCGAGAGGGCTTCTGGCAGAGCATTACGACTAACAGAACCTTTCTCTTCCCTTTCACGTCACACCCGATGAAGTTTGATACGCTCTTTCAAAGCGGAGACCGCACAGAGACTGACAATTTGCGTGAAGGGTTTTGCATGGAATAACCCTTAATACAGGATCTCCAATTTCATTTAATTATGCCTCAAACTTCATGTATCAAGAGACACCGGGACGAAGCTGATTCTAAGGTCTCGAAGCCTATAAGCTCGCCAGATAGATTAACGTTCATGACTAACGTCACGGCTCTGTGCTGGGTCTGCAGGTCCTGGAGAATGTGCAGACGATGTGTTTCTGATAAACTTGGTGCTACGCTATCATCAAACTCGCTACAACTATTTGTTGATATAGTGAAGGAGTTTAACACTGTTTAGCATCGAATGGTTACTGAACCAGGGAAGTTGAGAGAGTGTTCCGTACTGGTGTATCGTACTAGATAAAAGTTGCGTATTTTGATAGAGTAATACTCGCTTAAATTCCACAATTTCAGGTCCCAGCAATTCCAGGAATTGACTTGATCATAGCCTGACAGAGACAGAGAATCAATATAGCGAGCGGAAGCGGAATAGACACAGACCGTCAAGCATCGGGGTCGAGATGCAGAATTGCAAAGCGATGCCGCATGCGTCAAATATAAACATGCAACGAAGAAAATTTCAATTGCAGTAATTTTAACCTTACCTTCTCAAATGTAGTGCCAGTGAAATTTAACCGAGCAAGTTTTGTGGAATTTAAGCGAGCATTACTCTACTTTTAAAATCATTGTGTTTAATGGACGGTATTTTCGTATCATACACTCTATGCAGAGAGCACCGATGTCTCTATAATATTCCCAATATGATCCTAGATATTCTCTAGGTATGCACAGGTATATCTAAAAAAATCAAGCCTCGAACAATTTAGAATCGAGCTCCTAACGGTTATTTTTATACTGATATGTTTCAACCGAGTTACGATATGATCAGAAGTGTCAGGAAATTTTTTACTGTCTGCTTGAGAAAAAAATCAGTGGAAAACGGAAGTAACTCAGATTAACACTGTAAAGTTGTTATTGAAACTACGTTTACAAGTTCACAAACTTTTTCACTTGCCGAGTTTGTCCATATTACGTCATGAAATTAAAACAGCATTAAACTTTGATACAAAAAATTGTCTGTATTAGAAGTGGCGTAGCATTACGAAAAAAAATCAGACAACATTTTACTTGACGTTTTTTTAAACAGTGAAGTCTTTACTTTCAGATGCTTGAATTCAGTTTTAACGACGTGCTCTGCTTTTTATGAAAGGTAATAGATAATTAAAGTTGCTTCTTTTGTTTTTAAATATAATAAAGTCCGCAGTTGAATAAATTCATTTGTATAATTACGTCCCATTAACTGTTTGAGTGTCAAGCGTGCCGATCGTGTCTTTCCATTGTATCGTCTAAAAGTACCAGCCTATCGGTTCGTAGAATCAAATTAGGTTTATTTATTTATTTTTGTTTTAGCTATTTATTTGTATTTTCTTAATTACCTACTTAGAAATGGAAGAATGGAACGACTGCACTGTTTAGAATTTTCTTATGTAGAAATAGAAAAACGTGGTACTCAAAACGGTTAAGCTTTATTTGTCTCATGAAAGAAATTTAAAAATCATTTCGAATTTTTAGTAATATTTTGCTTCTCATGGTCAGAAACAGCAACGTACTGGTCTTCGTGAAACAAATAAGATATATCACTTTTCATAACGCTTGTCGTATAAATGTTATTAAAACTATTGACAGATTTTAAACAAAAAGTAATTATTCGTGTTCTAATTATTGAAAGGAGAGAAAACAACGTTCACAAAAACGCTACTTTCATTGCTGACAATGTTTAAAATTGTTAGATAGTGAGACGTATTCGAAATTGCTAAATGCAACAACTCATTAAGCAAAAAGCTCAATCCCGGTTTTCAATCAATCGAGAAACTATGACAGAAGAAAAGTGAAAATTATAAGCGGATGGAAATCTGAAGTGGCTGCCCATTAAATGTTAAAAATTTATGGCAGTCTCAAGATCTTGCATGATGTTACACTTTACCGAGTATTTTTAATCAGTAATTTATACATATGTACTATATAAGCAATCAGCAGTCAGCAGTAAAAACGAATGAATTATGACTTGACTTGTAAATTGTTGCAAAGTTATGCTTTGAGTCGTACTAATATTTTTGAATATTATGAACGTTTTAAATATTCAATGCAGTAGTTACAATACTTTCCAAAGAACTAATGAAAAGCATGTATTAACAGTTTGTGCAGGCGTAAAGAAATTAATGGGGGAATGAATGAACCCGAATAATTCTGTAAGGTCATTCAATCAACACCCTTTAATTTCATCTTATTGATCGGAGTTTCAAGTGAAAGCAAACTTACCCGCTCCATATGGCCTCCCCTAACGACTTCCGGAGTATTAATGCAAACCACCCTCTTGAGACGCAGTTTGTTAACGTGGAAGGCTGAACCGTAACAATACATCAACACCATCGTTGTAGGAAAATAAAAACTGCAGCACGCGAGGATCCTAAACATAAGGAGACATAATGTTAATTAAGTTCTCACGCTACTCGTTTGATGAAAGTGAATATTATTCAGACTCATCTGGGCATGTGTACAAATTATTCAATCGCAATTCGTAAATATTCCACAACGAATTGAGAGTAACAATGGAAAAGGTTGGAATGAACAAATATTAGGTTATCAAGAAAATTCTGTCATTTTCCGATTACTCCGCTTAACACGCTTATTCTTTCGTTATTCATTGTATGATACGAATGATCTTGGTGGCAATCGAAAGCTAATATTATTTAATTTGGATTTTTAAATTTGAGTAGTTTTTCTTATTTTTAGATTTTGTAAAATAAATGTTTATTATGAATGGAGATACAATTCATTTCCGGCACTCTATGCTTTTCAAGTTCCAACTTTAGCACATCATGGAAACTCATAAAAACTTGTGCTGTTTTTGAATCATATAAAGTCGAAATGCGTAGGGTCTAAAGATGGTTTTCATTGTTTTTTCGTTTTATGGTCGAAGAATAAGATTATCTGCACATCCGGCATAAATGACCTAGTTCATATATAGATGAATTTTCGTTTTAATATTGAATATATAAAATTAAATTTTCCCTAGAAAACGACAAAATTTTCTTGCCAACCTAATAACAAGGTGAAATTGCGATAAATGTAATGAAGAAGGTATGCTTTAATTTACAGTATAATTGCTTTATTTTAAAGCGCACGAATTTTAGTAAAAAAGCAAAGTAGTTAATAACCGTTAGAATACAGTTTGCAGATGGAACTCGGTTAAAAGAAATAGTGTAGGAATAAAGAGTGCGGGAGGAACGAAAAGGCGGAAAAATAGAAAATAACGAATATATAGTCTGACAAACCGAAAACAGAATTTACTAAACAAAAAAGTACAAAATGAGACGAAACATATATTACGCTGACAATCAAATATAACACGCTGTATTGCTTTACTGTTGTTTGCTCATCGCTTAAAACAGGGTCAATCACCTTCGTTTTCACGTCTTATATTCATTTGCGCTCTCATTCTCCCTCCCTCCCTCCCTCTCTCTCTCCCTCTTGCACTCATGCATTCGCTGGTAAAACGTAAACAGATCCCTGCGATAACTGATTTTAATAAAACCATTAAATATTGCAAGAAATGCATATTGCGGACAACTTCCTCCTTTCCAAAAAATATTGCTGATTTAGTTTCCGAGGTAACCGCGAAGAACTTTTGTATCATTACATTGAATTCTACATACGTGATCGTGTTTGAGAGACGACCAAGTCTTAGCTTAAAACCAATACAAGCTTTAATTATTGCACACTTTTAAACCTTTGCACTCGTCTGTTATACTAGAGATGACAATAGAAATTTATTATAGAACGTTGGAAATTGTTTTAAAAAGTACCATATTTGAAATGATTATAAAAATTAAATCTTATTGTAATAATAATAATTAAAATAAATATAAAACGTTGAATTTTACCGGTGTAAATTACTTCAATTCATTTCTCTAAAAATAAATACAAGTCTACACCCAGCAACGTTCAAAATAAATCGAGTACAAAGGATTAATTCTTACTATTGACTAGTAGAATAAGCTATTTTCTCACTTGATGATAAAGAAATTTTCTAATTCTCTAATATTTTCTATTTAATAATAGAAATTCATGATCGTCACACACACGTTGTGCAACTCATTTTTTGGCTAAGAAATGCATTATGCGCACACTGTATAATGTGTCTCGAATGGGTTAAACTGAAATTGTAGTCGCCTTGATCGAGATCGACCAACGAGAATGCATTTTTTAATAAAAGCCAATTTGAATTTCACCTTGGATTTGAATTTCAGTATTATTCATGTAACGTGAGGAATCATATGAATCGCTCATTGGACAAATCGATTAACTCCACAAAACAAACAGCAGAGAAAAATGGTGCAACAATTATATGTTGATTTTTAAAATTTCCATTTAAATGAAAAATGGAGTCATCATAACAGAATGTATTTACTTGGTTCAAACAGATGCAGCTTCAATTTAAAATACATAAAATAATATATTATTTAAATAAATTTTATTATTATTGCAATATTTCCGTAACCCAAAAACTTAATGTCATAATGAAATATATATTAAATATAAAAAGTTAAGAGCCAATGTAGCGCTTTAATGATAAAATTTTAGGAAATGCAGAACGTGGATTTAATCGATTTAGCCAGTAAGCGGCTCAGGCATCGCCCAAATATGCCTAAGCAAGATGAAAACGACTGAGAATAATTTGAACAAATCATTCGACAAGAGTAATATTCGTAGACGTCCTAGCATTGATCACGTTATTTCTAACTGATAAATTCGATACAAGTGAATTGGTAATTCATTCAGACTCGGGACAACGATAGCTATTTATAGGAGTGAGAAATCTACATCGTGGTAGCCCGTAACAGTTTTGGACCAAGAAGGGTGCACACTCAGCAGACATTGTCCTGTGTCGCCTCGAGAAATTTATGGTACTGCAATTGCTATTGAGTTGGATGCCAAGACGTTAAAAGTATATCTACCCGGAAAAAATGTCTGACAATGAGGTATCATAGCCTAGAAGCTAATCGCCCAACCTTCTTCCACACCTATTTCCAGTATTGGTTAAAACTGTCGCAATAATGCTGAAGACGTTAAAAGTATTATTATATATTTTGCGGTACACTTTTAAGCTCTCACTTTAATAATAAATTCAACGGCAAACCTACTTGAGAATATTTCATATTTCACGCTAAAAATAAATAATACTTTTATACAATTTTCTTGGAGTGATCGAGAAGCTATGCGCGGACCGGTTTGGATGATTTTTGGATATGTCGTGATGTGTTGTAGAAACCAACAATTTGAACGTGTTCCTACTATACGCCTCTCACGTTAGTACTCTCAGGCTCAGAAGTGTTGGCGGTTATTCTTTTTGGCAAGAAGTCAGGGAGGCAAGGGGACTCTTCCACTCACAATGTTTTGGCCGCCTGTTTTCGACGCATAGTCATTGTTGCATAGTTGAGAGTTGATCTCAACTATCTCAGCTATTGTATCGCGAACTTAACCGTCTCAGGATCGATTGTCAAGGGAGGAAACAAACTGTTTGATGGAGTCATGTTACAATTGAACTGAATGTATTTATGAATGAATGCGAGTGCGTTTCCTTGACAGTTGACTGCTGACTAAATTCCCGATCATGTCGAAGCGTTGAAGTTAGGCCTGCTGCCAAAGGTGGACACGCAGATTGGTTAAAATATATAAGAAATACGAATGATAGAATGGAAGAAGCGACACAGTGGGGACATGCTGATGTGTACGTAAAAAATGGGAAAATCCACCCTGACCAACCATTGTCCTCCGGTGCAGACGCACTCCGGGACGACGCGCGTTGACCGGATATCCTAATCGCAGATTACAAACAACAAACTCATACAACGTGCTGAGTCTTTCCGAAACATGAACTTTCGTTAGAAGTTTTTACGAAGTACCAGTTTACCGAGTAAGCGGATCACAGATGCAGAAAGCATCTGTTGCCTAAATGAATTTGTTCAGGTCTACTTGAAGTCGATGGCTCTATGAGCATATTGCTTGCGAGGCAGCAGTCATCATTGGTACGTAGCAGTAACACAAGACGGAGGCGAGACTGAATGCGATGAAGTGCAACATAACGATAGAAAACAGAATCCTTTATAGTTCCTGAATAAGAAAGGGGTCGAGGGGAAGTGCACAACGTCGCAGGCCCAAGGTTTCCAGTTCGGCTTTCAAGGGGCGTGTTTGAGAATTTGCGGAGAGTACGAGTGAGAAGAATGATTGTAGAGGAGAGAATGATTTTTGAATGCGAACGTTCGAAAGAAAGTCTGTGCACAGTGAGTCGTGCATTGGCTTTCGTGGCAGTAAGTGTAAAGTTGTGTATCGTTTTAGTTGTGCATCATTGGTATATAGTTTCTTATATTAACCCCGTGCCATATGATTTCTTTCTGAACTGTGAACGATCTAACTGCTCTGTTATTAATAATTTATTGAAAATAAGAAGAAATTTCGATCTTATTCTACGTCAATGTGTACTCCAAAGTATAATCATTGATAACAGAGAAATAGTACGTAATTTGTATTCAAACAAATTCAATAACATTATGTTTGTTAAATTCTATTTGAAATCTGCACCACAAGTTTAACACGATATTGTACGACAAGGGGTTAATGAACATAGTTATTCATTAGTTTTTCTATATTCCCGATATCCACATATATACACTATAATAAGTATTATGATAAATTATGTATTACGTCTATAAGTAATAAATTCAATTTAACAATACCTAAGTGACGCTCTGGCGAAGAAAGGGTCGCATGCGAGGAGGCCGGAACCGTTGAAATAATAACCACCTCTTGGAAGCACGAGTGCACCGAAGATGGCCACGCTCGCTATCCATGTAGTTGACATCACGGCCACGCAACCCTGCCGCATGTAATACTGCGTCACATACACAGAAAATGATCATTCTTCTGTTCTTTTAGCAATTAATCGGGCATGTGTAAATACACATGCGACTTTACACTTGTAAAACACAGTGTTTCAAGTACGGCTGTTAACATTTTAATCGATAATTCGTAAGCTTTAATTTCCCACGAAAACGCTCGATAAATTAACTTCATACGTTACATAATCAATGAAACTATTTTCTGGAGAGCTTTAACTGACAAAAGAACACATTAAAATTTTATGTGCAGCATTTGCGAAATTTATTGTACAGGGTGTACGAAAATTAGAAGTGTAAACAGCGTTATAGCGTGATTCTACAGCTCTAACTTGACGAAGATGTATAAAAATAAGCTAAAAAATTAGTTTCTACCTTAAACTTCCAGCTCAAATATTTTTTAAAAGTAAACCATAGCCGAACTTTGATATTCTTTAATACAACAGTTGAATTTCGATCTGTGGTCTGGTTCCGCGGTTTGCGCTTACTGATATTAATTCGTACCATTCAAATTAAGTGTATCATTACGCTCATGTGATTCCTTTGCCTGGCAAAACCAGGTTGGCTGATTGTTCCATATTGTTGCACAGTAAAATGCTAATTCACGTTGAATGCAATTGTAAATCGAAAATCGCATTAATTTTTGCGAATGTTATATAATGTTGCTGCTTTGAAGTTTGGCGTGTAATTGTCTTCACCAACAAGAAACAGGATAAATTGGACATCGAATGTAAATTTTTGTGGAGGACCTAATTAGGACAAGATCGGCTGAGGAATTGGAATTTGTTGCAAAGATTGCATAAAATACAACACCGAATCACCGAATCAATTACAGTCACGTAAGTTAGAAAAATCATGGATTACTCGCCTTTTATTTGCTATTGGCAGATCACTTGATGTCTAACGGGATGGCACAGGGGCAAGGGATGATTTAGTACTTTACTGTTTTATATCAATAGTATTGACCAATAGCAAATTAGTATCGAAAATGAAGTGAGAAAACTTGAAAGCTGATTGATGAGTCCCGCATTCCTCAGGCCTTGCCATCAAATGACGTTCCAATAGTAGATTAGTGTTTATCAGAACGTAAATATAATATATTTATGATGATATCATCCTATGAAATTTTATGAACGTAGTTCGTACGAACTGCTTTCCAAATGTAAAGGAATTTAGGAACATAAAGAGATTGTTTCTTCCTGATTGTTTAGAAATAACAGAAATTTCACTCAATTTACCATCGCTACTAATAATGCAATAATAATACAGAATGTGCATCAACTGAAAAATATGATAGCGTTATATTTGTGAAGTAGTTATATGACTTACGATTTTTTCAAACACTTATCAATAAATTTTTCTTTTATAGGTAAACCCATATTTAAACTTAAACATTTTTTTAATAATGATATTGATAGCATAGCAACTAATACTGAATACTAGATACATTCATCGTACGTACAGATGTAGAAATAAAAACTTATTTTGAGAAAGATTTTGTATTTATAAAAATATTGATATTATTCAATGGTGGACAGACAGCACCAAGATAGTCCCCTATAAAGGATATAAGAGGTTGTATTGGTGTTTGTACTACGCAAGCAACCAGCATATCACTATTTTTCACTAAACGCAATATATTTACACAAAGTAGAACAAAATTTCTAGGAAAGAACATAGGAAGATTAGCCTTTTTACACGAGAATTTGAAATAAGATATTACCTCTAGGAATGACATATTTGGATATTATTTTTACTCCATGCTATATTTTCTATAATCAGTCATAGTTATCGAGAGTTACGAAATTTTCAAAAATTTCGAGAATCCCGATTCTTTCTGCCCGATCTGATCCATTTCGATCATCTGGTTTCTGATATCTTCGGATTTTAATGAAAGAAAAACAATCATAATTCTTAGAAACATTATTTTCAGAAACACATACTGACAAAAATCGAGCCACACAGGTAAGACAAGAACACAATAAATAATAGGTAGGATAAATCAAGAAACAGAGGATATTTAAGGAAACCAAATTACTAAAGAAATAGAAGATATAATAAATGTACAAAAGAGATAGAAGAAATAGAAACCTTCTCCGATACAATGGAAGAGGAGATACTGTTAGAGACACTGTAAAAAACACCAATACGGCAAAGGAATCTGACACGTAGGTATGGAAACTATTACGATCATTTATCTTATCGGGAAGCAATCAGTGGACCCGTCTGAGATAAGTGGAAAATGCCATAGAAGAAGAAATGAGCTCGTTAGAAGCAAATAAAACGTGAATTGATAGAGACCAAGCAGGTGTAGAAGATAAAAAGATTCTTACTGCAAAAAGGGTTTTTCAAATATAGGGCGATGAAAGGTATATATAGAGTTCAATTCATAATCAGAGATTGCAAGCAAAAGAACGGACTACGATGAAACTTACAATCCTGTATTGAATCTCAATGGCTTTAGATTAATAATAGCATCACTTCCACAAAAGTATTATCTTATAGTAAATTTTGACATTAACACAACTTTCCTATATGAATATTTGAACTAAGAATTAATTTTATATACACTTGCGTAAAGTAGATCATTGATCGCAGAAAGTAACATGAATTAAAAAAGAAAATATATTTCCTTAAACAAACTTTAATAAACTGGAACTGATTTAAAACCTTGAAATGGTATGACTATAAGTTGAATATGGTAGAACAGTATATCTTTACATACGATAATAAACTTCAATATATTAGCATTATATATAGAGGATGAAATAGTGATAGACGATGTAACGATTAATGTATTTATAATTTTGAAAGTTTCCTAGGGTTCAACATTAAGAACATAAAAGTATATTATTGTATCAAACAATTATTGAATACATTATTACAATAGATCTTGTATAAATCGGAAAACAGTAACATGAAGTAACGAGAAAAGAAATTTCTCTACGAGATACGGTAGGCAGCTGACAATGTTTATGTTCCAAAATATGTTCTGATACATCATTCACGGTGCATTACAGTACGGAAGAGATAGGAGTGAAATATTCCTGGAACGATGTGATTCGGAACAATGAGCTCATTCAATATTGCGATGAGAATTTCGCGACGTACATCAACACGCGCCAGAAAGCATAACTGGTTAAGCAATAATGTATAGAGGAAGACCAGGTAACTGGTACTCTCGAAAATAATCAATAATATCACTTTCTTCAATAAAAGCAAATCATAAATGTAGCACCAGCAGCATGCTGCAAGAAGTTGTAATATCTGAAAAATATACGCATTAACAAAGATGAATGTAAAAGGAAAATAAAATCATTAATCAATAACCAGAGTGCAATGATCTTAACACTAGGTTCGCGGAAGGAGTCAATTTAACGTATATTGAAATTTATAAACACTATTTGATAAATGTTGACTTTGATTGACACAATTACAGTATGTATATCAGTTATCTATTTTTAAACCTCTAACTTCCAATATCTGAATGAACGAACATGAATTTATCTAGAAGCAGTAGAATCAACCGTACAATAAATGTGCGTGAACCTAGTGTTAATAAAAAATGCTAAATTGTATGCAAATAGATGTAAGGTAGGTTTTCATAAGCGAAAAATATAACAAGGATGTGATTGAGATAGAATATTGTCTAACATATGAAGAAACAGCTGATACATTGATAGATATTTAGGTCAAAAAACATTTAGGTCTTTCCAGTTTAGTTCACATTCAAGAAAAAACAAGTTTCTTTCTTCTTTACTTTATTGAACCGAGTTTTACTCTCTTAACTTTCCTAAAATTTGTATACATAAATTTTAGGTTGTAGAGAATATTATTTTTAATTTGCTTAGCGGATTTCACTAAAAGGACGTTTTGAAAATCCACCCTTAAGACAAATCTCTCTTTTACCCTTAATACGAAAGCTAATATTCTGAGAAAATATATGAAATAGATATCTGCATATAACTTTTACTTGACGTCTGTTTCATTTAAAAATCTTAGATAGTAACCGGGAAAATAAATGACTAAGTTTAGGGGTTTTACTTCTGTACTATCCTTAATCAGTTAACTGTGGAATTTAGTTTGAAAAATCTCTCATTGCGGGCGCAATAAAATCAAATAACGAAATGTATACTCGTCAAACGCGGAGCAAATGCATCTATAGTATATTCTAACGAAAAACTGGAGCAAAACAAAGAAGAATTACACATTTATCTGAAAAAAATAATTTATCGTTGAATAAATTAGTACAATTTTGCGTTTTAAGATGATGTGTATACACGTTGAACGCAGGTAACTGGTTAAACGAAGTGAATTCACTGTTAAAACAGTGAAAATTACGTGGAGATCGATCGACTCCCTCTAATCCTACTAAACCTCGAACGAAACTATTTTTTTCAAAGTAAAACATCATGGTGGTTAAATTCAGTGGAAACAGTATTTTCGAATTATTCCACAATCAGTGCATCGTGTCGAATAGAGTTGAGGCTTTCGCCCCACCCAGTTCCTGCTGCTGACTTACGGAACAATGCCGCCATAAACCTTTACCGCTGGGAGACACTCCGAAATTCGGCACAGTCAGGAGCACGCATGACCATTTTATTAATTTGTTTTTAACGTGTGCACTTCACCGTGAAGGAAAGGTTTTCACTGCCACCGGCTACGGAGGAGTTGGACCCAATCGATAACATCGATTTTTTAGCTGTCTACACGAAAATACGGTAATTATGTACGTGTAATCGTGGTCATCTCACAGGTTTTGATAACCTTGAAATATTTTGTTGGAGGCATGATTATGAAAAAAGTTTCCTTATACATGTTACCGCAGCGGCAACAACGGAGTGCCCCGTAGCGGCAATAACGGAGTGCAAAGGGTGAAAAATTTTCTTTCTAAATAATTGCTGTATAATATTGGCAATTTAATGCTATATAGATTATGAAAATGCGACTTCCAGGGGAAAAATAACGCTCGAATTCCATGTATAAACAATGCCTTTAGAAGTAGATGTGGAGGTATGCCATTAGATCTGCAGTCTAACAATGCTTTACCCACTAGAGATGCTAAATAAGGACCCAACACTCGACCCAGACCGTCATCGATATTTCCTATTCGAGCAGGATATCTCAAAAATCGCGCAGAATCATGTATACTTACCGTTAAGGTTATCAAACGAAAACAGTCGAATTTTCTTTCTTAAAACCAATTTGCAATACAACGTTAATTCTAATAGGTTACAGAAATGTTCAAGTGTGAGCATCGATTAGCACATATAAATAATTGTAACAATATTATTACAGAAAAACTTACTCAAAATAAGTTGCATACGGGTGCCTCTTATAAGCAGAAGGCCAGACATAAAAATCTGTTTTGAATGAAATCCTATGCATGTTCCAGTACATGTCTAGAAATGAAAAACTCTCATGGCTTTTTCGACAATGGTCTTCCGTTTTCGAAAAGAAATGAGTTTTAAATTTATATGTTATTGAAATAAGATGATTAGGAGAAGCCTACTACAAAAAGGTGTCCTAACAGCAATGATAGCATCTCTGGCTATGATGCTGGCGGTCGTAAGTTCCAAATCTCCATGATTACAATTCTTTTTTTCCTCCGTTTTTCTCTATTTTATTTTTAATTACAATCTTTAAATAACTTGTATTTTATTAATGTAATGTTATTTATCTTATTATAGTAACATACAAACTTAAAACTCATTTCTTTTCGAAAACGGAGGACCATTGTTGAAAAAGCCATAAGGGTTTTTCATTTCTAGATATTTACTATAATGTGTAATAAGGTTTCATTCAAAACAGATTTTTATGTCTGATCTTCTCTTTGTTCGATTATTCTACTGCTAGCTGTTTGATCAGAAGTTGTTTCAAGTTATCTTAAAATATCAAAGACCATACTGTAATCAATTAGAGAGTTCTCAGAATGTTATAAGCATTGTCCAATTGCGCTCTAACCGATGAAATAATAATAAAAGGGAAGGTTTCATTTCACTCTGAACGTAAAAAATTCTTCTTCGTAATTCATCGATGTTACATGGAGGAGAATTGTATGTGTCTTGTATTTGTTTCTTAAATATTAGTCAGAGTTTTTCTATAGGATTAAGGTCTAGACTTTCTACTGAGTAGTCCAGAACTTGGAAGGATTGTATTTGTAACCAGTTTTGTACACTTTTCGTCATGTTTTGGATCTCTATTGTTCTGAAACACGATATTCTTTTCATTAATTAAGATATTTTCTATAACTTTCTGAACAATTATAGCTGTGCCGCAAGTGGATTAATCAATCGTTCCTCTATTCGAAGAATTTATCATTTTTTACATCCGTAGTGCATAGAGTGTATATAAAGACATGTTTAAGGGTAGATAGTACTCGATTGCTTTACCATTTCTTCTTTCCCTGGTTTCAGTAATATTTCAAATTTGGTGATACATACTATGTTATAATACGAGCATAGAATGAAAATACGTTTACCAATAAAATAGATAGCTAATTATTTATAACTATGAGAACAGTAATCCTTCGACCCATGTTCTATTCTTTATTCTCGAAGTTCTCAAACGTTTTTATAACATCGTGTATGCTAAAACAATTTCCAAAAAGTGGACTTTAAACAATGACACGAATACCAATTTATTACTTTGAAAATATCATACTGGTTATTTATGTAGTCATTTTAAAACTGTAAGTGGTTACCACCTACGTAATGCATAATGTATGCAATATTGTGTAGGGGTGACGTGTGCTCATGCGTTGATTCAGTACGTAGGGATCTAATATAAACGCAATTTTTCACTTGTAATTGCGTGGGCGGTTGGAATTGCAAATATATGTGGCATTTACATTAAAAGCGTCCTCATAAAATCTACCTTTCCAAGCGACTTCAGTTCTGCGTCATGATGCACCGTTTCATAAACGGTGAAAGTTCTATTAATAGCATTTGTTGCCACTTCGAATATCACTAATCCGATTACTGAATTTTTATGGAGTTGTAAATTCGGCTACGCTCGCTCGCGGTGATAACAAAGGAGCTTAGAAGGAATAGTTTGGGCTTCGTAATACTTAACAGTTTAATTCTCGTATAACCACAAGATCTAATAGAATTGCGAATTTTTCGTGACATAGATTGATGTTATTTCTTATTGATGTCAGTGGCGTTATTTCGTACGATGTCGAAATAGGACTCTGCGATAGTCGCGGAGATGTATAAGGAAGATTTGATTTGTAGGTGTGGTCTGGAAATAGGTAGAAAATGGGAAGGAAAATTTCTGGAGTGGGAAATAACGGACGTGGAAGTTTTTGAAATGATGTCCATCGGCGATGAATTTTTAAGGCCATACAGGCGGTACATCTGTATTCGATCCGCTATTAATTACCATTATGATCGGTACAGGCGATTATCCTTTTTTGGAGTCTGGGGCGGAAAATGTATTAACACTAAATCTACCGAGCAGTTAAATTGACTTTCTTAAATTCCTCTATAAAAACTCCAAAAGTGTATCCACTGAAACTTTAATTAATTTTCTATTCAGTTTGCGCATTGTTACACCAATTTCTTAAATAATTTCTCAGAGAAACATCTGTTATCTTTGTAATAATCGCAAAAAGAAGAAACCACGAATGGATTATTTTGACTCGTTTGGTAATTTTAGTATTAAAGAGTGTACTTTCTATAAGTCGCCACTCAAGTCATGGTTACTACATCAGTCATGAATGTGTCAACGCAGTAAATAAAATTATAAACGATGAATTTAAGGGTTGCGGGTCGCAACAACATTTGTCGGTATGAAAATAAAAAATCCTGTATTAATGTAACCTCAGACTGTAATCAGTAAATGATAAAGTACATGAAAAATGTAGTGTCAACGTAACTATCAATTTGTTCTATTGCGCACTCTGTGGAACAACTGTAACTTGTACAACTTCTTGAAACAGCGTACGTTCTTTTGAGATTTACGCTCCAAGTACGACTAGCTTTAAATGTTAAAAAGTCGATCTCCTGTTTTGTTCTTACCGGCTATCTTCTTGTATCCATGTCGAGCACCAATAAGCCCTGATCGATAACAACCTTAAGTTTGTTCAATACATACTTTACCAAAGTTAACATTTTTCTTTTACGTGTACCATCTCTCGCAATAGCCTTTCCCACTGGTACAATTCCACGATCGATTTAACTTTTTTCAACTTACATAGCACACCGACGAGAATTCTTTGTATGTTTTTGTCGCTTATCCAAAACTCAACAGCCCGAGTTTTATAACTTAAGCCAGCGTTACTGCTTTCCTTGAAACACTCATATAATCGAATTTTTTGTTGGTAAAGTTTTCATCTTCCTCTATACTATCATCTTGAACTAACTCACATTCTTAGGGTCTTTTAATTCAATTTTCTCGTCATTTATAGGAGGTGACGATAATTTATATATATATAAGAAGACGTTAAAGATAAATGAATTATCGAATGGCGAATTCGTGTTAGTCAAATTTATAGTAATAAAACAAATTACAAATTTGTAATACATATTCGTGATGCGAATTTATTAAATAGCAAAGGAAGAAATAGAAAGAGGGGAAAAATGAATTAAAAGAAAATAAGATCGTTGAAAAATTATTGTATTCTCCTAACTGATTTTAAATTAAACCTATCAGACATTTTATATAAGCTGTAAAACAATTTGGAACTTACTCAGAACCAGATTTTGCGAACCAGAGCATTTGTTTTTTTATATCAACGCTTTTCTTCCGACTAGCTATACCAACGCTTACGTTGAATTCACCGCTCACTTTTTGCGCTTTTCGTGTGTTTTTCCAAGCACGGAAGCTATTTGTCGAGAGCGACTTCCTCTATATTGCTCCCTTTGCTGGAACAGAGTCACAGCTCCAAATTCTGTACTTTTCAGAAAAAGCGCAAAACTGATTTTAACATTAGGTTCACGGAACCCGTCAATTTGATGCACATTAAATTTTATAAACACTATTTGGTAACTATTTACGTCGAGTTATCTATTTTTAACCCGTTGCCTCACGATTTAATTTCGTAGATGCATTTGTTAAAACTATTTATCGTTAATAATGCACTAGTAAAAGAAGACATTCCATGTTCTTTTTATGTCTAGATTTAGTAGAAATCATACAAATTGCTATCAGGAACAATAATATTTCATTTAAACTTAACACAACTCAATGACATTTATGTTTGTTAAACCAGATGAGAAATGTTTGTCTCGAGTCTGACACGATATTGTAAGGCAAGGGGTTAAACTTCTAACCTCCAAGATCCAACTGAACGAAAATTCATTTTTGTAGGAGCAGTGCAATAGACCGTACAATAAATGTCCGAAAACCTAGTATAAACATAAATAAATATTACTATGTAAATATAATTTATTGTAACCCTTCTTTTCATTTCTCATAAAGAACGTCAAAACTGTAGTATCAACCTAATACTGATCCAGCCAAGACTCCTTTGGAACCAGAGATAAAATTAATTAAATGAAAACGTATAAATATCACTGAGGAAAAACGATATTCACAGAGAAAACTGTGGGTAAGTTAAATGGGTAAGTTAACACTAAAGCTACCGACCAATTAAAGTGACTTGTTTCCAACTTTTTATAAAAATTAAAACAATACGTTTCTTGAGTTTCAAAGAGTCTCCTAGTCTTGTGCCTGTATAAATACATCAGTGTAATTTAAAATCTCTCGCAGAAACGCCTTCATAATTTAATCCTTTGCGCTCCAGGAGTTATTCATTGGAAATACTTAACATTGTCTAATGAGATATTAACAACATTATTTCAAACTGGCTTGACGAGAAATCACACGTAAATTGAGGAACGAAACTATTTTCTTTCAATATTTCACGTTTCGATGCATTATACGAAATTTGATATTAATATTTGATAAAATATCAAACTTCATAATTTTGATGTGTCAAATCAATTGGCGACTGAGATGCGCGTATAGAGTGCAAAGGGTTAAATTATTGCAAAATAACAATTCTGAAATGGGTTAATTTGACCCCTCCGGTAGTTTTAGTGTTAATGTATTCCTCTGATGTATATACAGTATAGACTAGATATTACCTATTCCGCATTAAGTCTTTTGGGTCAGTTTAATAGCTGTTATGAAAGAGTACACTGGAAAACCGCGAAAAGTTTTTGGGTATTTGAAAAGAACTAATTAGTTATTCTTTGATTTATCGTCTTAGTAATAAAAGTTTGGAAGGTTTTACTGATGCTGATTGGGGAAGTTTCATAAATGATGGACATTAATTTACGGATTCCTTGTTCTATTTTAGCAGTGGTTCTATACGATAGAAATCCAGGAAGCAATGAGTGGTACCATTACTTGCACCAGAAGCGGATTACGTAATTATTACTAATGCAACTAAAAGAGGCGATTTATTAGATGAGCGCATTCTGATAACTTAAGGTACAGATTGATCAGAATGTTACTATCTTTCATGATAATTACAACGGTAAAATTACTAAACAACCCTATGTATCATTCCAGAACAAAATACATTGGAATCAAAAATCATTTTGTTAGAGAAGTATTACAAGGAGGAAAAATTAAGTTAAAGAACTTAGGTTCAAGTAATATGATTGCAGATTTAGGCACTACCTAAAACTTTAAGCTAACCAAAGTCCGTAAAGTCTGTAGAGAAATTAAGTTAACATATTTAAAGATTCCTTTAAATTTAAGGGGAAGAGTTGGATACGATGAATTTAAAGAAACAGATGCTTGTCTCTCGTTGCAATTTTAATTTTACAAAAAAATGACCGCTACTGACAAATAACATCTCATAGAAGAACCCGCCATTTGTTATCAAGAAAATTATTTTCCTGAAGGAAAAGTAACTCAATCTTCAGATGCTATGGATACTGATTAAATTATACATATCGACATGAAGTTAAAAGAACACAATAAAAAACACAGTTATACTAACATACAATACACATATCGTTTCATATTACAGTATTATACTTACTTACACTTTATACATAATTATAAATAGCTTAAAATATATTTAATGTACAAAAACAAATTAATGTTTATAAAAATGAAATTCTTATTCATACATATACAGATATATTCGTATCTAATACATTTATAAGCATATCAGCTGTTAAATCCAAAAGAATTGCTTGTTTTGAATTTTGTCCAGCTAGATTGGCGATCCGTCAATCCGTCTGTCGAATGAAACGCAGACGAGGCAGTAGAATTATTTCATACTTCGCTCGAAATTCTGATTGATTTATTGATAAGTTTGAATGTCTAAACGATTCTGCTTTCCGATTTTTTAACCGCGTGCACTGTAATGTGGCGGTGCAGCCAGAACAGATAAAGCTATATCCTGCATTTATGGGAATCCACCTTAACCATGATATACTGTTTCCAAAGGATCATCTCCTGATTCAGGATCGATCCGAGCAACTGTGAACGTAGGTTGTCGTTGGTAAGTGTACTCATCTGATCCTCAAGATTCGAGTGTCAAACATATGGGGATGATACATCATCGAATTACACACCATGATGTCGCTATAACCAACACTGATCCGGTATTACTAGCGTTGTCACCTCTGAATCAGCACGAGTGTGCGTGGGTGGCAATCTACGAGTATGCATAGAGCAAAGACACGAAGCAGGTTTCGATCTGTTTATGGATGCAATGTCTATGCGTTTAGCATTTTATTATTGCTAGGTACAGTGAGGCCCCGAGTTACGTCCTTCCGATTTACGTCGTCTCTATATAACGCGGTAATCAATCGTTTTTAACCAATATTTCTTGTTCTGCGTGTTCAGTTTTAACTGAATCAAGTTGAAACTTATTTGACTAAAGTATTTTTATGGATAAATCATTTTAGGTTATATAGTTTATACACAGTTTTCGAACTTATAGAAATATATTTACAGTAAACATAAGTACACAAGTGTAATTAATCGAGAGTTAAGACCATTGTTTCCGCATGTGGAATGGCATCACAGCGTCTTATGTCCTCATCTTTAAATTATATTCTTGAAAAGAGAAGTACTATAAGTTTAGAAACTAAATTAGAGATACTTTTGATGGTTGATTATTTGATTAATGATTACTTAACTATTGGATGATGGAATACAAGGTTTTGAGATGGACTAAAAATATTAATTTACCGAAAACAACTGCGAGGGCGTCTTTTGAAGATAAAGAACGTATTTTAATGGCAATAAAAAAAGACCATCCAGTACGTTCCAGTATTATTCGTGGATATCGTGATCTCTTCAATTCTTCGTAAACATTCGTTAAATGTAATCTCTTCTATCATTTGTATACATTTAGAAGAAAATGCACCTTCCAGTCTGATAAATACGTGTACAAATACGTATGTTCGCATACATGCATACATGTCTGCCCTATGTATCCAGACCTACGTCCTTTTCGACTTACGTCGCCCATTCTCGTACCAATTAGGACGTAAGTTCGGAGCCTGACTGTATCGGTAAAAGTTCGTGCGGTTTTCTTGTTAGCAGAGAATCGAGATCCGATTTCAATCAGTATTTCACTGGTTTAATGAACGAAATCCCTATTAGCAGCAAGTTGTGTTTATGTCCTTGATATCAAATAACGTAAAATTATTCTAAGAAAACGTTCTTTGTGTTTAAATGATTTAAGAACTCGCACCAACTTTTCCCGTTACCTAATATAAACTGACATCTGTCGAGACAACATAGTTTGACAAAAATGAACGAAACCTGGTTTATTGAAAATCATGAAACATGAAGTAATTTCATTTACGCTTTACAATAATAGACATTCGAATTAATCGTGATAATTTGGTAGTAAACTTTTCAAATATATTTCAGTTCGTTTCTAAACTCTATTCATCTTTTGCAGAAATGTTTCCTCCACTTCTAATACACGTCTTAATTTGTATACGTGATCAGTATCCATGCTTTTCAATTATCACATACATGAGTTCATTAGAAGGGTAAAACGGTCGAGTAAGATTACTTCATCTTCTTATATGCTAAGTATATTCCACTGCGTTTGACGAGAATATATATCATCTTTAAACTCTAAATGGTGCTAACTTTTTTAAGACTATTTATTTTTTTTAGACAAACATGTAATTCTTCTTTGTTTCGCTTTAAGTTTTCGTTAAAATATAGTATAACTGCATTTAATCTGCATTCGACAGGTATACACTTCGTTATTTGATTTTATTGCGCACACAATAAGAGATTTTTCAAAATAAATTCTATCCTAAACGATAGCACCAATTTTTATAAAATTGTCATACGTTGTAAAAATGAATGTTCTGAACAGCTTTTTTCCTGCCAAAAGTCATAGAGGTTTGTATTCATGGGGCTGGTTTTTCTGGGATGTATGTACCTTGTCCACGCTTTTACTTTATAATTCCCAAAAATACTTCCGGTCTCAGTCTCTTTTATGAAGGCTAAAAGAGTTTGAAATTTTTGTAAATTATTTTTCCAAATTTAAATTAAAATATAAAGTATAGCCTCACTCACACGAACCTCTACCATCTAAGTGAAACTCATTTCTATATATACGAAACAGCGTACGAAACTGCCGCGAGTGAGTGGAATTGTTGAAACTTTTGTAGAGCAGAGTACCTATGTACCTGAAACCCCAGAAGGTCGAAGGCCGAAGCAACGAACGTACTAACTTGTGTTGTCACACAGATACGCGTATGTATATAGATTTCAATGTAGTAGTAGCAAAAGTTTCCTGCGATTATCTTGGAAACTACAACCATGCGTGTATTATACGTAAGAAAAAAGTTATTCAGAATCATGCCCTTGACAAAATATTAGAGAAGCATTCAAATTATACGATGTTGGCACGTTAAATATGATCCAAATTGAGATTGTTGAAAAACTATCAGATATATGTGGTTTAGTCAAAGACATTTTAACATGTTCGTTACCAGCGTTTATTTCCGTGACGGTCTTCTTATTTATAATATTTTATACAGTCCAATACATCATCTAAATGAAATATTGAAAAAATGAAACTGAAACGAGTCACTGAGTTCCTAAATATACTGGCGTAGCTTATAACCTTAAATAACAGTATCTGTAGGATTAATTGAATTTTATTTATGTAAAATATAAAATTGCGGCCGTCACAAATATGTAATGCTGGTAGTGAACGTGTTAAAAGGCATTTATCAATGTATACGAAAATGATTTTATAAATATATTAGTGAGAAAAACTTAAAATGTTCGATACTTTTCGAATTGTATAATATAATTCGCTATAATATAATATATATAATACAATTTTCTTATCATCGTGCGCGATAAACAATCTTTTTCTTTGTCAATTCGTGCATTACTCAAGCGTATCGAAGTCAAAATATCTTCTGTTTCGTTCTCTCCAACCCTTTCCCAATCAGAGTTTTTCCACTAAATTTCAGGTGTTTTAGTAAACGATAATATCTGGCGTTAGAAGAATTCCCCTTACTTGCAAAACCTTGAGCATCAATGAGGGTGCTTAGGTCTGAGTAGTCGATTCTATGTACGTGGGCTAGCATGCATTTCGCGGAAATGCATTTCGTAAGACTCTCGCTGGCTGGGAGAAAGTGTTGGAAAATGGTTGGTCGAAAAAAGTGTGGATAAAAATTGAGGGAATGAGGCAGTTTGTGAACATCGAGGAGAGAGCGAACATCGTGAGGATCCAGCGAATTTCGTACAAATACAGTCCTCGCCAAAAAGATAGTCTAGATATATTATTTTTAATTTCTCAATGACGTTTCTAGAATTTGGTGTATGTGACGAATCACATTGCAATATTGCGAATTTAAAATATGAGAAATGGATTACATCGTAGGGTTCTGTGTATTCCAAAAAAAATACTTCCATCTAAGAACAAAATGGTAACATATCTATTGCAATAAAGTACTAACAAATATACACTTGAGTTGAGAAATAAATCATAGGGCGAGGGGTTGCCACGAGAAACATCAGCGTTTTACGTGTCACTTATTCCTTTGTCGCGAAGATAAAAAGGAACAATTATTAATCATTTGCTACCACAATTCTTACGTTACACTGTTATTTAGTTATTTACGCTATTAAACATTTTTAATTGACGTCAGTTATCTCATGAATTATAATTGTTTTCAAGTCATTTCGAAGCTCCGGTTCCATGGGATCACTGTGGCATCGAAAGTGTTGACGTTCAAGTATTTTTAGTTTTCTGGTGTCAAACGGAAAATGATCCGATTTGCCTCGGCCCACACTAACGATAGGGAATGAATATGGACATCAACGTCTTATTTATATCTCACTTCGTCGTATTCTGTTTGATTTGAGATCTTCGTTTACGCGGACAAGCCAATAACAGAAACAGGCGAAACCAAGGCGTCAGGGTTCATCGCGAGTGGCCGTGTCCCCTTGCCGCACTTGCCCAATTCGATGAACAAGTTACCAAACGTTGTCTGTGGATAATATTCTTAAACGAAAGAAACATCTGAGAAGGTGTAAGCTGCAAGAAACTCGCCACTTACAAATCACACAAGGTACAAAGCAGCTAAAGAAGCGTTTACTGAGAAATGTGTCTGGTGGAAAAAATGAAGAATATTTTCTCTAACGAAAAAAGCTCCAATATGGATGGACCGGATGGTTTCTCACATTATTTTCATGATTTACGAGTGAAGGAATTGCATTTATGAAAAGGCAAATGGGCGGATGCGACATCATGGTGTGGCCCGGAATAGGATATTATGAAAGGAGCGAGATAAAATTTGTTGCATCGAATATGAATGGTGTTAACCCCTTGTCCTATGATTTATTTCTTAACTATGATCGATACAACTACTTTATCATTAATAATTTATTAAGGAACAAACAATTCTGATGCTTGTCCTATGACTACGCTTACTCCAAATGGTAACGATTGATAATAGAAGGTTAATATTTAATTTAGATTTAAAAACAATAAATAACACTTAGATTTGTCAAATAATATTGATATTGTAGATCAAGGGGTTAAATACGTTGAAATATTGTGGGAACAGTTAATACAATATATTTTTGCCTTTGAAGAAAAGTATTATAGAGTTGGAAATAGGTGACTAATAGAACTCATCGCGCAAGAAAATAGTCCCAAAAGAACCATACAACAAAAATGAATAGTTTTCTCGTAAATCGCTGTTGAATTTCGCGTGGGAGCGTAAAGGAATACGAGTTCCACGCTGTCCGCGATTGGAGGATTAATAAGATATAGTAATTATTAATCACTGACTAATAAATATTAACTGTCAGAAAATTGGCAATTGATGTGATTGATTATTTAATTGATAGTATTGATTATAACCAGTAATAATTGATTAAGGAGATTAATTATTAAATATTTATACTATTAGCCGCTGTACAATATTTCATTGCTATATATATATATATATATCCCGGATGAGCCCCCAAGTTTATAGTGGGGCTACTATTATTATAAATATTGAAAAGGTGGATCTTCAGTAAAAAGAGAATTAGGAATAAATATATATGTATTTAATGAGATAAAGAAACAATATGGACAACACGTAAAAATACAACTTAATACCACGAAGGCCAACACACGACTCTCTATCACGCATAAAAATGTTCTTCTCCGCTGTCTTTCACCAAAATGTCGTCATGCACGCATTCCCACTCACTTTTAACACACCCCCCATTCGCTCTGTCTTTCTCACCCTTGCACCCTTCTCACTCGCATCTTTCGTCCATAGTCAAAATTCACGCAGTCACGTACACGCTTTTCTCACAGTCCGGTCGCTCAGTTCCAGACACTCTTCCTCGCATTCTTTCAGTCACTCGAGATTTTCTAAACGCAGTCACACTATTTTCCAATCATCCCGGCGCCGGTCCGTCGCAATACGACCTGGTCGCCCTTACGCACGCACAACAAACCATTCATCCTACAATACTTTAATCTACGCTAAATATTCTAGATACTACAATATATATATACACTTACGCTCAAATCTTAACTGTGAATGAATTCGAAGACAAACTAAAATGTCTCAACAAATTTCACATAAAACGTTCATCACAAAAAAATATTAGTAGTTAGTCACTAATCGACCATCTAAACGGCGATGAAATTGAGATGTAATCAATCGTTAATCGCAACTAACTAAAATAAGTATTTAACAATTATGTGCAAGTGACGACTAAAATACTAATATAGTCGTTGATTGTCATCGACAACTAAAGGTGAAATTTCACCATTAATCGTTGATTCATTTTTTGCCCAACCTTGTATCGACGGTTATAACGTTTCTTCATCCTAGTCTGATCATTTCACACTCATAACATCTGGGTAAATGGAGTGGGGTGTATTCTGATCGCCGGTGCACATACACGTATTGATCCACTGTACGGTTCCATTATTAGTTCTTGTACTAGTTTCAATTCTGATTTCGTAAGCGCGTGTCGTTAGAAATTCCTCTACGGAAAACTATTGTGCAGAGTTCAGTAGTTCGCAGAATGGAACCGTCGCAATTGAAAAATTTTATTAAAAAAAAGAAGAACAAATACAAGTGCGCGCAAAGCATACCGGTAAAGATAGAACTAAAATTGAAATATGCCGTTCAATATTAAGTGCAGTGAAAGAATATTAATACATATATCTCACACATTTCGATGGTACTCACAATTAACGAAATTTAGTACATAAGTTAGATAATTTTAATCCTTCCAATATACACAGTGCAATTCCAGAAATCCGTCATTTTGATTTGTCAAAAAATGCAAATGGATTTTTGTTAATCCAATTGTGTATCTATATTTGCTTATATTGGAACGTTGCATGTAAAAAATCACATGTCTACTATGTTGAGTAATAAAAAGTATGTCTGAGAAACTCGCAAATAATATGAACGTGTTTACGCAGAATTAGTTAAAAAATTTAATTTGACAAGTTAAAATAAACTGGGAACTAGAAATCGCAATATTACAGTTTCGAATTTGTTGTTCAATATTTTTTTCCTATAGTCACGTTGGCAGTCAGTTCACTAGCGATTGCAAATAGAGCAAGTACTTCTCGATTAGCTTTTCTCACATTTAAATATTTTATACATATTTTTAGTATTAATGCTTATTAAAGTTTAATTATTATCAAACTTATTATGTAAAAATGAGATTGTGTATATAAATGTAAAAAAATAAACGACATGCAGAAATCAATTATGCTTGGCGTTTGCCTGGCTTGCTATTTGCACTTTCTCCAAAGTTCTCGCAACCTTTGATGGTAATCAGATGTGCCGTAGGCCAAAGTACTTCGAAAAGGGACCGTTATTTTCCACAGTTTCGTTGCATCGATCACGTGCCTTTAGTGAACCTAACCTCTGCTGTCAAAAAAGGTGTCTTCGCACTATACCGTTTGGTGACATCGCGTTTGTGTCGCGTGCAAACCTGTCGGACAAATGCCAGTAACACCACATTGTTGTCCCGCGTAAAGCTATCGAACAGATGCTGTTGGCACTATGTTAGTATCGCGTATAAGGCGAAAAAAAATATTCAATACTGAGAAATGTAAGGTAAATAGTATTATTGGTATAAAAAAAACTTATATTTATTCACATGTATCCTCGAAATTTCGCATAAATAGAGCGACAGGATCAATAATTATTCAGGTTTCCATATTTTATTAATTGTAAGATATATTGCAATCATAATAAACTGGGGGTTGCCAAACTATTTTGATCACCGACCCCCTAAAAAGTTTCGATATCTCTTATCGATCTCCACAAAATTTCTTTTTAGTGATTTATATATCTGTTACAAACAAAAAAAGCTTTTATCATTTTTATGCCTTTATTTTGCAATATTAAATTTTACATTGATTGATATACGTACTAACAACTTTAGAACAATCATTTATATTTGTTAAATTGTCTTTGAAATCTTTACCACGAGTCACATACGATATTATAAGTCAAGGTGTTAACGTGTAAACCCTTTGCACTGGTATGTCATGCAGGAAATGACAATACAAATTTATTATAGAACGTTGGAAATTGTTTTAAAAAGTACTACACTTTAAAAGATTATGGAAATTAAATCTTATATTAAGAATAATAAATAAAATAAATATAAAACGTTGAATACTACCGCTATAGATTACTTTCATTCGTTTCTACTAAAAATAAATACAAGTTTACACCCAACAACTTTGAAAATAAATCGAGTGCAAAGAGTAACATTAAAATAATGAGGAGAATCGAGTGCCAGTTTCGACTTCGTATTTAATTTTTCAGTTAGTAATTTGCAATAGTAGTTATAGTTAGTTAGTCGCAGTTAATCGTCACTTGTCGCTAACCCTTGATTGAAACCACTCGTCTTAGAAACTTGTCAATAGTTAGTCGTCATTGAACCTTCGTAATACGTAGTCGATTCTCGTACCTAAACTTTGCTGCAATCTCATCGTGGTCTAAGTTTCTTAGTTTTAGTTAGCGAACACGACGAAGCTCACTGTCGAATATAGCTATAGTAGTTCTTGGACAAGATGGTTCTTCGGCAACAATAAAAGTCGATATAGATGTGCAAATACCAATAAAGTTTGATAATTCAGGTTTTATTGGTTTTAGAAAAATTGATATTCATTCATTTATATCTTGGAAATTAAAAGTTTAAAGATAGACAATTAAAATACATATTTGTGTTATCGTATCAATTAAAATCGACGTAAACATTTACTAAGTAAATGTAAGGCCTCAAATTGGCGTGTACTAGCACAAGTTTGTCGCGATTATCTCGGTAACTAAAGCCTTCCGCACGCAACGTGTAAAGGAAGAAGTTGTTCAAAATCATGTCCTCAACAACATATTTCAAAATGATCAAAATCGGTGCGGGTGCAGTGCATCGACAGTTTTACTATTCAAACAGTGCGGAATCTTGATATAAATAATAAGAATTCGATACTAAGGGAATTTTAAGTCTTTTGGTGCCAGCACGCCGATCTATAGGCTCTAGGTGTTTACGCGGAAATTGGCACGGGCGGATGTATCGGTCTCGTTTGTTTACGTTCAGAATATCGATCCCCGCATTCTTCGCATCTACTGCGTAGGTGGGCTTGACACTAAAAGGGTTATATGGTTGTGCACGTAAACCAACATTACCGAATGGTCCAGCTTCTGCTATCACTTCCATTTGCAAAGCCTAAGTGGTGAAAAACTTTTGGAAATATGATTTGATGTTCTCATTAAAAATTAAGCATAGCTAAAATAGTCCTACTGGCCACTCTTTTAGTTGCAAGATGAGTATATTGATTACAACAGTCGATGATCCAAGCAAAAATTGGAACATGAAGTAGCTAAAAGAATAAATTTAAAAAACTACTGGTGATAAATATTTAAAAAGTCCGAATAATTGTATGGAAATTAAAAACCGTACATCTATAATTAATAAAAGAGACAAAAAGACAATAAGATTTACAATAAACTGTAAACAATATATGAGCTTAAAATGGCAAAGTCTTTTCAAAGTTCCTTTATATTTAGGTTCTTATAATTGCCAATAGTACCGGAAAGATATCCCCTAAAAATATAAAACTGGATATTCCAGAAACATTCAATGAGGCTCATTTATAATATGTATTGTGATGGCACTTCGTGACTGATCACGAAATAGTTTTATTGCTTAGGATATTGATGTTTACCCATCGAAAACTCCATTAATCCTTAACACTAAAATTACCGGACGGGTCAAAATAACCTATTCCTGATGTCTCCGTTTTGCGATTACTAAAAACATAACAGATGTTTCTCTGAGAAATTATTAAAGAACTTGATTGAGCAATACGCAAACTGAACTGTAAATCAATTGAAATTTCAATAAATACACTTTTAAAGTTTCTGTAGAGAAATTTCGAGAAGTCAATTTAACTGCTCGGTAATTTTAGTGTTAAGTAGGCGGGTGGGGCGTTTATGACACCTCACACATGCATTTTTAAATATAATGGGCCTTTATCCTTTGCACTCGATTTATTTTCAATGTTGTTGGGTGTAAACTTGCATTTATTTTTAGAGAAATAAATTGAAGTAATTTACACCGGTAGAATTTAACGTTTCATATTTATTTTATCTATTATTACTATTATAAGGTTGAATTTTTATAAATTTTTAAAATGTGGTACTTTTTCTAACAATTTCCAACGTTCTATAACAAATTTATATTGTCATCTCGAACATGACATACGAGTGCAAAGGGTTAACACTAACCGTCCCGCAATTTCCCAGCGTTTTCTTAGCGTTTCAGTTTTGTCGCTGGACATCAAAGGTGTTTCTATGATCTTACATGTATTCGGAGAACTATAAACCGAATATTTCACTGAAGGTTACCTTCTAAAGTAAACATTAACAATCCACTAGCAGAAGAAACAAATTTCTTCGTACAATACTAATATGTACGATTTTATGGGGAGTCTTATAGTTTTATCAGGGAGTGTACTAACCTAATTATAAACACATAGTAACTCCACACTGTGTGAGAAAAAATACTGCGAATTTCTTTGTACATAAATCCAGAAGTTTGCTTTATCTGTCTACTTTTACTCTTAAAATGCTGTTAAGAATGACTTTTTTACGACTTTTCTTAGGGGGGCCATATTACTGTTACTTTTGTAAAAAGTCCAAAAACGACTGACTGTCATAATACATATTAACTTCGATTCAATTAATTTCCTTCACTTTCATCTTTGTTATTTTTGTCACGAAGTAACTTTATTAATTTATATACATTTCACGCAGAAATTTGAAGCAATTGAAGTTGCGAGTCAAATTTTAGGACATGTACCAACTGGGGTGCCGACTTACCAGCTTTTCCTCTAATTATTAACAAATCCCTGTTTGATCAACTGCTGTTTGAAGTTTGACTATTCTCAAATGGAAAAGAAATGAAAAATCGGTATATATCTTAAGAACTACATAATAGTCTTGCGTCAGATAGGGGCCGTTAAACTTAACATCGCGACGTAACGAACTGCTAAAGATCCGGTGCGCCCCATTTCTAGTAAGTGAGTTGCGCACTCCGCAACTACGGTCGGTTGCATGCAGGTGATGAGTACAAGTGTACCGAGATGTCCTCGAAGTCACGTCGTTAAGCGGATGCAGAAGTCATCTGCGGGAAACTTGATACGATATCTGTGGTAAAGTTTCGGCGCGAAACTCATGTGGTATAATGATGCAAAGAGTTTGCGGATATGAAAATTTTATGTAGATAACATCACTCGGTCTAGAGGAATTATGGGCTACAGATTATCATCCACTGAAAAGATAATAAGACCTGAGCACAGGTGTTCATTGCAAGATTGTCTTAGGACGGTTAGCCAGACTTGCTATTGGCAAGGATCCTAAGGCAGAATAAACTTCAGAATATATTTTCAACCGGTATCTTATTTCACGTCTACACCGTAATATCAGCTAACACGTGGATTAATAAATAATCCGTAGTTTAATATTAATCTTACATGCATATCACACTGTGAATCCCAATCCAAAATGCAAACAAGAAAGGAATTTTTAGCGAAACGTGGGCCGATCGAAAACGGACCGATAATGTGTATTAGGCTTAAAATGTTATGTATCATATTCTAGGAATATTTTATACTAGTGGGATATAGTAACATTTTGAACATGTAACAACATATTTGTAAATCAACTTGTTTCTGCTTTGTTCCATCGTTTTTTGATGAAACATATTTTATATAATATTTCTCATTTTTGTTTGTAGCTAATTTCTTATCTTCCTAATACGTGTAATATAATGTTTGCGGGACTACAGAAGACCTATTGAAACTTTGGCAATCGATTGTAAGATGCAAAGTATTATCTTGTTATCGATTATTAAATGCTGTAAACATGAAATTGACAGGTTTAAACGTATAGTAGCCTGCATGGAAGGTACGCGCGTATGAAATATAATATATGAATGGAAAGTAGCGCATAAAACAGATTTTATGTTTGTAACATACCTTTTTAGATGCGTGCTTATGATAATGGTGAGGGTGCAGCATACAAACGTAACGATCAATTGCCATGCAGACAAGAATAACAGCACTTTGTTGAGTTAAGGCTCCTCTAAGGAGTGCCTGAAACAATACAATTTTCAAACCCTTAAACAAAATTCTTCTATTTTTCGGTGTGACTCTATTAAGATAAAACGTAAAATCAATCGAATGTGTATATAAAATTAATCTAATAATATTTTAACATGATAACTCAGCTTGTATAACTCAGGAGATGAGTACTGTTTTTATCAAATACAGTGTAAAGTTCATAATATGATACAACTATTAGAAACGCTGACACTTTATCGTAGTCATAATAAATAATTAAAAAAATTTTACTCTTTCGGCAGCTCAATTCCCTCAACTTTGTAAACAGTTAAAATGGTTGAGACAATTACACAATGAACAAGTTCATATTTTACAACCCTCTTCTTTTCGTGCATTACTAAATAGAATGACTCGTGTTGGAAATCCACCAACAGAGAATTGCGACGATCTAATTGTAAGTAATAAAAGAGAAATTAATTTACATTACATTCGAAGATATACAGCTAACGTAGAAAATGTTTGTGCAGCTATTAATTTCAATAAGAACGTTGTATAATACAACTTTTTATTTTATCTTATCATTTTATGTGAAAGGAATATTGTTTATATTAAAATTAACGCGAAAATGTAGGTTCTACACCCATAAGTCAACTGTGCATGATGAATCGTTTCCTAGTGTTGACTTCCCTTCATAGGAAGCGTCTATATAGCTCGTAAGGAAGCTTTCTCGCCCTATTCTTCCTTCTTCCGGCAAACGTGGTAGGGTGTAAACCTATGCATTCATTGTCAGCGTTAATTATATTCGTATATTCATGGGTAATTGTACGCCTGTTTATTCATAGTTCACCGTGCAACAGGTGGCGACCATTGCGTCGAATGAATTTAGTAACAACAATGTTGCTAAACTTTATATCCAACGAGTAAAAAATATGTAGTATCTAGAATTTTAGCGTAGATTAGGATATTTTTAAGAAGCTTGAATGCGAGTATGAGTATGAGTATGAGCAAGAGAGAAGCTGTAACTGTCAAAAGAAACGCCCGCACAACGTCACAGACCCAAGGTAGGTACCCACTTCAACTTTGAAGGGATATATTCAAGAATTTGCTAATACAATGTTGACTGACAGTTGTACACAGAAACTACCCCATGTCCTAAATTTTAACGCTGTAATTTATAAGATATGCTGGAAAGAAAACCGACATCGATAGAAAATCAAATAGGAATGAAAAGGATATATTAGGACTCGTGCTCAAAGATACTTGTAGGCCGATGCAAACAACTTCTGTAAGGGAAGCAGAATATTTTATGGCGGACAGAAAACGCGTGAAATTTTCTTAGGTATTATGAATTTTTTCTCAGCGAGTGTCTCGCCACAGACATTTTAACCTCTTTGCAGTCACAGATGAGTCATCTCGGAACACATTACCTTTCGTATAACACCATACATGAATTATCCCCCGCACAATACCGTTCGTACGATGCCACAGATAGGATATCTCGCGCAGTTCTTTATTGGATAAAGATAAAGTTTTAACTCAAAGGATTTTCTATAGAATAATAAACGAGGGCATGCAATTTTCAATAACAACACAATTTAATTGATAATCGGAATATTACGAACGACACTTTGTCGCTGAGTAACTCGTCTGTGACGTTATATACACGATATTGCGTTGAGAGATAATTAAATGGCTCACTCGCAGAATCCATTAACTCCATAAAACAAAAAGTGGAAAAAATGATAAAATAATACATTATGTTTTCTAAAATTCCTTTTATATTATAAATTCGAATAAACATCGTAAAATATATTACTACAGATGTATGTTTCATTTAACGACATATAAAATGTATAAAATAAAATATCCTTGGAGTAATCGTTATTATTACATCTTCACTTTTTTATATTGCAGAAAAGATTTATTATATACATTTTTCTCGAAGATTTTTTCCCTTTTTTAAAAACTAAACTACACTGAAATTAAAATAATTGTTTAAAAATTCACGAGTAACTGTTTCAGTGGCAATTTGCCTGTAACAGATTAAATATTTTTTATATTTTATTTGTTTTTGTGATGATACAACAACAATGAACAATTTACTGTTATCATTTTGTATTATATTATTGTATTAAAAAATTCTTAAATAATTTTTATTACGTATTAATAAAATCAGGAAATATTTAAATTAGAGTATGGAATTATTTAGATGGACTTCAGAAATAAATAATTTAATATTCAATGGCCAAATAAATTTTGTCATTTGGTGGTATTAATCCTTATTAATAGAGTTTGTTTAAAATATAAACAGTTAGAAATAAATCAAATGCTTTGACAGTAATATTTAAAAAAAATTCAAAAGATAGAGTTAACATATTTGGCAAGTGAACTATTCAATTCGTCATGGTAATGAAGATATTAACATTTTACCTACTCGAATCCAAATAATCGGATTTTCAATGTCAATGCTTATTGATTGGAATTTTTTTTATTGCTTGGAATATTCTCAATTAATCAGCAATTCGAGGATTACATAAGGGCATAAAGAAGGACTTAGAAGGAAATTTCCTAAACTAAAACACAGTAAATTCAAGTAGTAGAAACATGTACCTGCTGCTACATGTCGTGTTATGCAACAACTGTGTTCTTCAAGTATCTGTAACGTCGTTGTTTCTAACATTAAAACTACCGGACGGATCACATTGACACACTTTTGTAAGCATTTAAATTATGAAAGCGTTCTTGCGAAAGATTATAAATTAAATTTGTGTACCTGTACAGATACAGAACCCAATTTCAAGAAAAGCATTGTTCCAATTTTTATAAAAAATAGGTAGTTTTATTGTTAAGAATCCTGACGTATCCTTCGTCATAGATGTTTTAAAGATATAAATTTTAAGAAAATGTAAAATGTCGATTTTGTAAAGATTCCAAATCGAAGTATCTCCTTAATAACACATCGATGGCCGGAAATTTTACGCAAAAACCACCCCATATCACCGGTTATTATTTCGTAATCCAATACAAAAGTGAAACGATCTAAACTTCAATATACTTTATTTATACATAATGAATTAAAATGAACCTTTGGACATATCTTTTAGATAACTTCGAATATTTTGCTTTTGCAATATTTTATATTGCCCTACGTTTCAAACATTGAAGTAGCTAATGCAAGTGCAAACACGAGTTAACTTATGACCGGACAACAATGTATTAAATGACGTTGAACAGACGCAATCATCTGCGAGCGTAGACCTCGGTGATGAGTTCTACATATCTCAAAGATGGGACTTTCCTTACATTTGGGACGTGTGACAAAGTGTAACCACGGCACGCACCCGTTTTGAGGACAGTTTTCCTTCAGCTAACGAATCATATTGGTATTTTCGCATTGATATTTTCTTATTTTTGTAAATAAACTCGTTATCATTATATAAACAATTATAGGTGAATATATAGATAAAAGTCGATGGATTGAAGTAAAAATTTTAAAGTAGATATGTTTAATGCGTTCAGAGAAAGAAAGCACGTGTGCAAAGGTTATAGGATACACGATGAAGAAATTGAGAACTGTTAACGCAAGAGAATAATTACCTGGTGAATTGGATGGATGATCAGTGGACTGTCCGCGGAATATAGTGCACAGTGAAACGAAATTGCGGAAAGAGCGAATCGGAGCTTATTGTTAGTGGAAATGGTTAGATGCGTGCTACTCGAGATTAATCTTGCTAAAAGCATATGGGTAGAAGCATCCATATTATCCTATATATCACGAACCACTGTCCAACGAAACATTTAGTTGATTTAACGCCCTATGAAATGTAGACAGGTGAGAAATCACACTTCTGCCTCATGAGAACCTTAGGGGTCTGTGTCGCAGCATAGAAGTGGAAATATAGAAATAACAAATTTCATCTAGAAGACGAGAAATATATTTTGATTAATTACTTTCAAGAAGCAAAAGGTTGGATCGTGGGGAAATATGGTATATCATTCATTAAGCACAGAGGCATGCGATTTTTGAGGAAACATTGACAAAATCCAGAACAACACTTGAAACCTGCAGAATGCATAAAACAAGATGTAAGAATAAATATAATAAAGTAAATAATCTAATAAATATAAAGAAACGAAGCGACCAAGAAAGAGAGGGACGAAGGGGAGTCGGTTCACATAGAAGAATTACAAAAAGAAAGTGAATCGCAAACTGGAGAAACCAATTTCTCAAGACAGAGGATCAAGGGAAGTATTTTCTCGAAGAACAAATGCAACTGAGGACAACGAACTCATATCACCAAACACTATGAGCGAAGCGTTGAGAAGTTCAGAAAAATATTGTAAGATAGTCCGAGTGAAGGGAAAATCGAGCGCTGGTAGTCCGCGTTTCAACCGGTGAATCTCTTAACACTAGAAATACCCGACGGATCAAAATGACCGATTTCAAGATTCTTATTTCGTCATTATTAAAATGATAAAGGTGCTTTCCTGAGATAAGTTCCTGCATTTGTGCAAATGCAGCAATAGGAAGCTCTTCGAATCTCAAGGAATTTGTTTTTCTAATTTTTGCAGCAAATTATAAACAGCTTAATCTTATTGCTCGGTAGTTCTAGTGTTAAGGGAAAGCGTCCCCGAGTCTCGGGCGCAATAAACAGAGCGAGAGGTACACTGATAGAAGAGGTCCTCTGGCTAAACAGTGCCCTTCTCAGAGTATTCTTCCTGTAACTTCCAAGCGAGGAACATCAAATTCAAAGAAGTAATATTCAACCCAAGTTCGTACCATTCCATTATTCAGCCCATAACATCTTGTCTTACAATATTTCTGTCTAAAAGCAATGTAGACCGAGAACAATTCTTTTATGGTAAATCACACATAGAACCTAGTGTTTACAACAAAAGATAAACCAGTATTATTAAATAAACGGGTTACCAGAGCGAGAAAAAATCAAAGCGGCTCCATGGAAAGATTTAAAGCCAGACTGATAGCACGAAGAGATTTGCAGAAAAGGAGAGTACAGTGTTCTCTCGAATAATACCCGGTAGTCACACCTTGCACTGAGGGACGAGTCTCCTCATCAAACCACGAAACTCGACCGCCGAGCGGTTGTAATACGATACGTTGCTCAGTGGTGGTAGATCTCGGTGAGACAATATTAATACAGTGACATAACCTTTTTGCAAGAGCTTTCTTGTAAATGAAACTTTCATTAATGCATTTGTGAGATTCTTCTGATTAAAACAAGACGAAACACGACATGTTTTAAATCACAATTCACTACAAGAAAATAAATTATTGTAATTCATAAGTAAATATGTTCCAAAATATATCGTGTTTGATCTCATTTTAACCAGAAAAACCTTACAATTCAATTGATGAATGTTTCAGTCAATGAAAGTGAAAAATAAAAAAGTTTAACGTTGTGTTAATATCCCCTCACTTATCTGTTCGTTTTGATCGTTCCGGAGATCGGATCTCTTGCTCTTTCATTCGCGACGTCCTTTTTTACAGAAGACAAACAGAGGGCTCGACTCGGATCTTATCTCGACTTGGAATCAACACCACTGCACGATTAGTGCTCGGTTGCAGTCCCGATTTTCGGGTGCTAATCGCAAGAATAGTGTAGACTATGATGAAGTGTTTGCCTTAGTCACAGGACACGAAACCATTAGAACCATTTTCGTTTGCTGTGTACAGAACGAAATGCGTGTACCTACCACCTATGGGTCACTCTTTATATTGTCGACAACTTCATTCTCTACCGTTAGATCTCGCTTCGTCGTATTCTGCTTCGCTTGCGTTCTTCGTCACGTAGCTCACTCGACGACGACCACGCGTCGAAGTCTAAACAGGCTCGAGTATCATGAGTGGGAAAACCCCCTTGCCCCTGTGACTTTTAAGCTAGTGGGTAGTGTGCCAACGCGTGAGAACAGGTCAATATATCAGATAAACATAGAAACGAAGTAAGTTCAAGATTCCTACATTTAAATATATAGTCGGCAAAAGAGCTCATTATAAAAATTACGTAAAATTATAAAAAAACGTCAAACCTTTATCAGAACACCATCATTATAATTTCCGGGGTTGTGCAAAATTCTAAAAATTACCCGGCTCGATTATATATGGATATAGGTAATCTATAGGGAAATATGGATTTCTTGTAGGCAACAGAAATTATCCGCCAATAAATATAGTATAAATATTTACTCACCGCAATTAATCAAAGCTGAATTACTGACCAGACACATTTCCCAGAAAGTATGGAAGTGGCATCCTGTAATGCATCAATAGGAGGAAGAAATAGGTGAAAAAGGAAGGCAAAGAAGGGAGAGAATTGTGTTTCGTCCGAGATCTACCAGTGGACTGATCAGTAAGGCTTTCTGGTAGATCCCTATCTTAGACATAAAGATGGTATGTCGGACAGTTACGGAAGATATTTATACAGATAATAAGAGGAACTGTGTAGAAGCGGGATAGTCGAGTAGGTAGTAACCCTCTAGCTAGGTAGTACTCCATTTTAATTTCAACTGATACACTACCACCACCGATAAGAAACTACAGTCATATATTACTGATAATGCCGGAATGGTGCAAGGACAGTTAGTTGCTGTGCTTATATCCTAGCCATTATTTAGTATCACGTAGAATTTGGAAAGGATATTAGTATCACCAGAAAAGATATCAGTATAATTAAATCAATATTCTCCACGAATAAAACCTACTGTCGAAGGTACAGATACAGACGACGGAGATGAATAAGGCATTAATATATACATTTTAGTGTAATTGTTGCAGGGTATACCAAAGGTGTTTCACTTTTATGGAAATCGAAAATTCAGCTCAATTTTCTTGAAAAAGAAAAATGTAGCTGTGTTATACGCAGTGCGTATATACAGTGAGTCACAAGAGTATTCGTACCTCTAGAATTATACTTTTTAATTACATTAAATAAACTCTACCGTTCAATACAGTTATTAACAATGTCATTATTATTATATATTGTACATAGTTTCTTAACCCCTTGCTAATAATTTTGTTAATAATTTATTAACAAAAAAGTATAATACATAGCCTAATAGTTTAATATTTTGCTCCATATAGTAAAATAGTACAATACTTTGCTCCAAATAATAATAATTGATGATAGAAGAATAATATTTACTTTGAATTCGAATGAATCGAGTAATATTTATGTTTATTAAATCATGTTGGAAATCTTCACCGCGTGTCTGACATGTTATTGTACCGCAAGGGGTTAAGAAAAAGATGCTTTTGTTTTATTTTGATGAGTTATGTATGAAGAAGAAAGTCTCCTTTCCAACGATGAAAAATAATTCGAAAAAATGGTCAATTCCCAGTGTGACCGAGTCGATCTCGAAGTGCAAAAAAGAGATAGGGTTTATGGCGGTCGGTATTGTTCTGCGAATCAGCGGCACAGGCCGAGGGTTGAAATTCAGGTTCTGCTCGGAGAATTGACTGTGGAACGCTCGAACACACTGTTAGCTGTTACGTGTGCACCAGCCGTGACAAAACGTAAAGAACGTTTTCTAGAAATTGTGTAAAGGCACATACCCTGAGTACGCGCTATTGTTCCGCGGTGGAACAGCCATTTTATTAGTATACCCCGACGATTTTGAAACTGGAACGCGCGAAAAATTTAACAGAAGCGTAATTTATGTTTTTCTCATTTTTTCTATTAACCCTTGACGGTTGACAATTTTCTATTAGCTCTTTGTAGCCGAGACTGTCTTAACACTAAATATGCCGCGACCGGTCAAATAAGCGGTTTTAAAATTTGGTTTAAAATTTTGTATTTTCTTTCGACCATTTTACTTTCTATCAATTTTTACATTGTCTGATTAATCAGTTTAACAGTTTTTGTCTGCCCCTTTGTTGAAGTTTCTGCTAAAACAATGGATCGTTTAATTTGTTTACCTTTATTTTGTAACTAATTATTTAGCTGGTTAGTGTGGGAATAGTCAAATATAAAGTGCTGGCATGTTTAGTGTATTCTAAGAACTTCTAACAATTCTTTTCATGGAAAACAGAATTATGCATCAAAGTCTTAAATATTAAAAAACACCACATGCCAGTCCCTCGTTACTTGAATAATTAACACTAAATTTTCAATTAAATTTGTGTATTTACACAGATACAAGACTAGGAGATCCTTCGAATCCCAAGAAACGTAATGGTCTAATTTGTATAAAAAATTCACAATGCAGTGATGCAATTCATAATGCAAAAACACATTTGCAGTTTTCGATTTCAGATATCGAAGCTCGAAGTAGCCATGACAACGACATTCGATCGCAAAGAGTTAATATATTTTACCATTTAAAAATGTATCTGCATTATTTTATGAACTAAAGGGGGAGGCATCAAAATAAGATTCTTTTTCAAAAGGGGTGGCAACAGATAGTTTGCAAACCTGTGCTACAAACACTGCACGCTTTAGATGTGCATGTCGTTGAAAATTATATAAACGGCACTTTATTTGAAATTTTGCATTGCATAGAACGTCTGGACATTTCCAGAACCATGCAATGTATATTTCCATAGAACCTTACAGTATTAATAAATTTCCCTTCGCGTTTGAATGCTTTCTTCTGCTTTTGTGCACCGATTTCAAAGGAATTCATTTTTCTTTCATCCACGGAATAGGGTAACACCTGACGCCTTCTTTTACGTAATGATCGACGATAGCTTATTCCTTTAACGATACCCGCGACTGAGGATCAAGCTAATAAAATCGTCAAAACAAAATTGTACGCTGCACTGAAAGAACGTCAGACGGTCGTTGAATATCAGAGGCGGTATTTCACAACGAATACACAAATATATACTTTTTAAATTGGAAACAGAATTCGCGCTGTTGCTTCCTTTAAAGACTTTATGCAAAGTGTAGTTTATAACCGTCTTTAGGTAGATCTTTCTCAAACCTTTAGCTTCCAAAGTGGAGAAATATCTACAGAAATTGGATATCTCGTTTACTTTATCTGTTTATTCTCATTTGTTTGGTTATCTCGGTTTGTTTCAAAGAGTTTATAGAATTAGTTTCTACACTCACCTTCTGTATATTTCACATAGATAACGTACAAAAGTTTTAAATTTAAGATTGTAATTTGTTTTCTTCACTAGAATACGAAACTTCGATCAGGAGATAATTATTCATCTTCAGGCTTCTTAACACTCTGTTATTTACCTATTTCTGTTATATCCTACTAAAGAGAGCTGAGCCATAAGTTATTTTTGTGTAACGTCTGACATCAATTGTGCAACTAAAAAATTAAACTTCTGCATTATCTTCTACTCGATCCTTACATCACAATACTTACAAAAAGGATCAAACGTACACCGCGAGAAGATACTGACAAGGACACATGTAAGAATAAAATTTACATTTTTCTCATAGAAGTTCCAAAATTTTGACACACTTCGAGATAAATAAAACGCATTCAAACACATAGCTTCTCAATTAATATATTTTTACATAAAGCATTTTTCAAAAACAGCTTTTGCAACATTTCTCTCATAATCTAATTTTCAAAGTTAAGTATGTCGAGAATGAAACATAAAGTAAAAAATTTTCCCTGATACCTGATCGTAATATTAATAAGTTTCAATAATATAATATTAGCGTAAATTATGCAATTTGCACTGTAACAGAACCTTTTGCAAAATCCTTGATATCTCAGAACGTTACTATTGTTACATAATTCCTTCTGCAGTGGAACCCTTAATCCCATTCAAATTTGTTTTGTTGCGCATAAAAATGTACAAGAACTGCTTTTTGTGTAATTGAAGTATAACTGAAATATCATTGGAGATGATTTTTCAAGGACATCTCTCTCCTCGACTCAAGTAGGCAGTCCGAAATCCCAAATCGAATACGGTCTACCAAAGGCGACAACATGATTCGATAAATCCGTGTCGACAGGAAAAAAAAAGTGCGAGGTAAGAAAGGCTGGATGGAGGGTAGTATACATTTAAGATGGTTGCCACGGTAACGGTTGGCGTATAGCCAGGAGAAAGCCCTGATAATCTAGAGAGGCCAGGATCGACCTGACCTCGTTTCAAACGATCCTTGAGAAAGCCACGAAAGACTTTAACTGAGAATTTTCAACGCAAACCAACTTACTGCCCCGTGTTCAGACGTAATATACAACTGCATCTAATCCTTTATGGTTATTTTGTCGGAAAATTCCGCTGAGCTCCATCTAGTATGGATAGAAAATCACGTGTATTTAATTAACGAAAGGAATGCACACATACACCTCGCTACAGTGTACAGGACCCTTCTCTATCCTTATGTTTCTTAACACTAAAACTACTAAACGAGTCAAAATGACCCATTCCTGATTTTTCATGTTGCAATTATTAAAAAGGTAACAGATATTTCCGTGGACAATTATTCAAGAAATTGATTTAGCAATACGCAGACTGAATTGTAAATCAATTGAAGTCTCCATAGATGCACTTTTAGAGTTTCTATAAAGGAATTTCAAAAAGTCAGTTTAACTGCTCGATAGTTTTTAATGTCAACACTAGAACTACTGTACCAGTCAAACTGATTGGTTTCGATTTTTTCTTTCGCAATTATTGACATCTTAAAAGGACTGAATATTTGAAATGATCTTGAACATAAGTAGATTCATTTGAATATTATATTGAATGTCCGAAAACTGAAAATAATCTATGGTTACAATTTTTATAGGTATCACATATTAAGATATTTAAGGGATTAGGCATTAAGATCGAGAATTATGAATTGCATTGTAATTTAATTGTACGAAGAAACTGAATTACGATTTCCAATATAATTGCAGACAACGTAATTGAATTACTTTGTAATTATAATTCATGAAGTCATTTACATTTTACAATAATAGAAATTTGAATTAATGTTGATAATTTGGTGGAAAACTTTTCAAATGCATCTCAATTAATTTCTAAACTCTATTTATGTTGTGCAGAAATTTTCCTTCAATTCTAATACACATCTTAATTATTTTGCGTGATTAGTATCGATACTTTTCAATTATCACATATATGAGCTCATTAGAAAGGTACTAGGTAATTATGAGTTCGCTATACTTGTGTCTTTTGTGTTAATCATTTAAAAAAAATATTTAATATATATTTATTGACAGTACAAAAGTAAGACGATCGAGTAGGATTACTTCATTTTCTTATAAGCTAAATATACTCCACTTTATATTTTCTTTAGAATAATTATGTACTAAGAACACAAGTATATATTATTACTGGTATAATATTGGGTTGGTTCCAAAGTTCCGACGTTTTCTTATAAGAAATAAAAAGGAGAGTTCTTCAAGTATTTTTATTGACTAAATCTATTATATCATTTCTATAGCTTGTTATTGCCCTGTCCCATCTTTCCATACGCTTATTTATATTATCCTTATAAACATGTTGTGCCTTCGAAGAGAAAAATGAATCCAATGGTATTTTTACTTGCTCCAATAACGTCCAGCCAATGTGTCATAAAAGCTGCAAAACAGTTGAATAGAATAATTTGTTTCGCTTCAACCGTTTGAGATGTAAAGCAATATTTTATCATTGTGCTGGGATTAAACAATTATAGATACAATAAAATAAGATTATGTGATACCATCCCAATTTATTTCACCAAATGAATTAAGACATTTTTGGAGTTTAAATGTTTTAAACGCTATTATATGCTTTTTAACATTCTCGTTCTGAAAGACACACGTACACGAGTTAAGCGATACCTTCACGATAAGAGATATTACCAAATTTTGAAATGACTCATTCTGTGATGCATAAACTTATATAGTAGTGGTCGTATACTTCCGGAAAAATGGAGCTATGAAATAGTAACGAAAGAAAATATTTTTATATAGAGCTATCAAAAAATACAGTATAGGACGGGCTAACTATTAACTCTCTAGCCTCGAACAACGTGAAATCCACGTTGCGTGAATTTTCTTAAAATTCTATTGTTAATTTGCGTAGAAAATCGGATTGTGAAGCGTATCACACGCAAAACCATATTCGAAAATAAATACGATTTCTCCATTTCCAATTCTTTTTACTATCTCTTTTTCGCGTTCCCTTACAAATATTTTTGTGATAAAGAAGTACAACTTATAAATTTCGTCTGCATTTCTAAAGAGAAAAATCAAAAAATTACTCGCGGTTCGACGGTTAATTTATAAAATTATAGATACTAAAATCATGTATCCGTGGACTTTTTGACCATATTTTTATTATATTTGCTGTTTTGTTTATTTTTCTTGTTAAGATATTTTCCCTGTTTTTATTTAATGATAAATGTTGTGCCTTTGAATATAATAACGTAAAAATTATTTGTTTCTGACTCTGCCTTCAAGAACTAAGGTAAAGGCACCAGTAATTTACATGATATCAGTAGTTGATCATTTCTCAGTAAAACGTGAAAAATAAGGTTTTTAAAAGTAATAATCTTTCCACAAAGACCCGATAGATATGCTACAGCATCTACCGATCCAACTCCGAAACACTTTTACCTGAATTAAATTATTTATCGTAAAAGCTAACGATTTATTTCATTGACGTCGGTTGTATACCTCCAATTTCCAACACGGAAATCGTTGCAAATAAACGATATTAAAATAATCACTTTTAGTGTTTTCAGTTTTATTATAAATGGCCAACTGCGAACTAATATATGCTCAATTATTAGTTCCCGGTTTTAAAGGATGGTAAACTTCTGATGCGAGTATTGAATTTTCAGAAACGTTTATACGATTTGGATAATATAACTATTTCAAAAAGGTTCGCTTTGTTGCTTAATGGAAGAAGTTCAAACCGCATTTTCACACATAGAGTTTCTCTATTTAATAAAAGAGCAAACGTTTACTATCATTTACGCAGAAAATTTGTCTTAACTGGCCAACTACTGGTGCTTTTACCTTATATTACGTTAATTAGTTTTTAGTACAGTGTACGGAGCACTTTTTGATTGGCCGTATATAAGGTAGATTGGCGGTTCTTACAGTGACCACACGAATAACGTTTGCCTCTCGGAGCTGGATTTCAGTGATACGCTCGAATTTCCGCTTCACTATCGTGAATTATCCTCCTTGAGCAGTACTAGTGTTCCCGTATGTAAATGAATGGAAGGATTACCGCGCCATTTACTTTCTTATTCCGTCTCGTCCAAAAGTGTCCCTTAATCTTTTGAATGTACTTTTAAAATAGGTAGTTGCTCAGCAGCGATGCCAGAGATGTACTGCACTCGGCAAAATCACATATTAAAAAGGGAGCTGTAGGATGGACTAAAAAATCGTATAAATCAAGTGATGATAATATTATATTGCTGCACAAGTAATGTCCACCTTCTCGTTTGTATAAACAATCTGTCTCCCTTATCTATAACACTTTCGCTGCCACGGTGGTCCCATGGGACCGGAGCTTCGAAATGACTTGAGAATAATTATAATTCATAAGACAACTGACGTCGAATAAATATATTCAATAATGTAAATAACTAGATAACAGAGTAATGTAAGAATTAAGGTAGCAAGTAATTAATAAGTGTTCCTTTTTATCTTTGCTACAAAAGAAGAAGTGATACGTAAAACGCTGATGTTTTTCGTGGAATTCCACGTGGTAATATTAATTTTAACACTAGATTTACGGGCATTTATTGTACAGTTTATTCTATTGTTCCTGGGAAAGTTGATATTCGTTCATTTAGATTTTGGAAATTGTAGATGTAGAAATAATGTTTATAAAATTCAATCTGCGTCAAATTTACGCGTTCCGTAAACCTAGTGTTAATAAAAATTTTCTACGAATTTTTAATATAAACATCGATATTAGAGCCTATGAGACATTGGTATAAGATATTCTCCTTAATTTTTTAATTTGAAATTTAGAATTCAGGTGTTTTAGAACATCTCCACGATAAAGCAAAACTACAACTAAAGTAGGAGCTTATTCCACTAATAGCAGACAGACAGTACTGAAATAAAACATACGAGATGACTAAAACAAGAAACAGTAGACACAGAAAAATACAGAATTGGATCGACTGAATATCAGAAAGAAGTTTCGTGAATGATGGAGAAACTGTCCAGTGCCAAATATGTGCCAACAAAATTGTGTCAAAATTAGATGCAGTTTCAGCAAGAAATTTTCAAACAATTTTAAACATTGCGAGGTTCGGTAATTGAAGAACTGAATGAGATTAAAGCATGCTTCTGGGGAAAATTTCAAAATGCCCCGATCACACCTTGCGATGAATGTTCGGTCTGAGCGTGTAAGTTTACCTTAAGCGATAAACGTCATCAATTAACAATTGGCAATCTCAAGAAAATACTCGTAACTTATTGTAATTAAAATTATAACTGTTAATTGCTATGTTTGAATAATAAAATTATTATAGCATACTTCCAGTATATGTAGCATACATTTGTATATTCTAGTTTATGTTGACATGCTATTAATGCGTATTCAACATATGAGCCTGTCAGAAGCCAATGCGGTTAAGTCCACTTTCTAATATTTTCTGACGTTTGTAAATTTTAATGGAATAAATAATATTCTTTTTACTTATTAATTTTCTTAGTCAAAAAGCCCTTCTTTTATAGCTTCTGAATATGTTGTATAATAATTTCAAAAGCCATTACATTAATTTTCTCAATTTTTTATACCTAACCGCATTGGCTCCTGAGCGACTCATATGTTGAGATACTTAACCCTTTGCACTCGAGAGGTGACTCTCAGTCACCACTTGATTTGATACAGTAAAGTTATAAAATTGAATATTTAGTATTTTAAATGAAACTTTGTATTGCTATAGGAAATATTTAAATAAAATTACTTTGTCGCTTAATTTATCTGTGAATGATCGTTAAATTAGTTTCAAACAGTGTCGTCTGTACCTCGTCGAAAAATGTTAAATATTTCCAGTGAAAAACTTTCGAGTGCAAAGAGTTAATACTGTGTCAACTAATTAATACGCATTAATTGCATATTCGACATATGTTATTTGCATATTTTGACATATTTTAGTAACATAAACATCCGCAGTCTAGTAATTAGTGATGGCCACTAAGCAATGAAAAAAAAGTGACAAGGTAGGGGGTAACTAATTTTGCTCGCTTGGATCAATGCCCGATTTCGTGCTCGCAGAGTCCTTAGACCGTATATAGGTATATATACATAGGTATATATCTACCTACTCAGCGTTGTTCAAGAGAAAAGCCGCGGGACGGCGGGCGCAGAGGCAAGAGAGGTCTTTCACTATGTGTTTTGTTCATAGTTTTGATTGGTTGCGTGCAACCGCATTGACGGATAACAAATTAGTATCGAAATTGAGATCGGAAAAGATGAAAGTGACTTTCAGGGCTCTCCTCTTGAACAACGTTGAGTAGGTACTTGCAGACTCAGTCTATGTCAGTATGTATTATATGGATGCACGAGTTGAAGTGAAGTCAAGATAACAGAAGAATGATTTCACATGCCTTATTACCTCTTAACTTTTTCTATCTAATATAAATGTCATTGTGACTGTTTTTGGTACCACGAAATAATAAAACGCCTTTTGGTCGTGGAAAAATTGCAATATTAATAGAAGTTACTTCAAGAATACACTATTTTGTGTATTTTACATATTTCTTAGGTTGAAGCTGTACCTGTGTTAATCAAGTAAAATACATTCTGTCATGATGATTGGATTTTGCACGTAAAAGGAAATTTTCAGAATCAATGTGTAACCATTGAATCACTTTTCCCTACTTTTTTTTTGTGGAATAAATCGATTTGACCAATGAATGGCTCATGTACAGGTATTTCATAGCTATTAACCCTTTGCCTTACAATAACGTGAGAGAGTCGTGGTGAACATTTTAAATAGAATTTAACAAATATAAATATTACTCAATTCTTGCGAATTTAGATGATATATTATTCTTCTGTTATCAATTATTATATTATAAGACAAACGTAGACATAGAATATACATAGAATTGTTTTCTTTATTCAATAAATTATTGCTGACAAAGTTGCTGCATCGATTAGAGTTGAAAAATAAATCATAAAGCAAGAGGTTAAAGTTCGAAGAAACAAAACTGTACGATTAAGACTGAGCTGTGTTCCAGCCGAAGCTCTTAAGATTGCATACTCCTGACAGCTTTTTTAAATTAAAGGATATTAACTTTAAATGAACATGTGATGAAATCACGTCTTAATGATTTGTGTATCCCGCGAAGGGGTTAAGCACGTGAATGTTTGAAATTCATGTTTACTGATTACAATAAAAAAATAGGAAGCTGTTAATATGGTGCAACGTTACCTGAATTTGACAGACGACTTCTCCATAAGGCCAGCATCCATAAATGGCTGGCAGGAAACCGAATGGAGTAACCAACAGTCCAATAGCCAAGTCATTGCTCGCCAGACTCGTCAACAAATATCTCGGCTGCAATAAAGGTGAAGAGAACCTGTTGATCATTTAAATTACATTGATGGTGCGTGGTTCGCTTTCTCAAATACAGTTACAAGATTGGCTCGGACAAAACTTTGTACGAACGGCAATTAGTGACTGACAGTCACAATGCAACCCCGTGAAGTGAATCACAGTTATCGCTAATTATATTTCACTATTTTTTGTAATATCATTCTGCAAACATCTTAACCAATTAACTGCGTTTGACGAGTATACACGTCACCTTAAACCTTGAAATAATACTAATTCTTTCAACGATGAATTCTTTATTTTTTCACATAAACACGTAATTTTTCTTTGTTTTCTTTTAGTTTTTCATTAAAAAATAACCTAGGTGGATTCGTTCTGCACACACTTCATTTCTTAATTTCATTGCGCGAGAAACCACGATTTTTCAAACTAAATTCCACAGTTAACAGATTAACAAACTGATAACTAGAACTGTGCGAGGACTTGTAAATATAAGGTGGGGATGGAATAAGAATTTGTTGGAAATCAGCACGAATTTCCGAATATATCAGAATTTCTAAAAGAGTCGAGACACTCAAGATGGAATTTTCGAAAAAGTCAGGATTTCAGAAATAGTTGGGATGCCCGAGAATATTCGGGGTACCCGAAAATTACGAGAAATAAGAACAAACCTTTGAAAACGTCTAAAAAAATGTTTAAGCTATTTAAATATGCTCAAGAATCTTCAACATTTTCTGGAATTCCGAGTTTTTTGAGAATCCCGATTCATTCAGGAATTCTGGAATTTTTGGGCGCTCGTCTCGACCCAATCTAATATCTTTTCGAACGATCTCAACCCTCGGCTTCCTGACACTCTCTGTGACGTACTGATTCTGGGACACTTCTACTGATAACACCTTGATGATGAATATGATGTTACATTGACATCACCGATTCAAAATTCAACGCCACAAATTTCACGAACGCGAACTCACTGATATTTATTAGGTGATCTGTTTGTTACTTATTTTCCATCAGATTAGTAATACCATTTCGAAATTCATGTTTAACCTATATCCCCTACTCAACATCGCATTCAGCGTAGCTGGATTTATTATCTCCCGAAAGGCAAAAAAATTACGATGTTTCTGTACGCAGTAAATTATATGTGTTTCGCATATACAGTATAGTATAAAATAAATTGCTAAAATGGCCGTTTAATCATAAATATTATAAATAATAGTTATATAAATACGTATTTATATATGAAAATATATACATTATTTAATACTATCCAAATGGATAATTTTCACTGAATGCAATTATCATACAACAGCGGAATACCATTATGTATGGGTAAATTTGTAGCGGCTAGCTGTACGCCCGAAAGATAAACGTTTGGTGCACAAATGGTCCGAAAAATTTATATTTTACAACGCTGGGTGTACGCATCCGAAAGATTTATGAAAACTGTTTCTTGTCACACACGAAATTAATGCACGGGTGACCCTTCTAGAAAATAATACAACGTAGCAGGCATCTGCGAAGAAAGCAAAATATTTCACAAAAAAAAAAGTAACAATAATTAACTACCTTTACTAGCAGAGTATTATGAAAAGATGTTGCCTGAATTGTGGACTTAGTCAACACTAGAACTACCGAGCAATTAATATGATTCATATGTAATCCCTACGAAAATTGTAACAACAGATTATAATCTGTATAGATAGATAATTATTTAATACTGAAACAACCGCACTTGTCAAAATTACGAGTTTCAATTTTCTTATTTCGCAACTATTAATATCTTACAAAATTACATCTCCACAATAACTCGAAAAATAAATAGTTTTACTTGAATATTGTAATCAATATATAGAAAAATCGAAAGATATCTATTGTTACAATCCTTATAAGAATTACATCTTAATCATGTTAAACGCTGTGATATAACGACCCAGGTATTGAAAAAAACAACCGAAATATAGTAACAACATGAATAATGATTAAATCGAAATTGTTGTTTAAATAATTATCTAAATCGAATTTTATTTCCACAATGCCAATTGCTGTCTGGATGCTTTAAGGATACATCAAATATTTCCACAAACCAAGCAAGCTATATTTGCAATTCAAATAATCACAGTTTTCAAAGGTTAGATTTCTTCCACAAAGAACAATTTAATCCTATCAACGTTTACTGTCTAATTGAATTATATCGCGGACCGTAGACTATCATGCACCACCAACTTAATCCTTTTGTTACAGTGAAGTTGGTCATAATTACACAGGGTAGTCGAGCAGTGAATATTTTGCCGTGCAGCTTACATTGTTTTAGTATGCAAATTATTGACCTTTTGTTCAAATTTTCTTCAATTAACTCTCTGACGTTATGAGAATGTAACTTTACACCATTATTTTCGGGTGGCACGCAAAAATTATTTCAACTTTCGTATGTTAATACGTACTAGTTGCTATTGTTAAAATAATTTCTTCCGGTGTACGTGTGATTTAAATATTTAGGAAGTTCTTTATCAAGATATTTCGTAGAAATTTATTACAGTCCCGCAATACTACATTTATTATACATAGAATTATAAAGTCAATTTTTTAAAAGATACTCATGATATGAAAACAGGGGAATTCTTTAAATGATCATTCTTTTTTTTATGTAAATATTGCGACCCTTACGTGTTGTAGCATGAAGTTTCAAGCAATTTGATCGATTGCTGGAACCATATATCAATATATATCAATTGTTCATGGAAAATAATTGACCTGGACATCTTTCTCGTACGACTTTCTCCGTCGTAATTACGATATAATAATACGTAACACACAAAGTAACATCAGTTGCAATGAAAAAATATGAAGGTAATTTTATTTTTAAAAAAGCAACTAATATTATTTTGTATTCCCAGAAAGTAAATTCTTTACATTTTATAATAATGGATGCGTTAATATTATTATCTACGAAATAAACGCGTATAATGTTATAAACGCAGTTTTATGTTGATAGAATTAATAACATTTTACCACGATGTATTCACGTGGTCATATTATAATTTTTAAAATTATATTGTTGGTAATAAACAACATACTGTTCAAAAATGTTTTATGAATAGTAAATAATAATATTATAGTAATATTTCATCGTTTTAAAGAAGAATTTATTTCACTAAATGCGACAAAAGAGAGAAGTTTTGGATTCTGTCACTGTTTTGGAGTTATTGTTAATGCGGTCATTTCGAAGTCTAATGTATAATAATGTAATTACCAAGCGATATAATGTGTTAAAGAGTGTTAAAATATTTTTTCTCATGACCATTCACGTTTATATTACATATAGCTCACTTTTTGTTACAATACTCGTAACGTTAAAAAAGAGGTGCTCCGACACTAAACTTGCGAATTCCTGCAGTAAAAATCTATTTCTCTATTTAAACGTTTAACATAACATTTGCATAACGTTTTACTTTGACCCTAAGCGATACAAGGAAATTAGCAAGAAAGTTGGCATCTATCGTAGTTGTAAGAAGGTACCCCTTCATTTTAGTTTGATTTTTACTTCAACCAATAATACATTAATCTTCATTCGCATGATAAATATCAACATTGCGTATATAAACACATAAAAAGAACATGTTTAAACCTTTAGTTTGCTTAAGATTGCAAAACAGTTACTCCATATATATTTTTATATTTTCGGAAAGAAGAATAACTTTCAATGCGAGACTGCAAGATTACTATTTCCCAACTTTCAAACTAAAAATGCATTGTATGCCACAGATTCGGATAAAATGATTTCGATTAGATATTTTAGAATTCAGAAGATGGTTTGACAGCCAGCAGTTAGATATTCAAACTACTATCGGAAATGTGGAGGTCATGGACATCAGTCTTTTGGCGTGTGACAAAGCGTATTCCCAAAGGTTAACTTTCAGAAAAACGTTAACGGCTATTAGGAATCGGTAAAGCATTTGACCCGGACTCACCCGACACGGTTATAAGGGTTTTTTCGTTCCTCACATCGCAAGTGGAAATAAATTGCCATTCTCTTTCCTGAAAAACTAGCGAAGGGCGTTAGACAAGATGAAAAATGGGTCTTCCCGATTTTTTTACGCAGAAATTGTAAACTAGAGTTCTCAGCATTACGAAAACGGTTTGAAGAAAGGTTTCAAAAAGTTAAGGGTTGAAAGTATATTCTTTACAATATATCTGAAAATAGGAGGTGCAGAAAAGAAATCTAAATTGTTCATTTCGGGGCAAACAATTTAAAGAAATAATTCCTTTTCGACACACCTTAGTCTGCAATTCCTACAATTGTTCTAATACTTGACTGCGTACGTATTAATTACCAATGATTGTATATTATAATCTACCAATCTGTCATCATAAAAAGAAATCTAAATTGTTCATTTCGGAACGAAGAATTTAAAGAAACAATTTCTTTTCTACACCCCTTGGTTTCAGAGATATTGTCAAAAGTATGCTTTCAACCCTCAACTTTGAGGTTTGTTTTCACTCGTTCAAACGAGATATTGGCCGATAAGAAAAATACGAATATTTTCTTGAGAACTATGCCGCACATAAGTTTCATTAAAATCGGCGTGTGCTGGTTGAAAAGGTTCCTTTGTGAGCTAGAAACGTGAGCGGGCTGAGCCAATGCATCCGAAGTTTCGAGTGAAATCGGGCGGAATTCGAAATAATTCGAGTGTGACAGGCAGGCGCTATTATGATAACTTCGGTTAAATTCGTGCAGACGAAGTCACTCACAGCTGGCTGAGGAATGGAGCAGCACGCCCTATCCCACCTGCTCGTCGCAGAAGTTTACGGGCTATTACTACGACAAAGACGACAACGTTTGAAAGGGAAAAGAGCTCGAGTCTGTCGGGTGACTTGTAAAAGCGAATCCACTGAGGTGAGCAACACCTACTGCTGACACTGCGGCCAGGAAGGACACTAGTGAAGGAACTGTCGACGCCCGGCAAAGCCTTCGAGCTCTTACCGTCTAGGGGCGTACTAGAAGAAGCTTTCAGTGTCACGCCGCAGCGGGCCGAGTTGGGAAATGGTCAAGAGGAGCCAAGAGAATAGACGCGCCGCACAGTGCGGCAGACCGTGGACAAGGGTCGAAAAAGATATAATAGTTTAACACCAGAACTACCAGACAGGTCACAATCACTCATTCCTGAGTTTTTCTTTTTGCGATTATTTCAAAGATAATAGATGTTTTTCTAAGAACTTATTAACCCTTTGCACTCGAAAGTTCTTTGCTAGAAATATTCAACAGCTTTTGATAAAATACAGACGATGCTTGTTGCGACTAATGTAAATAATTTAGTCGATAAATTAAGGGACAAAAGTATTGTACTTTGATATTTCACATAATGATGCGTTATACAAAGTTTAGTATTAAACATCAAACTTTAGTCTTTTAATTCCCGATTATTGCGAAAAATGTTGGAAACTATGAGTGGCCCTAATTTTTTCATCAGGAATTTAGGATAATATCTAAGCAGTAACATTTTTGGTTCAATTTTATAATTTCGGAGGTAGTTTGAATCGATGAAGTCGATAATCACGGAACATTTTTTACGGGAATAAATTGAACTCGCAACTAACCAAATCTGACTCCCTTACTCATTTACATGAAAAATAACCGATTTCTGCCTCCAACAGCGTAAAATACTTCCGAACTTGAAACATTTTATTGCTTGGATATTATACACGAACCCATTTTTGAAACCCAATACCATCAAAACGTTCATATATTCGTTTAAATGTTTCCTTATTTTCCGAACGTTCTGCATGTAAATGGTGTACCGAAACGATATTGCAATCGACAAAGCCATATATCAAATAAATATCTGTTATTTCTGTATTTATGTAAGCTCTTTCATATCATACCTCAATACTCATACAGTACTTGCATTATTTTTCATTGCTCTCCAAATTAAAATGGTAATAGTGCGATTCGTTTAATGCAATAAAACGAACATTAGACGTGTGATTTCGTATGTTTAATTAATTATAAGTTTGAAAATGTTTTGAATACGTTTGAGATAATTTGGAAATTTATGGATGTTAATGTTTAATGAATGAAATGCAAATATCTGACTATTCATATCGTGTCAACTGATTTCTGACCGTATCAAACATTTGTCTTATTCATACGAATGAATAAGAAAAGTTAAATGATGAACTCTTCAACACCAACAGTAACAATAAGTGTGTTGACCAATGGCCTACAAATTCGGACTACCATCCAATAGAAAATTGTTCTCAGGTGTTACTACGAAGTATTTAGCGTAACTGATAACTTCTGATATTTCGATTTCATCGTGAACGAAAAAGGTTGCACCGTTTCATCGTTATCTGCCTTAGTATTAACGAAACTCTGACCTTCCATGTGAGGAACACAGCAAATAATTTTAACTTTACTTTCAATTTCAAATTATAATTTACATGGTACTTGTAACGAACTTTTTCTGTAAATAAAACTAATATTAGAAAGGAATGATAGTCCATTATTTAAATTAAAATATTTCCTACACTGATAACTTTACGATATAAATTGGTTAATACCGTTTCTATGGAAAACAAAATTCTGCATCGATTAGTGTAAAAAAAGACTTCTGTAAAGACTAGTGTAAAATTGATTTTTATATATCCACCTAGAATGAAAATAATAAACCCATAATATACTTCTTTTGAAACCATTCAGCTCTGTTGAACAACTTTTTCCTTGCGAATATTAATGACGATGCAATTGAGGTGTCAAAGTCAAGTGACACACTCTGCATATAGATTTATTCAAATAGTCAACGACTGTTTTTAGTTTCAATATTTCAAGTGAGAAAAATACTGTCATTATGAACCTGAGGAAAATCACCTGAGGTGCCGTAGAATATTCATTGTTTTGTTGAAGCTCTTACAATGCTCTTTAACCCGTTCGTTTCTGAATATGTATTTTTTCACTTCAATCAAAAAGAGGGCAAAGAACAGCTGCTTCCAATTGAAATAGAAGCTTTTCGGTGAAAGAAATAAGATAAGCACTAATGATAATAAATATTGGCACTGAAGCTGTCAGTCATAAGCAAAGATCTCCATATGGTACAATTTTCCTTTATCATTAAGGCGTTCTCTATCTGTCCGGTAATTTAAAACATTCGTGGTACCTATATGTACCATTCGGAACGAAAGAAATAGAAGGCCATAGAAACATCTTTAAATAGCGCAATGGAATTTTAAATCGAAATAAACTAAATGGAAGTTCTATTAACACGTTGACTGCCACGAAAAACATCAGTGTTTTACGTATCACTTATTCCTTTGTAGCGAAGATAAAAAGAACAATTATTAATTATTTGCTACCATAATTCTTGCGTTATGTTATCTAGTTATTTACGGTATTGAACATTTTTATTCGACGTCAGTTGTCTTATGAGTTATAATTATTTTAAGTCATTTCAAAGCTCTGGTCCCATGGGACTACTGTGGCAATGAAAGTGTTAGTGTATGTGTATGTAAACTATTACAGGACTATAATATGATAGGATATCAAGCGTCCTTTACACATTTTGATGTTACGAGTGAATATAGTGAACCGATTCAGAAATATTACAAAACAGTGTTTCTACAATAGCCAGCTGGCTCATGTATAATGGACCGAACAGTTAAATGAAAAGTTTATTGCGTCAAAAGAATTATTGGAAGACAGAAATAGTATCTGCATGAACGTTCCATTTATTCCAATATACTGATAGCGACGTCATGTCCACATGTTCTGACACTTCCTATATGCAAGTACTATACGCCTTTTACGTTAGATCCATCGACCGGCAAAGTTAAATGTGTACAGAAGCAAGGGGACTCTTGCACTCACGATACTCGGGCCGCTTCGACTTTCGACGCGTGGTCATTATTGATGCGCGACAATAACAAATTCCCTACAGATTCGTCTTACTCAAATTCTTGTTCGAACGAGACATTGATATGTTGTTTTCTTTTTTTCTAATGTTTAGGACTTTGATACGTACCTCAAGCTCTCATGTTAACAAGTTTTCATAACAAATTTTCCTCCGCGAAAAATCGTTTACAAATATAAACATCACACAATTTTTAAATACAGGGTGACTTATGAAGTGAGGCGTAACGATAGAAAACTCCATCTCATTCGGTCTCGTTTCCGCTCTTTGTTATTGCCGCGCGCTAATAACGATCATGCGTCGAAAGCTGAGGCGGCTCGAGCGTTGTGAGTGGAAGAGTCTCCTTGCCCTTGTGCACTTCTAGCTTGGTGGTCGATGGTGCTAACGCGAGAGGCGTATAGTATGTAGGTACATAATAATATATACACTACTTCGTTATATCCAATAATATCAAGTACATAGAAAATCATTTTCATTCAACCATTAAAATTTCTGACTAATGAGATTAGACGTGTACTTATATAAGGTAGGTCGGGAATCGTAGTACAATCGGGCAGGAGATGATTCTACGCGAAGAAAATAAGACAAAAATGTGGTATAATATTTCTTCATATGAAGCTTCGTTTTGAGAGAAAATCGATTTTGAAATTTGAACAACTGAATATGATTTAATGGTGGTTATTTTGACCGGTTAACTTTGTACAAGTCGGTGTTGATAAACATTGACAGTGATATGATTGAAATAATACAAAGTGTTTATGCAGAGTTCTAAATGCGCGTGATCTTCGGGATCTAGATCATTCAGAATTTTGGTTTAGATTATATCCGAGGATATACCATTTATATATTGGGTTATCCCATAAATACTGCGGTCTTTTATATTTCTTTTATTTTTAGAAGTAAAGATAAACAAAACTGTTTTTAATCTAAAACACATTTTTCTTCATTATCTATAAATTGTGTATCTATACATTATAATTCGTTTAGAAAAAGTGTCGTTAATCATTACCTTCAAAAATAAAAGAAATATGAGAAGCCGCATTATTTATGGGATGACCCAATACAATCGAGGTGTGCAACCATGCTTTGAAAAATTTCTATTCGAGTTTCCATTTATCTTGGCTGTTAGTCACCCAATTAAATCCGATAATCGAGGTTCTACTGTACGTTGTTGAAACGGGGTCGCGTTCACCTACGCGCGCCATTTCTATACTTACAGCACCAGCACGCTTCCGTGCCGCCTCAACCCCAGCGCCATTCTCGGGCGAGAATGTTTTGCCGATGAGATAAATTACGGTTGCACGGTGGCTGCGTGTGATTCGCTCAGCGGCAACGAGGCGATCAGTTGCTTAACGTACCATACAAAATCGAAAAGCATGACAGATAAATCATTTTTTTTGAAAATATTTCTAGCACAGGCGATTGGTGCCCTGAATACAATATTTTAGATGCAGTCAATTTTTATTGACATTTCCAACTGTAATATTAATAAGATGAACAAAAAGAGTAATAATTATGTTAAAAGAAAAAATAGGAAGGTTTTATATTGGAAGGGTTTGTGACACTGATTTACAGTAAAAAGCAAAATTGATTCGGTGATTAAGGTTTACATATGATTCTTCATTTTGCATCATGAGTAGTAAAGCATAGACAAAATAATCATAACAACGTTCTGTATTGTTCTCAACAGTGATTATATTTTTGGAAAGAATAGTACATGTTTCTTATGCAACATGTACTGCTGAATTACACAGCAGAATTGTTGCGCAATGGAACAATATCGGTCCCGAATATTGCAGAAAATTAATAGAATAAATACCAAAGTGACTTAGCTACTTTGCAAATCAAAAGAACTTTAGAAAAAATATTAGATATTTTTTCAAGGTAATTATAAAGATCCCCGTATGGTACAATTTTCTTTTATCTTTAACCAGTTAACTGTAGAATTTAGTTTCAAGAATCTCTCATTATGCGCACAATTTACTTTAGAAAAACTAAAGTAAAACGAAGAAGAATTACACATTTAACTAAGAAAATGAATAGTTTATTGTTGAAAAAATTAATATAAATAATTAATATAAATATAAAATACCATTTTGCATTTTAAGATGACGCGTATACTCATCGAACACAGTTAACTGGTTAAGAAGGCACTGATTGACGAAATGCGGACGGCCACTGTTCGACTTTCCCTTCGTTTAAATTTTCTTACACTAATCACTGAAAAGCGTCTATTATACTAATATACATCGCACGAAGACTAGAAATACTCAGTTACGCAACATTTGATGTACCCCGCTTCTGATTTGGAAGAGTATAGCTAACACTGAAATAGATTATTATTAATCTACAAGTCAGCTGATTTTACAATGCGAGCACAAAATAAAGATAAATTTGAAAAATATACTGAGTTTTATTACAATGGTGTCGTCTTGATGGCTACATAACCAATGCCCCGAAAAGGGCACTCTCTAGTTTTAGAATACTCCTTGTCAACGTGACCGTTTATTGCATTCCGAGCCTCGAAAACGTTTTCACCCAAGAGGTAGGTAGAATGGAGCTAAATGTCCGGCGGGTAAGAAGTCCTCAATTGAAAAACATTATTTATTTATCAATACCGAATATTATGTAATTTTTTCGTACATACAGTAAAACACAATGAAATGTATTGAATATTCTCGTGAATTAGCGGTACCTTTATTCGAAACAACTTTTCTAAGTACACGTTGCAAATGCTCTGACGACGAAAAAATAAAGGCTTTACTTTCATGCAGCAGGTAAAAGATAATTGGAAGTGAACCACTTCCACTCCATTCCCAGTGTTTCCAACCTCTTATCCGCGTTTTCATCCACATCGTTTAAATTATCCGCGAGCGAGTGTAATGCCTGATTGTGATGATTGAATACTACTGTTGAACTCTCCAAATATTTCTTTCGCGACCACTAAGTGAATATAATCACGCAGAACAAAATAATATCGTAGACCTGCCCCATTAATTAGAATTTTGTATTATCTCGCATCACCTTCATCGTCATCATTATCAGCACCATTGTTCTAACTTCTCTTACCGATATGCAGCAAGGTTGAATGAATTAGAAGTGGAAATCACAGAAGACTTTATTGAATTTTAACACTAACTTCCTAATAATACTACTTTCTTCAGCAGTTGAATCCTTTAGCTATTAATCGCCGTTTTTCATATATCAGCTATATTCTCTCATGGTTTGATTGTTCGATGAGTAATGTTTGTTGATTTATATTTATTAATATTGTTTACTAATATAATAGAAGTATAGGGCTTCCCCTCGTGGGGCGAGACGAGACAATTGTTTATTTCGTATTATTATCCATTCATGCTATTAAACATGAAAAATGCACATTGATTATACAATAGATGATACACTGCTACTGGTTAGTCAGTTCATTTCGTTTTTGTGCATTTGTCAGTCATATTTTCGATTTTTACGTTTGTGATCTTATTCTTTGATGTGTTGTAAATATTAACAACTGAGTAACAATTCTGGATCATATTATCATTTTATTATCGTTAGATAAGGAATTTCTTAAAATTTGTATATATATGATTATGAACATCAATAGTAAATAAATAATGATATTATCACTGAATTTATTTTGATGCAACATTTTGGGCGAAATGGGGACATTCTCGTAATGTCACTTAATTTTTTAATAAAATGGTTTGGACATAGAAAATAAAAGTAGAGAGACGTAATTGAAGTATCAGTGTAAGAATTTGTTGGAACGGCTATATAGAAAAAAGGGGTATCTTAAAACAGCTGCAGGTTTAGAGTACCCAAATCTGCATTGAAGAAGAAAATGACTATTTATCAAGGAAATTCTCAATAAGTATTTAAGACTAGCTTAGAATCCTTTAAAACTGATTTTACAATTGATACCTCGTATCTGTCAGATGTGTAAATAGATGCATTCCATTTTGTCGCATATACGGAACAAGACGAGACTCTATTACTATTTACAAAATTATTTTTGTATATATTTATTAAAGAATTATTATGGAAAATTATAATTATTATAGGAATTATTATAGAGAAGTCTAAAAATATTCGTTGGCATATAACGTGCACTCACTGTGTGCATAATTATGTAGCTAGGCAAATTTATTTCTTTCCTCATTATTGAAAATCTAAGGAGTTCGAACGGAGCGCAAATTCAGTCCTGGTCGTCACTTTCATAATCAGTCTGTAAACATCATTTGAAGAATCTATTCGAACGGTCAAGCACCAGCTCTCGCTTTGATAAGTCATGACATTTATGGCTCGTTACCAAATGATCTCATTCGAAAACTAGATCTCGTCCAAATTTATAATCTCATACAAATGCGAGTATCCGAGTTCTCTTCTCGATCATTAACCATTCCAACATAGCCACGGAATAATCGTGTCCTACACTGGGCTTAAAACTTGGGATTTACAACCCCAAGGTGGTTAGAAAGTTAACTAGCACGGTTACTCACGACTCCGTAGACGCAAGCGGACGCGCGTGGCGACAATTTGTTTGTCTGTGTAATTATTAAATCTTTACTTGGAAAATACTTGCCAGTAATATAAAACAGTTCTTTGAATTTTTAGGAAGCAATGAATATTGTCATTTCATCTTCGAGAAGAAAATATATATTGCAATGTCTGTATAAAAGTAATTTTAAGAATGAAACAAAAACTCTCTTTTCCTGAAAAAATGAATTATTTCTCATTAAAATAAAGTAGGGGTGAATTTCTTTTCTTTGAATAGTAATCTGCAAAACTAAAATTAAATCCTCGCGAAGACTTTTAATCCCCTACACTAAATACAAACTTTTCTGCTACTAAAGCTGAATACACTGTAATCGTTTATAGATTTTGTTTTGGTTTATGTATCAGTAGATTATTAGAGAGCTATCGTAATTATTTAGAAAAAGGACAACTTCCGAATTGAAACGTAAATTATCCTCGACTTAAAATTAACCTTCAAAGGGTTTGATCTGAGAAGTTATCACGGTGAGTCTATGATTTTTATTAACAATAACTCCTTAATTATTGGGAAACAAGATTATGTCTATATGACGTTATCTGCTGAAACTTGTATTTTAAATCAGCACACAAAATTTCTGTTTTTTAAGATGAAACACCCTTTATAAGGGTAGTTTTTTATCCTAGTAAATAGGTAACTCCACAATTAGATTTTCCGAATTAAAAAACCCATAAAACGCGTATTTTTGTAATGAATAACGTATAACTAACGAAGATATATATCTTAGCCACGTTTTTCGGCAAATATGTGTGCACGAGTAACATTTCCTGATTTTCTTAAATTTAACGCTTCTAATTAGTTGTCTCCAAACGTCTCCTTCAAGGGAATCTAGTGAAAAATAGTTAACTACAATGGTCAAATATGAATTTTGAGGCCGTGTTTCGGAGTATTTTCCAACGAATAGGGTTATTACGGTATCGTTCCGCGAGTCAATGGCCAATGTCTAGTGGACAACACTCCGACTGCTTCCTGACGTGAAAAATAATTTGAAAGTACCATTTTCTTAAATATATTTACCAGGTGTGGCAAATTATGAAGAAAATTTTCTGGAATTGTAAAAAACAAAGCAGATGTGCAGGTCAGTCGTGTAATTCGCAGATATTGCACAGAAGATACAATTGAAAAATAACAAAAATGCGTAGACCAGGAGAAATTATTTCTGAGATGGAAGCGCGGATGATTCAGCATTTGTCAGAAAATTATAAGAGTGAAAGAGATATGCAAACGTGTCGACCAGGAAAAATTTGTGAATAGACGAGAGTATTTTAAGTATGGAAACTCGAATATTCCGCGACGGAACACAGTTCGTTAGTGTGGTTTGTTAAGAACACCAGTGGAAATTTAAAGAAGTTAATAATTTTATATTTCTGATTGCGACACTGATTGTACATATTATTTATCGAGAAATTGTATTATAATAAATAATTTAAAATTCGCTGTATAAATCGTTTGTGGCACGTACTTTAAAAATTACATTTCTCATTGTAGTGTAATACAATTTTGAAGAGCTGTTTCGCGAGGCTGGACTAAAGAAAAGTGAGTCTAGACATTACGTTATTCATTTTAATAACGTGCATTTCGAAGCAGAGAGACGGAATATCATATTACACATCTGTCCACCAGCTTAGCGTACACTTTGCTGTCAGAACTAGGGATTCCACAAAGGGTGGGTTTGGTCGGACACAACGAGAATTTACCCGAACTCGCTCGAATCAAAGCGACACCCAGGCAGATTCCAGCCAATTATTCCTGTCATAGACATTCGCTGCTTAATCTCTTCATCCCGAATGGTACACATAGGTACCATGAACATTTTAAATCACCGACAAGCTAAAAAACGCCTTAAAGGAAAGTGTTCCCGAGTCTCGGGATGCAATAAACAGAGCGAGAGCCACACTGACAAAGATGGTCTTCCGACTAAACAGTGCCTTTCTCAGGGCACTCGTTTCGTAGCCTCCGTGATGACAACGTCAATGTAAAAAGGTTCTATCTAACACAGTTTTCCAACATTATTTAAGTCCACAAACGCCTATCCTACATCAGTGTATATTGGTAGTGTATATAAATTATTATTAGTGTGATAGGACTTCGATAGCTGTAAAGACTGTGAACTTTATTGTTAAGTACCTTCTGATGCCCCCGTGCTAGTGAACTCCGTGAACTTTGAGCTGTGCATTATGGCAGATCGTACGTCAATTAGTCGTGAGTGCAGTAGCGCGGAAAGGGGATTCCAGAACCATTTCGAATCGCGGCTTCAACGATTGGTGGCGATGATGGAAAAGGTACTACAGCAATCGTCAGCATTATAACGCGTCTAGGAGCAACGGAAGACAAGATCGCGTACACCACGACGAAGCTCAAGCTCCGGACGAAGCGCAGACGAAAATCGCGCGACCGGTCGCGTAGTTCGCAGCCACGATAATCGGTGGGATCGTATTGACCGCATCTCACAGATGCTGACTGCATTTAGCTCAAATTCGTGCGCGACATCATCGGGCTGACATGACCGAGGGATGGATTAGCTAACTATAGTGCGGCTCCGACGAATTCGCAGATTACCTACAAGCTGAAAAATTATAGGGAAAAGGGGACTTTTCCACTCACAATATTTGAGCCGTCTCAGTTTTCAACGCAGATGAACTGAATGCGACGAAGTGAGATGTAACGATAGAGAACGAAGTTGGCGGCACTATCAATTTTGATCTCTATCGTTACATCTCTGTCGAATTTGTGGGAATGGATGTATTTGAGTGTGTGAACAGATATACTGATGAGTGATGAATGTGTGTGCAATAGATGAATGACGCGACTGTGTGTGTGAGCGCGTTTTGAATAAATGTTCAAAGCATTGGAATATTCTAGATTATATTGATTTTCTCTATATGTTAATAATGTTCGTTTTTTTTTATGAATCTAGAATATTCCAAATATATGTGAAGTCAATGCATGGTAATGAAAGAATGTTCTAGAAAGTGTGTGAGTGAGACAAGAGCATCTGAGTATATAAATAGTGTGTGCGTTGTTCGAGTTAGTTAGTGTTTCACTGTGAGTTATCAAGAAATAATTATACTGTTTCTAATAAAATTCTCTTTCTCCTACAAATTCAGTCCCGTTTCCGTCATTTGTTACTGCCGCGCGGCCAATAACGATCATGCCGCGAATACCGAGACGGCCCGAACATTGTGAGTGGAAAAGTCCCTTGCTCCTCTGATTTTTTAGCTTGTGGGTAGTCTGCCAATTCGCCGGGGCTGCACTATACTGATCCTAGTATACGATTAAAATATCATACGCTTCTCACGTCAGTTTCATCAGATACCAAGCTGAAAGTGGACAGAGGCAAGGAGATTCTTGTATTCACGACGCTCGGACCACTTCGACTTTCGACGCGTGATCGTTATTGACGCACGGCGATAACAAAGGACGGAAGCGGGACTGAATGCGACGAAGTTTTCTATCGTTACGTCTCACTTCATAAGTCACTCTCTTTTTAAAAATTAAATGATCTTTTTATTTGTAAACCTTTTTTCGTGGACGAGAATTTTTTAAATTTATGAAAACTTGTCGACAAGAAAGCTTGAGTTAATTAATTAATTGGTAATAAATAATTCGAAGTTATTTAGAGTTTACATTGATTAATCTTGCTTTCTACATTTCTACGAATAAATCCAAAAGCCAATGAAACGTTAACCAGTTAACTGAGTTTGACGAGTAAACACGTCACTTTAAAGCTTGTCACGTTTAATTTTTGCAGATAAAAATGTAATTCTTCTTTCTTTTGCTTTGATTTCTTATTAAAACATACCCTAGGTGCATTCGTTCTTCGTTTGGTGAGTACACGCTTCATTTTTCGATCTTATTGCGCGCAAAACGGGAGATTTTTTAAACTAAATTGCACACTTAACAGGTTGACACATTGTTGACCGGTCACGAGTCACTTGCATTGGCTATTTCAATTTTTGAAACGCAGGGCAATATAGAATATTGCAAAAGTAAAATATGCAGGTTATTTAAAAAATATGTCCAAAGTTTTTCATTTCAATTCATTATGTATAAATAAAGTAAGGTAAAGCCACCAGCCATTGACCTGGTATCAGTGGTTAATTATTTTTCAAGAAAACGTAAGAAACAAGATTTTTAAAAGTAATAATCTTTCGGTAAAGCCGCAGTAGAGTAGATATGCTGCAGCATCTACCGCCCACCTCCGAAACACTTTTACCGGAATTAAATTCGTAAAGACTAACGGTTTATTTCATTGGCGTGGTTTGCATGCGTCCGTACTGTAATTTCCTTAACGTTATCGTTAAGAAATGATGTACATATAATTCAGGATAAGAAATTAACTCCTCTTCATCTGTAATTGTCCTTTTACTTGTAATTTCTCATAATCATTGCAAATAAACGATATTGAAGTAATCAGCTTTAGTGCCTTTGGTTTTATTATAAGTGGTCAACCACTAACTAACATATGGCCAATTACTAATTTTCTCGTTTTCAAGGAAGGTCAACTTCTGACGCAAATATAGAATTTTCAAAAATGTCTACAAAATTTGGATAATGTAACTATTTCAAGAAAGATCGTTTTGTTACGTAATATTAGAAGTTCAAACAGAATTTTCACACATTGGGTCTCTCTATTTAATAAAGGAGAAAAATTGTCTTAACAGATCAACTACTAGTGCTTTTACCTTATATTGAAGTTTATTTAGATACTTTCACTTTCATATATAATCACGGAATAATAACCGGTGACATGGGATAGCATCTGCGTAAAATTGCCGGTCAACAATGTGTTGCGAGTAACATGAATAATTCACTGACCTGCGCGTGGATGTATTTGCTGTATCGTCTGCTGTTAATGACGCATATTACCAGTAAGTTCGCGCAAAGGATCCCCAGGCTTAAGAAAAGGATTAAAATTGCACGTAACAGTTCTCCTGGTCCCGGTGAGGTCCAAGCGGCTTCGGACGTGTCTCTTCGCCAACAACTGCTGTTGCTGAGTGCAGGTGCGAGCATGAGTGTCGGCTTGTGCTCCATTTTCTCTTTGAGTACCGCTTTTAATATTTAAGATTACTTTCGATCTCCTAGCCCAGACGAGACGCTCTCGTCTCGTGCAAGGCAGGTCTGACACATGTGTTACTCGATAGATTTTCATCCCTGCTGTACCGCCAGTTTCACCGGGCTCGCTTTTTCATCATCTGAAACGATCACCGTGGTGGTCTTCCTCATCATCGCCAAACGAACAGCTTTCCTGTGATCAGCTTCTTCGCGCGCGTGTTACGGAGACGCTCTTCCGCAATATTATCGACTCAACGGTTCTTTATGTCCAGATTATCCGATTGACGATTTTCACGGCGAGGCTGATTCTTTAAGTGGCACATAACGTCAAGGCACGACGTGTTATGTTTCAACGAAGACACCTGAAACATAAAGTCAGTTTGTGACGTGGGAAACATTTTCAACTGTACGAGAATGTATAGTGTAGCTCTGACAACATGGCAGACTACCCACGAGTGGAAACATGAGAGGGGTAGGAGGATTCTGCCACTTACGATATTCGAGTCGCTTCGGTCTTCGATGCATAGACGCTATTGGTGCACGGCGATAACAAGGGATGGAAGCGAAACTGAATGCAACAGAGTAAGACGCAACAATAGAGATCAAAGTTCATAGTGCCGCCAACTTCGTTCTTTATCGTTACATCTCACTCCGTCGCACTCAGTCTTGCTTCTGTCCTTTGTTACTGTAGCACGCCAATAATGACCATGCGTCGAAGACCGAGGCGGCTCGAATATTGTGAGTGGAAGAGTCCTCTCGTTGTTCGGACCTTTCCGCTCGCGGGTAGTCTGTTATCTCGGCAGAGCTACACTATACACTATTAAAAGATAACACGCTCTAAAAGTTATTAAACCTCTTTCTATTAAAAAAATAATACAAAATCTTTCTTATACACATTCCTGCATGATGCTTTTATAAAGATATACGAATAACATAAATTTGTTTAAGTTTGCTGGTTTCGCTCAACTTTTCGAAAGATTAAGTTCAACAAGATATTAATCTCCCAGTTCAAAAAGTTTGTGGGATGTTAATTGCTACATTTCGAACAATTGCCTAAGATAAACAGATACTTAATTATTTCATTGTTGTGGGAACGGATGTATTGATGAACTATGAATTTGTGTGCAATAGTTAAACGCGCGACTATGCGTGCGTGCGTGCGTGTGTGTTTGGAATAAATATCCAAGGCATTAGAATATTGTAGACTAAATTGAATTTTTGTAATATTGATTTTTACATATTAATGATGTTCATGTGAAATGAATCTAGAATATTCCAAATGTACGTAGTACATTCTAGAAATTGTGTGAATGAGATGAATATATCTGAATGTATATATTGTACACGCGATTTGATTTAGAGTCATTGTTTGGTTGCAAGTCGTGCACTAAAAACATTGTTTATGCAATTTAAATATTCTTTTTCTCCTACATTATTAATATTTTCGTTCCATTTTCATCAAGTAACAGTAGTTTACAACAATCAAGTGCTAAATCTTTGAATGATAGGCGCAAAATTTTGGAAATTGTGTTTGCTAATTGGGAACGGTATAATGAAGTACGTTTGCCATCCCATCTGTATCATGAGACAAACACATTGTAATTAGTAATTTGAAAAGCAGAATCGAAACCAGACCGTGTTTATTCGTTATTTTTGTCTCATATTGATACGAAAAATAATATTTTAGATTTTTCCAGCCTTTGGCGGTATACTATGAATATCAGGTCATTAATAGCTGGGTTAGTAGTTAGACCGACAGCAAATCAATACTAACGATAGCAACTCGTAAATTATAATGCAGTATAGAATAGTACCTAACATGTAGGTATCAAAAATATTGATATTCGTTGAAAATTACATAAAAGTATCAATATTAGCTTAATACCCGATAAAAGTATAGTATACATCATATAAATATGATTACTAAAAATATGTTGTACTGAATCTCCATTTAACTCTTTGCCCCCATATGTCATGCTGGAGATGACAATACAAATATGTCATAGGAGGTTGGAAATTATTTTACAAAGTACCATACTTTAAAAAATTATAAAAATTAAATCTTATTGTAATAATAATAAATAAAATGAATATAAAACGTTGAATTCTATCGCTGTAAATTACTTTAATTCATTTCTCTAGAAATAAGTACAAGTTTACATCTAACAAGGTTGAAAATAAATCGAGTGCAAAGGGTTAATTGTATCATGCCTAACGATTTATCTCTTTTACCTGAAAACGTGCGATTCGATTTATTGTCTCAATATACATGTAAAATTGGGACACCGTAGCAAACTTTAATATTAACAAAGTTTCATTAAACTGAATAATCGACCTATAGAACAAGTGTGCGTCTACTGTATGTTCGTCGAAGTGTCCTTTAAACTATGTTATACCATTCTCGCTTACGCTCTCCTCGCTTATCCTGTCATACTCCCTTCTGTCCTACTACCATACTTCCCTGCTGTTCAACTTCCACGCACTTTTGACGTTCGCACTCAATCACTCTTTCTGTTTTCCACATGCATCTCTTCTTACTTGCACCCTGCCCCCTGCATCAATAGCTAGAATTCTCGAAGTCACGTACACACTTTCCAAATCACGTAATTCTTACGATCCAGTCACTCGGTTGTAAACATTCATTTCTTGCATATCTTCAACCACTCAAGATTACCCCGTCTATAACCACGCTTTCCCCAAACATACCGGCGCCACCCCGTCGCAATATGACACCAGCCACACGCCCAAGCAGTCATCAATTCATAACTTGAGAAGTAAGCACTACAATGTAAAGTTGTTCCAATTACGTTCATTCATTTATTCTAACTTATTTATTAAATTTGTTGGTACAACTGCAATCATTATAATTATCACAAATACTGTAATAAGATGCCACACAATTCAAACAAAGTGCAAAAAAGATAAATAAACCGAAACCCGAAAAGGTTCAAACAAATTCACCGCGTCATAGACTAAAAGTAGCAGTAATAACTCGATGAAACTTGTAGTATGATGATGGTTAATTACCATCTAGCGTATTCGTTTATCAGAGTCTTTATCTGCATAAAGTTACGTACAGAATTTGTTGGCGCACGAGTGATTGTGACGTGAATTGCGTATCGACGTTCGTAGAGTTCTCTATCGGTTCCCTAACGGTTCTCCCAGTTCAATCAGAACTCCGGCGACTGCCACGGCCTCCCCCTTATAAGGGAAATTCTCCGTGCTAAGGAGGAGTCCGATTGGCTTCTCGCCGACTGGTGGAAGTCCCGAAAAGGGGATCCCAACAATCAGGTAATTTTACAACTATCCACCTACTCTTTGCGCCCTCAGTGCCTTTCTTCAGAGCAGAGGTAGTTGTTTAATATTTTTTTCCTAATTATTGATGATGATGCAGAAGGATTCTCCATTTACCTCCTTGCTCCTGCTATGGAGGCTTACCAAGGAGAACCCCTATAGGCGTGGAATTGGGATGAGGCTCAATTAGCCGAGGCCAAAGCCTTACCAGCGTGGACTCCCGGGGATGACGACCCGGGAGGTAGACTGTTGATAGCGCCGAGCTCCTTTCCAAAGCTGTATTAAATCTCCTGTTCAGTCCAGGAACAGCTGGGACGTTGCTCACTCTCCGAGACCTTCAAAAAGTTTCTAGTCTAGTATGCGGGTTTTCAATCACTGTCACTACGAAGTCGACACCAATGTCCGGTCGAAACCGTCGTGCACCCGAACTCCATAGTACCAATTACTATCGTAGATTTATTGGTGGGACCTATTTGATTTCTTATACAAGAATAAGCGACATCTTCCATATCGTGGTATATCGTTCATACCAGGGCTTGATTGGCCTAAATTGGGTACCCTGGCACCGTCAATTCCCTGTGGGTTAGTGATGATGCAGCGGAGTATCTTCCAAGCCTAGCCTAAGTGCGGCACACAGTCTTGAATTCGCGTAACCGGACTCCGATTTTTGCCGGTTGACGAAACCCAGGCGCACGCTTCACTTGGGCGCCTCGAGCTGCAGCCCTTTTGACGACCCAACGTTTATAGCGCCTGCTTGCCCTATTGAGACTGTCATGGGAAAGCTACGTGGACCTATCTGTCAGCCAAATGTCTAAAGATGTTAAGGACACTTTCTCAAAAACAGCGTTCTACATTGCGCATACTATAAATGTTACTGAACTCTCGTACGCTGAAGGTTTCTTTTTCGGTGCATTGTTAGCCCCTGTTTTGGCAAGAGCAAGAAATTTATCTACTTTTTGAAAGAAACTTTCACTGCATACCATGCTCCACTCGCTGAATTAACGGCAAGCGAATGTTGAGTGTACGAAGGGTAGATTACTATTAGTATTATTCTTAATTTATTTTTACTATAAGAATATTGGTAAGTAGTTGAATGTTTTTGAATTACTGCGGGTGTGTGGTGTTAAAGGTCTTTACTGATCGAGAGACTGATGAATTCTGTCTAACCGAACGTGTTAGCGACTTGTATTCGAACTCTTCTCGTTTCGTACCGTTTCGTCCACGTTCTTGCACCCCCGAGGCAACAAAATTCGCCGTATTTCCGATGTATGGAAGAGGAACGGCCACGGAAAAGCCTGGAATGCGAAATGTCGGCATTGTTGTGACAGGTTCCGTATCATAGGTGGGCACCTCTTTCCGGGAGCGGTCGTGCTGGCCCTGTCGAAGGGGGGTCAAACGTGGAAAGCCATCGCCTCCTTCTGTGAGGAGGTCATGCGATAGAAAGGGGCGGCGGAGAAGGAAAGAGAGGATACCTCTCATCCCTCTCGTCTGGGTGAGGGGGGAGGAATCGACGACGTCGCCACGCGAAAAGTCCTTCCATCTTAAGATTGTGGTCACTGGGTCGTGATTCCCACATGGGAGCCTGAGATCCGGAGACCCTGAGGGCCTGAAAAGTCTGTAGTTGAGGTATAGAGGTGGCTCATATACTGGCCCTGCGGAGGGAAGGACGCAGACGTTGTTGTTCGCGTGACATCTGAAGTGACGTTAACATGCAGTGAAATGTTTTCACACGGTTCAGGCATGAAACATTTTAATAAGTGCACCAGATGTTGCTGATTTACATTTGCCTTTCATGTAACCAATATCAGATAACGTTTGAAATGAAAATAATGTGGTAACAAAAAATACAATAACCTTAATGTAAAATAGTTAAATAGGTAAAATTAGATAATTATTTAGCACCATAACTACCAAGCATTAAATACGATTAATATGTAATCCCTATAAAAATTCTAACAATAGATTATTTTCAGTTTTTTCAGATGTTCATTATAGTATTCAAGTGAATCTATTTATTTTCAAGATCATTTCGAATATTCAATTCTTTTAAAATATTAATAATTCCGAAATAAGAAAACTATAATCTATCATTTTGACAAGTGTGGTGGTTCTAGTGTTAAGAGATCCTTTTATCTATTGGAAAGAAAATATGAAGGAATACATCAAATGTTTATCTATACTAAAATATATATTCGTATAATGAAAATTTCTGTACCAGCAGATTGCGTATTCTCAAACTCCGAAGAAATAGTAAATATTGTTGTTTGTTATTCGTTATAAAGCCGAACTTTATGGATATTCAGTATAATATATTACTTAGGAACAAACAAATTAAGATGAATTATGGGTTATTGGTTGGTACAATTTTCTTCATTTAAATATTCGTTTTATATCAAACAATGTGGATTTTAGGAACAATATAGAACAAATATATTGCCTTATTCTGCATTTGTAAAACAAAAAGTTATGCAGCGTGTATAATTAATAATTTAATTAATTCTCTATGATACATCTTCAACTGAGATTTACTTACATATGTTGGGAAATTATAAGATTTGTAGAAAAATAGAGAAATGGAAATACTGGTTATATTTAAAATTTACTGAGGGCTGCAGATACAACGTACTTTTTCTGGTGTGACCGCGTAATACCTTAATTATGCAAGCTCGGTCAAATGTAAACTTTACCTTCATTTTGTACCCGAGTGGTCACTGTTACAAAAAGTTCGTCTTGACATTTAAAGAATAAGATAGGTACATGTCGTGTATTAATATAATATTATTGTCATTCTGATTCTCAGTGTTTGAAATATCAGATAAATATAAATATTTTGTGAAACGTTAAATGCCTACCCAAAATTTTAGCAGATATGAAGACATTAAAGTTTCTATATCTATACGGTTCGCCCTTTTGCTTGTCGATACTTGGGGACCTGAGAGATAGTACAGGCCCGTTGACAACTTTATAACCAAGGGGACCACCATGACCTGAGTCACATACGCCCTCGACTGAGGAGTTTTCCTTTTTGGAAAAGCAGTTCAGAAAGAACAGTTATTCGCCGTTCCTCATTAGAGCCACATCGTATGATAAATATATTTAACCTGACTACAGACGTAGTTTTTATTTTAGTAGCCCTACACATATAGGCACCTAATAGATATTCATATGTTCATCAAACTAGTATGGATGATTTATATTTTATACTTGATTATTACGTGTATAATATATGCGTCTTTCGCCGCATATTGATGTACAGGTAAGATTTTAAATTTTAACTGTCTGTATCTTTTAAACTACTTTAATCCTTTGCACTCGTATGTCATGCTGGAAATGACAATAGGAATTTGTTATACTTTACTCGTGGTACCTTACAAGGTTCCACACTTTAAAAGATTATACAACTTAAATTTGATTATAAGAATAATAAATAAAATAAATCTAAAACGTTGAATTCTACCGCTGCAAATTACTTTTATTCATTTCCCTAAAAATAAATACAAGTTTACACCCAACAACATCAAAAATAAATCAAGTGCAAAGGATTAACATGTTCAGAAAAGTAGACAAATAATATTTTTATAAAACTTGAACCTTATTTTATTCAATACTAGAACAGTTATTATTTATTTTGCGAGTTTAAAATGTTCGAGCCCCAATGTTTGATACCCAATAAATGTTCATGAAAATTAAAAATAAAATACCGAATAACCTGATTTCTCGCTTTCATCGCCATCCTACATTAACATTACTTCGTATTCCAGAGAGAATACTACGAACAATCGTCGGGAACAGCAACGGGTTCACCCATTTTCCAGAATGCCGTTTCAAGGAGGCTTCCCTGAAACGTGTCAAATGGTTCCGATAAGTAAATGACACCTTTTCGTAGTATAGCCCCATAAAACTGGATATCTACCTCGATGGTCTGAACAACTAACACCCAAACATCCGGTTCACTATGGAGACCGAGGTCAATGGAAAGTGTCCTTTCTTGAATGTATTGATATTAAAAAAAAACCAGACGAAACATTGTGACCGGGTTTAACCCATTGCCCTATAATTTATTTATCAACTATACTTGATAAAATAACTTTATCGTTAATAATTTAGTAGAAAAAGAAATTTTTATACTGATTCTGTGTCTACATTTACTGCAAATGTTAAAGCTTGATAATAGTCAAGTGATATCTAATTTATGTTAAAAATAAATGAATGACCATTAGATTTGTCGAATTCAATTAAAAATTTTCATCTCGAGTCTGACACGTTATTACAAAGCAAGGGGTTAACACTAATTTTAACTCTACAGATATTTGTTGTACAGGATAATTCTAAATTAAGTATCACGACCACCACAACGTAATTCTACACCTCCGATTTGATGGAAACTGGTGTAAGCAAGTGACCTGAAAATTCACTATGACTTTGGAGAAAGAAGTTACAATTTTTTATCACTGCATCGAATTGTACTCGTCGCGAAGGTAAATAGTCTGAAAGGAACCATGGTTACAAATGATTCATTTGCTTGCAAATTTCGATTGAAGTTTTGATAGGACATTAACACGTTCACGACGGCACGTACCACCGGTGACTTCGATATCACATGAATATTGAAAATAGAATATATATAGATAGAAGTCGCAAATGGAAGACAGCAGAAGAATCAAATATTTGAAAAGAAAATATTGAAAAGAACGTGAATTTACGTCATCGGTAACCAGGAATAAAATTTTTAAAATTAAATTTTTAAACCTATCTATTTACATAAAGCAATATATTCACACACCTTCATATAAACGGTCTGCATAAAAGGACGTTGTCTGATAAGGTTTCATGAGGCAAAGTTTATGATCCGAACAGTCGTTAACGCTAAAACTACCGAGCATTTAATACGATTAATATGAAATCCCTGTAAAAATTGTAACAATAGATTATTCTCAGTATCTTCAAACAATCATTATAGTATTCAAGTGCAACTATTTATTTTCAAGATCATTTCGGATATTCAATGCTATTAAGATATCAGTAATTGCGAATCAAAACAATCAAAATCAATCATTTTGACTGGTACGATAGTTCTAGTGTTAAATTTGAATCAGTTAAATTCGAGGTTTGGTTCACAGTCATTTGGTACCCAGATTTCCAGAATGTTTCCGTGCCGGTAGCTAAAGTTGCCGTGTTATAAATCACAGAATTTCCTCGAGGAGGCCAAAAATTTGCACTTTACGTAACAGAATCTGAGGTGATCGGTTATTCGATCTCAGAGACCGAGGGAATTCTGCAACGTTGCAGAACGGGCACGATTACCATTTCATGGCCGATTCCAAGTGAAAATGACACGAGAAGGGCAGGAATAGGAGTAGGACCCAAGGTATTTATCGCAAGCAGTAGCAAAGAAAGAGGCTAGTTCGTTTTTTTCGGGGAACATAAATAACTTCTGCGGTCTAGTCAGCACTTTTGTGCCACACCTTTGTTTCAATAGGGCTGGGAAACACACACTGCTTCGCAACTTTAACCTTTTGAGTGCCAAGGAGCGATATGTCGCTGCTTTATGCACTTGCGAAAAGTTTCTTTTTGACTTGATTAATAATAAAGGAAATCTAACATGTTTTTAGTATTGTGTACAAATTTTATGAACTTTAAATAAAAATTAACTGAAATATAAATTTTTCTTTACAATCTTACATCCATGTTTAAAATTGTCTAATGTTAAACATTTACGCTACTACCATTTTCGATAAATTTCTGATAAATAACACTCCTAACTCACTATCATGTAATAGGCCATAAATTTAGTTGTCAACCTAATAATTACTTACAATATTAGTACTAATTTTTCCATATTTGGTAGTATTTACTAAAAATATAAAGAAGTTAGTTTAACGGTTTTTTAACAATTTAGTCAAGAGATTTGACTATCTACAGTGGGGATCATATATTTATGTAGACCTCATAAATTACAAACTTTGTGCATTTCTGTGTAACATCTGCAGCAGTATCTGCAGTTTACTTCTAAGTTTCTACTCTGATGTTGTAAACGTCTAAAATAAATAGTGCTAATTCTGAGCTTTAATAAAATCGATTTTTCTGAGCTGTCACTATAAGAAGCCGCTTTAATATCTTAGAAAAATTTCTATTTCAGTGAATATTTACAATTTGTTGAGTGTATCATTTTATATTCTCTTAAGATAGTAAAGATCAATAATAAGGACTGAGAAATAAGGAAATGAGAAATTAACCAAATATGTAAACTGCTGTAGGAAGAAGTTTTCTTATATTTTCAGACATTTTATATAGTACTTCTATAAATATTACTGAAAGACTGAAAAGAAAATCTGAGAATAGTAAAATAAAAGAAAATGAACGACCAGAGGTGGATTACGGAAGAGCAGTTCCTTTTTAATTATATCGTAGCCTACGACCGCCATGATTCGTTCCGGCTCGTTAACTACGTCCTCGTTATTTAACTCTTGCTATCGATTTCTCTTCATTTGTGTATGCTGAGCACAGTAACTGGTTAGAACTTCTTCCATCTTTACGTCGTCTCCTAAACGATCGAACCCTGCGGACTTACCTACCATTGAGATCTTTCTAAAAGATATAGTAACTACGATTCGAAGTGTAGAATGCCTTTTGTCAAGTAAATTTTAAATAGCAGCAAAACGTATGATAATATAATTCGTAAAAATAATTTGCTTGCCAGCAATGTGACACTATTCACTTAAAAACGAATCAAAAGTTTATGAATGCCATTTATATCAAATTCTCAAAATACCATACTCCTCTAGATAGTTACGTGCAATCGCTTAACCTGTTAACTGTGGAATTTAGTTTGAAAAATCCGTTGTTTTGCACGTAATAAAATACAAAAATGGAAGTGTCTACTTGTCACACGCAAGACGAATACACCTACGGTATAGTTCAAAGAAAAACTACAGAAAAACAAAGAAAAAGTACATCTTTATCTGAAAAAAAATAAAAACACTCTTCGTTGAAAGAATTAGTTTCATTTCAAGTTTTAGGATGACATGTATACTCGTAAAACGCAGTTAACTGATTAAACGATCAGTTTGATCCTTATTGAAGAGAAAGTAGATGCGTAACACTAGGGACCATGACGTTTATAACCAAAATGAAAAAGAATCACAGTAATAGTGAATTACTGTTTACAGTCTGAAAATTTCTTTCATTTCCGAAGATTTTTACTAATAAGAGAAATATACTTTGATACTTCATAACATTTAACGGGGAAGAAAGATTATTCTAGTCACTGATAACAATCATTATTTTTGATCCCTAGATACAACAATTATTTAAATATAAAAATCTGACAAGGTTGAAATAATTTATTTGGCAAGATATGAATTAGAACATTTAGTTTCATTATAGTGACTAATCGACTAATGTTTTTACGTCTAACTAATTTTTCAGCCAGTGGTTGTATTTATATGAAACAATGTTCTAAGCAGTCAAATAATTAGTGTCTGTTCTGTTGAACACATATTGACACAAAATTCATCAAGTATTCATTTCGAATGTTCATTTATTTATTACAAATATTTATTGTGCTCCAATAAATAAGAAATTTAAGTATTCGTTAGCAATTATTAAAACAAATGTCAATGTATTTATGATTTCTTTATGTCTGTTATCTGAAACTGCCATTGAAGAGTAGAAAATAAGTATTAAAGCGTTTCATGTAAAAGACACTTAATTCACTCAGGACATTTCATTACAAATACCTTTAATTTCATATTGAATGTGTCAGAATTATGGCAATTCAAAGTAGTTAATAATTTTAACTGTTTTGTTGAAGTCTTAGTATTATGTATGATCAATTATTGATTGAATTGATTGAAGACTTAGACCCGCAAAAGATCATTTATACCACATGACGTATTATTTATACCTAACAACAATTGTAACATTTTATCTGTCACAAGGTATTTAAATTTTGCGAGATAAATTAAACAGCCTGTACATTTGAGTTTAATTATTTACACGTGTAATAGACGTTACTACAAATTTTATAATTCAGCTTTCATAACATTAAATTATTCCGAGAACTGTGCCACGTTGCAGAGAATCGTAAATAGAAGTGTATAATTTTCTGGAAAAAGAATGAAGAAGTTAGGTTGGTACGAAAATTAAAATTTAGCTTAAAATAATTTTAATACGTGGGAAACTGCAAGACGTAATCTCGAAGTATGTTACGAGGTGCACCAGTTATGTCATAATAGCACAAAATGCATTCAGATGGGCAAATTAAATTTTTTTGCCAGAGCATCATTGCGCTTTTACTTTCTTCCTAACAATTTTTCGCTGCTGCTTTCATCTTTCTAACGGGACAAACAAGTAGCACGTGCGATGAGATAATGGCTTAAAAGCTACCACCTTCACTTTTCTTTTTAGAAGGATGTTCTTTTGCAGCAGTCTTCGACCAACAGAGTAAAGGAGCAACACATAAAATCACCGAGTATAGTAGTAATATGAGAGGTAATAGTTTCATGTTTTTTATTTGTCACTCATTCTAATGTATTGAATAATGGGAACATCTATTAAAAGTTATTAGTTATGTGTACTGGGGTTTGAATTGTATCAAAATCTCGAATAGATGTATAAGCCACCCTATCACATTGTGTTGTGTGTGACGAGTTACCTTCTAAATCTCAACGCCGGAACATTATTCCATTTTGTAAGATAGCTTAGTGAAGGGAAAGTCGAACGCTGGTCGTTTGCATTTCGTCAATTGGTGTCTCAGGGGATTCTTTCTGTAGCCTCCGAGCGAGGAACATTGTACTAAAAAGAGTACTGTTCCAACAAGTTTTCACCAATCAAAAGTTTTACAAATCAAAAGTGGGATACACCCAGTGTTGGAACTATTCGCGATACAGACGCTTTCGCTTCTTTCATATTTTTAGTTATCAGTTAAGAATAGCATAGTGTTAATATAGAGACTAATTAATCAGTGACGTAAGACTTCGTAGTAGAGACAGTGACTTATCATCAAGTAGGTATATGTGAGTAGCCATATCGTGGACGAAATGCCAGATTACGTGTTGGTGAATCACGAACCGAACAATGCAGTCCGGAAACCACAGGACCCATCCGAATTACGCCTCTGTCACGTGGAGGTTACTCGGACGGTTTGAGGAATTAATTCAATATTCCGCGACCAGGAGTCTTGAGGTTTTCAAAATATACGACAAACGGTATGCTTCGCTTATCCCAAATCTGAAAGGTTCAGACGGTAAAAGAATCTTGGGAAGTTCCAGAACATAGGACGTGTGGTATGCTTCGCTTATCCTGTAGGATTCTATTAAAATTAAAGGAAATTTCATAGAATCAAGGAGTCTTGTAGTGAAGTAAACGTTTCATTCAAAATCTAGTTCAAGACTAGCTGCGTTCTAGTTGGGCCATTTTTTATACAAGCTTTTGGAGCATTTTGTTGCGCAGTGTAAAAATATTGTACTGTTTAATTGAAGATACGTAATGGAAAAATGATAAACACATTGCTGTGAATACAAATCAATTTGCTTCTAAAAGCAGTGTCACAATGGCGTTTTTAAGACAAAAGACTTGGCTCCGAAAGTCTGAAGACTGCGCGTGCAATGTTTACACCTTTGGCACGACGCTTCGTTCTACAGGAGGGATTCCGCGGCGAAGCCCGCTATAACGAAAGCGCTAGGCATGACTGCAAACGGTGCCAAAGGGCATCTCAGGTAAACGCACACTCAGCCGGACACCGTGTCTCGGGGAGAGGTGTGGCAGTCTAAAGGTTAACGGTGCATTCCTGGATTGGTACTGTGATATGATTTGTCACGGGTTGTTATGAGCACTGTTATATCATGCTTTACGGCAATGTATAAGCTTAGGAGGAAATCAACAAATACCGGGCATGGGTGCCGCGGATGTGGTATCCCTAGGCATGGCCGCAAACAGTGCGGAAGCATCTCAGGTCAGCACTTAGAATTACAATTCCAACGAGTTTTCACCATTTTATTTTACGCCTGCAAATTCCTGTCTTACAATTTATTAAAAAGTATTATAACCGAACTTGTGTAGAATTACGATTGTATTACTTCATGAATTATAATTACAAAGTAATTCAATTACATTTTATGCAAATATTTTGGAATTCAGCTCCTTCATACAGTTAAATTACAATGTAATTCGTTTTTATAATTGAAGTACAATTACTAAGTACAATGTAATTCCGGATTAAGAAGAAGAATGAGGTGTGGTAGAAATGATATTGAGGGGTAATAAACGGTCTAAAGAAACCACGTAGAAGTTTGAGAAAGTAAAGATTAGACTGAGCGGTGAACATGGTATTGTTCATAAATTCATAACATGTGATAGGAAACAAATTTGTTTATTACGTACGTTGAAAAAACAAATATAAATTTAACAGATGAAATAGATACTTTCTTTGCCTAACTTATAATATTTACGGCAATCATTTAATGCGATTCATTTGATCAAGTAACATACAAACAATTTAACATTATCAAGAAAAACGGATTGCATATTTGAATTCAGCATAAAAAATACTATCAAGATCACCCGTTAAACCTTCCCGGACAAAAAAGAATTCAATTTCGTAGACCAGTGTTGTAAGTAACGTCTACCAATGGCAGTATATTGTACAACAAGAGAAGTTTGGTAACCCGGAAACTTCGACTGTTGATAACTTTGTTGATTTCTAGGAGACATTAGTCCAAAGCCTGGTGCAGACGGGATTCAGTTCGCCGCCGTTGCATAGAAGAACATAGGCTTAAATGCAACTATTCGCACAGGACGCAAGTTTTCGTGGCAGTTGTTCTGCAATGAGTTTGCATTCGTCGCTATAGCTTCGCCACTCGCACAGACGCACGGTCTGCTACACTGTACAGTGGGTAAGATCATAACTTTACTGGCCAAAAGTATGTAACGATTGAATAAATAGAAATAGACTGATTTTATGTTTGTCATTATTAGAATTAAATTACTTGGCAGTTTAATTATACATATATTATATTTCTACTTGTTAAGCCATTTGCGGTCCGAATTAATTTGTCTTATTCACAGCAGTCCGACCCAAATTAATTTTTGATTTTTATGAATTCATTATATGAGTCGCTCAGAAGCCAGTGCGGTTAAGTCTAGAAAACAAAAACTGAGAAAATTAATGTTTCGGCTTGTAAAATTATTATACAACATATTCAAAAGTTATAAAAGTCTTAAAAGAATATTATTTATTTCAGTAAAATTTGCAAAAATCAGAAAATATACAAAAAAAATGGACTTAACTGCATTAGCTTTTGAACGACTTATATACCTACAAACTTTGTCTCAATTTTAATAAAGTTATAAGCAGGATGAAGTATAAAATGGGATGAAAAATAATTAAAAATGTTTATTTATTGCTTTTAATATAAATTAATTAACTGGCGTGCAGATATAATTAAAATTATCCAGCATTGATTCTTTTTTTGTTTCTGTGACTGTCGTATAAGAAGAGAAAACATACTTTATATCACGTTTCTCAAATATTGAATTAATTTTCTATATAAATACTGCAACAGCTTCTCCAAGCGAAGAAATACCTTTTGCCCCTACCAGTGAAATGTGGCATATATTCATTCATCTATTGTGTAATTTTGACTTTTCTGAAATGATTTTTTTATCGCCATTAATGATTATCTCGGATATTTCTAAAATTGACATACTGTGATATATTTTATTCGTTTTCATCTTTCTGGTCTATTGGAGCTTCCAATAATTTCTTTCGTAGCCCTTTTGAGATACTGGATAGGTTTTCTTTCTTATTTGCACTGCTTATTACAAAAGTTCTTTCCAGCCACTCGAAGTTCGTGGCGTAGAATTTGTGGTAGTTCTTAAATAAAAGCCGATCGGTTACCCGTCGTAGAACGGCGGTCTGTATCGAACGAATTTCCTACTCAGTCGATACATCTGCGTCCGTACAATTTTCGAAATTCCTTGAAAATGTTCTGAATATTTTAGCATCTAGAAAATCATGTAGAATTTATTTGAACATCTGGAAACCACATTCAGTACCGTTCAATATAAACGGTATTTTGAAATTGATCTGTAGTCAGCACGTCAGATGGAGGCGGGGCTCTCGTGCCACCCAGTAGTATCTGCTGCTGACTCGCGGAACAATGCGTGCTGCCAATGTTGGGCATTATTCGAATAAAAATTTATTTCAATAAAAATAATGAATACATAATTAATTGTTATTCAATTATTCGATTATTTAATATTCCAGTTATTCGTTATTCATGCGGGCAGCCTTTATTCGTTACTTTCAATTCGTTATTTCTTATTCCTACGTATACACACATTCTGTTGATAGCAAGATAATATTATTTACATTTTTTATATTGTAGGAAAGAAATTATTTCTATAAATTGTTCGCCCCGAAATGAACAATTTTGATTTTTTTACTAATCCCCTAGTTTCAGAGATATTGTAAAAAGTAAATTTTCAACTCTGAACTTTGAGGGGTGTTTATACCTCTTGAACGTGGGTGTTAGCCGATAAGAAAAAATACGTGTGAAATATTTTCTTGAAAAATATTTCCACAGTAGACAAGCCGACGTCTAGCTCAAAAGTGAAGATACATAAGGGGACTCAGCCGCAGGCTCTACCTCATCACCACCGAGGTGGCCTGAAAATAACTGTCAATACAGTGATGCTCCATTAAATTCTACAGAAATCTACTCGGCTTAATTTCAATGCGCCATCCCTGCTCTTCCCTCACTACTTAGTGTCAAGCGGGAACCATAGTGAAAAGAATAGCAAATAAGAGTAGAAAGAGAAATTAAAAAATACATTACTTTTACCATTGGAGAAATCAACTGTCTGAGCAGCGCAATATACAGGTTTATCGAAATGGACAATTTCAAAAATAAAACAAGAAAGTTCCGATTCGGAAGGACTTGTTCCAAAGACTTTTCCATCTATTCCTGAAATATTAAAGTGTCTCTTTCCTGAATCAAGTATACTTAATAATTTCATTTTAATAAATTATATTTAAGAAGATATTGTAATGATTTTAACACATTAATGACCAATTGAAGATACCAATAAAAATTATAATTTACCGTGTAACTGAAGGAGCGAGTGTGTAGGGAACAGTTGTACAATCAGGTCCCTGACAATATATTTCAAGGATATCTAAATCGGTGAGGAATCGATAACATGAATAATTACAAATTCATTAGGGACATTGGTTAAAATAAGTGTATCCCCAACTTTGAATGTTGCTTTTATTTTTCAAGATATACGATCTTAGTTAAATAAAAATATCTGCCAAATGTTCCATGTGAAGTACCTTATAAGAAAGTTTTATTAAAATTCGTAATTATCGCTTCAATTTATCACATTAGTAAACAGTGTTTAACTCTTTTTAAAAATAAAAATTTTAATGTATTCTGTTGTTGAATATTAAACTCAACGAAAATCATACTTCATATTTTATGCAACAATAATTTTCTTCTTGTGGGCTCAAGACTTGCCACTCGCAATTTATCGGACAAGAACGGACGTCAGGGTATATTGAAAAAGAGGGAAAGGCTTTCTTTGTTGATCTCAGTGAACTGTATTTGCAAAGGTAGTCAAAGGACGAAAAGTTTCATTGTCTATTAGTAGCGCCTGAAATGAAGTGTTTGCTCTTCAGCTTATACCGTTGATTCATTAGCCAAATATACAGAATGAACCGCAGAGGCAGCTTGACAGTGTCCGTACTTCGGTTTACTTTTCCGTGAGTAAGCTAAAGTAACTTCTTAATTTTCCATAACTGTTATGCTGCACTTCAAAAATGCAGTTACACTCTTTTCTTAAATAAAACATATTTTCTTCGTAGATCAATTCTTTAAACTCCTTTATTTTTTAGTAAATCGTATACATTATTAAAGATGTCAAATGTTGTGCAACTTCATAGTAAGCACTTCGTGAATGGTTTCTTTGTATTTTTGATAGGACAATTAATGTGGTCACTATTTACATCAAAATAATTTGATTTAATTGACCACTCAGATCTTCCGATTTAACACCTCTGGAATTTTATCTTTGCGACCATCTAAAAGATTGGGGCCATACTAATGTTCCAAACACGATCTAAGCTTTTAAAGATAATATACGAGCTGTTATTAATAAAATGGAAGGACCAGAATTACGCAAAAATGTCACGGAAAATTACATTAAAAGGGTTATCCTTTGTAAGAGCTTTCGTAATTATTTAAATAAAGAGCAACCTCTTGTATAACCCAAATTTTGATGTATTAGCCACTCAATGGCTAATTCGATTAACTACGCAAAACAGAAAGCAGAGAAAAATGATGCAATTGTGTACACTAACTTAACAAGTGTCCCTTTAAATGAAACATTAAATAAACATTATAGAACATGTTTTACACTATTATTATAGGTATAACGTTAATCTAACCACCATGTAAAATGCATAAAGTAATATATCGTTCTAGTCATTTGCATCATTATTATAATTGGATATGACCAAACGAATTTTCGTAATTTTATAGAGCTAAACCCAACAATAGAGAAATTTATTTCAACTAAAAAAAGTTAGGAATCAATTAAACGCATTGGCGATAAAATTTCAAAAAATTAGTAAAATGGAGCTAACCAGTTTGACCAATGAACGACTTATATGTCATTCTATGTACCAAGCACTAAATATTTCGAGAGTAACGAATGTTTCAAAAGTTATGAAGCATTAAGATTTCACATCAAGCTCAACATTTTTGGGCTATTTAATTATTGTATACGAAATAAATATTTTTGTAATATATACTGACTTTTTCCAGCAGTATTTTTTTCGTATTAGTAGATGTACCGGCGTCCATTCCTGTATCCAGGTCAAGACGTCGAAAGAGGATCGCCATTCGCCGCCATAACAGTGACGGATATAGAAATGACACAAATCCTCTGCATATTTTAACACTAAAACTACCAAATGGATAAAATGGCCAATTCCTGATTTCTTGTTTTTGTAATTATTAAAAAGATAACAGATGTCTGTATGAGAAATTATTAAAGAAATTGATTTATCCATACGCAAACTGAATTGTAAATTAATTAACCCTTTGCACTGAAGAGGCGACTCTCAGTGACCACTTAATTCGATATGGTAAAATTATAAGATCTTATATGTGATGTTAAGTTTCATATAACATATCGAACGTGAAATATTGAAACCAAATAGCTTTGATTCTTAATTCATGTATGTTTTCTTAATAGTTCATTTCAAAGAATGTCGTTTATATTGCATTCAGGAATATTGAATATTTGTAGTGAAGAACTTTCGAGTGCAAAGGGTTAAGACTTCAATAAATACACTCTGCAAATAAGATCTGCAAGACCATTTCTACATCTGTTGAACACCACCAATCAAACAAATCACCACCACAGTTACAACCCCCTCTAACTGGGGACGTATTCCGAATTGGGGAAAACATCGACACCACTCCGCCTCTAACCGCAGAGAGTCAACTCGGTTGAGCGGTCGACCGGCAAATGAACTAAATATTCGCAAACTTTATTTTCATTCATTGAAACGCGCTCCGTTGACATTCATTTGTTGAAAGAGCATCGAACTTCCGATCGAACATTATGCGAGATGGTCCGAAACAGTAGACACATTATACGTGATGTTACGAGTCAGATCTGTGAGCAGCGCGAGAGGTCGGGTAGAGGATTTATACCCTGATAATATGGAATCAGTTTGTTAATCTGATGCGAGGGGAAATCCAATGAAATTGAGGAGCCGCTGGGATTATAAACAGCGAGGACAAATTCAATATAAAATTAGGGAGCCAATATGGAGAATGGTATAGTTTTCATAGACGAACCCAATGCTAAATTAGGGAGTCGCTAGGTTGGAAAAATCTTTTCTTTCGAAATAAGTGTTATCGCAAACGAACCTGTAAATTGTATCGTGTAGGAACATTCAATCGCTAGATTAGGATTTTAGTTGATAATTGAGTCGCTCAGAAGCCAATAGGGTTAAGTCCAGAAAATAAAAATTGAGAAAATTAATGTTTTGGCTTCTGAAATGATTATACAACATATTTAGAAGTAACGAAAGGAACGGTTTTGTGATATAAAAGAAAAACGAAGGAACGAATAAACCCTTTAATAACTAAAAAGAATATTATTTATTATGGTAACATTTTTTAAAATCAGAAAGTATCAAAAAAATGGACTTAAATAGAGGTCTTAGATTTAACGTTTTATAATATAACTCAATTATATTCTATATAAGGAGAATGTTTAGTGTCGCGGATGAATTTAAAAGATTGTAAAATTATTACCTGAAGTTGCTTGCTGTTAATGCACTGGCAATGCGGAGTCTGAGAATATGTTGAAAGGAAATGCCGAATAGAACTTCACCGGACTCGCGGATTCTATAAGGTTAACTTGATTCGAAAGCGAACTTTAACCCGATCTCATTCCAATCGGTTTGACCGACTTCTAACTGATGTGGACCGACGTTACGACACGGAAGTCTTTCTCAATTTAAACCGATGGGAATAAAAATTAGTGGTTTATAGACCCCATAAAATGTGTAGGAGCATCCCTATGACGTATTATCGCAGTTGCATTCCAGTTCCTCTACTTCAAAAGGTGCTACTATGTAGATGAAGGTTACGCGCAGGGTGCTTCCTGCCAAAGTACGGAAAACATTCTCAATGCGTAACAGCGACATGAGTTTCCTTAATTTGTATCTACATGAAGAAGGTCTACATGAAACAAACAATATGTGTAAATAGTAAATATAATTTATATTATAATATAAAATTTCTAAGAACTTTATCGAGTCTAAAATGTGGAGTATATAAAATGTAATATTTGGTACATTTTTTCTTAGAGCTAATCATTTAAATAGCAAATATTTCAATTCCATTTTTAAATTAATAATAAAACTAATAATTGTGAAAAAGTATATTTATTTTTAACATTATATTTACGAAACGCAGTAAATTCAAAACGCGTCAATTCGATGCATATTGAAGTTTATTGAACATGATTTGGCAAATGTTTACGTTAATTTTGATTAATAGTCTATTTCTTAAATCTAACTTCGAAGAACTAAATGGTTAAACGACGATTTTTCTAGGAACAATAAAATAAACTGCACTGTAAATGTCCGTAAACCTAGTGTCAATAAAACAGAATATTTTAAAGTAGTTCTTAATGGTGTCGTGACCCATTGAGGCGGATTGCTACTACACACGGCCGTAGGGTATCGTTGTGCCTGAAAGTAACCACTAGTTGGGAGGTGGTCACTTTAGTCCGCTCGTCTTAACAACGTTAACCAATTATTTAAATTTGACCACCACCCTTAGCACTTCTCACAAATTGGAAATGACCAATCGATATGTTTTATCCCCTCTGATGTGATTTGTTCGGAATATTCATGTTAATTGCCCTATCGTCGCATCATTCTAATCTGAATTTTCTTAGAGAGCACTGGAAAGTTTCTTGTGCAAGTTTATTGAATACAATGGACTATTCGAATCCAAGTTCTTTTAAACGAACAGCCAAAAGCCAGTTTATTTCAAAGTGTCATGGAAGGAAGATTATTTCTTCGTTACCAATGGTAGTATTGTCAAGTGTATACTATGATGAAAGCAATGGAATCAAATGACAAAATATTGTATAATGTGGAAAGAGGGAATACAATTTACGATCCCTGAAATTGAGGCGAATCGGATGTTTTCCATTTTTCAGTTTTTTGCTTATGAAACGAAAAATTTTGAGTTTTAAAAAATTCTTATTTACTGATATTCAAGCTGAATGTGTATTAACCCTTTGCACTCGGAAGCTTTACACTAGAAATACTTGACACATTCCGATGAGACATAGTCGACACTATTTGAAGCGAAGTAATGAGAAAATATACGTCAATTAAGAAACGAAGCTATTTTATTGAAATATTTCACATATTGATGCATTATATAAAACTTAATATTATATATTACACTTTATATCAAATCAAATAGTGACTGAACGTCATCTCTCGAGTGCAAAGGGTTAATAACAAATTTATAGAAGAAACTGTTCATTCTCAGTTTTAACTATTAGTTCTTCGCTGCTAAATCTGAACTGATCCGATTCGCCTCGGACCACCCTACGTAAACGGAATTATATTTTGTGCATCCAGTAAGATTCCATATTAAAGGTTTCATGTGTCCATGGAGTTTATAATAATTAACCTGATATACCATGGATATGGAGATCCTAGTAATATGTATTACGAGTCTTGTTGGAAGGGTGAAGGTGGAGCGAGCGAATAATTTCAGCTTTCCCAGTGCCATTTTAGCTTGTAGACATACGGCCAACTTTTCGTCGCTGTATAACAAGTTTTTGAAAAATACAGGTGCGCATGCTAAAATCCAATGAAATGTTATATCTTACGAGTAATATTTGAATTCTGTAAAACAAAGCATGAATACTGTTGTTGACTTGAATGCGTGAATACCTGTTAAACTTGATCTAACTCCTAAAGGTAACACATTGTTTGAACTCTTTATTAAACCATAATTCTGTGTCAGACAAGAAAGTGTCAAAGATCAGTTCAGAAAAATATAAAGTACTCTTTTGTCCCTATCACTACACTTTGACATAATCGTATCTGAATCTCGACTATAACATCAAGCTAGTTAGCAATGCATGAAGGGTATCAAGATAAACGCCAGGTATCAGCCAATGAAACGATTCTATAGGTACAGTAATCTCCACTGCTCTCTATAATCGGATTATCAATTCAAATCGATGTCACTACAGGGATAGAGTTCTATACACAAGGTGTTCCAGAAATCATAATATATAAGACGAAACCACGATGCAATGACCGACTACACAATTTATATTGCAAGTATTCGTATAGACTTTAGTGTACTGAATGCGAATTCTGAAACCCTTTCTTTTTAATTACATACAGTTTTTGAAAAATTTCAATTCAATAGAACAAAATAATGCAAACATGTACAACCCTGTTTTACAACCCTGTAAAACAATGTTTCAAAAATACTTCGTGCAAACGAGATGTTTTTCACGCATCAATTTTTATAGATATTGTTCAGTTGGTATCCAAAACTAAATTGTTGTTTGACAACAAGATAAAATTTAACAGCACAATGCTACTGAGCAGTCCCTATTCGATTTGTAGCCATCGATTACAAAGAATTCAATATTTTTTTAAATATATAACTTTCTTTTTATTCATAAGAACACGGTGTAGGTGCAATGACAATAAACGCATTAATTATACGACAAGATGTTTTAACGCTAAAATTAATTATTCCGTACAAACTGAAGTGTCTTATAAAATATTAACTTTTCTCACATTGCACCATAATATTTTTTTATTCATGATGGCACGGGGAGTCAATTTATATAAAATATTATAAAATTTATAAAACGAAAGCAATTGCACTTTGCTTAACAAGATGCATTGCATATTGAACACAATATATTAAACATTACATATTTCTCATTTGCAGTTTTTTCTATCTACAACACTTGAGTTGTAGCCTGACCCAGTTACTAGATACTCCTTCAATGCTGAACTTCAATTTCAATGTATGAAAGGGCATAGACGAATAAATATCATAAAAATACATCCAAATCATATTGACCTGGGTTCATACAATTCGATACAAACTTTTGTACCGAGTAGAAAGCTGCTACCTATATCAACCACTCGCCTTACCATTTCTTTTTCAATCATCCTTTTCAAAGCTTTATTATTCACAATAATTATCTATAGAAATAAAGACTTCTACGCACCATCAATCGACTAGTTAACTTTAAATAAATAAGTGTTGAGTTATAATACTGTGTACATCAATCACATCACCTACAAAACGCGTCCTCACGACATTAATTTGCCGTCGAGCACACCGGTCAAAGACTCGTTGATTACTTTCCGCAAACGCGAGTTCTAAGACCGTACACAGATAAACATGTAATTCTTTTTCGTTTTGCCTTAGCTTTTCGTTAGAGTAGATTATAGGTGCACGTGGCCTGCATCAGACGAGTATACACTTCATTATTTGATTTCACTACGAGCATTATCAGAGATTTCTGAAATTAAATTCCAGAGTTAACAGGTTAACACATTGTGTACCGGTTAATTCTTAGAAAACCGGCCGACTTTTCAATGAGATCAAGTTGTAAGTTCATGATATATCACTATATGCAAAATATTCAAAATTCTTATTATTATTTCATAAGTAAACAAGTAATCAGTTCTAATAAAACTGAACGTTTCTTCAAATGATGTGGTAGTTATCAAAGTTACAAAGATAGGTTAAAATAAAAACAAGATTTCTCGTTTCCGGTATGCAATGTGTTAACCCTTAACGGTCGTAAGTCTCACATGAGAAGTGATAAGACGGATCCTGTCAAAATTCGCTGCCTGTAAAATATGGGTGCAATTGCCTTGTCAGCTAAGAATCAGCAACGGAGCAATTAACATCGCAATTTTCGCATATTTACCGAAATTAACAGCAACCTGTGAGAATCATGTATAAAAAGCTAGCGTCCGATAAGGGTTAATATACAAATTAAATTTCTACACAAAGAAGAATATATTTCATTTCGACTGAAAAGAAAAAAATTATAGGTATTTACAGTTCGTCTCTTCCGAGTGCAGCGCCGATCATAGGTTCAAAAGTGCACAGGGGCAAGGGGACTATTCCACTCACGATGCTCTGGTCGCCTCGACTTTCGACGCATGGTCGTTATTAGCACGCGGTAATAACAAAGGGCGGGAAGCGGGACCGAACGCGACGGAGTTTTATATCGTCACGTCCCACCTCCTCATAAGGCATTTTCTTTTCAACCGTTTGAGTGCTAAACAAATTTTGTGGATATATACCAAGAATGCAGAAACGATTAGGTGTGTATGAAAAAAATTAATAAAAGTAGTTATCTAATTAGATTACAAGTATTGTGTTATTACAAAAAAATATCAAAAAATAACATTTATTCAAGTAACTTTACTTTCATTTATTTCTTGAAAAACATAGTAAGAAAATTGTAATTGATACTGATAAACAGAAGCACTATCGCGCTCCTCAGCACTTAAACACTTGGAAAAAAGTAAATCACATATCAATGCCTTGTTATTCGAATAATTGAATTATTCATTTCCAACTGAATTTTTCTCCTGAATTTTTCTCCTGTGAATTACGTTAAATGAACTTTTACTGCTAATTACTTACTATTATCCATTTTCGAATCATTTATTATTCGTTTTAAGGATAAAAGATAATGTCGCGACCGTGTCTCCTGTAAGTAGTCTACTTCGAAGTTTATTCGGAGTTTATTAACACATTCTCGGTTCTTTCAGTATCCCTACAAAAACAAATTAGGTGCCATTAAGTCGAACGACCTGGAATGTCAGTTGAAATTGGAATTTCATTATAATGCTGGCGAACGGAAGTCAATTATCTTCATTCGTTGCTCCGTTGTGTACTTATCCACCATAAATGCCCAAAGAGTTATGAATCAAAAAGTTCTTACGCATATAAAACTTGCTTCCACTCTATCCTTAAAATGTTAGGAACACATAAATGAAGCTATAACTAAAAATTATTATACAGATTTGTAAAATTTGTGACTCGTGTATGATATTGATCAAGAGAATTAACCAGACAAATTTATCAAATAAATTTCCTTCCTTCTTGCTTGAATTATCGATGAACGTACACAAGTTTGATTTTACTTATTAGTGTGTCGAATATAAATCTTGTCAGATATTCCAACGAAATTAAACACTGCATCCTTAGTGTTACACAAAACGGTTAAACAATATTAGACAATTATTTAATGTATCAGTTATTAACCAAATCAACAGCTTAAAATTAACTTGTTCGTATTTCTGATGCAATCGAATTTTGACTTGCGTCTTTTTGCACTAACTTTTTGCGCCCCGGAAAGTTTCTTTCCTTTCCTCTTAAGCGAAATTTCCAGTATTGCTATAACTATCAGGCGACTGAGGACGGCAACCAACCCGACCCATTAAAAGTAACGGAAAGTTCTGAACAAGTTAACTGCGAATTGGTTTCAATTGCAGTCCTTAAATCTGCATCATTTAATGATAATGGTCTTTCAGGCCTGGGCGCATCAACGCTCAGAAACTTAATTTTCGTTGCGCAATAATCAGAAATTAAGATGAAGTTTGTTATCATCTTGTCCAGGTCTGTATTAAAAGTATACATATTTGTTTAAATATGGGCTTGTGAACAGAATTATATTAAGTCTACTTGATAATGTCATCTCAAATTTCCAAAGGTGAATCACTCTACAGAAATAGAATCCACACATTACCATCACGCTGAGAAGGGGTCATTAGTAACGATGAAAATTACATTATTTAGTAAACATTAATAAATGTAGTGAAAATATATTACTTTCTCTGAATTCAGAAACGAACGAAACTTTCCACTAGACCCAACATTTTGCTTGCGCAGTAAGATTCCATATCCGTGGTTTCGTATGTTTACAGAATCCGTAATAATTATCCCAATATCCTGCGGATATAGAGGTCCCGCTACTATGCATTACGGGTCTTCTTGAAGGGAATTGGGTGAAGCGAGCGTAGCCAACTTCTCATTTCCGTATAATATTTGAGCCCACCGCTGACCGACACCGATCGAACATATGCAATAATCATCTAAATGTAAATGGAATCAAACGTAACTGTTCGCGTGCCGGAAAACGGAACACACCGTTCAATGAATATAGCCTTCGCAAATTTACGCACTGGTCCAAGGAATAGGGTATATATGATGCTCGCTTATATTCCACAAAACCTGCTCGGTTAAATTCCACTGCTCAATTCTTACTCTTCCTCCACTACTTATTGTCGCGAGATCGGTGTAACATGATCCCAGTAAACAGGGACAGAAAATGAATACGAGCAGAAACGAGATAGACGAAGTCTATCGAACATTAAGGAGCGAGGCGCGGGACTTTAACCCTTTCAAATCAGTCAATTTGAATAAATGAAAAAAAAATACTATTGTAATGATTTCATTTATCTGCTTATGAAAACGAATTATAATTTAAAATTAGTTACCATATGGTACCTTTTAAAACAATTTCCCACGTGAATTGTACTTGTTAGAACCGTTATAAGTGTGTCAATGGAATAAGTCCAGTGGTACTAGACAGTGGACCTGTTCAACCAAAATATGATGTCCAGTGATACTGAACCGCAAAGGGTTAAAACGACGCCGCAGGCGTCAAATATAAATATGCAATGAAGAAAATTTCAATTACAATAATTTTAGCTTTATCTTCTCAATCGTAATACCGATTGAATGTCTAGATTCTTCTCATTAAAATGAACCCAAACACGTCGTAAATCGGTCTAGTTTTATCGATTTGGGGGAAATGGAGCTTTAATTTCGTTAATTTCATTAAAATCCGATTTCTATCATGTTTGGACTCATTTTAATCACAACAATCTCAGTAATTCACTGGCACTACATTTGAGAAGGTAAGGTTAAAATTACTGCAATTGAAATGTTCTTCATTGCTTGTTTACATTTGACGCGTGCGACGTCGCTTTAAAGACCCGCGTCTCTGTGCTCGAATCAATTCCTGGAAGCAAATAGCTTCCTCCTGTTTTTCCTGCTTTGTTAAATTCCACTGCTGGGACCCGGAATTGCAGAATTTAACCAGTTAACTGCGTTTGGCGAGTATACACGTCATCTTAAAGTTTGAAATGATACTAATTCTTTCACCGATGAGTTTCCTATTTTTTATTATTATACTATTTTTTCAAATAAACATGTAACTCTTCTTCATTTTACTTTAACTTTTCGTCAGAATATATTACAGGTGCATTTGGCCTGCGTTTGACGTGTATACACTTCGTTATTTGATTTCATTGCGGTAATTATCAGAGATTTTAGAAATTAAATTCCACAGTTAACGGATTAAGCGAGCATTCCTGTAATCGAAGGTACACATTAGCAATGGTCCTCCCTTCCGATACGCTAGCCTAGGCGTTGAGACGCGATCCTCGGCCGTGCTGTGCTGTAATTATGCGCCAGTTGTATTAGTCGATAAGCGGTGGTCAGGTGTGCGTCTCGTGCCATTCCGTAACCCATTTATGTCAGTCTTTATGACGAGTGTACAGAGTACAGCGTTTATCCGTGTCGCACCGCAATAAATGCTTCAGTCGTGTTAGCCCGTAAGCATTGATTAAACGTGCATCTTATTGTTAGCGTTGACAATGGAAGATGATCTCTTCCGCAGAGAAATACGGATGCTGTGAACAGTGATCTGTCGGATGCGCGCGACGAGCAACAGCTTGGCTCGTGTACCGATACCAGACGAATCTCAACCATTTCTACCGAGGGGGATGGGGAAGTACTGAATCGGAACGTTTTCCGAAGGTAATGAACACTTTCGTTGGAATCACAACAGTCTCTGAAAGCGCTACAGCGAATCAATGGAAACCACTGTCAGTGACAATGAATTCCTTGGTTTCTCATTTCGACGAATGACACATTCACGGTTCTGCTCTTTATTACAAGATTGTGTTTAGCTTTAGATCTATGAATAAATAGGCTCTATATTTAAATCAATTTCGATTCAATGCGAAGTCACGTAATGAACTATTTTGAAAAAGTGAGTAATATGTACATTTCATAAAGAGAAATAAAAATATATACTCCTTTTTAATTGATAGTTACAAATATCATTTTGACTGAATAATCTTAAATATTGTTAATATGTATTATTAATACGTAGTAGGAAAAATATATGTACAAAAGTAAATACATGTAAGAATACTTCAATAAGTCTTTGTACAAGATTTAACATACCACTAAAAACTATTAAAAATATAGATATTTAAAAATCTAACATGAAACTTACCTCAACAGGGCAAATGACTGGTTTTCTTTTATTTAAAATTCTGTGTTTTCTTTCGTCTATTTAACTTTATATGAATTCCTATATTGTCCGACTAATCTTATTAAAACTATTAAGGTTTTTCATTTTTGTTCCTCCTTTTGTTTCTGTTTCCACTAAGAAAAATTCGTTGTCTAACTTGTTTACCTTCATTTTATAATCAGTTAATTGACTAGTTCCGGTAGGAATAGATATATACAAAGTGTCGGTACGTTTAGTGCTAAATGAAATCGGGCGATCTCACGTGGAACTACCCCATCCATGGGATGTGACTCAACAAAGAGTTTGGTTGATCGAAGTTGTGCTCTGTAAAAAATCTCTTAATTATAAGCAAACCGATATCACTTCAATATCAGTGTGCAATATTATAAAATTCACTCGCCCAATTATATCTATAACGTTCTTTCTACATTCGAATACTGAAGAGTTACTGTTCAGCTGGGTAATGGGAAAAAATCGTTTGTAAAGGATGCGATGAGGCGAGGTGTCTCGCGATACAGCGCAGACCGCGCTAAGCGACCGGTAATTAGCGCCGCAGGCAACTGATGCCAACGTAGCCCCTGCGTTGCCAGCAATTACGAGTGAACAGCGCATAAACCCTTTGAGTCCCGGAAAAGCTTTTGCATTCGGTAAAATTTTCATATTATTTTTCGAACGTGCAGATAAAATTTATAATTAAATATGATGTAATTGTCATGCTTTTAAGGTATTGGATTATGACCTCAATGAAAACGATCGGCACAAAGTCGAGCAAATTACAAATTTTGACAGATCTCGATACAATATTAATTAATTTTAAATGCGAAGTGAAATTTTAAAATATTGATGTGAAATTACTTACTGATATAGGATGAGAGTTGCATTGCTAGCGAAACGTCACGAGGCATGATTAAACATAAAGATTACACACGAAAAGATAAAACAAAATTTACACTCGCTTTTATATACTGTCAGTACTATTGGAATCTGTATCTGTCGGATGCCCCAAAATTAGTGTCGAAATTACGTAAGGCTGTATATTCTTCTTGTTGCATATTTGGTACTATTACGTACGGTACACTGTACGTCGGGAAACAGTTTCTAATGGTCAGGGCTTACACCCAGAAATTTTGAACACTTCTCATAGTACTCCTGGCCGTGAAAGCCTCAAATCGTATGCAAAAAATTTCCTGATGTGAATGTATTAAACATACTATAATTTCTTTATCTTTTGACTTTACAAAGTTATAAGAATACTACCGAGATACCATACATCATCAAGTTTGGAGAAAAATATGGGAAAATTTAGGAATGACACGTAACTCGACGATAGATTGTCTGGCCTAAATGAATATGTACTGGAATATTGTTCCTGAAGGATCTGACTACGTACCGTGGTGGGAAAAGCAAAACTGTCTGTTGTAAGAGAACAATGATAAACTCCTTAGCATTTATCTCTAGGTCTTGTTCACGAATGCGACTCCGTAATTTGAAATTATAGCCGTTGACAGACATCGAAAGAAAAACTTTCGGCGTACAAGAATACAGCAAGATTTATGGTATACGTGACGTAAAACGCTATTACTGGGAAAATTGTCTCGCATGTTGTTACATACTACGACAAAAACATAGCATGCCTAAAATATTTTGTATTTTCACAACTTACAGGCAATGAATTGATCCCTTTTACATGCATGCGTATACATATATGAAAATGACCTGTGTCAAAATACGGTGTTTCCCGAAACACGTGTAACTTGTCTATGGCAGGCATTTTTGTTCAACTTCAAAGCTCTCTTAAACAACTGTCAGTGAACTATGGCAATTTGTTTTTACATCAATAGTTACTCTGTACATTTAAGAGTTAATAGCCCCAATTTCATTAAATTCTAATAATGCTGAAAGTTTGACTTTTGCGGACCATTTTGACGATTCTAGCCCACTGTACATCGTCTTGCATCCACTCTTCAGTCGTTCCCCTTCCCATCATCGGGGAAGGAGGCGAAATTCATTTTCCCTAGGGGTATAAGAACGCCGGTGGGGAAGTCTCTAGAGCATAGTCTCTCAAGCGTAGTCTCTCGAGAACGGTCATAGAACCAAATTTCAAGAACATAGTTTAATAGTTAGAAGCGTCTGGACCTCGACAGTGGTTTTTAGTCAATTTCACATCATTACATATTCCCTCTAAGAGTGAAAGGTGGTCCTTCGAAACTCTAGAAATCTTCGGCATACGGCATACGTAATGCAATCTTCAACCAAGTTTGACGGATTCAAATGTGAGGGAAGATTGACTCCTAGAATTTAAAACAAAACCATCACATTCGTGTGCTTAAAACCTACGAAGAAAGTGCAAGTACCAACGAAGACGCAGGGAAGAAATTGATTGGAAACTTATAGAAATGTAAGTATTTTGGGGAGAAAATCTTAATATCATGGTGTGGAGAGCTCTTCTATGAAAGACAATAACAGAAAAAAAGAAGTCTGTAAAAGGTCATAAAAGTAGTTTGTAAAAGGTCATAAAGGTCAAATGAAAGAACTAATATGTACATGTTAGAAATCAATCAGAAATCACACAGTTTTCAGATGTATCTTCACACTTTTTCTACGAGTTCAAGAACATTTATGAATATAAATGAAATCTAATCGTATACATTAAACTCAGGCAGTACATACCTGTTCCGTCTGATGCGGAATACAATACGGCAAAAATTCTCGAAAATTAGTTTCTGACATGGACGCGACAAAAAGATTGTTGTCGTGTTTAATTTTCTCGAACATTTTTTAAAATTTACCTCAATTACCGGTAATTTCATGTTCGCGACAGTAAAGTTTATTTTTCGAGTCATTTCCATTTTTGTACAATAACTTTAAATTTTTCGTTTCGTCCGTCCTAAAGATTAGCCATGCCATAAACTCAGAATTTCCGAAGGGTCGACTGAAACACGTGCGTAACGGTTCTTGCAGTCAAAAGTCGACTTGGAGAAAATTTCCAAGTCATCGTCGAACCTTCGAGACACCCCCCAAGCATCGACATTACCACCACCCTTGCAAGGAAGGGGATTGATTAAGAGGCGTTCCAAAACATTGAATTTTAATGTACGCTGATTGAAAAATCGGAAAACCCAATCAGCGAACTTGGAACGACCTCGAGGTGCCTCGATCGGGCACCAAAAATTATAAAAAGGTGAATTCACACGTTACCGAAACACATATCATAGACAAGACAGCAAAACAGTCACACTCAAGTGACATCACTACGTTACGAAGATCAGACGAGAGTACCAAAAGAGAGAAACACTAAGCAAGTCCATCATTCGGGAGATCGCGAGTACTTCTTTAAATTTCGGGAACAATATAGTCGAAATAAGTAGTCCATCAGTCGGGATCTAACGCTGTCGATTAAATTGTCCAAGATTAATTCGGCGGGCAAGTGTCACGGAAGAGCCGGGTACCGAAAGGTCACTTCGGGATTTACAACCCCGAATAGAATAAAAAATACGTAAATCGCGACACACACAAACGCACAAACATACTAATGAGATTTATGGAAGGGACGGATGGTTACAATACTGGGAGTGTTAAGCCGGGCCCTGATCGGCAGACTCGCGGAAACCAATGTTGCACTCTTCGTTCCACTAAAAAGTGTCCCTGGCTTAAACCAGGCAAATTTTCAAGCAGATGCGAGGGTCATTCGCGAACATGTGCACTCGCACATGGACCCGAGATAGAAAAAGAGCCGAGAAAAACTCAACGGCCTTTTGCATTCACCCCAATGACCGTTTCTCTTCCACGCTTCGGAGAAGGGAGCGAATTTCGTTACCTCGGGGATGCAAGAGCGCCGACGAGAGGGTACCAAACGAAAAGAGTTCGAAGACAAACCGCTAACACGTTCAGTTAGACTCGACAGAATTCATTAGTCGCTCAACCAGTAAAGACCTTTAACACTAGAATTACCGTACCAGTCAAAATGACTGGTTTCGATTTGTTTGTTTCGCAATTGTTAATATCTTAAAAGCATTGAATATTCGAAAGGAATTTGAAAATACATAGTTTCACTTGAATAATACAATGAATGTCTGAAGAAACCGAAAACAATCTGGTGGCGCACTGTGCGACTCGTTACAGTGAATCGAAAGTACGCTGTGTTTTGTTTCTTGAGATTTGGCTCGAAGGATCTCCTGTTGTGGTGCACAAGGAATATTAAATAAATAATCCGTGTGCACTGTACAATGTATCAATATAATTGAAAGTATAGCAAACTTAATAGCAGTACAAAGATAACAATGATTTGACGTATCGAAAGTTTCTCGTCCAGAATGCAGGTATGCAGGTGACCACGTAATATACAAGAGTCCTCTCGTCAATATTACAAGGGTCACTATTACTCTTCGCACATTCAATATTCACTGCCTATTAATTCAGTGGGGCATGATATGCAGTGAAAGATTCTTTCAAAAATTATATAAGTTTCTTGCTCGCATCAAAACACAAATAAAAAAAACAGAGAGGCTTACTAATGAGTCCACTGATAGATCCTGGACGAAATGCTCTCTCCCTCTGTCCTAATCTGTTCCATACTTCCTCGTCCTTTCCGCAACGTAATAGGCCGCTTCAAGTTCTTAGTTAAATTCATAGTATTATATAGTTCTTCCAATAGTGGTTGATGGTTCTCCGAACCTTTAGAAAATCACAGTCGGCACACATAGTGCATTTAACCAAGTTCGACGGATTCAATTCAAGAATCCACGATAATTTAACATTATTAATTACTGTTTACTTTTCTAACACGACTAAGTAAAGTGACATCCAAGAGAAAATGTTCAATTGTTGCTGACTTTTAACCCTTTGCCTTATGATTTCTTTTTGAACTGTGATTGATCTATCTACTTTATTATTAACAATTTATCGAAAATAATAAAAAATTCCAGTCTTATTCTTTGTCAGCGTATGCTCTAAGATATAATAATTAATAACAGGGAAACAATATGCAATTTCCATTCAAACAAATTGCATAATATTTATTTTTGTTAAATTCTATTTGAAATCTTCACCACGAATCTGACACGATATTCTAGGGCAAAAGGTTAACATGTAGTATACGTCCGTTTTTAAGGTGTATATATTTAACCGCTATCAATAGGTAAATAATGGTCTTAAATGGTGGTAAATCAAGCTCTTCTCTGGTTGAAGTTAGAAAAAAATGTGACAGGACAAAAACAAATGGTATAACATTCTGTGTATATTCAGGGTCACAGATTTTTCATAGATGTAATAGTGCACATGCATTCGATAGTTACACTGATATGGTCGAAAAATGATTACTATTCTATAGACTCAATTTTTAGATGCACCCTGTATTATTAATTCTTAGAAATCACGATTCCATTGAGAATGTAATGAAAGATATTGTCACAACCTGGTTTGCCAAAATATTTCCGATAAAAAATCGTAGCAGGATGAAAGCCCTAACTATGAGAATCCGTGCTGTATGTAGCAAAAGCCGAAAGCTTGGGATCAAGTAGTATATACAGTAATAGCCGAAATAGCAGGAATTCATCGGAAAACATTGATCGCGCGACTGACCGTAGGGAATTCTGTTCCTGTGTGGTCATATGAAATGTTTCGATGAGCTATCGTCTACCGAGCATACATCGCATAGCAGAAAAAAGCAAACGAATTTACAAGAGCATCGATATACCATAGTGTTGTGTTGCTTCATCAGTTGCACGAAATCGTTGGGACAGATTCGAAAATCAAACTAGTGTGATTTTCTGAGTGTGTTCCGACGGGGAACAACAGAACTATACCTGGAATAGCGAAGAAAGTATAAAATACAGACATTAAGTAATTAATGTCCTTTGTGTACGAAAATCGGTGCTAGTAGAATTCGAAAGAAAGTAATTATCGCAGTTGTTATTTATACCGCATGAAATGAGAGAAGAGTTTCAAATATTTATAAAACAGCTGATATAAGTAATACAATACTTTCCTTTCTGATTTTTTACTTTTTACTAGATACACCCTGGATGTACAATTAGGTAATAGAATTATCAATATATTTTTACTGTAAATCATGAAGGTAAAACTGTCCAAATAATAGAGAAAAACAATTTACAATAAATTTCTATTTCCATTTTGACTATCAAATTAAAAATGATCTATTATAGTGTAGTAGGCGATTAACAACGCGTAAAGATAACAGAATAATTATTTAGTTTATTACAAAAATGACCGGGCTGGTCTTCGACGAACGCGACTGATGGTCGACTTTGGAGTGCGTGACGATCGAAGATCGTCTCCCTTTTTAAACGCTTTTGAAGGACATCGCACATGTCCTTTTGGTCCTCTGTAAAAGAGCATGCCGCATTGATTTCGGGAATTCGTTCTGTATCGGCTTCCGACAAAGGAGGATGCCGCGCTACACACAAAAGTCGGCTCTTACAATATATTTAAACAGTTACGCTGTCTACTGTCCGTCGTATTCAGCGCGCTAAAAGGGTCCGAATACTACAACAGTTATTTAAAAATATCCTATTTTGTCTCGGCTCCAAAGGAAACTTGTAAAAGAGCACTAAGTACAAATATAGAATCGTGATATATCCTTATCGTTTGCACTGCAAGATTTCGTATTTATTGCGTTAAATTATCTGTTCTGTTTTGACTTAAAACAGAACGTTAGTTAAGTGGAATAAATATTAGTTTGTATAATTGCATGTATATTCAGATATTTGCTTCTATGCGATTGGTACTAATGAGAGTACTAATTAGCCGGGACACGGCGTTAACGCAACCAAAAAAAAAAATTAGGGTAAACCGTGAAGAAACGTGAACTTACAGATCACGGACTCTGCTAAAGCACCGATCGCGATTTCATGATGAATAATTATTTGTAACGATATCATTATTCGTAGTTATTTGTACGATGTATCCCTTGTTTCGTCATAGACATAATTACATACTTAATAAGTTTCATTTGTCGTTTCAATATTTTAGGTATATCTTAAATATAATAATTCAATAAATCAGTTAAAAACAGTGATAGAGCAAGAATGAAGAATACCCAAAAAATTAATAAAAATTTGTTTATAAATCTTTACCTAAACGTATGTTAGAAGTCATTGAGAAAAAGGGAAAATTGACACATTATTAGTTACAGATTAACATAAGATTTTTGTAATCTATTAAAGTTTTCATATAAATTACCTGTCCTATCATTTTGTCGTGCATGTTTTACATATAAATCGATAAAGTTGAAAAAGAAGAGTGTAAACAGCGGCTGACTTTTTCATAAGTTATTGAAGAAAGGATATTCGTTGCGTTAAGGCATATAACATTTTTGTATATTGTATTAAACTGATGAAACACCAAAAATCTGGGGGTGTCCTATCATTTTGTCGCGGAGCGTACGCCATTGCTTCGCATCCGGATTACAGGTAGGTCCCTCGACCATGAATAGTAAAAACGACTGCGAAAGTGCAGAATCTTGATACATGCTGAAATCCCTAAAAATAGTAGAAATCACGTCCACATCGTAAATCCGAACGAATGTCAACTCTTGCTTGCAATGGAAACATACAGTTAATATCAATGGCAATCGACTAGCAAGTCGAAACGGTGCACCTGATTTACAAACCTGACGTTCGAATATGAAAAGTTATGCTTTGCATTTGTACTATCGTTTGGACCATCGTGGCAGTGTGTTGTTCAATTCATCAATTGAATCGTACCGGCCGTAGAATGTATAATTCACGTTTTCCCGTTACTTCCCAACGCTTTCTTCGAAATCGTCAGACCGTATGTGATGTGTAGCACACGTGCCATAGAATGACATTGCCACGCTAGAACATTCGCTATACAAGCAGACATATTGCCGGGGAATAACAGAAACAGAATTTCATTCGTTTCATAGTTTGCAGTATTGAATTTGAGGTAAAAGTTTCGGAATTCGTAAAGAAATTGAACAATCGCTAATGGAATTTATTTCTGAAGGCTACTTGGTACTTTGTTCCACTGCGGAAGTTTTAGCAACTTAAAGAGCGTTAGGAAAAAGTAATTGAATGCGGTAGAAAACACTTCGAAAATAAGGTACTAAAAGAATATGCGTTGTTGTTTGAGTGCTGCATAAACTAAACGTTCGCTCATGAAAATTTTCTGTTGCATGTGTATTCAAGTTTTACAGTGTTATAGAGTTCAGTTGAATATATGTAAATACATAACGTGACATTGCCTAATATGAGACACCTGATGTTAAGACTTTGAAAAGAGAGGATTCTTATCTTTTTGAAGAATAACCCTTATTCTTAATAACTACTGCACACCTGCGTGGCACTATCCATTAATTTTACACATTTTTTACGAAATTTTGCTCCATTCTATTTAAATCGCTGTGTGAACATCGTTCAAATTTGTTACTTTAAAGTTCACTCAACTGACAACACGCACTTCTTTTACATCTATGAAAATGTCTACAGTAGTACGTTCTTCGCGAGGTTTGAAGTATTTTTCGGAGTTTTATAACAAATTACGAATAACTCTTCGGCTATGATGAATAATCAAAGAGATTTTTGCAATTGCTTATTTTTCTTGTTTGAATGTTAACACAGTATCGGCTCCAACTGCTTCAAAGAGCTCAGTAATTTACAGCTGTAGAATTCAATGTTTTATATTTATTTCATTTATTATTATTATAAGCTTTAATTTTTATAATCTTTTAAAGTGTAGTACTTTTTAAAGTACCATAAATAAAGTATAACAAATTTGTATTGCTATCTCCAGCATGATATGCGAGCGCAAAAGATTAATTTTGTCCAAGTCAGGAGAGCGGAATTCTTTGCAATCATCATCTAAGGTGAATGATTCATCTTGCCCGCCAGTGGGATTGCGATCATCTTTGGCGTTTAGCAGTCCATAGTGTGTGCCCCCCCCCCCCCCCCACAATCTCAGCACCGACTACAACTCTACTACTATTCGTCCATGTTCGTCCCTGCAAGCATCCATTCTGGACTTATAGCTCTGTCATGTCCTTTTCCCCGTTGCTAGAATTTCCGAGTGTCATTCCTCTTGTAACACCTCTCCATGTCCTCGATCACGTGCTTCTCGTGCTCTTTCTTTTCCTTCCTGAGAAGCCGGTGCTTTTCCCTTCTCTTCTATTCGTAAAGCTCGCGGACAGCTCTCGTCCTTTTGTACAGCGCCTTCTTGTACGCCTATTGTTTTGCTGCGTGCGCTAGTCTACAACGATTGTCAAACCAGTAGTTTCTCTACAGTGACGGTTTGAAATCCAGTACATTAGTGGCGATTTCCCTAATGGCTCGCTGGCAGAGCTGCCAGTGGTCTTCCACGCAAGATAGGCAACGGATATCTCGTGTGATTAAGGGAGACTCGATTAGAAAAGGTCTAGCAATCTCTGGTAATTGTAACTTTTCTACGTCAAACCTACTGATCATACTCCAATCCTTGGTACCAGGATATCCGCAGTCGAACCTTGGCCACGATAAGGTAATGATCCAAATCGATGTTGGCACCTCGGAAAATTTGGACATTCAATATGCTGGAGATCAGAAGATCGCCAAGTTCTTTTGTAAATGTTGAGATGTGGGAACTGTGTGCTAGCTACCACGAGATTGCAGCTCGCCACGAAGTCGATCAGCCTGTATCTGTTATCAGAAGTGCTGACATGTAAGCTGTTTTTCGACAGACCTCCCAGAGATGCTTTCTTCGCCAACTTGGCCTTAAAATCTCCCAAGACTATTTTGGTGTCGTAGCTGAAACACCAAGCATATGTCCCGTCCAAAAGGTCGTAGAAGCTTTCTGTGGTACTGCCATCTTTCTCCTCCGTGGGAGCGTGGACCTGGTAGAAACATTCTCCCTCCCCCTCTCTCGTTTGCAGCCGCCAACGACTTCCCACGGGGGTTGGTTACCCCATCTTCCATCGAGGTACTAGGCTCCCAGGTTTCACCACGTGGAGGTGAGAGTAGGAGTTGATAGACATACATGCTATGTGTTGACGCTTGCGTCTCCATATAATCGCTTGTCTACCCACCCTTGGAAACCCCGCGGATGTTATTGCCTGAACGATTAGTTGCGCACACGAATATGGCGGCTAAGAATCATCCTTTGGGAGACTGCAATTAGCCGTAACACCATTTAGCCCGGTACTACCTACATTTCCATAACGAGATTGGATGCTTGGCTCAGGACTTACTTGCCTGCTAGAACTTTGTCCACCGTCGTGCCTTTATAAACCAGAATTCTGTGGATCATTGGCGACAGCAGCTGCATAAATGGCTACCATCTCAAAATCTACCGATATATCCTTCTTATCCCTCTTTCTTATATTTCTCACACTAATCTAAGTTCCTATACATTGCATTTATATCACTAAACTTCTAAATCTTGATTTCAGAAAGCGACATAAACATATTGATATGTATGAACTTTGTGATTAAAATATGCCAAATATATTTATCAAAGTTTGCCTTTCAAACATATTTTCCAATGTAAAAATTAGCGACACATAGCAGTCACTTATTATTACCATTCATGTACCTCTACAAGTTCGAAAGTACGCCACCAACCCAATGTCTTCTAACGTGGAAGCGAACGCTCTATGACAAGGGTGTCTGAATCGGTGCCCGCGAGCACTGTAATAACACTCCTCTCACGAAAAGCTACCCTTTTCATACGTACTTTTTCCTGTTTGTATTGAACACTGCATAAAACTGCTCGCATGCACAATCTCGGGTAGCTCCTTGAGTAGAGGTAGTGAGGGGACGCTGTTTTCGAGTTACTAGCGTGAGGGGAGTAAGTTAGATACCTCTGCTCTATGATACAGGAATTTCATTGTACGATGCATTCATTCCCGAAAGTAACAGAAGTGCAAACTCAATGCAGGATAATTTTGCATTACAGCTATCTTCGTCACAAATGAGCTTAGTCCTAAACCAGCTTAGTTTCGAACCCGAACGAAACTCGGTCAGTCGATAATTTAATGTTAATCCTGAACGGAACTCTGTTAGTTGATGTAAAAGAACATACAATAAAACTTACAAAATAACGTGAACACAAATTTAAAAACGATATTGAAATGCTGCCTCAAAAGTAGGAACAAGCTACACCTCAGACAATAAAACGAATGTTATAAACTACGATAAATAAATAAAACACTTTGCCATTTCTTTTTCCAGTGAACATGTTCATTTGCAAATCTTAATTGGCGTTCTTTATGTTGCTTTTTTTGGCGGTGGTTTCGGTTTTATTCTTAATCGTTGAATAAACTTACATTTTTGAAGAACTCGATGGACACTCTGGACGTTTGTAGTGATACCTGTTTTACGAGATTTCACGTGATGATGTGCGATTCGAAGTGACATGTATAATTTTAGTAAAACAACTTTTTTTCTTTCCATAATTTGCAGAGTCTTTTAAAAAATTATATATTACATTGAGACTTCTTTTAACAATCCCTGAAAAGGGGATCTTTGCTTATGGCTGACAGCTTAAGTTCTAATCTGCTATCAGTACATGTGTTTTGGTTGATTAATGCGCTAATTAGTTTTTTTCATAAATTTCATATTAAAAAAAATACATATTCCATGCACTCGTATGTCATACTAGAAAGGACAATGCGAATTTGTTATAGAACGATGGAAATGGTTTTAAAAAGTACGACACATTAAAGATTATAAAAATGAAATTTTATAATAATAATAATAAATGAAATAAATATAAAATATTGAATTCTACCGCCGTAAAATACTTTCATTTCTTTTCCTAAAAATAAGTAGAAATTTGCACCCAACAACACTGAAAATAAATAATGCTAGACAATTTATATGTCCATCCATAGCGTTTGTGCTTTTTGACTTCGTTGCTCGCCAAACATCAGGCCCGACCTACTTTCTATCGGACGCTTCTTTGATATTATAAATTGTTTCTGTCTGCAATGGCTGATAAGGGAATTAAATGTAAAGGGTGCATGTCCGCCGTTGCTAATCCGGTTCCTTGCATAGATTGTAATACTGTTTCTCACCGGGGCTCAACCTGCCTAGCTCGTTCCGGATCATCATGGTTTAACGGCCGTCTTCTCAGCTGCAAACAATTAGCTGAGAAGTCCCCTGCTTATGTTCAATGCGACTTGTCACTTCCTATTCTGTTACTTTCTTCATGGTCGACAACTTCATTACCGAAGACGGAAGAACCGCGGAAGCTCGTGAAGTCGGAATTTCAATTACCTAGTCTCAAGCTTCTGAACTTATAATAATTAACACTAAACGTACCGGCACTTCAGCTACCGATCATATTTTTACGAAAGAAATATAAGTGATTTAATAATACAGGGACAATGCACAAAATATTTACAATATATAATATTTAAAATTATACGTTTTTATTTGTTTTTAACGGGTACGGAAAACTATAGATGCATTTTTTTATTTAGAAATTGTTATGGAGGGAATCTCGAACAATCGCCATAAAAGTAAGCAATTTTCATGAATTCTTTTTGGTCTAAGCATTGATAATTTGAGATTAAAATTTATTGTGATGTTAAGAAAATGTTTTGAGACATTAAAAAGAGTTATTTTATATTCAACTATTCATTAACAATATTAAGTTATCATTAACAAAGTATTATGCAGGTCTTGTCATCATCTTCCACGATGGAACACATTACAGATGTGTAGTTCATCATCTACTAGAGTCATCAGAATAGAAAAATTAGATATATTCTTGAATTTAAATAATATCTGCTATCATTCAATCAGATTTGAGAAGAAAAACATGGAAAATATATAAGTTATAGCATTTAAAAGAAAAATTTACGGTATATTTCTTGAATATCTGACCTCTAAAAAAAGGTCAACATTTTTTATTGCGCGATATTCTTTATCGTTAAAGTAAATGGCATAAAAAGTATCACGGCACGGAAATGATTCGTTTGCTTGCAAATTTCTACTAAAATTTGCATAGAAGAATGAAGTAACATGATATTCAGTGTCCTCTATTGTTATATGATGGTTCATCGAATGTAACGTTGTAGGATCTCCGTCCTTTGGGAAAACGTGAACTACATTGTTTGTTAATCGAATCGTCCATTCAGATCCGTGAACGAATTGCGTTACGTTTTTTTTATTTTGCACAGTAGGAAAACGCAGTCATTGCACCCCGTGTCCCAACTGATCAATACTCATGTAATAGAAGAGGACACCGAATATCGCGTTCTTTTTCTCTCCCGCACAAACCTCAATAGCAATTTACAAGCAAACGAACCATTTTCGAGCTATGATTCCTTCCAAACTGCAATACTTGCTTTTATGACGAGTAGAATATGATGAAACGATAAAAAATTTGTACCTTTTTTTCACGGCAGAAGTGAATTTTGTTAAGTCTTCGCTACATTCGACTACACCGAATGGAAGATGTAGAATTCATCTAGGATGGTCAAGATCAAACATTTATTTCGACGATATATATCTGGCATCTGATTCATATTAACACATTCACGATCGCTGACGAGAATTCACGTCTTCTTAAATGTAACTTTCAAAAATATTGTATTCTTCTGCTCTTTTTTATTTGCGACTTCTTTAACGGAAAGTTCTTCATTTCAAATAAAAAATCGTTACAAGACTGACACTCCAAAACAAATTTTCCACTGTTTATTCCTGTTTTAAAGAAATGTGCAGGAATTAACTTAGGATTTTCTTCACTTTCACCGGTAATAAGCATCAGAAAAACGAAAAATTTCGTGAATGTGTTAACTCTTTGCCACACAATGATGAGTGAGACTCGAGATGAAAATGTCTAGATTGAAAATAATAAATTCGTAATAGCAAAACATATATTAAATTAATTTAACAGAATTTAAGCAAATTTACACTTACAGTGGAATGGAAAATTTTTCTGTTTTCCTTTTGAGTTGTCGATAGTAAAATGTTATATGAGTTTAGTAAAGAAATAAGATAATACGCCATGCGGTCAATCAGATTAAGTGGTTGTGTAGAGAATGAATCCACTTCAATTCGGAATATTATGTTTCTATAGCGCAGTAAAATATTTGAATTGCGCTAAGAGTACAAGGAAAAAGTACGGAAGCTCTTACAATTATAAAGTTCCAGGTTTTAATGTTCAAACTTTATGAGTATATTCCAATAAGGTAATATTCTATGAACTAAATAAGCAACAAATGTTATGTAAACATAGATCACTTTTGTATTCATTCATTAACACAGCTTACATAAGTACACTGAATGTAAATATTGTTGATATTTTAAATATTTATAATTTTAAATATTTAAAATCTTAGACAACCTGTATAAACATGGTATGCATAAAAATTTCGGTGAATGGTGCCAAAAAAAACAAACAAAACAGTGGAAGTAAACGAAGTACTTTATCTAAGGTAATCTTCATTTGTCACAGCACACTTTTGACAATTTGTATGAAGCTTCTATAAACTGTCAGCAAAGGCCTATTTAGGAATAAATCGTAGTATCGCTAGTACATCTTCTTACATGTTCGACACGTCCGCAAAACGTGCCCTTGCATGACCTTTTTCAGGCGTGGAAACAGAAAGAAGTCCGCAGGCGCCAGATCAGGGGGATACGGTGGATGATCGAGATCATCCATGATCGACCCGATTTCCGAGAAAGATGCACGGTTTGCAGACGTGTCGGCCATCTAAGGAGATGTGACAGCGGCACTGCGATCGATCCCTAAAAAGGGATTTGCTGACAGTTTCAGCGACTTCTACCTAAATGTAAAATACCGGTATTTTCCGGTTATATCTTCGTAACTCGACACTTTTACTTTATAATTCCTCGACTGAAACTTTTTACCTCCTAAATACAGGATCCAACAATTGAAGTGTTCCGTGAGAAAGGGTCACAATTTTGAAATGAACAATATTTTCATTGAAAACATTGCTCTGGAATATTTGTATATATTTACATTTAAAAAATATTATGTTTGGAAGTCGAGTGGGCCACCTTTGTATGCAATTATTTTGTTTAAACGTTCAGAAAAGTTATTGTAAATAACCCGCAAGTGCTGCTATGGTATTGTCTTCCATTTCAAATTAACCAGTAATGTAACTGCGTTTAACGTGTATACACGTCATCTTAAAACACAAAATGGTACTAATTTTTTCAACGATAAATTATTTATATTTTCAAATAAATGTGTAATTCTTCTTCGTTTTGATTTAGTTTCTCGTTAAAATATATTATACATGCATTTTGTTCTGCGTTTGACTAGTACATACTTTATTATTTCACTTTATTGCGCGCACAGTGAGAGATTCATCAATCTACGTTTCACAGTTAACTGGTTAAACGACTTTTTCAGAGTTTACCTTTGCCTCTAATATACCCCAAACGGAAAAATCCATGGAATTCAAATCTGGAAAATTCGACGGGCAATCTGTATTGGAAATGAAGTTGGGAACATTGTTTCTCAACTAATTTTACGTTTCTTTGGCTTTATGAGCTGGTGCGGGATCTTGCTAGTATGTCCATGTCTCTGATTTGTAATGTGTATGTGCTCAAGGCTTCAAACAACCCTCCAAAAGCAATTCACGACAAATCTGCTGGTTAATTTTCACTTCTTCAGGCACGAAGACAGAAGGAGTACGTTCATTGTGAGTGATAGCAGCTCAGACCATTACAGATGCAAATCCTTGCGTGCGAGTGGCTACCAGATGTTGCATGTCTGTAGAAGATGTTTCCGTCAACCAAACTCTATCGATTAGTTTGCTAACAAGTTACTGAATTGTAAAAATTTTCTCATCAGAGAAAACAATGTTTTGCAAATTATCTTTCCTTCTTTTTACTCTCTGATTTCTTTGATTAACCCGTTGCGGTAAAACGTCGAGTATAACTCGTCATTGGTTTTTCGTGCCAAACTGTACAGTAACGAGCTACCTCATCATACAATTAAAGGTAAAGATAACAAATTGGCATAATAGTTAGTAGTACCTTGCCAGATTACTTTTAATTAACATTCTATTAATTAACCACTTCGGTACGGCGCTCATCGGCCTCGTAACCTTGCCCACAGCCGGCACTCACCATCGGTAATTCGGTACGTTTTGGTAATCAAGTCGCAAAAACTGTGCCGAACAATGACCGTGGACCGCTCCTCGAAGTCTGACCAACAATGATTTTTAATTTAATCTCCTACAATTGATTTTTCGTTTTAATGGTGAAATGAAGCTCTCTAAACAAAAATAATAGCAAAGTTAGGAACACTGGGGAAAGGCATTAAACTGCAATTTTGTCCAAAATGGTACCGGTATTAAATCCCTGGACAGTTTCCAGGAACTCTACACACGTTGCCAAAGGTGTTTTGTGTCAAATAGAGATTATATTCAAGAATAATAATGGTAACTTGCTTATAGCTTCTATATTGTTTGTTTTATAATTTCATTAATCAAATTTTTGAACAGACCATACATAATATAATGAGATAACTAATCAGCTATATAAGGACCAGTGAAGACAAATGGTGTTCGGCAACTGTCAGGGTACGAACTAGACCCTAATTATTGCACTTCGTGCCGTCTACTAACTTTATTGTCGAAGGACCACCCAATTTTACACGGAATGGGGCCGTAATGCTGTGCTTGTAGGTTTACACAACTCTCATGTCGTCCAGCGTGGATCCGTCCTTTTATACATTTTTTGGGATCCACGCTGGAGACAATTGACGATCGAACAGACGACGGACTCTCTCCACGGTCCGTGCTGCTGCGCTAGACTCGTGGCTGTCCGCGTCGAATGCCACAATCTTTTGTTTCACTATACTTTGTATGAAACTCCAACAGCAACAATTTGTTAATAATTTAACTACTCAATATCGGTAACTGTGAATAGATAAACCACAGCGACAGACAGCGGTAATTTACCGCGAATTGCTCGTCCACACCGAACTTAAAGCAATGAGAACTGCTTCAAGGTTGAGCATACAGCGTTTTGTTTGCAGCGCGGCGAAGCGTGCGGCCCCGCGCGCGAACCCGCGGCTAACCAGCGCCGCCCAATTCGCGCTTAGAATCGTGCACTTACGTGAACTGCTTTATTTAAGAGGATAGGCTATTTTCTTCTTCTTATAAGAGACGAATTTATAGAAAAATTTGAACCATGACCTATAACAATCCTTTGCACTCGGTTTATTTCCGATATTGTTGGATGTAAACTTGTATTGATTTTTAAGGAAACGAATTAAAGTAATTTATAGCGGTAGAATTCAACGTTTTACATTTACTTCATTTATTATTATTATAATAAAATTTAATTTCTATAATCTTTTAAGGTGTGTTAAAATATCACAAATAAAGTATAAAAAATTTGTATTATCATCTCCAGCATGACATACGAATGCAAAGGGTTAAATCAATGTTATGGAATATCCTTGAATTTTACTTTATTTTTATTTTTATATAGCTGGGTTGAAATTTGTTTATCATAATTTATTACCAACGACAAACATTTGCAGTTTAATTATTCTTAAAATTTAGGCAACAAACTAGGAAGAACTATAAAAATAACCTTTCTCATTAACTCCCATTAAACTCATTTCACTAATTTGGTTAAAAACTTTATTTTTTAACAGCAAGAAAGGTATTTGATGAATTGCAAATATCCACAGTTCAAGACTTACTAAACAGCAAAAGTAAGAATAAACAAGATAACAGGTAATACGTGGCTAAATGAAAAGTGAGAGAGCAACCCTTTAAATTGAATAAGGGTTAACTCCCTAAAAAGTTTTAAGCAGGGTGCAGCTTCGTGCTCAGAATCAATAACCAATCTGACGCGAGTTTTACGCGTCACTCGCAACACATATTCAACGCCTTGTCTAACATGTTTTGTGCTACGGAAAATTTCAGATAATTTTCCTTATAAAATGTATTAACTTTTTAAATAAAATATTAAGTTATTGCTATTTTACGTTTTTGCTGCTTTTTAACGCATGCCGCCATCCATAGCCACATGTCTCACAAAAAATATTTTCTTACAAAAACTGATATGCCATTGTACGCAATTAAATGCAGTCAATTCGATGATATACATACAAAGTGTATTCAAAAAGTTTTGAAATATCTCGCATAAAACGTGATATTTGATGGTGACGCTGAATACATGGTATCTCCTGGCTTGGATAGCAGTTTATCTAATATGCATAGAGTGTATGCACGAAACAGCATCGCGCACACTCTTCGTTCAGTCGAGTTATCGCTGTTGTACGAGAACGTTGTTTAATGTCTTCATGACTTTTAATCATGACAAATTATGAAGAAAAAGGAATGCGCATTAAATTTTACTATAATCTGAAAAAAAGTGGTTCTAAAACATTGCAAATGATTCAGACGGTTTCTGGAAATAATGCTAACTATCATTGAAATGTTTTCGAGTAGTATAACAGATTTAAAAGTGGCTCAATACTGATTGAAAACGATGTCCTTTACATCTATAAAATTGCAAAATAATTAAAAAAATTTTGAATTATTTTGCAATTTTATGGACGTGAAAGAACAATGTATTTTTTTGTTGAGCCTTTTTGTCGCTATCTTTTATCGTTCTCAAGATAGTCCATGGGACAGAAAAATTTGCATTGTTTTCAAAGGATGATTTCACCCCTTCAAAGTGAAATTCGAGATGAAAAAATTGTAATGTATTAGGCTTGAATTACTCTACATGTAGTACTCCGACACTTTTCTTTATTAGAAATTACTCTGTCGTAAGTGTAGTGCCAGCAGATGAATATTTCACCACAGCGAATACGTATTTTTTGGATGAACCCCCTAACATCGTTACTCTTCGGATCGAACTACGTGAGACAATTTTCTGTTCCTACGGTGATGTGTGATCTCCCAAGAGATCCACTTGAAAGGTAAGACAGTTGATTTGTAGATAATTCGATAATAAATGGATATCGTCTCAAATCTAGTTTGTATTCATTGTCTGTCACCCTAAATAACGTTCCTTTTAAATAAAATTTGTAGCTTACGCGTGATCGTATTATTTTTTAATTTACTCGTATAGTGTGAAAATGATGCGCTAAATGTGTTGCAACAGCTCACTATTGTAATTTATACAGGGTGTCTCACGGATCTGGGCCTAACTATATCGCTGAGAGGATAGTTCTTAATATCTCTTATATTAATAATAATTGGAATGATGATGTTTATACATTTATAGGAAATGTATTAAAGCGTGCGAGCGAGGTAGATGTATCCGAATGTATATATTGTGCGTGTAAATTGATTTTTAGTTACCGTTTCTGAACGATGTGTTAATAATTTGAAAAGATTAAATTTTATAAAGTAATTTATTGAAGAATAAATTCTCTCCCTCCTACAATAAAATGTAAAATATTTAATACACATTTATCATAAATATATTTAATAAAATTACAATTATTACAGCTTGACGGTTCATTTATCACGGACATCAATTCCCCGGAAATTAAACTACATATGCTTTGTGAGCGTATAACGTTGTTGACATTTTATCTGATTATTGATGTTAGTTTTATTCTTTGTAGATTTAGTGTTAGTCCACCACGATTTCTATTTCAAATCCGTGATTCCTTTCGATATGTTAGAAGTGATTTAATTATTTCAGTAAACTCTCTTTCCCCTACATTATTGTATTTGTAGTGATGACTAACCTGCTCTTAGTGGCGTTCACGCATAACTGGAAGAGGAAAGGAAAGTGTGTATATAGATAAGTAGGTACGGAGAGGGTAACTCTTGCTCACCAGCTCGAGAGGAAAAAACCCTCGGAGGCACGTGAGCCACTAGTCCTCGACACCCCTGTTCTATACTATAAAAATATGATAAATGAAAAAACTCAACAAAGTCATTCAAATATTTTAAAACATTGGTATCTTCCAAAAGATTATAATGAGAAACTATCCTTCTTTGTCATCAAAGATACTTCCCAAATTATTTGGTAATTATGAATAATTGAGACATTATACCAAAATACAATAATTTAATGAAACGGTGCTTGCAATTAGGCACTCGGTGCTTTTAACTCTAGCACACATAAAAGACGAGGATAAAATTAAAAAATTTATTTTTCAAGAAAGGTCCCCAAGCTCCAGCCTTACGATTATCGATCCGGGTGATGCGAGAGTGTATTAAACACCGAACGCGCCCAGCAATGTCCGCATAAGATACTGCATGGCTTCACGCGTTGCACACCTTTTCTTATTGTGTGTTACATTTGACGTGTTAACCCTTTGGGTGCCAAATAAAAATATTTAGAGAAAATACATTTACAATATATGTTGATTAACTTATTATATTTAACACATTGACTGCCGTGGTGGTCATCGATTACTGACACTTCTAAATTATTTGGAAACAGTTATAATATACAATATGTTGTTATTGAATAAAAACGTTTAATAACGTAAGTATATAATAGTGTAACGTAGGAATTGTGATACCCAATAATTAATAATTCTTCCTATTTATCATGTGTTATGTAAAATTCCCAAAATTTTCGTGGCAGTGTTAACCGTTTGCGGACGAGAATCTTTTAAACCCATGAAAATTCGTCGACAAAAAAGCCGCGTTATGTGTCGAAGGCTTAAACACTGGAAAAGAAGAAAAGCACACATCAATCTGTCGTTGTTTGTCATTTATTTGCAGCTTTCGAATTTAAATATCAAAACTCAAAGTCACTATTATGGCGGCATTCGAACGCAAAAGGATTAATAAAAACAAATACTTTTATAAAACATGCTGTTCCAACTGTCGAAAATAAAGAGGACACTTACTATATCGATTTTATACTGATAGCTTCGCGACTGTGTAGTTCACTGGTTCGTATTTTACTGATATTCAAATATGTGGTTTCAAAGGGTTAAGTCACCGGGAACTAAAGGGTTAAGCGTTACTCGATATCCCAATAGAAAAAATACGTTGTATATACTTGATTTCTACTTACGGATATAACATATACCATGAATTTATAAGTGGTAACACGTCAACAAACACCGGTGACACTATCAATTTCAATTTCATCTATTGTTCATCTGTGTACGGATTGTGAAAAAATGAATTAAAACCGTGACTTCGAAGGGTGAAGAAAAATTTGCCTACAAAATCGTTTACAACATCGAAACTCAATCTATGAGATATAATTTGATAAAATTTCAAATGCTATGCAAGGTGTATAAATGAAAGGTAGATCAGAAATTGTAAGTGTCTAATGTCACAGTTTCAAATGTTTCATTACTTCGGAACATTCAATTTATGATACACTTAAGTAAACGAAAATTATTCTCATATCAAATGGAACAGTAGTAGATATCTGTATTTACTCCGACTAGTATAAGCATATACAACTTTCCTTTTACTCCATATAAATAGGATAACCGCACCTAATATGGAACATCTGAATTTAAAAGCTTGCCAAAATAAGAGGTATGCTCTTTTTCAATGAAACCTGCAACAAAACACGAAGAAATTAATAAACATTAATATTCAAATCGGTACATTTAAATTTAATTTTCGAAATATCGTGGTGTTCCATATTAAGCACCGTTACCTTATATAATCATAATGAGTGCATCATTACTTCCGTTTACGTCTACAGTTACGTCAAGAGTTTATGCCAGTTGTAAGCTTTATGTATTCGAAGGAGTTTAACCCTTTGCACTCGAAAATGTAATTCAATTCGACTCGACTCAGTCGCCATTTTATTCAACACAGCAAAATTATAAAATTTAATATGAAATTTTGTATCCTAGTTTTTTACGTAGTTTTATATATTTAATAAAGTGTTATAAAGTTTTGTATAGTTTTGTACAGTTTTATATAGTTTTACATAGCTTTATATATTTCTATATAGTTTTATGTGGTTTTATATAGTTTTTTATATAGCAATAACAACAATAATAACAATAATAACAATAATAATAATATAATAATAATATATAGTAATAAAAACTAATAATACAAATTCACACGATGAAAACACCTAACGATAAAATTATTATTAGCTTTATTAACTGTAATGAGTATCATAGAATTTTCTCAAATTTTTATAAACGTCACAAAAATGAAATATCAAGCATGGCTATAAAGGTCTATATTGTTGGCCACGTTAGGGGAAAAACCGTATTCCCAACGGAGAGTTAACGGAAATAGGGATTGTAACAGCAGTCTAACCCGTATCGTAACTCGTCGCGTCAGTATGAGTGCACTGATTGTGAGAGTGGATTAACCCACTCAGGCAATTTACATCCTAATCCAATTTAATCGGATGTGGCTTAAGTTTTTGCCCCAACGATGCTCACTTTTTTGCAAAACCAGCATCAGAAACAAACCTATTGTTTAATTAGGAACAACAATAAGAAGATACTATACGTCTAAGTATTTAATATAATTTTTTTAGTTTTTTGAAAATATACTTTAACAGCGATAGCTAGAATTTGCATCGATAGATTAACAAAATTATTAAATACATTTTTCACTAATGACATGAATTTCATTAATAAACAAATATTGAGGAAGGTTATAAGAAGACTATACACATGTATAAAATTATATACATACACACATACATGGAATCAGCAAATTAAAATAAGCAATTTCTTTCCTATATCTGAATAAGAAAATCTGTTGATGAGCAATTAATGTGTATTATCTTGCTTATTTTGTTCATTATATAACATAACATAATATAATACATAATTGTATGCCTTATTGTTTTGTTCGTGGTCGTGGTAATGCGACAAGCGCCGCTAGACAATTAAGTGATATTAACCCTCACAGTACCGGCGATTCTAGTGATTGTGCAGACGATCACACCTGGGCCCACGCGAACCTATAATCAGAACTTGTTAACACAAACATTTTGAACCTGTATTTTGTTATTTTATTGCTCTTGTCTATTGCTAATGAATGTTACGCGAAATAAACGATTAAACAAGAAAGTAAGAAAAAAGATAATAGTTATCACAGACGTGGTACGATGAGGGTTAATACTCTGACTATCTCAGTCTCATTGTCAGTTTACATTATCTAATTCTTAGTGTTTCATTGTTTATAACGTTTATATATCATTTATATACTGTTTTATTAACAATATATACATCGATATAAGTATTTATACATAAAATTATTCGTTCATAAGAAATGTACAACTGAATTTAGTTTAAATATTTATGTCAGTTCTATATTTCCACACACAGTTAATTTAAATACCAAAAATTAAATGTTAAGTTGATAGAGACAGAAATTGATTTGTAGTAAAAATGGAACGTAAAAAAACATTCCATACAACAGTATTCTTTCTATGACGAAACTCTTGGAAAATCAAAGTGACTTATCGAAGAATGTATCTCTATAATTAAAATTTCAAACCCTTAATATTATATATTACCCATTCTTAACATTATTAAATAGGTCTGAGTAGTCTGGAAATAATTACACCTATAACTCATATGGATAATGTTAAAAGGTGATCTTACGCTGTTTTGGAATTCACGACTTTAATCGTATTACAACGTTCTAACCTGCGTTTAGGTCAAGACCCCCGTAAGCAGGTTCACGTATTTCTTTTTTATTAGGTATCAATAATATTTATGATGTAATCATTCTTGTTAGAAAAAATGAGCTATCTCTCCCTAATGTCCTCTACGTACAAATGAAAGTAGTCTAATTTTAGAAAATTATAATATATACTTCATCTACAATTGAGAACAATGTAAATACATCGTGGATTTTTCTTTAAAAAAGAAAGAAAAAAAAGTCCAGGTATCACTTAGAGTTTAGTTTAAGAAAGTTTAGTTTTAACCCTTTGCGGACGAGATGAAATTTTCGTGTTTGGAAGACTAAGTCGCAGACGAATGAGGTAATTATTGAAACAACAAGAGATCAGCACGTACTTTCCTTTTTTTATATTAATTAAGAAACTGATGTATAATTTAGCTTCATCTGCTGAAGGTTTTGTATATTTCAAAGCATGTTTGTCAGCGAAGGTTTAAGCTTAACCACCAGTACGTAAGGTCGGCTGAGATTTTGACGTATCCGTAAAAATACTTGTAAGACTCCTCTGTATCAAACTGTAGATATAGTTTGCAATAGTATTAAATATAGATATTTTATTAATTATTAGTAGATTTGGTGCTTTCACGGCCTGAATTGTTACATTGGATCTTGGCTTTCGGGTGAGAGCCGTGTTGGATAATGTTCCCAACGTTTCGCCATCATTGCAATTGGCTTCATCAGGGGGGTCAAAGATAATGATGTGTGTAGAAGAAGGATATCTTTATGTAGTTATTTATTAATTATTCTTGATAACAATTTTAAATGCCCGAGTAAACTTACAACATGTACATGTGGCTTATACACATATATAAATGTACTACATGTAGCTACAGGGTGTTGCGGTTAAATGCGAAAGGTTGAATATCTCGTAAAATATTAAAGCTATGATAAAAATGTTTATAGGTAAATTATTTAGTATTAAGAGGCATGTTATACGGTATATGTGAATGCTTTTTACGTGGGTGCGATAGTAGGAAATTTCAAATAACTTTTTTAAATGGAGCTCTATAGTTTTTTATTTACAACCTGTGATAGTGGGTGTTGAGGAACACTTAATGATATGCTTCATATATTAGGTATTCCGATATGGTAGTGTTATAAATAAATGGGACTTATTGTTATGTAGGTTCCGTGGATGGGAATTTTTACGATTCGCGAAGACCTTCGACAAGCATCACCATTCAGTTTCACTGAACTATAGATCACTATAAATAAGAATGAACTTTCTTATCCATCTTCGTGTATCTTACATTTATTCCTTTTTCCTGACTTTCTTATTCTTCCTTGTATGTTCCTAAATCTAACATGCGCACCTTGTTTGTAAAACGTTTCGTCCCGTGAACGTATCCGAAACTTTTGAATTCTCAAATTCTTGTTTTCCTTCTCCTCACAGCTGCGAAACTTGCCACTTCTTTCACCACCGGAGATTCCGAAAGGAAAAAACGAACCAATCAAGTATGTGTTTCTTGAAACGCAGTTAACTTACAGAAAGTTCGGAATTACTTTGCGACCAGTCGTCAGAAAGTTACTGAGTCCAGAGATAATCTCAGAAAGTTCAGTTTGTATTTCTTTTTTTTTTTGAAAACGTCATTAAATGCTCGGGAAAAAACAGAAGTAGTTCCCCTGCAGGAGGATACATATTTACCTTACAGGAAAGTCAGTGCCGAATTTCACAGACCTCATTTCAAATTAAAACCATCGATTTCGTTGTCAGTATTACAATTTGTTCAGTTGTGCAAATGGACTGAATGTGTTGAACAGAAGGTAGCAATCAATTGTGGTGTGTCAATGACGATTGTTTATTAAATTCTTAAAAATAAATTAGTTATAACCATATTTAACCCCTTGTCCTATGATTTCTTCCATATCTCCACTCCTTATAATTACTTTATGTTTAATAATTCATTAGTAAAGTATAAGAATTTTATACGCATTCTAAGTCTACATTTATTTTAAAGCATAACGATTGATGACAGATAAATAACATTTGATTTGGATTCAAAAGAACTGAATTGCATTTCTATTTATTAAATGTCGTTTTTTAATCTTCACCATAAGCCTCGCGGTAAGAGTTAAGGGATTGCATCACTTAGTTGGATAAAAGAATCGATTTTTAAAAATTGTTTATTTTATTTGTGCAATCCTTACAGAATATTTTTTTAAACTTTCATTTAGAAATTTGTTGAGCTATCGAATTTAGAAAGTAAAAATTAAAACAGTTAAGTAGAAAGTGAAAATGAAACTATTTATACTATTCAAAATAATCTCCAATTTTTTTGCTTATTGCAGCAGTAACGGTTCTCTCAAGCTAAGCGTATGTGTATTTGGTTAACAATTGAATCAATCTTGCACTGGAAGATAGGATGTAAAGTAAGGGAACGTTTCGCCGATCGACGCTATTCGATACGCGTTAACGGAAACTAAGTCCCGTTTATTCATGGCACTGCCACATAAAATGATAAAATATAGCGTGTCGTTGAACTTATCTCAACACCCGCTTTCACAACGTGCGTAGTAAATAAAGAATATAGAGTTCCGTTTTAAAAAATTAACTTTACCTTGAAATCTCCACTACTACACTAGTGGAAAATATAGTTAATTTAACTAACTTTATTAAAGACTTAAGTCAAACTAGTATAAATTGGATTGCGGTTTGAATTGAACGTTTCCATAAGTCTTGAAACCCACTGTTGATCCGCTCATACTCCGTTTCGGTTTCATTTAACATGTTCATGACCACGCATCACATACATATATAAGACACAGTTATTCGTTTAGAGAGCCCAATGTTTCCGTTGCTATGACGATATTAACATATGAGCTACGCAATGGTCAAATCGATTAACTCCAGAAAACAGAAAGCAGAGAAAATGATGGAATTGTGTACACTGGCTTCACAAACTTCTGTTTAAATGAAAAATTAAATAAATATTATAGAATGTTTTTCACTTTATTATTATAGGTATAGTCTTAATCTAACGAGCATCTAAAATGTAAAGTAGTAAAACCATGAACAACTTATTCTAGTTTAAATGCAAAATGGCCAATAAATGGCAAAATCGATTAACTCCACAAAACAGAAAGCGTTATATTTTACGTTATTATCATAGTTATAGCCTTGATCTAACCACCATATAAAATGCATAAAGTAGTATATTCTTCTCGTCATTTTTATTATTATTGTAATTGGATATGACCAAAAGAATTTTTTTCATTTCGTGAAATGGAACCTAACAATAGAGAATTTATTTCAACTAGAAAAAGTTAGGTACCCATTGAGCGCATCGATGGTAAAATTTCAAAAAATTCGGAAAGTGAAGTTTTTTGGCGTATCGTATACCCTATTGTTGCTTTAGCTACATCAGATGTAACATCACAAATTAAAAATTATATATCTTATTAATATATCTTATTAATATATAAAATAAGATAACAAAAATGATATATCCTTACATTTGACTAATACACACATATCCTTGTTTCTTTATCATACACAAAAATTCCCCAATAAAAATTGTTTACAAAACATGGAAGTTTTTCTTTTAACCGATGCATTGGTCCCAAACTTCTGACCGATAGTGTACATGATACTTATGTAAAATGCATTGTTTGGTTTTTTACTATATTTCAAATGTATACAAATTATATGTATAACATATCACATGGCAGAAAGGCATCCGCAGTATTTTAAATACGACCGTGGTCGCGATTATTCAATTGTATATGATGCGTTTGTTCACACTATGAATTCTGATCCGATTTCGTTTTACCATCGATCACCGGAAAAAGTAAACAATTAAAAAATATTGAGCGCAATGTGAGCAGACCGATAATGCCTTTCAGGCCTGTACGTGTAACTTATAACCTACTCGGGTTAATGCAGCGGGTTAACCCGTCCTCAATGTACTTTAGGAGCAGTTCTTATGTGGTACCAACAGGTTACGATACGGGTTACAATTAGAGCTGTGACTTATGAAATAAAGGTCTACTAGAGCCAGTAACAATTGAATCGCCGGATTTTATTTTCAAATAATTAACCCCTTGTATTGCGATTTCTTTTACAACTACCCTCGACAAAATTATTTCATTGTTTAGAAATTATCAGAAAAAAATTCCACGTTCATTCTATGTCTACACTTACTTCCATAAACCATAAAGTCTAGATTACAAAAATTCCTCATCTAAACCTTCAAAATAGATAATAGAGGTATATTTCATTTGGGCTCGAAAAAATTAAGTGACATTTATATTTGTTAAGTTCTATTTTAATTTTTCGCTACGAGGGACATGAGGTTAATTGTTTTATTTTTATTATATCAAACAATTATGAATTACCCAAATATTAATGAACGCTTCAAAAACACTTAAAGGGTTAAACACGCTGGAGGCAAAGTGATGATATGAGAGTGCATAATTATCAACGCGTGAGTAAATTGCATTTTATCGAAGGAACGATGGGCAAAATCATGTATCTAGCTATACTAAAAAATAATTTAAAACATAATGTTGAGGAATTAAGAATCGTAATTATTTTTATGAAGATAATGACTCCAAATATAAATTTAAAACGATGCAAGAACGGTTATTATACAATTGACTGAAAATAAGTAATACTCTAGTTCAGTCTCTTGATTTGAATTCTATTGAAATAGTAATAGTAAATAACATTGAAATAAATAAAAAATAAAATATGTAAATAGTCAATAACAAACAAGACTAAATTGCAAAATCGTATAAAGAAAAAATGGCAAAAAGTTGAAGAGGATTACATAGTGTATGTAAACACTATAGTAGGATCTATGCCAAAGAAGCTTACTGAGCTATACAAACAAACACAATATTTACCATCCAAATATTAACTTTACCATTTGCATAATGTTTAATAACTGTGCAAATAATTTTGTAATGTGAACACACGTATGCAATCGCCATAAATCGTTTTTCATGTAATTATTAACCATACACAATTTTTTAACTTTTGTTAGCGGTTACATTTATAGTATAAACTATGTATTCGCAAATAAAGTAATTTATTATTCAATTATTTTATTCATATTTATCAAGTTCATACTCGGATAAATAATTTTGTGAATCAACGTAAATGTACTACATATATCTGTATATGTATACTATAATTCCGTGAATATCGAATACACAAACTAAGAAACTATGTACTCAACAAAGGTGAACGTGCCGAGGTTGAACTACCTATAGAATGCCATAGAAACATTTGGGACAAAAGTAAACACTACTGACGAGACACGTAGAAATCATAAATTTGTCCATTTCAGGCAGACATTCCTCGCACTGGTGGAATACTGATTTGATATTACAATTGTAATACGCGTTGGCTTGACGTAGAAATTTTGACGCTTATTGTACGTGGTTAACAAAAAAAATGTTTTTCTTCAAAACAAGTAACATCTGTTTTCAAACTATTATAATGTGTATAAAGGACACTTCTTTCTTCGTTTTTACTTAGTTTTGGTTTAGCTAGTGAACAGTTGAGAAGTCTTCTATTTATTTCTTACAAAAGAACGTCGAAATTGTCGCATCAACTTAATACACTAAACATTTGTTTATTTTATTGTTCTTATTGCAGTTCAATTTCAATGTTCCATTAAAAGAAAATTCATTGCAAAAATGTATCTTGAACCCCTCCGTTTCAAATAACGTATTCCGTAAGTACTCTATATAAATAATTCAAGAGCGATTATTACTAACGGTTCTGCTTAATACTTCCTTTCCTTCAGAACAATTCCTTCGATTGTTTGAAATTTAGGAACAACTACTACAATATTCGCAAAAGAGAAATACATTTTACCCAGGAAATATTTACTTAAACTCGTATGTATAAATACTTCATACGTACCTGTTTATATAAACGAAGTCTCACGCATCGGCAAGGGTATCTTCGACGTCCCGAAGAAATTCACTAACAGAAAACTAGTGTTTAATTCATTAGAAGTCAAAGAGTGCAGTGCACCGAACACCCTCTTTCAACGAAACTAATTTTCGGCCCTTGCCCCCCTCCTGCTCCTTAGAAAGAATCGTTCAACCGTCGCTGATCACAACCGAGTACAATGGAAAACGGGGAAATCAAATTTATTTGGTTAATCGTAGAAAGGGGCGAGACTCGTTTCTTTTCACTGGATGAAATGACCAGGTAAACTGACAATTTCACGATACGTTCGTATTTCCTTTGAACGAATTGCAAAGGAGAAATAAGAAGGTCGGAAGGAGTAAAAATCAGACGCGACGACGCGGAGGCTGACGACGCACTGACTAGCTGCTCCCGACAGTCGAACACTCGAAATAAAGAGGGAGAGAGCAGGAGTTAGGGAGGGAGACAGAACGAGAGCTAGTGAGGGCAAGAGGGAAAGAGAGTGAGAAGGAGAGCTGACTAGATGCCTAGAGGGCGAGAGGGAGGGTAGATGAGAGAATGAGAGGTAGCGAGGGCGAGAGCATCCCCCACTGTACTGACACGCTCCGTTGTGCCAAAACCATCCCCCACCCCTGCCACGCAATCCTCCTCGATTACACTCCATACTCCTCGTCCTCGGCCTTTACTGATCGGAACCGAGTGATCCACTTCACTCAGCGTCGAAAATCGCACTATGACATACATACACCCGTTTATGCACATTAAATCAGAAATGAGAACTATTACTTGGCGCGTGAAAAATCTATTCCTATCAAAATTATAAACACCTTACCAATTGAACACTATGTGTGCCGTACTACATTATGCGCGCGTTGACGATCAGTAGAACAGAATCCACCAACGAGACGAATGCATTATGGAATACTGTAGAACCCCGTATAATTCAATTAACATATTCCGAGTTCCCGAGTCTCAGGTTTACGAATTTCGCGTGAAATTTCACTTTTGGATAGTGGTCCAACTTGTATTAAGATGGACTTCTGTTTGTACTAGTTTCTTATGGGAAATCTCACTTTCATAGTTATTTTTCGACTATTTTTTAAACCGCTTTATAGAGGGTCTTATTGAAATTGAGTATTGGTGTGAACTATAGTCTTGGGAACACGAAATTTAGAACTTTTTTTGTTCAATCTGTTAAATTTTGTTATTGTGGTAAGCTTTTTTCGGTCTACACTCCGTGAGAAAACTAATAAGATACTGTTTGAAATCGTAAGTATTGGTACTGTACGAAGGAATTTGTTTCTCCTGCTCAAAACGAATACGAAAACTGTTAAAGACAACTATGTAAAACATTCGTAATGAAATTAAATCATAATTATCGGCGAAGGGGAATAATTATGAAAGTAAAAACATACTGTAAATGTCGACAAATTTATTTCATTCATTTCCTCTATCTTTGATTTTCAATCTCGAATTCTTAATTCTCCGAATCTTCGTTTCCTTTTAAAAATGTAATTTTCTTATAAAACAAGATATATAATTATTCGGAGTGAAACTGTGTTATGCTGTAGTTCTCCTAAAAAGATATGACACCACTTTTTTGCAACTATGTATATTACTATTTCTATTCGTATTTATAGTATTTCGCATGCTAACAGAATAAACATGGTTTTCAGAGTGAAAAATGCGAAACGTATGTTGGCGAAATGTGTACAGTGATGAATTTCGCATATCAGAATGATAAATTTATATAAACGAGTTTATATTTATATGGATGTATGAAAAACATCGCGAAAAACTTGTTTTATTAAATGATTTAGTGTCAGATAACTCATTTCATTTCCTTTCCGAAAGAACACTATGTTATTATACAGTGTGTCCTGGGATTTTCTGGCCAAACTGCGAGAGTATATTCTACAAGTGGAAATAAGGTCCACCGCCGCGGTGAGTGACATAGTCATTCTCAGCTGGGCAGCGACCTGATCGATATATAACGTCGATCCTATTCCCCTTAACCTCTTCTGGTAAGATTCAATCATGAAAAATTGTATATAAAATAACCATTTAATTTTTATCTGAAAAAAACATGTTTCGTTTTATTTACTTCTACCTAGTAGTTTTAACGGTAAATAATATGTAATAACGATCTGTGATATTTACACAAATAACAAAAGGAGATGCAATATTACCAGATTCAATAAACTAGAAATTTTAAATCAAATTAACTATTATAATATTCACCAGTGATTTTACTCACATGACGAGTGTAGCTCATCATTGTACAGTAAAGCATGAAAATTCAATGACGAGCTATACTCGTCATTTTACTGGAAGGGGTTAAAGCCGGATTACTGATATTTAATAATTAATTTCCTTAATCAATTATTACTGCTTATAATCAATACTATAACGATTATGTCTGGTAATCAATTAAATCAATTGCCAATTCTCTGACAGATAATTTTCATTACTCAATGATTAATGATTACTATATATCATTAGCCCTCCAACCGTAGACAACATGGAATCCGTGTTCCCTCACTACCATACACAATTCAACAGCAAATTACAAGAAAACTATTTATTTTTACCCATGGTTCCATTGAGACTACTTGTCTCCGCGACAAGTAGAATACGATTGGGCAATAACAAATTTTGACCCTTTTTGTCAAGATCAGAAGTAATTCTGCGGCAGCTTCTTTACCTCAATCTCCATCAAACCGAAGGTGTAGAATCACGCTACTACAAGAAAATACAATCATTTCTTTCCACCCTGTACTCCGTGATCATCGCCATAGCCGAGGCACGGACAATCACGTTGGCCTAGGCTTTTTACCACGACCTTGCCAGCTCTTTGTCCAAACCACTGCTGTTTATTATACCATAGTAAATATAAGGTATGATACCTGACCACTGATCGTGGCGTCTGAGTTGTCTCAGACAGCGGTCTCTCGGGCTCGCTCGTGCGGGCTTAAGCTGTTTTCTTTCCACTCATCGTTCGCATTTTTACTATTGACGACAATAACTTCGAAAGGCCATCGATGATATAACGTTCCCATATGTAAACTTAAAGATCACGTTTGTGTATCCAGAGAAAATCAGAAATTTTCATTCACTATACACTTAATTTACGCGATAATCTATTAACAAATATCTCAAAAAAATAAACTAAAAGACAATGAAGTTTAATTTGGTTAGGTAACATTTTTCTTGAACCGACTAACTGCGTTTGACAAGTATACGTGTCATCCTAAAATCAAAATGATACTAATTCTTGCAGCGATAAGTTATTTATTTTTTCAGATGAACATGTAATTCTTCTTCGTTTTGCTTTAACTTTTCGTTAGAATATATTATAGGTGCATTTGGCCTGAGTTTGACTAGTATACACTTCATTATCTAATTTCATTGCGAGCATTACCTAAGACTTTTGAAATTAAATTCCACAGTTAACGGGTTAATAGTTGTCAATAAAAGAATTCGTAAAACTTTACATATTTTTATACGTCTCTAGGTAGTCTTCCCCTTTAAGTGCCTCTACCGAGACATTCGCCTTCTACTTCAAGGGATTTTTAAACTAAATTTTGAACAGTATTACTTTCAGAAACTGTTGGGAGCTTTATTTGGAGTACATAAAATGCTATGAATTTTACGATAACCAGGAAAAAGCGGACAAGAAAAAAAGCACACACAAAGAATGCGTTCAGAAAAATGTAATTGAAACGCGTAATGTAAAATACGCACAGCGCATAATCCGTACATATAAGAAATGTAAAATATTTATTGAATTATCGCAGAAAAATACTTACTTATTGTTAAACAAATTATATATTATTTCATAATTCTTCTGAACACATTGTTGACTGGCAATTTTTCCATCTCGCTGATTATTATTCGGTAATTAAATATGAAAGTGAAACAATCGAATTAAATTTCAATACACTTCATTTCTACATAATGAATTGAAATAAAACTTTGGACATATCTTTTATATAACTTTCAATATTTTGCTCTTGAAATATTTCATATTCCCTGTGTTTCAAACATTGAAGTAGCTAATGCAAGCGTAAACACGAGTTATCTCGTGACCGGTCAACAATGTGTTAACACTTTCGCTGCTACGAAAAACATCAGCGTTTTACGTGTCACTTATTCCTTTGTCGCGAAGATAAAAAGGAACAATTATTAATCATTTGCTACCACAATTCTTACGTTACACTGTTATTTAGTTATTTACGCTATTAAACATTTTTAATTGACGTCAGTTGTTTTATGAATTATAATTGTTTTCAAGTCATTTTAAAGCTCCGATCTCATGGGACCACTGTGCTAGAGAAAGTGTTGCTATTGTGCATTCAAAAGAGATTAATTTTTACACGGGGCAGGGGTGTAGAGGGCGGCAGAGCCACTCTTCCGCTCACGGTTTTGTTTTACAATTGTAGATTTCATATATGCGCGGATTATGGACTGTGTGTATTTTACATTGTGCAATTATTCCCGTGTGCACGTTTTTGCTGTCAGCTCTTTTTATGTAACTGAATTTTACATAGGATATATTCACACTATCAGTCTGCTCCCGTTTCAGTCACGTCCCCAAAGATCTACATTGTCCAGCCGCTTGCAGTCCGGTCACGCTTTGCTTTCAGTGCTATCATATTATATCCACTGTTTAGAGGAATGATCTTTTCTCAAGAAAAAAATTCATCGAGAATATCCACGGTTCCTGATTAATATTCGACTAATGATCAATTAAGAAACAATTTAATTAGTTTATAGTTTATTGAAACAATCTATCTGTTATATATAAACTATTACATTAATATTATATAAACTTATATATAAATATACACTATTAACCGTTTGTACTCATATGTCATGCTAGAGACGACAATGCAAATTTGTTATACTTCATTTATGGTGCTTTAAATAGTACCACACTTTAAAAGATTATAAACATTAAAACATTGAATTTTACGGCTGTAAATTACTTTCATTCATTTCCCTAAAAATAAATACAAGTTTATACCCAACAAGATTGAAAATAAATCGAATGCAAAGGGTTAATCTTATGTTAAAAAATTATTAAAAATAAGCATAAACTGTGGAATATTGTCGTTAGCAAAACTTGTTAAGTTTCGTTATTTTATTACGAGAAACGATTCAATTCTGTGGATTGGTGTTCTTCGTTTACCAACAAAATATACAGTTATTCAATTGTATGAGCAGCAATCGACAATTCGTTTATCGTTGAATTATATTTTCTATACTTCCTATAATATTAGACAAAATTGTTTTAAATATTTCGATAAGATAATGAACAGTATTATATTATAAATTACTTTACTTAAACAGAAGTACTCTATTTCAAATGAAAAATGTAGAATCACTGTAGGTGTAGTAGTCGTGACGTATATTTTTTAAACATCCTATGCATACGTGCATTCGTTGGTATGTTGTATCACACATAAAGCCATAGAAAGTTTTCCGCAATTTCGATGCAGTACGTTTCGAAACCCTCTATTTTTATCGGTATATGCTAGAAATTGTAAGCAAGATCAGGGAAAGATTGGCGACGGTGTTCTCATTGTTGCTTGTACCGAATTCCGGCTTTAGTTACGAGTAATCCTATTTCAGTTCTGGAGAGTTTTGTTTCTTTTTTTATTTCCGTTATCTTCTATTTACTGCCTTCTCCTTAAATTTGCCAGTAACAGATAATCATATTATTTGATAAATAGAGTGAACATTCAAAGAATTCATGTGTGTAACAACGATTTACCGAATCTCGTTATTAGATTTAATTCATCCTCGTATAACATAATCTTTACGCAAGTATTTGACATATATTTTCTTACTGGCAATAGTAAGTGTTAAAAGGGAAAAAACCGCCCTTAAAGTTGAGGTTTTCAAATTTGTTTCGGCAAGTATCTCGAAGACTGTCAAAGGTAGAGTAATTGCATAAATTCACGAAATTTATATTTGTTTCAGTTCAATATTAATAAATTTTCTTGAATATATATTTACCTAAAAAATGTACATTTAAGTACACAGTAAGAATAAATTTAAATATTGATTTCTGCATTACGAAATTCAATTCGTAATTCGTAATTCGTAATTCGTAACCCATCATTGCATAAATTCATAAATGAGGAATTACCGAAATATTAAAAATTAAGAAGAATATTTTTTCATATTCGATTAGGATTTCGACGAAATGTGTCACTGTGCGACACGCCTACTTGTCAACTAATCCGAACCTTAGACGAGCTATTCACGAAGTACGATGTGTAATATCGAATATATGTATCCCTGCTTACATCTCTGGAACTAATAACAAGCCCGGTTATTTGTATAGGCAAGAGTTGTTCAAAATGATGTCCCTGGTAACAAGTTTTAAGGTCGTTTAAGGCTGAGGTTACACTGGGGCGTATACATATAGTACATATTTAATTGCTTCGACATATTAAATTCGTCGAAGCATCGATTTATTCGAATATACATGCAGTGTAACCGTTGCGGTTAGGTTGCCTATGTTGACAGAACACCAAACTTCTAATTACTTTCTAAAGTTTTTTACACATATATAAAATTGGTCAAGAAAAGGACTTCAATTCTATTAAAATCAGTGAAGATCATTCTTACATTTTACATAAGTATAAAATGGAAAGTAACACTAAAGGTACCGGCACATTGTACATACTTATTCCCATTACAACCAGTCAAATAAGTGGTTACAAAATGAGGGTGAAAAAATTAGAAGATAAATTTTCTTAGTGGAAATAGAAAGAAAAGAAAACATAATAACTTAAAAACTAATTAATCACACAATATAGGAATTGATATAAAATTAAATAAACGTAAAAAAACACAGAATTTACAGTGAAATTTAAAAACCGGTTATTTGACCTGTCGCGGAACGTTTAGTGTTAAATTGACTTCTTAAAATTCCTTTAGAGAAAGTCCAAGAGTGCATCTATTCAGGCTTTAATTGATTTTCAATTCAGTTTGCGCATTGCTGCAGCAATTGCTCTAAGAATTTCTCTTTTGAATAATTGCAAAAAGGACTAATCAGGAATGGATCATTTTGACCGGTCTGGTAGTTTTAGTGTCAAGGAAGCAAAAATGATTTTATTTTCTTAACACTAAAACTATCAGACGAGTCAAATGATCTATTCTTGATTTCTTCCCTCTGCAATGATTAAGAAAATAATAGATGTTTCCCTGAGAAATTATTAAAGAAATTGATTTAGCATTACGCAAATTGAATTGTTAATCAATTAAAGTCTCAGTAAATACACTTTTAGAGTTTCTATAAAGAAATTTCAAAAAGTCAATGTAGCTGCTCGGTAGTTTTAGTATTAAAATTTGATAAACAGCATTTGGGGCGTATAATCTCTATAAGTACAAGACTTTTTAGGTGGTAGACCAACACGGTCTAATCTCTCCGTTTTGGGGAACTTAATGAAATTTTCGACAGGACCATAAATGGTCTATATTGCCGGTGGAGGGTTAAGACTATCTAATTACTTAATAAGTATATCATGTTTTATATCATGGACTATTATAAGTACTTTGGGCTCAGTTTTACTTGGGTTCAATAACATTTGAACTTGCAAGGTTTCGATGAAGCCTCTACGTGTCTTTCGCTCTTCAGTTCACGCATAACCGCGATTCAACAGGGTTGCCTCACTGTTTCTGTTACTCGTTTCTTCTGACATGACCAATACAGGAAAAGTGAAATTTTGTGGTGAAAAAAAAACCTTTCTTAAAGGTAAGAATTTTTTAATGTGTTTTCATTCTCTCTGAATTAATATAACTCTGAGAGTCCATCTAACACAACTAACAGAAGCTTCGTCGATAGTGTTTACACGGACGTTATTTCACCGGCATATGTTTTCATTTATATTTTAGTCTCATCGACAAAATAAAATTAAATGACCACTAAAAATAATCAATATTCGAACTGCTATAACTTTCTGAAAAAAATGGTACAACAGCCAATCTGACCTCATTTTAAAAAGTGAAACTACTACTTCCACATTCATGGATTGAATTTTTCCAAAAATACTGTGTTTTATAAGAAGAACCTGGATACTAAAATTGGTTTTTCTCAAATTGTACAAATGCAAACAACAGAATTAAAAAGACTTCTTTTCCAAATTACTATTAAAACGATCTTATAAAACTAAAACTGCTATTTCAAATAATCCATAAAAATTTTAATCGGAAAGTTCGCTGCCAGTGTTGGAATGAAGATACCCTATGAGGAAGTAGAACAGTCGTACTTGCATTGTTATACCTACTACATGGTGTGTGATTAGTGCGTGTTTTGTTCGAATTGAAATATGGTACAGTGCACGTGACGTTAGTAGGTGTTCAAGTTAGCGTTTTGCTGATTTCGAATTTATTTATGAAATATGAGCCTTTGGATCTTACTTTCATATGCATTTGTGTACTGAAAGCTATTTTGGAATAACGGCACAATTAAACATAGGTCAGGCTGAATTGAGGTTTTCCATTTTGATCAATAAGATTTGATCTATTGCAATAATACTTTTTCAATTGAAAATTTGTAGATCAGTATTGGAAATCATATCATAATTATAACAAATCTATATTTTGCTTAAATTAAAATTAATCTCACCTTGTGAATTGGATGTTTGAAAATTAAAGAAAAAACGTATCACACGTACGTTAATATTTAGCTACGAAATTTCTGTATGTTAGATTGAATCTGTTACAACTACTATCGCAATAATTTAATATTCCATCATAAGTACGTAAAATTGTACTGAAAATTTCGTCTACTACTAATATTTCAAAGGCCATTAGCAGCAATGTTATAAAATAAATATGAAGTATATTTGTACGGAACCAGAATATTAAATGGTACAGTATGTTTTGAATATAACTATTTTTCTTATTCATCTGAAACGAACTAAAAAAATCTGAAACTGTAAACAGAATCATTGCAATTTTACATTCTGAAAAATTAATTTTTAGAAAGATACATATTATAAGTACACCATTTTATCATGAAAATATTAGAAATAAAAGATCTTTTTTTGATAAACGAATTTAAAACCAGCTAATTACTCACTTATGCCCATTATAATTTTTATGTATTCGTTTATTTATTTATTTAATATTCGTTGCATTCAATATCCCTGATATCGGCAATAGAAAGTAATCGGGTTTGTGTGGAATTAACTAATGTATTACCTGTCACCCTCGTATATACACATATGTATATACACACACACTGCAAATTACAATATAGGATTATTGTGATACCAGAGAAATGTCAGCTACATTTCCTTTCAATCAACAATCAATAATATAAGTAGGTACATCATCAAAAAATATAAAATGTTTGAGAAACAATTAGAGTATGAAAAATTCTTAAACGTTTTTGAAATTCTCTGTTATGAATATGTCTAACGCCATTTATAATTATTAATTGAGTCGCACAGAAGCCAATTCGTTTAAGTCAACTTTTTTATATTTTTTGATGTTTGTAAATTTTAATAGAATAAATAATATTCTTTTTAGTTATTAAAGGATTTACTCGTTACTTTGTTTTTTTCTAAATCAGAAAGTCCTTTTTATAGCTTCTGAACATCTTGTACAATAATTTCAATAGCCAAAACATTAGTGTTTTCAATTTTTGTTTTCTGGACTTAACTGCATTGGCTTCTGAGCGACTCAATTAGTCTTGATCGAAAAATTATTTAATTTTGGAAACATTCGGTAAAAGTTGTTAACATAAGCTTTTTACTATAATATTTATTCATCCCTCAAAAATAGTTACATTTTTTTTGTATCAAAATACTTAAAAGTAGTTGCTATAGAGCACTTTGAAGTTAGGTATACACAAAAAAGTAGGTCATTAATTGCCATGATTTAAGCCGTTTGGCTTGTCTGAAACAAACAAACTAATGATTTTCAAACTGTATGAACATAATTCGCACAAGTACCAAAATGAAAAAAATATATTTCACTGTTTCGTTTGCTTTAATTTGTTTCATTTCATTTGATAATTTATTTGTATGTTACTCACTTAAAAGCTCATATCAAATGTTGTTTATAACGGTTGTTGCTCGATAGCTGTTTATCAATTTGTTAAAAATTATTAAAAAATCATTAAAGGATAAACCTTGATTATCTACTATATTAAAGTTTAATAAATGATATACTCTTACTATCAATTATGTGTTAGTCTATTATTAGCTGTCAGTTTCGCTTTCTTCGGATGATGATACATGCGTGAAATAATCATTTAAATGAAACGTACACAAACTAATAGATCGTTTGTTTTGAACATATCCAAAATACACACATTCCTCCATTTACGCGGTACATTGTTTATGAATACAAATTTTAACAAATGTATTATAATTTTTAAAAGTATTGCATTAAAAACAACTGCATTGTAAACACAACATTGTACACAACTGTGTTTGTAAAACATATAATGTGTATGTTCACAACCAAACGGTTATTTCTAGGTCAAAAACTAAAACGAACAATGATAACACATAGTATATGTATGTATAGTCATCCTTGAAATTAATTTCTCCAATAAAAAACAGTTTCTGATTACACAGTAAATTATAACGCTATTTACGCGGTACTTTCAATGCGCAATATTAATTTGTGCGACCAGGGAATATATATCCTTAGAATTTGTGAAAGTAACAATAACAGTAACGCTGAAAAGAAACCTCACAGTGTTTGTTTCCTACAAGCCGGATTATGATTATTCAGCAATATTCAAGTACGTTAGTGCTGTATTAGGTAAGGTCAGAAATACATCACGTTGTACTAGCAGTACGCAACTTGCGTAATAAGCATCGGTAAGACAGTACTTAACACATTCAAGGGAAAAAGTATTAGAAAACAATGATGAACACTTTCTGAAATCTAATTTTGTACACTTAATTTGTAAAAAGGGTACTGTATTTATTTTCACACACTCCTACCCCTCGTTGTTCAGAGGATGATCTCTAGAACAACGGTGTCTAAATTGGTGCAAATGGTTTATTCTTAAATATTCCAGGGATCCTTTTGCTCGTCGTAACATCGAAGGCTCGAGCTTATAGTGAAGAAAGTTTGGAAGGAAATTCATCTTTCAGCAATAGCAATTGTTCTACAGCTGATTTTATTACTTTACATACAACCACTGAAGAACAAGACAGTGAGATTGAAATTATGGCCGACGTGTCAGTCAATGAATCAAACAACGATGTAAATACATCTCACTTGAAAACATTTATAATTACTAGTAACTGGGAAGATCAAAATGTAGAGCTAAAATTTCCGAACACTAATTTAAATAACCAATATAAAATAACGAGTCTGAATCTAGACAAGGGAATATTCATCTTTGATTTTCTACGAAGATTCCTGTCTATCGTACATCCTTATGATCTACCGCCTGGTAATGTATACATTCTTCTCAGACATAAACGTTCAGTTGATACAATTTAAAGTAAAAGCACCAATAGTTGTCCGGAAAAATTTCTTGCGTGAATAATAGTAAACGTTTGCTTCTTTATTAAATAGAGAAATTCTATGCGTGACAATACTGTTTAAACTTCTTACATTATGTAACCTTTTTGAAATAGTTATATTATCCAAATTTTGTAGACATTTCTGAAAATTCAATATTTGCATTAGAAGTTGATCATCTTTTACAACAAGGAAACTAGTAATTGACCATATGTTAGTTAACAGTTGACCACTGATAGTCAAACCAAAAACACTAAAGGTAATTACTTTAGTATCATTTATTTGCACCGACTACGACAAATTACAAGTAATACAAATAAAAAGAAGTTAATTCTACGTTGAAAATTGGAGGCATAAAATCATGAATTCATCGAAAGATGATTGCTTTCAAAAACCTTATTTTTTACGTTTTCCTGAAAAATGGTCAACTACTAATACTAGGTCAGTTACTGATGCCTTTATATTATATTTTTAATTTATTATTAGAACGTGAGGAAATTAATAAAACTGCCATATGCAAAATGAGTTCGTTTTGAAGATCACAGTAGAGAACATGTAAAAAACATCCTAAATTTTATAAATTGCACTCTATATTATTACAACAGTACTTTTCTTTGTATAAAAACTAATTCAGTGACCTGAATACTGCCTTTCGTTTGACCTTGATCACTTTTATATGTAATCAAAAATTCATATCAAACGTTATTTTAGATTTTTTATTCATTTATGCACATGAAATCAAACCCTTTCAGTTTACACCTTAGCTGTAAGCACATCCTTTCTTTCTGTGATATTTTCAATTATTTACAAACACTATGGCAATGTATTTTCAAATTTCTAGAACTTGGCTGCCTATTACAATTACAGCTTACTAGCTGACTTTTTTTCAAACCTGACATTATATTTATATTTTGAATGTTGAGTAAAATTTAGTATTTTTCTTAGTCAATAATCTGACCATATATTTCGTAAAAAAATGTCAACAATTTCCATTATGAAACACATTTCGTAACGTGAAGTAATAATGAATTAATTCTAAAACAATATTGCTTTAAATACGTTTTCTTTTGCAATTGTTGTTACAAGTTATATTTTAATCATATCTATTCAAATTTTTTAGAACTAGTAACGGATACAATGGAAAACGGTATCGATGTGTCGAAACTGATGACTCAAGTAAGTTAAACATCATATTATTGCACAGCAATTAAATCTATACTCGGTTAATGAAAATAAATTAACGTGAACGAATAAATACGCTTGTATGTACTTTTGCATGTTTACGCACTACATCAAAATGATAGTTAATACTGGAAATATCGAGCATTTATTAGGATTGATACGTAATCCTGATAAGGATTGCAACAACATATGTTTCTCAATTTCTGCAAACCTTTGTTATAGTATTTAAGTAACATTATTTGTTTTCAAAGTCGTTTCTGGTATTCAATACGTTGAAAATATCAATAATTACAAAATAAGAAAATTCAAACTCGTTATTTTGACGGGCACAGTAGTTCTAATTTTAATTTATACTAAAGCTCTGAATTTCCATACAACTTTTATGAATATTGAATAATTTAAATATATTCATATAATTATTCGCATACGCGTATGTTCATTCGGATTCATTTCTAATGATTTATGCTCGTTAATTAACCCTCGTTTGGACGTTGCAAGGATACGTTTAATCAGCTTTTTCCATGCATATCTTTTGACGTTATTACCATTTCTATGCGGGTTTATTTAATTGAGTACGTTAAAAATGGTTATAAAGCTGACCATTGAAACAGTATTCATTAAAATTTCATACAATCGAAATCATTTTCTCAATAGAATAGAATCCGAGAAGCCAAGAGATTTCATAGCCATTATTCAGTTAATCTTCTTGCATAAAATCAACAACATTCGATTCGTTCAATATATCACCGAGAAAGTTAATTTTCTATACAAAAAATCATATCACTCGGATTCCGACGATATGACAGTCGAAATGTTAAAGCATCACGGTGTAAAACATTATTTTGCATATTACCTTTATGGTTTGCATAAGTTCCCATGTTTTCCATTGTTGCAGTTTGTGCACTTAGAAGCAGTACTCATAGCAGTAATTGGTCTGTGTTTTATCTTCTGCTGCATATTACCTGCAACTGAACTTTGGCTTGCATGTCGCCCAATCAGAGAAGACTACAAACCGACTAAACATACAGGAGCACTTTCCTTCCTTCTCGCTGTTTCTGTTTGCGTCCTCGGGTGCGAATTACAATATATTCATTATATCAACTTGTTACTAGTTCAAAACTGCCTGAAATACTTTCACTATGTTTACTATTAAAACTTTGATTACTTTATGACATATAAACTCATTAACTTTTTAACGCCCACATCCCTAAAACAGTTACCTAAACATTATAAAATTAAATATATATACATGTATATTATACAAAATTGATCTTTCATTTTAAAGATCAAATTTTTGTTGATGTACGAATCATCCTGTGTAACATTTAATCAGCTACAAAAAATTACGCAGCCGTCCTGCTTTATAGCTTTCCTTTTTATAATATCGTGAGTAATCGTTATACAGGGTGATTCATACAATAATAATAAATTAAATTTTTGTTTTCGTTGAAGTTAACCAAAGATATTACAAAAATATAAATGGTTCAAATATATGTATTTTCATAATGTGATACGATTTATTTTCAGAATTGGCATGATAACAATCATAATATGTAACGAAGAAGTATCTGCGAGTGTGAAAAAGTTTCCCACAACAGTTGACGCTGCATTACAAGATCTTCAAGACTATCATGGCAGCAATACAGTCCAATTACGAAAACGTATTTCAAGAAGCCTAGACATTGCTAGTGAAGCTGTACTTAAGGACCTTGATGGTAAGAGAAATTTACTTGATACATATGAATGAGCATTTTCACAATATAGAATTGAAAAATATGAAAAAACCCTAGGTTAAGCATAACTTATAATACACTGATGCCTATTTTCTGATTTTTAACATGTATACTTAACACATATAAAACAAGAGATTTCACTCATAAACGAGCTCCAAATTCGATAATAGAAGTTTAATCAGTTAACTGCGTTTGACGAGTACACGCGTCGTTTTAAAGCTTGAAGTGATATTAATTCTATCTCAGATGAATTCTTTACTTTTTCAGTTAAGCATGTAATTCTTCTTTGCTTTGTTTTGATTTCTCATTAAAATATACTGTAGGTACATTCAACTTGCATTTCACGAGTATACGCTTCACTTTTTGATTTTATTGCGCGCAAAACGAGAGTTCCGAAACTAAATTCCAGAGTTAACAAATTAATATCTTTACCAAACCAGTACACAAATAATTTACCACAAAAGTTACTACAGAAAACAAATTTAGCTATATATACAGGGTGTTTCCGAAATATAGCGCATAGATGATGGGGCGTATACAACTCACTAAACTGAGTAAAAAAACCTCAGTAAACATGGGTCGGAAGCTCAATAGTTTTCGAGATAAAAATAGATTGGACTCACTAAATTGTATATAATTACCTTCTTACGTAACTATTAAATTATTAATAAGGGTTCATAAGATATGTTAAGGAATTAAATGAAGTGACACTCTTGTGTGTAATATATTGAATATAAAAAATAAATTTTAAAATAATGGAGATTAAAACTTTCTGTTTATTATTTCTGGCTGTGTATCTGCAGACACATTAAAAATCACTAGATTTCATAAGATATTTTACTAGTTATTGTTAATTCTAAATATTGCTTGATATGCAGATATAGAAGAGCTATTAGCCAAACCAATTCAAATCGAATTGTTTGCTGAAACTGGCTTGGAGGTCACGCTGGATGCACTTTTAGATTTAATAAATGGTAAGTAAGTTAATGATATTTAGTTATACTTTGATCTGTCTTTGTAATTTGAAAAAATGTTATCAATCTGAATGTCCATATTTTCTGATCTCGTTTCTTTAAATCGTTAATTGACCAAGTTGAATACGCTTTATTATATGTACATTGTAGATATAAGTATTCGATAATTACTCAAAATCATGGTCACCTCATCGACTTGGTGATCTTGAACTGATCCTGAGTTTTCAAGTTAAACTTCCGTGTTAAAAAAAATATTGTTCGCAACACATTGCCACGAAAGATATTAAATTTCACGTAAAAGACTTTTTATTATTTCGTTAAGAGAAAAATGAACTACTTTAATGAAATTTTAAAAAATTGGAAAAGTGAAGTTATTCGATTTGGCCAATGAGCAGCTCATATATCATAACTGAATATTTTACTACCTGAAACCGTCAATTCCAGGAATATATTTTCTAAACGTATATAGTACCATCTAATGAGTTGGAATTGCCGTGGTAACAAATTTAAAAATCTTCTAATAAAGGAATCAAACACGTAAAATTCGAATCAAATATTCGTTTAACGAAATGTACTTTAATTTCAGGGAGTCAAGAAGTGTCAAATAAAGTACAATCATTGTTAACGAATGGGGATAAAGCCAGTAATCTTGTAAAACGGTTGAATCGAGAAATCTACGATATAAATCGAAATTTAGAAAGTCTGCTGAAAGCATGTACAGAACAAGACCGTTTGATCTGTAATATCATTGACTCTTCTGAATTACAATTAATTCTACGTATCGATCAGGTAAACGATTTATCGATGATGAATAGTTTCCAGTTACATTAATGTTGTTAATATTAATCATACTTTTTAATTGTCAACTAAAATAAAATTGCTCTGACGTTTCTTTCATTCAAATGGAAAAGTAACGAAATGGTAATGAAAGTCAAATATTCTTCTAAAACAAAATATGCTTGTGTTTTGGAATCTACTACTAAAATAATAGGTGAAATATCTGGAACTGTAAAATTGGGGTTCCATATTGGGGTTTATTTTACTATATAAAGATTACGTGACACGCCGCGAGTAATGTTACATTAAAATTGCTGTAGCTATTACAATTATGAATTGTAGCACTCAACTTTTATTCTACATTAACCCTTTGCGGTCTAAAATGCTCTTTGCCTTTCACTTTGAGATTAACATTATTTAATTCAATTACAGCTTAATGTGACCCACTAATCATTTATTCCAGAGTACTTGGAAATGGTACCTTTAAATGGCACAATTGTGGTACTGCAAATAAATGTAGAAAAAATTGTTATAATAAGTAGACGTTATAATTACTAATATAATTACGAAAATTACTAATAGCATTTCTAAAAATTGTCTGAAGAGATAGAAAATTGAATTTATGTAATTTAAGAATTTCATTTGTATATTTTTCAGTTTCTGAGAGATCATCGTTTATTACGTTTACAAAGTGTTAAGCAAGAAAATTTAACGGAAACTGTTCGTCAAACCCGCGGAGAATTTCTCCATATTCCACAATACATCGGAAGGAGAACTTTAGAGATCCGTAATCGTAAGTAGACATATTTTACTGCTACATAAAAATAATATTTCTAGAAATTATAAGAGACAGTATTATTCTAGTTATTTACAAATTAATTATAGTCATTTACAAACCGAACCACGATATGTTGTCAGAAATACTATAATTACGAACAATAACATTCAATTTTTGTTTTATATTAATCTTTTAGCTACTATATGCCACTATAGTGGCTTGCATGAATATCATCTTCTTGAACGGTACGCTACTATAGCGGCTCAATTATTTCTGTGTCATCGATAGCTGTGCATATTACAGTGATGCTCGTTTAATTTCCACAAAATCTGTTCGGTTAAATTCCACTTCACCATTCCTTCTCTTCTTCCCCTACTCACTCACTGTCTCGAGCTCAGTATAACGTAATCCCAGTAGACAGGGATAGAAAATGAATACAACGAGCAGAAACGGTATAGACACAGTCCGTCAGTTATCAAGAGCCGAGTTGTGGGATTTCAGAGCGATGCTGCACGTGATACATATAAAAATGCAATGAAAAAAATTTCAATTACAATAATTTTAACCTTACCTTCTCAATCGTAATACCGATGGAATGTCGATATTCTTCTCATTAAAGTAAACCCAAACGCGACGTAAATCCCTTTAGTATTATCGATTTAGGAGAAATGGAGCTTTAATTTCGTTAATTACATGAAGTCCGTAAAAGTAGCCCGATTTTCATCGTGATTGGATTCATTTTAATCACAACAATCTCAGAAATACACTGGCACTACATTTAAGAAGGTAAGGTTAAAATTACTGCAATTGAAATTTTCTTCGTTGCATGTTTATATTTGACACGTGCGGTGTCGCTTTGAAGTCCCGCGTCTCGACCCTCTATTTTCGACGGACTGTCTATTCCGTTTCCGTTCACTATATTGATTCTCTGCCTTTGCCAGACTGTTCGAATCAATTCCTGGAAGGAAATAGCTTCCTCCTGTTCTTTCTGCTTGGTTAAATACCACTGCTGGACCCGAAATTGTAGAATTTAAGCGAGCATTATTGCATAGTCTAATCTAACGTAATTGTATAACTGAAAATTCTATCACTCTCAAATCGTAGTGCTACATTTATGGTATGCAGACTGTGTCAAACCTTGCCGTACAGAGGTATAACTTGGAGGCTAGTCTCAACGTAGCTAGAAGGTTAAATAGTAGGATTTGTTCTTTCTAACCATGCGAAAAACGGCACCAAATTATACTAAACAGGCCTTATACACACGAAATAGCTGATACAGCCTTATACATTTGTAAATTGTGTTTTACCGCGTTTGAAAGGCAAATGCCCCATAGTGCGACGCAACACCGCCAAGCGGGTGCTCTCAGGGGAGGAATAGTCGATGCAATACACGGATTAAGACCTGTGCCCTCTCAGGTTTAGCTCAAAACATAACACCTGGTCTCTAGGATACACTTTCAAACGATACATATTGATTAAACGTACCCAAAGTTATTGTAAATAGTTTGTAAGATAGTATAGACGAAACATGGTGCATAGTTTGACCGTTCTCCATTATTACAGGAATAAAGAACGCAAAATAATATATTTGAGAGATTACATACTTCGTTACAAGTTTACCTGTGTTTAAAACGTCTCTACGATGCCAACCCCCTTCTTAAAAATGAGAAAGATATTTAACACGTTCCATACCGCATGAATTTCAGTTATATTTTGTTTATAAAGTATATTGATTTTTTAAATAATATATTAAGTGTAGTAGTTCGGACTCTTTTCGCGCGCTGAAATAACGAACAATAGACGCTCAACGATGCTTCTGGAAGGCGTGCATTTTCCATGCTGTAGGAGAACGCCGTATGCGTTTTGCTTTTAATCAGCCGTTGTAACTCACTTTATGTGAACGCTCGAGATGTTGAGCTTCTTTATGTGTACCATGTAACTGTTTAACACTTTCGTTACAATTGGTGACTATAGTCACCCGCCACAAAACGACACCCATATACGACTGATGACTAGTCACCGGCCACAGGAATGGAGCCAAAAGTTAAGACAATGTATACTGTAACAAAAATACGTCCATGGAGAAATTATTTGTCGGAAGCTAAAAATCAGCGCAGCACGCTCTTTTATCGAGGACCAAAAGGTCACTTGCGGTGTCACTTCAATAGCGCTGAAAAAGGGAGGCGATCTTCGATCACCACGCATTCCGAAATCGATTGTCGGTCACGTTCCGTCGAAGACCAGCCCAGTATTTTTGATAATACGCTAAATAATTATCACGTAGTGTACTTTTGTTTGTGGAAAAAATCCATCCTGATCCTTCCCAACTTTCGCTTATAATATTTACATTTATTCTGTTACCCTTTCCATTTAATTAATCGCGTACTACATAAGTTGTATTTCGTTTTTGATAACTTTTATATATTTTAATATAATTTCTTTATGTTTCTACTGTTTTGTAACGTGTACTGCTATCCGTGGCCCAATGTTTCATAAAAATATTTTCTTGCAAAAATTACCATGCGCCATATGTGGTGCACGTAGCACTGAACGTGTTAAGTGTTCATTCTTAGTTAAAATGTAGTCTAATAAATAGATTTCTGTAATAGATTCAAATGTTTACAGAAATACGACGAGAAATCAACAGGATGCGTGCAAAAGTTTTTGAGGAATCACGAAGCATGGAAGTAAGCAATTCTGATTTCACTAAAAAATTGGATTCCACAAGACGCATAATGGATTCTGTCACACCTTATGTTACTACATTTGATCAAATCAGGTGGTTTGTAGGTCTTGGTACGTAATGTTTTATAATCACACACGCACTCAGAATTAGTGATTTTTATTTTTTCGCTAATTTTTCGTTTTTTTAACATTCATTGCTAGTGAAAATGAAGAAAATCCAGAGCTAATTGCCAACAATTTTTGACGTCAGAACAGGGACAGAAATAAGAAAATTTGTTTTGAAACATTAGTCTTGTAACGATCTGTTGATTGAAATGAAAAACTTTTCGTTAAAGAACTCGCAAATGGAACAAAGCAGAGGAATAGAATATTTTGAAAGGAAATATTGTAAAAGACGTGAATTCATGTCAACGGCAGCCAGGAGTAAAATTTTAAAAGACGCGAATTCACGTCAGCGAACATAATTGTGGTAATAGTAAAGACTTCGCGCCTTAAAATGAATCTAGTGTACAACTCACTATTGTACAACTCTTTTTCATGAACTTATGTCACTTGAAACTGGAACACTTTTCAAACAAATTGTTTTCATTCTGTAATGTTGAATGCTAGTGCGTATGGAACTGAATTGTGTGAAAGTAACTTTTATTGTATGCTAATGATTTTGAATGGGACAATGTATGGTGTGAATGAGACTATAAGCAATGGATCGATATTTATGCGTTGAAAGGAATAAAGAAGAAAAAAGAAAAAGGTAGAAGATATCGCGTATGAAGAGTATACATTTTGCAGTTGAGATATGTGATATTAACCCTTTGCAGACAAAGACATGTCTTGTATAAATTAAGGGACAGAACTGTTTTATTTCGATGTTTCATATGTTGATACATTATATAAAGATTTAATATTGAATTTTGAATTTTATAATTTTGTTGGGTCAAATTAAATAATGACTGAAAGGCAAATGCAAAAGGTTAACCTTCTGACGGCGGATGCTTTTAACGATGCCATGAGCAGAAATGTGTTGGAATATTCAAATTGTTATTCATGAATTTTTTTAAATACTTTCGAATGTACTTCTATGAGATTCGTTGTTCTTATTGTTTATGTAGTCTGATATAATCAACCGAGAACGCGAGTTAATCATAAATAGGAGAGAAGTTAAATGAAGTCTTTAAAAATGTGGATCAACAAGTTGTAAACAACTTTGAGTTTGTTTTATTAAAATACGTACGTGATTTAATAGATTCCATCTTTAATTGTACGTTATTTTTAATTTAATGTTATTAACTTATAAAGAAGAAATGTGATAATTAAGAAAGTGATATGATCAATGTAATTTGTGTTCATTTGTTGCAGGTACTGTTTTATCCATTCTGCTAATCTGGTTATTATTGTTTGGAGCCACGTGTTGCCAGTACAAATCTGCTCACGATAAAGTGCGGCCTACTTTATTAAGGTACGTATAGTATAAACATTTACTAATTAACTGAAATATTTCTCTTTCAGATGTGATTTTAAAACCAATTCATACAAAATGTTCTCTGTCAAATAACTAAAATTTTGTTTAAATTGAAACATCTCCTGTATGTTTATAATATAAAGTCTTATCATGTTTGGTATAAATTTATGTTAACCTCAAAAGGTTAAGAGGTTATTTACATTTTTTCTGTAGATTTTAGGTTTTCTGTGTGAATTCTTTTTAATTTATCGTTAACTTATATTAACCAACAACTTCGGATGCTGATACCTTGATAACGGATTAAGCGAAAGATTTGATTTCTATGATTTGGAAACCTTTGAATGTGGACTTCAAAAATATGGAATAAAAACTGTAAGGTTCTATTTAACAATTGTGACGTGACTTTTGCAGGACGTTTCAAGGTCACGTGACAGTCAAATACCTCTCACCGTGATATGTAGTATTTCATACCCTGTAACTTTTGTTTGACATATTGGTTAAAAATAGCGCGATAAGAGAATTTCATTTTAATTTTAAATCTACTTATTCTCACGTTTTTGCGAAATTATTGGCGAAGATAACAATAACCATTTTGTACGTTCGAATTTCAGGTAATTTTTCAAAGTACATTTCACAAAAAGTAAATGCAATTTGAAAACCCATTTAGTGGGTACTATAATTCTGTATACTATAAAACATTACAACATTTCATAGCACAATTTGCTGTACATTCTTAAAAATACTCCAGCATTTCTCGTCTAATAGTAAATTACTTACAAAATTGATTACTTATTTATGCTTAGAAAAAATGTCATTGATCCTGTGATTTTTATTTTTCAGTGCTGTTTGTATCAGTTGCTTCCTCTCGATTGCAATTTGGGTAGTTTTTGCTGCAACTTTAGTAGTGTCAAGTCACGCTGAGATGTTATTATGTCGCCCGCTTTATGATCCTAATTATCGTGTCCTGGAAGCCATATTAGAAACGAAAACGTTCGTGGGAAGGAGGCTAAGTGTACCACTAAGGGATCTTTTTACGTAAGTATAACTAATTGGTACGTGTTACGAATGATAAGAACTACGATGGTACATAACTTTGTAATCGTTTATATTGCAGCAGCGTACTGTTTGCAGTTATGAAAACATTATCCTATAGCTTGCAGATGTCAGGGTTTAAGCATGAAAACCTTCCTTGATATCTGTAAGCTGGAAATTAAGAATTATTTTATTCGATAATTTCAAAGGCAAAAATAAATGTGGGCATCGCATGGTTTATAAAAGAATTCAAACGAACCCCAAATCTTGAAATCTTTAATATCTTTAATTTTATTCATATTTATGTTACTGAAGAAGAAAGAATTCATTCAGACATTACAAAAATTAATTTTTCAATTTCTTAATATTCTGATTTTAAGAGTCTGATTATGTATAATGTGTGATACAACAATTAAGAGTAAAAAGTATTAACTGTTTCATCGGAAAACTGACGGATCAGTTGACGAAGTAACATGGTAATACTTATTTCTCTCTGGAAATTATTGTGTAGAATATGATCATTCCATGATCTAAAAATAAATTTTATTTTTCATCACATTTCTTGGTAAACAAGTAAGACAACTCGGGACGAAATTTAAGAATACCAAGTACAAAATAGATACTATAATACTTTAACCGTCAAGTAAATTGCAGTCGAAACAATTTTCTTAATAAAGTGGAAATTAAAAAGTCAAGATTGTTCATAATGATTACTCTACTATCTTTCTTATATCTCATATATTGAACAAAATTCGGTTCGAAAAATAGTTAGCAACAGAGTTAGTTGATAAGAAAGTTTCGTCAAGCGTAATCGGCACGTTATTTTTTAATAGACGAACGTCAAACTTTACATTTCAAGCATAGAGGATCCTGGAAGCGTATCAAACATAATTTCTTTCATAATACTATTTAACGATTAATATATTTATTTTAAATATTGCCAAAAATAATTTTTTTAAAGTCATTCTTTATTTAATTATATAACTATTAATATGTATATATTAATTATTATTATTAAATATATAATAATAATTATTATTTTACTTAATCAAAACTATATTCACTTTTTTGTGATAATTATTTAGTGCATCAACCTATGCAATTATCAACTTATTTATGAAATATTTCATAGTGTAAACTACTTTCATTAATAACATATAATTACAGGAAATGTCGAGAGAATGAAGCGGTTTATCCTAGCATCGGACTGGGAAACTCAATGAAATTAGAACAATTAACAGCCTATTGGACTTGGTCCAGATTCAATAAAATCTTGATAAAGCTTAGAGTCGAATTGAAGTCTTTAAAAGTATCCACACCAAACCTTCAACAGCAACTACAGAATCTACTATATGCTTACGGATTAAATTTAACTGAACATAGAATTATGGTAACGTTATCCTCACATCTCTGAACACATTATTAACCGGCAATTTTACATAGAAACTATCTCATATCACCGGTTATTTTTCTGTAATTAAATACGGAAGTGAAACAATCTAAATAAACTTCAATAGACTTTGTTTATACATAATGAATTAAAATGAAACTTTGGACATATCTTTTATAGAACTTTGAATATTTAACCGGTCAATAATGTGTTAAGTTATGATCAGACATAATCTAATAAACACATAAATTTGTAAATAACATGTAAACATAGTTATAGAATATAATTTTTCATGCATTGTAGTTTATCTGGAATACAGAAATGGGCAAACGCCAAATGACATCCTACTCTGGATAATCATTCAAATGTTGTTATATCTGTGACCTCTTACACGCGCCACTAAAGGACTATGAACTGTTCAGTTTTCCCACTTTTACTCACAGTCAGACCTTCCTACAGTGAGTTACTCACATGAGCCAAGTCGTCAGTGGCTTAAAATTGAAGAGGGGCAAGGGGAGACGACCACTCGCAGCCCTCGGCCCGATAGTAATGGCGGAATTAGTTTCGGCACGTCTTTGTTACTGACCGAGGCCTGAGCGTCGTAAGTGGAAGTCCCCTTGCCCCTTTTCACTTTTGATCCACTGGTCGGCTTGGCTAACATGAGTAACGTACAGTATATACTGTGGAGGTCTCACGTTAGTCAAGCCGATGTACGGTTCAAAAGTGAAGAAGGTCAAAGGGACTCTTCCACTTATAACACTCAGGACTTAGCACCAGTAATGACCATGCGTCCAAAAGCCGTGCGTTGTCAGTGAAAAAGTCTCCTTGCCTCTCTTCATTTTTGAACTAAAGGTCAGATTGGCTAACAGGGGACTTCCACAGTACTAACTATCCTACTATACGCCTTTCACGTTAACTCCATCGACCACCAAGCTAAAAATGCACAGAGGCAAGGGGACTCTTCCACTCACGAAGCTCGGATCGCCCTGGCTTTCGACGCCTGATCATTATTGGCACGTGGTAATAACAAAGAACGGAAGCAAGACCGAATGCAACGGAGTGAGACAGAACTATAGAGGATTTTGCTTTCTGAAGTTACGTCTCACTTCATCGCGTTCAGTCTCTCTTCCGTCCTTTACGTACGTCTCGAGCATCATAAATGGAAGAGTCCCTTTGGAGCTAACGTGAAAAGCTAATAGTACTTACTATCCTTACATCTAAAACAGGGATCTACTAGAAAACCATGCTAACGATTCTCCTATTAGGTACCAGTCGAAGTTCGTGCGGTGTTCGTGTTAGCTATGAATTGGTGTCCGATTTTAATTAGTATTTCACTAGTTTAAAGAATGAAATTGGTATCAACAACAAGTTATGTTTATATCGTTGGTATCAAACAAAATAAAATAATTTTGCAAATAACGGTTTCTGTGTTTAAATTTTGACTTAAAAATCCTCACGAACTTTTTTCGATACCTAATATGTAAATATTTATTTATCATGGGATTTTACAGTACACTCGTTGTCAATATTCTTATTTGCTATTTTAAGCGTGTAATTTGGTAATACATCCTATTTAACTAGTGTACGGAGACTTAAAAACATAATTGGTATTTTATTCTGAAAAGGTTTAGTCATTACAATTACCATAAAGTATTAATATGTATGCATCAATTAATAAAATACCATTTATGTAGAAGTGTAGCTTCCCACTTACAATAACTATTCATTTTCAGTTTTTAATATTCCTATGTATTATTTGCTTTTAGATTCAAGGACCAATTCTGAATAAGGATTTGGAAGCTCTAGCAGACCAGGTAGAAAAAGTAGCTCGACAAATGCATGATAAGTTAACAGCTAGAAGTTTAGAAACCATTGCAATGACGATACAAGATTTAAGTTTAACAAGGTTAAAACCACTAATGGTAATACGGGATGAATTAGTATATAAACTTGCTGGTCTGGAATTACAAGTTTCTCAACTTCAACGACAAGTCGAGCAAACAATTTATCATGTTAAGACTACTCAAATGTATATTGAAAATCAAGGAGATAAAATGGCTGAATTGGTATGAATCATTTATTCAGTAATTGTATTAAATTTAAGCTAAAAAAGTAAATAAATTATTTTTAAACAACATTACTTATACATTACAGGCTATACTATAGCTATTTCATGTACACAATGTTTACATACTATTTTTATGAAACACGTCAACTGTACCTTGTATGCGTGAATAATTGCCATTCACAGTCATCGGATAGTTATTATAACGATACCGGAAATTTCGATTAACAAACAACAGCAAAAACTTTTTGGAATACCTAATATTACGTAAACAAATATCTTTTAAAATCTTTTAAATTCCTCATTTCGAGAAAAACAAGTTAAACAAACATTTCCTTTCTACACTCCTTAGTTTCAGAGATCTTTAAAAAAATCTATTTTCAAGCCTCAATTTTGAGGGGCGTTTTCACTCCTTCAATATGGACTTTGGACAGCAAGAAAAAATGCACGTTAAATATTCTTTCGAGTGCTATGTCTCACATAAGTTCATCGAAATTGACATGTGCGGGTTAAAAAGATTTCCTCATTAGTAAGAGGAACGTTAATAAAGATTCACTAATTTGATGAAAGGAGTAGTTAAACATTCCTGCTCTAAGTGGTTGCTAACTTTGCCCTGCCACCGCAAATATTTGTATTTATTTACACACTGTTGGCAACGCTACAAGTGATCGAAAATGATAGGGTGATTATGTAATTCTCGAATTATATGGCAAAAATTTATATTAGTCGTCTTGCATATTTTACTCTTCATCGGTGATATGAACCAGATAGTCCTAAGGGGCCTAAAAAAATGGAATTCATTTCTGCGTTATAGAAAATTTCAAGTTAATACTTTGTTAATACTAGTTAAATGTTATCAAAATGTTAAGAAATTTATGGTGACTAAAATTACAGTCTCTCAATTTTACGACTCAGTATATAATGATTCAAAATCAATTCAGGCTGTCTATTTATACATTCAGAATCGTTCATTCCTGCACTTTCTAGAACATTGCCTCGTTTCCATACGTTAGATACATTACATACTTTAGCTACGTTTAGAATATTCTAAAGTTATTAATTTTTCTAAAACATTAATTTTAATATTATGTCATATGTTTCTAGAATTTTTCAACGGTCTAACAATGTACACCATCCCTACAATATAAATACACATGTATGTCATGGGGGTGTTTCTATATAATGTTATTTCTTTAACATAGTCAATTCTCGTTAAATAATGAATAATTACATTTTCACAGACTTCCACTATCTTATGTAAACACTATAATATTTTGAAATATCTTACTATTATTGCAAAAAATATAACGAAGATTTTACACTTGCTTCAAACTATACTTCACCTAAAATACTTCTGTGTTACTTTCGTAATATAGTGTAATGAGATCTTGATAAATGTAATATTTATAATATTATCCTACTTTCTACACAGAAGACGAAGATATATATTGAGCGATTAAACAATTATTTGGATCAATGGAGGTCACATGTATTATCCGAGACACAGAATGGTGTATCGAAATGTCGACCACTTTGGGAGATTCTCGAAGGAATTAGGCTTTTACTGTGCAGCCATTTTTTGGGCAATATGGTATGTACATACTGATATCGTAAAATAAAATTTGTAAGTAGAAATATTTTGTAAAAATGTTGTTACTTATACATAGAATTCAATTTGTATTTCAGTGTGGACAGTGGTTTGCAACGTTTTTATGTGCTATTGTTATGATGGCCAGTACACCAGCAGCTCATATCCTGTCATTAGTTCATAGACAACTCCCACCTTTCTCGATGAAGAATGACGATTTACCTAACCGATCGTAAGTTCAAGTATTTTATATCTAAAACCAGGCAACTTTATGACAGTGATACTTTCTTCTGTTGTAGTTGTAGTATCTATTTTTGTAATGTACTTAACTATATAAAAGTTAATCTCTACAGGCAGCATTCGTACCTGCTAAATATTTTTGAAATTTTCGGTGAATCATTTGAATCATTGCTGTACAACTGCGTTAGTGAATCTTAATCTAATCAATGTGCACTTATGTACACTTTATTATTAATTTGTTATATATTTTCAGAGATGTTTCTCAACCTGCTGCCGCTGGAGATGATAATTGGCATACACCTGAGTAATTATACGTTCTAGGAAATTTTTAACTCAATCAACATGTTATACTATTAATGATAAGAATATGTAGATACAAATTATACAAGGATTTAAGCCAAAATAAAAAGAACCATTCACGAGTACTATTGCATACTAAAGATATTTTATGTGAACAGTTTTATCTTGTGTTCAATACAAACAAGTAAAAGTAGGTGTGGAGAGAGTAACTTTTCGTGTTAGAAGTGTCACTAGATACACGATTTAGACACACTTGATCTAGAGAACTTACTAAACTTTAACGTCTTTTTCTATCATAACCATATAATTAATGTATTAAACATAATAAGATGTACATGTACGTTAAAAATTTCTAAGCCACCTATACTCAAATACACACACATGTTACATGTGTCTATGCATACATGTTCAAACCATACCCATTAATGTAAATTACATGAAAACTGAAATGAAAACAAAACAAAATAAAGATAGCAAATTATTTTGCATACGTAATATAAACACATATTATAAAATTAATATCTTTTCTTTCTGTTAAACTACCCTTCTGAAAATATTAAATATAGTATCTTTCATATACGCATGAACTATACATTCTTACTGAATCTTGGAAAAGCTTTATTAGTGTGTTCAAACTTTTTTAATGTTCTATTGACTTCATTATGCAATTTATAGCGTGTTTGGACTTGATATCATCAGAAAAATAGTTCCCATCGATTTTTGATCTTTCCGAATTTATGTTGTTAATGATAAAAGAATTTTTTTTACCTAGAAAATGTCAGTTAGCTCTGCCTTTCATATTGACCTACAGTCGTTATCTGAAGAAAAACAACATTAATTTTGGAAAATTTCTTTTTTCATTTCAGTATAATATATAATCCTTCCAATACAATAAATAATTCTTGCCTTTCTGTGCATACTATATCATGCATATTGCGGTAAGAATTGTTTCTGCAAATCTCCCCTTTTGACTGGTAGTGACATCCGTGACGAAATGCTCAAACTGGTAGACAAATGTTACCGGTTTGGGAGTTCACGCGGCGCAACTGTGGCATTATCCATGGTAAAATAATCCAACTGTTAGACAGCAAAGTTTGAGTAATTCACGGGAGATGGAGCTACCTTATCGTCGCGAACACAAGTTTCCTACAATATCATCGAGTCCAAATGATTAAACAAGGTATAATTTTTTATGGCAGGGTCGACAACGGCGACCTTTACCTAGAAGTGGAGCAGTCTCGACAGCACAGAGCTCAGTTTATCGCGAACTCTAGAAGTGAGAGAACCGAGGTCCTTCGTCGCGTACTAGTAGCCGTTTCTGAGGTCGCCTGGATTTTTCTGGACCTCCTTAGTTCTTCCTGGATTTTCCTGACCAGCAGTGATTTGCTATTATCTCCACCCTTGCTCACTACTGACCAATTGAGATCAATGCAGATCCATGCTGACCAGAACTGATCAGTGGGGTCCCCAGCATTAATCTGAGCTATGTACCGATTGCGAACAGCGATCGATGAGTCGAATGTTTTTTTTCACTACGGTCTCCCATCATGTTATAGGACGAAAGGTCCGTAACAATACCGATGATTGGTGATACCATTTAAATAGTTTTTGATTTTGTGAGTGCAGTGGCCTTCGAATATGCTTGTGGAGTATACCCGAGAGTAATAGTACTTTTTGGTTTATTTGTTAGATAGGATAGGATTTTTTTGCACTTAGTTAAGTACTAGCAACAATGCTTCAATTTTTTATCCAATTACGAGCAGAGTAACTTTATCTTGTAGTTTCATATAGAAATATAATGCAACCTTTATAATTGAATATTGAGATAATGTAACTGAAAACGTAGTGGTACATTAATAGTATTAGTAGGTTCAGTCTAGTTTTTGATTTTCAATTTGAATTTCACAACCGATTAAAATTGTATCTCAATCGAACTACTTCGTAATACCTTTTGTTGGCATTAAAGACAATTGCTTTAACAGTGGGGTCACCTGGGGGTTTTCAAAATTTATTAAATATTTAAAATAGATTCATTCTTATTGAAATTTTATTTAAAGTCTCCTTTTCCATTAAATATCAATTTCTCTTATTCTTTTCTCGAATATCGAAATAATTATATATTAGTACATCTTTCATTTCTAAAGTTAAAGAATTAAATTCTTAATTTCGAGTAATTATAGTCACTGTTGAGAATCAAAGAACATTAGACCGTTAGAAAAATTGCGTTAAGGCAAGGATGTTTAAATTGGTGCCTACTCGATTGATCACTAACCCGCTAGTGACACTCCCCTCACAAAAAGTTACTCTGTCCATGCCTACTTTTACCTAATTGCATTGAATACTATATAGAACCGCTCCATAAACGGTCTCGGGCAGCTCCTTAAGTAGAGGTAGTGGGGGAACGTTGTTTCCGAGTTACTAGCGTGAGGGGAGTAAGTTAGACACCTCTGCGTTAAGGAACCAAAATTTCATGTGTCCCCCAATAACAAGATGGCTTCACTAACGCCATTGTGTGTCCAGTTTGTATATTTACGTTTCAATATGTATGAAAAAATTGTGCTACTATAAGAGTGTGTAACAAAAATTTCATAAATATTGTAAATTAGAGTAAATCTTTATTTTCTTTTAAAGGAGGTGATTAAATTATCGAGGCAACATAAAAAATAATTCACCTCTTAGAGTTAATGTACTATGAACCGTTTGGATGATCCCCCGGGTCTCATGAAAGGCAGAAAACCATCTTTCATTGGAATGAACGGTATTTTTTATATAATTTAAAAAATTTTCTTTATGTTTTAAGCATTATATATTAATATGTCTAACATGTATTAATATAATTATTTAACATATATTAGAAAATATAATTCTTATTTTATATTCTTGATATAATTTTTCTACATTGTATTATATTATTCTTTAATGTATAGATAAACAATAAAGCGTTTATAAAAATTATATTTACATTTTTTTTATTTAGTTGAATATTTCATTCAATGCATTTATGTTCCAGAGATTGTTTCCATGTACATTAGATTTGTTATGTGTTACTTATCTACTTATTATGTTTTTATATATGTCAGAATAATGTACAAGTACATTAAATTTGTGTTGTTTATGATATACTTTAACATTTTATTTTATTTTATAGTAGTTTTTATACATTGTCATGTTCACATAAATGTAGATTTATTCGACAATGTAATTATATTTATATCTGTATGTATATTAAATGCTTTAAAATGTAAACAGATAAATTTGTTCCACAAATTGTAATAATATCTATAACGGAGAAATTATAATTTGAAAGAATTAAAAGAAATTTGGAATTCAATGCCAGATCTGAAGGATTAATTTATAATGAATTTTTTATTGATATTAGTACTGCATCTTTTATAATAAGTAATAATAAAAGTTTATTAAAAAATTAACATCAATAATAGCTTGTTAAAAACTGATTTAAACATTACATAATATCAGATAGGACATGAAACATATATTTTTAAGTCATGGTATCTTATAGCCAAAAACAAATCATTTTCTAGGTGGCCCAGAAACAGACGATCAGCAGCGCTTACGATTTCAGGTTGAACTTGAATTTGTTCAATGCCTCGCCAATCCAAACTACTTAAATTGTATGTCTTTTAGTAGCCTGTAGTTAGTTTATAACCTAAGTCAAATATATTAACAATTGTTATTATAGTTCTAGCACAACGTGGATACTTTAAGGATTCAACATTTATAAATTACCTTAAATACCTGTTATATTGGAAAGAACCCGAGTATGCCAAGTACTTGAAATACCCTATGTGCTTGTACTTCTTAGACTTATTGCAATACGAACACTTCAGAAGAGAAGTAGTAAACTCTCAATGTACCAAATTTATAGACGATCAACAAATATTGTTATGGCAACATTATACCAGACGTAGGACAAGATTGTTGCAGGCTGCAGCAGAGCAAACGCAACATGTGAATCCTCAGAACAATGGTATTGTACAACCTAAAGTTCCTTGAATAATATATGACCAAAGAAAATACACAGTTAAGTGGGTCCATAAAAGTTACGTCAGACAAAATGTTGCTGCATAGGAGTATTTCTATAGATCCTTACCATAATTGTTTTGTTAGTTATGTTTTTTGGCTGTGATAAACTGCTAATAAAGTACTTTTCTATGTTCATTACATATGTGTAATTACGCTTCTCCCTCTTTTCCTTCTATCTATTTTTTGTATTTAATTTACAAAAATTTAACAGTAATAAACTCTAATACTATCCATTACCTCGTCGAACAGTTTATAAAATATATTTTTATAATTACAGAAAAAATAATACAAACAAATAATCATAGTATTGTACAAATAAAAGTATTAATATATACCAAGTTTAAACAAAAGTGTATTCCTTATGCATCAGTAGAAACAAATTGATATAAAGACACTCCAATTGTAGAATCTGATTTTGGACGAGTGATGCTGAAACCTGAATAGCTGTTCATAAATGTTTATCACTGTTTATGCTTCAAGACAATGGAAACAGTGGAACACTATTGAAGACATGGGTAGAAGATACAGATTTTATTGGCCATAGTAAGTTTACCATCTTTATTTTGTTATAAAATTTAACTTTCAAATAATGTGTATAAATATAATATTCCCAATGGTATTTTTTTTTAACCCTTTTCTTGTTTATTTATACAGGGTGTTTTATTTAAATGGATACGCTTGAATATCTCATAGATCATTGAAAATATAAAGGTCATTGTTATTAAAGTTGTTTGCTATGAAGGGAGACATTGTGCGAGGACAACAATTTTTTTTTGTATAATGTTAAAGAGATTTCAACATTTGTTAAGAAAAATACAATATATATAAAATCATTGAATATAATACGTTATAATTTAACGGATTCCTAAGTCAAATCACTGTGAATAATAGATTATCAATTAGCTAAACCTACTTCTTTTGATTTCAGTCTTTAAGAGTGAATTAAACAACGAAATTTAATTATTGTATTTTTTAAATTAATAACATAAAGAAGAATTCGTCTTCGCCAAAAAGTATGCACCCTCACACAATGAAGCTTCTGTCAAACATTTTTTTCGTATTTTTAATATTTTAAGAAATATTCGTTTATTACCTTTAAGCATGGACACACTGTATATATGAAAGAAATGTTTATCATTTTTTTTTAATGTGGTTGATGAAATAAAAAGTATATTTACATGATAATGGTTAATAATTTATATATAAGAATATTTTTTACAATTCTTGGTCCTCATATTTAAATATTATTGCGATTTCTTTGGTTTTTATTGTATGTACAATTATTGATTTTGTAAACATCATCAATTTTCCATGAAAAGTTACTTAAGTACTTCTTAATCATTATGTTTTATTTAAAATTAATTACACGGATACTACAAATCTATTTGCTAGACAATATAAATGATAATGTATTTATGATCTGAATGTACGAAAAACTGAGCGAAATACGATTTAATATTATTTTTGGGTTTCGAATACAAATACATATGTGCTTCCCAAATTTAAAATCAAACATATTTTTTATTTGATAAGGCAGTGACTACTAATCATATTATGAAAATTATCTAACTAACTTTTAATACTGCAAACATAATAAACAATAAATATTGATACGCCAAAATGATAAAAAAATGTATGTTACATACCTATTAATAATTAAAAATAATCAATAAAGATCACGTTCTAATACTAAGATACTATATATAAAGAAACCCAAAATATTACTGCGATTCAGTTATGACTATATTAAAATGTTATAAAAAAGGAATTTGTATTATAAATATTATCGATCTTATTTCCCAATATTTCAAGATATTATCAACAATATCAATTATTCATTGTTCATGACGTTCAGTTATTGGGAATAAGTCTTCACAAAAATAGAAGTTTGATACTTTCATTTAACCCGTTTATATTTCATTCTAAGACTCAGTGTTTTTACTATCTGCAAAATTAACCAATATACCATTTCCAGCATCTACCCAATCCTCCGAAAAAAGTTTCGTTCGAAGTATTTCTCTTTCTGATAAATCTTCCTTCTTCGGTGTACTTTCATTGCTTAAATTTGCATTATTTTCCTTCTCTCTCTTTCTAACCATCAACAATTCTGAATCGTCAATAGTATCAGGTAAAATTGTGCCCAGAGTTTCCGGTAGAATTAGAGCAAGACCTCCAGATACTAAGCAAAGCATTCCTATGACAATTAAAGGAATGGTGACTGGAATGTATTCGCCCTAGAACAAACAAAATAATCGAATCTTTATTAGTTAAATATATTTAAATATACAGTTTCATTTCTTATGAAATTAAATCAGATTTAAATAAAAAATAGAAAAATTATCATAACATTGTTAGCATTAATTAGCAATTACAGTATATTATATGAAGTGTGTTCGTATAAAATTTATGTACTTAGTAGTTAGTGCGTAAGGCAAAGAATCACTGAAAGTAGAATATAAAAATGAAACAGCAAAAATCAAGTCATGTCTCAATTTTTTGTTAATTTAATGATGAGTTTTACTTGAAATGAATTTTGTAATTATAGATATACAATTCTTACCGATAATAATATGTGTGGTGTACACAAGCTGCCAATTTTGGCGAAAACTGTGCACAATCCTAAAAAGGTTCCCCGCACAACGGTCGGGTAGATCTCGATTGTATATAAATATGTTATGCAGACAGTACTTATTGCTGTTACTCTGCCGAGTGACAGTATAATGGTCTTCGTGAGGTCTAAAAAATAAAAAAATATCATATTTCAAAAACAATTAAATTTGTTTCTACACGATTAAAATTATACTTTACAATGTTACTTCTCAAAAGATTAATAACTGTTTCTGTTATAATTAAATGTAAATGATAAAAAAAGAAAAATCATAATAACTTTGAAAATAACTAAATTTTTTTCTGCACGATTAAAATAAAAATTTATCGTGTTACGTCTCAAAAAATTAATTACTGTTTCTGTTGTAATTGAATGTTAATGATAAAATGACAATTAAAATATATGAGCATAGTAGATATTTTCTGATAGGATTCTGCAAAATGGTATTTGTTATGTTGCCAACGTACCCATTCCAATCATAGGTTTCGTCAAAATGATTACAGCTGCCATTAAGATACAAATGATGCCATTAAGAGACTGATATGCAGTCATAGGTACTCGTCTACCGTATCTGGATAATATAAAATAGACGAATACGTAAGTTGCAATTTCTAATGCACCGCCAAGTGCAAATGTCACGTGACGATTGACGGGAAAATTGGGTACCAATGTCATAAATACGCAACATGCCACGGAAGATGTCAACCTTTAAAAAATAGAAAATAATATTAGGTACTACTATATAAAAAAGGATAATATTACTATTGTTCATAATTTTTTATATTTTCTGATTTTTGTAAATTTTAATGGAATAAACAATATTTTTTTTAGTTATTAAAAGATTTACTCGTTTCTTAGTTTTTTCTATGCCAAAAAGGCCAGGAAGTCCTTTTTTATAGCTTTTGAATATGTTAATAATAATTTCAAAGGCTAAAACATTAATTTTCTCAATTTTTGTTTTCTAGACTTAACTGCATTGGCTTCTGAGTAACTCAATTAATGAAAGGTCAACATTATTTTTTATAAAAATTTAATTAGATCTTATAAACTTCAATTTTATGAATATATATTTTCTATGAATTAATATTTTCTTTCATTAATTTGAAAATCCAATTTTCATCACTTTTAGTTATAAATAACTCTACTTTCCATTCATACCTGCTTCGTATGGAACAGATAAATTTTTGTTCTTACCATTGGCAAAACAATACTGCACTATACTTTCTCAACAGCATAGACTTGAACAGATTCTTCAATTCTCGTTCCGGTTGCACGCTATTGAATTTTTCTTCAACTTTATTCCCAGCCAGCTCCTCATCTCTAGTTAACATGTCTTTTTTTGCAGGAGTTCTTAGCTCGACGATGTCGTATGCACTTTTCGCGGAAAGTCGTTGACTATCGGCTGGTTGGGATATAGATTTTAATTTTCGATGGGTTTTTGAGCTGGTGGGAACGTTTTTCTCTGTTTCACCATTCTCACAGGGAAGAGAGTTTGACATTGATTTCGTTTTGGGAAGCTTGATTTCAAGATTATCTGAAATTGCTCTCAAACTCGTTTCTGAAAAATATGCGTAAAATGAAATTCAAATATTCATTTTCAAATGTACATCATAATTTATTTTGAAATATTCAAAGAATGGAAAATGTAGGATTTACAATAAAAACAAATGATAAACCTTTTACCTTTAAAAATCTACGAATTAAATTCAAGTTATTTGAAAATTTAAAAAATTCAGTTCAGATCAAAATTAAATTTAATACAAGTTTGTTGCTTATGTCAAACATGTAGAAAAATTCCTTTCAACTTTCGTTGGAAAGCGTAAATTTAAGATTGAACATTATTTTTGAGTCATTTGTGAACATGTCAAATTAAAAATACGTATTTTTATTTTGTTTTGAATTTTTTACTATGTTTTCCTTACTTCGAACGTTTTGTTCAATATTTTCTGCGTTATTAGTTAGCAAAGTGGTAGCTTCCTCTTTCAATTCGGTATCCGATTTCAATTTTTTCAAGTCGGACGATGATATACGTGACTTCCTTTCAGGTTTGATCGGTGTCGTGTTTTCAGGAACGATTTCTTCCGTTGTATCTCTTCTTCTTCGTAATTTCATGCAGCAAACATTGTACTTCGCGATACGTTCCAATGCCATATCCGCTTCTGTGATCTTGCCCTTTGCGATCAGCCATCTTGGTGATTCCGGTACGATCCTAAAAATGCAATGAATTATTACTTTCAGTTTTACAGTATCTGCATTTCATTCAAAAAAATATCCAAGTTTTAATTGTTTCTATTATTTGCACTTTAATATAGAAGACAAATAAAATTAATAAGATTTCACTCTATTTTATTTATATAAATTAATATTAAAATTCGATAATATTCCTTAATAAATATATATATATATATATATGTATATGTATATCTGCAAGAATTGAAAATGTTATTATACGATCGATTTGTTAACAAAAGTTTAATTACCAAATATAAAGTACGGTAATTGCAGTGGGAACCGAGACGGCTAGCTGTAAAATTCTCCAATCCGTTATGACATAACTAAGTGCAGCCAGAAGCAGTAGGCCGATGGCCCACGCAATTTGCATAATTAATGCAACGAATGTCCGAGCTTTCGCAGGAAACAATTCCAAAGAAAGAATATACGTAGAATTTTGTAGACCCTGAACAAAAACTCCTTGCAGTCCGCGAAGGGCCAAGAACGTGGGATAATTCTGAAATAGACATTCAATTTTATGCAGGAAAACGAGCCATTGTTATTCATTAGGTACATCTTTCTTTCAAATTTTATAATCCCTAAATTTATTCATACAAACGTAATCTTAATCTTCGTGTTAAAAATACAGACAGCAAAAGTAACAAGAAGAAATGCCTATTGCAAATATTTCTATAAATATGTTAATAAATTAATGAGACACCAATAAATTAACTCATTAATATAATAAGTGGTAGTTTGACTATTTAATTTTTTCATTTATTTTAACCCTTTGCGGTTGAATGTCGTCGTAATGACGATTTCGAGATTTCATATCTAAAATTGGAAGTTTCAAGTAAATAATATAATTCTTCAAATAATGAAGAGAGATACGTGGTATGTTTCTAATATTTAAGATTGCAATACATAATTCAATTTTTTATGGACAGAGTTTTTAAAGATTTGAGAAGTTCTCGCCGACAATGGGTTAACATTAGTTTGTATATTCATGGTGTTCTTAATTTAAAAAATTGTGAAGATTTTTGTACCTGTACAACATATAGTGCAACAGCCATGGTCCCCTGAGTGTAAAGACAAATGGCTTGAACGGGTAGTCTGCCGATACGATCACCCAAAAGACCTGCGATCCAGGCACCCATCAAAACTCCCACATAATAAACCGTGGGCCCAAGAAATGTCAAATATCGCTTTTCACAAATTAAACCCCACTCTGTTACCACGCTGTTTTCTCCAAACTCAGTAGCGAATTGATAATCGCCGAAACATAGATCCGAATCGGAAAAATCTTCGAAACCGGAAGTCTCATTGCCTGCTAGAGTCACGTTGGCCAATTCTTGGCACCCATATGCTCGTTTCGTTCCATTTCTTACCTGAAATAGCAAAATCGGTCTCCAATTTTTTATCTAATCTAGCTGACAAAGATATTTTACAAAAATAAAAAATATATAGCAATTACACTTCTTAAAAATGGTGACTAATTCGATAACTTCCATTGAATACATCGTTGCAAGGAACGTAATAAAATAAATAAACTAATACTATATTGGAAAAATTATTAATTAAGTGTGTAAACATCCAAAGGATATAAAGAACATGCATATAAATAAAGTACATACATATAAAATGTGAAAATAGTGTTTTAAGTATATCAATATTCACAACATTAACTCGAAAAGAAAAGAAAATAAAAATAATCGCGTTTCATTTTGTTCATAACATGAAATAATCTAAGATTATTATACACATTTTTAATGAAAAGATGAAAATAGTGTTTCTTATCAAATAGTAACAATTTGGGCTTAGGAAGCTCACCTGACAATAGAACTTCGGCGTGTAATTATGAAAAACCGGTAACGCGTGGCTCATAGCGACAATGACATAGTTAACAGCCAAAAGTAGCACGATCACCGTTTGGAAGCAGCCAACTTTGACCTCCTCGGCATTCATTTTTCACAATATCTTCAGTGTCACACTGGTTTTCCCGACAAATGATCTTCACGAAACAATTAGCACTAAAGGGATTCACAGTCTAAGACTGAAAGTCCATCCAGGGAAAACGGGGAAGAAAACCGTCGAAGTTTCTAAATCACTCACGTGAACCCACACACCCATTTGTGTTTCAAGGAAATATTTTAACACTGTCGATCACGGTAGAAAAAAGGTTTAATTGAATTAAGAGTATGGCGTATACGTTAGGAAACATTCGTTCAGTGCATTTCACTTGGAAGCGTTGGGAACCGATGCAAATTTACCACTGCAAGTAAAAGTTGTCGGAGAGCTCGGACAAACTGTCATCGGTGAGGGTGAAGCGCACACTAACAGAGAGGAAGAGTCTTCTCTCTGTCGAAGGATAGCTATGAAAAGAGGAACCGATTCCTGGCGGCGCTGGGACCGACGAGGACGGACGCCGGTACTATTGTTTCTCGGTTAGCGACACGTATCCCATTAACGCACCCACGTCACGGGAAAACGATCTTCTGTCAATGATAATCGATTTTTAAATTGACGTAACACGAGTTCTTTATATTTATGAAACGCGGAATTTCGCGGCTAAACTTCGTAGCGATCGTGTAAAAACAACCGTTGTGGATTTTTCTAGCTGTTTGTGATTGTTTTCATTTTGTAGAGATATATATTTTTTTTAAATTACGAACACATTACAATGATGTGGTATGGAATGATTGGATATCGTAATTGGTAGAAATGAAAAGAAACATTAGAAAGTTTTGTTTTTTTAAGAGTCTATGTATTTTTTAAATAGTTATGGAAATTGAAAATGATAAAAAATTTTAATTTGTATATGAAGCTTCAATATGATAAGGAAAGCTTGTGCTGTGGTATTGCATCTTCGTTTTCATTTTTATTGGAGAATATTGAGTCAATTATTTTTTAAATAAAATAACTTGTCAAGGTTTTTGGTTATTTCAAATTGTCTATGAAATATGGGGTTGTATTGTACAAGGTAAAGTGTAAAATTGGTAATTTTCCGAATTTATAGTTTTCCTATCTTAAAATGTTTCTTAGTTATCAGAAGCTAACTGAAATATAACAGAACGACAAGATTCATTGAGACACTATACGCGTGAATCAAAATGTAGTAACTCGAGTAACAGTCTGAATAGGTCTATGAACTCTCGACGTGCATTTACTTCATTTTCTACCCACCTGCGTTTGCAACAGAAAGTCCCATTGACAGGTATTGATCGTTTCGTTTTACTGAATCTTTAGTTCCAATGAGAATCCTTGTCCAAAGTGACAGTTCAGTGGTCTGATTGTAATAGTTCTTGTCTAACAGAAAGTTCTGTTGACGAAACTTTCATCATTTTCTTACTCGATAACTTAACACATTCGCAAGTTTTTCGCTTTACTAATAGTCATTATCGGTAAAAATGAACAAGATCTTAAACTAATTGCAAATTTCTGAAGTTAAAACAGGTATAAAAATTAGTAAACTTTTGAAATATTAATCTTATAACGATCTGTTGTTTAAACTAAACAACTTTTAATTGAAGAAGTCGCAAATGGAAAAGAGCAGATGAATCAAATATTTTGAAAGTTACATTTGAAAAGATATAATTGATATTAGCGACAACCACGGATAGAATTTGAAAAGACAATTGAGGTCAATAGTCACAAATGTGTTAAGAAAAGTTCTACTAAATAATTTACCAATTATGTCCATAGTCTATTAACGCATTTTACTGAACATAATATCGTTTAGCAGCCTGTGGCATCAAATTTTTCATGAGAACGTAATTTGCACTGTACATAGATAAGATTAACATCAGAATTACCGATTAATTAAAATGACTTTTTGAAATGCCTCTTTAGAAACTTCAAGAGTATATCTATTGAGACTTTAATTGATTTATAATTCTGTTTGCGCATTGCTAAATGTTAAAGCAGTTTCTTTAATAATTTCTCACAGAAACATTTGTTATCTTTTTAATTATTGCAAAATGAAGAAATCAGCAATGGGTCATTTTGACTCGTCTGGTAGTTTTAGTGTTAAAAGCGAGAAGGGGAAAGTTAGCTTCGCAGGAAGAAATGCCTTAAAGAAACGTTTGTCAGGTAGTAAAAAACTTTGTCGATGACGTTTTCTCGCCATACCATACTTAGGTCACGATAATCTTGATGGAGGGGTACGATCATTGTAGTCCAGCGACGGTGTTTCCTTCGTTTCTGGAACTGTTTCTGTATGCGGCGAACATCACGTCCGGTCCCGGGTGCATCCTGCCTTTCATTAGAACCACCACAAGTTGGTTCGATCGCCGATTCCAAAGGAAACCCTAGTCTGTTCAGGTGAATCCTCGTCTGTCCTTCGAACGCACGACAAATCGACACGTCGTCATTAGCATCGCTATCTACGGCGAGTAATCATACGACGATCATTGTCAGAATGTTTCCGAACGATTTTGATACCCGTTCAATCGCTGGTTCGACGGCCACTGATTTGATACAGCTTCCTCGAATCAATGGAAGTTGGTTATTATTTAATTAACGAATAATTCAATCTACACAGAGATTATTGTTAGTCATTATTACATTATTACAATTACACTTTGAGTAACGTAATAGTTTTCATCTGATTTTTGACTTTTTTAATGTTTTTTAAATATTCTGTTCCTTTTTTTATAAATTTTCCTATTTATAATAATGTCTTGGCTGAGTCATGACAAAATTTTATAATGACGTTTGAATTGAATTGTTTTATTTTAGTTTATAATAATATTTTTTTTCTAATAATAAGGAACAAGATTCATTGTTATTATAGAAAATCAACTTTTTGTCAAATCTTGACGTTAAGTCTTTCGAAAATTAATGTTTTCATACAAATAATGCTAGAAAATGATCTAAATCAAAATTGGTTATTGATAAAACAGTAATTTATAGGCAACAACAGAATAGTTGACAAATAAAATTTGTTACGACGTCAAATGATCATGAAGAATTCAACGATGGTAAACGATTGAATGGTAATGAATTGCCACTTCGAAAACTGTCGGTAATGATATACTCAAATCGTATTGTAAATCAGTTATTAAGAATTACTTTAGTTAGTGTTCTAAAGTTATTGACTACAATAACTATAATAACAAGTTTTACTACAAATGACGAGGTGAATTGCGTAAAGACTGCACATTTTACTTGTTTTTTAAAATGTTCAAGAGTTTTCTATTCTTTCTGAGATATAATAATCTAAGAATTCGAATTATTGAGTTTGTGAATAACTGAGACTCATCTGTCTGTCACGAACGGTCTGTCGTGTTTTGTTTACGGTATTGATTAATTACTGTGTAATTGTATTGATAAATAGCACATTACTGTCGAAAATGTTATCAGTTATAAGAATGTCGAATTACGAGGAGGATCTAATAATCACGTATTATTATATTCAATACAAAAGATTTCAAAGAAGATTTTGGTTACATCCATATATTGAAAGAAATATTAATTGTAGGACATCTGTTGTAAGAGAATTAGCTACAGCTGATAACCAGTCTCAGTCATGTTATAGAATATGTAAAAGTGCATGTAAAAATTTAATAAATATACTAATTGGATCATGCATACAAAAACAACATGAATATGCGAAAATGTTAAATACTGAAGAAAGGATTTTAATAACATTAAGGTAAATAAATGTAATTAGAATAATTTATTAATATTATCTTACTTTAGATTCGAATAGATTGTACATGTAAATAGTTCATGAGGATAATAAAATATAACAATATGATGTAATAATAACGTATTATAATAGTAAATGGAATAAGCAGAACACCAAATTAAACAAATTATTTGTGGATTGAATAATTAGTATTACGTAGTAGAATTCAAATCAGAAATCGAAGTACAATTAGTAAGTGGAGAAGTAGGTGGAATATGGCTTGATGGAGAAGATGAAAAATTATTAAGATATTTCGTCGACGTGGGCGTTAAATGTTCATGTTCAGACCGTGTTGAAATTTCATTTATTAACATTAAAACTTTCATTTTAAACTCTCGCATCTCTATATCCGAAAATTTAGCAATATCTGGTAATAAGCTTAATAAAAACATTCTTCGAGGATCATCTCTAAGGGAGTCATTAAATGGATGGTTCTTCTGTACATAATTTATAAAAGATTTATCGATGTCAGCTGGTAATGTTTTTCGCTTTGTTTGGCATTTTCGCGAATTCTGTAAAGTTGTGTCTTGCGTCTGAGACAATAAGTTCTGTATTATGTCTTCCGTTTCCGCTTGTTCCTGTTTCGTTTCTTGATACATGTCTGTAGGAGAAATACTTGGAGAAGGAATAGTCGGGGCAAGAATAGTTTGAGGGGGTGGGAAATTGTCAAAATCTTGAATGTGAGCCACCGGTTTCACGTACGGTAACACAAACTGCATAATGTCGTGCAGATAGTATCGTTTTCTTTTTCTTGTGGTTGATCCACTTTGGGCTGGTTTTAAACTGCGAACAAATCCATTCCTGATGTTCTTCCACTTCTCTTTGCAATCAGCAACTGTAGGAAATAACGGATGTTAATAGTATGCAATCATAAATGATTATACAGGATGATAGGAAATAGTATTCATAACTGTTGAGATACATCGAGAAATGAATAGAAGAATTAATATTTCCAAAGTTATAAATAAATTTTTGTTTCGGTTAAAACAATTAATTTTCTCGTTTCGGGAGCTATCACACTATATGGAAATAATGGATTGCCTTAACATTTCTCTTTCGGTTGATTTTAATAATATAATTGTAGTAATTCTGTGTTACGATACAAGCATAGAGGTGAAAAGATAAATTGTTTATTACTTTAAAAATATTAATTTTTCACCCATGTTTATTAAAACATTTTTGTAGCATTTATCAAATATGATCTATGCTAGAAGTTACGAATATTTTTTTATTCCTCTGTATCTCGTTCATAGGGAGACCATAGCATTAACTGTGGCAAAAACCACGCAAATAATGTGGGATAGTTTGAAAAAAGTTATATGGCCATATTGATTGAAGACGACTGAAAAGCCATCGTGGCTTTTTGGATCTATGTAGTCATTTTAATTATAAGGGATACAATTTTATTATTTTATTATATTATAAATTGTACATATTTTATTATATTATATTTTATATATTGTATATTGTGTATTATATATTATATATTATATATTAGGGTACTGACATGTAGATGGCCATTTTATATCAATCGAAAGTGGTTTCTCGGGTGAAAATAATGATAGTGAAGCGAAATGCTCCACTATACGAAATGTATAACCGCTTTAGGACGATGAATACAAAGAAACAGTACCAATCTGTCTAATCAAGCACAATTACCTTACGATGAAAGTGGAAATGTGAATCCCTATTACTTTCTCGCGAATAATGCATTTCCATTGCAACGCAACCTTATTCGTAAGGAAACATAAACATAAACAAAATATACAGGATGTTAAAAAATTGTATTACTATATTTATATAGGGAATAGTACACTATGCTAAATAAAACCTTAGTGAACATAACTCAAAATCCACTATGTATATATTGCAACGTAATTTTTGAACACCTTGTATAATTACAGACTAGTATGGAAAGATCGCAAATGATCTGGCTCCAATTTAAATGTAACTTTGTATAGCTAAACATATTGCAGACGTGTTTTTTCTAGCTGTAGTAATTCAAGCTTAAAGGCTCTGATGCAGGCTGAAACTTGCAGCGATGCAGGTATCGCTATAAGTGATGGGTTTGAGTCTTTTAAGGTTTCATGATACATGTATTCAAACAACAAGTGAAAAAGGCTCAAACCCATCGCTACTGCTGCATATTTCAACGTACATGGGAGCCTTAAGGGGTGAAACCACCCTCAAAATGTTTGACCCCTTAAGGGCTCTCTCGGAAATAGTAGGAGATAAAAAAATATTTATTTAACAAAAATTGAACACACACGCTTACTTGTGTTAATTAATAAAATAACTATAAATGTATATATTTTGTTGCTTTTATAACAGAAAATATAATATTTTTTGTTATGTACATAGCTTTTGTATTTATTAAAATGAACATGACGGACGTAATTTTTTAACCCTTTGAACTCTGTAGGCTCCAATATTGCATCAGTTCTAATATTAAATATTTTAATGAATTTTAAGAAAACTACCTTAAGATCTTCCAAATATACAAATTTTGTACTGAGAAGAGAATTAAAAGTCTAAGAAATGTTATAACATTGTTAATTTTCAGTAGGACTACTATCAAAATTGGTAGGAGTTGCTGACATATCACAAAACTATGTGGAGTGCTAAGGGTTAAATTATTTTTCAAAATTATATAATTGTATTTTCTTCCAAAGTGTTAGAGACCATTCAATTTTTGTTAAAAAAGTGTTTTTTTATCATTTCCAAGATAACTCTTAAGGGGCAAAATTTTGCAAGATGGTTTCATCCTTTCAACTTAGATTTATTCAAATCGGAGCCGTACCGTTCGCGGCCTTTTCTTGTAAGTCGGAAAACGAGTATTGAATGCGTTTTTAGAATGTTATGTGAAAGATTTCAAGTATCTTTAACGTCAATTAAATGACACGGATGTGAAATTGTAGTTTCAATCGTAAGATGCACCCGTATATTTTATAATTACATAGGTACGTTGCAATAATGGAATTCCCTATACTAGCATAGGTAGCCACTGAAATTACAAAATTTCTAGAAGCTTAGCAAAGTACATTTAGCCGAGCCCACAAAATATAATAATCATGAAAGCTTTATGCGATTATCTGGCCTATTATTTTTTAAATCCAAATACTGCTTTCACGTGGTAATAAAAATATTGTGTAAATAATTAAGTAAAACGAAATTTTTTAAATTTGAATTTTTATGGTATTCACCTGACCAATTCATTTTGTTCGCCACATCACTCCAAGCGTTCTCAGTTATGTCTTTTCTGGCATACTCTGAACTAGTGTTGTCATACAAACATGGGTATTTTTCAATTGTCCGAACGAAAGTCGTGACGCCTGCCATTTTCCTGCTAGCTGCAATGACGCCTCGCTACTGACGCTGTCGTACGGTGAGCGTAATAACGAATGAAGGTAGCAACGAAATCATGAAATTATCGATTCGTGGCAGTCATCTATTGGTTTAATTGTCCGCAATTATTTGTTGAAAGACAGTGTACGTAAGCGAATATGCGTTTATGAAACGAAGACTCGGTACAGAGGGCCTTTGTCGCTGAGCGTATCTACACGGAGCGTACATCGAGCGTACATTAAGCGTATTTTGTCGTGACGACGCGACGTCTCGTGCACGGAGGGCCTTCCTGAACTGACCGTCCTCCATGAGAAGAGGACGCTACAATCAGTCTTGAATTTCTAGGTTGGTAAAGCAGTTTGATCCAAATCATGTTAGCCTATAACAGTATTGGGTAGGAATCAATTAATGTCTACTGTAACTGATTAATCAAGTGAATAAAATTAATTATTTGAATTAAATATAGTTGAACGAAACTTTCGAAAACTTATTAAATTCAGTTGGACTGTAATTTGGCATACAGCTTCTTTTTAGTTAGAAACGATATTTACGAGAAGGATTTTTAACAATTCGATGGTTAAGATACAAGGTTTTACAATAAAGTGTTTTACCATTTTAGTGTCACTCCCTGTAATTTTGAAAAACTTTATACTCTGTGTGGATTAATATTTCATGCATAGATTTTCATTTTGTATAAATGAAATATTTCGAGAAAAACTTTTGCCAATTTGAGAGATAACACACGGAATTTTATGAAAAAGTGTTTCACCATTGTAATCTCATTCCCTACGTTGTTGACTGATGTAGAATAAAATTACAACTATCGACAAGAAATAATGTAGATTCATCGACAAGAGATAGGACACACTAAATCATCGACGAGAGATAAGTCTTGTTGGTAATGTCTCTCGTCAATGGTCCTATGCTACAATGGTATAGTAGGAAGTGACGGTGTATTGGTGAAAAGTTTTTTCTCAAAATCCTATATTTTAACTATCAAGTTGTTAAAAATCCTTCTCGTAAACATTTTCCTTGGGAAAAATAAGGTTACATGCAAAATCACAGTCTAATTAGAGAATAAAAGTTAATATAATTACAGGGAGTGACACTAAAATGATAAAACATTTGTTTGTATGTAATAATAAATGTATTGTTCTTAGGTATTATAAAATGTCGAACGTAATTTTTCCACATATTGCAGTACTTTCTTTACGTATTTATTAAAACTAGCACGATAAGTTACAAACTTTTTTTTTCAAAACATAATTTCTTAAAGTGAAAGTAGATATCACGAACCCATAAAGAAGGTTTCTTGAATTGATGCAGACAATTCTTCAAAACTTATACACAATTATGCAATGCAGAATATTTACATTACACTCTTTATTGAAAAATAGGAGCATACAATACGAACTCATTAAGAAATATGCAATTCCACAAATACAATAAAAAAACTATTGTTAAAGTATTTAATCTGTTTGTAACCAAAAAGTTTTTTGAGTCTTCATTTACTTTCTGTTGTAATGGGAACTCGTGTAAAGTATTTTCAAACTGGAAAAGCTAGAATTTCGTTTTAAACTGAAAAAAACGTAAGCTTATTTTCGCAGGAGAACCACACGTGAACCTATGACAACGTAATCAAATATTCATTCATCGTACTGTCCAAAGAGGAAGTGGATGGTTATTATGAAAGTAATAAAGCTGACGTGTTCGCGAGTAGAATAATCCGAATTTCTCGATTTCATTTCATTTCGTCTCACCCACCAGCAAATAGAATGATTAGGTTTGCGCGGCGAGCGAATACAAATCAGAATACATTTCGATTATTTGTGAACTACATGCACGTTCATAATACTTACGTATAGTGGCTGTCATAGGAAATCGTACACTTTACAACTCGTAAGATTTTCGTTTACACATTCAATTTATTGTGTAATTCAGATTAAAATAATTTGAATATACATAAATTAATCTACTTCGATTTGATATATTAAAACTGTAAACTAAATGTGCCATTTGAAAATAAACAAATTTGAACGTAAGGTATCAAAATCATTAGTTGCTAAAAGTCGTGTAGCTTAATAAAACTAATAATTCGAGAAATATCTGAAATAAATTTCTCAAGTACATTTCATAGTCGGCTATTCTTTATTCTCAGTTTTGTTCAAATGTTCTATAAGGCTCACATTTAAACGAGTCAAATCATTATATATTTACTACTTATTAATTCAGAAATTATTAGAGGTTTTAGTGACTTTACAATAGTGGTGAATAGAAGTGAAAGTGTAAAGAATATATTATTAAGCGAGACGAAGAATATTATCATACATGAAATACCGTAAAACAAACTCAGTTAAGAAAATATAATTTTTCCAAATTCTCGATGCGAGGAAACCTTAGTTTTTCTGGGGTTCAAAGATTACGATAGCACAGTAGAACCTCGGTTAATCAAGTCACTATCTTTTGCGATCTAGATCATTAAGTTTTTTAGTTATTCTTAAACGTAATAATTCAAATTCTTAACTTACATCTCAAGATATATACAACCAAATGTTGCAAACATGTTTTAAGATATTTCTCCTCGAGTCTTCATTTATCTGGACTGGCCCAATTAAATCAACTAATCAAGGTTGTAATCGGCATAGTGAATTCCGAATATACAGAAATTCTGAAAGAAAGTCCTCCACGGAAACTCTATTAATCACATTTTCGTTGTGCACCGGACAGTCTTCTGACTTACTTATCGTTGCTCGTAAAGAATGGAAAATCGGCGATAAGATACGCGATTTGGGAGATTTGGGACGCGCGTGCGACTCGCCTACGCGTTCCGCGTGGAATCGTCCGCGCGCAGGGACGCGATGATCGCTGATTTATAGTGCATTGTGTTCTTAAACTCCTTGGTTATATATACGAGGCAGTCCTAGTCGCGACAATGCTCGAGGCTTGGGCTGGTCCTGATTCCTTTTTTGTCCCGACCGTGGCCCGCGTATTTTGTTGGCGCAACAATCGTCTTTGCCAGTCGGTCCGCCGGTTCTGGCATGGCGAATCGGAATCGCGACACCATGTTCTGTGGGGTTAAAGTCATCCTACTGTGGAGACGGCGATAACTCGCAACGCGGGCCAACAATTTTCGAGATGAGCGTACATTAAGGAATTTGAAATCCGGTTGTCCTATTACTGGTCTTTGATGATCGGATTCAGGCCGCTTTAATATTTCTTCGATTGGCAATCGAACTTCTTGAAATTCGAGGACGTTTTAAGGACTTTATAGCATTTCGTCAGCTCACGAAAAAATCTGTGAAAAATCATTAATCGAGACTGTAAATATAAAAGTCATGAGTCAGATCGATTTGATCCGAAATATTCGGACCAGCAGTATCGGTGCTGCATTTTTCAATAATTCGAAGACTGCTAGGTTTCAAGTATTAAAGTTAGAAAAAAGACAGGATTGTCGGACCTCATAGTTCTCTTGGTCTCCACTAAACAGGAGAAAACAAAAAAAGAAGATCGTGTAATGATCATGAAAAGAAGGGGAAGATCGTGCGATCGCGTGGGCGGACTTTTATGGCGGTTGATTGCTTGATTTATAATCTCAGCTGGGCTCCTCGGCAATCATAAAGGATCGCGGAGCTCGCTCGCTAATATCCGTGGATTTTTGCGCGGGCACGGGAAGGGTGAAGGGCGCTGCTCACAACGATCAAAGTTTGATTAAGAGCACTGCCATACTCGGGGCCCAACTGCGAACAAAAACTAGGGGACATTGCTTACCGTAAACACGCCCCCGTCGTTAAGGCAGGACCTTGAAATTTACTTCACCGCTCAGACTGCCTCTTTTCTACCCCTATACTCCGTGCTTTCGGCTAATCAGAGATCGCGGATTTTACGACCGTCGATGTGATCGTTAAAGGGATATCGCCAATATGGCTGCCCCTGGTGCCGTGGACGTTGAGCTCATCAACCGCGACACAGAAATTTCCACCTGTACTATTAAATGGATCCTGTTCACTGAATGAAAAACTGAGTGAACAGCGTAAGCGTGTTCTTCTGAAAGAAGCAGAGCAACTTTTCTTATGCATTATCTGTATATCATACGATGAATAGTTTTGAATGAAAAGAGTCATTTTCCATAGAAAAATGCACTGAAAAGGTATCTGCAACAGAAAGGTTTTAAATATTTCGTCAAAATTCTATGCATCTCTTTAGTAAATATTAGAAACTAAACATTTTTGGCGTTACGTCACCGGAAATCAAATTGCTGCATTGAAGAGATTTCAGTCCAACTGTTTTGTAAAGGAAGGAGAGAAAAATATGAATCAATGAAAATTATGTTTCAAACTTTTGAAAATTTATCTTTGTGTAAGAAATAATTTTAACACATTGCAATGGAAATGCAAAAATGCAAAATATGCGCTTAATAGGAAAAAGTATATAAAATGTCCAAAGTGTACACATTTTTATAGCATTTTCTGGCAAAAATAAATAGTTTTGATATTATAATGTCGCAACTGATCTTAAAATATATTTAATGATCTACTGTAATGTTACTTTAAATCTTGAAATAAAATTTCGAGCATTAGGTGTAACATTAAAATCGCGATTAAATATTTCGCGATATTACAAGATAATTTTATTTTATATTTTTCCTTCGATTATCTAATAACAATAACTGTTTTATCATCGTATTAGACTTCTTAATCCTATGTTATCGTCAATCGGTAAACATTTACATCGATAACCGTTACCTTCTCTTGTAACAGATGGAGCTGTGAGCAATATCATTTGATTTTGTCACGGGCTATTTCGGTTCGCTGTAACTTTATATTCGTTACATTAGGTCCAGTACATATGCAATAAAAAAAGGATAATATTAAACACATTTATTGTACACTTTATTTTATTATTCCTAAAAAGCAAGTGTTCATTCTTATACGTCTTAGAGATCATACAATATTAACTCTTTTGATTCCAAAACAATAAACATCAAAGGTTTCGATCCTTGAAATTCAATTCATAGAAAAATCATATTTTCCTATAATTTCTGCTCATTTCAAGTAACCAGCGCCCCTATCAACCGTGCCATTGCTTCAAAACTATTATGTCTTCTTCAAAGCAAAAATTCATTTATTTCCCCAAAGAAAGTAATATTTCCACCCTTCCGCGAAAGGTGTTTTCAGTTTTCTGTTTCGAACAGGTAGAGTTAATTTTTATTGACATCGGGACACGGACTGGTATAAAATGTACATGGACGGCGATAACGAAATCCTCACCCTTTTTGGTGCACCCTAAAGTTTAGTGATCTCTAATGAACTGGTAGTCCGTTAGTTAGTCTAACTTTGTTCGTCTCTGTTGCTCCCGGCCAGTTAACCATATACCGGGTGTACCACATATGCGCGTGTACATACCTACGTATGTACATACACCGATGTTTCACTGGTGTGCGGAGGTGGAAGAGGGAAACGCGGAACGCCGTGCACATACACGCGGATACAAATAAATCCTGTTAGCCGTAGCACGACCGGCGCAAAGCCAAATTTTCCCGGCTCGCATCTGTGAATATTTACTCGTGGGTAGTGTATTACATGCACGTTGTAATGCGCTCTAACTATAGTCCCGTGTGTACGAATCGGTATCGAACCGGCGGCGACTTCGTAGCAAACACTGTTTTCGTTGGGAGGATTCCGCGCGACGCTCCGGGGGGACGCGAAATTTACATTTTTACAGGATTACTGTCCCACCGGGGTGGTTCTGTAACCTCCCCACGGGAGAATTAAGCGTTACGCTTACAATTGTAATGATCGTCGCGTGGCTACGTTACGTTTTCCGGGTTTCGACAAAGGGAACTCGAACTTTTCGGGTTTATTTAATCCAGTGACTGTCGCGTCAGATACAACAGATAGGTTGGGTATGTACTATACATAACGAAATTCTTGTTCCAGATTGAAAAAAAGAATTTTCAGTAAAAACTATGAACACACTGAGTTTCCTTGAGCACTACAAAACGTACGATGATGAAAAAGATCTCTCAGTATTTCAGTTTCTATTTCATTAAACAGATTATTTGAATTCTGTAAGATTTTTGTGGGTGGTGATATAATTATATTTTAAATTGGCGAATAACTTTTCGCGTAACACGTTACAAATGGGAATGGTAAAAGAGAAAAGAGATAGAATCTGCAATTATTTTCTAGATAGACGTCTACTTAGAATATTTAAAAATTAATATGTAGATATATTTTTAGATCAATTATCGTACATCATACACTATTCTGAAACAAATATATGTATGTAACTTGAAAATTCCAAAAACTGTATTAAAGAATTAATAATACAAGAGAACTTTGTCGCGCTCCATATTATTTAGTATGTAATTCCATTATGCTAAAGGCAAGAATGATGAAGAATAGAATTATCTGTGAACGAACGAATGAAGAAAAGGGTTTCACTGGCACATAATATAACATTAATCAAGGAACGATCAGCAAGAGACGTCAAAGAGCGGCCGACAGAATGGGGAATTTCATGCAAATCACAAAGAAAGAAAAAGTTTATTTCTCCCTTTATCTTCGCGAACCTCCCTTCATTCCTGATCACTTCCTTCCTTCCTGTCAAACCGAGCTCGTAGCCGCAAATTAGCCGCAGCGGCTAAAAGAAATTGAAAAGAGGGTTGCCAGACTCGGCCATTTCCATTTGCAACCTCTTCCTTCCACGTTTTCCTGATCGACGATCGTCTCTTTCTCGAGCAGTTTCGCTCGAAAAATTCGTGATCGACCAACCGTATCGGCTGGCATTTTTCTGCCATGGTAATTATTGTCCCAGCGATGATTTGCATGAATTTAGGAGTTTTAATCCTCTTTTTCTGCTCAAACACTTGAAAATTGTTTGACAACATTTTGTGTACATATTTGCTCATTCAAGCGTTCCTTTTTTTGAAAAAGTGGTTTCTAAAAAGGTACACTATCGCCTCAAAAATTGATTTTGTTTGTCTGCCGTTTCAACAAACAAACAGGTATATGTCATTGATGTCAAAAATCAACTCGAGCGGTTGTATAAACAGTAGAACTTTAACAATTGAAACTGTTAACAGTTTAAACTGTTAACAATTTAAACTTATTAATTAGATTTCTATGTTAAAATTCTGGTTAAGTCGTACAGAAGTTATTCAATGTAATCCATTCTAATAAAATAAGTGGTTCTAATTTTTAATTATTCCAATATAAGTATACCATTTTACTAGGCCAAATCAATTGTTGTTAAATGTTTTCACTGTAAGTATCACAATGAAAGCAGAACTTTTCAAATTTTATAAAACGTGTTTCTTGGACTTAAATAATTTTTGGTAAAACTAATAATTGTAATGTCAATTGTATGTTATAATGGTGACACTAATTTTGCAGCATTCTGTGTAATTACAAATAAATGACTTATAGAATTTTTATGGAGCATTTGGACGATTTCCCTTTGAAGTCCTTGAAAAGACGAGAATCGCAATGAATTTTTCTTCAACAGTTGCAGAATCGTGATCCAAGTCGCCCATTGTTTTTTTCTACACTGCGGGAACAAAGGAGGTAGGTGGTACGCGAGTGCGTAGGTGCGTAGAAGCGTCGTGCTCTGTAACGGGATTACGGAAGGGTGACTGTGTAGGGGCTGCCACGCCAAGGGGTGCCGACAAGTGGACCGAATAATGCAGCAAGATACAGGGAGGTGCAAAGCTAGGGTGCATTTTCAATCTAACATTCTGAAATATTCGCATGTCTTCACTGTTCAATAAATTTTCAATGAAGAATGCACATAAACACATCTATTTTAAAACACTTAGGTATAATAAAACACTTTACTGGGGGCGTAAGATGACATTTATATATTAATACACCCAATTACTATATTAGATACAAGAAAATAAATAAATATCTTCTTAAAATAGATTTACTCTCTATTTATATCAAATAAAATAGAAAATAAAATCACATTTTTCAACTGTCAAAATATTTGCCATTGCTTTCGATGACTTTGGAAGCGGGGAAATGTTTAAATTTAAAATGATTTTATAATTGATTAAATGAAAAACTTTGAGAGTTTGCAGCTCGTGGCTCGACCAGTAACAAAGACGTGCCTAAACTAATTCCGCCATTACTATCGGGCCGAGCGCCGGGAGTAGATGCCTTCCCTTACCTCTCTTCACTTTTAAGCCGCTAATAAAATTTGCTAATAAAAATATTAACCAGTTTTATAAATACTGTCATAGACTTGAGGCGAAGATTTCTAATATGGTTTAACAAAATGTTATTGAGTTGTATTAAATTTAAATGAAACATTATTGTTGTTGTTAGCAATTTGTATGGTTTCTACTAAATCTAGACATAGAAAGAGCATGGAATGTTTTCTCTTACTAGTGCATTATTAACGATAAATAGTTCTAACAAATGCACCTGCGAAATTAAATCGTACGGTAAGGAGTTAAGAAAAAGACGGACGTTTAGCCGCTGCCAAGAAAAAATGATATTAAAGTTTGTAGTAAAGTTTCTTAAGTACTCTTTACGTACATGCCATTTTTTAGTCAGAGTGTACATTTATTAATACAAGTAAAATATTTAAATAAACACAAAACCATTAATCAAATTAAATTAACCTAAACTAATAATAAAAAATGAACAATGAATTTACATCCATCTTTGCCGATTGCAGACACTCATAATGATCATATCTCACCTAAAACAAAGCATAATCTTTCTATCATTGAAATATTTCGGTATTTCCCAATATACTTACATACATCTTTATTTCATCCGCTCACAACTTTAATCAGTCTCAAATATGTAGTATGTATCACTATTTCCGTTGATACAGAACAAACTCCGACTCTCGCGACCATCCAGGAAACATCAAAGAGATCGCTCGGCGTATCGTTGATTATCTTCAAAGGGTCGTAGGAAGGCTTACGCGTGTACCGGGTGGCTGGGATCGCTAGAAATCCGATTAGATTAGACATCTGGGCCGCTGACTTCGCGATTTCGCGACTCCGCGGTAACGAAGACGTTCCGCAACGCTCGACGCGGCTTGGTGGCGATTTAAAGAACTCGCCGCTCCCTTCGATTTCGATCTCCGTGGAGAAAGAAATCTTCTTGAGGGAGATGATTACGACGCCGGGCGGATGGACTCGTGAAATTGGGGGGAACAAGGTGAAATTCGGCTCGCTCGGGTCCGGTTTATCGAGCTGGAACAACAAGCGGCAATCAGGCATAACTCGATCATTTCATTCTTCTACGTCCGTGCTCCACCCTCGAGTCTTCCTGGCCCTTCCGTGCCCGCTGCCCTCCGACGTACTTGCAATACAGGGTGTCTCAGCTGAAGGAGACCACCTACTAGTACAATGGTCCTTGAAAGTATTTAATACTAACCGTACTTGCACTTTTCCAACCGCACTGCACTTTTACCAGTCAAATTGGCTACAAAATAAATGTAAACAAGGTGGATGACAAGTTTTGTTTAGTTGGAAGAGAAACGAAAGGAAAGATAGAAATTGAAAAACTGTCAAACAGACAATATAGGAATTGATGTAAAGTTGGATGAACGAAAGAAAACGCAGAATTTTAAATTCGATCATTTGACCGGTTTTTGGTATGGTTAATGTTCAAACGTAGGTTGCTGTGGAAGCTTTGGGGATCCGCCATTTTTAGTGCTGTCATTTAGTTGTTTATTATTTTTGTAAAGCATCATTTTGTATTTAGAGGTTGGTATTTATTAATTTCATATTGCATACATTTTTTTATAGTCTCGAGAGAAAATTTGGGTTGTATAGGGTTAACTGGATAAAATCATTCTACTTTTGATTTACATATGAACCATTCATTAGTCAAACCGGTTAATTCCATAAAACAAAAAGTAGAGGAAAATGATGCAATAGCTATACATTGATTTTCAAAATTTCTCTTTAATAGAAACTTAAATAATCATTACAGAACGTATTTTACTTCATTATTACAGGTGTAGCTTTAATCTAAAGAATATGTAAAATGTATAAAATAGTATAACTTTGAAATAATTTTTAATATTACTGCAAATTTTGCATTGGCAATAGAATTTTTGTTATTTCGTGGTATTATACCCAATAATAAGGTAATTTATTTTAAATATGAAAAGTCAAAAACCAATGAAGCGTTTTAAGGATAAAATCTTTAAAAATTCAAAAAGTGATGAGCAACTCATATATTGTTCGATTTAAATCAAATTTATACACATTTCTGAATACTATAAGTGCACAAAATTAGTAATATCGTTATACTGTTCAATAAAACTTTGAATCACACTGTACACTTATACAGCACCTATAAATAAAGCCGAGGCGACGTTGACGATTCTGTAAGCCAGCTTCACAGAATCTCACCCTCTGTTTTATCTCGGTGAAATCGCGAATCCTAAAATTCCAAACAGTTCCTCGGTAATCCGACTATATGGCTCCAACCTGCACGTGTTTGGAATATATTTTCTATATCGAAAATCCAACCTCGATAAACAATGAATTTCCATTCTATCGCTGAGCTAATATAAATACTAAATTCTACAATTGAAGCATAAACATTTGTTCAATAAATACGATAAACCATTAAATCAATAATTAAGCAACATTCGAAGTTTAATATTTTTAAAATACCTTCTCACATATTAAAGTAACATTTGTATTTTCATGAAATATTTCTTTTTTAAATTCTTGTTCTAATTCAAATTAATATTATTAACCCTTTACGGTTGAATGTCGTACTGACGACTTCGAGCTGCCGTATCTAAAATTGAAAGCTGGAAATGAATAATTTAATTAAGGTAAAGGCACCAGTAATCGACCTGGTATCAGTAGTTAACCATTTTTCAGGGAAACGTGAAAAATAAGGTTTTCAAAAGTAATACTTTTTCGATAAAGGCGCGATAGATATGCTACAGCATCTACCAACTCCGAAACACTTTTTACCTGAATTAAATTTGTTATTAAAAAGTAATGATTTATTTCATTGACTTTAATCAATTACTAACTAACATATGGTTAATTACTAGTTTTCTTGTTTTCAAGGATGGTCAACTTTTGATGTGAGCACTGAACTTTCAAAAATGTCTATCAAATTTGTATACTACAGCTATTTCAAAAACCGGTGCTTTTACCTTATCTATTCAAATAATGAGAAATTGGTACATGGTTTCCTTTATTCTAATATTGAATATTTTTTCAAAGTATAATTCAATTTTTTATACAAAAAGTTAACAAAAGTTTAAAAAATTCTCCAAGTCTCCAAAGAGTTAATAATAATGTCGTCCTAAAATATACTTGTTCACAATTGTTACCCCTTATTTCACGACTTATCGATTCGCTTCGTACGGAATTTACATTTTCGACATTTCTTTGATATGTGAATAAATACTATCGCTCTAGAGAGTATCTACAGGGAACGGTAGCTAAATGTTATGCACCCCCTGACCGCGGTCCCTCATTGGTCGATTCTACATACCGTGGATGGTTATAGTGGATGGAGAGGTAGGGCCTGCAAACCCCTAATTTCGAAAGCAATAATTTCACTCATCGACACAGTGGTCGATTTGCGAATCGCGTTACGGCTACGCTCAAAGGGCCAACGAGTCTTGATTCTGTTACGAAATATTATCGGTCGATTATTATGACTCGAACATGTGTATGAGCGAAGACCATAGGGCCAAATGGGCGGTCTGTTTTTAGCGAGCAATGCTCGCCTGCGTTTCTGTGATACGTTCTGTCCGCGTAATGTCAATAATCAACCAGTCGCGAGCTGTTCAAAGAGTTGACGTTTTATATAAAACGCTTTTGTGTGTTGAAAGGGGTTAGCTTCTCAGTGCAAATTTTGACAGAATTTTTCAGAATCACTCTATAGACTGTCACACCTCTTCTTTTCATGTTCAATAAATAATTTTTCTTTTAAGTCTTTTTAGATGATGGCTTATCAATAGGACTTCAAAGTCGTAAATTAATAAAATTTCCAATTTTTTAAAATTTATGTTATTAATTATTAATTCTTCCTTTCTTTTTTTTATACTAGAAACGATACACCAAAGTACCACATTATTCGTGAACGCAATACATTGGACCCATTTTTCTCTATAATTATTATTGTCATAACCATTATAATAAAATAAAAATATAATATAAACTATGTAATATTACTCAGGAATATGGACTCAATATGGAAGGTGTTCCATATTAAATAGACACGTATTTTAATACAAAAATAATGTCTATACTAAGATAAAAATTAATTTACATAAAATTGCAATTGCAACGTCAGATTTCCAATTGATACCTAGATATGATTGTATTAAGTTCTAAAAGTTCTGTTCACTCTATATCCACCACATTTAGTAAAATCCAGGCATTACACACGAATAAAACGAAAGAAACTTTTGAAACAACCTGCATAACTTATTTATTTATTTATTCATTTGATGAGCAAAGCAGGGCTTTTAAAGCTATGTAACACTGAAACTACAGACGGGTCAAAATGACCCATTCCTGATTACTTCTTTTTGCAATTATAAAAAAGATAACAGATGTTTCTCTGAGAAATTATTAAAGAAATTGATTTACGAATACGCAAACTGAATTGTAAATCAACTAAAGTCTCTATAGATGCACTCTGGGAGTTCTTGTAAAGGAATTTCAAAAAATCAATTTAAATGCTCGGTAGTTTTAGTGTTGAATTTCCGGAAAATATATCAATTTGATTGCTAAATCTATTAACTTCTATAAATATTCTAAACAATTTTAAATGGCTTCTAAAAAAAATTGATCTTTAGCTTCTAAAAATTGATGGCTTTCGAGTGAACTTTATATTGGCGTTAATAATTGTTTCCATTACTAACGAAGTGTTTCCAATGATAACCGTATTAGGCACAGTTACACTATACATAGAATAAGAATGTCCAGGTATCAGGCTAAAAAGTAGTCGGCGCGCCACTTGTTGACACGTATCGACGATGTCCACAGGGGGTATTTTTGAGGCCTCGCTTACCTCGCTGTTGTCAACGACGCTTAATTCACCGTGTAACCGTACGCGGGATCGAGTTAACGTTAAGATCAAATTGGATTTGGCGTCGACGCTGCCCCGTCTAAAACTTAGTCATCCGGCAAGACCCTCCTAATCCATTTATGCTCCTTCGTCCTGGTTGCCGTCGTCTCCGCGCCTACATTGCCCGTGCAACGAACAGAATGGACAAAAAGAAGTTACGTCCGATCCTGGGACTGGGAGCCGTGCTAGTTTCCATTTAACTTTCGCTGCATGAAATTCAAAGAGTGAAGGACAGTGCGAGAATCACAAAGGTGGAAATTCTTGCTTAACACTGGAAGGCCGGACCTCTGAATGTCTTTCGGAGAATTTCACTTTTGCAATGAGAGAAGTACGTTTTCAATTCTATAGATAATGATGGAGACAAATTTGAACTGAAATTTGAGCTGATGGTATTCATTGAAAGATTTTAACTAATAGCTTCTATAGTAAATGACAAGTAAATTTCTTGAAATATTGAAAAAGTAATTCTACCTATTAACACTAAAACTATCGAACAGTTAAATTGAGTTTTTGAAATTTCTCTATAGCAGCTCCAAGAGTGTATTTATTTAGACTTTAATTGATTTAGCTACAGTTCAGTTTGAATGGTGGTAAATCAATTTCCTTGATAAGTTCTGAGAGAAACATTTGTTATCTTTTTAATAATAGCAAAAAGAAGAGACCAGGAATGAGTCACTTTGACCCGTCTGGTACTTTTAGTGTTAAGTAATTTGTCCAGGAGCATCATCGCTGGATGACATCTTCCCATGCGCCAAAATACTACCAAAAAATTAGCTTATTGCCCACATGTAGGGTGCACTTTTTCAATCAGTAGTAGCTAAATAAGGAAAAGGAAGAAGGTAAATTGTCTGTTTATTCTGAACGCCCTTAAAATTTGTCATTTTTGTTGGAGATTCCTGTTATCTAAGCATTAACCCTTTGTATTTTGGAGGCAACTCACGGCAATGTCAAATTTTAGGTAATGTAGACATTATTACTTAAAACATTAGTCAACTATACAAATAAATATTTGTCTTAAGCAATAACTACATCAACCCAAATAGCAACTGTGAATTACCTCCCAGATACTAAGAGTTACTATCTGACACTAAAACTACGGAGCAGTTAAATTGACTTCTTGAAATTTCTCTATAAAAACTCCAAGAGTGTATCTATTGAGATTTCAGATTTTTTCTATCAATAATTTCTCAGAGAAACATCTGTTATCTTTTCAATAATTGCAAAAAGGAGAGCTCAGGAATAGGTCGTTTCGACCTGTCTGGTAGTGTTAGTGCTAAATACCAACAAACCTAGACCAAAAATGTCACATTTTAAATTTGTTTAAAACAGGCAAACAAATTACTTTTTGGGGTGTTAAGGGGTGTTAAAAAGGGTGTTGAAATCCCCGAAAACATTGTAGAAACTTCAGTAGGGAAAGATGATACAGGAAATCAGTTCCTTCGTGAACCGGAATAACGTTCCTCTTTAATAAGTTTTTCTCAAGTTTCGTAGTCGGGAAGGGAGGTAGACGAAAAGGAAAGGCAGTGCTGGGGGTGGTGGTAGCTGAGGGTTCGATTATTCCGACGAAACGGAGGGAAAAGAAGAGACAGAACGAAGGAGAACAGGGGGAAACGGAGGGAAGTTTGCAGCTCTCGTCTTTTTGTCCCTGCGCCGCGCCGCGCCGTTTGTCGACGACGCGGGTAAACTTCCCCGTAGTTTCGCGGCGATTCGCGGGGCGTTGCGGAGGCGGCTTGCAGCAGCGGACACGCCCAGCGTCGCGACGCTTTTATCGATCAACGACCGCACGTATGGAAACGGCCATTTTACTTTTCCGCCGGTGGATATATACGTGAAAATTCACCGGCCGGCTTTCGTTGTTGGAGAATCTCTTCGATATAAACGTTTTGTCACGCTGACGCACCCGAACGCGGAAGGTATTAACCCTTTACACTTGAGAGCTGACTCTCACTTACCATTTTGATATAATAAAATTATAAAAACTTATGTGATATTACATTTTATATAATGCAAGGTATTGAAACGAAATAGCTTTTTTATTGGCTTATGTATGTTTTCTCATATGGTTTCAAAGAATGTCGTCTGTATCTCGTTGGAAAAAGATGAATATATCTGGTGAAAAACTTTCGACTATAAATAGTTAACCCTTATCACTCCAAGAATATCATAGAATGATTTCCAGTTGCTTCAAATATATCAATTGGGTTGATTTTAAAAAGGAAATTAAAATATGAATGTTGAATAACCATGGTATAATATCAGAAAATAGGAAATTAATTGGTACATATTTTAATCATGTAATTGTGTTTAATGTTTCAGTACTTGGCAGCGAGACTGCCGGTTGAAGTAACAAGGGTTAAGTACTTACCAATGGTACGTTCGAGTGACATTGTCATTTGGATGCACCGTGTATGTGGCGAAAAGATGATTTTCAGTTGACAAACGGTTTTTAGGATATCGACAAAAAAACAGGATAGAAGTATAACAAAATTTTTGTGGTTTGCGTAAAATAGAAAAAGATATTTTTGGATTGTTATTACTGAATTTTATATAAATTTATCGGAAAAATAAGACTTTCGGTTGCATCGTACCCTGTACGTACTATTTGATTTATTTATTTTCCTTTTAAGTTATATTCATAAATTTAGAGGATCAGATAAATGCTGAACTTATTTAATTAATTTGTTTATTTTTTATTTAGATTCTTAATCAGTTACATCTTTCTGCATTATTATATGTTAATTGCAGTAGAAATTTTATGTAGGTTTCATATTTATTAAGTTAATAATTGATAGTAGTTATATTTTACAGAAATAGCACATTTAATTTCCCTGGTACCTATGTAATTTGCATATTCCCCTTTATGAGACTCTTTTTTAAAGAGGAAATTGTCTGAAAGAATGAAAATGAATTTCATTTTACGTCGTATTATAAACTATTTGCACATAGTTAAATATCCACTTATCAAACTCGAAACTACTCGACAATACCTTAAAATACTTAATTCAACTTTCAATTAAATGACGACAATTTTAATAGCAGAAAATACTTCTATCTACCAATAATTTACTTAAATAATGCAAAGAAACGTACTAACATTAGACAACGTCGGAGAATAAATATTTCAAAGAAATACTTTCATTTCTCAATCGGAAACGTTGGTATCCATTTCATCATCAATGAAACTATGAATTCCTAGATGATAAAATGGCCACAGAATTTAACTAAATTTTCAAATAAATCAATGTTGCACCAGTGCAATACTGTGAGTCAAAGGGTTAATTGTACAATCGCAAGAGCTGCCGATTAACCTTCTAATTAATGAACGTTAACGCGTAATCTTTGATTCGCTGGTTTCCTCTTTCGCCTGCTCCTTTTTCTGGTCGGTCGCGCATTCGTCGGCGGGAGCTGAATCGGTTCGGTGGGTACGCGAAACCGGCTTATAGGCTCGTATATCTCTTTATAGGGCCTTATCATATTTATGGGAGTCGCTGCAAGCGTGCGACATGGAAACCGCATCTGTCGGCATGCATATTTTTAAATACCAATTCACCGAGCACCCGGTCGGACGCGATTTCTTTCTTCTTGAACGCTGCACCGATCCCGATACATTCGGCTCCGATATTTATTTCGCGGAGCGTGCACTCGTCTGGACTTATGGGGACAAACCACGAGGAAAGGGAAGGGAAAGAAAATTCTGTCTTTGCGGACAACTCAATCGGCTCGCCGGATACGCTAATCGTCTAGACTGATTTAATTTTGCTTGCGGAGATCGTTCTACGAGAGAATTGGAGCATTAATCTTTCGTGATCCATATTGTCATTGGTTTCTACTGAGAACTTTACTTTCTCAGTGAAGGAAAGGTTCAATTAGTTTTTAATATGCTTGTGTTATATTTCACGAAAAATCTCTATTTCAATGTCTAAGTTGTTTAAAAAGGAACATGGTAATAAATGACTTTAAAAACTCAATGTAAAATGAAGGAATCTGAGATTCAGAGTTCCTTGTGAAAAATGTGAACTTCGTATTTTATGTTTTCTAAAATCAAATAACACGATGGAGATAAATAACATCAAACGTTAGATAGTTTAGATCATTCAACAAAAGTGTCATAACCGTTACGTTACTATTGGCCTATAGGTGCCGGAAAAATGTTATTAATAATAATTGCAACATAGTTAAATATTACATTAATCATATATTATATAAATGTGATTATTTTATATCGGTTTAATTTAGTTCAATTCAGTATTTCAACAGCTTAGATCGAACAACAAAAATGTTTTAGCCTGTTAATTACGGGATTTAGTTTAAAAAATCTCTCGTTTGGTGCACAATGAAATCAAAATGAATTTACCTAGGGTATATTTTAATGAAAAACCAAAGCCAACAAAGAAGAATTACACATTCATCTGAGAAATAAATAATTCATCGTTATAAGAATTAGTACCATTTCAAGCTTTAAGATGACGTGTATACTCGTCAAACGCAGTTTACCCCTGGCCCTATGATTTATTTTTCAACTGTGATCGACGCAAAAATTTCGTCAGTAATAGTTTATCGAAAAAGGAGACAAATTTTATGCATATTCTACGCCTAAGTCTGTCTTACAATATAATAATTGATGGCAGAAGAATATAATTTAACTTCAAAGGAACTGAGTAAATTTTATTTGAAATGTTCACCACGAGTCTTACACGTCATTGTAAGGCAAGGGGTTAACTGGGGTTAACGACCGCAATGTTATATTTTACATAAAGAGAATTAAATTATTTCTATAGATATTATTATTTTAAGTTATAAGCTGCGGCGTTATATTTAGAAACTCAATAACTCATTCAACTTTCACTTTTTCAATATTCTGTTTACAAGATCTAGTGGATTGAATAAAATATTACAATTGAGGAGATCTTCATCAAAATAAACGCTGGTAGCGAACGTGTTAAGATTAATTCTCATTATACCAACCGAATAAGTTCAGTTTCAAAGATCGACGTACAACCGGAGATTTTTCTCCAACCGGAAAACAGTTGCGCACTTAGCAAACGAACGGCAAACAGCTCGGCGAAATGTAAATACCAGAAGCTCCGTTCTCATCGAGATGTAACCGATTACACGGAGTTTTCCAGTGGCACGTACCCGTATTACATGGGTCGACGTTGTAAAGTGGGCACACGCGGACCGGAATGAAGCGCGGTGCCCGTTGATTCGAAAGGAATAATCGGATTAAAGCTGAATACTGCCACGCGGGGTGTAGTTCATTGTGAACGTTGACTCGAGAGGGATGAAATCCACGTTGCAACGTGGTACGGTCCTTCTTTCTTGAACAATCGCGACCGAGCCTGTTCGAGGCCTCGCCGAATTCAATTCCGGTGGACTGCGTGCCCGCCACGTGGCCCCTATTAGATAATGTTAGACCTACACCCCCTCACACCCTCTTATTAGAACGTGTCCCGTACGAGGGCCAGTGTCCCGTAACCTACTACCCACTGTGACTGCGATTTTCCTCTGCGATTAACGCGTCGAATCGCGGTCCCACGCGATCTCGTCGAGTGTGACGGTATCGATGATCATCGTCGGATCCAGACTATTAACGTGGTAGATGTGGTTACGGCTTTTTTGCTGGACCGCTGGGGAGCGGGAGAATCGTTTCTTGCGAACTTAGTGCTCTGCAGTGATGATTCTGAAGTTTTAGTATCATCCTTGTTGTTTTGTCACTCTTGTTATTGTAATGCAATAGATAAGTAATAATAGACAAGGATATGAAACATAAATGATAATAATAAAATAAGGAGGATTTAACACTAGAACTTGAGTTGAACACAAAATTCGGAATTCTGTTACTATAATTGAGATGACAGGTGCTTCTCTGAGGAATTGCTAAGGAAATTGATTTAGATGTGAGAAAACTATATGGCAAGTTACTCGAAGTTGCAATAGATTTTACAGTTTCTATAGAAACATTCAGAAAATCTGCTTGTACTTAGGTTTAGCGTTAAAGTCTTTAAACCTGATTCAGCTAAACCCAGCATGGAGTCTACTTGTCTTCGTAAGAATCTATTAACTTTCGATAGAACTTCTTATACATAACAAACCAAACTACATTTGTCTACATTTGACTTGCCCGTATCCCACCTATCCATTATGCAGCGTGCAGAGTCCTCATTGTCTCCGAAACATTACTATCTATCGAGGCGCTTGGTTCTTAATTAATCCCTGACAATCAGGTTCTTATTCATGTGGCAAACAACAAAGAAACCGACAATCGGACATTAATTTTTCCGTCGTGTTTTGCCAACCCTTAACACCGCGCGATGTGTGACCCGATCGTGTGTCGTACAGAGCGTCAATCCGCCGACCTCGAGGAAAGAGTCGTCCACGGATAACGGCATCCCGCGGTCAGATATTATCGGCCTACCCTGACTAATTATCGCGAAACATTATCACCGTGTCATTCGATCGAGCTGAATCATCGTAGGGAATGCGTTTCTCGCACTGCACCTGACCTCCCAGCGGAAACGACCTCTTCCCGTGGCGCGGTGCCGCTCCATGCGAATAGGAGACGTGCCCATGTATATGCATGCGTCTAAACTCGAGACGTATAATCCTACAGATCTCACGAATTCGAAATGAGATACGTGTGCGCTACGTGTAACAAGCTTACGCCTGTGGTCGCATTCGACGCAGGCTGCTCCACGGATTAGCGATGATCTCCTTTCAGCGCAGGACGGTGCCTAGCCTTTTGCGACCACGTAATCGACCGATGGAATAAGGTAACGCGAAATGGAAACTTTAGGTCGGGGGTCGGTTAACACTAAACCTACCGAGCAGTTAAATTGACTTTTTAAAATTTCTCTGTAGAAACTCAAAGAGTGCATCTATAGAGACTTTAATTGATTTATAATTCAGTTTGCGTATTGCTAAATCAGTTTTTTTAATACTTTTTTAATAATTAATTTTTTTAAAAAGTCTGGAATTTCGGATCAGACTGAAAGATGGATCATTTTGACCCATATGGTAGTTTTAGTATTAACTTTTAAGAGGGGACAGCCAAATTTGTTTTTACCGACAATTAACAAATTACTTGAAGGACTTATTTGTTTTTATAAAAATAAGGAATTTTGAGTAAGATTACAGCAAGTTGGGAAATTAGTTGCATTTTTATTATATAAAAGGTATTGTATATAAAATTATATGAATGGAGTTATATTTTTATTTTCAATTTTACTTTAGAGTCACGCGTAAGGGCACGTAACCAAAGAGATGCATGGAATCAGTGAAACGTTTGAAAAAGAATTATAAATAATAGGTTTTTAAAGATAAATACATTATGGATTTAACTTTCGCATGACGGCCTTTCAAGTTTTATCAAGCATTGAAAACGTTACTGAACCCATTTGCATCGTTAGCGCATATTTGTGTAGAATTATTATCAGAGTGCATGTCCGTACGTGAGCATTCATATTGTTATGTAGTAAATAATGGTGATCTCGAAAGGATGATATGGGTGCATTTTTCGTTTTGTCATATGATGTAAATGGTTTAAAACACTGTAGTCACTAATAATTACTGTATGATCATATTTTCTTTACACAAAAACAATTTTTATGGCTACCTATTCGTTTTTTCTAGTAACAATAACATTCTTTTCAATTATTTTCGAGATTACATATGTTTTTTTATATTATACAACAATATGACATTATCATGATTATAGACTACACTTTTTTTAATTAACACTAAAATTACCGAGTAGTTGAATTGACTTTTTGAAATTCGTCTACAGAAATCGCATGCATCTATTGAGTTGGTTTGCAATTCAGTTTGCATATTGCTAAATCAATTTCTTTAATAATTGCTTAGAGAAATATCTGTTATCTTTTTAATAACCGCAAAAAGAAGAAATTAGGAACGGATGATTTTGACCCGTTTGGTAGCTTTAGTGTTAAACAGGGAACTTTGTTTCATCGAAGTTTCAACTTTCATCGAGGTTTATAAAAAATAACTACAGCGATTCTAAGAAAATCACCGGAGTTAAACAAACATTATAGGAATGCATCCTAACCTGACACCTACGAGAATGCACTAAGAAAACCTATGACATTCCCGTTTCATGACTAAACGACCTGTGCTTTTACAGGTGAGAATGTATCACGGGCGTCCGCTATCTAAACTGTTCTTTTATTGTACCGATTTCTTTTCCTGAAGATCAATCATTTCATGGACCATTGATTTCGACGTTACCGTGGCCCCGAGAACAATTAACAAAATACATCGGAGTGTGTTTACTTTTGAACATCTCACGCGTAAAAATAAATGAAATGTTTAATCATTGCATGGAACGGTTACATAATGCTATGCATTTTTTGGTATCTTGAAATATTAACAAAGTTTCAAAAAATGGTTCAAAGTGTTAGAGGCATTTGAAGTAGGTAAGTAAATAAGTAGATAAAATTATTGCGGTGATAAATAATTTTATCAGACATGTATTTATATAATTTCAAATATTTCAATAATTTTATAATTTATTTGTCTCTCCTTTAAAATTTATTTTCCTCTATTGAAATTATGTTAACAAGTTCTTGTAGGCAGCGAGTTTTATCACTTGCAGTGTTTCTAAAATATTTATAAATTTCATTGAGCTTCCTAAAATTTTAAAGGATGACGAGACTTGAAAAATATTTGAGTAGTCCTTAACTTCATACAACAATCTCAGCGAACTGATAGAAACGGTTGGAAATTACAAAAATTTCAAAGTTTCCATTCCTTCAATAACTCATTAATAAATATCTTCCATTTTATTCATTTCAAGGTCTTTTAAAGATTTACGAAGGTATATTAATCCATATAAACCCATTTTGAAATTTTATGCACTGAAAAAAAGAAGTAGAGGAAGCTGTAACATGGTGACATGGGGCAAAATGTCACAATCAAATCAAAATTGGACCAAGACCTGACCAATAATGTGTATCGAGCCATTTTCCTCACTTTCACGAAACAATCGAAGTTCCACTGCAATTTGGCCATCCTTTTCTATTAGTTATTTCTTTATAATAATTTCAACACAGCACAATGTAGTAAACTGTACCATCATTTCATCTGAACTCCATATTCCAACACTATTTTCCCTAACGCAAAGTTTGATCAACATTTCACTTTCCCATAATTTCGTTTCACCATTGACACATGCTTATCCAAGGAAACATCATCACAAGACAAATATCTTTCAATAGTTCTGCAGTTCATTAGCTGAATACATCGCGATCCTTCGTTAGCTGTTTCGTGTTTGGCTCGAGGATGCACCTTATAGGCGGATACCTCGCGAGATACTTATGCACAGGCATAAGCGGTTGGTTCGTCTACGCACGCGTGTAGTCCTGTAATTTTGAGATTCGCGCTTTCCACCATTCTCCGGCTGGCAGTTGAATCGGCGTAGGAGAGGGAGGTGTTCGCGGCAGCGACGGTACGAAAGCGTCCCCCAACGCATCCTCCCATCCGTCGTCTACGTCGCGCTCTCAGCTTCCTGCTCTGTGATCTCAGCTCGTCTGAGTTTCATCCCTCTTCAAGTTAGCTAACAGCAGGATCCTGCACAATGTAGTCGTGATTGCAAATCCGCTCGTTATCATCAAAACTGCGCCCGACCTAACGAAACCCACCCCATCATCGCGCGCAATCCTCTTCGACCGTTTCCACCCCCTACGCATCCCTTGCCGCGACGCGTCTCGCCTCTGCGTCTACATCAGCCAGCCGCTCCTCCTTTGACACGACAAAGCGAATACTTTCTCGCTGTAAAGAGATTCCCCGTTTTCCCCAAATTTTCACGTCCTCTAAGAGCTCGAAAGTGTTCCTTTTCTCTTACCGTGTTTTCTTTGATGTTTAATTCGATCACCAATAACGAAGCAGCGCGTTGAAACTTACTCTTTTGGATGACCGAAGAAGAGTATTATGGGAAGTTTGAATTTGTCGCGTGGCTGTTGGGATGCTTTTATGTGATTTAACCAGTTAACTGAGGTTTAATGAGTATATACCTCATCATAAAATGAAAATGATACTAATTCTTTTAACGTTCAATTATTTATTTTTTTAGATAAACGTGTAATGAAATTTCTATGAAAAAGGTATTCTAGTGCTACGGGTGCTTTTACTTCTTTACAAATCATTAATCATTAAAAGTTATTAACATAAGGTTTATTCCTTAATATTCATTTATCTTTGCGAAACGATTGTAAATTGTTTGTGAAATGAGCAAGTATTTTCACAGCTTTCCTTCGTGTTTACTCAAAAGTAATTTCGTGTCAACAAAAAGTGGCAATCAAGCAAACTATATTTCAGTCAATTACAAAATAAAACTTCCGTTCTTTCAAACAATAATTACATGTATTTAACGTGCCCCATTTATTATCATATTAAACATTTTTCAGTGCTCTTTTCATTAAAATCGATATGAACTCATCAATATTCTCACGAATAGAATTTCTCCTACTTTCACTCCCAACCTTAACCCATTGCGGACAAATGTCGACATTTCGGCGAGATGAAATTTCTGTATTTAGAATATTAAATCGTGAACAAATGATTTAATTACTCGAACAGCAAGAGACCAGCACGTAGTTTCTTCTTTTTCTATTGTTTAAGCAATTATATAATGAGATATATAATTTAGCTTCATTTGTTGAAGATTTTGTATACTTCAAAGTATCTTCATCCGCGAAGGGTAAACTAGTTAATTACGTTCGTTGAGTGTACACGCAATATCGCTGTTCAGCACGAAAAGGGTTAAAGCTTGAAATGATATTAATTCTTTCAACGATGAATTCTTCATTTTTTCTGATGAGCATGTAATTCTTCTTTGTTTTCCTTTGATTTTTCATTAAAATATACCTTAGGTGCATTCGTCCTACGTTTGACAAATACACATTTAATTTTTTTATTTCATTGGGCGCAAAACGAAAGAGTTTTCAAACTAAATTCCATAGTTAATTAGTTAAAATATCTCTTTCCCTTTTGTCAGTATCGGGAAGGTCGTTGTCCACGGTAACATTCAAACAAAACCCGATTCAAATTGGTTCCCTTTTTCTCCGACGATGCGCGACTGTAGAAAGACTTTCGAAACAAATGCGTGTTATATGTCCCCGTTGCTGTTTACTTTTTAAGACGATCGTAGGAGCGCGTGCACCGGCTCGTAGGCACACGCGTGCACCCTCGGTCCCACTGCGCTCGAGCGCGTGTATGCGTTTACGCTGGCATAAACATGCGCCGAGGACCCGCGATCGGCAAGGAAGGGGCCATTAGTAACGCTTACCCAGCATAAAGCGAGAAAAATGGCTGTCGAATTATTCCGCTGGTGGGACCGACGGTGGACAAAGGTCCTGGCTCACGAGGATCGCGGAGGATCCTCGAAAAAGAAACCATGGGGTTCCCCGGTGTCGATCCCACCGAAAGAGACAGCCGTATCGCCTTGTACGTTGCCTTGGAAAGGCAATAATCGATACCATCAAGAATCCCGTTCGCGATTGATGCCCTTTTCTCTTGAGGTGCGCGTGTATCGATACCTTCTGTTGTTCGAACGATCCTTAGCAAATTCAATTGTAAATTTATTGGGTCGCTATTAAATCGGTTTTCTTGGATAACCGTGTTATGTGGAAAACTAACGATTTATTGTGATAGAATTAGGCAGGGTTATAATATTAGGAATTATTTAAACAGTTAATTACATTCGACGAGTATCACGTCATCTTAAAATTAAAATGGTACTCATTTTTTCAAAGATACATTATTTATTTTTTTAGATAAACATGTAATTCTTCTTCGTTTCGCTTTAGCTTTTCGTTAGAATATATTGGCCTGCGTTAGATGAGTATACAGTTCATTGTTTGATTTCATTGAGAGCATTATCAGAGATTTCTGAAATAAAATTCCACAGTTAGCAGGATAAAAAAGAATAATGTAAACATACAGATCGAATTTGCGGAACAGAATAACAAAACATATAATAAATCAAATTGACTCGTAACACTTTACATCGATTACATAATTATTCGTTCAACGTATTAATTATTAAGAATTATCGAAATTACTTATTAATTTATTTATTTACCCTTAAACTATTAGAAAAGTGAAAATGGTCCATTTTAGATTTAATGTAATTAATTATGTCTACGAGATATTTTTTAATTAAAAGTTTGATTACTGTTATGCTTTTACAGTAGAAATAAGAATGGTATTAAGATTACTTCGATGATTAAGCATTCGTACATTGTTTAAAATAAACATTTATTTTAGCGAAAAATTGAGGAATGCAAAAACGATAACTATCAGCTGTATAATATTATGTTGTTGAAGAAGTAATGTTAGTCTTATAGATGAATAAGTGACTTTACTACAGTGTTATTATTTCATAAATTAACTGCATAATTTCGAATGTTGTTACGATTGTATCTATCGCCTGTTTCGTTTATTTTAACGTATGCAATCTTTCCAGGATTTCTATTGTATTGCAGCTTATTTATGCGAATCTTATATGTATCTTGCAGCGAAGAGGAAGTTTGTTTCTTATTCGAAGAAATCATGCGGTAACACAATGTCGACGAAACCCTTATATACAGGGTTGATAGAAGTTTCCTCTAGTATGAAGTGCGATTCAGAAGGCAAAAGGAAAGCTGGAGCACCTGCGGTGAAACTGTATGCAGATGTATTTCATATTCAAACGAGAATCAGCAGGCTCGACGGCGTCGTTCAACGTGAAATAGTAAACAATTTTCGTTCCTCTGGGATAGAAGGGAAATTTCAATAGAATGGAAACTAATTCAAAAGGGAAGACGTATTACATATTTCAAAATAGATTTAAAGAAACGGGGAAAACGCTTTCGTTCCTTATCAGTTCAATCATTTTAGAGCTTCCTGTTGTGTTCTATTTGCTATTTAAAAATTCATGACAGTACCAAACAGCAATATTCTAACATTTTGGAAATCTTATTCTTTTTCTAACAAAATTGTATTAAATATATAAAGATGTAGACATTTCTTTGTATCGAACAGTTATGTCATATTCAAACTTCGAGTCGCTGTTAAGGATCATTTTACGTAAATCAGAATTATACTTTGACATTACGGAGATTTGTGAATAAATATAAAGAAATCCACGTAGTTATATTTAATTATATAATTAATTATATTTTAATTTCTTTTTAAAAGTGAACTACAGAATATCACTAAAGCAGTTCTTTGAATATTACAGGTCGCCATAATATTTCTTGCTACTTGGTTGTTTGTTATTTTGGTAAAGCTTCACATGTTTAAGCTTAGAAACTGTTAACACAATACAATGAAAAATATATCAACGTCAAAGAAGAATATTTCGAAAAAGAATGAAACCATTAGTTCAAACTCATTTGACTTTTCTCATGAGTGTTTTCACGAAACTTTTACAGCAATCCACATAGTATTTCTCTCCCCAGATATATTGAGTCGATGCAAAAATTTCGACGTTTTTCGTACACAGTTAACAAAAACATTATTTTCCTCGAAACAAATAATACCTGTTTTTAATTTATTATAACGTGTATATACACTTCTTTCTTCGTTTCTACTTAATTAGTTCTGGTTCAGCCAACGAACATTTGAGTCACTGAACTAAATCTAAAAACTAAAAACGGCAAAACGTTTGCATCAATCCAATAGTGTTCATCCTGCACACTTACATCTACATTCATACAAATTTTTAGTTGATCGTTTCGATCCAAGGGTGATCAATCCGTTTCAGGTTCACTATGCAAGGTCAAAAAGTGGTGCTCGGTTGACCGTTTAGTTACGGGTTATCCTTAGACAGTGACTATCCCTTTTCCATCGTATTTACGCATGGACATATATTTTATATTCCATCGCTTCCTTTTTATTTTCGATGAGTTTGGGTTCTCAAGGGGATTCGAGCACCTGTTTGTATTTCTGCTCCGCCGACACATAAATCATTCCGGAATGGACTAACGCCTTTTATCACTGCTATCCCTCTTTCGGTCGTATCTTTCTTTCTCTCTTTCTCTCTTTCTCTTTCTGTCTATCAAAGCGGTGTTGTGCGTGTGTACGCGTATATATTGCCAGGCCCTATCTATACATTCACGCAGGGTCAGAAAGACCCGCATACGCCCACGCCCAGAATGAATATGAATTTTTCGTTTCGAAGCCCAGGGAAACTGTCAAACGGGTTTTCGGCCTTCCTAGCCACTCGAGTCCTTTCATTGCCACCCTTACCGGAATACTCCGCGCATGTGCACGCATCCGTGAAATCCAGTGTTTCTTGAATTATGCTGCCATAGGGGGAAAGGGATCGAACTGAGAAAAGAGCCAATTCAAGGATAGTCTTTTGGGTGTGAGTTATTCAAGAATGAAGCAAAATTTGGCAACTTGTTGAACGCTTTAACACTTTGTGCTATGATTTATTTGATAACTGCATTTGATAATATAACTTTATCATTGATAATTTACCAAAGAAAAGGAAAATTTATAATTCATCCGTAGACACTTTTAGTTTAGAACATAATTGATGAGATTAATAATAGAAAATTAATTAAGTAGTGCATAAATTGCGACTGACGTCTTCATGGTATTATATTTTTTCGAAATATGATCGTCTCTTACGTTTGTTAAATGTAAAATATTTATTGAAAGTTAACTTTGTGTACAGTATTGCCATACAAAAATTATTAAAAATATGACAAAAATATCGTATTATTAATATTATTTTACACAAAGTGTATGTTTACGAATTAGCGATCTATAAATATAAATTTAACCCTATCAAATGAAACTTATAAACTTTTTGGAGCAATAGCTTATTATCCACGTTTAAAGGTAAATCACTTGCATTTAAAGGTATTCATCCGCATTCATACAGGAAGAACATATTACTGATACTTATCCGATATTCGATAACCGATTACTGTTTGCTTATTTCGCAACTTGATTGAATGTAACCATTTCGTGGCAAAACAGAGCATTGTTGTTCTCTTCTGACACAATTCACTTGCTTCAGCCGCGTGATCCACGATTTGTGTATTATCGATACGTGACATCTACCGCGTACTTTCAATCGTGAATATAGTTCGATTTCTTATTGGAAATCGAATCGAAGGAAAACATAATATTCCGATTATTACTTTGTTACGTGAGAGATCATATGATTACAGGCATTCCGGTTTGGCGGAATTGAAAACATTATTCCCGTTTGCGTGATTTTTGTCATCGTTAGTTGGTGCTGATGTTATAGGAACATAATTATGCAAATATAATAAGTATTATAAATATTATAAGTACATTATATTCTAAATATTATAAATATGTCATATTATATTATATTTACATAATTTTGCTATTCTCAGGCTAACTATATCAAAGTGAAACAATTATGTTAAGGAAATTATGCGATTAAAAATATTTATTGATAATAACCATTGTAATAAAACTAATAAGTATTCTGTGTTACATTCCAAATAATTGTGTAATACAGTTATACAAATGAAACTCCAACCGTCGAAGTATTAAATATCGTTTTCTCACAATTACAATATGATTCTTATTTCAATCAAAAGTAGCTCTTATTAAAACTTATAAAAAATATAGTTTCCAATATTAAATTTGTTTGGAACATCAAATTTCGCAAAATATTATACAACCTTCAATTTCAATTATCTCTTCCTATTTAACATAGGAAAAAATTTAAAATTCAAAGATATTACGAAAAAAAGTTCCTAAAACATAAGTACCTACAATAGAATAAAAGAAAGCTCCATAAAAAAATAGAAAGCTCGGTTCCTCTCCAAAAAGAAAAAAGCAAAAGATATCATATCACGGTACTTCGGCCTAAGAGAATGCAAGACCCGGCGAAAAACAAGAAGAACAAGTCAGAAATAGGAAAAACAAGCGTAAGAAGATCGTGCTCGGATCTGTGCAGAAATTCCATTCGAGTTTCATTCGCTTCGGAGGACTTACCCCCACGTCGGTGCAGTCGTACAAGTTCCAGCGAGTATGGGCGTGGGTTGTGGGCGGGGCTTATCGTTCGTTCCAGGGTTCTCCGTCCCCCGAACTGTCGTCTCTTTGGTACCCTATACCACGAGCAGGGTCGAATCGAGTCAAGTCACGGAACAGAGATCCCCTCCAACATCCCTTCGTCTCAGGCACACAGAGAAAGGTTGGCAACACACACAAACGAGTCGGTTGGGTGTGTACATATACCGTAGCGACCCTGTAAAGAAGGAGCTGGCCTGGGTTCGCGCGTGGTCCGCGCGATTGTAACGTGTGGAAGGGGCAGAATCGAGAATGCCAGTCTTCCCCGGGCCACGGATCCGGATAGGGTACTTTACTCTCTGGTCCTTTTTGATCCGTGAGGCGACAGACTTTTCTGTGATTCCTTCGGTGTTTTTGGTGCGGTTTGCAAGTTTCTCAGACATTTCTTATTGGATCCTTGGTGCTGTGACTGTAATTGTTGAATTGTAGTATTTTTAATCAGTTCCCGGACGTGTTTCCCCGTTGGACTTTCCGTTGGTTAATTATGGAACAGCGAATGGAGATATCGTGACTGGGGCAATACACGCATGAACGACATGAAGGTAAGCCGATGTTGAGAGAGTTTGTCTATATTCGATTACAATTAGTAGATATGTTTAGACGTGTAAATAATTGAGTTAACCTATTGCCTTATAATAACGTGTCGGACTCGTGGTAACGATTTTCAACGTGATTCAATAAACATAAATATTACTCCATTTATTTCAATTTCAAGTAAACATTATTCTTGTGTAATCAATTATTATTAACTACTACTATATTTAACAGCGAATACAGACATGGTATATGTCTATAATTTTTCTTTTTTTCTAGTAAATTATGAATGACAATGTAGTCGTATGGATCGGAGTTGAGAAAGAAATTGTAGAGCAAGGGGTGATTCCTTGGACATTTATTCGTGCGTGGTGATCGTTTACGTCTTGCGAAAAGAATTTTGTTTTTACCTGTTTCACGCAGATATATACACTACTTTTGGTTATTAAGAACTTTGTGTAGAGTGATACATTTGAAAACAATCTAGTGTATGTAATGCGGCAATTTTTGAAAGAGAACATCTCAACGTGTATAGTACGCCTTTCCAGCGCAAGAGGTTAAACATTAGAATTTTTAATTGTAATTACAGTAGAGCTTCGATTATCCGATTTACTTAAGCTAGTAACAGTCCTTAGAACTCGAAACTCGATAAGAAATTCTTCAAAGCATGCAAAATTCCACCGTACAGTAACCGAAATTTCAATAAAGTAATTATTTGTCATATTTATAGTTTACTAAAAGAGATTGAATGTTGCGTCCGTTAGCAAGCATTTACGCTCTATGTTCATTTTGGCTTTATCCGTATGAAGGAAAATTGTAGTGCGATATTTTGATAAAGTCACTTAATGTTTATTTACATTTAGAGTGGATAACTATGATAAGTAACTAATTATTCTAAGCTTAATATTACTAAAATTTATCAAAATTGTGTTTATTATTATTCGATTTATTTAGTGGAAACTTGTAAAAACCAGGTATCATTGCTTTTTGAGAGGTAAAATTAACTTTGTTCTAAAACAGAATTCGTCACTGAAGAGGTTAAAACTAAGTTAAGATAATATATTGATATTTACTCCATGTCGCCTTCGGTAGTGCAAAAGTCTATGCCGCCGCCGCCGCTAATCTTCAAACGCGCGCGACATACAACGTAAATACTAATCCGCGATTTTTATGAAATTAATTAGTACAGTAGAACCCTCAATAACAGGATCAAATGATTTCAATAAAAAATTATCTTTTATCGAATTTCGAATCAAATTTCAACGAAGAATAACTTTTTCATTAAATAGCGTCTCCGGGGGTTGAAAAATAACTATGCAAGTGAGATTTTTCATAAGAAAGCAAAGCAAGCAGAAAAAGAAATTGAACCAATACCAAAAAAGTGAATTTAACACTAACAATACCGAGAACTGATCAAACGACCGGATTTAAAATTCTACACTTTCGTTTAATTCTTCATATCATTTCTATATTTTCCGATTAATCAGTTTTCAATTGATGTCTTTCCTTTTGTTTCTGTTTCCACTAAGAAAAATATATCATCCAACTTGTATATTTTTATTTTATAGCCAGTTATTTTCTTACTTACGCTAGTAAGTAATACTAATATATTGACATCTTGTTGATTTACTTCATTTTGCATAGAACAGTGGTGAATAAGATGAAGTAATTAATTAAGTTAAACGTATACGCTCAGGCATGAAAGTTCATAATTGTAATTTAATATTACGAGGTATGTTCGTTTCCATACAAATAATAAAACTATCGAATACATTGGTCATTTGTATTTACAGGTTGATGTTTGTTAATTTTATATCGCATACAGTTTTCTATAGTGACAAATAAAAATTCGGTCTATAGCGGGTTAACATCTTGCCCCACGATTTATTTCTTAACTATGATCGATACAACTATTTACTTATTAATATATACCTACTTTTAATCATTTATTAGAAAAGTTTAACGATTGCTAATAGAAAAATAATATCTATTTCATATTTAAAACAAATAAATAACACTGAAATTTGTCGAATTCAGTTAAAAATTTTCCGTCACGGGTCTGGCAGAATATTGTAGGTGAAGGGATTAATGCGATATTTGTAAACGTGAAATCTTTGTAATACAGAATTTTTTAATCGTGTTGTACGAGATTCTATTGTACTGGCATTTCCCTGGACCGATTTAATGATGTTGGAACATCGAGAAAAATGTTTACGATTTCCGGTGAAATGTTTAAGGGTAATAAATCATGTGAAATAGTATTCGACCGTGCTATTAAACGCGCGTCCGCGCAGTCAAGTGACGAATCGAACGTATCCGAGCAGCATCGATGTCCGGTAGTCGGTAGAGAGGCCCGTTTGACCTCTTCACCCGTTGCATTTCTCACTTTGTCAGCTCATCTTCGTCGCCCTGAACTGTTGACGAATAAAAAATGACTCCTATTATTCTTCGTAACTACCCGCTGATTGCATTCTCCGATGATCGCGTCCACCTACGACGGGCCGGGTCGAATTGAAAAATTCTTGAGTTGTTGGAACGAATATTTGACGCTGACAATGAGCACCACGATGGATGTCCAGTCTATTGGTCAAGGAGTTGTTAATCAGATTTTTATATTTTGTGTATCATTTGAAAAATAACGCTGGACTGCATTGTTCAAAATATTGAATTAACACTAGCACTACCGAGCATCTAATACGGTTAACCCCTTGCTCTATGATTTATTTATCAACTATGGTCGGTACGGCTACTTCGTCATCAATAATCTATTCAAGAAAAAGAAGAAAATCCTAGATATATTCTTTGTTTATGTTTGCTCTACGATATAATAATTGATAACAAAAGAATAATATTCAAAAGTCATAAAATAATATTCAAATATTCAAAAGAATAAATTCAAAAGAATTTGGTAATGTTTATGCTGGTCAAATTTTGCTTGAAAACTTCGCGACGAGTCCAACAGGTTATTATAAGACAAGGGGTTAATATTTATTGATTATATACATTACAACAGTCAAGCCTTTTCTGGTTTTCTTAGATATTTATTATAGTATTAAAGTGAAACGATTTATTATTACAATCATTTCCTTGTATTTAATACTTTTAAGATATCAATAATCCTGAAATAAAGAAACGGAAACTAACGATTTTGACTAGTACCGTAGTTTTAGTGTTAAGGAAAAGAGTAAATTACATATATAGACGGTAAGCATTTATGACTGTATTGACTGTTTTTCTAAATTTTAATGGTTTTATTTAATTCGTTCTTAGTACGCAAAGGCTGTAAAATTTTATGAATTATGCTGTAGCTGTCTTTAACTTCAAAATATATTTTCCTCATGAATGAGATAATTAAATAGAGAATAGTGAACATTCCATATTTTGTCATATTTGATTGCTTAAACATATTCCAGTAAAAATAGCTACATTGTTAAATATAAACATAAACATTATTGATGATATTTATAGTTGTTAACATATAAATTTTGTAAATCATAGAGAAGTATTTTTGATTCTCCGTTGTATTGAAACAAATACCTAAATTTCTATTAAAGTAGCAAATATTGAAATCATTTTGTTCAAATAGATTATTATTCAAGCAACGTTCATTAAGATGATGTAACAATGAAAATAAATAATAAACAAGAATTTCATTTCAGTATTTATTTAAACCAATCTTTATTTTGGTGATACCAAGTATTGCTTTGTTTTTTTAGATTACATCAGTTTCGGAAATATAAACTCTTTCATAAAACGCCTAAAACTCGAGAAATGGAATATTCGTCTAACAATTCAAGAACATAATTTCCTGAATTCTTAGGTAAATATTAGGTTTAGTTTCACTGAGAAATAATGCCTCTTTCTGAACCCTCGGATTACTTTCTAGGGGCAACTGAGGATAAAAACGAATTTCGAGCCGTTGTAAATTACTCTTTGAATTCTGTGGAGAAGTTGCCTTTCGATGGATCATAAAACTGAAACACCATTGTAAAATTATAGGAATGGCCATGGTCACTGGAGTACCTTTATTTTACGTAGTTCCGCACGACTTTTGTGACTTTTCTAATAGACTTGTGGACCATCAGAAAATACTCTCGTTGTGCTCCCTTCAGTTTTCTCCTCGACATCTTGAAACTTTTGAATTTAACAATGAAATTTTTAAGTTTAACAATGAGATTTTTTAATTTAATCCTTCGTTCTATGATTTCTTTCCGAGCTTTGATTAAACTAACTATTTTGTCATGAATAATTTATTGAAAATAAGAGAATATTTCAGTCTTATTCTACGTCAACGTGTGCTCTAAGGTATAATCATTGATAACAGAGGACTAATATGTAACTTGCATTAAAACAAATTGAATAATATTTATGTTTGTTAAATTCGATTTGAAATCTTCACCACAAAAAGCAGGGCAAGGGATTAACAAAGAAATTTTTTAAATTAGAAACGAAATTTTTCAATTTAGCAATGAAATTTTGAAATAAAATAATAGAATTGCATGGTACAAAGCGATACTTCATCGAGACGATTTGAACGAATCAAGATAAGAAAGGATATTTTACAAGCATTTATGCAATGTTCGTTGCACGTCACATGCCGTTTAGTGATTTAATCAGACGAAGAATGAAAATTTATTGTTTGCAAACAATGGAATTAACGAATCGAGACTTGATAGGCGTGTTATATTGTATTTTCGTCGAGTAGTATTTACTACACGATAATAGAAATTTACGACTATACGTTGTTGAGTATTGTAGTGAGATACGAGGAAGTTGCATGAATCTAAAATGTCAATTATCATATTGTGCCGTTTAGCCGTTTATGAAAGTGTTATACGCGCGTGTTTTCGAAGCTTTTTAAGAAATACAATTAGCTATTAAATATATAAATTAAATATATTAATCACCCACCGTGAACGATTCTTCGGGTGCATTCATTTGAAACCTCCTGAATATAATATAAATTAATTAAATTGCAAATTAAAACAAGCAACTAAAAGAACGAGGACGCAAGAAAATGAAAGATGAAGTAAAAATACTACTGTAATGCACTATTGTTACTGCACTCGTTAGAACTAATTTATAATTGGTAATTTACTATTAAAATACAGGAATTTTAGTCTCATTGCATGTTTACGTTTACTTCAAAGCATAACAATTGATAACAGATAAATAATATTCAATTTGAACTCGGAAGAACTCCATTTGTATTTATTAAATTTTGTTCGTAATCTTCACCATGAGTCTCGCATGACGATACAAGGCAAGGAATTAACACTAAGACTACCGACCATTTAGAACAACTAATTGCTAATTTTTTATAACAATTAGAGCAATACGTTTCTTGAGATTGGAATGTACAAATACACAAATTTAATTACAAATATTTCGTAAATGCGTCTTCATAATTTGAATACTTGCAAAATAAAAGCTCTGAAATGGGTTAATTTGACCTGTTCGGTAGTTTCAGTGTTGAATTTGCTATTTTGAAAAGCGTGTAAGAACAGGAATCTGTGTAGATGAAGTACCGTGTAAATCAGGGAATAGATACACTTACATCGACATTTGAACTTGACAAACAATGATCCCGATACAATGGACGCGATATCGCGTCGCGGCGCTAATCATCGGGCCCCGAGTCCCGTCGAAGAAGAACACGGCTTAGTTTCTAAGGGAAGATCGAAATGCCAGAAGGTATAAATCACAGCTGGGAAGTTCAACTTCGCCTTCGGCAGATCATAAATCAGTGACCGTCCAGCTATGCATGAAATGATTATCGGCCGGCGAGAGAAGTTGCAACGAATTGGAGGAGAGAAAGACAGAGACAGGAAGATGAGGAGACGTTAGCCGTAGCGCTGTAGCCGTCTTCGAAATTGGCTGTCGTCGATGTTGTCTTTCTTGAGGTGTCTGTTATGCAACGGGCGTTTCTTTCCACGTTTCTTCTTCCATGGTTGCTTGAAGCGTTCTTTCGACGCTTCGTATGCAAATTCACGCGTCGAAAAGTCGCGCGTCGCGGACCATCATCGATGAGGATGGAATATCGTCTAAGTCAGGGGTGTTATTTACAATTGAAAATACACTGTCGGTCAAAAGTTTGGGATCGATACATCGGTTAACCCTTTGCACTCGTATGCCATGCTAGAGATGGAAATACAGATTTGTTATAGAACGTTGGAAACTGTTTTAAAGAGTACCATACTTTAAAAGAGTATAAAAATTAAATCTTAATATAATAATAATAAATGACATAAACATGACACGTGTTAAATTCTACTGCTGCAAGTTACTTTAATTTATATATCTAAAAATAAATATAAATTTACAGCTAACAATATTGAAAATAAATCAAGTTCAAAGGGTCAATAGGTTAACGCCTTTAGATTGCTTGAAAAAAATTACAATATGCAAGATGACAGATGTCGACTAAAAATATTTATTAACATAAATATGTTGACAATAGAGTAATGTAAGAATTCAGATAACAAATAATTAATAATTGTTTCTATTCTTATAAACGCTTAAGATTCTCGTGGCGCTTAATGTGTTAAAAGAAAAAGTATACATAATACAGTGGATATACCGATTATAGTAGGACAATCTATAACACGATAAAAGATCGTCGGAAAATAATTATGACAGTGAGATTTTCTATAAGAAACTGATAGAAGCAGAGGAAGAATTTATCATTTTGCACTCGAACCTTCTCGTCATGGCGAATAGTAGAGTTTTTTATTTTATCGGTCAAATCAACGACTAAATACTGGAATCAATGAAACATGAAATCACATGCAACTAAAGTTTAACTACAAATTCAAATAGTTTAACTTACAGTGTACAACGCCAATACTACTTTGGCAATACCTGTGAGGAGTACTTCGAGTGCAAAAACTTAATGCAAATTGGATCAGTATCCAAAAGGGGAATTTCACGTGAAACCCTGTAACATGGAATGTTTTGATCGCGTTGTAGGGGGTGTACTATATTCTTGTGTTATTTTAAATATAAATGTAAATATAAGAATATTGTTCCACGTAGATTCGTTTTACGTGAATGAAAATCGCATAAATAGAATTAGTATAAAAGAAAAGAAAATATTAAAGAGAAAAGCTGGTATAACTTTCAGAATTACATATTTATTTCACATAGGTTAACAATAAATAATCATGTCATTCTAGAAAGCGAAGGTAAATTTTATTTGGTGTTACTAAATTTAGATCGCGTAAATGGTGTTATTTACCACGTAAATGAAGAGACGGATGTATGTATATACAGAATGTCTCGTTTGGATGGTACAATTGGACGTGGTTTCTCATGAAAAAATTAATTGAAAATGTAGAGTAACGATTTTCCATTCGAAGCTTCTCACAAGAAATTTAGGTTTACAAGGTTTTCATGTACGATGCACTTTCAACCTTTTCGGTTGTAAGTTCCTAATGCAAGGAATATATCTATGTACACGTGGATAAGTATTGTTACTATCTATCCACTTACTTTTGCCCCGATTGCGTATATTTATAGCCGGATAGTTGATACTGTAACCTACTTCTGACAACGCAATATTTTATATGTGACATACCGCATAAATAAGAAGTAGAGCAAAAATATGTATTCCTTATAAATTTATTTTTTATTTTTTGTTCGTATATTCTAGGATAATTTCGGGTGAGATGGCTCGATCTCGTTTGGATTTTCAAATAATTATATTTTTAATTATTTTCAGTGGTATATTGATCTTTGGATATAAGAGTATTATTAACTATAGTCCTTACTAATATTTACTTTCATAAATATGTTCTTTGTTGTTAAGGTATTCATGATATTTAAGATTTAATAATTCGTTTAATAAAAGTGGGCCATTTCTCCCCGATTTACCCTATATTATTTATGCAGTACCATACAAAGAATTTGTTAGTAATATAATTAGTCACAGTTAAGTAGTGAAACTGCATTGTATATTGCAATTCTAATGAAAAACCAATTAAAGTCTATATAATAAGCATTTAATATTTACGTAAATAGTCAAACACGGAGACTTCAACATTCTATGCACAGTCCTTTTAAATACCCATGCATTGAAATCACCGAAACGACTCAGCAGTCTTAACACTTCGTATTTGCGCTTGGAATATTATTTTGAAAGAATCAACTGTTCTATCCGCCAAAACTGTTTCACTGGACTACTTACGGTTTATTTGTTTGGAAACATGTCTACTTTAAGTCATCTGTTTAAACACTTTACTAAGATAACAATCTTTTACTGAATCTTTAGAAATGAAGGTTGTTTACGCAACTTTTGACTCTGCTGCCTTCTTATAAATTTCCATTACTAAAAAGTTTTACAAGCTACGAATGATGAATTTAGAAATTATTTGTCCATATTAAATAAATAATTAAATACTAAATATCATAAAACTTAACTTTCACAATATTTCGATTTTCTAAATAATCTTAAATAAATTATTTTACTTTTATTACATTTAAGATATGTTTCTAAAAATTCTGGCTAATATGAAAACAATTATTGAAGTCAGAAATTTGTATTTTTATAATATTACATTTTTCAAAGCCTCTCTTACATTGTTACATGTTGGATAATTTTATTTGAATAATATTTTTTTATAATGTTCATAAATTAATCCTTTGCTGTATAACAATGTGTTAGACTCGAGGGAAGTATTTTAAACAGAATTTCGTAAGATAAATATTACTCAATTCTTTACAATTCAAATTAAATATTACTCTTCTGTTATTAATTATTATACTTTGGAGCAAATATTGTACATACAATTTACTTAGAATTTTTCTTCTCTCTCAATAAATTATTAATGACAAAGTAGTTGTATCGATCATAGTTGATAAATAAATCATAGAGCAAGGGGTTAAAAAACAATTTAAGCTAAATTTAATTTGATAATGCACACTTTTATTACATACTACATTTTTCATTTTCAAGTCTTAGTGTACGTTCATCAATGATATTTCTTTCAATACATTTCACGTGACAGTCAACGTATATCGGTAATCGTAGACTAAAGGAAGTCGATAATCACGAGGACACGCAGTAAATCGAGAAACGTATGTAATTAACTCATTGATTGCACGCTAGGATGAATAATAACTTTGTGCATTACCTGTGTACCAATTAATATCATTGAGTTGAAGCTCGTCGTACACTTGTGCGTACAGGTGTCTATACGAGCACGTGTGGCAAGACAGCGATAAGAAAAAGTCACTTACAGATCAGATAAGCGTTATCTTTGCGTATATCTCTACGCACTCACAATGACTTTCTCTCCCCCGCCGCTGTCTTTTCTCCCCACTCTTTTTCCCACTGTCACGACATGTTACGTGGCTAAAAAAAGACGAATTAGCTGCATGATGTCGTCGATTCTCAATTAATCGTGCTCGAATGGCAAGAGTCCTCTCCTTAACGGGCCTTGATTAATGAACGATAGTTTATCGCAGCATGAATAAATCTTATGATGCTAATGTTCTAAAACCGAATCAATAAAAAAAAAGCCAAAGATATATATTATAATACTCTAGTAATAATAATAAAACAATAAATATATATCTTTTATTTTTAATGAAACGAAATATTTCGGATACAGATTGAGCATTTGGAATATAATAAATAAAAAATGAGGTTAATCACTATTTCGTTCAACTTTCTATTAGAGCTTTATTAAATATAAATAATGAGAATATATGACTATAGATTTACTATTAGTTATAATTCACTGTGCTCCATTTTTCAAATTATTCAAATAGTTTGTGAAATATTCGTACCATTAAAAATGAAGAAAACAATACGTGGTCTTAGTACGGAGTAGATCATATAATATTCATAGCGAGCTGTTTCTAGAAGTAATATGTAAATTTTTCGCCATATTAAACAGGAAACGGAAAGTCTTTATTTTTTAATTTCAAGATAGAAGCACAGAAGAATAGTAGCCTAAGGCAAATATATTAAGCTGATGACCCTTTCTGAAACCTCGCCTACGTCCCGTTGCTTAGAATCATTAACAATTCCTCTGGATTTAATAGCCCTATCGCTGAGACGAGCAATAAATCTTGTTAAATATTATACCGATATAAATTAATATATAGCGTGTAGTAAATTCTGCGGATGACATACGCGGGTTTTGCGCAGACAAGCTTGTAGGAACCTCTTTCCAGTTTATAGTTGCCGAAGAGATCTCTCGATCATCTCATGTACGTAAGTGGGCCCAATTCATTAAACGTGACCCTGTAATGTTTCCCCACCGTTCGATCAATTAGTCCGATAAACACGATGGATTTATAGATCTGTCTGATATATTCTTCTTAAATTTGTTTGCTTTTAAACGACTAATAATAATATCAATTCTTTATTCGTCAAAAACTGACTCTAAAACCTATTTCAATTAATTATGATACTCATTTTCATCTATATCAAATTGGAATAGATCAGTTAAGGTAATTATAAATTATTTGATTATTATTTCTAGATAGTATCTAACAAATTTAATAAGAAAATATCATAAAGCAATGTATCAATTTCAGGAAACGATATGTTATTTTCTTTTTACACGTGACTGATATAACGTGCTTTATATTATCCTTGTCTATATTACATAACAGTTTGGGGATGTTTAAATTAGTATCTTCGTTGAATGATTCGTGATAAAAATATTAGTGTAGAGTAAAAATGAAATATTTACAATTTAAATATCTTTTTAATGTAAGAAATGCAATGTGTTTCATAATTATTAATATATTCATAATACCTTGAATTATGCTAATTCAAATGTTAAATTTTCAATCCAACAGAATTAACTAAATTCTTGCAAATGTTTTATTTAAACAATATAATGACATTTTCTAGAAGTATGTTAATGCGTATGGTTACTAATTTAAAAAATGTTAAGCTAATAAACTTTGTACATCTGTGAAAGGTTCTAATATTTTTTCATTTTAATTAATTCTACGCCGTGATCACATAATTTTGAAGTGGGCAAACGTAAATAAATATTAATCGGCGCTATAAACAACAATGGTCGGTATTATAATTTAATTTTGGAGAAAAAAATATTAGTGGAAAAGGTAAAATATGGAAAGGAGGCAAGATCTTAGAATTACCCTATAAATTAGACGATTCAAATTTACACTGCCTACGTATTTGCAGTTTCATTTAAATCTTTGCGCCACAATGAGCAAATTTGCGCCTACCAGAGGCCATCCCGCGGAATCGCGTGCACGCAAAGTGATACACGACGTGTATGTAATCATGCGGATCGTAGACGTTGCTCAGACCATCCGGGGACCGAGGGATCATGCCCAGAGCGGCGTCATTTATCAGCCGGCGGCCTACCGTTTGTTTATTATTTCACTTTGCCGAGTATTAATTGAGATTTGGAGCCTGCAGCCACACCTGGAAACGTTTTTACCTCAGCATTTACTTTATGAATTGAACGACGAGCATCGTTTTATCTATTCATTGTCAGAAGTACTGAAAAACGGAGATTGATAACAACAATTGTGGCGAACATTTCTATGGAAAATGTCAGCAACTAAAACTAGATCATTATTGAAGTTAAACACAATTATAATATGGAGAAAATATCTTAAAAAAGTTAACGAATAAAAAATTAATCGTTTTTATTACATATAACAATTATAGATAATGGAATATTTCGTTCATTATCGAAAATTATTATTATGTATATTTATATTTATATGAATGTTTTTTTTTTGTTATAATCAATCATTTGAATAATCCACTTTTCATATAATCGGAGATCGAATAATTAACGTTTTACTGTATTTAAAAAATTCTCCCACGAAAAATGGGCATCTAATATTTACTAATGAAATAAGATATGAACCAATAAAAAAGTTTATTTCTAATATACGTATCATAACAATCGAAAATAGTGAACAAGTGTAAAATATAAAGATGATCAGTACTAATCACTGTCAATGTTACCACGAACTTGAAATAAAATTTACCACGTTGAATGCCACACGATTTCATAGAGCAAAATACACAACATGGAAAAAATGTAACATTAAATCATTAGATAGCATTATCTATAATATAGAAATGTTTTCAAGTAATCATCGTTTAACTGAGTGAATTATAATAATTCGATTTGGTTGGCCGTCCCCGGTGACCTCCGTGGCATTCAACGTGTTAATACAGAAAAAACCAAGAATTATGCTTGATTATCATGGACGTTATCGAAAGTATGTTTTTTAATGAATCTGTTGCAGACTGAAATTGAAGCTGAGACTGAATGCACGGACAGCATCCTCTGTTCGAATAACAATAACAACACTACGAACAAGAACAACAATGTATCAAGTATCAAAAAGGGTGGCACTAACGTTGTAAACAACGAGGGTCACGATGGCATGGAGATGGAATGCGGTGGTTGCGGGGAAAGTGTTCGCGAACGCACCGTCCTCTGCGTAGGGGGTCGTACCTGGCATTCCAGGTGCCTGAAGTGTTGCGCTTGTGCAAGACCTTTGCACGACCAGCACTCTTGTTTCCTCCGAGGGATGCGGCTTTACTGCAGACACGACTATGCGATGTAAGTACAACTCGTTTCTATTCCTATAATATATACTATTGGGAATTCATTTGCTGTCTGGTGAGACAACACAGGGGCAAGAGGGGTCTCTCGCTAAGGATTTTGTTTATAGTTTTGATTGATTACGTGTAATCGTATTGACCAATAGGAAACATGTATCAAAAATGAGGTGAGAAATGATGAAAGCTGGCCAATGAGATTCGCGTTCCTCAACCTCGCCATTAATACATTGTTAACCGACCACGAGTTAACTGGTGTTTTCATGGCCAAACGTTGTTAACCGGTTACGAGTCTAAAGTTTCATTTCAATTCATTATGTATAAATAAAGTATATTGAAGTTTATTTAGATTGTTTCACTTTAATATTTAACCCCTTGCCATACAGTGACGAGTGAGACTCCTGATGAAGATTTCTAGACTAATTTAACAACAATCAATGTTGTTCATTATCCACGGATCAAAACGAACAACTATTTTGCTATTATCAATTTATTATCTCCAAATGAAATTTACACTTCAAGTAGAGAGGAAAATTTTAATGCATTTCTTCTAAATTGTTTTCTTCTAAATTAATTGTGACAGTAAAATGTTACACGAGCTTAGTAGCGAAAGTAGTTAGTACGCCAAGGGGTTAATTACGGAGTAATAACCGGTAGCATATGATAATTACCGTCGGTAAAATTGTCAGTAAATAATGTGTTAAATGATCTCTCAACCATATAAACCTAGCTATTGATGGACATTAACACGTCGATTACTTTAATCTCACCAGGTAAAGCTTTTCTCAGAAAACTTTTACTACCTGACTAATATTAAAGGTCACCATATAATGTAGCTTTATTTAATGTATTTGTCTAACGATCTTAGGTGTAAATGTGCGCAGGGGCAAGGGGAGACGTTCACACGCGACGCTCGGTAATTATGGGGGTTCGGTTTCGGCGTGTCCTTGTTATTCGTCGAGGTAGAGCCTGCGGTCAGTTCCCCTAATCCCGGCACAATTTTAATTCTAAGGTCACCGCTATAAACATAAGATCGGTGCAATACCTCATTTAGTTAATGATAACTACCTACATAAAACCAACAGGTGAAATACAAGGTAAGTAAACCAAAAAGAGTGGCGCTAGAACGGCGAGTATCTGTAGTAATGTGAGAAATAACGTCATAAACGGAGATTAAAAATAAATGGTTACTACACAAGTTTTTATGAAAGGTATCTATTGTAAAATTCTGTAACACACAACAGAGAAACGCAGATTAGTAATTTTGGTGAGTCACTAGCGTTTAATCCGTAATGGTACCTTTGAACACTGATCCTTCGGAAGCTGTCCGTGGAATACTTTGAAGCTACCTGCGCGACAGGGTGTTCGTTGTATCAGCTATGCTGGTGTCAGCATACTCTGCGAGGTTGGTATATAAGTCAAACAAATGATGGTCCTTTCCAGGAGCACAGGTGGTAGCCAAAACATCTTAAGCTTGGCTATACACGCTGGTCACGTCGTACCTAGTGAAGCGTCTCCTTTGACGAGACAGGACATTATTTAATTCATCGGTTAATCTTTATGAGTCGTAGAAAGAATTAGATAGGAGTCGTAAAAAGTACTAAGAAGTACTGAAAAGTGAGAAAAGGTCTTAAAAAGGTGGTAAAAAGCAATAAAAAGTAGTAGTGACTAAGAAGTAAAGTAGCAAGTAGATGGTATGCCTATAATTGTTCTCTTCTCTCAATGAATTATTAATGACAAGGTAATTATACCGATCACGGTTGTAAAATAAATCACAAGGTAAAGTGTTAATCTTTTGCATTCGAAGTACTAATCACAGGTATTGCCAAAGTTTGGAGTATCTCACGCACACACTCACGCACATCAACAATATACTGTGCTGCAGATCAAACTGTTAGTTAAACTTTAGTTACATGTGATTTCATGCTTCATTGATTTCAGTATTATATTTAGTAGTTGATTTGACCGATCAAATAAAAAAATCTACTACGAATGGCGAGCAAGTTCGAGTGCAAAAGATTAAGAACACTTCCTCCTTTACTTCGTATAATTTCATAACTGTGTCGTTCAGTCTTCGGAACGTCAGCCCTAACATAATTCATAATTAACCCTTTGAGAACGAATGATGACATTTTGACGAGATCAAACATTCATATTTGGAATATTAAGTTGCATACAAACGATTTAATTCTTCAAATAGCAAAGGATCAGTAGGCTATTTCTTTTTTCTTCATTATTTAAGCATCTGGTAACTACCGGACGGCTCAAATTAAATTATTTCAGAATATTTATTTTGCAGATATTTAAATAATGAAGGCGTTTTTGCGAAAGCTTGTCAATTAATTTCGTGTATTTGTACAAATACAAGAGTAGGACACACTTCGAATCTCAAGAAACGTACTGTTCTAATTTCGATAAAAAAACGGGAAATAAGTCACTCTAATTATTCGATAGTTTTAGTGTTAATCCCTTGCTTTACAATAACGTGTCAGACTCGCGGTGAAGATTTTAAACAAATCTCAACAAACATACATATTACCGAACTCTCGTGAATTCAAATGAAACATTATTCTTTTGTTATCAATTCTTGTACTGTAGGCCAAACACAAACATAAAATATACCTGGACTTTCTTTTCATTTTCAACGAATTATTAATAATAAAGTAGTTGCGTCGATCATAGTCGAGAAATAAAACGTAAGACAATTTCAGTGATAAGACAGAATCGTCAAAACAGAGATCCCTTCTAAAAACAGAATATTTCACAGCTCGACTACTTATCGACTCGTTTGATCACCGAGCGCGCAGCCGAATCTTAAAAGTTACATTTATGATGCGCGCTCGCCTTGTTACTCCGTATCGGTTTAATGTTTACAACTTAAACGATTACAAAGCGATTCCGAAAGGATTGTGGTTTTTGATTGAGAACACGAATATACAGGTATGCGGGTGCCGAGTCACGAGTAAAAAAGACTGTCAGTGTTCCCGAGGAACCAAGGAATTCGCCTCGTAAGCCAGCTCTCGGGACCAGCTGTGGTTTTCTCTCTTTCACCTACCCTCGCGCGTCCCCGCGTCGCTGGGTCGCCGCGTCGCGTCGGTGCTTTTCAATCGGGCAGAGGACGGGTGTCTTTTAAATTAATAAATATTCGCCGACGCTATTCCCCGCCCCCTCCTCCTACGACGGTCGTTTCCCCCGCGTCTTTTTGACTAGAATGAAAAAAAGGGAATGGCCGAGGGAAGAAAACGACGCGAGCCGGACCAGAAATCGCTCTATTAGCGGACTCAGCGACGAAATTCCGGTTCTCTTAATTCAGTACGGCCGAAAGCTGCGACAGTGAATCGGCCGCCGCCTTAATCACGACCTTATCGTTTCTGCCTTAATGGCACTTAAATGCGAATGCCTACGCCTTCCGTAAAAAGGTCCAGATTCCAATCGCCAGGGGTGAGCTTCGCCCATCCTCGCCCGCCCCGAATGATTTCAATGATTTCCTGAATACGTTTCGGGAATAATAATGTCGGAACTCGGCGTGTGTGTTTGTGCTTTTTTCTTTACAACTGTTTCCTGTTTGGGTTTTTAGTAGTTTATTTTTGGATCGTGAATGGGTTGATTTTTTTATTGAATGAATTCAATTGGAAATAAACCTTGCTCTGTGATTTACTTCTCAATTATGATCGATGCGATTATTTTGCCATTAACAATTTCTTCAAAAAATAGAAAAATTCTAAACACGTTATAAGTCAATGTTTGCTTTAAAGTATAATTATTTATAACAGAAGAATAATATTTCATTTGAATTGAAAAGGATCGAGTAATATTCATCCTTGTTGAATTCTCTTTAAAATCATCATCGCGAGTCTGACACGTTGTTATAAGGAAAAGGGTTAAGGGGAGACACAGGTATGTAAGTTGTTGGGTATTAACTATAGAACAATGGAAAATGTAATAGGTTTTTTTAACAAATAATATTCTTATTATATTTGTTTTTCATAAACGAATTATTTTTGTACCTTATAGCTTTGAGATTTCGTAAATGAATCAAGAAGTGTTATTTTGTAGCTTATAAATTATTTTTCTTCATTTATTCTTTTATATAGGTATTATAATGTCTTTGAGGAAAAATATAAAGTTAGCTATTATGTAATCACTCGAAATTAGCAGAAATTATAAATAACTAAAATTAAAGGAAATGCATTATAAATAGAATAAAAAAATGTTGTCGAAGAATTGTTGGAAAATTTAATTAAATCGATCGGTCATTTCTAAATACTAAAAAATTAACTAAATTACTTTTCACTGTCTACAATTAGGCATAATTAAAAAAATATAGTTTCTAGTAACTTACGATTTTTATGTGCCCTTCACACATTCACTTAGTTTCCTTTTAACGAATATTGTCAATGTATAATTATATGTTCTATGAAAATATTTAACTACATATAAAAGACAATTTTTAAAGAAAAGCCTTGCTATGATTTCAAGTACACTCATTGTATATTACATATATAACAGGACACAGTTTCACCGGCAACACTATGTCTGTCAATTGAAAAGCGCCGTTACAAAAGTTCGTACCGTCCGATTGGCAAAACAGTCTTCTTTTTTCTCTATACGGACCCGTGATCGCGAGAAAAAGTCAGTTGAGATGTCCTTTATTCGTAGCCGGCATCGGTGCTGCTTCAACGTCACAACGTGACTCGCAGCTCGCGCGCGAGCATACATGGTACACGTATGCTCGGTGACGTGAATAGCTGGCTGTACGTGAGGTCCAAAGAAAAAAGCGAAAAAGTAGAAAAAGGAGAAGAAGAAGAAGAAGAAGAAGAAGAAGACGAAGGTAGAATCGAAAGAGGAGACTACATCGAAGACATTAATCACCCACTGGCGAACCACTAACGCTCCCACGTGACGGCCACGTGACTCGTATAGACAAAGTTTTAGCGGAACGAGTATACTTACTGGTGTGAGAGTACCTTTAGATTTCCTCCTTTTTTGTTAGGAAAAATATGACAGCAGGGAAATCTTATCATATTTACCATATATTTGTCACATATTTATTATATAAGCATGATAAGGATAATAAGATTTGCTGCTGTCATGTTTCTTTTAACAATGAGATGGAAAACTAAACTTACATCAGTAAGGATACTCGTTTCGCAAAAAATTTGTTTCTTCGAGTTACGTGGTGTATTACTTACATAAAGGGCGATTGTAATTGTAGGACTCAGTTGCCAGTAAAAGAATGATGCACGTGATAAAATCTTTGATGGAAATTGTAGGTCTTAATACTTCATTAACATTATATAATGATTGTAATGCATGAAAAAAAAAACATGAAAAACATCGCGTGAACTGTGTTTTTAAACGAAATTATTATATACCTTATGAAATAATCATAATTATAACAATTACACGAAATTCAATGAATCAAAGTTGACTGTTACTAAAGAATTAAAACCACCAGGTGAAGTAAAATTTGATAAGTATTAAGAGCTCAGTCGACTAATCACAATGATTCATAAACTATTTTCATACAATACTGAATTACACAATTAACCAGTTAATTGCGTTTAACGAGTATACACGCCATTTTAAAGCTTGAAACGATACTAATTCTTTCAACAATAAATTCTTTGTTTTTCAGATAAGCATATAAGTCTTTGTTTTGCTTTGGTTTTTCATTAAAATATAACCTAAGTGCATTCATCCTGAGTTTGACGGATATACACTTCATTTTTTGACTTTATTGAGAACGAAACGAGAGATTTTTCAAACTAAATTTCACAGTTAACGCGCTAACCATAACACCAAAAACTCCAATGAAATATTCCAACAGTTCACTAACATCGTACAACATATTCTTCCTGAATGAATTATTATAAATTATTCCTACAATTCTCAAAGTCTTCGCTATACAATAAGCCGAATTTTTATTTCCGTAATAATTCTATTCCAAGTCGATCGAAAGAAGTGTTCTAATTCATTTCTCAGTCGGGTGGAATCGGTACCCCCGGCAAAAACTATACTTCAACGATAAAATGCGGTGAACGTAGTAATTTATATAGTCGTTCATTTATATCTCTCATGATATCGAAGATCGTGATCGTAATCTGTCTGCGGAGCGCGAGAATCGAATGCGGTCGGGACCGGGGGGACCATGAATTCTACCGTGCTGAGGTCGAATAGCGCCTGACTTAATCCCCCGTTGACTTATAGGGCCCGCCTGTGTGGAAGAACAAATGAATAAATTAGGGCGGGGTCGTTTGGTAGCCGATGTACGGCCCTGAAGATTTATAGATACCCAATACCAGTTTCCTCTCCTCCTGGCTGGTTACACAGGGCTTCCGTTGTCTACTCTTTTCTCTTTCGATCATCCGACGTAAACACGCGAGGAGGTTAGGGGTGGCGCCACTATTTATGCTAATGACACCTCGCCCAAAGTCCACGAGATATTTCGCCTGATATTTAACGAAGCCGCGTCATCTTTTGCACTTTCCCCAGTCACGGTGAAACATAAGGTGTTCGGCGATGGGTCGCAAAACATTCTTAACGACTGCATTCGATTTTTATGGATTAATTCTCGTTGGGACTTCTTTGCATATTTTTTTAGTGATTTCTTGATTTGGAACGGTTTATTGAAATTAACCCATCGCAATAGAGAGGTGACTGGAAGAACCACTTAATTTGATATGGCAACGTTATAAAGTTTTGTAATATGTGGTTGATGCAAACATTTTGCCGGTTTTTTATGGAAAGTAAAAAAAGAGAGTGCTCAACTGTTCGCTGGATAAAATAAAACTAATTGTAAGTAAAAACGAAGGAAGATTGTCCTTTATGTGAACCGCTTGCTGGTCAAAGCGATTAACTCCAACTTTCGAATTGTTCAATATTTTAACATTACAGCGTTTCATTGGCTCTTAACTTTTTATATTTAAAAGCAAATTTTATTAGGATTGGGTTTGGTGCCACGAAATAATAAAAAGTCTTTTGGCCATGTCAAAATTGGAATGATAATAACAATTACTTCAAGGATATACTATTTTATGCGTTTTACATGTTCGTTAGATTGAAGCTATACCTCTAATAATAAATTAAAATACATTCTACAATGATTGTTTGATTTTGCATTTAAAGAGAGATGTTTAAAATCACTATTTAACTATAGTGTCTCATATATGTATAATAGTTTGAAAACAGATGTTATTTGTTTCAAAAGAAAAATATTTGTTTGTTTACGAGTACAAAAAACGACAAAATCTTTGTGTTAAATATATGTAATTTATTAAATACATTTAATATTTCGTTATATATTTAATAGTTGATAGCCTAACAGTAGGCTACCGACGACTAGAAATGTCAGAGGCAACAATGAAATTTAGAAACACGTCTCGATGTCTGAGAGACTCCGTGCTTCTAGGCGTGCCCAGTGCACAATCACCATAACCAATAATGCCCGAAAATATCTTCGATGCGACGATGACTATGCAATTCGTCGTCAGACTAATCCTTCCGTAGCTTACCATATTTTTCCATACAATAAACCATTGGTCGATCGAGCATTCTTACTTTTCATAACTTATTCTTTCTCTTTACTATTTTTCTTTCTGCACAAAATGGTATCCCCATTTTTTGTTACCAAACTTTTACTTGCATTATAACTATTCAACTTTCATTGGATTTGTAATTTTTGATTATCAATGGTACATGCTTGCAATAATAAATATTGCATTAATTATAAGTATGTTTTTGTATTTAACATTTTCTGTTATGCTGCTTACGTTGAATTTTGACTTGTTTCAATATTACTGATTGAAATAGGCAGTGTAATAGCATAGAATATTAAAGGAATTGCTTAAAAATTTTAACAGAAGTATACGCATTACAAAAGACATTGTTTAAAAATATTGAGCATAATTGTTTAATGATTTAAAATCTGATTTCAATTCAATTTCAGTCGGTATAGAACTGAAATAAACATAATATTTAATTTCTCAACAACAGCATCACTGACAATTTAAACTATTCGCGATTTTTGCTGCTTTATAAATGGCATTAGTATAATTAACACTAAAACTACCAGGCGAGTCAAAATGACTTGTTCCTAATTCTTTCATTTGGCAATGGTTAAAAAGATAACAGGTGTTTCTCTGAGAAATTATTAAAGAAATTGATTTAGCAATACGCAAACTGAATTATAAATCAATTAGCCTCGATAAATGCACTTTTGAAGTTTTTATAGAGGTATTTCTAAAAGTTTTCAAAATATTCTTCAGAATCGCTTGATACCTAGATGCAACTCTTTTACGTGCACGACACCAACATTTTTAATGATTCGTAAGCTTTCAGGCATATATAATATTTAACACTAGAACTACCAGGTTCGTTAAATTGACCTACCCCAGAATTTTTATTATTTAAATTATGAAGTCATTTCTGCTAGAGATTTTAAATTAAATTTATGTATTTGTACAGACACTGGACTATGAGAAACTTCGAATCTCATGGAACGTACTGTTATAATTTTGATAAAAAAATGGAAATAAGTCGCTCTAATTGTTCGGTAGTTTCAGTGTTAATCGGTCAGAAGAGAAGTCTCACTTAGAAAACGCTAATAACACCAGGAGCTCGAACAGATCGTAGTGTCTTCATAAAAATGCAATTTAAACGTTCTTGCAGGCCATTTTTTATCTAATCCATTAATAGACGGTGTCCGATGACGCCAACTAATTAGCAGCTAGTCGTCGCGCGTCGCTTATATATTCGATCCGGAGGTCGACAGTCCCGAGCGTGTCGCCCATTTCCTGGTCGTCGGTATAAACTCAAAGGGTTCGAGTCATTTGTAGGGCGAGGGGAAGCCGCGGGACTGAGATGTCGAGATAATCTCGACGTAATCTGCCGATCGAATCGCAAGAGGTCGAACCGATCCTTAACCGTAGCTCGTGCATCTGACGCGTTCCACTCCGAGGGACATCAAGTGGCGGAGTAGTATGTTAATGAGGACAGGGCCATCGGATTCTCATGCACGGAGGTCCTGAATGAACCTGCAGCCCCGACCAAAATAGCTCCTTGTCCCTTTCAATTGTTGCCTCCTTGCTGGCTAAAAAAGAAATCTAGAACCGCGATCCGACCGCGAGACATGGAAACATTTTCAATGAATTACCTCCACATAATTAACTTTTCTAATCACGAATCCAAAGATATTTTAGAAAGCACCTTATTATAAACCATTTCGAAACAAAAATCTTTTATAATTTGTCGTTATGGCTGTTCAACCTGATGAGTGTGGCACGTTCTTCGCAGTCAATTATTTGAAAACAAGAAAATGAATTAAAGTGACAGTGGAAAACTAAAATCTATTTTCTGGGCACCCGATTGTTTTACTTGATATTTTGTTTATGCAAGGATAACATTTCGTATTCTTTAGTATCAGTATGAGATTTGTTTAATTAAATTATATTGTACAGCATTATATAATGTAATTATATATAATTGTATAATATTCACTTCGTGGCGAGTTCCTATATGTTCAATAATTGTAATAATAACAATGCAATGTTTGCAAGAATGATGTCTAAGCAATAAGTTGGAGTTGCAATAAAAGTATTTCTTAGTGGCTCAATTATGCCACTTAGAATAACTGATGGTGGAATACCTTCCAAACTAATAATCTTTTAGTATGGAAAGGTTAATATTCGTCTTTATTATTAAAAGTTAATACTAAAATTTAAAGCTGCAATGGAAGGGTTAATTACATTATATTACATTACATCACAGGTCTACTAATTTCTGTTTGCAGAACCTTTGGCGCAAAGTGTGCGAAATGTGGCCGAAGCGTGGGTGCCGGTGACTGGGTGAGAAGGGCCAGAGAAAGGGTTTATCACTTGGCCTGTTTCGCTTGTGACGCTTGTTCTCGTCAATTGTCTACGGGAGAACAATTCGCCTTGCTGGACGCCAGGCTGCTCTGTAAGGCTCACTATCTTGATGTTGTCGAAGGAAATAATACTTCGTCTTCGGAAGACTGTGACTCCGAACATGGCGGTAAAGGCAGTAAGACAAAGAGGGTTAGAACGACCTTCACGGAGGAACAGCTCTCCGTGTTGCAAGCGAACTTCCAATTGGACAGTAACCCAGATGGCCAGGACCTCGAGAGGATAGCTCACGTAACGGGGCTCAGTAAAAGGGTTACGCAAGTTTGGTTCCAGAATTCGAGGGCCAGACAGAAAAAACACAGCGGCAAGATTAAGACACAAAGTGAGTACGTTTTTGCTTCTATTAACCTGTTACATGCGAAATTTAGCTTGAAAAATCTCTTACTGTACGCGCAATAGAATCGAATAATAAAGTGTATACTCGTCAAATTCAGGCCAAATGCATTTATGATATGTTCCGACGAAAAACTAAAGCGAAACGAAATAGAATTGCGTGTTTGTCTAAAAAAAAATAAATAGTCCATTGTTGAAATGTTAGTGCCATTCAGAATTTTAAGATAGCGTGTATACTCGCCAAACGTAGTTAACTGGTTAATTCATTAGTGAATATGGCATTTAATTGTAAGGAATAGAAGCAGAAGTGCCGTTGATCTAGGTTTTGGTCATTAAAATTTGTTCTCAGACAAACAGAACGAGAAAATTGAAATTTACAAAAATTGGGTAACATGGAACAATTAAATATAAAAACATCACGAAACGAGAAAATAAATTATTATACTTTCAAACAAAATGGACTGGTGTATATTAAAATTCCTACTAAATATAAGTAATTGTATAAAATCTAAAACATATCGTATTGAAAATTTTAACGAGGATTAATATAATATGTATATGTACGTTCCATATTTGTTGACACATTTTATATTATAATATTTTATATTATTTCTGAATTTGCAAATTGCTTGATCGATAAAATAAATATTTTCTCAGTCTGTGTTAACCCCTTGCCATATGATTTGTTTCACAATTGTGCTCGGTAAAAATATTTTGACGTTAATTATTTATTAGAAGAAAAGAGAATTTAATACTTTAAGCAGAACTGCTCGTTACATTCACTTCAGACGTTAACGACTGATCATAGAAAAGGAATATTTAATTTATATTAAAAAATAAATAACATTTCGATTCATCAAATTTAATTTAAAGTCTTCACCACGAGTCTGACACGATATCATAGGGCAGAAGGTTAAATTCGCCTGACAGCTAAACGAATTATTTCTTTGCTTGTATTGCGCAGTGCACCACTCACCTCCAATGCAGCATCATCCAGGAGACCTGTACTCTTCTGGAGTGAGCATGGTGGGCGCCTATTTGGGTGGATATCAGGGTGGCAGTGCTGGCAGTGAGAGTCCCGGCAGTCCGATGACACCTCTCACCCCTTTGACACCACTTACCCCATCCACGCCCAACCATCTTCAAGCCCAATTCTGTCACCAGGTTGGGTAACTCTGATGAAGGATTACAAGATAGTTTCACGCGAAACTAGTGATAACGTCTGGTAATTTATTAGACACTCTTCATGGACCCACGGTCGATCGTTTTGAGAAAGTTTTGCGGAAGTATTAGACATAAGGGACTTTTTCACGTGAAATTTATTGAGAAAACATTGAACGACGAAAGTGTAAGTGTTGCCATAGAACGTCCGCATTCCGAAGTTTTAGCAAACCTTGTATGTATGACCGAAAAATCGAAAGTGATGCGATCCAGAAAGTAGAAATGGATATCTCATTTCTACAGCGAAAGTTTATTTTTATCACAGAAACTTTTTTAGAAACTCTTTATAAGTTCTAGGATTTCGAAGGTGAACCGTCGAAGCGTCAATGTTAACTAACTGAAATCCTCTTTCTTAAATGTAAATACTGAAAACAAGAAAAAATAACAAAAAACAAAACGTTGACCGCAGTGGAAGATATAAAAGTGATAATATGAATAGGATAGGATTTCATGGTGAGGATTATAGATTCTAGATAGATGAAATCATAATTATTTATTTAACTTCAGTTACAGCAGTTCGTAGTTTGTGTTTACAGACAATTTCTCATGACAAACGTGCTAACTATGCAGTGACGAATGTGCAATGAAAGAATTGAAGTTTTTTCTTGAAACGATTATCCATTCTGTAATGTACATATATATATTATAAAACAGTTGTATTGGTTATTTATTTGAACAACGTGTCTCGATTCAGGAGATTTTTCTCGATGCTTCCATCTTACGATCATTTTACGTTGCATCGATTGTATAGAATTCGAAAATTTTTCATTCATCATTTGAATCGTTAATCATTAATTCATTAGATATATTGCCAGGAAAACATTGATTTATTCGTGTTTTACAAACTCTTTCAAACCCTGAATAATTGCAATATATCATTACCAACAATTTGATTTTACAAATGAACACTTGTACATAAGCATACCCCGTAGCTTTTGTATATAAATCCAAATTTGTGCATGAGAACTTGATATTGCGCTTGTGTTATACACTCATTACCGCAATATTGTAAAACGTACTGTTATCAATAAAAGTGTCTTTTACTGTTAACATTTCCTTTTTTATTGAATCGAAAAATCATCCAACCCTTCTGTACACTTTTCCCTATAACTAACACTTTGATGGTCATATTTTTATCGCAAAATGTATCACGTAGATACTAATGACAGTTTCTGAAAATATTTCATTTTGAAAACTAATAAAATGATTTCTTTATAATATTATTATAAAATATAATTATAAAATATAATCAGGGGATTATAATTATAAAATTATAATGATTGAAATGTATATTGCAATATTTATTTTATTTATTTGTCAACAAACATGATACCGACTGTCAAAGTGTTAATACTAATGCGAAAATAAATGTGCTTCTGAGCAGAAAATGAAAAGGTTACTCAAGATTGCCAGAAAAGGAAACGGTACAGGTATGTGCAACATTTTATATTGTATATACTTAGTTTACAATATTTACATCACAATACATGTATATTAAATTATGGTTCTTTTACGGATACACAATTACCTAGACACTATAAAAGATACTTTCATTCGGAGCATTGCTTTCGGATGCACACTGAGATCTCCCAAGCTCGACATTCTAGAGACATCAGACGTTAGGAACTCCCGGTGACATCGGGTGACTCTGATTCGCGCTAATCTTAAACGATCTTACGTGTTTCATTAAAACAACTGCCTGATTAGATCAGGAAAAATCTTCGGAACAATGAAAAGTAAGAAATTCTAATTCCTGGAAAGAAGAAAAATTACATTTGTCTCTTATTCGTCACACTTGAAACTTTCACGTTTCGTTCAACAAAATTACGAATTTATTTTAAAGTCGACCTTTTACAGAATCCGTGGAAAATCGAAAATCAAGCGCTAATATTTACAGAGCATACGTGCACTTCGCAGACTTATAATTAAATACTGATGATACAATTAATGGGAAAGTATTCTCGATAGCTATGTGCATGTAACTTCGAAAAATATACAATTTCAATTTTTTCAAGAAAGGAAGCTTTGAATAGAACAAGTTTGTTCGAAATTTCCAACTTATTTTTCATATAGAATTAACTCTTTACCCTTTGCATCAGCAGTTACGAGACACCCTGGCAAAGTAATATGACATTAATGATGTTTCGATTATAGAATACAAATGTGTTGAGTGTAATATATTAAAAATTGTAATGTTTTGTTATTAATCCTTTGCGGATGAGACTGTCTTAAACTTCTAACATTTCTTTTCATAAAAAGCTGAATGATGCATCGAAGTTTTGAATAGTAAAATCGAAAAGAACCACATGTCAGTGTCTCGTTGGTTGTATAATGAAATTATTCATTTGCAGTTTTCAATTTCAGTTATCAAGGCTCGAAGTCGCCATTGCGGCGATATTCGACCGCAAAGAGTTAAAGCTGTGTTCCAATTTTAAGCAGAATAAAACTATTAATGAAGGAATTTACCTTTTGTATCGTCAATGTTTCTTTAGCTGCTCTGTAAAACTGTGAATTTCCATGAACGTTCGTAGTTTAATTAATATTTAAGAAGAATTAACACAAGTTTACGATTAAAGACAAATAGTTAACGATGCATTAACACATGTACATACAACTCACTTCCACCATGGCGGACGTGTTCACGCTTAACATGGAATGTTAAATTGTATATCACTTATTTATAATAAGCTTGACACCAAGTGCGAGGGAGCTGTGCCGCCATCCAGTCTTAAAAATTGGCGCCATCTACGATTTTGCTGATATCGTTATCGATTAACATTTTGGGCGGATTTCGATTTAAATAATACAAAACATTTCGGTACACTTCCGCAATTTCCTAACGTATCGTCGGAAAATATGAAATACGTAGCTGAAAAAAATTGGAAAATTAATTCTTTAAAGTGTTTCACTAACTTTTTCATCAACCATTAATATCGGTCAAAACTTTTATTATTTGTTCAATCGTGCGACAAATAAATTCTGTTTATTTGATTTTAACGTCGAACGTATATTTGATGGCAGATTTTTAATATAGTAATATACTTTACATTTTACTAAAATCAATTCAAATTTTGTAACGTGAATAATTACAGGATCAAAATAAGTTTTCCTGAAGTCTTTAAAAAATATGAAAGACTGTTTTATTGGTCTTCCAAAATTATTTGACTAGACATTAATTAAATATTATAACGAGAATATTTTTCAAAGTAATTACAATATTGTACAGTTGCCTCAATAAGCAAGAGTATATACATTGTCCGATGATTATTACTATTATTACGAAAAATTTGAAAACGGCAATTTCTTAATAATATTTTAATGGACGCTTTGATTTTTGTAGGCGATAGTAAATCCCTTTAAAATTTTCAAAATTTCATTGAGCTTATAATTATTCACATTGTTGTATTATATCAGACACGTAGATTTTATAAAATCACACAATTCTCAACCAGAAGACTCTTTAAAGAATTAATCAACCAGACAAGTACAATTGCAGATCACATTATACTAAAATGATTTGCGAAAATTAACGTTTCAGAAAAGTGGCATATCCTAAAGAGACTTTGGGACTTGAATCGCATTGTTTCACTGCGAGCATTTTCATTTTCGGTCGTGAATCAACAGCGCTGTTGAAAAATCAAACATTAAGTGTACCAAAGAAAACGTCCATTCGATTCAAGAACTTTGGCCAGAAGCCAGCACGATTCAAGATTAAATTACGACACTGACGTTGAGGCTATTGATTATCGTTGATAAATTAAATTAAACAGAGGGGACTATCGCTTTCACCGAATCGTGGACTTATGTTATAATAAACTTTAACTCGATAATGAGAATATTTACAATACTGCTAATTCAGCAGCGGAGATTAGACTTCGTTCGGCATCGACAACATCATCGAATCCTGCGAGAGTTCGTCCATCGATTGTTCCGAGCCTGAAGACAGAGTTGACGGGGTTGCGATTGAAAGTAGACCTTTTCAAAGCAAAAGTTTTGTTTCCATTTTGTATACTATCGCCTGTCTGACTGTGAGTTAATTGTTTTAGGGACACAATTTTCGTGGGATATTGTTTACAATTTCTGAGATACGAACATTTTTCTAAATATATTAGTTATTAACATATTCTTAAAATGTATATAGAGATATATTATGAAAATCGGTTAGGATTATTTTCAAGAAATATCGAAAAGAAGTGTATCTATTAGAACTGAAGACGGATAAAATTAAAGTTTGAGTACTTCTCGAAAGTGATAGGTGACTTAAAAGGGTCAATAATTTATGATTAAATAATATCATTCGAATTTAAACTAGATAATGTTAATAAAATTATTATAAACCAGTGATCTTTTATAAGATAAATATAAGTAATAGCAATATTTACTTCCGTATTTTTAATATTAATTCATTTTGTACGTAATTGGCATCATCTAAGAATTTTTTCAAATTTTAATACTCGAAAAAAGAAAATTTGTTGCATATTATTATAATAAGCATAGGTATATACAGATCGTTACAATACAAAGTAACAATTTCATTAGCCCAAATCATATACATAACGAATAACGTTAATACTTTATTAATTAAATAGTCCATGTTAAATGATTGAATTATTTACAAAAGTTTCTGTAGGTATTCCATTTAAAGTTACAAATTAAAGTTGTTTGTTTTCTAGAGTAGTTTCTCGACAAATCCGTTAAACATATTTTCTTTGAAAAACAGATTTACCTATATTTTTAATTTATTGCTCAAAACTCCTTATTGAGAAAGTTTAAAAAGTTTGATACATCCTGACGCCAGAAGAAAGTCAAGAGGTTAAAAATTCTCTTACCGTGATTATGATAAATCGAAGGTGTAGGACTCTTGCACGTAGCTGGGCTGAGCTGCGGTTGTTGCTGGCCATGATGGTGTTGCTGCTGATGTTGAAAGGAATAAGTCAGATGTAAATTGATATGCCGACTGAAATCGCCCGTAGCGGCAGTGGAATTCGGAGGTGATTGATGAACTGTAACAGTAAATGATGCTTCTTAACCCTAGAGCATTGTAATATCTAATACTTCTAGGTGTAACTGTCATTTACCCTGTCGAAAGATCGATTGTTTCATACTTAGATTGTTCTCAAATATGCTTTCACGATATTCGATACATTCATTCGACTTTAAACAACCGAAATTTCTATTTAAAATAAATAAACTGTATATAAAAAATATAGTATACAATATACAATATGTTTCACGTAACTATCGCCATGATTTGTTAGGCACTTCCGATAATCTAACGAAAAAAACGTTTCCAATAAAACTTAATTAGCTTTAAATAGACTACAAACTGCAATACAAAAAATTTCCAAAAAGTTTTCCTATCGTTAAGAAATTAAATTCTTATTTTACCGAATAAAAAACTCATACTCTAAAACTCATTGGAAAATATAAAGAATTCGAGGGAATTTACTATGTTCTCGAATAAAAGAATTGTTTCTTTTCGTTACACCCTACGTATGGTAATTAATAGGAATTGCCGTGAGTTGAGTATGTAATCTGAAAGAAACAAACGCAAGAAGTACCATGTTGCCCTTTCATTTTGCCTGTGTGCAGATGCTTCTTCTGCCTCGCCCTAGAATTCTGGAACCAAACCTGCGTAACTCTTTTGCTGAGTCCAGTCACATGCGCTATCCTCTCCAGATCTTGGCCATCGGGGTTGCTGTCCAATTGGAAGTTCGCTTGCAGAACCGAAAGCTGCTCCTCGGTGAAGGTGGTCCTCACCCTCTTCGCCTTGTTACCGTTCTTGTGGCCACTTTCGGAGTCACCGCCTTCTGCGAAAGTAGTAATTAGAGACGCCCCACCTTCCTTTCCATTTGTCTCTACATCCCACCGTTCTCTATCCTATCCTCCTTTGAATCTCTAAATTTACACCATTTCACAATAGAAAGTAGTCCAGTCATCGACTATAAAGCTTATTCTATTTTTACGCGAATTATGAATAAATAATATTATGCATCTTGACAGGTGCAATATGTTAAATGTTCTTCAAAATGATTATATGGGAAAATAAAACACAATATGATAATGTAATTTTTTTTGTATAAATATCATTTTGGTAAACTGTCGAGCATGATTTTAACTATCTACTGTAAAATCTTCGGAGTAACCTTTCTATAGATAAGCTAACGTTTTATAAGATAGTTTAATACACAAAATAGCTTTAACACATTCGCGACTATATATCTTTCCTAAAGTCTATAGTTGAATACCACAAAGTATGTTGTTCAAATGTCTGTGAATACAAAAAATATATGGTAAAGCTATGTTTTTAATTTTCGGTTACAGATTTTGAAATGACGTAGAATTAAGTGATCAGAATTCTTATAAAAAATATAAAATGACGTAGAGTTATGTTACTGGTATTCTTTTGGAAAAATTAAAAATGAGGTAGAAGTACGTTATTGGTATTCAGCTGAGAAATATAAAAAGATATAGGATTATGGTCCCGAATGTGTTAACCCCTTGTCCTATAATGTCGTGTTTGACTAGTGGTGAAGATTTCAAATAGAATTTAACCAATATAAATATTACTCAATACGTTTGATTTCAAATGAAATATTATTCCTTTGTTATCAATGATTATACTTTAAAGCCAACGTTAACACAAAATATGTTTAGAATTTTTCTCGTATTTTTAATAAATTAATAAGAATATAGTTAGACTGATCATAGTTCAGAGAGAAATCATAACGCAATGGATAAATATTGCAATGTATCCGTATAACCTCACCATCGGAAGAAGTATTATTTCCTTCGACGACGTCGAGATAGTGTGCCTTACAGAGCAATCTGGCATCCAAGAGAGCGAACTGTTCACCTGTAGAGAGTTGACGGGAACAGGCATCACAAGCAAAACAGGCTAGGTGATATACCCTTTCCCTAGCTCTCCTTACCCAATCTCCAGCTCCTACGCTACGTCCACATTTTGCACACTTAGCGCCGAATGTTCTGTAAACAAAATATAGATGATACTTCAGCAATCTTATAAATCTCTTACATTAAATCGTTTATTATTGCACTGATTTTAAATGAAATATTAAGTTACATTCAAGGTTTTGTTAACTTTTATACATATTTTGATACTACTTCTTTACGTTTTCGTTGCTTCGCGACGTGTACCACTATTCGTTGCCACATGTTTCATAAAAAATATTTCCTTAGAAATATTGCGCGTGTATTCCAAATATCAAAAATGGTAGACATGACATCTGAACGTGTTAAACCTTTTATTCAATGTTTGGTATTGAATCTATAGTCTAGAAATATATTTACCAATTAAATATTGAAATAAAATAGTTAATATATGCAATCGATTGAAATTGTCATAGAAATAAAAATATTATCTCTAAGTTAATGAACTTCAGCAACCAAAATTTAGACTGCTGAAAATAAATAATTTTATCGAAAATCAAAAAAAAGTTCCGAACTTTTAATCACTTGTACGGACAAGATACTTATGTGTTGCGTGTTATTCGTTTTCGAAAACTTTTATTCATTTTCAAACAAACACTTTTCGAATTTCTAACTTCCCAGGAAAATTTCTTCGAACACAACAGGTTAAAGTACATAAACGTAAATCTGAAAATTAATTTGATGTCAGGTAGGTGAGGAATCCTGCAACAAGGAAATTATAATTCTCAACTTTATTCTCAACTTTCAATTAGTTTGTTTTCTGCAAAAATTTACAGAGATCTCATAGTTTTTCCACGCTGAGCTGCTGAATAACGACGCGGTTTCATGCAGGGAAATCAGAAGCGATCGTAAAGAATTCGCACGCACGCAGCACGCGGTCACCTGCGGCAATGGCGCCCATAAATTCCACGATGGAAGCTCACCGAAGGCTTTAGCTTCCAAGACGTCTCACTCCCTAACGAATGTATCCGGCAAAGTGCCGACGATTCTTTTGCCTCTGTGTGCGCTCGTATTCAGGTGTCGATAATCCAAGCACCGTCTTTGGTGCTTCTCCGTGCCGGAAAACTCTCAGATTTCGCAATGGAATTTATTTCTATGGGCTATTAGCAGTTGCAGTTAAGTAGAGAATTATTGCATGCATAGTAGAGATATTAATTACTCATATGTTTTAATTACTCTCATATTTATGTCTCGCATGGAGATGTGATTTGAGCGAATGTTTATTCGAACACGATGGGCATTTTGGAGTTCCCAAAAATATGATTTGAAACTTTTTTTTGTATTATCAGAAACAATAAAAATATTTGCGACGATTAATACTAAAACTACCGAGCAGTTAAATAGACTTTTTGAACTTCCTCTGTAGAAACTCCAAAACTGCATCTATTGAGAATTCAGAATTCAGCTTGTGTATTTCTAAATAAATTTCTTTAATAATTCTCAGAGAAATATCTGTTATCTTTTCAATAATTGCAGGAAGAAGAAATCAGGAATGGGTTGTTTTGATCCGTCTGGTAGTTTCAGTATTAAGATATGTTTGAAGTATAAATAAGCAGTTAGACCTTTCATGTTGCTAATAGCTTGGAAAATTAAAGTAAGGCTAAAATTTAATGGAAAGGAAACATTAGATTCATATAGATTGTTGAAATCTATAATCTCTCATAACTTATGAAATCTTATTGATACAGGTATAGCAACCATGAAAACCATAAACTTTAATCCCATACCTCTTATATAGGGGATCAGCGATTCTGTGTCTTCAGCGCCCACGTTAAGATGTTAGGCAGGGATTAGAATTTTAAGCGAGTTGATGTCAATTGTGAAATTTTTTTTACCCCAAGAAAACTTGCAACGTGCATCGAAAACAACGGAATATAATCCCTATAGGTAGCTGCTTATGCAGGTATTTACAAGTCCATTGTCTTCGCGTTAATGAAGCTAAAACCGACTATCTGAACACTTTAATAAATAGTATTATAATAATATTTATTTAGGATGTAATTATTTTAAATTCATATTTTAAACTATAATTAAATATATATACGTTTGTGTTATTTAATTCTTTATAAACGTTTTATCTCCATTTCTTGGTTAGCTTCAAAATATTATAGTTCGATTAATATTTTCAACTTTTTCTATTACCTATAGAAATAAACCGACTTATAATTATAAGGATTATAAATGTAGAAATACAAAATTATGAATATCTTCTTTATGTCACCCAAATTTCACTTTGAATAGCAAAGGCAAATTTTTTCTGTACGGTGAGTGTGCTCATCACAAAACAAAAACTTGCCATATTTTCACAACGAGTATGTTCATCATAAATTTAAAAATTGCCATCTTCTCGTGACAAATATACTCGTCAGAAAATAATAAATTGCTATCTTTAATGGCGAGTACACTCCTCACAACACAAAAAACTGCCATCTTTTTATGCTCGTACTCAGCAAAAACACTTGAAAGCTATAAACCTGTTAACTATGGAATTTAGTTTGAAAAATGTCTCGTTTAGCGCGCAATAAAATCAAAAAATGAAGTGTATATTCGTCAAACGCAGAACGAATGCACTTAGGGTATATTTCAATGAAAAACCAAAGGAAAACAAAGAAGAATTACATGTTTAACTGAAAAATAAAGAATTCATCGTTGAAAGAATTAGTATAATTTCAAGCTTTAACCCTTTTAGTGCTGAACAACGATATTGCGTTATTAGCAACATTTGCGAATAGTGCCAACGACGACATATTGTTGCGTATGCGATGACGCTTTATTATTCGCATCGTGAGAGAACTTTATCTTAAAATTAATTTATAAAACATTCTAAATGGTTGAATTCCTCTTCAGAAACCCTATGTGAGATGTTGCACAAACTGGAAAAATGGTTTATGAGTTTAACTTTTCGTTATATTTCGCGATGATTGATACCGAGACTGTGTATACGCTAGAGCGATAAAATAAAAATTTGACACGTGGAATTTCCTACAAATAATTGTATAGTTACTTTTTAAGTACTTTTATAACAAATAATTGAAAATACAATATTTATCCTCACGTGCCCTACATCAAACTAAGACCAAACCGTGATTCTTCTTAATTGCAAACACCGTTTGCACAAGAAAACTAATTTTTCCACTTTTCCTGATAACTTTGAATAAATATTATTAATACAATTTTCAACAAATATTGTAATACAACTGGCATTAATTCATTCTCCCTTTACTTAGTAATGTGATCCTTTTCGAATTTTGTAGATAACTTTCTTACATTTTTTAACGATTTTTCTTCGAGCCGTACTAAGTTACATCAAATTGGTTCGGTATCGTTCACTTAGGTACAATTCTTTCGATGGACAACAAAGGGGTTAAGATGACCTGTGTGCTCGTAAAACGCAGTTAACTGTTTAAGGAAGCAGTTGCCGCGGAAACGCGACAAGACGAATCGTAGCAATTCATCGATGATCGGCAGTGTCATGGATCTAGTAGCTACTAGCCCGCATCTACTTTCACCGTGTGGAATGGGGTGGTGGGGCCACCGGGGTAGTCGCGTGGCCCCATAAGATATCCCCGCGACTCGCCGACGCGCGACGGGCGCGGTAGGACGGGGAGGGTCCGCGAACACAGACCGTATAAACAGCTAGCTCGATCGTCGCCGGAGGAACCGGACGAGGAATCGGGATGCACTTTCCGTGTTCATGAATATGATAATGGGCTAATGGCCACTAGTCGTTGTTTAATTACCAGCCGCTGCGCACACAACCGACCACACCGGACTCGGCCGTGGAGTCACCGTCTCTCCGCTTCAGCTTGTCGTTGCCGGAGGATGCTGCTCCGGGTGCTCCTCTCGGTGCACCCGTAACACCCACCTTTCCAGCCATTCATCTGACCGTACGTGCGTGTGTCGTGTACCATGCTCGTGTCCTACCGCTACACGGCTACTGTTTACACCGTAAAGGCGTAGCTCACTGAGATTTTTAGACGAAATAAGCAGTGAGTACGTCGGACCCTTTTGAGCCAATGCGAATAGAAATACTTTAATTCCCTCGAAAGAACAATGTTGAAAGTTGATTTTTGAGTTGATTAGTCGACCATAGTTTTTTAATGGACGTTATTACTCTACGTGGTTTAAGGAATACAATATGAATAGTTGATGAATAAATAAATGAATAATTGTTTATCTTGGATATGATAGGAAAGTTATGAAAAATAAACGTGAATTTCGGAATATTGTCAGCAGTAAAACTCGTTGTTACTGAAAATTAGGATGGGAGAAATAAATCAGTTTTAAGGAACGTTGTGCGTATCTCGACAGAAAATATTGGGTTTTTCTAGTGAAAAACTTATGGAGTGCAAAGGGTTAAGTATTTGGAAACACTATAGTGTTTTGATTTTCGAAAGTATAGTTTAATTGGATTCTTACATATTATCTCATATTAACTTCTTATTGAGACAATGGTGAAGCTTATAACGCTATTCTATAGAACAAATAAGTATATAAAAATCGTAGAATATATTCAATTGGAGGAAGGCTATCGAAGGAAGAAATAGTAGAAGCATTGGATGGCTTTAAAGGTTGAGAAACATTCGCTAGTGGAGATCACTTTCCAAGACGAGAGAGCCAAGTTTCTCTTCCCTAAACTTTCCTCCCTTCCCCTACAGATACTTTCTATTATAATACGATCCTCTGTATCCTTCATTATTCCTTTTGTTGGCCATTCTTTTCCTTCGTGTCTCTTAAACATCTACTTTTCAACATTTACATTTGGGACATCCATTTTTAATTTATTATTGAAAATTATTCATGAATGATTTGCTATGTAAAAAAGTGTTTTAAACTAAAGTTGTAGGGGATCGAAATCAAATAACTTTGACATTAATCATTTTTTGTAAGAGCAACTCCTATGTAATTTTCCATAAAAAATATTAATAGAGTATTCTCCTTTGCAGAGGTTGCTTCTGATTTAATATAAGAGATTATCTCTGATAATCTCGTACCTGGTTCAAGGAAATTAGAAATAATTAAAACTTTTCTTATTTGCATAATTATTCGGAACAGAGACATCCTCACCGGTTTCAATGCCTCAAAATACGTCAGTGACATGATTCTATGCAATTTTTCACTAAAAAGAAAAAACATGATTTTGAATGATGAAAGCATAATGCAAGGTCATTGAAACCGTTAAACGCGCCTCTATAATAATTACCGTTATTTGTTTATCAATGTTAATATCATATTCCGAAAAATCGATTTTTCGGATGCTCAAAAATCATCGGTATCGATTTGAAAAATGACATTTTCTCCCAAGAATGCGGGCTGTAAACCGTAACCATAATCGTACTCGCGTGAACGGTCGCAGAAATAATTCGTACTTCGACTGGGAGAGCACTTTGCAGGGTTAGATAAGGCGTTGCGCACGGACGTACGTTTACCTGGAAGGTGGCGAGGGGTATACCGGTCGCCAGGCGACAAATAAATGACTCCTGGACCCCGAAGCGCGAGCTGTAACTTCGAAGAGTATGTTTGCGTGAATGTAAACCCGCGGAGTACGTCGCTGGGAGCGGAGTAAGTATAAGGATAAAAGGAGGGAGGGTCGCGAAGGCAAAGAGGAGAAACGGACTACGATAAGCGAGAAGTGGAAGGAAAGTAGGAAAGGAGAAAACAAGATGAAGAAACGTGGTGGCAGCTGTGAGACGAGTGTAAAAGATTCGAAGAAATAGATGCAAATGGAGGAAGGGAAATAAGAGCAGGTTGAAGAGTGCATTGAATCGAAGAAATAATACCTACCTCGCGTTCACTTTCTTTCTGAAAGCAAAACTGAAGTTGGAATTGAAATATTATACTGTATTTATCAGATGTAGGTTATTTGGTCAACATAAAAGTTCTATTCGTTTTTTAATTAACACTAAAAGTACCGGACTGGTCAAAATTATCCATTCCTGGTTTCCTCTTTTCGCATTTATTAATAAGGTAACAGATATTTCTTTGAGAAACTATTAAAGAAATTGATATAGCAATGTGCAAACAGAATTGAAAACCAATTAGAATCTGAATAGATGTACTCTTGGAGTTTCTGTAGAGGAATTTCAAAAAGTCAATTTAACTGCTCGGTAGTTTTCGTGTTAAATTAGTTAATTATTATTAGTTAATTAAAAATTAGTACACATTAATTGTATTAAACGCTCGGTGATTCTAGTGTTAATATTTACTGAATAATATATCGTTATTAATGACTTCTTCCTAAAGTTTTAATAATTTATGGATTCCATCTATATAGAATGGATTCATCTTTGGGAATTTGAAATCATATCAGATTTCATATTTATCAAAGTATTAGAGATTCAGATCACTTCAGATTTCATATTTATCAAAATACAAGAGAGATGAAATATAAGTTTGCTACATTGAAATTCCCAGTAGTTGATATCTGAAATACAAAAATGTAATGGCTAGAGTAGCTAATTGTTCATTTAAACACGATCGAAATTGTTTAAATATTCGCGTACATGTCAATTGTTTTAAATAACGAAAGTATTTTTCAAACGAATGTTATGAAGAATGATATTGAACTGGAATATTTTCGAGAGTAGAAAAGAAGGCCACGAAAGCCTATAGAGAACCAAGCCAAAGAAGCTACGAAGTGACTCGTCGATTGTGCACAGGGAGTCAAAGTCAAAGTCTTTCCAACGAGTTTATCCAACTGTCAATCAAACTTGAACCGGTCACCTGGCTGTTGCACCGGCCTGTCTAAATCACGTATCGTAATATCCGATCGTGAAACGCGATCGCTGTCTACATTATCGAACACGGAAATGAATATACCTTGAGAAAGAAAGAAACTGACCCGAGTTTACCTTATATCGTCGCTTAGCGTTGAGAATACATGTGCCATAATAAATATTTTTATTATTAAAAAAGGTTTAACTCAATTTCGCGAGATTTAATTTCGTTGCTATAATCATCAAGCGTGTAATGCACATTTATAATCAGGTAATCCAGCAGATAATCGATTAAATTAAATCATATTGATTGTAAATTGAATGATACATATAAAAATTTAATTAAATTAAAATCTTAATTTTTTATTATCCTTTCTTCTTAAAACTATATTTTACTTCTCCATAATTTAAAAATGTTATTTTTCAAATATATATTATTATTTCCTTGTTTATGTTATATGAGATAGAAGACGATGTTACTACAATATTTACCTATTATAGAAACATTCAATGCATGTTACTTCATTTGTTGATATTATGAAAAAAATTTCATAATATTTAAATTCCATCAAATTTACTTCACAGTACTTCATACTACAAATGAATTGAAGCTCAGAAAAAGCATACGATAAAAGAATAAATCGAATTACCGGTATGAGGAAATCCATTATTTGAGCGTTGAAATTAATTTTCCAGGACAATAGAAATAATTATTCACGACACATTGAAAGGCACCGGGCAACAGATTTGACAAGGTTCGACTGTAGAAGCGCAATCAGAAATTTCGCATTGGAGTCGGCGTTCCCTCTGAAGACATTTGCCGGATTTCTCGACCCGTCTGTCTTTGAGGAGTCAAAGTCGTGTATGCGGGAGGTCTACAAGAATCCGCCGCGTAATTTTTTTGACTCATGCTTTTCGCCTCGTAATGCTGGCTTACGATGACCCGGTCGACAGGATCCACGACCCGTAGACTCGTCGACAAGCGACTTCGAAAGAACCAAAGCCACCTTCTCGATCTACGCTTCTCTACCTTCCGTGATAAATGATCGGAAACTACACTGCGGTCCTTTCGTACACGCAAGAGACCAGGGACACCGTTCCGGCGTGCTCCATCCCTCGCGTCGTTCAATTATTGACACAATGTGATTTAATTTATAACATTTATAACATTTAATGATTCATCAAATATTAGGCGCGCCAATCAGTAATGTATTATACCGGTTGCGTTCAATAATTAGATCTCACTTTCATTTTCAAATAATGTGACCGTTGCGGGGATTGTAAAGAAATTTTTTGGTAGATAATCGGAGCTTAAGAGAAATATTAAGAGTGGAGAATAAAATAGTGATTGTCGGTTCAATTCTTGGAGGAACGTGTAACGAATGAAATGCGTAATTTCTTTATATTCTCGAATTTGATTTTGGAAATTTGATTTATGCGAAGAAATGGATTTTTTAATGAAAAAAGTTTAATGAAAAGTGACTAAGGTATCTTATTCAATAATTAATATGATATAAAGTTTTCTATATACTTCTGTACATATAATCAATCCACTTATAAATTATAGAACATCAATGATTAATAATTGGTAATTAAACAAATTTTTATATTTATCAACACAAATAGAATCGATTAATACACAGACCACAACTGCTGAGTGTTATATGAACCGTTCATTGGCTAAATCGGTTAACTCCATTTCTTGAATTTTTTAAAATTTTATCGTCCATGTGCTTGACTGGTTTCCAACTTTTTATATTTATAACAAATTTCCTGATTATTAGGTTCGGTGCCTCGAAATAATAAAACTTCTGTTGTTCATATAAAAATTGTAATGGTAGGTAATACAGAGTTGTCCTTCAATATAGTATTTCATGCATTTTACATATTTATGAGATCAAAGATACACCTGTAATAATAAAGTGAGATCCATTCTATAACGGTAATGTGATGTTCCATTTAAAAATAAATTTAAAAAATCAATTTATATTACTGCGCCACTTTTCTCTGCTTTTTGGTTTATGGAGTTAACCGATTTGTCCAGTGAGCGGCTCGTATACTTATTATTACTGCCAGGCAGTAGCTATTGAAGATAATAGGTAATTGCAGCAGCGTACTAACGAGACTAGAAATATAATTTTCAAAGTGCAATGCGTGCAATTTTACCACTGTATCATCGGAGATCTGCGTTTTCCACCAATCATGGTTCAGCGATCGAAACAGATTCAATTATCAAGATAAACCGCGACTAGAAAGTGAACAGAGCAGCGTGATATCTAACACCGGTAGATCAATCGATCGCATAATAAGGCATAGTAAAACTGCTACTGCTATGATTACGGTATCGATGCAATAAATATGATAGCAAGTGGTTCGCGCGTTGGCCTGCAAAAATCTGTTGCTTGATTAATACGAACGAACAGAAGGATTATACGGCGTGACAACCTGTCCAGGTTTCTTTTAGTTGACCGATAAGCGAACGTAAATTAACGTTAACGTGTTTATGAACTGGTTGGATTGTTTCCTGTTGGTTATGTGTTTATTAACGTGTGGAATGCAACTTGCATTTGGTGCATACGTATGTCTGTTTACCAATATATAATGATACAAGATACGAGGTTTCAATAGCGAAATACTTTTATATTCAACATTTCGATAGTTTACTCTTTATAACATTCTTCTTTATAAGTTATCAGATTTTGTTTTAACACGTTGTCCGCATAATATACCTAGACTTGTCTTATTCGAAGTAATGTTAGTGAATCAATTAATTGAAATGGAATTATTTAAAAAGCAACGCATTATTTCTTAAGAAAGTATATTCTAACTACTCTATTTAGAGAATAACCAGGAATAAGCAGTTTTATTTAAAAACCGGCATAGAAAGATCTGAATCTAAAAAGACCAAGTGATGGATAGTGACTGTTAATACGTTGAATGCCATGGTGATCGCCGGTGACTCCCAACTAAATCGAATTACCAGGATTTACTCGATTGAACGATAACTATTTGAAAACATTTCTATATCACAAATAATTCTACCTAGTAATATAAAAGTGCAATAATAACAACTCAATTCAATGAAACAATTTAACACGATGACCGCCACGAGAATTTATAGCGTTTCGTATAACATTACTTATCGTATCATAACAAAGACAAATGGTATTAGAATCAGTTATTCATGGCTTGGTTTCATAGTTCTTAAGTTATAATATTATTTAATTACTCATATTACTAAACAATATAATTCGACATCAGTTTTCTTGTAATTGTTTTCAAGTAATTCGGACGTTTCGGTCACCGGTGATCACCGTAGCGGTGAACGTGTTAATATTACATTTGTGTTATTTTGTGCATTTTGCAACCTGAAATCATTTAACATTTAACGTGTTAAATAATAATAAAAGAATAGATGTCTTGTTATCTACCAAGATAAACGTGCAATAATAACAACGCATTTTAATTAAATATTTGCATACTAGATTTTTCCCATTTTGTGTATTTTTTAGGCTGAAATTATTTGGTATTCAATGTGTTAAATAATAATAAAAGAATGGATGTCTTGCTTACAGCGCGTAGTCGTGCTTGCAGTAGAGGCGCATTCCTTTTAGAAAACAGGAGTGTTGATCGTGTAGTGGCCTGGCACAAGCGCAACATCTCAGACACCTTGAGTGCCAAGTTCGACCGCCGACGCAGAGAACGGTACGCTCGCGTACACGTTCCCCGCAGCCGCCACACTCCATCACACTCGATGACATTTCCGGTCCTATCAAACCGCCAGTGGTTTCAGGAGCACCGAGGCTCGAACCGGTGCCTTCGCAGACGCTGTCACTCGTCATGTCTTCCACTTCCGTCTGTAACATCAAAGAGAAACCTCATCGTCAGGTTTAAATGGCACTCGAAGCTTAAAGAACAGCTATCAACGAAAGTACATTTTTCGTTCGTTTATCGACAGATGCTTTTTCTTTATTACACGTACACGTTAGTTCTCTGTGGTCATAAAGTATAGAATATTCGGTAGATTAGAAAATTTCGATAGAAAAGAAGGAAGTGAAACAAGAGAGAAGGATAGGGGAAGTGCAAAGATGATAAAGTTTAGGTAAAAATACATAAGTAAGTTAAGTAAATGTAAACGGATATTAGGATGGAAGTTCGTCTAAACCGGAAAGGGAAGAATTATGCGTAATAAATAAATAATAAGTAGAAGAAAAATAGTTAAATAGGCCTCTGTGCAACTTTCAGTATACCATTAATACTAGATTTACAGAACGAGACAGTTTGACTGATATTGACTTTCATAAACACTGTGTGGTAAATGTTTGGGTCGATTTTCATTGATGCAAATACAAATGTGTATTCTAATTTACCTTTAAGCCCCTAACTTCAAGAATATGAAAGAAAAAAAATCTATTTCTCTAGAAGCAAGAGAATAAACTGTAGATACAGTAAATGTACGTAAAATCTAGTATTAACACGTTGTTAACCGGTTACAAGTTAACTCGTGTTTGCACTTGCATTAGCCAATTCAATTTTTGAAACGCAGCCAATATAGAATGCTGCAAAAGCGAAGTATTGAAAGTTATATTTAATTCATTATGTATAAATAAAGTACATTGAAGTTTATTTAGATTGCTTCACTTTCATATTTAATTACGGAACAGTAACCAGTGATATAGGATAGTTTCTGGGTAGAATTGCCAGTCAACAATGTGTTAAGAACGATTAAAAATATAGACATTTGACAGTGTAAATAAGATCAGACCACGCCAGGAATACCCCACAGAAACTTCTCAAAAAATGCCACCAATTTCGCCTTCCCATCGAATTCACTTTCGAAAATCTCCGATAATTCCCGTGGATTATCAAAGTCTCCACTAATGCACAGTTTACACCGTGAACATGTCGAACGTTCACGTTCGGCATACCCTCCGGTAGGCAGCTGGTCAAGCGAAAAGATACCCCGCGGGGAACGTTACACGTTGTTAACATAACTGCGGTGCTAGTCTGGAAGGTATCGGCCCTTCGAATCCCCCGATGCTCCCTTTCAGTATGGCGACACGCATGCCTCCTTGTGCCCGCGTACGGGTGGCTTTATTGTGCGTGCAAGTCGTTGTTCTCTAGCACGCAGCCACCGGTGTAATATATGTGATCGGCCCACCCCGTAACATCCCTCCGGAGGCTTTCACAGTGGCTGTGTACGCCAATTGGACGCGTAAATGGGCAACCGTGGCATCCAGCCGCCTCTGAACATCTCTGTCATTGTGTCGGCGGTCTTGTTACGGGAACTCGCGTCGGATCCGTGGTAGGATCGACTGGAATTCACCACGGGCTAAATGATTTTTGAACGAGGGGGGCGTGCCGGGTAAATAAACTTCCGGCGAGAGGGAGGGCCGAGAGGGGTGAAGCTTTAATGATGTTTCCGAAACCGATTTCTTAATAGAAGTAATGGATTCTAATAAGTTGATACGCCAAACCCCTTGATCTGCAATATCGTGCCGGTTTCGTGGTAAAGATTTTTCAATTAGAATTTAACAAATAGAAACATTATTCAATTCGTTTGAATTCAAATGAAATATTATTTGTCTTTCTTCAATGATTATACTTTAGAGCAAACGTTAACGTAGAATATGCCTAGAGTTTTTCTTGTATTTTCAATAAATTATTAATAAGAAAATAGATCGATCATAGTTCAGAAAGAAATCATAGGGCAAGGGGTTAACGTTAAAAGATCAAACGACCGGTTTTAAGATTAGATTAAAGATTCCGAGCTTTCTGTTGTTTAGTTAATTTCATATCGATTCTTGTGTTGTTTGATCAATGAGTTTTTTTAATTTTTGTTTTTTGTTGTTGGTTTTACTAACATATATTTAAATCTAATTTGTTTAGGTTTTTTTGTAATTAGTTATTTAATTGGTTATAGTAATATAGTAATACGGTGTTAAATGTTTATAAAAGCCTTTGCTTTTATATTTTGTACCTGAAGATGCTTTTCTATGGATTTTCTTGTTGAAGAAAAATTGTAGAATAAGTTACGAATGCGATTGAGTGCTTCTCTACTAAAACACTCAATATATAAAAAAATATTATGTATTATATTAAAAATTTCAGAGATTTTCCATTCCAATAAAAACATTGATTGTTAATTTTAATGTTGACTGCGAAAGACGTATTAACCTGTAATTACCAATAACCAGGTATGCGTAGTGTTCAACTTCACACTTCAGCAACTTCATATTTTCTCATTTACATCACCGTATATTGCTATAAAATATTTACTATATTCATATTATTCCTTCAGAAATGTTCATACTCTAAAAACTCGCTTAATGAATTCGGATATAAAAATTCCGTAATATAAAGAACATAGGTAATAAACTTTGAATGTTTTTATAAATCATTAAACTATAGGCTGAATTAAACTCATTGCATATAGATGCAAAGGAATCACATCCAGTCGTGGAGCAATAAAATTTAAATTCACTGGAGAATGAGCCGAAGTACCCAAGTGAATATTATCTAATAATGACAATACCTACTTTGCAATGTCGGACCGTTTGAACGTTTCGTAGAGTTTTTAATATCCGCAAACATACGTGTACATATATTAGACTAATGGCCGAAAGCAGTCTAATCCTCCGTTTTATGATCCCGCTCCACATACAACCGGCCCTCGTTATTGTCACCTATAACTCTCTTTCGAACCAACTTCTATAATGTGGGTGTGCACACTGTGTGAACCACGAACACACTGATACCAACTGGCAATATTTTAGCGGCGGATTTATTATGACGGAAGAAAGGACTCGAACCTAGAAGATTAACGAGCAATTTTGCAATAGAACTCACAGTATACGTTTCTAATCTTGCTAAGACACGTAGACTATTTTAAAGTTACGCCTTTGTCGTGGATCTAAAGCAATTTGGTTACAAAAGGGGATAAATCAGTAAGAAATTTAAATGTCTTGATGAAAGGATTCAAAAGTTGAGTAATTATAGAGGCTTGTGAATTCTTAGATAACCAATAAAAACAGTTATGCTGCTGATTATCCTGTTCAAAATACACACGTATTTATATTTTTAAATTTCAACAAACGCTTTTTATAGAGTTTTGTCCATATGCAAAAAATTAAATGAAAATCTATACCTAAATTCTTTTTTGGCTCATTTTCGAAGTGGCTGATTTATTAGGAGTCGGAGAAAATTTTGTGCCTATGAGGATAACAATATGCTCAGCGTTGACTCTACTACTGCCAACATTACGTGTTTTACTAAATCTGTTTCTATGTTCAAAACAAATCTGACAATTTGTAATTTCTCCCACTTTCTATAAGAAAATATTTTTGCTCCATTGTGTGGTATAATTAGTAGTTTTTTCAGGCAAGTTGAAATGTATCCGCAAGAATTATCGCGTTTTATCTACATTATGTAATTACGATTATATTATTATATTTTATAATATAATTATTACATAGTTGTATTAAATCAAATACTATTTATATTATATAATTCATGTCAAATAAAACTAAAAGAGAAAATTTACAATTTGGATTTCAACAAAATCGAAACTCACAATAAACATCTAGATTAAACGTCATGCGTTCGAAAAAAATTATTGCTTAACGAGCATATAATTATCAATAACAAACATGAAAAACGAAAACAGTGACAGAACAATCCAATTTCTAATTATTTCACAAATATTTCTAACGAAAAGGTGAAATTTGAGAAATCTCTTCCCCAAAAGTGCAAATATTATTTCATTAAGTTCAAGAATCGTCTTTCCTCTGCTTTAAAATTGATATCATCGACATCACTGGCTTAGAATACACTAATATGTACCTATAACATCACATCGACACAACACAATGTCCGTACATGGTTAGGATGTGCGAACATTTGGTTGGTTATGGTTGGTGGTTAACCATACGTCGGAGGGAACCGTGTACAATGGTGGCACACGGGAGTCACATAATGGCATTGTAACGTAATACCTGCAAGCCGTAGGTACCGCATCTATACCTACATACATCTAACACTTAACGCTTGTGTGTTGTAAGGTCTATGTATTGACGATCGTGGAGAGACGCGTCCTCGTCATAGGACCAGCCCCATGAGTTATGGTGAACGATGTACCCTCCCATTTGTACTCGGCCTTGACTCTTCTACGGTTGCTGGCTGCGGTCGCACGGCCTGTCAGAGGCGTGATTTTCGAAGTTTATTATGAGAATGATAGGCGAGAATAGAAATCTGACTTCGGATAGCGCGACAAGAATGGTTCGACTGTTTTCCATATCCTAAAAATTCATCCCCTTTTTCTACAAAAACATCTATTTTTGATGAGACTGTAAGTTTATGTAATCTCATGGTTTTTTATTTTATCCTGCATGCTTCAATTCTGTTTTAATGGACATTTAATTGCGTTCATAATTACCTCTGTATTAGCAGGATATTGTATTACACGGAACTGTCTTAAAGTAGTTCCGATTATGCTTCTAGTTTTTATTGTTAAGTAATCTTTCTATATATCGTTTCATATTAAAAGAATATATTTCTTTGGTCAAAAGTTCTCTTTTAAAGCATATTTAGCAAACAGAAATGAATCTGAAAGCTTCAATCAGCGGTCTAGGACTTAAATTTTAAGTTGTATTTATTTAATCGGTTAACTGCTTCCGACGAGTATACCCGCCATCTTAAAAGTCAAAATGATACTAATTCTTTCAACAATGAATTATTTATTTTTTCAGGTAAACATGTAATTCGTCGTTTTGCTTTAATATTGTCGTTAGAATATATTATGAATACATTTAAGCTGCATGTGACCAGTATACACTCCATTGTTTGATTTTACTGCATGCACATTAAAAGACTTCTAAAACTAAATTCCACGGTTACCAAGATAAGTTATATTGCATTATACTTTTTAACACTTACTCGTAACAAATAACAAGTATGACATACTCTAAATTATATATACATACCAAAAACCCGTTGGAAACAGAAACACTCAAAACGGTTAACCACCAAATTCCACTAATGACCTCAAAAGAACATAGTAACCTAGTACAACCATATTACACCGACATTAAGCAACTCCTCGAATCCCCGACCCATTTCCAGCCGGACCCAAATGTCGCCACATCTTCATACAACTCTTTTTAAGCTGCAGAAGGACGCTATATGGTCCATTCAAATATTTGGCGTCCCGATAGTATCGATGTACACCTATAGCCTCTCGACCATAATCCGATCTGTGGACTTTGCGAAGAATAATCCCGCTTCCTTCGCCTTATTGCCTTATTTACACAAAGGTGGATCGGTGAACGGTCCGCAGAGAGACATCCATAGAGGGCTGGTACACGGGGGTTTATGCACGCCTCTATTCAAGTCGGCCATGAGGCCCCATTCTTGCTTCTCGAGTGGTTTCGGTTTCGGTCCGCTTGTCGACGGAAACCCACCACCCGGGTATGACTTTCAAAGTTCAAAGCCTGTCGACGGGAGGTCCTTCGGGGACCCCAGTGCGCCCTTTCCTACGGTATCCGCGACTCCGTGTCACTTTCCGGTCTACGACACGGTGTGTCCATTGAAACCGATACTTCCCTCCCTTCCAGTTCCTATCTAGGTATGCTGCCATGGGGTTCGGCACCACCGTGTACCGGTAATAACCATAATGTTCCTCTACGATCGTTACAATGATTTCGATTTTCAAGAATATTCAAGGTGTCTGGGTTAGGGTATGTTGGACAGAGGCGGATCAGTTTTTTTAAACAGAACTGTTACATTATAAATATCCTTAATCTGTTAACTGTGGAATTTAGTTTGAAAAATCTCTATTTCTGCGAGCAATAAAATTAAATAATTATTTCGTATCGATACAACTAATTTATCTTTCATCATTCATTAGGAAGAGAAAATATTTTTGTACCTATTTTACGTCTACGTTTACTCCGAAGTTTAACGATTGATAATAGAAAAGTAATATTTAATTTATATTTAAAAACAGTAAGTAATACTTAGATTTCTCAAATTTAGTTTAAAATGTTCGTCGCAAGTTTAATACGATATTATGGGACAAGGAATTAATGATGAACCAAAGAAAAACATACGAGAATTACATGTTTATGTGAAAAAATAAAGAATTTATCGTTGAAAGAATTAGTATCATTTCAAGCTTTAAGATGACGCGTATACTCGTCAAACACAGTTAACTGGTTAATGCCTGCCGTAAAGAAAATATATTTATTAAAGTAAATACATATATCAAGGATAGTTAAATAGACTCGTATGTAAGATTCAGTATGCCACTAAAAACAACTGAAAATATAGATATTTGATAATATGGGATCGGGTCATCTCACTTGGAATTACCCTATTGCCTGTCTACCACTTGATGACTAAGTTACTGATCTAATTAATCAGTTTTCATCTTTTATCATCTCGTTTTTAATACTAATTTATCATTCGTCAATACAGTCATATAGAACTGATCAAAAGAACCTTTTTAAGTCTCTTAAAATTTTTCTTTATTAATATTGACGCTGAAAAATGTTCATTCTGAGTTTTAATTATTATTCTTTATTCGTCTCGGTTTACCCCACTTAAAAATAACGGGAAATACGTGTTACTGAGATGATTAATATTTTTTTGCGAGAGACTTGATAAATATCAAAAAGATATAAATTTTAAATATATTTCAACAGTAAAATCGATATCGATATGGGCAATTGCGAATCTACACAGTAATCTACAGATCCTGTTCTCGAACGTCAACATATTGAAACGTAGCGTATAATTAATATTGCACGACAGTAGGTAGGTATACGATCACGAAGAGTAATCAATGATTCGAGTTCCTTCGACAGTATTCAGCATATAAACTACTAAACTCCTCTAACGAGAACTTGTGAATACAGATAAGTCCTGTTGGACGGCGACCTTCTCGATTCGCGAGAGCCCCGTACAAAATGTTCGTTTCTAATTGGCTCGCGTGTTTGTTCCTAGCAGAAACGGATTTACGCCTCGTGTTCGTGAAATACAGAGAATCCAGGAAAAGTAGCCCCGTGCACACAGGGAACTTGTAAACCACGGGGAATCGCGTGGCATTAAACAAACTGGGACGTTGTATCGGAATCAATGTTTCAATTTTATTTGAACGAAATTTTAAACGAGTTCTTCTCCGGAATCATTTATACAACTGTCTTTCGAACAGACGTTTTTTAAAAGAATTTTTCTCTAATAATAAAAGAATTAATCGCATTAATCACAGTCTACATTATCTACTTAAAATTTCATTAAAATAATTGAACTATTGATCAAATCTATCGATTTCGAATAAATAACAACAGTAAAATAAATTATATTCTTTGTCAAAGAATTTGAAAAAAGTTAACTATTTTCCCATGACGAGGAACTTAATATAAATACAGCGATATGCAAAAATAACTCAATATCATTTCTTTTAAATGTTTTAGAATAGTACAGAGAGTTGTAAAATTATAATGATATGAAGGATAGCAGCAGAATTTTCTTTAACTTCCACCATTTATTTTTAAATAATTTTTATATGTACGCTACTTCATAAGAAAATTAAATACACTAAAACATTTATTAGTATACCTTCTGGTGATCCATCACATCATATAGTTTTTTATTTGCAAACAGAAATGTATCGATTATTAACAAATCGACTAAATATCCTAAACATGTATCTCTGTATCGCTAATTAACCTCTCACAAACATCCTCACCTATTTGAGCGTCCCATCTATAGAAACACATAAGACTGTGATTGAGAGTATGAACTTTAAGTTTTCGCGTAACACTTAAGTCGCTCATTGTCAGTATAATTACATGCAACAGCTGCACGACCTCATTCTCTATATTCAGTTCCTCCGACTTAATTATTTAATCCGTTTTGCTTGTTATTTTCACCGCCGTATAACCCGTTAATTTATTATCGATTTATTAGTTCCGAGAAAGTTCAGTTTTTTGTAAGGAAGTATTATGATCTTCGATTACAGAAAAAAATCATTCTTTGGAATTTTTTCTATGACAAACTAAACCAAATATCAATTTGTGATTTTCGACTTTTCATTAAATATCTTTCCAACATACAAATAGTTGTGAAATTTTTTATTTTGTGTAGGTATTATGTTAATGTTAATTCTCTTTTAACAGTACGCCTAGTACCTCAACCACAAGTCTAATGTAAAAAATCTATTACATTCTTACACTACACAACATTTCTAAGATAGAGTACCCACCAAGCAAATATAAGAAAGCGAAAAAAAATATTTTTTGAGTATCTGGTGACACTTCAGTTACTTTATAGTAATTTTTCGAATTTTTTAATAGTAACTTTTGAAATTTTGTAATAGTAATTTTTGACATTCTGTAATAGTAATTTTTGAAACTCTTTCACAATAATTCCTGAGATTTTCAAATTCCCTTTGGAGCCACACGTCCCCTAAGCTCAAGAAACTAAGAACACCTTAAACAGCAATCAATTTTCCAAAAAATGCTAGACCTGAACACTCCCTTAAACGATCGAAGACAATTTGCACCGAATTGCGCGGCCAGCCGTTCACCGATGAAAATCAAAAGGGACCCGAAAGCGAGAGACGAGTCGAAAGTTTCGAGTGAAAGAAAAAACGAGAAATAAAGGAGAACATCTCCAGGAAGAGAGGAGTCTAGAGACTTCCTGGTGCGAACAAGAACGAAGACTCGTTCCTTTCTGCCCGAGGGGCCTTTCGTTCGTTTTCTTTCGCGTTTTCTGGGCCCAGGTGACAAGTTGACAAAGTGGCCCGCTACAGGCATCCCTCTTTTGGTCGCCCTTTGAAACGATCCTCCGCTACTCGAAAGGTGGAACGGCGCGGAGGGGCGAGGGGTGAAGTGTACAAGGAAGAGGATACCCCAGGAAAATAATGCTCCTCTGGTTTCTGTGTGTTTCGAGCGGCTTTTCGAGTGGCACTGAACGAAAAAGGGCACGAGCCTCTCTTCACGCCTTCGTAGAAAAATCCTACCTCACTTTAGTGGCTCCCCAAAGAAGAAACGATCCCTCGCGGATACAATGGACGATCCGTTCAAGGAGCCGACGACTAGCCACTCAAAATCCATTTAAATCGTCGTCCGATTTTTGGTTTCGCGCGACACGACGCTACGCTATTCTCAAATCGTTCTGTTAATGCACCGAATGACCGGACAGATTCGCCTCGCTATTAACTTCACTGCTATGCTGCGATGATACCGGAATGTGGAAAGAAACAAACGATTAATCGTGCAATTCGAATAAGGAAATTCGATTGACGAAAATTTGAGGACTGTTAACTACTTATTTATTATTACTGATTATAAAATTATGTGGTTATGGTATTATAAAATTGTAATATTATAGATTGTACATATAGAAATTTTATTTATAAATGAATATTGTTTTTAGTGATTGTGTTACTATGTTTGAAATTAGATTAATTTAATTTTTGAACTAATTTTCAAATGAAGTTTGAGGGAAATAGATTTAATAGAAAATGATTATTTTATATTTTGTATATTGACCTTTTATTACAATTATTATTGTTTATTTCTTCAGGAATGTTAATAGTTGATTATTAATTGTTTATACAACTTTATCTTTCAACATATAAATTATTGTTCCGTATGTAACTTCGTATATTATCCTATTTAAATAAATAAAACTCTTTTATTAGGTACGTTATATTAATATTACAAATTTCATTAAATCTGTCAAACTGTGAGGTTGCGTAAGTATGATTTTTATATTCAATCTAGTTGTTAAATATTAAATATGCCTTATTACACGACGATGGCGAAGAAATAAATCAATCATCGTGTCGAACCCGTAAATATCAGGGTTTCCCAAGAATTAGTGGCAGTGGTATGCGTTTACTTCTCCAGAGTCACGCCGGCTGCGTGTGTTACGGCCAAATCGAATGGAATAAGAAACCGGGAACATCGAATCTAGATAATAAATTGATTCAGTTGATCGTTGGAACGCGTCACATTAACATATGTTTGCATTTTATTAATAGAGTGTCAGAAGTGTGGCTTGATTCGTTTTGCTTCTACAACTATCGCGATATATTATCGCGGCTCTTCTCTTTTCTTCCTGCGGTTCACGGAATACGCAGTTTGTCATCGACGCGGCGACGTTCCTTCCCTCCAAAAATCGTTCCCCCAATTAGCATAACCACCACATTTGGCTAGTGAGTATGCCAACGAAGGTGTATCGTACCCATTATTATTCGGCCGGGCCGACGAGCCTCACGCTCCTACGTCTAAACGATCAAAAAGATCGTGAACTGCGATCGAGCTATATTTCTATCGCTGAACATTAGAACTACCAGGCATTTAACACTGAATCTATCCAATGTAGTAAAAATGACCTATACCTGATTTCTTCTTTTTGAAATTATTAAAGAGATAATAGCTGTTTCTTCGAGCAATTATTAAAGCAATTGATTTAGCAATACGCGAACTCAATTGTAAATCAATTAAAGTCTCAATAGATGCAATCATATAGTTTTTATGGAGGAATTAAAAAAAGTCAATTTAACTGCTCGGTAGTTTTAGTGTTATTACGATTAAGTAACAGGTATAGAAATTAGGACAATAAATTGTTTTCAGTTTCTTCAGACATTCGTTATAGTATTCAAGTTGGACTATTTATTTTCAAGATCATTTTGAATATTCAATGCTTTGGAGATATCAATAATTTTGAAAGAAACAAATCGAAACCCGTCATTTTGACTAGTAGATAGTTTCAGTGTTAAGAAAATTTTAAGTTCATGAAAAATGATTAGATCGTGTAATGTGAATTGTTGGATTTTACGGAAAAGAGGAAACCATATTTGATATTTTAAAAGATGTTTATTCAAAATATGTTTCGTTCGATTCGTTACACTCCTGCCTACGTGTTTTTGATAGAGGCATTCCTTTCTTGAAAAATTCTAAATGTTTAGAATAAATAAATGCTAAAGACATCGTTTTGCTAAGAAACATCACCGAAACGAAATTTTGCAAATCAACGCTGCACTGTTCTTTCATTTACAATAGTACCTATTGTCCTCAAATGCTTTGTTTATATTTTCAGCGATTTCTGCAGCATTATTTCCAAATTTGAATTCATATAAGAATATTACGCGAATGTTGGTGGTATCCAAGATAAAAAAACAATACAAACAATAGTTGTTATGCACAATTCGGAAAAGCTCTTTTGCAAGAAGTTACTCTGATAGTTTACAATAAAACTCTTTAAAAGGTTATACGAAAAACAAAGGAACAACGACAAGTGTTCAATCATTTATGAGTAAGAAAAATCCGACATTTCATATTACACGACCAAATACTACCACATTTTTCATTATTTCTTATTTTGTATCACTGTATAATTACATACGTTTCAAATTGTAACAAAAAGAAAATAATAATTTCGTCATTTTTAAAGTCAGAATAAAAAATGTTTTAGTTCAAAGTTACTACTCAAAGGGGCAAATTTGATGATGGTGAAAAATGTTCTCTTTTCAGCACCATCTTTTTGAAATTCTAAGGTCATTACCATTTTTAAATAGAATAGCATGCCTATTGCATTCATTGTTTTATATTCGATAATTATTTGGAACAGTAATTATTTCGTGCAATTACTCTGATAATTATACGTCCCTTTCCATTTAACTTTTTAAAATAATAAGTATCTGTGGGTATTGCATACCATCACAAACAAATAATATAAAACGAGATTTAGAAACGGTAGTTCACCACGAGTTAAGTAAACGGGACCGATAAAGCAGGATTAACGCAGAGATTTCGAGAGATCACCGAAGATTATATAATGATGTAAAAGGGCACGCGGATCTAACTCATACCTCGCGTGAAACGGATCATCCGGAGTTACGATCTATGGGATCGGCGAGATGTCAAATAACGTCCGTTCCGAGAGTTCCGACAAACGTTTTTCTACCTTGATCAAGATTTTACGACATCCGACCTTATATTTCACGTTATTAAATAGACACGATTTTTTAAAATAAAAAGGAATTTCTGATCAAGGTTGACCTTCACCTTTATAAGGTAATGAATTTAATAGAAAATTAATTCTTGGAATATAAGGAACGTGTGAAATAGAGTAACCGAGACGCAAAGAACATTCCAATTCAATATTTTAAAAATAAGATAATCAATGTCTAATTTTGATCTAATTTTCATCATCATAAAGAAGTTCCTTATATTAATTTTCATGTTTTCATAAACAATTTTAAATAGGAAGACTTATAGATAACTGCTAATTTTCAACAATTGTTTATCAATTCCTTTTAATTATAAAAGCTTTAAGAACATTTACCAAATTATATACAAAACAAATGGTACTTACGTATTATAAGGACAACCATTATTTAAAAAAAATAAAATATTAATAAAATACCAGTAATAATCGTAACAATTACAATTAATATTAAATAAATATTAACAAAGATTTAAACTACACGACTATCCGGGTCGACTTCCAGTTAGGAAACAAAGGTGGTCTGCATTACCAAACAAATAGCACCTAATAAACAAGAGAGTTTACAGTTTAGTTCACGATACTACCAGCGAGCATCGTTGATGAGTCTCATTCATGACGTCGCATCGCGAAACCGATAAATCCGGCCTGCTCCTCAAGTCCAAAAGTTCACGTGCAACAAACCTGATGCAATGAGGAATTATCGAAAGAATTTCTGCGATTATCCTACGGTAACAGGTCACGGATATCAGTAAAATATACCTACCCAAAGACAGGAGCGAAACCGTAAATAGCTGTAAGATCAAAATCGAGACTTACGGCGACCCACGCGCGCAAAAGGACCTTTCAAGATGGTACCCAGTGCGTCCAGTGCGTGTGTGGTCCAGTAAATTGTCGACGTAAGGCGCAAAATGGCGCATCAGCCTGATCCGGAGTTATATGACTCCGTTTTTAGAGAACTCGTGACTGAACGGAGAAAACAAGTCGCCGCGAGACGACAGAAAGGGAGGCACGGCACAGTTGTTCACTTGAACTGTTGCGGCCGTCTGTCCAAGTGAATCGAGTTCCTGATTGTGGAAAATATTGCTTCAAATCACTAAGAATTAGCCTGTATAATTAGAAACGTTTTGGGGCAGCTTCTGAACGGTTAACTATGGAATTTAGTTTGAAAAATCTCAAACTAAAAAATAGGATATATTTTAATGAAAAATCAACGCGAAACAAAGAAGAATTGCATGTTTATCTGAAAAAATAAATAATTCATCATTGAAAGAATTACTATCATTTCGAGCTTTAATATGATGTGGATAAATATATAAAAACTCATCAAACGCAGTTAACTGGATGATGGAACTTCGAAGAATGTTACGTGTAAAGTGCAAATAAATAAATGTTTCTAAATAGAAATGGTATTCAAGTATTTTAAATTAAATAAGAAATTTAATTTTCTAACGATTACTTAGAAAGGGACGTTATTTTTAAGTTTATATGAAATATACGCGAAAGTAATAACTGTAGATGGAATAAGTGTAAAATAAACTAAAATATAAATAAATAATCTACTTTAATAAAATATGAAGGTTGAAACTATGTACAGTTGACCGAGGCGAATAGGATCATGCGGCGAATCGGATAAAAATAAGAATATTTTCCATATTTTGTTATAAAAATCAGCATGCTGACCGTCGATATTACTTCACACACTCCAATGCATCTTAAATTGTTTCAAACCGTTGTTTGCCACCAACACGTGTTAGAATCGAACGCGCGCGAGCGTAACAAATTCGTGACTTGTCTAAAATACGTCGATTAGAATTTCACATATAAAATGGCAAGCTAAGCTTGAAAAATTAAATGTGTTGATTATTATTAGTCTCTCAAATGTCTAAATTCAGTATTTAACGTACTTTAGATTTTTATATCGTATTTTGTTCATTTATCACATTCACTTTGAAATCCTTCGGAACGGGGCTATTCGAATTAAATCGTATGGGGCGAATCGGATTTCTGTTTTTCCTCATTTTTTTCTGTATATGATTGTAAATATCATAATTATTTATATATAAACGTATAAAACCAGACGAATCAGGGATCACGGTGTCCAGAAACAATGAAAGGCACAACAATAAGAGTTAACTCCAAATAACTGGCCATACGTCAAGTTCCGGAAACTCATTACATACCTTGTACAAAGAAGACTTACTTGTCGAATAAATAAAAAGACCAATTTTACATTTCACATCACTTGTCAACAAAAATATTTGTTGAAAATCAATAAAACAAGTTAAAGATTAGACCAACCAAGGTCACTATTAAAAGAAGGATGAAAACTAATAAGAATGGATGAATTTATTACATAAATACAGGATCTTCCAGAGAATGATAATGTATTTATTGCAATGAAGAATTTATCTAACCACCTTCAAAAGATTGGATTCAATGCAATCTTTGGGAAGAGTTGTGTCACAAAAACTGTCTTAATATATGTAGTGTTAAAAGGTAGTATATTTGCGACAAATATGCCAATAATTGATTTTATTATCGTTAAATTGTATAATTTCAGATTAAATAAAAAGTTTTTACACAAAATAGAATTTCTTTCTAGATCCTGGAATGATCAGTGGAAAACTAATAGTTAAAAGTTAGAATAAAAATTTCATTTTACGAATTTATTCTTAATACACACGCAGCTTCAATATCAGTAGAAAGAAATTGTAAAAAGCTTAAAAACTTAAATACTTTATAAGCAAAAAATTGAAAAGAGAAATATCTGCTTCACTCCGGAATTATGGGCGAATTGGATATTCCTCACTTTTCAAGGAATAACAAAGCACTGAACAACACTTAAGCGACCGATGATTAAGTAAGAGAAATTTCGTTATATTCCCAATACTTTTTACGTTTACAGAAAGAAGAAGTAAACTATTAATTCTGCCAGCATATGCTCTTTCCCAGAGAAAATATATAAAATCAAGAAATTGACAATAGTTACGATTAATAACTTATAAACAACTTCAATCTACGACAAAGTCAAAACGTGTATTTTTATTCTACCAGCTGGGTTAACTTGCCTTACAACAACGAGTCAGATTCGTGGTGAAGATTTTAACCAGAATTTAACAAGTGCGAATACTACTAAGTTCTTTAGAATTCAAATTAAATATTATTCTTCAGTTGTCAATAATTATACTTGGACTTAGAACACGTCTAAAATTTGTCTGTGTCTTCAACCAATTATTAATGGTAAAATACTTGTATTCTCATAGCTGAGAAATAAATCATAAGGCAAAAGGTTAAGGTTAATATTGTAAAGACCATAATTTTGCTGGATCGAATTAAGTGTCGACCGAGAGTTACCTCTCGGGTGCAAAGGGCTAAACTCGTAGAAGCTAGCCTCCGCGCAGCGCAATGAATAATTAAACGTTCACCGTCTCGGACGCTGGTCGGAAACGTTCGACTGCTCCGTCATTCCGATCGGAGCAACGACACGCATCGATGTGTCGGTGACAACGGAGAAAATTGCATCGATCGTGCGGCCGCTAAGATTCAATATATTTAGCATACAGAGGGTTAGTCGAAATGACACACGATCGACATCCCGACAAGACAATCGCACGGAACGATCGAGCGTAATCCGGCACCCCTACTTCGCGGAGCTACTCCCCAACTGCGCGACCCTGCTTTACAATACATTGGAAGCAACCGAACTGCCGGTATATCCGTCTTGCATCGAAGATTCCCCGCTATCCGTCCGCGCCGTTTGTTTTTCCTTTTAACGTGGCACCGCGGCAGGGAGACACGGCCTGTCCACCAACGCTCATCAACCTCATCAAGCCCCGGCGAGACGGATCTGGGGATTTTATGACGCGGACCACTCCAACACGAAGTTTGTCATTTCCTGATTACCGGGGCGCAAGACGTACAGTTGGGTGATGACTTGATGTCTAACGCGAAGGTACAAGGACAAGAGCACCCCTCGTCGTTTATAGTTATTTTGATAGTTTAACCCTTAACACGTTAAACACCACGAAAATCTTGACCGTTTTTTCGTAGAGTTATTCGTTTGTAGCAAAGAAGGGCAGAAATAATTATTAATTGTTTAGTGTTACGATCCTGCATTACACTATTATCAACTTAGTTACATTATTAAACGTTTTCATTCAACGTCGGTTATCTTAAATGTTACGATTGATTTCAAGTGATTTGAAAGCGTCGGTTATCAGTGACTGACATAGCGCTAACATGTTAACGAATGAAAGGCCCTAAACGGCAACATGTAAAGAATTTAATCAACTAAATATCTTGAATTTATAACTAAACCAACCAATTTAAATGTGATGTTTAAGTTTTCATTTTTGGAAACGTTTTGTAAGCTTTCTCCTAATTTTCTAGCGTCTTATGGGCGAGTATTACAAAAATAGCTCTCGACTGTTAAGAAATAATTTTACTTATAGTTTTGATTGGTTACGCATAACCGTATTAACGAATAACAAATTAGCATTATAAGAAAAATTAGAACTAACCAATTACACACACATTCCTCAGCCGAGTCATCAAATGATCTCTCTACAATATAGTTGGGAAATGACTTGGTGCCTAGCGCAACGGCATAAGGGCAAAGGGGATCTTTCTATTTTACAATTTCGCGTGACCGTAGTAACAAACAGTGAATTAACACGTTGACTGCCATGAAAAACATCAGCGTTTTATGTATCGCTTATTCTTTATAAAAACAGAAAAAATTATTAATTATTTGGTAGCAAACCTTTTACGGTACACTATTATCTAGTTATTTAAGCTTGTAAACATTTTTATTTGACATCAGTTGCCTTGCAAGTTATAATTATTTGTTTGTAATTTGGAAGCTCTGCTTATCGGTGACCGCCGTGGTAGTCAACGTGTTAACGATCAAAGACATCAAAAAGTAGGAGATAAAATTAACAGAAAATTAGACGAGAAAAAATGAACACTGATTGATTAGCTGAATTTCTTAGCCTAGCCGTCAAGTGATGTTCTAGCAGTAGATAGGGGAATCCCATTAACGCTGAATATTTAGAATTTGTTAAAATATGTGAAGCTTAGTGGAAAAATTTTGAGGTAAAATTAGAAAGAGTGGAACTAAAAATATTCTGACTTCTGCTACGCAACAATACTAAACGAATTAGCGGAGAAAAGGATTCTTTGTCACGTAATTTAATAAGTATTTATAAATCTTGAGGTTTTGTAATTGATATATTTATAAAATTTAATTTAAATATTTTTATATATGTTGGTAGGGTAGGTTTTCATTTCAAGACATAAATGATTGGATTTAATTGAAGTACAAAATGATTTGTATACGATTTGTGTGTAATATGTATGTGATTATAAATACTGGCGGTAATTGACAGCGAAATTTTCGAACGATTGTTAACCTAAGAGTAAGTGCTGTTACCGAAAAGTGATTAAATAATTTTATGTTTTTTGTAATTGTTAAATGTACGGATGAAATTTATCAAAATTCGATAAGGCTACATAGCTTGTATTAATTAAATCAAGTTTGAAAATTTTCGAATCATTTTCATTTATTTAATTATTAAGATGTTTCTCAGCTAATAAATGTAATACACTTATTCCAATTCGTAAAACTGAAGTTTTTCAAGAATCGTAAAATATTCTTCAACGAAGGGGAAATTTTCAATTTTTTATACAGAACTGAAAAAAATGCCATGTAATACGAACATATACAAACATATAAGTAATACGGTAATTTTCTGAATAAAAATATAACAATAAATGACGACAATATTTTAATTTTACTTTTAGAACGAAACAAAGTACCTGATCAAAACTAATAGGTATTTTTTAAGTATCCTTATATAAAATGCTTATCTGCTGTGCATTCTAGTAAATACCTGAAACCGCGACACACATAAAAACCACGCTGTGATAAAGAACTAAGATAATCATCTCGTAATTCTCTATAGTGAAACCCCAGTCCCTTCCAATTCAATTTAAAAACATCTCGGTAATATAACATACAACAAATTAAAATAATAAAATTCACGACACTGAGTAGCATCGATAATTTGTTCTTCCTTTGCAAATGAAATTCCAAATTTACCAAAAAACGAGAGACCAATTTAAAGCACTTCAAACATTCATTCGACGATGAACTCGAATAATCAATACCACAATCACAGAGCTGTATATTCCAACTCGGAATACTCCAACCATATTAATCTACACCGAGAACTGCAGCTAATTTCCAAACCATATTCATCAGCCACATTATCAGCAGCAACCACTATTTATCTTCACAAATCAAGTTTCACTCACTCCCAATAAAAATGAAGGGGCGGTAATCGAACGAATCACAGACGGCAAACATTGCTCCAATTTTACGTGAAATACTTACCTTCATGATTCCTCGAGATTTGTGCGATACCACGGCCAGCGACCGATGATATCTCCCGTAGTATCGATCACACGAACGTAATCCGCAATCTCAAACGCATCGCGTAGAACCGCGTGGAAGATAAACGGATTCACGGGGCGCGCGAGCAAGCGATAGCTACGCCCGAGGAGCGCAGCATGGCTCGAGACTCGGTGCGCTCGACAGTATAATAACGTAATTCCCGAGCGGGGTGCGCTACACGAACACAATCTACGGGATGCGACTCGACGTTAGTATCGTAAGAGTAGGCGTGGCTGGAACGCTACAGGAGGGGCTAGCGCTGGTTCGCCCCCCCATTGGCGGACACACGCTCCGCCTACAGTGACGAATCCAGTTCTGCCACGCGTATGGAGCGCGCGCGCATCTGTCAACCCCTCCTAGCCCACGGCACCGCTCTACCTCGATTGGTCGCTTCCCGCACGAGGATCATTCTTGAAGATCCTTCTCTTTAGACGGAGATAGCCTGGCATAATTGTACAACACGTCCCGATAGGTTTCAATGAGATGTTCCTAGAGTTTGGAACTTCGTTTCGGAAATATGGAATTGCGTAAATCTGCTCGGCGCGGAGGACATTTTATACGCGATATTGTTGGTCCGTTTGGGGACAGGGTTAATCAATACAGGCGTCAGAAATTTTGTTGATGTCTTGAGAGGATAGATTTAGAGGAAATTGTAGTTGGTTTCTTACAGATGAGTTTGAAAATTGATAACTCGATTATTTAATTTTAAACACTCTTTCGTTGGAGTTTCGACTTTTATTTTGTAGACGTTGGAACGATGAATATGTTATTATTCTGGGAATAAGAAAGACAAGTATGTTATCTAGAATATACGTATGGCGAAAAATTTTGCATTTGATATTGTGAAGATAAAAAGAGAAATGTATTTCACGTAAAGTTGTAAATATTATAGATCTCCTCTAAAACTCGTAACAGTAGATCGATCTATTAACCCCTTGCCTTATAGTAGCGTCATACTCACTGTGAAGATTTTAAACAGAATTTAACAAGCACAAACATTACTCCATTCCCGTGAATTCCAATTAAACATTATTCCTCTGTTAATTATTATACTATAGAGAAAAATGGACACAGAATATATCTTTTTCTTTTCCAATAAATGATTAACGACGAAATAGTTACATCGATCATATCCCAGAAATAAATCGTAAGGCAAGAGGTTAATCGCGCGAATAGAAGCGAAATAATTGAAAACCCGACAAGGAATCAATAGGAATGAACTAAAAACCTTTGCGGAAGAATGCAACGAGCTTAGGAGAAAATATTACGCGAACGGTTGATAGGCAACGCATGCATGCTGTCAACGGCGAAATATCTTCTGCGAGTGCACGACGTCCGTAAATACTTAGTCGAGATGAAAGCATTAGAAAAATGGAAGCGTAATGTCCCGGAACGAGTACGGAAGATGAAAAATACGCAAACAGTATAAGACTCGAATGAAACGGTATGAAGCGGACGCGTGAAAAATGACCGGTGAATTTTATCGACCTCGGTGCGTTCACCGACATGCTTTTCGCATTTCCACAGACGCAGCCACTCACCGGTGTTCGCGCGTAGACGCTTATACACGTACGACGAATATAATAAATAACAATACGAGGCTGCCTACAGGTACCGGGCCCCGCATAGCTTCACCCTATACCTGAACCGCCGCGGCGCGTCATTAAAATTATTTATGGGGAAATAAGAATCCGAAGCCTTTAAGTCCACCTCTGAGGTTTGCAGGGATAACCCTCCGTCCACTGTATCTCTTATCCTCGATCCCCTTTAGTCCGAAACCGTCTGTCCAGGCTTATGGGTTAGTAGATTAAACTCACGCTCTTCGCATGTTCCACTGCATAAGTTCGCGCGCGATTTATTCGGCCGTGTAACCTAACCGCAATATAAGTAAGAAACGTTGAAAGTGGAGGATTCGAAAGCGATAGACTGAATAGATGTTATGCTTTAATTTTTTTCAGAGATCTTCGTGGATTTAACACTTTGTTGATCGGCAATTTTACGCATAAGCTATCCGATACCACCGGTTATTATTTTGTAATTAAATATGAAAGTGAAACATATAAATAAACTTTAATATACTTTATTTATGCGTAATGAATTGAAATGAATCTTTGAACATATCTTTTATATAACTTTGAATATTTTTCTTTTGCAATAATTCTATATTGCCCTGCGTTTCAAAAATTGAAATAGCTAATGCAAGTGCAAACACGAGTTAACTCGTAACCGGTCAACAATGTGTTAACTTTGGAATAAATGGATGATTTGTACACCGATATTTCTAAACTTTAACGCGTGGAATGCCATAGGTGTCACTGGTCACAACCGAGCAAGTAGAATTACTATAGCTCACTGAATTAACCTTTTGCACTCCGAAATTGCCCAATAGAAATATTCAAGGTTTTCCGATAAGATACGAACAAAGTTCTTTGAAACCAGCTAGTGAGAAAATATACATAAATTAAGAAACAAAGCTATTTTATTCCAATATTTCACATATTGATGCGTTATACAAAGCTTAATGTTACATATAACCTTATAATTATACTATATCATATCAAATGGTGACTGAGAGTCATCTGTCGAATGTAAGGGGTTAAACAATGACTATTTATAATGTTTATTCATAATATATAACAGAAATGTCTTTAAAGAATCATCGTTTAACTCTTTGCACTCGACAGGTAACTTAGTCATCACTTGATTTGATATAGTAAAATAGACAATCAGCTAGATGGACGTACAATAATGATAATTCAAATCAATCAAATGATTGAATATTATATTTTTTCCATTTGGTGTATTTTGCTCTATGAAATCGTGCAGTGTTCAAAGTAGTAATGACACCGGAAGATTTTTATTTTTATAGAAATATTAACACGTTGCGGACTAGTAGTTTTATTGCTAACTTTACCATCGGCCAAGTATAGTTCATTCGAAATGACAACAATGAAAAGCCGAGAATTCTTGTCATTGACCACAGATTCTAGAACAGAAAACATGAGAATTCTCGTGACCCATGTGCAATGTGTTAGCCATACCATGTTCAAGCTTCAAGTGAATTAACGAATTTGAAGAATAATATACCGTTGGAATTTTGAAATATACCAATGCGAAATGATGTTTTGTTTGTAGTTTTGATTGGTTACATGTAACTGTATTGATGAATAGCAAAGTAGTATTGCAAATAAGACGAGGAAAGATGAAAACTGGCCAATTAGTCCTGCATTCCTCAGCTTAACCATCGAGTAGTAAACAGGCAATACCGATGAAGCAGAATAAGACACCTTCATAACGAGGAACATGTATGATACAGTAAATCAATACCTACATAAATATTTCATTTCTATAAAAAATAGTTTTATTAGGATCAATAATAACAATATTGAGAAAAGAAATATTCAGTTCATGTACGGACACGCAAACGGAAACGCCAAGGATGCTAAATGTCTCTATTGAAAGAGCTTCTTCCAAAAAAAGATATCCTCTTACAAGTAATATTCAGTTATGTCGAGAAATATTTCTTAATCTGTGTCCCGTTACCGAAGAAAATTAGTTTCTGCAACTTCTTGAAGCATATATTAAGCACTCCATCAATACTTAACATATTGCGGAGTGGTTTTATTGCTAACTTTACCCATTAACCAGGTATGTTTCTAAAGGTACAAGAGTTCTCGTGATTGACTATAAGTACTTGAATGGAAAATACGTTCGCTATGTATGGATTATAAAGGAATTTAGTTTCTTACTTTTGGTCAAACTATACCGATGATTAAAGGACAAAATAATCCCCAAACGGCAATAAAACCGGTGGTACAGCTTTGAAGGACTAGAAAAGGACTAGAAGTACTAGAAAACAGACCTTATGAATTGCTCGAAAACAATGACCTACATAATAGCTATCACGTTTATAGCAGCGGTCATAGGTTTAATAGTGTAGAGCTATAAGGGATGACGTCCACTGGCGGCGCGCGGTTCGGTAATTATGGCTGCTTAGTTTGTTATTGACCTAGCCACTCAAGGAAGAATTTTTTATTATTATTCATTAACCGTTGAAATACACTTAGAAATAGAACAAATATAAAAATTATGAGTTTTCCTAATAAATTATAAATGATGAAGTAGTTGTATCGATTATACCTGAGAAATAAATTACAGGGTAAAGGGTTAATCGCTTCAGACTCGGCGCACTTTATAATATACACTGTTTTACTACTTCAAAGTCTGACAAAATACTAAAACTGTGACGGGTAATCATCTGTACACCTTCCCTATGACTCTGTTTCTATCAGAAAAGTATTAGGTTGTCCCAAAAGTTCGTACCGCAGTGTGCTCGCACTAAAACGACTGAACAATTAGAGTGACTAATTTCCAATTTTATGTAGTAATTAGAACAATACGTTTTTTGAGATTCGAAGGGTCCTCTAATCTCGTATCTGAGCAAATACACAAATTTAATTACAAATATTTTATAAAATAAAATACTTGCAAAATAAAAATTCTGAAGTGGATCAAATTGATCCGTTAAATTGACTTTTTAAAATTCCTCTATAGAAACTCCAAGAGTGCAGCTACCGAGGCTTCAATTGATTTACAATTCAGTTTGCGTATTGTTAAATCGATTTCTTTAATAAGTTTGAAAATAACATGTATTACCTTTTTAATAGTTGCAGAAAAAAGAAATCAGAAAAGGATCATTTTAACTTGTCCGGTAGTTTTAGTGTCAATAATTCTTGTGTTACTTTTGTCATCACAGAGCGATACGAGTTTAAACTGCTCCAATTTAATAAGTAGAAGCTATTCGAGAGTGACAAATCAGGAAATTATAAAGAATGTGTATTCAACACTAAACTTATCAGACGGATCAAAATTACCCATTCCTGATTTCTTCTTACTACAATTATTAAAAAGATGACAGATGTTTCTTTGAGAAATTATTCAAGAATTTGATTTAGCAATACTTAACGTATACTACTACTATTTTATTCGAAATTATGTGGTCACTGATGATACATAAAACGATGGTCCATTGTTGTTAGGCATGTGAACATAATGTTATAAAAAATTGGGACTGAAGGTGTTAATCACCGTAGCTTCTAGATCATTCACCAAAAACACGTCCTGTAGAAGCAAACAAGGCGGACGGTAGGGCAGAGGTTGGTAATCTCGCGGCTAATCCAATTTACCATGCGCCTCCGTTTATCTACGTGATTGAGGCGAGAGATATTTAGCTTATCGATCGTGTAATTATCTTTGAATCCGCCGGCACCCCGACATCCCGAGGACGCGGCGGGCTTGCGGTGCTTGTAGAAGGGCGAAGATGAAGAGGTAACGCCGTAGGAGGTGAGAAATAAAAAATAAGACGCCCGGAGAATTCCCAGCTGGGGGTCATTCCTGACGTAAGCTTTTCATTGGTCGAGTTTCACGACCGACCACCTGGCCACATAGTTACACCTTGTAAACGGCTGGTGTCTACCGATCCTAATAAACAAAACGAGCACGTTCTCCGGAGTCGAGATACGTGTTCGCCGGAGATTAATCGACACGGATTTGTCATGGACGTCATTATCAATTTGCCTCGTTCTATACCAGTTTCCTCGGATCCACGAACGAATCAGATATTCCGAACGTGGTCAAAGTGGCATTGTTTCCATCGCTTTGGTGACCGCTAAAACGTCACCTCGCGGAGTCGTTTGTGAATGAATGCGAACGAGCTCCGCCGTTCGGAATGCTATTAGTATGCTGCTTGAGAAGTAATTATTTGCTTTACCATTAAATGTCTTGTACTAAATGAAAAAATTGGTTCGGAAAGTATGAATGTCTTATGCGTTTGTAATTGAGGATAGTGTGAAATCTACTTTAATCCCTTGCTGTATGATTTATTTCTTAACTATGATACAACTACTTTGTCATTAACAATTTATTTAAAAAAGAGAAAAATTCTGGGCATCGAATTTCGAACGTTAAAATATAATAGTTTAAATTTGCAAGAAATGCTGTAAATTTCTTTATGCAATTTTTAAATTCACGTCTAACGTGGAAATCTTGTTGGTTCCGTAACAATACTATTCAATCAAATGGTTCCTCAAAAGCAACAGTACTGTTCGTCTACGATCTGAAAGCTATCGCAACATAGGAACTTGACAGTTTCCTCGCTGTGTGTTCTTTTATAACTTTAATTACTTACATATAACCATATTAACGAACAGCAAATAAGAATCCAAAACAAATAAAACCTGACTAATTAAACCATTCCTCAGCCTTCGTCAAATCATAGATATACACTACTCGTTCAACAAAGCAACACTTACCATCCCCAAATTATCAATCACCGATAATTTCAACCTACACAACGTTATCGCGGATGATTAACACTAAAACTACCGAACCGTTAAATTGACTTTCTAAAATTCCTCTATAGAAACTTGAAGAGTGCATCTATCGAGACTTCAATTGATTTACAATTCAGTTTGTCTTATTATTCTTGAATAATTCCTCAGAGAAACATCTGTTACCTTTCTAACAATTGCAAACTGAAGAAATCAGGAATGGGTCGTTTTGACCCGTCAGCTAGTGTTAGTGTTAAATATTTGTCTCGTAGTTCACCAATTTACCCAAGAAAAACTGGAATTCTACGGGCAAAATAATCCCCAGTGATAATTATCACGCAAGCATACACGAGGGCATTGGTAACGAAGGATTCTACCGTGCTGTCAATTCCCGCAGCACGTGAAAGGGACACCGGCATTATTAATGCTCTCTCCGCACTCCGGTACTCGAGAGCTAACGATTATTTACCTCGAAATATTTATACCGTATCTCTATACATACCCATTATCGTGGGTGTATGATAAATGCCTGGTATGAAAAATCGATTTTATTGTCGGAACAGGCCTGTACGATGCAGCCCGAGCATTCCATCCGTCTGTCCATCCGTCCGTCCAACCGTCCGTTCGTCCGTCCGGCTGTCCGTTTTCTCCTCGTGTGTTCATCTCTGCCGTGGTTCACTGTGCTCACCGTACCTACATACGTTTCCACCGGGTTCGTTTCGACACACGTTCTCCCGTGCGAATGGTGGTCCATCGGTGATGGATACGCCTACTTTTGATATTTCGGTGATCAATAACGTTCCTCGGTGCCATTCGCGCCGAAGGAAGATCCATTATTCACCCACAGTCGCCGGTGAATAAATAATTTACCACGTCATACCAGCACCATCAGTGACTGACTTCGCACCGACGACCAACCGCCTAACTCTGCCGATGATACGAGATATCTGTGTTCGTTAGTTAAACTGTACGGTGTGCGGAGCGCGGTGTGCGGTTGGATCAACGCGTCCCCGCTTGGTAAATCACACGGAACGAAGTGTTCGTCGCGCCGTGGATGTTGAACCCCTATTTCTTTTGCTTCTTCTTCGTTTTCTGCTGCCTCTTCATTTCCGATTCTTCGGTTCCTTCAGAATTCGAAATCGTTACCGGTGGACTTGAGTTCATATGCAAATTCAAACATTTAACGCTAAAACTACCGAGCGGTTAAATTGACGTTTTGATATTCCTTTATAGAAACTCAAAGAATGCATCTATTGAGACATCAATTGATTTCAATTTTCGTATTGCTAAATCGAATTCTTTCATAATTTCTCAGAGAAACATCTGTTATCTGTTTAAGAATGGTATAAAAAAGCACTACGTTTTGGATATGTTATGTATTTTTCGAATTGTCTGCATTCTATGCATGGGACTTTTAAATTTCCTATCTTAAATGGATAACAGTTCGTAGTCTGGTTGTTAGTTTTCGACAATACAATAATTAGGCATTAGTATTTTATAAGAGGAAATTTTAAACAGAAAATTATATATAAAGGAACGTTGAAGAACGTTGCGTTGTCTTTTAATTTTTGGAGAACAACATCCGAAAATTGTTCTGGATTAGATTTGGGTAAGATCTGAGTTAAGGTATTTTATATAATCACTTTATATAGATACAAAAAGTATTTGCGGAATTAATAACATTGTTGAATTTGATGTTAGATTATTATATGTGAAATTTGTAATAGTAACAATTAGAGGAAGGATCACTGAGAAGCTCTATGTTCGATTAAAAGCTTCCGATGTTTATTTCTTATAGGATGTCTTTACGAGAAGACGTCAAAAAAGAAAAATATCAGAAGGATTTTTAAAGGGTTCTCTAGGAACCGCTGCATCAGTGATTCTATAAAAACCGAGACCCCATAAAACAGTCTTCATGGTGGCCTTGTCCTGATCCTAGATTTACGCGTATTAAAAGCGTATTACGATATTAATAAGGTCTTTCTAATAGGTCGATGTTTCTTCCATTTCGAAGCCCCCCGCACTCAGAATCTGTCGCTCTAAAATACGTTACGGTTTTAGCTGGAAGAATAGAATCGTAATTATCGAGAGATGTCATGTAAAAAAAGGTGTTCTTCTGTTTTCAGTTTTACACACACACACACGTGCTTATACGCTTCGCCTATTAGATACAATATGTTATGTATATATATAACAAAGCATATGCTACATTAATTTAATAAATCTTCTTCAAAATTATTTGATAAATATTAAACTTTAGCTTTATTATCATATCAAAACTTTGTAAACTTTATGTTCGATACAACTCCAACTATTTAAATTCCGAAAAGATCAATTGATAATAATAAAACATAATATAAATAAAACTCAAAAGAAAATGCATAAACTAATTTCCTATTACATTTGGAAAGTGATTTGACCAAAGAATGGAATGATTAAACGAAATATTTGAATATACTCCTGTTTTTCCAACTTCTTCAATAATTAAGTTTTCATACGAAATTATTAATTTACTAATATATCAAAACATTACGTTCGATGTTTTAATACATCGTTGACCGTTAATTTTACGTAGAAGCTATTCCATGTCACCGGTTATTATTCCACAATTAAATATAAAAGTGAAACAATCTAAATAAACTTAAATATAGTTTCTTTATACATAATGAACTGAAATGAAACTTTGGACACATCTTCTATATAACTGTTAATAGCTAATATAAGTGCAAACACGAGTTAATTAGTGACTGGTCAACAATGTGTTAATTATAGATGGAAAATTTTACAAGTACATTCCTGCTACGATAAACGAATCTAGACAAAGAATGATCAGCTCGCAACGCGACGACGTACAAAATTTTTGTATTCGGCTGATATTTATATGCGTGCAGGGTGCACAGCTGTATCGATGCACTCTCATATTCGAAGAAGTATCGTGCCGCATTTGGTGGCCCGACAATGGCGGCCTGTAATAAATTATAAATCGAAAAAAGGAGAAACAACGGCAACAAGAAGCGGCAACCGCGGCGAGTTACGGTTTCGCGTTAAATATGAAATACTGCTGTCCGCGTCCCCGGCTATACACGCATACACAGGCGCACACACACGTACGCGCGCACACCGACAAGCATGTACGTATAGAAGTTACGGTATTAAGTAGCTGTTTAACATATTTTAATTGCCGCATTAAAATTCAAAATGTCACGGCGCCGGTATCCATCGTCGCGTTGGTAATGGCTCTCCTAATAAACCTTCGTAGATCGTTTGCCTATAAAAGTCTGATTTTTAGGGATCATCCGGGACCAACGGCGGACCATTATTTCCTTCATCATTTTCACTGCGCTCCCGACTTCTGAAACATGCCGACAGAGGGGACTGATTCGAGTTTATCGCGTTCTAGAAATTCAATTACTTAATTGAAAGCTTGAAGCGGAAAATTAATTTATTTATTAACATTGTAGAGTAATTTTTACTGGTCGGCCATTGCGTATCTGCACTCGTTGTTAGGTAATTATTATAGACATCAGTTGAGCTATGTTAAACTAAATGCACAATTGTAGTGCATTTATTGGTGCAATGTATTATTTAGATCAAGACAATGATCATTTGATAATTAATCAAATTGTGCCAAACTATCGTTTAATAAGAAATCATTTTACAGAAATTAAAGTACAAATGCTGTTTTTCATTATTTTATTTATTGTTTTACGTTATTATTACATATTAATTAATCATTGATAACAGATTATGACATTATATTTTATTTGATCTCAAACTTTATCTCAAAAAGCAATAGTAGATGCACACTGAAAATTCTCATTGATAATTCTAACACTCGGCAATAAAGTTGTAGAATTTTGGTCACCGCAATTAGTATCCCGCTGATTTTCAGATGAGGGTATTACAATTTACTTTAGAAGTACGCACTCGTGGGACACTCCAATCACTTCGTCCCCTTTGTCCGACCAATCGGTGACATTTTTCGGTCTGCTTGTCAGGATCGAGGGCTAAAATTATCGACGACAAGTGTACCATGGTCGAGTAATCGATGTTCGAGCAGATACAATAAAGATCAGCCCACAAACGAATGCTCTTATCTCGGTAACAAAGCCTATTTATGCTAACCATTTACACGTAAATATCTTCCCTAACATCTATGCAAGTGAACCTCATTCATATTCACGTCTTTTCTTTTACTATTTTTTTAAATATTTTCTTTGAGCTCTAATAAATGTTCATTCCTTTCAGAAATTATTCATTTAGTAGTATCAGCTCGTTTTTTGAATGAATACTATTGGTAAAATTTAATTAGTACTTAAAATTAGTATTTAAAAAAGTATTGAAATTACTTTAACCCTTAATTGCTGAGCTATAACCTTATAGTTAGAGTCTTTTTGGATTTTCTTTGTTATATGATAATACTATTAACATACACGTTAAATTGATTTGAATATTTAATTTTGACGAAAATGATTAGTTAAAATAGTTAAAAAAGGCAAATTTGAAGTGCGTGAAAATTCATCTTGATAGTTAAATTCAAAGTTAGCAAAATATTATAATTCAAGCGAAAATTCTTTGCAACTATAGAGGGTTAATTGGTTTCCTATTGAAGTAGATGATAAACGAGAAGAGATAGTGCCTTACGTACATGTAAAGGATAAAAATGATTGTTTATTTATTAAATTTATATAGAAAAAGATGACAGTAATACTGGTTACAAATCTTTAAAACTAAAATAAAATTTCAGTAATACCTATGTTCAATTTTCAATTTGTATATTTTGTTTATATATTAACCCCTTGTCCTACAATATCGTGTCAAGCTCGTGGTGAAGATTTCAAATAAAAATTATTCATTTTGTTTCAATGCAAATTATATATTATTTCTTTATTATCAATCATTATCATTTAGAGCACGCGTTGACATAGAAAAAGACTGGAATGTTCTCTTATTATCAGTAAATTATTAATAACAAAGTAGTTATATCGATCACAGTTCAGAAAAGAAATCATAAGGCAAGGGGTTAAAGAAACACACACTATTCACGTCAATGATACCGAGTAAGCGTACCTGTACAAAACGTCTCTAACAATTTAACCCTTTGTCTTATAACAACGCGTCAGACTCATCATGAAAATTTTTTAATGAATTCGATAAATCTAAGTGGAATTTATTTATTTTTAACAGAAATTAAATGTTAGTTGATTATTATGAATCTTTAACATTTATACTAAACATAGACACAGAATAAGTATAAAATTCTTTTCTTTTTCTACTAAATTATTCACGGTAAAGTTGTTTTATCCAGTACAGTTGAGAAATAGATCATAAGACGAGGGGTGAACAAAAGAATTGAAAAACGATTATAAACCTCAAGTTTCGACGTGTTCTTTAAATTTAAATGATCCATAAAAGTTCAATATTTCATTACTGAACTAAAAAATTATTCAAATTACTATCAAGTTACCACAAAATTCTACAACGTTAGGGAAGGGTTGTTGCGTTCGTTACAAAACAGAAGCGTTGCCTTTCCAACTAAACTTTCAGTTTCCAAGTAAACGCGTTCGGAACGTTTATTTGAAGGCTGAAGTGAGCACTGTAATTATCATTAGCGGTCGTAATGCGCCCTATCTTACACTACGCTCATCATAATACGAAGAGACTCGTTCATGGAGAGCCACTGTTCCTGCGAATTTATTCATCGAACTGAACGCACACACGTGTACGCAAGTACGGGGTCAGGTATATTTACCGGCCAACGTTTTCGACCCGTTATTAGCGCGTATTTCATGGGAAACGTTTACGAGCAAAAACTACTGCTGACGCCATTATAGATACTGCCATTTTTATTGGGCCTTGGATCGTTTGCATAGTTGATTACGAAACCGTGATTGTTATTACAATCCTCTGAAGATTGGTCATTTAAGTTTGACGCCTTCATGAGCTTGATCAGTGTGTAGAATTTCTCGGAAAATGGCGGCGGAATACTTTCAAGGGGTATATGGGAGCACACAGCTAAAAATCAGCGACGATATCAATATCGTATTCCAAGTGAAATTTTAGGAAAGGATTTTTCGAGATCAAAATGACAAATTTATATTGTCATCTCCTTAGAATGATATGCAGCAGCTATATAAATAGTTTCAATTCAGGAACATTATTTTTACGAATTATATACACTTACAAATTACTCTCTACTGAATCGAATTTCTCCAATCCACCATAGATTGCGATTAACGATACAAAAGTATTTTTACAAAGTAAATTAGTATAAAAATTGAGAAATTAAAATTGAAGATGTCACAGCAATTGAGTTAAAGATAAAATCGTATTTACTGTTCATATGCTAACGTTAAAGTAAAATTATTATATAAATTTTATACAATATGTCACTGAGGGAAAGCAGCTTTCATAGATTTAACTTATTTAGCATTTATTTACGCCGGTTTACAAACATTTGTACCTTCGTCTCTTTAGAATTACATGCATGAACTGTAGAAATAATTTCAACTCAGAAACATCATTTGCACGAATAGAAAATTACAATTTACTTTTTACTGAATTAAATTTCTATATACACCATAGGTTGCAATTCGGTCGATAGAAAAATATTTTTACAAAGTTAATTAGTATAAAAATTGAGAAATTAGCGATGAAGATATCGTAGCAATAGAATTAAAGATAAAATCACATTTATTGTTGATGCCTTTAGGTTAAAGTAAAATTATTATATAAATTTCACATAATATGTCCCATGAAAAAAGGAATATCAACACTGAAGGAAAGCAGCGTTCATAGACGTAACTTATTTAGCATTTATTTACACCGGTCTTCAATTTGATTAAGGCCCAAATGAAAACAGTAACGCCATCTGATTGCAACGTAAATGCACGCTGTGCTGAGTTTGTTACGGTCTTTCATCGCGATCGGTATCGTCTCCTGTTTTCGTTTCACGGTACACAGAGTATCAACGAGGACAATTACATATTTTCCTTCTGATTCTGAGATTGTGCGGATCCCCGCAGAGGCCACGGTATATTACGCGGCAAAGAATACGAGGGTGAAGATACAGGCAGGGGTTGACATGCGGCTGAAATCCGTAGCGCGACAGGGAACGCAACCGAGGGACTGTATGGTGCAGTGATGACATAATTGGTATCATTCGGAATCTCCTTTTGAGGTAACCCATGGAGCAACCCCCAACGCGAGCATGCACGCCTAGCCCATATGTAGGAACCCGAACGCCCGTGTCCTTCACCAATCTGTCAGTATCGATAGATGTTGAAGCTGTGTTGCCATCTCCTTTCGCGCAAGAAATTGTCGAATTAGCCATCGTTAAGTATGAACATTTTTAACACTAAACGAACCACGACTGCTCAGATGACCGGTTTTAATTCTTAGTACTCCAGTCGGTTTTGCAATTTACCAGTAACAACAATTATTTTTATAGTATCCCTAGTGAGTATTAAAAGATGTTATAACATTTCTTAGATTGTTCATTTTCCATTTTAAAATAAAATTTGCGCATGTAGCAAATGTAATAATCTTAGGTTAATTAATTCAACTTTGTTTGTTAATATATTTAATACTATAAATGGTCCGTGGCCTATAGCGGAGCCTATAGAGTGCAAAGGGTTAAAATTTGATTAGAAATTCGGCATTCTCTTTCGTCCATTTCGCTTTATATCAGTCCTTATATTGCTTGATTAATCAGTTTTTCAATTTTTCTCCTTTCTTTCGTCTCTGTTTTCATTAAGAAAAATTTATCATTTAATTTGTTTACCTTTGTTTTATAACTAGTTATTTGGCCACTTACGGTAGGAATAAGGGTATATAAAGTGCTGGTACGTTTAGTGTTAACGATGGATTTATGTACATTTATTGTACAGTTTATTCTGTTGTTCCTGGAAATATTGGTGTTTATCCATTTAGATCTTGGAAATTAGAGCTTTGGAAGTTTATTGGGGTATATATTCGTGTTATTGCATCAATCACCATGAATGTAAAGTAAATTTGTGTGTAACTAAACTAATATATAATAAGATTTCGCGTTCCGTAAACCTAGTGCTGAACAGAAAATCAGTTAGGTTTAAACGAAATAAAGTAAATGTTATATATCTCGAATTTCTATCTCTTATGAGAATTAAGTATCTTACCTACTTGGTTTAATTATTATATTCTAAACAATAAATTATTGCGTATATACAAATTATTTTCACCTAAAGTGTATAATAAAAGCAATCTATAAGCAATAATCCTATAAGCTTTACAATTACATAATTACGAATAGATAATTTTCACTGCAGATACATGTAAGAGTACACTGATTTCTATTGAGCTATTTCATAAATGTTAGTTTTCATGTATTTATTTTTTAAAATAAAGATAAACAAAACTCTTTTAATATAATTATGATATATAGATAGACAATTTATATATAATGAAGGAAAATATGTTTCAGATTAAAAACAGTTTTATTTTTATTGTTTTAAACAAAAGAAGTATAAAAAGTCGCATTATTTGAGATGACTCAATACAAAACAACCTAATACCAGTGATCTTCCGTTTTCACTGAATCATTCTGCGTAACATAATGTTGACTACTACCGTCCACATCGCATGCAAACACAAAAAACATTTAGAAGAAACTGTTACGAAGGAGAGACGAGTGAGAGACAAGAGACAAATCGTCGAAGCCTGGAATGGTGAAAGAAAGCAGACGAAAGCAGAAGAGAGCGGACCAGCTGGGGAGGAGCAGATAATCAAATAACCTGCACGCACCGTATAAATTATCAATCAGGCAGCGATTGTGCAACCCCAACAGAGGGAGCCAGTCGTGTCGGTAAGGGTTGTTACACATCGCCGTACTACCGAGGGTAGGGGAAGATTGTGCGAGACCTCGTCGTGTCGAGTGACCCCTCAACAGTTATCTTCCCTTCGTGCGTGGGCGTGCGTGGACGTGAGTTCACGCCCTTAGTCCCTGGGATGACACGTGTAAAGGGGGTTAGATGTATCTGACATTAAAGGCGACCTCCATGAGTACGGTGGCATCCCGTCAAATCTCTTTATCCGACAATGAGATCTGAAAATCCTAAAACTGTTAAATACAGAGGTCTCTTCGAGTGATTAGGATTAGTGGAAAATTAAGGGAAATTTGATTAGGGCAGACGAGTTCGTTTGGCTGATTGGAAAACTTTATTGCTAACTTTTATATATTTTAGATAGATATGTTTAGGGGTTGGATTTTATACGAGTGTCAAATGGAGAAAGTTATAACAAAGACGAATGAACATTTTTATCGTCTTTTCTGCACTTTTCCCTAAACTGTTAAATATAGACTCTTCGAGTAATTAGGATTATTAGAAAATTAAGAGAAATTTGATTAGGAAAGACGAGTATATATAGCTGATTGAAAAACATTACTGCTAAATTTTATATATTTTAGCTACATATATTTAGATATCGAATTTTATACGAGTGACAAATAGAGAAAATTATAACACACAGATGTAAATTTTGTCGTGTTTTTCTGCACCTTTTCCTAAAAACTGTTTAAAAAGATTTGAACAACAATTTTAATCTTAATGGTAAAGTATATAGCTGGGGAACAACATTGTGAATGATGATAATATTTGTGGCAATGTATGTAATGTAATATTCTTACTTTACTTATCTACTGGGTATTACATATATATTTATGTAAACCAGTATGTATATTACATAGCCACCTTTTTACCGGCTTATACTAAAATTAAATGCAAATTATAGACATGTATTTATTCATCCAACTGCGTGAGATTAATATAGAAACTTTCGTCACGCCATGATTTGTTAAAAATGAATATTTAATTGTAAATAGTGATAAAATTAAACATGCAGCAATGGTTAAGAAAAACGTAATATGCTATTTTACCATTTCACTTTTCATTGCACTATTCATATTATCACTTTTACCATTTTTTATGATAATTAAGAGGGGAATACTATTGTGCTTTTCTTCAACAATGTAGGTGTGCGTACAATAGAAATTCATGTCCCACATTCTGTACCGACACGTGCAGTAGGTTATAGACCTACCCCGAGACGTTACAAGCGACATCAAACGCGTGCAAGGTGGGTAAGGTATATACGACGCACGTGTCCGGCCCACAATGTGCAAGAATCACGTTAATTTACGCTTAAAATAACATTCATAAAAGAATTCAAGAAAAAATTGAATAACTTGCATTACCATTATCATGTAAAGAATAGTATCTAATGAAAAAATATTAATAAAAGGAAGAATGTTATTTACAGAATAATCTGTTACAATATAATAAGAACGAAATACAGGAACAATATAAAATATGCATTTTTATTATCAGAGATCTTTCTTACTAATTGGTTGAAATTCTTATACTCTTAACACGGTGGTACACAAGTAATTAATTGCATTAAAATAAATTAACATTAGTAACTAATTTAAATACTAAATCCCTTATTAACGTTTACCCACAATACAATATGTTTTCTAGAATTCTATTTACTTGACCCTTTACCCTATGATTTATTTCTGAACTGTACTTGATAAAACAACTTTACCATTAATAATTTAACAGAAAAAGAAAAGAATCTTATATTTATTCTGTCTGTGTTTTCTAAAAATTTTAAATATTGATAATAGCCAAGTAACCTTTGATTTATGTTAAAAAGAAATACATTTATATTTGTCGAAATCAATTTCAAATTTTCACCACGGGTCTGACACGTTATTATATGGCAAAGGGTTAAAATTATTTATAATTTAACAACTATTTTAAAATAGATACGGCTAAATGATATTATTGTGTTCTCATTACATTACGCATTGTGTACATGCATAGAATGTGTACACAGAACACCGGGCGTGTAGATCATGTACGGAACGAGCGAGAAACTGTACACAGATAGACCACGTACGCGCCAGCCAATTAAGCGTCAAATGGGTGCACCCTGGCCCCTGAGGGCTTTTGGCATCGACGTATGGAAAATTAATTCCCATGTAATTTCTCGAAGCCCAATGATATACTGCTCATACCCGTGCATGTACATAAGGAATTTTTTTCCACGATCTTGGGTGTATTCCTTGGGGCAAATGGAAAGAGAATGCGTTCACGATTTGTTTTAAATACCTTTGCCTCCTTCAATATTTGGGTTCTTCGAGATTGTCTATGAAACAGCAAAATAGTTAGATTTACGAAAAATAACATCGCCTACATATCTTTTATACTTAAAGAGAAATACTTTTTGATGCGAGTATATAATTTCTTGTATTTAACATTTCTTTGTTGTTACATCATATTTCTTCATTATTGTTTTTTTATTTCTATGATATTAAATTTAATTAAATAGAATATTAAACTTCTCAATATAAATAATTCTATTTCTACAAATTTTAAACTAATATTCAGTACAATGATTATAATTCAATACAGTGATGCAGTAGTATATTAGTAGTACATCTATAAATATCTTAAGAATATACAATTATTATTTTTTCTTTATTGTCGTTTTAATGAAATTGACTTCAGTAGCTTATCTGTAACAAGAATTTATATAAATACATATTTAATTATAAATAATCCCAACCCTTTTACCGTAAATATAATTACCTTATAGATATATTTCTATAAGTAACGTAAAGTAATAAAATATAATTTAATTAAATCAATTATATATTCGAATTAAAAGGTTTTGCAGTAACTTCATTTCGTACGATAATACACTCTAGGACCAATTGTAATCAAATTACTCGAATTCAGTGTCCCAGAGGTCATTGGAGAGTTCATGAATCGATACACACGTAAAAAATGACGTTTTCCACGTCGAAACGTGAGAACGTTTCACATCCCGTTGTCCTATGACGCGTCGCGACGGCTCAATGCACAATCGTGCACTGCCTGCGGCTATAGGAAACTATTTAATGTCCCCCATGATCTTTTATCTTGGCGTGTGGCTGCGTCTTTTAATAGGAGTATTCCGCTTCGCGAAGCACACAGGCGTGTGCACTGGATTTTACCGTTTATTTACTTTCTTTGCCAGCCACCGTAGCAACGATCTTCCTGTTCGACTATCACGAGAATATGTCAGCCGATCGTTACAATTGGAATTGTAGCGAAAACTATTCAGATTTACGTGCAATTGTCCATTGTTGTTAACTCCGTCTCTTATAAATTATCATTACATAAATGAGTCATTCAGAAGCCAATAAGGTTAAGAACAAAAACAAAAATTCAAAAATTATTCGCAATGGATTCTGAAATTATTATACAAGATATATAATAGTGAATATAAAATATTTACTTAACATTAAGCTATAAATTTTTATTTAATAGTTTAAGGAAAAAAATATCTTTGTTCATTCAATTACTTCAATATCCTGAAAAACAATTTAAAAATGGTTCATTTAAATTAAACTCGGTCGAAGATACGAAGAGTAAAGAATGAACGAAACTAATTGGAATATATGGCACCGTTTAATAAATGCAATACTTTTTAAACTCTTATATCGAGTGGGTACATAAAAATTAGTAAAGAATTCTTGCTGCAGCATTTAATCCCCTTGAATAACCTGTATAAGAAATATATGGCATATAATTATTCTTAAGACCCATAATATTATTGCTATTTGATTGACCATTTATGATCTCATTTTTTGCTCTCAATATAATAATTACAATTATTTAATAGTATTACAAAAAATGTAAAACTAATCCATTTTTTAAAGATCTGATAGTACGCGCGGTGATAGTAGCACAATTGGTTATCAAACGTATCGCTTTTTCATTTTAGCATCACTTTCCGTTAAATTAAAAAAATCAAATTTGATTATTCTATTAAGTTAATCAGTTTATTTAATATTGTCTATAAATGCAATTACCTCTAGAACTATTTGTTATTTAAAAAGTTTCTCTAATAGAATTTTTCCTATTTTTTAATTTGAAACATTTAGTTTATCTCTGACTGGATGTATGCAGGAGATATGAGGATCACTACTATTCTTTCAAATATGATCACGTCATTTTTTCGCATCAATCAATTCTCTACGAAATAGTATTAACGTATCAGCTTCAAAAATCTAGCAAAACAAAGAAAATTACATTTTTTCAAATAACGAATGCTTGAATTTCGGAAATAATTATCAGTTAATTTTGGAATAATGTCTAAACTAAAATAGTATACTACAATCACACAATTAAAGACGTACGATATCCTCATACATGAACCAAAAGAAGTTTGACTGTAAAATGTTCTCGCAAAAGTGCAATAAGTACAATACATTTACAGCTAAAAGATCGTTTATTTTCTTTAACAATTTTATTACTTATTATTGCATAATAAAATTTAACAAATTTATGTTTTTATAAACATCACGCTTATTGATTAACATCTGCCAATATTTTTAAATTGATTCAAACACAAACCTTTAAATATCTCTATATATGAAAAAATTAACTTATATCACTTTAAAAAAAACGGCTCACATCGCTATGTTAAACTCAGAACATGCCAAAAGTTCGAAATTTAATTTTCACGATGTTTCAATGAACTGAAAAAATCACAGAAATGTCGTAAAATCTTCAACAAAGGCAAGCATCACATTGTGGAACGTGATCCGTTTCAGAAGCGGTGGTTTATCGCGACCGATCAACGCAGTCTAGCGGTTACACTGCGAGCGCGTAAATGACCTCGGGCCCTTATTTAATAAGTTGTTATAAATTAAAGGGCTACTGCATATTAAACCACTCTCGGCATATTTATAGTGATTCTTAAAAGAGTACGCCGAACGTACAGATGTGTAAATCATTCGGTCGACCGCTCCTTGCAGGCTTTCGATCCCCGTTTGCTATGCGATCCTCCCGATCTCCTGTGCCCTCTCTTCCTTCACCTGGAACTTCACTACCGGCGAGTATACAGTGTGTCTCACGAACTCTGTCCACTTAAAAATCTTAGTTATTTCAACCAATACGAGAAAACTTTAATTACAGAAGTTGTAGGGGTTAAGAAACTAAAGAATTTTATATAAATGTTATTCTTGCAAGTGGAGGCTTAAAGAAGATATAGCGGTCGCCTTTGTTTTTTTAAATGAAATGTCCAATTTTTTATGCTCGATTTCGATAGATTGCTGTATTCCGAATATAAAAGTACTAAGGTGCATTTGTCCTGAAACTTACCGTTGCTGAGATATTTGACTTTCTTCATGAAGCATGTTCAAAATGTCGGCCATCTGCAAGGATGTAGGACATCCATTTAAAAAAAACAAAGATGACCGCTGTATCTTCTCTACTCCTCCATTTTCAGGAATAACATTTATAGCATGTTTCTGTAGTTTCTTAAACTCTACAACTTCTGTAAATAACATTTTCTCGCATTGGTTGAAATAACTGAGATATTTAAGTGGGCAGACTTCGTGAAACACACTGTATAAATTGAAATTCCGCACCCACACAAGTACACACGCAACTTCACCACATTTATGAATTTATTTTCGAGGACGAAACGATAAATAGTTTTAATTGTTGCTTCAGGCTATGCGCGATCAACATCATCGAAGTTGTCGCGGAAACCGCAAACTAGTTACCTTACCTCGAAGTTGCGTCGATAAGGTATCAGGTTTCATGAAGTGCTTACTGAAAGTGTGTGGAGAAATATTGTTTAACGTGTTATTTATGTATTAATCGTCTGATCGTGGATATTTACGCAATGTTTTCATAAGATATTTTGTAAAAGTTAAGAATGAATTGTGAAGTTCAACACTATTTCTACCGAAAGTATTAAAAGACACGTTTAAAATTAATTTCTCAGTTTAATCATTCTTCCTCAATTGAATTTTGGACATTTCCTGTAGTCAATTTTATATTCATTAATATACGACTAGTATTGGAAAATAATTTTAAGTTAAAATTTCAGGTGGTACCTTTCGACACTTCCAGTAGAAATAGAGTCATAAATAATTTATAAATGAAATACAAAGTTTGCTCGGTTTTTATTTGAACTTTCCTTTCTTCATTTTTTGTACTTAAAAAAAATACAGATTCTCATTATCCGTTGTATATATGAGGTCAACGATATGTTAATAGAAAATAAGGAAAGGCATGGCATGGTATATAGAAGAGGTATGGCAGCGAAATGAACTTAACTATAAGAGAGAATCAAGGGCTCAGTTTGCGCTAACAGCGTTTGATCTCGGTTTGTCCCGTGGGACGCTAACAATGCCTTATGCTAGTTCTGCGAACTGCGTACCAGTGCTCAGCACGCAGAAGTTGGCGGCTGTTCCTGTTCTCTGCACAAGGAGTTTCCAGGATAATCCGATCACTAGCCTACTCCCTGCCGACTTAGGTCCTCATTGTCGTGTTTAGTATGGCACACGCCGACATTTGTCGGTATTACGGTTGCAAACGATACAAACGATCCAACTACAGGCATGGGGGAATCGTCAATTTTCCGGATTCACGGAAATTTCCTCTATCCAATCTGCCGTCTGTACATAGGTCAATCCGTAGCTATCCAGTAAGGGCCTTTTTCATTAAAAGCGTAAATATTAACAAGTGTTAATGATAAAAGGATTTGTGATAAAGAATATAGCAGATAAGATGAAGAGCCATTTTTTGTTCATGATGGGAAGAAATGCTTTGAAATGTGTAATGATTTTGGTTACTATGCCTTATTATGCCAAAAGATTTCGTTAGAAATGTAGTTGTCATCAATAGCTTTTTAATATCTATTATACTATTTTCTGTACTTTGTGACAAATTTTAAAATCCATTTAAACATATTTGAGTTGTAATTTTGAAGTAATATTCAATATTATCGAAGTGACCAAATCTTAAGATAAGGTCCCTTTTGGTTGTATTTAATATAATAGTTACAGAAGTTCTAATTATTCAATACAACCTAAGTAATTCCAAAAATCTTTTTCTTTTTTCGAAAAATTATTAATGACAATAGTTGTATCATTCATGATTGAGAGATAAATAGATATTTTTCGAAAATATGAAAAATAAGGAAAGAAAAGATCAAATAAAAATTGAGTAAACTTTTTATGTTATTTCTAACTCACTATATATCGTAGTTCTATAAGAACTTTTTCAGTAACTATGTTATCCTTATCTCCTTTAATCATACATCATCTTAACATTAAAACTATCAAGTAGTTTAATTGACAAGTGCATCTGTTGAGACTTGAATTGATTTACAATTCAGTTTTCGTGGTGATAAATCGATTTCTTTAATAATTTCTCAGAGGAACATTTATTATCTTGTTAATAATTGCAAAAAGAAGACACCAGGAATGGGTCATTTTAACATAAAACGCGTAGAAATTAATTCCTTTATTTAAACACCACTATCAAACAATGAAATAATATAACCAAAACCATTTAAAAAAGCGTTAATAAGTTCACACATAACGTTGCCCGTTAATTCCAGGTTCGTTATCGCTATGCCCGATCGTAGTCCATTCTAGTTCGTTCCATGCTGACTTCCATTTTTCTAAACCGTCGCGGTTCTCTCTTTTCGCCACTTTTCACCTCCGTAGAGTTCCTACACGGACGTCTCTGTCTTTCTCCTGTTCTCCGTGCCTCCCCTCCAGCCCTTGCCTCTCGTGGAATATCGTTCCTTCATAGTTCATATATCAAACGCTTAGGCAAGGCGGCGACACATAAATACCGTACACGGTATATAAAAGCCAGCACCTCCGAAGGATATATTCCACTAGATAAAATATATTAACCCAGCCCGGCCGCGTGGGTTTCACGATTTTCGGGGACACTTCTCTTTCAGTTTCTCGCTCTCCAACCGGACGACCGCTCGGCTGGATTCACCGTGTCCCCGTCAGGTTCACCTCTCCGCCGACTAAATGACTTATGGCCAGCGGCGAGGCTTTAAGCCCCTCCGCGTGACTATCACCGGATTATAGTATCCATGGAACTCGATCATAATGATGATCGCGACGATCTTCTTCTTTTTCCCTTTGGCCGATCGTTCTCCAGAAAATAAAAAGCTGTTGGTAAGTACCATGAACAACTTATTCTTGTTTAGATGCAAAATGGCCACTCAATGGTCAAATCGATTAACTCAGTTTTCCTGGTCACTATTAGCTTTTTCATACTTCTTTATGATTGAATTGGGTTAAATGGAAAATTAAATGAAAATTACAGAATGATTTTTACTTTATTATTACAAGTATAGCCTTAATCTAAAGAGCATGCAAAATGTATAAAGTATTAGGACCATGTACGGCTTATTCTTGTTTTGATGGAAAATGGTCACTCAATGGTCAAATCGAGTAACTGCAGAAAATAAGAAGCAAAGAACTGATTTTACAAGTTTTCTTTTAAATGAAGAATTAAATGAACATTATAGAATATATTTTCAGTATTCGCTTGTTTTTCAAAGATTTTGTGGTCAATCAAATAATCTTCCAATGGGAGGTCAGAAGGACTATAAGAAATTTAATTTGAAGAACTTAAGGTATTAAGAAATTTAATTTTATACAAGATATATTCCAATTATGCAGACATCAGATATACCTATAAAAGATATTAAATGAATTTATTGTACTTTTTGATTACACTATATCCTGTTTGTATGAGTGAACAATCAGATGATAAAAATAGTACTGAATCATGTCTACTTTAATTCTATTGCCAACAGTGCGATACAATTATAATATATATATAGTATTTTACAACTAATTCTAAACATGTTTAGATATATATTATGACTGTTGAAAAATCATTTACCTAAATATGAAATTCTCATTTAAAATCCCTGAAATAGGTATTTTCAAATGTTTAAAGACAAAAAATTAATTTTCCAGTTAATGTAATGAATACTAGCTGAACAATATTTATACTTTATGCACATCGCATAAAAAATGTTACACCTTCGCGACAACAATCGAAATTAGAATGTCGAATTGAACTCTCTGTCTGAATGAAAGATAGAGGGATGAAGAGAAACTGGTTGCTTGATTGGGTTAGCACTTAGCCCTGTGATTGCCATTTGTGACTCCTTTGCCATTTTCGCCTTTGAGTACCCTCGAGATTTCGAATCAGAACCTTCTCTTTGAGTGTACCTACATACTTTAGAAAAGTTTGAGTGCAAAACTGTAGGAACTCTTTGAACAAAAGTTTCAACCTAATTGAGAAATTGGCGCATTAACTCAATCATGTCATAAAATAAAAAAGAATGTTAAACATTATAAACGGATTGTAAAAACAGAATTTCTTAAAATACAGTAACTGCACGAAATAAAATATTATAATAATAAAAAATTATAATAATAATTATCAATTATTAATAATATTAAGTGTTAAACATCAATAATTTCCAACCATATTTTATTATTTCAAAGTATTCAATGACGAATATAAAAAGATCATTTCAGTGATATCAAGAATAGGGAAGGATTCAAGAATCAATAGAACACTTCTTCTTACAGTCTAACTTTTACAGTCGTGACTTGATTGGCATTCATTCCTCTCTCCGATGGCAATAAATTCTTGTTACAATATGTATTACAAATCATATTTTCTTCATCATGGAAATGAAAGAAACACTTATCTTTAAAACTATTTCTTCCAACTTCAATATCCATTTGATTCATTACATTAATATTTTCTTCACTTACCCTCCTCCCATATAAATGATTCGCAAAGTCTTTTTTTCGTGATTCTTGCTCTACATTTACATACTTCAAATTCTCAACTTCACACTTTACGATCTTATCTCCTAATTCCTCGTCCTTCCTATTTTGAATTAATCCATTCATAAAACCATTCTCTATCAACTTTGTCTCTCCTTTTCGATTCTGTACATAACCCTTAATTCCTTCATTCGTCTGAAAATTTTCCACAGATCTTGGACAGGTCGAAGTTTTAATAGAATCGACATTAATATTATGATGCTCTATGCTCGATTTTATTCTGGGTTTTGTTCTAGATCTAACCGAATTCAAGACCTCTGGACTTCTATCTTTTTCTTTATTAGGAAATCGGTTCTTCAAGTTACCCAGAAACTTCCACGCGATAGGATTTTTGGATTTAAACCGATTGCCTATTCTAATTGGCAATCTGGAGCAAGTGGAAACCTGAGATCGGATCTTCTTCTCTATGTTAGGCACAGAAGATTTACCAAGTGAAGCATTTTTCGTCTGAGACTCCAATTTCCTCTTTAAGCACGCAGCAGTCTCTCCAAAAATCTTCATCTCAGCCTGTTTCTCATCCACAGTTTCATTATTCATCTTTTTCTTCTTGTCAATCACTATTTCAGGCTTCAATGTGTCATTACATCTTTTTAGCTGTTGATTCTTACCAGTCCACCCGAAAGATGGCACGTAGTTAGTCTTTCGTTGATTCACAGGATCACCCCAGCTTCGATCTTGACCATTTCCAGAATATTCCTTAGTGTCCCTAATTGTTTCAACATTTAAATTTACTGTACCATTTTCGTTAAAACCTGGATTCGTCTCTAGTTTCGAATTAACTTTTATCATTCTTTCAGAATTCGTAGAATTCAATTCTAAAGAAGACTCGTAACACTTCAAATTCTCAAGGTCCATTTTCTGATCTAAATCGAAAGTGCTCCTACGATTATAATTTTCTTTTGATTCAGACCAATAAGAGTCTCGTTTATTCATCAGATATTGTGTTAGTGGATGATTTACATCTCGATGAATCCTATGATCCAAGCACGAAGGCTTCCAATTTTTAATAGTCGAGTACTTTTTATCGTTTCTTTCGTCCAGAGGAATAAATTCCCAATACCCAGTGATTTCTTCATTTCTCTCAGTGTTATTTGGAGGCTCCGGAGCTACAGTCGCGTCGATGGAAGTAGACACTTTCAAAACTTCTGACAAACTATCCCTGTCCACTGCACGGTCTACAAATTTTCGAACTTTCTCTGACGATCGAACGAAACTTAGACTTCTCTTTCGATTGAAGTCCAAATTATCCGCTGGAGACTTGCAACTTTTACAAACCTTAGGGTTTTGTACATTTTTAGTTCGTTCCAATTCTTTAACAGGTGGTTTAGAGAAAGGCCGAGTTCTTTTTTGCCGATCGTTTGGCGGAGAATTTGTTCTAGAGCGTATTTTATTAACACGAGACTCTATAAGGCGTCTTGCAGCTTCGCCTGCTGTTGTTGAACTTAGAATCTTCGAGTTTTTGTGACACTTCGATGTCCGTTGCTTCTTCTGTAATGTTTCATCGATGAATTGTTTGGTGTTCCTGCCTGCGGCTGTTTTTAAAGTTTGCCAACGATCCTTTGAGACGTTTCGATCAAAGATTTCCGGATAATCCGGTTCCAGAGTGACTACGGCTTTTCCCTTATCAGTAATTGATTCTTCGTCGTTAATTTTCACATCGAATTTAAGACAAGTAGGAGGGGTAGATCGAGAAGCTCTTTGTCTTTTATGTGTTGTTAACTGGTCGTTAATTGATTCTTTTCGGAAATTCGATTGTACTATATCGTGATCACGATGAATCCCTGGTTGCGTTTCGTGGAACTTTTCATTATTCCTGTAAGAAGATCTTGGTCTTCCTGATGGTAATGTTGAATTAAGCTTGTTGCCTTGTGTGTCTGCAATTCTACTGATTGTTGCAACGTTCACATCATCGTAGGCTGATGACTTTTTCCTACGGTGCTAACAGTAAAATATATGGTAAAAGAAACTAATGGTATTTTCCTATTTAAAGCATGCTTATTACAGAGTAGAATTCCGAAATGCCAATCGTCAAATTTGATGAAATTAAAGTATAATATAGATTTCATAAAAATATTTGACATATTCTTTCAACGGTGTTCAGGATTTCGGAATGCTCTGCTGTTAAATGGTTATATTTATATAATTTCGTGTATATATATATATATATATATATATATATATGTTCATATAATAATTATTTGATACGTAACATGGTAAATTTTTAATGAAGAACCTGTAGCTTTAGAATTTTAGAATTTAGAATCTTAAAAATAAAAATTTATATGTACCTGACGTAGATTTTCATCTTCTTTAGAGATTGAATATACCTTTTCCACATTTCCTGTGACATGATCATTTTGACGTAACCTTCCTTTACAGAATTTGCTCGCTGATTTCTCTTCGTACCGCGATCTGCTACCTTCTTTCATTTTAGTGGTTCTTACGGAATAGTCAGTAGCATTATTTTGTAAAATCATGTTCGGTGTCATTGCATCGCAACCTACGTCAGAAAGTTCAACAATTTTCCTAGAGTCTCCAACGGAATTGACGGTAAAAGCAGGCGTTAGATCATCCACGAAAAATAGAAATGGATTGTCAACGAAGCTATTCATGTTTTGTTAAATATATCCATTAATTCAAGAAGCACGTTGACTGCATAGCCTAAAAATTCTTGGATGTATAACGTAACTTTTGAAAAACTGTCTTCTCCGTGTCTATCATTAGTGATACTTGCGAACTTATAATTTTTATTAGTAATATATTCTTGGTATTTTGAAAATTTGCATGTTTTTTTTATATCAGCTTTACTTGAAATTTCTACTTTAAAATGTTTCGAAAATCAGCTTACTTTATCGCAGACATTGTTTTCTGGAATCGATTACATAATCGTCAAATGTTTTTAGTACCTTGACAATCACCAATGTATAATAAAGTGCCTGTAGGTATTATGTACTAATAATAAATACAAAAATATAAATCGGAATAAAATACAATATTTTATTTTTGATTGTGGTTTTGGCACTTACATAAACACCTTATCCTGCAGTTATATGATTCATTAACTCATTTTACGTAAAGGACATTTTAACTTTTTTAATTTTTAGAAGCAACATTTATGAGAACTCATTATCAACTCATTAGCAAAATTTCTAAGAACTCATTATCGGTATTACATTTATAGGAAAATTAATAATAACTAATAAATTATTTTGTTATTACCATTTCGAAATAATAATTAATATTATTTTATTGTCTTTTAAACTCATAAACAAATCAAAATGGCGGCCGAGAATAATTTAAATACGAGTTTAGCCGTGTGTGTGGCGCCATCTTTCATGCAAGCTTTTCATTAAATATCATTCGATAACTTTACCGACTGTAATAACGTGATAATTTGTTCTCGCTAGTGTTTAATTAGGCTTAAATTAATTGAAAATGTAAAACTTGTTGTTTTATGAATTAATATTATGTTAGAAAACTTGATTTAATCAATTTCAAGTTTCTTGAAGCTTCCTTCAACACCGAAGATATCAGTAGCAGACTTTGCTTTGCCAGGCCTTAGCGCTTCATTTACACGTTGCGTTTTCTCCTCTTGTAAAAAGTACTCTCGATTGTCTTCAAGTCTCTTCACAGACATTTCATGCAGCTCTTTTATTGGGCCAGCTTTTCCACCAGTTTCATTCGGTAATATGTCTATGGGAAGGAACTCTGCCAATGTGTCTAACGTCGTATGTGTATGAAGCTGAATTAAAACAATAAATAATATTTCAAATAATATATAGAAGTATATAGACTTATTATATAACATATATAAATTATATAATTAGTAATATATAAAAATATGTGGAAGTAATTATTCAAATATCCGTTCTAACTGAGATATTTCATTTCTTATAAGCAAACTTCTTACTCTATTTAAAATTATTAATATGACTTTAACAGACTGTTTCAAAGTTATTAAGTTCCATTAAAAAAAAACAACGATTATCTTGAAACCTCACAGAAACGTTCAACTATATACGATTTGCAAACATTATAAGATGTCCTCACGAAACAAAATTCTATTTCAAACAATAATTAAAATAACGAATACTACAAGAGATGATTACGTACCATGTCCATTAACTCTTTTTTCATGAACGGCTTCATCATATTTAGAATCACGTCCATCACCGGCGTAATATTCATAAAATGAAATCCTTTCAGACGGACGGGAAGTGCTTCTTGCAGGTAATAAAGGTACTTCTTCAATCCCATGGGACTTAATCTGGCGGCATGCCCAAGAACGACATTTTTTATATCAAACAATATAATATGACCCGGCACCGTGCCCTGTGTGTGAAGCCATAAGTCGCAGACCATGGTCAGATATTTCATGGTATCGTTGTAAACATAATGTGACGGGTCAATATCCATTAGTCTCCCATACAGAACGGAGTATCCTTCCTTAGTTTTCTTCTCTAATACCTGAATCGTGCTGTAACAAATGTTTTACCATTTCAAAATATTGAAAATATCTTTTCGACATTTATATACTTTCTGTTAGATAGTAAGATTCTCTTACTATTATATACTTTCATTAAGAATTTAAATATTCTTAATAGTCTCTCAGTTATCTACTTCATAGTTGTTTAACGCGTTGAATGCTATCGGGGTCACCGGTGACTTACAGTGACTCACAAAAGTATTTGAACACTTACCATGAAATACTTTATTAACTATAATAAGTATATTATACAACTCTTACCGAAATATTATAAACATTGTAAGGAGGTATGACTATCTAGATTATATAGGTAAAGTTTGAAGAAAGTCAAAAGAGATATACAATAGTTATGAATTATTTCCTATAAACGTACGTACGATTGTTTAAGCCACGAATGTATTTGAAAAGGTATCTTTTCAATCTTTAATATTTAGTAGGTCCACCTTTGGCACGAATGACATCTTGTAACCGATTATGCATACTGTTTACTAATTTTTCTGTAACACTCGGTGATACAAAATTTCACACTTCCAGTATTTTTTCTTTTAAACTTGACTTGGATGCCATATTAAATTTTTGTAATTCTTTCTCTATTATTGTCCATAGATGTTCAATTGGGTTAATATCAGGGCTTTGTGGTGATGTGACCAACATGTGGGGGGTATTATATATGATCTATTCCTTAACAATTCCTGCAGTATGTTTAGGATCATTATCGTGTTGAAAGTAAAAGTGTTCGTATATATCCAATTTTCTTGCACTTCCCTTTAAATTTTGTTGTAAAATGTTCAAATATTTGTATTTATCCATTGTTCTCTCTATGAAGACCAAATTCCCGGTGCTGTCTGCTGCCGTACACCCCCAGATCATAACTAAGCCACCCACACGTTTCACCGTAGCACGCAAGTTTTTGGCTTTCATCTCTATGTTTGCTTGTATCCAAATAAAATTACGTCCGTCCGAACTAAAAACGTTAAATTTCAATTCATCTGAGAATATTACTTTATTCCAGAATACGTTATCTTTACTAATAAATTCTTTGGGGAACTTTAATCTCTTCTTCTTATTAATATCACTAATGTATGGCTTCTTTCTGGGAACCCTGATATAATAATTATTTTTACGTGGCACTCTTGTGCATAATTCTGGATGCACACCTTTCTCGAAGTTCTGTTTAACTATCTTTGCAAGTTTTGTAGCAGAAATTTTTGAATTTTTTTTTACTTCACTTATCAAAGCTCTGTCATCTCTTTCCGTTAGTATCTTTGGTCGGCCTGAACGGTATTTATTTTTGACAGTTCCTTCAAATTTCCATTTTTTAATAATATAATGTATTGTAGATCTATTTATATTTAATAATTTACTTATTTTACTATAGGTGCTTCCCTCTTTACGCTACTTGACAATTAATTTTCCCTCGCCTTTAGGAATTTCAGATGTTTTTAGGGCACATGATCAATATCGTAATATTTCATCGTGAATGCTAGACTGAGACTAACAAATGTATATACGATGACGACTAATTTTTCAATGTTTACATTCACTGCGTTTTCATTGATTCTGAAACTCATTTCTATATGTTCAAACACTTTTGTGGCTTCAACAATCTTTACGTTTATAGGAAATAATTCATAACTATTGTATATATCTTTCGACTTTCTTCAAACTTTACCTATATAATCTAGAGAGACATACCTCCTTACAATGTTTATAATATTTCGGTAAGAGTCGTATAACATACTTATTATAATTAATAAAGTATTTCATGGTAAGTGTTCAAATACTTTCGTAAGTCACTGTATGTATTCTATTACTGTTGTAAAAGCAAGTATAACTAGGTACCAAGCATTTTATTGTATTGTCCAATAAATCGGTAAATTTTGCGAAGCACATATAGTAATCAGGAAGCTATGTAACCCGACGCAATTAACAGTTACGGCAATGTGCAGTGAGGACAACTGAAGCGTGAGAATGTGAAGTCATGGCCATGAAAGATGATAAAAATACGGTTCGAGTTCTACGATATTACTGGTGAAGTTCTATACGAAACGCGCTTGTTATTGAAATCGGTTACTACATAGTCCATAATCAACCATTAAAATATTTACTTATATATTATAGATAAGTTTAATATTTGTGTTGTCTATCTATTTAGTTTAATATTTCTGTTAGAAAAGAGAACATGAAAATTCAGAGAAAATTATATAATCTTAGCATTGTTTTAAATTAGCACGTTTGCGTGAATGGGAAATATGCAGTTAATTGTTCTGTTCTCTATGATTTAAGCATAAATATGAGAGAATTGATAGAGGTTTCTGTTCTTTTATGAAACGTATCTTTTGTATCTTGCTTTCTTAACAAAAATAGTATCATTATAACAATAATAATGGAAAAACACTATCTCTAACTGTTTGTTCTTTTAACCAAAAATAATTATTTCGTTAACCAGTTATAAATAAATTTTGTTCAATAACTTTATTTGACTTAAACATAAATAATTCCATGTTGTAAACACTCACACTGTTTGAAAAGCTTTCCTTAATTCTTTCGGTCCTAACGGATCCCTATTTGAGAAAAATTCTGGGACGTGAGACCTTACAGTGAAATACGTGTCGATGCACACCTTTGTAGGCTCCAATCGATAATAATTACTATGAAAAAATAACGCCAGTTCGGCGTCGGTCATTTTCGGCAAATGAGGTTGCTTCTTGTACCAATCCCTCAACATTTGTATTTCTTCTTCCTTCATGTCTGGATTCCTCCTCAATTCTTCCTCATACGACACTGGTTTCGTCATTGTGATTTCGTTAAATCGCTAAACTAGAAAGAATTTATTACAATTCATTAAGTCTGTAATTTAATTTCTTATTTTTTTTTATATCAAAACAATTGTCTCCACAAGTATTGTAAGATTTTTACAACGTAATGTGATTTCAACTAAAAGTGTTGTATATTATTCCATTCAATGTTCCACAAAGCAGCTGAAATAATCAGTAGTTTCTAGTTTTATTATATTTTTATGTAACTAATGGATGTATCGATACTTTTATTGTAAAATATTACAAATAACCTGATATTGAGACTATAATGAAGTATAATAGAAACCGTTGTACTACCAAGTTTAGTACCGAAAGAAAATAATTCCGTGATGATCAAGTCGGGAGCTTGAATGATACTGACTCCTGTAGACATTCAAGTGCAATTGAGTTCTTAAGATCTAATGGGACAAGCTAATATCATGTAATCACGTATTGCGTGACTGCCGAGGTTGTCAGACTAGCAGCTTTCAAATTATATATTCCGAAATGATATGAAAATTGAATATTCGTTACACTGTCAGTTTTTGTATATTTTTCTGTGTATGAAATTATTCTTTGCATCATGATTTCATATTGGATTTCAATTACTAATAAGAATTTAAATACACCCAATTTTATTTTTGCACGGTATATACGTTCTTTGTAAAAAAAATATTATATATTTTATATTAAATATTACAATTTGGGTGATTGTGTTAAATGAGACTACATCGTGTGAAAAGAAAATTAATTTTTTTTTAAATTTTTGTTAAATCGTACAAATCGTGTAAAAAGAGGAAAATAATTATTATTTAATCAAGATCATGTAAAAACATAATTGAACGTAATACAATTATATTGAGTGAATAAACTACATAATTAATGAAATATAAAATCAGTTATGTTTAAAAGGAAATTTTGTAAACAGTAGAATTAAATAAACTTAACAAATTTGTAAATTCAAAATATTAATATAATAATTGATATATGCATGTGTTTTTCCAGATATCTTCTATTCATCCTGAGCAAGCGAAAATTTTACGTATGTATTACACCAGTTATACATAAATATTTCCATGACAAACAAAACTAAGTACCCTCCATGATATTGCAGATGATACTCTATTATATAATATGTTTTCAATTTTTAATTATGTTGTTCGAAGTTTTATATTTGTATTACTGCTAATATAGGAGATGATTTCTAATGGACTATATATTTGCTTTCAAATTGTTAAAAATTTAGAAGACAGTAATTACACCCATTAACTTTAGAGATTATTAGATATGAGTTAAAATATTTATTTCGCGAGATTGTAAATACTAATACGAAACAATTAGTACGTGAAATCTAAGTTAATTGTATTCAATTGAATACTGTTTTCTGATCGCTCTATTTATGTTTGAAATGTATGCGTACAGCAATCAAAATAACATACCATATAATTAATTTCGCATTACCCACATAACGAGGCTCTAAAGAATTTGTAAAGAAAGAGAAACAGAATATTTGTTACGCTCTAAAAGATTTAATTAAACTCATTGCACATATCTCAAGTAATGAATACAACTTTTTGGAAAAATTATAAGTGCATAAAGTCCATTGATTTATATAATAATTATTCAAATTACCCTTTCTTGTTTACAATAAAGTGTTATATAACAAATTAATTTTATATAAATTAAAATTCTGCCATGTTTTAATATAACACAAATCCAAGAGTAATATTGTACATTGATTAAAGTTATTTATTGAAATAAATATTTATTTAATCCCTTGTACTATAATATCGTCTCAGACTTGTGATAAAAATTTGTAACTGAATTCAACAAATTGAAATGTTATTTATTTTTTTTAAATATAAATTGAATATTATTTTTCTATTTTCAATCGTTAATCTTTATTTACTATAAAGCGTTTATTACACAGACAGAATAAAGTATTAACAATAAAATGGTTTTACGATGAACTGTCGTGAAATAAACCATAGGACAAGAGATTAAATATTATGCAATACAGATACTCATTTTATTTATCTCAATCTTTTATAAAAAATGCGTGTCACGAAAAAAAATTTCAATTTCTTCTCGTGTAGAATGCAAATTATTCTTCTGCCAGGATTGCTACTTTAGTGTCACAAATTGTTTAACTTCAGAATACTTCCCTGTTATCATAACTACTCACATTTTAATTTTATATCTCGTTTTTTGAAAGAGCCTTGAGATATAGATACTAAGAATAAAAATTGCAGTCCACTGCACCACGATAATTCTATACCGTTGACATGTTTTTTCTATTTGGAGCACTCTATAATTTTTTTTGTTTCGAAAAAAACCACTACTCTATCTACTGCTTCCTAAGTCGTTTTTTAATGTCTCCATAGCTACCTGAGTCGTTTCAGTTACATAATGAAATCATTTTTACCAGTCATTCTTCTAAGTTATCATGCTTTGAGACTTTTATGCAAATGAGCTAATAAATAAGAAAATTTAAACTACTGATGCAGACAAATCAACGCAAGGAACCAGAAGTCGGATAGTTTCCTATTTCTAATGTTAATAAATACATTATTTAAAAATAATCCGTTCAACGTTTAAAATCTTCGCCTTCATTTATTACTACCCAGTCCTGGTAACGATATAATGTTAGAGTATACTGATTTTAAGTATAATAAATAAGCTAATCACTAATGCATCTTACATTCGTAAAACCGGAAACGAAAATTTTTATAGTACTCATTAAGAAGTATTTTTTTCCGTCGTAGTTTCATTTTTCTAATTATGTTCTTAAAAATTTGAATTTGCATAAACATCTGCAATTTGGTTATATATATTAAAGGAACTTTTAATCAATTTCGAGCTTCTTAAATGTTCCTTCAACACCAAACAAATCATTCGCAGTTTTGCTTTTCCCAACACGTTGAGACTCATCTACGTGACCAAGTTCCTCTTCTTCTACGAACCAATCACGCTTGCTGTCGATCTCTTTTATGTATTCTTCGTGCATCTTGGACAATGATTCTTGTTCTCCGTCGACGTCGCTTGGAAGTGTATCGAGAGAAACGAATTCCTCTAACGATTTCATTGACGAATGCAAATGTATCTAAAACAAATTCGATTAAAGACAATTTATTACAATAAATATGAAATTGGAAACAAGAAGTTTATAAGTCTTCGTAATTGGTTGATTGATGTAGATTTTATTATTTAATGAATTTACGAATTGCACAATACTAATGTAATCCTTCAAATATTATATTGTAGTAACATTTATTATTAAATTGGAGATTATATAAAAATAGAGAAATTAAGATTTCATTAACTCCTTGATCTATAATATCGTGTCAGACTGGCGACGAAAATTTTAAACTAAATTTCAGAAATTTAAGTGTTATTTACTTTTTTTTAAATATAAATTAAATATTAATTTTTTATTATCAATCGTTAATCTTTGGAGTAAACGTAGACATAGAATAAGCATAAAAATTGTTTCTTTTTCTAATAAATTATTAACGATAAAGAAGTTGTACTGATCATAGTTACAAAATAAATCATAGAGCAAGGGGTTAAAACGTGAATTTCCATTATATTATGTGAATTAATTAAAATCTAATTAAGAGCTCGGATTAATTCATTATATATTGAACATTCTGAGGGTTCTGGGGAGATACGAAAAAAATAAATTAAAAGATTTTACTGAGAAATGAATTAAGAAATAATATTTATATTACCAGTTCCGATGGTTAATATATGTTTTATATATTTATTCAGACAATATGGTTCCTGAAACGTTATTCATCATTTTTATAACGTTGAGAAATTATAAATTCGAGCAACATCTAACGTAAGGGGATCATTGTTTCCATAATTCATTGTTTTCTAGTGCGTATGTTTATTACATAAAATACCCATAATGAATTATTTAATAAAAACATCCTACTATTTTCATACATTTGCTACCATTGAAGTTGAATCTTGAATTTTAATAAGGAAATAGTCTAATGCTTGTATTATACTTCCTTTAAAAAAGTTTGACGACTAGAAAGTTAAAAGTTCTTAAGAAATTATTAGTTGTTAAAAATAAAACATTTTTCTTTATTCTTACTATAGATGATGACCAGTTCAATGACCTTGATATATGTTATTGAAGATATTGCCTTGGGTAACCTTTAAGAGATTTTACTTGTTGTTCGGCACTGTTAACAAATCATTACATAATTGTTAAAAATACTATATTCTCCAAGCGAACTTTTTAAACAAATTTTACTCCAACTACCAGCATTACTGTCAACATTTTATTTTCTAATTATACTAATAAAAAAGAATGTATAGCTGATACCATTACTTTGATAAAAGCCTTACATGTGTCATCTCCTTACTATTTGCTGTAAAAACTGCTACATTTTTTCAGAGTATTGTGATTTACAAAATATTACCTAATTGTTCCTGGAATAGACTACAGTACTTTATTGACATGATCCCATTCGGCCAGTGGTTCAAAAGTGAAGAGGGGCAAGGGAAGACGTCCACTCGTGGCGCTCAGCCCAATAGTAATGGCAGAATTAATTTCGGCACGTCTTTGTTACTGGCCAAGCCGCGAACTGAGGTGGAGCGTGCGACTGAATCCCTTTGCCCCTCTTCACTTTTGAACCTCCGATCGGTTGGGATCATGTCAATAATGCACTGTACCTACAGGCGCAGAAAATACACGGAGCGCAACGGGTTAATATGGAATAATAAATATATTAATATAATATTAACATAATATTAGTAAAATCATTTCATTAAATGTAAGTCTCTTTCTGCTGTATTTTTAATCATTAATGACGAGAAATTACTCGGGAGAATGTCCTTAGCAACACATGTCAAAGTCAGAATCAGAACATGCTTCACTATCGTAAAAGTTTACATAATCACTAAAAACTATATTGAACCAAATGTCTGAAAGATACTATTTACGAAAAAACTTTAATTGTAGTAAACTTTTATATTCATGAATCTAATACCGAAGATTTATTCATCCAAGGATATAACTATCTTGTCCTAAAACACTTAGCATATTCGCAGTGAAGCTTTTTACATTATAATATTCTGGTGTCATTTCGTATGACTAAATTGTATAATCAAAGCTCTTATTGTATTATTAAAACGTTCCTCACCATGTTCCAAAGTTCCTTCTTCATGAAAGGCTTGGCCATGTTCAATATCACGTCCATCACCGACGGTGTGTTGATGAAGTGAATCTGCTTCAATCGAACTGGTATCGCCTCTTGAACGTATGTCACTAACTTTTTCATCCCCATAGGACTCATTCGACCAACGTGCCCTAGAGATACGTTCGCCGCGTCGCCGATAAAAATGTATCCATCGACTGTCTGAGATTTTAGGCCCACTAGGTCGCACACCATGAAAAAGTACTTGGTGGCATCCTCGAACGAGTAGTGAGAAGGATTGGGGTCTATCAATTTCGCGAAGAGAATTTTGTAACCTTGCTTCGATGACTGCGGCAATCCAACAACAGATCTGTGTTCCAAGATTAGAAATCCGTTACATTCAAGTTTCTTATTCCGCTGAAAGGGTACAGCAGGATAAGGGAGTCAAAAGTGCCCTTAGACCGATTTTTCTCGAGAAAGTTTCCTTCGATAGCTTACCCATAGAAAACATTGTACACCAATTGTCAGCCCCCTATCGGAACCAGAAGGGTAGTTATAGCGTAAATTCGAATTATCAGTTCTTATTCTATTTACCCTATTTAATGATACGTAAAAATTGTGAAAAATTTTGGAAATATTTCTGGCATACCAGTGCATGGCTGAGAATTTTTTGAGATTCTTCCGTTCCAAATCCTTAGCGTGAAAAATGTAAACCCCCCAAGAAATATAAAAATGTAGATTTCGCTATAAACCTTCCGAGCGACAACTTTTTCATTTTTACAGTAGTGGACATATTAGTATGACAGTCTCAATTCTTTTATTCACTTTTGACCCCGTTATCCTGCTATACCCTTTATAACTTCTTCCTCGAGATTATATAATTGAAAATTACATAATTATTAAGGACATTATATTAAGTATTTTTCCAATAAAAGTATGCAACAAAAATTATAAGGTTTCATTTCAAATAATAGAGATGACCTAGAAGAAAATTATTTTTATTGTCACCAAATGCGCCTCGTGAAATAATTTCACTTTGTTTCGAGAAGTTTCTTAATTAGGATATGTAAACATATTGGAGATATCATAGATGCTCCCACATAGGTAACACATCCTGTATATATTTATATATAGGGAAAAATAATTTTCAGGTTCATTATTAAGATACAAGAAAGATTATTGTAATAGGGGTATGAAAACATATTTGCATTAACATTACATGTAATAATTAAGAACTTTTGCTGTGAACTGTATGAAAGATTCTAGAGTTAAGGTAAAGGCGTCAGTAATTAACTTAGTATCAGTAGTTGACCATTTTTCAGGGAAACGTGAAAAATAAGGTTTTGAAAGTAATAATCTTTCGACAAAGGTGCGATGAATATCCTGCAGCATCTACTGGCCCAACATTTACGATATTACTGAATTAGGTTTTATATAGAATTAACTTCCTTTCCTTTCTATTTGTCCTTTTATTTGTAATTTTTCTAAATCGTTGCAAATAAACGGTATTAAAGCAATCACCTTTAGTGTTTTTAGTTTTACTATAAATGGTCAACCACTAACTCACATGCGGTCAGTTACTAGTTTTCTCGTTTCCAAGGATAATCAACTTCTGACGTAAGTATTGAGTTTCCAAAATTGAAGCGAACTTTTTCAAAATAATTATATTATTCAAGTTTTATAAAGTTCGCTTTTTTACATGATGTAAGAAATTTAAACAGTAATTTTACGCATAGAGTTTCTCTATTTAATAAAGGGGCAAACGTTTACTATTATTTACGCAAAAAATTTTTCTTAAGTGATCAACTACTGGTGCTTTTACCTTACATGATTCTAAAGATGATGTTCACAACAAATTATTAATTATTAACAAATTATTACCATGGTAATTTTTAATAAAAAAATATTTAAAAAATATAAAATGAAGAATACTTACACTACATTGAAAATTTGTCGTAGATTTTTCGATCCTAACGGATCTCGATTGGAGAAAAACTCAGGTACATGGGTTCTAATGGTGAAAAAGTTATCGGCTGTAGTCTTTGCTGCTTCGACACTATAATAATTACTATGCAAGAATAATATTAGAAGCAAATCCGGAATCTTCGGTAAGTGTTGCTGTTTCTCACACCATTCCCTCAACGCCTCTACATCTGACAGTTTCAGTTGCAGATTTTTACTTAATAAATCCTCTAAAGAGTATGGATACGGTATAGGCATCATTTTCTTTGCAGCCATGGCTTCAGTTATTCAAACTACAAGCAAAATAAGAATGAAATGAATCAATAAAGTTCTAAAAACAGCAACGTTCTAATCTCTAAACTATGTTATATACATTTGTAACAAGTACAACTACATAAAGTCCAATGAAATAGAAGACTTTCAAACATTCTTCTTTATTCAATGAAAAGTTTCATAAAATATATTTTGTCTGAGTTGAGTTTCTAATTATACGAATTTCCTATTATTTTCATATCCATCAGTCTGTTCTCTCTTCATGAAATTTTGAAAAACTGCAAAAATGTTAAAATTCTTATAAATTCGAATTTTTAATATTCTTCAAAATTATTGTACACAGCACTGAACGAAATATTGAAACCATTATGGCGATATGAGACAAATTAGGAGAATCGATTTAAAATCATGACAGTTACACCGTGACGAAGGAGGATTCACTATCTAATTTCGGTATCATCACCTGATCGTACAGAAATCGAACTGTCCACAGGATGTCTGATTCACCTGGTCGTTCCGGCACGCGTTTGGAATCGGTCAGAGTCTCGGTGAAGACTGACGGCAGCATTCAACGTCTTCATTTTAATTCGCATCACAAACTGTAACGCCACGGTGTTGGTGTGTAAGAAATCACGCTTCTAATGTAATGCAAAGAGAACGTATTTCCGATTCAAGATCGTCACCGTTTTTCTCCTTTCGATTCGCTGGAAAAGGACATAATCACGGTAGCAAAGCATGCATTAAACTGATTGGCTATTGTGGATTATGTACACTGGTGCCCGCAGCCTCATTGAAGTGACCAAAACTTGTGATTAAAGCAGGCATACTTATTCGGAAAATCTTATACAAATTAAAATTATGCAATCCCTGACACCCTACAGTAATCCTGGAACGAATGTTGAGGAAATTCTTTGGTGATACAAAGAGCTTTGAACGACGAATCTAAGATGAATATTTATTACCCATATGTATGTGTATGTCTGTGAATAAACAGGAGAAATTGAATTTTTGAAAATGAAATAATTAATTGGAAGATGAGATTTTATTTTTCAGTAAAATTTTATTTTTATTATTGAGTTATCATATTTTTATTAAATTTATTATTGAGTTTTTATGAAATTTGTTATTAAATTAAACTATTATAACATGATAGTTTTAATTTTAAGCGAGTAAATCCATACACAGATAATTTTTCATAAAATTAATTAGTTGTACATGAAGAACGAAACTGGCCTATTATTTCTTTACACTTTTTGTTATATAGATTCAATTATCCTATATATTATTAATACAACAATGATGTATTTAACAAAAAGATTAGTGTCAGGTTTGTTTGTTCTTACATCGGAGATTCAAATGTTTCTTGTTTAAACTTTTCAAATGGAAGGATATTGTGCATTACAAAACTTCTGGTTAAACATCTTTATTTACATGCCACAGGCTTTGTGGAAACGTTTATCGGTCCTTGAATGTATCATTATCATTAGTATTTTTTTTTGCTGCATAATTAAGTAGTCAGTTATAAATCTGTGTCTGATTACATTTGTAAATTTATACAATTTCCAAAGAATTATTGATGATCATTGTATCAGAGAAAATTCATCAATATTAAATAAAATCGCACAATATAATCGTTCAATCGTAAAATATCAATAAAATCGTTCGTCGACATTGAAGTTGCTATGGAATTTATGTTCTTGATTCACAAGAATCCTCGTCTTAAGTCATTGATACAACGTTTCCGCTAGCGTTAATTAATTTTCACAAAGGAGCATCAAGATCATAAAAGCATCCGCTGAAATAAAGAAGGCGTTCACTGGCACGAAGACCTCGCGACGCTTTCTAATTTAATCAGTTTCTGATCTAGTTCCTCTGTTACTTCCGTTTTAACCACGAATTCTTAAATATTAATTAACATTTTTAATGTAGAGCATAGCAGTTCTTTTAGTAGCTTCTGAACTATTGTTTCGTAACACTATAGAAAAATCTTTGGCAAAATTTCCATATATTTTTCTTCGTAAAGTTATATAAACAGCATTTACAATGTATGATAAATTTAACTTTAAATAAACCCCGTTAATCAAAGTATAAAAAAATGTTAGTATCGTTAAAATTAGAAATTTGTATGGCTAAATGAACATTTAAAAATTTTACATTAATACTACAAAGACAATATTTCTTTTAGTTGTTCAGGTAATGAATTATTTGCTAATAAGTAGTAGTTCTTATTAAAACTTAAAATACAAGGCACATGTTTAGAAAGCTTACTAATTTTCTTTCTATGACTTTTTCGGTCTTAATAGATTTGACAATATACTAACTACAAGTGCCTTAATTCCTTACCTCCGACTTTTTCCATAGTATTTCCAGGCATTTCCAAAACTAGCTGTTGCCATGTTTATCACAAAATCATCGACGTGCTATCTCTTGTCGATAATAAAACGGTGCCTGTTATATGCTACAATAATAACGTAGGAAGTGATAGTGCATTCACCAACGAGATATCTTTATTCCTTTCAGGTAGAGTCCGCCAATGCATCGGAGCATTTTTGACGGTGCATGCACAATCTGTACGCATTTTAAGTCTGTGTTCAATATTTTTAATTCTAATTCTTATCACTTATAGAGCAAAACCAGCCTAAGTTGATATTACAGGGCGAAAATAGTAAGGGGTATTACTAGTACCTCCGAGAACGTGTAACAATATTTTACATTTCATGTTTACAGTTCGTTTCTGCCCATTTGGAACTGAAATTTAGAATTATACTTATATCTCCTTATAAGTAAATATCTTTATGTATCTTATACCACGTCTGTACCCTATTCTTGGCATTACCAGATTAGTCACGTGATATTGTGACTTGTCAATAGGTGGCAGCGCTACCTGCGATATTGGCGAGTTACTTCATTCAATATATTATTTATTTACAATGTTTATTCAATTATAATATTGAAATATTTTATCTGCCAACTTTTAAAACGACTTGTTTCTAACTGACTATTTACAAAAAGAATATCACGGATATTAACAAAAGAATTTAAAATGTATAGTTAAACGATTTCTAATAAGAAACAGAAATTGACTTTATTTACAAGTAGAAACCGACATTACCAACACATCGGCTGCATTACACGTGTATATCACGTGATGTTGTGGGTGATGTTGGAAGGGAATGTAGGAGCATGCTCGCGGATGAGGAATAGAATCATAGAAGGGGTAGGAAAGAGTGGGAGATAAGTTTGGATTCGGCCACTGCTGTAGAGCAAGTCTGAGATTGGTCTCAACGTTTCTAGTGAATTTTGTAAGATACCTACCCTAACCTATTGTATATAGGTTATGTTTAATCATGACGTATCGTTCAAGTTTCATACTTTACCATAAATACAGAAATGTTCTGCTTCAAGAAAGCAGAAGATATGCGGGACATAGTAAATGGCAAAACATTAAGCATATCAAAGGAGAAAATGATGCTGAGAAATCAAGAATCTTCCGTGCGTTAACTATTAAGATGAAAGTTGCGGTACTAGGTACATAACCTAAAATGTGAATAGATTGTGGTTGTAAACATTTATTCCATATTTAATTGTGTTTTCCAGTATTTCTCATTTCCTTAAGGTAGAAGTGTAAGTTATTATAATTATTTTTTTTTCAAGAAACTGGAAATACAGACCCTAGTACTAATCCAAAATTATCAAACATTGTGGATCAAGCTAAGAAAGCTAATATGCCTGGGGCAACTTTGAAAGCAGCTCTAGATAGACTAAAGAATCAGAAACAAAATGCTAAACCTGAGATGTTCATAGTACGTTGTCCTGGTGGTGCTATGCTTGTTTTACAAGTTGTTACAACTAATATAACTATAACCAAAGGAAACATTTCTGCTAAATTGAAAAAACATAAGTAAGCCTTATTTTAACATATATTACTTCCTAATATAAATTCATTGCAGTATTTTATTTCATTTATTTTATGCGCATAGTTGTACATTCGCAGATGCTGCAGCATTGGGGGGGTTTGATTATATATGTAACATTACAACTTCAAAAGATTGTAATGCAGATCAAGCAATGGAGGATGCAATAAAAATAAATGCTCAAGATATGGAAGAAGTCATAGAGGATGATAAGCCACTTTTTATGGTATGAAAAATTAATCTAAATATTTTTTTCATGGAATATGTAATATTATTATTTTCAATTGTTTTAGTTTAAATGTGAGTTTGGTAACTCTGCAAGATATGTATCTCAGCTAAGAAATATGGGGTACTCCATAATATCAATAGAAGATACATGTTTGCCTAAATCTGAAGTTGAATTGAGTGAATCAGATTTGAAAAATGTTAATGCACTCAAAGAAAAACTTTTCACTCTTGATGAAGTTGACAAGATAGAAGATAATATATTAGAACCTTAAATTACAATGAAATACTATGAATGTATTAGAAAAAATATACTTCACAAATAATTATTTTTTGCAATATCATTAATAATAATCATAGAATAACAATATAAATTACATTTTACAAGGTATATTTTCAAGTTCTACCGATATCAATAAGAAATAAATAAATGATAGAACTAAATCAATTTGTAGAACACATGATCTATTACCATTGGGTAATAAGAATTATTATGTATTAACACATTGTGCGCTGGCGACCTAAGAGACATTTAAAGCTTGAGCGCTGGCAACGTATCGGCTACTAGCCCAAACTCCGGCCTCATTCGCTCGTATCTGATCAATGAGTAGCCAAAAAAATATTCAAAACATTACACATTTTCATAAAATAGTACATTTTAATTGCATATTCGTCATATACAATTTAACGAAAATCCAGAAATCCCTATTATTGCGGGGCCGGCGCTCAAGCGATAGACTCAGAATCCCGCGTTTTCACAGGACCGGCGCTCAATGTGTTAATACACATAGCTTTCTTAAAACTAATATTATACACAAAACTTTAAAAACATTTTTTATGAGAAATTTAATTACTCTTTATTGTATATGTCTGCACCATACCCTTTAATTTCTTCTACATTGGCTCCTGGAAAATGTGCAATAGAATTCTTATAAAAAAGAGACATTAGTATTTTCTTTGACATCTTTGTTTTTTCATTCCGAGGACTAGATTTAGCATTAAATCTTGTATTTTTCGAAGATGGATGTGTAACTTTTGTATTTACTGCTGGTTCTGCACTTTTTTCTTTTATGGATTCCGTGGTATGAATAGATTCAACATTATCTTCCATTGATTCCTTATGTTTCACTTTCTTTGGTTTTTCCTCTTTAGAACTACTTACAGATTTACTGTTTTCATTTTCTTTGTTAGAAATTTCTTGTTCTAATTTCACAATTACATCTGTGCTAATATCCTTTTTATCTTTATCCTTTGATTTCTTCTTTTTTTTCCTTTTTAATTTCACAGTTTCTTCTTCCATGTTTTCAGTTTCTTGTTTTACATGTTCCATATCATTAGTTTGTATTTGAATTTTAGCAATATTTTCATGCTCTCCTATATCTATTTCAGTATTCTTCGTTTTTAGTTTCTTTTGTTTTTTCACTTTATAACAGTCTTCTTGATTTGCCTGTTTTGGTGCATCATCTACTTCCTTATCAAGTTTGGTTGCTATTTCTCTATCAACTTCTGTTTCCGGAAGATTCAGTTTATTATTTTTATTGATGGTTGTAATTTTCTCATCAATTTTTTCCTTCTTTTTTTTCTTCTTTACTTTTTTGTTTGAATGATTTTCTAAAGGCATAATACCATCAAATACATTTTCATTCGCTTTATTTATCCCCCCTTCAATTTTATATTCACCAGCTTCTTTATCTTCTTCTGGTATTTCGACTATTGTTTCTAAATTTAATTGGTGATTGCTTTTTCTCTTTTTTGGTTTCTTATTTTTACGTTCGTTAATTTCATTATCGTTTATTTCTTCAGATACTTCTTCAGCATCTAAAGCTTCGTTAATAATACCAAGTGATACAGAAATATTCGTATTGTTTTGTTTCTTTTTCTTTTTAGATTTCTTATTTTCAATTTCAAATTTATCTAGCATGCATTTTCCCTTCTTTTTCTTCACGGAATCAATACTATACTCTATATGGTCATTAAATGTGACTTTCTTTTTATCAGTTACCTCGTCTTGTAGATCTAAGGCAGAATTTGTAACACCAAATTGTGTTCTAGATACTTCAAATTCCTTCCCAGTACACGCTTCGTTCATTGTAGGTTCTAAATTTAAAGCAGCATTTACAAAAGCATTTTTGTAACCACTTTGAACATCATCTTTAAATTTTTTAGGGTCATTACTTACATTTAATTCGCTGTTATTAAATATTTTCCTTTTTTTCGAATATTCTAATTTATTATTATTATTAGAAACATTTTCTGGGCTGCCTAACCTTAAACATGGATTTTCAAAAGCGTAATTAGAAATACTTTCTTTTTTTTTCTTTTCGTTAGTATCATTAGATTGTTCTTTACTAGCTGATGCAAACCCAAACCCAGTATATTCAGATTCACTTTCCGAATTACTTTCGTTTTGTATTCTTTTTCTAGGTGTTAAGGGAAAATTTTGACCCTTTCTTTGAAAATAATCTGCCATATTACCACCACGTATAGTAATAAAACCACCCTTATTATCTTGTGTACCAACAGGATCTGAATCAGAATTTTCCAAGTTGTCGTTTTCACTTTTTTTGATGATTTTATTAACATTTAATTCTTTCTGGCCGAATATGTTCGCTAAATCTTTTGAACTATATCTGTTTACGTCCTTTCCTCTTGTGAATTTGTGATAGCTATTAATAATTGGAAAATTATAATTGAGTAACACCTGTGTTTGTATAATGTTTCTTCAAGATTTGTCATACTTACTGAACACGAGCTTTGCTTTGTTTTGATTTCAATTCCAATGACTTTTCATTTGATTCAGTCTTAATTTCATCTACTTGAATCGCATTATTATTTTGACTCTTTTGGAGTTGTTGTAAAAAGTTATTAAAGCTGTCTTGATTCTCTGTCCATGCTTCATCTAAACCGTCTCTCTTAAATCCAATACCTATTATAAACAAATATTTTTGATTTTAACATATTTATACACAAAATATTACTTTAACATTTAATACATTTTTACAAATAAAATAATGTTTATAGATAATACTTCATATTCCTTCTTTTCCTAAATGTAATACATTTATCACTATTATATTTAATTACTTCGTTATTAACAAATTTATTATCATTACAACAGATACAAAAACGTCTGTATCTTTTTTTCAAGTTTACACATTTACATAACTATTAATACTCATTGGTTTATTACATCGCCAAAGTAATAAGCTTCATTAATATATTGACTGTCATAAGAATTTTTTAGTGTTCTGTATAATAATTTATTCTTTCATAATAAAAGCAAATAGTATTAGAAATAATTATTAATGATTTGGTACCACAGTCCTCATATTACATTATTTAGCTACTTATGTTACTAAATAGTTCTATTGGACATGAATTTTCTTATTGTAATTTTTCTCAAGCAATTTGGAAGCTGTAGGCACCGGTAATGATCGATGGCATGGTAGTCAATATATTAAATTGGTTTGTTATCCCTAATATCAAATATAAAAAAATTAAAAGGCAAATCTACCTGCTGTATCGTTTTTGAAGGGCACGCGCACATGTTCTGTTACACCCTGTTCATTCACACCAAGTCCTTTGCCGCTTGACCAACCCATTTTCTCCAACATTTTTTGCCCAAATTTTTCTGAATCTGTACAAAATATACAGAAGTTGATAAAATTAACCAAAAAAATATTAATTAAGTATTAATGAATAAAGTAACTTTAAATATTTATATACCTTCGCTCCATTGTTTTCCTCGTGGATTTAAGGTCCACTTTTGTTTCCGACGTGGTTCTGCGAGCATTGCCATATTGTACAAGCTTTTAGAACGGTATTATTTTTAAATTATAAAGTTAACATCTAACGATCAATTGAAAATAATTCGGAATCAAGCATTTATTTTCTCTGTTAGGTTTTGGAGAAACAAATATTCGAGAAAGGTTAGATCAGGATAATGCTCGCACATTTTAATCCGAATAGGGGTTTTTGAAGTTTTCCTTGCAGTAGTACCTAATAATTTCAGTATTGGTAGCATTGAGGGTTATAGGAAATCTAGGAACTGTGTCAAATTATAATATTGGCAGTGACCTATAGATAAATTTAAATTAGACAAACAGTTCTATTTCTTGAAAACTCTTTGACACTAGGAGAATTACAAATCTTAAATGTTTTAAAAATCTTCTCTGATAATATTGCCTTATAATTTTTTAGATATGGTAGTTAGAGAAAAGAATTTTATTTGAAGCGCGAATATTTAACAAATTTGTGAGGCAAACCATTAGAATTATTAAATTTTTATTGTAATAACATTTTTTATATTTATTACATTTTTGAAAATATACAGAGATAAAGGGAAACGTGAAAATTTGCTCGAAAATTACAGTAGCATGTTCAAACATACGAACTATAGACATTACATCAAATATTTCTCTTAAGATAAAATATTATCTTGAAATATGTGACCCCATAAACAGCACTTTAATCTTTCAGTGTTAATCTCACTCCTTCAGTTTAATCTTCATCTAATCAAAATAAGAAAAATTTGTGAAATATAATGCATTCATTTAAACACGTTCGCTACCAGCGCTTATTTCGGCGACGGTCCCCTCAATTATAATATTTTTTTATATAATAAATCTTTTAAACAAAATATTAGAAAAATGAAACTGAAACGAGTCATTGAGTTCCTAAATATAATGTCGTAGTTTATAATTTCTAATAACAATATCTATAGGGTTAATTTCACTTTCATGATATAAAGTAAAAGATTACGTGTTAATGAAATATTTTAATATTAATAAATTAGTAATTGACATTAATTTTTTCTTGTTCCCTTTTTCCTAGAACGCATAGTATTTCACTTTAACGAAAGTATAATTATCAGTTGAGTCTAATTATACTATTTTCAATTTATTTTTCTCATTCATAAATCCGACTGTAGGATCATCCCGTTGTATACGAATATAATAACACGTGAAAAATAAAGTTTATTGCTTTATTCTGATTAATAGTCAATGAATGGAATAATCAGTAAATTTGATGCACTTATGACATATACGAGTGCATAGAATATGAAGCGGAAAAATGTATATAAGATTTTAAGGATGTTGTTAGTTTATTTTCGATTCGTTAAGATTCATGAACGAAGAAATCAGTTTCTGCGTGATTCGTGTCTCTTTAAGTTATTTCGGGAAATTTTTATTTTGCATAAAGATTTGGTAATCTCTAATGGAAGATAAGCAAAATTACGAAATTAATCTGTCTCGATTGTTAATCAACTTTAAAAGTAAATTCCTTTCGATAACACATTAGATTAATAAATTTGAACGCTGAATCAGATCTGTGGCTAAATCATTTCGTCCGAGACGCAACATGTCAAGGCCAGACTTTTGTAATCTCACACGTGCTGCTGTTTATTGTTTGTCGTTTCAATGAAAATAGTCGCATTAGTGCGTGCATCATAATAAGTCGGAGAAAATACTCCGTGACATTCATTACTATTACTACTGGACTTTAAGGGGAAAGCGTACCATGACGTTATCATCTACGGGGTCAAGCTTGGTTATTTTTAAGATTTACTGAAATATCAGAAGTCAAACACAGCAAATGTAAACTATATCACGCGAACGAAAATTACGCAAGAGATTCGAGTGAAGGGCGTAAACTGCGAAGTCCTAATCGGCTCAAGAAGTGAATTTTCGTTAATGATGAAAGCAAAGTATAAAGAATAAGTAGTTTACCAGTAAAAAAGACATTTAAAAAAAGACATACCGGTATCAAAGGTGCGAACAATGCAATTATACAAGTTCTTGTAATATTTATGGATGACGTCAAGACTGACGGAGAAACGTACGAACTCACAATATCCGCAGTTCCGTCTCACTCTATACCACATAATGTGATGGTAGGACAGGATTTTTTAGCGAACGTTGACATGCAATGACGACAAGGGAAAATAACAAAATAGAGAAAATACCATTGGCAATTAAAGCTTCCACTGACGAAATCACCGATAAGGAAAGAAAGGACGAGGAGAAGAAAGACAAAAAGGCAGGCGCAGAAAATGCAGAAGTGATAGTGCCAAGTGAATTAGTGAAGGTATCGTGCAGTGACGCAACAAGATTAAATGTTGAGGGACAAAGTAAATACAAATTAGAGACAGTAGTGGCGGAATATAATTCAATGAATAATGTCAACACGAAAGGAGAAAAGGGAAAAGATGTGCTAAATGAACAAATGGGAGAACTATTAAGGAATGGTATACTTAAACCCAGTAAGAGTGAGTACGCAAAACCAGTAACTATAGTTCTTAAGAGAAACGAATTTTTCCAGGTACCGATAGTGAAAGAAAGTAAAGAAGTTGTATCATTTGTCACGTTTTTACAAACAATTTGGAATTTTAAAGACAGTATTTAGTTTATCGGTCAGCCCAACGAATTCTTTTCAATTTATAGACGAAGATTTCCGAAATATAATGAGATAAGAAATCACATTTACACAAACAATTAAGAATTTAGACGAAACGTTAGAGGTAGATAAGAAAAATAGGTTATCAATTGACTGGTATAAACGCGAACTTCCGACAATAGGAGTAGAATACCTATAAAAAATCAAAGCAGAAAATAAACAAAGTATTCAAAGTATTCTAGGTCCGATGAGACATTTCAGTAAATACATTGATTATCATTGTAAAGTAACATGTCCTCGTATCGAGTTGCTGAAGAAAGAGCAATTTTCAGAAATTGAACCGTATATAATCGATACCACAGTGAAGGATATGAAAATGGTCAAGTGTCACGAGAAAAGGACAGTTAGTGTAATCTTCGAGGGCGAAGATCTAGCAGGAAAGGCCGAGTATAGGGATGAAAAATGCGATGCGACGCAGGTAACGATCACCCGCAATTCAAGGGTTTGTCGATCGGTTGAGACGTAACGTTATTGTTTAGTTTTTAACATTAGAACTACCGGCCAGTAAAATTTAATGTTCTGCATTTTCTTATAAAACTTATAAAAATATATTTATTGAGTTTTCAATTTCCTTATATTTTAGTTTGTACTTATCTAAATCAATTTCTTGAATAATTTCTAAGAAAATTGTCTGTGCCTTTCCCATAATTGCGAAAGAAGAGGCCCAAAATGGGTCATTTTGACCGATCTGGTAGTTTTAGTGTTAAGGTATGAATGGATGACTGGTTGAGTGCGTGGTTGGTGTCATAATGCGACGGGGTGGCGCCAGTATGTTTGGGGAAAGCGTGACTGAAGACAGGGTAATCTTGAGTGGATGAAGATTCGCAAGGAAAGAATGTTTAGAACTGAGCGATTGGACAATGAGAATGACGTGATTTTGAAAGTGTATACGTAACTGAGTGAATGCTAGCTATGGATGCAAGCAACAGGGTGCAAGTAAGAAGGGATGCATGTGGAAGAAAAAAAGAGTAATTGGGGGTTAACGTTAAAAGTGCGTAGAAGTTGAGCAGTAGGTAGTATGACAGGATAAGCGAAGAAAGTATAAGCGAGAAGAAGACAACGTAGTTTAAAGGATTCTTCAGCTAATATACGGTAGATGTACACTTGTTTTATTTGTTAATTATTTAGTTCAATAAATTCTTGTTAATATTAAAGCCTGCCACGGTGTCCTAATTCTACATATATTTTATCTTTCAAAGTTTGGTCAAGATACATAAAAACAAGATGTATACAGGGTGTCACGTAACACGTGCCCAATTTGAAGCGAGAACCCTCGCTTGAGGTTGTAATTGAGACTAAAATTTATTCTTTTATTATTCCGTTATTTAAGTATTTATCATTTGCTTCAAACGACGCGGGCACCGCTTTCTTATTCATACAAAAGTTTATCGAAGTTTCAGTTAATACAATGCTATTAATTATGTATTACACTATTCCTCTTTCTTTTCTTTCTTTATTTTAGCGCTATTTTAGTCCTCTGTTAAATCAATACTCAGTCCCTTGGACAAAATTGTCATGAAACACGAGATAATTCTTAATAATTATTTCGGTACATTTCAAATCTTGTCACAGTAAGATCTTCTATCAGTAAGTAACAATGCGTCCACAGAGTTACGTTCAAATTGCCACTCGCGCCACGCCGGTGCAGTGTCTACTGCGTCGAAAGCCGCAAACGCTGCAGGAAAACAAATGACAACAATACACCGTTTTCTCGAATAATAAAGGTTTTATCGTATTGTTTAAAAAGGGGACCGAATTTAGATGGGACACCCTATAGATACTGGGACCGATATAAGTAGCTGTTGTGTCATCGGTTCACCGACGACCACTACTACATTAGTATCGGCATTAGTCGCGCCCATATAACTGAAATTCAATGTATCGTACCGAAACAATTTTAATTAAATGTCTCGGCAACTGACAAACAAGCAAAATTAAGATTTGATGTTTCGTCCTCTACATTTTTTGAAAAATTTCATGTTGATCTGCGAGAGACGATTTCTGGGACTGCAGCCAAGCAGTTCATCGAAACACAAACGCGGTTATCTTGCTCGTGGTGGAAACACCATTATCATGAAGTATACGGGGAATAGAGGTTGATAAGTGCGACCATCCTGCGGGCAAGCAAATACTTATTAAATTTCCATTCGTCAGTCTTGTTCGCGATTCAGTCTAGGTCTGTCGCGGACTCGTCGCCGGTTCACGGTACGTAGTGCACGCAGAATGTTTGTGCGGCCTTCGAAAATGGAAACGAGACGCAGTCTCGCTCGTCGTAAAAATTCTTATCGGTCGTCGACCAGTGGTCGAATGGAACTATTCGGAATTTTCAACTAGTTAGGAAATTGCTGTAATTTTATAATTACCTAACCTAGACTGTTAAGAAATAACAGCGTGGTAACTGGAAGTTCTATTGTATTTGTTTTTGTGTGAAACTTTGATTTTCTTGAATAAAACTTGGGAAGTTTGAAAGTATTCAAATTTTCAATTAGCAAATAACTGTAATTTTATCACTGGTACCTTCTCTGTTTGGAGAAACTGTTATAGAAAAACGGGGCGCTAACTGGAAGTTCTATTGTATTTGTTTGTGCGAATAAGACAGTTTTATTTTCTTGACAGTAGATTAACATTTCGGTTAAATCAAAACTGTGGAAGTTTGGAATTATTCGAATGTTCAGTTCATTGGGAAATGACTGTAGTTTTATGTTTATTATTGTTTCTGTTTCGGGAAGATTGTTATAAAATGCAGTGTACCAACTGAGATTTCATTGCATACATTTCTATGCGAATAAGAAACTTTTATTTTCTTGACAGTGAAAGAAGCTTCCGTTAACCAGTATTGTTAACAATATTGTTATTCTTGTTTGAAGAAATTAAAGTTATGACGGACAGATTTCTTGGAAATGTTGCGGATACATCTGAAGTTGCAACCTTGAACTTGAAACGTGCGGTGGAGTTCTAATGTATGAAACTCGCAACGTGTTTCCTTTTCTAAATATATCCTCATTTTAATGTAATTTTAATGTAAATATTCGTAAGTTCTGCATTTGACTGTCCAGAATTGAATTGAATTTAAAATTGAACTTTTATAACAGAGTTAAAGTTTCAAGGTACAAACCTCAGAAAATAGAAAAGAAATGATGTGAAAGTTAGAGGTTCAATAAACAATTTTTGTTTACAAAAGTTAACAGTTTCATTCGACCCCTGTAGTGAACCGATTGTCTTCGGATCACGTCCGGTTAAACGTGTCGGAATTCGAATTTGTAGCGATTCCGATGTTGTAAGGCATTAGTTCTGGTAGGAAAATAAATACATTCTAACAGCTGTTTCTTCGATGCCTCTAAGTTACTTGGAACGTGGTGCAACGAATGCAGATTCTTCAAAAATCTAATTTTTCAATTTCTCGACTTTGATTCACCACCAGTTCAAAATGAAACTATTACATTTTGTAGATAAAAATTATTTATCGAACTTTTAAATAATTTCTTAATTTAGTCCCGTAGGGAGATGCGAGGGTTAACTGTGTATTTAACTCAGAAAGTATAATAAATGTGTTTTTTTCTAAAACTTATTCTATTAGACGTATCGGTAGTGCGCTGAATAATTAAAAAGAAAGTTATTATGCATTTCGTTGAGGAAAAGAGGTAGAAAAGAAGAAAGGAAAAGAGAAAAAGAAAGAAAAAGAAGAAAGAGAAAGAGAAAAGAAAAAGAAGAAGGAAAAGGAAATGGAAAAAGAAGAAAGAGAAAGAGAGAAAGAAAGAAAGAAGGAAGGGAAAAAAGAAAGAAAAAGAGATAAAGGACGAAAGAGCAGAAGAACAATAAAAAGTAAAAAACGTGGATGTTAGAAAAGTGGAGGGAATGCACGTGAAATAATGTATGTTACGAGTCCACGAATCGCTACGGGCACGAATACACGTGTGACAAACGAGTTTCGCCGTGGTTTTACGTGAACACGCATTCGCCAGGCACCGAAGTATTTCTTGCACCGACGTCGTCCAGAGCCCGGCATTTTTTCACGCGGCATGCAAAGAACTGTACTTTATACAAAAAGAATTACACAATTTCTAAGCGATCACGTCTATTCTACATACAATTTTCCATAGAAATATCTCTGTTCAGTAACAATTTTATCTTGATTCACTTAGATTTGAAAAAAACAAACAAGAATGGTTTACATATACATGAGAAATGTTCGTTAACTGGGTCGCTCGCTGGTAATTGTCTGTGAAATGACGAATTTTCATGGTCTGACTTGTATGCGTTAAGTTACGATTGGACAGACGGCGGTGGCGGACGTGGCCATCGTACAGAAACATGTTTGACCGCATAAAAAAGTTCGCGGTTTTATTTTCCTCTTCCACGATTAACCGACCGACACACAGTCTCTACTTTCAGTTGAATATCACAGAAGAGGAGGCCCCGACGACGACCGACGGTTGGAGAAGATGGACACGATAAAGCCTGGCTGGTTCAGTGAAATCAATGATCTGTGGCCAGGTGTCTCGTTGTCCCTCGAGGTTGTCAAAATACTTCACCGTGAACGATCGCCGTACCAAGATGTAATGGTGCTCGAAACGTAAATATTGATTGTCACCCGTCATTAATATCTATTCGTTTCTCTCGGCAAAAATGGAACTTGACGTTCGCGAATGGCATCGAGAAAGACACGAGATTTGGAATTTAATTATTGCGAGATGAATAATATGACTTATGATTTATTTATTATAAGATAAGTAAGAGAATTTATAAATTTATTTGTTCGAAAATGAACAATGGAAGTTAGAATTTGATTACTACGATAGGGTTGGACGTTAACTATTACAAAGTGAATAATATGAATTAGAATTTAGTTACTGCGAGATAAGTTATAAGATTTAGAATTTAATCGTTTCAAGGTATATATGAAAATTTAGAATTTGATTATTACAAGAGAAATAATAATATTTGGAACTTAATTAATACCAGATAAATAATAAGATTTCGAATCTAATTATTAAACGACAAATATTAAAATCTAGAATCTAACCACTACGAGATAAATAATATAATTTGGAATTTAATGATTACCAGATAAATAATAAGATTTCGAATATAATTATTACAAGACAAATAATAAAATTTGGAATTTAATTATTATGAGATGAATATTAAGATTCAGAATTTAATTATTACAAAATAGATAATAAGCAATATTATCGATAGAACTACCAAACAACTCAAAATAATCAATTTCCAATCTTTTACAATTACTAGCAAGACACAGATGTTCTTTTGAGAAATTTTTAAATAATATTGATTTGCTCACCTGTATTCTAAAATATAAATCAATCGAAATTTTGATAAATGCAATTTTAAAATTTTCAATTGGTTGTGAAATCGTTATTAATGAGTAATTAGAATTTCTTTCCCATTAAAATATCTTTATGTATTCAAAATACTATTCTAATTTATTTCGATTTGGAAAAAGAAGAATGCATTCGTATACACAAATAGTATCTGTTTCTGAAATAATTTTGTTTTTAAAGGAATTTTAAATAACAAAGATAAGAGAAAGTAATGGGAATTCTTTTTAAAATGGAAATATTTTCCACATATGCGTAGGAAATCACATGGAAGGGCTTTAATCTTAGATGGCATCATACAATGCACAGAAAAAGATGAATTTTCATACCAGGAGTCAATTGCCTTTTTACCATTATGCAGTCATCCAAATCCAAAAACAGTAAGACTCCATTTAGATTATTAACTTAAATATTACATAACGATTCTAAAACATTAGTATCGACATTAATAAATTGTTATCTAATTCGGATTCGTTTGTATCTGAAATATACAAAGCTATCAATCTTGCAAAAAATGTAAAATTTTAGAAGACGTATTCCAAGTAGTTTACCTGAATGCTAAAAAATGATAAAATATTATGAGAAAATCAGCAACGAATATTTATACAGTATGGGTGGCTCAGAATAATAGTGATCTAACTCCCATTTCTGAATTCTTAAGAAAAAACGCTTTTATGAAATATTTTTAGATTGATTAAATATTAATACCACAATTACAGTCACTGATCAAAAAATTAGGGCCATCATTGATGTCATCTTTGAGAAGATTAGCAATGAATCAGCAATCTGATTCTTTTCTGGTCGTTTCCTCATATTAATTTTCTATAATTCTGGCTTAATTTCTTTGCTTAACTCTTGGTCTCAACCCTTAACACACCAGAGGCGCCTCTCAGCTGCCAATTGATTTGATACAGCAAAATTGTAAAGTTTGACATGTAATTTTGAACTTTGTATAATATCAATACGTGCAATATTGAAATAAAATAGTTTTGTTCCTTAATTTATATGCGATTTCTCGTTGAGTCAGTTTCAGAAAATGTCGTCTATATCTCATTAGGAATTATTGAGTATTTCCAATGAAAAACTCCTGAAGTGCGAAGGGTTAGCACTACCACGGAGAAATTATTATTAAATTACCTTTTGGACTTTCAGCGCTATGATTATCGTGAAAAATGTTAGAACTTATGGTGGTCCTAATTTTTTGATCAGTAAGTGTACTAATATTAATTATTATTAATAACATTGTAATACTGTTTTTTATATGAGAACTTTGGATAAAAGCTTTTCTTCTCGAAAATACAAAAATATAAGTTAAATCACTGCGAGATAAGTAATCATATTTGGAATTGAATTATTACAAGGCGAATAATAAGATTTTGAATGTAATTATTACTAGATAAATAGAAAGTATTAACCTTTTGCACTCGAGAATATTTTTCTCAACAAATATTCATTATTTTCTGATTAAATATGAATGATATGTTTTACAACTAACATAAAGAAATGCCTTGTATAAATTAAGTGACAGAACTAGTTTATTTCGATGTTCCATATGTCGATACATTATATAAAATTTGATATTGAATTCTAAATTTGATCATTTTGTTCGGTCAAATCAAATGGTGATTGAAAGGCGCCGCTCGAGTGCAAAGGGTTAATATAACTAAATAATATCTATTATCACTAAATAGAAAGTAGTGAAATAATAGTTTATTCCGAGCTACTCATACACAAACGATTCAATTCTTTTTCTTTTCAGATTTATAAATTCCAATTTCAACTTACTTAACTTACAGTTTTCACAATTTGTGATAGGTTTTAATCGTTGGTGGTGGTGATGGTGGGGTCGCCAGGGAGGTGGCGAAGCATCCTGATGTAGAGAGAATTGTTCAAGTTGAAATCGATGCGACAGTACTTGAAGTGTCTAGAAAATACTTGCCCGTAATGGGCGCCGGACTTGATCACCCCAAAGTCACCTTAATCGTGGGCGATGGTTTCGAATTTCTGAAGCAGTGCGAGGAAGAATTCGACATTATTATCACAGACAGCAGCGATCCCGTTGGTGAGCTACATTTATTCAACATTTTACCTTATAACGTCATGTAAGATTTGTGATTGACCTGTTAATCGTGGAATTTAGTTTCAACATTTTTTTTCTATTTTACCTTATAACGTCGTGTTAGATTTGTGATTGACCTGTTAACCATGGAATTTAGTTCGAAAAATCTCTTGCTTTGCACGCAATGAAGTAAAAAAATGAAGCGTACTCATTAAACGTATGATGAATGCACCTACGGTATATTTGAATGAAAAATCATATCAAAACAAAGAAGAATTTCATGTTTATTTGAAAAAATACATAATTCATCGTTGAAAGAATTAGATTCATTGCAAGCTTTAAAATGACGTATATACTCATCAAATGCAGTTAAATAGTTAAAATTTCGTAGAAAAATTAGCAAATTTTAATAGCACTTAAATAGTTAACTATTAATCCCTCCTACCTGAAAGGAGACTTACAGTCGTCATTTAATTTGATATAGCAAAACTATAAAGTTTGATATTCAATATCAAAGTTCATATAATGAAATTATAAATGAAATGCCCAAATGGAATAATTTTATGCTTTCATTCGAGTATTATTTATATTTATGTTAGTCGTAAAAGATACTATTAATACTTCATTGGGAAATAATTATATCTGGCGTAAAAACTTCCGAGTTCAAGGTGATAACACTAGAATTATCTCACCCTTCAAAATGACTGGTTTCAGTTCTTTTATTTCGCAATTATCGATATCTTAGAAATAAATAGCTTCACTTGAATACTATACAAATATATGAAGAAACCGAAGCAAATCTATTGTGACAATTTCTATAAAGATTACATATTAATCATATTAACACAAATATTAATTTTATATCAATTCCTATATTGTCCAATTAATCAGTTTTTCAATTTTCGTCTTCTCTTTTCTTTCTGTTTCCACAGAAAAATGTATCATCTAACTTGTTCATCTTTGTTTTGTATGAAACGTGCGAGTCGATGAATGTTAAACGCGCGCTAGTTCTAGTGTTAATATCATTTAATTACTTTTTAGTAATTTCGAATAGAATTCGCTTTGAACGGAAGTAAAACAGAAGTATGAATAAATTAAATTGAATATAATTAGAAGGTTTCTTTTATTGTATATTTTAAGTTGGGTCAACCCCATTATGTCATTGGCAATTGCTTTAAATTATGCAAATGATTTCCTATGTATATGATTGTATTGTGCATTCCTTAGTTACGGATGGCTAATTAAATTAAATGTCCCATTTTGATTGTTTATACCGTGCGCGGTCGGAACTCTTATAATTCAACTAACTTATAACTTATTAATTGAAGACAGGGAAGGAATGATTTAAAGGCTAAAATTTTGATGAGCAACTGTTCTTTGTAAAAATGAAAAGTTTCATTCAACCACTGAATAGAATTCGTCGTTCTTTAGGAATACAATTTTATTACATCGATTATTTTTCTTTCATTAGACGTTTGTTCTTTGAAACAGGGCCAGCAGAGTGTCTGTTCCACGAATCGTATTTCAGTTTAATGAGAACTGCGTTGAAACCCGGCGGAATCGTTTGCAGCCAGGCTGGAACAGCGTGGACCAATCTCGAACACGTGGCGCAAACTCTCCGGCATTGTAAATCAGTATTTCCGGTTGCGTCTTATGGAATCGCGGCCGTACCAACGTATCCTACGGGACAAATCGGCTTTGTACTTGGCAGTTTAAGCTCTGTGAGTATACACGATGATTGTGGAATAAGTAGTGCAACTACCAGTTTCACATATTATCGAATGAAATATTTTTTGAACAAAAAAGGAAATGAATATTTTCTAACACACGTATAATGGTGAACAAATATATAATGATTGATAAAGAAGTGCGTGGCTCGGAATAGTAGTGGTGTAACTTCTACTTCTGAGAAACTCGAGAAAAGAAGCTTTTATGATGTAGTATTTCGTTAGTCTAAAAATGTCGCAAAGTTAATATTGATATTAAAATTAATATTGATAATTAAAATCAATAATAATTACTATTGGTTATTGTATTTGGTAATAATTAATGTTGGTAGTTGTAATATTTGTTTAAGTTAATTAAACACTAATATTAATTATTATTAATTACAATGGTGAATATTAATGACTATTAATCACTATTATTATTAATTCGAATTAAAGATAATTACTAATTACTAATAAGATTGTAATATTAGTATTCGCTTCAATGAGTTCATATGAAACGAGTGTATAGGGAAATGAATCGATTACTCACGGGTATGGAAATTAATCGTTTCAGGAAACGAACTTCAAAGAGCCAAAGAAAGTCTTCAGTGACAACGAACTTGACGAAATCAGCCTAAAGTACTACGATGATCAAATCCACCGGGCCGCGTTCACCTTGCCGAGGTTTATAAGGAAAAAGTTGCAAGAGACAAGAGATAAACCGAACAGCTCACTGTGAAACGCAGTCCTCGCGAAAAAAACGAAGGAACGGAAAAACGAAACGTAAAGTCTCGGAGGTTGACTGTTCTCGTGCATGGTACATTTCACTGCGGGCGTTAACTTGTCTCCAGTGACATCTGACCGTCGATCTTGTTGAAAACATCGAACGAAAACTCGAAGGAATCAATTATTATCGAGAACAATGAACATCGACGTGAAATGAAAAAAAACCATGTTCGTAGATACATTCTCTCGCACATTCTGATCGTACATCAACGAACGAGATCACGATGGAGTGTTAAAAATTCTTTATTTCCTGAATGTAAGACGGTTAATATGTATATTTTTTGAAATTCCGATGTAATGTAATAATTATAATAAAATAATATTCGTTACATAATGGTCGTCGTCGCTATACCTACCATTACTAATAATAATTAATAGTAAGAATAAAGCAATAATAATATAATATAAAAATACAACTTGTAACATTCCACAATAATAATAATAATAATAATAATATTAATAATAATAATAATAATAAATGTATAAGGCATAATTGGTTGTACTAGAAATAACGATTACACATGTTCAATGTATGCATTCTAATGATTAAAAACGCAATATTCTGCGGATGTTAAAACTGTAAAAACCCCACGTTGCTTGTTTTCTTTAATACATTAACGATGTATATATCATTTATTTATTTATTTATATAGAATGTATATAATATATATCTATTATATAATTGCCTCCATATAATTCACTAGTTTCGTCATTTGTATATATTTATATATATATATATTTCTTTTTTTATATATCATGGCACACCTATATAGGTACAGTAAAATTCGGATTAGCGCGACAGGGTCGAGATTCACGAAAATCATTACACTTGCTTGTATTGATTTTAATAAAAACAAAATTCTACATTATTTTATATACACTGACGCTGAAAGAATGGGGACACATGCGAATTTATTGTTTATAAGAATATTTATTGCTACACTCTATTATCGTGTGTAACTTAATTTATTTAAATGTTAATTATAATATACTTAAATTACGGAATCTATATGGAAATACACTATAAACAATTAATATAACAAATATACCGTAAAATAGTAAGATAAAGAGTTTCTAAAATCTTATATGTTTCTATATTTCAGAATACTATTGAGAGGATAATAATAATGCTTAAGAGGTAAAATATTTTTGAGCGACAGTAGTATATATCCAATGCAAAAGAAAACTACATAAAACGTTCCGTCAACGTTAATCCCTGGGTAAATGGTCGCACTGATCCGTGTTTCACTGTATACGTATATAAAATAAAAATACAAATGGCGATCGTTCTCAAAATACATGACACTAAATGCAATAATGTGTATACACGGTACATACGTATATAGTAGGGGTCAAAAAAAAGTTTAAAAGTAGAGGCGGCGACAAAAATGATTTTAATTTGAGTCAGCATTTTTCGGACAATAAATAAAACAAGAGTCGGATTATTTCGTGTTAAGCCGTAGTAACGATTGGTACAAGAATAAAAAAAAACATTACAAAACAAAAACATTAAAAAGTTCTTTCGAAAAATGTTGGTTTAACCCTTTGCAGACTAGAATTTTTCAATGTATTAAACATTTGTTCCATAAACTGCTAAATTTGACAACTCTTAAACTTTGGAAAAGAGAAACAGTGTTTTAATCTTTCTTTCCCTAAATAATCAAGTTATCTTTGAAACTTTTGATGCTGGATAGAAAACCTAATATAGACAATATGGTGTCACTCGTTGTCAAAGAGTAAATTGCAATTTCTCAGTTTTTTAAGTTTTTCACTTCTCAAACTTGCTATTTTAGCTCTATGGACATTCAGGTATAACACTATATGACTCTGAAACGTTTAACACTAAAACTACCGACCAGTTAAATTGACTTCTTGAAATTTCTCTGTAGAAACTCCAACTGTGCGTCTATCGAGGCTTCAATTGATTTACAATTCCGTTTGCGTATTGCCGAATCAATTTCTTTAATAATTTCTCAGGGAAGCATCTGTTATCTTTTTAATAATTGCAAAAAGAAGATATCAAGAATTGGCCATTCTGACCCATCTGGTAGTTTTAGTGTTAATTATCACGAAATAAACCGCGAATCGGGAAGTACCGGTCTTAAACTTTATCTTGATCACCGTTATACGCATCACTCCGGAAGAGTTGGGTAATAATAAATTTACTTTCCTCCGATTTTCGTGACGATCATTTCTCGCGCGAAAGGGATTTCACCTGCCCTCCTTTCTGTTCAATTATCGCGCTACTGAACATTAATAAAGCACTCGATTTTTGGTAACATTAAAGAAGAAAAAGAAAAACAAACTCCTATGTTCACTACGAGCATGTGAGAAAGCGGCAGCTCATTATACTTAGGCACTTCTAATTCCTTCTTCCCTCGTTTTTGGAAATTATTTTCACTTATAATTCGTCGATACCTCGCGCGCATTACCTAACACTTATTTACAATTCTTTAACTACCCTCGAAACACTAACGATAATTGCACTAATCGATCACTTGTGGACAGGTCTGTCCAACCGTGTCCTATCCCTACACTTTGAAAGTACATTTTTCAAAATATCTATTCGTTCCTGGTTCGTTCCTCGCGTTTTCAATGAAACATTGAAGATCGATTCGTCGTTGCTTTCTTTTGTAAACAGTTAGATCCAACGTTCAAACGATACGAAAGTAAAACTTCATCGAAACTCCCGCTATTCGGAATGTTCATCGGTATAACACATATATATATACGAAAATACAGTTTAAATTTCATTCTCACGATTCTCCATTCGCGATGTAGAATACGAGCAAGCACCAAATCGTTTCAAATTGAATTTCTTTTAACGCTGAATACATTTTGATTTTATTTTTCAATATTAAATCGAATATCTTTCAATATGAAATACATTTCTATTTTATTTTTCAATATTATTACCGATGGTTCTTTATTATAAAATCGAAATTGAAAGAAAAAGCCACAAGGAAGATCCTTCGATTCGTTGAACAATTTCGAAAATTGGACAGTTCTGACTAAAAATAGCCGACGATTCGTCGACAAAGTTATCGAGAACGAGCCACCGCCGTTGAAGGGAGAATAAAAAAATAAAATCACGCAACAGCGGCTAGCAGAGAAACAGTACAAGCAAACGGGACACAAGGGTTCAAGCGAACGGGCAACTTTCAGAACAAAGACTTAAACGTTAATGTTAATCCCGAAAACGGAAAATGTTAATTGTGGGAAGTTTGGGGGGGGGCGGGGGGGACAAAGACACCGAGGCTCAAAGCCGTGCGGTCTCGGAAAGTTAATAAAATTAAATGATATGTTGCTTCTCTTGTTAATCCGTGGTTTGTCAACTTAACATTACGATAAATTAGAACTAAATTAAAATCGGCGTGGCTTGTCTACGGTCTTCGACGGTCCCTAATTATCAACGAGACAGCTTCAACTGTATTTTCTGTTTCTTTTTTTTTTCATTTTTTTCCCTTTGATTTACGGAGGCGTCAAATTCTTGTGAAAGCTCCTTTACTCGTTTAGAAACAGTATAAAAAATCCTACGGTTATAGAAAAAGATTCGGACAATGATGGCTTCTCTGTAGAAACATCGTTATTCATAATAATGCGTTCAGTTTAAATTTCTACGTAAAATTTGTTAATAAACATTCTCGTGTAAAAATTTCAATATCAAATTATATAAAAGGAATACCAAAAATTGTCATGGTTGAAGAGTTCTCGTGGAAAACACTGAGGGCGTTATCACTGGAAAATTTTATCTTTTTCTCAGCAAAATGTCGACGAGAATGCCGAGGCAATTCAAGTGCAGTTTTCCTTTTGTAAAGAAATAGCTTGACACTTGTCACTTACAGTGTTTTCTACAAGTACCATTCAGTTGTTTTCATATCGTGTAAAAATTGAATTACCAATGGAAGGCTTGATCTTGTTTAGTGTATCGAATAAGTATTATATAATTCGATGCACGAAAGATCCTTCGAATTTGCATTCGGGGACGGTTATTGTCCATCGCAACGGGCTGGTAATTAACTCTTAGAAAGGCTAATCTCGAAAGCACATATTATTACTATCTAAGGACACTTCTATATCGTTTCGTTACGAAGATTATCATACGAAGGCGCCGAACGTGTTACAACATGCTTGGGACGTATCAATTTAATTGACGCACGACACATCACATCTTATTGTGAAGTTTCAATAAACACAAAACTTCTACCCTTCGAGCCGTTGCAGTCAGGTAAGAGCCTAAGAAGTGCTCTTCGTGTTATTCATTTTTTCTGTCATTATATCAAATCAATTTTTAAACGTTTTTTTTAGTGAAAGCGTTGACAAATGTAATTCGTCTCTGTTTAATCTGTAAAATTGATTGTCTATCAGCGAAAACATTTTACAAAACATGTAAAATAGTAAAAAAGATTAACTATTTTGTTAACAAGAGTAGGACGTTTTCAATTTTTTCAAAACTAGAAGAAAATTAATTGACTTCTTGGCCCAACAACCAAGTCATTTCAGCATGACTTATCTTGCAGGATTGGCTTCACGTGGCCAAATGATTTTGTCCTGACTAAGCCTCTTATATTCTGGGCATAAATGTTTTTGAGTATAGTCTAACATCTTGATCGATTTAAAAGTTTTGAAAATTTTAAATTCTTGGGTGGTTCGCTTATGTTCTCTAAGCACAAACAGCCTCATTTATAAAATTCAATTTTACCCAGTTCACATTTAGCATATTCGACAATGAAACATTGAAAATCTGTTGACTAAACGTCTTCGCAACAACAGAGCGCATGAAATCAGATTATTCGCTGTCATTTCTTGCTCTAATTTTACAGATTTTGGCTTAATACAATTGCAGTGAGAACAGTTCAGTCAAGTCTTCTGGTATTTAATCTCGTCTACTACAGCAGCAAAAAAGAATACCAGTGAAGAATCTTCAAACGCTGAACAAATTCCTTATAATGCATCTTCGGTCGTTGATTAATAAATGGATATCGTCGGATTTCCGCAGGTAATCGTATAAAAACGTGTTAATAATAATTAGATTTCTCTTGTACGTAACATTGCAAAGAATCTAGCAAGCCTAGCAGCTCATTTACACGTCAAAGGATAAAACTGACGCGGTCTCCATACTATTCCAGTGCAAAGAATGCCACCTGAACAACCCTAATCAAGCTGCTTTTTCAAATTATTTCTCCTCGAATCGGAACATCTTCGTGTTGGACTCCTGCCTGCTGGACATGGTCATAGTGACGGTCTTCTTCTCGGTAACCTTGCGCGTTCTCGACTGCTTCATCATGCGCTCCTCGTGGCTATCATTGTCAACAGCTTTGAACGTGGATAATTCGTTGCCAGACGTTGCGTACTCCTTAGTCTCTTCAGTGGACTCAAAATTAGAGCTGGTGGAAGTCTTGCCAGGCGTAGATGTGTACACTTTGGTCGTGATGGTTTCTATTCTACCGCCAGGGATTACTTTCGTTTCGACGTTCTTGACGCTCTGGTTCTGGGGTATGCTTAGGTATGCGTAACGCTGTCTGTCTGATTGCTTATCTGACCTGAAAGTACTCAACGCATTTTGCCCCGAGAATCTGTCCACAGAATCAGTGTAATACTTATGTTCTTGGCTTGGAGAGTATGATTTCTGTTCATATGACCGTTCTTCATTGGAGTACTGATCCTGGGAATATTTATCATAAGTTTGTTGCTGTAGTTGTTCTTGCATCTGATCCTGGAGGACCTTGCGCGTAGGCGACGCGTGCGAGTATGTCATAGTGGGCACAGGTGGGTAAGGACCGTCCATGTGTTTCCCCTCCATGGTGCTGTAACTCTCCTGATTGATCTTCCTCTCTATAGAACTGAACTGCCCTGGACTACTCTCACTGATGACCCTCTTACCCATGGAGTAAGGACTCTCAGGTGTGTACCTTCTATCGTACTGGTTCTCATTGTACTTCTTTTCTACTGATCCATACTGGCTCTCCATAGTTGACCGGTACTGACTGTCCTTCATCTTCCTTTCCAGAGTGCTCTGAGTGGAGTGAACCTTCTCGGGGCTAACCAAATTTTGCCTGTCCATAGAAAGCTGACTGATGCTGTGGGTTGCCGACTGCAACTGATCCAAGTTGTGGTTCATCTGTGTTTGAGGATCATATGCCCTGGTCTCATACTTGGTTGTGTAGCTTTCATATCCACTCTGCTCGGCTTCGGTGTCTGTGTCCGCTAAGTCTGGTCGGTTCTTATATTTTGCCTGGCGGATAGCAGTCAACCTACCTCTGGCTTCTTCAAGTTCTCGCTCGATACGCAACACTTCTGACCTGGCGTTTATTTCTTGAGCAATTCCACCGACCATTCTGCGGTTCAGGACCAAGGACCGATCCTCTTCTTGCTGGATAGCTTGCTGAGCAGCTTTCACTAGGTTGTCAGTAGCTCGCTTCACGGCGTTTCCAGCTGCTTGCAAACGCTTCGTGCTCTCACTGTCCGGGTCTGCTTTCACTTTGCAGGCTACCAGCAACTGAGCTGTGCTGCTAGCGACCTGTTTTGCGCTAGAAATCAACTTCTCCTCAGAGCTTACACCCTGTACCAACGCGTTTGCTGATTCCACGAGACTGTGAGTTGCAGCTGCAACCATCCTAGCGGCTGATATCAATCCCTCGGACCACTGGCCGTCGTCTGAGCTGGTTAAAGGTGTTCTAGAGACTTTTCCCGTTGCTATCAATTCTCTCTGCGCCGCACTCGCCGCTTTGATTAAGGCTGATGTTGCGGCCGCGATCGATTTAGCAGCTTCGAGGATCATCTCGTCGAAGTTCATATCCTCATTGGCCTCCTGAAATATGGGAAAACGAAAAGATGAAAGTGGTGGTTAGCGAGTCGACATGTTGTTTAGTTTATTAAAAGAAAATTCTGCGAACGTATCTTCTAAATTGATTAAGAGATAGGAATACATTTTTATTTTAATACGTAACTACTATAATATGTTTAAGAGACCACTTCAAATTTTTATTTCTTCCTATTTGCTTTCTTGCATAGATTATGATAATATATACCGTATTATCAGTTCAATTAGAGTTGAATGTTAAATTTTTAAAATAACTAAATAATAGCAATAAAGATTAGCAGTCTGTAAAGTTCAGAGTAATTAAACGTTAATAGCAGAAATATCATAATGTATTAATATATATAATGTATTCAGTGTTCAAAAGTTTAGAAGATGTTGAATAAATCTTCATCTGAATCTATATCAAAAATAAAAACTGCAATCCTTACCGTCGATAAATATTCGTTGATTTCTCTGATCGCCATAATAATATGTTTGATTCCTGGTCGATTATTAAAAAACAACCAAGAATATCAAACATATCTTACGGAAATCAGATCAGATACCACAATCCTTCAGCGTCTCTCTTGATTCATGTTGACTATTATTTTTGTGAAAGTAACTAAGATACTGGTTCTTCTGTTGTTTTCCGTTTTAATGTGAAGTTAATCCGTATAATATACAGACAAACAACATTTCTTCCAAAAGACAATACTAAAAACCTTTATAATAGAACTCACCTGAATGCCTCTCCTCGGTCTCAAGCTGGCCAGCTTCTTGGCAGCTGCGTCAATACTGGCTGCGGCGCCTAGCAATTCGTTCTCCGCGATGACGGTCGGATCGTCGGGGTCCACCCAGTCGTTACCTTTCAACAGTTCAGCGACGGCGACCAGTTCCGTCACGCTCTGGGCGATTTTCCTCGATATTGGTACCAGAGTGTGTTTAGCGTCACCTGATCTGGAGGCAATTTGAAGGATCGCCTGCAGTAATTCCCTGTAATCAGGAATTGAAACAATTCTTCAATTAATTGTTTCAAACTGTTATATATCGGTGGTTGCATTGACAGTTATAACAACCGAAAGTATATCCATAAAAATTATAAACTGAACAGAAAACAGAACTAACAGTATTAAACATATCAGTCATAGAACATAGGACTGTAACAGGATTAAAAAACAATTATGGAACTGATTTGAAGAAACTAAACTGAAATCGAAGATAATTTCAAATCGAATCAATTGCATTCGAACCGTGTTCAGTAATACATAATCAATTTCATTTTGTCTATGAAGAACCGATACACATTGTAATAGTTATGGATATTGTTTCGGTTCTCCTCACTTATAATTAAAGTCGTGAATTCCAAAACAGCTGAAGTCCACTTTGTAACCTTATTCATACGAGTTATTAGTGTAACCGTTTTCAGCGTACTCAAATCTATTTAACTCCTTGCCCTATGATTTACTTCTCAACTATGAACAATACAACTACTTTGCTATTAATAATTTATTAAGAAAAGATGAAAATTCTAGGCATATTCTATGTCTATGTTTTCTCTAAAATATAATTATTGATAACAGAAGAATAATATTTCATTTGAACTAAAAAAAAGTCGAGTAATACTTATGCTTGTTAAATTCTCTGTAAAATCTTCACCACGAGCCACGTTGTTATAAGGCAAGGGGTTAATAATATTAAAAATATAGACGTAACGAAGATAAGTGTGTAGCCAATGCTTGCAGCCAGACTTAACAAAATAAATAATGTCTGAATGAACGAAGATGAGAAGAAAGATTGATCTTCTCGATATGTTGATTGGTTGACTTGTGCTGTTTTAGAATTTATGGCTGCAATTGCTTTTAATCCCTGCCTGTAATTCATCGCCACATCGTGGCCGGCTTGCAATGTCCTGTCCCTAAGCTCAGCGGTCTCCGCGCAATTGTACGCTGCGCCTTTGCAGATTGTCAACATGTCGCTGATTGCCTTGCGCACCATGTTCGCCGCAGCGATTATGTCGTCCTGCTTGCAGCTGTTTCCAGCGGCGACAGCTTTACCCGTCGAAATGGTGATACTCTTCGTGCAACGGACTAGATCTTCCGGTGTCACGTTCATCTTCTGGGTTTCTGGGGTGTTTAGCGCGCGGATTTCCTGCGCGATCGCCTCGATCGTTGATTCTAGGGCCCTGGTACCCCGAGTGTGCTCGTCTTCGACAGCCTTCACTGTTTTTAGCAGAGACGTCACGTTCGTTACCATCACCTGGAGAAGAGATAAATTGACGTGATTCTGATCGTCGCTATTGGATGATGAATATAGTTTACGAGTATTCGGTTACTGGCAAAGTATCCGCTCACCTACTTACAGTTACTGACAGAAGTATCCAGTTTTTCATGTGTATGATATATTTTATTAAATTATCGCTTTATGCATAGGACCGCTATTAATAGAGTTCTTAATGGCTGATCATTTTATTTTAATAAAGGGTTTAATCTTTTCTTCGAATAACAGGTCGCAGATAATATTTAGATTATAGTACTGAATATCATTTGCCGATTTGGGTTGTAATTACTATCGCTATTGGAAGTTTGATTACGAAATTGTATAGTACTGGTTATTAGACTTTAATAAACAGTTCAATCACTGTCGGTAAATGTATTATTACATTGTCGTAAACTTTGACTCAATTTATACATTTTAAGTTACTCATTATTATTTCTTTATTTATTTATTTATTCATTATTATATTATTTTTCAGTTATTCTTAATGCATTTTTAATTTAAAATTTGAACACGTTCAGTTGAGATATTGTACACTGCTAAGTAAAAATGTATTACATAATTTGATAAAATATATGAGATGAGTGGATACTTTTGCGACTAACTGTGGATTGTCCGATGTTTCTGGCGTATTCGGCGCGTGCACCGTGACGACCCGAAGCAAGTAAACACAGGATTCTTATTTCATAATGAAATAATGATACTGGAAGTTCGTACACTGTTGAGAAAATAATGAGGAAATTCACGAATAGAGGTTTCTGTTAATATTTTTCGAGGGGATTAGAGTAAATGTGATTTTAGTTTTTCATTTTTGGATTGGTTTCAAAACCTGCAAGTAAAGAATTGAGTTTTATAAAATCCACTTCGTAATTTTTTTAAATAATATTGTACGGTCTGTCTACTGTTGTTTAATATGATTTTTTCAATTTTACATTTCTTTAAAATCATAATTTATGTCATATTTAGAATAAATAAAGCTTAGAGACGATTCTATTAATCTAAATTAACCCTTCAGTAAAAATAAAATATAATCTAATATAGTTCATTTTTAACAAAGTTGCTATAAAATTCTTTATATACACTACCGTTTGAAAGTATTTGTAACTTTTTCGAATAATTAAAATGTGTGGACATTAAAATCAAGCTTCAAGAACTAAAAGTTGGATGAAAAGCTATTTTATAATATGAGTATTAAAGAATGTTAACGAAATAGTGAATTACTGACATTGTTTACACTGGATACGCTTTCAGATTTACGTATCAGTTCCAAATAATTTGTCCTTAAATAAAAATATCTAACAACACATACTTGTTCCAATATTTATTGGTATAACAATAATAATAAGATTTCGTTAACTTGATTGATTCCGATATACAGAATCCAATAAAGATTTAAATATCTATAAGGACAATAGTTATATAAAATTTTGAATAATAAATAAAACACCAAGCAATCGTTATTTTTTAGCTATAAAATAAATAGAAAAATTTGTTAATACAGATATAAATGTTCAAATAACACATCAACCTCAAAAACGAGTTACTAAAGAAGATACGCAGGATGTTAATTTCTAAATTAGTTGTTCAGTTTTAAAAATAGAATATAATATTGTTCTAACCGCGTGATAAGCAATCGAACTTTTTACAATATTATCTTTTGTAATTTAGAATTGAAACTTACTTTTCTACCCATTCCGTAGTGGGTTAAAGAAGAAATAAACACGGCAGGGGAAATCATATTTTTGAATTTAAATCGTATGTAATAATTGTTAAGAAGTTAATGTATCTGTTACACATAAATAATCGCGTCGATTGTACGTTTTAAAAGTTGAAAACCCAGATTTTGCTGCAAAAGAATTTCGGCATGTTATAAAATTAATTGTGTTAATGTCAGTCTAACGTAATTACTATTTAACTCAATGAAGACAATTGAAAATAAGTTAGAGTGAGTATCAGCAGGGTTATGAGATAGGAAAGCGTAAAACGTTTGTTATTAGCAAACAATTATGCTTCTCGTCTTTTAACGAATATTTTTGAATAATCTTATTGTAATATACGTACCTCCAATTATGCAAATTAAAAATGTATTTTTGTATTATTACTTTTGTAATGTAATCAAAACACGTTTCGAAACAAGTTTCTCAAATTATTTCCTCAATAATCGATAGACAAGTGAAAATATTAATAAATACAATGAAGTAAATTACGAAGATATTACGCAAATTTATTAATACTATTATTAATTTACGTTTGTGGTTTTTTTTTGTGACACGTACAGAACTGAATCGACTTTCAATTAGTTGACGAAGCATTAGGCACGGTGCTATTAATGGTTAATGCATACTTGCAAGTGGAATGTACGTACCTAATGTTGCTTTGATTTAAAAATCTCAGTCGCGGATGATTAATGAACTCGCACAAAGGACTAATGTAAAAGTTCAATGATTTATTTCGATACAAAAGAAAAAAAGGAGGAAGAAACAACAGGAGCGAGATACGACGTTGCGTACAAAGTAAAAGTGTAAATAACCGAGTCTAAAAAGCACGGATACAATTGTGTTTGCGTAGTAAAAAAGAAATACAATTATACGAGAATATAAAATGAATAAAAATATGGCGGAAGCATTATCACGTGACTATCAATTACTACTATAGTTTCAATCTTCGACTTAAAGACCGTTACGAAACGTTAAATGCGTTGACAACAGTAAGTGGACAAATTCAAATTCTGAGAGAACTGTAAAATGCAAATTTGCGAGCAAATTCGTCATCAAGTTCTGAGAAAATGCAAATGGCCCGGTCCAATCGAATTTTTACGTTTAGACTCGTGTTTTTCGCAATGGAAAAGCATTTCTTAGTTGTTTTTACTCTACGAGCTCGTAAAATTTTTCCTTTATGTGGATCAATATGATTTTCAAAACGATATTAAAAAGACATGTATAAAATCATATTTTTTCTTTAGGCAAGCTTCGTGGTCATCTTAACCTCTAATTTTTATTATTGAAATTGTTAAACAAATTTTACGAGTTCGCTGTACGGTATCGTCTCATTAGCGTCACGCGACGGTACGAAGCAGGCAACTAACTTTTGAGAATTCCTGACTGTATCTCGTTCAATGAAAATTCGCTGTAAGCGAAAGAAATGATTAACCCTTTGCACTTGAGAATATTGTTCAGCACAAATATTCATTACCTTCTAATGAAATATTAGCGATATTTTTCGTAACTAATACAAAGAATTATCTTATATAAATTAAGAGACAGAACTGTCTTTTTCAACGTATTCATCCGTTATACAAAATTCAATATTGAATTTAAAATTTTATAATTTTGTTGTGTCAAGGCGTCAAGGCGACTGAACGGCGTCTCTCGAATTCAAAGGGTTAAAATAAAATAATAAAATAATAATGAAACATAACAAAAGCGAAAATGACTTGCAATATCCCTTGCCCACCGACATTTCTCAAAAGCCCACCCACTACTTCCCATAGCGAGGGTAGAAATGTTTCAATACTGAGATCGTCGAAACGCGACACTAACGAAACGACGCTACGTCTTGATTCGAAGTTGAACCGGTTGGAAGAAAGTCGACAGAAACCACGATTTAACCCCTTGCCTTATGATTCTTTTAAAAGCTAGATTTAAAAGAATTACTATCATCGATAATTTACCGGGACAAGAGAAGAAAACTGATATACTTGTTCTAAACATATATCAATTGTAAAATTTCAATACCCATGATTGCAAAACAATATTTTCAATCAATACGAACTAAGAAACCTTCGTATGGATTAATACCAGGACTACCAGACCAAAACAATGCATTTCAGATAAAGATACTTTTGCGGAGGAAACAACAGATACAAAATTCTATGAGAAATAAAGTAACAGAAATTAATACTGAATTGCACAAGTAAAATAAGTTTACACACTTTATGCAAAACCAAAATAAAAATTACTGCTAATTTCAAAAGATTAACTCTTGTAATTTCTAGTATATAAGAAATTAAAACTGAGAGGTTCGAATAGTTTGGTAGTTCCAGCGTTAAAATCAATAGAGGATCTCTTCCAGATGTCCGCCTCGCAATTATAAGGCAGGGGGTTAACAGCGGATGCTTCGAGGCTTCCGCTACATGAGCAACAGCAAATCGGAAGTTCGCTGAGACGGTTGTTCGCTCTCGGAGGCTGAGAGCAGACGTATCAGCTCCTCCTCTTGATCGGACACGAACCATTCGGACTCCGAGCCGCCGACGTCACTCAGAGGCATCAGCTGCTGGTGTAGCTGCTGTTCTAACACCTATCCGAATCCGCCAGACCAATATCGTCAATGAAACTCACATTAAAGTCCACCGAGTACGTGACAAAATCTTTCAACTACGTATTCGCGTCAAATCATCATCATCATCATCATCATCATCAACAAGCATAAACAAAGCCGGATAATATTCTTTTTTAACCGGTGAAGCAAATCGTTCCTGCCTCGCACAGCGTCTACAATAAAATACGTTCCATTTTAAAGGAAACACAAGACCGAGTATGTCACACACAATGAAAGAAAAAAAGATGGAGAAAAACCGAACGGAGGAAAAGTGCAAGGTGGACTTTAATTGAATTCGAAACGTTTCTTTTTCTCGTTTTGGTCGTGGTGAACTGAGACGTGTGCCATTCTTCGGGATGGCTCCTTTTTTTGAAATATTCAATATCATGTCAATATGCCTCGTGAGTGAGATCGTCGAACGAGCAGACGAGTTCTGTCTTTTTTGCTTTTCGTTCTTTCTGAATTTCGTTTTCTCAATTTTTTGCTCTTTTTTAGTGGAACGTCAACGAAGTCGGTTAAAGGCGAAGTAAACAAAAATCTATCGATATTAAAGTCCACCCAAAAAAAAGAAACAAAAAAAATATTGGGGAGATCGAGTCGTGGTTAAGCGCGACGTTCGGATTTAGTACGTTAACGAGACAACAGTGGGACACTGTTAGATTTGGCGACAGTGGGATCTTTACGCTCCTCGCGTCGTTGGTCCCTGTTAATGTGATCGTGGTTACGTGTTAATGGTATTTAGTTAAGCATTTCCCAACCTACGTTTTCATTCGCGATCTTCGGCGATGATTTTCGGTGTTATCGTTAGTTGCCTGTTCCACCGATTCTGTTGTAATTAATCGGTGAAATTTCTCTTTAACTGCGGTCAAAATGTAAAAGGTGGTGGATCAGAAAATTTGGGCAGCTTATTTATTTCGACAGCTACAACTGCTTGAAAAATATTCTAGTAGCTGTTACGGTTTTCGAAATAATTAAGGTGCTAGAAGTTACTGGGTCCATCCAGTATATATTCTGATTCGATATTAATGATGACAGTTGTCTTCTCTAAGACGGTGGAAGAGTAATTCTTCAGACCACAGCAAAGGTACCAATTTTCGAGGATAAGAAAAGATGAAATGTCATTTTGTTTCCGTAAAATAGTGTGAAACAATAAGTATATCTTACGTTCTTGTAATACTTGGTATTCTTGTATTTGAATCTGCACAAGTATTGTTTAGAAAACCGAATTTAAAGATTTATTTATACAGGGTCAATATTTGAAAGAAATTTCAAACAATTTTGGAAAAATTGACAAAGAAATCACGGTGCCAAAGTTATCAGCAGCTGTTACATATAAAATCTTTGTATTGATATTCATATGTGTAAATATAATATTTTTAACTTAATCTTTCTTGACAGTTAAATTTTCTATAGTTCAAAATAAATAAGTTACATAAACAAGATAAACCGTTTCTACTTCTTTCTCTAAAATACTATTTTTTCTGTAATTGTGTCAATTGATTTAACCAAAATCTCAATTAAACACTTAGCCCTATCACTGAACACTTCTACATCCCAGAACGTGAAAGTACCCTAAAACTATGTTTAGTCACAAACACATATACCCTCAAAAGAAGCTCTACTTCCTGGTATCTCGATGATGCCATTCCATTACAGGCCTCTTCCACTCAAGCGCCTTGGTGTCGGTTAATACTTTAAGCCAAGAACAGAAGGCTCCTCGTCCAACATCGAAGTGAACACGTAACGAAGCAAACAAGAAAATGTTCGAAAACGAAGAAACAAGAAATAATTACCTTGGCAGAGTCCTTTAACTTTGCCATGCTTGGGTCGTTGATGGGCTTCCCGCTCGCTGCCTTGGTGGCGTGAATCAGATCGCCAAGAGCGGAGGCAACATCCTTCACTGCGTTGATAAGCATCACTTGGGCTTCAGGATTCTGGCTTCCTAGACTGGCAGCTCCATATTTGACTACTTCAGCGAGTTGCACGATCGTTGACACAGCATTTTGCGCTGCTACGGCCAATTGTTCTTGCGATGAAGCTGCGCCCGCTACCAGTGTCTTTGTGTCTTCTACTAAAGCTTTAGCGGTCTTTAAAATGTTCTCCCTGTGATCAGCGAAGGTGTCGCCTTCATTTTCTGCGTGCAAAGTGCCTGCCGTGGCAAACATGATTGTAGTGTCCAAGTCACCGATGATCCCCGACACAGTGCTGGCTGCGTTGATGCAGGCTTGAGTGCCTCTGGAACCTGCTTGCAGGGCAGCCAGCACCTGAGACACCTTCTCCGTCACGTTCTTACTGTGTTCTGCTACTTCTCTTTGAGCGTAAGCGTCTCCGGGCGACATTTGACACGTCCCTGCGGCGCGGACGATGTCGGCGCAAGCTCGACCTAGCTCTTGGACACCAGTGCGCAGTCTAGCCGATACGTCGGCGTTGGATGCCGCCGCTGAAGCACCAGAAGTGTCCCGGGCTAGCTGAGTGTATTTATGGGAGATGTCCACTGCGAGTGGACCAAGCCTGGCTACGTCGGTGCTAGATTTTGTTGACTGAAATTTGAGAAAATGTGAAGTTAGTGTCGAAAATGTTAAACTCGAATTAACAAACATGAATATTATTAATTTATTTGAAACTTAAATCGAATGACACTATTTGTAACAATAACCAATATTTGAAATTAATGTGAACTCAGAGTGAAGATATCTAAAGACTAATATAAAAGTTATACTAAAATGTTTACCATTTCTTGTGCCAGTCGCGCAATTTCCTTTGCAGCCTCTACCATTCTAGTTTGGTAATCCACGTAAGAATCAACCGTATCTATGGTGGACATTCTATGATCTTCCAACCTGACCATTGCCCTTGAAATGGTATCAATCAACCCAGTAACAATACCATTAGAAGTAGAAATAGTCTCCAAAGTATTCTGTAACTCTTGCAGCGCATCTTTCGTTGATTCCACAGTCTCATCGACTTCGGCGTGCAGTTTAATAGCCTTAGGATTGCCACCAGATTCCTTAGTAACACAGACGAGCTGTAAAGCAGACTCAGCGACCGTCTTCGTTTGATCCAACAGCACCATTTGTTGTTTCGAGTGGACCATGTTTGAAGCAGCACCAATGGCTCCAGAGACTAACGGTTCACAGTACAAGGCGACCTGATTGACAGCATGGCCCACGTTCTCAGCTTCATATTTGGCAGCAGTTCGAAGAGGCTCTAGCTTTTCACGTAACTCACTAGCACTGCTCTCCATCTGATCAGTAAATCCTTGCACCGTACTCTCCCGCCGTGGTATCAGAGCCTGTGAAACCGCGCTAAGGGAAGCTGCATCCAATTCTCTGATCCTGGCAGACAGTTTCTCGATCGCTGCGTCACATTCCTTCTGTCCAGGTGCTTTATCTCTAATAGATGCTACCAAAGACTTAATAGAGTCGCTAACGCTCTTGCTATGATTGGCCAGCAGCTGCCAGGTCGGAGGATCCTTAGGGCTGACAGCTAAACTCTTGGCAGCTCTGACCATCGCACAAGAACCATCTATAATAGCCTTCCCCGCACTGGTGATAGGTTCTTGTGCGGCTCTGGCGGCGACGGATATCTTAGCGGGTTGACTAGCAAACTCAGGAGAGCCTGCAAAGGTGCAGAGATTATCAACAGCCTCTAGAAGTGGTTTCGTAGCTTCCGCGCATCTGTCTCTGTTAGCCTCTGAATAATTATTATCCAGCGCTTTGATCTCTTTCACTAAAGCTGATGTAGAATTAGCGACATCCTTAGCTGACTGAACGAAATGTCTCTTCGCAACAGGATTGCTAGTCTTATTTGAAGCCTCCCGGCAAGCGTTGCACAGAGCACTCGTGTACTTGGCGATCATGGTAGCAGCGGAAAGGACCTGTTGCTCGGTGCTAGTGGGATTCCCGAGGCTCTGGCAGCCGGTGTGAATCGCCTGTGCGGCTCTCAAAAACTGAGCTTGATCTACTAGACCTGGTTTACCCGCGACTGAAGTTGGGTCGCTCACGCCTGCCAAGTAAGCAGCCTGAGCTGCCGCTTCGATTAACCCACAGATCGACGAGGACACTCCTCGCACTGCTACCGAGAACTGTTCATGTTCGGACTTCTTCGCGTGGTTGGCTATACCTGTCATTCCGTCACCTAGACTCTTACTTTTTTCCATGACTGTCTCAAGACACTCAAAGTATGACGCGTCAGATATTGGCTCACTCGGGTTGTCCAGCAGAGATCGCATTGACTGGATGTTTCTGATTGCGTTGTCGCACTCATTTTGGCCGGGTGCAGCAGAAGTGCAGACATCGACGAGATAATTGATTGAATCAGTTACTGCTCTTGCGGCAGCTGAAAGCTGGTTCTTCGCGTTTGGAGCGCTAGGGTCTGCGGCTACTGATTTAGCGGTCACTAATAACTTGCTGGATGTCATACTGACGTTTTTCAAGGAGACTACCATTTGACTGCGCGTGTCGATCGTTGTTTGGCCGGCCATTTCCATTCCGACACCTAACAAGTCTCCGAATGCGTTGGTGAACTGTCTTGAAGAGCTTGCTAGCTGCACTGGAGAACGTACGGATGAGACGACATTCGAGGATGCGTCGTTCAGGTTCGCAGCTGCGTTGTTCAGGTCGCTTTGGAGCTGTCTGTTAACAGAAAATGGATAGCATGTTTAATGTATATGATAATTCGACATGGGAAAAATTGTAAAACTTAGATTTATTTAATAATATTAATAAAATATAACGTTAATGTACATAACACTAGAACTACCAAATAAGAAAAATAGTCTCTTTTGAATTTCATTTTCTTTTAATTATTGAAAGTAGGTAGATGTCTTTCGAAGATATTATTAAATGAATTAATTTATTAATGCGCATTCTAAGACTAATAGTTTGGATAGTCCAACAGTAATTATTCTGGAAAAAGGTTTTCTAACAAATAAATAATGAAAATTAATGATGACCTTTAATTAATTTTAGTCTGCGTGTAATTTGTAATTTAGATAGCATACGACATTAACAAAAATAATCTTTACACCTCATTTCAATGAACTTGAAAGAGAAATATCTTTCTAAGTTACTGAATCTGAAGTAGTACCAGTAATATATGATTGCTACACGTTAGCTTAAAGTATGCATTTTATTCTTTCTCACGACTATTACTTGTTTCATTAAAAAAATTAATCAAAAATTGTTAAAGACAGTAAATTCAACAGTTTTACTTAGAATCATTGTCATATTAGCTAAAAATATTTGTGAATAATTTATTGCTTTCTAAAAATATTAATTTTTACTCTGATGTAGGGTATATGTGCAGAGTCATTAAAACTTCCCATGCAAAATTATCGTCAACCGAACAAATGTATGTCACTGAACGATAATTGAAACACGTAAGCCAGGAAGGTAACAAGCTATCGCTACTTAGATAGATAACGATATCTTTGCGCGAACAGTAAAAGTACTCACCCATAACTCTTATTGGTCTGCGGGAACTCGTTCATACCAAGCACCTGCGTCATGTCCTCAATGTTCTTGATAGCGTCGTCGACGTCTCTCTGGCCAGGTAAGCAAGAAACGCACTTGTTCAAAGAATTCGACACCTCTTTAGCAACTGCAGCCAAATTAGCTTCATTAACTGGATCATCAGGACTCTTCAATGCTCGTCTGGATTCCTTCACGAGTCTCAGGGACTTCAATATAACATCATCTGCGGTCATCAACACTTTTTTCTGTGTCTCAGGTTGATTCGAAGTAGCAGCCACGCCGCGAACAGCGTATGTTAGATCTTTCAACAAAGAAGCAGTCTCCCTTGCTGCGCTGCCAGTATAATTCTCATTCCCTTGCTTAGCAGCGGACAAAAGTCTCGCCATCGCGAATCCTACATTCTTCGACGTGGCGCCCAACCTAAGAGCCGTAGACTCTGTAGTTTCATCAGGCAAGGGTCTCAAAGACGCAGCCTCGACTGCCCTATAAAATTCACCCAGCTCATCCTTCAGACTATTAATCAATTCCTCAGCAGCATCCAACTCCAATCCACCACAAGCTTCCCTAGCACGAGTCACTGCCGATCTTAAATCCGTTAAAGAAGTACCCAGATGCTGTGAGGTGTTATTCAATTGAAGTGCTGAAGCCTGATCAGTGACAGTTGGAAGAACTGCTCTGGCAGCTTTAACTACAGCAGTGCCAGGCTGCAGAAATTGTTCGGAGGCATCAATCAAGTTCAACTGTGCTGTGGAGTTGTCTGGTTGTGCTTGAGTACCTTTCACACCAGCCACTAGGTGTGGTATTTGCTGCATCATAGTTTGGCACTCTGCAGTTAGCTCTTTTTGACTTGACGGGTTAGTGTTGTGATGAGCTACACCGGAAGCGGCAGCTATACATTGGGTAGCCGTGGAAGCGGCTTGCTTGGCGCAAGCTTCTAACCTGCTGATCAATTTCCTTCTTAATGCTGGGGTGGCTGCAGCAGTAGTCGCTGCCCGAAGCTCCTCTGCAGCTTGGCGCAGTTGGTCTTGCATTTTGGCGTCATGGGGGCTGCTGGCGCATTGTCGTGCAGCTTCCACCATCTTTGCAGTTGCGTCTGCTAACACCTTAGCAGCTGCCAATAATCTACATTGTTGTTCTGAATCGGTTTGCCTCTCTGCTTCACCTTTTATGCTTTGGATCAACTGGGCAGTTGCTTGACCAACTACTCTTGCCTGCCTTACCATCTCACCAGCATCTCCTGTACTGGCAAACAGCTTGTCAGTGGCAACTAGTATAGTCTCCACTGCACCTTCTTGGATGGTTTCTTTTGCTCTTTCTCCTCTCGTCGCTGTTTTTATATGGTTCAACAGGTCGTTTAAAGTTCTACTGACTTCAGTTGCCGCTGCACTCAGTTCTTTTAGGAGATTGTCATCGTTGCACGTTTCGTTGCACACTTCGACTAAGTCTTCGACTGCTTTTGTCACCTCCCGAACGGCGTTCATCAGTTGTGTCTGACAAGCAGGTGATTGTAATGTGGGAGCTACGACTTTAGCACAAGCTACTAGCTGAGATGTTGCCAGGGCACATTGAGTAGCAGCAGATATCACGCGGTTTTGTGTTGCGGAATCTTCGCAGGTAGCTGCAATGTTCTTCGCTTTAAGCACTAATGCTGCGGTAGAGTTCGCGACTGCTTTTGCTAGGGCCAGCAGCATGTCTTGCAATTCACGGTTCAAATCGTTTTCTTCGCCTATCGTTGTTAACACTTGGTGAGAAGCCTCGCCCACGCGGGATGCCGCGTTCAGCAGGTTCTGTCTCGGCTGGAACGTTTAACAGATGTTGGTTAAGATAGAGCTTTTTTATTGTGGAAGTGATGTGAGTCCATTTTTCGTAATCATAATTTTGTTGGTTTAATAAACTTCTTAAACTATTAAATTATTCTCTGTATTGCTAATTTCAAAGTAGTGTTAAAGTCTAGTGAGATTATCTGCTTGTATGAATTGAAATATAAGTTAGATATACTGTGTATGTGATTTTTGTGAGACTTGAACATATCAATATATTTTTCTACGTCATAAATTGTTTTGCATAATTTTTATAAGAAAACTAATAATTTTTATAATAAACTTTAAATTGTCTATAAATTGAAAATTCATATTAAATTATATATACATGTTTTATTTTTTAATTTTCTTTAATGGACTTACAGCACTTTTGTATTAAATGTTTAACTAATTTTTGAACGAGTGAAATAATTTTAGCTGAAATTAAGCTTAAAAGAGGAAAGAGTGCGAATAAAGTGTCATATCAATTAATAAATTCCTGTTCTAGAATAAATTTTCCTGTGCTGTGAAAGATTGGGTACATACTTCCCCGAGCTTCATTAATATGAATGTACTGCATTCATTTTTACTTATCCTGCTATGATTTTCATTAAAATTATTTTAATATGTGAAATAACGTATTATATTCATGCCTGTCCATGCGAATGTACCCAAGCTTGTGATTTCTTGCTCAAAGCACGTAAGGAACTCAAAACTTAAATAAAAATACCTTGCAACATTTAATGTCTAAGGCTTCTTATTTTAAGAAAGTAATAAAAGAACGTATATCATTGCCATTTGAAAATCAAAATGTGTAATGTAGTAACGTTCAGCGACTATCTATGAAACTGGTTAGTGTTATTGCTTACGTATTTTTCGTAGATAGAAGACGTTATGTAGAAAGGCTGTACAAAAAGGCATAGTTTAAACTTTTATTTGAAATATATCTCACTTTCCCTTGTAAAAAATGTACGATAATCTTTCGTAAGAAAACCTTCTTCGAACATTTAAGAAATTTCATTATAATCATTTAATACCATATTCTACCAAATCTTACCGGTACTCTAATTTAGAATATAATATTAGTTATTCAAACGTGAGCCTATCGGATACACCAAAATGAAATTCTGAAACGCTCTTTCGTTTTTTTTTTTAATTCGCAGATTGTAAACATATTTTTTATTTTCAAAAAAATGAAATGAATTTTATTCTTATACTTTATAAACTTATAATTTGACAGTAAAATATTATTAATCTATATAATTCAATAATGAATATTTACAAGAACACAACTTGTATAGAATCGAATAGTACGAACAACAAATTAGTACGAAAAACAAACAAAATCCGATTGAAAAGTGCCAAGCGACGCGATCGAGTTACTTATATTAACTCAGAAATTATATTACGCTTTTTACTGTCACACAGAAAAATTCTAAATGTTGCGATCGTTCTGTTCTCCCATTTCTAAGCAAGTAATGAAACAAAGAAAAATAAATAATAAACTCAGTTTAACGGAATCGAGAAATATTTAACAAGGCACAATTTAAATTCAATTTAACAAAATTGAAAAACAAATAAATAAACACAATTTGATTCTACAAACCGATAAGCTACTTTTAGACACTAACGGACAAACGCGATTGCCTGTCACTAAAACGGTTATAGAAGAGCCAGCCCGGCATATCCGAGAAGCTCACGTACAAGAGACAAACCGCTCGTTAACATCTCCATGAAGCAACTGACCTCTTTGGTCTCGGGCTCCGTGGCCTTCAGCAGGTCGGAGAACGCCGAGCAAAGTTTCCTCGCGGCGTCTAGTAGCCTGTCGCCGGAAGTGTCGTCCTCCATGAGGGCGGCGATCATTCGCACGCCCTTGGTCATCTCGGGCAGGTTGTTCGCGATCGTTGTGATCGCCGCGCCCACCGCGGTGTGATCCACGTCGTCCGCCGGGCCGGAGGTCAGCGTGACCACCTGCGCGGTCGCTGCGTTCATCGCGGCGATCTGCGAGCCGACGTTCTGCTTGTGCGTGTCGATCGTCTGCTCGATCCATTTCAACGAGGCCGGATCAGTGCCCAACTCTGGCAGCGACGCCTTGCAGGACAGCTCGGTCTCGGCGATGTGGATCACTTCGTGGCCAGCGGTGATCGTCGACAGTAAGGCACGTTGTGGTTCGGACAGGACGGATGTGACCTTGGTTTGTTGCACCTGGATTGCAGATTCACTTTTTAGGATTGCCAGGACACCTACGCCATTGTTGCCTCGTCGTTCAATTGCGAATGTTCATGTAAGTTTTTGTACTTCAGGCCATTTGGGGGGAGAATGATTATATATTGGTTCGATGCAAAAGTTTTCCCGATTTTTGTAAGAAATAAAAAGTGTTTTCCAAATGTTTTTGTTGGGTTAATATATTATTGACTATAATATATTATGGAAAATGAATCCAGTGATATTTTTACTTGCTGTAACGAATGTTAAATTTTCGTATCGAGTCAACAGAATGATTAGAAAGATTAGAAAATGTTTCGTTTGATAAGTATTGGAATCATGAAGATGCTTCTGCGAAGACCTAACCATATACATTTTTCTTTCATTATTTTGTCATCTATGTGATTGATTTAGTGGTAACAATGAAATTGTGGGAAATACAATTGTATTTTGATTTTAAATTTTATATTTTAATTTATGGAAGTAGTACATCTGCGTGAACATTCGCAATCTATCATTTATGATTGTACAGTGGCAGGTATATTGATATGAACACTTTGTGAATTGTTGATTAACGTCTGGTGATTAATTTTTCGGTATTCTTCGTAGTACTTCTAGAAGATATTTGTTATTCTCTGTTATCAATAAATAATTAATTTAAAATACAGTTAATAGATACTTGACTGCTATGTATTTAGAAATTAAATTATATCTCGAATGTAAGTACTCAAATGCCATTGTACTACGTAATAATCTACGAATTTGGGACAAATTTTGATACTTCGTGTTCAAAGATAGAAAGAAGTTGAATTCTGTAACATATCTGATCTAATATGCAATAAAATGGAATAAAGATGATATGTGTGATCTTAAAAATACAAACGGATATTTGAATATCCCTATTTATAATTATTTTCAGGAATTTTTGTTAATTTTATCTTAGTTATCCCAATTTCGTGAAATTATACGAGATTGTTTAATCTTTCATGTGATCCTTTAAATCCTTAATTCCAGTCTTTAAAAATGTACATGTAAACAAATTACCTGTTTCTTTCTGCATAAAATTCTTAAAAGATCTCGAAATATCGTAATATTTCATACTAATAAAAAGAAATAGTTTAATATCTCGATATCTCTATTAAAGTGCGTCTCAGAACCGAAAAAAGATTAACCAACCCTCAATTGAATAATTTTAAAAGTGCTGTGGAATAATTACGTTTTTGGTGATCGATGTTCAAAAAGGTGAAACGGTGAAAAAGTTCAAAATACATAGTAAACGAAGCTGTGTACTACATACAAAAAAAATTGGACAATACAGACTTCACTGTATAATAAAAATAAACAAGTTAAAATTTGTCAAAATGTTATTTTTTAGAAAGCGAATAAATAGGAAAAGATTATAGTAAAAATTCAGATAAATTTCAGTGACGTCTGCACACATTAAAAAAAAAAACAGAAGCAATATGTAATTTGAAGTAAAACATAAGATCTCGAATATGGAATTGTTCTTAATTAACCAATTGCAAAATAAACTAAACATTTTATGATTTAGTACCTACTCTGTGTCCGTAATAGAAGGCGCCTAGCATGAAAATAAATTTAACCGTCTATTAGTCGCATGGCAATTTCTTTCAACTTGGAACGAAATCGACTTATCGATTTCTAAAACTTAAATATGTATTTGCCAATATACGCTGCGATCCGTTACAGATGCTCGATCTAAGCTATTACTACAGTGGAACAAACGAATGGCTCTTGTTCTTGCGAGTAGTCAGTGTTTCTCCATCGACATTTACTATCTCTCAAAATAAAATTTAATCAACTATTAAAAATACACTAAATTCCGATTTTTCGATTATTTATCCAACATATTATTAAGTATAAATATAAAGTGAAACGTCAATGATCGTTTTACCTCCACTTAAGGAATATAAAAAACGTTGGATCAGTGATCTGAAAAACATTCATAAAAATTTGGGTCTAAATGTTATTTATGAAAATGTAATTACAGTACATTAATGACTTCAAGATATTTCATTTGTTTCTCCCAGAAATCATTAAAACTAAAACTAAAGATCTCGAGCAAAAATATAAAATTCCAATGATTATTCACTTGATCCAATCGTCACAAACTAGGGTTAGCAGAAGTAATTGCATTAGCATTCATTAGAAACACTGTAAATGAGAATATAGTGGGGAACATAGCATTTGTTTCTCTAATTTCGAACTGAGATTTCCAATGCAGTTTAGCGCGAAACACTGATTCGACATGAGCAAGGGCCCTCCAAGTTTCTCATAGCTCTTACCATCGGTGGAGCGTGAGCGATGTTCACCTGGCCGCTGACAGTCGTGTATTGAGCACCGCCCATGTGCCCAGTCTCATATGGTCGAGCCCCTATAAATCGTATCATGCAACTATCCGAGTGGTATTTACAATGATCGATCGTTACGATCGATTGCACGACACTGACAACGCTCAACAAGAAGCTAGATACTCGCTAATCGGCTCCGTGATGCGAAGCGACACATTTAGACAGGAAAGCTTTTGACTCGTCTTTTCGAAACGAGGGAACAATCGTGTACAGTTAGACAAGTTTAAAAGACTGTTTAACGCGTTGACGCCGGGGCTGGAATTCACGTTTCTGCCCATCTGGCTGGGAAATTCTAAAATTGTTGAAATTATTGAAATTATCAGTGAATAAATCAATTTTCAACTACATGGCAGTTTCTTCTATTTACCAAACTAATTTTTCCTTAAGTGCTACGGTCGATTTATCAAACCGCTGGCGAATTATAAATTAATGCTAAAACATATGTATGAAAAAAACATAAGATAATTTCAATGGTTGAATATTATAATGTAATTGGAAGATACATGATGTTTCAACATTGTAAGTTATACATGAAAGAAAATGCAGATAAAAAAAAATTCTGAGCAGTCCAATAGAGTGACTGTAGCATTTAAGGGTTAATAAACTACATATTTTATGATACACGCCGTCATCAACGTATTAAAAGATATTCTAAGTATAAACGAAATTATTAAAATAGACATTTCTGGGCAAGTATGCTAGTAAGCAATAGGAAGGTTCCTTTCTTTTGTATTTATTGGTCTCCATATATGCTAGCAGTGTACACTGTAATGTGTAACGTGTAGAGGAAGTCACTATTATAAGTAAGCTGTGGATTTATATGTAGTTATAGGAAATCAGGAAGTGTAAAACAGAACAAAATTCGCGCAATACAGGAACATATATAAAATATTTAAACTGTAGTATTTACTATAATATTTGCTAGGAAAAATAATTTCCATAGTAGTTCTATTTTTCTAATTATATTCTTAAACCTTTTAATTTGTATAAAGATCCACAGTTTAATTATAAGTGAACCACGTTTCTAGATAATATTGACTTTAGCATACATTTTTCTTCACTATTATTCTTATAATCGTTCATTTATTAGTTGTTTCTAGCCGTATAGTTCATTAAATATAAAATATATATAGTATAAAATAATAAAATAAAATATGTTGAAAAACTCTTTCAATCCAAATACAAAAATTCAAATAAAAATTTCATTTACTCTTCTACGTTTGTTTATGAGTAAGTTAATCTATGTCAATTCTCTTGTATCTTTTAAGGTACATTTATATAATTATTTCAAAGAACACTGCGACCTCACAAGATAAGAAATATAATCACACTCTTATCATAAGATTCATTTTAAACTTGTCGAACTATATGTATAATTATGTACAAAATCGACGAGAAATTAATGACCAATGTCCGAGGACTCAAACGTGCAAGGATTTCCCAAGTTTCCTTTTTGTCTTTCACCCTGGAATAGTCAAGCAACGCCAAAATACAGTGTCTTATTTTATCTTTGACGAAATCACCGATGAAAAAAATAAAATATCCATTAAAAGGTCACAGAAATCAATTCAATTTGTAAACTCTCTTACATTGGGGGAAAGGAACAAATTAATGTAATAATTTATTAATAATTAGAAGCAGTATTATAATAAACAAATAATGGGAGTCAGAAATCTACAGATACAAGACACTGATTTTGGAGGAACTGTGAAAGCATTGAAGATTTCTTACCATCTCCCACTCTCATGACCGCTGGTATGGCGACTGACACGGCTTCTACATTTCCTTTACCGACGTTGCTCGTTGTGTGTTGCATGAATGTCGCTCTGCAAAGAAAACAAACGAATTTAGAAAAACGAGGGAAGTGTCATCAACTTTAAAAATCTAATAAAATGAAATGAATTAAAACAAAATAAAATAAAATGCAACAAACTAAATTAAATTAAAATAAAATAAAATAAAATAAAATAAAATAAAATAAATAAAAATAAAATAAAATAAAATAAAATAAAATAAAATAAAATAAAATAAAATAAAATAAAATGAAATGAAATGAAATGAAATGAAATGAAATGAAATGAAATGAAATGAAATGAAATGAAATGAAATGAAATGAAATAAAATCTGCTCCTAGTTCCAAAAGTCAAGAAAAAATATATTTATAAAACTTAAAGTAAAACATTATAAGTATCATAAGTAACATCTTCAATACCGACGCTAAATATATCAAACCATAATAAAATAATTAGTCATTAACACGAAATACTACTAATAACATAACATACCGCCCCAAAACTCAGTAAAAAAAATTCTATCTATATCATATATCATCTTCCAATCGCAATTAAATCAAAACTAAAGCAAACTCCATTAACTTCGAAGCTCCGTATTCTCTCCTAGCTTCCAAGAAGCTCCTTTGACGTTGCCTCAAGAAGTCTTCCATGAAATTCCAAAAACTATTCTGTCAAATCCCATCCGCACAAACAACGTTCAACAAACAGGAACTAACTGACTGCTGGTAGATCCAAACTCGTAACCAACAATTCCCCGTTCCCTCATTGCTGTTCCCAATTAACGAAATTAGCGCGACTTACTTAAGAGGCGACACGCTGTCCTCGACCATGGTGGAGCCCTCGTCGCCTTCGATACCGAAGTGATCCTTCGCTTTCTGTTTTTTCAGGATGATGTCGATGTAACCGGAGATCAGCTGGAGTATCTGCTCAGCTTCGGTGGTCTGTACGCTGTAGTACTGATCGGAGTAATCGCCGAAATCAAGCGTAAACGTGTTTGGGGACGCACCCCAACGGCGAACGGTGGTTAGCGGCCAGGTCTTCAGGATCTCTTTCGTCTTCTCGTCGAGCCGCAGCACGGAGTCCTTCGTGACGCCGAGCAGACGTGGCACCAGCTTGTTTTTGCCTTTCATCTTCTCCTTTACCAGGAAGAACGTGACGCCGTATGTGCTCAACGATCTCGCCGTTTTCGTATACAACACCTTCGCGTCCAGCTCGGAGAGACTGACATGCTTTTTGTGCTCCGCAAAGATCTTCTTTTCGATACCCTTCACCTTCAGGTACGATTGCGGCAGGAACTCCTTCAGACTGTGAGAATAGTACGTTTACAAATGTTATTTAATGTTAGATAATGGGTGAGAAATTTGTTATTAATCCCTTGCACTGATGATTTGTTTCTCAACTGTGATCGATGCAATTGCTTTGTCGTTAATAATTTACTGTGAAAAAAGAAAATTCTAGGTGTATTATATGTCTTATGTTTGCTCTGAAGTTTAATAATTGATAACAGAAAGATAATATTTAATTCGAACTTTAAAAACCGATTAATAAGCTTCCAGTAGATAAAGTGTTAAGTTTTTGAGTTCGAATGTTTAACATAACGAGATTCTATTATATTTGGATTTTAAAGTTATAGAGCTTTACAAGTAGAGACGTACGCTCCAACGTGATAAGAGAAACTATATCGGTCATTTAGGAGTATTTGTACCGATCACAAGCAGCAGAAAAAGTGTTCAATAATCTGAGTAATATTTATGTTCGTTAAATTCTCTTTGAAATCTTCACTACGAGTTGACACGATATTATAAGGCAAGGAGTTAAACATAGAAATCAATTGGTAACACGATTGACAGAACTAATTTATATTTTAATAATTTATAATTTAACAATTTATGTAATATTCAATACTCTATCCAATAATTTAATTTATACTATTAACCAGTTAACTGTGGAATTTAGTTTGAAAAATCTCTCATTTTGTGCGCGATAAAATCAAATAATGAAGTACATACTTGTCAAACCCAGGGCAAATGAATCTGTAATATATTCTAATGAAAAATTACAGCGAAACGAAGAAGAACCATGCGTTTATCTGAAGAAATAAATAATTTATCATTGAAAAAATTAGTATTATTTTGCGTTTTAAGATGACATGTATACTCGTCGAATGCAGTTAACTGGTTATATAATATAATGATAAGTAAATAATAATATAATTGAAACTATGTTTGAAATAATTGATCAAAAATGGAATGCTATTATTTCGAATGCTTACTCAAGAAAGCCCGGTTTGTGCTTGTCCTCCTTGTGGTCGCCGAATTGTATCTGACATTGTATTCCGGCGAAAGTGCAAGCTTTCTCCTGTGTAACTGGATGCGTGCCGTCTAGAATCGCATCCCTCGCTTGAACGTACAAAAGAGATAATTGCACGGGATCCCGGCTGTCGATATTTTGATCCGAGAAGAAAAACTTCCTCCGCAGCAACACCGTCTCCGACTCGTCTATTCCTTGCTCCCGCAACGTCTTACTGGGATCTATCCAGTTCACTATGAAGAGAGATTACGTTCCCTTAGCGGATTAAACGGGCGGAAATAACGAAATATTGAACAAATAATCGTCGAGAAAAGAAAATAATCGAAGACAAATATTTAGGGAAGTCACCGCTAATCCGTTCTGAAAGATTAATTTAATGAAATTCGAGGCCATGTTCGATATCTCCAGAAACTTGACTAGAAACAGACATCGTACAATTGTGTAGAATCAGTAAAATGAAAGAAATTCTGAAAAATAACTTCAATTGAAAATAGAATGAAACAAATTGTATTACCCGATGACGTTTAATTTGCAATCAAATATGATTGTACTAGTTAAATTTAAATAAAATCGATACCGCGTGCGATAAAAATTAAATTATTAACTTGAAGTATACTTTTACAAATACCATTGCATTTTGATTTATACACTGATAGAATTTCTGATCCATTGAAACTGTTGAACAGAGTTTTTAATAAAATCTTCATGTTTTTTACGATACAATAAGATTACTAACAAAAGAGTGTCTCCTTTCGAATCCAATTTTTTCAAATTGATCCATAAAAATCTATATCTACATAAAGATACGAAGTTTGATCAGTTTGATCACGAACGCGAAGAATCATAGACACGAAAAAAAGAGAACGAAAAAGAAGACCGAGTAAATTCATCAAAAAAATCCGATCAGATACGGACGTCGTAAGTTAACTCGACTCTTTTCGTATTTTCTATATTTTTTTCACCAGTCGGTCTAGATAAAATTCTAAAAAACTGTAATTAGTGTTTAATGTGATGTTCTTCAGCATATACTTCGTTTCGATACAATTTAAACGCTACGATTTCTGAGTTAGTACATATTTGAATTTTCTACGGATTCAGTGGAAAACTAAAACAGTAGTAATAATAACTATAGAGAAATGCAACAAATTATATTACGAAAAGATGTGAAGAAATGCGAATCATTATCAGAAGACAGTGATGAGAGCCAACGTTTCGCAACAAACATTAATTTCTACATCTAGACAAAGAATTTCGTTACTCATATACAAGTTTAGTAACCAAAGTGTTAAAAAATACTGTGATTGTGCGAAGATTAACCCTTTGAATGCTATGAACCCATATACAGAGTGTTAGAAAATTCTTGCGTATAAATGAAAGGGCGTACACAACTCATTAACCTGAGTAAAAAAAGCTCAGTAAATATGGGTCGAAATCTCAATGGTGTTCTAGATAAAAATCAATTGTGTTTGAAACAAATGTACAGCGACATATTAATTAGCATAGTAAAGGTAACAGTGTACAATACCTCTTGATCATAAAATAGTATGTGTTAAATGTCGCCATTGCGGCGGCACCAATAGCAAAGGGTTACTGTTCGATATCGATAGATCAAAGTTTCGGTGTCGTTACCTTCGTCGTCGGTCTTCAGTTTCTTCCTGAGCTGATCCATCTTCGCGTCCCGTTCGCCTTTCTCCTCTTTCTTTCTCTTGAGCGTGAGGGTGCCGAAATTGCCCGGCTTCTGATTCTCGGTCTCTTCGTCGGCCAGCTCGCGCACCAGCGAGTACTCGTCATGATTCGTGATGCCTATCTTCGTGCAAATTACTACCATGAGATTGGCGACGGGTTGACTATCATCCACTAGCAGTGTCTTCAGCGTGCCATCCAACATGCGCACTCTGAGGGTCCGCAGTTTGCGCCGGTACTCGAGAAGATCGCTGTTCCTCAGAATGTAATAATCGAGATTCCGGCCTGGCTCCAGCCAGACACCTTTCTTCACGTCCTCGTCGGCAAGGAATAGTCCATAGTCCTTGGCTGTCGATTTATCGATCATTTCGTTTTATTTTTTTTTAAATTATATACAACTGAAGTCGTGAATTACCAAACAACGCAAATCCCCTTTTTATCGTTTTCTTTTTGATTGTTCTTAGCTTACTCAGATCTATTTAACCTTGATTAGGCTTTAGATTCTTTTTCGTGCTAAATCGAGATTGACCCCTTGCTCTATGATTTACTTTTCAACTATACTCGATAAAACAATTTTATCGTCAATAATTTAGTAGAAAAAGAGAAGAATTTTATGCTTATTCTGTGTTTACGTTTACTACAAATGGTAAAGGTTGATAATAGTCAAGTATGTGTAACCAATGCTTGCAGAAAGAATCAATAAAATAGATAATAAATGAATGAACGAAGATGAAAAGAAAGATTGATTTCCTGGATATGTTGCTTGGTTGACTTGTGCTGTTTTGAGAGTCATGGCTTCAATTGTAATACACGTTTGAATAGTTTAAAATATTATATAGTAACGCGTCGACAAGGAATAATCAGTAGTCCTTGGCTGTAGATTTAGCGATTATTCGATTCTATTTTTTTCAAATTATGCATAATTATAATACATATTTAAACAGTTATTATTGTAACATGTATTCGTCATGGTGCACATACGGACACGTGCTAATTTTGAGAATTTGAAATATTAATAATACGAAAAATGTCAGATCTTTCAGATATTAATAATAATTTGCTGAAATAAATAATAAACGTGATAACAATAATAAGAATATTTATAGTTAGAAGAAACTAGTACTTTATGTTCTTCCAAATAACATTTCTAAAGGAAGTAATCACCAAAATTAATTTCTACAATACTTTTAATATCTTAAATAGCGCAGTACTTATCAGAAGAACACGAACAATTTAATCCACCCACTTACAAAACTTTCTTTTCTATTAAAAGCCCCATATTCATTCAAAATAATGAATATTCCCTAACGTATAATACAACCAGCCCACAGGTTTGATGTACTTATAGTATACACAAGCTTATGCCAACAGAACAAAAGCCACAATACAAGTTCAATATCTTTCCAGCATATATTCTGAACCAATATAAAAATAAATTTCTTCCTTTTTTTAATTAAAAGAAAAACCGTATCGCATCAGCTGGATGTTCATTTATATTCATTAAGGTCACTGTCAAAAATTCGGTACCCGGAGGGAATATGTTAACGGTGTTTGCGTCTGTGCACGCGTTACCATAGGTCGCTGAATATTTTAGGTGAAAGTAGGAGCTTACGGTGGCCCATGTTACTCTCTTCGACGAGCTTCTCTCTGATAATACGGCAAGCGTCGTAAACGGATGTGCTCGGGTCGAATTGCATCGTCTTCGTGGCGTTTTTCTCCGGGATGGAGATACGCAGGGATAGGGTGGCCATTGCGACTGCCTGGGGTGATCTTCTGCGTGCACGAAAACCACCGGAATCACTCGACTGAAACAGAGAAGTAAGTTCTTGTTCACCGAGCTTTCCAACTGTTTACATTGTGTTCGCGACCCAACATTCTAGCATTTATGCAACAGACAAAATGAATTCTAGAAATAATAAAATTAATTTGGAAAATAACAAAATTAATTGCAAAAATAATAAAATTAATTCCATCAGATTCCAGAGAAATAAGTTCTTGTTCACCGAGTTTTTCAATTGTTTACATTGCGATCGCGACCCAACATTCTAGCATTTATGCAACAGACAAAATGAATTCTAGAAATAATAAAATTAATTTGGAAAATAACAAAATTAATTGCAAAAATAATAAAATTAATTCCATCAGATTCCAGAGAAATAAGTTCTTGTTCACCGAGTTTTTCAATTGTTTACATTGCGATCGCGACCCACCATTCTAGCATTTATGCAACAGACAAAATGAATTCTAGAAATAATAAAATTAATCTGGAAAATAACAAAATCAATTGCAAAAATAATAAAATTAATTCCATTAGATTCCAGAGCAATAAGTTCTTGTCCATCGAGGTTTCCAACTGTTTACATATAAAATTCGCAATCTGATATTCAAAAGTTGCGGAGCGACGATTCGTAGATCAATGGACGCTATTACGAAGAACATAACCGAGTTTATGCGAATATTCGTTTTCCAGTTTACGGCTGAATCAAGTGCAACAAGTTGCAACGGATTGGGCATTGTGTTTTTCGCTCGAATATCATCGTCCTATCTGTAAGCGCGGTTATACGCTATCATAAAGCGGTGGATGGAGGAGGGCAGGGTTTTTACCGGCGTTGCAAATTTCCGAGACCTCTTATACTTCGTTAACTCCATTTGGCTAACTGATTCCATCGTGGGAACACACCGAGTCGATCGTTTTTCAATAGCCAAGCGTTTCAATTGGTAGACCAAGTGATATCTGATATTTCGTTTGACATTTGATTTGGTATGCCGGCGGTTCACCGTGCATGATTTACGCTACGCCCAATAAGTTTCTCCCGCGTATACGTTGAAGCGTTTAATAATTTAACGGTGGACGTTTATAGAAATTCTCAATATCACGGGTTATTTTAGAAGGATCGAAATTAAACAAAATTCTATGTTAGTAATTAAATATTGGTTTTTCTGATGATGTATCGAAGAGAACAGGTTTAGTAAATGTTTCTGAGATATAAAAAACATAAACCCATATATCTTGCGGAAAAAATGTTTAAATGAATAATTAAAATGAAACTTAAATGATGAAAATGAGTACACTTCTACATTCTTTTATGTAACATTTAAAATATTTATGTAATATTCTGGCGTTGATTTAGTTATAAAATAAACTAGCCAAGTCTACATTAAAACCTGTAGAATACCCCGTATTTCGATTTTCTATGGTATGATGCTTCTCATGAAACATGCCACAGGGTGCATCATGGGATCCACAGAGTCTACTTGCGCGAAACCCACCCCCATCACGTGTATCCGGCTAATAAAAATAAATTGTAACCGGCTCGAGTCTAATTAAATCGATCCGATGAAACGAGTCCTCTCATTTGGGCTCTGCGGGGGTCGAAACACCTACTACCGTCGAGCTTTATTTGCATCAACGAGTTACGAATAATCCACGAGCGTTATACGAACAAATCACCGTAATGAAGACGAGTCGACTGTCTCGTTCCACTCGTGACAGGTTTAATTGCTGCTGAAAGTATCGGCTCGGGAGATTAACTTATTGTCTGACGAAACTGTTGGATACACAGCGCAAATTTTTATTCCTTTTTTATCGAGACGCGACTAGGAATATTTCATTCTGAATATTGACCGCTCATCAACAGTTACTGGTTTAAATTAGATTTTGTGAGCAATTGGTATTGAGTAATGAAGATAAATATAGAAACAATGCAGTAACAAAATATTCTTGAGGGTAATTAAAGTTTTTAAAGCTTTTTAAGGAGTTGAATTAATAATTGATTAATTGATTCTTTTTAACTACAGATTTGGTAGATAAGTAAAATATTAATTTTACTAATACTTCAACGGAGAAATTGAGAAATGTGGACTAAGAAATTCTTATAACTGATACTTGTAGTATCTTCATAAGTTCTATTAATTTTGTGAAACATAGTTTCATAGAATACTTCACGTTTCACTCTAAACTGTTTGACCATTGAAAAACGATTCCTAAAAAAGGAATTCCAAGAGCAGGACAAGCAGTTCGGTTATGTTAATTGAAAACTTGATTAATTATAAAGTTTTCGCCTAGATGAAATAGTTCGACTAAAGGAGAAACACACTATTAAACTCATCCCGCGACCCCTGATTCTGTTAAGAAGCAGAAACTAAAAATGAAGTAAGGAAGCCACGTTCCGAAAGGTTTGTCAAGATTCTAACGCATTTTGAAATTGAATTTCTATATGGCACAGGTAAATTTGTTTGCGTTATAATTTTTAATTCGTATAATTATACAATACATACGTTTATCTGTTCTGCATTCAACTAGGTTTAGATTTAAATACGATACTTTATTCGATATCAGTAATTAAACTTTGGATATTTAAGTAAATGTTTCTATGTAAGTTATGTTATACAAATTTTGTATTTACAAAAATTTGAAATAAATAACAATTTCTTGATTCTGTTACATTTCAAATGAAGCATGACTCAAGAGAATAATATGTTGAACGCATTAGCTGTCAAAGCAGTACTCTTAAAAACCCCACAAACTAGAACTGATTTATTTAGTAAAATAGAAAATGAAAATTAAGATTTATCACACAGACTATTTTCTTAACACGATTAAGTAACAATTATTCAACCCAAAATCCGTTAAATCAAGAGTTTCCATAAATCTAGTATTATAGAGATATTAACTCCTTGAGAGATATTTGAAAAATATTAAAATTAAATCTTTTCATAAGATACTGAATGGTCCACAAAAAAATATTAAATATCATGAAACAATAAACCTTCGTATAAATCTCTCTTCATTTGAATAATTAAATTATTCATTTGCAGCTTTGTATTCTGTAGATATCGAAGTTTGAAGTCACCGTTATTGCGGCATTCGACCGCAAAGGGTTGAAAAAGCACAACAATTAAACGGGTTCAAAACCGAATATTCCAAAGTCAAACATTAACCTTACAAGTAAACTAAAAGTCTCCTTCCCGTTGCTCCCAATACGACCGAGTCGCAAAAAAGAAATCCGTCCGATTCGAAAAAATATATTCGCCGCCCACGGGGATGACACACGATATATTACACCACCGCGCACCAAGAAATCGCCAATTACAGGCTGTTTCGTTCGTTTATTCCGTTTTTTTCTTGTCCCGATGGGGGTGGTGAAAGTGGGCGGGAGTGGAGGTCCACACGCATAAATTCGTTGCGAGCGAACCCTACGCCAATGTGGACCTCCACCCTTAAAGGTTGCCAAGCAACGCGGGTCTCTGACTGTGTCAAACTCGAGCACAACCACCCCGAGACACCATCCCCTTCTTACAACCTTCGCAACCTTTCGAAGCGTCTCTGTCTCTCTCTTTTCTTCGCCTTTTCATTTTTCTTCCCCCTTAGCACTCCCTCCTCTGCCCGGTGCCCGTTCCAACTTTCTTGTTTTCTCTTACCCCTCTTCATTCCCGACACTGTATTCCCACCCTCTCACTCTCTCGCTCCCTCTTTCTCCGTAAGTTTTCTCTAGACTTTTTCTCTTTCTCCTCTCGCAGCCACCCCTGTCCACTTATTTCGTTTCCCTCCTTATCCATCTAATTTTCACTCTTTGCTTTTCCACCGACGTCGCCTACCTACCCGGTTTTCTTACCCGTTCACGGATTTTATCTTCCACTGGGACTGGGAATTGTGTTTCTGGACACTGTTCACTGAACACTTGTCCGCTCTTGATTTAATCGCTTATAATCGTTTATGTTTTGTATCGACACTACTATAGGACGAGCTATAACAAGATTAAAAGGAACTGTAAAAATGCAATTTTTCGTGTGAGAATAATTTAATCGACGGAAGAAATTGGAGCTTGAAAATACTTCATTTTTTTTTTATTAGCACTAAAACTATTGAGCATTCAATATGATTGATATGTAATCCGTATAAAAATTGTAACTAACAATTGAAACTATTTATTTCCGAGTTTCGAATATTCAATGCTTTTAAGGTATCAATCATTGCAAAACAAGAAAACCAAAATCAGTGATTTTGACTAGTACGGCAGTTCTAGTGTTACTTCTTGAATTTTGCAATGAGATTTCTATCTTCAAACACGCCTGTGATGTTGGCTTATCATTTCCTTTAAACATAAATTGCCGACTGCACTGTCATGGAGCATAGAAGACGTTTTGAACAGTAAACAATGATTTAACAGCAATAATTCTTTATTCTCTATAACTTCATTGCAAAGAAAATAAGAGAAAAAGGAACAAGAAAGTAAAGAAGTAAAAAAACCAATATATTGTCAAGAGAAATAAAGGATTTCTTCCATTCGTTAATAATGAGTTAACCCTTTGTAGAGGAGCGTTTTTTAAACTTTTAACAACTCTCCCAATAAAAACGGAAAATGCATAGAAGTCTGAAACATTAGAAAAAAAGAGAGCCACGTATTAATCTTTCGTTATTTAAATAATGAATTTATTTAGTTGCAGCATTCGTTTTTAGATATGAAACATCAAAGTGGCCATTACGGCGGCATTCGACCACGAAGGATTGAATGCGCTCGAATAACTGATTTCCTCCAAAAAGGACGGAGGCTTTTGAAACTTCGCATACTGATTTACGTTTAAATCAATAAGTTATAGTGTTACGCGTGTATTCGCTGAAGTTTCGTATTGAAGTAAGTTTTTAACTCCTTGTTCGAAACAAATGTTGCGGGAAAATGCAGTAAATGTTGGAGGGCACGGAAAGAATCAAAGTTGTCGGTTAACATTGAAAATAAATTGAAATTTGAGGACCTTTAAACTGGTTTATCACATGCGCATAAAATATGGTTCGACGATCACGAAAGTTTGCCCGAGACTTTGCAGCGAGTTTATTTCGAAACTCTCGGCCGGGTAATGTATGCAATGATATCGTAAACTCCTCGACTAATAATTTCGTTAGCTTCATCTTCAGCCGAATGAAGTTGTCCAGCGTTCATGAAAGTTGTAAGCAAGGATAATCGAAACAGCGTTGAGCGTTTCTCACGTAAGTAATTATATCCTGTTCAATTATTTAAAACTTTTATCATCATTCTCCTAAATTTTCACCACATTGATAATGAACATTTATATTCAAAAAAGTCTTATAACTTTTTTAGTTTATCGTTTTATTTCATGAATTTTTATTAAATTCGAAACATTAACGTTCAGTTCCCTTGAATTTCATGTTCTTTCACGTTCGATATTATCGTTTCCGAAAAATATCCAGAATTACAATAAAAATTTGAATTCAATTAATAAACTAAGCGTTGTTTATTTTTATTATAGTGAAGATATATACTATTTTCTTATAAGCTGAACGCAACACAGATTTTTCAAAATAATTAACTTTCCTAAATGTTCACAGATGTTACAGACGCCTCGTCAGTTTCAGCAAGTAAAATATAATTAAAAGAGTTAAATCTTTCTGCAAAGTAGAATCAACACGTGCTTCGTGTAATTAAGTTTGTGAAATTTGCACAAGCTGCATGGTAAAAATTTTGTTAATGTACTTCGTTAGTTTTGAACTGGACTCAGTGATTAACGTTATTAGAAATAAAAATTTTCTTATAGTTACACTAACTCTAATATATTGATTAGTAAAACTAAAGATAATATACTAATAATAGCGTGAAAAGTATACATATATATATATATACACACACACACACATACACATACTTGTACTAAGTGTAATTTTAAAACAGGGAGATTGAAACCCAGAAAAATCCTCACAACGACTACACATGATACATCCATTTCACGAAGACCATTACTAACGAAATCAGTCACAAATTTTAATATATCGATATATTAACACTGAACGTGACACATAGATCGAAATAACCTATATAAAACATTCTATTTAACGATTATTTGAAACATAAAATCATGTTTATTAATAAATTGTTCAATGAATCGATTCGATCGTGTAAGCACAATAATATAATAAAAATGGCGTCACTTTTAACAAAGTTGATTCATACCCAATAAAAGTTGATTTACACTAGAACCACCGAGCATTTAGTGGGGTTGATATATAATTACATAAAAATGATTGGAAAACATTTTTCTGATATTGTTATTGTATCTAACTAAAACTATTTATTTTAAAAATTATTTCATACTTTTAAAATATTAATAATTGCAAAATAAAAACACTAAAATCCGTCATTTGGACGGATACGGTAGTTCTACTGTTTAACACTAATAGCAGACAACCAATGGTAATTCAAGTGATACATTAAAAATGAATCTTTCCGACCACTCGTGTCGAAAAGAAAAGAAAAAGATCGTTTACTTCCACCACAGAGTGTTCTACAGTTCGAACCAGTTGAAAGACGACGAGCGCTCAGGAAACGCGGGCGCGGGCGAGCGTATATACGAGCGCGGAATGAAATAAACGACGAAACAACCCCCGGCGCGATCCATTATCCGATCCGATGCCATTTTCACTGCAGAAATTGATTCGCCGTTGAACAAAGTTACTTCACTCGACCGCGGTACGTCACTTTCCAATTTCCATGGAATGTATTTAGAGGAATGACCTCATTAGCCGCAATTGGGTCAACCGAGAGACGCGAGTGCATCCGCGGCATGGCGCGGCCCACGATATGCACTCTACCCGGCGCGCCGCGAATCATTATTTATATGCTCGACGAGCGTCGTTAACGCGCGGTCGCGTTTTCATGATATCTTCGCGGGGACACCCACCAAAAACTTGTGCACACCGCTGTCTCCTCGAACAGAAAAGAAATTATTCGCTCGCCCCGCGAGTATTCCGAGAAATGTTAGTCACCTGTTAACCCTTTGCACTCGATAGGCGACTCATAGCTGCTATTTGGCTTGACATAGGAAAAGTACAAAATTCTATATCCAATATCGAATTTGATGTAATACAGTCCCTGATCACAAAATTAGGACCATGGTTTGTACGCCATTCTTCGTGGTAATCGTGGTATTGGAAGCCCAAAAGGTAATTTAACACTAAAACTACCGAACAATCAAATTGCCTTTTTCTAATTTTCTTACTGAGGCCCTAAGTTTTGGATCAGGGGCTGTAACTATACATGAAATATTGAAATAAAATAGTTCTAACCCTTCATTCGTGTATTGTTTCTGTTTAATTCTATTAAATATTTCGTTACAGAATGATGAACACATGCAGCGGAGAAATTTTTGAGTGTAACGAGTTAAATCTAAATCTTTTCTGAAATCTAGCTCGCATTTTAATTATTATTTTTACCTCAGATTTTAATTACTATTTCTATCTCGTATTTACCTAGTATTTCTATTTTTAAGTTTTCAACTGTATTGATCAATAGCAAATTGGTGCAAAAAAATGAGATAAGAAAGGACCTATGTTTGCTTCAAAGTATAATCACTGATATCGGAAAAATAATATTTAATTTAAACTCAAAAGAACAGAGTAATATTTATCCTTATCCTAATTATTTTAAATTCGTTCTACAATCTTCGCGATTAGTATGACGCGTTGTTAAGACAAAGGGTTAATAATATTTCAAACGTACAGATAAATCGTGGATCGCAGCAGGTTTAACCAAAAATGGATCGATCGCGGCCTCTAAATTTAGACGTCAGTCTCTTTCCGCGGCGACGACGCCTCGACGAGGAAACTAATTGAGGGTCCCGTCGATCGGCAACTAGGTAACGAAGACACGATTATGCACGCTCGACAAGATTCGGTAATCAGGGGTTCATTCTCTTAATGGAAGTCGGCATACGTGCCAATCACACGGACCCCCCTCCGTTGTCGATACAGCCGAGCATGAAAAATAACGTTTCGCCTCCCGTTTAACTCGCTGTTTAAACCCAATTCGGACCACCCAGTTCCAATTTCACCCGATCGTTGTGTAACGCGAGGGCGGACCGAATATAAACGAGATTTTTCGTACAAAGCCGGTGAACCGTGACGCGTGGAGCTACCGTGTTAAATGTATATTTTAACTCTTTAATGATTTTATTTTCTTTTAACGATTCACACAATAATAAAGAAACATTATGTGATAGTTGCACGTAACGCGGTAAACGTGAACGTAAAAAGTTCCCTCGAGAAATATTGATTTAACACTTTGCAGACTAGAATTTTTCGATGTATTAAACATTTGTTCCATAGATTGCTAAACCTGACAAGTCCTAAACGTTAGAAAAAGAGGAAACCGTGTTTCGATCTTTTGTTCTCTACGACATTCAGGTATAAAACTGTACTGCTCTGAAACGTTTAGCACTAAAAGTACTAAGTAGTTAAATTGACTTTTTGAAATTTCTCTGTGGAAACACAGTTGCAGTAAAATTAAATAATATTTGGAATAAATTATTAAAGTTAGGGGTTAATTGAATAATTGACAAGCAGAAGATTTATTTTAGAGAAATAATGCAGCAAATGTATTAATTACAATTTAATGAAAATAATGCATTTATAAATTGTATTTTCCATTTCGTTGGGACATATCTCTAAAATATCATGCAGATTGAAAATGGCTTAAAAAGGAAAAAGACAAAATAATGTTTCTGTATCATACGTAGAATAGAGTCCGGAATGACGATAATATTGAACAACAACTCGTTTTCTTCTTTTCCCATCGTGCCTTGAATATAGGACAAACAATCTACAATAGTTCACCGTTGAAGCCTTTGCTTCTGTCTGACTTTCTCGTGCGCGCTTTGGAAATTGTACAATCTCACTTGAACCTCGTATATATGGATTCTCAGCTTTGACTTCGCAAACCATTCCTACGACGCAAGTTTGTATACCATCTGCACTCGGCGAAAAGAACATTTTGATAACTTCAATTAATATTGCCACGCGTTAAGCATATGTCGATAAATAATTTATAAACATTGGACACAATCTATCAATATCGGGCACATTTGAAAGTAAAATATGTTCTATTGTAACATAATACTTCATATAATATTTTTAATAATCTTAATCATTTTTCTTATTTTAATTATATTTAGTAATTTTAATAATTATAAATAAATCTAAATATTTTTTTCTGAAATGTAACTTTATGTATAGAATAAAGTAAGGAAACATTGTTCAATAGTTTAAACGACTGTCCACAATAATAATTCTGATAATATTACTGTTTCACAGTTACTACAGTTTCATGGTTCACGCGTTTACGTAAAGCTCTTAATGGTCGTGAGGTGAAAATGGTTTTCTTTGTTCAGTTTTTGTTACTTAGTATAAACGCGGCCACAGGAGCAAAACATTATCATGGAAATGGTACCAACTTTGCGAAACAGTAAATAATTCTATGTTTATTCAGGCCGCGAAAGGAAATAAGTTTAATACTGTCCAGGTTTATAAATTACAAACATTAATAGAAATACTCTGTACAAAGATTTATTAAATCAAAACTTGTAACTAGTATTTTATAAAGAATTATTTTCAGTTATCGAGGCATCCTGTATATTAACACACTTAACAGATCACTCTTCGTTAGGGTTAATACTATGATAATACTTAATTGTACCACACGGGGATCTTTGCTTATGGTTAACAGCTTAAGTATTAATTATTATATTATTGTTAATGCTGGCCTTATTTCTATCACTGAAAATCTTCAATTTCACTTGAGAACACCTATTCTTAGCTGCTTCTTTGAGTTAGGGGGAAAAATACAGATTCAGGGACGAAAGAGTTAAACAAGTTACAATGCAAGGGATTAAAAGACTAATGAAAAGAAGAAAATTGAAGTGCAAAGGAAAGAAAACTGATACATGTAATGGAAGAGAGGAACAGAACGGCGAATGAAAAGTACAATTTATCAAGGAAACAACGAACGAAACATTACAGATCGTTCCACTTTCCTCCTGATCAAAGACCATCGGAGATTGCGGAACCACTTAGAGCCATTTACTTTCGTTCGCCGCAGTACTTGCTGCTCGCTCTCTATTCTGGGCGATCTCGAGGCGTCGGAAGCAACGCCGTCAGCTTTTTTAACTCCATCGTCACCTTATGAGCTTCGTCTTTCTCCGAAGTTACCCTCTTTCCTCCCCCTCGTGTCGGGAATCGCTCCTTTCGACACGAACGAGGCTCGACGCGTTGTGACCAACGACACGATGGCCCAAAATAAATTTTCGAACAGCTCGGAGATCGATCGGCGAATTATTTCAACTGAATTAATCTATATCTATAATACGACCGAATATGGAAAATGTACAACGAAGTGGGAGTGTTTGGGGAGGATCGACGCGATTCTTGTTCGTCCCTCTACACGATTACTAAATGGAAATAAGGATTAACCCGTTGTGTACGGAATTTAGTTTGAAAAATATCTTATTGTGCGTGCAATAAAATCAAATAATGAAGAGTATACTCGCCAAATACAGGCCAAATGCATTTATAATGTATTCTAACGAAAAGCTAAAGCGAAACGAAGAATTACATGTTTGTGTAAAAAAATAAATAGTCCATCGTTGAATAAGCTAGCACCCCTTAGAGTTTTAAGATGACGTGTATACTCGTTAAACGCAGTTAACTGGTTAACTGAGTTTGTGATGTGTCTTTTGTGCGTAAAATAAATGGACACTCGAATAGTGGATGATATAAATTTGTTGAGTAACTTTAGCAGGGAAAATCTTTCTATAGATTATCGCTAAACCTGCAATTACACCTACTGTAAGTAGTGAAATAATTAGTTATGAAATAAAGGTACACAAGTTGAACCAACAAGTTGAACAATTTTTAATCAAATTTTAAAACCGATCATTTGACCGTTGACGGTATGTTTATTGTTGTAGGATGTATTGTTAGGAATGAGAATTTTGAAGAATATCTACTGTCTGGATAATGAATTATTAGATAATTAGTAGATTAAGTATCCAAAGTATTACACAGCTGAATCATTACTAGAATTAGTTTTCCATAGTTGCAAGTACCATATTTTAGAATAATTTTTACAATCAATATCGTTCAGCTGAAAGATATTCAGCTGTGAGGGTGTTAAAAAATTACAAATTTTAAATGTTTAAAAATGAAGATTATAGAAAAATTGTGTGATAATATAGCTGATAATTTAACAATAAAAAAGAAGATGTTAGTTTACACAACTTTCAGTAATAGAAATTATTAATATTCAATCACTAGATTATTTTATCAATTTGTATTTGTTCCTATTTATTGCTTCACAAATATTTCACCTTTCTATTTTATTACATTAACAAATAATTTTTCTTCAAATATAATATTAAATAATTTTGTTCAATTACATTAACAAATAATTTGTTCAATGTAGGCAACAAAGTAACACTGAGATTATTTCGCCTGCCCAAATATTGATTCCGATGGCACAGTTTTTCTTCGCGCCTCTCCACAACCCCGTCACGAGTTAGTGAAGAATGACCCCAAACCGTAAGTATCTACCCTGTTACCGGCTGTTCGAATGACTTATTAACTCTACACCCCTCCGCCCCTCGGGAAAACCGGCACCCCACTGTTTTTCCCGGGAACTTCCAGGCGTCTTTCAAATAATCAAACAGAACTTCCCTGGTTTCGACGTCTTTGATCTCGAAGAGAAATGCTCCGTCGCACTTTTCATTAAATTTAAGGGACGTCTAAGTTGTTATGACAATTTATAATTGACAATATACAATCAAGGGAAGGACGCGACTAATTAAATGTTCGTTATGTAACGCTTCGCGGAATTTGATACTGTATCATGAAAATGGTTATGCAACGAGCAAATTGTTCCGAAAGTAATTTAACGAACTTTTAAAAATGGTTTTAGCTTAAACTCTTGCCCTATGATTTATTTTTCAACTGCGATAGATACAACAATTTAGTCAGTAATAATTTATTGAAAAAAGGAAAAAATTTGATGCATATTTTATGTTTATGTTTGACCTCCAATATAGTAATTGATAACAGAAATTGATAATATTTAATTTGAATTCAAGGGAACTGAGTAACATTTATGTTTGTTGAATACTATTGTAAATGTTCACTCCGAGTCTCGCACGTTATTGCAAAGCAAGGGGTTAAAAATTCTATAATATATTCTGCAAACTTGATTTGGTGTTTTCCTTTTTTCTAATCAGTTCTACTAACAATTTTTATATTACCATAAACATCTGAAGTTGATTATTTTTTATTATTTTTGAATATTTTTCTTTTAAATGAAGTGTGTTAAAAATAAAGAATGATAAACAATTTGGGTTCTTAATTCATCTTTAAATGAAAAGATTTATACAAAACACCCTAAGTGACCCATCTCAGAATTTTTATTTTGCAAGTATTTATATTATGAAGGCATTTTTGCGAAAGATTTTCAATTAAATTTGTATATCTGTACAGATACAAAACTAGGCGACTCTTCAAATCTCAAGAAACGTATTGCTCTAATTTTTATAAAAAATTGGAAATATGTCCCTCTAATTTCTCGGTAGTTTCAGTGTTAAGGCGTCTCCTTACGGAAATGACTGAGCGTCAGCAGCTGATGTTCCAGGATTTGTTCGGGCACATCGATCCCTACACATGTGTGTCAAGTTCTACCATCCAAAAAGCGTCGATCCTGCTCGCTGAAGCTGTCTCATTCTCCGTCCGCAACGACTACACAACAGCTAAGCACGCGTAATTGGAAATTAAGGACTCCTCCTAAATACACGAATTCAATTGAAATTTTTTTGCAAAAACGTCTTCATAATATAAATACTTGCAATGTAAACATTCTGAAGTCCGTCAATTTGACATATCCGGTAGTTTTAGTGTTGACCAATCAACTATGTTCAACGAGCATATATGTCACCTTAAACTCAAAATGATACTAATTCTTTCAACGATCAATTATTTATTTTTTCAGATGAACATGTAATTCTTCTTTGTTTTGCTTTGGTTTTTCATTAACACGTTCACTGCCATGGGGGTCACCGGTGACCCCCGACCAAATCGAATTACTATAGTTCACTCAATGAAACGATGATTATATGAAAACATTTCTATATTATAAATAACGCTACATAATACAGTGACATTCAGCTAGATGAACGTGTTATAGTAATAATGCAATTCGATCAAATGATTTAATATTATATTTTTTCCATTCGGTGTATTTTCCTCTATGAAAACGCGCGGCGTTCAACGTGTTAAAATATACCCCAGGCCTATTCGTCCTGCGTTTGACAAGTATACACTTCATTTTTTTATTTTATTGCGCACACAATAAGAGATTTTTCAAATTAAATTTCACAGTTAATGGGTTAACTACGAACCAACAATATTTTTCTTCCTTTTTTAACCGTTTATATAGTCCAGTGAAACACGACCAAGACAGAAATTCGAACGTTTATAGCTGGATCTTGTAACGTTCGATTCAATTCCCAGCTGCACGGTTCTCTGACGGCCGTCCGTTAAATATAATCGGCGTTCGATTCGTAAACGTCACTCGCGTATTATCGCTGTCACGGCTTAACGAAGTGGCCGATTAACGATCGACTCGCGTAACCGCCGACGGATAAACCGCTGCGCGAAACCAGAAGACACGTGGAAAGTAGGAAGACCGTTCAGCGGTTTTCAAGGCGTGCTTCCATTTTATGGGGACAGGAGAAATTTAGTTGCATGTGTAAAGTAAGATTGAGTACTTCTCACTTGAAACGAGAATAAACGTCCTGTTAATTTTGAAAGTGGACTAAGTTATATATTTTTAATTTCGAGATAAAATTTAACACTAAAACTACCAGACGAGACAAAATTCATTTTGCAATTATTAAAAAAATAACAAATGTTTTCTGAGAAGTTATTAAATAGGTGATTTAGCAATACGCAAACTGAAATATAAATCAATTAAAGCTTCAATAGATGCACTCTTGGAGTTTCCATAGAGAAATTTAACTGTTCGGTAGTTTAAGTGTTAAAGGTCAGCGTTTGAATAAAATAAAAAATATTTTTACATTACGTAACATGATGTGGCAGAAAATATTTAGTATCTAAACATGAGAATTTACTATGATTGTGTATTGTTGTGTAGAATTTATAACGAAATATAATCTTTGATGCTTGAAATGAATTAAGGGTACAAATAATTCATTCAGAAAATGGCAAATATGTTACTGTAGAAATACTTGTGTGTAAATGAATTCTAGAATATTGTTTTGAGAAATGTGGTACGTTTGAATAACTTGTTTATGATAATGCAAAATAGGAAATAATATAATATGAGAATGATGATTATGGACATGAAGAAACAATAATATACAACAGGAAATGGTAATATAAACTTAGATATCAAATTATGGGCACTTGTGATACAAATAAATCCTGTTCATGGTAAATGTAGAAAAATAATACCTAAGTAATACCTAGTAACTATTTGATTGTGTAATTATTTATTTGTAATATTTTCAAGTGAATGGATCGTAGCTCGGGCAAGTATTCGCTGAAAGAAAAAATCGAAATACCAATCGTATTCCACTAAAGAGTGGGATCGATAGACACACAAACGAAGAGTACTGTGCAAATCCATTTAAAAAATTGAAACTGCTACCCGCAGGTGCATTGCCATATTTGCGGGAAAAGTATGACCCCAGAAGGTTCAAAAACTCGCTAAACTATTTAACTTCCTCCGCTAATGTTTCCCGTCTATTTTTCACAAACAAAAGTGTGACATATTTGCTTCAAGTAATTAACGTAAATCTTTTTAACTACACAAACGAATAGTATAACGTAATATACGGATCAATGAAATATGTACTAGTAATAAATAACAGCAACATCAAAATTTACTATATTGATATTTAAAATTAACGAATATTACATTTTATTATTTATTTTCTTATTAAATAAATGCACGTTGCATTTCAATATCGATTAAATACAGTTCATCGTTGTAGAATTTAATTTGTTACATCCAATATTTCATGGCATTCAAATTTGTGTATTTAAAATTTGAATAAAAGAACCTTTAATTTGTCAATAATAATTATTAGCCATTTAATAAAAGTAACAACCAAACCGTTTAACGAATAAACTTTTCGAAATTTAGTACTGAATACAAAGTAATTAAGAATTAATGTAATGTGCACCGTTCAGATGAGAGATTTCAGAGTAATTATTAAAAAAAGAATGTGATATTAAATTAAGGTAACAATAGTATACGTGATTAGCAAATGTAAATCAGAATCCAAATAAATTTTGCACGGTGAATGTTTCTTTAAGGTATATTCCATTGCCTCGCATAATTTATTTTGAATTAACATAATACTAAGGGTGACATTTGCAACCAAGCGTACTCTTCACAACGTAACGATTGTTCACTGTTAATATTTCGCGAGAAGGGAGTGCAATTTCTCGAAAGCATGATGCAGAATACCATTACTTCTTCATGAATAGAAATTGTATACGATAGAGTGAGACTCGCTTATAAAAGGGCTTACTTATATTCAAGATGTACGTTCAACCCCTTAATGCACGAATCTGTTTAGCTTAATCGCGCGTTATTTAATATGATTAATATTAAACAGCTTAATGTTAGCACGGAAGTATAATGCAGTTTTACACACAAACTGTTTGCATATTGAATCAATCTTGTTAATTTACAACCAACAAGTTTCAGTTTATCTTAGTTACTCAAATGTTTATTGTTAATTTAAGACAAGTAATAAACTCTTAAATAACTAAAATAAACGGAAACTTTTTGATATTAAATATGTGTAAATGTATAGTTGCATTATTTGAGTATTAAGAATATATGTAACTATAAAGTTTGTATAATTTTGATTTCTGAAGGTTACATATTTATTGTATAAATTATTGTAGTATTATACTAATATGTGTTATTATACATTTAGTCACTTGTGCATTAGTAGTTTCAAAACTTTATTCAACTTTAATGCAGCATTTTAAAAACAAGTACGATTGAAATTCATGGGAAACTGTAACAAAGTTAAAATGTGTTGCATGGTTGATCATAGAACGTAATCTAACTTTCCAAATATATCAGCATTCTGAAGTAACATTTCACAGTGAAAAATAATACACAAAAATTTGAAAAGACGAGTAATAGCGCAATAAACACTTTAATATCTGTTATTAATATTAAGCACTGATACACATGTGAAGCACAAAAGCAAACAATTGAAATTTTCATTACACAACTTCAAAATAATTTCCATTTGTAAACGATGATTACCGAACCATATTCTCGCAGCCAACCAATGAAAATCATTAACTCGCAAATTAACGGTGCATCCCATCGTCAATATTTAAACACAAACAAGTCAATTCACTGATATCAGTAAAAAATAGTGAATTTTTCCAGAATAAACATTCCGAAATAACTCTCGACCAACAAGCACAATGTACCATTATAAGCCATTAACGAAAGCATCTCAATTATTCCCAGTCCCTGTCAATTTCCAGTGTACAGAATTTATACAAATTTTAAGAAAATTCAACACATTGATTGAAAATTCGAAGAAAGTCACATCACTGTATCACCTCACGTTTTCCACAATATCACAGACATTCGTCCATTCGAGTAGGACGAAATGTATCAAAAAAGCTCAGAGAATTCAATATGATCCTCGATTTATCTCGATTTATGTTCAATCATTGTAAAATGCACGTTGAAATCGATATATATTACAGCAAACACCTCGATTATCTGGTTTAACCCTTAATCCAGTGTTCTTCTGTACCGTAACAGACAAAATAAATAATTTATTGTTATAGTTATTATTATAAAAGTTAATGACTTCAAGACAAAAATATTATGATTCATTTAAAATAATAATTTACAAGTATTTAATATAATTTAAAAAAAGCGTCAGACACTATTGGATTGTTAAAAGTTAATCGAGTTCTTACTGTACAGTGAACGGTCAAATTATTAGAGCCACTTGCATAAATTGTCGATTTCTTAAATTAAAATAAAGAAACTTCAATTTTACTTTAATTAAAACTATTTCTTAAACGATTAATTTTTAATTGAAACTTAGTTATGCTGAATTCTTATCATCTTATTAACGAAGTAAAATAAAAAAGATTTTAAAATTCGTTAAAGAAAGCAGTCAATGTCCTCGATTGTCCTGGGAATCCACTGGACCTCAACTCAATTGAGAATGCGTGGGAACTATCGAAAAAGGAAATTTCATATAATTTCAACAAAAATTCATCAACAATAAATATTATTTAACACAATCTTTATAGCAGTATGCCACAGTAACAATGAAATAAACTAAATTACCTGAAATATATCGAAAATATAATAACGTCGCTGAATACTGACCGCCTTATTACTCTCCAACCTCACTTTTGTGTTTACATAAACAAAGTCGAAATATTCTTCACACCTATCTTCGATGAACAGTCAACAAATAAAGATAATCTATCATAAAATTGAAGATTATAAAATAATACCCCGATTAAGCAAGATATATTCTCAGATGTCAAAGCGTTAAACCAAACAGCGTCAAATGAGGTTACCCAGCACAGAGTAAACAGGAATAAGAAAACATTTGACCAATAATGAAGAAATTCTACTTTAATTTCAAATTCTAACCTCAAATTTGACGTAAAGCAATTAAACGCGAAATATTCAAACACGACAGCTCTATCCCTCGATTCACGTATTATTTCACTTCAGCACTAAAACTACCAAACGGATCACGATTATCCATTGCTGATTTCTTCTTTCTGAAATTATTAAAAAGATAACAGTTGTTTCTGTGAGCAATTATTAAAGAAATTGATTTAGCAATACTCAAACTCAATTGTAAACTAACTACAGTCTCAATAGATGCAATCTTAAAGTTTCCATGGAGGAATTTCAAAAAGTCAATTTAACTGTTCGGGAGTTTCAGTGTTAACGCAGTCGAAAATGTAATCAATATTCCACTAGAAATTCACGAAAGTCACAGGGAAAAATCTTTCAAATGCAAAGGATCAAGTTAACAACCAATGTCGTACGACAGAAGACTCGTTCCATTGAATCACTGAATAAATATTCATCCTAGAACCCGCCTCAAACTGAATCACTGTTGATGGAGGTAACATTAACCCTAGAACTACCGAGCATTCAATACGATTGACATGTAATCCCTATAAAAATAGTAACAATAGATTATTTTCAGTTTCTTCAGACACTCATTATAATATTCAAATGAAATTATTTATTTTCAAGATCATTTCGAACGTTCGATGCTTCGAAAATATCAATAATCGCGAAACAAGAAAACCGAAAGCAATGATTCCGACTGGCACGGCAGTTCCAGTGTTAAAGCAATCTTACCGTTCATCTCGTGGATCTCACCTCCGCAGGGATAAAACGAATTTCTCACACGTCGCCTTTAATTATTCGATACACCCACTGTGTTACCTATGAAATGCACACACCGACGATCATCCGGATCGCTCAGAATGACGCGGAGCTAGGAGAGACGCGTCATTTCACCGGCGATCAGAAACTGAATGCGTCGCGGTCCGAGTTAAGGCTCGAATGTAACCGAGAGGATTGTTGGGGAACCACCCCTCGTGCCAACGGAGGGATAAGGGTAGGGTAAGGGTGAGTCGTGGAGCGAAGGAGAAGGACGGCGACGGCGGGAGGGGTGGCGGGGGAGCGGGACGGAGAGGGGCGACAAGGGTGAATTCACGTTGGGGACGTTCCCGAGCTTCTGCGCACTACTGCCCCAGTAACACACCCCCGTAGAAGCGGCCGTTGGAAAATTCGAGTCGCGTGCAAGCTGGAACAAATTCTATGGTTTTTCGGGAACTGTGAGGATCCCGACTGTTCCCTTCCGCCACTTTTGCATCGAATTTTTCCGCGATTGCGGCCCGATTGCGCGGAATCATCCGTGAGATCGGGATTAATCCTTTGAGTGCGATATATCGAAACTTGTGGAAAGTTTCTTTTTAATTTTGTTAGTAATAAAGGAAGTTTAACATGCTTTCAGTGCACCTAACCCTCCATTTACACGGTAGATTGGTTCTCCCTGTAAATTGATATCGTGCAATTTGAGTCCACGATTCACTTTCGAAAGAAATACACCTGTAATAAATTTAACAAATCCGTGTGAAACAGTATTATTTACTTCCTTGTAAAATAGAAAGTTATATACATATTTTTAAATAAAAATGCATTATTCCAACAAGATTGCATATGTAATCCAGGAAACAAAAGAAACATTAATGTAATTTTTGCATTTGTCTGGCCTAACTGTGTTAAAGTGAAATGCAAGTATTGTTTAAATGGTGGTTCTTCCACTTTTTCTTCAACTGTGTTAAACCGAAATCGCGCAATTCGAATGCCGTGTAAATCGAGAACTAAGTGTATTGTGTAAACGTTTTGTAAACTTTAGATGAAAATTTATCGAAATATGAATTTTTGTTTATAATTATGCATCTTTGTTTAAAATTGTCTTGCATTTTTCGAATAAGTATAAACATTTTCCCTGGCAGTCAAAGGGTTAAAAGGAAGTTTGTTTCCGCTTTGTTGGGAGTTCGGGCGGCAGTATTTGTTGTTTTATTGGCTTTTCTTTTAGGCGCAGCGGGTTTGGCGAAGTTGTAATTTGATTGTTATATTAGGCATGGGAATTTAGATACTGAATTTTTAATGTTCGTTTTAGTGGCAGCGATTTTTAATAATGTTATTTTTAATATTATAATGCAATTTGTGATGTTGTGGGACTTATGAGTTGAATTAAGGGTTTGTTGTTGTAATAAAGTAACCGAAGATATGCCAGTTTAATAGGATTTTATGCTTTAGTTTCTGGAATTGTGAAAATCTTAATATAATAAATTCACTATAATAAATTCACAAATTCTCCATAAAATTATTAGTTTACAAATGCAATACATTGCTTGTAATCTACTTGTTTAACAGCTACAAAGTCTCAGTACTACAAATCAAATACTACAAATTTAGAAAGAGAGAAAAAAGGAACATTACACTAACATTTCGAAATGTTAACTACCAGGAAAAGTTACACGAAATTAAAGCATCATACTTCTTTTTATGTATCCGTCCGCTTTCATATCATCCTATCAAGTGTTATTTCTCCCTAACGATCACTCTTCACGAAAATCAATTCGAGCCAATCATCGCGGAAGATAACAATCCCGTGAACCCCTAAATTCCGGCAAATTGCGATACGCGGGGCCATCTTTCCTCGGCGACACACAATACGGCGCATAATTACAATTTGCAAAGCCGCTAATTGGCTACGAAACCATGGGGTTCGTTTGACCGAGACCCACCACTCTGATTTATCCCGGCGGTCGATTAAATTGTGGTTAAAAAAGATATACGGAAATTCTTCCATTGTGACCATTATCGCCCCACCACCCTCCCTCATCGCCCCTGCACGACGATCTCGCAGAAGGGGGAGAGGAAACATTATACTATCTGATTTCGGGACCTTACAGATCTCGACTGTCACAATTCACCCTTGATAATTGAGTTCCTTATCTTGATTATTTCACGGCAATCAATTTTCCCGTGCCGGGGATCGAATTACAACGCGGCGAAAGTTACGCGAAATTTTATCAGTGCGCTGTTTCCCATGACGAAACACTTCTCGACACTTGTTCGAAGTTGCGAAACAATGCGACGAATCACGCTTTATCCTTTCATTCGGTTATTTCACACTAAAACTATTAGGCGGGACGAAATGACCCATTCCTGATTTCTTCCAGTTGCAATTATTACATAGGTAACATATGTTTCTCTAAGAAATGATTAATGAAATTGATTTAGCAATACGCAAACAGAATTATAAATCAATTAAAGTTTCAATAGATGCACTCCTGGAGTTTCTATATAGAAATTTCGGAAAGTCAAATTAACTACTCGGTAGTTTTAGTGTTAAGATCATTATACCCGTTTCTGTGAATTTCAGAGAAAGGGTACTTCTTTTGAAGATTGTAGCTGTAATTTAACTGTTATCAACGTATCGATTACAAACTGGTTCATCGAATATTCTTTTGTAAGTATATATAGAACAGTTTGAAGACATTTTTTCGCCGATTCGTTTTACATTTACTTCTAACACTAGAATTACACTACCTGAGGCTGTACAAATTTAGTGCTAGTAAACATTATATTAAGTAAATGAGTGGAACGATATACGAACCTATGCTTGAGGTAAACAATATTCACACAGACCAGAAAATACAAAGTTGAGAACCCTTTAAACTGTTGAGAGTTACAGCAACCATCTATTTCGTAAAATCATACACCAGTATAAACATCTTTCTAAACTATATTTTAATTTTATTTCGTCACAGTAAACTATTAAAGTTTACAGTAGTACCATTATTAGTACTACCATACTACTATTACTATTACGATTTACATATACTTCCTCCAATGAAACATTTCATATAAATTTCCCTTCCGTCTGGCTATTTTACAAAATAAAATCTAGATCCAGTAAAACACGAAACGCCTCTCGAAAAGGGAAAATCGACCGCCCGGCGTTCGAAGAGCGTGCACGTGTACAGTGCACACAAACTGGGTCCGTACTTACCGAGCGAAACGCGTTTCGCGCTGATTTCTCGCCGGCTTCCCCTCGGATCGCCGGATCATGGTCTCTTCTGCTGGCCGGATGTTCGAAAGGAACGGCACAAAGCTGCTCCCGAAACTTCCCGAAATACTTCGAATTCTTTTCCCCATCCTTCGGGGCGATTATCGAAGCGCGCGTTCAGAACACTCGTCTCGATCTCGCGCGGTGGCGGAGTTAGGAGAAAAGAGGAGGGGGACAGAGAGAATTTGAAAGGCACAAAGGGGGACGGACGGGATATCTCTAAGTTGAATTTTTCTTTTTTCTTTTCTTCTTCTTTTAAAAATTAACACGGGTAAGGGGTGTAAAGTTTTTCGACGACACTTAAACTCGAATTAAGGCAACTGGTTTTCGCGGGCGGGCTCAAAGCCGATTGAAATAAGCTTTCAGGAACGCGGAAAACGAGATTTCTCGAATTTTCGTTGACTTTTTCCGCTTTTTTTTGGATTTTTTTTTCTTTCGTTAGAAGAATTTCGAAGAATCTTTTTCTGGGGTAATTCTCGAATTGAAAAGATCACAGTTTCGTTAAGGCTCAGACCGACAGAATACGCGCGGGGCGTAGAGGGTCGCGAAGGTGAGAGAAAGCGTTGCTTATTGTCACGAGGTGGAACTTGGACGGCAATTTAAGGCACGGGGGATGGTTTTCGGTCGCGACAGCCCTGTATTAAGCACCGATGCGGAAGCGACACGGGTTTCGGGGGATGTTTTCTCGGATCGAGAGTAAGCGAATAGAAAGAAACATCGAGGAATCGCTGAGAAGAATTATCGAAAAATATATCTCTAACAAACTGATCGATCAAAGTTTCTGTGAACTAAAATTACCAAATCACTAAACTACTAGAATTACAAATTGACAATTTACTTGAATATAAATTTCGAAAGATTCGTTCACCACAAAAAGTGAAGTTTTGATCGAACCTCTAACTCAATCTAATCGAGTTTCCAACTGAATTTCTTTGGGGAATCAAGGAAATTACTTCAACGAAATTATCAAATAGAACGGAATTCAAAGAAAATTATTAAGAAATCAACGAACCAAGGATGACACTCGGAAAAGTCCGCGCGTGTCGCAGAAACGCGATGAAAATTAAGGAAACGAGTGAACCGCGTAGAACTGAACTAAGAAACTCACCCCCGAGTAGGAGAAACTGGAGAACCGAAACCCGGTTGGCGATGAAGAGGAACCGAACTTAAACGACGCGTGAACTTGCGAGTCAGTCAGGGTCAACGAGGGTAAACGAGTTAAGGGATGAGAAGAAAAAGGAGGAAACGGTTTGTAGGTTGGTTGGGAGAGAATGCAGAGGAGAGAGAACGGACTTCGGTTGTTCGCGTTTTGCGGTGGTGCCGAAGGGATGATGCAAGGACGAGGACTAGGACGAGAACAAGGATGTTACCCCGACGGCTGTCGCCAAAGAAGTGATAGGTCTGCGGCCTTGCGCGCGGTACCCAAACCAAAGGACACCGCCAGAGGATGCACATGCGCTGATATACCATAGCCGGCGCATGCACGCGATTGGTCCACGCTGACGGTGGTAGTTTTCCTTCTACCCCCACCAGGCTGGCTCACATCTTGCAACCCCTCTCGAGTGTCGCGCACACACGCACGCACGCACACACGTGTAGATGGAATAATTCGTCTGTTGAAATTTGAGTTAATAACAGTTGCTCTTGTCGTTTATGGTATCTTCTGATTTTGGGTTTTTTTTGTGTTATTGTCTTTATTAACTCTTTGTGCTCGAGAGATGCCTCACAGTTATTTGATTTGATATAGTGAAATTTAATGTTCAATATCACATTTTCCATAATCTGATTGGATATGAAACATTGAAATAAAATATTTCTATTCATTGATTCGTGTATTATTTTTATTTAAGGGTGTGATACTATATACCAAGTCCACTTAGATTCTGCATAAAATCACTGTAAATATATTTATGCCTGCTCCATGTTTTGTACGAGCAGCCTTGGTAGGTATTAAAAATGTAAATAATACTTAAAAACAAAATTGGCCGCAAACGATTAAAATAGTTGCCTCTTAATTCAGTAGTAGGAAACTAGTTTTAGAGAGAATGAATTACAGCTACTTCCAAATCTGCCTAGCAGCTTAAGTTTGACTCATCTTAAGTCACGAAGACTTACGAATAAAATTCGTCAGATTACTATAAACAATTAATATCAACAGCTTGCAACGGTCTGTAAATCGTATTTGACCTTCTTTAATTAAGAATATGACGTTCATTATTTTCAATGAATTTAAAAAACAATTACATCTTGATTCAAGATATCCAACCCTCAAACATTGTTCTATTTAAACGTGACTGAAAAATATGACAACTTGTAGCACCGACCTTTTTCTTATATTCCTTCACGCTATCATTACCGATAACACTATCCTAAAACAAATCACTTTAACAGCTAAACCGTTCAGTCAATCTCTACATCGAACAACAAATAGAAACAGAACATCATGAAACGGACCACATCTATCGATTTAACCACTTGCCACGCAATAATGAACGAGACTCGTGATGTAGATTTATAGATTACTTTAGTTAAAATCAATGTTATTCAATGCGCGTGAATCAAAATAAAAAAACTATTTAATATTACCAATTTACTATCTTCAAACTGAATTTGCACTTAAAGTGAAATGGAAAATTGTTGCGTTTCTTCCAAGTTGTTGGTAGTAAGATTTTACACAAGCTTAGCACTGCAATTATCGTACCAGTCAAAATGTCTGGTTTCGGTTTTCTTGTTTTGTAATTATTTATATACTAAAAGCATTGATTATTCGAAATAATTTTGAAAATAAATAGTTTTACTGAAATACTACAATAAATATCCGAAGAAATTAAAAATAATCTATTATTACAATTTTTATACGGATTACATATGAATCATATTAAATGCTCGGTAATTGTAGTGTTAATAGCAAAAGAAAATAATAAGACAAGAGGATAATCACAAAACACGAATCAGGTATCAAAGACAGTCCGAGCAGGAAATTTTCATAATAATTTCCGCAATCTATTATTCTATTGTTCCCAGAAAAATTGATGTTGGTTCATTAGGATCTTGAAAATTAGGAATTCAAACGTAGACAATTAACGTGTTCGCGACCAAGTGTCACCTACGTAATGCTATTAATTACCATTCCTATGATGACATCAATATATATAGTTTACGTATGGCATACCCTATTGTCGCTTTGGCTACGTAAAAATATCACACATATATAATACTTATGTAACATACTTTGTTTGGTTCGTTTACTATGTTTTAATCCTTCCGTCCGGAATGGTACACATAGGTAAATACCATGAACATTTTAAATTACCGAAAAAATAGAAAACACCCTAAAGATAAAGGAAAATTGTACCACTCGGAGATCTTTGCTTACAAATAATATTATTACTAGTGACTATCTTATTTCTTTCACGGGAAAGCTTCAATTTCACTTAAAAGCAGCTGTTCTCGTCCCACTTTTTGTTTTAGAGGAAAAAGTACATATTCAGGGACAAAAGGGTTAAAAGAGTACAAATTATATGAATAACATATCACATGAAACAATTGCAATAAGTACACGGTCCACAGTAAGGGTATTTCAAATTTTCTCGTGCTTGCAAACCTGTTAACATTAAAAGTACCAGACGGATTAAAATGATCCATTCCTGATTGGATTAATCCTTTTTGCAATTTTTAAAAAACTAACAGATGTATCTCTGACAAATGTTTAAAGAAATTGGCTTAGCAATGCGCAAACTAAATTGTAAATCAATAGAAGTCTCAATGGATGCACTCTTGGCTTTTCTATAGAGGAATTTCGAAAAGTGAATTGAACTGTTCGATAGTTTTAATGTTAAGATATATATTTCTACAGTTGCACCAATCAAAACTGTCATAAACATTCAGCAAATAATATTTATAACATTCGATACATGTCGAAACGACATGTTTCGTAAACCTAGTGTTAAACAAGCGCAAAAAATCCGACGAAAATCGAGCCTTATCAGACGAAGGGCAAGGGTGAGCCGCAAAGGGATGGTAATGCGAATCCGCGGGTGGGAGGGAAGTCGCCGGGGGGTGGGAGAGTGTCACTCAGGAGCACGACGTGTAAGAGAATGGTCACCGTCCCGGGGGGTGAATTGAGATGTACAGGCAATTTATGCAGGCACCACTTTCATTCGGAAGTCAGGGAGCTGACCATGAATGCTCGCAAACCAGGCACAGGGATGATAACACCGTGCCTCCTTTCGCCTGGCTACAACGCGATCTTTCCTCCGCCTGTCATCTCTTTCCGCTACAATTTCTCAATTACGATAGGGATTGCGCGGTACGAATCACCGCAATTACTGTAATCGTTTCTGGATATACAGTATTGGTCAAAAGTTTGGGTCCGATACATTCGTTAACCAGTTAACTGCGTTTGACGAGTATACGCGTCACCTTAACACTAAAACTACCAGACGAGGCAAAGTGACTCATTCCTGATATTTTCTGTTTGCAATTATTAAAAAGATAATAGATGTTTCTCTGAAAAATGATTAAGGCAAGTGATTTAGCAATACGAAAACTGAATTGTAAATCAATTAGAGTCTAAATGGATGCACTCTTGGAGTTTCTATAGAGAAATTTCAAAAAGTTAAATTAACTATTCGGTAGTTTTAGTATTAAAGATTGAAATGATATTAATTCTTTCAACGAGAAATTAAGTTTTTTTTACATAAACATGTAATTCTTTTTTGTTTTGCCTTGGTTTTTTATTAAAATGTACCCTAGATGCATTCGTCCTGCTTTTAACGAGTACACACTTCATTTTTTGATTTCATTGCGCGTAAAATGAGAGTTTTGTGGGGTATCTTTGGGATATTTTTGTGTGTGATAAAGGAACCTGAACATGTGTATATTAGTCAAATGTGAAGATGTATAATTGTTGTTATTTAGCTTCATATATTTGTAAGATACAGGATTTTTCATTTGTAACGTTAGATATCAAGTGATTCCAAATTTCTGACCGTAGTTCAAACTTATTTGTGATTTTTCTCATAGTCTCCCGAAATGTGTGCAGCAACTCGTATAATATAAAATATTATGCTGCAATATAAGCAAGTTTATTTGTAAATAGTGTATAAAAGTTTTTTTTTACAATTTTATCGCGGACCTTTACTCCGTTTTTACTGCTGAGTAGTTTGATCGATTGAAATTGATATGAAAATATTAATAAATTTTATCATAATTGTTTTTTTACTGAGTTTTGTACTTTGAAATATTATAATTGCATAAAACCTGCTCTTCATACATATTTTAAACAGCGTATTACTTTGTTTTTATCGACAAAAGGTCGATGATCATCAGTAATGAATTAAACAAAATTAATGGTTTCAGGATGTCTTAACTGAAATTGGAATTATTTTTGTTTTATGTTTTATTGCGTTTTACTGTTATATTGTATTGTTGAACGACGACGTAAAATTCGTTTTCCGGTGTTCATTTCACAAATTTGCTTTCATTCATTAAGTGGTTTAGACGAAAGCCAGCGAGATGTCAAGGCAGGCAGGGGATGATTCACCCTTCCAGGACAAAAATGAATTAGTTCCAGAGGAGAGAGAGAAGATTGAAGCGTGAAGCGGTGTAATATTCTCCATGAATGAAGTGAAGACTGCTTTATCTCCTTCTTGGGAGAAAATATTGAATCGTCATCGGGTTCTTAGGAATTCTCAGATACTGTTACCATAATGCTTTGCATAAGTTCGGAATATGTTCTATAATATTAAGTGTTCCTAGAACTTCCAATGTAATTGCCTTCGACACTCCTTATTCTTTTTTCCAACTGATCTCTTCATTCTTTTTCAATAGAAAGAACACAAAAATAACCATAAAGTGATCATAAAATGAAAATTGTATGAACGAAGAATCAAATTTTCTTTCTTTACTCAGCGAAGATCAGAATTAAATAAAAGTCTGCTTTTGAATAATTTTATGTCTTTTATACTTTATATTTTATTACAGTTCTTCAATTCGTATTTGATATCAATCTGTAAAAATCTACATTTAATTATCAATTGTTACATATTTTTAAACACATTCTATAGCAAATAATATAATTTTTATTCCAAAATCAACAATTTTCATATATTATCGAACAAAAAAAACATTGCTGAAGTGACCTGGAACGCAAGATCACCGAAACATTTTTAACCCCAACATGATGGATGGCCATTTTGACCTATAATAGAATTTACATTGTACGCAGCTTTTAAAGAGGAATTCTACCCTAAATTATATGGGCAACGATAATTGGATGTATTAAAATTGCATGTGTAAATAATGTTATGAATAAATTAGGAAATAAAAAAATATATAAATGCAACAACAGCTATTGCTTGAAGTGACCCAGCATCCGCCAGGCGAGGGTTAAAAGAGCCACAAGGTGGTCCCGGACAATTGCTAAACACGACAAGGGTGGATATGGTTTATTCTGTTACACGAAGAAGCATGGGGACCAGGGAAAGAGAAAGAAAAAAAAAGGAGCAAGCAGTTTCCTTTAGGGACAAGGCTAAAGCTATGTCCTCACTGAAGCAACATCGAGAAACTTTTTGTTGCCTCGTGTCGCTATGTGTTCCAAGACCTTTCCAACGTGCATCTATTTACAGAAACATTATCTCTACGCTGAAGCAATATAATCTGAGGGACGTTTGTGTTCCGTTTTAATTTCAAAGCTACTACATTCGTTGTTAGCAACAGAAATATAAACAAATCTGGAGAAACATTTGGTAAAACGTGGCGACTTTTTCAAGATACAGTCTACCCTTGATAACTCATGAGATTTCTTTATTCCCTCCTGTTCTGAATTAAGAAATTCTACAACTGCAAATACAAAAACTCTCCAATTTGAAATATTTGCCATCCGCATCTTATCTTTACAATTCAACATAAATATTTGAAATTAAAGAATTCTACAACTGAAAATACAAAAACTCTGCAATTTGAAATATTTACTTTTCGCGTCTTGTTTCTACAATTCGTCATTAATATATTTCTATTTATATTCTACGTCCATTTAAATTTTTACACCTTTCGCTCGAAAACTCTGTAAAATGAAAACTCTACAGTTTAAAGTTTTTTCGCATTCTGAAAAGTTGCTTCAGTCAGGATACAGCTTAAGGAACCCCGCCGCGCGTGTCCCTTTTTCTCAGTTTTTGTCCGCTCTCCTTCCATGGCTCTCTTATTTTCTTGATTCGACTGTCCCTTTCGGAGCCATCAAGCCTTATCGTGGTAGCGTCAATCATTCTCTCCGTGCACGGTCGAACTTATCGTTCGATTAATCGGGCCGACAATGCGGCTGTCGATCCAAGTTACCACCCGCCCTAAATCCATATGGTCGACTCTCGATGCAAAATTTTATCCACCCTCCCCCCACAAGCACCCTAAATACCTTCTCTTGTTTAACACACTTTGCTTGGGTTGGAAACTAGATGATACTTTCCGTCCAACCATAAACCAACAATGGCTGACCTTGTTGTGATTGATCGAGTTTGAAACTTCGGAAAACAGGAACATATTTTCTTTAGTTTTTTTACAATTATTAACCCATTGCACTTAAAAGTCTTTCACTAGAAATATTCAACATTTTCTGATGAGATATAGACAATATTTTTTTAAACCAACTGGACTATAGGGTTAATATTTTAAAGGGTCATAGGGTAAAGGGTTAATATTTTAATAATAGAAATTTAGAACCAAACAGGTTAAATTTTAACAAAGTTTAGAATGTGGAGAAAAAATAAAGTTCAAAGGGGAACAAGGTTTCGAAGTTTCATATAGGTACTTGAAGGTAACGACATACTGAAGCAGTGAAACCCCGAAGGAGCCATAAAGGAAGGTGTAGGTCCAGCGTTCAACAGAGGCTACCATAATATTAGGAAAGTGACACCTCGTATAGTGCTACGCAGAAGACTCTTTTAACACTAGAATTACTGTACCAGTCAAAATGACTGATTAAAATTATTTTGTTTCACAATTATTGATATCTTAAAAGCACTGAATATTCGATATGATCTTGAAAATAAATAGTTTCACTTCAATGCTATAATAAATGTTTGGAGAAGCTGAAAATAATGTGTTACAATTTTTATAGAAATTAAAATTATTTTGCAAGATTAGTCGTATATTCTGAATTGACTTTTCGACTTTTCCAATAACGATTATAAAATTAACTATAGGAAATGTCCGAAATTCAATTGAGGAAAAATGATTAAATTGAGAAAATAATTTTAAGTCGAAATTTCAAAAGGTGCTTTTTGACACCTTCGGTAGAAATAGTGTTAAATGCGCGGTAGTTCTAGTGTTATATAAATTTCCATTTACACATGTTTTGAAGAATGCCATCCTGATTTACGAAGGATATCAATATAATGAATTACGAAATAAGATTTGAATATTCATATAGAAAGCTTCATAGAAGTATCCCAGTAGATTAGGGGATGAATCTATAAATCATATAATGATATATAGATTATAATGTAATGAAGGAGATATTAAACTGCAACATGCAGGAAAAGTTAAATATTGTTACTTCAAGTAGTATATTATAACTTCTCATGATTATTATCCCAAATTTATTTTTAATTCCAATAAAATGCTAGGCACACTAATTATTTTCATTAAGTAGCTTTTGTACTTTGCTTTTATGTTTAAATTCTCGAGAAAATATTAAATGTGATATAAGTGAAACAAAAATAAATAATAGACAATAGGGGTTGCAGGCGGAACGGTGTAAACGAAGGCAACTGCAGTTGGACTGCAGCTCGACAGATGTGTAGATTACCACAAACCAGAGAAAGAAAGATAATTCACGGAGATACGGTCGAATCAGTCAATGGTGATCTTCGACTTTTGTTGCCGTACGCGACGGGTCATTTGAGGAAGATTTAGCTGATTTATGGAAAGCGCCATGTGGAAAGACAATGTATTATCTTATTAAATCACTTCTGAAACTACATAATGGTATAATAATATTATTTAAAGAAAAACAAAATAAAAGTCTTCCTGTGTATTATGCATTGTTTATGAGAAGAGTCTCTAGCTATGTCTTCTGTTTATAGTTTTGATTAGTTTCGTGTGACTGTACTGATTAGCAACAGATTAGTATCGGAAATAAGTTGAGAAAAGTTGAAAGTTAACCAATTAGGCTAGCATTGTTTTTAGGGCTCTTCTCGTGAACAATAGGGAGTGATTCATATTCAACGATATTTAAAGTGCAGAATTCAATGTAACTTACAATAACAGTATTTTTTTATGTTTGGAACTTCAATCAATTTAATCAGAAAAAATATTAAACATAAACGGTTTAAGACTGATTTGTGAACGATTTCATTAATTTGTATAATTTCCACGCTTGTTGCTTTCTCAAAAGATATCGTTCTTTAATACCTTTCATGGTAACTTCAAAGCAACGGCACTATCCCTAGAAGCTTTGCCTTTTAAGCTTAACTTATTACAACCGAGCAGAATTACATATTCCCGACTTTTTTTTATTCCTTTGTTAATGATTTCAATATATTACCATTGACGCAAAGGCAATACTCAATTTAATTAATTTTAATTTACTGAATCCTTTGGATTAATGTTTCATGTAAATTCACAAACCTCCACATTCCACTAATTAGTAACCGTTACATATTCGTAGCTACACAATTGTATCCAACATCTCAACCAAGCATCCTCCAACCCCAAAGAAATAAAAGACCCCTTCAAACAATTTCAACATATCACCACTGAGGCAGAGAAAATTCTGAATTTAATTAATTCCCATTTATTATACTTATCGAATTAATATATCGTACAAATCCACAGAAATTTACATGCCACTAATAAGTAACCGTTACATATTCGTTGCTACACAATTATAACCCACCAGCATTCACCAAGGAACTGCCAACCCCAAGGAAACAGAACATTCTCAAGCCACAAGAACAGCCAAATAATTCAAGTTTCGTGACCCAGCAATCCAAGTTCGAAAATTCCGAACGTCCAATCCTACCCGACTGCGAAGCCAGTCCATCCCGACTGGCAGCAATAAAATAAGGGTTGGCGCGAAGGTGTGCCGCGGTCCCCGTCCCTCGGCTCATCACGAGATGCCTATTCAAATTTTACGGGCCATATTTGTCGCAATTAAGTATCGCGTTTTCGGGCTTATGGGCCAGAAGTATTCCATATTGAGTGTAGGGACGCGTTCGGCCGGGTGTCTCGCGGAATAAAGATAAATTCTGTGGACCTAGCACGGGTCCGGAACTACGGAGGGGTGAAGTTTATGACGGACAGGCAGGCAGGCAGCACGGGGTAGACACGTTCGTGTCTGACTCATGGGGACGCGGCTGGAACGAGCCGCGAGAAGAGGTGCAGTTTTACGATGCGCCCCGTCGGAGGACCCGGCTATGATTGTGATTCGCGGATCGGAAGCGGCCCACTCGAATCAACTCTCTTTTACTTACGGTATCGTCGTCCCTGTCCGAAGCCGGCCCGGTTCGGTTCGGTTCGTTTCACTCGTGTACGCGTGCGTGGACTCGTTACAGTGGCTCGTTCGTTCTCAGCTTCTCTCTCAGGTTCTGAAAACTAACCAAGAAGATATTCGGATTATAATTTTTGTCGAGTTATCTTTTATTTATCGTTTAGAGAATTTTCGTTGGGAACTGAGTTTGGTGAAAGCTAATTTTTGAATGTCACGATTGTAGTGAATGTTAATTGTTTTTGTAGATACTGGGGCGAAGGAAGATTTTGGTGGTTTGTTTGTTCTCAGCTCCTTTCTTAGACCGTCACAATTAATCAAGACCTTCAAATTACAAATTTTATTGTGGTGTTTTTTTTAACCGAGAATTTTAGTTGGGAATTGAGTTTGGTGACAGTTAGTTTTAAAATGCTATGATTGTAATGAATGTTAATTCATTTTTTCGTGTTCTGACGCAAGTTTCATTGAAAAAAATGTATATCTCTCGTTTTGGCAAGCTTTTCGAGTCAGGGGTTTCATATTAGGTGCCGTTACCCTGTACAAAGTGTCGATACGTTTAGTGTTAAGGGGTTAAATGATTTCTGAGTGGGAGACAAGGAACACGAAAATCGTTCTTGTAAGAACAGGAACCACGGGATCCACCGCGCATCGGAATAAACGAAAATTTCGGGGGTTGTGCATCACGCGACATCCTGGAACGTGACAGAGAGAAGAATGAAAGCAGCAAAGAAATATCGAGCACAAGAGTTTGCGGATCGGCTGAAACGTCAGGGGGCCAGAAAACTCCATCTTCGCTGGGGGTGGACAATAGGCGAGACGGCGCCACCGAGATCTTCGCGAATTTCAGGAGGCCGAAGCAAATAGCTACCAAAAACAGGCAGAGGACAATTACGAGAGAAAAACGGGACGCAGTGAATTCGACAAAAAGCAAAAAATGTTTGCGTATAAAAATTTTGTGAATTCGCAATTATATCTTCTCGCGTGAAACGTGCATTACGCATTGAAGACTTTCATGTTTTATTGCATTTCATTTTCCATACCTTCATTATTAATTTCCTGTAACAATGATTTTGGACTTTATTAAAAAAAATAATATGATGATATTTATTTACTAAATATTGTCACCGAATGAATACGTAGTATAAAATTCACTGCGTATCAAAATTCGGTATTAATCGCAAAACACTACAAATCCCAGTAGAATACAGCTTCATTGTTAATCCCTTGCCCTATAATTTATTTTTCAACTATGATCAATGCAACTACTTTGCTACTAATAATTTATTAAAATGAGAGAAAAATTCTAAGCATATTTCACATCTACGGTCACCCTAAACTATAATTATTGATAATCCAAGAGAAATAATTAATTTGAATTCAAAAGAATTAAGCAGTATTTATCCTTATCTAATTCTCTTTAAACTCTTCACGAGTCTATCACGTTGCAAGACAAGCAGTTAACATTCCCGCTCCGCTTAAAAACAATTTCCATTACCCCTAAGCCCAACAACCCGAACCACAAGAACAAACCCAAAACACAAACATCGCCCAAGCCCAGCACAAAAACCGAAACTACCTAAAAACCGCCCTCAAGCAACCTTGACCAACGAAAAACAAATCGATCGTCAAAGGTGCGACCCCGACACATCAAAGAACCATAAGAATCCGCGCAATAAACGGTCCAACTATCCAACAAACGATAACGCTATCTAACTAGTCCATGATAAGCGTACGCAGAATCCGCAACCGCGAACGAGCCGTAAGATAAAGGTTGCGTGGATAGAAGATGCGAGAGTCCGAGTAAATTAAGGGGAAAAAGAGGGGGGAAAAAAAGAGCGGATAAAAGGACAGAATAAATAAAAAGTAAAGGGACCAAACACACAGGGAGGGAGAAGTTTAAGGAAAGGTAGGAGAGAGTACGCGTGCAGAGAGCCGAAGGATGGAGAGAAAGAGAGAGAGACAGAGAGAGGGAGAGAGAAAGGTTGAAGAGAGCCGAAGGAGGTGGGCGCTGGCGGCGTTATGACGGGCGCCGGGGGTGGCGCCGCGACGCTCTGGCGCCTCCGACGCCGAGACGCTCCACTGATGCCGGCTCCATGGACCTACACATCTCCACCTGTCCCGTCGCTTCCCGTACCAGCGATATTCACGTATACATACACTTTAACTGCGCGCCCCGGTCGCAATGAGAGTTTGAGATTCTATTTCCCGCATGTACTGCAGGGAGATCACTTGATGGCTAGGCTGAGGAATTCGGTTGATCGATCAGTTTTCATTTTTTCTTGTCTAATTTTCTATTGATTTCTTTTCTTGAGTCCTAATATTTTTTATTACTGCGTGATTTACTATTCATCAATGTGGTTACAGACAACTGATCAAAAATATGAAAGTGTAAACTAAAGATCAGGTTAGGCATTGAGTTACTTTCCAACGGTACAGGGTGGGGACTCTTTTTAACCGGTTAACTGCGTTTGACGAGTATACATGTGATTTTAACACTAAAACTACCAGATGAGTCAAAAGGAGCCATTCCTGATTTCTTCTTATTGCAATTATTATAAAGATAACAAATGTTTCTCTGAGAAATTATTACAGAAATTGGTTTAGCGATACGAAAACTGAATTGTAAATTAATTAAAATTTCAATAGATGAACTTTTAGAGATTCTACAGGGAAATTTCAAAAGGTCAGTTTAACTGCTCGGTAGTTTTAGTGTTAAAAGAGCACCGTGGCGGAACTGAAATTCGTTAGCGGATTTTGGACCGTTTCGGAAGGTTTCGATACATGATTTATCGTGGAGAATGAGATAATTGGGGAAGTCGAAAGGATTTGACGGGCTGACGTTGATTGGATAACGGTGTTGTGATTTGTGTTTTGGTGGATTGGGTTCGTTGGGTGTTGTGCATTAAAAGTGATTAGAAGTATGATGTGTCATGATTTCTTATGTATAAGTTTGTACGAGTATTTGACAGTAGATGATAGAAAATGTTAAGCGGGTGGTCATATTTGAAATTAGAATAGTATTTGATGTTTTTAACACTAGAACAACTGCATCCTTCAAAATGGCAGGTTTCAGTTTTCTTATTACACATTACATTATTGATATGTGAAAAGTAAATAAATAGTTTCATTCCAATGCTATAATTAATATATGAAAATACCGAAAAAATCAATTTTTATGATTACATATTAATCATGTTCAGCTCTCGGTTGTTCTAGTATTAACCTTTTGCACTCAAGAGGTGACTCTCAGTAAAAATTCTGAAGTTTTGTATATAATATTCACCTTTGCATAATTCAGTAAATACTTCACTATTTGCGCGTATAAGAAAAATATTATAATTCAATGCATATCTTTCGCCGTTCAATGTGTTAGATGATAAATTGTATTCACTTATTACAGGCCACGTCGTCGTATTTTCTACGAGTCGCTAGGATGGATAGGAGTGCTTAATATTGATGCATCCTGCAGATTGAGCGTTTAATCGATAAGGTTTTACGATGAAGTGATGCTCCAATAGTCAAGCGGGAATTAGCATTAATGATTGCATGGGTACAGCTACGCGCATGTATTCAGAAAATAGTTTACTATGTCTGTGTCGCTTTGATCAAATGTAATTTCCTAAGAATATAATTCTGTTAAATAACTCTGTGATAAAAGGAGATTAAGTCCTTAAACAGGGAAAAACCCATTTAATGAACGAATCGAACAGAAAATTAAATAAATCAATCGCATCAAATATAAAATATGTGCACGAAGTAATAGTTAACATGGTCTAATAGATGACAGTAAATTTACAAACAAGTGTGTAACATTCTGTACAATAAAAGTAGTCACACATCTTTTTCAAATTAAAAGAAAAAGGATAATGAGTAATGAAATAATTAGTATATACACATTTTGAATTTTAAAAATGATTTGATCCCAGTTGCTGGATAGGAAACACGATTGAGATGTAATATTCCCCGACAGAAGTGTTCAATTACAATTTGGTTTTTCTGCGATAGCATTATAATTACGTCGTTAACCCTACGATACTATAAACGCAGATGATAACAGTTGAGCTTTACTTCAGCTCAGCCAATAAGGACGAAGATCTATCCTGGACAGACTGATTGAGAGACAAGCCACTAACCAATGTAGTGATCGTAAAATCGTATCCTCTATTCAGTGTATTCGTGTTTCCAGTTTCCTATGATACGATCATAACATACAAATGTATATTCCTAATAATACCTGAAAATAATGATAACAATTAAGTATGTCCTCTGATAATCAATCTCTTAGTGATAGAAGTACTATTCTCAAAGGATTTTATACAATTGGTCGACATATCATTTCTTTAACCCTTTGAGTGTAAGGGGAAATTTTCATACATACTCGAGAAAGTCTAGACAATTTTAAACAAATACTAAAAACATGTTAGATTTCCTTTTTTACTAATAAAATTAAAAAGCAACTTTTCGCAAGTGCATGAAGAAGCGATATATCGCTCCTTGGAACTCAAAGGGTTAATATATGAAACAACAATAAAATCTAATGATTACGAAATCTAGAAATAATATCAATTTCTATATAACAGAAATTCTTAGAAACATTATTCTGAAACTATATATAATAAATATTAAATTTCCGTCTTGGTAGACTAACAATAAATCAATCTCTAATGTACTTCATTATAATCTCAAATTCATTATAAAATCTCTTATTTGAATCATTTATTTTAGAAGTGGCTTAATTACTCTATTAAAAAATCAAGCTAACGATTATAATGGTTCTAATTCTATATTATCTTCATATTTTTTAACCAATTAACTGTGTTCGACGAGTATACACGTCATCTTAAAATCAAAATGATACTAATTCCTTCAACGGTCATTTATTTTTTCAGATAAACATGTAATTCTTCGTTTTGCTTTAGTTTTTCGTTAGAATATATTATAGGTACATTTGGCCTGCGTTTAACGAGTATACGCATCATCATTTGATTTCATTGCCAGTATTATCAGAGATTTTTTCAATTAAATTCCACAGTTAACAGATTAACATTTTTTTAATGGACTTAATCTACTTTCAAAATAAACGGTTCATTTATTTCTTCTCGTTACGTTCACATAGTTACAAGACAATTTTGTCTTTGCATTCGTCTTTGCAGTTTGTCTTTTGCATTTGCAAAAGAGAACCGAGTAATCAAATGAAAACCTATATTACCGTGTTTATAACCCGTAATCTCGTAATGGCCTTGTTGCACACGTAGCAACGTTATGGAAGAATCATAACGGCGGGGTACATCCGATCAACCAACACGCCCCATTCCATCAATCCCGTGTCAACCCCCGGCCCCCGACCGCCGAATGTCTTGCGCGTTTCCGCGAAATTTTGCGATTAATGGTCGGCTTCGACGGATCAATAGACGATTTCGACTAAACATCGTCGCCCGCTGTTGATTCTGGCTTTCATCGGCCGCGGAAGTGGCTGTCATCGGCTAAAATCGATTCCGTTCGATCTTCGAAAATTTGTGACCGTCGGGGATAATGCAAAGCCGCGTATCGATGGAAGCAACAATTGAGGAATTACGCGCGGTCGAGACTTTACTTCACTCGAAGATGAATGTGATTCTACGTTCCGCTGTTCGAAATTGTTTTCTGCTTCATTAATGCACAGTGTGGCCTCGAGTTACGTCCTCCCGATTCACGTTGTTTCGTAGTGACGTCGTCTCTGCGTAACGCGGTAGTCAATTGTTTTTAACCAATATTTCTCGCTCTACGTCCAGTTGACCCGTTAAGTGTGGAATTTAGTTTGAAAAATCTTCTCGTTTTGCCCGATTAAATGAAAAAATGAAGTGTGTACTTGTGAAACGCAGGACGAATACACATAGGGTATATTTTATTGAAAAACGGAAGAAAAATAAAGAAGAATTATGTGTTTATGTGAAAAAATAAATGTCATCGCTGAAAGAATTGGTATCATTTCAAATTTTAAGATAATGTGTATATTCGTCAAATGTTAACTGGTAATAAAGAACGTATTTTAATGGCAATAAAAGAAGGCCATCCAGTACATTTCTTTATTATTCGTGAACATCGTGATCTCTTCGGTGGTTCGTAAATGTTCGTTAACCAGTTGAATAATGTAAATTTATGTTTCGATGAAGCAAAGACTGTGAATTTCATGCATTGAAATTTTACTTCATTCTGAAAGGAAAGTAATTTTATGCTCAGCTATTCGAAATTATTTTGTTAATTCCTTTCGTTCTTCATTTGCGTATTCGAATATTTTAAACTTCCCCTTATTAATTATAATTAAAACTTGTACTCGTTTTGAAGTTCAATTTTTAGTAAAAGTTCACTACATTTTGATGAACCTTGTCGTTACATATTATTTTCAGCACTCCTTTTACTCTTTATATGTATATTCTTCCGTGTATATTAATTTTTCTTTGTGATAAAATTAAATGAATGTTAACACGTTGGCCAGCTTATTTTTATTTACAATGTTGGACATTTATTCCTTTATAACATTTAATAGTTTCATGAATCTATTAAGAACAAGATATTGTGATGGACTTTTTAACCCCTTCCCATGCGATTCCTTTGACAACAGTACTCGCTAGAACTATTTCATCGTTAATAGTTGACTAAAAGAATTTTATGTTTGCCTTATACCCATATTCACTCTAGTAATTAACAATTGGTAACAGAAAAATAATATTTCGTTTCAACTCAATTGATTATGACAGTTACATCTGCTGATCTTTGTTCGAAATCTTCGTCGGGAATTTGAGACGATAAGATAGGACAAATGGTAAAGAAATGGTAAAAGTAATGATAAATTGGTAAATAAATAATATAAACCTTGAGTGTGCTATAATTTTGTGTCTGTGTATTTGTGTATTTAAATTCCTCCTAAAAGGATATCTTATAGAAATTCCAATATAGGTAGTGTTTACATATTAGTAGAAGATAGTTTTTATGTATCATTTGCACCTTTCCCGTACCATAATTATAACGCGAGAAATTAAAGATATCACTCGTGTGCTATCTTTTTCTTTGGGAGTGTAGATAATGGTAAATTGGTAAAGAAAATTAAGAAAATTAAGAAAATTGGTATATAAAATTTCAACTAATAACAGAATTTATAGAACACTTTCACATGATTCTGTTCAAACAGTAAGCGTCGTGCACAAAAGCAACGACTTTCACGCGTATTCCGGTGAAAAGGTCCATGACGAAGCAAAGTTTGACCGATTTCAGTAAAAGGGGGTTCCTTTCACGCAGGACCGAAACATAAGCCGATAAGTTCTGTTCCGATCTCGACGCGGTAAAATCTTCTAATAAGTTGAGCAAACATGGAATCATTGTTATTTTTATGCGAACGTTCATTGAATCGATGACATGGGATGGAAGTGTCCCGGCTGAATGTACGGATAGTCCATTAGATGCCTTGTAACCTAGAACTGCGTAAACAAGGGTGATCTTGGATTAAATGTGACGGACGGACAGACCATAAGGGGACGAACAATTATCGAAGAAAATTGAGACAAGCCACGCATGAAAGGACAGGTGTGTAATATGAAAAATAAACTAATGGCACCGATAGAAAATTATAACCGACAGAAATCTTTTACTTTGACGCCGTTGACACTTTTCTTTTAACTTTTGAGTCATTAATCCATTAGACGAAATATTTATTACGTCATTTATGTATTTTACAATATTTTATAACTTCTAGTTTCTGCAGTATAATTATAAATAATGTAAAGTTATGAATATATTCATTAGAAATGATGTATTAATCACAAAAATATCTTCACGTTTTCTTTATATTACTATCTTAAATCTTAAATCTTCTGAAATAATAACTACAACTTACCTATCGGTTATACCATTGTATCCATTAACACTAATAAATATAGGGTAATGTTATTAAGAAATGTTGTTAATTTAATAATTATGTTTTTAATGAAATTGAACTCAATATTCGAATCAGTCATTTCGATTGGTTTAGTAGATTGAATGTAAAAGCTGGCGAGTAAAAGAGGAATCTTGAGAAAAGATTATGGCAAGCTTGAATGCAGGAATATTTTTATATTTAAATTACAAGATTGAGATCCTAGTCCGTTGGATCTGTCATGTAAAAATGAATCCCGGTGTACTTGCCAGGATAGATCGTAATTTCAGTAACGGTTAGAATAAGAAATGCGAAAAATCGGAAGCAGATGTGGCTTTACCTGACAACAACGAGTTTATGAGGCAGAAGTAAAGCGAAAGTAAATCGACAAGGGGGCACAGAAAGCTCGTCATTCATTTCCATTTATTTCTACACTGCAAAGAGCAAATGCTTGATACGTTCCCTTAGAAAACAAAACCGCAACCTAATCACTCTCATCTCAACTTTGTGGTTACAACTAAAAATCCTCGAAATAAAATTTTCTATAGAGAATTACAAATCGAATACTTGATGTACCTGCCGGAAATGAAGAAATAAATGCTTTCGATGTCTGTATAGAAAGGAAGCTTAGCACGTTTGCTACCAGCAATTTGTTTCAATTATAATCTTTATAATAACAATATCTTGTGAAATGCAAAGTATTCACTCCAAAAATCATCTGCTGTAAGAAACAAGACAAAATTTTCAACAGAAGTTTAGAACTACCTTTGATTTTTCTAAAATACGAAATTGCACAGAATGCACATGATACTAAACAAATATTTATAACATTTCTTAAGAAAAAGTATCTTCTATTGTAATTCTGTTTTTCCAATTTTCAAAATACTTTTAAAATGTTTATTTTGCAGGAAAATCTGTAGTGTAATTCTGATTAATTTATCTCTATCTTATCTATTTATATTTTTATCTTATATATTTAGTGTAATGTATAAATTGAGAAAATGAAAGGATTCTTTTATGTTGTTCTAGTTTCTTTAATGATTTCTGGTGCAGTCTTCGAACTGCATTATATAGTTTGCATTGTACAATTGATGTTAATCATTCATCACAGTTAATTCAAATCGTATCTAATTTAATCGGCAGCAAGCGTTCATTCGGATTCAATGACGATCACCAATGATTCTAATAATTCTGTAACGAAGGCGTTTGTGCGAGAATCGACACAGCGAAAAGGAGATAATTCCGGCGAGGCGAGGACAGAAGTAAATGACCCTGAAATTACATGATTATTCAAGATGGCCGCGATCCTACGAATTGAGGACACGATGATACTTGTCGTGGACATTAGTTCTTGCAACCTTCTGGTGCATTATCGATACGAATTCGATAAAATTTCAAACCGGAATAAAACAATACTGATCTTTTTTCTGTAACATGAACAAAATTTCTTCGAAATTTGTATCGAAGAATAAAAAAGAATGCTAACCTTACATAAATAAATATTAATATAAATACACATAAGAAGAGTGTATGCTATGTCAAAAAATCATCCAATATGTTAAAGAAATAACAGCAGCACAATCGATACATACTTCATTAGAAACAACTTTTGTTTTATTGGTTCGTTGTACAAATATATTATAAAATTGCGTTTATTATGTGAAATAAATATGTTAATATAAAATGAAGAATTCATCGTTCACGTTATTTTCTAAAGCTACAAAATCTATATTAAAAATAACCACACATGTATATTTTTACATTTCTTCTATTTATTTCAAACGAGGTAACACAATTTAAGAAATATTACTGTATTCTAATTAGGAAATAGAAAAGTGTTCAAAATTGACTTTTCCAGTTATCGTAGACGTTAACCTTCCTTTTGTGTATAGGGCTGCAAATACACTGATAAAAACTGATAAAAATGTAAATAAAAGGTTGACGAATGCAATATTTCCAAAGTCTTTCTGGGAATGTTATCTGTGATATATCACATAATATTTGAATAAATTTCATTAAAGTCAGTGTATGTGAATGTAGCAGTAAGCATGTGTACAGCTAAATTTTTTCTCTACATTTTGCACCAAACATGTATGGGGTGTAATTACACCCCTGTACATAGTTAACGTTCAAATATTTCTACACAGAGAGAACATTAAAGGTGTGCTCCTGAATTGGAGTTTGCGAAAGTAACGAAAGTTGGTGTACTGCTTAGACGAATGTTCACTTATCTAGGATTAATTCCCTTCCTTCAATCTTGCAGTTCTCATAATAAGTTATCGAAGCTTCCACAAAACGCAAAGGATTCAATTGAAAATATTGTTGAAAATACTTTATCATTCTCGATTTCATCAACATTTCTTCCAAAACGTATCAACAGTTAAAAGAAATTAGGAAAACTAATACTTAGAAATTAAAGCAACTATTGTCACTTTGTTTCTTTAGTACTAAACATGACACGCTCGGTCAAGTGATCGACACTTCCAAATTAAAAATGCATCTATGGTTTTACGTTCTTGTTATCCAGTTAACTATAGAATTTACTTTGAAAAATCTTTCATTGAGCGTGCAACAAAATGAAATAATAAAGCATATACTTGTCAAACGCAGAGCAAATGAATCTATAATATATCCTAACGAAAAACTACAGTGAAACGAAGAAGAATTACACGTTTATCTGAAAAAAATAAATAATTTATCGTTGAAAAAATCAGTACCATTTTGCGTTTTAAGACGATGTGTATACTCATCGAACGCAGTTAAATGGTTAAAAACAAAAGAATATATGTAAGTTTTTTCTCTTTATCCAAAAGTAATTTTGTGCATTAAATCAACAATCATCTATATTTCCTGTGCAAAAATATGATCGGTAGCTAAAGTGCCAGTACGTGTTAATTCCCTAGGGTTCAGTGAAATTCGTTGAACAAGGTCATCTGAACGTTTCGTTTACTGTGCACAAGAAGTTATAGTTACGATATGTATACAGTATTTTTCATAACATATGGATGTCAGGGATTTAGATAACTTTCCCTCACCATGCCTAAGTTAACTCCCTAATCCTATGTCAATTCACGGCAGACGTGGTCAACGTTGAAGTAATTTATAGTTTAATCTTATATCCGTATTATGTGTAGTATTATATATTTCTGTGAGATGCTTACTCGTTATTATGAAGCAAGGAATGTTTATATAAATATAGATTTCTCGTGGTTGGATTTGAAAAACAGGAATTCAATAGAGACTTTTTTAAGTTACTATTAATATTTATAATTTATATTTTTATAATTTGAGGATATTTTCTATTGCGATTACAATGAAGTTTGCACTCTGTCAATTATATTCAATTGCAATCAAATGAAATAAAAATGTATAAGTGTACTATTTAGAAAAGTTTTGATGGATATACAACTAAATAATCCAATCAAATAATACAATTAAACTGAGGGCTTTATCTTTATGCGATATTATAAATTTTTTGGAGATCTTATCTGATTATAGCAAAGAGACAAAACTAATAGCAATCAAAGTAGTTAGGCAATATTTCCACATTTAACCGTGCATAGTCCGACTATACTAGCCCTGTTATCTATTGTACTTTTGCAGCAAATATCAGTCAACTTTATTTCATTTACATTTTATCACACTACAATCCCTGATCAAAACATTAGGACCACCATAGTTTAATAACATTTTTCACGGTAATCATAGTGCTGAAAGGCCAAGAACTAATTTAATAATAATTTCTCCGTTGTACTGTTAACCTTTTGCGCTTCAGGAGTTTTTCATTGGAAACACTCAACAATTTCTAATAAGATACAGACGACATTTTCTGAAACTGACTTGACGAGAAATCGCACATATATTAAGGAACAAAACTACTTTATTTCAATATTTTATATATTGATGCATTATGCATAGTTTAATATTAAATATCAAACTCTACAATTTTTATGTGTCAAATCAATTGGCAACTGAGAAATGCGTCCGCAGTGGAAAGGATTAAGACCAACAGTTAAGCAAGGAAATTAAGTCTGAGGTATAAAAAATTAATATGAGGAACTAACCAGACAAGAATCAGATTTCTGATTCACTGCTAATCTCAAAGATGACATCAATTTTTTGATCAGGGACTGTACCATTACTATTAAACTAACACATGCTTTCATTCTCCTCGTTTAGCTATTACGCAACTGTTCAACATTCGCAGCAAATGCCACTGAGCTATCGAACCCGGAAATTCAAAAACTAATGACACTTTGTATGTAAGTAGAGTAAGTCAACCCCAATACATTGTAATTTTTTTCGTGCCGAGTTTTACTTTGAAAGAGTGAATCTACCCCCTGAAAAAAATGCAAATTTTTCTTTCCGATTACCTTAAAAATGGTAAGAGATAGCGAACAAATAATAAAATATATATAAAATATTCAAATTAATCATTTTAAAAATCAAAATTTTGAAAAATTTTATTTTACAACTTTATAGATGTAAAAGAACGATGTATATTTTTGAAATTTTTTTTGCTATTTCTTACTGTTCTCAAGATAATCCACGGAAAAGAAACATTTGCATTTCTTTCAGGGGGTGGTTTCATCCTTTCAAAGTAAAATTCAGCACAAAAAAATGACTTGACTTACTCTACTTATTCACAAGGTTTCATAATTCTTTGAAATTTCAGGTTCGATAGCTCTCCTTGTAAGACAACATAAACAATAATTTCTTCCGATCGTAATGATCGATTCCATGATCCTCCAAGTGAAGCATAGCACCCCCGAAAAATCACTTTAAATGTCATTCAATCCGCGTTGCTATCCTTTTCGTCATCGAACAATGGGACTATGATAATCAATCACAGCGACAGTCGACGGGAAATCAATCGACGCCGTACGGGACGATTAATTATTCGCAATTAATGAAATTTACTTGGAACTACCGCGCGGTATCAGGCCGATGACGAAATCGTGTCCCGCGATTATGCACTGGCTACAGCGATGGTTTCGTGCTCCATTATGATTTTCGTAGAATCACGTGCGTGCTAGTAGAGTCAACTGTTCATTCGTACACACTCACGGATTTCATACACGAAGGCCGCGATGCTATTCTTAACCCTTTGCGGGCAAATGACGCATATATGCGTTCAATGTGAACCATCGGTGTAGCTGATTGACTTACATGTACGTTCAGTGGGTTTTTAGTTTCCGGTTTCAGCAATGGGAAAATTCTTTATTTTTGTTATGATGTAGTAGGATTTATTCTCTTGTATATTGGTTTTATTATATATCATTCATCATTAACCCTTTGCAGTCGAATGCTGTAACGCCGACTTCGAGCTTTCATATTTAAACTCGAAAGCTGTGAATAAATAATGTCGTTATTTGAATAATGAAGGATTGATGTGCGATTTTCTTGTTTCCTAGTATTTACGGGCTCGATGGATTTTTGGTGTTTTTCTGAAGAGTTTCTAGGAGTTTAAAAAATGCTCGACCGCAAGGGATTTATATTGTCAATATTAATTGTTATGAATAGTATTAAATTATTAATATCGTACTATTACTATTTCTTAAAATTAATCACTAATATTTATTAACATTGGCTTCTACGAAATTTTTTGCAATGGTTATTTATACATACCCATGTCTACTGATTGTTAATATAAAAATGAAATTATGTGTAATTTTGTTCCGTATTTAAACATAAAAGCAACGCTGAATAAAATTTAATTTCGTTTTCAGAAATGTCATTATTATTATTTTTTTTAAGCTACGCGAAATGAATATGTATTTATAAAAGTTATATCAGCTTTTGTTTCCAATACTGTCTTTTTTCTTGTACCGACAGACTCTACGCTATTTTCACTCGCGGAAACGAATCCACGTGGTACGGACGTTCCGCATAAATAGAGGGTCAGGTGAATAATAAAAATCAGTATCGATGGACTCTTATTATTTAACACTATTTGTACGGAAGGTATCAAAAGACACCTGCAAAAATTTTAACTTAAAATTATTTTCCAAGTTTGGTCGTGTATTTTAAATTGACTTTTCGAGTTTTCCAATAACGATTATAAAATTAATTATAAGAAATGTCAAAAATTCAATTGAGGAAAAATGATTAAACTAAGAAAATAATTTTAAGTTGAAATGTCAAAAGGTGTCTTGACACCTTCGATAGAAATATTGTTGAAAGATCCAGTTAACTAGTTCTCACTGCGTTTGACAAGTATACACGTTAATCTTAAAGTTTGAAATGATACTAATTTTTGCAACGATGAATATTTATTGTTTCAGATAAACGTGTATTTCTTCTTTGTTTTATTTTGGTTTTTCGTTAAAATCTATTATAATTTCATTGACCCTGCTTTTGACGAGTATACACTTTATTACTTAATTTTATTGCGCGCAAAACGAAAAATTTTTTAAACTAAATTTCACAGTTAACAGGTTAACCGAATCATCCTGTAATTCCATAGGTGTTTAATTTTTTTTTATTTTGGTAAACGTATCTCTGGTTTTCCGAAAACATTTCACAGTACGTGAGATAGCGGTCTAACTATTTCCATGATTATCGTCGAACTGTTCCATCTGCAAAGTGTTAACTGTTCGACGCGCAACAAGATATACTACGTAGGCTTCTATTTATATAGAGTTCGAACCGGAACTGCACATTCCTATCTCGGACAAGTCCCGCAGATGGGTTTGGATAATCCATTGTAGCTACGAAAGAGAAGAATTCCTTGCGACCAGGAGTGTCAAGCGTGTTTTCAACTGCTCTATTAGGTATACAAGCCGATTCATTGACCTTTTGCTTTATACCATCGAGTCGGACACGTGCGGAAGATTTCAACCCTCTTTCACAATTTCTCTGTATATCATTAATTATATCTTGGAGAGTATGCATTTTAGAAGATACTTGTATTTAAAATAAATTTGTTTGGTAATCATGTTTATTTTATTTATACAAATATGCGTTTGCAATTTTTTATGCGAGGTGAATAATGAATTATACGTTTCAATGGATATGATTAATTATCATACTCTAAATTAAATTATTACTAAGTAATAGTAATTCAAATACAGGATAAATATATAGTTTATTGCATTTCGTACATTTATCTTTCAGAAATTTTTAAACATTATTAACACACTTTTTTTAACGAGATTTTCAATGAGATTAACTTATATCAATATACATATAAACCTATTATTTGTAAGGATATTGAATATATACTTAACATATACCAATATATAGAAAAACTCGAATATCATATTTTGATACTTAGTCTATGCCTATGTTTACTTTAAAGATAGAAAGATAATATTTAATTTATACTAAAACAAAAATAAATAACATACAGATATGTCAAATACAGTTTAAAATTTTCGTCACGAGCCTGACACAATATTGTAAGTCAATGGGTTAAATATTATAGCAATTAACAAAGTTACATAGCTAAGTGCCTACGTATAAAAACGAGATTCCTTGTTGCCAGTATGCAATGTGTTAATATTAAAAAATTCCCAAATATTGTAATTTCTTCGAATTAGAAACTGTAATGTGTAAGTCTCCTAAAATGCAGTTTTTCTATTCCAGAATATCGTGATCTCATTTGTCAATAATTGACAGTGAATGTTGATAGTACATTCCGTTGTTCCTTTTAATCAAACAAAAAGTAATCGCTTTACCTTATCTCATCTAAATATTTAGATTGCATTTTGTATCTAATCAACAATCAAAACTGAAGTCAAAGCTAAAGTTTCCCGAAAATGTGATTCGCATCGTTTCGTCGTGTAACCACAGATTTATGATAGCGAAGAATTCAAAATACAGTGATCACGCTGATACCACTGTAACTCCAATTTCAGTTACCTAGTTGCTGTGTCTTAGAGAACATGTGTAGCAGTTAGTAAACTTCCGGTATGAATCAACTCGTCACACGCATTTTCAAATGTCCAACGCGAAGGTTAAGGATACTGTGGAAGCAAGAACCTTATCGACTTGCTAGTACAAGGAACATATCATGCACAGTCAAGTAACTGATACTGATCTGAGAACTCGTACTTTATCAGTCGAATTGGATAAGATATCTCGAATCATGTGAAAACCTTGACCGCGTAAATTTCACTTTCTACTTCTTTCGTTTTCTGTCGAAAGTACACGACGTTACGTAAATGGTTGTATTCATCTCTGAAACTACTGTTATACAGGGTGAGTCGTATAATCTTGCCACCAAAATTTATTTGTTGGGTAAAGAAATGTTCGAGGCAAAAGTTGTTTGGCATCAAGAGCTGAAACTCTTGGTATGACTGGTACCAACTAACTTTCGTCTGAAACATGTTCTTTTATGTGATAGTTTACAAGGAAATTCAGGTGGCATGGTTGCATGAGTTACTCTGTATACTATTTATTATATTATATATTATCACATTATATAGGATAGAAATATAATATAAAAAATGTTTAATTATAAAGTATAATATATGGAGCAAACACAAGTAAATAGATGATACAATATTTGATTTGGTATTTCCATGTAGAAAGGGTAATTGAGCTTGCACCAACAATAATTTTAATGTCAGTGCAATGTCATTATACATTACTGTATCATATAGAATAGAAAAAGAATACTAGTATAATATATACTAATATAATATTCTAATATAATACATAATATTCTAACTCGCAAAACAGAATCTAGTGTAAAGACAATAGAATATCGACGATGATACAATATTTAATTCGAAATTTCTGTGTAAAAAGGATAATTGTCCTTGCAACAAATATAATCTCATTGTAACTATTATTAGACACTTTACTGATTCGTTAAAATAGCACACAATACGTCTGGCTTGGTACAAGCTACTCTGGACTACTGCATAGCCTCGAGTTACAGTGTACTAGATAGAGTTTATAAACACTTTTGGTCCACGGTCGTATCCAACAAACTTCGCCCTGAAACGGGATTCTCGAAATCCAGGAAATCCCGACCAGGCACAATCGTTTCCAGACTAGAAGGTGCTGCTCCTGATTATCGAGAAGATATCGATAACTTAGTGATACTTAACGATGTATCGATAATTAATTGAATAGCACTATCGTTAACCCCTCTAACAAACATCGTTGTGCATCCTTGACTTCAGATTCTTGTACGCACTCAACAGCTCAGCAGGGAATGAATAAATATTGCATCAAACTGAATACTATTTTTTGAATAATACTCAGTTGAATTAAATAAACACTGATACTTATAAAATATAAAAAAAATGTTTTATAGAAATTCGAAGGAAAGCTTCCAATAAAGGTTAAATTACTTTCAATATCTGGATGAAGAGAAATCACATAATTGATGTGATTAGTACTGGACTTTTGAAACTAATGTCCCAGTCTTTGAAGCGTTAATTAACACTAGAACTCTTAGAATAGATAAAAATGTTATATTTCAGGTTTTTAAAACAAAACTAAGTAGTTTGTAAATACAGAAATCACACAAAATTCTGATGTAAATTTTTTTCCTCGGTGTTTGACAAAATTTACACCATTTTAAGAAAAATTGAAAACTTTGTTTTGAAGTATTAAGCTTCTACCGATCTGTTCTTTAAAATGAAGAACTCATTAAAGAAATCGCAAATGGAAAACTGCAGAATAAAACATTCTGGAAGGAAATATTTGAAAAGACGTTCATTCATGCCATATATTCATCAGACTAATTTTTTTTTTAATGTACGTAATTATGCCTGAAGAAGTGGTAGGAGTAATTAAAATGTTTCTGTGAATGTACTGTGTCATCATTCGTATTATAGGATATTATCGACATGACGTATTTCAATGTCGTATAAAGAAACTAGTTTAAAGACCTTGTTAAGTAAAATAGAAATAGGTAATGAAAACAAAAATATAATCAGTACTATAGCAACTACAATGCTACAATTAGAAGATAATTCGTCTTCACCTGTTAACGGGTCAACGATCGCGGATCCTTGAAACCTCTTGACCGTATCTCGGTTCTGCTATAAATCAAATGAATCAAAGACAATTTAAATACGTGTTCGCTGAGGTTACCAGAGTTATCGGAACCGACGGCATGAATAACGATTAATTCATGCAAGCCCGAACGGTAGCATCGAAGCATCGGCCATAATATCGTTAACGGTGCGATTGTAATTATACGCAGTTCAATGTATTAATAAAGGGAACATATTGATGTAGCAGTAATCGTGTTATTAACAATACGTGTACAGTGTCTTTCGCCAAAATAATTAATGAAGAATATTGCGCTGTATGATGTCTGCATTAAAGTGTTACATAGAAAATTATTTAACCAGTTAACTGCGTTTGACAAGTATACACGTCATCTTAAAATCAAAATGATAGTAATTCTTTCAACGAGAAATTATTTATTTTTCCAGATAAACATGTAATTCTTCTTCGTTTTGCTTTAATTTTCCATTAAATTACATGTGCATTTTGCCTGTGTTAGGGGAGAATACACTTCATTATTTGATTTGATTGCGAGCATTATTAGAGATTTATGAAATTAAATTCCACAGTTAACAGGTTAGTAGTTACACAGTGTATCGATAGTAGTGGTAAGATTCTGAGACACAGAATATAATTCATAATGAATTGTTACTGAACAGGTTTATTTGTTTTGATTTAAATGTATTTTTCTTGTGACAAATTAATTTTCTGTTATTTTAAAGAATATCACTTTGCCAGGCATAGAAGTTGCTAATATAGAATAGTATTTAAAGCCTGCAATCATCAGTTCTGGAAAAGTTAAGTGGATACAATATAAATTTTGTATCTTCAAATTACTTTCAACAGATCAATGTTCTATCGACATTATCGATAATGTTTCAATATTGTTGGTACATCAGATTATAGACAATATTTCCGTATTACTGATATGCTGAACTATCGATAACATTTCAAAGCAGCGCCTACCAAAACTCTATCTAATTTAGATATTTAACAAAACAAAAATTTTTGATATTTTTATTTGAAGCAGATTGTTGACTACTTTTTCGATTATAGATACTTAATTATAGATAATAATTAATAATAATTATACACATATCAAAGTATCAATAACGTCTCAAGATAGACAGCTAACAACACTTCATCCTTTCCTTTAAACAGAAAATTCTATTATTCTCATTTGAAATAAACTGTTAACACATTCGTGACCGCTAACATGAATTCACGCCCTTTCAAATATTTTCTTTCAAAATATTTGATTCTTCGGCCCTTTTCCATTTGCAACTTCTTTTACGTAAAGTTCTTCATCTCTCATGTTTCTCCAAAATAAAGTTTCTAATTCTTGTTCCTGTCTTAATACGTTGAATGCCATGGGAATCGCTGGTGACCTCCAACCAAATCGAATTACTATAGTTCATTCAATTAAATGATGATTATTTGGAAACATTTCTATACTATAAGTAATACTAGCTAATGCGATGACATTCAGCTAGATGAACGTGCAATAGTAATAATGCAATTCAATCAAATGACTTAATATTATATTTTTCCCATTTTATGCATTTTGCTCTATCAAATCAAGCAGCATTCAACGTGTTGATATAAGAAATTTACAACAAACAGCTTAAGATTTTTTTCATTTTCACCGGCAATTAGTGTTAGAAAAGTGAAAAATTTGCCAGTGACAAGTGTATTAACCGCTTTTATCTTTATCCTTGCAATAAAGCAACGATCCTAAGCAGAAACGGTAGCAAAACTCTGACGTGTTGAACAGCCAGAAGCGGATTTTCACGGACAGCTCGATTTCAAGCAATTTGCTCGCATTCACGATATCGTAAATGGAAATCTTCATCGGGGAACGAGCGGGACGATCGACGTTTTTCTGGTCCCGCGAGGCTCTTTACACGCGCCGATCGGAAAATAAAGATCGTCACTTCGGATAAATTCAATGAAACCTAAATGTCGGCTTCTCAACAGAGCCACGTCGGATGGCGGTAATTAAATTGCGAGCCTGGCTCGATTCCACGGGAAATAAATCTGCCGGTGAGCGTCGGTCGCGCGTCGCGCGAATTAAGAACTCCAAATCCGCGAGCGTTCCGCAAACATCGAGAGAATGTTTATCGATGAGCTCTTGTGAACTAGCTCGCATCGATCCCTTGACAATATTTTGAAGTTTTATCTTCTATCTTTTTATTTTCTTTTTTATATTTGTGTCTTGTTAATTCATTCTTTTGGCTTGTTCTATAAGTTAGGCTATTATAAATTAGGTCTATAATTTTTATACGGTTAGTCTTAATGTAAATGTTGCCATTATATTGAATTAAAGGTTTTGCTTATTTAAAAACAAGGTTGTGTGAAAAATTTTAACTTTTATATTGGATCGGGATTCAATTGTTAGTACTGGACAGTAGTAAGCAGTCTGCAAACTTTTACGATGTGTTATTTATTTATATATCCGATACATAGAAAGCCATAAAATAAAATTACTAGCGAAATTTTGTCTGAATTGTCTGTGTAAAACGATTTTGTATCCCATATTTGGTTTTATTAATAGAAGTTTAGTCTTCTTTCAGGTTGTAATAATACTCGTGTAATTACATTTTAACAACTGATATTAAATATATGTCAACAAAGATAAAAAATATTAATGGCCAAAATGTAATAATGAAATTTTAATGTAATTTTTTAAAAAATCTAAACTAACCTAAATTGTTTAAAGACGATATCTTGAAAGTGAAAATTTAATTATATTATAAAACAAACTATAGTTTAAAAATACACAGTTTTCATTATTACATCATCATTATTATATCATAACACGTTAATCTGATTTGCTATCAATGCAAATGATTATTTCTTATTCATTAATAAACATTCTCAAATTAAATTTCATTAGAAAACTTCGTTATAACTGACAATAAATTCTAATTTTGTAAAAAATTTCGATATTATAATTAAAAAAACTTACAATAAAACAATAAAATTTAGTAATCCTCCAGGAACAAATAATTTATCGGACCACGGTTCAGTAAGTTCCCCGGTCGGTGTAAAAAATCGCTATCAATTGGGTGGTCAAAAGACCGTAAAAGAACGAAATGAATTTCACTCGGCCAACCCTCAAAGAACTGGAATTAATCGAAGATTGAGATCATCTTGCGCTTCATTTTTATCGCATGCTATTCAGAAATACATACAATGCATTTCGCTTGAAATAGTTCACAAAGTAAAATGATAAGCGCAAAATAAAATAATAAAAAAAGACAAGAAATTAAGAGGCTAATTAAAAGTAAAAAATTAAAGAACAATATACAAAACAAAATTATTTTCTAATTATTGTCTCCCTAACTAAAGCTAACTTAAAAACTAAAGTAACCAACAGAACAGTTTATCAGTTACAAAAACAACAATGTTTAAAATACATTACCAATAGGTACATAGGGACTAATCATAAATCAACAGAAACGTTAATAACCCGAGCAAAGTCCAAAAAAATTCCCTATAAAGTATCTGGCCCTTTCGCAAATCAGAGGAGACAAGGATCAAACAAACACGAAAATTGATTAAAAGCTAAAAACGACGCGAATTAGAGGTTATCCCGTTCCCATGACGAACACCCAGAGCCAACGCGAAATATCCACAAATTCGACGGATCAGTGAATTCAGCGAATCGCAGAAACTTAATAAAGTTTCATGCACGATGGTAGCAGATGGGTTTCCCTATTTAACCTCTTACAGCCTGCCTATTGATTTTCTCGGGTCCTATTGTTTTGGCACGTCGCGCATTTAACAAAACGCAACGGGAAACGGGCGAGGAGCGGGCGCGCACGGGTTCCCGTGCGAACCAGCCCAGAGGATGATCTTGCGGAGAGCGGAGGAAAATGCAATAGAAAAAGAAAAGAAAACAAAACGGCAAAAGAGTTGATGCACAGGGAACACGGACGAAACCGGAGACCTGTCAATTGCTGCCGTGTTATGAATCATCTCTATTTCGGGAGACACCCGTTGGGTGGTCCAACCCCTCGATTTTGAGGTTAGCTCGGCCCGTAATCCGCGCTGGACCTGGTACGTACACGGTTACGCACGTTAGGGCAAGGCGTTTCGTGGCGATGCCACGACGAAACGGTCGTGTTGGATGCATTTTATCGGGCAGAAAACATGCAGGAACGATCGGAAATGTCTAAACGAGGGCAGCACGTCCATCCGTAGCATATCAACGGAAAATCAATAGGAACCGGCGGCATCGTCACTAAACCGGCGGCCCTGTGACCTTATCGGACGGCAGAATGTTTCTACTCACCGCGAAAAATATCCATAGATAGAAAAAGGGCTCGTTCCTTGTTGCACAAAATCAATTTGTCACTTCGGCCACAACCACACGTCCGACAACACTCTTGCGACTCCGCCGTTTCAGTTTCGAGCGTTCCTCTCGTTCAAGGTCAGTAACGGAGCTAGCCGCGAAAAAAGTAAGGCGCCTCGAGCGCCCCGACGTCTGGCAAGCTCGACGTTTCTATTTGTGATTTATCGTGCTAAGGCTGAATTATTTTTATTTTTGGGTTGGCAGTTCGGGCGATTTTAAGGGTTTGGAATATTGGGTGCGGAATATTTGGAATCGTTCAAATTTGAATGTTTGGTTTTGTGGTGATCGTTTTGTCATTTTATTTGTTTTGTTGCAGACAGGTATTGTAAAATGTGTTTTTATCTGTGAATACGTATTCACTGTGTATAAATATTCGAAAATTATACTGACATAATAATACAAATTTTTATGAAATTTTATACAGATTTTAATTTAATTTTCATATGATGTAGAAAGATATACATTGAATTCTCGTTCTTATAAACCACCTTAAAGTAATATTAATTTACGTAAATATTTACAGTCGACTATTTAAAAAATAATTAAGTAATTGGATAATTGTGGATATACGTTTAATTCATTATACAAAAATGATTAAGCATTTTCAATTATAAATCTTCTATTCATTTCTGTTTTAGCTTCTGAACATTTATAATTGTTCGGGTACACTTACACTAAGAGCATTAACATCTTCAATTTTAAATAATATTAAAGCAAAAGAACTTTTCTTATATTTTAATCAAAGTTTCAATTTAGAATGAATCACTTAAAATTTACACATCAATTTGCGATAATTCATTTACTTAACGTTTATTATACACACATCTGTAAAATAAATCCTAAATGACGTGCACCTAGTTAACATCAAATGACGACTAAAAATCGTATCTCCAATTCATTCTCCTCCCAAATCCAAAAACTTTCGCCACCTGAATAATCGATAACAATTTCACGTGGCGCCCGGCACGTCGCGTACACCCCTGGCGCCGTGCAAATAACTAATCCAAATAAACAGACTTCCCTCTAAAAATAAGAAGGAAAAAAAATACATAAATGAACGTAGTTCGCGACACAACTGCTCGTTTCAGCCAAAACTTGACGCTTTACAGGCAGTAAGAGAACTAATTGGACCATTTTCAAACTGTTTCACGGTCGCTCTCGAAAAGAAAAGTCGAACTCGCGAAAGAAGCATAAATCTTCGGATAACAGTGCTCGGGATCACCGACGAAGCTGTTCTTCGAAAAAAGCATCGAAATACAGTGAGCGCCGTGCACGGGAATCGAGACCGCACCAAATTTGGTCATGCCAGTCTCCATTCAGAACTTGCGTGTTTCATAGTACGCAATCGTGTAACGCGGTTTACTCTACGCGCGGCGCCTTTCCTATTAATCCAGCGATACGTCACTTAAAAATTCTTCACGAGGAAAACGGAAGCGGGATCACTTTCCTCTAAATATTCTTTCCCCCTTTTCTTTATTTTTAGAAATTTAGAATGGAGAGTCAGAAGTATGTGTACACCTTAAAACCTTTGCAGATCCTTACACATTTGAAAGTACCATTTACACATGTGATGCGTAAAATGCAAATTGGTGTGAAAGTACGAAATGTATACATATATAAATTACAGAAGAAGATGTAAATTTATTTGATTTGTAAAATGTGGGATGTAATTAAAAATAGTTGCTCTGTTAAAAAATAAGTGAAAGATGAATACAGATGAGATATTAAAAATGATTTTTTAATTAATTCGTGTAGACACATATTATAATATTTTATAAATTCACTCTTTAGCTTTAATTGTAGCTAAATTTAGTTTTAAAATGTTTAAATGCTGTCAGTTTGCTGTAACAATAAGTTAAAATAACAACCTGTGCCATGTTCGATAATATTTATAAAAATTCTGTAGCAGTTTTTTTCTCTCCGATAGCTTCATTAATAAATGATGCTGTGTTATTATCATTGGTATTACAGATGTATCATTACCTTGATCTTAGATGCTAGATAAATATTGCATGAACGCCACCTTTATAAGGAGTGCAGATATATTTGGTTTTGACTTTTACTGTGGCTTGTTGAGTAACTGCGCTGATACACAGCTGACAGAGGAACAGTTACCACGAAATCTATGAACGCATCGATGAGATCACTTTTTTTGTTATAACTTTAGTCAGATATTTACGTCGCTGTAAAGGTGTCAGTTCTTGTGGCAATGAGCTTGCGGGCATTTTTAGACACCACATAGTCAATTTTTAATGTGCTAACATCGCAATTTTAACAATGTACTTACTTCATGCAAAAGTAATAAAATATTCGATATTTACAAAAATAAAACGGTATAAAATCGTTGTAACGTGAACTTATTAATGCTTTTTGTGATTCATAAAAATTTATGAACGTCTACGACTTTTAAATAGATCTTTTGATTAAAATTAATATTGGACTCATAAAATTTATAAATAGGAATGGATATTTTTATTCGAAGAAGCTTAAGAGCTAACTCTTCAAAGCATACATTAAAATTTCGATAACGGAACAAAAATAATAAAAGATTATTTTAAATGATGTGATAGAATTTAATTATCATTATTAATTATATTCAATATAACTTAGCTTTAAAATTAATTATAATAATAGTGTATTTAATATTTAAAAATAATTGTGTGAGTAATTTGTAGGGATGACTGTTGCGTTTGAATCATAAGCCGCCATCTTAAAAATATACTCTTTGTCAGTAACTTCAAATATTTTCTTCGAGATGTTGCATCATTTTTACATTCGTATTTTAATTTAATGATAATATTAATTACGTAAAAAACAATACTTGACAACAGTTTGTACACGTAAAAACTTGTCGATGACATGGATACATAAATATGAATGATTAAATGGTACAAGAGGTTGTATTATACCAATTACATACAACAATCAACAAATTTGTATAATCTATACATAGTATTCATACATGAAGTCATTGCTTTTTAATAAGGTGTCAGACTCGCGGTAAAAATTTTTAATAGAATTTAAGAAACATAAATATTACTCAGGTTTTGTGAATTCAAATTGAATATTATTCTTCTGTTATCAACTATTATGCTTCAGAGTAAATATAGACATAGAATATGCCAAGAATTGTTGTACTTTTTCAATAAATTATTAATTACAAACTAGGTGTATCGATTATAATTGAGAAATAAATCATAAGGCAAGGAATTAGCCGAATTGAAAATCTCAAAATACTAAATCTACTTCTCCCACTTTTCACAAATATCAATAACAACTTACCCTCTCAAACAAAACAACTCTCCTTAATTTATATTTCTCCCGTGTCTCAGTGCACTCAAAACAATCAAATACTCCAACACCTGTCATCCATATAGGAAAAAATCTTCAAAACCAATTACCAACTTATCACAATAATCCCACTTCAAAATCTCATAAACGTCTATTTAATCACCGTAAAAAAGACGTTAGCCAATCCTGTCAATGAACTATCAATAAACGTCCACACTACCTGTCATTGATGCACGCCAAACATTAAGAATAGACCGACACGTTTCTCGAGTTCACTAGTTTCCACGTTTCAACAATGCATTAATTATATAACGAGCGAATCTGGGTGAGTGTTACGCGCTACGTAACCAACACGCGCGGCGCTCTTCCGGCATTTATCTAGTCCCGAAGGAAGTGGTCATCAATTTCCTTGGCGGCGGCGATTGATATCCGCAGAATACATCCTAGCCTCACAGTTAGGCGACACCGATTAGTAAACATCGGTGCGGCAACATTACTATCTTTTATTCGGAACTGCCTACGGTCAGGTTTGCGCATTCCTGACGTTCCGTGCGCGTCGGTGGTGGACGAAGGAAGGCGTTGATCGTTCCTTGGTGGACGTGGGCGCGTTTTTCCACGTCTCCGTCGCCGGACAGGGAGAATGCACCTGTGCATAATACGAGAAACGTGGGCGATATGCTCGATATACCGACGGAACGGCCACGATAGGTGGGCACGTCCTGCATTTCAACGCCACCCGAGGACAACTCCCGCGTTTGCGCGACTTTTCGACAGTACACGCGTTGAATTTTTCATCCTGAAGAGATTTGCTGATCCTTTGCATTCCCGCGCTTGAGTTAACAGTTTCGTGAACGATCTTTTCAGTTCCCGGAAATGGAAACTGATTGAAATTGAAGCAATGCATAAATATTACCGAACACGGTAAAGGTTATTGTTTTAACTTATTGTTACAGCAGCATGAGAATATTTAAACACTTTAAAATCTGATTCAGCTGCAATTCAAGCCAAAGAGTGAATAGACAAAATGTTATAATATGAGTCTACACGAATGAATCAAAAAATCATTCTTAATATCTCATTTGTCTTTACCTGTCACTTATTTCTGAACAGATCAACTACTTCAAATCACACCTGATATTTGACAAATTAAATTAATTTATATTTCTCCCTGTAATTCATATTTGTACACGAGAGATGAGATTGAAGAGATTGAAGAGATTTGCTGATCTTCTTTGCATCTTCGTATTCGGTTAACGGTTTCATGGAGACCTCTTCATTTCTTGGAAATAGAAACTAATTGAAATTGTAACAATTGATCCTTAACACAAGGTTTGCGGAACGTGTTGTTAGATAAGACACCGTTCGTCATCGTGATTCGTCATCGAGACATCTGTGTAAGTCAGACCTGTCCAACATGTCATCCAAGTTTTACACAAAACACCCAAATATGATAGATCAGATTTTAATTCAAACATTTTATAAATTTGTTAGCACTACAGTTAAGAGTTCGCATTCTATAATTTTCCTTTATAAAACTACCATCAAACGAGCCAATCAACAATGTAAGTTTTATAAGGAAAATTCCTTCAAACCTACTCAAAAATCAACCAAGAAATGTCTAAAATTTCTATAGCTTTCCTGAACCCTTTCGTTCCTGAATATGTATTTTTTAAATATGAATTTTGTGAAAAAAACCTAAGGCTGCATATTAATCAACCAAAACATATGTACGAACAGTTGATTAGTGCTCAGCTGTCAGCCACAAGCAAAGATCCTTGTGTGGTACAATTTTCGTTTATGTTTAAGGCATTTTCTAGCTTTCCTTTAATTTAAAATGTTTGTAATACTTATGTGTACCATGCGGGATGAAAGGGTTAAGACAAACGATCACGTGCCAGCAATGATAGATTACATCGATTATCGAGGCAAAAATTTTTCATTTCTTAGGTCTACAAATATTTATTTATGATGGGTTGTCGTGAACACCGTACCCGAGCATTAACGTTAAAAAGTTTCACCCGTCTACTTAAGGGTTAATAAAGCATAGAAATTTCAGAGTTTACAATAAGGACTGTAATGATACTGTGAATTATGTTGTGGTTTGTGGACGTTGGCTTGATGAGTTTTGGATTCAAAGAGGCGTTATTTCTCTAACTTTCATTTCGATGTGATTAAAATTGGAGAAAGTATTGTTGTCGTTGTTAGTATTATAAAGTAGTATTATGAGTATCATAAGAAAACTGAATTCTTTTACTCTTAATGATATTGTGAGCTGTCTTCTGGTATATTTAAATAGTAATAATTATAACATTTATTGTCTGAATTAATAAACTGTAACTAACGATGTTGTAAAATTAAGAAAGTATATTTTCAGAAAGCACTACAATTGAACAAAATTTTTAAATTAGTTCCATAATGTCAGAAATATTGTACAAATTAAGCAAGAAATAATAATTCCGTGCCTCATACGACATTAAAACCCTATGTAATTAAATGAAAATGAGGTTTTTCTAATGTACATAGCTAATAATACGTGTCAAGTAAATGGATAAGAAGCCAATAAAGATGTTGCCAAAATTTAAACAACTAGTTCTTCGCTGTCGTCTCGGTTGCATTACAATTTTAATGACTCGTTGCAACACGCAAGTTCTAGACTTCGCTCGTCCGTCTTGTCAACTGTTGCGATTATAATTATGCTGACAAAGTATGTTAATAGCACGAAAAATATCATGAATTATTCCGGCGTTTTGTATGAGTAATGTTTTGTCACGAGAATAAATTAGACTGTATTCAACATTTTTGAAACAGGGGCAAAGTAGAGCGGACTAGAGATAAATCTCGCGCTTCCAGCGTCAAATAGAAGAGTTTCAGACTGGACAGTTGCCAGACCCGCGGTTGTAATTCGATTTTCATTCGTTTTGACTTTTTTACCGTTAGAGGAAAACGCTTTCCCTCCTGCGGGAAATGTCAGCCCCGAGCTACCTTATCATCCGTTTCCTTCAGGGACACCAAGATGGAGCAAGCACTGCTTATGATGCAGTGATAACAGGCTGTTTTTATTCGGGATGTGAATTCCACGTGTCTGATTAATCCCTTGCATTACAATATTTTTGAAAGTTTTTATTTGCATAAATACTACAGTTATATATATACAGGTGCAAGTAAAACTACTAACAACAACCTTAACATAATAATTTTGGAAATTATAAATTTAGTCCTAGATTTTTTCTTCGCAACAATAGTTTACTTTTAATACACTTATGGGTTTTGGGGTTGTGCTTTTATAGAGCTAGTCGAAGTCTCTATATTTTACGGTAAAAAGTTATATATCTATATAAAAAGAACGTTTACAATACCTTGCTTTCAATATTGTGTCAGACTCATGGTGAAGATTTCAAATAGAATTTAGCAAATGTAAATATCACTTAATTCTTCCAAGTTTTAATTGATTATTATTTTTCTATTATTAATTGTAAAATGCTTCTGAGTAAACGTAGATATAGAATAAGTGTGGAATTTTCCTTTTTTTATAATGAACTATAAACATTAAAGTATCTCTGTTGAACACAATTGGGAAAAAAGCATAGGGCAAAGGGTTAACACTAGGTCTACGGACGTTTATTGTACAATTTGTTCTATTGTTCCTGGAAAGGTTTCTGTTCCTTAATTAAAATCTTGGAAATTAAAAGTTTAAAAAGGAGCATTAGGCTGCATATTTAAGTAATTACATCAATTAACATTCGACGTGAACGTTTACTAAATCATTTTTATAAAATTCAATATGCGTCAAATTGACGCATTTCATAAACCTAGTATTAACTCTAAAATAGAAAAGTAGTTTTCTTATTTTGCAATTATTGATATTTTCGAAGTATTCAATATCCAAAATGATTTTAAATAATTATTGTTACAATCTTTATAAGGATTACATATCAATCCCAATAAATACCTCGTTAGTTCTAATGATAAATTACTACAAATATTGTAGTATTTGAGACACAAAAAAATATATCAATAAAAAGTGGCATTAAATATGAATAAAGTTAGGAAATTAATGTTAAAAAATATTAACCCTTTGCATTCGAAAGATTTTCACTATAAATATTTAACATTTTCCGATGGAATATACACGATTTTTTTAAAAAATTAATTAATGAGAAAATATACGTAAAGTAAGAAACAAAGCTATTATTTCAATATTTCATATATCGATGCATTATACAAAGATTCATATTATATATAAGACTTTATAATTTTACATCTATCAAATAAAGTGATGACTGTAAGTCATCTTTCGAATTTAAAACGTTAAAATACAAATATTTTAAACATAACTCATGATAGAAGATAATAAATGATAGTAGCAGACACTTTTTATACTAGTAGAGAATTTTTTAACTGTAAATCTTAAACGTTTCGTATACATTGGCCTCTATTCACAAACTACTTAACATAAATAATTATTATCTCTTTCCAATTTTATATTCATCTTTATATAACAGAATTAAAATATATAAATATATTTTATAGTCTCTCTTATTAAACAAAATACGAGTGAAAACGTGTTATTTTATTCATTAATCATTCAATTAAAATTAAACCTATTATACCACTGAATCTAAGAAAAATATATAAACCTAACTACAACTTTAACTAAATTTATTTTGAACATAATAATACTGTCTTATACAGATATACCTGGAATTTTATTACCTTACTTTCATTATGACAACATTACTGTCAATAGTATTGACATTATATTTAACAGGTTCACTACTCATAATTATATAGTATACATACAATGTGAAACATATCTGGAATGTACATCTAAATTACTTCCACGAAACTTCGCGTTGTAGGTGCACGAATGAATCAGTTCATCTGTCCGTCGATCTCATTTTTGGGAGAAACTGAGAGATACTACCGATCCTCCACCCTTGCAGAACAATAAATATAAGAGCGACCCCCGATGACTCCTTCCAGCAATTTCCCTCTTTTCTCTCTAGGCAAAAGTTTATCGCCCCCTTTGTCCGATTTGCTATTCGCGTAGCGCCCTGTCATCGGATCGTACACGCGTCCTGGAAAGTTTCTCCATTATATCCGGGCGGAATGATATCGACTACCGAATCGGATTGATATCTCTCGAGGTGAATACATGGAAGTCGTAACGGATGAATCAACCCACTCGAACGAGCCTTTGGAAGAGTAACGCTCGTCGTTGAAGCTGGATTGTCTCTACAAGCATAAAATTGTGCAATTTCTGTTCGCGGATATTCGAGGAGATTTTTCGCGTGAAATTGGCAAATAAACTGCTACGTGCTTCATTTAACTGTAGGATTCTGGAATATGAAGATTCAATTAGGATAGATCGAGGCGAATCGAAGCAGTCCAAATTTAACAGCGAAAAAGTAAAAACTTAAAATAGAAACTTGTTATTAATAGTTATTTATCTTTATATCAGTAAAAAAATCTGTAAAGACTTAAAAATCTTTGTTTTGTAAGCAAAAAACTGAAAAATGAGAAATATCTGATTTACCCCAAATTCCAATGTACATCATTTCTACGTGATACGCTACGACTTTTCAGAATAATGTATGCTTGTCTTAAATTGCATAAAAATGAAGTATGAAATAGACATGCTAAATACAAAATTTTACAAATATTATTGTCAATGAGTTTTTAAAGAATGTATGAAGTAAATCATTAGTGTTGTTTTCATCCCCCAATACTGTACGTTTTTTATAGTATGCTAAAAACAGATTGGAAAATTTACTTGGTGTGTTAAAAAATGTTTTAGTTCTGATTTTTCATGTTTGGTACTAATGATAAACTAAATTAATAGGTATTAAAAATGAAGCATGCCCCTTTTCTATATTTATTTTGAAGTAAGTATGTACTTCAAATAAAAATCAAACTAACCACATGAAAATCCCCACAATTTTTAGTTAATACAAACTAGTAGATTAAAAAAAGTTAAAATCCACACAACAAAGTTGATTTTAACAACTGTTCATTGATATTTAATCTTATAATGCAATTTTTATTATTGCGTTGAGTATAGCTCTCCAAATATCCAAGAAAATATGAGCATATTGATACTAAATTTACAGGTTTTTATTGTACAGTTTTTTCTACAGTACTTAGAGAAATTGATATTCGTTCATTTAGAACTTGAAAATTAGAAATTTGAAAATAGACAGGTACATATTTGTAACGTAAACATTCGGCAAATAATATTTATAAAATTCAATATACGTTAATTTGACATTTTTTTAATCCTAGTGATAAATATTGATAACCTTCTTATTTACCACAGTTTAGAAGTAGTAGGATATTTATCTGTTTCGAGAAAGTTTGACTTGTGAACTGTTATATGACTTTATTTTATATCACAATTATTTTTGAAATGTTCTCAATAGAAGCTTTGTATCGTATGTGGTTTTACTAAACTTTCAGGGGAGGTTTGGTAACGCGAACATTTTGTTTGGTCTCTTCTTACTCCTTACTATGAAAATATTGCTTGAAAGTTAACACATTGACTGTCACGACAATTTTGAACGGTTTGTATATTACTACTTATTACTATTAACGAAAAATGACCCTAAAAACAATTCTTACTGACTTGTTACCATAGTAACAATATTACACTATTGTCACACTTCATTTCGGTTCCGCATAAATTATAAATCATACCTGTTCCAAGAAACCGATATCGTAACTATTTCCAACCCCTTGCATTACAATGTAGTCTGCAAATTCATTGAAAAGATTTTATCAAATTGCCCAGGGTCTATTTCCCGTAACGTAAGACTTAATTTGTTACATCAGTATGTGCAAGTTCCCGTTTCAAAATCTTGAATCCTGTCCCCACTATCAAGACCGGAGTGCCGGGTATTGTTCGTAAGGAAGAGAAGTGGTTACGTGGAGAAGGATGCAGCAAGATATAGAGAAGTTGAGGGCGACGCAACGAGGAGAAGAGATTTTATGGGGGATCTTCGGGTGCCTGGGACCGGGGGTCGTGCCGACGGTGGCTATAAAAAAACTAGGCTCCCGTTCCGGGATACGACGGGATAGGATGTGTTTTGCCAAAAGCTGGGGAGCGTCGCGACGGCGCCAGGGGGTCTGGAGCCAATGTCTGACTTCCATTCCGGGGATTCATCGTGAAAGCTACCGGTGAATTTCGCTATGCTCGCTAACTCTTTCGTTATTGTCGTCCTTTCAGCACGTTCCTAATTACCGTGATAATTGGATCCCGTTTATTCTCCACTTTTCTCCTAATAAATTTGAAAATATTTTTACAGGACTTGGCGACATTTTTCTCCCGTCAACTGTTTTCGGAACTTTTTCGGACTTTCACGTGTACTTGTTTGAATAACTTAACAGTAAAATTACCAGATGGATCAAATTGGCCAATTTTAGAATGTTTAGTTTGCAAGTATTTAAATTATGAGAAGGCTTTCGCGAAAAATTGTAAAATAAAATTGTGTATTTGTACGAATATAACAATAAGGGACCTATCAAATCTAGAGAAGTATATTGATCTAATTTTTATAAAAATACTTAGAAATAAGTCACTCCGATTGCTCGGTAGTTTTAGTGTTAATTCGAGGTAGTGCCTGGGTTTTACATTTTTCGTGTTAAATGAAGTTTATAGAATGAATAATAATAATAATATAATAAGTATCTTAAGTAAATAACAATAGTAATATAAATAAAATAAAATAATAGAAGTATATGTGTAAAGAATTATTAACAGTGAGTAATTTGTTGTATATTGCTTCAGCTTTATCTTCTATAATGCTTATAAAGAATAAATATTAAGTAAATTAAATATTGAAAGGAACCATATAACTTATTACTTCTGTCTGTCACTAGTAACAGAAGAATTTATTAGCAACAAATATGTTTTAACACTTTCATTCCCAGTGGCATCGCCTTAAAACCACTACTATAAATTCGATATAGTAATACTATACTATTTTTATTAAAAATGATACGTTAACGTATATTGCGAAAACAACTATATTTTTCCTAAAAGTTTTTACTTGGGAGCTAAAGGGTTGTTTTATCCCTAGAATAATTAATTATGACGTTACATTCAGACAGTTTTTCATAGCACTTCAATTAATCCTTTTACTAAAAACACTTCCACGTCCAACCTCGATTCTCACGTTCTCATAATTGAACCAGGTTACAAATGTTTCTGGAACATTTTTGTAAGAAATATGAAGCGCGTTTGTTTGTCGAAGGAAACTATAAGTCTTTGTTGAACCGAAAATTCGTGTGCTGGTTTAGTAACACGCAAAGATTAAGTGCTGGCAAAGGGTGGGATCGCGAACAATCCGATACCCAGTCAAGGGAAAACTTGCCAAAATCGTACGAGGGGGCGTTCTTCCGCGTTTCACTCCGCAGATTCATCTCTATCCACGATCCGGATGATTTATGAACGAGGTGACGGTAAGTTGCGGACATAAATCCACGAATAAATTCATTTTTCTGAAAGGTTTCGATCTATCCCAGCTCCCAAGCAGAGTTACCCCGCCGTCTACTATTATTCCAGATATTCAGATAAGATACACGCGCGCATTATACAGGCCAGAGAACAAATAGTTCTTCCGAGAAGCATTTCACGCGAAGAATCTCGTTTATCTTGGTCCGTTCGCTGAATATTTTGAAAATGCGTCCTTGCATGGAAATAATTTGGATGGAACGCTTCAAACGAAGGTCAGTTTCTGAAGTTCTCCTTTCTCGTTTGTAAGTTAATTTGCATATACATGAGAAATCCTTGACTCTTGAGCTGTATTCTCGGGAAATAAAAACTTTGCTTCGTTTCTTATCAACGTGACATGTATACTGCGATTCACGAGTGAACTGACTTGTGAGAAAACCTTTTAGTCGATTCTACGTTAACGTTCACTTACAACTTGTTATTTTAAATTTTAGTAGTCGATTAACACTAAAATAACTTAGAATAACATGATCAGTATATAATCGTTATAAAATTCAAGTGAAACTATTTATTTTTCAAATTATTGTACATATTTAACGCTTTTGAAATATCAATTATTGCGATATAGGAAAGTTAAAACCTGCCATTTTGACAAGTGTGGTTGTTCTACTATTGAAAATGGATATTTAACAGAAATTTGATCATCAGAAAATTTAAAACATTTATATTTAACCGTTTAACTGGGCATTTTCCACTCAACTTGAGACGAATTCAATTAACATATTAAACACTAAACAACTGTACACTTCAATATCGCATGGTTTGTATTAATACGAACATTGCGGTTCGATCGAGCACGATTATTTATCGAATGAACACAACAACGAAAAGCTATTGAGAAATAATGTTAATCTATGTATTTATATTTATGTTTCCATGATATTCGTTTTTGTTCTCGAACATCCTTCTCCTTTTCAAAAAGAAAATGATTGTATATTAATCTTTACCGTACAGGTTATAATATTATATAGGTGAAACAGTTATTGAAAAAATCAACTACACATAATGTAGTAATGTAAAACAAGTATAAACTACACATAAATGTTCCACGGTAAATCTACGAAAATGTGAAATAAAACGCTTCGAAAAGCACAGTATGCCCTGCACGAAACCTAACACGAAAGCCGATAATATTCAGGCAACAACATTCATTCGTATTTAGATGTTTCTACCTCATATAGTTTACGATTCTCTTGCCAGCGGAAGAAAGGGAATGTAGATACATCATGAGCCCCTAAAAGAGCACAATGGGACGAGCCCTTGCGAGTGCAATCGAGGATGATTTGACAAATTCTCGATCGTATACATGGGGGGATGCGCGCGTAGAACGAGAGAAAAGCGTGTGCGGCTATCGAAATCACCATAAAAAGTCACCCGTGTCTGACGCGGGAACGGTGAATCGTAAATTTGAAAGGAATTAATGCGTGATCTTCACTCGAAGTCTCTCCTGCCGGATGAAGGACTGCAATATACGGCGAAATCATTTCGAATAAAGATTGCGGCCCCTCGTGAAGGATTTTTTAATCTTCAGTCTTGGATCGATCAAAATTCCTTCTACATCTCCCATTTTTGCGTAATATTGCGTAATTTTTAGTAATCGTATCTAAACACCTACGTTCGTAAGCAATTACTAACATTTTGCTTTATTTAACACATAATATATAATATTCACTGCGAGTAATATATAATTTAATAATTAAATGGATAATCTGAATTTCTATGCTGTGATAGAAGAGTAACTCTTTAAGAACAAATATCTATACATTACTGACAAAAATGTTGCGGGCAAATAATTTAATTATTCACGCAACAAAAGACCATATAGTTTTTCTTTCGTCCAGTGTGATATTTAAGAATTCCATTTCGGAGTGAAATGATCACAAATGATGCATGTGGTATACAATAGATACAAATATATGCTATAAAATGCAAATAATAACCATTACATAGATTCTAATCAGTCCAGTTCTATATAATAATAAATGTAGATTATTATTTATAGATATATTTACAAATCATTTTAATTATACAATGTATAGATATAGATTATTTCAATTTAATCTATCCGGTAGTTTTAGTGAACTGGTTAAAGGATGGTACTGTTGCGGCACCGCTAAACTGGAAGTTCTTAATAGAAAAATTTTTTCTAAAATGCATTCGAGTCCCTAACATCGCTGGAATTTATTTTCGTCAGCAAACGCTTGATTCCGGCGGAACTCGTGCAACCGTCACGTGCGTTTGCCGTCTCTGACAAATGACACATCGTGATTCCCGGTCTCGTCAAAACGGATGTGACGACGTATCGTCGTACGGCACCACCGCTCTCCCCCTTGTCAGCGCAATAACTGTTTCTTCCCTCCGTTCTCCCTTTCCATACCCGCCGCCGTTTTCGCTCGACTGACTTTTCAGATTCCGTAGAATCATCGCTCCCGTTTGTACCCTCGGCCACGGCTGGCGCCCGCATAAAAATTGCCGGCGGAACCGGATACCGGAAGCGCGACGGGGCACCACTCCCACGAGCTTGCGAAACTCGGAGAACCGTGGCAGCCGAGGAAATTCTCCCTCGATTTTCCCTCTCCCCCCATGTACGATCGCTTTTCCCGGGACAGAGAAAAATTGCGTCGAAGCGTAATTAATTCGCGTCGTTCCGCCTACATCTCCGCCTACGTACAGAAGACTCACGTTTCAAGTAATTAATTTTGATTAATATCGATCTCCTACGAGGCTCAACTAATTTTTCGATATTAGATTGCAATTATTTTTATTGTCTGGTACTTGGGAAAGTTTTAAGGAATAAGATTGTTGTAGAGTGAACTTTTGTTATTTGTAAGATTTGTTTGTATAGAATGGTAAACCGATACCTTATGTTTATAGTGAATGATAGTTACGTTTCGTTCTGAATCTTCTCTTTGTAAATTGCTCCTAGGAAATAATAGTTTCTGTGAACATGTCTAAAATAGCTTGTTATGTAAAATGAATTAATGAAATTGAAAATTTGTTCCACTTGTTTTAGTATAAATAAAATAGTAGGGAACAGTACAGATTTGATTTAACACCGACTGTTTGTATATTTTTCTGATCCGAAACAGATCCTTTAATTTTTTAACAATCCACAAACAGGCATACATTTTAAAATTCATATTATAATATATTTAATAAACCGTGTATTCTGTGAAAATGAATATTTTGTGTAAATCATTCTAAAATTACTAAAATACTTCATTAACGTCTCATTATTACAATTAATATCATAAAAATCATAAATAAATTAATTAGCTAACAATAATATTAATTAATTCGTTTAATTCGTCGAATTAAAATTATTTGGTAATACAGGTAATTTAATAATAATATAACAACAACCATAATACAAAATCACTAATAACCAATTCATTGTAATACCATCTAACATTATTATGAAAGGATAGTAATATTATACAAAGCATTCAACATTTTCATGACAGTCTACGTGTTAATTTATTTTCTTTGGTTCCCTATTGGTTCTTTCTTCTATTAAATGTAAGATTTTAATTTCAACATTAAACATGACAATTACAATTAAAAATATTTTAAATATACACAAAACGTGGTATAATACAAGTGAATAAATGAAGACGTATACAGAAATTGTTTGAAACACGATGAATCGATTTGCACGTAGCTGTTCATTGTTTTATACCATTATGCTGATACGTTGTGGACGCGTTACTCGAAACGTTACACGAAATGGAACCCGTGGGGTTAATTAAATCAACGAGAATTGTTGTGCCATTTCTTCGCGCGCCATTAAAATTATCAACTCGAATTGGCGCACGTGTCTCTCGTAATTTAGCTTGTTAAATTAACCCCCTCGTATAGTAAATCGTGTCAAACGTTTTAACGCAAGGAATTCCCCCAATAGTCACGAAAATAAAATATCGCTCCCGTTAATTCCTCAAAGACGAATTAAAATTACAATGATGTCAGTTACAAAATTGCAAGAACTATTATTTACTTGAACAATCATTTCATTTTCGATATTTAATGTCTACTAAATAATAAAATAGAACTAATGTTTTGATTATACGAGTAAACTGTAAGATAATAGTGATATTAATTTCACTATTGAATGCATAAATTATTCCTATTGCTTGTTAATTCATATTCAGTTGGACTTTTATTAGTAATTGATATTTAAGAAATTGGTAATACTGCAATGCAGTATACAGCTTGCTTAAAAGATGCAAATTAAGCAAAAGGCTTAACTTAATATCACTAAGGAAATCGTAATTAAACAAAGACAATAAATATTAAGGTAACTTTTACCAAATATTCTAAGATATTTATTTTAACTCTATTTCAGAACTAATGAGACAATATATTCCATTTTAATGTTACATTAATTATGTTTTCTGATTTAAATGTACTATATTCCATCTAAATATATCATTAACAAAGCAAATATAAAAACAATGATTGAATGCTTTGATATAAAGATTTCTCTTGAAAGAGTCTTCATCCCTTATACATGTTTTTCCTTCATATTCACCCCTTTAGACCTAATGCACATTATAATGTTCACTGTCTTAGTGTTTTCAATATCTAATAAAATGTTAAAACTGTAAATACACCATAATTCACCTCATATATGAACTTATTTCTATTTGAGAAGTAGTATACTACCATTTTTTATTTACAATTTTATTTACAGAGTTCTTATTAACAGTAATATATGTTGGAATTACGAAGCTTGCAAACTTATATAAACTTTATTGCAAAATAACATGTCAGTATAACAAAAATGTAATTTTACGTAAACCGGAACAAAATTAATCTCACAAGAGTTCATGTACCTACACAAGTTATACTAAAAATACATTTAATGTATTAATAACTAATATTTAGTTAGGCCTCCTTTGTATTTCATAATACTCTTGAGACGATTTAGTTCAGGCTTGTGAGATCAATTTTGTTCCTATTTACATAAAACTATATTATGTTATATTGACATGTTGTTTTATAATAAAGTATATATAATTTTGAAAGCTTCGTAATTCCTACATACATTCCTATTGATGAGAACTTTGAAACTTGAATTGTAAACAAATATCAATCGTTTAAATTCGCCAGTTCAGAAGGTATGAATATTCTTGTGACTCACTGTATGTCATTGAATAGCAGTCTCTTGTTGTTAGGTAAATGCAGATAATTTAGTAAATACGAAAATCAGATCTGAAGGTATTAACAAGTTAATTGCGTTTGACGAGTATACACGTCATCCTAAAGCTTGAAATGATACTAATTCTTTCAACGATAAATTATTTATTTTTTCACATAAACATGTGATTTTTCTTCGTTCTGCTTTAAATTTTCATTAAAATATATTATAGGTACATGTAGCCTGCGTTTAACGAATATGCATATCATTATTTGATTTCATTTCCAGCATTATCAGAGATTTTTCAAACTAAATTCCACAGTTAACAGGTTAAGAAATCTTGTGTATAAATGACACGAATAATTCAGAATAAATGCAGGAAAGCCGGAACAGACGTAGATTTCGAATAAAGCGTCAGTTAACAAGCCTCTGGAGGCACAGTAGGAAAGGGAGCTCTTTTCGCGTAAGCCATATCGAGGGTGTTAACTACCGTAGTCGGGATACTTAAATACCCCCCGACATTTAAATCGCATCGAACATTTGGCCACACGGTGCATTAGTCCTGGTAGAATGATCATGGATATACGACCGAAGGGATGCACCGCGCCGGGTGTGGACTTAAGTAATGAACGCGTTCACGGGGTGCGAATATTAAATTACAAGTGTTCGTGCACGATGCACCGTGACGCAACGTTTACTATAATACACGTAAAATGCAACGAATAAACTTTTGAGCGACTCTTAACCCATTAATTCTGGAATTCAGTTTGAAGAATCTGTCGTTTCGCGCGCTATAAAATCAAAAAATGAAGTGGGTACTTGCCAAACGCAGAACGAATGTAGCTAGGGTATACTTGAATGAAAAACTAAAGCAAAACAAAGAAGAATTATATGTTTATCTGAAAAAATAAAGAATTCATCGCTGAAAGAATTAGTATCATTGCAAGCTTTAAGATTACGTGTATACTCGTCAAACGCAATTAATATGTTAATCAAAACTAAATAAGTTTGAAAAAGATGTTCTTCAAATTAATTTTGTGAATGAGAAAGAACATATTGGAACGATTGGTAAAATTAGTCATGCAAATGCCTTCATCGTTTTAATTAGTATTAAATTAACAAGTAGACTAATTGAAAAGTTAGTTGCTATGTTTCTTACTTATTATAGAGTATTCTCAGTTTATTATAAAATATTGTTTATTCTAATAACTTCTTTTTATCCTAATATAATAAGAAAAGTATGTATTCGTTTGCGTATATCGCGTGCACTTTTCATATCTTTGATATATCACCTTTCATTTTCACAAAGAAAAATAAAAATTCGAAGACACCGTGTATCAAGCAAGAACCCATTATTGCATAAAATCAATCGAAAGCATTGAATCCGATAAAATCAATGGAAAGCGTTGAACCCGACGGAAGTCAGAACGTATTCGGAATAACGCAAATTCAATCACGCCATTACCTCGCATTTTCCCTCAAAAAAGGCAAAATTTCAAAGACACGAAAGCAATAAATAAGAACCCGTTATTGCATACAATCAATTAAAAGCATTGAACTCGACGGAAATCGGAACGTATTCAGAATAACGAAAATTCAATCACGCCATTACCTCGCATTTTCACGAAAGGAACAAAACTTCGAAGACATTTTGCAACAAACAAGAACCCACCATTGCATAAAATCAATCAAAAGCATTGAACCCAACGGAAGTCGGAACGCATTCGGCATAACGGAAATTCAATCACGCCATTACCTCGCATTTTCACGAGTTCCGCGTCCAATTTGTACGATGTATAGCCTTTCCGCGGTGACGTCCGACCCTCGGTCTTCCTTGGGCCCCATAAATAGCCAGAAACCACATAAACTGACCATTCCGAGTGGCCCGCGTCCATCTATGTGCGTCGAAATTCTCGTGAAAGCCCCCCCGGCGTGTCGAAGAGAGACAAAAGTTACTTACCCTTGCGGCCGGCTGCAGAGGATACGCCCCACAAGGGTTGGCTCTGGCTCGCCGGTGTACACAGGCCACCCCTGATACAGCTAAATAAAGAGGACACTCCTCGACAGATTACTGCTTAAGTGCCTCGATACTCTTTCTGTCTTAAGTGGTCCGGGTTAGTCGATGCCACGCTTTTCTTTTCTTCGTTTGTCCGCTTGTGACGAAGCTGCGTGCATTTCCGCTAGTAACTAAAAAAAAGGACACAGGAAAAAGGCGCTCATGAAAATTTCGCATATATACGAAAACGCACAGGAGAAACGCGCATAATGTAAAATACACGCAGTCCATAACCCGTGCATAGAATGTGTTTCGCAAACTCTATCCACTTAAATGTCTTGGTTATTTCAACCAATACGAGGAAATGTTACTTACAGAAGTTGTAGGGATTAAGAAACTACAAAATATGGTATAACTGTTATTCTTGCAAGTGGTGGCGTAGTTTTGTTACTTAGCGTGAGTAGCTCAAACAGCATTTTCACGCATAGAGTCTCTCTATTTTCCACGACTTCCAAGAAAATCTTCAGAGTTTTATGTATTACATATTCTTTTGTAGCAAAGACAAAAAGAAACAGTTATGTAACTACTTATTATTTGGTATCTCAATGTTTACGTTAATCTGTTACCCAGTTATTTACGCTATAAACATTTTCATCCGACATTAGTTATCTGATAAATTATAATTGTTTTCAAGTAATTTGGTAGCTTCTGTCTCATCACTGTGGCAGCGAAAGTTTAATAAAGGAACAAGTGTTTACTATTTCTGCTGCTTTTACCTTATTTATATAATAAAGATGTTTATAGATGTGGCTAGTTTTTTCACGCGAGATGTGCCCCTCCGCCGCCAACGCCTTCACTTTACAACTGTACAATTCATGGACTGTGCGAATTTTACATTGTGCTATTCTTTTCATGTGCTTTTTTCTGTGCGTTCTCGTACATGAGTGCATTTTCTGTACTTATTTTTGTGTGCACTTTTCTCCCGTCCCCATTTTTCATGTAACAACTTTCAATACAGGAAGAGTTTCTCTCTAAGGAAGAAACTTTCTCAAGGGACTTCGTTCTTTGATATATGGGGAATCGGTAATTGGAATGTGACACTAAAAACTGTACATTAAATGAAGTTAACCTCTTGCACTGGAAAGATGTACAAACGCACGTCGAGATGCTTTTATTCCAAAATTGTCAATGATGCATCACACATGCCAGTTTATTTTGAACTGTATCACTTCACACAAAATTATTAATAAACAAAATAAAGGTACATATCTCAGAGTAAAATAGGTATAAACAAAATTCTTCGCGCAAGACTTTCCCAAATCTCTGAATTAACCTTTCACGGTCGATTGCCGACATAATGGTGACTTCGAGTTTTGATGTCTAAATTCGAAAGCTGCAAATAAATAATTTAATTGTTCGAATAATGAGAAAATGATATGTGGTTTTCTTTATTGCTAGTATTTAAAGCGTTGTTACGTAACACAGCTCCTTAGTGGACAAGTTTTCGTTTAAAAAATTTTCGTCCACAAAGGGTTAACAGATGTATGTATTGTAATTATTAAATAATTATCAAGTTGCTTTAATCCACATTGAAAAATGTTGCTACGCTTGAGACAAAACGTTCGACTCCCCCAGAATCGAAAGCCCGACGGAATTGAACTCATCACGGTTCACCGCTCGTGGAACAATAAGAACTTATTACGCAAAAAAGAACGCCACGGATGATGACATTTATAATCTTTCACGAGGAGCATAGATCAACGATGTTTTTGCTTGGCTTACAGGGGCAACTCCCGACGTTGAATTCGATTTTAATTATTATTAATTACCCCTTGTCATGAAGGGGATTCTTGGATCTTCCTTTTTAGTTTTTTCCTTCGTTACTTTGCTCTGAATATTAATGAATTTAAATGTAATATTCATAGTAACATTCATAACGATATCGTGACATGTAACATTGATAGAAAATGTTATTTTGTTGTTATACTTACTGTTACTTCGTCACTTATAATATTATTCGTAATATTAACGATATTAATCGTTATTTAAGCTAAGTATATTCATCATAACATAAAACCTTGCCATTTTTTCATGACGAGTATACTCAAAAACAGCTAACTGGTTAACACATTGTTGGCCAGTCAAGAATTAACTCGTGTTTGCACTCGCATTAGCCATTTCAATTTTCGAAACGCAGGGCAATATAAAATACTGCAAAAACAAAATATTCAAAGTTATGTAAAAAACATGTCTAAAATTTTAATTTAATTCATTACGTATATAAACGAAGTTTATTTAGATTGTTTCACTTTCATATTTAATTACGAAATAATAGCCGGTGACATGGGATAGCCTCTGCGTAAAATTTCTGCGTAAAATTGCTGGTCAATCTGTTAACATACTGTTTCAGACCAATAAAATTCTCTTTCTCTCACGATACTTGCGACCGTCGTACTCGTTCACCTAAGTAACACCCATGATTCATTAAATCGTGGTATAATCGTCACGCATCGAGCTAATACGATTCAATATCGAGCAGAACCGAACTGGTTTATGAATAAAGTCAAGGGGGATCGGTCGCGAGGGATTGATCCCACCGCGAAGACCGGCAACACGATCCCGACGGAACACTGAGGAACCCCGTCAAATGTGACTGCGAATCGACTCGCCCCAAAAGTGTGCGGCGAGCTTTTAATCAATCGAATCGATGTACACGTTTCGGCAATTCGATCAGCCAAATCGCTCGTGGTATTACGTTCCCCGCCGATCCTAAATCATCCACTTCCACGGGACCGGTTACATAAATCGCTCGCAGCGGGTATTGGTCCACATTTACACCGCGCCTCCATATATCTATATGAATCTATTAGAAGATAACCGATTCCTGCCCCCACCCCCACCCCCTGCGCCACCCTTGGCGTACGAGCATTGCAGATGTACACGCGATAGAATGTATTTCGATTTGTCACAGCCAGTATCCGGTGCATTCGCTCGAACAAGTCGCACTATCGATGATTGGACACGCAAAAGCGAATGCCTGATTTATCGGGCCAGCGGACACGTGACACGCTTTCACCGGACGAGGGAAAAATGAAATTTAAATGAACATGGGGTCTTTGTTCCTTCTATTGGCCCCGTTTCGATGTGAGATCTAAGATTTAATTGTTAACTGCGGAATTAACACGTTAAATGCCGTGTTGGTTACGGATGACCGACGCTTCTGAATTTCTTGGAAAAAATTACAATATGCAAGATAACTGCTGTCGACTAAAAATATTTAATAACACAAATAACTTAGCAATAGTGTAACGTAAGAATTCAGATGCTAAATAATTAATAATTGTTCCTATTTACCCTTGCTACGAAGGAACAAATCATGTATAACTCGTTCAAGACACTCGTGGGATTTACGTGTTGTAGATTAACGCATTAAGCAGGGGGAACTTTATAAATGTCTCTTTTCTGGTGGGTATTTTTCGTTGCGCGTTGACAAGGATATACTTTGTGCATGAATAAATACTTTTAAAACACTTAAAAATGACGCGCTTCTTGATGTTTTGAAAGCAAATTTCTAAAGGTTTCGTTACAATGAAGCTTTCACGTGCGAATACCCCTATAAATCATTTCTGTTTTACTGTAAAGGAAGGTAGAGAAAGAGGAGGATGTGAGGCAAAACGGAATAATCGTTCATTTTGTGTTATTACACATCTATGTTACTAAAAATATTATAAACACACATTAATTATACTACATGTGATACGTTGCCACTGGTTAAAGTTAACTTATTTCGTTCTTGTACGTTTGCCAATCGTAATTCTGGTTCTTACGTTTTTAATTTTATTCTTTGTATGTTTTAAACTCTGACAGCTTAATAACAATTCTCAATCATATTATATTTTATTACCATCTGATAAGTAGTTTTTTACGATTTTTATTTATATGCTTATGAACATCAATCGTAAACAAATAACGACATTATCACTCAATTAATTTCGATGCAACATTTGGGGTAAAATAAGGACATTCTCGCAACGTCGCTTAATTTTTAAATAAGATGGTCCTGGCATAGAAAGGAAAGAAAGAAAAGAATAGTTGGTTCGCAAAATCAATACAGAAAAAATCTTGTAGCATTTATATAGAAATAGGAGTGGGAAAGCGGCTGCAGATTCTAGTATTCCCTAATCTACATTGGAGAGGAAAATAACTATTTATCGAGAAAATCGTTAACCCTCTCTCTATAACATAGGGGTGTAAATGCACCTCTGACCAATAAAAATATAAATAAAAAGTTGATAAGTAGAAAATTTCCAAAGTTCTTCTACGAATGCTATCTGTGATATGTTTAACATAACATTTGAACAAGTTTCATTAAAATCAGTGAATTTGAATGTAAATACTTATATAGCCAAATTTATCCTTTACATTTTCCACTTAAAATGCATGGGGTTCAATTACATACTTGTGTACGGTTAACGTTAAAGTATTTGTACACTAACTTAGAAACCTTAAGACTAACTTAGGAACCTTTAAAACTGAGTTTTTAATTAACACCTCATATATGTGTGAGATGTGCAAATAGATACATCCCATCTTATCCCATACATGGAATAAGACAAGACTTTATTAATATTTTCAAATTACTTTTTTTACTATTACCATTAAGTTTTATAAATCAATTTTAATATATTTTTATAAACAGATACTACACAGTATTTTTTTACAGACAGAATTAGTAAATATGAATTTTCATCCCATCCTTTCCTATCCTTAATGCACTAAACTCAAAGGTATATTTGAAAGAAATTTAACTCCAACAATTCAAATAAATTTGTGCTATATTTTCCGCATAGAACAATTTTTTAAGTAATACTGTTCATTATCTTTATATGAACGCGAAAGTTGAAATGATCCGAAGAGAGTATTAAAAAATTAAGCTAAAACGATTAAATATGCCTATAAGAAATAGAATTTTATTTTAGTATTTACTATTATACAAAACATTTTAATATTACGTATAAATCTAAATATAATTTAAAACTTCCCGGTAGAAAACCCACTTTATTTTACTCCTCTGAATGCTTAAGATGTTCTCAGATTTCCCTGCACACTTTTTGCCAAGTTTATCATGCTAATGGGTGTCGCACACGCCATTATATCGCAGCGAGGGTTGCTTCAACTTCTGCTTACACAGCAAAGTGGTACTAATTTTTTTCTAAACTGTTATTTTTAGGGAGAGTGTTTTTTCATCTTCGACCCTTTCAGCGAATATTCCTTTCCTTATGAAAACAATGTCATCCTGAAGAAACATGACATATTCTTATTAGCATAATATTAAAGTTTAATCGATTGAATATAATTTTATACTAATGTGTCACAATAATTTAACATTCATAAAATATTAAAAACTATGTTATTAACAAAGTATTAATCCTTTCTTTTATAAAAATTGTAATTCAAAATATACCACATTTTACTAGGAATTATACAGTTTACAAAGAAATTATACAGTTTTATTAAACTTTCTCCATATTGTAATTTTTGCACGCGAGGTAATTAATTCCATTTTGCCCACTTCAATCTATGCAATGCTACCCTTAAATGGAATTAACGATGCAAACAGTGATTCCAAAGAACTCCAACACACAAAACGTTGGATTTACGAAAAACGTTATAGGAAATGATAATAACCATATCGGCGATCATTCCAGGGGATCCTGTCCATTAATTCGTGAAAGCATCGCTCGCTATTTTAATAACTCATGGTCATCACGTAACACCGCCGGCAGTTCTGCGTCTGCTATAAAACACTTTACAACTTCGCCAATAAAAAGGTTTCAACAATTCACCCTCGGGGATCAATAATCGGCGGATTCTGATTGGATCGCACACCGCCAATCGTGGGTGATCGTCGGGGCGAAGAATTTCGCGGATTCTGCGCCACTGGGCGGCCGTTCTTATTGGTCGCGTTTTCGTCAAGGGGGCTGGCCGCACCCCAGACAAGGGTGAAACGTCACAAAAATGGACGACCGGGCTAAAATACGCCGAATTTCCAATTTTTATTATATCCCTTTATTGCGTTTCCTTGAATATAGAATATCCGCCGGTAACAATGCAATAAGCCTTCAATGGTTTTTTTTTTACTGCAATCTAGGATACGCCCCCGCGAAGGAAAGGAATCGGCGTTCTTCCCGGGGAACGCTCGTTTTTATTGCGCCCGAAAGAAAAAGGAGACGATAATGTCTAACTCTGTAATGGTCGGAAATGTCTACTGAAAATCTTGTTCGGTGGAAAGCAGATCATTTATGAAATTAAGCACTTGCGTTTGAATTGGAACGACTTTCCATGAAACTGATTTAACACTAGATCTACCAAATGGGTCAAAATGAACCATTCCTGATTTCTTCTTTCACAATCATTAAATAGGTGCAGATACTTCTTTCAGAAATGATTAACAACTATCAGATTTCTAATGTTTTTAAGATTTCTAATCTGTCAGTTTATCGATGAACATTTCACAATCCGTTACTCGAAGGAAGATAAGATTAATATGGTTTTCATATATGGAGAAAGTCGACAGTGTTTAACGTTATTTCTACCGAAGGTGTCAAAAGACATTTTTTGAAATTTTAACTTAAAATTATTTTCCAAGTTTGGTCGTATATTCTAAATACTTTTCAACTATTCTAATAACTGACTTAAACTGTGATAAATCGAGAAAATAATTTTAAGTTAAAATTTCAAAAGGTGCCTTTTCACACCTTTTGTAGGAATAGTGTTAAAGGAAGTAATGCGGTTGTACAAGAATCGATTCATAAAGGCTTCTGCCTCTAAAATAAATTACGGAGCAGTATATTCTATTACTTTACGATTAAATAAGTGTGTTGCGGCTCAAAGGAATAATTTTCAATATTTTGCGTAACAGAAATAAAGTGAATGAACCTTGCACGTTGAATTTTATTTAATTCATTTTTTTTTTATTCGAGGTCATTTGAAGGTCATATTGTTTAGATATCCGCAATAATATATAAAGGAAGAATGTATGGAATTCCATTGAAAGAAACATTGGTGACGTTAAAAATACCGAAAAAAATAATATTATCACTAAAACTATCAGACGGGTCAAAATGACTCATTCCTGATTTTTTCTTTTTACGGTTATTAAAAAGATAACAGCCGTTTATCTGAGCAATTATTAAAGAAACTAATTTAACAATACGTAATCTGAATTGTAAATCAATTAAAGTCTCAATAGATGCAATCTTAGAATTTTTGTAGAGGAATTTCAAAAGGTTAATTTAATTGCTTGGTAGTTTAGTGTTATGATGGCGATGTGCATCCTTCGAAACCATTCTAATTTTGATATACACACACGTGTTTCATATCTTTAAATCCAACAAAAATATTCGGGTGTTCTGTTTCTTGTGATCCACCCTGTATTGTTCGATTAATCAGGTTTTCAATTGTTGTCTTTCCTTCTGTTCCTGCTTTCAATAAGCAAGATTTATCGTCTAACTTGTTCACCATTATTTTATACTCAATTATTTGACTGGTTACAGTAGGAATAGATATATATATATATAAAGTGTCGATACGTTTAGTGTTAAAGAAGCTGATTTAGGAATACCTAAACTGAAATATAAGCCAATTGAAATCTTAACACATTCGCGACCAGCAAAGTTTCCGCTTTCCTGATACTCATTGCCGGTGAAAATGAAGAAAATCGTAAGTTAATTGTTGCGAATTTCTGACATTAAAACAGAAACCAAAATTCGAAAATTTGATTTGAAATATTAGTCTTGTAATGATCTGTTGATTAAAATAAAGAACTTTCCGCTGTAGAAGTCGCAAATTAGTTTCTATAAGTGAATGTTAAAAAGTCAGTTTAAGTATTTAGTAGTTCTAGTGTTAATTTGTTACGCTTATTTTGTTCTGCATATCCTAATATGAATCAAATTCGTTAATTAAACTCTGTTATTAAATTCCAAAGGATTTATTGATAAAAAGATTATTATTTTTAAATGTTTGAATTCAATAATGTGATGTTGGCATTAGTATTAACTATGTGCTTGTTTATTGTAGCCGTTTCCACATTGGAGTTCGCAAAAAAATAATATAACAGAAGAAAGAGTTTCAACAAATATAGTTGTGAGAGGAATAAAACAGAATACAAACAACTTTCTAACAAGGCGCTAATGTTTGTGTTGCCATTTAGAAATATGGAGCAAGGAGAAGGCTTTCTCTTCTTATATCTTTGTAAAAAATACCGTAGTAAGTAGAATGCAGTTTCAGATTCAAGATTTAACCTTACAACGTTAGACCTGGACATCGAGAAGCTACATGCTTCAAAATAAACTTCAGAATTTCATTGGACATTTATTATACGTTTCATAAATACGAAAATATGTTAAAGGTTTAAGAAATTATTAAATTGAATGTGGAAGATACAATGTAACTATTGTGTTAATTACGTGTTAACTTGAGCTCTTTCTATCTTTTGTATTTTAAATATAAATAAACTGTTACAATAATATTCGTTCTTGATATTGTTCTACTGTTTTACTAAAAGAAAGGTCTGATTGCTCGTTAGTACGAACAATAATAAAATAAATATTATTGATTATCACATTTTGTGTGCGAAACTTTACAAAGACGAAATTTTTCGAGTCTAAAGCTTCAATCAAAAATATCAAGTGACCTTTTAATAAAAAATTGAGATACAGATCTTCGTTTTTCAAAATACACAAAGCAATTCTATGTTCGATATATAAGAACTTTATTAACTTTAAACATTACACTGTATAGACGTTTATTTAAACGATGTCAATTTCTATGTATTTTTCGTTGTCAACACAAACTTTTTTTTTCAATATCTTTTTCTTTTTTTTTCGCGTTTATCCAAAACAACGCATACACGCACGCTACACCCATACATATGCACGCACATCCATGAAATTTACATCAATATTAACCTACACGTCTACAACTGTAAAATTACTTTTTCGAAATTTTACATATTCTTGCCTTCTCGAAATATAACTTTATTTTATACATGTTTTTCTTGAGAAAATTTTTAATAGCACCATCTAATGATTATGTAAGAATTCTTTTAACTTTTACGTAATGCTTTAATGTCAGTACTATTGTATAATTGACTATTGTATAATTGTTAAATGCTATGTTACCTGAATTGTGAATACTTTATCTGATCTGCACCATTAAATTAAGGACTATGGCGTTTAAAAATAAGATAAACAGTATCATTGAAATTTCAAATTATTATTTACTAACATTTTTATTTTTGAATTTCTGTAACTTATATCTTATATATATGTATAAACTATTACAGTTCGTTAATACAAATATACAAAACACTACGTACTACTCTTAAATACTTGTAATATGTAATTACAATCGGTAGTTTAGAATTAAACAAAAATGATCAAACTGTATGTTACTCCTTACAATGTATTATTTCTAAACATTCTCAAATGTAACAAATCAATCCACAAAATACATAAGATTATTAAATACAAACGACTACCACTAATCAATTTTAAACATATATATTATAATTACAATTAGATAGCGGATCCTTGTGCATTGGGAGTATACGCAAACATATAAAGTACTATGAAACATGTAAATACACATCAATGAATATAAATAATTCTCTGAATTTATTTTTTGATGTAACGAAATTCTTAATTAGCGAAGTCAATTTTCCTCGCGTGCTATTTATAACAAAATTAATGAAAATGGAAATCTGTGTAATCTGTATTTGTCTACTGAAGAAGATTTATTACATATCAATAAGAATCTTGAAAAATACAGATATCGTCACAAAGATCTTCGTCTAATAATATCGTTTACACGGTTCTCTCAATCTCATTAAAAAATACGAATTATTGTCACGTCGTTATGAATATCTAACGGTAGACGAGGCCAATGCGTTTGTCGCATTGCAGACATGCTACGATGCCTTTCATTTTGCGGAAGCGCCACTCCAACCCTTATTGAATTATTCGCAAGATTTAACCACGACCCGTTTTCTCTTACTCGCCTCGTTTAACTCTGATTGTTACAAAGTGCACGAGTGTTCTCAAATATGTAAGAGCCGGGTGATCTGACCTCATAAATCTCAATTCTCGGGACTTAAAATTAATGCTTTTGGACCACTGCGGTAGCAGACACGAATCTTCCCCCATCTTTTCTAGAAATTAAGAAGTTGAAGTGAATTCGTGCAATAAATTAATATTTAATATGACGCAGGACTGCAAAACCATCCAATTTTGATAAGAAAATAATAATATTTTGGATTGAAAATTTAAATAAGAAGCGAGTAACAAGTACATTATGTTCTTATTAAAACTGAATCCATTTTCTTATGTATAATGTAAGAAATATTATGTAAGTATATAGTTTGTTTACATAATTACTTATAAATAAAGTTTGGCCCAGAAGATAGTGTTAACATATTTTTTTCTTGAAAATTGAAATAATATAATTTAATTTATAACTGAGGAAATAATAGTAAAACAGGCAAATAAAATAGATAAGAATTAAATAATATATATTATGATTTATGAAGAATAATATTCGAATAAAAAATACATTATTATTGCAGTATTTAAAAAGGTGAACGATATAGGCCGTGATCTGAATGAAATTATTGTTCCTTTGAGGAAGTGCTAAGTGTATCATGCTGATAAACGTATGTAACTTGAGCTACAGTTCTAATTAGTCATCGGTTTTATTTATAGGCATAATGGTTCACTGTTTTATATTCTGTGGGATTTTTAAGATAGAATAGTCGATTATATATCTATCAACATTCCATTCTCAATTGAAAAATTAAATGGTTGTTCACCTCATTAATACTGAAAAAGTGAATCTCATCCAAGAAAATGTAAAAAAAATATTTGTACGAAATTTTAATCGATTCAGTATTTTTATCTTTAATACGTACAACTTTAGTAACATTAATACATTGGTCTTTCATTTTTAGCATTATAAATATAAAATATCTTAACATTTTATATTTTCATAAATACTCAATTCAGAAGATACGTAATAATATGTAATGGATTGAAACTGCTTATAATTAAATCAACTAATAATTAATTATTAGTAAACTATGGATTTTTATTCAAATTATAATTTCTAGAGACTTTTTGAATAAAATTTACCATATATTTACTAGATAATTTAGACAATATGAAGTGGATCAGCAATTAAGATTTTCATAAATTTACCTGTCATGGTAAGAGACAAAAAGAATTCAAATTAACGAAATGCAACGAAAAATATTTGTATGAAACTTATTACACATTAAGTTACTTAAGAATCTCTTCACTAAATAGATAAGGTTGGGTAATATTACATACGATACACATATTTACAAAAATATTATATTAATATTATTTAATGAAATTTAAACAGAAACATATATTCGACACAAACGTTGCTTCAAAAACTTCAATTAATATAAATTAATGTAACTTGACCAGGAATTACATCCTTCTATATCTTATCAATAGAATATATAATAATATTAAAAGACACTTAACTAATTTAGTACGTGTACATAAACGATTTTTCCATTCGCAGCTGTTTAACTCACAACTTGAGCAATAAAACTCATCGATACTGCGCATAATGTTCGATATTCACTAAATTTCATTTTCTGGTTTTTCCATTAGTATTTTTATTATCAGATATATTTCATTATACATTTACAATCTTTGATAAACTTTTACAAATGCAATAAGATTGATAGGAATACCGAGTTTGCGAATAATTTTAGTTCTTTCTATGTTTGCTACTCGATATACCGTATACACTTACTAAATACATATTAGATTAACAGAATCGTTTTATTCTTTTCTTTTTATTACAATTTCAAGAACGTTATGATTGTTCAAGGTTGACATCACGAATAATATACGAAGTATAAAACCATTCGTATTTTGAGTTCAATAGAGCCATGTACTTGTTTTCTTATTGTTAATGTTTAAGTGTCTGTCATGTTAAAAATGCGGAACTTACCTACACGATCACTGATCTAAGGGAATGTAGTACCAAATCCATAAATATCATCTTAAATAGGTGATAAGAATTATCAAATTCTTCTAGACAAAAATCGCACTTTTCGATTCTCGATATGCCGATTCCCGTTTAAAAAAAAAAGGAAAACAAGTAACAGAAATTTATATAATGTATCCCATGTAATGCTACAAAAAAATTTCTACATAAAAAAAAGTGATAGGTATCATAAATGAAATTCGCAAAAAATGCATGTGCGCGTAGCGCGAGTTATTCTTGATGAAAGACGATAAAAAAATATATATTATACACAACAATCCCCCTAAGTAACTCATGACAAAGGATACCTTATTCCAATATTCATAATATTTTCCGATTTGTTTTTTAATCTCTAGTTCATAATTTGTCATCTTTGTCTCTGTTAGTTCGTAACTCGTACTGACAAAAAAATGTCTTGCAGTGAAAAAAAATATAATGAGTCGACTAAATTATACCAAGCAGAGTGAAGTGATTACGTTTACCGCGTGTAGAGAGTAATTATTGCTCTCTGCTGTTCTGTTAGGTCTAACTCGGATGAAGGATGCATTTATTATACAAATGTTCAACAAAATGCATATTCCACGGATACAAACATTGAGTCAGTACGCAAACGTAGAAGTTCTCATCAATATTTTTTTAGTGTATGATCAAAAACAAACATTAATACAACTTCTTCGCCTGTGCTTCCTTATTGTCCCTATATAAAAATAGGAAATAAAATGTAATACTGTTTATTTAATACAGTATTTTATATAAACATTAAAGAGTCAATATTTACCGGTACATGCTGTATGCTAATAAAATCACCATTTGAATTGCCACAAATAATAAGAACATTGTTGTTGTTAAACAATTTGTTGTAGGACAGTCTGAACAACCTTTAGAGTTAACTTGCCCAATTTCCTTCTTTAATGTGTTAAGTCCATCTCGTATTTCAGAGATGATAGAATCATAATTATATCCCATTTGTTGTACCTAAGAATAAAACTTGTTGGTAGAATGCATTCAGGAAAAGACTGATGAAACCATGTAATAAATAAATAAATACTTGTGCAGTTGGTGCACGAGCTTGATTATTAAGGATGGTATCAGTCTTGGAATATACTTCACCCATGAAAGATTTGATTTCCTGAGCTGTATTGAGTATAACATTTTGATTCCCTATTATAGTATCAACTTCTTGTCGACGAATTGTATCAATTAACTGAATTGGTTGTCCTGGTTGGCCACCAGTGCCTTGTATACCTACAAACAAGTTATTCATACATACCAACAAAATCCTTTCTACTTTCAAACATGTACCTACACTCCTATAATATATTTTCCATAATTACCTCCTAACTGTAGTTGAGATATTAAACTCAAAGATCTTTCCTGTCTTCCAAGTATTTCATCCAATTTTTTACTGAGTTCACGTAACGTCTCAGACATATGGTTCTGACCAGCAAAGATTTGTATTAATTCTCTTTGATTGTCAGTTTCAAAATATTCCTCAAATTCCTCTCTCTCACGGCGCATTTCTGGATGATCTCTATTAAGGAATATTACTTTAGACAAAAAGATTTTATTAAAACAGAAATTGCAAAGTTGCCCTGTCTCACCGGCGATACTCCTCTTTCTGTTGTTCTAATTTTTTCTGATAATCCATATATTCCTGACTAAGTTTCTGTTGTTCTTCTAAAGAAACCTTTTGCCCATCATGTCTCAATTGGCCAGGAGGATAAAGAGAATGTGTTAAGAAATGAGAAACATCATGGTCATCCGCCAAACCACCTTTTGAATAACATATTATATCGTAAATGATTAAGGTAATTAGAATGACTATAAATTTAATTTTTTTCCATGATAAATACCAGTAGCAGCAGAAACCCCAAAGTATCCACCTTTAGGTAGAACAACATTTTCAACACGGAAACACACCTCATAGTCTTGCTCGTTATTCGTCATACCATTGTGAAACAGTACCTTTTACCAGATATGGAGATTAAAATATGATACTGTAAATACATTATTCTTATAGAAAATAACATACAAATGAACTTACTGTTAAAATGTTTTGATAGTATTCAATTTTTGCTCTAGTAGCAAATGGTTTGTTACGGAAATCTCTCAAACAACCAGCCGACAATTGCGTTGTACCATCACTGCACCAAAGTGAATGCGAATAAACGGTCATTTATAATATATTTTACATAACATAGAATATGAAAATATCAAGAGATGTTCACCTAGTATGATCGAAAGTTTTTGTGCCATCATTGAGAACAGCCATGATGTAAGGGTTATTATGTTTATTGTCATTATCAAATGAATCAAAGAAGATACCAAGACCATTCCATTGATCAGCACTACCAAAAACAGTGCCATTATAAGTACCCTTTGAACTAGTATACCAAAATGCTAAACCATCCGCACCAATCCTTCCCCTTCCTGTTACTCTAAATATCAACTCTATCTCCCACCAATCAAAGGTAACTGGTTGTTTGATCCATATTGCACCTAAATATGATTTGAAATTTACATGCAATGAAAAGTAAAAAACATAGAAAAACATAAAAAACGTGTAATCTTTAACATAAAAATATAGAAAACACACTACATTATACTTTCATATGATTAATTTATTAACCCTAAATTTTACATATAAAAGGCCATATGTGTATCTCAAAGTATTTTATTTCTATCAAATATCTCTTATTATTATTATATTACATAATATATACTAACTGTAAATATAGTAATTAATACATAAAGTAAATAATATTAAAGAAATTACCTTCAATGATTTCACATACCTTTTTGACTTCTCAATGATGGTGCTACTCTAACATTTTCTGCACTTGCAATTGCATCTGCAATAAAAATATATGTTCTACTGAATATCCGAAATAAATTTATAATTATAATGTAAAATATAATGGGAATTAAAAATAGCGATCGAAATAATAGAAAATTTAGATATACTGTTAGGAAAATATTAAGTTATTCGATAAAAAGAGAGTTTAATTCATTTACAAAAGAAAGTGAAATAATTAAATTCAGTCTTTCCATTAATTAGATTAATTAAAGTAGTTCACGATGTAAATAAAAACATGTACACCTGTCGTGACAGTTTTACAGACTTCTGTCAAATAAACATTGTCCATTTCACTCGTTAAAGTGGTCAAAAGGAAAGGGTCTGATTAGGGTTTGTGTTTAAAAATGAATTGATAAAGTATTTTATTTAAATAATCGAAAAGCCGACTGCGAGAAAATAACATACGGAAGTGTTTTATGGCGTGTGTGTACTTGGTTAGGTTTCATTAATACTTACTTCCTCCGTATTCCCAAAAAGGCACGCTGCCATCTTTTTGTGCGAGATACGGTGGCTTGAAGGAATACTTATATTCAAATTTCCGATGAGGTATTTCACCAAAGACCGAAGCAATCACCAAAAACACATGAAAAATTAAAAGCCACCTCACCTCGGCGGCCATCTTCATTTCGACTGTCGAGTCGAAAGTAGATTGACCACGATCGACACTGCAACCAGTAGAAATGATTGGTGGAACCGTTTGATTTCCTCTTTCGATTGGTGTATTATCAATGACGTGTCAATTTTGTGGCCACATTTCGAAGATTCTCTTTTTCACCGGTAATTTATTTTATCTCTCTGCGCTTCTTCTTAAAGGTTTTGACTATTTTATAATATTTAACATAACAGAGAAATCACTCGAAAAAAACAGTAGTTCCATAATCTTATATGAAGGAACATATGGTAACGCTATTCGGAGAAAATGCTCATTCGTTTTTGCGGACGTGTCATATAAGAATATGGCGTTATCGCGATAAAGCGTCAGTATAACGAATAAAAACATAATAGATAAAAACTTAATTTGTAAATAAAAACTGCTACATATTTTTAATATTTTCATATCATTCGACTGTAAATATCTTAATAAACACTAAAAGCTTTAAAGGAAAAATATTCTTCATTTGATTCGAAAGTTAGAAAAGATGAAAGTCCTTATAGTGTAAATTAAATAATTAAGTTAAATGAATATATAATTTGAGGAAGTTCTTATCACACATCGGCATAGGGAATATCTTGCAGACCATTTATTTTGTATTAAAATTTGAGGAACTAAAATGTATTTAATTATTAGATCAATTTTCAAAAGCTGACACGATTAACTGCTTAATTATTATGTAACTACTTACCATGTTTCGCATATAATAACATGAATGACAAATTATCGACTGTTGTTAATAAAAAATAAAAGGTTTAGAAGATACAATATATTTCAATAAAATTATGTAGATTAGTAAGTTTATTTAATAAATATATAATTTACGTATGCATGAATTTTTATTGAATTGTATAGGGACAAATGTCTATCACCATCGTACACTATTTAGCATTTGAGTTCACTCTCTACATTCTATTCATAAACTCAGGCAAAATCTACTTTATTGTACACAATGGTGCTCCTTTAGTGTTCTGTGGTCTGAGACTTTATCACGAACATTATCCGGGGAGGTAAAGTCCGATAAATTATTAATTGTTTTAACTGTTGCTACTCTCCAATTATCTTGACTCCACATGGTTCGGGAGTAAGAATGCTGTATGTTTATCTTTTTTCAGTTGCCTTTCGCCGAGCTGTGCTCCAGTCAAATCTTAGAAAGAACTGTATCCTGCGCAAGAATTTCACTACTGGCACCTGAGTTTTGTGAAATTTATGCGGCATCGCTGTATTTACTTATCAATTTATCTATTCCTTGATTATTCATAAAGAGAAAATATCAGATTTTTAAATGCATTTTTGGTAATTCGGAGAGTTTCCTATTTCTTAATAGCATAATTACCATATTAAAAATCTCAGAAGACCTATTTGTATATTTATACGTAAGAAATTAAATGTAAGAAATTGTATACTTATATATATGTATGTATATATTTATGAAAAATAAATGAACGCTTAAGGATATATGCTTTTTAGGAAGATACTTGTCTTAAGATCAATTTCTATAAGAGTAATATCAAACCAATTCTTAAGATTTTCCACGGCTGTAAGAACAATATTCTTGAAATTAGTAGTTCAAACGATATTAACTTTCTTCAGCGTAAAGATGACGTCTAGTTCAATAAAAAAAAGCGTCACTATAGGAAAACGTGTGAAAATTGTGCAAAAATTGGATGCCGGTATTAGGCCGAATGAACTTGCTCGGCAATGTGGACTGACCGCAAGAACTATTCTCCGATATCGGTAGAACGCGAATTCAATAATACGATATTCACAAAATGAAAAAAGCATCAACGGGAAAACGCAACACGTTTCCACATACGTAGACATAGACAACCGTTTATACAGTTGGTTCGTTCAAACAAGATTATTAACGGATTCGATAACGGACAGCGTTTTGTAAGAAAAGGCAAAAAAATTTGACAAAGAATTCGGCGGACCTTCCAACTTCACTGCAAGTCAGGGATGGTTGTGGAGTTTTAAACAAATTTAAGTTTAAAACAAATACGGTATACGTTCAACAAAAGTTCAAGGCGAAAGTACAAAGAAAAACAAGGCTAATATAACCAGTTTTGTTCACGATTTAGTTTGCATATTAAAAGGAGATAATATTAAGGAAAAAAATTTGTACAATATGAACGAATCTAGATTATATTGGAGATGTCTTCCACATAATATATTAATACACAGAGAAAAAGGACGAGAAGACAGGAGAACAGAAAAAATGGATAGAGAGACTGTTGCGGTTTGCGCAAATTCAACCGGCACGCATAAACTTTCATAATTATTCATAAATAAATATAAAAATTGGTTATCTTTGAAGCATTTTAAACATTCTTTACCTTTAACGTACAAAGTCCAACATGTGGTCAGATGAATGAAGCCGTTTTTCGCGAATGGTATCAGAATGATTTTAAACAGAGCGTAACGCGCCATCATTTGAAGCATCATCGGATAGGAAAAGTGGTGCTATTAGTTGACAATTCCAAAGGACATAAATTAAATGCAGAGGAACTAGACGATGGAGATTTTAAACTAATAGTTTTACCATCACAGGTGTCACTGTTGATTCAACCGATACAAGAAAGTTTTATCGCGAAATGTAAAGACTCATTTCGGTATAAACTTCTTCGCCGCTTTGTATTTTAATTCGGTAGTGTTTGTATACTTTTTTACAGATACTTCAATACAATGAAGTATTACACCTAAAGAGGTGGCGCAATGGAATTCTGAATGTAAGAAAAATGAGGCAATTGATGAAGAACCAACGATCGAAGAAGAAACTAATATATCTTCTTTTCCTTCAATTGAAAATCAAGAATTTGATCGAATATTGTATAATCTTGAAAAACTGTTTGTTAAATGAACCAGAAATATGTGTACATGTAGAAGCTACACTAGCTAATTTTCAAAAGAAAATTACTAAATAATATTATTTACTTAAAAACATTATTAATGTTATAATTATTGATCATTTTTATTATTTTATAATACTCATTCGTTATCGAAGGAAATAGGAATGTGATTTTAGCAACTGCTCAATTGTACAATAGACAAATCAACAAAAAAAGATAACAAAAGGATTAAATACTTATACATTAAATATATTAATTCAAATTAAATAGTATGTAACTATATTACTTATATAGATAGTGTATTTTCACATAGAGGACGCAATCGTTGCAATCAAATGAACTTCAGCTGCCATCTAAGAATAAAACGGTCGAACTAAGAAAATGAGAACAGATCATAGTTACAATTTTTCAAATTTATAAAGTAATAAATGATACATGAACTATAAATGAACTATAAATAATACCAAAGTTTGAACAATTTTGCACATATTAAAATTGAAGAATTTACATATATCCAATAAAACTAAAGTATAAGAAAAGACCAGTGTTCATTAATCACAAATTTTTCTCTTACTTACCACATAAGTACTTTTGAGTATTGTAGTAATAGAAATTGCTCAAATGATATACAAAACATAAATACACCTTTTCTCATAATAAAATGTTTAATTACAATATTATTTAATTGCAAATCGGTACGAAAAGATTACGTCATAATTCCACGTGTAGCATATTTACTGTGTCGCGCTTTTACTCTCAAATATTTTGGTGTAAAATCATAATATACATTTCTAAAGAACTAATAACGCTACCTACAGTAATTTCCTGAGACTCACCGATTTGGGGGATCTAACTTGAAAGATTCCAATAGAAGTTTCTCTTCTCCAAATTTACTCTGTGTCTAGGATGGCTGCCATTGTTCTCAGCTGATTTCAGAACGCAGCTGTTCCAAATCCACTGCTTCTACAATATAGTTTACACTCCCATTTACCTGTCTTCAATGGAAATACGTTCAAGATGGCGTCGCTCATTGACAGCTATGAGCAACAATACGCTGTTTTGACAGCTGACATTACTGCAAAAATTGGTAGAATAAGTACACAAAGCGACAGTAAGTACAACGAAAGTAGGACTGTAGAATTCGTTCTTCTTTATGCCACCGATTATTATTTTTAAGGCCAATGTCAGCCTTCTAGCATTATTAAACAACAATAATCGATACACGTGACGTAATTTACAGGTGAGAAAAGAGCCTTCGTTCAAGATGTGGATAGGCAAATCGAGGAAGCTCAAGAGCTGGTAAGTGAAAAGATATGTTTTAGTTTTCCTGTTTTTATGTAGTTTGAACAAACAAGTATTTTTAATGATTATATACTAACAAGTTACTTATATTCGAGGGTTAGAAAGAAACTTTTTCAATTACTTAATTGTCACGTTTATAAAAAATGAATTACTCGTATAGTAACACTTCTTTTCATTTAACTACCACTGTAATAATCTTATAACATATAAAAGACTTCAGATGTAACATTCTATTTGCAATTTGATCATATGCATTTAGGTCTTCATGTCAGGTTGATTAATGTCATTTGTTATTTAAATGAGTTTAAAAAACCAGTTGTATACATCATTTTAATAGTGCCACTTATGTTTTTACACAGTTTATGTAAAGAATATCATTGCACATTAAAGAGAAGTTAGATGTCAAATAGATACTTTGCTATGTTTAAACTTTAGCTGGAGCAAATGGACTTGGAGGTTCGGGAGGTGAACAGTGCATCTCGTGACCGATTACGTGGTCAAGTAAAAAGTCATAGAGCAGAACTAAAACGATTGACTCAAGAATTTCAATTGGCTAAAAAGCCAAAAGAAGATATTATTGAAATAAGCAGGGAAGATTCTTGGGATAGCAGTATCACGGAAGATCAGAAGAAAAGATTGTTAGATAGTTCGGAACGAATAGAACGAAGTGGGAGGACATTACAGAATGGTTATCGAATGGTACTAGAAACGGAAGAAATTGGTTCTCAAGTGTTGATGGAATTACATAACCAAAGGGAAACAATTCAAAGGGGAAGAGGAAGGGTAAGTTATTGATTTTAATTTAATAATTTTACTATGTTTTTTATGAAGGTGAAATTATTATTATATTATATTTAAGTATTAATTGTTATTACATTTTTCATTGTTTTAGTTGCGTGAAACAGATGCAGAGCTAGGACGAGGTTCCCGGTTACTGTCTGGAATGATATTTAGAAACCTTCAGCAAAGAATTATCTTAGCGGGGGTTGCTTTGACGCTTATAATCGTTGGTTGCGTTGTCGTATACTATAGCTTTAAATCTAAAAGCTAAGGTTGCAAGTAGCGTGATTTCTTGGTCGCAATGAGGCTCAAAAGCCGTATTTATTATCAGTGAGTTTTAAATATTATCTTGAATGCAGTATGTGATGGTCATTATGAAATTATAATTTCGAAGGATGTCGTACCACGTCCTTTTATTAAACTTTTTTATTCGTTTATTTCACAATTGAAACAGTCTGCGCTTCTGAACATTTAGCATCATTTTTATATGAGTTTTACATTAATTTCTTATTAAGAGACGCTTAAAATTGATCGATAATTATGTGATCGCCAAACAGGAGGAAATAATTGTAATGTATCAGTAATAATAAAAAAAAAACCTCCTGTCTAGTTATAATGTTATAAGTAAATGTTCTAAAGGTTTACAAATATTCAAAATCATATTCACGATATTCTAGTTACCTACATTGCAATTTATTTACTACGTGAAATTTGCAAATCGACAAACGTTAAGTTTATTTCGATCATTAACGTTCGAGTATCTTACTTCGTACTAAATCCAGGATCCGACATGATTAATGTTATCGATAAAAATATACATCTATAGTTAGGCAATAATCCGTATCAAAATAAAAAGATAAGAGTCGGAGAAGATTTAGCTAGACGTGAAAAGTATCGGGGGATGATTATAGTTAAGGGTAAATCAGACGCGCCTAATAATAACTCATTTTTATTACTTATAATATTGTCAAATTACCTTAGTAGCCTAAAACGGTGCTTTCTTTTTTCTTGCGTTGCTATGCAATCGTGAAAATGATATAATAAAAGTTAACGCGGAATAACGAACGTATTCGATGACGGAAGTGACTTCAGTGGACGCGACACAAAGGCATTTCGATCCTTCCTGTCTTCGCTGCTCCCGGTGCTAATGAAAACAAATCAAAATGAATGTTCAGTCTGGTCAGTCCAAATGTCGGTAGAGATCCTCTATCTGTGGTTTGAAGTAGTCTTTCAACTGGGGTCGCTTTGTTTTCAATGTTGGTGTGAGGAGGCCATTTTGCACGGAGAACGGATCCGGATGTAAATAAATATCTTTGACCTGACAGTAAAGGAAACGGAATTAGAAGTGTCATTTCACTTTCAGTTCAAATTACAGTAATTCCAGCATTTCCGAATAAGTCGCATGTTTTCAAATATTCTCGTTATTTCAAGGCAGCCTGACTCTTTATAATCAGCATACGTTTAATTTTTTAATTTTCTTGTGATTCTCATAACGATCAAATTCTCCAAGCATAAATTTGTTTACCTGTTCAAAGGATTTGAGGCCAGCTTCTTTTCCCCACGCGAGCATGTCATCCAGGATTAACTGTTTGATTTGCGGATTGTTGCATAATACGCTTAACGTACCCGCAATATTGTTCTCCACTGCCCAACATTTAACAACGTCTACTTCCGGCACTACTATGCCTACCACGCAAGATTTGAGGGACTCCCCGTGGACGAATACTTGGTGTACATACTGGCTGCGCATATAAATATTTTCAATCTTCTCTGGAACTATGTATTCCCCTTGCGATAACTTGAAGATGTGCTTCTTTCTATCGATTATCTTGAGCGTTCCGTTCTGCAAGAAGAAAACTCGTGTAAACGATTAACGATTAAAACGAATTGTTATATGAAATACATAAAATGTTGGAGTAGAAATAAAAACTGAAGACAGAGTATGGAAATGGTACGACGTTCTGAAGTATTGTAACAGAACAGAAGAAATGATTTAATGTTTCTTATCTTACAGGTAACCACATGCCGATGTCCCCTGTATGATGCCATCCAAATTCATCGATAGCTTCAGCGGTTTTTACAGGATCCTTGAAATATCCCATGAATACGTTAGTACCTTTCACACACACTTCACCTTGGCTCTTTCTTGCGTAGTATTCCATTTCCGGGACATCCACCAATTTAATGCAGCAACAAGCAACCGGTGGTCCTACGTGTTCCGGTACATGGTCACCCTGTGATAGTTGCAAAACCATAAATAAGATTTCATGATATTAATTAGTAAAATTCAATCAAATTCAATTATCCATTTAAAGATGGCAGATCTTCGATAGCTTTAAATGGCTGATTAACTATGGGCATGAGAGGTTGAAAATTAATTGCACATGTTATCATAACGTTCAAAAACATTTGTTACATAAATGGAATGTCCCTTTTGGGAATAGAATGTTCTCTAGTTAGTATAACAATGAATGTGAATAATGTAAGTGTATTTGTTTGATTAAATAATAGTAGAAGCCTAGTTGAATTCAAGAAATGTGTTAGTCGCAAGTATAACTTTTAGGGAAAGGAAATTACATCAGGGAGATTAAATAGTCTTTTTAATATATATTTGCAATTCAAGTTTTAATCACGTGCTCTGTTATATTTATTTTGGTAATTAATATCTAAAATACTTTTAAATATTCTTGTGTTCTTATAATTTTATTTTTGTATTAAATAATTCTCGTGGGTTCATGCAAGCATTTAAATATTCGTCACCATTAGATTTCCTCATAGACTGTTTCTTATTGAGTTAAATACTTTAAACTAGTATTATATTGTCTGATAATTTTAATCTACACTTGATTTTTTCATGGACTGTTTTGTGTTGAATTAAGTACTACACTTTAAATTAGTGACTTTATTATCTAATAATTTTAATCTACATTTGGGTGCATTCTATTTTTTAATGTAAATAAAAAGAAAATACGTTGTTGAAAATAACGCGTGATTCAATTTCGTTTGAATACTTTAAACCCTTAAACGTGTAATAATGTTGAAAAAATGCCAAACACAAATGGACAAGAAGGTTTGAAGTATAAAAATCGTAGTAAGACTATAGATTTTATATATTTATAGTACACACTATATACGCTTGACTTATATTCGATTTACTAAAAAATCGAATAATCGAATGAAACTTGAGAAAATCTGTAATAAACAATAGTCGGTTTAATTTCAGTTCCTACATTTATAAATTTAGTTTACACAAATCAATGTACACGCAAATATTTACACTGTATTTATAAAGAAAATATCTACAACAACAAAATTGCTACTATAAAGCTACCATGTACGGTTTTCAATGATATTAAAAATTATGCAAATAATCAAATAATTCTAATAATTCTATGCGTCAAAGCATTGTACCGGAAAGCATCGCTTGTGAAAGCATATGTTAAATAAATGTTTGTTTAAAATGTTTATGAATGCAATCCATTCCAAAATCAATATTTACAAACTTTATTTCCGATCTCTCATTCATTGTAATTCTTTAATAAGATATTCAAAGATAAAAAATCATTCAATGAGTTCTCTGAATGTCGTTATCGTGAATTCCTTCTACAAATAACAAGATGCGAAAACATCATTTGATTATTTAATGCAAAACAGCAATGCTCATACACGCATACACTACCAGCCAAACGTTTGGAACCACTTGCTGGCTTTTGATAAAATTATACCGCGTGACAAAGTTTCTCTTGACACACAGCTAATATTTTTAGAAACAGCTACCGAAATTTTTAGATCTCACCTTCTATAAATTAATGCAATTATTTGTAATTACTCAAATTTATTCATTTAACAAGCGCATCTATTTCCATGAATTCACAGTGTAATTCTAAATTTTCGGCTATAAGTGTACGTAACGTGCAGCAAACATGTTTAAAATTTAATTTTACAATTCTACTTTTCGTATCTATAATTCCCTATAAAATGTATTCCATTTTTAAGATAGTTGAATTCGTTTGTAAACAATTGTAACTATTCATGAATATAAAAAAAACATTTAATGATCAATTTTTATTCGGTAATTTTGAATTTTCTATGATTGTAAATTTGCTTTTACGATCAAGTTAATTCATTTAACTATCATAGCAAACTTTCGAAACGTTTATTAACAGTTCAGTTGTTCTAACTTGTGGTACTGTGTTGCAAAACGTGGAACGTTTCTAAACAGTCTCAGTCGCCTGACCAGAACACACATGTATTGTTACGATCATTGGCGACCGTGCGCGAACGATGCAACGTTTAACTGCAGTTGCATGCACGATTTACGTATTATAGTCGTACGGCTGATCGCACAATTGACGTGGCCAGCCACGTGCTTTTGGCGCGTGGTTGTAGAATTTTTCTGTTCGGCCAGCAGACACAAATATCTACGACTATTACCTATAAATATTAGCTTTTGTCGTCTAGGCACATCGATATCTGCAGATACACGACAGAAATAGTGACCATGTGTGTCACTTGATCATTAGTCAGTCCTCGATTGAAACAATCTCGTGAATGATTTCAATAAAGTAAATCGAATGCCGTTTATTTCTTTTATATACATTTGCCACATCGTTGAAAATTGTAGAAGACAATAATACATTTAACTTTTGCAATCTTGTTTTCAGTGTTTTTCGAGCCAAGTTTTTCGAGTGTTAATGCTACAATAGTTATAGATCTAAGATCGTAAGTGAAAACAATTTGTAATACGAAATAATTGAACTTAATAACGAGATCGAACTCATTAATCGGGGCGATTTAGTTATTAAACCGTCTGGGTTAGATGTTTTTTATTTGACAAACACTGTGTATGCATTGTCATTTATTTTTGGAGCGTTTATTGACCGCCCTCTTTATTAAAATACAAATAAATAGGTACCTACATGTACAGAGCGTTACTGACATGATCCCAGCCGGCCACTGGTTTAAAAGTTAAGAGGGGCAAGGGGACTCGGCCGCACGCTCCACCTTAGCTTGTGACTTGGCCACTAACAAAGACATGCCGAAACTAATTCGACCATTACTATTGGGCCGAGCGCCGCTAGTGGACGTCTCCCCTTGCCCCTCTTCTCTTTTAACCCTTTGCACTCGGAAGTTTTTCAATAGAAATATTTTAACATTTTCTAATGAGATAAAGACGATATTTTGTGAAACTAACTTGACGAGAAATACACATACAAATACACATACATTGAGGAACAAAGCTGTTTTATTTTCATATTTCTCAAATTGCTGCATTATACGGAGTATAATATTAAATATTAAATTGTATAATTTTACTGTATGAAATCAAGTGGCGAATGAGAGTCACCTCTCGAGTGCAAAGGGCTAAGCCACAGGCCGGCTGGGATCACGTCAGTAATGCACTGTAGCTATATATTTTAATATTAGAATTATTGAGTATTTATTGGGGTTAATATAAATATAATCCTTAAAGATTGTAACAATACATTTTTAAACATTTTTTCTGATATTATTTATAACATTTTAGTGAAACTATTTATTTTCAAACTCATTTCGGATATTAAGTACTTTAAAAATATCAGTAATTGCAAAATAAGAAAACTAAAACTTGTCATTTTGACGGGTACAGTAGTTTTAGTGTTAAATGGAAAAATATGTCAACACGTTCTAACTTGGTTTTCCTTTTTGCATTCTATTGTAACGTTACTTGTTCGAGTCACAATTAAAAGCAGTTGTATATAATTATATGTACCTGTATTAATATTTATAATTCAAGCGATTCTGTTCAATAACACATTATTCATTAATTCCAAAAATTCTATTTCTTTTATAAAAACCTGTCATTTTTTATTTTCTGATTCGCCTTTCAGTTTTTTATAAAGATTATTCTTTTTAACAAAGATTTCGAGACAGCAAAAATAATTTATTAATAAATACGTGTCTAATGAAATGTATATTACCGCATTTGTTTGTTATTATTCTATATGCTTGCATGGTTAATGTAATAATTCATTAATGGATTATATTGTTACGTTAAAGTATGTGTATGATATAAATTCGTATGGTATGGATCTATGTACATATAAATTAATATGATATCGATCTATATACGTATAAATCCATATAATATAAACCCATTTAATATTCAGATATAATAAACCATAAAATTCGCAGTTTATTAATAACAATAATTTCGATACATACCTGAATCGTCAGAGTAATTGGCGCACAACACTCTGTTTGACCGTATCCTTCAACGATCAAGCAACCGAGGGCACACCTCGCGAATGTGAGCACATTTCCGGCAAGAGGTGCAGAACCCACAACCATCAGTCTTAACCTTCCACCTGTCGACTCTTTGATCTTTCCAAAGGCTATTTTGTCCCAAATACTGTTGTTTCGGATGATACCCTTTTTGATCTCTGATTCTTTCGCCCGCATCCCCATGCTGAACACCATTTTCTTCATACAAGAATTCTGAAGTTCCGTTTGAACCTGTAAACATCGATCGAGACCGACAATTATCAATTCTATGTAACTATATAACCCTTCAGTAGAAAATCATGTTTTTCAGTGATAACAATTTTTATTTATTTTTATTGGACACTCCATAATATACTATATTACTTTTATTTGTAAGGCAGAGTTAGTTTTCATTGCTTCAAAACACGAAGAGATTACAACCAATTGTATACTTATTTTAGATTCCATTATTTTAGGATAGGTATAGGTGAAATAGTGAGCTTTATGCTTTTAATTATTGTTTTGATAACAAATGCAATCATTAGAAATTGAACAGATTTTATCAACCTATATATTTTATTATTTTATTCTTGTGATGCCTTGTCAATTTACGTAATTCAATTGATACTGCTATTAACTTTTCTATTCTTTTTACATATTAATTAGGACTGTTTGGGCTTAAGCAAAAATTAAATTGCAATTATATTACATACAAAAGTATCATGTGGCTATCAAAAACCTATAGTAAACAAAATTTTAAATGTCAGTCAGTCAACCAATCAATATTCCGAGAAAATCGATCTTTCTTTTCATCTTCGTTTATTCATTCATTATCTACTTTATTGATTCTAGCTGCAAACATTCACGTACATACATACACCTTTATTACGTGTACATTTGTAATATTAGTAACCTTCTTCCAGTCCTTAACCCCTTACTTTACAATAACGTGCGAGACTCGTGGTGAACATTTCCAATAAAATTTAACAAACATAAATATTACTCAATTCCCTTGAATTCAAATTAAATATTATTCTTCTGTTATCAATTATTATATTGTAGGGCAGTCGTAGACATAGAATGTGCATAGAACTTTTCTCTTTTCTCAATAAATTATTACTGACAAAGTTGTTGTGTCTGTCACAGTTAAAAAATAAATCATAGGGCAAGAGGCTAAAAGAAGTCACAGCAAAAGTTAATCTCGATTTGTGTCGAAAAATACCCTAGTGCCTGGTCAAGGTCAAATAGGTCTGAACAAGCGAAAAATAGTTAAATCAATAACTCATATAGAAACCGTTAAAAATGGATTTGTGCGATTTTGAGATTCACGACTTCAATTGTATATTTAATTGAGTTGACCAGTTCAAATTAGATCTATGATTGATCAGAGAACATTGCCAAATCTGCGGATATATGTCGGTCTGTTTGAGGAATCAGTTGATGAGTTAAACGCTTACAAGTTCCACGGAAGGAAAACTCGACCACGTGCACATCTGGAGTTAATGGATGACACGGTATTCAACTGGAATCAACTCCGACGGTTTTGAAACCAGAGAAATTTCCTTGGGCCGCCGCTTTGATCTATTTGGAATGCTTATTCGGTCACGAGGAAAATTGGTTTTGCACGTGATCCTGCCGTTTGGCCGAGATCTATTTTCGTCCGTGCATTGTTTCGTTCGAGAATTAGATTAACATCATGGATTTTGTGGAACGGCCACCTTGAATGAGATTTACAGTTTGTTGTTGTAGACACGAGCAATTACGGAATTTCTCTGACACCCTTTGGGAATAAATTTACATTTCGTGAGATTAATAGTGGTAATGGATCTTGATTTATTTGTAAAACGCTGTTGGTAATGGGATTTGGCATGAGGATCATTTTTAAGTACGGATACGTGTATAAGTTTAATCACGTGTGATTTATAAAAATTTTCGTTATCAAAACCTGCATAAAAGATTTTGTTGGAAATGAATGTAAATTTCAATGTAGTTATTTATTGTATTATATATCTATATCTATACTTTTAGGAAAGTTATAATATTTTGTGTATAAATGTATATTCAAATTTTAACTTTAATTGTAGTTCAAGATTGTTAAGGTTTCATATTTTTGTATGAAACAAATATAGAAATGTATTAAATTATAACAAAGCGTTTTCCTTATTAACACTGTCAGTTTGAATGAAAATATGAATCCTAGATATTTATTTACATAGAAAATATTAAACAGTAAATTTATCAATACAAAAGTCTCGAAGTCTATAACTGTAAAATCTTTACACGTGAATCAAATTGCAAGAATATATTGACTCATCATCAGCTGTTACACTACCATCTCAATGACGATGTGCTCGTTTATGGCCATAGACAAAATCATGCCACGAGGTAATTTTAGCAGGTATTTATGAGTAGTATATCCAGGAAGAGAATCGAGTCACATTTTTTCACAGAAATCACTTGTTACACATTCCACAACTTTAAAATTAGAAATACGAGATACTACTTCGTTACACTTTAAATTAATGAAATAAAGTTTACTTTTCAAATATCTAGTTCTTTATTATTTCTAACAAAAATATAATATAAAATCAATATATAAATTAAAGTTTAGTTTTTCCTAAGAAATGTAGTTATAAATAAAATAAAAGAATATGAATGCTTTCCATAAATGATTGTGATACTTAAACTTTGTTTATTCACGTATGTTTAATGTTTTCTTTAAATAATTATCTTTATAATTATTAAATAAACAAATTATTTTATAATTATCAAATAATTATTCGTTGTTAGTCTCTTTTCATAAGCGATTTCAAATCCTTTAATATATTGTACGAAAAAAAGGGTTAAGAGGAACATGGAAACATGTAACACGATAAATATAATACGTGGACTTGCTGCACACACAATGCACGCATTCCATTCATCGGGAATTCAGGGTTACGCTCGCGAGGATTTCGCATTCACTTGTTTTATCGTATTTGTTTTGTATCTCCGATTTACGTTTGCCAGAGCACCAGATTGTGTACACTTAATCTCAATTCCAGAGACCATTTAAAGCATAAAGTAAAATGTGATTATTGAGTTGATGCAAAAGTTATGACGTTTTTTCGTAAGAAATAAAAAGAAGAGTTCTCAATTGTTCACTGGTTAAACTAAAACTAAGTATAAAATGAAGAAAGAAATATCCTTTATACACTTGATGCTTACTCCGTATCTACGTTTACTCTAAAGGTTAAAGATTGATAATAGACAAGTAATATTTCATTTATACAAAAAATAAATAAATAACATTTAGATTTGTCAAATTCGATAGAAAATTTTCATCGCGAATCTGACTCTATATTATAGGAAAAGGGGTTGACATATCCGGTAGTCACTTTTGACACGTTTGTGGTAACGCTATAATTTATCTACAAATAACAAAATTTAATTTAACACTATTTTTACCGACCGTGTTAAAAAATACAATTTAATGTAAAACTATTTTTTAGTTTTCATCATTTATCTTTTATTGACTTTTCGACTTTTTGGATAATGATTATGAAGTTAATTTAGCGCCATATGCTTTTCTGTGCCTCCTTCTATTGTACATATAAACTTAGAAAATAATTTACAGGAGAAGAGGTTACAGAATTCTGAAAACTAAGAATTATGCAGGAATACAATATTTTTATAATATTTTTGAATAATGTTGGAATGAAAGTTTAAAAAATTATTGTTGTACTCAGAAGTGGCAATGAAAATGTGGAACATATTCTGCGTACATAGAAACGTTAGTGATTGAGTTCTGTTTACACATCCGATTGCTTTCGCTAATGCAGCTGTCCATCAGATGCACCGTCATCACGGTCAAACAGCGGACGGTCCATCAAATTAGTTTGGGCAAACGAAGTGAAACGAGTTACGTTAGACGTTGCATGACTTTCAAGAAATTCGATTCTTAATAGATTGCTCGGCGTAAATTACTTAACACCTGCAACCTTGCGCTCTGTCGCGTGGTCGAGCGCAAAAATATCTTACTACCCGACGATACCTTCGAGGTAAAATTTACATCGCACAAAGTTGAATTCGAACATTTCTGTGAAACGTAACTTTTTATCAATCATTTAGCATGGTTGTTTTTACAGTTTTATGATTTTGTGTTTTATTTGCACCTATGTATAAATGCATTACACATTTCACAGAGAAAATTTTTTTAACGTAATGGAAATATACCTTTTGTTTAACATAGAATTTAACAACAAATATTATTGAAGTTATTATATTCCAAGTATGAATGAATCCTGAATCGTTAATTTTTATTTTAATTGTACTTAATTTTACCTTTCGATATTATCTTAACATTGCAATTCATCAGATGGAATCTTTCCTATCAGATGTCTGTATTACCTGTATTTTGAATCACAGTTCTCAAAAACCAAACTTCATTATTCATTAAAACAATAATTATCAGTATTCTTCAGCTGAGAATCTTATATTAGTTAGAGTAACATTTACTTCTTAGGTTACTGAAATACTCTAGCTAATGACTTGGCGAACAGCTTTTTCATCAATTATGTTTCAGAAAGAACTTCTTCTTTTATGTATTTTTAAATCGAACTAAAAAGCTTCCTTATCATACCAACAAAAATCATTTTATTCTCCAAAAACTATTCTTTTTCTTAACATTTGTTTGCACATAGAAAGGATCAACATCAGTTTCCTGGCACCAGTCTTGGTTAAGAGACAGCGGTTATTTATGCAGTTTTAACGCCAAAAAATTTTCAAAATGTAGAGCATTTATAATTCTTTTATCACAGACAAATGTTCAGTTAGCAGACGAAATCTTCGCTTTACGCTGCGTTCATAAAAAAAATCTTTGAAGCTTAAATTTTGCACAAGAATCTGCAGGTTTCAAATAATACGTTAACACTTTATCCACTGCTCCTGATGATTGAGACGGCTATTCATTAGTTAACAATATGGTTTTCGCTAATCAGTAGGAGTGTATATTTTTACTTGCTAAACTCTGTAACTTTAAAATCAAAATGCAAGGAAATCTTGTTATGTCGTTGTGTTTTCTTTTGTTTTAAAGCAGAGTATTTTTAATAGACAATACATTGATAAGCATCTGTAATCGAAAAGCCGATCAATAATTTTACGTAGAAGCTATCCCATGTCACCAATTATTATTTCGTAATTAAATATAAAAGGGAGACGATCTAAATAAACTTCAATATACTTTATTTGTACATAATGAATTGAAATGTAATTTTCGATGTATCTTTGATATAACTTTGAATGTTTTCTTTTATTCTATATTGTCCTGTGTTTCAAAAATTGAAGTGGCTAATGCAAGTGTAAACACGAATTAACTCGTGATCGGTTAACAATGCGTTAATAAGCTTACGGTGGATAAGGTGTTAAGATTGGAACCATCGACAAATTACACCTACCTCCACAGAAGCAGTATCAGTACGAACATAAAAGGAGGACAAACCTACTCATCCATCTATTACAACAAAACCTTAAAGTCCTAAAACAATCAATTTTCCTACTTTCATACAAACAATCTAAAAAATTCTTCATTTTAGCGGAAACATTTCCACTGTTCGAACCTTATATAATATTTCGTCGTTCTCGAACGTGCCTAACACTAGAACTACCAAGCAATTAAAATCACTTATTTAGGAAGTATTAACTATAGAAAGTAATATACTACCAGTTAAAAGAGTATATTTCTTAAGATACGAATCACGTCTTACCATTGTATCTATATACAAAAGTATACTTCAGAATATCTCACAAAATCATTTTCATGATTTCAATAATTGAATACACGAATTTCAAAACGGCACGAGTCAACCAACTAACATCTCGAGAAAATCAATCTTTCTTCTCATCTTCATTCATTTATTATCTATTTCATTGAATCTCGCTACAAGTATTAGCTACCCATTCAGCTTCATTACATTTGTAATACCATTAACTTTCATCTACCGCTATAAAAATATCACAGCAAAAATGAATCTCGATTTGTATCGAAAAAGACGCTAATGCCTGATCAAGGTTAAATAGGTCTGGTTAAACAAGAAAAACAGTTTAATCGGTAACTCACATAGAAAACGTTAAAAAGTGGACTCGTGCTCTTTCGGGATTCACGACAAACGAAGTGGAACTATTTATGTTAGACGTTACACGATTTTCAAGAAATTCGATTCTTGACAGATTGCTCGGCGTAACTGACTTAACACGTTCGTTACCAGCGCTTATTTCGGCGACGGTCTCTTCAGTTATACTATTTTCTTCAATCCAATAAATCTTCAAAACAAAATATTAGAAAAATGAAACTGAAACAAGTCATTAAGTTCCTACATATAATGTCGTAGTTTATAATTTCTAATAATAATATCTATGGGATTAATATCATTTTCATTATGTAAAATATAGGATTACGGCCGTCGCAAATATGAGACGCTGGTAGCGAACGTGTTAACACCCGATTATTCAATTGTAAAACAGAAATGTTCAGATAGGTAATTTAGAGTTATCTGGTAGTCTAATGTTAAGGAAAGTACTCTGATCTCTGTGCGAGAATATTCGCGTGCACCAGGTGGTCGGAAAGATCAGAATACATAGCTGGGGGTGTGGGGAGGGCGATTGGGAAACTCCTCAGCTGAGTTTCACAAGCCAGCCTGCACTCACCTTGTCGTACATCCGATTCAAGAGCCTCGGTACTGCTGGCATCACGGTAGGCCTCAAGGCTTTCATATCCTCGGCTAATGTTTTGATGTCACCGCTGTAAAAGCCCACGGACCCGCCCACCATGTACATGCCGTTCTCGCAACACCGTTCCAACATGTGTGCCAGAGGTAAGAAGCTGATCATCGTGTCCTTGTACGAGGGCTTGTGCTCGCCTAACTGCAACAGCACCGCGCACACGCCGGCCATCACGTTCTGGTGGGTCAGCATCACGCCCTTCGGGTTCCCGGTGGTGCCGGAAGTGTAGCATATTGTGCACAGGTCGTTCACGTTCGGCGGCAGCTCGGGGTGGTTCTTCTGCGCGCCCAGACGCTCCACGTCCTCGAACCTTACCAGCTCGACGCCGCGGTTCTTCGCCCTCTGGATCGTTGCTGGACGTACCTCTCTTATCACCACTAGCTTTCTTAGGCATCTGAATGAATACGATAGTGGACAGTAATTTTAATCGTGAGTAATATTCACTGTTGTGTTAGGTGACCGAGTAAATATTGTAACGAAGAATAATTTTAGTTATGATTAATATGTACCAGGTTTCGTAGGCATCTGAATGAACGCAATAGTGGACAGTCATTTTAATTGTGTGCAGTATTCACTGTTGCATTAGGTATCTGGATGAATATTGTAATGAGAAACAATTTTAATTGCAATTAATATCTGCTATTTTTTTAGGCATCTGAGTAAATGTAATAATAAAGAATAATTTTAGTTGCGATTAATATCTACCAATTTTCTTAGGCATTTGAATGAATAGAGTAACAGAGACTATTTTTAATTATGGTTAATATGATTTTTTGTTAGGTTTCGTGAAAATAGAAATTAAAGTAGGTGTGTTCACTGTTTTGAGTTAAATGAGAATATTAAATAACGCTAGGAAAAGTTTATTTTGAATTTTAATAATTGGTAACTGATCCTTTAAAAATAGCTCGTTTTTCTTTTCATTATAATAAATGTACAAACATTTGGTAGAAGTTGATTCTATAGATTTTCCCAGATCAAATAACACATATTTTTGTAATGTTATGAACATGTACATTCTTTCAGTTTATTTTAAAAATTGAGGATCTGCAGCGAATGTTGATTACATCATGTGACGGGCAAGGTATTTTTCACAAGAAAATTTTCAGACTTTCTTTTCAGTTGAGAAAATAAAATTATTCCGTGAGACGCCAACCACTGTCAGTGATTCTCAATGTCAACGATCATTTAAACTTCTTCACAGTGTAACGTATTCGTCTCATGTGTGGGCAAGTGCATCAGCTTGTTTCAAGGTTGTACTTATGTTTACAAATTAATTCACGACAAAAATAATAAATTGAATAACAGTACTACCGTGTTTTATTTACGGGTGAACGTACAGATTCGCTTCACGCGCGAAAATAGATAGCATATTTTTACCCTCCGTCCAGCAGATTGTTTATTTTTACATTCTAGAGAAATGGAGTCGATGATGTGGTTCAACGAAACGAAAGAGTTAAGATATTAATCTTTCGACTTGTTAAACCCATTTAACAAGCCTTACGAACATAAACAATGTGCGTACTTCGACAGGAAATTTATCCTTTCAGACATTACAGTTATTTATTCACATTTTTCCATTTCTTAATACATCAATCACGTAACGTAACAATTTTTTTCTTTCGTATCTACATCTCTGAGAAACTTCAAGTTAATTTTTTACACTTTTTCGTGCTTAATTAACACCTTAGAAATCTTTTATAATAACAGAATGATTAAGTTTCATGATAGAACTTTGTCACGTGTATAAATTAATTTTTTTAAATTAATGTTCTTTTTGAATTCGGTGTCTCTGTTTACGTTCCGATCATGTGCTTCAAGAGATTGTTATTTGTTGATCATTTTCAAATATTGCGTAACTATAATCTCGAAGTAGAATTTCGGTAGAAATGCGTTGTAATGTTTGGAATGTGAACAGATACTTTCCGACTTTTACGTTACACCGACAATAAAAAGTCAAGCTATTTCGGTGGAACGCTTCAGGACATTGCACGGGAGTATTTAAATTTGTCTCGAATACCACGTGAGAATTGTACGCCGTATAGGTGACGACGTACAGAAAAGTATATACATATGTATAGATGCATTTGTGGCATTCTGCCACAATAACATACCACGCATCACGATTCTAAATGATTAAGATTGTAAATTTGCGATATCATCCGTTGGAAGATATATTGGAATTCTTTGCTGTGTATATTTATTTTGATCTACAACCAGTGGACTTCCTGGTCCACGATTTAATTCAATTTAATTTAATAGTATTCGGTTATGGTACTGCTATTCTCAAAATCCATGTAAAATATGCAAGCATTTGAATTGCTATACACATGTACCTTTTGTTGCGTTTAATAAACTTGATCAGCAAAGTAACTGTCATTTCCTTATTTCGATAGTTTAAAAATATGCAATGATTATGATTTAATAGTTTGTAATAATATAAATATATTATACCAATTTTTATTCTAGTATTGTGACATTTCAGGTTTCTATACAAAAAAGACACCACGCATCAAAATCATAGGATAAAAAACGTAATTAAAACATCTTAAGAAATCAATTTCATTGGACCATTGATCAACTTGCTCTATTAAGTAAACTAAATAAATCAAAATTACTTTAATAATAATTCCAAAGACTGAAAACCAGAAGAAATCACCTTAAACGAAAGTTTACAAGAACAATTGGTACTTATTCAAACTTCAAAAATTTATTCCTACTGCAGAGGTAAGCAAACGTTTATTCCATTAAATAAAAAGATCAAGCTTAAAGGCAACCGTCTAAAAACACTTAAGGGTACTTGGACAACCGTCTAAACACAAACTACAACCACAACCGTTGTCATTAACTTTAATTGAACAGATTCGATTAAAAATTTTGTTTCATAACAGCAACAAAGGTATTTATTGATTTGCAAGTATCCCCAGTTAAAGATTTACTAAATGTCAAAAGAAAAAGATAAACGAAATAAATGGTAATGCGTTGCAAAGGGAAAAGTGAGAGATTTCTCTATTCGGTTGGCTAACAATAAGCGTTAACCTGTTAACTCTGGCATTTAGTTTCAAAGGTCTCCCGTTTTGCGCGCAATGAAATAAAAATGTGAAGTGTGTAGTCGTTAAACGCAGGACGAATGTACCTAGCGTATATTTTAATACCAAAACTACCGAGCAGTTAGAGTGACTTATTACTAATTTTTTATAAACATTAGAACGATACGTGTCTTGAGATTCGAAGGGGTTCCTAGTCTTGTATCTGTACGAATACACAAATTCAAATTCATTTCAAATCTTTTACAAACATGCTTTCATAACGTAAATACTTGTATAATCAAAATTTTGGAGTGGTCCAATTTAACCCGTCCGGTAGTTTTAGCGTTAATGAAAAATCAAAGCAAAACAAAGAAGAACTATATGTTTATCTGAAAAACTAAATAATTCATCGTTCAGGGAATTAGTATCGTTTCAATCTTCAAGATGACGTGTACATTCGCCAAACGCAGTTAACGGGTTAACATACCTTGGCGCTTTGTCGAGGATCAAGTTGCACTTCTTATCATTCTCACAGACGACCAGGTTGATCTCGGCCTGATTGATGATGAAGGCGCAGGCGTCGGGACCCAATGTGTCGTACAGGGGCACGACCACGAGGGAATATGTGTAACAGGCTTGTTCGGTGAGGATCCATTCGGGGCAATTTTGACTGTAGAGACCTATGAGAGTGTGAGAACCCGGCGAGAGACCCAGCGATACCAGTCCTGAGCCAAAATTCTTCGCTCTGAGCAGAGTCTCGTTGTAATGAAGCCATTGGTACGGTTTGTTGAGTCCATCTCGCCAGCCGAGACACGGCCCATTGTCTGCACGTTAAAAATTCAAAATGAGTCTCACTAGCTAGCTATTGTAGAGCTGTCAAATTGTACAGTAGGGAGGTGACTTATTGTTTAGCGGAACCGCACAGGGACAAGAGGCGTCTTTCTAGCTGACAGTTATATATTTTTCATTGGCTACGTGTATCCGTATTCCGTCTGCTTATTCCATGTCTACGTTTACTCTAAAGGTTAACGATTGATAATAGAGAAGTAATATTCAATTTATATTTAAAAATAAATAAATAACACTTAGATTTGTCAAATTCAGTTAAAAAATTTCGTCACGAGTCTGACACAATATTGACAGCTTTTGAAATGTTAACTTAAAATTATTTTCTAAGTTTAGTCGCATATTCTGAATTGACTTTTCGACTTTCCCAATAAAGATTATCTAATTAACTATAGGAAATGTCTAAAATTCAATTGAGGAGAAATGAGTAAATTAAGAAAATAGTTTACAAATACCAAACATAAATATTAGCCATAGCCATCAAGTGATTTCCTAATAATACATTTTCCCTTATTCTTAGGTATTTCTAATGCTAATTTAACTCTGCTGTGTTTTTCAGGTCTATTTGACTTAATCACTTTTTCATTTTTTTGGAGCTAATTTGTTTGTTTCACCTTTTACAGTGCATTCGCGTTCTCATAAAGCCACACGGCGCTTGTAAATGGGGAAATTGTGCAAGAAAATTTTAGTTAGGCTATGGATTTTTATTTTTTTGATAATACAACAAATACAAAATTATATAAAATATAAAATTAACTCTTATATGATCTTCATATTATTAAAAAAGTAAAAATGTACAGTCTAATTATAATTTTCTTATGGTTCTTCTTACAGTTTTTATTCCCCCAGCTTTCTTCTCGAATACGGCGATTTTGATAAATTATATATTTTTTGACGAACTGTAAATTAAAGCTCAAAGTGTTGTAATAGAGTAGATTTGAAAGTATTACTTGCAATATTATACACTTTTGAGTAAAAAAATGCATTAATATTGATACCAGTTACTGATGTAAAGAAAACGTAAGTTCTAAAAATTTGTCGCTAAAAATTCACAAGTTAAAAATTTATATTGTGCATAGAAAATGATTAAGAACGCACTATTTAAGTAAATGAAAATCTTCCTTTCCCTCATTTTTAAATAACATCGAAATTAGTAGTTCACAGAAAGTGAATATAATACAGGAATAATCTTTTATTTCAACCAATATGTCACAAATAATATTGATTTTTGTTAAATCGAGTTAGAAATCTGTATTGCGAGTCTCGTTACTCATTATATGGCAAGGGGTTAAATATTCCGGGTGCTATAAAAGAGGAGAGTGCTCGAAAAGTGAAGCAAAACTCGCCCCGGGTTATGGCCACTTATGATAGCGAACTATATAAGTCGCTGTGCATAATTGTGGAGGGTGATTCACCCCGCTTCGGGGCTATTAACCATTTTAAATGTCTGAATGCCTGCATTGAAATTGGAGACCTTTATTTTACGAGTAAAGTACACATGTGTTTTCTTACATGTTAACCCTTCACTGATATAATATTATTAAATATTCCTATACAATAATACTATATTGTTAAATAATGAGTTACAAAACCTTAATTCACAATTAATTAGAAATTAATTGAGAGGTTAATAATATTAATTAATTTTAGTAGGTAAGGTATTATTAATGGATACTCCTACCAATAATAATATATTGCTAAGTAATGAATTACAAAACCCTAATTCACACTTAATTAGGTATTACTTAGATTGTAAATTTTGCATACTTGAAACGGTGATCAATAAAAAGATATTAACAATTCAAGTCCAATTAATTTCACGTGTCACAGCTTTTTCCAAAATTGAAATTCTCACAGAAAATTTCATTCGCATTTTTTCAATTCAATCTCAATTTCGTTCTCACTTTTCATGTCTTCAGCTTCATTTTCACTTTCAAAACCATGATCTGCAATTCAGATCAGCATCTCAGGGTCCACCGTTTCGGTTAGCCAAAACTTACCGAAAGCGAGTTCAACCGATACTAGCATGAACTGACACTAATTTAGACTGACGAACATATTCACTAATTTGTTCCCGTTGCCAACAATGTGTAAGGATAAGTGTTCTACAGGGTGATAAAGAAACCGACTCACGAAAGGGGAATACAATCACACAAAGGAGAAATGCAGAAAGTAAGTTACTTGTTCTAACTGAAACTGAAGTTATTTAAATTATTGAAAATATTAATTCTCCGACAGTTTTTAAAATTCTTTTCCTCTATTTTCTAAATACTTTTATTACTTTGCATACATATCTTCTTCGTTACGAAGCTACCTACGCTAAACGAACATTATTGTCATCTTATATTTTCTTAGATACATCTTACTAATATACTCAAATAATTCATTAAGAATACCCAACTCGTTCATCTTTTAGTGACCATTTCTTTCTCGTTGATTTCTTCATTGGAAAAATAAATTAACCACATAGGTGCTCTACGTTTGGCTTTAGCCCTTTATATCTCAATATCCACCGTCTAACAGTGTTAACCCCTTGCGCTATAATATCGTATCAGACTCGTGGTGAAGATTTCAAATAAAATTTAACAAATATAAATATCACTTAATTATTCTAAGTCTGAATTGAATATTATTTTTCTGTTACTAATTGTAATGTTTCTGAGTAGACATAGAATAAACATAGAGTAAGTATAGAATTGTCCTCTTTTTCTAATGAATTATGAACAATAAAATATCTCCGTTCAGCTCAATTGGGAAAGAAATCATAGGGCAAGGGGTTAACAGTTGGCGCTACTGTCGATTAAATTCGGTTTCAGCGAATTCTGGCCTATTAATGCAGTGTTAGCGTCTGGAATGTAATCTTAAGAAGAAGAGCCAGTGGATTTTGAGGTGGAACGAAACGCATACTTGTCAAAAGCTCGCGATTCTCGGGTGTCCAGGAATGTTAATTGTCAGCAGACGTGGGACCTGCCAACTCTCAGAATCACGGGAAATCGACCGATGCGTAACAGCAACAAATCCAAGGCAGAGTTCCCGGAAGTGTAGGAAGATGTTGGAAAATGACGCTGCGTAGGTATCAAAGGGATGAATGATACTTTATGATCGTGATTACGTAGTATAATTGTTTGATGATTTAAGCACACGCTGCGAAGCCCACTAACGTCTCCTTTGAAAATGGTGATCCACGTTTCCGTTATATGACAGTTTGTTTGAAATTCTAATTTACGTACTCTTGAATAAACACTGTAGCTCTTGGTGGCCTAATCTAACGGGATTCAATTGAAAATTGAATTTTCTGAATATAATCTTTGCGTGAAAAGCTGTGGCTGTGGGAAAATATTTGCTTTGGCCTATTATATAGTACCGATATTTATTGACCGCTCATCGACTTTCCGATTCATCTTATAATTACCATATTTTATGTAAGTTTGTGAACTGTGGAATCTTGTGTATTTTAAGAATCAAAAGTTGGGTAAGAAATTGACATTTTTATAAATATACACAAACTATTTTCTTGGTGTATAAATATAACTATGCTATTTAATCACGTGAAATTATGGAATAATTTGAACATGATAGAGAATATTTATTATATTCAAGGGAGTGAGTCATTTTAGTTTGTTGACCATTACCTGCGTCGTTGACAAAAGTCCGATAGAGAACAAAACAAACAATAAATAACAGAAGAACAATATACTTGCAAATAAAATGATATAGTGTCTATTAGAACATAGATGTATAAAATATGTGACATATTATACCTACCATTCATTGCAATTTTATTAACGCGTCTGTACGTCACTCTATCTACTTATTACGATAGTTGCTGGCAGTGGCACGGTGTTACTTTTTATCGTCAATTTTATTGCTTGCTAACTATTAATCCGAAATGAGTTAGTGCTTAAAGAGAGGCATTTAAGACCGTTTCCATGATTTTCAAGTATTAGCATAAATAAAAGCTACTATCTGTTAACAGCTTAGGAACCTCATAAACTTGCACATCTAATTTTCTCAAATGTAATCGAGTAATTCATTCATACGTCATAAGTGAATTTTAAAATTTTAATTTTCACGACCAAAGTAAAAATTTTAAATACAGATTCTTGGTGTCATATTATGTGAAATGTTCTTATTCGTCATTATATGCAAAATATTTAGAATTATGTGCTGCGCATAAAAGAGAGAAAAAAAAGAGAGTGTCCTGAACGTGTTAATATTTCAAAATCCGTTTCTACTCTTTCATACTACATCTTGAGCCCCTGCTCTTTCATAAACGCTCGTTTGGATTGTGTACATTCTCCCCGAGAAGATGAAGGGGAAGCTTCAAGGGATCTGCAACCCTGAGCTATATTCGATTGCATACTAGACTATGCATCTTGTGCGTTTATAGCATACGAACGAGGAAATTTAATGGAATATAATATATATTCAACACATGATGAAGTTACATGTGTACAATATGAATTTTTGTTTATTTCTGTTTTTGTATATTGCTCTAGAACTTTATCTTTAATGGAGAATTAATTACCTTTTACTTAAAATAATAATAAACGAATAAAAACATTTGTTTGTCAAATATTTCATTATTTCAGATAATACTGCTGAATGATAATCGACAACTGTTTCGTCGAAGTATGTAATGATTAAACTCGATAAAAAACATCAAATGAGAAACCTTATTTTTTGAAAAAAATTAACTAAGGCGATGGAACTAAATAAATGAATTAAATAAAAATCATATTTAAAATTATATTTGTAATGTCTAGTCTTGCTATCCACAACATACACACTGTTTATATTGTCTGCCAAAGTTGAGGATCACGTGTATATTTTAAGCTAACGTGCAAACTTCTAAAAAAATAATAAACTGAACATTTTTAATCCGTATTTAATGTGCCTACTAAAGGCAAAGGATAGTGAATTATATTAGTGTTTTGTTTTATTTTCATAAAATATGGCTATTGGAATGGTTCCAAACTTTCGTATAATGGAGTATAGATAAAATTTTAATAAACTTCATCATCCTTGTCATTAATTACTTTCTAAGAAAACAGTTCACAATATATTATTAATAATTCATCACATCCAATATATCTTTAATCCCTTGTTTTAAATCTTTCAATGAAACTCTCAAAAATGATGCAATTCTCGAAGATTTCTCAGCAGACAAACGAAGTATACACAAAGAAAATCACTAACTTTACCGTTTCAAATTATCAGCAATCTGTTCGTCACACGAAAAAATGGGTTGTTAAGTCTGTACACTCAAGAGGCTTGTTTCAGTCGCCATTTGATTTGAGCCAACCAAATTATAATATTAAATTTTATCAAATTAATTTTGTTTATAATATTAATTTTATAATATTAAAACTATAAAATAAATTCAATATAAAATTTTATATAATGTATCAACACATGGAACATCGAAATAAAATAGTTCTACCCCTCAATTTATGCAAAATGTTTCTTTATGTTGGTCGTAAAAAATATCACTGATATATCATCAGAAAATAATGAATATTTGTTAAGAAAAATATTCTCGATTACAAAGGATTTTGTTATCAAACGACATATTTAAAATATTTTCAAACTCATGGAAAAAAACGTAAACAAAATTCCTAATGCTAGAGGTTAACCCCTTGATCTACAATATCACTCGTGACGAAAATGTTAAATTGAATTTGAGAAATCTAAGCGTCATTTATTTTTTACAAGTATAAATTAAATATTACTTTTCTATTACCAGTCGTTAACCTTCTAGAGTAAACATAAACATAGAACAAGCATCAAGATTGTTTCTGTTCCTAATAAGTGGTTAACGATAAAGTAGGTATATCGAGCATAGTTAAGAAATAAATCATAAGGCACGGGGTTAAGAAGTTCGAACCATCCGCCTCGTCCCTGACTACGACAGGTGTCTAGCGGTCATATGGGTCTGAGCGTGGGCTCGTCTTAGGTTAAAAATACGCGAAATCCGCGCGAACGAAACGAAACGACACGAAACGTCGCGGTGTCGCGAGTGCTCGAATCGGCGGAATCGCCGATAAATCACCGAGCACAGGGCGGGTGAACGCGAGAAATCCTCGGGGCCGATTAGTTGTCGGCGATACGCGCAGCGTGTTTGTCATGCGAACGTGACCGTAGGCAGCCACTTGCCAAACGGTCCATTACTACGGTTGGTCCCGAGAGCTGCCGCTCGTTTATTTAAAACACTAGCCACGCTTATTCCGTAGCTTCGCCGCGAACTGCATCTCTGATCCGAAGAAAACTTACTGGACTCCTTAGCACCCCTGCGGAAGCCATCGTAGAGGGTCCTGGTGTCTTCGTGAATGTAGCTGGCGAACTTTCCCTCCTTGCTGTCCTTGTAAAACCTCGACACCCTGATCAGGTCGGTGCCCTGGAAAACGTTTTGCACACGTGAAATCCACTTATCTCTCTGTATCCCTCGATTACGTAATCGGCATGCCAAGTGCAGGGTGCTAAGTATTTATAGGAACTATCGCGCGCGGAATCGGGGATCAGCGAAGTTCAAAGGGCGCTGCAGTGCGATCGTCCCGTTGGGACACTTCGTCTAACGGAGAAGGAATGGGGAACCGATATCGCTACCCAGCTGCTCCCGTGTCCGGCAGTGCGCGACGTTTCAATCTCCTCGTCGGCTGCCAAGTCGCTCTTGTGCAACAAGTCTAGCCACCCACACAACTCCGTTCAGAGTGGCGAACCCACTTCAAGCGGAAGATTTCGTCGGAACGGTTTTCGTATGATCTTAATGCAGCGCGATTCGATTTCTCATCGAAGAGGGAACAGTTAGCTAGGACCTGATGTCCTAAGATCGATCAACGTCTTAATGGATCGAGTTTTTAGGGACACGTTCCTGACGAGGATGGCGATTACAGAGTCTAAAAGGTGTACAAGTAAATGTCGGTGAAGAATCACCGTTGACACTCCACCTTGACTGTATCAGACTGGTCTTTGAGGTCGATCGGTGGTCGAATGGGTGGTGGTGCGAAACAACTCGACGACATATCTCGGACCGTCAGCGAACGATGCACAGAGGAAGCCCGTAACAGCGTCCACGGGCCGACTGAACGAACCGTTCACCTTAAGACGATTTTGTCCGCGGGACACGTTTCAATTATGGACGAGACCGGGCCCGCACGGCCGCGTCACTTCGACTTCTCTTCGCGAGAGACTTCGACTTCGGATTACTTTTGTCTGTCAGAGATGTGGTACTAAAAGGCACTGATGCTGGTGCTGCTGCTGCTGCTGCTCCACCGAGAGGAGCGGCTGCTATCAGCAGCTCACACATAAGACTAGCTCCGTTCGTCCATCCTCTACGACGATCTTCGACTATATTTAAATATAGTGGTCCGAGCTGGTGGTGCGAGCGTCGTCCTCGACAGCTACCGAACTTGTTGGATGATCGCCAGCCGCGAAAAAAATCGATCAACATCGGGCTTTGACATCGACCGTGATACACGGGTGGGATCGTTGTTGGATGCTCCTTGGATGGAGTTGGTTGCGGTAGGAATGAAAGTTTTGAAAAGTGAATGATAGTTTTGATAGGTAACGGTAACGGAAGTTCTGACGTGGCTAGTTGGAGAGGGTTCAGTGCTGGGTTAATGTTTTTATGGATCGATGTGTTTGGGCGCGTTGCTCGTTCAGGTGAGTTATAACGCTAATCCGATATTATTGCGAAACATGATGTGTTAGTATGTTTTGAACAGTTTTATGGGAAACGTCTTTCATATTGATTCGACCTATGATAATTGTAATATATGTTAATATATGAGAAATGAATATTGTATTGATGAATTGGGATTATGTTAAACTAATATTAATATGAAATATCGTGAAATTAAATTTTAATGAGCTAGGTGCTTCGGTAAGTGATCATTTTGTCACTAAAAAAGAATTATAAACTATTGTTAATTATTATTGTAATGACATTAAAATAATTTAGATTCCTCGTTTTCCTTCAAATTAATATTCAATGTTGATAATAATATATATATATATATATATATATTGTGTTATTAAATTTCTAATTATTTTTTAAATAGAACAAAAATGTGATTATAAAAATTAAAATTGACTTTTTGAGAATACTGCAATGTTTTTAGATTTATCATTGCTATTTTTAATAGATTGATAAAGTAGTTGCGTGTCATTTTTGTAAATATTCTTTAAAACAATATTTATAAATAAGTAAAGTTACTAAAGAGCAAGCAGATTCCTCTATGGATATTTAGAATGTAAATATGTATTCACTAATTTCTTTACAATGCACCACAAATGCTAGTCCATAATTAATGCAGTGGGAGTCAAGGTGTTTGCTCACCGGAAGTAATATGGACTGAGCATCGAGAGGCCACAGTGGTTTTTCCGGTTTTGGTCTTGATGCGAAGTAAGCCGCAATTCCGGTCACTACGAGAACACCCGCAGCACCGCTTAGATAAGGCAGGTAGTCTTCGAACTGAGACTGAAACACTTCATACCAGCCACATCGTTATTAACGTAACAATGCTCGTGTTTTAAGGAAGAAGAAATATACATACTTAACCAGCGAACAGACAACGCTACTTTCGATTTCTCAAAAAAAGAACGTCGAAACTTTTGCATCAAACTTTTGCATCAAAATAAAATTAGGGAACAGAGTTGTTGATCTAAATTTTAGTTTAATATAATGTCAACTTTAAATTACCTTGTAACATCTTCACGCGATCTTATATAAATAACACTCTTCGTTTTATAGATATTGCTGTTTTCATTGATTCAATGACGTCCGACCATATATCGAAATACCATGCGAGAGTAATTATAACATATTATACACATAAATAATACAATTTCGAAAAATATTAAATAACTTTAATGATAAATCGACATTATTGAACGAAATTATTTTTACGACTTCGCCAAAGATGCGAATAAAAATCAAATATTAATTCTTTGCATTTTTATTTAACAGAATAAAAAAGACAATTTCTCCAAAAAAATATTCGTCAAATTATTATTTCGAAACTTCCTACTCCATTCTCACATTTCAAAATATAAAATATTCAAATACACGACACACTTCGAACAAAAATTCCCAATTCTCCATTTTCGATTTTACCAAAATTACCATACCCAAGAAGAAACAAAAAAAAATCGAAAAAACAGCAAACAAGAAGAATCTTAATAACTCAAAAGACTTTATAATTCAAAGGTATTCCCACTTTTCCATGTCTTACATAACGTAAAAAGATTTTTGAAAAAGACGAACTCGAAACCGTAAAATTAGAAGCTTCGCGCTTTAAAATCAGCTCAATTTCAGAACGATCAAGTTATCCGTTAATCAGATATCAGTTAAAATCGGTACAATCTTGTTTTAAAGTTACAGCAATTTAGAATACTGACAATTTTTCTTGTGACGTACAAATAACTTGCAGCCACTATACACGAGTCTCTCTGAAGAAAGAAAAAAGCAAACTATGGCCAAGGCGCGTGGCGAAGGGCGGTCTGCACGAATCATGCGTCAGACTGCTGGGAACCACGGCGCGTTCTATCAAATTAAAGTCCCACGTGAAACCCGACGCCTCTACGCGGCGTGTCGTACTCACTGTTAAACTGATTTGCCCGGTCGTCGCGCGATCCTCCTGGCAGACTGACTGATAGGATTCGCCACCCTGCGCGAAGTGGCAGAAAAAAAGGTTGTCGCGGCCGGCCAGCGCCAGGCGAAGGAAACTAGGGTCAGATGCACGGCATAACGACGACGTTACCGGTAGCACGCGCTGCGGCTTTTTACTGGCGTCTCGTGCAGCGGCCGTGACGTAAGCTTCCGAATCGATGTCGCCCACTGCAACGACCCTTACCAGCAACCCCGTGCTTTCCCTCGGCCGCAGACACGCAGGCGTGATCGAAAACGTGCGAAACAGTGAAAGTGCGCTCTCTCGTAGCCTTTGTACAGCCTCACTTCACCCCGATAGATCGTATCGCTAGCTTGGATTCATCGATCAAACGGACCTAGGGTAGATCGCTCCTAGATTGCGGATAGTTGGGAATTTATAGAATCAGAAATTTTAATCTTCTTGTGAAATTGCTGGTTTTCTGAAGAGAGTTTAATATTTGATTTTTGGTATTGATAGTTTCTCAAATTAACTGGATTGTGGATAGTTGGAAATTTGTAGTATTCAAGATTTCAAATATTTATGAAATGATTGGCTTTATGGAAAGAGTTTGAAATGTTTTATTTTTTCTGTTGACAATTTATAGAACTATCTGGATTGTGGATAGTTAGAAACTTACAGTACTTGAAATTTGAAATATATTTGTGGAATTGTTGGTTTTGTAAAGAGATTTTGAAATATTTTATCTTTCCTATTAGTAGTTTTTAGTTAGTGGAATCTGTTGTAATTAATCAAAATCAGAATCATGTTTTATAATGACAAAAGTCGTGGTCAAGATTTTAGACTTAGTTTAAGAAATATGGTTACTGTTTATTTTAGTTGCAGTCTATTTCTCTGTCATTAATGTTAAGAGTAGGGATAGATTTACTGTGAAAGAGGAATTCCTTTATCTGTTATTAATTATGTCTTTTCTTACGTATGTCTTTGATACAATTATAAATAAAATATGCAGTTTTATTCAAATACAATTTTGAGTGTTGGCGATCGATAATCCGTATAACGAGAGTGGAAAGCTATATGAGATACCTCACTCTGAAACGTACTAATGAACTCATTGACACTTTGACATTCTTGGGCAACATATCTTAATTTTTGTGAATCAATTTTAAAGATGAAATAGTTCACAACCTCTCTTTCTTTATCTTGCGCTCCAAAATATTTTTACATCCTCCTTAAAATAAACTAATAGTAGTTTATAAAATAAATCACTTAAATAAAAAAATGTTCTAAGATTTCAAACTTTTGCCATTTATAAATACGTTAATATAAAATAAGTTACGTTCCTAAATAATATATCCAGTAATTTAAAAGTTACAATCATGTTATACCAAAAGAATGCAATAATCTTTTTTTCTTGACAGTACAGTTATTAAAGTTAGTAACTTATCAGTTTTATACATTTCTTCCTTTTTAATCAACTAAATAGAAATTATTAATTGTTTGCACTGAATAAAATAATAAATTGCGTTTTCCATTCCTTAACCACTGTGCTTTCTTTTATACAAATACGACAAATATCCAAAAAAACATCAACAGAAAAAGACCATGGGGTAACTAGAAGTCGAGTGGTAGCTTGTAGACGATAAGGACATTCCAGGGGCAGCATTGAACCGTTGCTCTCGATTGGCGGCTATTTAAACGCAGTCCTTCAACCCGGGGCCACTCAGCCAAGGATTCATTTGCAGTCCGATGCAGAGTCCAACCGGCATCAGATCGATATCATTCGATTTTTCATTTCTCTAAACCAAACTCTACCTCTACCAATCTCAAAGTGTATTTCATCATGAGTTCCTCTCAATACCTACTGCTACTTTTCACCGGAATCTTCAGCATCTACGGTCTATGGCGAACCAGCTCGCTCTCCTGGCAGTCCACAGTGCACGCTAAAGCATCGATACAATTCGACTTATCAATCCCAGCGTCCTCTCCCTCAGCACTGCATCGCTTCTACAACAAAACTAATAAGAAACTCAGCGACAGGATAAACAAGAGGTATCGGGGCACAGTGTCCAAGTACATGCTGGAACTATACCATCGTAGATCCGACGTGGACATAGTCAGAGCATTGCAACCTGTCCACGTGACAGGACCAACTCGTGATGGAGCTAGGATTCTAATGTTCTCAGTACCGCCAGTTGACGCTGAAGAGACTCTACAGGTAGCTGAATTGCTCGGCGTAGCTGGGACTATTCTCAGAGTACGTCTGGATCATGTGAACACACTAGAAAGTTGCAAATCGAGGCGAGAGGATAGTTGGAGAGCGTTTAACGTCACTTCTGGCGTGAACACTAGGGATGGCAGCATGGTTAGACTCCGCGTCTATGGTAGAGTTAGCTACCAGCCTTATGGGGATGGGCCGATTTTGCTACTGAGCTACAGCAAAATGAAGAAAAAGAGGCCACGCAGATCCGTTCAAGAAGAGGAACAGGGAGACGATGATAGTCCTCGTAGAAGACGCAAGAATTCTTGCAGAAGACGACCTTTGTATGTTGATTTCGCGTTAATTGCTTACGACGAGTGGGTCGTCGCTCCACCTGGATATGAAGCGTATCAGTGTGCTGGCAAATGTTTTTACCCTTTTGGGGACCATTTGAGCCCCACGAAACATGCTATTGTGCAGACTTTGGTGCATGGGGCTCTTCAAGGTGCCGAGGGTGTTAATAAACCTGTAGGAAGAGCTTGCTGCGTGCCGACTAGGCTAGCGCCGACCAGTTTGTTGTATCTTGATGCTAGTGGGACGTTGACTTATCAGTATGGTTATGAGGACATGGTTGTTGCTGAATGTGGTTGTCGGTAATTTGATGGACCGTAAGAGGATTGAGACAGTCGACAGAATAAGGGATGAATGATTGGATTAGTTTAGGCTATTTTCACGGTTATCGTGTTTTTTAAAAGTTTTAAGTGTTAAGTTCTGGTGTATGACAGTTACAAGAATTTTATTCTTGGTTGGTTAGATGAATTGTGTTAACAAGTGTGTTAAAAAAAAGAAACCATGCAGAATGTGACCGTTTTTTGTTATATCAGATGATGAAAATAGGTATATGGTACTTTTTTACCGTGTTTTATATATTATTTTTAAAAGTCAACGTAATAATCTACCAAGATTTATAACTTCTTAATGTGAAGTATCAATAAATGGTTACATGTAGCAATATCTACTCTAATGCTCATGATTGTTCAAATACATAGTACTAAGAATTTTACAGTATAAAATCTTACACGAAAATGAAAATAATATTTAAAAGTGATAATTTAATTTTTAAATTAATACATACGATTAAAACAAAATGGAATATTTATTACTGATCGTTTTAAATAATCTTTTTCTTCGTATTGCGTATAGAAACCGAGAAAATTACAACAAAAAACTGGAGAAAAAGGTGTGATAAAAGAAGTCCCATAATTTGCATAGTATATTTACCATCCAGTTCGCATCGTTTTAAAAACAACCATCGTTTTATTACAAAATTATCAAATCGAAACTCTCTTGTTTAATTCTGAGTATGCATATAATACGTGAACGAAATATATCTGTACATTTTCAACATCATGTAGAAATTGGTCCCTAGTCAATGAATCTCTGAAACGTTATCTGGACTCTTATTTAAACTTCTATTTAAAAAACCATCATTCTGATACTCGAAACATTGTAACAAACCTCCATAAACACTTCGACGCTTAAAGATACGGTAAAACTTTCAAGATCTCAAATACAAAGTATTTTTACCATAAGGTTACACATTTCTCAAAGCATGTCGAGTAGAAAATGTCATTATAAAAAATATACATAAAAATCGTTGGAAATGTAGTCGAATGAAAACGATCCATCGCTGGTATCGGAATGACTTCGAGTGATTTTTATCAATGAAACACTGTCTCTCACAGCACAGTGAACCGCGCGCGCACAGTTTAAAAATACATTAAACTCCTATGCAAAGAACACACGTCCGTTCGCACGTGACACCACTTTTCAACACGTCGCACATTACTGACGGATGGCGGAGAAACAACGTATCCCGTAAAATATAATCATATCTCTATCAAAATAATTCAGATAAAATTGTCTTCGTAATATCCTATCAAGTCCCCTATAAACAACGATCATGCAGCATCACCTATGATCTTCGAGCACATCTCGTTGTTCTTGTTGTTCAAGAAATAAGACCTGCCCGGGTTGTGCAGTTTCAACCTCCTGGTTTTCCTCAGTTTATGCCTGCTACCAGCTATTCGTTCGATTTTGTAAATTTGATGCTTGACCACGTTGTCTGGCTGACTGAGCCTCATGCATAAAGAACCTGGTCCAGAAAAGTCTACGTCAGTAGCCAACTCCAGTTTGGGCTCCATCGTCATGGAGAATTCAGCAGTGCTCTGGACAAAGTCTGAGCGTACTTTGCTGCCACCTTGGATCACAATGCCAGCTGTCAGATCCACTAACGACTGAGATGTCCTGGACCATAAGCTGACTTGGATTTGTCCTGCCAGGTCAAAGCTCACTGCTCCTTGAACATCCATCTCTGCTACCATGCCAGATGTCAATGGAATGTACTCGTTGTAGCTGTGAACGGAAGACAACACCTGGAATGCTGGAGTCCTTTCGGAAGCTGTGCCGGACCAGAAGTGACCCATTAGCTCTCCTTTACCAGAGAAAAAGATAAACGGCCTGATACCAACTCCTAGAAAGTCTATCTCCATTCCAGCAGTAGCATGTTCATCCTCTTGCAATTCTTGTTCGTCGTTGGAGGACACAATTCCTCCTAAACCACCGGCAAACAGTCCCAAAGAGAATAGAGCCTCTTTGTGATTCTCTGATTCTAAGACTACGTCCACGATTCCTCGTTTTAATATCCCTGAGTTGATTTCTTGAACAGTTACTAAGGACCCATTGCTGTCTGGTGAATTTAAAAAGCTTCTTGTGAAAGCTGTACTCAGTCCACGATGAGCAAAAACATCGTAGTTTACCACTTTCGTTCCACTTTCACTTAGTATGTCACTGTAATCTTTTGCCAATTTAGGATTTAATGCAGAAAGCTGCTCTAAACGCTGGCTCAAGTATTTACGGATCTCGTACGCTGAATCAGAGCTAGCTAGGTACATTACCAGTCCCCTAATGTCCTCTTTCGAAGGATTGTTCTCAAGAACTATGTCCAATGCTGCGGTCCTAACGCTGCTGTCTCTTTTAGGTCCACCAATCTGGTAGAAGACCCTTTTAGCAACCACCTTCACTTCATCTGTTATAGAATCTTTGGGCATAACTGCCAGAGCCTTCCAAGCTGCTATACTGATGGCTTTATCCTTGCTGATGGCGAATTTTAATAAAGTTGGAATGGAAGCTGTGCTCCTCAGATTTCTGAGAGCTCTTAGGAACTTTAGTTTGCATTCTTCGCCTGTGCAGCTATCTAGACCCAATTCTAAGCTGGTTCTAGCTTTCTCGACTGCGGCTGGAGATCCCAAATGGCGAGCCATTGCTGCTGCAGTTAGAGCTAAGGTTTCAGAGACTTTTTCGTTTTGAATAGTTTCTTCGGATCGCTTCAGAATGTCCTTCATGACGTCTGCGTTGGGCGTTGGCGAGAGTGACAGGCCCCACAGGTATCTTTCAGTGTCGTCGCCCACGTCGTCCTGTCTCAAGGCCTTCATGGCTGCTTGGTAACCTGCCATTGTAGACGAGGAGCCAATAATATCCAGCAGTTGCGGTTTCAGCTGAAGGTAACGCGGACTTTTCAAGATTTTCAACAGTTCTTCCGCGGATGCAGATTTGACTAGAGGTAACAGCTTCAGGAAGGCTGAAGCGGACTTCCCGGTACCCAGCGAGGCAGCCTCTAGGGCGCTACGGTTTCCTTCGAGCAATTGTTCAAGCTGAAAGGAAAATTATTTGTTTGATTTAATCGTGCAATTAAATAATAGAATTTATCATATTGGACAATTCAATCATTCGCAAATCGAAGAGATTAATTCTATTTTTGAAATGCTTTCAAACTTCAGTATCAAAATGATGCAAAGTGTGCAAATTCATCAAAATTTTTCTACTTTTCGTTCTAAGGAGCTGATCGTGTCGGCAAATGAATGGATTAATTGCTTTTTAATCGTATTATTTACATATTAAATTTGATTGTAAATCTATACTGTTTCCTTTTTTCGAAATAAAATTTACTTGGTAAATGCGTGTATGTTTGTTGTTTGAAAGATAAGTTTGCTATCGTTCTAGTATTATTATGTTTAATAGTTTTTGAATACCTTGATAACAAAGAATTTCCACATGTATGTTTATATAACAAGTTATTCTAGTCTGTATTGATGGAATATAATGGCGAAGTTATATTGTTTCATTGAAAAACTCTTTGTGTGGTTCTATTCATTCAAACAAAGATATATCTTTGAATTCTAAAAAGTCAACATAATAGCAGTCTTATATAATATTTTTACTGAACAGTAGAATAATTTTGCTTATAAACTTTACAGTTTTTCGAGTCGAATTCATTAAAAGATATTTTACATTTTCAGGAAAAACATTTTTAAGATAATAGTATAATAAGTTCTAATAAAATATGCTTCAAATAAAAATAAGATTCTGTTAGTTATTCATAAAACTTATATTAGTGCATATTTTCAACTGCAGTTTATCAACTTGGAGGCATTTTATTGATGTCCTTCATAGATATTTCAACGCAATGTATATATTGTATATTGATCTAAAGATTGTCCCGTCGCCAGAACCAATAACATATGAAACCTAGATATGCCGGGAAATCTATAATTATTCTTCTTTGAATTGGTAACTTTGTCATACGTTACCTCTAATCTGTTTATTTATGACACGTGAGTAATACACGTATACATGATAAATGCTCACGTTAACTAAAAATAGTCTTTTTCATTAATATTTGGTATCTTATATAAAATTTCTATGACAATTATTCATTGAACATGCACCAAAGAGAAAAGAAATTCATAACACTCTAATTCGAAATTTAAAAATGTTCACCGTGAAACTCTCACACAATTGAAATAAAAAATTAAGCATTCCGAAATTATCGTCAAAATTATGTAAAAAATTGAAGTGATTTGAAAAATTCCTAACATGGAATAAAATATATTCATTTCATTTCTTCTTTTATACTTATCTTCACAATGAGATATCTTCAAAAAAGATCTTTTTTAAATATTTTACGTCTACAACTTTAAAGACACACAAAGATATTTAATATTTACTAACTTAAATAAATTTTCTTAATTTAACAATCAAATATTCAAAATGAATAAATTATTTCTTAATCACTACAAATATTACTGACAATCTTCGTTACAAATATTCTATTAACCATTTAGCTACTGGTGTATGTTCACAAATGTGTCTATCTAAATGCAAAAAAAAAGGAAAGTTGTACAAATGCTGATATATTCATTTCTTATCTATATGTGATAATTTATGTACATAATACATGAACATAAACATTCTACGCGTTTGTTTTATCGACACAATCTCGATAAAATAAATAAAAGTGAATAAGCGACTCTCGTTCCCGGCATAATTCATCAAATCGCTTATTATACACGACAGCCGTATCTCATGAAAATTTCGTACCATCGTGTATTGACGACAGCCGTAGTTAAAGGGTTAAAACGCCTTTTCAATTATTATAATATTATGCTCAGAATCTATTCCTTAATTACAACAAATTAAACCAATCATTCTGAATTCCTAATACTACCTCTCAGTTATTCCATCCAACCAACATTTCATTAGATCACCTAAGACCCGTTCTAAACTAACCGTTTGACATCCGCCGGTGGGACACGTGGCTGGTTCCAATTGGAGCTCGATACTGGTCTTTTTAAATCCAGACTGCAACCAAGAGATGGCTTCCATCGCGGTGTCAGCTTGAACACTTTTCGCAGTCAAGGTCCCAGGGACCAGTTCAAGGATCCCATCCGATATAACAGTAGTCCCGGCTTCCGGTCTGGCGGTCAGCACCATTTTATGTCTTTCCTCGACGTGGACCTTGTTTGGCAGGAGGTATTGCGTAAGATCGTAAGTGGAATGACGATTGCTAACGACCTTCACGTCGAAAAGTGGATTCGGATGGCGACTCTTTAACGGCAGAGTACTTTGCTCGCAGAAAGTTTTTTCTTTCGCTACTGTCTTCGGGCCTAGAGAGTGATAGGTCACGTTGCACAGACCGGAAGCGTCTCGTTCTTGAACGTCGCCATCGAACACTTTGTATTGGAATAAACTGGCCAGGCCACGCTTCAAATTCGCTGAAGAAACAGTCTCCGATGGGTGCATGTAGATCTCTTTGATTTCGCCATGTCGCCATAGCAGGAATAATGGCTTCTTGCCGGCAGCGTCCACTTTGGAAGAATGTTCGATGAAGCCTTCCGGTTCTGGGGCTCTGCGAGACTTAATCCATAGTTGTGGCGAGTGAAGCTGCGGAAAAATGTTAATTGAATTATTGCTCTTATTGTGATTTAACCCCTCGCCTTATGATTTCTTTCTCAACTGTGATCAATACAAACATTTTGTTATTAATAATTTATTTAACCCTCAACCCCTATGCACTCGAAGCTTTTTCTCATTGACATTACCAGCAACTCGAAGTAATTTTAATAGAAAAAGCAAATTAACGTATAAATAAATGATAAGCGCATGAAAAGGAAAGTCTTAGATATATTTTGCTGTTTTTTGTCAATCATAGATGTAAATGTTATAATATATTTAATGACAAAATTTTACAATTTGTAATTACAAATTTTAAATGGTTCTGCCCCCGAGCTCTCGAGTGCAAAGGGTTAAGTATGGTCGTGAACTTAACCGTTGAGTATGGAAGCCTGAATATTACCGATTAATGTTAAATATTTTCGTTTATAGCAACAAATAATAAAATTCTGTGCTTACTTGTTTCTACTTATTCTCATATATATTTACTCTGAAATATAATAATTGATAACGAAGAATAATATTTCATTTGAATTCGGAGGAATCAAGTAATATTTACGTTTGTCATTTCTGTTTGAAATCATCACCACGAATCTTACATGATGTTATACGGTAAGGAATTGATATTTGTTTTGATTTATTTAAGTGGTTATTGATAATATTCTTATTGCACTTATTAATATTTAGAGTTCAGTAGAGATGATTTTAAAATGTTTCTGTTTGAATCGTAACTTTTGCTGTTAGCTTAACTATTTATTTTGTCTTGAACGTGATTGAGATTATGAAATATACAACAGAAAATTCAAAATGTTTAAATTTAAATTTGAAGAAATATTCTTTTACTTTTAAAATTTATACTAAAACTCAGGTATATACTTACTGCTTATTTTATATTTTCCATTGCATTACAATTTCGTGAAGTTTAAATTATGGATTAAAATATAATTTGTTTCATCATTAATTAAATTTAAGATTGTATTTCAGTGAAAGTATTTTGTCTTTTTTTTCTTTTTTTATTTTGATTTATTACAGTAGCGTATCAAAAACAGTAATTAAATATTCGAATGCAGTTATCTAAAATATATATATATTAAATTATTTTATTTACTTTAAATAAAATACGTGAGATGTAATGTATTATTTTCAATGAGACATGCAATGTATTACTCCATCATACCATAACAAGATATTTGATATGAAATTCAAAAAGAGAATTTTCCATTATAAGTATTCTATTGAGAATACATCATTTTACTATCAACTCAACGACATGACGCGCTTGAAAGGAACGATTTACGGAAAAGGTTATCAGTTTCATGCAAGGCGTACATATATTCGTAACATTTATCACCTCTTTCGATAAGTAGATTATTTATGGAAACAAAGTTACACGTTATGAGAGCAAAATATTATCCCCAAATTAAACAAAATTATTTATCTGCAAAAATGTGATTGCGAAATTGAATTAAATAAATTAAGATAAATTATTTGAACAATTACAGCTCAATTACTAGAATTATTAATATAAAACATAAATTATTCAAATAAATTTAAATAAATTATTTAAACAAGTGCAGAAGAACCACTTAACCCCTTGACCTATAATATCGTGTCCTTAAGACTCATTATGAAAATTTTAAACTGAATTTGACAAATCTAAATGATATTTAGTTTCTTTAAATATAGCCTAAATATTACTTTTCTATTATCTATCGTTAACCTTGAGAATAAATATAAATATAGAACAAGCATCAAAACTTTTTACCTAATAAATTATTAATAATAAAGTACTTATATTGGTTACAGTTAAAAAATAAATCCTAAGGTCAAACATCTACCAAAATCAATTTTCACCAAACAAATAGTTTTCATTCAAATTCTCATTCAAATCAGACACCCAACAGACAACAATCCGCTTATCCAATAATCACATACAAACGCCGATCTCCAACAATTCTAATAACACCTAACGCTAACAGATTCCACGAAAACTTGCTCCGTTTACAACCATACAACTCTTAGCTACAACAATGACTCAGTTCTAAGCAAAAAAAACACAAAAAACCCATAGCCAACAAAAAGTATTCCCGTACCTCTATCCTCAGCAGAAAGGTATCGTGATCGGTGGGTTCCTGCCAAACGGCGGTTACGTCCAGCTCGCCGGTGAGCCTCAAGCCAACGTCCCCGCTGGATTTCGAGGGGGCAGCCTCGCTGAAGAGCAAGGTCGTCATGAGTTTGTACTTGAGGCCGCTTCCCACGTCCCAGGCTCTGGCGGCGCTGGCCACCGCTACAACAACAACGAGCAGTTTCCAGTGCATGGTGAGAGAAGCAACGGTGAATCGGACCGGAAGACCTCTCAGCTTGTCGCAACTCTAAATCCCGGGTCAGCTGTTCTAGCTAGACCGATTTGAATCCTTCGGCCAGCTGGAATTCGCGATTCTAATCTTTTATTTTCTATCGTTGCATGCGGAGCAAGAGATAATACGGCTGCGAGAATCGTTGCGATACTCGGTCGATACTCTTCCACGCAACCGGGGTCGGCGGAATGGGCGGCGCGCGATCAACGACGATTTCGGTATGCGACCCGGCGAGAGTCACGCGTCCGACTGACAAACATTGTTACCGTGGAATCCCGGGTCTAAACCGATCGGACGGGCACAGGATACAACCAACGGGTTACTAGGTGTGCGTGAGTGACGTCGACGGTCACGGGGGGATCCGGCGTTTGTGTTCTCTCGGCGAACGATTACGGGGCGACACGGGATACGAGGCTTGATCAGCGATTGGGCGTTAAATCTTCTTTTATCTTGGTGGCTCGCGCTGCCGTCGTACGGTGCTCGGAGATTGGCCTGCGGTTTTGTATTATTGAATCTTTTGGGGATTTCTTTGAGCTTGGGGGATTCGGGGGATTGTTTCACTGCGGTGGTTTCGCGGGATGCGGGTCTTTTGGGGGGTTTGAGGAAGTAGATATTGATGGACGGTCTGTTTAGCTTGGTGGTTTTGGTGGATGAGGAGACCATATTGTGCGCAGTTTTGTCAAGTCTTTTTGGGGATTTTGTGACTTACGAATGTGAGTTCTGCAGTTTTGATTGTGTTTAATTGCGAGTGGCATTGTGGATTTGAATAAGTGCAGTGGAATTGTTATTTGAACAGAGTGAGATTTTGATTTGTTAGTCGGTTTGTGTCACTCTGCGTGTTGTGATTATAGATTTCTGTTGTTTTTTTTTTTGGTTATCGAAAAAAGTGTTTACATTGTAGATGCTCACGTGTTTTTAATGTTATTGCTGTTTAAGTGAACTTGAGTATGAGTATTTATTATAAATAATATTCTCTGGTTTGTAATTTTTATAGTTGTTGGTTTTCTTTTTTAATTACTATTAGCATTACTTTTTTTATGTCAAACCATAATAATAAAAGTATTTGAATTGTCATAAATCTACTTGTTAAGAAGAATATATTGGAGTTTTCATACTTTGAATGACTTATTCTGAATATATTTAGATACATCTATAATAAATAAATTTCGTTAACTGAAATTACTTCTATAATAGCTTATTGGTTTTTTATTTTTTTTATTATATTTATTATATTTATTTACTTATAAAGTAATTTCATATCGATCTTTTTGGCGTAAATATTGACCATATTTGGAACTGTATGTACAGCTTCGAATTCAAAACTTTTTATCTTATTATTACACAAAAAACTATTTATTTGGTGTTACGTCCCGTGTTTGATTAAACTGGTGACTTTACTCTTCTTGTTTACATTAAGACCAAACTGTAAATTTACTTGTAGCCAGCGGAGCAAAACAGCTTTCTATTTTGCGAAATTAACACATGTTCACGCTTTACCTTGACTTTTCTTTCTAAATCGTGAAACTGGCGCAAGAAAACGAATGCCTGCTAAGGATAAAATAAAAGTCCAGGTTGAAATTGCGGACTAGACTGAATGCTTATGTCAGCAGACATACGTGCGTATGCTTGTGATGTATCATGCGTTCACACGGTTGCATGTACAGGGTGACTTAAAGATAACAGTGAAAGAGAAAAGGGAAAGAGTTAGCTAAAAATTGAGATTTCTAAATAAAGTTAAGTTAAGATCAAATAAAAATTTAAGTACCGAATATGTTACAAAAAATGGATATGTACTACAATCAGTTCCATTTTAGAGTAGAAATATTGAATACAATATGAATTTGCAATTTAGCATGAATTAAATTATAAGAAATGTAAATATTCGACATAGGTTTGATTAAATTAGGAATTACAAGTAAAATAGAAATTCTGCTGCTTTAAGAAGTTTAGATTATGGGAATTTCAGACCCAAAATAACAATTTGAGTTACTGTAAATCATTTACAATAAATTTCTGTTCATTTCATCCAAATTTACTCCTTCATCATTTCTCAAATATACATCAAAATATTTGAGACTCGTATTTTTGGAGTACACTGTATATAAGCATCTTACGTTTAGTCCGATGTAAAATTTGATGAAAATATTGGTACAATTATTTCTTCATAACTTGTCAAGTGTACTTCAAATGATCTGAAACTCGTATTTTTGGTGCACACTGCATATAAATTTTCCAGGTGCAGACTAATATAAACTTGATTTAATGTACTGATACGATTATTTCCTCATAACTTCTCAAAAATATTTCAAATTATTCGAGACACGTATTTCTGGAACGCATTGTATATGCGCTTCCTAGGTTCGGTCCAATGTAAAATTTGATTAAATTACTGATACAATTATTTCTTCATAACTTCTCAAATGTACTTCAAATGATTGGAGACTCATATTTTTGGAGCACACTGTACACGACCGTGTACACACACTCGCACACAGAGACTACAGTCTGGATAGCTCTTCTAAAAGCGACTATGAGATGCATGCGTGTCGGCATCGTTTTGCGTGTATGTACGCACGTGTTTACGCACACCCAGGCAATCCAACGACAGACACCGTTAATTCATGAAGTCCCTGTTACACGAAGGAGATGCGGAAACGGTACCTCCTCCCTTGTAATTAGACGGATGATAAGTACAAAATACCAGTGCATTTTTCAACTGAAAAATATGCATTTCACATTAACAACGGGAAGTATGCTATGGCGTTGATTAATGGATAAGTTGTATGGTCTCACTGCGTACGAACGTTGTTTTATTTCATTCAGCTGATATACAATTATAATCTGAATTATTTACTGACAATTTTCATATTTGTTTTAGTGATTTTTAGTAATCTTTAATTTCGAAGTATGTGAATTTTTATAATCTATATCTGGCTACCTGTATTAATATTTTGTTATTGAATTTACAAATTTGTTTGGTTTTATTAATTACGTGGAACATAAAGGCGTGTGAAAGAACATTTGAATACTTAAAAAAAAATTGTAATCAGTGGCAACAGGAATTTCAAAATATTTTTATGATCCAAAGAACATAAACGTCAACCTACGGATAAAATAAAACGTCAATAATTTCTTTGTTAGAATTGGTTTAAATGTAAAAATAAATGGATTTTTAAGAATAATATACAGTTAATAAAAATGTTGTTGTTAAAAATCCGTTAATTTTTATATTTACAAGTCTAACAGAATACAATGGAATAATTTAGGTTTGTAAATTTGATATAATTTTCTATGGTACCATGACGAAATCCATTTCACATTTTTTAAAACTATAATTATCTTATTTAATATGTGAGTAATTGCTTGCTCTACCGTTTCCTAATTAATATGAAAAGCAATGTAGTTCCCTTTTTTCTACTGGAGGTAAATACCAACCACTGAATGTAGTGATATTTAATTATAAATACCTAGTTCCCGCAGGTTGTCTAGGATCAGTTATCTCGTCAAACTGGCTTCGGTTCATTCACATTTTATAGATCCAGAATTGTGTGGAACATTCCAGTCTGTTCTTTATAGACCAGACTAGGTTTTGCAAGAAAACAATTACCTATCCACAATTTCATAAAACTGAAAGATTTACCTGGTGCCATTTGACAGTAGGAATCTGTAACAAAAGTGAAATTATAATTCAAAATAATTTTCAATCCTTATTGAAGATATTAAAATTTTTGTTTAAATGTGTCATTAATTTAGTTAATTAAAATTCTAATCAATTAATGTTTTTTAAATAAAATTAGGAAAAGAAAAGGGTTGCTTAAACTAAAGCAAGAGTTATTTGATACTAATACTTGAAATGATAGATAAAAAATAGTTACTAAGATATTGTAAAATATGACAAGAAAATTCATATACCTCTTTTCGTAATAAATGGTTTTATAAAAATTAATTTTCAGCGATATGTTAAGGCATCCCTTTTCTTTTACCAATCGAACCTCTTTTCTTCATATCCTGAGTCCACTACGTTTAAAGTTGATTCCAAATTATACGGTGTTTTTATTCAGTAAAAAGAGAACAATCGATCATTTTAAAGCTTTATCAAACGCATGAAATAGTACTTGGGCAAATCCATTATCAACATAAATGAAAAATGTTGAATTCCAAGAATAAGATAAGAAACCAATTGCATACTGTTATGTTTGCATATGTAATTACAGATAACTATATAAATTCTAAAACACTGTTTTTATTTGTCGTTCATTACTCAAATAAATTCAACAGTCACTTAATATTCGTGTGTTATTCAAATATTAACCCTCATGTATTGTTCACGTAATAGTTTAATTTATGATATCTTTGATTATCTATCTTTGATAATCTCTGATTATCTTTCACCGGAACTACACTAAAATTTATAGGCAATTAACGGTATGTAATAATTTATAATCACGACTCAAAGTATATAATAATCACATCAAGTTTTATAAAAAATTTCTATGACCAATAATAATTAAGGAAAATTTACATATCCACTTTAAGTTAGATTGCTTTTAGTAGTATGTAAGGTTTAACATCCTGCAAATCAAGTTCAATTAAAATGGATATCGACTTAATGAAACTCATAATTAAAAATTAATAGTCATTTCCAAATAAAGTAAACCCTTGTATTAGTACACGAGGATTGAACAAGACTTCCATTCACTGTGTCTCGTTAAAAAATTTAATGAATAATCCAATAACATATCGAAATCAGATCTTCTAAATCAGAGTTGGGTAAAATATAATCCGATTACATATTAAGACTAATGATAAAAATATAACTCGATTCGATTTTACCACCTGCAATTATTAATCAGTTAACGATTTTTAATAATAGGTAGTAATCAACTATACCGTAGTAGCAGAGCTTCATTTATCTAAATGAAATTTTCATAAGCATGTGATTAAATAAACTGTAGCTGATTTCCTATTATTTGAATTAGTGTGGAGCGTCATTCGAATTATATACATTTTATATGTTATACTATAAGTAATTAAAAATATGTTTAATCTTACTATTAAAGTACTCCTACAAGTCATTTCCAGACTCATAATACTTAAAGTCGCTATGATGCGAACTACGATTATTTACACGAAAAGTCACAAATAGTGAAGAAAATCAATAAACTCTTATATAAGCAATTTATGTGAATAATTCTCTTTCAATAAGTTCACATAAACAGAGCTCTATCACATTACATTTAAATCATTATAATATATAATCAGATCACATTTTCCTCAATTCTGCTTCACCCTGTTCAGATAAAAAATTTGCCCATTCGAGGTTTCAGATGACACATGTGTACCGCCTTTGTATAAACCCATTTCCTTTCCTGATTTCTATTCAGTGTAATCCCTAAATTAGTGTAATTTTAGTATTACATTGGATATAGTAGATTAATGTAATCTTAGTATTATATTGTACATATTACATTGCATCTACCATCATCCGCAATTAGAGCTTATTCAAGTAAATAAACAATAACTAGAAAGTATATATTTTATTAATTTTTGTTTAAATGTCATAAAACGTTAATATCTTTACATTAAAATACTACTTTGCCAAAAGAAAAATATAACAACAAAATCGTGCCAGGAAATGGATTAATTCAAGCGAATTTCCGTAGCTACCCCCACCCCTCCCAACCTAAGGATGACTTCGTTTTAATCCTTTACACTCAAAAATTTTTCACAAAAAACATTTCCTGATGAAATATAGACGACATTTTACAAAACACACCTTAATTAAGGAACAAAGGTATTTATTTTAATATTTTTCATATTTATGCGTTACATATAGCTTAATATTAAGTGTTGAACTTTATAGTTTTGCTGTGTCAATTCAAGTAGCAACAATTAACATCTGGAGTGCAAAGGATTAAGAAAATTTTTCGTTACGAATAACCTTGACTTTTCCGTCTTCGTTTCGTCAGAAAGATGGTTATGATTTTACGATTAATTTGATGAGTGGCAATCAAATGATCGACGTGTTAACACTTAATCGGCTGGTAGTTAAGTGAAAGAATTTTTAGTCGATGGCTAGCAATATTTTCTAAGTCTCCAGGAAGAGTAGATGAACTACGAATTCTACTATACCTATTGTATCTATCAACGCCTTTCGACAACATTTATCATCGTTTCACGATAGCTACGACTGTCCAATACATAAATTTCTAAACAAAACGATAATCGTTACGATTAAATAACTCAAAAATGACTTCAATCTATAACAAAGTCTAAAGAGGCATCAATACCCACCCGGTCGTTCACGTAAGTTTTCCAAATGGTACTTTTATCCAATCAGCCGGTTAAGCGTTAAAACAGTGGTTTCCAAACTTTATATTCCTACGTTGCCGTTAAAAAGAATCTAATCTTGGTGCCTCCCCCCTCATCTCATAAAATAATATAAACACATTTATAAACGGTAAAAAATGTATTACCACAAAAAATAAAAGAAACCTAATTGTCGGAATAATAACTATTCGTGCCCCCTTTTGCACTAGTCCGCTCAGTTTGGAAATCGCTGCATTGAAACATCGCTTTGCCAAAGGAAAAGTCGTGAAAGCAAAATCTGCCAGGAAGTGGGTTAATTCGAGCGAACTCCCGTAGCCGGACCCCCTCCCCCTTCTGCCGCTAAACACAATCACCTCGTTTCAAAACTCGAGTCCGAAAGGTAGCGGGGACGAGTGACCAGCAGCGGCTAGTCAGGGTTCTCGGGGCCCAGGAACGGAAAGCAGGCGGGCCAACGGAGGGCCCTAACGAGTCAACTCACCGAAGAGTGCCAGAAGGTAGACGAGGGAGATGGCGAGCGCCATGACCGGCCTTTCCGGGCAGACCATCTTTCGCTCGTTCCTCTCGGACGACCTTCCTCGTGTCTACTATCCTGGACTCTTCGTGGTTTTACGTAGCTCCGTGCCTCTTCTCCTTCTGCGGGTAAATACGAGTAATTAGACGGGGCAGGCCTGCGCTATCGGGAACCCCGCCACCCATCTATGCCTGTTCCCCTCCGTTCCCGATATCCCATCCCAGTTCCACCATTCACGATAACACCGAAGAGGACGATGTACTCGGCCCCCTACCACGTGAACCTGTTCCTCAAACTGGAGGGGAAACCGTGCGCCAAGTGGGGGGACGTTGGTCTTCGCCGACCTCTTACGTTCTAAAACGAGACGAGCTCGCCACGGTGTCTGGTTCTGCCTTTTTCCTCGTGGTCCTTCTTCGTGTATTCCTGGTAAAGATCCGCGAACTCTCCCTCCGGGCTAGTGAAGTGACACTCCTGGATGTACCCAGCTTTTCGTTCTTCTTTTTTTTTACGGTGGAGTCAAGGGAGGTGTTTGGTGACTGCTCCGGTTGTTAGAGACGGGAGTGGGGCACGATCGTGGTAAAAGGGTTTTATCGGAAGATCGATCTTACGGGATAGGAGAGCTTCTTTGATATGGATTGGAATATTGGATCTACTCGGGGCGAGGATGTTAGGTTCGATTTTTGTAACGTGGGAAGCTTTTGGTTTGTGTTAGTATGCCGTAGGTGGATGATGATGTAGATTGCGGATTTTTATGCGATCATGGGAAATTCGAAAGTTGCATGGAATGCACGCGGAAAATATGTGTAAAATAAAGTGTAATGAGTTTTATGACATTTGTTAGGGGAAACTGTTTTCTTGAAATTTTATATGATTCTAATTTTATTATTGAAAATGTCGATTTGCATAAAAATCCACGGTCTAATGGTGAAATCTCTTGTGTTATACAGTTTTAATACGTAGCAATTTTAAATAATATTATTTACTGCTACGTAATTCCAAAATATTCCTTAAAATTAAATGTTTGCAATGATTTTTAAGTACGTATGAATCATAAGTAACTGGAAAGTATTTAATGCGAAAAGGTAGGTGGTTACTAAGCAAGACGAGAAATCGAGAAATAAATGTTTAGTTTACACTATGTTAATTGAACAGCACTTACCAAACGGTAGAGTTTCTTTAACAGGTACACTACTGAGCCAGGTTTAAGTAAAACTGTCGTAAAACGTTGTGCGTACCAAGCAAAATTGACAATCGGTCTTATTTCATTTTACAAAAATGTAAATATTATATATCTTGAAATTTTGTGCATTTACATGTACATATATTGTTGTGGTAATCGTGAATAGCTATTTGGTGATAATATATATTTCTGGTGATGATACCAAAGGTTTCTTTTTTGTAAATACGTTTTTTAGCATTTCACATAGAAATGAGTTTCATGGTATATCAAATTTTGTATTTATAATTATACTATACATTATAAAAGCTACATTGTATTATAACTTATAATAATTAAATAATAAAAATAATTAAAAAGTATGTACAATGCAGAATTTTACGATATAATTAAATTGAGATTGAGATGAGAAAAGTTTTAATGCTCTACATTTGCATTCAAATATTCGTTTAGTAACATTAATTTGTAAGTACCTTTCAAATTTATAAAATTATAATAATTGTTTTTATTGTATCTGTATTTTATAAAATTAATATTGCGGTTCAGTATGCAGTTTTTTCGATTTTTTCTCTTGCACCTTTATGTATTTTATTTTAGTTGTTATTGTATAACTACAAATGAGCAAGAATATTATGTATCATAAAAAATATAAAATAAAAAGAATTTGTTAACAAGGATTTATTGATTTAAGTATTTCAATATTATACGCCTCAACTTCGTAAAAGGCAAGAAACATTTTAGAATTTATTGTTTAGCAAATGTGTTTGTCTGATTATGAGCAAATATTTGATTGCAAGAAACCAAATACAAGTTTCATGTAAATATGAATAACAATGAAGCAAAAATGAGAACAAGTGGGCGTTGAGCGCAAAACCGCAATAGACTCGAGTACCGTAATCAATGTGTTAACAGGTTCGTTGTCCGGGATTGTAAACGTAGATTTGTAAACTGGCTATGCGCAAAACTTCATAAGACAGAATACAAGGATTCGAATCTTCATCATTCTTCCTATTTTCGAATGTAAATTACAATATAGTAGAAATTTTACTGAACAGTAAGAACATTCGGGTTCTACAGCGAACAAAAGAGACATTCCTGAATACAAAGCCTATCAACGAATGGGAACAATTGTTTTATAATTTCTTTAAAATTTTAAAAGTGTCATTTTCACTATAATTTACTGAAGTAATATATTTTTCAAACACAAGAATATCTTATTTTTTGTAAACTAATTTAATAAAATTATTATTTTAATTCTTGTCTACTAGGAAGAACGCTTTATGTTTAAGTTGTTTCACTTCAGCGATTTATTTTAAATAAACGTAACAACAAAAATGTGAAAGATTTATAAGGTACATTATAATTAACACATAAATGAGTTTTCTTAAGATAATCGTAAAATAGGATATTTATGTAACGCCTCCGTTCGGATTTTATATAATAATTATCGTACAAACCTGTTTTCTTAATTTTCATATATATGAATAAACAAACTTATTTAATAATTTGCAATAAAACCATTTCCTTGATTCTGATAATTATACAATAAATTTGCATTTATACATTACAGTTTGTACAATCAGTAATTACGTTACATTTATGCGTATTTTATAAAAACTCATCAACATTATTCCATTTAATCAACTTCTATATACATTGTACATATATCAGTGATTCAGAATAATAGTGGTCCAACTTTCATTTTTGGAGTTGTCGAGAAGAAAAATTGTTGTGAAATGTTCGTGGATTAATTAAACATTAGTGTTACAATTAATAATATTAGTAATTAGTAGTAATTAATATTATCGATATCAATATTAGTTAATCACCCGTATTATTAGTTATTTAGTTAATAATTAATAATACTTAATATTATTAATAGTGATTTAGTTAATAATTAATAATACTTAATATTATTAATAGTGATTTAGTTAATAATTAATAATACTTAATATTATTAATAGTGATTTAGAATTTAATTTATCAAGGTCACCTTCAATACACGCAGATCGCGAAACACTAACAGTTCAAGTTTGACATCATTAAATGTGTCCTAAGGTACAAAACGAAATGTTTATAGGCAGTATGAACAACAGCTCTAGAAAGCGTACAACAGTGTGGCTTACTATTCGTCTTTAATAATCTTTAAAAATCCTGCAAAACTTTGCCAACTAAGAGTTTTCTTCGTACTTTTTAGATTCAGAAACAAATATTTGATATGGTACTTGTTGAATTCGTCTGAGTATCCCCCAAAAGATGGGAGTAAATAAATTGTATTTATCTGTAAAAAACTGAAGCTGACTTTGACAACTCTGGGGAAAAAAGGGTTGACAAAAAATTTGGTAACAACCGCTAGGAACCGCTAGCGGCAGAATAACCTAAGCTGATCACACACGTATATGTTTCTTGGTGCAATTCTTTAAAATATGTATATTAAATTAACGCTTTTATGTAATCTAGAACGGATGCAGTAAACGTCGCGACCATTTTGACCTTTACTGATATTTCCATTACGTATGCAGGGTTATCAAGCAGGAATTGTACACAATATCGCCAAGTGATGCAAATTTGCATTGCATCTTTACCGACATAAGTTACATGCAATTTACGAAACTATCAGTTAAAGTTCTACTAATTGCTTTATAGTCAATGAACACATGAATTTCTTCACGGTGTTGTGCAGCTCAAGACTTACGCACACGGTAAACTTGTGCGTTCACCTAAGAAGATTCGATTTTTCCGTCATTTTGAAACTGATTTTATAAATGCAAAATTCTTAAATATAAATTCTGCTTTTATTATTGACAACTGTATGTATACTCCTTAAACATGTCCGGTTATATGTATCTTCTTTAAGGCAGAAATGATCGTTGCGAAGATTGAAACAAATGTAAATGTAATTTTTTAGCGAATGTTTTCAATGTTAATACATTTAATAATTACACATATGCAGTTATGTACGTAAAATATATTTTATAATTTTGTAAATAAGTAAATAATATTAAGCAATAGAAAAATGATTTATAAAGGAGTATTGAATAATTAAGAATATGTATTTAAACGTGTGTGTTGTTTTTTTATTGCAGAAAAACAGTAATTTGTTACTGAATTTGATAATAACCTTATTCAGTTTTCGTAAAAAGCGATAGCATTGTTACAAATATTTATTTTAATTTATTGAAAAAGGAATTGCACACTGTTATAGTATGTTATCATAAATTCTATCCATCTTACTATCCATTGCTGATAATAAGAATATATTTGACTTCCCTTGTGCAATTTGAAACGGAATAAGAATGCATACATTTGACTTAAATGGCGTTTACGTAATTTCCCACTTTGCAAACCAGTTCTCTGTGTATTTTGCAAATGATGCAGCCCCTTAGTAAACTTTTCACTCGTTACAGTTTATGGAAAAAAATTGTTGTAACTTATAGGAAATAACCGCTTTACAATTATAAAAAAACAATAATGTCATAAGAAAATTGATTATCTAATAGAAATGTAAGAAATTCATTGTTAAACACATTTACTACTCAAAAAAAATTTGCATACACTTTGTGTTCATACGACGAATACATATCGTATTTCTTAATAAATTTAAATTTGTGTATTGTATAAGCCACAGAAATAGAAAAAAATTAATAACAACTTCTTTATAACAAGCCAAGAAAAAGTCGATTTATTTAATTCAGTTATTGATCTGTTAACTTAATAATTGCTTTATCGATTTAATAAATATATTATAAATATTAATTTATTACATATAAGTTCATGATATAGTGTTACTTTGTATTAAAATTGTCAAATTAATTTTAAAATTTTAATTAAATGATAAAAAAAGCATTCCATGTGTATTTCATTTTCCCTGAAGTATTGGGCTGATGCAAGAATTTTGATATACGTGTTAGTAAACAAATTGTACATAATCATAATGTACATAAAGGACAATTCTTTTTTCCTTTCTACTTAGTTTCGGCTTAGTCAACGAACAGTTGAGTTACTAAACTCAATTTAAAAACTAAAAACGTCAACACTTTTGCATCAGACCAATAATGTTAATAAAAATGTTGAAGATTCAAAGCAATATCACTGGTTTCAATAACGTTAAATAGTTAATGGAAAATTTAAATTATTTTTTAATTCCTTGCACGGATGATGTCGCGAATATAGGTATTTATTCCATTCGAACCGCTAACCGTTAGATATAAATCAGAAACGATTGTTTTACAATCAACTGTCACATTAATAAAAACGGTAACTACTAATTAGGCGCAAACGTTTCAATTTATTGTAATGTATTTCAATAAATACCATAGTTAAAGTAGCCCTACATAACATAAAAAGTATTACGAAATTGTTATTTAGATATAAATAAACTCTTGTTTTAAATGATAATTAATAATGAAACATTTTTTGTTAATATTTATAACTTTATAACATTCTAATATTATTTATAATTTTTCGCTGTTACCGCTAAGAACACGAAATATTAGCAAAGAATGTAATAATATAAATAAAATGCTTATTCAAGCAAAAAACATTTCTTTTCTTTTTGTTTATTTCTGAAACATTCCATATTATACATTTAAAAAATTCCTTATTGGTAACAAACAAATTGAAGTAGACACAAAAAATTACTTTCAAAACTGTTGCATATTACACATTTATATACATATAAATTTAAAATGGACTTTTTACCTGAAATTATAATGAGAAACGCATTCTTCTTTGATAACCAGCTTTTATCGGCGCAATTTATTGCTGGTAGACTAGACAGAAATTCCAAGCATCGAAAGGAAACTCGAATCTCACAGGAACTCGAGTCGCAGATTTGAAACGTCACTGAAACCGAGCACGCTACGCACGTTGTCCACTGAAGGCAAGAAATGCACTGCTCACAGCCCGGCTAAACAAAGTATGTCAAAGGAGTTCATCGAGCATTGTGAATTCTATAATGAAACGACCGTGAAAGCCCCTTTATCATTTAATTCGACCTTTGCCCTATTGCTGACCTCACTGATTTCACTGTTGACCGTTCTTTTTCCGCACTTCATTTTTCGCAAGGAAGACAGCGCTACATCCAACCACTGTCAACCGATTACAACTTCAAATGGAAAATTATTTCGGCTGTCTTCCTAAAAAAGGCGCCTGAAAGCGACGTTTCTAGACCAATTCTTGAATAATAATTAATCAAGCAGGCGCACCACTTGTATTCTTACTCGGTTCTTACATTGAACAAATAAATGTATTTTTTTATTAACATTTAGGTTTTACGTTACTAAGTTTGATTATTTGTTATATTTAAAAGTTTACGGTTTTACAGTCAAGAATTGTATTATGGTAATTTGAAAGTATTTTTGTTTGTGATTTTTTAAACGTATAATCATACGTAGATAGAAAACTGAATTATCTAATGGCAGAGTTTGTTATTTGGAAGGTTCGTTACGAAATGTGAAGATGGCGAAGGAATTTGTGTTGATAGTGACTTTATCGACCGAACGAAAACGCGATCAGTCAATTGTAATTATTGTCTCGTAATTAATACATTCAATATACAATCGAGTTGATAATAAATTGTCATTTTAATTATATTCTCATAATACTTTGTAATTAAACATTCTTAAATGATAAGTGACGTTTTTCACAGTTTAATTTCAAATTTGGCATAGAAAAGTTTCGTTGGGGGTAACAAAATATTCGTTTATTAGTAAGACATGCTTTAAAGTATTAATACTATGTAGAAGCATTAATAATTTTCAAAAAATTGTTGATATGCAATAATGAGATTACTGATTTTTTAAATTATTTTAAAAAGTATCTAAAAACATTTAAATATTGAATAAAAGGACGAATTCCACGAGGAATTTGAACTATTCCGCCATCTAGAAAACTGTATGTAGTTTGAAAATTTCACTGCAGATGTCGTATCCCTCCTCTTTTTCTGGGCAGTTTGATATTTCATTAAATATGCCATTATAATAGAATTTGTGACGATTGTTAAGTTAATTACTAATGCAAGAAGGTACTTTGAATAATATAATTTACGATGAACATATTTTAATTACACGTGAGTAACATATTTCATATACTTTTCAATATATGTATTTAATTTTTCATGCATCGAATTTCCTTCTCTTATTAATTGTTGTACACTATCGATGCAAGGGAATAATTTAATCCTAATTAAATATACTATTATTAATCATTATGGTCAATATTCACCACGTAGTTACAAACAAATACTTTGCATAATATCGATATTGTGAACTTTAACCAACAATTGAACGTCATTAATTACTAATGCTGTTATTAATAATTACGTAAAATATACGTATATTGTAGGTTGTATGCAATTCAATATCATTGGTAATTAATTAATTATTACTTAGCAATGTAGAAATTGACAATTGTTACGATATAGTGCTTCATTAGATGTATATCTTTGAAAAAGTTTAAGAAAATGTGGTTTTTAAGATATTTAAAATTGACTGATTGATTTATTTGTCTACATGTATCTTCTTTTTCTGATATGATTTCTTAAATAGTAACATTCTGATTTTATGATTATTATAACTGATACAGTCATTACATTGTAAATTGAACTTAAACACTTAACAACTGTCAATACTTTTTTCCCACTAAAATTCATAAACGACTAAATAGTCTCATCGAGCGCGTAATTGCAAGAAAAATTACAGAAGAGCGGGTTAAATGTACGAAAATATAATTAAATTCTTCTTCTTTTAGTTTTATACTATTACCACTCTCAACAAATGATTGATCTATTCATTACACTGTCCATCAAACTTAGACACAAAACAACCACTAGCATTTCTTTTCCTTTCTCACCAAATCATTATCAACAAAGTAATCTCAATGTTCACGCAGTTGCCAAAGACATAATTTGCCAACATCTTAAGTATATAAAAATTCCATCAAATTTGTCTGCTTTTCGTTCCACATTGCTACCTCTCTCAACAAACGCACGATCCAATCATTACACTACATCTACATCAAACTTAGACACAAAACGACCATCAGTATTTTTCTTTTCCTCAAATTACCAAAGTAGTCTCACAGAGCAGCATATAGTTTCGAAAGAAATCATAGGGCAACGGGTTAAACGTATGAAAATAAATTGGAACCCAGTGGCCTGGGGGCCCGTTCCGATCGGGGGGTATTGTCTCTGGCGTCTCTGGATGGCTATATAGTTAACCGCTATAGAGTTATCCCGAATCGAACGCCTGGAGGGAGAGACTGGGCTTGTAATAGCCAGGCTGCTGCTGCTCGGGGAACCGTAATGTCATAATAGAATAGCGATGTTAGTAATACCATCGCGATGCACCGGCGTAGGCAACCGGCCGATTGACTGGTCCGTGGAGCCGGCAGAGAGAGAGGCCCAATTTGCATCGCATTGTGTACTCGTTACGCCTTCATCCGCGCCGGGTGTACCGCGTCCATACGCTGCACGGTGTCCGGGAGTCGGTGGCCGGCGCGGCGCCGCGCGGCGTGGGCGTCAGCGTTTCGGCGTCGGCGCGCACCGGCCATCCCGACGGCGAAACCGCCGCCGTTCCAGCAATCAGCGCCCTGGGAGAACGGGTGGAAACCGCGGAAACCCCTAACTCGATTATCGTTTCTGGCGTCGTTATCGTTATTAGTCGCTCCATCGCCCGAATAACGCGCACGGAAGACCAACCTCGGCTACCGATGTTGTTCGTACCCCCTCTATCCCATCTTCGGTTTGTTGTTGGGATATTGTTTCATTTCGTTCTGCCGATTTTCTTCCTCTTCTTTAATACTAAAAGTACTACTTCTTAATTGTACCATTTCTTATATTGTCCGATTAATCGATGCTCGATTCAGTTTCTGTAGTTCCTTTTGTTTCTGTTCTCACTAAGAAAAATTTATTGTTTAACCTGTTTATCTTTATTTTGTAACATATTATTTGACTGGTTGCGGTAGGAATAGTAGGGTAATGTAGAATACTGTAGAAGCAAAATATTCAAAGTTATATCAAAGATACGTCGAAAGTTACATTTCAGTTCGTTATGCATTAATAAAGTATGTTGGAGTTTATTTACATTGTTTCACTTTTATATTTAATTATGGAATAATAACTAGTGATATGGGATAGTTTCTACGTAAAATTTTCAGTTAACAATGAGTTCACGTATTGTCCATTGGAAACAACAATACAGTTCCTGATCGAACAATTAGCGTCACCATTGATGTCATCTTCGAGATCAGCAATAAATCAGTAATCTGATTCTTGTTTGGTCATTTCTTTATATTAATTCTTTTATGCGGCTTAATTTCTTTGTTTAAATCTTGGTCTCAAACCTTTGCACTCCAGAGGCACCTTTCAGTTGTCAATTGATTTGACATAGGAAAATTATAAAGTTTGATATTTATTATTAAACATTGTAGGTACTATTTGATTATTTAGGGTTAGAAGAAATATTGTTTTCTTATTGACAATTGTTTCATTTTGAAGTAAATGTCAATGTAGAATTAAGATAGAGTTCTTTCTTTTTTATCGTGAATTATTAGGGATGAAGTGCGTAGAAGAAATTACAAGGCAAGGGGTTAATGAAAATTCTTTTTTAATGTATTATCATGTTCAGAATATATTTTTCTATGATATTATACTGCAATATCTTAATTCTTCTTGGAATAACATTTATTAATTGAGATCAGTTACGCCTCCATTACTATTTATGATAATTTTTGGTTTAATTACGATCCATTCATAATTAGTCATAACAAACTTTTTAGAGATAGAATATTTTTATTCATTCAATGTTTCTGCAAATATATGAATCTTAAAATTCAGGTATTTCAAAGCATTTAAAATACAAATATAAGTTTGTAGTATTTCTAAGTTTTGAAATTTTATTATTGTAAAATAATCAAAAGATAGAAATTATTAATATACGACGAACTTCATTAAGTAAGAATAGACTAACAGGCAATCTCGAATTCTTAGATTACGTGAAAACTCAATTCGAGACAACCCGAACGAGGTTAGGATTCAATTGATCGTCGCGCGTAATTCGCCAGCATTGCGAAGGTATCAACTCTCCCGGGCGTTAAAGCTTTGACAAAGCGTATAATCAGATTAAGCATTGCCAGGACATAGGGTTCTGTCTACAGCCGAAAGGACTGGATTGTATAAACAGACACAAATAATATTAAAGAACAAGGTAGGAGAGAGAAAGATAAAGTTAATGATAGCATTAATAAAATAACATAGATATATTTACTACTGTAAGATATTCGTTGATGTTTTTTTTATGTGTTTTAATAATTATTCTAATAATTAATTCTAACAATCTTTTCTAATATATTTTTAATTCAATGGCCGTGTGTCTACGAGAAATATTGTATGCATACTATTAGTGGTTTTAGATGTTAATAATTTTATAATAACTGCCTAAATTAATGTTTTCATGTAATAGTTAATTTTTACAACATGCTCTATGTATTCTCACCCTAGAATTGAGCCACTTAGTCACCAAATTAATTAACTCCACCTCTCGAATTTTTTAAGATTTTTTCATTAAAGCGCTTCGTTGACTCTTAACCCTTTATATTTAATATAAATTTTGTTATGACTGGGTTTGGCGCCACGAATAATAAAAAGTCTTTTATGGTCATGGAAACATTGCAATAATAATAAAAGTTACTTCGAAGATATCTTCTATTTATTTTCTTAGATAAAAATGTAATTCTTCTTCGCTTCGTTTTAAGTGCATCGTATTTTACAAGTATACATTTCATTATTTGATCTTATTTCGTATTTAACCGGTTAAGGACAGTTGCACAACAATGAGTAATTTGTTTAACAATAAGTATGTATTCCATTGCAATAATTCAATAAATCTGCAGAGCCCTTCACCTCTGCCAATGCTATTACTTTACAATTGTACAAATCATACATGTACGGGTTATGGACTGTGCGTATTTTCCATGTGTGCCTTTCGCCATGAGCGCTCTTCTTCTGTGTATTTTTATACTTTCTTCAGCTTACCCAGCGGAGCACAAGAAAAAAAAATAGAATTTTTATAATTCACAGCTTAGATAAGCCGAGACTCGATAAGTCGTGTTGCAAGAAATTCGAGCGCATCGATGCCCCGATATATTTATTATTAAGTGAACGTATAAAATAATCCAGCCGCGATCGAAGCATCTCGATGCCAATGAAGAATCATAAAAATGCAGGGAAACATCCTTACGTGCGCCCCTAAAGAAATGACGCTTTGATCTCTCTCCGTCTCCCTTTTGCACCGTTACTCATTCCCGTTCCCATTTCGAACCCCGCCGTTGCCCACCGCCCCCTCGGCGATCCCGCGATCCGGCCTCCGCCCCTCGAAAATATCAACTAAACGATAACCGTATTTATTATTCATTCGGCCGCTTCGTTCGCTCCTTCCGCGGGCTCCAATTTTGCAGAGTAGTTTTTCAAAGAATTCCGTGAGCGTGTTGCCGCATCTCGGAGGCGGGCGAAGGCCGGCGAATGGAATCGAGAGGGCGAGAAACGTTTCGCGCCGCCACGCGTCACACCGCACAATGGTGCCTTTCGATGGAAAGCTGGCGAAAATTCAATTCTCGAAGTATGCAGCAACGTTTTTCTGATGCAGTAGATTTATTGTGAACTCTCCAGTGAATCTAACATCGCTTGAAATTTTTAAATATGTTGATTGGTTACCGAGATAGAGACCGTAAAAGTTGACGAAAATTCAAGCTTCTTAACCAGTTAACTGCGTTCGACGAGTATCATTGCGGACATTATCAGAGATTTTTGAAATTAAATTCCACAGTTAATCCTTTCGTCCCTGAATATGTATTTTTCCCCATAAATCAAAGAGAGGGTCAAGAATAGCTGCTTTCAAGTGAAATTATAGCCTTTCAGTTTTTCTGTTCAATTCTACTTCTTGTTTCAGAGAAACAAGAAAAATACTGAAAATAATAATAAGTAGCACTTGAGCTGACAGCCGTAAGCAAGGATTCGTGTGTGGTATAATTTTCCTTTATCTTTAAGGTGTTTTCTAGCTTCCCGGTAATTTAATATGTTCGCAGTACTTATCTATGCCATTTGAGACGAAAGAATTAATGTCAAAATTATGGCTCATTTAATGTGCCAGGAAAATTTTTCTTAACAAATTTCTTATTTAAAACACTTGACTATTAAAATAGATAGATTTTTTCCATCAGCCATGGTTTTTGAGAAAATCAGTTTTGAAGAAAAACTCAACGTTTCAACTTTGAGTATTCGTCGTGTCTTAAGTATAAAATTTTTCAAACTTCTCCTACACAATATTCTTCCATGCACTTTCTTGAATACAATAATGTAAACTTCAATGACATTGTAAACATTTGAATACGTTTAAACAATGCTGACAGGCAAAATGGCACTCGAAAGGCGCCGAACAGACACCTACCTTGTGAAATCGGTTAGAAAGTGTTGTGGCACATTTCATTTTCAATTGAGATTGGAAAATAATTGCGTGAAAGTTAAGGTGCCAACAGTGATTCTCAATGTCACGAAGTGGTCACATTCTTTTATTATTTATATATTATTTTGCAAAAAATTGTGCAGTCAAACTTGACAATGTGAAATTAATTATGCCTATACCTTACAAAGTTTTACTCTTTTTTGTTATATACAGTTTGATGTGTACTTTTGATAACAGTATCTGTGAACTTTTAGGGTCACATAATTTAAATATTTAGTGCTGTATATATGTTGTATATTTTCGTGCCATTCCACAGTATCTTTTTCAGTTTTAGTGGCAAATGCTGATAATACCGAAATGCAAAACTTTGAAAGATACCGATAGTAACGGTATAACTGACAATGCAATATCTATAATTACAACAGATAGTACATATCTTTAAAATTTAACTTTTTCTGCTACAGACGGTTTAATTAGTAACGAAATAGAAGTAAGCAAGTTACACGGTGAATTTTCCTTAGTGGGAACAGAAACAAAGGGAAAGAAGAAAATAGAAATTGATATACAGTTAAATGAAAGGTAACCAAGAATTTTAACAATAGAACTACCGTACCAGTCGAAATGTCTGGTTTCGATTTTCTTATTTCGCAATTATTAATGTTTTCAAACCATTGATTATTCGAAATGATCTTGAAAATAAATAGTTTCACTTGAATATTATAACGAATGTCTGAAGAAACTGAAAACACTCTATTGCTGCCATTTTTGTAAAGATTACATACCAATCATATTAAATACTCGGTAGTTCTAGTGTTAAATCACATTTTGAAACCGTTTAGTGTTAATTTTAAACTACATAGAAAATTTGTTTTATCTACTAAACCAGTTTAACGAGGTACATATTTTATGGTACACGTCGAACGATGTGACATTAGAGTGTGAGCCACCCGTGGTACACGCCGGCGTCAATGTGTTAATCCTTCGCACTCAAAAGTTTTCTCGCTAGGTGTATTCATCGTTTGTTGACACTAAAACTTCCAAACGGGTCAAAATGACCCATTTCTGATTTTTTCTTTTTGCAATTATTAAAAACATAACAGATGTTTCTCTGAGTAATTATTAAATAAATTGATTTAGCAATATGCAAAGTGAACTATAAATTAATTAAAGCCTCAATAGATACAATCTTGAAATTTCCATAGACCAATTAGAAAAAGTCAATTTAACTATTTGATAGTTTCAGTGTTAATAAAATGTTAATGCTATTTTTTACATCTAACAGATATAAGCGATACACGAATCAAGGTATGGAACTATTTATTTCAATATTTCATGTCTAATTACATTATATAAAATATGATATTAAATATCTTATAATCTTGCTATATTAATCCAAATTTTACTAGAAAACTGAAAGCAGTGTTTTTATGTTTGAATTTAACGTCTTGCTTAAAAATCTCTTTGATAACAATGTATAACAAAATTGTATAGATTATTTTTTAGAATTTTCTGGAAGAAAAGTAAATTGACTGAAATCTAGTAGCGAAGCAATATTGATCTTTAATCAATGTCAATTCAACAAAATTCTTGTTGTTTCCTTGATAAGAAATTTTAAAGGGCAATACATCGAAAATGAAATAAATCAGTACTATTAAGAACATATACATAGGATAAAATAATAAACAGAAAAGAGTTAAAAACTAAAAAAAAGTTAGAAAAAGTTACATGAAAAAAAGATAACAATAATGTCTCAGACATTAACAACTTTATATATCTTTTTAAATCTTTTAAAATAAATTATCCAATGAATATTAAAAGAATAATCGTAAATTGGATAAGTTTTTATATATCATTTAACAATCGAATTCGTTTCTCATTCAGTGAATTACTATTGTAGTTTAAACGGTGCAACAGGGTATACCGAAATGATATAGTTTAATGGCAGAAAGGTTCTTAAGGCCCATTGCCATCATCTTGGAAATAATTCAATCGGCGTTGGAGGATAGCGCAGTTTCATTTTCGAAATGAAGCCAAGGAACGACATATTATGTTTAATCTTGGCTCGTTTCGCTTCAGCGAACCACCGAAATGTCTTGGAGAGCTCAACTAGGATAACCAAGATTAGTGTCGAGCACATTGTGTGATAATCCGTTTCATGGAAATGTTCGTGAGCGAATATGAATTGTTTCCTCCTCTTCTTCTTAGTCTTCCAATTTTCATTCAGTCTCAAAGCTTGCAGATATTAGTAATTTTATTCTAGTTCATGTATCTCAGTGTCTTAGAAGAAAAATGAATTTTAATTCTATTATTACTATTATTATTATTAGGTTATTTAATTAAATTATTTATAAATTCGATGCACCAACTTTTTCAATAACAATACGAAGATAGAATTAGAATTTAGTTTCAGAGAAAAGTTAGTAAAACATTATTGAATTCCTGGGTAGATATTATTGAACCAAAATTTATATATGGAAATAGAATTATTTAGGTGTGTAAAATATGTATATTATATATGGAAGGTAATTAAGTGTAATTAAAAAGGAAGTAGATGTATTGGATCGTTATTGGAACGATAAACAGTTTTGTTCATCTTTATTTTTAAAGGTAACAGGAATATAAAAAACTGCATTATTTATGGGATAATCGAATATTTTTATTTGTAGGTCTATTAAGCTACGAAAGGTATAAACTTTACTTGAAAATATTGTTTCACTTGATGGTTGTTCTTCGATCGTTACAAACGAAATTTATTTATACCATTATTATTGATTTTATAGAAGCATATAACATTTTCTCTTGGAATTTCTTTTTCCCAAGTCGTACTCAAAGAAAAGACCGCTCCCTCGTATCACAAATTTGTCTGACTTTTATGACTTCTGGACGTCAATCTGTGTCAGAAACTGTCAGTTTACTTTCTCCTTGCTTCTTCTCTAATTTCTCTGCTTTCCTTCGTAACATCGATCTGTTTTCCCTACACAGAGGTATCGTAAAGAACATAATTGACAAGTTTTGCAAACATTTGTTTAAATTGATTTAAATTTTCATCTTTCACGTTTGCACAAACGAATTACAAGTTATACTTTTTATCTGGTATACTCAATAAAATTAACATATATAATTACTGAATATAGTAATTGTAATAATATAATTACTAAATTTCTATTATATAATATTTTCGCTTTACATTAATAAATATACATAGTATTATACTTCAAATTGACGCTACTACTGCAAAATACAAATATTACTTACACTAACACAAATAAGTACGTGTATTGAGAAAATTGATGCTAAAAATAGAATATTTTTTTTACTAACTTTATTGTTAATTAATGTAAGAAACATAAACTTATTTAACACGGCGATACCGGCGTGTGTCGTCAAATATGTGATCGGTTGATTTAATAAATAGAGAAAAATTGTCCATGTATATATATATATATATATATATGTTATATATACGTTATGTATACATTTCTAATATTTTTATGTCCCTCATATGACCTTGATCTTGACATATATTGTTAAAGTCATTGTTTTGTACACTCAGGACTTTAAACTCTTTAGCAGTGAGTATTGGATCAAACGTTATGAAGCATTACAGGTTCGCATTGTGCTAGAAATATTTGTCTTTATTTTCATTTACTGAATTTGTTCCTTATAATACGTGTACCAGAACTTCATTTAGATAACAGAGATTGCTATTAGTGCGGCTGGTTTCTCTGAAGGGGGGTAAAACGTGCACCTCCACCTCGAAAATGTAGTCCCACTAATACCAATCTCTATTATCTAAATGATGTGCGAGTATACATATTGTATTACAAGGAACACACCTTCAATAAGTAAAAATAAAATTTTAATGTTTCATAACTTTTGAACAAATACTTACTGCTAAAAAGTTAAATGTCCGAGGTGTACAGATCAATGACCTTAATAATATTTTTCAAGATGGAGGTCACACAAGGGTTAGTATTTTTGTAATAAATGGACATATTTATACAGATATCTGAAAAACTAAGAGCAGAGGTTACATGTACGGGAAAAAGTTGTTCAGAATAGTGGGCCTAACAGCGTATTTCATGGTCATCAAATTCGATGAGGAACCAGTGTTATAAACAATTAGCATGCTTTATCATCAATTGTTATTAAAGATTCAAAACCACAGGCAGCAACGATTTCCAAAATTTTAAATCTAAATGTTATTTATTGTTTTTAAATTTAACTGAAATATTACTTTTTTATTATTAATTATTAACCTTTGGAGTAAACCTACACGTAAAATAAGCTTAAAAAGTTTTCCCTTTCCTAATGAATGATTAACGATGAAGTAGTTGTATCTATCGCAATTACGAAATAAATCATAGGGTGAAGGGTTATACCGCTAACAAGAAAATTACTCACTTCTAAGATTTCCGGGAGCCGTCGAAGATGCCCTCACCTTTCTTTTCGTCAACAACAAGAGTAATTAATTTACGTTTACATATTTTTCTGTACATTAACACTTAACTGGCCGGTGTTAAGCGAGAGAATTTTCGTTGTCGGCTGGCAGCTTCCTATAAGTTACCAGAAAGAGGATGCGAACTATGAATTCTACTAGCATATGATTTTTCCTAGAAAAAAATGTACAAATTTATAAAGAAACAATTGTTACGATGAATAACATGAAAGAGGCTTCAATCTACAACAAAGTATAAACGGGTATTTTTACCCGCCGCGGTCGGTTAAGTGTTAATGTTAACGACTAAGGTCGTTACATAATTAAATTCAAAGACTCAGCTAACTATACAGTCCACTTCAATTTTAATAAATAATTTAAGTTATTTGGAGTTTACAATTGTTGATACGAAAAACAGAAATACTTAAAGTTACAAAGGGAAAGGCTGTCCAAATATTTTGATGGTGCACAATTTTTTTAACGGAGTTCACATCCCTTTGGACGTCAATCTGTGTCAGGAGGTTCAAACGAGCGTTCTCCTTGCTCTTTCTTTAATTCCACCCCTCCCGCGCTCTCATTTCCCGCACCCTCCGAATGCCAAGACGCCGGCCCGTTGATCCTCTTCCCGTCTCGCGTTCCCACTGTGTCTGAGTCCCTGAGGATGAAGGGATCAGAAGAGAAAGAGATATGGATTGACACTCGAATTCCTCCGGTAAAGAATCCTCCATTCGCCCGGTCATTTCTCTTATCCGCCGCGCATCCAAGACGCGCTCTAACAAACTGGATTCATCAAATTTGACACCGATCGTCCATTCACGCGGCTCCTTGATTCCGTTTCTTGGATTTTGCCGGTCGAGAGAATATGAAATTAAAGAGATTTCGCGAATTTATTGATTCAATTAATTATATTGTATGTATTTTTATATTAATTATCAGTATTAACTTTAATTATTTCTTTTATCGTTTAACTGCAGATTTCTGTGTATCAAATACAAATCTGAAGAACGTTTCCTTCTCTCATTAACGGTTTCTGAAAAATTAAATTTCGATGAAACTTAATTTTAAAAAATGTTTATATTTATCGGTTTCTTCGGTTGCACGTTATATTAAACTTTAAGTTTCATGATTTATTCTAATATTCAGTTGAGAATTTACGTGAATTTTTATGCATCGAACTGAAATTTAAAAAGCTTCTCCTTCTGTTGTTACTTAGAGTTTTTAAGAAATTAAATTTTGAATCAATAAAATATATATAAACTTCTGATGACAAATATGTAAGGTAACATTCAGTTAATATCTTCTATTAAGAATGTAATAAAACTACATGCCCACGTTAACAAAGGTATTAATATTTGCAACGGATTCAAAGAATTAAATTCAAAGTGGGAGAAAACATTGGGTATTAAAAAATTTACGAAGTTATGTAAAGAAAATCAACTTGTCCTCCACCTTGTCAACTACTCGGGATGTTTGATACGGTGACAAGAAGAACACCGCACTAAATCATCTGTCGCCCTCAAATTCACCCCCGTAGTACCAAAGGGAACCTTAAGTCTCGAGCTGTCTGTCCGATGTCATTCAAGACCCGCTCTACCCGGTTATGAACCGACCCTGTGTGGCTTTTCATGTTTAAAATACGGTGTTTACCCTTAATCGCATTTAGGGAGAGCAATTTATTAAAATGACACTGTCTTCGTCATCAATCTGACAGTTTTGTCCTCTATGTCTTCAGCATAGATAAAGTGACTGTTAATTCATCGTAACATTAACTTTTATTTTGCATTTAAATATAGGTTTCAACAATTTCAGAAGCATTTAATATAAAGTTTATGTAAAATTGTTTACCTTCTTTTATACCAGTAATTTTATTTTTCATTATTTTTTATAATATTCATTTTATCCACATATAAAAGAACATGTTATTTTTTATTTAATATGTAAGACTATGAAAACAAATTGTGTATAATTAGCAGTACCGCACCATTAACAATTTAAAAGTCAGATGTCCATCAACCTTTGAGGACTCTCCACTTACCCAGCAAACGCAATCTACAAAACGCAATATTTCCTACGTGCAGTAATGCAGTTTAAACATTCCGCATTATCAAAAACGGGCACGGGTGACATTAAAAATCCACCAAACAGCTTGAAATCTCATGAAACATTAAAAGGTGGCGGTACGTTATACGTCCTATCACGAGGACGCGCAAAAACTCTATTTTTAAAAAAATTAAGTCCTCTATTTTTATATCCCGAAAACCTCTGCATTCTTCCGCCCCAACGACAAATCCTTATTACCGAGTGTTTCGTCACCGGAACTGCAGACGAATAGGATATTTGTATCATATGATAAAAAGAAAACGTTTCATTACGCCAAATTTCTCTTTCATTATATTTTAATGATAATGATAAAGAGTCAAAATAATATCTTATATAATACAAAATGTATATAAAAAGGACATATATGTAAATTATAATAATGCAGTAAACAATAATAACAACCATAATATAATAATATGATATTACTGATTAACTATTCAAATGGGTTAATCCTTAAGTGACTGATGCAGCAGAATAAAACCTGTACTCTACAGAGATATGTTATTTCACATTGCAATTTTACATAGAATGTATGAATGACTAACATCAAACGCTGACACCTCTTTACAAGATGTACGGTAAATCGGGTAGAGATGACTTTTTTTAAAAAGAACTATTACATTATAAATATTATTGATACCTAGCAAAAGATGCAATATATTTATGAAAATAAATAAACCTATATAAGTAGAATAGTTAAATAGGTTTCTGTACAAGATTCAGTATACGATTCAAGAAAATTGAATATATTTGATAATTTTAATGAGATCGGCCCATCTTAACCCCAGAGCCATCTCATCCAGAATTACCTTACAGAAGACACATCTATATATTTCAACGAACTACATTAACCCAACCATATTGACATTAAACAAAGCAGCATATTTATACGATGCGAATAAGTTAACCAGTTAATTGCGTTCGACGGGTACACACTTCATCTTAAAGTCAAAATGCTGTTAATTCTTTCAACGATGAATTATTTATTTTTTCCGATAAACGTGTAATTCTTCTTCGTTTTGCTTTAATTTTTCGTTATAATACATTATGGGTGCATTTGAACTGCGTTTCACCAGTATACACTTCATTGTTTGATTTTATTGTGTGCACAATAAAAGACTTTTGAAACTAAATTCCACAGTTAACAGGTTAAGGGACTTTAGTTAACCGCTTAACGGAAAAATTTCCTAAATGTACAACGTTATATACGAACTTCAAATCAACCATTACTTCCATTCGATTATCAATACAAAATTATTACCATTTAATTCCTCGTGATGAAAGCTTTCTACATACAAAGAGTAAAACATAGTGTCGAATGTAAATAAATTAAGCAAGTCCAATATTACCCTTTATTAATCCTGTTTAACACGTTCGCTACCAGTGTCACATATTTGTGACGACTACAATCCTATATTTTACGTAAAGAAAATAAAATTAATTTTACAGACATTGTTACTTAAAGTTTATAAGATACGACATTAGGAACTTAATGATTCGTTCTAGTTCCATATTTTCGATATTTTGTTTAGAAGATTTGTTGGATTGAATCAAATATTACAATGGAGAAGATCGTCGCCGAAGCAAACGCTGATAACGGATGCGTTAAGCGGTTAATCGGAGCTAAAACCGCGATAGACGAAGCGAGGATTCATCACCGGAAGCTGATGGTAAAAAGGTTGACCCGAAGAAAGGGATTATTGCGCCCGAAGTCGAAGCCGAGGACTAGGGTTCAGGGATATCGCAGGGGTGGGTCGGTCAAGGAAAAATAAAAAGAACGAGCAACAAAGCAGTCGAAGCCGAGAAGTCGATCCAGCGCGTTTCACGAAAAGAATTCCACCCCCTCGATGTAGAAGCTTCCAGCAACGCCACTGGCAGCACAACCACGAACCACCGCCGCCACCACCACCACCACCACCACCACCTTCTGCCCTTCTTCGCTCTCTTTCACCCTCCCTCCCCCTCCGGCCACCCCTCTTGACTGTACCGTACCGGAGGCTGGCTGACGTTCCCGCAGGAGGAACATGGCTCCCAGGCAGGATCCATCCTTCCAGTCCACCCCCTTGTCGGCCACCCTCCTCTCCTCCGCCCCCCGGAGCTCTCGGCCCGTTTTCTCCGACACCCCCACCCTCGGCCGCCTGGTTGGCCCCTCGTTGCATTTTAAATCAAAGCCCCGGAGGTAACGCAATCACCAGGCATCACGACGCTTCCACAATTTTCTACTTTAAGCTACTTTATGTATTAGTACCCCCATCCCACCTGGCTCTATCTCTCTCCCTCCCGGTGTTTCTCCCTTGTACCCCGATTCACGGGGTAACCCTCCCCCGCCAGCCCCTCTAGCCACCCTGTCCGTTCATCTGGCCTGCCCGTTTCCTACTGGCAGCCAAGGCAAGCAGCCGCCGCTGTTACATTAGCCACCCTCCGACCCAACTCCCACATAGACCCCCTAGCAGCACGCCTAGCCAGGTTTCGACTTGGTCTTTACTATCGCGCTCTCCCCCCACTTGCTGGTTCCTCTTTTCCCTGGAACAACTCACCATCACCCTTTACCACCCCCGCGTCGTCTCCTGACTGCGGCGTAACGAGGTTATTTTATTAAACAACCTTCGCATCTGCCCCACCTCTTCTGCTGCTGCTGCCGCTGCCGTTGCCGTTGGAACTCTAGGTGAACCGGCTGGAAACTGAGGGCCCGGCGGGCTGCTTTCGGGAGGGGTAGGGGTGGCGATACTGTTTCAGTTGGTAGTTTTACACGTGGCTGGATCGTTTTAGCTTATCGCCGGTTTTGATTCCTGCGGAAGCCGATTGGGTATTGATGGATGAGATATTGTGCGGATACTGGGGTGATGGGTGTTGTGGGGGTATAGAGTGTTTTGTTTGCATTGAGCGTATTAGGCAGTTTTGGTGATTCCGGGAGGAACTATGTCGAGGGGTGTTGGACAAGATGAGGGTTGATTTTTATGTAATTTGTTTTGATGCGAAGTATTTGCTTCCTGAAGTGTTTAATAATTTAAACAAGCGATAAGTAGATATCTAGAACTTTAAAATAGTTAGAGAAGCTGAACAGACAAGACAACAAGAAGCTTTTTTATTTTATGTATGTGTATTTAGGGTTACAGATACATATGCAAGTTTACGAATACAATAAAATAAAATTTAATGAAACAAAGTTGATAAGTTGTTTATTTGAAGTATTCTAGCGTTTACATCAACGCAAAATTAGTACGACATAATTCCGGTTATTAATAGTTAAAATAATAATATTCCAACATAAAAACATATCAAAGTAACCCTTGTACGCGCAATATTCTGTTTCAAACGAATCAGGTAAGTAAACAATTATATAAAATAAATTTCAGTTCGATACACGAGTAAGTTGTTTAATTACTTTTAAATCTTAAATATCTAGAATCCGTTTACATTGTACATATTTATAACGTACACCGATCTAAAAATCGTTTTCCATTAAACAGCGAAAACAAATTCATAAATAATAATCTTGTTGGTATTAGCAGTTAATAACCTGTTATTCTGGATAACGTCCATACATTTCTTATCGAATGAAGAAGAAACAGATTAAAAGTTTATTTGTTCTTTACTTTCGTCAAGAAAATCATTTTCGTAAATGACGTGGATAAATTGAGGTTGGGTAACTGGGTAACAGTGTTAGATGGGGTGGCCAGCCGATGAAACTCTGTTCTAGTTGTACAAGATACGTGTGTTCCGTACGTAGCATGTTAGGTAGCAAGCGCGGCGAGGTGTAATCCAGTCATCGCAAAACACGATTATTCTCCTAACTCTGTCTCTTGCTCTTTCTTCCCCTCTTTTCGCCTTCGTGTTTCTTCCCGAGGTCTTCAATTGCTTCCCTTCGTTCTCATCTCTTTGCTCCCTGCAACCATTCCTGTACTTCAATTATCTTTCTTCCTGTGTTCTTCTATTACTTCAGTCCTGCTTTAACTTTTTCGTTTTTCACTCTCATCCACGAGAACTTCTATCTCGTTCGAGAGGAATATCTGTCTCTTTTTACATTCACTGCTGTATCGTGTTTGTAATCTTCTTTCTTTTCTTTTCATATTTGTTTCTCGTTTCTGTAGATTTGTTTATTTTTTTCAATTTTCTTAGTTTGTTTCTATTTACTATTGATCCGATTTATATTTGAGTTTAATTTTTGCTATCTATTCTTCTTATTTTTTAAATCGCCAACATAGGAAACGGAAGTTCATAAACATATGAATAACATTTATATAACTGTATATTTTCATTCCTTTTTATATTTTTGATCAATATTTCTTATTTTCCTTTACAATTCTTCTTCAATGCTATTCATTTTTCATAGCTTCTGCATTATTGTATATTTCTTTCTTTTATTATTTTGATCTTCTGCAACTTCTCTTACTACTTCCTCTATTTTCCTTCTTTATCGATACGCTGCATCATCTTCATTCTTTATTTCGCAGTAACTTCCGTACTCTGCATTTTCTCGATCATCTGATACCGCTCGGTGAGCTTCAGTTTATCTTTATTTCACTTATCAGTTTTATTCTCTTCCTAACTTACGTGTCTTCGCTGCGAATCAGTGTCAGCTCGTGCTATTTTCCTATTGCGTCGTCTTATGTACGCTCCCCGGGTATCGAGGAAACGGGTATCCCCGAAGGGTCGGAAGAATCAAGTGGAAAGAGAATATATGGACACGGATAAGTGCGTGCTTCCATGTTACTATTCGACTCGAAACCGTCATCGTGCAAGCTTCTACGTTTTTGCGAGCGGGATACGGGGATCTTGAATTCCCGGCAAAGTGCGATTCGATAGGGGATGAAATTGGAGTCGATCAAACCCGGGAAAATTGCGGAAAATCGAGGCGTCTGATTTCTTCTATCTGATTTTGTCTAGGTACCTCTGTTTCCCTCTGGCTCTTATAATTTCATTTACGTGCAATATGTTTCACGGGAGATGACAATATCGTCGTATTAATAGCCTGGAGCAATTTCCAATATATAAAGTTCAATGATTTATCGGTTATATTTAGATATCTGTAGTTTTTTACTGTGTGATTATGGAAAATTTTGAGCAGTCTTAACCGCAGAAGTGCAGAGAAAAATAATGCAAGTAGTTTTTCCATTTGATAACACTAAAACTACCGAGCAATTTGAGTGTTTTATTTCCAACTTTTTATGAAAATTAGAACAATCCGTTTCTTGAGATTCGAAGGGTCTCTTAGTCTTGTATCTTTACAAATATACAAATTTAATTTAAAATCCCAATCAAAAGCGCCTACATAATTTAAATATTTGCAAAATAAAAATTTTGAAGTTGGTCAATTTGACCTGTCTGACAGTTTTAGTATTAAATATTAATCGCCTCGGAACTTCCAAACCTCTTTCTTTTTAAATCGTCGTATGTCAATTAATTACTATGTTTGGTCTTATTGCTATTGCTACACTGCTACGTTGTGATGTTGTTACACTGTTGCGCCTCCACAATGTTGAAATGTTACATTGATACGATACCACAATGATACAATGCCACATTGCTACATCGCTGCATTGCTACAATGTTACATTTCCACATCGTTGCATTGCTGCAATGCTACAATGCTACGATGTTAGAATGCTACATCACCACATTGCTACACTGCTAGATTCCTATATCCCTATTCCTCGTTACATTAAATTATAAAAATTCCCTTCCTCCATCTACCTAGTAAACAATCATCAACCTCTAAACATTCAAATCTTTTCCAAATCACCCTACACAACTCATACAACGCTAAACTAAACAATCTGTTCCTACAATCAAAATCCAAATCCAAAAACCAATGAAACCCTAACCAAAAAGCGAACGTTACTCGTACCAATTCATCAACCCCTCACCATCGAGGTATCCAAACATGATGTCGCGCGTAGCCACCGTGTCCGCGTCAGTTCCTCGCGTACGAGGAACCCGAGCGGTACGGCCGCGTCCAAGAAGAAACATCCCGGAGGGACAAACGCCCGCGGCGCGGAAGACGAGGAGACAACCGTGAGGCGCCGCGTGGCGCAGGGGCGGGGGTTGGTCACAAAAACAATAAAAAGGAAAACGAGCGGAGAACGAAGCGGTGAGCCGAGCACGGAGCAGACGTGACTGGAGGCTGCGCGGGGGCGGCTGATACACACGAGAATCACTATGGACGAGGGGTAAACACGATTTACACCATGACGACTATCGCCCTTCCCCCTCCTCACCCGCCGCACGGTAGGAAAGAGCCACGCGCGTACACCCTCGCGAGGCTGAGTTACAACACACGCAAAGAGACGGTCCCCGGCGCAGGAAACCGAGGGGATGTTTGTCGTACGCGTTATTTGGCCAATAAAACCACGTGGCGGGTCCGCCACCCCCGCGAACTACGCGGAGGAGAGAAGATCGGGATGGGTCGTCGTCGGACAGAGAGGCGAGATCAAAGGCCACGCCTCGCGAGCCGTTCGACGCCTGCGTGGTTCCGCCTATCGAGCACGCTTTCCGCGGACACCCGTCTCGGCCGCGACACCCGAACGCGACACAATCCAGCTGGAACCCTCTTCGGACGGCTCGGACGCGACACCAACGGGATATCGTCGCGCTTCGCGATCTCGACGCGGTTCCCGGGTTATTCTGCGACGGCACGTTTCATTGATGCCTGTGCCGAGTTACTACTGTGATATCGAATTTGGAGTATTGAGTGGGAAGGACTAGATGAAATACTTTGACTCTGGCATTTGTGGCTTGATCAGTTTCGAGGACTTTCGCTATGCAGGTTGCTGTTTGGCATGTTGATCGGTGATTTCGGGAAGGTGTTTGAGAAGTTGAAGTTTTGTCAGCAGTTGACTACGTGCCGACTGGAAGCTTCTAATCCTGGAGTTTATTGGACTTGAGGATGCCTAAATAATGACTGAACTTCTGAGGATGCCAGGTGCTGATTGAATGTTATCCTAGCATCGGAGATCGAATATGACTAAATTCTTGGTCTTCGAAGATTCTACGTCAAGTGTCACGAAGGATTTACTCTATTAAAGACTTGGACGAACACGGTGTTACAGTTTGAGAGGACTATGGGAGCTAGAATCGCCAAAAACACGGGAGCAAGAGCTGTTGACGTATACCAAAAGTGAGTGACCTGAGCAAACCCTTGTCATTGATATTCAGTGTGTTAGAAGAACATTTTTAAGGCAGTGCTTCTCGTAAATTATTCTGACGTAGAGTCACTAGAATTTCCTGGTGCCAGTGACGGAAAAAAGGATCATTGGAGACGTGTCAGTGGTCAAAGACTCGAATAGCGTGACAATCGTGCGAAGGTCGTTGGAGAACGTTTCGATAGATCGCTGAAATCGCTCGTTCGGGGATCGGTTACGACGATCGACGGTCATCCGCGAGGGTGCGGAGGAAATCGGGAAAGTGTTGTTCAACCACGAGTCCAGGATTCTCACCCCCGGAGGCGGTGCCATCTCACCCGGGGGCGCGGGGCCACCCGCGAGCCCTTCTTCGGGACACTATCACCCACCCACGCACAGTCCACCCTTGGTCAAGGTATGTGATTGTTGCTACGAGTATCTGTAATCTTGTGTTCCCTGAATAGGAGAGATTTCACGATTTTTTCATCGAATCTCGGATGATTTTCATGTCTTCGGTGAAGTGTAAGAAAATAGAATTTTGTTTGAGAGTGTTTTGGTTGTACGCTGCTTTTTTATTTTGTTCTTGTTAATGTATTTTATTTTATTTCGAATGTTTGTTGGAATGATATATGACATTTTTGTAGCATTTGATGGGTTTGTTTACAGAATTGCTTGTTAGTAGGTGGTTTTTCATTGAATTCGTTTGTTTATTTGCTTTTGTTAAGGAGGAGTTTATTTTGGTATGAGTAACAGTGGTTTTTTGAAGTTTGTGCAAGTTTTTTATTCGAGTTTGGTACTTTTTAATTGAGTTTGAAGGCGCGAAGGTTTTCCTTTCTGCGCGTCGGTTGATTTGTTGTGTGTTTTTTGCGAAACGAAAAGTGGGGAAAAGTAATTAATTGTACATATAAAGAATCCAATGCTTTAGCGATGAAATTTTGACAAATTTATAGTAATGCACAAGTCGAGGTAAACTTACTTTTACCTGTCAGTTTGTCGTTTGTGGTTTATAAAAACAATAGGTTTTCACGGAATCGGATACTTGTAATAAGACTATAACCCCTTTAGAAAACGTAACAATTTATAGTGTCTCTGCATTTTGATTTTTAGATATTTTCAATTTGAAGAGAATGTAATGAAAAACTAAACATTTTCCGTTTCATTGTGACATTTGATGAGTATCATAAATGTTATTACGACATTCGTTAAATTATTTATAAGATAATTATAAGATGAAAGAACTGTAGGAACAAGAAATAAAAGGGATTACAGTTATTCTTAATTTTTACAATTTTATAACTGCTTTTTGGTCAACGTAGATTTTATAATTTCCGTTTCGTTTATTATTTACTGTCTGTGTTAAATATTTACTTCTAAATGTTGTAAATTTCCTCTGTTTTTTGTATTGATATTGAATTTCTTTAAATTTTAACTATATTCAAAGAAATTGAAACGTTTTGAAAATACATAGTTATTTGAAATTTAGTGTATTTTTGTATTTAATTCCAGTATTTTTTTATTTATTGAATGATTTTCTGTTAAAAAATAAATGGTCTTACGTACAGCGAAAACAATGTTTGCAAAATATAAGTTACATTCGAATGTTGAGTATTGTTCTTGTCGCATGAAACATCGGTTTAGTCATATCCGCATATAAATTAATTCAGGAAGGAATTTCTTTAAGCGTAACTGGTTCAAACCAAGTTAATTTACCGGTTTGAGCCTACTGTTATAGCATTTGACTATTTTTTCAATTATGTGTGATGGGGTGCTTGAGAAAATTGGATAATATTCGGAAGAATCATTTTGGCACGATTGCAATAAAAGTAATAGTTAATTCTATATAAACATCTGTGTAGTTCAACACGTTGATCGTTGAAAGTTTTATTGTGAGAGCGATGTTACATTGACATAGTATTTTATTGCACTACTTAAAAATATATACGTGTACGTATTGATACCTACGCTATTATTGCACTCATAAAATTCTAAAAGCAATTGTTTAATAATTGAATGTTTCAAACAATTTAATTTTGTAACGTTGATCTCCGACGATCACTATAATGTGTTAATATATTACATAGTTATTTACATTTTGAATTTTAAATTAAAATATTTAAATTCTGTTATAAAATAGTAATTAACAGAAGCTCAACAAAAGTATTCATTCGAAAAAAATTTTTAATATTTTCGTATGGATTTTACTTGGGTCGTCTTCGAATTTATGATCCGACGGATGGGGGATCGAAGGAAGATATATTTTATTTTGGAAAAGGATATTTTAAAGAATAAAATGTGATACCCAATAAATGAAAATTGTTACATTAAGGTCAATAAAAATTAAAAAATGAATTAATTACTGTTCATTTTATCAGTCTTTTGTACAACTACAGAAATGTAATTTTTTTATTTCATTTTTCGATGAATAGTTCTTTGAAAAAGAAATATTTAGAATCATTTCTTAAAATTTCCAGTTTAAAAGATTTTATGTTCACAACGCTTAAGTACTTAATTTAAATTCATTTTTATGTGAGAATTTTAGATACGAGATTTGAGATTACTTGCCATTTGAATTCACAAAAATTAATAATAGCTGCAAGCTCATCGCAAATTACTTGTTTCCAAACTACCGTCCAACGAACCGTGCTGAAACAGTGAAATCAGCTATAACTATCATCAAACCCAATTTTGCGAGCTCCGGGACACCGAGCGAACGTATCAGAGTATTTAAATTCAGCAACACCAGTTTATTTAGACCTCTAACACCCTAGTATTTGTTTGATGACGCGAATAAATGCGAGACTGGTATTTACAAAATCGTAATAAATTTTTTTCACGTTTCATTTCAATATTATACGAGGACTATATTAATAATCTACGAACTTTAATTTTTATATATATAAATTTTTATTTGAAATAGCTTTTGTTAAAAAGTAAATGATTAAAATAAATGATGTTTTCAAAGTTTATATTATATTTAGTCTTCATTTTATTAACTAGTAGTAAAATAATACGATCTTTTGTAACGTCATTTATTGTAACAAAATCGGATTGTGTAATTTGTCTTTTCAAAGAATCATTGTTCGTTCAAAATTGTACCGAATTATATTCTAATAATTATTATTAATACTCCTTCAGTACATTAAAATTTTCATTTAATATATTACATTTCACTTTGGTAATTCCATCCAATAATACAGTTTATTAATTTTAATAACTTTAGTTTTGATTCTATTTGGCAGTAAAATTTATTAATATTAACAAAATTACTTTTGCTACCATTAAATAATACAGTTTGTTAATGTTAATATTAACTAACGTAAATCTTCTTTCATATTACTAAAATATTGCACATATGACGTTTAAATCCATACTTGGGTTACAATGTTTCAGCAGAGTCGTTCATCATTAAATATTCTCTCGTGCAATTCTATTAATTTAAATTACAAAAAAATAATTGGTTACCTGTTTGAAGTAGAATATATTTAACTCATTTAGAAAAACTAAATAGTAATTGATATTTGATCTTCTACAGATTCAGAGTTGATGAAATCGTAACGCACATACCGTACCTAGACCAATCATAGAACATTCTTCGGTTGAAAATAAAAAAATAATCGCAATATGGAACAAAGAAAATGTTATCAGCAAATTACATGTGGTATCTTTTATGAACATATTTAAAATAGTCATATGAATATTACTGTTCATAAAATAAAAAAATTGTTAAAAGATCATAAAAGATTCCATAAAGTCTAAGAGATTCAACAAAAAATGTATTATTAAAACCTGAGAAAGAGACAATTATTTCATTTTTAGCCATAAATCATCCCTCCTAATAAGAAACAGAAAAGCTAGAATTGCTCTAATTCATTCCCCTAAAAACTAGAACCTTTCTGATTGGTTCCCCAAAAAAGTAGAACCTCTGTAATTGGTTTCCCAAAACACTGGAATTACTATAATTCATTTCCCAGAAAACTAGAAACTCTACAATTGATTTCCCAAAAAAACTAGAATATCTCTAATTCATTTCCCAAAACACTACATCCCCTCTAATTAATTTCCCAAAACAGTAGAATCCCACCCTCGCATGTATAAGACTCTCCGATACTCAATCAATAATCATGAATAAGACACCCTCGCAAAGCTTATCAAACACCAGTTGACATTGCCACGTCAAGTGATCGATCCGTTTTCAGCATTTAATTCATGTTTTTCCATGTATTGAGCTTGTCCCGATCAAATCCTCGACTCCCGTGGCTCTGAGCTTCCGTTCTCCATCTGGTTTCCGGAAATCAAAGTCGGCGTCGGTATTCGTCGCGACGCGTCGCGACGCGCGCAATGCGATACCCTCGGTCGCCGGGAAAAGCGGCTGCTCTTTATGGTCACGTAATAACCGACCGGCCGTTGAGGGGATTTTCGCGAACAGCGAGGAGAGCGGCAGAAAGCGGGGAGCGGACGGCGGAGGCGGGAAAGAGGCTGACGATGATGGGTATAAGGACGGCTGTCCGGGCTCGTTTTCGTCAGGCACCATCGCGAATCCCTCCGGGGACCCCGAGCGGCAGCTGTCTACGGCTAAAACTGCCAGCGGAAAAGCTCGTCGAAACTTAACGCGGTATGATTTTTGCCAAATGATACTTGGCTGGCTTTGCCCTCGGTCTCCCCTATTTTCGCCGCGCCGGTTGCTTGATACACCTGTTTAACCTGTTAACTGTGGAATTTAGTTTGAAAAATCTCTCGTTTTGCGCTGAATAAGATGAAAAAATGAATTGTGTACTCGTTAAACGCAGGGCTAGTGCGCCAAGAGAAAAACAAAAAAGAATTGCATGTATATCTGTAAAAATAAAGAATACATCGTTGAAAGAATTGGTATAATTTTAAGATGACGTATATACTCGTCAAACACAGTTAATTTGTTAATCTTTTATCTTGTTCGGTGAATGGATCGTTGGTTGCAAAAGCATGGTTTTTTGTTTTTTTTCTTTGTTTTTTAGTTTCATTGCAAGGGGAATTTGTATTTGGTTGCTGTAGTCAGTTTACTGTTAATAAGTAACTATGAGATTTATTGGTATGATCTGTTTAAATTTGATTGGATTGTGGAGGACAGAAGAAAAGTGAAAAACTTCTTTTTTCAAGAGTGTTGCGGATTATTTGATAAATTATGGGGGAACGTATTGTTCTTTTATAGTAGTTTGGATGGAAAGAGGAAACAGTTTGGTGATGTTTAAATTTTGGAAATTTGGATTGTTGGGGTAGTATTTACGTATCAAGTTTGGATATGGTGATTATTAGATTACTGATTGTTGTGTAAATCGATGTGTCAGTAAATGAATTTATCAATAGTACATTAAAATACAATTTAATCGATGAATGAATTATAACTAAAGACACTGTAAACTTGAATATATGTAACATGAAATAATGTAATCCACACTACTACTAATCGCTAATTGTAAGTACATTACCGTTATTTACATATATTAATGTATCGCTAAACAAATTTATTTATAATTAATTTGGCTAATACTTTCGTGTAATGGTCTTTGATACGTTAACATGAATTGTCATAAACAGAAGTTGGATTCAAAATTTATGGCTTCTTCGATAATCACATTATTAGTAATTAAGGCATTTTACTTGTCTTTGGTACTAGAGACAAGTAAAAAGAAGCAGTGGCATAATTCAGAAACAAAGAGTGCCACGAGCTTTTTAATAAAGCTCATTACTCGTGATCAAAGAGTCTTAATTCTTGTTGAGTAGTAAGGTGATAGACGAAATCTTTCGACGTTTTTATACAAACAGTTTAAGCCTTTTAAAAATGACACTGCACTATATTACATAATTGTATTTATTCCACTTTGTACAAGTGAGAAATACAAAAGTAATATCTTTAATTCTCTATCTAAGGTAGATTTCATTGAATTTCTATTTCCCGTATTTGTTTTTAAGTAGTTGTTGCTTAGTGCGAGGTATTTTTATTATTCAGTTTATAAGCAAGCAATCGAAATAAAAAAAAAAGTCGATATTGAAAGCGAGATAAAAATTATTTAATGTTCGGTGACATTGCATATGTAGGTTACTTTATTCGTCCTCGGATACATGACCGTGCAAATATTAAACTGATGAAGTGAATTAAGAAGTTATAACAATAAAAGGAATAGTATAGCTCAGATGCAAGTGAAACAGTTGACTGTAATTGGTGGATTTAATTGGCACGCAGACTCAAACTACCAGCCACTATAAATATATATATATATATAAAATGATCATTCAAACGGAATATTCCACACTATCAATCATTTATTGCAATTGTAATTGTCAGGAAGTGTTAGAGTTAAACCAATGATATTCTTCGATTCAACTGACATACAGAATTACAAAGTAATTTAAATTTCAGCAATCTCGTCGAATTAAACGTCTTATTTTCTGCCATGAAAATCGAGTATCGACTGCAAATAGAGGAATTATCGATTCATTTGCCAAATGATTTATGATACTTTATTTTACCAAATAGGGTATGATAGTTTCCCATATGCAGTTAGTCACTGTTCCTAAGATCTCTAATTGGTACATAAAATTTAATAAGCAGAAACATGATAATTGATTATTCAGCAATTTAGGCAAAAATAAAAGATCCACGATAATTATACGTTTACGTAAGGACGTTACACGTTGATATGAAAGTGGAGGAAGATAATTATTACAATATTTTTTGTAAGAGCTTCTCAAATTTATGTAATGTAAATCAGAGGGTACAATACATTTTCAGTGCAATTTTTGGATATACTTGGTGCGTTAATTTTTACTATTGTCAAAGTAAAATAGCTCAATAATTTCCTGTTAAGTTAAGTGAAGTTAATAAACTAAGATACTTTTACATTATATTATTTAAAAAACAAATCGTAGTTCACAAGTATAACACGTAAAACTGTTAAAAGATTAATTAGTTAATAAATAAAAGAAACTCTATAAACCTAAATTAAAATAAAAACTCATCCACTATTAACTATTAGGTTCATAAAACTATCAAGTACAGTAGAATACTGCATAACGCGATTAAAAAATTCCAAGTTACAGCGATTTCACGTTTACGAACCTTCACGTTAAATTTTCTTTTGATACTGACCCAACTTCTTTTTCTGTTTGCATTACTTTCTTACGAAGAATCTCACTTGTATAGTTCTTGGGTTATCCCATAAATAATACGATTTTTCATTTTTCACATTATTTTTAAAAATAAAGATAAATGATGAAACTGTTTTCAATTTAAAACATATTCGCCTTCATTATCTATAAATTGTCCATCTATACATTATAATTGCTTTTAAAAAGGCTTGTTTACCCACACTGAATGACTAGAACCTCTATAATTCGTTTCCTAAAGCACTAGAATCTCTTCAATTGATTTCCCAAAACGCTACCATCTCTCTAATTCATTTCCCAATGCACTAAAACCTCTCTAATTGATTCCCCAAAAAACTGGAACGTCTGTAATTCGTTTCTCAAAATACTAGAGTCTCTCCAATTAAAATATATTTGCCTTATTATTTATAAATTGTCCATCTATACATTATAATAGCGTTAAAAAAAGTTTCCTTTATCCTCATTTTTAAACATAAAGGACACATAAAAAACCTTATTATTTATGAGATGACTCAATATTTTCCAATAATTCTTTAATCGTTTTATTGGACGTAACCAGTAGCTAAATTATCAACGTTCTCATTGACATTTTATTTCCTCCATTTAAGTTTGTATCAGTTCCTGTATTGTCGGATCAATTAGTTTTTCAATTTTTGTTTTTCCTTCTACCTCTATTTTCACTAAGAAAAATCGATCATCTAACTTGTTTACTCCTACTTTGCAATCAGTTATTCCGCTCGTTACTTTAGAAATATGTCTCTACAAAGTGTCGGCGCGTTTAGTGTTAAACTAAACGAAGTTAGCAAGGTGTATAGAATAGGACGAAGGGCTCTGTCAACCTAACGAATTCAACATTACACGCGTGTCTAACACGTTCGCTCTGATTAAACTTAATTCAGAAGACGTTCCAGAAAAAGGCCCTAACCGCGGTCGAACCGGCGGCTCGCGCTGTCTGCCGTCCAATCCTGCCAACTTAACCTCATTAATAAATTAATTAGATATTATTGCGTTGGCAGCCGGGGCGGCAGCTGCGGGCCACCTCTCCTTCCCTCTTCGTCTTTCGTCTTTCTTCGTTTCCTCTGGGCCCGCAGATGATGCTCCCGGGACGCCGCTATATACGTACAAATGGAGGGTCAAGACCCGTGACGTCACTTCTTGTGACGATCACGCGGATACGCACGCGTTCACCCGCACGTTTTTCCATCTTCTGAATAGTGACGAAACTATAATTCGTCGGATTCGATTGGCAACGAGATTGTAACTTGAGATTGATTTGCGAATTTTTGACACAGATGTTGTATTTCGACATTTAACTATAAATATAGGATTGATCGACTGTTTGAGTATTTGGAAAATATTTGGGAAAATTCTGAATTTTTAATTTGCGAGCAATTAGTAGGTTTGGGAAAACTTATTAGGCGTAAGTAAAAATGATATTTGGTAGTAATAATAATAAAATTAGTGATAAGTAAACGATAATGTAATAGCGATAATGATAGAAATGATAATAAAGAATCAATAAAATGATAGCAGTAATGATGATAAAATTAATAATAGAAGAATAAAGTAATAGTAATAATAATAAGTACATCCTCTATCGCAAAAGGATTAGTTTTCTTATGTGCGCCAGTGTAGTTTTAAACTTCCTCGACAATTTCTGAAGTAGAAGAATAAAGATTATTCAACGGCAAATATAGTTTAGTAATGAGTAAAAACATGTTATTACTTAATGTGTTTCAAGTTTTATAGATTTCTGATTTTATAAATTCTACTTACTTAAGTAGATTGTTACATGTAACATTACTTTAATGTCGTGGTTGATGGACTCAGCTCAACGTTAGTGTCTTTTGTTGCAGGGGGTAGTTCAGCATAAATTCGTTTTATTAAGTGGATAACTTCAGGATAGTACTTACTTCGAGATTATATAAAATATAGGTAAATGTTTCCATTTTGTGTAATGGATAAAGAAACTGAATAGCGCCTGGCGTACTTCTTCATTGGATAACATCTTCCTCTAGGCTGATCAGTTTGCGTATGAACACTAGCCTGTAAATTGGATAAGAAATGAAGCTTGGGCCATGTTGATAAGAGGATCAATAATAAGGCTTATGGACTCGCATTGAGATACAAGGTGGTCATTTTAAGTACCATTTGTGATGGCAAGCATGCGAGATTGATGCAATCAGAGCTTGCCTTAAACCGAAAATGAAACTAGTTATTTCTATAGTCTTATCTCGTATTATCAATTCAATATTTACTCTTACCGTATGAGAAAAATGAATTTTCGTTTGCGATCCAAGTTTCTCGAACTAGTTTACACGTAATAAAATTTGTATGACAATTTTAAATAAACAGTAATAACGAATTTAACTAAATTATTTCTTGCAAAATATTCGAAAAATAGTATCAATTACTATCATTTTTTTAAAAGAAGTTAATTTTGATCAACAATATAAAAAGAATTATAAAATAATATGTATTTACAAAAAATAATAATCAAACACTACGCGATATTAACAGGATTTCTTATTCAATTGACTCCTCAGCACCGAACATAATTTTATTCGAATAAATTCTTATTCAATTGACTGCATATCTCTTAGTACCGAAAACAATTTTATTCGAATAAATTCTTATTTGATTGTCTGCCTACTCCTTAACACTATATAAAATTTTATTGAAATAAATTTTTATTCAATTGAGCGTTTGTTTCTTAGCACTGAGTTCGGTTTTATTGAGATAAATTTTTACTCAATTGACTGTTTACTTCTTAGTATTGAATACAATTTGATTCGAAGAAATTCTTCTTTAATGGATTGTTTATTTCTTGGAACAGACTATAATATTTGACTATAATTTTAGACGTATTTTTATATTTTGTCTAGTCTTCTAGGTCTAGTTTTCCTATTTGCAACATTTGTTACTATACCACAATATAAGCGTCACATTGAAAAATAAAAGTGGCTTTATCAGACATAGTTATAAGAGAAAGCACAGAACATGGGATTAGTCTGAAGAATTCTGGATCCAGATGAGGTTGGGCCATTCGGGCCCAGAATCCTAATATTGAAGGAGACCGCGGCGGCGCTCATTACGGGGTAGCACGGCGACTGGTAATGACAAAAAGCACATGCAGCATTATCATTGCGGAGTGTATGGCATTAAGCTGTAGGGGGCCAGGATTAGGATGTCGGCCATTACCGCGCGTCACTGACCGTTTATTCTACGCCGTGCACGGTGTGGTGACTTCCTCTAGACGCGCACGTATGCCTACATAACCAGAGGATGAGGACACTCGCGAGATCGTGAAATCTCGACGTACGCGATTCACCTTTCGATGTTGCTTCCGATTCAGTAATGTTACGCTGCCACGTTTCACTGGTTCTTAGGCTTCATTCATGCCTTTGAATGCTGGACAAGGTCACACTCATTTTTTAAAGTTTTAAACACTTTGAAGCTTTGCATATTAACACATTGTTTACCGATCACGAGTTAACTTGTGTTTGTAATTGCGTTAACTATTTTTATTTTTGAAACTCAGGACAATGTAGAATATTGCAAAAGCAAAATATTAAAAGTTCTATAAGAGATATGTCCAAAGATTCATTTCAATTCATTATATATAAATAAGGTATATTGAGGTTTGCTTAGATTGTTTCTATTTGAAATTCAGTTACGAAATAATAATCAGTGACCCGGGATAGTTCCCGCGAAGAATTGCCGGTCAACAATGTGTTAATACTAGAACTACCGACTGTTTAACTCTTTGAATGCCAGGGGAAATTTTCATGTATATTCGAGAAATGCCTGACAATTTTAACACGAAAACTACTGAGCAGTTAAATGGATTTTTTGAAATTTCTTTATAAAAACTTCAAGAGTGCATCTATTAAGATCTCAATTGATTTATAATTCAGTTTGCGTGTTTTTAAGTAATTTGTATAAAAATTTCTTTGAGATGCATCTTTTATTTTTTCAATAATTGCGAAAAGAAGAAATCAGGACCATTTTGACCGGTTTATTGGTTCTACTGTTAAACAAAGATGCATGATTATAAATGAAAATTTATATTTCGCTCAATTTTTATCTAAAGCTGATAAAATTTGTACACAATACTAAAAACATGGTAGACTTCCTTTATTACTAATAGAATCAAGAAGAAACATTTCACAAGTGCTTGGAGGAACGATATATCGCTCTTTGGCACTCAAAGGGTTAATACGATTAATATATAATTCTTATAAAAATTGTAACAATAAATGTTTCTTTCGTTTTTCATGCATTTATTAGTTTAAGTGCATTTTGAATATTTACCGCTTTTAAGATATCAGTAATTGCGAAATGAGAAAACTGAAACTCGTGGTTTTGATGGGACGTAATGTTACCGTAATCGCAGATTTGTATATTTTTTTTCTATAAATTACTAGAGGAATGGTAAGTCCTTTGTGGAAAGAATTGCGAGTTAGAGAAATAGAACAATGGCAGTTTGTAAGGGTAATGTGATCACAGTATGTGGCATTCAAGGAGAGAATAAATTTTTTTGGTCAATTTGAGTACGATTATTTTTAAATTCTTTTCATACAAATTTGTTATTAATTGACTAATAAATTTTATGCTATGTACAAGTCAGTAAAATGCCGTAAAGTTCAACTTTGAAGTAAAATTTTTGTTGATAGAATTTTGTCTTTAAGTATATAAGTAAACTCCAAAGAAAAAGAGAAGATACAAAATAACGAGGTAAACAGAAATACTATTACATTCTGATAATAACAATTTTATAAGTAGGTAAATATTATAATTACCTCCATGGCATTGAATAATAAGATATAAAACATTAATTGTAATTAAAAACAAATTTTATAATAAATTCATGAAGAATAGAATTTAATAAACGACTTCTTGCGAAATAAATTATGAAGCAAGGATTTAATACAACAATTTTCGAAACAAATCAAATTTTCATTTAGTTTCGAGCTCTCTGCGCCAGCTTGGTAAAATATGATTTTATGTAAACATTCGCAGCGCGGTGATCGCGCGGTATTGGATGCTCAACACATCAGTACAGCATTAAGGACGATTCAGCGACGCGCTTAGAAGGCCCGATGCGTTTAATGCGCTTGAAGCAAAGCAGATAGCTCGGTCTAAATTGCGCTTAAGTAACTTAAATTTAATTTAATTTCGCATTGGCTCATTGGTGTCTCCGTTGGCAATATTTAATTCAATACGGGCGTAACATTGTGTTATGGGCACTTGTGCAACGTTCGCGGCGAACGGAGGAAAATTCAATAAAAATGTGACCGCAAGAATGTTGATGCAATGCAGCGAAGATTATTAGAAAACGATACTGCACTGGTGAGCGTCATTCTTTATTAAACCTTTGTCCTATGATTTATTCTTTAACTATGATCAATACAACTACTTTGTCGTTAACAATTTATTAGGAACGAAAAATTTCGATGCTTATTCTATGCCCACGTTTACTCAAAAGGATAACGATTGATAATAGATAAATAATATTTAATTTATATTTTTACAAAAGTAAATAACACTTAAACTTCCCCAATGCAGTTTAAAATATTTATCATCTGTCTGACGTGATATTGTAGGACAAGGGGTAAATCCTCTGCACTCGATGATATTTCTTATTACAAATATTCAGTATTTTCTAATGAAATATTGGTAATGCTATTTGCAATTAACATATAAAAGAATCTTGCGTAAATTGAGGATCAGAACTATTTTATTTTTGTTTCATATGACGATACCTCGTATGAAACTTAATATTGAATTTTAAAGTTTATAATTTTGCTATGTTGAATCAGTGTTTGAATGTGCAAAGGTTGCACTTCACAGATTTTAGAATGTAGGTATATGTATGTTATTACTATACTGTTACATAAAATAATTTAGAGAAAAATTTCATCTGTAAAATTTGTAGAACTCTATCGATCTTAAATAAAAACGTTTGGTGTAACACGTATAATGGCGATAGCTATGCCAATAACAAATTTAAAATCACAAATACATTCCAGAAAAAATGTCAAGAGTTACTTAAATTAAAATTAACCGTCAAATGACCGGTTTCAAAATTTAATTAAAAATTCTGCGTTGTCTTCCATTCATTTACCTTTATATCAATTCTTGCATTGACCGATTGATCAGTTTCTCAGTTTGTCTTCCCTTTTGTTTCTATTTCTACTAAGAAAAATTTATCATCAATCTTGCTTACCTGTCGGTTCTAACCAATCATTAAATTTTTTATGATAGGAATAAGTATACACTAAGCGCCAGCAAAAACCTGAGTTATCTATCAGTGCCTTAACACTTCGTACCGAATGGTACACATAGGTACTACGAACATTTTAAATTGCCGGAGAGCTAGAAAACGCCGAGATAATGAAAAATTGTACCACTTGTTAGAAATATCTATCGCTTATAATGCAATAGTAAAACAAAAAATTCCACGCTCTTTCTATGTCTAGATTTACTCTACACCATACAAATTACTAACAAGAAGAATGTTTTATTTGAATTCAAAAGAACTGAATGACACTTATATTTGTGAAACCGTATTCAAAATCTTTACCACGTGTCTGACGATATTGTAAGGTAAGGGGTTAAGAAAAATATATATTCAGGGACAAAAGGGTTAAACACTGAAAAAGAAAGAAAACCACATATCAGACTCTTATTATTCGAACAATTAAATTATTCATTAGCAGCTTTCGAATTTGCATATGAAAGTATGTGTAGCTACAGATGAATAATTTAACTGTTCGGATAACGAAGGATCGATATGTGGTTTTTTCTCTAGTATTTAAGACTTTGACACACAACTCAGCTATTTTGTCAACAACTTCTCATAAGTTTGAAAAATTCTCGTATACGAATTTTGATTTGAAATCGCCATTGCGGTGGCATTCGACCGCAAAGGTTTCACCCGTTAACTGCGAAATTTAGTTTGAAAAATCTCTCGTTTCGCGCGTAGTAAAATCAAAAAATGAAGTGCGTATTTGTATTTGTCAGACGCAGGACAAAAACACCTAGGGTATATTTTAATGGAAAATCAAAGCAAAACAAAGAAGAATTAGATGTTCATCTGAAAAAATAAAGAATTCATCGTTGAAAGAATTAGTATCATTTGAGTCGCTCAGAAGCCAATGCGGTTAAGCACAGAAAACAAAAATTGAAAAAAGTATTGTTGTGACTTCTGAAATTATTATCCAATATATTCAGAAGCTATAAAAAGAAGGACTTCCTGACCTAGAAAAAACGAAGGAACGAGTAAGTCCTTTAATAACTAAAAAGAATATTATTTATTCCATCAAAATCTAAAAAAATCAGAAAGTATCAAAAAATGCACGTAACCGCATTGGCTTCTGAGCGACTCATTTCAAGCTTTAAGATGATGTGTATACTCGTCGAACGCAGTTAGCTAGTTAATCGCAATCTAAATAACAAAATCCGCCATCTAAACTCAAACATTCGCAGCCCAACCGTCGTTGGCCAACATGCAAAATCATTCTAGTCCCAAGAAGAACACAGATCGTGTCACGTTGTGCCGGCATCCGTTAAGTGCGCGCGATCGGCGCGGCTCGAGCCGAGTAGCGCTCGTAAAGACTTTCGTGCGTGATATATCTGGCCGAGAACGAAATTGACTCTTAATTGCAGCGGCGCCACGCGGGCATGAATAATTGGCGGCGTCAGGGACGAATTCGACGACGGATAATGGCAGCAATCCCCGAATCGGAGCGTATCATTTATTCAGCGGCCCGTAGTCGCCTGTAGCCGAAACTGTGGATTTGCAAATCGCATTAACCCGAGCGCGAGAAAAAAGTCACCCCCTTCGCGCGCCCATGCGTGCGGGGCGGGGGTGGGGGGAGGGGATCAAAGCGCGGTGATTTTCATTCGCTCGCTAGGGCACTTGCCGCGATTTTCTCCCTCTCCCCCGAATACGCGGCCGTTGATTTAACCCACTGATTAACTGGCGTCGTCCTTTGTTGCCATTTGGTAACCCGTTGAAAAGCTAACATGCCTAAATAACGGTCCCGCACTTTTAGGCGTGTAGCTTAGGATATTTTTAACACGTCGTTGACCGGTCATGAGTTGACTCGTGTTTGCTCCTGCATTAACCATTTCAGCTTTTGAAACGCAGGGTAGTATAGAATATTGCAAAAGTAAAATATTCAATGTTATATAAAAGATATGTCCAAAGGCTCATTTCAATTTATTATGTATAAATAAAGTATATTGTAGTTTATTTAGATTGTTTTACTTTCATATTTAATTACGGAATAATAACCGATGACATGGGACAGCTGCTGCGTGAAATTGCTCGTTAACAACGTGTCAGTTTTCTTCTTGTAATTATTTTCAAGCAATAATGTCGTCGGCAATCACCGTGGTCAACCTGTTAAATCCACTCATGAACCACGAGATATCTTGTCATACGTCCGTAATGCGTTAAGCCCGTCGCAAGTCACCCCCATCGGCGTATGCAAACCAGCAACCCTGCAAGCAACGAAAAACGTTTCCTCCGGAAAGAGTGCAACGATGGAAGATCAGAGGGGATACGGTCCCGTTTACACGGGGAAATGCACACACATGAGGCGGGGGTGGATCTCGCAGACACGCCCCTGCCTGGCAAAGGTGCACAGGGAGTGTAGGGAGAAGGTTAAGGGAAAAGAGGCCTTGGAAAAAAGAAAGCTCGAAGAACGAAAGGGAGAAGAGAAAGGTAGATCGAGAGTGTGCTCCTTATATCGGTACCCCTGGAGGCTCTCCCCGTCCGCCCCTCGACCCGGCCACCCCCCAAACCGCCTCCTACTTTCGGCCTCGAGGCTCCTGTTTTACGCTTTTCGACTTTTTCAAGATTTATCCCTGCCGCTTCCTTGCTAAATCGCTTTCCGGGCGAAATTTACGGTCGGGCAATAATACAGGAGCACCGTGCTGTGCGGAGCGTGTGTGCGGGAAAGGGGCGGCGGGCAGGGGGTTGGCGGAGGAAGGATACCAAGGGGTGGAAGAGGAAGCTCCACCCGGTCGAGTAACAGTAAGGGAGCCTACATACATTCCCAGCACGTTCCCGGCTTCTTCTCTACCTGACTGACTGCTTCCACCTCTTCCTCGAGCATTTTCTTTACGATCATCCAGCCAACCTACCCCTTCCACCGACACTGCGCCCCGGGAACCCGTGGACCAACCATTTTCCTGGCGGGAGCGTTTTGTATCCTGACTTCGACGACTTATTCGGTAATCATTGTTTTTGGACAGTTTTTTGAGAACTTGAGTGGTAAGGGTAGGCGTGGGGTGGATAGTTTTGGAATCGATGATTTTGTGGGAATGTTAGAATACTTGTCTTGTGATACCTTTTGCAACTATGCCTGATAGAATTATTTTAGCGTTAATAATTTAGTAGAGAAAGACAATATGATACTTAATCAATGTCTGCGTTTACTCTAGAGGTTAAAGAGTGATAATAGGAAAGCAATATTTAATGTATATTCAGATAAAGTAAACGTTGTTTAGACTTTTCGAATTCGGTTTAAAACTCTCGTAATGAGTTTGACACGGTATTATAAGACAATAAGGGTTAAGGGACGATTGACTTGTGGTGAAGATTTTAAATAAAATTTAAAAAACATAAATATTATTCAAGTCTTTTGAATTGAAGTTAAATATTATTCTTCTATTAATAATTATAGTTTAGAGCAAATATAGGCAGAGAATATGCCTAGAATTTTTCTCTTTTTTCAATAAATTATTAATAGCAAAGTAGTCGTATCGGTCATAGCTGAGAAGTAAATCGTAAAGCAAGGGGATAATATTTTTAATATTCTATGAAAAATAGAATTCGTCGTGATTATATATATTTATTTATAATATTTATTTATTTAATATTTAAATAATGTAATAAAGTGTCTTATTAATAATTATTCTACATAATAAGTCTAAGTGTTATGTGGTACTCTTGGTTTACAGATTATTACACTTCTAGTTTAAACTGGAAGGATTAAAATTTAGTTTCTGTATGAATGTTATGTTGAACTATGTAATTTACATCGAATACGTGGACTTAATCAAGAGAGTTAATGCTAAAGATACAAATAGTTTTAATATTTTATTAAAACAAAGGGAATTTCTTTTAATTTCGTTGGTTCAAGCTTGTCTCATTTGTTTCCAGGCTTTCAGAACTTCCCTTTTTATATAAATATTCAGTTGTATAAAAAATCGCAATAATATTATTCGTAAAGTATTAAATTTTAATTTTCTTTTATTTTTCTTTAGGTTTAATTTTCTCTTATTTTTCCTTATAAATCTTCATACAGCAGTCTTACTGAATAGCATAAAAATGATCAATTTAAAACTTTGGTTGTGTTTACAAAAATAATCCTTTACGTTGTGTACAATATTGAAAAGTGATGCTCATTATGAATTAGGTCCACTCGAGATACGTATCTGTATAGCGAGGGTAGACTGAGAATATGGTGGTGGAAATTTGGCTTATTCCCCTCCGTAGCTCATTATGCCACGTTTACAAGCTATCCCCACTCCGTAACTTCCGTTGAGCTCACACAACTTGGTCGAGTACAGTCTCTTCGAAATAGGTCATCAACAGTTTCTGGTGATTCTTCTGACAAGTGACAGGAAAATTGTAACAAAGTATATTTTTCAGTAACAACATTAGAAAACAATTTTGGAGAACAATAGTAAGCAATTTTATTATTACAGAATTCACTACAATGAATCAGGTTACAATTGTTTTACAATCTAATTTTTACAATTTAATACAGTTGGAAGCGTATTAAAAATGAGAAGCGAACTGAATGAACATAATTTTATTACTTGGTTCGTGAATTTAAATCTTTTGGCTTTGTCATAAAAATTAATATTTACAGACTCTCCTTGTTTAATCCATACACATGTGCATATAAATAGGAAATATTGAATGTGACCTAAATTTCACCGATAAGCTGCTTACTGGCTTAAAGCTATAACAGAATTTTAAGCGATAATACATAATTTTAAGACCATTAGTCATATGTTGTGATATAAGAAACATGAGTGAAAATGTGTGAACGAAAATAAATGTCTAAATATTATATTATTTAAAACCACTCAGATTTCTATAGAATCTCTTTGTAGTATTCTTCACCATTATAGATATACAGGGAGATAGTGGTCACTTTCAATCATGGGAAAGCCCCTTATCTATTATTCACAGGGTGCAAAAGCACAGCGGGCCAATAAAGTATATAAATGATGTTCTAACGTGAAAACGCGTCGAGTGCGGTCACTTGTCCGCACGTGACCAATGAATTTCTGGCCAGGATTTCACGGAAAATGGTTTATCGAATTCTGTGGGGTCTCCGAAAAAGGGGCTGATGAAAAGAAATAGAATTCTTACGGTGAAAAGTATACACATAACGTAAACAAATTTGAAATACAAAATCACTTTCTTAAATGATAGTGAAACGATTTCAATTATTATTATTTTTACATTATTACAGGAGATAAATGAAAGCATTATTTAATGGTTATTAAGAATAATATTATTACATTCAGTCACATTTCGTAATTAATTTTATATAATATTTTTGTATATGTTTTTTCATTTAATAAATTTAAATATTTATTATACATCATAGAATGTTGAAATATGATGCTATTTACATTTATGACAGTGTATTATTTATACATATATTAAAGAACATAAAATGCTATATTTATTACGTACGAATGTTAAGTAGACTCGTCAACAAAATTCAGTCCTGCAACTATGAATTGTATTTTTAAAGATAAATCTCGAAGTAACATATTTTATAATTCCTTATCACATATGAATATTCGAAATTTTCTCTAGTCTGTTGATTTGATTGCTGTACCTAAACATCTTTAGTAAAATGCGACTCAGATAGATTAAATTATTTAACTGCATCAGACCCTTCAGACCCTCAATAAAAATACACTAAAACAAACAGACATCTTTCAATCTCTAAAAAGATTCCTCCTCAAAAAAACTTAAAATAACTATTCGGCCACAAAATATTAACCTACAAATAAACCCTACAACTATTACAAAATGGTGTCTCAATACTAAATACAAACTTCACTGAAAAATCCCTCAGGACCAAATCTACTATAAAACATATTCTTCCCTCATTCCTCATCTCTTTCTTCATCCCTTTCCATTGCCGTATCTAAAAATTACAAATGGATTAATCCACCCCGCAAATTCAGTGGACCAGAACGAACGGGGGTGGTTACCGGTACCCGAAAGATTGGGAAGCGTTGGACAAGGGGGCGCGACATATTGGATGAAATTGGCGCATATCAAACAGGGAAGCAATTGGAATATAGTCGGATCCAGATCCCGTTCGTCCCTGCCGGCTCACGCTCGGTTCCGTCGGAAATGGTGCCCTCAGGGTGAAACCGGGAAGCGAAACCTTCGACTGCGCATCCCCTATCTCTCTCTCTTCCTCTCTCTCCCCCTCAGTCACTCTGTCACTGTCTCTCTCTTCCTCTCTTCCTCTTTCTCTCCTCCCTCGCGGCCTCCGGCTCTATCACCACAGCCACTTCTCCCTCTTTTCCCCTCTTCGCCACTCTGTTCTCCGTCGACCGGCGCGGCGGATCTCTCTACCCACGCCGCGACGGCACCGCGATATTATATCGCCGGGAAAGCCTATCTACTCGCAGACGTTGCGGGTCCAACTTCCACTGTCTTGGAACGAACTTCAAATTAGATACAGTCCTATCCCGGGCACAATGGTGTGCTGGGTAAATACGATCGCGTAATTTGGTATTCCCTTTGGTGTAATCGGCCAGGCCATACGATTTGCGGAGGATTCGGCGTGTGTTTGTTGAGCGAGACACCTTTCCACCTGGCTGCTTTTACCTATCGGTTTTCGCTCGATTGAAGGCAGTTTTTTTTTTAAATTAAGTACCGTGTTCGTTATTGATTAATTCTTTGGGTATTTCCCGCGTGTGACTTTGAATGTAGATTTTGAAATTCTAGATTGTTTAACACGTTGAATGCCGTGTGTATCATTTTTGGTATATGCCAATTTTTGTAAACAAATATTTTTTTTTGAGACATGTGGGCACGGATAATGATACACGTTACCAAACAGCGGATATGTAACAAGATGATATTGAAATTTATCAAAATCTCCAAAAACTTAAATATAATTTAATATTTGATTTTTAAAAATCAATACAGTTTATAAGCAAAATATAATTGAAATTCCCGGCAGCACGGAACGTGATAAAAGGGGATATGACATTTAAATATTAATTCTGTTTGAATAAGGTCTTAGTGTAATGATTGATAGTTTTGTTTGTTTATACATACATTGTTGTATATGTATTATGTTTTAAAATATTCTTACTCATGAGTTAACCCTTCGTTTTAATCTCTGCGTTTATAGATGATATATTTGTAATAAATATTCTTTATTTCAGTAGCGTATAGTTCTATTACCCGTTTCCGATAAGTAGAAATGGTTAGTACTGTACAGACACATTAGTATATGTACTTCCTTGCATGCGACTTAAGAATATTTAATTTTCTTAAGATAAAACTATTATATGTAATTCTATTTTAATAAGTGTTTTAGTTTCAATATAAATCTTTGAAAATGTGAATCTTCCAATAAATGTTTATTAGGAATTTCTCTTAACCTTTTGTACTCGATTTATTTTCAATATTATTGGGTGATAAACTTGTATTTATTTTTAGGGAAATGAGTCAAAGTAAATTACACAGGTAGAATTCAACGTTTTATATTTATTTTATTGATAATTATTATTATAATAATATTTCATTTTTATAATATTTCAAAGTGTGGTGCTTTTTCAAACAATTTCCATCTACTTTTCCCAAAGTCTTTTATTTGGCTTTATACACTGTTTTATATTCGTTCATTTAGCTTTAAAATTTCGAGAAGTCGATTCAGGTGTTCGGTAGTTACCGTCGCCGCTTCATTTCCTACATGCATATGCACTAGCAATTTCCAGAATACAAGTGGACAATGACCATTTCCGGTATTTTTCATGGATGCTCTTTCGTCGACGAGTATCCGACGAACGGAGACAGCTTGCTCGAGGCGGTAGCCGGTTCGTAGCCGTCTCTACTTCGCGACTATGTAACCGGAGAATCAATACGATCCTCCTCCTCGTTCGGTGCACCAATTGAGCTCGTTGAATCTGTGCCCCGAGCCACGCGGTTACGTATGCCCAGCCCGCACACAGCTACGCGGCCGCGTGTCCGTGCAAGGGGTTGCGTGCACGCATACAAGCGTGACCAAAATTTCACGCACGCACGTACACACGCACACGCGCACACACACGCCGGCCGACGATCCACTTGCGATCGATGAACGCAGCGGAGACGCACGGAGAGACGTACGCGTACCGCAGCCACCAAACAAACTCATCCGTGTAATTGGCAAATTGACAGATTAATTCAATCACAGCCAATGCTTCTTCGTCCCGGGCTCTCGTTCTCGTTTAGGCTCCCCGTTAATCTATATTGCTCCATCGATGAAGAGCCGTTGCGGATGACTCTTATCGGATCCTGTTCGTGCCTCGCGCGTACCCATTTTTCTTCGCGAGGTGATTTATTGCTTTTTTTTTCTTTGTCTTTTTTTTGGCGATGTCGCGATTTTTCAGATGTAATGAGTGACAAGAGAAAATTCTATGTATATCCTATACCGAAATTTGCTGTGTAACAGGAGAATAATATTTCGTTTGAATTCGTAAGAATTGGGTAATATTTATGATTGTAAATTCTATTTAAAATCTTTACCACAAGTCTTGCATGTTATTATAATGCAAGGGGTTATTAAGACTAAGAAAATTATATATTAAACAGTACGAAAGAAAAGAAGTAGCAACGACAATTGAGTTCCGCGCGGGGACAGCATTATATAGGATGAACGATCCTGGTTTATACAGGTTTATATAGTGTTATACACATTTATCCAGCTTTTTACAAGTTTAGTTCTATACCGAATGAAAATATCGACAAGCTGAAATATATCCCACTGTCCGTAAATATGGTATACACTTTGATTTTTTTCTTGTTCGAAAGTGTGATATACATTTACAATTTTAATGAAGTAAACTGATTTTATTTATGAAATAGTTACAAGTATCTAGTAGCACAAAGAATAATAGAAAAAGTTTTTACTTCTTTTTGCAATTATTAAACAGATGACGGATGTTTCTCTGAGAAATTATAAATTATAAATCAATTAAAGTATCAATACATGCAGCTTTGGAGTTTGGAGTATTATTTATGTACGTATTTCGGGGAAACATATCTTCATCTTGATGATTTTTGTAAAATGGTTTCAAAAATCCAACGTTTGTACAAAAAGTTTCGTTCTGATATTATCTATCACAAATTGGGAATTTCACAACTTTTTCTTCTCTAGTGTTCAACTGCCCATGAAACAAATTTTTAAATTCTTTTCCAAGATGACACAGACATTAACACCTAACCAACAGTCGGGTAAAAGTATCCATTTAGACTTTGTTATAGATTGAACTCGTTTCTAAGTCATTGACCATAATAATTCTCAATTCCTTTTCAAATTTATATTTTTTTCTGAGAAGGATCCTGCTAGCAGAATTCATAGTTCACGAACTCTTTTTGCAAACTTATAAAATATTGCCGACCGTCCACGAAAATTCTCTCACTTAACCACCCTTGCCCGTTAATATATTCACATGGAGCAATTTTTGCTAAAATTTTCCAATACAATGGGATATTATAATAATTGAGATCCGATATCAATTAGTACTTCACTAATTTAATAAAGGAAATTGATATTAGCAACAAGTTCTGTTTTGACGTTGGTGACAAATAAAATAAAATAATTTTACAAAAGCCTTTTTTGTGTTGAAATTTTGATTTAAGAACCTGCACAAATTTTTTCTGATAAATAAATTATAAACCTTATAAATTCCACAGTTGACACTAAATATACCGATACTTTGTATCAAATCCTACCGTAATCAGTCAAATAATGGGTTATAAAATAAAGATAAATAACCTAAATGTAAACTTTTCTTAGTGGAAACAAAGGGAAAGGCGAAAATTGAAAAACGAATTATTCCAATAATACAGGAATTGATATAAAGTTAAATAAACAAAGGAAAACGCAGATTTTAATTTAATTAATAGTTCTAAATTTTAAATCATATTTTGAAATCGATCATTTAACCGGGCGCAATACGTTTAGTGTTAATGATATAAAAATATTTCAACATATGTGTATTAAAACTGCCACAATTATTTTTGTAATTAATATACTTTATTGAAATTTTCAAAAGTTGTACCTAAGTAGTATTAGTATCTTTTTATGTACCACTATCAAATATAATTCCATTATCTAAGAACTTGTCAGCAAGGCGCACTCTTGTCATAAAACGAGAATTCTCGTTTTCCGATGCGAATGTATTACGTTATTACAAGCTTATTAACGGGACTTCAAATATTTCGTATGGAAATTTAAATTGTCAGAAACATTCGCATTCAAATAAGAACACACACGATGCAGCTTATGGTGTCCCGTGCCTAATAGGAAACGAAATCGAGAAAAAGGGAAGAGTCCAGGGGTACCAGTCGAGGGGCGAATAAGACCAGGGGGTAATAAACACTTGATTCAACACCACTCATCTTCCTCTTGTCTCTTCACACCGGTAGCGAACTCCATTTGACTTTTGTCTCCACTCGATTCCACCGCATTGCACACGCCCTTTCCAATGTGTACACTCCATGGAACATCTATACTACCTCCAGCACCCTCTTCGGTTCTCACCCCTTCGTTCGTCATCCCTTTCTCTCTCCCTCTCTCCTCCACTCTTTCATGGTTTTTACCAATCGTCTTTCCCTTCCATTCTCCTTAAATTATTATTTGTATTGTTGTAACGTCTAGAGATATTATGTTTGTTTACTCAAAGTAACTAAGTAAGTATTTATAGTCTATAACCTTATTTATTAACCATGAAAATCTTGACCGTTTTTTCGTGGAACTATTCTATTGTAGGAAAGAGAAGCAGCAACAATCGAGTCGCACAGAAGCCAATGTAGTTAAGTCCATTTTTTGGATATTTTCTGATTTTGGTCAATTTTAATGGAATAGATAATATTCTTTTTAGTTATTAAGGGATTTCCTCGTTCCTTCGTTTTTTCTAGGTCAGACAGCTCTCCTTTTTATGGCTTCTGAATGTGGTGCATAATAATTTTAGAAGCCAAAACTAATTTTCTCAATTTTTGTTTTTTAGACTTAACAGCGTTGACTTTTGAGCGACTCAATTATTAATTGTTTGGCATTACTATCCTTGCATTACATTATTATCAGCTTAGGTAGAGTATTAAACAATTTCAATCGACATCGGTTAACTTGTATGTTACGACTGTTTTCAGGTAATTCAGAAGTGTCGGTCATCAGTGACTGACATGGCGCTTAATGTGATAACTTCTCCCTTTCAGCTTAACTTCTGTTTCTTCCCTTAAAGCTTCAGCTCGTCTAAAGTTATTATTACTTTGATTAAGTTCGTCAGAGTTATTTTTATATTAATAACCCCCGAGCAAGGAGAAAAATTAAATATTCACTCTAAAAGTAAATTTGTTAAAGTAAGTACGTAAGCATTGTTAAGGTTAAATATTCACAAGGAAAATGCAATTAATATTTACTTTTAAACATTTCTCCAATTGATATGAAGTGAATAATGTGTAGAATAATAACGAGTTTGACTGGATACAATAGGAAAAACACTTAACAACCGCTTCGTTCAAGACCGCTTCATGTGTTACACTTAAACTACCGGGCGGGTCAAATTGACCCATTTCAGAATTCTTATTTCGCAAGTATTTAAATTATAAAGGCGTTTTTGCGTAAGAGTTTATATCAAATTTTTATATGTGTATGGATATAAGACTAGGAGACCCTTCGAATCTTAAGAAACGTATCGTTTTAATTTTCATAAAAAATTGGAAATAAGTCATTGTAATTACTCTGTAGTTGTAGCGTTAAAGGGTAATTTTCACCCTGAGATGTAACTTTCCAATGCATCGCAAGGCGTTTTCCAATGCATCGTAACAATATTTATCTCTCATTTTTCTCTTTTCCATTGGCTTCGGTCTTTTTCTCCTTTCGCGTTCGTCTAGCTTTTTTTCTTTTGCAGTTTCACTGCCACCCCACGCGAGAACGATAACCAGGATCGTTCGACACTATCCGGCGGTCTCTTCGTTCCTTTCGGTCCGGTCGGTCCTCGGTGGTTTTCGCTTTATTTCCCCGCTTATCCATTTACATTTGATTTACTCTGGCCTGTCGCGCACCGCTTCAAGGTCCGCCACCTTGATTATCGCGACGCTTTGACCGTTGTCGCGAGAATAAACGCGTTCAACATTGAATTCTGATGTGTGTTCCTCTGAGAGCGTCGATGAATACGTGGAAAGAATTTTTTTAAACATGTACGAGAATTTTGCAGAATTTTGTTATTGAAACAGTTGCTAATATTTTTTTATACAGTGTGTATATATCATTTATGAAGAGGAAATATCATTTACATATTTATGCTTTACTTCAAATTTTGTTTAAATCTCTGGGATATTCTCTAGTTTTCCTAATGCAGAAGTAGTAAATACATTTAAATAAAATAACAATTTCATTAGGAATACTTTATAGCATTGCTTATAATCATAACTTGTATCAATATTTTATCATTTAAATTCTACTGAAGACAAATTAATAAATTAAAGAAATATAATATTTTAATTAAAAAATATAATGGTAATTTAATATTTGCAAGGTCACCATTTGAAATAATCTGTTTTCTGAAATGTAACATTTTAGCTTGTGTAAGTTGTTCAAATATTTATTTCACATCACAAATTCTTCATAAATCTATAATTCTCTAAATAATATTCTATAAAAAATAAAGAAGAGAATAAAAGCAATTGCCAAGATAACAATTATGTAACACTAAAGCTACCGCAGCCATAAAAATGACGGATTTCAGTTTCCTTATTTCGCAATTATTGATACCTTAAAAGCGTTAAATATCTGAAATGACTTGAAAAATAAATAGTTACAATATTATAATCAATATATGAAGAAACCAAAAGAAAATATATTGTTACAATTTTTATAAGCATTATATATTAATCGTATTAAACTCTCGGCAATTCTAGTATTAATTTGCTTGTATTTTCGTTCAGATCAATTGCTCCATTGAAAGATTCATAATGGTAATTTCGGTTTACCCGCAATCACGCTTCATCGAACCAAACACTCGATTTGGAGTATACACGTGGCGCGAGACGTTGCGACTTCTGGTTTCTCGACACTCCTTTACGAGCTATTTATCATGTACCCCCATTCATTCCCCCTCAATTAATGGCACGTAGAGCAGCCCCTCATCGTGGAAGAAATATCCCACGCGATTTCGTTCCAGTCGATGGTCCAGAAGAGATTCCGCTTCCGGGTACCGTTCCATTCGGCATGCATTTATAGCCCTTAAACGCTCGTCTTTTCCCCTTCGATGCATTGCCATTGCCGCGGCCAGTGATCTCGGAATCGATTCGTGAAAGAGGGGAGAGAGCAGACATCATGATTGTTTTGCAATAAATATCCGTGCATCTGACGATTGACCTTTCCAACGAAATTCAATCGAACTTGCGCCGTTTGCGTCACATATTTATATTGCTTTCGCGTGCGTGCATGGGTGTGCTTATTGTCAATGATGTTTTAATGTGAAGTTGAGTGTAATAATTGCAATACAGAATGACGCGGTTAGAGAGTATAGAATTTTAGAAGGACACAGTTGTAATAGTCGAATAGAAAACAATTTAATCCCTTGTCGTGTAGCAACGTGTCAGACTCGCGGTGCAGCTTTTCAATATGATTTGACAAACATGAGAGCAAACATAGACATAGAATATGCCTACAGTTTTTCTCTTTTTCCTAATAAATTATTGATGACAAAGTAGTCGTGTAGAGTAGAGTTCAGAAAGTAATCATAAGGCAAGAGGGTAATAAATGTGTGAAGAAAGATTAATATTTTCGAAGTTATATTAAACAGTAGTGAACAATCATTTCCTTTAAAAAAAGAAATATTTCTACTTTCGATGTTGGAAACATGTATGTCTCGTAGATATCATTAAATAGAAAAAGAAAAGGTACTAGCAGTGAATAATCGTCCAAACAAATCATCATTTCCTTCGTGCTGTAAAAAGATACAAGAAATGTGTCTATTTTCCAACGTTTCAAACGTGTATGCTCCCTAAATGTCATTGAAAAGAGAAGCAAAACGTAACAGCGATCACTCGTTTAACCAGTTAACTGCGAGTATACTAGGTGTGTATTCGTCCTGCGTTTGACGAATACACACCTGATTTTTTTATTTCATTGCATACAAAACGAGAGATTTTTCAAACTAAATTCCACAGCTAACAGGTTGATGAGTCACACGATGGCGAGTCCGAGTTGGAAAAACGTGGTAGAGGTTTTGACTTGTTAACGATTGCGTGGTTATACAAGTCTGCACTTCTTCTTGGTTAATGGAATTTAGGAAAGCTCAAAAAAGGGAGGATTTGGTAGTAGAGAGGGGGAAACATTAGGGCCTTGACGATTCACGTTGGGGGTTGGAGTGACTAAGGATCTGGACGTCGCATAGTGCGGTCGCCTGTGGACAAAACCCCCAAATTGAACTATTTACATAACGAAAATTTAAGGTTACCGATGTGTTGTTAAATAGTCCTTGATATATAAAATAATTTTCATTTCAAAAACACAAATTCTGTGCAAATAAATTTCGTTTCTCTTTCTATGTAACGTTTGAATCGAAACGCAAAATATCCATTGTTATTGAAAAAACTTCATAGTATTACCACAATGTAAAAAACATATAACACTACATGTTTAACTCTATACCTTACAACATTTGTCTGAAGCGTTTTATTATATCACTCATAGTTTTTATGTTATTGAGTTTTGTTCAGAAAACGGTCGTTTGGCCGCACTGTACGTCGGACTGTCAGCCATTTTTAGATTTCGTCAGATGTACAAGATATTTACGGAGTTTGGTTTACAAGCAAACGTAGTTATAATGCCAATGGAGCATTTCGGTATGAATAATCGTTATCTTTAGATAGAAGTGATAATGAACACGTTTTCAGATGACGCAAGCATGGTATGATATCATGATGGATGTAACATCAAAATTTGTGTCGATCATAGTTAAAAAACAAATCATAAAACAAGGGGTTAACTTCCATAAATACATTCATTTTTCTTAAGTATCAATGATATTTATGCTGTAACACCTCTTTTAAAAAAATGGCTGCTGTTAACTCCTTGCCCTACAATATCGTGCCAGAGTCGTGGTGAAGATTTCAGATAGAATTTAACAAACATAAATATTATTCAATTTTTTTAAATGCAGATTACATATTATTCCTCTGGTACCAATGATTACACCTTAGAGCAAACGTTGATATAGAATAAGACTGGGATTTTCTCTTATTTTCAATAAATTATCAATGACAAAGTAATTAGATCGATCACAGTTCAGAAAGAAATCATACGGCAGGTGGTTGACACTAACCGGACCTAACCGGTCAAATAATCGGATTCAAAATTCTGCGTTCTTTTGTTCATTTAATTTTATATCAATTCCCATATTGACCAATTAATTGGTATTTCAATTTTCATTCTTCCTTCGCTTTCTGTTTCCACTAAGAAAAATTTATCATTTAATTTGTTTATCTATATTTTGAAGTCAGTTATTTGACTAGTTACGGTGAGAAAAGTGTCGGTATGATTAGTGTTAGACAGAGAAAGAAAAAGTAGCAGCGAACGATCGTTCAAACAAATCATCGTTTCCTCTGTACCGTAGCGATGATAAGTCCCCCTCCCCTCTCTGGAAAGGTACATAGCCGCGAGGCCGAATAGCAACGGGCTGAATACTTAACCGCATAATTCGATCACGCGGAAAGATCGAGCGACCGGTTTAATAATGATCCCCGTTCTGCGGCCGTAATTTTGGGTAGTTTGGTTGTGAGCTTACGATGCGCGGGGGATGGTTGAGCGTACGCGAGTAAAGAGGTTAGGGCACGGGGGAGCAATACCATATGCAAAATTAACCTCCATTAAATGCGTTAACTCGGCGACGAGCATGCTCCGATGCGCTTAACCAAAGTACATTACACCGTACTCGATGCGGTCCGCAGACCGGGCCGTGTACGGTGCTCTACAGGGTGTTAACGAATAAAACAATCCGAGAAGTTCATACACGTGCAGACCCGCGCGGCGCGCGGCGCGGCGGCTGGTTTAACGAGCCACTGTTTAGTTAGAGGCGAACTTTGAACTGGAACATTTGCGGAGGCTGTTGAAGTTCTTACGGGAACACGGAAGCTGCGTAATTCATTTAATGTAACGTTCATTCTTTCGTCGTCCAGGCATCGGAATTTTATGTTTTATTTTAGTTACTGCACAAGTACAGTTTAACAATATTAATAGATGAGCCACTCATCAGCCAAATCGGTTAACTCCATAAAACAACAAGTAGAGAAAGATGATGTAATATTTGTACATTGATTTTTAAAGTTCTTTATTATTATATGTGTAGCTTTAATATAAAGAATATGTGAAATGTGTAAAATAGTATGACTGTGAAGTAATTTTTATTATGATTGTAAATTTTGCATGGCCAGAAAGTTTTCTGTTGTTTCGTGGTGCCACACCCAGTAATAGGGAAATTTATTTTAAATGCGAAAAGTTAAGAGCCAATGAAATGCTTTAAACGATAAAATCTTCATAAGTTCAAAAAGTGGAGTTAATCGATTTGGCCAAGGAGTAACTGATATAGTGTAAATATGTATGTATCGGGAATAATATGCGAGAATACAGGCAAACTAACAAATAACTATAAATATTATTAATATAAGAAACTATGTACTAACGACGCAAAACTAAAATGCAACACACAACTTATTGCCACGAAGGCCAACGCACGACTTTCTGTAGACAGACTGTTTTCGGACATTCGCACTCAAAAATCATTCTATCCCTTAAAATCATTCTTCTCACTCGCACTCTGAACAAACTCTCAAACACACCCCTTCAAAGTCAAACTGGAAACCTTCGGCTTGCGACGTTGTGCAGGTTACTTTCCCTCAACCGTTAGGCTTCCCTCCTTTATTACCCTTCTAAAAGTACCCTAAAAGTACCCTAAGCTACTCTAAAAATTCTAGATATTACAATATTTAGTATTGTATATATTGAGTTGTGTTGGCATGAATGTGAATACACACAATAGCATCACGATGACTATTACGGACTTAAGTCAGTGAATCTGAGGGGTGGTTGGAGGAAAGGATACCTTTTCAATCTTTCTTGTTCGTCAGAAGTATCCTGAAGATTGACTGCAAGACTATTGCGCAGTTTTGTAGTCGCTGTTCATATTTTGTGCTGATAAGGAAAGATATTGAACCTGAAAATTCAAAAAATGATGAAACCTTGTATGTAAGTAGAGTAAGTCAAGTTTAATACATTGTAATTCTTTTCTGGTGCTGAATTCTACTTTAAAGGGGTGGAACCACCCCTTGAAGAAAATGAAAACTTTTTTTCCTGTGGATTATCTTGAGAACGATGAGAGATAGCAAAAAAGTTTCAACAAAAAACACATTACTCTTTTACGTCTATAAAATTGTAAAATAAAATTTTTCTTTCACGTTTTACTTGGGATCATTGTGACCTACATATGGGATATTTAAAGTTATCGATGATCATCGTTATTATCATATTTTACACTGAAATTTTTTATTTGCTCGGTGAATGTATTTCACTTTATCCGTACTACAATTTTTCGAACAATATTAAACAATAGTAGTTTCTTCAAAATCCAAATAACAATTAAATTAAAAGGAACCTTGATTATAATATTCTATTCAATATTTTGATCATATTAATCCACTGCTTTCGAATATTCTACAAAATAGACGTAACACAATAAAACAAGCGAGAACTTTAATTAGAATCATAAAAATGATGCCGATGATGCTTCAATGTCCTATAGACGGCGTTAGATCTAATTGTACATCTCGATCGTCGGAACAAAATGGCCTTACGCCGGGCGTATTTACCCACAGTTCGCTTCGTCCTCGATTTCTTTTCAACGAGACGACAATGCGCGCGCTCTTAACCTGTTAACCGTCTATGCCGTAATATTATTGAAGAAGCCGATCTACAATTGTATTGTACGCGACACGATATTACGTTCTGCAGCACGCTTCCCTCTTGACCCGTGCCAATCGAAACACTGCTCGTAGTAAGCCGCCATTGGTCCGCTACGCGGCAACCGCTTTCCTCTATAGACCAGTTCGCTGGAAACGGACAACTGGCAGCAGCTCGAGCCTAGGTTTCAAATCTTATTACTTTTTATTAAAATCTATTACCGCTGAACCTTTCATTCGTTAACCCGACGCGGACAAGGCGTGTCGGGGGCATGGAACATATCGCGTTACGATGCGAAAGGATACAATTCCGTGTATCACTTTGTTCAGAGCACTAAACTTGTTTTTGTGACTTAAAGAATTTATGTAAAATAACAATATAATGAAGATAATTATTTTGTTGTGAAATATAAAAATTCTGATATGGAGCGAAATTTAGAAGTTTGATTGGATTAGTATTTAGAAAGGAGACAGAGATATTTGATAACGTTGGTATTACTGGGTCAATAATGTCCCAGAAGAAAATGTCTGCTGTGTCTTGTAAAATAAATTTTTATGGGAGGACATTACTTTTATTTTAACTGCTTCTTCTTACCTCTTTCCAGAAATAGGGATAATATTTATTTTGAGAGAAGAATGTGTAATACTTGAAAATTGTGAAAAATAACATTATTTTTGATGCAAGAAATGTTCAATTTTCATCAAAATTGTTTGTGAAAGTTGTATTTCATAAGAAAATTATATCAAGTAGATAATACAACGAGGGAAATATGGTCTGTGTAATTTTTATTCATCACTGTATATGCTTCTTTACGAGTGTCCAAAAACAATTTAGAAAATGGCTGTCAAATGATCCTGTTACAAAGAACTGTCTTCTAGAGGTGCAGTAGTATAAGTAACTGACGTTGACGACAAAAGAACATTCATTGCGTATCATTGTATTTTAATTAATATTGCTTAAATTTTCTTAAATAAACTGTCAAAACAACGTATTCAGACTATAGTAAAACAATATAACATCGATACAAATTTAAAATTAAACAACCAAGAATCACAAACAATTAATACAAAGATAACCGCACCCGTCAAAATAACGGGTCTCAGTTTTCTTATTTTGCAGTTATTAATATTTTAACACCAAATGTGGTACCGGTACTTTACATGTGCCTATTTCTATCGTAATCATTCAAATAACTGGGTACAAAATGAAGATAAAAAACTATACTATAAATGTTTCTTAGTAGAAATGAAAAGAAAGGAAAAAATTGATAAACCGATTAATTAAACAATATATAAATCGATATAAAATTAAATGAACGAAGGAAAATACCGAATTTTAAATTAAATCCCGGTCTTTTGATCGGTTCGTAGTAGGTTTAGTGTTTAAAGTGTTGAATATCTGAAATGATTGTAAAGTAAATAATTTCACTTCAATGATATAATCAACATGAATAAACCAAAAGAAAATACATTGTTACAATTTTTATAAGGATTACACATTAATCATATCAAACGCTCGGTTGCTCTAGTACAAATAGTACAAAAAATTTTCGAAACAATCAAGTCCCATTTAGAAGCGGAATGTTCTCGAGCAGTCGCATCGATTAAGGAATTCGGTTACGAAACGTATTCTCACGCAATTCCTTAAAATATTTCGCTTACGCAGAAGCGAAACTCGAATTAAGGGACGAGTAAAGCGCCGACACAAATAGACAGGCGGCCGGTGGTTCATGGCGCGATAAATATAATTAACCGAGCACGCAGAAACTTCCTTTCCCTGCCCTTCGACCTTGCGTTTCCTCGTCCCGCATTCCAGCGAGGCCTGCCGACGCCGAAGGGCCCCGCGCGCTCCGTTCACAAAAGGAGACGCTTATTAAGCTGTATCATCCAAGAATAAGGGCTAACGCGCTGCATCCAATTTGTGCCGCTTAATTAATTCCCTCCAATTTATTCCCCGGGACCGGCCAATAAAGAAACCAGGACCCGCCGGTCAACGAGCGCCGATGCCACCGCAATATTGTCCCTAATGAAATCTTCGTTAATCGCGTCTTCGGTGAAGTTTTCCAGCGCTGCAGCCGTGGCACGTCGGCCAATTGATGCTCCACGAATTTTACGTAATTGGGACCGGCAACAGAATGCGGGCAAGCCGTTCGTTTCTACGGTACGCCTCGATTTTTGTCGTTCGATGGAACGAACTGATGCAATTTCGAGCTTAGTGCCATAATTTATTGCGGCCGCTGCTGCTTCAATCAGGATATAATAAATCGTGATTGCGGGTGTTTTTTAACTGGTCGACGGCTAAACAAAAGATGAAATTGGGTCGTTGGGTGATTGGACGTTGAGGAATTGTCGTGGAAAATAATGTATCTAGGGTAGGATGATCGAAAAGTTCTTTGAATTATTATACGATTTGTTATTGCTTCCAGTTAATCAAAGAATTTACTGTCTATGTGATAGTTGTTGAAATAATATTTTAGCTGGCAAGAACTTAGGGTTATAAGTGTCTGCAATATGTCGAGTAAAAATTTTTCTTTAAATAATAATATTGAAAGGAATTATTATCTTTACTTTGTTTAGAAGCATTCCTTTATATGCAATTGTTATTATTGTTGATATTGAAGATTTGTTGGATTTCTGTAAATAATTGTTTAAGGTATATAAATAAATATTTCAAAATATTTCAAACTCATTATCAGTTCTAAATAATCATGAATGGTCATCTTAAATAATGTCTTTATTACATAACTATAAACGTAAAAATGGTTGAATGGCAATATAATTTTCTACATTGCAATTTTTTAAATCTTTATAGTCAATATGAGATGTAGATGACCACTAACAGGTTACTTTTAATCACAGCTATATACATATGACACAATTTCAAAAGAGTAATTTATAATAGACTGCAATATTTATTTTTAATATCCAGTTTAAATTATGTTCGAACTGATATGATAATATCTTTAATATGATCAAATATCGTGGAATAGGTCTATAATGCAAACAGCATCAGAATTTTAATAGAAATCAGAAATGTAGAAGAATAGCAAATTGAAACGATAATAACGGTATCAATATTTATAGTAATACAAATTAATATTAATTACCGCTAATGTCAACATTAACGTTAAAATCGATTCAATTAAATTTCATTGATAATTTTGACCGTTCAATCGTCGTGATATTAATTTATCGCTTTCTGTGTTTACCAGTTATCAAAATACTGATACATAAATTATGCATGTACTACGCATGAAATCTTAAATACATTGAGCCTTGTCATGAAACCATGGAAAATATTATTCATTAATTCAGTACCATTTACTATTGATATGAAAACTCTTTACAATCATAATATTTTAGTTATCGCCAGTCTTAAACATGTTAATACTACAGATAAAGTGTACAAAGTGTACAAAAAATGGGTGTACTACTTTCATGCCTTTCAAAAAACCAATTCTCAATTCTATAAGCAACATATTTTCTTATTGCAATCGTGTTTGTTTGTTAGATAGACAAAAATAATCATATATTGTCTTAATCAAAAGCAAATTTAAAACATTTCCATGATAGATTTTATCACCTCCAAAATATAATACAAGATGTTAACCCTTTGCACTCGATCGTTTATAAACGATTTACTATAAATAATATATAAAATATAAATCGATTTACTAGAAATATTCAACAGTTAAAAATTCAACAAAAATCATATACAAAATAAGGATCAAAGCTATTTTATTTCATTATTTTAATTACTGATGTATTACACAACGTTTAATAATAAATATCAAACTTTATAATTTTACTGTACCAAACCAAATGGCGATTAAAAATTTCTTCTGGAGTGTGAAAGGTTAATATCTTAAAATTCATAATTAATTTAAAGTCTTTCGACAATTTTATTTCTTCGTTAAAAATCATTCCAAAAATTACTTTTCGTATGCATAAGCCCTATATTTATACAAAATTCAGTGAAATAAATTGTCTGAAATGGGTTTTCTAGTTAATATCTAGCAGAAAGGAAAATCATTTTCTAGGACAACTTCCTAAACAACAAATGTGAATTTTTTACAATAGTAGCAACGTTTGTACGAGAGATCGGAATACTAGCAACACGGTCGGTCGTCGAATAACCGAGTGTTTAGATTCCGCGTGTATAACACTGCGCTCATTAGAGAGCGGCGCTAATTGCATAATTGGTGCCGGCAATTACGAGTAAAGCGGTGCCGCATCGGGTGACGTCAACATCCAATAATTCGGCACGCGACGACAATCGCGCTGCACCGCCGCACCATTGCGCAAATAGCACGAATCGCAATTAAAAGCGATAATTCTATAATTAGCCCGCCGCGCCACGCTTGTTCCCGCCGTCCTCTCTTGCACTCCACGCTTCCACCCCTTCGGATTCCAATCTGACGCGGAAGGGGTTGAAGTCGTGGGACAAGAAGGATTGCTGCCACCCTCTCCGTTGAAACTGTGTGATCAAGATCGTAAACATGGTCGCTGAAAGAGTTACTTATAAGTATATTAATATTTTATCGTATGAAGTTTTATGAGTTAAAAATAAATAGAGGGCTGTTGTTCTGTTTAAATGTTGGCGTGGTAATAAAATAAATATGAAAATATTAATAAACAATAATATTTATTGCACTTTATGACTTGTGATGAAAATATAACGCTCTATTGGATGAATTTTTATGAGGAATTAAAAAATATAAAAAAAAAATATAAAAAATGGCTGTTACTTTATTTAAATGTTTGAATGGAAATGAAATTAATAAAAATACATGAATAAACAATGTTATTCATTGAATTTTATGATTGTTCCCATATAATAACTTTAAACGTATATAGGTACAAAATAAAGAACATGTAAATCAATCAAAATTAAAATTGGAAATTAAGTTTCCAATCGAGAATGGAATGCAATGGAGGGTTAATATTGCCAACGTTAATTACGACATTAAATTGGCGGTTCGTTATTTGGTAAAGATTAAATAATCCTGTTTTCCGTGGAATCTCTTATTTGTAAAATCTGTATGAAATCCTATTGTACTAGGAACAATAGAATAAAGTGTATAATAAATGTTCATGAATATATACTTAAGAATATGAGAATATAAGAAACATCGAAAAAAATTAAACATAGAATGTATTATTTTTTGAAAATGTGGCAAATACGGTTGATAATTTCCCTTTTTGATAAACAGAAACGTTTCTTCTCAAATGTCTAGTTGAACTATAAATAAAATTATAGAATATAATTATAACTATAAATTAAATTGTATAATATAATTGTAACTATAAATTAAATTTTATAATATAATTATAATTATAAATTAAATTGTAGGATAAATAAAAGTACAGAATATTCCGTGTGAACATTCAATGAAATATAAATAAATGAGTTTAACGTAATGAATAATTCATAAGTCTTAATGTTATTTTTCGTTAAACCGTGTGAATAATTACAACATTTCCATTTAATTTAGTAATGTGTACTATAATCATTTTCAGCAATTTTCAGTTAGTTTCAGCATTAAATCGTCCTGTATCTCTCCACTGTCACTTGACTTAAAACGTTTGTGAAATCTGATTATCGAATATACGCCCTACATTTATTTACGTTTCATTAATATTGCTTCACTTCGACCGAAGTTCAGTTAGTAGTTTCTTGGCTAAATAAATGATGCACGGTACTCGAGAGGATGTTAAGCTGCAATAACTCAATAACACTGACCCTGCGCAATTAGAACTGCTAGTAACAAGATATTCCTACGTGTACCCAAATAGTTGAATACTGACATTACCGGATGTCCATAATCCGGGTTACCGAACCATTGGATGTGTACATTACTTACACCGCAACATGGGGCTAACGTACGTAGCCGTAATTTTCGTAAACTTCATAATGGGCTAGCCTGGTATTCGCGTGCGTTGATGTCAGCATTAGTGTCGATGGATCGGCCAGCCTCTGATGAAGCAATTTGCATAATCGCACGCAATTGACAAAAATAAAGCGAGAGGTAATGTAGTAAATATTATTAACGAGACACTTTACAAATAATTAATTGAATATAGTTTCAGCTATAATAAATGAGACGGTTAAATCATTTTCATACAACATTTAATTTAACAATTAAAACATTTAGAATTATTCAACGTTAATCCTTGATTTTTGTTTGAATTTTGTTTTAAAAGTCAAATTACATGAAGAAGTTTGAATTTTTTTAATAAGGTACTTGATATTATAAAGACGGAATTTATACAAAATAAGGATGGCCCTTAAAATTACGTGAAAAAGTTAAAATACTAAATTGTGTTAAAAATATATGATATAAATAATAATAGTTTCGCTCACTTTTGTACCACACGAATTAAAATTACGAGACAAGAAAATACAAGAAAATATAACCTACAATTAATTTAAATATTACACCTATTTCAATATTATCCTGCCAATATCATCATAAAAAAGTACGCTTTAATCTACCTTATTACTTAATCCTTTATGTTTCAAATAAAAGTTTTTAAGAAAAATACGTTTATTTTCACAATACATGTTAACTAACTTATCATTTTTATTCTATCCTAACTGTCAAAAAAACAGGTAGCGGTTACTTTGTCGATTTTATATTGATAGCTTTGCGACTTGCCCACTGGCTCGCTTTTCACTAATATTGAAATAGATTAGCCCTGCTTCTGAGGATTTCGAAGTTAATTAGATAAATAAACAAAATGCAATATAATAACTTAACTACATTAAATACTGAATTTAGACACCTCAGAGACCAATAATAATAAATACATTTGAATTTACAAAGTTACCTTGCTATTTTAAACATGAAATTCCAATTACGTTTTTTATACTACCACCGAATTCATTATGTTCGCACGTATTCGCTTCGATTCTAACACATACTGGCAGCAATCAAAGGTTTGAAACAATTGAAAATGTATTGGATTAAGTATAGGGATGTTGTATGAAATAATACGGGGGTTAGCATGCTCATTTTTGTAACAATGTAACAAATATCGCCAATATTCGTCCCGCGAATTTTGCCTCAATCTGTGGTGTCAATGCTCTGCCACCGGTAACTGAAGGGTCAAACCAACAAACTCTACTTCACAGGAAGCTTAACCCCTTGCCCTTTGATTTCTGTCTCAACTCTGATCGATACGATTACTTTGTCATTAATAATTTATTGAAAAAAGAGGAAAACTGCAGGTATATTCTATGTTTATGTTCGCTCTTAAGTATAATAATTGATTACAGAAGAGTAAAATTGACTTTGAATTCGAATGAATTGAGTAATATTCATGTCTGTTAAATCATGTTGAAAATCTTCACCACGTATCTGACAAGTTGTTACAAGACAAGGGATTAAACATACTCAATGAAACCGCTCAAACAAACTCTCACCACCGAAACAGAGTTATCAAGCTCTCCAATTACCTCGAATGACAAAAATCCTCGATTTAAATTCCATTTCCACGCGTTCAACGATTCCCGGCCGATTACGCGATCACGCGGTTAACAAGAGCAGCCGGGTATAACGAGCGTGTAACAAATCCAGCGCGTGTGCCGATGTGTAAACAGGCTCCACTCGAAGCCGCAATCCCTTCAGCGGGGCGCAGCCCAGAGCACGGTTGCACAATAAAACACTGGCATAATGTTTCGCCCGGCTGGTTGAACACCGCAAATATACACCCCGGACCGCATGCCGGTTTATTTTCGGGGATATGGGGTCACGTATGCGCGGCTAGTTGGGGGCCAGAGGGACCTGCCGCTCCCCACTGCCCGGTAGGCTGCTCGGGGGACACCCTCGGGGACTCATCGCGGATTAGCCTCGCTACATTTCGTCCCTTATGTCGGCGCGTATGTTCCGTCATTACGCGTTCGAAGCTGGAGCAGGGTGACGCTGCCCCGCGGGGAGATCGAGACCGAATGGAGGGGCCATCGGTGATTCGGGATTCTTTACCTGCGACAAATCGAGTAATCCTTTTATCGGTGTCACTGGTGGCGGTTGACGTGCCGCTCTGTCAATGAGGGAGCTAGTGGAGTTTGTAGGAGGATGAATGAGAATGTTTTTTTTTTAGAACAGGGGAGGGTTTGAGTGTGGTCGATGTTTAAGGGATGGTTTTTGGGAGAGGAGAATTGGAGATGATGATAGAATGGGGATTTCTGTTTGATATTAATTGATTTTTAATTTGTGACGTAGTTTTAATATTTATTATTTTATTGTTATTTATTATAATTAATATGTTTATTATTAGCTTGTTATTCATTTTATTGCGTGTGTTATTTTATTATTTATTGTTTTATACAGCAATGAGAAATAGTTTTCTGTGAATTATCTGTTAAGGAATCGAATATTGCTTAAATCTTTCCTGTTGTGTTTTTATGTTCTTTTAATAATAGGAAAGTATTTGTAGAATGTCAAATATTTCTCTTTTTAATTATTATTGTTAATGATACGAGAAACCTTATTTCCGAATATAGAGTGTAGTATATAAATTTTCGATATTATCTTTCATCACTGTCCCAATTCGACATCAAGGGATACATTAAGTTGTAAAATTAGGGGACGGACAAGGGTTAAAATACATCGTATCACCCACCAATCATTTCCACAACCCTTGTTCGCTAAATTATTATATCTACATTCAAAGCATTAAGTTAAATAAACATGTACGTCCAATTAAAGAAAGGAAGCACCGTAGTTACTCAACTACACCTGGCCCTAGATTTACGCGGCACTTTCTACAGAGTCTCTTTCTTACGCGGTATATTGTAATACTATTTACACGGTCATTTTTGTCCACGATTTTAATTTACTCGATCTGCGTGTGTCACCGAATAAAACGTATTTTTGTTTCCCAAAATGTCCTTACTATTATTTTTTTAAGCTGTGTACGATAAATATGTATTTCTAAAACATATACCAGCTTTTCTTTCGCATATTTTCCTTTCCCTTGTACCAACACCCTCCATTTACGCAAGTCTCATTCGCGTAGACTGAACCCACATGGAACAAACACTCCGCGTAAATGGAGAGGCGACTTTTGTAACAAAAGTCTATATCATTAGTAATGTTATTATTCCACGTATTCCGCTTCCGACTGAAAATATCCCGAAACTTCGAAAGGGTTAAGAATCACCGATCCATTCGCTTCGGAGCCACCAATACTCAGATCCTCTTCCGATTTCTGCGTTCGCCGTCGACGCGCGGATTTTCGAAAGCGGGGTGAAACACGATTAAGAGAGAGCACGACAGGGACGAGTGGCACCGCGTAGGGCAGCCGTTCACGATTACGGGACGAGCGAGTCGGCGGCAAGAGGGAAACAGGGAAACAGGGAAACAGGGAGAGAGGGAGAGAGAAAGGGTGAGAGAGATGTAGAGGGAGAGAGGGAGAGAGAAAGGGTGAGAGAGATGTAGAGGGAGAGAGGGAGAGAGAGAGAGAGAGAGAGAGAGAGAGAGAGAGAGAGACGTAGACGCTAACAGGAAAGAGGTGGGGGATGTAGCAGGCGTATGGGCGGCCGATTACGCCGATCTCCATTAGAGGGATTGTAAACTCCAGTAAATAAATAATGCACGGTATCGGGCGAGGAGCGTGGAGGGCTCTTTGCCTAAGCAGCCATCGGTCGTGGAACTTAATAAACGGCGTGGTTATCAATTTATAATGGTACGGCCGTGTCGCGCATGCGCGTGCCTACAGGGCCGTATCTCTGGTTACATAACGGCGTGCACGCGAGTGGCTTTAAACTCAATGTATTCTAACTATGCGCTCGTCCCTCCGTGTCTCTCCTTTCTCTCTGCCACCTTTCGCGATTCTGCGTTGCTTGCCTCCCCTCGCCAACCCCTTGCTGCCCCTCTGTACCCGCTGTGTTTATCTCACTTCCTCTGATTCTGGATCTCTGTTTCTTTGTTTCAACTTTTCTGTGTCTTCCTTTCTTCGTCTCACCTGCTCTGGATCTAGATTTCTCTTTCTTCGTTTCACCCTCCCTTCATCTTTCTTCGTCTCACTTTCTCTAGATCTAGATTTCTTCTTCTTAGTTTCACCCTCGATTCGTCTCACTTGCTGTAGTCATAGATTTATCTTCGTTTCACCCTCTCTCCATCTCTCTTTCTTCGTCTCACTTTCTCTAGATTTCTCCTTTTTAGTTTCACCCTCTCTGCAACTTTCTTCGTCTCACTTGCTCCAGCTCTAGATTTCTCCTTCTTTGTTCCTCCCGCTCTACATTTCTCTTTTCTTCTCTCACCTCCTCTGACTCGACATCTCTCTTTCTCCGTCTTCCCGAAACCCCGTCCATCCCTCCTTCTCTCGTGTCCCTCCTTCACCCTTTGCGGCTCTGGTACAAGGGACAAATTGAATTTTAGATCATGCCGTGCTCTTCTGGGGTCCACGGGACGAGCCAAGAGGGAGTGAGTTGAGGGAGAGAGAGAAAGGATAGGCAGAGACAGAGAGGGGAGGGCAAGCGAGAAGCTCCGAGGGGGCGGAGCAGACGTCGAGATGATACTAATTGAAATTTGAAATTGATATTAGCGAATTATTACCCCTCTACTGCTTCTGCTTGGCCCAACGCAATTACGGCCGCGTGTCGGGTATCAAAAGTAATTGCTGCCAAACTTAACGAAATTCAGCCAATTTTCGTTTCGGCTGCCTGACCTTCCACGACGACGGATTACCGACTCGGGTTTCGCTTTACGTATGCACGTTGCTTCCTTTCGCAGGGAGTAAATGGAATTTTACTGGGCAGGAATGGTTCGGATGCCTAGAGGAATCGTTTGAGCGGCTCCTGGACCTTCGAGCGGGTCTTCGGACGCATCGCGGAGACGCTTGAGTGTTGGATGTGACTTTTGGCGGATTTTATGTTCTTGCTTTTTTCGAATATTTTTATCAGAGTGTAAATGTTCTCGTGTCATGTTTAATTTAATATGAAGAAATATTTATTTACTTTGTTTTGGGAGAAGAAAAATTAATTAAGCTATATGTGAAAACCACCCTCAAGAAATAAATTATTTCTTTTATGATAATTCAAGTATCTGTAATCTAATAAATCATTTTTGCAGTTTCATCATGGCTAAATGTATGTAAATGATTTTATATTTAAGAAAAGGAATGTAGTATTTATATAATTATCTAGGAGCACAGATTACCATCGATTTAATGTGCTCCCCGAAAAACATAATTATTCCATTATTGGTCTGACCATACCATTCCTTTTCTACTTTAAGGCATTTTGTACCTTATTTCTTCACAACTATAAAGAATAATATACAGATTGTATAATAGCAAATAGTATAATAAAAATAAAAAGATTGCATGCAAATGATAGTTTAACTATACCAATCACCACGAAATAATAACATTAATCGTCGAAATATAGATACGCAAAATTCAATACCATTCATTCTATAAATGTCTATTGCGCGTCCAATTAAAATGAACGATTCAAATCTTTCTTCATTCAGTGAGTCACTTATCGTCAGAAACATCTACGGGAATGTTTCCAGGCGTCATTGCAATAGCCTTTAACCCTTTCGTCTCTGTATATATATTTTTTTCCCTGAATCAAAGGGAACGTCAAGAACAGCTGCTTTCAAGTAAAATTGAAGCTCTTCAATGAAAGAATTAAGATAATCCTTTTAAGATGGAGGGTGGGGAAGGGTACAAATGCGCAACAGAAAGATTATAATTTAGTATATATAAATTATAATTTAGTATATACATAGAGTGTAAAGTTAGAAAAAAAATGTTCTTACAAAAGTTGTTTGGTCTGAAGACATTGTATGTTATAAATATTATTTTCATAGATAGGTGACGGAGATATCAAGGTCAAGTTAGTATTTACAAGTGTAATCATATTTTTTTCTATAATTTTTTCCTATTATATTATTTCGTGTACTAAATCGGAAATTAAAGTGGTCGGAGGCGACGTTACTAATATATGTATATATTGGTAATTTAAAATGTGCGTGATATCTATGTGTACCATTCGAAACGAAACGGTTAATTAATTCTCCCAAGAAACATAATTGATAATGTTGAAAACTTGTGGTTGCAGATTGGATCTGTTCACGCTCACCAGCCGAACAGTAACCACCACCACCCACACCATCAGCAACAGCAACAGCAGCAGCAACAGCAACAGACGAGTCAGCCGCAGGTGCCTGGAGTCGGTGGTGGCGGGGGGCCGGGGGGTGGCACGGTGGCAAGGACTGGCGGCATGTTCTGCTACCACTGCCCCCCAGGTCTTCCGACCCCGCGGTTACCGCCAACCCTCGACTACCCCTTCACCGCAACTCATCCTTGTGAGTAGACAGATCGAACACTAAATTGCCGATGTAAAATTTTATGAATAAAAATTTCTTTTTTAACCCCTTGTCTTATAATATAGTATGAGTCTTGAGAAGAAAGCCTTGAAAGGTACTTATGTAGTAAACAGGAATATTCAATTTTGTTTAAGCCACAATAATATATTGTTTCCATTAGATCTATGGTATTGAGAAAATGCAAATGTCATTCGATTCTATTAAATTAAAAGGGGAATATTATTTACGTGGTATGAATTGCTACGTTTCGTAACAAATGTCGGAATACAGTGCATACAGAATTCTTTCTTTTTTCGAGTAAATTGTTAGTGACAAAATGGTTCGTATGTAGAATGGTACTTTTGGAAATTATGAAGAACTATGACGTTTAGAAATATCAAAACAATGTATATTTATATTAATTGATTATAGTATTGGTATGTAGTCATGGAAAATTAATATTTTATTGCCATACAATTGAATATTTAAAAAACTTTATTTTCTCTGAATTATTTCCTCCTTATTATTTATTGAGGAAGACTAAGCAATTATGGAATTGGACAAAATTAATATTCTTTGAATCATTTGGATCTTTGAATTATTTCTTGAGTATATATGTAAGTAATTCAAGAATTGACAAAATTTATGATACTTTTGGAAATTATGAAGAATTGTATAATGTAATGTAATGTAAACATACAAAACTAATATTGTTTAGAAAAATATAATTATTTTTCTACTAAGTACGTTAAATTTTATATCTTGAAAATGATGTACCTTCGAAACAGTAGAATTTCATATTCTATTGTTCTATTGTTACTTATCATATGATAGGCGGTTCCGATATGCATCATAGAACATAATAATCGAGTCTACAAACATGTTCTACTATCAGAATCCCCCTTTCCCTTCCGGCGACACGATTACGACACTCCCTAGAGTATCGTTCCGACCCGATTTACCTCGCCAAGAAAAATTTGATTCTGCCCATAATCTTACGCTTCTTCATCTATTTTCACCCTCGCCATTCTTCCCCAATTTCGCTCCGGCGCAGACTTTAAAACGGTCTATATCATGACAAACCGTCGACCGGCAGCATCATACAATTTTCAGAATCACTTTCGATATTTTAAATTGAAAAATATCGGGAGATACACTTCCGAAACCATTCCTGATTACTTTTCAATTGAGAATTTTTGATAGCGAATTTTAATTTGCACTCGAACGTTAATTTGTTACTTACTCGTGTATTCCATATAAATTCTTTCAACCTGATGTGTGCATTTATTAATGCCAATTTAATCGGAACAGAAGCGTGCAAGTGAAATCTATTGGGAATAATTGGAAATTACAACGCGCTTTCATATTTCTATTGAAATATCGTTTGTATTTTGAGATTTATGTACATATACTTAATGTCACTGATTCAAAATATGACGTTCGATTTCATAAAAAAATGTTAATTTATTATTGGATAAAGGTATTGGTATAACATTTCACATACCGAGTGATATTAAAGGATTAATATTGAAATAATAAAAATATTTATTATATATCAATCTGAAATAAGACTTTATTTTGCAACAATAAAACCACTCAAACCGATCAAAATGAATATTCCAAACAGACGATAGTAACGTTTCCATCTAACAAAGATTCATTCGCAACATAGCCAATTACATTATTTTACATATAGTCAATTACCGAACAGCCTAAATAAACGACAAATTATCGTTCATTTTTATTTTCCTTCGTGACAAAGCCAATTTGAAAATTCCTGCCTTTTTGCGTTAACAACAACCAAAGATTGGAAACACGAAAACGAAAAGAGATCGTGATAGAATGAAATAAAAGTGGCTACAAAGGTGCGCGGGTGGTGTGGTCGGGGAGAAAATGGGGGAGGAAGAGAGAAAAGGGAGATTGATTGTACCGGCACTTGCTCTGGCGGAACACATCGATGAAGTTACATTACCGACTAGACCGAGTTACGCAAAGTGGACGCTACAAACTGGACGGCCGCTAAACTTAATTTGCACTTCGAACCAACTTCCGGTTAAACCGCGTCCCGACGGCGGTGCCGAGTCGCTCTTCAGAACTTCGTCGGCGCGGAGTGCCTGCCTATTCACCGATCGTTTTCCAAGTCGAATCTCGTTTTCTGACGCGACACGTTGACCACCGTTTACGAAAATTCTTCATTGTCCCAAACGACAAATAATATCAACTCTTCGTTTACTTGTATTTCCAGGTTTAGTTACGTTTTATTTTGGACTATTTCTCGGGGACATCTAGCGGTTACAGATGAATATTTTAAAAAATTAATTTTTTTTTAAATTATTTCCTACGTATTATTCCTTGAGGAAGTCTCAAGAATTCAAGAATTGAAAACATTTATTTTATTTAAATTATTTCTTGGACATACTATCTCGAGGAAGTCTAAGTAATTTAAAAGTCGAAAAGAATTTATATTCTTTAAATCATTTGAATCTTTGAATTATTTCTTTAGAAGGTCTATGTAATTCAAGAATTGAAAAAATTTATTTTCTTTGAGTCATTTCTTGCACATAATTTCTTGAGAAAGTCTAAGTAATTTAAGAATTGAAACAATGTATTTTCTTTGAATCATTCGAATGTTTGAATTATTTTTTGCAGATAATCTCTTGAAGAAGTTAAGAAGTAATTTAAGAGTTGACAAAATTAATTTTTTTGGATCATTTAAATCTTTGAATTATGTTTTGCATATTATTTCTTAAAGAAGTCTAACTAATTGAAAATTTCGAATAATTAATTTTCTTTGTATTTTTAATAAAATTATTGAAATGCCTGATCGGTTTTGATGAAACTTTGAACGTATTTTCTAAAAACGTAATTTTATTTTTGTGACGAGCGTGATACGTTTTACAAATTCGCTTTAAATTCTGCATGTAGATTTCTAATGAGATTCCACGACTGTTAGCGCAGCCTTTTTTAAATTTAATTCTCTTTAAAAACGAATTTAAGAGGGAAATTTTCAATATAAAATGTTAATTTCAAAAAATTACTGTCAAATGAAACTGATGAAATGAATTGTTCACTCATTTCATTAATCAATAATTAATGTAACGATTATAAAAATTTCTTAATAAATCTTAAATAAATGGTTCTCTTCACTATCGTTTCTAGTGATTTACTTTCTTTTGTAAAATTCTTAAATCAAACTAATGGAACGAACAAAGACAATTATATGATTATATATAGGGTGTATTAATATTTTATTTAACTGTTACAAAATTTATTTTTACATCCCAATTTTTACCATTTCAAAATGTTAAAAAATCCTAATTTTCTTGTGTAATAAGTATTCTATAGAAGAAACTAATGTTTCAGGTTTCATTACTTATTTTTTTTAATTATAATTTACAAACACCTACCTATAATTTTTCAATTACTATCGTATCTATTTATTTGTCAACAATTTCTATTACATTTGATCAAAACGTTTCTCCTCTCATATGATTTTAGAAAATTATGCATCAAACGAGACTTCTACTTTTTCCATACATTCCAAACACGGTTCATCGAGTCACGATGCATGTGTTCACTTTATTGCATATTATGAACCTCAATAAGATCCATGTGGTAGGTAGATAATCGAATGGGGAACGTAGGTGTATGAGAGAAGGGAGACGCCGGTATCCTCAGGGACGTGTAAGTGCCCCCTTCATCTAGATACGAACTACAGTTTAAATAAAATATTGATTTCTCCAATCTAAATTGAAATTATCTTTTTAATGCGCATTTATTATTCTCTTTGCGAAAATTATTTTCGTATTTTCACTTAAGTGGTCTTTCAAGTTTCTCGATCGACGGAAATCAAATTTTTTAATGCATTTTCTTACACTTCCGCATTTTACAATTAAAATATGAAATATTAAAAACGACTTTTTTTAACGACTTCTTGCATTGAAAGATTATTAGAGAAGTTTTAAACTCGAATTTTTTAAAACTCTTACACCCTTAATTTTATATTAAGTGTTGTGTATTAAAAATTATTATGTATTAAAAAATAATTATTTAATTTACTTGAAGTTTTACCTACAACTTTGATTTTTATACTTTTCGTATTTAAATTAGAACTATAAATATGTATATAGAAAATTTTAATTTTGCGAGTAGGAAACCAACCTCAGTTTTAAGGTGCAATCAAATTCTTTTTGAGATACTGTTATTTATTATTTAAAGAACTATAACTGATGATGTTATGGACACCATATAGAAACAGATTTTTTAGACATGCTAATTTTTCAACAAACTACTGGTTTTGTTTGACAAATGTTTCCCTGTTTTCTCATATACCTATCAGTTAATGAATTCAAAATGTTTCAAATCGATATGTTTAATCCTATTGTTTGAAAGAATTCCGAAAAATCGACTTACTTTTCGTTGTCAAACTGAGAAGACCCCTTAGAGTTAGGCAAAATTCGTGTTTGCGTTTATTGTAGACTAGCGCACAATGTTTGAATATCAAATTGAAAAACGAGCAGTCAAGCTTTAGCACAAAGAACCTATCAAACATAAATTGAAAGTTAATTGTAAGTAATTTTGCGCAATAATTCTTCGTTTTGATGTGAAATGTGCAGTTTCTCTTCCTCGATTACCATGGATATTAAATCAATATAGAGCTTTCAAGACGAGAAGATTAAAGACTGAAATTGAAATTAAATTTACATTACTTCTAAATAGATTATCTTCTCTTCAAACTGTTTCGGAAAATTTGAAAACAAAACTATCTACAGATTTTTTCTACTACTCTTTGACAAAGAGACTTAAATCTATCGTCGTATACCTATATTATAAAAATTTGATTGGGACAAGAAATAAAAAGTGAGAACAACGAACAAAATGTTGTGTAAATAAATTTTGTTAATATTACACTTACATTTATAATATCTATTTATTATCATATTCACTTACATCTATTATAATTTTAGTCGAAACAAAAAATACCTTAACCCCTTGCTCTATGATTTATTTCTTAAGTTTCATCAATACAACTACTTTATCATTAATAATTTATTAGGAAAAAAATAATTTCGATCTTTTTACTATGTGTATGTTTACTCTAAAGGTTAACGATTGATAATGGAAAAGTAATATTCAATTTATATTTAACTTATTTTTTTAAGTTTTAATTTATTATTGTTTCTTGCCTTATTGTTGATTTATTTCAATGTTATTAGGTGTAAACTAGTATTTATTTTTAGAGAAATAAATTAAAGTAATTTACACCAGTAGAATTCAACATTTCACATTTATTTTATTTATTACTATTATAATAAGATTTAATTTTTCTAATCTCTTAAACTGTGGTACTTTTTAAAATACCGCAAATAAAGTATAGTATTATAAATTTGTATTGTCATCTCCAGCATGACATACGAGTGCAAAGAGTTAAGACTCAGGATAAAAAATCTTTCAGACTGAAGACGACGTTGAACACACGCAAAAAGTACGATTAATCGTACGTTTTAATTAATTCTGTTGATTATTCTTACTGTTTCAGTTATGTTCCTCATATATGTGTTACTTTTACATGATAAACTCCGATAAACGTAAAAACCTTTGTTGCTGTATTTACAGTATACCTTACGCTTCTTTCATAGAAACTGTAATATGTAGAAGCGTGCGAAAGACAGCAATTTAAGTTATGTTTAAGTTATGTTTGTTCTGAATATCTTGTATTATGTATTAAGTACTATTAATTAATAAGTAATGTTTCCTATATATTGATCATCACTAATGATTTCACTGTTAATGTGGCCACCTTAAAATAAACTCAAATATAAAAAAATAAAAAAATGTTATGCGATGAGGCCGAAAGACCTGTGCGGAAAAATAATTTCGGCCAGCCAGCACCTCAATTCGCGATACTATGCGTTGGTAGCGAAAGGGTTAATCAAATTTGTTACGACGATCGTCCGTTTACATGTCTGCAAAATGTGCGACACGTAAGTGCGCACATGTGCGTCGAAGTGACGCCTGCTAGATGATCTCGCGCAAAAGAGGGCGGAGAAGGGGTGTCCTCGGGGACGTCTATGTACCCTTGCAGCTTCCCCCGGTCGCAGCGTCGTCCTCCTACACCCCCCGTTGGGATAAACAGATTAGGTAACTACGTGATAAGTCGGTAAGTGGGTTCACTCGGCCCACGGTCCGGCTACGAACCCACCGACTGTTCGCTCTAACATCTAACTACCTTGTTAGTGTCATTAGTAACGGTTGGGGTGTCATTAGATTTCGTTCTGTGACTAGTTTTTCCACGCAGCCTTCTACAAGATCTATCCTCGAGTAATCCTAACGTCGTTGGAAAACTGGGAAACCGTGTTTTCTACCGGTGGAAGGCTGTAACGTTAATTTTTTGCGATGTTAGATAATTATTATATTGATGGATAGTAAAATTAAAAAATATTCCGAGACAATATTTGATGAGAACGTTCCTTGGTCTACCAAGTTTTGTTACTTTGGGCAAGACGTAGGTTTAAACAATTTGAATTCTAGTTGATATGAACTTTGAACTAGAATTATTTTGGTATAATGAAAAGTTGAATTTTTCGGGTGATTTACCTTCAATTGTTTCTGATTTCCAGCTCAATTTAATTTTCACTGAACTTACTCCCCTAACCTTTGAAGAATCTTAAAAAGACATTTTTCTCTAAAACTAATACTTTTCTTTATAAAAAATGTATATATAGATATAACTGTTAAGCGGACAAACTATGATATAATTACATCCACAATACATAGCCAGCCTAGGGAAGTCGTTCTAAGTTGCTGTGATTTCCCTTTCAGTTCAATTTAAAAATATCACCTGTATTTCATTCGAAAGCAATGAACATTTCTAATGAAAAATTTTCGTGCGCAAAGGATTAAAATCGGCCATTTGACCGATTCGCGGTACTGTTAGTATCAACAGATTAACAATAATATACACATTGTACAGAAACATTTCTACAGATCTTCAAAAGGAGCTTCAATGCTCAGGTCAACTCACCCCATGCAGTTCGCGAAGCACGCGTCCTAGAGCGGAGGCAAATGAAGAGCGATCCTGGCAGGACAGGCATGAGTACAGTGTGTTTTAAAGGCGCACGTACCACGTCAACGAGGCACGTGTGAGCCTCGCTGTCTCCTTTCTTACAATCCAGAAATGAATCCCCCATTGTTTTCCCATGGCAGGGAGACAAAGCTTGGCTGTCGACGTCTCGTCGCGGAAAGGACCAAGCGCGGAGGCGCGCGCGAGCGTAAAAGTCAGCGGGGGTGGACCTTTTTCCTCCGCGCGGCTCGAACACGCTAATAAATTGGATCAAACCGACTCACGACGAGTTGCACAAGTTGTCTGATGCCGGGCTTTACTTCGGGACCCCGGTTTAATCTAAGATCCTTGAGTGGATTTCAGTTTCGGCCACCAGCAAACGTACTTAGCCGGCCAACCGGTCTCGATCCTTCGCCCTCCGACCAACCCGCTCGCGATTTTCTGATCTCGTTTGCGATTGTTCTCGCCCACCGCGCTGATCGTACAACAATTCTGATAAGTTGAGCGTGAATACAATCTATGAATCGTGATGTTGTTTGGGTTTGAATACTGGTCGCATTACGTTTGAATGAATACTTAGGGGATGAGTGAATTGATTGATCTAGTATTTATGTAGGATCGGGATTGCACTGAACTGACACCCTGGGTAACGTATAATCACTAGATGTAGCCAAGAAACTTTACAAAAACGCTAAAAGGTACGAAGTGTTCTTCTTGCCAATGTTCCAACACGACTGACTCTCTCTATCCTCACGTTGACGTCGTTCGTCTGTTTGTTTCGTCGCGAGCGCACCGAAACCTGCTCGTCGTCCTCCGATCTCGATACATTGTAACTACCGCTACTCGCGCGCTACATCCTTCATTCATGCCATTTTCACGAAATGTACTTGAATAAAATGTTATTCGAGGATTGTTTTGAAATAAATATTTAACATCTATTTCTTTTTAATTCACCGTTGTTCATGTTGAATAATTAAAGATGGGGTAATACTGCAACAAATAGATACCTTCACCGATTATTATTTAAGTATCAAATGTCATGAGAACTGCGAATTTTGAATAATTGTTTGCTTTGAGAAAAATGTCGCTGATATTTAGTAACCGAGATAATCGCGAAAAAGTTACGCTACTGTTGTATTGAATTCTACTTATATACCTGTGAGCCCGTCGATGTGCCATTGATCTTTACGGGTGATACGTACTCTCCTCGACGAAAGTTGCAGAAGTTCCAGTCAATCGAGGTTGTTTCATATCTTGTCTTGTACTTAGATATACGTAGAAATGAATTTCACCCACAAGGAAAGGTGACGAACCCGGAAATTCAAAAAATTATGAAACTTTGTGTATAAGTAGAGCAAATCAAGTCTAATACATTGCAATTCTTTTCGTGCTGAATTTCTCTTTCACAGGGTGCAACCAACCCTTGAGAAAAATTACAATTTGTCCTTCCAATGGTTTATCTTGAAAGCGGTAAAAGATAGTGAAAAGAAGTTCAAAAAAATATACTGTTCTTTTATTCTATAAAGTTGCAAAATAAAATTTTTCAAAATTTTAATCTTGAAAATGATTGATTTGAAAATTGCAAATAAAATTTTATAAAGAATGTGAAAGTGAAAGAACAATGTATTTTTTGTGTAAACTTTTTCTGGCTATCCCTTATCATTTTCAAGATGATAGGAAAGAAAAATTTCTGGGGATGCTTTCACCCCTTTAAAGTAAAATTTGCCACAAAGAAGTGACATTGTATTAGGTTTGACTTACTATACTTATATACAAAGTTTCATAATTTTTTAAATTTCTGAGTTCCATACCTTTTCCTTATCAGATAACAGAGATCGGTATGAGTTGATCGGTGTACAAGGATGGAAGAAGGCAGTGTATATTGATGCTCCCACGCCCACACTTTTATTTTATAGCAACCAAAAATCCTTCTAGTCGAAGCTTTATTTACTTCTTTTATTTGCAAAATGGAAGAATAATTTTAGTTCTGGTTAAAAAACCTCAAACTATTCTAGTTTTCATAAAAAAACCATCAAATCGAGACTAGATGGATGTTTTCCAATTTTAAAATGAAAGCGTGGAAAAAACGTAGAAAACTCATACAGATTTCTATTATCTGAGTGAAACTCAGTTCTATATGTACGAAACAAAATATAAAACTGTCGCGATTGTGTAAAAACTTTTGTAAAGAAAACTATCTATGTGACATCCGAGAAACGCTTGTGGTAGTCTCACGGATGCGCTCACGGATATATGGAATTCAATGGAACAGTAACAAAAGTTTTCCCCCATCATTTCGGAAACAAAATGTCAGCAACAGTTTTTTCAAAGGAAAAACAACAGTTTGTTCAAACTGTGCAATTCTTACAACGTTTGATAGTTATATAAAAATCGGTGAGTTCGTCCATTTGCGGCAGTGTTACCATTTTCTTAATTTCGAGATATTCGTTTTATGCAGATTTTTCTAAATAAAGTTCTGTATATTTGAATATTAATACGCAAGATCATGAAACGAATCGGTTTACGCAACAGAAAAAGCATTTTCGTTAAAAGAATTTTTTAATTGCACTTTCAAAACTCTCATATTATTGTACACATCCACTGGTATTTTCGCATCGAAAATATTGAAGTAAAATAAAGAATATTATTTTAATTAATATAAAATTGTAAACACGTGCAATTAATCCTCGCAAAATAAGAATCTCATGTTATTTAACCATATTAATTCCCACAGAAAAATTGCATAAATTCATTCGTAATCCTTAAATTTAACGATTATAAAAGATGCATAGAAAATTATAATGAATTATAGTTAATTGTCTTCCCCGAAACCAAATAAAAGCAAAAGACAAAAACAATTAACAAATTAAGCGGTACAAACAGGGACTTCTTCGTGAAAGGTTTCATCGCATTACGAGTAAAATGAAAACGCTATTAAACATTGATTTTTTACCACGTATAAAATATTTTCTACAGTGGGAAATGCGAAGTTTCGTTGGAAAATTTCATTCCAGCATTATCGAAATTCGATAAATCCGTAGCACGCGGGCAATAACATCGAAAGCGTCCTACGTGAAAAATACAAGTCAAAAATTTAAAATTAACGATCAATAAACAAATCGAGGTAATTACGGAAAATGTTCGGCGAATATATTTTCCGCGATGAAAAGACTGCCATTAAACGTGAGGACAGCGCATCGATCGCGAAAATTTAATTGCAGTGCCATACATATACAATATATGTATGTATGTATATATAACAAGCGAAAATCCTCGCATACGGTCGTATCAATTTTGCAGGAGCGAGAAACCATTGCCAGCGACACGATATGAGTTTGCTCATCGGTGTAATTGTTCCGTGCTAGTTACGAAAGTTCGTTTCCGTTGTCGGAGACTTGTTGCCAATTAATGAGAAATTAATCTTCTATCGGATAAAAAGTTTTTCGTAACTATTTATTTATAAATAAACAAAACAACGACCCGAAAAATTACAAATGTAATGCAAAAATAAAAGAAATTGTATTTGTCCGTATGATAAAACATATTAAACTTATAATTATTCATAATATATATTCATATCTATATGAAGCATTATAAATATTTTGAATATTATATTATAAACATTCTTGTTGCTATTATTGTATTATAAATATTATCAGTACCACTGTCGAGTACTTCCTTATTTTCTTATTACAATAAACTATTTCTAACCGTAATTATTAATTAATGTAGTTTTAGATACTCGATGATATATCACCATTTTGACTCTGTCACGTCCGTCGGGTCTTTCTTGACCCAATCACGTTTTCACCTTGTTAGAACTGCCTTGATCATTTATAATCTTCTTCGACTTAATTCTGCTCTGATTTTGTTAAGAATATTTTAAATTTGAAAATAGTATATGTAAACTGTTACTATCCTATGTATTTCCATATTTTTAAACTATCAAATGCATAAATAATTAACCCTTTATTGGAAACATAATTTTTCAGTAATGTGACCGGCAATGGACCTTTTGTAATCAGATTTGATATTTTATTGTTGGAATTTCTACAAAAATCAAATTCTAAGATACTCATTATAGTTCCCAATTTAATATTAGAACTACCAGATGGGCCAAAATGACCCATTCCTAGTTTCCTCTTTTTGCAATTATTAAAAAGATAAAAGATATTTCTACGAGAAATTATTAAAGAAATTGATGTAGCAATTTACAAACTGAATTGAAAGTCAATTAAAGTCCGAATACATGCATTTTTCGAGTTTCTACAGAGAAATTTTAAAAAGTCATTTTAACTGCTCGGCAGTTATAATCTTAATATACAAATAACACTTTAATAAAACGTTTATATTATTTTACAATAAAAATTAAAAGTTACAATGAATAGTACAAACCATCACTAATAGTTGTACACGGATCGAATGACTGACCGACGAACTGTTTATATGAACGAATTTTCCCGCGGAAATTATGCAGCAATTTAATTAGTTATTTAACATGGGCAAACGCAGGTGTTCAAACGATGTTTCGCGGAAGAGTGTACGCACAGGTTAGCGATGGAAAACTATTTCCCCTGTCTCTGCAGGAATAACATGGTTGAAAATTCGTAATCCAACGCGATTCTGCAGGAGAACGCATCGGGTGCACACAGCCACCGGTGAATCTAGCGCAGTCGATAGCGGAACTCGACGGACCCGGCCTGTTGTTCGCCCGCCAAACGAGCCGCATGAATTTTTATGAGCTTAGGAAATTAATTTGTGTTTTTCGCTAAGCCTCGGCTTAGCGCCGCGGTAATTAATTGCGCTGATTGCTTTGCATCATTAATAAGCGGTTCTCTGGGTTTCGTAACGTTCACCTCCCCCCCTCCGCCCGACCACCCCCACTCCGCCCGTTCGCCGGATTGTGAATCTACGCGCGGCCAATACCGACGTTTCCCTTCATCCCCCTTGATCCTTTTGTCTGCGCGCGCTTCGATCAACCGTGAGACGACACGGCCGTTTTTGTTTAAATTTAAATTAACCGCGTTCCGACTTTTAATCATCCGTGTAATATGTTTGATGTATTGAAACCTGAAAACGAATCATTTGCCAATTTATATTTGAACATAATCGATTTCTTCTTTAAATTTTTTTGTGTTTCGTATATTGAAATTGGAAGAAGGTACATTCACAGATTTATATTTGAACCTAATCGATTTCTCCTTTAAATATCTTTATTATTTTGAATATAATTAGTAAGTTTCTTCTCTATCGTTTCGAGCATTGAAACTTGAAAATGAAACATTCATAAATTTGTACTTGACTTAATTTCTTACGAAAATTTCTTCGCCGATAATTTCTAATCTCCAAGCTATAGATTATTTTCGTTTTGTAATAAAGTGTTTCTGAATTTCAGATGAATTATTCATTCATATCCCATGATTAAAATTCACAAGTTTCACGTTACATTATCTTCTATACGTAAATTAGTAACAGATTTATACCGAAAGTTAAATATTCTTAAACAAAAAGCACTACTTACTCAATATTATACGACAAAGGGTTAAAAATCCACGTAACTCGCAACGTTAATACAACTACAAACAAGAATCAGCACATTAGGCTAATTGTATAACTGACTATCGATTAGAATACTTAAGTTCACGATGTACTTGGACCATTCAAAAGTCCCAGTCATTTGTGAAAGGTGTTCCAACTGGAGTATACAATCTTGTTTTAGACACAAGTTATTCTCCGTACCATCCAGCTTTGCACGGTGTCGGCGAAGATTCCTTCGGGAGGCGAAAGCAGAGGAGAAACAGAACCACGTTCAGTCAACAACAACTCGACGAACTGGAGGCGGCGTTTACGCAGACACACTATCCGGATGTCTTCACGAGGGAAGAGCTGGCGATGAAGATTCACCTCACGGAGGCCAGAGTTCAGGTTAGTGTTCCAGCGTAAATAAATATGAGACCCGAAACGTGACACCGAAGATAGACTTGAGTAGCTCGCACTGACTCGAGCATAAATTGGTTAATTGAGTGAAAGAATGTTTAATTAGAATTTTCGCTGCACACCGTGGAAACAAATAATGGCCGATAATTACAGTAAATTATTCGAAGATAAAAGATCGTTTTGGCGAAAAAGAAAAATTTAATTGATTTTAAAGAGTGTAATAGAATAAGGGGTGGCAAAAGTGCTCTTAGCCCAATTTTACTCGTAAACGTTTCCTTCGGTAGATTATGCATAAAAAGCAGAGTACACCAATTTTCAACCCTCCATCTTAATTACAAGGGTAGTTACAGGGTAAATTCGAATTATTAGTTTTTGTCTTGTTTTTCCCATTTAATGGTACCTAAATTTTCTAAAAACATTCTGAAATATTTCTGGCATAGCTATGCATGCCAGAGAATTTTTGGAGATTCTTTCGTTGCAAATGCTTAGCGTGGAAAATGAAAACAACCCCAAAGTATTGAAAAATGTGAATTTTGTACTAAAGCTTTTGAGCGATAGCTCTTTCATTTTTACAGTAGTAACGTGTGGTAGTTATTCTCAATTTTTTCAGAATTTTTGGCCTGCTACGCCATAGTTAAAAAAATGGGACACAAAATTTTCACGTTATTCCGACAAAACCGTAATTAATACCTTCAATGTTTGGAGTCTGTTTTGTACAGTATGTATATTATTAATATTTCTGCATTCAAAAACATAACGTTCGAATAAAAAAAATCAAGTTATTGCTTAATCATTTGAAAGTTGAACTTGTGTGCAATTTCTGTAACCTAATTGTGAACCTCTCAACCTTTAAAAGTTTTAATTTAAACTTAGATTTCGTAAACTAAATCAATGATTTTAAAGGAATTATTGAATTATATCTTTTTATAAGTGTATACATTAAAATATAAAATAATATTCTAAACAAAATCTACAAAACAGAAAAACTATGAAAAGAAATTAACTAAAAGTTAGAAATCTGTCAATTTAAACATTATTTTATTAGATATGTAAAAAATAATTTTGTCATATTGAAATCACACACAAATTCAGAAAGCATAAAATAACTAAAAACAATTTCACAAACATTTCACAAGAAGTTATAAAGAATTTAATGAAAATGACGAAAAGTAAATTAAACAATTAAAATTTGTCAATTTAAACATTATTTCATTAAGCCAGGGGAAAACAAATGATTTCGGCGGTCAATCCGGTTGATACAGGTCGGTGGATCGTCGTCATAAGTGCGAGAGCACGAGGCAGAGAGTAGTTTTGGGGTGCAGCCAATGCCCGAGGAAGCTGCTGACACCCTCGACCTGACATAATCTTCTGACAGAATAAGCCGGTAATCTCCGGGATTACTTTGTACTCTTGGCTACGTCCTCCCAGCCATATTTACTCGCACCGGCGTAATTCGTGCTGCAGAGAATCCCTGCAGTAATAGCGATTCCCTTCTGAAATCCTGTTGAAACATCTGCAGGATATCCGATCGCCGATGTCAGATTTTTAATTCTCATCCCTTTGTGAAAACAAATACGGACAGAATCATGTCCAGGATCATTTTTCGCTGATAAACAGGATCATCCTTAATGACCTATTTATCTATCTATAATTTGTAAACGGACAGTAGAATTTCGAAAGTTGATTATTATTAACCATAACCGCATGCCCTGTGATTTCTTTCACAATTATATTTGATAACGATACTTTATCATTAATAATTTCTTCGAAAAAGAAGAGAATTTGATGCTTAGTCTATGTCTATGTTTCACCAGAGACCAATCATTGATAATAGAAAAGAAATGTTTAATTTATATTCAAGACAAGTAAATAACATTTAGATTTATCAGATTCAATTGAAAATTTTCATCATGAGTCTGACACGGTGTTATAGGGCAAGGGGTTAATGAACTGGAGGAATTTTTTAAATATACATTTAAAAATAATTATATAAATATAGAATAAACAATTTTGAAAATAATTATTATATTTTCTATTATTTGTAACTTTACGACTGTGTAATAAGAGGGAACTACCGATTTAAAAGAAATTAATAAATTTGTTGATTCAGTTTATTTGATAAAGCCGTTGCATTACACTTTTGTTTATAATAATTACTGAATTAACTTTTTCTTCAGTTGACTTTGGCAAAATGGTTTACGAATTGTTTTATAAATTTTATCTTAAATATTTCTAACAACTGTATTTATGTTATTTAGAGTTTTATAGTTTATTTTATATAGTTATATTATAGAGTAATTACAGTTTTTTATCATGTTTATGTAATAAACATTATCGTATTTATGTTCATAAATTTAGAGGAAGAATATAAAAAGTGTGCTGAAAAAAATATTTATTACCAATCAATTTTTATTCTATAGGGGATTCACGGGATAATAGGGAACAAAGATGATAGACTTTAACTGCCGAATTTAATCTGATGAGGGATTAATAAATAACAAACTGGAGATCGCAATTTGGTGAGAGGGCATCGCGCAACGATAAAGGAGGAATAATTCTGAAGGATTATACGTTTTCATATTTCGCCTCGTTGATTAAACGATCACTGGAATAGCAATTAATATTAATTGGGAAGTTTCAAAACGCCAAATTAATGAGTTTATAGAAGAACTTTGAAAACAAACTACATCAATGTCTGTTAATATTATTATAACTATATCTATATCGGCCATAAGTTGAACCTTGTTTCTCATAAAATAGATCTAAAAATGCTCTTCTTTCTATTCAATTTTTAATTGCAACTGAATTCCAAATAGAAATGAAACTCAGTAGCCCAAGTGAAGAATTTTCAAAACAGAAATGTAAATTTAAAAAATTAAATTTTGCTATTTATTAATTTATTCTTGTAATTAACACACTGCACTGAACACTAATCAATGCAGTTGAAAATATCTATAAAACTTAGTATTTATATAATCCCTTCTCGAAATCTGCATGTAATACTTTAATTATAGCACGAAATGATTAGTTACTAACGTACTAGACTATAAGCTAAAAACGAATAATGCCTAAGAAACCCCTACAATTTCTGCAATTTTAAGTATTCCATAAAATCGTATTCAGGGTATCTTCTCCACAGTATAAATACTAAAATAATGTAAAGAGGAAACCAGCATTGTTGACCTTTTAAACTCTGAGACTATTTCAATCCTTTACTGCTTCTGCTCTTCTACAAAGAACAATGTTCAACTACACAAGTAAATCTCAATTAAAATAAGTACAAATTTTGTTTTGTATTCACGCATGAAAACGTTCTTTTTTAAAATATCAAATGGTATCAACTTTCTCTCCACAATCAAATAAGAATAAGTTAACCCTTTACAAACGAGAATTTCTCAAACCTTCAAAAAGTCTTTCCATAAAAAATTATTAGATAATTTTAATCCATAAATAAATATCAGAAAGAAACCACGTATCAGTCACACGTTATTTGAATAATTAAATTATTCATTCGCAGCTATCGATTCTACACGATAGCCCGAAGACGTCATTACAGTGACATTCGACCGAAAAAGTTTAAAAAGACCAACTTCAAACTCACGAACAACTAAAATAATAATGGAAAATTTTTGAAAAATCCATCTTGTTAAGTAGCTAACGCAACAAGCTCGGTAAAACAAACGATCAAATCACTCGGATAAACTCGCAAAGGGCTCGGCAAATGGGGCAACGGAAACGCGAGAAAGCGAAAAGAAAGGGGGAACAATGGAAAAACGGTCTGGCGAAGAATCCTTCAGCGTCGCGTCCAGTCGGAGGGGGGTACACGGTGTATTATCCCGCTGCATTGTCCGGATTATAAGACGAGAAGGCCATGCTAGGCACCGGTGTACACAATGGTAGGAGGAGGAAGGTAGGGACAGGGACGGCTATGACGCAATTACGGCGCAGACTCATTGTTTCATTAGGGAAGACAAAGGGAATCTGAAATAATGGACAAATAGGCGCGTTTATGCAGTGCCCCGGTCCTCTTCTCCTACTCCAATTAGAGCCTCGTGCGGGGTGAACGGGGGTTGCCGGGCGGAGGGGGGAGAAGCGCGGGGGTGGACCATCGCCAGGCGGATCGTCGAGGCAGGTCCTCTCTTGCCGCTGACTAGCGCGCACGGCTGACATTTGTTCCGGCCGCCTCTCTGCGCGGTGTGCGGCGTAATTGCCGCACACCGGCGGAAACTATGCACGGGCGGACATGCGCGTGTCGCGGGGACCGACACTGACGCCGACGCCGACGTTGATGTCTGACACCGCCGGTGGACGCGGTAGTCGCGTGCTCGGATGCTCCCGTTTGAATTTCAAAGTGTGTTATGCGAATTATGGAGCAACGAGTGGGTACATACGTACCTAGCTCTGAGGGATGAGGATGTCTCCTTATGTTGATTTGGGATGAGCGGAGTCCCGAATGAGTGAGGTTTGAAGTGGTCGAGGTTTGGGGTGAATGAGGTTTAAGGTGGACGAGGTTTGGGGCGAATAACGTTTGAGAGGTCGGAAGTTTGGAATGACTGGAGTTGGAGAGTATAGAAGTTTCAGATGATCAGGGTTTGAGAGTATAGAAGTTTGAGATTGTAAACATTTGGAATGACTGAGACTTGAGATGACTTATATTTAAAATTACCAAGGTTTGGAATAGCCAAGTTTTGGGATGATCTAAGTTTGAGGTAACAGAAGTTTGATAACCAATGTTTTCAATAACCGAATTTTCAAATGATAGAGTCTCTCACGAATGCAAATTCTCCAAGACCGAAGTTTACAATGACCGAACTTTCGGATGAGCGAAATTAATGGTCAATGCTTTCAATGATTATACTTCTTATTCACCGCATTCTTTGATAATCAAAGAATTTATAAAAGAATTTTGAAAAATTTAGTTAGTCAATTGTAAAGGTGTTAATTCAAAAGAAATGCATATAAAGTGTTGTCCTTAGATTTATATTATACGAAAAAGTAAAATACAACATACAGTTGTAAGTAATAAATTGAATAATATTCATATACGATAGATCCACATTATTATCCGATAACAATACCTGAAAACGAAGTTACATTAATTTCATCGGAGCGACTTGTACTGTGGGGAGCTTTATCCATTATTAATTAAAAGCAGATTTGCGTAGCAAGTGTCAAAAGATTAAGTATTTACCTTGAGATGGAGTATAACAACGCCATTATCGAGCTATGTGTATGTGATGGATTAAGTATAATGGGAAAAGGGTAGATTAAAAAATGAAAGTCGAAGAAGAGATACAGGGTGGGAATGCGAAGGTGTGAGAACGCTCATACGCGAAGAATAACAATGCCCTTTGCCATTAGATTATGTATCGTCGTAATGCGCTTAAAAAATTTCTCGAAAAAATATTCCTTTTAATTCTTTCAACGTAAACATGATGAAGAGATAAGAGGCTTTGTCAAGAGTTTTGCATGTAATTGGTAAAGATGATAACGCATTCAGAAAAGAATTCACACAAACAAATAAGTAAATCTACTATTTAAAATTAATATATATGGTTTCTAAAAATACACAATAATTTTCCAAATATAAAATACTTTTATCTCATTTCTATTATTTTATAATCGACAGAAACAATTTTATGAAATAAATGGAAATGTTTGTATAATTTTTGAACCTGCAGTTAAACCGAGTACCATTATTTTTTTATAAAATAAGAACTGCAAAGTACAGCCAAAACATTCTGCGACATTTGTGTGACTCTCAAGACATTATAAAATGAATCCTAGAACATAGGCCATCCTATTATTCCATGCAGACGAAGTTAAAAATTTCAAACCGAAAAGTTTCAGCATCCCAGAGGTGAAGTAGTTGTTTTGTGACGGTTTTTTTTTATATCTTGGCACTGAAGAATCCATTCAAAAAAATACTATTTGCATTCTATAGTTTTCAGAGGGTATTTCTCCGTTTTTTCACTTTTCTATTATGTACTGAAGTAGAAATATTTAATATTTAGGGCAAAACCGGATTCTCATTTTTGCGTCGTACAGCAAAACTGAGTATTTTAGCAACAAAAACGACGATTTTTATTTAATTGGTAACTAAGACTAACATAATTTATAGTTAAGATAGTTAAAATTGTTTATAAATACAACCAAAGTTCCTAAGTCCTTAATATAAATTTCTATAAGTTGAACTCAATTAAAATAGCTTCGTATTTGTTAAAATTGTTGAAAATAACTTTTTCGTTATTTCTTAATATATGGACACAAAAATGTTATGGTTACATTATATTTTATATATCTTTTATAAGATACCCAGTCTTACCCACCCCTATAAGGCAAAACCGGTTTTTTGCGGACCTGCAGTAAATTTTATTTTCTTATGAACGAAACAATTTTTTCCAAAGAGAATCGTCATTTTCTTATTCTTTAAAGTTCAAAGAAGCAATCTAACCTTGTTCACAAATACACTATACCCCATTCTGCCCCACTTTCCCCTACTTGATCACAATTGACAAACTTATAAACCATAAAATATGAATTTCAAGTAGTTTTATTTAATATCCATTTTTCGCAGCGAACTCTTTCATCACATATTTTCCACTTATTCAAAAACGTTTACTCACCCCTCAATTCTTATTTTATATCTCCCATTACAATCACTCACATTTTACAATCACACTTTACATAATTATAATTTGCATCCATTCCCATTCACAATCCCCACACTTAGTTGAATTATTTAATGCATCGACTGTCAAGCCAATATTCGTAAAAACATTTACGAGGTAAATCCTCCCTTCTTTTTAAAAATACAAGCTACATAATCCCATATTTTTCGCTATCCTCGTTCTTTCCACCCTCACTGAAAATTCCTGTGCAATTTTATTAACCCTGGAAATATAAAAAAAGAAAACAGAGACAGCTACCACTGAGTATTCAGCATCCATCATAGATTTACGTAACAAGTGTCGAGAGATTAAATGCATTTATCTCATTTGAAGAGGGTGGGTAGCGCCATTACCGTCGTCTTTCGGATTAAATTCGAATTGGGCAGAGGAAAAAATGGCGAGAGACGAAGGGGAAGAGGGGAGAGGACACGAAGGAAACGAAGGGAGGAGAAGGAACAACGGTCCCGATGGAGCCGCGGCTTTGTTCTCAGCTATTACTCGCCCCCGCAGCCCCGAGAATATTATTATATCTCTCCTCGTCAACCTCCGCCCTCCTTTTCTCCGGAGCTCGAATTCGGAGCCACCGCGAAGCTCATCGTATTTATTTTATTAAACCATTTTCCAAGCTTCCCGCAGTGAAACTTTTCCTCCTGCTCGTTGGAAGATAATCATTCCTGCGACTTGTTCCGTAACGCGTTTTACCCTCCGCGGGAGAATTTGTTTGCGCTCCAGTAATCGATTTCGTGCAGCTACGTTCATTTTATTATCGATTTCAATCCGTTAACGAACCCGCTTCTGCCTTTGATTAAGTGATTCTAGATTTCTCGGTTTGATTCGTTTAACTCGACAGAATTAAAGAGAAACTTTTAAGTTTCTCTTTTTAAATAGATTATTTATTAAGAAAATGGACAAAGTCTACGTAAAATTGTAAAATCTGTATTGGTATTGTTGATTCTGTTAAAAGTCATTCCCATAATTTATTTACTTATGTTTCGATTCATAAACGTAATGGAATATGTTAGGATTCCTGAGGTGGAATGGAAATTCTTAAATACTTTAACACGATGGAAAATGGAATTTTACCAGCTTGAAATTGAGGAAGGGTATTGACATGTAAACAAACGGCAAGATTTGAAAAGAAAACTTCGAATTTTTGTAATAATTTATCGTAAGTCTCTTACTGAATATGAAACAATCTAATTAATCATTTCATTTAGAATATGATAAACAGTACGCGCAGATCACGAAACCTTACTAACACTTCACGTTCGATAACATTAACTGTGTCCCGACGTACAGAACGAAATGTTTGCAACACGCGAGGAATCAAGTCAATAATGACTAATACCAATCTATCAACAGCTCTAGAAAGTGTACAACAGTGTGGCTTGGTATGTCTTTTTAATAATCTTTAAATATCTTGCAAAACTCTTCCAACTAATAGTTTTCTTCAGTTTTTTCAAATTCAGAAAAAAAATATTTATTACGATGCTTATCGAACTCGTCTCAGTATCCGCCGAAAGATAACTGTAAAAAACATTGTAGGTTTACCTCTAAAAAACTGAAGGTGACCTTGATAATTCTGGAAAAAAAGGGTTGAGAAAAAATTTGGTAAAATCATCTTAAAGCTCTCCTCGAAGTATGATATTTTAGCTAACAAAATTTCTTATCGAACCGCTGGTAGCAGAATAATCTAAGCTGATCAAGCTCCTTGGACTACCCTGTATATACATTCAGTATCTTTTCAATCCGTAATTCTCAGCCAATTGACCAAAGAAAACGTGCTACAAGATCAACACCTAAAATATGCAAGCAAAAACATCTCGGCCTCTTAAAGATTAGAGTTAGACCAAAGCAAGAATCATCCCCATGTAAGCAGGGAAAGCGGCAGTGCGTTAGGTCGTCAGGCTGAAGATTCTTGCATAGACACACCGGGCTGCTAGGTATAATAAAGTCTATTTCAGTTGGTATTATGTCAAGTTAGCCTCGTTAGCAGAACTCGAGCTTTTTAAGGAACACTCGGCCGCCGCGGTTGCTGTCGGCTCGTTGAACATGTACGTCTGCAAGAGGCCGCCCCTCTGACCAGCTATGAATGCCACCCCCTACACGCAATTATCCTACCATATCCGCGCACGAGAAGCAGGTGTAGTTAAAACAGCTTAAGTGCCGCCTTCAGCGCAACGTTCCCCATCTTACACTCGGTTACCTTTTTTTTTCTTCTCCTTCGCACGTCGTCTTCTCCACGGCTCCCTTATATCTTCGTCGCTGACATCGCGAGCTGATTAGGACAAACTGTCCTCGTGCGATGAATTAACGCTTCTTTTTTATTCGTTCGTTAGTAACAGCCGGAATAAAATGTGTTTTATGGATCTGTCGTGTAATATGAGTCACTCATCGGCCAAATCGGTTAACTCCACGGAACAAAAAGTAGAGAAAAGTGATGTAACAGTATAGATTGGTTTTTGAAATTTGTCTTTAAATTGAAAACCAAATAAATATATAGAGTATATTTTATTATAATGGGTGCAGCTTTAATCTAATAAACATATAAAATGAATACACTAGTATGATCATGAAGTAATATTTATTATTGTTTCATTGTTTGCATGGCCAAAAGAATTTTTGTTATTTCCAGCTAGTAAATCAGATAATAAGAAAATGTATTCTAAATATAAAAGATTAAAGGTCAATCAAGTCTCTTAATGATAAAATTAAAAAGATTGAAAACGTGGAGTTGGTAGATCTGGATAATGAGTGGCTCATCGTATAAGAAGCTTAATATGTTCTGAAATTGAATTAGTAACTTTTATTCATTTATTATTGTAATAACATTCAGTACAATACTTTCTATCAACTGATTATGACGGGAAAAAATTATAAGTATTTGTCTATGTCTTCTCGTTTCTATATGGCAATACGTCCTTTATTTTATCTTTCTTGAATACTACAGAAATTAGTACTCGAAATACGCAACAAGTAGAAATATTGAGCAATTGTCAGACATATTAGAAATGCTGTGTCGAATAGATGTAGTAGACATAAAAACAAAATTTTATATGAAGGAATATTGCAGCAAACTTTGTGTATTAATACAGACTCATGATTTAAGGCTGGATATATCGAACGAAGCTTAATAACAATTTATATAACTATTTTTTGTAAACTTTCCTCTGTTACACCTATCGTTAATTAATGATAACACTCTATGTTTTTAGGTATGGTTTCAAAATCGCAGGGCAAAGTGGCGAAAATTCGAACGTTTGAAAGAGGAGCAGAGGAAGAGGGAGGGTGGTGGAGGGGGTGGCACATTAGAAACGACAGGACTGGCACCACCATCGTCTTCATCGGCAGGTCCAAGTCCCACAGGTCATGATCCTGAAGGTACGAGTTTAAAACACATAAAAATAGAATAATATTTTAATAATGGCTAGTATGTAATTACGTTACAAACGAAATAAAGTCTGTTATAATTTATACATGTTCCTCAATACGATCTAAACCTTCTTTATCTCATTTCGTACTAAAATACGAACTCCCTAAAATGAACGGATTATTAAAACAGCTTCCACAAGATCGTTTTCATTGGAAAATATATTGTTTTGCAAACAGATATCCAAATATTTAAAAAAATATATTACAGTAGCTCTATTCTTGCAAATATACTTTCTATGGAAATAATTAAAAATATTATAACTTGTTTAAGTGCTACTTTACTCTACTACACTAACGTAGAAACGATGAAATACATTATAATAATATCATTAATTCGCACTGCGCAGCTACTCGTACTCTCACACAAACCCCCAGCTAGTTCAGCCATAATGAAAGGGTTAGTTTTGACTTTCTCGAAAAGGAAATCTCAAATGAAACAAAATAAAATAAAATTAGAACTGTTCAAAGTATTTCAATTTCAAATTTAAAATAATCAATATATACATATAGTATAAAATAAATTCCAAGACAAACTCCGAATCTCCAGTTATAAACCCTTTCGTAATCGCTTACGAAGTTTATCAAACTACAAGCGCACAGTCTTATTCATAGCTGAATCAGAATTCAGATTACAACATTAAATCTATGTAATAATCGAAAAGTTCACGAAGAATTTCTATCGAAGCAATCCATTAATTTTCAACCATTAACCCCTTGCCTTATAATTTACTTCTCAGCCGTGCTTAATAAAACAACTTCGTTGTTAATAATTAGTAGAAAAAGAAACAAGTTTTATACATATTTCGTATCTACATTTACCCTATACAGTTACAGTTTAACAATAAACAAGTAATACATAAATTATATCAGAAATTAATAACACTTAAATTTATCGAATTCGGTTTGAAATTGTCAACACGTGTCTGGCACGTTATTACAAGGCAAAGGGTTCATTACATAATATTCCTAATTGAACTACAAAAGGGACCACAAAATAACAAACCGAATATACATACCGAACAGAACTACCCACGGAGACTTTTTATTGACGTCAAGCATCCTCTTCTTGCCCCAAAAAAGGTACAACGAACAGCAACGCCCCCGACGCGGAGGACGCCGTTCCAGATGGAGCCGGGGGATCGAGGAGCCCCAGCACGACTTCCGCCTCGGTCAGTCCGCGGCCCCAGCAAAGTCAGCCGTCCCTGGGTGGCGTCTCGACGCCACCGCCAACCCCCATAAGGGCGCCACCGCCGCCACCTAGCACCGTGGGGGGCCTCGGCCCACCCGCCGAGAGGTGAGCTTTTAGCTTCGTTTGTATTTACGTCTTTAGGAAATATCTTCCTTCCCCCTTCCCGTCGCCCTCCTCCGCCCCGGCCACCCGGTGGTCCTCTCGCAACCAGCGCACCGTTGACGGCCATCTAAAGTCACTCGCGATTCCACGGGTGCAAGCACCGCTGAACACGTCGGCCGGATGCTTGATACGCGCCATTAAACCACTCCTCGTAGCTTCCTCCGGTTCCCGACCCTCTTTCACCGTCTCTGGCCCCCCTCACAGTCTCTTCCTCTACGCCACCCCCTGCCCCAACCACCACCCTCCTGCGGCGTTCCAGTTCGTGTACCGGCGGCAGTCGTTGCCACTCGTATAATCGCGATAATCGTCGCCTCGTTAAATCGCTATCGGGCCCCTCTCGCTCCGCCAGCGAGCAGCGGGGTCGCACCGCGAGGATCGAGCGGGAGTTGCGGATTTAAGGATGACCGTTCGAGTTTACGACCGGGGCTAGAGGAATGGATACGTTCGTTGCGAGGGGTGGGATGTACTGGTTGGATAATGCTGGGACACTGGTTCCTTGGGGGCCGAGTTTAGAGGTTAACGCGGTGACCGCTGTGGAGGACTTTTGAGTATTATGTGCTGTTTGTTCTTTTGTAGTAGAGATGGAGAGGAGTGGTTGCTTATTATTTGGTATCGCAATACTTGCGCATTGTTGTCTAGTTATTTATAGTATTGAAGGGTGTCATTCGACATGGGTTATTTGACGAATTGTAATTGTTTTGAAGTAATTTCGAAGATTTGGTCGTCGACCATTATAGCAGTGTTAATTGTTTGATATGATAATCTTGTATGAGGAGGTTTATTGTTTTGTTGATTGGGACATAGATTGTGATTTTTTGTTTGATTGAGTTGATTGTATTTTGGTGAGGAATGTTTTTTCTTATGGTAGATGTTATTAGGTTGGTAGGTTCCATATAATTTCGAACGTAAGAGGAAGAAGTGGGAGAGAAATTGATTACCCCTTTGGTTTACGACGTTGAATGATACAGGTCGTAAGACTTAATAAAGTTGAATATTGTTTATTTACTCAGTCGAAATAACATGCTTCTGTTAGCAGTGTTTGATTATCGCAGTAAATGTAGGTACTGGAAATAGAATACTTCGATGTTTTAATAAAATATAATGAATAAATCAAGTTCAATAAGTGCAGTTATGAAACAAATTGCAAGGTGAAGAATTGAAATAAAGAATTTATTCTTGTTATATAACTTACAAGTGAAGAACGGGGTGCTCTGTCGCTGATACAAGAGTTAAACTAAGAAATAGTTATTCTTTTCTATTCCATGCAATAGAATTACACTCTTATAGTTACAAAATGAACATAGATTATCCTCAAATAATTCCCACAAACTAAAACACATACATTTCATCAATCCCATCCCATCTACACCTATCCCTTCAGTTACACGGTGTATGCGTTCCACGTGGATTCACTTTATGCGAATGAAAATCGCATAAATAGAATCTATCAGTACAAAAGAAAACAAAACATTGGAAAGAAAAGCAGTCAAGTTTTAGAAATACACATTCATTTCAGACAGTTTAACAAAAAAATAATAATAATGACAGAAAACAAAAGTAAATTTTATTCACTATCACTAAATTTAAATAGCGTGCAACCCATTAGTTCCCAGTGGCATGCTCTTGAAACCACATATTTCGGTGTTAATAAAATGCGAACCAATGGGCCAGTATAAAATCGACATAGTAATCGCCACTTATTTCTTTGACAGTTAGAATATAATATTCTATAAAAATATTCATTTCTGACAAAAATAATAAGTTAACTAATGTACATTGAAAAAGTAAATGTATTTTTTCTAAAAGTGATTATTTAAGACCTAAAGGGATAAATATCAGGTTGTCTCATAAATTCGTGCCGCGATGAGTTTATACTTTTCGCGTTACGTTTTGTAATCATAGAACGATATGAGGACTTGAATGACTAAACCGTAACGGTTCAGTTTAGTCAGTAAAATGTGTTCGAGAGCGATAGATCGTGAAGAATTTTATATTTAACAAAATATTATTATCTGTATATATACAGGGTACCCCATTTAAATGTGTACATTGGAATACCTTGTAAAGTATTGAAGTTAGAAAAAAAAGTTGTTTGATTGAAGGGACACATTGTATGCTATTAATGTTATTTGCACTGCTAGATGGATGGGGGAGGTATCAAGGTCAAGTTAATGTTTTTAAATGGAACCATTTTTTTTCTACAATGTAATAGTAGGTTTTATGATGAATTCGACGATGTGCAACACAATATTATACCGTGTACTAAATCATAAATTAGAACGATCGAAGACGACGTCACAATTATACATATATATAAACAAAGAAGAATTAGAAAACTAAACGGTACAAACTTACAGAACGACCTAATAATACACATAAATAGTATCACAATTCACCGCATAAAAAACGTACCGCATAAATAGCGGAACATATATAAATAATCAACCAAACCATCCACCCTCGACTAGCTTCAACCAAAACAAAGCCCAAGCTTTCATCCACCTATTTTTATAATACATCGATCCCTTCAAATCTCGCCCAGCCCCTGCACACACCCGCTAAAAACAGTAAGACGTCGCGATCCGCCGATTTCCTCCGCGGAGCCAGTATGCGGGGCGGTGCGCTCTTTATAATCCCAGACGGTGCTCCACTGGAATCGACTCGGGGGAAGGTAAGAACAATGTCGAAAAGGTAGACACACGGAATATACTTGGCGGCGGGTGACTCGAGTCAAGATGGTGGAGCACGGTGAAGAACACAGGGAGCGCGGGCGGTCCGCTAGGACCTGGGGAGGGTTGAGAGGCGAAACGGTACGAAGATACTCCTTCGCCGTCTCCGCAGTTGTAATTTATTTAAAACCGCTCGCCGTAAATATATCCTCATCATTTATTCAGAGGCTCGGCAGTTTCTCGACTGCGGGGGTGTACGCTTTTGCGTTTCACTCCGTACCTACCCGACCAGCCTCTCCTCTCGCCCCGTGTGCCAGTCGATTCCGTGGAACAGGGGCGGAGATCTCGGGGTTACTCGAGGGGGGCTCGCCTTTTCTTTTTGCCAACCCCCCCCCCCCCCCCCATAGCACCGTCTTTCTCCACCCTACCAACGCTGCCCGTCGTTTCTTGTTTTACGGTAACGTTCTTAGCATGGGATTTAAATTACGCGCCCGTGGAACGTAATCTCGAGTGGAATTGGTTTTCCAGCAGCCACCCGCGCTACGGTTTCTCGAGTTGTCTAAGTATCGCGGATGCTCCTCGGCGCTCGTCGAATTTTAATACCGCGTATACGGGTTTACGGGAGCACCGTTGGCGGTTGATTTTCATGGTTATGGTATTGATACGATTTCGGGGGTACGCGTTTTGTTGGGTTTCGCTTTGGGGCTGTTGGGTTTTTGAATGAGGAGTATGTTGGTTGAGAAAGAAGTTTGGAGAGCAGCGAAATTTTGGAAATGATCGACACGTTTATGGACTATGAAGTTAGGGAATAATGGTAAAGATAAATTGAAGAATTAGTTAACTGCGTTTGACGAGCATACACGTCATCTTAAAGCTTGAAATGATACTAATTCTATCAATGATGAATTCTTTATTTTTTCAGATAAACATATAATTCTTCTTTGTTTTGCTTTTGTTTTTCATTAACATGTACTCTGGGTGTATTCGTTATGCATTCGACGAATACACACTTTATTTTTTTATTTTGATAAATTCCACAGTTAACAGGTTAATGAAGAGGAATGTTATATAGCAAGTTTGTGGAGTACTAGTGTTGAAACAGTGTTTATGAATCATTATTTTTTAACCTTGTTTTGTAATATAATGTCGAGATCGTAAGGATGATTTTATACTAAATAAATGTCTTTGTTAAGAATTATAAATCGTAAAGTACATATTAATAAGAAATCATTACATTAACGATGCATTAATATTATATTCGTGATACTTGCAATATATTTGCATGGTGAAAACTTTAGACTGAGTTAATAAGGATATTATTCACTGTTTTCAAGTTGGGAGGAAGTACTAATTATCTCTAATCAATATTTAATACCTATAGTATTAAATTTTAGTGTAAGTAATAGTGTAACTTAAAGAAGCACTCTGAAAGTGCAAAGTACGTTTATTTTAATTTAATTTCTGTAAGATCGAACTCAGCGTATGCAAATGGTGGTTCAAACTTCGCGCCACAATTAGTTATTAAGCGGATGAAGAAGTTCGATGTCGTTGAATTTTGAACAAAGATTTTAACGGATTTTTACTACGAGAAAGCGGCTGCTTGCATGAGGTTATGCTGTACTTACTGATGTAGTTAAGAATCATAAAACGATTACGGAATGTATTTTGCGCTGTTGAACCGGCGTAATCAAACAAGTAAAGTCATTCGTGTTTTAAGAAACGCTTTAACTATTTTATCGCCCTCTTGGTCTTTATGAACGATGTGCACTATCTTTAACAGCTTGGCAGTGTTAAAAATGAATGATTCTTTATTCTGTTTCAGACTTCAACTGCACTTACCAAATTACATTTTTTCTGCAATATTTAGTTGTTTCTTTCTCACACATTATTTTCTCATAAGAAACAACTTATTAACAGATTTTAAAAAAAAATGTCATAAAATGTTCACATTAAAAGTATGTTCATTTTCTAAATATTACAAATTAACAAATCTAGAAATCTTCGATTAGAATTTAAAAAATATTTAAATATCTATCAAAATGTTTTATATAAGCTATACAAAATGAAACTGTAATTATACAAAATATGGGTAAATAATATTTTGAAAGATTAATATCCTCAAAGTAACATGCTGTCTTCGCAATACTTAGTATCCACTTTCATTTTAAGCCTATAATTCGTATGAATCTTTCCATAAAAACTCGAATAATTATCTACTAATAAATTCCCACCTTAATCCACTTTCTCCAATCCAAAATACATCAAAGTAATTTATTATTCTCACTGAATCCAACAAACGTTTCAACTAATAATATGCGTTGCCTCAAAATTCAAGGGAATGTAATATTTATACACGTTGCTACCTTTTTATCTCGTAGCGTACATGCTCTGCGCTGAAAACCCCAACGCTGATGCATCAGAGTAGTTACGCGGAGAAGTTGGCGCGACTGAAAGCGTAGAAGCTGTCTTGATATCACGGTTAAACGCATAGAGACGAAGAAATTAAGTGCGTGCATGTGAGGGGGTGGGGAGCAAGTGCACGTAAGCAAGGCACACGCTAGGCTACGCGGCTAATTGCCGCTAATTATCGCGCTTACCGCAGTTCAAGCTTTCCTGCCTACGCCTCTACCGTCGTCTTCCGCTTCCTTTAACCCTTTACCACCCCCATCGCGCCATCCCCGCCCCGATCTCCTACCAACAGCCTCTTCCATCGACGAAAATCTGCTTTCATTCCTGTTCTCCGCGTCTTTCAAACCCCGCCACTTCCGCTTCCGTTTCCTCGTCACGGCCTAGATACTATCAGCGCCGTTTCTCGTCAGTTTTCTTTTCGGATGGTATGGATTATTTAGATAGCTCACTTCTCTGCTTCAATATTAACGGTTCACGTGTAGCCTAGACAGACTACTGGTAAAAGCATTGGATAATATTATTATTTTATCAAATAACTTCGTTTGAAAGTAAAATGAATCGTTCAATTAAGTTTTAACACTGAAATTACCAGACGGGTCAAAGTGACCCATTCCTGATTTCTTCTTTTTGCAATTATTAAAAAGATAACAGATGTCTTTCACAGAGACATTATTAAAGAAATTGTTTCAACGCCACGCAAACTGAAATGTCGATCAATTAAAGTTTCAACAGTTACACTCTTGGATATTACTAGATGACTAAAAATGACCTTTCCTCTTCTAAAATCAATAAAACTCAATTCACTAATTCTAAAACATAAGTCAATGGAAACGCCAGTAACTACACTCTTCCAATTTACATAAGAGAATATAAACCACTCAAATCGTCTATTTCAATTTAACATTAAAGCTATCGGGCAGTTAAATTTAGTTTTTGAAATTTCTTTATAGAAACTCCAAAAGTGCATCTAGTGAGACTAACTGATTCACAATTCACTTTGCGTATTGCTAAATCAATTTATTTAATAACTTCTCTGTGAGACATCTGTTATCTTTTTAATAATTGCAAAAGGAGGAAATCAGGAATGGGTCATTTTGACCCATCTGGTAATTTTAGTGTTAACGAAGTTCCAGTGTTAAACAGCTTTACATATCCCAACATCCAAGCTTTACTATTTATCCCCGTCATTACGCTTGCATTTCCTCTTTAATATCCTTTTTCCATCATCCTCCCCTAGAAATTATTTACTTACCCACCGCTCCCGACGATCCCTTAGTTCCACTTAGATCTCCTCAATTTCCTCTTTTTCTTCGAACTTCTCTCTGCCTACTTGTACATGTTTATCCGCCATCGTATTTCTCTGTTTACCTCCTTCGTTGCGGTCCCTCTCGAACGAATCAGCCCTCTCGTTTCGCCACGAAACTCGCTGCATCCGCGACGGCCTCGTCTCTCTCGTCCTCTCTCTTTCTCTGTCTAGCGCGCGCCGTCTGGAGCTTCACCCCCCGGCTCGTTACATTAATTAAACAATATTTGCGATTAATATTTGAGATAATCATCAGCGCCTCGAAGCAGCTTCTCCTGGCTGGCGGAGGATGCGGAATATCGCGCGTGCTAATCGGGTTAGCGCTTTCGTGGGCCCTTCTGCCTTCCCTTCGTTCCCTTCCCGCCGAACTGTGTACAGGATACGAAATTGTAGTCTCTTCTTTGACACATCAAACGAATCGCAACTGCTTCATTAATGGATGATAGAGTTTGTTAAGGGATTAAGGGATATCGGAAAGATGTGGGAAACGGATTGGGTGTGTGCTAGTTCTTAAGGAAATAGAATTAGAGATTTATAAGCTGCTGTTAGAAAGTTTCATTTGTATTTTTCTTAGTGGAAAGCTGCTGAAATTGTCAGAAAAATATACTTAACTCGTAAAATACATTTGTGGACTTCTATTTCATAATACTTTAGTCTTAATCTTGGCAGAAAAAAAGTTTGCTTTTAGAATTTAAATACCTTCTTTGCTACTGAACTTCGCGCCATTTACGCTTAATAACAGGACCAACGAAATAAAAATAACATCGTGGATTATAGTTATTAGAACCTTTATTATAATACTTATATAATCCATATTTCATTCCTTCTTTAACCACTGAATTTAGTATCTCTTTCAATTGGTAACCCATAATGGTAAACCTTAAATCCATGTTTTCACTAATACCTCTTATATTCTTTTTATCTGTTATATTATATTTATGTATATTATGTTATATTGTTCGTAAATTAAAAAAGAAGAACCATAAAACTTATGAGAAGAAACCGATAATCCTACCATATCATTAACTCTTTCGTCCCTGAATATGTACTTCTTTTTAATATGAATTTTGTAAAAAAAAAACTTATGGCTACGCACAAATCAACCAAAACACACGTACTGACAGCTGATTAGAATTTTAGCTATCAACCATAGACGAAAATTCTCGTGTGGTACAATTTTTCTTTACCTAGGCGTTTTCTATCTTTTTAATTTAAAATGTTCGTATACCATTCACGACGGAAGGATTAAATCACATTCCGTTCAGTGTATTCGATTTCAAACTCTCAAAAAGCTTCCAATCTTCAATTCCTCAAAACAATCTTCCCATAAACTTTTCCTAGAAAGATCACAGTTCACTAAAATATAAGTAAAAAGAACCAATATTCCCGTCGTTTTCCTAAAACATAGAAATCAATCAGAGAAACGAAGCGAATTAACACGTCACGGTCCGGGCTGCTTGAGCGAAAACTGATGCGTGAAAAGAGATCATTTGAATATGATCAAACCACATAGTATTAATCTAGTCGATAAGACATATATTGCAATATGTATTTAAATGGCTCATTTGTCAAATCGATGAATTTCCTAAAACAAAAAGTGGGGGGGGGGGGTGATAAAATAACACACTATATTTTCTAAGATTCCTTTTAAATTATAAATTCAAATAAACATTGTAAAACGTATTACTACAAATGTATCTTTCATTTAACGATATATAAAATGTATAAAATAGAACACCCTTGGAGCAATCGTTATTATTACTACAATTTTTGTATAATTTAGAAAGTTAATTGATTTGACAAATGAAAAAAACATCAAATTCAGTCTTTACTAGTTTATATTACAGAAAAACTTCATTATATATTTTTTCCTTTTTTTAAAAACTGACACTAAAATTGAAATAATCCTTTAAAAATTCACGAGTAACTACTTCAATGGTAGTTTGCCTGTAACAGATTAAATATTTTTTTACATTTTACTCGTTTTCCTGATGATACAAAAACAATAAACAATTTACTGTTATCATTTCGTATTACAATATTGCATTAAACAAATTCTTAACTAGTTTTTATTACGTATTAATAAAATTAGCAAAGATTTAAATTCTGGTATGGAATTATTTAGGCCGACTTCGGAAATAAATAATTTAATATTCAATGGCCAAAAGATGTTGTCGTTTAGTAGTGTTAATCGTTACTAATAAAGAAATTTGTTTAAAATAAAAATAGTTAAATGTAAATCAAATGCTTTGACACTAATATTTAAAAACATTCAAAACGTGAATTCAACCGATTTGGCAAGTGAACCATTCATTTATGTATCACCTTTAATGCACAATGCATAAATCCTGTTTATATATCTCCGGCATTTCGCGAGGAGTCAACGAAAACCATATTTTTCTGTCTCCGAACGTTAATGTGTTAACATCGGCCCCATTGTTCTTCCAGTGCTCCCGGTCTAGCAGCAGGTTTCAGGCCAGTCGAACCACCGACGTCCCTCTTTTTTTCCCCACATTTGGCGGCGCAGTTTTCCCCGCCGTTGTTCGGGAACAAGGTGGTCAGTAGTGCGCCTACATCGTTGACCTCGACGACGCCATCCCTGTGGACAACGAGCGACCATCGGCCGGGCAGCCTGCAGGACATGTTGTCCTGGTCGTCGGCGGCTTGGCCGGGCTCCGTTTGCGGTTGCTGCAAACCTGGGACCGGCGATCTCCACAGGAGCAGCAGCCTAGCGGAGCTGAGAAGAAAGGCTCAGGAACATTCGACTGCGTCAGCTCTGTTAGGCGGTCTAGCCGGTTTCCCTGGCGGACTGCCGCTGCCATTGCCTCTACCGTTGCTGCCACCTTTGCTAGGGCTTTCAAGGAGGCCCGATCATCACCACCATCACCTGTCTAGTATGGTGCATCAGATACAACCGACCACGAAAGAGGATCCCTAGGATCATCCTCTGATCAGCACTAATTGAATCGTTTGGCCTCGACGACCCTTGACTATCTGGGCACGTATGAGTTTCTGGATACTGATCTTTTTTGCTGGTTTTCACCCTCGTTCCGCGAATCACAGTATTTTCGATACGGTTAGGGATTTTTGTATTTGACAGTGTCGTGGGAGTTGTAATTTGAATTGAGAGGATAGGGTTGGTGGAAAACTGTTCGTTGACGAATGGTTCTTAGGGCTCGGTAACAAATTAAGAAACTGGATTTTATAATTAAGGAAAACGTATTAGGTTTTTTTTGTGGCAATTTTGCAATGTGATTAGTTTTGATATATTCATTTAGTTGAATTTCTGTTAGTGAAAGTAATTTTGAGGAGATTTTGATTACTTTTGTATTATTAATTGAGAGAAACATTCTCGGATATTAGAGCATGTTTTAATCATTGATACGGATGTTGGGACATTGTTCATTTGATAATATTAATTTAAATATTTGGAGAGGGAAGATGATTTTCTATTTTTCCTGCTACAATCCGTGGAAATTTTGTGATTTTTAATGTCGCGTCGTGTTTCTGATTTTCATTTTCAATTTTACTTGTAAAACTGAAAATATTACAACTAAGTGATTGTAATTAAAATCTGTATATTTATTGCTGCTTGCAAAAAAGTAACGTTTTTTAATCATATCGAGTATGTCTAACCGTATTAAAAATATTGTATTCCTTTCAGTATTTATCATTGTGTCTGTATATATCAGCACCGAAAGTGTCGCAAGATTTTCTTCTATCTTTACTTTCCAATCATCACATGTTTAATCACATTAAATCTAAATATTAGTCTTTCAGAAAAATCAATGTTTTTAATGAAAGTTTTCACAGAGACTTAATCAAAACGCGATACAAATCAAAATGTTTAACCGAGTTATTTGTCAGTGAAACTAACAGAAGCTAAAACTCTTTCTAAAATTCTTTTTAAGACAATATCAAAAAATAAGATATTTATTATATCTTCATCGCAAACAAACACTCAAAATTTATTACGAAGAAATGTCTGTTCAACGAAAAGTTAGTTAAATATAAACATAAGAAAACGTGAAAAATCTTGAATGCCTCGTTATGTTAATACTAACAGTGAGTACAATATTTTATTCAGTATGTCTGAAAATATTTTCAATTTAGATTTAAATGAAAGAATGTAATAGATGTCACGTCAGCATTCCGTATAAAATTTCCGAGACCCAGTAAATCCGTTACAAAGCAAATATGTTAATGCATATTTGCAAAAAGTAAAAGATCAATGTTCGCCAGCACGCTGCGGCTAATTTCGTTCTCTTAGATCAAAACTGAAGAGGAATCGCGAAGGACCAATACGTGCCTGATGTGCTCTGTAATTAATTGTTCGACAAGCGATGTCTAAATTTCTGTCTGTGAAACAGCATTCGAATATCCGTGATTGTTACGCAAATAATACACGAGGCATTACAGTCAGGTTTAAATATTAATACTTATTAATTGTTTTCCATTTATACGAAATGAATATCCGCATTATCGCGAAATTCTAGGTAAAACGATAATTCAAATTGAATTGCGACGCATGAAAAATATAGTACAACTATACAGAAAAATCTGGTAAAATAATATCATTATTTTTCAGATCTGACTTCAACGAGTTCATTTTTCCAAACATTCTTTGAATAAATGAAAAGTAACATTTTCTACGAATTTCATCTGAACGAATTAATTATTAAGATTTTACTGTTTCAATATTTTTAATACAAATGAATTCGAACACACTCGACAATACACTATTTTGAAGTTGATAGTACTTACTCTATCATTAAAATATTTTCTCATCGAAACAGAAAATATTTTTACCTTCTGCTTTGCGATATTATATACATAATATTAAATACTTCTATTATTATTTTTCAAACTTCTAACATATTCTATGTTATTACTAACTACGTGAAAGAGTCAAATTAATGTCTGAGTTAATGCAGGATGGGTCACATGATTCACCTAATAAAATGAATTTCCTCTACCGCAGTTGGAAATTATTTATAACTCGATCCAATGATACCATTACATTTATTCTCATGCAACGGTCAAGTATTTTCACTTCAATTTAAACTCACAAAAATTCAACACGCCATAGTCCAACTCGGATCAGTTGTGCGCTGAGGATAATTTGTATTGTAATAGAATAATTTATATTATCACCCCCTAAATCGAGTCTACGACAATTTTCTTGAATTATATGATTACTCTATCATATTATTCAAATAATACGGATATCCGTATTATCCGAGTAACACGGATGTCCGCTCGAATCGCGCGACGCGAGCACGCGCCAGCAGGAATAATATTTCTATAAGTGGAAATTGATTTTTCGACGGAAGGATATCGTTGTGGAAACGCATCGTTTCGTGGATATTCGAATGCGAGGATATTTGGATAAACGTATATGTATATACGTATGTATACTCGACCCTGAAACAGGTATCTGGAACTTGGAGGATTCTTAGGACGAATTCTAATGACATATTATAATCACGTTGAACTAACTACTGAAATTTAAATAATTTTCCCAATTCAGAAGTTTCTGCATGATATTCGTCAATCTTATTACCTAACGATTCAGACTGAAACCTCGTCGTGGGATCTGCTAATTATTCAGAATTAATTTTTGCATCGCAGTTCTTGCTACTGGTTTGAATAATGAACTTAGGTCGATTTTTAAATAAAAAGGTTACAGGTAATGATTCGTGGAAAAAGTACCTGCCAAATGGTTTTTTATTAGTTTCTTGAGTATACACACTTAAAATTTTATTGTTGATACAAATAACAAAAGTTTTTCAGTTTTAGAAAAATCAAATTCAACCAGAATTTAATGTAAAGTTTGTAAAATGGATTGTTAGTGAATTGAAATTATGAATAATTAGATTCTCATTAAGACTTTTGTTTATAAAATATTTCTTATTCAATATAGGGAAAAGGAAAGCAGGAAATGAAATTAAAGACTTGTGAATCAAGTGACCAAGTGAAAAATATTATAAATATATTATTACGAAATTTGTGTTATTTATAAAACATTAAAAAATTCTAGGCGCAGTAGGTGTAGCTTTAAAGTTTCAAATCCGACAGATTTTACTAATATAATTCGCATCATTTAACGTTTAAAATTAAAAAATGTAAAAAAATTTAGTTTTACAGCTTTCATATACAAACATTTTCTACCACATATTCATAGTATTTGATTAAAAAATTTGCTCTAATAGAGTTTAAAAAACCAAATAGAAAACATTATCTAACACCTTCAGTAAATAAATCTACTAAATCAAATACATTTTTAGTATCATTCTCGACAAGATTTCATTAAAAATTGACATATCCTTTACCAAAAATTATTCTACTAACATACAACAAATTATTAATTAAAAAAAGGAGAACAAAAAGATGCTTGACTTGAAATTAATTTCTATAAACTCGACCAACGCTATGAAAACAATTGATTAATTAATCAGTTAACTGCGTTTAACGAGTATACACGTCATCGTAAAGCTTGAATTGCTACTAATTGTTTCGACGATGAATTATTTATTTTTTCAGATAGATATGTCATTCTTCTTTGTTTTCCTTTGGTCTTTCATTACAATATATCCTAGGTGCATTTGTCCTGTGCAACATTTTTGATTTTATTGTGCGCAGAATGAAAGATTTCCAAACTAAATTGCACAATTAACAGGTTAAAACAATGACTATTTTTTCTCCAGCTTCCAATACCTGTCCGAAAAATCAAGGGTATCAAGCGTCATTTACGATCACGTTACACGATCTGAGACGAGATCATACGTTAACTGATGATTAACCATGTGTCGACGGCTGTTCGTGCATGCCTTACGAAACAATTGTCAACGATGTAACGGTCGGAATTTAACGAAAGTTAAGGGGGAACCACTATGCGAGTACCGTTAAAGAAAAAAGAAAAGAATCATAGAATTCGTATCGAAGCGTGTTAAGACTAAAACGGAGCACGAAGAACAATGGTACGAATGCTCCGTGAATGATTGTACAGAATTTTCGCCTAATAGTGATGCCAGTTTAATATCCCTTCAATTATGCTCGTGACGGTAACAATCATTTCGTTTGCGTTGCGATACGATTACCGTTGTTCTTCAGAATCATGAAATGAGAGGTACAATGACGGGGGACACGTAGATAAAACTAGTAGAGACCTGTATATTACATCCCGGTGAATTTTCAGTGCTAATCAAGGATAATCTAATAAGAGTATGTTAACAGACTAGCGACTATTATGTAGCTTGAACTGTGGGTAGTGAATTATCGAATAAACTTGTTCTCTCGTGATAAAAGCGTGTACAATGATTGTCTTTGTCTTGCCTGATTTTTGTCCCATCCTAAACTGCCGGAGAATAGCGTGTGTTCATTTATTTATTCTTTTTGTTGTAAATATAAAAATCGTGTTATTCTATATATATATAACTTTTACGTATTGTACACTTTTGTTTCCTAACTGAAGGGCTTGCTGGTCAGTCATTTGAATTAGGTCTGGATTAGTATTTATTTAATATTATAACACATTATTAATATTTTCTTATTATTATTATCATCATTATTACTATTATTAATATTTTATTTCTTAAAAACACAGGTAGTTGTATCATACGTAAGTACCAATTTAATATATTTTAATATCGAATAATAAATAAGGAAATATGCTGATAATATTCGTGATTCAATAGAGGATAAGAATATTTCTAAATTATTAAAGGTAAGAGTTTAATTTCTTAACCTAATTAGTTCTTAGAATATTTATATTTATATGTATTCATTGCTAACTGAATCCATAGAATGATCAATGTATTTTATGCAGTTAATTGAACTAGTTTATGTATTAAGTGCAATATAAAATATTAATTCTGAAATAATTTCTTTACATAACATTCTTCTTTCTATTTGCTAAATACCTACATTGAATGTTTCAAAGTTTAATCTATTTAACAAAGTTTTTATTTATTTATTTTCTTTATGAGTGTATAATGCCATCATGTTAAGTGGTGATTATAGAATAAGATCACTGTTAGTTGTATGACATGACAAACTTATTGTAACCAAACTCACTATCGCGAAGTCCATGATAGTATGTTGCAAAGGATCAGGTGTTCACTTAAGGGATCCCTTGAATCAACTCAGTGATCAAAGGCTATGGTGAACCTATCAGAGAGATTTACTGGATTACTAACATCTAATAGCAATTGAGCGTTGAATTGCGCGTGGTGCACAAAGGACAGGATTGATCGGCAACATGTGCTTCCTAATATATTCGTAATTAGCCCGAAACACAGCAAGCTCAATTTCAGACGGTAAACTTGCTCCCGCACCTCGCTATAATATTTGATTGATCAGTTATATTATAATAATCAAATCAAAATTATCGTTATTAAATGGTATAATTGTTACGAATTAAACATATAAACAACTGGAAGAAAATAAAATAATATTTACTAAAAAAATCTACTTTGTACTTTCATAGAAATGTCTACCAATTATAAATGTAATAATTTTATTACTAAATGTTTTAGATTACTAAACCTTAATTTTAACATTTTATTGTAAAAAATTTACATTATTAAAATTTGGTAAATATAATATATTGGTAAAAATAAAGTACTCTCTGTATAACCATTTTACCTTGTGACAGTTAACGTCCTCTAATATAGTTATGATCTACCAAACTTTGTAAAAAGGAGAAACAATAGCAGTGTGGTGAATCTGACTAAAACTCCAGATTGTAATTGGATTAAAGAAAACAAAATCCTGGAACTACAGATTCAATTATCCCCCAAATAACATCAGCTACGCTATCAGTGAAGCCTTATCGCATCAGTTTTCCATTCAAAACGTTAATTCAGTTCTGTAGTTTCAAGTTAACGTTGCCTCAAGGTGGTTTCTTACTATGATGCCACAAAAACTTCGAAATTAATATACTTAACAGTTTCCTTTAAAAAGTCCAGAAATCTTCTCATATACTTGAACACTTTCTTCGCGATAACAAATGAGACTCAACAAAAGGATTAACGAAGATAACAAAGATTTCACAAAATTAACAGATAACATAAACGCTGAAGTTATTTAATTTAATGCAATTTCTCTACTCTTAGTTCATAAATTTAAAGAAATCCAATCCTCTAACTTTGTCTCACGAACGAGTCAAATATCATTATTTCTTTCTTACTCATAACACAAACCAAAAACAATTTTACACTTGTATACTGCATTACCACAATTTTACAGACAATATAAAAAACGTATACCCACTATGAACACAAACAATCAGCAACAAACTCCAACTTCATTATCGCAAAAAGAAATCAAGGCAACAAAAATTTAAACAAAGCTCTAAAACCACGAACAAGCCGATGCCACGTAATCCGGGAAAACAACAAACAAAGTCAACCAATCCGAAGAATAACTCAAAGAAGAACAAGAACAAGAAGAAGAAGAAAGAGAAAGACCGCATCAACAGAAACTCCTCCGGGTGCAGCGGCAGTCCGCGGGAAGGGGTTGTTGGCAATCAATGCTCCTCATAAGAAAAGCTCGCCCTCTCTTATGGGATCAACCCTCCCCCAGAGTATATACGCGGAGAGGTTCCGTGTCTACAAAAAGGAGGGAGGGGATCCGTAGAAAGAGACGCGACCAACCAAGAACAGAATGGTGGGGGTAGCGTGCCTCGGTAGGGGGAAGGTTGAAAACGAGAGGAGGAATCCGAAGGCTACATAGGAAAGTCCACAGCGACGAGGACCACGTCAAGTGGCGATAAAGACCGAGAGCGACCCCTCGATAAGATGAAGCAAGAGGGCGCAGGAAAGAAAATCCATTTCGAAAAGAGGGATGTAATAGAAGAAGACGAAAGGTAGGACAGCGGGCCAAAGAGGGGAAAATCTGTTTGCGTGGGAGGAAGACGGGAGACCAGTCAAAGAGGGAAGAAGACGGGCACGAGTAAACCAGAACGAGGGAATCTATTCAACGGAGAGGGATGAAACGCGCTCCGTGCCAGAGGGAGACGCTATGAGGGGGTTGTTCCTGGCTCGACCAACCAGAGGCAAGACGCCATTGATCGGCACGTGGCTCCCGGTTGGTTCAACGGATTCCACGAGGGTGGTGGGTTGCAGCTTCTGCTTCACTCGGCTGGCAGCGTGGTGCCTACGCCAGAAGCCAGCGTTGGAGGAGAAGCTGCGGTGGTGGGGACGGGGGTGCCGGAGACGCGTTCTGCACACTCCGTTACACTTACTGGTAAACCGTATTAATCAACGACATCATGGTTTATCCCTCCGTGCCTCCCCGCCTCCGGCATCCATCTACCTCAACCTGCTAGCTTCCCTTACCCCGCGACCCCTTTTCATCCTACTCCGAACCTAGCCAGACTCCATCGCGATCTATACGCGCACTGACATAGCCTTACAGCACCCTTACCGACGGATACGGAAGGGAATCAGGGGGACGGGGGGATGGAGCAGCGAGGGGATGGAAAAGTGATAGAAAAGTGGCGTAAAGACGTGTATGCGAGGGAAGCACGGAACGAATGGGGAGGAAAAGTGGAGGAAAGAGGTCCGTGGGACGGATTGATTGTTGGCGGCGGGACGGGGGAGGTTCTAGGAAGAAATAAGGGAGGAAAATGGGAGGACGGAGGGTGGGAGAGGATAGCGGCCTCGTAAGTAACGATAGAACAGGGAATGATACAATGGAATGAGTTTAGGACGAGGCTGAAGGGAAAATACGGGCGGGGGCGTGCTGGTTTACGGGGGTTAAAGCGGGTAAAGAAAATTCGAAGATAAATTCGCGGGATACGCCTGGGGGATGGAGACTGACGACGAAAGGAAATGGTGGATAGGTGATTCCGTTTGACTATGCGGGATAGAGAGGGGTGTTAAGGTTTTTTGCTGCAAGTGGTAGGAGTTGTGGGGGTTTGTTGAGTTCTTTGGGTCGTGATATTGGATTAGACTTGCGTCGAGGACTTTAAGTGGAAGTTTGTCAAGCTTGGTATTATTCGTTTCGCTGAATAACTGTTTGTTTGTGGTTTCGTCTTGCTTCTGATAAGTAATTCATGGGGCAGCTTTCACCAATGTAATTAAGAAAGAAATGTTATAATTAGAGTTAAGACGCCTTTTGTCTTGGAATTTTTGTATAATATTATACATTGATGGAATTATACTTTTTATACTATTTTGAGTAAGGTATGTAAAGTTAAGTAATGTAAATCCATGAGGATCTTAGAAGAGGATCTTAAGAAAGACTATTAACCCTTTGTTTTGTTAATACAATATTTAATGGTAATTACGGTAATTTTCGACGCAAGGAAAATAGTATCCATCGTTCATTAATAATTATATTTTTACAGTAATTTTACTCCTACAGGGAAAGTATAGTTTTATTTCCAGAAATAAAATAAAAAGTAAATCTTGCATGTCAACAAGAAGAAAGGAAGAAAGTGCAGAAATGAGACGCCAAGTCACTTTGTAAGAGAAAGATCGACGCTTAACCATGATTCTTGATACCTATTACGTGGCCAGTAGGGATTCAACCATCCCACCGCTATCGTTGTGTATAGCCGAAGCAAAATCCGATTGATCCTCCGGTTGGCTCCTTCTGTCGCAATCTTAAGGCAGCTCACACGACCAATATCATCAATTCTTTTTAACGTTTTAAATTCAACAAAATGGGCCGTGTTACTTGTCACTTTATCATTAGAGCTTAATATAATAATCATTTTTTTCAATACATTTTACAACATGAATAATAAAAGAATCAAAAGGATGAAAATAGGAAGAAATGAATTGAAATATATTTATTGTATTATGTAACACAATCGATGCTATATGCAAATAAAATAAACATTCGACTGAATTTGATTGAAATGTCTGCTTTATTGTACATTTATGTATTCATTTCTGGATACGCGAAATTTGCAGCGTTGCAAATGTTGTATCCATAAATCGGCAATGGTGATTTAATTCCTGAATGAAATAGTCCGTATGATAAATCCTTACAGTTGAACTAGTTTGATTATCGAGATTTAATTCAATGAGTTGCATGTTGCAATTTTACCTGAATCCTTCGCTCTCACTTAAAGTCGCACGAATACTGTTATGAAGGATTTTAAAATGAAAATATTCCATGGAAGAGAATAAATACGCGTATTCAATAACAATAGTGGTAAGTATATTGTGTATATATATACATTACCTACCTATACACTGTCGATGAGAGATTATATCTTTCTTCATAAATTAGAATCAGTATATTAGATAATTATACTATTAGAAATACAAATAAATATGATAAAAATTTACAATATAATTTAACATTTCATATCCGATATCAGATATCAGATATCCTTTTTTATTATATTAATCTATGACATCTTAACCCCCATATGTCTCGAATTGTCACTTCAATAAAATAGTTACTTAATGAATTACATGATATGAGTAAATATACCTAAACGTTTAAGTAAAGCGACAAATTACATTTGCTACACAATGCTTCCAAGATTCAGTAAAAATATATACTATCTACCAATAACAAAATTTATACAAAATACACCTTCACAACGTCCAAACCAAACCACACCTAAACCGAAAAGCCAATTCCCTATCACTCTGAAAACACAAAAAGCAAATTAACTTACCTTCGAACAGCTGTAGTTAACCAAATAATTCCATGAAACGCGTGCCATCAATCCCCAAAAATAGATCAGAAAGCGAAACCGAACTCCGGATTCACCTTCGACTTCGTTGAATCAACCCTTACCATGGAATTTCTAAGAACAGGAGGAAATTCCTCTCCGTGTAACCGTCTCTTGAATTTCCCTCGTTACGAGCCCCTTCCTTGTTATTCCTATCCCCCAACTCTCATTTCCACCCCCGAGCCCTGTAGTTTCGACGGCGATTATTCCAGGACGACGTTCATATTAATCACGATCCGGCTGTACGCGATGAGCTTGCGAATCAGGACATGGTAACTGATTTTAGAGCATCGGTAGGATCCAAGAACGTCGAGGTCGAGAGGTGGCGTGGTACCCTGATGCCGGTAGACAGTGATTAATACGGTAGACGTCGTCTGGCGTCTTCCTCCCTGCTCCCTCTCTCTTCCTGCCCCGCTGCGTGGGTGGGCGGGCCCGCGAGAGCGTTTTCAGCTGAGCTCCTCTCGAGCGTACTCCGCGGTAAAAGGTTTTACGAAATTCATTGTCAGGCAATTTGCATGTCAAAGCCGCTCGAGAGAGCACGCTCTACGACCCGCCAGTTAGACGGGGGTGTCTGTCTCTACTTCTCCTTCGTCCGGGTGGACACCCCCTAGACCGAACTTGTGTCTGCTGCGCGGTTGATGGGATTATTGGAAAAATGAGGGCAGCAGACATCGTGACGCCTTGGACAATGCGATTGGTTTGTTGAGTGGATTGGGGGGTGTTTGGCGTGGAATGGAGGGGTTTGATGGTATGAAGTTTCGTGAGGTTTATGAGGTTGAGTAGGCTTCCATTGATCTACGGTTTCGGTTTGTCTTGTTGTTGAAGTTTAGAGATGTTTGCTGGTTTGGCGTGGTTTATGTAGGTTTAGGAGCAAGCAGTTTTGGATACGTTTGACGGTTCAATATGATTTGTGTAGTTTGTGGCGGTCTAGTCATGATGAAGAAGGAACCTGCTTTATTTAAATGGAGATTGTCAATTTTATAAATTGAATGTATGGTTGTTAATAACAGTTACTCATTTCATTAAGATCTATCATAGTAAACTGGTATGTAATTATTCTGTAGTGAAATAGTTAATAAATATTATATTATAGAGTTAATAAAATGCAACAAAATAGCTATAAGTTGTGTAACTTTTACCGATCAAGGTTATATGTCCTTTTGTTTAATTCTAAAGAAGCTTAATGATTTGATGAGGTTTGGTGAAGTTTGACGAAATTTGTGAAGTTGAATAGACTTGATCAACCTTATATCTGCATTTTTATTAATCTTAGAAAAAGTAACAAGGCCGGATTTTTATGATACTTGATATACATATAGAGTACCCATAAATGTTCAACGATTGTTTTTTTCTAGCTCGTCAAGTTCATGTTTACTTATTAAGCGCCTTATTAAAAATTGTCGAATAACACATTGTTATTAATATTTTTAAAACTAATTCTAATTGTTTACTTAAAACTTGTTAATATAAATTGTAAACCAAACTGACGAATAGTACTTTATTTTTCTTAGTATTGTCACATTATTCACGGTTAAGAAAATAAATATTATAAGTATAATTTAAATAATAATAATACAAGCGTAATTTTTTACACTCATTTTCAATCGTATTTCGGGATTATGATTACATATATATGATTGAATTACGGAAACTTGGTTATAGTGTCTGATCATTGCTTCTCACTTCTACTTGCCACCATATTGGTGACAAACTAGTGTTACTTATACAGTATGCAATTATGTTTCATACTAACACATAAATTACAAATGATCTGGGTTAGCTGCTATTTTGTGTGAGTTTTATCAAAAGAATTTTTAAACCTACTCAATTTCTTATAATAAAATATGTTATAAACATCCATAAAAATGAAAAGAAAAATTTTGTATTACATTTTATTCAATTCAATTTCCTTTCTCATCTAAAATACCTTCCTATTTGATAACACCTCAACTGTGCCCTTTTTATAAATACACAAATAATACTCTAATTTCGAGAAGCCAATTACTTGAAGCGTCCTACGGTATCATGATTTCATAAGCTCCACCGTGAAGCTGTTAGATCGTTTCTCCGCAAAATCGATCGACAATTTCTCCTTGAACTATGAATTGCGATTTTGTGTAAAGTGGTATTACAGCTAGAAAGGGAGTGGCGTTGTAATTGAATCACTTTGTGGAGGGAAATGAGGGTACTTTATAGCGGGCTCGCGCTCGACAAAAGAAAACAAGCGGATCCCGTGCCCGAAGAGAATGCAACATTTATTTTGCAGGATAGTTTCTCCGGCAAATTTCCCCGTTTAACAGCACGGAATTACGTGCTCCGTTGCGATTAATTGAATTTGCTTAACGATATTTTGCGATAAGATTCGCCGCGATTAAAAGGCTGCTGTAACTTTCGTAAATAAACCCTTACTTGCTTCGCGTGAAAGATAGAATTTAAAATGATAAACAGAGCACCACCGATGGAGTAAATCGTTTTAATAACATAAAAGATTATTTTCCATGCGCACATTACTGTATGTGAATACATGTTAAATAACGTGTGCGAATAAAAGTTAATCTGTGTTTTTAAATATTTATTATCGAGAAGTCTTGGAGGTAATTGAAAAAATTAACTAACATTGAAATGAGTTGAAATTCTATTTGTAGAATAATATGTTCAAAGATTATTATACTAGCTATTAATAATAATAATAATAATAATCTTTTCAAATAGAAGAGATTATTAAATTCTATTTTAATTATTTGAAAAATTCATTATTTGAAATGTTTCGTTGGTACTATTACAATTTCTTTATAGATTATACTATTATCATAATTTTCAATTATTTTAATATTAGTTCAACATAATTATTTAACTTTACTTTAACATTACATGAAGTTTTACCTGTAAATTCTGTATTTCTTACCTTCATCGTCTGTAAATTAAACAAAACTTTCTTAAAAAATAAAATTTAGAGAGTCACGATTAAACAAAAATAATACATGTCAGAAAATTATATTTTCTTCTGATCGGAAAATTGTAATTGTAATTGGAGCTGAATTCCTGAAAAATCGTGCAAAAGGAAGTGTATCGTGGTATACGCGTAATTCAGGATCTTGATGTCGTATATTTCACTAAAGCGAAGGGTGCAGTTTCGCCGGACAAAAGGACGAGGGCGTAGAAGGCGACCGAAGGAACGACCGCTAGATCTCCTGCATAACGCCTTTATAAAGAGTAAAGCCTCGGTACGAGCGTTAGGCTGGAAGAGAATTTATCGTGGTTGTCTGAGGAAGCTAAGGGGATCAGGAGCGGCAATGATTTTCAATTTTCAAATCCACTTCGCGGCTGTTCTCCTTCGTCCTTCTTTCTATCGGGACATTGGATCGACGAACCCCCTTGTACCGGTTGCTCCTAAGTTGTCATTGTTGATTCTATGTTCTATAATATAAAATTTAGAATATTCGAAATAAAATTAATATTGAAAATTAATATAGAATTTGATATATTCAAAATAAAATGGAAATTGAAAATTAATATAAAATTTGCTATATTCAAAGTAAAATTTAAATTAAAAATTAATATAGAATTGATTGTACTGAAAATTAAATTTTAATTAAAAATACAGAGTTTAATGATTACTTAGGACATATCGTATAAGAGTATCGAAGTAGGTTTTTCTAAGAATGTTGTGCACGACTCTATAACATATAACATACAGCGTTCACTAAAATATACAAAAAAATAATTTTTCTTTAATATTTTTTAAAATATTTTATTCAGTGCTTTATAATAATCCATGTGTAATATAAAGTAGCAATTTTTAATATAGAATTATTTTCTACATCTAATTAAACTTATGTCATAGTTAAACATTTTATCATGGACTCTTCATTTGTTATATTATTCAAATTTCAACATTATAATCATTTCCTTTTACACATAAGTATCTTTCGTATCGCAATCCTTAAATCGTAGCTAATCAAACCATAATTAAAACTGTTAACTCTACTATTATTAAAACGTCACATTATTATAATTTATTCCAAAAATTTACGTTAAACTTGAATATATGATTTTTGGCCAGGATTTCGGTGTTTTAGGCCACTGGGCGACGCACCGGACATATTCCAACGTCCCACGCCCCATCCCAATTGTTCCCGTCGCGACACAAATTCACCCTAAAATCGTTGGACCCGCAACAACAGCTAAAAACAAAACGAGCAAAATTCCGAAGAAAAGCGAACGAACGGGTCTACAAAATCGCATTGCACAGCTGATTTTTTTTTCTTCGTTTTTTCGGCACGTGCCCGCAGCATCGGGGGCCAGCGCGCACCCTTTATTCCGAGGAAGCGGAAACGGAACTGGATGAAGCAGCCAGCCAACGCCGGCGACTCGAAGGTAACGAGGTTTTCCTCGGTTGGTTAATTTGCCGCGGATTGGATCGCGCGAAAACACGCGCACTAACGTGGTTTTCGACGAGCTCTCTCCCTCTCTCTCTCCCTCTCCCTTTTTCTCTCTTTCTCTGTCGACCCCTCCGGCCTCAACCCCTCGGCGCTTCGACGGTCCGCGCGGTGTCACCGATACTCTGCACTTTGATCATCGCGAATCGCCGATGATATACCCGATGCTAAAATGTCGCTCGAGTATAACACGATTACCGCAATCGACTCGACCGGCCATTTTTTCTTTTTTTTTTTTTTTAATACGTCCATACGCGTAGGTTCGTTCGTTCGCGAAACCTGGCCCTGTCATCGGTGCTCAGTTCGTTACGTTTTGATGGCCGTTTCGCTGGCGCCGCGCAGCCCGAACATCGAAAAAGGACTCTACGCGACCTCCGCTCTTCTCGTTTCCTCTCTATGCATTCTGCGGTTAAGCTTTCAACGCGCGGTTCGCTTTTTAATCGAGTCGCTTCGGATTCGATTTCGCTGTTTGATTAATGAATGCTTTAACGTGAGTCGGGGAAGCCTTCGAGGAATCGATGGAAATTTGCTGTTCTAGCGAAGTTTGATTGAGTTATAAATTTTGATGTTTTTTGTACATTGTTATTAGAGAAACTTGTTTTTTTCCAAACAAATTACGTCTGTTTTTAAACTATTCTAACGTGATTAAAGGAGACATAGTTCTCGAGAAAATATTTGTCACGTATTTCTTCTTATCGGGTAACATCCACTTTGAACAGGGAGTTGAAAATATATTTCTTACATCTCTGAAACTAGAAGATGTAGAAAGGAAATCTTCATTTCGAGGCGAACAAATTAAAACAATTATTTCTTTCCTTCATCCTTTAGTTTCAGAGATATTATAAAAAATATACTTTCAACCCCAAAATTTGGGGTGTTTTCAGCCGTTCGGAGTGGATGTTGGCCGATAAGAAAAAATACGTGTCAAGTATATTCTTAAGAACTATATCTCACATAAGTTTCATCAAAATCGACGTGTGATAGTTGAAAAGGATCCCTTGTCAGTTTTAACTCAGCCAGCGAAATATTGAGAACTTTTGTTCTTATTTTTTGAAAGGGAACGTCAAAACTTTTACCTCAACACAATAATTTGTGGATTTTATTGAAGATGATTTGCTTTTTGACTAATTTGTAATGCATGTAATTTTTTTTGTCTTGTTTTCATTGGATTTGTTGGTTTTGTTAAATTAGTATAATGGTTATAAAAATTCTGTAGCTTCTATGAGAATGTTATTAATTACCCGTCTTATAATATTTTTCGTAACTATGGTTGTTGTTATTAAAACAATGAGGATATTAAAGAGGTTTTATGTTCATTGTAAGTATAATTCAATTAAAGACAAAATTTATATAATATAAATGAACAAAATTATCTTTGACTTAGACATATATGCAATGAATAATAATAATTTTTTATTAAATTTAAGTATAAAACTTCAGCCTTTGTACTTCACCCACCATTATAACGCAAAATATTAAATTAGGAAAGTTCCGATTAGTATTAAATTTAAAACATTTTTAGAACAGAGGTTTACACTTAAATTGCTCCATCATACATGTAATGCAATTGTTACAGCGTTACTCATCAGAATTATTTTATTCTTTATTACTTATTAAAAATATGTCATTAATTAAAATTACAATATTTTCTAACCTTTATTAATAAATAGTATAAAAGAGTAATGAAAATCATTTATTAGGTTATAATTATTCTCTCGTAGTTCGATAAAGATTAAATTGAAAACAAAATTTTTTGATCGAAAGATCATGTTTTAAATCATAATCAAAGATGATATTTTAGATTATAATTCGAAGTACAAGGGGTGGTTAATTTAATAGTAATATGTTATATCTGCCGTATATTTACATGATAGAATAAATATAAAGACTGTTCGACTCGCAAAACGTAAATAAAAATCGTGAAAATTCTGGATCGCGCACAGGGAAACGAGCAGTCTGGCGGTAAAAAAAAGGAAAAACGCGAGAGTCAAATTTCAAGCATCGTGTGTAATCACACTCGATCATTTTTATTTCATCGTTCGCGTGAGGATCCCGCGTGTGCGTCGTAACGTAGCGAAAATGGCGGCGGATGAAAAGCGCTGGAGCGTAACGAAATAGAAGTAAAACCTTTCATAAGTTTTGATTTAAACTTTTCCGGATAACTCATTCCGTAAATAACATTTTATAGTTCGCGTATCGCTGCCGTTTTATACGGGCGCGCAGCACTTTGATCAACGCGAGAGGATAGCTGATGGAAAAATGCAGGCTGCGTAACTCGGTTATAGTTTGCGTACACGTCAGCGAACGTTTTTACGCGTTCCACCCGCCTCGGAACGGTCTACTGGGTGTTTCGCAGCGAATAACATGCGCAAGATGACATCACGTTGAAAGGTAAATCAGAAATTGTAATTTTTCTTTAATAATGCTTCGTTTTTCAAGAAATGAATAATAAACTTCTATCATTTAGCGAAAGAAAACGAAAATCCTCATGGGAAATGGTATCATGTTGGAAGGTAAATAAAAAATTGTTATTTTTCTTTAATAATGCTTCATTTTCCAGGGAATGAATAATAAACTTTTATCACTTAGCGAAAGAAAGCAAAAATCCTTATAGAAAATGATATCACGTTGGAGGGTAAATAAAAAATCGTAATTTATCGGTATAATTGGATCTTTGTTGAAAAATGAAACTGGAAGAGAAATTTTGGGACGAAAAGAAATTGCGGAGTAGAGGGTAGGCTGTATCATCGATGAATAATTAGGTTTGGAGGTCTGAGCAGATAAGGATTTAAGGGATATCGGTAAGACTTTATCTGTTTGCTATAGGAAATCGTTTTGACCAATGCTTAAGTTGTAAACAAATAATTTAATTATTCAAATAATGAAAGGTAGTAGATAGTCCTATTTTTTCTAATATTTAAGAGTTTCATACCTAATTTAGCTTCCTCAACTGAAAGTGTTGAATACTTTAAGAAATTCTTGACTGCGAAGGGTTGAAGTTAACGAATAACACATACATGTTATTCAGAAATACTTTACTACTAATAATTTATTGAAGAAAGAGACAAATTTTAGGTATATTCTACACCTATGTTTTGTCTAAAGTATAATCATTAATAACAGAAAGATGATATTTAATTTGAGTTCAAAAGACTTGAGTAGTACTTATGCTTGCCAACTGTATAAAATCTTCACCATGAGATTGGCAAGTTGCTATAAAGCAAGAAGTTAAACTTAGGGTTATGCTAGCATGGTGATTCAATGCGTTGGCACACAACATAATGATTTTAGTCTTACCTTATCAAGTCTAGTATATCCTACCAGTAGATTGCTAATATTCTTTTGATTAAAATGTATCCAAACACGACGTACATCAGTCTTGTTTCATCGACTTGGAGGAAACGCGCTTTTAATTTCATTTTTACATTATTATTTAATTACATAGACTCATTTTAATCAAACGAATATTAGTAGTTCACTACGCGCTTGAGAAGGTATTATTAAAATTACTGAAATTGTAATCTTTGTTGTATGTTTATATCTTACGTCCGCGGCAACCCTTAACCTCTTCAAGGCCAGATTCATTTTGAGAACAGACAAAGATGATTTTAGTTTCTGTTTGATTGCAGTTTATTTCGTTAAAAGTGATGCGAATTGAACAATACGAAGAGAAACGGATGAAGTTATGAAAACCATACGAAAAAAGGCAAGTATCCGTTCGATGAACGTTAATGTTACACTAAAATGAGAAATAAAATAAAAATAATCCTTAAAGAAGTTCACATTAGAAGTACAAGATGAGTCAAAATGATCAATCCTTGATTTCTCATTGTACAATTACTGGAAAGGTAAAAATACTTCTTTGAAAAATTATTAAAGAAACTGATTTAGAAATAGCTAACCTAAAATATAAGCCAATTGAAATCTTATTAAAGACAAAGTTCTAAGTTTCATAAAGAAATTTGGAAAAGTCAGTTTAATTACTCGATAGTTTTAGTGTTAAAGTGCCGAGTCTCGACCATCGATGCTCAACGAATTGCATTTATCGCGCTTCTACTTACTATACCCATTCTGTGACCTTGTTAGATTATGTCCAAGTCAATTCCTGAAATAAGAACGCTACGCTGCTCGCGAGAATTTTAATGCTGGGTCCCAAAGTTTTAAAGTATATAGAAGCATTACTGTATATATATTATACAATAATACACGAGAGAACACCCTATATATGAGGTATTATATAGAATTCTATGACGAAGACCTATAGTTGCGCTATATCCGGCAAAGCGATGCGAATTAAAACATAAATAAACCAACAGAAAAAAGTTCGTGACATTTTTTCGACAAATATCGCCGTCCAATTTTGTAATTTGGCTTCGTTCAACGAACGGTCGATTTATGGAACTCGATACTGGATTCGGCATACAACGATAATCTTATTCCAACTCACAGAATTCATAAATCGAAGCTGCATAAAAAAAGGTATAAAATTCTTCAACGAAAAATTGTGAAAAGCTGGCTCAGTATTTTTGTTGAACGCATTATACACATAAATACCACGCACAATTTATAATACATTTTAATACTAATATCCTTAGCAGAAATGATAATATTTTATTTTTACATTACTTCGATTGTATTGTGCATAAGGGTATTTATAATAATTTATCTATCTCAAAGTGAAATTTCTTTTTTAATAGTAAGATATCCTACTCCACTGTCATAATTGAAAATATTCATGAAATTACGTTATATTCCAATACTTAGAGCTTCCATTATGACCGAGTTTAATATCGTGCCTTAATTATCTTTTCTAATTAATGTTTGGAAGGGAACGACTCTTCACTGTCAAAATTCAAACAATTAGAATTTACAAATTTATGACATTGTGCAAGTATAGCAAGTTCAAATGCTTAGGGTTCAAATAGCCTTCAAATATTCATATATTTATTCCTGCTTTTCTGTGTACCTTAACTACTACAATATACATAAAAATTCATTTATATATTTCATAGTTTAATTCAGTTAATTTTTGTGCATTTATCATGATTCCTAATATCCATAAAAAAAAATTGGAGAATTCGCGTTCCCTCGGTTAATTTTATTCTTTTAAATACATTGCAAATGGAATATATTTGAAAATTAAACTTGAGATATCATTTAAGAGATCTGTAGCTTTTTTGTCATTGACTTCAAAACTCTACGTAAAAACTACTAGTATATAAATTGCAAATTTATAGTGGATCTTAATACAGGATTCAACCCTTTAAGTGTGGAATTTAATTTCAGAAATCTATCATAATGCTCGGAATGAAATCAAATAATGAAGTGCGTACTCGTCAAACGCAGGTCAAATACATCTATAATATATTCTAACGAAGAACTACAGCAAAATGAAGAAGAATTACGTGTTCATCTGGAAAAATAAATAATTTATCGTTGACAGAATTAGTATCATTTTGATTTTAATATGACGTGTATACTCGTCAAATGCAGTTAACCGATTAAAAAAAATTAGGATTTTCTAGTTGTAAAAATCCTATAGAAATGCATAAATAATTTGTACCATAGATACTTGAACAGCTGAGATTTTACTTACTTATACTGTAATCCTTATAAAAGTTGTAACAGTAGATTATTTTCAGTTTCTTCAGACATTCATTATAGTATTCAAGTGAAACTATTCATTTTTAAAATCATTTCGAATATTTAATGCTTGGAAGATATCAATAATTGCGAACCAAAACAACTATAACCACACATTTTGACTGTCTGGTTCTAGTGTTAAAACACCTAATAAATCACATTATTATAAACACCATTGCGCTAAAAACTTCGTACATTTTCGTAATGTACGCGTAAGTGTCCCATGTTTTGAATATTACAAAGAACTTCATCAAAACATCTAACAAATCGTATTCTCATCGTGAACATCATTGTCCTTGAAAAAGTCATACATTATACACCCCTTCCGCAATGTAAGCGTAAGTATCCCATGTCATTAACACAAGAAAGAACTTCATTAAAACACCTAACAAATCGTGTTCCTTATTATGAACATCATTGGCCTTGAAAAAATCATGTGATCCGGTGTCGCGGCCAGGATTTCGTCCGCACCCAGTACATCCAGGACGTCGGGCCGCAGCATCGGCAGGCGCAGCCAAGCGTCCGCCAATTATTCAGCAAATGTTATAATTGGCACATTCCATTACGCGTAATGGATCGCACTTAGCGGCTGCCGGTGTGATTGGGGCTCGAGAGCCGCAGAGGGAGAACATGAGAGGAGGAGGGCCACGCCGGGAGGAACGGAGAGGGTGGCAAAGCAGCGAGGGAGAAGGAGGTGAGGCCAATCTCGATAATATGACCGTAGCGAAGGATACAGACAGATGCGTGTGCGTTCCTTGAAAGTAATCGCGTATCCAGAGGTCACAGGACGTTAGTCGCGGATTAACTCCTTAGCTTGTAAGTATAATGACGAATTAAACGAACGAAACCCATGCTGGAAACTTCCAACTCAATTCAATAAATAACACTATCATTCATCGCGTTTTTAAGTCCGAATGATAAAACATTTTAGGCTATTTCACGTTTCAAGACTATTTTTATCGGTATCGACGATTTCCGAGATAAAACACTTACAAGAAATGTTAAGTTTCTTTACTTATTTCTTGATTATTAAGAATGAGATTCTAATGAGCACAGCCATGAAGAAGCTAATAAGGTGGTTTAATGATGTTCGTAGGATTATGATATGAATATATAGATGTTGGTAGTTTTATTTGAATCAAAGGTAAAAGAATCAGGATAGAATACAAAGTTTTACTTGAATGCATTCGTTAGGTGCTCAGGAATTAGTAATTAACACTTAACCGGTCGGTTGTTAAGTGAGAGAATTTTCGTTAATGGCCGGTAACGTTTTGTAAATTTGCAGAAGAAGAATGTGTAGTGAATACTGCCAGCGTGTGATCTTTTTCAGAAAAAATGTATAAATTTATAAAGAAGTTGATAATTGTTATTATTAATAACGTAGAAATAACTTCAATGTAATACAAGGTATAAACGAGTATTTTTACTCGACCGGCCGATTAAGTGTTAATTGAATGCCTATTAATTCTAGAGACGAAACAACTTGTATAATGCTGAATCATAATAAAAATATATAACTGTATATTCAACATCTATTCTAACATTACAAAAAGACTATTTCTTTATTCTATCTTCCTTTGTGGTTAGTCCTCCTTTTAATGTCATAAGTAAATAGTTTCATCAGTAGAAAACTTGACACAAAAATATCATTTCATGCTTTTTTCCAACGTTGGTTACTAAACTACAGTTACATCGACTTCCGAAACTGACAAATCCACGGCTGACTGCAAGTACGATTACAGAATAAAATCTCAATCATTTCAACAAAGTTAAAAGAACCGAAATTAATCGAACGTGGAGTGCCATCGGGAGAAACCGACATTGCGTAAAATCGGCCCATAATGTCGTGTCGGGGATGATTTGTGCCCGGACAAAGAGAGATACTCGTGCGCGAGGAATCTTCGAATATCATGCGGTTTCGTTCGATAAACGTAGATTGGATAGCTCGCGGGTCCATCATTTACCCGGGAAACAGGGGGACGCGAGGATGGTAGACGCGGCCCGGTTTCCTGTATACATCCAGTGACAATTATTAGGATGGCAATTACTGTTACGGCGCGGTGCGCCGCACAGTGGTGCCTTTCGACGAAAAGCTGGCCAAAATTCAATTTCCGAAATATACAGCAACGTTTTTCTGACGCATTAGATTTATTGCCTACTCTCCAGTGCATCTAATATAGCTTAATATTTTTAAATATATTGGCTGGTTACTGAGATATAGACTGTCAAAGCTAACGAAATTTCAAGCCTCTTTTCATCCCTAAATATGTATTTTTTCCCTTAAGTCAAAGAGAGGTCCAAGAACAGCTGCTTTCAAATGAAATTGAAAATTTTTAGTGAAAAAAAAATCAGATGAGCGCTAATAATAGTTATAATTAGCATTTAAACTGTCAGTTATAAGCAAAGATTTCTGTGTGGAAAAATTTTCTTTTATCTTTAAGACGTTTTCTAGACTTCCAATAATTTAAAATGTTCGTGGTACCTATGTGTACCATTTAGGACGATAGCAATAATGTCGAAATTAGAGCCCATCTAATGTGCCAGGGAGAATTTCTCTTAACAAATTTCTTATTTAAAACACTTGACTACTATTATAAAATAGATGAAACAAGCATATATTAGGCATAAAAATAAAGTAAAATATCTGTAAATGTAGCCTTGAAATTCCTCTCCCAATGTACCATGAAGTCTGCCATGTCTTAATAAACCGGAAGGAAAACGAAGGAGAGTGTTACTCAGTGTCACATTGGGACAAGTTTTCTAATATCATGTAACATGTGTAGTATGATATCCCGTTGAGAAAATTTGCACAAATTCGCACCATTTTGAAATATTTAAATTTAAAGTGTTAATGAGGGGTATAAATACAGCCTGTTCCATTAAACAATATTAACGATATCTCTGGCATTAATAAGGTTAATATATTTGTAACAATTGAATATAAAATAAGAAAATTTATTTAAATCACTGATACAACTTTACTCAACATTATTTTCAAAATTGTAATCTGACAAAGCTTTAGCTTAGAACGATCGGTTCAATAATTTGTTTAAAAGTAAAAGATCGTCGCAAAACCATTTTGAAATTAACATCATCCTATTAAATTCAATGTTTTAATTGCATAATTGTTGTCAAAAATTGGAAGACAATCAATGTTTATACATATTTACTTAAAAATTATGTTTATGTTAGTGATGTTTGAATTTTGCATTTTTGATAAAAATATTCGGATTTAGCAATTCCAAAAACATAAATATATCAGTTTTTATTAAAATCCTATGAAATTATGAATTTTGTCGAGCTTTTCGTCAAAAAGCACCACTGTGCACCACCCGCCGCGTAACAATGGCGCGCACCATTCGGCGGCGACGCGCCGCGTGGAGCAGGGAAATCTAGCCGAACGCCGCGAAATAGACTCAGGTGTGCTCGTCGGCCGCTACTGAATTTATAATTCTGTTAGGGTCCCTCCGCAACGGCCCGCGCCACGTGCCACCGCCGGCGAACCCTCTAAATTCAAATCGCGCCGAATAAAATGCCAGGGAACAGTTTTACGGCGCATTGAAACTGGCAACGCGCGTCGCATGTTATTGGATTAACTTGATCGAAAGATGTCACGTGCTCGCACGGTCTTACGTCACCGTTAAATGAATTTAGATATTGAAATTTGAGTTGCACGTCACTTTGACTTAATTGAGACGTTTGCTTGGCAAAATGATGAATTGAAAATAGAAGAATTTAAAACTGAATGGAATTAAGGGAAAGAATTTGATGAAATTGTAACCACATAGATAAGATTAAGTGTTTTGACAAATACGGATCAAAAATAAATTTTGAAGGCATTTAAGAAATAGAATTAGTCGCTTTGAAATCGATGTAACAATAATAATAATAAATTTCATATTGTTTGATATTTTTTTTTAGTAGTAATGATTAGATAGTAGAATTGCATCTGTTACCTAAAAAGATGGTATTGTGGAAGTGTAATAAAACTTAATGGGTATAATTTAATTTGATGAATTTCTGCAATCTAGTAATGATATAGAACCTTATTGCTTTGATGAATTACTTTAAGAAAGCCTGTGTTAATTTTATCTTTCAAGAAAAGCTTAATTGAAACTACATTATGTAATTAGAATAATGTATAATGATGTTTATGAAAGGAGTCTTCATATTTCAGCATTGATTATTGCAATAATTACCGAACATTTCATTCTCGTGTCATAATGCGGCACGACGTTGACCGCAATGCGTTTAGTCGTTTTCTTACTTTTTGGAATACATTCAACTTTCTGAAAGTGCTTATTTATTGTTGCTTTGTAACACAATTTTGGAATAGAGTTGTCCGTGTAACACTGTCGATTTGAAATGTTATTATATTCTTTTATCATAACATTTTCAAAACTTAAATAAATATTTTCATAGTATAATAGTGAAAACAAATTCAAAATTGGTGGGGTTCAGTTTTTACAAAAATGGTAATTTCGATATACTTATTACAATTATATTAAAAAGAAATAGTATTTTATTCAGATCAAAATTATTTTAAGGTAATAAGCAAGTTAGAAATGTATAGTTTATTACAATACGTAATTTTTTTTTCCTACTATCGTATGAATAAATGTAAAGACCAATTGCACCAGAAGATATGTTTATAAAATGCCCCTAAGTATCAATGACACCCTAACATCCGCTACTATTCAGTGACATTCATTTAATGCTTCCTAACACGTGCAGATTACGAGTTGATTCTTCTATGACATGAAGGAAACATCTGTATATCCATGGGAAATCATCCCTTTCTCAAGTAAAAGTATATTTCCTATACTGTATCTCACTTACGAGATCAAATACAAATCATACTATTAAATCAAACAATTGCTACAAATGATTAAAAACCTGTTTACTATAAATTAAGTAACAATCTTTTTCATTAATAAATAATGTTATGTTGTTTCGACAAATTTAATATTATATGTAGATATTTATCCACTTATAATAATCATCAACTTGAGACTAACATTTTCATGAAATATAATTTTATTTCTATTTGAATTTCATAAACTTAAACAAACCAAATAAATAAGCTTAATTTTTATACTCGCCAATTAATCCACAAAACTGTAACTCACTCTGGAAACATCAAAATGAAAATTAAAAGCATTCCAAATTGAATATGTTTATCCCTTGAACCAGTTAACTGTGGAATTTAGCTTGAAATATCTCTCATTGTGCGCACAATAAAATTACGTAATAAAGTATATACTCGTCAAACGCAGAGCAAATGAATCCATAATATATTCTAACGAAGAACTACAGCGAAATGAAGAAGAATTACACGTTTATCCGAAAAAAACAAATAATTTATCGTTAAAAAAATTAGTACCATTTTGCATTTTAAGATGACGTGTATACTCGTCGATCGCAGTTGACTGGTTAAGTCCTCAGGACCACGGAAACAATAAAATAAATCCAACTATAAGATCAAGCGTCTATCAAATTCCGAAGGAACCAAAGCTCCTTGTCCCAAAGTTTTCCAATTAACGTTCGAACGATCGCCCCGGTAGGAAATAAAGATTTTTCGTATCGGCTGGCACGAGTCCATGTATACCTACATAGGCAAGGAGCATTGAGGAATGGCCTGTGCTAGCTGATGAGGCGGAAGGCACCTAAAGAGATAAAGCGGTGAAATGGAGGGACGAGACACACAGAGGGATGCCGAGGCGGCCAGGGACCCGTGGGGTGGGCCGGTAAGAGCCGTAGAAGCTACGCGAAGAGAAGCGAGAGGGAAGAGAAATCAACTTTTATTTGCCCGGAACGTCGTTAGGGGTAAGTGGAGGACCGAAGGGTGGCCGGACGTAATGGCGCCCTCAACCCAACCTCGGCTCTTGCCTTCCGGTATCTGTAGCATGTCTATCGTACCTCTTCATCCTTCCCTCTTTTCACCCTACGTTCGCCATACCTACAGTTCTACAGGACGATTCAGGAATGTATCGACGATGCTCGGGGAAATATGTATTGACAGAAATTTAGAATGGTGTCCTCATTTAGTCATTCATCGAGTGTTTATTGTTCTTTGTTCTTTTAGGATTGGTAAGGTTTACGAAACGCTTGGTAAGTGGTTTAAAGGATTTCTGTGAAAAAATGGATATCAAGTTTCATGGAAAATTTGTTTCCTGTGATTGAACCATGGAAAGCAATGGTAAGTCGTAGTAAAGATTAGGTAATGAAAATATTGGTCAATTAATTATTGTTTAGAACTTTATAATTAACATTGGTTAGATAGTTTTAGCTTAAAGGTATTTTAACAATTTATAAAGACAACGGTAATTGATACTAACTTTTTATTAACAGAAATATATTTAAGTACGTTTTTTGACTTAATAAGCTCCTAACATTGACTACTTCTTTTATTAAGTGGATTATTGAACATTCACTCCAATAAATATATTGCCAATATATCTTTTAGGAAATTATGAAACAAAATGAAGACACTCCTTCGTATTAATTACAGAATTCCAATAACTAAATTGTGTAGTCATTCAATCCCAAAATTCAACTATATTACTCTCACTGCTCACAAACAACATACATGAACTATAGGTTCAGGGACATTCATTGTACAATTTATTCTATTGTTTGAAGAAAACTTGATGTTTGTCCATTTACATCTCGAAAATTAGAAGTTTAAAAATAGACAATTAGGATATATTGGGCCATCCAATAAATAATGCGTTTTATATTGCTTTTGTTTTAAAAAATGAAGGTAAATAGAACTTTGGAGAATATGTTTTATATTATAAACACTTTTGTGTGTGTGTTCAGCTTTATTTTTAAAAATAAGAGAAATATAAAAAACCGCATTATTTACGGGATGGCCCAACATATTTCAGTAATTATGTCAATCAAAATCGACGTGAATAATTTCTAAGTAATGTTTATGAAATTCAATATCCGTTAAATTGACGCGATCCGTAGACCTGGTGTTAATAATTCATATTAAAAATTCAATGAATGAACCGCGAAAGAATCGACATAGAAGAAACAACTGGGAAACCCAATATCGGAATCTACGTCAAATAAAACACATTGATTACCAAACACGAAGGTTCCCTAAAGAAATATTCGAGAATAATAAATGAATGCCGCATTATGGTGGCAAAGAAGACAATGGGTTTTAATGATGAGCACGGGCCAGAAAAGCTAATTCCGGAATGACTGCACGATAAATTCGACCCTGACTATCCGGCCAAGAGATATTACCATCACAATGGTAGACGTCGAGTGGTACGAAAAGAAGTGGGCTGGGCGGGACGTTGAGATTGCGACGTCCGGCGTCCCGACGCTCTGAAATGCCGCCATACACTTCCCCTTCCATCTGCGACGCCCACACGATTACGCGCCCCTACGTTTCCCAGACTTAACCGTATCCGAAGGCAGTGCAAACTTTATACGGTCACGTGCCATTTACTCTGCGCTCGTGAACGGTTAATTCGGATACAAGGAATTGAATACGAGGCAAACTTGGGTATTATCTGAATTCGTTTAACATTAAAACTACCGAGCAGTTAAACTGACACTTTGAACTTCGTCTATGGAAACTCTGAAAGTGCATCTGTTGAAACTTTAATTGATTTATAATTCAATTTGCGTATTGCTAAACCAATACTTTAATAATTTCTTCGAGTACCATCTGTTATCTTTTTAATAACTGCAAAAAGGAGGAATCAGTATTGTGGTTATTTAACTGATCTGGAAGTTTTAGTGTTAAAAGGAATATTTGAGAATTTGAAGCTTACTCCGTGACTACGTTTACTCGAAAGATTAAAGATTTATAATAGGCAAATAACATTTCGTTTATATGAGAAATAAATAAATTATCATGAGTCTGATTCGAGATTATAGGAGAAGGGATTAATCAAATGATTCTTGTTAGTTCATTATTTTGCTTGAATAATAATTATATAATAATTGTCCTGCGGACTTAATTTGTGTTTCTTTGATGAAATGAAACGAGTAAAAAATTATGTGTACTACTTTATAGTTTGTTATTATTTATTATAACATTACTTACTATGAACTACATTACAAACTAAAAATTTTTAAATCACTGAAGCCTTTTTTTATTTATACTGTTATTTTTTATTAAGGTATAGTATAAAGTGTTTGTCAACTCAAAATACTACTATTTTTCGAATGTTTTTCGTGTAATATTAAATTAAATAAATAAGAAGTTCTTTTCTAATTGACAGATATTTATTAAATAAATTCTTTTTCACATATATGACTTATTCTTCTCCACCTTCTCTTCAGTTATTCTACATAATTTTATTTTGTATTACCTCTCCTGCAACGTATTGTATTTCAGTATATTTAACGGTATAATACCGCAATTAGCTTGTATTTTGCAGTACAGCATTCTAATAAATAAACTCTAAACGAAAAAACAATAAATCTGTATGTGTAGTAATAAATAATATTGCTAAGAAAACGTATAATCTTAATACATTTATTTAATTCGTTGTTAGGCAATAATTTATTGGAAATAAGAAAAATCACGTAATGTATGTTTTACTCTTGGACACAAATAAGCACAAAATCACTGTACGGGTTGTAAAAATGATTAAAATCGAATGACAACACTTCCAATGTTTTCATTGAACTTCTTACCCACCGAACTTTTAGCCCTACTCTGCCCTACCACATACATTGAGATGTTTTTGTTCCAAAATTGTCAATAATGTCTTATAGGCATTAATAGTCGTGTTGCATTTTACATACTAATTTGTTTCGAAGTGTATCACTCTATACAAAATGATTAATTAACAAAATTAGTGTAAATACATGTCTGCGTAACGTAGGTAAGAACAAAATCCTTCGCGCAAGACTTTGCCAAATATCTGAATTAATTTCCAATATAAGGGGTCAATTATATTATATTACGTTATTATATATTATATCATTAATTATATATTACATTATATTATTATATATTATATTATAATTATACTACGCATAATATTTGTCCATACTAATAAAAAAATCTCTCCGAACGAGCTGAAGATTTGAAGACCGCTCGAAACACCCCCCGATTAGTCGTGCGACATTCATTTACGCAGGGATCGTATCAGGAACATTTGATCTTTACGCATTATTCTTTCCGCCGGTGGTCACGTGCCGCCTGCCACGCGTGTGTACACGGCTTAATGGCAGTCTCGAGACATTACCGAACGCCGCCCCTCGCGAACGTTTACCACTATTATGTCTTTTGTATATAAAATAGTAGGCTACCATCGGCCCCGGAAGCGAGGAGGAAGGAAAAGGGAAGACGGTGCTCAAGCACAAGAAAGGGATGGGCGGGGGTTCGTTGATGCTACCAACGAGCGGATCCAACCCTCAACTTCCGCCGTTATAAATTAACAGAAGCTTACGACACTTCGGGGCCCTTTGTCGAATGTAAAGACAGTGGAACGACATTAAGGGGTTGCTACGCCAAAGGAGATGACTGTTTTTAATGAGGCCCTAGCCTAGCTTCGTTTCGCAATTACACGCGGGTAAATATCCGCGACCGAATATCCTTTGATACTTTTAATAACCATTAATGGGAACTTTGATAATTTAGAAGCCGTTACATGGATTTAGGCGAAAGGGTAGCATGAAAATATGATTAAGTCAGATTAAACTTGGTATAATAGATTTAATGTAAAGTGTCGAATCATGTAAAATGAAGGTTTAATTGTATCTTGACATTCTTTCACTTTTGAAAATGAATGGATAAAGATAAGAATGTCCGAAGTCAAGACCGACACCTTTGTCCTAATTCTATGTTACTGTTTATGGTATTTGTAGTTAGACAATTTATTGCGTGTTTATTTAATTCTTCTACTTTCTATCTTTCTAAGTTTAATTACAAATTGACGTTCAACCTAAACGTACATAATGACTTTATTTGATAGATGTACAGAGCTAATGCTAAATACATCCAATGACTAACAGAACAAAGGCAATACTAGCTAACAGCTAAAACCCAAGTACGTCCCTAACGAACCCATCAAAATTAAACAATGTAAACTAAAATCTACTTTGCAAAAGCACCATTATACCAACGCCACTTTATCCTCTGCCCTTATTACAAAGAACAACTCATTCACAGCAGAACTACGCGATTCTTTGAAATCAGAAAAGTTCAAACTCCCATCTAACCGCGTTAAAAAAGGTTTCACTTCGCTTCAGCAAACAGTGAACAAAAAACATGGAAATGGTTCCGCGGATATCCTCCGCCAACCCTTACCTATTAAAAATCTCACACAGGAGCGTAAAGAAGATCTTTCTCCAGAAAGAAAACTAGAAAAGAGAGAAAGACTGTTCCGCGATGTTGAAACTCATGGATCCGCGATCGTGGATGGAAGTTCAAACATAGGCGATCTCCTTATCTCCGAGCCAAAGAAAGGAGCGAACTTAAATACGATCCGCTGCCGCCGACGGGGCTGACTGGGCCGACAGGGAACGATTACTTATTGAGCAAGGGTGAGATTTTCAATGGAGGCGCGCGCGAGAATCCGCAGTGATGTAACTTCGTCAGGGAACGACCGTCGTTGCGGTTAAGAAATAATAAAGTCATGTTAAAGGCGGAAAAGGAGACCAGCCGAGTGTAAGGGGAAGAAAGAGACAGAGAAAGAGAGAGAGAGAGAGCGACAGAAACAGGAGAAGAAGAGAAGAAAGACAAAGAGTCAAAGAAGAAGAGGGAAAGTAGGAAAGAAAGATAAAGGGGAAAAGGAGAGAAAGTGAAAAGATAAGGAAAAGGAGAGAAACAGAGGAAAATGGAGAGTGACAAAGAGAAAATGTAAGAGATAGAAAAGGAGAAAGGAAGAGAGTGTAAGAGGGAGGAAGGAAGAAAGCGTATAAAAGAGAGAAAGTGATAAAAAGTGAGAATAAACGGAAAAAAGAGAGTAAGTAGGAAACTCAGAAAAAATTACAAGGAGAGAGTAATAGGGAAAGGAAAAAGAAGAGAATGAGACTGAGCAGGAGAAAGTGTAAAATAGAAGAAGAGAGAAGGAGGCAAAGATCAGAGTTAGAGAAGGAGGGGATGAACAGACACGACGTATCAGTGTATGGACTCTTACGATGATGGTGAAAGGCCAAAGGTGCCCTTATAGAGGGGCAAGGGACGCTAGAGAAGGGTAAAGGGGCGACATGATACAGAGGGACGAGGAGCGAGAAGCCCGGAGGTCGGGCTATCATAATATAGATTAGCTCATATGGCTCTCCCTTATGTTAGCTCGGATCTGGCTCATAGCCTCGAGTGCTCCGGGATTCACTATTCATACACGCGACAATTAGATAGGCATTACTCTCTCTCTCTCTCTCTCTCTCTCTCTCTCTCTCTCTCTCTCTCTCTCTCTCCCTCTCTCTCTCTCTCTCTCTCTCTCTCTCTCTCCTTATACACCCGTGTACGTGTGTGCGGCCACCTATCCGCTCTAGACCGTCGCGCCACCCTTCGAGTCCCCGCACCGCCGTGCCACCCTTGTGTGTATACGCGATACGTATACGTGTGTGTGTCTGGTGGCTGGGGTAGCACGGATCGGAGTTGGCTGAAACCAAGGACCTAGGAGGGGCGGGCGGCTTGAGTCAACCCCTAAGCCAGTGTAAACACGTTTTAATAGAGATTCGCTCGAGCGGTTATAATAGCTTTGCGGATGTAGCGGCCCGTCCGCCTTTCGCGAGCTCCCCTCCCCCCGCCGCGCGCCCCACACCCCCGCCACGACGCCCCTACCCGGACACCCTTATCGCCGACGTCTGTTCTCGCCGGGCTGCCTCCGCGGCCACCCCGATCGTTATTCTCAGACGGGATTTTCAGAAATTTTTTTTGACGTCACAAGAAGTCTTGGAGGATAAGAGAAACGTTTCTGATTTTTGGATCGAGTTTTGATGGGCGAAATGTAGGTTTACTCGACACATTGGTATCGTAAGTATATGTATAGGGCCTTTGCATAGATTGTCGATTAACACTAGACCTACCGAGAGTAGGAAAACATATAGAAAAATACAAAAGATGAAAGAAATATAATATCAAAATATTTCATTGAATCGTTTTATTACTATTGCACATTTATCTTGATGAATGATACCGGATTAGGTAGCGTTATTTATAATATAACAATTTTTGCAAATAATCATCGTTTAATTGATTGAGTTATAGTAATTCGATTTGATCGGGAGTCAACAACGACCCCCATGGCATTCATCGTGTTAATACGATTGACATGTAATCCGTACGAAAATTGTAACAATAGATAATCTTTGGTTTCTTCGGAGATTCGTTATAGTATTCAAGTGAAACTATTTGTTTTTAAAATTATTTTGTATATTCAATGTTTTGAAAATATTAATAATTGCGAAACAAAACAACCAAAGACAGTCATTTTGAGTGGTATGGTAGTTCTAATGTTAATAGTCAGCAGATATTACCAATTTATTATAATAATGATGTTATTATTAGCATTACTTATTATATTATGAGCTATGTATTTATTTTTACACTTTATTCTATTTACATTTACTTATTTTTATATTTGGAAGCTTTGTTTTGAACATAAAATTTTTATTTTAATAAATCTGTCAATAACTGTAGTGCCACTTGACAGGTGAAATTCATTCGAAAATAGATACTGTAAAGCGTATTTTGAAATATTTGGTCACCGCAACCCCATGTGATTATTTAGGGCTGAACCTCGTGAACACTGTGGGGCGCATATGTTTCCTGGCTTATTAATACATTTGCCATAGAAGTTCTGCGCTTAATCAACGTTACAATCGTAATACTTTTAAATTTTCTGTTTCTTTCTGCTGAATGTAGTTTCAAACTTTATTACCAAGTAATAATTTACTGAAAAATCGAAGGCTTGCTAAATGATAATAAATGTAAGTGAAATAGTACAAGATTGATTATTGGAAAATATTTCTGATTAATGGAAATCCAAAAATTCTAATCGCAGGTTCTGTTATTAAGATTGAAAATGTTAAAAATGAATTTCTTTTGCACATTTACAACATGAAATTGAATAATTTGTATATACTTTCACTTACAAACTTTGCTTGAATTATTGTAAACTATTTAATACTCTTTTAACCGTTACTATCAATATAGTTGCAGAAATTACATTAAATATATAAATTGCACTTTTTCATCATTATTTTCGCTCCTACATATCAACCCTTATCAAATTACTTCAAATGACTGCTATTTCTTTATTTTTTCACCATCTTTATCCAACTACGTCCAAGTTCACCCACGAATCATCAAAGAATTTTCTAAACAGAATTTCTCCGCGCGGTATCTTCACACGTTCGACCGCTCGATATTAACTAGTTAACTGTCTTTGACAATTATACACGTCATCTGTAAACTTGAAATGATACTAATTCTTTCAACGATGAATTATTTATTTTTTCAAATAAACATGTAATTCTTCATTGTTTTACTTTGGTTTTTCATTCAAATATGCCCTAGGTGCCTCCGTCCTGCGTTTAACGAATACACACTTAATTTCTTGATTTCATTGCGCGCAAAATGAGAGATTTTTCAAATTAAATTCCACAGTTAACAAATTAATCCTACAAACAGCGGCGTCTCAAAGTGGCCAAACAGTCACGACACAGAAATTACCCCCGAAAATCCTATCCAATTCACCGTCACCATTGTCACAGAAACCCGCAAATCTCCAAAATCAGCGACAACGGAACCACGGTAACGTGGATCTTTGACGCTTACACGGCGTAAGCACGAGAAAATCTCGAATACCTGTTAGTTACCACAAACTTTATCGACTTACGAGAAGTTTTCGCCGTGGAACGGCAGCATAAAAGTGAGGCATCAACGTGCAAGGAACTTTAATAAAACCGAGCTTCTTCGCCCGGGGTTCTCTCTCGTTCGCTAGTCCTCCGTCTCACTCCCGCGGCACCGCCTCTTTCTATCCCCGTCTCCGTCTATGACACAAAAAGGATGAGTTTCGCGATATCACAGTGCAATTATCTCCGAGGAAATGAGCTTTGCATAGGCACAGGGTACGTGTGCAATACCGGGGCGCGGACTTATATATGAAAGAGGTCGCGCGCTGGCTTAAAGCTTCGTATTTATACGTTCCACGAGGTAAAACGACGTCTTAGGGACGTTCAAGCATTTATGGTGCACGTTCCAGTTTTGAAAAGGACGCGGGAATGCTCGGGTAAATCGCCCGGGCTCTGGCCATGATTTTAAAATCCCCCGGTGAAATTAGTTGACAGACACGGCCGGCCGGGGCCGGGCTGAAAAACCTCCGGCGAAAAATCTCTTCGTTAGATTTAATAGGGATGCGACCTTCGTCCGCGTTCCACTCTCTTGATGGACCGTGCATTTTTCATGGTATTTATGCGGCACGCCTACGGGACGACGGCGATCACCGGGACGATTCCGAGAAAAAAATGGAAACGGGATCAAATCGCGGAGTTGGCCGCACGAACGGCCGACTGGGGATTGGTTGGTGGAAGCTTGGAACGTTTTGGTAGGTTCTTCTTGTGTTGGACTGGTTTTCCTGCGGAGAGATGATGGGAATTAACACTAAAACTACTGAGTAATTACAATGACTTGTTTCCAATGTTTTATAAAACTTAGAACAATACGTTTCTTGAGATTCAAATTGTGTCCTAGTCCTCTATTTGTACGAATACACGAATTTAATTGAAAATCTTTCGCAAAAACGCCTTTATAATTTAAATATTTTGCAAAACAACAATTTTGAAGTAAGTCAATTTGACCCGTCTGGTAGTTTCGGTGTTAACTCTGTGAGAATTTAATTCAAATTTAACAACGAAAAACTAATGGTTAAAACTTTGAATCGACATCTTTTTCATAAATTTGTTATTAATACACATTTAGATTCAATATCAGTAAAAATATTTATTAAAGGCTTAAAAATCATTATTTTATAAACAAAAAACTGAAGAGTGAGAAATATCAATGACACATACCAATAACACAATGCACTACAATAACCTATGAAATTTGTGGAAAAAAGACTTACGATTGCGCACTAGAGCAAAGATCCACGTGCAATACAATTTTTCTTTATCGTTAAGACGTTTTACAGTTTTCCGATGTTTGTAGTACCTATGTGTACCATTCAGGATGAAGGTTTTAATAAAATTAGTTTATTTTAGTTTTATTTTATTTTATACCAGTAGCATAAGCATAACTTGTTGCTAGTGCCACTTTCACTCATCAAACTAGTGAAATACCAATCGAAATTGGACCTCCATTGCTAACAAGAAAACCGTACGAACTTAAAAGAGAAAAATTTTGGAAAAACTCTACATCCATATTAGCTCTGAAGTATAATAATTGATAACGAATGATTAATATTTGAATTCACAAAAATCAAATAATATTTATGCTTGTTGAATTCCGTTTAAAAGCTCTTCTACGACACGTTATCCTATGGCAAGGGGTTAAACAAATTTGTGCAGCTTTCATGTCACTTTACTATCACCCTAGTATTTTTAATTGTTCAAACAGTCGTCATTACTTTTATTACACTTAGTTTCCTTTGATAAAGGGAACTTTTGCAGTCTTAGCTTCACAGTATCTACGTTCATTCACATTTCTCCTATTAACCCCTTGCCACACAGTATCGTGTCATACTCACGATGAAGATCTCAAACTGAAATTAACAAAATTGATTAGATCTCGATTCTCTTCAATTCAAATGAAATATTATATTTCTATTATCAATCGTTACACTTCGAAGCAACCGTAGACATAGATAAATGTGTAATTCTCCTTTGTTTCTAGTAAATGTTCAATGTGAAATTAATTATTGCGAGCGCAGTTATAAAAGAAATCATAGGTTAAGGGATTAAACGATTTTATTACGCGAACAGTATATATTCACGAAGGGGACTATTCAATATTGCCACGCAATCGTCTTTCTTTCAACGCGAACGCTACTCTACTCCCCGGCTCAAGTGTCGCGGCGGATACTCTTCTCCCGAGCGTGTGCCGCTGCGTCGGGCAAATAAAAAAAGAGAAAGGAAAGGAAAAACAGTTTTTGATAGCGATTAAGCGGGCTGGAGCGATACCTACGTGTGCGGAGGGTTAAAAGTGGCGGTGCGGTGAGGCGAGGGGTTGGCGAACGCAGAAACGCGGTGCGGAGTCGGAGGAGGATCTCGGGTTCTCTCTCTTTCTCTCTTGGCGTACGGGTCTAGGGGATGTTTGCGCGCCTATATGTATTCCGGGCTGCAGTAAGAGCCCGTTGGCATACGTACACGGGCCAGGTAGCGTAGGAACCGTGAAATGTGTACGTGTAGACCCATACAAACGACAGCCAACGGAGCCAAGCAGCTATCCATCAGGGTGCTTTTGTCGCCCTAATGAGAGCTTGAATTATTCAGCTTTACGGAACACCCCCTCCCCTCCTCGTCCCTCCACGACACGCTGCCTTTCTCTCTCCTCTCGTCGCGAGACCCCTCGCTCCGTCCCTCTCCGGTGAACCAGCTTGCACTCGTTGCAGAACTTAAGAGTCGCCCCGGCCATTCCGGCGCGCGGTTAACGCCGAGTTCCCTGATTACCGATTTCACCAAGCTGATTTGTTGCAGACGGTTTTGCAGCTGGAGGATAAGAATTTAATTTGGAAGGAGTTGAAGGTGTAATGGAACTGAAGCGGCCTGTTAAATTACGGAAAGGAGGATGAAGTTTGGAAACGATTAGGACAAAGAAAGAACGTTTCGTTCGGGACCTACTTATTACAAGTAGATGTACTAATAGCAAGTGCGCTCGTCAGTAAGGCTTTTTGGTAGACCAGTGCCTTTCTTAACATTGTTTATTTACGCTGTCTTACAATGAGTAATACAGAGTGCTTGCAATAAACAACAGGCTGGCTACCGTATAACAGTCTTTTACTAAGAGCATCACTACGAGCTTCTCTAGAACCTGCATCTGTTAAACTTGGAGAGAAGGATTGCGTCTATCGATCTTAACTATTCTTCTCGATACGATTGAGTTAGCGCAGTATAACTAATTCAGAAAAAGTAAGCTAGATAAGAGACGCAAGAGAAACTGAATTAACACGTTGCCTGCCACACGGTGGTCACCGGTGACCGGAGCTTCCAAATTGCTTGAAAACAATTACAATAAGAAAGTTGATATTGAATGAAAATATCCGGTAACACAAGAAGCTAGATAATAGCGTAGCATAAGTATTGTAATACCAAAACATTAATATAATTAATTATTCCTAATACCATTTTCCTCTATTATAAAGGAATAAAATCTTATTATAAGAAAACGCTCGAAATTCTCGTGTCAGTCAACGTGTCAACTGAATTAACTTATGATAGACTTGGTAGACCTGTGCCTTAGATGCGGCAACGAGTGTAGGATATTTACGGACTGTATATGTACGAATAGGTGCCAGACTGAAGAGGAGCGAGAAAGGCTCTTACGTGTTAGTAGCCCTCTATTGGCAGAGTAGGAAAGGTGCCGCCACAGAACTATGAGTGTGCTCTTGAGATTAGACAGGAGTCAGGTTTGTAGAATTTTTGGTAGAGGAAAGAAGGAAGGCAAAATGGACTTGTTTTATGGATGATGTGTGTGTATGTGTGAATATAGTATTGTATTTTATAAAAGTTACATGAGGATGTGATGGTAATTTACCATTGACTGTAGCAATTGAGGAAGCTGGTTTTTATGGAATAAGTTTTATTTTTGGAAGCAGAAAGAAGAGATACTATAACAGTCGTTTCTTTAATTGCTGCAGTGAGGAATGAATTGGTTTTATGCTTTCTTGAGATCTTTATGAAATCTAAAGGTTCAAAAGTTGAAAAAAGCTTTGTACTCGAAGCGGTATGCTTGTAGTTTCTTAGAAATATTGCACGAGTATTCAGATCTCAATTTACTTGTGTTGAAGTGTATGATATTCAATAATTTGCTGAAAAAAACTCTATCATGATTTCAATGTTTGTAGACTTCTTCTAAAAAACACTAAGTCCCAAAACTAACAAACTTTCTTATCAGCAAATGTTCTAAGTAGCATATAAATACAGTAGTATACAATTTATGTCAACTTTCCTTCCCGGAATAACAATCAATACCAAAAGGCAACATTATTAGACAGTAAAGACATCGTAGCGTCAACCTTCTCCTTTCTCCAAAAAATTTGTTATTCACCCCTCAAATTGTCTCCTCCAAATACTTTTCAATTATAAACAAAAAACAAATAGACAAAAGAGATAAAGTACAGTGAGACCCCGGACTTACGTCCTAATTGGTTCCGGAGCAGGCGACGTAAGTCGAAAAGCGCTTAAGTCGCGGTACAGAGGATAGACATATATGCATGTATGCATATATACATTTTCTTTCAGATATATAAAAACGATAGGGGAGATTACATTTAACAAATGTTTACGAATAATACTCACGAATTAAATTATTACTAATGAAACAACTCACAATTGCTTTTGGCAAATTGATTTGTTAGTTAATCTGAAAACCTTGTATTCCACCATCAAACAGTTTTATTATCTTTAATCTAATTTCTAAACTTATAATATTTCTATTTTCAACAATATAATTTAAAGATGATGACATCTGGCGCTGTGGTGCTATTACACATAAATAAACAATGGTCTTAACTCTCGATTAATTACATGCATGTACTTATGATTACTGTAAATATATTTCTATTAGTTCTTACACTGTGTATAAATCATATAATCTGAAATTATTTACCCATAAAAATCCTTTACTTAACAAACTTTCATACTAATTCAATTGAAACTAAACACGTAGAGCAAGAAATATTGGTTAAAAACAATTAACTACCGTGTTACATAGAGACGACGTAACTGTGAAACGATGTAAATCGGGTGGACGTAACTCAGGGGCCCACTGTGCATCATTTTGATCCAGTTTATTCCAACATTAATCCCGTGCCAACGTTCAAAAATCAACGACGCATCTGCGCAGAGGCTGCCCGTTTCCCTAAAATCGTAAAAAGGAAAAGTGAAAAGAAGAAGGGAACGCGAGGCCGTCGGGTGTCGGGCGACAAAAGCCAGCCAGCCCCGCATAAACTCGCAGAGAACGACAAACCGTTTTGCAAGCCGCAACGAACGATCCGGGCCGGCAGCAGTCCCGCTAAATAATCATAACTCAGAGAGACATTTGTAACGCCAGCCTCTCGCTCGTATTTATCGCTGTTGTTGGACGGTTTGTTGCAGCAATAACGGTAATGGGCCGGCACCGCCTGGCCACTCTCCACCCCCGCCGCTGCCGCGACCCTCGAATCCGCCGGCAACGGCGGCCACCCCTCGCGCAAGCGATTTATCCTCGGGTAATTAGCACGGGTAATAATTAATGCCGCCGCGCATTGTGCTAATTATCACCGGAGAACCTTTTAAGAAATGAAAGAACATTCGAAATAAAACAAAGGGTGGACCACCGGACCGCGGCTGGGACGGCCGAGGACGCGGCGGGGAGAGGGGTTCAGAGATAAATAGGATGACGGAAGGATATTTGCAAACCCGGGAACGAGACTCCGAGATAACTGGCAATAATGTGATAGGATGCGGCGCGATGAACGTCGAATGAGATGAATATGATCGAACGTTTGAATAAAGTCTGCTTCGAACAGTGTTGAGCGAAAGATGTTCAAGATAACGCGTAAGGAATAACGAAGAAATGATTTCCCGATTATTAGAATCTTAACACTAAAACTACCAGGCGGGTCAGAATGATTCGTTCCTGATGTCTTCTTCTTGCAATTATTAAAAAGATAACAAATGTTCCTCTGGGAAATTATTAAAGAAATTGATTCAGCGCCACGAAAATTGAATTTTACATCAATGAAAGTTTCAAAAGATGCACTCTTGGAATTTCTAAAGAGAAATTTCAAAAAGTCAATTTAACTGCTCGGTAGTTTTAGTGTTAAAAGTATGAAACATCCAAAACAATTCTAAAAATAAATGGTTTCACTTGAGTACTGTATTGAATATATGGAAGAAACGAAAGAAATCTATTGTTAGAATTTTTATAAGAATTGCGTATTCATCATAAATACTAAAACTTTTTTACTAAAAAAACGTTTTTAATAAAACTTGCCTGTAAAACGAGGTATTTTAATGATATAAAAATATCTTAATGTCTGTGTATTAAAACAACGATAATTATGTTTATAGTTAATATATAATATAATATATAATCTAGTATCTTAACACAATTCGAGAATTCTCGTTTTCCGATGTGAATGTATTAATATATCCATCATTCACACATAATGAATGAATTGAATTTATTTGCCATTTTTTATTCGTTATGGAATTAAAGGATGAATAGTAAATAACGATTAATTATAGTTTCGTTATTATTATTACAATAAAGTTTTATTTCGATTATGTCCAACCGGTTTCAGAAAATTTTGGTGATGGTAACAATAATGATCAGGAAAATATTCTAAAAAATTTTGTGATGAGATATTGTATGTGAAATATAAATAAAATTATTTTTGTAGCAATTTGATTTTAAAGATTATTTTTTTTAACCCTGCAGAAATTATTTTTCAATTTCTATTTGATCACTTGTTAAGTAAGTATACATATCCTTGATTATATTTAATTCGTTTCATCTACTTCGTCGTTTAGGAAATAAGACAACAAGTCTACATAAAAATAAAGTATTTACGTAATATGAGAGCCAAATGATAAGACGATGATTGACACGTTAGACGTAACGAGATATAATGAGATACATGTGATTACGTCAGTACATTTTTACAAAGACTTTACAATCATAAATCTGAATGGTGACGTTTAAATAAATGTAAAATGCAGTATATATTTATAAACATTCAAATTACTGTAATAATTAAAGTTATACATTCATAAATATTATAGTGACTTTGTACAAATATTCTTAATATTGATTTAAACAACTGTTACTTGTTAATGATTTGTAAAAGAAAATACCATTCTTCTGAATAACGGACAATTAGTTTTCTACTCAATATGTTAAGAATTAAAAGCTAACGTAACTAATTACTTAGTAATAAACTTTAAATAGATTTTGAAAAATATTAAGAATAATTTTCACTAAATTAAATTATGCATTGTTAGGTGAATTGAGTTGATAATTTTATTTTAAAGGAAGTTTGCCAATCTATTCTCTTGACATTCAGTCGATCTTATTATGTTAAATTAATATGTAATAGTTGCAAAAACTAGGAAAATAAATATAAATATTTACTATCTAGTAATTAACAATTATATTTTTAAAGTTTTAACTTTGTACTGCCATCTAGGCAACACATGTAGAACAGTACAGGTTATTTGATGTACCATCAAATCAAAACTTATCGACTTTTTAATATTATCATAGATGTTACCTTGTAAGCTAGTTCATTTATCACTAATTTTGTTAATAGAAATAGAGTATTTGATATACTTTATTCCCACTGCGAATACTCACTGTAACAGGGGTAACAAATGCATGCGACGCGTATATTTAAATGTTGAAAGAGCAGAATGGAATGTAATGTTGAAGAATTGCAGCTGTTATTGATTTACCAATGCCAACAATTCAACGCATACGTTTATTTTATAAATTATCCAACATAAGTAATTAGCTGTACTTTTGTACGAATAACTATCTTTTTTAATTACGTATTCCAAAAACGTATTCCAAATAACGTTCAGCTTATTTAAAAATATCAATACGATCTTATAGAGTCATTGAACGCATATAGAATTGTTTCTTTATTTCTTTACGTATTTTGAACGAATGCTTGAAGGTTTATAAAAGTGATATAAAATTAGAACACCTGTAATTGGAATTCAACATATTTATGTATTAGTTTAAAAACAATATCTATGCTACCTTTTTGAACATCTCTTAAAGTTCTAATAAGTTAATGTTTTAATTATTTTTCTTTATGTTAATGATAAAGCGGTTTTTAATTTTAAGCTAAAAAGTAAATCAAAAAAATTGTTATTTGCGATTAATCTCGTGAAATTATAGAAATATTTTATGAAAAATTAATGATCGCTTCCGCTGGGAAAATTTAAAAAAATGGGACGAATTAAATAACAATTGCGAAATAATAGATTGATTCTGATCAATGAGAGAAGGACATTTTTTTTATAAGGATAACATTTTTTTTTTCAATTAGTATCAATCTTTAAATTCCATATAAAATGTACATGTACACACGCGTGCGCACATATTATTTTTGCTTTTGACTTTTTTCACATTATATATAGTAGTAAAATTAATAAATATGGTATAAAACCGATCAATAGATATTTGCGAGGTTTTAATTATTTTAGATTACATAATTAATAGACACTGACATAAAATCTTTATTACAAAAAATAAATTAATTCATTCTACATACAAAAATACATAACTAATATTAATAATACTCTCTATTCGGTGATGATTTAATAATTATACTGCTATTTATGTACCTTATTATCAAAGCATGACAATGATGACACTGGTAAAATTAATAATGTATAATGTACAATACATAATATGTAAATGTCATGAGTCTCAGTAAAGATATAAATCTTCAAAACATATGCTTTGAATTTGTGTTCTGAGAAAAGAGAATGTTTACTAAGACTTAAGTATAAAATTTATATAAAAAATTTTTTAAACAAATTAATCGCAGCAGTCTCTATTTTAATAATTACTTGTGAGTATATTACACGCACAGTTAAACTTATGAGATAAATTATGAGATTAGAAAGAATTATGGCTTCTTATTTCATTTACAAAACGTTTACATGTACTAATTTGTACAAAATATTTTATTTGTATGTGCTCAAAAACTTAGATAAAATTAACGAAAAAAATTTTGTACATTTAATTTTTAAATTTCTGAATAGCAAATCGACATAAAATTTTCCAATTGTAAATTTTAATATATATTAATCTTGTAACTCGATGTTGCACATCAAATATAAAAGTTAAATTTCTGATGCATAACATAAGCTTTCTATATTAAAGTCACATTTTGTACAACCTTAATGTAAATTTTTTTATCTTCTCCTTACGTCATATACATTGCAAACAATTTTTTAATACTCGAAAGTATAGTTCAATGTTTCAAATGAAAAGATAATTATATTTATTGTACTACAACAATTTAATTTTTCTTAAAGTCTATGAAGACTCTATCTATTTCATAAGAAAAAAGATTTATTAAAGATCCAGTCTTGACCTACGATATTATGTCATAACGTTCTGTGAAAACATGTGACTAAGGGTTTCTATCTCACTTATATTGGAGTACGTTTTTATGCATTCGATATAGACAATTTATAAAATTATGAGATAATTAATCATTGTAAAAATGGTTTTCTCTCTTTACAATTTCACTTGTTCTCTAACTAACGTATAGATCTTAATCGTTAACTATTACTCTATCTATTAACCGGGAAATTGTACTTTCGTATTTGCTTTTAAAATTACATTAACGTTTGCTGTCACGATAATAAAATACAACAAACGAATTATTAATATTTCTATGAATATACATATATCAATTTTAACTTATTGGTCCCTAAAATAAAAATCTTCTAATAGTGTTGTACTAATAGTGTTGTTCATCTAATAAAGTGCTTTAAATTAAAAAATATCTAGCCTCTTCTAACTACATTTTGCATTTAAACTACCAAAGCTATATTGCATACTAAAAGTATTAATACATAATTCAACATTTACTTTTGTACTTCAGTGTAAGTCGCATTTGTTCTACCCTTTCTGTATACTGACTCAAGTTCTTTAAGCTTTGCTGCTAATTGTTGTTCTTGAGTACTAACCATTGCTTCAAGATTTTGTTGTACTTGATTCAAGACTCTTTTGTACCCTTCTTCTATACGTTTACATTCACTTGACAAGAATTTCCCTTTATTTTCTCCATGCTCCTGAAATAATGTACGTATTAAATTGAAAACGATAAAATTAATGATAATCAATAAATATTTTTATTAATTTTTCTATTAAAAACTTACTTTATAATTATTCGCCGTCTTTTTCGCAGACTGATACTTATGTTTCCACGTGTCAATACTGCTTTTCATTTCTTTCTCCTTCTCTTTCAGCGCAGTTATTTCTTCTTTCAAACTTTCTTCGCTTTCTTTCAACTGTTGCAATTTCTCATTCATTTCAGCTTCTTTACTTTTTATCTCCCTAATTTCTGCAGCCCACTTAGTCATTACTTGAGCCATTAGATTTCTCTCTTCCTCCACATCATTCTCTTTTTGCTTTAATTCTTCCTGTAACTGTTCGATTTTCAACTTTCGTGCAACCAATTCTTTGTAGTAAGTTTGAAGTTTGCTTTCAATCAATTGACTAACAAACTGCTCCTTCGCTTTGAAAGATGAATGAATTTTTACCTTTTCCGCGCGCATCGATTCTTTCAAAGTTTCCACTTCCTGCGTCTTTTCATTACATCTATTTCGTAGCTCTAATAGAACTGTTTTATACCTCTCATCTAATTCCTTTCTCTTCTCGCGATGCTGCTCCGTTATACCCTTCAGTTTTTTCTCTACTTTCTGTTCCATCTCTTCGCGAACCTCTTTTATCATAATTTCCTTTATTTTTTGAAAATCTGTACCATCGCTTGAACTGCGCGGTGATAAATTTAATTCGGCAGATACTTGTTTTTGATTCTTAACGTACTGTTCAAACTGTTTCGCTTGATTCTTCAATTTTAAAACAAGTTGGTCCCTTTCTTCTTTTAGTTTTTCGAACTCTTTTAATCTCTCTATCTCTTCATCTTTTCCTTGTAAATCTTTTTCCAACTGTTTGATTTTTTGCTCCATCACTACATCACTTTTTCTACCAGCTTTTAACAAATTGATTTTACTACTTAACTGTGACACTAAATCTTTGTAATGAGAAAGTTCTTTTTCCAATTCACATTTGGAAGTTAACGCTACCTCGCTAGTTTTTTTGAACCGATTTTCAAAACTACCAATTATTCTTTTTGTTTCTGATAATTCTGCCTCTAACTGTGATATTTTTTCCTTGTACATGTTTCTTTCGCTAAATAGACTTTCACATTTGTTTTTTAACGTTTCGTTTTCCATTTGATATCGAGCTACTTTTAATTTAGAATCGCCAGAATCCTCAATTTTTGAATTCTTTTTGATACTCAATAACTCGGAATCTAATTTAGAAATTTTAGCAATTAGATCACTTCTTTCGTTAATTGCATTCTCGTATTTCTTTTTCCATGATTCCTGAGAAATTTCTATCTGTGCTATTTTTAATCTAGCCTCATCTAATTCAGACTGATATTCAGATATCTTTTTGTGATCGTCAACAGCAGCGTGTAGCTTTTCTTCTAAGCGTTTACAATCTTCTTCTAACTATAAGGACAAACATTTTTTTTTAATTTCATACAATGCCTGATTAAACACGTAAAATAATTTTCATTAAAATATAACTACCTGATTAATTTTTTCTGAATGTTCGGAACAATGATCTGGCAAGAGTAGGCTGATTTCCTGATTAGGATGAGCATTGCGTAATTCGGTTAATGCTTCCTCTTTAGCTATAACGATACAATTTTTTAGTCAATTCTATTTTTATATTATATTTTGCTTCTATAATATAAAAAAAGTTTAATATAAAATTAAACACAAATTAAATTGCACAAAACAATTACCTCTCTCTATTTCTTGGTGGATTTTCTTTGTATATTCTTCCTTCTTCTTTCTTTCATAACTTAAATCTTTTTCTAATTCAATTACCTTAGATCTGTATGTGTCACATTCCTGTGTTAATTTTTCCGCTATTTTTACTTGTGCCTGCAAGTCATGTTCATATTTTTCAATATCTTTTTCTCGCTCTTCTAGGGTAGCATATTTCTCTCTTAACATTTTGATTTCAGACTTGTGTTCACTTATTAACTGTTCCTTTGTACTACAGACATCTATATACAATTCCTTAACACGATCCAACTCCTTCTGCGTTTGTTCTAATTGCACGCTATAAATCAAAATTTTATAAATATTCTGATACATATTAAAATCAATTTTCTAATAAAATAAAAAGTTATTTATAAAATATGTACACGAGTGTTTCACACTTACGATAATTGCACTACTTCAATTTGTGCTTCTTGCCTAACCCTTTCTACAGCTTTAGCATGTATTTCTAAATATTCTTTATTGTACTCATCAATGGCGTCTTTCTCCTGTTTATTTATACTCTCTTGGTGCAACTTCTTAAGTGTTTCTTGATTAATCGATAATGTTTCTTTTAACTTTTGTTCTAACTCGGTTTTTTCTTCTCGCAAAGACTCATACTGCTTTTTCACATCATTTAAATGATTAGATAATTTTTGTATTTGAGCATTCGCTTTCATAGCTTGATCTGTAAGTACAGACTTCAATTCTTGCTCTAATTCGCTAACGCGCTTAGCGTATCGAGCAGCTTCTTGCCGACATGTATCAGCTACTGTTAAAGCTTCGTCAAGTTCTTTTTCTTTTTGCGACATGGTATTCTCTAACCGAGTTATTTCCTTCCTTTTAACCGCATGGCCAGCCAAACACCTACAAAATAATAACGTAATTCGTAATACAATACTACGTATGAACTTAAACGCCAATCTAAAGCAAAAATAATCTTTGTAATAATGATTAATTACCTCTGTAATTCTCCTCTTAATTTATTTGCAATATCGTCACATGGTTTTAATTTTGATTTATTATGAAGATCACCTAATTTCAATTGCCTAATTGAATCAGATTCATCTTCCAAACTGGTGACCAGTAACGAATCGTATTGTGCTACATCATTTTTTGCCATATCTAACTTATTCTGTAAATACATTGTTATATATTACGTATTATATAAAATTTACTTTTTTAATTAGTATCAAATATTTTTTATTACAATTTTGCATATTAAAATACCTGTATATTTTGTACAGTTTTTTGCATTTCTTCTTTTTCTTGCGTCAGAATCTTAATCTGTGCTTGTAGTTGCATTACTTGTTGAGCATTATTGGTAGTCATGAGGTTGCGACATTGCGTTTGGCTTTCTTCTAATGCCTGTGCCAGACGATTCATGGTATCCCCTTTCTCTACCATAAGCGTCTCATGTGCTCTCCGAACATCTGCTAACTTATTTTCCAATACAACATATGATGTTTCCTGTGAATGTAAAAAACTATTCGTTATATATTTGTAATGAAGTCAGAGATCTAATGAAAGTAATAATTAGAAAAGAGTATGAAAAAGTGGTTTCTGAGAATTCATCAACTTTAATACCTTTTATATTAACATGCAATACATTATAACAATGAAGCAAATAATTTTTACAACAGATATTTATATAAAATTATTGTAATATTTCAAATAAATATGTTGAAAAAATCAGAATATAATTTTTTGATAAAACAATATCAGAAACTTGCCCATATGCAGTGAGGGTTGGAATCCACATTGAGCAGCTATGACAAATATTGTTGTTATACATACTTACAGTCATAAATGCAAAATTGGTTTTCCAATCAAATGTTATAATATTTGGGTAATTTTGTATACATAAAATGATTAGTATAAAATTATACCTTTGCACTTAATTTGTCCGTCAGAACATCTATTTGTGTTTGCATATTTTTCATTTCAACAGCGTGCTTCTCTTGTGCTTGTTTCAAAAATTTCTCATGCGTTTTATCATTTGTTTGTAAAGCTTGCACCCTTTCTAATACAGCTATTTTTTGTTGCAATTCTATTATAGAATCTCTTGCAACATTTAATTCTTGTGTCATCTAAAATTTGTAATTCATATTAATTAATTTAAACATAATTTTATTACAACAGTTATGTTAAAAAATTATTAACTATAAAAACTTCTTACATTTTGATTACTTTTCTCTAAAACTGCATTCTTCTCATTAAACAATGTTATTTGATTATGGAGATCAGCAATTTCAGCTTTCGCATCAACTGTAAACAGATATAAATCTTTAAAGTTCTTTTAAAAGTAATTTTCTATTATTGAGTGAAGATTTTATTAAATCTTACCTAGTGCATGTTGCGTTTGATTTCTGGACATACTCGACCTTTCAATTTCTGCTTGTAAAAGTGTAATTTTCCTACTAAATTGACTTTTCTCTTCTTCCTTCTGTAATTGTAATTGCTGTAACTCATCTGTTAATCTTTTAATTTCTCTCATTCGAACTGTATATAAAACTTCTAATTGTTCTTTACTTTCATACTCTGCTGTTTTATAAGCTACATTATCATCTTGTGGCCTACCGTTTGGACTCGTTTTATAACAATGATTAACATGATCAGAAGTAACATTATCTCCACCGCCAAACTCATGAATTTGTTTACATTGTACATTATTTTCATAACCATCGATATACCCGTTATTCGAATAATTTTTAGTTTGTGCATCATAATGATTGGCTGGTGTTTGATAATTATAGGGATAATTTTCATTAAACGTGTAGTTTTCGTCAAACTGAGATCTTAAATTCCTAGGAAATGCTGAATTCTGTGGTCTTGATAATTCGTATGGGGTTTCAGCGGTCATGTTGTGTGTATCTTCACTTCTGTTACTTTTGGAGTATGGTGTATCCGTCTGACCATATATATTAAAATTTCTCTGTATGTCAGAGATTGAGGGACCAATTTCTAATTCTGACCTATGATTTGTCATAGTGTTCTCATAATTATTTGAATTTTCAATACGATCGTAAAATCCAAATTCATTTTGCAATTGAGAAACTGTTTGACCATTTGGTGATATGATTCTTTGAACGCAAGAATTTATTCCTTGGTTAGAAGTTTCCGCTTCCTTAGTACTATCCTGATAATGGCTACTATTGACAGAACTAATGTCATCGTCATCCTCCAAATCATCAAATGCATTAGTTAGAAGATCCTTAATCTAAAACATTAAGACTTACGTTATAACTGCAATTATTATACATATTGCTTTAAACAGAAATACTGAAGAGGACTGACGATGACAGATATCACTTTACATTGAAATTTGATAGAAATAAACACAAAATAAGATACACCTCCTTGTTACGTCGTTCAATGTCTTCTTGTTCTTCATCCTCCTCTAATCCTTGAGTATTTGTATTTAGTTGAATACTTTCTGAGCCTTGAAACAAGCTCAGACCTGGGCCCTCCATTCCTACCGTCTGGCATGCAAGAACTTATCATGAAAACCAAACATTTATGTCCAACATATTTTTGTTTATAACACCATAACCTAAACGCAACAAGTGGGTCACAGAAAATCAGTTTGAACTATGATCTTAAGTTCTGCAATAGATTACAAAGTCTTAAGAAGTTCATTGTTTATTAATCTGGACAGGTCCACTGTAAACAATCCCGAGATTATTAAACTTTTTGAACGATTATGCACACTGCAATTTCCTTGTAAACAATCTTTGAAAAGTCAAACTGCACTACAGGAAGTCTATACGCGGAAATAAGCTTTCCGAGTACACCGACTCTCCTATTGGTTCATTCGTTGAATATTACTAGCGAATGTAGTAGCGTATTTTCTTTAAAAAAGAATATATTTATATAAAAAATTAACTCGTATCGTTATGCTGACAATTACATTCGCTTCCGCAATATAAGAGGTGACGTTACTTTCAATATGAAAGCGGTAATACAACGAGTAACAAAAGCTAGTGTGTCAGGTAATGATTAGGTTATGCATGTTTTATTGTAACAATGAAATTATCATCTATCAAAAAATAAATAAAGATCAGAAAGAAAATTATATGTTATTGCGTTACAATGACAAGAAAGTATTTTAAAATATGTAGTTTTTAATAGATTATTAAGATAATATACAATTTTTTCTTTCTAATTTTCGAAGTATTGTAAACAATATGTTAAAAAACAAAAGTATATACACAAACATTTTTTATGAAGTATAATTCACACTATACATAAAACAGAATATATTTCATTTCTATTTGAACATTAAGAAACTTTCTTTTTATACTGTAACAATCATGTATTTTGTATGGCATTGATACAGTTGTAGCATAATTTTTCAGTTGATGGTGAAATTATTAGTAGCATTGGAAATGGTCTCTGTGTCTTAATTGGTATAAAAAGAGACGACACTGTGGAGGACATAAAATATATGTAATATATAATAATATTAAATTGTACAATATCTATAAAATACTGCAAAGGTGGTTTCACTTAAAAAAGTAAAAACAAATTATTATTTTTCATAGAGTAAAAAAGATATTAAATATTAAAATCTTTGATGACAATAATAATAAAAGATGGGGTGCCAGTGTTATGGATAAACAATATGAAATATTATGTATCAGTCAATTTACGTTATATCATAATCTAAAGGGAAACCGACTAGATTTCCACAGAGCTATGTCTGCACAAGAATCAGAACCATTTTACAACAATTTTCTTGCTGAACTCTGTAAAAATTATAAACCAGATTTAGTTAAAGGTAATAATTAACGAATATAAACAAACAAATTCCTATAACAATATTATGTTATTATGTTGTATCATAATATTGGATTATAATTGAAAAGAGTTGTTAATTCTTTTTTTTGGAATTAACATGTTTGTTTTTTAACTGCTTTCTACAGATGGTAAATTTGGAGCAATGATGGAAGTTGATATACAAAACAATGGACCTGTAACTATAGAAATAGAATCCCCAATAAAGTCTAATGAATCAATTCAAAGAAATTCTAATAAAATTTTAAACGCTTGAATGCTAATAAATTATGAAATTGAATATTATATTATGAATTTTAAATGTTCTGTTACTTATAATATTTAACATTTTCTCAATTAAATATACTTATAACCATTATCATTAAAAAAAATAATTTTGTATTATATAACAAGTATTATAGTAGTGTCATCTTATAAATTCAATATTTAATTGGAGAAATATAAACATTTTGCTGCTACAATTAAGATTTTTATGCTCTGAAATAAATATAATTACCTGTAGAAAACTGTTGTATTAATTGAAAATGCTAATAAATTGAAAAAGTTGAATCCTTAATATATAAGAATTTGCATTAGGAATTTTTGTAAATAAGGATTTGAGAATACTGATATAAATTAAAAACATGACAGATTTCAATTAATTAATCACATGTTGAGATATACTTCCATAATTATAAAAAAAATAAAATTCACTTAGTAGAAATTGTACTTTATTACATAAAATGCAGTTATAAATCTGTTATTTGGGATTCTGGTATAAGAGCTAATATTTAAATTGAACACAAGAAAATATTAAAAGAAATAATCTAAGATATTATCAATAGCAGGTAATATTTTAACATAAATTTTATAATACAAAGGCTGCACATGTTTTATGAACAATAACTAAAACTAAACCGTTTATTTATAATAAAATAGTTTATAATCTATTATTTTTTAAAGAATTCCATGCAGAGACACGAAGCAAAAATTTGATTTCAAATATCAGTTGATTTTCTTAGACAAATTATTTAAGTAAATTTTAAGTGCATTTTGTGCCAAACAATTGGAATACTTTTTTCTCAGGACTTTTTTAATCTATATTTTATTGGGGTACAATGGAAAATATCAATGAGCAAAAGGAAATAGAGGAACCACATATAGAAAATGTGGAAGGTATGTTATATGTCTAAAAATATAATGACAGTAAATGTTTTTTTAATTACACCTGACCCTTCGTTTACGCGAGAATCCGTTCCACGTGGATTCGTTTTACACGAATGAAAATCGCATAAGTAAAGTCTGTCAGTATAAAAAAAAACAAAAGATTGGGGAAAAAGCTGGTATAAGTTTTAGAGATACATATTTTTTTCACATAGTCAAACAAAAGAAGTAATAATAATGACATTTCAGAAAATAAAAGTACATTTTATTTGGTGTTACTAATTCAGTTCATACATAAAAGCTACCCGCGTAAATAGTGTTCTAGTTTACCGCGTAAATCGAGAGTCAGATGTATTAGTAAGTAGTAATGTTTCAATTATTTGTTAAAACAATATATTAATATTGAATAACTATGTTGATGAATAAATTAGATATTTCGCCCGAGGAAGAAAAGACCGAAAATACAGAATCGCAGAAGTCCGAAGTTCTCATTACAGATAATGAGCCACCTAATTTACAAGTATAAAAATATAATATTATAAGATTTTCCTAATGCGTTTGAAAGTTTAATGTTAAATACTCTTTTCTAGTCACGAGAAATTCAAACAGATATTATAGAGACGGAAACGGTAGAACAGTTAAAAAATCAATTAGACACCTTAATGAATTCTCTAGCTACTCTTTCAGCAGAGAAGTCTAAAATGGAAGCTAATTTTCAAATGGATAAAAAACAATTGAGAAATGAAAGGGACGAAGTAAGTTTATAGTATTCTTAATTATCTACTGCAGAATACATATCTATTGAACAAAGCACTTTTGCAGTGTGAGAAAGTAATTAAAGATTTGAGAGAAAAATTAAGAAAAGCGCAAACTTCGAATCACTCAGAAATTGAACATGTAAAATGTAAACTGATTATGGAACGCCATGAGAGGGAAAAAGAGCAGGCTGATCATGCTAAAATGTTAAAGTATGTGATATATGTATAAAAAAGTAAATATGAAAAAAATATAGTGTAATTTAAAAAAACAAAAAAAAGAAGATTTTTTATTAATGTTAGTCTTTTTTTCTCTTAGAGAACTTCAAAAGTTATTATATGATGAGCGTCAAAATAAGGAACAACTGGAAATGCGATTAAAAAGTCAGTTTGCAAATAAAACACAATGTAAAATACTAGAGGCTGAATTGGAAATAACTAGAAATAAGCTTAAACAGGCAGAAGAAGCAGCTAAAGAGACACCTCCAATTTTACTATCGCTTCAATCCGAGATGGCTCTTATGAAGAAACAACATTTAAATGCAATACATGAAGTAATTCATAAAAGTATTAAACCATACATAGGTGTTTTGCATAAGATGAAAATTAAAATCATAAGTTTATTCTATAGGAGCAAAAGCGAGCTGCTGCTGCAGAACAACAAGCCAGAGTATTAGCAATGACTCATGAATCTAGAGTGTCAGGTTTAGAAGCTAGATTAGCTGAACTTTCTGAAATCGTTGGAGGCTACGACAGACTCAGACAGCAAGATCAGCAAGCTATACAGAAGTTGAAAGACCAGTTAATCGGTTTACAAGATTCGGAACGCAACGATTGTCTTACTATAAATAATGAACCTGACGAAATTATATCCAAAATAAAAAGCCTTTATACCAAATTACTGGATTTGGATAATAAAAAGAATGAATCAGCGTATGTTAAATGTGAGTCAATTTTAAATTGAAGATCCGAAAATACGAGTTATTACATATTTGTATTTCACTTTTAGCATTACTAAACAGTTTAGGTTTGTATGATAAACAACAGGTCCATGATTACAAAGAAAAGTATGAAATTCTGATACAAGAATTTGAAGATTATAAACTAGATACATCTAAATACAATACTTCAAATATCTCGCATAATATTCAGAGTCAAAACATGACGACGCATGACAAGAATAATAAAACGCAGCTGCATATTTTGAAATCACATAACAGTAATTTAGAAGAAAGAGTACGTATATTAAATAATGAACTTATAAATAAAGAAACGGAATTGCAACTAAAATTAGATCATCAACAAAAGGCAAGTATTCTTTTTTATTTTCGACAAATATTTTAAAAGTACTATTACTATTCACGTAGAATTATATTAAGAAAATGTAATTTGGCAAATTATTGTTATCATAGTCTTTCCAAGAGGAACGAGCAAGATTGGAACATATGTTGCTTCAACGGGACAATGAATTTCGTAATAAAATATCTACATTAGAGCAACAGTTATTACGTCAACGAGAACGTTCAATGGCTTTAATTGAGGAAAAAGACAAAGAAATTTTAACTTTAAAAACATCTTTCCATGCATTATTGCCGAAGAAAGAACATTCTTTTGTAGAAAGTAAAATAGATATGTCAAAATATGAAGTTAAAGGAGAAACTGTATCTGATTTAGTAACGGGATTATTAACAAGCGACAGTCCTCCAATATTGCATTATAGTCAAGAATTAGCACGGAAAGAAGTTCAAGTATCGGCTTCTAGGAAGAAAGTTCTAGAATTGGAAGCTACGCTACGAGAAAAGCAAAGAGAAATTGTTCACATAAAAGAAAAACAGAAGGATGAGATAAAAATCTTGCAAGCTCAGATTGCAAGGTAAATTTTAAGTTTATGCAAATATTAACACTAAAATTACCGCACTCGTCAAAATGACGAGTTTCAGTTTTCTTATTTCAAAAGTGTTTAATATCCTAAATAATTTTAAAAGTAAATAATTTCACTTGAATACTATAACGAATATGAAGAAATCGACAAAAATCTATTGTTACAATTTTTGTAAGGATTACAAATTAATTACATATTAATACTATTTAACACTCAATAGTTCTAGTATTAAGAAACGAATCGCTTCTGTTATGATGTTTTCTAAAGTTACAGCAAGCAGTATATAATATTTTTTTATTATTTTAGACTCGAAGCTTGCAAATCTAGAGAAGGGGCTAATCTTGAATACTTGAAGAATGTTTTTATAAACTATCTGACTACAAATGACGTTTCTAGTAAACGTCATATGCTGAATGCTATTTCTACCGTATTACGCTTTACCGCAGAGGAATTAAGCAAAGTGAAACACTGATAATATATCTGAAACTATTTTTTGCCAGTGAAATCTCTGAAAATTTATTCAAAAAGGATTGTATTCTTGATATTCTTTTATGTGGTATACGGGTAATGTTTGCAATTATAATTAACTTAATGAACATAGGACCATTGTAAAATAACATAACTTTATTATGTGAATTATATAAAGTCACGTAACAAATTGACTAAAAAATTTAAGTTACTTATAATTTAATCATTTCCATTAATGTAAGTAAATATAAATTATATAAATTATATTTGGAAAAAGAAGATAGTGACGAAGAAGAAAAATAAGAGTGTGAAAGAAGAAAATAATGGCTCAGGTTATAAGAGTAAATTAAGTTAGTAATAAGTTTATAACAAAATCAGTGTATCCTGAAAAGGAACAATAAACATGTATCTACATATGTATGTATCTATCCACCTACTTATTTATAAATTATATTTTCAATTTTCATTAACGAGGATAAGATTACGAATAAAATGAAATTTACAGATGACAAAATGAATAAGATTAAATATTATACAAAATTAAATTATAGGGTATCGTGTAATTTATATCAGATCTATAGATAGCAGTTAAATGCAAATTTCAAATTTACATTGATCATGATATCACAGTTATATATAATTGGTAAATGTGGAACAACTTAGCAAGAGAAGTTCTTTGTAATATACTAATATATATATATATATACATGTACAGTTCGCCTCTTCCCATCAGGAACCCGCTTCGTCAACTATCCGGTTTGGTGGGCAGGGGGAGACGCCCACTCGTTGCGCTTGGCCCGATTATTATGGTGGCTAAGTTTCGGCACGTCTTTGTTACTGACCGAGCCACGGGACGAAACACGAGAAACCCCTCGCGCCCCCTTGAGAAAACCCTCGTTCTCCTTGGAGAAACACCTTGTCCTCCCTCAAAAAAAACCCCGAGACCCCTTGTGACTCTTTGAAAAACTCCTCGTGCCCTCTCGAGAAACCCTTCATGCTCTCTCGAGAAACCCCCGTGACTCCACAAGAAACTCATCGTGCCTCTTCGAGAAAACACTTGTTATACCTCAAGAAACCCCTCGAGAAACCCTTCGAACCCCTTCGACAAAACCCATGAATCCTACCAAGAAACCCCTCAAACCCCCTCCAGAAACCCCTTTACAAAGGGGTTCAAGAGGTATCACGAGGGGGCACGAAGCAGGAACAATAGGAATGTTGACTCCAGGATTTTGTTTTTCCTTTTCAGAATTCGGGACAGGTTAAACGTTTTCTTTACGTAATGAATCTAAATATTATAATTCATTGTTCATTGTCAAATTTTTATTAAATATTTCATTAATCATAAAGAACAGTCGTGTCTAATCTATTAAAAAGCCATTAAAATAGTAATTTTTAAAAATCCCACTTCCTTATTCCATATTGGTGGCGCCACATAGTGCGAAACCGCTCAAACTTCTAACCAAATAGTACCAGACAGTCTCCACTAGGTAACGCCATCAAATCAACTATATCTGTCCTTTTCACTCCCATATGCTACTATTCGCCTCTCACGTTAGCACCATCGGTCAATGGCTTAACACTAGAACTTACCGACTGGGTCAAAATGACCCACTCGTAAATTATTCTTTTACAATTATTGAAAAAATAGCAAATGCTTCTTTGCGAAATTACTGAAGAAATTGACTTAGTAACACGCAAAATGAATCATAAGTCAATTGAAGTCTCAATAGCTGTAATATTAGAGTCCCCATAGAAAAATTTGAAAACTTCAATTTGACTGTTTAGTAGTGCTAGCGTTAAAAATGCACAGAGGCAAGGGGAGACGTCCAACTCACTGTGTTTGGCCCGATTGTTATGACGGCTCAGTTTCGGCGTGTCCTTGTTATTGGCCGACTGCATTTTTGATCTCGCGACTCGGCCAGTAACAAAGACGTGCCGAAACAGAGTCCGGACAGAAAACTGTGCGAACTCTAGATGGAAGGAGGCGAACTGTACATACGTTTCACTGTATCACGTTTCTTTTGTACACAAAAGAATACGAATAAAGCAAAGCATACGAATGTATAATGTATGGTATACATTTTAATTCTTTGCACTCGAGAGGTGACTCTCAGTCACCACTTGATTTGATACAGCAAAACTGTGAAGTAGAATATTTAGTATTCTAAATCAAACTTTGTATTACTATGTGAAATATTTAACTAAAATAGCCTTGTTGCTTAATTTGTCTGTGAATTATCGTTAAATTAGTTTCAAACAATGTCGTCTATGTTTCGTCGGAAAATGTTGAATATTTCCAGTGAAAGCTTTCGAATACAATGGGTTAATAGATCGACTCTGATCTTAACACGCTAAGCGCCACGAAAATCTTAAGCGTTTTCCCGGTGGGGGTTTCTTTTGTAGCAAAAAAAAAGGGGAATAATTATTAATTATTTGACGTTACAATATTTGCATTGCACTATTATTAACTTAGTTACGTTATTAAACATTTTCATTTCACATCAGTTATGTTGTATGTTTTCTTGATTATCTTGATTGTTTTCTAATCATTCAGAAGCGTCAGTCACCAATGACTGACATGACGCTTAACGTGTTAAATATACGTTGTCGCTATCAAAATAATAATCCTAAAATTAACTCTGAAGTCTTATCAATTTTCTTTATGTCAAATCATCCCAGAAATTAATCCTTTGCATCCGAGAGGTGACTCTTAGTCGGCATTGGATCCAATGAAGCAAAATTATAAACTTTAAAATTCAATTTTCAATTTTGTATTAGGTATCAACATGTGAACTATAGAAATAAAATAGCTCTTACCCTTAATTTATGTAAGGTTTTTTTTATGTTAGTTGTAAATAGTATTATCAATATTTCTGCAGAAAATTATGAACGTTTGTAATGAAAAATATTGTCCAGTGCAAAGGGTTGACAACATACAGGGTTTTGCACGCGCTTTTCGTGAATTTCATCGTAACAAAGAACGACTGAACACGTGACAAAATTGAAATATTTTTTGGCAACAGAATTGCACAACTTACCAGTAAGTTCTTTGACAAATATAAATAGCATGCATTATCCGGACATCTATCAGGATTATAATAAATATGTGCAGTCTGTGCGTCGGTTTGTTTCCACAAATGACTAGATGATCATGGAAGCAACTAACCGAATTACTTACAGATTTGAATTCCACGCTTGCGGGGCAAGCGATTAGTGTTCTCGGTAACGTGATAATAAAATATAAATAATACGATTGAACGATCAGTGGTTTACTTCAGTTTTACATTACACGTCTCGTTAAATATTACTTTCGACATTCTTCGAAGAAGTAGACGACCCGTGCGAATGCTTACACTCTGGAAGATTATTAAGAATTGTTAAATCGTTGCGTGCCCTTCCATCCACATCACGGTTCCAAATAATCCTCGAACCGTGGTACAACACCGGCTCGATTGTTGTTTTCTCAGAACTCAGAACGTCGGCGATTGTCAACACAGATTACAACATTTTTATTTGATAATTCTTGTTCATTATTTTATAATTAGACATCAGTATATAATATATATGCCATTCTTTAATATATACTTCATGAAGAATATTTCTTACGAATAATATTTTATATTCTTATCTGCTTTCTGGAAATTCGTAATTGATAATCCTGCCTAAGGTCTTTCTTACTCTCTTTCTCTTGTGCTTTCTTATTACATACATAGCGGTTAATTGTTAATAATTATTAATGTACAGAGGCCCTTAAGTAACATTTTCCCCGAGAACAATGCATTTCCGTGTATGTCTGGAATAACATGTCTTTGTGCACCACGCCGAAAGTGTCAGCGCCTTCGAGACAACTGTAGAAGTTCATTTCTTCTGGAAGGGGGACCGAGAACTGTTAGAGCTAAATAATCGAAATTTTTTCAGCGGTTGATGCTTGCCAGGTAAGATTATTTTTCTTCTGCCATTTTCGGGTCAAAACAAATTCTAAATTATCTGGGAGTTAATAAAATGAAATACGGATAATACCATGAAAAATCTAAATTGAAGTGAATCGAAAAAAATACAAATATTACCAAGGAAATGATGAATGTAACAATAAAATCAAAATAAAAAAAAATTATTTAGGTGCATCTGTTCCGATGGAATTCCAAATTAATGTTAAAGAATTATTAAGATTATAAAAATTAAAATATTTTTAAAACGAATATTTCTTTTCATTTTCGTAGAACAGAAAACAACGAAGTGCATCAAATGCGTTCAAAATTTTGCTTAGAAAAGTATTGCTCAAGTGCAATATGCCAGTTTTTAATTAAAATGACGTATTAGAGGCTGTCTTAGAGAATATTTAACGCATATATATCTTTTATTATTAAAATATCAAAATTTGTCTTGTAGGTCGCATGATTTGGAATGTGTTTTGTCTTTGATTCTGAAAACTATTTTCAACCTCTGCCTGTGAATACTGGCAAATATAAATAACAGACTATTATTCGAAAAATCTCTCATACATTTTACGACTCTTCACTGTTTACTTTTCAACCCTTCACGGAGGGAAATTAATTATAATGGACTATAATTTAAACTTTTTAGCACTCTTTACAGCTATACTTAATTCTCAAAAGTAAGAAGATAATAATTAAATAATACCAAAAAGAACAAACATGATTGCTAAGAATTTTAGAGTCAATATCATGCAGAGACATCACTCTTGCAGCATTAAATTGGAATTTCGAAAATTTGAACAATATTTAGATTTGAATAAAAGAAGCAAGTGAATCTTACTTGGCAAGAAACTTTCAGTGCCCTAATCATATCGGGCACCATCGCGACGAAAAATGTCCGGTTACTTTCACATTTCCGTTCGTCGATGCACCCTTCGTTATCAACAAGCTTCTCGTCAACTGCGACGGAGTTCACTTCTCGATTGATCAGTAAATGTTTTTATTATAATCTTAATACAAACGCTAACACAATATCTCATTTGTAACAATAATATCATACCGCATCGTATCGTATTAAAATTATAATAAATCTGAATTTGACACTGAGTTCATCACAATGAAACGGCGTCTCGTGTTAAATAGCCCTAGCTGATAGATATTATTCAATGTACCTTAATCCCTACTGTTCCTTTTCTCTTCTCCTTCGTTTACGCGTATACGAAGCCTCTAAAAAGCAAATAGAATCGTCGATTAGTTAAATCGTGTTACAAAGAAACGAAACGATCGTCGGAAACGGCGACGCGTCTTAATCGATGCGCAATGGCGTCCAGGAATGGACGTCAATTTTATCCTGTTCCATTTTTATCGAGAGACAAATACAACGAACAGCCATGGACTATCGATATAAATTATATTATATATTACACACGTAATTAACCCCTTGCGATCCTATTCGACTCGAGAGTCGCTCGATAAATTATATGGAGAAACGATACAAAAATTGCTCGTTGAAGAGAATGTACAACTAGCAGACAGCAGATTTTATGCGTTCACGAGAGACACGAGTGCATAGGACACGAAGCAGAGAAGCGTTCGTGAGAAGTTAAGAATGCTGTGATTTTATTTTAAACTTATTAAGATTCTTAACCCGTTGCAGTCGAATGCCACTGTAATAGCGATTCCGAGATTTGACATCTAAAATAGAAATACGTGCTCTAATTACTCGAATAATGAAAGATTAACGTACTTTCTTTCTTTTTTGGTATTTAATACTAGAACTACCGAGCGTTTAATACGATTAATATGTAATATTAATATTACATTAATATTTGTTACAGTATTTAAGTGAAACTATTCAGTGTTAAAATCATTTTAGGTATTTCACACCCTCTGAGATATGAATAATTGCGAAATAAGAAAACTGAAACTCATTTTGATGAGTGTGGTAGTTCCAGTGTTAAGACCTATGTAAAATTTACAAATTCTCGTCCGCAAAGGGTTAAAAAAAGACATCAGTGTCTCGACACGTGGCTTCTGCTTCTGTATCACTAGAGCTACCGAGCAGTCAAACTGACTTCTTGAAATTTCTCTATAAGAACTCAAGAGTGCGTCACTCAAGATTCCAGTTGATTCACAATTCAGTTTGCACATTGCTAAATTATTATTAATGAAATTGATTCTTCTCGGAGAAGTATCTATTATCTTTTCGATCCTTGTAAAACGAAGAAGTTACGAAAGAGGCCATTTTGACGCGTCTGATAGTTCCAGTGTTAAGTTACTTCGAGAAATGTTTCTTTCGCACAAAAGATCCGCTGTCCAACGATTAGAATAAGTTGACGCGTTCACGTTGCTCACAAGGTTTGAGTTTATTACAGTCAGGTGCCTGTACAAAGTTTACTCGAATGATTCTCGCAGCTCCCAGCTGTCCCGGCGCCATGTATCGAGCGGCGAAAATCATTGGACCGGTGTCTTACTAAGCAATACAATTACCGCAAAGGGTTACGGGTTCGAGGATTGTTAACAGTGGAAAACGAGATTCATTTCTAACCGCTTGGTATTAACATGATCGATCGAAGGAAGTTCGTCGAAGAAGCTCCGGTGAACATGCGACTAAGTCTTTTGTACGCATCATAGTGGACGCAGTGTGACATTGTACGATTATCACGAACAGGTAGTTACGATCGAAATTTTCTGAATGAATTTCAAATCTTCTCGCTAGAATTAGAATTTTCATTTTAATGGCGAATTTTCTAAACATTTCTTCTGGCAGTCAACGAGCCGAGTCGTTCAAAATGCAACCATTGTATTTAAGAGTTCACGCGATGAATTGAAATGAAATTGTTCTTAAGAAACTATAAATCAAGAAATTATAAAACTATTGGACTATAAATTAGATGGTAAGGGGAGACGTTTTCTTTATCGTAAGAAACGCTTGTTTTCAATGGCGAGTTACGGTATTACTTTAATTATTTAAATATTAATTTTCATTGCGGTCTTTGTTTATGATACGTTTTGCATTGCGAATGGTTCAGATTTTTATAAGATTTGTATTGTACCAAGTTTATCGAAAAGTCTTTTATTCAAGTTGTATTTTTAATACGCGTTCAGTATACGCGTTTCATAGAATTATGCTCCTACATATTCTATTAATCGATTAATGATTTCTACATAAAAATCTTTAGTTTGTTCTTTATCGAAATAGCTTTGTTTCCTTTCTAGCTTACCTAACGTTAAACTTTTAATTCTAGGTCGGAGTAATGAAAGATAGATTAATTGAAAAAAACCCTGAAAAATCTGAATTGAAATGAATTGAAAAAAGTACAAATATTACCAAGGAAATGTTGCATGTAACAATAACCTTTACGCTGTTTATATTAACTCGAATGAATAATCACGAAGTTCCCTAAAATTGCGGCTGACGGTTTATACAGTTAAAGACTAACGTAACGTTCTCCATGTTCACGGATGAATAAAGAAAGATTAAGTTCGTCGGAACGTTCTGTTATTAGAACTTGAATTTTAATTATTTATTAGAATTTCACATTAGTCATACTTTCTCGTGTTGTTAGACGTATATAATCGTGCACGTACCTGCTCGAAACAAATATATATTTTCTTAGGCTCCCGAAAGAAACGTTTTTCCTACCTTTTACCCAGGACGCGACGTAAATACGTGTCCGTCGCACATGTCACAGTGCTGTTGCGGCAACGTCGTGTTACCTATTGTTATATCAATGCCTTCGTATCGTTCACGTCGTTCTTTTAAAAAAAGATAACGCATTTGTAAGTCAAAATGGCCACACTGGCAATTTGGTCCAACAACTGGTTCTCGTGTAAGGGCATCGGAGTTAAAATCTGCCAATCGCAACCGTCTGCACACCTCCATCGCGTATTTACAATTCACGTGTATCGATACACGTAATACAACGTGCACCAAAAGAATCGGTACATCTCACATATTCAGCAAATAAAACGTCTTTCCTTGAAAAATCAATGGAATTCTAACGGCAACATCTAAAACAGACATCAGTGCCCTCTATGGAAAAGAAATCTTTTCATTCGTGGAAACTCGAAATACAATTAACCCCTTGCACTGGCATTTAGTGGAACAAAATTCGGGCTATAATTATAGCAACCGATATCTCACTCGTGTTATGACCTCGAATCTCACTCGTGACATTATGTTTGCTCCAAAATTGTGATTACGAGTGAGACTCGTCGAAGTACATAAATAAGTACATATTTACTTACTTAGTGCCAGGGGTTAATCTAGACACTATTTTCGTATATTTCTATGTACACGGATGAAAATTAATACCAAAGAACAACAACGATATTACGTTTAATTTGTATTCTCATTTCGAAACAGTTTCCATTTAATAGACAGCATTTCTCGTAAAAAGGTCACTCGTTCAGTATACGCGTGACATGCGTCCTCCATTTTGTTTGAGCCCGACTTCGGAGGGAACGAACCAGAACTGGCTGATCAAACTTAATTTAACATTCATTTCCACTATTTAGTTCCGTTATTCTCCGTGTATAGTTCTATTTTGGATCACAAACACATCGATGTTGTTTGTTTCCTTCAACTGTTATGCTGCTAACCTTTCGAATGTTACCAACATACGCTGATTTGTGGAAAAATTGATGTCTAATCAAATTTACCTACATACTTAAATGAAACTTCAATGAATCAATGAATGCTAATAGAATTTGATTTGCAAAAAGATGAAATAGTAATTTACTTGTCCGTTATATAAATAACTTTAGGTAGCATTTACATTTACAATATTTCTCATTCGGAAAGTTAACAGATTTATTTTTAAAAATTCTCAAGCTAAACTGTCCGGCACATTTTGCACTATCGATTCCCAAAACTTACCATTGTTTTTTTTGTTCGCGATCATTCGGTGGACAGCTTATCGTAAAACACGCAGACAATCGGGCGGGATCTATTCGTGAAACCGGAAACGGAGTCTGCGGAGACGTTCTCCTCGTGAGTTTCTTTGGGATCGTGCGAGAGCATGTGATAAAAGACGTCAAAGACAGACGGCATTGAAAGAAAGAGCATTTCAACGCAGAAAGCAACTAATTATTCGTGGAAATTTCATTTCTTGTAATGTCGTTTAAAATTTCGGAAATGTAATGTTCGTCACGCTCAGAACAATATTTACATAATATATATATATATGTATATATATATATATATATATATATATATATCTCCATACGTATATACCGGTGATAATCACATTCTATACGGTCTCGCGGTAACTGTTCTTCTTTTTTTCATTTTTCTCTTTTATTCACAGAAAAAAGAGACCGCGCGCTACCGACTGAATCCCTCGGTTCAACGGAAAGCAGAACTTAAATTCGAACGCACTAGATCGAAAGTGTGTCGACTTAAAGAATAGATTCTCGATGTTTCGATGCAACCTTTAGCAAACAGCACTGCCTGGATTGGTACAGATTTTAATTACCTCAGCCTTATTTAGTTTTTTTTCCTACAATATGTGGCATATACATATATGTTAAATATACATATGCATGTATACACATACTCACATATATATATGCATATACTTATAAATATACATACATACATATATATGCGTGTGTGTATGTGTGTTTGTATGCGAGTTGTTTAAAGTTGTCAAACGTACGACCGTGTTCGCAATTCATTTCTCGTTACAAATTACGCTTGATTATTTACCTATACGTTTCCCTAACACAATGCACCGATGCTGTACAATTAACGAAGATTCACCGTTTATCGTTCATACGCAAAGAGAGAGTCGTTTCTTTCACCACTTCTAAACAGTAGTTTCAGTTTTCTTTCTATTCTCGGTATTATATTTCATTTATCATTTAACATCGGTTCGGTGACTGATAATGACGATGACGATGACGATTACGATGATGATGATGATAATAATGATGGTGACGATGGTAATGATGATAACGATGATGATGATGATGATGATGATGATGATGATGATGACGATGATGACGATGATGATGACGATGATGATGACGATGATGATGACGACGACGATGACGACGGCGATGATAATGGTGATCGTGATGATTGATGACAATAATAATAATGATAATAATAATAGTAATAATAATTATTATTCATAACAATTTTAAAAATATTTCAGAATTAAACAAGAAATAATAAAATGACTATAATAGTCGATAGCAACTTAGAACATACTAAAAATACATTACTGTAAATAATAATAATAATATTAATAATAATAATAAGAATATTAATAAAAAAAAGAAATAACCTTGAATCTTTTTTTTAAGGGGATGGGCATGGTAATGGCGTGTATAGAGTCGTGGCCGATCGATTGCGTTATTTATTTATACACGGAGAATGAATTTGGATGCGGAGCTATCGGATTGAGAGGGGGGAGAGAGAATTACACGTTGTGGTGAAGAAAATGCCAGTAGTATAGCCGCCATTTTACTTTACTTCTGTTTTCCTAGATCACAGTCACATGTATGGCTGCTAAATCACGAAACATATTTCATCACCATTTTGTTTTTTTTTCTCTTCAACAGGAAGAAGAGGAAGAAGAGGAAGAAAAAGAAGAAGAAGAAAGAGAAGAAGGAGAAGAAAAAGAAGCGGGAGAGAATAAAGTGAGGCGAGAGGAAGAAAGTGTGAACGGTATGCATCGAAATCTTATCAATACTGGAAAATAGTTCACTAATTTACACAAGTACAAAATGTAATATGTATTCGGTTAAATTCTTTGAGGAGGGGCAAGTGCGAGAGACGCTCGATCCCTGTTCAGATCTCTTCCCGTGCATCGGAGATACGACTAAAACGTTGAAAATTATTTAAACGTTACTAGTATTTGTAATTTCACTTAAAACCACTCGAAAATATTCTGTATAATAAAATAATATACTTATAAAAAAAACGGGAAAAGAACGTTGAATAATACCTTTCGATCAAGACGACTCGTAGCTCGATGCGTGATCCACCGCCTAAATTCAATTCTCCGCGGGCTTGCACTTTTCAAAGCGTTAAAAATTTGTTTTGTTGAAAACTAATGTATACACCGAATTCTTAAATACTAAGAAAAACAAAAACTGATATTTTATGGTTTAAATGGTGGAATTGTTTGTAACTTTCGATTTCAGATACGAAAGTTTGACATGACGCCAAGATGGCGGCAGTCGTCCGCGAAAGATCGAAATTTAGTTAAACATTATTTTTCGCACTAAAACAAAAGATAACAACGGTAAGATGGATATCGACAATTGTATTAACGAAAAACAATTAAAAAGGAATTCGCCTAACACGTTTCACACGAAGAGATGCGACGATTAAATTATATTATCTTGTCCTTCTTTCTTCTCTTTTTCTTACACAATAAATGTACACTTTTGGAAAAAGGAAACGACGATCCCGAGGGAAAACGATTCGTCTCTGGAAGCGTGTCACGTTAAAACAAGAGCGGATCCGCACAGATCTCGAGTGTCTCATCCCTTAAGTTGATTCGCTTGCCTCTGGCGCATTTAACGCTCTCCATAAAAAAAAAACGAAAACAAAAATAAGAGAAACGATAAACCGGGAAATGGTAAGAGAGAGAGTAATGTAATCATATGTTATATACAAATAATAATTAGCCTAACACTGTAGGAAAAAGGGTTAACTTTGGAGGAAGGTGGTGGGGACCGTCCCGTGCGCGCAAGTGTCCATGACAAATTATTACACGAAGGCCTTGCAAAACACGATAATCTCCTCGCGACGATCGCTTTTGTATCGGTAAATCCTGCCTCGCTCCTCGCTTATCATCGATCATTATCAGCAGCTTCTTTTCCTTTTTTTCTGTTTTGTTTAAATCCTTTACTCTACAAATTACAATTACGCTACGCTCTAACCACTTCGGATGATACCCTATTATTTACTTGTATCATATGTACTCGATTAGTGTGTAATCCGTATATATATTTCTTGTTTCCTTCTATTTACAAAATATGTAGAATAGACATTGTTCCTATCCTAACTACAATAATGCGTGCCGTGGCGCGAGACTTTTAAACCTTTCAAGGTGCGCTTTTTTTATTATTATTTCATAATATAATTTCATATATTTATATATACATGCATATATTTATATACACACACATATATATATACACATATATTTTATATATCTATATATATATACACATATGCATGTATATACGTGTATATGGTCATATTTCTAATTACATAATCTATTTTACAGCCAAATTCAACAATCCCCGTTGAAATTCAACGCGTTTACCCGACAAACAGTTCGGACATTTTTGTTTTTCTTTCTCTGTAACATAAAAAGGTGATCATTGTATCGATAAAATTCGTTAAAATAAACGGATCGGAGTTGGGTGGTAGTTCTTTTTTTACTTTTAATGGAGTTAATCGCGAACGATGTGATGACCGCATAAAAACATCCCCGATGCCACCGAGCGCAAGGCGAACAGACCAATATGGCTGTTAGAGAGCGATAGTCTAAGAATGATTATTTTGGACAGAGAGCTGTGACGAGCAAAGTTCGCTGAAACGATAGTTAAGAGAATACAGGATGTTCGAATAGATGATTTCTTGAATTCGCTGTGGATGATTATACGGATCAGTAGCTCCGGAAATTAATTAGTAAGAATGAAAATGGTTTGTAATTTATTCTTTTTTAATAATAAAATAACAATATAAATAATATTAAAGTTTAATTAAGATCTTGATCTATGTTTTTGTAGAGTAAGGATTACTAGAAACGTATAAACATCTGTAGCCTATTCGTAGCACCGATTGAACAATATTTTTAAAACAATTTTCTGTGAGAAAGATATGATTTTGCCAAATACTTTAAAAATAAAGAATAATACGTGCTTAAATAGAAAGATCAAGCAAACAATGGTATTTCTTACAGATAAAAATAATAAAATTACAAAATAATTTATGTACATGCAGAAATATGAGACACACTGCTGTTATAAAACGTAGCTGTTAAATGTGAAAAGATTAAAACGATTAAGTATTTTTTCCATGGTTGTGTAAGTACTCGACTCTTCACATTTATTAGACATCTTTTCTCGACAGCCTGTATTGCTTAAACTGTGGTTGTCCGTTAGAACATTGGCCAGAGGGACAACAGAGGAACTCCAAGAATACTTTGCATTTCTTAAATTGCTACTTGTAAAATGACGATTGAACTGATGCCTGAGAAGCGACAATGTTCTTTTGAAACAAAATTGTGTTAGTAATTAATTTGAGAAAAAAAGGAAAATAAAAAGCGTAGAAAAATAAATAAATTTTGTTAAAACTAATCGAGTTAGTAAGTTGATCAAGATTTAAAAATTGATTGAGACTGAAAGATACAGAATATACTGATAAAAGAAAATATAATATAAAGCTATCAATATAAATGTTTGAATAACAGAAAAGTGCACGCAAACAACAATTTTATCAAACCAATTGTTACTATTACTAACATTACAAATACATTTCGATACTTTTGTACAGTGAAATAAAAATGATGTACTATAAAAAAAAACAATAAAATGTAAAACGGTTATTATATACATGTAAAATACTGCTTCAAAACAGTGTTTTATATGTATAGTAATTGCCACGTATATATAAATAACTAATCGACAGTGTATTATTTATAATGAATTTATATTAATTATTCATTATTCAGTTTATGTCAGCATTTTTCTTGGTTTGATATTAATTATTATTTATGAACGATATACCACTTTAAAAAGAAACAGTTATTTAAAAACATAAAATCTAAGATAAGAAAATAACTTGTATTAACAGAGTAGAAATTAAACAAAGCTCGAATGACTTTGTAACGATATGGTTTAATAAAACAGAAAACATTCATTACTAAACAAAGTAATCTTGGGGATTCCCTAAGTGTGAACTTATGCTCTTACAATCTCAGGATGATTATGAAATATTTGGTCGCTTGAAAGGAAGAATTACCACTAAGATATTTCATAAAACTCGAAATCTTAGAGACCTGGGAACTATGGCGACCACACTAGCCCTTAAATAACTTAATTATATGGATCTAGTGAAAGTATTGTTGGGTTCTGATATGAATGGTTCGTAGAGATTCATCCTACACACATAGGAAGAATACAGTAGCAAAACTGACAGCCGCAAGTACCAACTAATTATTAATATGTATTGCCAAGGCAGAGTCAATACTTCTAATTATAAATTCATAGTTCCTGTAAGTCTACACTTCCATCAGGTTCCAACAGTACTGGGTTGATTTAAGCGATGACGACGATAATGAATCTAATAAACAACAAATTCAATTAAAAGCATAATAGCAAAATTCGAATCGCAATAACGTATTCGATAAATTTCACATTAAATCTTCCCTAACTTTTACCTAACCTCGATGCTCGGTGTACGAATTGTTTAACTTTATATAACTATATTTCATCTAGGTTAAATCGCACGCATCGGACGACGGGGCAACAGATAAAAACAAACAAATTTGTCACGGCCAGAAAAAAAATAAAAAAAAAATACGGCCTGTTTAAAACCGCTTACGTCTAAATTGGCCCGAGAAAAAAAAAAGAAAAATAAAGAGGCATGCAGATCAATTCTAAAATTGTTGTATAAAATGTAAACAAACGCGTTGAACTTGAGCGGGGCTCTAAAAACAGTAGATAAGTACTTTCGAGAATATTGGAAACATATTAGATATTATCTATATCAAGTGGTTGTCTAACAATTAATTCTTTACTATTCAAGGGACTTGTTTACACATGCATTGCCCTCCGTTTGTCGCCGCACAATGGCACGATTTCTTTATCTCCACTGTTTTCTTTCTTTATAATCTATAGATCACCAAAAGAATGCTTTCATCTTTAAAATTCTTCAGACAAAGCATCATAGATACTTTTAAACTCTCCAGGTATATTCCATTTCAAGTTATGCCATCAAGGTGTCATTTTAATCTTTGCACACATTTATCTTCCCAATTAACATTACTCGATGAAATATTTCCAATAAAACTTACTCTGTTTCATAACAACACTTTACAGTGTACATAATTTCATTTAGATGGAGATTTTGTCCAGATTTCAAGGTGATCTCTTTAATCTTTTTTTATGTAGAAATATATATTTTTGTTTGACTGGTTGTCTCTCTCATTTCGAAATGAATTCATTAACTTATGTTGGTTCTTCAACATCACGATAGATTGCTAGAGTATTATATCATAATTATTTTAAAGAAATTAAGTATTAAAATTCAAAATCAGTACTTTTGGATAATTTCACTAGACATATATTCTGATAATATAATAAATTGAATCGTTATCCAAAAAGAAGTAACTTAAAAAAATTGCAGAGTGATACACTAGCATCAAAATGAGTAATGATACAGCAAGACATAGTTTAAATGATTATAAATAGTACTGAACAGCTTTGGTAGATTTCTTTGAAATACCTTTTCGACTAATAAAGTTTGGTAGATAAATGCGTGCAAAAATTAAAATGGATCACCTTGTATATGTCTACATGTATATATACATACATATATATATTATATATCTACATATATGTATATATAATAAACGTACCTGGTGACTGAATTACATAAATTTTGTGCAATATTTATCGCAGTTCTCATTCTATAATTTTCTTCTTCTTTTCATTTATATCACATATGTATATATATATGTGTGTGTGTATATATATATAAATATATACATACATATGTATGCGGTATAACTAAAGTATATAAACTCTGATTTCATTTTATAATGATTCATTAATTCTAATACTCTCTAATTACGATGTTCTCTTCCTCTTTCTCTCAGTACACATTCATACACATCCTACACACGCGCTCGCAAGTTCATTGTTCTATATCACACATACTGTCTCTCTCTCTCTCTTTTTTGTCTACCTGGATTTCAATAACATTTTTAACAATGTCCAACAACGGCTTAGGCCTTCCATAATCCTGCCAAGGTGTTTCGATGTACAAATATCTGTCACGTATTTCTTTTTTTTAAAATTGTACAAGTAAATATGAATTGTGACTTCATAATGTAATAAAATAATTTCCACGTTTCTATCAATTACCCTTTCATAAATCATCTTCGGATTTAGAATGCAGAACAGTATTGTCTTTTCTTCTGTGAGAAGAAAGCTCTTGTTTAACTCGAAACAGTTATATCGGTATACTCGTTCGTTTCATTTTCCTTTTCACTCAGTTATCAAACAACGTAATACGCTTAAGCCTGCAGAATTTTAGTCTCTAATTTACTAATGAGCGTAATCGTTGCTAAAATACATTTAAATTCTTTTACCACACAAACATTTCACAATTTTTACATATCATTGATCCGATAGAACACAGATACTCGAACACACGACATTGAATTCAACATCAGCTATGTTCAGATATACACTCGATTACTTCTTCGACTCTCTTTTTTTCTATGTACAATATGAAAATTCTACTGATATGTGTACATCAACTCACCTTGATATGCCTGTTTAAGTTACCTGCACCAGGTTACATCAAAGTTCGAATTGCACTAAAGCCTTGCAGCACTTTACAACTCGCGAAAACTTGTACATCAACAATTTTCCCAATAAAAACTTTCCTTTTTAATGGATAATGATGTACTCGTGCTGTGGAGTAAGGGGATGTATAGTATCACAGTTGGCACGTGGGTGCTAGCTACCACTACTGCTTACAGGCAGTGAATGTGGAGCTCCCATCGATGTAGGAGGAGCAGTCAATGGTCCTAAAAAGAAAAATGATTCTTTTTTACTGTTTCTATAACAGATAAATATTAGGTCGTGTAATATGAAATGTCGGATTTTGCGGAAAAAAGAAAAGCTTATTTAATGTTCTAAAAGATGTTTATTCAATCAAAATATGCTCTATTCGATTTTATACACTTCTGTCAACGTGTTTTTAATGAATATATTCCTTTTTTGAAAAATTCGGAACATTTAAAATTAATCAGTATTGAAGACATCGTTACATCGTTTTGAAACGAACTTTTGCAAATCAACTCTGTACTATTCTTTCACTCACGGTATTGTTCCCAAATGCCTTGTTTATATTTTGAGTAGATTGCACAGCATTATTTCTAAGTTTGAATTCATATAAGAAAATTACACGAATGTTGGCGGTATCCGTGTTTCTAAAAAATGAAGCAAGATATAGTTATTATACATAATTCGGAAAAAATGTTTTTGCAAAAATTTACTCTGATAATCGACAATGAAACTGTTTAAGAAGTTATATGAAAAACAAAGGAATAACAACAGTAGGAGTATAAACATTTATGAGTAAGAAAAATCCGACATTTCATATTACACGACTTAATATTTGTATAACTGAAAAATTCTTGAATAATTACCAGTTACGTTAGGTGAAGGCTCAGAAACAGGTAATGGACTAACCAAACTGTTAGCACTCATCGGTGTTGAATTAGCTTTTAATTTTTGTCTTACTTCTCTGATCTTCAATTGCAAACTTGTCTTATTAGGAAATATATCCGAATGTTTTGCTTGAAAAGCTGTAGTAGCTTGCGTTGAAGGGAAATAACCGTTTTCTTGAAATAATTGCATTACAAGAAGTCGACGTTGCTCCAATACTTTTCTATGACCACGTTCGTTCTCGCTTCTACCCATTCCGACCGAATTGCCAGCACCTCCTCCAGGTGTCTTTGGTGTTCTAGGAGAATTAGCGTCAACGTCTCCTACGAGATCGCTGTTAGCTCTGTATGCATCAACGTTGAAATCTGGACCAAAGAACGTGTTTCCTGTCAACTTAACACTGGAAGTTGATTTCGGAGTAGCGGAGACTGATGTGTCCGACTCGATATCGTCCTCATTCACTATTTAAGAATATAATTATTTTGTTATTTTTTAAAATATTAGATTATAAATATTCTTCCTTAAAATAATAAAATATGTAGTTACTTGTAGGCCTATGAGGTCCTTGTGCAGATTTTTTCCGGTAACTTTGCATTTGCATGGACGATTGTAAATTAGACGAGTGTAAGCCAGAGGTTACCACTGAACCATGAGCAGACGAACTTGCTGTATTTATACTGATTGCACTTGGACTTTGTATATCTTCTGGTTTAAATTCCGGTAGCGATGAAAATTTTTCTTGGAAATTGACTTGTTCAAGAACCCTGAAATTGTATGCGATGTTATAGAGATTTATGCACTGAAAATCATTCTAAATTTAAGGCGATCTATCAATACCTGTCCATTCCATCTTCAACATTTTTCTTGAAGAAAGATCCCTTTTTGGTGGATGGAGACGGTGAAGCATGAGATTCTGAGAAATTTTGTTGTTGCTGTATCTGTTCTGTGGCTTGAGATGTGCTTATTTGTGGACGATTGTCGCAATGTTGAGACGTCAGAGGCCCATGGTCTCCTGCATTCGATGTGGGAGGCATTGCTATGAAAATGTGATAAACCTTTCAGTATATATTTTAGAATATGGGTTGATGTAAAAATTTTTTTCTTCGAAACGAATAACTCCTGTTTTCTCAAACTATTATAACGTGTATAAAGGACACTTCTTTCTTCGGTTTTACTTAGTTTTAGATTGACTAGCGAATACTGGAGAGCTCTTCTTTTTATTTCTTATAAAAAAACGTCGAGACATTTTCATCAATCCAATACAACGTAAGTATATGTGTATAACACATAAATCTTCAATTTTTAATTTTTTATCTTATAAAATGTACTCTAGAATCCTACCCATTGATTGTCTCCTTTGCAATGGTGCTCGACCAAGTTGTGCTGGAGTTGGGGCAAGCATGAAGGGCCCTTTACTTGGACCTATATCATTATTTTGGATATCATCCAAGGAATACGATTTATTTGTGGAAATTTCTGTACTACCATGATTATTAAGAGGTGTATGAGGAGTATGTGGCGTAGATGGCTGTTTATGCTTGTCGTTTGTAGCGGGTAAAAGAATGTTCACCGTATCTTTCCTTTCTTGATCAGATTTGACATTAGTTACTGGAACAGAAAAGTAATTTTTAGTTTTCGTTATTTATCCGTATTTTGTAAAAGAAAAATCAGAATTATTGGAAATGTCATTGTGGCTCACCATAAAACTGAGCGTGATTATTTCCAACTTGGTTTTCATTCTTTTCTGGTTCTGCAAGGCGTGCTATTGGATGTCCAATTCCTCGGTAAGTCGACGTAGTGGAAGTTGTTGAAACCGAATAAGGTTTGCTCACAATAACACTTTGAGTTTCCATTTTATTACCAGAAATTAAACCTTGTGAAGGTATGTTACGATTACCAGCATCTGTAATAAATAGATAAATATATTTCCCGAAACCATGATGCAATATTAAAAGAATGAAATAATTAGTGGGAACAATAGAGCAGCCTGATTAATTTTTAATATAGCTACGTAAAATTATAGTAGAAAATAAAAAAAAAATTTTTTTAAATACTGAAGAAATCACACATAAAAATGTAAGGTAAATTATTATTATTAAAATAAAAAAATTAAATAAAAATTTATTTCTCATTGTCTAAACTTACCAGAGATTGGAATCTGAAAGTTACAATACATCCTCGGATGCTGCGGTGTTGGACCAAGGTACTGCGATCCCTGCTGCGGTTTGGAAACAGCCACCATATCGTTATCGAGCAATGTTACAGTGAACGATTGTTGATAAGGGACAGCTGAAGTAAGGGGGCGAAGAATAGTGCCTAAGGATTGCAGCGGCTGCTGTTGTTTAAACAGAGCCATCATGGATTTTCAAACAAACTGTCACTTACGTTAAATTTGTAACTTAATCAATGAGTTTATTCGCATGTGTATACATGAAACCCTTTAGAAAAAATGCAGAGTCCATTGCTCCCTCAATTCAGGTTTCAAAATTCAAAAGAAAAAAAAATTTAAATAATATTGCAATTAACTAAGTAGGCACGTGCGAATAGCACTCCAATTATACTTATCGGTACTATAATAATTATTAATACCTTACCATCGGATTCTTATTCATTTTTACATACCGAGTTATGTTTTCAAATTAATTTACGAATTACTTTACAACGCAAATATGAAAATACTATCTCTAATTACTTAGAAACAAACAAGTTATAACAATAATTCTTAAAGAAAACATAAATGTGCAAAAGTGTTTTCTATCGAATATATTAAGTGGACTAATTTATTAATTATTAAACGATCGATACAAAATTTGCAAATATTCACACATGCCTGAATAAAGAGGAACTTTTTAAGCAGGATTGCAGGAAATACAGGCATCACTTATGTTTTTATTTCGATCGGATCATTTTAGGTATCTACGTTACACTGAAATATATTCGATCGTTTACAGTCGTAATACTTACAGAATGTAGTACCGGAGCAGCCGTAAATTTAGGCATGTTCCTTCCATTTTCATGAATGCTTGCCACCAAATTGCTCATGCTGTACTGAGTACTGTACTGCTGTTCGCTGCTTTTTACTGGCTCAGGTTTAATAACTTTGGGGGATATTGGCATTGTTATGAATGCTCCACCAGTGGGTTGAAAACCGGACACTCCAGTTGGATTAACAGGACTGTGATAAGGGTACGTACTCGACAAAACAGACACCGTTCCACCTTTGTCCATAGAAGTGTGATGATATTTCGTTGTAGTTTCTATACTTGTTGAAGGTATTCGTGCTAAACAAACAGAGAAATTGAAGCAAACCCCTTAAATTAATTCAATTAATAAAAGTTAATTTAACAATAAGAATTAATTTATGGGTACAGTTACCCATATAATACTGCCGTACTAAGTAAAAGTGTTTTTTGATGAAATAATAAAACGAACCTTTTATTGGTTTAGGCCTGCAGGTAATTTCTTGCTTAACAGTCATCGCCTCTCTCTTTTGGCCACTGACAGGCGAGAATCGTGATTGAGTGTAACATTTCTTTTCACCGTCCTCGTCTTGTATGTCATTATCGCTATCTGTTAATTTATCTTTGCATTTCAAATCTATTTCAGGCTGTGGATCTTCGCAGATTACCATTTGATCTTCGTCCGATGCATTACCATCTTCATCCTGTTTTAAGTCGGACTCTGTGTTTTCGACTTGTACAGGCATTTCCATTATCCGATGTGTGTGTGACTGATTAATAACCTGAATAAAAAAAAAATATTTTTAATGTAACAAAGTGTAACTGAGACGTGTACTTGACTAGTGATAAAAACTAAATTATACTTCAATTGTGGGAGCATCATTGTATACTGTAGAAACAGGAACAGTGATTTCATCAGTAGCTCTTGGTGTTAATGGTACGTCATCTGTTGGTGGTCCCATGTCCGTTTCTTCTCCAGTACTATTTAATTTTCCTCGAGATTCGCTACCTTTAAAACTGGTCGTTGAAGATTTCCGTCTATCTTTACTACACCATTTCCAATCTGGATGTGCTTTAAAATGCGCTTCTTTCACTTCTGACGCAAGATCATGATACTTCTGCTTTTCTTCTGGACCTAACGCGTACCACCATTCCCCTAATATTTTAGACACAGTGCGATTATCTTGATTTGGATGTCTTTGGTGCACTACTGCACGGTGACGCTTCGAGAAAATCATAAATGCGTTCATCGGTCGGCGTATTCGATCTTTAGTCTGAAAATAACAGTATGCCGTGAAATAAAATTGTCGGTACTGACCTTTAAATTGATTCATTCTAAATAAAGTGTTACACGACAAGAATAAATTTTTATATAAGCATTAACGAAAAATATATAAAATAATTTTTTAGCCGATAGAATTCGACAATCAATTTTAATAAATATTTCAAATAACTTTAACTTACTTTAAGTGGACTCTGAGGCTCCTTGGAATGCAACGCACTAAGGGACTGGCTACGTCTCTTATTAGCATTAGCCTCTACCTCTGCGGGTGTTGTTGGTTCTGTTTCAAAAACATCATCGTCTTCCTCTTCTGCAGGAGTAATAGGATCTGGTCCTGGACCAGGTCCATCTTCACCAGGTGTACTCATACTTATTGGAATTGGAGGTGCACTCAAAGGTGGACTTAGGGCAGATGGTGGAGGACTCACTTCTGATTGATCCAGTACTGTCGTCTGCCAGGAAAAAGCTGCAATGAAATTTGTATATTAGTTGATAACTTTAACCATGCCGTATAAAAGTGTTAGCTAGTAAAATATTATTACTGCTATTTGTTAAACTCACTGCTCAATACATATAACATTGTGTTATTGTGTGTGATAGTAACTGTTTTATGAATCAAATGGGTGAAATATTTAATACCGCCATAAAAAGTTATCATCTTTCAAATGATTTGAAGTAGAATACAAATTATTTATTCACGAATATGTCATAGTACTGAAAGTGAAAATCAGACAAATCACCCTTCCCCAACATTAGAGTAACATGAAATATGATTTTTGTATTCGAGTCAGAGTAAGATGATATGTGATACACAGTTGAAGTATAAACAAAAAACTCATTAGTTGCATTTGTTGTAAAATAGTTAACGGTACATTGTTTACATTGCATGGATATTCATTTAATATGTATTGAATAAATAATGATTTCAAACAAAAACTGCATAAGAACATGTATATATCTATGTATAGATCCATTTTATAAGTTTATTTTATTATGATTACTTTATACTTATAAACTTTTACTAAATTTTTTACGAAGGTTGAAAATAGAAATATATTACTGACAATATATAGTGATGCGCGCTTAAATTTTATTAAAGTCCGTACGGATAAATTTTCACAATTCAACCCCACTCTTCTCCCATCGCTCAGACTTGAAGCTCAGAGGTAGTGGGCAAAGACAGACAACATATACAATGGAGAGGAAGAAAACAGACATACATCAAAAGAACGCCGCAACTTAAAGAAATAAACATGCAATAAGGACAATTTCATTTTCAATCATTTCACTTTACTTTTATAAATGTAATACCACTGGATAGTTAAAATTCTTCCCATTAAAATGAACCCAAGCAACGCGTAAATCAGACTAATTTTACCCGTTTAACATAAATAACAAAATTGAATATATGAACGTTCTAAATCGATCAAACCAATCTAATTTGCATCGCGATCGGAGTCATTTTAATAAGAAAAACCACAATAGTCCACTGGTATTATATTTCTAAAGATAAGATGAAAATGACTAAAACTGGAATTTTCTTTATTGCACGTTTTTTTCAGTCGCGATATACCTTTGAAGTATCGAGTTTCATCCGCTACTGCTTGACGTCCTGTGTCTATTTCGCTTGCGCTCGTTATATCTATTCTTTCATTTCGCTAAGCCTATTTTACATCTATCTCCAGAATGTTGTGAAATTTAAGCGTGCATTATTGTAAATATTAATAAACGTAGCGTATTAAAAATATTTTATGAAAATTACTAATGAAATAGTTCTTATGTTATCATATAATAGAAAAAATATTAAATATTAATACTCTTTTTTTATCACCCTTACCTCAATGCAGTTATCATATCTTTACTAAGAATATTAATATAAAGTATACTATAATCTGTAGACATTACAATTATAAAGTATCATATAATAATAATAAAATACTGTTATATACGTATTTATGTGTACCACTGTTAATTTACTTTACAACAATAATGAGAAGAATCGTACATTTTGTTTGGCAGTGAGAACTCAAACCTTTTTTCCAGTTGCGCACTGCATTGTTCAGTAATGATGGGGGATGGTGGGGCTGGTATGCAGGAGGAACTTCATGGCTGCCATCTGTGAAAGCCTTACTGTTTAGTCACATTCACTAATAGTATGATAATATTAATACGAAACGATGAAATTTAATTAAATGACATACGAATTTAACGAATTCATAAAATAAACTTCTGCAGTGTAGTAAGAATTTTTTCACTCATACCTGATGCCAAACTACATAGTAAGTATGTAAATTAATGTCAAATTCAAATATAACAATTTCTTTGTCTAAATGTTTCATGAAAATAATAATATATTGGTTAAACTATACATTTTTGTTGTATAAAAATAAAGAAAAACATACAATCATAAAACTGTAACATTTATACACACATATTGAAAAAATATATACATGTTCCAAACTCACATAGGACACCATTGTTTTTTGAATTTTCTTCCCTAGATGGTTGAGTTTTTGGAATTTGTATCAAATTTCCTGGTTGAACAATTACATGCTGGAAGACACTCGTGGGAGTTGATGGATTCGAAGCTTCTGTAGTAGTTGTCATTACTACGCTTGGTGGTGGCTGATTTCTCTGCATATCCATATGTGTGGATGCGTGTGTGGCTACTTTACTTGCCTAATAGAAACAATATTTGGTTATTATTGAATTCCTTATTTTATGTAATTGAATCGAATGTTTAACTTTTTTTTACTCCGTGCTACAGACACTACAGGGAACATTGGATAATTGCAAATCTCAACGGGACCGGAAGGTTGCAATTATGAAGAGGTAGAATCGAATCCACCCTAAAAACAAAGATTTTAGCATAGTGGATATAGAAAAGGACAACGCGAGTGAAGGAAAAAGGAAGACCGAGAATCGAAGCATTCGGCAACATTAAAGGCTCTCGATGAGTTTGAAATCTTTAACTCAAAAATCAACTTCTTTATTTTTTACTCTCGATGAATGAAATTTTCACCATTATGTTTGTTATGTTTTTCTAATTAAAATGATACCAAACACGACAGAATTACGTTCAGAATTACTTGTATAATAAGCGATTGAAATTTCAAATATAGAAAAGAAGAAAACGTTGAAATCGTCGAGTTCGACAATAGTCGGATCGTGTTACACCCTTCAACCGCGATCGGTTGTCAAACGCTATGGCGTGTTAAAAGGAACCTGGTGAGAATATGGTGGGGATGACGATGTTGCAATTATCCAATGTTCACTGTATTACAGGTACTATTACTTTTTATAATTATTACTGTATAAACGCATAAAAGACACATTAGCAAACGTGAAACTATAAAGTATTTTTAGGGCACTAAGTAATGTTGTGTCTTAAAATTACTTACTTGTAAAACTGACAATTTATCGATATGGACAGACGAAACGGCAGGCGACTGTGGAGGTTGAGACTGCGTTTGATGCAACGATGGTGGAAGCTGACCTAACTGATTCATTAATCCGGGCCTATATTTCTCATCTTGAGTAGTTATATGGCCTGCTGCAGATACATCCACGCTATTCTTTATTACCAGATACTTTTTTTCGTGTGGATGCTGCATTACGTAAATTGGCTGACTTTGCGTTTGCGGTTGTGCATAATCAACGGGCTGTTCCAGAGGCTTATGCAGAAGAGTTAAGTTTTGCGGAGTTGGCGCTGACAATGGCATATGAGGCGAATGAGATGGCTTTAGTATCTGCGAATTCTGTTCCGGAACTTCCGAATGACTTGGGAAACCGTTGTTTGTCGTGAGCGCATGTTGAAGAATTATGCCTTGTTGTTGTTGAGCTATAGTCGTTACAACCGAGGGGTGTCGTGGCGGAGGGCTTTGTTCCGACCATGAGAAAGTTAAGTTAGTGGGTCCAGGTATACCACGACTCACAGGAGAGATTCTTATCACGCTTGTTCCTATACTAGCTGGGACAGGGGCCGTTGGAGCTGACCGATTCGATCTGACCACTCGATTAGGTTCAGGTTTTATCACTTGTTGCTGATACTGAGTAAGAAACGTGGACTGAGTAGGTGAATGTTTCCATTTCGCGCCAGGTGAAATTAATGAAGATGCATTAGCAGGACTTGAAATAGGCGTAAACACACTGTTTTGATTAAGTCCCAGTGGTGGTACTGGAGACTGAATGATGCAAGGAGATATAGAAGACTGTCCTGTCGGCGATGAAAAAGCCGGGGTTGCCGATCTAGAACTTCCCAGAGATACTAAGACAAAAACATATAACACATATTAAAACGTTATTAAACAAATCGTTACGTAAAAAGATTTTAAACGTGAAACCTACCAAGCATATTAGCAGCTTCGGTTTCATCTTGATCAAATCGACCAGCTATTCTTCTATCTCCGTAATTTGGGGAAGTATCGGAATCTCTTGATGTCTCCTCACCATCCATCTTACTACTATTAAAAAGTATTATTTCAATAAAAGATACAGTATCATTACCGCTAATATTTGAGGTCATTTGGAAATTTTGTTACCCAGTAAATGTATTTGTTGGACCCCTAAGGCCAGATCCTTTCAAACTAAGATGACGAGAACAATATCCCCTTCGTTGGCTTTCTTTGGAACATCCTTCTTTGCTACAAAGCCGGCGCCATTGTTTACCATTGAACTTTTTTCTAACTCCACTTGGTGTAGCCACTACATCACCTTTTTTATATCTATGTGGCGTTGCCGCCTGAGATCTGTTCAACGATTGACAAAAAGTCTATAATGTTTTTCTATTTCAATTGTACTTTTAATTAGACATTTACAATAATAGTACCTGGGCGTGGCTGCTTGAGAACGAGGAGTTATACTGCGTTGTTCAACTAGACTACTGGTACTTCCCCGACTTTGCATACTACTCCTCTTACTGCTCCCTGATAATTTTGCATCTGTCAGTTGAACATACGCTTGAATTACGATACAGTACTTACTAGTATATGTTCAATAACATCTATATCAAATATATATCGTACAAAATCATATGTACCAATAAATTAAACAACTAAACACGATTATAAATAACAAACTTTATTTTAAGTACAACAATATTTTAGTAATAAGTAATTTCAGATTTTTCTCAAAGGTAGTGCTTTCTTCAAGTATAATATAGAAAATATTATAAGTAGCATCAAGACAATAGTATTCGTCTAACCTGCATCTGAAGGGAATGTAATGTCTTCCCTATCTAAGTCATCTTCACTCTCTAAATCATCGTACGGTCGACTTCCATTACTTAATGCTGTGCTGGCAGAATGCGCAGAAGTGCTTAAAGTCAAGAGAGGACTAGTACCAGTCGTTCTGTAATATCCACCTGTGTCGCTATGAGTTGATATATGAGATGTATGGTGAGAAGAGTGATGGAGCAAAATTGGCACTGCTGTTGAAGCTTCCGAAGAATTTCGATAGCCATGTTCTGGAGTTAGAAGTAGAACGTACAAACGAATGACATTAATTACTCTACCGCATAAAAGAAATACATACCAATTCCTTCGACTCTTGAAGAATCACAGTCTTCCAATCCTTCCTCTAATTCGTCCCACCATGGAGGTAGCACTAACCGAAGATCTGCACGTTTCACAACATATCTCTCACTCTGTTCATCCTCCCTTGGTATTTTAACAACAAAACTCTTAGGCTTCGTTAATATCTTGCACACAGTCCCTTTTACAAACACTTTAGCCGCGTCAATATGATTGTTTGACGTTGGACACCTGATACAAACTTTTGCATCTAAAGTCACTTGCCCTATGGACGGGCTTGCATCACCTATCACATCGTACCTTCCCGCACCCAAAACGTCAGTATAACGCACTAGTTTTCTCTCTCCATCAAATTCTATGTAAATTTCTCCTTGAACAACGTTACGAATAACACCTGGATAATAATATGAATCCCTTAAAGCTAACACTCTGTGGTCTCGCCACTCACTGAGATCAATAGCAACAGTAGCAGGCCGAGGACGAGAACGTAAAGGTTCTTCTCGAAGAGAATAATCCACAGCTGTACTTTGAGGCGGTAGAATTACCACCGAATGTGCCGAGGACACCTGGAATACATTTTTCACTGTTAATACAAATACAACACAAGCTCAATAAATGCTTTTTGCTATATTTTCAACCATATTGTAAAATAAGTTTTAATATTTGGTTTAGAAACAATTTCTTTTAAAATACTTTTACTTTATAAGCCTATTATCAAGTATTATTTGAACCGCTCATTGGCTAAATCAGTTAACTCCACTGTTTGAATTTTTTAAGATTTTATTGTCAATGCGGTTGATCAGCTCCTAACTTTTTATATTTAAAATAAATTGCTTTATTATTAGGTTTGGTGCCACCAAATAACAAATGATTTTTTGGCCATGCAAAAATTGCATTAGTAATAAATACTACTTCTTGAACGTACTATTTTATACATTTTACATATTCGTTAAATTAAAGTTACACCTGTAATAATAAAGTGAAATATATTCTATACTATTTACTTGACTTTCCATTTACAAAAAAATTTGAAAAATCAATGTATATTACTGCATAACTGTTCTTCACTTTTTGGTTTGTGGAGTTAACCAATTTGACTAATGAGTAGCTCATTAATTTCAAATTTTGAAAGTGTTAAAACAATCAAGCTAGCATTAACTATTGATAAATATAAGAAATGTTCATAGTTATACTTATTTTAACATTTCTTTCGTTTATACATTGTACAATTTCTTAAAACTCACATAGTTGAAACTTACTATTTAATTCATACAAAAATTATTTAAATAAATATTTAAAAGGTTTAATAAAATATATATCAAAGAGAAACCCATATTTTGATTCATTGAGAGTACTCATTAATACATTACAGTAGATTCCCTTTTATCCGACTTCGCTTTAACCGTCCTTCGCTTGCCGATACCTACATAGATGCTGATTGTTATTTTTCTATATCAATAATGGGTTTCGACACAAAACAATCGGCAACTACATTTTATCTATTATATTACATACACATTATATTTATCTTCCGCATATAAAAAGTAAATACTACATGCATATTATTTATATTTTTTATTCTATTTATAATCCATCGGAGTAATCCGCTCTTTATTTATTTGATTATGGGTTAGCTCCCTTATGGGTCGATTAAGCGGGAGTCTACTGCACTTTGAAATTTCAACGTGCGTACAATCATAATTTATTTGACAATTTCTCAAAATACTATAACTGTACAATTGACTAACGAGGAATGTGTTATATCAATTTCTTGCCTAGCAAATTACCACACGTACTTGATAACAATCGGATTCTTGTTGTTGCGGAGACTGCCGGGCTAAGGTTGATTGTTGAACTAAACTTGATTGAAGGAGTGGCATGTTCGGTGTCCGTATGTTCACCATGTTGTTTATATTGCTTGTTACATTGCTGGTTTTATCCATCTCCTCGAGCTCTGATGGATCGAACTTTCGTTTCTTTGGAAGTTTCTTAGCGCTGATCGTAGGATCGGATGGATCCCGCTGAGGAGGCGCCGGCGGCGGGGGTGGTTGTTCCAGAATAGATTTTTCTTCAATCGAACTGCCGCCACCACCCCCGCCCACTCCATACTGTCCGCCTCCGAGGGGATCCCCCCGTTTTTCGTGCATCTCAGAATGAGCAGTCAGCATTTTTGCCACCTCACGCTGCTCTGTAAATTACATTAATTTCATATTAAAATTTTATTTCCTTCATTTTAACATACTTAGTTTAATTAACCCCTTGCTCTACGATTTATTTCTCAATTATAATCGATACACCTACTTTGTTATTAATAATTTACTGAAAAGAGACGAAAATTCTTGGCATATCCTGTGTCTACATTTACTCTAAACTATAATAATTAATAACAGAACAATATTTAATTTAAATTCACAAGGATCGAGTAATATTTATATTTCTTATATTCTATTCAAAATTTTGACCACGACTCTGTCACGTTATTATAATGCAAGAAGTTAAATAATCAGTGAATTGCGTTTGACGAGTATAGGGTAAATCGGGGAGAGATGGTCCACTTTTCTTAAAAATATTATTACATCATAAATATCATTAATGTGTAAAACAAGAAGAAAATATTTATTAACGTAAATATAGTTAAATAGGCGTCTGTGCAAGATTCAGTATACTACTAAAAAGAATTAAAAACATAGATATTTAATAATCTAAATGAAACTGGGCCATCTGACCTCGAATTACCCTACACATCATCTTAAAACTCAAAATGATACTAATTCTTTCGACCATATATCATTCACTTTCTCAGAAAAATATGCAAATCTACGTTTTGTTTTAGTTTTTCATTAAAATATATTATATGTGCATTTGCCCTGTGCCTGAGGAGTACACACTTCATTGTTTAATTTTATTGTGTGCATACTAAATGATTTTTAAGACTAAATTCCACAGTGAATAGATTAATTAACTTGCTAGCGTTCATTTACGTAAAGTAAATTTTATGTTATTAATCTTTATTTTGAAAACAATGTAATATATAGAGTGTTAGTAAATTAAAACATAAAATCAGGTAATTGCGACTTGAAGAGTCAGTAAAATTATTTAATAAAATAATATCAAATTTAATTATATAAATTTAATACCGAACTCAACTTATCTTTACGCGAGATGAATAAATTTTCGGTGAACAAAGTGTTAATAATTTATTTGAGAACATTTGACAAATTCTAAAATTACAGTTACTCATGGTACGATCGTGATATTAAGAATAAATATTAAGAAGAAAATACAAAAACAAACACACGTCTATAAATAAATAATTAAGAATAAAATCGAATTCTGTTTCAACCCTAAAATTAGGTTCGTTATCTTGAATTATACGGAAGCCTGAATCCCTAATTTTTTCAACTAATATAACTCATAACAATAATGATATTCAATGAGCTTTTTAAAGACATTAAAGCACAAAATTAAGTTCGAGTATTATATATTATATTAAAATTATATAATTTTAATTTATTATTGGGAATGTAATAGCATAAATGTTATTTAGTATAATATGACATTATATAATAAGTAATATCTAGATAAAATAATTTACGTGTTCCTAATTTTTTAATGTCATAAATTTAATGATACTCGTTACTAATTTAAATACAGTATTCATTGTAATAATAAACTGACGCTTTAAATAATAACAGAATGGGACGATACATTTTTTTTCGCTGTATATAATTCAATGACTCGTACAAATTACTTGCAATAATTTATCGAATGAAATGTGAACTTTTATCAAGCTTCTCTAAGTCGGATTTAAATAGAACCACGAATACATTTATTTTTTATCGCTGTAAGGCTATGTAACTCGAATAAATGAATACATTAACATTATTCAAACAAAACCGTGAGTCACTGTTCACCAAAGCAACAAATAAAGAAGGGAGGATATTCATTAACTGTTTTTTTTTCTGAATGTTCGCTTCGTCTATATAAATCAATTCACAGGAGTTGCGTTTTAATTAGTCTCCAGTTTCCGCGTGCTAATTAAAAGGACAAGCGGGTGGATAAAAGAGTAGTGTTGTTGGCAGTCGATACATTGAAACATTTCGATTTTCAGGCCGATTCAAACTAAAATATCAATTGTTTTATTAATGCATTAACTGGAGTATTTGATTTTTTCACAGATTGCCAAAACATTTTACTTTTTCATTTTTATTGATCTTTCCTGTGATAGTCAGTTAAATTCGTGGTAAAGACACTGTACTCAATAAATATAAATATTATTCATACAAATATATAAAGAATAAAAATTAATAAACATAGAAATAAACTCATAGAAATTGAAGGGAAACGCTGTTGTCTGTTTATAAATGTTGAACTTTTACAATAAATATATTTATTTCTACAATGAACATATAATTTTCGTTCTATTGAAAAAGTATTATGGTCTGTTTTTTGAAACAAGATATCTGGAAGAAGTAGACAGCCTCTGATCACGTGTTATGGTAGGGAGCCAATTGCTGCTGCGTACTCCGTGCAACGTTGTCACATTGTGTCACATAGCATGCTATCCTTTTCCCTACTCCAAACAAAGTGTTACTTTCTCAGTGGCTCGATAAAGTAGATTTCTGCGTTTATGGAAGATATTTTATGTCTAAGCGTTTAGAAGTCTTAACATTATATTTTATTTCAATGTATATAGATCATATACAGTTCGTCATTGCTTTATACTGACCATAAAAAATTGGTGTTTTCGGCAAATTTCGGTAAACATTACTTTCGACCAATATAATGATGAATAAATTCTTATTTTATACAGTGTGCATAAAATTATATATAGTAAAAAATATACGATAGTATTTAAAAATTTTAATGTGATATTTGCAGGACGATCCACGATTATATCAAGGGCAAACAAATAAGAACATGATATCTAACACTTAATACTTTATAGCTTTTGTCTGAGATATTTCTTCATATCACCTACATTTTTTAAGAAAATTAGGTGTTCTCAGTTTCTAGAAATGATATCTCATATTGAAGTAATAACTTCAACATTCTAAGAAAAGTAGAATCAATTTCTTTAAAGTTTTTCTTATGAAATGCAAGTTTAATAATCCCTTGGTTATTCAACAATCCCTGATAAAAAAAATTAGAGTCACCATTTATATGCCATCTTAAAAAAAACCAGCAATGACATATTATAACTTGGGCTTAATTTTTTTACTTAATTCTATATCTTAACAATACGATAAAAAAATTGTCAAATTGCCTTTTGGTCCTGCAGTACCATGATTAATAAAAAATATTAACAACTATGAGTAGCGCCAATTCTTTGATCAGGGGCTATATTTTCAATTTATTTTCATACTTGTAGGTCGTTCGCATAAGCACTACCTTTGTATATTCATTGTTTCATTCGAACTTATATAGACTGCATGTATTTCGTTATGTATAATAGATGCTTCAAGATTAGGTATATTAAAACAATATGACAGACTAAAGATGTGTTTAAGAACTAAAATTCATATTCTGAAATTGTTTTCTGAAATATCATTACCATTATTTTTCTGTTAACTCCTTGCCTTATAAATAAAGTGTGAAACTCGTGGTGAAGGTTTTAAACAGAACTTAACAAATATAAATATTAGTCAATTATTGTGAATACAAATGAAATATTATCCTTTTGTTATCAATTATTATAACTAAAAGCAAATATAGGTATAGAATATACCTAAAATTTGTCTCTTTTTTCAATAGACTATTAATGGCAAAGTAGTTGTGTCGATCATAGTTGAAAAATAAATCGTACATACTTCATTTGTTGACTTTATTGCGCGCGATGCGAGAGGCTTTTTAAATTAAATTCTACAGTTAACAAGTTAAAGGCACATCTATACATGTAAGTTTCCTATCATTCTCGGCGTAAAAGTGCGCGAATTTACCAACCACCTGCCATTCATTAGATGCGACGTCTGTCTTTCGTGTTCACCAATAAGCATTGACACATCATCTAGTCACACAAATGGTCGAAGTAGGAATATCGAAAGATTAGCAATACAATGTGTAACAAAGAAAGAACATTCGTAAGAATTCAAAGGCAGGGAGTCTGGAGATATTGGTCAGAACGTTGGGTTTGCCTGTTGGAATCCTTCTTTCGTAAAACTGACTATAAAGTTACTTTTCTGAGTATAATCAAGAGAAAAATTATAAGGGAAGGAAGGAGTTAACCAGTTAACTGTGGAATTTAATTTGAAAAATCTCTCGCCTTATAACAATTAACACATGATTAACAATAATAATATTATTATGATTATTATTATGTTATTATTATATTTCATATAAATAGAATTTTAGTGATGCTAACTGAACTTAATGCTTACTTGCAAAAATATATGAAAATTTTACTGTGTGAGGGAAAAAGGTTGAAGTGGGTTGAAATTCACTCCGGTAGGTAAGAGTTAATGACGCTAATGCAATGGTATACATTACCATGCAATGTAAGATTTATTTACGATAATGTAGGATCAATTAATAAACAGGAATTAGATAGCATGTATTTATAAACATTTGTTGACGGCGTAAGATTTTTCAACCCTTTGTACTTCGAACATTTTCACTCATGCAATTAAATAGCAAATATTTATGCAATCATGTGTTTTGATTCCTTTTGTTAATGTCTTTTATTTTTACGTAAATAATAATCGAAATTCAAAGTTTGGAATTATCATTTAAAAATAAAAAATTAATGTAGAGGACTTAATGAAGCGCATAATTGTTAAAAGTCGTTGATATTTATACTTGGACGTGCCTTGATAAATTTCGTACCTCCGAGTATATTGGGAATAAATACTTTTAAACACCTTTACAAATTTAATAATTTCAAAATTTCGATCTCATGTTTAGATATTTTTATTCCATATACATATTTTATTTATTAATTTATTTATGTGATTATAAGCATATATAACTGCAACATTTTCAGTGAAAAAATAATACATAAAATCTGATGTATAATTTCTTCTTAAGGATTCCGTATAATAAAGAAATTCTGTTACAGATCAAAATAGCTATTCATCAGCCGAGGATTAATTAGACACATTGTAAGCTTTGAGAGAGAAACTGCGTGATTTCATGTAAAAGATTATTATAAAAGATATTCACTATTTCATCATTTTATCAAATCAAACAAGATTATTTTTATAGAAAATTAATATTCATAGTGCTAAGGCTTGTTGAATAGACTTGGAGAAATACTTTTAAAGTTTATAAAAGTAACAATTATCTTCTAAAATAATAAATGATAAAAATAATTTGTCAGAATAAAAATTAATAAAAACAATTTCCTAAAATAATAAATAATAAGACTAATTGTTTAGATTATGAAATGGAATAGACGGGTGATCATGGTTCGTCGTACACATTTTTTTGACGGAGACACATCGAAGACAATGTCTCCACCCTTCGACAAGAATACGACCATCACATTGATGCAGCGAGTGCACGGATGAATACATTGAACACGTGCAAGTTGCTGCAACAAAACTCGAAGAACATCCCTCTGAACCAGTTTAAGCCACTCTTGAATATCTTCAACGATTTGTTTTTAACCCTCTGCGGTCGTATGCCAGGCCAAACAAGACACTTTTACCATTTTTGTCGTAAGTCATGCTATTCTTGACACATACTTGATCTTTCATTTACAGGTGCAGAAGTGCAATATTAACAATGCTTAAGTTAAAAATTGTAAGCAAATATTGTATAAGAAATATGAATATAAAATTATAATTAATTACAACAGTTAAAGTAAAAGTTATATTTTCTAAGTTTTCAATTTTTAGTAATTACAAGAATTTCAAAAAAATAGAATTCAAAATAATAGAAAAAAGTGGGTTTAATAATTTAATTACAAATACTCGAGAAATTCTAACATTGCACTTATACACGATACGATTCTTACAAATAATTCCAACAAAAATTTATAAAATGCGTATCTATCGAAATGAAATTGAATGTCTAATCAAGACTTAACCATCCCTTATATTTATTTACCCGGTATCGAGATAGGATTCGATTAGATCGTGAACGTATCAAGAATATACGTAGAGTAATTCCAGAAAAGATAGCCGGTTCAATTATCTTGCATAAATAACTGGTAGAATAACAATTACAGTTGATAGCTTTCTCCAGTTGTAATTTGAATTTTTGTTAACCGTTTTGTACGAAAGTAATTAAAACTGATGTAGAAATTGAATTTGGTGTTTTAATTCTATTTTCGTTTAATATTATTTAATGTGTTTCAATGAAAATATGACCATCTCCCCTGGAATTACACTATCCATACAAGGTGTCCGAGGTTTTCCCGGGCAAAGTTATCAGTGTATTCTATACACAAAAATAAGAAAACAACGTTAGGATAATTCCGAGTGATATGACCCGATCTCACAAAATTATCAAATATTTTCAATGTTCTTGAGTGGTATACTGAATCTTATAGATAAACCTGTTTTACACTGTTTCTACCCAAAGTGTCAGAAGACATCTTTTGAAATTTTCACTTAAAATTATGTTCTCAGTTTAATCATTTTTCCTCAATTGAATCTTGTGTACTTCCTATAGCTGATCTTATAATCGTTATTGGAAAAGTCGAAAAGTCAATTCAGAATATACGACTAAACTTGAAAAATAATCTTAAATGAAAATTCCAAAAGGTGTCTTTTGACACATTCGATAGAAATAGTGTTAATTATTATTATTATTATTATTATTATTATTATTATTATTATTAAATATTTATGCTGCAACAGTACTTTTTAAAAAGGTGAACCATTTCTCCCTGACTTATCTTATACGAAAGTCGACCGATAAGTCTTTATCAACACGTTAAATGCCATGGGGGTCACCGGTGACCCCCGGACCAAATTCAATTGCTGCAATTTCCTCAATTAAACGATGATTATTTGAAAACATTTCTATATTGTAAATAATGCTACCTAATACGGTGACATTCCGCAAAACAAACCTGCGATAATAACAACGCAATTCAATTAAATAATTTAATATTGTATCTTTTTCATTTCGCATATTCTGCGCCTTAAAATTGTGCGGCATTCAACGTGTTAAAAAGTTACAACAATTGTAAACCGCCGAATTTTCCTGTATGTATCTATATATGTATGTATACTCACAGTCCGTACAGTCGAGAGGAGGCTGTGTGCTGAAATGTGGCGAGTTGAAGCTGGGAGGGTGGTGACACCGGCTGGGTGCATACCTCAGCACCCGGCTGTCGGGGACAGGATGCGTCGAGTCTGGGCTCTCTCGTCTTTGTCTATCTTGCGACGGGGTTGCTGTTCCCTCTCCCAACTCCAATTCTTCTTCCCAGCCCCAACTGCCGAGCATCCTCCTCCGAAAATTCTCCTCTTAGGCGGACACTTTTCTCTTCTTCTTTCTTAATTGCCTTTGTACCTCTAGTCAATGTCCTGCGCAACAACGGAACGTGTTTTAGAACGGTTTACCAACCGGTGGAAGTTTCGAAGGATTCTAACGAGTCATTTCTGCGTCGCGTTTATTTCGTCAGAAATTTACTTAACACTCTTGCCTTGCAATGATAATAATGACCACGATGAGGCTCGTGATGGTAACTTCAAATTGGATTTTTAAAAAATATTAATTTTTTAATGTTGAAGATTGCTTTTATGTTGGCGATTGTTACGCTTTGGAACTACGTAGATATGGGGACATGGGAAGTTCTTATTCTTTTCTTTTAGTAAATTAGTAATTGTAAGGTAGCTCTAATGAATAGTTGTGAAAGAAACTGTGAGACAAAGGATTAACAACTGCAGTAACAAGAGAGGATTATTAATTTAGTAATTACGTGATTTAGTATATACTTGTTCAAATTCGAAGAATTTAGATAGGATTCATTGAAAATCTGTGTAAACATGATTAATAGGCTGCGAATAATAAAACCACTTTGCTTCTTTGAGAATTATTAACAATTAAATAATTGACGATCATAGTCATGATCCAAATCAACGGTTATATTCGTTTCTTTGTGCAGATACAATAATAGAAATAAATTTATATCTAAAGACAAATGTACCCTTATAATTTGTATAAACATTTTTAAATGTATCACTTTAGCTGATCGGTAGCTGTAACTGATAGCTTCGTCAATCAAGTGCATTTGAGTTAAACTTTCTCATTGATTGTTACATTTAATTAGAAAAATAACCCGCCCAAAAATCGCATATACAAATATGATTGTGTATAATGTATGCGACTTATTTGATCGCGCAAAAAATTATACATACACGTGCGCGTGAAAAAACGGTCAATTATTTTGAACAAAACTGGTCCACTCCGAGCGCATTGCACCGAAACGGATAAAATTTCAATATTCGAATTCTCGACCGCACAATTGACATGTCGATCAAGGACGCGTGTCGGAAAGCGTTCAATTTGTATAATCAGATTTTACGCATTCGGTTACAAAATGATTGCGAAGCTTATAAAACAACTGTTGACTGCATTCCTCGGAAGTAGTTCATTTACAACTTCGCCCGCACGTATAAATAACACGATTGATGCTTAAAATAAAAAAATTATATTGAGTGATTGGTAAAGTAATGGCTTTTATTACTTTTACGGTTAAGTTTGATGTAAATTTTTACTTAATACCGTGAAAATATAATAGTCATTTAGAAAATTGACGGATTCAAGTGGGCCTTCATTCAGGACACCCGTTATACAATGAATTTTTGTCTCTGTACAACTTACTGATAAAAAGGTTATCGTCAAAGAATTCAGATTGGACAAATTACCCAGTATTTATTATCAAACTGTTAATGGATCGAAAATATTAACAAATACACGAGGTTCTGTTTAATTTGTGAAATAGAATGTAAACATTAAGATAGTGTATATGGAAATTTCTAAAATAATATTTTGAAATAATTTCTAGACGATTTTATACAACTTTTTCAATCAGTAATTTTTTTTCGTCTTTGAATTCTAAGAGCAATAAAACAAAAATTAACCTGCACTGCTGAACAATTGGAAGCCGTCTTTATTACATGATAATGCAGAACATCAAATATCGAGAATTATATACAAATTGAAAAATTCCTATAATATAACAATTCATAGCTTGCAATTACGAATTTCCATTTATTTTTCAATACTGAGATAATGCTCTGATAAACATATAATTTCGGAATGAAGAGATCGTGAAAAAATGTCATTTGGCAAAACTGTAGGGATTTCCAAGAAACTATCGATAATGAACATTTTCTTTATAAAAACGACACTTCACATGCAGCAACCTGATAAACCTGCTCAATTTTATAAATACAAGATAATGAAGTAAACTAACCACTCGGGAAAGTGTGCAGAATCACGTGCACATTACTTTAACTAAATACACAATTTTCGTAAAAAGATATAATTTTATAAAAACAATTCCTCATGTACACCCACCCAATAGAACTGTTCAATCGAACGACATAGCAATGCGTTCGAACCGTGAAAAGCACTTTCTACAGTCCTTCTCAGTGATTCCATTAAAGACTCCATTAACGCTCGGATACGCGAAAGAATATCCCGAATGAACATTCACAACACACAAGAGTAAAGAAGCCAACGAACCTCGCGCGTTAACGGTTTAGGATACCGGTCGATAATTGCGCGAACAGAATCGATATACAAGATCGCCACCTAAACGGCACACGGTATTCACGTTTCTTTTTCATTTTTTTCCAGAGCGCACACACGCGCGCGCGCGTACGACAATTCCGTTTACGGAGTGGAATCGCGAAGAACGAACGAGGCGTCGAAATCTCTCGTGTCGAATATATCACCTCGACCTTCGGGCTGACAGTAGTCGCGTCTTTTAAAACGAAAAAAAAACCAACCGCACGGTGAGTGTATGTATACACAGAGCTCCCTCTCTATCTTTTCATCGGTCTATCTCTCTCTGTCTTGTCCCCTCGATTCACGTGTGTGCCAGTGCGGCGTAACGCGAGGCGGAGATTGGCACGCGCGACATAACCTATTCAAGAAATCGCTGCCGCGTTTCTTTCCTCAACGCGGGGGAGAAAAACGATCGCGAGCCGGCTCTCACTTCCATGGCAGAGTACCAACGAAGATTCCAGGAGCGACTAACGAGTAGTCAACAGGCACTTAGTTCCCGCCGTTGCCGCCGCCCGCCACCACACGACACACGGTCGAGAATTACGGCGCGGAGGAACACTGGACGCGCGCACTACACCACCACGCAACGTCACATCGCGTCACACACCGACCAACATTAGGAAGTATTCAGGCACGCCGGAGGAGAGACGCACTCGCGAAAAAGAAACAAACGAACGTGAGCCGAGAGCCCGATAGGAAAGTTCCGTGGCGAGATGAGGCGCGGCGGTGAGGCGAGGTGAGGCAAGGTCGATCCTCCTCGCGCGCATCGATTGGAAATCACGCACCGCACTGAGAGCTACACAGCGTCAGAGTATCGAGCAACCCAGCAGCACCATCACAGTGTGTTCTCTTCTACCCTGATCGCGTTTCACGAGTCCGCATATTATATATATATATATAATATATATATGTATGTATACATGTACGTGAGTGTGTGTATGTATATTGAAAAACGACGAAAGATGAAGAGGGTGCTAGGCGTTAAATTCAATGCACGACGTAGATGGAGATGCGTGTGTGCATCGCGGTTCTTATCTCCCGCGCGTTCGAGCGAGCGAGACGGTAAACAAAGGGAAAGAACTGAGGGAAAAAAGAGACGATGTATAATGGGAGAAGGAACGGCGGACGTGAGATGGAATGAGATAGACAGATAGGCGGACGGAAAGAGCGAACGAAATAGAGTGAAAGAGAGAGAGAGGGAGACGTTACCACGTTTCTCCGGCGTCCTACCACCTTCAACGGGATCGCTGCACTGACACTGAGCCTCGGAGTCCGAGTTCGCCCCGTGGCCCGGGTTTCTCGGAGGAAAACAACGCTCTCGTGATCCGACGTAGTGTGGGTAAAGGACTAAGGGAGAATGCACTAACCTCGCTACCTCCCTACCACAAGGCTGACTCACGTTGCTTGGCCTGCCATTGTATGTATCGTGTCGTGTTGGTCGGCTGGCTGGCCGGTTGGTCGGTTGGTTCGTTGGTTGGTTCGCTCGGTCGGTCGACTCTCTCTCGATTACTCTTTCCCTGACTAATCCACTACTCTCTTTCTAGAGCACGCTGCGGACGGCGCGTTTTACAGGTACGCGCGCGAGGGTGGCCGAATGTGTCTACATGTGTACCGGGACGAAATTCAAAACCTGTTACGTGACGCCCGGAGAAGATAGTGGGCCTCGGTGTCTGTGTCGAACTCGTCCGTTTTTCCTTCGAAATTCTCGTCTATCTACCCTGCTCTCTCGGATCCATTTCGGGGGAACGTAATATTAGGATCGGATAGTTGGCCTTTTTATTAACCCATTGCGGCTCTGGCCATTTTATTTTGAGTGGACTGACCCTAGGAACACGGATCATCGTTTATTTAATTACGATTGATATGTACGTTAACGGTAGAACTACCATGCGATTCAATTGAATCGTATTTTCTTGTACGAACTGGAAAAACGCGTTTGTTTAGATTTCTGTTTACTGAAATTTTAGTATGTGTATTATCAAATCAATGTATTCAGTAAATTGTTGAAAAGTCATTTAGTATTTTTTCGACTATTGTAAAAGGTGTCTGACGTAGCTGATTTTGATTCATGCAATAGTTCTAGTGTTAATTACGATTATATCTATTACGTTCAGTTTACAAGTGCTATACCTATTAAATTGCGATAAAGATTTCAATACAATTTGAAGCACCCTGTGTTGTTTCTTCTTACATCTTATAAAACTAGTCGTCATTCAGATAAGAAACTACTAGCACACCTTGTAAATAGAGAAGATTATATTCGAGACCACCGATTCGAAGCGAACCATAGTGATTTTTTTCACTTGTCAGTATACATTTCTAAAAAAAATATTCTCACTATTGTTCATTATGTGCGCAATAAGGACTAGTAATTACGTGTACTCCTGTAAAGTGTAAGAATTAAACATAACCTATTTTTTCAATTAGCATTAAATAACTTTAATAAACAACGTTGAAGGATTCTCGTTAAATGGTACTGTACACGTTTTTACATATGAATGGAGTTCTTTCGACGAATTCAATATTCATAGTCAATCGATATTGAAGATATAGAAAAACCAATTGTAACTTTTCATTCAACACTTTTCAACAATCATTAATGACACGTTCGAATTATTGACCTTGCAATTATAAAATAAACATTTCCAAGTTTTTTCTCCACTTTTTTTTACTTTGTTTGTAATACACGTTGAGTTTATGGTAAGAATTATTTGTATGATTTCGCAAAAATTTATAAAAATAAGTGCATCTGAAGTATATTTTTTTTAACTACAATCGACTAAAAATAACAAAATTTAGTTCGAAAATCAAATCAAAATGAGTACATACACGAATTATATTTGTCAAACGTCTAATTACAAGTGAAATAGAATTATGTGATACAAGAAGATAAAAAATGATTCAAATAATGTAAAAGCAAAATAATTGTTAAAATATAAAATAAATTACCTGTATCATGTTTTAGTGTTTAAGTCTTTATTTATAAGGAACATATGAATGTTATTTTTCTTTAATTAGTGTTATTATGCTTCTTCAATTAATATTATCGTATTTCTTTGTAACAAAGATTAGAGACAATTCAAGCTTCATGATAAATATCTTACTACGTTATTGTATAAAAATAAGAGCTTATCATTTAACAGAAACTTCAATATTTTATCTTAACTGCAGTCAACCGCATCTCGTGATTTATTCTGAATGAAAGCATTCGAGCTGAGTTCAATCTTTATCGCTGAAAATTCTTATGAAAGAACCTATCGAGATCTAGAATATTACGATAAGAAATGTTAGACAAATTGAATAGTATATGTGAAGGAAAATTACATTAATCTACAAATCTCTAACAATTAAACGTGACGTCTTATTTCATCTTATCTCTGAATTTAACAGTCACATATATCAAAACTGTTTCAGATTGAAATCAAAATGGCTACTCTTTTGCCATCTACATTTTTGTTTCGAATAAAATTGTTTTTTAACACCCAATACTTTTCACATTTTCATATAAAATTAATTTTTCTACTAACGCGAATAATAAATTTATTCACGAACATGATCAAAGTCAGATTTTAATGAATATCTGGCGACATTGAAAGATAAATTTCTAAAATTTGAAATTAGTTGAAAACTTGAAAGGGATCCCTACATTTTTATGGAAATTAACCACGCAGAAAAGGTAAAAAATGTGACACCTTGTATACATAAAAATTGTATTAATCTGCTTAGCAATGCCGTTGTGCGTATACCACTGAAATTCCTGGTATGGAAGCACGTGTGTATCGTCAAGATTAACTTGCTACCATCAAGGTAGAAATGAGTCATCGCGCATGAGTAATATGATAAAACTAGGTTTTTAATTGTTGCATAGCCGTACTACTGTAAAATGACCGCGCGTGTACTATGAGACGATTACTCCAAACGAAACGACAGGAAACAATAATCATACGGGACATGTGGTACAATTCAATCAACAAATGTCACACATTTATGCAACATAAGATAATGATACGAGCATCATAATTGAGGGCATCTTCCATTTCCTTAAATCATAATATAAATTTTTAAAGAATGTATACATTAAATTACTTTTTTAAATAATTATTTCAAAAAATAAGTGATATTAACTGATTAAAAAAAATAATACAATACATTCATCGAACCTAATGATTTTTTTTATGAAACTTATTTGTTGCTTAGTGTATTATTACCCTTTTTAAAATCATTCGTTGAATATAATTGTGTACACTTTTTGAAACGTAATAATGTTCTTAACGTTGGAAATTCTACAATTTGCTCGTTGAACTCTGTATTTCAAAATCTACGTAGTTTTGTTTCGAAATTTTATTTATATCGAGTTTTAATATCCCCATATTTCAATCTATCCCGGTCAATTTAATCTAAAAAAATTTATTTAGCTTGAGTAACTGTTTTCAGTGCAAAATCTCCGGATAAATTCAACATCGACATTCTACATGCATTACGTCGATGTAAAATAATACATCTTCGTAATAGAATTTTTACTATAATACATTTCAACTTATGCCTGTGCAGTTTTAATTAATTTTAATATCGTAATGTTATTTTAAAGATCATATTATTATCAGAGCTACTACATTTTTGAAAGTGTTTTCAAAATATCAGTATCAACACATATTCGACATAATGAACTAAAATATTTAGTCACTCGTAAATAAACACTGAACTGCGGATTGTCATGCAAATTGCAATTTTCATAGATTACTTTATAAAATCCAGACCAAGAAAAAAATGTTTCCGGACGAGTGATAGATTGTAAATGATATGAATAAAGATCTGCAGTAATCGCCATTGCACCTACAAACAATGACAACAAACAATGGAGCAGAAGTAAAGTCACGCTTTCACAGAACAAAAACCTGTACCTAATCCGTTTAATCGCAGTTTAATTTACAAAAGCAACATCGAGGAACATATCGAATGACTTAAAATTCATTGTTCTTTTCTCTGAAAGCGAATCATGATAAAGTGAGTCTTTATTTACTATACACATTGTATATTTCATGCAAGGCAATGAACAAATTATTTTTTGCACTGAAATTTCACTTTGAAAGATACAATCTTCGCGTGATAATAAAAGAAATTGAAGAAATTCAATGCATTCTGCAATCATAGCAGAGACAATGATAACCCTTAGCAAGTTTAAGCGAGCATTGCGTCCTCGCCAGCCTAATATTACGTTTTACACAGTGTTTTATATAATTGATCTCTGAGCCGACTCATTACTGCACTTGTGTCTACGATATCAGTGTGTCGTCTTACTGGACACTCGATACTACCGAAAACCGGAGACTTCTTTAAGAAAGCCAGGCAAGGGTCGAATTCACCCCCAATGATCAGAAACGCCACCCGAAAGCGTCGGTTCTAATTGAATTAGACCGGGAGAGTACACGCGATGCATGAAGGAAAACGTTTCCAAAGAATTACGTTTCCAAGTAATTAAGTTACCGGCGAAAACGTCAGTTTCGCCTCGGCTCTTGCACAAATACTAGAAAGAATTACGATTAACCACTTTTCGAAGACAATGATGTAATTTTCATTAACCCTTTCCTTTCGAATTTCTTGTGGGAACTACAAGTTCCAAATTTAATTCAAGAGGAAAGTTTTGTTGTCCCTTTTCGATGAAATATAAGACTTGGTTTATAACAAAATACGTTAGAAATATTCAAAATGTGCGTCAAAGTTCAAAACATTTATTGTTTGCTTTCTAATTCATAACATGTTTTTGTTTATATTGAACTGTTTTCATTTCCTATAAATTATTCAACAATGAAATTTAGTCTGTTAAAATATTTCCTTCTTTCAATATAATTTATTAAATTGATACTATCAAGTTATAAGAATGAGATATTTCGATCAAGTTTATTTAAAACGTATTTCGTTGTATCAGTTTCATCTTATAAAATTATTATTCATTATAGAATTTGCTGAGTTTCCTCAATAATTTCTTGTACCGTTTCGATATGTTTGTCTCATTATTACAAAACAAGACCTTTGGCAAACGTAATATCCTATTGTGCTGTTTCTTGCACTCAAATGTAGTAGGGTAGATCGAGGCAAATAAAACCAGTTTAGATTCAACAGCGAGAAACTAATAGTTAAATCTTCGAATCAACATTTCTTTCATAAATTTGTTATTAATACACAGCCAACTTTAATATTGGTAAAAATGAATTTTAAAAAACTGAAAAATCTTCACTTTATACGCAAGAAACTGATATTTTTCACTTTCCAGTTGTTTGCTTATAAAACAAATATTTTCTAATTTTCTAACATTCTTTTCTACTTATGTTGAAGCTAAATGCGTATTAGTCACAAATTTATGAAAAAAATGTTGATTCTAAGTCTAGTTTTTCGCTGTTAAACCTAAACTGGTCTGATTTGCCTCGGTCTATCCTCCCAGGTTGTGTTCAACTCTCCCTCACACAGGCATAATAATCCTCCAATAAAAATTTCCTTTCAAATCGAAGAAAAAAAGATATTCAACGTTTAAAATAAACGCGTGACTCACAATGAAAGCCGAATTCCTTTCTATTTTAAGAAACTATTAACGATAAAAACATTCCGGCTAAACGCGCGGTTGCGAAAGAAATCGTATTGGCAAGGGGTTGATGCCTGCGGAGGAACAGAAAAAGAGAGAAAAACGAAAAGCAACGCGCACTCGCGAGGATTGTAAAACGCAACAGCCGAAACGCGCGCTAGCGTTTCGGAAATTTCGTTCGGTGCATCCAGCGAGCGATTGTGAAAATTTCGAAAAGTACTCGGTTGCTCACGAGTATTCGCTCTCCCGGGGTTACAACACACCATACTATAACACGTGGAAATCCGAATGCAGTTGTACACGAATGCCCACGCGATACCGTATTATGCAAAAAGTTGTTTGCGCAACGTCTTTATTAGCGGTTCTCGCTTTCCCACTGTGGCAATGCTCGTACTCGGTCGACGAGAGAGAAGGAGAGAGTGACAGACGAAGAGAGAGAGATAGAGAAAGAGAGGGGGAGGGAGAGAGAAAAAAATCGTTTCCACTTTAATTTATCGCGATCATAACATTATACCATCCAGCGGGAATTAATCAATTTCTACTACGCGCTCGCCGAGCGCCCGGCAGCTTTCTACCGGAGCGTTTCGTGTTTCTAGCCTCTTCAACGCGTTTCCTAACGATTACCGCAATGCAAATAGTGGAAACGTAAGGTTCGGAAACGGCGGTAACCGTGTCTTAGTCATTACGAACTTCTGTAATATTTATCGCACTTAATAAATCCTCGACGGGTTATGATATATTTACTTTCTGGATAACGCTGTCCGATGAGATTACTTTTTCTTCTTGTTTTCTCTTGTATTCCTCATTTTTTTTTTAGCGAGTTTACAGCTCGAGAACCAGTAATGAATCATTACAGCGTGTCGTTAGCATTGATGCAACGATGATATTACCGATCGAGGGGAGATTGCGATTATTCTTCAAACAGATCAATCTTTTGAGACTAGTTTGGGGTTGTTACGAACTGTTTTATGTATCTCATTGTTAGATAAGTAAGCGATAGGTACACGTTGAATTATGATGAACGACAGCTTAAAAGTCTGCACAACGTTTCATGAATTTTAAATTCCATGTTTTACTGTTGTTCGTGTAATGACTTCCGTACTAATCTTTTGTTAATCTCGATGAAATTTTCCCCTATACCATTTTGACGAGAACATTAATTACTGAACTAAAGTTCTATTCTATTTTTCTACGAATACTGCTACACGTATGTATATTCAGAACACTGCTTGGTATATTAACCCTGAAAATAATATTGCAAAATACTATTGAACATTTAAAATACCTAAGTTTACCTCCTTTGTAAAAAATCGTATTTTCACTTTTTCAATAAGTTTATTAACACTAGAACTATCGAGCAGTCAAATTGTCTTTTTGAAATTTCTCTGTAGAAACTAAATAGTACAACCATTGAGACTTCAATTGATTTGCAATATAATTTATGTATTGATAAATCAATTTCTCTAGTAATTTCTCAGAGATGCATCCATTAGTTTTTGAATAACTGGAAAAAAAGAATTATGAATATGTCATTTTGAGCCATCCAGTAGTTCTAGTGTTAATTATTATCAATAAGCAATATAACTCAATATGCTTCCTTCGTTAAAACTGTCAAACGACAAATCTGATTAAATGACTCCATTAAGTCCATAAATTAAAAACATCTCCCTCCAACCGCTTAATATTTCTAGCACCAAAAAATCCTCATCAACAAAGAGTCAAGCCAACCTCTGCAAACCAATGATCATCAAAACTACGCAACAAGCCATTACAAATCCGATTGAAACACAAAAATTCTCCTCAAAGATCGTCGCATCTCGGTGTCAACCTCGCCAGCCGGGGTACCCGCAATAACCATGATGACTGCAGGTGTGACGTCACCGGACGACAATAAGCAGACACCGTGATATACACCCCGGGTGGTGAAAAGCTCGGGGACGCCTGCAACCGATACTTTTCCCGGTCTTTATCCCGTCGGAAACGGCGGGGCGAGGCGTCGGGTACGGGATAGGTACAGGTGCCATTCAAGTTCAAGTACGGTACACTTCGGGGGGAGGCACCCAAGAGTGTATTATAGCCCCTAAGTCTCTCGGGTATTAGTTTCTCCTGACTTTAGTGGCAAGGATCTCGGCGAGGTGGCGAGGGGCGCGGGACTCTTCTTTGAAAAGCCGGCCGACCAGGCCCGAAGAGTATCGGCTACACGAATTACGCGTGAAAAAGAAAAACACGGTGGATGATACCCTCCAGTGTAGCGTACACCATCACCAGGCGCAGAGCGTACCACCCGCGGACCGCTGGCCGTTCACTCGCAAGGCCCCCGAGGAGCTTTTCTTTTAACGGGCCTTAACAACTTGTAACCGATACCTGTAGCCCCTTCTACCTCTATCAGCCCCTCTTTCTCTGGCCAGCCAACTTTTTTCTGACTCGCTCTCTTTCTCCGGTGTTGTCCTTTCTTCCTCGGCCGGTGCGAATGGTGAATGGCCTGAATGAAAGGAGCCAAATCGTCGCAACGAATATTGTATACGTGGCCTGCCCGGGCCCCACCGTTCCGTCAGGCACCTTCGGCCACAATGGACATCTGCGAACAGACGCTAGAGGGGTTGGGGTACTCGGCTAGTTCGAGCATAAATCAGATATACGATGTCGGTACTACGCTCGTGTCTTTCTCTGTCTGTTGCTCGGTGCGCGCGGCAGGTAGCAAGCCGGGGACATCCTACTAGTCGTGACAATTGCTCGGTCTCTATTCGTTTCCTGCGCCATTGTCGCGCATCCCTATCTCTGTCTTCCGAAACACCTGCTGTTTCGGCTGATATCGACCATCCCCTGTGATTCCTTTCTCTTTTCCTCTCGCCCTGGCGCTCGCTGGATCGCCACGGCGGTTTTCACACTATTGCCTTGCTCTAAAGTCTAGGTTTCCCTGTTTTCATGTGCTCAAGACGCCGATAGGCGATACACCTTCGGGAGGTTCGGCCCCCCTCGAGACGATCTTGAGTGGTGTATCTGATAAAAGTGGGATTTGTGACGCGCGTACGCCGACGTCGTATCAATGGGACGATAGTGATAGGCGATGCGGAATCTGTGAGGAATGGTTTCCTGGATGGAGCGTGGAAGAGTGCGGAAGTTTGGAGTGCGATGGTTGGGAATATTGAGTGTGTGGATGGAATTGGTTAACGCTAGAACTACCATGTTTAACGCCGTGTCCGTCACTGATGACCGACGCTCCTGACTTGCTTGAAAAAATTACAATATGCAAGATGACTGCTGTCGACTGAAAATATTTCATAACATAAATAAGTTAACAATAGTGTAATGTAAGAATTTTGATCCCAAACAATTGTTTCTATGTATTTTTGCAACAAAAGAACAAAACTTAACGTGTTAATTAATATGTAATCCTTATCATAATTGTAATAATATAATTTGTTTGTTTCTTCGTAAGATTATTATAATATTCAAATGAAGCTAATTATTTTAAAATAATTTCGGATATTTAATACATTTAAGATGTTTTTATAGTGCACTTAAGCAGTATTTTAACGGCGCGGTGGTTCTAGTGTTGATGATATTTGAATGAAATTAATTATAGGGATTCGGAACGCTTAGAACTTTCATAATTGGTGATATGCAGTAGTTTTGGAAACATATAACGAGGAAGATGGTAGGTATTTTGAGTAAAAAATTTTGAATGAAATTTCTTATGTCCAATTTTTATCAATTATGTACTATTTGCATTTGGTATTATTTTGTTACTTTTATGTTCTCTTTTTTGACGCCTCTGTTATATTTCTGCTCGGTTTAATATTTATTATTGTTGCTGTTACTGTTGTAGTTATTATTACTACATTTTATCAAATTTCCTTTCAATTTTATAATATGTTTTCTTTTCAAATGTACTATCGGGATTTTTACAGGTTTACCAAAGGCCTTATAATGCATTTTCAATTTTTCAGGACCTAATTTACAAGTGAAATTTGATATGTATGTTATTTATAAAACAATTAGGAATTGTTTAAATCGAAACGTACATAATAGTCTGTTGTATACATTTGCAACGTGCAAATACGCAGTTCTCAGTTTCAAAGATCGGGAACAAGCTTGAGGAAGCGACAAATGTATTAAAAGAAACGGGAAAATTATATATAAATATTAGCTCGCAAACACGTTGTCAGTTGCTACGATAAAAAAAAGTGAAGTGCGAGAAAACAGCAGACAATGGGTGCAATTTGTGACTTCCGTAAGCAGATTAGATAAACATCATCGACTTATTTTTACCGGGTTTTCTGACACACGCGAAATTGTGATTTTGTTTCATTAATATTTTACGTATGTTTCTTTAACTAGATTGCAGATTTAATTGGATTAATGCAAAAATTTTAACGTTTTTTGTACGTGATTATCAAAAAAAATTTTGTCTTCGATACAAACATCTGTTTCCAAACTATTATAATTTGTATGAAGGACATTTCTTCCTTTGTTTTTACTTACTCCTGTTGGTTTTAGTTTTATCGACGAACAGATGAGAATTCTTCTTGTTATTTCTTATAAGTTCATAGAATGCAAGATCGTCCAGGAACAAGTGCAATAAACAATTTAATTCCTTATACAGTTCACTGGTACGCTTGGTATGCCAGTGGCATTGAAAGATAACAGCGCATTCCTGATAATTCTAAACATTTACAATTTCGCATTTCTAAATTAAGAATTGAGTTTCTAAATGCAAGGAAAGGACAAGTTACTGTCGTTAATAGTATTACTGATATAATGAAAACTACTAAATATAGAAGAAAAAATGTTTTCTCCACATTTTTTAACGACTATGTTGTTATGAAAATTATATTGACCAACTCAGACCACGGTAATAAATGTAAATAAAGTCAAAAGCAGCAAATTGAAAAAATGGCTCTTAATATGGAATAGCTAGATAATTTGTAAATAAAATTCATTTTTATCACGAGAAATGAATATTTATTAAATGAAAAATGATAGATGGACAAACCTTTCTCTTTTTTAATTTATATTATGTTAGTTTCTTTTCCTTTCTTTTCTTCTATATTGGACACATTTTTCCTCATTATTATCATCTTTATAATTATCACCGTAACATAAAAATATAATGAAATATTATGTAACATTAGCAAAGAATGTGCACCTAATATTCAACGAATTTCATATTAGATATTTAATTATTTGTATTATTAATTTATTAGATGTTTAGGTATATTTTGTATATTGGGTATTTGCATACGTATTTCGATAGAAAAATAATAGGTAACTATTCTGAAAAAAAATTAATTTCCAGCAAATTACTTTTGAATAGCAAAAATTATTTATTAAATAGTACTAAGAAATTTGACTATTTAACTGGTCTCTCAGAAAATTATATACATTACCAAGTGCAGTGCTTCCTATTTAATGAAAAATTTCCAACTGATATCTAAGAATTGATATGATTTTTTTCTATTACTAATGATTTAATGTTTCTCATGGTGATAATATGCTGTTCTATATTAGGCGCCCTTGCCCTATTACAGTTACAGTTTTCCCTCGAACTACAATAATTTTCAATATATTGTATTGGTCACATTTGCTAAACCCATGCAGGATCAGAGCTACTTTTAAAATACACCAGACACTCTTGATTTACGCAAAAATCCGTTCCACGTGGATTTATTTTATGCGAATGAAAATCGTAAATAAAGTCTGTCCGTACAAAAGAAAAAAGATATTGGAAATAAAAGCTAGTACGTATAAGTTTCAGAAATACACATTTATTTCAAATGGCTTAACACTAGAACTGCCGAACATTTAATACGATTAATATGTAAGCCCTATAAGAATTGTGACAATAGATTATTTTTAATTTCTTCAGACATTCATTGTAGTATTCAAGTGAAACTATTTATTTTCAAATTCATTTCGAATATTTAATGCTTTGAAGGTATCAATAATTGCGGAACAAGGAAACCAAAACCTATCATTTTGTCTGGTACAGTAGTTCTAATGTTAAGATCGTGTGTCAAAAATAATAGTAATTTACACTAGAATAGTAATTTGTAATAGTAATAGTAATACAATAGTAACTTGTAATAGTAATAGTAATTTACAATAGTAATTTGTAATAGTAATAGTAATTTACAATAATAATTTGTAATAGTAATAGAAATTTACAATAATAATTTGTAATAGTAACAGTAATGTACAATAGTAATTTGTAATAGTAATAACAATTTTTAATAGTAATAGTAATGTACCGCGTGAAAACAGTCCGCGTAAATCAAGGGTCAGTTGTAGACGATTTCCAAATAAAAAGTTGCATGTATAATATCTTCTCTGGTATAATGTGATCTTTGCATAGAGTTTCAACTGAATCGGTGATTGTTATTCCAAACTGAATGTAACGGTGTTTTTTATAAAGTAATTCATAAAATCTCCGTAGTTTCCCGCGGACAGCAATAAAATCGACTAATTTTATTGCCATTTCGTATGCCACGTGGTCTTAAAACTTGCATTTATAGTACTGCATTCGACATCCGTCAGCGGAAACGCAGGCCACTTATCGATCGGAATAAATACCGCAGATAGAAGATCACATCATTCTACAAGTGACATCAATTACTAAATTTAACTCTCATGTAAAAGGCTGATATAATAACTGGAACATAAAAATTTCACGACACCTGGATCAGCAATGACATCAAAGCTGCACCACCTTACAATTTAACCGGGCAGTAATAAATACAGCACTGCGTATCGATCCATTCGCGGAATATCGAATGAGTCAAAAATGAAAATCATTCCAAGGCGAACTATGAACTGCATACTTACATTTGTCAATTATGCGTTACTGAACTGCTCGTGTTCGTCTACCGTCTTTAATGTAAATGTGTGATATGCGACGGAACAAAAATTGTAATAAAGGTTGATACGGTTTTTATTTTATGTTTAGCTCAGTGAACTTCGTGAGAAATTAATAGTAGTACGATGTATTATTCCTACTAATTAAAGGCGAGAAATTATGTACATGTGCACAATTTAAGAAATATTTCTCCCCCATCGAATCGTTTGAAACAAAATTTTCTTGTCTTATGAATATTTTGATACCGTCACGAATGAAATAAACATTTTGTTTGACTTTCATCAACTATATTATACCGATTGCACGTTTCAAACAATAAAATTAAAACATTTAAATAAATAATTATTATTTTATTTACTGCACAACTATTGATAGATATTTTTATGATTGTTTTCTATCGGAACGCAGTTTAATTATTTATTCTATACAATAGGCCCAAAGAAATGTGATTAATAGACTGCAGGTTTTTATGCATTTATGGAAAATTTAAAAATGCAAAATTGCGTGGAATGAACATAATACAGCAGAGTATATAAAATATCCAAAGTGTAGTACTTCCTACAATAGTTTTTAGGAAGAACTATTTTTTATCATAATTCTACTTTCCTAATAATGTTCTTAAACATTTGAATTTGCATGAAGATTCGCAGTCTAGTGATTAGATTATGTTACTTAGAATGATTTCTTGAATCAAGATTGCAACTCCCATTATTATTGAAAGATTTAACACTAGAGCAGTGAAATTGACTTTCTTTTTTTCTTCTGGAGATACTATACCAGTATATTTATTGAGATTTTCACTCACTTATATTTTAGATTGTAAATCACTAAATCAGGTTATTTTATTTCTTTTTATATCGTTTCAATGTTTGTAAAAGACGAAATTAAGAATCGGTCATTTTGAATTGTCCGGTAGCTTCAATGTTATCACTATTTCTACCGAAGGTGTCAAAAGATTCTTGAAATTTTACTTTAAAATTATTTTCTTAATTTAATTAGTTTTCCTCAATCGAATTTTGGACATTTATAGTTAATATTAGAAAAGTCGAAAAGTGAATTCGCAATATACGACTAAGCTTGTAGAATAATTTTAAGTTAATATTTCGAAAGGTGTTTATTGGCACCTTCGGTAAAAATAGCGTTAAAAATATACGTACATAGATAGTACATAGATAGTACATAGATAGTGTGTTAACCAGTTAACTGTGGAATTCAGTTTGAAAAATCCGTTATTGTGCACGCAATAAAGTCAAACAATGAAGTATATACTCGTCAAACGCAGTGAAAGTGAACTTATAATATGCTTTAACGAAAAACTAAAACAAAACGTAGAATTACATGTGTGTCTGAGAAAATAAGTAATTCATCGTTGAAAAGATTAGGACCATTTCAAGTTTTAAGATAACGTGTATACTCGTCAAACGCAGTTAACTGATTAAAGTGCAACCACACTGAATAAATGAAAATTTCAATACCTCTTTGATAGTCATAACAACAGTCTAAGATGAGTCACTTGTATTACCCATCTGATAGTGTCAGTGTTAACACTAATCGTACCAGGAACCCGTCGAACTACTGGATTTAAAATTCTGCTTTTTCTTCTGTTTATTTAACTTTATATTAATTCGAATATTGCCCAATTAATCAGTTTTTCAATATTCCTTTTGTTTCTGTCTCCACGAAAAAAGATATATCATCTAACTAGTTTACCTTTATCGTCTAGCCATTTATTTGACTGATTACTGTAGTAAAACTGCCGGTACGATTAGTGTTAATAAGATACTTAATTATCAAAGTATATACCAAGAATCAAAGTATATTCGTTACTATGATCAATATTGTAAGAAACTCGCTATCACTGGTTCACAGTTCAAGGCCGGTATACTACGAAGAAAAGAAAAGAAGAAGAAGAAGGAAAAGAAGAAGAAGAACAAAAAGAAAAAGAAAATGAAAGAAAACTCAAGGGTTAATCGTGATCGACGAGCAAACCTGGTGGTGGTGACTACGTACCTTTATTGTTGTTCGCGAGTTTCGGATTCAATGGGAGGTAAATCCATTCGAATCGAGCCGTTACACACGCGATCCTCGTCGTAATAATACGCGCAGGTGTACGATGCGTTTATTCATTCTTTGAACCGGGCATTGAAACGACTTGGAAAATGCAATAAACTCGCAAAAGTAATCATCCACTTACTTATATAATATATCAGCTCAGTTCTTATGAAATTTAATTTTTCTTTCGTATTCCCGGGGTATCTTGCAAATATTTAAATAAAACAAACTTTACTGTTACGGTCGTATAATATAATGGCTGTATATAGTATTATGTAGTTTTAAATTTTGAATATTATAAGCATTTAATATTTATATTATTATTTACATTAACCTTTGTATTTTTATCTATAAATTTATTAATATTTTATAATGCCAGATTTTTCTTACTCATAAATGTTTGTATTCCTGTTGTTATTATTCCTTTGCCTTTAATGTAACCTCTTAAACAGTTTCATCGTCGATTATCAAAGTAACTTTCTGCAAAACTTTTTCCGAATTGTGCATAATAATTATTTCTTGCATCGTTTTTTGAAAACATGGAACATTCATGTAATTTTCTTATATGAATTCAAACTTAGAAATAATGCTGCAAAAATCGATGAAAATATAAACAAAGCATTTAGGGACAATACTGTGAATGAAAGAACGGTGCAGCGTTGATTTAAGGAATTTCGTTACAGTGATATTTCCTTGTAAAATGAGCCGCGTGGTAAACCCGAAACAGTAGTTTTTATGACGTCTTTAGAATTTGTTTATTCAAAACATTCAGAATTTTTCGAAAAAGGAATGTATTCATTAAAAACATGTTGATAGAAGTGTATCGAATCGAATAGAGCATATTTTCATTGAATAAATGTTTCTTCAAGCATTAAATAAGGTTTTCTTTTTTCCGCAAAATTTGGCATTTCATATTACACGACGTAATACTTTAATTACCACTAGGAGAACTGCATCCGTCAAAATGAGGGGTTTCAGTTTTCTTATTTCGTAATTATTGATATTTTTAAATTGTTGAATATTTGAAATTATTTGAAAAATAAATAATTTCATTTCAATACTGTAATTAATATATGAAGAAACCGAAAACACATTTATTGTTCAAATTTTTATCAGGATTACATATTAATCATGTTAAACGTTCGATTGTTCTAATGTTAACGGTATATTCGCCTTCAATATTTACAATTTTTAGCATCTTACTAGTAATTTTTTTAATCTATTAGTACAAATGAACTCAAGTTGTAGTCTTTCTATACATTATAATTAATTGTAAGAAATTTTGTTTATCTTTATTTTTAGAAATATAAGAAATATAAAAAGCCGCATTGTTTATAGGATGACCCAATATATATTTATAATTGTTATGGATATAGCAGTTTTATTTATCTTGCTTTCGAATTTGGTTCTTTAACATCACTGTTACCTATATCGGTTCTGTATCGGTATTCTAACCGTTATTTTCGATTTCGTATCGGTTATTACAATGTAGAACCAAACTGTATAACCGATACAGAATTGAAAATAATGTTGCATAGTTACAAAACCCATTCAAAACCGATGTGACATGGGTTCTAAAAAACTAAAACTAATATGAATCAAAACAGTGTTGGACAAAATATAATCTAATTATACGTTGAGACTGGTTAAAATGCAACATTTGATTCCAAGTTACTATCTACAATTATTAATCAGGACTCACTGTAATCATAATTTTAATTGTACATTACTAACGACCGACGATTATAAAAGATGATTCTGTTGTAAGCTACGGATTTTTGTGCGTTCATGAGAAATTCAGAAGTGTAAAATTACACAGAATGCACACAACATATAATATAGTATTCTTTGTCATCTTTTTTAGAAAAAGTCAGTTTCTACAGTAATCCTATTTTTTAAAATTATATTCTTGCAAAAGGTATAGCAAGATAAAGGAGTCAAAAGCGCTCTTAGACCAATTTTTCTCGTGAAAATTTCTTTCGATAGCTTACGAATAGAAAACATTGTACCCCAGTTTTCAGCAATCTACTTCAACCAGCAGGATAGTTACAAGATAAATTCGAATTATCAGTTTTTGTCCCATTTTCCCTATTTAATGGCAGATAACAGTTGTGAACAACTTCTGAGACATTTTTGTGTTATAATGGGTATATACCCATTATAACATAAAACCTTGCCATTTCCTCATAACAAATATATTCGTCATAACACAAAATCGCGCCATCTATTCGTGATGAGTATATTCGTCGAAAACAGCTAACTAACTGGTTGATAGCCGAGCTCGAACACTATGGGAGAACACGTTTCTTCCCTCTCGACGGAAGTCATTGTTCCTCACAGGGAAACGCACCCCTCTCTTCGTCGACCCAATCGAAAATAACTCATGGCTGTCGCTCGTTCGTCCGTGGCAATAAATCAGATCGAGATCGTTAATTATGTTACGTAAACGGCTAAACAACGAGCCGGCTAATGATTTCTTCTCTTGTTACAACCACTTTTTCCCCGACTGTGGAGTATCGATCTGGACGGTTTTACGAGCGCGCTTTCTGATTACCGGATTGCGGATCTTCTTGTAATTTCCGTTATACTTTTGGCTACTTTGTATCCTTATTATTAACGGTTATTAATGCTTCTTTCTCCTTTCTTTTAGAATGTATAATATATTTTATTGTAATATTTGGATTGTCATTATTAGTGAGATTAATTGTTAATTACTAGTGAAAAATTATAATGAAATTGGGTAAATATCCATGGTATAATGATTACATTGTTTATAGTGTTTACTGAATATAATTTGATTTGATGAATATGATTTGTTTACTGAGTATAATTTGATTTCATTCCTTTATGGATTGTATTCCTGATATTTTGTACTATTAATTAAATATTATTGATTTAATGTTATGTAAAGTAAGAAGTAAATGTTATCATTGTTAGTGTTTTTGCTGTTGTTATATTTGATAAAATTCCGTGTCAACTTTTTATTATCAGTCTACAAATGACGGTGCGTTACATCTGTAGTTTCGTCTATAGAGTAGTACGTCACTGTTCCCATTCGTACTGACCTGCCTCAAGCACGCCACTATTGTAGTCATAGTTTCGGAAGTTAACCCCTAGAGTCACAACTTTTCTTTTAATTAAACTCAGAAGAATTATTTTATTGTATAGAATAAATCTGTAGATTTTATCATTCAGCAAGTTAACCCCTAAATTTATCATTTTTCTCCTTATTCAATCAGAAGGATTATTCTATTGCAAAAATATAAATTTATATATTTTATAATACCTTATTTCAATTAAATTTATATTGATATTGAAATTTATGTAATCTTATTAAGTGGTTTATTAAGCTTGATGAGCTTTTAATTAACAATATTCAGTAAGAAACAATTAATTTAATTCCTTCTGGAATTTTGTTTCGTTTTTCGTGAATCACCCTGTATATCCACGAAAACAGCTTATGCCCACGCAAGTACGATGCGACTTCCGGTATGTTCCGGCGATAATATTACGTTGGTGCATATGAAATGCCGTTTTCTTAAATAAAGTGTTCATCGTCCATAAATTCCTCCAAACATTATGAACTTAATCAAAACAATTTTCGTACGTATTTTGCACACTTTTACCCAAACATTGATTTATATGAATATTATAAATTTATCAGAATCATTAATTTTACAATTAAAAAGTTCTTCGAATTTAGTGCAAACGACTTTATAATTTGCTGATTTCGAAACAATGTATTTCTTAAAGTATATTATCTCAATAGTAGAAAAAAATAAAAATTCGTAAATTCAAAATGAAAGAAATATGAAGATCAAGAAAGATTTTCAGAATTTAATTATTGGAATTTTTGTCACCTCTGTAACACTGAAGCAATAAAATCAATTAATCCTTGCAACAATAGTATAGCATCTTGTAGAAGTTATTTTAATTCTATATATTATAATTTTCTATACAGTATAATTTTTGGAAAGAACAACGTGTGGTTAAAAGACTTTAAGAAGAAGTGAAGGAAAGTGTTTTTAATACAAATTAATTAAAGAACATTTCTAATAATCCCAAATAATAGATAGATACACTGAAGTACTAAAGCACACTTAAATTAAGTTTTCATATTTAAGATTAGATTAATGTGAAAACTTTATTTGTAAAAGTCTTTGGTAAAAGGTAGATGTACATATTTATTACTCGATCGACTGATCTATATTGTCTTTGCACAAATTTCAAGATAATACCGAGGTAAAAATATTATAGCGAGGAAAAAATATAGGAAACAACGTATATTGCGTTGTTAAGTGACATTTATAACCTTTTTAACAGGGGAGTCAATAAATTTCCGGGCTCATGGCAGCATGATATTACCCTTCAATGTTTCATGGATGTGCGAACGGCTATTTTCAAACAACTGTTTGTACCTATCTTTCCCATGTAACAAGCCCACAAACATGCACTATAGCTATCATACTTACATACATATATGATTAATTTAAATAAGATTTGACTCACAGAAAAGTTTGCTAACTATGAATATTTATGAAATTACCTATTTTTGTAGATTGCATTATGAATGATTTATTCGATAATAAACAAACTATTATCTTGTACCATTATTTCCATTTCGAGAAAAGGATTTCAATTTTTCTCGAGGAGTTTTGAAATGGAAAATCTGCTGAAACGATTTTTTAACAATAAACGTACCAACACTTCGTTTATATCTATTCTTACCGTAACCAGTCAAAGAACTGGTTATAAAATAAGGATAAACAAAGTAAAGAACAAATTTTTCTTAGTGGAAACAGAAAGAAAAGGAATGATAATAATTGAAAAATTGATATAAGGTTAAATGAAGGAAAAAAGATTAAATGAAATTTGAAAATCAGTCATTTAAATTAAATTCAGAAATCGACATTTTATATACAACATTGTACCAATATAAAATTTATATTCATTGAAGAGTGTCAAATAAAACAATTTGACTTATATTGATATATAATAATGATATAATATACATATAAATTAATTATTACTAACTAATCTTCTGTTCATATATTCATGTTATCCTGTTTTCAAAACTTGATTGACCAGTATTTATAAAGGAGCATAAAAATCGTTGAAGCGTTGAACCAAGATGGGAAAACAATGTTTAATGTTTCTAGAAAATGGGATAGGCGATTGATGAGTAATTCCGAAGACTAGACTCAGGAAATCCGATTCAGATAGTAACGCGTTTAAACTGAAGCTATTCGTTTGGATGACTGTAAGTTTTAATAATAGCTATTATTACAAAACTGGATCTCACATTACATAGATCGTCTGAATAAATAATAAATCCGTTTTCGCATAAAGATAGATCTTCTCTGAGTTACTACGAAATATCGTTGATTAAGAAATTTTGTCAATCAGCCAAGTTTCACTTTATTAAATTAATCTTCATAAACATTATCTGTATCGTTCAATAAGTGTCTAAGTGTTTTCTTCTTATAGAATAATTATCTTATAGAATAATTATCTATTTATAAAACGACAATATTTGTTGATCAGCTTCGCATTGTACATTTCAATGTTAGGTCAGCTTCATTTCTTATATTCCTATAGAATAATCGAATCACAGAGCGTATATTATGAAGCTAAATGTATTTTTCTTAAAATTTGCAATACAAATTTATCTGTTCAAAAGAAGATTAATGTTCTCTTCCGTATTCCAAGTCAGCAAATACGTTTAACGTTGTAAAACAATTTCAATGTAATTTGAAAAAAAGAAAAAAATGTTAAACACGACCCGCATCGCAGCTCCTAGATAAACGTCTAGTCTTTCGTATTCTACGTCACTATCCTCTACTCGTACTGATTCGACTCACGTGCACCACTATTGATGCTTTCAATCAATCAAGATTTATAATTGACAAAGGTTAAACGATGAAAACAAAACTGCAATGTTACTACTATTCATTAGTGTATTACCTTACCAAATAATTCGTCATTTTTTAATATTACAAGTGGTCACGTGTAACACGTTTTTTGCAAATATATATTGATTAGAATTACTTGATCGTTAGTAATTTATTATAAATGAAAGGAGTTCTACTTTCCTTATTATATAAACTATATTATAATATGCCTGTATCGCAGTTTTGGTTGCAAAATAGATTAAAACACAAATACATAAAATGCAGAATGTATTAAAGTATAATAAAAGTACTAATTCTCAGTTCAAATACCTCTAAATTGATCACCACCTGTTATATTACTTTATATTAAACATTATTCTATTCGGTTAAATAAATATCTTCAATCGGTGAAACAACTTTGTAATACTCAATCCAATTAGTTTTGATATTGCTGTCTTTATTAATTACTATTAACCCCTTGTCATATAATATCGTGTCACACTCATGGGGAAGATTTCAAGCAGTTAACAAAGGTAAATGTCAATTAATTCTTTTCACTTCGGATTAAATATTGTTCATTCGTTATTAATTGTTATGTTTTAACACTGAGAAACACTTTAATTGATTTACAATTAAGTTTGCATATTGCTAATTTTTATAATAATTTCTCAAACAAAAAAATAGTCATTGATAAAACTAATCATTTATCTTATAATGTTCTACAACTACAATTTCAAGGGATTCTTAATGCTTATTAAGTTAATGAAAATAAAAGAAATTTTATACTCATTATAAGTCTATGTTTACTAATTAATAATTGAATAGTTATAAAATAATTCTTCCTCTTGCTGTTTGAACGATCTTTTCTCAAAATTTATTTTCAGCGTCCATTCACTCAGTCCATGCAATCCATCGATTGATCAAGTCGGATCCGCGATATTTCCAATTCATACTACAATATAATTCACTGTTAATGATGTCCTCTGCCTATAATTAAACGTTACTGGACAATAGTCATACATGGTCAATTTTCCTAATATAACCTCATTCGTTTTCATACATTACGTAAATGCATACGCGCACGTGCAATCCCATATGCTCTGTGGTTGTCATCGTTACGCTGTCCCTTTATTTTGTGACAAGCCACGTCAGTGGTTCTTTACCTTCCCGAAATGATAAAATAATTTTGATTATAAGGAAAATTTGCTCATCACCAAAATCATTGTAGTTGTAATGCTAACTGTGAAAATATGATTAAACCTTTGGGGTTGTAAGGTAAACTATGCCTGATAACACTTGCACCGTTCTAGTCCCATAGAATGAGAATAATTAAAATATACAATCATAGATTATAAGTAAAAGTTAAATAATTCAAATACTCATTATCAAAATCATTTATGTAAAATAAAGATCTATCATTGGATAAAATAAATACCGCCGCAAAGAATTAAACATACGTTTTACTGATAATTATAGGTTACGAACATGTAATTATAGATCATAAAATTAACAACAAAAATATGAGTAAATATTACTCTCATTAGACTGGAGATCATATAGGAATACAAACACATTAATGAAATAAATATATATTATATTATATTCAGGTTCATCATTATTGTTAATTATTGGTTAGAAGAAAAATAATTCTATGTTTATTGTGAGACATCGTTTACTCTAAAAATTAAACATTAATAACAGAATAATTGTATTTATTCAAAGAAAAACATTAATAATAGTCACATTTATTAGACCCATAGGAGTTGAGAACCATTTAGCCACACATTTGTCAAGCAGTAAACAAACTGTACAATCGAAACACAATTGCAAATGGCGATATAGGCAACACACGTGTAACACGGTTTCGACCTAACACGTTTAGAGAATTGGGGAAACCCTCGGTGTAACCAGGTATTTCCACAGGTAGGTGCTTTAAATACAAGAAAAAGATTTCGACGTTTTCCTATCATGAAATGTATAATAATCTTTTAGAAAACAATTTAAAAAAAAGCGAAACATGTTTTGAGAAAATCGAAGCACAGAAATAATATAGAAGAATACACAGAAGATAAACCCTTTGAGTATCGGACCTTTTTTCCATACATATGCGAAAAATACCGTCGACTTTTATTCCTTTTTGCTGTGGCACAGCAAATGCTTTGTTTCAATATCAATTTTGAAGCATCCTTTTAGAAATTTTTACATATTATGTGCCATACATTAGAGCAGCGCTTCTTACATTTTTTTTCGTTCATGACCCTTTTTATCGTAGAGATTATTTCGCAACCTCAGATTTAAATATAAAATCAGTCTATAAAAATAAATATTTTCCCATAAATAATTTATTTCTTTGAATGAAAGAAAATGTGATATATTAAATTAAAAATAATGAACGGATTGCGACTAATGTTTTTTTAAATTCATGTATTTGAATTAAATTTTCTCGACTCCAACATTTCGCTTTACGACTCCATTTAGGGTCGTGCCCCATAATTTGAGAAACGCTGTATTAGAATGTATTTTATGTGGTAAAATGTATTTGAAATTATTTGTATTGCGCAAGAAAAGTTTACTTATGCAGTTTATTGAGACAAATTTAAGAGAAGCGTGATCGTGCTCCCCGGTACTCAAAAAGTTAAAATAATTTGCAGTAAAAGAATCTTTTCCTGGCCCGATGATATACCCATATTTTCAAGACTACCATAGTTCCCTAATTTATCAATACCATTGGAGCCTCAGCTTTTTAAAAATTTCTACAAGTTCAGATATATAGAAGAGAACATATTATTAAATGCATAAACTTCAAACGACTGAAAGAGAAAGAAAAAGAGTACTACCTTCCGACTATAAATAAACTAAATGATATTCATGTTTGTTCCATTCAGTTTGCAACTTTCACCACTAGTTTCACACGATCCGATTTAACTCTTGCGTCTCGTGGTGTATCTGAATAAACAAAGGGTAATAACAAAAATAATATCACCCTTTAACTGCAAAAAGAAATGAATAATATTCATGTTTATTGTATCCAATTTGAATCTTTTGCTATTAATCTCACGCGATCCAAACTAATTCTCGGAACTCAGACAGTGTTTAAACAAACCAATAGCGGCAACAGAAAAATAACGCCACCTTTTAACCATGAAAAAGAAATTAGCAATATTCATGTCTCTTATATTCAGTTTGTTGCAACCTTTATCGTTAATTTCACACGATCCAGCCTACCTCTCGCATTTCACGATGACCTGCCTACATAATGTTTATCAGCAACAATCTTCAGAGTTACAATGTTTCATTAACATATTGTTGACCGACAATTTTACATAGAAGTTATCCCATGTCACTGGTTATTTTTCCGTAATTAAATATGAAAGTCGGACAATCTAAATAAATTTCAATATACTTTATTTATACATAATGAATTGCAATGTGCCCTCGGACATGTGTTTTATATAACTTTGAATATTTTGCTTTTGCAATATTCTATATTGCTCTGCGTTTTAAAAATTTGAAATAGCTAATGCGAGTGCAGGCACGAGTTAACTCCTGACCTGTTAACAATGTGTTAAATGCAACAAGTTGTCTTTATAATTCGAAAGAATATTTAAAAGTTTTGAAAAAAATGTAGAAAATTTTAAGCTAATTGCAACAAATTTCTGGCGTTAAAATAAGAAGAAAAATTAGAAAATTTGTTTTGAGATGTTAGTTTTGCAACGATTTGTTGTTTGGAATAAAGAACTGACAAATAAAGAAGATTAGAAGAACCAAATATTTTGATAGTTATTATATTTGAAAAGATGTGAATTTATGTCAGCGGTCTCGAATATGTTAAACTAATTTAATTTTCTTTACGCAAGATACAAAATGTTAAGCGTTACAAATATGTGCTGGTTGGGAACGTGACAAACTAATATTGCTAGCAAAAAAATAGTACTATCTTCCGGCTAAAAGAATATATGAATAATATTTACATTTACTGCGTTCAATGTAAAACCTTTACCGTTAATCTCGTGCAATCAATCCTAACTCTTGGAATTCATAGTATACGTAGGTTGCTGCAAAAGTTTCGGAAATCTTTCAACATTGGAGTTTATATTATTTTTCTAAAGCTTTACATTTTTATGGTTTACTCCTTTCAATACGATGCGAGTGAGACTCGCGATAAAAATTTCTAGATCAGTTTAACACTAAAACTACCGAACAGTCAAATTGATTTTTCGTTATTTTTCTACAAAAATTATAAGAATGCTTCTAGTGTTAATGAAAATCCGCGTTGTTTAATACGAATGGATCAAAATACAAAACTATTTTGCTATTACCAATTTATTATCTTCAAAATATATTTAGACAAATAAAATGGACAATTTTTTGGCGTTTCTTCCAAATTGTGGATAGTAAGGGTTTACATAAGCTTTGTGGCAGAAGTATATAATATGGCGAAGGATTAAACAGTGCTGACACAACAAAATTGAATATATATTAACCCTTTGACTGCGGTGCGTTAAAAAATGAAGCGAACCAATGGTATATTTGTCCATGATGGAGGCACAATTTATGTGAATTATATTCGATGTTTGTAGAAAAAAATTTCGAGCAGGAATTCTATAATGCCAGCACGCGAAAAGCAAACGAATTGATGTACATTGTTAGGCAGTTGATTAAAACAAATTAATGGCGCCTATAATCGCTGTTCGCCACAAATCACATTCTCGCATTGGGCACTTAAAGACGCTGTTAAGGGTTAATGCTGAAGGAGAATATTTTGAAAAACAGCAAAACATTAGTTCAAACTTATTTGACTTGCCTCATACTTTCCTAAAACTTTTGCAGCAGCCCACGTGTCAAAATAAACCCATTGTTCGAGCGTTTTAGTTTTCATCGACCGGCGCATCGAAAATGCAACCGCCATTTTAACCGAAATCAATATCCAGAGCTTCTTATCGGGGTAAAAATACGACGAGCGGATAACGATTATTTCGCTTCCTCCCTCCGAACGTTCGCTCGTCAACATCAATCTAATTACACGCGTCCGGCTATTTATGTACGTGTCTGAAATCTATCGGAGACCCATTTATCGTTGGCCGACGATCGGTCGATCGAACGAGCGAACGGGCCGGAAGAATGAAGAATTTCGATTCACCGACGTCTCGACGGTAGAGGGGAACGGATCCCTTCGTCGACGACGTCGTCTTCGTCGCTGGCCGCCGGAGCGAATTTAATTAAAACGTTGGTGCGGATCAAACACCGCGGGTCCATTGATCGGTCAAACTGTCTCGAGTATACGGGGTGACGGCGAAATAAGTGGTTCAACTTTGCTTCCGTATTCTACTATTCTTAACATTACAACCACCGAGCAGTTAAACTTAAATTTGAGAGGGTTCAGTTTATTTCTATAAATATATTGATTTAATTAAATTACTACACTAAACTCTATTTTATTAATCAATTTTTTCCTGGATATTGCCACCCTGAAATATTATCATAACCATATCACTTTAAACAAAATATATTTTACTCGGTATAAATCCTTCTTCAATACGATTTCAAATAAATTATATAAGAGGCGGCAAGACCTTTTTTTCTAAGTATAGTGTTATTTTACAATCGAGAGATATTGTAAGTATTTATAACTCTTTACAGTATTTATAATCAGCAAAATACATTAACATTAAAAGATAATCTCTATTTTTTAATATCCATGTATTTATTATAGATCACCTATAGAAAAATAACAATAAAAATATATATTTGCTTCGATTAATTGGCACTGTCGCCAGAAAAATGTGCTGATCGCAAAGGTTTAATTATTTATTATTATTTTTCCAAGATTATTATTTAATCCTTTAGCTACTAACAATAAGCGATATTATACTGACTTCTTGTTAAGCGATCGTTTAGGAACAAACAGCGGCATATTATTTTCTCATTAAACCACATTTTAGGACAAGAATCCACAATATTAGATATATTTCATCTCTATAACTTTTTACATATAAACAAATAAAAATATTATAATCTGTTCCGTTGTTAAGCTGTATTAAGGTTGGTGTAATAATATCTAACTAACATTGAAAACAAGAAGTGTTCATAACTTAGAAAGGAAGAGCTTCCAAACCAATCTTCCTACGACTTGCTTCATTCTCAGGAGTCAAGGCATTCACAATAGCAAAGTTTGACCACGATTTCGGCGCCACCCCGTAGATATAGGGCATGCACGCCGACGTACCGAATTATTCACGCGAGCGCCGAAAGTCTAAGACGATGGTTCACCATTTTGCCGGGCGACGACCGATTGGACTGGGTTGTCTGGGTTCACCAATGGAGGCCGCAATCGAGTTAGCGATTGGATCCTCTTCCATAAAGAGATTCGTCGATGCCACGGACCCGTGCGAATTATTACCCGCGCGACGTATGGTCGTTTCTGGGAGACGAATGCACACGCGTGCAATCGCGTTATTTATTATTAACCTTACGCACTCCTTTGTCGCGTGTAACTCGATAGTAGCATTGTTCGAAGGTGCTTCTTTACTGAATCACACTCGGAATGTTTTGATTATGTTAGCTCATTTCTAATATTATTAGTAAAAGACATTATTTGCACTTCTTGTCGACTGGGTGTTCTTGAAGTAGGGAATTATACAAGACCGGCTACGTGGATCAAACTTGGTAACATTGTTTTTTTGTAAGATTGCAAGCGGAGCTAAAACGAAGAAACATTGGTTTTTGTAAGGTAACGGTTGTAAATGGAGTTAAAGCAAGGTAACATTGGTTTTTGCAAAGGCCCCCATACACGTTGCAACCTGCGGCGATGCAGACATCGTCACAAGTTATGGGTTTGAGCTTTCCGAAGATTCATGATACATGTTGCACTTAAACAAACAGTGAAAAAGGTTCAAACCCATCCCTTGTAACGATGCCTGCATCGACACATGTTTCAGCGTGTATGGGGACCTTAAGATGACGGTTGCAAATGGAACTAAAACGAGGTAACATTGTTTTTCGCAAGATAACGGTTGCAAATGAAACCAACTCGATAAGAAGAATGATACATTAAATAATTCCCTTCTTATGAATTAATGAAATTCTTCCAAGGACTTTCTTCAAGGAAAATTCTTTTCCATGTACCTTTTATCATATTTAGGTGGTTCTATAGCATGTTCCGTGTAGACAAAGTTAAAAATTTTAGTCAAAAAGTTTCAGCATTTCGCTGGTGAAATTGGTTGCTTTGTGATTGTTTTTTATATCGTAATATAAAAGACAAAACTCTATTATCTAAATGAAACTGATGTGTACATATAGCAAAAAATAATACCATTAAAGAAATGTGAAGGTGCAAGATTTGTGCTTAATGCGAAATTTTAATGCTTCAGAATCTTTGAACAAATAGTCACTGCTAAAAAATTTGAATTGCTGGGCACAGAGAACAATGACCTCCATATATTCCTATATATAGGAAAAAGCTGTTTATAATGATGTCTTTGGGAACACATTTCAAGGTCACTGAAATCGGTGATGAGATGACTCATCTAGACATTTATCAAACATTTTCTTTATTAACCACATACAGAAACCGTCAAAGTTTTTGCATCAGCCCAATATTTCAAATATATATGGCTAAAGTGAAGACCATGAAGCAGGGTTAAGAAAGTCGGGACGGCAGACGATCCTCGGACACCGATAAAAGTAGAATGTGACATAAGTTGGGGTTGCTTATCGATATTGCTTGGAAATATGCAACGACAATCGGCGAGAAGAAAAGTCATTAACACGACGCTCCAGCAAGAAACGTGACGATAACGTGTATCGCGCGGTTTCATCGACGGCCGAACGCGAGGCTCTGAGAAATCCTATATAGCGCTCGGTCGCGAGTGCGCGGCGGCTACGGCCACTGCATCGAATTAACTAACATAAGCTGAACAGAGTCGAAGAAAATAATAAATGCGCGCATAGCAAGCGGCAACGTTACGAGTCCCTGTGTGACACGCGATGGAACGCTATTAATACGATATGTTAAGAGCTCTTTATACCGTTGCGTTCATTGTTGCTGTATCGCAGAACGTACGCCCGAGATATATTTTAACGTAACCGCGATTCCAACCCTTAGAACAGTATTTCGCAACGTGGGATGCAACAGTGAAATTCGTATACTTTGGGAAACAATTTGGAGATGAGGTTTTATGCATCACTTTATAGTGAGAATTTTTTAAGACAAAATATAGAGGGAAATTATTTTTATTTTAATTTTGTGGTACCTAATTTTTATTTTCTTCGTATTTTAGAACACAATTTGGAAATCAGGTTTAGCGTCATCTTATAACGAGAATGTTTTAGAACAAAATGTACACACATATAATTATAATTTTAGTATTGCAGTAATTTTAATTTCGCTCTTTATATTTTATCGCTCTTTTCTTACTCACGTGTTCGCCGAATGTTTATAATATTTATTATTTTTTATAGTAAATGAATCTATATTTACATTTTAGTTTTCGAATTTGATCCTTGTCGACTGTAGATGAGATGCAGTAAAATTTTGACCCACTTATTCGATTATAGGCTTTTATTCTTCGTACAACACAGCACGCCGACAGATGATTCACACAATTTTTAAGAAGCTGATCCTTTCCTTAAACCTACCGTCTCGTCCTACACAGTTATTAAAAAATTAGAGTACATTTGTGTACCTATTATAAACTCTTTAAAAGATATATACTAATGTTAAAATTGGAAAATAATATTACATTCTCACTATAATAATATTTTAATATAAAATATATACGTGAATAATCTTGGAATAGACTTTACGGAAATTCTTATTTTTAAAGGTAATTTCATAAAAATCAGAATATGGGAAAAATTACATTCGACCACTGAATGATACATTGTGATCAACATAATATAAAACTGCAATTATCATTAAGTAGCTTTAACACTAGAATTACCCATTAAAATGACGGGTCTCAGTTTTCTTATTTCGCAATTATTGATATTTAATAAGTGTTAAAAATCCAAGACGATTTTAAAAATTAATAGTTTCACTTGAATACTATAATGAATATACGAAAATACAAAAAAAATATATTATTACAACTTTTATAAGGATTACATCTTAATCGTATTAAATGCTCGGTATTTCTAATGTTAACATGCTCAATCTAATATTATTTAACCTGTTAACTGTAGGATTTAGGTAAAAAGGTCTCAAAATATCAAAAAATGAAGTGTATACTCGTCAAACGCAGTTAACTGGTTAACGTCCCAAAATTTCATATGCAATTTCCTAAATAATCAACGAACTCGAAACACTAATACAATTCTTTTCCACAGTCCCCAATATGCAAAATCAGACGGTTCCTCCAAAATACATGTTGCCAGCCCAACGTTATTTAAGAAAACAAAATTACATGTACACTGATCCAATAAATATCAGGTTCTAATAGAACGAGATCCCGCAGTATGCAAAATCAAATCGTTTCAGTATCCACTTCGCATTTAGGCGTTGGTCGACAACAGCTTCGCGTTTCCGAGAGCAAACCGGCGAATACAAGCTGCAACGATCTTTGATCTTATTAATAATTAATCTCGTCCGTTATGTAAATCCAGCGATAATTATTCCGATTAATTGAATAATTGATTACAGATATTTAGGATTTACTGTCCGGAAGGAATAACATATATTCCGTGTACATTTATACCAGTGGCTGATAAGTTCGGTTAGCCGATAACGATTCTCGTATACCGTGAACCTTCGTGAACTCTGTTATACACTGGTTCCCTTGAAAGCAGATAGAAACAAGTATTAAAAACGACGCTCGAGCTCGTCGAATATAAACAATCAGTCGCAATAGAACTGAAAGGCAGATGTTCTAGATGGAAGAACAGAAATTGGTGATAACGCAATCGACACGAATGTGTCGGGGACGGTTCTGAAAAATCGTTAAGTGGTACAGCGTTATCGTAACCCCGTGCAACGAAGATATTATAGAAATTTTATAAATTCGCGTTATCAACGTGAATTCGAACGCGTTCATTCTTATATTGCTTCCTTTTTTCTTGCATCGTTCGAGACTCAAATAATACTAACTGTACTAAAGATTGGACGCACGAATCTCTCTCACTTCCTACCATATAATCTAACCTCGAAGTTAGAATTTCATTTTTTTAACAATGGCGTAGTAGGCCAAAAGATCTGAAAAAATTTGAAAACGTCTGTCATACTAATATGCCCACTACTATAAAAATTAAAAAGTTGTCGCTCGAAAGCTTCAGTGCGAAATCTACATTTTTCTACTTTTTTAGGGGTTTTTTATTTTTCACGCTAAGGATTTGCAACGGAAAAATCTTCAAATATTCTTAGCTATACGCTGTTATGCCAAAAATGCCTCAAAATTTGTTCACAACTATTACGTTCCATTAAATAGGGAAAAGGGTACAAAAACTGATAATTCGAATTTACCTTATAACTATGCTTCTGGTTGAGATAAAGGGCAGAAAATTGGTATACAATGTTTTTTATGGGTAAGCTATCGAACGAAACTTTCTCGAGAAAAATCAATCTAAAGGCATTTTTAACTCCTTATTCTACTATATTCTTTTTAATACAAACCAAAATAATATATTTAATTTAATCGTCCACTCACAACTAAGGAATTCACAATACAATCATATACATAGATAATCATCTGCATAATTTAAAGTAGTTGTCAATAACCCAACGGAGTTGACGCAACTTAAAATATACAATAAAAAAATGTTTCTTGATGGTTCTGCTGTAATGGAAACGAAACCCCGGAATATGGGTAGTATAGGTAAAATGTCCACACAATCTCAAAAGACACTACTAAATTGAAAATAATTAAAAAGTAAACGAGACTATTGACTTATCAGTTAAAATTAGATTCTGAGAAAAATGACGTTGTTTCTTATGTTTGTTTATTAAAAGATACAAATATAAACTCGGAGTCATAGAATCTACAACTATAAAAAGCATGTTCGAGTGTATAAAATTTGTTGTTAGTATTCTTAGAACTATTGCAACAATATGTTCTATTCGCGTTATTTCTATGACCCCGTTGTTACAGTACAGTTATATATTCTCGGAAACAAATGAAGGAATATCGACATTTAATCAGAATATGTCTAGTTTTAACTAACCACTGAACAAATATCCGTATAACACTGAAATCCTCTATAATTTTCTTTCAAAATTTAGACAATTATCCTCTGCAGTCTAAAATATTCTAGATTTTTCAGTGCGAAACTTGCATCAATGTTGTGCGATTCAACATGTAGTGTAACATAACATTTTATATTAATAAATTATTATTTTCATATATTTCAGAAGCACTAAAATTGCACTTATATGTAATACGATTACAATATTGTGAATAAAAATAATGAAACTTGCTAAAATACGTAGTTATTAGCGCAAAATTAAGTATGATAAATATCAAGATATAATCTCAAAGAATTAAGTCCTTGAAACTCTTGAAAATTATAAGTCCTTGTCTTGGTATACGTAGACTTTTGTAACTGACTGTACGCTAAGTGCAAAAATTAAATTAATCCTGTGCACTCGAAAGTTCTTCGCTAGAAATATTCAACATTTTCTGATGATATATAAACGACAGTTTGTCAAGCAAACTTAGGTAGACATCCCACTTAATTTAAAGAACAAAGTTATTTTATTTACACTTCTCTCATTAACGCATTAAACCAACAAGGAAACCTTTCCAACCAGCACACGCCGATTTTGATGAAATTCATGTGATACATAGCTCTCAAGAAAATATTTAACTCAGAAGTTGTGGATTAAAAGTACATTTTTTACAATATCTCAAAAAATACATGTCAAACATTTTCTTCAGAATTATGTTTCTCATAAATTTCATGAAAATCGGCGTGTACTGATTGAAAAGGTTGCTTTATAAACGTAACACTAAAACTGCAGAGCATTTAATACGATTAATATGTAATCCCTATACAAATTGTAACAATAAATTATTTCCAGTTTCTTCAAAAATTCATGATAGTATTCAAGTGAAACTGTTTATTTTCAAAATCATTTCAAATATTCAATCCTTTAAGATATCAATAATTGCGACACAAAAAAGACGAAACCAGTCATTTTGGTTGTTACAGTAGTTCTGGTGTTAATATTAATCATCAAACTTTATAATTTTGACGCAGCAAATCAAGTGGCGACCGAGAGTCGCCTCTCGAGTGCAATGGGTTAAAAATTGAAACGCAATCATATTTGAAATATAAAATAACCGTTCCATTAAAACGGTTTCCGCTTTCAGAATGAGGCTCACATTTGCTGTCTCTTAGTATCTAATCCTCTGCGGTAGCGTCACGTTGCCTACCTAAAATCCGCCGACAAAATGCCACCGAGTCTTAACTGTTAACCGCGATTGCAGAGTATATGTGTTTCAAGAAGCACGTACGTGGTAAATAACCTAGCGCATGTATTAATACCGTTTCGTGTGCCTGCGACGCTCGTAACCACACCCTACGCAAAAATTATAATCTAACATAACAGGAGAACAAACCATAGGCTAATGGGGAAATGATAATGCAACCAAGGACTGAAAGATATTATTGGAACAGCATTGCATAGCTTCGAGTCAAATAAAATATTCAGTACTAGTACTATTGAGCGTTTAACAGTTAACAAACTGTGGAATTTAGTTTCGAAAATCTCTCGTTTTGTGCGCAATAAAATCAAAAAATAAAGTGTGTACTCGTCAAACGCGGGACAAACGCATCTAGGGTATATTTTAATGAAAAACCAAAGCAAAACAAAGAATAATTACATGTCTGTATGGAAAAAATGAAGAATTCATCGTTTAAAGAATCAGTATTATTTCAAGCTTTAAGATGACGTGTATAATTGTCAAACACAGTTAACTGGTTAACACTTAAACTACCGGACAGGTTAAACCGACCCACTTCAGAATTTTTATTTTGTGAGTATTTAAATTATACAAGACTAGGAGACCCTTCGAATCTCGAGAACCGTATTGTTGTAATTTTTGTATAAAGTTGGAAATAAATCTCTTTTACATAATTTATTTCACGTAGTATTCAAGGAGGATTTATTCTAAGTAAAATAAATTTTATTTAAACTTATATGGTTATGATAATATTTTATGGTGATAATAACAAAAAACGAATTTATTAATAAAATAGAATTTAGTGTAATAATTTAAGTGAACCAATAAATATATAGAAAAACTGCTTTAACTGCTCAGTAGTTTTAGTGTTAATATAATTAATGTGCAATACTTATAAATATTGTAGTAGTAGATGCTTTTCATTGTCTATAAATGTGATTTCTTCGAGAGTAATCACTTTTTGTGGAAATTGGATCATATAATTTTAATTTGATTTTAAATGTGCAAAAAATTGAATCATTTTTTTTAATGAATTGCATTTCTAATTACACTTGGTGTATAACTAATATATTAATGTATTATACATATTTATCTCAGTTTTAATGAACACGTGTCAAGTATATCGAGTTTCGTTGTGAATTTCTTTATTCAATAATTTTAGAGGTAAAATGTTTAATTAACTATTATTAAATTACAGATTTTATGCATGTACAATATATGCAAGCTCTTCCAGATTTTGAGCGCTTCATTTTGCCAAATATGTACCAATATAGCGCGATAACCCGCTTCGTTTTGCGTGTTGGTTTATACACGACGATTAAACTGCAAATTTTATGTATTTATGGCATGTGCTACTGCAAAATTCAAAATGAAAAAGAGAAAGCGTGAAATACGATCAACAGAGTTTTCCTCTTATTTTTTGCGTCGTTTACTATAAATTAGAAATACATTATTCTTTCTCGAATTTCATGCTAATTCACGAATGAAATTTTAAACTAACTATACTACATAGACCATTAATTCTGTGGTGTAGGTCTGTTCTTGTAAAAAATTGGGAAAACAAGTCATTTCGTTCAATACTATTTATGAAACGATTGAAATGGAAATTTGTTATGTATTAAGTTTTTTAAATTCAAAATTCTGTAATACGGAATATTTTTAAGTATCTCGACACAAGGAAAAGTATAATTTTTATTTCCATAAGTTAATAAACGGTAAAAAAGTTATTTTCAAAAATTTCAGTAAATATGAACGTATTCTAATTTAATTTAATCTATATAAATTTACCTTATGAGCTTAGCAAATTTTATCGTATGTACAAACAATTTTAGTTTGTTTTAACTACATAGAATATTTATTTTAATCACTAACTAGGTAAAAATCACCATTTTTATTATCATAAGTTGAAAAATATTACTTTCGTCTGTCACTGTAGGTAGTACGAGGCAAAATTAGGAACCCCATGATTAAATATCCAGTTTCTGTCCAAAATAAATTAGTTTACTAAACATTAAATATTTTTACTTCAATATATGTTATAAAGGCGAATAAAACAGCAACATACTCTATAAAGGCTATAAAATGCAAACAGTATTTTGCAAATAAATTCTTCAATGCCAAAATTAAAAAAACTGCCACAAAGCAACCACTTCACCATCAAAATGCTGAAACTTTTCAGCTTGAAATTTTTTATTTCATCCACATGAAATATTATGATGATCTCTGTTTTGGGATTCATCCGATAATGTTATGATGACCACTCTAATATGACGAAACGTTTTGGTTGCATTTTTCAACTCTTATCTTACAAAAAGACGATGGTACCCGGTTTTTTATAACTCTCCCCTGCACACACTATTTGCATAATGAACGTTTTATATAAAACTTGTATTCGGATTATGGAAGAATAGAAGCTTTTTGTTATTTAATTAAATGAATACTTATTTGAGTATAATTATCTTTTATTTAATATAACTCACATGGTGGGATAACCCGTCTCGGTAAACTCAAAAACCACACATACATAAGAAAAAGGGAAACTAACTTTAATCTTAACCCATTTGCATCATTAGCGTATATATACGTGGTTTTATATTGAACATAATATAAAAACAGTAAATATACCAAAAAGAAAATACGGAAAGTTACAAAGTGCTCACCATTGCCAACAAGATTTACGGGACAACATTTTCCAACAGCGATAAGATCAGTTTCATCAAGAAAAGCTCAAAAGCATTGTGTCGTTTGTTTATCTCAAAAGACGAGAAGAGAAACAATTTATCAGTGTGAAAATTGTGAAGAAGCTTTATGCATTCGACAGTTTAAATACTATCATACTGCACAAAAGAATTAATCAACATCAACACCATATCTTTGCGATTCGTTCTTTCTTATGTAAGTTTCATTGTATTTTATATATTATTTTAGATTATTTTTTCTACTTAAATTAAAAGAAAAATTGGTGATAAGGGTCTTCTTTTCCATACTACCTTATAATGCAAATGGGTTAATTATCGCGAGCGACATCTTTTTCTTATCATTTGAAATATCGATATGTACGCTAAATCCATAGTTACTTTTCAATTCAATAAGTATAATTCGTACTATAGTAAGCAATATTTGTCAACAATTTAACCCTTTGCGGACGAAGATACTTTGAAATGTACAAAGTCTTCAACACATGAAGTTAAATTAAATATCAATTACTTAATTAATAGGAAAACAGGAAACTACATGCTGCTCTCTTGCTGTTTCACTAATTAAATCATCTGCTCGCGACTTAGTCTTCCAAATATGAACATCTGATCTCGCCGGAATGACGACATTCGTCCGCAAAGGGTTAACATATTATTTAAAATACTTTATAAATAATAATTGAAACCCATTAATAGATTAAATCTAATAAATAAGTTTTCCATTATTTCATCCGGTTCATATAAAACGGTCCATGAAAACGTGAAGTCAGGTGCACAACGTGAAGACTGAGGATTAATTTTTGTAAATACTCGTTGCTACTTTACGTACACCCTGTAACAAATCGTAGTAAATAATTTTTCTAAGATGAAAGACTGAATTGTAAAATCCGTAATAAAAAAAACAAGGACGATTCACAAACACAAAGTTGAATAAACATTATCTTTGTAGAAAAAAACGCGATGACGTTGCGTATAAAATTCGATCGTTGCTGTACCGAATCAATCGACACGTAAAACTGATGCAACGCGATTAACCGTTGCCGTTATCTTGAAGCCTCGAAAGATAACATTTATTTTGTTGCGATCTCTCGCGAATAATGAATACATATACTACGTGAACATCGAACGAGGTGAGTCATTCACTGAAGGAATTAACGAGAAGGAAATGAAAGTGGTAACCTGATTACCGCAAGAAAGTATAAATACGTGAAAAATAAACGACGGAAAACAAACAATTCAATTTCTTCTACGCTAACTGAAATTCCGTGATTATCGAATAAAACACTGAATAATTAATATATCGTTTGAAACCTTTTTATTCTTTCTAATCAAATATTTTTCTGTGTATTACCGTTTTAAGGCTACAGCTTGGTCGAATTAAAGGGGACACCTTGTATATTAGGTAGGTTCAGAAGTGTTACCGTTTATTGTTTTAATGCCGCGTATGTAGTATTATAAATAAAAAATTTGGGCGAAAATTAGGTAGAATGCTAATGGTGAAAATATAGTAAATATAGAGTCAACGAAATTTAATTTAATTAAATGAAACTTGGCTTCAAACTTCGTTAAAAAATTGGATACTACATTTCAGCCTCTGTAGTATTTATTTATATTTATGTGTTTCACGATAATTAATTAATTTGTTTCATATCGTTGCACAGTGTTTCATGCATTGGTTCATACAGAACTATTAAATAATATTTCGTAAATAATATTTCAACTGCTTACAATTTTTCCAAATTTTAGATATTTATCAAATGAAAATAATTTGTACGTTATCTCACACATTTTCTCTAAAGAGCAATTAATCTCATGAAAAAAAAACCATGAAAAAATTGAAACAACTACAGTAGTAACTCCGAAATATTATAATTCATTAAAAAAGCAAATAATTTACAAATAAAGAAATTATAAAAAGATCATTTATAGAATTGTTTATTTATAAGACTATCGACTTCCATAAATCAGAGACGACGAAGTAATTGAATCATTGAAAAGTATACAGAATTGTATGAAAATTAGTCTAACCGAATACAGATATTCAGAAGAAGCTATGAATCGTGAACATTCCATTCAAGAAAATAACACTTTGTGTGTGCAAACTTAATTCTCACGGTCCGGGTGTTAACCCTTTGCACTGGTATGTCGTGCTGGTAATAACAATACAAACTTGTTATAGAACACTGGAAATTGTTTGAAAAACTGCTATACTTTAAAAGATTATAAAAATTAAATCTTATTATAATGATAGTAAATAAAATAAATATAAAACGTTGAATTCTACCGCTGTAGATTACTTTAATTCATTTCCCTAAAAAATTAACACAAATTTACACCCGACAACGTTGAAAATAAATCGAGTGCAAAGGGTTAAATAAATAATAGCCGAAACGTATCTTCTTTTTGGGCTGTATCTGTATTAGCTCGAGTCAAGTGTCCCTCATTATTCGGTCATGTTCATTATCAATGCGAGAAATTTTGTAGTATCAACGAACCCGGTAATGAATATTCGATCGTTTTCGCGTTCGGTTACAAGCAACGTTACGGAAGAATGAAACCGATGCACGTGTGCATCGTTGTAATCTTATCGGCGATTGTGTGAATCAACTTTGAACTTTCGTTCACTTTTAGAACAGATATATAGAGTCGGCCGCACGTGTCTCTACGCATTTCAATAAAACAATCGAAAAATTCAAATGATTCTTGCACGCAACGACACTCGTCTGCCGTTCCCGTCCACGTGAATTATTAAGAGAATAATATAACGATTACGAACAACAATAGTTGCTTATTCCTTTCCACTAGACCGCCCACTGCAAAGGGGCGCCGTAAATGTAGCAAACAACTCGAACGTCCCTTTTAAAGGGACACGGAAAAGACTGCAGATAATTATAGGCGAAGACTTACGCGAACACATAAATACGTTCCAATATTTGAGTGGTTCAGAATAATTGTGGTCTAGCTCTTTTTTCTGAGTTCTCGAGATAAAAAGTTTTCACGGAATATTCTTGGATTGATTAAATGCTAATATTATAATTACTGATATTAATAATTAATATTGCTAGCGACATTGTAATAGTAGTTCACATATAATTATTCTATGACTTTTTGTTAGATACTTACACCCTAAATGTCTAAGTGACAAGTGTTTTGAAGCGATTTAGATTGCAGAAAGGAAACATTCTTGAAATATCAAATGTAGATTATTACAGTGATATTTTGATAAACATCGAATTATTATATTATGAAGTAGAAGTCGCATAAAAATTGTATGTAAGACGCACCAAACCGATGCACTGAAAAAATCAATTGCATCTACATAACTGCCAACTGTAACGGTTGACAGGTGTATCTCCAACATTTCACATCGATTCGTCCAATAGAAAGAATACAGGTTCATTAAAAAACCATAACACAATTGCACTTCATACGTGCACCCTTAAATGCATTGCCAATGTTTAAATATATCCACGTTCTAAGAATCCAACCTCTCTTTATTCTGCATTCCCCCTGTTTTAACGCCTTACCTTATAATTTATTTCGTAACTAGATAGCTAGAGTCGCTAAATTGTTTCAATAATTTAAACAAAAATTACATATCTATGGTAAGTGTCCATTTTTATTACTTTAACCCTCTACCTCGTCATCTATTTCTTATCTGCGTTCACAAGTGTTGCCAAATTATATAAAAAATGTCTAAAACAATAAAAATACATATTCATTGTAATCGTATGTTACATAAAAATGAGTATTTACAAAAATCACAAATAATTTTAATTGAAGTGAACCAAGATATATGTTTACATTTAATAAACTCAATTTTCGATTTTCACGTGCCTGACTTGATGCTACAAGGCAAGGGGTTAATGATACCGGGTCAGCCGGGATCCATGAAACGCCCTGTATAACAGCGTCCCAGTGGTTGCACTGCGAGCGAGCAATAAAAGATTCCTACCACCGTAGGTGTATTAAAAATCAGAACTGGCGCGTCGTTGATATTAATGAATGCAGCAAAGGAAGTAGATATCGTCGATGGTGATCGTTGTAAATACTAGTATCGTAATGCTCCCCTTAACGCTCGCAATATTCGAACCAGCCAATTAACGACTAATTCCTACAACTCTGGTCAAGACATAAACGCATATCTGAACTGAGAAATTCCGACTAATGACTGACTCGACTGAACTACGTTTTACTTGCACGTCGCTGAACACAGTCGGGGCATTGGGAAAGAAAATAATGAAAATAATTTTGAGATTCGTTTTGCCTCACGGGAAAACGATCAGACGTTCCTAAATTACCTATAAATTTCATTGTAGGCACCAACTCTCTCATGTTTCCTCCTCGTATATATACATATGGTGCGACATGTATTGATATATACATATACACGCACACACACACACACACACACACACCTATATATATATATATACATATATATAACACTACTATATACTATAATATAAACTATATATAGTATAACGAGCGAGCGTTGGCTAAAATCGTCAACGTGATCTTTGGTCCATTGTAATATCGACAAACAATGTGCACTTACAGATAAGAAGATAAATATAAAGCGAACTATAATACACCGTTGTGGTGAAGAGGTTATAATACAGTGAAACAATAGCCGCGGTAATTTGTATAAAGTTATTTCGTGGATACAGTTATCCCTTTCTCGATTGCCGTCTAACTATGTCGGCCACCGGATTCATTTTTTGTCACTTTTTCTCAATTTCGTAACGTTCGAACGGTATATCGATAATCGGTGCGATCAAAAATCATTTCACCAAGAAGTTCGTTTCTTGACGCGAGCATGACAGACAAGACACACCGTACGGAACTTACTCCTCGAGAAATCGACATTTTTTATGACATCATAGGCGATGATGTCTCGGATCATTCAAATTCGTATTTATTAATTTTCTAGAAATACTTTTTCAATTCAATTATTATTGAACCGATACAACGAGCAAAGAACGCGAATTAGATACAAATACGTGAGAAATGAGATTTTTGAAACGCCGGGTCAAAATGGACCCGGTCATCGGTGTCCAAGGGTTGACACGGAAGTTCGGTACACGACACGTACATTTTGTCCGGCGAAGGGAAAATCGTGTACACCAACTATACACACGCCTACAGTCTCAATGTGGCCACGAAATGGAGGAGCAGATAAAATGCATAAAACTTACTAGGGCTTGGCAGCGCTAAGGATTACAGAGGATTGATAATTTTTGGCTGTCGGTCGACGGTCTCGTGCGCGCAGAATCATCTTGCTTTAATTATAATCCCCGAGTCATCGGGAGTGTTACTTTCCATTCAGGTAAGTCGCGGCAAGCAGTGTGATCAATTAAACCTCTCGAGCCCCGATACGTACGTATATTAAGCGCGAGGCACTATTATCATCCGACTTCTGGAAACGCATTCGACAATGCACAGAGACACTTTTGATAAGAACCAGTCCTCGCACGTTCGGACAGAGGAGGCAGTGGTACCGCACACACACGAACGGCCCGCAAAAAGAAATACACCCGAGTTGGGAACCATTTACGCGCGTAACGGAACGCGAAAGGTTAGGGCAGGAGGCTAGGATTCGTGTCTGCGAAAGAAGGCAAAAAGGAAGAGAAAAGGAAAGAAAAATGAAAAAAGAAGAGAAGAGAAGAAGGAGCACGAAAACGTATCACACACGGGGAATATGTAAACGTGACGCGAACCAGAATTACAATGGATGGCGAGCGAGCGAGATCGTGGAAGATAGAATAGATCCCGTGGGTTACGAAGCGAGCGCGAGGTTAACTGACGGCAATGATTTTTCCATGGCACCGCGCAGTGGCTGCACTATTCATTACTAAAAATCGCGTGAAATTCGCGGAAATCCACATACCGCGTCTACTAGCTCCATCTTGACTCGTGAGTTAAGCCGGACGCACACGTTCTTTCTATTCGTCGTCGTCGTCGTTCTGGTCAGCGTCTTCTGGCCGTCTTTCACTCACGATATACACTATCGTCCCGCACACGTCGCTGTTACTCACTAACACAATAAATCCATTGTGAGAGAGAGAATTCCTGGCAGCACATTCCGCGTGTACGTAAGTACGGATACGAGGGTGTACGACGGACTCTGGCGCGCCGCGGTACACTCTCTTTCTCTTTCTTTCTCTTTCTCTCTCTCTCTCTCTCTCTCTGTCTTTCCCTCTCTCAGTTTCGAGTCGTGTCGAGTCGAGTCGAGTTGAGTCGAGTCGAGCCGAACTGAGTCGAATCGAATCGAGTCGAGTCGAGTCGAGTCGAGTCGCTCGCCGTTCGCGGATGTCGTCACGAGGCGAGGGAAGAGACAGAGTAGAGAAAGACGTGGGGAGAGAGGCGGGAGAAAGGGAGCCGATACTAGAGGGGAAACTTGGTGGGGCAGCAGAGTTAATGTGACAGAGCGAGAGAACGAGAGAGCAAGTGAGAGGGAAAGAGAGAGAAACGGTAAGAGGCGGATAAACTACGAGAAAGAGTACAAGAAAGAAGGAGAGAAGGGGTAAAAAGAAAAGAGAGAGAGAGAGAGAGAGAGAGAAAGAGAGAGAGAAAGAGAGAGAGAAAGAGAGAGAGAATTAGGAGCGACTGAGCGAACGCGAGGGAGGAGAGGTAAGTACGAGAGACGTGTATGGTCGTCGTATAAATAGACGAGAGACGATATAGGTATCGTATAGTATAGTAAGACTCCTAGGGCAGGTAGTGGATGCTCGTGACAGCGATGAAACTACCTCACTTCCACCATGAACGCGGAGTCACTGATACACGATGCAAGAGGTGCGCACGTGCATGTATATACACACGAACACCAATGCGCGCACGTACTACGGGTTTCCACAAGGAAGCACACGAGGAAGTGGGAGAACGGTCGAGCGAGCGAGCGAGCGAGCGAACGAATATCACGCACACACAAAAGAACATCCTCGCGTAGCGACTGCGCACGCGTACTACACACACGTATTATACGTATTCACTGGGGCCTGTGAATGCCGTCACCGGTGTGGTTGTGCCGTTGGTCGTTGTGTTCGTCGTCGTCGTGGTCTCGTAGACCGCCACTCCACCGTGTCACCTATACCGCGAGTATTGATGATCAACGTAAGAATCGACACAAATTCCCGGGGACCATTCTGTACACCGCGCAAACACGACCGACCCAGGGGCTTGCGGTGTCCTTGCCACTGCTGTAATTTTCGTCGTCGGACTCCGTCCGAGCAAATGCGCGTGCACTCCCGTTACAAAAATCCGTCACAGTAGACTGACCGACCGACCGGGAGGAGATAGTGACTATAATACCACGGCACGGTCATGACGTCGGCGACGTGGGTGCACACACTTCTCGATGTTCTTATTCATTATCATAGTTCACGGAAACACGAGCCACCGTAGTACCGAATTATTGACATCTTCCCTGTCTGTGGTATGTGCCTCGCGCGATCGGCTCCCTCTCTCTCTCTCTCTCTTTCTCTCTCTCTTTCTCACACTCTCTACCTTTCTCTCTCTCTTCCTCTCTTTTTTTCTCTTCTTCACACTAACCACGTTCCCTCTCTTTCTCTTTCTTTCCGCCAGCGCTCTTTCTCGTCACATGCACGCGTATGGACTGAGTTGCTCAACTGAACAGCCTGCGACTTGTCGAGCCATATAACCGGGCAACCAACACGCACTCACACCACCACTGTACTACTACCATCACTGGTATTACCATCACCGCTGCCTTTCCTTCATATCTTGTCGAGTACGTGCAGATACCCAGACACGCGCACTGCCGACGTACACACACCGCTGACCGATTCGAGCAAGCCGAGACGGCGCGCGCGCACTCACTGACAGCCGCTGCTTCGCCTCACTGACACTCGCTCTGTCTTACTCACACTATTATCCGCCACTGTACAAAATGATCTCCCACACAGACGGGACGCGGAACTTGTACATGTAGAAGCCTCTAACCCAGAGCACACCTACGCACACCAGCAAGCCGCTACACCGTCGACGGACTGTAGCCTCAGGACCGTCGTCACGCTCCCCGCGGACCCGTGGGTTAGGTTTGGTTTGTTCGTTCGTTCGTTCGTCGTTCGTTCGCTACTCGTTCGCTCGCTCACTCACTCGCTCGCTCGCTCGCGTTTCTATCGCCTCTTTCGTTTCAAGGAATTCGTTGATGTGTCCGTACCTTGGTCACCCGTTTTAAGCAACGACGAATTATGGTTTCGAACTTACTTAATGCAACGCATCAATAACATTTCGCTTCAGTTTTCGCTATTGCTGACCGCTCGTGTTCCATTTGTGTACAGGTGTTTTCATGTATTCGAGATGCTACGGGCAGAGCTGGGGTGTATATGCGTTCTATAAATAATGTAAGAGATTTTATGTTTCTATGGTTTTTGTACCCAGTGATCTTATGAATTTCATGGAAATGATTTAATCCTCTGTGATTCGCTTTTGTTTTTATTTCAGGCATAAATTATCCACTGAAAAGACGAGTGTTTTATTTTAAGGAAAACCATGTTTTAATAGAACGAAGAAATATTAATGTACCTGCTTAGTTGGCGAAGAAAGTATATGGATAATTCACAAGGACAAAGAAAGATTTATTTGAGGGTACATTTGTTAATTGTATTCCGTCAAAGATGTATTTTAAAAATAAATTTTATTGTTTATATTTGTTTGTGATTAACCTCAATTTTACAAGATGTTATAGGAAGTTAACTTATAGTTTTGTTTAGAAAAAGTAATGGACAGTAGTTGTAAAATATTATATGTTCTTTAATGCGAAAAGAAATAAAATTGCTTGAACACTTTCGATAAAGGAATAACAACACTTATGTTTGGTATTCTCAGTAAGTAATTTTGATTCACCCTTTAACGAACAAGCGGCGCATATTAATACTCGCTGGTATTGTAATCAATAGTTTGATCGAAGTTTTTGAAGTACGTGTGCTTACTATGTGTAAAAATTGAAGAACATATTTTATAAAAAAAGAAGTACCCGTACCAAATGTGAAAATATTTTGTATATGCTTGTATATGCGTTCTTAAAATAATCTTACAAAACAACTTTTACAAAATACAAAATCCAAAACACAATTGGAGACTTTTGAAGTGTTAAACGCGCTTAACGACATCTGCAAACTTTTCGTAAACCGCTAAATAAAAGGCACAACGTTGCCAATTGATAATTATATTACCTAAGTTTGTTGATCATTGACTGATAATTATACCACCACTGTTTTGTAATTCAGAACAACATTACCAGTTTAGCCTGCTATTATTAAAACGATCACAAACGAGATAATTATTTTCTTTCGGCGGCATTTGCAAACTATTCATAACCTACAAATATTTGTTCAAGATACTCTCGAGTTGCCTGCGAGAGATGATCATCTGCTTGCCTAGACATAGTAACTTTTGAGTCAACATCATTATTCATCGTTCAAAGCTTTCAAATAATGTGAATCGGGGTGATGGCAAATGGCGATACATTACATACATCTTACGACGATTATTATTTCACGTGCGCCCGCATTTTAAACGGTCGACTTCGATATTACTATATTTTATTTTCGTATGAAAAACACTGTTCATAGAACTTTCTGAATAAATATTTAATCGTATGTGAGAAAAATTTGGTTTCGTGTGGCGGTAATTGAGAATGTGTATCTTATTCTCTTTTTGCTTTCATGGAATCTTTAAACAAAACACTTGCTTTTTGTCAAGTGTCATAACCACATATTAAAATCTACACATGCCTCGTAGACATAGTAGATATCTGGCGTAACAGTAGCCTCTCGTATCCCGTGCGTAAGCGTTTGTAGAAGGCGCGTGCATCACGCACACTCTACCATGTGCATACACGTCCTGCTTACAGAGGTTGCACCATGCAGGGACGAATATATACACATATGCATAAACACGTGTGTATAGGTATATATACATATATAGATCGATATATTATTATTCACTATCATCGGTAAACATTATGCATTCACCTGTGCATTTTAATGAAAACATTGTAGTAAATATGAATTATATTTGCAAATTCGATTTATGGAAACATTTGCAATGTTTATCAATTGTATTAAACACGATATTTCTTTTAATCTTGTTTTTAGTCAGTGGTCTATTTTATATAAGATTTTTTAACGAATATTAAGAGTTTTATTTGATTGAATTTTATGTTTAAATTTCAGTTATACGACTTTAATTAATCGATTCTGATGGTAATATAATTTAACGATTAAAATGTAAGTGTTTCATGCGTATTTCCTGAGAATTGGCAATGTAATTTTTCAAAAAACCAATTTTTTTACTGTCCTTAAAATATATCGTTCATGTTCCTTTCGTGTTTTTTTCTCTTCGAAACTGGTAAATAAAGTTTTGGATGATTTTCAAAGAACAGCGAATTAAACATTGAGCCAAAGAATCCCAAGAGAACTTTTCGAATATGGCGTTCTGGCTACAGCCCTGCACACAATCCGTATACAAGCATGCTCGCACGGCGTAAGAAACGGAAAGAGAGACTTGGTGCATGCGTACACACACGTAGTTATATATATATTACCGTGCGTGCATCCCATTGGCGTAGAAACATTTTTCCCGTGCATTGAGCATACTTTCATATCCAAGTGACTTGAATGCTTACATTTTCACTGATTTCTACTGTTACATTCCCTTTTCAACATAAATTAAACTCTCGAGTGACGATCGAATTTCAATTTTAATCTTGATAATTACTCAATTCAATAACAATCACTACCGACAAGTATTCATTTTCAGTTTTATAAACTAAAAACAAATTCAAGAATAAGAACATTGAAGTTACTCGTGCACGTGTCTTATATTTTCACTGATTTCTACTGTTATACTACCTTTCCAACATAAAATAAGCATTTAGATGTTAATCCAATTTTTTATTTCAATTTAATAATTAATTCAATAACAAATCACAATTCACGAATATTTATTCTACAATTTCGCAGACTAAAATTAAATTTGGTGAAAGAACATAGAAGTCACACGTGTACGTGCCTTTGTGTAATAATATACATGTATTTGAAAAAGAGGATACATGTCCTCTGATTGGTCATGATATCAATTCACAGAATTTAAAAGTCTATTATTCGAAGGTCACTTAAAACGGCCGTATGAATTCCACTTTAATTCTTTGTTAAAGGTAAAACACGTCCGGTAGAGACTTCATCAATGGCACTGCAGAGTACCTTGCAGTGACTCCGATTCCCCTTCTGCATTTCTGTTCATAGACTTTCGTGTCGATGAATGGCGTAACCTCGTTATGGGACTTCACGTGGATGGCCTCAGTATGCTCGGAAACTCCGCGACGTAAAAAAAAGTTTCTTAAAAGTTTGTCAGGGGCTGGGGGACTGGCAGATGTGATTTCCAAGACAAATAATACAAGAATAAGAAAAGCAAACAAAACTCGTTCCTGTCGATGATAAGTAGACTATGGATCTTTATGTAGATTCAGATTTTCTCTAGTTCATACTATAAGGACGGTGCTCGAACTATATTTACATTTTATAAATAAATTTTTAGTAAATATTTTCTTAAAATGTGTTTACACTGAAATATATATACAAGAATCCAAGATTATTATACTGTTTGTATATTATTATTTCTAAAGTGATTCTAAATCCATAAGAATGTATACAATTAAATTATCGGTATAAAGAACAATCATCAAATATTAAAGTAATTTAGAAACAACTTTGTTGTATGTATCTGCATATTTTCTAAGAAAAATAACAATACTAGTTTATGCAAATATACAAATATCAAATTATCTAAATTCAGAATTTAAAGAAGTTATTTTCTATATTAGAAAATTTTTGGAGAAAAAATATTAATGTTAAAATAAATTTTTCGCAAATAACTTAAAAATGTGAATTAAGATTTTACCGTAAGTGGTTTCATTTTTATGAAAGCAGCATTCGAAATTTCATTGCGTATGTTGGAACACATGATTATGTCTGTCTATGGGTTACTGTTTCTACTGGAAATAAAAGCTAACAGTGCTTCCTATAAAACTTGTGATCGATCCAACAAAGTAGTCCTAAGTTAATAATAAAAGAAATAATGATTTACCAATGGCAATGTATACAAGATTAAACCAATAAAATCAAAATTTCAATTTCAGTTTCTCCAAAAATGAATCTCTTTGAGAAAATTAAATTTTCTTCGGTTGAATCATAAATAATTATTATATAATAGTTATTTATAAAGTTAAGAATTTTCAATAAAAGATGTACGTTAAATTAATTTGGTTAAAACATTGAAATTTTGCCATCCGCAGGGAAAACTATTCCTGACACAATCTAATATATTTTTTATTGGTTTCCTGGACATTGAATCTTTTCCTTTCCGGTTTTACTATGAATCACGATTCATCCTGTATATAATGGTTCTTGTATGACGATATTAAATAGTGATGATACCATTATCTTCCTTATAACTCTTTTTTGATGTTCCTCTAGACAGAATTATAATCTGTTTCCTGTAACTTCAAACACAATCGAAATGAATCTGATTCTTTGCGAGAAAAAATAAAAAATTTATGGAATAACATTTTTTCCATTTAAAACATGATTTTCCTGAAAATCCAGTTTGAATATTTTGTCTCAACTAGAAGTGAATGAAAAAAATGAGATTCCAATGTTAGTTTATATTTTTAGTTCATTTTTGCGTAGAAGCACATTCTTTTTAGTTGGAACCTACATTCGCAAGATACCCTGTATTACTAATCACTAAATCACGAATTTTTATGCATTTATAAGTTATTGAATGTTTAAAGAAATAGTAAAATACAAGGTGTAACCCTTTGTCTTATGACAATATGTCAAACTCCTGGTAATTACTTTAAACAGAATTTAACAAGGATAAAAATTCTATCCATATTATATGCATATATTTGCTCTAAAGTATGTATAATTATTGATAACAAAAAAATAACATTGAATTTTGAATTCAAAAGAATTGAATAATATAAATATTCTTACTTAATATTATTATTGAATAATCCTTTTTAATTCATAATTCAATATTATTGGTCTGTTATTAACAATCATACTTCAGAAGAAACATAGACATACAATATACCTACTATTTTTCTCCTTTTTCAATAATTTATTAATGGCAAAGTAGTGGTATCGATCATAGTTGAGAAAGAAATCATAGAGTAAGGGGTTAATAGAATTTCAGGGAGTTGTAAGTTATTTGTCATCTGTCAAAGCTATTGCTACAAGAAATAACGTCCCACTTAATTCCACTTTAATACAACTTGTTCATAAAAATGTGGATCTCCATAGATATTCGCTACGCAGAATGACTTGTTACTCAAAGAATTTTAAAATGTGAATGGTGCTAATAATCTCGTGGATACGAGATTAGATGTAACAGTGAACGTAGGCTTCATGGTCGGTTTCAATTTGACAAAATTGATATTTTCTACAGCAGAGGCAGACAACTAATAATAATCCTTTCGAATAAGTAATCGTCGCCGACGACCTACGTTCATTGAATACTGACGGCACTCGTGACGTGCGTTCATTTATCGACGACCAAAGAGGTATTAGGTCCCGCGATGACTAATCCATTATATTTCGCCTAATTTAAGATTGATATTTCATAAAAATCAAAAAGTTATTATAACTCGATAAGATTTTCTTTGCTGAAGAATATTTCGAATTTATATTCATTTGTGTGTCTATATAATGTGTATAGGATAGAGCTGTTCTATTAACAAAACGAGCACTGTCTAGGTATCAAAAAATAAATAATTTCCATTTTAAATATCGACAAATTATTAATAGTAAATTTACAAAAATAGTAATATTGTTAATTTTATTAAATGCAATAGTATTACTATATAACAGTAATATTATTACATAATAACATCACTAAGGTGATTGAAGTAATATTTATATAATCTTCAGCTAATCTTCAAGTATTCTAAATTGTCATAAATTTGAAGAAAATTATTTTTAATCGGAGTGATCATTCACACTGAATTCAGTATAAGAACAACAGTTGGTTCCAAAAATCCTTTAACCAATATTTATGGGTGGTTTTTCACCGCAGCTGAAAATTTGCAACGTAAATGGAATGCACTGACAAAATCCATACCAATGGCCACTCTATTTTTAACTCAATCTAATGACAAAATTGGTCCTATGTTCATTAAATTATCCCTGATCAATTACCCTGCAACTTCTCAAACAAACATATCAGACATAAAAAGTATTAATTCCTTACGGTTCAAAGTACTTTTGGTTCTTACTTTAAAGATAATAAATTAGTAAAATAAATATTTTACTTTGATGTGCGGACAATGAACAACTTTAATTCTTATCAAATTAATCTACAAATCTTCATGGCGTGTCTTAGTCGTAATTCTGTGGAGAGAGGTTAATCTTTTGCACTCGAAAGTTTTTTGTGCTGCATACTATATAATTTTTTAACGAAACAGAAGCTAAATTTTGTCTGTATTACATAGAAATAACGCAGGAATCAAGGGATAGAGCCATTTTATTGGACTAATACAAACATTTTAAAGTTCTTTGTACCTGGTTAACAAAAAAATGTTTTCCTACGAAGCAAATAACATCTGCTTTCAAACTATTGTAACCCGTATAAAGGACACTTCTTTCTTCGTTTTTACTTAGTTTTGGTTTAAGCAGCGAACAGTTGAGCTACCAAACTAAATCTAAAAACTGAAAGCATGAAAACTTTTCCAACGACTCAATATTTCGATGTTTCACGTTTAATTACATGACATCAAATTTAGTACTGAATATCCGATTTTCAGATTTTCTTATGTCAAATCGAATAGCGACTTTGAGTCGCCTCTCGAGTGCAAAGGGATAACCCATTTGCATCATTAGCGCATGTACGCGCACCATTTTTTGGAGCATTATAACTAGAGCATTCATTGAAACAAGTTTACCGAGGAAAACTCGCAAACGTTGTGCAGTTTATATATCACAAAAAAAGGAAAGGTACATTTTATCAGTGCAATAATTGACGCGTGGCTATATGCATTGACCATTTCAAGTACTTTCATATTGTGAAAAAACAATTAGAATTAATTTGTCAAATTATTATCCATATATACAACATACGAAGAAAAAGTAAGTGTCCGTTCGATGGACGTTAATGTTAGACTAAAATCAAATGTTTACGTATGTGCCAGTATCCTTGAAGAGGTTGACCCAAGAGATGCACCGCGATTAGAAAATATTCGCGTCGAATTCCGGCGAAACGAATCGTCTCCCGTTCAGAGAGTTCCCACCAGTTATCGATTTCATAGTGTTCCGTGTAGAGAATAAATCGGTGTCTACTATTTAAAACAGTGTCTGCCGCGGTGACACAATCAAGGCTCGATCCTGTCGATAACCGGCCGATTACAGAATCGTAAGTAAGTACGTACGACGCGTCCCGAGATGTGGAACGGATTACATAATACACCGCCTCTCGCTCGTTCCACAATGTCCCACGGTAGGAGACGCTCGCCGTAAACTCGTTCCTTCTTCTTCTCCTTCTTTCTCCCCCTTTTTTCCTCTCTTTGTTTTTTGTCTTCATTACTCGTAATAGTCAATCGATAACTGGTTGTTGCCTGTCCGCGGTGGAGATGATGACTCGCGTATGAAAATAAAATAACGGAACGAACAAGGAAAAAGGGGAAGGGAAAAAGGGGAAGAGAGAGGAAAATAAGGAACGCGCCGCGCTGAGATACTTGACGATACACCGGCCGGGATAATTATGGAAAAACGAGTGGCCGACCTTTGAATGCGGCATCGATGAGTTACAGTTACCGCTTAACAGTACTGGTTGAATGAAGAACCACGGATAAATGTGTGAACGGCGATGCGTAATCGTTAGACGGCTACGTGTTCGATAGTGTCGCGTGTGCTACGACTCTTTCAGGGGAACACAGGGCGACTCTTACTGACACCGATCTTCGCTGAACGCGTTACCATTAGACACAGTGAGAGTCGCTTAAAATGGTATGCTTTAACGCTAGAACTATCGAACATTTGATATAATTGATATGTAATCTCTATAAAAATTGTAATAATTTACTTGAATTTACTCTGTTTAACTAATCCATCATCAATTATTATACTATTTTATTTAATTCCACATGGAATTGTTTTTATCATGTAATTATAGATAAATTATTCATACGTATATTCGATGATATGTTTTTTGTTTTACTACACAAATTGCAAAGTAGAAGTTCTGTTTGAAAAACGTAAATTATACACGTGTCCGAATAATAAGTCAAAATGATTAGTTATCAAAGTGTAATTAGTAAGAGTAAAATGACAATGATTCATGAAATATTGGGTTTTCTTGTATTCTCATAATTGGATCTTAATAAGCAGTCACAGATTATGCACTGTTCTTTCCAATAATTGAACAGAATTTAATTAACCGATAATTCTCCGTAGAAACCACAACGAAGAGGAAAGTCTAATGTATTATGAGTTCCATCAAATTCTAACGTTTACGTAATTTTACGTAATTAAAGATGAATTTATTGATTCTTACGATGAAAGATATATATACAAAATATATTATATATAAACAATCTAACAAACAGAAACATAAATAAAACGCAGTAATAATGTTTAAAGCAGAACCTAAATTTCTTTTTTACTTCCACACTTTTAAAAGTAGAATAGTAAATCGGAAAATTTACATAAAATCTCAAAGTCTAATCATATCGTTACAACAATGCAATAATTGTAAAAACATTTGAAAATGAAAACACTTTTACAAGTCAAATGCATCGTCGTCGTCATGGTTGTAACGCGCATGGACAACCATACGAGACCAGCACACGTCTCAATGACATAATAGAGGAAAAAACTGAAGTTCAAGATAATCGACATCGAGCATGCTATCAGAGTGTTACGGGCATACTGGTTGAGTAGCTACTTTTACAAATACCTTACGAGTTATCGAAAGAAAAATCACGGGTGCCCGATATGTAGATTATTTCTTATCGATCGAGTCGCTAATAATAAGCCGGCTTCGATTGATTTCGCCTTAGAATCGTTTGACCTTTTCGCATTACCGCGGGAAAAATAATTCTTTGGAGGTGTACTTGCGCACGGCGGAGCTGAATTATTCATCGATTCTTTTGGAAACTGTATCGGTTTTCTGAATTTATTTTAGCCGGGGAACTGCTCGTATTAAATAATAAAAGAATTCAATGTAAAAAATTTCTTAAATTTTTAAATGTTTAGCGAAACTACGTGAGACGCGAACTTTAAATATAATGGCCAGTAATAGTTAGAATATGGACACTTAACATCTCAAATGAAACAAATTATATTTTGTCCAGGTCTTCTCACAGAATATGCTGTGTATACGTGCATATATTATGCATGGTGTCTCGTAAGGGATATACAAAAATTTGAATCGATCCACTATAATATTATTTTAATTAAAAAATATCATGCGAATCTTATTTTTAACATTTATGTAGATATAATGAATTCATAAATGAACTTGAACTAATGAATTAATGAATGACCATGTGCTCTCGCCGGAGTTGGCAAATAACAATGAACTTTACATATTCATGCGAGTACAAAAATATGTTTTGCTTATTATAAGCATGTAGGAAAAACGTTTACTATGACCAATCGAATGAAATCAGTTTTCTCTTGATAATCAAAGAAGAAAAAGTTGAAAAAGTGATTTAAAATTCAATTGAATTACTGTAAAAAATTGTACGTTGAAGGATTAATGCATTGGATACATTGTAGAATGTTATAGTTCGAGTAATTTTGCTGGATACACGTATAAACCACCGTTTTAAAAAATGTCGGCGGATGTGACGCTAATTTATGAACATTTAAGTAGCGATGAACCATTAACTCGCTTTTTAGGGGAGTCTGAATGCAATAATAACGAGTATTTGAATGTACTTATGTGGATACTAGCGCCAAACATTGTTTCCAATAACAAAATTTAATAGAGCTACTATAAAAATGTCTATAAAACGGTGTCTGAATCATAATGATCCATTTCGAATTCCTTCTTTTATAATTATTAAAATACAGATATCTTTCTGAGAAATTATCAAACAAATTGATTTCATAATACGCATTCCAAGATATAAGTAAATCAAAACTCAAATGAATGCACTCTGGTAATTTGTATAACAAATTAGTCGATCTCATTGCTAAGTAGTTCTAGCGTTAACCGTTTGACCGCCACAGGTCTTTGCATAAACGCGGTCGAAAAGTGCCATCGTAATATTCTAAATATTGCGATCGTTCCATTTTTCCATTTCTAAGCAGGTAATAACAAAAATAAAAATAAGTGATTAGAAGGAAAACAAATAAACTTAATTGATTACACGAACCGATAGGCTGACACTTTTAGACAGTGTAACGTAAAAGAGCGAACACGCCGCTTGCCACTAAAACGGTTACTGACGATAATGTAATTTCTGAATCTCGCCATTGGCCTCGACTGTTACAATTTCAACGTAGCGGCAGAGACGCTCCGCATCCAAGTAGCTGACCATTTTCTGACGGCAGCCGCTGAGGAGACTCGGAAAGCAACAAAAAGTACAAGAAAAGAGGGGAACAAAGAAAGTTAACAATTGGAAGGGTACTCGCAATGCCCAGGAATAGAAGGCTCAAGATAAAATTAAGATTTTACTGTTTTGCTGATTAAAATTTTAATTTTATTTTCATTAATTTTATTAGTAGAAGATTATTCCTTATATATAATGTTTTTAAATATTAAGAATTTATAAAACTTATTAATTTTATAAGTGCTGCACCGGATCTTTAACCGTGTTCTTCTCAAAATGGCACTTTTAAAGACTGCATTGCACATTTCCACATGTTTCTGTCCTATTTATTTGAAATTATTACCGAGTACTGTCTTGTATTTCAATTTAAACAGATATACATTTTTACATAAAGACTTAAACCGAGAAATGTATCTTTCCTTTCAAATGTTCACCATTTCGTCACAAGTCAATACTCGTTAAAAATCTCACCTACTTTTTATGCGTTTGTCATATAGGCGGTAACACTCGTTTGTGTTTTCAATCATGAATGTATTTCCATTAATTAATTATGAAGTGCCAATGAAAAGATGTTTATGCAATCTCATTTACTCGAAATAAAAAACGGATTTCAAACACAAGTATTATTTTTAGGTCGCTAAGCTACTTCGACCTTTAACACTAGATTCACGGACATTGTACTGCACACTTTGGAGTATTGTTCCTAGAAAAATAGGTGTTCGTTTATACAGATTTTGGAAATTACAGTTTCAAGAATACAAAATTGGGATACGTATTCGTATAATTGTTATCAAAATTGACATAAATTTTCGTCGAGTAATATTTATGAAATTTAATATCCTTCAAATCGACGAATTCCGTAAAGTAAAAGAAACTATTTAAATTAGTAAAGATTAATGAAACTTTACTTCATTTTCACCGTAAGGAATCTTTGAATCGATAATATAAATGTATTGCGTTTGGTTCTAAAAAACTAAATATCAAAGGGATTCAACCATTGAAATTCGATTAACATAAAAATCGGCGTATCCCACAATTTTTATTCGTTTCAAGTAACCTGTACTCCTAATAACTGTTTCATCGTCGCAAAACTGTTCTGTGTCTCTCAAAGCAAAAGTTCATTTGTTTCCCCAAAGAAATTAACATTTTCACCCTTTTGTAGATTCCATTTTCACCAAATAATATTCATGGCATACAATATTCGTCAAATTGACGGATTCTGTAAGTCTAGTGTTAAACCACGCCACAAAAGAATCGATGTTCCTACTGCGTAATCTGTAAGTGAGGCACTGTTACAAATACAACTGTGATGTGTATTTACACGACCAGTCCCTTTTGTGAGACACATTCACGCAGAGGCGATGTCCCATTCTTTTATGGCTTTGGCCCTTCACGTGATTCATCGCCTGGCTCGCAACCTCAAAGAGGGCTCTTGTTCGCGGAAGACCTACTTGGACAGACCTCATGAAGACCATGCCCAGTTCGAACTAGGAATCCAGGTGCCCAGTAACGAAAGGACAGAAGTATTAAAGATGGAACACTGCCAGCCCCTAAGGATCCCAGTAGTTTAGTACTGGTGCGGTTCTAGGGACAATTGTTTCAAAGGAACGAAACTGCGGTGAATCGATCAATGAAAAAAAGAACTATTAGTAATCTAGGCCTAGTATGTACTTTATGACATGAGCATTACGGCACTCAAGAAGAAAGAGAACTGTTGAAATAGAAGAATCACTAGGGCATCGAAGTTCTACTGTTCTAATACTGATGGAATCCTAAGTTCGTTGTCTTTTCAGCACGAAACTTCTAGCTCAACGTTTCTCAAAATTTCTTGAAATTTGAAATTTGATACTACAGACTTGAAATTTGAATCTGAAATCTATTTCTTTGAAATGCCATTTCAAATAAATGTTAGCGTATATTGAATATATAATGTTAACAATTTAATGTATATATGTAAGCAAAAGTTATGTTATCCTAAAAAGAAGATTGAGAATTTTGGAATTTAACATGTTAAGCGCCACGAAAATGTTGGCCGTTTTTCCGTAAAATCATTCTTTTGTAGTCAAAGAAAGCAGGAACAATTATTCACTATTTGGCATTACAATCCTTGCATTATACTGTTATCAGCTTAGTTACGTTATTAAATATTTTCATTCAACATCGGTTATCTTGAATATTACGACTGCTTTCAAGTATTTCAGGAGAGTCGGTCATCGGTGACTGACATGGCGCTTAACGTGTTAAAAAGCTGCCCCAGCTAACCATACGAAGAGAATATTGATAGTCCAAAACTGGTCTAGGTTATAGTATACAGATATCAGAGGAAGGAAACTAACACTGATAGTTTCTGATTGAAGACCAAAGGTTTTGCCTGTATCTCCAGACAGTAGTTTTGAATTCATCACATTAACCGAAATGGCACTCGAAACTGTGAGAAACGTCGGAAAACTGGCTAGGAATCTGCGTAAGCGACGGCACTGTCCAGACGCAGTGTCGTTTGTCAATGCTTGTCAAAGGCCTGCAAATGTTGGAGTTGCAACAAGGGATGAACCGATCAGGATAAGGACGCTTTTCCTGTCGACGTTCCTAGGGAAAGCTAATGATCTAGCGCGATTCTCTTAAAAAATGACGTCGTAAGTGCCTTGTGGAACAGTCTTACTCTGTGGATCAGTTTTTCAGGATTAGACTTGAATCAATTTTGTGACAGTCTTACGATAGCCTTACGACAGCCTTATAGTAATTAGTCATTTATGTGACCTGCCATTTCGAAATTGTATCTGTACGGACGAGACCTTGTCCCATCGAAGCGAAATACATTATTTGTATAAAAGTTAGTAAGAAACACACATCGTTGTTGATACAACTTTCGTGGTGTTGTATACTACCCTATGTCATTTCTTACAATGAAAACGTTTATCATACTCATTCTTTTCCTGTTGACTATTAAAGGTCACGACAAATATCAAATCAATGTTTAACACGTTCACACCGGCATGTACCACTGGAGGTACACAATAAATTTATAGCATTAAAATAAATCAACCTCACTAAGTAATTTATTAACCAGTTAATTACGAAATTTAGTTCTAAAAATAAAGCGTATACTCCTCAAACGCAAAGAAAATGCATCAATAATATATTCTAACAGAAAACTAAAGCAAAACGAAAAATTACATTTTGCGTTTTAAGTTGACGTGTATACTCGTCGAACGCAGTTGGCTGGTTAAATTGTTTATTAACATTTATCCATAGTTAGCAAATGAAATCCAGAAACTAGAGACGTGACAAAAGAATGCATTTCAACATCATTTTTGCAGATATGGTTATTATTATGATCTGTGATTAAACATACAGAAACATGTGCCGACATGAATGTGTTAAATATTATATATTTCATTTACCAAAATGCTCCATTTTAATAAATTAACACGCTTCTCCGTACGTCGACAGTTGGTCAGTTGTATTTCAATGTAATAAGTACCAGAATTTATTGTCCGGCAAGAGTTCGTTTTTTCTCCTTCATGAAATATACAGCAACGCGAAGGATTATATGCTTATACCGGTGTCATTAGTAATACTGATGCGAAAGTGTTACGTATCTGTCGAACGTAACACGTTTGTATTGCCGAGAACTCCGTTGTACCTTGGTGAGTACCCTTCAGTGACTTTGTCTTCTGACGCTTTCGCCGGTGTAGAGTAACAGTTTTGATTTGTTGATTTATTTCAGTCGCTGTGCGGTACTACAATAACCTCGACTCTACTGGCTGTTATCAATTCCGGCATTAAACAATTCAATTTTACTTCGCATTTCTGAGTTTATCAATGAAAACACATTAAATTCGAATGCACGAAATTCTTCGTGAAAAACTTATTATTTTTCCTGCTATTGTATTATCTCCAGTATTTTCCTTTAAAAATGTACGCATAATAAAATGTATCGCATTTTCATATTTGTCCTCTTTCGACCAATCGAATAATTGTTCGATTGCATTGCTGTTAATTTAATTTAATTTTCAGAGATATACGTGTAAGAAGTAAATCATTTTTAAACATTTGCATTTCTAATCATGAACTATATTTTATTCAAATTCTCAGATATTTAAAGAGTACCAACATAGATATAATCCAAGTGCTTTGAATACAAAAGATTAATATAACGTAATAATAAGTTTATAAAAAAATCGTCGACCAAAAGATATTTCCAGCAACCATTTACCAAATAATCAGACAATCCTGTTTAGAGAATACACTGTACTTTCCACAATTCGAAAAACCAATTCCATCCCTCCAACAGATGAACCCTTTTCACTCAAAAGTGTTCTCACTACATACATTCATAACTTTCTAATGAAACGCCAATTAACTTACCGATTCTATTAAATAGAAGTAATAAACGAATCCACCATATAAAATCAAATACCGAGTATTGAATTTTGCAATTTCGCTACGTCAAAACAAATAGCGCCTGTGAGTCGCCTTTCGAGTGCAAAGAGTTGAAACATTTTTCTAAGATGCGTATCGCGTGTAAATTGAATTAAACCGCGTTTAACCAATGTCCTGTGCTCAGTGATACCGGGCTCCACACCTCGTAATCAGTTGCGCACTACCAGACTGCTCGGCAGCACCACCCCGTTGTGCTATTATTACACGCAGAATCAATCGAAAGTCTCTATATATATTTGCGTCACGCGTATCTCGTTAGTATGCATGCACGTATACCAGCGCGGCCCACAAACGGTGGTTAATAGACGGGCTTTTGAGCTTGCAATTCCACATAATGTAATTTGTTTGACCATCCACTAGAGTATACAGCGACGCACCTTAATTGAATCTCATGATCGAAGTGTGCAGCAAAGTCCGACGCTATTTCGTTCCGCGGCAGCGAAAAAGAAAAATAGAGAACAGAGAAAGGGGTGGGATAGGTTTCGCCGGTTTTCGACGGGCAGAAATCGCACGACACGATGACTGGAACCTGGACATCGGTTGTGCACTTATTGCGAACACAGTAGAACCCTCTACAACGCGATTAACGCGAACCGGTCGAATGACCGGTTACAAAATTTCATTTAACACTAAAACCACTGAGCAATTACAGTGACTTACATGCAATTTTTTGTAAACGTTAGAACACTACGTTTCTTAAAATTCGAAGGGTCCCCTAGTCTTGTATCTGTGCAAATGCACGAATTTAATTGAAAATCTATCGCAAAAACTCCTTCATAATTTAAGTACTTGCAAAATAAACATTCTGGAGTGGACCAATTTCACCCCTCCGGTTGTTTTAGTGTTAAAATGCTGCGTTTTCTTTTGTTTATTCAACTTCATATAAATTCCTATATTGCCTAATTAATCAGGTTTTAAAACTTTCGTCCTTCCTTTTGGTTTTTTTTCTACTAACAAGGATAGGTGTCGAACCCGGACATTAAACAAATTATGAAACTGTGTGCGTAAGTAGAGTAAGTCTAACCTAATAAATTGCAATTTACTTTGAAGCGATGGAACCACTCCTTGAAAAAAAACGAGTATTTTTCTTTCCCGTGGATTGTCTTGAAAACGGAAATAAATAGTGGAAAAACTTTAAACAAAAAATACACTGTTCTTTCACGTCTATAAAATTGTAAAATAAAATTTTTTAAGAAGTTCACACTTCACAAAATTTTTTAAAAATGGGCCTGACCAAGGTTAAATACTAGGGAAGAAGAAAACCACACACATGGATCACGCGTTATTTGAATAATGATATCATTTATTTGCAGCTTTCGACTTTAGATATGAAAGCTTGAAGTCCGCCATTACGGTAGCATCCGATCGCAAAGCGTTAAGTTGGTCTGCGTGTATCAGTTTCTTATGAAGAGTCTCGCTTTAACAGTTATTTTTTAATATTTTATTAATTGCGTTATTGAGGACTCTACTGTATTGCAAATACTCGCGGCTAGATTTAAACCGACCGATAACGAAGTTGGGTCAACTCTGACCTATAGCGTTTTGTGTCGGAATAAAAATATCTTTGGATTTCATCGCGGCAATTGATTGCGTTTCGCTGAGGAAAATAAACGATAAATAATAAATAGGATATTTATACACGTGCCGCGTAGGCTTGCATTTTTTTTTTTAAATAAAGCGTAAGCGCACGCGTGAATGGGATATTCGTGACTCATTGGTTAGATAGATGCACCTGTGGCGAGTTTAATTGCTTTTCGCGGTACGTAGCGTTTTAACGTTTTTGGTTTGGAAATCGTGTGGACATTATTTGAGTGTACAAGTCAATTATAACTTAATGCGTCGCTTTAATTATTATTTGAAAATATGAGAAGTTGTAAATAGTTTTAACAAAAGTTGTAGGTATTTTAAATTGATATATTGTGATCGGAAAATATTAAAAAATTGTGAAACAAGTGAACAACGCATGGTCTAGGTGCGTTTAATTTAATGAAGTGACATTTACCTTTAAACTATTTAGTTGATCTAATATTATGGATATTTCTAACAAAAATTGGTGAAATTTGTAGCTATTGAAATGAAATGGTGTTCAACTTTTTAGATTTTGGACTACAGAAGATACAAGTCTAATTTTAGTTTTAATGCGTACAATTTAAAAATAATTATTTGATAAAATCAATTACTTTAATTATTTTAATTGACTTTAGTTGTAAAACACAGAATTTAATGTGACACCAGATCTACAGAGTAATCAAAGTGACTGGTTCATAGTTATCGTTGACTAGAATGGAAAAGGTAACAAAGGTATTCATTGAAGGTTGAATGAATGGCACAACTTACCTAATAATGCGGTAATACCTTATTTGAGTTGACTGTAAAGACAATAAACAATTTCAAAACATAATCCAATCGGAAACAGTGCCCGAAAGAAAATGCGATATCTTATCGCAAGATTATATTCGAGAATTATATAATTCGTTATCGAATCGAATGATTAAGGTGACACCAAGAGTAAAAGGAGCCCATCTGTTATGAAAGAATGTAAAATGTTGTAGTTGTTTTCAGTTTCTTTGTATTTGCATCATCAGGTGTTCCACAGATAAATATTGGGGTGTCGCAAAAGTTTTCAACAATCAGCTTTTATTTCTAGTTTTTAAATTCAGTTTAGTAGCTCAAGTTAGCTAAACACAAGCTAAATACAAGCAAAAACGAAGAAAGTAGTATCTTTTATACACATTACAATAGTTTGAAACCACTGTGATTTGTTTCGAAAAAAAAATTTCTTTTGTTAACCACGTGTAAGAAACGTTAAAATATTTGCATCAATTCGACAGAAACGGAAATAAAAAGATTCAGTTTGTAAGGATATCTATATTGAATCGTAAGGAAAATTTAAAAAATTCTGAACGTGTAGTTTGATGTGAACTAAATAATAAGAACCTTGTAATTTTAAAATGATCGTAACGTGCCGTAAATGTGAAGGAAGTAAATGATGTAGGTAGAACTACGTCAACGTTAACCAGTTATAGAAGTTCAAATGACGTAGATCTACGTCATCTGCTGCTAATGTGTTGACAAGCATAGGATCAGCCTGAAGAAATCGCACGTAGAGTTAAATCTGTAGTTATCAAAATCATTAGCAAAATGAAGTAAATTAGATTTTACAAAATGCAACTTGTATTTTCCAATGACGAAGGAGCATTAAAGCAATTTTTTTCTTTTTAAAATGACAATGCTAGTATATCTTTATCTCTAGCAATTATCGATGAATGAAACTCTCAACTGAGTTATCTTAAAATGGCAAGCATGTGACTTAAGTCTTTCTATCTTGCAATCACAGAAACTATCTGTAGTCACATGACAAGAAAAACACAAATTATACCTGTAGAAAAAATCAGTTCACATCTGAATCGAAGCCTACAAAACGGAATCTACAATTCCAGACGAGAAATAAGTATCAAAGCAATTTCTAAAATGAAAATCATACCATCTAGAAACGTTCCCGCAATTAAATAACGAAACAACATAAATCACATATTCGAAAAGCTTCAATTCACGCAATCCAAATATCCTCAAACCACTAAAAGCTGTATTAACCCTTTGCATTCGATAGGTGACTCTAACTCACCACCTGACTTCATACAGTAAAACTATAAAATTTGATATTTAATGTTATACCCAGTATAACTCATCAATTTAAAAAGTATAAATATAAAATAGCTTTGATCCTCAATGTGCGTATAATTTCTCTTCGAATTTTCACAAAATATCGTGTTTATCTCATCAGAAGATGTTAAAATATTTCTAGCTAGGAACGTCCAAGTGCAAAGGGTTAAACCAATGTCTCTTTTCCAAAACATTAATGCTGTCAATTATTAATAAACAAAACTCTCAGAGCGACGACATGTTAAGACGAAAAGCCTATTTTAAGACCATTCTATCTCCAACCGAAGAAATGCCGTACCGCGTACAGAATTCCCACGTATTATCCACGCGGTTTCGCAATCGAACGGTGAAGCGGCGGTCAATAATGTCAAAATCGTCATCGGTACCCGGTCGATTGTTGCGTTCGCACACAACCGGATACGCTTCCGAAAATATTTCATTCAACGTTCAGCCCCGGTGTCGCCATGTGCCAAGCATTGACCGTGGACGACGTGTCTAGCGCGTGTCTATAGGCCTATTCCGTCGTCTATTAAAAGAGTAGTAGGTTGCAGTCCCGCGATTACCCGCGACCGGCATATACAGTTGTTACGCGTGCAACGGAGAGGGCCGTCAGCCGCGAGCGACGGCCACGACGAAGACGATTGCATGCGCGGGCGTCTCGACGCGGCGACACGCTCGTCGCCGAGCATCGGCCGAGACGGCAGCCGCGGTTAGCAACAGATTTCAGAAGGATCGGGACGACACTTTCGTTTCGATCATTCATATTCTCGTCGCGCGATCAATAGGCCGCGGATGCTTCGAATCGATTTATTTATATACGCCGGCGGCCAATGAAACCGCTCCGCTGCATCCATTCGGAAACTGAATTTGTCTGAAGCGTGTGCCATTTATAGATTCGAAATTATTATTTTATCTCGAACTGTGAGTGATCGTATCGATCCCTTTTTGATCGTGGTAATGGATTATGTATTTTGCGTTTAACTGTTTGTTATATTGATCATTTTTTGATCGTGCTAATGGATTTTATGTATTCTGTAATGTACTATTTATAGATTTGAAATTACGGTTTTGTTTTGAAACGTTTAATTGTATTCAGAATTTTTTCATAATTGCAGTGAATTATAAGTTCTGTAATGTTAATCATATTTATGTATAACAGTGGTTAGTGAAATTGCATCGTTGTATCCGTTCTTTAACTGAACTTATCTACAATTCGTCCCATTTATAGATTTAATTATTATTATTTATTTGAAATATTCAATTCTTTGTAACAAATTATATTTTCTGTAATATGAATCGAGCCTTTAACGATTAATCATACAAATAGTTAGTGTTGACATAAGAATTGAGTTACAAGCATTAACAATTTCATAGTGAGGCTATTTATATGGTTATTACTTCATTTATTTATGTTATCGAAACAGTCAATTTTAGATATATTTCAATTGATTATTATTATTTTACAATTATCGAAAAGACACAAATGATTCCCCGAGGGACTCGATTCGTTTTGTAAAATACTGTGCAGTTCTCACGACTGAGTCAATTCAAAAGCTAAAAAGTCAGAGGGGCAAGGGGAATCGGCCGCACGCTTCACCTCGGCCCTTGCAGGAAACATAGTAGTCGAGCCTCCATGTCTCCGAGATTCGGTGAACACAAAAACCTACCGCTGCGCCGTAATGAAATCCGACGCCACTGTTCGTACGTCTCACTTCATCGTATTCTGTTTCGCTTGCGTTGTTCGTTGCGCGACTCGGCTAATAACAAGGACGTGCCGAAACTGAGGCGTCACTGTTGCCATAACAACCGGGGCGAACGTCGCGAGTGGACGTCTCCCCTTGCCCCTGTGCACTTTTAGCTTTTAGGATTGACACAGGACGTGGGAGCTGGACAGTACAAGTCAATCGAAATCTCAATAAATGCACACCCGTGATTTGTATAAGGAAATATAAATCAGTCAGTTTGACTAGTTAGTGGTTTTAACACTGAACGAATTTATTGCGCATGATTATTGTATAGAAATGAATAAAAACGGAGGTGGAGGAACGAAGAACATTAGAGGTTGACGACAGAACTGCCAGGTGCGTCTAAATGGTTGATTTTAGATTTATTTTGAATCATTGAAAAGGTAGCTTGTCTGAAAAGTCCTTAAATAAATTGATTTATTAGTGCGCATTCAAAAATATAAGTTTATTGAAATCGCAATAAATACGCCCTTGTGATTTGCACAAGGAAATACGAAATAGTCAATTTGTCTGCTCGGTAGTTTTTAACAAATTTATTGACCATGATTTTTCAATTAAAAAAACAAAAACTTATGTAAGAAATTTATCTGTGAAAAGAAGGATTCCACTTAAAAGGTTAATTTAAAAAATTTTTTTATTCTGCGTATAAACGCTTACAATTATTATGTATGTAATATTTTTTTATATTATTTAATTCTAAATAAAAATTTATCTCGGTATTTTGAAAATAAAAGACGCATTACATTGACCTCGCTATGATTTTCAACTATTTAAATTTAGTTTTTAACGTAAAAAATAGCTATTTTGGTTATTCGAAAGTAACTCAAAAGGAGAAATGGTACTTATGTATTATACGGACCACGTTTGTATTTAAGAAATAAAATATTAATAATGTGTTATAACATTAAATAAATACTAATCCAGATATAACACAAATAACTGATCAACGCGACCTTCAGTTAGAAAACAAAGGTGGTTCGTATAATACATAAGTACCGAAAGAACTGTGAAAAAAATTGCATCAAAAAGCCAAGAAGAAATATCTATTGGATTAATGCAAAATTTTTTACGTTCTCTGTACGTGGTTAACGAAAAAATTGTTTTCTTCGAAACAAATAACGTCTGTTTTCAAACTATTGCAACGTGTATAAAGGACACTTCTTTCTTCGTTTTTATTTAGCTTTGATTTAGCCAACAGACAGTTCAGAACGCTTCTTTTTATTTCTTATCAAAAGACATTCAAACTTTTGCATCGATACAATCACAATCGGAACTATGGAACACGATTCAAGAAGAGTGAACAAATTTTAGATCCCAATACGTTCAGGTTAGACCTGTGCGGGGCATAAGCCTCAATGTTGGGAAACACTGGTCTAAAACGAAGGATCGGAAAGGTGAGGTTTCACTGATCCTTCCTAAATTAGCTTTCATCGTAATAAAACGGGCGAAGGAAGACCGCCGCGTATCAACTAATAACATTCTTGTCTCGCTAGAGTTACGCGCGGGCCAAATTTCGGGATTATTTCATAACGCGTGGCCACTTGCCCAATGTCTCATTGATTGGCAACTGATAGCATACGTGGAAACAGAAGTGGAATTCCTGATCGCTTGGCGCGCGTCTTTACCTATTCACTTCTCGTGTGTCTTCTTGAATAGGGCGTGAAAATGTGGTTGAATCTTGTTATTCCGTTTATTATTGCTTTCAACGACTGCACCGAGGGATAACTTATTACTGTTTCTAAATAAAAGTGACAGTGATAATTAAATAACGAGATACATTAATAAAATGGCAGTGATCTTCAGAAGCTCCTAATATTCAGGAAATCATACGTTAACCCTTTACACTCAAAAAAAGCTTTTCGCTAGAAATATTGCCGAAAAATCACACATACATTAAGGAACAGAGATATTTTACTTCAATATTTCACATATGCTTGCTACACGCGATACTTGATATTAAGTATGAAATTTTGTGGTTCCTCTGCGTCGAATCAAAGGGTTAAATTTGTGATTAAATACGATGAGTAAGTTGTTGAATTCATTGCACGATTATCAATAGTATTTCGATACATCCTATAAGATAATGATTGTCCTTTACGTATTTGTAAACGTAAAAAAGTTGAGTAAATTTAACGTAATAATAACCTGAATAAATCTCGTCTGGGTTTTTATTTCATTTGTTTACTCGATGAACGAATTTCGGTTCAACTCCAGTTTCTATAAATATTAGTTCATAAATATTTGCATAAACAATGCCAATCTGGATACAAGTTCTCGAAGTCAAAGGTAATTAAAGCATTTATTCTGTACTTTCAATGTATTCTCCCTCCCTCTCTTCCTTTGAAGTCGACATCATCTATTCCGAAACAGATTGTATGAAGATTCAGCGCAGGCAACCGAAGGACACTGTACCATGAATCAGACTAAAAATTCAGCTTCGATTTACATGAATTTATTGATCGATGGAGGACTAGAAGGAAGCTGGTTTACTCCGCCGCGGGGCTCGTGCGTAAGGTAAACCGGAAACCGCGCATAGCAACAATCGTACCGCTTTTCATATAATTAATTTCTTTTATATCCGATATTACGTCACGACGAAAGGAAAATCATTGTTGATCTTTTCATCTTTTTAATGAGCGTTATAATTAGTAGGAAGAGGTTGTAGAAGATTAATTTATCAAAGGCAATCGAATATAGTACACCCTATCCAACTGAATCACTGAAAGAATGCACGTTTATCAAATTCGTAAATAATTCAATTTACCAATGCTCATACTAAACGATAAATCAAACGAACTCATTAAGTGCACCCTTGTAATTTAGAAAGGAAATAAAAATCCTTACATTATTTTAGTTGAAATGATTAAAATAGGTTACCATTACCACTTTCTGTTAATATTTTATTAAATTAGTATCAAGTATTGTTAATATTTATATTAATAATTAAATTGCTATTATATATACTACATTCATTATATTTAATAATATAAATATTAATAATAAGTAGAAATGGTGATTAATGAACAAAAACCATTCCCAAGTTTTCCCTATGTGTTACACTAATAAGTTTGGTCACCCTGTATGTACCCCATATATTCCGCAAACCAAATTGACTTAATCTTTGTACTTAAACCTTTCTCGGCTGGATCGTTGACTCATCTGACACATTCTTCTCTGATTTATACCGTGGATTATGAGATATTTTGCAGAAACAACGAAGATGTTCGCCGCGTGACGTCACTGGTCCGTCACGCGTGTAGAAGTTGCACCGCTTGGTTCATCGTTTGCACGCAGCGCATCGGTGACCCGAGCGGCGAAAGTTCTTTTGTTTACCTGAGAATCGGTGTCTCATGCGCTCACATGAGGCATTTTTGCGAAATCATATTTTCACATCGGGCACAAACACGCAACACATAATCATAAGGGTGAGTAATATGATCTGTACGTTATCGGGCAACCAATTGAAAGCTAATCTCTAATTAGCGCGCATACCGCGCATTCGCTCGACGAACGCACGGAAAATGGATTACTTAATCCCTCGCCTTGTGATTTCTTTCAAATTTCCGCTTATTGAAGACACCGAGTCATTTATAAAATATTTTGAGAGAAAGGAATTCTGCATTCATGCGAAGGTAACGACAATTTGAAAATGTCAATATAGGGAAACAATAATGTTTCATTTCAATGTAAAATAATTCAGCACATAACTTGTCATGGTACATTTATATCGTTTATTATTTTATTAGATTCGTTTAGATCTGTTTATTGAATTTATTTAGTATATTTATTAGATTTATTTCCATTAGATATGTTTAATATCTTCATGTTCGTTAGGGTCAATTTGAATTTCGCGCCACGGGTTGACACGATATTATACGACAAAGGATTGAAACGAAATAATAAACAGAGAAACGGCAGAATGAAACGAAGCACCGGACGATAGTAAAAACACAGTAAAGCCACTGTGGGACCATGCCATTTATACTCATAGTTGCGGTCGGTGCGATATTACGAGTAGCGGTTGGATCACATTTAACTGCGAGAAGACGAGATCTCGCACGTTCCGAAGTTTCACGCATCACGGAAGTTCATATTGCACCGTTTCAAATCCTGTATAGCGTGAGATCAGATTTATTTTTTCTAGAATCAATTGTACCGATGAACGATCCACACAATGGATAGATCATTAAAAATATATTTTCCCTGATAACTCGTTCTACTCGCTATATAAAGAATGTGTATTCAATGATTCACACTGTACGTACTATACATCACTGCACAATATTTAGAAACCGTTAATTATTGGTTAACTTATATCAACAGTATAGTGCCTGCTAGTTTCAACAAATTTTAAATGAAAAATTCGGTTATGGAAATATAACTCGATGAATCCGTGTTTAAACTTAGAAAAGAGGTGAACCGTTATTATGCTTCGACAAAGGATCATACGCAATTAATACATGGCGATAAGCGAAGACGACGTGTAAACGTATCGGCAAAATTTCTTGCGCCCGACGGATTGTAACTTTCACGAGCGGTCGTTCAGCTCATTCGCTGTTCACGTTGCACTTACATATCGTCAGGTCACGCCTAAGCGTCGTATAGAGATAAGCATACGTATCTTTGATTCATATACAATATTGCTTGTGTCACGAACGCGTTCAATCCCGTGGAGCTCACGTGCCGTAAATTATTCGGTGAGAATAGCAGAGCAGCCGTGTCGCAACATATGCGCATGTCCGCACTCGAGGCAGAAATTAAACTGTGGATCGCTGCGATTGAAATAACTCTACACGGGAAACAGGTTTTTACGGGTTCACACCATAGATAAGTATCCATGGTACCAGTAGTCTATTATAGCGTATTCCTTTCGTTATTTAAATAACATTACTTTCGCCGCTATAACCTCTTTTACGCGAATTGTCTGCAACATTTTTCACGTAGGATATCTCCATATGTAGCAAAATATTTCAGATTTCTATTAGAAAGGAAACAAGTAAACCGATACCTGTACAAACCTTAGAACTCAAATCTCCAGAATGGAGCGAATACTATCAAAAACAACGATTGGCAGTTTTAATGGGAATATCCCTATCGATCACTGCGATTGAAATAACTCTCCTCGGAAAACAGGTTCTCACGGGCTTAACCGTAGACAAATATTTATGGTACTATACACTCTACAGCATTTTCCTCTCGTTATTCAAATACCATTACTTTCGCCATTATAACCTCTTCCATAAGAAACCGTTCCGCGAGAGAAATTTAAAATGGTTTTTATTCGAAAGGAAAGAGTAAATTCGATTACAAATTGGTCGTCTCATGTGCTCCGTAAATAACATTTAACAAGTGAAGAAAATGTTGAAAATGTAACGTGCATAATGAAGAACGCGATTGACGGATTCGCAATGCGAATACCCCCAAAAAGACCCCACGGTCATCTACCTCCTCCAGTCTCCCTCTATCTTGAACGTCTATTTTCAGGTCACGTCGTGCGTACTACTACTAATATTTCGCATTTCATTCGCGCGTATTACGCGTAGTAGCTATACCCATAATCTCGCGACCAGCACACGGTTTCACATCAGCCTAGCGGAACGGAGACGTTAATTGCATTTTCACCTACGCCGCCGACCGCGAACAAGACTCGGTTCCTAACCTCACTTTATTTATTCCTTTTAGCCTGCTCTTCTCACCGAGAATGACGAAACCCCGGACCCCTCCTTCTTTGTCCGCTCGACCCATCTTTCTCTTTCTCTCCCGCGTCTCGTGACAGCGTCGGCCCTGAATCGGTCTTTACCTGCGGCCTCCGTCGTGTCCGTGGCAACGAGCTCGCCCGAGTTCGAACAAAGGCGAAAAGGCGGCTGCGTGTTGATAGTATAAGGTAGGAAGAAGGGATCGAAGAAGAAGAGGAGGAGGAAGAGGAGAAGGAGGACGAGGAGGAAGAGGAGAAGAAGAAGAAGAAGAAGAAGAAGAATAAGAAGCAGGAGACGATAGCAGCCGATATATTCTTCGTTCCGTGTACAGGCGGCGTTGCTGTCACGCGGAATTCTCCTCGCTTGGAAACCACTACCGTAGCACCAACGCACCTTCTTCCATGTTGCAGGCACGGGAATATCAACGGCGAGTACCACTAGCATCGACGCTCTTCACTTACCGCGAAACGCGACACAACGTACGCAGTACCACGGCCGGGATATCTATACCACCGAGATGTATATAGGGGAAAAGAATGGAACGTCAATCGGTAGCGACCGTGCACTCGCATCAGCTTTCCACACGGGCGTATCTCACGGCACAACCTCCGGTCCAGGACTGATGCGCCACGAGTAGGACGCGCGGGGACCCGCGTCCCGGCTACCACGAGAAAGAAAAAGAGAGAGTCGTGACGCGCGCGACGCTCGACCAGGCGCCATTTACAGAAAACGCACGCGTCGCCGCGACCTCTCTCTATCTTTGCTTCGACCGTCTCCTTCCTGCTACCTTCTCGTGCCACCTCCCGCCTCTCCGCCGCCCCACTATCCGTACACACACGCCGTGTGTATAGTAAGTACGTCTCCCTCTCTTCAACGTTGCCACGGTCTCGTTCTATCTCGATCGTTCTCTCCCCCTCTGACATATCTATCCGACCTATCCCAATTACAGCGAACGTCCTTGAGGTGACTAACACCTTGTCGTCCGTTGCTTGGGCGTACGAAGGGGGATGCATGACAGCGAAGGGGAGGTGGAAAAGATGGCGGTGGCGGCGGTGGTGGGTGCTGGTAGCGGAGAAAGAGGAAAAGGGTTAGGCGATTGGAGCTACCGAACCCCTCGTTGCCGAGAACACGCGGTGACGAGGTATATAGTAGTAGGAACCGTACTTTGATGTTACCTCGCAGGACAAAGATAGAGAAAGAAAAGAGCGGCGAATGTCCGCTTGTGTTAAGCTATGTACACATTGGCGCACGCATCGCGCGATATTTCTACTCGGCCGGCGCGCGATGAATCCTGCGACAAAAATTGATGGTCGACCTCGCTTGTTCTCGGCTGCAGATAGGGGACGATGCGCCGCGTACGGACAGTGGAAATTTTTAGGAGTTAGGGAACTTAAGATTGACTGGACTGTTTATTATGGAACGCGGTGGAAGTGCGTTTCCCCTGTGTCGATATGTTTGAAGATTTTAGTACGCGTTAAAAATTATTCAATTTGTTCACATTTTTATCAATTTAATTATGAATAAATATATCATAAGTTATTTGGAATATATATATATTAATATGTTTTTGTAAGTCATAAATAATGAACTTGGGCTACTTTTATTATGAACAATTCAAGGATAAAGATTTAACATTTCGAAAGCAATGTAACAAAGTTATTAGATTAAATTTGAAAGAAGAATTTGTTTGCAAATTCATAGATCAATATTTGTAACCGTCTTATTATAGAAAATTAATTCCCTCTGACCATGAACATTACCTAATATCCAATTACAATTAAAATTGAGATTAAAATTATATGATACAAGATTTTAATTCTGTTAAAAAAAATTACTGACATTGTTAACATGCGTACTAAATGCCTAGAAATGTAAGGACGTAACGAGGCTAGTAAACCCATTGATTCCATAAACAGAAGTTCCATTTATGGACCCGGCCATGCTAGGAATCTCACCTTAAACCTAGATCTGCGTTCAGCCTCTAAAAAATGTTCAGAACTAGATTGAGGGGTGCAAATGGGTACAGATTTAGAAATGGACAACTTTACACGATACCGTGTGTTATATGAGCTCATTACTGTCGTTATGACCCTTGATAATAACCCCTTGCCATAGAATGACGAGTGTTACTCGCGATGAGGATTTTTAGATGAATTTAATAAAAGTCAACATTGTTCTTGTCCAGGGATCAAAGCAAAGAACTATTCTGCTATTACCAATTTATTATTTTCAAAATAAATTTGCACTTACAGTGGAATGGAAAATTTGTTTACGTTTCTTCTAGATTATCGACAGTAAAATGTTACACGAGTTTAGTATCGAAAGTAAATAATACGCCAAGGGGTTAATTAGCTCGCCTTATTGTTATTTCTATACCACCATAAGTGTACTAGCGATTTCTTTAAGACACTGTTACAGAACAAGTCACGCGAGATGGGTCATGGTATGTACACAGCTTAACGCACGGGCTTTCTTGAAGCTGTAAGTAAAGAGGGAGGGATAGGATAACCACGTTTCTTAAGTGTTCGTACGTGAGAACGAGGAGGTTATTCACTGTTCTACGGAAACGTTCGAGGGCAACGATGCACAGAGGCGAATTTTTAAGAATTCATAACTGAAAACGACTTAAGTATAAGCAAGGTACCCGATTTAAAATACACAGCAGTTCACATGTAATATGTTCTGAAGATGGTAAAGCATCTGTAAAGTATAATCTTCCAGGATAACATCAGTTAAAAATGTTTTCTTTAGGGTTTTCCTTTGCAGTGCTCGAGTTTCTGAGTGTAATTAATATTAATGTAAAACGTAATCTAGAACATGAGTGTTTCTAGTTTGTTAAAAGTATCTTTAGAATTCACACAGAATTTATCTAGTTGAATTGTTTTAGTAATTTCTAATGTATAATACATTTATGTGCCATAAGCTACTTCTAGTATCGTTTAATGTATCAAAAAGGTAAAACTTTTATTTAAACAAAGTCAACGTTATACGTTGAATGCTGTTCTTATTTCCTAAGGAAATATTATTATTCAATTAGCAAACTTATGATTATAATATTAATCATTATATCTTTATATATGTTTAACGTTGCGTGTACACGTTTTTTTCATTATTGCGTATACTTTATGAATTCGAAATCAAATGTAATTACAAATAAACGTGTTTTATTCACACCTCTCCCAAGAATCCCTCAATGGAAAGACATGCATGCGTCTCGGTAATAATCAGAATATAGCCATATTTCTCGTCATTTTAAATACGAAACAAGCGAATGTATTAATAAAATTTCATTTGTCAAGCGATACAATGTCATATATAATATTTACATTTTATCTACATCATCTAATAATATTCGATAATGCTACATTCATATAATAATACGATCAAAGATAGTTCGTGGAAGGACTGTGCATTCATTAACACACGCGAAAATAACGATAATAAATGTATAATATGCCTATCGTTACAATGTTACTCTGCCTCTACGGTTTCCGCCGTATCTTATCCCAACGTTATATTTCACCGAAGTGATACATCACCGTGTAATGCCGATTGATTATTATTACAAGTCGTAGCGCTTCGTTCGTAGCTAACTTATTGCTCCTACGGATTCATGCGTTCCCGAAGATTCCTAGAGTAATTCGACCGTTACTTTCTCCAAAAAATCACAGAATCGAATCCTAACGTCGCGTTCCTCGCCTCGAAAAGAAGGAAAAAAAATATCTGTGTCTCACAACAAATATTAGCTTGGTCAAAAAGTCATGCCCTATTTTTTCAATCGGACACTTATACTACAACATCTGAATAATACCGTAAATATACGAACTGGAAGATGATTGAAATTTGTCGAATTTAACAACGTAATGTTTACAGAAGTTTTATTTGACGGCGTGACATTTATCTTAATAATTTCTTAAAAGAATACAAGACTTTTTGGCCAACCTAATACAATATTGATTTCTCGTGTTCCTCGCCTCAAAAAGAAGAAAAAAATTATCCGTATCTCGTAACAAATATCAGGATAGCTTAAAAGTCATGTTTTCTTTTTCAATTTGACGGTTCTGTTACAATATGCGAGCAAGCGGTGTAAACAAATAAACCAGAAAATGATCGAAATTAATCGAACAATATGAACAACGTATAATTTAACAAAGTTTCATTTAACAGTGTGAAATTCGTCGTATCACATTCGTGACCGCATAATTTCCCAATGTCTATAGCCGAACACCGCAGGGATCTGCTATTCAAATGTATACAAATATAAAAAATATATGATAGAGGCATATTGTCAATAGTTAGCTGCAGATTTTGAAATGACGTGAGATTAACACTGGAACTACCACATTTATCACAATGGCGGGTTTCAGTTTCCTTCTTTCGCCATTATTGATACCTTAAACGTGTTAAATATCCAAAATGATTTTAAAAATAAATAGTTTCACTTAAACACTATAATCGATATATGCAAAAACTGAAGAAAATCTATTGCTACAATTTTGATAAGGATTATGTATTAGTCATATTAAACGTTTGATAGTTCTATCGTTAACACAAATTACCGAGCAGTTAAATTGACTTTTCGAAAATTCTCTATAGAAACACCAAGAATGCATCTATTAAAACTTTAATAAATTTATTATTCAGTTTGTGTATTGCTAAATCAATTTCTTGACTAATGTCTCAAAGAAACATCTATTATCGTTTTAATAATTGCAAAAGGAATAAATTCGGAATGGGTCATTTCGACCCGTCTGGTAGTTTTAGTGTTAAGACCCCTCGTGACACGTAACTATCTCTTCGAAAACGTTTAAAGAAGCTTTGAAATACTATAACAAGACAATAACGAATATATATGTTTACAGTTGGACTGAATTTGTTGCCTCAAGACAATAACGGGAACTTGCTCGCATAACCAAAGCGTATTTGCAGATTGAAATCACATTGGAAATTCGGGAAACAATAGAAAACCTAGGTGTTCGCAAGCTGCAAACACTTCGTCGCAAAAGGTTAAAAGAATACGACAAGACTTTTCGGCCAGCCAATACAATATCGATTCCCCGCGTCCTCAGTTCTTCGACTGCCAGCGGAATCCGCGCGCGGCGGACGTGCACATACGCCGCGAGAGTTCAACCCCTCGGCGAAAAAAACAATCTCTTTTTCTTCTCCTCGTAAAGTTCACGCGTAACAACATCCGAGAGCAACTTGTATGAGTCAGCGTCGCGCGCTCAACCGTACACGCACGTGAACAGGAAAGAAAAAAAAACGCGAACGAACGAAGGAAAAAAGAAAACAACATACACACACAGAATGTAGGAAGAAAAAAGATTCTCACACGTGGAAAAAAAGCATGACCTACCGACGCACACGCCGCCCGTTTTATAATGAACAAGGGGGGTAATGTGTATCGCCGTTTACAATATGGTAGAGTGTGGTCCGAGCGGGCCGCTTGTGGGAACGGACAAAGGCAGATAAGATTACCGCTTTTATGTTTTAAACTAATTGCGCGCTGACAATGTTCGAAATTAATGAGTAACGCGCGGAGGAGCCGCGTCGCCGTTCTTGCTCGCCGATGGTTCCCATTTCGATGCGCGAGTCTCTCGACAATCGAGTCGAGCACGGACACCCCTGGCTTTTGATTTAGGCCATGACTACACGGCCTTTTTAGACCCCATATGCACTATTGGACAGGTCTCGGTTGACTCTCGGTCCGTTCGAATTAGTGTTGCAAAACGCTTGAGTTTTCGAAACTCCAAGGCTTGATCTCTTGCCTTATAACAGCTTGACAGACTCGTGGTGAAGATTTTAACCAGTTAACTGTGGAATTTAGTTTCAAGAATCTCTCGTTGTGCGTGCAGCAAAGTCAAGCAATGAAGTATATACTCGTCAAACGCAGTTTTTCTGACGAAAAGTTAAAGGAAAACGAAGAAGAATTATATGTGTATCTGAAAAACTAACTGATCCATCGACAAGATTTGTATCAGTTCGAGTTTTAAGATGACGCGTATACTCGTCAAATGCAGATAACTGGTTAAAGATACTTTAACAAGCATAAATATTACTCAACTCTTTTGAATTCAAATTGAACATTATTCTTCTGTTATCAATGATTATACTTGAGAGCAAACATAGACATAGAATATGGCTAGAATGTCTTTTTTAAATAAATTACTAATGGCAAAGTAGTTGAATCGATTATAGTAGAGAAATAAATCGTACGGCAAGGGGTTAACTTTAAAAGCTGTGTCTTGAAGGCTTGGAGTTCAATAAAGCTCGAGTCTTTGAAGCTTCAAAGCTCAACATGAAAGGCTAAGTCTCCGAAGACTCAGCCTTGAAGCTTTGAAAACTCGAATTAAGCCTTGAGAGCCATCGACGATCGAGTCTTTATGCTGGAAAACAATCAAAGACTCGTGCCGTCTGTTGCTATATTAACATGGCATTGGAAATTTCAAACTTAAAGTACAATCTTCGAGGCATTTCAAATTTTGTTAGACTTTAGCTTTGCGGTGTTAATATAGCAAACGTTGAAGACTGCAGCTTTCAGAGCTCAATGCTCAAGCTCTAAAGGCTCCAGTTGCGGTTGCAGCTTTCAAAGCTCGAGGCTCGGAGCTCATTTTTACAATACTAGCTCAAATATTCTTCAGTTATTTATAATGTATGTGCTCACACTATGAATCCTGGTTCAACCTCGCCCCACCTTTGTTTATCGGAAACAATAAACAAGGAAAGAATTTTGACCGGATCGATAGTGTGTATTGGGCCCTACACGTCGCGTTTCCATCAATCAAGTAAGAAGTATTTATTTCAATGTAATTGATCGCATAAGCGTGCAACACGCTGCGATCACCAATGATGTCACTTTTTTCTTTATTTTTAATATTGATCAAAGCATCCATTTTTGTTTTGAACTAATTCTTATTGAATATTTATTAATAAATTAATAACCGAGGTTCTACGTCAACAGAGAAAACGCGACGTTTAAAACGCTCGTGTAGTCCTAGTCTTAGTATACAGTGTCCCGCGTATTGAAAATATTAGGTCATCCCATAAGTAATGTCGTTTCTTATCATACTTTGTAAGATATTTTTTAACGTCATTTTCGAAAAGAAAGAATCAATATACCAATGGGTAAAGGATGGTCAATACGTCGATGATTAAAGAAAATATAAGTAATTATTTTTTAGATTAGAATTCAGTATTAGAAAAACATTACTCATGGGATAACCTAATTGGATGAAAATATTAGGTTGTCCCATAGGTTTGTTTCGCACTCTAACCGCAATGTTTGATTTAGCAGAAGCTTCCGGAACAATGAGGGAAGGTAATAGATCGGAATGGACTGTGCATGATTCAATAACACGATATAAAACATAAAGTACCGAGGATCCACTACGTATGAATAAAACGAAAAAGACTTTTGGGACAAACTAACATTTATAAGTCAAGATTGAATTATTGAATAAATGTCGAATGTTCTTGTATTACTTTCGTACAGAGTTGGGCAAAATGTAATTTAATTACGTGTTGAGATCGACTATTATAATGCATCTGTTGATTCGATTCTGAGTTACTTCCTGTATTTGTTAATTGGGACTCGCGGTAATTACCTCGATTTCAAATGTAGATTGGTGATAATTAACAGTTGTAAGAAGTAATTTGTAATCGAATCAGCTATTACGTTTTAATTGTCTGATTTTGATTATCTGACATTTTGCTCAACTCCGATTTTTGCACTTTTTTGTATTCATACAACCGATGCGGATTGTGCAAATGAACAAATCCTGTTGGATGTTAATGTTGAATGGTAATAATTGCTTCATATAATTTTATTCATCTTTTTTTAAGCAACTACATCAGCAATTTTCTAAAGACAAACGAGAACCATCACAAATGAACAAAATTTAAATGAAGTTTAGCCATATAGAAGGAAGCAAATGAATTTCCCTCAGTACAAATAGATAACAAAAAATCAACACTTCCACAATATCACTTCATTTCTTTTTGAGTCAAATGTCCTTTCTTAATCATCAATACCCAAAGGTCATTTTTAATATTAAGAATCTACCTTAATATTTAATTTTCCACTTACTACGCAAGAGTATGTATTAATTTTCATTTAATCGAGAATTCAGTTTTAACTTCACTACGAATCCAACGGCTTTGTTACGCATACAATTAATTTCAATTAAGCTAATTGGATAACTCGAAAATAAAAAAGAACTGCACCGAATAACTGTACAGATACACGAAAACGCTTGCCTGTAATACAAAAACATCCAACGTCTCGCTGAATTCGATTTTGACTTACAAAACGTTCTGCAATGTATTCCAGATCCAACGGGACGCCTTGTATATTCGTATATATGGGATACTTCTTTACACAGAGCACGGGAAATATGATATTTCCATTTGTGTTTTTATTTTGTTAATTTCTCATATAATACTAACAAAACATTTAAATACAAAACATGAGCGCACGGTTGTGTACGGGTATATGTGTACAGAGTATGTACCTACTCATTCTGTATGTATGTATATGTACGTGTGTGTGTGTGTGTTTGTGTGCGAGAGTGAGTGAGTAATGTAGACCAATGTGTTTGTGTGTAGGTTTAAATGTACGTGTACGAGTTGTGTATCCGTGTACATGTCTGGTACGTGAAATGAAAGCGGTTACGTGTCTTCTATGCGGTACGCACATCATCTGGTTAATGTAATTATTACAATTACTTCATAAGTTTCCTACAATAAGTAGATAGATTTATAACGACACTTTACACGCTGAACGCGTACAGTATATACGTCCCATTTGCCCGCAGCGTCTCTTCGGTTTCATTTCTTTTCTTTCCCCCTTTTTTTACTCTTTACAATCGTCGTATGATTTTTTCTCTTTTTTTATCTCGTCCTGTACACCGTACGCAACTCGGTACAAGTTCACCGTCCATTAATATCTCCCTCTCTCTCTCTCACTCATGCTCTTTCTCTCTCTCTTTCTCTCTTTCACTCTCTCACGTTTCCCATTTCGCTCCGTTAATCTATTTCGGATGAATTATGCGAACGCAAAATAGATAAAAACGCTACTATACTTGTAATGCGATACAATAATTATATAATCGTACCACGATTCAGTTAGTTATTATAAATAGTTTCAATAATTATTTGTCCAAACACAGAATATTTTACAACAGCCATCGATCTTCAACTATTTATAATTCTATTAAACAGTTTGCAACTTTTACACTTTTCAAATTTCTTATCTTCATTTCTCTCTCTCTCTCTCTCTCTCTCTCTCTCTCTCTCTCTCTCTCTCTCTCCCGCTCTCTCATTTTTTTGCTCTCCACGTTTTCCTCCCTCTAACCCGCTCACTTTTTCCGCTTTTTTTTTTTGTTAAATTTGTTAAATATTATGCGTAGCGTGTCCGATCCAATATCATATCAATAATAGGGGTATATCATAAATTTTGTAATTTGCTAAAAAATATTCTCTAAAAAATATGTCGACCTAAAGATTATTATGACTGATAATCACAGACAATTTTTTCAATTTTCCTTTCATACCATTTTTTCCCTTTTTTTTCTTCATTAAATTTATCAATAGTATTATTATTTTTTTCTTCTTCGTCTTCGTCTTTTTAAATAAGTACAATATTCAAAATTCTACGTTCTCTTTAAACATTAGGATAGGAGTGTTTCTTTTTCTGCATTTATACATGTTTCATGTGTGCACGTGTTCCATTCCATTTTTGTTGAAAAGCGTTTCACAATGTTAATCCTTAATCCCTTAAATTCCTCGTTACGAGTTTTCCCCCTAAAACACTGAAAAAAGAACGGAGAACCAAAAGGACCATGAAGAGGCGAAACTCTTTCAGGGGGATGCAAGAGGACGCAACGCTGCGATGCTCTGAAATCGTAGTAATTCGAAGTCGTTTGATGACGGGCACCGTGTTACAGTTACCGTGGAATAACTTAACCACTCGTTTTCACTTTTTTAATCACACCAAAAACTAGTTAAGACGTCTAGACACTTCCATTACTTAAAGCAAAATTTATCTCGAGGTATACATATACATGATCGAGGTTCGAAGTCGTTTACACTTGTTATGTTTCTCTAACGTCGATAATAATAATTAATAATTATAATTATTATTATAATATTTTCTTTTTACTCTTCTCGCACACGAATCACTTTTTCTCTCTTTCCTCTCACTCACTCTTTCTCTCTCTCCCTCTCTCTCGCTCTCTCGCTCTTTTTCTCTAAGAAAAAAAAATAGATGGTGCTGATGGGTGTAGTAAACAAACGGTGCACAAGTATGAGTGGTGATGTATTATGCTATCTTCTCAGTGTAGATTATAATTAATTGTAATAATAATAATAATGATAATAATGAAGGTTGAATGCGTAATACTAAGGAGCTCGTACGGACTCCGCGAGTCAGGGGATCGTATTCGGGAAAAAAGACACGGAGCAAGTTTTTTTTTTCATTTTCGAAAGCATTCGATAAAATCTTCCCTTTTGTTTTTCTCTTGAATTCCTCGGAGAAAGAATGTAAATTAAAAACATACGTGTGTTTCTATATATTTATATATATATATGTATATATAATATATATAACCGTTAAAAACTATCTCGTATCCTTTCCAGAGCATAGAACACTTCGCGTGCTTGTGTTTTTCTTTTCTTTATATAAATAAAAAAATAATGAAGAAACGGTGTTCTTAATTTGTTTACGGACACATTGTAAATACACTCAGTTCAGACTATTGTTACAATCACCACGGATATTTAAATCTGCGTGCGGGAGTATAAAGTATGTACATCGAATACATCATATATTTCATAACCCCCATTCTTTCTTTTTTTTTTAATTGGTGGTGGTGACATAACAATCACGAGAGTATAATGCGTTCATCGGAGGGGTGAAAAGCGACGCTTTCCGTTTCCCTCCTTGTTTCAAAAAAAAGGCAAAAGCCGACGTTCGTTAATTCGTCTCAACAATAATTAGACCATCGTGTGCACCACGTTCTAAATCATCATTTTTTTTCGTTATTTTAATTTAATTAATATTTTTTTATCTCTCTCTCTCTCTCTCGTCCAACCCCTAGAACCGTCACTCGTAAGTAATAAATATCAATAAAATATCTAACATTGCTATTATATTTTCAAGTAAATTACCTTTTTCTTCCTTATATGTCATTATTACCTTTTCGTTCTTTTTTTTATACAGATTAAAATTAATTATCATTATATTAACAATATTCATTTTCCAATAATAGTTACTTTAATTATTGGTAATCGTATTAATATTAGAAAAGAAAGAAAGAAAGAAAGAAAGAAGATTCGAAAGTACCTAAACAAAAAACAAAAGAAACACAAAAAAAATGGCAATTTCTCGTGACCAGAACAAGTTTCCATTACATTTTTTTCCCCTTTCGTTTGTTCCTTTTTTTCCCTTTCACAATAAACTTTTTACAAATCAGCGTATTCATTTTGTACCAAACCAGGCCGATTAAAAAATTGTCGCACGACCGACGAACGCTGCTCGCGTGCTCAAATAATGTTCCTGCCATCATTTATTCTTTATATTACCTCTTTAAATAATCCGCGATCAATATTCTTTCGTATAACGCATTTCTTATTATTATCAAACTCTTCCTCCGCTGCCGTCTACTATCTCTTACTCTAGGCCATTTTTTTTTATTTATTGTAAAGTGCACTTAACGGTGTCCACGGAGCACCAAAAATTTTTCAAGGGACAACCACCTCGGCAGAAATTGATTAATCGGACTAAAATACTTTTATCGTAGCTTAAATCGATGCAATAGACGCAATTACACAGTTTGTTTTCTTTTTTTCAGTTTGAATATAAAGTCATCGGGGTACATCTAGAATCTATCACCGGGTTAAAGCGTAGGTACATTTAAAGGTAAGGCAAAACTGCATTTCACAGAAAGGTGTTCTCTCTCTTTCTCTTTCGTCTTTTCTATTCTTTTCTTCTTCGCTTCGTCGTTTACTTCGTTTTTTTTATCTCCCTTTTGCTTCTCAGCTCACGGAACATGTAATATCCGTAAAGTTCTGAAATATATTCCTATAAAGAACATTTATAATTCTTTTCCCAGTGTGGGAAAATATCACAAACATTTTCTAGACGTATGTCCTAGAAATGTTTCCTCGAAACAATGATCCAATCATTTTTTTCCCCTCGCAGTTCGTCAACGTAAACGGTTCCATGATTATTTCCATACTTTTCGTTTTTCCCATTATCATTATTTTTTTACAATTCACAAAATTTCATCTTTTTTCAGACAGAAACCTCGTCCCGACTGAATAGCGGTTCCGTTGGGTTTCTGCAAAATAAAAGCTTATCCCCCACCCATCCCTCCCCCTTCCCCCTCTCTCACGCTTTTCTTTCTCTCCAGCGGCTTTCGTTAAATATAAAAATAAAGTAATGAGATTAATATTGTAATATTGGCAAGGCGGAAGCACAAACGCATGGGTGCAGTGTTTAAAAATCTATAAAAACAAAAAAAAAGGAAAAAGAACATATCAAAATAATATTGCGCGTACATAAAATCCTCCATTCGAAAGAAACGAACAAGACAATTCGATCTCGTTAGGAAGCAAGTTTCTCGTTTCCCGTTCGTTTTTTTCTCCAACTCTCTCTCGCTCGCTCTCTCTCTCTTTCGCTCTATCTCTTTCTCTCTCTCTCTCTCTCTCTCTCTCTCGCTCGCTCTCTTTCCCTCTTCCTCTCTCGATCTTTGTTCTCATTTTTCTTTTCCCTTTTAATACAATAAGACTTAAAAAATATCATCAATGTCTGCCAAAGTAGGTACACCTTCCAACAGTATCCTAACACCAGGAGACTGTTCCCTCTTGCCATTCTTTCCCTTTCTCTCTCACACACACTCTCTCCCACTCTCTCACACACGCACGCGCGCGCGTGCAGTATTCCTTAACGGCTATATTTTTCTTCATTAACTTAAAGTGGTAGCTATACTTACATCAAGACAGTGTCTAATCTAACAATTACATATTTTACAAGAACATTTGAAATCTGGCCCTACAGCGAACGCGAAATGTCGCGAGGCTCGCCGTATGCTCCACGCTAAACTCCGTTTGACTTTGAAATTCAAAATGGCGCGCGTCGTCTCACTTAATAATCGCGCGCCATTCGTTCGTGGCAATCGCCTTTCAGATTTCACGCTGTTATTAAAAAGCGTATCGCTGCCACGCTCGTCAAATGGAAACAAGCGATCGTGGAAAACGTTGGTTCACATCTAAGTACGAGGACTTTCAGTAACGTTTCCCCTCGGTCGGTTTCATTCCCCATTCTTGGTCCAATCATAGATAGAATTGACGAAATTCTAAACGTCGAGCGAGGAATTTCTACTTTGTTGATTTTAGCGTGAAGCGACGAGATCTCGTACGTCTCGGTCCCAATAGTAGATAATAAGTAGAGTCTAGAAGACGTGCGTGAAAGCACAGGCGTGGATAAAAGTAACACTTTCAATGAGCCTGAGCGCGACGTGGCGCGGCGCCGCGACTTGTCTCGATACGAAAGCAGGACATGATCAAAATCGTTTATTGCTATAAGTAAAACCCCCTTAAATCAACTACTCGAGTGTAGCTGTTTAAAGTAACATTGTCATAACGCGATGTGTATGTATGCATGTGTGTATGTGTGTGTATGTATGTGTGCCTCGTGTTATCTATTAAATCTGGCCATTCTAAAACACACGTTTTTTGCGTACTTTTTTTTTCCTTTCCCTTTGCCTTTCGCTCGCGGTTAAATGTTATAATATCTATTTCCATATTATAGTAATAAAAAGCTGCAATCTCTGAAAATAGTTCGATGATTAAATGAATAACGTTCAATAAAATGAATCCTATGTTGCCGAAGCGCGCGGCCAATTATAGCACATGTGGTTTGCTGCGGCTGTCGGCGGCTGCTTTACGATAGCTGTGTGTATATATGCAGTCTCAATTGAGGTATTTGCGACATCTGCGGGAGCCGCAGGTACATGGAATCTTGATATCCTCGAACGGGAATTTGTAGTCGTAGGTTAACTCTTCTCCTTGGATTATGCGACGGAGAGCGAAAATTAAAATATGCTTCTTACCTAAGATGTCCACCACCCGCGAATAACAATTCGGCTGTAATGATAAACGGCAAGAAGTTTGAATTTGTTTGCATTGTTCAGGCTCTTCATAAACTAAATTTTAATTATAAATGGGAGAAATTAAACTCTCCGACCAGACGACGTATCGAGCCTAATGTTTGTATATCAATTTATAATATCTTACGTTATTATTCAGTATTAAAATATTATATAGAATACTGAATACAATAATTTTCTTATCATATTTCTTAAATATGAAGCTATACAATATACTTAGAGTGTACATTCGTCAAGTCGAAGGGGTTGATATTATTTATACTGATTGTTCTTAATTCAAAAATTAATTTGTTTAAGTGTTAATAGACTATTTAAAGACAAAAATACCCGTTAGTGGAAATTGTAAGGTGAGTTCTCCCTGCTGTTCAAAGGTAATAATTAAAAAGTGAATTATTAGTTAGACAGATTTGATCAAGGTGAGTTTTTATCGAACCATTTTAATAAAGAAAATTTGAAAGAAGTAAACAATTACGGAAATAAATACCTCGCACGAGTGATTTATAAATCTCGCTGCATTTCCCTTCATCGTAGCGTCGACAACTAAATGATCGTCGATTTTAAACATATAACACCCAATATTTTTACTGTCGTAGTACTTCTCGCGTTTGTCGGTCAAAGAGGCTCGAATCACCTAGTAACGAAACATAAATGGAAATGTTATAAAAAATATTATTAAACTAAAACAATGTCTCCACCACTTTACATACCTCACCGGCATACTCAATAACCATTTCCCCGGCCTCGATGTCTCTTAAACAAAACAAACCTCTGCCATGTATATGTGAATGGTAAACACCAACCGATTCTTTCGATGTTTCTTTAAGTATCCTAAACCGCATCGCCATTGGCAAGTTTGTACTTGTCACACGCCTGTAAAAGAAAAAGAAAGGAGAAAATTTATAATACATCCAGTTAATTTGCGCCGTTACATAATTTCTAATAAATTCATTTTTACCTAGACTCGGCTTCTGAGATGGCGATCATTTTTGGTTGCTGCCTGTGCCTGGACGCTAACCAACTGAACATGTCATGGACTTTCCGTCCACTGAAGGGCTCTGCGCGAGCAGCACCATTGTCACATGCCTTTGGTAGATCACTTTCTGTATCTCCTGTCTTAGGCGGTGCTAAGTTATGAAACTTGGGCTTGTATTTAGTGCATCTATTTACATCTGACAACTGTTCCACTAGGTATATTGTAGCGTTGTTTTCCAAACCCAGATTCTCGATGAGGGGATTGTGAGGCAATGGCGGCAAATTGTGGGCCTTCCTGGCATTCTGCACTGCCTGAAACACGGTTTCCCAAACTTCTGCCATCGAAGAAGCTGTATGAGAGAACCCATCCTGAGACTTAATTTCATACATCAGTGTCGGTCCCTTTGCGGGTGTCTTCTGCGTTTGTGTGTTCTGCAAGTTTGGTGGAACAGACTTGATCGATTTGCTTATGAGCCTTGGCTTTTTGACAGCAACCGGTGGAGTCTTGGCTTTCAACAGATTGAACTTGTTATCGATTGGTTTTACTTTCTCGTCTATCTTGTTTGTTTTCAATGTGAACGTTTTTATCGGTAGCAACTGCAGTGAGGCTATCTGAGGAGGTACTTGTTTCGATGGTAATATTTCTACGGACGTCACTTGTGGGGATTTCTTGTTCTGCGTAACCGTCTTCATGTTGTGTGTAATTTTGTAAGAGCCGTCTTGCAACTGTTTTTGCAATACTATTTTCAAGGAAGCGTTCTGCAATTTTTCTTTATCCAGTTCTAACTTTATGTTCTCCTTTACTTTCTCAATTGTTTCGGTATTCAGCTTGAGGGTTTCGTTTATATCGGTTTTGATCGTTTCCGGTTTTTTCGCTGTTGACAACACCTCCTCGGTGATTTGCTTTTTCGATTCCGTCAGTTTTTGTTCCGTTTCCGGTTCTGCTGGTTTGATCACTGGTTTCGTTGGCTCTTCAATGATCTCAGTTTTTGGCGTTATTTTCATCGTATCTTGTTTCGGAGTTACGGCTTGCATGGGTAATACTCTGTTCATCGGTCGACTTGTCGGTACGTTGCTTGTAGACATTGTAATTTTATTTTGTACAGTCGAGCTAGTGATAACTGGATTATTACTTGTACTTACATTAATATTGTTAGAATTCGGTACAGCGCTAATATAATTATTATGCACATTATTTACATCATGATTTAACTTATTTACAATTATATCCCTTTGAGTTATACAGTGATTAGGTAAGGGGAGTATTTTAGATGATATGCTAGATTTTATCATACTGGTATTCTCTGATACATGCTTTGAGTCAAAGTATGGTCGGACACAGTTATTCATCATCTGTTCTGAACTGAACAGTGGTTCTGTGATTTTCCATGGTCCATTATTTAATTGTGTTGAGTTGGAAACTGGACTTGGCCGTACAGCTACCCTTGGTATTGTTGGTATCGAGTTTTGCAGCAGCTTAGACGATGGTGTCACATTTGTTACAATTGGAGGTTCGGATGGACATGTATCCGGCTGTTGCATCGATGTCATTGGATCAACACTTTGACACGATACAGGCAACATGGAGTTGCACGTGGGTGGAGCAAAACTTTGTTCTGATGTTGCAGACAAATTAATTTGTGGTTGCACGATGGATTCTGTTATAGGTGTTGATTGATTCACTACTACGTATCCACTGGGTACCGTAGATATGTTTGGAACATTACCCACAGATTGTATATTGGGTTGCAATGTGGAAATATTGGATACATTTTGGACAGTAGGTACTGTGGATATATTAGGTACGCTGGAGGTACTGGGTAAAGCAGGTGCACTAGGTATACTAGACATGTTAGATACACTAGGTACATTAGGTATACCAGGTGTACAGGGTGTAGTAGGTATGTTAGGTACACCAAGTACACTAGGTACATTAGGTGTAGTAGGTGGAGCTGGTGCACTAGGCACACTGGATACACTAGATACACCGCGTATAGGAGGTACACTAGATGCACTGGGTATACTGGGTACTTTGGGTATTGTTGGTACATTGGATACAGTGGGTATATTTGCTATGTTTGCTATATTGGATACATTGGATACAGAGGGAACTGTTGGTATAGTTGGTATTGTGGGTACATTGGGTACATTTGGTACATTGGATACATTCGGTATGCTACCTATATTGGGTACATTGGATACATTGGGTATACTGGGTACATTAGTAACATTAGGTACACTGGGCACTCCAGGTACATTTTGTACTGCTTGCACCGCTGTTACAGTCGGAACACCCGGAACAGTCTGAACATCCACAATAGGTTCCATAAGCTTAGAAGCTTGAAAAACTTGTGTTGTTGTTTGGTAACTGCTTGCTAACACCTGTGGTACTGTGCCAGTCATGAACTGACTGGAAGACATTACTGTGTTGCTCACAATGGTCTCTAAACCATAATACATCGGTTGATTTGAAAGAAACATACTGCCTGTCGAGTCTGTGAACATTTCCAACGTTGGGGTTGAACTTAATAATAATTGTTCCGACGATATTACTCCACACTGAATTGCACTAGGTTGTTGCTGTATTATTGTTCCTAGAACCGTTGGTTGTGTTTGGGCGATTTGTACACTTGGTAATATCGATATACCTCCATTCTGTAATGCCAGCAAGTTGTCGGATGGTGCTTGTATGTATGCACCAGGAACTAAATGATTAGTTGCTATGAACTGGGGTTTAAATGCGGCTTCATGTTGACCACCAATTGTTGTAACATACTGAAGATTTTGTCCAGACTGTTGTTGCAATGTCTCCACATATGCGGACATGATACCAGGTGATGCCACTTGTTGTAATATTACAGTTGGCCCGTTTGTTCTTTGAGCTTGTTGCAGTTGAATAACTGGAGTGCTATTTTGCATCGGTTGAAATCTAGAATGTCCGTTATGAGGCTGTACAGTATTCTTCGCGATTTGTGTTTTAACACTTTTTGCTCGCGACTTTGGTGCTCTTGGACTCTTTGACTTTATTAGTTTTGTTACGTGGGCATTTGCTTGTGATTCGTTATTCGCAGTTTGTACACCAGTCGAAGAAAATGTCGGTGATACTTGCGGGCTTGGAACAGTTTGAGAACTGGCACCGTCAGGAGAGTTTACTGGCGTGTTAATAATATTCTGTGTAATACTAGAATCACTTGTAACAGATGGTGGATCCGTGATTTCTGTTATCTGAACAGTACTCTCTTGAGGTAATACTGTAGCATTTGGTAATGTTGTTGTTGTTCTGGTATACTGTGTTTGTACAATCATATCATTAGATGTTAATACTGTTTGATGTACAGTTTCCACAGTGGCATGTGTATGAATTTGTGGTGTAATAATTGCTTGTGCTATAGGTTCAATTTGAATAGCTGGATGAGGAGATGGTACAGACGCTTCTAAAGGAGATGTAGCTTGCATGTCTGGGTAGTCAGAAGAAAGAGTATGTCCTTCTGATGGTGATAAAGTTATAAATTGTGGAGACAGGGAGCCAACACTTGGAGAAAATCTAGAATCAGGCGATGCTAATTTATTATCCATAGTTTCTGAATCACTGTCACTTGTAATCATGATATCACAGTGTGTCAAGTGTCTATTATAACTATCTTGCGTTCTGTACGTGCAACGGCATCGTTTGCAAGTTACCGGACGATCTATGTGATCAAAAGGTGCATCACACTGAGAGGTAACAATGGTTTTCTCACTTTCCACAAGCTGAGGTGATATGCACTCATCATCACTGGAAATATCATCAGCACCATCTAATTGTGGAATTTCTAAGTTTAATTTTAAATTATTTTCTTTAAACAAATTCATTTTATTTTTCTGCGATTTATCATTATTCTTCGTTATGTGTGATCTGATGAATCCATATATTCGTTTCGAACGCAAAATATTATTTGATGTTTTCGTACAGGAGTTAGAATCTTTCTCAGTTGAGAAAGTAAATTCATTACTGTCGCAGGAGGATTCGTCGTTAATGCCATCTAACTGTGGAATAGATAAGGGTTCTGATACACGTACACCAGCACTTTTTTCTTCAATATTGTACTCTGGTGAACTGCACTCACTAGCACTACTAGGATCAGCAATCCCATCAACTTGCAGTATTCGTGGCTGTTGTCTTGTATGCCAGAAGAGCCGCTTATGCTCTTTCCCTTCTTCACGACTCGTAGTGAGTACACGACGATTAATGCCACTTGCATCCTCAATGCAATATTTTAGTTCTCGTACGGAATCGGATAAGATGTTAGGTGTATTCGCTCTGCCCACAGTAACCATAATACCATCTGGTATTCTTAATTCATGCAAAGTAGGCGGACGTTCATTTTGTGAATCCAACACCATTACGCTTGCCTCGCTAGATTTCGTCATACTCGAGTTTCTTGATAATTTTCTCCTTTTTATACTGGGTCCGTATGTGCTGTCTAACTTGCAACTCCAAGTTAAACTACAAGATCGTTGATGATGTCTTTGTCCTCCAACAACCAACGGGCTATTCGACATTACTTCCGACTTGGACCTTTTCAACTCTCTGCCACCACGTTTTTGATTTTTAGAATTCAACAAATCATCCATCAAATCTTGAACTGAAGTTTTTGCTTCTAAGTGCACCCAAAGATCATTATGCGCTCCCAATTCTAATAAAGAAGGATCAATTTTTGAAATTTTATTTTCCGCCGGTTTTATTATTTCATCTACTTCAGATGTTAGCATATCATCTTTGAACAGATCAGTCGCAAATGTACCATCATTTTTTAAATCCATAGCTAAAAAATCTTCGTACGACATTTTGGGAAATATGTCTTGCATAGAAATACCATCTAACAAATCGTGAGGCAAATCTTCGAATATGGCTTCCTTTAATTCCGGAGGTAAAAGATCTGTATTGTTTTGTTCTGCTAAATTTTCATCAACTTCCTTGTTACAGACTGTATCAATCAAAGCATCCAAGGTTTGTTTAATAGCTAGAAATTCAGTTTTCTGCATATTTAATAAATCTTCTCTTTCTTGTTCTTTAGAATGATCAATAGTTATGTTATTTTCTAGATCAGGAGAAATCTCTGGTACATACACTTGTATGTATGTTCTGATGTAATATCTTACAATTTTAAATGGATTTACCGTAGACCAATATAACCGAGAACATTTGTAATCGCAAGGTATAATTTTGTCAACTGTATCCGAATATTCTGGTATAATTGTACCTAAGTAGTCAATCATTAGCGAACCAATCATGACTTTTACTTTACTTGGCTCCGCATATTTTTTCTTCTTGCGATCCAACTCAACGTATACTGGTCTTCTTAAACTAAAATCATTCTCATTTTGCAATGTTTTATGTGAGCAACTGTTGAAATGTGAAGAACAAAATACTGTTTTATCATAATTCAAGGCAAGTCCAATGTTCCTTGCACAAGGGTAATGAAAGGTACTGCTACAATTTTTTGCACAACAGCCAACACTTGCTCCTTTCTTTCCGCATTCGGAGCAACGAATTAAACGTCCTCTTGAAATAGCACTATGAACATTTTGTAAAGAACCGTCTATTTCTTCAAATACTTCATTCGACCAAAGCGCACAATTCGAGTGTACCCACTCGTTTTGACCACAATACAAGAGTCGTCCTTCCTTTGTCTCCTGGCCATCGCCTAAACCTTTACACAAACAACACGACCTACTATCTTCAGCGTGCACGTTATATAAATTTGCTGTTTTAGCCGCGATTGCCTTCGGTGCTTTCATTACTTCTTCCTTCCATATTTCTAGTATAGAATCGTCAAGTTTCGTATGAGAGATATCATCGTGACTATTATCCTTGGTAGGTGTTAACGCGTCAACTTTTCCATTACTAGTTTTAATACTTTTTGGACTAAACCATGGAAACACCTCTTGTAAAATTTCATGATAAGCGTCGATTAATTCTTTAGTTCCTGTACAGTTAATTACATGTCCCATGTCAATATGAAACTGTAATAAAGTTTTGTATTCATTGTTATTAACCTTTCGTTTTACTGACATCAGTGTAGGCGAAGGTCTAACAATAATCTGCTGGTCTAAACAATGACATTCTGTGTCATTGGAATTACTACTTGAATTTTCTTGAGCTACCGAATCCTTTTTATCACTGTCCTGTGTGTCTTTTACAGCACAATTTTTTACTCTAACAGAGCATTCTTTAAGGTGAAACTTTTGTCGAAGCCGTCTCAAACCTCTTCTATTCGAACAATCACTAGGTTGATCTTCGCTTGCTTTATTTGTTACATCAGATTTTGAATTATTATTGGAGCCGGATTCTGTATCTTTAAACTTTTCGTTATTAGATTCTTCAGAGTCTTCAGAGTTAAGAGTTTCTTTAGAACTAATTGAATTCGAATCTGTCTTTTCACTTGAAAACTCTAATTTCCTTAGATTGGGAACAGGTCTGCATAGACACTCCTTTCTTGGACTCCATTTTAAAGCAGCACAAGCCTTTCGATTTTTACTTAACGATTTTATAACGCCTATAAAACCGGCTTTAAGTTCAGCCTCTATAGCATTTCTCCAAACTGAATTAGGATTAGAGGAACATTGGCTACATGTGAATTCAATAGAATCAGGTAAATAACTAAGAATTTGATACCGCTCATCCGAAAGCCCTTCACAACGGGCATGCACCCAGTACGAACATTCGCTACATTCCATCATCTGAAAGTACAACATAAAATTGTTAAGGTATCAAATGTTACTTTAACACATTCAATACGGCAGGATGTTTATACAAGAATTTTTTTAAGTTCCGTTTATTTATTGTACTTAAAAAAATTTTAATTAATTGTATTCTAAAACAGTTGGAAATTCGCTATTTACGAAGATCTAATGTGATTGCCGCACGACATGTGTATCGAACTTTTTACTCAAGAATACGTTTTACTCGATATATACATCAATTTTGCACTGAACATGTTAAAGCACAAAGCATTAACTAACGTAACATGAAATACTATATTATAATAAAAGTAATGCTATATTAAATTTGCATAAAAGTATGTGTGTAGCTGTACATTGATGTTATATCAATTTATTAATTATTTAATTAGTATTATGAGAAATATATCTATGCTTACCTTTGTATCAAAATCATTTTCGTTGTAACACCTTTGACACAGAGGACAATAGTTTCCTTGTTGACGTAATTTAAAACACATGGAGCATAAAGGTAAGTTGCCCACGTGAACAGTAACTCCTTCACTACCACAACTTTTACACTTGACACAACTTTGACAGACAAAAGGTCTTTCGGGACTATAAAGTCTTGCACTAACACCAGATTTCGACAAACACGAATGATGAAATGATTGACGACAACGAATGCAAGACAGTTTTGGACCAGATCTTAGATGGCAGGATTGGCATATTGTACACCGAGGACAGCACCAGTTTGGTTGGGCACAAGCATTCCATTCGCTGGGTTCCAAACAAAAGGCATGATATGGCTCGCAACAGCACTGACAATGGATGAGCTGGAAAGATTATTACCATGTACAATCATAAATAACAATATGTATATACACATTACTTACTGGTTCTTTTCCAGCACTTCCACAAAGGTAACAAATAGCAGAAATATGAAAGAGTTCTGAACCAATAAGGGCAAAACCTTTTGCACCTACTTCTGAAGGATCATACTGTTCCCAGAAGTCTATAGATACTGTATGCAGTGAATCGTTATTTGTTTTAGATGCCTATAAACATTTGAATTTTTTAAAATAAATTTTATTAGAAGTAAATTCATATAGTGTACAGTACCTAAGGGTAAACTTAGTTTTTGAAATTACTTACCGCATGAAAGTTAGATGTTAAAATATTTTGTTGAGATTTTCCTCTTTTCAGGTGGGATTGTTGTGTTACATTGACAGCACTTTGATTCACATTATTCTCATCGTTATGTTTTGGTGATTCCTTTTCTTTAGTGCAATCTTTCTTCTCTGGCCTATCGTTTTCCTTCAGCATTTTTGGAATGTGCTTATTGCTCTCAGTATCTTCTTTCCCTTCTGCAGAAGGGAAAGTAGCTATTGGTTGGCCAAGTGCAACACTTGCACTTCGACAAACATGTTTTACTCTTGGCCCTTTTAATTCAAGTCTTTGCCTAAGGGGTTGCGGACATTGGCTTATAGGTGATGAAGAGAACATTGGATTTTTTATTTTCTTCCTTACTTTTATCCTGTTGTTTTTTCTTCTCTTTTTACTAGGTGATATATTTAGCGATGAATCAACTAAAATAAAGAAATAATATGATAGTTAAATATATTTACATAGATTCTTTTATAGTAAAATTGTTACAGAAAAATAGAATAATGACTTACATTTATCTAACTTTGTATACAGAAAACCACCGGTACCTTGATAGCTAGTTTTCTGACCCATTTCTATATTTCTCCAATTCATAGCTGATTTGAATAAGTTTTTCTCAGAACTGTCTTCTGCAGGCCAACCTAATTTAGAAGATATTAACTTCTGCCCTTGATTATCATTGTCTTCTTGACTCAATGATAAAGGAATACTCAGAGGATCTCTCATCATTGGTGGTAGTAATGCATTTAAACCCATTCTTAATGAAGAAGGAATGTTGTAACATTTCAAACACATCTTTAACCAACATGCTGGACATCTGGCTTTGTAAACACATCTCATGAGATTCCATTGTTGACTTCGTACAACAGGTGGAACTAAGCATAAACCATCTCCTTTATGGCATTGAAGAACTGGAAGGGTATTGTTCGTAGATTTTGCACAAGCCTGTCGCTTAATCATTTTACTAATAAACTTTCGACAAGATTCACAACTATGAATGCCAAATTTTCTGGCCTGTTTCACAAATCGATAAAACCGTACAGCTCCACACACACCACACTTAATAGTGCCCGTTAAGCCTAAAGAATTACCAAAATAAAAGCTTTTAAAATTTGATAACATTTACAGGATCTTATAATTTGTTATTATTTATCATCAAATTAAGATTAAATTACAAAGATAAGTTCAATACATACCCAAATTAGTATTTCCACCCGTAACATTATTATTATTATTTGTGGTTGAAAAGGGTCCTTCAGTTCCACCAACACATTTATTATCTAATTTTAATCTTGCTTTCCTTAAAATCACTTTTCCACCATTCAACTTCATCCCAGTCCATTCTGACTGTTCGTCCTCAGTATGGTTACTGTGCTCACTTCCACTTTCAGACAATGTGCTTTCAGTGTCAAAATTATCTGAATTTCCCTCTGTGATTTTAGTTCTACTAGTGGAATTATCTTGATTTTTTCCATTAATAGTTTCTTTTGCTTTTGAAGTATCTTCAGAATTTGTTTGAACTTCTAGACCAGCAACTTCGTTTTGAGTTCCCGACCTTGTTTGAATCCTGGAAGACTCTGAACTTGGAACATTGGAATCAGGAAGAACTTTTATAGGAACAGAAACTGATTTTTGACTTTTAGGTACAGTTAATTTGAAATTTTGGGTTTTCCTAATCGTATTTTGCGAACATTCTTGAGTACTATTACATTCACTTGATGTAGCTTTTATTACTTTGCTTTTGTTTGATACATTACTTTTCTTTATATCTGTATTATTAACTTTTGATACTTGTGCGTCTTGTAGAGAAGCTGTTAATTTTTCACAACTTTTTGCACATGATACTACGGTTTGGGCATTGGAACTTTTATGCTGAATTACTTTCTTAGTTTTATTCCTTACATCTTTGTCTTTCAATTTTGTACATAATTTATTAATATTTCCTTCCTTCAACTTCGACTCTTGATTACAAATCTTATTCAACGAAAATTTAGCTTTCTTCATGTGCATGCCGATTTCATTTTCACTAGATTCTACACCAGAAATCTCTTCCAATTCTTCGATAAACCTTTTATTTGGCTTAATAACTCTTGAGGAATGGGCGCTTCGAACTGGTAAAATAAATTTTCTTACTGCATTTGGTTTATCCCCGCATTGTGCTGTGATACTGCGAACATTATTACTATTAGATTTTGCCCTCTGTAGTAATCTTTTTGCGGTACTGTTGCGCAACTGTCTTGTTCGCTGATGCTGATCTAAGATATTGTTTACTGATTTTAATACTGGTGTTTTCATGAAATTGGAGAATTTAATATTTTTACAACTTCTACGATTTTTAGTTCTATGAAATTTAGAAGCACATTTGGAATTCAGTACGGTCACATCTTTCTTAACATCCTCTGTTGGTTCCTCAATTTTATCGCATAATGGTTCTACGTTAGTTTCAACATTCGAAGGAGAATTTTTAGTATCTGTGATTGTGTTTTGTTCATTTGATTTTGGTACAGGATTCTCAATAGCATCAGATGGTGACTTAACAGTTGCATTTTCTGTGTCATGTTGTTGTGTTTTGATGTATGACACGGAAAGATTAGCCTCTTTAGTGCTAAAACCATGGAATGGTGGATGTTCCTACACAAGAAGAATATAACCATTAACAAAATTAATATCCAATTTCTAAATATTTTACTATTTGCACAGACTATCTCCTAGCAATAAACAGTACGACTAAAATTCTGATTTGTTTTGCTACAAAATTCTGCACTGTGGTATGTCGAAAAATTTGCGAAATTTAATAGTTACAATAATGTAGAAACTATAAATATTTAAACCAACTGTCAGTCTTCACATTCTCGATTTAAAGAAATGTCATTTGGTATCAGAAAAGTGATCGTTGTAATATCGAAAAATTTCTTTATTAAAAACATTTTTGTTTCCCTGCTAGTTCGGATACGAGAGGCTATACTCTATAATAACAACGCATTAAAATTCCGTTCTATGCTAAAAGCAACCAAGTATGAGAGTATTATATAAATAATGTTTACAAAATAAAAACAAGAACAGAATAGTATCTTTCACCGAGTCACTGACACTTTCAACTATAGCGATACGTCAGTACATATTATACACATCTGCCATTCCGAGGCTGCGATTCCCTTCCAATAGGTTAACCTTCGTTATACAGCCAAATCTCCGAGTTTTTCTGGCCACCGAATCGGCGCCGTATAGGTAGCTATGATGCTTATAAAACAAATACGGCTGTTTGCAGGCCGAAAAAGATACATTTCTCGCATGACTCTAATTAGGCGCCTTTAAGTAGATACTCATTACGAAAGTAAACTAGGAATTACCTTCTCGTTGTCACCAAATGTTTCGTTGAACAGGGAAAGTCCGTAGTAGATGTTCTCGGCGACGGTTACCGAATCGGTTTGGACTGTCTCGGGCTGGCCGAGAACTTTGATCCGTTTCCTGGTGACCGTCTTCGGCGGCTTCCCGGGAAACTTGGACCTTCCCATGTTCACTTTTTTCAACGGCCAACCTCAACCTCACAACGAAATTCTGTTTCCATTTTACGTGATTTTGCCCAGTCGAGGCGCACCAACTGAACACCGACGAACACTTAACACACACGGAACTTGCAGGCTTCGTTAAACATCGGTTAACGTCGGCCAAATTCGATGATAGCCGCGAAATACGCGCGTACTGTCAAACACAGAATCAGTAGTAGTAAGGTGGGTGAATGTATTTTTGAATATATACGTGCGCGCGTCCATCTAGTGATTTTTATTCGAACGGCACTTGAACCGTGAGTTTGTAATCGTCGGTTTTTATTCCGGCTAATTTAATTGGAATTTTGAATGTACTCGTGTTACTCGTGTAACAAGTTTGAATAATTAAATTTTATAACGACCCTTTGATTTTTAAATGACTCGAAGTTACTTATTAAGTGTATTTATTTGAAAAATATTTGGAGAATCATGATATACTAATTTTTGACATGCAATAATATAATTTCAATTTGTAATTGAACTGTTTAGAGCTTGGTATATGTAAGCATAGGAAGAGAAGTGGCAGCTGACATTTAGTAACAACCAGCACGCGATTGGCGCCGTGTGTCGCGTATTGAGCGCTGCTCACTCTGAACTTACCACAATGCATTTAACTCTAGGGAATATTGAATTATCTTCAGCCTCGCTCGTTAATATAACTTTCGTTGTTCAAACTTTTTAATTATTGTATTACACGTTTTGTTCATTTTATTTATGCATTATTTGTTATAATGATTACGCGAGCGAACCATTATGACAATTTAAATTTTTTAACGTAAAATAATTTCATTCTAGTGGTCAATATTATTTATTAGTCTTAAATTATACATTTTTATCAAGGCTGGGAAATTTATGAACTTTTTATCGCGCTCTTTAGAAATACATTTTGAAAGTTTTATTTCAATATAATAATTATTCGTATATGCGTAAAAATGAATTTTTAATTCAACATATTAAACAAAGTTTCATGGTATTATAGTATATTATATTTTATTTTTTACTAATTTAAATATTCCGAAATTTATTTTTAAATTAACATAATATCACTCATTCATACGGTATTAAAAAAAAAACGCAACACTGCCGCAAATATTAATTAATTTCAAATTAAATTATGCTGGAGTTTCAAGCTTTCGTTATAGTTAAACATATTTTTATAATAGGGTAAAGCAGTGAAATGCGTACACCGTTTCACTTAAATTAATTTTCGAATGGTTTCGGAATTATTAACAACAAAGAATGCTTACGTAATTATTGACGAAAAATATTAAAGAAAGCTTTGATGATTTTGATGGAGACAAAATTTGATGTCATTAAAACATTTTTTTGGTTGTATCGATCAATTTAAATCGTCATTTGCAATGAAAAAATTTTAATAAAAAAATATGGTAAATTATAATGTAATAAATTAAAAAAATTTCATTAAACATATGAATCTTTTATGTAGAAGTTATTTTAGCAAATGGTCAGAATGATGTTTGTATGTTTCACATTTATCAATTTTCTTCGGCGATATTTTGCACGTTCCGCAGTGTTGTTTGCATTATTGAAGTACAGGCCAGTCCGCAATTCTTTGAACGGGTCTGTGATTTTAATAGAATTTTTTATTGTATTTACTCTGTGACGTAAAATAAGAATTATTCCCGTTATTGTGTATTTAGAGAAATTGTTTAAAACGTCCAAGTTGAATTTTGAAGTTTCCATAAAGAATTTGTATGAAATTGAATTCATTATTTTCGAAATGCTCCCAGGTTATTGACTATTTCATTTATTCATGAATTTAATGTACATTTTATCAATCTTTAGTGGCTTATCCAGACAATTACAATAAAATGTATCTTATTTTATGCTTTGTAATCAATGCTAATTGAAATTAACCACGATAATTCATTAAAATCTTTAACAAATTCCCTTCTTCCATTTCCATTTATATATTCACTTTGCAATTAAGACTGCTTTCGATATAAATTGTATTAAAGATGTGAGTATACCGAATTAGATCGGTACAGAATGTAATGAGTAACTCCATGTTTGGAACAGTTTTATCATTATATCTATCGAATCATCTTCTTTACGACCGTTCCTCGATTTACGCAGAGCATTCGTTTTATGCGACATTTTTACGATTAAAAATTGTATAAATTTGCTAGTACGAAAAAGAAATACGCGACAGAAAAATCCGGATATGTTATAACTAATATTTATTTCAAATATTTGTACGTAAACGATAATGGTAAAAGTTCGAAAATAGCAATTTGAGTTGTATTCTTTGTCATTCGTATATAATGTTTTAGAACAATTAATTTATTTTTCTTTTAGTTAGATCGAAGTTGATATTCTTATCGATTGAAAGATTTTATATTGAATTTATTGTAAATGTAATAAAATATAAAATACGTGATTAACATTTATATATTAAATGCTCATTAAAGATATTTTTTAAGTAACGTATTAATACTTTATACCACTCTTTATATTTTGATTCTTACTTTTTTTAAAATATTTAAATTCTATTCAGGCAGTAATGTTGTTTTATTAAATTTAGGTTTCCGTAACGTGATATTTTCACCTACTAATAATGAAGCTTCGAAGCTTTTAATTAAATCAGTTCATTTGAGTTATGTACGTCCACTAAAACAAACCTGATAAATTCGACATACGTGAAGTATAAATTAAAGCTTTGCATTCGATGACCTGTGCTAAATTCGACACACCCTACATTCAAGTAGCAATCAAACTACTATTTCAAAAAATGCGCAAGTTTCGAACTACACGTTACTAGAAATTCTCATGTATTAAAATTGTTGGGAAACTACCCATCATATTGAACAGAAAGGGAAATAAACAAATCCGATAAATTTTAAACAAAGTTCAGGCACTTTCTTTCTTCAAAGATAAATGTGTAAGAGAAGTAATTAATTTTCTCTGGATTAGATGCTCCAATTAATAATCCGCCACTGTTTTAATAAGATAATAATATAGTTACAAATTCAAAGTATTTTCTCATTTTTTTTTTAAATAAGTCTTATAAGATGTTAAAAAACAATAACGAATATTATATTTATTTAGGCTTCGAATTCTTCTAAAAACAATCTCCAGCGATTCAACAGAGGAAAATTAACACACAACTATGTGCACGTTAAATATTGCATATTTGATACCAATTACTATTTTCTATTTTCTGGAGTAAACAAATCAAACGTATTTTACTCAGTGTTTATTCAGTCCAAAAAAAATACCAAAAATTCAGACGAGCTGTTTTCGCAATCGAATTCGTAACAAGAGAATATGGACAGGGTCTGTAACCGTTCTTTCTTTTATAGTTGTGCAAATCGAGCTGCATTATATTGGGCGCCGGTGCCGCGTCCTATTTTATCGATCTCCTTGTGTCATAAATATTTATGTATAGCGTATGGGATACACGCAGTCACCTACTAATAAAAAGAATATATATTTAACGTACAACAGGGATAGTATGTCGCCGTCCATTAATTAAACATGCTTATACCAAACAGATCGTCTGAGTTGCGTTGGACAAATTTTATCGTACCTGTGACCGTATGGCAGAACGTTGCAGGTTATATTTATTTCAACTGAAACCAGAATTTCGGTCTTAATAACTGAGTTCGAAAAACGAATATTGCGCTTCAATGAAAAGAATTTGTTTAAAATAATTCTGTTTTTATTCAATAAATGGCATGTTTCCATCAAAAATTGCAAATCGCCTTGTGAACTCTTCGCAGATTATTTTTCATTTTACGCGCGCGTTTGATCGTGAATAATTGATACGCAAGCGTTAATCATATACGTATAGCTTTTGTCACAATTTTTTAGTGATTTTGACAGCAGATTGATAACATTAGGCTTTAACTTTCCCGATAATTTAAACATCGATTTATAAGGTTAATATGAGTGATCAAACTTCGAAGTTTAATTTTCGAAAAAGGGAATTGTTTTTGTTCTTTTTGATTTAACATAGTTATCTAATCATTCAAGGAAAGAGAATATTAAATATAGTAAATGATTGTATAAAGCGTGTTATAAACCATTACTGTTTCAAGTGCTGAATTGATTTGAAAACTTTGTTCCGAGAAAACGAAGTGGAAAAAATATTATTTTCATACTTGCCTCGTAGAAGCAATTATCGATTCCCTAATCAGACAGATTACCTTTCTTCGGTGTTGTATCTTCCATTAATTGCTTTCTCATTGCGTTTTATGAATGTTCCCTTCTTTAATTGCGTTCGACGCGCCCTCAATTCAATTGCATCGTGTCTCATTTTCTGACAATACCCTTCGATGAGCATTCAGGCCAGCAGAACACTCAAATGGTCACGTTCAAGCATTAGCTTCAATTTCAACGACGATTTTATCGCTTTCTTTGGAACAAATTTTCCATGTCAAATTGTCTAAACTTTTATTATTACTTCGAGTAAGGCAACAGCGCCAAATATGGAATACCACAATATTTCGGAAAATAAATAGTTTGGCGTGTCAGTTACCACGAGAAATACTTCATAGGTAATAGAAATCAATCATATTAACAGTTGGACATCAATTAAGAATTTATCACTGAATGCGAAGCATTATTGCGTATGGTAGTACGTTAAATTTTCAGACAGAGAATTAAATAGTCAAATTTCTTAATATAGATAGGCTAAACAATTTTATTTTTTCATGATTTATCACTGAACATGTTTGTTTTTCACTATTCAAATGTAACTTGCTGCAAATTAATTTTCTTTAGAATAGTTATTATCTTTCTATCGGAATACGTGGGTTCCTAATATCGAATACGTTCCATATTGGTGCACATTCTTTGTTAATGTTACATTTTTATGTTATATTTTTATTTTATGGTGGCAATTGCAAAAATGATAATAATGGAAAAAAATATGTCGTATGCATCGTGTTCACGAAGAATGTAGTGGTAAAATTAACATAATATATGTTAAAAAAGTGGAAAATTTGTTTATTTATGCTTTTTAATTCCATACATATTCATTTCTCCTGATAAAAATGAGTTTCGTTTACAAATAACCTAGATCTTGCATATCAGAAGCCATTTTGTCAGATCGCTATTTTTAACTTTATTTACATTTTTTATCGTGGTTTGAAGGCATTTACATTTTTTTCATTGTTCTCGTTCAGTGTATGGAATGTTTATTAATTTCTTCGTGTTTTGATGCAGATTTCACTGAAAAAACGTATATCTGTTGTTTTGGTAAACTTTTCAAATTGGGTGTTCCATATTAGGTGCCGTTATCCTATATTTCTCTGTGCAATGCTCAATTCTTAGTGGTAAGATATTAATGAATGGACTTTAATTACAATCAAGGTTCCTGTTAGAGATTTGGGAATTCCAAATTGGACTATGTCGGTAAGGTCATTGTCGACAATTATAACTTTGTGAAGTGGAAAACGATGAATGGCGTCCAAGTATTGCATTAGCCTTCAAAATTTCCTTTAAAAACGTTTAGAAAAGTTGGAGCTAAAGCTTCTGGAAAAGAGAATATAAAATTGAAAACTATTAAGAATATAACTCAGCTTTTTTCTGGATATGTTTTCATAAGTTTAAAAAATTCTTGTCTGTAAACGGTTAAATCGTCAAAATCGACTATTGTAGCGATTGTTACTGAAAATTGATACTGTTAAATTAATAGCCAGCATGATCGAAAAATGAAAAATTATACTTTTATATATAACAATTTTAATATTCTTTTTAATTGTTCCTTTTAATTCAGATAATAATTTTATTAAAAACAAAACAGATTGGACGACACATAGATACGAGCGCATTGCGAAAGGAGGTCAGGTTAGCAAATATTTCCAGAATTTTTATGATGGCGTCATTTATTTAAAATCCGTACCGCGTACACCGGTGCATTTGTCAGAGAATCTGCACCAACAAAATTGAATAAAGATTCTATTTCCATTATGACGGATATCTTCTCAAGGAAAATGTGATTCGACTGGAACTTATTCCAAATATTTCCGAAAATATGAGGGTTAATGAAATTGGTTCATGAATTGATTATCTATAACGTTATTGTCAGTTTCAGCTTAAATGTAAAGCAGAATTGCATTTGCAGCATGACGTTTAAAAACGAGGCGAAGTGTACTTTTAAAAATGTTGATCCCATCGTGTAGTAACATAAATAAATTTGCTTGTAATTGTGAACGTCTTCTGATTTTGAAGACTTAATCCTCTATTGCATGGATTTTTATGAACAGTGAAAAAATATATATATGCTTGTTATTCTATTTAACCCTTTACACTCGATTTATTTTTTATGTTGTTGGGTATAAGCTTGTACTTATTTTTAGGGAAATGATTTAAAGTAATTTACAGTGGTAGGATTCAACGTTTTATATTTATTTTATTTATTATTATTACTATAATATTTACTTTTTAAAACAATTTCCAACGTTCTATAATAAATAAATAAGAAAATATTAGTAAACAATACTATTTATTGTATTTTATGACTATTTCATACATACTCATAATTTGCAGTGCGGCTTAACTCATCAAATTATAGAATATTTAAAATTAAATTCCTGATCGGGAAGGAAATGCAATAGAGGGTTAATTATAAGTAGACTGCGGATTTTTATGCAAATTTAAGATTTTAAGAACATAATTAGAAGAATAGAATTGTAATGGAGAAAAGTTTCTTTTAGAGAAATATCATAAATAGCACTACATTTTAGACACATTACAATCTTTTTTCTATTATGTACCTCCTGTGCAATTTTGTACTTTTGAATTTCCCATAAATGCATGAAGATTCGCAGTTTAATTATAACTTCTCAAGAATACACGACTGTCTTGAATAAGAAATTATTTCTGGATTTAGTGACGCAGGAAGAAATGTTTGATATGTTCGAACGAATTTACGTTACGACCCAGAATTATATTAGTCAATGGATCAATAGTCGGGATAAAAGAATCAGTCTTTCCAAGATTTCGTTAAGTCGAATCGGACTATCTTTAGCGAACGATAGCTTGTTACTTTTTTATTTCCGTCATTTGTTCCTATAAACAATTTCCAGCCGGAACGACCGCTGTTTTTACGCGGACAAGACTTAAGGTCCTATCTTTGGGTATTATTTCTGAGGATATCGCGAAATATAATAACAGCCGCGGCATCAAGAACTATTACCTTTATGACCTAGGGAAAATGCACCATTAACCAGCGTAATAGGAGATTGGGGCGCCATAGATAAAAGAATATTTGAATAATATTATACTTCCCTTTTCCCACATTGGTTCTTTCGTTATTCTAAGAAAACCAATATAACAGCGAACAATATAAACGAACGAACGATACGCGAGGAATATCTGCAGATGATAGTGCAAGATGTCTGTCAAAATATAAAACTTTATGGATTCTCTTACAAGAACTGCGATTACGTAGAAATTAGTTTACTTACTTTCACGCGTTCCGTATGAAATGTTTGTACAGCCTTTGTAATCGAAATATAAGTCGTTTTCAGCGGAACGTAGATCTTTTGCTTTCGAAATTAAATTCTTCAGAAAATCGTGAATGACGAGAAACAATGATTTTTCGATTCGCATTTAATAGTTTCGTGCGTTTCGCGAAGAACATTTGCGCGGCTTTTATAATTAACAGCCTAGTATTTCTAAAGATTTAAATTCTTCTGAAATAAAATTTCTGAATAAATAAACGAGGTTCTTCAGTTTCGTATTCGGTACTTACAAGCATTCGTTCACTTTGCACAGAACATAAGTATGGCTTTCATAATTAACACACATATAACTTTTGGAATTGAAAATTAGATCTCTTCCTTCTGAAATTGAATTTTTTAATAAAATTACTTGTGCGTTCGTTATGAAAGCCATATGAAAGTTTTTCGTAGAATGCATGAAAGCATGTAACACGGGTTTACAAATCATTGTTCGTCGTCGTGAATAACTTTTTGTACGAATTCGCGCCATGAAGATTAACGAATTTCAGATTATCATTCGATACAGGAGAATTTGCAAGAATGACCTATTCATTATTGTAATATTAATCACTTGACGTATGATTTCTTTCACAATTGTGCTCAATAAAGCTACTTTAATATTAATAATTTATTAAAAAAAGAAAAGAATTCGATACTTACGCTATATCTACGTTTATTTCAGAGTGATAGAATTATGCAGTGCAATATGAGCTATTTAGTAATCAATTATACAAATATGCAGATTGAACTAACAGATTAATAGAAGAATAACATACGACATTCAACGATGTATCGAAACATATAAAACACATGCCAAATTCACTTGCAACACGTTACACCTATTATATTAATCATAAACAATTGTGTTGCGAATAAATTTGGCGTGTGTTTTTGTATGTTTCGATACATCGTTGAATGTCGTATGTTATTCTTCTGTTAATCTGTTAATTCGATCTGTATATTTATATAATTGATTATTAATAGAACTAAGAAGCTAAGTACTCCTAAGAAACTATTTTTAAGGGACATATGGTCACGGATGGCAGCTATAAAGCCACGGAAACGTAAAGGAATACTATCAAAATATATAAAACTCATCAAAAAGTTAAATACAATTTAATGTTTGATTTAAAAAATTAATATACTTCATAAGCAAAATATAACTGAAATTCATCGTAGCGCGGAACGAGTTAAATAATTCATATTGCTCTGCATAATTCTGTCACTCTGGATTTATGTCAGAGATATACAATAAGTATCGAATTCTTCCCTTTTTCTAATAAAATTATTGTTCATCCAACACAGAGGTTAACGATTGATAATATGAAAATGACATTTCATTTATATTCAAACAAAATACTCCCTCCGTCCGAAAATATGGTATACATTTTTTTTTTAAATGTGGGATTAACGAAAATCATATTATCTTGACCTTTTTTTATTTCTAAATAAGTGGTTGCTAGGCAACTAATAAACAAACGGCGAAGAAATAGTTTAGCATATGTCAAAAGTAATTGACAGAAAAAATCCGTGTATTTAAAACAAATTAATGTGATACCCGGTGTTCTTACAAAATGCCGAATTTCGATCAAAATTGTGTTGAATTGTAAGGAAGAGGTTCCAAATCCAAGCAACTAACACTTCGTCAGCGTAATAGATAGATTATTTTCAGTTTTTACAGACATTCATTATAGTATTCAAGTGAAACTATTTATTTTTAAAATCGTTTCGAATATCCAATGTTTTTAAGATATAATAATTGCGAAACAAAGAAATTGAAACCAGTTATTTTAACTGGTAGGGTAGTTTTAACATTAATAAGGCAAAACTTTGTCGCGAGGGACGGTTACAAACAACATTATCATATTCCATAAAAGCTGTCCAGTCAGCCACGTCCTTATTAACATTAAAACCACCGAGCAGTTAAATAAACTTTTCGAAATTTCTGTATAGAGACTCCAAGAGTGTTTCTATTAGGTTTTCGTTATGCTTTTGTTTTTGGCATAATCTCGTTTATAGTCTTACTGCCCATTGCCAGAGTCATATTTCAACAAAGAAAATTTTTTCAAAAGTGTTCCCTTTTGTTATTTGTTTTGAATTTTATACCGATATGAATTCAACCGATATTCGTGTAATTTTTTTATATGAGTATAAACTTGGTAATAATGCTACAAAAGCTGCACGCAATATAAACCAGGCGTTTGGGGAGAATACTGTTAACGATCGAAAAGTGCAGCGTTGGTTTGAAAATTTTCAGTCTGGTGATTTTTCCGTACAAAATGAACCGCGTGGAAGACCCAAAACGTCTATGAAAAATGATGCTCTGAAAGCATTGGTGGAAACGAATCCAACTGTATCTACAAGGGAACTTGCTACCAGAATGAAAGTTGACCATACAACAATATTGCGACACCTTTCTGAAATTGGCGAGGTGAAAAAAATAGATAAGTGGGTACCGCACGAACTAACCGAGCGAAATAAGCTGAATCGGTTGAACGTATGCTCATCATTACTACCCGAATTCATCGAGTGCCATTTTTCGATCGGATTACTACTTGTGATGAAAAATGGGTTCTTTACGACAATAGGAAAAGGTGTGCTCGGTGGCTTGATAAGGATGAGGCTTGTGCTCATACTCCAAAGCCATCACTTCATCCACGGAAAATTTTAATAACAGTTTGGTGGAATGTGACTGGAGTAATTCATTACTCATTCATTCGAACTGGAGAGACAATTACAGCCGAAAAGTACTGCCAGTACATTGATGAAATGCATGAAAAATTGAAAATTATACGCGCATCACTTGTTAATCGGCATGGCCCAATACTTCTCCACGACAACGCTCGTCCGCATACGTCGTACAAAACAATTGCGAAATTAAATGAATTAAAGATCAGAATTTCTTTAAGACAGGCATTTATGCATTAAAATTTCGTTGAGAAAAGTATATTGAAGCAAATGGAGCAATTTTAATTAAATAAACAGCTTCTGAAAAAAGATATGCAGTTTTACATATTCACTTAAAAATCCGACATTTCATACGCACTAACCTAATATTATGACTTTAGTTGATTTACAATTTAATTTGCGCATTGCCAAATCAATTTCTTTCATAATTTCTCACAGAAAATCTGTTGTCTTTTTAATAATTGCAAAAAGGGGACATCAGGAATGGGCCATTTTGACTTCTCTGGTAGTTTTAGTGTTAAATTAAACTTCTTCTATTATTCTATCTTTCACTAGATATTTGTAACTATTCCATGAATAAAATCATTCTAATCAATTAAAATTATAAATGTATATCATAATTTCGTACAGGAAAAACACCAAAATGTATACCATACTTTCGAACGGTTGGGAGTACCATATAAATTTCTCAAATTCAGTTAAAAATTTTCATCGCGCGTCTGAGACGGTAGCATAGTGCAAAGAGATGTGTCGGATAGCAGTGCGAAAATAGCGGAAGAAATATTATTGAAGCAAGATATTATTTTTTGGCAAGAGGTAAACTCGAGGTGTTTCACTGAATGAAATCCGTGGCAATTTGTCTTGAAAATATATAGCGCCATTGGCAACGAGCATCGGCAAGATCACGCGAGATCGTTTATAATATTTTATAAATACCGTTTTTAAAGCAATACGTCTCGGTCGGTGAATAATAAATGTAGTGCAAGTGCATATTTCATTTCAACTGCTCGGACAATTGCACCATTTCAGAGTTTCCTTCGAATAAAGTTTTATTATAAATGCAACGCGTTTGTGATATTTATACGCCTGTATAAATTCTCAATGCGTTTAGTCTCATAAAATAAATGGACCATCTGCATCGTTGCCGTAACCTGACGAACCTCTTAGTTCGTAATTTCTTTATGGATTTTCATGTGTATAAAATTCAACGTTTTTCGTAATAAAGTGTTTAAAAGATGTTCAATATTAAACGTACAGTTCCCCAAGAAGGAAAGACTTTTGTTTATTATTTATTTAGCTAGTTACATTGAAACATATTGATGAAACTAAGACAGTGTGTCACTTTAAATATTTAGTCAAAGATACTGATTTCGTTGATGAATGATTAATATTTGGATGTTCTTGAAATAGTAAAACTAATTACATATAAACATATGAAGCAGAATATAGAAAAATTATTTGTCAAACGCTTGTCCTATGACTTGTTTTTTTAACTACGTTCGATTGTAATACTTTATTGTCAATTATTTACTAGAAAAAAGGAATTCTGTACTCACACTATGTTCACGTTTAAATTAAGGCACAACAATTGATTAGAGAAGAATAATATTTAATTAGAACTCGATTTTATACATACTATTATTTAAAATTGTAACATATGTTGTATTATTTAATGACGTCTTTAATACTTCTTTCTCATTTTCCGTTTAATGTTTTACAACGAAGATAAATTATGTTTAATAAAATACGAAGATTGTTACTGAAAAGAATAATGGTAACGAAGTTATTAATAAATAATAATAAGAATCATTCGATAGGCAGAAAACACTTATCATTGTATAATCTATTATTATTGGAAAATTACTTAGCAATCCTTTAGAGACAGTTAAACGTGAATAATAACGGTAATAAATATAAATTTAATGCAATTTATACGGTATGAGTATTACGACGTAATTACATACTATTATCTTTAAGAGACAAGAAGGAACATCGATTAGCGACTTAAAGTTCCATTTTCGAAATATTTACAGTTAAAAACTCAAGATTCGAGTTTCGAGATACGCGGGTTCAACCCCAATCAGCTGAGTGCTCGGTCACACATACTTCCACTCCACGTCAAATCGCACTGAATTTGCCGCGTGGTCACGTAGACTTTTTTCAAACTTACAGTGCACGATGTGTATCTCGAGAAATTACATTTTGTGAAATTTTAATTGCTAGTTCAAACAGTTTTAAAGATATTGGAAGTCAGAGTTTTCAAAAAATGTTAACAATTTGTAATATTTATTAACACTAGGACTACCACACTCGTCAAAACGGTTTCAGTTTTCTTATTCCACGAATATTGATATCTTGAGATTGTTACACATCCGAAATGATTTGAAAAATAAATAGATTCACTTGAATACTATAATTGATACATGAAGAAACGTAGGAAAATCTATTGTTATAATTTTTCTAAGAATTATATATTAATCATATTAAATCCTCGGTAGTTCTAGTGATAAGGTCGTACATAAAAACTAGCACTTAAATAGTGTTCCAATTTATCGCATAGAAAAAGTACCTCGTAAATTGAGAGTCAGACGTATTTACAATCACAATCGGTACTGTGAAACATGATTCGAGAAAAACGAACAAATTTCAAATCCCAACACGTTCAAATTACACCTGTGCTGGGCATAAGTGAATGGCTCACTTGCCAAATCGATTAACTCCGTAAAACAAAAAGTGGAGTGGAAAAGTGGACAACAACTGTACAATGATTTTCAAAATTTCCCTTTTAATAGAAAATTAAATAATCGTTATAGAACGTAGTTTAGTTCATTATTACAGGTATAGCTTTAACCTAAAGAATACGTAAAATGTATAAAATAATATAACTCCGAAGTGATTTTTATTATTATTGTAAGTTCTATGTTTAATCCTTAGTACTCCACTTCCAAATGTAATAATCATAGGGTAGTTTTTTCACTGTTGATCATCGAAATATTTAATAATATAAGTGGTGCCTCAATAGAGCCTACAGAATGTAAAGGGTTAATATGAAAAGTCAAGAGCCGACGAAGCGTTTTAACGACAAACTTTTAAAAATTCAAAAAGTGGAGTTAATCGATTTAGCAAGTGAGCCATTCGAGTCTCATAAAAATATCAAGAAATCATAAATCACCCAACATTCGTATATTGTAACGAAAAATATATTTATAACGACGAATAATTCATCGTCAAAACGCTCCCACGTTTCCCCGTAAAACGCTTCCGCGAGCTCGCAGAAACGCTACAGATTCATTCAAAAACGCCCGTCGGCCTTTGCAGCGAATAACGCGGAAATTTAGGCTGCGTTTCCGCGACAACGGCGCCGGGAACGGTTTTTCATCTGTCCCCCCCCCCCCCCCCCTCCTTTTGTATTCAATTCTAATATTTTCGCGGGCACAATTTATACCCGCGCCGCAGAATTTATCGCGGTAATTGTATTGACCGCGGAATGTTTGTAATTCTCGTTCGGCCCTGAAAATACCGGTATAAAATATGTATGTCGGGCGCGGAACGAGGCGCGGAAAATTTGATATACAGCCACGGTGGAAACGATTGATCAATGCGCCTCCTCCTGATTCGTATTACCATATAATTCTTTGCTTCGTTATCGCGGCGAACCCGTTTGAATCGCCCACTCGTGCAATTAAAAAGTTATCTAGGTATCGATGTTTCCAAGGAGATTAATGTATTCCCGGTATTTGGGTAAACGGAACGGAAGAAAGGAAGAAATATGAAAGGAAAGGAAAAGGTAAAAGGGGGACATGGAATGAAAGATGTGAGTCGTCTTTTTTTAAAGTGGTATAAGTTCTTTTTTTCATACACTGAGATGTTTAGTGCTATTTCTACTGAAGACATCGGAACTCTTTGAAATTTTCACTTAACATTAGAACTACCGAGCAATTAGAGTGACATTTCTAATTTTTTTATTAAAATTAGAACAACATGTCTTTTGAGGTTCTTAGTCTTCTAGTCTTGTATCTGTGGGAATACATGAATTTAATTGAAGATCCGCCGCAAACGCCTTCATAATTTAAATACTTGCAAAATAAAGATTCTGAAGTGAGTCAGTTTGACCGATAGTTCGATAGTTTTAGTGTTAAAATTATTTTCTCAGTTTAACACGTTGAATGCCACGCGATTCCATAGAGTAAAATACACACAACGGAAAAAATATATTATTAAATCATTTGATTGAATTGCGTTATTATTGTCATTTAATTGAATTAATTATAATAACTCGATTTGGGTGGAGATCACCGGTGACCCTCATGACAATCAACGTGTTAATTATTTTTCCTTAATTGAATTTTGGACATTTAATTTTGTAATCTTTATTATTCGAGATGTCGAGAAGTCAATTCAGAATATACGACTAAACTTGGAAAATAATTTTATTATAATAATTTAAATTAACTCGGGTAATGTTTATAAAATCATATACTTGTTAAATTTTATTATGCGATAATGATTAATAAACTTGTTGAAGCAAATAAACGATTTTTCAGATAGAAATGGACATATTCCACTTACAAAGAAAACATTTTTGCGATAATATTGTATAATTAAACTGCTTTTGGTTAATTTATGAGTATATCGTATGTCATTGACCGTGTGATTATAAATATAACAAGAGGATATCTATATTTTACTGAAAGTACCATTAACTCATTTTTTTCAAAGAATGCACCTATACCACTTTAAAAAGAAACAGTTTACATATATGGAACGTAATGTTAGAAATTCGAAACGCGAATTTGTTGTAATCGACACGTGTTCGACGTTCAATGTGAGTTTGATTTTGTATACGTATATAACGGTACATTATTGATTTAATTTGTAACTCGTATTTTTTCAAATACCTGCATATTCGTTACATTTCTGTATTCCTCGATTAAATAAATCGGCACGTAGAAAGGAAGAAAGGAACATAGAGAACGGCATAGAAATATAGGAAACATAAATAGAAAGAAGGAAGCGCAAGAACGTAAAGATATAGGATTATAGGTAGCTGTAGGCAATACAGAAAGAAAGAAAGGAATATAGAAATATGAGGAATGTAGAAGGAAAAAAGGAAGCACGGAAACATAGAAATACAAAAATACAGGAAATATAGAAAAAGCAAAGGAAATGTGGAAAAAATGTAGAAATATAGGAAGTGCAGTTAAAAAGAAAAGCACAAAAATAAAAGTAAGAAAGAAAGAAATGTAAGAAGAGAGCAAGGAAAGAAATACAAAGAAAGAAGACAATATAGGAAGAAGGAAAGAAAAACGGAATATAGGAAGAAAGAAAGAAGGAAATAGAGATAAAAAGAAATAAAGAAATATAGGAAGGAACACATACAAGAAGAAAGGAAGGAAACAATATGGGAGGAAGGAAAGAAAGAATGAAATGAAGAAATATAAGAAGAAGAAAGGAAAGGAACAGAGAAGGAAAGAATGAAAGAAGGAAACAGAGATAAAAAGAAATAAAGTAAGAAATAAAGAAATAAAGCAAAAAGGAAACGTCACGCGACATGGTTATCCGAGCGACCGCGTGGGCGTTCGCATCGGTTCGCTCTTTCGAACTCCTAAGATCCTATCTTATTGAGTCCTAGCGAATAGTACGGTTACATTGTCGTAAAGCGTGAACCGGTCTCTGTCTCTTAACGTGCACCTATATATCCCTCGCTATTGATACGTGTATCTAACCGTCCCGTCTCTCTCTGTCCCTTTCCCTCCGGCATATTACGTATTCGTTGTCCCTTGCCAACCCGACTCGATCGAGAACGAAAGAAAGCGTGGACGGCGCGTTATCCGTGTCCGAGCAGCGATTTCAGCTAAGAATATGAGTACGGTCGTGTGTACAATAAAACAAATTTCTTTCGTTGAACGTCAGACACGATCCGGATAATGGATGCCACGTGGGTGTCTAAACTGGATCGGTCCGAGGGATATATGGGGGTACGCGGCAGTTCGTTCTCCGTGGAAACGGTCGACTCCGTCGTAAAGAACGAACCGGTCCACGATATCGATACCTATGCGTGCACTTGTAGATCTACGTGTATACCTGCACCGCCTATTAATATGTATAAGCATGTATGTTCGCCGGTTTCTTTTTTCCGACCTCTCTCTCTCCACTCCTTCGTCCCCCGCCCCACCGCAACCCATTCTCCCCTACCGACCACTCGTTTGCTTCTCTTTTCACGCTGGCAACACTATTACAATTATAATCGTGAACCGGTAAGTCATCTCGTGTGTAACGTGATCCAATAATTTTCCTTGGGATTATTGCGTGGAAGAATATAATTGGACCGCTGTCTGATATAGCGCGGGCTAATATAAGCTTTTGTTTAAATTCCAATTATTACGTTTCATTTTATTGTCTGACTTATAGCGAACCTTCGTTCGAATTTGTCGTAAACCATCGCAAGGTCAACAGTTGGTGGATGCTGCCCTTTTATTTAAACCCTTGTCTTACAATGAAGATTTGCAAACCAATTTAATAAAAATCAGTGCTGTTCATTGTCCAGGGACCAAAGCAAGACACCATTTTGCTATTACCAATTTGTTATCTTCAAAGTATGTTTGCATTTATAGTGGAATGGGAAATTTTGTTCAATTTCCAAATTGTCGATAGTAAAATGTTACAAAAACTTTGTAACGAAAGCAAATAATACATTAAGGGGTTAAGTCGTTATTACATGATGTTCAATAGTTCCATTGATTCAGTCATCGTTTATCGGATGCTTTTTGTGAATCACCAACGTTTGAGCAATCCTTCGATCACTGGATAGTTTGTGAAAGTGCGATTTATATGGTTTGGAGTTGGATCTGGGTTAAGTTTGAATTCTGGATTAAAGCCGTTTATTTTTTAAACAGTTTATTTCCGTGAGAAATGGATCAACGTGCAGTATCGATGACTGTACTATATCAAAAAGAGGTTAAATTACTTCCTTCTATAACAATTGCAAGGTAAAACTATGAAATTACGCAATCTAAAATAATCCATTGGCCATTACGCTTACTGCTCCTTAATTAACATTAAAAAATCTTACAAAGAAATGCTTAAATACCAATTATTAATCGCTTGCCTTATACTAATGTGTCAGACTCGTGGTGAAAATTTTAAACAAAGTTTAACAGTTATAAATATTACTTGATTCTTTCGAATTGAAATTAAATATTATTCTTTTGTTATCCGTTTTATATCTCAGAGCAAACACAGATGTAAAATATGTCCAGAATTTTTCTTTGTTTGCAATAAATTATTAACGACAAAGTAAATAGTTGAAAGATAAATCATAGATCAAGGGGTTAATCTTGTTAATTATGGGATTTGAAGACAATAAATTAACACAGATCATTTAGATACACAAAGATTTATTCAAATATAAACGCATATCTACAAGCGGACACATTACAACGAGCAAGACAAGGAAGGAAGAGAGAACTATGAAAACAAAAGAACAATTGCATATGAATTGCCACTACAGACGTGTTTAGGGTACAAACTAAAAGAAAGAAATATTAATGAGTTGGCTGTTGCGACCTCTTTGAAAAGTGCGTACCTAAAATGTGTCGCATTTTACACATAGGTTATAACTGCATTGACGAATATACTCTCAGTCATAACACAAAACCTTGCAATACTTTTATGCCGAGTATACTCGTTAAAAACAGCTAACACTAAAACAACCAAGAAGTTAAATTGACTTTTTGAAATTCTTCTATAGAAACTCCAATAGTGCATCTATTGAAACTTCAATTGGTTTATAATTCAGTCTGCGTATTACTAACTCAATTGCTTTAACAATTTCTCACAGAAACATCTGTTATCTTTTTCATAATTGCGGAAAGAAGAAATCAGGAATCTGGTAGTTTTAGTATTTAGAAATTCTCAAGAAAAAAATGATGAAACAGCCGTCGTCGGCAGCGTGTAATGTCAATAGCGTTGCTCTCATCCCTATTCGATTTTCACTTTTCTATTCCTTTCTTCTATTCTCGCCTCCCAGTTTCCTACCTTCCATTTAGCGCGAACGACTCGAACCAACGGCCTATTCGTAGTTTTCAAATCGCGAAAATGATCGAGGGCCACTCGAGTCGCTCGCTAAAAAATACCCGGGGCTAATTCCCCAGTGTACGATTGTAAAAATCGTGCGCCGATAACGATTTTGCGCTTTTGTCGGCCGCGGCCGGCCCGATTCCACGAAGATCCTACGCGAACGCGCAACGCGTGGCGCGCGGGATCGAGCGATTTTTGTTTTTACCCAGGGAACTACATGTTTAATAGTGGCTGGGGAGGGGGGACAGGCAGCGCAGAACGCTGCGGTTTTTACTTCCCCCTTCGCCTCTTTTATTTTCTTCTCTTTTTTTCGCTTTTTTCACCCCCCCCCCCACACACACACACACCCTTCGGCCCCTTTCCAGTCTCTCACTCTATTTTCCGCGGTGCACGCGCGTCCCGCAACTTCTAGCGTGTGTACGCGAGCGCGAAGGAGGATGAGGAAGAGCGGAGAAGGGAGGAAAAAAAGGTAGAATGTGTATTTCTCACGTTCCCCGTGCGATGAACCGACTTCTAGCTTTCTACGCTCGCTGCATGCGTAAATTGTGTGATCCGCCGCGCAAAAATACGGTTTAGAGTCAACGGCGGGAAACTTTTATTCCTTCGCGATCCCGCCTCGCGACGGGACTCTCTTCATTGCTCTGGAATCCACCGGTCTTGTTTACATTCGATTAATTTGCGGGGATACGCGGAATTACGGGAGGCCTCGGGAACGCACAGGACGAAGGTTTAACCTTTTGAAATGAGACTTTTTTGGGAGAATGGTCGTTGGGATTAGTTGATTGTTTGTGAAATGGATAATAGTTTTAAAACAGATGTCATTTGTTTGGAAGGAAACACAATTCTTTCATTCATCACATATAAAAAAGACATCAAATTTCGCATCAAACCAATATCATTCATTATACATTATAAGTATATAATGTGTAAAACAGGTATATAATCGGTATTGAAAGATATTGGGTCGATGCGAAAATTTGGACGTCTTTTTTGTACTTGGTAAACGAAAGGATTGTTTTTCCTTCGAAACAAATGACATCTGTTTTCAAACTATTATAACGTATGAAGGACACTGCTTTCTTCGTTTTTCCTGACAAGAATTGGCAATGAGCGTATTTTAAAAAATTTGAATTTTTTGGAAAATTTATTTTGGAATTTTATAGACACGAAGGAACGATGTATTTTTTTAATGAAACTTATTCTTGCTATTCTTGATCGTTCTCAAGAGAATCCACGGAAAAGAAAAACTTGTGTTTTTTTCAAGGGGTAGTTTCACCCCTTCAAAATGAAATTTGACATGAAAAAAGTTGCAATGTAATAGGCGTGACTTACACATGACGTTTCATAATTTTTTGAATTTCCGAGTTTGATAACTTCCCTTATTAGTTTTGATTTAGCCAGCGAATAGTTGAGCTATTAAACTAAATCTAAAAACTAAAAACTTCTAAAAAAAATCTAAAAACTAAAAATTAAAAACTTCAAAACTTCAAAAACGGAAGCCCAATAGTACAATATTTTGTTATCGATCAACGTGACTTTCCAAATGGCCAATTCAATTTCTGTTTTATTAATAAACGAATTTCCTTTGTGCGGAATTTTTTAGTAAGTGCTGACTCGATAATCGATGGGTTAAATTGAATATTGATAACATCGAAGTATGAATTTTTACTTATGTTTAACGAATGATACCATTGTTTATGAAATTGAATTGGAAGTATTCTGTACGAACTGGCTTAATGCTGTATTTACTGTCGCAAATGAAAGAAACATGATTTTATGATATGGAAATATGGTTTACAATAACATTGAAGTATTTATGACTACGCGCATAATACGAAGTAATGAAAACATGAATACCACATATAGAAATACCACGCGACAAATATGTTTTCTGTTCAAAATAATGAAATTTATAAGAAAACATCATTACATTCGTCATATTTCAACGGGTACTAAAATTTTGACGATATTAATGTTTCATACATCCACTTTTACCATTTGTTATAGTTCGTTGACTCTTTCGCGTATTTTCGACAATATTTTTTAATTATTAACAAGGTCTTCCGGTTTAAAAGCATCGTTTCAAAGCAATGTTGGGAGTTTTTTTTATGAGATCGGATGAACTGCCATACTTGACATTTTTGTTACGTATTTTTACGTACTTTAAATGATACGGAGATATTTTCGGGATGAAATTCTTCACTGTTGGATATGTTATGAACCTAGATTTTATACATTTTTGGCTCATTACTAATTAATAAGTCTCTATGTCATTATTCGAACTATCTTTGTAATAAAGAATATTCTAAAATTTATAATTCATAATGAAATAGCTTTAGTACGAAGAACTAGGTTATCATACATATAAAAGTACTTATATATTTTTTCAATAATCCTACATTTTTGATACATTATATTATTATATACTTGACAAATATAGAAGATAAACTGTAACTTAAATCAGTTTGCTTTTTATCATTGATTGTTGCTAATTTATGGCGAAATATGAAATTACACTGTAATAGTAAAAAAAAATGAGAAAGTATATAAAATTAATTAACATTTAACATTCCGTAACAAAATATACGAATGTGTATAAAAATGTTTCATTTGAAGGTAAAGAGGTGTATCTTTCTGAAACTGATCAATACTAATAATATAATTAATAATATTATCAATGACTATATACTAATATTAATAATTAACACCATTAATAACATTATAACACTAGTATTTAATTAATCCGAAAGCATTTCCCAAAACCTTCCGTTCCCCTAGAACTCAGAAACATTAGTTAGACCGCTATCATTCCGGGCCACTCAATATAATAGTCTTCAACAAGAATCACTGGTAGACCCTGCACCCCTCCAACGATTCATTAACATTCACGCGATCTTCAGCGGTTAAACATTAAAACGCAAATTTTACGACCTCTTGATCATCGAGATTTAAGTTTCCAAAGTGATCACCGGAACCGAGAGATTCCGAATCACAATTTGGCAAAAGCGATGTGTAGGGTAGCGGTACCTAATACAGTACACTTAATTTGAAAAATTTACCAAAACGAGAGATATACGTTTTTTCACCGAAACCTGCATCAAAGCTACGTTCTTAATAAATACGATGTATTGGACGTATGTTTCTTCATTACTATCAGTTTTGTAATTACCACCGTAACATAAATATATAACATAATAATATGTAACATTAACAAAGAATGTGCACCCAAAATGAAACGTGTTTCATATTAGGAATCCACATATTCCGATAGAAAAATAATAACTATTATAAGAAGAAAATAAATTTGCAGCAAGTTGCTTTTAAATAGTGACAAACGAACGTGTTCAATAATAAATCATGCAAAAATGAAATTCTTTCGTCTATCTATATTAAGAAATCTATATCTATATTAAGTACTATCAAACAACTATTAATATGATTATTTTCTATTACTAAATACGTGTTTTTCATGATAACTGTCACATCAAGCTATTCGTTTTCCAAAATATTGTGGCGCTCCGTATTAGGCGTTTTTACCCTATGCGAAACATGCGTTATCCAACAGTTCCCTGTGCGCGAACAGTTCAGGTGCTTTGCCGTTTGCCGTCTCGGAACGCCTCCGAAACTATTGTGTCACAGTGCGTCGCTTAATGATTGTGACAAGCATCTGCTTACCCGCTTGGGCCCGCGTGAAACGCGTTCCGCGATTTTTCAAACGGCAGCCCCGCCGCGGCGCGGCATGCCGACACCGACTATTCTATCCGTTTCTCGTGGCCGGAGTACAATGAACCAACTTCAACTTTCTAAGCTACGGTAAGAGCAAACGGAAGAACTGGGAAATTGTATCTAACGCTGTACAGGGCGTCCCATAACGCGTGGCCGCGACTAAAGGGATGAATTACGAGAGTCGGGGTGCGTCTTCACCAATTAACTGCGTTCCACAAGTATACACGTTATCTTAAAATCAAAATGATACTAATTCTTTCAACAATCAATTATTTATTTTTTTTCGAATGAAAATGGTTAATAACGTAACTAAGTTGATAATAGTGTAATGCAAGCATTGTAACGCCAAATAATTAATAATTTTTCCTGCTTCCTTTTGCTACAAAAAAATAACTCTACGGAAAGATGGTGAAGATTTCTGTGGCGCTTAACGTGTTATCAACAATCATTTTCATTTTAAGATCACGTGTATACTCGTCGAACGTAATTATCAATCAACTCGTTATTATCACTGTTAGTTACCGGACAACATTCTTGCGGCTTTTTAAGTCAAATTTTAAACTCAGAGAACGTTCTTGTAAACTAATTTTATATTGTCAGATACCAACGGCATAAACTTGCTGCTAATACCAATTTCATTCATGAAACTACATAGTGAAATACTGATTGAAATCGGACCTCAATTCATTGCTAACAAGAAAACCGTACGAACCTCTTCCGGTATCTAATATGATTCATAACACATTCGCGACCGCTGGCGAGAGTTCACGTCTTTTCAAATATAACAGCTTTCAGAATATTTTATTCTTCCGATCTTTTCCATTTATAACTTCCTTAACGGAAAGTTCTTCATTTCAAACCAGAGTTCGTTGGCAGACTAATATTTCCAAGAAACTTTTCTAATTTTTCTCCGTTTTAACGTCAATTCATTGCAAGGAGCTTAAGACTTTCTTCATTTTCATTCTCAATGTGTATTAGAAAAGCGAAAAATTTGCCGGTCGCGAATGCATCAATATTTTATTACTTAACCAGTTAATTGCGTTCGGCGAGTATACATGTCATCTTAAAATCGAAATGATACTAATTCTTTCAATGATCAATTATTTACTTTTTCAGATAAACATGTAATTCTTCTCCATTTTGCTTTAGCTTTTCATTAGAATATGTTATAAGTGCATTTGGTCTGCGTTACACGAGTATGTACACACTTCATTATTTGATCTTATTGCAAGCAGTATTAGAAATTTTTTAAACCAAATTCCACAGTTAACAGGTTAACACGTTAAGCGCCACGAAAATCTTGACCGTTTTTCTGCAGAGTTATTCTTTTCTAGCAAAAGAAAGCATTAATTATTTAGCGTTACAATCCTTGCATTACACTATTATCAACTTAGTTACGTTGTTAACCATTTTCATTCGACATCGGTTATCTTGCATGTTACGATTGTTTTCAAGTAACTCGGAAACGTCAGACATCGGTGACTGACATGGCGCTTAACGTGTTAATGATATACACTATAGGTATTCAGCTTATCTACTAAGAATTTTAAGTAGAGGAAAAGGTAGTAACTTGGCCTTCCAGTTTCATATTTCTCTCCAAAATTTGACTCGTAACTGAAATTGCTTCAAATTCTTGTGTATAACGTAGGTAAACTCACCAGGTTACTTGTGATAAATGGTGAAAACAATTTAATTGAATTTGATATGTATTACGAAGATCAGTGGTTTTTGGAGATCTTATAAAAGTGACGGTAATATAGAAGTAAATACGGGTTAAAATTAATTTATAATATCTACGGACAAAACGTGACTAACAAGGGACGTAATAAAAAAAAAATAAAGAAAATATATATTTTTGTAAATATCAAAAGCAACTGCTGTTGTAATAATATTTATCCTTCTTTTGCAGTATATGAGAAGATTACTTGAAGGTTAGTGTTAATACTTATATAATCTGCTAATAATTCATTAAATTATTGACAGACAATGATTAAACAATTCATTACATTTTGTTAGGTTTAATTTTTATTTTTTCGGGAATTAAAAGCTATTGTTGGTTAAGTACGATTGAACAATTTGATATGATGTGTTGACAATTGATGTACCAATAAAAAATTCGTTACTCTTTGATTAGTTTAATATTTATGTTTCCAGAAAAGAATGAATAATATGTATACTCCAGAAATATTTATAGAATAAAAGTTCTCCAACACAAATATATTAAGGTTTAAAATGAAATATCAGTTATCGGTGTACCAATAAATATTTCTCCATGTTCTCTGTCAAAGTTAATATTTATTTCTTCAGCAGTCACAAACATCTGCAATCGTAATAATATTCCTTTTTGTTCCACAGAATACCGATGAACAGGATAATAATCCTGTCTCTTAAAACGAAAACAAGCAAAATAATTTCTTCCTTTAACTGGTTTCCTTCACAAGGAAACCAGGAAGGTTCTCTTTTAAAAAACGGTAATTAACACTGCTTGAACTAAGATAAACTATTCGATCGATAATAAGATTTATAGAAAGATAATTAAAAGACTTGAATTAATTGTAATACTATAATACCTCCCATGAAATTTGTAAGAATCCTGTTCGTTACTACTCTATCTCAAATTAATACCAGAAATAGTACTCATTCCTTACGAAACAGAAGAATTTAAGCAGATTTATATAAACAGATTTGACTTTTACTACAAATATAAGCTTAATCAATTCAATTGGTTTACAATTACTTTCGTAGCTAAAATAATTAGAGCCGCTATACTATTGATAACTCGCCAGAAGAGAAAGGATATTTATACGCATTGCAAACCTACCTTTATGCTAAATGTTAAATTAACAGAATGCATACTACCTCTATTTGCCTTTCGAAAATAAATGAATAGGATTAAAATTTATTTATTCCTGTTTAAAATCTTAATAAATATTTCGACTGGATAAAATAAATTAAGAAATTAACATGTTCCCCTTCGCCATTTGTATCAGTTATGGTCTTCACAGTTAACAATGTTTTATTACACACAATGTGTATATTTTATGAAACATAAAACAATATAATAAAGAAGACTCATTGGCTTTTTGAATATCCTGCCAGACACTATAACTTTTGACAACATATGCAAAATTAATTTGACGTTTATTATTCAAAATTCGAAATCCAAATCGTTGGATATATATGACGTTCGTAGCGAACTTGTTAACTAGTTCGCATAATCGATGTTCCAGGTTTTTGGAGCATATCCAGCCACGTTCGTTCCCAGAGGAAGAAGGAAAATGAGGAGCATTTATTGGAATGAAATTTCATCGCATGGAATATTGAAGTAATAAAAGAAGATAGAGTCATTGACGTCTTGAATATTGCAATACACGTTGTAATTTTTAACAACGTATATAAAATTTATTAGATTCTCTTTACTCAAAATTTGAGATCATGGTTGTGATGAATGTGTGATATTTAGGCTGTGGTAAACCTGCTAATCATTTGAATAAAAATTGCCAGTTTATAGCAATGTAACCTGATTCAACTATAGTTCATTGCATCACTTTACTAATTTATTTCATTTTTCGTAGTTCCTTCTATTTTATTATTTTTATTCTGTTTTGTTACATTGTCCGTGTTCTATACCTATTTTGTAGCAGTTCCGATTATAAGATTGGTGTCCAATTATTGCATTGGTCTTCAAAATTTCCTTTCAAAACATTTGGAACATCTGCAGCTAAAGCTTCCGGAAGAGAGAATAGAATATTGAAGGTGTTTCATATTAGGTGTCGTTATCCTACACATACCAGGATAAGGTTCACATTTTTCAAAGAGGTCGCAACAGCTAACTGGTTGAAAGTTAATAAGGAACTGTGCAGAAAACCAACAAAATGGCAGCGCGAAATATGAACCAGTTCGCATAATCGAGTGGCCTATCCTCTCGGAGCAGCTCCGTCCGCGTTAGCCCGTGAAAGAAGGACAGGGACGAGGATCGTCCGGTAGAATGATTGTTCTCAGCGAAATATTTTTGCGCGTGGCGCGAGTAATGCGTGTAGGCTATTAATATGCATAAGCGTCCATCGGTCTTTCTCGTGGCTCCGCGAATGGTCCAGCGACTCTGGGGCGTATACGCGTTATCCTTCTAGGATCGCACACTTGTCCGGCCGAGGTGAAGCCCGTGCACCAGTGCAGCGGATGGGAGAGTACGCAATACAAAGCAACGAAACGGAACGGAACAGCAGATCTTATAGCTCCGTTACAACCGGCTAGCTGACCGTTCCCAACGAATACGACCGGCACCACACCCGCTCGGGTATTTCGAACGGAATGATCGAGAGATAAACTCGTTCGCTCGGCGCTTAAACGAATACGCCCGGCGTAACGAGTCTCAGGTTTCCCGGCGCACAGGTAAACTATCGTGTCAGATCCCCTCGAATTTGAATTTTATTCAACAGGACATTTTCTACTTCAATCCTCCCCCTTCTCGCCACCCCACTGGACCGTTACGGATTCTCCGGGCTAGGGTATGTCGAGGAGAGATGGTCCGATTTTTGTTTAAAAGAACTATTACGTCATGAGGTACTTACGCATTATAAGGACTACCTTGGTTTTTAACAGGTAACCTACAATATCGCGTCAGACTCGTGGTGAAGATTTCGAATAGAATTTCATAAGTATAAATATCATTAAATTCTTCCAAGTTCAACTTGAACATTATTTTTCTATTACTAATTGTAATGCTTCTGAGTAAATGTAGATATATAACAAGTGTAGAATTTTCCTCTTTTTTTAATGAATTGTGAATAATAAAATATCTTTGTCCAGGGCAACTGGGAAAGAGATCATAGGACAACGGGTTAACACGAGGTCTACCGAGCATTTAATACAATTAACATGTAATCTCTATAAAAATGGTAACAATAGATTATTTTGTTTATTGAGACCTTCATTATAGTATACAAGTGAAACTATTAATTTTCAAGATTATTTCGAATATTCAATGTTTTTAATAGTAAAACTACCGTGCTAGTCGAAATGATTGATTTCGATTTCTTTGTTTCGAAATTATTCATATCTCAAAAGCAAAGAATATTCGAAAAAATCTTGAAAATTAATAGTTTCGCATGTATACTATAATGGATGTACATATTAACCGTATTAACCCTTTGAATTATTTCATTGGAAGTACCTAACATTTTCTAACTAGACACAGACGATATCCTTTGAAATTAACTCAAAGAGAAATTGTAAGTGAATTGAATAATTTAAACCCATTAAAAGGGTTAAATGCTCGGTAGTTCTAGTGTTAAGGAATAAAATATTAACGCATTCGCGACCAGTAAATCTTTCGTTCTTCTAATACTCATTGAGAATGAAAATGAAGAAAGTCTTAAGCTCATTGCAATGAATTGACGTTAAAACGGAGAAAAATTAGGAAAGTTCCTTGGAAATATTAGTCTGGCAACGAACTCTGGTTTGAAATGAAGAACTTTCCGTTAAGGAAGTTATAAATGGAAAAGATCGGAAGAATAAAATATTCTGAAAGCTGTTATATTTGAAAAGACGTGAACTCTCGTCAGCGGTCGCGAATGTGTTATGAATCTTATTAGATACCGGAAGAGGTTCGTACGGTTTTCTTGTTAGCAATGAATTGAGGTCCGATTTCAATCAGTATTTCACTATGTAGTTTCATGAATGAAATTGGTATTAGCAGCAAGTTTATGCTGTTGGTATCTGACAACAAAAAATTATTTTACAATAACGTTCTGTGTGTTTAAAATTTGATTTAAGAATCTGCTCGAATTTTGTCCGGTAACTTACTGTAATAATAATGATAATGATGATGATAACAACAACAACAACAATAATAATAATAACATACTAACCGTTTACACTGGACAATACATTTTATTATAAATATTCATTATCTTCTGTTGAAACATTGATTATACTGCTTGCGACTAATAAACGAAAATTTTCCGTAAATTAAGGGTAAGAACTATTTTCTTTTTATGGTTCTTATATTGATACCTAAAATAAAGCTGAATATTGCAATTTTAAAATTCATAATTCTGCTGTGTTAAATAAAATGGCGACTCAGAGTCGCTTCTGGAGCGCGAAGGGTTAACACGTTGACCTCCACGAGAATTTAAAGTGTTTCATATAACATTACTTATCGTATGATAACAAAGGCAAATTGTATTAGAATTAGTTATTAATGGTTTGGTATGATAGTTCTTAAGTTATAATATTATTTGGCTACTCGTGTTATTAAATATTTTAATTCAATATCAGTTTTTTCTTGTAATTGTTTTCTACATAGTAATTTGAATTTGGTCATCGGTGGCCACCATGGCGGTCAACGTGATAATAATGAGTTATAATATTAAATGAATACTAACCCAGCCTTAATCCAAATGACTGACTAGGGCAACCTTTAATTAGGAAACAAAAATGGTCCGTATAATACGTAAATACCCATTATAAATATCATTGATATCTAACAAAACTAACATTTCTTTATGAAAGTATTATAGATATTGGATTCATGCAAAAGTCTTGACGTTGTCTTATAACAAATAAAGAGAAGAGTTTATTATATAATTTCCATTGGTTGATATTACCCTCTTCCATGTTTCTATAACTTAATTTATTCTATCGTTGCAAAAACGTTGTGCTTTCGAGGAGAAAAATTAATCAAAATTTTTGTATCAACCCAATACATATAGAACAGCTCTAAAAGAAACAACTGTAACATTAAATCTAATATGAAGACGAACTTAAATAAACCCAACAATATCCAGTTAAATATATAAATATTAAAAAAATATATATATAAATAAACTTTCATAACATAACATTAAACTTTATAAACTATTTTTTAAAACGTTATAACGCCAAGATTAGCTTTTTTTAAAAGGCGATGTAATAATAAAATTTGGAAACCACTAGGTTACAGAAAATTAAACTCTTTGATTTGAAAATTAGAATCTTTGCAGCAAAATTGTGAAATTAGATATTCAACATCGAATTTCACGTAGTGCTTTAACAAATGAAACGTTGAAATCAAATAATTTTGCACCTTGATTTGTGTATGATTTTTCTTTATGTTAATTCTGAGAAACATTAAATTTATTAGAAAGTGAAGCATATTTATTGGCAGAAGATTTATTGAATAAGGGGTTAATACGTTTGATTAAAAATGTGTGATGCCGTAAGTAATTATGTAGAGAATAGTATAACGTGAGAATCGTGATACCACATAATTTATAATTATTTCTAATTGCCTTTGTTATGAAAATATAAGTGTTATATGAAACGATCATGATTATCGTGGTACGTAATTAACGTGTTGACATTCAAGATATGTTCTTAGAAGACAAAGCGTTACACCAAACAGCATTGAAAATGAGATTCCATTAAGATCAGATTATCTTATGTAACTACATAGCTGTACAGTAAATAGGAAACATATGACCAAGAACTTTCTGTAAGCTTAATTGTGAAGTTTCGATGAAAAAAATCGCGTTGCATTGTGTCATGAAATATTTTGAACTTTTTTAGGACTCGAATGAAACCATTATACCCATCGAATCAGCGTTAATATTTTGACTGCTACGTCATCCGAATTCGTGTGACACCATTTTTTATATAAACTGAAATATTGATTTTCTTGGTGACGAATTTCACTGGATGTACGGAATATAAGACAGTTAGTAGTGCAATTGTTATGAAGAATCTTAATTTTTTAGTTTCTGCTTTATTAACTCCTTGCTCTATGATTTAATTCTCAACTGTACTTGATAAAACAATTTTGTTATTAATGCTTTAGTAGAGAAGGAAAATAATTTGACCCTTATTCTGTGTCTACGTTTACTACTAATGTTAAATATTGATAATAGATTTATGTTGAAAGAAATTTTATTAATTTTTTTATGTTATATTTTAATTAATTTAATAACAAAGAAACAATAAATTATAAATATTTTTTAAGTTAATAGAATTAGTAATATCCTATCTTATATTTTCAAAATATATGCTTAATGTTTAATTTATGTTAAAAATAAATAAATGACATTTAGGTTTATCGAATTCAATAAAAAATTTTCATTAATTTTCATTTAACACGTTATTATAAGGCAAGGGGTAAAGAAAACTGTTTCGACTGCATAGAAGCTTTGATGAGAGTTTACTTGACAGTCAAAGTGTTAATTGAAGTAGCGTTAAATGGGGTCTTACTGTTTCATTGTAACAAAGGAACTTTGTTTGTTTGTTTTAACGATTTGAAAACATTATTCAGTATTGTCTACATATGTTTATTTTTAAAAGAAGAATGTTTGAAAAATAGTGATTACGTGAAGAATTTGGGAGTGACGGAATTTGAATGGAATATTGTAGATTGATAGTTTAGTATTTTTTGTAATTACGCTTTACAGAATGTTGTCGAGGAAAAATTTGTTTATAATTAGGAAACTATGAGGAAATAGAAACAACTATGTAAATGAATAAAACTCATAGAGTACGTTTAGTATTTCTAATACGGGCAAGCAAGAACAGCGAAAGAAAGCTAGGAAATCGATATTATTCTCTAGCTGTAAGCAGTGGTTTAGTAGAAATATAGATACTAATTTAATTGATGCTATAAGAACAATTTATTGACAGAGATCGGGGAATCACTATATTTATGCCCACTTTCATTGTAATTGAGCTGTAAAAGTACATGAATATGAAGGAAAGTATCTCTATAGGGAGAAGACCTTCAATTAAAGTTTGTATTACATACTTCTCGTGTTAAGATTATAGAACCAATAAAGAAAGCATTAAAGCAATTTGCTTCTACTGAATGTCAATTTTGCATGCATAAAAGATCAAGAAAGTTAAAAATCTCGGATGATCTCTCGTTCAATAAATGATAAAAAGCTCAACAACTATACTCTTCACCGGATATACGCGTTTCTGACTTTTAGTAAGCGTATCTTTATAGATTTTGACCATTCGATATAAATATTAGAAATTGTTTTTTCTTTCTTCCGTGTATAGTTTATGGAAAAATGTAAATTTCCAAACTCAACAGTATTTTGTATGTTAGCAGTAATGCTTTTTATGTAAAATTATTCTATAGAGTTTTTTGAAGAAAAGTATATAGGTTACTGTTAGATTATATTTCATACTGTAAATATGCCGAAATAATGATTAAAACTTGCAAATCACTTCAACAAATTGATTAGAGCATTATTTTAGATATCTGAATGTTTTAGCAAATTGAGCACCACTGCCGACGTCGCATGTTATACGAAACTATTCCATTCCTGCATCGAAAACAAAACATAATTAGTAATTCTGTTGATGCTATCTGAGGGAAAAATATTTGTTCTATCGTGTAGTACAATTACATTTCACTATAATTATTCTTTAAACATATTTACATACTCAGAACATAATAATAACTTACACCATTCTGCTCAGGAAAGTTTGTTCAATAATTATAAGTAAGAAACAACTGTAAAACTATTATTATTAAAGCACCAATCATTTTTGAATAATTATTAATAATAAGAATAAAATACTTTCAGAAATTTCCTATTGGACATTGCAAATTAAAAGAGAAGTCAAACTTCATCGAATAATTTTATTAAAAATAAAAGTTCCAAAATAGTGACATTCAAAAATATGGAATTTGCAGTACTGCTGAGAATTTCTAAGAATTATTGTTCAGAAATTGGGTGCTTTGTTTTTTAATTAAATTTTACAATTACAATAAACATGTTGAGGACATACTAAATAAGAAGGAATAGAAGCACAGTAAAAAGTATAATCCGTATTTATAGGGAGTACATGGCTTGGTTATAAACTATACATCGCCTTATACTTTTTATGCTGCACGGTACCATAAGCTTCAATACAGTTTACAATATGTATAACTCAATTACAGGAATGATGTTTTAGATATATATAAGGGAACTCCTACTAATTTAATATTCTATTATCCGAACGTTTTAATATCCTTGTACTACGTATCTTCCGTTCGAACAGTTTCCCGGAAACTCTAAACTTAATCCTACTCGTAAAAATGGACACGAAAGTAATGCCGTATCGGTTCACGTGCAGTAACTATTTGCAATAGTTACATTCGTAACGACTACAGTAATTATAACTGCAGGAGTAAATCAAGGCACACGTTCAAGCATAACAGCGCCACTTCGAAATTAATTAAAACCCGGTGCCATTGGAAATGTCTTCATTCAGAATCTTCGAAACATCTACGATTATGAAGAAGGTTGTGGTTATTTCTAATATAGATTTCGTAGTGTTAAAAAATATATAATGTGAACATGTATACTGTTTTTTTTTATTAACATATTCAGTTTATATAAGAAATGCAATTGAAGAGATAAACTCCAAAACAGCACAAGTTCATTTTGGTACTAGATGAATATGTGTTTATGTATTTTTACATATCCCTAAATATGTGCTTTTTCCTCTAAACCAAAGAGAAGATCAAGAACAGCTGCTTTGAAGTGAAATCGAAGCTTTTCAGTGAAAGAAATAAGATAAGCCCTAATAATAATAATAATAATTAGCACTTAAGCTGTCAACCATAAGCATAGTGCCTCATATGGTACCTTTATCTTTAGAGAATTTCCTAGTTTTCTAGTAATTTAAAATGTTCATGGCACCTATGTGTACAATTCAGGATGAAAGGGTTAAAACAATGTGAACATTTAATTCCTTACGCGTGTTGTATGAACAATAACATTCGGAACAGCACGATTTTTTAACGTGTGCGATTTTGAAACTCATCAGCATAATAATGTGAACGTTTAAATTAATTTCAAGACTTCATGTAAAATTATTGTAAATAAAAGAAATATTATAACAAATGAATTAATTACGTAGTTATTCTAATTTAAAGGAAGATTTAATAAGTTTAATATTATTTGATATAATATTAATTTGTTCATTTTAATTAAAATGTTTACCAAATTGGTACGAATATTAATACTTCCTTCAATGATTTCCATAACAGTGCAAGCCCACGGTTTTTCAAGGTTTTTTTAAACACAAGCCAATTATCTAATATGAAAAATATATACACAATGAAAGTAAATGTATAATCAATATTCACAGCAAAAATAATCAAGATTGATATTAAGTTAACAAAGATATCCAAAAAAGATTGATCTCCTCGGAATATTAGTTATTGGACTTGTACTGTTTTGGAATTCATGGCTTCAATTTTGTAACATCTTCGTATCACGACGACTGACCAGCGAATGAACAAAACAAGAACTGTTTATAATGAATTGTTTATCACACCGACTGTGTTGCAATGCTTTACATAATACATTGGGTGTTCTTTAACACTAGAACTACCGAGCATCTAATACGATATTTGATCTCTATAAAAATTGTAACAATAGTTTATTTTCAGTTTCCTCAGACATTCGTTACAGTATTCAAGTGAAACTATTTATTTTCAAAATTACTTCCAATATTCAATACTTTGAAGATATCAATAATTGCGAAACAAGAAAACCGAAACCAATCATTTTTACTGATACGGTAGTTCAAGCGATAAACATGGTAAACAGTATTCTTACGTGTAATTGTATTAATAAAACTGATGTATGCAATGTGCAACAGTAACGTGCACACACTCCTTTAATTTTAGCATTAATCATTTCTCATATTGGCTTTTCGAATCCGTTTGCAATATTTATATTGATTTGCTTGAAACGTGAAATAACAAGAATTTATTCATGAAACGAGTATTTTATTGATACGAATGATGTTAATGCATTTACGTTTCGTTGACGTATCCTCTGCAGCAATAATTACAATGTAATCGAGGATACGTTTTAATTACGCGTCTAACAAGAGAATTCGAAGCTATATTTTTCTTTTGGCTTGATTGCAGAGTTTCTTTGAAATTATTGGAATAATTGTTTCTTCTTAGATTGTTGAACGTATGATTGTAGACTGATAAATTGTTTTTTACACAATCTTTCTCGTTTATCATTTGAATTACAAGTAATTTATAATACGATGAATTAATGTATTTTTTACATTGTGTATGATCGTCAATTGTAACTAAATCGATATTACGAACATTTAAAGAACTAAAAATTATTTACAGATTTCTATATCTTAATTCCATGTATCTAAAACTTATTCTACTTCTTTTATAAAACAATTGAAAAGCACAGTTCCTAATCAAAAAATTAGGACCATCATAATTTTTAACATTTTTCGTGGCAATCAAAGTCCAAAAGGTAATTTCATAATAATTTCTTCGTCGTAATGTTAATCCTTTGCATTTTAAAAGTTTCTCATTGGAAACACTCAGCATTTTTTAATGAAATACAGATAACGTTTTTTGAAACCAACTTGACCAGAAATTGAGGAACAAACCTATTTTCTTTCAGTATTTCATTAATTGATGCTTTTAAAACTTTATAATATTGCTATGTCAAATCAATTGGCGACTGAAAGATGTCTCTGGAGTGCAAAGGGTTAAGACCAAGAGTTAAGCAAAGAAATTAAACCTGAGGTATAAATAATTAATAGGACACCACCGGAAAAGAATCAAATTGCAGGTTCACTGCTAATCTTCTCAACAAAAAATGCATTGTTCTTTTATATCTATAAAATTGTAAAATACAATTTTTCAAAAAATTCAAATTTTTCAAAATTTTGATTTTGAAAATGATTGATTTGCAAATTACATTTTTATTTAAAACATTCTCCGATAGTGTTACATATTTTTAACCAATATATTCCATCGTGTATAAAAAAAACTAAATTATTTTTATGTGCACTCTCATGCAAAGTCGTAACTCATGGTGTAACGTTTACGAGGTAAATAAGATCGTTTTCTTAAATTCTGTTTACATTTCATAAAGAAGACATATTTTATTTAATAGAATATTATAACTGTTTGAAGGTTGTGAAAAAAATGGCGGCAGCAAACACGTGAAATTCCATAACAGTACTCAATTTATCTCAATTGTCATTTTTAAAACAGAACTAACTGTGACTAACAATAACTGAGAATAATTTAACAGTTACAATAGGCTTCCGCGCAGTTCCGAATGTATTTGTTGCAAATGCGAAGTAACCACCAGTGTAATATGAAAATATTGCGTCAAGCGTAATCCCGTTAGTCATTTGAAAAACAGATATATCTCTAGTTGAGGGTTTCGCAACCAGGCGACATTTAATTAAGTAAATGACAACGATGCAACAGAGCATCAGTGAAATCCTATTGAACTTGTCATGCGATGTGACATAATGTGCAAAACGTAACGACCGCTGCTGTACGAATCAAATTTATCAGCCGATTAGCATAGTATAGCTTGAAGAGACCGTATTGTTCGCATGACCTACATTTAATATTTCATCTATTATTTTTGTTCGAAATATAATAATATATTATAATATTGTATAATATATTTTATAATAAACATAAATATCATATTATTATATTCTATTCGAATTATATACATAAATGGAAATTAAAGAAGATATTTTAATAACTGTTTGAGTGACCTATATTTCCTATTCCATTTACTTCTTCTTTTACTTAGAATGCTTTTTTGAATAGAAATTAAGAGAAATATTTTAACAATTGTTCGTCTCATATTCACTGTTTCGTCTATGCTTTGTAGTTTCTTTATTTATTTTATATTATTAATATTAATTAAATTAAGAGAATTATTTTAATGGTTCACGAATAAGGGTAGTTTAAAATATTCAATCATAGTTCGAATATGAAGAAGTTAAGTACATATCCCTTGCAATTAGTCCTTTTAGCTTCCGTTAATTTTTTATGTATATAGCGAATAAATAATGTTGTTTGAGAAATAATAATAAAAATTTAAGGATGTACGCGATGTACACATCGAATATTGAAATACTATTTTAATAAATACTACTTATGATTTTATAAACTAATATTAAAGTTTCAATCTCTTCGACCTGTCTATTCTTATTTAGGTTTGATATAGCAAATGGGTTGACACATTTCAAACTGAAACCATATTCCACAGATAGACAGAATCTGTCCCAGTTCTGAAAATAAGCCTCTTCTAGGAACAGGTATTGCAAATGTACCAAGTAATACTGCATTATAGCTAAATATAGTTTGCGTAGTCTGGAATATTGTAGCTACATGTTCGTTTCAACAGCTTCATCTGTTTTAAATAGTAAATACTACACTCGCTAAGGTAAGTACTTTCAAGAAGATGTAATTTCTCGATACTTTCTTCTTAATCAGAACTCAAATGCCAGCAAGAATGGATTACGCAGATGCACGTTCAATTGATGCATACGCAAACAGACATCATGCAACTTTAATATGTGTTAAGAATCGGTGATACATCATCTTGCACTCAAGATATTGCATGTACTCAACAATGTTTTTTAATTTCCTGACGTTTCAAGCTCGGTGTTTTGAAATCACAGTTTTTATACTTCATTGAATATTCTAAATATTTATATTTTCTGTTAATGTACTTGTGTTTATTTTAAATAACATAAGGTATTGAATAGAGATTAGTAATAGAAAAATGGGATAGAAATAGATGTAAATTCAGATAAATCAAAGATAAATTACTGTTAGAGGGGGTTATTATTATTAAAATTACTATTAGAATTACTATTAGAATTGCTATTGGAATTACTATTAAAAGTATTATTAAAATTACTATTAGAATTATTATTAGAATTACTATTAAAATTACTACTAAAATTACTCTTGAATTATTATTAAAATTACTACTAAAATTACTCATAAATTACTATTAAAATTACTACTAAAATTTCTCTTGAATTACTATTAGAATTACTAGTAGAATTATTATCAGAATTACTATTAGAAGTTTAAGTAATGCAATAGACAAAGCACTATAAGTGGTATCAATCTATGTGAGGGAAAAGTTTGAATAATTAGAGATTATGTACAGAGTATTGTAAATCAAGTTCTATTCTTAGCCGTTGAGGCTAAATAAACTAAATTATATATATATATATATATATAAACTGCAAAGTACTTTGCAGTTTCGGAGAAATGTAAAAAATTCCAAAACTTGATATCAAAATATTTTACTATAGGGTTGATGCAAAAGTATTTTCGTTTTTAGTTTTTAGATTTAGTTTAATAGCTCAACTGTTCGCTGGCTAAACCAAAACTAAGTAAAAACGAAGAAAGAAGTTTTCTTTATACACGTTATAATAATTTGAAGCAAATGTTTTTTGTTAAAAAAACAAGTTTTTTCTTAACCACGTACGAAAAACATCGAAATTATTGCGAATTAAACGAATACAATGAACTTTTACTTCTTCGCATGGAATATTAAAAAGGATGTTTATTCATATCTGTTTGCCTCGATGTAATATTTCATTGTTCCGCGAGAATTCAATTTAAATTTCGTTATATCTTGACACTGATAACTTAATCCGTAATCGGAAATGAAATTGTGAGGATTCTAATCGATTCTCATGACGGTCTGGAAAGTTTCAGGCAGATTAAACTCAAATATCGTTATGTATTAAAATTAATTATTTATATGCATTAAAATTTCTGTGCATGAAAACTAATTCGGCACCATTGAGAATCTATACGGGTACTTATATAAATCCTTGTTGACTTTAATACAAATGAACGATTGCGATGTGTATTTCATGCGACCATACACGCAGAAATTTTTAGTTAAAAAGTTTGGAATCAAAAAATTCCATCTTATTTAGAATTTTCAATAAATTCATTTTCTCGGTTGTTACGGATTTGTTAAAGCACAGATTTATACAAAATGAAACATTTCATGATTAAAAAAACAACAGGGACGCTTTCGAGATTATACATATAATACTGGTGCATCGATTGAAAAGGTTTGCTTTGGGAAACAATATTTTGTTTAAACGAAAGAATAAAAATACATTGAACCATTGCAATTGTAATTTGGCCCACCAGTTTTATAATTTTCTCTAAAATTGAATTATAACTTCAATTGCTTCAAATTTTTGCGTAACATGTGGATAAACTAATAATGTTGTTTCTGGGGAAACAAAAGGAAAAAGTAAAAGAAAAACAAACGTAAATATTATTCAATTCGTTTGAATTCAAATAAAATATTATTCTTCTGGTATGAATGATTATATCTTAAAGAAAATGTTGATATAGAATATGCCTAGAATTGTTCTTTCATTTTCAATAAACTATTAATGACAAAGGAATTAGATCGACCATGGTTCTAAAAGAAATCATAGGGCACGGGGTTAATAGGTATTAGGAACATAAGTAATTTTTGGAGATCTTACAAAAATGGGAGTAATATGGCCCCTAGCAAAAATGATATAAAATTATTTTTAGCAGTATTTTAAGGTTAAAAGTAAACAAATAAAGCAAATTTCTTTATGTGTATACAAAAATCTCATCACCTTTCCGTTTCACACAATATGCACTCTATGTGCTCATAATTAGATTAGTACGTATAATGGTTGTTTTATCGAATATCAATTGCTCAAAATACAACATAACAAAAGCCAAAAATGAAATAATCTTAATATAATAACGGGCTTCTCGGAAGTCACATTACCCTTCCTTAAAGGAGGCCAAAATAACAACATGCGTAAGTTAGAAAATTAATTGTGTATCTGAAAAATAAATAATAATAAAATAATTTGCAAGAAATACCTCTTTTACGGAACAACACGAAACTGTCGATCTGAGATCATATTAATTTTTTGTTCTTTATTGTTCTTTTTTAACACTAGAATAACCGAGCGTTTAATGTGATTAGTATGTAATTCTTATGAAAATTATAACGATAGCTTTTTCTCAATTTCTTCATATATTTATTATAGTATTGAAGTAAAGTGACTTATTTTTAAAATCATCTTGGATATGTAACACTTTTAAGATATCAGTAATTGCGAAATGAGAAAACTGAAACCCATTTTTTTACGGGTCCTAGTGTTAACAGAAATAATGTATTATGTAACATACATTTGTTTACCCATAGATAATTCAAATAGATGCAACTTAGGACACCATTAATTATTAGATGTTTTTGTGATAAATAATGTGAAAAATCACGAGGGGGCCATATTACCATCTGTTTTTCATCACTTTCAACTTCGAAATGTAAAAGTATAATTAATAATCTACAGAAAATGGTGCACGTATTCATCTCGAGATACTATTCCATAAAAATTAAAATTAATTAAAATTCTGTTTTTCAATTTAAATATTTTTTGAATGAGAAATAAGGAAAAATTTCTTCGTCTATAGTTTAACGTCTTAGTTCGTTTTCGTCTTTTTTTCATTCCCATCTAGATACATACAGTAAAGGATAAAATTACTCGTGCACCAAGAATGTGGAAATGAAAATAGCTGCACAGTATTACACTCACATAATTAATAATTATACTCAAATATTCGCTCATTCGTATTTATATCGTATGCGAACATAAGTATTAGCATCAAACAAACAGGAACAAGAGTTAATTGCGCATATAGTGTTCATTTACATATCATTAACAACATCGAAATTATTGTAAAATATTATACTAATACTTCTGTCCCCTAGCGTTGCTTCATAAATATGCAAGGTTCGTAATCAGTATTTTCTTGAAAAAAGAAATACTATGTGTTTTTAATTAACTGTGCAGTGATTCAAACCATTGAATGACAAGGAAATTCTGTTTTTTATTCTATTTCTACTTCCCTGAAGAACAAAATAAAATATACCTTAAGCTATAAGTCATTAATTCATATAGCAACACATAAAATTGTATAATAATTTGTTATATTCCATAAATACATAAAATTTGTAACCACTATTTTTCTAACAAAAAAGGACCGAAAAAAAAGAAATATTGTAATGTATTTACAGTTTAGTTAATTTCATTAACTTGTGTAGAACTTCATAGAAAAATTCTGTCTTTTATTGCATTTCATAAATACATAAAGCTCGTAGGAACTATTTTTTTAAAGAACTAAAATGAAGAGAAGGAATTATCTTAATACATCTCGTTAACTTAGGCAGCAATTCACAGAACAATTTTCTCTTTATTATATTTTATAAATACACAAAGCTCGTGGCAACTGTTTTCTTGGGAAAAAAATAAAACAAGTAGAAATCTCTTAAAGTACACTTCATTAACTTGTGAAGCAATCAGTAGAAAGATTTTGTCTTTACCTTATTTCAAAAATACACAAAACTCACAGTATCTCTTTTCCTTAAAAAATAAAAATAAAGAAAAGGACATATTTTAATGCAAAAGGTTTCATTAACCATCAATTCACACTTCCATCTTTTATTGTCCTTCATAAATACACCAAATTCGCAACCATTGCTTCTCCGAAAAAAAATAAAAAGAAAGAAATATCTTGTCCCTTTATTCCCGAGAATATTATCACTGTTTTGTCATTTTCTAAAAAAATATCTATTATTTTCTGATAAAATATCAATGATGTTTTTTTACAACTAACATAAAGAAATATTTTGCATAAACTAAGAGACCGATATATTTTATTTTGATGCTTCATATATTGATACATTGTACAAAATTTAATATTGAATTTAAAATTTTGTAGTTTTGCTTGGACCAAGTCAAATGGCTCTCGCGTGCAAACCGTTAATATATATATATATATATTTTATTAACCAGCCATTCACACTTCTACTTTTTACCGTGTATAAAATTATGCAGTGCAAATTTGTTTACCCATAGATCATTTGAAAGATGCAACCTAAGGACACAATTAATTACCAGATGCTTTTGTTATGGTATGGAAAATCACGAGGGAGCCATATTACCACCCTTTTTCTATCACTTTCAATTTTAAAATGTAAAAGTATAATTCATAATCTGTTGAAACTCTCTAAGAAAAGGAAGTTTCTTGGATTAATAAAACATTAAAATTTCAGTTACCTATCTTAATAATTAACAATAATTAATACTATTAACACTGGAACTACTGAACATTTAATACAATTAATATATAGAACCCCTGTAAAAACTGTAATAATAAATTATTTTCAGTTTGTTCAGACATTCAATACAGTATTCAACTGAAACCGTTTAGTTTTAAAATCATTCCGAACATTCAATACTTTGAGGATATAAATAATTGCGTAACATGAAAACCAAAACTTCTTGAATATTCTCTATAGAAACTCCAAGAGTGCATCTAGATTTCCATTGATCTACAATTCAGTTTGCGTATTGCTAAATCAATTTCTTTAATAATTCCTCAGAGAAACGTTCTTTATCTTTATAATAATTACAACAAGAAGAACTCAGTAATGAATCATTTTGATTCGTCTGGTAGTGTTAATGTTAAATATCAATTCACACTTCTACCTCTCATGATACTTCACAAGCACACAAAATTCGTAACCGCCATTTCCCCAGAAAAAAAGCAACGAATAAATAGGAAGAAACATGTTAATAAATATTTCATCAACTCCCGTAGCATTTCAACGTATTGTAGAACGGAATACAGAACATATTAAACGACAGCTCGTGACCCAGCGGAATCGTTGACATCGGCATTCTTCTCATTGTCAGTTTCGGTTTGGGACCGTACTTATCGATTAGCCCCGCCGTCTCTTTCCACGATTGTTCCGCTCTTGTCTCCGGTGTCGCATTGGTGCGCGCCCCAGAAACGCCGCACGCTGGTATGCGAGGCACGGTAATTACGAGGAAACGAGAAGGACTCTGTAGGCGCATCCAACAAACGAACCCAACGAACGTGGAAGATCCGCAAGGACGTGCAATTCGCTACGAGACAACGACTTTTCGGGGGGTGGCGGTGGAACGCGTAGAGCCCTTCAGCGTGCTGGATCGTGGCAATTTTTCTCGTGCCACGGCAATGGTGATATGGTATTTATCTGCGTCTCGTTGACGAGAGCCCCGCATTGAAGCGCTATTTTTTTTCTTGGTCAATATCTCAATTCTTCCCCTATATTCCACGAACACACGCCCGTCCGCGCGTATGTTACCCGCGAATTTTGGTAAATTACTCGTTTAGAATAATAGTTCAGCTAGTATTCCTGAGTTTCCGGTGGATAAAAAGTTTTGTGCAATATTTTTGGATTAACGCTAGCTTTACTTAAAGGATACACAAAGTTTACTGGAATATTACATTAACATTTGAACTACCGTAGCCGTCAGAATGACAGGCTTTAGTTTTCTTAGTTTGCAAGTATAAATATTTTAAAAGTATTCAATATCCGAAATGATCTTAAAAATAAATAGTTTCACTTGAATACTATACTGAATGTATAAAGAAACTGAAAGAAGTCTATTCTTAGAATTTGTACGAGAATTGAATATTAATCACGTTAATCGATAGTTGAAGTGTTAATTGAATACTAATTTATAAATACTGTATTGAATATTGTATTTACAAATATAATGTCATTAGTAATATTTATTAATAATAATAGCTGTTAATGATAATACTACTGAGTATTATTAATTACTAGTATTACTCGTAACAACGTTATTAATAATGTTAATTATTATTAATTATTGATGTTAATAAATATAATATTAGTGTTTAATTATTCAAAGAATATTTCATGAAAGCACTCTTTCCCCGAGAACTCAGAAATAGGAGCCAGACCACCATTATTCTGAGCCTCTCAAATTTGTCGCTGAATATTTCTCTTTATTTCTTTGTCCTTTTTGTTTCCTTTGATTAAAGTGTGGAGAGCTTATTATGCTGAGGGCAATTTCACGTTAGAACTAGCAAATACAGCAAAATCTCTTATTTTATGTTTCTCTTTTCACAATTGTTAATAAGATACGAACAATAAATAAAATATTTACCTAAATCTCAATAAATGCACTTGTGCAGTTTGTGTAAAGGAATATAAACCAGTTGATTATTCTTTTGCGATTATTGAAAAGTTACGACTGATTTTCCGAAAAATTATTAATTGAATTGATTTATTAATGCATATTGTAAACTATAGATTAACTGAAATTTCGATAAATGCTCTATGTAATTTCAATGACAAGGTAAAATGAATCAATTTCTTCTTCTATAACTAATTAAAGGATAAAATACTCTTCCTGGCGATTATAGAATATGTTGACTTAATAATAAGCAATCTAAAATATAAATGGAATTTTGTAATTTAATATGGAAATAGGAATCAGTTAGTTCGATTGATCGGTAATTCTAGGATTTTCTCGCTGCTACCAAATTTTTGTCCTCCAATAGCCAGGATAATTTTATTGTAAATAATTTATAAGAAGAAAAAGGAATTCTATTCTCACTTTAAGTCACACATTTATTTTTTGAACGAAGAATATTAACATAAAATTATGCCGCATTTCGAGTACAAGAAAATTCATAATATACTACCATGTTTATTAAATTGAGTTTGAAATTCTCGTCACGGGCCTCACAAGAGGGCAAGGGGTTAATTATGTGCACATACGAATTTTTTTTCATTTTTAAAGGGCGAGCTACATTTTTTTAATTAAATTCTTCACATTAAAAATTCATACTTCGGCACGTTTCTTAAGAAACAATCGTTTCGATAACAATTATCACTATATTTAATATTTTATCGAATATAAAATATCTTCTAAACAGGATACCGAATAAAATGTAACTAAAAGTAGTTATTCCATATTGAAAAACTAACAATCAACCTTCGAATTTAAAAATAAGGTACTTACCATCTCGTAGACTGTTATGATCTTATATATTAAGTAAAATTAATCTGACTCTCATTACGTAAAGCACATAGGATTGTAATCATCATAAATACACGATGGCAGTGGTGATCATGTTGAAAGTAAAAATATTACATTCATTTGTTGGTGTACACGGGCATGTTTAAATGAAATGCAGCGAGAAAGTGTAATAAAGAAATATATGTCAACCTTAAGAGGAATGAAAGAGCTTGCTTCTGCACAGTTGTTCGCAGTTTTTTGCACAATACTGCATTAAGGGTTTTTATAAAAGTTTCTCTGAAAAGGAGATGCGAATAAATATTCTAAATTACCTTAGAGTTACATTATCACGGTCTTTATTAAAAAATCATTGGAAAGCAGAGGACGTTAATAAATATTATATATCGTTACAGACTAATGTTATAATTATTTTTATCCTTCAGGGTAGAATATCGCTATTTTTATTAGTAACATTATGAATATTTTATTGTTGTATAAATTATTCCCGACTAAAATGTCAACACGGTTTATAACGTTTCAAAATCTGTCTAAAAATTAAAAATTAAATCAGATGAAACGTATCATTAGGTAATATATTCATTTCTCACGGCAATAACTTATATTTTCTTTTTAAGACATGTTGTTTTGCGAAGCGACTACGATATAACTTTATTCGACGTTTTATAACTGTATTTCAATCATTCAATTTTATAACTGACATTTCGATACATTTCTTTTTTGAAGATAGCGTACATACAATACAGCATGAAAGTAAGCCCCTATAAACCCCTTGCCTTACAACGTGTTGGATATTTAGACTCGTGATTTTAAACAAAGTTTAACAAACATAAATATCATTGAATTCTTGTGAATTCAAATTAAATATTATTGTTTTGTTATTAATTATTATACTTTAGAGCGAATATAGATACCTACAGAATATGTCTAGAATTTTTTTTATTTTCAATGAATTATTAATAATAAAGTAATTATGTCGACCATAACTGAGAAATAAATTGTAGGGCGAGGGGTTAAGATATGTTTTTACGAACTTTACGAAATGACGTCCTATATCAGTCAATTAGAATAAGCTACTACTACCGTAACCAGTCAAATAAAGGTTATAAAATAAAGGTAAACAAGTTAGACGACAAATTTTCCTTAGTGAAAACAAACAAAAGAAAGAAAAAGTATTGAAAAATCATTTAATAGGAAAAAATCAAGTTGACATAAGGTTAAATGGTCGCAAAGAAATGCAAAATTTTAAATGAAATTTTAACACTATACCTACCAGGCGGGTCAAAATGACTGATTCCAGATTTATTTCTTTTGCAATTATTAAATAGATAACAGATGTTTCTCTGAGAAATTATTAGATAAATTGATTTACCAATACGTGAACTGAATTGTAGATCAGTCAAAGTCTCAATAGGTGCATTCTTGGAGTTTCTACAGAGAAATTTTAAAATGTCAATTCAACTGCTCTGTAGTTTTGGTGTTAACCCTTTGAAGTCGTATGTTATGCTAGAGATGACAATACAAATTTGTTATACTTTATTTGTGGTGTTTAAAAAGTACCACACTTTAAAAGCTTATAGAAATTAAATCTTATTATAATAATAATAAATAAAATAAGTATAAAACATTGAATTGTACGGCTGTAAATTACTTTAATTCATTTTCCTAAAAATGAATACAAGTTTACAACCAACAACATTGAAAATAAGTCGAACGTAAAGGGTTAATACCGATCATTTGACCGGTCGCAATACGTTTAGCGTTAATTAAAAATGATGAACTAGGACGCATGTAAAAGTCGGGGTATGTCATGAATAATGAAAGGTCAAAATTCAATCTTGACGCTGTTTATTACGATGAAACGATTTCTTGATTCGTATTCGTCTTATCAACGGTTCTGTTTTACGAAGTTCAATTTTTTAGTCTGGTTACGCTTGAAATGAATCACAATGTATTTAAAGCCGAGGACGAAGCGAGCCATATTAAATAAAACATCCGATACTATTGAAAATATCTGGTTCTCGTTCCAAACCAAGTCCCGACAAATTATTGTTTATTCTGGTCATTAACCAATTTGCATCATAAAGAAGTATGAGAAAGGTGATAGTGACCGGGAAAATTATACGTATATATACGCTAATGATGCAAATAAGTTAAGCTGAACTGAACACGGATATTTCCCTGATTTATTTTTCATCGGCGCATAAACACCTTCTTTACGACGGTCCGTTTAAAATTATATTAACGGAATTTATTACTTCCGTTTTATCTCTCCCAATAATAGTTTATGTACGTGGCGTGCGGTACGTAGAAAGTTGGTAGGCGGCTCGTTACATTGTGAACGTGAGAATTACGCGCGCCGCTCTCCTTCTTCTTCCTTCTTCTTCTTGAATCTTTGAAGTCACATGCGAGTTAAGAACACTGTGGAAAAGCCCTTCAGGTAGAAAACTACGAACACGTTTAATCGCTATCAAACGAAGCGTTGCCGCTTAATTGTCTGGCAACGCGGAGCTTATTGACGCAACGAACAAAAGAAAGAAGGGAAAAATGAAGCGTCAGGTTTCTTAATAAATTCTCGGGTAATTGTATTTACCGATGATCGAAGTTAAATGTTTCGCGGTTGATCAATTTTATGCTGAATGCACCTTGACGCTCTTCGTAATTCATTCTGCTATCAACGTGCAACCCGAAACATTCGATGTTCTGTTTAAACAAATGAAATTGAACTGTAGATCTGTAGGTTTTTTCAGTGAAGAAATTACTGAAATTTAAATTTAGTCATTGATATATTATCTACCATTAAGTAGTTGTTCAATTGTTCTTTGATAATTAATGATTAAAGACTAAGGATCTTTTTATCTATTTTCCATTAACAATTAGAATCATGAAACGATAAATCTTTCTAAATTTCATAACGAATTAATCTTGTGAGCAATTTGAGAAACGTGAACATTGAAAAATGTATTTGTAATTAATAATTAATTGATGAATTAATTAACAATTAACACATTAATGTAATTGTCGAAGTTATTAAGATAATAAATAATTATGGATTAATTGATTAATAAGTTTTTGGTAGGCATGCCAATCTTTAATAACAGTCTAATATTAATCAATTTTAAATTAAATATTCGGCACCTACTATTTTCATCCGTTATATTTGCAACAGCGATATTCCAGGTGCAAAACATAAATGGACATCCTGTATGCTCAATATCATTTCTTTCATTCGTGTAAATACAAATAACCTTGAGGCCTCAGTCGTACAGTGTCCCATTACACGCCCCCGCGATGCGTCATCGGCGCGTAACGCGACGAACTTTAGGCATATCGGTCAGATTAATTACAAGAACCAAGAAAATCGAGACCGGGTCGACAATAAACGTCGATTCCTTCGATCCAGTACGTCAAGTATACACACACGCGTCAGTGCACACAGGGAATAGGAACAGTGGACGTATTTAAAGCTGAACAGAGCTAACGACGTTCTTATTTTAATTACTGATGACTCCCCCGAAATGCCATTAACGTCTATTTCAACTCGTTACCTTCATTATTGCTTCATTCGCGAGGAGCACCTCCCGCAGTTCCGTACATGGAAACAGGCCCGTCGGACTGGGATAATGATTATAATAATTCAGCTAAAGGTCCTTAATTATAAACAGAAAGTGGTTCGGAATCGATAACGAGCTGAAACGAAAAATGGCGAGCCGCGTGACGGATGGCACCGCGGCCATAATAGATCAGACCCGAGTGTCGTAATAAAAACTGCGAGCGGGGAACGTTCGTTATTCGAAAGCGAAAAGGACAATAGAATCGCGCAGCTCGAAACTTGTCGGAATTAAAACGAAACTACAGACAGACCCTTCAGAAATTAAAATAAAAGATAGAGTGAATCTCGAACGGAACATTAAGCAAAGCTCACATCGCGGGGCTGTAGCAGGCAATTGAGTCTAAGAGCATCTGTTATTTACAAACAAAACAAACAACAGGAACGAGCAGCTGGAAACGTATGTATCAAAACTGGATAAACCAATCGAAATCTACGAGGAAACTAAAGTACAAGAAAAACAGAGCAAATCCCCGACAAAACATTAGATAAATCTGGCATTAAGGGACCCTAGCACACAATTCGCTACCGAATCCTTGGGCTCCTTTCATTTAGAAAGGAAACGATCGTTAAAGGTAAACTCGAAACTAAAGAAAACCAAAAAAAAACTATCGAAAATCATCAAGAAATCAAAAGCAAAAGAAAAATATAGCGACTCCCCAATAAAACATTGAACAAAACTCGGATTAGTAACCCTAGCACGTAATTCGCACTCGAATCCCCGAACTCCTTTTATTTTAAAGCGAGCCGATCGATGCAAAGAAACGACTAAAAACCCAATAAACCTAAAAAAAAACTATCGAAAATCGGTAGGAAGCCAAAAGCAGAAGGAAATCAGAACAAACCTCCAACAAAGATTAAACAAAACTCATGTTAGCAACCCTAGCACGCGATTCGCAATCGAATCCTCGACCTTCTTCCATTTGAAAGCGAACCGATAGATACAAACGAATCGCTAAAAACCCAACAAACCTAAAAGAGAAAACCTCAAACCAAAAGCAAAAGGGAACCGAAGCAAACCGAATCATTAGACAAAACAGCACCAAGGTAGCCGAAGACAATCGCAACCGAATCGGTGTTCGCCCGTTCCCGAACGACCGGTTCACGCGTCCATCGATCTACGACGGTAGCAAGAAACCGAAGAATGCGGCGACCATATTGTTCTGGTTTTCTAACGAGCGATTATTCGTCACACACACGTCCCATCTTATTATCCATCCGCGGGGTTCAGGGCTGGGGGCCCCGTGAGCTGTGACTCATTTCTTTAAACTCGTTAACTCGTTACAAGCCACCAGCTTCGAATCCCTCTACCTCCCGCCCGCCCCAACCCACCCCCTCCCGCCCTTAACACTCGTTCCTCTTTCCGCGTGTGCGAGACGAGGCCGGTCGATCATCGTGCCTGTAGCCGACCAACCTGCCAGAGCGAGAGGGTAGCACGAGCAGGTAGCAAAACAGAGAAGGAGGGTGGGCCGGGTGGCGTGTGGTGTACGCGCGGAAAGGTGCAAATAATAATAATGCCAATAACTAAGGGCCAAGGGGAGAGAGCGTGCCGCAATCGAGAAGTCAAGAGAGACCGGTGGAAGAGAGAGGAAGCCGGGATTGGGTCGAAGGGTTCCCGAAGCCGCCTCGCGCGCGGCGAGCCTCGAAGGCTCATAATCGGTCGGACTCGCTACGCGCTCGGCTCTACCCGTCCCGGTGACGAAGACAGAAGGCCCGTAACCGCCGCGAGCGTTCGTGCACGCTGAACGAGGATAGGGGATAGCCCCAGTCGACGGGCCAATGGTGAAGGAGCGGGAGCTGAAGAAGGACGGAGAGAGGCCGGGTGGACACGCGAGGGAGAAAGAAGAGGAGAGAGACACGCCCTGCTGCAGGTCGATAACGGAACCAACGCATCCTCTCTCGCGGCTCTCCGGTAGCTCTTCTTGCTCTCCCAACCACCACCACCACACCACTACCACCTTCCCGTTGCTGCTGCTTCTTCCACGCTCTGAACCCCTACTACTACTACTACTATTACTACTACTACTATTACTACTACTACTACAGACGCACACACAGGCAGACATACACGTATATACACACTCGTCCGTACACCCTCTCTTCGCTCTCTCGCCCCTCTCTGCCCTTTCTTTCGACCTTCTTCTTCTATCGCGCATAGTCACGTACCACACCCGCCATTCTAGCCGAGCGGACTCCGCTGGCCCGTACATACCTCTACGAACCGACTCTCTTTCTCTTCATCGCTAGAGAGCCTAGGGTATGTACTCACCAGGCTGGACTCTATGCTCCTTTCCTTCTCTTTCTCGATCGGCTATCTACGGTTATGCTTTTAGCTACCTTTTAGCGTTCTCTTTTCCTTTTCCTCGTAGCCTGTGTCCTTGTCCACGCCGCGCCGCGCGGCGGACCGTCTCTGTCCAAGGCAACCTTCTGCGAGGATACGGCGGATCGCATTATCACGCGCATCTAACCTCCGAGAAGGCTACGCCTGTCGGCGTGCCGGGCGGAGTAGACCATTTCCGAGCTAAGGCAACGAAGATGTATGAGTATACGAGCTGCACGCGGTCCCAGCGTATTTATGCAGTAACGCGCGTATGGATGTGCGTATGGGACAAGGTACGCTTGTAGGGTATGGGATAGACACGATTGTGTCGGTGGAAGGTGACACGGCCGTGTGTAAGTACGTGGAACACGCGTGCCAGTGTGATCGCACGGAGAACACACGTATACACACGCGGCCGACCCGTCGAAAGATACGTATCGTCGGATCGAACGACGGTAGCCGGGGAACCAGAGCAGGCAAGTTCCAACGCCTCTCCCTTCTTGTCGCCCATCCCCCTTCATCTTTTTTTTTCCTTTTCTCTCTTCTCTTTTCTTTGCTTCGCTTTGCTTTCTTTCTTCCCTTTCGCTTTTTTTTTTTTGTCGCAACGTCAACCCAACGAGGCAAAAACAGCGAGGGGGTACACACCGAAGACGGTCGGGATTCTTGTTTTCGTCGGCCTCGAACGCTCTCGCTCCGCCGCTCTCGCGATGTTCTCGCCCAGCGGATTGCTCCGTTTACTGCACTTCCAGGACGACCGTAAGAAAAACCCCCTAAGAAACGCGATGTGATTCCCCTCGCTCTTTGTCCGCGCCGTAATTCGATCGATCCGCCGTGATTTAGGATGGCGGGGAGTCGATTGTTCGGACATCGGTCGTAGGAAACGTTTGAGTAACCGAGTATCGGTTGTTCGGTGATTTGATTAGATCGCCGTCGGTTGTGAGTATGTTTGATTATTCGGATACTGGCTCGTCGAAAGTCCGATTAGCCGGATATCGGGTATCTGAAAGTTCGATTATTCGAGTATTGGTTAACCGAAAGTTTGATTAGCCGAATATTGGTTATCCGAAATTTCGATTATTTGAACGTTGGTCGACCGGATGTTTGATCGCGTGTGTATTGGTTAATCGAAGTTTCGATTACACAAATATTGGTCACTCGAAAGTTCGATTATTTGGATATTGGTTGTTCGAGTGTGTGATTATTTGGATTTTGATTATTCAACGGTTCGATTGAATTAGTTTGATATTAGTTACCCGAATATTTCATTGTCTGAACCGTTTAATTACTTAAACAGTAGTTATCCGAATGTTTATACATATTGGTAATTTGGAAATTCGATTGTTCGAATAGTAATTACTTGAAACTTTGATTATCTAATTATCAGAAAAATTCCCAAGCACTATTGTATAAATCACCCAATCGATGTTACAGATTATTACACAGCATATTTTCAAAAGAATCAATCAAGATACCTAATACTACCCGAGAGATGATTTGACAGTTGAATTATTAAGTAGATCAAAATACCCCTTCTCAAATTTCTTCTACAATAATTGCAAACATAAGGATACTTTCCTAATTATTCAAAAAACTGATGCACTAATGCGCATACTAAAATATAAGTCAATTGATGTCTTAATAAATGTACTCCTGTAATTTGTACAAGAAAATACAAACCAGCCAAATTGACTGCTCGGTAGTTCTAGCGTTAATTGGCCTTATTCAATGTATGAATCGGACCCGTTTATAGCTGAGCGAATCACGCATATCGATAAGTTTGCCTAAGAATGTTTCTACGGTGCTCCGCGGTTTAGTGCACGGTCTTTGCTCCCGATTAGTGCACGAGGAATCGTAAACAGTTCGTTCGGAAAAGTTCTGACACGATATAATAAAAAATTCAATATTAACAATAAAGTGAAAATTTGTTTCTTGGCTCTGTACATAATTATTTATGTATTATATTATATTATATTTATATATTATATTATATTATATTATATTATATTATATTATATTATATTATATTATATTATATTATATTACATTACATTATATTATATTATATTATATTACATTACATTATATTATATTATATTATATTATGTTCTAATATATCACATATTTGTTAAATAGTTTCACTCACTTTTATTATTTATTCTATACAAGTCTAGCTTTAAAATATATATGAGCTACGTTTTCATTAATTAAATTAAATCTTGAAAGATAAAACAGTTTTATTTCAAAGTAATACGTATTTTATGAAACGAGCAGAAAACTGCATGCTGTAAATTATATAGTTAACTATGCGGTCATACGGCGGATTGGATGATCGTTTTCCAAATAGACTTTCAATTAAATAAAAAGTAAATTTAACAAGCGATACCTATTTACCTGTTAACGTTTAATTTGCTTGCTTTATGATTTATCTGGTTATTACACTCGCAAGAATATTACTTTATTCTTAACCAATTTTCAGTGGAAAAACGAATTATATGTCTATTGTAAATATACATTTATCATAAGAATTAAAGATTCAAATAGTATTTTCCTTTTACGAACTCAACTGAACTGAATAATATTTACGTTTGAATCTGAACAATATTCAATTTCAAAACTTTTCCGTAGAATCTTCTCTCACAATAAAAATCAATAATAACAACAAAAATCTATAATCTTATCGATTTTATCAATAATTATCAGTAGAATAAAAGTAAACACATAACACCTTCTGACCCAATCTTTAAATGTTAAGAAAGAAACAAACAAACAAGCTTACATTAAATGTATTTGCTTATATCTTTTTAAATTCATACACCTGTATAACATTAATAAATTATATACTTCGCATAATTTGAATAAATAAACGCAATTCGTATAATTCAAATAAATTTGTATGACTTTAAATAAACTACTTCGTGAAATTGCTTAATAAAATTTGATACCGCGTCCCTCTCTGTTCGCCGTATTTAACCGATCCATTTTCCTGAACCGGAGAAACAAAATTTGTCCGAGTTACGTTTAAAATCGACTGTACTCGAAGTTGCATCGATTTGCTAAACGTTTAACGCTCGTCATAAAAGCTCTTCCTGCAACGGACAATATTCTTTTCCACGCGTCCTCATGAATATTAACATCCTCGAATCGTAAGTCGTCGAACGACGGGACAAGTTTTCAAGTCCCTTTTCACGCGTAATCGAATCGAATATCTCGCTCCGACGAAAGAGGAACATTCATGTGAACAATAGGACACAATTCGTGTAATCGAACAAGGTCCCAGGCCACGGCGGTCCCCGTCTAGCCGAATTTGCGGGATTCTTCTCGACGAATAAAGGAACGAAGGACAGGGATTAGTTCCCGGAGTTTCATTCACAGAAATTTTGCGCAGCAGTCGGACGAAAGTATTGAATCGTAGCCGCCTACGACGCGCCGCATAATTCATTCTTGCTATGTAAAGCTTCTAACTTTCTTTTTTCATGGACTACGCTCGCGTTGCGCGCGCTTATTTCAGCGCACAACATGATGAAGTATCGCATTAGTTCGTATTTCAAGACGCCCTCTATTCCTGTGCACGACTTTCAATTAATTCTTCTTTGTAGTTTGCACTTGCATTCGTTCAAGTATTGTAACCTGTTTAATCTATAATTGAGTGGCTCGGAGTTATCATCGTTCTAACTCCTTTTTCTGTGTTCTCGGGAGAAAAAAGCTTTCGCGAAATGTTCTTGGATTGATTAAATACCTATATTACAATATATACATCCTATACAAATCTTAATAATTGACAATGATTAATACTATTAATACTATTCAGACATTCATTATAGTATTCCAGTGAAACTATTTATTTTCAAAATCATTTCGAATATTCAATGCTTTTAAGATATCAATCATTGCGGAACAAGAACACCGAAACTAGATCTTTTGACTGATATGGTAGTTCCAGTGTTTACGCTAGAACTATAAGACTTTTAGCCATTTGGAATTTAATTGTCATTACATATCGACCACTAAAAATATTCTGTTTTTATTTTCTCATTAGAATTACGAAAGCACAGTCATTGAAACTTCCATCACAGTTATTGATTAGGTAAACGAATCTATTTGGCAATTTATTACAAAAAATAGCCCCGCAATTTCAATAACTATTGAATTGATGCAACAATTTTTACGTTTTTTGTATGTGATTGAAAAATTGTTTTCTTCAAAATAAACGACATCCATTTTCAAATTGTTACAACGCGTATAAAAGACATTTCTTTCTTCGTTTTTACTTAGCTTTGGTTTAACCAGCGAACAGTTGAGAACTCTTCTTTTTTTTGCTTATCAAAAAACGTCACAACTTTTGTATCAACCCAACATAAAATAAAAAACTCGAAATCGATCATTTTGACCCTTCTGATACCTCTCGTAGGAAATCAAGTTATTTAAAAAACAAAAATTCAAAATTTTTTCATGCTTAAAATAACTCTTCCAAAGCATAATACGTTATGCACATGAACATATCGATTGCCCAGCCAACCGTATATGGTTAACACAACATTTGGTCTGGCGTTGCGAAACGAAATTACAGACTGTAACATTTAACACACGAAAGAAAAAAATTCGATCAAATCGTCCAACATCCTGAGAAGCAAGAATAACAATTCAAGAATAACAAAAACGTAAGAAGGGGAATTTCGTTCTATGAAAAGGAAAACTTTCTTGTACTAAAGGACACACAAGTTCCCGTGAGTGTTTACTTTGAAATTAAAAGCGGTTGTACGGTCCCGAGAGATTAATCAAAGATTGATATTCTTCTCGTTCGTGTCCTGTTTGTGTGTTTCCGGGACGGCTGAAAGTGAATTTCAGAAAGTATCATGGCAATTCTCCCCGGGACTTTTCGTTCACGTTTTACCGTAATTAAATCAACGATTTGCTCCGAATTCAGGGCACAGCCGGCCGTGCACGGTCCGGTGTGCTCTTCCACACACGTAAAATTGCACACACAGCTACCGCCGAGGTTCTACAGGGTGTTTCCTAAATCGCGGTGCAACCGGCCAGGGGTGATTCTATACACAAAAATAAGTCGATAAAAGGAAATAAGTTTTCTTTATATTAGGTCTACCAGACAGTTCTATCCCATAATGTCATCTCAAGTTTCTAAAGATGCATCATTCTACACAAATGGAATCTACAAATTACCAACATACTGGGAAGAGGTAGCCAGTAACGATGGCAATCGTGTTGTTCAGTAAATATTAATAAATGTATTGGAAATTTATTTCTTTTTTTAACCTTTAAGTATGGCCGTGCATTTAACCTTTAGGCATGGAAGTCTGAAAATTACCGATTATTGTTAAATTTTGTAGTTTGTAGCAACTAGTAAAATGTTTAGTGTATTTATTTGTTTTTACTTATTGAAATATCTGTATATAGCAATAGTATTCACGATATTTTATATAGAGGTCTGTGAGATCTCACGTCCATACTTGAAGGTTAATTTAGAAATGGACAGAACTTTCAGGTAGACCCAGTAGAATGCTCCGCTTTCGAGAGAATTGAGAGAAAATGAAGTTCTTGGAAAAAGAAGAAAATTGAAAATCTGTTTAATAACTGTTTTTTTATAATTATATCAAGTTTTCATTGATATTGTATATAAACACAAGTGATAATTAGTAGGAGTACTACATGCGAAGTGTGATTCTTTAACTGTGCTCGTTAGAACTGTATTATTCGTTAATAATTTACTACAACTAAAAAAGATTTCTATGCTCATCCTATGCTTACATGTATGCTAACAATTAACAATCGATAATCTAAAAATAAGATTTAATTTAATTCAGAAGAATAACATGATATTAACGGCGTATGTTTTATGTAACAAAGGTTATAATAACCATATTTCACGTTTATTTCTACCCACTTGAAAACAATTGCAGTAATATGCTGTATTTTAAGTTTACTACAAAACCCTAAAGAACAATGTAATACAGAGATAATAAACATTAACTTGGAATTCATCAGTTATAAATTACTATCTTCGTTGACACCGTTAACAGAAACAATAACAAAATTTATTTTTTAGAACTAATATGAAGTGTATCTCACAGTAAGATATGTACATACACATTCTCGAATTTAGTAATTCTTCAGTAACGATAAATATTATGGTGCAAAAAGAAAAATCCTGTTTTTCAGAATAAGAATTAAATACACACAAGTGATCTTATAAAAAAACGATGTACTCATTAGCACCGTGCTTTACGATAACATGTCAGACTTGTGGTGAAGATTTTGAACAGAATTTAACAAGCATAAACATTACTCGATCCGTTTGAATTCAAATGAAATATTATTCTTCTGTTCTCAAACATTATAGTTCAGAGCAAACATAGACATAGAATATACTTAGAATTCTTCTTTGTTTTTCAACAGATTATTAATGGCAAAGTAGTTGTATACACCATGATTAGGAAATAAATTATAGGGAAAGGGGTTCAAATACTCACCCTCGCAATATCCTACCTTTTCCCAAAGAGACACAAATCTACATATTTTAATTTTACAAAAATTCTCTGTCTTCAACCAAGCTTTTTGCTTACTTAATGTATGGATCCCTTATTCAGTCGTATCACGATTTAGGAAGCACCGTATACAAACGTCCTCATAGGTAGGGATGCAAAGGCACGCCAAAGATGCATCTTCCTCGAATGCATAAGTCAAGATTGCGTGCGACGGAGGAAATTTTCAACCGAGAAACTTCGGAAAAACACGGCCCAGCTCTCGGAATAAGTCAAATGTTCGAGTGTACGTTTTATTCGCCAATAAGGGGTCGCGGTGAAAGAGGGTGGGGATGTTTCAAGAGGCTACCAGAATGTTTTCCGTTTTTATATCCGGCACTTGGTTCGTTTAACGCCGGCGAGCGTTCGATAATTGGCAGGAGAAAGAATCCTGTGTTCGCGGCAGCCGCGAATTTTCGTTGTTTTTCTTTGTAGAGCCGCGCGCCGCGCCATCGGCGCACGAATACGGCCGCGATTGAAAATGTTCCGCGTCGTTATTGTTCGGTTGTATACGCGCGATCCGCGCATAGATTCCCTATATTCGATACGCGAGCGGACGGTTTAGCGAGAAACAAAGCAAAACACAATAACGATGGAGGGCTGATTCTCCGGTGATTTCCATCTCTGACGTTAGTCAAACTCCCATTGACAATTAGTGGGGAAAAAACTGATCGAAAATAAACTCGATTCCTCGTTTTCCTTCTTTTTTCTAGCCGCCGAACCGTGTATCCGCTTTGTTTCTATCCTCCTATCGCTGTGTTGTTTAGGAACGGGTTTAGGGATGGAAAATAGAAGTAAGCGTGTAGATAAGTCACCTCCTCACCGATTTCAATGACACCGAAATATATTGTCAAAGACGTCATTCTGAGTAACTTTTTTCTATAGATACATTGACCGATCTCTTTTAGTTTTCGAGTTATACACAAAAAAATGTACCGTATTATATGTCTTTCTTCACACATTGAAGTTGTTTCGTACGATATATAGCAATTAGTTTGTAGGAATGGAAAGAAGGCCAAATATAATTGAAGGGTACTTGTAGGAAACACTATAAGTGCAGAACTTCAAACTTTTCGAGAAAAACAAAGTTTTACCCAACTCGGCTGTCAGCACTATGCACTGCACTTATAGAACACAGTATAAATGTCAGACTTTTCAGGAGGAAGATAGGGTTGGTTAAGGGTTGGATATAGCGGCAATGTTATTCGTCAACGATAACGTTGACTGTCGATGATCGAGTGGTGAAAAATTGCATTTAACGTCTTGCGTTCGGAATTCCAGTTGAGCTTTTAGCGTAATTTGGAAAGAGGTACCACGAAATGTAACGAAATGTAAATATGCGAATAAAATTCATTAAGCAGTTAACTGCATTTTATGAGTATACACGTCATCTAAAAGCTTGAAATGATACTAATCCTTTCAACGACGAAGCATTTATTTTTCACATAAACGTGTAATTCTTTTTTATTTTGCTTTGGTTTTTCATCAAAATATATTAAAATATTCTGCGTCTGACGAGTATACACTTCATTTTTTGATTTTGTTGCTCGCAAAACGAGAAATTTTTCAAACTAAATTCCGCAGTTGTCAGGTTAAAAACATACAATACAATACTTTACGCATAATAAAGAGAAAATCCGGAACTTGACTTCATGAAACACGTTTATAGACATTATGCAAATGATTAACTTAATGCACGCAACAAAATCAAAGAATGAAGTGTATACTCATCAAACGCAAACCAAATACGTCTATAATATATTCTAACAAAATACTAAAGGAAAACGAAAAATAATTGATTGTTCAAAGAATTAATATCATTTTGATTTTAAGGTGACGCGTATACTCGTCGAACGCAGTTAACAGGTTAACACTAAAACAACGCGCAGTTAAATTTACTTTTCGAAACTCCTGTGTAAAAACTCCAAGAGTACATCTATTGAGACTTTAATTAATTTACAATTTAGTTTACGTATTACTAAATCAATGTCTGTAATAATTTCTCTAAGAAACGTCCGTTACCTTTTTAATGATTGCAAAAAGAAAAAAACAAAAAAGGGTCATTTTGACCCATCTGGTAGTTCTACTGTTAAATTCCGTAGCACCATATTCCCGTTGCTGCGCAAACCATTGCTCGCCAAAAAGAGAAGACAAAATCTCGAAATTTCAAACTCAACGATTCCCCCAGAAGAGCCCTCGAATTCCTCAACCCGGAAACCGTCAGCGAAGTAATTACACGAAAAGCATTTCAAACGCGACACGCTTAATGCGATCAGGCCGAAATTGAAAAATAACGTTTTCCCTCGGCGGATCCGTTTATTTCCCTTCCACGCTAAAACGGGCGAACACCGGGGGCCAACAACCGGCCGGTAGGAAGACAGAGCTCGTTCCTCCACGGTCGGCATGGCCCGCGCAACAGATAATAGCGTCGCAAATAAATAATCCGAGGGAGTGAGCCGGCCCTCGGTCATTGTGTCCGATCTTTTCAGCCGCGATTCTAGCGCGACGGATCACCGGAGAGAACGCGACGAGTTCCTGAATGCACGGGTGGTCGATAGACGGGGGACAGGCAGTTGGCCGGCTACCTGGACGCGACGTTTGCGGCCAGGTATCTACCCCATGGCCAGAAAGAAAGGGAGAAACAGGGGAAAAAAGAGCGGTCGTAGCTGCGTGGCGGTTGGTATCTGCTCGTGGCGTCGGCCAGTCTACCCCCTAGCATTGTTGCGGCTTGTCATCGAGGGGGTGCGAGCGCAGGGAGCTGGATCGTGAAGGGAAAGAGGGCGGCGCGGAAAGTAAGCAGGGTGGGCTAAGACTCTCTCCAGGCGAAAGGTACCTCAAAAAGGTGGAGGAAGGCGGCGGTGGATGCGAGAAGGGGACGAAGTAAATATGCGACAAGTTAGCATCCGCGTATAAATCTAGCGGCGCTCACGGTGACAGGTCACGCAGCCGCGGCTCCTCTAGTCTAGATTGTAAGCTAGCTTCGGCCGCCTTCGCCCGGAGGCGTGCGCCGCGTGTCCCGCAACGAAATTCTCGAGTTTTATGCGGTCCCCCGTATCGGTGTAATTGTGAAACGTCATCTTTAGGGGGTTGGCCAGGGAACACTGGCCCATGAAGTTCAAAGAGCGCCTCTTCTTCTGTTCGGGAATCCTTTTGTATCCCTTCTTTCGGGAAGCACCGAGAAAAGGGGACAGGACCTGGCTCGTAAATCTAACGCGCGATTAAGAATTAAAGGAACTGTTACCCGGCTGGAAGTTAACGTACCGGGTGGGGGTGCGTACCGGCAGCGCTCGGGAAAAGGGATGCCCGAACGTCAAGATAGGATCGCGTGCAGACATGTGGTATTCGCGTTGTTGTTCCCGGTTGTAGTCGTCCGTGGCGTGTACAGGCAAGCTAGGGCCAGGAAAATAGGGGCCATGGTTGGGGGGAGAAGAAAAGGGGGGAAAGAGTGCAACGACAGCGACAGTGACGACGGTGGTGGCAGTTTTCGCGAAATTACCGGGTTCACCGGCGTACGTTTAACGGGTGCCGGTGCCGGCTGGGGGAGGGAGCTGGAGGGGTAAGGGATCGTAATGCGGTGTCGGTTGATATAGAGGACGAGGGGGAGGCACGCGGACTGTATGTATGCACCGGGTAGAAAAGCACAGGTAACGGGGCAGGTGGCGCGACGGGGCGAGTCGCGCTAACTTCTCTTTCTCTCCGCAAACATGGCAGTCGTCACGCAAGTCGCGAAACCCGCCAACGATATCGCGGCTTTCGAACTCGACCGGCGAATACTGGGAAAACGAGTATTCGAAAGTCATTACACGCAACGCGAAGCGACTATTCGTCGCCGGACCCTCGGCTCCGGAGAGGATCGGTCGCTTTTAAAGTGTTCGTTTTGCTGCCGTTTGTTCCGGTAACGAGCTACGCTGTCACAAGATTTTTGGTAAATCGAACGTGCGCGCTCTTCGCAGATATCCGGGGAATTGTAATGAAGGGGAGTCGCTCATGACATAGAATTGAAGTTTACGGAATATTCGTTTCACTGTTCCTATGCGGAAATTGAAGGAATTGTAATGAAGAAGTCAAATACGCGTATTATAAATGTTATTATTTGTTGTTTACTATCATAATAAAGATTTGTGGAATGTTAATTCGACTTTTTTAATTGAAAGTACCTAAGATACCGTGGTCGTCGCAAATATGTGAAGCAGGTAGTAAACAGTTTTAACTTATTAAAATAATATCAAATTCAAACAGATAAACCTCAGAATTACCTATTATTCATAGTTAAAATAAAATACAGCTTCTCTGTTATCAATATTTTATCTTTCAGGCAAACAGATTATAATAGATATAACTTTTCAGCTTACGAAATGAATCATTAGTTATTAACACTAAAACTACCGAGGAATTAGAGTGACTTGTTTTCAATTTTTTATAAAACTTGGAACAATTTTCGAGATTCGGAAGGTGTCCCAGTCTTGTAACTGTGCAAATACACGAATGTAATTGAAAACCGTTCGCAAAAGCATCTTCCTAATTTAAATACTTGCAAAATGAAAATTCTGGTGTGGGTCCGTTTGACGCGTTCGGTATTTTTAGTATTAAGTACCTTTAATCGACGCAATTGCAACAGAAACGATAAAACAAGGGGTTAAAGGCAAACTAATTTTGACAAAGTCAATAGTGGAAAGAAGTCACAAGGCAAGAGCAAAGAACAAACTAGTTCCCACAAGTGCAACTGCAAAAAAAGATCACAAGGCGGAAGGTCAAAGCTTCTAACTCGGCTTTCCATTCGCAACAACTCGGCAGCAAGTGTATCAAGCCTTCCCACCAGTATTCGGCGAGGTTGACTGATCGTAAAAGCGACTTCGCTGGCGCACAGAGGCCCGGCGAAAAAAAGATCCGAACCAGATCTCCGGCTGGCAATACGCGCAGAGGCGTAGGCTTCGATTAATCCCACCGCGAAATTGACTCCATTATCGATTGCGAGAGCGATCGGAAAATCCAACGGAAATTACCGAGCATATTTCATTCGCAGGCTGCATAAAGAAGCAGAGACTCTACATGTAGGAAGCAGTGGGAACGCCAGATGCGTGGATGATCGCGTAAACTGGATGCAGGCCAACGTCCTGCGGGTTGCGCCATTGGGATCGTAGCGATCTTCAAGGTCGTCAATTGCACAGCTTTAGTCCTCAATGATGTTTCGCAAGAACGACCCATATAACGAACTTGACGCGACGCGTGGCGCCCACCCTCCTTTGATCTCCGGTGAAAGGTGCTCTCGCGAATCTCGAGGACGCTCGACCGTTTTATCGCGAGTTCCCTTTCTCCTGAATCGCGTCGTCGTCGTCGTCGTCGTGGTGCGGTGAAAGAGAACCTCGTGGAATCGACCCGCCCCGCGCCATTCTTACGGAAATCGGCTCAAGCGTGCGATACCGCAAAGATCGGGCAGAAACGAGTCGTTGCGTTGTAGTCCCTCGATATCCCAGAGCTAGATCACGTGGCCGAGAGGTAAGTATGGTGTAAGTAATTACAGTTGCACTTACATTCCGCGGGAACCGAGAAAACTGGTTTCGAACGGACCGCCCGGCTGCTCGGGCTGCGCCGATTACAGCCGCACCGCGGAAATCATATTTTACGAAACATCTATGGCGGCGCACACACCTCGGGCTACAACGACACCTGGCTGCTTGTAGGCAAAAAACGAAGATGAAGGGGGAAAAAGGGTATAGACCGAGATTTCCATCGGCACTTAGGGCGAAACTATGCGTCGCGGAACTTTACGAGCGAAGTTTCCGGTTCGGTTTTATCCTGACTCTTGTTTGCAAAAACTGTTCGATAGGGTATGCTTCTTTCTCTTCTCGGCGTTGTCGCTCTGCGAAACGTGCGTTTGATGTGTTGATCATCGAGTTGGAACTAATGGAAATTTTATAAAATAAGAATAATCTGCTTGGTGGAATAGGAAACGACACGTTGCGGTCCTAAATGATAATCGTTTTCTTCTACAATTGCACTGGATAAAATTATTTTGTCTTTAAGAGTTTATTAAAAACAGAATAGAATTCCGTGCTCGTCGTATTTCTACGGATACCGTAAAATGTGACAGAAGAACAATATCAAACTTGAAGTCGGAAGAACAACATTTATGCTCGTTACATTCCACTTGAATCTTTGTCACGAGTTTGATGTCGCCAAGCAAGTTAACTTCGCTATGCATTGTAGGTCTTACTGAAATTCTGCTCGTTCAGTAAATCACTATGAAAATGAATTTCCGAGTCCGATGAGAAAGTTGTCTAACCCAAATTCGGCTAACGACGAACGTGTTGAAGTTTCGAGAAAACGGAAACTTCTCCAAGGAAATCGGCACGAAACGGAAGTAATTTCTTGCGCCGATAGAGACGACCCCGCGACCCCGTGATTTTCATCGACGATTCGCTTTCGTCGACTCCCACCCCCCTAGGCTTTTGTTCGTCGAAAGAAGCAGATTTCCCGAATAGAAACATCGGTCTCTGTGGTGCGCGCAGGCTGCGGCGGCGGTGTAGGCGCATTAATAATGTAAGTGTGCAGATGGTGTGCAGTGAGTGCGCGGTGGCGCTGACTAGGATCAATGTTCCGTTCGCGATCTATATAGTATATAGTATAGTATATGTAACGATAACCGGCTGTACGAGGAACAACACCGTTACACAGGTTATTTCCGCGGAATGTGTATTTACAAATATTCCGATCAAACGCGGAATGGAATATCTAGTTTGGGAACGGGAGGAGTCGCGGCGAGATCGGCGCGGATTGCGTACCGTTCCGGAATTGTTTTAACTGGGATCCTTAGAAAAATAGCCGGTGCAGTTGGCGAAGGGGTGAATACAATGGAATCGATTTTCCCTGTTGCGGTAGATCGTAGATAAAAGAGTTTCTATCCGAACGTTGTCTGAAGGGAACCAGGGAAATTCGTGAAAGCTGAAAATGAAATTAAAACGAGCTTTCTGTAAATATCGCGAGTAAAATGGATCGCGAAGTTTCTGTTTTATTTTGTTGAATGAAAAATGAACAATTGTGAAGCTGGTTTGCATCGAACATTCGCTATTAAGGCGGTGAAAGATAAAAGAGTTTTTATCGAAAGGTTGTCTGAAGAGAACTAGAAAAATCTGTGAAAACTGAAAATTAAATTAAAATGAATTCTTTATAAATATTACAACTAAAGCGAATCACAAAATTCCTGTTCGACTTTCCTAACATATACGCAATATTTTCACTTTCTTTTATCCGAAAGTCAAATACAAAAATAAAAAAATCGTGAAGCTAGTTAGCAAACCTCTATTATCCAGCTGAAGCTAAAAATGACAGTATTTGATTTAAAATATCGGTCCGGCAAGCAGCCGTTTCCCTCGTTAAACGTTCTCGCGTAAAGAATCGGCCCGGGAACAGAATCACAGACGACGCGAGTTCACGCCAGCGGCCGCGAACGCGTTAACATAATTCCGAAGAATGTTTAAAACGGCGATGTACCGGATGAAACAGGAACGATTTCGATCAGCGCGTTACCTCCGGCTACCAGAAATAGCAACGGCGAACGAGGTGCACGGGTCCGCGTGATTGGCGATCGGGAACGTGTAATTTTTGATCGGCGTCGGTCGGGATATGGTTATTAATCAGGTATACGATTCGCAGGTGTATAATAATAACGTATTTTATAAATTTATTCACATGATTTAAATAAATCAAGTATACAGTTAAGTTTTTTTTACGACGCATGCGCGGGAAATCGCGTGTCTGCGTGTGTGGTGGTGGTGGTGGTGGTGTGAGTGTGTGTATGTGTGTTCGTGTGTGTCGCGAGGAGCGCGTGGTTCTCTCCTCGTTTCGTTTTCTCACTCTTAATTATCATCATCATTCCTTCGTTCTTCATTCTTACGCGACGAATAATATCTTACATGAGGCGACGTGTCTGAGATATACATATTTACATATCGTACAACATTCGATTCGGACATATAAAATTACAAAAAGGTCTCACTCTACCTAGTCGAGAATTCAAAATCGAAGCTAAAACTTTCTACGCGGCGCACGGGGGACGGTTCACGCCCCGGAACGGGGCCCGTTCGCGTTCCCGTTCTCATGATCGGTTAGATATGTACAATGTACATACGTACACATACGCTGACACGCGTACACAGCTTTTGCGGCCCTATTTACAAATATATTGCGCTTCGCTTCTTCACGGTTTCTTTCCTCTTTTCCTTCCTTCGTTCACTTCCCTCTCTCCATTCTCTCCCTTTCTCTCGTATAATAAATAATTACGACGTTCCAGGTGACAAGTGCGAATTCAACGGCAACATGTTTCGTTTAACGCGATTAAACTTAATGCGACTTTTTAACAAGTTGATTGCTATGACCATCGAATACCTGCGTTTTCGAATTGCTTAGAAACAATTACAATGCGTAAGATGATATCGAACAAATGTTTAAAAACACGTTATTAAATAAGTGATAACCGTTTCTATTTATCGTTGTTACGGAAGAATAAGTTACACATAAGGCGTTCGAGATTCTCGTGACAGTCAACGTATTAAATGATATTTATAAGGGAGAAATACATCTTTCTGAAGAAATAAAAAAAAAAGGAATTCAAAAAAATAATCTGGAACATTGGTAAATACATCGTTGGAACAAGAAATTTTTCGTAAAACGTTAAGTTCATCCTTGCCACCCGGAACACCCCGATACATATACACGCGTGGAAACGAATCGCCGTTTAAGACGATTACCCGGCGATTCCGCGCAAAGGAGACGGCTTGTTTATACTTTATTGCACAGTGGAAAAGTCGTCAAGCGAAGTGGAAGAGGGAATAGAAGAGTCCCAGTCGGACTAGGTTCTCGCGAGACGCCATTCAGAAATTCACATAGTACGGTTTTGCGCGCGCGCAATCTGTTCCTGCCTGGAAAGGGTGGAAGGGGACTGGGGAAGGGTCGGGGGGAGCGAGAAGAAAGGGGGAAAGAGAAAGGGAAACAGAAATAGAGGTTGAGGTTTTGATATTCAGTGAAAAAAGGATGAAAAGTAACAAAAGATAGGGAAAAGGGTGGAGGACACAGAACGCAAGGGGGAAAAGTAGAAAACGTTACAAGTGGAGAAAAGTGGACAATCACGCTTTCACCGATAAAACAAAGCTCTCGGCACGCGGTGTTTCCCGGATAGAGAAAAAAAACGATCGTCCCGAGTAAACATCTCTGAAGCGATATTAGATTCCCGGATGATCGCGGGACGATACCATCGCGAGAGATACCAAACCGTTCCCGGCGAATGGTAACGAAAGCTCGATAATCTCGATGAGGTGCTAACGCGAAATCCCCTTTAATCCCACGGTGACCCCCGAGACGCTCGACGCGCGCGAATCGTAATCGAAAATATATCTTTCACTTCCTCGACCATCGATGCGACAGATTGATCGGTCCTAGGTTGGAAAAAAGCGACGCGGAACTATCCTACCCTATCCTCGCGAGTATAAACCGAATCCCTCCCCTTCGCGTCGCGGACACGAAAAGCGGTAAGAAGCTTCTTTTTTCGGTATTTTTTTTTCGTTTTTAAATCCCAGTTAAAGGGCGTAGAACAACGGTATGTATCACAAGCAGAAGACAATTCGCGCGGAGCTAGACGAGATAGGCCTGGCCGGAAGATGGTGGCGGCGGCGGGGGTGGCGGCTGCTGTTGTCTCCAGGCGGTTCTCTCCAACGTCGAATAATCCGAGTCGATGGACGAGTATATGTGCTCGGACAGCGGCCTCCTGTGATCCTCGCTGCTCCCGCTGCTCACCGTCGTGTTCGCGGCGACGAGATTGCTACCCGGCACGGTGACCGCATCCCGGTAGGCGTGATTGACGGTCAGCCTGGGCTGCGGCGAGGACGAAGGCGGCGGTTGTTGCTGCGGCACGGACACCGTGCCGCAGGAATAGGCGGGAGGCGCGTGTTGCAGCATTAATGCGGTCGTCGGGGACGAGTCTTTGAAGAAAGTCCTTTGTCTCTCGTGCGCCCGGAGCGTAGACATCGCCGTCTTCTCGCCACCGACCCCGTCCAGCGTGTACGTGTTGATGTTACGTTTGTAGACCAACGGCGACGATTTGTTCTCCATTGATATGTCCCCGACATTCGCCGGTGGTATCGCGTACCTGAGACGCTCCCAGAACCTTTTCTCGCCCCACGTGAGTATCGCTGCGGCAGTACGGAGATACGGTCGCAGTTCCGGGTCCCGTTCCACTTCCGGACACGGGTGGCCGGCTTGGACTACAATCAACTGGGTAGCTCGACCGCGTAGCGCTTCGTGAAGAGCCGCTCGAAACTCGAACCGCGACCATTCCGTTTGCAAGAAGTTACGGGTCAAGACGATCAGCACGCGCCTGGACGCATCGACCGCTTCCAAGATGACCGGCGCGGGGGTGGAAGCGCGGAGCACGCAGGGTAGATCGCGATGATGGAGGCAGAGTCTTAAACCGGCGGTACCGTGCTCCAGTTCCACGGCCAAGGAATGTATTACGAAGTCCTCGTCGTTGGGGCTGTAGCAGACGTAGCAGTCGTACTGACGATCCCTATCCCCGTCGCAGCAAGCGGTCATCGGCGCGGCCGAAGGCATCGTCGCGGTACCCGTCGATTTACCGGGCTTCGCGCGCAAGAATCTAAGCCCGTACTTCGAGTAAGCCCACGCGCCGACCGGCTCGCGGAATATAAACGCGAGGACGATGATCACTAAGAGGACTAATACAGCGGATAGTGTCGCGGCTACAAGAGGCAGATAATCGGACACCATGATGCTCTCTATGACACCACCCTGAGAGAAATAATCGGAACAGACGGTCTCGTTTACGTTTAACCGACGCCTGTAGGCGGGCCTCGCGTCCCCGCCGTAGTAGCACCAAACGTCGCTCGCGTCCACGACCTTGTGCGCGTTGTCCGAAACCCAGGACGACAACTCCTGCAGGAACTTACACCGGCAGGACCACGGGTTGCCGCCCAGGGACAACTCCACTAGCCTCGCGTTCAGGGTAACCTGCCAAACCGGGAAAGTGACTAGCCGGTTACCGCTCAGCCGCAATATTTCTAGGGAACGCAACGGGAGGAAGGTCAAGTTACCGATATACCCTATCTGGTTGTTCTGCAGATAAAGTTCGCGCAGATGGGACAATCTTTCGAACTCGAAACCCTTCAACTCGCGTATCCTATTGTCCTCTAGGTGGAGGGTCTGCAGATTGTTCAGGCCGTTGAACGTGCGGTTCTGTATCGACTCGATGCCGCTCGCGTTCACGTACAGCACACGCATATTCTTGCGTCCGATGAACACGTGATTCTGCAACTCGCGTAACACGTTACCGTCCAGGTAGACCTCGGTCGCGTCCATCGGTATCCGTCTCGGTATTTCCTCGACTCCCAGCCCGGAACAGTCCACCGCATTCGTGTTCCAGGTACGGTCGTTGTAGCACTTGCAGCCGCCTGGGCAGGTCATCTCGCAGTCACAGGCGTCGAACTCGCAACAATGGCAGAGGGCGAAACAATGGGTCTCGTAGCGGCAGAGGAATTGTTCGGATCTGGCAGTGGATGCAGGTACTATCGCGACGCCACGTGGACCGGACGTGCGGCACATCACGTTGTCCAGGTCCATGATACGTGGGTACTCCCGGGTAGATGTTTGATTGTTGATCGCCGGCAACCAGTCCATCGAGCAATTGCAGTTGAACGGATTACCACCGATGTAGAACTCGGGCAAAGGTCGATCTTCTGGCACTTTGGTCAGAAGCAACGATGTTAGCTCCATCGTCTCGATCATGTTCGCGTACATATCGACTCTGGTTAAATTCACTTTGTCGGCGAATGTATTGGATCGAACGACGCTGATGTAATTGTTATTTATGAACAACAACTCGACGCTGTCGGGCACGGATAACGGAGACAGTTCCGTGATACGATTGTGACTCGCGTCCAACGTCTTCACTTTCGTGTCGCGGATCTCGTAGTAGTTCCCGAGGCTCTCGATGAAGTTCCCGTGGATATCCAGCCATTTCAAATTCCCCGGTATGAAAGCATAATCGAACCACTCGATATGATTCTCGGAGAGGTTCAGCAGCAACAAACTGGTGATACTGGTGAAGACACCGTTGATGTCCGATAGAAAGTTCCCATCCAATCTTATCGCTTCGAGCCTCAAGTTCCTTTCAAACGCGTGTCTTTCGACGTGCTGCACTTTGTTTCTCGCGAGATTCAAGATTTGAAGATTCGGCAGGTCCCACAGCATACCACGAGATACATTACCGATATCGTTTCCAATCAACCGGAGCCCGGTCAGCTGATGAAGATTTCGGAACGAGCCATTGTGGAAATCGCTGATACGGTTCTCGCCTAAATCCAAGGTCTTCAGAAAAGCGAGGTCGCGCAGCGCGTCGGGCACGCTGGCCAGTTCGTTGCCGCTTAGATCTAGCTCCTTCAAGTCCGAACAATTGCGAAACGCGAGTGGGTCGATACTCGCGATAGAATTGCCGGACAGCGTTAAACGGTTCAGCACGAACAGTCCGTTGAATAGTTGTGCTCCCACGTTGTGGAGCTTGTTGTCGGACAGCTCGAGGGTGTGCAGGTTGTACAGCGGCAGGAAGGCGTTGCTCTCGATCCGGTCGATGGAATTGTTCCTAAGATCGAGGATCTGCAGGAAGAATAAGTCCTTGAACATACGAGCGTCGATGTGCGTCAACAAATTATAAGACAGATCGAGCACGATCAGTCGGATCAGGCCCAAGAACGTGGTCTCGTCCACTTGGTCACTGCCCAACCGATTCCCAGCCAGATTTAAGACCAACAGCTGCTCCAACCGAGTGAATATACCCTTGGGCAGGTTGCGGAGGCCGTTGTACGCCAGGTGTATTTCCCGTAGATCCCTCGTGCTGGCGAACAAACCCTCCGGCAGCGAGTCCAGGGAATTATAACTCGCGTTGAAGGTGCGCAGCACAGTCAGCCCGGTAAGCGCGTCGCTGGCGATTTCAACGATCTCGTTTCGTTGCAGGTGCAGCTCTTGTAGCTGCCGTAAGCCTGCCAGCGGACTGTTCTCCGGCAGTCGTGTCAGTTCGTTACGCGAGAGGTCTAGAATCCTGATATCCGCGTGGCAGGATTCGATGGTTTCGTCGATTGGCAAGTCTCTACGGTTCAGTCCAATGTCATTGGCGTCGCGCAAACGATTTCCGGTGAGGTTCAGCGTTTGCAAATTATCCAACCCACACAACAGATTCGTGGGGAGGGCTTGAAGATTGCTCTCGACGATTTCCAAAGTATGGAGCTCGCGTAGACCGAGAAAGGAGTCCTGCGAGAACTCCAGGACTCGACCAGCACCCCAAACCGCGTTGAACGTTTGCATGGTCAGTCGTTTTAATTCGAGAAGGGGTTGAAACGCAGCGTCCGGCACGCGCAATACTTTGCAACCATGCACGTGCAGGTCGTGCAGAGTGGTCAACCGTTGCCAGCTCTGCGCATTAAAACTGCTCTCGAAGTGGTGGACGTCGCTGCAACGAATCCGCAGCTTGAGCGCACCGTCTAGGGATGGGACTAAGCTAGTGATAGCGCCTGGGTCCAATACTCGCAGGGTGCAATCCGCGGAACGGGTGTCGTTGCCGCCCTCGGACAACCACTTGCAAGAGGCTCCGGCTGACTCCGAGAGTATGGTCGATGCGAGGCAGAGGAAAGCCGCGTTAATCAGCGTGATGAAGATGTACTTCGCTGTCATCTTGGGATCGTCGATGATCCGAGGATTGATACGCGGCTAGTTTCGGTTACTATATTTTTTCGGTCGGGTTTCTACGATTCTAGGACACTTTCTCCCGACAGACGGGGATTTTCCGTTTCGCACCCTTGACAGCCCTCTTCTTCCTCCTCACGTACACACTCGCCTTAGACGAGGACACACGCACACACACACGCACATAATAACACACACGCAAGTGAGAACGAGCGCGAGCGCGCGCGCGCTCATGCACCTCCTATCACGTAAGTACGGACCGGCCCATTTCTCTTGCCCTTTATTCGTAGTCGGCTGGTGGCGAGCCACCCTGCCCTACGGTCCCTCCACTATGTCGAAGCTCTCTCTCACTACGCGAGGATTCGGGATTGATCGACGCACCGTACTCTCGGACCCGTTCTCGCTCGGTCCCTTTTCGTCGGTGTCCGCATATACACGATAGCAAGAGTCCTGGTTCTTCACCGAACTTTATTCAAAACGAACCGTCTCTCACGGCGAGCTGTACAAGACACGTTTCAAATGAACCGACACCAGAACGAAAACAGCCCGTGCAGACAGCCCGTATCGGCGAAGGCGACCGTGCACCACCGTACACACTCGCCTCGCGTCAAGCACTAGCACTGATCCGGCGGACCGCTGAGAACGCGCATCATCGGCATTCCCGACCGTTCCTTAGCGATTCCGTCTCCCGGTGCCAGAGGCCGCCACTTCACCAGAATATTCCCCCGCGGGAGAGAAGCCACCCGTAGACCAATGCCACCCGTTAACGTTGAGTCCATATGGCTCGCCCGTTGTTGGTATGTGCACCGGTCTCTCCGCGGTGCTCTTTGCCGATTGGTGCACTTTTTCCCTACTTCCACCAATATGCATACCAGCCGGTCACCACTGAGGATTCTGATCGATAAAAATTTTAAGACGCGACACGACGCTGAGGCCGCGTTTAGGGATCAGTTTACGCATACGTGAATTTATCGCAAATATAGGGGATTCACCGTATTGTTCGGATAATGTTGTTTCATGCTTGTCGATTGGAACTGTTAATATATACTCTTTTAATAATAGTTTGAACAGAAATTTCGATGTACTTTGGACTTTAGAGCTTTTTAGAAGAAGTTTTGGTAGGATTTCTTAAAAGAATGTCTGTACAATATTTGTTTTCATGATCTCATGCTGCGTTAGAAGGTAACAGACTTGTATTTCGATTTTGAAATTTTGAAAAAGTTGCAAGAAACATGGAACACGTTGCTAACCATATTTACTTACTCGTATTCCATGAAATACATATTTTTTTTTCCATGTTACTTTTAAATTAAGGATACGGTAAATATATTTTTCTAACAGCATTTGGACGCCTGGGTACCATGTGTGCCATCTGGGGGGAGTGTTTAAAATGTGAAGTTGCGTAGCGTCGCTACTGTGCTTGTAGAGTTGCAATTGGTGGAGGAAGAAGCCTAGCTTCCAGTTCAATTCCAGCAGAAGCTTGCGTTGGACGTTTTTGTGACGTGTTGTTGCAAGAGATCTGTTTAAAGTTTGACTTTTTTTGAGGAGCTCATAAAGTAAATTGTTAAAATTGTTTGTACCTGAGCATAACCATGAGATTAGTGTATTTACCCTGTATCCTCTTGGCTGCAATAATCTGCACCTGTGCGGGCAATGGTAAGTGTAAACGTTGCGTGCCGTATTGCCTCCTTCGAATCTATGAACGTTCGAAATCAAGATCTTTGACGTGTATGGAGCACTTCCTTCTTAGATTTCTTTTCGAATTGTTTGTAAAACTCTTTGTATGCGTGAAAAATAACGGCGTACGTCATATGATAAAGGAAACGGTACGGTAGAATGCTTGACAAATTATTTAATTCTACGTAGCAATGACGATCGTTTGTTTTGCATAATACGTAGCAGCCCCTTTTCCTTGTACCGTTCGAAGTATCTAGAAATATACATATGTTCCAATTAATTTTATACTATCAGACATTTTTGTCGCTTCCTTTCGAGGTTTTCGATTAATCATGACGACCTTCAGTGCTTTTATGTACAGTTTTACTATTATTGATTTTGTGTAAGTTTCTTGTTCTATAATCACGTACTCATACACGACGGTATCTTATAGTTCGGTCATAGTATGAGCGACACTGGTTTGTTACAACTTTTTTTCTATTCTTTGTAAGTTGTGTAATAAACGTAACTATTGTAACTTTTTTAATTTTTAGGACATTCTGAAGAACAGTATCGTGAAATTTTAATTTCGCAAAACTTTGTTTGTGACTAAACTTTATTGTTATATATAATATTATTTTTATATGTTAAAACACATGTTACTCTTGTTCACTTAATTTTTTACTAAACGTGTTTTGCATACATAATTATGGCAAATATAATAGAAATCAACCATCAAATTTAATTTTTACAAGTATAATGTGTTCAGAAATATTATCTTTTTCATTTTATTTTGATAAAATTTTTTAATAAATATTTAAATTACTTTTATATTATAACAATTTTATTAATTGAAATATTATAATAACTAGTAGCATTCATGATTTATAAAATATTAATTCTTTACACAGTTGTGCCACCAAAAGAGGAGACTCAGACCCATGAGGTAGCAGATGTAACTACTGCAATGCCTTCAAAACCTACAAATGCCGCCAATCCTACTGTAGTTTCTGATGATTCTAAAACTCCAAATGCTGTAGCTAATAATATATCAACTGCTAATATTTCCCTCCCTAATTCCATTAGTAATGTTACTAATGCTACCACTGCATTTCCAATGACATCTTCTGTATCAACAAGCACAACTGCAATTTCAACTACAACTACAACAACTACAATCCCAGTAACAAAATTGACAACAACAAAAAAACCAGAAACTACAACCGAAAAAATTACAACTAGCAATGTACCACCATCTACAACTACAAACAGCCCAATCACTGTTTCACCACCATCTGCTACAACAGCAGTTCCAATATCAACAAAGGAAGCTCCACCTTCACAATCGCCTGATAAAGGACGAGACTTTGATGGTCTCAGTTTCGTAGGTAAGCATTTTATAATTGACACATGTATGGCTCATTAGCATTATTTAAATTAGGTTTCATTTAATACCCATCAAAGACAGATCCCACTTAGAACATCATTCGAAGAGAACTTACAAATGCACCACATATTTTTCCTGTTTGTAGGTGGTATCATTTTAGCTGTTTGCTTAATGGCGATTGGCACATTCTCATGCAAATTATACAAAAGAAGGAAAGAAGGAAATTACCGTACACTATGATCTTGAGAAGGCTGTCGTCTCGAAAAGTACCATTTTTTGACAACTTAAACACAGTTATTCAAACTGAAAACTAAAAATTTTACTATAACAATATTGCGTATTTTTATAACGTACTTAAGTGTCGCGTGGTTTAAGTGCTCTTAGTAATGTAATGTGCAAAAAAGCGAGTTCCGTTTCTTTGTACCCAATTACAAAGACGAGTTACATGTATTACAGTATTGTCTCTACAGATTCGCACGCGTATTGTGATTGCGAGTGCAATCGCGAGAACGGGAAAGTAATAAATGTGAAAGGCTGGAATAGAAGGAGAAAGTGGAGTAGCTAAAGGGTATGAGAAAGAAAGAGAGAGAATCTGAACGTTACCATGCATACGCGCGGTTGGCGAATGAAGATTGACGACCAATCAAACGTAACATTCCATTAAGATCAATTCAACGGAACGACGATTGACATATTATTTTTCATTAGATTTTGTCAAATGTATCTTTTATTTTCGGTTTTCTTGTTTTAATTTCATTTACAAATGTTTATCGTACATGAAAAGGACAAACAGTTATGTTAACGTAAAAGTATCAAAGTGTACACAGATATGAAGGTTCCTATGTGTATATTCATAGTGAAAGAGAGAAAAGAAAGGGCATAATAGAAAATTAATTGGTTAAGAAAGAGTCTTTAGTGAGGAATAAAGACACCGATTTCGAAGCATCTATGTAATTGAAATTCTCTGATTCGAGACCGTCGTTGTCGTGAAGATAATATTTAGTTTTTAATGTTTGGCGACAACGGCGGGGCTCCGCGTCATTCGATGAAACGTGACGCTCGTGTGTATAAAGTACAGTCGCTCCAGCGAACGACTTTAACTTGTAATAACGTTGTTTCGAAATTTCCATACGATTCAACATTGAGATGAAGCTTCTGAATCTCGATCTTTGTACCTGTTGAGACACGTAGCTGCGTTAATGATCGATAAAAATTGAAACGTGTGTTACGGCATATGAACAAAAAAAAAACAAGAAAAATCTACGAATATGCTAATTAACGATTTCATTGCGGAGGGTAATCGAATAACGTTGCTGTTTAATTTATATTGTTATCTTTCTGTTGTAAATGATAAGTTCAAAAGTAATAGTCTTCTGTTTCCGATATTTTCTTTTAAATAGTCATTTTGTGTTACTAAGAAAAATGATTACCAACGCGAACATGGAAGCGCCGCGACCGCGGCTGATGAGACTTGCTCCTAAAACACCATCCGTAGACTCCAACGCAGTCATGACACGTTCGATCTCGTCTGGCAGATAATTCAAGGATTTACGCGTGTATCGATAATTTTCCCACAAGAGTTTTCCTGTAACATTCATTATACATAATCATCGGAAAATTTTGCAGGAATAAGTTCGACACTTTCTTGGGGCAGATGCGTGGTACCTAAACTGTAAAGTTTTTGGAAACATATTTCAAGTGAGAGACACAATTTACTATTCTAGAGAAAGAATATATATATATAAAAGCCTAAATAATATATCATTTATTGGATGTAATATTTTAACAAGCTGTGTAAAATACTTGCTTATATGGATTATTATACATTATTAAAACTATGCAATGGATAAAAAAAATGTGAAAAATCGAACTGCGTAATGTTTTTAAATGTTTAACACCATACCCAGCTTCTTCCATCGTTTCGTTTGAATTGTTTTCATTATTTCCGATATCCTCTTATCTTCCTGGCGGATATTCTCGGTCAAGGTCATCGTTTCTTCCGGGTACAGACGTCGCATCATCTTATCGCCGTCTGGGTTCGTTCGCCACCGGGCGATCGTGTTCTTGATGTTCAAGATTTCTTTTCGCCGCGTCGTGTCTGAACGGTATTTCGCAGATTCCTCGAGATCGAACTCGGGAAATCCGATAAGGACCATTTCCGCGTTGACCGTTTGCCAATCTTGTTTGCTGATGTTCAGGGACCGTGAATCGAAGGCAATTATCTCGTCTTCGTTTCCAATAATAGAAATCAAGGAATCGACGATGCGGTGATCGGGGGATCCTGTGGCCATTTTCTGGGCCAACTGACACACCAGCGTTTTTTCGAGCACGTTCGCTGTTTGGGTATTCGTGATTACTTCGAGGAACGTGTACAACGCGACGACCAAGGCGGAACTGCTGCCCAGACCACATTTTATAGGCACCGTGGACGCGATCACAATTTCGAATCCCGGAACATGCACTGTTTTTAATATTTGTTAGTTTTGTAAATTTGTGTAGCGTAGATTTGAAGTGTTGACGAAGAATAAATGGCAGAAATTTTCTAATAATAGTTGAAGATAAATACGTTTTATCATATTCGGGAAAATGATTCATCTTTTATGTTGCATAACATTTATTATTAATAACAAATAAAAATAAATGAATAAAGAATTCATCTTACGTTTTCAAGTATATTTCTATCTTACGTTTGTACATTTCATTTCAAAAATACTTCAGAATATTATTCCTTTCGTATAAAGGAATGTCAAAATTTCTGATGATTTCTTTATTGGTGTAAAATGTTTATCAAATGTTTACACTAAATGTGCTGTTTAGTTGGTACGTGCCAATGTGCGCGTATTGATAATTCTTCGTGGAAACGTTAGGATAAGGAAACGTGACCGAAACTCCTACTAAATTTCTTAGAAACAATTTCATAAAAGAGACATCTGACACTCAATTTGTAATTTTACTAACATTAGATATTCGATCAAACGATTAAACGTTAACTTAACCAGTTAATTGCGTTTGGCGCGTATACGCGTTTTCTTAAAGCTTGAAATGATACTAATTCTTTCAAAGATGAATTATTTATTTTTTTCAGATAAACGTAATTTTCTTTTGTTTTGCTTTGGTTTTTCATTCAAATATATCCTAGGTGCATTCGGCCTGCGTTTGACGAGTGCACACTTCATTTTTTGATTTTATCGCGCAAAATGAGAGATGTTTGAAACTAAATTCCACAGTTAATATGTTAATACTCGATTATACCACATCCTAAATTCCTAAATTGGGGATCTTATTCCGCAAATTTTAAGCAACACTATACAGGAAGGTAAAGAATCTCGTTAATACTTAAGCAACCGCCCGAGAAGAAACTATAACCTTTTACATTAACTTTAATCGAACTCATTCAACAGATTTGATTAAAAATTGTGTTTCATAAAAGCAAGGAAGGTATTTAACCCCTTCAGACCTCACGGACATTATAACGCACACTATCTTACTACTTTCAGTAGTACTTTCACCTATCCGGTAAAGTATTAGAATTATGATTTTAAAGTATTAGAAGTGTTATCGTCTACAATCACATTTTATTCGAAATATCATTACTGTTGGTGTATTGAATGAGTCTTTTGTTGTTAGGTAAATGCACATCGTTCTTCAAGACTTACTAAGTATTGGGTCGATGTACTAATTTTGATGTATTTTGTACGTGGTTAACAAAAACATTTTTTCTTCCAAACGAACATCTGTTTTTAAACTATTATAACATGTATAAAGGACACTTTTTCCCTCGTTTTTACTTAGTTTTACTAAGTTTTAGTTCAGCCAGCATTGTGAATTCTTCTTTTTATTTCCTGTAAAACAAACGACAAAACTGTCTCATCAACCCAATAATTTTCAAGAAAAGAATAATATAAATATTGGTAACAGTTTTATTAATCTTAACCAATGAACTGTGGAATTTAGTTTGAAAAATCTCTCATTGCGCGCGCAATAAAATCAAATAATAAAGTGCATACTTGTCAAACGTAAGGAAAATGAATCTATAATACATTCTAACGAAAAATTACATCGAAACGAAGAAGAACTACATGCTTATCTGAAAAAATAAATAATTTGCCGTTGAAAGATTAGTACCATTTTGCGTTATGAGATGATGTGTATACTCCTCGAACGCAGTTGATCGGTTAATACTTAGGCAACCGCCTGAAAGATCTATAACTATAACCTTCTCCATTAACTTTAATTGAACCCGTTCAACTGATTTGGTTAAAAACGTCGTTTTATAAAAGCAAGAAAGGCATTCGATGAATTGCAAATAACCCTAGTTTAAGACTTACTGAATAACCATTCTTTCTTTTGTCACTTAGTAAACCTTAAATTGGGGTAGTTTGCAATTTATCAAATGGTTTTCATTGCTTTTAAAGAACAGTTTTTAACCAAATCAGTTGCACGAGTTTAATCATAACAATATAAAGAGCAATGCGTTGCTACGTGAAAAGTGGGAGATTGCCCCATTCGGTTGGCCAAGCGTTAACTGGGTTGATACCTCTCTTATTCTTGAAACATTGTATCGTTGCTTTCAAGTACCGAACCCACGACGATTCCTCCGTGGATATTCGCAGATTCTCATCGTTCGGATAGAACCTGCACACGTTCTCCTCGGCGAATTCATCCGAGAGCGTTTTAACGTGACACCATTTGTTGTCGCGGCTACGCTTACCAACTATCAACGTGACAAGTTGAACGGCCTGTTTTATTTCAAAAGAAGATAAACGGAGACGAATGGTGCGCGTCGCCGCGCGCACGGTCGTATTACTTTTTGCGCGCCAGCGTCGCGCTCGTAGAAAGCGCGCGTTCACAGGCGATCCCGGAAGCGGGAGGATTTACGATAAACACCGTGCTCCAATGATGCTTAACGTACGGGTCATGCGTTGTCCGGCTATCAGCCGAAGTCATTGGAGCACCGTTACTGCCAGTGAACGCTTTGAATTACTGCAGAGTGATTATTAACCCATTTGCATCGCATGTGTAACGAAATGAAAAATATTCCGTTATCGTTGAACTTTTTTTTTCCTATTAGCTACCGGAAGAAATTCGTGCGGGTTTCTTGTTAGCGATGAATTGTGGTCCGATTTCAATCAGTATTTCACTAGTTTAACAATAGGTTTACGGAACGCGTGAATTTGACGCATATTGAATTTTATAAACATTATTTGTTAACACGTTGACTGCCACGGCGGTCACCGATGACCTGAGCTTCCAAATTACTGAAGAACAATTACAATAAGAAACTTGATTTTAAATAAGAATATTTAGTAACATAAGTAGCTGGATCATAGCGTAATATGACTACTGTGATACTAAATTATTAATAATTATTTTCAGTATCATTTGCCTTTGTTATTAAAGAATAAGTATTATTATTCAAAACGCTAGAAATTCTCGTGGCAGTCAACGTGTTAAATGTTTATGTCGATTTTGATTGATTCAATTGCACGAATACATATCTTCATTGTCTACTTTTCAACCCCAGACTTCTGAGAAATAAACAAACGAACGTCAATTGCTGTAGCAACGATACGATGTTTTTGTAAAATAATTTCATTTTACTTAATACCATACACATAATTTGCTGTTATTAGCAGTTTCATTAACTGATAAAAGCAGTTAGTTTAATTAACTCCTATTAACAGCAGATTATGTATGTGCCATTGGTATCGAATAAAATAAAGTTATTTTGCCAAAACATTCTCCGCGTTTAAATTTTGATTTAAGGACCTGCACGAATTTTTTCTGGTAACTAATACGTTTGAGTGATTCATGTGTAGAGATAAATATAAGTCATGATATACAATCATAATAATGTAGTAAGTAACAGCAATGTAATATGGTAATGCTGATTGATTATTCATTGACAATCTAGTCTAGGAATGTACTTGTGTATACGCTTAATGATGAAAACGGGTTATACTGCGGATATTTATGCAAATCCGTATTTTTATAGATCGTTTTATAAAAAGAATGAAGGAAAATATGATCTCATTGATTAAAAGGATCCTTATGGTGAAAACGGACAACAAGGGGTAAAGAATACTTTATTATGTTTTATCAATTTGTGAATGTTATAAGCGCATACCAATTCTCTGTTTAGTGATTATACATAAATCTCTGGAGGATCAACATTTTTTCATAGGAATAGTGGTTTGTTTTTAACAAATATTTATGTATGTATGTATATAAGGATTTTAATGATTAATGCATTGATTAATTCTACCGTCCGATCTATTTTGTTATTAATATTAATTATTTAAATTATCTTATTATTAATAATTTGCAAGAACAAACAAATTTTCTATTCATTGTTAATGAATGTTTACTTTGAAGGTAAAACACGCATAATGGTAAAGTATTTAGTCTTTCACTTTGACCCATATTAATCCTTCACTATGCGATTTTCCTTGCAACTGTGCTAGTATGATTCATTTTACTATTACTTGCAAGAACGTACAGACTTTTTTGTTTGTTGTAAATGTCACGGGACGTGTACTTCGAAGGTACACTTCGACAACAGGAAAGTAAACTCTCACTTCGATCCAAGTGCAATGAATAACATTGATTTTTGTTTAAATTAATTAAAAACTTGTAACACGAGTTTCACTTGTCATTGATATTTATTTTTATCTTTCACTAATTTTTAGGTTTCATACTAAAAATTCCACGAAATTAATTCTTTTACTAAGATTTACCAAATCATTTTTGCATTAAATTGTATCATAATACTCCCTGATTAATGTAAGTTATATTATAATTACATGTATTATGGATTTATTTGCGATATGCATCAGAACATAAAGGGTTAAGAAGGTGTGAGATTGTTATATATTAAAAGTCAACAGAGATGACTAACAAATGGTTATAGTGAAACGAATCAGTTCATTTTATTAAGTGAGTTTCGTTCTGGTTGCTTGCGTCAATGTATTCATACATGTATACGATAAAGAAACGATTAAATGACGTTTCTTACAGTACTTCCTCGGTACATTGTGCAACATGCATTCCGATTTCGTTATTTCATATTATTCGCTGTTGTAGGAATTTCCCAATAAACGAGACGATTTCAACATATCTTGTTCAAAAATGTATACATTCATTATTTTTAATCACATTATAATATACTTTAATTTAGTTTATGAGAAAATAAATCATCGTTTCATAGAATACTTCGATAGTGCAGCTACCTAATTAAAATGCAAAATAAAATTTTCGTTTCGTAGGCTATGTAAAATAATCTGTCATTTGATAAAATATAAATACAATGTTTTAACAATAATATAACATACACAAAACATTCCCCAAAATGATTTTACAAAATACACCTGCCTCGAAGCATTAAAAAAAACAATAAAAAACAACACATATCCTTGTTTATATAAATTATCCCACCATTCAAGAGCGACACTTAGCATTAGAACTACCAAATGGGTCAAAATAATCCATTCCTGATGTCATCTTTCTGCAATTGTTAACGAAATAACAGATGTTTCTCTGAGAAATTATTAAAAAAATGAATTTACCGATACGCAAACTGAATTGTAAATCAATTGAAGTCTCGGTAAACGCACTCTTGGAGTTTCTACAGAGAAATTTCGAAAAGTCAATTTAACTGTTCAGTAGTTTTAGTGTTAAAGGCCTATATTTATTTCAATGTTACCCGCAATATTTTACCCTAGAATAATTATTCTACTCGCGAATAACAGTAACCTCGAGAACTACGAACTAGAAAATAGAAGAAAAAAAGAAATAATAATAGTGCACACGATAAATTCGTATAAATCGATTATCGTTAAATTCGTCGCGATAAATTAGCCTTTTAGTAGCGAGCATAAACGGGAGGATTAGCCCGATTCATCTTACGATTCAATGAATGAAGAAAGTGAACCAGATACCTGTACAGGGAATGTATAATAGCGTACCGACCAGATGAACGACCGTGATAATTCAGACAGTATTAACTCTGGGATAAAGTCGTTGGCACTAAGTCAGACTTTACGATATTCGCAGGATGATCGAAGTGATCCGGAGTCGCATACCTTCCGCGCGGCCATTAGCGTATAGTGAACCGCGTGGTGCAGCAGATAAATTTTGCACGTACCATGGACAGCGATTTACTTTCCGTCAGATTTGTACACTTGCCGGCTATAGTCAGGCATCCAGGTGCATAGACGGCGCACGTAGGGAACGCACCATAACTTTTAATGAATTCCTGTTCGGCTAGAGCCAGTAAACGCTGGACATTAGGGGTCTTTTTAATATCGTCCGAGGAGTCGTCGTCCAGGTAAGGTTTCACCATTTTGTAATAATCCGTGAGGAACTGCGCTGAATAAACTCTCTGTCGATATATTTTCTTCGCGGATGTGATAAATCACCGAGACGTTTAACCCTTTGCGGTCCGAAGTGTTTTTGTTCCTGTTCTTGCGTCTTTGATGTGTCACCTTAATCATTTGTTTTAGGAGATTCGTGAAACGGTAAAACTGCGGATATGTGCGATGTAATTATGATATTTGAAATAATCGCAGTAAATATTGGCGAGATGTACAGCTGTTTCTGTTCCCTGGATTGGAATTTGGACGTTGATTCAACTGCAGTTCGAAGTTTACTGTTTATGTTTGACGTCGTGATTAAATTCACGAAAGGAAATTGGAGACAATTGATAAGATTGTATTGCTAGATCTAAGATTGTGTTATTGTAATATTAATTATATTGTTATAGATTAATTTAGGCACAAGAATTTAAAGAAAAAGCTGAATTAAAATTAAGATTTGATCAGAATTGAAAGAATAAAATAGAATTAGTTGTTTTAATTTTCAAATGGTTCGTAGTATGAGTAATTACAGGAAAAATTGTATTAATAGAACTAAAATCGTGTTATTACAGTATTAGGCACAAAAATGTAAGGAAGAAGTTGAATTAAAATTGAAATAACACAATAGAATTGGTTGTTTTAACTTTTAAATGGTTCGCATTACGAGTAATTACAGCGAAAACTGTTAAACCACGTATCGGAATCGTACGTTATCCGCTCTGTCCCGGCACAAGACCGCAAAGGTTTAATTCATTCGGTGAGACTTTCGCAAGAATTTGTTCTGGAACAATGCGACAAGCGATTTTTCACGGTGTAACAGCTCGGCGAGCGTGGATCACGGGTGGAAACGGAAGTTTTATTCTGATTTTTCTATCATGAACAATGAGAGCTCTTACTTTATTGTTCGATAAATTGCCTAGCGTGGAAGAGGCACACGCTGCGCGGATATTACGGGATTTATTGTTCATGATGGAAAATGCTGTCCGAACGGGACCCGAACGTTCAAATAAACGGATTTTTAATTTGACACTTCCGGAACGGTTGCCGCAGACAAAAAAGTGAAAATGCTCGGCGTTGAATTCGATTTTTCCGTTTTTCGTTTGTCTCCGTCGACGCGTGAGCCGTCGGCGTATTAAATCTGAATGTTAAACGGAAACGCGAAATCTTTTCATCGATTTCTTCGTCCGCCAGCCACGTCCGTAAAAACCTGGCCGGTCGACTTTTTTTCTTCCCATGGCAGATAAATTTATCGAAATGTTAATGTTTCTGGTGTTTGCGTAACTGCGAGATGTGCACGCGGAAGAGATAAGGCGGCTGTCACGCAAACAAATGCGCAGAGACGTTGCACTTTTTGCGAAGGTTAAATTCTGTTTCATTTCAATAACGTATTTTGTATCTGCACCGTTTTTGCCGAAGTATTGGGCTGATGCAAAAGTTTTGACGTTTTTTTTTGTACAAACTGAAAGGAAGAGTTTTTCATATATTTCTATTGACTTAATCTATCATATTAATTTAATCTATTATATTAATTATTATAGAAATTTATAATCTCCCATCTTTCTATAAGTTTATTTATTCCATTATTGTGAGAATATTGTGATTTCAAAAAGAATAATGAATTCAGTGATATTTTTCGTTGCTCCAAGGAATGTCAACATTTTTGCACCAACCCAATAAACGATATATTTTTAGTTTGCGTGCGTATTAGTGTATGTATGTAATAGTGGCAGGAAAGTTTGTTTATGTATTCAAGTATTTAACCCTTTGCACTCGACAGTATTTTTCACTATAAGTATTCGTTATTTGTTTCACGAGATATCGACGAGAGTTTTTGCAACTAACATAAAGACAAATTTTGCGTAAATTAAGATACAACTATTTTATTTCAGTATTCAATGCGCTGATTAAACAAAATGTAGTGCTGAATACAAATGTTGATAATTTGAATGATTCGAATCGAATGGTGACTGAAAACTTTCTGTCCAATGCAACGGATTAAATCATCAGTGGAATATAATGGTATTATTTTTATCGAGCATACTTTTATACTTTATATTTAGACTTTTCTTGTTGGTTTTATATAGAATCTTCTTTCTTATTTTTATAGAGGAAAGTACATACAATCTTCTATAGCTTTTTTCAGTATATAATGCTTTAATCGATATATTGTTTGAATATATATTTGTTGTATCAGCAATTTATTAATATTTTTGTTTTTTTACTTTATTGCATAAAGAAAAGTTGTTTATCAATTTTTAATACAAAACAAATGTTATTTTTCACCTTAAATATAATAATAACAACGTCTAGACAAGCATTTCGTACGATTTGAGTAAGTACAAAAACAATAGAATCCATTATTGTTTTGAATACAAAATAACTTTGCTCTGATTAATTATTATCAGTTTTATATATTTCTAATAATTTAGGAATAGACTTTATACGAAGAATAAATTTTAAGAAATAAGATCAACTTTCTCTACATGACAACTGTGTTGAACAATATTTGTAACCTAAGTTTTTTGTGTAGGTACAAAGCAGTGGGGAAGGGATGAAAAATAAAGAGAATTGATAAGGTATAATGAAAGAGAACTATTTTCCTTTATATTAAGATTAACATTTTTTACATGATGACTATGTTTAATAATATGTATAACCTAAGTTTCTTGTATAGGTACAAAGCAATGGAGATGAGATTAAAAATAAAGAGAATTAAGAAATTGTAAAGAAAAAGAAATATTTTTCCTTATACCTTCTATTTAAACATAAATTCCTTATGAAGCCTCGGCTGATTTATTTCCCTAGTATTTTGCAGCCTGATAATTTTCAAACGCGCTTGCCTGTCCATAGGGGATGTGAAACGCGTCGTTGATTCGTTGCGGCGTTCATTTTCGAAAGTTAACCGGCGGTATGCGCGGGCGCAACTCTGGAAACATAAAACTGTTCGACACGGCAATATCCTTTTACCGGCTCGCGTTGCTGGCGATAGTGTAACGGAAATTGCTGGGATATCGGTACGGAACAACCATAAGCGGCGTGCGGTTATCCATGTAGTACGATAATGAGTCGTACGTCACGAAATGTTCACGTAATTATCACAGCGTGAGGTTTTAAGCACAGGTCCGAGGCACGAGAAATATCCGCAGTGCACCGGAATTGGAAAGATTGCGAAGAAACACGTTGCTTATTTGAAAACAAGTATCGCGATTTATGCGTATGTGACTACAGGAAATTCGCGGGCAATATATATATAGTCCCGTTATCTTAATTTTTGGTCCGTTGATGACTTCAGACTGTTGTTGATGGGATTGGAAGATTGAGGAAACCTGGAATTATTTATTACGTTTGATGAGATCGTATTAATATATTTTTATTGAGACATTACAGAAATGATTTATTACGTTTGACGAAATCATGATTAGTATGTGTTTATTGCGATATTACAAAGTAAATGTATATGATTTTTAGGTATTGTAAAATTTTCGTAGTAGGACTGTTATTGCTGAGTGAACTGTATATTTTGTGCACCGGAAACCTATTTAAGTACAGAACATTTTTTATGTTACATAGATTTATTGTACAGGAGGAAAAGTTTCGGTTGTTTGTGAATTCAGAGTAAAAGACTTTTTGTAGACTAATGATCTTCTAATTTGAAATAGAAAAATACATGAAGACAAAAAGATCGCACCTTTATTGTATTTATTTATAAATATTATCAGTAATATTGAAGAAAAGTAAGTTTAATAATTTATCTGTAATATTTTAAAATTAAAGTGTTATCGATCGTTGGATTTGTGCCTAAACAAACGTCTGCGGTCGATGACTTTTTATTCGTGTCAATATTGGAACATCCGAGTGTGAGTAAATATCAATAACTTTTCCAGCTTGTAATCCATCCGTCTGAAACCTTGTACAGGTCTTGGTAATGTGTGTTAATATTTCTAAATACGTCGTTGGCCCGCAACGTTCAGTCAACAAAGCTCATAATGACGTATCGTTAATACATCATTAAAACGTTAACATTTCACTACGTCGTTGCAATTATTCTCTCCATTATATAAACGCTTAAACGTTAATCCTAGATCACTAAACCATACTAAATCATAACAAACAAACACAATAGTCATTCCAACGAAGTATTACTAAACTGGAGTCGAATCCCTTAACACTAGAACTACCGAGTATTAAATATGAAATGACCTATTCTTGATTTCTTCTTTTCGCAATTATTATAAAGACAACAGATGTTTCTCTGTGAAATTTTCAAAGAAATTAATTTAACAATACGCAAACTGAATTATAAATCAACTAAAGTCTCAATAGATGCACTCTTAGAGTTTCTATACAGAAATTTTGAAAAATCGATTTAACTACTCGGTAGTTTTAGTGTTAATTCGTGATCCTTACAAAAATTCTAGCAATACATTGTTTCCGGTTTCTTCACATATTCATTATAATATTCAAGTAAAACTATTTATTTCTATAATGGTTTTACATTTTCAACACTCTGCAGATATCAGTAACTGCGAAATAAGAAAACTGTAACTTGTCATTTTAACGGTACTTCCAGCATCAAGCTTATATTCTCCTAGTCACACTATCGTACTCCACAAAATAAACTTTCCCCTTTCCTAAACCTCAAATAAACAACTAAAAAACAAAGGTGGGTGTTAAAAATAGGCAATTTTTGGACGACTTGTCCAACAAAAAATTTTGTTACAACCTGATTCTTCACATCCTATGGAACAAAAAAGTTATGTACCATTATTCCCGGAAATAGAGTTATGAAAAATGCATTGTAAATGACACTCGATATGGGCTCCTAAGCAAGAACGTACAAATATATTATTAGAAATAGGAATCGGAACAGTAAAGTTGCAATGAAATGAGTTATAACCATTGTCATGTACTTATCTTCAACCGCATTTTTCGCAACTTTCCCGAAGTGTCTGGGATAATGATGTATACATTTTTTGTTGCATAGGGTGTGAAGAATCATCATCAAGTATCCCATAAGCAACCTTCGACCCCAAATAACACCGAGAAACGTCGCGATTCGATTCAGCCAGGAATCCAGCCACGACACAGCGAAAATCCCGGGGACCGCTCGGTCGGTCGGCGCGGGTGGCGCGCGGTCCGTTTCGGGGGAAAATAGGCGCAGCCGTGAGTTAAACTCTCACCAGGGGCGTAGTCCCTGCCCTTCGTCAATAAGAGAGCATGCTCTCTCTCATATCCCTTTATTTCGTCTTTCCGCTCCCCACCAAGTAGCAGCACCGTGCTCGCAGCATCCTCTCTGCTACCCTTCATTCTCGTCCACGTTCAACGCCCGTCTCCTCGATCTTCCCTCCTCTAATCAGCCGTCTCCCGTTTTTTCCCTCCCCCTTCGCACGCCATTTTCATCTTCCTCCTCTCCCGCTAAATCACATTCTTCCGCCCTCCCTTTTTCCCTTTTCACCCGGCCGACCACTTGTCTCATTCTCTTTCCACCCTCCTCCCTCAGCTCGCTTCCCTCCTCGCCCCACTCCTAGACAGAAACTTTATACCCCTACCTCTCTCTTTATCACTCTTTCTCTCTCTTTCTCTCTCCGCCTGCATCATTGTTTCTTCATCTCGCTCCCGAGGGTTCGCAGGATTTTTTCGTCAGGAACATTACACATTTCCGAGTGCTTGCGGACGTTAGCCGGCGGAGAGCCGGAGTCTGGCGCGGATACGCGCCCAAGGTGAATCCCGATGAACGTATCATCGATCGGCGGTTGCTGAACCACCCGCCGCGTTCTCGGTCCACGCGTGTTACGCGCAAAGAGACGCGCCGCTGGAGCCACCGCCGCCGCCGCCGCCGCCGCTACCGTTGCTCCCGAGCTCGAACGTCCCGACCTCTCGCCACCCGAGACGCGTCCCGGCCGGCCGACCGACCGAAAACGGAAACCGTCCCGCTGCGGGTTGATCGTTCCCGACACCTTCTTCGCCGGATCCGGGGGACAAACCGGCGAGAGGGACAGATCGAAGAGAACAGGGGAAAAAAGAGAGGGGGCGGTCGAGCTCGGAGAGGAACACTGGCTAGGATACTGCGAGAGGGAGCAAGAGAAAGAGAGAGAGAGAGAGAGAGAGAGAGAGAGAGGGAGAGAGAGAAAGAGAGAATAGAGGGAGAGGGAGAGGACATTTATCGATTGTCGGGGTGAGAGACGAGATACGGAGACGCGCTGGTACTCGAGGGTGCCGAGAGATCTTCCGCGAATCAATTTGCGTGCGGGCCGCGCGTGTCGAAATCGCACGGATCACTCGGGGACCGGCGAACCGTGGCTCCTCGGGCTGATGGTGGATGTCCTCTGGACCTAGAGTTAGCTACCGGGCCGAGCAACGAGAAGAAACGACGCGAAAGTGCGCGATTGGGCTGATATAATGCGGATGTTTGTGATCTGGTGATGCATCCCTCGGAGATACACGGATACCTGGCGACGAATTGTTCACCTGATCGATGTGAGTAGCTTTGTGTCCTCTATTGTATCGTTATTGCGCAGTAAATCTTGTCGTTTGCCCGATGGTCTTCGACTCGAGCGACGTGGACTGTGGTTTCCCTGGGAACTGCCTGTGATTAGACGCATGTTCGGGTACTGGAGATACGATGGTAATGGGTTTTAAGGAGTTTCCTGGGTCTGGAGTGCGGGGATATCGAGAACATGATTGCTGGGAGGTCCGAACGCCACGGCTGTTTTCCATGGCTGGCATTCCCCCGTTTGACATTTATCAAACGTTGATACGCGTTCCAGCGTCTGTGAAACTGCGGGAGAAAGGCGGTTTTATTGAACGTTCGGGTTATCGTGGTCCGGAATAGAGGAGGCTGGAAATATCGGTTGCAGCGTCGTTTATCAAAATTCGATATTTGCCGCTCGGTTAATGCCGAAACGCGGCACGACCCATTTTGTAGGCGACGAGAGAGAAGTTTTTTTGAGGGATGCGGGGATACATGGAATCTTGGTGGTATGGGAAGTTTGGATCGGATGTAGTCAATTTGTGACGTTCTTGTTGCGAAGTGATCTGAGTTCGTGGAAAAACGATAGGATTGAGTATATCGGTGTGTTAATATCGGGGAATTCGGTAACCTGGTATTGATTACGTGATTTCCTAGTGAATCAGGGTAACAGACATTTCGAGCATGGCGAAAGTTATCATTTTTATATGAAAAATTAGTAGACGGTTTTGTCGAGTTTAATTTTTGTAAGGTGAAACGTGTGATTTCTTATTACGATACTTCTTATAATTTTGCGTCTCGCGATCTAACGTATCATAGCTAATCGAGGTTAGCGTAACGATGAAGTTTTAGGTAACATGCAGAATGTTATAAATTAATGGCGGCTTTTAAATAGTTTCGTAAGGTATTACGTCAGTTCGTTTAATAATCTCACGGTAATGAGGAACTTAATAGTGTTTCTTATCGATAACTATGCTTCAGGTAAAAAGATAAAAGTGCTTTACACCTTTCTACTTAAAGTCAATGCTCTAGTTAATTGGATAACGTGCTTCATACTTTTAATTAGAGATTGTATAACTGTTAAGTGGGTGCGCAAGTTTCAGGGGTTCGTAAGCTTTTGAAATTGTGATACAAATATTACGAGCGAAGCAATTAATTTTGTTATTTACGTTTTATATAAACGAATACCAAGATTTTGCGTTTTACACGTTTTTGTTCTGAACACGTGTTTAAGTTGATTGTTTAAAAAACTTTCTTGAAATTTTAATAACAATAGCAATAATACAGTTTTCAAATGTTACATCTTTTAAAATTGTTAATAGAATGATGAAATATTTTATTTTTTTAACAATTTATAAGATATAAAGATATTGTATATTTTTGCATTTGAGGTCAACACACAAACACGTGCGGTTAGATTAAATATGTTTGTATGATTTCAATTATAGATCCGATGTTTATTAGAAGAGTGTATTTTCATTAATATGATTTGTTAATATGATATAATCGTTTTGCAGGATCCACAAATCTAGTTCTCCTAGGTACGCTTGAGTAATTGGAACGGTAACTGCGTCGTTATGCAGTTCAATATAGCTGGGTTAAATGAGACGAGGAAAATTTATGTATTTCACGAATGAAAAGATATTTACTCAAGAACTAAATAACTCAAAAATTCAAACTCGATTTGAACAATTTTTCTACGAATGCATAAGCAAACTGAATCAATTTGAAAATATTTTTCTACTCTTCTTTTGCTTTATAAAATGTGGATTGCAAATGTTCACCCAAACTTCCTTTCTCATAATTAATGAACCATGTAACAATGCTAAAGATCAAGATAATAATTAAAGAATTATTAAATTAGAGATAAAACAAACACGTTTCTGAATTTTCTGATTTCACTTATCTTATTATTAATGACATTTCATTTTACCACAAATAATAATTTCAATAACGTGTGCATTAAGGGTTGCTTTAAAATATTTGAAAATTAAAGGCGAAATTATTTTTAAAATAGATTGGCTGAATATATGTAAATTATAATTTATTTTTTCTTACATTAGCACATATGTTGTTTGTCTTAAACAAATTAATTTTTTTATTTTATAATTTCTAGAAGCTTCGTGAAATCGTTTATTCGTATGCATGTCGTTTTGTTCAACATTTTTAATAAAAATCTGATACATTAAAACGTTTACTCTCTTATCATATCATTTATTTTGGTAAAAACTCAACTGATCAATTATGAATTTATTTTCAGATTTGTTATTAATGGATAATCCAACAAAAATTGGTGATACGATTAACGTCTTCTGTATATTTATCGAAAATGGGGTATCTTCTTTAGTTTAGATTGAAGTATCAAAATATAACACTTAAAATACTAAAATATATCACTATACTTGTACCGTTAAACAGTTCAATGGTTGCTTATCTTGTGGTTGTGAGCATTTAAGGAATACTGAAATATTGTCGCAAAATTGAATATGGTATTTGCAAAACGAAAAAGGAATGTCAATATTAAGTGTGAATAAAACAAGAAATATAATATTAATAAACACGGCACTAATAAAATAAAGAAGAGAATTAGTAAGTATAGTATTATTGAAATGAAAAAGAAAATTAAAAGATTAGATTCACTAATGATGTAACAATATGTGAAACAGATAGAAAAATAGGAGACCTTCACAAATATAACGAAATAAAAATTTGCAAACAAAGTATACGTGAAATAAGGTTGATCATTAAGTAATGAATTACTTAAGACAAATGTACCAATAACTGACCAATGAAGTTTATATAAATACAAATATTCAGTATAAAATATATGATATAAATCTTATAACCTTAAATAATTATATAGTTACTGGTATATACATTTATCTTAGCAGGTGTACCGATTTAAGATTAGATGCATATTATAAATATCAAAACAGATTACGTATTTGGACAAAACTGGCCACTGGCAACATTTGTTCCCTTCTATTGTAACGCTAGAACTACAGTATCAGTGATAATGACTGGTTTCGAGAAATGGCCTTGAAGATAAATAGTTTCTCTTGAATACTATAATGAATGTCCGAAGAAACTGCAAATAATCTATTGCTACAATTTTTAGAGGGATTACATATTAATCGTGTTAAATGACCGATAGTTCTGGTGTTCAGCAAAACGTGTGGTAAATTTCCATTCTCTTTCCAAGGTGCACGTTTGTACTTACAAGGGAACCATTTCAACCAGTACACGCCGATTTTGATGAAACTTATGTAAGACATAGTTCTCAAGGAACGTATTTTTTCTTATCGGCCAACATCTACTTTGAGGAGGTGTAAACACTTCCCAAAGTTCAGAGTTGGCAGTATATTTTTTACAATGTTCCTGAAACTGGGGGGGGGGGGGGTGTAGAAAAAAAATCTGAATTGTTCATTTCAAGGTGAACAATTTAAAAAAAACCTTTTTTTCTACACCCCCTAGTTTTAGGGGCATTGTAAAAAATATACTGCCAACCCTGAACTTTGGGGAGTGTTTTCACTTCTTCAAAGTGGATGTTGGCTAATAAGAAAAAATATGTGTGAAATATTTTCTTGAAAACTGTTTCACATCAGTTTCATCAAAATCGGCGTGTGCTGGTTGAAAGGTTCCCTCGTGAGATACAACAAACAACAATAACATTCTTCAAACAATGCGTCTAACTATCGTCTGTGGACATATCACTCAAAGAAACATTATTCGCAGGGGATGATGGGCATAGTACATATAAACCTGATATTCGGTACATCAGTTACCACTTACCGATATCAGTCACTAGTAAAAGCCGCCTTTCACCGTGCCATCAAACGAAACGACTAGCGGCAGGATAATTTTACATACATTTGTCACATTAAGCAGAAACACAAAACGTTGTATACGTTCAAATGTAACTCGGAAACGAAACCATTTCCTCCGCGCATCGCGGTTAGAGATAAACGAATTAGATAAATTTACAAAAAGTGTAAATATTACTTGTTTTCACGTGTCTTTTAATTCGTTTTATTGTTAGTATATGTTTTCGGGTTTTCAAAAATGTTTATGAACGTTATCCAACTTAGAAAAGCAAATAAATTCAACTGTGTTGAATATGCCATTTTATTTATTTGTTTAACACTGTTTCTACTGATACTTGTCAGGAGGCATCTTTTGAAACTTTAACTTCAAAATGATTTTCTCAGGTTAATCACTTTTCCTCAATTTGATTTTGGTAATTTCCTATAATTAATGTTATAATCGCCATTGGAAACGTCGAAAAGTCAATTCAGAATGTATAACTAATCCTGGGAAATAATTTTAAGTTAAAATTTTAAAGGGTGCCTTTTGACACCTTCGGTAGAAATAGTGTTAATACTAGAAAAACCGCACCCGTCAATATCACGGGTTTCAGTTTTCTTATTTTGCAACTATTGATGTCTTAAAAGCTTTAAATATACGAAATGATTTGAAAAATAAATAGTGACTTTTCAATACTATAATCAATATATGATGAAATCGAAGGAAAATCTATGGTTACAGTTTTTACAAGGATTATGTATTAATCATGTTAAACGCTCGGTTGTTCTTATGTTAAGAATACAGTGCCGGAAATATCTATGATTTGAAATTGAGCCACGTTTTTTTGTAAAATCTTATAATTAGTCTACACTAGAGATAAATTTGTGTCTGGCAGCATTTTAAGCGTAAGTTAAGCGGGCATTTAATTTATATTCGTAAAAATGATCATAACATTTTTATTTCTGGAAAAGTACAAAAATATAATCTAACAAAATTAATTGCGAAATTTCTATAAGGTCACCAATATTCTACATACATAAAATGAAAATTAGCAATATTTTTTAATTGTTTTTTATATTAATACTTTGTGTAACCATCGTTTCTTATGAATGACATTAAAAAATCAGTTTGGCATTCACAATATTAAACTTCTTAGCGTGCTTTGTTACCATTCCACGCTTCGTTCACTGGGTTCCATAATTCAGTAACAGTCTTATATCACCTGTTATTGCTGTAGATTTTTCTGGCAATTATTCTTAAAAAATTTTCTATAATGTTCGAATCAAGAGAACGAGCCATGATAAAAATCTTATATTTTTTATGTAAGAACTGTACTCTGATGCGTGAATTGCAGCATTATCACGTTGAAATATGAAATTATTAACATCTATGTTATCCTAGAAATAGTATTAACCTGTTTATTGTAAAATTTAATTTGAATAATCTCCCGTTTTGTGTCAATAACGCTAAAAAATGAAGTGTGTATTCGTCAAATGCAGGACGAATGCATATAGGGTATATTTTAATGAAAAACCAAAGCAAATCAAAGAAGAATTACATGTTTATACGAAGAAATAAATAATTTATCGTTGAAAGAATTAGAAAGGTCTGGCTTATTCCAACATTTTCGTTGATCTGCAATGTATATACCTAAAAATAGGAATAGTTACAGTGACTGGTACTGAAACCAATAGCAACAAATTGCTCGATTTAATTGGCAAGTTGGAATTGTTTATCAAAGTAGTTTGCATTCACAGAATCGAACGAAATCGAGAGACGACACAGGAAGCATAGAGACGTAGAATTCTCGTTACTCGTTGGTTCAAAACATTGAACAGGAGGTCAAGTAGATACACTCTTGGAACGTAACATTTAAGATTTTATTGGACTTTATCGCTCATTGATAGTTTCGTTGACTTCCTCACCTTTCCATTCGTCCGTTGCAATTTGAATCACGTTTAGTTTTTCAAAAATTAAATTTACATTCATTATATAAATCGCATTAAAAATTAAAAAATTAAATTCTCCAACTTAACTATTACAATCTATACAGTTATCCGATATATTTAATGTTTGGGTTTTTTCTGAATTTTAGAAAATGAAACAGGCTTCCGATCGGAAACGGAATGTAATAGAGGGTTAACATTTATTTCACGATGTCGAAGAGTTCAATAATCCCATACAGATTGGGCACGGAGTCGATACTCGAATCCACACCGGAAGACAAAAACTGATGCCCATCAAAGCTCAAAGATGGCACACAATGGTCGATGTGCGGAAAAACAGGACAAAAATAACAAAAAAACTGTTTTGAAAATGGGAAATTTCTATGTCATTTGATTTATTGTAGTCTAATACATATAATTGTCACATTTTTTTATTTAACCTTTTTTATAACCGAAAACCTGAAGTATTTACAAATGATCCAAATCTTGAAAGTCATTTTTCTTATCCGATAATATACCGAATAAATATGTACCATTTTACGCTTTAAGATGACGTGCACACTCATCGAACGCAGTTAACATGTCCAGTGCCACGTGCACCATATACGATACATAGTAATTTTTGCAAGAAAATATTTTTATGAGACACGTAGCCAAGAATAGCAGTACACGTGACAAAACAGTAGGAACATGAAGGAATGGTATAAGAATATGTAAAAGTCACCAAAAACTCAAATATAACTTAACACTAGAACTACCGAACTATAGAAACTTCAACACTGTTACGATTGAGATTTCTATTAATTTACAATTCAGTTTGCCTATTGCTAAATCAATTTCTGTAGTAATTTTGCAGAGAATTGTCTGTTATCTTTTTAATCATTGTAAGAAGAAGAAATCAGGAATGGATTATTTTGACATCTCTGGCAGTTCTAGTGTTAACATATTATTTAAAAAATCGATATACTTTATAAGCAAAATATAATTGAAATTTGCGGTGTCATGGAACATGTTAACTAGTTAAGTTAAAATTTCAGAAGGTGTCTTTTGACACCTACGTAGAAATAGTGCTAACTACATAGTTAACTGCCTTTGACGTGTATACACGTCATCTTAAAGCTTCAAATGGTACTAATTCTTACAACGATGAAATCCTTACTTTTTTTAGATAAACATGTAATTCTTCTTTACTTTGCTTTGGTTTTTCAGTAAAATATACCCTAGATGTATTCGTCCTGCATTTGATGAGTGCACACTACATTTTTTTATTTTATCGTGCACAAAACGAGAGATTTTTCAAACTAAATGCCACAGCTAACAGGATAACCATTTTCCCACAATTGAATTTTGAACATTTCTTACAGTTAATTTTATAATCATTATTGGAAAAATCGAAGAGTCAATTCAGAATATACCACTAAACATAGAAAATAATTTTAAGTTAGAATTTCAGGCGTCTTTTGACACCTTCGGTAGAAATAGTGTTAACCCTTTGCACTCGTATGTCGTGCTTGAGAGGACAATACAAATTTGAAAATTGTTTGGAAAAGTACGACACTTTAAAAGATTATAAAAACGAAATCTTATAATAATAATACATGAAATAAACCTAAAACATTGAATTCTACCGCTGTAAATTACTTTAATTCATTTCCCTAAAAATAAATCAAAGTTTACACCCAACAACATTGAAAATAAATCGAATGTAAAGGGTTAATCGACCACTGTGCGCCGTTACACCGTTGGCATGTAACGTGCCTTACCTATCCACAGTGTAAAACAAGAGTACATAACCGTCGGTGCACACCGTCTAAATCTCGCGGCGAATCGCGCCGGGAGAGCACTTGATTCGCACTTGTCGAGAGCGATCGCTTCAATATTCCGGAAAAGAGAGGGACAGCAGCGCCGGGTAGAAAAAGAGACGTGGATAGAGAGCGCGAGGGCTGTAGGGAATTAGAGAAGGGTGGACGGATAACAGGACAGAGGAAAAAGGAAACAGAGAGTTCCTCGATTGCCGTTAACGACAACCAAGAGATTATCCAGTTGAGAGTGCGAGATCCTATAACGCGATGCAGCTAGTTACTACATAGGTTTCGTCGTTTGCGAGCGTCGCCGTCGCGCCGCTCCCTTTCCACGTCGCCTAAACACTCGAGACATCGAATATCCAATAATTTTCGTATGTTTTGTCGCAAAACTCGTAGTTGACACGTTGATTGCCACGTTGATGTCACTCATAACCGGAGTTTCCGAATTGAGAACGATTGCGACAAGAAGATCGTTGCGGACTAAAGGGGTTTAGTAACGTAAGTAGCTAGACAACCAAACTTGGAAAATTGCGCAGAAGAACCACGATGTGAGAAATATGTATAAATGGGGTACAGTTCTTGTAACGTTTAGGAAAAACCATTTGCCATTGAGATTCTATGTCTGTGCGTTAAAATTTGAATTTTCGTGAAGAATGGTCTGTAGATAAGGGTGTTAGGTAGGAACTGTGAGAAATTATTGATTATTGTTTCTAGTGTTATTTATTTTCGATATGCAACAGCACTATATATAAAATGCTTAGAATTCTCGTGGCAGTGAATGTGTTAAGGAGTCATAACGTAAACAATCTAATATTAAATTGTTTAACACCTTGAACTTCCGTACACGTCAAAATGGCGAGTTTTAGTTCTCTTATTTTATAATTATCGATATTTTGAATGTATTCAATATCCAGAATGGTTTTAGAAATAGTTTCACTTAAATGCTGTAATAAATATCTGAGGAAATCGAGAAAAATGTGTAGTTATTGGGTTGATGCAAAAATGTTGTCGCTTGTACATGGTTAGTAGACAAATTTGTTTCTTCGAAACAAATAACGTCTGCTTTCAAACTATTATAAAGTATATAAAGGACGCTTCTATTATTATATAATCTAAGTAATTTTTATAAATATTATCCCTTTACAGTCGAGAGACGATTCTCGGTCACCATTTAAAATTCAATTTTCAATTTGATATTAATCATCAACACGTGGCTCATAGAAATAAAATACTTCCCACCTGTAGTTTATGTATGAAAATAATGAGTGCTTACAGTGACAGATATTGTCGAATGAAAAGAGTTATTACAGAATGTAATATATTAAATAAAGGACGTCAAAAATTTTGCATCAACCCAATACAATCTTTATAAGGATTACATATCAACTCTAATAAATGCTCGATAGTTCCAGTACTAACTTACCGAGCAGTTAAACTGACTTGAAATTCCTCTGTAAAAACTTCAAGAGCGCATCTGTTAAGACTTGAATTGATTTATAATTCACATTACGTATTGTTAAATCAATTTTTTTAATATTATCTCCGAAAAATCTGTTATCTTTTTAATAATTGCAAAATGAAAAAATGAGATACGGGTCATTTTGACCTGTCTGGTAGTTTTAGTGTTAATTGTGTTGCGTAGCTTTTTTTTTGAAAGGAATATTGAGTGTTGACGACGCATAAGGCATTAACGTGTTGACGTGGATTATTCTCGTCTAACCGTTTTCATTTGGTAACAGGTAAAAGAAACCCGGAAAATCGGTCGATAAAAAACAATCGAACGAAGAACACATCGAAACCGTGGTCATTGTCACATGGAGACAATGCACGGCTGACAAGAGGCGGGCGACGAGCGAAGATAGAGGAGTGCTGCTGACGCGAGACGAAACGGATGAACACGGTGAAACTATGCTGGTACATTTTTCAACACCGCTTTCGGTCGAAGGTGAAACAAATTTAATCTTCGGATTATTTCTTTGTCGATTATTAACCCCTTGACATACAACATCGTTTCAGACTTGTGATGAAAATTTTAAACTGCATTTGACGAATCTAAGTGTTATTTCTTTCATTCTTTAATATAAATTAAACATTACTTTTCTATTATCAATTGTTGACCTTTTGAGTAGACGTAGAATAAGCATCAACATTTTTCCTTTTCCTAATGGATTATTAACGATAGAGTAGTTGTATCGAACATAGTTGAGAAATAAATCATAAGGCAAGGGGTTAACCCTTTGCACTCAAAAGTCTTCTTTACTGTAAATATTTATGAGTGCTTAATGAAATATTGAAATACATTCGATGACGTATTTGACAACTAACGCAAACAAATTCATATATAAATTAAACAACAGGATTATTTTAATTCAATGTTCCATATGCTATTATTTACTTATACACGATTTAGTATTGAATATAAAATTTTATAATTTTGCTGCGTCGAATTAAATTATATTTGAAATATGTTACTCGAGTGCAGAGCTAAAAGTTCTTTTCATAAAAAACCGAATCGTGCATCGAAGTTTTATATACTAGAAAAGAATGATAACAATACGTCAATTTTTCGATATTTGAATACTTAAAATATTTATTCGCAACCTTTTTATTTTAGATGCTACAGCACAAAATCGCCATTACAGTGTTGTTCGATCATAAAGGGTTACAATTTTCGTTGAGATATTTTTTAGAATAAATTTGAAAGATACTTGTGGAAAACACAAGTGCCAGATGAGAAGTTCGCAGCTCAAAATGGTTAATTCCACTTTTTGAACGTTCCCAAAGTTATTTGTTGCAATACTTAATCAGATTTTTTATTTATGTACTATGATCAAATTTTACTGCTTCTCGTTTTGTGGAATTGGTCACTTCAGTAAATGAACAGTTTAAATATCTAATTTTTCAGGAGGTAAAGGATGTTATTTTTTAGAACTATTGGTGACTATTTACACAAGAGAAATTACATATCGTATATCACAGTATGTATTTTCATCGTTATATACAATACTTTTCGATAAAGAACAAAATTTTCCAGATTTGGCGTTTGGAGTTCTTTTTTAATAAGTACTGCTATAGAAAGAACTCACTGAAACACATTAACTGGCCAAATTCTTATTAATATAATGGTATCCTGATACTCACATTAGCCTTTGTTATCAAAATTGAAATACTTGTGGATTTGTCTTAAGGTCGACCGAGGCGAATCGGATCAGTTCAGATTTAACAGCGAAAGACTAATAGTTAAAACGTAGAATAAACATTTTTTTCGTAAATTTCTCATTAAAAGATATTCAGCTTCGATATCAGTAAAAAAAATCTTTAAAAATCTAAAAATCTTCGTTTTATAAGTAAAAACCTGAAAAATTAAAAATATCCGATTCACTCTAAATTTGTATATTTTTATTATGGAAGTTGTCCTAATTTTATAAAAAGTATCAATAATTTTATTTACGAAAATTAATGTATGAACAGTTTAGAAGATGAATATTTTTGATAGTATTCAGTTCAGCCAGTGACTGGTGTCTGTCGTAATAGTGTGTTAGTTGAACAGCTGAGCGCGATAACCGGAATAATTTACGTAAGCAATAAAAATAGGAAACAGTGTTTGATGAACGTTAAAGCATTAGAACATTCTTTCTAGACTTTTACGAGAACCATTTCCTAGTTTATTTAAATTCTCAGTGACATTAGGAAATTCTACCAAACAGTTTCCTTTGAGTTACGAAATCCATACCACCAAATTGATTCTGATAAATTCGAAATCGGTATATTCTTGTAGTGTTTAAAAAGTATTATACGATACCTATTTATTAAATTTTATACATTGTCAAAGGAACAGATGCGGTAATTGTTAAAGCAGAGAAAATATTATTGAATTTTCATATTTGAAAATGTTTTTCATCCTTGGTTAACAAAATTTTTAGAAAACATTTATATTTTCTAATGACACTGTAATCAAAAGTTTCATATTAATTAACATTAGACATTGAGTTGTAAATTTAGATTATTTATTATATTATATCGTGAATAGATTGAAATACAAATTTGATATTTGGACATTAGTGTAAATAGCACTTCTTAAATTAAGTTGTACTTTTCGAATAGTAAACTGTTTTATAAATATATAATTAAATACAAGTATCAATATTTGAAAAAGTAGCTTCATTAAAGTTTAATAAAACGTAATCTTTCGATGTTACGTATTTTAGAAAAAATGTATTCGTTACCTTTTCGTATCAAAACGAAACTTGGATACATTTCGTTGATGACGTTACGTGGGACGATTTCGTTATTAGCGGCGTACCGGAAATTATGAAGTATCGGCGAAACAGTTATTCCATTTCCGCCAATCATCGCCTCGTTTCATTATCCAACTCACCCTCTCCTTCCTGCAAATGGTTTTTTGCGTCTCATGGAGTCTCACTGATGGCATAAATTTTCCAATTTAAAGGCAACATTGTAGCATTACTTACAGTAATACCTTGAAATTTTTAATTTTATTCGTCTTTAAATAATAAATATTATATTATATTATAAAATAATAAAAAACAGAACATAAATATATCTGTTAAAACAGAAAAGAGAAAAACGTGATCCAGACAAAAAATAATAATATTTGAAAGAACAAATACCGTGATATAAATGAATTCCTTGTTTCGCGTTATTTTCAAGTTGATTTTAAAATCACCGATATTTTCCTAAATGGTGTCACGTATTTTTAATTTTATAGCGTTATAACTGATATTGAGACAAGTTAAATGAATTAGTATACTATGACCTTGAAATTATCTTGAATTTAGAAATCTGTTTACTGCTGTACCTCTCACTTTTATAGCTTTCTTATTATTTTAACTTTGTTTGGATAATTTTCTTCTGTTACCTGCTCCGCGTGACTCACTCTGAATACAAAAACAATTTCAATATAAGAGAAATTAATTTATTGAATATCAATTAACGAATTCCCTTTTATCAGGCATAATACTTATAAAAACATAAAAGGGTATTTCTATTACATTTTCAGTTGTCTATATAGAACTTGTCTGTATAGAATCTTCTTGATTTTCTACTCAGGAACTTACGACGTTTCTCAAATGAATTGCAGTTTAATATGTTACTTTAATCATTTATTTAAGAACAATTCCGAAGCCCTACAATTGTACTCACACATGATACAATAAAAATATTACTAATAAACCTGTTAATTGCGGAATTTCGTTCGAAAAGTCTTTCGCTTTGCGCGCAATAAAGTTAAAAAATGAAGTGTGCATTCGTTAAACGCAGGACGAATGCACCTAGGGTACTTTTTAATGAAAAACCAAAACAAAATAAAAAAGAATTACATGTTTATCTGAAAAAATAAGAAATTCATCGTTGAAAAAATTAGTAGTATTTTGTGTTTTAAAATGTGTATACTCGTCAAACGCAGTTAACTGGTTAATTGTACACACGATATAAAAAATTAATAAAGCACACAGCTATTGAAAACTTAACATCAAGTCTATCTTCACACACGACCACAAGGGGCTAACAATCTCACAACCCCTTCACACTCCAACACACCCACTCCCAAACAATTACCTCACAATGCCAAATCATCTGAACAAAAGAAAAATTCCTTTTCATTTCTAAAAGCTGATAAGGTTTCCTCGAACGCGAACCCGTAAAAGCTAGAATAGTAATTATAACTGTGATGTATCCAAGAAGAGATGTTTGCGAGAGAACGTGACGTTCGAAGGTTTCAGTCGCGCGCCCAATTAGCCAGCCGCGAGGCGTTTCCAGCTACAAAAATGCTGTTCGACGACGTTCGACGCATGGCCTTCATGCGATCTATTCCGAGAACGCTGCCAAAGGAGGTTTTCTCGCCAGCTTAAATCAAAAGTCCCCTACGCTCCTCCAAAGCGGACCAGGTGAAAGAGAAACGCGGAGCGTTGCGTGTTACCCTGTTCCTTCTTTTTTCTTCGCAGGATATATCGAGCGGCTATACGAGGAAACCACGGAGTAATGATCAGAGCTACGCGGTCGTCTGGGGTGTTGACCGCGAATTCGAGACAGGCGATTCGCACTGGGCCCGATTGCCGATGTAGATTCCGCTTCACGGGCGACTTCGTGCTGAGGATCCTCCTCGGCCTCTGCTACATCACCGGCACCTGTTGCGACTGGAAGGAGAGGATGCCGCGCGGTACCAAGGAACTGAGGCTAGCCCTACGACGGCAGAACGAGCTCGGTTACTGCGATTTCGATGTAGCCTGCAACTGGCCCTGGAACACTACTAGACTTGATCAAGATCACAGCTTCGACTTCAAAGTGGCCACGCCGGGTGACATTAAATACGGGCCGAGGACGGACGCAAGTCACACGATGGATGGTAAGATGAAAGAGATTAGGGGATGGAGTTAGACTGCTTTCTCACGACGATTCTTGAGTCGCGATTTACTGCACGCTTCTCACGTTAGCTCCATCGACCAACAAGCTGAAAGTGGACAGAGGCAAGGGGACTTTTCCACTTAGGATGCCCGGATCACTTCGGCGTTCGATGTATAGACCAAGCAAGACCGATTGCGGACATTTTATATGAAGAAAATGAAATTAATGCTGTAGATATTGTTAATTAAAGTTACAAGCTATGGCATTATTGAGTTCCTAAATTCTAAATATAATAAAATACTGAAAAAACAAAACTAAAACAACTCATTGGGTTTTTAAATATGAGTTGTTTTAGTTTTGTTTTCTTCAGTATTTTATTTAGAAAATTTGTTGAATTGAATGAAATATCACAATTGTGAAGACCGTCTCTGAAGCTCACGTTAGTAGCGAACGCTTCTGTCCTTCGTTATTGCCGCGCGCCAATAATGACCATGCGTCGAAAGTCCAGACAGCCTGAACATCGTGAGTGAGTGAAAGAATCCTCTTGCCTCTGTGCACTTTTAGCTTGGTGGTCGATGGAGCTAACATAAGAGGCGCATAGTACGTCGCCTGATATGCAGGATAACGTTACCTGATATGCAACACCTTCAATTTTCTATTCTCTTTTTTGGAAGCTTTAGCTCCAAATGTGTCAAATGTTTTGACAGGAAATTTTGAAGGCCAATGCAATACTTGGACACCGTTCGCCGTTTTTCACTTCAAAAAGTTATGATTATCAACAACTGACCTTCCGACGTCCTCCAATTTGGAATTCTCAGATTCCTAACGGGAATTTTGACTGCAATTAAAGTCTATTCGTGAATATCTTACTATTAAGAACTTATTAGGACATTGCATAGGAAAGTATAGGACAATGGTGCCTAATATGGAACACCTGATTTGTAAAGCTTGCCAAAATGAGAGATATGCGTTTTTTTCAATGAAACCTGCATCGAAACACGAAAAAATTAATAAACATTCATACACTGGTCGATAATGGAAAAATTTAACTGCCTTTAAACCACGGTATAAAATGTAAATAAAGTCGAAAACAGTGATCTAGAAAAATGGTTCCTAATATGGAACACCTAGATAATTTGTAACTAAAACTGATTTTTATCGCGAGAAATGAATATTTACGAAATAAGAAAGATAAATAAACGAATTTTACACCTTTTCCAACTTATATGATGTGAATTTTTTTCTATCTTTTCTTTTCGGGACCACTACATTCTTCGTGAACACAATGCAATAGACGTATTTTTTTTTTATTATTATCACTTTTGTAATCGCCACCATAAAATAAAACAATAACATAATAATATGTAACATTAACGAAGAATATGCACTCAATATGGAACTTGTTCCATATTAGGAATCTACATTAAGAAATTAGACAATGTAACTCGTCTTTCAGAAAATGTAACGCACTACCAAACACAATAATGCTCCGCATTCGATCGCAAATTCTTAATTGATGTCTAACTATTAATATGATTGTTTTCTATTACTAATGAAGTGTTTCCCATGGTAACTGACGCATCAAGCTATTTATTCTTTGAAATATTATGGTAGTGACCATATTAGGCGCTGTTACCACATATATTTTTAATACCATTTTTAAAATAAATAATTTTAAAAATAATTTTTTTCTATGGATAAATCAGTAATTAACTAAAATTTTAGCAATTTAGTCATTTAAGTGAGTTCGTGTAACGTGAATAAATGTTAATTTCAGTATGTAAAATTATACATTTACATTAATACAATTCTGTTATTTATTTATTAATTTATTTATTTATGTTAAATATTGTACGCCAAGTAATAATAGAAAGAATATTATCACAAGTAAACAGTCACATCAGTAAAAATGTCGAAGAGTCACAAGTACTTGTTAATCATCTGATATTGAACATGATCGACAGCAATTAGGCCTAATTCAAGTAGAATTCGTGCGCACTGGCAATAGAACTGTCGCGTGATAATTTATTCACTATTATCTGTACTCATTGTTATCGTTCGTTTCAACTTGAAACCTCGTTAAAAATACCTATCTGTTATATTTATTATTTTTGTATGTACGTCAATTGTACATTTGACATGTATGTATCATTTTTTGTATGTACAATTGACGTACATACAAATGTACAATTGCGTAAAAATTTATTATTTTCTTACATTTAATTGCCGAAACTGATGATTATTTCTTACATTTCTATTAATCGAGAACTATACAGGAACAAATTTATTCTTTCCACACTGATAACCTGTGTTTTCTATCGGCATTCACATAAATTCTTGCACTCCAAAAACTTTGAATACACGTAGATAAACGTGTTGTACTCTAAGAAAATTAAATATTATTTTACTAAATTTTTTATACAAGAAATATTAAATTAAATATTAGATTGGTAAGAATTTAACACGCTTATTCTTTCGTTGTTCGTTGTATGATACAGTCGATAGCAATCGAAAGCTAATATTATTGAATTTAGATGTTTAAATCGGAATCGTAGGAAAAATAAATATTTATTAGGATTGAAGTTGAAATTCATTTCCAGCAGCCTACATTTTAAGTTTCAACTTGAGCATAACGCCACGGAAGTTCATAGAAATTTATGTTCCGTCTTTGGATCATCTAAAGTTGAAGTGCGTATGGTCCAAAAATGATCTTTATTATACTTCTTTATGGTCACAGGATTGTCTTTATATCCGACATAAATGATCTAGTTAATATCTGAATGAAAATTCTAGAAAACAATGGCCAATATACCACTAATTAATTTTCTTTTCAAGATTAAACATTTAAGATCGAAAATTAAATTTTCTCTAAAAAACGAGTAAACTTTCTTGCCAATTTAATAGCTATCAGCATTAGAACTACCGAGCAGTTAAATCAACTTTTTCAAATTCTTCTATAGGAACTCTAAGAGTGCATCTATTGACATTTCGATTGACTTATCAATTAGTTTGCGTATTATTAAATCAATATTCTTGGTAATTTCTCTGAAAAGTATCTGTGGAAAGAATTACATACTAATTATGATACAATAATTTAGAAAAGGTCAGTTTGACCCATTTGGTAGTTCTAGTGTTAAAGAGGTAAAAGATAATAAAAATTTTTTATTTAATTTTGTCTTCTGTAGGACACTTTCTGTGGTTCACCGGCCCCGGGAAGATGCAATTGTGGTCTTCCACTATTCCGCAAACCAGTTCGAGTTGTGTGTTGGAAATAGCTTTATATCAGATTGAAATGAGGGATGGTGCTATCAGTTTAGTCATAAACAGAAATAATACAAGCTCAATTACTACGGAGAAAGCCGGGAATAATCGTGAAAGGTACGTAATTGTTATTAAATTGCTAATGTGGGGTAGACGAGTCGGTTGTGGTCATTACACCGGTTTTGGTCATTTTCATAATTACATCGTAATTGGTACACAGGTAGCCAGAAACGGTGAGCCATGAATTCTTTACGATTTTTACAATGTATTTTTACAATGTATTGTATTATCTAAACACAAGTTGAAAAACCGTTAGAATTGCCACAAATTATGCGCCCACCCTATGAAAAGGAAAAGAAATTAATACTGAAATTAATTGGATATTATAGATGGGAGGAAACGTGGTTTAATCTACGCGCACTTAGTCAGCCGTATAAACTTTTAATAGAAATGTCGGCACCATATCCTAACTCCAGTATTGGTGTCGACAACATTCGTTTGTCCGATTGTTTCACAGGTGAGTGTCAATTTTTTTTTAATAAGGAAAACACGAATTCTTATCCTCGAATATAGATGTCTGTCTAATAAAAACTTCTTATTGAAACTTATAAACTACGCTTATGTTTAGGATTTCATTTTCCATTTATGTGCATCATTTTCTGTTAATTTGCAATCTAAATATTAACAGCATACTCTATTCAATCATTCTTTTTTTATTTTTAGAATTAATATCAATAGCATGATCTATTCAATTATTTTTTCTCGTTTATAAAATTAATTCCGCATTTGCAAAATTAGTACCTATCAATAGAATATGGTATTAAATGTATCTTTCTCAATTGCAAAATCAGTATCAGTAGCACAGTCTATTCAACTGTTTTTTTCTCGTTTGCCAAAGTAATACTTATCAGGTAGCATACTCTATCCAATCATTTCTTTTTCATTCGCAAAATTAATGCTTACCAGCAGTATACTTTATTCAACAGATCTTTTTCATTTGCAGAATCAGTATCAGTAGCACACTCTATTCAATTGACTCTTCTCATTTGCGTAATTAATATCAGTAGCATACTCTGTCCAATCGATTTTCCTCCGTTAGCAAAATTAACACCCACAATACACACTTCGTTCTATGAATTCCCCCTCGTCCACAAAACTAACACCGGTAACACACCCTATTCGGATCGATCTCTTTCCGTTTTCCAGAATTAACACTGGTCCCGATAAAATGCACGGAAAACACGTTCCGTTGCAAGAACGGTCAGTGTGTGAACAGAACACAGGTCTGCGACCTAAAAAAAGACTGCGACGACGGCGAAGACGAGATTCCTGAATGCGGTAATTGGCAAATTATTGCTTTCCCTTTTCAGTTCCGTGCCCGGTTCGCCGTGTGACAGACTATAATCGAAAGGGCGTGTTTCAGACAAAATACCGGAGCACGCCAGATGCAATTTCGAAGACGGTTGGTGCGGATGGAAGAACGTACCGGGGAAACCTTTAAATTGGACCCTTTTTCGTGGCCCAACGCCGTCCGACAAGACTGGACCTAGTTTCGATCATACGTACGGCAATGCGTCCGGTAGGTGTAACTATATCTACTAGACTCTACACGTGGCACGTACACTACCGTTCAAAAATATCTGATTACTTGCCCGGCGATCAATGAACTTGGCTTGTTCAGCAAAACGAAATGAGAACTATTTCTACCAGACTCTATACACTTCAAGTTAACTCGACAATATTCTTCATTATAAATATTTCTTATTTTCTAATGAAGTATTCATGATATTAGTTGCAAGTATCGGCGATCGATGAACTTGGCTTGTTCAGTGAAACGAAGTGAGAACTAATGTTACTAGACTGCATATACTCCGAGTTAACTGGACAATATTCCTCATTGTAAATATTCATTACCTTCTAATGAAATATTCATATGATATTAGTTGTAAGTATCGTAAAAAGAATCTTGCGTATGTTAAGAGAACTATTTTATTTCTATGTTCATGTGCTGACATCTTAACCTTTTGCCCTGTATCTCTCTTAACTATAATCAATGGAACTACTTTGTCGTCAACCCTTTGCACTCTATAGGTTCCATTTACAGTATTAAATATTTGAACAAAGTTGAAGAAACTACCCTAAAAATATTGCTTCACCGCACATACAAATGTTGTCTTAAAAAGGAAAATGTACAATCTAAGAAATTTTATATCATTTTTGAATATTCACCAGGGATATTATAAAAATAATTGAAGTTACTGGTAGATTACAAAATCGATTGGAGTGCCACGGGTTGTACGTGTCAACAACTCATTGAAAATTGAAACAAATTCTAGACATATTCTGTGTCTATGTTTGTTCTAGAATATAATAATTGATAACAGAAGAATAATATTTAATTTCGATTTATAAGAATCGTGTAATATTTATATTTTTTAAATTTTCTACAAAAACTTCGCTACGAGTCTGATACATTATTATACGGTAAGCGGTTAAAAAAAATCTAATATTGAATTTTACATATTACAATTCTGTTGTGTTGGATCGAATGACGACTGTGAGAAGCTTATCGAATACAAAGGGTTAATATTATTGAACAGAAAGTTTTGTCGATGAAATTCTTATACATTCTGTGAAACATTTTTTAATCCTTAACTACTGATACTGACCTCGGAGAAACAACGTAATTTCAAAGTTAATGAATAATTAGAATTAGAATAAATACTGTTGACTTATCTTTCTGTTTTGATTGTTAAGGTAGATATAATTAACACATTGCGTACCGGGAACGAGAAATCTCGTTTTCATTTAATTCTATTAGAACTGATACTCGTTTAATACTTACGAAATAATAAGATATTTGAATATTTTTCATATAGTGATATATCACGAACTTATGAGTTGATTTCATTGAAAAATCGGCCAGTTTTCTAAGCATTAACCGGTACGCAATGTGTTACAATATAAGCTCCTCAAACAAAATTCAAAATATCGGTAATCGGAAATATATAACTCTAATGCGAACGTATTAATATAGTGTAGGGTGGATTTAGTACATTTTTTATTAATTATATTTATTTTTACTTATTTTTAAAATTAATTATCAAAATAACTTCTCATAAATTCTATCATATGTGTTTGTTAAGTAAACCACGTCCACTTCTCAATCTTGATATTTTCAAAAGAGATACATTTTTATTGTTATTTTTTATATTATTTTTTACTACCCCAATGATCCATTTTGTTCATGCACAATGTAAATCTTTTCTATAACTAGAATAACGGAACATTATTTATTTGTAGGAACATACGCGTACGTAAATATGTACAAGCGACTTGGATTAGGCAGTTCCAGTACTCTCGAAAGTCCGATATACAATCCAACGCCGCCTTACCACAACGATGAAAAAAGTCCTTATTATAAAACCTGTCAGGTAAGCTATGTCTTTACCACTAAATAATACAGTTTTTTTAATTTTATTCAATACTTTTACATTGTTTTAAATATTTCATTTAATATATACTTCAAAAGCTAACCAAATGAATAAACTAAATAAATTAACGTAATGAACTAATACAAACAAGTTTCTTTACTCATTATATTGGGAATAGAAGAAATCCGATTTAGATTTGAATTTTCTCACATAGTAATACACTTGATGTTCTTGATTAAATTTTTGTACTCCGAATTTGATTTATATTTCCTGTCCAATAATTTTACATTACTTTAAATATTTGATTTAATACGTATTTCAATTTTTCTTACTAATTGTATTGTAAATAAGGGAAATTTGATTTAATTTTATTTAATTTTATTTATTTAATTCTTAAGTGTAATTACAAAATTTATTTACAATTATTAATTGATAATTCAATTACGATTAAAGTAGCATGTGTATTTTATTTCAATTTGCACGTGGATCTACAGGTACGTTTCTTCTATCATCAATATGGCACGCACAGTGGTTCCCTTGCACTGTATTTAGTTCAAATGAAACCTCATCAGAATCATTCGGTTCAGTTATGGCGGATCTACGGTGATAAAGGCAACAAATGGCACAATGACGCAGTTACGTTACCGGACATAAAATATAGGTACTGTCATAGATGACGTGTACAAAATTTGCAAAACAATATCTTTGTTCTTACGTATAGCTTCAAATAAAATAAAAAAGCCACGACAAATATGAAATAGTAAAAGAAAAAATAGCTGTAAATTAATCCAATATTATCTAATAACGAATTTTCTAGAGAACAGTTATTGTGCTTTAATATTTTTAGCTTCAAATTACGCGAGATATGCGAGGGAAAGCTTTTGAAAGCTTTAACAGTTTTTTCTGTTTTTTACAGGTATTTTTTGCAATTCGAAGCAAACAAAGGAATATCCTCAACGGGTGATGTAGCGATCGACGACGTCTCGTTGAGCCCTGAATGTTTTGGCATTGGTAAAATTAAAAATATTTAATGATTGTAACGATATACAGTATTCTCGCGATTTGTGCCCGATAGTCATGCTCACCACCAAAGGGCGAGTCTCTTCGGCAAGCGACGAAGCTACACGATCGAGCAGTTGAAATATGATACACTGTTCAATGATGTTGATGTCAGTGAAACATTATTCATGCAATTATAAAACGTTTTTGGTCTTTTGTAAATGAAACTTTTACTAACGCATTTGTGAGATTCTTCTGGTTAAAACAACACCGAATGTGACTTATTTTACGTCATAATTTATTGGAAGAAAATAAATTATTGTAATTTATTAAATAAGAAAATATGTTTTAAAATATATCGTGTTTGATCTCGTTTTAATGAGAAAAACCTTACAACTCAATTAGTAAAAGTGAAAAATAAAATAGTTTAACATTGCATTAATATCCCCTCATTCATCTGTTCGTTTGATCGTTTCGAAGATCGGGCGTCTCGCTTTTGCACTCGCGCTGTCCTTTTCTACGGAGAACAAACAACAGCACTGCATAATTATTGCTCGGTTGCTGTTCCGATTTTTGGGTACTAATCGCGAGAATATTGTATGCACTTTTAAGTTATTTATACTATGTTTTACTTTACTAGGGGTTCCTCCTGAGGTCGTTCGAGATTTCGATTATTACCATCCTTTTATAGAGTGGGAAAGGATTCCAGATCAGCATGTGGATTTTATAAACGGAACTGGTAGTGTATAATGTGGTAACTACATAGTTATTAGACACAAAACTCGTAAATTAATCAATTACAGAAAATTTTACTGAAACAAATATATCACTGAAAATTTACATTATAAACTAAGGTGTACATACTAATTTTTCCTTGCGTCAGTTTTGACAAAGAATGGATTTTTTGTTAAATAGACCAATTTTTAGTTATCCGGCTAACAACCTGCGGTGCCAAAGGAAGGATAGGACCCACGGTTGAGCAATGTGCCAAGGAATACAATAGTACAGACATAGAATTAATTGTACCACCAACGTCGCTGCGAGATCCCTCCTTTCCTTTAAATGGTGTTCAAAGATGGACAGCACCTCACGGTGGATATTACACGTATGAATTCTGCTTAAACCTTGTCTCCTTTATTTAACCCCTTCAAACCTGATTTTCGTATGAAATTACGTACGCTTTCCTAACAACAAAAGACTGCCATTCGATGCAACAACAATAATGACACATATTTTGAATAATGTGTGGTAGTTTACTACTTCTATGATAGAAATAGACTCAAATATAGGGTGTATATGGTTGTCTGTCACAATTTTAACACTAAAACTACCAGATAGGTCTAAATGACCCATTCCTGATTTCTTTTTTCTGCAATTATTAAGAATATAACAGATGTTTCTCAGAAAAATTATTAAAGAAATTGATTTAGCAGTATGTAACTGAATTGTAAGTCTCAATAGATGCACTCTTGGAGTTTCTATAGAGAAATCTCAAAAAGTCAATTTAACAGCCCGGTAGTTTTAGTGTTAATATTTCATCAGATATTGAAGATAATAAAAGAGTAGACATTATGATGTGCGTCAGGTCTGAAGGGGTTAGTAAATCTACAGGGTGTCCTATTTAAGCATAGTCCTCCCAAATATTTTTTAATTATGAGAATACAGAAAACATCTTATACGTAATTTCAATGAATTTAAAATTTAGGTGTGGTATTTTTTTATGAATTTAATTCTTAGTATCTTTGAAGTTTAAGATCATTTGAAGGTCACGTCTGAAACGTATCTGAATGTATTTTTCATGAGCTACGTAATGTAATAGAAAGAACTAATTAATTATTTGCCAAATAAACATCAATGAACTCGACAGCTATGGAAAAAGCAATTTTCGAAAAAACCGACATTTGCAAGATATTCAATTGTATTTGAGTTATTCAAACTATATGTATAATGTCTTCTGCATTCCCAGAATTATAACAAATATTTGAGAGTCATGCTTAAATCGAGACACCCTGCATAAATAAAATTTGTAAATATCCAAATTGTATTTCGTTGATTTGAATTCTAGTTTGATTGGAGTGGGTGCGCGTGGAGGTAAAGGATCTAGTGGAAAGGGTGTCACGTTGGGTGCCCTTGTTCGGGGGGTGCTTTATCTAGAAAAGGGTGCACAATTGTATTTCATGGTGGGACAGGCAGGATCGGACGCATGTCCAAAAGTATGATTTACATAATATTTACAGGAAATTAATGTTCCCTATATTTATTAACTCTTTGTGGATGAATATCGACATTTTGGAGACAAAACTGCCATGTCCGAGATACAAAATTAGCTTCGCATAATTTAATTATTCGAATAACAAAAGATCGATGCATCTTTCTCTTTTTTTCTGCTGTGTGGGAATTCTGTGCATAATTTAAGTAACTGTCTATGTTGAAAATTTTGTATGTATTGAAAAATCATCGTCAGCAAAGAGTTAACTATGCAACACATAAACTAGTTCAAAACGTTTACTTAATAATGAATTATTAACTTTCTTGCCAATCAGTGTTACTATATTTTTAAATAGATTTTTTATTTAAGTATCATTTCTATGTTTTCAAATCTTTAACGAAACTTAAATCTTGTTTAGTTGAACTAAACCAAAATTTGATTTTCCTCGTTACAATACTTGTAATACAAATTTATAAATTCATCTACTAATTAATAGCTCATTATAAAAATATGTGATATCATTCATTATAATTTCTAGAATTTAGATCTCACAACAGATAGTTGCCAAACTGCTGGACAAATGTACGGCTCGTATTTAGGAATAACTTCCAGTGTTCGCGATGTGAAGAACATTAAGATAAAAGATGGCGGAGGTGGTGGTGGTGGGGCAACGTATATCTTCCAAGTAAGCAAATGTTTTCTATTCGTTTGCCTTTGAATCAACTGAAAAATATTGGCAAACGTTAATTCATTCGGATAATGTTTATAAAACCATAAACTTGTTAAGTTTTATTATGCAATAATAATTAATTAAAATATTAAAGAAAATAAACGATTTTTCAGCTACAAATGGACTTATTCTACTTTCAAAGAAAACATTTTTGCGATAGCATTTTACAGATAAACGTCTTTTAGTTTATTTATGAAGCTATCGTATGTCATTGATTGTGTGATTATAAATATAAACAGGTGATATCTATATTTCACTAAAACCACCATTAACTTATTTTTCTCATAAAATGGACTTATACCACTTTAAGAAAAACTTATCAATTTAATTAGTAGATTAATCGTATTTTATTAGATTTAATAGTATATTTGGAAATGTAGAATTATAATAATAAGTTCCTTTTAAATTATAGTTGAAAAGCAATGGAATTCAGCACCCGATTCTTATCGCTGCTGGCGGAGGTGGTTTAGGTTTAGGACAAGTCTCCGATAATAGTCTTCAGCATGGACGAGGGCCTGTGCCATTTGGGAAACAACCGCTTCCCAGTCCAATTTTGTCACCGGATGACGGTGAGTAATATTTTCTCCATATTTCTTAGAATGACATTTCAAAACAAGCATATTAAAAAGTAAAACTTTCTCACATTCCTTTTACTTCAGTAGTTATGATGTGACCTTAACTGTTTGAGTACCACGCCTCTTTTCAATAACGCGTATGAAAGTACCAATCGTCGCGATCGCGCTTCTTTCGTTTCAGTTCGAAAACTGAATTACATTTTTCTACTTTTACATGGAAAAATTCTAAACAATGCGATCGTCCCATTTTTCCATTTCCAACAAAGAAAGGTATCGAAGCTGGAAATTCAAAAAATTATGAAACTTTGTGTGTAAGTAGAGTAAGTCAAGTGTAATATATTGTCATTTTTCGTGCCGAATTTCACTTTGATGGGGTAAAGCCACTCCCTGAAAAAAGTGCATATTTTTCTTTCCTATTATTTTGAGAATGGTAGGAGATAGTGAGAAAGTAGGAGAAAGTTTAAACAAAAAATACATTGTTCTTTTACATCTATAAAATTGCAAAATTTAGAAAAATTTTATTTTACGATTTTTTATGGTGCTCCACACCTTCAAAATGAAATTTGTCACGAAAAGAAATTGTAATGTATTAGGCTTTATTAACTATGTATAATTACATACAAAGTTTCATAAATTTTTGTATTTTCTAGTTCGATACCTTTCCTTGTAAGCACGTAATAAGAAATATAAAAATAAATAATTGGGAAGAAAACAACTTTTGAGTAGTGGAACGGTTAATACATGTAGCGCTATTATGCCATGTTCGCTAACCTAGCAGCGAGCATCGTGGAATCCACGTCGTTTGCATTTTTTATAAATTACGGTGTTGGTTTACGTATAGAACCAGATTTCGAAGTGTACCACACTCACAAGAGCATTTAATAATAAACAAGTTTTCTTTATCTTCAATTATTTATATTACAAATTTTCCTCTAACAAAATATCGTCTACGCGTCTCAAGGAAAAAATTAAAAAAATTACTCGGAGCTGGTGGATTAATGCAAATTAATAGTTTACTTGAGTTCGCACTTTGCATTAGCTATTTTAATTTTTGAAATGGGGGACAATATATAATAGAATATTGCAAAAGCAAAATATTAAAAGTTACATAAAAGATATGTTCAAAGTTTCATTTCAACTCATTATGTATAAATAAAGTATATTGAAGTTTATTTAGATTATTTCACTTTCATGTTTAATTATGAAATAATAACCTGTGATATGGGATAGATTTTGCGTAAAATTGCCGGTTAACAATGCGTCAACACTAGAACTACGTACCAATCAAAATGACTGGTTTCGGTTTTCTTGTTTCGCAATTATTGATACTTTCAAAGCATTGAATATTCGAAATGATTTTAGAAACAAATAGTTTTACTTGAATTCTATAACGTACGCCTGAAGGAACTGAAGAAAATCTATTGCTACAATTTTTATACGGATTGCATATCAATCATATTAAATGCTTGATAGCTCGATTGTTAAATAGACCCGAGTAAGCTAAAAGCCGTCACATCAATAACTCACATGGGTAACGTTAAAAAGTGGACTAGTACTGTTTTGGAGTTCACGACTTCAATTTAAAACCGTAGCGTGCTTCTCTGGCAGACAAGCGGGAACAAGTTCTCGCGTTGGAAGTTAACGAAACGACGTTTCAAATTCATTTGGCCAGCGTTCACGTGTCCGCCGTTGCAGTAACTGCGCGTCAATCCACGTTTAGCCGTGACTACTTCGAAACTGTGTTAATTACCTGATTCCGATAGGCGCAGGTCGCCCTGGCGGCGGGTGGAATGGATCTTTAAACAGCAATAAGGGTGAGCGACCTACCGCCGGAGCGCCTTTGATTCACGGCGGTGTCGGAGGAATTGGTTGCGCACCGGGCAATCACAGCCACGGCAATGGCGGATTCGGCGGCGGAGGTGGCGGATGTCTCACAGGAGGCGGGGGTGGTGGTTACATAGGTAACAAACGAATCGATATCATTCCGTCCACGTTTCTCCACTAAATTCAAAGTTACAGCTGCTCTATTGAAGCGTGTTCAGCTTTACAGTGATGCTCGCTTAAATTCCACAGAAATCTGCTCGGCTTAATTTCACTGCATCATCCCCAGTCTTCGCCTAGTGTACCCCATTCGTAGAAAATATATTTTCAATCCTCAATTTTAGGGGGTATTTTCACCCCTTCGAACTGTATGTTGGCCGATACGAAAATATACGTACCAACGAGAAGATACGTATCAACAACGTTCCCCTCGAAATGGGCAATTTAGATTTCTTTTATATATTCCAATTTCAAAGATATTGTAAAAAATATACTTTTAATTCTCAACATTGAAGGACATTTTTTCCCCTTTAAAGTGTATGTTGGCCGATAAGAAAAAATACGTATAAGATATTTTCTTGAGAATTATGCCTCATATAAGTTTCATCAAAATCTGCGTGTACTGGTTGAAAAGGTTCCCTTATACAGTTCAAGTGAAAATCCTTTTCCATTGGATATCCAGTGATGCTCGCTTAAATTCCATATAAATCTGTTCTTCTTAATTTCACTGTATCATTCCCACTCTTCCCCCACTATTCACTATCTCGAACTCAGTGTAATGTGATCTCAGTACACGGGGACAAATTTCAATTGCAATTATTTTAACTTTACCTTCTCAATCGTAGTACCAATAGTCATCCAAACATGACGTAAATCGATCTAGATTCATTGAAAGAAGATTCTTTGGAATACACGAAACCTTTAGCAGATGAAGCTATATTATATATCAATTGTTTAAAGAATTAATAGAAGGAAACTACGTACTGATATCTTTCTGCTTGAGTAATTAAATCGTTTGTCTGCTACGTACTGTTCTAAATATGAAAATCTGATTTTCCCTTATACTTTACATGTAGTCAAAAGTACACGAATTTTTTTTATGGTTCCCTACGAATATATATTTATTGTCATAAATCTATTTTATTTTTTGTTAGGTGTCAATAATAGTTACGGTGTATTGGTTTTGTTTAAAAAAGTGGATCATCTCTCCTCGACCGACTTTCCCTGAATGTTTATATTTTTCGTTACACTTTACATTTAATCAAAAAATTCAAATGAGTTTTTTTTATGGTTCACCACGAATGTAATAATTTAGGAGGTCACATGGGTCACGAAGTATCCGGGAACGGTGAGGGTGGTTATTCGTACGCCAGCCGTGAACTTACGCACGTGCACTACCAGGTAGAAGTAAATCATAAATCCGGTGAAGTGTACATCATTCCCGCTATCAGTGGTTGTGGCTGCGATTTCCGTTGCATCGCCCTGGACCCGCATCTCAGCTTGACAGAATGCATATGCCCACCTGGATGGTTACTGAGTAATGACTCGATACACTGCGTCGGTAAGTGGTCGAATTTAATTTCTTTTTCTTTTGGTAGATTGTGTGAAAATTGAATAATCGTTACTGGTATAAAACTATACTATTATAAAAATTGTTACTTTGTCAGTTACTACTATGAATTTATAAAATTATAATTATTATAAAATTAGATCATAGTATTATGGTTGGAATAAAACACTTCCTCTTATTAATAATAACACTATTACTAATAATAACACTGTTAACCCCTTGCCCTAGAATATCGTGTCAGATTCATAGTGAAGATTTTAAATAGAATTTAACAAACATAAATATTATTTAATTTATTTGAATGCAAATTACATATTATTCTTCTGTTATCAATGATTATATCTTAGAGCACATGTTTACACAGAATAAGACTGGAATTTTCTCTTATTTTCAATAAATTATTAATAATAAAGTAGTTAGATCGATCACAGTTCAGAAAGAATTCATCGGGCAAGGGGTTTATAACAGGTCTAATAATAAATAAGATTTATCAGCTTTTACATTTGACAATACGAATTAATGTGAATTACGTTCAACTTTGTGTTCATCATTTTATTTTAAATAATATATCTAAAATTTAAATGATTTCATTTTATATTGTACTAACAATGACACAGTTCTAAAGTGGGGTCAGTTCTCATAACAAACGAAATTAGAAAACATTATTCAGAAAATAGATTATCATAATTACGAAAGATGGAAAATATACGATATTCACAATTTGTTAAGAATACTCTCAATCGATTTAAATAATTGTTTTATTTGCAGTGGCCGACGACTCGAAAGTCACGCATCAGACGTTCATGATTCTGCTGATCACTGTAAGCATCGTCCTATTGGTGGCTTTCACCGCCCTCTGCCTACTTCTTTGTAAGAAACTGTTAAACAATTTTATGATGTACACGCTTTTGCACAATAACAAAGTGATTCAATGTTTGTAATTCAAATAAAACGAAAACGTTGGCTAAACATAGAAATTCAAATCAAATCCTTGCACAGCTATAATTCCATTGCAAGTAGTACTAAATGACATTGAAATCTTTACATACCATTTATCGTATAGTAAAATATCGTATAATGAAAATGATTTGCATTAATAGATAATCGTTATCAAAGTCGCAAGGCGCTTTTACGTCGACGACAAGTCATGTTCGGCAATGGTACAGAGTTAACGTCGTTACGCGCAGTCACTGACACCATGATGACAGAGTTCAACCCTAACTATGAATTCGCTGGGAATCTATACAGCTTTAAGGATTTGCCGCAAATACCTCGCGACTACATCCACTTAGTGAAGTAAGTGCTAATTTAATATTATTAGGTTGGCAAGGCAGCTCTGTCATTTTTCGGTTACTCGTCTTGACACGCTTCGTTAGACGTTAATCCCTTGGACTGCAACGACGAGCCTCACTCGCACACGCTCTTTGCGCGAAACCAGATTTCATAAATTATTATACAAATACGCTATATGGCAAATAAAATAATTTTTTTATTCTCATAGTGAAATTTAATTGAAATGTAATAGGACAGACCGAGACGAATCGCGTCAGTTCAGATTTCATAGCGAAAAACTAATAGTTAGAACTAATAATCAATTTATTTCTCCATAAATTTGTCATTCATAGACATTTAGCTTTAATATCAGCGAACAAAATTTGTTAAAAATTCAAAAATCTTCGTTTCATAAGCAAAAAATCGTATTAACCAATGTCATCTATTATATATAAATAATTAATTTGTGTCGTAGACCCCTGGGTCAAGGTGCTTTCGGAGAAGTATTCCAAGGCGTCTACAGATACCGCCGTAACGAAGAACACCCAGTCGCCGTGAAAACGATACCCTCCTCGTCCACGTCCCAAACCGAAGCTGATTTTATGATGGAGGCTTTAATTATGAGCAAATTCAATCATCCGAATATCGTTCATTTCATCGGCGTATCCTTTGACAAGAATCCAAAGTACATCGTCTTGGAACTGCTCGCTGGCGGCAACCTGAAGAATTTCCTTCGCGAAGAAAGACCACGAGCGGTAATTATTGCTGTTTTTGAGAATTACGGATTAATTTGATACACTTGTTTTAGACTTTTTCCACTTTTATATATTTATGTTTAACATCATCTGAATTTGACTCATTAACTGAACTTTGGATTTTATACATTTGTATCGAAAAAATGTGTGTATAACCCTAGGAACTGGAAAAAAAATGATTAGGACCTGTGAACTTTTTATTTTACTTCAAAAAAGATCTAACTTTATTAATGAAAAGTATTTATTGAGATATTAATAGTCTATTAGCGATTTGCATTTGTGAGACAGTAACTCTTTAGGAAATTGTGATCACTTTATATTATTGAATGTAACATTTCTTGTAATATTTTAAAAAAGAACATAACTGGAATTATTTCTAGAAGCTTTTGAATCACTGTTGGATTTATTTCTAGTAATATTTCTGAAATTATTTATAGAATATTTGAACAATAGGTAAATATTAACGAAAATCTCATGAAATGGTCGCGAGTGTCTTAAATCGCGGCCGCGTTACTACTTATCCAACTAATATCACTTTTGAGTTCCTTTACTTTCATTTAACTGTGTATCGTTCTGAATTATAATTTAAACAGGGACAACTGTTAATTTTTGGCGCTCGTCATCAATGGGATGCATGCGTATATTCCTGTTTTGGCAGGATCGGCCTACTTCGTTGACGATGCTGGATCTAATAATGTGCGGCTACAATGTCGCGAACGGCTGCAAATATATGGAAGAGGCGCGTTTTATCCACCGTGATATCGCGGCCAGAAATTGTTTGCTCACTTGCAAGGAGCCCGGTCGGATCGTGAAAATTGCGGACTTCGGCATGGCCAAGGATATTTACAGAAGCGATTATTACAGAAAAGGTGGTAAGGCTATGTTACCCATAAAATGGATGCCGCCGGAGAGCTTCTTGGACGGAATATTCTCAACGAAGACCGATGTTTGGTGAGTTTCCACTAAGAATTAACCCGTTAACTGTGGAATTTACTTTCGAAAATCTCTTATTGTACGCACAATAAAATAAAAAAATAAAGTGTGTCCTCGCTAAACGCAGGAGAAATGCACTTAGAAAGTCCTCCCTAAGAAATCCCCAAAGTAATACAATAAACCCTATGAAAAATCATATTAGAATATAGGTTAAACCAAACGATTCGCAAAAATGAAAATAAATCTTTGCCTAATTCGTATTAACACTAGCGGAACCAAGCACTCAAACTGACTTTTCAATGTTTGGAGCTCTTCAAATATTGAAAAGAAAAGCTGGTATAAATTTTAGAAATACATATTTATTTCATAAATATATATTTTTAAACTTATTTTTCTATAAGTGATTTATAATAAACATATGGATATTAAAAAATATGGATTATTTTTTTAAGTTAATGTATTTAGTTGAACGCATATATTTTATAAATATATCCCAAAATGTTCGAACATTAATCGTTTAGATTCAAACCCTCTATAAGTATTTCAAACATTATTGCAACACATACTGATGAATTAAAAATTCATATTTTTAATACATTTATAACTATACGCTGTATTATCTGCATACTAAAATAAAAATACTTGTTTATGCGTGTATAGGAAAATCAATAATTGTCGTTTAAAATAACTAATTTATAATAAGGTGACCAAGATGACCTTGAATTTTGCAGATAAACGAACATATGTTAATCTTGATTTTGTCATATTTACTCTTAACGCCAGAATTACCTGATAACTCCAAATGATCCATTTCAAAGTGATTTAGAATTATTAAATGAATTCTATCAAAAAGATGTCTTCTGAGAAATTATTAACTATTAAAGAAATAGCGCTAATTGTACCTATATAAGTACATTTAATATATCAATATTAATATATTAACAACGTTAATGTTAATAGTTATTATCAATTATTCAAAACTAATTAATTCAAACCAGTTCATTAGGTTTCTCAATAATTCTAGTAATAATATGAAATAATTATTTATTCATATTACAAGCAGCTTACAAATAATGCCACCAGCAAACATGTAATTGATTAATTACTTCTCGCAGGGCATTCGGCGTTTTATTATGGGAAATCATGTCCTTCGGTTACATACCCTATACAGGGTGCACTAATAGAGAAACCATGACGATGGTAACATTGGGAGGTCGTTTGGAAAAGCCAGCGGGATGTCCCGATCCCATTTACGGTATAATGACGCGATGTTGGCATCCACGACCCGAAGACCGGCCTAGTTTTACGACTATCGTCGAAAGAATTGGTTATTGTTTACAGGTAAGTAAAGGCATTCCGGTTTATCAAATAATTTGAATTAATAAATCCAAATGAAATTCATATTCACACAGGATCCCGATGTAAAGAACCACCCAATGCCTAACTTTGATATATTACCGATTTATCATCATGAAATAACGATCATGAGGCCGGATCCTGAAGCGGAGTGTATCAATGTACAATCAGAAGTGAGTACGAAACTCTTTATTTTTGTAAAATCGCTAGGAATGGGATTAAATTCGGTAAATTTAGAAAATACGATTCGTTATTACGTCATTAGCATGTATTACATTGAATACGTTCTAGATACTACTTTTGTTCTATTTTTTCTTTACTAGTTTATATTATGCAGGGTGGACCACGAAGCGTGATCAGCTTAGATTATTCTGCTGCTAATAGTTCGATCAGAAATTTTGCTGGCTAAAATAACACGATTTAAGAAGAGCTTTAAGATGATAGTACTAAATTTGTTGTCAACCATTTTTTCCAAAGTTAATTAGTAGTTAGGTAGTTATCACTACCTTCAATACAAGCAGATCACGAAACACTACTAACAGTTCACGTTCTCGGTTTACCTTCTAAAAAGACTGAAAAAAACCTTCATAATTCTGGAAAAAAAGATTAACAAAAAATTTAGTAGAATCATCTTAAAGCGCTTCTTAAACCAAGTTATTTTAGCTAAAAGAAATTTCGATTGCAGCCCTAGCAGCAGAATAATCTAAGCTGATCACGCTTCGTGGTTCACCTTATGTATAAATATAAATTTTTGTATAAGATTATCATTTATTTCGAATACCTAATAGAAATTTTGAACATTTTGCTTTATTTAAATTCGAAACGATATTTCAAAGAATTTTCAAATAAATTACTTTCGGTGGGTAAAATTTTTATATAATTATTTAAATTATTCATTTGAAATTGCGGTTACTTGCAATTTGTTTATTTAATCCCATCCTTATCAATCATCTGCTCATTTTGATTAAACCACAGATGATTAAGCACATTCGCCAGAAATGGATGTTCTAAGTACAATAAACTAACTAATAATTGTAATACCTACTATTTTATTACTACTTTACTTTTCTATGAATTACTCATTGTTAATACTGTAATAACGTTTTAATAATATTAACACTTATTCAACCGAATAAGGAGATCTCCTACTTTTTATTAAGCTAATTATTTAGTATGTCTAGAACTCTTGATATTGGCAATTCATTAAATACTTTTCTCGCTTTTTATGAACCACAATTTTTAATGAAATCTGTTGAACGACTTTACTTAAATTTAATGAAAAAGATTAAGTGTTAATATTGTTATCCATAATACTATAATTACTTACTACATTACTTGCTTAATTCTATAATTACTTAGGTAGTGTCTATAATACTGTAATTACTTTTTAGTAATACTAGTATTGTTACTGTTATAATACCAATTATGTAGTGTTAGGGGAAAGTAGTGTAAAACGATCAGTCAGGTAAGACAGTAATGTTTTTATCTTTTGATTAAAAAATTGAATAAGATACCTACAGTAATAGATTCACCGTTCCTTAATCTGTATTTTTGACGCTTAAGTTATTTCTTTATCCCATACCAAAGTGTAAATTTTAAATGCTTTTCTAAATTATGATGCGCGGAGCAAAACGAAACACTTTAACACAGAGGTAACGGGAGTCCCTCGCTATTGTACTTTGTTTATAGTTTAAATTTTATATAGCAAATAGCAAAATAGAATCGAAGGTAAAAATTGACAAATTAGATCGCACCAGTGCAGAAAAAGAAAATATATTTATTTGCAATTTTTGTACATAAAATCATATATATTTATAATTTATTCACATCAGGTAACAATTAAATATATTAAATATATGAAATATATGCAACTAGGAATTTCGATTTAATAGAAATAAAGATTTTGTATTTTTATATGATTTTACATGATTGTCCCGTTTTACCCTACCATTTTTGCGAAGCGGATATTTCATTACCTTTAGAAAACCGTATTTTCCTTTACATTTTTATGAAACAAATTTAACATATCCCTATAGACAAAGGTCTATTGAAGACTTCCAAAAAAGGTTTCATTCGTTTATTGCTCCAGATACGTTGTTATTACGGTTCAAAAGGAAACGTCCTATTTTACCCTACTTTCCCCTACTAATATTATTATTCTCCTACTAATATATTTTCTCGGTGGTCGAAGCTCCTGAACAACTTATGTAATTTTCATAGCTGGATGCGTGTGGCTACATGCAACCCAGAATCATTGATCCACGATCAGCGAGTCAGCGTATGGCTCAAGCTGCCGCTAGTCATGTTCCGTCGGATCTTAGAAACGAAAGTTCGAATAAAACAGCGTTCACACAACCGGCCGATCGTCCGCAATGCCGATTTCATTCCAATCTGTACGACTCTAGTACAGATATCTCTGAACAAACTTACGGGGGTAATACGAGTCGCGACGGTTTCGATGACGAGAATGACGATTCAGAGGTACACTTTATCAATACGCAAGAGACTACGCTTCTGCGAGATTTGTTCGTTATACTTTCGTTTCCGTTATACACGGAGCAAACGGCTGTACAATTGGAGCCATGAATTCCGAAACAGCACACGTCGACCAGTCAATACTTCGAGAAAATCAATCTTTCTTTTCAACTTTGTTCATTCATTATTTATTTCGTTGATTCTTGCTGTAAGTACATCTTCGTTACGTGTAATTTTTAACCTTTCGCCGGCAATATAGTTCATAAAAAATGCTATCGAAAAGTTCATTGTTTCTCTAAAACGGAGAGGGCAAACTGCTTGGGTCTACCGCTTAAAAAATCTTGTATCCATAGAAATTAGACATCCCAAGCGACGTTCTTCATGGACAGTTTAATTCCGAGTTTTCAGAGGATACAATAATCTTTGTTTCTTTAATGGTCCATATTGTCGCCCACGTTAATGTTTTAAAAGTATTCCAGAGTAAAAACAGAAAAAGTATACATACTTTGAGATTTGTTTATAATTTTTTTTGTACACTTTATTTTCAACTAATATAACCTATTCGAAAATCTCCCAAATTGAAGACTTAAAATAATAATACTTTTTTAAAGGCTGGCAAATCTCTTCACATTTTTTCGAAATGTCTTATGAGTAAAACCCTACACCTTTTTTAATATTTGTTTGTTACAAAATTATGCATTTTTAAGCAAAATATTACTTCTTCATGACCTCTAACTAAACTAATATGAAGATTTGTCTAAATTGTCATTTGTGTATTAAATTAGAGACCTCAGTAACTATTTTAGAATTTTTTTCAAATTTCTGCAGAGATTATAACAATGAAAAATCAAAGCTGACCATTTATAAATGATCTATATTGCCAACTATGTCGATGAAAAATCATATTGACATATTGGATAATATTATTAAACAGGTCTGAGTAAGTTAGAAACTGTTAGATTAATAACTTATACAGATAACGTTGAAAAGTAGACTCGTGCTATTTTGGAATTCACGGCTTCAATTATATGTGTAATCCAATTGATCATCGTATCAGTTCATTTACGGTTTATTCATTTCTTTTTCTTATGGCACTGTTTGCTGGCCGTTCTTAGCCAACGCAGTTTTCTTAAGTTTAGTAAGTATTATTAGCTTGCTAATTTGCGAAGCCTCGTTCTTTTCTATTACAGTCTTTGCAGCTCAACATCGTCGTCGTGTTCTACGAGTAGAAATGTAAAAATGTTACATTAAAATACATTATTGGAGATTATATTCAAACACTATAGTAAATAACATCGATAATATTGGCTATTTCAATAAATACTTGTTAACTCTTTGCACTCGAGAGGCGACTCCCAGTCGTTACATGATTTGATACAGCAAAACTTATAGACTTTGGTATTTACCATTAACTTTTGTATACTGCATCAATATGTGAAATATTGAAAGAAATAGCTTTGTTCCCTGCTTTATGTGTGATTTCTTGATAAATTAATTTTAAAGAAATCTTGTCTACATCTAATTAGGAAATATTGAATATTATCAAGTGAAAAACTTTTGAGTGCAAAGGGTTAATATAGTTAAGGGTTAATATAAAACTTTTAAGTGTCAATGATCGCGTTTCTCCGTTACACTACCTAAAAGTGCCAGCCTATTGGTTCATACAAGAATATCCAGATTCGATACTTTTCTTTGTTAGAGATGGAAAATGGGACGATTGTACTATTCAGAAGTTTTTAATGTAAAAATAGAAAAGCAAAATTCAGTGCCCGAGTTGACACGAAAGAAGAGCGCTTGGCACTTCTCGGACGGGTTTTAGCGAAGACCCGTGGCACTCAGACGGTTAAATAACTTTCTAACAAAGCTTAAATGACATTTCTCACTTTCGCTCGTAGAACACAGTAGCGAATGTTTCGTCGGAGAATCCCGAAGCAACGTATATTACAGGACTCGCGGTTGTGTTTGTAGAGCAAAAACAAGGCTGATAGCTCGAACCGTGATGAGAACAGTGGACATCGAACTTCAACGGACATCGAAAATAGCGGTAAGTTAGAAACCGGAGACAATGGTAACAACCGTCCATCGGAAACCGGGAGTTGCCGAAGTAGCACGCTCGACGTGGCCGACGTTGACAGGAGGAACGGTAACGAAAGCATCACCACCACCGACACCAACTCTGACTCTTTGATCGTTCCTTCTTCGGGCACTCCGCCGGACACGACGAACTCGTCACCGAATACGCGTACCTGCTCCCCTAGCCACGTTGGCCTGAACACCACCACGACCAATGTGAACGGAATGCTGAAGAAAAACGCGCTGAAAGCTGCTCTCAGCTTAGACCCCAGCGCGTTGTGTCGTGGCAAGATACCCTACGAAAAGATCATGTTCCCGCCGTCGCCGCAACGGTCCAGCACACCTGGCAGCATGGAGATCAAAAAGGTAACGCTTAAACATTTTGATAAGTGTGCAAAGTTTCCGGTTGTAAGCCGTGTTCATTAGGAATGATTTCTCGACGTTTCGCTAACATTGCAGCCGGTATTATTAGGAGTTTGAAGACTCACTGATACTTGTCAGCTGTAATGCTAGTGAAATGTCGGGAAATCATTCCTAATGGATATGTCTTACACCCGAAAATTTTGAGTACTTCTCATAGTGTTCCTAACTCTGAAAGTCTCAAACAAAGCTTGAATATTTTCTTTTAACCCCTTGCCCTATAATCTCTTTTATAATCTCTTGCCTTAGCTCTGTCGCTGAAGCTATTGTTGATCACTGGCTAGAAGAAAATGGAAATAAACGTTTGTTTCAAACCTGCTGACCTTAATTTATTAATATGTATTATATTAGTATATTTATTAATCTGTTAATATATATGGTATATTAAATCTCTTAATGTAAGTTAATTTGAAGATTAAGTGTAACAGAAAAATGACAGCTAATTTTGATTTGAACTAAATGAAAGGTTTCAACATTTACAATCTGATTCGATATTATATGTCAAGGGGTTAATCTTGTTCCTGTTTTAACTGTCTCACGATGATTCCATACTTTTTGTATACAAGTTTTCTACCTTTATTATGAGAAAATTGGAGAGTCCTACATATAGTCCAATTTAAAGTTCTTGAACGTATTTTCTTTCTTTTTCTCTTACAAAATCGTCCAAATTACGCGTTGTATGTTCAACCCATTTCAGATGCTTCTTTTTATATAAATCACTCTTATTTGCCATAAAAACTTAGCCTCGTCTACCCTGTGCATCAGTACAAACACGAAAGTATACAATCACAGTACTTTCTAGAATCTTCTAATATTCAAATAAAACGATATTCATGGCTACAATAGACCTCATTAAAACAATCAGGATACTCAAAGTTAGCATTAACATATTTGCGACCAGCAAATTTTTCGCTCTTCTAATACTCATTCCCAGTGAAAATGAAAAAAAGAACTTAAGCTGATTGCTGAAACTTTTTGATGTTGAAACAAGGACAAAAATTAGAAAATTTGTTTTGAAATATGAGTCTTGTAACAATCTGTCGTTTGAAATGAGGAACGTTCCGTTAAAAAAGTCGCAAATGGAAAACAGCAGGAGAATCAAATATTTTGAAAATTATTGTACTAACCGAAGCATTAAAAATATTTTCCATAAGAAGCTAAATTAGATATCGGATTCTTAAATACTAGAAAATAACGAAATTATGTACCGACCTTTTATTTTTTAGATATTTAAATTCTTTCCTTGTAACTTTTAATTCGAAATATTTAAAATTAATGTGCCTGTTAAAAAGAATTTCGTCTTCAAAGGATTAGAAGGCGTGATTTGCATCAGTGGTCGTGAATGTGTTAACCTTTTTTACTCCAGAATCGCCTCTCATTGTCAGTCGCTGATTGATTTGACACAGCAAAATTGTAAAATTTGATATTTAACACTAAAACTACCGTGCCCGTCAAAATGACCAGTTTTAGTTTCCTTATTTTGTAATTATAGATAATTGAAAATAAATAGTTTCACTTAAATATTATAAAAAATATCTTAAGAAATCCAGAAAAGATACATTGTTACAATTTTTATAAGTATTAGATATCAACTCCATTAAATGCACAGTAGTTTTAGTGTTAATATTAAATTTTATATAATGCGAAATTAGTACAATATGTGAAATATTGAAATAAAATAGTTTTGTTCCTTAATTTATGTGCGATTTCTCGTCAAGTTGGTTTCAGAAAATGTCTCATCAGAAAACGTTGAGTATTTCCAGTGAAACACGTCTGGAGTACGAAAGGTTTAAGTGCAAAGATGAAATCACTGCGTTCTTCACAATTTCTTAATATTCATATAGAATGCCAATACACCTCTGCATTAGACCTCACAGAAACAATCGATGCACAGGATTAGCGTAACACACGCTCGTGACACTAGATGTCCAATGTTTCTACCAAGAATCTAGCGAAGCTTACCCCTGAATTCGTTTCACCGCAGTTCTATGTATGATGGAACTATCGTCTCTCTGTTCTTCACACGAAGGATCCTCTGGCCCATCAGCTACCAAGAGCAGAGGAATGCTCCTGCTGAGATTTGCATAAAGGGGAGTGACAGGACTCCCCAGCCGGCAGCGTAGCGGCACGTGCAACAAAATCTCTCCAACGATCCGCCACAATAACAACAGTGTCGATAGCAACGCGTATCACGGAGTCCTCGTCACACATGTGGATACGAGACGAAGAGTACTCGCGGCGAGCGCACTCCCAAGAAACGCTCTTGTAAACAGACACCGTGAACGAACTGTAAAATCAGTTACCATTTTGCGCATCCCACTTTATTTATACATCGAACGTCTCATTTCAGTCGTGAAAAACACGAAAATTACGGTCAAATGTTTGCAACGAACGTTACGAAATAAGAGAGGGAGCTTAAATTTGTGTAATTTCGCGGTAGCCTCGAAGAATCCTGCGAAAATCAACTTATAACCTCAAGATAGGAACTTGCTCGATGCGTTGAAACGTTTTCGAAACACCACCGATGTTTTGAATTTCGTTCCATTATTCTCGTTATTTATCCGCGTACGATCTTCATACGAGAGGGAAGAGTTTAATTGCGTTTACTAAATGGACGGATGCGTTTTGTATATGCGTACAATAATCGTAGATCGGTCTGCCGCCGCCAGACGCGTTCACAAACCCGGATGACGCATCCACGACACAAGGAATTGCAATAACCGTCCATTATGAAATTCAACTAAATCTCTTTTCTCGGCTCGTGCGTGGACATACATGCACATACACACACGTACACACACAACACATATATACGTAACTAATATGTACCTCTATGTACACGTCGGAACACAATGGTGTCCGAAGAAAGAATAAAACGAAAGAGCGAAACGAATAGAACGTAACGACACAAAAATCTAGCATAAAGTTCGTAACCAATGAACTTCGTATACATTCCATCGCAGTTTCACATAAAAGATTATTAATGAAAAACAAAAAAACTATATGTAGATTGTATGTATAGCTGTTATGAGTTTAGCGATGTTCCTCCCGCGGAGGACAGAACGGAGGCGCACCGGGTCCTCGTCCTCTGTGAAACGTGTGCAGGTGTCAGAGTCGTCGAAGTCGCGAACCGTGTTCTATGAAATATTTTTTTTATTGGTTCCAGAGCGACTTTACTTGATGTACGATGTATTTATGAGAAAAAGATCCAAAGAGAGCGAGGTTGAGAGAGAGAGAGAGAGAGAGAGAGAGAGAGAGAGAGAGAGAGAGAGAGAGAGAGAGAGAGAGAGAGAGAGAGAGAGAGAGAGAGAGAGAGAGAGAGAGAGAGAGAGAGGAGAGAGAGAGAGAGAGAGAGAGAGAGAGAGAGAGAGAGAGAGAGAGAGAGAGAGAGAGAGAGGAGAGAGAGAGAGAGAGAGAGAGAGAGAGAGAGAGAGAGAGAGAGAGAGAGAGAGAGAGAGAGAGAGAGAGAGAGAGAGAGAGAGAGAGAGAGAGAGAGAGAGAGAGAGAGAGAGAGAGAGAGAGAGAGAGAGAGGAGAGAGAGAGAGAGAGAGAGAGAGAGAGAGAGAGAGAGAGAGAGAGAGAGAGAGAGAGAGAGAGAGAGAGAGAGAGAGAGAGAGAGAGAGAGAGAGCGATATGGAATATAAGCGCGTATGTTGCGAGCGTGAAGAGTGCATATGTGTATGCTGTGCGTGCTTGCGTGTGTGGGTGCGTGCGTGTATGTGTGTGTGTGTGAGAGAGAGAGAGACAATACGTTATACACGAAACATAATTTACACCAAAGATGAATAAGAAAAAAGAAATATGCGTTCTTTCTACACACGCCTGTACACATTTATATTATATACACATGTATATCTAATCAGACAAGTTCTAGGCAAAGGCTTGGCCCGAATCGGCTTCATCCTCGATTCATTTATGATTATATTATTACCGGACAACGATCGTAACAAATCTCAGCGATGTATAATGTAACTAGGAAACAGTGATAAGGATGAAGGTCGATCTCGGCTCGCGCGTATTGGATTCGTGTCAATCGTTCTCACCGCGTTAAGAAAATGAAAAAAGCAGAAAAAGAGGAGACATAATAAAAAGGAAACCGACTACCTGAATGTTGATGTATGAGAAAGAAGATTTAAATAGGGTATTTTGCCTACCTCGTTGACTCGTTAGTAGCCGTGAATGGTGGACAGTCCGTGTTTAACATCGATCTCGTTGTATACGATTGCCATCGGGGAGAGTTTAAGGGAAACCAATGGACAGACGGAGAAAAGCACGCTTTCGATGACAAAAAAAAAAGAAAAAGAGCATTGGCCCTTTTTTATTTTTCTTACAACAACGACATACTTTACGTACGCGCAGCGTATGAAAGTCAACCACCATATATCTGTACGTGAAACGTAATAAAGACATGTTTGTGGAAAAATACATAGCCCATCGATCACTTATTGACTGGTCGGATATATCCTTAGAACGCCGGGTGCAATGTTATATAAATAATTAACATGTAGAAATGTGTACATTATTGCGATGATTATTGAGCAACATCACACAGGCGTTTCAATTTTTATGGAACTTCGTAGATTTGTACAATTGTCAAAAATAAAGGGTACATAGCTTTTTCAGCCGTGGAAACTTAAGTTTAGTAGTTAAGTTAACACTTAGACAACCGCCTAAAAAAGTTGTAACTATAATGTTTTTCATTAACTTTAATGGAAGCCATTTAAAAAATTTTATTAAAAATTGTGTTTTATAAAAGCAAAACGAGTGTTTAATTGCAAATAACTATAGCAAATAACGAAAGAAAAAATAATAAAATAAATGGCAATGCGTTGCTAAAGGAAACGTAGGAGGTCTCCTCATTCGGTTGACTAAGTGTTAAATAAGTAGATTTTTTATGTTATTTGCTCTAGATAAATTCCTTTATGTCTCAACATTTGAGACATAGATATTATGGCTAGCTACAGGTATTATTTAACACTAGAACTACCGAGTGTTTAATATGAATAATATGTAATCCTTATAAAAGTTCTAACATTAGGCATTTTTCTTATACATTCATTATAGTATTCAAATGAAAGTATTTATTTTTAAAGTGATTTTAAACATATTTAACACTTTTAAGGTATCAATAATTGCGAAATATACATACTGAAGCCCACCATTTTGCGGGGTGCGATATTCTAGTGTTAATTATAAAATTAGCGTATAATGTCTTATTTCATTTAATGTAGTATCAAGATTAAAAGAATTTATACAACATAGATATTACATGAATTAAATATGTATTACATTTTTCTTTAGAGCAGCGAAGATTTAAGTGAATAAAATTATTTGGTTTGGTTTAAAAAAATTAAGTGATTGATTCTTCTAATGCAGTAAGGTAATGGTGGTTTTTGACTACTTTCTAATAGCTTCGAAGGTGAAAATTGTCAGGGAGCTACGAAAAGTGCGTATCTCTTATTTTTGGCTACTTCAAAACTCTACGAAATTTCTACAATATCGGCAGGTCTTGGTTAAAATATTCATTATAAGAGTAATTAATAAAAGTAATAATATGTATAAAAATATAAATAATTATACGTATAGTATAATTTATAAGATACATGTATATATAAAATTGTTTATATTTCTGTAATATTATATTCCACAAATAGATTTTGCCATCTGTTTATTTTCACAAAATATATTAAGCATACGTAGTAGAAATGAAGTATATAAGATACTCTGTTCCCACTAACAAGCTTTATTTTGAGAATTATCGGTAAAGTAGAACACGATACCAAAATGGTATTACGAGGATTCCTTTAACTTCAGACTAAAAGTCCCATTAAGATACCTCCACGCGTTTGTGGTCTATATTTTAATTTTGTGCAAAGATAAGTCAGTACATAAATCACGAAATATGAGCACAAAACATAGATACGAACTACGAAGTCTGAACACAACTATCAGACAACAAATATAATTCATAAAATCATGACATCATAAATTGCAAACAACAATCACGCATTACAAACACGATGTTCTTATTTATAAATTACTGAGAAGTTAATTTTTTTTTATTATTATAACGTACATACATATTACTCCACGTACGACATATTCAACTTTTATTCTATAAGTACTTACATATACTACTGTTCGATAAAATTATAATAAAACAAGTAAAACGTAACATTTTTCAATTCTCTAAAGATCTAAAAGACGACAATTATTCGATACTGCATTTCAAATGATAATCCGTTAACAGTAATTTTTAAAGTATATTTAAACTTTTGAACTATGACGTACTTGTAAACATAAGTGAAGTCTGTTATTAGTCACATAATTTATCACAGTAAGAATATATATCTTATTAACATAAGATTGCAATGTGGTGTCAATATACTTTACTTGCAATATTTGTTGCATTATTGCAACCTTCTTCGCAAAACTTTTTATTACACAGATTTCACGAAGGTTTTAACAAACAATTACGCAGTCAAAATGAATTGCACAGCGCGGAATACAAATATCAGATTAAAACGATCGAATTGCCAGTATGTATTGATAATTTTTATTATTTAACTTCTAATTTTAATGTTGATTAAATTTAAATGATTTTTCTACTTGAATTTGGTAAATATTAATTGATGTATGTTAATACTTACAATAAAAAACCGGAATTTGAAGTTCTATTGTAATCTAGATAAATGTATTTTTATTTTATTCATACTTGATGACTAGGAGAAATAGACAAATTCTTTTATAGGTGGATCACTTTAGTTTTGCCGTAGAAGATACATTTAAATTAAGATACCTTATAAATGATACTTGGGCAGATGAAAAGGATGCAACAATTTTCTTCTATACTGGCAATGAAGGCAACATTGAAACCTTTGCTCAAAATACGGTAAGAACGAATGATAGAAATGGAATCATATTTTCAATGTGTCATGTTGTATTAAATATATGTTTTAGTATAAATAGTTTAATTTAGCATATAAATATATTACATGTACCCTTTTTCAATGTTACTATGTAATTTATCATAATTTCTACAATTCTGCTATTTAACTATCATGTCAAATATTACCTTCCCAGGGATTTATGTGGGACATTGCATCAGAATTTAAAGCATTATTAATTTTTGCTGAACATCGTTATTATGGAGATTCCATGCCATATGGTAATAAATCTTATAACGATTCTCAACATTTGGGCTATTTAACATCCCAACAGGCTTTAGCAGACTATGTTGACCTCATTCAATATTTGAGATCCACACCAAAATATACAGATAGCCCCGTAATTGTTTTCGGTGGTTCTTATGGTGGTATGCTTAGTGCATGGATACGTATAAAATATCCTCATATTGTACAAGGGTCAGTGACCAAAGCAATTTATAAAAATAATTATGCCTATATATAATTATACAATAAGCTATGTATATAATATATCTTATTGCATAAATTGTAAATATTATTTTAGAGCGATCGCAGCTTCAGCTCCCATCCTTCAATTTACTGGTGTTGTAACATGTGAAGCTTTTGCACGAATAATCAGATCAGATTATAAAGTATCTCATCCAAATTGTCCAATAAATATTAAAAAATCATGGAGTGTTATTAACAATATAACGTCAAGTGGTAATAAATTAATTTCCTTTTCTTTACTCTGTATAGTTAGACATATATTTGTATCATGTTTCTTAAAAAATAGTTTCTCTATTTTGATAGACAAAGGGAAAAAATGGTTATCGGACAATTGGAAATTATGTGAGCCATTGAAAAATGAAACTCATGTGAAACAACTAAAAGATTATTTAGAAGAAATATATACAAATCTTGCTATGGTGAATTATCCTTATGAAGCTAATTTCTTAGCACCGCTGCCTGCATATCCTGTAAATGTAGGTAGATTAACTTTTAACTTGGTATGAATTCATTGTTCCAAATTAAAAGAAAATCTGTTTACTTATTTTATGGTATAATTTTTTTATTTCTGTTAGGCTGTGTGTAATCATCTAAAAAATGAGTCGTTAGAAGGAACAGACTTACTACTAGCGATAAATAAAGCAATTAATGTATATACTAATTACACTGGCAAAACAAAATGTGTAGATTTGAATGATACTACACCAGAATTAGATGCTCTTGGTTGGCCTTATCAAGCTTGTACAGAAATGATAATGCCTATGTGTACAGATGGGATAAACGATATGTTTGAACCTGAACAATGGAATTTTAATGATTACGCTAAAGATTGTGAGAACAAATATTCTGTAAAACCACGGCCAAATTTAATTTGCGAACAATATGGATGTACAGATTTGTCAGCAGCGACAAATATTGTTTTCAGGTAGATATTCTTACCATCTCATTATTATGTTCCAAAAAGGTATTACCTAAACTGTTAGAAGTTTTTATCTTATTATATAAATATTTTGTTTGTTTAGTAACGGTTTGTTGGACCCATGGTCTAGTGGTGGAGTACTAAAGAATTTATCTTCATCTGCAATTGCAATAATAATTCCTGAAGGTGCGCACCATCTTGATTTAAGAGGCAAGAATGAAAATGATCCATATAGTGTTGTTTTAGCACGAAAGTATCACCGTTTTTATATTAAACAGTGGATCAAGGAATATCGTAAGGAAAAAAGGAACTTGGTTTATTAAATTTTCTTTGTTTTTAAAATGTAATATGAACTTTTGATAAAATATATTATAAACAAGTTTTCAGATAAAATAAACACATTACAATCACTCATCTTTATTTCATAAATTATACACGTAAAAAAGCAAACATGCATACAATAATGATTACAAATTTTTTAACTATTTTGATTATTTTAAGTAACAAGCAAAACGTATTCAAAATAATATAAGCATTTTATTATCACAGTAATTAAAGAATGCACGTGCTTTAATATAACTTAAAGCGCAGACAGATAAAACTGTAGATTATTTTTATCACACAAAATATTTTAAATGCATATAAACTACTATTTTACTCTTACAACATCTATTTCTTAATTATTTTTTTATGATTTAAATCATATTTGAATTAATAATCAACTAAGCATTAGATATGAAAATGTAAGTAATTACTTTTTTCTCTTAAATAATTACTTTGAAATACTTTGACTAAAAAATCCTATAGAAATACATGCTACAGTATTATCGTCTTGCTAAAAAATCTAGTTCTTATCAAAGTATATAAGAATGGCAATGTAAAAAGACATAAGTTCGCTAACAATTATTTTATAAATATTGCATTCCCATTTTTAAATCATATGTACCTAATATCTCCATACGGAGCGAAACATTTTATTTTTTATCGCACAGGTACAGTACATAATTTCCTCTCTAAAGTCTTCAGATCAATCTTCTATTTAGTAATAGTAATAATTTATATTGCATGCTATTGTATATGAAAATGTACTTTCTATGATTTTGTATTCATCATAAAATTAATTTTGGACATCTAATATTTAACAAACATCACAGAGAGATATGAATGCACGAAAAACAATTATAGCAAATCACTTCGGATATTAAAATTCTAATAACTAATAACGTAGTCATTTGATCTGAAACAAGATTTGTTTCTACTAAATTTAGTTATAATTTCTGTTAAATTTTTTCTGCGACTCCTTTTTGCATTTATGTAACACGATTTCATGTACGTTATCATTCAGTACAAATTAAAATTCAGATTCTTTTTCTCATTATTATAATTACATATTATATAGCTTCTTAATAATGATATCGAGATATCGTTTAACCTTCTATATAATATTTAAAATGGGATTGAACGTAAGTGACTTAAAATACGAGTAAATGTATAATTACATGTAATACAACGTTTCTCGTACAAGTTGTATAAACAAAAATAAATTAATATAATACTCTGAAAAAATGTTTAAAAAAAGGTACTCTGTGAAAAATAAATATCTCTATCATTTTATAGTTTAAATATACTTTTAATGCGGAGTACGTTTATGTGCAGTAGTTGGCCTTGGAACTCCAGATCGACCTCTTATTTTTTTCGGTTGCACAAAAGTATTGTCAATTCCAGTATTGTAAGATAGATAGATATTTGACATATCTGGTTGTGTTTGCTATAAATAATTGATGGTATAAATATTATTAAATCTACTTACCATATGAGATCAAACTAAAAAATACATACATCTTTAGTGCCTCCTACGGGCGGTGTTGCCTGTGCCTTGCGCATATTATTACCTGTATATGCTACACATTTTAGTTGCCATTCTCCAATGTCTTCATTCCAATGAACGTATCTTTCAATCATTGTCTATAATGAATGTAATTTACATTTTCAAAATTGAGTATTTCAGATTGAGACTGCGGTTACAGTGGATGCATATTCGAACAAACCAGTGTTCTGATGAATAAACATATGAAAATTCCTGTGTATAAGCTCTCAGTAATTTGTATGCATATTTGATTGCTTTGACATATTGAGTTCATCCGAATGTGCATCCATTATGATTACAGCGTAATACATTTACATAACATTTTACATACTTGATATTGAACAGGGATGTAACTATTTACTATTAATTCTTGAAGTTGTAATTCCCTTCCAATACCTCTGACACCTTCTAACAACCCTTCCATTTCTCTTTGATGCTCCTGTTGTAAATCAGATAATTCTGCTTTTACAGACATTAACATTGTATAGACTCTAGCTAATTTTTTTGTTTTCCCAGCTGCTTCTTCTTGTAGAGATGAATATTTTTCTTCTATATCGATTCGTTCAGCTTCTTTCGCTTCGATAGCTTTTTTAAGTTGTTCTTCTCTGCTTTTACGTTGTTCAAGTTCAATTGCTGCTGCAGCTAATAATTGTTCTTGAGCTTCAGCTTTTTCTAACAAGTTCTCACCGCCAACTAATATTTTGTTTTGTAAATTTTGCATTTTCTCTCGCAATGCTTCTTTTTCGCTCCTATAAAATATTAACATTTCGTATATACCTTACAATTGAAATTAATTTCTACTAACTTACTGAGTTCTTTTTAATTCTATAACGTCCTTGTCATCTGGGCTTTTGTCCTCTCTTTCAGCTTTGTCTGTCTTTTCGGAGGAATCTGCATCTCTATCTTCTAACTCTTCCATTGTTAATATTTGACTCCTTCTACGCCTTGCTTTTTTCTCTTGCTTAGTTTCTCCTGTTTCTTCAGAATCTTCGGACTCATCTTCAGATTCGGAGATTTCTGCACCGTTCTCTTCTAATTGTTTACGCAATTGTTCAATTTCCACTTGAAATTGACGAAGTAAAGCATCTTTTGGATCTTCATTAATCCTCGCTCTATTTTTAATATTTTTAGCACGGTTTGCGTAACGAAGTGTGCTTATAGTTTCATCATAATTTATATCTGCCGGACTTACATTTGCACACTACATTTAAATATTATATTAATCACAATATTTAATTATTCGCTATCATTATGAAAAAATAAAAATTTTACCATTAATGTTTTTGAATTGCCACCCAATGAGTCTTGAAGCAATCTTGTTAATTTCGAATTTCTGTAAGGCACATGAGAACTTTGACCATCAACTAATGCAGATATTACATTACCCAATGTTGAAAGCGACAAATTAATTTTTGTTGCTTCTCTTAAACGGACTCCAGAAGCTTTTGTTTTACTTTGTCTTTCTGAACCCTAAAGTAATACAAAAATTTAATACCTGTGTTTTAGAAAAATATAGAATATCAATAATAAAGATTACATACAGCTAAGTCAACTAAATGTAGCTTGCCCATTTTAACATGTTGTTCACCATCTTCTCCAAGCTGACTAGATTCAACTGTAATTGTGAATATTGCATGGGATCTAGAACTTGAAACATTCATTGCTGTAGCTCCCACAACACCTATTAAAATAAGTTATTGTTACTTGTTACAATAGATAAAATGATGTATGTAAACTATAAAATAATATAATTTTTGTAACTCTAAAAACAGGACATATGATTCTACAAATGTACTTACGGTTCTTATTTCCAAGAGACATTATTCGATCTAAATCATCCGCATTATTAACAACGTAACCGCTAAGATCTTTGACAAACACTCCAATGTCAGGTCTTTCTTTCACCTCCAATCTTGTATTTTGGTCTTTACCTAATAGATCTCTAACTTCTTCATTATAAATCTCTAAGTACGTTGCCCGTACAAGGAATCTGTCAATAAAACATTTTGTTTCCAACATTTACTGAATTAAGGAATTTCTCGGATATACAGCTAATGGCTATATCACAAAAATGAGTTTCTTAAACAAAATACACTTACTTCTGATTGTCATGAGCTTTAGCTATGAATCCAAAGATATGTGCAAAGCTGTTTGGAATAATACCTCTAAGCTGCGGAGATGTTTTCGCTCCTGACATGGTATAAGTTTTACCAGTGCCAGTTTGCCCATATGCGAATATAGTTCCATTATATCCTTGTAGAACTTTATCAACGATAGGTCTCGCTGTTTCATTGTAAACATCAACCTGTGTCGAATCAGTATCAAAGACGGCATCGAAGGAGAAAACTTTTGGTGGTTCCCCTTGAGCAGCATTGGGATTTTCAACAATTATTTCACTATTTATCGTATCAACGCGCAGTATATTTTTACAATGCCCATCCAATTCCTTTCCATTTAAAGGTCGAACGCGGACCACAACCCTAACATTTTCTATTTCCCCGAGTTCCGTTGTACTGTCCTAAATCAACAATATTATTTTAATAATCACTAAAAACATGCATAAGTAAAACAATATATGAATAGAAATAAACGTATACTTCGATGTATAAATATCTTTTTTCGATCATTAAAAAGTAATACTGACACGGTTTGACAGATAGAACTGTCAAATAAATACTTAAGAATATTTACTGTCTTAAGTAAATATTTTTGAAACATATGATGATACTAACTTCGGTTCCCGGCATTGCAGCTCCGTTTCTGTTTAAAGTCACATAAAATCTCAATTCAGAGCATAGTATTTGATCTCAAAACACTGGGTGATACGATACTGTAGCAGACGACCTCCGTAAACAAATGGATCGATTTGTAAGTACAGGATGATTGCTGCAAGTCAGTCACGTCATCTGTGTTTCGTATAGTTGAAAACTCAGCGAATAACTTATCGACACTAAGAAGTTTCTTACAAATTTTTTTACTGTGCAAAGTGATTTTAACTTCACATTATTAATAACTATATTAATCTGTACTAATCTTTTTGTTAGAATTTTTTTATGACTAACAAAAACTAAGCTAAATAAATACATTTCTATCATATTCTAAACCCTAATGTTTTAAATATTAATTAAATATTGCATTTAAATTGTATTTTATACGGTATATTTAAGTTTAAATAATTTTAATAACGAAGACATTATTGCGTGTATTCTAACTGCATTTTAAAATTATCCATGAAAATTATACATCGAACACATATTTTATGTGTACACTCATAAAATATCTTTTAATAATAAAAGACAATGCATCCTCTATACTGTATTTATTTTTTTTATTATATTTGTACATATTATATTTTTATTTATAATAAATATTATATTTATACTTCACTATATATTTATTATAATATTAAAATTTTATTTAATTCACTGTAGAAACAACGAATGGATATATAAAAATAAAATAAATGTTTATGAAAAATTATATTTAAATTTGCTAAACATGAAACAAACACGACGGGTTCGAATGGTCCTTGCATTTGTTCTACGATCGACTGCTACACGATCCGACAATGGAGGGTTAATAATATATAAGTTGACCTTCACGGAGCTCCATTTCACTTCCGCGAAAGTAAATTTCACGTTGGTCACTTTTGAAATCATAAGTCTTCTAGGTGATATAATCAATAACGGTATAAGACCACATTAAAGTAATAAAATACTATCTTGATTTTTCTTTTTAATCCATTTATCTGCAGGTCTTAATAAACTTTTACTGTCCTTGTTTACAAAAGTACCTCGTGAATGTGCACTTTCGCAGTATTTCACGATTCGATGAAGACGAAGAAGTCTATTAGAAGGTACTGACTAGTTAGGAATGATTAATAGTAGTTCAAATCCTAAGAGACACTTAATCTAAACAAATTACATTATTTTAACCTTTGGGACTGTTCTTGAGACTACCATTTGTTACTTTAAATATTTTTAAATTACTAATGACATGTGTAGTTCAACATTTTGACCAAGTTAAATATTTCAAGGAATATTTTAAAATTACATAAATTTTCGTATAGGAATACCAGACAAATATTAATAAATGCGAGTTGAAGGATAACGAAAGTTTATGGAACCATAAAATTACATAGTAACTAACAAGATAATTTCAATAACCAATTAACTAGAAAGAAGATAATATTTTTTATTCTAATTTAACAATATCACAGTTAAAACAAATGTATCGATAAAACGGACATTGAGATCTTACCTCAATCTTTTCAGATTTAATTGAAATCTAACTGACAATTCACATGAAATAAAAATATTCATAGATTTCAATACTCAATGCATCTTATAAAATAATGACTTTTTTCCACAATCAATAAACGATCATTTACTTCATATAAGGAAACAAAGAAATGATACCTCTTATCCTACAGTTGCAGTAAGTTTCGAGGTTCATTAACCCCTTGTTCTATGATTTCCTTCACAACTGTGCTTGGTAAAACTGTTATAACGTTGATAATTCAGTATAAAAAGCAAAGAATTCAATGATTATTTTGTGTCTACGTTTACTCTAAAGGTAGGAGATTGATGACAGGTCAGTAATATTTCATTTACACAAAAAATAAGTTAACGAACATTTTCATTACGAGTTTGACTCGATGTTATAGGAGAAATGATTAACACTCAACACGATCAGTGCCGCGTGTACCACATATGGCACACGCCAATTTTTCTAAGAAAATATTTTTAAGAGACACATGGTGACGGATAGTGGTACACGTTACAAAGCAGTGAAAACGTAAAGAAACGATATTAAAATATATATAAATTACCAAAAACTTGAATATAATGTAATATTTTATTCAAAAAATCAATACAATTCATAAGCAAAATATAACCATTTCCGATGATATGGAACGTATTAACAGAAGGTTAAAATATAAGGTTTGTATATTTTTCTTCAATTCCGAGAATTTTTGAGAAAATAATATAAACCTGTAAACATGTTTGTAAATCATTGCTGTTTTATAAAATTAGTATCATTATAAAAATTCTATCGCATTCACATTTTTATTACGCGAAAATGATAACATTTAATTCTTATAAAAATTGTGACAATAGATTGTTTTCGATTTTTTCACATATTTATTTTAGTATTCATTTATTTTTAAAATCATTTCGGATATTTAACATTTTTAAGATAAATAAGAAAACTGAAACCCGCCATTTTGACAAATATTGAAAATTATCAGATTCAATGAAATTTTCATTACGAATCTGACACGATATCATAGGTGAAGGGGTTAACATTTTCCATAAAAATGAACATTAGAATTTATTTTTAACACTAAAACTACCGAGCATTTATTAGGGTTAATGTGTAATTCTTATAAAGATTGCAACAACACATTTTTTACGATTCCTTCAGATATTCGTTATCAAAATCCTTTCGGATACTGAATACTTTTAAAATATCAATAATTACAACATACGAAAACTGAAACTAGTTATTTTGATGGCTAGTTCTACTATTAAACCTTTATTGCATTCCATGGCCAATCAGAAACATAATTTGAAACGTTCTATAATTTAATAAACATCTTTTTTATTTTGTTCTTGTATGTGTATGAAGTTCCTATACGGCAACAATCATAAAATCCAATAAATAACATTGCTTATTAATATTTTATTATTAATGTCATTATCACACCAACATTTAAATAGAATAATAGCCACATATCCAGTTAACTGCGTTTGACGAATATACACGTCATCTTAACCCATTCACCTACAATATCATGTTAGACTAGTGACGAAAATTTTAAATCAACTTTGAAAAATCTAGCTGTCATTTATTCTTTTTAAAATATAAATTAAATATTACTCCTTAATTATCAATCGTTCACCTTTGGACTAAATATGGACATAGAATGAGCATCAGAAATGTTTCTTTTCCTACTTAATTATTAACGATAAAGTAGTTGAATCGATCAAAGTCAAGAAATAAATTATAAGCCAAGGGGTTAAAGCTTGAAATGACACTATATAATTTTTTCAACGATAAATTCCTTATTTTTCAGATAAACATGTAATTCTTCTTCGTTTTGCTTTGGTTTCTCATTAAAGTATAGCCCAGGTGCATTCGTTCTGCGTTTGACGAGTACACAGTTCATCTTTTGTTTTCATTGCGCGCAAAACCATAGATTTTTCAAACTAAACTCCACAGTTAACAGGACACATTTTTTCTCAGCTCCCCATAAAAGTTCACGCAACAGAATAATCCTTTTTTTCTTTTATTTCGTAAACGATCCCGAAGTTTCGGAAGGTGGTGGCGACGAATGCCCAATTTACGGAGACAATCGCCGGGTGAAAATTCCATGCATATGCGTCGCGAACAATAGGGTGGAACGAATCCCCCCTCTTTATAGCGTGTGTATGCACACGGTGGTTCCCCTCAGTAACTGGTGCCCTGGAACCCCGACGCATCTCCCCACCTATATAGAAAGAGTACTCGTTTGAGGCGAAGCAGCAGCTGACGACCGTAACAATGCGTTCTCTGTACGCGAGAGCAATATGCGCCGCACGGGGTTATGGGAGAAGACGGTGAACTTCGTCGCGCGTACGCTACTAGCCGCTAGATTACCGGTGTTACAGCGATGTAAAGCCAGCAGGACTCGCTGCCATCAGGTAAGGACTTACTATCTGGTTTCGCCGCGGTATCGATCTACCATAGTTTCACGCGAGGGTGACCGGAGTTTTAAATAAAGGAAGTGTCCAATTTCGCGACGAAAATACGAGCTTTTTTCATACATCGAATCCGTCGACTCGAAACTAAACGCGGATGGTACTGGCTACTGGAATAATACGAGTGCTTCTGTTTTAATTTGTATGGTTGTGTACGAATTGTGGATTGTTCGATTTTAATGTGTTTAACGTGTTTGCTATGGTGGTCGCTGGCGATCGTTTCTGAATCGCTTGGAAACGATTGCAATAGGAACATTGATGCATTAAATGACAATATAATATTTAAAGGAAATAATAAACGTTGGATAAAAATGCTTAGTAACGTAAGTGAGGAGATAGTGGTGTAACGTAAGAACTGTGATACCAGATCGTTAACCTGTTAACTGTGGAATTTACTTTCGAAAATCTCTTATTGTACGCGCAATAAAATAAAAACATGAAGCGTTTACTCGTCAAACACAGGATGAATGCACCTAGGGTATATTTTAAAGAGAAACTAAAGCAAAATAAGGATGAATTACATGTTTATCTGGAAAAATATGGAATTCATCGTTGAAAGAATTAGTAGCATTTCAAGCTTTAAGGTGACGTGTATACTCCTCAAACGCAGTTAACTGGTTAATAATTATTTCTAATACCATTTATCTTTGCTGTGGAATAATACGTGGGGGATATATAAAAGCGCGCAAAATGACCGTGGCAGTCAGCGTGTTGGAATAGCAACACTGGAAAATAGAAAATGGTGTTCGTTAAGGTGACTTCGTGATGGGCACTTTCTTTTTGATCTTAGTGATTCCTACACAGCTCAATGTTGGTGGTACGATGCTAGTCGAATGGGCGCCATTCACTTAATGACTAGACAAAATTGTACCTTCGAGGTTCGATGAGTGGGCATTTTTGTTGCAAGGAAAAACAGTTTTGTAAATTCGTAGGGTGTTATTATGGTTTCTTTAGATATTCGTTTTACGGGTTTGAATATACGCGCGTTTGTGCAATTATGTTTTTATTGGCGTGTGTTTATGCATTTCTTTTTTTAATTGTACACCAGTTAGACAGTTTCGATGGAAGAAAACACTTTAAACTCGTTTGTTAATCTCTTCTCATTCGCATGTAAGCAGGACACTTTATCATGAAACCTGTTATGTCGAGTTAGGAACAACTTTACGGTACTTACGGAAGTCGTAGTAATGACAGTTTCATCCTTATATTGGAAAGAAATTTCAGCCAGTAAAACCAAGGGTCTTTAATCAGTAGATCATTGAATATTGTTCAGAATTTATCTAACGCAAATATTAAACTTTCAATATTATCTTCGAGTGGGATTAGAGTAGAAAATGATTCATATAACAATGATAGAATCGATCATATCTTATCAGAAGAATAGAAAGGAATCTTGTATGTTATACAATATTTGTAAAAGAAACAAAAGATACGTTACTTTTATTATTACTCTCTAATAAAATACACATCTACGCTCGCAACATATTTCACTCCATTTTTACATACAGAAAGTTTAAATGAAATAAAATTTATTACAAGCTAAATTAATAGCAAGCATTCTGAATTGATTGAAAAGTAAATAACTACGGGATATAGTTATATTTTCCAATAAATTATTACCATGTCCATAGTAAAAGTAACAAGAAAGTAGTTACCCACGAAAGAAAAATAAAACCGTACACTATCCAATAAGATTCTTAAATCCTAACGTCACTGAAAATTATCAGGAAATCTAGGCAGTCTAAAAATTATAAAAGAAATGTAATTCGCGAAATTTAGTGAACATAAATTAATGAGAAATCGCCAACCGGATTACTCGTATCTAGATTTTTCTTCCGCGAGAGCGATAAATAACTGAAGTTACTGCTTTCCGATCGATACGGCGATTTTTTCACGAAATAAAATATCGCCGATGTCCAATAACATATTCCCGCGTTATCATTGCATCACGTCTCCGAGTCTTCACGATTGCACGGCCGATCAACACTAAGTAACAAAATACAATACGCTTTACTCGTCACCGGAGCTTTTTATCTCCATAAAATATTACCGATCCGTGGCATCGTGTCCCCATAAGGTGCTCCAACGCGCGAACGTCCCCCCGTACGAAGCGGACGCCGCGTCGTCGATTCCCATAATGGGACAACGTTTATAAAACTGAAACCACGGGCAGCAGCGCCGCGGATAAAAGCCGGACAATATTCCCTGCGTGTCTCTCCATTAACATGACGGATTTGTGTTCGCGACGCGACGACCATCCTTCAGCAGCGAGGGGAAAAAAATGGCCTCCGGTAACTAACGCCGCGTAGGATCAACGGAACCATAGAAGACACGGTTCAACGATCAAAAGATAGAAGAAAGGGGCAGGAAGGCGGCTAAGGAATTACGAAAATAAGAAAAATAAAGGGTGGGGAGGGAGGATCGTTGACGGATTTATGCTCGCGACGCGACGGTTATCGTGCGGTGCAGAAAAAAGAGGCCTTCGACAGCTAATATCGCATAGAATCAAAGGAAGATGTGTTCTACGATCAGAAGGTAGAAGGATGAGACAAGAAAACTGTTCAAGGATCACGAAAATCGAAAAAAGAGACAGAAGAAAGAGAATTGTTGACGATTTTTGGATTGTTACGCGACAATCGCGGTTCAGCGAAGAAAAGGATTGGTCTTTGGTAAGTGATATCTCATAGAAGAGAAGATAAATTTAACTGTCAGACAGTAGAAGGAAGGGACAAGAAAACTGTTGAAGTCTTTAGTAACTAATATCGCATAGAATTAGCAAAAGATAAGTTCACAGATTAAAAGATAAAGAGAAGATACACAAAAACTGTCGAGGGATCAACCAAATCAAGAAAACAAAGAGGGAAGAAAGAACATCGTCAACAAGTTTCTGTTTACGATACGCCAATCACCTTGCAGCAAAGGAAAAGGCTTGCCCCCCGGTAGCTACCATCGCGCAGGATCAACGGCACCATAAAAAACACAAATTCAGTGCTAAAAAGACAGAACGAAAGGGTATACACCAGGAAACGAAGGATTACGAAAATCAAAGAAAGAAAAAGAAAGAAGGTGAACTGTTGACGAAGGAACACGAGAGAAAACAGAAGGAAGGATGGGTCAGAGGACGAAGAAGAAGAACGGGAAGACCTGGACAAGGTGAAACGAACGAGCAGAGAGAAGAGCGCGTAGGGCTTAGGGAAGATGAAAGAGGTAAGGTGGCGAGGAAAGAGAGTGGCGACGAAGAAAGAGGACGCAAGGAAGGAACAGTCGAGAGGTTCTGTTACCTGGTCCGTTCTCTTCTCCCTCTGTGACGGCAGGTCAGTGCTGCTGTACTCGTGGCCGAGGACGGGTGCGTTGGACGATTATGTGTATTTCCACGCAAACCTATCGGTACCATTTTTCTTCGTCGTTCCAAGTGAAAATGTTCGACGCGAAACAGTGACCCCCGCGGATGGCAGATCGGTTTCGTTGCTCGGCAAACTTATCAACGTAAGTGTACTACTTTAGCTACCGTTTTCCTTCTTCTCGTTCCCCTTTTCTCCCTGCGACGAAACGAAGAAACGAGAAGTTGCTGATCGATTTCGGTGAACTTGATAATGGGCATATAGCTGGGGAAAGGCACAGACTGGCCGTCATTTCCTTTCTATTTTTCCTTTACACGCGACATGGTAACAGGGTCAGTGTATCGGCCGCGAAAAGAAGTAAGACAGCCATTAACGGGTTGCATGGTCCTCTGGTTCGCACGGTGAAAAGCGTCGCGTGTGACACGCGCGTTGGGTCTCTTCGGCATCGCATCGTATCGCTTCGGCTCGTCTGCATGCTGGATGCACGCGGGAGGAGCGTTCGCGTTTCCCGATGCACGTGCTGTTGCCGCATGAATTCGGGCCAGCATGAACTGCCGTGTTTCGCTGAAGTTATGGGGGATCGATACGCTCGCGGGTAATTTATGAAACTGGCGTAACGAGCCAACTCAATTCTAGTATCGGAGATATTGTTTTCGCGTCGTTCGACTGACACGGGGAGAATGTTTGATGTCGTCAATTCCGAAACAGCACGAGTCCACTTTTTAACACTGGAATTATCAGACGAGTCAGAACGACCTATTCCTGATGTATTCTTTTTGTCGTTATTAAAAAGTTAAGATAGATATGAAAGATAAGACGGTAATAGGAAAACTGAATTGTAAAATAGTTAAAGTCTCGATAGATACACTCTTGGGGTTTCTATAAAGGAATTTCACAAAGTCGATTTAATTGCTTGGTAGTTTTGGTGTTAACGTTATCCATAGGAGTTATTGATTTAACCTGTTTTAGCTTACTCAGACCTATTTAGTAATATTAAAAATGTACGTGTAACAAAGGTGTATGTGTAGCCAATGCTTGCAGCAGGAATCAATACAATAGATAAGGAATGAATGAACAGAGATGAAAGGAAAGATTGATTTTCTTGAAATGTTGACTAGTTGACTAGTGCTGTTCTGGAATTCATAGCTTCATTTTTTTTCTTTCTTTTTTAATTTTTCAAAGGAGCACTGTTTCGCTTGGATAATTAATGCATACCTGCGACGATTCACGATTTTATACTGAATTTTAAATATTTTCGTTTCGATTTGTTTACTACTTTTTCAATTTTTGTATTACACGTTATTTTCCGATTTTGTTGTTGTTTATGTTAGGTTGAGCAATGGGGAATGGAGATTTGATCGTTTATTTGATGTTTGAATTCTTTTCAATTTTGTTTAAACTTTGATTATTTTCAGAGTATACTGTTTCTATAATGTATCTAGTGACGTTTAGTGTTTCTTAATTCGAATTGTAATTTGCTTAAATAATACGGACTTTTGAAGATTGGAATTCTTCTTTTAATTCTATTTTACATATTCATATTTTTTTACGTATATACCGTTTTAAATAATTAATACAAAGAACCAAATGGACAGTGTAATGTACAACTATTATACTTATAACAATGTGTATTATCTCGATTGTTATTAGATTGCCCACATTAACACTATTTCTACCGAAGCTGTCAAAAGACACCTTCTGAAATTTCAACTTAAAATTATTTAGGAAGTTTAATCACATATTCTGAATTGACTTTTCGACATTTCTAATAGCGATTATAAAATTAACTATTAGAAATGTCCAATATTCAATTAAGAAAAAATAATTAAATGGAGAAAATAATTTTAAGTCAGATTTTAATCAGATTTTTGTTATTCGTCCATCGAATATTAAGCAACAGGACTTTATTTATCGTTAAAAACTTTTTATCCAGCTGTTTCTACGTCATCTTACTTTCGAAAACCGAAATTTCCTTCTAATTATACGTGGCACTGTAATGTTGCAAGTGTGTACCGTTTACAATGGTGACCACGGGGAAACAAGTAAACAGTGAGCAGATAATTTTAGAAACGCAGCCTCCTTCCATTCGCCGGGAAAAGTAAACCGGTGCATATTTCTCGCGGCTTCTCGCGTGTACGTTTGTACAAATACGTGAATAAGTTTCAAATAGGAAGCTAGTCAAGCCGGCGATTCCTTCGACAAAACAAGAACAGGTTTCGGAAGGAACTTTACTAACCTTGCGTGAAAGGTGCTGTCTCCTAAGATACCTGCATATATGGAAACAGGCTGGTAGCGGGACACACTTTTCCTTTGGAAGACGAATTTTTTACAAGATATCCGTAGTACAATGGCCGGACATAATATTCGTTTTCTTCCTTGCTTAGAATAAATCTTGTTTTAGAAAGCTGTGACATAGAATCCATGGTATACCAACGATTCTATTGAATTGAAGCAAAAGTTTTGACGTTTCTTTTATAAGAAACAGAAAGAAGAGTCTTTCAGATATTTTTATTGATTTAATGCATTATATAATTTATTCTATCATTATAAAAATGTTGTGATTTAGAAGAGACGAATGAATCGAGTGATATTTTTACTTGCTTTAACGAATGTTAAAACTTTTGCATCAGCTCAATAAATTGATTATACTTTTTCCATTTTAAAAGATTATCGAATGACATATTAATTACACATAGAGGACATTTTCAATTCATCGAGAAAAGAGGATAATAAAGGAAAGGTAATTAATACCTTTGAGATCTTAGGAAAAATATTTTAAGTTTTAGTTATTTTGAAATAATAATTATACATGTAATCGAGCAGATGGTGAATTCAAAATATTAGGTGTATAGAAAAACTGATATAAATGCTTCGTCATTTTTCATAATTGTTTTATGACAACTTTTTTGGTGTATTTTATTTTGAAATAAATTCAATATACAAGGTGTTACCTTTAACTAATATATAAATAATATCAGAACATCAAATGGGGTTTCCTTTTTTTTTTTGCAAAATCCGACATTATAACTACCAGACGGGCCAAGCTGACCCACTGCAGAATTTTTATTTTGCAAGTATTTAAATTATGAAACCTCTCTGCGAAAGATTTTAAATTATGAAGCCGCTTCTGCGAAAGATTTTCAATTAAATGTATGTATTTGTACAGACACAAGACTAGGAAACCTATGTCCTAGTTTTCATAAAAAATTGGAAATAGATTTCCACAAAATCCGACATTTCATATTATACGAACTAACATATTTATGAAACGTCGATACAGTTGAAACAGAAACGTATTTCCTTTTTAAACTTCATTCATTCGTTCGTTCGTTCGTTCGTTCATTCGTTCGTTTATCATTTCCAATTTCCAGTAGTATTTGAATCGACATTGGACGACGTGTACCCGATGATACGTCTACTCTCGTCGCGTCTATGTGTGTATGCGTGCGTGTTTTTTTTCTCTCCTTTCTTTTTTCACCGAGAAATTCCCTGCACTTGCCGTCTCCCGGCAGACGGTGCGCCTCGCGCCATAACGTCGGAGTTGTCGGATCCGCATGTTATGTACGGGCTGTGTCAATGTAACGCGGTATAGTAAGGTATGGCGTATAAGACAGATGTTGGTCAAGAAACAAATAAAAGAGGAAAAGTGGTCGACGTCGGACTGGTAGCTTAAAAGCAGTGGCAAAATCTGACCGGCGCGATGTTGCTGCCGTTACTCGCTTCGCTGTAAATACGCCCGGGAGACTTGGGCAAAATGTAATAGTTGGTTCGACTCTAAATTTACTTCTTTTTAGAATTGATATTGTTAACCCATTTGCATCATTAAGCGGAATAATCTGCGCACGATGATTATTCCTTATCACCAAGAGCGGAATATTCCGCACACAATTACGTTTAGTTGTCTACGACTTACTCGGCTTTTTCGGTCGGAACAGATTAATCTCAGTTGAAAGCTTGAAAGACTTGAGCATCTGCGATTTATAAAGTAAGCTTCGCATTTTGAGCGAAGATGTAAATTGGTTAATTGAACTTGATTTGATCAGTTTTGAATTTTTTAAAGACTTTATCAGTAATACTAGAACCACCGAGCACTGAAACTGTCTTTCTAAAATTTCTTTATAAAAGTTATAAGCGTGAATTTATTAACATACTGCATACTGGTAACGAGAAATCCCGTTTTTGTATAAAGACACCTAGTTATGTAACTTTGCTACTTATCATGGCACTTAAAAAAATATTAAATTTTATTGGAACTGATTATTTATATAAAATATATTACATAATAATATGATATTTGAGTTGTTCTGTGTATAGCGATGTAAATTGATTTCACTGAAAATCGCCATTTGTACAGTTCAGTTTACTGGAAATTAGCCGGAACGCAATGTGTTAAAATTTCAATTAGTTGATATTTCAGTTTAAGTATTGCTGAATCAGCTTCTTTAATCATTTCTTACAGAAGTACCTATATCCTTGCAGTAATGCTAAAAGAAGAAATTAGGAATTGGTCATTTTGACTCACCTAGTAGTTCTAGTGTTGAAACACTTTGTTGGTTCTTAACTTTTTATATTTAAAGTAAATTTCATTATAATCGGGTTTGTGGTACCACGAAATAATAAAAAGTTTTTCGTGAAAATTGCAATAATAATAAAAATGACTTTAAAGATTTACTGTTGTATGCACTTTATATGTTCTTTGGTATAGAAGTTTTACCTATACATAAATACATATACTATTATATATAATTAATTACGCTATAATGATTATTTGACTTTGCATCTAAAAGGAAATTTTCAAAATTAATATAAAACTATTGTATCACTTTTTTCTACTTTTTGTTTTCTGGAGCTCATCGATTTGTCCAATGAGTGGCTTAATTGTTACTGATGCTGCATGCTGCTGCCATTAAAATTGAGGCATTCATCGCGAGTTTTAATTAATAATTGCAGGAAGTAGGACGTATTTACCTTGTAATTGAACGAAAAATCACATTTTAAGAGTCACTCTTAGCGTATAATTATATAATTATATTTTGGCTAGCGCGGGTGATTAGAGTTTTCTCATTTCTAACTGACTATTATCGTTAATCATCAATTATATTTTTTATCTGCTTTTCGATTCTTTTGAGAAATTAATGAATGCTATTTGCTTCTAAATAATGTAAATATTCATTGTTTGATTTTATGAAAGATAAACTGTTGTATGTTATGTGTTATTTGGTGAAAAGTTGAATTTGTTTTGTTACTGTGGAAGATTATATTAACGAGAGAAAGAATTGTATATGTTAAGAAAATAAATTTTGGTTTGGATCGGGAACGAAAAGTTGCACAGTGCGATTCAATAAATTCTAAGTAATAAAAATATACAACGACCATTTTTGGAAAGAACATAGAAAAATTATAAAAATATAGCTCAGCATCATAATTATAATTCATTTAATTTCAAACCCTTGGTTCCTTTTTTCTCAAATGTCAATTTGTTCGTAAATTAATTAAACAAAGAAAGAATTTCAACGAGTTATTGTTTAATAAAAATAAAAAATGACGAGAAATAATCATTGTTAAAATTCGAAAATGTAAAATTCTCCTATATAATACCTATTATACTAGTACCTTAAAAAACGACACTTCCTCACTTACTCTTTTAATCAAATCTTAATTGATTTTCTTAATTAATACACTAAGATACACTGTGACGTAATGAAAATGGTCATTCTGTAAATAACGAGATACAGTGTAATCATTACTCGAACGTCAGTGTAGTTCACTTTGAAATGAATAGCCAGGCAATTTTATATTAAAACTGTTGTAATATTATATGTAAATTATATAGTAGGTGTGTAGTATGGAGATGATCGTACGTACACTAGAAGTTTTGATTGACAACATTACATGCACGGTGCCGTTAAACAACGGTGCATCGGTTACTCTCTCTGAACATTAACGTCGGTGGTCCGTGAACCTCAATTATGTGCTGTTGCAAACACCTTTGCACTGCACATGATATCGATCTAACAGCACCATTCTTTATAAGAGATGGCTCTGAACATGATATCATGTATGTACATACATATATACAGAGGATTTTGTTTTCATGTCACGTATGTCAACATGTGTTACATTGAACGCGCAGCACCGAAGAATTTTAATGTGTGCAAAGGATACGACAATAACCCGAATTTTCACTTTGTATACGCTCTAATATATTTATTGGCTTTTCTCTGCGAAGGAGAATTTATTTCTTCAAGTTTTCTGCCGAAGAAAATTTGTTTCTTTGAGTTGTTTTACCAAACCCAATTCATTTCTTTAAGTTTTCTGTTATAAAATTTCTTTCTTTAAGATTTCTAGTAAATAAAATTTGTTTCTTTAAATTGTTTGCTAAGAGCAATTTATTTCTTTAAGTTCTTTGCTGAAGACAATATATTTCTTTGAGTTCTCTGGCAAAGAAAATTGGTTTTCTAAAATTTTCGATCAAAGACAATTTATTTGTTTAAATTTATTTCTTCAAGTTTTCTAGGAAAGAAAATTTTTTTCTTTGAATTTTCTGAGAAAGGAATTAATTTCTTTAAGTTTTCCAAGAAAATAAAATTTCTTTTATTTTTTAAAATGAAAATTATCTTTTTTTAACACACTTGTGTGACAAGTAGTGAAAAGCAAATACCGAGAAAAATGTTCATTCATGCATCTTCGAAAAATAACGAGCTTCACTAAACAATACAGAGTACAAAAGGATGCCATAATACTTATGCAACAATATTGTCTCACTTGAAGCCACTCCCAAGACGATTAGAAAGGAAAACATCTCTATTTATCATCTTCCTTACGTACATTATATCATTTATCAAACTCTTCAGCAAATTATAAATACCAAACGCAGATTTAAGAAAAAATGGAAAAATAAATGTTTTCGCAAAATATCGTTTTAGAACCGAACAGCACGAGACTAATTTTCGTTAGTGTTGAGCAGAAGTTACTTAAAATAATGAATAAAGAATAACAAAATTAATATATTCTTCACTCACAGATAATAAATAAATTGAATTTATTCAGTATTTTGAATAACATTTGCCCAACGCTGCATATAATAACATCAAAAACTTAACAGTAGGTTTACGGAACGCGTCAATTTGACGCAGATTGAATTTTATAAACATTATTTGGTAAATGTTTTAATCGGTTTTCGTTGATCCAATTACACGAATATGAATCTTGATTGTCTATTTCTATATCTACAATTTCCAAAATCTAAATGAACGAATATCAACTTCTCCAGCAACAATAGAATAAACTGTACAATAAATGCCCGTAAACCTAGTGTTAAATGACACTGCCTTGCTATCAACTGAAGAAATAAACTATATAGTTCCATTGCAGAGTTACTTATAGTAAATTTGTTAAAATTGTAAAAGAATACTAAACAACGAATAAAGATTCCCCACAGGAATAACAAACAATATGAATAACAAGTAACCCAATAAATAAAATAAATGAAAGAAATAAGATAGCTGATTCGGGAAAATATACTCAATGTAAGTTCGTTGAAATTTTAAAAGAATAGTAAACAACGAACAAAGTTTTCCCACACGAATAACGAACAACTTGAGCAATAAACAACTGAATAAACGATATTAAATAATTGGTTCGATTGCAAATATATTCCTTGTAAATTTGTTGAAATTTCAAAAGAATAGTAAGTAACGAATAAGGAACAACTTGAACATCAAATAACTCAATAACGATGAACTATTTATTCGTTGTAGTCATTGAAATAACGTTTCATTCGAATAATGGCCAACATTGATTCGTATAACGTAGTCCTGATCGCATCGCGAACGGATGAACCGCAAATTTCGTGCCGCAAAACATATTTCTAATCAATCGCAAAGTTTGCTGTACCTGTATACCTGTGCTCCCGTGGCATTCCGGGCGCAAGCGCCGAGTGTAACCGGTAGCTTCCAAGAAGTGCAGATGGTAGGTGCCATTCGTGGTACAAGGAACAATTTGTACGCGATCAGTACGAGTCTGTGCGCCGGCAGAGAAACGTCCGTACTATTCCTCTGCCGACGATCGAAAATATGAAAACGTACCGCTATTGTTACGGTTCAGTCGGTTTAATCGGTCTCTCTACCGTGAAACATGGAAAAGGATCTCTGTGCTAAAAACGTTAATTGGTTTAATGAAAATGCACCTTTAGTGACACCACGATATCATTGTCCACATAATTGTCCATCTGCACAGATATTTTAATCTTAAGATAATCTCTTCATATATTTCGTTATTAGTTTAAACTTTGAATTCAATTATATTAAATAACCTTTTTACTGAGTGTATGCATTTATAGATTGTTGAATAAATAATGTTTTGGTGTAAGGGTACCAATTCTCAGTTTTTGGTTTTATTACAGAGAATTGATTTTTAATGTATTAGGAGTTTGTAAGATACTCGATTTTTGAAGTGTATTTAATTGTACATTTGCACATTTTAATTCTAAGATGATCTGTTTATAAATTTTGAATTCAACTAAACTGAATGACTTTCTTTATTTATTGTTTGTTTGTTAAATAAATCATGTTTTTGTGATTGAGAGAATTGATTTTCCGTGTACTAAGAGTTTGTAAAAGATACTCAATTTTCGAAGTGTATTTTTGAAGATCTCTTTTTTGATTTTTGGAGTAATGTGACGTAAAAATGTTCATTTTTGCACCATGGCATTTAAACTTGCTTTTGGACTTTGAATTAAACCGTGTCAATGTTTGTTTGCTTGGTCAGATTGGATACACGAGTTACTGTTTACTTGAAACTTCAGTGCCATTCGTTTCCAGTATCTTCACCGTAACGGCCGATAAATTTTCGGTTGAATTTCAACGTTTTTCAGAAATTCGTTTCCCGAGTATATCAGTCGTCAGAAACTAAAATGAAAGCAGGAACTGAGAATTCAAGATCTTCGATGATTAAAAGCTATTCCGTAGTTAACATATTACACTTTCACACTATTTGGTAATGTAGTCTTAATACATATTAACAATCAATTTGAAATAAAATGTTCATCTCAGTAATTTTCCAGGAATAAAATTATTTTTCATTCGCATTCTAAGTAGAAACTGTAACTTGATCGAATACGAAAACAAATGAGAACTGTATAATGGAGTTAGAAATATTTTTACAAGCTTTACATTAAATTATACAATACGAAAAGAAGTATTAATTACTATAAATCACAGCAATGACGAAAGAAAACATTATTCCATAACAGTGATTCGTCTTTACTTCGTATGATCATATAGATGTGTGAAGAAGATACACAACTGTATTGCGATGTGAAGGACGAAGCTCTGTGATTATTGTAGTCAATGCTGTTACAAGATCTAGAATAGGATACATTTAAATGAACAATTATATAATTCTCAATACGAAGTACCATTTAATCAAACACTGAGAAAGCATAAGAGTCTGTACAGTAAAGTTAGACAAGCTACAAATACTTCGCATTACACTCTACAATACAAATGGAACATTAACTAACTATGATTCAGAAGTATTAACTATTACAATCAATGACTTATAAATTAATTTAATTATCTATTTATTAATTCATTATCAATCATTAATTATTACTTAACTATTACAATCAACCGCAAAAGAATACATCACTTTAAACATCGCTGACTAACAGTGACTCGTTACGTATATAATTACACAGATACCAAATTCAAAAGGATACTAGACAAAACGTTGTGACGCGAATTGTAGCCCATTCTCCAGAAAATCTAGCCTAACAATCAAACACCATTTAACATTTTAAATTCCCATACCCATTTCAAAACCATTATAAACTACATAATTATTAAATCACTTAACCCTTTGCACTTGACAATATTATTCATTAAAAATATGCAGTGTGCTCTAATAAAATATCGATGATATTTTTAGCAATCAACTTAAAAAAAGTCTTGCAGAAGTTAAGGAACAAAATTATTTTATTTCAATGTTTTATGGGTTGATATAGTGGGACCTCGATTAACCCTTTGTCATACAATGAAGAATGAGACTCGTTATGAAGATTTCTGAATTTAAGAAAAATCAATGTTGCTCATTGTCTACAGATCAAAGCAAAAAAACTATTTTGTTATCAGCAATTTATTATCTTCAAAGTAAATTTGCATTTACAATAGATTGGAAAATTAGTTTGCGTTCCTTCCAAATTGTCGGTAGTAAAATGTTAGACGAGTTTAGTATTGAAAGTAAATAATAAGCTAAGAGATTAAACAAGACGTTATTTTCTGTGACCTATATTGTCCAAAGACTTTATTTAATTGAAACTCGAATTCAATTTTTCGAATTAATCATTCGAATTTTTAGATCACACCACAGAATTTATACGATTGAATTTTACAAATATAACAAATTTCTTCTCGAGTTTCCATTCATCTGGACTCTTAGTCAACCAATCAAATTGGATAACCAAGGTTCTACTATACGTTACACATAATTTAATATTGAATATTTATTCTACAATTTTACTGTATTAGAACAAATGTAGATTCAAAGTTGCCTCCCGAATGCAAAGCGTTAACCACCTGTCCTATGATTTCCTTCATAACTAATTAGAATAACTTTGTCATTAATAATTCACCAAAAAATAAAAAAAATTTTCCGATTCATCTATATTGTTCTATAATATCCAGTTTTGCTTCAGAACATAACAAATAACCCTCCAATGGCGATACGGTTTTCCACCGACGTGGCCGGCAATATGAATCTACTACTCTACTTTAACCTGTTAACTGTGATCTAATTTGAAAAATTTCTCGTTTTGCATGCAATAAAATCAAAAAATGAAGTGTGTACTCGTCAAACACAGTACGAATTCATCTAGGGTATATTTTAATGAAAAATCAAAGCAAAATAAAAAATAAAATAAATTTAATGAAAAATCAAAAACTCGTCCGCGGTTGGAGAGTTAAACGCTCGGTTATTCTAATGAACTCTTTTGCTACCACCGACAAAAAATCTCGGTTCCACGATGTCGAAAAACGATGAACGAGACATTTCGTGCTTTATTGTTGATATGAAGTGTTTTATTTGAAAATCTGACACAAATAATCGGTTTTTAATATATGTCATCGTTGGTGGAAGGTACTTAAAGATGATGAATACAAAATACTCCATATTTTACACAAGAAAAGTCTTTATGGTTTATTTTGTATGGAATTTGAAAGGATGTTGAAATACATAATGCGACGGAAGAATTTTTACAAAAATATCTAGTTCCCTTCCGTCGGTTATTGTTTCTGCAAACTACATATTCTATTGTTAAATGAGATTTTTTTCTCTGGGTTGTATTTTTGTATACTAGTCTTCTACATCAATTACAATTATCCCTCTTGCAATATTTGACGCGGTGGAAATATTTTGCGATTCTCCTATACTGTTTACAGTTCTTGTCACCCATCAAACGCTAATTATGTAAAAATAAAAACTCTAATTTTATAAAATATGGAGTATTTTATATTTATCATTTTTAAGCACCTTCCACTAACGATGACATATCTTAAAAATCGATTACTTGTGTCAGATTTTCAAATAAAACATTTCATATCAATAATAAAGGTACACGAGATATCGCCCATAGCATTGTGTCTTCGACATCATGGTGACGAGATATTTCGTCCATAGCATCGTTTCTTTCACACCGTGAAACCGAGATATGTCGTCCATTGTAGCGACAATGTTAATGACAAAGTAGCAGGGGGCCAATCATGGAAATAAATCACAGAAATAAACCATAACAATAAATCATAGAAATAAATCACAGAAATAAATCATAGAAATGAATCATGAGGCAAAGGGTTAATTTTCCGTCACAACAGCTCCCAATAGTCAACTCCCGTCATCAATCCTCGGCAGAGGAAATGCCGCGATTCGTTAAAAACAGTAAAGCCACCGGTGAAGAAGGATCGTCACGTTCGTCGTCGTGGATCGCTGGATCGTATCCCGTGGGATCGAGGAAAGTGTCGGTGTGACCGGGGCGCGGGGTTCGTTCCACGGAGTCGTTGATCGATAATTTTATCGGTGGTTAAAAGTGACCACGAGGTCGGGGGGGAGCGGCGGGCAAGAAATCGTTCGGAAGAAAAGTATGCAGCTACTTTCCAGTTTCATGGCGAGGCACCTGAAGCGAGGAACATCCTTGAAAAAAGGTACGCTACCGGCCGAGGTACCGGGAACGCTCATTTAGAACAATGCCACCGTAATTACAGCCGTAGAAATTACGAAGTCCGCCGCGGCCTGTGTCTCTTGGGCTATTTCGCCGGCGCGGCGCACGAGACGCGACTCTGTCGTCTTTCTTTTCCGCTGGCGATACGGGGCAATTAATAACGATTTTCTCACGATCGAGGGATCCAGTGAGAGGATCATTTCACGGTAGATTTCTGTCGTTAAAACGGTTCAGACAATGACGAGGGAGATTCTGTTCTTTGCGTGGTTGGAACTTTTCACAGTTCTCATCTAGATATGTCTACTAGATTTTAGTATCTTGCTTTTAGAGGTTGGAATTTCTTGTTTTCCGCTATGGAGAGGAAACTATTGAACGTTATACTGTTCGTAGTACAGGTAATTCCTGTATAATACGGTTGTTACGTTCCTAAAAAATGCCGTGTTATGCGAATCCGTGTTATACGAAACGAAGAACTAGTGCAAAACTGGGTGTTAGGTTCCAAAAATTAGGAAAACATAATTACCATTTCTAAAAGGAGTTTAATAATACGCATCCAAAAAGTTTTAATGTATGTATAATGTAGTGTAAACGAAACACAAAATTTCAAAATGTACTGAATACTCCACGAACAAAATAGCATTTCAAGTTCTAATAAATTTCAAACCTCTGCAAACAAATCTGGTACGACATACACGCTCAAATGAAAAATTTCCAATGAGATATTTTGTGCATTTAAAAGCTCTTATTTCGTTCTGTGTTGTACGGGGATTTCTCTAATTTTTAAGCCGTATTAGACTGAAACCGTGTTATGCGGGGGTTACCTGTATTTATTGTTCAATATTCTTAACATATTCATTGTCTATTGAATAATGGACAATGGATCTTTCTTGTTTAGTTGCTGTTTAGAACTTTTCACTAAGCGTCTACTTTGTCATATTTTTAAAGATTGGAATTTTTTGTTATGATGTTTTGCATTAGTGAAGATAAATTAATAGACATTGTAATGTGCACTACTAACAACACAAGTCAAACTATTAACATTTCAAGGAAATCAATCTTTCTTTTCATTTTCGTTCATTCATTCAGTATCTATTTCATTGAATTTTACTGCAAGTATTTGCTAAGCATATATCTTCGTTACATGTTTAATATTATTCAGTAAGTCTAAGTAAACTGTAAACAGTCACATCAATCACTCATATAGATAACATTGAAAAGTGGACTTGTTCCGTTCTGGAATTCATTCCAATTCGTTATGGATGTAGGGCAAATCGAAGCGAATCGGATCACACGATGAGTCGAATTGAAATAAGAATCCAGTTCACATTTGTCGTATCGCAAATTATATTTCTAACTTTTTGTTTCTTACTTTCTAGATAAAAAAATTCTTTTCCACGTTTCGTCGTTAATGTTCAACTACTTTCAGTTCTTCGATGTCAATCGAGAAACGATCCGGTTCGCCTCGGTCTACTCTATCATATTCAACACAAAAAATTCCAAAGTTTACAACCTGTATTCCGCACGAGACTCTGTCGTCTTTCTTTTCCATCGGTCATACGGTGTAATTAATAACAATTTCCTCACAATCGAGGGATCCAACACAGGTTACCATTTTGCGGTAGATCCTGCGGCGTTGAAACAGTTTCCCGTTGATTTATAACGCACGCCTTTCTCCCTCTTGTTCTTTGATTTATAGATTGGACGATTATACAGCACCGGCGAGACTATTAACGCCACTTTTTAGATTTTCCCTTCGTCGATCTCGGACGCGGATACGTCCCCGTTCTCCTTGAGGAAATTCATAAGTTCCAAACAGGATTCTTCTAACGTGAATTTTGTTGGTTATGTTTGCGGCGATGGTATCGGATGTTCTTGTTCGTTTTCGCGGTGAAAACATCTGGATCGAAGATGCTATACGATCTTGTAGCGTTATGAATATTTAAAGTCGTTTACAAGGTGTTTGATTCTTTGGTTGTTTGTCGGTTTACTTTTAACCTGTTAACTGTGGAATTTAGTTTGAAAAATCTCTCGTTTTGCGTACAATAAAACCAAAAAATGAAATGTGTACTCGTCAAACGCAGGACGAATGCACTTAGGGTATATTTAAATGAAAAACCAAAGCACAGCAAAGAAGAATTACATGTTTGTTGGAAGAAATAAAGAATTCAGCGTTGAAAGAATTATGTAGTATCCTTCCAAGTTTTAAGATGACGTGATACTCGTCAAACGCAGTTAATTGGTTAATTTCCGTTTGTTTTTTTCCCGTTATTTCACAAACAATTTACAATTTGTTTTGTTTGTAAAACATTCGGTAAATTGTTCTGGCATTTTGTTGATATTAATGTGACGATACTTTCCTTTTGGTTTGTTTTTAAAAATCGGTTTGTTTTAGTCCTCAAATATAACTGTGCTGCGTGATTAACTGGGATTTATAATAAAAATAAATAGATGTTGTATTTCAGAGTTTAAATAATAATGGATTTTTTAATTTTTAAACAATGAGTATAAGTAGCTTTTCTTCTGTAATTAATTTTGCAATGGAACATACAGCTGTGTCAAAATAGTTTATTTTGATCTTTTAATTGTTTAAAAGGATAGTGTTTTAATTAATAAATCAAATACTGTATTTGTGTTTCATATGTGAGATAATGAGAAATAAAAGGTCAAGAAATCAGGAAAATCAGGAGTCAAATAAATTATTTCTATATGACTATATTGTACTTCTGATTGAATTATAATATACATACATTGTTTTAATTTGTTTCAATTAATTTATCGAATTATGTGAAATCCCATTTTCTATACATTCGTTTCAAGGTGTACTTTTGCTATTTTCTGGGTTGACACAAAAATTTTTATGTTTCGTGTACGTGTTTAACAACAATTTTTTTCTTCGAAACAAATAATATTTATTTTCAAACTATTATAACATACATAAAAGATACTTCTTTGTTCGTTTATATTTAATTTTGCATTAGACAGCAAACAGTTAAGAACTCTTTTTTTTATTTCTCATAAAAACACGTTCAAACTTTTGCAGCAACCCAATAGATTGCTGATTATTTTTTTAGTAGTGCATAAAATCGATTAGTGTATAATTAAACGTTCTATTGAAACATGCAAAGAAACGCGTATGCGTCAAGCCAAATATGTGTATCCGACGAAAATGAAACGTAAAAGAATGTATCTAGGTCGTCAGATATGTAGTCCGTATGTAATTAACCATGCCAAAAGAAAAAGAATGTTAACTAGCACCACTATCGAACCGTTAAAGTTGATCATACAACTTGTAGGAATTCAAGCTATCCGTAAAGATTATCAGTAAAAGAATTCAGAACAACAGTTGATCAGTAAAATTCAAATTTTGTTCAATTATTAGATTTTCATACGAAGATATTTTTTAACGGTTCGTTAACAAAACCTACAACAACTCTCATGAATATGTATAAACACGCAAATTTTAAGTAATTTTATGTTCTATATTACATCTAGACCAATTTTCGTATGTAAAAATTGAATCATAAAATCTAAAGTAGGTTAGACATGTAATTCAGAATATTATTTTAATTATAGACATTCTAGAATGATATATTATTGCATCTCATTTCCACACTATTTATTATCCGCATTGATTTAAATGAAAATAATTTAGTTCTTATTTATGAGAATGAAATGCAATTCTACATTAAAATAATTATTTATATATTTATATAATACATGAATTTTCTTGTAATTCCATCAACACTTGATTGCATACTTATTATAGAAACAATACGAGCACATTATATGCAACACTTTCTCTTACATTATCCATCGGATACTAAAAATAGAAAGCACATGATTTAGTGCTTCAATTGATCGATATCACCCGAAATATCCGTAATATGCGAAGGAAATGGTCCTAACCACGCGATATTAATGCTGTTATCATCGATGAAGGTAAAGCAATTATTAATTGAAATTTTCTTCTGACACTGTATGCCTAAATTGTACATGAACAGCAATGTCACACAGAAACCATATTTCTACCCATATAAACACATGTTACTCGAATTTGTTATAAATTAAAATTAATAATTACCTCATACGATATTTGTTAATTAATAACTAACTCATACAAAAGTCGCAAACATTTATCCATGAGAGAGTACTCTTCTTTCGCTGGAAATAAAAAAATACACAATTAGCACACAATAATAATACATAAAAATATTGAACAATTACTAAATAATGTGAATTATGAACTTTAATATGCGTCAAAGTGATGGATTTCGCAAACTTAGTGTTAACTACCTGTGCTAGACTTCTAGAACAATATTTTTACCCCACAAGTAATTTAATTTTCTAATTTCAAACGATTTTTCAAATATAACGCCATGTTTAGGACCCTTTTGAGATGTGTAATACTACGTTTTCGCTACTACATTATTTATGTATGCACTTGTCCAAGGATGAAACGAAGGATATTATTAACATTTGATTGTTAAAAAACAACTCATGTTGTTCAAGATTTTATTCACTGAATTTAAAGATAGCAGTACATCGTCGGATGAATCCTACACTCCATGAGAAATCAACCTGTAATTTTACGTGCTGACGAGACACAATTGGACGCAACTCTAAATATTACCTATGCATAAGAATCACTCACAGCTTAAGATTTTTCTGTTCCTTTTGTTCTACCACGAACTTCAGAACTTCATTAAAATACTTCGTAACAAAATTTCGTCTTCCATAAGTTTGGATATTAACACTAAAACTATCGAGCGTTTAATACGATTAACATGTAATCCTTATAAAAATTAAACAAACAATGGATTTTTTTCGGATTCCTCATATATTTATTACACTATTGGATCATCCCATAAACAATATGGTTTTTTATATTTCTTTTATTTTTAAAAACAAAGATAAACACAAAACTGCTTTTAATTTGAAACACATTCTTCTTTATCTTTATTTTTAAAAATAAAGGAAATACAAAAAATCGCATTATTTATGGGATCATCCAATATTTAAGTGAACCTAGTTATATTGAAAATCATTTCGAATATTTCGTATTTTCAAGATATGAATAATTGCTAAATGAGAAAACTGAAACCTGTCATTTTAACGGTAGTTGTAGTGTAAATTACTTAACATTTGATATCTAAATCGTACCGTTAATATGTCATCAATAAATAATAAAAACACGATACTATTCGTGAAGCATTGTTCGCGATGAACACTGAATACGCGCAATGTTATCTAATGACTACCAATCACAATCTGATCATTTCCCTACGATCTAATATCACGATTGAAATGTTAGTAAGCATGCACCGCCTCAATCTGCTAAAAGGAAGAAGACAGGAACAATGGAGGACAAGACCTTGGCATTAAGAACACCCTTCGCGCGGTTCACAACCTATCCAGGTGTTGTTGCGCCCAGTATTTACATACCTGAGTCGCATGATTATACAGTTTCAACATGTTGACCGCTACATCAATTAGAAATGTTGCAATTTTTTAACAGAACTTCGACCTTAATTTGATGGGTTTCATTTCACCTAGAACTACCACGCCCGTCGAAACGGCGGGTTTCAGTTTTCTAATTATCGACATTTTAAAAGTGTTATACACCTAACCCTCGATTTACGCAAACTTTTTCCATCCGAGCCTCTTTTTTACGCGGTAAATTGGAACACTATGTACGCAGTAGTTTTTACGCGATCTGAATTTAGTAACAGCAAATAAAATACACTTTTGTTTTCTAAAATGTCATTATTATTATTTCCTTTGTTAAGTTATGTAAAATAAATATGTATTTCTAAAACTTATACCAGCTTTTTTCTTCAATATTTTGTTTTCTCTTGTACTGACAGGCTCTATTAATTTTTGCGTAAATCGAGGGTCAGGTGTATATTAGGAATGATTTGAAAAATAAATAGGTTCACTTGAATACTACAATGAACATATGAAGAAATGAAACAAAATATATTGTTGCAAATTTTGAAAGGACTACATATTAATCATATTAAACTCGATAGTTCTGGTGTTAAAAAACACGATTTATTAGGTTTTACAAATTACGAGGACTTTAACTTTATGTTGATATTAAGCAACACTATCGGTAGATTATGTTTCACGCAAATATTTTCCACTTTCAATTGAAAATGAAAGGTGTTACAGAATTTTTTTCAATGGGTTTCGCAAGGTAAATGTCTACTCTATCGCATGCTGAAAGTAGACTTCCGCCACGGCGCATAGTTTATAAGATAAATTAAAAAATATCTGCAAAAATCGGTATGTTTCAGGTGCCACTTTTCCTTTCAGCATTGTTTAAACGTATTTAAATGTTTCTAATATTATTAAAATCTACATTATTATATTTAGGAAGGTTCACCGAATAGTACTATGCAAGAATAGTTTAACAAATTTTCATAATTAAGACACCGAAAATGTTCAGAATTGAAAAAATTGAGCTTTCTTTCAGAATTCATTTTCTTAAAAATTGTGAGTAATGGAAAAAACAGATTGCATGTGGGAATTCAGCATGAGCAATACTATGAAGATCATCCATTAAACCTTCTGTAACAAAAAAAAGTTAAAACTTGTAGTCCAGTGTAATCTACTTACGCCGCAATAATATTGTTCTACGAGTTCGGTGCTGTTAGTTACCCTTGGCGAACCGTTTAACGACAAGGAAGGACGTCAATTTCCTGACGGTGTCTCGGCGACGAACGTCTCAACTTCCGAGATCGATTTCAATCTGAAAATCCAGCTGGAAATTCACGCGATGTGCACGAGGACAGCGTATAAATCGAGGCGAACGACTTAACAAATGGATCAAGTAAACGCGACATTCCGCAAGGACCGCCGCGTCGCGTCGCGTAGCCCGAAATTATCGTGCATGAACGCTGCGGCATCGTTAATTGCGTTCGTACGACGTTAAGGACGCCCGTCCTTGCACCCCTAGTTGCACTCTGATTGATATGCGTGCCAGTTAAGAGGCCATTATGCTTCGAAGAACGCGGAGATTAAGCGATAGCATGGTTGTTATGAAAACGCTAAGAAAAACGAACTGTTACCGCGGGAAACACGTTTGTTCCGGTCTTTTAGAACCTCACGCCCGCCATGCTTCTTTTTTACAGCGTCAACGTTACATTATCTCCGCGCGAATGGAAATTTAGTTTCAGATATGCATACCTTTAACAGTTTTAACCCTTTGCACTCGAGAATATGTTTGATTGTAAATGTTCGTTATTTTCTGATGAAATATAAAAGGTAAAAGTACCAATAGTTAATTGACCAGTTAAGAAAAATGTTCCGCGTGAATAATAGTAAACGCTTGCTTTTTTATTAAATAGAGAGACTCTATGCGTGAAAATGCTGCTTGAACTTCTTACATTATCTAATGAAGCGAACATTTTTTAAATAGTTATATTATCCAAATTTTATAGGTTTTTTTCAAAATGCAATACTTGCATTAGAAGTTGACTATCCTCGAAAACGAGAAAACTTGTAATTAACCATATGTTAATCGGCAGTTGACTATTTATAGTATTATGAAACAAATGAGAAGAAGTTGTCTCGAAATTAGTAGATGTTGCAACATATCTATCGCGTCTTTATCGAAAGATTACTTTTAAAGACCTTGGTTTTTACGTTTTCCTGTAAAATGGTCCTCTAGTGATACCAGGTCAATTACTGGTGTCTTTACCTCACATCTAAGACACAATAAGTCCAAACAAAATTATTGTATTTAGAGTAGTAATTAGACACACTATGTTGACATAAAAACACCTAATATCAAAAGAACCCAGTCCGTGACACATGTAACGAAAGATTTACAATAAAACACATACTAATAGAATGTGTTGAAATGGAAATAAATCCACGAATCAAATACAATAAATCTTTAAAACACAGAGCAACAGAAACAAGCCGATTGAATTTATTAAAACAGTGGACCTGTGGAAAGAAATATAATAATCAGACGAGCATGTCGCTAATGACCGAGAAGTCGACACGATGTTAAATAACGAATGGAAAAAAATTAATAAATCTAACCCTTGATTTATACGGTGGATTGGTTCTCTGAAAATGCCGTGTAAATTAAAATCGTGCAATTCGAGTCCACAATTTATATTGAAAGGAAATAGACATGTAATAAACTTAACAAATCCATATGAAACAGTATTATTTATTTGTCTGTAAAATAAAAAATTATATGCATATTTATAAATAAAAATTCATTAATCCAACAAGGTTGCAATTCACGAAACAAAGAAAAAATTACTGTAATTTGTTTCATTTCTCTGACTTGACCGTGTTAAGGTGAAATGCAAGTGCCGTGTAAATGGCAGTTTTTCCGCTCTTCTTCAACCGCGTTAAACCGAAATCATGCAATTCGAATGCCGTGTAAATCGAGGGTTAAATGTAGTACTATTTGCAAGTAATGCAAATTGTATTTTTATAGTATATATGTCGTCACTTTGTATAAAATATAACATTTTGATTTTTCTGGTGAAATATCGATAATACTATTAGCAATTAACACAGAAAAATGTCGTGTAAAAATTAACCTGTTAACTGTGGAGTTTGAAAAATTTCTCATTGTGCGTAGAATAAAATCAAACAATAAAATGTATACTCGTCAAAGGCGGGGTAAATGCACCTATAATATATTCTAACGAAGAACCTATAATATATTCTAAAACAAACGAAGAATAATTACACGTTCATTTGAAAAAATAAATAATTCATCGTTGAAGTAATTAGTGCCATTTTGCGTTTTAAAATGACGTATATAATCGCTAAACGCAGTTAACTGGTTAAGCGATACCATCGTTGATACGAAAACAGTAAGAAAAAGGAACAATTGCCGAGGAAAACTCGTTCGTTCCGGTATTTTAGAACCTTTCGTTCAGCATGTTTCTTATTTACGGCGTCAACGTTACGCTATCTTCACGCGAATGAAAATACTTTTAGACATTTGGTTTATTTTTATTTATTTATTTTTATCTATTGTTATGTATTAAATTACTTTGATCGGTTTTATCGTATCATTAATTATGAATATATTTTCTTTCATATACAATTGTGAATAAATTTGAAACGATTACATATTTATTTCTTTAATTTCGTAATACGTACAGCCATTAACTGCAATTATTTTCATGACTGATAAATAATTCACAGATATTTTCCAATATTGTGATATAATTTTAAAAATATAAAATCGGTTCTTTCTAAATTGTTTTGTTGATCTTCTGTTTGGTAGTGGTAACTTGAGGTATTCGAAAACAATCACTATCATTAATGAAACTGTACAGATCCTCCACTTTCGTTGCAAAGAGCATTAACTTCACCAGAAAATTAGTTTTCAATCAATTCTAATTAGATTCTTAAAACTAGAACACATTTATAATTGCAACTCGCCTTATTTACGTTACAATCGAATATTCTAATATACTTTTATAAGATAAATAATAACAATAATGATACTAATACATTATATGTAGTTATTTCTAATATAGATTTTATAGCATTAAAAAATAACTTGAACATACATTCTGTATTTTATATTAACATATTTATTTGATATAAAAAATGTAATTATATAACATGTTTGTACGACAACGCCTGGGTAATGGATGAATAAAACAAAAGCTGTTTCTAATGTATCTTATCAACTATGTTGCTGTGCGATTCATATAACATATTAACACCATTTTTATGTGCATTTATATCAACAATATACTATTATAATAATTTAATATTTATTATCAGAATTCATTATAAAAATGTACTGTACAATCATTACCGTGTAACTAAAATATGAATATCTCCGTTTTACTTTCTTCAGGAAAACGTGAAGGCACCAGTGGAGGGAACTATATTGGTAACTGTCCAGTTTCAACAGGGGGTCCACCCAGGATCAGCAACGGTACCGCGAGTTACGGTACTGCACCTGGGGGTGGCAATATGACCCCCGAAGATCTCGCTCCCGATGAAGAGTTTGCCCTAGCTATTACACAGAAAGCTCAGGTACAAAGAATCTTCTGTAATGCATTATTATTTAACACTAAAAAAACTATTAGACGGGTTAACGTGACCCATTCCTGATTTCTTAATTTGCCAATTATTAAAAAAATAACAAATGTTTCTCTGAGAAATTATTAAATATATTAATTTAGCAATACGCAAACTGAATTGCAAACCAATTCAAGTTTTAATGGATGCACTGTTGGAGTTGCTATAGAGGAATTTCAAAAAGTCAGTTTAACTGCTCGGTAGGTTTAGTGTTAAAATCTTGACCTACAATATCGTGTCAGAATCGTGACGAAAATTTTAAGCTGAATTTGAGAAATCTAAGTGTCATTTATTTGTTTTAAGCATAAATTAAATATTACTTTTCTATTATTAATCATTAAACTTTGGAGTGAACGCAGACATAGAATAAATATTGAAATTGTTTCTTTACCTGTACTTTTCTTTACTTTTACTTTTCTTTCTATAAATGATTAACAGTGAAATAAGTAGTTGTATCGAGCATAGTTAAGAAATAAATCATAGGGCTTAACCCTAGGGGTTAACCTTACATCTACCGCTCCCTTGTACTATACGCCTCTCTCGTTAGCTTTATCGACCTCCAAACTAAAAGAACAGAGGGGCAAGGGGATTCTTCCACTCACGATGCTCGGCCCGCCTCGGCTTTTGACGCATGATCCTTATTGGCGTGCGGTAATAACACCCTTGCCTCTACACACTTTTAGTTTGTTGGTCCATCTAACTAACGTGAGAGGCGTTTAGTAAATGAGTGCATTATGTTTTATAGCGTTCGAATATTTTTATGACATCAAAACTGAGCGTTGATTCGTTTATTATTTATCTACAAAAAAGGTTTATAAATTAGATAACAAGTATTTTAAATCATTAATAAACAATTCCTACAATGAATAATTCCAGAAATTTTTAAAGTTCTTAATTTCTAAATATTATTATCGGTTTCTGCATGTTTAAATGAATTCTGGGATACAAAAGAAATCCATAACAAACGGCAATCGACTAGGTAATACACGTAAAAGAAATACTCAAGAAAATCATAATATAAACAATCTCAATCTTATTTCGGAATTATTGTTCTATTAAAAGTGTTAAATATCGGGAATGATTTTAAAAATAAATATTTCACTTGAATATTCTAACAAATACACGAAGAAACCGACACCAATTTATTGCTACAATTTGTATAAGGGTTAGATATTAATCATATTAAACGCTTGGTAGTTCCAGTGTTAAAAAAACTGATTAAGCTTTTTTTAATGCGACATAGACGTCGAAAAAAATATTAAACGCGTTCGCTACCAGTGTCACATATCTGTGACGATCAATATTTCATACTTAGTACAAACAAGAATAATTTATATTTACGCGTGTTTTCATCTAAAGTTACAACGCATGGTATAATGTATATCCTGCTACAGAGATTTCCTTTTCTTGAATATTATTTGTATTTTGTAAAGGCGATGTGTTTCATTTAATAAAATATTGTTTCTAACGGATATTGTAACCGAAGAGATTGTTATTGAAAGAAATTCTGATAGCGAATAAGTTAATAATGTTACTATTTCGAATGATTTAAGTTTTGAACATTTATCATAGGTGAATTTCAATTGAAGATTCTCTTCAATATATTGTTTGTTAACACTTCCACTTTTCCCTTAGCAACAAATTGCCACTTCATCAGAGAATGATGAATACATCCAATGAAAACGCTTTCGAGTGTAAAGAGTTAATCAATATTAATATATTAGTATATTATTATTATTTGCTATATTATTATACTTCTATATTATAATCTACTGTCAGTTTCGTCTAAGAGCGTATATATACGTTAATGATACAAATGGGTTAAGGAGATGTTTATTACATCATTTTCAAGGATAAAAGACATCTTTACACTTAGCCAACCGAATAAGAAAATCTCCCACTTTTCACTTAGCAATAAATTGTCACTTATTTTGTTCTTTGTTTCTTTTGTTATTTAATGAGTCTTAAACTCGGGATATTTGTAATTCAACAAATATCTTTCTTGCTTTCGTAAAACACAATTTTTGATAAAATTTGTTGAATGAGATCAATTAACCTGTTAATTGTGGAATTTAGTTTGAAAAATCTCTCGCGCACAATAAAACAAAAAAATGAGGTCTGCACTCATGAAACTCTGGACGAATGAACCTAGGGTAAAATTTAATGAAAACCTAAAACAAAAAAGAATTACATGTTTACATGGAAAAATAAAGAATTCATCGTTGAAAGAATTTTTCAAGCTTTAAGATGGTCGTGTATACACGTCAAACGCAGTTAACTAGTTGAAGTTAATGAAAAAGGTGATAGTTCTTTTTTAAACGGTTGCCTAAGTGTTAAGATGAAGTATCTTCAAAGAAATATTAACACTATTTCTTGAGATAAAATATTGAATAACAAAACGGATGCAGAGCAAGGGAAAATCTATCGCGGTGTTCCATTTTTTTCAAGAAATTAATAAAACAATGGTTACCCAGATTTCACGCACTGAAAAGGAATCTAACAACACAATTACTGTAGCGTTCTTGTAGTGCGTTTCCAAGTTAGTGGCTAATAACGTTCAGCCATTATTAATTACTTGCGATATCGCTGGTAAATAGCATCCTCCGCTGACTAATTTTGAAAAGAACCGATACGCTCAGTGCATTGAATCATAACTATTTTCTCTTAAGTACAAAGACGAATGGTTAACATCCGTTCAACATTGTTTTCCTAAAAGCTTGAAACTATTTTTACTAACAGCAGCTCTATTTTTAACCTATTGATGGACGAATGTCGCACAGTAGCCTCTTATAACATAAAGGTACACATAGTTAATGGCCAATCAACGTTCTAGATCGAGTTCACGTGTTGCAAAAACGTTATGGTGGAAAGTTCTCTCTATTTTAGATGTTCTTTAACAAATTAATTCTTTAAGGTATACAGAACCTTTAGCAGATTCTGTCAAATTATATACCACATGCTTAAGTAATAGAGAAAAAAGAAAGTACATACTGATATTTTGCTGTTTGAGTAATTAAATCATTTCTTTGGACTTTAGTATTCCAAATATGGAAGTTCGAGTTTGCCAAAATGTCGAATGTAGGACAATAATTTCGAATGCTAACAAAACTAATAAAAATATCGTAATACATCATTTTCGTTTCAAAAATTCAATTCAGACTTTCTACAACAAATTTTTAAACAAAATATCTATTTGATTTTTTTTATCCGGATCTTTCAGTAATTGCAAGTGATCTCGAAAACATCTGCATTTTTAATTTATGTACTTAATGTAAAATAAGATAAAATATTTCAAATTTATTGTAAAATATTGAAGAAATACCTACACTTTGGTTTGATAATTCTGAATGCGTAATATCTACTTTGAAACGCGTTTAAATGGAAACGACAAGAATTAGAACACCCGATTTAATTTTTAAATGAACTTCCTTTAATTTTTTGCAAAAGAATCAACAAGTACTAAAATTACAAATGAAAAACATCGATTGTACTAATAATTGTATGAATCATTTATTCAAGATAATTGAAATGGTCGTCTCTCCTGTACGGTAATCTTCACCGAAATTACCCTATATTGCAATTAATCCCTCGACCTACAATATTGTATCAAACTCGTGACGAAAATTTTAAACTAGATTTGACAAATCTAAGTGTTATTTATTCCTTTAAATGTGAATTAAATGTTACCTTTTTATTATCAATCGTTAACTTTTGGAGTAAACGTAGATAAATATAAAAATTTGTTCTTTTGCTAATAAATTATTAACGATAATAATTTACTTTCCTGTCACAGAACGTAGAAGAGCTTGGCAAGAGTTTAGCTTATGTATATAACGATACAAACAAATACAGTCCGGCTTCCAATTAATGCAGAATGCGTAGCGCGCAGATGCATAGTCCCACGGGTCCGTGTTCTGGTAACGGCAGGTATTTTTCGACGGGATTTACGTGATTCGAATCGTGAACCCTCGTAAAAGATGAACGGACAATAACATCCTCCGGGAAGTGTTTCGGTTTGATGAAACGAAGTACGTTTTAAATGAACTTTATTTAACCAGTTAGCTGTTTTTGACGAGTACACACGTCATTTTAAAACTCACAATAATACTAATTCATTCAACGATAAATTATTTATTTTTTCAGATAAACATTTAATTCTTCTTCGTTTTGCTTTAGTGTTTTGTTAAAATATATTATAGGTGTATTTGTCCTGCGTTTGACTAGTGTAACAATTCATTAATTCGATTTTATTGTGAGCACAATGAGAGATTTTTTAAATTAAATTCGACAGTTAACAGGTTAAATATGTTCAACTAACAATTTTGATTAAGTAGGAATAAAAATATTGTACTTTTCTATGATTTTATATAAGTGCCCCTTTTACTCTACCATTTTTGCGAAGTAGATATTTCAATGCCTTTAGAAAATCGTATATTCCTTCGTAACTAAATATTTTTCTTTAAAAAATCTTTGATTTTTCTCGCTAAAGGTCTATTTAAGACTTCCAAAAAAAGTTTCATGCGTTTATTGCTCCAGATACTTTGTTATTACAATTCATTTTACCCTATTTTTCCCTATTTATTACTTGGTATCGCAATGCTTACGTTATACTGTTGTTTAGTTATTTACGCTGTTAAACGTTTCAATTCAACATTAGTTATTTGACAAATTATAATTGTTTTCAAGTAATTTGGAAGCTCCAGTCATCGATGACCACCGTGGTAGTTAACATGTTTAACCACTTATTTGTTTTTTACGAGTATACTCGTCATGAAGAAATGACATTGCAATTTGCATTAAAAAAGTAATTACAATTTGCTGTTTAAATTGCAATTTTAGTGAATACGAAAATATATTTGTAAATTTTAAGATGTTTTGAACATTTGGAGGCAATGACGAAATGAAACGGACAAATAAAGAAATATAAATAATTATTATAAAAAAACTCTATATAGTGTGAACAAAGTAGTTGTTCTAGAATCGAGATATTGGTATTACAATATAATAAAATAATAAAATAAACATCGCAACTATAATGTGTATTAAATTATATTAATTTTTTCATTTCCGAGGTTTATAGATATTTAAAAATCAAAGTACTTTCAGTAGATATCGATTACACAAAGTTGACTTTTTAGCAAAATGGTACGTACTTCGCCGATCCAGCCCATTGTGCGTCTCTTCGTTAATTGCTCCGTTGCGAAATTAAAATCCATTGTGTTCGTAACGAGAAATTATAGGTTACTGGCAACATTACGAGCAAACGATGGCGACTTGCGTATCATCAAATTACAGAGTGGTAAATAGAAACAGAAAGTTGGCATTACAATTACCACGCTTACTGCATAGATATATTTACGAGTGAAAGAGAAATGGAATGTATAATTGGACACAGTGTTATTTATTGCATTAGAATATAGTATCTGGACTATTACTTTCTTAATAATGTTTTATATTATGCTAATCAATATAAGGATATATTAATTAGTAGAGTTTTTCTGCACTTCATTGTTCAATTCACTAGTTTCTCTTTGAAATTAGCATTCCTTCTCTAATGAACTGCTAACGAATGAAATCTTACTTGGAGAGAAACCTGTTTTGATTGTACTGACTTCGAATTCATACGACACAGAGTATTATATAATATTAAGTTTATTTAAAAATTGACAGTTCTATCGTTATAAAATATTTGCTGTTCAGTTTTTGTTTAGTGACTGCTATTTGCATATATTTTATACATTTTTGATTTTTTTAGCATGGTAATAAGATGTAAAAAATATTTTGAATTGAAAAGTTTTCTTATTATTTAATTATAAAGACGAATAACTTCAATCACAATTCTGAATTTATTATTATTATTATTATTATATTATTACAATATAATAATTCTACATATTACCAAACTAACGTATAACGTTACTATTTATTACATTAACGAAATTCAACATCACAAAATAACATACGCAGTACCCTTTGCCCTATGATTTCTTTTCACAATTGTGCTTTATAAAAGTACTTAAACGTTAATAATCTATTAGAAAAAAAAGGAATTTGTTACTTATTTTATTCATCACATTTACTTCAGACGTTAACGATTGATAATAGAAAAGAAATATTTAATTTATATTAAAAAAAAATAAATAACATTTAAGTTTGTCAAACTTAGTTTAAAATTTTCACCGCAAGTCGCATATGATATTATAAGACAAAGGGTTAATGCAATAAAATCGCATTGTAACGATAACAGATATGAATTATCTGAATTATATCAAAATACGATAATAATTGTAATGCGAGTTTACTGCATTGACATGTATATTACTGTTGGGACGGTGAATTTCATTGATCAATAAAATAATTAAATATTCCGAATAATAAAATGCGAACAAACGACCTTGATAATATGTGGAATTACTATACTATATCGCATACAAGATAAACTATAAGTTAAGAAATTTATTCTGTCTAGCAGATCCCATAAAAAACATCAAAATTAACTTCGTCAACAATGAGAATATTATACTGTAGATATTCTTGTATTAATGTAGAAATTACATTTGCTTCCATTTCGTTCAGTAAACCATAAAATTCTCATTGCATTTTAGATTTCACCCGTACGTATTCTTTTATCATAATGAAAACGATAGAATCTGTTACTCTCTATAATAAGAACCGGATAAAATATTACTACAATAAATTTCACATAAAAATTGTCAAGATTATCTTATTCTAGGCTTTAAATATTTTAATTCGCGATTAAATTTATGTTTCATTCATGTCCATACGTTTCACATACTTCACTAAGATAATGCGTGTAATTACAATAATGTGTTCCATATTTTATTGGAGTTTTTACGACTCAGCTAATGATGAAATTAATATTAATCTCATGCTTCATCTGAAATTACCTGTCGTTCTAGAAAATACTTTATTTTATAGATTAACGAAAGCTGGATAACATATATATGTAGACATAAACATAATAGAAGAGAAAGTAAAGACGTTAACCCTTATGTGCACAACCGTAATAACCACGTTGCTTGACAACCCAGTACATACCTGAGTACTCCAAGCGCTTGACTCAAGCAGATTTTATATAAAATGATGATTTTATACTCAAACTTTTGAGAAGTATATTAGATTTTATTATTATTACAAACAAAGTAGTATTTTATGAATTTAAATACAAAAAAAGTAATGTATGATTAGAAAGTGATCTAATCTTCAAGATTGTAATTGAAGTTTGTTGCGTATGTTCATATATTATTTTGATTATAAGAGTGGAAGTATGAGGGAAAAATACGTTCACATTATTCCGTTTTTTTATCTACCTTCCGATAGCTAATGCCTGCTTTGACACCATCACTCTGTCAGTCACACATTCAATATCAAGATTCTGTTGGTTCACATTACGTGTAGTACAAGTCTCGGAGAAACCCCGTCTCTGAGATTAATTGTTGTCAAGAACATTTATTTGTGGGTGGAATTGCTCTAAAAAGGTTTGGTAATTAATTTTTGTCGTATTGAATCATAAGAAATAACCTGCTCGAAAATGGAACTTTATCGTACAATTCTGTTTATTTTTTATTGCCTTCGGTACATTTCATAAGGCAATAAAAAATAAAGGGAGTACATAATAAAATACGATTTTCGAACACGTTCTTAGAGGAAAATATATTGAGGAAGTGGCTGGTTCCGTAAAAAGACGAAGAATACGTGATTATATGTGACGGGCGCGCGTAAATGATTACGAGATGCAATAATTGTAGGTTATCAATACAATAAATAAATGTAATTTACATAATACATAATTCATTTGTGTGTAAATAAATAAGTAATATGTTCATTAGCAAAAAAACACCTTTTTTTATCAATATTCGATTTTCCAATATTATCCAACTTATGTGTACCCGCGAGTAAAGCATATGTTTAGTTTAAATTCTCTAAATTTTTGGTTTTTACAAGAATCTTTATTTATCAAACGTATTTCAACTCAAAACTGTCCAAAGAAAGAGCATTTGGAAGGATTTTCAAATATTTTAACCAGAATATAATAAATTTTTACGATAAATTGGAAATGAATACCCGGGTACCCGATTATGCACATAAGGGTTAAATATTTTCTGCAACGTCTCAATAGAAGCGAACTACACGTATAGCAGCTTATTTAAAACTAAAAAAAAATCTGTAACGCACAGCAGTGGCGTATTCAAGTCATGAACTTGTGAATGCATGGAGAAATTATTGTCTACGTGGGAAATACTCCAAGTAACGCTTTCCGGTGTGGAAGTCGTGAGACTTCTCCAATGATTTTTATCGTTGCATTCCTTCCCTTGTTGACGCTAAAAAGGAGCGACCGAGTCTCCTATTAAGAAGTACATTCCTCGAAGAAAGTCGTTAACTCGCACATTGTAATTTCATTTACTTGCAGAAGTAAATGCTGCGAATTGTTGGCGTTCTACTGTGTAAATACCTACGTTCTACTTTGTGAGAAATATGGTGGCCGCAAAAGATACTGAAACTAGAATGAAAATTATTAAATTAAATTTTTAGGACTTTCCGAATAGACTTTTTTAGAAGCGATCTTAAATTTTTGAATCCGATGACCAGAATATGTATAGAAGGTAACAGATTTAGCAATCAAATTGTCATATTTTCTGGGAATTTAAATAGTTTTAAAAGCTGTGTGAGAAAACTAATTGCCGAGTGAAATTTCAAATACAAAATTTTATTTCTTTTTTGCTTATTATTTTATTATCTATTGTATTAGATTGTAAAACTCTTGCTTTGTAAACTTTTTACGCTTCATTTATATCTTTTCCTTTTCTGTACTAAGGAACATCTGCTCGTCAAATGAATAAATAAACAAATAAAATAAATAACTAAACTTGATATTTTGTGGTAAAAGTCGCTTTATATTAAAATTTGTTTATCTAATATATAGATTTAATATACAGTCTTTGATCAAAAAATTAGGGTTAACATATTTTTTACGTCACATTTTTCGCGGTAATTATAGTATTGAAAGTCCAAAAGATAATTTAATACTAATTTTCTCGTCGTAGTGTTAACCCTTTGACTCCAAAAGTACTTTACTGGAAATATTCAATATTTTCTAACGAGATACAAATAACATTCTTTGAAACTAACTTGACAGGAAATTGCACATAAATTGAGGAACGAAACTATTTTATTTCAATATTTCATGTATTGATACATTGTACAAAGTTTACTATTAAATATCAAACTATACAATTTTGGAGTCGCAAAGGGTTAAGAACAAGAGTTAGGCAAAGAAATTAAGCCTGAGTTATAAAGAATTAATATGAGAAAACGACCAGACAAGAATCGGATTGTTGATTCATTGCTGATCTTCACAAAGACGACATCAATGGTGGCTCCAACTTTTTTATTAGGGACTATATATGTATTATATATTTTTATATATATTTACCTATTTTATGAATTCATTCAGATAAGATGTATTTCTTTAATTTAATTTTGTAATTTAATTAAACTTCTATTTGATTTCTTTGTAGTTAGTTCACTTAATTCTTAGCTTAGACTTTACTATAATTCTTTATTTATCTACATGTTTTATTGTTTATTAACACCACTTTTGTACGTACAATCACTCGGATTGAGACAATGAATGAATATAAATATAAATAGTTATTTTATTACAATGTCATGCTACTTTCTCAGTACACAATAACTTATAACTTCATAACTTTTCCAATAGTTGATCAATATCGTTATTTTTTATGATTCGCAGCACATTTGAAAAATTATTGATAAAATAGGAACACTTTTCCTGTTCTATTCTCTACTTTAGATGTAACCTCGAGAAAATGAGAATGTCATTAAATAGAAATTAACTGATCAAAGCTAAGTGTGCTGAAAAGTTGAAGAAAGTTAATTAGGTTGAAAGATACTCGAAGAACGTCGTAACTCATAGTTAAAATTAATAATGCGCCCATTATATGCAAATAAGTGAGGTATACTTCTTAAAAAATTGTCAGAATTTGACTTTAATGATTGTTTACGCTTCTCGGCCTCATTGCCACAAACATACGTAACCGTTATTGAGCCAGCAACTATTGTCAAACACGAGAATGCAGTTTCTGTTATTTCGCGAATGGTACAAACACCATTGACTCAAGGTTCTGTCTTGAAAAACCAGATTTTTTGCGATGGAACTTGGTCCCTTAGCATTGAACAACTTTCTAATTAATGAAATGTTACGATCTTGACAGGGCAGGTAGCGTTACCGTTGCGTAACTCCACGATATGAGACGACGAGCCATTTTTTATGCCCTTAAATTGCATCGAATCAACAGACGTCGGTTTACTGCGCAAAATAATGTATATTTGTTCTGTTTCCATTTTTTGTTGAAAATATCTAGTAAATGTATAGTGCTGAAAAATACTGAATATAAAGATCTTCAAGGAATTACAATAGAAACGTTGTAATACAAATTAATGTAATTCTACTTTACTTTTAACCTGAATTCTACTGAATTTTACTAAATTACTTAATATTCTGTGGAAGTTTTTTACAAAAATAATCGAATTTACTTAACACATTCGCATCGGGCAATTTTTACTAAAACTTTCCTATAAAAAGGAGTATTTTGTTGATATACAAATATTTCAACATATGTATGTTAAAACTGCGATAATTATTTTTGTAGTATCTAGTATTTTAACATATTCGCATCACAACAGAACGTTTGTATAAAAATGTATATTTACATGAACTTCCGCAGTCTAATAATTTTACTATATGCCCATACTTGTCTGACAAAATATTAAATCCTATATCTGCTATCAGCAGATTTTATTATATAAATAAACATTTATAACCCTGCATAAATATTGTGAAAGATGTATTATTCACGTGCCGCAATATCTTTCCAGATAAAAGGTACGCCAATTAAAAGACATTAAAAGAGAAAATTGAATATTAACACGTGAAATCGAAAATCTCTAAAGTACAGGATATTAACGATTTCCGTTTGACTTCTTAAATGCAAGTAAAATCGAGTAATAACTAATAATTACCGATGAATATAATTATTACAATTTATTATTTATATTTACTAAAAGACGCGGATGTTATTAATAACGGTTATTATTAACACAAACCAAATTTATTATATCAACCGTAACATATACATCTCAGTCAAATACAATTATATTTGTTCGTAAACAACTACTGAACCACATTGTTCTAACATCTGGTTATCCGAACGGATGCGTTTAATTTCAGAAGAAACGATATATTGAAAGGTCTATACGACTGGTTTCACGATGAAACTTTCTCCTTTCCATTAACTCGATCATAACTTTCCTGCCACGTGTGTACTGAATTACACAATTACTACTTTTTGCTACTATCTGTAACACGTGTACATGTAACATTTACACGATGCTGTATTACTTCTGACGCTGTGAACAACAATCATTCCGTCCGTTTTATTTGTTACCGTAGCCCTGCGTTTTTTCGTGATTGACACGAAGATGGCGGATCTAGTTAACTGTTAAGTACATACGTGGGTTGCTGTAAAAGTGTCGGGAAAGAATGAGAAAAGTCACAAAGGAACTTGAATTAATAGATTCTTTGTTTTTCAAAATATTCTCCTTCGGTATTAACTAGTTAACTGCGTTTGACGAGTATACACGTCATGTTAAAGCTCAAAACGATACACAGTTTTTTCATGATAAATTAGTTATTCCTTCGGATACACATCTGATTCTTCTTTGTTTTACTTTAATTGTTTACTTGAATATATTATAGGTTCATTTGCCCTGCTTTTGTCGAGTATGTATATACTTCTTTGTTAGATATTGTTATGCGCACAATGAAAGATTTGTTTAAATTAAATTCCACAGTTAACAGATTCCTGAAACTTTTGCAGCAACCTACGTATTTGTTAACCTCTTGCCCTATAAAGACATTAAATCGTAAATCTTCGTGAAATCTTTTGATTTAATACTAGGACTACTAGTACTTAAACTGACTTTTTCAAATTGCTTCATAGAAATAAACGTGCGTTTATTAAGGTTTCAATTTCAGTTCCGATATTGCTAAATCAGCTTCGTTAATAATTTTGTAAAAAGTGTCTGAATGTTTTCATTAATTGTAAAAAAAAGAAATCAAAATGGGTAATTTTAACTCAATTTTAACTTACTTCTAGTGTTAATACTTGTACCCTCCAAAATGAAGAGGCGACTTTCAGTCCCCACTTGAATCAACACAGCAAAATTATAAAATTAATCCCTTGCCCCATAATATCGTGACAAACTCGCGATGAGGATTTCAAATGGAATTTAACAAATATAAATACCATATAATACGTTTGAATTCAAATGAAATATTATTTCTCTGTCACCAATAGTAATATTTTAGAGAAAATGTTCATATGGAATATACTTAGAATTTTTCTCTTATTTTCAATAAATTATTAATAACAAAGTAATTAGATCGTTCATGGCTCTGAAAGGATTTAATAATATATTTTGTATAAAACATATGGAATACAGAAATAAAACAGTTCTGTCCCTTAACCAGTTAACTACGTTCGACGAGTATACGTCATCTTGAAACGCAAAATGGTAGTAATTACTTCAATGATTATTTATTTTTTCAAATGAACATGTAATTCTTCTTCGTTTTGTTTTAATCTACCGTTAGAATATATTATAGGTGGATTTTCCTTGCCTTTGACGAATACATACTTCACTTTTTTATTTTATTGCGCGTAAAACGAGAGATTCTTCAAACTAAATTCCACAGTTAACTAACAAATATTTCAAACTGAATTCCACAGAACCTAAGGTTAATAATAGTAAAATACTGGTAAAATGAATTCAATTTCTAGAATCTATTCTCGTTGTTTGTAAGCGTGACCCTCCATTTTCTCGTGATCAAAGCGAAAATGGCAAACCCAGCGATACTTATTTACACAATGTGACGTTTGTTAAAGCGTAAACCCTCGTGGAACCTTTTGATTTAAATCAATCGCGTTTACTTGTGCCACTTAATCTAATCATTCTGGGGTTAATGACGTTTTGCATGACGCCCAAGAAACTTCTTAGATATTCGTGCACGCGATATTGCGTGAGCGTGCAGGGATTGTGCCCTATATACCACCAAGACGAAGGAATAATGATTTTAATTTTGTCCGACTTTCCCTTTATTTCGTTCTCCACGGCGGTATTTAATACCGTGTCGTATGAAAACGCGGCGGTCGAGATAATTTTGCAAATGAATTCAAATGCATGCTCAAAATAAAAGACACCGCAGTATCCATAAACCTGATAACAGGAATTTCATTTAAGAAATTTCTCGTTTTGCGCGTAATATAATCAAAAAATGAAGTGAGTATTCGTCAAATGCAGGAAAAATGCAGATAGGGTTAATTTTAATGAAAAACCAAAGGAAAACAAACAGGAATTACGTGTTTATCTGAAAAAATAAAGAATTCATTGTTAAAAGAATTAGTATCATTTCAAGCTTTAAGATAACATATACAATGGTCAAATGAAGTTAACTGGTTAACTAATCGAGAATCAGAAAGAATTTTCTTGTTCGACATCTTAACCGACCTTTAACTTCCTATTTGCGATCGCTGACGTGAATGCACGTCTTTTCAAATTCTATTCCTGGTTGTCACTTCTATAAATTCACATCTTTGTAAGTATTTTTCTTTAACGGAAAGTTCTTCATTTCAATCAGACACAGATCATTACTAATATTTCAAACTAAATTTTCGAATGTTCGTCTTTGTTCTAATTCTTGCGGCAATTAGCTTAAGATTTTCTTCATTTTCACCGGCAAAGAATATTAAGAAAGCAAAAAATTTGCCAGTCGCGAATGTGTTAATAATCTAAACGAATTTCTCGTAGATCTTTATTACCATTAAACTGCCCCTTATAAAGATTGCGACCAAAGTTAAAAGTTCAAAGGAAAATGCTTATAATCTTCTGTTAAGGGCCAGCCATTTCCGCCACATTGTGTAAAATATGAAAAAATGGAATATCTTTTTCGTTGAATATCGAGTAATTTCCTTTCTCTGTCTAACGACGAAAAAATAAAATGTAATCTTGACTAATTACACTGATCAACACGATTTTTGTTACAAATGATTTAATGGGTGATCTTAATAGTATTTCTCATGGTAAATACGATTATGCAGTCCGTTTTTCTCCACACCCACAGCTTTTGAGAAAATTAATTACGAGAAAAATCTCAATTTTTCAACTTTGAACATATTGTGCGTCTTAATTATCTTTTGCCTTTCAGCATTGTTTAAACATGTTTAAATGTTTGTAATATCATTCAAATTTACATCATTGTATTCAGAGAGATCCACAGAATAATACTGTGCAAGAAAATTTAAAAAAATTTTCATAATTAAAACACAGCAAACGTTTAAATTTGAAAAATTGACTTTTCTTTCAAAATTAATCTTCTCAAAAACTGTGGGTGATGGAGAAAAACGGATTGCACGTTCGAATTCAGCATGAGAAATACTGATCATCCATTAAATCTTCTGTAACAAAAGAAAAGGTAAATTTTGTAGACTAGCGTTACATGCCGTTATACTGACTGTGAGATCATTATGTTGTCGTGTACTTACAGAACTATTATAATTTTGTTGCAGAGGGAAGCAGAAGCCATTCGCGGTGCATTGTATCTTAGCGTGACGCTAGCGATCGCATGGATAATAGGAGCAGCAGGATTGTCATTGGCATGGCTGGTATTGGTTCTAGCACTAGCTGGTACGATATTTAAAACGAGAGTGTCCAGGCTACTCCAATCTTCGATTCAACAAGAATTGGGAAGACTGCGTCGCAGAAGAGCTTTGTACAAAGACGAAACCGCCGAGTGGTTAAGTTTGTTACTTAACAAATGGTGAATATTCCTTTTATATAATACAGTAATGCTCGTTTAAATTCCACAATTTTGGGTCCCAGCAGTGGAATTTAACCGAGCAGAAAAACAGGAGGAAGCTAATTGCTTCCGGGAATTGACTCGAGCACAGCCTAATAAAGGCAGAGAAACGTTGTAGTGAGCGAAAGCGGGATAGACACAGTCCGTCGAGTATCGGGGGGTCGAAACGCGGGATTTAAAGCGATACAGCACGCGTCGTCAAATATAAACATGCAATGAAGAAAACTTCAATTGCAGTAATTTCAATGTAACCTTCTCATGTGTAGTGCCAGTGAATATCTGAGATTGTTGCAAGTAAAATGAGTCCAAACACGGTGGAAATCGGACTAGTTTCACCGACTTAATGTAATTAACGACATTAAATGTTCGTTTGTCTCAAATTGAAAAAACCAGAACAATTTACGTCGTGTTTGGACTCACTTTAATGAGAATAATCTCAACATTCTATTGTTACTACGATTGAGAAGGTAAAATTAAAATAATTTCAATTGAAATTTTCTTCGTTGCATGTTTATACAATACTTTACGCATGCAGAATCCCTCTGACCCGTGTCTGTCTCTTTTCCCTTCATTGTATTCATTTTCTGCTTCTGTCTACTGGGTTACGTTATACTAAGTTCGAAACAATGAGTAGTGGGGGAAGAGAAATTTCTGTGGAATTTAAGCGAGCATCACTGGATATCCAATGGGAAGGGAGATCTTTACTTAGACTATACAACGAAATCTTTTCAACCAGTACACGCCGAGTTTGGTGGAATTCATGTGAGGCATAGTTTCCAAGAAAATATTTGACACGTATTTTTTCTTATCGGCCAACATACAAAGCACCCCTCAAAGGTGAGGATTAAAAGTATATTTTTTACAGTATCTCTGAAACTACGGACTGTATAAAAGAAATGTAATTTCGAGGCGAACAATTTGAAGCAAAAATTTGTTTTCTGCACCCCCTAGTTTCAGAGATATTGTAAAAAATATACTTCTAACCCTGATAATCCTCCAATTCAGTACAACAAAACAAACTTTACTATTAGGTCGTGTCATATGAAATGTCGGGTTTATCTTATTCATAAATATTTGTACTCCTATTGTTGTTATTCCTTTATTTTTCATGTAATCTCTTAAACAATTTCATTATCGATTACCAGAGTAACTTTTTGCAAAAAAGATTTTCCGAATTACGCATAACTATTTCTTGTGTCGTTTTCTGAAAACATGGATACCGTTAACATTCGTGTAATTTTCTTATATGAATTGAAACTTAGAAATAATACTACGAAAACCGCTGAAAATCTAAACAAACCATTTGGAGACAATACTGTGAATGAAAGAACAGTGCAGCGTTGATTTGTAAAATTTCGTTTCGGTGATGTCTCTTTGCAAAATGAGGCGCCTGGTAAACCCGAAATAATAGTTTATAACGATGTCTTTAGAACTGATTAATTTTAAACACTCAGAATCTTACAAAAAACCGATATATTCATTAAAAACACGTTCCCTTTTTCCGACATCCGACATTTCATATTACACGATCTAATACAAACTCGTAGCTTTTCCATTTATTCGGAATTTGTCGTGTATCGTTAAAATGTTCGACCTTGCTTGTCGATCTTCGTTGGAATAATTTTCTTTGTTTTTTTTATTATGAATGACAGATTCGTGCGTTTCAGTGGCAGTAATATTGAACGCGATCGGAATATCTCTGTTGGAATATCACGCGATTGTTAATGCTTCGACGTGCTCCCATAGGTGAATGAACGTTGATATTCGCGAAAGAATACTATGTAGGCATTTGTAAACATTCCACATTCCTCGTGCGTATAACCGTCGCCTTTCACATTTCGTTGATACTCCGCGTGCATACGCGGCTGAAATGATTCTTGCCTCTCGTAGCTGAACGCCTTACGAACAGAACAGTAAGGATCATTAAAGCTCTCTGTAAATGCATATGTTTATGCATCTACTTAAGTAGGTACGATATGCACAAAATGTGTAGGAAACAAAAAGTTGAACAATTATCACAGATTTGCCTGATCCGACGAAATGAAAAATATACCATTATCGTTAAAACCTTTTGTTATAAGATTTATGTGATTGATGTGTGAAAATAATATTATAACAATATTATAATGATATTATGAAACACAGGTTATGATATAGTAAATAATAGTAATCGTAATAATATGATGGTATGGTAACGCTGAGTTATTCATTGACAATATAGTCTAAGAGCTTATATATACAATTGTATAAAGCTATATGAAACTATATGAAACTATATAAAATTATATAAAACCATAGACAAACTATATAAAACTATATGAAAGAATGTAAGACTATATAAAACTATGTAAAACTATATAAAACTATATATATCTATATAAAACTATGTAAAACTATATATATCTATATAAAACTATGTAAAACTATATAAAACTATATAAAACTATATAAAACTATATAAAACTGTATAAAACTATATAAAACTATATAAAACTATGTAAAACTATATAAAACTATATAAAGCTATATGAATAGATTAGGGAAATTCAGATAATTGTTCATTTCATTTTCAATGTAGTGAAACTTTTATTCAAGGAAAAATTTATTATAATTAAATCACATGAAAATTTCTCTCATTTGAGAAACATTAGAATGAATATTAACTTCAGTTCCATTAAAAGATTGCTTCATAAAAGTTTGTTAAATTAATTTATAAACGTTAGGAATACTTCAACGAACGTTTATTTAGCGAATTTATTTTAAACTCGCGTGTCGATTGAATCTTTCTAATCCGGAAATGGAAAGTACATTACTTGTAGAATTTCTAATTTGATTCAGATTTACGATACATTTGATATGCATTAGATCTGCTTTATAATGCAGAGATTTCATCTATCGCGTCGTAAACCCTTTCTCTGCTTTCCTCGAAATTTTCATAAACGTTTACTATCGTTTCCAGAGGATTTTGTTTCGTATTTAAAATGGTAATGTGCTGTTTAATGCGAATGTTTAATAATTCCGAGTAAAAAAGTCTTTTCAAAAGGAAATTAAAATCTTCCCTGCCCTTCCATATACAAATAACTAGACGCTAATCAATTTTAACTAGGAGTTTAAAATCTAAACTCTCTCTTCGTTAATTATCCTGACTAATTAACTCTAAGGAATTTTATATAAATATTTAATATTCCAATAGTTTTCTTATAAAGCGACTATACAAAATTTAAGTACAATTAGACAATACAACATTATCTAATAATTGAATCTCATACATCTTTAGTTTGTCCAAATACAAAAATTTGACGAGTATGTATTAGAAAAATGATAATACTCATTGGTTCAAAAGTTATGAAGCATTAAATTTTCGCATTACACTAGAAATTGTCGTCTTCATTTTCATTTATTGAATTCGTTCCTCATAATATGTGTACTCGAACTTCATTTGGATAATAGAGATTGGTATTAGTGAGGTTAGTTTTTGTGGGATGGGGTGCAGCCGCCTCCCCTTCAGAGAAAACCAGCCCCACTAATCCCAATCTCTATTATCTAAATGAATTTCGAGTACACATATCACAAGGAACAGCTTTAATAAATGAAAATGGAAACCATTATTTCCAGCGCAATGAGAAACTTTAATACTTCATAACTTTCGAACCAATACTCATTGCCAAAAAGTTCGAAGCCTTGGGTATACAGAACAATGACCTTAACAATATAAGTCAAGCTCAAGATCATCTCTTTTTGTTAATAAGTGCGAAAACTCCTCATTCCCGGACATGCGAATATCTGGAAAACCACGGCTGAGTGGCGGTCACATGAACAGGGAAAAGCTGTTCAGAATGATGATCTTGATAATGTATTTTAAGATCATCCAAATCGGCGAAGAATCAGTGTTGTAAATAATTACCGGACATTGCTGTCCTGTTTTACCTGACTGATCCGTTTTACCCTACTTTCCCCTAACTCTTCCTTTTCATCTTTGCTACAAAACAACAATAATTGACTGGTCACGAGTGAATTCGTGTTTGCACTTGCGTTAGCCACATCAATTTCTAAAACGCAGGGCAATATAGAATATTGCAAGAGTAAAATATTGAAAGTTACCTAAAAGATATGCCCAAGGTTTCGTTTCATTTCATTATGTATAAATAAAGTATATTGTCAACAATGTGTTAAGAGACACTAAATTTACGACTCATAGAAAATCTCTCTCGCGTTAGGAAGACCCGGACGATTTCGCTCGTTCCGCGGGAAAAATGGCGACACACACAGCTGTCTGCTTGAATGGAGTTTTCCTTTCATTCAGTTCGAATCATTATCCACGGTGAACGTAATACCGCGAACGGGAAGGAACCACCCGCAAAGATATTATAATGCCGCGTTATAACCCGCAGCAGTTTGCACAAGCTAACCACGGTTTAACGATAATGACACGAATTCATTACCGTGCTGCGGCGAAAGGAGTATAAACCGGACAGCTATATCCACACTTTTCAGTACCGCAGTGTCTCAGGTTGCCACCACACGCAGTGATTATTCACAACCACACGATCACTGGAAGATTTTAAAACATTCGTGTCGGATAATTTTTGTTAAAGCTTCCCAATAAAACAGGGTATTAATACTGTTTCTATCGAAGGTGTCAAAGGACACCTTTTGATATTGTAACTCATAATTGCTTCCTCAGTTTAATCATTTTTCTTCGATTGAATTTTGGACATTTCCTATAGTTAATTTTATAATTATTATTCGAAAAGTCGCAAAGTCCATTCAAATTGAAATGAAAACATGTATGTAGTAAACGAGTAATTGACTTTATTAATAAATATTTCAGATATATTAATAAAGAATTAAAAATTAACAACTGTGTAAATCATAATCAACAAAAATTAACTATTATTTTTTCAATCTTAATTTTCGGTTACACTTAGCACGGTGTAATATTTTTGATGAATAGGTGGTACGTAAGGCAGTAAACTCATTATATCATTATATTTCTCTTTTGTTATTAACCTTGCAGTTGTGCAAAGAGGTAACAAAGGAAAACACCAACAATCATTAGGAAGTGTTTTCAATCATTGATTATATTAACACATTACGTACCGGCTAATTTTCAGGTAACTGAATTGCGCGGATGGTGATTTTCAGTGAAATCAACTTATATCACTACGTATAGAAAAACTCAAGTATCATATAGTTATGTAATATATTTTAACCACCTGTAGACCCATGTAACTTTGAAGCCAGAAATCAATATATTGCCATCTTGCTGATTTATTGTATTTCATTTTGCACTCAAAGTGGTGAATAAAATTAAGTGATCAGTTAACTTAAACTTTTATATACTCTTAGGCGTGAAAGTTTAACATTATTCTAACTTGAAAGTTACAAAATATATTCGGTTGATGAAATTATTGAAACTATTGAATACATTGTTAATACGTATTCATATGTGGATATTTATTAATTTTGTACTGCATAGATTTTGTTATAATCATGAACAAAAATTCGGTCCATAGAGGATTAAATAGATAATCTTGTTTAATTTATTAATAATTAACATGTCACTTGCAAATAGAACTCAGAAAAATTGCAAGGTATGAACTGTTGGTTTTTATGATTACTTTCTCAACTCTGCTTGATAAAACTACTTTATCCTTAACAATTTAATGGAAAAAGAGAAGAATTGGATATAGTTATATTGCATCTACGTTTGCTCTAAAGGTTAAAGAAATAACATTTAGATTTGTCGAATTCAATTTAAAATTTTCATCACGAGTCTGACACGATATTATCGGAAAAGGAGTTAAAATAGTTAAGATGGCACATGAATTCGTGTAATCTTTTCTCACGCGAAAAAATAAGTTTTCATAGTTTAATATAGTTTTTATAGTTACAAAAGAAAGTACACTTTAAGTTGTTTTGAAGGAAGTAAAGCAGATGTTATAATTAAATTTGGCAACTCGGATATTGAATCTAATTTTCCTCTACTTCGATACACAGATTTATAATATAATTTATTACCAAATTATGTAATACAGGTGGAGGTTCAGCGCAGCAGGTATATTTTCCTTAGCAAAGGAAAGATTGGAACCACTGTTAAATGAAGCTAAACCAGGAATATTAGGTGAGCCGATTTTGTTTTATTAAAAAACGCTGTTTAACACATTCACGTAGAGACATGTTTCTATATGTTTAATCATAGACTGTAAAAATGACGTTGGAGCACAGACTATTGTTACGTGTCTAGTTTTCTGACTACAATTACTAATCATAGGTAAATGTTAATAAATAATCTAATAAATAATTTACTTATTTATGTTGATTTATTTTAATGTTATAAAGATGCGTACCGCCGGTGGTGTATTTCGGTGTAAACGTGAAGAACAACATTTTCTCGAAGAAAATAGGAAGTTACATTTTCAATTAAAAAATGATTAAGAAAATATGGTTTCGTACATTTGTTTCAGGACCACTGGAGCTGAGGGAACTCACTCTTGGCGAACAAACTCCTTATGTGACACGTATAAGAACTTTGGATTACACCAATGACGATGACGTTCCTGAAGGACAAACTGGTCAAACGAAATTGTCCATCGAAGCCGACGTACGCCTCGATTGTGAACAGTTTCGTATGTTGATTACAACCAGGCTGTTTGGGAAAGGGTGAGTATATATCTATGTTTAAGGTATTTGTTGTATCAACGAACATACCATCTCCTAAGTTTTTAATCATTAAATGTTCAATTTCTCAAATATTCAAATGTTCAAATTCTCAAATTCTCAAATTCTCAGATGTTCAAATGTTCAAATTCTCAAATTCTCAGATGTTCAAATTCTCAAATTTTTGAATCAAAATTAACAAAAAATTTCTTTACTCTCAGTCGCATATTTCCTCAACCCTCTTTACTATGAGTTAAGATGACCTCATTTAAAGCGTTGTCTCCTAAGAACATATCTTGACCGTTAATCGGAACATTACTGCCCATATTATCACAATTTATCGTAAGGTCTATAATATAAGACTGTGATAAAAACTTTTTCTGAAAGATAAAACGTTCAATTAAAGGGTCGGCATGGACGTTGATTTAGCCGTGGAGAAACTATCACTCTCGGGAACGATTCTTGCCACCCTGACCCTTAACTCCATGGCACCATTCCCTCACGCAACCTCTTTAAGCGTGAGTTTCGTGGAGAAACCGGACGTTTGGTTCAGCGTGAGAATACTCCGAGCCGTACAAATGATGGAAATGCCTTTAATTAAGACCTGGATCCACGCGGTGGTTACGGACGCCTTGGCCAGCTGGATCGTTGATCCAGGTCACTTGGAGATGAATCTGAGAGCGCAAGAACGACCCGGACCCAGACTGGATTTTATGGCGAATTCCATACCGCAAGGAGTGCTTACCGTTTTCTTGTCTCAAAACGGTTCTTCAGGTGATTAAAAAGCCATCTGGTTCACCCATAAAACGAACGTTTTGACTCTTCCGCAAACGTTATTCGTATAACTATACTATCCTTGTGTTAACACCGGATTGACGGACATTTAATGTACAGTTTGTTCTATCGGTCTTAGAAAATTTGAAATTTGTGTAAAAGTAGACAATTAGAATACGTATTTTCGTGATTGCATCAATCAAAATCGATTCAAACATTTACCAAATAATATTTATGAAATTTAATATCAGTCAAATTGACTCGTTTTGTAAATCTAATGTTGATCAACACTGTGTTAATTAAGAAATATGTGTATTTTTTCTAAGAATTTATAACAGAACGAATCTAGAAAAAATCGAATCTGGTAAATCTAGTGTTGATTAACACTAAATTTAACAGAGTCTTGATTTGTTCTTTTCCATTTTTTTTAGAAAAATACACATGCTCTTAGATAAATTAATTGATTAATATGAATACTAAAATAAAAGTCTGACAAACTTGTTGTATTATAGTTGACAAATAAATCATAGGACAAGGGATTAATGTACTCTCAATTTTCAACGAGAATATTAAATTGTCAATTATAACAGAAATTAAACTTTATTTCATTTAATATTTGAAACAGCTAAATAAAATTCGAACGTACGTTAATGTTTAATGAATAACCATGTTTTTTATTACTTATTGTTCCTTACAATTTCAGTCGGCGATGAAGCTAGGTGGCTCGTCGTAACGCTAGGAGATCAAAGGCGTGTGACGACTCCCTTAAATTCTACATGGAACGAGGACGTCTCGTTTCTGGTCGGTGCCTTGGATAACGAGAAAGTTTCCATCAAATTAAAAGCAAAACGACTTGTCAGCACGATCACTTTGGCACAATTCGAATTGGCGCTTGGGCTCTATAACTGGGACAACTCGCAGGTGTAAGTTGAGAAAATGTAAACTTGGGAAAAATAAAATTTACTTGTTTAGTAGAAATGTTTCATAAAAAACGTTACTATTTGAAATTTTACTTCCGTCGCACAACAATATTCGATAATTAATTCAATATAATTAGAACGAAACTTCGTCTTGCACATTTATGTTATTTATTTAAAATTTTTTATTCTCCATTCATAATTTTATGAATATGATAATCAAAATATCGATTAATTAATAAATTGTTTCTCCAATATAGCAATAAGTATTGGTGAGAAAATAAATATTAAACGGATTCTTTACTAAAATCATATTACCAGAAAGAATCGAAGAAACAGTTAAAGATTTAAAAATTGAAGAAACAAGAAAATATTGAAAAGATCGAGAGCGAAGACAATTATCTTCATTTATTTGTTTCTGTTCGAACAGAATCGAGACGGTACTGCAACAAAAGAAACCATCCCGCAATAGTGCTAACATTCCAAACATCAATGCCCGATTAGAGTACACCACCCTTCCAAAGCTAGATCCAGATTTACCGCAACCAGAATTAACAGAGGATAATACACATCTTTCAGGTATTTTACAGTTTAATTTTATCTTCTATCGTTTTTCAACGCGCAGCCGCTAAAACCAACGCTACATAAATATATTGGATCGAAATACTGAGATCCTTAAAAAACGTCGAGAAACTAGAAGAAAGTAGAACGGTTAACACTTAGACAACCTCCTGGAAAGAAACTACGACCTTTTTCACTAACTTTACCTGAACTTATTCAACAAATTTCATTAAAAACTGTATTTTACAAAAGCAGGAAAGGTATTTAATGAATTGCGAATATCCCCAATTCGAAACTTACTAAATAACAAAAAGGTATAAACAAAGTAAATGCCAATATATTGCTAAGGGAAAAGTGGGAGAACTCCCTATTCGGTTGGCTAAGTGTACAAATACCTTTGATCCTTGGAAATAGTGAAATAAATATCTATGTAATCCATTTGTATCATATATATATAATTTTGTATTATAAATCAATAGATTTATAGATCGCTAGATTGAGTCCCTGTTGTTCGATTGCTCTTTTTCCTAGTATTCTTCGTACAAATACCTTAGGAGATCGTAATATGTTTCTTAAAAACCAAAAAAGACGTAAATAGGCGATCGTGTTCGGTATTATCCGTATCTGGTATTTTCAGTGTCACGAAAATACTCCAACCGAGCACAAAGATCAGGTAAAACACTAAATAAATACTGTATCGGCGATGATGTATGTTGCTTCCGAGCATGAATTTCAAATATTTTCGTTTTCTTGTTAAAGCACAGCGCAGTATATTATTTCACTTTCGCATAATACTTTTTAAGAAACATTAGCACTAGAACTAATATCAGATGAATCAAAATGACCCGTTTCTAATTTCTCCTTTTAAAATTATTGAAAAAATATCAAATAATTCTTTGAGAAATATTAGAGAAATTGTTTTCGTAATACACAAACTGAATTATAAATCAGTCGAAATCTCGATAGATGTGCTTTTAGAGTTTCTATACAAAAGTGAAGCAAAGCTAATTCGACTATTCGGTAGTTCTAGTGTTAAATTCGTATAATTTTATAGAATATACACTGATTCAGTCATTAAATGATGAACATACATTTTCAGGAGTACTCGTCGTGTACATTCATTCCGCAGAAAATCTCAATAGCGACAGTTCTCAGTGCAATCCTTACTGCATGCTGTTTAACAACCGAAAAAAGGTATTGTTCCATTATTTTACTCTTCAAACTATGTTAATGTAAATGAAACAGAGGTGAACTTCTTTCTTTTTTTTTGTTAAACTTACAGGTAAAAACAACACATTACATTCGAAGTACTAATTCGCCATGCTGGGAATCCAGAGCCCAATTTCTTGTTCAAGATTATACACAAGTCTCTTTGAGTTTTGTGATATACTCCTGGAACATATCCAAATCTACTGACAGTGACATGCTTGGGCTCGCTATATTATCATTATCCCAGGTAAAATTACACAATTATTTATTCAAAAACTATTTAATAACATATACTTATACAGTAATTTAATATGATAATTTTCAATACTGAAACTATAAGCTTCTTAGCAGAAAATGGTGGTTTTCCCTTAAATTTTGCTTTTCTTACTGATTTTTTTAAAAAAAATATTAAAAAAACAAAAATTTATTTTTAACAAACAATGCATTAAACCGTGACAACATTATCTCATCTTCGTTTAGAAAGAACTCAATGTTTTACAATATTCTTAATGCAGGAAAGTGCATGGATAATAAAGAAAGAACTGCCTCTCAGTGGCTCGAATAATATGTCGACGATGACAGTGTCTGTCATGTTCCATCCCGTGAAAAGTGTGCAGCAGGTAGTCACCAGCCGAAGAAGTAGCTTGGCTCTTCCGGTATCAGATGACGAACCCAAAACAAAAAGGAATAGTTTGCCCTGGATGCAACAAGCTGTTAGTATAATCGATATCAATAATTATCTATCTATAATTATATATCTCTACATAATGATTATATTAGTATAATTTATATTCATATTATAATCATTATTTTACTCTACGGTAATATTGTTTCATTTTTGACTTGTCATATTTCATATAAATCTAATTATTCGCAGAAGTTATTACTGACTCACAAGGATATAGATCCAGCATCATCGGACGTATCGAGTCTACTCTCCACCGGAAGTGGATTGATGGAAGTAACGCTATTACGTGCAAAGGATCTCGTAGCAAAGGATCTGAACGGCTTCAGCGACCCTTTCTGCGAATTAAAGCTGAACAACGAAACGAAGTACAAGAGCAGTATAAAGAAGAAAACACTGAATCCTTGCTGGGACGAAAGTTCCATTATGGGTTTGCCAAGGATAGGCGAGACCTTAGATGTCGTAAGATTCTTAAATTACATTAGTTCCTTACTATATAATTCTTTTCTCAATTAGACTCGTGGAAGCTACTTTACTGTTAATTACCATTGTTAATTACCATTATCAAAGTAAATTTATTATTAAGTATAATTAATAAATTAATGTTAGTAAAATAATATATGAATTAACTGACATTAGTAAATTAAAATTAAGAAATATTGTTATTATCTCAAGAACTTCATCGAATTAAATTAACACGTTTGAGATCAGCGTTCATTTCAGTAGCAATCTTTACAATTACAATATTTTCTAAAGACAACAAATTGTTTTCATAAAATGGAAATAAAATTCAACTTACGATTTTAGATACGAACACACGTGAGAGTAATTTAATTTTCTTTACACAATGTAGAAAATGTTAAACGTCACAAATATGTAACGCTGATGGCAAATGTGTTAAATTCGTAAATATAATAGCTAGAATATAAGTATTATACATAATATTTTCGTTATATAGGTTTTATGGGATCATGATACTTTTGGAATGAAGGATTACCTTGGAAAAGTATCATTGACTCTCGATGACATCCGGAAGTTGTCGAACAGCGATCAGTCCCATTGGTTCACGTTAAGAGGAACCAAAACTGGATCTGTAGAGTTGAGAATTAAGGTCTTGTCCGAAGAATGTGAGGTAATGAAAAAGCTTCTTAATAAGACAAAAATCGTTTTATTTATTGTTCCTTTTATTCCTTGTTTTAATAATAAATGAATTATTTTATTTAGACTCAAAGCACGTATGCAGCCAGCAACATCAGTGAAAGCTCGACACAATTGAACATTGAAACTTCTGAGACAGTATCAAACATCATCAGAAGACCATCGATGGAAAAATCAAAGATGAGGTTGCATTTAGATGTGGTGCCACCACCACCCCCACCACGTACTGTGACTTTATTAAAACCAACTATTTCTAGTCAATCTGGTAAGTTGTTTAGTAGATGATTAATTCGTTTATTAGGTACAAATTTAATTGTATTTTGTGACTAATTTGATTCGTTCGAATTGTTTTAATTAGACAAAGCTAGTGTTGGAAGCAAAGATTCTAACGAGATGAATGGCTCTCAGAACTCATGGATACCCAGAGTTATTACAGAAAGAGTAACAGATATGACTGACACTACCGATTCAACAAAATTGAGAGAACGACGATCTTCTCATAATAGCCTGACACCAAGCCCGGAACAAAACTTTGGCAAGAAATTGCCACAATACAATAGCTTCCGTGTTATGAAACAGAAGGTAATCAAATGATTATATAATTATAGAGTAATTATAAAGTAGTTAGAAGTTAAAATCATAACTTTTTCAATTACAGTTCTGAGTTGTAACACTTTATCCACTAAAGATTATATAGCAATTTTTTTAAACGATTAATTAACAACTAAAGATTTCATAATCGACCGTCCTATAGGCCTAGTAATTATAATCATGAACTAAGTCCATTTTAAATAACTACATAACAATTTTTTTAAAGTTATTGCTTAATAAATCGCAACAAATTCTATTACAAATATTCAATGATATTGGGAATATAAATAATAGAAATAATAGAAATAAAATAAATATCTTCAGGTAAAGAGAGGACTAAAGCTTCGTAGATTTCGATCAGAAGTAAATATAGAAGAGAAAAATGATGCAAAAGGTATAACATTAAGCTTGGAACCTAGAGGTGGAGGAGAAGCTGATGCTACAGAGCTTTTACAAGAATCCGGTTTAGCTCATGCTGTATCACAACCTGATATGCTTGGCAGAATAAGACAGCCTAGTCCACGTTTAAGACTAAGACCACCAAATGGTTAGTAAACTAGATTAATAAATTATATTTTAATTTCTTGAGTAATATTTCTATGAAATATACGAAACATGCATAATGTTCGATTACTAAAATTATTTTTATTGTATTAGAATTAAAAGTTGTTAATGGTACCAGAGAAAAATATTCAGGTATAGAAGGTAAAGTTCTTCAAGCTCAAGGTCTTCATGTTGCACACATCGCTCAATTATATTGTAGAATTAAACTTCAGACGTAAGTATATACTAAATTATTATGTACATACTTATGTATTAACTGATGTATTACACTATGTAAATACTTAATTATTATATAAATAGTTATAGTTATACAGTATAGTAACACTAATGTCTGACACTTAACAGATGTACCAGTCCTGATAAAATTGCATCTTCAACAAACACTGGTAAAACTTTGGCAAAATCTCGACTTTTACCTGCTATGCCCAATCCTCAGTTCAGTATAGACTTTCACATAGAAAGTGATAATGTTCCACGACAGTCTTTATTGATATTTGAAATTCGAAGTGCTAGCAAAGAGTTACTAGCCAGTCGACGAATCACTCTTCATGAATTATTGGGTATATATAGAAATATAATTTTCACACATTTGAGTTTGAATATGTGTTCAACTAAACTTTACAAATGTTAATATATCATGCCATTTTTAGGAGTCTCCGCTGCAACTGATGAAATTCATACATGGTTAGCATTAAATAATGGAGCATCATTAGAAGTACAAATTGCTCATGGAAGAGAATTAAAAACTAAATCCACAAAAAAATTATTCCGATCTTGGTCGGTACACCGAATAGGAAAAATATGAAACACCATAGAATTGTATATTTTTAAACCATATTTCGTACACTCAATACATACTTTAATTCATCAAACAGAACATTGTACAAATTATACATTTTTTCTCTATAAACATAGATTATAATAATTAAAACTTTTACGTACTCATATCATATTACAAATGTTTTATTTACATGTAAATATATACATATATATACACACACATATATATATATATTTAGATAAAAATAAATATATTACTTAATGTTACTTCATAACAAAAAATTGTAATGTTTTGTAAGATAAAAAGAGTGGTTTAATTCTACATCATAAAATGATTTATTAATAATGTTAAAGAAACAAATACTATCCTTCTATCATCCATTAAAGTATGAGTTCGTACTATATATATTCTTTAAATACTTTAGACTTTTATTAAATGTTATGTGGTGTTTCTATTTTGTTGTGTTTTGTAAATTCGTATATTTTATAGTCCGTTCAAACCGAATCAATTATAATTTCAAACAAATGCCCATGATGATCAATTTTTTTTTTAATAGTTCAAATAAAACGCACGTCGATGTTTTATTTACTTACACTCACTCATCTTGTTCAATGGACTTGAAATATCAATGCGTACATACTTACAAGTATTATTACTTCTGCATTTGTTTATGAGAAAAATCACATTTTTATATTTATTTTCCTCACTATGGAAACAAGTTCTGTTAAGACTTCAATTAAGATGCGAATTTTTTAAACAAAATGTTTTAAAAAATTGGTACATATATTATTCTACCATTATAAATATAAACTCAACCTTACCTTTAGTATAATTCAGCATATGTGATACATTTTTCATTTTATAATTTTATTTAAAAAGTAGGTTTAAAAATACACACTCGAAAATTGCATTGTTACCAACCTTATTTTACAGAGTTTATTTATACATAAATTTACATTTTATAATATACAGTTCATCACAATTTGCATTATTATAATCAATGTATAATTTACATTATTCTAAATAAATATAATATATTACTAAAAATAATAACTTTAAATTTGCACTGTATTATCAAATATAAACACTTCTTGAATACTTTACTTAATAATACAGATAACAGTAATAAAATTGGAATGAGTAATACTTTAAAATATGAAATTGAATATTTTCAACTTCTTTAACAGTGTCATTATATGAGATTTTAAAGCAATAGTTCTTAATCTCTAATAACCACATGCATAAGTGAAATATGTTGTTATTGTACTCATAACGATGAAAAAGAAAAACTGAAATGTTATGTGAATGTAAACTATTCGCGTACAGCAATTTCTTGTAACACTTTTTTCAATAATTGTATTCGATATAATTATACTGTATCCACTTTTCTCTTATACCGTATAAAATATTTTAAATATCATAGAAAATGTTGTGTAAAAAGGTGTATGTATATATATAATATATATAATTTAAACATTTTTTAAGAAAATTTAGATTTGATAAAATGTAAACTTGCAACTTTGTTACTATTTTATGAGAAATAATATCAAATATCATGTATAAACAGTAAATACATAATTAACAATTTCTGCTTGAACAATAATTATGCGTTGCTTAAAACAATTTTATGAACGGTATAAATTTTTCAAGGTTACAATCTGTTTTCCTTTAATTCATTTGCCACTGAAATAAAATTTTCTTATGTGATAATATAATAAAAATATTATTAAAATAACATATCACAAAATTAATATACTGCATTCAAGTACATAATAATATATTTTATAATAACGATAATATAACTATAATAACTATAATATAATAATAATAAATTTTAGCAACATACCTTTAATGTTGGCTGTACATTATAATTACTAGCTTCTTCTTCACGTCTCTCACGTTGTTGGTCTATCATTTGTTGACGTTTAACAGCATCCATATTTCTAATACCTCGACTTTGCAACTTAGCAATTCTGCTCTCAGCTGCTTCCATCTGCTGCCTTCTCCTAGTATCCTAAATAAAGAGATATAATTTTTAACATAAAATTAATTTATATCTATTTATTCATTCTTATTTAATAATTTTAAAATCATTTCATTTTGACTATTTAAATACTATCAATATTAATAACAGAAATGAAACAAAATAAAAAATAATTTCAATTGTTATAATAAAAATTCAGAAATAATTTTTTACACTTACGCAGATAACCTCAAAATAATGAACTTACCAAATCTGGAGTTAAATTTTCACATGAAGATGATTGTTTACAACAAGATCCACAAAGATTTCCCATAGCGAATACAACACTTTTATTGTGTGTAACAAGGTAAACTATTTCTATAACAACAAACGCTCCGGAAAAAATACATATGCGTCTTACGAATTGCCAACTTGTATCAGTTGGTGTCAGTTTTCAATCAATAACATAGACTTAAAACTTGTCAGAAGTCACGTGTAATACGACATTTTGCCCGCGGTTTAAAACTATTCAGAAAGTATCGTCAATATCAAAAATACTCTAAATATTCTAGTAAATACTACCTAAATACAAGAGTCAATTAATGAATAACATAACGTTAAAACAGAAAGATTATGTGACCAAAAAAACTAGCTTTTGTATTTGATTGTAAAGGGATCATTTGTATACTTATTCTGTACACATATTACTAGAGGTGTCAAAGTCATTCATTTGTTGATAAACAAGTATTACTTCAAATTAAGAAACAAGTTTCCACTTATTTTGCATTTAAATGTTATACATTTCTATATTTATCTAATTATATAAAAATTATATAGTTTTAAAAAATTGTCAGTAAAAATCATGAAAAGTGATAAATTCCCACGCAATGGCAGGGCCTCAACGACCGATGGAAGTGCAGGTGGTCGAATTACAAAAATGATGACATTGCTCAGACATAATGTCTTTTCCATCTTTTAACTTTGTTACTATCTACAAATGATTTACAAATATTAGAATTGCAACGAGTTATAAACATCTAAAGTGAAACAAAATTATTGTACAAACTTAAGGTTTGGTGATCACTATTATCGAGGTATAATGATAGACATAACATGCAATGTAATATTTTGTTACACCCTTTTGTGTAGTTCTAGGACCTTCTTGCCATTTCCATGCCCCGCCATGTCATATCGACTTAGGCTGATTTTGCATGGCAGCGTTATAAGTGATAAGAATTAGAATGAAAAATATTGAAACACAGAATTAAGATACGTACAGACGTTGCAGCTTATGAGAATTTTGTATAGGACTTCGGGGGTCTCAAGACCCCCATACCATTTCGGTGTCACGTTCAACGTTACCGATAATACAAGATTTCAGCTTGTCAGCAGCATTTAATAGCAACAAATATATAAGGTGCGTACATTTAAACGATAGAAGTAGTATTTATTCAATAGAACTTTGTAACAATGCAGTTTTCATTCATTATATAAAGTATATTTATAAAACTTACATAAAAATTATTTTAATTAATTACACAGTTGTAGAAAATTCTTTGATAAATTATATATAAACAGTTTTTATTTTACTAATTGAAATTTTCACAAATAAAATTGAAGTTCAATGTAGATTTTTATTTGAACTATAATATTTTTACCAAAATTGTTATGCATTCAGAATTAAAATGTATAGCACACTTTTAGGTATTATTTTGAATTCATATATAATGTTTTGCTTAAGTCCGTGCAAATAAATACAAATAACAGAATAAAGAGCGTGTTCTTTTTTATTTTTTTGGCTCAATAGTACATTTTTGTATATACTCATAATTTCTTATAGACATCTATTAGAATATTAAACAGAATTAGCAATTTTAAAGTACAATACAATAAGAATACTAAAAATGTACACAGTTTACTTGCATAATATAATCGGCGAAGTTCTTATCGTTTTCCGAACAATTGATTTTTATATCTAGAAAAACCCGAGTTGTCCCATATAAATTTTAAAAATTATTTTCCATGAAATTTTTAATCGCTAATCTATAAAGTGCATCTTCGCAACGTACATATAACATCTAACAATTTTCCAACTTTAGTAAAAATTATTTATTTCTGATCTTTTCCTTAAAAAAATATGCAACATTTAATACATTTTTCTGGAATGTACAGACTTTTTTGACTGAGTGTAGTTCAGTAACTGACCAACCGATTCAGGTAGAGTTTGTTCATGTATTTTTGAGGATGTCGGTATTTCAGAATAGTCAATAGAAAAATATATGATATGCACAGTTTGTACGTATTTTAAGCTTGTTTCAATATTTTTGATTCTAATTCCTATTACTTATAGCGCTGTCATGCAAAACCAGTCTTAGTCGATATGACAGGGCGTGATATGAAAATGGTAAGGTGTACTAGGACCTCCGAGGTGTACCAAAATTTTACATTGCACGTTATGTCTACCTAATACATGTACCTTAAAATCAGTGATTAGTTAATGGTAATTTTGCTTTCTGATGAGAGATGTCGTTACTGCTGCAAAATTATGAACTTACCTGAATACTTAAAACTTTGTCATCATGTTATTGTAACAATAATGTTTACCCATTTTAATTGGCAAGAAATGTAAATGTCCTGATTTTATATAATATTAACTCTTTTAATTATATTACTGTACACATTACAATTTTAAACGTGCAATTATTATTTTACAACACAATCGTTCAAGAAATTTAGGTTGCACATTTTGATTTTTTTTTAAATACATTTTCCGTAAATTAATGTCCTTGAATATAAAAAACTTATACCATCGATGATTATCGATGCATTGCAAAGGCGATTCCTTATTTTTCGTGAACTAATTTTTAATGGTCTTGAAAATAGAACTAGTAGGTCATATATTTGCTTCAGAATTTTGCTATGTCTCTTTTTTATATTTGACATAACTGTCTTTATTATTTTAGTATATTTTACAATTACCATAATGGTTTTCTTCATGTAAATAACACATAAATGCATTTGGGACATGATTTTTCAGACTTGCATTCAATTTTTAATTTAGAAAGTGTTTCCAATGAAAATTATGTAATTTATAAATCCAAATCAAAAATATAAATTGAAAATTTGTTTGCTAAATTACCGAAGAATATTATTTTAACTCTAATTGTGCACTCCTCTATCTACATCAAATTAACCTATAAAACACAAAAATTAAATGCATCGAATGCAGTTAGCATTAATAAAACTTTATTTAATATCGATATACACTGGACATTACCTAATATATTTATAATCAATTATTTACAAGAGTCACTTTATCTCATAATTAATTAAAATAGGATTATTACAATAAACTATAAAATGAATCAAACAACAATGAACCGGACGTGAAGATTCTTTCTTCTTTTATTTGTTTTTCTCCTTTCCTTTCTCATTTCGCGAAATTACGTGCACATTGTGAGTCCGATGGCAAGAATTCACTTCCGGTTGAGCTGACTACGTTTTGTGCACTTTCGCGTAAAGATGCACTACGCATGCGTTGTATTTGACTTTACCTCTGACAGGCATGGCACTTGACGCTTTCACGCGTGTCTTATGTGACGATGCGTTCGATTCTTTTTCCATTTCCACGGAACACAGATCTGTGCGTGTTACAAAATTCTCTAAATTATACGCACGTTTTCAGTTCACTCTGATACTGGGCGGTGTTTCAAAATAGTTCCTTTCGTTTCCTTTCTATTTTAATTGTTCTTTCTAGATAACGTAGTGAAGAATCATTTTATTTATATCCGGTAGATCAAACGGATCTACACGCAACAGAAATTGAATTGCTTTTTAGAGGAGACAACTTTTTCTTACATGTAATTTTCTATCACAAGCCAGTTTTTTTCTTCAATATTATCTTCAGAATAATTGAACATTTCATAATTATCTGTACACCATACAGTGGCGACTTGCAGAATAAATGCAAATGGTGACAGTCCTATCTTTTTCAGTGATTTTCTTGATTATCTTTCATTTCTCTGGACATGAAATGATAACATTTTTTTTTTTGTTTCTGATTCTCTCTTGACAATAGAAAATTTCTTTAAATAGAAACGTTCGCTAGAAATCATTGTCCCATCCAGATATATCGTCAGGTGGTGGTGGATCCGAGTCTGGCGGATATTCGTCGAAGTTCGTTGTATCAGTGGCGCCTTGAACACGTGGCATGATTGGTGGTTCGAGGGTCCTTGCTCTTAGGCCTTCCCAGTTAAAGCCATCAAACCATCTAAATAAAATATAAATAATCATCAAAATTGTATATTTAGCAAGTTATATACTAATCTTAATAAATTAACTCTTGATTAAATCTTAGGTCTACAAGTATCTTAGGTCTATAAGTTTTACGAATATATAATGCAAACATGTATTTACTTGTGTTTCTGTATTTCGCTAATGCCACCCTTTTGGTAACCAAGCCGCTCTGCTGGATTGTCCCTGGAAACAAATCAGATGGTTAAGTATAATTAAATAAAAAATTGCGAATTATCTATTTTAACACTTAGCCAATCTGCTTTTTCCTTAAAAACGCATTGCCATTTATTTGGTTTAAAAAAATGTAAATATATTTCTATATTTCTATATATATACTATAAATACTATATTTCTATATTTCTATATATAAATTATAAAAAATATGTTATTAACACGATCGGTGCCACGGAAACTTCGGTTATATTTTACTTATAAACTGTATTGATTTTTAAAAACAAAATGATAAGTTATATACAAGTTTTTGGTCATTTTTATGTATCTTGATATTGTTTCTTTATGTTTTCACTGCTTTGCAACGTATACCGCTATCCGTGACCATATATCCATTAAAAATATTTTCTTACAAAAATTGGCGTGTACCATAAGTGGTACACGTGGCACTGAACGGCATCTTTCTTGCTTTTATGAAATACAATTTTTAATGAAGTCTGTTGAATGAGTTCAATTAAAGTTAATGAAAAAGTTTGTAGTTATAGTTTCTTTTCAGGCGGTTGTCTAAGTGTTAATATTGTTTTTCAGATCGTACATCTTACCTGCAAAGCTTTTTAATTAATGCAGTTGCATTTCTTGTGATTGATCTTGGGAACTCTATAGCGTCTATTCCTTTCAGAATAATGTTGTAAGTTTTCATTGGATCGCCGCCAGTGAATGGTGGTGTGCCCGTGAGAAGTTCGAACATAAGAACACCAAGGGACCAATAATCTGCGCTAATGTCGTGTCCTTTGTTTAAAATTACTTCCGGCGCAACGTATTCCGGTGTGCCGCAGAACGTCCATGTTTTCCTTCCGTGTTCCAAACGCTTAGCGAAACCAAAATCGACAAGTTTAACGTACCTAAGAAAAAGAAAACAATTTGATTTTATAAATTCTACCTACTGAAGACATTTATTGTATTTTACATGTATTTTAATATATTCATGCGAGAATTAAAAAATTCTGCAGTTGCTCAAGTTGACTTTTTGGCTTTATAATAACTGTTAACCGTTTATAATTATTTATTGTACAGAGAATTAAAGTATACTTCCATAATATTAATAACAAATATAAAAAATTGTAATAATTGTACTTTAATGGATTTCCTATCTTTCATAAAAAATACTGTTTTCCATTTTTGTATCAGAAACATGGAAGTTGTATCTATTTTCACTTAATATAATCATCGTCCTCTAAAATAATATATAATAGAATCTCGATTACCCGAACTATATAGTTGGAACTAAGATGGTTTGGATAATCGAATAATAAAATACTTAATATAATCAATAATATAATTAATATACTTAGTTATGGCGTAAAATAATTAATAAATCATTACAATAAATAATTAATTTAATCGTAAATAATCAAATGAAAAGGTATCTATTACTAGACAATCGAAAGTTCGGATAATCGATTCTAATATATTTCCATGGAGAAAGAAAATTTTGCCACGACCAATCCTTACCCTTGGCTATCAAGAAGAAGATTCTCCGGTTTCAGATCTCTATAGATAATGTTTCGAGAATGGAGATAGTCGAACGCTTCCACGACACACGCGGTGTAAAATCGCGTTGTGCCGTCGTCGAAGTGGCCCTTGTCTCTCAGCACTGTCCACAGCTCGCCGCCGAGGCAGGCTTCCATCAACATGTAAAGATACTTCCTGTCTTTGAACGTTTTGAACAGCTTCACTATAAAGTCGCAATCAGCCTCGCCCATAATTCTCTTCTCGGACATGATGTGCTGTTGCTGTCGCGTCTCGACGATCTGCGCCTTCTTCATTTGCTTCAGGGCGAAGGATCTCGTGCCGTCGCCGGCTATTTGAACTAATTCGACTCTTCCGAAACCGCCCACGCCCAAGGTGGCCAACGGCCGGAGGTCTTGCAGCCTTAGGTCTCTGAATTCCTCGTTCAACCTGCGTTTCAAACATTATTTCGATGATGATCGTGATCGTTTATTTCACATTTGGTTCTTCCCTTAACTCGTTTACATCGAGTGCTTTTAATATTAATTTAAAAAACTAACGGAAGGGGGTGAAAATCATACATTCCTGGGTTCTTTTTTAAATTACTGATTAGTGATCGATTGAATTATTAATATTTTACAATTATTGTTCAATTATTCGAGAAATTATTTAACAAATTGTGATAGTTCCAGTGTTAAGATTTCAATGCATACTTCAGTTTTTTTATGCACAAATTTTATAGAAGACTAAAAAATTCTTGTTTGTAAACAGTATCGACATGTTCCATGATTAACTATTTGTAGATAAGAATTTTTTGACTTTCTAAAGAGTTTTTTTATAAAAATCTGAATTACGTTTCTTAAAAATCAATTAATTTATTTATTTCAGGTTTTTGATGTTTAATACTTCTAATTTTCAAGTATGAATATGCATCAAGTATAGAACAACGTGAATTTTAAAATCAGTGAAATTCCCGTTATGCAGCTGATACTATCGCTAAGTAGAGATATTCAAATAAGCAAAAACAAATAAATACAATCAACTTTTTGATTCGTTGTTACAAACGAGAATAATTAATATTAACCGGTAATTTTCAGATTTCCATGCTTAAAGGTAAAGATATCACTAATTGCAAAATAAAAAAGCTGAAAACCGCCGTTTTGACGGATGCGGTAGTTGTAGTGCTAAGAAGATCGATTGTTTCAAAGAAAAGTCGAAACGAAATAAAGTTGCACCAACGACAGTTAAAATTCCAAGATTGAATCGAATCCGCGGGGAAACGGAAATTAATTGCGAAATAATTCTGTTTGCCCGATACCACAATTAAATCGCGGCGATTTAATGAATCTTCAACGCAACGCTTCCCGCCGCCTCTTCTCTTTCCCAAGAGTTCACGGCGTCCGGCGGCATTAATGCAAATTGCCGGCACGTTTCAGAAAAAAAAAAACGAAACGTTAACTTAATTGCCAAACCATAACTTACTCTGAGTTCGTGCGCTCTATTCTTCCATCCTGATGGCAAGCGTGAAACAACACAGACATATGTTCACAAACGCAACCGATAGGGGGGAATTTAACAAACGATTCACGCGCGATTACAGTCGCGTATAATTAGCAGTAACAAGAGCTAATGCGGTTAATAACAACGATACGCTGTTACCATAACGCGATAGTATTACCATTTTGTTCGAGTGTTTCAACTGAGGCTGGTATCTTTTAATCAGGTATGCGCGATACTCGTGCACCAGGTTATCTTATGAAATAATTAAAATTATTGAACTACTGATAAGTTACTAATAATAATAACTACTGGATCGATAATCGAGCTAATAGGATTAGTTAGTTCAAAGTGAACGAACTTAACTATTATATTACTATTTGTCTTACAATGCCAATGTTAATGTAATATTTCGTATTGTTATTTTGCTGTTTACTAATTTAATGTATAATATACTAGTTATTGAACAGTTTATTGAAGATTAATAATCAATGCTTAAGGATTTCTTAATGAAAATTTGCAGCGGCAATCGTATTGAATAACATAATCTAATTATTATTCGAGAATCATTGTTTGAAGAAAATTAATAAACATATAACTTATCAGTAGTATTCAGAACCTATAATATATAAACGATATAAACCTTGGGTACCGATTCCATTCTAAAATCTCTTTAATTAAATATTTACCTATGAATTGAAATAGAACCCTCTCAAATTTTATTTATTTTTATAAATCTACTAATTGATATAATATTAGTATTTTAGTTACTCAGATACAGTGAACATTGGATGCTTGCAACACTCAACGGGACCGGAAGATTCCAATTATGAAGAAATAGGGTCGAATCAACCCCAAGAAGCGAAGGTTTTAGAAAAGGATAACGCGAGTGAAGGAAAAGAAAGACTGAGAGTCGAAGCGTTCGGCAACATTAAAGGCCGCAATGAGCTTGAGACCTTTAATTCAAAAATTTGCGAAATTAATTCATAAACTGCTTTATTTTTTATGTTTGACGAATGAAACTTTCACCATCATGTTTGTTATGTTTTTCTGATGAAAATAACACCAAACACGATAGAATCACGATTATAATTGCTTATATAATAAGCGAATGAAGTTTCGGATATAGAAAAGGACTGCGAATAGAGAAGAAAGAGACGTTGAAGTTGTCGAGTTCGACAATAGCCGGATCATATTACACCCTTCAACTGCGGACGGTGGTCGAGCGCTGTGGTGTGTTAAGACCCCAATACACGTTGAAACCTGGGGCGATGCAGACATTGCAACAAGTGATAAATTCGAGTCTTCCAAAGTTTCATGACACACGTTGCATTCATACAAAAAGTAAAAAAGACTCAAACCCACGCATCGTCGCATGTTTCATTGTGTATGGCGACTTTAAGAAGGAGTCAATTATCGAATGTTCACGATATCTAAAAAATAAAGGCTCCAATTTAAAGCAATGCTCACCTTCTTCCTTCCACGAGCTCGTCCCTGTATCTCGTACGAATTTCGTCCAAGGACGAGATCAGCTGATTGAACGTCTCGCGGTCTATCACGAGGCAACTCACTCCTTCCGGATCGTCGGCGATGATGTTCGCCGTTCTGAGATCATCTCTGCAAATACATTCGAAATATTCCTTTTCATACGAATTGTAGCAACGCGTTGAATCAGTCGACTTCTGTGAAAAGACACTTGTACGTGGGTTGCTGCAAGTGTTTTGGAAAAGAATGAGGAAAGTTACAAATAAGTTTGAGCTAATAGTCTTGTTGTTTTTTAAAATATTCTCCTTTAGTATTAATGAATTTTTCATTGGGTCGGGTCGCTTTATAAACTTAAAAATGTGAAACTTCAGGAAAATAATAAACTGAACGATCGTGGATTCTAGAAACTTTTGCAGCAATCTACGTAACCTGTAGATAGTTGATTTAACGGGTTCATGACAAATACGAGTGTTTTAGAATATTTATTTGCTTGTCTAACGTAACCCTTTTTCTTTTAACACCTTGACTATCACGGTGGTCACCGATGACCGGAGCTTCCAAATTGCTGAAGAACAATTGCAATAAAAAGATTGATGTTAAATAAAAATATTTAATAACATAAGTAACTAGATAATAGTGTAATATGACTACAGTGATCTCAAACCATTAATAATTATTTTCAATACCATTTTTCTTTGTTACTAAAAAATAAGTATTATTATATAAAACGCTAGAAATTCTCGTAGCAGTCAATGTGTTAATAACCTTTCAATCATAGAACGATTTACAACTTTTTATTAGAACTAAGTAAATGCTTAGCACATAATATTATTGATTAAAAAAATTAAATTAATGCAATTTGAATGTAATTTTAAAGTTTATTTAATGACATTTTAATAATGCGAATTATTTTGGACGCTTTTAACGGTTAATTGCGTTATAAAGAGGGTTTGAGAAGTATATTTACCCTTGCAGAGCCTTTTCACCGAAGAAATCACCTTTGCCTAGCGTCCTGATGTACTTGTCTTCTGGACTGTCAGGTTGCTTTATCGTAACGCGCACCTGACCTCTGCTTATAATGAAGAACGTGTCGCCCCTTGCTCCTTGCCTGATTATATAGTCGCCATTGTTGTAGAAGGTCTACGGAACAAAATGGGATAAAATATGAAAAATAATATGTGAAGTGTAGTATTATTTATTATATTATGCATATAAATAATCGTATTATATTATTATTATATTATTAATTAATATCTTTCGTTGAATAAATGCTTTTTATTATTTATTATATTGCATAATAATAAATGATATATATATTTATAAATAATTTTATATTATCATTATAATATTATTTATTATTGTATATACATATTGGATGTAATAATAATATGTATATGCAATCTTCTGTTAATTGTACTAATATTTACATGATAGCATGTGTATTCGTCTATCGCTAATAGGAAATTTAGAAGTTTATAAATATATTTAACAATTATAAGTAAATTACGAAATTAAATTATACAGAAAAATCATAGAAAATAGAGCTATACGATTTAAGTATTACCTCTTCCAGGACATCCGAAATTTTGATTAACGTCTCCTCCGGTAAGTTTTTGAAGATAGGAACGCTGGAAAAAAATAAGGAATTGTAAATTAACAATATATGCACTTATTTCTACATAAATAGATTTAATTACTCTAAAATAATAAATAAATAAATATTTTGCATTCTGTTATCCCATGAAACCTTTTTCAGTTTTACAGATCGAACAAAATTCGGTTCATTCGATATGTCAAGCAGAAAATAAATGTTTATTTTATGGCAAATTTCCAACGCATCATTCAGGTGAATTCGGAAATCATACAATTTTAGAATAGACCAGGAGTTATAGGCGAGTGTGCGTGAATAGATGAACGCTGCGATTATGCATAAGCGTCTAATATGAATAAATGTTCAAGACGTTAGAGTATTTTCATAATGCAAATTATTTTGGACGCTTTCAACGGTTTATTGCGCTATAAAGAAAATCTCAAAAGTATATTTATTCTTGAGACCCTCTATACTATTGATTTTCTGAAATATTAATTGTTACATTCACGGGAAATGAATCTAGAATATTCTAGACTATTGATTTTCTGAGATATTAATTTTTATATCTATGGAAAATAAATCTAGAATATACTAGATTATTGATTTTCTGAGATATTAAGTTGTACATCCATGGGAAATGAATGTAGAATATTCCAAACGTAAAGTTAATGTATGGCGACGAAAGAATGTTCTAGAAAGTATGGGAGTGAAATGAATGAATGAAAGTGAATGCATATATTGTGCGTGTGATTTGATTTTGATGCATTGTTTTATTGTGCGTTGTAAAATAAGATTGTGTGTTAAAAATATCGTTTTGCACCAATAAAATTCTTTCTCTTTCTCTATATATATAATAAATATTTGCACAGAGTGGTCCACGCAACTTGTTGACCCTCATTGTATGAAAAAACTTTTTATAGAAAAGTTTTATGGTTTGAAGGGATACATTATGTAATGCGATACAGATATTTGCATATCTTTTTTGTAAATGGAGACGTATCGGAGATTTGAAGATTAACTTCGTTTTTTTAAATGGAAAATATGGCAATAGCTTTTATGCCAAAATATCGAACAGCATTAAATTTTGAGAAAAAGAGTGCAGACATTTATTAGCCGTAAACTTAATAATTAACGAATAATTTCATTTTGTTTCTTGAAAATGATATTATATTATGTGACCTAAATTTGTATAACATTTTTTTCTTATTTAGTGCCATAGAATACACTAACAAAGTTTGAACATTAAAACCTAGGACTCCCTGTATATATATGTATTATATTATTATGTAATATATTATAAATAAGAAATACTTATTTAATACACTAAATAAGAAAAAAAATGTTATACAAACATAGGTCACATAGAGCTTTATTAAGAAATATGTAAGAAATATGTAAGATACATATAAGAAATTTTAGCTACAATTTAATGGAAGGTAAATTATCCAGTTTTTAAAAAACCATACTTGTCTCTTTTCGGCGCGCAAAAAGTATGCTCGAGGATATAAGTACAGTGGAAACATCAGACTGAAGTGAAACTTATTTCTGGTGCAACAGTAGAATTGAGATTTATTAATTTCGTCTGTGACTAATGGATCTCGTTTCGTCGTGACCCCATGCAGGCGAGGGGGGCGTAAGAAAATAAGAGATTCCTTAATAACGGACTGGCGGAACCATCCATCTTGCCTATTATTTACACAGATGGCTTTTCCAGCGAGCGTGGCTCATCTCTCTGCCGGTACAGCCGTTGATTTATTGTTTCCACCGGAGACAGTCATCGTCATTTTAATCCGTTATTAAATGTAATTAGCGTACTACGGATGTTTCTATGAATTTATAGTTTTACAGCTTATCGAGCCAAGAAATTAAAAGACACGAAATTATTTCTCCCGCCGAATGTATTATTAGACATTTATTAGACACCCTCAGGTCAAACGTTAGAAGAGTGTTATTAAAGTTCCTTTTCTCTTTAACACTTAGGCAACCACCTAGAAAAATTATAGTCAAAAACTTTTTAATTAACTTTAATTTAGCTCCCTCAACAGATTTGATTAAAAATTGTGTTCTGCAAAAGCAAGAACGGTATTTATTGAATTGGAAATATCTCCAGTTTAAGAATTACTAAATAATAAAAGAAAAAATGAAGAAAATAAATGGTTGCTAAGAGAAACGTGGGAGATCTTCCCACTCGGTTGATTAACACTATTTCTACCGAAGGTGCTCAACGACATCTTCTGAAATTTTCACTTAAAATTATTTTCCAAGTTTAGTCGTACATTCAGAGTTGACTTTTCGACTATTCTAATAACGGTTATAAAATTGGCTATAGGAAATGTCTAAAATCAATTGAGGAGAAATGATTAAACTAAGAAAAAAATTTTAAGTTGAAATTTTAAAAGGTGTCCTTTGACACTTTCGGTAGAAACAGTGTTAAGTGTTAATAATAACAAAATAATAATCAACATGAACTTGAAAGGATTAAGTGACGTTTGTAAATACAAATGTTAAGTTATGTATAAATAACAAATGTTAAGTTATAGATATTATTATTAAAGTTACAATTATATATTAATAACAATTATAGTTTCCTTTCGGTGGTTGCCTAAGTGTTAATGGTATACTTCCGATTAAACGTACGTAGACTAGGAGTAGAATTTTTGTATTTTTCTAATAAATTATGAACAAAGAAATAGCTTTGCAGTTGTGAAAGAAACCATAATGGTTAATAAACAGAAAAAGAGAAAAGAAGAATTATTTTACCTCTTTAAGAAATCCGTGTACTCGGCCTGCCTCGAGAGGCCAGTTCTCATCATAATAGTTTGGAAGCATTGCCGGTCGATGGCCCACAGCTGGCAATCGGTGGCCGCTGTTATCGTCGCTGTCCTTTTGCAGTTGTAAAGAATTGCTAGCTCGCCGAGTACCTTTCCCGGCGCGAGAGTACTCAAGTACTTGCCGTCCCGCGACACCTCGACCTTACCCTCTGGAAAATTCCACTTCGTAGTTAGTGTCCGGCTTAAGCCTTTCGTTTTTATAGGAATGGAAAAGTATTCCTATGGAATTTTATAAAATTATTTTAAAGTTATAATATTATATAATTGTTATATAATTCTAATATAGAATTTTAATTTATTCATTTAAATAATTTGTTAATGATATTTATTAATTTATATTAATGAAATTCTAATGTAGAATTACTGTATAATTCTAATATAGAATTACAATTTATTAATAATATTCCTTAATTTATATTATTAAAATTCTATTATATAATTATTATATAACTCTAATATAGAATTATAATTTATTATTTAATTATTTTGTTAATGATATTTATTAATTTATATTATTAAAATTATATTGTATAACTATTGTATAATTTTAATATAAAATTATAATTTATTATTTCAATCATTTGTTAATGATATTTAGCAATTTATATTATTAAAATTTTATTGTAGAATATAATAATTATTATATTTTTATATGATTTATATAATTTCGGCCTCGTCAGCCTAGAAATAGACTTTAGATAAGAATTTTTAAACTTTCATGCTTATTTTCCTGCATTTCCATGTCCTGCCATTAATATCCAACTATATAACTTATTCTAGCTTATCTACTGTGGTAACTACATCTCCCTGTTACTATGTATAGAATTATTTGTATAAAATGTTAAATCTATCGGAAAGTTCTGCCCGTTTTTTAATTAATCTAAAATAATACATTTTAAATACATTTATTAATGTTTACTGAACAATATAATTTTCATCGTTACTAATGACCTCTTCCCAGCGCGATAGCAATTTGTGGATTGCATTTCTATAGAATGATTTTTGAAAACATGAGATGATAATTATCGGACAGAATTTTCCAGTAAACTTATACATTATTATAAAATTGTGGGTAGGAAAATGCTTAAATAATAATGAATAAATAATAAATAACATAATATCGAATTTTTCGTATGGTTGAGAATGAAATCAGAATTTTGTTTAATATAATTAAAATTATTTCTTTTTGTTTGAAATGTTTAGTTTTATCATAATAGTATTATAATGCATTCAGCATGGAATAAATATTAGACATTTTTTATCGTTAAGTAAACGATAAATTCGACTATCTGAACAGTTGAAAGAATTAATTACGAAGAAATAAGTGTTAATCAAGTATCAGTGGTGAATGATAATGAACACTAGAACTACCGCACCCGTCAAAATGACGAGTTTCAATTTCCTTATTTCATAATTGTTGATACCTTAAAAGTATTAAATATCTGAAATGATTTAAAAAATAAATAGCTACACTTAAATACTATAATAAACATATGAAAAAACCAAGAAAAGTATATTGTTACAATTTTTATAAACATTACATACTGATAATATCAAATACTCGCTAGTTCTACTGTTAAAATTGTTCAATTATTTTCTCACTTTTTCAATTATTATCATTATTTCAATTATTAATCTTTAAAGTATAGAACAGAGGTCAAAGTATAGAAAAAGGAAATTTCTATAAACTAAATAGATTATAAATCTTATAATTCAACTAACTTATAATTTATTAATTGAAAACAGAAAAGGAATTAATTAAATGTTAAAAGTTCGATGGTTAACTTTTATTCATAAAAGTGTTGAGATTGTAACAGTGTTCAACCCTAATTTTAAGTGTCGTTATTCTTAGAATTTGATTCTCCATTAGACTCCACTTGGAAACTAATTTTGTTACGTGTGACGGAAACTTGTGCCTTTTTCATTCAACATTTAATTACTGGTTTCACGACTTGTGAAGTCGAAGGACCACTGACATTTGCATGGCAACCAATTAGGTCAACGTGGTTGTTCGTCTGTATGCGGAGACGTGAATACGTTAATTGCAACGTGACATTTATCGGAAATGTTCGTCGAAAGTTTGTTTCTAAGACGAAACTTTATCGCTATAATTTAAAATATACCTGTCCCCCGATTTACACGGAAGATCGGTTCCTTTGAATATCGTGTAAATCGAAATCGTGGATTTTTTATGTAAAACCGTGAAAATCGAAAACAAATGAAAATCTGCATAATTTAGACAGTTAAATATTTAATGAAATTCATTTATTTTAACGTAAATAAAATAAAAGTGAAGTACCACGAGAAACATAAACATATGAATTCATTCATGAAATAACAAATACATAAATACATAATTCATTGTATAGGAAAGAGAAATATAAAATCCATAAAAAATTGAACTGAAAGTTGAACCAAAAAATCAGGCCTATACAATTTTAAGCAAATTATAAGAATACAACGAAAACTGTAAATTGTTTATCACTAACCAGTAAGTATGACGTTTTTAAAAATTCCAATTAGAAAAAAACAACGATACACGAAGAAACAAAACCAAAACTCATTCAGTTCTTAAATATAATGCCGTATCTTATAACTTTAAGTAACAATACTTATATGATTAATTTAATTTTCTTTGTGTAAAATATAGTAAAATAAGATATAATAACCCTTGCATTATAATAACGCGTCAGACTCGCGGTAAAGATTTCAAACAGATTTTAACAAATATAAATATTAATCAGTTCTTTTGAATTCAGATTAAATATCATTCGTCTGCTATCATTTGTTATACTATAGAGCAAACATAAGCATAGAATATGCATAGAATTTGTCTGTTCCAATAAATTATTAATTACAAAGTAGGACTTTGGGGCAGTGTAATTATTAATTACATAGTAAGTTACTATCGATTATAGTTGAGGAATAATTCACGAACCAAGGAGTTAACTTCCATATTGGTACATCCAGTAAGTTCATCGCTCGATGCGGATATAACGTTGCATTACCGGCGCATAAGTTAAAAAACGTCTGTCGAACAGATCAATCGATAATTCGGAATCGATTGCGATCGAGGAAATTGCGTTACGCGGACGTGCGAGTATTACATACAATACGTCTTGCAATAATCAACATTTTTCTTTTTCTTTTATTGTACCGGCGTGTATGTGGACCGGATACAATGAACGTGTGCAGTTATCTCAGAGACCCAATCCCTTCAGCACAATGGGCCTATTCATGAAACGCATCCGGTACCTGTGCAGTTTTCTGTTCGCTTACGGTTAACGTGCATATTGTGCTCGGTTTCGCCCACTTCTTGGCTCCTTTGATTGGGCTATTTATAGCACCGTTAACGATATTAAACAATCTGGAAGCGTGATGGCTTAATTTCTTTTTTACGATCCACCGGAACAGCGACGAGAACTTTTCCCCGGGATTCTTATTTGTCTTTCGTGGTTCCCATTAAATTATAATAGAATGTTTCCCCGGGGCTAATAAACAGCAAATATTCGGCTGCAACGTGAATAAGTTCACAGTTACATTTAATATGATTACTTTTTCACTCGTTCGTAAAACGTAGAATTATATGCGATCAAATTACATGGGTTCTTCGGTTCAAATAGTGTTTTGTACAACGTCCTTTCCTTGAGGGGATTTTATGAACAGGAAGAAAACTGTATTTAAACAATGGAACAATCAGAAATTCACGACGTGAGAAAATCAATTGCGCGAGGCGCTACTGGATTTGATTTAATTGTAAGCCGAATAATTAACACTCCGGCTTATAAGACAAATGAGTATTTGCAATGAATTTCTTTGCGTTATCGCAAACTGTTAATGGTAAAATAAATTTAACGGATATGGTCGCGAAGAAAATTATACGGCAAAGAGTAATTAAATCTAATAAGAAATTGCTTTCATTGATAAACTTCGAAGTAAATATTCATTTTGTACTGAAACTTACCATGAATAGATATTTTCTTACGTTCTTGGCAATTATTAATAATGAAATAAATCTAAAGATATGTCAATATGAAAATCGTACGGCAACGGGGTAATTTAACGTAACAAGGAATTGCTATATCTTACTATATTACTATAACTAACAAACTTCGAAGTAAATATATATGTTACATTAAAGATTACAAGGAATAAAACATTTATACTCAGATTATTAATATTATCACAGATAATTACATAGTATTAGATTAAATCTGACCAATATAATCACGACGAAAATGATACGGTAAAGAGTTAACTCAACGTAACAAGGAATTACGTTCATTGCTAAACCTCAAAGTAAATATTTATTTTACATTGAAACTTACAAAGAATACAACATTTACTTGCATTCCTAGAAATAATTAATATGAAAAAGGACCTGAAAAATATAGTCACGATGAAAATCATACGGCAAGGAGTTTATTCGACCTAACAAGAAACCTTGTTCACCGACGAACTGTTCGTTCCGCGAACGCGCTTGATGAAAATTTCTCCACCGAGAAATATTTATGCCACTTGAGGCAGACTAATCGACTTCATTCAACAATTATCGTCCCTTGCCGATGCTATTTCTGCGAGCGCTTACGTTATCCCAGGAAAAGGCATCGCGCGTGTAACGAACGAAGATGAAGCCGATTCGCTCGGAGCGGGAGATCATCGTCACGAGCGAATATAGTTTCGCGGAACAACCGCATGACAGCGAGCCGTTAGTTAATCGATTCGTAGATTTTCCTCGGCGCGTTCTCTCGAGAAACTTTCTATCGTCGTGTGCGGTTACACGTGGTGCACGAGCAGAAAGACTTTTGAATCGAGTAGAAATTACTTTCGGACGATGCGCGCGTTCGCGGCGGCAACATCGTGAATCTGACCTATCCCACGCGCGTCTTTATTGTCGGATTTTCATATTACACGGTAGAACCCCTAATGACGCGGTTAAAGATTTATTGAAAATAACTGTTAGCAGTTATATTAATACTGAATTTAATTAATTAGTATCAACTTAACGGTTAATAGTTATTTTTCAATCATCTTTAACCGCGTTATGTCTAAATCATATCTATTAGCACGTACCCTGCCCTGAACTTTCCGTTCAAGCCATTCGGTATTATCATTGTAAAATGAAGAATTTTTTAAAAATTCCTTATGCAGTCAATTATGGGCATCTTAATACTATTGCTGATGCGCTCATTTGCGCATGCGATTTGTTTTAACGTTAAAAAATGCGGTTCCCAATCGGCAAGAAACTGTACTGTTGAACCTTTTCTATTATATTTATATATCTTTTAATATTATATTTATGTTATGTTTATATATCTTTTTATATTTTTCTTATATTATCGTTGCTAATCATCCCTTAAATCTTGAACCATTATTTATTATCCAATTTATTATGGACTGTTTATTATGAAAGCGTTGCAAATCAATTTTTGAATATGTAGTGTGAACTTTTTGTTTATAGAGAATTTACAATTTGTATTTTAATCGTAACTTAAAAGTAATTATTTTTCTCTTGATTTAATTATTGTTCAGTCTCGATTTACTATAAAATAGACGCAATTCCGTTTATAATCGCAGAAAATACATTAATACAGTTAATTTTAAAATACGAGCGCATAGAATATAAAGTAGAGAAAAATGTACAAGAATTTCAGGATCCTATTACTGTATGTCCAACTTCTTCCAATTTTTAACAGAAGGGAACAGCTACTACTTAACCATTATTTCTTCAAACAATTTCTCCAAATTTCGATTTTGTATAAACATTCGCTGTGCAGTAACGAAAGATGCATTTGTTCAAAATTTAAAGTGATATCCATGCGAATTCCATTGAAAATTCTCATGAATATATATAGAGGATACGGTTTCGCTATCTAATAAATCTGTCACGGCACGTGACGTTATAATAATTCTCCGGGAGGCTGGTTAATGATAGAGAAGGTAATAGTCGCTTCGTGACTATGATCGTTTCGCTGACGCGAAAGAAGATCCATGAAATAGTTCAAGATCGTAACGAAACTGTGCTTCGTTACGCAAGATCATTATGCTGAAACTTTTCCCCTCGGACGTCGATGATACGTCACTATCAAGAGAAGGGAATACCACACGATGTATTGTCCTGCGAGTGGTGCTTTCACTTATTCGCGCACGAACCAGACGCTCGCGAGCACGATTACGGTCTGCATTAACGCAGGACGAATGCTAACGATAATATCAATTTCAATTTTGAAATTATCTTCGATGTTCCCCAAGATAATTGAATTGCATCAAATTCGTATTTATTTATTAACCGATTGCGAATTTCTATACAAACATGAATTTTCATGGTGTTCATTTACACAAACGGCAATTAAAGGGAAAGTCGTAGACTGCCGTGCGTTGCGTCGAGATCTAACTGAATTAAGAAACGCTTAAACGTTTAATATCTGAATTATTTACTTTTTAATAGATTCAGAAATTACAAATGCTCGGCGAAATCATCAAGTTTGTTTAATCTTAAGCGTTCGATCTTAACCCCTAGCTGAATGAGTTATTTCTTAACTATGGTGGATACAAATACTTTATCGTTAATAATTTATTAGGAAAAGAAAACATTCTGATGCTTATTCTATGTCTACGTTTACTCCAAATGGTTACGATTGATAATAGGAAATTAATATTTAATTTAGATTTTAAACAAATAAATAACACTTCATTTTGTTAAATTCAGTATAAAATTTTCGTCACAAGCCTGGCACGATACTGTAGATCAAGGGGATAATATTCAAAGGTAAATAACTCGACGAAAAAAAATTGTGCAACAAATTCTAGAGGATCATAAAGGTGAAACTCCAATTAAGATCATTATGGATTCGGTTATGAATAAATTTTTCAGCGCTAGAAACGTTCAAATTTATACAGTCTACAAGAAGAATAATAATTCTAACTTTTCTATTCGCCACTCGATATAAAAGCAACTTTTTTATGGCGACTTATTTAAAATTCCTCATGAAAGATGGATAGTAAATTTGTGAAAGTGTCAAGTTACCTTTTATTGTTCTATCTGAGCAAATGCATAAATTAGTTCAACGATCTTTCACAAAGACGACTTTCTAATTGCAATAATTGTGGAAACAGGAATTCTGAAATGCTAATATTAATACTAAATTTAGTTAATATTAAAACTACTAGACGGGTCAAAATGATCCATTCCTGACATCTTTTTTTTGCAATTATTACAAAAATAGATGTTTCTCTGAGAAACTATTAAAGAAATTAATTCCGCAATACACAAACTGAAATGTCAATAAGTGCTCTTTTGAAGTTTTTATAGAGGAATTTCAAAAAGTCGACTTAACCAGTTAACTGTGGGATTTTGTTTAAAAAATCTCTCAATTTTCGCGCAATAAAATGAAAAAATAAAGCGTGTACTCGTCAAACGCAGGACGAATGTGCGTAGGATATGTTTCAATCAAAGGCCAAAGCAAAACAAAGAAGAATTAGAATTAGAAGGATAAAAACTAAATAATTCATCGTTGAAAGAATTAGTATCCGTTCAAGTTTTAAGATGACGAGGGTCAATTTAATAGAAATTTAATTATTTTATTTAATTAATCAAACGCGGTTAACTGGTTAAAATGTGTATAGTTGGATTTTCGTAAGGTTTCATTTAAGAAAATGATAATATGTCAAAGTATCGACAACTTTTCATAAAGCATTCGAATACTTTCACGAGCTACCGTAGATCCAACGAGAATATCCTTTAGAGTGGATTCAAGGAAACGAGTCGAGCAAGGATCTACGCGCGAAAGGTTAACGCCGAGAGCCGCCATCTTGGTGAAATGTTGCGTCGGCGGTAATTTGAAAGTATCAAAGCTGCGCGCCAGGGCAACGGAACCTTGTCCTTTGAAACGCTCCTCGGCATCGTTATTTATAGCTTACGAGGAAATAACTTTCTCGAGCATCCGTCACGCGAAGAATTTTTATCGGGACCACGTGGCCCTCGTCGTGGCTGGACGTTTAACCTTCAGGTGCAGCGGGTCTCGTTTTCTCCATTTACTTCGCTGTGGGAACGAAGTTCGAGAGCGGAAATAGAAAGCGTCCCGGACGATTTATTCGCGACTTCGTCTACAATGGCGGATGTAAGTATATACTGTGCAAGTAATAAAAATCCGCGCATATACGAGGTGTTCCATGTTTGTACCGACAAATAGTATCGGCATGGTCTGTGATTAAATTTTATAAGAGAATACAGAACAGTTGACTTTACCGCTCGGTGGTTTTAGTGTTAAGACTTCATTGTGTAATTCGTTGTTATAGGTTCATAGCTTAAATCAACCCATTTCGGGTCTCTGTTTTTATAATGATCGAAAGTCGTGTATAATTCTCTGCAAAATTAACCCTTTGAGTGCTAGAGGAAATCTTCATAGGTATTTGAGAAATGCCAGACAATTTTGAACAAAAATGCATTATTATAGACAAAAATTTATACTTCAATCAATTTTAAGACGTTGAATGTCACGAGGGTCACCAGTGACCTCAACCAAATCAAATTACTCTAATTCATTCGGTTAAACGATGATTATTTGAATACTTTTCTATATTATAAGTAATACAACTTAATGCACTGACATTCAACAACTCAAACCTGTAATAATAACAACGTAATTCAATGGCATAAGTTGATGTTACATTATTTTCACTTTCTATATTTGTGTCGGCAAAATCATAGCTAAAAACATGTTAAACTTCCATTATTATTGATAAAATCAAAAGGAAACTTTTCGCAAGTGCAGTGCACGAGCGACATATCGCTCTTTGATACTAAAAGTGTTAATAAATAAATTGATTTAAATAAACCCAAAGTACAATATAAGCAAAGTGAAATTTGAACAAACGTGTTTTTATAAATTTTATTTCTAGTGTAAGACTTCAATGTATAATTCAGTTTTTTATGAAAAGATTTTCGAAGATTAGAAAATTCTTATCCGCAAACAGTATCGGCATGTTCTATAATTAACCGTTTAATAATTGTAGAAGAAGAAACCCAGAATGGGTAATTTTAACTTATCTAGTAGTCCTATTGTTAAATACTAGAAAAGAAAAAGAAAGTACATATCAATCTCTCATTATTTAAATAATTAAATGATTTAGTTGCTGCTTTACAGCGGTATTCGACTGCGAAAGATTAAGAATAAGAAAAAAGAAATGTAATATACACATAATACATGTTTTATTAAAAAATTATAGTGAAAATACCAAAACTAACTAACTGGGGTTCAAAATATAGTTCGTGCATGCGAAAGCAACATTAACATGGTTGATAAATTGAATCTATTATTTTACAAGTAAAAGAAAATAAAAAATTAGCAAATCTACGATATTCTTGAAACATAAAAAAATGATATTAGAAATGAGTGATTAAATAATGAAACAGTATATATTTTACAGTGTTACTTTATTATAACGGCTTTGAAAAACACGTCTAGCTCTTTCAAGTTCTCGAATGCGAATAACACGGAACACCCAAAAGTAAGTTGGGGTCCGCTTTTCTCTACAAGACCGTTTATGGCCTCGCCTGGTGAAAAGTCTCTTGACTTCGCGTGACAAAATCCAGACACATCTGGTTGCCTTTCTATCGCCTTTGTTTAGACTAAAGATATACGAACGTTAGGCATTTTTGCTTTTGCTGGCTTAACATTAGTAATAATTCAGCAAATGATATTATGGAAAATCACCAGTTAATAAGATTAATGAAATTGTTAATAATACACAAAATTTTTCTAGCATACTTAAATGCTGTCAGACTTCCATAGAGAACCAAACGAGAAACTGATAATTAATAATTTTGGTAATTTTCTTAAACTTTTTCATGAATCACTTAAAACTCTACGGTCATATAACATTTCCCTTTCATTTTTGTTCCAAGTTCCCATTAATTTACGGTTCTGAACCTTTTCAAATAGTAGGAAAAGCAATCTTGGATAATTACGGTTGACTGCTCGTTCTCGTTGAATAATTAATTGGACAAAAGAACTTTTCATTGGAGTTAGAACAATCGAAGAGGATAAGAGAACCTACTTGTTCGATTAACATACAGAAGGATGAAAGTAAAATCCGGAAAGTTTCGACAAAAGGAAGAAGAGATCGGAAATTCACTAGCTCCGAGATCTAAGTGCATTGTGCGTAATGCAATATCGCAACACAGTACGCTAATGCTCGACCAAGAACTTATTCATTTGCATAAATTGCCCCACGACGCCTTGCAATCAAGGTTCTTTCCATTTCTAACTCGTGATTAGCAATCTCTATGCGAGCATATAATTCGAATCGGAATATTACCTGTTTGCTACCACAATACTGTCGACAGACTATTTCAGTGTCTAGCTGCAGGAAATTGAAAAGAAACCAAGAAGCAATACAAATGAAGAATATTACTTTGTTTTCAACTGATCAGAACCCTTAACACTTTCTCTACCGCTCGTGATCGTGACCGATACAGTCTGCCCCATGGATTAGGAATGTACGTATGTTTCTATTTGTAAAGCTCTATATCTTTGACCAGTTAACTGTGGAATTAAGTTTGAAAAATCTCTCATTGTAAGCGCAATGAAGTCAAGCAATGAAGCGTATACTCGTCAAACGCAGTGAAAATGTACCTATAATATATTCTGATGAAACAGTAAAGCAAAACGAAGAGGAATTGCATGTGTCGAAGAATTCAACGTTGAAAAGATTATAATCATTTCGAGTTTCAAGATGGCGTGTATACTCGACAAACGCAGTTAACTGGATAAATTTTGAAATGTTCATTTAAAATTATTCTCTAAGTTTAATCGTATACTCTGAATTGACTGTTCAACTTTTCCAATAACGATTATAAAATTAATTATAGGAAATGTACATAATTCAATTGAGGGAAAATGATTAAACTGAGAAAATAATTTTAAATGAAAATTTCAAAAGGTGTCTTTTGACACCATCGGTAGAAATAAATGTTAAAATCAAAGTATAACGGAATCTGATTGTATCGATTTCTTTTGTTTTAAAGCGGCGTAAATTTAATAAAGTTTCAATTGTTATGCATGCAAAATCTAAAAGCTGATTAATTTGCGGTAGATAAAGTGTAAAGAAAAATTCAACTTCTACTTAATCTTTGTTTTTTTTAATCACTTTGGAAAACTATTATTTTGAATAAGGATTCGCTATATAATCATTAATAATAAACTATTACAGAAAAGACACTAATCATAAAATTATGTTATATTCATTTCAGTTATTTAATTAGTTCTTTCGTAAACAGCTTCATTCGACTTCTGATCGTTTTCCTTTCGCTAAATTAGTTAACCACGATTAATATCTATTAATTAACCAATAATAATAATTATTACAATTATGACAATTATTATAGTATAATATAATTTTTATAACCTGATAATGTCCTCAATTATTCATGAAATAATTGTAACATCCTAACATTTCTCTGTTTTATAATAATAATTATTATTATAATACAGTCCATTATAATAACTAATATAATCATTAATATAGTAATTATTATAGCAATTATTATTATATTAGTTATTATAAGAATACAGTAATTATAACTATTAAATGATATTGCTGTTATGACTATGTTACTATTATCATCACAAAGCAGATAACAATTACAGAATATCAACTCAATTTCATAAAACAATCGAAAATGGTATCACTTCCATTTGAACTCTGATTTTAACTGATCCGGCAACTCCAACGTTAAAAAGTCGGCTAGGCTGGTAAGTACAATCGTCGTTTCGTACACATCCGCTATCGCGTTTCGTAACACTCTGACACGATTACGGGGCTCGCAACTGCTTCGCGGTTCACGTCCCCGCCCCGGTTTAATGTGTCTTGACCCTTGAAGCAGGAATTCTCAGCCGATTTTACGAGGCACTACCGTTCCAACCGACACTTCTTGATTGGCCCTCTGTTTTCTTCCCGTTTCAATTTTTAACCCGTCGACCGGCCGATTTCTCGACCTCGAATAAACTATACATATAAAGGCAAATATTCAAAGGGAATTATAACGACCCATACTCATTAATTCCATAATGATTATTGCGTAATTTATACCTTCCCGGATATCATGATATAATTTAATGGAAGAAACTCTCGGCGAGGGAACTTTAATGGAGGAAACTAGAAATTAACACTAGGACTACTGTATCAGTTAAAATGACTGGTTTGGATTTTTTTCTTACGCAATTATCGATATATTAAATGAATGTTCGAAATGATCTTGAAAATAAATAGTTTCATCTAAATACTATATTGAATTGTTGAAGAAACTGAAAATAATCTGTTGTTACAATTTTTATAGGGATTACATATTGATCGTATTAAATGCTCGGTAGTTCTAGTGTTAATTAAATAAATTAGTGGAACGAATTTATGTAGAAATAAATGGATAAATTAATGGCGGTAAATTAATATACATGATAAAGGAACTAATGGCATATAAAATGAATGCTGAGATGATTCTGCTGTAGAAGCCGCTTTTTATATTTGTTCATGAATCAACCGCTCAAATTATAATTGTTTTCGTGTCATTTCGAAACTCCAATCCCTTGGGACCACTGTGGCAGCAAAATTATTAATAGCGTAAATTGATATTGCGTATAAACAACATCGCAAAAAAAACGGCGTCTCATAAATGGAGGGATGACTGTACGCAGTGTACGCCTAATTCTTCATACTTATTTACTGCACCGTTTTTTTCATGTTATCATCACTTATCAATGAAGAAATTCGTACACGTACCAGTTTCGATCGTGACGAATACAAGGCCGGTGCAAGAGCGCCGGCAAAAATCTTCCGTTCCACGTAAGCCACGATAAAAGTTTGGAAAGTGAGCATAATTACGCACGTTTAACGGAATAACGTTACCCGGTCACGACTCGCGGAGATTACGAAAGAGAGAGAGAAGAAAAATCCATGAAATTCCGCGGAGTTCTCGAACGTGTACGTGACATTTGTAATGACATTTGTAAGTTGCTCATGAACCATTGTCTCGTGATCGCGAACATCGGGGATCGATTTAGAATACTAACACAACCGGGCATTGAATTCACCCTGTCACGAGCGACGCTATTACTCTTTTTATTGACCACTTGCCTTACGATATCGTGTCAGGCTCGTGGCCAAGATTTTTACCATCGTTTAACCCTTTCGTCCCGAATGGTGCACGTACCATTTCTTTCGTGGCAATAAGTTGTGTGCTGCTTTAATTGTGTTTCGTAAGTATATAGTTTCTTATATTAATAAACGTAGTTATTTGTTAGTTTCTCTGTATTCCCGCATATTATTTCTAATCCACATATTTTGCACTATATATTAGATACCGGAAAAAAGTTCGCGTGGTTTTCTTGTTAGCAATGAATTGAGGTCGACTTCAATCAGTATTTCATCGGTTCAACTCTTGCGGCCTGAATGATACTGTAAGGAGATCACTCGATGGCTAGAGTGAGGAATTCAGTTGATCAATCAGTTTTCATTTTTTCTCAGCCAATTTTCTGTTGATTTGATTTCCTAATTCCTAATATCTTTGATCACTAATCCACTGTTCGTCAATACGATCACAAGTAACCAGTCAAAATTATAGAAATGTGAATTAGAAGGACACTTCTTGTCCCTGTGTTTATCCGCTAGGCCTGAAGTCATCTCTCAACTGTACACACAGGTACCAACATTTTAAATTATCGGAAAGTTAGGAGACACCTTAAAGATAAAGAAAAATTGTACCACGCCAGAACCTTTGCTCATGGCTGACGGCTTAAGTATTAATTATTATTATTAGTACTTATCTTATTTTTTTCACTGAAAGGCTTCAATTTCATTTGAAAGCAGCTTTCCTTTGCCCTCTTTTTGGTTTAAGGGAAAAAATACATATTCATATTTTTAGAATGAAGTAAGTTCATAAAAATTTTAACGAAACATAGACGTCTTCTGTCGAAACATAGAATGTTTTTTCTGAAAGTGGAATAAGTCTATACTTAATAATCAATAGTTGAAAACACTTATTATTGTTAAACACACTAATTACTTTTGGTTTTTTTTCTCTATTACCCCTTTATACAACTGCAAGGTCAATAACAAGAGAGAAATATAATCATATGATGAGTTTACTGCCTTACATATCACCTATTTTCTTTCCATATGAGATCAGGCTATACTGACAGTGTAAGCTCGGGACACGAGTGGCGGGGGGCAAGATGAGAATGATTCGTTAAAATTTAACCGAGCAGATTCCTTTAAAATGAAACCGAGCATCGCTGTAATACTGGGAACGAGATGAGAAAAGATGAAAACTGACCAATGACACGTATTTCGTATTACTGCCAACTCTCGTGCAACGAGCGACATGCGACACATGCTCGTGAACTTGTTAAGGGTAAGGGGAAAATTAGAAACGTTCGAAAGGGAAGCGGAACGAATTCCAGCGAGAGGATTTCGGTATCTTTTGACTTCGCTTCGCGCGCATATTTCAGCGTACTACACGATAGAAAGCAACGATTCAACGTGTTTTTACTATTCCAATTAACCATGCATTTAGCCGGTGAAACAAGAGCATAACTTTCTACTGAAATTGCGCAAGACACCGTGTAATTACGGGTCGACTGGTAGCAGAACCAGCGGCGTGGTCAATTGAGGCTCGATATAAACGGGTATACTATGCGATGGTAGATTAAAATTCTATCTTTTGAAAATTGAATAACCTTGCAGCTTCGTCTGTACTTTTATTTTAGCGAATTAGAAAAACGTGTCTACAAAAGTCGTTAAACGCGGGGTTGCTATTTTTATCTACCGGGTAATGAACCGCGAGATTGCGGAAATAAGAGACTTAAATGATATTATCGGCTAGGTTTCATTACTAAATGCTATGTTGTATGGTTTTTTATTTTCCCTATCTTCCGGTGTTTGATACCAACTTATAATGGCGTAACGTGCGTACGAATTATAAGGTTTTATTAATTGTAAGTAATACACTTGCATTATAATCGTTAAACGTGCATTACAAACGCAATTATGAAAATACCCCCGTATTAACAGGAGAACAATAATTGAAAAATTAATAGTTTCTCATGGTAAATAACAGTTATCGGGTCATACCGATTTTATTTCGATTTGTGGCGGATTCTTCAATTCTGCTGTATCCGATTTCCATCTAAATATACGCAAACAACCGAGCGTTTAATATGATTAATATGTAATCCCCATAAAAATTGGTATAATAAAGTCTGTCACAATTAAGTGATTTATTGTTACTTTATTAAAAACATTGAAAGATGGCGATATTCTCGCTCAAAACAATAATTAATGCAAGTTGAAAATTTGCAATAAATAATTCATTTATTATAGAATTCACATGAAATAAGCATCAAGTGATACAGAATTTTTTTGTATACACATTACATGTCATAATTAACCCTTTACATTCGTAAGATTCCTTACTAGATATTCATTATCTTTTAACGAAACATTAGATATTTGTTACAACTAACATAAATAGTAGTAATACAAGGGAGTAGAACTATCAAATTTTTTAACATTTCGTATATAATTACATTATACAAACTGTGATATAGAATATATCAAATTTTATAACATTTCAGAAGTGTTCAAAGTTTCCGGGTGTAAGCTGTGCCTATTAGAAATTGTTTTCCTTTTTATAATTTATAATTTTACTATATTTAAATAATCCATATGAGGGTTAAGACATTATTAAAAATGGCGCTACATTCCTTTTGTTGTAAGCTGTTCAATTATGCTTTGCCAATTGAATCCTGTGTCTTTGTGCTCGGTCGGACGCTGGTTACCTAGCCGCGAATCGAACCGAGAAAAAGTTGATGTCTGATTCATCGTTTATTTTGTAAACATTGCGACCCGCGATGGCCGCCGGTGGTTGGCCAACAGAAAGTTTTGAGAACACTAGGGTACTTACAATTTCCCTTGGTACAACAGTAGAAAATTCTTAACTCTTGCAAATGAAGATTACTTGTCGAACGTTTAAATTTTTACTGACAGCAGACTAGTATTTAAGCTGTCTTAATTAAACTAAAACTATCAAACGAGTCGAAATGACCCATTCCTGATGTCTTCTCTATGCAACTACTAAAAAGATAACACATGTTTCTCTAAGAAATTATTAAAGAAATTAATTTAGCAATGCGCAAACTGAATTGTAAATCAATTGAAGTCTCGTTAGATGGACTCTTAGAGTTTCTATAGAGAAATTTCAAAAAGTCAATTTAACTGCTCGGTAGTGTCAGTGTTAAAATGTTCATAGTACCAATATGTACCATTTGAGACGAAAGGGTTTGTACGTTATAACTAAAATCTTGTCTGAATCTATAATTTCGATATCGATATATTGAACGATCTCGAAGTGTCCTCAACGCCCACGCTCAAACGATTTCTCCTCGTGAAATTCTAATGATGCCCTCGATCTAATTCTATTACTGCACGTTCGATTGGGAAAAAAGGAAATGTGACTTACTTCCCGATACACATACGCATATCTATTTATAAAGTGCTTATACTAAGGTCTTTGAATATTATGCTGGAATTTATTACCTCGCTGCAAATTGAGAAAAATTGCACGTGGAAGATTTTAAAGGATGCAACAAGCTCTTACACCATAGAATTTATAATACGCAGCTAAGTAATTAGCACGTGATTAAATGGGTAGCAGGTAATTTTATACGATAATAAAATAATTTAACGTAAGGTATTTAGTATGCATAATGCAGAAGCGGGAATAAAGTTAATAATTTTTAAATGATAAATTAAAGGAAAGATTACGTCGCGAAGTGTAGTTAGTCTTCCTCAAGCGTATGATCAAGCCTATTAAATTGGTTTTATTACTGTCTTCATTATTTCCTTAATTGATTCAATTAAACGTTGAAGTTCAGTAGCATTAAACCGCTACTAGCAGTTGTTTGCAAAACGTTCGGAACGGTATAGAGATACGACAAATAAAGCTATTATTGATCATATGTTGTTTGCACGATCATGAGCGATTTTATAAGAATAATTAATTAGTACATTTAGTTAACACAAAATTAATGGTCTTTATCGTCAGCTCGTTGGATTTACAAATATTTCGTTGAAAATTCATTTTAGAAACAAGTCATACAAAATAATTGTGTAACTGTTAAGTAAACGGTACGTATAAATACAACGAAACAAAATAGACGTTTTAATTATGTTTAATAAGAGTAAAGGGATATTAATTCGCGTTGAAATTTTGGTAAGGCCAATATTTATGCGTTTTTTTTCTTTTTGGATATTGTTTTATGAAAAAGAAATTAGAGTATATAGTCGTTATATAATATATTTTAGAAAATTATGTTATTTAATAAGTTAAGTAAATTCATTAAGATCATTAAGAAATCATTAAGAAATTCATGAAAAAAATTGTAATTATTAGGCTTGACTCACTCTACGTACACACAAAATTTCATAATTTTTCAATTTCCGGGTTCGGTAACTTCCCCTGTGAGTGTCCCGGTCGTCCGATGTACACAAATCCAGTAAAGGAAGGTTTAGTTCCTTACGAAGAACAGATAGAAGGAAAAACGTGTGTTAAATATAAGAACTTGAGCCATGCATATACAAGTATTTATATTTATTTTGCCAGAGATACAGTCTGTACGCGTTATGAGACAGACTGTACCACCTGCCAGATGGTTTCCAAAGCAAAACAGATTTTTGGTGTAAAATCAGTCCCGCAGTGCAGCTCAGGTATCTGCAGATGCTCGAAAGCGGTGAAACGCGAACAACGAGACACACCCGCTATACCTGACCCGGCGGAGACCTCAAACGAGAGAAACTAACAGGAAGATATCCTTCTCCGAGGTCTATCCGGTTTACGTTCGTTATGCGCAACGATTTATACAGGATGCTTGTTAGAGTATTTATAATGGAATCCGATTCCTGCGAGGGCGCCTTTTATTTTCCCCGTTTCCTCCCCTTTTTTGTATTTTTGCACGTGGTGAGGTAGAATTTTTATGCTCATCTTTTCGAGGCAATATTTATTACATTAACACGTTCGCTGCCACGAAAATGTCGAACGTTTTATATAGCAACGTATATTCTTTAATAACAAAGACAAATGGTATTAGACATAATTACTTATGATTTGGTATGCCAGTACCGGTGTTACACTATTATCTATCTGTTTGTGTTACTAAATATTTTTATTCGACATCAGTTTTCTTATTATAATTCTATTTAAGAAATTTTGAAGTTCCAGTCACCGGCGACTACCGTGGCAGTCAATGTATTGATTTTAAAAATTAATTTGATTTATATACATTACCGATCAAAAGTTTGGAACCACTTGACATGTAATATCACAGATGAAAAATTATATATCTTATAAATATATAAAATACAGTAATGCAAATTATATATCTTTTCATTTGACTAATACACGTGTGTCCATGTCCCTTTATCATACACAAAAGTTCTCCAATAACAGTTCCTTACAAACAATGGAAGTTTATCTTTTAATCGATATAGAGGTCTCAAACTTTTGATCGATAGCGCATTTAATGTTTGATCAATTAATTAAATCTACATTGAATTTAATGTTGATTCGAGGATATCGCTGTGAGGAATTCAATTTTAGCAAAAACGTTTTGTTCCTGTTATTTCATTTCCCTTCTGTGCTTTTACAAATGGAGGAGTGTCTTTATGAACATCTTGGAAGACAACGTTTGTTATAGTAATTTTTAAATTGATTATTTTTATATCGATTCAAGTGGGACTATTGTGAAAATAATTTTCGTTTGAAAATATCACTATGAAATATTATTGCTGCAATACTAATGTACAATTGACCATTTTGCTATGAAATATTTTGCTATATATTGAAAATTAAAAATACTTTACTCCCCATTTTATATACATAGACGTATTGGATTGATGAAAAGGTTTTGAAGTTTTCAAATTTTGAAATTGAGTTTAGAATTTAATTTTGAGCGAAGAAAGAACTGTCCTTTATGCACGTTATAATAGTTTTCAAACAGATATCATTTGTTTCGAAAAGAACAATTTTTTTATTAACCACGTATAAAAGACGTCAACATTTTTGCATCAAACTAATACATATATACTGTGCTCATGAAATATTATTAACCCATTTGAGACCAGAATTTTGTTAAAAAACAATCCTCGAGAACCAAAACTTGTTTTCAATTTATATTGAAAATTTAAGAAAGGTATTTGTTGTCTTGTCAAAACTTATTTCGAGGTCTTAGCTTCAAATCAATACAAGTTTTAATTTTTACTGTATTCGTATGTAACTGATCATTTTGGCTAAGTGCGTTGCACATTTGCATGTAATGTTTTCTCGAATGGATTAACATTTATATATTAGAATTTCAATCATATTGGACGTATTTTACAATTTTAACAGTAATATAAGTAGAAAATATAACAACTGAGACAGGATATTGACTATTTTCAGTTTTGCAACACTACGTGACCATTAGCCGTAGTCTCGGTGATCAGTTCTTTCCAGTTTTGCAACAGCTAATAGTCTGTTCACGTTGCAAAACGCTTTGTACTAATTTTTGTTAAATAATACCGCAAAAAGACGCCAATTTCAAAACCACGAAGCGCCTGAAGCACTTTCAATCCCTTCTCCTATAATATTAAATAATTTTTGATATAGATGAAAAATTACCTCTAAAATAACTCATTTCTTTATCTACTAAATTACTAACGACAAAGTAGTTTTACAATAAAGTAGTTTTACCGAACACAGTTGTGAAAGAAATTATAGAACAAGGGGTTAAGACGTTTTTCCTTGAGTAATGAATAGAACATTAAAATTGAAAAAAAAAAACTGATAATGAAAAAGTCCAATTTTCGAAACACGAATACTGGATAGATAGGTAAATGTTAAAGCCAAAGAAAACTGATGGGGTCAAATATGAACGACCTTCGAATGGCAACTGTTGAATATTAAAGGCAAATCTGCAGGATACGTTACTCATAAAATTCCATAGAATCTCATAAAATCTTGTAATAACCTGAGTATACATGTAAAAAATATGAACGGTGAAACAAAAAAATAAATGAAGGAAAAGTAAATGTGATTGGAACATTTAACATGTAGTATTTGCATGATCATATACATCGTATATTCAGTAACACTAAAGAATTAACCCTCCGCGTTGAAATGGCGTCACGGTGGCGCCACTAGAAATTACTGCTGAACACAAATGGTATTTCATAGTAATTATACGATTTTTGTATTATTAAAACTCATCTGCATTCAATAAATCGTCAGAAGTTTAAAATCACTTTTAGCAACATGATTAGCCTTAGTCTTCTTCGTTTTAGCTGTTGAGCACTTATGCACAAGAATTATCTAATCTTAATTTGTAGGTTAGGTATACGAATACGAAAAGAAATTGTTAAGAGCACGCTGTAATGACTCTACAAGGTGGAATTATTACATGTTATCCTTGAATCGTTATTCAAGCGTTTCTTCATAGTAACCTATTGTGTAATACTTTTTATCAGGATAAAGTGGCTTCAAGCGCAAAAAGTTAATGTATCATACTATAAATTTGATACATGATAGCAGTATCAGATTATGTTCACAGGGGTATTGCAGTAAAATGATATTAAAATAGAGTAAAACGAATTTTTAATTAATGGAAATTTTAATTATTAGTTTATAAGAAGGGTGACATTTTTTTTAAGTAAATGTTGATATAAGTGTTAAGATATAATTTGGTTGTAATGAAAAATTAGTTATATAATTTATGAATTAAGAACAATAAGCAACGCACGTGAACCCTTATTCTTCTATGTGTTTAACTTGCATTTTCATACAGATGCTTATCCTTCCTAACTCATCAATTACAAGATGAAGAAAAATTAAAAAAGAAATATCTCATTTCAGTAAGACATTTCCTGCTAATAATCATTCGCGAAGGTATTTATTCATTTGACTGCTGGGTAGTTCTAATGTTAAGGAACAATCTATAATTATATTTTTGAACCATGTATATCTATACTCCGCAACACCGAAATTACCCGAACGAAGCTACTGTGCAACTGGTGGGAAATTCGGAAATAGAAAAGCCACCTACCAATAATCATATAAGTATTTATTTCCAGTTGAACCACCGCTTAAAGAATAATCTTATATTTTTTAACACGGTAGATCAACAGCGGACAACACCGAAATTACTCAAAAGAAGCTACCGCGTAACCGACGGGAAACACAAAAGAAAGAAAAGAGACCACTCGAATAATGTCGTGCCAAGACAGATATCCTGTGGCAGCAAAAAAAACTGTCTACCAATGATCGTTCGACGTAACTGTTCATTTCGATAACGCCCAGTCCCGGAGTCCGGGCCGTGTATGGAGGCAACGACAGTGCTCCTAGCATGACGACCTAACAGAACAAAGAGTTTACGCCTCGCATACGATACCCCCGTCGAGAGAAGGTTTTCATTCGTGTGTCGCGTAACTGAACTCGCCTGCTCGCCTGCTCGCTCTACCGGGACCCTGTTATCGTCGTGCCGGTGCGCTCTGCCGGCGACGATCTCGTTTCTGACAACGGGTTCAGAAACTAGGCAGAGAACTGTGCGGCTCGCCGGAAAAATGGTGCACGGCCCGAGCACGTCAGACACCGGGCAGCTTTTGCGTCATTGCTCCGCGAACCTCGATTAGCCAGTTTGCGAAAGCGGACCGTCGACTTCTTTTCAATCCTTTTCTCTTCGTCCTTCTCTCTCGCTTCTCGATATCCCGCGACGCACGACTCGCGAATTAGGTCGACACATCCGCGTTTTTAGCAACAACAACGTCATTAGCCGCTGATCGTGTAAGTACTTCTGGACGAACTGTTGTCAAGTGTACCTGAGCGTTTACTTTTTTTTTTCGTTATATACCGTTTAGACTCTTTTACCCGAGTTCGTGTTACCTGACGCGCGGGTTTCATCGGGACGTCTCGATCGGGAATTTATCGAAACCGAAGAGAAAGTATGTTTTATGTGTTTACAGTCAGCGGACTTTTCAAATTCGATTTAGGAAGAGTATACATTAACCGATTTACGTCGATTGAAAGAAACGTAAGTTCAATGAATATAGTTTTCATTTTTTGGGAGCATTAAGAATAAATTAAATCGTCGTTTCAGGCGTGTAATAACCTCTTAATAAAAACATTAGATAACCATTTAAATCATAATGTAATAAATAATAAATGAACAATCATAATAAATAATGATTTAAGTAATGATGTAAGTCAATTGTGAGTTTAATCGTGATATAGATTATAATGAAAGGGGTTAATTCAATTTTCGTGGTTTATCCTATATAATATACCCAAATTGGTAAGTCTCAATCTAAGTTTTAAGGAAGTTTAATTATAATGTTTAATTTATTAATTTACTTCTATATTCATTGTATTATTCAATTATATCAATTATTCAATTATATCGATGATCCTATTACGCCTGTTTTCTCATTTATGTCAACCGTGTGTTTTATCATTTTTTCCTCCTGTCCACCGCAATTCTTTTTCCATAACAAGCTAACAAGGAAAAAATGCCCAAGAAAATTTTCCGAGAAGAGATAAAATTATTCACATGTGTAACTGTCGATGCGCAAGACGATCGGTAGGGACCGCCATGTTTAATTGTCTAGTGCTTACGCATGAAACAGGAAAGAAAAAACTGACGAATATCCGAGACGGTGGGAAACATCTGTCACTGGTGAATCAGATATCCGATCCGTGAACAGGAATCTCGAGCGCATGCGGTCACCTAAATTCCAGGAGATTTGATTTCCTGCAATTGTAAGGGCTCTACACGAGAAACCGGGCAGCTGTTGCTTGGAATTTTCAGTGATCGACCCTCCGATGGCAGTGCCTGGGTCGGTTTCGACCCGGATTTTCAAAAATCCCATTTTTAACCTTTTCTCAATTATGATTAATATAACTACTTCGTCATTAATAATTTATTGGGAACAAAGAAAAATTCGAGGTATGTTCTGTATCTTTGTTTTCTCTAAAGTATAATTATTGATAATAGAAGAATAATGTTTAAGTTGAATTCGGTAGAATTGAGTAATATTTATGCTTGTTAAATTCTGTTTAAAATCTTGACCACGAGTCTGACATGTTACTGTAAGGCAAGGGGTTAACGCTGTTTTTATGGAAAATGTCGAAAAACAACTTTTAACTCTTTGTGCTTGGAACATTTTCCGATAAATGTATTTTGATTCAGTAAAATGATTCAATATGTTTTAATGAAATATTAATAGTACTTTCCACAATTAACATATGTACAAATAATATACGAACGAAGGATAGTATTATTTTATTTTAACGTTTCATTTGTAATTATATTATATAAACTTTCCTACTGAATGACGAACTTTATAATTTTGTTACATGAAACCAAATGGCGATTGTAAATCACCTCTAAAGTGCAAAAGTTAAATATTTTAACTTTTTAAAAAGTATTATAAAAGTAGCTAATTGGGGAAAAAGATTAAATTTAGAAAATAATTTTAACCCACTCGAGACTAGGTTAGTTTTTAAAGACAGTCCCCAGAAGCCAGACTTGAAATCATCACTTTCACCATTACTGTTCACTTTCTGTAATCTCAACGATCTTGTTTGCGGATTACACTTTTTGGGGTCTTGGATGGAAACCAATGTAAATTTTTATTTTTGATACGAACTAGTAAAGTAAACTAATTTTTAACTGATGATTCATGATCTGTATTCCGTTTCGAATGGATTATAATTATTTTCTAAATTTAATCGTTTTCCCCAATTGTTTTTTTTTTTGTAATGATTATAAAATGAATTTGGTGGTACATATTTTCCTCTACCTCCACAAATATCTACCTTCTATATTATAAATTTAGAAAATAATGTTAGAAATAATAACATAACATTGATTTCCTACCTCTTTATACCTTAGGATAATAAATTATCATCCGCGGAATTTTTGCAAGCGTGTAGTAACATTTTCAATTTAAAAGTGTTCTACATTTAAACGTTTTAAACAATAAATAACGAATAATGTAATAGATGATAAATAATAGTAATAATACAATAAATAATACATAAATAGTAACAATACAATAAATAATAAATAAATATATAATAAACAAATAATTATAATGAAGATTTAAATAATGATTTACTTCAATAGCAGTTATTCTTTTTTTTAAATTTTTTTTATTTTCTATAACTAGGCCAGTAACAAAAATGGGAGAAGAAGGAAAAAGAAAGTAAAGAAGTGAAAAGATAAGAGTCAAGGCGTTGTCAAGAGAAATGGGACGTCCTCCCACTCAGTTAGTAATGTGTTAGCACATATCCAACCGGATGACGAAAACTTATTTTAGTTTTGCAGTGAATAAATGACTCTTCCAAGATTCGTTTTGTAACATGGATTAATCACTGTTACATAGCATTATCAAACGTTCAATTAAATAACATTTGTTAGTGATGAATTCCTTTAACATTTTCTTCTTCAACAGTTTTCAGCTCGATTGGGAATTTCCAGGGCAGTCAAGGACTACTTCATAAAAAGCAGGATAAGAATTCAGCGTAACTAGGTTTCAATTAGAAATTAATCGTTTAAGCGTGAAATCGTTAATTCATGCGTGTGGTTCCAATAACTTGATCACCTACTTATAATATCCATTATTAATTATACATTAATAATAACTATCTATTAGTATTCATATATTATTAACACCTATCCATTAGTAATTATATTAGATTTAACTCTTTGCACTTAAGAGGCGGCGACTCACAGTTGCCATTTAATTTGACATAGTAAATATAAAAGTTCAATGTTCACTATTAAATTTGATGTAATATAACCAGATATAAAATATTTAAATAAAATTGCCCCACCACCTCATTTCTGTATTATTTCTGCTTAATACATATTATTAAAAATTTAATCAATTAGTTTCATTAGAATATTATGAACGTATGTAGCAAAAAAAACTTTTGTATATACAAAATTAATACAAAAATCGACGTTTCTTGTAGAAGTACGTTTACAAGTATATATACAAAGATTTATAAATATTTGAATTTCTAAACATTGCAGTCTACGGGGTCGTCGAAAACGCGAACGAGTCGTGAATTTTGTTACGAGTGGTGATGCGCGACGAACACGAGCCGTTTCTCGGTCATCGATCATTATTACTTTCACTCGACACGTACTCTTACTAATTTGATATTCGCGTGAATGGAACACGGAGCGTCGAATTATTATGACCTGTTAATGGCGCGGAAAAATCGTCCGGGCGACTTGGCTTACGCGTTGATTCTTTCTTCCGTGCTTCATGATCGATTGTTTATTCTTGTTCTACTCTGGCTTAATCAATTATGCTATGATAATCATTATAAACCCCTTGCCTTAGAATATCGTGTCAGACTCGTGATGAAGACTTTAAATAGAATTTAACAAACATAATTAAATATTATTCAATTTGTTTGAATGCAAATTACATATTATTCCTCTGTTATCAATGATTATACCTTAGAGCACACGTTGACATAGAATTAGACTGGAATTCTTTCTTACTTTCAATGAATTATTAATAACAAGGTAGTTAGATCGATCACAGTTCAGAAAGAACTCACAGAGTAAGGGGATAGACTACAAATGTTTTATGCAGATATAAAGTGTCTAATATTAAAAGAATAATTATAGTCATTCACATATTAGTTCACATGTTCTTTTCAGTATTAACAATCAATAATTACATCTAACAATTGATTATATTTATTAGTTATTTATCGAATCGTATTTATCTTTTGAAAAAGTACAGTTATTATTCTGAGAGATTACTAACTAAATTCTTTCATTAAAAAATGACTCGCTCTAAAAATATCTTAAATTGTGTTGTTAATTAAAGATCACGAATCGTATGATCCGAAAATCTTTTTCAAAATTTTCAATTGATTTCAAATTCAATTAAAATCTCGATAAACGCACTCCTGAATTCGTGCAAGAAAATTGAATCATTCATACATTTATTTATATATTTCTCACAGTATTGACAATTAATAGCTATATCTAACAACTGATTACATTTCAATAGTTTACTTATTACATCTATTTCTTAAAAAACTACATATACTTTTTCGAGGAATTACTAAATAAATTGATTCATTAACACACACTCTACAATATAAAATTTCAAATTGACTAGATAATTAAAAATTGAAAAATCCATTAAATTAAAAATTTCTTCCAAAGTTTTCTATCCACTTTTAAAATTTGTACACGAAAATTCTAAACCCAGCCCAGACCGGTAAATTTAATTAGGCACTTGGCAATTATATTGTCAAACGACTGCACTTTTCTATAGAGAAGAACGTATATAAAAATAGTGTTCATATTCTCTGGAGGGTTAAGCACCAAGAAGAATCCGGTTGAAGATTGTCAAGCGGTAAGTCTGTCGGGCTCTTAGAAACATGAAAAAGCTGCGGTCGGGATCTAAACCGCCGTTACGAACGAGCACAATTCCATTCCTCTTAATTAGTTTTTCATTATCCTTGAAACACGATCGTGGGACTTTCTCTGGGATGTCGTCCGGCGACGATCGGCAAGAAATGGCCGGGAACTGGTGTCGTCCAGAAACGAATGGCGACTCGATTACGGGTCGAAGCGACCGCGACAGATCTCTCCAATTAAAAATCTGTTTTCCCGTAAGAACGTGAGAAACGGCGAGGACTTCTAACGGATCACGGTGTCCCATGGCTCGATCAATGCGCATTTTCTAAATGAATCGCTTTCCTGTTACATGAATGACCGATTCGATGCTGGATACACGAAACTCGTGGATTCGATGGATTTCAGATTTTATGAATGTTATTCTTATGATAAGTTACTCAACTAGTTGGGTATTAAGTTTCTTTTATTAAAAGAATAGATAATATTTTGAATATATTATGAAATATGATACATTTATATTGATATTATATTGATGAATTTATATTGATTCGTGATTAATAGATGTAACAGATACAACTATAATAAATGTTCACAATATCCTTACCAATAATTTAGTTTACTCAATTAATTAACTACCAATAACAATAGTTTGGTATATTTTAATAAACGTATAATAATTTTCATTTTTTTTAATCTAAACTTTAAATTTTGATAATAACAACAGTTAACACTAGCACCTGTCAAAATAATGGGTTTCAGTTTTCTTATTTCGCAATTATTGATATTTTAAAAGAATTAAATACCTGAAATGATTTTAAAAATAAACAGTTTCACTTTTTAATACTAACATCAATATGTAAAGAAACCGAAAAAAGATCTATTGTTACAATCTTCATAAGGATCACATATTCATAAAACGCTCGGTTGTTCTAATATTAAGTGGTCAATGTCAAAAGTTGAACAGTTTCTATTTGCCTTAAAAGATTCCTTCGAAAAGGCCCACGATATATTTTTTCAGGAACGCATATTATGCAAATAAGGAAAGATTATAAGACGAAGAAAGATGAGATCTTTCGTCGATGCTGATTGAAATTACAAATTTTCCGTCCGACCCGGTTTGCAACTACCAGTTTTACCATTCCGACCATTCTGCAGGAAAAAAAGGGGAAGAAACGACGAGAAGAAACATCGATATGGGTGCTAAAAGCGTGAAAGTTCCAGGAGAGTAGATTTAGATGAATAACAGATGAGATTCTTGCAAAGCGAATAATAATAAAAAAAGACAATATGCTGTGCAGTATAGCAAAACAACACAGCTTTTCCCATGAAAACGAGTCCTGGATGAAACTCTCCTCTCCGCGCTCCAGAAACCAGGAAACGACTGTCCGGGCAACGATTTTATCGAACACCGAGTTTCTGTTTATAGCAATTGCTATGGAAATCGAATTCAAACAATCCAGTGAATGTCATATTTCAATTAGACTACTTAACAAAATCTTTTACTCTAAACGCATCATTTTAACGCTGAAACTATCAAAGAAGTTTAGATTACATTAAGTTTGTGATGGATTATGTTTCGGTTTGGTCCTGTCTTTTTTACAGCCTTTGGAATAATATAGACGCTCCTCGGAGAAATTAACAAATAATTTGACTTGCAAGGAAAGGTATCGAACTCGGAAACTTAAAAAATCATGAAACTTCGTGGGTAAGTTGAATAAGTGAAACCTAATACATTGCAGCTTTGTTTTTGTGCTAAATTTCATTTTGAAGAAGTGGAATCACTCCTTTAAAAGAATGCAGATTTTTCTTTTCTGTGGATTATCTTGAAATTGGTCAGAGATAGCGAAAAGGAGTTTCAATAAAAAATACATTGTTTTTTCACGTATATAAAATTACAAAATAACATTTTCCAAAGTTCCAATTTCTCAAAATTTTGATTTTGAAAATTTTATTTTACAATTTTATAAATGTGAAAGAACAAGATATGTTTTGTTAATATTTTCCTGCTGTCTCTTACTGATCTCAAGAAAAATTTGCATCTTTTTCAAGGGGTTTCACCCTTCCAAAGTGAAATTCGACATGAAAACAAAGCTGCAATATATTAGGCGTGACTTACTTTATTTGCACGTAAAATTTCATAAATTTTTTAATCACCGAGATCGACACCTTTCCTTGTTAGTAATGCACAGGTTAAAATATAAGCCAATGGAAACCTCAATAAATACACTCTTATCATCCCCACAGCAGAATAAAACAAAATCGATTCGACTGTTCGGTAGTTCTAGTCTTCAAGCAACTTTTTCGGTCTTTCTACGTGTAGGTTGCTGCAGAAGTTTCGGGAACCCGCAGTCATTCAGTTATTTGTTCTTTTTGTATTCACATTTTTAAGTTTAAAATGTGTTGACACGACACAATGGAGAATACATTGAGGAGAATATTTTGAAAAACAATGAAGCCATTAGTTTAAACTTATTTGTGATTTTTCTCATACTTTCCCGAAACATATGGAGCAACCCATGCATAAAGAATCAAACAAACACGCTTGCTCGAACACTTGTATATATTTTTATTGTGTCTTTATCCTTGTGAAATTATTTTTAGAACACCAAATTGTTTGTCGTTGTCAATTTTAGCGGTTGTAGAACGCTTTATTGATGAATTCTTTCGGACTTGTATATGTTAGGTTGACCAAAAAATATTTCTATTTTCCGATTGCATATTTGAATTATATTATAATTTATTTTTTAATTTTCTACAAAACGCGAAAAAATTGTTTGCTGATCAACTGCGTAATATAGTGCAGTAATAAATATACAAAGATATGCATGAATATATAAATATATAAATTTCATCAATAATCTTGTCAATAACAGGTACTCTTCATTGCAGAGAATTGGTATTTTCAGATATCAAAATAATTGAAGAATAATTTTTAATTGAAGCAATATAACAATTACAATAGTACGAATTAGAATGGTTAGTGAGTTATTAGTGTGAGTTTCGTATAGGCTCAACTCATTTTTGATTATATCACTTGTTATGAAACATTTAGTAAGTAGGCGATAACCTACTTAAAATCCAGAATCTCTCGTAAATATACTGTTGTAATATTGATCCATTATCAAGAACGTGCGTGCAACATTTTATTGAGAATTAATTTTTAATCTAGAAAATTCGAAGATGTAACGAATGCAAAAAGGTGGTAACTAACCTTCGCATCGTATTTCTTTATAATATACACCACTAACAAAAAATGATAACCCACATTGAATTATCTTTAGTAGTAAAAAACGAATTAACAAAGGCTTAAATACTTACGAAGTATCACACTAAAATTAATAAGATAAACAGAAGATACTAAGGTAAAGGTCAGCTAAAAGTATCAATTAATTGCGCATAATGAATTGTTCTATTTATTTTAAATTCGTATTTAATATGGTTCTAATACTTATAATAGAATAACTAATAATTATTAAAATAATAACTAAATAATGATAGATTTCCTGAATAATTAAACAATCAAAATAACTACATTCAGTTATCAGTATTAAATTTTATTATTTCGATATCGAATTATTCCACTTTTCTCATATAATATAATCGCAAACATATTCCCCCATATTTAATTTAACACTATTCGCCGTCAAGCAAATGCACAATTAATGAAAAGTATGGATTTCTTCATCAATGATGAAAGAAATTAATTATTTCCCAAAGATTTAACGAATCTCTTGCGTATAAAACATAAATCATTCGCGTAATAAGCCACTTTCGAAGTATCATCTTATCGTAGAAAATAATATTATTCCCTTTCATTAATCATAAACCTCGGTCTCACATTTTTCAGCAGCGGTGCGTTGAGGCAATTAAAGTGTTTAAGCGATCCGTAAAGCGTTACATCGCCGTAGCACAATGAATATATTCGCGTTTCGCTGGTTAAACGACGCGATAATGCGTAATAAAGAATGGAAAGAGGAACGAGAAAGTGTACGTTCACGAGATATGATTACGGACAGCAACTATTGTGCAACGTTCGTTTTGCGACAGTTTCGCTGAACCTAAATTTACGTAGTTTTTGTGATCGTTACATAATGAAGTACATACGTCGATCACATAACACAGTAAGAATCTAGGATAATTCTTTTTCTTCTTCGGAGAATATTTAAATTACACGAAAAATAAACAGACTATTCTGTTTTCCATTATGATACAGTTGTGATCTAATCGTAAGTCGATGATGGTTAATTAAATGATAGATGATGCGTAGATTAATACTGATTAAAGATAACTAAGTGATATTTAACGACTTATAATAAATACAAAGTAAAATAGTATTATATTATGTAATACTAATATTACATTAATAATATAATAAAATTAATATATTAATAATGCTTTTCTGTAATATGCTATCCATTTAGAAATTATAATAAATACAAAGTAAAATGATATTATATTGTGCGGTACTATTATTATATTATATTGATAACATTAGATTTATATTTCTACAATATATTAACCATTTAGAAATTAACGTGCCATATTTCAGTCGCACAGGTTCCTATTATTTTCAAATACAACAGGATCAACTGTTCCATTTCGGTAATAAATATACCAAAATGTAATAAAACACCGTGTTATTCTTATCTAACGTCGCAAACATCTCAAACAATATCACATGTTACCCGACAAAATTGCAAAAACTTCTGTTTTGAACACAGTGCGCTGTATTTTCGTCGTGGAATGTGGTTACCAGTAGAATCCACGAAACTGCGACTGGTAAAAAGACAGAAAACCAAGGTCGAATCTTTCCCTCCGCATCACAAAGGCGTTTACTTGCGTTGACTCACAAAGACCTCGCGAGCACAAGATTCGACCCGGATACGGACACGAGGACTGCTGGCAAACCAGTCTTCGTGGATATGTACCATCTAATTGACGTTCACTGCCTACGTGTATTGTATCTAATTTCACGATTAGACAACGTCCTCGAGAGACTGACTCTCCGTGAAAACAGAAAAGTCGTGCGGACATAAAGTCGCTGGTCAAGGTGGAATTTTAACAATAGAACGTTTGACAAACATTTTTAACTTTTTGTTTTTCTGACACTCAGAGTCGGTGAAAATGAAGAAAACCTCGAGCGAATTGTCACAAATGTTTGACATTAAAGCGGAGACAAAAATGAGGAAATTTGCTTTGAAATATTAGTTTTGTAATGATCTGTTGTTTGAAAGGAAGAACTCTCTGTTAAAGAAGTCGCAAATGGAACAGAACAGAAGAAATAAATGGGAAGGAAATATTTGAAAAATGGAAAAGAGCAGAAGATATATATTTGGGAGAAAATATTTGAAATAACGTGAATTCGCGTCAGCGATCGCGAACGTGTTAACACGATTAATATGTAATCTTTATAAAAATTATAACAATAGATTTTTTTTTGGTTTCTTCATATATTAATTATACCATTGAAGTGAATGTATTTATTTTTTAAATCATTTCGGATATTTAATACTTTTAAAATATCAATAAATGTGAAATAAGAAAAGTTGTTCTAGTGTTAAATAATATCGAAATGCTTGTTTTTAAACGGTATATGGTTACTCACGAATATGTCTATCCTCCTACTTAAATGTACGACGTATATTGCACAAGGTAACACGTTAATTACCACGAAAATCATAAGCGTTTTATAGATAACACTTATTCTCTTATAACAAAGATAAATGCGAACAATTATCAATTATTTGGCATTATAATTCATAGATTATACTATTGTCAATTTGCTTACGTTATTAAAGATGTTTACTCAGTATCAGTTTTACCACTACATAATTTACATTATCTATTTACTACTTGCGGCTAAATATTAATTATACCGTATATTCCAAAAATTTTCCACAAACAGAAATAAAAACTCATCAACTCAACAACTACTATTTATTTTATGGAAGTAGAGCACTTACAATAGAATGGAACATTTTATTGCGTTTCTTCCAAATTGTCGATTGTAAAATGTCACACGAGCTTAGTTGCAACTGTAAATAATAATAAGACAAGGGGTTAAAGTAGTAACTTTATAAACACTGTTTTCTCATTTATTCAAAGTAAATAAAAATGAAGTTGCACTCCTCGTGCAACGCCCTCGACTACATCCCAATTTCAGTCGACGAAATTGATGAGACGTCAAGGAACACGCGTAACCACTGAAATTTCGAACTACAAGTCACACGAGTCGTCGCCAGTGGTGCATTTCGACGAAGAGCTGGTCAAACTTCAATTTTCGAAGTATATGTAATAGTATTTGTCTGATGCAGTAGATTTATTGTATACACTCCAGTGCATGTAATATTGCTTAAAATTGTCAAATATATTGACTGGTTACTGAGATATAGACCGTCAAAATTGACGAAATAAGGCTCTTAATGTCTCGAAAATTAGAGCCACTTTAATGTACCAGGGAAAATTTCTCTTAACAAGTTTCTTATTTAACACTAAAAATACCGAGCAATTAAATCGATATTTTGAAATTCCTCTAAAGGAACTCCAAGAGTGCATCTATTGGGACTTTGATTTACAATTCAGTTTGCGTATTGCTAAATCAATTTCTTTAATAATTTCTCAGGGAAACATCTGTTATCTGTTTAATAATCGCAAAAAGAAAAAATCACGAATGGGTCATTTTGACCCGTCTGATAGTTTTAGTGTTAAAATACTTGACTATTAAAACAGATATTATAAGCATATATTAGCCATAAACATAAAGTAAAATATCCTTGAATTTACTCTTGTAATTCCTTTTTCAATGTACCATAAATCTTAGTCACGTTTTAATAAACCGGAAGGAAAACAAAGATGAGTATCACGCTGGGACAAGTTTTCTGATATCAAGCAGCATGTCTAGTATGATATCACGTTGAGGAAATTTGCACAAATTTGCACCATTTTGAAATACTTAAATTTAAAGTATTAATGAGGGGTATATACAGTCTGTCACATTCAATCATATTAATGATACCTCTGGCATTAGTAAGGTTAGTATATTTCTAGAAACTGAATATGAAATAAAGAAATTTACGTAATCATTGATACAACCTTACTTAACAGTGTTTTCGAAATTGTAACTCGACAAAGCTTCGATTTAGAGCGGCCACTTCAATAATTTTTCTAAAAACAAAAACTCGTTGCGAAAACGTTTTGAAATTAACGTCATCATCAGAATTTAAAGAACAATCAATCCTTACAAAAATTTATTTAAAAATGACTTTTATATCAGTGATGATAGATCCGCCATCTGGAATTTTGCATTTTTGATAAAATATTCCGGTTTAGCAACGCCGAAAACATGAGTGTATCGATTTTCACGAAAATCCTATGAAATTATACATTTTGGCCAGCTTTTCGTCAAAAGACACCGCTGCGCGTCGAACCGAATATCAAGATTCGTATCGTTAACGAAGTCGGATGCGATTCGTCCCGCGCGGCGACGGAAAACCTTGAGAAAAATAAACAAGTTGTCACGGAGCCAGGGAGCACAGTTAATTCCAGCCAAGATTATTCTATTCGAGTAAATCAGTATTTTCGCATACTGAATGTTCGCGGTTAGCGGAGCGTTGCGGCAACACGGATAAACGGGCTTAATGGGGCGCCAATGAACGAGCTAATTTTCCCTCGAATCCGTGACGGTGATACAGCTCGTTTGATGCCTTTCGCACGTGGGAAATATGGAGCAAGTATCGAGCGAACTGCCGATTCGACTGCTGTACTTGGAAAGGAAAAACGAAGAGCCAGGCGTTTCGCGGATGATACGGCGAGCATTCTAAAGGCAAGAGGCAGGCTCGATGAATGTATCGATGCCAGGTCGATGGCTGATTAATTCCATTCGGAATGCGTAATACATTGGATTCATTCAAAACGTTCCACATCGGGACACCGCGAGATGAATTATCGATGTGTTCGGCCGTACCGTAAGCCCATAAACATTATCGAATCGGAATAAGATATCTTTATGACGCCATTGTGCCCGTGTTGACTGTTATACGGGGTGTCTTGTAATTGGCAGCGAGATTGGCAACGAGTTGATGATGCGTGAAAAATAGGTGGGTAATACAGAGTGAAATTGTTTTATTTTAGACTTCCGTTTTGGAAAAATGTTGAGACGCGATGAAATACAATGTAATATAAAGTGTTGATTATAATTTGTTTACTTTAAATAAGTGTTGAACAACAATTGAATTGCTGGTCACTTATTGTGTTTTATCTGTGTTAATGAGGTAGTTAAAGTGAAACAATTGGAATGTTTGTTGCTTTCATCGAAACCAAATCAGAAATGTCTTCTAATCTTTGAATTCTACAATGAAAATTACACTTCAGCGAGAAATCAATCAAAAAATCAATTTTGTGTACATACTTTCAAGTACTTGTCATTTCCTAAATAGATATGATAACAAAAGAGTTGGACTACTGTTCGTTATCTTTACCAAACAAAGAAATCGTAAGTGTCTAACTTACGAATCTTACGAAGTAACGTTTCAACGAACAAACAAGGCTCAGAAATAAATAATCACAAATCGAACGACAAGAGATTGAAGTTTTTATTGACTACTTTTCAAACAATAACTAACTAAAAAGAACGCTGAACCTTTAGCACTCAAGAGACGACTCTCACTCGCCATTTGATTCACCATTACAAAATTATAAAATTTTAAACTCAATATCAGTATTGAGTTTATATAAAATACCAAGGTACTTCACATGAAAATAAATAGTTTCTTAATTTACGCAAAACTTTTCTTATCTCAGTTATCAATATTATTTAATATTTCTTTAAAAAATAATGAACATTCCTAATGAAAAATATTGTCGAGTACAAAGGTTCAACACTACAATTATCAAGCACCCGAATTTAATATGTATTCTCTCATACAAGTTACAAAAATGCGTTAATTATGATTTATACCTTACAATGCTTGATAGCGAACTAATTTATCAAAAAAATATCTGAGAAAAGCCCGCGTATCTTTCCAAACATTGTAAAAGCAGAAATTCGAGATAGGTCGTGGTCTAGTATTAAAATCCCTATCCATCGGCCCCATCCTCAGAAACCAAATCCCCAACAGATTCATAACCCCCGAGCACAGACCCACCCAAAGCCAAAAAACAAAATTCCCCCGGCATACCTTCGCGCATCTGTCGCCTCCTGACAGGCGGCGGCGCACCGGTCCGCCGTCTCCTGGCGTAGGTGTGAACCGGTACGATCAGCCTCGGCCTCGGTATAAGGAATCCACCTTGATTATTGCCACTCTGATTCACCTCGGACGACTCGCTGTCGGTGGTGCCGGTGCTGCTCGACCTCCTCGACTCGGACTCTTCTCTGGCGTTCAACCCGCTAACCCGGCCACCCTCCAACACGCCCTCCAATTGAGATATCACTTCGGCGTACGGCTGCCTGTATCTCTCTTCCTGGTCCCTAGAAGCAGCAGCTTTGCTCCTCCCGTTGCTAGTCCAATTGACGCCACATTCGCGCCAGCTAGCCTCATACAGCAACTCCATTGCCCTGCCCCGAGTGGCGTCCGGGTCCAGGAGCAGCTCCGAGTCCTCGAGGACCGCGCGACCAGGGTAACTCCTGACCTTCATATCAAAGAACGCGTTTCAAGCCGGGTTTTAGAGGACTCCTTCAACTGGACGAGCTACCAGCAGCCATTTAACAGTCCACCGTGGAAAGAGATTGTTGCCCCGGTACAATACCCAAGCGAACTTTCATCCGACACGTCGACCTTGGGCATGATTCACCACTAGCGACCGCTTTCCGCTGAGTTTTGCGCTTTTCGCACGCGGATAGGAGTTACACCGCACGATTATCAAGTATCACGGGGCTAACGTTGCTCTAACTGCGACCCAGGCCTAAGTTTGCCGATAAACACGTCGGAATTCCCCGCGTTCCCGGTTTTTCACCGACCAGAGATTTACCGTGGGAACGCGAAATTCGAGAACCGGCGAATCTGGCATCCATCCAGCCGGAAGATCGATGGACTCCGCTTCCCGCTTCCGTCCCCGTTCCTCGCGTTTAAATGTCGGCCGCGTTCTACCTGTGAATCACGCCGTACACGTGTCCTGCGGCTTTGATTTGCCCGTTCGCTTTGTGGAGTCTTAGGAGACTTCCAGGGAATTAGAGAATCTTCCGAAGAATTCGATGATTCGTGGTTAGACGCGAGCTGCTAGGTTGATCCCAGATTACTAACAGTAAGAAATGCTATTTGTAAACCCTCAGCGATGCAAATAATTCTAATCCTTGGCTAGAGGAATCCTTCACAGCCATTTTTTCTAGAATAAAGGTCAGTACCTTCTGTTGGGTTGGAATTTCCGCGATCCTTACCAAGCGTCTTCGCTCGTGTCTCCATGAAATATTATATCCTGGTCACTAATTTTATTGCAGATTCAAAAATCGTTATACGCGAATCGCTTCCCAGGTTACCGCACAGAAAACAATGAGCACTTTCAAACGGCCCGCGATGTTGGCGACTCTGATCCTTGAATTAAAGAATTTTCCATATCCATTTTCGTAAGAAGAGCATCAATTTCTTCTTCCCGATCGGAATTTCCTTGATCTTCTCTAAGTATCTTCGATATCCTGGCGAATCGCTGGATCAAGGATCCCCGGGTCCGCAGAAGTTGTTCGACTGGTCCTCGAGTTCGAATTTGATCGGCGACTGTCCGAACCGAAGAAACCGGAGCACCCGATGCAGCGGCGAACAAAGCTCGGAATAATAGAATCGATCGGTTGCGCAATGATATCCAGTTCTCTTATACAATGAGGACTGTGTTCCTTTTTTCACTCACGAGTGTCACGATCGGTGTTTCCGTTTTCGATGATTATCGATCAACTCTCGAGGCTAACTTCGGGATCCGGTGGGATGAGGATCGGCCAGCGGTCGAAGGGACACTGGTTCTTCCTCACAAAGGACAATGCCTGGGTATCCTGGCGTCCCGCAAACGAGGACACCAACAGGACCACTCCTTCGAGACTGACGCTCACTGACAGCGTTCACGACTGGTGAAAAGTACGCCCGCAAAGAGCCATGCACGAGAAACTCCCTTCCCCGCCGACACCGACTGGTGCCCCCACTATGCCCGCTGTTAGCGAGAGAAAGGACAGGGGTTCTCAACCGATTCCACCGCTCAGAGGCGATGCAACCACTCCCACGTACGATCGCGCGGTCTAGCTTTGTACATGGACTCTGTGGTGAAATGATATTTTATGGGTATGATAAGGCAAGTTGGAGGAATGGCCCACTTTTTTAGAAAGAGGTAATGGATTATAAATTGCACTGATACATAACAGAAAGAATATATCTATGAAAAATTATATGTTACGTCTACTGGAAAATAAGTTTTTGAATTAAAAGGAAATAATATGTTTTCAGTAGACTTATTAATATGTACTGAACAATGTAATTTCCATTGTTACTAATTACCTCTTTCCAGCATTATAGTAATTTGTGGATTTCTGTTTTGTAGAATAATCTGTGGAAACTTTAGATGTTTAGACAGAACTTTCCAGTGGACCTAATGTAAGAAGAACGTGTTAAATAGACCTCTGTACAAGATTAACACTAGAACTACTGCAGTCGTCAAAATGATGGGTTTCGGTTTCTTTATTTTCTAGTTATTGATATCTGGAGAATGTTATATATTCGAAATGATTTCAAAGATAAATAGTTTCACTTGAATACTGTATTTAATATGTGAGGAAAACGAGCAAAATCTGTTGTTACAATTACAATTATATTGTACATAATGTATATATTGTATTATATATTATATATAAATCAATTATACGAAATTGTTGTGTGGAAATATGATTTGTTCGATTAAAATATTTATGTATCGAGTTTACGATAAAATAACGAATTTTGTATAATAAAAATAATAAATACACGAAAAAATAAAGTTTATTACAAAATGGTTTATTGTATCAAAAACTAAAAGTGAACGAAGTTAATTTACGTTTGATTTATTTAGTTGTTACTTTCTGAAATAATTGTATTTATGTCAAAGTTATAAATTTATGGAATAAAGGATCTCGCTCAGAATCGTGTTTATTATCTGCTTATTTTTATTTTTGGAAAAGAAAGATTACATTAATCTACACTCCGTGATAAAAAAGATAGCACATGATATAATAGTATTAATGATCATAGTTGAATACTACTATTCCTCGTATTACACGTCACTTTCAGTCTACAATGGACTGCTTGTGTTCAGGATAAAAACTTCCGTCCTCTTCATTGACTTACATTTAAAAACCATAAACAGCACCGGTCGTTAATGCGTCAAAACGATATTACAGTTTGAAAATTTCTCTTGTTCAGCCATTAGTGAGTCATCAATCTGTTCAATCCAATTAACTATTAATGACACTCGGGTCCCACGTTTTAAATTTTCTGAAGTAAACAGCAGTATTTCGTGCGATGGTATCCGCATTAACATTAGAACTACCGTTCATTTAATACGACTGATATGCAATCTTTATAAAAATTGTAACAATCGATTCTTTTTGGTTTCTTCATATATTCATTATAGTATTTAAATGAAATTCTTCAGTTTAAAACTCACTTCGCACATTTAGCCTTCAACCGCCCCTTAAGAAAAATCACAGTAAAAGTTAATGTCGATTTGATCAAGGTTAACACTTTTAAGGTATCAATAATTGCGAAATAAAAAAACAGAAACCAGCCATTTGGATTGGTATGATAGTTCCAGTGTTAAACATTATCGAAGAAGCAACAATTCAGATTTAAATACAGAAAATTGCTCTATATTTGTAAATAAAAGTTCTGAAAATGACGAAGATACATAATTATGAAACGATTTATAGTCTTTTAAGAAATGTCGAAAAATATGAAGAAAAGATGTGAAGAATGCCTAAGAATGTCAATTGTTCGTTAAGAATTCCTGATTTTAACACTTAATGGACAGGGCACATAGATTTACGTCTTTTCGTGCTACTTTAATATTTTACAAAAGGTTACACTAGTAAGAAGTGCTAGACATGAAAATAAGTAATTTCTCAAAATTGCATTAATAATGATACTAATTTAGTAAAACTGCAATGATTTAGAGGCATGCCTACAGGTTTATATCATTTCATCAAACATTCTCGAGATTGAAGAATAATAAACAAAAGTTCACTCGTCCGTTAAGTGTTAAGAAGGCCCTCGACTCCTGCTTCTGCTGCAAGAAAAACGAAGATCAAGGCTGCGAGGAAATACTAAAATATGCAATGCACAACGCATTATGCAACAGTGTAAATATTAAGAAGAAAAAAATTGATGCGTGAACCACCGTTAACTAAAGTGCACGAGTAAACTCGTTTGCAATTATCTGCAAAACATATTCATTAGACAAAAAACCTGTTGGGCCGTTATTTTTACGAATGAAGAGAGATTTACATTAGATAATCCGGATGAATATTTTTATTAGATCCGTGATTTACGGAAAAACACAGACGTTAAGCCATCGACGCTTGGTGGGGGTGTAACGGTGTGGATTGCAGTATCAGTACGTACTTCGGATTTCTCGACATTGCATTTATATTAACGGAAATGTAAATGGTCCCAATTATACCACATTAAAATTAGAGATGAAAACCAGAAATGGCCAACATCGAATTTCTTTCTTTTGCGGCAGTAAAAGATACAAACGCTTCCTCGAGGAATCATTGAATAAATTAATTATTAGGGTGTATTCTAAAATATAAATCAGTCTAAATTAAGTTATTTATAAATAAATTAATTAACAAATACTTTAGATTTTGTTGTTAGTTAATTTACTGTTTAATTTAGCTAATTCATTATTTAATTTAGTTGTTTCATAGACAATTCTGTTATTTAGTTCTAGTTTTAAATCGAGAAACTTATAACGGCGAATCTTCGAGAAATTATTCAAGGAAACATAAACTAGTTGATATTTCAAGAAATCTTTACTAATAATTTGTATACTTTTTAAAAAAAAATTAAATATATATATATATATATGAAGTAAATAATTATAAATTAATTTCGACTTAATTATTTTAATAAAGTTTTAATTTTCTTATTAGTTTAATCAATTTTGAGGGATTTATTTATTATCAAAAGAACTGTATGTAACCTTTTTTTCTTTATATCGATTATCTCCATCCTGTAAATCTTGTTCAAAATTTAAATTCATACTGATTTAAAATAGTTTTTCTTTGGACACAGTTTATTAACCCGTTGAGTGGAAATACCGAGTCCCGCCTGCACGGAAGCTGTGTCAAACTTGATTTTGTAAATTATTTTCTTAAGAAAGAAATAATTTTTGTTATTTCCCTACATAAATTTAATTGGACCTGTGATACTTCAATTATCTTAAAATTATCGTATCCACGAAGTTGCAAGAAAAATATGTAACGTAAGTAGAAACGTTTGAGTCGAAATAAACCGTGATGGAAATCGTAAGGTAAATTTATTATCATCCAATTAAAAGAATGTATAAATTAAAGTTTGTTTAACTCTTTAGACCTGATTTTCGTACAAAATTATTTTCACATATCTAGCAACGATCGACCGTTATTTAATGCACCATCAGTAATGACATTATTTCGAATAGAATAGTGATAGTATACTACTTTTCTAATAGAAATAGGTTCACAGTTTTAATATTTTATTAGATATTGAGGTAGTAAAACCGAGTCTGAAATGGTTAAAACAAACTTCGTTTTATCAGTAGTAATAATTTTTCGAATATAGGAATAATATTGGATAAAAAAGGTTAAGGGATAAGAATACTGCAAGAAATAGAGGGGGAAAGAGTGGAAAGCCGAAGAGAGTAAGAAGAACAAAACCAAAGAAGAGAAGGAAGCCAAAGAGGAGGGTAGGGTCAGGCAAAGTGCAAAAATGAGAAAAGTATACATAAGTATATATAAGTAACTCCTTCAGACCTGACGCACGTTATAATTTACGCTGTTTTACTACTTTCAATATCTAATACAATATTAACCCCTTGATTTCTTTCAAATTTATTGAAAATAAGATAACATTCCAGTTTTATTCTATATCAACGTTTGTTCTAGGATATAATAATTGATAACAGAGGAATAATATGTAATTTGTATTCAAACAAATTGAATAATATAATATTTATGTATTTTACTTTTGTTGTTAGGCAAGTGCACATAATTTTGTATGGATATCAAATCTCGAAGGGTGTAGTGGTGTAAATGTAAACGGGTAGTAAACTGGAAGTTTGTTCTCACCTAAAAGGGAAGGACTGTGTATGATAAATGATAAATGATAAATGCGAAATGATACATGATAAACGATAAATGATAAATGATATATGATAAATGATAAATAATAAATAATAAGTAATAGGTAATAGGTAATAGGTAATAGGTAATATGTAATATGTAATATGTAATATGTAATATGTAATAAATAATAAATAATAACTTCTCAGTCGTACTTTCGACTCGCGTATAGGTTTTCCCCCGTGAATTAATTTTCAAGGAGATACAGCGAGGCAACGCTCTTGCATGACAGACCGTGATGTCCGTGAATATTAGACGCCTGTTGCGCAAATGATTCGTGCCGCTCGGTTCTTGTGTTTTATGGCCACGAGAACTCCAAGGATCATTGGCATTTCATGCGTGCTTTTTTCCCCGCAAATTCACTCTGAACGGGTGCTCGTAAAAACGAGTCACCGATCAAAAGCGAAGGATCAGCAGAAAAGTAGCATGATTTTATAATAATATAAATTAATAGTACGATTTAATTGCGCGTACGAGTTAAAATATAATTAATTGTATAAGGCAAGTGTTGGATTTGTTTCGGAGAACGAATACGACTGCAGATTCTATTCTTCACGAAGTCATTGTTAGAATAAGTTAATCTTAGTTTGTTTAATAATCCAACAGCATAATTTGATTATATACAGGAATTAATAGATGGTATTTTATTAGCATAGACTATTTTAATATTTAATTCATATAAAATAATATATGCAACACAAAATAAAAATATAGTATATATTCAGTAAAAGTAAAATAATATAAAACATGAAAAATGATTAATGAATACATGTATATTTATACCGTAATACCAAGGAACAAATTTATTCTTAAAGGAAGATCAAATTTACAATAAAAGAAAAGTTTCCTTTAGAAGATTGGAAGATTTCTTCTTGTAGGAATGACAGAAAACGGCTATTGGCTTGTGTTATTTACTATGTTTCTTTTCATACGGTATACAATAAATATGCTTCAACAATTAATATATTTGCTTCTTATAAATTATAGTAGACAGTATGAATACAAAAATAACAAAATGAATTGATACTACGATAATTAACAAGTTTCATCTAAATAAAACTTACCAATGAAAAGTCGATTGTTAATTTATTTCGTTGCGCTAAAGTGATAGCAGTTTGAAACGTATTTATGAAAGCGAAAAAGTCTCGGTGAATTCTGAAATTAATTATTAGGTTACACTTGAAACCAGTTCACGAGAAATAGACTCTGATACCAGCTATCCTTTCTCTCAAGTTGCTCATTTGTTCGCTCTAAATCATAGTGAAATAACGTAGCTCCATTATGAGAACAAGATCGTGAGATACTGCGACACGTAGCGAGACTATCGCAAACAAATTGGAACAATCTTGAATCTTATTATTTTCATTCCTTCCGATCGACGCATCGGTACCTCTGATTTCCATTTCGTGTTATTTATTCCTTCGCGCCGTTACCCACACATTCGCAAACTTTTGAATATTTCTTGTTCGTGGAAATGTTTGTTTGATATTTTAAAGGAGCTTCATGCAAATTTTGCTCTCTTCCTTTTATTTTTTTGACTTCGTTCTGTCGGAAGAAAAAAATTAAAAAGAAAAATATCTTCAGAAAATATTATTTTTTAAATAATCGTTCACATATATTTATATAATAAAATTTTTTATGCAACATTTATGTCATTCGTGCCCTTAATTTTGAAAATAGTCTAAATTATTTCAGGCATCAAAAATCATATTTCTTTATAAGTTGCATGCAACATTAGTCATAATGAATTTTCATTTTTCAAGACTAAATATTTTCTACAATATTTCATTGCGCAATATAAAAATAGTTTTTATCTATTCAAACGCAAATCTTCAAATATCTGAAAACTAAAAATATATAGTCCACTTTCAAAATTAAAGGCATATTTATGTGAAAAAATTCGAAATTTCTATTCTTTTGAAAAATTTTAATATATTATTAACTCATTTGCATTACGCAAAAGATAGCAAGTAATTAATACTGCCATAGTTCGATATATTATGTATATTTAAAAATATAATTCTCATATCTGTAGCAAGCAATAAGTATTTTATATTTATTACAAGTTCCCCGTTGAACAATTTTATAATTTCTTCGAACTGATTGGTTAACATATATTATTATAGTATAAGCGAAATTGCGAAAATATATTTAGAACGATTAAAATGGAATTTCAATGTTGCACATTTACATGTTTACACGATTATGAAAACGCTCGAGTTTCCCTTATCTGGGGAAATAAAAGACATTGGCAGTGTTGAACGCGATGCACCGTAACCTCGTTAATTCACATTCTCCGTCCATCTCCCATCTCAATTAATTACAAACGATAAGATTTTTCACCGTTTCTATTTTTATATTAATTCTCCAATCTTGTATTTATTTATAACGCAGTTTCTATTGAAAGCAGAATTCATATCACCCCTACCACATAGCAGACATTTATTTCATAATGCTGTAGCCTTTATCATACAAATTCTAATTATTATTAAACATGTGATAACTAATTAGTTCTTTTTCTTTCGACAGAATTGAAAATGCTCTTGTGTACATTCATATCTACCAAAATTGAAAACGTAACTGTAATGATTTGCTACAAACCTGATTTAATTTGACAATAACTTTTAAACCGTTTTGTTTTTTTACATTTTAAATTTAATTTTTACAATTAAATTTAATAAATACATTTTAAATATCAATTACTTTTTTTATTTCATTGAAACTTTCATCGTACCCCGACATAAAAATTGAAAAGCCAACCCTAATCATTTGTTGAACACCTAATTGAGTTTAATAAACACTTTTAAATCGTTTTATATTTTCGACATTTTAAACAGCAATTATTTCTGTTTCGTACCATTGAATCTCTCGTACATCAATATAAAAATTGGAAACCTAACTGTGATAATTTGTTGAAGACTTAATTTAATTTTATGAAAACGTTAACCTCGTTTCACGTTCTCTATATTTTTAATTACTTTCATCCTAGGAAAGAATTCCAACACAATCGGAAATTTAATATTAATGGGGAATTAAGCGTGTAAAAGATTAATGAAAGGATTAACACACAGACCTCACAAATATATCGAAATCGATGCGTTAATTGCTATGCTATTACGGTCCGCGAACTTCCGAGAGAAAGGGCAGTGATCCTCATTTCGCTGTTAGATAATGTTACCGGGAATCTATTTACTAAAGCGGAACAAACATTCATTTAACGATTTTTATTCAAATTCAAATAAACCATTTAAGTAATCGATGATAACACTTTATATTTTGTTAAAACATCTGTGTGAATCTCATGAAATGAGCTATAATTATGTCAATTATGAAAAAAAAAACGTGAACAAATTTTTTTTTATTTTCCTGGTTACTTGCCATTTGTTATAATAATATGGAAAAGCAATTATTACGGCAGAAATAATGATGTGTACAATAAATAGATGATGTAGCTTAGATAAACTGAGGAATGTAGGAAAGAATAAACAATTAGCTAATTATACATTTAAATTACTTATTTACTTAAAATTTTAATTATTTATTTATTTAAAATTTAAATGACTTGTTTACATATATATTTAAAATTTAAATAATCTACTTATTTTTGTCTTTGAAACTTAAAGAATCTATTCATATAATTAGTTAACCCACTGTTCAGAAAATTGAAAACTACTAATGAATAATTTAGCTATTCAAATAACGACGAGATTGATACGTGGGTTTCTTCTTCGTTGTTACTTAACACTTAGCCAACCGAATAGGGAGACCTGCCACCTCTGCCTTAACAACGCATTGTCATTTATTCCGTTTATTTTTTCTCTTTAGTTATTTAGTAAGTTTTGAATTGAAGATATTTACAATTCATCAAATACCTTCCTCGCTTTCATAAAACAAAAAACAATAAAATCAATAAATTGAGTTAAATTAAAATTAAAAGAAAATATTACAGTTGTAGTTCTTTTTCCAGGTGGTTGCCCATTAAGTATTACAATTTCGATGTATAATTCAGTTTTTCATAGAAACTATATTGGTATATATTATAAATTCGATGTATAAATGTTTTCATCAATGCGTGATTTGATAGAGTATGCATTTTAGATTTAAATGTATAACATGTGAGACTCGTGGTTTAGATTTCAAATAGAATTTAATAAACATAAATATTATACAATTTGTTTGAATGCAAATTATATATTATTTCTCTGTTATCAATGATTATACCTTAAAGCACACGTGGATATAGAACAAGATTGGAATTTTCTCTTATTTTCAATACATTATCAATAACAAAAGTGATTACGTCGATCACAGTTTAGGAAGAAATCATAGGGCAGGGAGTTAGCTTCGAATTAAAGTTAATGAAATTTTTACGCAATGCTGATTGTATATTGGAGGTTTTTTGTTACTAAGAAAATAAGGAATAAGTACAGGAGAATTGGCAAAAACAATTATATATAGAAAAGAGTTCATTCACAGGGTTCAATTGCGTTCTTTAAAGGCTGAGATTTTACGGATGATTTAAACAAAGTATTTATAAATACAAAAATGCAATATCAATTTCAAGAAAAGTTAATAATGTTTATATTAACATTAGAACTACCGTTCCAATCAAAATAAGTGGTTTCGATTTTTTTCTTTCGCAATTATTGATACCTTAGAAACATTCAATGTTCGAAATGATTTCAAAAATGAATAGTTTCACTTGAATACTACAATTAATGTATGTAAAAATTGAAAATAATCAACTGTTACAATTTTTATACGGATTACATACCAATCCTATTAAATACCCTGTAGTTCTAGTGTTAATGCGTATTGTTCGTTCACTTATAACGATGTAAAGTTTGTTCGATTGAACGTATTCGTTGCTTTTACTATTCAAATAACCATATTCTGTTCAGTTTGTATATTCCGCAGATAAATAATCCGACAATATATTTCGCTCCATCTAGTTTCAAAGGAAACGTGCAATCACGGTGAAACCGAATCCGTCATTAAAGTACAATTCCGTTTCCTCGAAATCTCGCGGTTGAAACGAACTCGGTGATTGCCATGTGACGTTCGTCAAACGGCCCACTGCCGGCACCCGTTTAAAAGTGTCACCGGCGTTATAATAACGCGCATTGATGTAATAATAATATGCAATAAGCGGACAGGTAATTCCAACTGAATCTGCGAATTTACATCTCGCCGGGAAACGTGACACAGCAAAATAATAAAACGAAACTCTCCATCGGACGATAAAGTTTTTAATTTATTTATCGTTTCGCAAAACGCTTAGCTGCGCCTGGGAAATACGTTTCTGTTTAATTTCCGTTTGTGCAAATTGGTCTATAAAATCGCGCGGTTGCATAAATGTCCGCCGGTTTAATATTCAGAACGTTTCTAAAGCGCCTTCGGCGGAATAATAATATTCGCCGCGATGATAATAATAATAAATCTTTTATTGCCTGCCGTGAACACGTAAAAATTACTAGAACAAACGCGTTGAATTTTACAGGAAAGTTCGTGAAACGGCGAGATTTAGCGTGAAGTAACAGATGTAAGCCGGAAATAAACAAGGAAAGCTTATTATATGGTGAACCGAAGGTTAGTCGTGTTCGTGTAATAAAATTTCTTTGTATTTTTTTTCTTTCTTTCTTTCTTTTCGTCTCTGCGTGTTTTCAAGGGTTCTGGAGGAGCTGAGAGCTGTTTCATATTATTGAAAAAGAATGTAAATGCTTTTGGAAACGGTACTTCCGTATTTCATTTGGTATTAACCCTTTAGCTACGCCGGGACCTGCCTCGAAGCTGTACTTTTGTACGGCAAGGTTTGACGCGGTCTGCGTATCATAAATGTAGCACTACGATTTGGGACTAATAGAATTTTCCACTATACAATTACATTAGATTAGATTATAATCTGCTCAGCTATCGATGGCAGAGAAAGAATTTGTGCCGCTATAGTGACGTATAGTAGCTAAATGTGTAATAGCTCAACCTGTTAACTGTGGAATTTAATTTGAGAAATCTCTGATAATGCTCGCAATGAAATCAAATAATGAAGTGTATATTTTTGTAACGCAGGACGAATGCACCTATAATATATTCTAACGGGGGGCTAAAGAAAAACGGAGAAGAATTACACGTTTTTCTGAAAAAATAAAGAATTTATCGTTGAAAGAATTAGTATCATCTTGGTTTTAAGATGGCGTTTATACTCGTCGAACGCTGTTACGTTCATTCGAAACAGAAACTGTACGAAGAAATTTATGAACTAAAAAAAAGAAGGTTGATTATTATTTAGTAATTATTTTCAAATATAACTCGTTTTAAAAAGTATTCAACTTCTAATTTTATTTATTGCTGAATACTGTTATGTATCATTATATTAAAAGTACAATCATATACAGTTTAGGTAAAAAACAAAACAGGATTAATAATTATTTATTTATATACCATTTTGATTTATTAGGAACTCGTAATCTATTATATGTTTTAAATTTACCAATAATCACAGAATTTATTTAAAGAATAGTATTTGAGGAGGATTTATACTGTTAAACATGTATGTATGGGTTATGCAATGTGCGCATTGTACATTGCGCGATTCTTTCCATGCGAAAATTAATACGGACCGCGTCTTGACGTCCCGTGTCGCTTCTCGTCACAACAAACGTCCACTTCCTGCTGAGAGTATTCGCATTCGCAACGATTTGCACAATCGTTACGCGACACGTCGATGCGTTTACACAGTCGGCTAAGCCGTGCGGCCGTTCCACGTTAAATTTTACGTTGCTACGTCACGCGTGATCCATTACGTACGGATTTAATTGTACCTGTGTCTTGTTCACGGTTGCGCGGAACGGGGCGTTTAGTGCTCGCGGTCAAACGCACCGCGCGCCGGAAGTAAAAGGGAATTCCGGGAAACGGAACGCGATTTTGTGAAATTTCGCCGTGATACAATCGTGCGCCGGACTTCAGCTGAAATTTCGAATGCTAATATTGTTCAGACGTTGCGAAATGATCATCTGCGCGTTACGTTTGCCTACAATGACGCATATGAACCAAACATTGACTAAGTCTGTTACTTCCACGAAACAAAAAATAGAGGAAAGTGACGAAGTAGTATACACTCGTCCCCAAATTTATGCGGCACATTTTTTACGCGGTATATTGAAACACTATTTACTTGATTGGTATTTATGCACAATCTTAATTTACGCGATCTGAACCTACAAGGGAACCTTTTCAAGCACACGCCGATTTTGATGAAACTTATGTGAGACATGGTGCTCAAGAAAATATTTGACACGTATTTATCTTATCGGCTAACATCCATTTTGAAAGAGTAAAAACACTTTTTAAAGTTCAGAATGGAAAGTATATCTTCTTCGCGATATCTCTAAAACTAGAGGGTGTAGGAAAGAAACTATTTTTTTAAATTGTTCGCTTCGAATTGAACAATTCAGATTTCTTTTATACACTCCGTAATTTCGGAGATATCGTGAAGAAGATATACTTTCAATCCTGAACTTTGAAAAGTGTTTTCACCCCTTCGAAGTGGATGCTGACCGATAAGAAAAAATACCTACCGACCAAGCCTTTTAGGCCCCGGATAGTCTGCAGGCGTGAGGTTGTGGCTTGCAGAGTCGTGCCTGTTTTAGGTTTAGCCTTTTGTGGACGAACAATGTTTAAATTGTACAAAATCTTTTGCGGATGTTGGTAGATTAGACACTGAATGCTACAATCATAGAGAATAAGGAAATTATGTGCTGATTTCTTACTGTTTGAATAGTTGAATCATTTGTTTGCTACTTGGCGTTCCAAACGTGGAAGTTTGGTCTCGGCAAAATGTCGACATTCGTTCGCAAAAGGTTAAGTTTATAGTTAGTGTTATAATGCGAGTGAGAGAGAAAAAACGTGTGTGTGTGTGTGCAAGCCATTGGAGATGAGGGCGTCCAAAGGCGGAAAAGCGGTGTGGAAAGCAGCATCGTGAAGAGTGGAGTAGTGTCGGCATGTTTATCCTAATTGCGATATTATAACTTATAATAAATTATAATTACACACTTATTTTCGCCAAACCTTTCAATTCCACAATATTTTCTTGAGAACTATGTCTCACATCAGTTTCAACAAAATCGGCGTGTGCTGATTGAAAAGGTTCCCTTGTTAGTAACATCGAATAAAATGTACTTTTGCTTTCCGAAATGTCATTATCATTGCTTTTTTGTTAAGGTATATGGAATGCATATGTACTTCTGGAACTTATACCAGCTTTTCTTTCCAATTTTTTGTGTTCTCTTGTACCGACAGACTTTGTTTACGCAATTTTCATTCGCGTGAAAGGAATCCACGTGAAATGGATTTTCGCGTAAATCGGGGGTCAGGTGTGTATTGATTTTTTAAACTTCCTTTTAAATGGAAAATGAAATAGACATTGTATTAGGTCGACAAGAAAGTGTTGTCGTTTTCTTAGGGAAAATTCAATTTATATATTTCTGATCTTAGATAGAAGATTATTTAATGATGTATTGGCGATTGTTTTCTATAATCATCCTCCATCTGCTAAGTAGGTCATTTATGTCGGATATAAACAAAACCCCATCCGTTAACCATGAAGAAAATAATAAAAACTAATTTTCATTTTTCCTTGTTACGATTCAATTACTATGCTCCTTCATCATTAAACGGAATGTACACATGCAAACGAATGTATAATTTCTTGGTGTGTGAAATAAATGAAATATGCGTCTATGGTGTTCCGCAAGTATTACGTGATATTTCGAGAGTAGTCCATGACGTATAGTCTATGACTTTCTTTTGTGTAGTCTGGATCTCTTATCACCATAGGAGCATGCAGCTTATTTTTAGAAACATTATATTTATAACTACCGACAAGGAAACCGGTTTTTCAGTAGAGAAGGCAAGGCCTGAATCATTCGGATCTCGCAAAAGAAATCATGAATCATAGGTTGCATGGCTGGTAAATCGGATTACGTTGAATTTCTTCGATACTTCCGCTTTTGTTCATTGAAAATTGTTTTGAACGCAAATAAGAAATTCTTTTACCGAGACTGATGCAATATTTTAGAATAGCTATTTATAAATAACTTTCGCGACAAGGTGAACTTATTTAATGGTTCTCTTAGTTCTTTTAACGCAGGTATAGAATAACGGCGCCTAATATGGGACGCCTGATTTGAAAAGCTTGCCAAAACGAGAGATAAGCATTTTTTTCAATGACGCCTGCATCAAAACACGAAGAAATTAATAAACATTCACACACTGAACCGATAATAATGCAAAATTTTGAATCTCTTTAAACCACTAATATGGTACACTTAAGTAATTTACTTTAAAAGAAAAATAAACGAATTTTCCACCTCTTTCAATTTATGTTAATTTTTTTTTTCTTTTATACGTTGGACGTATGAATAACACATCGGGACTACTACATTCTTCGAGAACACGATAATTGAGCATATTCTTTACCATTATTATCATTTTTGCAATTGCCACCATAAAATAAAAATATAGCATAATAGTATGTAACATTAACAAAGAATGTGCACCTAATATGGAACGTGTTTCATATTAAGAACTCACGTATTCCGATAGAAAAATAATAACTATTCTAAGAAGAAAATAAATTTGCAGGAAACTGCTTTTGAATAGTGAGAAACAAATATGTTCAATGATGAATCATGAAAAACTACAATCTATATTAATTATATACATATTATATAGAAAATTTAACACACTACCAAACACAATAATGCATTCAATGACAAATTTTTAATTGATGTCCAACTATTAATATGATTATTTTCTATTACTAATGAAGTGTTTCTCATGGTATCTGACACGTCAAGCCATTTATTTTTTTAAATATTTTGGTGTTCCATATTAACCACTGTTACCCTACGTACATAAGACTATTGTTACTTAACACTAGATCTACCGAGCGTTTAATATGATAAATATCGAGTTTTTATAAAAATTGTAACTGTCAGAAATTCGAATTTGTTCAATGCGAGTTCGATGTTTAGTCTGAATTTGGTCCGCTAGTATATTACGTTTTGTTGTATGGCGATACGACCTGATATTATGTTAAACATTGTTGTTTATACTTTTTAAATAACTTCCCTTCAGATATATTCACCGATTAAATAATCCGACAGTAACAATAGACTTTTATCAGTATCTTCATATATTCATTATAATAGCGTTCAAGTGAATAATTTCATTTATATAATAACAATTATGATTTTATTTGAGTTCTCCTTAACTGTTTTGAGAACCGAAACCAATACCATAACTGTTTTCAACCTCTGTACAAAATTATTCAAATAGTAAAAGATAAACGTCAGTTGAAGAAAATCTCAAAGCACAATACAAAATTCAACGTTCGCGTAAATGCATAGCGCAGTAAACGGATACATTTCCGTGGCATGGGTGGTTCCACGCGGTCGATCAGCGTAATCGTGAGTAATGTGCCATTCAAACAAGCGACTCGCGAACAATTCATTCCCATAGAGATCACGCGGAACCGTGAAATGTTATTCTGCGCGAAATTTTCGATTTCGCGGCTGCTTGAAACAATGGCCGACCTTCGTGCACGCACAGCCGAACGAGCCACAATTAGATGCGATGCCCGAGATTAATCCATTTGCAACTCTAATCTCGCGACTTGCGCCGCATTACCGAGATCGTAACATGTATAAACAATTGTAAAATCATAAAATACAATTTTATTCTTCTATTCCTTAATTCATGTACGATCTCCCTTTATGCGGGCTTTGAAAAACATTAGAAACAGATATATATGTATAGTGAGAAAATGTATTGAGTGCGAAGGGTTAATTTATATAGGTATTAACCCTTTGCACTCGAAAGTTTTCCGCCAGAAAAATTTAACTTTTTCTGATGAGATATAGACTACACACATAAATTAATTAATTTATTTATTAATTACTATTTTATTTCAATACGTTAATACTTTAATACTTCCTTAGATCAGTACCTTCAATACCTCAATATTTCAATACTCCAATACTCCAATACTTCAATACTTTAATACTTCAATACTTCAATACTCCAATGCTCCAATACTCCAATACACCAATACTCCATATTTCAACACTCCAATACTTCAATACTCCAATACTCCAATACTTCAATACTTCAATATTAATTATTACCAATATCAAATATCACACTTTATAATTTGGCATACCAAATCACGTGACAAATAAAGTAGTCGCCTCTCTATTAAAAACGGTTAATAAAATTGAACGATTAAACAATTTTTCCTACGGACTATTCTTATGGATACAAACGAGTTAAAAGTCATCGCGATTCTCCCTCTTTCTCTCTGCTAGTCAGAGCTTCTTCAGTCGAGACGATTTTCCGCCTATGCGCTCAATGTATCCATTAAAATCAGACTAACTGCACCGTTTATAACTGGATCACATAGAAAAGTGTGCGGTCACGTGCGGTTTCATCTAGCTTACGTTGACGACCAACCGCTTTGAATATGATTGGCCCCTGCCACCGCGAGACACACGACACGGAGGCGGTCCTGCGAGTAAATTGCAGATTTTCCGTGATCGTTTCGCGGAAGTGGGAAGAATTTTATAGGGAAATTATGAATCAAGACTTCACGATTCTTTGAAACGTCCTCGGTTTTTCACTTCGGTATTCGCGTGAACGTAACTTCATTTAAATATAGTTCGATACAGCGCTTTTATAACCTTTTTAATACTTGATGAGTGCACGACACGCGAATTGTTACATAAACTCGAAGATTAATTCTCTTGGGAACGTATCGAACGAACCGAATTTTGTTGGATGTATGAAATATAAGAAAGATAGTTTCCTTTTCTGTTATCTCTCAGATAATTTACAATTTGTATACAAAATTTGTGTCTATTTTCGTGAGAACGATAGTAGAGTAATCGTTATGAAGAATCTTAACTTTTCAGTTTTTGCTTCATTCAGAAAACTGTTTCGACTGCATAAGATTTTTGATCAGTGTTTAGTTGATAATCAAAGTATTCAAGTTTCAAGATTCTTAATAATCTTTTCATCTTTATTTATATTTAGTAGATTTATAATTATTAATAATTATTCATTAAACAATATATACTCGACTATTTTTTATTTTCAATTTGAATAAAATTAAATGTTTGCCCATTACGTTTTAGAAGAAATATGAATTATATAATAATATTTTCACTTATAATATTATTAAAATCAATTCCTATTTTAACATTATATTATTTTTATAATTTTAATAAATCAATCTTATTTACACCAATTTTATCATTATCAATTTACTTTGAAAGAGAACTGAACGTCGGGCTCCTCTCAATTTAGAATGACAAATTAATTTTTTTGTTTACTTTTTGTTCAACTAGGGTATTGAATGAATATACATTGAAATTAGTAATTGTTAATAGTACGAAAATATCTAGAAACGTTTAAAAGAACATAAACAAAGACAATTTTAAAAATCGATAGGAAATCTACAACTCCATTTAATTTTTATACTTTTTTATATCGATTTATATATTGTCCAATCAAAATTTTCTGCGTTAGAACTTGGTATATAGTGATTCTCCACAGTCTTACTTTTTCATGATACAGATATTTGATATCATATATCATATTAAATTGTATAACGCACAAAAATTAATCGGTTTAAATTAAGCTGAGTTGCAAATAAAAAAAACTTACCCTCCATGACATAGACGATGGACCCGACATCTCCTTCGCGTATTATAGTCGAACCGGCCGAAAACGTAACAGAATACATGCAGTCAACGATTTCCCTGATCTGTGTCAGCTCCAAATTCTTCATGAAGTCATTGTCCAAAATGGCAGCTTTGATCAAGTCACGAGACCTGAAAAATAAAGACAGGAATGCTTTCGTTAGGGCGTTAATTCTTTTATAATATACCTACGATATCGTGTTAGAGTTAATATCTACAGGTAATAATACCTTTATAAATGTGAAATTCTTATATTTACACAGAAATATATTTAAGTATTTTTAAGTACATAATACTTTTCACTTGCATTACCAATGAGAATTCAGATACGGTGAAAAAGTAAGAATTTTATGCAACGAAAGAATCACTGGTCTGACCTACCAAACGAAAGTGGAAAGTAAAAGGCTTCCGACGTATTCAGACAAAATGTCACTTGTTTTAAATTTTCGTGACTTGTGAATTTGCCAGTAACTTTCACGATTTTCTAATTTCACAAAAGTATCCATGACTTACGCATATGTTTTCTTAATTACACAGAAGTGCCTTGACAAAGTGTCTCTAATGAGTGCAGATTCTATCAAGTTTTCTCTAAAATTAATGATCTTCGCATTTTAAAAAGTAAATTAAACCTATAAAAAATTTATAATTCAACAAATTTATTAAAAATTTAAACACACTCTGCTTAATACACTTTTCCTTTAGTGTAATGCCTTTAACCCTTTGTCCTATGGTTTCTTTTCAACTATGACCGATTCAGTACTTTGTCATCAACCCCTTGCCTTATAACAACATATGAAACTCACGGTGAATATTTCAAACAGAATTTAACAAACATTACTTAATATTATTAAAGAGAATTCTAGGTATATTTTATATCTATGTTTTTCTTAAAGTACAGTAATCAATGATGAACAAATAATATTTAATTTGAACTCAAAGAGATTGAGTAATATTTATGTTTGTTAAACTGTGCTTCAAATCTTCGCCACGAGTCTGACGCGATATTACAAGGCAAAGGGTTAAAATTATGACCGTATATCCTGACTTTATGTTCGAATACCTTAAAACATTGCAATAATATCACTTGCATTGTAAAAAAAGAGTATAAGTTCAATAAAAATCTAAAACAATGTATAAACTATGTTATCAAATTTGATAATGACAAAATCATAATTTAATTAAACGTTCTAAGTCTATTTCATAATTTAATATAAACTCTGAAGTACAATGCTCATTTTTCGAACGTGTTTGGAAAATATTCTCATCACTCATTAGTCTGGTAATTTTGAAATAGAAAATTGTATAAAACTGAACAGTAAAATAATTGTTACAAATGCTCACGTCTTTGTGAAATGATAATTATGAATGTACAGTCAAGTTACGTTTACAAATTTAGGAAAGTTTCAAACTAACCACATTTTTCTTCTGTGTAATACTGTATACTTATATCCATAGACAGATTTGTATAGCACCGATACATTATCCGATATACTCTTATCATGTACCATATCCCATATACTCTTATCAAAAATTTATAAAACAATACTGGTTTAAAATGTTTAAAACTAATATCCGCTTCTACATCGGATAAAACATTACGAATTTGTCGGTAAAGAGAAATTCAACAGAAACAAATGACTTCATAACTGTCGCATGGGTTACCACTGATTTACATGATCAATGCATAAACTTGAATAGATAATATATATAAAAATAAACCTGCATAGATCAATTTTGAACGTTCACGCAAATTTAAATTTCCGAAAACGAAAGTTAAGTTAAAAGAGTTTCTTTCTTGAATTAATGGTACTATTAAATTCAACATAAAATAATCATTTTATTCTTCAAAACTATGTAATATTTTATATTAAGTAATCTCTATTTAATAAATTTCTTCTACGAATTTATTTAAAAAATTTGTATGAATTCAGTATTTAGTGAACTAAAATCTCAAATAGAGTCAAGAGACCCTTTATTTCAATTTAATAAATTAATCTGCTTAATAATTAAGTCTCTAACAAAGATATAATATTTTTTAATAAAACATAATGTTTAATTTCGAGCAAAATCATACGCAACACGTAATAAAAGAACTCATTACAATTCTTGAAATTATAAGCTAAACGCGAGAGTCCTTGAAATTAAGAAATTATAAGAAATTATGAAGCAACGTAAGTCTGCAATTATTCAGAAATTGCTTGCTGTTTCTTTAATTGCCTCACGAAATCCTAGTAGTCTTGCGATTCTATAAAGGTAACAACAAGAGCAATTTAATGAGAAAGATTCTGAGAATTTTCACAGCAATGTTTCGCATTAACGATCCACACCAAACACTCGACGTTAGATGCAGTCGATGTACCGAGGCTAGTGCTTGCGTTTATTCGCAGAATGAAAGATCAAAAGCGCCGAACTATGTTTACCGCGGTGCACCTGTTATATATTCTGCAATACCGTACACTCTGCCTTGAACCAGTGAGTGCAACCACAATGTCATAAATATCGGGTAAGCGCTTTCCTGTTTTAGAATCATTCTTTTAATCTTTTCAAAACCAGGGTTTCTGTTTTGTTTGTTTACTCTTAATCTCAAAATGTTAATAAAAATGATGTTTTTATGATTTTTGTTAGTAATTGAACGTTGCATAAATATAAAAGGAATTTTGATAAAAGCTTTAGTAAAAGAAATATAACTTAAACATGAACCGTCCATTACGTTTCATGCCAGGTGTGCTTATGGAATTTTATTTCTGTTGGAAATCGGCTCTTGAATCAGAGATCGATACATGATTTGTCATTCTTTTTGGCATAGTTTAATAATCCATTCGCCATATACTCGTGTAATAAAACACTTCGCACATTTAACCCTCAACGGTCAACAATTTTCTATTAACTCTTTGCGGACGAGACTGTCTTGAGGTTTTAATATTTCTTTTCATAAGAAACTGCATTATGCGTCGAGTTCTTAAATACTAAAAGAAAACAAACCACATGTCAGTCTCTCGTTAGTCAAATAATTAAATTATTCATTTGCAGTTTTCTATTTTAGATATCGGCAACATTCGAACGCAAAGGGTTAACATTAAATAAAGAATGCGTCAATTAGACGCATATTGAATTTTATAAACACTATTTGTTAAATATTTACATCAATTTTTACTGGTGCGCTGCACGAATATATGTCCTGATTACCTATTGTTAAACCTCCAATTTCTGAGATCTAAATAAATAACCATCAATCGTTCTAGGAACGACAGAATAAATGTCCGTAAACCTAGTGTAAACTATTTCAAATATACTTATTACAATTAATGTAAAGTTTATTACAAAGTAAAACTCTGAAAACCTAAGAACTTTCAATTGTAAAAAATTGGTATTTTGAAAAAGTAACAAGAAAATTACAATGAACCATGAATGTTTAATAAGAAAATAGTATGATTAAGAAACAGCACGAGGCATTTAGCGGAGTCTCGCGTTCTGCATTGAAAACGGTCCCGGTGTAATACCCTGTCACGTACTTTCGCGGTAACGTAATTTGTATTAGCGAAACCATGACTGCGGATTGCGTAAGCGTCGACCAAATTTCACTCTTAATAATAGCTATGGTAATCGTGGAGTCATCGATCTCTCTGGACGACCTCAAAATCAACTATGACTGTTTGTGTACATGAGGATACAGAAATTTTCAACTTTCTTTCTATTCAACGCTTGCGTATTATAGTCTGCATTCACATGATCACTGTAACCGTACAATTACGTAATGTAATCTGTTATAATAATTCTAATATATATTATACGTATTATACGTATTACATACGATTAATATATCGTTTACTATATAGATATTTATATATAATTCTGTACATAGTGTTCTACAGAATTAACAAATACTTATCATAGAGAGTATGCACTCATAACATATATTATTTAACTATATATTGTAATTATATTGATAATGTATGAGAAAGGGGGAGTTTGTACAGAAAATCAAGCTGTTAGAAAGATAATATCAAGATGATAATTATATCATTATTTTATTTTATATATATATATATAATTATCATCTTGATATTATTTTTATATCAACTTAATTTTTTATATAAACTCCCCTTTTCTCATATATTATCAATTATAGGTCAACCTTATATGAAAGTGATTGTAAACAGAATCAAGTATTCCATTACCCTACAGTGAACATATATAACGAGCCAAATAAGAATAAATAAATAAAATAAATAAAAACACATTTTCATACATTAACAAATCTCATTCTCCATCTCATATTCACTACAAAGAGAAAAAGGAAATTTCATTTTAGTTCTAACAAGTCCAAAATCGAGTACCTTTGAGGCTTCTGAAATTTGACGATTACTTTGGTGTCTTTGGTAAGCGGTTCCGCGGAAATAGCTTGCCTCTTAGACCTTTGGCCCGATCCAATGCCACCGGGTACCAAACTAAAATCGACGATCTGTCGAAACTTGTCGATCTCGTTCTGAAGGTAGCGAATGGTAGCGTCCCGTTCCTCGAGAGCTTTCTCGAGTATCTCGATCACTTCGTCGCGGCGACGCAACGCCTCCGTCCGCTCGTACAGAAGTCTTTTTAGATCCCGTATCGAATCCATGATTAACCACCGACTCCCTGTCAGCACTTCGATCACGATTTATTTCTTTCCTTGGCAATTCTCTCCTGTCCACGTGCCATACAACCCTATCTTCTAATTTACTTAAAATACAGCACCGATTTGATTTTTCAAGAACACTAATCAAATTCAGGAAACACTAATCTTCATTAATTCGTGGTTTAGTCGTGACCGATTGTTCAAACGGAAGCAAAATTCAATTTTTTCACGTAGCATTATGTTTTTCATCGAACACTTGGTTTAAATGTTATTTGATCAGAGTTCTTTCTTCATTGTCGTCGAGAATTCACTAGTGTCGATTTTTACAATAGTGAATGTTAAATCTTTTCTTTTTCTTCGATACCTGTGTAGAATGGAATTTTAATTTTAATCTTGCTGCCAGTGAAAGGACTTGGTTCATAATAATAGTAATAATTGATGAGTTAGATGAAAATCCCGCATACACTTATCTTCTTGAATATTTGTATATTAAGTAATTTACACTATTGTTTATTGTGTTTGAAATTTAGTTTTGTTGCTTAATTTGAACGATCTGGTAATTCTAATAGTAAATAAACTTAAGAAATTGTTAGCATTTTATATGTACAGATATAGTTTAAGAAGTAGTGTTACCATTGCAAGGAAGAATTAATTTACATTTAATTAACGATTACGATTTTCCGTGTCACTTATAATGAATCGAAAGTAAAGTAATAAATGGTAGATAACTGGAAGTTAGATTTTGAAGAGATTAGCGTTTATGCGCAAAAAATATTAAAACGCATTCAAAACGTAACTGCTAAATTATTAAAGTATAAACTTGGGAAATATTAATTTGATTATGAAAATCTGAAGAAACCTGTGATTCCTAGTGGATGTTATTATTGCATCAAATGTAGTTATTGCAAAATCTCATATGTACAAAAATGACTATTCTTAAAATCCGATGGTATCGATAAAACAATAATTTCCAGATTATTTGATAGAAGACACTCTCTAATTAGAATAATATCGTTCATCATTATGTCGCAATTTTACGTTCAAGTCAAAATGTTTCGTGGTTAAGTAGGTACTTGGAACAAATTACACATGATATTTCATGTGAGTTCTACACGAACGATCGTATAATCCGCTGCAGAACTTGAAAACGGGATTATATCGCTACCAACTGCTGTTGGCACCATTTCAAATCGGAAAAATATTTTTTTCTTCCAATGATTGAAGACATCTGAAATGCCACGGCTAATTGTAGAACGAATATGATTAACGATGTCACGGAAATTTTGAATTTAATATTTCTAACCGTTCAAAATATGAGTGATATTTTAATGACTTACACACAATAATGTGTGTTTTGTTAATTAATGGATCAAAATAAAAATTGTTGAGTAATTACTAAGAATATTATTTTCTATGTCTACGTCATTTTATAGACGAGCCAGCAAATTATTGGATTGATGCAAAAATTCTGCCGACTTTTGTATGTAATTAACGAAAAATGTTTTTTTTTCGAAAGATAACATCTGCTTTCAATCTATTATAACGTGTATAAAGGACACTTCTTTCTTCATTTTTGCTTTCTTTTGGTTCAGCCAATGAACAATTGAGCTATTAAACTAAATCAAAAAACTAAAAACGTTAAAACTTTTAAATCAATCCAAAATTTAACATTGAACGTACCAACGTTTTGTATATAACAATTTCAACCATAACCAGTTAAATAATTGGTTGTAAAATGAAGGTAAACAAATTGAACAATCAATTTCTCTTAGTGAAAACAGAAACGAAAGGAAAGGCAGAATTGGAAAACTGATTAATTGAACAACGTGGGGATTGATATAAAGTTAAATAGATGAAAGGAAATGTTGAATTTTAACACTAGAGCTATATACCCGCCGAAATGAAGGGTTTCTGATTTCATATTTTACAATTATTGATATTTTAAAAGTATCTAACATTTCCGCAATCAACGTCACATATTTGTGACGGTCTACATTTTGTATCTGGCGTAAAGTAAATTAAATTATTTTCACGTGTATTTTTATTTTAAAATATTTGAACGTTATTTGTACCTTATAAAGAAGATTTGTTGCATTTAATTAACGATAAAGATAGCTACTTAACCAAATGTTGGTCATTAATATGTTAATATTCAAAATGATTTTAAAAATAAATAGTTTCACTGAAACATTATAACGAATATCCCAAGAAGTCGAGAAAAATGTGTTGTTATAATCTTTATAAGAATTACATATCAACCTTAATAAATGCTCGGCAGTTCTAGTGTTAAATCAAGTGTTAAAATCGGCCATTTGACCGGTCGTGGTGCGTTGAGTGTTAATAATATTTTATCATAATTTAATTAATTCTATTTCTTTGTTCATAGTACGCCGTATCTATCGAGCAAACAACTGATTGTAATCTGTATTTTGTCAACAGGTATTTCCTTCGATAAGCTAACCGATTTATATAGTAGAATGACTTATTGTTTCAAAATCGTACGGTCCACAGAAAATAATGTCACCAATTTAGAATGTTATGATCGACAGATCTAGAAGCATCAAAGATAAGAAAGTATTTTGGAATTGACGTAATTATGGCAACACATATGCTATATCTGGCAATCAAAGTTGATATTTACACTATTTCATTTTTAGATACCGATGGAACAGCCTTGGATTTTTCGAACTTCGTCTTCGACGAGTATAAAGTTGCCAATTAGATTTACGTCTTTTAATAATTAACATTAATAATTAATGGATCAAAATGAAAATTGTTGTGTAATTAAAGAGCAATTGAAAATAAGAATAATAAAAGGGATTGACAAATGGGGAAAATTTTACATTGAAAATTTAATTGAGATTGATTGCCGAGTACTTGAGGAGCAATCAAAAATAAAATGAAAAAATAGGAATTGGTAAATATTGAAAATATTAATTTCAATTGTGGTATTTCCATTTGGATGCAAGTCTTTCTATTAATTTCAAGCAATTCACGATTAAATGATTCCGAATAACTAAAAAGCAATCAAAAATAAAAATAACGAAAGAAACCAATAAATATTGAAAATTTTTATTTCCATCTCAATTGAACTTTTACGTAATTATATAATTTTATACTAACTCTATGTCACTCATAAATTCTAATGAACTATAATTTACAAATTCGGACTAATTGAAGAGTAATTTAAAGTAAGAATAATAAAAAGAATTGACTAATATGGAAAATTTTCATTTGAATCGAATGTATGATTGGATGACTTCAAGGTCTCTGAAGATTAAAAAAAAAATCTTCTATCGCAGCTTGACAAGGAGGAACGAGAAAATATTCGAAGTACGCGATGGTATTTTTATTCTTTTCCAGTCATTTGTCCATCTTGAAATTAACGTATTCCGATTGCATAATGCTCGTTTAAACGCTGAACGTTCTTGAGCGCCTTAGACCAAAGTGAGTGGTACCTGTGCTTAGTAATTTCGAGAATGACCGTAGAATAAGAATGATTGACAACTGTGATTGACAGTCTTTGGAAATCAAAACGAATAAAATTTTGTTGCTACGTCACGCGTTGATTTGATTTCAACTCTTTCATTTTATTTCTTATGTATTACCAGTTAAATAATTCTACGTCAATATAATATAACATTTGTGGTAACGTTTAATGATAAAATGACATAATGATATTAATGATATATAATGATTTAATGATGCGATTGAAATTAATCAATAGAATATTAATTAATAAAGTAAATGGTCAATTAATAAATTATCTGGTTATATTAAAATTTGTAACTTGTTCACGTAATATACGATATTTAAGAAGATAATATGTTAAATCGTAAATTAATATGATATAATAATAACTATCAAATATTCCGAACAATTTCAATTTAAAAAATTTGTAACAATAATATGACTATATTACATACAAATCATACAACTCATGTAAACATAAAAACATCTTTCAAACTAACTGCAAAATTAAATGTTTCAAAATTAAGTGTAACCACCACTCACTTAAAATGAATCTATTCCACATTTTAAATCCAACTCGTGCCATTTGCTCTCAAATTTTCCAAAAACGGCACTCCATCACTTTGAATTACATTCAAGACAATGCTGATGCAATCTTATCTTAATCCACATAGATTACCAATTAATACTAATCACATATCAAACGGAATAACCACAAACCGTTCACATTGAAAACAGACTTTTGTAAATATTTTAGCAAATTGTTGCCAATTAAAATCACACACCACTCGTCACGCAGCGTATCAATTTATTAAAATCTTGAACACGAAATAATCCATCCGAAAATGAAATGTCTCCATGGCAAATGGAAATATCATAGTTTAGAACACGTGTGAGGTTAATTAATCCGAAAACGCGAACGTATGTATCGTACGACGATTCCAGTTCAACCAGTTGATACGAAGGTGTCGTTTTATTATTGTAAGGATGATTTGATCAATTGGACGCGGACAAGAGGCGAAGAACCGGCGCTTCGAAGAGCCTCTATCGAACTGATTACGAGACCGTAAATTTGTTCGACAGAACTCGATGGCTTCTAAGCTGATGCCGATCGATCAGTGTTAGATCACAGGAGAAAAAGAGTGCTTCATACTATATTTAGTACATTGGATGTATGCTAATAGAAGTACTATCCGTTAGACTGTCGCGTGAGAGACACATTTTAATCGGATAACCTCGAATTCTACACATTATTTCGTCTAAAAGGAAATAGTTTAACTGAAGTCAATTTAAAAAGATTACGTCAGTTTGTACCGAAGAAATGAACTATAATACAATATAATTAAGATGCAGTTCGTTTTTATTTGTAATATAGAATCTGGTTATGTGGAAGAACTGAGTAATTGAGAATAATTTGTAATGTTATTCCATTGGTGAATATTAAATAAAGTATCATAGAAATTTTTACAAGTTTTAACAAAATACATTAGTTTATACTATAGAAATAAACTGTAGTGAAATGTAAAAAAGGTATATTTCGATTTATTTGTAACATAAAAACTGATTATTTGGAACAACCAGTTAATTGAAAGTAATTTTAAGTGTTATTTCTAGTGGTAAAGATTAAGTTTCCACATAGGTAAGTTTAATCTAGAGTTTTAAGTAAAATCGAAAGGTTTATTATTTCGTACTTAATAATGAAACATTTTTATAAAAGATTCCATTTATCTTCCTTTCTATAACAATTTTTGTTGTTAAACTCGTTCTTTTGGAAAATTTCTTTTTTCATCATTTACTAAAATTGTGATTACATATACAAAATTTGATGTACCTCTATCTACTTTTTGAGAATGTTATTCATTTAATGTAAGAAAAAATTCATGAGAGAACCAGAAATTAATTAAAGCTTTTAGAATATAAAACATGGGAATTAACAAATACAATTGTAAATGAATAGCAACAAATATAGAAGGATATTTACAGAAATAAACGCTCTGTATTTCTCCGCCTTTCTTTCGATACGTTACATTTGATGAATTTAAATGAACATTGACCAATGCTTCAACTTAAGCAATTAAGTGAAGTGGAACGAGACCACTTGTTGTTGAATTCGAGTCGTTCGCTTTATGAATTATTTGGCACCCGTTCAATCGACAAATATTAATGATTTCTCACAGGCAGTAAAATCGAATTGGATAATGATAGATGAAAACGAATAAATTGAATGAAAAACGTAAGTTATGATATATACAATAAATTAACAAATTAATCAAATAAGTTTAAAAGATAGAAAACAAAATGGAATCTTTATTACAATATTAATTAGTTCGCAGACGAGTTCAATAATTAAATAAACCGGTAAAATTTGAATATTATGAAACTGATCAACTGTTAATTAAGATTCATTTACGATTCCTTATTAATTTTCCAACAAAACTATTTTTAATCGAAGAACTAATATTGAATATAACGTTGGCATTCCAGTTAAAAAATTAATTACAGGATATCGTAAGAATTACTCCTTCCTACAGTTAATTATATTATTCTTAAATGAAAAGACGCTCTTTATATTCTGAGAGTATAGTTAGTATTACTGATTTAATAAGGAAGCACGGTTAAACCAAACTCAAGTGCAATGTTTATAAGTTAAGAAGGAAACCAAAAGGCGGATAAAAACAGACGGATGAGGAAGATAAGAATTATAGTACCGTTAGAATTAAATCAAACAACCAGTGAAGTTTAAATAATACACAGAAAAGCGCATATTGTAAAATTTACGATTTAATCCGATACTGAAAATCATGCAGAGACTAGGAATGTTTAAATGGAATTGATAATATCAATCATTATACGAAATTAATTATTATTATGACATTATACTAGAAATTTTTATTATGTTCCTCAGTTGAATAATTATTAAAATTTAACCAAGTCCTTTGAAACCTTTCATCAAGTAAACCAACCCTAAATCAAAGTTGCAAAATTACTGGATACAAGTATTATGCTTTCTTATATATAAAAGGTAGTCATTATGAGATCAAAGCCTCTATAAATATTTATAATGAATGTGTTGTCTTCGTCACAAACTACTTCGATGCCAAAAATTGTAGCTTAACTTTAACATGAAATAAAGTGCTTTGTCGTTGTCGTTAATATTATTTGTTGTTAATCGAATATTCAAACAAGTCCCTTGAATTTTGAGGCACCCAAATAATAAAATGTATTTATACTAATTTAATGGTTCAACAAATCCCATAATTTCCCATATTTACATTAATTCGATACTTCAACAAATCCCTTAAAATTCGTTGCGTCGAAAATGACAACATATGTGCTTTCTAATTAAATATCTAAGCAAATTCTATAAATTCGTCAAACCTAAATGGCACCATGTATTTTTCTTAATCTAGTTTTCGAGCAAATATCATAAATTTCATTAAATCGAAGTGGCAGCACGTATTTATCCTAATTCAATACCCACACAAATCCCACAAACTCATCCAACCAAAATGACACTTTTCCCAATTCACTTCTCGAACAAATACTATAAATTTCCTTAAAAGTAGAACTACCAAACATTTATTAGGGTTAGGTCTAATCGTTACAAACATCGTGACAATACATTTCTTCAGACATTTGTTATAGTATTTAAGTGAAGCTATCTATTTTTAAAATCATTTTGAATCTTCAGTACTTTTGAAACATCAATAATTTCAAAATAAGAAAACTAAAACCCCTCATTTTGGTACGGTAGTTCTAGTACTAAACCCAAATAATAATATGTACTGCTTCTAACGCAATACTCATAACAAATCCCATAAACTCGTCCAACCAAAATAACACTATACTTTTTCTAATTCAATACCCAAATAAATAAATTTATCCAATAAAACTAGTATATAGCTTTCCAAACTCTACACTTTTCCTAATTCAATATCTGAGTAAACTCTGTAATCTCCTTAAACCGAAACGGCACCATGTACGTTTTCCAATCCAATTGTCAAACAAATCCCATAAACTTATCAAAGCAAAATGCCACAAAACATACTTCTCCTAACAAAATACCCAAACAACCCTTATAAATTCATCCGACCGAAACGTCACCATAAACTAAGTCACTGATCAAAACCATCTAAGATCGCCATCAATTGTTCTATCCAAATTGGTTGTCAAAACAGCACTGTCGAACGGTGAAAAAACGCAGGATCCACTGGGGCCAGGGTTCGCGTCGCGGCCGTCACCTGAATGGTTCACCGTAAAACTGAATCAGAAAGGACCCACGGTGACGGAACGGGAGCCTGTTCGGTTCGCGTAGGGCGGTTAACGACTAACAAGCGGCCGGTTCGCGCACAGTCTATTTTTGAAACATAATCGCGACTCCGCGCTTCCTCGAAGCCAGAACGCGCGCGCCGCGACGAACTGGCTGAGACGTCTTTCGAAAAATGGCCCCCTTTCACCGGCCCCCTGTCCCCATTTAGCCACGAGTGCCTCGTCACCTGTACGCAAGGCCCGCGAGTGCGTGACCAGCGTGTCCCATTGTCACTCGTCAACCTATTTACTTGGGCGCAACGGTTCCATCGATTTTTTAGGGGGAATTGAGTTAGAGGTGAACAATGATCCATATGTTAATGGTGGAATTTAGTTTCGAAAATCTCTCGTTAAACGCGGGACGAATGCACCTAGGGTATACTTTAATGGAACACCGAAGCGAAACAAAGAAGAATGACATGTTTATCTGAAAAAATAAAGAATTCATCGCTGAAAGAATTAGTATCGTTTCAAGCTTTAAGATGACGTGTATAGTCGTCAAATGCAGTTAACTGATTAATGCTAAATGGTCCGACTCTTTGTGTGTACCTATTTCTATCGTAACTAGTCAATAGGTGGTTGTACAATGAAGGTAAATAAGATTACTACAAGCTGTTACAACAATTATCGAATATACATATATATGTATGTATGAAATAATTACATTTCTGATCGCTGTTGTCAGCTGTTGTCACTGGTTGAGTTTAAAGGTTTCGAGTATTTGAAGCCATGAATTCCAAAACAGTATAAATCAACCAATCAACATTTCGAAAAAATTAATTTTACTTTTCATCTTCGTTCATTCATTCATTCATTATCTATTTTGTTGATTCTTGCTACAAGCAATGGCTGCATCTTCGTTACATATATATTTTTAATATTATTAAATAAGTATGAGTAATCTGAAAACGGACACATCAATAATTCATAGGGATAACGTTAAAAAGTGGACTTGTCCTGTTTTGGAATTCATGAATTCATTTGTTTGTATGAAAATGGTCATTACTTGGATAGTGGAGAGGATTTAAACGACTATTTTCTGTGTCGTTACTGTGTATAGCGTTAATCGTTATAAATAAATAATAATAGCTACCACAGATATAGATATTACTAATTTAATATAAAAATACTGTGTATACTACAAAATGGTTATTTTAAAATTATAGCACGTCTTTGAAGAACAAAGTTTGATATTCCATTTAAATCTTACAGATATAGTAGCAATATCTTGTATCAATAATATTACATTTGAGTTCATTTTAATTAGAGAATTCTCGTCAACATGTTAATGCAGGACTTATGATAATTTACAATAACAATTAAAAAGTTTCTCTGTTATCGTCAGTTAAAAAACAAATAGTCCGTTATGGCGAAATCTGTGATCGTAAATCTGGTTTCCATCCTAAAACATTTTCAAAAAACGAAGTTGAAAGTTACAAATAGCTTTATATTTACAATGTTTACAGTTTGTGAGTATTTAAATAATTCTTCAAATTTGGAAGTATTGTATTTGCAGAGTATTTGAATAATTCACGTTGATTGCCAATTTTATTTGAATACCTTTGCATTAGTAAGATTAATATTTGTGCCGGCTTATGAAATTTCTAATTGTTAAAGTATAGGATGGAATCATTCGATATGGTATCAACATTAAACAAGCGGACAGAAAGTACGAAAATAAAAGACATCATTCATCAATCATATATTTCAGGACCAAGGTGTAGTGGCAACATCATCTGCTGTCGTAAGATGTGTGCTGCACAAAAATTTGTTCACGACACGTACTCTGAAATCTATTTTTATGATAGCTTAACACAAGAACCGTTTAAAAAAATTGCAAATAGAAAGCAAAAGAAAAATAGTGACAATTTAAAATTATTTTGCACTTCTTTCGAATTATTTTCTTCAGTCTTCTTTTCTTCTGTTACGCATTATTTTAAGTTACTATTTATTTACAATTATCAAAAATATAATTATTTTATATATACATGAAATAGGAATATTTGTCATGAGAAATAAAAAAATTTTTTTCAATTTGTTGTACTACTCTTTCATATAAACAAATAGTAAACTATGAATATTAAAATTATTTTAAAAAATCAGTGATTCGCATAAAACCACAACATATTTTTATCTAAAAACAATTTAGATATGATTGTGTGTTGCACAAAGTTAATTATTAAAAGAATAAGTGAACATACAAAAAAGTCAGATGTAAATATTGTTAACCCTTTTCAAACAAGAATTTTTCAAACCTTTAAAAACTCTGTCCGTAACAAATTTAATTACGTATAAGAATATTAAATATCACAAAAAAGAAAAACTACATATAAATCCCTCATTATTTGAATAATGAAATTTTTCATTCGCAGCTATCGACGTTAGATACGACTGCCTGAAGCCATCATCGCAGCGATATTCAACTGCAAAAGGTTAATATCAAATCTAAGTAACAATCTAAAGATTGTTAAATCATACTAAAACGATGTTCTCCATTGTACTACATCTACGTACGAATAAATACCACACATTGCGTCACCGAACAGTTTGAAAACCGTATTCGAGATAAGATTAACAGCTTAATTAGAATGCACCGTTTGCGTGATACGACACGAGTCGCAAGAATATATTATAATGTCGTTTACTTTTAGACTAAACACCAATTGAACAATTAAGATCTTAAAATACTGGAAATTCACAGAATACAAATTTCTATCCTAATAAGAACTCGTACAGATGTATATTTTTACACTCATCAAAATATTATTTTAGGAAAAAATTTTTCATTATTATTGTTAATATATATACACATAAGAATAATGTTTGCTATGTTTAAAAGTCGCACCCAATATGTTATATAAATAGCATAGCAACACAATCGATAAATACTTCATTAGAAACAATTTTTATTTTATTCATTCGTTACTCAGTAACCGTTATATAAGGATGTTATACAATTACATTTCTTATATAACATGAATATGTTAATATAAAATAGAGTATTTATGTACACATTATTTTCTAACGTTATAAAATCTGTAATAGAAATAACCATAACAATATTTTGCTTCATTGTATCTATCCGTGCGCCCGCCATTTTGTTGAATTAAGCTTCAGGCAGTTTGTGAGCCAGATTCGAGCCGTCCCACTTACGAAACCGACCCTTTTTACTTGTTACGACCCTGAGGACTTTCCTTGACTTTGGTCTGTCGAGACTGTCGACAAAAACCATTACTGCTACTATTTACGGCTATTAATACACTCGATACCTACAAATGTTCTTTTAATCTCTATTCTTAAATAGTTCTTGATTCTGCTTCATTACCGAAAAGAAACCATAACCAATTACACTTCACAGTTGAAGTTTGTGATAAGTTTATATGCAGATATTGCTAAATCTTTTGACAAAGAAAAGGAATTCATCTTTTGATATTTAGAAAAATAAAAATTGCTACTTTTTTTAGATTTTAATTAACGTGTCAATATATCTTTAATTATTCATAATTGTTGCCTAGGAATATTGTCACATAAAGGATCTACTGAAAAATAAGGATAATATTTTTTTGGAGTCTAATGTTTTCCAAATAATCCGAGAAATCAAAAGTAAACTATTATCTAAAAAGTTTGTAACGTTTTATACTTTAATTATATGTATAAACTGGATATAATAGATTAAGATATTATTTTCCATAAATCTTAGCGAGGTCATTAGAATTATTACTTCTAATTAAAATGATACTACTTGAAACCTAATGTATCATTAAGTGATTGAAATAGTATCCTAAAATTATTTTGTCATGTTTACGCGTCTGCCAGAACTTCGAATTAATTTAATTGTAAATATTATTTATTTAAAAAATATCATTTACAATTAAATTATTTAATTTTAAATTATAGATTTTTATTTTAAGTCTAGGGCCATGAAATTAAGAAAATCTGAGTTACACGAGGGAAAAGAAGTATTTCATTCTACTCGATAGTAAAATTATAGCACATTCATCATGACTGCGTAACCACACAATTTACAACCGATTATTTATTGTTTCTCCTTCTTCTTTTTATTATGAAACGTCGCGGGAAATAAAATCGTTGACAGGTAATTGCAGACTTTATCTCTAGATAGATGATTAACTATTAATAGACTAAAGTCGAGTGCGATTACGTGTTCCTATTTGCAGAAAAATATACACTCAGTTATTTACTTGATCCCTCAAATTGGTTCCTTGTGTGTTATCGCAAAGAGAAAAAGTAGCTACAAATATCTATGTAAATGGTAATACACGTTACTATTTTTAGACCTTCTACATGTACAAACTGAAACTATTATTCAATTCTTAGTGTTTCAAAAAGTACTTTGGAAATAAGTACAACTATTTTTATCGCATTTAGTGTTATCTCATAAATATCCAAATTATACATACATAAACAACAGTGTGCATTACATTTACTCTTCAACGATTGTAAATAAACAAAAAAAGGTGTAAAAATCCCCCATTTTTTTGTAAATCTTCAATGGCCCATACAATTCCTGCGAATTCCTAAATAATACTTTGCCTCACTTATAAAGGTGAGTTCACAACACAATAGAAAGAAACGTGCATGTTGCACATAAGGCAAGATCCTTCGGCGAGCCTATTACGGTGCGGCTCGTTTGAATTATTTAAGCCACGTCTACCTTCTGTACCTCCGTTTCGCAATCCCGAACAATATGCTCGGTCGAATTTAGCTAAAAACCGTGGCCGTTTTGCAAGTCGTTTCGTTAATGGTGACTTGCTCAATGAACGCCGCAAATTGCACACGCGCGAAACGCGAGAAGTTGCATGTGCAAACGTGGCTTGGCGTTTATCACCGGCCAATCGCTTATCGCGCGCAGTCTTGCGACACACATGCATATATATTTTCAAACATGCCCTGTAAAGTTTGTTTGCTTTATTTATTAAGTGAATTACAACGAGCGAATTACGGGAGTAATTTACTTTTAAGGTCGTTTCACAACCCTGTGTCTTTTCGGTACATGCGAATTTTGTACACGAAAATCTCTTGTTCGATTATGAATAAATTTTATTGAACGTGGATGCAAATTTCATTAATTTGAAATAAAAAATAGTAGATAATGATATAAATTCATCGATTCAACCCGTTGACTTGTAATAATGTGTCAGACTCAACAATAATTTTAAGAATTTAAAAAGTATAAATATTACTCAATCCTCTCGACTTAATTTAATTTGTAATTAATTAAAATTTAACTGTATTAACTGTACCGTAGTTAACTGTACCTGTATATGTATGAAGTTTCCTGTTCAGTGAACTATAATATTTTAATTTTTTATTTATTTCGCATAGTTTTTATTTTTACCTAGCAAATAATTGTTTTATGGTCCATTTTTTATTATTTCGTCATATTAAATTATTTTAAAGCTACTGACAAAGAATCTAAACAAAATATGTATTAACCACAAATAATAAATTCTTAATCTAATATAACAGAATAATAATAGTGATGAAAGAAATTCAATTATTTCTTAATTTCATTGATCTTTCATACTGATTTTTCATTCCCAAAAATCTAAAAAACCTAACCCAGACCGGTTTGAGTTTTCTTATTTCGCAATTATTAATATTTTAAAACTGCTAACCTGTTAACTGTGAAATTTAGTTTAAAAAATCCCTTATTGTACTCAAAATAAAATCAAATTGTTGAATTGTACAATAGTCAAACGCAGGACAAATGCACCTACATTTTAATAAAACACAAAAGCAGAACGAAGAATAATTACATGTTTATCTGAAAAATAAATAATTTGTCGTTGAAAGAATTCGTATTATTGTGAGTTTTAAACTAACGCGAATACTCGTCGAACGCAGTTAACTGATTAAATATTCGAAATGATTTTAAAAATGAATAGCCTTATTTGAATGTTGTAACCAATATACGAAGAAGCCGTCAAAATCTGTTATTGCAATCTTTATAAGAATTACATATTAACCGTATTAAACACTCGGTAGTTTTAGTGTTAAAATTAAGAAATACGACTCGTTAACTCGTTTCAACGACGTATGCATTATAATAGTTCAAACAAATCCAACTATCATCGCATACAATTAAATTATCATTACCGGCGGTTCAAGTGGCACCGCGATTACTAGAAGCAGTGAAACATATTTTTGGTGCCTGTGTAAAATATTGTCTGATAAAATCGATCAAAAACACAATAACAAGTTTCGTAATACCAACGTGCTTTTTTATCGAGGAAAAAAGAAAGACGAACGACCACCACATATTGGACAAGATTATAGTTTCACTATAGTCAAAAGTCTGTAATGTTCGAGTAAATGAAGTTAAGCTGATTTTCTAGTAAAAATGAATTTTAGTAGAAAATCTAGTAGAAATTAATGTTTTCCAATAATTCCTGAAGATAATTAGAAACATCTTATGTAGGGTTACTCATAATAATTAAGGATTCAAACTACATTAATACTACATATGATTTATCCTTGATATTTATTATTACTTATATTTATTTATTATTGTCCAAGAAACTCAGTATTTCTATTATGCACAGGTATTTTGATTTTAGTTAAATGAATCTTTTCATTTCATTAACTACTCACTTCATTTCATTGTTATTTAAATTTAAAAAATAATAAAACATAGTAATAATTTCTTGTCACAAAATTATACAAATACCATTTTCAAATTTTATATATTCCTAACAGAATCAGAACACAACTAAATCGAAAAAGATTAAACCAACAAGACAGTGTTGAAAAGGAGGAAAACGTGATTGATTCAAAAAAGACCCGAAGGATGTGATAGGATTGAAAACCTCGAAAAATGTATTTTTGCCCGTAGAAAAATTGACATTTTACCCATAAAGCCTTAGCTTCACGAGTTCCTCGTCCAATAAACGAATGTGAAACATAAGTTAAAACATTTGTTGCACGCCTTTCCTTTTTATTTCGCTGTCCCTCGGTATGTCATTGTGACGAAAAAAGACTTAATTGAGCCTCAAGGCTGAATCGGATTATTCGATGAACTAAAGAAACGATTTATCGCGGCATCAATGTTTCAGATGTTATCGAGGTCTTCGACGACTATGCGTATTAATAAAGATGCACTGAATAATACAAAACTACAGGATGATATTATTCTTATTTGCATTTCAAGAAATCGATTTGAATGATCAATCTTCTTGTCAAAATCTCATTAAATTCTTAAGAAAAATTTAAATCGTGTTTTTTACTTACATAACGCAACGATAACACAAGAATAAAATATTTTTAAAAGCTAAAACTTCGATTTAACATATTAACCGCGGAATTAGTTTTAAAAATCTTTCGTTTTGCGCGCAATGAAATCAAAGAATGAAGTGTGTACTCGTCAAACGGGGAATTAATGCACCTAGCGTATATTTGAATGAAAAACCGATACAAAACACAGAAGAATTACACGTTTAATTGACAAAATAAAGAATCCATCGTTGAAAGAATTATTATCATGATGAGCTTTAAAATGACGTGTGAGCTTTAAAATGAGCTTTAAAATAGATCTCTTTTATCAACACTACCGCTGGATTAAAATTTCATCGGAAAGCAGAAAAGAGGATCTCGTTATATCTCTTAGTGTGTCACAATACGTGTGTATACACACATCTGTCGTAAATTCATAAAATCTACGTTGATAACGAATCATTCCGTCGAAATTCATTCGGACGAGAGGTCAGAGAAATAATCGGAATTGGAACGAATTGGGCGTAACTGAACAATGAAGAAGACTCTCGCGTGGAATTCCGACGCAATCTTTCTTTGTATCGGAATAATAAGTTCACAAACAATTCATATAAAACGTGAAACAAATTCTGTTTTCACGCGAATTCTTTTTAACACCTTCACGCCTGCGTGTTCCACCGGTAGTAAATACACAGCTAATTTATAATGTTGACGCTAGGTTTACGGGCGTTTATATAAATAATTTAGATATGTAATTTTGTTTAGCTGTTTATTAATAGCCCGTTGGTAATATAAGTTATTATACATCTTTTAATTACATTTACTGGTCCAGTAATAGATTATCTTTTATTAAACTTTTTATTATATTGTTTTAATTGTACGATATTTATTATGTATTTTAGTAAATTCACTCGTAATTCAATAGAACTGGGAACTTTATTCAAACAAAAGTAAACTTTATATAAATTTGTTTTTATATACTAAATTATATACTGATACAAAGCGCTTTATTCATTATTTAATCATACTACAGTTGATATGAAAAAGAAATTGAAATTAAAAATTTAATTATTATGCAGTTTACTCTATTGTTCCTGGAAAAAATAGGCAATTCAAATACACATTTGTGTGATTCCGTCGATCAAAATCGACGTGAACATCCAATAAATAATGTTTATAAAATTCAATATGCATCAAACTGACGTGTTCCGTAAACCTAGTGTTAAAATGAATAAACGTAAATAATTCAATTATTTAGCAAATTATTCATTTACATTTACCAACGATTGGCAACTGAAGTCAGAAAACTAGAGACGTAATAAAAGTATGCACTCCAAAATCATTTTTGCAAATATTGTTATTACTACGATCTGCGGTTAAACATATAGAAAGATGTCTCGACGTGAATGTATTAAACGAAGGTGTTAAATCGATTTTAATTTTACACGAATCATTTTTCTCTTTTTACATGATCTAATCGATTCAATACAAATTAGACAAAAAATTTTTTTTTACACGAATTTTTTTCACAAAGAACCTCTCTACACCCGTCTCTGAATTTACGCAGAGTAACCGTTTTACGCGAATGAAAATCGCATAAATAAGATTTGTCGGTACAGAAGAAAACAAAATACCGAATCTTATTAATACTTAAAATTTGTTATTGCAAACTGTAAAATTTTGTCGTTGAATATATTATAACATTTATATCTATAATCGGCAAAAAACAATGAAATACATCTATAACCTTCTTTTTCATGCGTGTATCATTTATTTATATATTAATATACTTTTTCTATTAAAATTGGTTCGAATTGCTCGTAATATCAGTGCAATAAAGCTTCGAGTGCAAAGAGTCAAAGTTTTTTAATCAAACAAAATTACTACGTTTATTGTAATTAAGAATTCTATAAATTATATACTTATTCTACGACTAGCCCATTCTATGAATTATATATACTATAAATGCTACTTATAAGTGGCATTTTACATCGTATATATATGATGTAAACTACATAGTAATTATTTGCACAAGTACTATATTATTCTGCAATAAGTGATTATACATTCAACTGTCGGTGATGACTAATGACTGTACTGTTGTAAAATAAAATAAACAAAAGAAAACAAAATGTTGGTACAAAAGTTTCAGAAATACATATTTGTGCCGTTAATTTTGAAAATAGTCTAACCCATCTTAAGCATCAATAATCATATTTCTTTATAAGTTACACACAACATTACACAGTCGTAATAAATTCTTATTTTCCAAGATAAAATATGTTCTAAAATATTTTGTACCGTAGTATAAAACACTTTTCAATCTATTCAAGCACAAACCTTTAAGTTTATTCCGAAACTGAGAATACATAACTTATTCCACTTTCAAAATTATCTTACATTTTACATAACTTAACAAAAAACTAATAATAATGTCAACAGAAAACCAAAACTAAATTTGATTCGAGGTCGCTAAACTTAAATCGTGTAAACTGATATCTCGTATAAACAATGTAACACGTGGTGTTATAATTTACGCGTAAAAAGTGCCATGTAAATGGAGGCAAAGGTGTGTTAAAAACAGAATCGAACGTATACGGAGATACAAACCGTTTAATCAGGATCGTGCAGAATTTTCAACCAAAATAAAGTACAGCAGCGTTGCGTCCGAAAGATCGAGATGCAAAAAAGATGTTGCACCGTGGCGAACCATCCGTTGAGAAACGCGAATTAACCACCGCGCAGGATCGATTTAATTCCGGAACGAACTGAGATCGTAACGAACACACCAGCGGTATACACAACTATATAGGTAAATACACGCGATAAGGCCTCGATGAAAACGAGCTGTTTTCGTAAGAACGCTGCAACGAGCCGATTCGTCACGATAACCGTAAATGTCGGTGGAACGTCGGAATGAATTTATTCTTGCAAATCAAGGTTCGTTGCACTCGGAAACGATTGATTCGGATTCAAGAGGAGCGCCGCTATGTGTTTCATCATGTTTCGTGTTCTCTTGTTTTCCATCGCCGAGAATACCGAATGGCCAGGAATTTTAATTAACATTATTTTAGAAACGTGAAACGTAAGTACGATCTGGGAATTAATTTTAAGGAAGTAACTATTGGATACAGTTATGCAATTTTGCTTCATTGAAGTTTCATAGAATTTATATTCGTTTAATATCGGTTATTTTAGTGAAATTGGAATTCAACGAATGTATATTAGATTTTTCTTTTTGTTTGATTATAATAATTAGATATTGAGTATTTGCTGTTGATAAAGATTTAAAGTTTGAGTGTATTACATAAACTAGGTTCTTTCTTTGGAAGTTTGTATAAGTTGTTTCAATTGAATACTGATCATTTTAATAGGAAAATTAAAATTATATCGATCCGTGTTGCGTAGATACTTTTGTCTTTGGTTGTTACGTGTAGGCGGTCGTTGGAATGTTAAATTCGAGTTGAAGAGTTATTAAACAGAGGAAAGGAGTTCTGTTTCTAAATGATTTACATAAAAAAGAGGTAACAGGCGGCGATAGGGAAAGGAACAGCGATCTCGATTTTCTGGTGACCAACTTCGAAAGCAAAATTGAATCATACGATGCGTGAAATGAAATACGCACGAATGAGTCCTTGATCAATCACATAGAAAATGCAAAAGAGAAACTATACAATCGCTATTTTATTTCTTCTAATACGATAAAATTGTTTCGAGTTTCTTTTATGCGTTAATAATAGAATTTTCATATAGAAGTAACAGAATAATAGAATTATAAAAGTTGAAAATTTTAATTTAAATTGCAACGTTTTCAGAAACATATATATATGTATATGAGCTTATTTCGAAACTTTATTTTTGCAAAAAATTAAATTAATACTTATAATATGTAGTTACAACTCCACATTATCTTTTCATTCTTAATACTGGAACTACCGAGTATTTACTAGGATTATGTAATCGTTATATATTAGCCATTAATATGTTGTAACAATATATTTTTCTCGATTTCTTCAGATATTCGTTATAGCATTTAACTAGTTAACTGCGATCGCCGAGTATACACGTCATCTTAAAACACAAATGGTACAAATTTTTTCAACGATAAGTTATTTATTTTTTCAGATAAACGTGTAATTCTTCTTTGTTTCGCTGTAGTTTTTTGGGAGAATACATTAAGGATTCATTTTCCCTGCATCTGACAAATATACACTTTATTATTTGATTTTATTGCGAGCACAAACAGGTTTTTCAAACTAAATTCCACAGTTACCTGGTTCAGTGAAACTATTTATTTTTCAAATCATTTCGGATATTAAATACTTTTAAAGTATCAACCTCTTTAAAGCTGATTTTCGTACAAAATTATGTTCCCATATCTAATAACAATGGGCCATAATTCAATCCAACATCAGTAACGACATTTATTTTGAATAAAGTAGTGGCAGTATATTATATACTTTTCTGATAGAAATAGGCTCAAACCAAATATACATATATATGAGCCACTCATTAGCCAAATTGATTAACTCCATTTTTTTAATTTTTTAAGATTTTATCGTCCATGTACTCCATTGGTTGTTAAGTTTTTATATTTATAATAAATTTCCTTATTATTGGGTTTGCAGCCACGAAATAATGATAACTTTGTTGGTCATATAAAAATTGTAATAGTGATATAGAGTTGTTCTTGAATATAATATTTAATGCGTTGTATATATTTATAAAATGAAAGACACCCCTTTAATCAAATAAAATCAATCCTAGAATAATAATTTGATTTTCTAGTTAAAAGAAAATTTTAAAAATCAATCTCTACTACTGTGCCAGTTTTCTCTGCTTTTTGGTTTGTTGAGTTAACCGATTTGGTTACTGAGCGGCTCATATATGGTTGCCTGTCACAGTTTTAATATTTTGTCAAATATTGAAGTAGTTAAACAGCATTCATTGTAATGTGTGTCGGGTCTGAAGGGGGGTTAAATAAAAAGACTAAAACTCGTCAAACCGACCAGTACGGTAGTTCTACTGTTAAATAGCTTTCCTTTAATGGACTTAACACTAAAAGGTACTGAGCAGTTAAATTGACTTTTTGAAATTCCTCTATAGAAACTCCTAGGGTACATCTATTGAGACTTTAATTAATTTAAAATTTATTTTGCATATTGCTAAAGCAATTTCTTTAATAATTTCTCAGAGAAACATCTGTTACCTTTTTAATAATTGCAAAAAGATGACATTAAGAATGGGTCGTTCTGACCCGTCTGGTAATTTTAGTGTTAAGTCACTTTCAAAATAAACGACTCGCACTATTATCATTTAAATACGAGGACACGTTCGGAGGGCGCTTTAGCCGCGGTGTCTAATTACTGCTGAACAACAGGCTAAGTCTATGTAGTAGCTGCGGGAACAAACCCGCTGCATCGAGTTCCCTCTTTTGTTATTCAGCTTTATAACTTTCTTTTTAGTTTTATCAACAAAAATACCTAATACAATTAATTACTAATGTGTAACGTAAAATATATCCAATAAAAGAAATAATGAAAAAAGGGTGGTATTAAAACGTTTATTTTACTGTATCTTTTTGATTAAACTGTTCTATATCCGCAATTTCCTATAAGTATTTACGTTTTATCGTTATCTTTCCGAATTAAGGATCGTACACGTTGGAATTAGTTCAATAAAGACCCAATTAATTGGTCTTTATGGGATTTAGCTTCGAATTCTATAAACGAACGTCATAATTTATACCAAAATTACCTCGAAATTTTTAAATGAATGGAATATAAAATCTATACTGAAAGGGAACAAGATTTCTTAAAAACAAAATATTAAACAAAGTTACTAAAATTTATTTAAATATATAATATGCACAATTTACTTATTCATTTATTTCTATTTTTTCCTGTGTACAACTTTTGTTCATGCTATATACCTTCCAACAGAATTCATTTTTTTTCTAATTTATTTCTCTTTAATAAAATTCATTTAAAATCTAACGTTTAATTACTACAGTAAATAAATAATCAGAACAAATATTAGGACTCATTAGTGAATACGTACAGTAGTTTAGGGTTCCACCAGACAAAAGAAAGCACAACAAGACCTTTTGCCCGATCCAATAAAACGAGGCACGACAAGACCAGTCAACTATAAACCAACAAAATTCGACAGCATCGAGATCGTTGTCTTTTAACTAGAATAGACCCGAACGTTGGCAATACGCAAACCGCAAGAAAGCTAATAGGATCCCGGACCCTGGTGTGGCCGCGATGTAAGCAGACCGAGCTGAGAAAAAAAAACTGTTTCACGGGACATCAAGGTCAGCGGAGATCCTTTGAGAACAAAAATCACCGGTGCTCCTTGGCAATATCTCCGAGACCACGGTTACGTAACAAGTTTCCGAAGTTTCACGTAGGTGGGAGAAAGGAAGTTGTTCTATTTACGTGTATCACTTTTACTATACGCACGACGCGACGTGGGGATAATGCCAGGGGTGCCTCGGGCCATGTATTACCTCGATTCGGCAGAAATTACGAAACCGTTTTCGCGTGCCGGTAAATATCCTCTCCTGTTCTTCTTTTTTTGTAACTGGTGCGCCGATGTTCGCTGCGAACCGCCGCGCCGCCGCCGACGAGGATTGCAATGACGAAACGTGTACTGTCTGCAGTTAGGGTTAGCGTATTTTAGGAAAGACGATCCGAGACGTTCCGCGCAAAATTAATTTTGATCTTTACTATTTGACTTTTAATGATTATACAATTGTGTATTTGCATAAATGTTAACATTGTAAAAAGTATTTTTTACATATCAGTGCAGCAATTACATAAATAGTTTATATATGTAATTTTATTTAGCTGTGCATTGATAATGCGTTGGTAATATAGGGTATTATACATGTATCTTTCAATTGAATTTGATGGTCTAATAATACGTTATCTTGTATTATATTTTTTAATATATTATTATAATTTTATGATATTCATTATGTATTTTAGTAAAGTCACTAGTAATTCAATAGAATTGGAGACTTTACATAAATTTGTTTTTATGTACAAAATTATATACTACAGTTTATATGAAAAGAAATTGAAATTAAAAGTTTAATGATGAAAGAAGATGTATATCTCTTATTCAGTATGTGACGTCACTGATAATTGTATGAAATGTATAGTACCTATCAGAGCACGTTAATTTTATCGTCTGTTAAGTATCATTCGTCATATCGGTGGTAGGAGATAAATATAGCATCAATAGCAAAGAACAATTGGTATGAATCACTATGAGTTACTTTATGTCAAATGAACCTGATAACTACCATTTATAACGGTCTTCTTCTTCGTGTTATTATTATTATTGTTACTAAATAATTCTACACATTTCTTTTTTTATGAGTATGCTAAAAGATGTCAGAAACTTACAAAAATTGTCTTAAACAAACCGTAAATTCCATGAAATGTAATCTAACAAGGCGTAATTTGTTTGTAACTTTAGGCATATCGAACAATTTAAATGATTGCTATTTACGAGTGCCGTTTTTCTACAAAATTTTACCTATTTTCAAATCTCAAATTCAATAAATTCATGTAATAGTTTTATAAAACTCGAAATATTAAATGAACCACCTATTTGTCAAAAGTTAAAATATAGAAAAATTTAATAATACTGCACACTAAAAGAACCAATTAATACTTCAAAACTAAAATTTGAGAATATTAAGAAAATACCATTAATCAAGAATTACAATATATAATATAATTGTAATGATTAATGGTATAAAATATCATTAATCTTTGACCCATGAAGGATTTTAATCTCCTCAACAAAATAAAACGAAACAAAAAAATCCCTAGAAGACTGAGCCGAATATTTTGCAAAAAAAAGAATATTTAAAGAGTGACTATAACTTATGTCACCCTATAGAAACAAATTAATGGTTATAATAGTTACAGATATACATAATCCTTTCACTTTTAAAGTTTTTTTTATAGACTTAAGTTACCTTCTAAATAAACAACTCAAATGTTCAGTTATTTTGCAAAGTTTATCCTGTTTGATACGCTCGTTAATTCATATTAGAAACAATCACGTATTTCATCGACCCTGTAATAGGCGTTGTATCGGCGGAGTCGATCTAGTAAACAATCCACAGGCGAACAGGTGGAAAACTAGGCGAGGACGCGACGAACAGTCGTGAGGAGGCGCCACCGGTCAGACCTGAGATGTCTCGGGAAGGCGCTAATTCGCCGGTTCGGTTCGGTTCGGTTGTGTTCGGTTCGGTGCGCTCTCTCGGTCCGGGACTCGTCGCTCTCCGCTGGCGCGACTGTTGCAGCTTTAAACTTTTTAAAATGTCGCCGATGGCCGTGACAGGGTCTATTTTTAGCCGCGGCGAGAGATAAGCGCGGGAGTGAGAGACGGCCACGGAGGGAGGTGAGATTATGTGAGAGACCAAGAGAGGGAAATCCTCCGAGCGCCGGCGCAAGAGAGAAGGCAGACCCGGAGTGGGACAGCCAGTAGCGTAACCGGATGGCATTTTAGTAGGCACTTGGAAAAACACCTGTTTAATTAACTTTCTGGCTGCCCCGTGATCAATGGAGGATGGTCACGATCGGTCTTCTCACACATATTCCAGCCGTTTTCTTTTCGTATGGGCATCAACACATGCTTCACTGGAACGGTGTTATCCTTTCGCGGAGATGGTCCATTAATGGTCATGTTTCCAGGAATAAATTCAATCCGTTTCTTATGCAAGCCTGAGAGCATAAATGACAACCAGAAATGTTTTGAAAGGAATGTTGTTAACATCCTAGGGGACTTCTGGTGATTAAGAATTTATAACCATGGTTGTCTCTTTCTCGGAATAAACATTACGAACGTAGCGTTACCATTTGGTCATTGTGATCAATGGATTTCAGTGAAAAGATCGTTATGGAATTTTTAGATAAGTGGAACAGCGGTAATGGCCACAGAATTCGTTCCTACATTCGGGGCATAGAAAGTACCCTGGCGCAGAGGCGACTCGATTATGCAACCTGCCGTTATCACCGGCCTAAAACTGCTAATCTTTGAGGCTGATTCAATTACATAACCGACAATGAGCAGGAACGACAATCTCGTTGGAATTGAAGCGACACTGGTTAAGGAGGTGCGGGGAACACGAGGGAGCCCCGTGCGTGGAACAAGACGAATGTTCGGGGTGGGGGCGAGAAAGAGAGAGGGAATCAAAGAACTAATTATGCGTGACGTCACTGCGTTGGTTTCTACCGACGAGTCGAGTGCATCGAGTCGACTTGAGTCAAGTCGCGGCAAGTGGGCCAGTGTCTCTATCTCTCTCTTTCTCTCTTCTTTTTTCTCTTTCTAGCCCGATATATAGTTCGCTCTCTGTTTTTCTTGATAGCGAGCCACTGTAGCCCGCGGTGAAAGCTGCATCTGCGAGCGAGACGAGTCTTCTCAGTCCTGACGAGGTGGGAGGTGGTAAAAACAGAACTCCGAAACTTTATGGCTGGTAAATCAATGGCGCGTTAGGCCCGCTGTCGCTAAACGTCTCATACCGACCGGGTTGACCGACTGATTCACTGGAATATCTTCAGCGACGCATAGGAAATTCAATTACAGGGCTTAAAGGGGACTAGTCGAATTGTTGAGAAATGAGGTCTTTTTCTGTTGGAAGTCGTTTTGAGGAGATAAAGTGGAGGACGAGTTGTTGCTATTACAACATAATAATTATTATTATTATACAGTATATAGAAGGACTTTTTTTGTATGTGAGTGTTACCAAAGTGGTGACACGTGGGATGTTTAGAAATACTATCTAGGAAAAATTGTTTCCTTTTGTCCAGCTCTTGCTCCAATTTTAACACGTTGAATGCCATGAGGGTCACCGGTGACCGCCAACCAAATTGAATTGCTATAGTTCACTCAATGAAACAACGATTATTTGGAAACATTTCTATATTGCAAATAATGCTACCTAATTTCGTGACATTCAACTAGAAGAACGTGCAATAATAATAATGCTTACGTTAATAACGTTCTTCTAAGCCTTCTTCCTTTTAGGTCTAATACCAAATTGGAGATATTATCCGCAGCATATCTTCAAAATCTCGATTTCCCATTTTTCTTCAATTATTGCAAAAAATATCAATATATTAGGAAACATTTCTTCTTATGCTATGCAATAACAATAAACTTAACATAAAGTGGGAGTTTATATTTTATTTAATTTCCTCGGAATCAAAATTCCAAAAATAAATTCCATTTTCCAACATTTGCTCGGCCACTCCCCTCAGCACAGAATTAAGAAACCAGACGCGTGGAAGTCTCCAATTTTGACCAGTCACACGTTTTTTTCCTGGAATTCGCGGAACGCCTGAATTGGCCAGACTAACGCGTACGGGGTACTACAGTTGGGAAGTTGGTAAAAAAAGAATCTCTCAAGCAGGATCTTCAATCAACCTGTTGCAACTAATTCTGAAAGTAAGCGTCGACGATGTGACTGCAACAACTGCGTGAATACAGAAGCACGAAAACTTCATTTATTATTAACCCTCTAACTATAGCGCCGGGGTTTATTTTGACCCAGATTTTCAAAGGCTCCATTTAATTGTTCATCCTTCCATAACTAACTTCAGTCATTAGTCTATAATACATTTCAACCATTGCCCTATAATTTTTCTCAAAACTGTACTCGATAAAACTACTTAATTGTTAAGAAGATCCTAGAAAAGAAAAGAATAGGTTTATTCTAAAGCATGCCAATTAATAGTAGAAAAATAATATTTAATTTGAAATGAAAGGAACTGAACGACATTCATATTTGTTAAACTGCATTGGAGGTCTTCGAGTCTCACATGATATTCTAAGGCAAGGGGTTAATAACGAGATCGATGCATCTCGTAGCAGAACCTTTGAAAAAGTGTCTACAAAAACCAAGAAGTAAGAATTAGAATAGTTCTTGGTACCGCTGTCCATAAGGGTTAATGGAAACTGTATAATAAATTGAACTATATAATCGAATAACACTTTTGAACGAGTTGATCCATTTTGGATCAGCCGTGGAACTCGCGGAGCAACTTTTCTTCATAAGCTCCGCGGGACAAGTCCGTAGGTTTCTTATGGAGTGGCCGGTTCGCGATTTCAACGCCATTCCAGCGAGCCTATCTTTAGATCAGGGAGAGGGATCAGATAATGTATAATAATCGACGATCATCTGCGCAATGTCTGGGTGTTCATGAACTACCAAAGCCCACGCCTAAAGAGATAAAGCTGGTTTCCTTCATTACACGTTACTGTAGGATAATGTATCGATAACTCTCAGTTAGTTTAACCCATGGCAGTCCTAGCAAACAAGCGACACAAATATCAATAAAGATTTCAGATGAATAAAGGCTTCATGAAATTGTCCACTCTCATTTCTCCGAATAAAGGATGCAAATACCGAAATCTATTTAGGTACCTGCGGTAGTATTTTACGAATTTTTGCTGTATTTATTAATGATACATAATAATAGCATAAGTGTACTCACATATGAGTACCTCCAATTTTAACACTTACGCCAGTAGTTAAGTGAAGGAATATTTATTGATGGCCGGCAATATTTAGTAAGTTTGTAGAAAGTGGAAATCTACAACAAAGTCTAAATGGGTTTAATACGACTATTAAAAGGGTATTTTTAAATAAATTATTGAAGTATCATATTACACTATAGTTGAATGAATTCTTGGCAAACGAAATAGAGGATCGTTTAGAAACTCCAATACATAACCTTTTTATTATTAATTCCTGTAGGTAAGTTTTCAAACAAATACTGATAATTTTTGATTTTTGATATTTTTATTGTTTTCAATAAAGGCATGAAAATAAAATAACAATTAATATAAAACAAACTAATGCTAAAAAAACTAATGATCACAATGAATAGTAAAAAACTAATACTTATTAATATTTAGTATTCGTATTATTATACTAACAAACAGAACACTTCAAGCCACAAAAGTTTAACGGTTAATAAAACAAACTCGAAAGAATTCGATATACAATTCATTATCAATGAAATATTTAAAATTCTTCACTCGGATAGTTCTATCAAATCGATGACAAAGTGAAAGATAGATTTTCATTAAGTGCCTGTTGTTCGAATTATTCTTAGTCCCTGAGTAATATGAGAAAGCAGTCGGAAATTATAGCGTGTTCGCAACATAAATCGCATTGTTTACCCTATTTCGCAAGTAGGAAGATACTGTTTACGAGACTCGAGACGTGATTTACCGAGCGATGCAATGTAAAATCGCAACCGCGTCTCAGTTTGCAAAAAAAAGTAAAAGGTTTGGCCGCATTTCTCGTTAGAAAGAGAATTCCGAGCAGGCCGTAATGAGCAATTATTATGAATTCTAATGATGAAACAGACAATTTACGTCGCTTTGTTCCGGGTTCAGCTGGATCTAGAAAATTCGAAATAACTGACTTTTCTTGGCAGATCAGATATATCAGGGACAAATAAAAAATAATTGGGACTAGCAACTTAGGAAATCAAATTCTAAAGATTTTTTAATAGAAATCAGTGCATTGAGATTTAATTTTTGAACTACACATTTAAAATAAGAATTACTAAGGTAAAAGCACCAATAGTTGATCTGTTAAGAAAAATGTTTTGCGCGAATAATAGTAAACACTTACTCCTTTATTAAATACAGAAACTTTATGTGTGAAAAAATGCTGTTTAAACTCCTTATAATATACTGTAAAATAAATATCATCGTAAAGGAGAAACAAGTGTCCAGAAAATAATATTAACAGGTTGATTCCTATGACGGTCACTGATTACCGATGTTAAATACAAATATTTAACTCTTCGCACTCGAGTGGCACCTATTAGTAGCCTTTTAATTTGACCCAACAAAATTATAAAACTTAAAATCCAATATTAAATTGTGTATAATATACAAACACATAGGACATCAAAATAAAACAGCCCTAATCCTTAATTTATGCAAAACATTTCTTTATGTTAGCTGCAAAGAATATCATTGACATTTCATCAGAAAACAATAAACATTTATACTCGAATACAAAGGGTTAATAAGCTAAGGGACTTGATAATTGTACAATGTAAGTACTGTGATGCCAAATAATTAATAATTATTTGTATTTATTTTCGCTACTAAAGAATAAGCGTTATGTAAAATGCACGAGATTTTCATTATAGTTATCATGTTAACCCCTTGCTCTATAATTTATTTCTCAAACAAATCTTGATAAATCAATATTATCGTTAATAATTTAATAAAAAAGGAAAATGTCTATATGTACTACAAATATTAAATATTGATAATAGACAAGTAATATTTAATTTATGTTAACAATAAGTGAATGACATTTACATTTGTCGAATTCAATGCAAAATGTTCATCACGAGTCTGAGACGTTCTCATAAGGTAAGGAGTTAAAAGATTCAGATGAGCATGTAGATTCGTGTAGATACGAAACTAATTTGGAAATCGGAAGGAACAGAAGCAATCCGACTGGTTTAAGATTTGAGTAAGCCACATACTACAAATTTGGAATTTGGACGAATTTAAAGAGACTGATTAGATTATCTGCCGGCTCTATCGAATTTCGATTCACCGGAAACTTGCATCAAGATTATCTAGTTCGTTATCACTTCACCCGTATACGTACTTGCTACCATCGCTCTTCTTATCTGTATCATTTCATTAAGAAGAATTATTTACAAATCTGAGTAACGCATGTGCTCCCTTTAATAATTGTATTTCACGTGCGTATGTTACAATTGTTGCAACTCTTTGCATATCGAAGAACGATACATACTTGTGAAAACTGTTGATTTATTAATTTCCTTTTATATTTCATCTCTTTATTGTAAAATCTTCTGAATTTATTTTTAATTATCTTAGTAAGAAAGGCAGTCCAATGTGTACTTTAGTACTATGTACCAATTTAATGAATAAAATTGCAAGGAAATTTCCATTTTAATTAATGAGTTAAAATCTATGAAATGTAACAAGAATGAAACTCAAGAATAAACCGTAAAATTACAGACAACAAATGAGTTGCCTATTGGCCAAATCGATTAATTCCAGTTTTTGAATTATTAAAGATTTTATCGTTTAAACCCTTCATTGGCTCTTAACTTCTTACATTTAAAGTAAATTTCATTATGACTGGGTTTGGTATCAAAAAATAATAAAAAGTCTTTTGGCCATGTAAAAATTGTAATTACTTAAAGGATATATTATTTTATGCATTTTACATATTTCTTCGATTAAAGCTGTACCTGCGGTAATAAAGTAAGATACACTCTATGATAATTATTCGATTTTGCACTCAACCCATTGCCTTACGATTTATTTCTCAAGCGTGATCGATTAAAAAGAGAAAATTCTAAGCATATTCTATGTCTATGTCTGTTCTAAAGAAGAAGAATTATCGATAACAGAAAAATAATGCTTAATTTGAATTCGAAAGAATTGAAATACATGTTTAAAATCTTCACCACGACTCTGACACGTTGTTGTAAGGTAAGCAGTTAAAAAATTAAAAATTTTTAAAGTCAATATATAACTATTGCGTCACTTTTCTTTATTTTTTGTTTTGTGGAGATAATCGATTTGTCCAATGAGTAGCTCGAATAAAGCATTCTAAAAGCGTGATTCTAAAAATATTCAGGTAATTTCGTTTAGTGATGAGTAATTTTTGCTACCATGAGAGATATTAGTCGCGAATGGTACCTATATTTAGAATCATAATTGAAGGGGAACTCAACGAGAAGGTAACGCGAGGAATATAAATGCATAATACATTACCATATTGTGTTTGGGATATGATTTTAAAAATAGATTTGTATAACATTAAAAAATTGCTCGTAAAATAAATAATAGATATAATACTTAATGTAAATGTATATTCCAGTGTAAAGATAATCCTATTTTATTAATACTAATAATTAAACAAATATATTTATTTTAGACTGACTTGTTTTAAATCATAAAATTTCTATATTGTTTAAATATATAATATTATAATGTCAGATTATTATGTTTTAGGTAATGTCAACATTTGTAGCAATGAACTACTATATTCTCGTCTTTGCACATAAAATAAGGGATATGCGTAACATTCCTCAAATAAAACTGTTTTATTAACATTTAACGAGAAAAACACAGTTTGTACTTTGAATGCAATGTATCTCCAGAAAGCTAATCTTGATTTTTAGGTTCAAAAGTTGTGATAAATGAACAAATAAAAATAATAATAGAAACATAGTCGAGTGTCGTCACGTTCACGCAATCCGCGAAGGACTATTCTAAAACTAGACGCTTAAGTAAACGCGCTAGGTGCCAAATACCGCTTTTGACAGTAATGTTGCACGTTCGTGCAATTTATTGCGGAATATTTATAAACAAGAACGGAATCTTCGCACGTCTTCACGGTTACTTTTCTAATAGAAGCTTAATTTATCGGAATTTAATTTTGATAAATCTCCTTATCAGTGAATATAAAGTTGAGGATTTATTAGCGGAATTACTGTCATATGATGCCCCTATCACGTGAAAGATGACACGTGAGATGTCACATGATTCATACTGTTAAGGTTGCATTCAATCTCAGAATGAATTGGCAAGTGCACAATATACTTAGTATTGACCGAGATGTGTTTAATTACGAGACCACGGTTCTTTATGCATTTATAAGAAATCTGAAAGTATGAAATTGTATAGAATGCACACAATATGAAAAAATACATAAAATATCTAAACTGTAGTATTTTTTACAAAATTTCATTACAGTATTTTTTACAATATTTGTTACATTATTTTTCACAATATTTATTATAATTCTTTGTATAGTACTTCTTATATTTTTTTAGAATACACGGTATAACATTTTTCACAATATTCTTTGCAGTATTCTTTACAATACTTCTTATAGTTTTGTTTACAGTACTTGTTATAATATTTTTACAACAATTATTTAAAAAATTCCATTTTCTTCTAACTAAATTCTGAAAAATTTAATTTTTCATAAAGATCGGCGATGCGTTCATTACATCGTGAACACATAAGAAGTAATTAAAATCAGTTGACCTTATTTTAATAATCATTACAAATTATCACGATGCAGTGGTTTCTATGGTTGATCGCAGTGAGCTCGATTAACATGACAGGTGAGCATTATATCTTCAACTGATTGACATTTCAATCTCTCGCTAATAAATAATATAATAGGAAGGAATGGAATTCTACTTTCATCGTAAATTTACATTTCATCTGAATATCGGAGGAATGTCGCTGTGCTTTGACCTCGCAAAAAAAGAAATAATAATATTTGTATTTGTTAAATCGAATTTGAAGCGTTCGTCGCGAGTTTCACTCTGTGTTATAAAGCAACAAGCTAAACGCGTATGCACACCGAAAGAACTTTCGAAGTCTATTTTATGAGTGCCGAAGCATTTTATCAAGGAAAACTGTAATTCCACGCATTAAACGAATCTTTTTTTTTCGTGTAAAACCACCACCCAACGACTTGTTCTACCGGTTGTGAGACACTTCGCGTAGATTACATATGGTTTATAGCAATAATTAAGTGAACTAGAAAAAATAGAGCACACGTAAAAGTGAAAGAGAGGAGAAAATATTCCGTGCAGATAGACACTCGTTATTAGAGGCATTAAATCATGCTTCCTGATTGCATACCAATGTTTTATATTTATAAATTATATAGGCATATGCGTACTTGCATATTCAGAGAAGATCCTGCTCGTTAACAGAGATCGCTATTATGATGAGATTTTTCTATCACATTATTTGACGAAATAGTTATCGATAAATATTTTTCAATCTGTCAGGTTCAATCTATTATGTTCTAAACGAATTTGGTCTTATCATAGTATTCTAAAAAATGTTGCTTTGTTTTTTGATATTTTGTTCTTTCGTCTTAACTATGTCAGTTCGAATAGAAATGACAGTTACAACTCACTGCAAATGAATCCATCAAAAGTACAAAGTACAAAGTATCACAATTGACAACTAACATTACATACTTAAATCACTTTTATAAAAAAACAATGTTATGCTTTATCAATGAATAAAAAACAATATTACATACAATCTATATAATTGACATCGCAGCCCAACAATTATTCACAACATGCAAGAAATACACTCCACTGAAATAAAAACAACAATCTCCTTCCCTCCAAGTTCAATAGATACTAATCTAATTATGAGCAAATAGTGAGTGCACTTTGTGTGAAAAATAAATATTATAATTTTCTGTTAGTTACACAAAAATAAGGATTATAGGTTTCTGTTAGGAGGCCAGGTTACCCTCACTTTTATCACAGCTGTAAAGATGACTTCTATAAGTACTTTACAATTTATTATTTATATTCACCAAAAGACGCAGATATAATCAATAATGGCCAGTTACTATTGATACAAACTGGATTTATTATATCAACCGTAACATACATATATACCAAAACATAAATGTTGTAAAAAAGAATAACGTCATATCAACTCAACCAGTTCTCTTCCCCGAAATTTCATATGAATCAACGAACAAACAAATCCAGAAACGAAAACACGCAAAAAAAGTGAAAGGGAAGGGAGGCCGCGTCAGAGGGTAGAGATAGAATCACCCACATTACGAGCAAGCGGGTGGATTAATCGGTTCTGGAACTGGTCTCGGATGGATTCGGAGCTGTGAGGCAGTCGGTGGGCCCAGATTGGGCACACAAACGGTGTCGTCACTAGCCGTGACGGCCGGGCTATTTTCAGACGCCGCCGGGCATTATCGAGAAGAGGGGAAGGGGGGACGGACGTTCCAGGATGCCTGGGACCAACAGAGGATAATAGACTCACGTGATTCACGCAGCTCGAATGCCCGGTTGCTAGCGCGAGCGCGCGTATATACACGTAATCGTGCGTTTACAGTAGTTTATATTAGAAGCCAGTATACAAGTGACTTCAAATAGATAACGTAGGAAAATATCGGTTTCTACTTTTTTTAACTGCATTCCCCCAATCCGAAAAATATGGTATTAATGGTCATAATAAGACGGTAATTCCATGGAAATATAAAAGTGGTATTCTGATAATATAAATAAAAAATCAGCGTTTATACTCTTCTCGAATTTTTTACAAATCGATTTTGCAGTCTAAAATTCTGAAAAAAATTCCTAGAAGTGCACATCCACACCTATAAGAACTATGATTTTTTTGATAATTTTTTATCAAACAGAACAGAAAATATCAAGCATGAACTGTGTATAGCATTCCATCTTGTAAGTACCCTAATAGTAAGGGTAGGAGTTTAAAACTTGGTACAAACGGGTTTCTTTGAGAGATCTATCGAATGGTACGTGCGAAGGTCGATTTGGTTTGGGGACACTTTTACCCCTTCTTATTCAGCTATGCCCTTTAGGTAATATAAATAAAATATTAATAATAATTGTAATAGTAATGATAATGATAATAATAAAATATTAATAATGCGTTATACTATTAAATAAACAGTTACACAGATCTAACCAAAAAAATTAATTAAAGCGAGCTGCAGTTAGGAAACAAAGGTGGTCCATACAATAGGTAAGTACTATTTTTTGTATCAACTTAGAAATTAATTTTCCTAATAATGTATACCATAGATCCGAATTTTAGTGACGTAATTTTTTATGTAGATTCAGAAATAAATTTGTTTGGTAACGTTTACACTAGAACTATATAGAACCTCCAACATTTTGACTTCCGTGTCCACCAAATTTGGATAATATAAATTCTTGTATAGATTTAGAAATTAATTATTTTTATCTGTAACAGTTATAGAACCGATATAGCTCAGATACACCTATTAACAATTATGCCTTTATTTCGGTCCTCCATAACTGTTTCAAGAACCGAAACCGATGTTACAGGGTTAATCAAAATTGTGTTAATACTTAAATACAAAAATATTTATTGAACATATGTAATTTAAGGTCTCAACCTGTTGTCCATTGTTATCAACACACGCATGGAAACAATCAAAAGTAGCATTTAACGACCTGACCCACAGTTCTCCGGGAATAGATGTTGCCACACTCCTTATTTTTTCCTTGAGTTCATTGATACTCCGAACTCGCGTGCTGTACACTCTCTCTTTCAGCATTCTCCATAACCAGAAATCGCAAGGCGTCAGATCAGGAGATTGGGAAGGCCATTGCAAAGCCTCGCATCTTTCTATCCATCTTCTGGAAATGTCTGAGTTACCAATGGACTCAAGGGAAAAATAAGGAATGTAGTAACATCTATTCCCGAAGAACTGTGTGTCAAGACGTTAGATGCTACCTTTCATCGTTTTCATGCGTGTATCGATAACAATGGACAACAAGTTGAGACCTTACATTAAATAAGTTCAATAAGCGTTTTCCCATTTAAGTGTTAACATCATTTTGAGTAACTGTTGGAACCGGTATACACTTAGCCCTAGGTCAGATAAATGCAAAAATTACATTAACTTTTTGTTTATTTTGTGAATCACATGTGCAATCTTATTGGTTGTGTAATTTTATTTAGAAACATATATATCATTTTTTATTTTACGAAAAAACAAATAATACTGCTTCATGTGAATTTGTTAAATTTATTATTATTATTTCAATTTAAACGGCATCTTCGGGAAACAAATCTACGGTAACTCGAGGGTTAGGTGTATAACAGTTCGAAACAGTTATTTTCGGAATCTTTTTAATCTCTGCTCTCAACGCTAGTTCGGGTTGTTTGAGGTTTTCAGGTAAGAACTGTGTCCATAAGGAATTGTATCCCGGCGTTCAGTCAACGTTGCAGCTGACTTCTTCGGGGGTCAAAGGACGCATTGAAACTGAAGTACGTCCCGGCCGACACTGTATATGCATGTGTACATATATATATATATGTATATAATCATGTCATGGATTAGCAGATACCAACCAGGTAGCTTTTTTAACACTTTGAACCCAGTGCTACTTAAATATCCTGGTACACCTGTTCCATACAGCCATCTATTTAACACCATAAAAACTACAAGACGTTAACTGTAGACCAGAGGAAATATTATGTTTATAACGCAACTCGTTTCGTTGTAATAAATTCATGAAGATCACAGTGCGCTCCCTGATAAGTACAGCCTAGTACATACCACTGTCGGACTCTTAGTGATTTAAATGCCGTGATATTTGTACCACCATCGGATTGAAAGTCGGATTAATTGTCCAATGGACAATTTTCAGTATGTTCTTTGACCCCTGAAGAAGTCAACTACAATATTTTTATTCATTTATTTATTTATTTATTCATTTGACAGATGCCTTTTAGTGCGGAAAAGGAAGAGATATAAATAAAGTCTAAAGAATTGACGAAGCAAGTAAAATAATAAGCAATTTATATTAAGTGAATTTTGTTTTCTATCGTTCGATCTCACTTCATCATATTCGGTCTTGCTTTCGTCCTTTGCTATTGCTGTACGCCAATAATAAGCACGCGTCGAAAGCCGAGGCGACCCGAGCATCGTGAACGGAAGAGTCCCCTTGCCCCTGTGCACTTTTAGCTTGGTGGTCGATAGAGCTAACGTGAGAGCTGCACTGTCGTTCGGCTGTCGTTCACACCAAACAGGCACGAATTCATCAAGAATGGTAGCCGAACGAGGATTAAACTTGGGTCTACGTTATGTCTAGATTATATCTAGGTTATGTCTAGGTTATGGTTAGTCTGTTATGTCTAGCTTAACACTAGAACTACCGATCACTTAAACTGACTTTTACAAATTTCTTTATAAAAACCATAAGCGTGCGTTTATTGAGATTTCAATTCAGTTGCATTTCAGTCTTGCTATTACTGAATTAGTTCCGTTAATAATTTTTCGTAGAAGTATCTGTACCTTTTCAGTAATTGTGAAAGAGGAAATCAGAAATAAGTCATTCTAACCCATCTGGTAGTTTTAGTGTTAAGTGCTGGTCAGCTATCGGTATATGTGTTTGGATGATTAGTGCGCAGCCCTAGGTTTCTTTTTATAAAAGACATATTAAGAGAAATACATATTCAAGGGTGAAATTGTTAATCTCGGACGTCAGAGGGCCTGATTATTTACAGGCATCGAGTGCCGATTTCCATATAAATTCCGGCACTTCTCCGACGGAGATGATTGTCTGTCGGACACAGCTGAGCTGGGAGGAGGAAGCCACGCGGCGGCATACAAATCTTTCCATGCCTTGTTTGACCGTCCTACTCATCGAATGTGATGACGTTTCAGTCTCGATAAATATTCACTGGCTGGCTAACATTCGCATCCTCGTGCCATTATATGCATTATATCCGTCGGTATGAATATGGATTCTTTCCTGGCGCGTTTTGTCACGTTACTTTATTAACACTACGCCTGACCCTCCGTTTACGCGGATCTTTTTACGCGGTGAATTAGAACACTATTTACGGGGTAATTTTTATGCGCGATCTTAACCCTTTACACTCGATTTATTTTCAATGTTGTTGGGTGTAAACTTGTATTTATTTTTAGAGAAGTAAATGACAGTAATTTACAGCGGTAGAATTCAATGTTTTATATTTATTTATTTATTTATTATTATTATAAGATTTAACTTTTATAATTTTTTAAAATTTGGTACTGTTTAAAACTATTTCCAACGTTCTATAACAAATTTGTATTGTCATCTCCAACATGATATACGAGTCCAAAGGGTTAATTGAGGCGATCGGAATTTAGTAATACTGAATAAAATGCACTTTTCTTTTTTGAAATGTTATTATTAGTCCCTTCGTACGAAATTATGGTATACAATTCTCAAAAAATGTGGAATTAACAGAAGTAATGTTATCTTGATCTTTTTGTTTTTATTTCTAAATACGTAGCTGCTATGCAACAGTGTTAGTTAATTGAATGGAGATATCTCCTATGTTTCTCTTAGCAACACATTGTTATTTATTTTGTTTATTTTCTTCTTTTGTTATTTAGTAAGTCTTGAACTGGAAATATTTTCAATCCAATAAATACCTTTTTTGCTTGTATTATTTAACACTATAACTACCAGACGGTCAAAATAATCCATCTGGAAATTCTTATTTTACAATTACTAAAACTGTAATGATGTTTTCGTAAACAATTATAAAGCAGATCTGTATATTTATATGAGTACATCACTACGAAATGCTTCAAATCTCGAGGAACTACTTTTTTCCATTTTTTTAAGACTTTATGGAAAATCACTCTAATTGCTCGGCAGCTTTATTGTTAAAGTTAATGAAAAAGCTTATAATTACAGCTTTTTTATGTGGTTGACCAAGTGTTAAAAGTTTGTAATAAATTTTTTATAGAAGTATGAAACGCTTCTTGTATATAACAAATTTTACATGACGTTTTATATTGTTATAATTATATTTTTAACATAATCGAACTACCAACTTTTAACATAAACGAGAACAAAGTAAGTATTTATCGCGTAGTGCTAGTTTATGAAATTCACGTTGCGTGTAATTGAATCGTTCCAGATTACTCGAATATTTGAACTTTGCATATTATTCTATCGTCGCTGCGCGCGGCCCGGCGTTCAAATTACCGGCGCCCCAGTTCATTTATTTTACTTTACTCGGATTTGTTTTGCCAGTTCAGCGCCGCTCCGATCCGATTAAAACTGGAAAGCCTCCCGAAAAATGAATCAAGTAACACGAAAACAAACACCACGCGCAGGATGTCGTAGCATTTAATCACCGATCGAAAACAAACAGAACGCCCCGTGTTGAAAACGGAGCGATGTTTGCAAACAAGATACACTCTAAACCCATAACAGATATATATCAATGTAAACATATGTATTTCTAATGTTATTCGATTGTGAGAAGATATTTTTAACTTCTACTTTTTTTTCTAATAAACATTTCTCCCTCAGTTTAAAATTCCACTTTCAACCAATAAATTTAATGAATATCTGAAGAAATATTCAACAAAAAGGAGCTTCAATTCAATTTAATCCGAGCTTAAAATAAAAACTATCCATATAGGAAAATATATTGGAATTAATCATATATTATAATTAATCACTAGTACACTAAAGCAAATTTTTTTTCATTACTAAAATAAACCTTTTCTTTCACAAAAATGAAAAATATAATACTTGATTTAGCCTGCTTTTTTGGAAATTTTCATTCGTAATATTCGATTATTCGATGCTAATGAATATTTCCATAATTAACATGTTTTAATTTTCTTATTTCGCAATTATTGGTATTTGAACAGCGTTCAATTTTCAAAATGATTTAAAAAATGAATAGTTTCATTTGGGTACTATAACAAATGTATAAGAAAATAAAAAAATCTATTGTTACAATTTTTAAAAGGAGTAGTACTAATGTTAATTAACACATTTGCTACCGTTGACAGAAACTTACGTCTTTTCAAATATTTTCTTTCAAAATTTCGTATTCTTCTGCACTTTTCTATTTGCGACTTCTTTAACAAAAAGTTCTTCATTTCAAACAACAGGTCGTTACAAAACTAATATATTAATATATTATATATTATGCATAAACTAATATTACATAATTATTATACAATATTTCACAACAAATTTTGTAATTTTTGTCCCTGTTTCAATGTGAAAAATTTTGAACAATTAACTTGAGATTCTCTTAATTTTCACGGGCAATGAGTATTAGAAAAATCTCGTAATTAAGCAAACCGGAAAAATATTGTTTGCTAATTTTCTAATTTGTTACCCCGTTTCAGTGTCAGACATTCGCGGCAATCAGCTTAAGATTTTCTTCATTTTCACTGACAATGAGTTAATCAACCTGACACGAAAGAGTTGGAATATCGTTTTCTTGTTAGTGATACACAATTAAAAATAAAGGAAGACGTCCAAAACTGAGCGTACGAATCTAACGATGCGCTAATGAACGTGTTAAGTGGCACTGTTGCAATTAAGAGCAGCGGCCGCTACTATTTATAGCGAGCGAGATCAAAGCCGTGTCTCGAAACATAATTCGTCAAATCACGCGTGCACGTAAACCGGTCTATAAATACGTGAATATGGGTACAGTTAGACGAGCCGTATCCTTTATTCCTCCTGTGCCCACGATCCAAGACGCGGAAAATTATACGAGAACGTTTTACGAGCGTTTCTGAAAATCACCGGACCCGAACGCAGCCAAGGAAAATCACAACGTGCACAATAAATATGAAAAATCGGTATTTTTAACTTTGCTGCAATTCTCAGTTCATCTATGCAGCTGAAACGCGTGTTATTGATCCTTCAAGGATAACTGCTTGGTAACAGTGCTTTTAATTTTTTATAATTTGACTCTAGATTTACGGAAATTTACAGTATCATTTATTTTATCGTGTTTAGAGAATTTGATATTTGTTAATTAGATTTCGGAAATTGGAGATTTAACACTAGAACTACCGTACCAATCAGAATGACTGGTTTCGATTTTTGTTTCGCAATTATTGATATCTTCAAAGTATTGAATATTTGAACAGTATTCCATACTGTTTTTGAGTTTGACACTTTCATACAAGTGTGACTCTAATGTCAGGTAATATAATAACAAATGTGAAGTATTAATAGTAACAATTTTGTTGCTAACAATTTCATAGTAAGTACTTTGGCATCGATAACATTTAAATCCAAATATACCTGTTAACTTTATGATCTGTTCCATTTATCTGCCAAGATCATTAGTGAAGTCCTAAAACTGCATATTAAAATATAAATATCTCATTAAAAGTGACATTTAAATTTGCATAAGTAACCATGATATTAAAGTATTGCGATTAAGTTTAAATGTAACAAATAAACATCCGCACATCAATTTAGCGGATGTCTTCTATATGTTTATTAATTCTTTGCAAACCAAAAAGTTCTTAACTTTTCACTGTGGAACTTGCATCAATGTTATTTAAGTCAAGTGTAGTTAAATATAGCGATCTAGCCATTTATTCGAGAACACCTGAGAAGCACTAAAATTGTACTTATATACGGTATAATTATGACATTACGAATAGCTGTAACAAATGTTCATCAACTACTTAATTATTCGCATAAATTGAATGTCAAATCTAGCTCGACATAAGACTACAAAAGCTTAAATGAAAATCAATTTTCCTTTTTTGATAAAGTAATAAATGATTCAATCACTAAAAATAGTGTATTATTTATCAAGAGAATACAAAAATATATTATAAGAATAGAAATTAATTTGATATCATTTTAAAACAAATTTACTGACTATTTACAAAAAAATATTATTACTTTATAACTCTTGAAATATTAACTATTACTTTTAAAAACTGCTTAGATTTCATCTTTGCCTCAAAATGGTGGAAAAATCAGAAAATGTCGAAAAGACTTCAAAATGGTGACAAAATCACAAAATCGATAGAAAATCTAAAAATTGCCAGAAAATGACTATCGTTGAATTCATTAAAATCGTTTATCACACTATTGGATGAATTTTTATGAGTTAACAAAAATATATGAATGTTATTATATTTACATGTTGTTGTAACAATGATATAAATAAGAAAATATTAATAAACAATGGTATTTATTGCACGTTACGATTATTCCCATATGGGAACTTCATACATGTACAAGTACAAAATAAAAGAAAATGTTTAAAATTCTTTTCGCTAGACTGGAAATGCTACAATTATTTACACTAGCTAGAACGATACGATACACGTTAAAATAAAAGCCTCGTGGCACCAGTTAGTACACTTTATCATTTCACTTTTCATTTCTTACGGTTCAATACTTAAGAGAAACGAGTTTTCATTAAATTCCAGTCGTTTAAAAATAATCTAGAAAACATATGCATCTGCATAGAAATGAGGGTCTCGGGGGAAACTTTTCAAAATCTCCGCGTGCTTATTTGTGGTCCAGAGTGGAGAAGCCCCAGCCGATGCCCGGTGCATGAAATGAGGTCATTAAAGATCCGCTTATGTTATCGAGAAACGAGTTTCAAACGCGACGGAGAAATAGAGAAGCGTGCGGGACGGGGAAGGGATTGCTGCGACCGGTCTATGGGGTCTTCGACAGCATCACGGAACGCCGTAGCAGGTGCTTAAATCATTTACTACCTAGCTTATAGTGTAGCGTGGTATACAAATTTAACCTAACTTTCATCAGCGATGTCTGGGTCCAACTTGACCCAAACATAACCTAGACATAACCTAAACATAATCTAGATATAACCTAAATATAACCTGGATATAATCTAAACATAACGTAGACATAACGTAGATATAACCTAGACCTAAATTTATCCGTTTTGTCCCTGAATGTGTTTTTTTTTAATATGAATGTTGTAAAAGAATAAACTTACCACTGCACACTAATCAACCGAAACACATGTACTGGCATAGCTGATTAGCTAATTAGTACATGTCAAAAGTACTTTTCTATATAAAACATCGTCCAAATGCGCAAGAAAAATAATTCTGCAGTCGCACGAAATAATGGTTGGAAAAATAGTGTCAAGGTTGCAAGGTAATTAAGAATTTCATTATCTCACTTACAGTAAATGGAACAGATATTCTACGCTTCCGGTGTAGATGTACTGTATATGTGTGTGTACGCGCGATCGGAATATAAAACTGGCTTAAAACGAGAGCGTTTACGGCTGTGAAACAATAAATGCAAAGATCAGCGATTTGCACGTCGCCGACTCGCGTGTTTCACGCTAGTTAAATTATAAATTAAAGTTCTGTATTAATTGAAATAGTTTATTTATTCGATGCTCAACGAGCGTTGGGTTGAGTCGCGTTTCTCTAGTTAGCATCTAATCAGTTTTAGAAACGTCCGGAAATTTATAGCTCGAGCGAAATGGTATTAGTAGCTAATAATTACTTTCCATGCAATTAATTCGTCGTTTCCACTTTACGAGAATATAAATTGAACGAACACTTATTTACTCGCGATTGATAGAAAATTTTAAAGGGAAATTTGATTTTAGAATGGATTAGGAATATGTATGTAAAATAAATAAAAATATTTAGTAGACACTTTAGTAAGTAAAGTCAAGATGTAAAGCAAGTATCAAGTTACAAAACATATCTACGGTCATTGGAATGCAACACTATAATCTAAAATAGAATTCAGTTTTAAATTCTACGTTGATAATGCACTATAGAAATCAATAAGTTTTTGTTCCATGAAAATAAACAATGACACGTATGACGACAGATAAGCATCAAGTTTCATCACTTATCAGAAATTGTAGTTCGATCGGCTTTCAAACGGCAGACATTCCTTGTCGAAGGCATTTCTATCACAGAAATGTTTGATGCATAGAATAATTAACTTTGACCAAAACAAGAAACGAAATAATTAATTTTATTTTCTTCTTAAATAAAATAATTAGTTTTAATTTTCTTTATATGCACATTGCTTGCTTCATAATGTCTATATATAGAAAATTAGTAATAAATATTGTAACAACAAATATATCAATAAGAAAAAAGGTGGTCTAATACATAATTCTACTATGTAACTTAATAAAATAACGCTGACACATAGTCTAAAACGAAAAACAATTGTTAATCCGTTATACTCGACAATACTTTTTTTTTATAAACGTTCATTATTTTTTGACGAAATATTAACAATATTATTTGGAACTTATGTAAAGAATCATTTTGTATAAATTAAGGAACAGAATTGTTTTATTTCTATGTCTCCTATGTTGATACCTCATTCAACATTTAATATTAAATTTTTAATTTTATAACTTCGCTGTGTTGAATGAAATGGCAACTAATAGTCACCTCTCGAATGCAAAGGGTTAACCCTAAAACTGCCGAACAGTCAAAGTAATTAATTCGTATTTTTTTATATACAAGTGACAAGAATGCATTTATTAATTTCTCGACATATTTTAATTTACATGTCAATTTACATAATTTACCAAATCAATTTTTCGATAATGTCTCAGAAAGTCATTTGTATCTTTTCAATAATTCCAAACTATGGAACTCGAAATAGGTCATTTTTATCTATCGATGCATCTCGGTAGCTTCAGTGTTAAAAAAAAGGAACAGTTCTCTGAAATAACGCCGATTTTACGTGGAGCAACAAGCAGGGCTGTATTGTGCACACGTGTATATTGTCTCGGACGACCATTGTGAACGAGAGAACTTGAATGGGAGCACAAGAGGGGTTTCGTGGGGCTCGTAAGCGGCGTCAAGTGCGGCCGCCTGCATTCCCCGGTGCAACGACCTTGAGAATTCGGCCTCGGGTGCGAACCTTTCGATGGCAGCTTCCTGCAGGGCGAATGTGCTCGTTTTGCACGGTGTACCTACACGCGCTATTTTATGAAATCGATCGTTAGCGCGCCAACGGCGCGTAACGATGACGTCAATCTTGTGTACGCGGTGGTGCGCACACAAGACAAACCCGAAAGGTATTATCTTTCACGGTGATTCCCCCGCGACCTGATGCGCGGCCAGGATGAGCTTGCAGGTATTGTCCGGCTCAGAAATGTTGGCACCAGGGATTGAAAAGGTTCCGAAAACAACTACTTGAAACAGTTATTGGGTAACGGCACCTAATATGGAGCACATTATTTGAAAAACTTGTCAAAACGAGGGAAGTAGTGTAGGCTTTTTTTTTAGTTGTTATTTATGTACAGCCCTATTTATGTAAAGGGTTAAACTTAACCACTGTCGCATAAGGTTGGCTGAGATTTTGATGCGTCCGTAAAAATACTTGTAAGACTCCTCTATATCAAACTATAGATATAGTATTCCAACTTTATTAAGTATAGATATTTTATTAATTACTCTTGACAACACTTTTGAACGCCCGAGTCAAACCTTTTTTGGAAATCTTGAATAGATCTTTGGTTACAAGGAAATCAAAGATTTTTTTAGTGACCCCATTCGCCTCGATCTACTCTATACTGTATCTTATAGAAAATTTTTCACGTGGAAACGATGTGCCTGGGAATTTCAGCAACTGACTGATAGAAGCTTGCTCTGAACGATAGATAACCACGGGCGGCTATTTGCCGACACGTGTCCCCAAAGGGTTAAGTTTATCGTGTGACATTTTTCTCTATCTTCAATCCTTTCAAGGATAAAGCTGAGTCCAGTTTCATGGGACACCCTGCATATGAAAAAGAACTACTACTAATAAGGTAAAGGTATCAGTAGTTGACTTTTTCAGAAAAACATGAAAAATAGGATTTTTAGAAGTAATAATCTTTTGATAAAGGCACGATAGGTATACTGCAGCATCTACCGATCCAACTTCGAAACCCTTTACCTGAATTAAATTGTTTATTGTAAAAACTAACAATTTATTTCATTGACGTTGGTTGTATGCTTCCAATGTCCAACATGGACATTTAATTAGTAATTAGTTAAATATTAACTTCTTTCCATTTGTATTTGCCTTGTTTACTTGTAATTTGTCATAATCATTGCAAATAAACGATATTAAAGTAATCACCTTTAGTGTTGTTGGTTTTACTATAAGTGGTCAACTGCTAGCAAACATATGGTCAATTACTACTCTTCTCGTTTTAAAGGATGGTCAGTCAATTTCTGACGCAAATATTGAATTTTCAAAAATACCTATATAATTTGAATATAACAACTTCAAAAAAGTTCGCTTTATTACGTAATGTAAGAAGTTTAAACAGCATTTTCGTGCATAGAGTCTCTATTTAATAAAGAAGCAAGCGTTTACTATTATTCGCGCAGAACATGTTTCTTAACTGATCAACTATTGGTGCTTTTACCTTATATGTAGTCCAATTTAGAAGCTGGTGTAAATTAAGCTACTTTCCTTTACCAATAAGCGATGCGGTATTCAGATTGTTTATTATAAACTAGTTCGTACCGGCAGCTTCGCTCGCCTGGATCTGAATATTAATAACACTAGTTGTACCAGGAACCGGTCGAATGACTGGATTTAAAATTCTGCGTTTTCTTTCGTTCATTTAACTTTATATCAATTTATTTATCCTATTACTCAATTCTTCAATTTTTGTCTTTCCTTTTGTTCCTGTTTCTACTAAAAAAATTAATCATCTAACTTGTTTACTTCCATTTTGTAGCCAGTTATTTGGCCGGTATGGTAGAAGAAGTTCCGATACAGTTAGTGTTAACACTAAAACTACCAGACGGGTCAAAATGACCCATTCCTGATGTTTTCTTTTTGCAGTTATTAAAAAGATAACAGATGAGATACACGAATTTTCAAAATAAGCTATATCAAATTGAATATACACTTTCCCCGTAATTCTTCTTCATTTTTCTCTTGATAGACTTATCGTTTTCCCGAAGTAGCATATTCTGCCGGTTGAAGCATTAGTCTGGGTAAATGTTTGAGTAAAATATTTAAGCATTCTTATTAAAATATTAAAGGTTAGAACACTGAACAGTGATCAAATCTACTGAGTTTACGCATGTTTCTAGGAATAAATTAAAATGTAAATGGTTTTTGTCAAAATTAACTATTCTATTAACTATTCTATTTAACTTAAACCATAAAAATGATAAAAATTATATTAAAAATATTCAATTATAAAAATATGCATACGATTATGCATTATTAGTCTTTAACATTAAAACTACCGAGCAGTTACATTGACTTCTTGAAATTTCTCTACAGAAACTTCAAGACTTTAATTGATTTACAATTTAGTTTGCGTACTACTAGATCAATTTCTTTAATAAATTTCCAGACAAACATTTGTTCTCTTTTTAGTAATTGTAAACAGAACAAATCAAGAATGGGCCATTTCGATCCGTCTGGTAGTTTTAGTATTAAGATATGAAGAAAAACAGTATTTCAACTCGCAAACATGAATACAGACAACTATACACTGATTATAATTATTAAAATGTAATTTAATTGTATCGTATTATATATCGTATTATTACGTTGCAAGTAATGTAATCGAAATGTAAATTAAAAATCAAGTTAGATATTGTAAAAAATTCTATTGTAAAAAAAGTTTATACGTTGATTTTATATATCTACGTTACAAACTCGTAGTGCCTGAGGAACGTTAAAGGAAACTGTAATACAGTTACAAAAGTCTTCAGAAGATTAGATAACGTTTTTACATTTCAGCAGACCATGGAAAATTTCATACGTTCATTATTTCATTCGCGATGAGTCATTTCGCACTATCACTATTTCTATTAACAACTTCAGAAAATAAATAAAATAATCTAGGAAAACGTTGAAGATATCATGACTGAGACATAATGTTTGTCAAAGGCCTTTTTTCCTGGATATGAAAGTCATAACACGCATTATCAGAGAGAACTAATTATTTGATGTATACTTTTTCAAATGTATTACGAACCTTCTGTTAGAAAAGCATACAGGATGGACTACAAAGCGTGAACAGCTTAGGTTATTCTGCTGCTAGCGGTTCGATCGGAAATTTTGTTAACTACAATAATACTGTTCAAGGGGAACTTTAAAAGGATTGTATCAAATATGTTGTCAACCCTTTTCTTCCAAGGTTATTAAGGTCACCTTCAATACGCGCAGATAACGAAACGCTACTAACACTTCACGTTTGATATGATTAAATGTGCCCAAGGTGCAGAACGAAATGTTTACAAACAGTACTCGAGAAATCAAGTCAATAGTGATTAATACTAATCTATCAACAGCTTTAGAAAGTGTACAACAGTGTGACTTGCTATTCCCCTTTAAGAATTTTTAAGTCTCTTCCAAAACTCTTCCAACTAAGAGTTTTCTTCGGTTCATTTCGATTCAGAAAAAAATATTTGTTACGATACTTGTCAAATTCATTTCAGTATCCCCTAAAAGATGGACGTAATAACCTGTAGGTTTACCTGCAAAAAACTAAAGGTGACCTTGATAACTCTGTAAAAGGGTCGACAAAAAATTTGATACAATCATCTTACAGCTCTCCTCGAACCATGTTATTTTAACTAAAAAAATTTCCAATTGAACCGTTACTAACAGAATAATTTAAGTTGATCACGCTTGCAGTCCACTCTGTACACGAATCGATGTATATCGATGTATTTATTGTTCGGATAACGATTTTATTATTGTGATATATTCATATTTTACGTGTTTTCGGTGTCTTGAGTTTCGTGTATTTAATAAAACTGTTATTATTTATTAAAAACCCAAAAGCTTTTTCAATTTTCTGACTGAAAATTCTAAATGTTAAAAAATTGAAAAGAGTGAAGTATAATTTAAAAATTCTTTATTTGCCATTGAAATCGGTACCCCGAATAGAAACATCAAAGTGAACCGTGCAAGAGCTGCACTACGACAAAAGGCTCGTCTAACGAACCAGTCGCTTTCTAAAATTAACGCTCGATCCTGACCTGGGTTTCGATCGTATAACTCGTCACTGTCAAAACGCGCGATGAATCTCAATCGTGCGACTCGAAATACTATTATAGCGAGCAACAAAAATATTTAGACGGAAAGGTATTTAATTTATGCGATCCAGCGATTTATCGACGTAAACAAAAATAATAGCATCATCGAACTGTGACTATACTTAACACTTAACCGGCCGATCAAGTAAAAATATCTGTTTCGACTTTGTTGTAAACTGAAGTCATTTCTAAGTTATTTATCAGAACAATTATCAGTTTCTTTATAAATTTATATATTTCTTCTGAGAAAGATCATTTAATTGTTTGAAGTTTCGTATTTTATTAACACTATTTCTATCGAAGGTGTCAAAAGACACAATTTTTAACTTAAAATTATTTTCCAAATTTAGTCTTATACTCAGAGCTGATTTTTCGACTTTTCCAATAACGATTATAAAATTATCTGTAGGAAATGTCCAAAATTCAAGTGAGGAAAAATGATTTAAATTTCAAAAAATGTCTTTGATATCTAGGTAGAGATAGTGTTAACCCTTTGTGATTCGAAGTGTGCTTTTTAGTATTATCTTATGTAGTTTGTGTTATATTATTTGTTATTTTATTTCGGTGTCCTCATTGAAACAAATAAAGATATTATGGGAAATCAAAAATTATTCATTTCTGTTAACTATTGCTAACAGAAACTGTTAAACTGTTTTTTGTAAATTTTCTAAAAAAATTTATTTGGTACCTGAAGGATTAACACGTTGAATTCTATGGAGGTCACCGGTGACACCAACCAAATCGAATTACTACAATTCACTCGATTAGACGATAATTACTTGAAAACATTTATATATGATAAATATTGTTACCTATTATGTGGTCAGATTCGGCAAGATGAACGTAAAATAGTAACGCAATTCGATTAAATAATTTGATATTATATTCTTTTCATTTTGTGCATTTTACTCGATGAAATCATACGGCATTCTATGTGTTAAATAAAACACATTATTTATCAGAGATAAATGTAGTGGTCTTTTAAAAATCAATAATCAATTGAAAAAGATTTCCTAATTCACATTTCAATAGCTATAACACTCATAGGTAATTGTAAATTTACAAATCAGTTAAAAAAACTTAGTCCAATAATTTCTTTTGGGATTATTATTTAACTGATTGCCTTATGATTTCTTTTACAAATATTCATATTAGAGCTATCCATATTATACTCGGTAATTTCATCGGAAATAAGAAAAATGTATATTCTTTAGAAATTTATGTTCATTATAAAAGTTATTAAAATATTAATGAAATTGTACACAGGTTTTGATGCTCAAATATTTTTGTAATGCAACAATCAATTACTTACAATCTCATTTAATCTGTAAGATTGTGTAATAATTTTAATTTAGTCAATTAATCGGTGTACATTTGTAACCTATAATAAATGACCCCTTCAAGAAAACGATTTCGAATTTATTTTTAGCATAATTTACAAAAATCTACAGGGTTAAAGAAAAATGAGCTTTACTTTTTTGTTACTCGCTATACTTTTCTCCGTACTAGCCGAATTAACTGGTCGCCATGTTTCTTAGCGGCGGTGTCACACAGTTCAAGGTCAAGCAAATTTCCTAATCGGAATTATCAATTAATTCATTTCCGTTGAAAATTGATAAACCGCGTGTCATGAGATTCAATTTTGCTTCGCATCGTTAATAAGTTAATAATCGTCGATAATTATTCTGTTCATAATATCACTAAAATACTAGCAAATACATTTTTTCATTTACATTAATGTATTTATTAATTTATGTAATCGTATGTATATACTTATATCAGTATATATGCAATTTTTACTGCATTAAGTGTATAGAATTATTTGTTAAACTTGATTGTAATTTTTCTCAGTTTTTTAACCCTTTATTGTAACATCCTTTTTAAATAAATATTATCGATTCTCAAAGTAAACCATATTTACTGTGGATTTGAAAATAGTTTATTCGATTATCATGATAATCCATGGGAAAGAAAAGTTTGCATCTTTCAAAGGGTGGTTTCACCACTTTAAAGAGAAATTCGGCACGAAAAAAATGGCAATATATTAGACTGGACTCACTCTACGTAGACATAAAGTTTCATAATTTTTTAAATTTCCGGATTCGATTCCTCTCCTTATAAAAGAAAGAAGGAAACATCCCTCTTGCTTTCAGTAATTTTAACGAAACTATGTATTTCATTCAGACATAAGACACAATGCGCTAAAAGAATTTTTATATTTGCATGTTTTCACTAGGGAAAGTTCAGCAACTTTTAAAGAAACATTTTCGAAGAAAAAATTCACAGCTTTTCAACTTGTGGGACATTATTACAACAATGTAATTAATGATGACATTACCGACTGTTTCTATTTACGTTACGCGGATATTACACGATAATATTAAGAGTGTAACTTTTCCTTGCGTTTAAGTTTCCTGTGGGCACTACACTGTGCAAAACATTCGCAGCAATATCATTCGTACAATAGTTCATAACACGATAAAAACATTCACAAAGAATACTACATACATGTCTCTCAACCACCTACATTTTGCTTATTGTTCGAGCTTAACAAAAAACCAAAGTAAAAGCCAGACGTGACAATGAGGTACCTTCTAATTCGTTTCAAACGATCGATTGTTCAACGATCAAACGAACAAACCATTGTTATCGTTCACCGCTCTCGTATCACTGCGCGATTTTATACACAGCGTGACAACGACAAAGTATTTATAACTTCTAGCGTAGACAGTAAATACTCGTCAAATCCTGTAAAAAAAGTTCTAACGAATCAAAAACTTAATATCTACGTAGCTGCAAACTGTTTTTTGCTCAAACTAAAACGACTGATTTCCTCGTTTCGTGGACTACCGCACCGTATGGAATCAATGGATTACCTGATCATTCCTTGTTCTCCTGGTTATAATACTATTACACCCAATTATGGTAATCTAGTGTTATAATACTTGTGTAGAAGGAAAAGACGATTAACCCATTGTTTCCATATAACACAATAGCTCCGGAAGTGAAGAAGTCAGTCGCTTGGATTGAGATTAATTATTAAAGACAGAAAGTTCTTTATAACTGTAAAAATATTAACTTTTCGACCGACGTTCGTTAAGATTTCGTTATTTTATTTAACACTAGATTTCCTAAACGAGGCAATTTCACTCATATTAACTTTTATAAGCATTATTCGATAAATATTCGGGTCGATTTTGCTTGACAAAGATACGCAGACATGTATCCTAATTATCTACTTTCAAGCCTCTAATTTCCAAAATCTAAATGAATGAACATCAATTTCTCTAACAGGGATAGAATAGATTGTATAGCAAATGTCCTTGAATCTACTATTAACGAGTACTATCTGTTCTAGAGGTTACGAATACTTTTTTTATATCATCCTGCATAATACAACTGCAAAATGAAATTAAAACATCGCGTTTTCTGTTTTCTTGAAAATGAAAAATGTCCATTTCCATGAACATAATAATAATATAATATAAATAATATAACTGCCCAAAATTCATTTCAATATTAACACGTTCACTGCCACGTGTACCATACGTGGTATACGCCAATTTCTGTAGAAAAATATTTTTAAAGGACACGTGATCACGGATGGTGGTATGCGTTACAAAGTAGCGAGAACATAAAAGAACAATATCAAAATATATAAAAATGACCAAAAACTTGATTTTTTAAATAAAATATTAAGTTATATTCAATATAGTTCACAAGTAAAATATAACCGAAATTTCCGTGGCACGGAACGTGTTAATATAACTTTTGTCGGAAAGAGTACAAGTAACCTGAGTCGATCGAGGGCTGTAGCTCTATCACGGACGCGCTCATAAACACAGAATTGAGTGTGCATTCAGACTGCATTCAGTATACACAAGAGTTATCTACTCAAAGAATGACAATACATTTGTTATCATCATTTTTTAAACTATTTTTGCTATTAAAATTAATTCATTTTTTACTTAAATTAAATTTTATAAAATACATCTAACTTACTCCCCTCACATTGGTAACTCGAAAACAGCGTTTCCCCACTACCTCTACTCAAGGAGCTGCTCAAGACTGTGTATGTGAGCAGTTCTATGTAGTGTTCAGTACAAACAGGTAAAAGTACTTGGATATGGAAAGGGTAACTTTTCATGAGGGGAATGTTGTATGTAGATCGCTGGCGGGCATCGATTTAAACACCCTTATAACAGACTCCGTATAACACGAGTTTCCACAACGCGAATGCCTGCGCCGAAGATTTTGCAACCACTGTTTTCATATTCCTCGTACAACGCAATATGTAAAAATAAGGTTTCAAACAACTTTTCCCTTTATATGTTGCCCACGGAAGGCGTTAGTTTCCGAGGTATTCGCGAAAAATTGTTGCTACTACTATGTGTTGCATTTGCGATACATTTGTGCCCATCGCTAGGCGTTATCGTCGCCGTGGTTCGGGAAAAAGATACGAGACCCGGCACAAGCGCACAATGGTGTACCGGCGAGGTGCGAAGGGGGAGAAATCCGTTTCGCAACGCGGTCGTGTTCGGCGTCGAGAGAGGCTGCGAGCGAGCGTGGAGGTGCAGCGAAACGTATCACGTTCGCGAGACTATATAATACAACGCCTACCATGGGCGCCAGCGTTAGAAAGTGGAATGCAAGCGTCCCGATGAGAGTGGAAGTCCAGCGCCAGCCTCTGTTTAGCCATCGGCGTACGAACGCGACGCGCGTGCAAACAGAAATAAAGTTGGCTAGTAATTGGTTTGTTTTGGCATCGGTTTTTATAATTATCTGGTGATAATAATCGTAGTACCTGTAATCATTGATCGATTTATTATGATTAAGACGAATCAACTACTATAAATTGCAATTGTCGTTTACAATTATAGCTTCGCGTTGAAAGACCATTAATATACTTCTTGCGACTGATTCACTGATTGACTGCTGGTGATAATCATAGTAATTGTAACTGTTAATCAGTTTATCAATAATTATAAATCACACTTATAATCTACAATGTATCATAAATACGTAGTCGATGAGAAGCGAATTCCTCTATTAAATCAGAACTTAAATTTATTGTAATTAATTTTGTAACTGATTTCTTGTAACTGAATTTATCAAAGAATAATTGGTAGTTTTCCATAGATACAGCACTAGCTTAAGTACTTAGGTCCAGCTCATTGTCAGTCCAATCATTTCGTGACTCATGACTATTAAGTTGATCGTGTCCATTGACTGCGTTTGCTTTGATTATTCGTTATTCATCAATCATAATTATTCTAATACTCAGTATTCGTGCTCCTTCATCACGATTTTAGGTTGACCAGAATCTTTAATCATCAACCAAATTATATGTTGCTCAACTTTGAACAGATTCTCACGCAAAAAGCAAAGCTTCATAGACTGTATTCATCAAATTACTAATTTTAACCCCTTTAGACCAGACGTACATTATAATATACACTGTTTTACTACTTCAATATCTAACAAAGTATTAATGAACACTGTTTATATACAACCGTATTATATAGACCATACATTTGAACCTATTTCTATCAGAAAAATAATGTACTACCATTTTTTATTCACAATATATATCATTGCTGGCAATGCATTGAATAACAAACGTTTGTCATTAGGTGCACATAATTTTGTATGATAATAAGGTCTGAAGAGGTTAAAACTGTGACAGACAATTACATAAGTACACCTTTGTTGTGAGCTTATTTCTGTCAGAAAAGTAGTATGCTATTTTTTCGAAATAATGTCGTTACTGATGGTGCATTGAATGACGGTCCATTTTTGTTAGATATGTGAACATAATTTTGTACAAAAGACAGATCTAAAGGGATTAATCTTTTGGTTTGCGTAATTTTAATTATCACGCGTATCTAGAGAGAGATTTAATTCACTAATGAAGAATCCATTTTCCTCAAAGAGTTCAGTTAATCTAAAACTGTCCGTTATTTACGCGACCCAAATAAGAAGCAGACTTTCGATTCCCGTTTGTTAATACGCTGAATGATGGTAAATATTATTTTTACCGCTATAAGCCGACACCTACGCAACTTTATTCGATCGTTGAACGCTACCACTTTATCTTCTGAAAAACTCTTTCGAAACGAACGACAGTAAATTTACTCGTACACTTATTTGTACCTCAAATTAAGTAAATAAAACCAAATTTATAATGGTATAAGTCCATTTCTGTAAAAAAATAAGTTAACGGTAGTTTTAATGATACACAAGATCCTTTTAAATTAATCAGAAGAAGTTTAACTGTAAAATATTATCACAAAAATGTTTTCTTTGAAAATGGAATAAGTCTATTTGTAGCTGAAAAATCGTTTATTTTCTGTAACAATTTTATTAATTATTATCGTGTGATAAAATTTAACGAGTTTGTAGTTTTATAAACATTACCCGAATTGATTAACGTTTGCCAATATTTTTAAATTGACCTAGAATATCGCGTCAGAATCATGATGAAAATTTTTAATTGAATTTTATAAATCTAAGTGTTATTTACTTTTTTAAATATAAATTGAATATTACTTTCCTATCATCAATCATTAACCTTTGGAGTAAACGTAAGCATAAAATAAGCATCAAAATTAATACTTTTTTTAATACTTTTTCTAATGCATTATTAACGATGAAGTAGTAGTATCGATCATAGTTAAGGAATAAATCGTAGGGCAAGGGGTTAAAGCTTGAAGTGATACTAATTCTTTCAACGATGAATTCTTTATTTTTTCAGATAAACATGTACTCAATTCTTCTTTGTTTTGCTTTGGTTTTTCATTAAAATATACCCTAAGTTCATGTTTTCACTTTATTGCATTAAAACAAGAGATTTTTGAAACTAAATTTCACAGTTAACATGTTAAATATCTCAATGTATGAAAAAATGGACTTATACCGCTTAAAAAAAAAACAGCTTAAATAATGTTACAAAGCGAACATTGCTGTTTTCGAATTCACTATCCAAATCAAAATTAACAGCCGGTTATGGAATTGCAATCCCCATGGAAAAGACACAGGTATCAAACTACCTGACTGTTTACAATTTTCTCCTGTGAAGCTTATCGACTATTAGAAGTATTGAAGATCAGCGAAAATCTCAATAAACAAAAACAATAAATTCATCATTTTCTCTAATTGCAGGAGTATTCTAGTAGCTCTCGAAATTATTAAATCCGAAAACCTTATTATTAGACTGATTAACGAAAAATATAATATAACATTAATCAACAACCCAACCATGGACTCCTACTAGGATGGGTCCCATCACATGAGGGAACTTCCTTAATTGAAAAATCAGACTCAATTGCAAAACAGGCTGTTAGCTCACCTTACGACAATATAGACATACCTGTAGATTTCAAAGAAGTGCTGAAATCAATTAACAAAAGCATAAATGAACATTGGAACATAGTTTGGAAGAACTCACATTCTCCATACAATGATCGCATCAGACAAGATATTTATGAATTAAGCCCAGCCTTTTCAGTCGAAAGAAGACTTCAAATAATACTACATAACTATACATAGTACTAAGGCTAAGGATTGGACACACAAACTTCTCTCATTCTTACCTTATTAAAAACGAACACAAACCAATGTGCAACCGATGCAACACAGTGAACTCAACCAAACACATCATCACAACGCGCACTAAATATCAAAAGAAAAAAAGAAAATATCAAATAATAGAAGACCCTAAAGGAGTAATCCGAACAATTCACTCACGCTCTAATATTTTGAAATTTTTTAGAGATATCAAAATAGTATACTTCATTTAATCAACCTCATTCAATCAGAATTAAAGAATAGACGATACAATCATATACGTAGATAATCATCTGCATAATTTAAAGTAGTTGCTAAACACCAAATGGGATTAACGCAACTTAAAATATACAATAAAAAAACAATTGTGTGAACCGCAGTGCATTATTCCCATAAAACTCTCGATCGACAGAAACCCGACACCACGAATGGCGCCAATCGACATCGTATAATCTGATAATGAATGCATTAGCAGCGATTGTTAGCGAGAGTGCAGGGATAAGAAGTAACATTCACCAAGCGGATATTTGTGCATAACACTAAAACTACCAAACGGGTCAAAACGAGCCATTCTTGATTTCTTCTTTTTACAATTATTAAAAATACAACAGATGACATACACAAATTTTCAAAATAACCCATATGAAATTGAGTTTGTAACTAGAAGTTTGTAACGTAGATATATAGAACTAGCATGTAAACTCTTTTACAATAGAATTCGACATCGCCATTGTCAATATCTAGTTGGATTTTTAATTTACATTCCGACTGCATTAATTGCAGTGTAATACGATACAACTAATTTACACTTTAGTAATCGGTGTGTAGTTATCGGTATTCACGTTTAAGGGGTGAAAAACTGTTCTTCTTCATATCTTAACACTGAAACTACCAGACGGATCGAAATCGCCCATACCTGATTGTTTCTTCTTGCAATTATTAAAAATATAACAGATGTTTTTCTGAGAAATGATTAAAGAAATTGATTTAGCAATAGGCAAACTGAATTGTAAATCAATTAAAGCTTCAATAGATGCACTCTTGAAGCAAGTAAATTCAGCTGTTCTACAGTTTTAGTGTTAATGATAGTGAACACATTACAACGCACGAGTGATATGAATGTATCCGAATGCCTATATTGTGCGTGCGATTTGATTTTGATTCATTGTTTTACTGTGTGATAAACATATTGTTTATTACGAATAAAATTCTCTTTCACCCACTGTTGTCGTGATTCAGTGTAGGTTTATATCATTGGACGTATGGTCAACTCAATGATTGCGAAACTCTTTAGGCCCCCAACAGCTTGTTTCGTCGAAACTAATTGAACGTTCCAGACTGTTGACATATCGTGCTAACAGTTACGCATAATTAATGACACAGTTATATTCAGAGCTCTGCATAAATTGCCCGTGCTTCTTGATTGAAAGCCAACGTCACGATTCGAATAGACAAATCTGTATAAGGGGCAAATTACAAAATAAAAGTAAAACAAGCACACTTGTACGAGGCGATCTCTATAACCAGCTATGAAACAGAAACCAGAAAAGGAATACAAGAAGAAAGTACATAAAAACACGATAGTAGTGGGTGCATGTATCGCCAACCTGTAAGAATATCAAATCTCTAACAGCGATTACACGCGATAAAATCTCATCGAAACGTTCTCCGTTCCCTGAGGAAGAATCGAAAGTCTCGTACGACGAGGTGAAATGAAAGAAACAGGGGGAAAAAAGCGATGAAGGGGGAAAACAGAAAAAACCGCGACGAATGGGTTTCACAAGAGCGTTACGGGGAATCGGCGATATCGGAGAAGTGCATTCAGTTGCATTTACCGAAGCTAATGCAACGCCTACCACAGGCGCCCGCCTTAGACTGTGGAATGCAAATCCGTGAGGCTCTGCCGGTTAGCGCCGGCCTCGCACGCCCACGCATCTCCGCGTCCGAGGCGCGTCGTTGTCCTGCTTACGCTACAAAAATAGCCGAACACCATAATAAATCAAACACTTCGAAACCGTGTATCGATGAAACTTCTATTTTTGCGCCTCGGTCAATCGCGTTCACGCTCTTCGACATGAGACAAGCGGCAGTCCCTTTTCTTGGTACTAACAAGAAAAGATATTATTGGGTCATCCCATAAATAACACAGTTTTTTATATTCTTTATTTTTAAGATTTCATTAGATTCTATGTATCCTTTATTTTTAAAAATGAGGATGAACAAATCTGTTTTTAACCCATTTGCATCACCAGCTCCTATATACGCGGATTTTTTCTGGTTTGTATCACTGAATCGCATATATGCGTGCCGTTTTTTGGGACATTATAACTAGAGCGCATATGAACAAGAACACGAACAGTCACACCATGTCCATCATTACCATCAAGATATTATACTGGTCAACATTTTCCAATATTTATTGAAACAAGTTCATCGCATAAAACTCGCAAACATTGTGTAGTTTGTATATCACAAAAAAAGAGAAGGTACATTTTATGAATACAATAATTGCGTCGTGGCTATATGCATTGACCATTTCAAGTACTTTCATACCGTGCAAAACAATTGAAATTAATGTGTCAAATTATTATCCACATACATATATAAAGACCAATTTTCCATTTTTCCGTATAATGCAAATAGGTTAATCTAAAACATATTCTCCTTCATTATTTAAATCTACATTTTAACCACCTAATAGCGGAAATTAAATATCGAATTTCTACTCCTGAGGAATTCTTGAAAAATACCCTGTAATTTACCCTCTAATTTCATTAAATTATTTCATTAATTTACTGGATTCCAAACGTGGTGAAATTTCATTTACATTACATTTTTAAAGCAATACTCCTTCTATGGTATGTTCAGAAATGTCAAATTAAACGAAAGTTAAAATTAAAGAAGTCACAATTTTATTTCCAAGGTATAAACAATTAAAATTCACCGATAGTGGCGCGTTAGTTAAATTCTCTTTTTCTGTCTCTAGCACGACACGTCAATGTCTTCGCTCGTTTTGACCTGCCTCACGCGCGTCATTATTGGCCATTGTTGTCATAGTTCAAAGAGGTTTTTAATCGCTGATAGCTTGATAACGAAGTTGGAACCGCAACCCTTCTATTCTTGACTTTCCTCTTAATTATTCACAGAAAACCGCTGCTTAATATTCTGTCACATATTAACCAACACCCCGTATAAACACGTTACATTTCTCTTTAACTCTATTCTAAAATAATTATTTAAATTAAAAATCACTGTAAAATTAAAATAATTTTAACATGAATCGACAAACTCCACATTCGGTATGAATGTAAAATATTTATTAAAAGTTGAACTAATTATTATTTCTTGTAGTAGTTAATTAACATCCTACCGCTATGAGTAATAGTTGTAATTATCATTTCCATGATTTTATTATCAATTCTAAATACTCTTATCTTGTATGAATAAAAAGTAAAATATATGTGAATGCATATCAGGTATTTTCGTAAACAATTATGACTGCATATATTGTCCGCCAATTACACGGGCAACGACATTTATATCCAAATTCAACATTTCTTTTCAAGGCAATAAAAAACTTATGTCTTTCGTTAATGAGATTCATCATTGTACTCAGACATCCTACGTTACTTTAATGAACCATGGGGGCGGAAAGATCTATAGAATTTTCATTACATGCTTCGGCTTCTTATTATGCAAGCTGTGAATTACTGCTGCGTATGCTTAGTATCTGAAGAATTTTAATATCTGCAAACCTGAATATTAAGTAATTCAGTGACAGCTGAATATTTGTTTATCAAAAAATCAGAATGAAATTTTAAATTATTAAATAAACTGTTCTATTCACAACAGAGACATGACACACCAAATTAATCGTGTTTTTATTCATTTTCCAATCGCTTATTGATTTTGAAATGATTTATTTTGCTTAAAAATATTTAAAACGCGCACCAATGTCCAAAGTATTTATTCTTTATTTATAATCGATAACATTTTTCTGTTTATTTCAGTATTTTCCAACCTCTAAAAATGTGGTTAAAAATGAAATTTATTTTTTTTAATGTTTCCCAGTTTGAGCATACTTTATTAAATTAATATCATATAGTTATAAGAATGAGATATTTAAATACAGATTATTCAAAGCATACTTCGTTTTATAAGTTTTTATTATTTTTTAATTACTTGGACTCGAGCATTATTAAATTCAAACAACTCGTTTGGAAAGTCTGAGAAAACGTGAAAACACAAGGAAAGATTGTTGTAAAATTGGATTCTGAAATAACCACGAGCAGGCGATACAACGATTACTTCACATTATAAGAATCGATTAAAATTCAACACGGTGAAAGTGCGTTTTCAGAAATATGGTGAAATCAGAGTTTTTGTTGCGAAGATTTACAGCTTTGATTATATGGAATATTCGCGATGACTTACGAGTAGAAACTGGAATTAAATGGTAATTTGTGTAACTGATGTTAAAAATCCTATCAGCTCGTAAATAATGTAATAACCGTAGTACAATTTTTCAATTTTTCTGTTACAAAAAGAAATTTGAAGTTTACAAATTTTGGTATGTTATTAACGAACCGAATCTACAATTTCTAACAGACATTTGCTTCGCTAGAATATTACTTTTATTTGAAGGAGTGTCAGCTGCATACGCTTTCACCACAGAAGCAACAAATGGAATGTAAAAAGAAAAGTAATTTGTAAAAAGGATTAATTCGATGAATTCTTGTAACATTTATGAAATTTTTTTCATCTTGTTCGATCATATCAAATAGCAAAAACTGTTCAATTGTTTGAAAAATATGTGTTTCATTTAAAAGGTAAAAACAATTGTAAAACTTCTATGTAATCTAGTTGTAAGATTAATTTGAATCAAATTTGCAAACTTACGACTAGTAGTTTCATACTCAGCATTATATAAATATCTTTTTTAATTATGAACTCTTGCATTCTATAATGATAATATAAATATAATAATACAATTTTTTATTGCAGATTGCCCGCATAGAATAATTTGTGATGTATCTCCCAATAATACAATGTTTAATTCTAAACATTCAAGTAATGCAATATTTCTTCAACAAGTGTTTCATAGAGTGTTTAAGGAAAGAAACACAACCGATGACTAACATATTTAAAATAGTAAATATACAATTTAAATAAGCGATAACAGGTTTTAAACACGTTACTCAGCAGGTATCTGCTTCTATTTCCGCAACGGATTAATGAATAATTTACCAACTTTTTCAGTAACTTATTTAAAATGAAAAACAACAGACGAAACAAGTTATATACATACATTTAGATTTCGGTTAAAGTCATCTACAAACTGGTTCCATATTTTAATAAATTACTAGACGACAGAAAAATTAACCCTTTGCAGACGAAGATTCTTTGAAATGTACAAAACCATCAACAGATGGAGCTAAATTATGTATCGATCGCTTAATTAATAGAAAAAAGAGAGACTACGTGCTGATTTGTTGCTCTTCAAGTAATTGAATCATTTGTTCGCGACTTCGTTTTCAGAATATGAAAATTTCATCTCGCTGAAATGTCGACGTTCGTCCGTGAAGGGTTCATAATGCTGCGTGCTGATATATAATAGTTCAAATTAAAGTATCTTCAAACATTCCAGTAATACCTTGTCTCATTGCAATAATCATTTATGTAGATTATTTGATTAAAAAGAAATTAAACAATTCATTATCATGAATTTTAACTTTAGAAAAGCATATTATTTATATTATGCATTATAGATATTTCATTTTGTAAACTTAAAGTATCCAAATAAACCAAAAGCTGTAGTTTGTAGGAAATTTGCAAAAATTAAAACACTAACTGAAGGGAATTATGTTTTACAAACATGTAATTTTATAATACAGACGTACAATCAGATTACTTACAGAGGTAATAAAATATCCGTGCAGTTTCAAGATAAATATAGAATCCCGTTACATCTCGCGATATGCAGATTTTAATGGCCGCTTGTTCGGCTATTTTTAGTAGGCGACGCGGTCTCGATGTATCTCAAAATACACCATAAAGTGCGCCACCATGACGAAAATAGAATTCAAGTTTGTTCGTTGGTGTATTAAACCAGGATAATTGGACAACTTTTAATTATCCAACTTGTTAAATGCCGAACATCGGATAACTAACATAATAATTGGATGGCACAGAATATTAGTGGTCTAACTCTTATTTCTGAGTTCTCGAGAAATATTGTATTCATTATTGAAAAATATTAAATACTATTAAATAATATTAATTATTGTAATAATGTTGTAGTATTGTAACATTATATTCCAGAATATTGTAATCACTAATATAAAGATTAATAATAATTAATTATTCCAATAATATTGTAGTATTTTTATTACAACAATATTATCACTAACATTAGAGATTAATACTAATTAACACTACTAACAACATTGTAATATCAGTATTCAGTATTTATATTAGAAAGAGTGCATAGTTAGATCATTATTATTCTGCACCTCTCAATTGTCGGCCACTACACGGAGTAACATAAAAATCGTTTCTTTTCTTCTTTAATTGCCGTGCCCTTTCGATTGAAATATTCAAATCAACTGCGCAACGTTCATATAAATAACGAATAAAGTCACGGTTTATAGTTGCGTAATCGTATGTAAATTCCGTAATTCGCGAATGATCGATACTTGGCCACGGTGAAAGGCAATTAGATCGTATTTAAGTATTTTCTTTTACGATACACGTGTGCGGCACGATCCGCGTCCGAACACGCCAGTAATTGTTCGCAATTATTGCGCTGTTCGATTCGGCCATCTTGTAAATGGAATATTTATTTCCATCGAGAAGCTATCGTGCGAATGAATGTCTAATGTACCTCGCTAAACTAATGCACATCGGAGGAAGTAGTAAATGCGAAAATGTAGTACGGTATTTAAGTGTTCTCTTTCACGATACGCGTTATATGATTCGCGTTAAAACATGCCGGTAATTGTTCATAATTATATAGAACACTACAATCAGGCATTATGCAAACGTAACACTTATTTCGCTGTGAAACAAATTTCGAATAAAGTTCGCTAAATTACTGGAAACGAGAAGAAACGAGTCTTCAGGTGTTTTCTTTTACAGTATACGTCGGGACAATTTACATTAAATATGCCAACAATTATTCAAAATTCTTTAGTGCAGTGTCGTAACCAGTTCATAAATGTAACGTCCATTTCGATCTAACTGAAACTAATAATAGAATTTGCTGAACGAATACAAATGAATAGAATTCGTGAATATAATAATAAAATTGTAGTGATAAATATATTATAATTATAAATATAATAATGATGGTCCTTTCATTCGAAATTTAAAAAAAGACAGGGATTTTCCATTATTATATTCTGTCAACTTTCAAAAGTCTCGAATGAATTATTCGAGAATATTTCTTTCGAAAACGGATAAAATTGCACAAACTCGAAAATACGATTGTAAAATATCTGAAATCGTTTCTCTCCCGATAATCGTGAAATCGATACGAACACGAAATCGAGAAATCTAGCAAATAGTACAAAGTTCAGGAATTCGCTTAACACCGAAAGAGGAATATCTATTTTTATCGCTGCATTCATATTTGCAAGCGCGTTCTTTTCGATCGAGCTCGGCCGAACGTATAATACATTAGCCATGCTTTGTTATTCAGATGGAGGAGCGTTTAGAATGTTAAATAACAAAACTGCGGATTTGCATAGTGAACGCGCTGACTATGAGGTGTTTTCAATTCCATTTCAGAAGCAATTTTACGACAACCTGCCGCCTCGTTCTTCTGCATCTTTCTCTGTCCTCGTTTTATTTCAGCTTACAACATTTGTGTAAACAATGGCCGAGACTGACTCGTCGTTAAACTTTCCTAAATTCGAGTTGGCTCGTTCATTCGGACAATATTGTTGTTCTTTATTTTCATTTCACGTTTATTTTTACATTCATTTCTATTTTAATCATTATTTCAAACAATCATATTTGATATATTGGAATAAACAAAATTAGATAAGAAGTAATGAAATTCAGATAAACATTGTTGCCCTTCATTTTTATTTTGTATTTATTCTTATTTTCATTTCTATTTTAATTATTATTTCGGACATTTATATTTGATATACATCTGACCCTCGATTTACGCGGACCTTTTTCTCGCGAGCCTTTTACGCGGTAAATTGGAATACTATTTACGCGTAGTTTTTACGCGCGATCTCAATTTACGCGATCTGAATTTAGTAACAGCGAAAAAAATATACTTTCGTTTCCTAAAATATCATTATTATTCTTTCCTTTGTTAAGCTATGTGAAATAAATACGTGTTTATAGAACTTATATCAGCTTTTCTCTTCAATATTCTGTTTTCTCTTGTACCGACAGGCTCTATTTACGCGATTTTCGTTCGCGTAAAACGAACCCACGGGGGATGGATTTTCGCGTAAATCGGTAGTCAGGTGTGTATTATATACATTATATAAATAATATAAATAAAATTAAATTAAAGGCAGTGAAATTCTTGGTTCATTTCCAACGTACTAAAAACGACGATGGAGGTAACAAAGTTCCCGAAATTTCCGGTTTTTTTGACTTGTAAGTGTATCAGTTTGCTCAGCTTATTAACTATCAAGTATTTAAAATTGTTAAAACATTACTTATTTCATGTATGTTACATAACTTGTCTGCATAAATTTACTGAAATTCATTTTCAATTACGAGTACAGTATTTTTAAAACAAAACAAAAGAAATTACCAAGGAAAATGGATAGAATAGTAACATTTTGCCGGGTTTTCGATAACAATTCTCGTAAAACTGTTATGTCAAATATTAAACGTTAAACGATTGTTTGGCAAAGACCGGTCAATTCGTGGAATATTACGCGAGAAATTTTCAAAACATCGTACGTGAGAAACGAATCAACGTTTGCGGCGAAAACAGTCGAAATAATAATTTCAGCAATCGATTTAAACAATGATGCAACTTAAGTACATTTCACCTACTAAAACTATTAACGTTAATATAAAATTACTTATTGAAAGCTTATTAAAATCGAATGCGACAGTTAATACCGCAAGCAAGTAAATAGAATGTATATCGAACAAATGAAAGAAACGCTCGACGCCGGTAAATAGGTGTAAACCGATACTGCAATCATACGAGCGCATCACACCGCGAAGATTTGCGTCAGTAATGGCGGTACAATATTCTAGTAAATGGCGCGCACACGTCAAAAATTTGCTCAAATATTTCCCATTAGATTAATCGTTAAATATACTCAAACAAAATATATGTATACAATAAAATTAACACTCAAAGAACCATTTATCCCTTCTCCTATAATATCGTGTCAGACTCGTGATGAAAATTTTAAACTGAATTTGACACATCTAAATGTGTTATTTCTTTATTTTTAATATAAATTAAATATCACCTTTCTATGATCACTGTTTAACTTTTAGAGTAAACTTGGACACAAAATAAATATAAAATTCTTTATTCTGTTACATTGTTAACGATAAAGTATTTTTATCATAGTTGTAAAATAAATCATATGACAGGTGGTTATTTCATTAATTCCAAATTTCAATTTAACTTGACTAATCGAATACCTGACGTAACTAAAATCTAATGTATGAGTCACGTGATGAAGAATATTTAAATTTAGTATAATACGATCAAGAAATGGCTATCCTAACACGATTTAAAAACTGTTTATACCGCAGTAAATATGAAGGATATAAAAGCATATTTTTGTTGCAATATTTGAATTTATTAACACTTTTGCTACCAACGTCACATAATTGTAACTATCAACAGTTGGCATTTTGTTTAAAGAAAAATAAATTACTTTCACTAGTAAGGACGTACTTTCATCTAAAATTCTTGCGTATGGTGTAATTTGCAGGAAGTTGACGGTATGTTTTTCCTAAATTTTATGTATATTTTTATAAAGACGATATGTTACATTTAATCAAATATTACAACTATAAAGACTTCACTGTAACCGAAATAAATGCTAATAGCGAACCTGTTAAAATACATTATAAAAGAAAACGGGTTATTAAAAGCTAATAAGTTACGGCCTTGACTCTACCTTTTCAATTCTACATATTACGTGCAAGTTCAACATAATTTTCCTATACCAATTTTCAAACATCACGGACACTACACTAAAAATGCATGACGACACCGTATCAGCCGTAGCTAGATCGAACAAAAACAAACCGGCAAAAGGCGGCATGGTTCGCTGTTCCGTGAAAACCGATTAACCCTTTAAACGTTGGAATCTGCCAGCAGAAGTTCCAACACACGGTATGTATCTTTCCACATGGAGAACGAGATGGGTTGAATCACGACCACCAATCGAACGCGTAGCGACCGCGATCGAGTAAACATGCATGCATGAGTGTCGCACGCATGCGCGACGCTAAGTGGTTAACCTGCAACTTAACAGCTCCGAGATAGCCGAAACAAATGGTTATTCTCGTTGCAGAGAATCTGCTAAGACTTACAACCACCATCAACATCCTCAAAAACCCTCCAAAGTGCCGAGTAACTGGTTAACAAGTATCATGAAAAACGACGAAAAATTCAACCGATACGTATCACAATGATAAACACCAACCTGTCATTTTTATCAACAACCGTCAACGAAGCGAACTCCTGGAGCGGTGGCTCCGCGGAAATCCCCTGAGCCCGTTGCTTCCTGGGCCTAGGCTTCGTCGGTGTCAGGGGTGATTTAAACGGTAGCACACTGAGGAACTTGTCGAGGTGACTTCTGAGCTCCTGTATCTCAGCATCGCGGCGGCAAAGGATCGCCTCGAGCTCGGCGATCCTCTCGTCCTTGACACGCAACAGCTCCTGGAGCTCCCGGAGCGTGCCCATCGTGGTGATCGCGGTAGCTCCGGTGACGTTCGAGACGGGCCTCTGGTGGCCAGCCCCGAGCACGGCCACCGCGCCGTGCGCCGGCAGCTGCGGGGCGTCCTCCTCGTCGGCGAGCCGCTGCTGCGTCGACGAGAAGCACAAGGAGTCGAAGCACACGCGCATAGACACGCAGGCGTCGCCGATCGGCACTTTACACTTGGTACCCTCGTTCATTCAACCCGAACGGAACGGCCGCGAGGAAAGTAACAGGAGCCGCGGCGAGAAGCGCGGACCCGGAGAGACCGGTGGTGCGTCGTCGGCTCGCTCTACTCCGCGATTCCGCGCTCTCCGACACCGGAGGACCAACGTTCTCCACCGTCTCCCATGACGAACTCCGACGATCGCGACCGTCTCACTCCTCCCTCGTGCCAAGCGGCCAGCCTGTCTCTGTCGCTCCTCCTCCCCACCATCGCACCCCTAACAGATAGCTCTCCTCGTCACTCGAGGTTCTCCTTCCCGCCTGCTTCCCACACTGTCGGCTGGTCTCTCTTTCACCAAGCATTCGGCCTCTCTCTGGCTCTGCTTGTCATCGACTGTGCTATCTCTTTCCCCCCTTTTTTTAAACACTGTCAGCGCGGTGGTCGTCTTTATTTCTCAGGTAGCATTTCTATTCTCTTGTTCCTCTTCAGCGTCGCCGGTATTCTTCCTCGCTTTCCGATTCGGTATCCTTGTGTCTTTTAACATTCATCCAGCTTTTTCTTGCTTTTAGTCATGAGTCTTTGGTTCTTGGTTTTCAGGTTGATTTATCTATTCGTCTGATCCTCGTTACCACCGTCGGTATTGTTTCTTCGTTTTTTGTGACTAACTTTTTCATTTCCCTAGTTCTATTTTTGGTGTCTATTCTGGTTTTTACTTCTCCGTTTTCGAACATTCATTTTACATAAATGATATCACTGCGAAGAGATCACATACACGACTATTTCTACAAGGTTTACTATGATTATTTTGCTTTTGGTTACTGTGTGCTGTGCATCTAATGTCTACTTTTTGAGGTTCATCGCGATTCCTGCTAAAAATTTAAATTTTCTTTTGGGTTGCGCCACGAGGTTGCGCGTCGAACTTTGTAGTCGCTTCGGTCGATGAGGTTAGTGCGGAAATCTGACTTTACCGACTGCTCTGATTTCTGTCTATTGTTCTGTAATACCGACACCGTTAAGAATTCCCTAGTGCACTAGCGGACTCTACCTGGTTAGAAGAACACAAACTTTAGGATTTACAGAACACAGTCCATAAGTGACCAAACGTGCGAACTTTCATAAAATCCACAAATATAATTTTACTAGACACATTACATACCTTTTCTGGATAATTTTGTAAAATGTCGACACAGTAAAAAATGCATGAATGAAACTAAAGCTTAGAATGTATATCTTTACATATAAGTTGTCTGCTAAAAAGAATCATGGGACGCATTGAAAATTGCAACTAAATGTAAGCTATCTCGCAAACTAAAATGGGTCAGTCAAGAACGAACTAAATTTCAAATTTTTTTGTATTTCTGAGATATTAAAGTGAAGTTTAAAATATATAGTTTAAAACAGTTATATTGCTAGTATGTTTACTGATAGCATTTCAAGTACAACAATAAACTTTGAAAAGTTTTGACACCATATAATCTTCAACGTAAAAAAAACATTCAACCTATAGAAGGTAATCTTCTATCCCGAAGAAAATAGCGATCCAAGTCCTATCCATTTGTACCATATCCAATGAGTATTAATTTACCCAACAGATTCAGTTAAAAATTTTGAACAGATAATACTCCAGTTCCCCTGCTCTACTCTCGAATTTTCTGGAATTGAAAAATCCAAAAATGCACACTTTACATAACTTTTTCCTTTGATAAAAGTTTTCCAGCCTTATAGTTTTCGAGATAATTGCGAAAACCTTTTGCTAGTAATACATTGAATTCTATTTGCATAAGCGTACTATGAAACGATGTCAAGCATACTCGCATTGCACCGGTTGCGGTTTACATGAACGAGCCTTCGAACTTCTCGGATTTCACGCAGATACTCTGCTCCACAAAAATTTTAAGTCAATTGTGGTAGCAATTCCCGGCACAAGTTCCAAAATGGAACTACAAAACGCGGAGGGGACGGATTTTGAATCTGACGAATTACCTCGGATGTTGAAGGGAAACTCATCGATGGTTACATTCAGATGCGATTTATTCAAACGATGAAGGAAGACCAAATCCCTAGTCAGCTTATAAATAGGAAGTAAGTATCTATGTACTTAAAGCAAGGATGCTAAATCGGTACCCGCTGGCACTCTAGTAACTCTCCATACCTACTTTTACCAGTTATATTGAACACTACATAAAACTGTTCACATACAGAGTTCGGGCAGCGCCTTGAATAAAGGTAATGGGGGAACTCTGTTTTCAAGTAGAAGTGTAAGGAGAGTATGTTAGGCACTACTGAGTTAGACAACTCTGTCTTAAGTCTGTACTAAAATTAAGGCAGGCGCGAAACTGTTGCACAAAACTCTCTAGGCAAAAAGTACTCGCACAAAAATCGCCAAACCAGAGTGCTTCATACAGGTGGTGATATAGCACTCAACTATTTTCTTTCCACAAAAAAGTGAGAGTTCTACTTTCATTAGTCGACATGTTATTAAAAAACGATATTTGTTAAAAATTATTTTATTACAACTGTAATAATAAGTTATAATCGTTATTAAATAACGTACTTTTATTACAAATACATATACGTGTATATTTTCATTTAAAAATAAAATGTATAAAAGTAAAATTGAGTCAGGTTACTATCTCTCTGAATAAAGTACAATAATTGTTTATTATTTATGTATGTATTAGTCCATAAAAACATAGTATACTATACATGTGTATTGCCAGCACGTAAGAAATCTCAAGATTAGATATAATAAAAATTAAAGGCTTTGGGCAATTCTTTTTGATTACGAAAATGATTTTTCATACGCTTAAACGTCAATTTTTTGTGGGCGTTACTAGAAAACGTAAGAAATTTTTACACAACTATATAAGTATTTACTTATGGTATAGTGTTTCAATTTATTTTATTAGAAAGCAATTGCAAATTATTTAAATATAGACTTTTCATTTTATCTCTTCATAATTATATATATATATATATTGTATGTAATTGTTAATAAAAATTAAGACAATTTTTTTTAGAAATACAATACTTTTGCAAGATGAGTTACAGTAATGCAGAAAATTCTAAAAAATATAAGACATTACAAATATCAGTGCCGCAACAATTTATTTATATGGTACAATTAAACAGACCTAAAAAGCTTAATGCCATGAATGATATTATGTGGAAGTATGTATTGATATTTTCATTAGTATTACGTTTAAAACTTAACATTGTTTTTATTTAATGATTTCATAGAGAATTTAAAATATGCTTTAATGAGTTAGCAGTAGAACCAGAGTGCAGAGTTATTATTCTTTCAGGTGCCGACAAAGGATTTTGTGCAGGTACATTGATTTTTTAATTATATGATAATTTTATAAAAAATAGTTTCAAATTATTTTGAAATTAATTTTGTAGGTATTGATGTTCAGGACTTAGTAAACTTTGCCCCAAAATTAGCAGAACAAGAAGATGTTGCACGAAAATGCAAAATATTGCAACTTATGATAAAAGAATATCAAGATAGCCTTAGTGCTATAGAAAAGGTTCTTCATTGTCTATGTTTATAGTTAAGAATTTATTTAAAGTATATATGTTCTATTATTTATACCTTTTTAGTGTCCAAAACCTGTAATTGCAGCCGTACATGGTGCATGTGTTGGTGCTGGAGTAGATATGATATCGGCAGCTGATATTCGATATTGTTCTTCAGATGCATGGTTTCAAATAAAAGAAGTCGATATAGGTATGGCTGCTGATGTGGGTACATTGCAACGATTTCCCAAAATTATAGGCTCTGATAGCTTAGTTAGGGAACTTGTATATACTGCAAGAAAATTTACAGCTTCTGAAGCCTTACAACATGGTTTTGTTAGTCGTACATTTGAAAATCAAGAAAGGTAAAATTTATTTATATTAAATATAAATATATAATTGCTTAATATGTTATTTAGTTTATACTCATGTGAACAATTTAGTGCATTATAGTTTTCATTTCTTCCAGCTTATTAGAAGGATCAATGGAACTTGCAAAGACAATAGCAAGTAAAAGTCCAGTTGCAGTGCAAGGTTCAAAGTTAAGTTTGGTTTACTCAAGAGATCACTCCGTTCAAGAGGGTTTAGATCATATTGTAAGCTGTAATATTATTCCACCTAAAATAATACAATTGTCATTATATGAATGTAAATACCTTATTCTTTAATTTTATTTATAGGCAATGCTTAATCAGTCTATGCTTCAAAGTGAGGATTTTGCAAATGCAGCAATGGCACAGGCTATTAAATCAGAAACTCCAGTTTTTTCAAAACTGTAACTGTTCTTTTATATTCATATTCTTTTTATATTCAAAATAATATTGATGTATAATTTGGGAATAATTTAATGGAATATTTTTATATGAATATATTTACCCTATTATATGAGTATATATATTTTACATATTGTACACTATAAATATATATTTTATATGCATTTTTATAATTAATTTTGTTTTTTTGCTAAATGTTTTTAATTTAAAAAGTCTAACAATGATGTCTTTTGAATAAGTTAAGTTACTTTATAGCTGCTAAGAAGGTCTTCTAATTTACGCTTTTTAGGTGCAGCTTGTAATCTAGCTGCATCCATTTCATCAACAATTGAATACACATTTCTTTCATTAGATATTTTTACCTATAAATGATTTATACAAATATACTTTATATCATTTGATTTAATTTGAATAACAACCATTCTGTATTCTATAGAAAAATATGACATACGTACAATTAGTAAATTAATATAATGCTCATAATTAATTCTTTTCGTTTCTGGATCACATGCAATAACCATCATGTCAGCTACTTCTTGTTCTGAAAATGGTTCACCAATTTCCATAATTGCTTTTTCTAAAACGTCACGCATTATGTAGCCTCGATTTTCAGGATCTAACAATTGAAATGCTTTTAATAGGTCTTCTGGTTCAGCTGGTTTAAACCTGAATATATGATGTAAAATTCAAGTTTGAATCAGGTAAAATGTAAACATAATTATAGTTAAAATTTCTATATAACTGACTTGCGTTCGTTAATAGCTTTGTTCATGTATTCTACAAATCTATTTAGGGGCACAGAATTATTTTCTACATCTTCCACTTCAACTTGTATCTCTTGTAATTCGGCTTCCGTAATAACGCATCCCAATGCTCTAATAATAGTTCCTAAATCTCTAACATCTATTTCACCGATTTTTGAAGTATCGAAAACATCAAATGCCTCACAAAGTCTTTTCTCTAGTAGTGTTGGTTCTATTGAAGACACTGTATATGAAAACCTTAAATAAACATAAATTTCCAAACCTAACATGCTAAAGTAGTTTCTTAAAAAGTAATACAAATTTCAATTTTTTCTTTCTGTGAAATACTATAACGTTTTTTATTGAAAAATTGTATGTACTTTAAGCGAATAAATTCAAGTATATTTACCTGTACTTTATCTTATCCTAACTATAATACATTAGACATTCTAATATACAAAATTGCCCATGTAAATGGTAACATTAAAATATTTTTATTATCTATGGTTGCATAAAAACTTATTAAGACAAAATTACACTGTTAAGAACCATATGTATTTGCAGGAAAATTTTTTCTTAAAAATATACAAAAATTAATTTATACAAACAAATTCTGATACAAAAAATAAGGTTTCTTCAGTCACTGATATTTTTTAAACAGATATATGCAATATTTTTTAGATATTCTTATAGAACATTTAAAAATAAAATGAAAAATTTTACTAGCTATAACAATGATGTAACTTATTCATTTTAATGTTTTAATATACCTTTGGTTATGGATCTTTCTTAATGCTGAATATCATAAACAATATATCTGAATATAATTTCATAGTCCAGTAATGAAAAATGACTTTGACATACAATTTTTTATTGTTACATATATTCCATAAAACAGTATAATTTGGATCTTGATAAGTTTTACTATACAATCAAAACTAACAAATATATTGAAATCTTTTTATTTATCACTCTGTATTTTACTGAAAGTATTTTACTTACTGATAATCTTTTATATGTGTACAATAATATAACTTTAAACATTATATCATACTTATACTGCATCATCTGTTACACCTGGCTTATAATTGTTTGATCAATATTTAAGTCAAAATATACATTTAAATATATATACGTATAAAATTTATTTCCTTTTTCTTTAACAGTAAGACAACTTTTTATGTAAAGTGTAGCTTTCGTAATTAATAGTATATTATACATATCCGCAATTTATTAATACATACGACGTGTTTCGCGTCTTGTTGAACGTCTCGAAAAACGAGTTCGACCCTCCAAATTTGATGCTAAAGTAGATTCACGTTGTAATATTGACTGCATTGTGTTTGAAGTAAATTTTTATACTATGCTTCTTGTTTTGCGACAATTTTAATAAATCAGGTAAAAATGCTTCAATTTTTACAGTTAAAAATATCCTCTTAAATACACATCCATAGCCATCATAAAAAATGACTTCTCAATTTATGTTCTGAAATCGGCAGATTTTGTTTTATACAAAATTTCTTCTAATCAACATACATATATTTACATTGTTCAAACTGGTTTGTATTCACACTTAAAAGTTTTTACAGACCAAAAAATACTAAAAGTCATTATTATTGTAATTAAATATAAATGCAATGTAAAGTACAATAATGAATAATGATTTTCAATTGAGATAAAAAAAGTATTCTCTCTATGAAATATTTCACCATTTATGGAAAAATATGCCTCTGACATGACATGATAAAAAAGTACTCTTTTAAAAATGTGCTGTTTGTCGATCTATTTCTGTCAGGTCTTCTATTATTTCTTGCACACGCGTTCCAATTTTTTTTGCCACATCTATTTTTTCGTTATTAGGTAAGAAGAGGTAACGCCAAACTAGATCTCCATCGATAATACCCCTTGCAGGATTTCCTTGAGTTCGGATAAAGCTTTTATAAGTACTAAAAAGTAAAATGATTGAATAGTATAATATGTATAATGTACACATTCTTAATATACACTTATTTTAAGTAAAATAATTACCGATATGCTTTGGGATTTAAACCAGCAATATGACAAATATGTGACACCAAAACATTTTGTAACATAAGTAATCTACGATATGTTTTTTCTGGCACGGGCAAAATATAACCAAGACTGCCATCAAGAGATGCTGTACAAAAATAAGAGTAATATTTTATATAGAATTTCTTTATGTTTTCATTTACTTTTTCTTCATTTTTAATTTCAACATACCATACATAGTAACGTGTCTTTTATCTGCACCAGAAAATTGTTTTTTATCGTTTGCAGGATCTGAAATTCTGCATTTAATTCGAAAGAATGTATTTATTTTTTGTCCTAAATGAAAATCTGCTTTTCTAATCAATTTTTGTCCACCAAGGCTTTCCCTTGATTCTGGTTGATACATGAATAAAGCTACATTGCTTTCACCGTCTGCCACAAGAAATCCTAAGTTATTATTATCAATTAAGTATTCGATGGTGTACACTTCTGCCGGTCTAAAATCCTTTAAAAAAGGACATACACTCTTAATCATTTGTATACAATAATAATAAATCGCTAAAAATTTATTAAATTAATAAGTATTCAGTTATAAATAAATTTTTACTTACTCTACTAACGAGAGATAGCGTTCTATATTCTTCTTGAAATCTTAATAAACTAATTGACTTATATACATCGGCTATTAAAATTAAACTTTTTATGCTTAACATTTGATGAATGTAAATTTGTGTGTCTATAAATGCAACTCCAACAAGGTCGTTATCTTTTAGTTGCCAAATATATATTTTTTGTCCTACTGCCGAGACTAGAAAACCTGAGACTTGAGTGATGGCAGTTATCGGACCCTTCTGTTCTTTTGCGTAAATTTGTTTGAACCTATTTTTTGTTAATGGTTGACCAGGTTCAGGAACAACTTCGATTATATCAAATATGAGTATCTGTAACAAAATATTATTAATAAAAAGTAAAAGCACAATTCGGTATAAACAAATAACTTTTTTAAAATTATGATTTTACCCTTCCTCTACTCGTAATATCTTCGCCATAGTTATAATTTGTTCCTAGTACTATATAACCTTTTAAACCAGATCTTGTACCTTCATATGCCAAAGAAACATTTTTTAGACAAGTGACGTGTTCCCATTGATCCAGTTCAATTTTAGTATTGGGAATAGTTTCCCATGAAACAGGTGAAAATAATACTATTGAAAATTGCTCTTGCGAAGGGTAAATAAATCTGTCTGATCTATCTTCTTCCGTAAATTCCTGTGGAAAAAGAAACAATATAATGGTAGGATATTACTATTTTTATATAACATACTACACAGTTACGCTCTTACCTTATCTTCGCCATTAAATCTATAATAACTTTTCAGTGGCTCGGCTATACTTGTTATAACACAATAGGTTTTACTTTCGAGGTGATACGTAACAAAATGAGGAGTACATCGCAATGGTACTTTTCGAACAGGCCACGGAGCATCATATGATAAATGAGTTGGTAGAACACATATCCTTAACTCTTCCTAAAAATTAAATCAAATGCATATAAATATGCATACTTACGACGTAATACGATTAATACCGATAATAACGAATAAAGATATGACAATACCTTTCTATTAAAATAAAGAAAACCCTGTGGGCAATTTACATTATTAAACGGCGCAAAGGAGGTAACAGGACCATCAATACCCATTGGATGAGTACGCAGTTCACCACGTCCTGTGAGAAATATCCAATGTGGGTAATCACTACAAATGAATACTCCATTGTATCCAGCAATGTTACTAAAGTAACGCATCATACAATGTCGAGTTTCATTCATCGTAGGCATTTCTTCATCTTTCGGTGTAGGTCTGAAAAATAAAATAATTCTTGAAATTTGTTTAACAAATGTAGTCAATTGTGTAGTATTAAATTAAGACATAGAATATTTTTACCTTATATGTCCTGATATTATACCGTGATCTAATTTTTTAAATCTCAGTTTTAAGTGCCCTTTTGGATATCTATATGCTTGATATATTTGAAGTTCTGAATCAAGTCTTACTAATAACATCGGTCTATTTCCATGGTGACCCAATGCTACCATTAAAATTTCACGCACCTGCAACAGAATAAGTTTATACAAATATATTTATGCTTTTTTGATGATTTGTTGTATTTGCAATACCTGCATTTCAGGATTAGGAATCTCGTTAACTGGAGCTGTTTGTAGCGTTGTAGACTCCATACTGTCATGTAATACATACTGTCCATATCCAAAATTACGAATAAGGTAAGATAAGCGTAAATCGGGAAGAGAATAAATCTCTAGTGTTCCGCTATCTCTGTATACTAATAACCAATATGTTGGTTTTATTTCTTGCAAATGCTTTTGCCACCTATAAAAAAGAACTTAATTAATATTTTAATCCAGGAAAATGATATTCCATTAAATTTAATATCATAATGAAAACCAAAACAACTATAAATTATAAAAGTAATTAAAAGAATTACCAAGGAGCTTTCTTTGATGATCCTTCAGTTACTTTGGTATGCGATGGTACAGGCATTTGAAAGGCTGGTGCATCGCCGTAAAGTAGATCATCTTCATTATCGATATTACCAACTATGGGTGGTTCTTCCACATTATGTTCCTCTTCAGGTACTTCGTCTTCTACATTTTCAGGTAATTGCGTTGTGAATATTCCACTAACATCTCTGTAAGCACACAGTGCTTCTATTTGAGGGCGCTAAAAATTGGATTATGAAAAATTTAATTGCACGTAATACGACGGTACAATATGTAGCACAACATAAAAATGTTATAATTATTAACATACGAATAATAGATTAGCTGCTTGAGCGTGTAATTTCGCAGTTCCTCGACCTTCTCTGAGTGTCAATAACATAACTTGGCCATCTTCGGACAATAATGTTACATAAGGATCTGCACAACTTGCATGCACAATTGGACATCCAAGATCTATAGGCATGTGTTGTATCTATAATTATGACACGTATGGCTATAACTAACTTTTTATATAAGTATATATGCAAGTAGTTTATTGTAATAATATTATACGTACCTGTTCAATTCCTTGCAGAAGACGTACACCCATTTGAGTCACTTGGACTATATATCTATTTGCACCAAGATTACCTGCGAATACTGTACTCCCCTGTGTACTGAATCCACTTTGATCTACTTCATTAATTTCTTGACCAGTTTGCAATATCTAAAAGTAACATAATATTGTATGTATCTGTACTTGGAAACAAAAATATGGTAAAGGTATATTATTTTAAATACCATTGTTGAATCTTCTTGACTTAAAATCAAGAAAGCGTGTGAACCTTCTGCTTCAGGTCTTACTTGTTCATCGTTATTCAGTGTACCAATGACCGTCCACATATCTTCACATCCTGGTAATTCAAACGTGGTTACAACCTATTTTATAATCAAATGTTTTTATTAGATAAATATAAGCTTGATTAATTTTTGCAATTTTAATAACAGAATTACCTGAGGCCGTATAGAACATTGAAGGACACAAAGTGCACCATTTTTACCATACCCAGAAGTTGTCACAAGCTCAACATCAGGATCTTGACTGTGTGAAAATTCTTCTGATAAAAAAGCTGGTTCACCCATAGATATATTTCCACATGGTCCAATATTTAATAAACTATCACATACCTAAACAATTTCATTGAATAGTATAAGAAATTTTTAAATATATATTTTTATATGTGTATGTACTTATATACCTCAAATATATATGATGTAATTTGTATGGAAGTATGCGTTTCGCTTCCATATACTTCTAATTCTTCTGGATCCTTTATATCTAATACATCAGATGCCATCCAATCTCCTATAAAATCTTGTTTCACTTTCTTTGCTGGAGTTTCCTCTGTTTCATTTTCTTCGATTGTTATTTCATTTTCATATGTATTTTGTAAATTTTCTGATTCTTTTTCAATAAACCTCAAGAGAAGCGAATTACCCAGACGTGACCCCAAAAACAGATAATTATCTTCGCACATACATACCTATAAGTTAAGTAATTACAACTATCTATTTTGCAAACATAAGATATATGTAATTTAGTTTTAAATATACTCACACATGAAGTTAAAACACTTGCTGCAGCTTTGTCAAAATGAAAACCTCTTACAGAACGCATACTATCAGCAAACAAAGACAATACGTATAGTTCTCCACTCTTCAATGAAATTACTAAACGATCTGAAGAAATAAATGCAACTTGAGAACCTTCCAAGCTTATTTTTACCCCTTCTTGTGGCTCTGCAATTATATAGTACATTTAACAAATTTAAACATGTTGTAATTGTGTATGAGTAGTATTAGATGTAAAATGTAATTAATACTAACTTAATGGAAAGTTTGTACTACTCTCTGCCAAACTATTTAAAGAAACTCCATAAGGAGGTATACTCTGATTTAAGTAAATGAGAGAATTGACAGCCATAATTAATGTTCCTCCAAGCGGTTTCTTTACTGGCACTGCTTGATAGCAATCAAATGGTAAATTTGACACAGACCAAATTATGGGATGTACCCTTTGTTGAATATTTAAAGATATTGCAACCATAGCGCAGGTATCTTGTCTAACTGCAATACGCCTACAATTACATTATATTAAAATTATATTAATTATTAAAAATTTCAAAAAGATATGTTAAACTTACCCAGAGAATGTTCTTACTGGTTCATACAATATTAATAATGTAGGTTCATAATAACCATGTAAAAATTGTAAATCTATTATATTGTCCATTTTTTCTTCTAAACTTTTTAATACTATCATATATGATGAAAGTATAGGAGTTTTATTAGATAATACTTTTGTATTGTCCAGTAAATCTCCATCATCAAGGCTTGGATCCTTTTTGAAAGGTAATACAACTAATTTTCTACCATATATTAACATTACTGCACATCTTCCTTCTGGATCTACTCTAACAATAGGAATATGGTGATGATTTGTCCACCCATCCTAAAGAAATGAATAAAATTATTTTTACCACAAATATGTTAAATGTTTGAAACTAAATAAAAATTAAACATAATTACTCTTATCTCTTCTTCTTCAAAATAATGTAAAGATACTGTTCTAAGGTCATGTATATCTTGATCATATTCTACAACCGATAACTTTGCATCACGAAAACTTAATAATAAGGAATCTCTTTGTGACCCAACAAGAGCAACAGCCTGCATTGACATTACATTTCCGTGTAATGTATATTGTGCCAAACATTCTAACTTCATTTTTGGGGGGCGTGATTCTAAAAAATAAAATAATGTTTAGATTAATAATGGTAATAAATAATCTTATATAATTCTTAGCAAAAAAATGTATCATAATACTGGACTAACCAATGCACAATGTTCACATTCTTAACAAGATAATAAAAAGTAAGAATGATCATAGCTGCTAATTAACCCCTTGGCTATGGCAGAATTTTACGTCAGCGCACATTTCTAAGAAAGTATATTGAAACCATTGAAAACTGAATTGGACTAAGTTAAACTAATATAAAATAATCACATTTATATACTATATGACTAATCAAAGATGTAATTGTTGAATTAAAATTCACTTACATCTGATCTACATGAGTTTCACTGCAGTTATTGTCAATAACATTTGATCTATGCTTATAGGTGCCAACAGTATGCCAAAACCAAATTTTTCAAGCACTTTAAGTACCAACAGTAGTCAAGGGGTTAGCAGATGGAAGAAGTATTAAAGAATGTATATCATAAAGAAGAAAAAGAATAAGTATAAGGGAAAAAAATATCATTGTAGACTTACAATTAGATCAAAACAAGCTAAACAAACTTATAGCACAAAAGGAAACTGTATTTCTGGGTTGTACAACAAGGTGTACCGATAGAAGAATTAACAAATTATAAATATGAAATAGATGAACATACCTGTGTATTTTTCTCTTTTCGTTATATCTACGTCCGGTATTAAACGAAATACTCTGATGATATTTGCGCCTGCTACTACAAGACATTTTTCTAAACGATTAAAAAAATAACATGTTATCGCGTGTTCTACTCCCGTAGCGGGATGACTGCTTTTACATATTGAATACATTGCGAAACGTTATAAACTAAAGTCACATTCCGTACAGGTTAATGTACATAACAAGTTCTCATAGTGTTGTCATTTGAAGTTTATCGCATTACAGATCATGCTACAATGTATAGTACCAATATTAGAATAAAAAATATACTGTTTTCATTACATAGTTACCAGTACATTAACGGTCAACGTGTATGCTAGAGATGTTTAACTTTACTCCCGTTACGCTAGTAACTCGGAGCAGCGTTCCCCCACTACCTCTACTCAAGAAGCTGCCGAGCTGGTATATGAGTAGTTCTATGTACTATTGTTTAACACTGGTAAATGTTGGTATGGGGAGGGTAACTTCTCGTGAGGGGAATGTCACTAGAGTGCCCGCAGGTCCGATTTAGCATTTTTGACTTATAAAGCTAACCCATACAAAAGCAGCCTGAGTCGATATGACAGAGAGTGATATGAAAATGGTAAGGGGGTTCTAAGACCCCGGATAGCGTGTGATAAAATTTTACATTGCATGTTATATCTATCTTTATACCTACCTTGTCTGGTACCTGGCAACTTGTCTGTGATGCGAATAAAGACGCGTATTATCTATGTTTTTTATAATTTATGGTATAATACAATTGCGAAGAGAAGTGCCGCGAGTGTATTCAATTACTAAAGAAGAAAAATAATGTTGTAGACATTTACTTCTTAATTATTGTGTACAATGTAATTTTTATTTAATGTATAGTATTAACTATTCAAATTATTTGTATTGTAACTCATAAAAAAAGACAAAGTACGATTAAGAAATATAGTATATTCTGTGATTAAATAGAGTATTTAGTATTGTTCGATGTTACTTTCATATTAAATATAGAAAATAATGTCAAGTACAATAACTGGAAAGAATTTACTACGACCCACCGGATTACAATGTAAAAATCTTCAAGAGTATTTAAAATCACGACCTCCAGAAGTGTTGAATAAACTCTATCACAATCCTCCAATTTGTTTGGCTGTATTTCGTGAATTGCCTGTGATAGCTAAGCACTATGTTATGCGATTGTTATTTGTCGAACAACCGGTACCTCAAGCAGTCATTGCTTCTTGGTGTTCTAAACTTCATTTTGAAGAGCATCAAAAGGTAGTTTCGATATTGAATGAACTGAATGTGTGGAAAGAAGTTTCCATACCAGGAGGATTACCTGGATGGATTCTAAATACTACATTTAAGAAAAATTTAAAAATTGTTTTACTGGGAGGCGGTAAACCATGGACCATGTCAAATCAAATGGAAACTGATAGTAAACCAAGAGATGTTGCGTTTTTAGATTCGTATGCATTAGAAAGATGGGAATGTGTTTTGCATTATATGGTTGGATCACAGCAGCAAGAAGGTAATTTATTTTAAACAGGAGATAGTGATAGACTTTAGATGTTGGTTAACAATTACTTTATAGGTATATCAGCTGACGCTGTTAGAATTCTTTTACATGCTGGTTTAATGAAACGAGATGAAGCTGATGGAAGTCCCGTTATTACTCAAGCTGGATTTCAGTTTTTGTTATTAGAAACTGCATCGCAGGTAACTAAGAACAAATTTTCATTTTGATTTTAAGAACAGTTTTATAATATATCTATATCAATAGTCAAATTAATTTGTTATTTATATAACGATAATAGTATTAATTTTCTTCGGATGCATTGCAGGTGTGGTACTTCATTTTACAATATTTAGACACGATAGAAGCAAGAGGCCTTGATTTGGTTGAATGCCTGACATTTCTCTTTCAATTAAATTTTTCAACACTTGGCAAAGATTATAGTACTGAAGGAATGTCTGAGGGTTTACTAACATTTCTACAACACCTACGAGAATTTGGCTTGGTATATCAAAGAAAACGAAAAGCTGGAAGGTAGTACTGTTTATTTTCAATAATGTATATTACATTGCTTACTATTTACAAAACTACTACATTTTGCATTTTTAGATTTTATCCTACACGACTAGCATTAAATATTGCCACTGGACAAAACAAGCCACTATCCAGAGATCCAGAAAAAGAGGGTTATATCGTTGTTGAAACAAATTACAGAGTATATGCTTACACAAATTCAAATTTACAAGTTGCCTTACTTGGTCTATTTTGTGAAATGTTATATAGGTATGTTAGGAAAAAAAGTGTATTATTTGACATATTTGTTATACAAAATTATTTATTAGTATTTTGCTTGTAGGTTTCCAAATTTAGTTGTATCAATATTAACAAGAGATTCTGTACGTCAAGCTTTAAAAAGTGGTATTACAGCAACTCAGATTGTAGGGTATGTTTCTCTAAATAAGTTTCTTTGTATAATATTCTATGATATGAAAGGAAACAGTTAATTTGCACCTTGCTATATTAACAGTTATTTGCAGCAACATGCTCATAGTAAGATGATAGAGGCAGGTCCTCCAGTTTTACCTCCTACAATTGTAGATCAAATTAAATTATGGGAAAATGAGAGGAATAGATTTGTATTTAGCGAAGGAGTTTTATACAGTCAGTTTCTCTCTCAAACTGACTTTGAAGTACTCAGAGATCATGCCCTTTCTACCGGAGTATTAATTTGGCAAAGTGACAGGTAAACATACTTCATGAAACAAACAGTTTTTATTTGATTTCTTAAGAAATAAAATTATTAATTAATATTTTTACCATTTAGAAAACGAACGATGGTAGTCACAAAAGCAGGCCATGATGATGTAAAAAAATTTTGGAAACGATATTCCAAAGGCTCCAGTTAGTAAAACAAAATACCAAGAATATGTGCCAGAATATGAGAAAAATCTCACCTTCGATTATGTTGTATTTTTTCAACTTTAATACTTGTAATATAAGTGATTTTATTAAATGTGTTACACACCAAAAATTAGTCTAAAAATTTGTTTAATTATACAATTGTATAATTAAATTGTGATAAATTAGAATTAATGAATAGATTCGTTTAAAGTTATCTTAAAAGAAAAATAATTTTTTATTTTCATTGTGTAAGTATAAATTTTGCCAATTTATACAATATTTAAATGATTTTGTAATATTAAAACTTATTTTCATTACAGTAAAATCAATTTTGTAAAGTTTGTTCTAATTGCATAAAGTACGTATATTCGACAATTTTTCTAGTATAATGTTTGATTAATATTTTTATTTTAACGAAACAATACAATAAAATACAAAAATAGTATTGTTTGTACAATTTTGAATATTTAATTGTCAAATATATTGATTTAATATCAAACGGATATTTAAATGAATAAATCATTAATACTTTTTTAAAAATATTTTATTATCAGTTCCAAACATTAGAAGACAACAGAGCTTCCTGTCAGCGCTGTGGTGCTGCTTTTGGTTTTGGCATTTTATTTAATAATCCCTGAATTTCTTTCTTTTCGTCATACGTTTTCCATAATTCATATAAATTGATAATGTAACGAGCCATTTCTTGAATCTTTTCCATGTCAGCATTCAATTCAGCAAACCATGATTTTACATCCTTTTGTAATATAACGCAAGCTATTTGTAAACAACCTATAATTACAAAAGTTTTAATCACATTTTGCTTCAACACATTATTAAAATATGCACATTATCTTACCAATAGCTATTTGATGTGGCGGATATAATAAACAAACATCTGTTCTTAAACTATCGTTAACTATACGCCAAGCAAGTGTCAATAACTGATCGTCTGGACCTACATCTTGAATGAGTGTTAATAGTGGACGATATGGTTGATATACAATTAAACAACAGTCTAAATGTTCCAGAAGATAAAATTCACATTCCAAAATATGATTTGTACGATATGGAAATTCTTGTGAATAAGCATAATTAAATTTATTTTTTACTGAAAAAGTATTATACAAATAATAAACAACATGCCTTATGTATGACCTTCATTCATTGCATAGAATATGTGAAATAAATTACATACCTACAGTTTGACAAGTTGTAATTAACCTAGTATTAGAAATAACTCCAAATTCTTCTACCTTAGATGCTAAAAAGACTGATGTAGGTGCTAGTAACAATGGGTCTATACATTTTAAACTATTACGAGCATAAAATCTTTTAAAATAAACAGTTGCTGTAGCTATAACTTGTTGCCTAAGTTTTAATTGTTCACCCAATACTTGGATCACTGTAAAAGATTAAAAAATACATAAGTATCTCATAAAACAATTGAAACACAGTTATAAAGAATTAGGTATAATCGTAAATAACTTGTAGTAAACGAATATTATATTGATCACCATAACATTGGTGTTAAGACATATTGATAATGTATAATAGAATAAATAAATTTGGTCTTTAACTTACAATTTGAGAAAAAGATAAATAACTTCTGATATTCTTCTTCTGTTAAAATAGAAAGATCGTGTTGTCGTTCCCGTACTAAATCTTGTTTATCAAGAAGCCATTGTTGACTAAAAACAAAATACTTGAATAACTTACAAAACGAAATTGAAAAATTAAATCTACTAGAAATATCTTACTGATGTGAGCTTTGCCAAAAATTGCCGGCCATGTTACTGTTACATTAATTGTTGCAATAATGAGCAAATTTTGCAACTACTTTGAAAGTTTTTCGGATGTTCCCAGGTTTGATACCGAATTCATCCATTCAATTTCCATTTATTTCAGTAATTGCATACTTTTTTGCTTCAATGCAAAGTTAGAAAATATCAATGTCTCTTCTCAATCACTGATATTATTTAAATTTATGTTTTGTCAAACAACTGTAAACAAAATATTTTTGTATTCGATAATGTTCTATTGATTTCGGTTAATTTTGAAAGGGACTGTACCGATCGCACAGAAAAATATATCGTCATGATTCACTGCCTTAAAGTTCCCTATGTATACTGCCAGACGATTTGTTGAAACTAACTTTTACCAATTAAAAATATAGAAACAGAAAAATATAAGGGAAGACTTTAAATCAATAACAGACAATATTTATAAAAATACTTTTTGGAGTTAACGTTATATAAATATTTAAACATATTAAAACTAATAATACTGTATTATAAGAACGCAAAGCTTACAGTCTATCATTCTTAAACGTATGCAAACTTTTAAAATTGTGGCATTAAAAAATAATAAGTAAATGTTCCTAATGCCTAAATTTTCGATATTCAAATATTCATACATCATTATTTTAGGTATTTATTATTTAACACTTTCATGAAGAAGTATACTACTTAGTATTTGTTTTTTCAAAACATGATCAAATAAAATAATTTCGCAAAGAAAATTTTGAATCAGTATTTCTTTCTATGCATGTGAGAATAAATTTTTAAAATAATTTCCAATGTCCTCTATCTATTATTAATCACGATGTTTAATGAATTGTGCAAAACAATAAGAAGATAATTGATCGATTTATTACAGTTTCTTGTTAATTATAGAAATCGTATTTTTTACGATTTTTATTTGCTTTTTAACATTTTTAATTATTTATTAAAATGTTTGATTTAAGAACGTTTCGTTTAAAAATATATTTATTAATGTTATTATAACAATGTATCGACTACTTTTATGAATGCATGCTCAAAATTATTAGTTCGATCTTTCAATTTAAAAAATGTAATAATAACCGACATAATTTTCATAACAATTTTATTTTTAATCTTACGTATAATTACGGCATAGTATTTTTGACGTTAATTTGCGCTATCATCGATCCACAATTACGACTTAACATCGTCCGAATAAATGTACCGGAAAATGAATGTTCCACGTTCAGGGACACGTTTAAATAAGGATACGCAAGCCGATAAAAGTAGCAAAGTCAATACTGCTTTATATAAAATAATAAATTACAAGATTCTAATCGCATAGTTAAAACCTTGAGAAATTTATTGGAGATAATAAGCTATTTAAGCACAGAATAATAAAATGAATAATAATTAATAAATATAAAATTTATAAAATGCATAAAGTAACACCAATTAGAACGCCCATTATTTATATCCGATATAATTTTAAACGAGTTTAAGATAAAATGATTTTCTGTGAATTATGTATATGTACAATAGCATTTTTTGTAACACACATATTAACGAATGAAAAATTCAATAAAAATTATTTATATAACCTTTTAAATTTTTGTATACGAAAGCAAAAATAAAGTCTACATTTTCCAAAAGCCTAACGATAATAATTTATGATAAATGTATCGTTACTCCGTTTTTTATAACGTTTTCCGATACTCGTCATGATATTCAATATTTTCATAAACTAATATTTACAATGAATATTTACACGAAATTAAATAAAAGTTGTCCTATTGAGAAACTAAACATATGTCATTATTCTAGATACAATTAGATAATTTCGCAGGAGTAACTGTTACGTGCATTGTCCGCCATAGAGACGTTAGCACGCTTAATTATTAACAAGACTGTATGGGTAGCATCGATGAATGAATCCTGTTGCGCAGACCGGTAGCTTTCATTGTAAAAGAGTCGATAGCTACCGTATAGTCAGTCGGGCTCGTGGGGTGAACGTCGGTGCGCGAATTTCGCTCACTAGGTTTTCTGTAATTTTCCTGGGAAATTGAAATCGAACGAACCGTAAAATACAGTTGTACTCGTATACGATGACCAGTGTTCCAATTCACGAAGATTCTGTGGAGAATATGCAGAAGAAAAGATGTTTTCGAAACGAAAGCGACGGTCGGTAAAACTGAAGGGAGCAGGCGTGGACTGTGGATTCGAGTCGGGCGTGGGGATGAACTCTACGGGGAATGCGAGAGGGAGGAGGACTGGGGCGCTTCCTGTGGTTGGCACTAGCCTAAAAAAGCTCCATAAACAGAATCGCGGCCGAATGTCTTTTCAATGCAACGAAAATGGTGAAGTGTGGGAAAAGGTGGGCATTGAATAAAGGCTTCGACAGCTCGAACCATGACAGAGGCATCGGAGGAGTAAGTAACATTGTAATGCCTGCGGTGCATTCTAACGATTGTTCCGCTCCGAAACCTGAAATGTCCGTGCCTATGGCTTAACTCCTGTCCTTTCCTGGATATCACGCTCATAACGCGGTACCTGACAGCTCTGTCCGACCTCGTCTCGCCTTTTCTCCTGTCAACATTTTCAACACCCACCAGTGGTCAACACGCTTTATGCATGTCTCGAATTTTCCTCAACCCCCAAAATATAATTCTCTCCCTTCCGAGATGTGTCATGTTCGTTAGGCGTCTGTAAAAATGTACACATGTAAACGTATGATTTTGGCCAGAGTGTTTGTGTGTTTCTATGTCTGTGTAGGGGTGACCGTTCATTCATTAAATCGATGTCAGCGCGTAACATCTGCTATTTCGTTGTGTATAACAGAAATTCTTCGGCTTCGCGTACATACATATCGGTCCTGCGCGTTTTTAAACTATCTCCACGATGATTTTGATTATTACTGCAATTTGCGAATTCCTTGCCAAATATAAAATCATGGAATAAATTTTATTTTTCATGTATTTTGTTGCAAATATGTTTTATCTAACTGTACATTGCTTATCCAATATTAAAATATATTATTGATTTTCTTTGCGATAAAAAAAGTAGTGTATTAGTTTTCGCATTGAGTAACAGTATGCACCATTACCTTCCACTTTTGTCCCTTTTCTAGTTTAATAATCATTCGAGAAGAATGCTATTTTCAAAAGATGTAATAATAAATCAAGGTTTGTTAACTGACAGTATTAACTTTTTGACATTTCTCTTTTAGTGGTAACTATCTGGTGAGGGTTCGTGCCCAGGTAATGACAAGGGATGATAGTTCCGGTGGTTGGGTTCCTTTAAGTGGCGGTGGTTTAGCAAATGTTTCGGTTAGAAGAAGAGCTACTTCTTCAGGTGGGCATCAGTCTAATAATACCAATGGATCTGGTATTTCTACTTCGACTGTCATACCGTCTACTACCAACTCTACGCAATCTATATCAACTGCAGCTGTCACTACAACCCAAAGTCATGGATCTTCAAACAATTCCCCCCTTGGTGCAACGAAGAAGAGGCACGAGTATCTTATTTATGGGAAACGAATCACCGATCAATCGGTAGTAGACATGATTTTTAATAATTTCAATATACATTTCAATTTGTTTAGTCATTTTAACGCAATATCATTTTCTTATAGGTTGTTCTTAGTTGTACAATTAAGAAAGACTTTGAGTATAATAAGGTAATGCCAACCTTTCATCACTGGAGGACAGGAGAGAAAAGGTTCGGCTTGACGTTTCAAACAGCTGCTGATGCAAGAGCTTTCGATAAAGGTGTTCGAACAGCTGTTGAAGAATTATTAGAAGGTAGTTTACTATTTTAGTAACACTTTTGCTCGATTAAATTGAATCATGGTAGACTACAAATACTTTTATTTAATTTTATACTGCATTAATTTACTTATTCTTTTACTGCTACTTTCTATGGAATGTACAAATGGTAAGAATATAAGAATATTTTTACTGATAATTGTTATATTGATAAATAACGAAGCTATTATTTTATATAATTATATTATAAATTTTGTTTATAATGTAGGGTTGGCCAATTCAACGTTGTATGGTAATTCATTAGACGCTGGTGATGAGGATGTTTTTATGGTACGTATCGAATAAAGATAAGTATTAGATCGTGTAATATAAAATGTCGGATCTTTCTTACTCATAAATGTTTTTACTCCTCCTGTTGTTATTTCTTTATTTTTTATATAACCTCTTAAACAGTTTCATTGTCGATTATCAGAGTAATTTTTTGCAAAAAAGTTTTTCCGAATTGTGCATAATAACTATTTCTTACATTGTTCTTTGAATACATGGATACTACTAACGTTTATGTAATTTTCTTACATGAATTCAAAATTGGAAATAATGCTGCAAAACTCGCTCAAAATATAAACAAAGCATTTGGGGAAAATACTATAAATGAAAGAACAATGCTCCGTTGATTTGCAAAATTTGGTTTCGGTGAAGTTTCTTTGCAAAATCATTCGCATGGTAAACCCAAAACAGTAGTTTATAACGATGTCTTTAAAATTGATTAATTTTAAACATTCAGAATTTTTCAAGAATGGGATATATTCATTCAAAACTTGTTAGCAGAAGTGTATTGAATCAAATAGAGCATATTTTGATTGAATAAACGTCTTTTAGAACATCAAATAAGGTTTCCTTCTCTTTTTTAAATCCGACATTTCATATTACACGACCTAATATACGATAACACTGAACGAAATTGAATTTATTTTTATTTGAATTTATTATAGACTTTGAACTTGCCTGCGGAACCACCGGAGCCACGTCCGTCGTTAGAAACATCTCGTAGCATAGTTCGAGTGACCAATTGTCATTCCCAGTGTTCAGATTTTCCCGATTCACAAAAACCTATCCATTATATCGGTGGATCATCTATAAAAGTGCCACCATCTCAACATCCTTTGGCATCAACTGCAGATGCTGGATCAGATAATTACCCTTATGTGCAGCTCACAACGCTTAACCACGAGTATTTATATCCTATTATTGATGATCATAAAGGAGATCGGTTAGATAGATCTAATACTGGCGGTTCTTTGAAGAAGCCAGATATTATAGTATCTCAACCTACGAAAAATACTATGAAACGTAATATTCGATTACGATGTAAACATTGCCAAGAGTTGTATACTGAACAGCACAATCCAAGAGGATCTTGTGAATATGCTCCTGACCCAGTTAAACGTGGAATCGCAAAAATTTCATGTCTGTCGTGTGCTCAGGGCATGTTATACCATTGTATGAGTGATGCCGAAGGTGATTTCTCCCAAAATCCTTGCAGGTGAGAAAATTATATACATTAATTTTTTTGTATTGCTTTAGTTTCATTTGTTAAACATATTTTCTGAACTTTATAGTAAAGAGTTTAAGATTTACATTTCTTAATATTTATAATGTATTCTGTAACTAACAAATAATTATGTTGTTACCTTTTGTTTTTGTGAATGGTACTAACACCTAATTGAGCCACTCATTGACCAAATTGGTTAACTGTACAAATAAAAAAAATAGAAAAAAGTGGCGCAGTGGTATAAATTGGATGGATATAATTGTTTTATTAGATGGTATAAGTGAAATAAATTTTGCTTTATTATTACAAGTTTGTCTTTAATCTTCAGAATATGTAAAATGCATAAAATACTATATCCAAGAACTACTCTATGTTATTATTACAATTTTTACATACTAAAGAAATTATTATTATTTCGTGGCACTGAACCCAGTAATAAGGAAATTTCTTGTTATAAATATAAAAAGTTAAGAACCAATCAAGCACGTAGACGATAAAATTTTAAACAATTTAAAAAGTGGAGTTAATCAATTTGGCCAATATGCTGCTCAATTAAGGGGAAACATCTTCTAGAGAAGTCCTAAATATAGTTAAATCTTGAGAATTTTTTTGTCAATAACTATTAAGTGAAAGCTTTCGATTTTTCCTGGGTACATAACTGTAACCTTTTGCTTTACATATATATTTTTTCTAATCCAAAATGTTACAAAATGGCACAATTATTCGATAGCTTTGGAATCCCCTTTCAAAGATAACAATTTTTGTGGATTTATAAACAGAAATATATTATTTAAAATGTAGCATACGGATTTTTCGAAATTTTAATTATTATGGAAATGACAAACATTTGAAGTGCAAAAATCTGTTTTTACCCCAAACAGTTTCAAATGTTTATAAAAAATTAAGTAATTGAGATATCGAAACGCTACATGTTAGATCATATATTTTTGTTTATAAATCCACAAAAATTGTTGTCTTCGAATGTTTCAATTGTTTACAATTGTGTCGGCCAAAAATAGATGTTTTATGAAAAGGAGTTCCGAAGCTATCGAATAATTGCGCCATTTTGTAACATTTTGACTTAGAAAAAATATATATGTAAAGCAAAAGGTTACAGTTATGTACCCAGGAAAAATCGGAAGCTTTCACTTAATAGTTATTGACAAAAAAATTCCTAAGATTTAACTATATTTAGGACGTTTCTAGACGGTGTGCCCACTTAAGAATACATTATAAATGAATATTAAATTGTGCAGTTGTAGCACAGAAGAAGGATGTGGACGCAGGTGGTTTGGTTTGGCATTATTGTCACTGATCGTTCCTTGCTTGTGGATTTATCCTCCACTCAGAGCTGTTCATTGGTGTGGCACGTCCTGTGGAATGTGCGGGGGACGACACCATCCGATGGAATAACTGGAGGAACCCTTTGATATCTCTCCTGTATACTCAGTCGAATCAGCCAACTTTTCTTCATCACGTGGTGCTGTAGCCAATGTGTACGAATGTCACGATTTGAGTATGGGCCGTTGTCAGAGGTATCAAAGGGGCAGACAGCTTCCAGTACATGCACTTATCCATCAGCGTCGTGTCTGAACTATATTTTGTTTCAAAAAAAAAAGGAAAAAGAAAAAAAGATACGAGCACAAATTATCGCATTTAGCCGTAATACCATGTATATTCCATACATTTTGTATATTTTATTAGCAAAATGCATTATTTAATCACATCTCTGTACATTAAACAGTTTGAGAATGGACGTTGTTTAACATATACTCTGAATGATTGGTCCATAAGAATAGTATTTGGACTGACCAACTATTTGTGATACATGGTGCACATTGTGAGAATTCAGTCGAGTTGCGAGATATACAAAATTTTTTATTCCCAGTTTGAAAGCTAGAGTTTACCTTGCGTGAAACCCTTTACGATAAAAATAGTAAAGGAATCACTTACTACACAATCACAGACTTCTTAGTTTTGTTGTAATTAAATTCGAGGCGTTATTTATTTATTTTTCTTGTGCATTTTTTCTCAGAAATTTGAAGTGATTAAATTTTATCACTATAATATATGTTACATGAATTCTTTTTTGTTTTTTTAAATGTAACATTTTATGACATCGTATTTAAATTTAGTGTCAACAATATTTGTACTATACTTATTTTCATAAAATCCTTTTAGTAGGAATTACATGAATTAAATTTGCTTGAATTACGAATTAGGAAAAAAATGTATATTTATTTTTTAAGCTTTAAATTTTTAACAGGAGAGAGTAAAGATTTTTTACCTATTTCATTAATTAGCACAAACTGGTTGTCAAGAGTTAGTTGCACTTTCACAAATAAGTATCAAAATTAACGTTAACAGTTGTATGTTATTAAAAATGGTCATAGGCAGTCATTTAGGAATGACAGTGAATGTCTATAGCGAACAACTTTTTTATTATCAAATGCAACATTGTTTTAAGGTCCCTTATATTGTGCTCTTTGTAATTTTAAAATATCATTAATATTTATATAGTCATTTATCTGTTAAATGAAATTTCTTATGCTACTACGTTGGCATAATGTTAAATGCTAAATAATATCAGTATTTACAAACAGGTACTTTTAGTACTATCAATCTTATTGTTACTTCATGCACAATGAAGATAAGTTCATGATACATCATATACATATAATATTAGTTTGAGGCTTATTACTCATTGGAACACATTTTTAGTTTGAAGCTGAATGATAAAATGAGTTATAATAATACTGTAAACTTGTACCTATATTGAAGTTAAATCTTATACAAACTTAATTTTTTTGCTTTTCGTGGAATGTAGTGGATTGTTTGAAAATTTAAATCTCTATTTTATAGTGTATTATAGTCCTGTAATATACGTATTGGCATTGTTAAAATTTCTAATTTACATCTACTTATACTCCCAATTATTTTTCTAATTTTACTATTAATTAGTAGGTAGTTCATTTCATTCTATGTATTCTATAATTATTGAACGATATGTACACCATTTGAATGTTTAGAAAGTTAAGATGCTTTTGAAAGGGATGCAGATGGTTTTTAGCAATAATTCTGCTTATTATTAATCTTATTGTACATTCTTTATTACCAGCTTTACAAATCGTAATACATGGTTTTAGAGTTTTATGTGCTCGAAGGATCTGATTTTTATATTTACATTTTTATTGACACAATGTTAAATCTGACTTTATTGAAATGCAAGCGATTAAATGTACCATTACGAGCATAGTTATTTTTTTGCTCAGTGTACGTGACCATAAATATTAATGCAGGGAATCTTATTACAATTTTCAATCAAAGCTTTTAAAATATCATGATAGGTGATTCATTAATCATGTTATAAATGTTGTAGAAAGTTTTTACATTATTTTTAAGGAATAGATGATCAAGTCAGATGCAGCTTTGGGATAGTACACTAATTAATTATTGTATGGCTTGATTTACTAAACCACCAATCTTCGTATCTTGCAAAATTTTAGTTATTAAAGAAAGAAAAGAAAGATATTTTAGAAACCTACATATATGCAGTGGAAAACAAAATCAATAATTATTGTTCGATAAGTTTTGTTATGTTTCATGTTTCTAGTCCAATAATAGTAATGTATTTTTAGTTCATTTTAAATTGAAACAATTTCTTTTTTGTCTCAACACTTTTTACTCAAAATTTTATGAGACGTACATATAGATTTTATAAATCTATGCAAGAGATGAAAGTTTTTTTGAAAAACACTAGAATATTTCACATTTACTGTATTATGTATTTAATTTTAATTAGTTTTTCTTTGCTCCTATTTTCTATTCTCTCAATTTCTAAATGCTTCCTAAAGTTCTGTGACATAATTAAATATTTCAAACTAGTGTGCACAAATTTATGTTTGTATTTGTAAATTGGTTATTCAAAAAATTCATGTAATAAGATCTATAATACTTATCTCCCTAAGCTCAATAGCTTTTATTAAAGTGTATGTTCAAATGTTTGCTCTAAAACAATGTTACTGGAATTTCGTCTTTAAGAGTTTAAAAGTAGATACAGTTACATTTGTTGAAATGCAATAGCTGTTTTCATCATTCTTAAAATATCTAATTATTAATATCATATACGCGTTTTACAGTATATTATATCATTGTCATCATTAATGTAGTAATGTAATAGTAATATTTTTCCCAGTTGTGTTTACCTTCCCATAGGATAAATGTTCTTAGCTTCAACAAATCTAATAAAATTGATTACTTTGTAATAAGTATTTTCAAGAATAACTTCAATTATATTTCGATTATAATATATGTACCATGCATTCTTAACATTAGCAATTTATTAGCAAAATACATTTGCAATTTTACTTAGTGAGCTTAGGGGGAGATTACATAAAAATAATATAATTTGGCTTCCTAGGTATATATGTAACATGTAATTTAATATGAATATATTGTGAATCTGATGCCGGTGAGGCAGTATTTTTGCAAAAGAATTCTATAAAAAAAATTATGTAACTATAAATACACAGAATTTTAAAAAAAACTTTATTTAAAAATTGTCCACTATGTAAATATTAACTTATTTACTGCCATAGCGATTAATAGTTTTATTTCGATATTAAACAAATTATCTATGTTTATTGAATTCAAAGTATTCCATTGAGTCTTTTAAAGTAGACAGTTTCTTTTGTATAATATTTAATTAAATAATTAGAATTATTTAGTTACGAATAAGTACAAAAGTTAGTTTTTCAATAAGTCCGTTGTGATGACTCATACCAAATGAGAAATAAACATGTAATCATCTTCACAAGTGTAGTTTTGTACGACATAGCGCGACTGTGTGAATGTACTTCTATTTAAATTCAATTACAAAGTATGAATGCGTAATGTGATTGCTCTGAAATGTTACAATGTGTCTATAATTATAGTGATCGGTAATGAACAGAAAATAAATATACATATAGTTTATACAATAACAATTATGACAATGTTGGTGATAATAATTATCGGCACGGAGACAGATGTATATGCATAAATAAAGATGCAAGTTTGCATACGCGTATACGAACTGATAGACGCGGGAACGTATGCACATTTAAAAAATATGTATACACAAACGATAATTGTCGAAAATTTGTCAAACTGAAGAAACGCATAAAGGTGCCTGCCAGAACTAAAAAAAGAAATCTTAACGCATCATTGGCAGTGCTAAAACATAAACAGTTTACAATAGGAACTTATAGGATATTTTCACTGATAATGTAAATGCTGCAAGATTAACGAGTATGATTTTAATTCAGAGATTCATTATATCATAAATGTTTAAATCTTGTATCATTGTAATTAAAGATATGTATCATAATCCAAATGTGTAAGAAATAAATATATTGTACCATGATGAAATGTCATATAAACTAAGTTTGTTGCTCTAAAGGTTTATGAAATACATTAAAGTACTTTCTGAGAAATGTAATGTTATTTTTTATTAATTATTTCAAGTGTATAAATATGTACACCTGACCCTCAATGTATGCGAAAATCCGTTCCACGTGGATTCGTTTTATACAAATGAAAATCGCGTAAATAGAGTTTATCACTACAAGAGAAAACAAAACATTGGAAATAGAAACTGGTATAAGTTTTATTAATACATATTTATTTCACATAACTTAACAAAAAAATAATAATAACATTTCAGAAAACAAAAATACATTTTATTCAGTGTTACTAAATTAGGATGTTTTTAATTAATCCTGTATGTAATATACACATAAGTATTTTATTAATTATATAAATACAATATATACATACTTAAATATAAAATACGATATATGTCAATGTGGAGTTGGCGTATGACCATCAACATAGAAATTTCTTGTTGCTTGTGGCAATTCTAATTCTATGCCATCCAAATCTTTCGTTAAAATAATTTGACAACCTTATGAAATAAGAAAATAACTTTTAATACACCTTAATAATATTATTTGACATGAGACGAACTAAATTTACTTTTAATTACCTAATCGTGAATTTTCTTTTAAGAATGGTGCTAGATCTAATAAATCTTCCTCTTTTTCTTCAGCTACTGGCAATTTATCTGTATAATCATGATGTACATATACATGACATGTAGTACAAGCAAGGGATGCTTCACAAGCTCCTTCCATTTCAATTCCATATCTATGAGCTAGATATAATGCATTATCTCCCACTTTTCCTCTTACAGGTATCCTTTTTCCTGTTTTATCAATAAACGTTACATTTACACTAAAACGAAAATAGTATTTAAATAAAATTAAAATAAATAAATCGTATTACATTTATCGTGCCTATCGCATAAGTATAGATATCGTAATCTATTATAAATTTTACACAATTTATTAGATTAATGTTACTTACACATCAGCTTCCGATTTTGGATCTTCCCATTCATATTCACCATGAAAAGAATCTGAAAATTTATTATCACATATAATTATTTAAAGTTGACCGAATTATTCTACAGACGTTCAAATTATTTGTTTACATCATCTTTAGCGACATCTACACAGACATTGAATAAAAGACTTACATTTTGACGTGTGGAATTCGAAAGTTGGTGTAACCATTAAATGATTTACTGGTAAAAGTACTCTTTTTATTACGTGTTTCCATGACATAAGTTTTAAAATAAATGTCATGTTTGTCGTGTCCTTGGTACCAGTTCTTGTTTCAATGTTACGCGAATACTGCACACATTGCACAAACAAACATACTATTTTTATTCCACTAATCATAAAAGACAAAGATTGAAAAGTTGATGAACTATACGGTCTCTATGTATTCGATGCAGTAAAATATATCGTTATATGAACATGGATACAAAATAGTGTTACAGAGATAAAATTTTTGTCTTTCACCACAAACGAGGCATAGGATAGACATTACAAACTTATGAGACTCAATCTCACATGTTCTGAATTATTGATTGTATAAAAAATCAAAGTAGTAAATATGATAAACTAAATACTACTTCCTTTGTTCAAATGTACGTGCCTTATACATTTGTTGCCGTTAAATTATATGACACACTCGTAACTAAATTGAAGTAGCTTTGCGCGTTGGAAGTTAAAACCATCACAACATTGCAACGGATACGTTTGTATGCTGATTTACCATGTTTACTTACTTTGTCAACTTCTAATGATTTTGCTTGACGTAGTTTTCCTATTCACCGTTCTCTAGGAGTAGAGGGCAGAGCAAAACCTCTGATTTTTTTACACAGTCGGTAATTCAGAACATGTAACACAAAGTCCCGTAAGCTTGCAAGATCTATGCTTATACCTCGTCTGTGGTGTATAACAAAATTAAATGTTAATAGCATTACAATCAACAATAATTAGTGCATAATGTCGGCCCGAGAATATCCAGTAAAAGAATTTATTGCTATTATTAAATTGAATATTTGATTGTAGTTCGTGCAATATCAGTTCAATCTGTAGCATCTGAAGAATAGCGCTATAATGATTCTTGGCGTATGTATTCAGGTCGCGTAGCGTACTTGTTTAAAGTGGCACGATAGTGTTTACACTGTGTATATGCACAGGAAAAAACAGAATCAAGTGAATCAAATGTGTATGTGCCAACCCTATTTGAAGATCTGCCTATTGCTCTGTCCAGTTGTTTTTCACACACGAGAGAATACATTTCTCTCACGAAGCAGTAACCATACAGCAGGCAAACGTGTGTTGATTGACTTCTTAGTCCTGTGTCCACAAAGTATGAGTTTATAGTACCTACAGGTAGCGAATTACAATGATAAAATTATTTCTATTTACAGTGTGCGGAAAGTTTAACATTATTTACAAAACCCAAGCAATTAGAATGATGTTAGAATTCAATGCAAATAATTCAATTTTTTATATCAGTGTTTATAATAGAATAAGTTTTCATATACTTTGAAATTTAAATATATGTAGATGTTTTATGGACATAATTTGAATATCTTTTTTCGTACAGTTTTTTTTTTATATAAATAACGTCCATACTTGGTGCAAGTCAAATCCTTTAAAAATAGTGTCTTAATTCTGAATAAAACTTTTTTAAATCTCAGAACACATTGCATGTACACCCCCGTACATAAGTCATTAGACACTTGAATTTTTGTTAAAAATTTCCAATATTTAAACTACTGTAACTTCATGAAAAAATATTGTAGAACAATGAAATTGGGCTCATTTTAAAGTGTAAAGTCTGTGTTCTTTGTACCATTCCCAACTGTTTTCTTCAATGCTGTGAATCACATAGTAGAGCAAAAAAAGGTATAGGTTTTTTTCGTTGATAATTTTGCAAATTCAATCATCTTTACAAGAATGAAACAATTTTTTTCACGACTGATTCTATCGTAGATTTGAAGATTTATATTTTCCCTTTAAAATGAGCTAACTAATGTTGATGTAAAATTTTTTTTAACCAAATTATTGAATTTTGAAATTCGTGTGATAAATCTGAGATTTTCCATATGGACGCTAACGGTTGAACAAGTCTATACGACATCGGATACTTTATTTGTAAAATTGGGTTATGTTTATAGTTGAAGGATAAAAATGCATTACAAAAATGTATAAACATTTTTATTAATTATTAAAATATTATTAAACAAAGTAAAAACAAAATTGAAACAATAATAAAATTTGACATTATTAAAATATATCATATAAAATAAAAATATTTACAGATGATATTACAAGAAGCTTAGAAGGAAATATCCCGGAAGGTACTGAAAAAATTAATATTAATGTTAATGAGAAATAAATATAGCATATACGTTTTGCAATAGTAACGTTTTTTTAATAATATTTTCATATAATATTCATACATATTATATTTTGTTTGTACTGTACTTTAATTAAATTCATTTTTATGTGCAAAATTTAACTAATCTGTCGGTAAATCTTTGATAAAGATAGTGATATACTTGAATAGTTGATATACTATAACGTATACTGAATACGTCAACGTTCGGAACCACATGACAGCTATCTCTTTCTCCCTATCTCGTTCACTTTTAAGGAACTTTGTTTACGTACTGAATAAAAAAAATAAAAAATAATAATTTCATATATTATTATGGATTCTGGATTCTAGACCGTGCATTAATTAATACTGTACGTCTCGAACGTAATCCTTTTAGGGGTGAACGTAATAATACCGCATTGACAATAAGTTTCGAACCCAGAATTGATTTCCCAAATTTGGATTTATCTAATCATATGATGTAAAATGAATTTAGATGTATTAACGATGAGAAGGACATTAAACTGGGGGAGTGATCTCGTAAATAGAATCATTTACTTGTACTGAATTATAAAAAAGTACCGAACCCTGATAGCCAGGTCAATTGTGATCCACGTAAAAATGATACATACATAAATTTGTTTTAATAAACAAATAATTTTATTAAAAAAACAAGGGATATAATAACAGTACACTCGTTCCTCCATTTACACGGAGTATCCGTTCCTCGAGGATTCATTTTACGCGAAAATACAATCTGTCAGTACAAAAGAAAACAAAATATTGGAAGGTAACAGTATAAGTTTTACAAACACATGTATTATTTCATACAGCCTAACAAAAAAGAATAATAATAAAGACATATCGAAAAACAAAAGAAAATTTTATTCGATGTTACTAAATTCATATCGTGTAAATTGATATCGCGTAAATAGTGTTGTAATTTACTGTGTAAATAAGAAACTTGCGTAAAAGGAGTGCCGCGTAAATGGAGGGGTGGGTGTAATTCAGAATTATAAATAAATAACATTTATTCCAAGTCACTACATCGGCTACACAAAATAGTACGTTTATGTATAGAATGTAGATTGCAAATATGTACTTGACAGTTGTCACATACGGAACTGTATTTATTATCGTTGCCGATGCAGATGTAGCACCTTGAACGTTTACGTGGTTCAGATATCGGTATCGTTTTCACGATTTTCCTGCCGGTCGCTTCTATAGCGTTCACAATGTATTTATGAAATGTAATTTCACGGTTTTCGAATTGGATCGCCCGTCTCTCTATATTGTTGGTAACTAATTTCTTCGCTAATTCCTCCAAAAAGATCTTTCTTTTTGTCTTCAGTGTGTTGTTGCATTCCCACGTGGGGTATTTGGTGACCCATATAACGAACGCGTTGTACGCGGCTATGTCTACATAATGCATGAAAAGCAACAATGGCCACCGGCGCGTGGACCGCCTGCAAGAGTACTCTTTAACTAGTTTGTCGAACACGTCCACGCTGCCTTTCGTCGAATTGTAAAAATTAATTATGTCCGGCTGGTAATTTTGTTCCGGTTTCGAAATGTTCAGTTCATGGTGCAAACTGGACAACAGGACAACACACTTCCGGGGTTTTGGCACGTAAGAGACGAGAGTCAGATTGTGAGTGAACAAAAACTGAGAAGAGAATTGTTGCCGATCCCGCGTTTGCGTGAGTATTTTAGGCAGATCCGGTCGAGTTTTACGCACTGTACCTACAAGGAAAATTTTATTCTCTAACAACTCCTCCGCCAAACTAATATCGGTAAAAAAGTTATCTGTAGTTATTGTCCGATTTGAATTTCTCCAAAAGTCTGTCAACTGTTTCACGACATGGTGACCCTGTTGGTTTTCTGAAATATTGCCACTTTTCCCTAAATATATATCCATATTACAACAATAAAAAGTTCTCGCGTCACAGAGGGTCCTGATTTTAATCCCACAATTCCCGGATTTATTTGGCATGTACACTTTAAAAGGACAACGTCCCCTGAATCCCACCAATTGCTCGTTAATAGAACCAACACTGGACGCGGCGTACGAGTCCCTGCAGTTCGCAGTGAACATGCTGGTAACGTCCCGTAACGGCGCCAATTTGTCATTCGCTTTTCTCTCCTCCCGCGTAGCGGAATCATCAAAACGGATGTATTTTAATATATCTACGAAACGATCGCGGGACATAGTGGCCGCGTAAAACGGCCTGGAGAATGCCTCATTCTTTCTCCACAAGTCACGTTTCCTTTCACGTGATTCCCTGAATCGGCCGGCTAGCAATAGAATCCCTAAAAATGCGTCGATCTCTATGCTGTCCACAGGTTTCCACTTCTTACTCGGCGGCATACTTTCATTCGCCTTTTTATTTGTGTACAACACTATACTGTCGATGATCCGTTCATCAATAAACAACCGAAAACATTCGTCTATCGTTTGGACATTCTCGCTTTTACTTGTCAGTAAAAGCGTATAGTTTTGCAAAGAGCTCTGAAACTCTGTTATGTTATTGTTATAGGGAGGAATGTATTTCCAAGTACGTCCGGATACGGTATAGTTTTTCGCGTCGACGTCTTCCTCACATTCTACCGCGTCAAACTCGTCGGGTTCCGAGTCTTGTATCTCTAGCTCAGCATCACTGCACGTTGTACTCGCACCGTCTGACGAAACCTCGTAATTACATATGTTTTCGTCGTGTAGCAGCTGATAAAAAACTGACAGATCACTTGCGGATACCTCGGACATCGTGAGATTTACGGAAACGATCTTAAGGGACAGGCTTTTTTATGAAGCGACGATATTTACGATGCATCACACGGACCGTTCTTGTTCGAGGCGTTGTGGGTTACTACTACTTTCTTCCTCAGAGATCTGTTGTTAAGACGATCGTCACTCGACGCCTCTAACATAAACAGTTCCCTCACTGTGTGCGTTATCGTTCTAAAGTCGTCGGGTCTCCGATGACTCAGCCTTAGGAGGGGTCAACACTGTTGTACCGCGCGCACGAACGTCGGCGCGGATCATGCGCAGCAGAAATGCCGTCCACACTGGTTCGATGTGCGCTGGGAACACCACTTGAGACCCTTAAAAAGGGTCGTTTTTAACAACCGGACATGCCACAGAGCGCGCCTAGATTTGACAGTGTCAAGTCTAGATGACACGCCGCGGACGAATATTCGCCGGTGTAACCATGTTCAGACATATTCGGGCAAGATAGTACCGAGGTAACCGGAAAGTTTTTTCGTACGTTTGAAGAAAGTTCGAAGACCATTTTCACTCTATTAATTAGTTTTTATTGAGCTATAAGCTGATCATTTCTTTCTACGATATCTACAATCCTTTGGTATATTTATTTATAACGTTTATTCATGCATCGTAACACGAAGTCATTAAAGAACGAATGAAAACTTTTTGTCAGGCATAATACGTTTTGATTCACGTGCGTTTTATACGAATCGAAGTACATACGTGTATGTGTAACGTAAGCCTACGAATTATTCGTTTTACGAACCATTGATCAACTTAGTTTTTACGTTTATATATTTGATTGAATCACGAATAATTAAATATCTTCTTTTCTAAGATTATTTACAGTTAATGTTAATCTATTGAATTTGTTTAATTCAACTGGGAATATTTTTACGTTTTTCTAGTTCTTATTAAAAATATCCATATATATCTCCAATGAACTAATAAGAGGGTGTATAGATGGCGAGTAAAAAGTTTATTTGACATTTAAAATTGAAAATTAATATAGAAAACAAGAACAGATAATTTCACATCAATGTATATGTGTATATATGTATATATATTTTATTAACAATTAATTTGAACGTTTATTGTTGTTATCAATTATTATTTTAAAAACGCGCAATTTATGATTATTAATAAACACTATCTCTTCCAAAATCAGCAATGAATAATATAATGTAATGACAACATGTTTGCACTGAGTCCATTAACAAGTTCGTCAGCTATAAGCGGCTTTTGTGAATACAAACTTTCAGAAGTAATTACATGAAGGAATACAAAATAAGAAGAGTACATATAACAAGTAAAGAATACAATTATCCATAAATGTATAAATACAATCGTAATTATTTTATCTAAATCTAAATTGTCCATAATATGGCTTTATTATTTTCTCTTGAAAGTACTGATACTCGTAGTGTTATACAAATTCTTAAAGTAACTAAAACATTTAGAATGTGCATATGAGTACAAATAAATATTTGCTATCATATAAATTATTCTCAGATAAAAAGTTTAATAAACCATGAGAAGATACATTCTCTCATCAAATATTATTATTATTATATATATTTCAATTAATATACGTGTAATGGAATAGAATGTTGCTCCTTTGATTAGCCACCTGTGCGGTAAATAACCTACGCACCTAATCGCGGTAGACTTATCTGTATAGATTAAATTTGTTTTATTTATAAAAGATATGTAGCTATTTATAGAATGAAATTCAAACTTCAATTTTTTTTCTGTCTTAAAGTTTACAAAGAAATGAATCCATAGCAAGAAAATACTGATTTAGTGTACATTATAAATTATGTAAAAATATTTTTAAGTAACAGCCGAAATTTTGTAACAAAGTATAGCGTTCATGTATAATATGTTTATCTTCGTCATATTTCATTATACACACAATTTAAATTCTATTAAAATTTGTTTTACTTTTCTTCTGCCGAAACAATGTGACTTTATAAAAGCTTTTGTATCTTATTGTACAACAGGCTTGCAGTGTAAAGAAGAACATACTTTCATTCTTTCGCATTTACCGTACATATAAAAATGCATTCAGCAGTTTGTAATTCTTATTAAAATATTTATTGTGTTATTCAAAGTGTACCGAATTATTTATACCATACCTTTTGATTTTTTGTAACGAAATTTCTAACGATCTCCTACTTGGCGAGGTTCAAACTAATCTCAGTTCCGGTCTTCAGGATTCTTCCACCACTCTTGATTACAGAGAAAAATGATACATGATATTGAATGCCGATGGATGTTCGTAGAATACAAATGTTTTCCGCTCAAAGCTAAATACATATCGTTTCTCATCGAATGAGACATTCAGAAAAAGGGATAACAAATTTAATCACATTTCCTTTAACATATTCTTAATTGAATATAATGTGATTTAATAAATTTATTTAAATTTAATTTGTTCCAACTCTTAAAATTAATAAATAATATTTCGCTATAATAACTTCACTTAGGTTAATTCGAAAATATTTCATTATTGCCAATCTTAATCTCCGCGAGATAAAAATAATGTATGATTATGATCTTTAACAAATATAAAAATATTAAAATAAGAATTTTAAAAAAATGTATAGTAATATACAGATGCGTACGCAATATGATGTAACAAAAGTAATTTTTCAAATGAAATAAAATTTATGCAATCATATGCATATTTTTCCTGTACTTCGAATTTAGAATGCAATCTCTCTTTCTTTTATCTGTAGGATAAGAAGTGTCTATTTAACTAACTAATTACTCCCCTCACGCTAGTAACTTGAAAATAGCGTTCCCCCGCTATCTTTATTCAAGGAGCTATCCGAGGGAATGTCACTGTAGTGCCCTCACGAAAAGTTACCCTCTCCATACCTACTTTTACCTGTATTGAACCTACATACATAGAACTGATCACAGCATAGCTTGGGCAGCTCCTTGAATAAAGGTAGTGGGGGAACGCTGTTTTCGAGTTACTAGCGTGAGGGGAGTAAATTAGGCACTGCTGTAGACGGTATAAAAATGATGGAGATATAGGTACGTATGCAAAGAACCGGCAACGTTGCCTGTAAGTAGTATCTGAGGTTCCCAAACTTAGTCTCGGAATTATTACATCTTGTATGAAGATACTCTGAATTGTGCATATAAGCAGCATAAAAGTTTCGTTAATATAATCGTGACACAACAAAAAAAAAATGAAAATATTATATTTTAAGTTTTATTGCATTTAAATATTGCTATTACGCAATGGTATTCTGTCGCATTTGTCTTTATAATGAGATATAAATTGTGAATTATAAATATCAAATTAAATCGTATCGTAAATAAGGTTGATTTAAAAATTTAAAGTTTCCGATTAATTCGTTTGTAAAAAGTAATAAAACACCACTGTGCATCAGAAAGGCTTTCATTTTATTCATTTATATGCAAATCGTTTTTAATTTAAATATTTAAAGTGTGCATACACGTGAAATAGATAATTGACAAGTAAACATGGTATCTTTTTGGAGTTACATTATTTTACCAGTAGTGTTATTTGCTGGATTACTCCGTAAATGTCGTGAAGGCACATGGGGAAGATGTAAGAATGTAGACAGTCTGCATGGTCGTGTATTTATTGTAACCGGTGCTAATTCAGGAATTGGTAAAGAAACTGTAAAAGAATTAGCAAAAAGAAAAGCTACAGTTATTCTAGCTTGTAAAAGTTTACAAAGTGCTAGAGATACGATATCTGATATACGTTCTAAAATATCTACTGGAGAATTGGTAAATGAATTTTTAATTTCTTATTTAATTTTTTGCTACTATTGGATCCAATTATAACGTTACATTTGCAGATACCCATGAAATTAAATTTGGCTTCGTTTGAATCTATCAGAGAATTTGCTACAGAAGTGATGAAAAACTTTCCACAAATTCATGTATTAATTAATAATGCTGGAGTATATGTACCCTTTAAAAAACATGCTTTAACGCAAGATGGGTTTGACATTCATTTCGGTGTAAATCATTTAGGTCATTTCTTGCTTACAAATTTACTCTTAGAATATTTGAAACAAAATGCACCAAGCAGGTTTGTTGTAAATTAAAATTATTATGAAAATTATTAAGTTTATTTTTTATTTATTGATATTTATTCACAATAGGATTGTAATCGTTACATCAACGCTGTTTGAACTTGGAGAAATAGATTTTTCAAACTTAAACGGAGAAAAAGATTTGACAATTAAGGGACGTATGAACCCTGCTTACTGTAATTCAAAGTTAGCAAATATCTACTTTGGTATTGAACTTGCAAAAAGGACTAAAGACAGTGGCGTTAATGTTTATATGGCATGTCCTGGGTTTACTTATACAGGACTGTTCAGAAATGTGAAAAGAAGTTGGTTCCATTACATTATATTTTTACCCGTTGCTTTCTTGTTTTTACGTACTGCAAATCAGGTATTCTTCTGTATTTATACTGAATGGACATGATATAGTAAAGTTGTAAAATTAGTTATACATATATTAATCATATTGTAAATATTAAAACAATATAAACATTTTGTAATATTTTAAAGTATTGCTGAGTCGGTTAGTGTTGGTACTTGAATAATTAATTTATAACTATACTATACTTTCTCCATTTATGAAGTATACACTTTTATAATAATAATTGTATAATAACCATTTATTACATTTATTATTTAGGGCGCGCAAACTGTGTTACATTGTGCCATAGAACCTTCTTTGTCTGAGGAAAGTGGTAATATTTACCGTGATTGTAAATCTTATTCTGCACAAAAGAATCTAGATCCTGATATATCACTACGTTTGTGGAATGTTAGTGCAAAACTAGCAGGTATCATTAACGAGTCGCAGGATAAATCAGATATGCGATGTTTTGTAACCGTTGATTCGAGTGCTCAACACAGAGGTGTTGCAGGATAAAAGGCAAAACATTATACACAATATCCTAACAAACCCGTGATTTTAACGATTTCTACGTATATGAACAATAACTTTAGAAATTATATCCTAGTTGGATACAAAGACTTATTATTTAATAATAGTTTATACCTGCTCTTTAATAATTATTTAGCAGCATATATGTGATCGTGAGGCTTTAAAACTTAAAAGAAGTCTTGTAATTTTCATATTTTAAAATGTGTTTCTGAATTTGAAAGTTGGTAACTCGAATATTAGTATACATAAATGAAGATTTAGGTATGGTTACAATGTTCTCAATTAAAACATGATATTAATCAGTTAACTGTATTCATCAATTTATAGAAACATTGATAGTGTTATGTAGTAAAATTGCAGATATATTAGAATTTCAGACGAGGAGTAGGGTGGACTATTTACCATTACAAGATTTCTTTGTCTTTATTATTAGTTTAAATTATTTATATAACAAATATCTTTTTTAACTATTATTAAAATTTAAAGACTTTTTGTGAAATACAAAATTTTTTCAGTTTGTTTGCTTAACAACAATAATTAATGGAACGGTAATTATTTAAAAAAAATTACGAATGAATTTAATGAAAACAGTAACTTAGAAAATAAAATTTTAGATTTCTACTTGATAAATAAATTATTTTCAAATTCTATATTTGTTAAATATTGTACTATTCTAAATAATAATGTAAATTAGTACATAAAATCTTTTTGTTATGCAAGCGAATGAACTCGAGAATATGTACAAATATACAGACATGTTTGTGAATGTGAAAGAAGTGAAACGAACAAAATATTATAATACAGTTTTATAAACTTGAATAATAAATATAAATGATATTAAGTACGTGTATGTAATAGCATATAAGTTCTTAGTTCCCTAATTAATAAGGCCTAAAAGACGTAGTCGACAGTAACATGGACGCAATACTAAAATGATACAGCAACGATTGATTGAATATACGATAAGATACTTATTTTTAAGCTGCCAAGTTTAAATACTTGGAAATACATATGTGACTGGTTTATCCTATACCTCGTCTGTGTTTCTACGTAACTTCTCTATTCGTATCATTGAAACTTCAAAATGAATATTTTTACATATATATTATTTTATTTTTAACATATAAAGTGACCATTTAATGTTTATTTTATGTATAAATATTATATTTTATTAATGTACATAGTAAGTTTAAGAGATTATTGCCATAGATTTCATAAGATATAGCGACATATATTTGTTTGCATTCTTATAAATAAAATATCACATTGTATGGTTTTTTAAAGCACTAGCTGGAATAATGAAATCGTTTAAATATCCATAAAAACGCAACGGAAATAAAAAGATTTTAATGATCGTAACGACATTATAGAATTTTCTTGAAATGTCCTCCTAAAATAGGAAATATATTAAATATTATACATGTTATTTTATTATCAATGTACTAAGTTATTGTTACTTTTCTTTTCATTTATTAATTCACAGAAATCAGTAATTTTATTGATTCGATCATATAAAAAATTACTATTACATGATTTTCTACTCTTGTTTTAAAGCGACAATTCAGATAATTTTAAAATGCAGAATTAGTAATATTTTTATTCTATAAACTGCTTAAGAAATATTTTTGTCATTATTTTTTACATCATTTTGTTTATATTATTCCTTTTTCATATAATAAACTAGATTATATAAAATACAGATATTTTAAAAAATGAATATTTAATCCAAATTTTTTTCTTGTGATAGGTGTTGTAAAAATTGTACTGTATCAATATTTTTATTTAACAACACATATTAAATAATAACAGTCATATCACCGAAAATACTTGATAATTTTGTGTCAGCATATACTTTAATCCAATAATTTTATTATACACATATATTGTTGTGAAAATTGTAGATGAAATATTTATCTTTTTTCGAATCAGTAATCATTAATGTCGTTCTTTTATTTTAATTTATTACAATTTCATATAGAATTATTTAGGTAGCTACTAACTGATTTAATGTTTTTGTTGGTCCTTCCATGTACAGTTTGCATTGATGTTAATTTTTTTTTAATAAAAATATAATAAATATATCCAAAAATTCATATTTAAAATTTTACATTGAATTAACAAAATAGTATTTAAATGAAGAAGCATTACATATGTATTAAATCAACTTGATCATATTGCCTGTACACAGAGATATTAATAGTACCAACTTTATGTATATAAGCATCACACTTAAAAAAATATAAGCACATTGTGATCTTAACATTGCAGTAATTGTACATGTAATTATAGTAGCTAGTTCCATTAATAGACCTGTGAATGGTTTGATTACTAAAAATACTATTAGTGATTATTGCACGATCCACCACATTTTACGTACACACCCGCGCACACTCGTGTGTATGCGAATTTACATTTATGTACGTATATACGTATCTGAATTGTAGATACGCAATATAATTTGAATTATGTAATATAACGCATTAAATTATTCAGTTCAATTTTCATAGAATTTGAAAATTAAGAAAATAGAACACAATCTTATAATAGATATATACATATATATATATAACATAATTAACAAATATATTTACTCCGTTTTCTATTCTTTTTGTTCTACGCTTTTTCATTTCTATAAAATTTACAGTTTGCATATTAGATACACGTATTAATAATTTTCATTTTAATAAGTAAGGAAAAGTATATAAATTTTGTTTTAGATTTTCCTTTAATGGCGCAATAAATATTCTAATACTTTATGGAATTTGTGTATTGAACTTTCTTGGGATCTGGTGCAGTTAGACATCAATTACTAAAGCAACAACAGCGTCGTAGTATATTCTAGAATATAAATATTACAGCCGAGGTTTCATAACTTTAAAACTGGTTTTTTTGTTGGTTAAAGCTTCAGTGCGTGCATATACATTTTCGGAACTACGTTTAATGATATCTATGTATTCACTTGATGCTTGAAAGTCACATTTCTGTGCTGTTTGTATTAATTCTGTTTCCAACTAAAATTATGAAACATAATATTACATTAACACCAAACAGAATAACAATTAAATAAACTTCGAGAAATTTATGCCTAAATATGCTTACCATTGATTCCCTATTTGCATCATTATGACACCAATGTTTAGAATGTAACGGATCTATTTCTCCCTTTCTGCAAAATGCAAAAAGATCAACTGCTTTATACTTTTAACTTTTTTATATTCTACTATAAATATGTATTGTGCCATAGCATTTTTATCGTTCTTTACATATACTTACTTCGACTCTAAGTTGTATTGCTTCTGTAATATAGTATCTTTGGATGTAAAATATTCTTCTGGATAACTACAAATGGAACTTGTTCTTTGTTTCAGTTCACTTTCATTATAAGTGCATGACATTATATTGTCTAAAGATAAACATGACTTAGCAAAATGTTCTTTATTATGTGTTGAGCTTTGAGAAGCAATCGCAATACTTTCGTGAATATTGCAACTTGTTTCGCTAGTTGTCATTCTAAGATTATCACGATCTTGCGAAGCCTTCTCAGAATTATAATCTGTGCTGTGCCTTCTATTTTTTAGAACATTATCTACAACATCATTAACATTTTTCAATATTTCATTAGTAACTGAAATAAATTCTTCAGTTTCATCTTTCTTAATTACATTATCATTTGAACTATCATCTCCATTTTGACTACTATTAAGTGCCATTTCACAACTACTTATAGAATTCGAGCTTCTATCTCTTACGCTCACAGAACCTTCTAAACTATCCGCAGCATTAGTTGACTTACAAACTGATGTAGGTATCATAATTTCTATATTACTTTCTATTGCAATTTCATTATTTTCTCGAGTGCTGTCTTCAACATTTGTACCACTTATGTTATTTAAAATAGCATTATTTAAAGTTTCATTACTACTGTTACTTGACTTATATTTCGCTAGTACCAATGTTTTATTGTCTATGGCACTTTCTTCTGACTTACAAATTCGTTTTGATTGGCTGCCTAAAACAAGGGACTGTACAGGCTTATCTAAACCTTGATCTAAAGACGAGCCAAGAGAAGATTTTATACTCTTCAATTGACTCATAGACCTTGAAGATCGATGGCATTTTTCAAAAATTATTTTTTGTATTGGTGGTGTTAGTGGTACGTTTTGCTTTCCGTTACTAATATCAATATCCAGAGATGAAGTAGAATATGTTCGTTTCGAATTATCCAAACTATAACAAAAAATATTATGATCATGAAATATTTTAAGAAATCTTTGTTTTGAATTGCAACAACAATACTGTAACATACTGTGATTGATTTGGCCTAATGTTTATTAAGGTAACTAAGTTTGGAAGAGTTGCTCTTAAGTCTGTTGTCGGAAGGCCACAGTACCACCTTAACTGAGCTATATTTTTATTTAATAAATAAACAGCATAACGGAACTGTAACTTATCCTTACTACGTGCAAATAGTGGAAATCTAGAGATATGATTCAATTTATTAGTTACGTTAAGTAAATAAAAATACAAAAGTAAAAAATATGAAATTATAATACTTACTGTCTTTCATTGTCAGGTAGGTTTTCTGTGATATGATCTATAACTTTACTACGTGATCCATAATGGATAATAGGATATCTAGTGGGTATATTAAGAAAATTAGCAATCATTTGAGTGGTATGTGCAACAAATCCCAATGCTACGGCTACTTCAGTATCATTTGACAATTCTAAATCTTCGCTATCAGGTAGATGTATATTATGTATTTTAAATTTTCCGTTTCCATCCTGCACGAAAAAAATTAATTATTTAAAATTGCGTTGTAATAATTATTATTATAGTAGTGTATCTATTTAAATATAAATGTAAATTGTTAAATTTTTAAAAGCTTCTTCACATTATATGTTATTAATTTTAGCTTATTTATACCTGGGTAATAGGATATATTAAACTTAGTTCTGAAATTAATTGTCTTCTTCTGTAAGCTAGTTGACTGCTTAACTGAACATATGTTTCTCTAGTATCTATTTGATTTTGTCGCCATTCATGTAATCTTTCTATATCCCTATTTAATTCTCTATATTTTTCCATCAAATCTAGACCTATAATACACACAAAAGTATTCTATATTTTAAACTTGCTTAAATTGTGATGCATGTAATTTAAAATAAATCGTGTTTTACCATAGTCTTGATTTTCTTCCATAATATCAGAATGCAATTGGTTTAACACCCTTAGTTCTCCTATTTTCCTTGTTCTCTCTTGTTCTAATAATTTTGTCCTAAATTTGGCCATTTCTAATTCCTTTCGTATTTTTATTATTTCAGCTTTCTTCTCTTTATTTACTTTACGAGGTTGAAATAATCTGTTTAACGAGGACTGCGGGTACTTTGGAGTATTAAAATTATCTCCAGAAGCGATACGCATTCTTAGTATTTTCACTGATTCTGTCTGTTGTTTTAGTGCCTGCATTTTATTTTTTAAACTACTAAGTTTACTCACTGTATAACTGTCTCTTATTTCAGAATTATTAACTTTTATATGTAGATATCGTTTTAATTCGGGTGCCTCGACGAAACAATATGTCGGTGTAAAAAAACCTCCATGAAATTGAAAAATTAAAGAATTTGCCTTCAAAATAGTTTCTAAATTATTTGGTAATTTTGGACCAATATATGCCAAACCAGTAAAAGACACACCCCATGTAAATACAGTTACATCGGTCGGTACATCAACCACAACTGTTCGTTTCCATAGTCTTATAATTATCTCTGTTAAAAAATATATAATATTCTTTTTAAACACTTCATAATATAATGTATTAGATCGTGTAATATGAAATGTTGAATTTTGCAGGAAAAAAGGACAAAATAAACTGCCCTATTTAATTTGATACACTTCTGCCAATATGATGTTAATGAATATATTCCTTTTTTGAAAAATTCGGAGTGTTTAGAATTAATCAATTCTAAAGACATCATTATAAACTACTGTTTTGGGTTTACCACACAATATTGTTTTTTCATTCACAGCATTGTACTTAAATGCTTTGTTTATATTCTCAGCGGTTTTTGCAACATTATTTTCAAGTTTAAATTCATGTAAGAAAATTACATGAATGTTAGTGGTATTCATGGTTTTAAAAAACAATGCAAAAAATAGTTATTATGCATAATTCGGAAGAATCTTTTTACAAAAAGTTACTCTGATAATCAACAATGAAACTCTTTAAGAGGTTATATAAAAAATAAAGGAATAACAAAAGGAGTACAAAGATTTATAAGCAAGAAAAATCCGACATTTCATATTACATGACCTAATAATAAACAACAATTTTATAATCTTATTAATAATAGTATCTTGATCTTATTTACACTAATAAACACATGTTTACATTTAAGGTACTAACAGATTATAAAGCTCACCGCTGGCAGTAGAGTAACCGGTGGCATGTATATTTGGTACTTCCAGACTTGACCATCTTGGATTTATATTATCAATTGCTTCACTCGTATATAAAGGGGACGACATACTTGTTCTATGTAAAGTATAATAGAACCAACAATCTTCGTGATATATGTTTGCTTTTAAATTACATCCTATTATTTGTACAAGGTTTCTGAGCCTCAACTGAAAATTATATATTTCAGAAGACTAATCAATATGTAAATAAAACTTAATGAAATATATTATGTAGATATTATTTGTTTTAATTCTATAAAACTCATTTTGAAATTATGTTATGTGATTAGTTCTTATTCTTTAAAAATAAACTGCAATATCATTATGTATTATTGTTACAAAATCATATTATGAATATTTAAACATAAAATGACATAATATAATAATATACTTATTTATTTTTATTTAGTATAGAAACTTACCTGTTGTGTAGCAAGAGGAAGCCAAGTTTTATATCGCGGTATAATACGAGGTTGTAAAGTTAAATCCAAATCTCTAACAAGGTTTTTCGTCTCTGTAACCTCCATTGTATACCTTCATAATACTCTGCATATAATATCATTAAAGAGTAATATACAATAACATAAAAAAATTCAATAAATGTTTCGAATTGCAATGTGCTTTCAGGTTATCTATATAGACTTATAATTTATGTAAACAATAATGAATAAGGTTTAAATATAATTATTCTCTTTTATGAAATTTAAATTTTATTAATGGCATTATTTAGTAACGATTGTTCTGTTTAATTATTTGCAACTTCTTTATAAGACATTGTCATTTTCTAAGTTTTGACAGTTCGTCGTATTGACACCTATGTAGTATGTATTTCAATGTTCCGTCAAGTTCTTTGACCACACTTTTTCAGTGTAGCCAAGTGTTTAAACTTAAAATTTCTTTACGTCCTTACTGTTCCCAACGAAAAAATTCACTAGTATAATATAATCATTTTAAGGGTAGCTGTATTTTAAATATATTCTTCTAATAAAGTGAAGTACTACAAACCTTACTTTTGCACAGTGAATATAAATGATTGAGTAATTGTAATCTATGTCTCCTTATTTTTCGATTCAAGCAGCGTTAGGTGACGGTTTGGAAGCAAATTCATAATGTAAAAGTGAAACTAATTTTGTTTAGTTGTACAGGGGATAAAACTAAAATCTCAAAATGACTTTAATTCAGTATTTAAGTTACGATTCACGTTAAACATACAAATTATGTTGGAAAAAAATTGTCAATGATACTTTATGTATACTTATCGAATAATATGTATCTAATAAAATCATACAAAATATGATATAATTGTAAAGTATACATTCTTACTAACACATTTTGAAATTGTCAAAAATGTTTAAATAAATCTCAAAGAACATGTTACACGGTGGTAAAACTTAAAGCTCACGTCACCTGTGCGCCGCCACTCGGCAGATTTGCGTAAGAGACTATAAAAGCTCGCTATGTAGATTGTTACGAAAATAAGGTGTTGCAAATTAATTTGTATCTCCGAAATTATGAATTGCACAATGCTTATGTTTTTCTTTCAATCGTAAATGATTGGTATCTTAAAATAAACGTTCGCCAAAAGCTGAAAATTAATTATATAACAAAAAAATGTTTTTAGAAATTCAAATGAATCGATTACTGATAAAATAACTACATAAACGTGGCGCTGCGGTTCGTGCCACAGAATCTTATATTACAGATTGGAATACTGCTTTTCGTAGTTTGACGGGAAAGAAAAATAGGGTAAGGCAAGCATCATGTTCAGCGGTGTACAACGCATCAGATAGTGTTCCTATACGGAATATCATAGAACACAGACAGAGTGGGAGAAGCTTCATAAGCTCTGGAGCTTATGTTGAACAGCACAGGACTAGTACAAAATGGTCGACGTGCCTTGAATGCATGATATAAATTGGTAGATGCAACATTTTGTTTCTCCATGAAGGAGCTACATATAATAAACCGCGAGTAATGTTAATGGATTCATAAAAATTATTTTGCTTTAGGTACGTATCCTGTTTGACATCGAGCAATACCTCTTAATATATGAAATAATTAAGTCCAGCGTTCATCTGTCAATACGGCTTCCTTTGGCAACAAAGTGTATACGTCGTCCTATTCAAAGTGTAAAATACTGCATAAATAACCGATGTTTTTCTATATAATAATGAATTTCAAATATTTTACTTGGAATACATGTTCTTTATTTATAAAATTTTTCATCGACATTTCTGTATTTAGTTTATTCAGTTAAACTTTTAAGACTCCGTAAAATGTTTGTGAAACAATCATTTTTATTTATCGTTCACAATACTTACAAATGTTTCAGATTCTACTTTTGAAAGACTTAAATATATCCAACCATTGAAAATAAAAAAGATGGAGAAAAGGCAGGAAATACTGGCTCCGTTTTCATCTGGTAAGTTATTAATAATAAAAAAAAATATTTTCAGTAGTTATTCTTTATCTATTGACATTATATGAAAAATGGACATTATTTATAACACATTACTTAGAAAAAGAACGCGTAATATATTTTGAAATTATTGTATTATTTAAATTTTAGTATTCATATCCCATTTCGGTATCAAGTGTTATTTTACTCTATGCATTCTTAGATTTGAAATTCATTTTAACATTATTACATTATGGAAATAAACATGTTTATGTATGTTGAAACCAATTTAATCATGTACAACGAAAACATATTGTACATACTTGTTGCTATTACATTTTGTACCATAAGTATGTAACTTTATGTTGAACAAATATTATGTAGAATACCAGGAAAAAAATTAATAAATTAATCGAATGTAAAATTTTATATTGTATATTCCATATGTATATATTAACTTGTTAAATGTTTTATGATAAATGTAGAAAGCAAAGTTAGAATTATAACACTTATACCTTGTAATTTGAGTTTCTGTTGTCATTATTACTTCAACACTTACATTATTGTTGTTAACATACTGTAACTTTTAATTCCTTAAACTGTTCTGTAAACCTAAATAGAATAAAGATTATATTACTTGTAAATAGCCTTTCTTTTAATAATTGTATATAACATAGCATTGTACTGTGCTGATATTATACAATTAAAATTAGTCTACGTTTAAATATAATTCAACTGTATTTAGTGTGAATTAAATCTGTATCCTTTTCTAATTAGCAAATCCTTGAAAACATCCCAATTTGAAATATTTTTTAAATTATAAAAACTCTATTACCACTTGTTGCTTTTGTTATATGTATTATAGAAATTATAAACTTTTATTATATTTTCGATTTTCGCTTGAACACGTGTAATACTGTTATGAGTGTAAACCTGGTAAAGAGTTTTTCTAAAATTGTATAATTTATTAATACGTTCGAACATTTAAAGCAATATAAATTTATTACTTAGAAATTATTATTTCGCGGTTCTATCAAAGTATAGTGAAAAATTATGCTAGAATAATACTAATCTAAACTAATAGTATACGAGAACAACATCTTGTTATGTGAAACAAACATACATAAAACTAATTCTTAGATATCAGATGATGTATATGCTTTTTAATTTATATTTAACACAAATTTTTATTCCAAAAAAAGTCATTATGTGAACGAGTATAAAGTTTTATATAAATATTAGAAGAGAGTTTTACAATAATTTTAATGAAATTAATAATAAAATAATAGATTCGATGTTATTTGTTTGGGTAGTTGGACACTATTTAATGAAAAATAAATAATTTACCAGAAAAACGTTGAATTGGATGAGAAAAGTTACGAAAACGATGGCAAGAGATGAATTTACCGAAAAGGGTGGTAGTAAAGGTATTAGACTGAAGGTTGGAGGTCGGTTCACGATCGGGGGTGCATGGAGGTGGGGTAAAATGCGCGGACCAACGGATCAATTCGCGCTTGGGAGTTACGGGGGAAAGCAACAGTGTGTCTACCCCTGCTTCCTGAAAAAGTACGAATTGCACGATTCGAACACACTTATTTATTCTTGATATAGAAAAATGACAATAAACGACCCGTCAAGTTATCGTGTAGGTGAAATAGAATATGTTCGTCACGGGAACATCTTTCGCAAAAGTGATCATTAAATTGGTGGTGTTTTTACACGATGGGTTTGTTCGCGCGTATACAGCTTTCTCTTAGTGAATTGACCGTGTAACTGTTCAGTTAAATATAAGAGGAAGTTTGCTTGATCAATCAGAATGATAAGATTAAAAAGTCTATCTTATTTTTACCTGTTGTCAGCTAATGTTAGATCGATTCACATGAAACGTTCTTATAGTCAAATTTGCGAAATCAGACAAGTGACCTTGGATTATCCCTGACCGATATTACCGCGGCAAGATAAAAATTAACGTTAATATTAAATATTATTTTTCATTTGTTCCTTGCCGACGGAAGAATCAAAAACGTTCGTTTTTATGTTTGAATACACACAACTGTGAAATTAAATGTGTAGATACGTGTCATGCAACAATTTGACCTGATTTTCATTGAATATGTCTTTATACATTACCATGGCATGAGAGCGAGAGGCTGTTTCGATTGTCAAGAGCAAGTTCTATTTGTTCTCTCTGCAGTCAATAGGCGCGAGGACATTTGGATATTGGTTTTCTCGTATCTTGATGTAGTTCACGAAATGCGACATTTCTTGTTGCACACGAGTTTCGTAATTTTATAGGACGGTAAAAAGTGTTACAATCATTACCCATCAATTAAATAATTCATGTTTTAACATATAATTTTCTATTTTTATTATCTACCGTTTATATTAATTGTTACATGTGTTAAAACAAAGATTGATTAACGCATTTTTTTACGTAGATATAAGTAATGACAGGGGTTACTTTTATTTTGTTCATAGATGAGTGTCCAAATAGTGGAGAAGACAGCGAAGAAGATGTAATAACTGATTATTTGGGTTCATCGCATTCTGATTGCGATCGCATACCTATTATTAATGGAGATCTCGGTTGTTTGAGTTCACGTGAAAATATAATTGCTGAAACCAGCTACACCAAAGACAATATTGAGAAAACGGCTATTACCATGTCTGAAGGAACCGATGAACAACAGCAGCATCCGTTGCTTGCAATTGGCTCTAATATACAATCACAGCCTAATCCTTTGGTGCCAATCATTAGTGTCACACCACACTCACCTGGTCTTGCTAAGAACTACCCTGTTCTGGGTAAATTTATTTGATTTTTGTCTGTGTAATGCTGTTCAAAATGTTACATTATATATAACATGTCAGTTGATGTTACCACATTCGTGACCACTGATGTGAATTTGCCTTTTTGCAAGTACTTTTCTTTAATGGAAAATTCTTCATTTCAAAAACAGATCGTTACAAAATTAATATTTCAAAACAAATTTTATAATTATTGTCTTTGCTTTAACATAAAAAATTTGTGACAAATAGCTTATGATTTTCTTTATTTTCACCAACAATAAGTATTAAAAAAGCAAAGAATTTACTGGTCGCAAATGTGTTAAAATATTTTATGTGCTTTTGTGGCTAACAATTGGTTCACCTCATTGCAGAAGACAACTTGCAACATTTGCATGAAATCCATGATTATATTCAGCGTATGAGAGATTTGACATCGAACAACTGGGGATATAATCATCGTGCTTCCCACAGTGATGTACAACAACGTTTAACTTCATCGTGTCCTTCTCTGTGTCCTTTAATTTCACCTGAAATTATACCACGTTCGAGTAATAATGAAATAGGATCTGATCCGGATCTCCTTGCTAATTGCTCCACTAATAGTTCACCCACACATTTCCCATCAGTAGGTCCTCGTTCACAGAATGCGCAAGGTATAGACAGAAGACGCAGTTGGACAGATTTGGAAGATACTAGATGCGGGCGTCGCAGATGCTCTGGACAAAATCATCTACAAGCGCAAAACATGGTTAATATTGTCTAATACATTTTTTTTGTTTTTTTATGAAAGTGCATTTGTTGTATATTTGTAGCATGGATATGATCGCTTTATTGCTTTTTTCATTTTGCTTTATTATAATATTTTTAGTATTTTTCATAAAAATATTGAACAGTGTCCATTACAATTTCAGCGACAGCGCAGTATTAGTTTAAGTAGCCTAGACAGTGAAATGGAAATAGAATTACAAGGAAAGTCTTGTGCCAGACCTGTAGGTGTTGGTAATCGCGCATGCAGATCACAAGCAAGCACTCATTCTCTTAACGAAGCTGACCTTGTGCAGGTAATTTAAAGGATGCTTATATTAATAAATTGTTTAAACTTTTTTTTTTATATAAAAAACCACACAAAGTTTTATTTTAACAGAGTGAATATCAGAAGATAGTTACAAAACGATTCAAAGGTAGTCAAAGGTTAGCAGAAAGTAGTGGTTTAATGCCTGGTGTGACAGGTTCTCGTTTACCTCTTCAGAAATCTATCTCAACGCCTTCAATTGTTACACCACAAGTTAATGCTCACTTAGCAGAATCTGTAACTAGGACAACACCATCGCTTACAGCGTAAGTTAAATAACACTCTTTCCAGATCGTAACGCTAGATCAGTGACCAATGTAAACTCAGTTTTCTTTGTTTTCTTTCCATTGTATAAACATTAACTTGGTATACAAAATTTTACAACTAAATCTATTACTTCATAACTTATTGTTTAAGTAAATAATAAATAACTTACCTTCCAGTGCAAAATTTCAAATATGAATTATACGAATTGTTGAGTTTTAGCTTCACTAATATTAATTTCATTTTTAATTTTACAATAAATTTATTGTTTTTATTAAAGTTTTAACGTGATTCATGATGTTTAAAATAATTATATTATTAATAAGATCTAGCCTGCGGTCTTTATAAAACACTATGTATAAGTAGCACACTAAAAAGTACACACATTTTATGTATATATTGTATTTAAACACTAATACTTAAATCAAAATAAAAGAAAAAATTAATGCATGAATTACTGGAAACAAGTTTTGAAATTTGTCTACTACTAGGAATGCTTGCAATAATTTATACTATGTAGATAAAGGTATTGATGCATGGTCGCACTGTTTTTCACTGTAAATTAAGAGTAATTAATCTTGAACTCTTTAAAAGTAAAATACATAAATATCAAAATGCTAATTCAGTGTTATGCTATCTGAGTTTTAAAACGATTAGAAATTAAATTTTTCATTAAATTTATTTGATGATATAATTTTTATTTCGATCATTGTCAAAATTTAAACTTTTTCACTTATGTAAATAGCATTTTCTGTATCTGAATGGTATTTACATCTTTAAACCTTTTTATGGCGCTTTAGTATCTCGGTGGCACACCACACGAGAATATCTGATTTGCAATATCTTTTACACAATAGTCGCATACTTTGTGTTTGTACTTGACAATTTCCTACCATCCTGCATGGTACAGCCGTCACGAAAGAAACGAAAAGGGTAGCGGAAGTGAGACGGAAACAGAGGATCTTCACACACCGCATAGCCATGAGTTCCATGAAGATAGAGAAGGCACTCCAAATGCTCAGATATCACTCGATGAATTACTAACCGAGTAAGTATTCTATATTTTCAGTTTTCCACTTATGAACAATATATATTCTACTAACAAGATACAAGGGAAAATGGCTGGTTTGTATCGGCTTAACTATTATGCACTCTCTTTTATTGTATAAATATAGTAGCAATAATAATAAGACTATGGTATTGTACCAAAATTTCTCTATGTGTAATATATTTCCTCGCAATATGCTTAGTGATGTATGTAGTTACAATTTAGATATATTTCAACCACTTTGTTTGAATTTGCTATAGTAATGCTTCTAGACTTTTGTCGCTGCAATAATTTCTATATTATATACTTTGATAACATTTTTAATTATGTAACAATTATGATTTTTAGTGGAACAGCATATGATGATCAAAATTCAGGAAAAAGTGGACGAAAACGTGGTTCTATATTTTTCCGTAAGAAGAAGGTAATGGAATAAAATTGTGCACATTATAATTGTACTAATGATAATGGACAAAATTATAATGGTGTTACAGGATAAGAGTGGTAAAAAAACTAGTCTACAGCAGCATTTATGGACGACAATAATGGCTGGATCTCAGGGAAGTTTAATATGTGATGTTTGTATGAAACAATCAACAAATAAGCCGCTTCTACATTGTGATAGTAAGTAATACTTCATACAGTGATGCCCGCTTAAATTTCACTAAAATCCATACGGTTTTTCCAAGACTCATCTTCACTCTTCTCCTACCAGTCAGTCCCTCGAGCTTGATGAACTGTAATCTCAGTAGGCAAGGATAGAGAATGAATACAACGAAAAGAAAGGAAACAGCACACATCCAATGAAGAAAATTTCATTTTCTGTAACTTTAATTCTATTTTTATAATTGTAGCACCAATGAGTAGTTGAGACTGTTCCGATTAAAAGAAGCCCAAACAAGACGCAAATCAGACTAATTTTACCGGTTTAATACAAATAAAAAAAATTAAATATATGAATGTTTCAAATCGATAAAGCTAGTCCGATTTGCGTAGTGTTTGGACTCATTTTAATTAGGAAAATCGTAACAATTTAGTGGTGTTGCAGTTATGGATGTAGGGTGAAAATGAAATTTTCTCTCTTGTATGTTTATTTTTTTTCAGTTGCAGTATAGCTTTGAAGTGTCGGGTCCCGACTGTTGCTACTCGATGTACTGCTATATCTCGCTTACGCTCGTTATTTCTATTCTTTCATTTCATCGAGTTGTGCTTCAGTCAATTCTTAGGGAAAGAATTTGCTTAAACGGGCATTGCTGTACTACTTGTACGCATTCACGAATCTATTGCAAGAATCAAAATCTATTTTTAGATTGTGGAGTATCTGTACATCAAAGTCAAGGATGTAAAGATCAACTAGTACTAGAATGTATTAAATCAAAACATCATTCTAGTAAAGCTATCACTAAACCTTCATCAAACATGTCTACAATGTCGAGTAGTTGTAATGTTAAGAGAGGTTCTACTGCGTCGTTGCCCCTACCATCTTCATATGGAAGCGGAAGGTAAATAATTTTTATTACGAATATTATTTTCCCGCATTGGATCTGCGTTTCTGTGGTTCAAGATTCGCACGCAATTGGCATGGCTATGCCTAAATTCGGAGTTTCTAATAAACTTCTCTTACTTGCAATACAAGTAATTTATAAGTTAAAATATGCGTAAATGCACATTTGCGCCCGATAAAAAGAGCAAATTTCGATTTCTTTTCTTTTTTCTTTGCTTATTAGATTTTTTATGAAAGTATTTTTTCGATAGAAGTAACCGAACTTGAGTATTTGTCTCCATTTATTCATTGTCAACTTGAAATAGTTAACGATTGAAGAATGATCGAATTTGTCGATACTTGTACACATTTTTCAATTAAAATTAAGTCCACATTTAGCATTCTACTCTAAAAGATCTTATTGAATTTTTGTATGTCATGTTCTTATATATATGTATATATGATATAGGAAATAATGATATACATATATATGATATAGGAAATGACTAGTTAGAAAGGGGTATTGTATCCGCTTATTACTCAGAAGCTTTGGCTGGCTCAGAGGCTTATTATTTCTAATTAATTTTGCAGTTTAGCCAATAGTATGGCAGGCTTGAACGTGTTTATCCTCGCGTCTCTAACATTACTAATAAAATCTTTAACATATACATGTTTAATCGATATACAAAAAATCACGCCCAAACTTCTTCAAATATTCAACTAACGTGTGTGTATATATGTATATATACACACATATATATGTATATGTATATATATATATATATATATATATATATAATATAAAATTTATATGTGTATATATATATATATATATATATATACATATATACCTACACATATGTATAAATTTGACATAACAATAATGAATAGTTGTTATAACAATTCAAATTAAGTTGCTTTAAAAAAGAAAACAATGTACAAACAACACTAACACTTTCTCTGAAAAGTATACTTACATACAAAAAAGTGTGTATATTAATTTTCTTGATACGTATAAATAAGAAAAATGAAGAAGGAGGGGAAATAAAAAGGCAAAATGAGGTTGCCCTAATGCAGTGTGTGCTTTTTCCTTCCCCCGTGCATTCCCTCTCGTGCAACTACGACAAACCAATCGATTGTTCGACGATTAAAGGGAAATTAACTGCAAGAAAGCCGTGACAAGCTACAGCCCTTGGCGGCGAGTTGCTACTAAGCTCGGAGTCAAGTAAGTTTCAGATATCTGATGTGTTCCTCCTATTCTGTCGAAGCGTTCGTACGTTTCTGTTCGTGTATCAATCCTACACAGTAGTAGGATGGCCCGCGTCTATCGTTCCTCGATTCTTTTCTCGCACACATTGTTTACAAGGCAGTTAAATTGCCTCTGTGTTGTATTGAAAGAGACATCACCTTGCCCCCCTGCCTATGCTTCTGATATGCTTGCTTCTATAATTTATGTTCATTCAATGACATACTTTGTGTACACACTTTGTATCTTTACACGAGTATTGTAAACCGCAAGTTCACGATAATTAAATAACAAAAGTACATTCTTCGTCAAGCATTATCAGGAATGAATACTATAAGCTGTATTTTCATGTTTTTAAGCGATACAAACCTATTCGGTATTTTCCTCCCGCAATTAATTCCATTGTATTAAAAATTCATAACTGTTATTAATCTCTTACGTGTCTTTGAATGTTATTTTGAACTCGTAATCAGCATTTTTCATTTGTGTAAAACAATTTGTGAAGATGTACTACTAACGATTGAATGTTTGGTCGGGTTGGAAAAAAGAATTTGTATCTGGTAAATTACGAAGCGTAATAATACGTATAAGAATGTATTAACAGTAAGGTAATTTAAAAATGTGCATTTACAATCGAACGTAGAATTTTCACAATCAAACGCATCCCTTTCCCGACCTGAATATAAATACCTTAAGCATTCATCTGTCTGTCATCAGTGACCCTTTCATATATGAATATACATAGGGTGGGTCAGGTAACTGTAACCATTTTGATTACTGTACAAGTAATGGTTTTACTGAAAAATTTGTCAGATAAAAGTTTGTTGACTAAAAAGTGGGATATGATTTGGTGTAATTGATATTTCAATAGGTGGATGTGTAGAGGATATGTGGTCAAATTTTTTTTTTTTTTTTTTTGATGGAATTAAATGGGATTATATTTTTTATATTTTATTCAATTGATTTTGCAATGTTTTATAAAAGAGTATTGATCTATTAGAAGATTAAAGTAATTGAAGATAAAATACTTTCTAAATCAATAAGTTTTTACTAAGAAAAGGTTAATACTTTTTTATAGAAAATTACAATATTAATTAAATTACACAATAAAAAATATATGATTCCATTTAAGAAAACAAATTTGACTTTTACATGACCCCTATGTGTTCTTTTGTCAAAAGACCAATGATACCAAACCATGTCCCCTTTAAAACCATTAAACTTTCATCTGAAACATTTTTATTTAAATTACTACTTATTGAGTAATTGAAATGCTTTCAGTTGCGTGCTCCATCCTGTATAGCAAACTCTTAAATCTCATTTGTAGTAATGTTAAAGCTTCGTTTATCATCTTTCATAGACATCTTGAAACATTGTTATGAAACAGTTACAAAAAACTGTATCCCCAACAATATACACTTGTCTTTAAACATAGTCTTGATTGTTTTGTGTAGGACACAAGCAATTAAATATACACGTTTATCTACATACGTATACGCAGAATAAAATTTAGGTGCTGCTATGCAGATTACATTTATACACAAGGTAATATTAACGTACTAGTAAAACTGCTACATATTTATCTAATCTATGCAATTTTGTTATCATGGATTTCAGGAAAACGCAATTCTTTATTTTTTAAGAGAAAGTAAGAATGTCCTAAAGTATATAATTAAATTTTTCTTTCAGTCAAACGATAAATGAAGAGAGGGATGGGGATGGGCAACATCGTGATATATCGAGGTTTGTACAAGTCTTTTTCAAGATTAGTTTTCAAATAAATTTATTTTTTTTGTTACAAGACATTATAATTATTAATGAATGTATTCAATGCAATATTTCAGTGGTTGGGAAGAATTCGATATATGCGACGACACCCATCCATTTACTCTGGACGATTTGGAAGGTCTGGATCCTGAGTTAGGTTTAACTAAAGAAGAACCTGATTCTTGGAGTGCTGCTATTGGACAGAATATCGCATTGCGCCTCGTTGATAATTGCGAGCGAAAAGTAAAGAGGCAGGAACACATTTACGAATTTGTCCTTACAGAAAAACATCATTGCTTAGTACTTCTCGCTATGGAAAGAATTTTCGCGGAAGGTCTCCGTCGTCATTTTCGCCTTGGTCAACCAGATTTGGAACGTATGTTTCCCAGACTTCGCGATCTCATCGATATACATTTACGATTCCTGCAAAAGTTACGAAAGCGGCAAAATGCAAACCCCGTTGTTCCTACAATTGCTGATATACTCGTTGATCAGTTCGCTAGTGAAAATGCACAACGTATGAAGAGTGCCTATGGAGAATTCTGTAGTCGTCACAGGGACGCTGTTGAAGCTTATAAATATTACTTCCGTCATGATCCCCGATTTGCACGATTTGTACGACAGTGTCAGGTATGTGTATTACAATATTAACCCTTTGCGCTTGAGGGGTGCTTTTCAGTCGCCATTTGATTTGACCCAACAAAGTTATAAAACTTAAAATTCAATATTAAATTTTATATAATGTATTCATACATGGAACATCCAAATAAAATAGTTCTATCCCTAACAAATTTTTCTTAGTGAAAATAGAAACAAAAGGAAAGATGAAAATTGAACAACTAATTGACAATATAGAAATTCATATAAAGTTAAATAAACGAAAGAAAACACAGAATTTTAAATAAAATTTTAAAACCGGTCATTTGACCGGTTCGCGGTACGGTTAGTTTAATATGCCAGTTCTTTATTTAAGATATGAAGAGTAAAGTTTTTTGTTTAGTTTCATGAAAAAATGAACTGTGACTTATTTCCAAAAATATTTAGTAAATGTACTACAGTAATCAGATGCAATCTACATATTTGTATATTCTTCTATTAATAACATAAAAATCATTTGTTTGTGTAGTCACACCCTCTGTTAAAGAAAAAAGGAATTCCTGAATGCATATTATTTGTTACTCAACGTTTGACGAAGTATCCATTACTGGTCGAACCACTTATAAAAACGGGTATTGCTCAGGACGAAGCTGAAGATTTGCGCAAAGCCTTAAGCCTTGTTAAAGAAATTTTAGCAGATGTGGATGCATGTGTAGCTGATAAAGAAAGAGAAGATAGAAAATTAGAAATCTATAATAAGTAAGAGGATTCGATATTTTATTAGATATTCTTCAATTATCGCTAATCAATAATAATATTATATTGATTGTTATCGTATAGGATTGACGCAAAATCTTTTGCAACATATCGTGGTGTCAAATTCAAAAAGTCAGATATCATGGCATTTAATAGAATTTTGAAATTTGAAGGTACTGCGTACTTAATGCAAGGTCGTGGAAAAATGACTGCCATTGTAGTAGTTGTTCTTTCTGATATATTATTTTTCTTGGCTGAGAGGGATCAGAAGTACGCCTTTTTTGTGCCTGACAATAAGCCTGGTATAGTACCGCTTCAGAAATTATTAGTGCGTGAAAAGGCTGGTCAAGAGTCTAGAGGAATCTATTTAATATATAGCAATCCAGCTAAACCTGAAATGTTTGAGTTGAAAATTCAAAAGCCCAAAGATAAGCAGTTGTGGATTCAAGCAATCAGGTCCGCGGTCGAAGCTTGTCCGCAAGAACCTGAGAATGAAACTGATACAATAACTGAGAATAATAGTAGTAATGAATTGAGAGACACACGATCTTCTTCTATATCCTTACTTTCCGTTGAAGAAAGACAACGTTTAGTTAAAACTAAAGAATCACATATCCGAAAAATAGTTGGTGGGTATAATATATTGATTAAGTATTTTAATTAGAACAGATAAACCGCATCAATAATAATGATTTTTTTCTATTAAAACATTTAGCTGAATTACGAAAGAAAGATACTGAACAAGCACTTTTACTCGAAGAAAAACTTAATTTACAAATGCAACTTTCACATGCAGCAAACATATGGGGTGGAAACGAAACTAATGATAATGAACGATTAGAAAAAGTTGATAAAGAAATTCCAGATTATACTAGACTGGTTCACAGTGAAGGAACTGATACTACACAATTGTGGCAAGAGGTAATAACAAAAATATCTTTTTCAGGAATACTATAAGTGTTCAAAGTTTCCGGGTCTAAGTCGTGTCTATTAACACATTGAGCGTTGGCGACTTAAGAGACATTTAAAGCCTGAGCGCCGGCAACGTATCGGCCACTTAGCCCAAACGCCGTCCTCATTCGCTTGTATCTGATCAATGAGTAGCCAAAAAAAATATTCAAAACAATATACAATTTCGTAAAATAATACATTTTAATTGCATATTCGTCATATACAATTTAACGGAAATCCAGCGTTTTCACGGGGCCGGCGCTCAATGTGTTAAGAATGATTTCCCGACGTTCCGCTAGCATTGCGGTTGGCACCATCAGGGGTCTAAAGATTCACCGATACTTGCCACCTGCAATGCTAGTGAAATGTTGGGAAATCATTCCTAATGGACACGACACTTATACCCGGAAACATTGAATGCTTATTATAACAAAATTTTTATTACTCCTATATATCTTTAATAATTTTTCATATAATATTGAAAATACAAGAAAAATTCATCTTTTCAGGTGGTCGTGGCTGTCCAAGAAGCAACAAGACTTGCTAGCTCATTATCGTTTAGTACAGGCGGTGCTACTCTTTCAAGAAGTCTAAGTTCGGCGGGTGAACGGCACAGCGAGGCCTATGTTCCAGCTGCTCTTAGCGTACCTCGAAGAGCTGAAACATTTGCTGGTTTCGATCATAACAAAGTAAATATGCAATTCTAAAACCATTGGAATGGGAGTATCAATCAGTTGTATTTTTTCAGGAAAAATATCCATTGCGAGATTCTGCTGCGATTCATTCTGTAATTTTTCTTCCGAAAGTTGGTGAATTTATGAAAGAAAGTCCAGAGGAAAAAGAAAATCAAGACTCAGAAACAAATAAAGATCAACAGTGGGCAGCGATTCGTTTGTCTCATCATGTTTATACGTTGCTTTGTATAATCAGTAATCAGATGACGACAATCGACAGCTTACAGGCTCAATTAGCTGCGTGTAAAGAAGGAGGTATAAATAAACCAAATAATAGACCTAATACGAACCGCCAATTAGAAGAATTGCGTAATTTGCAAGATCAGTTAAGTCGAGAGAAAGCAGCATTCCGTGCTGCTTCTCAGCAAGAACAAAAACAGTTAGAGGAGGAAAGATCTGAATTGGCAAGGCAACGAGAACAACTCGCAGCAGAAAAGCAGGATGTAACGCAGCAAAGAGATCAATTATATCGGCGACTCGAAGCGTTAGAAAGACAAGGAGTAACATTGGTTGCAGGCTCGACACCTGGATCCGCGACTATTCATTTATCTTCTCATATGACACAGGGAACGGATACAATACAGCCGCGAAAATCTCAGCTGGATACTAAGCGGATACCGTTAAATTTAATTAGCGCTACTAACCAACAAAAAGTGCCAAGCAATCTTCCTGTGAAACAGCAGTTGCCTTTGAAACTTGCTAGTGGAAGTAACAATAACGCAAGGTATGCATAGCGACATATAAAACGTATTTTTCAAATTGAACGATGAAACGGTGACGCAATAGTTATCATGAAAACTAAATTACTATAAAATACATAAAACGTGCAGATTTCAATTATTTAAAAAAGAGGAGCAGCAATTTGGGCTAAAAGAGCCAGAGAAATAGTTTTCACAGTTCTATCGTTTAAATTAGCATGCCTTGTATATTTATAAATCAGATGTTTCTTCAAAGATACAAATTGTTCAACGCTGAATCTTAACCGTTCGAGTGCCAAGCGGTGCGATTGCGTTTCTGCGGTATAATGACTAAAAATACTAACTTATCGGTTCGTAGAAACAAATTAAGTTTATTTAATCGCCTTCCTTCTAATTATTTATTTTTATTTTTGTTATTACCTGTTTAGAAATAGAAAAATGTAACGATTGCAGTATTTAAAATTTTTTATGTGAAAAGAAAAAAGCGTAATTCAGTTTCTAAGCTGAAACGAAAAAGACGCGATTGCGCAGCTTGGCACTTTTCGACCGGGATTTTGCAAACACCCGTGGCACTCAAACGGTTAAGAAACACAATTTAATCATTTTTTTCTATGTATAACTAATAGGAGTGGAGGCACAAGTAATAATAGTCCTGATCGACATTCACGAACCGGCAGTAGTCCGGCAATCGTGACTAGCTCAACATACTCTTCCCCGGAACTAGGTAATAATCATGCTAGCACCAGTCAAATTCATTCTTCGAATCGTTCTCTACGAATTACACGATCTCCTCCGGAGTATTCACATCATCAACAACAACAACAACAACAACAACAGCAGCAGCAGCAGCAACAACAGCAGCAGCAGCAGCAGCAACAACAACAACAGCAGCAGCAGCAGCAGCAACAACAGCAACAACAACAACATCAACGAACCGAGCAGCAACAGCCTTTGGAGGAAGAGGTAATTTTTTTCTGACGATTCTTTCGTTTTGGTCGAAAGCACTCTCGATCTTCTCGCCCTACAACTAGTGAGGCTACCCCGACATCTCAATTAACTCCTTCTCGGAATCAGTCAAAAGATGCTCAACCTAGAAGCCGTGTAAAATCATTTTGACTTTCAACATTTTCTCGATAATAACTTCGAATTACCACTTTTTATATTCTTTAATATTTCGCTGATATTTTCAATTTTCCATTATTCATTCCTTGTTCACTTATCACTTCTCTTCCTTTTCTCTCTCTCTCTTTCTCTCTCTCTCTAACTCCCTCTCTCTGTCCCTCTCTCTTCATTTTTGTTCTTGTCTTCCTTGCTCAGTGATAATTTTTATGATGTTGTACATTAAAATACAACGTGGTACATAAATAATGCATTTAACGTATCTATAAAAATCGCGCGTGACTGTCAATAAAAACATACATATTATTCTGAATAAATCGATAAAGAGGAACGTTACTTTTCAACTGCTACTGAGGGCAATAATATAATTTGTATGTAAAGTCTCATGAAACCTACCGTAGAAAAAGAGAATAAATATAAAATATATGGACAAATAAAAGAATAACAATTAGTACTCACAACTATTTGCGAGAAAAAAAAAGTATTAAGAAAGCCGGCTTGGTGAGATAGTTCTGCCGATCTTGTTGATTCTTGCTCGTTATGTTATTAAGCCGACTGACAATTTTAGAAACATGATTTTAGACGAATCTTTTAAACAAATCTGTTGCTGCTTGCTGAAAATGCAAGGGTAGAGAATTAGGTTATATTAGGAGTACATATACATGGATGTGTATATATACTTTTTCATGACATATGTATGATGAAGTCACATGTACGTATGTTGGGTTCAAAACTGTGCGAAAGTATATAAGCGTGCATATGAATAAAATTCATGAATTTATGCATATGCGTACAACTTCGTATCGCCAAAGATGTACACATATGCACTTATTAGTGTGCACGCAGGTATATGAAAGAATATTGAGTGACCGCGGTAGCTATTCTTATATCATAACTTTAAAAGTATTTTAATATGTGCTAAAATGACGGGTAAGATTAATTAATTAACATTAATGAATTGCTATTGTGTGTGCCAAGCCACAGCTAAAGTCGTTGATTTTTTAGTATCATTATTACATATCATTTGTTCAATAACACAGTCGTCCTCTCCCAATTTAAGTTGGATAAACAGCGATCCAAGTAACACTTTCTATTTAATATTTTTAATTCGAGATTTTTCACTGCCATTATTGTTATTACAACCTTTTCCCTTTTCGACTGCCTACACATTATTTTATTTAT